>NC_135333.1:45245082-50045082 GCF_023851605.1 Tamandua tetradactyla | reverse complement strand
ACCTCTCCTGTGGAGTTCATCCAGACCCTTTTTCACAGCCACCAGCTTCACAGCTTGCCCTATGGATTTTGGTCTCTTCCATTCCCATGGTTGCTTGAGACACCTTCATTAATCTCATGTTTGCAGATCTCTCCTGTTGGTTCTGTTTCTCTAGAGGTCCCTAACTAACACATCTAGCAAGTTCAATGTCTGGGCTTCCTAAGGATTTGTTTTTTACATTTTATGGGTTATACTTTCTTATTTCTTTTCTGTCTAATAACTTTTTGTCAAAAAATGAATATTTTAAACATTATAATGTAACAAAATTGTAAATCTGATTCTTCTTCTACTCAAGGGTGTGTTATTCCTGTCTTTTGGTAGTCATTGTCTGTTACTTAGTGACTTTTCTGAGCAAATTTTGTAAAGTCTGTATTCTTTGTCATGTGTGAACACTGAAGTCTATGTACTATTAGTTTAGTGGCCATTTAAATGATTGCTCAGAGATTTCCTTAAGTTTTCTGACTGGACAATCTCCACATCTGTGCAGATGGGTTCTGTGCATATATTGAAGCATATCTACCACATTCAGCCAGTCAGTTTACACGTCTCCCTGACCCTTTGCTTCTGCTTGCCCAGAGCCTCAACATCAGGCAGAGGTAAGAGTTTGTGGTCTTCTCCAGTCTTTCCTAAGCATGGGTCTTTCCTGCCCACAGCTTTGGGCATGCACAGAGCCTTCTAGATTTCCAGAAATACATCCTAGCTTGTCAAGGCCCTTGTTCCCTAACACGTGTTATTCCCCAGCCTTTCCTCCTGATTTCTTTTTGTTAATCCATCATTTGTCCCAACTGTTATCCTTGGCCTCAGACAGGAGGGACTAGAACATTTGCTTGTTTTAGACAAACATTTGCCAGAAGCCACTTAAGCACTAGTAACTGCTGAGTTAGGCAAGGTAAAGGCAAACTCTTTTAAGTAGTCTTCCAGATAGTCAACAAATGGACCAAAACAAGTCATTGCAACTCTTTGCAAATGAGGAACACTTTGCTCACACCAGTATAGGTACAAGGGGAATGTAGTCTGTTATTTCCAGAGCCACCCCTGAGCTGCTAGTGAGGGATGAGACCAGGGTAAGTAAAATGCCACGAAGCTCTCTGTTCTTACCAAGATTCAGCTGTTTTACTTGATTAAGCATCCCCCTGGTTACCATAAATTTTGGGTTATTTGCCAGAGGTCTGAAAAAGTTGATTCTGACCATTTTTTGCCAAGATTTTCGTTGTATTTATGGAGGGGAAAATTTTGGAATTCCTCAGCCCATCACTTTTGCAGACGTCACTCTGAGATGATTTTGAAGAGCCTAAAATACTAAAGAATTTATTTGTCTTTTATCCTATAGACAGTGGAGAGTTAATGAAGGTTTTGAAAGAATTCGATTTAGTATGGTTGTATGGTAGTAATATGGGGATGGATTAGGGAGACAGTGAAACTGAAGGCACATACTTATTGAGTTTCAACTATTTGTGACCCTATTTTATGAGAAACCAGAAATCATAGCTAACAAAGGGCAAAGTCAGGATTCAAACCTTACCCCAGGAGCCTAGCTCTTTGCTTTGGAGTTCTGTGACATTATCTGGAGGGAAAGAATGGAGAATATAAGGAAGGAAAAAACAAAAATTGGAACCTTGGCGATAGCTGCATTCTTAAGAGAATACCTGACTTTGAATTGTAGATTTTCTACTTGAGGCATATTAGGCAAGTAGCTTAATCTCTCTGAGCCTATTCTCTCATACTCAAAATGGAGTTGGAAACATACACTTTAACTATTGTTAAGATCAAATGAAAACTAGGAGAATATTGATGACTTTTTTAGCTGTTGACAAGAGAATCCATTCTAGCTAGAGAAAGTGCTCTTAAAGGATTTTGCAGCTCACAGAATTGAGAGACTTAGCTTTTGGATCCCCTGGTTCCCTGGTTCTAGATTCCACCACCCTCACTGACTATGTGACTTTGGGAACATCACCTGGCCTCCCCAAACCACAAAGGGAACTAACAAGTGGCCTGCATCTTGGGTTAGCACTTGGACAAGTGGGCTGACATGTGTCAGGTTCTAGGACATCCTCAAGTAAGATGTGTGATACCTGCTTGGGGCAGACCTCAGTGCACTTATTCTCTACCATTTGGATGCACTCTTTGGTCCTGCCTCCTATGTCAGTTAGCACACCCACCTGGCCTCTGGAAGTTGACTATGCACCCTGGGGCCTCCCTCATCCACACTAAGACCAGGGCCCCCTCAAGTTTGAAGGCAGCACTACAGCATCATCTCTGACATTCAGAGATCTGTGGTCTTCAAGGGTCCTGGCACCCAGCACTTTTCAAAGTGAATGTATTCTGGGTCCTCTCAAATACCAAATCAGGAGGTAGGTGACAGAGTTGCAATGTGAACCTTCCTCTCTCTTCAACATTTTGGATTCTTTCTTCTGCATTATACCCAGGAATTCCTGGCAACTCATTTTAATTTAGCATAGGCTCCCATTGAGTCTCTTATTTCAAGTAGCTGGGTAAACACTTAGAAGAACTCCCAGCTGCTTGAGCTCGCTGAATCCAAAACTTCCATCAAGTGCACCCATATAAGTAAATTATGCCCTGTATAACTTCCTTCACTAATCTAGGACAGACACCAAATACCCATATAATCCTTAGACTTTAACCAGTGTAAACAGTGTAAAGTTCATGTAAAATCTTGAAATTATTTTGGATAAGCTTCTTTCAAATTTAACTTGGTGATTTGTTGTACACGCAATCACTCAAATTATAGGTTGGTAAGTAGAAAGGGCTGTAGGATTGTCAGGGCCAGCTTCACATACCTGTGATCAGGGCAGTCTCCTGGTTTTGAGAAGGCCTCAAACTTGGTGTGATACCTCTTTGTCACTGCCTTGAAATTCCCAATATTTAAAAAAAAAATAACCCTGAATTTTCATTGTGCATGGGGCCCTGAACATTCTGCAGCCAGTCCTGTGGGTGAGGTGGGGAAGAGAACTGTGTGCAACTCTCGAGTGAGGCCCTTCTAGGGTCCTCCAATAAGGTAGGACCAGCTTCAGCTGGTTAACAGTGGGGTGGCTGCTTTTGTTAGTGGGGGGAGCCCACTAGGGTTTGTGAGTTCAAGGTACCAGGACCCAACATCTTCATTAGGTTGACTGGGGGGTCCCTCGCCTTCCGGGTTGGTTCCTGAGATTTGAACATAGAGGAGCTGGTGAGGCTATGAATTCTAAGCTGCCCTGTATCTTCTCTTTGGCAACTCTGGTTCTGTGATTAGACGAATGAAACTTCTGGGGCCTCTGACCGTGACTTAGGCCAAGAATTTAAAACCCTGATCCAGTCTGTTATGTTCTTTCTTTGAAGCTCTTCAATGCAGTTAGAAGAAACTATTCCAACCCAAAGTTTTTATCTTTCTTGTGCTCTTTGTATGGTTGGTTAGAGATGCGATACAACCTACCAAAGTTTTGCCTTCAGGAGACATTCCATGTCAGAAAACCAGAGATCATTTAAATAAATCTTTTGTCTTTGCTCATCATAGACTATTAGTCAGGGTTCTATAGGGAAACATAACTGACAGGATGTGTATGTAAGTATTAGGAGACTTATTATAGGTATTCGCTCATGTGAGTGTGGCGATTGGCAAGTCTGATGACCCTAGCGCAGGACACAAGTTGGGATCTCTGAAGAAGGTTTCAATGAATTCCTTTCAGGAATTCATATCCAGAAGCTGGCAGACTGAAACAGAGATAGGAATTCTCCCTTATGACTTCTAAGATCGTTTATTTCTTAAGGCCTTCAACTGATTGGATGAGACTTCTCTCATTGCTGAAGGCAATCTCTCCTTTGTTGATTGTAGATGTAATCAACTGTAGATGCAATCAATTGACTAATGACTTAAATCCATGAAATGTCCTCACAAAGACAATGAGGCCATGCTTGCTTGACCAAACAACTAGACACCATAACCTGGCCAATTTTACCACATGAACTGAACTATTACATGGACATTTAGTGCTCCACTCTCTAATGCAAACCAGATTTACTACTATCAAACCCAGGCAAGTTAGAAACTAGATTCCAAGACTCCAATTGCCTTGAAGGTATGTTATTTGCAACAACTTCTGGTACCAATTACTGTATCATTAGTGACAGGTCCCCATAAATAATAGGGACTTAAACAAGGAAGAAAAGGTTTTCTCTCATAGGTCATAAAGCCTGGGGGGTGATGGTCAAGGCTTGTAGGGTAGATCTGCATTGTCATAAGGGACCTAGCTCTTTTATCTTTTTTTTCTATCCTACATAGAATAGGTATCTGATCACAAAGTTGTTTCAGATCACTCTATTGCTACTAATGGTCCTGCCATCACATACAAGTTCCAAGTGGAAGAAGAAGGAAAGGAGGCAAGGATACAAGTGTGTCAGCTAAGTAAGTACTTCTTAGGGAGATTTCCTGGAAGTCTCACCTAATGACTATTGTGTTCAACTCATTGGGCACCCAGTGAAAGGCTAATAAATGTGTTTCTATAACAGAGCATACTGTTACCCACAACAATGTAGGGGTTCTGTTAGTTAAAAGGAAGCAGAGGTTGGAAGATGGGAGATCTTCCTATCATTGCAGGAAAGACTATTGGGTAGCATGGATCCAGACTTTCAATAATTGCACACACAGGCATTTTATTGATGTTATCATTTTTATAATCTGTACATTGAAAGATTAGGGAGAAAAGGCCAGCAGAGCAGATGGCTAGGGGTGAGTAGGTATGCAAGAGACAGGAAAGAAGAGTGTTTTAGGCATAACAGACTAGTGTCAAAGATGTCAGGTTAAAAGCCTACTAAAAACAGGGAGAAAATGGACTTAGCATTCTCATCCCTTGGAGAGAAACAGTTGGCACCAGATTCCAAGGGCTCAGGAAGGGCACAGGAGGTGAGAAAATGGAAGTCAATGCTTACAGATGGCACCTTGAGAAATTTCAGGTGCAGGTTAAAGAGCAGAAGTTAGGTAACTCTGGGGAGAACCGGGGCCATGGATGAGTGTGATTCTGGCTATAAGGTTTGTTTGCTCATTTCTGGATTTTTTCATGAGGGTGGGAAGATCTGAATGTGGCTGGAGGAAGACAAGGGTCCCAAAAAAGGAAAAGACATGGTAAAAGAGGGAAACGTTGGTGGAACCAGGCTTTGGAGTAGAGCAGCATGAACTCTAAGAGCAGGGAAAGGCCCTGGAAGGAAGAGCGGCGTACCTTCCTCTGAGCTGGCGGGGAGGCCAGAAGGATGGAGAACCAAACCACAGTGCCTGTGGGAGGCAAGGAAGATGAGAAACATATTCCTGGCTATATTTTCTGGGTAAATTTGGAGGAACAATTAACCACTGTGTGGGAGAGAAAAGGGGATGGCTCAGGAATAAGAACATGGAAAAGAGCTGGGAAATGTCTATGGTGATTAGAAAAGTGGACAGAGTTTAAGAAGGAGATTGACAAGAAAAGTGCATAGGACCCCACCAAATACTCTTTTATCTCTGATGGGCCTTGGGCATTTCCAGTGAACATTAATAATAAAAATGATCATTATAGGACACATTGACTGGATGCTATCAGAGTGCTAAGCATTTAAATGCAGACTCTCAGCCTTTGAAGAAGGAATGGTTCTTTTCCCCACATTACAGGGGAGCAGGACAGAGACGAGAAGGTGAAGTCAGAACCCCACTAGACCCCATTCCTAGTTGTCTTCCTCGGGCAATCGATTTAATCCCTGCATCTCAGATTTCTCTCAGGGATGGGGGATAACTCTTTTATAAAATTTTTAGGAGGATTAAATAGGATAATATATGTGCCAGGTGTTAGTTTTTTTTTAATGGTAAAATCGTCATCAAACATGAAGTGTTGCTGAGCCGACAACTGGGTCATGAGTGAATGTGATGTGAGTGTGTATTCTCTCTCTCCAAAGGGAGCCAGGACCTCACACTCCAGAAACGAGGGTTCCTGTTCACCTCGGCTGCCTGCCACAACCTCACGTGTGAGAGGTGGCCTGGGGTAAACCACCAGGAGCAGCAGGGACAGAGCTCGAACCCGAGTCCTGCCAAAGGCACAGAAGGCCAAAAAACCACATCTGCTTGCTCAGTGCAGCCCACGGGAGCTGACCGTTGCTTGGGGACTATGGTTTAACAATTCTAGATTCCACCTGCCCTGACTGACTGTGTGACTTTGGGACCATTCCGCGGTCTCCTCAAACCACAAAAGGGAACTAACCAGTGCCCTGCCTGTCAGGGAAATGCTGGGTCCAGTGGGCTGATAAGCATCAGGCTGTACACCCTTGAGTAGGATGAACGAAACACTCCCTTGAGCACAGACCCCCTGCCCTGTGAAGCTGCTCGTCCCCCATGAGGGACAGGCCAGGATAGCATTGCTTTCCTGCAGGTGTCTTCAGACAAGGGTGCCTGCAGAGAGGCCGGGGCAGGCCTCATGCCGAGGGGGACAGCAGAAGGGGCATGAGCTCAGTCTCCTACATGCCGCAGTATGACTCTCAGCCCCCCCGCCCCCAATGGATCTAAATCACTTTTCCAGGAAAAAGCTGGAAAGGCTGAAGTCTTCCTGGCCAAAAGAAACACACGCAGCCTTGCTGCCACGGTTGGAATTACTGTCCATATTTATTGGAAAAGCAGAGCAAGAGGCTTTGGGGGGACCAACTTCCAGGGTTCTCCCAGCACTTGCTGGAAGTCACCCTCAGACTTGGCATTCCCATGCGGTGGGGAGTAGGGCAGTGGAGAACTGCTTTAAGGAAACATCCCCTGGAAGACCGGAGAGGACACATTAATATGGCACCACGCTGGAAGGATGCGTCTCAAAAAGTGGAGGTGGAAGCTTGGGCGTGCGAGTGCCAGAGAAAAACTTGGCACTTTATCCAGTGCAAGATACAGCCTCTTCCCCAGGTCTTGGTGGCATCCCTGCCTTCTGGGCAGCAGCCCCAGAGGCTCCCCTCCCAGGCCTGCTGCAGGAGCATATGGCACACAGTGCCCTGTAGGCAGAATGGAAACTCCACAGAGGCTGCCACTCCTGGCAGGGCACAGCCAGGCACCCAGTGTGTGGGTATCTTCGGGTGACAGACCCCAGTCAGGGGACAACAGCTTCTCTTTGCAGAAGAGCATGTGTTGGCTTGGAGGGTCATCACAAGATAATGCAGGAATACCACACAGCTGGCTTCTTAGTAAGGCAGCTGGGATTTTGTCACATGTGGCCAAGTCAAGGCCTGGAGCTGTAGGTGTGGGGATGCTCTCCTTTTCACCATGTTTTGTCTTCAGTTTTCTTTCAAAAGAGGGTAGGGTGCTACGATTGAATCTTGGAGTTCACTTAATGGTGAGTAGAACAATGCGCAAATATTGTTGTCCTGTTGCATACACAGTCCTGAGGATGGGAAGTATTTGCCAAAAAAAGATGGAAATCATAATATCTGGAGTGAGACCTCTGGGTCTGGGTGGGAATGGCGACGGCCTCGTGGAAGAGAGGGGGAGGCCCACCCACCTCGAATGTGGAGAAGCCAGAAGGAATGACTGAGCAAACAAATCAGAAGGCAGCAGCGACTGGGTCCAGGCCCCTCCCACTCACACACAGGCTTAAGGAAACAGAAGCAACTCCCCCAGATATTAGAGTGACCCCAAGGTATCATGGCTGACTCTGGGCAGCTAGTGCTGGAAATTGGGTATAATTCATCTCATTTTGCCACCGGCGGCCCTGGGGTGAGCCCACTGGGACTTGCTGGGCCTCTGTGGTGAGGGAAAGGCCAGTCTATGCAGGGACCGGACACATGTTCTCTTCCAGGCACCTTGGGAGCTTTGTCATGCCACCACCTTCATTCTCAAGAGGCGGAAACGGGGCTCTAGAAGCCTCACGGACTTGCTTTAGCTCCCAGTTTGAACCGCACTGGCCCTTCTGAAGTGCAGGCTGAGCCCCTCAATTTCTGGACATCTGGAGACTCTAAATTATCCTTTCCCCAATAATTGTGCTTTCCCCAAGTCCTTGGTACAGGCCAGTCCCCGGCATTGGGGGTCCAGCTCATCTGAGCGCCTGTCTGGGCCCGGCCAGAAGGGCAGTGAGTAGGGTCTGATGCTGAGGACAGCAGGGCCAGCAAGCAAGTGGCAAACGGCAGCAAGACTTCAACAAAAAAGACTCTCCCAAGTGACAAAGAAAAGTCTCTCCTACCAGATGAGAAAGAAGGTACACATGCAAAGCTACTGCCATTTCAGCCCCCTGTGCCTGGACCTGCGGCTGACCCTGAGGCCCTCCCCTAGCCCCAGAAGCAGGGGGCACTGTTGGGGGGCCCCGGGCCGGCAGGCGCTGCCAGCCGCGCACTCAGCTTCTGCTTGGCCAGCTCCAGGTGGCGGCTGTGCTTGCGCGCCTGTCGCAGGGAACGCTTGACCTTCTTGAGCCGCTCGCGCAGCTGCCGGTTCCTCTTCTCCAGCGCCGCCACTTTCTGCTGCAGTTTCTTGACACGGTCCTCCTCCTCGAACAGGGCTTTCTGCACAGAGGAGCACAGGAGCTGCGGATGGCAGGGAGGACAAGCAAAGTGAGGCTCAGAACATGAACCTGCCGGACCCCAGGGGTGCCCTCTTCCCAGGGCAAGGCAGTGTGTGACCCCCTCCTGCTTCAGGGCCCCGACCCCCCAGCACCTTGCCTTCCCTCCTGAAGTAGAGAAGCCTCTTAGGAAAAGCTGCCCTGGCTCCACTTACAAGCAGAGGCTCTTATGTTCTTTATTGACTTGGGTCCTTTGGATGATTTCATTTTAAAAAGAGATTCTGGCCAGAGGAGGGAAAGAAGTGTAACAAATAAGGTATCAGTAGCTAAGAGAGTTCATATGGAGTTGAGAGGCTATTCTGAAGGCTACTGTTACACACGTTTCAGCTAGATACTGCTATTTAGCATGCTTTGTCAACCAAACCAAAACTATTCCTGTCAACTCCAAAGAACACCTAGGGCTCTATTTGAGACTTCACAATATTTTAATGCACTATAATTACTTTCCAGAAAACTACAACCTCCAGATAGTACCTAGGCCAGGTAAGTCCTGAAACCCAGAGGGCCCAACCTCTCCAGAACATCAGCCAGCTCCATCCCCCACCCCATATTATTGACAGCCCTTCCAACATGAAAAAGTTTGAATGGACACAGTCCAAATACCCCTGAAGATTGGGAGAAGGATCAAAGGAGAAGGAGGAATTACAACAGAGAAGCTAGGATTCAACAAGTGAGTATGACTATGGGATCATTTTATTGTTTTTTTTTTTATTCTGCAATGTCTTGGAGCAGTTAGAAGGAAAACCTAAAATTGTGAACTGTAACCCAAACTAAACTCTGAAATCTGTCTTAAAACTAATTGTTATGGTATACTTTGAAATTTATTGCTTTTTGTATATATGTTATATTTCACAATAAAAAATGTTAAAAAATAAAAATAATAATAAATAAAAAGAGATTCTAAATATCGTTGGCACTCATATCACAAAGGAAAGAGCTCCTGCAAATCAATATGTAAAAGATCAAACCAGGGCAGTGCGATGGTGGCTCAGTGGCAGATTTCTCACCTGCCATGCTGGAGATCCAGGTCCGATTCCTGGTGCCTGTCCATGTTAAAAAAAAAAAAAGGAAAAGGAAAAGGAAAAGACCAAACCAAAACCTCAAATAGAAAACACACAAGAAGATGGAGAGTTCACAGAAAAAAAGAAATATAAAGATCTTGCTCAACCTCACTTATAATAAAATAAATGTAAATTAAAGATACAGTGAAATACTACTTGTCACATATTAGGTTGACGTGAGTTGGAGAAGAGGCATTCACAAGTTGGGTGGAGGGCAACCCTGTTGAAAGAGCAATTTGGCTCTATCTATCAAAATAAAAACTGCACATGCCCTTTGATGTAGACATTCAGGAACTTAATCCCCACGTGTGCAAAATGACACATACAAAAAGGCACATTGGAGCCAAGTTTGCAGATCACATTATATTCAGGACACCAAAAGTTTTGCCACAGTCAGGAAGGCTGATCATGTGTATAAATAGAAGTAACTTTGATCTTAGCCAGAAAAGGGAAGTGAGCTCGACTCACTGAGTGGACAGGGGTCTGTCCATTTTATAGGGTTTAGGGCAGGGAGACTTTATTTTGTATTGGGTCAAATGTAATGAACTAGGGGTTTGATTGGCTATTTGTGTCAGCTACCTTAGTGGGGATTTCAAATTTCAAAAGATAACAAAAGGAAACCCAAAAGGGAGCTCAAAGAAGAAGGACACAAGTTTTCTGGCTCTGAGGGGTCCCTAGCACTTTCTCCATATAATTTTATCATAGATATGCAAGCATATATTCCAGCATCATCTGTTACGTAAAAAGATTGAAAACAACCCGCAAATGCTGATTGAGACAGAACTGATTAAGTATGTCATAGTATATCCAAACAGCAGAAAGTCTTCAGTCCTTTAAAAAAATAAAAAAAAAAGAGGTTGCTCAGCTCCATAGGCAGCACTGGGCAACAATATCTGAATTACATGGTTAATACAAAAGTAAGGTGCAGGGCCATGGGTATGGCATGATGTAAGAGTGCAACCGTGGTGTCCATCCTTAGTGCTCTATCGACATAGAAATAGGCAAATGCTATCTCCAGAAGAATATATGGGAAACCAGGCAGGATGACAATTGTCTACAGAGCAAAAGTGGGAGATGGGAGTGGGAAAGAGATTTATTTTCACCATGTGCCTTTTGTCCTGTTTAAACTTTGTACTTTATGCAAGTTTAACATTAAAAGGGAGGGATTCTTCTCACCTCCTATCTCTCTGCTCTCCCACACATTCCACATGCTACTATCAGAAGTTAGGTCCTCAGTTTGCCTCTGCTTGGAAATGGCCACTAGATCCCCACTACATATGGTGCAATGGAGTGAGCCGGGGAAAAGCAGTGACTCTGAGCCCATGCGCCCGGGTTTTCAACCTGCCTCTCTTACCAACTGGCGGCGTGGTCTTGGGCCAGCTTCTTGAGCTCAGGGTAGTGGCCTCTGGACTGCTTCACCCAGAAACCCCATCAGGACTGAAGGGTCTGGTCCCCACTGCTGGGAGAGCTGCCTGTCACCAGGCCCAGCTGAGTCCTCCTCCAAGAACGGCCTGACTCAGACAGCAACCTCCTCCAAGGTCATGCCCTCTCCCCAGGGCAGCCCATATCCAATGGCTGATTAACACAAGGGAATGAAGCCAGGGCCCCTCATCCCCAACTGGACAACTCTGCAGGAGTGTCCAGCACCCCCGGGGTAGGCTAAAGCCTCAGTCTAGGTGGTATGTGGTCCAACTTCTCCCTCTGCCCAGGGTTGGTTCCTTTCCCCTTCTGACATATTAGTCCCAGGAGCACTCACAAAAATGCTCCATCACAGAGTCTGCTTCTAAGGAAACCAGCCTGTGACACTTAGCTCCCTCCTTCGGACAAGGAGATAACTGTGGCATCTAGCTCATAAGGGTTATTAGGAGAACATTACTTTTACTTGTAACATGCTTAAACCCAGCCCTGACACATAGCAAACATTCACTAAGTGTTAGCCATTGTAGGAAAGAGTTAAGACTCTTCAAGCCTTTGACCTTTATTACAGGTTAAAGGCTCCAGCTTCTACCTCTATCTACAGTTTGCTCATTCCTCCTTTGATTTACCCACCTGACACCCAAAGCAAAGCAGCACAGGTTGTTTCCCCAGTGTGCTGTCTTAGAGCCCCAGAAGGCTACTCTCCCCAGCTCTGCCTGGCAATCTCACAGCCACCCTGCAGGTCTACTTCCAGGACATTCCCCACAGGGCCCCTGTTGTAGTTTGCTAAGACTGCCAAATGCAATAACCAGAAATGGGCTGGCTTTTATAAAGGGGATTTACTTAGTTACAAATTTAAAGACAGGTAGCTTTCATCTGAGTTCTTCTGTCACATGGGAAGGCCTACGGTAACGTCTGCTGGCCTTCCCTCCAGGCTTCTTGGTTCAAACAGTTTTCCCCAGGGCAGTCCCTTTCTGCATCTCCAAACTTCTGGGTCTGAGCTGGCTCTGAGCTGCACTGTGCTGAGTCGTGCTGAGCTCCTCAGAGCTGTGCTGAGCTCTGCTTCTTGCTCTTCTGACTCTCCTTTTAAGTCTCCAGCTTATTAAATTATACATCACTCATTGCAGAAGGCACTCCCCTTAGCCTACCACCAATGTAATCAGCCATACGTGAATTTCACATGCTGATGATTTAAGTCCACAGCAACAGAACAACTGGACACCATCACCTGGCCAAATTGACACCTGAACCTAACTACAGTCCCCAAGTGTTTACATATTTCCTGCTCCTGTGTCCCCACAGGACATGCCAAGTACCACCCATGCAAGGCAGTATGCCTCTCTAAGCTCTTTGCTTTAGTTCCCAACTGCTGTGACAAATACCACACAATAGGTTGGCTTAAACAATGGCAAGTTATTGGCTCCCAGTTTTGAGTCTAGAAGAAGTCCAAAATCAAGATACTGGCAAGGCAATGCTTTCTCCCAAACTCTGTACCTTCTGGTGCCAGCTGCCAGCACTCCTCGGGGTTCCTTGGCTTGTATCTCTGCCTCCATCACATGGTGATATAGTCTCCTTTTTGGCTTCAGTGACTTTCAGGTTCTCCTTATAAGGCCTCCAGTCGTTTGGATGAGGACCCACCTACTTCAGTTGGCCACACCTAACTAATAACTTCAAGAGGTCCTCTTTACCATAGGTTCACCCCATGGGAATGAAGATTGAGATTAATAATACAAGTTTTTTGGGATCCATAATTCAACCTCCCCCACCATTTAGATGGCAAACTCCTTGAGACCCATGTCACTTTGTCCCTTGTATCCATGAGTCCCTGGACATTTCAAACATTCATTAAAGAATCTGTGCCAAGATAGGTGTTCCAGGAATACCTGTAATTTAATAATGGGCATTGGTCTCCGGGGAACACCACAGTACCTGGGAACCTGTGTGCCCTCTTCTGGCAAGAGTGATTCAAAAAGATGCAGGGTGGGCATAGGACACTCCTCAGGGGGCTCACAGCATTAATATTGTATGGAAAGAGATGTGGTACATAGAATTTCTCAAGAGTTTTAATATGGCCATGTACCAGGCTAAGCACTTTATATCTACTCTCTCAATAAGTCATGATCTTTCTGTAAGTTAAGGTAGATTCCCCAATCAAGTCCATCAAAAATCTAATAAAACAGGGAATTGGAGTTTTTACATCTCTGCTTGTTCAACCTTTGAAAAACAGCATCCAATAGTATGCTGGAACATGAAATCAGAGAGACGCTCAAGCCACATGTTATGATATTCTTCAAAAACTGCATTTCTGAATAATAAGTAGAGACTAACATAGTAGGATGCAACAGGAACCGTACACTGAGTGGGACATTGTGACCACATGCTAACAGAGCACTTCCTAAGACATCACCACCCTTCATAGGCCTTCCTGACCCGGGGCCAGCTGGTCCCTGTTCCAGGGAGGTGAGAATACGAGGTTGAACGTCACGTCCAGCACGATTAACACAGCCCAGCTTAGAGGAAGAACTTCTTGACAATGACCCAAAGAAGCCAAGATGGTACAAAGGGACACACTGGAATATGTGTGTGTGTGGTTATTAATGGGAATGGCAAATTCCAAGGTGAGGTTGCAGTGTGGAAGGGATGGATGATGTCATAGTTTGTCAGGCTGCTGTGAAAAATACGATACAGTGGGAATTTATTGGCTCATGGTTTCAGAAACTAGAAGTTCAAAACCAAGGCATCTGTGAAGCCATGTTTTCTTCCCCACAATCTACAGATTTCTGGTGCTGGCTTGCCCCAACCCTTGGGGTTCCTTGGCCTGCATCTCTGTCTCCCTTCACGTGGCAATTTCTCTCTCTTTGTGTCTGCGCTTACCATTTCCACTGATTTTTCGGCTTCTCCCTAGGGCCCTCTCTGACTTCTGGCTTCATATTTCTTCTCTTTATAGGGATTAAGACCCACCACTATTCATCGTCATAGGGACTAAGACCACACCTTAACTAAAAATAACATCACCAAGAGGCCCTATTAACAATGGGATTGCACCCACGGAGACAAGGATTATTGTTGGGTTCTATAATTCAACCCCCCACAGAGGGAATGAATGGAGCTCCTTAGTGACCATGCTGTTCCCTGGTCCTCAGATCCTTTTGTTCTATGGGCAGAGTTTACATAAGAGCAAAATGATACAGAAGGACTCTTAGCAACCTGTCCAATATGATAGCAGCAAGGCCCCACCAGGCCTCCTTTCTAAGCCGAAGGTCTACATCTTTGGAGCTGAGTGGGGTTTAATGGGGGAGCAATGGCGGCGTACATCTGAGTCTGAGGCCATGGGAATGGAAGCTAGCACCACAAAATAAGGAAACCACAGTCCACACAGAAGCTTCCTGAATGCTAGCCATCACCACAAAAGCAAATTCTGGTTTCCTTATTAAGAGAGCAGTAATTCCTAGACGAGAGCGGTGCTTTCAAATACATGTGTTTCTTTAAGAAACTCCTTTCTCTGGAATGCTCTCCAGATGAAATGAATCTCTTTAGAATACTGCTTTAAAATGAAAAAAGGTCAAGACATGTTATTTGCTCATTTAGAAGGAAAGGCCAAGGCTGGCTGAAACAGGAACTGAAGAGCCAAAGAGAAGCAGATATTCATATAGGGCAAGGTGAAAGCTGGGGACCCCTGGCACGTGGGCCCCACTGGCAGCACACAGCCACCCTGGGCCATGTCACCCAGTGCTGACGGCTGAGGACCAGGATGCGCTCGTCTTTGGTGGTTTAGGCAGAGGATCTGCTCTGGCAGGTCCTTTCTCTGGGAGGCTCTGCATGACCAGCAGAGCACCACAGGGGACCTGGGCTCTTTACTTGCCAGAAGACAGAAGGTAGGCTGGGGAGTGCAAGGGTAGTTCAGTGGTAGAATTCTCACCTACCATGTGGGAGACCTGGGTTTGATTCCCGGTCCGTGCACTCCCCCCGCCAAAAATATAAACAAATGAACAGGCAAAACAAACAATAAAAAAACCAAACAAACAAAAAAATTCAACAAATGGGGGGATACAATAATGAGATACTCACATAGAAAAATAATGAAATGTGACCCTACCATACAGTATACAAAAGGCTAGGGTGCCCATTCTCAGAATAACACTTTTTTAAACTACAGAAGCAACCCATGCTTATTGCAGAAAATCACCTTTGAAAATATTATGGGGGGCTGGCCACAGTGTTTCAGCAGGCAGAGTTCTCAGCCTGCCATGTCAGAGACCCAGGTTCAATTCCCGGTGACTGCTCATGCAAAAAATAGAAAGAAAAAAAATTATGGGACATCGAAAATGGAAATTAATTCCATTCCATTATAGGTAGACCTGTAATTCTACCACACAGAGATAGCTGCTGTTGACATTTTAAAATATTTTTTTCTAGGGTTGTTTCTATGGGTATAAATATTTTAAAAACTGGAACCATGCCGTTTTCAGATTTTATGTTCTAATGACTTCCCCCCTGACATTCTATCATGACTATTTTCCCCACCTTTGTCTGTACCTGTCCCCTGAGGATGTTGAGGGAATCTGGGGGAGTGACCGTGTGGTGCTGTCCAGCCACCAGGAGCTGCAGGCCTGGCTCACTGGCCATCACCTGCTGTCCTCAGGACCACAGGCTGAGGGCACATGTCCAGGCATCTGTGGGGAGGATTGAACCACACGACAGTTTTGGCCACCTGCCTTCAATGTGGGTAAACCCACGGAAGGTCCCCACCTGGGCGTCCACCTGACCCTTCCACAATAGCATCTGGTTTCCCCGGGAAGCTCAGGTGTTAGGGAACATCTCACCATTGACGACCTTGAACATGAAGAAGATGCTATTACATAGAATCGCCCTTGTCCTTTCTAAACACCCCCAGCTTCTACATGTCCATTCATCCCAGCAGGAAGCATTTATTATACACCTATTCTATGCCTGGCACTCTGTGGTGCAGAACATTCTCCTGAATGATTCTGCAATGTGCCAATAAGCTCTGTATCTGGCTAAACAAAAGACAATGTATTAAAAATGACTGATTCACAGCAGCAGACAGACCAGACTCTCTGAGAGGATTCTTTACTTCACACCTGGTTTCAATTTAAATAACCACCTACAAAGACCAGACAAAGTGTGCTTTCTGAAATGTCAAAAACAAGGGTAGGAGAATCCAAAAGCAACATCATGGACAAATAGCCTGCCTTTTTAACGCTTTGCTCCTTATCTTGGGATTCAAAAGTGAGAGGGGAGGGAAGGGAAAAGGAAAGAATTAAAATCAATAGCCAGGGTCAGCCAGTTATGTATTGTATGGTGTGTGAATATATCTCAGTACAACTGCTTTAAAACACACACACACACACACACACAAAACAAAACCAAATAGCCTCAAGGAGTTGGAGCTCAGCTAAAAGAAAAGACAGTATAACAACTCTGAAATTATCACAAGTCAGTGAGTTAAGTGCACACATTAAATAATTTTTTTAAGTGAAATAAGGATTGTAAAGTCAAAAGTGACAGCTCTGCATCCAGAGCCCAGGTTTTCCACTGGGCACTGACTTTGTGGTGTTTCTAAAATGAACTATTGACCAAGGACTTGGCGTTCTTTAGAAACAAAGCTATTTCAGCAAAATTTTAAATCAAGTTCATTGACCATCTCAACTGTGATTCATGCTGTGCTGGTTTAAAAGGATTTATATACCCTAGAAAAGCCATGTTTTAATCCAATCAATCTTTGTGAGAGCAATCAGCACTATAGGTTGGAAACTTGATTAGGTTATCTCCACGGAGCGGTGATTTAATCAAGTCTGGTTGTTAAGCTTGATTAGATAGAGACGTGTCTCCACTCATTCTATGTAGGTCTTGATTAGTTTACTGGAATCCTATAAAAGAAAAAGTATTTTGGAGAAAGCTTCAGAATGTTGCAGAACAATGAGGCAGAGTCCACCAGACAGCGACCTTTGGAGATGAAGAAGGAAAACTCCTCCAGGGGAGCTGGAGAGGAAGGCAGCAGATGATACCATATCTGCTGCATGCCTTTCCAGATGAAAGAGAAACCCTGACTGTATTCACCATGTGCCTTTCCACTTGAGAGAGAAACCCCTGAACTTCACAGGCCTTCTTGAATCAAGGCATCTTTCCCTGGATGCTTTAGATCAGACATTTCTATAGACTTGCTTTAACTGGGACATTTCCACAGCCTAAAAACCATTAACTTGCAAATTATTAAATTCCCCTTTTAAAAGCCATTCCATTTCTGGTATATTGCAATCCGGCAGCTAGCAAACTAGAACACATACATATTTGTATTTTAAAAGAAATACACTTGAGAAATAGTGGGTATCTCACAGAGGTTTTCTATTGCTTGATATCACAGGCACAGAAGCTCATTTCTTGAACCATGTCCTATCAGAAGCATGGTATAACTTTGATTTTGTTTGTAAATATTGCATGATACCTTGGCTTCCTTATCTTACTTTAATGCATGTTACATGTCTCTGAAACATGACTAGGTTGAATAAAAAAAATCAGTAGGAGGGATGAGCAAACTATGGCCCATGGGTCAAATCCAGCCCACTGCCTATTTGTGTAAATAAAGCTTTATAGGCACACAGCCACATCCAACCATTTATGTGTCTTCTATGACTGCTTTTGCACTACAGTGGCAGGGTCGGGACGTTGCAAAGGAAGTCGCATGACCTGCCAAGTCTGAAATATTTTGTCTCTGGCCCTTACAGGAGAAACATCATGAATGCTGATCTAGGCAATGGTTCAAGGCAGAGGAAGAGGCAAGGTATCAGCTGACAACAGGATGGTTGGGAGGGGAGGTAGCCTACAGGTGAAGAGAGGAGGCCAGCAGGAAGGCAGGTGTGCTGGTACCAGTCTCCCAAGGTCATAGTCCCAGCTTACCAAATCCTGATTTTTGATGATGGCTTTGGGCTGCCAGGCAGGACTCAAAGCCTCAAAGTTTCTTATCAGGGAATTTTAAACTCCATCTCAATGGGTTGCTGTCAGTTTCAAAACTCTGGAGGGGAATTAACAAGATAACCCCTTCCAAAATATCCATTTTTAAAATGCTTCCCCACAACATGGGGAAGATAAGCCTTCTAGAACCCGGGTACACACTGCTGGGCACCACCAGCTGTCTGCAACTGGAAACCCTGCAGCTTTCCTTGAACCCTGCAGTAAGCAGAATAGAAATGCAGCTCTGTTCCTGGTACAGATGGAAATGTCTATGCAGGTAAGTGGTGGAAGCAAATCACTGCAATGGGGTTACACTGAGAAGTGCCCACATCACAAGGCCACAGCAAGAAGTTCTTCTGAGGACTCTGAAGGAACAACCTGTGGTTCCTATGGCTTGTATTTGACTTGGCAGCTGCATCTTTGCACCACCCAAAGGCAAAAGAGCAGTCTCCTCTGGAGCCAGGCGTCCAAGAAAAGGGAAAGTACGTGTCCCAGCTGGGTTTCGCGGGATGGAGAGGTGGGTGGAGAATGGGAAAGAAGTCGGGGTGGAGATGGGAGTGGGGCGTGGTCAGCCAGGAGAAAGGATAGCAGCTAGAGCCAGAGTCACCTCTGCACAGCACGGCTGCGGGAAGCACCTCCAGGTCTCCCCACTTGCCTGACCCCACTCTGCCCAGAGCAGGGCAGCCCAGAATTGCAGGCACCAGCATAATTTAGAGTGAGGCAAGAAAGGAATTTGATCCAGACTCCTTGCACTCAGCAGGTGGCCTTATCTAAGTCAATGAATCTGTTTTTAGCTCTGTTCCCTTTATAAATTGAGAACAATAATACCTCCTCTAAGAAACTGTTTAGGAGATTAAATAAGATGTCACATGGAAAGCAACAGCCATAGGCCTTCCCATAGCGTGAACAATAAATGATGAGGATGATATTTATTTACCCTGATCTCAGGGCTCACGGATCAGATTGTTCCTTCCTGATCACCCCTGGCTCCCTCAGGTATCTGCGCCTTGGCACCTATAGCTCCTTCCGCTTAGGGACCATTCCACCCTTTGCACCTCGTTCAGACTTTCTAACTTCGACTTATTTTCTAGGTCCTGGTTCAGGGATTGCCCCCTCTGTGAAGCCTCCCCAGGCCTCTCCAGGTCCAGCAAACAATCTTTCCCAGTTTCCTGGCCATGTTCATTGTCCTGTGCCGGAGCAGTTGGCACATCTCTCCAAATGGATTAAATCAAGTCCCACCCCACCAGGATGCTGCAGGTGCCAGACTCAGCACGATACCGCCAACCCCTGACTTCGGAGGTCTAGCCTCCAGAACTGGGAAGAGTCAATTCCTGTTGTTTAAGCCAGCCAGGCCGTTGGGTTTTCTGTAGCAGTCTTGGCAAACTAAGACTCTCTCTTAGACCAAAATTTCCTTGAGCATAGGGGCTCTACCTTTTTACCATTTCATCTTTTTATCTAGCATCTAGCATGCAGGAAGCACTTAATAAGTGAATGAAGGGGGATGCAGGGTGAAAGGTAAACAATCTCAATAACTTGCAAGTGGACAGCAAATGGAAAAGTGGGAGTCCCTTTCTGAAAGTTAAGTGGGTGCTAAATTTACCACAACCCCTGCAGAGTCCTAACCCCAAGAAAACAGCCAGTTTTACTTCCTGTTCTAGAGAGATCAGGAGCTAGCTTTAAATGTCCGAGTTTAGTGCATTTTCCATTTCAAATACCACCCCCCACCCCAACTGAGGCAGGTTATTTTGTATATCAGGTACCAGATTCCATGAAAATACAGGACCTGATGGAGATGAGAAAATAAAATGAGTTTTAGAGGGGAGACGCTGGGTTATAGAAAACCCAGGTAAACTGAGGAGAGGGGCCTGCATATCAGAAGCGGGTCCCAGTCAGCCCTGCAGAGGGATGGGAGAGGGCTGGGACTTCAATAGCCAGGGTTCGAATCCTGAACCAGCCATGATGAAATCCAGGGAAGACTGAGTTGCTGCCTTGGGAAAATCCCTGCTATCAGAGGAAAGGGGACTTAATGAGCTCAGTTCAGTTATGGGAAAATAAAGCTCTGTCTTCAAAGAAAGCCACAGTAGAGTGTTTTCTCAACGTGAGTTCTACAAAATGCTGATCTCATGTGATGCTTGCATGAGGACAAAGAGATTTTGGGCCAAATAAAAATCCATTAGCGCTACATACTATGTCTGCCTCTTTGACATAAGACCCATTGACATCAGCTATGTACACTGGCCCCCACTCAGAAGACCGCTGTAAATGTGTTTCACCTGAATCTCATTTGAACACGGCCGGGTTTCCTAAGGTGAAGCAGGAGCAGACCAACAGACCCCACAGCGGGGAGATTCTGATCCCCTTGGCCCTGGGGGCAGGTACAATCCCTGCACTCTCCCACCCCATCCTCCTCACCATCTTCCCGACACTGCACCGCCCCCGCACCGGTCCACTCCACCGTGACAGCCAGCTGCCTGTTCCCCAGGGAGCTTTGCTAAATGTCCTTTCCGTGGTTCGGGATGTGACATGGCGCTGGCAGCGCAGCTCTGGGCCATGGGCTCCTCATTGGCCCGGGTGCCCTTCTACACCTCCCAGGTGCAGAGAGCCCCAGGGAAGAGGGCAGCCGCAGCGCTTAGGGCTGACCGCGGTGCGGAAGGGGAACAGGGGGTGTCACTTCTGTAACGCGCCAGAAATTCCCTCCAGAAGGTCAGCATCAGAGTGGAAGGACCCCGCTCAGGTGCAGGTGCAGACACCAAGACCCAGCCCACTTGGGCTGCCACGCTGGTGGCCAGGGACCACCACGGCCCACTCTGAACCCCCATGTCAGCCACAGACAGACACTGCCCAGCTTTTGGTGGCCCAGCCTGTTTCATCAGAGCCTCCGAGGACATCTTAGTGCTTAGGGTGGCAGGTGGATGGGAAATGCCTCTTCTGGGCGGCTGCTGCGGGGACCCCTCTTGGTTGCTGGGAGCGCATCTCCAGTTCTGGACAATCTAGCCATGGGCCACTGCTGGGCGTGCTCAGCTTCCCCCGCACCCAGGCTGCAGGGCAGGAAGGGGGAAAGAACCTGGGGCAGGGGGAGCAGCCTCTTCCCCAGACTCAGCAGGCAGCCGGGGCATGATTTTTTTCAAATCTGGTGATAGACACATTGTATTTTTTTAGTTTTAATTTTGCATTTTTAACTTATTACAACCCAAGAGTACCATAATTCTAGTGGCTGTGTACTAAAATTATTCCTTAATTTATTTAACTATTCGTCTATTGTAGCATGCTCCAACTGTTTCTAACTGTACTATTTTAAATAATATTGAAGTAAAAAATCATAACACATTTTTATTTAAGATCATTTCCTTGGGATAGACACTTGAAAGTGAAATTACTAGATCAGAAGTAATGAAGATATCTAAGAATTCTAAGAATTTTAATTTGTGTTATCAAATTGTTTCTTAAAAGAGTTGTACCAGTTTAGGATTTTTCACATTTCTTTATTTAATTTATCTAGAATCTATATGGGCTTAAGGTATGAAGTGAGTATACAAAGAAAACCTTCTTCCAAATAGCAAATCAATTATTCCCCCCACATTTTATTAAATGTTCCTCCCTTCTCCACCATTTTATTACCTCCTTCCTTTGGATTCTTCTTAACCTAAGGTCTGATTGGGCTTAGTGTGTTCTGCTTATCTATGGGCTAGCAAACCAACCACACATAGTCTTTATTCAAGTAGTTTTATAAAATACTATAGTATCTGATAGGATATTCCTCTTATTTGTCAAAAGTTTTTTGAGCAGAATTTTTAAAATTCAGAAGGATTCTATAAAGATCTCACAATATAGTTGCAACTAAAGGAGATCTATACATATTGTGAATGGGCCAAAAACTACAGATATATAGGTAATTATTACAAAGTTATCCTTCAAAAAAAGGATCAGTTTGAGGCACGTCATTTTCTGATTAGTCTCCTTGCCCAGAAACTTGTCTCAAATGCATCCTTGATCCAATCTTTATCTTACTCAGATTCAGGAAGCAAAGCTCTGAAATTTTGTGTGTCATTCTGGATTTATCTATAAAAGTTGTATTTTTCCTTTCTATTACTATCTGTCTAGGGAAATATGCATGGATATTCATGAGGGGTCTAAACCCAGGGTGGTCATTGCAGAATTGCTTATAAGACTGAAAAACTAGAAATAACTTTTAATGCCCAATAATAAGGGAACGGCTAAATAAACTACAGCCCATCCACATTATGACATATACACAATTAAAAAGATTAAACTGGAAAGATATACAACATAGATTACTGAGTGGAAAAAAGTTTTAGAACCATTCATTAAGTATGGTTAATACTATTATTTTAATAACATAATTATTAAAAAATTAATAATTTTTAAAAGCTTACAAAAGGGTATTTTTTAAGAGGACACAAAAAGGTACATGTATGGTGTTTGCTAAAGCTGTTGGGATGCAATATACCAGAAATTGACCAGCTTTTTTAAAGAGGATTTATTGTCACAAGTTTACAGTTCTAAGGCCTTAAAAAGTCCAAACTAAAGCATCCAGAGAAAGATACTCTGACTCTGAAGAAAGGTAGATGTCTGTCACATGGGAAGGCACATGGCAATGTCTGTTGGCTCCTGCTCCAGGTTCTTGTTGCTTTCAGCTCCTGGTCCCAGTGGCCTCCTCTCTGAGCTTCTGTCTGTCACCAAGCATCTCCAAATGTCTGTATCTATGTCAGTTCTCCAAGCATCTCCAAATGTCTGCATCTAAGCTTTCTTCAAGATGTATCCCCTTTTAAAGGACTCCAGTAAACTAATTAAGACCACCTTAATGGGTGGAGTCACATCTTCATCTAATCAAAAGGTCACACACACACACACTGGATGTGTTGTTCTCCATGGAAAGAATCTAATCAAAGATTCCCCCTTAACAGTAGATGTTCTAGTTTGAAAGGATTATATGCTCTAGAAAACTGCGACTTAATCCTAATCCAATCTTGTGGGAGCAGCTGTTTCTTTTAAACCCTATTCAGCACTGCATGTTGGAAACTTGATTAGATTATCTTACAGAGATGAGCCTCGCCACAATTAGTTTATTCAAAATAAACTTTTGAATACAGGGAGATGTGGCTCCACCCATTCCAGGTGGGTTGTGATTAGTTTACTGGAATCCTTTAAAAGAGAAAACATTTTGGGGAGAGTCCGTTTTTTGAACCACAAGAATCACAAGAGCTCACACAGCCAGAAACCTCTGGAATACATCCCCAAGGGAGTTTCATGAAACAAGAAGCCTGGAGAGAAAGCTAGCAGACACCGCCATGTTCATCGTGTGCCTTTCCAAGTGAGAGAGAAACCCTGAACTTCACCGGCCTTTCTTGAGTTAAAGTAATCTCTTGTTGGTGGCTTAATTTGGACATTTTTATAGACTTGCTTTCATTGGGACATTCTCACAGCTTTAGAACTGTAAACTTGCAACTTAATAAATTCCCCTTTTTAAAAACCATTCCATGGCAGGCCATGGTAGCTCGGCAGGCAGAGCTCTCACCTGCCATGCTGGAGACCTGGGTTTGATTCCCAGTGCCTGCCCGTGCCAAAAGAAAAAAGCCGTCCCAGTTCTGGTATATTGCATTCTGGCAGGGAGCAAACTAGAACAGTAGGTCTGCCTCCACAGGATTGGATTAGGGAAAAGAACATGACTTTTCAGGGGTACACAACAATTTCAACCCATCACATGTGGAAAGACCCAATCAGAGGCCTGGAAGCATCTTTATGTGGATGTGGTGGCCTCTGGGGAGGGTTCTGCAGTTTGGGGTGTTAAGGAAGCTGTGCTTTTCCTTGGAATGCTTACATTTTCATGAGGAACTGTCTTCATGCATGTTTTATGGATCCAATTAGAGATCAGTAACATTTTAAGAGCTAGGCTCTTCGAATGGTTGCTTGGTCCTTGGCTGTGTTTCTCCTGGACGTATCTTGTGCCTTAGCACAAGGTGGCCCTTCCATGGGTGGCCAGAATGGCCCCCATTGGCACCTGAGCTTCTGGGCACACTGCAACGGGGAGAGGGGCATTGGCCCTGGGAGTCCTCGCATTACTGGGGCTGCAGAAACTTTGCAGTTGTCATTCTAGGTAAGAAAAACCAACTCAGGAAAAAGTGGGGACTCGTGGCAATTCGGAGCCCAGCCCCAATCTGGGCTTCCAGGAATCCTCTAAGGCAGGGGAGGAGGTTCCCAGCAGTGGATTCCATTAAGTGGAAAAGGTAAGCTCAGTAACTTCCCAGGGACATCGAATGGGGACCATCTAGAGCTGGTTTATGGATGGGGATGCGGGGGTATGTGGATGGGGGCAATTCTTTACCCTGGGCAAAAAGACTCCAGAGGTGGGACTTTATCTTCACTAGATTCTGGAATTGAAGAAGGAGAGCCCATTACTAATGGGCCAAGCACTGTGCTAAGACTTTTGGATACATACTCTTGTTAAATCTGACGTTCAACCTTTAAAGTAGATTGTATGATTTCCCCATTTTATAGATTATAAAATGAACCTCAGAGCACCAATGTAACTTGCAAAAGGCCCCATGGCACCTGATGGAGCTTGTGTTTGAAATCAGACCATCTGTCTTAAGGGGCTCTTCTCCTCTGTGGGAGACTCTAGGTCTTAATGCAAGGAGATTGAATCTGCTGACCAAAGCTCAGGAGGAGAGAGACCCTGGGACAGACACCCAAGTCCAGAGGCTTCCACTGCCCTTTCTCAGAGATCCCAACCCTCAGCAGCAGATATAAGGGCCTTCTCCTTGCAGAACTACCACCTTCCTTCCACTCTCAAGAAAAGTACAGGCAAGCTACCTGTTCTGGTATTTGTATGAGATGTAGTAGTTTTAGTTACCCAAAAATAAAATAACAACCTTTCCAGATAACTGCCTTCTCATCTCTCCTTCCCTGATTCCATTTGTAAGCAGTGTGGTATCTAATTTTAAATGAATTAAAGAGGCAACTTCAGCTAGAAGGATGCCAGTTCCAGCTTTTAAAATTCCCAGCTGATGAATATCAAATTCCACTCTTGTCCCTGAGAAGGTGACCTTTGGACTCATAAACCCTATGTGTCCTCTGTGGCCAGGGAACCTGACACCCTCTGCATTCCCACCAGGCTACCTGGGTGTTCTGGTCACAAGCTTCAGCCCGAAGGTCTAGAGTGGATCTGGGCCACCCCCAGGCTGCTGGACCCCTTGCTCCAGGGGCTCCAAAGTACCCCCTGACTTAATTTGACAAAGCAGGCTCCAGTCCAACCTGGAGAGGGCACTGACCAGCTGGAAACCCAGGCCTTATCTGCTGCTTCTTCCCTGACCTGATCTCTTCTTCATCTGTTTGTCTTCTGCCCTTCCAGATGCAGGTCCACTTCTCCAGGCAGCTCTTAGCTTTCTTACGGGGTGCTGTATTTCCAAACCAAGCCTCGGGCGTGTCCAGCCCACAGAACCATCTCCGGAGTCGCCCCAGCCCACAGGGGACAGGGTCTGCCCTATCCTGGCCTTCGCCCTCCTTTCACACTCCCTCTCTCTCCAGGCTTCTCTGTGTGTGTGTGTGGCAGGCATGTGTGTGTGTGTGTGTGTGTGTGTGTGTGTGTGTGTGGCGGGGCTGGGTGGGGGAGCTGAGGAACCACGTGGGTTCTGGGGCCTCCCTTCACACCTCCGTAACCATAAGCAGTTGTACAAACCTCATGGAGCCCATCGGCCCCCTCACCTTTGCTGCACAAAACAGGGTCCCTGATGTCTGTGAGATTTAAAAAAGAAGCCTGGCACCTGGAAGGCCAAATTAGATAAAACGCTTGCCATGCTCTGTCCCATAAGGTTATTCTGGTTTACTGCTCCACCCCAGGACCCGCTTCGTCCCCGACTTTTCCTCCCATTCTCACTTGCTTCTCCCTGGCATGTCTCTCCTCAGCAGCCTCTACCACCCCCTTCGCGGGAACCAGAATGTGTACGTGATCTCAGGATGCGAAACAGAGGCGGAGGCGGGTTTGCTCTCAGCTGAAAACTGATGAGATGCAGTTTCTAGCCTCTTCCCTTTGGCTGAATCTAGCAGAAAATGCCGACTCCCCTGGGATGGCTCATAGGGTGGAATGCACAGAAAGAGATGTGGGCCAAGCATTAACGCACAGCCAGAGGGGGGCCAGACACCCCAGGGCCTGAGAACAGTCACCTTGTCCTGATGCTTGCCAAACATCCAACATGCAAACTTATGACATCCTTTCCTCCCAGCCCCACTTTGCGAGTCAAATAAGAAATATAATCCCTTTATGAACTGGAAGAGTCGATCTTTTTTTTTTTTCAACCACTTCTTAAAAGTCAGTTGGGGGAAAGGGAACATCTGGATGCTTCAAAAGCCTCAGAATGGGAAAAGAAAAGGTTATTCCCAGCAAAGCCAGGTTGAAATGGCCATCCACAGAGTTCCCACAGGCCCCTCGGCTGTCACTGAAATCTTCTAGAAGGAAAGAGAGGCTATCTCAGGGGGACACGCCCTGCTTGCAAAAGACATGCTGGTATGCTGTACTGTGTCACTTCTTTGCTCAAAACCTGCAAAGGACCATAAGGCAGTCTTCATGGAGCTTTCCTGCTTAATGTCACCACTTATTCACAGACACCTATGTGACAGCACACAAAACTGTTCTCACCGCTCCCTAAGCCTACCCCAAACATTGCTGCTGGGTGTGTATCTCAGATGCTCCCGCCACCTGGCACATCCTCCTGCCCCCAGCTTAGCCACTTTAGATTGTGCTCTCCCCAAGAGCAACCTCCAGTGCTGCCTTCACAGAGCTTTTTCTAGACCCTTTGCACATGTCACCCTTGGACGCCCATGGCACTGAGTGCCTCTGTTTCTGTGTTTACCCTGTGGTACCTTGCGGCATAGATGTGTGTGTACTTGTCTTCGGGGTCACACTGGATGGTGAGATCCCTGAAGGAGGCACATGTGTCTGATTCCTGTTGGTACCACTCTCTGCCCTAGCTCCACACCTGGGATTGGCGTGCACTCAATACAATTCAGCAGCCTACACCAACCATACAGCCCCTGGATACGACCTGCTCCATGGAATGGCAGCTGTTTGCTGTGAGACAAGGAGAAGGTGGAAACATTGGGTTTGGTGTGAGTCCAGTTTCGTGCCTTGAAGAAGATTGGTTTCACATGCTGTTATGGATTCATTCAACCATGCCCCCTGAAGTGGCATGTTTAGTCCTAACCCCTAGTTCTGTGGACATAAACTCATTTGTAAATAGGATCTTGAAGATGCTATTACTCAAGATGAAGCCAAATTGGATAAGAATTGGCTTCAATTCAATATGACTGGAGTCCCTGTAAGCAGAGGAAATTTGGACACAGCTGGGAGGAGCGAGATGCCATGTGGTAGAGGCAGAGACTGATGTATTGGTTGCCGGCCAGTCACTACCAGAGAAAGTGTGACCCTGCTGACACCTAGATTTGGACTTCCAGCCCCTAAAACTCCAAAGCTATAAGACAGTAAATCCCCATTGTTTCAGCCAAACAGTCTGTGTTATTTGTTATAGCAACCCTGGCAGACTAAGACAGATGCTAAGGAATTGTCATAGCCTCAATTTCTCCTTTAAGTACTGGGTATTGTTAGTGTGGGCTATGCAATCATCTAAACGGACCTCTGAGTTTGTGTGACCCTTCCCAATCTCCCAGGAAGCTGTACAGGAGACAAATAGCTGGAAATTCCATGTTTCCAGTTCTGTGTTAAAATAGCCTTGTTATAATGAAGCAAGTACTTCATTTTTTTTTTTTTTTTTTTTTTGCTTAAGATGCGGGACTGCCACCACATTGCAAGCAGAAATGAGCTCATTATATCCTTCCATCATGCTTTAGGATGTTCTCTGCCCATACGTTAGAGAAAGATTCCTAGAATGCCAACCGAAGCAAAAATTCATTGCCAAGATGGGATTTGTAACTGTGTTGCTATGGCAGCCAACCTGTCACCTTCTACTCAGCCTAAAAATACCCAAACCCTGGTGATTCTGAAAATAGGCTAAGTGAAACAGCCAGGTGCCTTCGCTATGGGGGCCCGGGGATGAACTTCCATTTTTATGCTCCAAACCCAGTGCCTTTCTCTGGTTATCTAAAACTCCCTGGCTTCTTTCTTTGCATGTCATTTCACTGTGGGGTATCAAGGTTACAACTTCTTCTTGGTCATGTTCTGTATGTGTGTATATGTGAGAGAGAAAGAGAGACTCTCCAAATATGTGGTCAATTTGGGCCTCAAGAGTTTAGGAGACAATGTAGAAGAATTGGGGAGAAGGAACACAGTGTGTAAGCTTTACATCAATGCTGAAGTTTTTAAACTTGATAACTGCACTTAAGGTGGTTACATAAGTGAACATCATTGTTTTTAGGAAACATACATGGAATTACTAAGCATTCAAGGAACACGATGTATACAACCTACATGCAAATGTTTTACAAAATCTAGACAGATAGCGATGGATAGATAGAATGATGCAGCAAATGTGGCAAAATGGGAACAGTTGGTAGATGTGGGTATCAGCATATGTTGGAGTTCTCTGTATGGTTTTGTATTATTTTCGCAACTGTCCTGTAAGTTTGAATTTCAAAATAAAAAGGTAAAAAAACTGATTTCAAAATCCAGACCTGCTGCATCACATTTTTTTGAGGTCTTACAGGCATCCTCTCGGCCTGTAAAGATACACCGTCTTTTCACCTTGCCCAAATAATCTATACCTAGACACTTAACCATGCGTGGTATATGGCCTGCTTTATTATTATTTTCTAACAAACCTGCCTAGCCCACAGGTAAACTCACCTCTGTATCTTATAACAAAAGATAGCATCATTGGCTTTAATTTTTGCCTCTAGAATCACATGGAATAAATCCATTTCCTCTCTTCCAACGTGGCATGCTGAGGGTTTATACACAGCCATGTTACCTTCTCTATCCTCCCCATCCCTGGCTCCCTAGACCACCTCTCACTTTAATTTTTCTCTAGAACTCTCATGGTCTGACTCCATGTCTCAATAAATTCTCTTGTTTATTCTGAAACAAGGCCCAGACTTGAGCACTGTGCTGACAGCTGGTCTGATCAGGTCCGTTATAGCTCAAACCTTGGACAAGGCAAAAAGGAGCAGGGAGGGGGGTGCTGGGGACCCCCATGGTCCAGCTCACCAGGTGGGACAGGTCTTGAGAGGCCTGTGGGGTCGCTGAGGCAGAATCTATAGCTGCAGGGAGGTGTGTGAGGGGCTGTGTCCAAGTGCCTCAGCACTCAGTGTTCTCCATGATCCATGAATACACACTCCAGGAGACTTAGTGAAATCCTGACAAGTGCCTGCCCGCTGGTTATCTAAGAGGTAACTCCGCAGAACAAGACTGGCCCCCAGAGGAGATGGGCTGAAGCAGAGAAGGACAGCTGGTCTCCAGTGATTCTGCTGGAGTCCAGGATGGTGCTCCATCCTCAGTGGGGGCTGGGATCCTGGACAGGGTTTGACAGGTGGGTGGTCAGAAGCAAACACCAAAACAAGACCATCAATCCATGGTAGGGAGCAGAGAGCCAGGAGGAGTGTGAAGGCAGCTAAGATTTATGGGTAACCATTTGGTCTCTGTCTCATGCATGAGGCTGTGTGTAGGGATCAGAAAGTGACATAACCCTCAGCTCCAATGGATGAGATAGTAAAGCCGTATATTTAAGCCCATTTCCTTATTTCTCAAGCTGACCAAGAACTGTGGCTGAGCTGAATCTAAGGATGGCAGGTGGCAGTGGCCTCCGTGGTGAGGTCCAGTGAAGGTGGCAGGGCCAGCCCAAGGCTCAAACCAGGAAGCCCATTCATGATATGTTGTAATTGTACACAAGACCTTATGAATGATAGGTTGCAGAAACTCTGGATTTTGTTATCTCTTTCTAGGAAATGTGGAGTTTCATTCTGGCACGCCGTGAAATTACTGCTGGATCACCTTTTTCCAGTGGAGTCCTGGTTTTAGGCTACATTTATATGAGTTTATTTCAGTTTTGCCTTTAATCCCATGATTGGACTTGGCTGCTGAATCAAGATGATCCAGGATTCCAGGAAAACGATTTTCAAAGAATGTGATATGAATAATGTCTTCTGGAGTTTTGCATCTATCTGTACTGAGAGGGGCTACTTCCTTGCTGTGTGTCCTGTTTTTTCTGTAAAGGGAACCTAAGACTGTGTTAGTTCTTTGGTTGTTTGGTTCTACAAGCAATCTTTGATGGGTGGTTGAAGGAAGAAAGTAACCAAAGGGTCCACTGTGGCTGTACAAATTCTCTTGAGAGCTCAGATATTGAAAATATATATGTAAAGCTGAATAGAAAAAAAACTATAAAACACAGTAAGGTATCAGAAAATCTTTTCTATGTCATCTCTCAAGAACAGTGACGTTAAAAAAAAAGTGGAAGGTAAACATGGGGAAGACAGAATGCTTACCTAGGAGAAATAAGCAAACAGAAAGTAAGAATATTTAAACCTAGCTAGTTTAAATGAGTTCAAGTCCCTAGACCCAGATTAATTTCATCCATGGACAATGAAATAACTTACAGAAAACTATTAAGGAACTATTGTCAGGAAAGCAGGAATGCAGGAGAACTTATGAAGAACTATTAGATTTGAAAGAAGTCCAGTGTCCCAATTTTCAAAAGCTCATTTTCTGGAAATTAGAGATTGATGACAAGTTTCAGAGGTAAAATTTTAGGACATATTATTAAATGCTTTGTGAACACCCAATAGGAGGGAGCAACAATCACCAGAAGCTGACATTGTTTCACAAAGTATAAATGAAGACAAGCCAAGAGGGTTTCCTTTACTTGACAGAGCCACTGCCTGGCTAATCACAGGAGTAACATCCTATGTCTGGCTTCTGACAAGGCCCTGCAGAGAATCCCTGCAGGCAAGACTGAGAAACATGATTGGAGCAGCTGTACAGTGGCGAGCTCACAGACAGAAGTCTCCAGAGAGGGCCCTTTGTACTCAAAACCATCAGAGGATTAAAAACATTTGCCATGTTTTCCTTTCCCAGACAGTGGAAATTTTATATATATATTTTTTATTAGCGAAGCCGTAAGTTTACAGAAAAAAATCATGCAAAAAATAAAGCTTCCATATACTCCCCTATTATTAATACTTTGCATTAGTGTGGTGCCTTTATTACAATTAAAGAATATTATTATAATATTAACCATAGTTAACATTAGGGCTCATTCTTTGTATTGTACAGGTCTATAGTTTTGTTTTAAAATTTTTTCTAGCAACATATATGCAACCTAATGATTCCTCTTTTAACAACGTTTGAACATGTAATTCAGAGGTGTTAAATTCACAATGCCGTGCTACCATCACCACCATCCATTACCAAAACTTTCCCATCGCCTAAAACAGAAATTCTGTACCAATTTAGCACTAAAACTGATTCACTTAAACTCAGAGTATAGACGTCCCAGTAATGACAGAGTAGCTTATATTGGAATAATCCTCCTGCTGATAACAAATATAAACTCTGAAGAAGACATCTGTAGGTACTAGAAGGCAGCCCAAAGCAAGCAAACATGGAGAAGACATGGATTCTGAAAGAAGGGAAGCAAACTAGGGAAGGTTCCACATTTAACTGGCTTTTACCCTGAGGCTACTTTCTAGTCCACAAAGGCACAAGAAGGAACAGAGTTAAGATATAAAGTGGCCAACATATGGGACTAGTTTGGTATACAAAAATGACTCAATTTATGGGAAAAATTCAGACAGAAGGTAACTAACTACAGAAGGGGAGCTCCAAATTCTGCATAGAAATTACCCTCAGATCTCTGGCTGACTCCCGCACTGCAAAAGTACAGAGCAAGATCCCAAGGAGACTAGCAGACAGAGCAGCTGAGAGGCTGCTGTCTCAGGCTGGAGAAACAAAACATAGAGTTCAAGTTCTACCAAGTTGGAGGGCTTGGTATACATTTTGAATGTTCCCCTTAAATTCCAGAAAGGCCACACCTCAGAAATAAAGACCACAGCCCAGAACTAAGAGATCAACCATAGGACTAAATATATAACTGCAATTAGCCCATCTCAAAAAAGCCTAAAACCAGGACTTGATTGGATCAGCATGACCCAGTAATAATTTAATGGCTTGCCAGAACAAAACTCCATATTTTCTAGAAAAAGAAAACAAACTCCGGAGTCTCTACAACATATCATTCACAATGTACAATACACAATAAAAAAACTAGTTAGACACGCAAAGAATGGAAAATCATGACCTATAATGAAAAATGACACACAAAGAGAATTCATTAATAGAATTAGCAGGCAAGAAGTTTAAAACAGTTCATGTAAATATGTTAAATGACTTACAAGAAAAGGGTGGGTAGAATGCATCAACAGATGAAAAATCTCAAGGAACAAATGAAAAACAATTAAAAAAAAAAAGAACCAAATGGAAAAATACAATATCTGAAATAAAAAGTGCACAAATGGAGGCTTTGCCCCATTCAAGATGGTAGCGTGAGATAATTCAGGTCTCCATTTCCCACAGTAGCATTGAGCAACCAGCAAGAACTGGCAGAAACATCTTCCTCAAGGCTCTAGAAAAACAGCTAAAAGACTACGGAAACAGGCAGAGTGCCAAATCATGGAAAACGATACTTAAAAGCGGCATGATCTCCTGGTGCCCTGGCTGGGCCCTTCTTCAATCCTTCTTCAATCCTTGTCCTCAGTGCAGAGCTGGACACATTCCCAAAGTGGATCTCTGGTTCTAGTTCCAGAGGGAATAGGGCAACTCTCGTGCACATAGTGGCAGCATGTCGCAGAATTTGCCCTGCATGTAAAAGGCAATCTCACAGAGCTCTCCTACAGAACATCATGGGAAAACACTCAAGTGGCTGCCTGGGGCAAGGGACCACTGCTTCTCCAGGACTGTGAGGGCACTGTTTCCTATGGGAAAGGGGACATTCAGAGCCGTATAAAGAGGAGAAATTTTAGGGTCAAACACAGACCTCCCAGATAAGATGCATGCACAGAAAGGACCAGGGAGTCCCTATACTTTCTACTGGAGCTGTTCTCTAAATTCATCATATAGATAAGCTCTGAAAGACAGAGTTAGCACAGTTCAACCTACAAATACTGGGAAAGGTGTTTTCTTATTTCCCTTTCCTTTTTGATTTTGATTTTGATTTTTTGTCAGTTCCTTGAATCCAAGGAAAGCTCTGTCATAAAACTAGGTGTACATAAGCTTAAGGAACAAGCACAGAATCTAAATTCCAGTGGCAACAGATCTTAATATCAAAATGTCCAGGTTTTTAACAAAAGATTACAAAATATACAAAGAAACAGAAAGCATTGGCCCCAGCAAAGAAGACTAAAGCATTAGAAACCATCAACGAGGAAAATCAGACTTGGGATACTCCAGTCAAAGGCCTTTTAAAAATGGTCCTAAATATGCTCATAAGAGTTCGAAGAAATTTGGACAAAGAACTAAACAAAATCAGGAAAAATATAAATGAATGCAAAAAGAATATTTTTTGTGTAAATTATGAAGAGGCACCAAACAGGGCTGAAAATCACAGTAACAGAAATTAAAACTCCCTAGAGTTAGCAGATTGGAGCTAACAGAAGAAAGAAACAGTGAGCTTAAGGATAATACAATTGAAATCATTTGGTCTGAGGAACAAAAAGCAGAAAGAATGCTGAAAAGTGAACAGAGCCTGAAGGACCTGTGGGACACCATCCAGCTTCCCAATATATGCATTATAGGAGTCCCAGAAGGAGAAGAAAAAGAGAACAGGACAAAGGGAATATTCAAAGAAATGATGACTGAAAATTTCTCAAATTTAACAAAAGACATACATATGCACATTCATGGCTCTCAATGAACCCAAACAGGACAGACCCAAATAGACCCACACTGAGACATATGATAACCACATTGTTGAATGCCACAGATAAGGAAGGGATTCTGAAAGCCACAAGAGAGAAGCAATGTGTCATATACAGGGGAACATCAATAAGACTGTGCTGGTTTGAAAGTATTATGTACCCCAGAGAAAACATGTTTTAATCCTGATCCATTCTTGTGGGAGCGGCCATTTCTTTCAATCCCTATTCAGCACTGTAGGTTGGAAACTTAATTAGATTATCTCCATACAGATGTGATATACCCAATTGTGGGTGTGAAATTTTTTTAAAACTTTTTTATTGCATAGTATAACATGTATACAAAGCAAAGAAATAAAAAAGCAATAGTTTTCAATTAAAGTACTCTTCAACAAGTAGTTACAGGACAGATTCCAGAGTTTGTCATGGGCTACCATATGATCCTCCCAGATTTTTCCTTCTAGCTGCTCCAGAATATAGGAGGCTATAAGGCATAAATATTTGTTTATCACCACAATTGATGTTTTTTCTTTCTTTTTTGTGAAAAATAGTATATACACAAAAAAGCAACAAATTTCAAAGCACAGCACCACAATTAGTTGTAGAACATATTTCAGAGTTTGACATGGGCTATAATTCCACAATTTTAGGTTATTAAGTCTAGCTACTCTAAAATACTGGAGACTAAAAGAGATATCAATTTAATGATTCAGCAAGGAAATCCATTTGTTAAATCCTATCTTCTCTGTATGAAACTCCACCATCACCTTTTATCTTTCTATCCCTCTCTTTAGGGGTGTTTGGGCTATGGCCATTCTAACTTTTTCATGTTGGAAGTTGCTGTCACTAATATGGGGTAGGGAGATGGAACTATCTGATGTTCTGGAGAGGCTGGGTTAGGTTTCGGAATTTATCTGGACCAGGGATCCATCTGGAGGCTGTAGGTTTCAAGAACGTTACTTTAGTGCCTGGAACCCTTGTGGAATATTATATATTGCCCTAGGTGTTCTTTAGGATTGACTGGAATGGTCCTAGTTGGGGGCTGGCAGGTTATAATAGATAGCAAAGTCTAACTGAAGCTTGCATAACAGCAACCTCCAGAGTAGTTTCTCGACTCTATTTGAACTCTCTCTGCTACTGATATTTTATTTGTTACACTTCTTTTCTCCCTTTTGGTTGGGATGGAATCGGTGATCCCACGATGCCAGGGCTGGATTCATCTCTGGGAATCACCACCCATGTTGCCAGGGAGAATTTCACCCCTGGATGTCATGTTCTACATAGGGGTGAGGACAATTATTTCACTTTCAGAGTTGGGCTTAGAGAGAGTGAGGCCACATCTGAACAACAAAAGAGGTCCTCCAGAAGTAACAGTTAGGCATACCTATAGGTAGGCTAAGCTTCTCTGCTACCTAGATAAGTTTCGTAAGAGTAAGTCTCAAGATCAAGGGCATGGCCTATTGATTCGGGTGTCCCTAAAATTCAGCACAGTATCAGGGAATTCCCTGATGGTAAAGTTTAATAGTTCCATATTTTTTCTCCCATTCCTCAAGGGACTTTGCCAATACTTTTTGATTATTGCTTAATATATTCTAGGATGTATCCAGGCATTACATTAAGCTATTCAGGATTAAAGGGCCTTTTTCTTATTCTGGGTTCCCTGTGTTTCAATTGTTCAAGTGAGTTAGATTATGTGCTACAGAAAATTTCAGTTCCACACCAAATAAACCTTTCTTCTTCAGCCTCAAAGAGTTGATTAGATGGAGATGTAACCCCACCCATTCCATGTGGGTCTGGCTTAATTTACTGGAATCCTTTAAAAGAGGGAACATTTTGGAGAAATAAGAGAAATAACAGAAACCTCAGAACCAACAGAAAATTCACAGCATAGCTGACACAGATGTGGACACGTGTTTTTACCTTTACAGTATATGATCCTGGGTGAGATGTAACAAGGGAAGAGAAAATGCTCAGAGGGACATTATCAGGACATATGAAAAAATTGGAATATAGACTGTAAGCTATGTTAAGCCTCTCGAACTTGATAATTGCACTTACGGTGATTACAGAAGTAATGCACTTGTTTGTAGGAAATATACATGAAAGTATTATGTGTTCAAGAATTATGATGCATGCAACCTGCTCACAAATGTTCATAAGATAGTTATCGATAGATAAATAGATAGATAGACAGACAGACAGTTAAAACAAAGGTGGCAAAATTTGTGGTGCCTGGGAGGTAGGGGTATGCTGGAGTTCTCTGTTTGGGATGTCTATCAGTTTTGAAACTGCCCTGTAAATTTGAAATTATTTCAAAGTAAATAGCTTTAAAAAAAATGCATGAAATGGTCTTCAAAGAACGGATACTGCAAGAGAAAATATCAGCAAATGTAAAGACAGCTCAGCAGAAATGATCCAAACTGCAGCATAGAAAGAAAAAAAGTATTTTTACAAAATGAGCAGAGTGTAATCACTTGTGAGACAATACCATGTGGACTGAAATTCATATAACTGTGGAGTCCTAGAAGGTAAATAGAAAGAAAATGGTGCAGAAAAACATTTCAAGGAATATTGGCTAAAATATACCAAATACGCTTGAAAACATAAATCCAGAGATCTAAGAAAATCAGCAAACTCCAAATGGACAAATACAAAAAAACCCACACCAAACTAATATACATAATTAAACTGCTAAAAACAAAAAAGAAAAAAAATCTTAAAAGACACATTACAATAAGAAGCAATAATGAAAATGATGAGTGATTTCTCACTAGGAACAATAACAGCAAAAGAAAATGGGATGGCATCTTTAAAGCGCTGAGGAAAAAAAATGTCAGCTTGAATTCTATATCCAGCAAAATATCTTTCAAAGATGAAGAGGAAATAAAGGCATTTTCATATGAACAAAACCTGAGAGGCTTTACTTACAGTAGACCTAAACTGCCAAGAACACATGTTCTTCAGTTTAAAAGGAAATGATATTACGTAAAAAATCAAATATCAAAAAGGAATGAAAAGTATCAAACATACGAAATATGGCTACATATAAAAGTCTTTTTTTCTTTCTTAATTTCTTTAAAAGACAATTTACTATTTAAAGCAAAAACAATATTACAATGTAAAGTTTATGACATATATAGAAGTAAAATATACAAAAAATGCAAATGGTAAAATGGCAAAAAGTTAAATGGAATTTTACTCAACAGTTCTAACATTATTTATGAAATAAAATGATATTAATACAAAATAAACTCTGATAAATTAAGGTTGCTTATCATAATCTCTAGTGCATCAACAAATCAAATCAAAACTATACAAAGAGGAATAACTTAAAATTCAATAGAGGAAATAAAATGGAATATTAAAAAATGCTTGATTAACATAAAAAAGGACAGGAAAAGGGAAACAAAGGTCAAATAAGAGTTGGGACAAATAGAAACAAATATCAAGATGGTAAACCTAAACCAAATCATTTAATACTAATTAAAGGGAAGAGATTATAAAACTGGATAAAAACCAAGACCCAGTTATGGGTTCTTTATAAAAGATGCACTTTAAAATATGAAGATATAAGTATGTTGAAAGTAAAAGGACACAAAAAAGATATACTATGCAAATACTAACCATAAGAAAGTTGGTATGGCTATATTAATATCAGCAAAATAGGCTGAGGACATGGAATATATATATATATTTTTTGGTGCATGGTCAGGGAATCGAACCTGGGTCTCCCTCATGGAAGGCGGGCATTCTAACCACTAAACTACCTGTGCACCCTAGGACATGGAATATTAATAGAGATAACGAGGGACATCTCATCCAAGGTGAATTATAATGAAGGTAATATAATCATAAATTTCTACACACCTATAAAAAATATATATAAAGTAAACTCAGAGAATATGTATTGAGCACTGCAGGCATTAGAAAGATGAATGAAATGTAGTCACTATCCCCAAACAATTTCCACCCTGTAAAAATCAAACAAGATCTTAGGATTCCAGACCAGAGCATTAGCAGAAAACAAAGAGGTATTGAGATCCTGGCCTTTCTCTTTTCAGCTGCTGACATCTGCCAGTTCTTATTTTCCATACCCACTTAGAAAAGGAATACTTTTTAAAAGGCACTCTCTTTATTATATAACAATTCCCAAATACATATAAAAGTAGAGAGAAGAGTAGAATGGACATCATATACACATCACCTCCCACCTTCAACAAATACCAGTGTTTAGCTTCTTGCTTCACTGATCCACTGACCCTCCCCAACTATTTCTGGCTAAAGGACTTTTAAGGAGAGCCCAGACATCACACATACAAACATTTCAGCATGCATCTCTAGCTGATAAGGACATGCTAAAAAGCATAAACACCATGTCATTAAAAATTGAACAAAATTAATAATATTTCCTTAATATTAGCTAATACTCAGCCCAATTGCCTCACAAATGTATTTTTTGTATTCGGTTTGATCAAATCATGATCAAATAAGGCCCATATATTGGCATTTGGTTGTTGTAACTCTTGAGTCTTCTTTGGTCTTTAAGAATCCTCTCTCCTTTCTTTTCTTATAAGCCATCGATTACGCAAGAGAAACCAGGTCTTTTATGTAACAAAATGGCAAAAAAAATTTAAAAAGGGGGATTTCTTTTTTACTTAGTACCATATAAATAAAAAACAGTAATATTGAAGTTTAAAGAGTGAATTCTCTAATACATAGTCTTTGTTCTAAAACACTCCTATGAGATTACTTTTCAAATTTGCTGAACCAATTTAAGCCAATTTGAACCACATTAGAATCCCTTGGACCCCATTAAAATCATCTGGAGCAGAGACTTTTTCCATTCAATTTCAAGTGAAATTCAATCTGCATTTCAAAAGTAGTAACAAGATGCTTAGCTTCTATCAATCTCAAACTACAAGCACAAGCCAGAAAAGTAAAGGAAATGAAGAAAGGATTTCAGAGGGTCCCCTAGGTATGTAAGATGAGAGCGTTGCCAAGTCATAAGTAGTTCTCTAATTTGTTCCTAACCTCAAGGCAGGCTGGGGCACAGGGGAACTATCAGGCATGCAGGTGTGCATACCCCGGACCCCGGCGTGTTAAAACACAGCCAAAGCAAATGGCATAACAACACTGTTCAAATACAACTTAATATAGACATACTTAGAGCCTAGAGGAGATGCTTATAGCACCTGTGGAACAAGGCATTGACTTTGCAAGTCATCCAGTTCCACCGGGAACTGTTTCCAATCCTTGCTCACACCAAACCCAAATTTAGTTCTCTCTTCCACAGTCTGGCAAGACAAAATCTTGAAAAGCAAAGGTGAAGAGTAAAATATAATACAAAATACAACAAAAGAAAGGAAAGAGAATTCATGAAACAATTTCCTTTTCTCTGCAGTTTTCTTCTGAGTTTCCCTCCAGCACTTTTAGGAGTTACAATGCTTGACACAGTCAATAGTGGAAAAGGTGAACCACTAGTAGTTTGTCATTAGTCTTCCATTGTCTTTCCCTTTGGCAGGACTGCCCTTAGCCAACAAAGAAAAAGTTGTCTGTTCCATAAGGGAGGTTCGATAAACTCAGTAATTCCTTCTGGTGTGGATGATTAATACAGACAGCTGAGTCTTAACTTCCATCCAGTTGGCTGGTCTGCCACCCTGTCCAAAAGCCACGCTGCAGGAAGGACTGTGTGCACAGAAGGTCCTGGTGGGGCAGAGGGTGAGGAATCTAGTATTCTGGTCTCTGAACACCATTCCATACTTGGAGCAGCAACTTGTAAAGTGATGTCCTCCCTGCCTCAACAGCTCTCACAGGACAAGGGGTTCTTCTTCCATTTAAGACATCCATCATCCTTCAACATTCAATGTGAGAGGAGAGAATAGTCTCTAGGACACTTTGTAAAAGGAATCCCTCAGATACACGCCCAGAGGAAGCAAGAGTAGCGTTGGCGAGGGGGTGGGGGGCACCTGGCTGACCTCCACTGGTGATAAGGAGCAGAATACCTGGAGGTTGAGGATCCAAGACAATTGAAGGTGAGGATTTGAGGTAACTGCAAATGAGGATTTGAGGCAACTGGAGGTGGGTATTGGGCCAACTGAGGTGAGGATCTGGGCCACCTGGAGGTGATCCAGGCCAACTGGGACCAACCGATGTGCAGATGAATCTGAAGTTCAGCAGAAGAATGTTGCCTAAACAGGACCCCTGCCATCGTCTAAATTTTATTGTTGTGCCCCATGTTGGATAAATTACTCTGCCTTTTCTTTAAGGTCTTTAAAAATGAGGTGCAAGGGCTGCCTTCTCTCAGCAGCCTTGAGGGGATCTGATAAAGGGCTTTCAAAGAGATAGTGCTGTGAGCCCACCCTGAACAGCTGCCCCTACTTCCATGGCATGCACTTGAAGCCCAAGCCCTCACACTGATGGACGCATCCCATATACCCAGATCTGCTTTGAGTCCATGGGGAGGGAACCCACTCTGCCCTCCCTGACTACAGACTTTCTCTATTGCTGTCAACCGCACCATTGAACACACAGTGACCCCTCCCTTATGACATCCAGTTTTTAGCCGCTCACCACTGAATCCACAAGATTCCAACATGCCTAGAAGCCGAGCCCCTCTAGCACAATCCAACACCGTGCAATCCTGAGCTAATGACCTTTACTTCTTGAAACCTCTTTCCTTAATATGTTTAAAGTGGAAGAATGATGCCAATCTGAAAGGACCTGAGAGAATATGAAACAAGAAAATGAATATGAAAAATCTTAGAAAACTGTAAAATGTTATACCAAAGCAAGCTAAAAAATCAAAATGGGAGGGGAGTAAATAATGATCTCGAGGTAAAAGAGCATAATAAGGGAAAGGCTAAAATGAGAAAGAAATGTGCTGTTTTTATCTGGCCACTGAAATTTCTTTTGGTAATGAGGAGAAGAAAAGTAAAGAACATTATAAGGCATTCTGCAAGCATAAAATGGAAAAGAAATTATTAATAATTATGTTTCCTTATAAGGTACAATTACTGTTCCCATGTCTTTATATTATAATGGGAGATGCTAACTTGGGAACAAGTTATGATGACAATTTTCTTCATTTCTATAATTGCACAGTTGGAAGAGAATCTCAGATATCATTGAGTCCCTGCTTTCGGCAGAAACTTCAGCCAAATCATCTTCATTGAATCGGTCTCTGATCTTTTCAGAAAGCACTCCAGAAGAGACTGTAAAGTTTCTCCAGGAAACAGTTTAACATTTTTCAATTTATTTTCTGTTCAGTGATAACAAGTCATCTACTTGTGATGTGCCTTCAAAAAATGTCTACGTCCCAAAAATCAATTTGCAGACCTTTGTTACAGAGTGACCAATATAACCGGATGTTTTTACAGAGGAAAGCTTTACTTCATTTCTTGACTAATATTGTGAACAATAGAAAATGCTCTCTTTCCATGACTGGAATGAGAGTGTTTTAGTTTGCTAAAGCTGATGAGATGCAATATACCAGAGATGAGTTGGCTTTTACAATGGGGATGTATTAACTTACAAGCTTACAGTTCTTTGGTCCTGAAAATGTCCAATTCATGTTATCAACAGGTGATGCTTTATCCCCTAAGACTGGCTGCTGGTGATCCTGGGCTCCTCTGTCACATGACCAGGCATATGGCAGGTCTACTGGTCTCTCCCTTCTTTCCTGGGTTTCATTGCTTTCAGCTTCTGACTTCAGTGGCTTCCCCTCTGTGATTTTTCTCTGTTTTCTGTGTGTCCTCTCTCAGTTTCTCTGGCTTTTTACTCTGTGCTTCACTGGGGCTTTTTTTCCCTGTATATTCTCTCTGTCATTCATCCCCTTATAAAGGACTCCTGTAAGAGGATTAAGAATCACCCTGAATGAGCTGGGTCACATATCAACTTAAGTTCCTACTCACCAAAAGATCCTACTCACAATAGGCCCATATCCACAGGAATGAATTAGCTTTAGGAGCATGATCTTCTCTGAAGTACATACAGCTTCAAACCATCACAGAGCATTCCCTCAATTGTTAATCTCTTTCTGGGAGGGGTTAATATGGCATTAGAATCCATGCAGTAAAATACTCTTCCTGTGTAGCTGACAGCTGCCAAAGCAAATTGGCAGAGTGTATTCCATGGCATTGGGATAGCCACAGAAAGCATCTTCTAGAGCAATGGTTGTCAACCAGGGAGATTTTGCCCCAGAGGACATTTGGTAGTATCTGGGGACATTTTTGGTTCTCATGACTTGGGGGAGAATGCTAGTAGTGGTAAGGGACAGATGTGCTGCTAAACATTCCACAATGCACAGGACAGCCTTCTGCCACAAAGAACGATCCAGTCCAGTTTCCAACGATGCTAAGGCTGAGACACCTTGCCTGGGAAGGTGATGTGGGGCATTCAGTGAGGAGGGGCTTTTGTGGATGGGGTACCAGCGAGAGCTCCAATAACTTGTGTGTCCCTGGGTCTGCCACAAATCTGACTCTGTCCACAGCGATAGGTGTGAACGGATCTAGAGCTCTGACAAGCAGGACTGTGCTTGTGAGCCTTTATGAACGAGGCCCACCCATGAATGCAGCAACTCACAGCCTTAATAAAGTTTCTACTGAATTATCTACCATGTGTGGCAGAACAGTGGAAGTGGACTCAGCCTCCCATGGTGTCACTTCTACAACACAGGCTGGAGAGCTAGCAGTGACATTTCCCAGACCTCCTTGCAGCAGCTCTTCTGGTTGGATTTAGAGATCCCCTGATTAGATGCATTTGCTGAAGATCTATAAGGTGGGAGGGGGTGGAGGCTACCTGCCTGCTGCATTGGTACTGCTCCTTGATTGTGGAGGAGTTTGGTTTCTCCACAGCTGCTTTGAGGTGTCCAGGAACTAGTCTGTGGGTGCCAAGAGGCAGGATATGATGTCCATTTTGGGTTGGTATGACTCTTACAGACTCGTCAGCAGCCACGGCTTCCTGGAGGCAGGGGCAGTGGCCCCCTTTGTGGGCTGGGGCTGGTGTTCTTGGAGCCATTCCTGCAGGCCAGCCTAAAGCCTGCTGCCCTGGCCTTCTCATGATTCGGGAAGACCAAATTCTCTGTATTTAATCATGTTTTGCTTAAAACACCTAGAGTAATGTCTGCTTTCTGTCAAGGAACTCTACCTGATACAGCCAGGAAGCCAGAAATCCTAACCTATCTGCATTTCCAGGACTAGGTCCTGTGTGTGTTTCCTCTCAAAGCAGGATTGAGATCCCACCCAAAAGGCCTCCAAGCAGAATTCACAGGCTATGGGCATCTGGGTGGGAAAATATTCCATGCTTACTAATCTCCATGAAATACAGTCTTTCCTTCTATTATATAGAAATCACAGATCTCTTTATATCACCTTATATTGCAATACATTGTTTGAAAGTTCAGCTTTAATTTGAAATTATCACAGTTATTAGCTAGGTGACAAGAACTTGTTTCTTTTAATGTGTTAATATAGAAGGACATGTGTTTCCATATTACAATTTTGCTTTCTATACTCTGATAATTATGTTTTAATATAATTGGTTTCCTTTTTAACCCCATACATTTTATTTCAGCCATTAATAATATATTTCCAACAAAGAGTCCATAGTTTCACACACTGCCAACGAGTTCTGTGGCACAGAAAAGGTTGAGAACCCTGTTCTAGGGAGAGAGAGGATGGGGAATTATTGCTTAATTTGTGCAGAGTTTCTGTTTGCTGTGAGGAAAAGTTTGGGTAAATAACGATGCTGACAGTAGCACAACATTGCAAATGTAACTGATATTACTGAATTGTATGCATGAAAGCAGATAAAATGGAAAATTTTGTGGTGTATATATGCTACTACAATTCTAGAGAGAGAATGCGAAAACGCTGCTCTGTAGGACTAGAGAACGTGACTCAGAGTTAGCCATCCATAGCTTGTGGCCAAGGCTAAGGGTAAGCTGGCTGTCTTATGGAAAGCTCATGGTCCCAACTTAGACAAAGCCAGCCTGGTTCCCTTGAACAGGGCATTTTTCCCTACGGCCATCATCGCTAAGACTACCCTATCTGGGATCTTGGTTGGCATTGAGGCCCATGCAACTTTATACCAGCTGTCTCCATGGAACCTCAAAGAAATGGAACCCATGTCTCAGCCCATGAATTCTGTCATCATTCAGTTCCCTGTCCTTTGTCATACTCTCAATCCAACTTTCCCTATGACTTTATGTCTTTGCCCCAGACTTTCCCCAACTCCTCCCCCCTCCCAAATCTCTGAAACTCTACACTAGAAAAAATAAAGCCTGGACATCTTCAACCCACATGAAGTACACTCTCCTTCCACCTACCTGCCTAGACCAAAAGTCTGACTCCTTCCCACCTCCTCAGATTTTAGGGCTTGGAGGAGTGGGGAGCTTTGTCCTCCACCAACAACGGCATTTTCAAAATTCTTCCTCCTCCACTGTCACATAATAAAACTTGAGAGTTTGGACTAAGAGCATCTGATTATCACCACCCATGCCTTCTCACTTTTGTCATCTTCTGGTCTTCTGACCACCAACCCACACTCATGACTGCTTTTGGCTCCAGCCCACAGCCTCCCTCCCCCTCCTCCCTGCAAGAATGTCATTATTCAAGATACTTCAGTAACTACAGGGATGATGTGTTCAGCCATCCTACCCACCGTGACCTGCTTCCTGACCTGGCCATAGCCATTCACTCCATGGTGTCCTCAAGGCTGTGTAATCCCCTGGAACTTCTCTACCTTTGCAACTCAGCAGTCCATCTGACTACGACCTCCTAGAGGCAATTTAGTATAGTGTTAGAAGCCTAGGCCTTGATGTCCGACTACCTGGGTTCAAATCTCAGCTTTGCCATTAATTAACTGAGAGACCTTGGGCAAGTACTTAATCTTCCTGTGCTTGCAAAATGGGAATAAATGCAGTCCTACCTCATAGAGTGACTGTGAGAATTAAATGAGTTAATATATGCAGAGCCTAGAATAGCCATTTAAGGGTTGGCTCCATTATCATCCTTCCAGCTCTCTCATGCCCTCTTCCCACTATATCACTCTTTTAATTCCTGAGACTTCTAGTCTCTGGCCCCTCCACTTTCTCTAATACAGCCCATCCACTTCTATCTTCACCTCTTTTGTATCCTGCCACACCGTCTGCTACATAGTGGTTGCTTAATAACTATTTGTTTAATGGACAAACTGATTGACTTCAACTACTTTCTTTCAGCACCCTCAATCCCCTTGCCTTCTTGTCTTTATAATAAATGCACCAGACAAACCCCCAGCTCCAAATCCAAATAAAGAGCTGTCTTCTCTACTCCTCTCCCTGAGCTGCTGTATACTTTCACAAATTCAACATCTCCAACTTCAACTCTGCACATAAACCTTTATGTGTCTCAAGTCAACTCTCTTTCCCACTCCTTACCAGAGGGACTCATACCTTCAATCCTCTCCTGACACCTCCCTCCTCCCACTTAACTTTCACTCTTGGCAGATGACCTTGACTCCTACTACATAGAGATATAAGGGCTCCCACACAAGAATTTCTTCAACTTTCTTTCTCATGCCTTAAATGTATCTGTGTCCTCCAAACCTTCCATTTCAATGGAAAAAGTATCCTTCTTTTGAGTAGGAAAAATTCTGACTCTAGCTTCTCCAATCCATCTGACCGGTAGCTTATAAACTGTATTAAAAGGAAGCTTTATCTTTTATAATAAAAAGAATGTTATTAGTATGTAATAAATGGTAAAAGTGGATCAATTCTAACAAGATATCAGCTGACCTATAACTAATAAATTAGGGTGGGGCAGAACACTATCTGATATATAAGAAATTCTGACCAAAGCATAATAATTACCAAAAAGGTTTATGAAATCAAAGCTTGGTCAATCACATCAAGAGTGACCAAACAACAACAACAACAAAAAGCCTCACTGTACAGGTAATGGTTTAATAATAATCTTCACCATTTGGCTAAGTATAAGAATTTCCTAACCATAAAGATTGTTAGGTACTGAAATAGTTCATCGAAGGAAGTTGGAGGCCTTTAAATGTAGGGTAGATGTGGCCAAATGAATTAAATGCCCATTCCAGGGCCTTCAATGCCTCTAGTTTTACATTGTGTTAACACATTAGACCTAAATGTTGGAAAACATGCTGCTATTTCTGACAAAACACAGGGCCCTTGATGTTGGATATTTCACACAGAAAAGAAAATAGCTCAAAATACATCAGACTATTTCAGTTAGAGAAGCAAAGACCAAAAAAAAAAAAAAAAGAAAGAAAGAAAAAGAACGCATCTGGAAAGAGTAATTGAAATAGTTCTGCCCCTAAACTGAGCCCAAGCTTACAGTTTCTCCTGGGAATAAGATGTTAGAGTTGAGAAACTTAGTGTAAAGATATAGTGGCTGCATTTCAAATTTACTGTCAGTGCACAGGAGACCACATGGAATGATCTGCAAGGACCACCATGAAAGATATGACCTCTTGAGAGTCACACTAGTAAAATCAAATGATGGCTGAGCTTAGATGTCTGGGGTCAGGGTGGCTCCTAGTCACAGGAAGACAATCAGGGTGAAGTGTTTGGAAGAGCAGAAATGACATAAGGCATTGGTTCTGACATGTCTGAATCTGATCCTACTCAATTACTAACTATGTACGTGACTCTGTACTATCACTTAGCCTCTTAGGAGGTGCTTAGCTATAAAATGGGTATAATGTTGATGTCCTGTATTGGTGGTAGGGATTAAGTTAAGCAATATAAGTCAACTGCACACAAGAAGTGGACAATTTATCCCTCTCCCATGCCTCCTGCCCCTATATCTAAATATGATAAAATGAACGAGAAAGAGTCTGCAAGCTAATTATTGGCATTACCAGTTTTGAAGAAAGATGGACCAACCAAAGCGTGTAGCCTGATGAAGGGCTAGAAAAGAAAAGTCAGGGAGTAAAGACAGTGTTTGTTCAGCACCGTCCAATGGGAGGAAAGGAGACAATGGGTTTAGGGTGCTCTGGTCTCTAATCCCCAAGCAGGAAACATCAATCTTTGAACCTCTGGCATCCTGTGAACAGCCTTCATGGGGCTATGTAATGAATGAGGGGGTAGTACATGTATAAATGCATATTCCTGGGAGTGAGCTCATTGCTTTCACCAGATTCCCAAAGAACTATGTAGCCTATAAAAGGCTAAAAGCATTCCACCAGATGTAGAAAGGCAGGTAAGGTATTTCAATCCACCATGGCTGTGGGATAAGGTTTTCCTTCCCCATTCCCCCCTCTTATTGGCATGTCCCTTTCCCTGTTGTGTTCAGTACTCAGTAATTACTGCCTTATTTGGGGATGGACCAGCTTGCACCTACTTCACCCTGGGCTGCCTTAACACAGCCACCTTTCAGCACACCAGCCCCTTCCCCACAAGGACAAGGAAGGGCAGAAGCTAACAGAAGGAATCAGATCATAGAACACCAACTAAACAACCAAACAAAAAACAAGAGCCAGAGACCAGACCTTCTTGTGGCTGATTTACCCTCCTGTTTCTCTTTCCAGAGTGTACTATTTCTTATATTCTGTCCAATAAAAATCTCCCCTGAGTTTCCAAGGGAAAAGCTTGGCCTCCTGTTCCAGTTTCTGGTGCATCTCACAGAGCTTTAAAGCAACTGCCACATTCAGGAGGAGGGTGCCAGGAGAGAGGGGGCTCCAGGTTCGGCATTAGTTTGTTAAGGGCTGTCCCCCACAAACACTCCGCAAAGACAAGTGCAAGTCTTAATGTACGTTTCTCTGGGTGTGAACCAGTCTGGATATAGGACCTTTGATATTATTATCAGTTAAGGTGTGGACTTAACTTGTGAACAGGAGCTTCAAAGATACCATTTAGAGGTGGCCACACTGAATCAGGGTGGGCCTTAAGTCTCATAAGGGTTGGGAATTTAAACAGAGATGCAGGCAACTAAGCAGAAGTAGAAGCCAGGAGAAGCCATTTGACAGAAGCAGAGACAAGCCAACCCAAGGATTACAGCAAGCCAGCACCAGAACGCCAATGATTTAGGAAAAAACATGGCCTGTTGAGAGCTTAATGCTGAACTTCAAGTCTCCAAAACAGTGAGACAATAAATTCCCACTGTCTAAGCCAAGCCCTTGGGTAGTATCTGTCATAGCTCCCCTAGCAAACTAAGACAAGGGCTTTCAGTATCAAAGGTTTGGTAAGACAATTGGATTGGAGTCTCCAGTAGGCCAGAGGAGAACACACTCTTCCTCATAGGATGGCCAAAGATTCCATATTCATTTCTCTTTCTTCTGTTCAGTTCTCTACAACAAACATTCACCCTGTGTCTTGGGGGTGGGTGCCAGGAACACATAAGGCCTAATGGGGTCCCACCTAACCTGACTTTCCCACTTTCCAGTGGCTAACACGCCACAGCAGCATCATTAGCTACTGCTTATGTAGTCACACATGGATTATAGGCTCCTTTTGCAGGGCCTCCCATTTAATATTTTATGCCACACAAGAGGAGCTAGACAAACAGGCAGTATTCAGTACATGGCTGAGGAGAACACATTCATCATAGGCAGGCTTACCAATAAATAATAAGTTAATAAATAAAGCACCTCTTGCATTATGAATAGATGAGTTAGGGGAGAGGAATGCCTTGTAGATTTCCTGTAGAATAATCACAATATTGGTGAACATGTGCAGAGTCCTGGCTGAGGGTCAGGCACTGAGCTAAGCATAGCTTCGTGACAATTCTGTGGTTACTTTCTGTTAGTAGCACCATCCCCCGAGTTAAAAGTGAGGAAACTAAGGCCAAGAGGACAGACCTAAGATGTCCCTGCTACTAAATGGCAGAGCTTGGAACCCAAACATCCTGACTTCAGACCCAGCTCTGACCACTAACACGGACTCTCCAAGGACAGGGGTACTAGGCTTGGCAGCCATGCTGCTAAGCTGTCACGGGTAAGAACCCGATGTCACCACAGGATGGAAGCAATGCATATGTGTTGAAAGAGGAGGGGCAGGGCAGGCGAAGGTGGCTCAGCGGCAGGGTTCTCACCTGCCATGCCAGAGACCTGGGTTCGATTCCTGGTGCCTGCCCATGCAAAAAAAAAAAAAAATGGAAAGAAGAGGGGGCTACCTTCACCTCCAGGACCCCTCCTCTTTTTCCTTTCTTTTCCTCTCTACTTTCAGGCCTTTTCGTACAGTAGCACCTTTTACCTCAACCATAATGTGAGGGTGAGTGTTGGACAAGGTTTGTTCTTGTTAGATCCAGGATCCAAATCCTTAAATACCTTGAAGAACTAGATAAAGATCTGGAGACCAAAAGGGGTCAGAATTCAAGTGTTTGCCCTTTAGTCGATTCTTTCAGATCTTATGACAAGGTGGGGATACCTGGGCAGCATCTGGGTCTTGAGTGGACCTCAACATAACAGAGAATTTGTAGGGCTCATGGAAGGGAGGATTCTATAAGTTAGCTGCCCAGCAAAAGAGCCCACACCTTATCAGGAAGCCCTCAGTATGCTTCTCTCCCTCTTTCTTAGTAACAAAGAGTTCCTAAAAGAACTGCACAAGTGGCACAAGGCTGCCCAGAACAAAAGACCACGTATCTCAGCCAGCCCTGCAGCCAGGTGTGGCCAAGGGTCAAAAGTTAAGGGTATAGACATCTGGAAAGTGCTTCAAAGAGGGAAAAAGCATGTCCTTCTCTCACCCTTTCATCCTTTCTACTGGCTGAAATGCAGACACAACAGCTGGAGCTGGGACAGACATCTTGGACCATGAGGTGAACTTAGTCAGGAGGTCATGCCCAGAGGAGTGGCAAGATGGAAGAAACAGCTGCCATGGAGCTCCGTCCCACCTGGACTGTCAACCTGACTTTCACATGAAGGAGAAATGAACTTATACTTATGTCGCTGTTAATTGAGTTTTCTGATCCTTGAGCTAAACCTAATTCTAAAGAATACACACTGATTTATCCAATGAGGCAAGACAATTTATCCAAGGTTGACTTGCTCACTGAGAGAAAATTGACACTAACAGGCTCTCACTGTTCTAAATCAATGGCATTAATAGCTTGACCAGACTCTTTTGAGCAGGTCATGCCAGATTTAACCATGTACTTATATGGAGGCAGATGATTATGTGCACAGAGATTGTCAAAAAAAAGGTGGTGAAACTAGGCTGAGGTTATGTGTGGTTAGCGACCATGAAGGCTCAGAGATGTGGGCATCAGAATGGTGGGGTGAATGGACTCAGACCACTCTGTACACTCATTTCTGTGGGCAGGCTCCAGGTCCACCCAGCCATGTCCTCTCCAGGCATCATCAACTCCTGCGCTCCCCTAGTTCCCTCTCCATCTTTTCTCTACCTTTGTCACATCTACTCGTCTCCTTACAGTCCAGGGCCGGTATGATCTCCTCCTGGAGACTTCCTTGACCAGACAGGCCTCACTGATTCTTTTCTCATCCAGTCTTCCATCAACCCTCTTCACTGTGCATGGACTAGCCCAGGGCTTTCTCCAATAGGATGGTGCTCAACAAACATTTATGGAAAGATGATCAACAGAGCCTCAGGTCTGAGAGTTTGAGCCAATAGAACACTAGCTCCAAAGCCCCCCTGGAAAGCAGGTAACAGTTTATATTTAGGAGAGAGAGGGAATCAACCTGCCCAAGGGGTTGTTTTAACTGAAAACAAAGAATGGAGCATTGCCCTGCCTGGGGTGCCTAAGCAGGACTGTAGGGAAACAGATTCCTGTATCCCCACCCCTCCACCCCACATTGTGATTGAGGCCAGCTCAAATGCAAAGAGCAGAACCATATAAAGTATTCTCTGTGCAATCAAACAAGAGAAGATGCAGCAACTTGTTGGGGTTGGCACGCCCCAGGAAAACTTGTATTTGATTGCCATTTCTCCTTTTACCTGGGATTTTCAGACTAAATCTCCTGTCCACAGTCAGATAGAAAAGGCAAGCATTTCTAAAGGCCTTGCCTCCTCGTCTGCAGCAGAGCTTCTTGGAAAAGCCTGGGCACCCCACCCTGGCAGACGGCACCAGCTCACAGCTGGGGTGTTCTCCAGGGAAAGGCTTTGGGGCCCTGGGTTGGCCGCATTACCCTCTGTGAGGAAGAGAGGGAGGCATGTCCCCCTGGTCCCCACACCTGACTCCCTTTCATGCCCAAATGGCACCATTGTGAAAAGCCAGTCTGGGCCACTCCAGGTGGGGCTCCACCATAGGCTGTGCACGAACTGGAGTTCCCTGTTATACAAAGGCTGGATTATCTACGGCTCAGTCTGTACACAGTTGCTTGGATTGTACAAGGTTAAGCAGGAGCCAAAACAATCCATCAACAAGCATTTAGTGAGCACTAGGAGGATAAAGGCGCTTTGGAACCCGGCCCCAGCCAGCAACGGATTTTCACTGTCATGCTTCTGAAACTGCAGGTCAAGACCTGAGGTAATGGGTGTTCTCGATTTAGTGGGTCGCTACCAGCCTTTGAAAATAACACAGAGTGGAATAGAAGGTATCAGTGCATATCATTCACATAATTTTGTGAAACTTTTGTTTCTATCATAAAACATACTTCTTTCCAGTCCTGCCATGTTCAAGATAGTAGACTGAGTTGCTTCAGGGCTCCATCCCCCCACAGAGGCTTTGAACAACAAGCAAGAACTGGCAGAAACATCTTTCTCTAAGCTGCAGAAAACAGTTAAAGGATTGCAGCAAAACAGCAAATGCCAAATCAAGAAAATGGCCACTTGAAAGCAGTAGGATATTGGGGTGCCCTGGCTGGCACCTCTCCCTTTCCCTCCTGGCCTTGTCACGGAGCTGCCCATGCTCCAGTGAAGATTCGTAGTCCCGGTTCCAGAATGAGTAGAGTCACCCTCACACACATGCTGGGAGCATTTATGTCTGGCCCAATTTGTCTGGTGGTGGCCTCAGGGATTTGCCATACCAGAACTTGCCAGTGTATTTAGAAGGCAGCTCACAGGATGCTGGGGGAGAGCAGTCAAACTGTGCTGCAAAGGCAAAGGATTGCTGGCTGGAGGGCATATAGCACAGCACCCAGGACTATAAGGAAACTGTTTCCTAGGGAAGAAGGGGCATTTGTGTACATGCAAATGGAGTAATTCCTGGGACCACACACACATGCCCAAGACCAGACACAGAAGCAGAAAGGACTAGGGAGGCCCCTATGCTTTGCCCTGGAGCTAGTTTCTAAACCCATTGTATGGATAAGCTTTGAAGGAGAGCAATTTTCTAAGACTCAGAAAAAGTGTTTTCTTTTTTTCCTTCTTTCTTTTTTGTTAGCACCTGGCATTCAAGGGAAACTCTGTCATAACACTAGCTGGACATAAGCTTAAGCAACAGATGCCTCAGAGTCTAAATTGTAGTGATAATGCATTAAGATACTAAAATATCCAGGTTTCAACAAAAGGTCACTAAACATACAAAGAAACAGAAAGTGATGGTCCAGACACAGGAGAAGAGTAAAACATTAGAAACCATCAGTGATGAGCAGACCTAGGACAACCAAGAAAAAGACTTTAAAAAAACAAATGGTCCTGGGGGTCCAGTGGTAGAATTTTCGCCTGCCATGTGGGAGATCTGAGCTCAATTACCGGTCCATGCACGTCCCAAAAAGCAAACAAGCAAAACAATTGAAAATCAAACAAACAAACAAAAAATTCAACAAATGGTGCTGCAATAACGGGATACTCACACGGAAAAATAATGAAATGTGACCCCACCATACTAAATAAATAAATAAATAAATGGTCCTAAATATGCTTGAAGCACTATAGGAACACATGGACAAAGAACTAAAGAAAAGTAGGAAAATGATAGATGAACACAAAGAGAATATCAATAGAGAGGTGGAAATTATGAAAAGGAACCAAACAGAACTGAAGATCACTGTAACAGAAATTTAAAATTCCCTAGAGGGATTAAACAGCAGATTGGAGCTGGCAGAAGAAAGAATCAGAGAAATTAAGATGCAGAAGAAAGAAAGAATAAAGAACGATTAACAGAGGCTGAGGAACCTGTGGGACCTGATTAAGCATACCAACAGATACATTGTGAGAGTCCCAGAAGGAGCAGAAAGAGAGAAAGGGGCAGAGAGAATAGTCAAAGAAATAATGGCTGAAAACTTCTCAAATGTAATGAAAGACATGAGTATACACATCCAAAAAGAGCAACAAACTTCAAACAGGAGAAACCCAAATAGACCCATGCTGCCGTATATTATAATCAAGCATTTGAATACCAAAGATAAAGAGAGATTCTGAAAGCTGTAAGAGAGAAGTGGCATGTCCCATACAAGGGAGCCTCAGAAGATTAAGTGCTGATTTCTCATTGGAAACCCTGAAAGCAAGAAGACTTCAAAAATTACATATTTAAAGTGCTAAAAGAAAAAAATTCCAACCAAGAACTCTATATCTGCCAAAACTGTCTTTCAAAAATGAGGGAGAGCTAAGACATTCTCAGATAAACAAAAGCTGAAGGAGTTCATCACCACTGGATCTAACCTACAGGACATACTAAAGAGAGTCCTGCAGGTTGAAAGGAAAGGACCATAGATGAAAGCTGCATGGAGAAATAAAGGTTTCCAGTGAGGGTAGCAATATGGGGCAAATACAAATGACAGAACTGTTGTATTTTTGGCTTTTAACCCCATTTGTTGCTTCTTAAAGGATCTAAAAGGCAAATGCATAAAATTTAATGAGATTTAAATGAGTGGTTTGGGACTCATAATGTATATTATGAGTAATAAATGTGAATTTATAACAAGAACTACATAAGAGGGAATAGAAGGGCATAGGAACATAGTTTGTGTTAAGTTGGTATCAAAGCAAATGAGATAGTTATAGATCTTGATGTTAAAGTTATATGGAACTATAAAGAACATATCAGAGATTATACAAGCTCATAGAGACAGAAATTAGTGTACAGGTTGCCAGGGGTGGGGGGCAGGAAGGATGGGAGTTAATGCATAATGTTTGTGGGGTTTCTGCTTCAAGGAGATGGGGAAGTTTTAATAATGAAAGGTATAAGGGCACAGCAATTTCAGCAAGGTGATTAATCCTACCAAATGGTATGCTTGGGAGTGGCTGAGATGGGAAGGTTTATGTTGAACAAATGTTTCCACAATTAAGAAAAAAAGATAGAGCGCCTAAAGATACAATGACAATTAAATGCAATCCATGATCATGGATAGGATGGAGTAAAGGAGGAGAAAAGGTCAAAGGGAAATTACTGGTATATGGGAAAAACTGAATATAGACTGTAAGCTTTATATCAATGCTAAAGTGCTTGCACTCAAAAACTGCACGTAAGGTGGTTACATAAGTAAATATCCTTGTTCTTTGGAAATGTATATGGCAGTATTAAGTGTTCAAGGGGCATGATGTATACAGCCTACACTTATGTGTTCAAAAATGGATTTAAAAATAGATAAGCAAGCTCTTATAGCAGTCACATTTAGTCTGAAGCTGTAAATGTCATTTCTAAATTTTGAGATGTTGTACTATATATGTATAACCTGGTATCTCCCTGGAACTTTGGTTACCTGCGTAATGTCTAAGACTCAGAGTTAGAGATCTGAAGCTCTGAAAGTCAGTATTGTTACATACAACAACTGTTGGAGAAACCAAAAAAAAAAAGATAAGGCTTCAATTAGAGATAAGAACAAAGTCAATCTAGTTGGGGCCAAAGTAAATCAAAATAGAGGGTAAGGGTGACATTGTCTGTATTTTAGAACATCACCTACTGTATGAGAACAAAAGAAGAGAAGTTTATTTTGTCCAAAACCTAAATTTTCTGTAGCACATAATATAACTCAATCTGTCCAGACAGTTCATTAAAACAGCCCAAACACAAGGAGCCCAAAATGGGAATGAGGGCTTGTAATTCTGTATAGCTTAATGTAATGCCTGGATACATCCCACAGTACATTGAACAGACAATCAAAAAGTATTGGCAAAGTCCCTTGAGGGACAGGAGAAAAAATAGGGAACTATTAAACTTCACCACTGGGGAAATTCCTGATACTGTGTCATACAGTAAGGACTCCCAAGTCAAAAGGCCAAACCCTTGATCTTTAAACTTGATCTTGTGAAGCTCATTTCTGTAGCAGAAAAGCTAAGCCTACCTATAGTTATGCCTGAGAGTTACTTCCCAAAAACCTGTTTTGTTGCTCAGATATGATCTCTCTCTCTCTCTAAGCCCAACTCTGCAAGGAAAATCATTATTCTCCCTCCCACATGGGACATGACATCCAGGCGTGAAGGTCTCCCTGGCAAGAGGATACATGACTCCTAGGAATGAGCCTGGTAGTGGCACAATGGGATTAACAATGCTACCTGACCAAAAAGGGGGCTAGGGAGAAACGTAAGAAAATAAGGTATCCGTGGCCGAGAGAGTCCAGATAGAGCTGAGAGGCTATTCTGGAGGCTACTCCTAACGCAAGCTTCAGCTAGAGAGTGCTAATTACCATGGTTTGCCAACCCCCAACCTGTGAACCCTAAATAACATCTAGGACTCTGTCTAAGATTCTACAAAAGTTTCACACTGTAAGATTACTTTCCAGAAACTTACTATTTAAGTTTCAGATAAGTCCTGAAACCCAGAGGGACCAGCCTCTCCAAGAATATCAACTAGTTATATCCTTTATTATCAACAGCCCTTTCCAATATGAAAAAATTAGAATGGGCAAAGACAAAATATGCCTAAAGATTGAGAGAAGGATCAGAGGAGAAGGAGAAGGAGTATAACAGAGAAGATAGGATTTAACAAATAAGAATGACTGTTGAATCATTATACTGATATTTTAGTCTCCAGTATCTTGGAACCTCCAGAAAGAAACACCTAAAATTGTACACCTGTAACCCAGACCAAACTCTGAAATCTGTTCTATAACTACTTGATCCAATGCACTTAAATATTATTGATTTTTTGTATATATGTTATATTTCATAATAAAAATGCTTTTAAAAATAGATAGGCAGACAAAGAGATAGATAGCTAGGTAGGCAGATGGATAGATAAAATGATGCAGCAAATGTGGCAAAATGTTAAGGATGGCAGATCTGGGTATCTGTGGGTGTAGGGGTATGTTGGATCTCTCTGTATGAGGCTTGTGTTATTTGTGTAACTGTCCTATAAGTTTGAGAGTATTTCAAAATAAAAAGTTTATACACACACACATACACACATACATACACTTCTTTCCATGAGCCACAGCCAAAACTGTTTGGGAGCCTCTGTTCCATGAATGATGTGTCGTCCACGTTTCTGTGGGAATTCTTTCTATGTCTTATGTGCATTTCCCTTTCATGGGCTACAACCCCTGGTCTGTTCAACATCTCATTTATTCTCCTGGTGTTTGCACCAAAGGTGGCCATGGTTAGACCCTTTTGACAGATAAGGAAACAAGGATGAAGAATAGAAAATGACTTCTCATGGCTATGCAAAGTGATTATGCAAAAAAGCAAATGATTATGGCAAAATAAGGTAAGATCAAAAGACATGCATTTGTGATCCTACGCAGCCAAAAAGGGAGAGCCACAAATATCCAATGGATGCCCACTAGACAGAGCCCTCCAAAAGGGAAACAACTTTGATTGTTCACTGCTCTGTCCTCACTTCCTAGACCCAGGCACGCAGTAGGTCTGCAATAAATATCTGTTGAATGAGTAATTTAACGAAGGAATGACCAAGGACATTCCCCACACTCAAAAATAATTATTTAATGACAGGGATAATGTACTTAACCTTACAAAGAAATCCTCTTTCACCAAGGTGCAATAAATACATTCTGTTAGACTTAAGTGAGCTAGTTGCAAACTGAACCAAGGCATTTACTTCTTGCTTAAAATGCTTTCATGGAATCTCACCACCTGAAATAACATTCAACTCTCAGATCCTCCTCCTTGCCAGCTGCATCTTCCTTTCCCCTACACCACATTTCAAACTTACTCTGTAGTTATAATGAACTACTTTAAAATCTCCCAGGGCATGAGGCTGCTGGATGGCTTTGTGTCACTTGCACATCCTGTGTCCTCTGTTGAAATACCAGCCTTCTTTGGGAGCCCAGCAAAACGCATCTTTCTCCTTTACCCCTCCCATCAGGTGTGACTTCCACAAAGCCTTCTCTGACCACGTACCCATGTCCCCAAACTCAACAGAAGAAACTGAGTCTTCCTCCATGCTACCATGTACCATTGCAGTTTGTCTGGCTACATGTTTGACTTACAAACAGGATGGTGGACTGCTTGGGGGTTACAGCTGATCTTATTCAATAATATTTACTGGAGGAATGAATGAAAAAAAATGATCTAATCAGTATTCCTCAACCCCCTAATTTTTGTCTTTTCATTTTGAAATAATTTCAAATTTACAGGTCAGTTGCAACAAAAAAGACACTCAGATCCACCAGCTTAAACATTTTGCCACATCTGCTGTATCATTCCATCTATGCACCTATCTGTCTATCATTAACTATATCTATCTGTCTGTCTTTCTGTTAATGGTATATCTATGTATCTATAATCTATGCCTAGCTATCTGTCTATCATCATCTATACCTATCTCTCTACCTAGCTGTCTGTCTGTCTTATCATCTATCTGTCTAACTATCCTAAGGCATGGTTTCTGCATATTAATAGAGCTGTGCCAGGATCCTAAGAAAAAAGACAAGGAAAAAGGTTCCCAGGACATCCCTTGCAAGAGCCTTCCAATGACTTTTTATTCCACTTTTTCCACTTAAAAGGTCCTTTCTTTGGGATCAAGCCTGAGAGCTTTCCCTGAAGCTGAATGCCAGGGAACCCCCTTGGGGCTCTTCCTAAACATCAGCAGTGTCCAGAGTTAAACCACAACTAAAAAAAAAACCCTAGGCTTATACTCCCTTTCACAAACACAAAGCCAGAGCATTCCCTAATGTTTCTGAAAACCAGGTCACCCTAAGAAATTAAGCTAAAATACTCTGTGAATGTGACCTTAAAGAAAACACCAAGGGATCCCACCCCTTATGTGGGAGGCAAGTCGTCAACCTGTCCTAAGGCTGCACTGTTCAGCTGATCCAGAAACTGGGTTTGAACGCAGGACAGGAACTAGTGCCAGGTCAGACCCTTCTGCAGGAAGGCAGCGCTGCCCACCACTGCTGGAGGCTCGTTTCCGTTTCCTGCCTGATCTGCCTGCTTCACAACTAAGACAACTTTATTCTACTGCAGCAAATGGAGGAAATAATTCATATGCCCTTCATGTTGTTGAAAAATCAAGCAGCGTTGTTCATGCTGGTAAAAATAAGGGTGGGCAGAGAAGTGAGTGGGGATGGAAGGAAGGGGAGAGTACACCAGAGTCCACTCACATGAGGAATATTAGGCAGCCAATCAAAAGAATGAATTAGAGTTCTACCAGCTAGCTTGGAGGAATTTCCACAAGACTTTGTCAAATGAGGAAAGACAAGCTACAGAAGACATACACCATGTTTTTATAAAACTACAAAGACTCCACCTCATAGTGTATGCACATTTAGGTGTGAACGTGCATATGTGTTATTTGGATGTACACATGCACACGTATGTGAAAAATAGTTGTTAATGAGTCATTTTCTGAGGTGTTGATGTGGATACAGAGAAGAAAAGAAAAAAGGTCAAGCCAAAAAGAAATAATTTAAAAGTAACTTTATGATCATATTTAGGTGTTAATATAAATTATATATGCAAGGGTATCCTGAGGAAATTAAATAAATGGAGTAAAATATACACATGCAAAACAAATAAAATGCAGACAGATTTTGAAGCCAAAGGGTAAGTGGGGGTGATCCTGTTTTATCAGGGCATACCACATAGAAGTTAGCAGTCTACTGCTCAGACACAAAACTGTTTAAACCTGGGCAGAGAAAATTCTACTCTGAGCCTCACTGCTGACTCACTGAGAGCACAGCTTGTTCAGCCTGCAATCCTTTGGAATTGGGATTTACGAAGAGCCCCAGGGAGCTCCCAAGTACTCAGGACAAGCTCCCAGACTTGACCCAAGAGAAAGAACCTTTTATGTGGGAAAAGAGGAATAAAAAAAGTTATTGTAAAGGTCTAGTGCAGGGGCTGGCAGCCTTCTTTCAGTAAAGGTGCACAAAGTAAATATTCTGGGTCTTGCCATCCCAGCTACTCAGCTCTGCCCTTAAAATGCGCAGATTGACCATACATAATACATAAACCACTGATAGTACTTGCGATTCAATAAAATTTTACTCACTGACACAGAAACCTGAATTTCATGAAATTCCTGTGGGGTGCAAAATATATTCTTTTAAATTTTTTTACCCATTTAAAAATGTAAAAACCCTGTTTAGCTTGGGGGCCATAAAAAAACAGGCAGCTGGCCAGATTAGGCAACCCCTGGCCTGGGGTGGAGAAATCACACTACATAGTGGTGTTTAGAAATCTTCACTCAAAATAAATTCTGTAGAAGATGGTTTTTCCGAAATGCCCATCAGCGACTCAGGCCCAATCAGCAATCTTTCCATAATTTGGATATTTTAAATACAAATGAACAACTCGTTAAAAAAAAGAAAAAAAGATGTCATCCAAACCAGACATCTACTTCTAGTGGTCCTGGTTTTTCGTTCCATTATATGGATTATTGAATGAGAGGCGTAACGTATATTTGCCTGATTACAATTTAGTGCTCAAGACAGCTGTTACCCAGGAAAACAAGGGACCAAGGCAGTCAGGATATTTGTGTCACTCACCAGTTGTCACTCACAGTCCAGGACTTCTCACAATCACCACATCCCCCCAAGGAGAACAAACTGTTCATTTTTTTTTAACAAATACTCATTTATTTTAAAAACCTTCCAAACAATTCTATTGTTTGGATGCATCTGGCATTCAGACCCCTTGATACACCAAACAAAAGAAAGTTACTTCACTTTCTGTAATAATTCACTATGTGTCCTTCAAATACCAAGCTCTGTTCATGCAAATAAAATATAACTCCATAAACTTTTTGAGAATGTACTGAAATTGAATTTATCTTAAGAAAGGCCTCCTATAGCCCTCCAGTTAGGCTCCCACTGCTCACTCTGATTCTCCTTACTCCAGATTCTGATTCCCAGGTGAAAATACAGCCTGTTATTTCCAGCCCTGCCTGTGGTTATTCCACGGCAGGGTACTGGGAGCGAGGAAAGGGAGAAGGAATCCGTGGATCTTCTGCATTGTAACCAATTCAATAACTTCACCCTTGTCTCAATGACCTCAGCCAAGCTACCAGGCCCACAGTCATAAATAAAGCACACCTTCTTTTCCCACCTTCTAGACCCCTGAAGATAGAATGGATGATCCGTGAGGCAGCTGAGCAAACTATGCTCTTCAGACCATCGTTCCTCTGTCTGGCATTTCTCCGGAGCAAGTCTGTGGTTGAGGTGAAGATTACAGGTGCTCTCCCCACCCCAGCTGGGGAGCTGCACAGAGACCCTGCACAGAGAGCCACTCCCCACCCCTTCTTCCTGCCTACAGTTCCCCTGGTCTCAGGCTCAGGGATGGGGCCCTTCCCAGCTCCACGAGATGAATCTTGATCAGTAAGATTATATACTCTATGTGGACCAGGGAAATGACATCTAGTTGTGCAAGGATAGAAGCCTGGAGCTTCTGACAGCTTGGCTTATCATGAACAGAATGCAATTCTGGCCAAAGAGATAGAAAGATGTCTGCTAGGGGCTACTGGTAGAATTTTTCCACTCTGATTTAAAACAAAATGAAGGAAAACAAACCAACCAACCCTTACTCTGAGGAAATTTGGGATAAAGCAGCAGTGCAAGGAGGTGATTTGCTGCAAAATTGCACCATGAGGAGACAAATTTGAGGGCCAGAAGCTGCGGAGCCAGAATCCAAATGTCTGAGCCCAAGGACGCTGAGTCTGGGACCCCTGACCTGGCTCCTTGTTCCAAAAGATCACTAAGCCCCACTGCTAAAGCTGCATGGGGTGGGGTCCTGCGACCAAAAGCACTGTACCTGATTCACCCCAGCACCAGAGCTGAGAGCTGTCCAGAGGGCAGCAGTAAAGACAGTAGACTCAAGGGGGGCTGGTCTTGATACAACTGTGGGAAACAGAGACTCGATCCAAAACTTCAGTAGAAGAAAAGGACATGTTGCCTACATGTCTAACATGTCCCTGTTCATTCCAGATTCTGGCTGAGCTGGACTCGAGCATGTTCAGGATATCACAGGAAGCTCCCTCTTCTCTTTGCTTTGCTCTCCTGATGGTGACCTTACCCCCAGCAGGTGCCCCACATGTTGGAGGAGACTCCAACTGGTGTCTCCACCATTAACCACCACCAAGCCAGGGCACTGGTGGCTGTTCTAATAGGCCAGGCCTCAGATCCAGGCATGTGGCCACCCCAGTGGTGGAGTGTGATGATGGGCCAAGTTCAGGTGTCAGCTTGGCCAGGTAATGATGCCCAGTTGTTGGGTTAGGCAAGCACTGGTCTAACCATTATGGCAAAGATATTTCGTGGCTGCTTGACAAACCAAAAGGCTGGTTTATTAAATCATGTCAGCTGATTGCATCTGTGGCTGATTACATCTACAAGATCAACTAAGGTGTGTCTTCCACATACAAGATAATCCAATCAGATGGATTTGATCCAATCCGTTGAAGACTTTTAAGGGAAGAGAGAATTTATTCTTCTTCAGCCAGTCAGGCCCTCCTGTAGAGTTAATTGAGACCCTTCCTTAGGGTTTCCAGCCTCGCAGTCTGACCATATGGATTTTGGACTCCTGCATCCCCACGATTGTGTGAGACACTTTTATAAATTTCATACTTATGGATATCTCCTGCTGGTCCTGTTTCTCTAGAGGACCCTGACTAAAATTGAGGAGGGAAAAAGCATTGAAAAGAGTAGACATAAGACATTAGAACTACAGATCTTTGGTATAATTCAATTCTTTTTCATGTTTCATTTGTGTATGCTTGGGAAGTGAGCACAGAACGGAGAAAGTCTAAGGCTCGGTGGGCCGCTGGAGGAGTCTGGGTCCTAGTGTCTTGCAGAGCAGAAGTTCCCAGTCCCTGGCTCAGGGCTTATCTGCTTGCTGGCCCAGGGAAGGCCAGACATGAAGGATTTACGATGGGACATTCCAGCTCTGAACTGTGTTGAATAACTACAATGCCCAGTCTGGCTCCAGGACTTTTGTGCCCAAGAAGCTTCCCCACCACAATGAAGGATTATGCAAAATCAAAGCATGAGAGTGGGAGGCTGAACCCCAAAACAGGCAGTAGTTAAATCCAGGAGGCCTGGGAAGGGTGAAGGCTTCCCTGAGAGCAAAGGATCTGGAAGAGTCCATGCAGCTCCAAAACTGCCCTGCTGTCTGATCCTTTCCCCCAGGGCAGTGCCACCCAAACCAAGCTGGGTGGTGAGAGTGAACACTTCCTGCAGGCTACAAAGCATCCGTACAAACAGGAGGGCTTTCTGGTAACCTCGATACTTTGAACCCCGCACATCCCAGGGTGGTGTTCTCAGTGCAAGATATCTCGATGGAGGGAAAGCAGGCAGGTGGTGGGAAAGAAGAGCCTAGTAGGAGGAAAGCATCCTAGAAAAACACTATTCCTTAGTGCTAGGGACTGAGTCACATCCCCTACAAGACACATGTTCAAATCTCAACCCCTGTTCCTATGGTGTGAACCCATTTGTAACTAGGTCCTTTGAAGATGCTATAGGTTAAGATGAGGCCCATGTGAATGAGGGTGGGCCTCCATCCCATATGGCTGGAGCCCTTATAAACAGAGGAAATTCAAGTGACTGAGCAGAAGTTAGAAGAAACCAGAGAAGGGAAGAGAGCAATCACTACGTGATTGGCAGAGATACACCTATAAGCCAAAGACTGCTGGCAAGCTTGCAGCAGAGAACTACCAGACCCTGGGAGAAAGCATGGTGTACGGCGACCTTGATATTGGATTTCCTGCTTCTCAAACTCCAAAATCTCCATTGCTTAAGCCAATCGGTGTGTGGGATTTGTCATCAACGTAGATTTCCTCCAAGGGGCTAGCAGGGAATACCCCCCTCAGAAACAGCACCGTGGGGAGCTGTGGTCATGAGCAGGAGCCTACACTCACACCCACTCAAGCTCAGCCCAATTCTGCCCCTTATTGGCTGATGACATAGGCAAGTGACTTGACTCTACCAAATCTCAGTGTCCTCATCCAAGAAGCAAGGACAGTGACCATCCACACAGGGAAATTCTGAAAATCTGACCTCACAAGAGCGTGCCATCCATAATGCCACCTGCTAAACTCCATCTTCCCAAGATCATGTCAGGAAAGGAAAAGGTAATTGGTTGACTCACTGCTAAAGATCAATATTTCTTTAAAGCCACATAATAATGGGTTCCAAATGGCGTTAGAAGTGGAGAAAGGGGGAAAAAATGTTCCCATTGGTCTCAGATTATCCCAACCATAAGCTACGTAGCAAATCTGTTCACAGGAAGAGTCAGGTGAACCTTTGTAGAAGATTGGGCCACAAATAATTCGGGGTGCTTTTTTCTGTTGATCCTTCCCTGAGGCTCTGGGACCATTGCATAAATATATCCAAGTGCCCCATCACATTGGCTTTTAAGCCTGGAGCAGTTCAGGACGGCTAGTGATGTCCATCAGATTAATTTCCAAAGGAAGATTCTGCCTTAGGAAGTTGAAGGAGCTTACACCCCTGCCCTGTGGAAATAGAAAGGACACCCCCACCCTCAGCCCAAGTAACCAGTTGAAAGCATGGTTTCTCTTAACCTTTCCCTTGGTGATCCAATTTGCTCCAACCATTCCCTCTTCCCCCTTATGGGAATTCCAACGAGTTAGCTGTCATGAACATCAAAGAAAACACTCCCGAAATGTAGTGAAATGACCCATTTGACCCATTTTTGAAGGGTTTGAGTGGGAGGAAATGCAAACCTCTGATAAAAGAAGAAATGATCGCTTGGACTTTGTATATGCTAAATGCCAAGCTAGACAGATTGGCAAACATCAAATTTTACAAGGTATAAATAACGGAATGTTGCTCTCTGAGAAGACTGAAAGCAAAATCTGAGAAAAGGCCAAGAAGAATGAAAACAGAGAATGCTGTTTTCACGCCAGTAAGAGCTCTGAAATTTCTCCATGTCTTCTTTGGCTTCCCTGGAGTAGAGGGATGTGATGTGACAAATGTCAGATGGACACCCTCCCTTAAAAGCAATTTGTTTTGCATTTAAGAAAAAAATATCTAACAATCAGCAACCCACCCCTTCAATTTTTTTCAAGGCTCTAAGAATAAAAGTTGAAGTAATAACATGAAATGGATTTTCACATTTAAAACTCTCTCTTCCCTTTTTCTTTTAAAGATACAAATGGTATTTTACAGTTGTCACCCATTACGCTTAAAATGTCACATCAAGAGGGGCCAGAACAAAAAGCCAAGTCCCAAATGGTATAACATGCCATCAGACATAGCAGGGACCTTCTTTAAGCCAGGCAGTGTGAAAATGAACTCTAAAATCACTTGGGATATAGTGAATAAACTTTTTCTTGAGCAATGCAGCAAACACAGACTAGAAAGATTATTTTTAGTTGCAGCTAAAAGCTTAAAGAAGTCAATTCTCTTTCTTTTTCTTGGCTAGGGTTGTTAGAGTTTTTATGTGGTTTCTTGTGAGTGTTTATGTGTGCTTTTTATAAAGGCATATTTAAATTTACATATATACACATACACGACACATTATTTATCCTCCATTTTCCTCCAACCAAAAGTAATGAAATCTAAAATTTTTATTTGGTTAAGAGATCTTGGCTGTTTTAAAATACTTCTGCAGTGAGACACCGCTTAAAGCTAGCAAAAGAAATAGCTATGTGAAAGAAGAGACTGTTGAGACTGGATTTCATGAACCATGTTGGGCGACTGCGTTTTTCCTTTATTTGTCTAGAACGCTGCTATGACCCATCCCAATATAAAGACGACTACTAAATGGAACTTAAACTGCTCAGGCATCTCCTCTTTGTCTGCCCTCACTATCAACTGAATTTCCTTCCTGTTTTACCTTTGGCATCCATCTTACTCCTTTACCTCTGAAAAAGCAACACCATTCATATAGTACCTTGCACTGGCATGCTGCACTGAAATTTATTAAGCATAAGTATTAATTACCACAATAATAGCAAATGTAAATACTTCCAGTATCCAAGGCACTGTTTGAAGAGTTTTATACATATCAACACATTGAATCATACGTTATGTCATCTATTCCTCTGAATAATCTGATAGGGCTTATTAAGTTGGTTGCCTAAATCCTTTTCCACTCCCTACGGACCCCAATTGTGTTAAATTGCCTGTCTCTTTCATATGGTCATCACTCCAGGAGGGGCTGCCCCAACCCCAGATCCAGAATGTGGGCCTAACTGATCTAAATTAATGAGGAAGGCCTGGTCCCCACAAGGAAAGGAAGAGCATCTCCCATCTTAGGATTTCATTGGATATGGGGTTGATAACTGGAACTGCTGCAGCCATTTTGCACCATGAGGGAAGTGAGCCAGAGGACAAAGCACCTACGTGGAGAATGGTCGAGGGAGTCACTAATTATACTATGTCTACAGCTGCCCTAGCTTTTGCTTTCTTTTCTCATGAAATTATACATTTATTCATTGTTTCAAATTACTTGAGTTCAGGTTTTTCTCTCACTGGCTGCCAAAGGCATCTTTATTAGCATAATTACCTCTACTTTACAGATGATGAAACAGACAGGGTGAGGGATTTTCTTATCATCATACTGCTAATGAAAACAGCCAGGTATTAGGGACTAAACTTGACAAATAAAATTAAAAGGTGTGCTAAGTAAGGGAAAGACTTCCAAACACCCATGTCTTGTAAATTATATGTATATACTTCATCATACTCACACACACACAAACACGTCACACATAACTAACCTTGAAATTATGGTTAGCAAATTCACCAACTGCGGTTCAGGATGTATTTCTTAGTCCTAATCCCAAATCTTGTTAGATTTTTACTTTGTGTATGTGTGCTGAGAGGTATAAGTTACTGAACGTGTCGCAAGGCACATGGGAAGGCAAATATGTCATCATTTTTTCTTAAGCTCGAACAGCTTTACATAAACCAGTCCACCTCAATAAAAACAAGTGATTGGCCATGGCATTTGAAGTATAAACAAGAGTGATTGCTATTAATTGTTAATGACCCATTCTAATGAAAAAGCTTCATTACCACATGTTCTAGTTTGCTAGCTGCCGGAATGCAACACACCAGAGATGGATTGGCTTCTAATAAAAGGGGATTTATTTTGTTGGTTCTTCAGAGGAAAGGCAGCTAACTTTCCACTGAGGCTCTTTCTTATGTGGAAGGCACAGGATGGTCTCTGCTGGTCTTCTCTCCAGGCCCCTGGGTTCCAACAACTTTCCCCGGGGTGATTTCTTTCTCCATCTCCAAGGGCCCGGGCTGAGCTGCAAGTGCTGAGATGAGGAATGCCAAGCTGCTAGACTGTGCTACATTGCGTTCTCTCATTTAAGCACAAGCCAATTAAGTTAAACGTCACTCATTGCAGCAGACACGCCTCCTAGCTGACTGCGGATGTAATTAGCAACAGATGAGATTCACCTACCATTGGCTCATGTCCACAGCAACAGAACTAGGTGCTTTCACCTGGCCAAGTTGACAACTGAATCTAACTACCACATGTCCACCCCTTGTCAACTTGGCAGCTACTCACATCACCTTAAATAGGTGCAAAATATTCTCTTCTGGCTGTGGACCTGTGAATCTCAAAATAAGTCCGGTGCCAATATGCAAAGGAGGATAGTCAAAGGATACAGATTTTCATTTCCATAGGGAGAAATTGGAAGGAAGATCTGCAGGCAAACACCATTGGATTTCCAAGTCTGAAAGTCATTTATCCTTCGGCTGTAGAAAGTGGCAGTCCCACCCCTTCCAAGGGCCTATGCAGTGGCCGGCCTCTTTCCAAATCAACCTCGGGGAACATCGAGGAGACCACCTCTGGGCTCCACTCTCTCCAGGCATCAGGGCCACCCCTGGGCTCTCTGCCATTTCTGGGGCGCACGCTCAACCCCTCCACATGGTGGCAGCCAGGCTCTCCCAGTCCCCCAAGGAGCGTGCTACGCCTTTTCCAAGGCCCGAGGCTGCACAACTATTCCACTGCAATGAGAGGGGAGACTCATCCTCGCCCTTCAGGGTAAACTCACCCTCTCCACACATACAGGTGGGTCCACTCTCCTGGCCGAGGTTTCTTGGCTTCAGACCCGAACTTCCACGGTTCTCACTCTACAAACTCCAATCTCTCCCTTTTGTGTCCTCCTTTGTCAAGATTGGCGGTGGTTCCATTTACACCAACAGTCTCTTCAAGCCCTCCAGGACTTCTCCATCAATCTCTTCACAGTTCCTCCAAAGTCTTCCCCTTAGCCATCCAAAACACAGTTCCAACAGATCTGGCATTTGCAAACCGCAGCAGCACCCCACTCTCCGGTACCAACTCTGTTCTAGTTTGCTAGCTGCCGGAATGCAACACACCAGAGATGGATTGGCTTCTAATAAAAGGGGATTTATTTTGTTGGTTCTTCAGAGGAAAGGCAGCTAACTTTCCACTGAGGCTCTTTCTTATGTGGAAGGCACAGGATGGTCTCTGCTGGTCTTCTCTCCAGGCCCCTGGGTTCCAACAACTTTCCCCGGGGTGATTTCTTTCTCCATCTCCAAGGGCCCGGGCTGAGCTGCAAGTGCTGAGATGAGGAATGCCAAGCTGCTAGACTGTGCTACATTGCGTTCTCTCATTTAAGCACAAGCCAATTAAGTTAAACGTCACTCATTGCAGCAGACACGCCTCCTAGCTGACTGCGGATGTAATTAGCAACAGATGAGATTCACCTACCATTGGCTCATGTCCACAGCAACAGAACTAGGTGCTTTCACCTGGCCAAGTTGACAACTGAATCTAACTACCACACCACATATAAACCATAAAACAACAACTCGTGGGAAAGGGAGTCTGCACCTAAGAGAGTAGCAAACAGGGCTCAGAATACAATCTGCTTTGGATGAGAAATCGCCGAGTTCTATGAAAGCAAAGGAAGAGTCCACTTTGACACAAGTCATTAAGTGTCTCCAGCATGGAAAGCAAATCCTCTGCCCCAGGCAGCTTTCTTATGTCCTGTTTATAAGCCTCTTTCCAAATATTTCTAAGGCTGGGACCTAATATCACCGCCACAGCCTGTGACAACAGCACCCAGGAGTAATAGAGAGAGCATCCTGAATCTGAGAAGGCTTTCTCAAATTGAATCCCCTCAGTATCACTCATAGTTTCTCATTCTTGACACTGCGAAGCCCAGGGTCTTTTGTGCAACTTGAATTTCAGCTTTGGTGCCACTGCCCTTTGCCCCCTGCAGCGGCCCACCTGTGAGTGCCACCACACTGTATTCCCTGCCCACACTGCTGACACTCCTTCTCCGTGTGCTGGTGTGGGGATAGGGTCTTGTCCCTTCCACCCCAGATGCTGCTTTGTCCTCAACCTCCACTCCCTCGTATCTCCCCCAAGCTGAGCTTGTTCCATCTCCAAGGCTGGTGCCGCTGAGACTCAACCCCTCTCAGGATCTTGGCTCCATGGCCTGCAGGGCGGTGACACCTCCTGTCACACCATCCCCTCCACCGTACATGGTACAAACCAAGCTCATTAGGCTGACCCAAGGCCTCAGGTCCAAACCCCCAGCCCCAGTTTCACTTGTTTATTTATTTTTGCCATAATACCCAAGCCAAGAAGACTTAAACCCCAGGAATCACAGTGCAGTCTTCATTACCCCACTTCCCCCAACTTCCAGAGCTAGCAGAAGGCAATTACCCTCTACCCTCTGCCATGGGTCCAGGCCCCAAAGCTGAGCTCTGTTGCACCTTCCCACTTGGCCCTCAGGTTCCTGCAGGCCTGAGTCTCTGCCCTATACCACATCTCATTCCTAGCTGGAGCACAGGTATTCTCTCTGCTCTTACTCAGAGCAGGTGGGAAACCTGTCCCCATTCCACTGAGAGAAGCCAGGACATGCAGTGGTGGCTTAGAAAACAAGGAATCCCAGCACTCAGTTGGGTTTGGTGTGAGCAGCTTATTAGGGGAAGGAGAACACCAGAGTAACAAGACCCTCCACTTGGGATCTGCACAGGCTTGTGTTTGAAGCTCACTGAGGTGGAGACTCAGAGTGGCCAGGCCGGCTCCTCCCAGAAGCCTGCTCCTCATGAGTAAAGTGGGGGGCTCACCTCACTTTCAGGATGCTTGTGAGGAGGAGGGAAATCATGTAAGCAGTGAGCATCTACCACCTGCTGAGCCTTCACCCCACACCAGGAGCCCTTCAGGGGGCTTGGAGGAGACAGCTGCAGCAAAGCCCATGGCTCTCTTCATCCCCTGAAGACATGATGTCACATCTATATAGACTGAGAGATCCCAAGAGGGAAGGAGACCAGATGGCACCTGCCCTTAGGGATGCAGGAAACAATGTATGGTGGCATGGAGTCCTCTTCTGCTCCCAGAGAGGAAGGGGCAGCTCTGCAAGGGGTCAAGCAAGATAGGACAGTTCAAGCATTGGAACGGGCAGGGACTCAGGTGATAACAGACACAGCTTCCCCCGGAGTCCTGAAAGAGCTCCTTTTGAGCTGCCATTTTAGGTTTTACCTGTCCAGACTGTTTGTCAGGGAAATGCATGGTGAGCAGCCATGTGCATCTAAGTGCAGAAACCCCACCAAGAGGCCACCAAAGTTCCAGCATACTCATGTCAGTGGTGAGGCACTTAGGATCCCTGTTGCCTAATTCCTACTTGGCTTTAGGCTTTCTGGTAAACCTGACTCAGGATCCAAGGCCTCTTGCTTATGATCCCAGACTCTGCCCATGAAAAAGGCACCCAGTCAGGCTTCAGGGGACCTAAAACTTGTTCCCAGCACTGATATCTACGTGACAGGGAAGAAGTCACTCAATTCCAGTGTGCATCTATAAAACAGAGAGAATGACATCTGCATTTGGAAGGTCAAGTGAGCAGAGGAGTCAAAGCACCCCAAGTGAACCAGGCAGTTTCCAGAAAGGTCCCAAATGGCAAAGGACATGACCAATAGCTGCTTTCCTGGAAGGAGATCAGGGGCAATGCACAAAGTGTCTCATAATCTGAACTAACCTGACCCACCATGATGCACCATACTGAGGACAGAAACGTCCGGCTGGGCACTGCAAGAAGAGCTTCAACCCATGAGGAAGCAGGGCCAGGTTTCCGGAGCTCCTGTCTGGAGTTTCCATCTGTGAGACGGGCTGCTTTCCAAGCCTGGCAGAACCGGCTGGCGTGGTCCCTGACACCAGTCACCAACAGAGCAGCACGCAGGGCGGGTCAGGCAGGCCAGAGCTTTCCACTGCTTCCAAAATGAAACAGCCTAAATTCTCTCTCCCACTGTTTTCCTCTTAAAATGTGTTTTTACAGTTGTTACCTCTATCAACTGAGGAGATGGTGTTGATTGGTGATGGATCGATATATTTAAGTAGCATACATTGCATAGAATTTGGAAACTAGGGATGTAGATATTTTATGCTCCAAAACTCAGCCCATAACACCCTTCTGGAGGCAAGGGGAAGGGTGGGGCAGGGTGGAGAGGGAATTATTATGGGAAGGAACATGAGGTTCTGGGGAAGCAGAGGGTGGGGAGCAGAAATTTGACTGAGTTCCAGTATTGAGCCACTGTGGAACCAAGAACTGAGCTCACCTCCAGGAAGACCCAAGCCAGGCTATATCCCTCAGGCCAGAATGACACCCCAGCTTTCTATAAGAAAGGAAGGAAGTGTCAAGAAGATGCCTCATTCTTCTAAGGTGATAGGTGCTCATGTCTGAATCCCACAAAAGGAATAGGTGGTGTGGCAGTTTGCTAAAGCAGCCAGAATGCAATAAACCAGAAATGGGTTGGCTTTTACAAAGGGGATTTATTAGTTTACCAATTTGCAGTTCTAAGGCCACGCAAATGTCCCAATTAAGGCATCAACAGGACAACACTTTCTCTGAAGAAAGGCCAACGGAATCCGGGGTTCTTCTGTCACATAGGAAGGCACATGGCCAGCATCTGCTGATCCTACTCTCATGGGTTCATTGCTTTCAGTTCCGGTTCCAGTTATTTTTCATTTTCTGTGGGTCCTTGCTTAGCATCTCTGGGGTGTTTTTTCTCAGTGCTCTCCAGGCTCATATCTTCTTATAAAGGACTCCTTTCATATAGCACTCCTATAAAGGATTAAGACCCACCTCAAAAGGGATGGGTCACATCTCAATTGAAATAACCTAATCAAAAGATCTTATCCACAATAGGTCTGCCCACTGCCCCTCCACCCCCACCTCCAGGGATGGATTAAAAGAACATAGCCTTTTCTGGGGTACATAACAGTTCCAAACTACCACAGGGGTCGTCTTATAAGAGCTCCTCATGGCAGCCCAGAGACACCCCCAGGTCAACCAGGGTAACTTTCTCCACATCTTCTCTAACATTTCTTTTTTTTTTTTTTTTTTATTATTGGCCATACTTGTGGGTGTGACATGTTATCTCATGTTGAACATCTTCTCATTGGCTTATTGGCCATTCATATATCTTCTTTGGAAAAATATCTATTCGAGTCCTTTGCCGGATTTTAAATTGGGGTGTTTGTCTTTTTTGTTCTTGTATTATAAAAGTTCTTTATATATTTTGGATATTAAATCCTTATCCAATATACAGTTTACAGTTATTCTCCCCATTCTGTAGGGTGTCTTTTCACTTTCTTGATAATGTTCTTTGAGGCACAAACTTTTTAATTTTGATGATACTAGAATTTATCTATTGTTTCTTTTGTAGCTTGTGTTTTTGGTGTCATATCTATGACTCCATCACTGACTCTCAAGTCATGAAGATTTGCCCCCATGTTATCTTCTAAGAGTTTTATAGTTTTAGCTCTGATATTTAGGTCGTTGATCCATTTTGAGTTAATTTTTGCATATGATGTGAGGTAGGGGACCCCTTTCATTGTTTTGTACGTGGACATCCACTTTTCCCAGACATGTTTGTTGAAGAGACTAACATTTTCTCATTGAGTGGACTTGGCTCTCCAGTGAAAAATTAGTTGTCTACGGATGTGTGGGTCTTTTTCTGGGCGTGCAATTCATTTCTCATTTCCACTGGTCTATATGTCTATCTTGTATTCATCACTTTTAAGTGTCTAAGGGAGAGTAAGTAGCATCTTCTGAATTTTCCTTGGCATCCCTGAATATTTGTCTATGTCACTGGTGGTAAAGCTTCTCAGAGAAAAATGCAAAAACTACACTCCTGGAGAGTTAACTACTAACTGCAATGCTGATGACTAAAACAGTTTAAGCTATATATTTCTTCAGCAAGGTCTCTCCAGAAGCCATAAAACATCAGCCAGAAGAGAGACATATTTGTAACATGAATTGGCGAGAGAGAAAAGAAATGACACTTACTAGAGGGTTTCAATTAATTGGTGTTTCTTATAACTCAAAACCCAAGCAAGCCCTGGCAGGGCCTTTCCAATAAAACTTTATAAACAGTTTTCAAATGTTAGGGAAAATTGATTGCTGATTCCATCAATCATATTAATAGTTCATCATTAACAGATACATATTAAGTTCCAATTTGTATTTAAAAGGAATGATTTCTGTGCATTAGTAGCTTATGATGTAATAACAGAGAAAGAAACATTAATAAAAAATAATTCTGGGAAAAAAATGTTGGTTTAGTTTTTCTTGGGAGCAATGGGGCAAAGAAACAGGCTCATGCAAGGAAGATACCATTACCTGATGTGGTCCAGAACATCAATAAAAGCTATTTTCCTGACACTTGCTTGAAATGCCCCATCTGCTCACATTCTAGAATTAAGGGATCAAAATCTTGACAATGTAAATGCTTAGGAAGAGGTAGTGAATAACACTCCTTAACTGTTTAACTTGATTATGCTATGGGACCAGCTCTTACTGCCTCACAGAGCCTTGGGGTTACATGGTACTGTCAGAAATATACTGGTGGAACAGAAGACATCAGTGGGTCCTGTGGGATATTGGGCCAGAGAGAAGTAGGAGCTGCAGTAAAAACCCAGAGAGGAGGCAAGCTGAGAGAGTGGGCACAAAGGCTGACCTTTACGTTGCTGTGGGCCAGGTCTCCAGGCACAACCATGTCCATTTCCCCCAAAACATTTTCCCTCCAGCCCCAGAACAAGGAAATGGAAAGAGGACCCTCTTCTCAGGGCAAATAAATAAATAAAAATCATTTAGAAAGCGGACAGAGTTAGCAGCTGGCATAGTACAAGGATGTTCCTCCTTATATGTTAGGTATGTATTATTCACGCATATGTGTATGTATGTGTGTGCATATTCACATATGTATGTTTGCATGTGTGTAGACAGAAATGCATTGCATATTCATGTATGTTTGTGTACATGGGTACATTATTTGTATATGCATGTATGTGTGTGCATATGCCTTTGTGCTCACATGCATGTGTGTGCATTTACATATTCCTGTGGGGTACATATTTTTGTTTATGTATATGCTCATATATATACGCATGTGTGTTTTCATGTGCTTACGTGTGTGCATTAATATGTAGTAGGTGAGTGTTCACATTCATGTATGTAAATAGGTAGGTGCATATTGTGCATTCATGTATGTAGGTAGGTACACATTTATGTATGTATGTATTCACGTGTGTAAATGGGTTTGTATATGCATACGTATTCATGTATGTAGGGAGCAGACAGATGCATATTCATTATCTTTAGGTACGCATTTATGTATGTATGTATCCATGTGTGTAAATGGGTACATCTATGCATATTTATTCATGTATATAGGGGGCAGACAGATGCATATTCATGTATCTATGTATTCATGTGTCTAGATATGCAGGTAGGTATATATGTTTGTACATATTCATGTATATAGGTGGGTAGGTATATACTCATATATGTGTCTGTGTGTCCTTTTGTAGGTAGGAACACATTCATATATGTAGGTCTGTATGTGTGTGTGTATTTACTGGTTCACTTCAATTTTCTTTCAGTAGGACAGTCTGGCTTTGCTACAAAGCTGTGGCTAAGGTTTGCACACTTTTGGAACTCTATGCCAGTTTCTAATAATGTTTTTAATAGTACTATCTTGGAAATTATGACTATTGCATTTGATGTGAAAACAGCTTTATAAAACCACATGTTAACAGTTATAACTGTGGGGTGGCTCTTTGTTTTCCTATAAAATATTTTGGGATGCCACATTAAGCATTGGACCAAACAACTGCTGGGGCCCCTTCTAGTCCCGACATCCTTCATTCTGTGTCTGTACTGTGTGTACAGACTGGGTTCAAATGCAGCATGTGATTTCTGGGGACACAGACCCCCAGAACATGTCAGCAATGTGGAAGCATGGCCCTGCCAGAAGTCACCTGCCAGGAGAACTCAAGCCTAGCGTGTCCCTGAAGACCTGTCCAGTGAGAACCAATGACATAGGATGAGTTCTCCTCTGGCCCAACAGTCAGAGGAAGTATTTTTTTAAACCAAGAAAATCCCTCACTGGCCTGCAAAACTACAGCATATGCTTAGAAAGGGGTCAGCTGAAGCTGCTGGACATCCACAGAGATGGGATAATGTGAAGCTGAAGGCCTCCAGAGAGAACGGGGTGTGTGCAGAAGAAAAAGGATGACAGCAAAGACACTTGTCCCTTCCCAAGAGGAGTTTGCATGAGCTAAATCATTCACGGGGGGATAGAATGTCATCATTTATGACTTAAAACCACAGAGTGCTCCTTCTCTTTGCTAGGTCCCTTCAAGGAGAGTCAATGCATTCAGCCTCTGTGTCCACATGGGGACAATGGGGTGATGAGAGGGAGGCAAATGGAGTATGCAAATGCAGAAGACAGTAGCTGGAATTACTATTTGCTAGCCTGCAAGCCTCTCAGAATACCACCCTAGCACTATTCTCTTTCTCTCAGTCTCTATTTCTCATTGTGTAGCATATTTCCACAGTAACTATTCTGGAATAGAGGTTCTTGTGGGGCAAGGAAGAGGTTGGTGAGGAGTCTTCTCATTTGGGGAACAGGAGACCCTTTATGGGAGACCAAACACCTGTCTTATTCCCTTCCCTTCCACCTCAGTGTTCTGAGGCACTTTGGGGAGACTTGGGGATTGTACAGTGAACTTTGTTTTGCAATAAAAGAAATAAAAATTCAGGAAGAAGCAAGGTCTCTTGATAAAGGCTCTTCAACAGGCCAGGAAACTCTGCTGATGTTTCAGCACAGGTGCTACACCTGAAACATCTAAGAGGCAGCCCAGGAACTGGGGCATTAATTATCTATTTATAAAGCTCTGGTTCCAGTTGCTCTCAAACTCCATCTGGTGATGACTTACTACTGTCCATTACACTGATGGAAAAACTGAGTTGTGGTGAGGTCACATGATTATCAACTGACTAAAATGAGAGCTCACTTCACAGGGGTCAAAGTCCATAGTTATGAGAACTTTAACACTGGCGTCTCAGAACCAGCCTAGAGCTGCTCAGAGAAGTGTTTGAAACTTTTAACTTATACCATAAAGGAAAATGCCTACAGCCACAGCTCTAGAAAAAAAAATGACAAAAATGGGCAAAAGTCTTGAACAGACATTTCGCCAAAGAGACCATACAGATGGCAAATATGCAGATAATGAGAAGATCAACATCATTAGTCATTAGAGAAATGCAAATTAAAGCCACAGTGAAAAAAAAACCCAAATGGGAAAAAACATTTGCAAATCATTTATCTGATAAGGGTCTAGTATCCAGAACATGTAAAGAACTACTAAAACAATAAAAAGACAAATACCCAATTTTTAAAAATGGGCAAAGGATCTGAATAGATAGTTCTCCAAAGGAGATAAACAAATGCCCAATAAACACATGAAAAGATGCTGAACATCATTAGCCACTAGGGAAATGCAAATCGAAATCACAATGAGATGCTACTCCATACTCCTTAGGATGACTGTAGCAAAAAAGACAAATAGTAATGAGTGTTGGCAAGGAAATGGAGAAACTGGATCCAACTTATATAAACTGGTATAGCCACTGTGGAAAACAGCTTGGAAGTTTCTTTTAAAATGAAAAATGGACTTACCATATGACCCAAAAATTGGGCACTTGGTCATTTTTCCCAAAGAAATGAAAACTTATGTGTGTACAAATATCTGTATAGGAATGTTCATAGCTGCTTTTTATTAATAATAAATAAAAACTGGAAACTACAAAATGTTCTTCAATGGGCACATATTTAAAAAAAAATGTGGTATAACCACACCATGGAATATAACTCAGCAATAAAAAGGAATGTAACAATTTGGAATAACCTCAAGGAAATTATAGAGTGATAAAAGAAATCCCAAAAGGTTACACTATATATATAGTTCAACTTATATAGCACTTTTGAAATAAAATTATAGAAATGGAGAGAAGATCAGAGGGTGCCACAATTTAGGGACGAAGAGATGGAAGGTGTAGCCATAAAGGGGTAGCATGAGGAAACTTCATGTGATGGAACAGTTCTGTATCTTCACTGTGGTAGCAGTTACAGATTTCTGTGTGACAAAGCTGCATACAGTTCTATACACACACACACTCAGCACACAAAGGAGTGCTTGAATGTCTGGTAAAATTTGAATAAGCTGCAACAGTTTTCCAATGTCAGTTTCCTGGTTTTGGTATTGTTAATATTAGGGGAAAATGGAGGAAGGATGCATGGGACCTCCCAGTCCATTTCTTCACATTTCCTGGGAACATATAATTATCACGAAGTAAAGTGTTTTTTTAAAAGGTAACCATATAGTGATAGCTTTAGGGAATGTCTGACAGGTTCAATAACTTTAAATTAGGTGTCCAATAAGGGTTGCAATAAAACTTAAATTTGATAGGAAAAAAATGAAATGATGGTCTATGCTATGCAGCCACAAACCATTCCCTCTACGTGTTGAGGGAATCCTTTTTAGAGGACCTGTGGTTATTGCTGGTGGGACCTGCAGGCAGACAAGCACCACATACTGGGCAGGATAAGAAAAACAGAGTCCAGAGACTTCACAGGAAAGTCTTTCAAACTGCCGGGTCTCACCCTCAGGGAAAACTGATGCAGGTGACTCTTTCCTCCTGATAGGAGGCCAGTTTGGTCTGGGAAAATCTGGCTGGGGTCTATAATACCTAAGTAGATCCTCCTAAGAGTTGGGGGGGAAAGGCACCATACAAGCAGGGCAAGAAACAAGAAAAAAAGAACTGAAAAATTCTCCCCTGTTAAACAAAACCTAAGCTAGAGGTCCAGAAAAAGCTGAACTGAATGTCAAAGAACAGACAGACAACAAATTCATCCAGCAAGAAAACCCTAGGCAAAAGAAGTGAAAGCAATCTCCAGAATAAACTAATTAAGGGAATTAAATGCCTAGATGCCAGCAAAAAAATAACGAATCACACTAGGAAAATTGAAGATATGCCCAGTCAAAGGAACAAACCTACAATTCAAATGAGATACAGGAGCTGAAGCAATTAATTCAGAATATGAACAGACATGGAAAACCTCTTCAAAAACCAAATCAATGAATTGAGGGAGGATATAAAGAAGGCAAGGAATGAACAAAAAGAAGAAATCGAAAGTCTGAAGAAACAAATCACAGAACTTATGGGAATGAAAGGCATGGTAGAAGAGGTGAAAAAAACAATGGAAACCTACAATGGCAGATTTCGAGAGGCAGAACATAGGATTAGTGAACTGGAGGACAGAACATCTGAAATCTCACAAGAAAAAGAAAATATAGGGGGAAAAAACTGGAAAAATATGAGCAGGGGTTCAGGGAATTGAATGACAATATGAAGCACATGAATATACATGTTGTGGGTGTCCCAGAAGGAGAAGAGAAGGGAAAAGGAGAAAAACTAATGGAGGAAATTATCACTGAAAATTTCCCAACTCTTCTGAGAGACTTAAAATTACAGATCCAGGAAGTGCAGCTTTCCCCAAACAGAATAGATCCAAATAGACATACTCCAAGACATTTACTAATCAGAATGTTAGAGGTCAAAGAGAAAGAGAGAATCTTGAGAGCAGCAAGAGAAAAGCAATCCATCACATACAAGGGAAGCCCAATAAGACTATGTGTAGATTTCTCAGCAGAAACTATGGAGGCAAGAAGACAGTGGGATGATATATTTAGATTACTAAAAGAGAAAAACTGCCAACCAAGAATTCTATATCCAGCAAAAATGTCCTTCAAAAAGGAGGGGGAAATTAAAACATTTTCAGACAAAAAAATCACTGAGAGAATTTGTGACCAAGAGACCAACTCTGCAAGAAATACTAAAGGGAGCACTAGAGACAGATACGAAAAGACAGAAGAGAGAGATGTGGAGAAGAGTGTAGAAAGGAAGACTATGAGTAAAGGTAAAAAGAAGGAAAATTAGATATGACATATAAAATCCAAAAGGCAAAACGGTAGAAGAAAGTACTACCTGTGCAGTAATAACACTAAATGTTAATGGATTAAACTCCCCAATCAAAAGACATACACTGGCAGAATGGATTAAAAAACAGCACCCATCTATATGCTGTCTCTACTCAAAGGACATGAGGGCAAGGACACAAACGGACATTTGCACACCAATGTTTATAGCAGCATTATTTACAATTACCAAGAGATGGAAACAGCCAAAATGTCCATCAACAGACAAGTGGCTAAACAAACTGTGGTATATACATACGATGGATTATGCAGCCGTAAGACAGAATAAAGTTATGAAGCATGTAACAACATGAATGGACCTTAAGGACATTATGCTGAGTGTGATTAGCCAGAAACAAAAGGACAAACACTGTATGGTCTCACTGATATGAACTGACATTAGTGAATAAACTTGGAATATTTCCTTGGTAACAGAGACCATCAAGAGATAGAAATAGGGTAAGATATTGGGTAATTGGAGTTGAAAGGATACAGACTGTGCAACAGGACTGAATATAAAAACTCAGAAATGGACAGCACAATATTACCTAACTGTAATACAATTATGTTAAAACACTGAATGAAGCTGCATATGAGAATGATAGAGGGAGGAGGGCTGGGGCATAAATGAAATCACAAAGAAAGATAGATGATAAAGATTAAGATGGTGTAATCTAGGAATGCCTGGAGTGTATAGTGATAGTGACTAAATGTACAAATTTCAAAAATGTTTTTGCATGAGGAAGAACAAAAGAATGTCATTACTACAGTGTGCTAAAAATAGATGGTACTTAATATTTTAAAATTTCAACTAATGTGTGAGACTAAAGCAAAAAATGTTTATTTGGTACAAATCTATACTTTGACTACTGCATCTCCTAATATAACCTATGTAGATAGTTGTTTGAACACCTTAAGTACATGGGACTTTGTATAGGACATGAGATTTTGTTGGTTTGTCCAGAGTGATTTGATCAGTGAGTGGAAAAGTATTTGCAAAGTTTCCTTCCAGGAATGGTGAGAATGGGGAAAATTCAATCTCCCCAAGTTGAACTCTTGATATTCTCACAAGCAGTGTGGACAACCAAAGCTATAGGCTGAGCCCCCAGCCTTGGGGGTTGTTCATATGAAATTTAACCCCACAAACAATAGGTCAAGCCTACTTAAAATTAGGCCTAAGAGTCACCCCCAAGAAAACCTCTTTTGTTGCTCAGATGTGGCCTCTCTCTCCAGCCAACACAACAAATAAACTCACCACCCTCCCCCTGTCTACGTGGGACATGACTCCCAGGGGTATGGACCTTCCTGGCAACGTGGGACAGAAATCCTAGAATGAGCTGAGACTCAGCATCAAGGCATTGAGAAAAACTCTAGAATGAGCTGAGACCCAGCATCAAGGGATTGAGAAAACCTTCTTGATCAAAAGGGAGAAGAGTGAAATGAGACAAAGTGTCAATGGCTGAGAGATTCCAAACAGAGTTGAGAGGTTATCCTGGAGGTTATTCTTATGCATTAAGTAGATATCACCTTGTTATCCAAGACGTAATGGCGAGGCTGGAGGGAACTGCCTGAAAATGTAGAGCTGTGTTCCAGTAGCCATGTTTCTTGATGATGATTGTATAATGATATAGCTTTCACAATGTGACTGTGTGATTGTGAAAACCTTGTGTCTGATGTTCCTTTTATCTACCTTGTCAACAGACGAGAGGAACATATGGAATAAAAATAAACAATAGGGGGAAAAAATTTTAAAATAAATTTAGTTTGAAATGCTAGTGATCAATGAAAGGGAGGGGTAAGGGTATGGTATGTATAATTTTTTTTTCTGTTTTAATTTTATTTTTCTGTTGTCTTTTTATTTCTTTTTCTTAATTGATGCAAATGTTCTAAGAAATGATCATGATGATGAAATGCAACTATGTGATGATATTGTGAAATACTGATTATATATGTAGAACAGAAGGATCATATGTTAAGAATGTTTGTGTTTCTTTCTTGTAATATTTTTTTAATTTAAAAATTGATAAAATAGTAATAATAATAATAATAATAATAAAATAACTCTATACCCAGAATTCTACACACAGCAAAAATGTCCTTTGGGAATTAAGGCAAAATAAAGACATTTTCCCTTAAAGGAATAATTTGTCACTAGCAAACCTACTCCTAAAATAAATGCTAGCAAGTGTTCTTCAAAAGAAGGATGATTATACCAGAGGAAAACTGACAACTTCTGGAATGAAGAAGAACCAAACTGGTAAATATTTACTTAAATACAATATACAATTTCTCACCCCTTAAATTCTTCAAAATACATACGGCTGCAAAAGTTACATAATATTCCATGTTTGTAGATGGGATACATGTAACTATAACATAAAAGAGCACAGCAAAGGGAATTATATGATTGCAATGCTTTTATGCTTCACTTGAGGTGGTAAAATATTTTCTTCTAAGTAGACTGTGAAAAGTTAGGTATGTACATTGTTATTCATAGAGAAACTACTAAAAATAATACTAAGAGAAATAGCCTAAAAAGAATACATAAATTAAAATGGAGTCTAAATATATTCAAATAGTCCAAAAGAAAAAAAAATAGAGAGCATAAATAAAAGCCAAATAATATAATGATAGACTTAAATCCAACCATATTGATAATTACATCAAATACAAATGTCTAAGAATACAAATTAAAAGACAAATTTCAGATCTGACTAAAAATAAAGCAATAGCAAGACTCATCTATGTTCTTTCTACAAGAAACCCACTTTACGTTAAATGGGTAAGTTGAAAATAAAAGGATAGAAAAACATATACAATGAAAACATTAATTACATTAAATGTAGAATAGCTACAGTAATAGCAAAGTAAACTTCAGAATAAGAAAAAACATCAGGGGCAAAAAAAGAATATTTTGCAATGATTAAAAATAAAAAAACAGTCAATTTACCAAGCAGACAAAATAACCCTAAATGTGTATGCACTTAACAGAGATTCAAACTACCTGAAACAAAAGCTGATAGAAATAAAAGGACAAATAGAAGAATTCAAAATTATGTTTGACAAATGCAACCATCTTCTCTCAGTAATTGATAGAACAAGTAGACATAAAAACCAGCAAAGATCTAAAGACCTGCAAACATTGTCAATCACCTTGACATTTATAGAACATTCTAGCAGAATACACATTTTTTCCAAGTACACCTAAAACATTAATCAAGACAGAGTATTTGCTGGGTCATAAAATAAAGCTTAACAATTTTTTTTAATTTGAACGCAAATGTTTTCTAAACATAGCAGAATAAAACTAAATATCAATAGCAAATAAAACTGGAAAATCCCCAAATACATGGGAATTAAATAATGCACTATAAAGTAATTGATGAGTAAAAGAGGAAGTCTTGAGGGAAATTACATTGAACAGAGTAAAAATGAAAATACAGCACATCAAAACTTGTCGGATAGTGCTAAAGCACTGCATAGAGGGAAATATATAGCATTAAGTGCTCGTGTAAGGAAAGAATAAAGGTCTTAAATCAATAATCTAAGCTTCTACCATAAGAAGCTAGGAAACAAAGAACAAAACAAACACAAAGCAAGTAGAAGGAAGGAAATAATAAAGATGAGAGCAGAGATCAATGAAACTGAATGAAATAGGGGATATCAATACAGACCTTACAGACATTAAAGAGAGAGTAAGGAAATATCAAACACAAAAAACTTTATGCCCATTATGTCAGACAAGTTCATGTGTCAACTTGGCTAGGTAGTGGTATCCAGTTTTTGGTCAAGTTAGCACTGGTCTAATTAATACTGTAAGGATATTTCATAGATTTAAATTATTAGTTGGCTGTATCTATGGCTGATTACAACAATCAACAAAAAAGACTGCCTTCAGTAATAAGTGAAGTGTCATCCAATCAGTTGGAGGCCTGAAAGGGAAAACTGATGGCTTAGCAGTCAGAAGGAAGAATTTCCATCTCTACTTCTGCCAGCCAGTTTCTCCTGGGGAATTCACTGAAGCCTTCATCAGAGTTCCCAACATACCTTACAGACTCACCAGTCCTCACATTGTTGTATGAGCCAATTCTTATAATCAGTCTGAAAATATTTAGAAAGATAGATAGTTATATAGATGATAGATAGAAAGATGATAGAGATGGATGGATGGATGGATGGATGGATGGATGGATGGATGGATGGATGGATAGACAGACAGGTAATCCTTTCAGTTCTGTTTTCCTGGAGAACCCTGACTAGTGCCCCCATAAATTCAACAAGCTAGAAGAAATGGACAATCTCTTGAACACAAATCACCAAAATTCCCTCAAGAAAAAATAGACAAATAAACAGCAATCTATTAAATACATTGAAATAATAGTTTAAAACCTTCTAAGAAAAAGGAAACTCCAGGCCTGGATGGGTGACTGGTGAGTTCCAACAAATACTTGATGAAAAAAATAATGGCAATTATACAAATTTTCAGAAAATAGAAGAACGCACACTTCCCAACAGATTGTGTGAAGCCAACATTACACTCCTACCAAAGCCAGAGGAAAACATTTCACGAAAAGAAAATTACAGACCAATATTCTTCATGACCAAAAGTCATCACGAAAATATTGGCAAGTTGAATTCAGTAATATATAAAACACAGCATTTATTTCAAGACTACAAGGCAGGTGAAAATCTGTTCACCTTAGCAGACTATAAAGGAAAAAAAGTCACATGACCATCTCAGGAGATGTCGCAAGAGCATTTGACAAAATTTGACTTCAATTCTTAATTAAAAACTCTCAGTAAATTAAGAGGAGAAGACAACTTCCTAAATACGATAAGATCATTTCTGGAAACTGTACACCTACCATCATGCTTAACAGTGGGAAACTAAATGCTTTGCCCTATGGAGCAACCAATGCTCACCACTCTTATGGAAGTTGTAATGAGTAAAATAAGACAAGAACAAGAAATAAAACGATACAGATTTTGGGTACCTATGTGACAATTAAGACTCAGAGTAGGAGTTCTGCATGTCTAAAAAGCAGCATTGCCACACATAATAACTGTTAAAGAAACTGAAAAGAGATCAGGCTTCAATCAGAGATAAGAATGAAGCCGATCAGGTTGGGACTAAGGTAAATCAGAATAAAGGGGTAAAGAAGACATTGTAGTTAGAATTTCACCTACTGTATGAGACCAAAGGAAGAGAGGTTTATTTTGTCCACAACCTAAATTTTCTGTAGCACATAATCTAACACAACTTGTCTGGATAGGCCATTTAAACAACCCAAACACATTGAGCCCAGAATAGGAATGAGGGCTTGTAATTCTGTACAGCTTAATGTAATGCTCATATTACATTATATCCCAGAGTATGCTGAGCAAATAATCAAAACATATTGGCAAAATCCCTTGAGGGATAGGAGAAAAAATAAGAAACTATCAAACTTTGCCACCAGGGAAACCCTCCTGATACCATCTACAACAGTAGGGACTCTCAAGTCAGCAGGCCAAGTCCTTGATCTTGAACCTTGCTCCTGTGAACTTACTTATTTGAGAAGCTTAGCCTACCTACAGTTATGCCTAAGAGTGACTTCCAGAGAACCTCTTTTTTTGCTCCAATGTGGCCTTTCTCTCTCCAAGCCCAACCCTTCGGGTAAAATCATTACCCTCCCCACTACACAGGACATGACATCCAGGGGCAAAAGTCTCCCTGGCAACATGGGATATGACCCCCAGGGATGAGCCAGGTCCTGGTACTGTGGGAGTGGCAATGCCTTCCTGACCAAAAAAGGGGAAAGAATGGTAACAAAATAAGGTGTCAGGCTGACAGAGTTCAAAGAGTCAGGAGGTTACTCAGGAGGCTACTCTTCTGTAAGAGATTGCTATTTATCATGGTTTGCCAAACTCCGACCAAAACAATTCCTGATAACCTAAAGGACACCTAGGGTTCTATCTGAGATTCTACTAAGGTTCCATGCAGTATGATCATTTTCCAGAAAACTACAACTTCCAGATAGGTTCCAGACAAGTCTTGAAACTCTGAGGGGCCAGGCTCTCCAGTAAAACCACTAGTTCCATCCCCCTACCCCATATTATTGACAGCCCTTTCCAACATGAAAAAGTTAGAATGGGCATAGCCCAAATACACCTAAAGATCGGGAGAAAGATCAAAGAGAAAGTGGAGTTAAAACAGAGAAGATAGGATTTAACTAATGACTATGACTCAGAGCAGCTAGAAGGAAAAATCCGAAATTGTAGAATTGTAATCCATACCAAACTCTAAAATCTGCTCTACAACTAATTGTTGTGGTGTACTGTGAAATTTATTGCTTTTTTTGCATATATGTTATTTTTCACATTTACTTTAAAAATTAAAAAAAATTTATTGATTAATTATTCCTAAATCATCAATGACATTCTTAAGTAAAATTGTTAGGCTTTTTATTTCAAAAAAAAAAAAGGCATACAGATGGGAAAGAAGAAATAAAACTCTCCATTCACTATGTCATGATTATTTACAAAGTCTTCAGAATCCGCAAAAAGCCCTTGGAAGTAACAAATGAGTTTAGGAAGATTGCGCGTTGCAAGGTCGATAAACAAAAATTGATCTTATGTCTATAGACTGGAAATTAATGACTAGAAAGAAAACACTTTAACATTTGTACCATTGACAATAGCACCCAGAAATTAGTACTTATGTACAAATCTAATAAAGCATGTGTATTGCCTATACACTGAAAATTATAAAACATCGATGAAAGAAATCAAAGACAACCATATAAATATACAGATTAGAAGACTCAATGTTATTTGTATCAATACTCCCAATAGGATATATAGATTCAACAAAGAAACATTCAAAATACTGGCAGATTTTTTTGTAGATAGTGACAAGCTGTTTCCAAAATTTCTGTGGAATGGGAAAAAAAAATAGAATAGCCCAAACAATTTGGAAATGACCAAAGCTGGAGACCTTGCATTGTGTAATTACAAGGCAGTGTGGTATTGGTGAAAGGATAGACACATAAATAAATAGAACAGGGCAGCAAGTCTAAAAACAGACACACACAAATATGGCCAATTAAATTTGACAAAGATGCAAAAATGATTCAATGGAGAAAAGGTTATCTTTTCAACATATATTGCTGGAGCAATTATCCATATGCAAAAATAAAGTGAATCTCAACCTATATATTCTTCATATATTACACAAAAATTAATTCAAAATGGATCATAGGTTTACATGTAAAACATAAAATTAGAAATTGTTTGAAAAAATCATACAAGAAAAATTTTGTGTTTTTGGATAAGACAAAGAGTTTTTAGACACAGCACCAAAAGCATAATCCAGAACAGAAAACAAATTGATAAACTATACTTCACAAATTTTTTAACTCTTTCTCTGTGAAAGATAACTGTTAAGAGAATGAAAAGACAAGCTGCAGACTGGGAGAAAATATTTTGAAATATCTGATAAAGGATTTGGATCCACAATATATAGACAACAACAACAAAAACTTTAAACGGGCAAAAGAATAGATATTTCACTACTGAAGATTTATGGGTGGCAAATAAGAAATAAAAAGACATTTAACATCATCAGTCATCAAACAAACACATATTTAGTTTACTTATTTTTAATTTTTTTTAGACAAACACATATTTAAACCACAATGAATACCAACTAAAAGAACAAAATTTCTAGGAATAAATTAAACCAAGGATGCAAAAGACTTGCACATGGGAAGCTACAAATTATTGCTGAAAGAAAATTTAAATAAATGGAAAGACATTCTATACTCATGGGTTAGAAGACTCAAATATTATTAAGATGTCAATATTAACCAAAGCAAGTTACAAATACAATACAATCCCAATTAAAATTTCAAAAGCCTTCTTTGCAGAAATGGAAAAGCCAATTATCAAATTCATATGGAAGGGCAAGAGATCTCTACTTGCCAAACTGGCTTGATAAGGAACAAAATTGGAGGATTCACACTTCCTGATTTCAAAACTTATTACAAAGCTACAGTTATCAAAAGAGTGTGGTATCTGGCATAAGGCTGGACATGTAGACTACTGGAATAGAATTGAGAGTTCAGAAATAAACCCACACATCTCTACATAACTGATATTCAACCAGGGTGCCAAGTCCACTCAATGGGGAAAAATTAGTCTCTTCAACAAACAGTGTTCAGAAAACTGGATATTCACTTGGAGAAGAATGAAAGTGGACCCCTACTTCATACCATATATAAAAATTAACTCAAAATCTGTCAATGACCTAAATATAAGAACTAAAATCATAAAACTCTTAAAAGAAAATGTATGAGAATATCTTCAGATCTTGCATCAGGCTATGGTTTCTTAGAGATGACATCCAAAGCACAAGCAACAAAAGAAAATTTGGACAAAATTTTCAACTTCTGTGCATCAACAGACAATATCAGGAAAGTGAAAAGATAATCTACACCACGTTCAGTGAAATAAGCCAGACACAAAAAGAAAAATAGTGTATACTTCCACTTGTAAGAAATACCTAGAATATGCAAATTTATGGAGAAAGAGAGTAGATTACCAAATTAACAAGGCTATCAGGGGCTGGGGAGAGGGGGATGAAAGCAATGAAAGTCATTGCTTAATAGGTACAGAGTTTCTGCTGGGTGTTGAAAAGGTTTTGGTTACATGGTGGTGATGGTACCAAAACACCGTAAATGTAGTTAAAATCATCTAATTGTATAAATGAAAGTGGTTAAAATGGGAAGTTTTATATTGTATATAATGTTTCCACATAAAAAAATGTTTTACAAAAGTTTATATCCCCCACCAAAAAAAAAAACAAAACACAATGAGATAGATATCACATATACCTATTATAATGTCTAAATGTGTTTTAAAAACTGACAATACCAAGTGCTGATGAGAATTTCTTATAAAGTTGAACATACACTTACCAAACAACCCAGCAGTCCCAAGGAATTCACTCAAGAGAAAAGAAAATGTATTTTCACACAAAAACTTGGACATAAACATTTATAGCAGCTCCAGGAGACAAAAACCGTGAACAAGCCAAATGTCCTTCCAATGGTGAGTGGATAAATGAAATTGCGGTACATTCATGCAATGGAATACACTTCAGCAATAAAAAGAAGCCAACTATTGAGGCATACAACAACGTGAGTGAATCTCAAGCACATTATACTCAACAAAAGAAACAAGACTCAAATGCAACAGATTGGATTATTCCATTTATCTGACATTCTGGAATAGGCAAAATTAGAGGCTGCCAGGAGTTTGAGGTGAGGATGGGTTTGACTCCAAGGGGGCAGCCCAAGGAGGGAATTTTGCAATAACTGTTCTCATTCTTGATTAGGGTTACACAAACCTGAAATTTGTCAAATTTCACAGAACTGGACCTGAAAAAGAATGAACTTTACTGTATATAAATTTTTAAATTAATTTTAAAAATAAAATGGAAAGAAAGAAAGACTCTACTTCCTTAGTCCTCCAAGTTCTCAGGGTGAGAGACGCCATTAATTTAACAAATGTGTAAGACCTATCAACACGCACCAAGTAAACTAGAGTACACAAAACAGATATGCCTGCCCTTGGGTGGTTTATTCTATTTGGGTCTGAAGTGTGGGAAACAAGAATCAAGATGATTTGAACAGGATGATTGCCATCTTTAAATACAGCAAAGCAAAACCCCTCCCTCAACCCTTCTTACCCCTTCCCCTGCAGCTTTATCTGTGTTAAACCATTCATGGCCAAGCTTCAGGAAGGAGTTGTCTACCACACTGTCCTCATTTCTTCTCGTCCTACTCACTCCAACAGCACTAGCAGTTTCTGCCTTCCTCGCTCTATGGAAATGGTCCTCATTAGACTGGTAAAAGTGAGTGGCCACTTTTCACTCTTACTTAAATTCGCGACAGCTCTTCAGCTCTTCTGATCGCCATCCTTCTTGAATGCCTTCTCCCCTTGACTATTGGGATAAAGACAAATCCTCACCATGCTCTATCAGTTCCCCTCAGGGCCTGGGCAGAACCCAGCACTCTCCTGACTCATCTTTCTCCTCACTCTCGATGCTCCAGCCACAGGGGTTTGTTTTCCTTTCCTCCAAGGCACCCTGTCCTTCCCATGACAGGGCACGTGCATGGATTTCTCTCTTTCTCTGGATTGCTGTCATCCTTCTGACCTCAGCTGCAACTAGGGTGCCTCTCCAACGTCAATTCATCAGAGAAGACTCTTCATCCCCAAGCCCAGGTGGGATCTTCTTTGTTTCCTTTGGGGCATTTATTTCCATTTCAAAGTAGAGAGTCTTTAATGTGATCCTTTGATTGTATCAGTCTCCAACACTGAGGCTCTAAATAAGCTTTATGAGAGCATGAGTTAGTTTTTTGCTCAACACCAAAACCCTAGTGTCCAGTCACAGAAGCTGGTTACCCTAAATATTTGCTAAGGTTTTGACTCAGCAATTCCACAAAATATGGTTTATATAGGTCGTGTAATTCAAAACTATCTATAATAGCAATACATTGCAAACAACCTGATTACCCCTCAATAGGAGGCTGGTTAGACATCTGATGATATATCTATACCATGGAATACTATGAAGCTATTTAAAATAATACAGGGCAACTTTTTATGCATTGATTTATAAAGATCTTCACCCATGAATAAAGCAAGGCAGAGCACAGTGTGCATGAATTGCTGTCATTTGTCTAAAAAGAGGGTGAATAAAGACTACTTGATTTACTTGTTCGAATAAAAATACTCTGAAACTTATAACAGCAGTTACTTGTTTGGGGGGACTGCATAGAAAGGGGTCAAACTGGGGACAGGAACTCTACTCAATACCATTTTACACTTCTAGATTTTGGAACCCATGGCAATGTGATTTTGTTACTGTTTATAATTCAATAAACATTTTTTTAATGATCCCTGTAATGAATGCAATAAATTCTGTGGAATGGGTGAACTCAGGCCTGACGGTCTCACCCCCACCCCCTACCCCCCCATTCTCCTCCTCTCCAGCACAGACCCCAGTTGCCACTGCAGGCACCTGGGTGCTCTGGGACTCCCCTGGGGAGCAGTAGGAAGCTTTTAATTTCCAAAATGCATATTTTTGAAGTAATACTTTAAAATGATTCAACTGGCAGCAACAAATCCTCCTATTGTTGTTCACAGTTACAAAGTACTTCCAAATATGTGCTGAGACTGGACCTTCCCACTGCCTTAGCCAGTTTAGCCATGATTAGCCCTACTTTATAGATGAGAAAACTGAAGTTGTGAGAAACTAGGGGCCTACCAGCCTCTGGCCTAGGTCTCCTGATTAAAATGAGCACTCCTTCCAAGCAGCTTGGAGAACGCCACTCCCCTGGCACTCTTCCCCACCCCACCCCCGGCACTCTCCCTCACCCCCGCCCCCCGGCACTCTTTCCCACTCTGAAAGGAAGAAAAGGCACGCTGGTGGCAGGCCCTTCCCAGCCTTTTCTTCAATCCCATCATGTTTCACCACGATTGACGTGAGTAAGGGTCAGTCTGGGGCTTGATCTCGGGGGACAGCACTTATAGTGAAGGGAAAATGGCCAACTGCTGTTCTGGCTGCAACCCTGTCCCAGCAAGAGGGAAGAAAGAGGAAGGAACAATGTCCTTGGCTGGTCTGGAGAGAACCCTGCCAGGAAATCTGGCAGATGCTCCTACTGGCCAAAGCCCTTCCCTGAAGTCCCATCAACACCATGACACCAAACCAGGGGGTTGCTGAGCTCTTAGAACTGGGTGACAGGTGAAAGCAAGACGGCATTTCTATTTCTCAGGGTGTGGGGGAGAAACCTGGAGGTGGAGGGGCATTGGAAGGGCCTCAGCTGTGGGAGGATTTCCCTGTTGAGGACTAAGGGGAAAGTCACCCTGGGTGTGCAACCTGGATGTTTTCCTGCATAAGCATGTCTTCTCCCCCTCCTCCCCACTCAGTTTCATTTCTTAACCTCTGGGCTTGGTTCCAGAGCACCAGATTCCTCTTGATCCTGTCAGAGGAGAGAATGAGGATGAAATGTGCCTGCCTGTCCTGGACCCATGATCCAGCTGAACAGAAGCTGAGAGAGCTTTTACAGTGGAAAGTAAGAAAGCTAGTTAACATTCCCGCAGGATTTGTCATCTCAGCTCCAGCCTGGAATAGAAGAAAGGCATTTGTGCAGACACCATGCTGTCTGTATTTGGTCTCCAAGCTTGGGATGGGTTACTATGCTCTGATTAACAAAAATCTCTTGCAGCTCTTTCCCTTGGAATAAAAAGAGGACCTGAACAGATCCTTTCTTCCCACCTGAGTTTGCAGAACATCACTCAGGAAAAATATCAACTGCTTTGGACATGCATAATAGATTTATACTGCGTAAATTAGATAATGCAATGCTTACCTTTAAGCAGAAAGAGGCAAGCAACTGTTTGCTTCTTTTGAAGAAGGGAACAAATTGTCAATAATTCTTTATCATCTAACTCTGTGATACTCAATTCAAATCACTCCAGGGAACCTAAATATATCTCAACGTGTATCATAAAATGCTTTAAAATAAATTCAATTTTGGTTTTCAATTAAACTTTGAACTAATTGGTTAATTTAATTTACCTCTCAAACGTGGGCAGGAGGTAAGAATGAAAGAAGAGGTGTTGAAAACTATCTGGTATCTCGGTTCTAATGTCTAAATTTGGGGGATGCACCAGTTCAGCAATCTGGAACAATTATTTTCCTACCCAAAAGTTTTTGATGCTTCCTCAAAGCAATGTATCATGCTTACCTTTTTTTTTTTTTAATCTAAGAGGTCAGGGTGGGAAGGGGAAAAGGACATCTCCCCAGAATCAACATCTGAACAACAGAAACAGAATTGTCTTCACGTTGAAACAATTCTTCACGGGTTCGCTTGTTTAATTATTTTCAAATGATGAAAAATCTAATTTCAGGGAAATGTTAATATAATAGCTCCATTACATGACCATGAAGCTAATAATGAGTTATGCAGCTAAAGAATTTTGTGGCTAAGCTACAAACGTATTTTGGGAATAATATCTGCTCTCTTGATATAAATATACTGCTATCAAGGGCCTTGTACTAGAAGCACAGCTTCCCTAAAAGGGAAATCGAAGGGCCGAACCTTAACCAATTCCACTTTGGATATACCAGGCATGACTCAGGCTTGGACTACCCATGCGTAGACCTGATGAGTTCATTTCAATATGGAGTAGGCAGCAGTAAAGATTCAGAGGGGCAAATAAAACCCCAAAACAGCTGCTTGGAATCTGGTTGGCAGCAAAATAGAGGACAAGGACTCAGAAAGTTCTGGCAAACCATGGAGGTAGGGTGAGAGGAGCCTAGAAAACTGCCATGAGGGTAGGCCTAAGGGAAGGACATCTTGGGGACATGTAAGAAGCCAGAAGGAAGAAGTCCCCCTCAGCGGGCATACCCACGCACCATGGGAGCACGCTGGGCACCAGAGAATGAAGAAGGTCCCTAGGTGCCATAGAGTCCCAAGCAGAGGCTGAGAAGGTTTAGGAGAACAAGGTAGCAGTCCTGGGCTCACTCAACAGACAAGAGAAGGATCTTTCCCTTATACCTGTCGTGCTGGTGGAAGGAAGGGAATCACCTACCATGTGCAAACTGGCTCATTAACCCAGACAAGGCTCTTATTTCACATAATAGCCACATTCCCACATTGACTCTACCACATGGCCCTAAAAATATATCTGTCGGGGGCCTGGGAGGGCTGTGCCACCAACCCACAGTAGGCCGGGACTGCCCTGCCCCCGCCATCATGTGAACTGGCTGTGGCAATGCCGTTGCTTCAGGGAATGTTTCCTCATGACTCTAGCATCTGCCCCAGACTGAGATCCCTTTACATTTTTGGTACCCCAAATAATCTTGACTCTTAAAATCACATCCACTTCAGCCACCCTGTGCCATCTCATACCACCTCGTAGGGTTAGAGTTAGGGTTAGAGGATAGGGATAAGTGAGTAGGGTTAGAGATTAGGGTTAGGGGGCTAATGTTAGGGTTTAGGATTTAGGGGTCAGGGTTTAGGGTGAGGAGTTAGGGGTTTGGGTTTAGGGTTAAGTTCGGATTTGGGGTTAGGGGTTGGAATTAGGGTCATAAGAGCTATACTAAGATCTTAACCACAGCAACAACTATATCAAGCATCACAGAGTTGTTAATGACAATTATTCTATTCTATTATCCTTAAGGACATTTTATTTCCTCTGCAAAAATCCCTCCGAGCCCCAAGCTGTCAATAATACAGGTGACACCTTATGTGTGAGACTAAAGCAAAAAATGTTTATTTGGTACTAAATTTATATTCTGACTAGTGCATTTCCTAATATAACTTATATAGATAGTTTGATTGAACACCATAAGTACTTGGAATCTCAGGTAGGACATGAGATTTTGTTGGTTTGCCCAGAGTGACGCCCCGATGAATCCCAGAGTGATTCGATCAGTGAGTGGAAAAGTATTTGCAAAGCCCCCTTCGGGGAATGGTGAGAACGGGGAGAAATTCAACTTCCCCAAGTTGAATTCTTGATACTCTCACTAGCAGTGTGGACAACCAAAGCTATAGGCTGAGCCCCCAGTCTTGGGGTTTGTTCATAAGAAACTTAACCCCACAAAGGATAGGTCAAGTCTACTTCAAATTTAGGCCTAAGAGTCACCCCCAAGAAAACCTCTTTTGTTGCTCAGATGTGGCCTCTCTCTCCAGCCAACACAACAAGCAAACTCACCACCCTCCCCCTGTCTACGTGGGACATGACTCCCAGGGGTGTGGACCTTCCTGGCAATGTGGGACAGAAATCCTAGAATGAGCTGAGACTCAACATCAAGGAATTGAGAAAAACCCTAGAATGAGCTGAAACTGAGCATCAAGGGATTGAGAAAACCTTCTTGAACAAAAGGGGGAAGAGTGAAATGAGACAAAGTGTCAATGGCTGAGAGATTCCAAACCGAGTTGAGAGGTTATCCTGGAGGTTATTCTTACGGATTGAGTAGATATCACCTTGTTATTCAAGATGTAAAGGAGAGGCTGGAGGGAACTGCCTGAAAATGTAGAGCTGTGTTCCAGTAGCCATATTCCTTGAAGATAATTGAATAATGGTGTAACTTTTGCAATGTGACTGTGTGGTTGTGAGGGCCTTGTGTCTGATGCTCCTTTTGTCTGCCTTATCAACAGACGAGTGGAATATATGGAATAAAAGTGGATAAAGAGGGGAACAAATGTCAGAATAAATTTGGTTTGAGATGCTGGTGATCAGTGAGGGCGAGAGGTGGTGGTATGGTGGGTATAATCTTTTTTTTTTTCTGTTTTCGTTTTATTTCTTTTTCTATTGTCTTTTTATTTCTTTTTCTGGATGGATGCAAATGTTCTAAGAAATGATGACTATGCAACTAAGTGATGATATTGTGAATTACTGATTATCTACGTTAAAAAAATTAACAAATGAAATAAAAATTAATAAATAAATTTTTTAAAAACTACCACTAAAGTAAAATAAAAATCATGAATTTAATCAGACTGATTTGAATGGATGATTGCTTGAATGGATGATGTAATCAGATTGTTTGAATGGATGATTATCATGAGTAATCAAATATTTATATCCAATGCTCTTTACATCAATTTTATTGTTTCTTTAACAAGGCAAAATTTCAAAAGATCTAAGTATGGTTGTTCAGATGATGAGATGATCCATTTGCTCCTAGAAAGATAAGTTTTTTTGTAAGAGGAAGATCATCAGTTTATGGCTATATGCCTTAAATATTAAGGTTGTAATGATTTGGTTAACTCTTTTGCTCCATCCCTGGTGAGATAATTAGAATTTCTCATTACTTGAAACTTTTCTTTAAATTTCTATTAATAAAACCAATCAACATATAATACAAACATTCTTTTTTTATCACAGTTGTACATTCATCATCATGATCATTTCTTAGAATATTTGCATCATTTTGGAGGGGGAGGTGGAAAGAAAATAGAAAAGAAGTTCATACATACCATACCCCTTGCCCCTCCCTTTCACCGATCACTAGCATTTCAATCTACTAGGTTTGTTTTGACGTTTGTTCCCAGTATTATTTACTTATTTTTGATCCAAGTGTTTTTCCTCGTCTGTCCATAAGGTGGATGGGGGAAGCATCGGACACAGGGTTTTCACGGTCGCATGGTTGCATTGCGAAAGCTATATCTTTACTTGAAACTTTTAATCAATTTTAACATAGTAGATAATTAATAGGTATCATAAAGTGTTGCATATTTACACTTATCAACTGGATATACTTATTCTGATTCTAGTTTATAAAATAACTTTGAGACTATTTACTAGCAAATGAGCTGCCATAATTTGAAATTAAGTTAGAATTAGAAAATTCATACACATGCTTTCAAGAAGTAGAAATTAAATATCAGATAATCTCTGGATGCCACTTTGAACTCTCTTGATAACAACAGATTAATCCTATTCTTAATTCTAATATGATATCTAAAAGTGAGATTAAAGAATAGTCTTTAATAAATTTCTAGCTTCCCATTCCAGGATAAACTTTTTTTTAACATTAAATGCTGTTTCATTTATCTCTAGAAAGATATTTTATTAGTGGTAAAATATTCCTTACTTAAATATGACACTATTGGAAAGCATGGTAAAAATGCCTTATGCATGGTATGTACTCAGTAATATTTATTAAACATTTATTCAATGTTTAAAAAAATAATAATAATACAGGTGACAATGACACACATGATGGCTCCCATTTACTAAGGACTCACCCAGGGGCACTGTGCTAAAGGCTATAGAGATTGACCTTTTGGGCATGTGTAATCGTTCTGCATCAGCCCTGTGAAGTAGGCGCTACTATGGCCTTCATTTTACAGAAGAAACTGAGGTCAGCGTGACAACTGTCATCTCTCTTGTTTCCTCACCTTGGAAGAAAACCATATCAACAGGAGTCCAAAGCAGATGAACCATGGTTCTTAACTGCTGGGAGTGGGGGCAGAGAGGGAGGAAGGAGGAGAGGAGGGTAAGGGTAAAGAGAGATGGTAGCAGAGAGGGAGGGAGACAGGGAGGGAAAGACAGAAGACAGGACAATGCTCTGGACTTCAAAAGAGCAGTCTTGGCTCCTCTGGTCACAAACTCAGCCAAGACGTGGCTCTTCTATCAGTTTGCTGTGGCTCTTACCCTACTATCCTCCTGGACCTCCCAGTCACTGGAGAACGGTGCCAGCTGCTGCCCTTGAGAACAGTTTGAGAACTGGAAAAGGCTGGAGAACATCCTTCTGTTCTCTTGAGTGTCTGGAAAGATGGCGTCTTGGAAATTGACTCCATGGGGCAAGAGGTTATAATTTTCATCCATCCTAATTGGGAAGAGAGAAAAAGCAAGAGACTTAGCCTCGGCCCCTGGATGGTGCCAGTGCCAACCCAGAGTCAGAGAAGATGGTGACAGGCTCGCCAATTACACAACAACATCTCACCCAGTTCTCACTAGAGAAGCCACTATTTCTCATTATTCCTCTACCTCATACCACAGGAGGCTATTCGTGAGGTTTTCAAAAGGAAGAGTTTAGGTGAAGCAAGGGAAAGTATGTGCGTGTCTGTGAATGTGTGCAACTGCGTGTGAAATGTGTGTATACCTGCATGGCTGTGTCTGTGTGTGTACATTTGAATGTGTGCATATGCATATGTGTATACACGCCTGTGTGTGCACGCGCCTGCATGTGCGGGTGTGCATTTGTGAGCACGCGCATGCACGGGTGTGTGTGTGCGTCTTCCAAGGGACTTTTTTCTCCTAGGAAGTTCACAAAAGGAAGACCAGCTTGTAATGACTTAGATTCAAGTCCTGCCTTTACCTTTTATCTTCTGTATCACTTGAAACAAACGTCCTAAATTCTCTAAGTTTCAGTATTCAGATCTGCAAAGCAGATTTATAATAGTACCTACTTTTTAGTGGCGTTACAAAGATCACAATTGAAAGTGTATGTAAATAAATAAAGTACTTGGCAGAGAGAAAGTGCAACGTAAACATCAGGAAATGTTTTCACAGAGCCCAGTGCAACAGCTTGACAACAGCTTGTAAAGATAAAGACATTGTGAAAGGGGAAAGAAGCGATGGAAGTTGCAGTCCAGCCATCAGGGGGCACACAGGGCTCCTGGTGAGTTGGTTCCCTGGCCACCTCCCCAGTGACGCTGAGCAGAGCCTCTACTCCTCTCAGCATGTCCCAGCCTAACAGGGAGGGATGATTTGTATGCACTTGCTAATACACTTCAGGGCAAGTCAGCCCTGTGAAATGGAAATGTCAGGCTACCATTTGCCTCTCCGTTTCTGCCCTAACTTTTTGTAAACATGTCAGAGCAAAAGATGAAGGAGTTGACTGCACAAAACAGAGGCAGTGGACAAAATTCTATTCCATGATAGAATCAGAAGAAAAATATATATATCTGCTAAAGCAGTTGGACTCCTTTTTTCTTTGGAAAATAAAGTTTCATTGTTGAATATTTTTATAGCCTGGTCCTAGTATTTTCCCTAAATCAAACCGTAAGAAATCTGAGTCAAGTTCTTCTGTAACAAGTCCTTGCTGACATTATTTAGAAATTACACTTCTTTGACAATTAGCAAAAAACTCAACTTAATCTAGCTAAACCACTCAAGCCAACCCAAAGCATGACATGGATTCTAAAGTTAGATATTCGGGCTTGAATATGAAAAACATATGTTGCCATGAGCTTATGAACGCCCAACTGTGGAACTCACTTTTTTTTTCTAAGAGTGATGTGAAATCTCAAGAGCTAAAGGACCCAGGCCACAGACGTTCCAGTGTCCTGACAGCATCAATTCTCTCCCCATCTTGCTTGACATATAAGTTGGATTCCATTATGATGTTTCCTCTCCCAGTGGAAACTCTCCCCCAACTCAAGTAGATACCACCTGTGAATTTAACATTCCACCTGTTGTTCAAACTTCCAGGGACCCCACTGATGGGATTTTTAGGCAGGTGCAGTCCATCTTGAATTCAGGTCAACTCCTGGACCCAGCAAGATTCCGGTGCCTTTCATCATGGTAGGCCTCCTGCTGGTCCTCACTAGCCTCTTCATAGCACCAGGCTCTTTATCAGCAGGTCCCATCCTGCTCCCCATGGCCCTGCCCTAAACTGAATGACCTGGCATCCAGGTCTGCTGGTACCTGATAGGACACCGGCAAATTAGAGGAGAGCAGCTGCCTCCCATACCGTTCCCTTCTTGGCATTTCAGCTGGTGAGAAGGAAGTGAAGTTACCTGCACGCTGCCCCTCCTGTGCAAGCGTTATGGGTTGGGATGGGTTTTCTTCCCAACCCGCCTGTCTCTCATACTGTGGAGGTCAGGACACTGAGGCGTGTGAGAAAATCAATTAACTTGCTCAAAATTACGCACCTAGGAAGAGCAGAACCAAATCCCAACCAGAGTCTGATTCACCATCCCAAGCTGCCCCCACGGAAGCCAGTTTAAAAAAGAGTCAAATGGATTGCCGGAAACCACTTTGAGCTTTTGGCTGCAACACCCTAACAACTAAGCTCAGAAATTCTCTCCCTTTTTAAAAGTTACCCTTAGCCAGGGGTCCCCAGGATGTCCGTAGCGACAGGACAGAGCAGAGTAGCCAGGGGTCGGCCCTCGCGGCGCCTTCTCCTTTGGCAAGGCCAGGAGGGGGCTCCCGACCTGCCCGGCCACTAGGGATCTCGGGAGGCGGCGGGCCCAGGCCGAGGTGGGCGCAGCGGGCTCACCTGAGGAAGAAGAAGTAGGAGTAGTCCTGCACCACGGTGTGCGAGTGGCACGAGAAGTAGCCCAGGCCCGAGAGGTTGAGCCGGGAGCCGGCGGGCACCTCGAGCATGCTGCCCCACGCCTGGTCGCACAGCATCTCCACCTCGGCGGAATACAGGAGCCCCGCCGCGCCCGCCGCGTCCTGCCACGGCAGGTGGTTGTACAGGCCGGGCCCCTCGGGGTGCAGCGCCAGCACCCGGGCGTACACAATGGTCTCGGCCAGCTCCGCGCGGCAGCTTTCGCTCAGGGGTCTCCACTCCGACGGCAGCTGGCATCCGCCAACGGGTCGCGGCCGGCCGGCCAGGCACAGAGCGGTCAGCAGCAGTGGACGCAGCATACCGCGGGGTGGAGATGGGGGACAGGGTGCCGGACGCGCGGGGCTGAGACGGGGACCCGAGGGGCGGGACGGCAGGTCAGCAGTGGGGACAGCGGGACCCGACGGCGTGCGTCCCCCGCCCCGTCCCGCGCTGGGCTGGGAACAAAGCGGGTCCTCCGGGGCACGCAGTGGTGAGCCGAGGCCCCGCGGGTCCGGGGAGGGGAGCCTTGGAGCCCGGTCTCCCGCTGCGCCCGGGGCTCCGCGCGCCGTTCGCTCCGCGGCCGGGCTGACAGTGCGCTGCCCTCGCCCCGCAAGCTTTAAAGGGTCGTGGAGACCCGCCGGCCGCCCGCCTCCCAGCTCCACCCCGGCGACTGGGGCGTGGGCGACGGGAGAGGGCGGGGAATCCGCGGGTGCGCCTCAGCCGGCGTCTCCGGGACAAGTGGGGAGGGGAGAGGGACTTGCCGGGACGCGGGGAACTGCACGCGGGGGGGGCCTTTGGCGGGAAGCGGCTGCTGTTCTGGGCGGGCAGGGTATCCCCGGGAAGCGGGAGAAGGTCCTCCCTCTGGAGCAGAGGCCCAGCCCTTTCCTAGCACCCCTCGGATGGACAGACTTAACCCACGCTTTCCACGCTTAAAGCATTGAGCCAAACGTAGGGCATCCGTAAATTAATTGGGTTAGTTTGTACGATTACTATGCCTAGGTTTTTACATTTTCTGTGTACTTCGTATAGAGTTAAAATGTGTAGAAATTAAATCAAGCTTCACTTTTCTAAAGGCTAACGAGGAAATTCAGTGTGGACTGAAAATACCTTTGGTGTTCTCTCTCTCTCTCTCTGATTTTGTTTACTATTTTACTAATGGACTTAGGGAAGCCTTGATAAAAGATTTGAAAAGTAATTTTTTTCCTGATTTTCCTGAAGCTGTATGATTTACATCATACCTACACTCTGCAGCTGAGAAATAAATTCAGAAGTAGCTTCCAAAGAGTTTTCCACAAGTCAAAGTGTGAATTTGAGAAGACCCTAAACTGGACAGCTCAATCTTCTCTTCATCTCTAAAATGTCTTTATTATTCCTCATGCAGGAAGAAGATGGAGAAGGAGAAAAGAGGAAAGAGAAGGAGGAGAAGGAGATGAAGGGGAGGAAGAAGGAGACATATTTGTTCTATCTATGGTCTTAACTGGGAAGGAAGCACTAAGAAGAGGGCAAAACCCAGAGAATGGAAAGAAATTGGGAGGGAGGCAATAAAATGATGAGGCTCGCAGAGGGTCCCAGCTAGTGCTACCCGATCTGGTGGAGCCGAAGCCCACAGCTGGCTGAGGGTCACACTAATCCAGAATCTTAGTGAACTGCAGTTTTCTTCTTGCAGAAGCTTCCATGAGGGGGGGCTGAAAGCAGAAATAAGAGCCTTAATTCCTCAAGGAAAATAACTAATAATCCCTGTGAATCTGGTGCTCAGCCTAAGACCTTGTGTCTGTTTGAAAGTATTAAGTACCCCAGAAAAGTCATATTTTAATCCTGATTCCATCTTTTGGAAGCAGCCATTTCTTTTAATCCCTATTCAGCACTGTAGGTTGGAAATTTTTTATTAGATTATCTCCACAGTGATGTGGCAGGCCCAATTGTTGGTGTGACCTTTGATTAGATGAAGATATGACCCCCCACCCACCCACCCATTCCAGGTGGGTCTTGACCAGTTTACTGGAATCCTTTAAAGAGGAAACATTTTGGAGAGAGAAACTACAGAAGCCTCAGAGGTGACACAGAGCAGATGTAGAGACATGGGAACAGTTGCTTCAGAGAACAGACAGATGGATGTTTGGAGATGCTCGAACCCCAGCGGATGTTATCATGAGATGTTAAGCAAGCCAGAACCTGGAGAGAGCCAAGGGAAGCCAAGAGATGAAGGTCAGCCATGGAGAGGCAAAGTGAGGAACTCCCAGAGGAACAGAGGCTGAAAGCACGGAGCCCAGGAGCAAGGGTCCAGCAAGGGACCAGCGTGCTCCCAGCTGACAGAGGTGTTCCAGATGCACAGCCTTTCTTGAATTAAGGTATCTTTCCCTTACTAAGTAAGGGAAAGACGCCTTAGTTTGGACATTTCCATAGGCTTAGAACTGTAAACCTGTCACTTATTAAATTCCCCTTTGTAAAATCTATTCCAGTTCTAGCATATTGCATTCTAGCAGCTAGCAAACTAACACAGGCCTCAATAAATTTTTGTAGGAAAAATAAGTTTCAGGCTGGATCAAGTAGTCAGAGTTCCAATGTACATATGACTTCTCACCATGGCCTGCATTGGAGGTTTCCAGGTTTTCACACATGGATAGCATCAGAGACTCTGGATGTCAGCACTGCTCATTTGTCTCTTGGTAAATAAATTGTCTCTAGGTTCATAATATTATTTAGCAAGTGTTCTGCCGGTGAGAGAGAGAGGGAATGTGTAATGGTTCATACTCCAGAAAAGCAGATTTAGAGCAAGCATCTCCAAACTGTAACATTGGCAGTTGCTAACATGCATTCATTGTTTAGTATGGGCCGAGCACTATTGTAAGGACTTTACATATACTATCTTAGTTAACAACCCAGGAAGTAGAAAATATTAGCATCCTTTTATAGGTAAGGAACTCAGGTACAGAGGTCATCTTAGTCTGCAAGGGCTGCTATGACAAATGCCACACACTGGTTGGCTTAACAACAGGAATTTATTTCCTCACATCTCGTGGTGTCAGAGGCTAGAACTCCAACAGCAAGGTCTCTGCAGGGCCTGCCATCTCCCTGGAGTGTGTAGCTTTGTGGTGCTGGCTTGCCACATCCTTGGGGTTCCCTAACAGGGCCTATCTCTGCCCTCCAGCACATGTTGATGTCCTTGGTCTCCTTCTGTATCTTTCTCTGATTTCTAGCTTTTTTATAAGGTTTCCAGGAATGTGGATTAAGACCTACCATAATTCAATGGGCCACACCTAAATAGGATCTCAGAAGATCTTCATAAATGATATTACATCCTCAAAATGTCTGATTTTCAAATGAATTCACACCCACTAGGATGAAAATAAGAACTGAATATGTCTTCTTGTTCATGTTTCTGCCACAGAAGTTAATTGACTTACCCAAGCACTAAGAGCTAGAGAACAACCCATCCAGAATTCAAGCCCTAGCAATTAGACTCCAGAGTCCATGTGCTTAACCATAATCCCAGAATATAGCCAAAAATAGGAACTGCTCTAAAGGCATGAGTGAGCCCTTTATCTGGAATGTAAGTAGAATATATGAATAGTGATAAACTTAGTATAATCACCAATGATGCCTAAATGAGTGTGTAATTGGCCTAACATTAATTTTATGTTACCCAGCAGCCCTACTCCATTTCAGTCCTATGCTATAAATTTATGCAGAGAAAGTATTAAGTGAGGTTTTGCATTGTTTTTTAATTGCATCTTCAAGGAATTGAGAAGCCTGGAAGAGATTTATCCACTTTTACAGAACTTCTTGACTTTCCATTCAGACTAGCAAATACAAACCAGTACAAATGGCTGTTTTCTCCTCTCTCCTATACACGTAACAGAAAAAAAAAAAAAAAAAAAAAAACTCCGTTGATATGATCCAGAATGTGTTCTCCAGAAGTGAGCAGCTTTGAGAGCTTGTCCTTTGGACACATCAGCTATGATTTCCCTCTCCTCTGTAAAGTCTGGCAGGGAGCCTTACATATAATGAGTTCATTAGAAAGACTTTGCTGAATGAAAATCAAATGACTTTTCTTACCTTGCCCCTTAAAAAGTGTGATTCTAAAGGGGCTTTTTAGAATTTCTGAGCCAAAAGTAATCTGGAAGACTCATAATTTTGTCAAGCTGGATGTTCTTGAGCAAAGCACATGCCTTAAGTTGAACAAGAGAGAATCAGCACAACAGACCCAGCAGCAGAACCTTCTGGGGTGTGGTAGATTAGGGAAGTATCTCAGGCCTACTCCTTCCTCATCCACAGTCTTCAAGAACTGGCCATAATGGAACATACAAACCACCTTTGGCTCTTGTAGTTCTCTGCTCTGGTGAGTTATCAATTAAACCACATCCATCTCTCTCTGAGTCTTGTTTCTTTATCTGAAATGCCCTGAAATGTCAAATCCAAGTTATATTTTATTTTAGACTTGGCCATATGCCCAATTCCATTGACTGTGCTCACTGACTCACTACTAAAAAGAAGACACATCTGCAATAAGAGGAGTTGATTCTCAGTCCTGGTGTATCAATCAGGGTCCAAACAGAAATAAAACTACCTAGAAATTTGGGTGGGGGGGGGGGGGGCGTGCACAGGCTGAGAAGCAAACCTGGGTCTCCCATCTGGCAGGTGAGCATTCTACCACTGAACCACCCATGCACCTCCACCTGGTAATTTGAATAGAAAAAGTTTAAAATAAGAAATTATTAGCAGGAGATTTAAGGGATGGAGGAATTGGCTAGAAAGAGGTGAAGAGAGTGCTAAAGAATACAAGAATTGAATTCTTGGTTCAGCTCTGACATGTAAGGAGTTTAGAAGTTATCACTCCTGTCCTTACAACAACAAAATAGTTGGAAAAGCTAAAAATCACTTATTTTTCTTGGGCCCATCAGGAAAGTGAGTTTTCAGGACAAACCACCACCCCCAAATCTGGAAAAACAGTCAAATCCCGAAAGTCACAGCTATCTTCTGCTTACTTCGAGCAGAAGCCACAAGAGCCATAAACCAGTAGAAACACTGAAATGGTAATTTTGACAAATTGCTAGAGGCTGAGTGTGGACCAGAGCAAGAGAAACTCCCTCAGGCACAGTGGGGTTTGCCTCTAGGAACCCCAGGAGGTTCTTACATGAGAAAAGTCCCCTTGGGACTCACACAGGGAAGAGAACATAGTTGTGAAATATGTCACGGATTACAACAAAGGCCTCATCTGAGGCAGAAAGATGTTATCAGAACCTTGTTCTAGAGCTATGAGGAAAGGGCATTTCTCTCTCTCCCACCCCCATTATATAGAGGTGAGTGCCAGGGAAGCTGCATAAAAAGGAAAGTGCAGGTGAAGACACAGGCCAGCACCAAAAACCCACTAAAAGACTGAGATTTAATGGGGAGACAATAGAAAGCTCACCCTCCCTACACCTTACCACCACACTATCTGGATACCTACAAAATAATAGTGATTACAGCTGAAAGAGCAAGATACAGACTATCTCTGAGGATGAATAGTTAGGGAAACCAAGGCCAATAGGGAGACAAAAACAAGGACATTAGAGGAAATTGGCAGCTCTACACTATAACTACAGTAAACATTAAACAAAATCAAACCAGACTAACATAAACCGTAACACTAGAGACCTATTCGCCTTAGTTCATTCTACTCAATACAGCAAAAAATTACAAGGTACACCAAACGCAAGAAAAATATGAATATGCAAAGTAATCATCAAAATTAGACTTCATTTATGACATCAGAACTATCAGAGAGGAAAATTTAAAATAACAGCAACTAATACATTAAGGGCTCTAAAAAAGTCAACAATATGTAAGATCAGATGCATAAAGTAAGCAGAGAGATGGACTTTCCAAGAAAGAATCCGAAGGAAATGCTGGAAATAAAAAACACTACAACAGAATGAGGAATGCTTTCGATGGGAGCAGGAGCAAGCTGAGCACGGCTAAAAAAAATATCCACAAGCTTGAAGATACCTCAATAGAGACTTCCCAAACTGAAATGCAAAGAGGAAAAGAATGAAAAAGAAATGGAACAGAGTATCCAAGAACTATGAGATAATTTCAAATGATGTAATGTATGCGTAATTGTAATACCAGAAGGAAAAGAAAGCCACAGACACCAAACCGCAGATCCACAGGATGCCAAGCAGAATAAATACATCAAACTGCAGAAAATCAAAGACAAAGAAAAAAATCCTAAAAGAGTCAGAGGGAAAAATCACCTTTCTTATAAAGAAACAAGGATGAAAATTACAGCCAACTTCTCAGCAGAATTCCTCATGCAAGCAAGAAAAGAGTGAAACGAAATATTTGAAGAAGAAACCATGAACCTGGAACCCTATATCCAATGAAATTATTCTTCAAAAGTGGAAAAGAAATAAAGACTTTCTCAGACAAACTAAAACAGGGAATTCATTGCCAGTGTACCTGCTCTGCCAGAAATGTTTAAATATTTTCTTTAGGCAGAAGAAAAAAGATATAGGTCAGAAACTCAAATCTACATATAGAAAGGAAACACATCAGAGAAGCAATCAATTTAAGTGAAATAAAATCTTTTCTTTTTTTATTAATTGATCTAAAAGATCGTTTTGTTTAAAGTAATAATAGTAACAATTTATTCGATGATTCCAGAATATGGATAAATGAATGGGTGATAGCAATGTAACAAAGGATGGGAGGTGTAATTGGGAATGTTAAATTAGAAGGTACCTGCACTACACATGAAGCAGAATAGTGTTAGTTGAAGGTGGGCTTAAATTAGTTAAAAATGCATATTGTAAACTCTAGAGCAACCACTAAAGATTTTTTATGTATAACCGAGACTTTAAAAAAGGGAAATAAAATGGAACCACAAAACGCTGAAGTCCAACCAGAGAAAACAGCAAAAGAAGCCTCTGGCAATGAATAGGAAACAGTTTAAACATGGTTGATATTAATCCATATATGTCAATAATCCCTTTAAATGTATATGGTCTAACTATGCCAATTAAATAACAGAGCTTATCCAAGTGGATTAAAAAACAAGACCCAACTATATGTTGTTTACAAGAAACCCACTTTATATATGGAAACTTGAGTAAGGCATGATATCTTGTAGGTTTGTCCGAGGGATGCCCCCATAAATCCCAGAATGATTTGAATGGTGAAAAAAAAGCACTTGCAAAGCCCCCTTGGGGCAATGGTGAGAAAGGGGAAAAACTCAACTTCCTCAAGTGGAGAATTCTTGATATTCTCACAAGCAGTGGGGACAACCAAAGCAATAGGTGGAGCCCTCAATCTGGGGGGTTGTTCATATGAAGCTTAACCCCGCAAAGGATAGGCTAAGCCTACTTAAAATTAGGCCTAAGCGTCACCCCCAGAGAACCTCTTTTGTTACTCAGATATGGTCTCTCTCGCTCAGCCAACATGACAAGCAAACTCACCGCCCTCCCCCTGTCTACATGGGACATGACTCCCAGGGGTGTGGACCTTCCTGGCAACATGGGACAGAAATCCTAGAATGAATTGGAACTCGGCATCAAGGGATTGGGAAAACCCTCTTGACAAAAACGAGGAAGAGAGAGATGAGACAAAATGAAGTATCAATGACTGAGAGATTCCAGGGTCGAGAGGTTATCCTGGAGGTTATTCTTAGACATATCACCTTTTTATATATAGATATCACCTTTTTAGTGAAGGTGTAATGGAGAGGTTGGAAGGAACTGCCTGAAAATGTAGAGCTGTGTTCCAGTAGCCATATTTCTTGGAGATGATTGTATAATGATACAGCTTTTGCAATGTGACTGTGTGATTGTGAAAACCTTGTGTCTGATGCTTCTTTTATCTACCTTATCGACAGATGAGTAAAACATATCGATTAAAAATAAATAAATAATACGGGGAACAAATGTTAATATAAATTTAATAAATTGAAATGCCAGTGATCAATGAAAGAGAGGGGTAAGGGGTGTGGTATATATGAATTTTTTTCTGTTTTCATTTTATTTCTTTTTCTGAATTGATGCAAATGTTCTAAGAAATGATCACGATGATGAATATACAACTATGTGATGCTATTGTGAGTTATTGATTATATATCAAGAATGGAACGATCATATGGTAAGAATGTTTGTGTTTGTATATTGTTATGTTGAATAAAAAATTCTGAAACTAAATAAATAAGAGAAACCCACTTTATTTAAAGACTCTGATAGATTTAAAGTAAAGGTATGCAAAAAGATATACCATATGTATTAGTTAGGGTTCTCTAGAGAAACAGAATCAACAAGGAACACTTGCAAATATAAAATTTATAAAAGTGTCTCACGTGATCGCAGGAACGCAGGGTCCAAAATCCACAGGGCAGGCTGCGAAGCTGATGACTCCGATGGATGGCCTGGATGAACTCCGCAGGAGAGGGTCACCAGCCAAAGCAGGAATGAAACCTGTCTCCTCTGAGTCCTCCTTAAAAGGCTTCCCATGATTAGATTTAGCATCACTAATTGCAGAAGACACTCCCCTTTGGCTGATTACAAATGAAAACAGCTGTGGATGCAGCTGATGTGATCATGACCTAATCCTATGAAATGTCCTCATTGCAACAGACAGGCCAGCTCTTGCCCAATCAGATAAACAAGTACCACAACTTGGCCAAGTTGACACGTGTCCCTAACCATAACACCATGTTAACACAAATCAAAAGAAAGCTGGAGTAGCTATATTAATTTCAGAAAATGCAGACTTCAGAACAGGGAAAATTATCAGGGATAGAGAGGGACACTACTTAATGATAAAGATTTCAGTTCGCCAACAAGACACAACAATCCTTTAAATGTATGTGCATCTAACAACAGAGGCTCAAAATACATGTGACAAAGACTGATATAACTGAAAGGAGAAATAAATAAATCCATAGTTATCAGTGGAAGCTTCAACACTCTCTGTCAGTTATTGATAGATCAAGTAGGAAGAAAATCAATAAGGATATAGTTGATCTGAACAGCACTATAAATCATTTAATCTAATTAACATTATAAAATACTCCATCCAACAAAGGCAGAATACACATTCTTCTCAAACTTGCATGAAACATTCGCCAAGATGGACCACATTCTGGGCCATAAAACACAGTTTAACAACTTTAAAAGAATAGAAATCATACAAAGCATACAGGAATAGAAAATATAGGGAACAACCACTAACCTCTAGGGATGAAATAGAATTCATGGAAGAGACTCCCTCTGCCCCAGGGCTGAGATCTAGACCTCGGTGGATGGGGTAGAGCTGTGGCCCACTGAATGATAGAGAAGTTTACTGAGGTGGCCCACCAGGAAGGACTCTGAAACTCACTTTCTGGAGTGCTAGGGAAAGCCATCCACAAGAAGGTCATTATGGTGGTTTGGAGCCAGATGTACCGCTAGAAAGATATGTTCTTAAATTCAATCCATTCCTGTGGGTGTAAACCCACTGTGAGTAGGACATTTTGATGAGGTTCTTTCAGTTAAGTTGTGGCCCACCTCACTCGGGATGTGTCTTAATCCTATTACTGGAGCCCTTTATAAGAGAATGAAATTCAGACAGAGAAAGCCACAGAGGGAGCATCCAGAAGCTGAAATCAATGGAACCCCAAGATAGGCCAGGAGAGACTGTCATGTGCATTGTCACAAGGCAGAGGAGCCAAGAACCATGGATCACCAACAGCCAGACCCAGAACACCACAGCCTTTGGGGAGAAAGAGTCGCTTTGATGATGCCTTGATTTGAACTTTTTCTTAACCTCAAAACTGTGAGCCATTAAATTCCCACTCTTTAAACCATGCCTTTGCATGGTATTTGTTTGAGCAGCAGGGAAACTATAGCATGCAGAGACTTCAAACTCACTGGGAAACTAACCTAAAGTAGGTACCTAGCCAGTGACACTCACCAGAAAACTGGAAAACTGTTATTTGGAGTACCAATGGAAACCAGTCATAGGGAGCTGCCTCAGTAGTAGCACTCTGCTGCAGAGCCACACAAGAAAGTGCCAAAGAAGTGGCCCAGTGGTGGCACTTTGCTACAAGGCCACCAGAGGAATGTGCTGGAGAAACTGCTCAAAGGAAGGTGTTATGTGCTGCTCACTATTAGTTGCTGCTGGCCACCACACACCACAGGAGGAGGTGGGTCCTGCATAAGCCCTATGCTTCAGGAGCCAAGCACGTCAGAATAAACTGCATGTGGCATAGGAGTCTGATGAAAGGAGCACACCAGAACCAGGAAGAGAAACCCTTTCCCTGGCTAGTGCCCCCCAGCACCATCTACTAATAAAGCTTAACTCCTGACAGTTGGCAAGAAGAAATATTTACATGGTCCAGCCACATTACCATAGAGTGGACAATAAATGGTGGATTTGAAATTCAGAGACAAGACAGTGATAGCTGAGATAGTCCACCTCTTTGGCTATTCAGCGACCATATGCACAATGCTACTAACATTTGAACTTTCCTATAACAACAAAACAACTCCATATTTTCACCTAAATAGATACAGCTATCCTTTCAAGTGAAGAATATTTCATTCTCTCCCAAAAGTGAGTAGATTCAATTCAGTCCCAACAACTATTGTATCCATCACTGGTTATATTGATTACTTCTCCAATTCTGTGCCAATGAATATTCTGTTATCTAAACACTAAACTGCAAAGTAATCCTCCTATAACTTGTATGTAAAAATTCAAATTGGATGTGGCTAAAAGAGAAAATTTTAGGTTGTATATATGTTACTAGTTCATTTTTTTTTAAAGATGGAAGGAAGAAAAGAAGGAGAAAATGGCTATCATACTCAAATAAATACATACATATAACAGGCAAAGAGAAAGTATGAAAGTTACCACAGGCATTGTTTCCATAATTGTCCAAAAGGCTATTGTCTCAGTTTCCAAGCTCCTATGACAAATACCACACAGTTGGTTGGCTTAAACCATAGAAATTTACTGGCTCAGGCTTTAGAGGGAGAAGTCTTTCTTCCTGTCGAGGTTGGTAGCATTTGGGCTGGACAGAATCCTTAGGTTCCTTGGCTTTCTCATCACATGGTTATGTCTTCTCCTTTCTCTTCTGGGTTCTGTTGACTTCTGACTTCCAGCTCCTCCCTAGGCCTTCTCATGTTTGAATTTCTTCTGTTTATAAAGGACCCCAGTAATCTGATTAAGGCCCTGCCATCCCTCGTTCAGTTGGGTCCCAACTTACGTAAAAATAGCGTCTTCAAGGGATCCTATTTACAATGGATTCACACCTACAAAACTGCAGATCAAGACCAAGGACAAGTATTTTGAGTGGCACATAATTCAAACAACCACAGCTAAAATCGATATATATGGTTCCCTTAGTCTATTACCCATTCTATATTTCCTGTCTTCAGCCTGAACCTCAGCTGATTGAGGTTCATTACCTGCTGGAGTAACCCAAGCCATCATCCCGAAAATTCTGAGTCCTTAATAATCTTGCCTTTTCTTGGTTGCTTTAATTCACCATTAACCTTCATTATTGGACATGTAACACTAGGAGACACCCCCAGATAATCCACTGGGTTCTGGACACAATCTTCACTATCCCTATTGACTAGCAGTGAGTATTCCTTGAAAATCAGAATCAGTTACTTAAGCCAGTAAAGTAACCCTTATTGCTGCCTGTTAGTACAGAGAATGAAGAATCCAAAAATGGTCAGATCTTTTAATTCTTTGGAACCATTGTTGTGTCTCCTATCTGGAAGCAGTTCCTCTTTGGGGACTGACCTCTGAGTAAGCAGAGCTCTAGGAAGCCAGGATGGGATGCAAAACCTCTGTTGGTGAATTACTGGGTGTAATAGTGAGAAGATCCATTCTCACTCCTTAATCCCAACATATAATTCTGGATAAGGGAAAGATAATGCCATATAGTGTTCTCTGTTTCAAACATACACTACATTCTGTAAGACAGCACCCCATCCTTCCAGTCAAGGGGCTTTGGGTCTGTGTATTTACTTATGTCTAGAAACTCAAGAAGAGGCCTCAACTCTTCTCTATGGCAACTCAAATCAGGTTTTCAGCCAATAGACCTAGAGATTTTCCTGTTTTGTAGTTCAAGTAATACTCTAGAAGTCTTCCCATTTATTTATTTCTGAGAGATACCATGATAATTAGCATCACCAAAGGTCTCTAACAGTGAAGGTACTTTGCTTTCTTTCGTGATAGATGTGCTCTCCTTGTCTTAGGACACAGTTAAGTGATGCCAAGAATCCCAATTTCCCTTTGAAATCAGGGACCCTATCTCATTGGTGACATCCCCTACAGTCATATCTTGCCTAAAAAGAAGAGCAAACAGATTTTCAAGGGATGCTGACACTTCCCTCATTAATATATTTATCAATACTTTCATGAGAGGAGTGTCTTTTTGGCCTCCTTGTGGAATGTAGCTGGGAGGTGGCTGTGCAGTTCATACATGAAAAATCCAGTTCAACATTTCTAATTCCCTAAGCTTTTGGATTCCTTCCTAGACTCATGCCAAGGAAGCTCTGGCATCTCAATCTCATTAACCATGGGCCACAGTGAATTCATATTTTAACTAACCAATTAAGTAAGCTATTAGAGTCATCACTTGAACAGCACATTGAATCTGGACTCTCTAGTAAGTGCATCAATATCAACAGATTTGGCCAGATCTAGTGTTACATTCTCCCTATTTGGGGTCTGGCCAGATTTCTGCTATGTGTTAGCAAAGTCTTGCCACTTCTCCTGGGTCATAGTGGATGCCTGTCCCCCTGAAGGATGCTGAACCTTGACTTTCATTATGGTTGCAATTGTCCTACAAGAAGTAACAAGGGGAGTTGTGACAATCAGCACCCCCTTATAAGGCATCAGCCTCAAGGAGGCCAAAAGGACAGAGTATTGAGCCACAGAGGATTATTCTCAGACCTTAAAAACTAATGGAATTGGGTGGGTCACAGGGGCTCAGCAGGCAGAGTGCTAGCCTGCCAGGCCAGAGACCTGGGTTCTATTCCCGGTGCCTGTCCATGCAAAAAAAAAAAACTAATGAAATTTACCCTGCTGGATTTTGGACCTGCTTGAGGCCAATGATCCCTTTTTCCCTTCCAAATCCTCCCTTTTGGAATGGGGATTTTATCTATACCTGTTCCACCATTGTATTGTGGAATCACTAGGTTTCTGGTTTCTGAGGTTACCTCAGACACCAGAGATGCTTCCATTGGTATAGGAAGAGATGCTAAGGTTCAAGATTGTCAGTTCATCCGAATCCAACAAGATGTCCTCATTCCAAGTGTTAGCATCCCAGTTTTAACAATACCCTGACTTTAACAGGAGAAATGTGGAAGGACTGGTATTCAACTGTTGTGATTCAGCAACCCACATAATTAATTTTTTGTTGATTTTCTGTATGATAAGTCTTGTGACTACACAAAATAAGAGGTTAATGTAGGTTATCATGGGAGCTCTCTGACTTTCATGCTGCAGTATAAGCTGAGATTTATTTTATTTCTATAAATGTTCAAGCACAGTTCTCATAGTTGTCCTTAAATTACTGCCAAAAGCATCAAGTGCAACCACCACTTGACCTTCCAAATTATTTGCTTCAGGTGGCAATTCATCACAACCACATATGATAGCTTGATTCATTGATATACCATTGCCTACCAAGGATTACTAACATCCCATTTCCCATTGTCAAGGAGCTCAGCACTGCACTCAAACACAAAACACCCCCAAATCCCATCTTTGCAAGTCTATCTCCTAGGACCACTCTCAGCTAATTCTGCATCAATTAGGGTCAAATCAGGAGATAAAAACCATACAGTGATTTGAAAAGAAAAAGTTTATATAAAGAATTATTAACAGGGAATTGAAATAACGAGTCTATTTTTTAATAGAACTTTAAAGAACAAAGGAATAGCAGATAAAGGGAGCAATTGCTATCCCTATTGTTGAACAGAAGCACCCTACCAAGGTGCCCTACCATAAGGCTGAGATCCAGATCTTGTTGGAAAGGATGTGGCTCAGGTGCTATGACAGCATGCAGCTGCAACTGGGAGCTGGTGGCCACCATGCATTTCAGGAGAAGAGCACTACAGAAAAGAAACTCAAGAGCTGTCATTGCCTTACGAAAAAACCACACCAAAACCAGGAAAAGTAATCTCATCTCTTCTTCAATCCTTCCTATGCCCTCTACTGGCAAACCCTGACATCATGCCAGCAGGCAAATGTTACAGGATCCAGCTCCTTTATTGCAGAATCCTTTATTCAATGAAGGATTGATAATTGAGAGGTGACAAATAGATAAATAGCACAGCTAGTTTTGCTGGTTATTATCTTATCTGCATGTCTCCAATCAAGTTATTTGAGTCTCTGAGCTTCAGTTTAATTACTCATAAAATGAGAGTAGTGATTTCCATCTCCAAGAACTGTCACAAAATTTGAATTGAAGTACAAATGCAGTTAATAGTGTCATGGGCTACTCCATTATTGATATTAATATTTGAATATTTGTATTTTGCACAGGCTTAGTAGATAAGAATGCAGTGCTAGCACTGCCCAGTAAGTGAATAATAAATTCTCCATGTCCCAGGAGCTCTTAATTCCATTTAAGGTTGTACCTTCTTTTGTTCTTCAGAATTAAATCCTACTTTGAACACATGATCATCAAGAATCATGAGTTATCAGGTAATTTTACACTTGTGGAAAATGCAGTTAACTATACGTCAAAACTCACCTTCTTTCTTTTCATATTGTGGGAACTGGCTTCTTAACCCTCAATGCCCTTGACATCCAGATGGGACCACATGACTAATTTTCACAAAGGAAACAGAAGCAAAAGTTATGTTGTCATTAGGAAACACATGTACTTTCTTTGACCCCTTTCCCCTCAATTGCCAGTTGGCTGCCAAAGATTCAAAGCCCTAGGAAATATGGATGGGAGCAGCTTGAGTTTGTAAATCACCATGTAATGGATATCCACGTACTCACCGGAGAACTATGTTGGATTATTACAAATTTTGCTCGTGTTAGACCACTGAAATTGAGGGATTTATTTGTGACAGACTCCTGCTTATTATAGGTTTACCTGAATCTTTGGCATATTATATTGTGACTTGACAACCATTATAATAAACTAAAAAGAAATCATTGAACTGCCATAGTAAATGCATTATCCTACCTTCCTGTGTATATATTCCAACATTTATCTGGAAATATTACTTGGTAGACTCTGCTAATTCCCTTTCCAAATATCAGTTCCCTCTTTCCTCTCAAAATTTGAATCTTGAATTCTAAAAGCAAAACGACATTTCCCAGTCTCAATTGCATCTAGAGGTGGCCATACACCATCCTATGGCCAATGAAACAGAATTGGAAGTGGTAGATGTAACTTCCAGGAAATGTCCTTAAAAGGCAGGTATGGTAGTTTGAAGTTGCATGTATCCAAGAAAAGGTCATGCTCTTTTAATCCATTCCTGTACTTGTGAAACTATTGTGGGTTGAACCTTTTGAATTGATTATCTCAACTGAAAGGTGGGTTTTAATTCTCTTACTCGGGTCCTTTATAAAAGGATAAAGCACAAGGAGATGAAATTTGAGAAAGCTCACAGAGAAAAGCCCTGGAAAATCTAAGAGAGGGCCCACAGAAAACAGAGGAAACCAGAAACTGAAAGCAATAAAACCCAGGAGAGAAGGACCAGTAGATGTTGTCATACGCCTGGCGATGTGATGGAGGAGGCTGGATTGCCAACAGCCTATCTTCAGGAAGAAGGTGTCTTCCTCCTAAAGTCTTAATTTGGACATTTTTATGGCCTAAAAACTACAAGTTTATAAATATCCCCATTGTAAAAGCCAGCCCATTTCTGATATATTGCATTTTGTCAGCTTTAGCAACCAAAACAGTGGGGATGGACCCTTCTTTGACCTTTCCTTCTTCCTGACAACTGGAGCACAAACTTGGTGGTTGGAAGTGGAGTTGCTAACTTTGACCTTGAGTTAGAATGGCAGAGCAATAAGTTAAAAAGAGCCTGGGTTCCTAACACCATGCTCACATTAGTGTACCCTGGACTTCTTTTGTGTAACACAGAAATCAAAGCCTATCTTGTTTAAACTACCATTATTTGTGATTTCCTGTCACTCACAGTGTTGTGGTTTTAAAAATGTGTCCAGGGAAGGTGGGGCAAGATGGCAGCATAGTGAAGTGTGGAATTTAGTTTGTCCTCCCAAGCAGATAGTAAGTAGCCAGAAACAGGACAGAACAACTGCTGGAGGAACATCGCTGAACAGACACATAGCATATACCAGTCTAGACCAGGTGGAATGACTGAGAACACACACAGAACTATAAGTTTCCCAGGCTGTGGAGGCCGGCACCCCTCTCCCACAGGCATGGCAGGCTGGTTCTCTGAGGGGAAAAGAAACAGACTTTACTAGTAGCAAGGGCTTAGCTCAACCAATTGTGGAATTAATTAACAAATTCTGACTTCTGAAAACTGGCCCTCAGCACAAGATAAACCTGGAATAAGCATTAAAGGAACTAGGAGCTTTTGCACTGGCAGAGAGGAGATGAGGCCTATGGGGGAAAAAAATCAAAGGTATTCTGAGTTGGCAGCACAAAATACTGAAAAAGGGTTGGACCAGAGAAAAAGGAGGCACATAGAGCCTGTAAATACATAAGACCATGTATCAATTCAAGGTGATTATTGACAAACCCAAGGATTGGGTGTCCAGCTCTCAAAAGGTTTTTTACCTGTTTTTTTGTTTTTTTTTTTTACTTCTTAAACAGCTCATTAGATAAAACTGCAAGCATGCTCATGTGCCAGCACTGCCCCAGACAAAGGTAAAACTAAACTTGTCTGAGAGACAAAATAATTAATCAGATGAAAGGGGCTAATTCCCTAAAGGATGTATCTTCCTCAAGAAAAGGAAGCAGGGCTCAGCTTAAGTGGAATCCCTCCTTCAAGGAATTCATGCCCCAGGGGCTGGAAAACAGAAGCAATCAAAGCCATCCTACTGCCTCACCTCTGTCTCAACCATACCCCTGGCAAGGAGAGTCTGCTGAAATTAAAGGCACTACATCACTGTAAGTCAGTGGGAAGCTGTGGACAGATAAGTGCCACATGCTGGGCAGGATAGGGAAAAGCACAGAGTCTAGAGATTCATAGGAAAGGCTGACAACCTGCAGGGTCTCACCCTCAGGGAAAACTGATGCTGGCTATTCTTCCTTACTGAGACATGGGCCTGTCTGGCCTGCGAAAATTTGACTGTGGTCTATAATATCAGAAGAGACTCTTCTCAGAAAATGAGCTCCATATAAACAGGGAAAGAAACAGAAAAACAAGAACTGAAAAATTCTGATCAGTTAAACAGAACCGATGCTAGAGGTCTAGAATAAGTTGAACTGAATGTCAAAGAAAAAAGCCATCCAGCAATAAAACCCTAAGTAAAAGAGTGAAAACAACCTCAAGAATAAACTAATTAAGGAAGTCAAATGCTTAGATGATTCATACTAGGAAAGTTGAAGATATGGCCCTGTCAAAGGAACAAACCAACACTTCAAATGAGATACAGGAGTTGAAACAATTAATTCAAGGTGTTCAAACAGAAATGTAAAAATCTCAGAAAAAAATCATGTCAATATGTTGAAGGAGGATGTAAAGAAAACATTGGACAAACAAAAAGAAGAACTCAAAAATTTGAAAAAACAAATTGCATAACTTATGGGAATGAAAGGCACAATAGAAGAGACAAAAAAAAAAACAGAAACATACTACAATAGATTTGAAAAGGCAGAAGAGCTAGAGGATTGGACATCTGAAATCACATACAAAAGAAAATATAGAGAAAAGAATGGAAAAATATAAACAGGGCTCAGGGTATTGAATGACAACATGAAGCACATGAATATACATGTTGTGGGTGTCACAGAAGAAGAGAAGGGGAAAGGGTCAGAAAGACTAATGGAGGAAGTAATCACTGAAAATTTCCCATCTCTTATTAAAGACATAAAATTACAGAGCCAAGAAATTTATCATACTCCAAACAGAATAGATCCAAATAGATATACTCCAAGACACTTACTAATCAGATTGTCAAATGTCAAAGACAAGAGACTTTTGAAAGTTGCAAGAGAAAAGCAATTCTCCATATAAAAGGGAATCTCAATAAGACTATGTGTGGATATCTCAGCAGAAACCATGGAGGCAAGAAGGCAGTGGTATGATACATTTAAGATTCTAAAAGAGAGAAACTGGTAGCCAAGAATTCTACACCCGGCAAAACTGTCCTTCAGAAGTGAGAAAGAGATTAAAATATTTTCAGATAAACAATCACTGAGAGAATTTGTGACTGAGAGACCAGCTCTGCAAAAAATACTAAAGGGGGCACTACAAGCAGATAGGAAAAGGCAGGAGAGAGAGTTCTGGGAATAAGTATAGAAATTAAGACTATCAGTAAAAGGAAAAGGTGAAAAAATTAAATATGACATATGAAGTCCAAAAGACAAACTGGTAGAAGAAAGTACTGCCTTTACAGTAATGACATTAAATGTTAATGGATTAAACTCCCCAATCAAAAGACATAGACTGGCAGAATGGATTAAAAACAGGACCTATATGTATGCAGTCTACAGGAGATTCACTTTACATGCAAGGGAAGGTTGAAAATGAAAGGTTGGGAAAAGATAATTTATGCAAACAACAATCAAAAAAGAACAGGAGTAGCTATACTAATATCCAACAAATTAGACTTCAAATGTAAAGCAATTAAAAGAGACAAAGAAAGACACCATGTTTTGATAAAAGGAACAATTCAACAAGAAGACATAAGAATAAAAAATGTTGGTTCACTGAGCTAAAGTGCTCCAAAATACATGAGGCAAACACTGACAACATTGAAGTGAGAAGTAAACACCTATACCAAAATATTTGGAGACTTCAATTCCCAACTATCATCAATGGGTAAAACATCTAGATAGTGGATCACATCCTCTGTCACTAAGGAAACAGATTTTAAATAATATGATAAGTGAACTAGACTTAACAGATATTTACAAATCATTACACCCACAACAACAGGACACACATTTTTCTCAAGTTCTCATGGATCATTCTCGAGGATAAACCACATGCTGTGTCACAAAACAAGTGTCAGTAAATTTTAAGAGATTGAAATCATACAAAACTTTTTCTTAGATCATAATGGAACAAAATTGGAAATCAATAACAGGCAGAGGGCTGGAAAATTCACAAACATATGGAGGCTAAACAACACATTCTTAAACAACCAGTGGATCAAGGAAAAAATTACAAGAGAAATTGGAAAAAATCTTGAGGCAAATGAAAATGAAACAGAACACATCAATATTTATGGAATGAAACAAAGGCAGTTCTGAGAGAGAAATTTATTGTCTTAAATGCCTATATTAAAAAAGAAAATGGCCAAAAATCTAGGAATTCACTGTTCACTTGGAAGAACTAAAGAACAGCAAACCAACCCCCAAAGCAAACAAAAGGAAAGCAATAATGAGACTAGAACAGAAATAAATGAAATTGATAACATGAAAAAAATCAATAAGATCAAAAGTTGGTTCTTTGAGAAAGTCAGTAAAATCAATGGCTCCATAGCTAGTTTGACAAAGAGGGAGGGAGAGAGAAAGAGAGAGAGAGAGACAAGATGCAAATAAATAAAATCAGAAATGGAAGAGGAGACATAACCACTGACCCCACAGAAATAATGAAGGCAATGAGAGGATACTAAAAACAACTATATGCTAGTAAACTAGACAATGTAGATGAAATGGACAACTTCCTAGAAAGACATAAACAATCAACATTGTCTAGAAAAGAAATAGAGGACCTCAACAAACCAATCACAAGAGATTGAATCAGTCATCAGAAGCCCCCCAAAATGAAAAGTCCAGGACCAGATAGCTTCACATGTGAATTCTTCCAAGAATTCAAGAAAGAATTAGTACCAATCCTGCTCAAACTCTTCATAAAAATTGAATAGGAGGGAAAGCTACTTAACTCATTCTGTGAAGCTAATGGCAACTAATACAAAGCCAGACAAATATATTACAAGAAACGAAAATTACAGACCAATCTCTTTAATGAATATAGATGCAAAAATCCTCAACAGAATGCTAGCAAATTGAATCTAGCAGCACATTAAAAGAATTATACACCACAACCAGGTTCAATTTATTCTTGGTATGCAAGGATGTTTCAACATAAGAAAATCAATGATGTAATACAGCATAACAACAAATTAAAGTGGGAAAACCACATGATTATTTTGATAGATACAGAAAAGGCATTTTATAAAATTTAACATCCTTTCTTGATGAAAACACTTCAAAGGACAGGAATAGAAGGGAACTTCCACAACATGATAAAGTGAATATATGAAAACCCCACAGGTAACGTCTTCCTCAGTGGGGAAAGACTGAAATCTTTCCCTCTAAGATCAGGAACAAGACAAGGATGTCCACTGTCACCATTGTTATTCAACATTGTGCAGCAAGTTCTAGCCAGAGCAGTTAGACAAGAAAAAGAAATGAAAGTCTCTAAATTGGAAAGGAAGAAGTAAAGCTCTCACTGTTTGCAGATGACATGATACTATAGTTCAAAAATCCCCCCAAAAATCTGCAGCAAAGCTACTAGAGTTCGTGAATGAGTACAGCAAATGGCAGAGTACAAGATCAATGCACAAAAATCAGTAGTGTTTCTAAACACTAGTGATAAGCATCTGAGGAGGAAATCAAGAAAAAAATCCATTTACAACAGCAAGCAAAAGAATAAAATATTTAGGAGTAAATTTACTTAAGGATGCAAAAGTCCTTTAAACTGAAAACTAAAAGAAATTGCTAAAAGAAATCATCAAAGACTTAAAAAAAAAAAAAAAGGAAGGGCATACTGTATTGATGGATTGGAAGACTAAATAGAGTTAAGATAACAATTCTACCCAAATTGATTTATAGATTCAATGCAATACCAATTAAAATCCCAAAAACTTACTTTGCAGAAATAGAAATACTAATAACAAAATTTATTTGGAAGGGCAGTGTGCCTCGAATAGCTAAAAATATTTTGAGAAAGAAAAATGAAGTGGGACATCTCACACTACCTGACTTTAAAGCATATTATGAAGCTACAGTGGTCAAAACAGCTATGGTACTGGCATAAATATAGATTTACTGACCAATGGAATCAAATTGAGTGATCATAAATAGATCCACTCATTTATAGACAATTGATCATTGAAAAGGCCATTAAGCCAACCTACCTGGGACAGAGCAACCTCTTCAATAAATGATATTTGGAGAACTGGATATCCATATGCAAAAGAATGAAAGAAGATCCATATCTCAAACCTATACAAGAATTAATTCAAAATAGATCAAAGACCTGAACATTAGAGCTAAGACCATAAAACTTTTAGAAGAAAATGTAGGGAAATATCTTATAAATCTTATTATAGGAGGTAGTTTCCTAGACCTTACACCCAAAGCGTGAGCGTTAAAAAGAGAAATACATAAATGGGATCTTTTCAAAATTAAGCGCTTCTGTGCATGAAAGAACTTTGTCAAGAAAGTAAAAAGGCAGCCTATCCAATGGGAGACAATATTTGGAAACCACCTAACAGATAAGGATTTAGTATTCAGAATATATAAAAAGATTCTTCAACTCCAAAACAAAAAGACAAACAAAACAATTTAAAAATGGGCAAAAGACATGAACAGCCATTTTTCAAAACAGAAAATACAAATGGCTAAAAGGCACATGAAAAGATGTTCAGCCTCAAGGGCTATTAGGGAAATGCAAATCAAAGAACAATGAGATACTGTCTGACACCCAATAGAATAGCCAAGATCAAAAAAACAGAAAACGACAAGTGCTGAAGAAGATGTGAAGAAAGAGGCACACTTATCCACTGTTGGTGGGAATGTAAGATGGCACAACTGCTCCGGAAGGCAGTTTGGCGGTTCCTCAGGAAGCTAAGTATAAGATTGTCATATGAGCCAGCAAGCCCATTACTAGGTAAATATTCAGAGGAACTGAAGGCAAGGACACAAATGGACATTTGCACACCAATGTTTATAGCAGCATTATCTATGATTGCCAAGAGATGGAAATAACCCAAAAGTCCATCAATGGAAGAGTAACTAAACAAACTGTGGTGTATACATATGATGGAACATTATGCATCTGTAAGACAGAATAAATTCAAGAAGCAGGTAGGAACGTGGATGAACATTGAGGACATTATGCTGAGTGAAATTAGCCAGAAACAAAAGGACAAATACTGGATGGTCTCAGTAATATGAACTAATATTAATGAGTAAACTTTGAGAGTTGAAGTTAAAAACAGGTTATCAGGAGATAAAAGTAGGGTAGAGGTTGAGCATTTGGTGTTGAAGAAATACAAATTGTGCAACAGGACTGATTGTAAAAATTCAGAAATGGATAGCATACTACCTGGTGGTAGCACAATAATATAAATACAATGAATAAAGCTGAATGTGAGTATGATTGAGGGAGAAGGGGTGGCAGCAAGTATGAAACTCGAAGGAAAGAGAAGATAAAGACTGAGACAGTATAACCTACAATGTCTAGAGTGGACAATGATGGTGATTAAATGTACAAATATAAAAACATTTTTATATGAGGGAGAACAAATGAATGACAACATTGCAAGGTACTGAAAATGGATAGTATATAGGAAAAAGCACAATCAGTGTACACTAAGGTCTACAGTCACAGTAACACTGTAATATGCTTCCACTGAATGTAGCAAAGGCATTATGCCAAAACTAAATGTCAACAGGCAGGGGCATGGGGAAAGAGTATGGATGCTTTTTGGAAGAAAAGGAAATGTCATATAGATTATGGTGGCAAAGCCACGTCTGTTTACTTAGGTTGGATTGTTTTATTCACATATGATATGTGAATAAAACTGCTCAAAAATGAACAGTGAGAAACAAATGCTAGAGAAAATGTGGAGAAAGAGATGTACCTGCTCACTGTCAGTAGGAAAATGAAAGGTACAGCCCCTTGGAGAACAGTGTGGTGGTAACTAGGGGTGGGGATGCCACATGATCCTGCAACCCCATTGCTCAGTACACACCTGGAGGAATTGAGCGTGGGGACACGAATGGATGTTTGCACTCGGTGTTTATGTCAGCAGTGTTCCCAATCCACAACTAATGGAGGTGGCCTAAGGGTACAATGACTGAAGGGAGGAAGGGGGAACTGTGGTTTATACATTCAATGGACTGAACAGCTGCAAGAAGGAATGAAGTTGTGAGGCATGCAAGTAGGTGTATGGACCTTAAGGATTGTATGTTGAATGAAATGTCAGAAACAAAAAGACAAATATTATCAATCCTCAAAAATATGGACTGACTCAGTGAACTGAAGTCAAAAGCATGGCTTATCAGGTTGGGGTCTGTTGTAAAGGGCCCTAGTTGTAAGCTCTTACAGCAGTTAGTACTTGTAACTGTTATTTCTAAATTCTGAGATATTGAGCTGTTTGTATAGAACCTGGTCGTTTCTAGAAACTTTGGGTATTTATGTGGTTTCTGAGACTCAGAGTCAGCGCTCTGAAGTCATGAAAGTCAGCAGTACCCCATACAGAAATCTTTTAAAAAGCTGAAAAAGTGATAAGACTTTGACTAGAGATATGAATGAAGCTGACCTGGATAAGACTACGGTGAATCAGAATACTGGGTAAAGGATGATATTGTCCATATTTTAAAACTTCAACTTCTGTGTGAGACTAAAGGGAGAGATGCTTATTTGGTGCAAAATTTATATTTTGGGTAGCACATTACCTAATTTAACTTGTATGGTCAGTTTAGTTGAACACCATAAGTACATGGAATCTTAAATAGAGTAATCCCAGAGTAGGCAGTGAATAAAGAAGAATTTGCAAAATCCCCTTAGGGGACTGGGAATAAAGGAAGAAATAGTCAACTTTCCTATCTGGAGAATTCCTGATACTCTGGTAAGCAGGGGTGACAACCAAATAAATAGGCTGAGCCCTCGATCTTGGGGTTCATCCCTATGAAGCTTATTCCTGCAAAGGACAGGCTAAAGCAACTTATAATTATGTCTAAGAGTCACCCTCAGAGAACCTCTTTTATTGCTCAGATGGGGCCTTCCTCTCTCTAAATCAACTCTGCAGGTGAACTCACTGCCATATCCCCTATGTGGACATGACTCCCAGGCCTGTGAATCTCCCTAGTAGTGTGGACCAGAGCTCCCAGGATCAGCTTGGACCCATCACCATGGGATTGAGAAAGTCTTTTTGACCAAAAGGGGAAAGAAAGAAATGAGACAAAATAAAGTTTAAGTGGCTGAGAGATTTCAAACAGAGTCAGGAGGTTATCCTGGAGGTTATTCTTATGCATTATATAGATAATCATTTTTAGATTATGGTGTATTGGAGTGGCTGGAGGGAAGTACCTGAAACTATAGAGCTGTGTTCCAGTAGCCTCGATGCTTGAAGACTATTATATAACTATATTTCTTTTACAATATGACTGTGTGATTGTGAAAACCTTGTGTCTGATGCTTCTTTAATCCAGAGTATGGACAGATGAGTAAAACAATATGGATAAAAAATAGATAAATGATGGGGGATAAGGGGTAAATTAAATTGGGCAGATTGAAATACTAGTGGTCAGTGAGAGGGAGGGTAAGGGGTATGGATGCATGAGTTCTTTTTTCTTTGTATATCTTTTTTCTGGAATGATGCAGATGTTCTAAAAATGATCATGATGATGAATACACAACTATGTGATGATATTGTAGGCCATTGATTGTACATCATGTGTGGACTGTATGGGTCTGAAGTTTTGTCAATAAAAATATTTTTTAAAAAAAGAATAAAATGCAAAAAAATAAAAGCAGAAAAGAGAAATAGAAAGGGATGTGAGAAAGATTAGAATTATAAGAAGATAGAGGCCCAGGTGAGAAAGAAGGTGGATGGTCCACAGGAGAACAGAAGAGCCCCAGTTGACAGCCAGCAAGGAAACAGCGACCTCAGCCCTATAACCACAAGTTCACTGAATTCTGCCAGAGCCACATGAGCCTGGATCAGGATTCCAAGCTTACAGATGAGAGCCTGGTCTCCACCTTGCGAAACCCTAAACAGAGAACCCACTTGAGCTGTGCTGGATGTTGACCCCAAGAACTGTGAAAGAATTCATGCGCTGCTTTGTGGAAATGTATTATGCAGTAATAGAAAACTGATACATCCTATAAGGTTTTGAAATTTAAAGCACTTGGGCTTTTGAATACAAACATCTCCAGATCTTGATAAACAACACACATAACAAAACAAAATTTTAAAAATACAAAATACAAAAAAAAAAAAATGTCTATAAATTCTTTGCTATTCCACCCTTCAGAAGGTGAGAGGGGAATGGATCCTATGACTTTCTTCTAATCAATAGGAAAACAGCAGAAGTGGCAGTGGGTGATGTGGGAAACTAGGTCATAACGGACATTGCAACTTTTTTCCAGCTCGTGGGATGTTTGCTCTAGAGGAAGTTAGCTGCCATGTTGGGAGACATGAAAGCAGCCTATGAAGATGCCCATTTGTCAATAACTGAGGCTTCTTGTTAACAGCCAGAGAGAAACTGAGGCCTCCTGCCAACACGGGAGGGAGCCTTGGCTGGTTCTCTAGCCCTCTCCAACATCCTCACCATAACCACATGAGAAATCCTGAGCCAGACTGCCCAAATAAGCCATTCCCAAATTCCTGATCCTTAGAAACTGTATGAGGTAATACTTGTTGCTTCATGCTGTAAAGTTTGCGGGGTAATTTGTTACACAGCAATAGAAAACTGATACATACAATCAAACCCATTCTAACTAATACCCTGACTGAGATGACTGTCAAATTCAAAAGGACTGAATAAAAATGAATTTTGTCAGATTAAGGTATAGCAAACTTGAGAGAATCTGGGAGCTCTCATAGAGCATCTGTAATTTGGTTAGCCACTGGGAAAGGAGCTAGAGAGAAAATCTGATAACTTGGGCAGCAGTAACTCTAATAACAAATATATTTAGAGCCTAGGTAAAATAAAGCAAAAAACTTGCGAGCTCTAAAAGAAGAGTTAAATAACTGGGGGCATACCATACTTCCACACGTGGAGACCATACATATGTCATTTCCTCCAAAAATAGATTTAAAATAAATCCAAAAAAAAAGAACAATACAATGTTTTCATTTGATAAAATTTTATTCTGTTAATCATGAAAAATGAAGGAGTTTTCCCTCGTCCTCCTCCAATTCCTCTTCCTTTCTGGAAAATTCAGTTTTAAAGCCTTTAGTTTGGGCCAAACAAGTTAGACCTCCAAGCCAGGGCAGGAAGAGGAGTGTTGGAGGCCAAGCAAGGTGAGCAGAGTTCTGCATAGGCCTGCCTGCTGCGGGTAGAGCCCAGAGGGATGAGGACGGCATTCACGTGGAAGGCTGGCCATCACAGCGTGTCAGAGTCCAGGCAGGTTTAGGATAGATCATGGCATCAGGGCAGCTTAGTGTGGGGTTTGGGAGCTGAAGAAGGGTACAGAGGATGGCTATGAGGGAAGAAAGCCTTTGCAGAGATTCCAGGTCTAAGCAAAGTAAAAAGGGATTTCAGCATGGCTTTCAGAAGCCAAGAGAGGTAAGGGGAATATCCGCCTAGGAGAGTTGTGTTGGTGCATGAGCAAGTGATGAGGGCTTCCTTGTGGGAGGAATGTCAGAGCACGGAGAGCGCAAGGTAGTGACCATGCAGAAAGGAGCCCAAGGTGAGAAGTCTGAGGCCAATCAAGGTAAAGACCATGTCCACAAAGGGTGGGGCAGCAGCAACCTGGAAAAGTCAGAGCTGGCTTGGCATGGGGGGTGTCCATGGGAGGTGTGGCATGGTGGCAGAGATGAGCAAATGGATACATGTGAGGAGTGGATCAAATACGTACATATATTAAGGCTATTGGAAGCCAGGTTTCTCACTATCAGACCAGGGAGTTCTGAATATGGAAAGGGGTGAAGTGGAACGATACCTGGTGGAGTTGAAATGTGAACTCATTTCACTCATTTCACGTATGTGTATGTGAATGTGTGTAGACATATACATTTACACATCCCAAAAGCCTTACTGCAGTTTAAAGCTTTGATAAGTTTGAAAGTATGTAAGTTACATGCGCACAAAAAAGAGAATTCCTGATAAAAACTTTCAGCAAACTAGGAAGATAAGGGAACTTATTCCACCTGTTAAAAGGCTTCTATGAAAAAATCTACTGCTCACCTTACGCTCAGTATGAAGAGCTGAATGCTTTCTAGGATGCTCATGCACACCACTTCTACCCAACATCATCCTGGAGGCTCTAGGCAGGGCTGTAAGGCAATAAAAAGAAACCAATAGCATCCAGATTGAAAGCAGAGGTGTAAATTTCTCTTTATTTGCAGATAACATGATTATCTAGAAAATCCAAAGGATTCTACAAAAAGCTACTGAAACTAATGAATGAGTTTAAAAAGGTGTGGGATGCAAGCTCAATACGCAAAACAATTATATTTCTATATATTAACAACAAACAAATGGAAATTGAAATTTGAAAGCAATACCATATAAAATGGTGCCAAAAAGTATTCAATACTTAGTGATCAATCTGTTAAAAGACATGAAGACCCATACAGGGAAAATTACAAAACATTACTGAGAGAAATTAAAGAAGACTTAAAAAGATAGTGATTTTTGTTTTCCATAGTCAAAAGACTCAATATCATTAAGATGTCAGTTCTCCCCAAACTGACCAATGCACTCCCTATCAAAATCCCAGCTGACTTTTTTGTAGAAACTGAAAGCAGAATGCAAAGTATTTAAATTAGCGAAAACAACTTAGAAAATAAAGAACAAAATTGGAAGGTTAACTTCCTCATTTCAAGCCTTATTTTAAATCTATGATAATCGAGACAGTGTGGAAAGGTCTAAATACAAATCCATAGAGTGATGGAATGGAATAGAGTCCAGAATAGACCCATACACATACGGACAACTGATTTTCTACAAAGAAGCAAAGGCGATTAAGTGAAAAAAGAATAGCCTGTTCAACTAATGGTGCTCAAACAATAGGATATTATTTTTAAAAACACAACTTCAATCCATACCCTCTACCATGTACAAAAATTAGCTCAAAATATTAAAACCTAAAACTATACAAATTTCTAGAAAAAAAAAAACTCTGCTAATCTGGGTTAAGCAAAATGTGGACTTCCCCAAAATAAAAAACTTCTGCTCTTCAAAAGACACTACTAATAAATATCAGGCCATAAACTAGAAGAAATCTTGCCAAAGCATATATCTGATGAAGGACTTGTATCCAGAATACATAAAGAACTCTCAAAACACGAATGACCCAATATAAAAATGGGCAAAAGATTTAAACAGTTCTTTCACCAAAGAAGAGAAAAGGACGACAAATCAGTGCATGAAAAGACGCTCAATGCCATTAGTTGTCTGGGAAATACAAGCCAAACTATAGAGAGATCCACTTCACACCTGCTAGAATAGCAGCATTTAAAGAGACTGACCATACCAAGTGTTACTGAGAATGTGGAGGAACTGGAATTCTCAAGCAGCGCTAGTGGGAATGTAAATGGCGCGACCACTTTGGAAAACAATTTGACAGTTCCTTAAAAGGTTAAACTAAGTGATCCAGCCATTCCACTCCTAGGGATTTCCCCACGAGAATTAAGGCATATTCCACACATTGTCTTGCATAAGAATATTCTGTGAAACTCTGAATTTATAATAGCCAAATGCTGGAAACAACCCAAGTATCTATCCTCGGGTGAGTGTATAAATAAACTGATATACACTGAATGCTACTCTGCAATAAAAGGGAATGAACTATTAATACACACCAAGACATGGGTGAATCTTAAACTAATTATGCTACATGAAAGAACCCATATTTTTTTAAATGAGTATATACTATATGCTTTCTTTTATGTAAAAAATATTGGAAATGCAAACTAATATATATTACCAGGAAAAAAGATCAGTGGGTTGCCTGCAGCTCAGGAAGGAGGTTTGAGAGAGGCATTACAAGGAACTTTTGAGGATGATGGATATGTTTGTTATTTTGATTGTGGGCATGTTTTCTGAGCATGTGCATAGGTCAAAATTTATCAAATTGTACATTTTAATATATTGAGTTTAGTGACTGTATTGTGCTATACATCATTCTAGCCGACATTAAAATTTTATAAAACTTCCATCAGCTACTCCTCAGTGACATAAAAGATCACATTTACAAATCTAGCCTCGACATTGTCTAAAGAATGAGCTGTTTTAGATTCTCACTGGTTTTGGTTTTCTTTTTTATTGAGACTTATTTCACATGCCACAAAATTCATCCCTTTAAAATTTACAATTCAGTGGTTTTCATTATATTCACAAGGTTGTGGGCAACCATAATCAACATCTAATTCCAGAATATTTTCATCACTAACAAAGAAACCCTCTGCCCATTTTTACCTCCCCTTAGCCTTGGCAACCACTAATCTACTTTCTGTCTCCATAGATCTGCCTATTCTGCACATTTCGTATAAATGGAATTAGGAAATGTGGCCTTTTATGTCTGGTTGCCTTCAAGGTTTATCCATCTTGTACCATGTGTCAGAACTTCATTCTTTTTTTTATGGCTAAAATATATCACATTGTGTGCAAATAACACAGTTTCTTTATCTGTTCTTTCACTGATGGACATTTGGATTGTTCACACCTTTCAGCTATTATGAATAATGCTGCTATAAACTTTCATATTCAAGCTTTTGTGTGAACACGTTTTCTGTTTTCTTAGGTATATACCAAGGAGTGGGACTATTGGGTCATATGGTGACATATGGTTAGCATTTTGAAGAACTGCAAAAACTGTTTTCCAAAGAGAAAGCACTATGTTACAATTCCACCAGCAATTCATGAGAGTACCAGTTTTTCTACCAAACCCTCACCAATGCTTGTTACTGTCATCTATAAAACTGTCATAAACAAAAATTAAAGTTTTTGACTCTTAATCACCAAGAAAGTGTAACAGAAGTATAAATAACTAAAAAGTTTCCAATGATTTTTTGGGTGACTTTGTAGCATTTGTACTTCTGAAGTTATTAAAACCTAAAACTGCACTCAGATGTCTGAGACACCTGATCCACACTCACATATCCTCCCCAGCTCTGCCCACTGAAAGGACTCAGGAAGAGTAATGCTCCAGGAGCAATGAGGCACCTGGCACCCAGGTCTTAGTTTCTAGTTATTATTCTTCACTAAAAGAAACCAGGGCTCTTTGGAGAAATGGCTGATTCCAGGGAGTAGGCATGAAATTTTCCAGATGGGCCAGGAACATTGCTCTGCAAAAAAATAAGGAAGGGAGTGCTCAAGGAACAACGGCTACATGTCAACACACACACATGCATGCACGCACACACATACACACACACACACAGCCTGAAGAGGCTCCCAGTGATTAAAATGAATAATGATAGAAATGGATTATAACCCATAGAATGAAATAGGAAACCATGAATCCACACTAATGTAAATAAATTAATGAATAAATAGAACTTGAGGAGTATTTATACAGTGTTAAATACCTCCCAAGAAATTATTTATGTATTGCAAGGGGAAAACAGAACAGCTTTATAGTTGGAGAAGCCTGACAGATACTGCCTAAATCAGAGTAAACATCAGATGTAATGGAATGAACTGAACATACATACCACCTTATATGATGTGCTGAAAAGACTACAGCATCACTTCTATGCTAGCCTGCCAAAGATTCATAACCTGAGATATAATCCTGAAGAAAGATCAGGCAAACGCAGATTGAAGAACAATCTACTAAATAACTGGCCTATAATCTCTCAAAATGTCAAGGTCACAAAAATCCATGAAAGACCCAATAACTGTTCCAGGGTAAAGGAGAAGAAAATGACAGGGAAAAGACAAAATTTAACATAGGATTCTGAGCTGGATCCTTCTGCCACAAAGAATGTTATTAGACAAATGGCAAAATTTGAATGGCACCTGAAACTTATATGGTGGTGACAAATCAATGCTAATTTTTTTATTTCTGTACCCTTGCATATAGGACATACACACCAAAGTATCTGCAGGTGAGGGGACATCATGTCACAACTTATCCTCAAATGGCTTAGGAGGAAAAAAATCATTGGCATTTGATGCGCAACTTTTTTGTAAGTGTGAGAATATTTCAAAATCAAAAAGAGAAGGAAATGAAGAAGTTGAAAGGAACGGCTAAGAAGTTTTTGAAAGGAACTTCAATGAGTGGAATAACCTGCTTTGCGAAATACTAAAGTATATTGTACAGCTATAAATGTGATAATTGTGCAAGAACCAACAGGCACATAAGGAGAACAAAATAGGTAGCCCTGCTGTGAATCTTTGTTTATGAACAAACTGCAACAACCCAAATTGCAACAATCAGGGAGTGATTTATAAATTATAACACATTCATATATTTGAATATTGTGTCACAATTAAACATCATAATTTTAAACATTTTAAATGACATGCAATAACATAATGTTAAGTGAAGGAAGAGTGTAAACAATCTGTGGGGCACATGAGGGGCTCCTGGAGTGCTGGCAATGTTTTATTGCTTGACCTCAGTGGTAATTCTATGGTCCTTTACTTTATTTTAAAAGTGATTTTTTTTTGTACTTTCCTACTATGTGTTAGAATAAAAGATTTTTCAAGGACAGAAGGGGCCCTTTATCACACTAGACTGTATTGTAGACATGGAGCTGGTAAGTAGATGAGATTTTATCACCCTCTTATACAGATGAGGAATCAAGTTTCAAAAAGGCTAAATCATTGCTTTCCAGGACTGATGGGTGGCAAAGCCAGGATGCATTTCCACCCATGCTCCCTGCCACAGCACCACCCTGCGTTCCCAGCTTGGGGACGGGAGAGCCAACGACCCCCACCACGGTAACCATGACCTAGAGCCCCAAAAGTGCTGGGCACTCCACCCATTCCACCTCATCTCACCCTCACCGCCACCTGCAGAGCTGGTGTCACTCCAACTCACAGTTAGGAGGAAAGGAGCACACAGCGGATAAAGATGCTGGTCAGTGCATTCATTAAATACGCTTAGAGAGAGCTCTGCCACAGTCCAGGCACTGGAATATACCAAGACACAGCTACCTTTCTCATTAGTATTCAATGAACTCCAAATCTAAGCTGTTCCATCCAGGCCTGTTGCAATTCTCCCAAACGTGTGCCGATTGATAGTTCCTAAATACAGTTCAAAAACAGGCACTTTTCCTGGTGGTAGCCAAGTTACCTTCCCCAACATTCTCCTGGACCCTAAATTAACCAACAAATGAATAAACAAAACACTCCAGCAGTGATGATCAGCTAACTTACCTGAGTCAAGTTCAAAACTTTCCTCTGTATTTACCTGTTATTTTAATACTGTACCTAGGGACCAGGTCCGGAAAGTCAGAAGAGAGCAAGAGACAACTTAAGAAAAGAAGACACTCTGCTGATAATAGCCTCTTTCCTATTTGTGAAGTGCCTTTCTTGGAGGTTCCTGGTGTGCTTTGTCATTGTTAACTCGTTCTTCCTTCTGGTACCCTTGGAGACAGGAAGCATCCAGATAAAGAAGCTGGAGGTTCAGCTTCTTTTCTTGTCCAAGGATAAGCTAAGATGGAACAGGGAAGGGTTTCACTGAGTCTCTAAGAAGTCAAGCTTCTCTTTATGTGTCAGAGTCTTACAAATCACCAGACTGAGAATACATTGGGTTATATTGCCCTTCCTGTCCTGTCAGTGTCCTTGGAATGAAATGGAAAAATAAGCCAGATTTCAGGAGGGTAGGAGAGAGGGAATGAACGTGATTATCATTCCCTAGAGGTTCAATGCCTTTTAGGGGTCATGTAGCTCCAGGCCGTGGGGGTGCTAGGAATGGGACGAGGGTTAGGACTCCCTGCCTGGGTCACTGACTCCCAACTGGAGCCTCCTTCTTAACAGATAATTTTGTATGTTAAATCTCTTTTGGAGTCTTGTCCTTATAGAAGGAATATGATAGGACTGCTGAGAAAAACATGTATTTTTCCTCTCCTGTATATTAGTACAGGGTACATTCGTAAAAGGAGGTTTAGGACAAGTAGTCATTATCTATCATAGTTTCAGATTCATCCAATTTGGAGATTAAAATTTAGTCTACGTGGCCCTTCCAGTGCTGAGTCCATGACAATTCTGTTCTGTCAGGAGGGGACACAGACATTCCTATTTGTGATGTAAGCAAATGCATTCCAAAAAAAGAATGAACTAAATTTGGGGTTGACAAGCCCCTCCCAGAAATGTACTGCTCATTGTCAGGTATTCTCCCTCTACTGTCATGATGAAGACTCTGCCAACTGGTCTGTTTTTTTAAGTTTGGCAAAGTAGAAACATGGAGATTAGCTGATTTTTCAAATAACCAAGATGAGGTGCCAAGAATCCCTGTTCTAGTTTTAAGTCCCTTAAACAAAATCGCCAACATTTCCTCGTTTAAATTTTTAGATAAATGGAAATACTATGGACTGACACGTGGACATTCTAAATTTATCACTCAACATTCACCTTTCAATTTCTAGGTACTGGGAACTATTCTGGGCACTGGAAATACAGCAACAAAACAAAGAGGCCTTGCTCTCTGGGGGTTCACATCCATCAACAGTCAATTTAATATGATTGCTAAGGTAGGGAGAGAGAACTAGAAAAACTATGCCTTCAACTAACCCTTACCTGGGAAAGGAACGCTTGAAAATTTTCTTGTCCAAGGACAAGCTAAGATGGAACAGGGAAGGGTTTCACTGAGTCTCTAAGAAGTCAAGCTTCTCTTTATGTGTCAGAGTCTTACAAATCACCAGACTGAGAATACATTGGGTTATATTGCCCTTCCTGTCCTGTCAGTGTCCTTGGAATGAAATGGGAAAATAAGCCAGATTTCAGGAGGGTAGGAGAGAGGGAATGAATGTGATTATCATAAAGCTTTTCGGGGCTTCCCTGAGAAGTTGTCGATATATGACCCTTTCCCATAGGAAGTGAAATTCCCTGGGGAAATGGCAGAAGCCCCAGTGGGTGGAGGAATGGAACCAAGTTCTTAAAAGGGAAGATCCCTTCTGCGGAAAGACTGTGGATTCACAAAGTGCCTTCTGGACCCGTTTTTGCCTCTGAAACGCTTGCCTGATATCACAGCTCATCTGCGTCTCCTCAAGGAATGTGCAAAGCTGTTGGAATAGTATGCCTGGGAAAGTTTACAGAGACTCCAAACATACCTACCACTGTGTGTTTCCAATTTGTGATTCTGCCAGCTGCATGGAAGAGTTAAAATCCTGTTGAAAAGCTTACTGGAGAAATGGCCTCTAACTCTGGAGGAAGGCTCTTGCAGGATTTTCCTCTTAGTGGGACATTGTGCTACTGTTGAGGAATGAACACTCAGCTAGAAAGTACAGAAGAAGTTTAGGCATTCTTATGTATACTGTGGGAGTTTTGCCTTAAAAGGTTTAAATAAAGACTGCTCTGAAATATAAATAAATATAGATAGGGCTGATTTCAGCCTCTGTCAGGCATCAGGAAAAACCTTTGTCTGTGCTTTCATTGCAAAGGCATAATGTGATCAGTATTTCAGCCATTTCTATCCCTAAGGTAAAGTACTTTGAATCTCTGCTCTCTCCAAATTTTCCATTACTGACTCTGTCCCATTTTAAAATATTATGGCTTCCTGTCTGTGACCCTGCTTTATACATTATAGCTTTTAAAAATAAGTTTTGCAAACCCAAGTTAATAATATGAACATTGGATAGAATGACAGGCATGAGCAGACCTTCACATATTTGCTTGAATGGATGGACAGATGGATGGATGAATGGATGAATGGATGGATGAATGAATGAATATGTTCTATAACAATAAATACACAATCTCATCTTCCTGGAGGTTTATTCAGCATTAAGTCAGTGTATTCAATTTAATTGTTCTGTTATCATGTATTCTGTTTGTTCAAGCCAAAAGATGCGGGCATTGAGGGGTAGATTAATGCTACATTATAGTTACAGATATTCTACTCATTTATTCACAGAAATAGTCCTTCTTCATGGAAATAGCTAAGATTAACATTTATCAATAAAAGTAGAGAACTCCTCTAGAATAAAAATTTCTAAATAAACCAATTCAAGGTGCAATACCTTAACAATTTTTTACTCTTATTAATCATAGCTTAATTTTACTCCGACCCCCAGACCTTCACTCAAAATCTCGCTCCACTTCAATCCTCTCTTGGAGACAACTTCTTCTTTACTCTAGTACCAAACTTTGGGCCAACTTAGCTTCAGTAATTTTGCAGCTTCTTTCAGTAATAAGCTGAGAACTTCATCTCAGACACAATCAATTCCTGTACTATCTTATTTCAGTCTGCTCCTAAAGCAGTTCCACCCCAAGTTGTGCTTTCCTTTGCTTAACTCTCTTCTCTCCTTTTCACAGGGCAGAAAGAAGAGGGAAATATAGAATGGTCTATCTTTAGGTATGACACCTGCCCCTTTCTCCACTTTGTGGCTTCCCGACTTCCATCACCAGTGGGTAGGTTCTCTCCAGTAGGATGTATACCGTAGAGGGAAGGGAGTCTTCAGTCTTCTCCTCCTCCGTGCTCCTCCTTCCTAGCTCCTTCCACTAGGAATGAAGACTAGGGCATGCACTAGATCACATATACCAAGGGGCAGGGTCACAGTGCCTTCAAAAACACACAGGGGGTGGTTCTCTGTCTTCACCTTCCTCCTGCAGGCCACGTGAATGCTTTCTTCTCAGAGTAATCCCCTATATTGTTTCACCTCCTCCACACCTATAATGGTGTTAAAACAGGCCGGGTATTGATCTGAGCATCCACCCTTCTCTCTGGCTATCTCCTTTCTCAAAGTTCTGCCTAAGTGGGTTGGTGCCAAGATTTAGATTCAGAGTGAAAATAGGAAGCCACTCTTAGAGCATAGGTCTAAACCACATGCTTCAAATAGGCTTTTACCAGAAAGCCAGATATTGTCTTACACTAGGGCATGTGCTGCTGTAGAACAGGGGGCTTCTCACTCTCTATCTATTATCTATGCTGTTTAAAAGAAGCAAAGACATCATGAATCAAAACTATTTATTAATAAATGGATCACTAATAAAATGAATCCCCAATCAAACATCCCTCCTTTTAAAGCATTAGCATCTATACCCACCAATAGTGTAGCAGATAATAAAATCCAAATGCAGTAGATGTTTATCGTAAAGTGAAGTTGCCAATACTGCAAAAAATGTAGGATTTGTGAAGTTGATAAAAGTGATATTGCAGACCTTCTTGAAACATATGTCAAGCCATTAACTAATGAGAATCTATTATAATTTGATGAATTAACAATTGAAGAAGAGAAATTCACAAGGATGATGACACGTGTGGTAAATTGAATTATGTGCCCCAACATAGACATGTTCATAATCTTAGTCTGCATTTCTGTGACTGTGAACTCATTATAAATAAGTCCTCTTGAAGATATTATTATTAGTTAAGATGGGACCAACTGAAGTAGGGTGGGTTTTAATCTGCATTAATGGAAGCCTTAAAAAGAGAACCCAGAAGTCACAGAAACCAGAAAGGAGAGATATCACTGTGTGATGGGAGACAGAAATACAAGTCAAGGGGTTCCAAAGATTGCCAGCAGGAAGCAGCAGAATGCTATAGTCCTCAAGGAGAAAACAAGTCTCACTGATATCTCTATTTTTTATTTCTTCTAGCCACAAAACCCAGAACCCATAAATTCCCATTGTATAAGCTCACCATTGTGTGGTATTTGTGATAACAGCTCATGCAAAGTGAAACAACACAATAGATGTTTTAAAAGAAAGATTTCAATATCAAAGGATTAACCGAGGATTTGAGAAAAATTAAATAAAGACCTTGAATAGTTTTGCAAAAATAGCCCCTTTCACAATTGCATGGCAAAAGTTAAATGTGAACTGAAAGATATTTTATCCTGCTATTATAAAATTTTATTTTAAGATACTAAGCCTCTTGTTTGGCCTATCTATTGCTGCACAAGAAGTACCTCTAAATTTAATTATTTAATTAAAAATTTAATTATCAGGGGGTGCAAGGGTAGTTCAGCTGTAGAATTCTTATCTGCCATGTGGGAGACCTGGGTTCAATTCCCAGCCCACTCACTTCCCAAAAACAAAACAAAAACAAGCAAAACAAACAAATGACAAGCCAAACCAAAAATAAATAAATAAATAAAACAAAAATTCAACAAATGGCGCTACAATAAGGGGATACTCACATGGAAAAAGAATGAAATGTGACCCCCACCATACGACATACAAAGTAAAAATAAACAAAAAGCAAACAAACAAGAAAAAAAATCAATTTATTATTTCTGACAATTCTTTAGGTTGACCTTGTAGTTCTTTGTATTACATGCTGTTGGCTGAGGTGTTAGAATAACAATGGAAATTGGTGTTGACCATCAGCTGGGAGTTCACTTGTGAGTGTTTGCTGAAGACTCAGTACTCCTCCACATGGTTGCTTGGCTTCCTGGTAGCTTGATGCTAGGTTTCATGTAATGTTCTGAGAGGACAAGCCCCAATGAGCAAGTACTTATCAGCCTCCAGTTCATCACACTTACCAATGTCCCACTGCCCAAAAGTAGTCACATGGCCAAGCCTGAAGACAATGTTGGAGGGGCAACACAAGAGCATGAATACCAGGAGGTGAGGTTCATTGAGTGTCACCAAAGTGCTATCTACCACAAAGCACCCTCTGGCTCCTAATGGGGCATGTCCTTCCCACACAAAAAATACTTATCTCTTCCCCACCCTTTCAAGGCCCCCATGGTCTCATCCTATTATGGCATGAGGTCCAGAATCTCATCATCCAGTCAGGTCCAGATACAGAAGAGGTTTTTTGGGAATAGCGTCCCTTGACCTGAAAAACTATCAACTAGAGAGTTAAGTTTTCTGGCCCTCATAAACCCAATCTACAATGATGAGGCAGGAAAACTGGAATAGACATTCCTATTCAAAAAGGATGAAAATAAAAAGCACACAGAAGCTACTGGCCCTTAGCAATTTTGAAATCTGGCTAGGCATATGTTGCCAGTTTCTTGAGTAGGGCAGAGTGCTGCTCCCAGAAAATGTTTCTCCATGGCTTTTACCTCTACCTGATATGGTCTGAATTTAATTCTCTGAAAGAGCTTTCTTTTTCCAAGAGAAATGACCCAGGTTTATAGCTGAGTTTCTTTATCAAGTTGTTTTTACCCCATTGGAATTTGAGGAACCTGAGGCCTTTTTTTTTTCATTTTGAACTGCTTTATATTCTTAGTTCAAGCTGATAAAAGTTTTTTTAAATTTTTGTCATTTTCTGTGTATCAAATTGTAGTCCATTTCATTAAACAACACCACACCCACAAATCTTTTCCTGACAGTCTCCCCTCTGTTTGGGGCTACAAATCAAGTTATTATGTGAAAATACTTTTAAAAGTCTTAGAAGTCTTTTTGTCAAGCTGGCAGGGTCTTTGAGATACTTCAACTTTTATGAGAGCTTAGACCCTGAAGCTATATTTTATTGCCAGCATCCTTGAATTTAATCTTCAAACTCAGGCCACTTCTTCAACTTTTATGAGTGCTTAGACTCTGAAGCTATATTTTACTGCCAGCATCCTTGAATTTAATCTTCAAACTCAGGCCAATACTTAGTTTGAAAAACTTTTTCGTAGAGAGACTGGGGATGAAGAAAAATTTGTAAACAAACCTGCAGGCTCTAGCTCCTTTAAACTTTTTCTAAATTTTGCTTACAATTTGAATAGTTCCTTTTTCAGCTTTCATATTCTTCCCATACTTTAACACAGGCAGCTAAAAGAAAGCAGATGACGCTTTCAACATTCTGCCTATCTCTTTAACCAGATCCACAAGTTTACTAGGTACCCTGCTCAATTCCCATGTACCACATGCAACAATTTTCCTGTCTTTCTTCCAATAAATATATAACTCAGTTACACCTTTCTCCAGCTTTCAATAGGAATTTCCTCACTGGTCTTCCAACCTCTACTTACAATCTCTTTGCCTCTACTCCAGCCTTTGCTAACAGCATCCTTTTTATCTTACCAGCTTCTGACTGACACCCAGTCTCAAGCCAATGCCATACATTACAGCAAGACCCCACTTCCAGGTAACAATTTTTATTTTTGGTTATCTATTATAGCTGTACAACAGACCATACCCAATTTAATGGTTTAAAAACAATTTATTATTACTTTTACACCCTGTGGGTTGACTAGGAGGTTATTATGCTTTTCAGGTTGTTGACTTGGAAGTTGGGATGTTTAAAAGGCTCAAAATCACATCATCAAAATAACTGGAAATTGGTGCTTTTGCTGGTTGGGAGCTCAGCTGGAATTGCCTAGGAGAACTCACTTCCCCTCCATGTGTGCTTCTCCACATAGTTGTTTGGGCTTTCTCATAGCATGGTAGATGGGTTCCAAGAGAAAGCATTCCAAGAAAACAAGTCCCAATGTGCAAGGACTTATAAACTCTCCGCTTGCATACTCTTGCTAATATTCCATGGCCAAAGCTAGTCACATGGCAAAGTCAAGAATAAATGTGTGAAAGGACTCACAAGTTGCAAATACCAGAAGGCATTGAGTATCACCAAAGTAACAGTCTATCATGTACTTCAAATCAATACTTGATTTCTTCTGTTAAGAGAATGATTTAGTGCACAATTGTCATTATTAAATAATCTTGTTAAATAGACAAAATAAACCTGTTTTTATAAATTTTCTCTTTTTTTCAAGAATCATACCTAAAAACCAATTTTATATTGTCTACTATGAGATTTTGGTCTCAACTTTAAATGGATTCCGTTTGAGTGGCCTTTTCTAGTATCAGTCATCCCCAGATATAATGATGTCCTGTATTTTGTTTCTCATTTGGTTTTCGTGTCTTGAGCCTCACTCTTCTGGTCAAGTACCCTTTGTAGAGAAGGTGAGAGCCACAAAAACAAAATTTGGACATAACACCACCAAAATAACACCAAAACGTCAACCCTCATCATTTTTACTTTAATCTTAGAGAAGAATTAAATAGTCACCATTCCACCAGCTTTATATGTAGGTTCTAACTAGATGTGGTTTGAAACGATATACCACACTACTTTTCTAGTCATGCTTCGGTAACCTACAGTTTTCACAAACTGTTTCAGTATGAGGATTATATAGAAGTGAGTTTCTGAAATGTCTATAGTCCTTATGTAGAACATTTTGAGCAAAGGTGTAGTTTTTAAGCATAGGTTTAATTTTATTCCCTGTTACATGTTTAGGTTTAAATGAAACTTCAAAAATAAGAATTTTTCATGTTTTATAACTCTGTACAGCCTACACTAGCATTGATCACTTACAGTGTGTCCTCTTCATGTAGTCATAGAAAAATCTGGTGTCTGAATTTACTGAAGGTTAAGAAAAATTTACATTTTTATCTAATTCTTGATGAAACTACAGTTATAATTTTTTAAAAAAGATTGAAAATCCAGCCAAGAAGTATATATGCTGACCATTTTGCTTTACTCCCAAGAGATTCTCAGTTTAATCTTATAATAGTCAATGTAACACAAGCTAATTTTTTTACCCCAGCTTGAGTCTGAGAGATATAATAATGGAAACTCTCTAATCAAAATGCTTCCGAAGAGCCAGTGATTTCAACACTGCTGTTTGGGACCCCCTGAGTGTGTTGTTACCTGCTCTTTCATTTCCCACACTTCAACAAATCTATTATTTTACCAGACCTGAGCTTTTCTCTCTTTTCACAGATCTTCATAAGCAATTAAGCAAAGGATGCCCTCCTGAGGGTTTTGTCATCTTGCCTTTGGTTTCCATGGCAATCTCAGTAATTTTTAAAGGACCTACAAATGCTGCTTGAGTATTAGCTCTGCTTCTGTCAAACTTGAAAACAAAGCTGCTGAAGGACAATGCAATGGTCTACCAGAAAGCTGGAAGGTAGGCCTTTGTTGGGGATGAGCTTGGGAGAAGGGCCAGTGTCTGCTCATGTGTGAATCTCAGTAGCAACCCCACTGCTAACAAACACTTCCCAGAAGTTGAAACACCCCTCACGAGGTGATCCACAATATATCAGATGCTTTCAACAAAGGATACTGTCTTATTTTAAAGAATCTAATAAGAATGAGATGCAATAACTTCCTTCAGAAATGGTTCCCATTTGTGTTTTATCAGGACATTCTTCATATCCTATAACAAGAGGCAACCTTCTCCTTAGTCCCCTTTCTCTGTGACCTCTCACTGCATTAAGACATGAATCACTAATTCATTAATAGCTATCATTTATTGGGCAACCACCACAGGCCCGTATTATATATCAATAATCTTCTAGGTACCTTATTTACTAAGCTCATTGAATCACTCTGACCTTGCAAGGTAAGTTTTATTAGTGCCATTTGATTGATAAAAAACTAAAGCTGGGTGGGCCACGGTGGCTCAGCAGGCAGAGTTCTCGCCTGCCAAGCAAGAGACCCAGGTTCGATTCCCAGTGCCTGCCCATGCAAAAACAAAAAACAAACAAACAAAAAAAACTAAAGCAATAAGTCAAAGAGGTGATATTAACTGGTCCAAGTTCTCATGGTCACATAATTAGTAAATGCTGGAGCCAGAATTTCAATTCCATATGCAATTTTCTCAGTTAGGGTGGTTGATACTCCTCATGTTCTCTTGGAAGACATTATTATTCTTTAATAGATTGTTTAACACATGTTTGACCAGAATCCTGGGCTTACAGCGTCCAGGCTGACATAATGATAGGTCACAATGTCAATGCATCAGTGGCATAGCTGAAAACAGAATTTAGTGTAGATATTAGACTACCCAAATGCTTGAACAACCTCATTTGGATTTTAAGTTTGTTTATTCTTTTTATATCATGAGAACTACCCAATTCTCAGTTCATTAGAATACCCACAGATGAGCCCAAACCAAAGTCCAGGGATTTCAGTGAATTGTCACATTTCACAATTAAAAAATGGATGTTGGGATGAATTTGAATAGCTAGTACCGCAGCCCCATGAACTAAATAACTGGTTGGATTGAACTCCTAAGAGGATGAATTCATAGCTTACAAATATACACACATAGGAAATAGAAGGACTACCGTGGCAAATCCAAAGAAAACTGTCTATCTAATAGTCATAGCCACCAAATCCAGGAGTCTGCTTCTTTGAAAGTACAGAATAGCTCCAAATATTGCTGGACTATAAATGACATGAGGAGAAGAACCATGCTGTCTCTGTCCTAACATGCCATAACTCACTGCTAAAATGGCTGCCATACAACCAGCTTGCAACAGATATTTATTGGATCAATGAAAGCTCTAACAATGTGTGGAGTTTCCCTTGATTTAGAGTAGCCTGTCCTACAACTAAATAGGACATGCAGGTGTATGGTGGCGGGGGAACATGGTGCCCTGCGGTGAGCTCTCTGATACCACACCTCCACCCCCATAACCCCTGGCACCACCATAGATCTCCTCTCCAAGTTCCCAACTCCCATAACATTGCCCTGAGGAAAGCTGTTTTAACACTGCTCAGGAAGCAGTTTTATATTGTCCAATTGGGTCCAAACCAGTAGAAGTGGAATAAAATAACATAAAATCCATCTCTGGCATCATTTTTAGGGTGCCCAGCCTTACAGATGGAGAGTTTCCTAGGTAAAAGTGACCTCTTCAAGTCAACAGTGCCTTTTCCTCCTCTTTTTGCTCTAGCATGACTTTTGTTCTTTTTTCTGCTAATTTTGCTAACTTCCTAAAAGCCAGACAAAAGAAATCCTCAACTTTTGGCACAACTGCAAACGTGTTGCTCAGCAGTTACACAACAGGTATGTGAGACAAAAAAAAAAAAGAAGAAGAAGAAAAAAAGAAATGGAAATCACATAATAAAAAAGATAAGCCTCAACTTGACTCTGGAACAAATAGCAACATCTTTCAAAGATACTTTGCCAGACAAATATGCTAAGATCTCTCTCAAAAAATACTTAAAAGAAAATGGAAGCCTAGATTGTGAGCCTTTATAGCAGCCACATTTAGTCTGAAATTGTAAATGCATTTTTAGATTCTGAGACGCTGGGCTATATGTGTATCAGCTGGTATTTCCTTGGAACTTTGAGTAATTCTATGACACATAAGAATTAGGAATGAAGTGCCACAGCCCTGAAAGTTGGCATAGCGATATACAATAACAGTTAAAGTAACTGAGAAAGAGATCAGGCCTCAATTAGAGTTTAAAACAAAGCCAATCTGGCTGGGTCTAGGGGAAATTAGAATACAGGGTAAAAGATGATAGTGTATCTACTCTAGACCTTCACCTACTATATGAGACCAAAGGCAGAGAGGTTTATTAAGTCTAGAACCTAATTTTCCTGTTACACATAATCCAAATCAACCTGTCTGGATAACTCACTTAAACAACCCAAAGTTCTAGAATCCAGAATGGGAACAAGGCTGTATAATTTGTAGAATTCCGTATATCTTAATGTAGTACCTAAATATATCCCAGACTATAGTGGACTGATAATTCAAAAAGATTGGTAGAGTCCCGAGTGTCCAAAGGGAAATATAAATATGTGTGTGTGTGTGTATGTGTGTGTGTGTGTGGAGAGAGAGAGAGAGAGAGAAACTATTAACTTTCCCATCTAGGAAAACCCAGGTACCCTCTCAACCATTGGGGACTCCCAAGAAAATACCAAGCCCTTGATTTTGAGGCTTGACCTTATGAAATATATTTTTTAGTGGTGAAGTTAAGACTACCTATAATGAAGCCTAAGAGTTGCTTCCAGGAAACCTCTTTATTTCTCAGATGTGGTCTCTCTCTCTCTCTCTCTCTCTCTCTCTCTCTCTCTCTCTCTCTCTCTCTCTCTCAGCCCAACTCTGCAAGGAAAACCATTACCCTCTACCCTACATGGGACATGACATCCAGAAATGAAAGTCTCCCTGACAAAATTGGGGCATGACTCCCCGGAATGAATCTGGCCCTGGCACAGCGGAATCAACAACACCTTCTGGATCAAAAGAGGGAAAAGATATATAATAATATAAGGCATCAGTATCTAAGAGAGATCAAACACAGTCAAGAGGCTCTTCTGGAGGCTACTCTTATGCAAGCGTCAGTTAGATAGTGCTAATTGCCATGGTTTGCTAAATCCCAATAAACATCACTCCTGTTGACTCTTAAGAACACTTTAGGGGTGCAAGGGTTGTTCAGTGGTAGAATTATTGCCTGCCATGCAGGAGACCCAACTCTGATTCCCAGACCATGTACTTCCCAAAACAAACAAACAAACTTAACAAGTGGTGCTGCAATAACAGGATACTCACATGGAAAAATAATGAAATGTAACCCCTGCCATATAGCACGCACAAAAAAATAAATAAATAAAAAAAATAAAACACCCCTTTAGGGCTCAAACTGAGACTATAAAGGTTTCATGCACTGGGTTTGCCTTTCTGGAACATATGATTCTCAGAGGGCTCCAGGTCAGATAAATCCTGAAACTCAGAGGATCAGTCTCTCCAAAATTATCAATTAATTACATGCCTTTATCCTTTAGTATGGACACCCCTTCTCAACATGAAAAAGTCAGAATGGGCATTGCCCAAAGATCCTTATATATTGGGAGAATGATGAAAGGAGAAGGAGGAGACATAATAGAGAAAATGGGATTTAACAGGAGTATGGCTGATGAATCACTATATTACTATTCCTTCTAGCCTCTAGTGTTTTGAAGCATCTAGAAGGAAAAATCTGAGCTGGTGGAGTGGTAGCCCACAACAAACTCTGGGATCTGCCCTGTAATAGATTCTTTTTCTTAATATATATATTTTAACTTTATTGAATAAGTAACAATGCATTATATATAGATTGCAACTCACTGTTGGTCCTGCTTAGAGACAGGTATTTATTTCAAGGTGAAATGAAAGTACATAACCATACTGCAATTGAAATACATTTTTGGTGAGTTGGTATGGGCACATCCTCCTTCAATACCAATTCAATTCAAAGCAGACTTTGCTGTCATCTCTACTTTCAGCTGAAGAATCCATGATATCTAAAATAAGCCTGTAATAATCCTTCTAGAGGTTGCTTTATACCTGCATTATGAATCGTGGAAGATATTCAGTCAAAACCTCCATAAATGGGGCAGAAAAGATACACCAGAGTTCAGAGTTGGAATCAATTAATTTTTTCAAGCTAATTGGACACAATGGCGAAAGTATCAACCAAAATTTAGAATAGCCTGCTCATCCATTAACATCAAAGCATGCAGCAGCCTCTGCAGACAACAGCTTTAGAGACAACCTTAAATTTGGCTTGAATACCAAGGATGCATTTTCAAAAGTGAAATGTACATTTATGTGCAATGACTAATGTAGTAGGCTGAATGGGAACCTCAAAAAGACATGTCCACGTCCTAATCCCCAGAACTGTGAATGTTACACTAATTGGAAAAGGAGTCTTTGCAGATGTAATTAAGTTACGGAGCATGAATGAGAAAATTATCATGGATAATCTGGATGCATCCTAAATGCCATCACAAGGGTCCTTATAAAAAAGAGGCAGAGAGATTACATATACAGAGGAAAAGGTAATGGAAAGACAGAGCAGGGAGAAATGAAGCCACAAACCAAGAGTTCTTGGCAGCCATGAGAAGGTGGAAGAGACAAGGAACTGGTTCTCCCCTAGCGCCTCCAGAGGGAATGTAATTCTGCAACACCTTAATTTTGTACTTCTGGCCTCCTGAATTGTGAGATGATACATTTCTCTCTCTTTTTTTAATCATTGTGATAATTTTGGGGGCAGTTACAGGGATTTAGTACAAATTTTGGTACCAGGAGGTGGAATGCTGCTGTAGCGAATATTTACAAATGTGGAAGTGGCTCTGGAATTGGGTAAAGGGTAGGGGCTGGAATAATTTTGAGGCAACTGATGGAAAATGTCTAAATTGCCTTGAAGAGACAGCTGGTAGAATTATAGACATTAAGGCAATTTTGGTGAGAGCTCATAAAGAAATGAGGAGCATGTTATTGAAAAGTGGAGGAAAGGTGATTCTTGTTACATATTGGCAGAAAATTTGGCTGAATTGTTTCCTACAGTTGTGTGGACAGCAGAACTTAGAAATGATGAGCTTAGATAATTACATCAGGAGATCTTCAAACACAGTGTTAAGAGTGTGGCTTGGTTTCTCCTTTCTACTTATAGTAAAATGAGAAAAGAAAGAAACAAATTGAGAAAGGAACTGAATTATCGAAAAGGAATGAGCACTTGATGACTTGGGAAATTCTGAACCTATCCAGATTGCAAAATACATTAAAATTAGGAGATTCACTGTTAGGAAAGTGTGTTCTAGAAAGAAGGTCAAGGATATGGCTGGACAGCCTTTGACTAGCGCTGAGAATAGGCATGTGACTCATGGAGCCACTCAACCATTCCAGCAGAAGCCAGGAAAGATCTTCGAGAAACCTCTTGTCTAATGGTGTGAATTCCCATGACATATTCAGGATTGCCACAAGGCTTTTGAGAATGCTGTTCCAGCAGAAACACTTCTAGAGTAGGCTAAAAGGGACAAAGATAGGATGAAATGAAAGAAGATTGTTGGAATCCTGAAATTATAGGCAGGAAACAGGCTGACAAAACTGCTCAGCTGAAAACATGTGCCATTCTTCAAGAAAAAGGAAGGATTACTCTGATTCCAGAACTGTGGGTACAGAGGCAGAGGCCTGGGGCAGAGGATTTTCCCAGGCTTTGAAACTTAATGGAATTTGCCTTAATGGATTTTGAAAAACCTTATGGCTGGTGACTCCTTCTTACTTGCCATTTTCTTTCTTTTGGAATAGGAATGTCTATAACTATGATCACTTTCCCACTGCCCCACTTCATTTTGGAAACAGATAGCTTGCTTTCTGGTTTTACAGGTTCACAGATGGAGTGCAATTTTGCTCCAGAATGGACCATACAATGATTTTTCACCCATATTTGGTTTGGATCTTTTTGAGTTGGTGATATTTAGTTGAGATTTTGGATTTAGAGTGCATGCTGCAATGGGTTAAGACTTTTGGGTGTGTTTGAATAGGGTGAATATATTTTTCATGTGGTGATGGACACATGAAATTTTGGGGTGCTGGAAGATGGGCTGAATGGTGGCCTCCAAAATTATGTCTTCTCCCTAATTACCAGAAACTGTGGGTGCTTCCATATTTGGAAAATAAAGGGTATTTGCAGATGTAATTAAGTTAAGGATCTTGAGATGAGATTATCTTGGATTAGCTACTGGGCTCTAAATGCTATAACAAGTATCCTTTTAAGAGAAAGGTAGAGGGAGTTTAGATGCGCAGAGGAGAATGTAGTGTGAAGACAGAGCAGAGAGATTTGGCTACAAGCCATGGAATTCTGACAGTCACCAGAAGCTGGAAAAGGTAAAGAATGTAATCTCACCTAGGGCCTCCAAAAATGAAACGTCAGATTCCCAAAATTCTCCAGGCAGGAAACAGGCTGATAATTGATAAAACCACTCAGGTGCAAACGTGTGCTCCTTCAGGAAAATGAAAGGATCACCCTGAGTGCAGTGCTGCATCACAGAGACAACAGTCTGAGCTGCAGGTCCAGAGTCAGAAGCATGAATAATGGGCATAGAGGCAGCGATTTGAGCCGTAGGTGCAGAGGGTGGAACTGCAAGCCATGAAGAATGATTCTCAGGCCTTGAAACCTAATGGGATTTGTCCTGCTAGATTTTAAAATTGCTTGGGACCAGTGACTCCTTCCTACCTTCCATCTTCTCTTTTTAGGAATAGGAATGTCTACAGCTATTATTCTAGACCTGTCCTACCGTTGTATTTTGGAAGAGATAACTTGTTTTCTAGTCTCACAAGTTCACAGATGGAGCAGAATTTTGCCCCAGGATGGATCATAGCCAGAGTCTCACCCATATCTAATTTGGATTTAAATTTTGCTTTTTGGGATTCTTGAGTTGATGAGGCTTAGATGGCAATTTGGACTTAGAGTTGATACTATAATGGGTCAAGGTTTTGGGGTATGTTGGAAGGGGTGAATGTATTCTGTATACCAGACAAACATGGATTGTCAGGGACTAGAGAAAGACTCTAGTAGTTAAATGGTGCCCCCACCCTCACCCCCATATAATTCTTGCCCTAATCTCCAGAACCTGTGAATGCTGCTCTATATGGCAAAAGAATGAACATTATCTTATATGGCAAAAGATGTGAGTAAATTAAGATTCTTGGGATGGGGAGTTTAACCTGTACTAGGCCCTAAATGCAATCACATGTATCCTTACATGACAGAGAAAGAGGGGGTGGACTTCCAGGAAGATAGCTGACTAGAGGAGCTTGAGATTAGCCCTGCTCCACAAAAAAAATTAGAGAAGGGACAGTAGGACAGCTGAGACAGCAATTTGGGAGTGCAGCTGACCTGGCAGAACCTTCTGCACCACATGCAGCAGCCCTGGTTGCAGAGGCCAAAGAGCTGAGAGGCAGAAAGCTGGAGCCTGGCGCAGATGTGTGGAGCCCTGAAGCCCTCAGGAGTGCACGGACTGGAGCGCAGGACTAGGAAGTAAGCCAGGCCGCGTTCCTTGGACGCACCATCCTCACCAGTGCAGTCCCGTGATTGGTGACTCACCCCACACCCCATGCACCTGAACCCCATCACCCTCTCCCATTCCCTGCACTCCAGGCACCCACACCCCACCAGCCCCCAGCGCACATACCTGCCCCACACCCCCACCCCAAGTGCAGCCCAACCCACCTCTCCTATAGCCCTCCCAAGCACTACCTCCCCCTCCCTGTTCCTTGCAGGCTGTTACCAGTGCATAAAGGTTGTAGGCACTAACCTTCATGCCTAGGCTACCCTCACCCCACCCATAGTGTCACACAGCCTCACCCTGCCCTCCCTGAGCTCAGCACATCCCTTTAGGGCACTCCCAGGCCCACACATGCTTGTGGGCCCCAAATCATGTCATTCAGATGTGAGACGCACACTTCACAGCAGTCCTAGAACTGCTCATGTGCACAGCTCTCAGCCTCACTTCCCAGCTCTGAGAAAGTGCTGACCTATGCAGCGGGGTCACATGTGCCCCCAATCCATGAAGGCATAATGCCGACATGCTGCCACTGCTCTATGCATGTGCACAAAGGGCCCCGTGCCTTAGACTAGCACACAACAAGGTTATGCCCCCAGACCAGTGCACCTGCACAGCTACATCCTCCCTGGCCACTGGGCACCCACATTCACAAACATCAGCTTAACATCCCCAACCTAAGTCTATACCTGCCCTGAAACAAATCACCGTACTGAGTGTTCTACCCCATGCCCTATTCCCTGCTGTACAACTGTCCCACAAACAGAAGGCCTTAGACTACTGAAAGAAATCAACTCCCAAAGTAAATCAATCAAGATATTTACACAAAGACAGCAGAAGATCACTAAGCATATCACAATGCAGACAGATATAGCCCTGCCCAATGACCAAATTAAAACACCAGAGGAGACACAGAATTGGAACAACTAATAAAAGATGTTCATACAATTCTACTTAGTAAAATAAGTGGGATCACAAAAGACATAAAGGAGATCAAGAAGACAGTAGAAAAGCACAAAGAGGAATTTGAAAGAATAAATAGAAAAATAGCAGATATCACAGAGATTAAAGATTCTGTTAGCCAAATAAAAAACATACTAGAGGCACACAACACCAGATTTGAAGAGATGGAGGAAAGAATAAGCGATATAGAGGACAGGATAATTGACTTCGAAGATTCAAAACAGCAAATGGCAAAGAAGATAGGAAAACATTGAATAGGAACTTAGGGAAATGATGGACAAAACAAGGTGCACAAACATAAGAATCACTGGTGTCACAGAAGGAGAAGAGAGGAGTAAAGGGCTAGGAAGAGTAGCTGAGGATATAATGGGGGAAATTTTCCCAACCTTCATAAAAGACATAGATATACAAGTCAAAGAAGCCCAAAGAACTTCAAATGGAGTAAATCCAAACAGCCCTTCCCCAAGGCACATACTAATCAGTCTGTTAAACATTGAAGAGAAGCAGAAAATCCTGAAAGTGACAAGAGAAAAACAATCTACTACATACAAAGGAAATCAAATAAGACTGAGTTCTGACTACTCAACTCACACCCTGGAGGCGAGAAGGCAGTGGTATGATATATTCAAGATCCTGAAAGAGAAAGACTTCCAGCCAAGAGTTCTGTACCCAGCCAAATTGTCCTTCAAAACTGAGGGAGAGATTGAAGTTTTCACAAAGAAGTCCTGAAAGAATCTGCCAACAAGAGACCGACCCTACAAGAAATACTAAAGGAGTTCTACCAGCTGAAAAAAAAGACAGGAGAGGGAGGTCTGGAGGAGGGCACAGAATTGAAGAGTGCCACTAAAGGTGATTTAAAGAGTACAAAGAGAAAGGAGGGAAAGAATATATAGAGCTGACAAATAAAATAAAATAAAAAATAAGATGGTGGAATCAAGAAATGCTCTTCAGTAACAACTTTGAATGTCAATGAACTAAACTTAGCAATTAAAAGATACAGATTGGAATAATGGATTAAGAAACATAATCCAGCTATATGCTTCTTACAAGAAAATCATCTTAGACACAAGGATACAAATAGATTGAAAGTGAAAGGATGGAAGGAGATTTTCCATGCAAGTTGTAACCAAAAGAAAGCAGGAGTAAGCTATACTAATATTGGACAAAATAGACTTTAAATGCAAAGACATCATAGGAGACAAAGAAGGACACTATATACCAATTAAAAGGTCAATTCACCAAGAAGATATAACAATCATGTTTATACTCCCAATCAAGGCGCTCCAAAGTACATGAGATAGACATTAGCAAAACTGAAGGGAGTGATAGATGTTTCAACAATAATTGTAGGAAATGGCAATACAGCACTCTCCTCTATAGGTAGAACAGACAGAAGATCAACAAGGAAATAGAGAATTTAAATAACTTGATAAATGAATTAGACCTAACAGACATATAAGGGAATAAATAGGAGCAAAGGTGATTCTCTAGTGGATCTAGAAGTAATATTACCATATTGAAGATGAACAAGATTGAAAGGGGTTATATAGACCTACACATCCCACTGACTCACACAAGAAATATGAATGAGTTCTCACAGGAATTACTTCAAAGATATGATTCTTGTATAAAGGGTGCTTAAGTCCAGGGTACAGGGGGAAAACTGCTATTGCATGCTATGAGCTATGTTCAAAAGGAAACTATCAGCACTACCACAGCATCAGCAGAGGTAAATAATGGGGTGAGTGACAAGAGTTAAGAAAAGGTTTAGATTTCCTATTTGGTGAGGGTGTGTTCATTAGTTTTCTGTCTCTTGGGAAAAATGAAATTATCTATCATTTTTTCATTAGAATGTTGATGGACTGTGTACTTTGGGTCCTATATATGATGCCCATGAATGCAGGTGGCTGAAGGATGCACTGACGGAGAAGTAGATTGGCAAATGATGGTGTATACTTATGAACGAAGATTGTGCTGCTACAAGAAGGAAGAATGTTGTGAGGCATGCAATGATGTGAATGAACATGTGGGACATTTGGTGAGATAAAATAAGCCAGAAACAAAAAAACAACAATGGTATGGTCACCTTTAGAAAATGCTTATAAGAAAACAGGGACCTAGATTGTAAGCTTTTAGAGCAGACACATTAAGTCCGTGTGGTGATTATTATTTCTGGATTTTGAGAGGCTGTTTTATATATATATATATATAGCCTGATATTTAGAGATAAGAAGGAAGCCAAACAGGTTGAGGTTAAAATAATTCACAACATAAAGGTAAGGAAGAAGCAAGACAGTGTCTATATTTTAGAACCACACATGCCCTTTTGAAAGGTCTGGAAGAAAGGTTTATTTGATCTGGAACTGAAATTTTCTGTAGTGCATTATCTAATTCAACCTATCTGTATGGCTCATTTGAACAACTGAAATACAGGAAGCACAGAATAAGAAAGAGGTCCTTCAATCCTGTATTGATTATTGTAATGCCTGGAAACGTCCTCCAGTATATTAAGCAGATGATCAAAAAGTATTGGCAAAGTCCCCTGAAGGAGGGGAGAAAGACTATGGAATTGTTAAATCTTATCATCAGGAAACCCTCTGATATTGTGTCAAACTTTAGGGATACCCAAATCAACAGGCTATGTCCTTGATCTTGAGGATTACTCTTGTGAAGCTTATGTAAGTAGGGGAGAAGCTTAGACTACCTATAGGCATGCCTAAGAGTTACTCCTGGAGGACCTCTGTTTTTGCTCAGATGTGGCCTTAGTCTCTAATTCCAACTCTGCAAGTGAAATCATTGCCCTTCCCCCATGTGGAACATGACATCCAGGGGTAAAGTCTCCCTGGCAACGTGGGAGATGACTCCCAGGGATGAATCCAGATCTGGGACTATGGGATCAACAATTGCATCCTGACCAAGGGGGAAAAGAAGTGTAACTAATAAAGTATCAGTGGCAGAGAGAGTTCAAATAGAGTTGAGAGGCTACTCTGGAGGCTGCTCTTACACAAGCTTCAGTAAGACCTTGCTACCTATCATAACCTGGCAACCCCCAACCAGGACCATTCCAGCCAACCCTAAAGAACATCCAGGGCAATATATAAGATTCCACAAGGGTTCCATTCACTAGAATAACTTTGCAGAAACTTACAACCTCATGGGTCCCTAATCCAGATAAGTCCTGAAACCTAGCCCAGCATTTCAAGAACATCAGATAGTTCCATCTCCCTACCCCATATTATTGACAGATCCTTTCAGTATAAAAATTTAGAATTGCTGTAGCCCATACAACCCCAAAGAGAGGTATGGAAAGATCAAATGTTATGGTGGAATTATACATAGAAGATAGGCCTTAACAAATGAATATGAATGCTGAATCATCAAATTGATATCTCTTTTAGTCTCCAGTATTTTAGAGCAGCTAGTAGTAAAAACCTAAAATTGTGAAATCGTAACTCATGTCAAAGCCTGAAATATGTTCTACAACTAATTGTGGTGCTGTGCTTTGAAATTTATAGCTTTTTTGTACATATGTTATTGTTCACAAAAAAAAAGAAGGAAAAAAAGTTGAGTGTGATGATAAAAAAATATTTAAGCCCTTTAGCTTCCTATATTCTGGAGTAGCTAGAAGGAAAAATATGAGAGGATCGTATCTGGGATCTGTCCCATAACCACGTGTTGAAGAGTGCTTTGAAAACTATTACTTTTTTATTTCTTTGCTTTGTATATATGTTACACTATAAAATTGTTTAAAAAGTTAAAAAAAAATGAGAGAGGCAGAGGGAGTTTTGAGAAAGGAACACAGAGAAGAGGAGACAACGTGACAATGGAGGTAGAGACTGGAGTGATCTGGCCACAAGATAAGGAATTCTGACAATCACTGTCACCTGAAAGAGGCAAGGAAGAATTCTCCCTTGGAGCCTCTGGAGGAAGTGCAGCCTTACTGACACCTTAATTTTGAATTTCTGTCCTGTAGGACTGTGAGAGAATAAATTTCTGTTGTGTTGAACCACCAAGCTTTTCCTAACTTGTTATAGCAGCCATAGGATATGAATACAACTTGTAAATGTTCTAAGGGCTACACACTTTTTCTTTAACATTCTACAGAAAATCTGCACACTGGTGCTTCTCACATGTAGTAATGAGTCCAGTGTAAAACTTGAGGACAATTTGGTTCTATACTAAAAATGTCATTATGTTCTTTTCTGGTGATACTTTTCAATCTAAAACAAAACTGCGAATGGCTAGAACAGGATCATTATAAATCTGGGAGCAAACTCAATTCTTGACACTTTATGGGCAACCCTGAAATGCTTTCTTTAATGCTAGAGAAAAACCTGTGGGATTACTCTAAATACAAATATATAATTTATCAATATTTGTGCTTCATTCATTCTCTTTTACAAACTACAAAATAAGGCAAGTTCACAGATGAAAAAGCTGATACATGTCAGTATCTCTACCCTTGCCAGCTTATTAGCATGGCATGGCAAATGCCCCAAATCTTAGTCAGGATTACCACTTCAAAATACTATTTTGTACAGCCTGAAAAGCTATAAAAAGACTCAGAGGAGTCATACCATGAAGATTTCAGAAAAGACTTTGTGAAGTCAAAAACACACAATTAGGTTTACATAAAATATTAGAATCTAAATTTTTATTGTTATTTAAAAAGCTTTGTGAAATTGATATGGCCCTTACAGTTGTGTGTCTGTGTATGAGTGTATTTTAAGATAAAAAAAATTGTAAAATCTCAGATACTGTTACTCTCTTTCATTTCTCTACTGTAGTAGCTTTAGAGAGCTTTTTGAAATATAATACCCAAGTAAGAATGCACTGGAGTAAAAGGCAGCAGTTTGAATCATTATACATCTATATAAAGGAATCTGTGAGCTGTTGGTCACTACTTCAGGTTTTCTCAGATGGTAACTTGGCAAGCCAGTCATCTGTTCTTTTTTCTGAATGTCTATAATGTGCTTTGGAGGAATAGAAATAGGATTTTCTATATAAGAAATATACATATAAGAAATCTTTTATGATAGTCAAAATCATCTCCGTGAATTAGACTTAAAATTGCACACCAAACGCTTATACCACACTATTTCAACACATATCTTAAAAGAAGAGACAACTTAAGCATAACTTTTACTCCCTCTTCTATCTAAGAAAAATATAGAGCCTGTTTTTCCTCCTGGAGTGTTTTTGGAAGTATCATTTTAATTTGTTAATATAAGGTAAGTAAATATGATGATGATTGAGAATTCATTTAGATACTGGGACATGGAATCATTGTAGAAGGGTATATAAATATATCATATTACACATACAAACATATAATTTCCTTTTCTTCTTCAAACCACCAAAGCAGAATTAGAAAATGGAGTGGAAAGGCAGAATAAAATAATTGACCTTTCAGACTGTTTGCTGCTGCCTCTTGCAGAGAGAAATCTTTTTTCCTCTCAGATCTTCTAGAACTCTATTCCCCACCTTCAAGGGGGTCAAGGGAGAAAAAAGCAATAGAGAGAGGGAATAAGTTGTGGAGAACAGAAATCAATATTTGCCTTTAAAGTCTAAATAAAGGTAATAGAATTTTCAGATTTATCCTTAGCATTAAAATGTGAGGTTTTTCTCAAAAATAAAATAGCTTTATAAAGTATTTGTATAAAGTAGATGTATATGCATAATTTGAAAATACCTCTTTAAATAAAATTTAAATCACTGTCCTTACCTGATTCTGTTAAACGTTGGTTTATTTTTAGCAATGTTAAGTGCTGCAATATCATGCTGAAACTCTAGATTAATGATAAGTTTAATTTCATCCAAAGCAGATGAATCCATCAGCTTTCACTTGAGATACGATTCTAAATAACCTGGCTGGGGTTAAGCAGTTGGTTTTTGAATTTCTGAAATTCTTTCACAGTGTGTGCAATATTAGCACTTATCTAAAATCATTAATATGCACATTTTTATGGGTCTTTTCATTTTTTATGTAACAGAGATTGGAATCAGAAATTGAGTAATTCTATTTTTCTGTTCTTTTTCTTCTCTTTTCCTCCTTTTTTGATGACCCGCAAATTTGAATAAGTTGTAAATTTTTGACAAACTGAATGTTTTCCAAAAGCCTTAGCTCTCTTCAATGTCTCAAACTTTCACCATCATTATCAGGTCACCCACAATAGTAAAGAATATACATGTTTACAGTAAAATGCAATACACATTTCATAATTCTGATAATTGTGTTCATATCAATATAATTGTGGGAAGAGTCTTGCAATAGTTTTATAAATGCACACTATTTCATTCAGCTTAGCTTGATCTTTGTGAAATGCATATATTTCCTCTCCATCCCTTTGAGCGCATGCTTTGTTCTTCTCAAAATATATTTTTTGTTTACTCAAATATTTTTCTATTCTTTGGCATTACAAATCCCTTAGATGAGAAAGCTCCCTTGTGGCAAGAACGCGACCTTTCCAGAGGTATTTGTCTGTTATCTGGATTCCTTGGAATCTGCTTTCTACGGTCTGGGAATTCTGCACCTGATTGTAGGGCTTCTAGAAGATTATCCATTATGCCAGTCTCATCACCCTCACAAAGAACCATCCTTCCCCAAATAACTTAGATAAGACTCACTGTTGATCCCCTAATTTAGCCATGTCAAGGTCCTGTAATAGATTCTTAAATGTGCTTTGGAAATTATTGCTTTTTCTTTCTTTGCTTTGTATGTATGTTATATTTTACAATTAAAAAAAAGTTTTAAAAAAATACTTTACTAGGACAGGTCTCCTACCCTACATGACCCTTTTGAAAAAGTTTCCTTTTTGTAGTGGCTCCACATTGTCTTTTTAGTTAAATATGTAAGCTAATTACAGCAGCAACCATAATTTGTTTATATATTTTCCACTGAACCAATCATGTTAAGGAAAGAACCGTATTATCCTAAGCCATTTTTTTAAATATTGATAACATCATGGTCTATGAATAGATTCATATTCAACTCATGGTTCCTTGACATAAGATGCTCTAGAATTGGCACCACTTGGGAAGACATTTCACAAAATGGGCCTGAATAGAAAAAAAAAAACAAAAAACAGCAAACAAAATCTTTTTATCTAGGGAGAAAAGCAAAAGGGAGCTACAGTGCCTGATACCACAAGGAGGTGGTCATCCACCAGGCCAAAGTAATAGGATAAAAGAGAACTTGAGTTGACTCTGTTATGTGCCAAAAGAAAAAAAAAATTCATTCTTGTGGGGGAAGACCTATTGTAGATGGGACCTTTTGGTTAGACTATTTCAATTGAGAGGTGACCCAGCCCATTCAAGGAGGGTCTTAATCCTTTTCTGGAGTCCTTTGTGAAAAGGATAAAAGCCCAGAGAGCTTAGAGAGAAAATGCCCCAGGAGAAACAGGCAAGGATTCCCAGGAGCTGAGAGAGAAAGCCACTGAAACCAGAACCAGAAGAGAAGGACCAGCAGAGGTTGCCATATGCCCTCCTATGTGACAGAGGAACCCCAGATGCCAGCAGTGTTTCCTCAGAGAAGGTATCTTCCTTTTGATGCTGTAATTTGGATGTTTTAATGCCTTAGAACTTGATTATAATGTAATAAATCCCCACTGAAGAATTCAACCAATTTCTGGTATATTGTATTCCTGCAAATATAGCAAACCAAAACAGGGTGAGAGGTTCTGGCAAGAATTCTGCCCTACTGTTTTAATATGTTGACATCACTGAATTTAGGAATTATTTCAAAACCTTTTTAAAAAATCAGAAATTACATAAATATTTAAATTCAGGTAAATCATACCAAACATTTCAAAGAATTTGTGAGACAACTTCTAAAAGACCGTGATCTCTGTAAACTAGACAGAAAGTGAAGGCCTTGCATACCTTGGAGTACCTTTATGACATAACTTATTCCCTTATTTTTAATTAAAATACTTAATTTTTCCTGAAAAAAATTTTAGATGAAAATTTCCAATATACCCTAATGTAGAGTACAACAAACCCCAAGTACCAATTGCTCAGCATCAATACCCGTCAATATTTTGCCATTCTTGCTTCATTTATCCTGACATTTTCTTAAAATCTGGGCTCTTTTAAAGTAAGTCAAGTTTTCAAGTCATTTAACTGTTAGATTTTTTAACTGCGCATAGAAAAGGAAGAGAAAATTTTATTACAGAACCATAATGTCATTAAGATACCCAAAAAAATTAGCCATCTAATACCCAATCCTTCATAAAAGCTCCCCAAATATTCCAAGGCAATCTTTTTACCACTGGTTTACTTGGAATGTTGTATAAGGTTATTATGTCTTCTAAGTCTCTCTTTCTCTCTTTTTTTGGCATGGGCAGACACCAGGAACTGAACCTGGGTCTCCAACATGGCAGGTGAGAATTCTACCTGCTGATCCCCTATGGCCCGCCCTCTAAGTCTCTTTTATATTTCTTTCAAACTAGAACATTCCCCCTCTCTTTTCCACATTTCTTCCTGTGTCACTGTGTAGTTGTAGAAACCAGGCTGTTCTCTTGAAGAATTTACTACCTTCTGGATTTAGTTATAAGCTCTTTCTTAAACATTGAGCACCCTTGAGTGCTACAATTTCCAGGGAGGATCCCTTGATCTCCTTGGAGGCACTGAAGCTGGGGAGCTTATAACCTGAACCCCTTCTACCCCTCTTCTCCTCTGGAGCCACAGTGGAGCAATGAACCTCACAGACTTAGAACCCTAAGAAAGAGCTTTCTTCTAGGGGGAGTCTCCAACAGATTTCAATGGAGAGCTGGAGGACAAAAGTGATGTTCCCACACTTCAGCAAAGAGAAAGACAGCCTAAGGATGTATAAGAACTCTGTTAGGAAAGAGCATAAGTGGACTGTTTAGATAAAACACGCACATGCATACACACACACACACACACACGAACTGCATTTATGTTCCAGAAGGGGAGGCTCCCATCACAAACAAATATATAGGATTTGACGAGGCTTAGAAGTGGAGGCTTAGTGCCTTTCATTGGAATGGGCACATGGCAAGAAGTAGCCTGGGGTGCTCAAATGCATTTACTTCAGAATACCCAGCCCCATTCCTTTCTTTGATTTACAGAAATAAAGTCCAGAATCTGCAGATTAGATGCGATAATAAGGGTGATGTTTGCAGATCATGTTATTCCAAGTAGCTCAAAGCTCTTGGCAGGTATTGTCTTTTTCATGCTCTAGAGCTCCTGTGAGGCAGAGATCTGTGGGCTGGTGGCAGGTGGGGTGGGGTGGGGGGCAGGTGGGTATGTGGGTATTGGGGGGTGGGTAGAATCTGCTTCTACACCACCCAGCCTAGCAGTACCTGTATGTGGTTGGGCCACCTCTTGCACACCTACCTAGGAAATCCATCAGTTTTAGAAATGTCCTTAAGGGCTCAGCCTCAAATGGAATACCTCCTCTGGAACAAAAAAATCAAGCCTCAAAGACAGCAATTTATTTCCAATATGCATGTCAGGTAGCCCTTATTGCCTGAATGCCCTGGAAAAAATATGTTCTCCCTAAAAGTTTTCAAAAATAACACACAAAGGACAAAGTTGATTTATTCAACCAGAAATATCTATTAATCTGTGCCCTTTGAGGTAAGTTGAAACATATTTAGAGCTTCTAAAAGCCTTTGTCTTTAATTTAAAAAGAAAAAACTAGGTAGGGAGCCAAGATGGCAGCTTAGTGAGGAGTAGAATTTAGTTTGTCCTCCAGAGCAGCTAATAAATAGCCAGGAACAGTACAGAACAACTCCTGGGGCCACGTCAGTGACCAGACACACAGTGTACACCAGTCTGGACCAGCTGAACCAGCAGGACCAGCTCTGAGCCCCCCCCCCCCACCCCAGAACTGTGAGTTCCCCAAGCCGCAGCGGCTGGCACCCCTCCCCAACAGGCTGCTTCCCAGAGGGGAAAGGAAACAGAGTTTACCAGCAGCAGGGGCTAGGCACAACCAAATTCCAATTGTGGAATTAATTAACAAATTCTGACTACTAAAAATAGGCCCCCAGCTCAGCTGAACTTCGAGTAAAAGCAGAGGTTGCTGGTTTTTGCCCAGGTGCAGAGGGGGCAAAGCTGACTGGAAAAGAAAAAAAAGAAAAAAAAAACCAAAGTTTTTTTGGATCTGAAAAGGTCTGGACCCTGAAGGAAAGGAGGGGGCACATAGGACCTGCAGATACACAGAGCAATGTACCAACTGAAGCTCTTGATTGGCAAACTCGAGGAATAGGGGTTCCTGCTCTGAAAAGGATTTTTCTCTTTCATTTTGGTGGCTGTGTTTCCATGGCTTGACTGCTCTTTGGATACAGCTGTAAGGCTTCTTTAGCTCCACTGACCCAGGCATAGGCAGAATTAAGCTTGTTTGTTTGTCTGGAGCCTGTGCCTTCCTCAGGGGAGGGATGGGGCCCAGCTCAGGAGGAATCCCTCCCTCAAGGAGTTCAGACCCCAGGGTCTGGAAAAGTGAAGTGATTAAAACCAGCCTACAACCTCTCCTCTGTCTCAACCATACCCCCAGCAGGGAGAGTCTGCTGGAGTTAAAGGTACCACATCACCTTATGCTGGTGGGACCCGCAGGCAGACAAGTGCCACAAACTGAGCAGGATGGAAAAACACAGAGTCTAGAGGTTTCACAGGAAATTCAGTCAACCTGCTGGGTCTCACCCTCAGGGAAAACTGATGCAGGCAGCTCTTTCCTCCTGAGAGGAGGCCACTCTGGTCTGGGAAAATCTGACTGGGGTCTATAATATCAAAGTAGACCCTCCTAAGAAAAAAAAAAAGTTTCCATATAGGCAGGGCAAGAAACAAGAAAATAAGAACTGAAAAATTCTGATCCATTAAACAAAACCTATGCTAGAAGTCTAGAATAAGCAGAACTGAATGTCAAAGAACCGATAGAGAACAAACCCATTGAGCAAGAAAACCCTAGGTAAAAGAGTGAAAACAACCTTCAGGATAAACAGTTAAGAAAATGAAATGCTTTGATGCCAACAAAAAATAATAAGTCATACTAGGAAAATTGAAGATATGGCCTTGTCAAACAAACAAACCAACAATTCAGATGAGATACATCTGAATTTGAAACAAGTAATTCAGGATGTTTGAACAGACCTGGAAAAACTCATCAAAAATGAAATCAACAAATTAAGGGAGAATATAAAGAAGGCAATGGGTGAACAAAAAGAAGAAATCAAAAGCCTGAAAAAACAAATCACAAACTTATGGGAATGAAAGGCACAGTAGAAGAGATGAAAAAGACAATGGAAACTTACAATGTTAGATTTCAAGAGGCAGAAGAAAAGATTAGTGAACTGGAGGACAGGACATCTGAAATCCAACACAAAAAAGAAAATATAGGGAAAAGAATGGAAAAAAATGAACAGCAGCTCAGGGAATTGAATGACAACATGAAATACACGAATATACATATTGTGGGTATTCCAGAAGGGGAAGAGAAGGGAAAAGGAGAAGAAAGGCTAATGGAGGAAATTGACACTGAAAATTTCCCAACTCTTATGAAAGCCTTAAAATTACAGATCCAAGAAGTACAGTAAACCTCAAACAGAATAGATCCAAATAGACATACTCCAAGACACTTACTAATCAGAATGTAAGATGTCAAACAGAAAGAAAGAAGGAATCCATCACATACAAGGGAAACACAATAAGACTATGTGTAGATTTCTCAGAAGAAACAGTGGAGCCAAGAATACAGTGGTATAATATTTTTAGGTTTCTAAAAGAGAAAAACTGCCAACCAATAATTCTATATCCAGCAAACTTGTCCTTCAAAAATGAGGGGGAAATTAAAACATTTTCAGACAAAAAAATCACCAAGAGAATTTGTGACCAAGAGACCAACTCTGCAAGAAATACTAAAGGGAACACTAGAGACAGATAAGAAAAGACAGGAGAGAGAGGTGTGAAAAGAGTGTAGAAATGAACACTATCAATAAAGGTAAAAAGAGGAAAAATTAGATATGACATATAAAATCCAAAAGACATAGACTGGCAGAATGAATTAAAATCAGGACCCACCTATATGCTGTCTACAGGAGACACATTTGGACCCAAGGATAAACATAGGTGGAAAGTGAAAGGTTGGGAAAAGATATTTCATGCAAACAATGCTCAAAAAAGAATAGGAGTAGCTATACTAATAGCCAACATATTAGACTACAAATGTAAAACAACTAAAAGAGATAAAGAAGGACACTATGTATTAATAAAAGGAACAATTCAACAAGAATACATAACAACCAAAAATATTTATGCACCGAGCCAGAGTTCTCCAAAATACATGAGGCATATACTGAAAACACTGAAAAAAGAAATAGGCACATTTACCACAATAGTTGGAAACTTCAGTTTGCTGCTCTCATCAATGGATAGAACATCTAGACAGAGGATCAATAAATAAACAGAGAATTTGAATAATACAACAAACAAACTAGACTTAGCAGACACTTATAGAACATTACACCCCACAACAGCAGGATACACCTTTTTCTCAAGTGCTCATGGATCATTCTCAAGAACACACCATATGCTAGGTCACAAAGCAAGTCTCAATAAATTTAAAAAGATTTAAATCATGCAAAACACTTTCTTGAATTATAAAGGAATGAAGTTGGACATCAATAACAGGGAGAGGGAGAGGGAGAGGGGACAAGATGGTGGCTTAGTAAGGTGCGCGCATCTTAGTTCCTCCTCCAGAACAACTACTAAATAACCAGAAACAGTGCAGAACAGCTCCCAGGGCCACGGCAGGGACTGGACACACAGTGTACCCCAGGCTGGATTGGCTAGTCCGACTGCGAGAATCTGCTGCGGTGAGCTCCCCGAGCGGCACGCACTTCCCTGGGCTGCGGCGGCTGGCGGCCAGCACCCCTCCCTTCCTCCTTCCCGGATGGGCTGGGAGTCTCGGAGAGGCGAGTTTCCCAAGCTGCGGTGGCCGGCGGCTGGCACCCCTCCCTCACAAGTGGCTTCCCGGACCGGCTACGAGTCTCAGATCGGTGAGTTTCCCAGGCCATGGCGGCCGGTGACCGGCACCCCTCCCCGACAGGCGGCTACCAGGAGGGAAAGGAAAGAGTCTCCAAACAGTAGCGGGGACTGAGCCCAACCAAACACCAATAGTGGCGTTAATGACAAATTCTGACTACTAGAAGTAGGCCCCCAGCTCAGGCAAAACTGATCAAGGTGGAAGTCACCTATTGGGCTAACTGAAAAAGAGGAAAGGGGACGAAACAGAGCCTTCTGCAGCTGTTTCTATGGAGGCTCGGTTGCCTCTGGGCTCAGCGCCAGGATTACACAAGGTGCAACTGCCCCAAACACAGAAACAGGCTGCTTCCAGGGCTCTCTACCACATGAACCTTCCCCACGGGAGGGGTGAAATGCAACTCAGGTGGAGTCTCTCTCTCAGGGAATTCAGATCCCAGGACTTTGCAATTTGAAGCCATTAAAACCAGCCTACAGGGGCGGGCCGCGGTGGCTCAGCGGGCAGGGTGCTTGCCTGCTGTGCCGGAGGACCTCGGTTCGATTCCCGGCCCCAGCCCATGTAACAAAAAACGGAAAAACAAAATACAATAAGACAAGGGAATGTTTAGAGATGTTTCCCTTTCTTCCTTCCTTCCTTCCTTCTATCTGTCTTTCCTTTAAAAAAAAAAAAAAAAAACCAGCCTACAACCTTTCCTCTGTCTCCACCACACACACAGCAGGGAGACCCTTTCAAAGTTAAAGGAGCCACAACATCTTTTGCTTGTGGAACCTGCAGACAGACAAGCACCACATTGGGCAGGATAAGAAAAACAGAGCCCAGAGACTTCACAGGAAAGTCTTTCAACCTGCTGGGTCCCACACTCAGGGAAATCTGATTAAATGTCCAGACGCCAGCAAAAAATAACAAATCACACCAGGAAAATTGAAGATATGGCCCAGTTAAAGGAACAAACCAATAGTTCAAATGAGATACAGGAGCTGAGACAACTAATTCTGAATATACGAACAGAAATGGAAAACCTCTTCAAAAACCAAATCAATAAATAGAGGGAGGACATGAAGAAGGCAAGGGATGAACAAAAAGAAGAAATGGAAAGTCTGAAAAAACAAATCACAGAACTTATGGGAATGAAAGATACAGTAGAAGAGATGAAAAAAACAATGAAAACCTTCAATGGTGGATTTCAAGAGACAGAGGTTAGAATTAGTGAACTGGAGGATGGAACATCTGAAATCCAAAAAGAAACAGAAACTATAGGGAAAAGAATGGAAAAATTTGAGCAGGGCTCAGGGAATTGAGCCTATATCAAAAAAGAAGAAAGGGCAAATATTCGGGAATTAACTGTCCACTTGGAAGAACTGGAGAAAGAACAGCAAACTAACCCCAAAGCAAGCAAAAGGAAAGAAATAACAAAGATTAGAGCAGAAATAAATGAAATTTAGAACATGAAAACAACAGAGAAAATCAATAAGACCAGAAGTTGGTTCTATGAGAAAATCAACAAGATTGATGGGCCCTTAGCAAGACTGAAAAAAAGAAGAAGAGAGAGGACACAAATAAATAAGATCAGAAATGGAAGAGGAGACATAACCACTGACCTCACAGAAATAAAGGAGGTATAACAGGATACTATGAACAACTTTACGCTAATAAATACAACAATGTAGATGAAATGGACAAGTTCCTAGAAAGGTATGAACAACCAACTTTGACTCAAGAAGAAATAGATGACCTCAACAAACCAATCAGAAGTAAAGAAATTGAATCAGTCATTAAAAAGCTTCCCAAAAAGAAAAGTCCAGGACCAGACAGCTTCACATGTGAATCCTACCAAACATTCCAGAAAGAATTAGTACCAACCCTGCTCAAACTCTTCAAAAAAATTGAAGTGGAGGGAAAGCTACCTAATTCATTCAATGAAGCCAACATCACCCTCATACCAAAACCAGGCAAAGATATTACAAAAAAATAAAACTACAGGCCAATCTCTCTAATGAATATAGATGCAAAAATCCTCAACAAAATTCTAGCAAATCGAATCCAGCAACACATTAAAAGAATTATACATCATGACCAAGTAGGATTCATCCCAGGTATGCAAGGATGGTTCAACATAAGAAAATCAATTAATGTAATACACCATATCAACAAATCAAAGCAGAAAAATCACATGATCATCTCAATTGATGCAGAGAAGGCATTTGACAAGATTCAACATCCTTTCCTGTTGAAAACACTTCAAAGGATAGGAATACAAGGGAACTTCCTTAAAATGATAGAGGGAATATATGAAAAGCCCACAGCTAATATCATCCTCAATGGGGAAAAATTGAAAACTTTCCCCCTAAGATCAGGAACAAGACAAGGATGTCCATTATCACCACTATTATTCAACATCATGTTGGAGGTTCTAGCCAGAGCAATTAGACAAGAAAAAGAAATACACAGCATCAAAATTGGAAAGGAAGAAGTAAAACTATCACTGTTTGCAGACAATATGATACTATACGTCAAAAACCCAGAAAAATCCACAACAAAACTACTAGAGCTAATAAATGAGTACAGCAAAGTTGCAGGTTACAAGATCAACATTCAAAAATCTGTAGTGTTTCTATACACTAGCAATGAACAAACTGAGGGGGAAATCAAGAAACGAATTCCATTTACAATTGCAACTAAAAGAATAAAATACTTAGGAATAAATTTAAATAAAGAGACAAAAGACCTATACAAAGAAAACTACAAAAAACTGTTAAAAGAAATCACAGAAGACCTAAATAGATGGAAGGGCATACCGTGTTCATGGATCGGAAGACTAAATATAGTTAAGATGTCAATTCTACCTAAATTGATTTACAGATTCAACGCAATACCAATCAAAATCCCAACAACTTATTTTTCAGAAATAGAAAAACCAATAAGCAAATTTATCTGGAAGGACAGGGTGCCCCAAATTGCTAAAAGTATCTTGAGGAAAAAAAACGAAGCTGGAGGTCTCACGCTGCCGGACTTTAAAGCATATTATGAAGCCACAGTGGTCAAAACAGCATGGTACTGGCACAAAGATAGATATATCAACCAATGGAATCGAATCGAGTGCTCAGATATAGACCCTCTCATCTATGGACATTTGATCTTTGATAAGGCAGTCAAGCCAACTCACCTGGGACAGAACAGTCTCTTCAATAAATGGTGCCTAGAGAACTGGATATCCATATGCAAAAGAATGAAAGAGGACCCGTATCTCACACCCTATACAAAAGTTAACTCAAAATGGATCAAAGATCTAAACATTAGGTCTAAGACCTTAAAACAGTTAGAGGAAAATGTAGGGAGATATCTTATGAATCTTACAATTGGAGGCGGTTTTATGGACCTTAAACCTAAAGCAAGAGCACTGAAGAAAGAAATAGATGGGAGCTCCTAAAAATTAAACACTTTTGTGCATCAAAGAACTTCATCAAGAAAGTAGAAAGACAGCCTACACAATGGGAGACAGTATTTGGAAATGACATATCAGATAAAGGTCTAGTATCCAGAATTTATAAAGAGGTTGTTCAACTCAACAACAAAAAGACAGCCAATCCAATTACAAAATGGGAAAAAGACTTGAACAGACACCTCTCAGAAGAGGAAATACAAATGGCCAAAAGGCACATGAAGAGATGCTCAATGCCCCTGGCCATTAGAGAAATGCAAATCAAAACCACAATGAGATATCATCTCACACCCACCAGAATGGCCATTATCAACAAAACAGAAAATGACAAGTGCTGGAGAGGATGCGGAGAAAGAGGCACACTTATCCACTGTTGGTGGGAATGTCAAATGGTGCAACCACTGTGGAAGGCAGTTTGGCGGTTCCTCAAAAAGCTGAATATAGAATTGCCATATGACCCAGCAATACCATTGCTAGGTATCTACTCAGAGGGCTTAAGGGCAAAGACACAAATGGACATTTGCACACCAATGTTTATAGCAGCATTATTTACAATTGCAAAGAGATGGAAACAGCCAAAATGTCCATCAACAGACGAGTGGCTAAACAAACTGTGGTATATACATACGATGGAATATTATGCAGCTTTAAGACAGAATAAACTTATGAAGCATGTAATAACATGGATGGACCTAGAGAACATTATGCTGAGTGAGACTAGCCAAAAACTAAAGGACAAATACTGTATGGTCCCACTGATGTGAACCAACATTAGAGAATAAACTTGGAATATGTCATTGGTAACAGAGACCATCAGGAGATAGAAATAGGGTAAGATAATGGGTAATTGGAGCTGAAGGGATACAGACTGTGAAACAAGATTGGATACAAAAACTCAGAAAGGGACAACACAATACTACCTAATTGTAATGTAATTATGTTAAAACACCGAATGAAGCTGCATCTGAGGTATAGTTTTTTTATTATTTTTTTTATTTTTTTAAATTTTTTAAAAATTTTTTTCTATTATCGTTTTATTTCTTTTTCTGTTGTCTTTCTATTTCTTTTTCTAAATCGATGCTAATGTACTAAGAAATGATGAATATGCATCTATGTGATGATATTAAGAATTACTGAGTGTATAGGTAGAATGGAATGATTTCTAAATGTTGTGTTAGTTAATTTTTTTTAATTAATAAAAAAATAAAAATAAATAAAAAAAGAATAACAGGGAGAGGGCCTGAAAATTCACAAATATATGGAGGCTCGGCAACACACTCTAAAACAACCATCGGGTCAAGTAACAAAGTTACAAGAGAAATCAGTAAATATCTCAAGGCAAATGAAAATGAAAACACAACATATCAAAATTTATGAGATGTGGCAAAAGCAATGCTAAGAGGGAAATGTATTGCCTTAAATGCCTATGTCAAAAAAGAAGAAAGAGCAAAAATTGAGGCATTAACTGTTCTCTTGGAAGAACTAGAGAAAGAACAGCAAACTAACCCCAAAGCAAGCAAAAGAAAAGAAATAACAAAGATTAGAGCAGAAATAAATGAAATTGAGAACATGACAACAATCAAGAAAATCAACAAAACCAGAATTTGGTTCTTTGAGAAAATCAATAAAATTGATGGACCCTTAGCAAGGTTGACAGAAAGAAGAAGACAGAGGATGCAAATAAATAAAATCAGAAATGGAAGAGGAGACATAACCACTGACCCCACAGGAATAAAGGAGGTATATATAAATAAATAAATAATAATGGGGACAAGGGGTAAAATAAATTGGGTAGATGGAAACACTAGTGGTCAATGAGAGGGAGTGGTAAGAGTATGGTATGTATGAATTTTCTTTTTTCTTTTTATTTCTTTTGCTGGAGTGATGCAAAAGATCATGGTGATGAATATACAACTATATAATGATCTTTTGAGCCATTGATTGTACACCATGTATGGAATGTTTTTATGTCAAGAATATATATTTATATATTAAGTTTTTACAATAAAAATATTTTTAAAAATAAAGAAAAGAACACCTAGAGCTCAAACTGAGACTCTATAAAGGTTTCATACACTAGGTTTGCTCTCCTGGAACCTATAATTCCAAGAAGGTTCCTAGTCAGATAAATCCTGAAACCCAGATTATCAATTATTAGCATGCCCCTATCCTTTGGTGTGACAACCCTTCTCACATGAGAAAGTCAGAAGGGACATTGTCCAAAGATCCCTACAGATTGAGAGAAGGATCAAAAGACAAAGAGGAGGAGAGATAACAAAGAAAATAGGATTTAACAAATGACTATGACTCCTGAATCACTATATTAATATTCCTTCTAACCTCTAATGTTTTGGAGTAGTTAGAAGGAAAAATCTGAGATAGTGGAATGGTAGCCCATGACAAACTCTGGGATCTATTCTGTAACTACTTGTTGAAGTGTGTTTTGAAAGTTTATGCTTTTTTTTCCTCTTTGCTTTGTGTGTGCGTGTATATATATATTTTTTTACCTTTTTGTATATATATATTGCATGGGCAGGCACTGGGAATCGAATCTGGGTCTCCGGCATGACAGGCAAGAATTCTGCCACTGAGCCACGATTGCACCGCCCTGTATATATATTTTATAATAAAAAACTTTTGAAGAAATTGGTGGGACTAAGTTATCATATTGCTATTACTAACACATGATTTAGCAAAACAATGTAAATAGGTTAATTTTATAAATAGTAATTAAACATTAAAGGAAAAATTTTATTGGAAATGTTGATCTTCATCAGACTTCTAAAATAGACAGGGGACCTCATCCATTTTATTTCTATCATTGTTGTAAGCACTCTGAAGACTTTTTCACATAAATAAATAGAAAAGAATGGAAGACATTTTATCATAGCAATGCCATCTCCTTCTGAGATGGTCTCTCTTCAAAAATTATTCTTAATGACCTAACTCATGGACAGCGCAATTAGATCTCCCCTTAATTTCCATGGAATCAAAGAATTATGAACCATAAAGGACGCAATCACTCACTTTCTTGAAAACCAGCATGTTGTGTGTCACTTTGGTACGCCAGAGGCTCGTCCACCATGGGACTGTGCACTGGGTAAGGTCAGGGAGGTGAGAGGTATGTCAGTTTATGAAGCATGACCTTGGCTATTTGAAAGACTAGTATGAAAGAATCTCCATTTAGCTGGAATAGTTCGCTGCCCTTTGGCTCTAGGCAGAACAATTTTAGGAAAAGAGTGCTTATGGATGTTGTGGAGCTAGAAATTGATTTTTTTAAAGCCATCCACCTATGTGTGTGCCCTCAGAACGTCTTCATATAACTCTCAAGGATGTGGGTGCTAGAATTTCAAAACTGACCGCTTGGAATGTTCCTCTAGGCTGAGGGCTGAGCCTCAACTAAACTGATGGACATCGGAGAGCCACAGCATTCCTGACCTCTCCAAATGGCATTTTCCAAACTGGGTTTGGGGGAACAGGAGTCTCCTTGGAAGTATGGCGATCCCCAGTGAAAAGGGACTCCCAGGTTAGTAAGTTTGGGAAAACTCTGTATCATTTTCTCTTCTTAGAGATTCACAATAAAATCTGCATATTAATGGCTAAAGAAATCTGCTTAACTTTATTTAATCCAGAATGTCCTGACCTGCCTGCGTTGCCTCCCCTTTTTTCCCTACAGATTACAGACTCATGGATACAGGGATGTTAATTAGCAATCTGCTCTGCAAGATGTGGTTGGGTCCTGAAAGTTCCAGGATGAATTCTGAGAAACCTGGACCTTTTCTGATGTCTTTGGAAGCACCACCTTCTGTCCAGCTGTCCTTTTCTAGAGGTGGGCTCTGGTATGAGAGGAAGGGTTTCTGTGCTCTCAACATTGGGCAGCACCCACCGCAGCTGTGAATGTGAAGATGCTCCCAAAGCAGCACAATCAAATCCCAGATAGCTATGAGGGACAGTCAGCTCTGTGCTTCACCAATGTTCCTTTGGGTCCTCTCATAGTCTACAGTATGGACCTAGCTAAGAGAGGGCTATAATTAGATGCAGAATAAAGCAAAAATCCAAACACACATGAGTTGTGTGTGTGTGTGAGAGAGAGAGAGAGAGAGTGTGTGTGTGTGAGAGAGAGAGAGAGATTGTATCTCAGAATCTGTGCCTGTCTTTCATTACATCCAGAGACACATGGAATTTTCATTTGGTCATATGGTTTGAATTTTGTCTTTTCAACACAAAGCAAGAAACATGGGCTATATAATAATGATGAAGATGAGCATACAAATTTCGAATGGCACAGTTGGGGGGGAGAAAAAAAGCCTCCTCCATTTGTTTATTACATGGAAACAGGGTTTAAATGACCTGACTTAGCTGATGGCATGGACCTCAGAGGCATTTGATTTTTCTGATGCACTAAAGATATTCAAAAATAAATTACCCTCTGCTTTTGCCCTATGTTCACTAGGAAGACTGCCAGGGAGAAATTTACCAATATTCTCTGCCCCAAGTCATGAATATTTTGATTAGCTTGGAGATGCAGTTGGCTCTCCATTATTGACTGGAGTTCAAAATTCAAACAAGTCAGTCCTCACCTGCTGAAAAAGAAAGTTGGGTTGGGAAGAGGGCCTGTGGAGCATACCTTTCCTCTGCATATAGGACACCTTAAGCATCCCTGACTATACACTACTCTACTCAGCTATTCAGAGCAAGCTGGCTGGAGCCAATGGCTAGCAGCACAGATGAGAGCCGCTGCTCAGCCCAAACCAGCCTTGCTCCTTGGAAATCTCTGCTTCTATCTGGGAAATTGATAAAATAACTAACGCATTTTTTAAAGCCCCCAGAGACTAAGGAGAACAAACTCAAAATAACTGGAGATAAAGAATCAAAACTAGCTTTTCATTTCAAAACCACTTGAAATTTCTTAGAGAATTATCAAAAGAAATCCTTTTATGGGAAAACAAAGGAGCAGAAGTCAATCGGGCTGCCTACAGCCTAAAATGGAGCTTGGCATTTGAGATAGGAGTTCTGGGCACTTCAAACCTGAGGTTCAGTGGGTTCAAGGTCAGAGACAAGCTGCCTCTGAAGTTCCCAGCACGTGGCAAGAACATCAGCTGCATGTGCCTCCTGCCATGAAAAAGACCCCTCCGAAAGCTCCACTGCCATCTGCCACTGTTGGAGGGCTTCCACCCTGGATGGAGCAATGGGCAGCCATCCAGGGCCCTTCCTCAGCAAGGAAAAGCTCCCACCCCTCTTTGGAGGGCTGGCGTACTTGATTCTGATTAAATTGATTCCAGGTGGAAAGAACAGCTGTAGCAATTTTCAGTGTGTCTCTGCCTGTTTCCCAAGTGGAGGAAAAAGGATGTTTTCCTCTTCCTTGGCTCTTCTATGGAGTAGCTGGGGGTGGGGAGGAGGCTTGAATAAGTGAGTTCTGAGGCGCTTGCTGGGCCCACAGACCAGCACTGCATAAACGTCTCATTTTGATTCCTTGGGAGAGGCAACTGCCAACTGTAAAGTGGGAAAGAAGAGGTGAAGGTGGCCAAAAGAAGCAGGCTTTGTTGTGGCCATGGGTGTAGATTGGGAATTCCATTTCCAGTCTCCTTAATCTCCTGTGCTGATGAAAGTCTTATTTATACATGTCCAAGGTGGGTGCAGCTGGTGGGCTGGTGCAGGCCTGGGCCACGGAGCTTGCGCTTTTGGGAGTATAAGTGCCATTTCCCCCTCATTAGTTATGTGAACCCATCAAACTGCAGGTGCTCAAATTGCTGGAGGCAGCTTGCTTGTGTGTGTTCAGGTGTTTAAATTGTGACATATACAGCAGACCTGTACGCAGTGGTCATTTCTGGGCTTTGAGCAAAGTGATAACAGTAATCAGTGGGTTAGTCAAAGCTCTAGAAGTTGGATTTCCTTTGACTTATGATTTTGATTCTTTCTGCCCCCAAATAAACCTCAAATATTTCCAGCTTTCTTTCTTTTGGAGCAGGAGTGTGGGGTGGGCACTGCCTGCAAATTAAATGATATGCATGGGGAGGAAGAGTAGGGGGATTACTTGCTGCCCAGCAGGGCCATTCCAGGGCTGATTCGGCATTAATAAAAGCTGATACCTATCACTCTGGGGTCTGCAGTAGTGGAAAGAAATGCAATGTGGAGGTGGCAGCAAGATTCAGGCAGCCAGCAGCCACTCGGATGCAAGTTCCTGCTCAGATAATTGAGTTAAATTCTCAGCCACAGTTGTCTCATTCCTAAAGTGGAAATAAGGCCTCACCTTACAAAGTTGTTGCTAGCATTGGAGATTATCCTGTAAAACACAGGGTAAAGGGTGGGCAAAAATAGCAGTTGTCACCTATATGGTTATTGTGCTGTTCCCACCCCTTCAAAGCCAGGGTGGGCTTGTCTACTGAGAAACACCTTGGATGTTACCAAGTCTGCTTTGGGCAGGGGAGGGGGGCATGAGCCTGGGATGGAAGGGGGTGTCAGGTGCTAGAGAGAGAGGGTGGGATACAGGGAGATGGTGTGGCCAGGACAGGTGAGGATCAGTGCCCCAGACCCAGGGGTAAGGGGGTGGGGGAAGGAAAGGCTAGTGATGATGTTTCCAGAGGGCAGGGAATGCCCTCAACTCGGGAGGAGTGGACTTCAGGGCTAAACAGTTCTGCCTGGTGAGGGGAGATGGTTTCTTTTCCCTGGGGCCCTCCTGAGAAGATGCTGGGGGCCCCTTTCAAGGAAGGAAGGTGCAGATTCCTAGGGCAGTGTTCTGCAAGCTTTGTTGATTGTACGTAATCTGATCAGGTATTCTCCTTACCCAAAAATAGATATCTTTTTGTTTATAAGTTATTTACATGTGTTGATGGTATAATAAGTATGGCTTGAACTTAAAAACACACATCAATAGAAGTTCCAGTGTTTTCTTCCTACCCCTCAATGGATCTTCTCTCGCACACACATTTTTGGATGCTGTTGGCCCCTCAAATCAAGAGGAAAGCAAAGGGCTTTCCCCCTCCATCCTCAGAAGTTTTAACAGAGTCCATTTTTCTTCTCCTGAAAAGAGTACAAGCGAAGTTTCTTTTTTTGTTTTTATTTTGGTAGGTGGAGGGCTAAAATTAGGAAGATAAAACCTTTGACAGTCATCGATTTATGTAGTTAAAGCACATAGAGCCTAAATTAAGGCTTTTTATAATAACTAGAGATGACAGAAGCATAAGAGCTACCGCGTCTCCAAGTGAGGGAGTTTTGTCAGTCTGGAGAGCAAATTTTGATTCATTTGCCATTTACAAACCTGAGTGTGATAACTTCCTTTGCACATGGCTCAGACCCAAGGGAGAGCCGCCTTGTGTCACCTGGTGAGCAGCGTGGACAGGCGTGAAGCTCACACTGAGAGAAGTCGGTGCACACTCCAGAGTGAAAGGACTCAGTAAGGGGCTCTCAGCCCATGACCCCAGGCTGCCTACAGTCCCCTTCATCTACCACAAAGTTGGAAAGCTTCACCCACCCTCTGCCTGGAACTACCTTCACCCACTTTCCACATTGAAAGCTTGAGCTTTTCAAGTAGACTGCTCTGAGGTTCTTTTCCCCATCTGAGGACCCCGCTGAATACATGGAATTATGAACTACTTGTTTTGTTCCTGTCTCCCTCCGCTCTGCTGTGAGCTCCTGGAGGACAGAAACTGCATCTCAGTGGCTTGTGGCCCCCTGGCCTGACACAGGGGAACTCAATGCTTTATTGTTGATGTTCTTCTCTGCTCCTCCTGTCTTAAACTCTGTCACACCCCAGGGTATGTACCTCTTACTTTTGAGCTTTTGGGTTTCAATTATTTATTGCTACATGCTAAACCCCTCAACGTGGTTTCCTATTTCTGATGAGTCTGTGAGCTAGCTGTGGGCTGGTGTATTGATTAGAGTTGCATATGTGGCCACATTCAGCTGGGAGTTCAGGTGGGGCTAGATATCCCAGAAGACTTCATCCAGCCCACAGGTCCTTGGTGCTGGCCCTAAGTCCTCCCCAACATGGCCTCTCTTCTTCCACAGCCTACATGGGCTTCCTCCCAGCATGGCAGCTTGAAAGAGAAGGTGGAAGCTGCCTCCTCCCAGATCTGGGACCACGTCACTTCCTTGTACTGTGCTAGTCAAATCAGGTCCCAGCCAGCCCAGGTTCAGGGGCTGGGAAGCAGACTCTGGATGCAAGGAGAAGCCTGACTACACAGGGAAGGGAAAGTTGTTGGTCGCCAGGCTTGGCAGCTTACTGGCTAACTGCTTTATCTTTAAACACCCTTGACCACAGGATGCAGTCTCTTTTTGTCTTAAAACTAGTTTGCATTCTTCCTGCAGGCCCCTGTCTGCCAGTCCTTAGCTTGCTGAAACAATTGGGGTGCTTGGGTGGGTGTTCTTTGGACAGGGACCAGTCACTTTCTGTTTGGAGTATGATATGGAAAAAGACCCTTTATGGTGCAGAAGCTTGGACACTTACTGTGACATACCATGAAACATCTTCCCTGAGAACCCCACATGGGGCATGAGCGCTTCATCAGTTAATTCTTGTTTCTGTTAGGGTAGGTTAATTACTGCAACAGCAGATTCTGGAATTCGAGCAGCCTCACACATTGGAGCTCCAGGTAACCATTCAGAGACCCAGGGTGACAGCAACTCTGCCGACTTTGACCTCCAGCTTCCAAACTCAGCCTGGGTATTAACATCAGCTGGTAGGGGGAAATAATATGACAAATCTTGCAGCAGAGGGTCGGGCCAGGCCTGGCAATGGACCCTATCATACCCTCCCTCATTCCACTGACCACAGCTCAAACACATGGTCAAAGCTAAGTACAGGGGAGCCAGGAATTGTGGTCCAGCTATACACCCAGGAAGGCAAGGAAACGAGTTCAGTGATGCACCATCAGAATCTGTCACCACGTCCAGTACTGTATAAATTAAACATGCTCCATAGTATTTGTGCCTGTTAGCACACAGCGCACACTCATTAGGAGCTCTCAAATATGGGAAGAGTAGAGTGAACACATCAATGTAATTAAAAGAGTGTTTGGCAGAAAGCTTGGGCAGTTTCCCTTGACTCTTCTCTGACTGCAGAAAACAACTTTCCATGAAGCATGGCACACAGCACCATCTGCTGCTCAGAATGAAAAAGCAGGGAGCAGATCGCATTTTGATCTAGAATGCTAAATTAGCTGGATTACCATAGGAAATGAAAGGAAATCCATATGGCAGTAATTTTCATTCAACAGACACCAACCGCAAATTGTGAGGATGAGTGGAGAGGGGATATGCATCTGTCTTTGGCTTAGTTTCTCTTTCTTTGCAATTAAACTAGGAAGGGAAGCCCACGGGTGAAACTCAAGAGGAGCACGTGAAAGCTTATTTGGGAAGGCAGCTGAGTTTAACGGGGCATGTGATGAAGTCAAGAGACCTAAGTCCTCGTTCCAGCCTCGCCATTCAGTTTTCTCAGTCTGAACAGGAGGGAATTAGAACTTTCAAGATCCTTTCCAGATAGGAGCTGTTCTGAACCAGTCATGTAGTCACGCATGATGGCTGAAGACATTTGAATAGGTAGATTTCACCCAGGGAGAGTGTTTTTACTGTTGTTTTCTTTTTTTCTTTTTTTTTTAAAGGAAATCTATATATTCTTATTTACATATCAAAAATATATATTATTTGCATTTAAAAAACAGAAATACATGTGTATTTTTTTCATTAGATAAGTAGAATTTACTGGCTGATGGGATGTTGATGATAAAAGAAGGAAGTTTCTAAACTCAGAGCGACTGGGGGACCAATTGAGTCTTGTAGCTCATTAGTAGAAACAATAATTAACCAAGTAGTGGGCATCAACTATGAATCAGGCACATTCTAATTGCTTTACATAGATTATCTCCTTTAATTTTCATAACCACCCCTGTGAAGAAGTACTACTGTAAGCCCATCTTATGGAGGAGGAAACTGAGAGTCAGGAAACACTAGTAGAAGAGCAAACAGAAGGAGTGTGACAAAGATGGCTCAGTGTCCACCTGTTGGTGCTGGACTCCCTCCCGTAGGGTAGCCTCACTGCTGGGATGAGAACATTACCCACCCTGCCCTTGCATCTAGGTGGGGGTGCCAGTGGAATGGAAGCAGAAGATACGTGGGACCCTAAAATATAGATGTGCCTTTCTCCACCCACTCCTCCACCCCTTTCTCCTGCCTGGATGCTAACACCAAAGCGACCTTAGAAGCCACATATGGAAGACACCGGAGACGCCTTCTCATCTGGGTCTCTGAATGACTCCATCCCAGTCTGCTCCCACTTCCTGACTAGAAATGCCTACTTTGAACTGCTGTACAGAGGATAAATAATATTTTAATGGTTAAACCATTGATATTCTGGCGTATGTTTGTTACTGCAATAATACAGAGGGAATATATTTCTACATCTAATTAAAACTTGGAGGAAATTCAAGATGGTAGATTAAATGTTGGACATATATATTTGAAATTTTGTGGGATAACTAAATGATAATGTCCAGTAGGCAGACAGTGAGAATTTGGGTAAGATATATGGAGTCATCATTAATACCTACAAATAAATAAATAACACAGAGAGAGAATTATTTTATTTTTCTTTCTGCCACTTCACTCAAAGTTGTATGCTCTAAACTGATAGTGAAACAGGAAATAATATGAAGTCACCACCCCTCCAAATGCTTTCATTTCCCTTGTACATCTCACAGTGTGAATACTTTACCACTCTACATATAATTCTAGTCTTTAAAGAAACACTCTTTCTGTATAACAGCCCCTAATTTGAGCTAGCTATTTCATTGACTAGTAACCAAGTTTCATGTGGACAAAATGCTATTTTCACCCTAGGCACTGATCTTAAACTCAACCCCACATGAGATGAGACTCTACTGTGTATGTTTGAGAATTACTATTTTCAAGATGGCAGCTGAATGCATGCGAGAGGGTTGGCTCTCCTGGGGAAAAGGTGTAGAGGAAGATGAGGAAAGGACCAAAGATGGAGCTGAGCGGTGGGGTACTCGGACACTTGAGAGGTGGGCTGGAAAGAAATTGCTCACAAAGACTAATGAAAAGTGGTTGGAGAGGTAGGAGGAGATCTAAAAACAGCAGAGTTCTCCAAACCAGAGAACAAAATTTTGAAGCGTAATTGATTGTTTCAACTTTAAAAAAAAAAAAAACAGAAGAAAAAGTTACTGAATTTAACAACAAAAATAACATTGGCCATGTTTGCCAGAGCAATTTCAATGGAGTTGAAAATATTAAAACTAGATTTTAATGGATCACAAAGTGAATGAGAGGTAAAGGGAGAGGGAACAGGGGTCTAAGAAGTTTGGAAACAAAGGTGTAGCTAAAGATGGGCAAGAGAGAGAGCTTATAGAATCCATAGGACCCTATCCTTGCTCCACAATGTACTGGCCATCCAACCACTCTCAGAACCAGTTTCTTTATCTGTAAAATGGGTTCAGTAATCCCTGTCTCAGAGAGATTTCTGAGGTTGAAATGAGAAGAGAGCTGTGGTTGTGCTTTATGAAGTCAAACAACTTGAAATAAGGGTAAGATACGAATTTTCAGGCACTCTGAATAAAGCAAAATTGACATGGTCCCATTTACTCCTGGAACTGCTTTTACTGGCATGTGCTTTGGGGGGATGATTTGAGGAATGTTATAGGAAGCAGCTCTTTGAAGCCCATTTGTTCATTTGCTTGAAAGGTATTGAGAACACTATTTATTACAATCCCGTCTCATCTCGATGATGACATTGAGGAGCCTCCTCTCTGTCTTAACATAAGGGATAATTGTGCATCTCCTGAACAACACGCCTGTTTTCTCTTGTGCGTAACTGATCTGGTTTCCTTTTTCTGCAGTAGCTGCTAGAAAGCTTGGAGTTATATGCGAGACCCATCCCTGGCATGCATGTAAGACACCAAGGTGTGCATTTTTGTACTGGGCTCATCTCCAGTCCTCTTCTATGTCCCTACTCTTTTATCCCCATATTTTATATCTATGTCATGTGCTTTTACATTACGCTTTCTTATAAATAGTCTTAAATGTTTCCTGTTAGAAGGAAAAATGTACATTTTTTTTCTTGGGGGATCTTGATTAAAAATAATTTTAGCCCTATATTATATTTCCAATCAAGTATACTACTACTCCAGTCCTGTGCAGAGCCCATGATGATAAGTAGCATTGGTTGAGCCAAGGATAAATATTTCACAGCTAATAATTCATTTAAGTTTTGTAGCAATCCCGTAGGGGAACTTTTTGCACCTACTTCACAGATAAGGAAACTGAAGTATGTAATTGTTAAGTAATGTGCCCCAAATCACTCTGGTGGATCCAGGATTAAAACCCAACTGTCTGGCTCTCTATCATGGTGCCTCGAAGGTGGTTGGCTGCCTCGGCATGAAGTTGAACATCTCCTTCCCAGACACTGGCTGCCAGAGCTCATTGAAGGGGACGATGCGAGCAAACTACGTTCATTGTAGTTTGAGAAGCCAGTGGCCACAGAAGTTGCTGTGGATGCTCTGAGTGAAGAGTGGAAGTGTTATGTTGTCCGAATCAGTGGTGGAAATGACAAACAAGGTTTCCCCGTGAAGCAGGGTGTCTTGACCCATGGCTGTGTCTGCCTTTTGCTGAGTAAGGGGCATTCCTGTATTCGACCAAGGAGAACTGGAGAAAGAAAGCGCAAATCTGTTCAGGGTTGCATTGTGGATGCCAATCTGTGGATTCTCAACTTGGTTATTGTAAAAAAAAAAAGAAAAAAGGAAAGAAGGACATTCCTGGACTGTCCTGGACAGTCAGGACTGTGCTGACAACTGTGCCTTGTCACTTGGGGCCCAAAACAGCCAGCAGAGTGCACAGACATTTCACTCTCTTTAAAGAAGATAATGTCCACCAGGAGGTTGTGAGAAAGCCCCTGAATAAAGAAGATAAGAAACCCAGACAAAGCACTCAAGATTCAGCATCTTGTTACTCCATGTGTCCTGCAATGTAAAGGTCAGTGTATTGCCCTGAAGAAACAGCGTACTAAGTAAAATAAGGAAGAGGCCACAGAATATGCTAAACTTTTGGCCAAGAGAGTGAAGGAAGCCAATGAAAACTGCAGAGAACAGATGGCTGAGACAGAGGCTGTCCTCTCTGAGAGCTTCTACCTCTAAGTCTGAGTCTAGGCAAAAATAAAATTTTCTAAGAGTTACAAATAAATAAGATCAGACATTTGAAAAAAAAAATAATAACTGTCTGGCTCCAAAGCCCAAATCCACTATATTACACCACCTATACCAGTTCCCCTTGAATAATCTAGACAAACGGCTTAATTATAAACAGAGTGTTAAATTTACATTTTTGAGACTTTGTAGGATATTGGAAAGAAGAGCTATGGACAGAGAATGAGGTAGGTGGATTAAAATTTCTTTCATGAAATGAGATGGGCAAAATATAGCTGAGAGATTTTTCCAATGCCAGAGAAGCTCTGAAACCCAGAAATACCGGACTCTTGAAGAACAACTGGTTTCAGTGAAAGCAGTGAACTGGTTTCACTGTTTCATTCCTCTGCCCCTTAATGACAACACCCCTTTTCGGCCTTGAAGCAGTTAGAAAAGTCAGCACCCAGATATCCCACAAGATTGAGAAATAATTATCAAATAATATGGAGGAATTGTTACTGAGAAATCAGGATTTAAGGGATGATTTTGATTACTGAATCATATAAATATTCCTTTTCGTTTTCTGGTATATTGGAGTAGACAGAGGAAAATCCCTAAAGTCTCTAAATTGTAGAGACTGCCTTGATCTCTGATAGTGTTGGAAAGAAAGCCATACCTGAAAGAGAATAAATGCTCACCCAATCATGGAGAAGAAAAGAATTTATTAAGAACCTTGCAAGAACAGGCATGCAAACAAAAGGTGGTGGCTGGTGCACCGAGCAATAGAAAGCATTAACATTTATTCTCTAAATTTAACAGGCAGGTCCCTCCCCTGGTTTGTCACTGATTGGATATTCCAGAGGTTACAGCCTATTCGAGCAGTCTAATTAGCCAACAGTTCCCACTTTTGATTATGTTTTACATCCTAGTGACCCTGGTCATTATTTGTCTAGATTTGTTTTTATTTGGATAAGGTTTTGACACTAATTTCGGGCTTATGTTAGAGGCTCTTCCTTCCCCTGTCCATGTGACTGGCTTGAGCTGATTTTGCTGCCCTTTGTTTAGTTAGTTTCATTTTCCCCGCTCCGTGTTATTTTATGTGAAAGCTAAACTTAATTTTATTTTTACCAATTCCCCCCTCTTTCTTTTGAACTTTTTTAGTTTCACATTTTACTTTTTTTTTTAAACTTGGTAAGAGCTTTATCACATTTTTCATTACAGGGATCTTTCTTTTTAAGGAGGTACAAATTGTTTTGTTTGTATTGAACAGGCATTTGTTTGGTTAGGGTAGTTTCAGTAAGTTTTTGAGTTAGCCATGGTGCATGGGATGATGCAATCCCCGATCACTGTTAGCATCCCAGATATAATGATTAAAGAAGTTAAAATGGACAGTGCCACCCCTTTCTATTTTCCAAATCAACTTTTTAACCCATTTCATGAGGGTGTTATCAATGTTTGCATCCTCTGCTAATTTTTTAGATAAGGCTGTTAAGCCTTGCAAAGCTTTGGTGATAGTTCTGTCTGGGGTTGTGTTATTGGGGATGAATGTATAATAACTATTTCCAATCATAATACAAATGCATCATAATACAAATGCCTCCCTTTTCAGCTAGTATTATATTTAGGACTATTTTGTTTTTCTGTGTCATTCGACTAGTAGCATATATTTGTCTTGCGATGCCCTTCATTGTATTTTTTGTGTACTTGATTAATTTTTGTTGATTATAATATATGTAATTAATCTAGTTTACATTTTTATTAATTGTGACTCACTAAAGTAGGAATGATTCAAATTTTGTAGTTATTTGATTTTTGACTTTATATTCCTCTGGGATTCCCCATGGTACCCCTATATAATAAACTTGATCATCGAAGGAATCAAGTAAACTTTTTTTTCCCCTTGGGTTAGAATTTCCTCCTCCATTTCAAATGCCAAGGTGAATGGGATGGCTAATTGGACTAGAGCATAGGTCCCTTTCCACTGCCCAGGTAATATTGGTCAGAGGATGCTTTTTCCATAATACCACTAAAGGTCTGCTCAGAGTATGGTTAAACTGGAGAAAGTGCCAGTTATATCCTCAGTCACATCCCACGCTTGGGTACACGAGGCCATGTTCCCATGGTCCCGGACCCCTTCTCCCCATCTAGAGAGACAGGTGGAGTGATTTCCTAGACTGAGGCAGGAAGCTGGTGTGGCCTTGACTTTTCCACCCCTGACTGGAGGGAAAAGAGAGAAGAACATACTACAGTTTTCACCAGTAGTATTCTGAAAGAGGAGTAGCATGCCCTTGAAGTCCTTTTCATGTCTCTCCATACCTATCAGAAAGGGCATGACAAAGGCAGTGGGTCGGCCTGTTGCATATGCATAACAGCTGCTTTTGTTTAGACTTTGTACTGTATATTTAATCAGGCATTTGTATCTCCATACCCTGTCTCTACTCTATGGTTTGTTTCAAATCTTTTGCTTTGACTGTCCTGATAATTGTGGGGTCATTTTGAACTGGGGAACTAGCTCCTGGTTGGATCTCCTTGGTTGCCACTGAAGAGCTAGCTGGAAGGGATGTTGTCAGGGAAGTGCTCGGTGTGGGAGGGAGGACCTGTATATGGAACTTTCCCAGAGGATTTTTACTAATGATGTTTGCCCCCATTACATATATCTTATTAACTGCTTGATATTGGTTGTTGCTCCCTACTTTATATTTGTCTGCTTTTTTGATAGTTATGATCATTGGTTTACATTGAAGATTCCTGCAATTTGGTGGGGCATTTCCTTCATAAAAGTTTATTTTATTTATTTATTTTTAATTTTCTTTTTTTTTTTTACATGGGCAGGCACCGGGAATCGAACCCGGGTCCTCTGGCATCACAGGCAAGCATTCCTTTCTGCTGAGCCACCGTGGCCTGCCCTATTTTATTTTTTAACGGTTCCCATCTCAATCTCATATCTGCAGTCCATTCTTGAAACTGGGTTAAGTCCATCCCAGGAATAATAGAGTAGAAGACAAAGCCAGTATACAATGCTTAAGGAAGAGGTCCTTTGAAATTAAGGACGGGAGATTTTAGTTTTCCTAGGAAAAGCTAGTCAAAGAGCATTTCACAGGGGGAGATCTTTAACTTTTTTAGGGGGTAGATTTCATTCTTAGCAGAGCTATGGGTAGACACTTAGTCCAAGGTAACTTGGTTTTTAAGACTAGTTTAGAAAGATGCCTTTTTAGGATCTGATTTATTCTTTTCACCTTCCCTGAGGATGGAGGATGCCAGGGTATGTGAAACTCCTGTGCAATCCTTAAGCTTTGCATGATATCCTGCAGCACACGGGAGGGTAAAGTGGCTATTATTGTTGGTATCGATATTTTCTATTAACCCATAACAGGGAACAATTTGTTCAAGGATAATTTTGGGAGTCCCTGATGCTGTAGCCAAGGCTAGAGACTATGCCCCCACCCACCCTGTTTGATAGGCTATAAGAACTAGAACATATTTTTAGTTGTGTTATTGGAGGCATCTTGGTGTAATCAATTTGAATGCTGTGAAATGGTCTGAGGCCTGGTTCCCTTCCCTCTTATACCTGTTTCTTGAGAACTTTTTAAATTGACCTTCTGGCAAATTATGCATCATCTACATATTTGTTTAGCTGTGGTGTACAGGCCTACACACCCAAAATGTTTAAGAACTAGATTGCACATGGCCTGTGCTCCCCGGTGACTTCTTTGATGTGATTTGTCTGCCATCCAGAAGGATCCATCTCCCTTGATCATTTGGGCATGCTCCTAATTGTTCCAGCTCCTTTATTTCTTTCTTAGGGAATAAAGGGACCTCAAATTCTTTGGAAATGGAGGGTATTAAGACCATTAACTTTAATGGGGGCAAAGGGAAGCCTCCTTAGCCTTTTTATCTGCTAACCTGTTGCCCTTCACCTCAAGGGTATGGCTTTGGAAAGAGTAGATTGGCTAGTATTTGTTTTACTAATTCCCCATGGACGGATTCCTTCTCCTTTTACCCCTGAAACTGTGAGAGAGCTACTGGAGAATTCGATCACCTTCTGGATGTGGTTCATAGAAGATCAAGCTGCCCCAGTGATTATCAAAAATGTGATTTTTTTCTTGATATGGGCCTATGTTTAGATTTAGTAAAGTTCTGGTGGGCTCTTGAGATGAGGAAGCTTTAACTTTCTTAGTCCTCAGAATTTATTAGGGGTATAATCTGACCTTCTTTTTTGAACTTGGGCACTCCCTTTTGAAATGATTAGGTTTTTTTCATAGCAATAACACCCTGTGGAGTCCTGTGCCCTCTTCACTCCTTTATCTTATTTGACCTAGACTGCTTTTCCATTTCACCTCTGCTGGCTTCCTCCTTGCTTTCTTTCTAATCTTTTCTTGGCCATGTGTTCTATTGTGCTTATTATGACTTAAGCCTTTTGCTTCTGCTTTCCTTTTTCCCTTCTGTTTCCTCTTTCCTTCTCACTTTCTAAGATTCTTTCAATGACACTTCTAGAGCTTTATCTATCTACCCATCTATTTTGGGGGGATCTTCTTCTGAATATTAGGCCAAGATCCCTTTATGTAGCTGACTTTTAGCATTTCTTAGGCTACAGAAATATTATGGTTGATTCTTGAGTATTTTTTTCATCTGGCCCCTCAAGTTTTGCAGGCAAGCAGAGGGAGTCTCAACTCTTTTTTTTTGGTCACCTCAAAGGCCCTATTTAGATTTTGAGATTTGGGTATAGCCAATTTTTATCTCTTGTATAATGAAGCTTTTTAAAATCTTTCATGCCTGCCCTGCTTTTTTTATTATAATATCCCAATTAAGGTCTATATCGGAGAATTTTTGCTTTGCTGCCATTATCCCTTGTCCAAGTGGGTGCTACCTCTCCCATTCTTTCATAGCCACCTTCCTTATCATTCCCTTTTTCGCCCATAAAGATATTCAGGATGGACATAAGTTTGGACTAGGTATATAAACTGGGGCCTAAAAATTGATCTTGTTGTTTGGCTAGCCCCACCGGATTGTTCATTAATGATTTAATCTCCTTGAAATTCCTTACTTCTCTACTCCTCAATGGACCATTTACGTAACCAATTTCTCCTGGTCCAATAGGTATTTCTTTTAGAGGGTAGAGAGACTCAGCAAGCCTATGTTCTCTCACCCTTCTTTTTCCAGGAGCCCCCAGAAATGGAAAATTGAGTGTATTTTTCTTATATTGTTTCAACTCCTTCCTCAATTGCTGGTGGGCTGTAACAAGTGGAGCAATTGGCCTCGATTGCCCCGTAGGGGGAGGGGGAGCAGAGCACAGGGCAGGGAAAGGCATAACAAAAGATTCCAGGCTTTAGTTTCTAAAGATTTAGTCTCTGGGTCTGGGGTTTTAACTTTTATGGGATGGAGAGAGGTCCCCTTTCCTTTTAGCTAACACATAGCATAATTAGACTCCTTTTTGGAGAAGAGTTTTTTTCCATTAACATGAGTACGAGGTCGGCACAGAGCCAATCCTCATTTGGCTAGAATACATTGGATGGCATAATGCTTTCTTTCGCCCAAATGTAGCGATAATGTTTATTTATTTATTTATTTATTTATTTATTTATTTATTGGCCTTTCCCTTGGTCTTATCACCATTAGTCCAGTGTTTTAACATTTTCTCTAATGGACTATTTAGAGAAATGTTCCCAGGGGACTCTATAGGTACCCCCTTCCCTTTTCCCCCCCGGCCAGCTGACTGCCTCTATTACCTATTCTGAGTTTTGTCTGGGTTCCTTTCTCTCAATACCATTTCACTCTGTCCATCTCTGGCCCCTTCCCTCGTGGGAGAAGGGAAGCACGGATTGGGACTCCACACTTGCTTACTCAACTCTAGGTTCATCAGAATTCTTCCCAACCACTAAGACCATATTTAATAGCCTTTTTTCTTATCTTTGTCTGTGCACAGAGTTGCTTGGTTATTGTGAGGCGGATTTTCCCTTCCCTCTTTTTTGACTCATAATCGGTGTCCGGTCTCGGGTTCTTATAGCTGTCGGAAGTGGGCTCCCAATGGCAGAGTCCAAGACTGCTCAACCAGTGGGGCATCCCTGCCCTTCTTCCTCCCTGGGGGTACTCCTCTGAAGCTTTGCATCCCAGATGAGCCCCCAAAATTGTTGGAAAGAAAGCCGTACATAAAGGGAATAAACACTTTTCTCGTGAAGAAGAAAAAGAGAATTTTTTTCTCCACAACCTCGCAAGAATGGGCATGCAACCAAAATCTGGTGGCTAGAACACCAAGCAATAGAAAGCATTAGCATTTATTCTCTAAACTTAGGAGGCAGGTCCCTCCCCTGTTTTGTCACTGATTGGATACTCCAGAGATTATAGCCTATTTCAAGCAGTCTAATTAACGGACAGTTCCCACTTTTGATTATGTTTTACATTCCAGGGACCCTGGTCATTATTTGCTTAGATTTGTTTTTATTTAGATAAGGATTTGATGCCAAAATTGGGCTTATGTTAGAGACCTTCTCCTTCCCCGTCCACATGATTGGCTTGAGCTGATTTTGCAGCCCTTTGTTTTGTTAGTTTCGTTTTCCTTACTCCGCATTATTTTGTATGACGCTAAACTTAATTTTATTCTTATAATAGTGATTGCATAACCCTTATCTTCTGGCCCTGTGATTGTAAAAACCTTGTGACTAACCTTCATTTGTACCCAGTTATCCAGTTTTTCAGCTTTAGAACACTGTAATAACTAAGGAGAGTCTGTAATGTTTATTAATGAAGGGTCTTGGGCCAGCCCAGAACTGACCAGTCATCTTGATAACCAAGACTATATCTAATCAAAGTTGGCCAGCCTGACATGCACAGTAGCTTAGACCTTAACCTATAAGTCACCTATACCTGATTCTGCCATTTTCTTACATACATTCTCAAAGCATGTAATCAATCTACACATGATCAATAATTAGATCATCTCTAATTACATCATCTGGGCCACTGTGCTCATTATCCTAAACACTGCCCATCTTTTTCTCTCATAAAACTATCAGAATTACTGCAGTTCAGAGAGACAGATTTTGGGCCGAGAGGCCATCTGTTCTCCTACTACTCACCTAGTAATAAACTCCTTTTCTCTTTGAAAAAAAAAATATATATATATATGGCTATGAAAAAAATATGTCCAGACATAACTCCTTAGGAACACAGATATCTCTGTTAAATAAGAAGTGATTTTTAACTACACTATTCTTATATCTTTGGTTTCAAACAGTCCTAATCTACCCCTTAGGATGCTAGTTGCTTATATCCTTCGTGTGTCTTATGATGACAATTTTAACTTTTCAAAAGCAGCTGGATGACTAGGCATATATTCAGAAGAACTGAAAGCAGGGATGTGAAAAGGCATTTGAACACAGATGTTCATTGCAGCTTTATCCACAATTGCCAAAAGATGGAAGCAAACCATGTGTACATCAATCGATGGAGTGGATAAACAAAATGTGGTGTATACATATAATAGAATATTATTCAGGTGAAGGAGGAATGAAGTCCTGATGCATCCAATAACATGGATGGACCTTAAGGACATTACATTGAGTGAAATAAGCCAGACACAAAAGGACAAATATTGTATGACCTCACTAATACAAACTAAATAAACTAGCAAACTCATGGTGTTAATATCTACAGTATAGACCACCAGAAGCTAGAATGAGGACAGAGAATGAAGAGCTGACACTTAATTGGTGCAGAATATGTAATAAGGTTAATTGTAAATGTTTGGAAGTGAATGGAGGTGACAGGAGCACAACATAGTGAGTATGACTAACAGTGATGATATGTGAGTGTGATTATGGTTGAAAGGAAAAGTTTAGGGGTCATGTTTGTCAGTAGAGGGAAAGCCAGAGAATGAAACATGGGACTGTAGAGCACAGTGAACCATTTTCAGGGTGAAAATGTTCTAGAATTGACTGTAGTGATGTATACACAACTCTATGAATATTCTAGAAGACAGTGATTTTACACTTTAGATTTTACAATTTAGGTATGTGAATTCATCTCAATAAAACTGCTTTAAAAAAAGCAACTGGATGAAAAAGATATAGATACATGAGAATGAGAATAAAAACAAGTAATGCCAATGATTCCTATTGTTTATCAACTTATTAAAGTAAAAAAGGGTCCACCTGGCATCAGAATATTGAAAACACAAGGAGATGATAATGTTGCTGGTTTGGTTTCTCATCCTTTATTTCTCCTTTGAAGGTGGTTGACAAGATTATAGTTTTAATCCCTGACCATGCTTCGACACTCTGCTATCTTTAGTGTAGGATTATGGATATTAACAATGAATGGTCTTTCTTACTAAGTATAATATGATGCTAATGCTGTACCCTTGCCTCAAATATCCTTCTGAGGATATTTCACTTACTCTTTATGACTTAACCAGGCAAAGGCACAACCTCCACAGAAATTTTCTCCTTTCCCAGTCACTTGGTTTGGCTTGTGTTTTTTGGGAAGTGCATGGACTGGGATTCAAACCCGTGCAGGTCTCCCACATGGCAGGTAAGAATTCCACCACTGAAGTACCCTTGCACTCCCCCCCACCGAAGTGATTGTTTAGCACACAAATTTGAGAGCCACTGGATTATCAGAGTGTGTTGAGTAGATTTTTTTTTGAGAAGTTAATTGGAATCATCTGGATTAAACACCACTCCCTTCCAGAAATTTTATAATTAAGTTTAAACTTGTAACCACCTGGGCATAATACTTTTTTTTGTTTGTTTGTAAGGAGACAGGTAAGGGGCTTTTCATTTTTTGGCAACACATGTTATAAGATAATTGGAACTGAGAATAACTGCAAAGCCTATGTTATTTGTATGTTAGTCTTATGTTTTAAAGCACCTCTGCCTGTAGCATCTTCTCACTTTGGAATTTTATTTCTTGTGAGAATCCTTGAGGGAAGCAGCCTTCTCCTGGGGTGAATTATGGTGGTTTCTGTCTTCTCTTCAGGGGTTGCCTGGACACACTCTGGACTATCTCAAGAATGCTCTTCTTTTGTCTTCCTTTTTGAAAATATCTTGGGATAGGTGACATTGGACATTGAAGTGCAAAAGCAAACATACAAACCCAGGCAGGGAACCATTTTCTAAACTAGGCAAACAGCTCTGCCTTGGAAGTAGCTACTAAGCTGGCCAGAAACTCCTTCAACTGCAGCAGGAATAATCCATTCTTTCTATCGTCCCCCTTATCACATGCAGACTTGTTTCTTTTAATGAGATATGTTTAAAGCTTGACAAAGGGAAAATGACCTGATAAGTAAACCATCCAGACTCACCTCTCCTTCTTTCTTTTTTCTTCTTTCTTTTTCCTTTTCCAATGTAAGGAGTGGATTTCCTCTTTCAATACCTAAAGCTTTGGGTTCACCTACCCCAACAGGTATACCATATAGTATGGACCATCCTGTTCTTGGTTAAGCCTGACCGTATGCACTAAATTAGAGTCTCTGGAAATGAAGAAGCCCATTGAATTGGTTCTAGATGAACTGGCTTCAGATCCTCCACTTCTACGACATTCATTTGAAATTCATCCTATTGTTAGGATGGCAAGAAATGGAGGAATGGAATTCTTTGAGATGTTTAACAATTAATACCTTTAAACCAAGCTCCCTGACTCTTATGTTTTCTCTCTCTCTTCTCCCCCATCTCTCTCTCTCGCTTATTCATCTCATCCCACTTTCTTATTCTCTATATTGGTTTCTCTACCACACTTTCTCTTTGCCCTTTTTTGAAGGATTTTTCATCACTTCCATTCCTTACTGTTTAATCTTTCCCAGAAGTGCAAACACATACACCCAAGCTCACACGCAAGCACACACCCACACCAGTTCTGCATCCTGCCCTGTTAGGGGCTAGTTTATTGGATGGTCTGTTTGACCTGCGTTCCTGTCATTCTGCAAGATTACCATGTTCGAGGAGAAGCAGTCATTTTCTCATTGGCTGTTTATTTGGATCCACCTGTCACACTCAAATGGAGCAAAGGAACAGGAATATTTTATTTAAAATTCTGGCTTTACATAAACACGTCATATTTTCCAAAGAGGCACTTATGCAGCCTCACTGTGACCCTTCACCTGGTGCCCTATGCTGGACCCAGGCTGTGCTGGTTTGAAAGGAAGTATGCCCCCTAAGAAAAGCCATGTTTTAATATAAATCCCATTTCTTAAAGGTAGAATAATCTCTATTCAATACTGTATATTTGAAACTGTGATGAGATCATCTCTCTGGTTGATGTGATTTAGTTAAGAATGGTTGTTAAACTGGATTAGGGGATGACATGTCTCCACCCATTTGAATGGGTCTTGATTAGTTTCTGAAGTCCTATAAAAGAGGAACCATTTTGGAGAATGAGATATTCAGAGAGATTCAGAGAGAGCAACACTACAAAGCAGAGAGTCCACCAGCCAGTGACCTTTGGAGATGAAGAAGGAAGACGCCTCTCGGGGAGCTTCATGAAACAGGAAGCCAGGAGAGAAAGCTAGCAGATGACGCCGTATTTGCCATGTGCCCTTCCAGCTGAGAGAGAAGCCCTGACTGTGTTCGCCATGTGCCGTCTCACTTGAGAGAGAGACCTTGAACTTCATCGGCCTTCTTGAACCAAGGTATCTGTCCCTGGATGCCTTTGATTGGACATTTCTTTAGACTTGTTTTAATTGGGACATTTTCTCGGCCTTAGAACTGTAAACTAGCAACTCATTAAATTCCCCTTTTTAAAAGCCATTCCGTTTCTGGTATATTGCATTCCAGCAGCTAGCAAACTAAAACACAGGCAGTGGCCAGTGGGGAATTTTCTGTCACTGAAAATTCTGTCACTGAACCTCACATGCCTGCTCTCGTTAAATTATCTCCTGCTGAAACCATACTCGATATCCCCTCATAATAAAGCTCTCAGAAGCGAAGGGAACCCTTCCTACTAATTCCTTCCTATTTCCATTGCAGTTTACTCAGGCAAGTCAAGAGAATTGGGGGTTTGATAACAACCAGGCAACAGTTATCGGGCAGAAGCTGTGTCCTGCATGTCACAGTGTCCCTAGCCCAACACAGCAACTGGCATCTGGCAGGAAGGGAAGGGAAGGCACACCCAGGTAGTAGTGGGCAGGGCTGTGGTCAGGACTGGATGCTTTGGTATAACTACATTTGAGGTGCCTGTACATCATACCATCTCAGGGAAATAGGACATACCAGGAGGAAACTCAAAGATGGTATGTGACATCAGCAGGTGGATGGTATTTAAACATATGGGGATGATAAAAATCAACCAGAGCAAGATTCTGTAGACAGAGCTTAGAATCCAGACCTTCAGCAATGGGAGGTCAATAGGAACACCTGCAAAGGAGGTTGAGTAGGAGTGGCCACTGCAGTAGGTGGGAGGAAAACCGGGAGAGCCACGTGGGACAGAAACCGAGTTGGTTAGTGACTGAGCTAGAACCCATGTACTGTGCATGGGGGATATTTGGTGCATTTGGAGAATTAAACAATAATGTGCTGTATTCATACCACCCTGTAAAAGGCACCTTGCAGTATTCTAGCTCAGCCAATCCTTATGATTTTAGGAATGTTTTACTGATGAGGTTAAGTAATGCGTACATGCTGGAGCCAGCATCTGAGCCCAGGTCTTCAGACCCGTGACTGGGGTTTCATTCCTGCTTATTTCACTGCCTCTCATTAAGTTGTCAGAACCTGAAGGACCATTTTTCCATAAGCAAAAAATATTTTTTTAATCTATTGAATGCAATGATGTGCAAAAAGAGTTATTCGATTATTGCACATCACTGATGCAGAGGTTACCTGGGACAAATGGGGTTGAGGGGGAGAAGAGTGATCATCTCCAATGTCAGAGGTAGAACTTAGAAAAGCCAGGAAAGAAATTTGTTAAGGGTTTTTTTCCTAAAAAATCATGCATTCTATTTTTCTTGACTGAAGATCTGCCAAAATCCCTCAAAGCTTTGGTTTCCTTTTTTGGAACTTCAAGGAGTCAGATGGTCAGCTGCCTAGAAAACCTGGGAAAGAGTTTTCAGGCCAGGGAATTGAGGAAACATGCAAGGGAGAAACTAACCGGATATTCAGTCAAAGGGTCACTGAACGCAGAAAACGCTCAAGTAGCTTTGAAGACTGCACCTCCTGAGTCTTAAATGATGGGACCACAGGAAGTCCATTTAGAAAGAAGGGGGCTCTCAGGAGAGAACATGAAGTCAGAGGCTGAGTGGTGCTGATAAGGACGCTTTCCCCCTGGGGCCAGCTCTGTGTCCTCTCCTGCATGCACACACCCGTGCGCCACCCCTCCTGTACTTCTCCAGAGTGGTAGCTGGGACCTTGGCAATTGACGTTATTACTGAGTAAATGGACTTTGATCTTTTGCCCAAAGCCATTTTTCCCTTGGCACTCATATATAAAAGTTAGACTCACCCCTGCCCAGGTGATCATTATCTTGTACTCCACCATTCAAAGGTGAAAGAAAAATGAGCTCGGACCCTTTGAGTAGAGACCTCTGCCCGCTCCACATCCCTCAACCTCCTGTGCATCTCTGACCCCCTGAGATGGTTTTAAAACTAGCTCACAAAGCCTCTGATGCTCCTCACATCCAAAGTGAGATCTGTGCACCCCTGACCCCCTTGAACTGGGCAGGCCTTTCTGCAGTCTCCACGGGGTGAAAGTGCAAGTGGAGTGGGCTCCACCTCAGCTCTCCAGGCCCTAGCCACAAGCGTTCTGCGGCCACCCAAGTCCTGCCACCTGAGGGCAGCTGCGAGGGAGGTGTGAAGGAGTCTGTGAAAGCCTAACCTCTGCGCCATCAGGCCACAGCCAGAGAGAACTGCCCTGCTGTGCCCTGGTGAGCTCAGAGTCAGGAGCAAAGGAAAGGCTTGCCATAGTTCTAAGCCACGGTTCCAGGTGGTTTGATACACAGCAGTGAATAATAGGAGTACCCCTAGCATGCACACACACTAACACATGTGCACACACACACACATCCCCATCATCACATACACACACATGCACATAGAGACATGCATGCACAGTTGAATACACATGTGCATGTACACACACATCATACTTTGGTAATTAAAAAGCATGCATCGAATGATTTCAATGAGAAAGCTTTTCTCCCTCAAGTGGCTTTTAAACTAGTAAGACCACCACCCTCACCACAAAAAAAAAAAAAAAAAAAAGAACTTGCACAAATAAACAGCAGGGCCAACCTCCCCAGCCTGTGCATGGGTTCTGGGACAGAATGGTTGGAGGAGGTCTCAGCTGAGCTGAGGCTCAAAGAATGAAAAGCATGAGCCTGGAAAAGGGGAGGAGAATGGAGTGGTCAGACAGCATAAGCCAGGCATGAGGGAAAGTGTGCACATGGTGTGCACAGGGGCAGCCATTCTGGTGGCTGGAAAAGGCCCTGGAGAGTCGACAGGGTTGTGTCCCTGAGGGCTCAGCAAGCTGGGTAAGAGTTGTGGACTGAATGATCGAGCTGACAGGAAGCCATTGGGTCATTTAAGCAGGGGCATGACCCGGTCAGATTTGAGTTTGGAGTACACTTCTTTGGCAGCTGGGGAATGTCCTGGAGGGGAGACAAGTTTGCAGCAGGAGGCATGGCTGAGAAAGTGGCTGAGGCTGGGGCCAGTGGTCCATATGAGCTGACTTGGGCCACCTTGCAAGAGCTGATTGTTAAACTTGTAAGGATTTGGTAGCTTGAAATCAGTTATGGTAGAAGTATTTACAGAAAGAGACAAATGCTACAAATAAGTGCCTCTCCCCAGAGCTGGTATTAACTGTGGATTAGCACACCAGCAGGGGAAACAGAGGTGCTAAAGGATCTGAGAAAAGTCTAGAAAGTGAAGGCGGCAAGTGTCCGTGGCTCATTCAATATGGGAGTGAATGGAAGGTACCTCCTACCTCCCTAACTTACCCAACTGGGCAAATGTCCGTGACGTCCAGAGAAGGCAGGGAAAAAACTAGACTCAGTAAAAGGAGTGAGTTTGGGGTTGGGCTGGGTGATTTTGAGGTCCTGGAGGGGTGGCCAGCAAGGGGTTGGCCATAGGGGTCTAAAGGTATAGGGGGTCACTCTCAGGAGAGTGAGAGAGATTTTACAGGTGCCTGGGGGAGGAGAGTAAGAATGGAGGAGTGCTGAGGGGAGCACGAAGACCTCAGGGGCAGGAGAGCAGGGCCTCTCGGGGAGGAGCAATGTAGACAGCCTGTGGGCGTGGCAGGGATCGAGCTGTGAGCATGGGTGTCTCGCCAACACAGTGGCAATCAAAAAACTGGGAAGTGAGGTGTCTGTGAACAACACATTCCAGTTCACCATCTTAAGGAAAAAGTTGACATCTCTTTAACATTCAAACCACAATGACAGCACACTTTCAGCCAGAGTGCCCATTGGCCCATTCTGATGTTCTCCTGAAGAGTCTAAGAACCCCAGAGATGTTTTCCCAGCCCAAGGAACTCATCCTGCTAAGTGTCACTCACAGAAAGAGGCAGGTGGGTGGCCGGTACTCTCGGATATCCCTGCCAAGCCTTGTCCACTCCAGGGAGCATACTGGAATCCCAGATGGCCAGGACAGCCAGTTCAACCCCACAGCATGCAGGAGGTAAGGATGTTCTTCTCCTTGGGATGACCCTAAGGCAGGATACTACAAGCGAAGGTGTACCTGGACCCCAAGGCACCACCCTGTGGTGTTAGTGTCCTTCTGTGAACATGCACACATGAGCACACATACACACAGGCATACAGATACAAGCATGCACAGAGATACACTCGGGCACACACAGAGATACACTCAGGCACACAGATACATGCACGCACCCACAGAGATACACACAGGCACACAGATGCCACACACACACACACACACAAATACATGCATGCATGAACATCCTCATGCACAAATAAATGCATATACAACAGATACATACATGCACACACATGCACAAGCAACTATTTTTTCCAAGGGCTCCCATGACCCTGGGGGGCCTGGTATAGGAGAATCCCTGGCTTCAGCTACCTCCTGAAGGGCCCCCAGGGTACTGAGCACAGGCTTCATCTCCTCTAGCCCAACTCCCCAGGGGTCCCTTCTACAGCGGCTCTGGCCTAAGCCTACTCACTTCTTTAGACACACCCTAATACATTTCAACAGGTGTTTCCTCCAGGTGTGTTGGAGTAGGGGAAAGCTTCACTGGGGTGACCCTCCTAGATGCCTCTGCCCCTTTCCTTAATTCATCCCAGGGAGAGTAGAGTGACTTTTCTGATTGGTGAATTGGAAAAGAATCAACCAGACCTTCTTATTTCAGCTCTTCTCCTTTTCTTCTTGGGAGTGAGCTGTCCCCAGAGGGTACAAGCCCCCTAGTTGGGGAGCGGGGGCACCTGGTGGATGAGGCTGTAATGCTAAAAGTCAGCATTGATAGGCCAAGCTCCCCAATATATGAGCTACATCTCCCATCCAAGCTTCTATCAGTCATAAAGGGAAGTTGTAATCTCCTATCGGCCTTCCTCTTCTTTCTTATTTCCCCATTTGCTCAGACCCAGGCAGGAAGGAAGACAGCTATTTCCTGAGCCTCTGACAAAACAACAAAGAGAAAGGGTTGAAGCATAAATATCCTTTCACCCAGAAAGCTCTGTGACTTCTAGGAAAACTGCTGCAACCACACCAGCAACCTTTAGACATGGGCACTGGCATGGGGTGTATTTGCTTAGCAAGCCAAAGTCCCAGCCCTTGCCAAGGAGAAAATGAATAAAAAGTAAGAGTGCTGCTTCACACTGCCCCCAGAAACCTTACAGCTCTGTAACCAGAAGGGGCCGCCCAGGCATTCTTTCCAGAACTAGAAGGTCTGCCTCAAGATGGCTCAGTGTTCCCACGCTGGAAAATGGAAACTGGAATGGCTGGCAATGCTGAACTTCCAGCATCTTCTGCTACAAACAACTCTACACCCTGTCAATGTTCTTTGAATTTAGCCAGAGGAGGTCATTAGTGACCTAGAACAAAAGCATTCTCAGCAGAAGCATTCAGGAAACACTGAATCCTGCATCTCCTTCTTGGAGCTTCATAACATAGCAGTGTATTAAGTGCCATGGAAAGTAAAGAAATCCCCATGGAGACTTTTTGACTTACAATCCTCTTTTTCAGGCAGAAAACCTTCAGCTATCCCATAAACATTGGAAACTCAGGGGGTCAGATATTCATTTAAAAAGTTTGGGTGAAATGAAAATTAATTAAATTACATAGAGTCAGAAATTAGAATGCAGATTATCAGAGAACGGATGGGATGGAGAATTGGGAATTGATGCTTGATGAATAGGGTTTCTGCATGGGGTGATGGAAAAGTTTTGATTGTGGGTGGTGGTGATGGTGGCACAACATTATGAATGTAATTAACACCACTGAATTGTATATTTGAAAGTGGGAAATAGCTAACTGAATCAGGGGGAGTCTTAAACCCTATCATTGGTGGCTTTCTAAAGAGAAGCAGGAAGTCAGAGAAAGCCACAGGAGGAGACCAAGAGCATCATCATGTCTTTGTGACAGAGGCAAAGATGCAAGTCAAGAAACCCAAGGATTGCAGTAAGCCAGCACCAGAACGCTACAGACTCCGGGAGAAAGCATGGCATTGGTGTTACCTTGATTCAAGGCTTCTGCCTTCTAGAACTGTGAGCCAATACTTGCTTGTTGTTTAAGCCAACCAGTTTGTGGTATTCGTCATAGCACCTCTGGCAAACTAAGACAACCCCCTTGACTAAGGACTCTTGGGTAGGGAATAGCCCACAGAACCATACATAACAGCCCCAACCAAATCCCAGCAAAGACTAGTAAGCTGTAAACTCACAATAGTAGAATTATATACAGGAAGTTTCAGCAGTCTTATTCACCTCTTAGTCATTTTTAATTAGTGTTGGTTCTTAGTTATCATTAGGAAGACTAAAGACTGTAGAAATAATGTTGAGAAGGAAAGAATTTCCATGCTGCTCCAAAGATAGAAAGATTACAGTTCCATAGGAGAGATATAAATCTTAGAATAAATGAAAAGGGAAATATCAATTGAACAAACCAATGATTATAGACACAAGAAAGGGACCTCAAAAGATGACATCCCTTAAAATCTGGCAGAGTTAATATCAAGTATAACTAACATAATCTCCCAAGTAGGATGAATCAGAATGAGGAAGAGGCTTTTGATCCCGAAAGGTCAAAAACTAACTGCATAAAATATCTCAATTAGCCAGACCAAAGAAACCGTCGAGACATAGAACATAATTAAGATCTGAGTGATATGGGGAAATGATTGGAATCTGCATTTTTATTCAAAATCTTAATAACATTGTTTAAAAAAAAAAAACTAAGTGCAGAATTCCAAGAGACATATTGCATGAAAAGTGAGTGCATATCCAAAAATAGACAGACATTGCAAATAATCGAAGCGACTGAGAGGACATAATGACACAGGTTGCCTCTCATTTGCCAGCCCTTGACTCCAAAAAGTTAGGCAAAAAAAGCAAATGGGGTATTATGCAGCATCAAAGAGACAAAATGGGAAGTAAAGCATTTTTTAATTAATTGAATATTAAGCTATATATGAAGAATTCATTTTGGAACAAACTCTCTCCTTCAATTCTCCGATATCTGATTCAGGCCTGTGAAATACATTGCTGAATATATAAAATAGGCCTTGTAGCTTACATGTAACAGTAAGCTCTTTAGAAATGGTCATTTAACACAATGAATTAGTGTTTAACTTTTATTTCTTTATTATGGACCTATTTAATCACATGAAGAAACCAAGTAAACAATGGTTTTTACAATAGGGCAGCTGTCATTATGATCCTCCACTTTTGTGGACACTTACCCCTTCTCAGGAATGCCTCCCAGACTCCCACAGTGGGCTCTGCTTATGACATTTAATCCATCATTCAAGCCAATTCCTCCAAGTGGAGTTACTCACCTTTTTCTTACCATTTCAATCCTTGTGTTACAAGTACTTTTTTTTTCATTTTATTGAGATATATTCACACACCACACAAAACAGACAAAGTATACTGGTTCACAGTATCATCACATAGCTGTACATACATCCCCGTGATCAATTGTAGAACATTTTCATTACTCCAGAACAGAAATAAGAATATAAAATAAAGCCCAAATATTTCCATATCCTTTATCTTCCCCTGCATTGTTGACTCAAAGTATTAGTGTAATAAAGTTCTTACTGTTGATGAAAAATATTTGAATATTACTGTTTGCAATAGCTATGTTTTTTCCCATATACCCCTCTATTATTTTTTTTACATTTGCAGTAGTTCATGCAAGAACTTAACATACATGACTTTAAACAACCACTTTCAATTAAATTCACCTACAATACATCACTACTATTATCCCAATAATGAGCTACCATCGCCTTTATCCATCCCAAACATTTAAGTTCAACCTCATTAACAACTCTCTACATATTAGGTAACCACTCCCCTTTTTCTAGCTTCTATCTATTTCTGGGTACCCCATATCTACCTTTTAAGACTCTGAATTTACATGTTCTAGTTAGTTCATACTAGTGAAGTCATGCAATATTTGTTCTTTTGTGTCTGACTTATTTCACTCAGCATTATGTCCTTAATGTTCATTCATGTTGTCACATGCTTCAGGGCTTCATTCAATCTTACTGCTGCCTAATAGTCTATCATATGAATATACCACATTTTTATTACCCATTCATCTGTTGATGTACTCTTAGATTGTTTCCATCTTTTGGCAATTGTGAATAAAGCTGCCATGAACATCGGTGGGAAAATGTCTGTCTGTGACACTGCTTTCAGATCTTCTGGGTATATACTGAGTAGTGGAATTGCTGGGTCATAGGGCAAATCAACATTTAGTTTTCTGAGGAACCACCAAACTATCTTCCACAATGGCTGTACATTTAATTTCCCACCATCAATGAATAAGAGTTTCTATTTCTCAACATTCTCTCTAACATTTGTAGTTTCCAGATTGTTTAATAGTGGCCATTCTCATAGATGAGATCTCATTGTGGTTATGACTTGCATTTCTCTTACAACTCATAAAAATGAGCATCTTTTCATGTGCTTTTTAGCTAATTGTACTTCCTCTTTGGAAAAACATTTATTCATATCTTTTGCTCATTTTATAATTGAGTTGTTTGTCCTTTTGTTTTGAGTTGTAGGATTTCTTTCTATATACTGGATATCAAACTTACCAGATATATAGGTTACCAAATATTCTCTCCTATTGAGTTGGCTGCCTCTTCACCTTTTTGACAAAGTCCTTTGAAGCACAGAAGTGTTCATTCTTGAGAAGTTCCCATTTATCTATTGTTTCTTTCATCATTTATGCTTCAAGTGTAAGGTCTAAGATGCTATCTCCTATCACTAGGTCTTGAAGATGTTTCCCTTTATTTTCATCTAGGAGTTTTATGGTACTGGCTCTTATAGTTAGGACTTTGATCCACTTTGAGTTAATTTTTGTATAGGGTGTAAAGTAGGAGTCCTCTTTCATTCCTTTGGATGTGGATATTCAGTTCACCCAGCCCCATTTATTAAAGAAATTATTCTGTCCCAGTTTAGTGGATTTGGGATTCTTTTCAAAAATCAATTGACCACAGGGCAGTGCAATGGTGGCTCAGTGGCAGAATTTACGGCTGCCATGCTGGAGACCAGGTTTGATTCCTGGAGCCTGCCCATGTCAAAAAAAAAAAAAAAGAAAAAGAGAGAGAGAGAGGAATCAATTGACCACAGATCTGAGGGTCTATTTCTGAGCTCTCAATTTGATTCCATTAATCAATATGTCTGTCTTTGTGCCAATACCATACGTTTTAACCTGTGCCTTTATAATAAGCATTAAAGTCAGAAAGTGTAAGTCTTCCCACTTTGTTCTTCTTTAGGATGTGTTCTAGTTTGCTAGCTGCTGAAATGCAACACACCAGAGATGGATTGGCTTTTAATAAAAGGGGATTTATTTTGTTGGTTCTTCAGAGGAAAGGCAGCTAACTTTCCACCGAGGTTCTTTCTTATGTGGAAGGCACAAGATGGTCTCTGTTGGTCTTCTCTCCAGGCCCCTGGGTTCCAAGAACTTTCCCTGGGGTGACTTCTTTCTGCATCTCCAAAGGCCTGGGCTGAGCTGCTAGTGCTGAGATGAGGAATGCCGAGCTGCTTGGCTGTGCTACATTGCGTTCTCTCATTTAAGCACCAGCCAATTAAGTCAAAACGTCACTCATTGCAGCAGACACGCCTCCTAGCCGACTGCCGATGTAATTAGCAACAGATGAGATTCACCTACCATTGGCTCATGTCCACAGCAACAGAACTAGGTGCCTTCACCTGGCCAAGTTGACAACTAATCTAACTACCACAGGATGCTTTTGGCTATTCAAGGCTCCTTTCCCTTCCAAATAAATTTAAAATAACAAACTTTTCTAAGTCTGCAAAGTAGATTACTGGAATTTTAATTGGTATTGCATTGAATCTATACATTTGGGTAGAATTGATAGCGTAACATTTAGCCTTCTTATCCATGAACATGAATGTCTTTTGATTTCTTTTAGCAATGTTTTGTAGTTTTTTGTGTACAGGTCCTTTAGCTCTTGGTTAAGTTTATTCCTAGATACTTGATTCTTTTAGTTGCTATTGTGTATGGAATTTTTTTCTTAAGTGCTGTGGTATTTAGATTCAGTTGCCAACTTGGTCAGGTGAAGACACCTAGTTCTTTTGCTGTGGACAAGAGCGAATGGTACGTGAACCTCATCTGTTGCTGATTTACAACTGCAGTCGGCTAGGAGGCGTGCCTGCTGCAATGAATGATGTTTGACTTAATTGGCTGGTGCTTAAATGAGAGAGTGCAACGTAGCACAGCCCAAGCAGCTCAGTATACCTCGTCTTGGCACTCGCAGCTCAGCCCAGACCTTTGGAGATGCAGAAAGAAATCAACCTGGGGAAAGTTATTGGAACCCAGAGACCTGGAGAGGCCAACAGAAACCATCTGTACCTTCCCACGTAAGAAAGAACTTCAGTTGAAAGTTAGCTGCCTTTCCTCTGAAGAACTAACAAAATAAATCCCCTTTTATTAAAAGCCAATCCGTCTCTGGTGTGTTGCATTCTGGCAGCTAGCAAACTAGAACAATTGCCTCCTCAGTTAGGTCATTATTAGTGTATCCTACTGATTTTTGTAGGTTAATCTTGTATCCTGCCACTTTGCTGGATTTATTTATTAGCACAAGTAATTTTGTCATAGATTTATCAGAATTTTCCAAATACAGGAACATGTCATCTGCAAATAATGAGAATTTTACTCCTTTCTTTCCAATTTGTGCCGCGGTCCAGCCGCAGCAGAGGGAACGGGCTTGAAGGTGTGGAGGGTCGTCGGCATGAGAAGAACACCAAGAGACAGCTTAGAGAATTTTTTTCTGAGAAGAGTTGCTTAGATTTATTTTTGCTTAACTGATTTTATACCCTTATTCTTGGCAAGAAAACAGGTATCACAGGATCATGGTTGTGTCATGGCTTACATTTTAGGTAAAGTTACAGGTTCAGGGAAGCAAAGCGAAAGTACACGTTCTGATTTTTTTAGGAACATTTACACAAGATTTCAATAGCAGCAAGATATTGGCTTAAACTGCAGACATTGTGTTTGCAGTTTTCTGAGTTTAGACGTTTTGTTTCTATTATTCTACAGGTGAGGCTATATGTTAAGACTTATTTTAATTTGGTTAAAGGTTAGCTTGTTTTGATTAAAAGGTTACATTGTTTATTTAGATTTTTTATTGTTTCATAGCAATGGACCGGCGCCGTGGTGGGGAGTAAATTTCTAGGATGGCTCAATGCAGGGTTTTTAAATTGTAATTGTTTACTCTCTATGGGGTACTTTTCTGTGACTTGTTCTAAAAGCACTTCTGCCTGCTGCATCTGCAGCATGACTTGCTTAATGGGGGCATCCCAACCTAATTTTTGCCAAACAGTCATTAATAAAGTTTTGCAATTTGTATCATTTTTTCCAGTTCTTAATACAAAATTTTTTGCTTTCTGATTCGTTTTGATATAATGCTTGGAGAACAACCAGCAACAAGAAACACACAATTAGTGTCGTTAATCCCAATATTTTTCTATTACACCATTTTATGCCTCGTCCTCTTTTGGGGCGTTGAAGGCCTTGCCACCGCCCTTCCTTCCAGGGAACCGTGTCAAACTGGGGAGGAAAAAGAGGATGTGGCAAATTTGCATGCATTTGATTTCTTTTTCTTGCCTAATTGCTCTAGCTAGAACTTCTAGTACAATGTTGAATAACAGTGGTGACAGTAGGCATCCTTGTCTTTTTCCCAATCTTAGGATGAAGGCCTTCAGTCTCTCACCATTGTGTATGATGTTGACTGTAGGTTTTTAATATATACTTTGTATCATGTTGAGGAATTTTCCTTGGATTCCTACCTTTTTGAAGTGTTTTTTTATCAAGAAAGAATGATGAATTGTATTGCATTCTGCGTTAATTAAGATGATCATGTGAGTTTTTCCCTTTCAATTTGTTGATGTGTTGCATTACACTGATTGATTTTCTTGTGTTGAACCACCCTTACATGCCTGGAATAAACCTGCTTGCTCATGGTGTATGATTCTTTTAATGTGCTATTAGGTTCAATTCGCAAGTATTTTGTGGAGAATTTTTGCATCTATATTCATTAGAGAAATTGGTCTGTAGTTTTTCTTTCTTGTAGTATATCAGGTTTGGTATTAGAGTGATGTTGCTTCATAGAATGAGTTACTTAGTATTCCCTTTCCTTCAATTTTTTGGAAGAGTTTGAGTAAGAATGGTGTTTGTTCTTGGAATGTTTGGTAAAATTCCCTTGTGAAGCCATCTGGCCCTGGGCTTTTCTGTGTAAGGAGGTTTTTGATGACAATTGAATCTCTTTAATTATGATTGGTTTGCTGAGGTCTTCTATTTGCTCTCAAGTCGGAATAGGTTGTTTATGGGTTTCTAGGAAATTGTTCATTTCATCTAGTGTGTCTGGTTTGTTGGCATACCATTGTTCATAGTATTCTCTGACTGGTTTGAAACTACTATGTATGCCAGAAAAGCCATCCTCTTTTAATCCAATCATGCGAGTGCAGACATACTGTGGGTGGGATCTTTTGATTTGGTTGTTTCCATGGAGATGTGACCACACTCAATAAAGGTGGGTCTGAATTCATTTACTAGCGTCCTTAAAAGGAGCTCATGGAGAGAAATAGGGATCTCAGAGCGGACACAGAGAGCAGAGTGTTCAGATGTTTAGAGACAGACAAAAGCTGAGAGAGGAGGCCACTGGACCCAGAAGCTGGAAGCAACCCAGGAGCAAAGGACCAGCACATGTCAGCCATGTGTCTTCCCAGCTGACAGAGGTGTCCCAGATGCTGAAAGCCTTTCTTGAGTGAAGACATCCTCATGTTGATGCCTTAATTTGGACATTTTCACAGACTTAGAACTGTAAATTTGTAACCTAATAAATCCCCTTTATAAAAGTCAATCCATTTCTGATATATTGAATTCCAGCAGCTTTAGCAAACCAAACATCCTCTTATGATGTTTTTTTGTTTATTTGGGGTCCATGATAATGACCCCTCTCTCATTTTTTATTTAATTACTTGCATTTTCTCTTTGTCATTTAGCTAAGGGTTTATCAATCTTATTGATCTTCTCAAAGAACCAACTTCTGGTTTTATTGACCCTCTCTATTTTTTGTTCTCCAATTTATTTATTTCCACTTTATTTCTTTTCTACTTGCTTTAGGATTAGTTGCTGTTTTTTCTCTAGTTTCTTCCATTGTTCAGTTAGGTTTTTTATTTCTTTCTACCTTTTTAATGTAGGTATTTAGAGCTATAAGTTTCCCTCTCAGTACCACTTTCACTGCATCCCATAGGTTTCATGGTGCATTCTCATTTTCATTCCAGATATTTACTGATTTCTCTTGCAATTTCTTCTTTGACCCACTGACTGTTTAAGAGTGTGTTATTATCAGAGTTAGGGCTCTGAAGCTATGAAAGTCAGTACTACTCCATACAGGAGCTGTTTAAAAAGATGAAAAGGGGATCAGACTTCAACTAGAGATATAAATGAAGCTGATCTGGATAGGACTGTGGTAGATTAGAATATAGGGTAAAGGATATTGTCCATATTTTAAAACTTCAATTTCTGTGTGAGACCAAAGGGAGAGATGTTTATTTGGTGCAAAATTTCTATTTTTGGTAGTAAATTACCTAATTTAAATTGTACAGTCAGTTGTACATGGAATCATGAATAGGGCATGAGATCTTGTTGGTCTGTACAGGTTACTGTGATGCCCCAATATATCCCAGAGTCATCAGGACAGTGAATAAAGAAGTATTGGTAAAGTCCCCTTGGGAGACCATGAAAAAAGGAATAAATATTCAACTTTCCCATTTGGAGAGTTCTTAATATTCTCCCAAGCAGTAGGGACAACCAAATCAATAAGCTGAGCCCTCAATCTTGGGATTTGCCCCTATGAAACTTATTCCTGCAAAGGGATAGGCTAAGCCTACTTATAATTATTCCTAAGTTTCATCCCCATAGAACATCCTTTGTTTCTCAGGTGTGACCTCTCTCTCTAAGCCAACTCAGCAGGTGAACTCACTGCCCTCCCACCTACAAAAAATATATATTTTTGTATATATGTATATATGACTCCCAGGAGTGTAAATCTCCCTGGCAATGTGGAACAGGACTCCCAGGATGAGCCAGAACCCAGAATCATGGGATTTAGAAAGCCTTCTTGACCAAAAAGGGGAAGAGAGAAATGAAGCAAAATAAAGTTTCAGTGGCCAAGAGATTTCAGAGTCAAGAGGTTATCCTGGAGGCTATTCTTATGCATTATATATATTCCTTTTTAGTTTATGGCGTACTGGAGTAGCTAGAGGGAAGTACATGAATTGTATAGTGATACAACCTTTACAATGTGACTGTGTGATTGTGAAAACCCTGTGTCTGATGTTACTTGTATTCAGGTTATGGACAGATGAATAAAAACATGGCTAAAAAATAAATATATACCCTAATCAATAGGCCATGCCCTTGATCTTGAGGCTTAACTCTTGTGAAATTTATATAGGTAGCAGAGAAGCTTAGCATACTTATAGGTATGCCTAAGAGTTATTTTTGGAGGACCTCTTTTGTTGCTCAGAGGTAGCCTCACTCTCTCTAAGCCCAACTCTGTAAGTGAAATCATTGCCCTGCCCCCTACGTGTGACATGATATCCAGGGGTTAAAGTCTTTCTCTGGTGGCATGGGAGATGACTCCCAGGGATGAGTCCAGTCCTGGCACCATGGGATCAACAACTCCATCCTGACCAAAAGGTGGAAAAGAAATGTAACTAATATAGTACCAGTGGCTGAGAGTAATTCAAATAGAGTTGAGAGTCTACTCTGGAGGTCACTCTTATGCAAGCTTCAGTTAGACATTGCTACCTATCATAACTTGCCAAACCCCAACCAAAACCATTCCAGCTGGTCCAAAAGAACACCCAGGGCAACACATAAGATTCTACAAAGGTTCCATGAACTAGAGTAATTTTCCAGAAACCTACAACCTCCAGATGGGTCCCTGGATCAAATAAGTCCTGAAACTCAGAGGGACCAGCCTCTCTAGAACATCAGCTAGTTCCATCTCCCTATCCCATTTTATTGACAGCCCCTTCCAAGATGAAAAAGTTAGAATGGCCATGACCCAAATACCCCTAAAAAGTGGGATAGAAAGATCAAAGGTGATGGTAGAGTTATACAGACCAGGTAGGGCTTAACAAGTGAATATGATTGCTGAATCACTAAACTGATATTTCTTTTAGTCTCCAGTGTCTCCGCAGCTAGATGTAAAAACATAAAATTGTGGAATTGTAACCCATACCAAACTCTGAAATATGTTCTACAACTAATTGTTGTGTTATGCTTTGAAATTTATTGCTTTTTTGTATATATGTTATTTTTCACCAAAAAAAGTCAATTGTGATGATAAAAAAAATCTATTCCTTCTAGCCTCCTATATTATATATAGGAGGCCTATTTATAGCCTCCTTCTGGAGCTGTTAGAAGGAAAAAGCTGAGATGATTGTATGGTAGCCCATGACAAACTCAGGGATCTGAGTTTAATTATTTGTTGAAGAGTGCTTTACAAACCATTACTTTTTTCTTTCTTTGCTTTGTATATTTGTTATATTATGCCATAAAAAAAAATTAGGCCTACGAGTCACCCCCAGAGAACCTCTTTTCTGGCTCAGAGGTGGCCTCTCTCTCTCTCTCTCTCTCTAAGCAGACACAGCAAGGGAACTCACTGCCCTCCCCCTCTACATGGGATATGACTTCCAGGGGTGTAACCCTCCTTGGCAACGTGGGATAGTAATCCTGGGATGAGTTGGGACTCAGCATCAAGGGACTGAGAAAACCTTCTCGACCAAAAGGGGGAAGAGGGAAATGAAACAAAATAAAGTGTCAGTGGTTAAGAGATTGCAGAGTCGAGAGGTTATTCTAGAGTTTATTCTTGAGTATTATATAGATATTCCCTTCTTACTTCATAGTGTATTCTCGGCATTTGATTATCTTGACAAGGTTATTTTGAAAGCTGATTTCCCTCACTCGTGGAAAATTTTGCAGTTACTTCAGTTTGCAGTGAATGTCTCCTTTGGCACTTGGTTTGTCAGTAATTTCCAGCCACACCAGGGCTAAGGCCTCACAGAGGAAGTGCAACCTTTTGCAGAAGTCCATTAGAGGCTCGGCACAAAAGCATTTGCCCAGGAAAATCTGAACTTTCCCTGTTTTCCCAGCAGATGGCACCTTTGACCACCTCTTCCCCACAACTCTGCCTCTCCACAACTATGGCAGCATGCTGTGCTGATATTCAACTGGCAACAACCCAGTCAAGGTTGCAGTTCTCCATGTGCACTGGAAGCCGCTGACTCTGGAGGTAGTGGGTGGACATTGTGCACCTTGACTGATAACCCACCTGTGGGCACAATGCATCTGGTGATTCCCAGGCTCCCATGTGGAAAGACCTTAGGCTGCGAGACTGAGAGGTTCAACTTTCCCAGCCTGCAGCCAGCCCAGGGGTGCTCCATTTCTCACCAGCCAGCAAGACCTGGGTTTACTTTAGAACACTACTTTGACCGTTGGGTCGTGCATAATTCTCAGCCAAAGTAGGGCCAGGTACCTATACAGGGGGTACAGACCAGCTCCAATGGGCCTGGGATAGGGTCTGCAGAGGTTCTAAAAAGCCCAGCAGTTCCCCTGCACTTTCAGGCCTTCCCAACAGATGACACTGTTTGGTGACATGTCCTCAGAAGCTGCGTACCTCCTGACCGGGCAGGGCTGAAACTGGGGGGTTCCTGTGCACTCACTCCACCAGCCAAAATCTGGCTCAATACGGGGTTGTGTCCCCCACTTTACTTGTGGTGGAGGAGTCTCCAGGCTGTCCCAGTCTGAAGCAGTCCCCCAGGCAAGGATTGACTGCCTGTCACTATTTCCCTCAAAGCTGGGGTATGGGCACTGGAAGTTATGATTCTGTCCACATTTTCTCAGACTCTTCAGCCCTCACCGGCCTGAGTCTTGAAATGTCCTCTCCTATTGTCCAGGTCCTCAAACAGTTGATCTGGGTAGTTTCTGCCTGGCTACCTGCCGCTTTTAGGGAAGATTTTTTGGTTCCCTCTCTGATCCTCCATTTTGGAAGCTCTTCCTTGCTGCCCTTTTGTGTTCCATCCTTCCCCCTGGTTTAAGTCCTACCGTGGGTCCCTGTGGGATTGGGTCTCTGTGCCTGGATACGGGTTGGGATCTGTCTCACTGCCGTGAGAGATTTTATAGTCTGTGTCCCCAGTGGGAGGTGGGAGGGATCCTGGCTGCTGCCTCTGGGCACTTCCTGAGCTGAGTGGGACCAAGTGAGGGGAAAAGGAGAGGACTGGCCAGTCTGGGACAGAAGTTTCTTGCCCGACATTTTTATCTTCTTGTGATACAGCATTTACAGGATCCTTCTCCAGTCTATAGCTTCCTCCACAGTTCTGAACAAGTAAAAATTGTTCTCTTTTTTTTTTTTTGCTGGCTCTCTGGGGAAAAGTTATCAGTCTTAACACCAGTTATCTTTACCACACTTGTGTCATCATGACATGTGGGCATCATTTTATGAGTACTTTTATACTCCCTATCTCCATCACTCTGAACTGTTGAGTGCAAGGAAAATCTATTTATCTTTGTTTTTCTCAGTACTGAACATAATGTCTTAAACAGAATAATTCAAAGAGCCAGAGTGTCTCTAATACAAAGCATTGGGTGAACTGCATCTGTCTGTGGTAGCAAGCATGAAAGAAACATCAACTGTGGATTAAAAAGCAACCTCAATTCTATTTTTTCTGGTTATGGGGGAAATGGAAACATTTCCTTCTGTAAGAAAGCAAGTGAGCCAGAAGATAGAAGACCCACTGAAATAAGAGAGGAAACTGAATCAGGAGTCAGACTTGGGTTCTAGTTTCTCAACCTAGAAATTCCAGAAACTAGCTGTGAGACAAGCAAGAGCAAGCCACTGCCCTTCTCCAGCCTCAGTTTCCCCATCTGCAAGAAGAGCGGTTAGACAAGATGACCCCTTCAAACTGGAAATATTGCTAATGATGAAAGAGTCGAAATACATTACTTATTTGGAGCTGAAATAGAGAACCCATATATGTTTGATTTCAAGTCTACTGGGAAAATTCTAACCCTAAAAAAAATGTTTTCCCTCCTTGCTGATCTTTGAAATTCCTTTAGCAGACAAGGTTTTTATTACAAAATTAGAAATTATCCTTAAAATGCAAAAGACCCTGGAAAGAAAATACCTAAATTGAGAGCACATCAAGCTATACAGCCTTCCAGTGGGAAAGGCTGATGGGGAAAGAGGGAGTAAGAATGGGGGACAAGGCAGGGAAGAAAGGGTGCAGCGAGCTGGAGTGACACCTCGTGAACTCGCAAAGAATGTGCACTCCAGCAAGCCAAGTCAGAATCAACTAAAATATACTTTTGCATTGAAGGTGAATAAAAAAATTCATGAGTCTGGGAGCCAAGGTAGACAGGAAATTGTTTTATGAAAAGATTCAGAGACGCTTCTCTTGTTTCTATAATAAACAGAATGGAGCAGTTTCCCAGAATTATTAAACACAATGAGTAGGAAAGTTCTAAGTTTCTGTGAGATCTGCATTTGGAGTCTCTGAAAATATTGCAGTGGGAAATACTGCCCAAGCACTTCCAAATTCACAAAGGGCTGTCCTCTTAAGAGTTTTCACAGCCAACTCTTCAAAACTTGGCCACCATTGCCACAATAACATCCCATAAATATCTAGTGGTCTCAGCAGGAATCATATTATGGCTAGGACTTCTGTTGGCATCCCTGGGGTCAAATCAAATTATCTTGGTGAGAATTGCTTTATGTGAAGATGATCCGCACTGGAATAACCCCTATATAATCTACGTCACGCGCTCCCTTAGTTCCTACTAGGAAGCTCTCTACTAGAAAGTGGAGTAGTTGAGGTAAGAAATAACAAAGGGGTAACGGCTGCAAAAGTTAAAGCTGTATCGGTGACTTCTAGCTCGATGGTGGAATAGGAGAGGCACAGTTCACCCCAGCTCTGTACAACGAGATGCAATAAGAAAATGGCCGGGACGGTGATTGCAGGGTGCAAGTGATTATAGAGGGTCTTCTACCCCACATAGGGAGGCTCTCAAGGAAAATGGGATGGAGAAAATGGGGTAAATGTGCTCAGTCACAACTCTGCCTACTCCTGCAGCTGGCTTGGGAAGATTTCCCCTTCGGCTTCAGAGCTTGGAGTGCCCCATGGAGAACTGGGAGGATATTAGATGTGCATTTCTTGTGCACAGACCCCACTTACTCCTGCTCCTCGCCCCTGTGACACACTGCTGTGGGCACCTGTTTCTTTTGGCAAAGACTGGGGGGACCTTCCCCAGGGATGAGGAGACATAGAGTGGTGCCGGTCTAACATTCAACCAGTGAAAGAGACTTGTTTGGTCTCGATCCCATTCCCCTTCCCCTTCTCACAGGCCCGGGGATGCAGGTGCAAGTGGACAGAGGGGGGAGGCTGAAGAAGCTGGAGGAGCTGAGCATCATGACTGGCTGCTAGATCTTGCACCTGCAGTCGGGGACAGGTGGGCCTAAGGGGATGAGAAGACTGAGTGCCATTTGCTGGGGAGAAGCAGAAAGTACAGTCTGACAAATTGCCTATCTGCCCAGCTCTCAAATAAAGCCCTGAGTAAAATTCCAGTCCCCCTGTGAGATTAGGGATTTGGTTTCAAGGGGAAGGACTGGCAAATCAAATCCAGAAAGCGATCTTCAAAGCTAATAGAAGTAGATTCAAAATCTTAGACGAGGGAAAGAAATAAATCTGCAAAATAACCTTATTAAGACATTAAAATGCCCTATCTACAACAGAAGACCATAAAGCATATGAAGATCCAGGCAGATATGACCAAATTAAATTACCCAAGGGGACAGGGAATTTGGAACAACTAATTAAGGTTGTTCATAATGACATAAAGGATATCAAGAAGACACCGGAGGAGCATAAAGAAGAATCTGAAAGAATAGAAAAATATCAGATATCACAGAGATGAAAGATACTGTAGACCAAATAAAAAGTATATTAGAGACTCATAACAGTAAACTTCAAGAGGCAGAAGAAAGAATAAGTGTATTAGAAGACAGGACAATTGAACTTGAACATTCAAAAGAACAAATGGTAAGAAAAATGGAAAAAATACAACTTGATCTCAGGGAAATGAGAGACACCATGAAGTGTACAAATACATTAATCATTGGTGTTCCAGAAGAAAAGAAAAGGGATAGGAAAGCTAGTTGAAGATATAATGGGAGGAAACTTCCCAAATCTTATAAAAACCATAAACATCCAAACCAAACAAGCCCAACAAGTCTCAAAGAGATTAAGTTCAAATAGACTTACTCCAAGATATAATTATCAGAATGTCAAATCTTGAAGAGAAGCAAAGTCATGGAAGCAGCAAGAGAAAAGAGATTTATTACATATAAGAGAAAATATATAAGACTGAGCATAGACTGCTCAACAGACACCATGAAGGTGAGAAGGAAGTGGTATGATATATTTAAGATTTTGAACGAGAAAGACTTCCAGCCAAGAAGTTTTTATTCCTGCCAAGTTATTCTGAAAAATTGAGGGAAAGGTTAAAATCTTCACAGATAAACAACTGTGAGAAATTGCCAACAAGACACCTGCTCTGCAAGAAATATTTAAGGGAGCTCTGGAACAGAAAAAAGGACAGAGAGAGAGGCCTATAGGAGGGTACAAAATTGAAGAGTATTAGCAAGGGTAATTTAAAGGATAAAAAGTAAGATAGGGAAAAGAATATATAGATCTGACAAATAAAAACTATAGGTAGCTATAGTAATATTAAATAAAATAGAGTCCTAAAATTAAAAACTTGAGAATGTAACATAGGTAATGACTATTGTAAAGTTGATATTTGTAATAACTTTCTACTGGATATTTTGAGAATGTACCAGTTTTGACAGCTAATCAAATAATATTTAAGATAGTGTTTAATATTTAAGAAACTCTGATACTGAATCTGTAGATTTTGTCCTTGCTTGCTTTAAATTTTAAATTGATTTATGAAGCATGTTGTACAAACGCGGGCTTTACAATGATTATTTAGACATTTAATTTAAATATCCCTATAGATAAGCTAAGATATCCACTTTTGGTGGTTAAGATTTTCATATGTTAATTGTGAAATATTTGTATCTTCATATTTTCCTGAAATCAAAAATTTGAAAATGTTCCATAACATAGGTCATTACTGTGGTAATGTTGATATTTGTAATAACGTTCTACTTGAGAGTTTGAGAATGTTCAGTTTTGACAGCTAATAAATGGTATTTAAGTTAGTGTTTAATATTTAGAATTTAAGAACTTTGATATGTTTGTAGGTTTTTTTTTCTTGTTTGCCTTAATTTTAAGTTGACTTATGAAACTTACTTTACAAACACAAGGCTTTACAGTGATTATTTGATACTTTATTTAAATATGCCTATGAATAAGGTAACTAAGATATCCATTTTCGGTGGTTCTAAGTGTAATTTTTGTTTTCTTAAATAAAAATATTTAAATTGAAAAAAAGTTAAAGCTTTATCAACTGGAAAACTGAACTATGGGTCTTATGAAAGGAAGAAATGTTTTCCTTGCATGCAGCTGGGAAGATCTGAGACTAGCCCCAGGGAAACCCGAGTTGCTGTGCATGAGGACAACACATATAAATGTCTATTAACTGTCCACAGGCCTATGATGCAGGGAACAGGAGCCCTGCCCATGGAAGTGGAAAAGGGCTAATGGAGCCTGCTGCGAGGATGCTGAATTTTTGGGTTATAGAAGGTCTTGGGCAATGCAGCTAAGGCAGGTTGAATGTAGTCGATTTGACTACAAATATAATGAACCAAGAAGAATTCTGATTCTTCTAGCGCCTGTGTCGCAGATCTGAGCACCCGGCCCTTCCTGGAGCACCAGGTGGAGCTCTGGCAGCCTGAGTTTCAGGCCCTCACCTCACCACGCACTTCCTCAGACAAGTGAGACATCTCATTGTGAGAAAAAATAAGGGAGATGGAAAGAAGACAAATCACATGCTTTGTCCTTGACAGAGCAATTATTTACTCAGAATCATGAAGCTAAAAGTAGGCATAAAATTAGACTCCCAGGTTTTTCTCACTCCTTAGGCATATGAGAAAGATAATGGCAACATTTTTCAGATCTCGACAAAGAATTGTAGTATATTTTCCCACATCACTGGCTCCAGCTAATTAGCACCTTAACAGAAATTCCTGCTCCAGGAACTCGGAGCTGTCTAACAGCCTAATGAGGAAACAAGGATTTAACATTTAATCCAGGCTCTGCTGTGATGACAGAAAACGCGGCCGGGATGAAAACCGCATTGGTATATATACAACGGGAGAGGAGTAGGAAGTAATAATAAGCACTAGTATTCCTACTGTACTTTTATTAAATATTTGGAGGACAAATGCTTGCTTCAGAGAGAAACACGTGGGTCCCTCCCGATGGACTTACTATTTCAAGATGTCAAGGCCCGGGACTTCCGGAGAAGATGGCGGCTGAGTAAGACGCGCGGGTCTTAGTTCCTCCTCCAGAAAAGCAACTAAAGAAACAGAAACAATACAAAACAGCTCCCGGAGTCACGACAGAGACCAAAAAAGACAGCGTACCCCATTCTGGAACGGCTGAACGGGTAGGGAGAATCCACTGCTGTGAGATACCCAAGGGGTGCACGTTTTCCCGGCTGGGGTGGCTGGCGTCTGGGGTCCCCTCCACGCACGTGGCTCCCCGGTCTGACTGGGAACATTGGATAGCGGGGCCCTCCCGTCACGCTTGGCGTCTCGGGCCAGCTGGGCAATTTGGACCGGCACTCCCCCAAGCCACGGCCAGCGACCCCCGCCTCCACGCGCGGTTTCCCGGGCCGACTGCCCCGCAGACAAACGACCGCCACGAGCGCCACCTACTGGGCAGGAAAAGAAAAACAGAGCCCAGAGATTCCACAGAAAAACCTTTCAACCAGCTGGGTCCCACACCCAGGGAGATCTGATCAAATGCCCAGGCACCAGCAGAAAATAATGGATGACGCTCGGAAAATTGAAGATATGGCCCAATCAAAGGAACAAACCAATAGTTCAAATGAGATACAGGAGCTGAGACAACTAATGCTGAATATACGAACAGAAATGGAAAAACTCTTCAAAAACCAAATCAATAAATTGAGGGAGGACATGAAGAAGATATGGGCTGAACAAAAAGAAGAAATAGAAAATCTGAAAAAACAAATCACAGAACTTGTGGGAGTGAAGGACAAAGAAGAAAAAATGGAAAAAACAGTGGATACCTACAATGGTAGATCTAAAGAGACAGAAGCTACAATTAGTGAACTGGAGGATGGAACAACTGAATTCCAAAAAGAAACAGAAACTATAGGGAAAAGAATGGAAAAACTTGAGCAGGGAATCAGGGAACTGAATGACAATATGAAGCGCACAAATATACGTGTTGTGGGTGTCCCAGAAGGAGAAGAGAAGGGAAAAGGAGGAGAAAAACTAAGGGAAGAAATTATCACTGAAAATTTCCCAACTCTTATGAAAGACCTAAATATACAGATCCAAGAAGTGCAGCGCACCCCAAAGAGAATAGACCCAAATAGGCGTTCTCCAAGACATTTACTAGTTAGAATGTCAGAGGTCAAAGAGAAAGAGAGGATCTTGAAAGCAGCAAGAGAAAAACAATCTGTCACATACAAGGGAAACCCAATAAGACTATGTGTAGATTTCTCAGCAGAAACCATGGAAGCTAGAAGACAGTGGGATGATATATTTAAATCACTAAAAGAGAAAAACTGCCAACCAAGACTCCTATATCCAGCAAAATTGTCCTTCAAAAATGAAGGAGAAATTAAAACATTTATAGACAAAAAGTCACTGAGAGAATTTGTGACCAAGAGACCAGCTCTGCAAGAAATACCAAAGGGAGCACTAGAGTCAGATACGAAAAGACAGAAGAGAGAGGTATGGAGTAAAGTGTAGAAAGAAGGAAAATCAGATATGATATATATAATACAAAAGCCAAAATGGTAGAGGAAAATATTATCCAAACAGTAATAACACTAAAAGTTAATGGACTGAATTTCCCAATCAAAAGACATAGAATGGCAGAATGGATTCAGCTTTAAGACAAGATAAACTTATGAACCATGTAATAACATGGATGGACCTAGAGAATATTATGCTGAGTGAATCCAGCCAAAAACTAAAGGACAAATACTGTATGGTCCCACTGATGTGAACGGACATTTGAGAATAAACTTGAAATATGTCATTGGTAACAGAGTTCAGCAGGAGTTAGAAACAGGGTAAGACAATGGGTAATTGAAGCTGAAGGGATACAGACTGTGCAACAGGACTAGATACAAAAACTCAAAAATGGACAGCACAATAATACCTAATTGTAAAGTAATCATGTTAAAACACTGAATGAAGCTGCATCTGAGCTATAGGTTTTTGTTTTGTTTTGTTTTGTTTTGTTTTGATTTTACTATTATTACTTTTATTTTTTTCTCTATATTAACATTCTATATCTTTTTCGGTTATGTTGCTAGTTCTTCTAAACCAATGCAAATGTACTAAGAAATGATGATCATGCATCTATGTGATGATGTTAAGAATTAATGATTGCATGTGTAGAATGGTATGATCTCTAAATGTTGGGTTAATTTCTTTTTTTCCGTTAATTAAAAAAAAAAAAAAAAGAGAAGGGATAATTGGAGATGAAGGGATACAGACTGTACAATGGGACTGGATATAAAAACTCAGAAATGGACAGCACAATACTACCCAATTGTAATGCAATTATATTAAAACACTGAATGAAGCTGCATGTGAGGTATAGGTTTTTTGTTTTTGTTTTTTTTGTTTTTTTTTCTTTCTATTATTGTTTTAATTCTTATTCTGTTGTCTTTTTATTTCTTTTTCTAAATTGATGCAAATGTACTAAGAAAGGATGAATATGCAACTATGTGATGTTATTAAGAATTACTGATTGTACATGTAGATTGGAATGATTTCTAATTGTTTTGTTAATTCTTTTTTTAATTAATAAAAAAAAATTCCATAAAAAAAAAAAAAGAATTACTGATTGTACATGTAGATTGGAATGATTTCTAATTGTTTTGTTAATTCTTTTTTTAATTAATAAAAAAAAAAAAAAAAAAAAAAGATGTCAAGGCCCAACACAAAGCTGGGGAAAGGAGGGGCAGACCACACACTTGGTGCTCTGGCTTTCCCTAAGGCAAAGCCCTGTTCCTGGGCCTTTGCTTCAAAACAGCAGCAGCTCAGGGCCTGACCCCAGAGCCGCCTCCTAATGGAAGCCTTAGCAACCTGCCTCAGATGGGGAGATGCTGTGATGACAGATTTCAAGCAAAGGAAAGCTGCGTGCTAGAGACAGGGCCTTTGTACCCAATGTAGAATTTTATTTTTAATTCTATAATGCAGCATATTACTCATAATATGATATCAATAATTGTTGCCTTAAAAGTGGTAGAAGAAATACCAGAGAAAAACAAGGAATCTGTAGAAAATAGGATACCTTTTACAGTAAAACTTTATTATATTAAAAAAAATGCTTTACCATGTTGAAAAAAAAATAGCAATTCATATTAAGAGGCAAACAATAAAAAGGAAAAATATCGCCTCAGAAAATGTTAAGGGTTAAATCTGGTACTATATAAATGAATATAAACCGATAAAGCTAATTCTTGTGGTTGAGCATATAGGTTTGGAGTAAGGCAGATCTAAGTAGAATCCCAGCTTTACACTTACTGGTTAACTCCCTGAATGTCACTGATATAATCACGTAAGATATGACTGTATGTCTAAAAAAACAATCTAAGAAACTCAACTCTAAAATATTTTGAACAAAAAACTTCAGAAAATTGACTGGACGCAAGATAAATATATATCATTGGATAGGTTTACTTTAAATTAGCAATAAGCTAGGATAATACACGATGGAAAGGGAAATCCTTTTCACAAAAGCAAAAAAATGTCAAATTAAATTTGATAAGAAATCTATAAGCACTATCTATGTGGATGATTTGCCCATTCCTCTGTCCTTCTCCATCCCTACTCCCACTCTTCAGTAGTCTTAAAATTAGTGTTTTGCATCTGGTATACCAAGTATGAATATTAGCCTAGAGCTCAGCTATGCATAAAAATGTTACGCATCTTTCCTTTCATTAAATCGCGCCCCTGGCCTTCAGGAGGGCAAAGAAAGTCATTCTAAGGCATCACAAGTCCTTGAGGATAAAGGCTTTCCTTCTGTGGGGTCATATAAAAATCCAGGGCAGCTTTAGCTCCCACTGGAGTTAAGGTAATTTATTTTTTTAAAAATATTTTTATTGACAAATCTTTACACAAAACAGTCCATACATGGTATACAATCAATGGCTCACAATATCATCACATAGTTGTGCATTCATCACCATGATCATTTTAGAACATTTGCATCACTCCAGAAAAAGAAAACAGAAAAAACTCATACAGAGCCATCTATCCTTGAGCCCATAAACTTTGCGACTAACATCTTCATGGACTAACACAGAGGTCCCAAGAAGGCTGGCTTCTCTGTTTTGCCAAAGCTGTGAGGCCAGGTTCCAAAGGCCCTGTCTCCCAGGACACATCCCACAGCTGCTTCACCCCAGAGGTTGCCATCTGCCCTGGCCTGGCTGCAGGCATCTGGGCTTGAATCCTCGATGCCCTTGAGACTACCAGCCCCCTCACAGCACCCAAGTGGGCAAGTCACTTCTCTTTCCAACTGCTGTGAAAGCCCTGACCCAACCCCAGCTCTCTACTCCCCCAGGACACCCAGGATAATATATTTAGAGAGAGCAGACATGCCTAAAAGACAGTGTAACTAAGAACTGTCTGCACCTTCTAACCTCCTGATCTAAGAGAAAATGCTGAGCTGTAACTCTGATGCCTTCCATTGTAATTGCAGGGAATAGGCCTTGTGCCTACACCTTATCTCAAATTTTGTTTATTTATTTTTTTGTTTTGTTTTACCTGGGCAGGCACCAGAAATCGAACCCGGGTCCTCGGGCATGGCAGGCAAGCATGCTTACCTGCTGAGCCACCGTGGCCCGCCCTTATCTCAAATTTTGTATCTTAGTTTTATGATCCTGCTAACAACTCCTTGTGTTTATTAATGAAGAAACCTTAGTTATCCCACCCCAGTTATTTCTCTTCTCCTAGATAAAGCCACTTTCAGCCAGAAATGGCCCTCTAGCCATTTCTGGCTGAAAGTGGCTAGAGGGCCACTTTAAGCGCAGGAGCACAGAAATTTAACTTAAAGTTACCTTTGCCTAATTATACTACTAAAAATCACGCCCATCATGTAAAGGCTGTGGTCTTCTTACATTTGTCATGAGACTAAGCATGTAATCAATCAGTTACATCACCTATAGCCTCATCATCTCAAACCATTGTACTCCATATCATAAACCTGCCTTTGCCAAGATTCTAGAAAACTCTCCAGTTCAGAGAGACCTGAGGCCTGCCAGCCTCCTGTTCTCCTTGCATCACACTCTATAATAAAAGCTCATTCCCCTTTTGAAACCCCGGTGAAATAGACTGGCTGTTATGTGCATAGGGCAGTGAGCTCTGCCACACAGCAGGAAGAAAGGTTAGACTTTCAAGAACTGTATCTTAGAATTCTGCAAATTACCTTGCGGTAAGAAACACAAAGGGACTGGCTACTTCCTCAAAGCAGAGGGTTAGTGGATGGGGAGAACCCCAGGAGCAGCTCACTAAACCCACTACCGTGCTGCTTTGCTGTGACTGGCCACAAAGTCACATATCAAACAGGTAAAAGCAATTTATAACTTCAGTCCTCGTTGCTGCACTTAGATTCCACATATTCTACAAGATAGTGGAAAGAGGTGCCAACCAGGCCCATTTAAGCTAAATAAGAGCTGGCTCTAACACTAAGGCTAGCAATTAAATAACATTGACCATGCGTCAGTGTTTTTTTGTGTCTTTGAATTTGATTTTTAACGTTTTTATTGTATAGTATAACACATACACAAAGCAAAGAAATAAAAAAGCAATAGTTTTCAAAGCACTCTTTAACAAGCACAGGACAGATCCCAGAGTTTATCATGGTGCTACCATATGACCCTATCGGATTTTTCCTTCGAGCTGCTCCAGAATATAGGAGGCTAGAAGGCATAAATATTTATCATCACAATAGACTTTTTTCCTTCTTTTTGTGAAAAATAACATATATACAAAAAAGCAATACATTTCAAAACATAGCACTACAATTAGCTGTAGAAAATATTTCAGAATTTGACATGGGTTACAATTCCTCAATTTTAGGGTTTTACCTCTAGCTGTTCTAAGATATTGGAGACTAAGAGATACTAATTTAATGATTCAGCATTCATTTTCATTTGTTAAATCCTATTTTCACTGTATAACTCCATATCACCTTTGATCTTTCTATCCCTCTCTTTAGGGGTGTTTGGATTATGGCCATTCTAACTTTTTCATATTGGAAGGGTCTGTCACTAATATGGGGTAGGGAGTTGGAATTATCTGATATCCTGGAGAGGCCTGGGCCCTTCACACTGTCCTCTGGTAGGAGGTATTCTGGGTCCAGATCCTTGGAGACAGCTCTGTGTTAGAATTCAGAAAGGTGATACAATGCTTGTAATTGATAGAACGTAACACCCCAAAGGGGGTCTAAAGCAGCCCACCCCAAATAATTAATGGTTCTCCAACAAAACACTTCAATCAAGTAGTCTAAATAAAGACTGCCAGTATCTTTGCAGTAGTTTAGTTAGGTTTTAACCAAACCAATTAAGAAGATACTTTTGGTTCTCAAAACTTTTTTGAGGCCTTTGATTATATTCTTCCATTTTACAGATAAAGAGAATGAGGCACTGCAAGATTAAGTAGCTTCTCCAATGTCACAGAGCTAAGAAGTGGGGTAGGAGTTGGGGTGGGAAAAGAGTTGTCAGCACTTCAGAGGCCCCCAGCTGGGAGCCAATAGGGAGGTAAAAGCTACCTGGACTACTTTCCTCGAGAGAAACTCCATCCCAGACTCCCAAACTCACAGGCAGTGGTTGTGGGAGACCTCTTCCCTGATGCTCATTTCACCCTTCCTCAATATAGTTTAAAACAGTGGAAGGGATCCCCGTGTTTTGGGATACACCCCAGGCACCCCTAAAAGGCCTAGGGAAGACCGTTCTCCACAGTCTCCAGGGACAGCTGTAATAAAGTCTCTTCTGACTGAATTAACCTCAACAGTTAAAACATAAGTTTGAGATTCGATTCCAGTTTTGACTCTCTCATTTTCTTAAGCCAGTTCTGCACTGCGTTGATTAAAATTTTAAAAGCTCATTTGGGGCCGCGGAAAACAACTCGGTACAAGACCTCCCCTGGCCTCGTCGCCCCCTCGCACACCAAGCGTAGGGCCTAGGTTTGGAGTCTGGGGGCAGTTACTGTCCCTGGGCCCTCCCTGTTCTGCTCTAGGGGTTAGCCTCAGGGGTGGTGTTAGGGTGAGCCGGCCGGGCAGCAGGCGGTCTAGACTGCGGGTCTGAAACCTGCATCGCCTTTTCCCGCTCTGGACGAGGCCTGTTTTGCGTTTCCTTTCCATAAAAAAGGTGAGCAGCTGCTTATAGAGGCTGTCCTTCTTTGTCTTGAGCACTAGCCCTTCCCAGAAGCTCCCACCACGGGGCCCTCAGCCCCTACTCGCTCGGCACCAGATGCCGAAGCCCACACGCCAACGGCGGGTCTGGCGCCTCTGAGCTGGGTGTCCGCCCCGCTCGCTCCGCGCGTTGCTGAGAACGCTCCCGCCGCGCCGGCCTCGCGCCCCCCTCGCGGCCAAGCACCGCCTCTCAGCGCTGCAGTCTAACCCGGCCCACCCCACTCCGAACAGGGGATTTCCCATACCGCCTGAAGATGGCTCCGGATGGGATCTAGATAGGTGCGTCTCACGCTACCGCTCCCTCCCGCCGCCGGGGCACCTGGCGCTCCAGGCCTTAGCGATGCATTCAGGTGTCCCTCGCGAAGGCGCATCCGAGAAGCACCTGCGGGTTCACTGCTTTGATTGGGGGTGGGTCATAAGGGCGGAACCGGGCGAAGAGACCGTGTGCTTGTACCAGGCTCCACGCGGGCCTCGGACCTTCCCCGCAGCGCTTTCCGACTCTGCAATCTCCTACGGAGATCCGCGGGAGGACCAGAGAACCTCTGCTCCGGAGGCTTCCTCCTAATTCATTCATTTAAATTAACATCTGTGGCGGCCGTCACCCAGACGCGAGCAGCCGGGTGGGGGATGTGGAAGGAGGAGGGCGGACGTTGGGCGCGGGGCCAGGGCCAGAGACTTGAGAGGGGCGGGGTCAGATGAGGGGGCGGGGCCACGAAAGGCTAACCGCGGCCGGCGAAATTGCCCGCTGAGGCCTGCGCTGAGAGGGGCGGAGCCCGAAGGAGACACAAGGACGGGACTTTCCCGGAGAGGTGGTAGGGGGTAGGAGCTTGCGGAGGAGTGGGCGGGATCTTAATACGGGAGGGATGGGGAGGGCCAGAGGGCCAAGAGTTGCGCGGTGAGGCGGAGTCTGTGGACTGGCGGAGTCTGTGGACTGGCGGAGTGGGTCCTGCAGGGAGCGGGGCGGTACTCCTGAGGGGCGGGGCCTTCGGTGTATGGGGCGGGGCTTTAGAGCGCGGTCTGCCGGCCCTGCCGGGTGGGGCGGTTGTGGCCTGCGGGGAGCGGGGCGGGGCTGGCGAGAGCTGCGCGGCTGGCTCGTCGCAGGGCCGCATGTCAGTGGATCCGGAGCCGGCTCCCTGCTGACCGGAACGGCCGGGTTCCGTCGGCGTCTGCATCTGGGTCTGGAGTCCTTCCCCGCAGGCACGATGCCGACCGAGCCGTGAGCCCAGCAGAAGCCGGAGCGCGGGGGCAGTGAGGCGGCTGGGGCGGGAGGTGGGCGGTCCTCAGCCGGCGCTGCCCGTCCCTGTGGGCGGGATGGGCAGGGGTCCTGGGGATCGCTTCCCGCAGGGTCCCCTGAGCCGAGGTGGAGGGCGGCGACCCTGGGGCCTCCCCTCTCCTTCCGCCAGCGGCCGCAGCGGGTCTCCGGGTGGCAGGGTGGTGTCCTCCCGGGGAAGGGCGTGTCGGTGCAGCAGGGTCTTCCTGGAGGGGCGGCGGGCGGAGGCTCACCTGCGGAGGCCTCAGAGGTAGCCCAGGCCCACGAAGGAGCAGATGACCTCGCTAAGGAGGGGCCTGCTGGGCCGCGAAAGGGAGACTCCAGGAGAGCGTGTGTAGATGTGTCCTTGTGTAGACGTGTGTGTGTGACATGTTTGTGCGGTTATTTACGCACGTGTGTGTGGAATTCGTCGGGGCTGAGAACCCCAAAGGGATAGTTTTTACCCACGGAAATGTGTATACTGGAGGGAATGCACAGGTTTGCTAAGACGAAAGTGAAACCCAGCTTCTAGTTTGACCCCTGCCTCCGCCAGGAATACATTGTATGGAAATGTTTGCCCCGGACTGACTTAAGGATGAAATGAGAGGCCAAGGCATAGATGAGAAAGGAGAAGGGAAATCACAGGCGAAAAGCCTTCGCATTTGGTTAGCAAGGCGCACTCTCAGCAAAGGAACTTGCGTTGCAGGAGGGTGGGGGATCCTCGGCTGCCTCTCAGGACAGCGCCCAGTTTACATTAGGCTGGAAAGTCCTAGAAGCAGAAGACAAGGCCAGTAATGCCCGGAAATGGACAAGACAAGGGACATTTAAGTGTGACCCGTAAAGAGAAGACAGTGATTGATTGGAGCCAGCCGGGTGACTGTTTCATCTGTTTTCCTTCTGGGACTATTTTAGTGGCTCTTTATATATTGTGTACAGTATAACAGTGTAGTAGCTTGTTTTATAACTGAACTTCAGATTGCATATTATGCTGCTGAAACTAACTTGCGTGCCCTCCTTCTGTTCCCCAAAGAAACAAAAACTGTTCTTGAAAGGAATTTGTCACTGTGTTACTTTCCTAGAGATCGCCTGCTTTAAGTAGAGGCAAGTGGGCAGGAAAATATACACCTTCTGACTACCAAGTCCCACCATCTTTGAATTTTGTAGACATAGGATATTTGATATGTTCTTTTGAATTTTGGAATAGTTCATCCAAAATCCAGCAGAAAAGGGGGAAATTAAACTTTTTTTATGTGAAATCTTTCATTCGAAAGAAAAATTTTTAAAGTTTTTTTTAACCACTTTGGCATGTATATAAAGAGTGAATAATATAGTATGGGTCATGAAATGATGTCCATATATCTTCTTTATGATGTAAAAAGATTTCTAATTTTAGAAATAAGTTTTAAAAGTTGAATTCAGGAGTCTGGGAACGATTGTCATAGAATTGTAGAAGAACTCGTAATAATACTAGCATGCTGGGACTTCAAATACCTCATTATACTGTGTTTTATTTCATCTCAAGAAACATTCACTGAGAGCCTGCTTTACACCTGTTTCTGGTCAGAATAACATGGAGACCTTGACTTCCAGTGTGATAGGAAGACAGAGCAGCATAGGATCATTACAGGCCCTTGCGGAAAGGGCCAAAGAGGTGGAACATAAAATGCTGTTGGGAAAATCCTTCAAAGGAAGGAGGTGTTGATTTTACACAAGAACTAATATTTGAGTTGGACATTCAACTGTCAAGCAGAAGCTGCCAGGGCCAGGGAAAGTCCAGGCCTTTGGGACAGAGGTCAGAGCAGGGCTATGGGCACCGAGACAAAGCTGTGCAGGGAATTGTGAGCTCTGCGCTGCACTCAGGGATGAGTGGGGGGTGTGGATCGATGATGCCACAGGCATGTCAGGGCAGACTGAAGGACCATGTTTGTCTTCTGTGGTGAGGTTTTGAGCAAGGAGATGACTTCATGTTAGGAAAGAAACCACAGAAGCAGTGGGACTAAAGGGAAAAGATGAGAATCAGACCGTGTGGGGGGCTATTAAAATTTTTTCAGCAAATACTTGTTGGACCCCTCTGTGTGTATAATGTTCTGGGTGCTGGGGATGCAGCCGTGAAAAAGAGACAGAACTCCTGCCCCTCGTGCAGTGGGAACTTGTTCTAGTGCAGCCACAATAAGGAAAGCCTGAATTAAGGGGTGGGATGCAGAGGAAGCAGTGGATTTCGGAAACATTTCTGAGGTGGACCTCCAAACTTGGTACACCATTAGACATGGAGGAAGAGAGATTGGGAAGAATCAAACATAGCTCTCACATTCTTGCTTTGGGTGACTAGGGGAATGTGACTAGTCACATTTTCAGTATATCTATAAATACCAAATCAAAATGCTGTATCTGGCATATAAAGGTGAGGCTTCTCTCACCCCATCAGTAGGATAGCTTCATAGTCTTTTTCCAGGTTGGTGGGTACAGTTGATGCAGTCAGAATCTTACTGAGCCCTCCTTGAACTCAAACCTGAATCTACCAGTAGCCAACTAATGTCTCTGGCCAAGAAACATGTTTTCACAGTTTAAAACTATTTATCCATGTAGGGATGGATCCTGTCAATACTTAATCTAGCATATTTGGAGAATGAGCCACTCTAGGCTGGTTCTGTGCTTTGCTCACCGATCCCATGTCCAGTGGATGGAAGCCAGTAAAAGGCAGTCTTCTCTCTGGTCCATGTGACTCTGTCGCAGTTAGAGACATCCTTTAATATCTCTAATGACTGGGCAGCTGCCTGCTATTGAGGTGTATGCACATGTGCTCGATGTGACTATCTGCCATGGAAATCAGACAAGACATTCTTGCAATGAATAAGAAACTGAACTAGATCATCTCTTAGGCCAACTCAGGAAATGAAATTAAAGTTCATGCGTAGAAGATCAAGTTGTTGCTGTAATTACTTGCCCTCTGGAACATGTATCACCAGGAATTCAGATCTGGGAATAAAATCTAGGAATGCTTCCTTTTGATCTTCCACTCACAATATAGTTCTCCTTTTTCCTTATTAATGAAACCTTGGCAAATCCTGTGCTAAATATATCTGCTCTTCCATAGTTGACTATCACCTTGTTGAGGAATGACACATTTCAGATCTGGCCTAGTTGGAGCATCTGAGAATGTTTGTTATTAGACAGAAGCTTGGAATAAATAGCTTGGTTCCAGTTTCTGTAACCTTCGAAGATGTATACAAGTATTTTTTGATGTATTTCTGTGTGTCCAGTTGAAATAGCTAAAGCAATGTGAAAAATTTAGAAGTAAACTTATTCTATCTGGCATTATCCCAACAGACATTTCACACATGCCTGTGTGGCGGTAATTCATAATGATACCCCCCAATTTTCTGAAATCATCAAGTACCCAGCAAGTCATCAAAAATCAATTCAGTTACTTGTAGTAAAATTTCAGTAATAAGTATTACATTCTTATATTGGCATAAATGCTAACGTTTTACTTACTGTGACTTTGAATTACAAAATAATTTTTCCTAGCGGTGCTGGCTAACAGAGTTGACTGTGATTAGAACAGTGGCAGAGGGTAGCATGAGGCTGCTGAGTGTGTTTGTTGAAGGGTAGGGATTGCACTATAATCTCGCAATGATGCCCAAGATCACTTTCCACTGAGTTTTGAGCTGAAAGCAACCATGATAATCACCTGGATCTGCTGGATGAATGTACCAAATCTCAAGGTTAGGTGACTTCCCAAGGTCACACACCTGAGTAGTGGCGCCAGTATTTTCCTTCTGTCTCTCTAGCACAACCCACTTTTGCTCCCTTGTGCCCTTAAGTTTAGGCAACCTGAGAGAGTTTGAGGTACAGATACAACACCTAGAACCAGTTTTAACTTTATCGTGATTATACCCAAAGACTTTGTAAGGAAGGTCAAGGAGGAAAAATTTGAACAGTTTTCCAAGGGAAATAAATCTCTCTCTCTCTCTGAAAAACCATTAAGGAGAAATTTGCCTATTATAAAATGAAACCAAGCATACCTCCAGATATGTGATTACATTTTTTTAGTGTCTGTTAGGTATTTTTATAGTCTTTGCAAGTTGTGGTATAATCATCAACAGATCAAATTTAATGTTGACAAGTAAATGATATATATTACAAGGATTATTATTATTGTCTGTTGCCTAGAATTTTAGGATTCCTGTGCAAAATATGTAGAAACAGTAAAACCCTATCTTTAATGAAATGTTAGCCTTCAGATCATACTATGCAAAAAGAATTTTTTGGCAAGACCAGAAACTGGCTGTTTATCCAAATTATTTTATTGGAGGTTGTTTGGGTTTACTAAAACTGCTGGAATGCAATATACCAGAAATGGATTGACTTTACAAAGGGGATTTACTAAGTTACAAGTTTATAGTTCTAAGTCTATAAAAATGTCCAAACTGAGGTGTGCTGGTTTGAAGCTATTATGTACCCAAGAAGAGCCTAGTTCTTTAATCCTCATTCAGTATTGCTGGATGGGATCTTTTTTGTTGTTTCCATGGAGATGTGACCCATCCAGTTGTGGGTGATACGTTTGAATTAGGTGGTTACCATGGAGATGTGTCTCCACCCATTCAAGGTGGGATTGCTTATTGGAGCCTTTTAAGAGGGAACCATTTTGGAAAAAGCTTTAGAACCCACAGTGCTGACAAAGCCCATATAACCAGAGACCTTTGGAGATGCAGAAAGCAAATGTCCCCAGGGAAGACTTATGAAATGAGAAGAGAAAGCTAGCATGTCATCATGTGCCTTCCCAGCTGAAATAGAAGTGTCCAGAAGCCAAAGACCCCAGCAGACACCAGCCACATGCCTTCCCGGCTGACATAAGTGTTCTGAATGGCATCGACCTTTCTTGAGGAGAGTAACCTCTTATTGGTGCCTTACTTTGGACATTTTCAAGGCCTTAGAATTGTAAACTTGCAACTTAATAAAGTCCCTTTTTAAAAGCTGTTCCATTTCTGGTATATTGTATTCTGGTAGCTTTAACAAACTAAAAAATACATCATCCAGAGAAAGGTGCCTTACCTCTGAAGAAAGACTACTGGCATTTTGGGCATCTCTGTCATCTTGGGAAGGCATGTGGCTGGCTTCTGCTTGTCCTTGCTCTAAATTCTGTTGCCTTCAGCTTCTAATTCCAGTGGCTTTCTCTCCAGGCATCTGTGGGTCCTCACTTAGCTTCTCCAGGGCAAACTCGGGGTTTCAACTCATAGCCTACATCTCCAGATTTCTATGTCTTGGTTTTATCTATCTGTTCTGTATCTGCTCTCAGATCACTGTCTTTTATTCTCATTATAGAAGACTGTAGTAGAAGGATTAAGACCTACCTTGAATCGGGTGGGTCACACATCTCCATGGAAACAATGTAATCAAGAGATCCCAACAATAGTTCTGCCCCCCCCACCAAGACTGGATTAAAAGGATATGGCTTTCCTATATTCTGGAGCAGCTAGAAGGAAAAATCTGAGAGGATGTTATGGTAGCCCATAATAAACTCTGGGGTATATCCTGTTAAGTACTTGTTGAAGAGTGCTTTGAAAACTATTGCTTTTTTCTTTCTTTGCTTTGTATATATGTTATATTATGCAATAAAAAAAAGTTAAGAAAAAGAAGAACATGGCTCTTCTGGAGTGCATAGCAGTTTCAAACCATCACAACAGGGTAAAAGGCAGTTTATTGTAGTCACCTTCTGTTACAAAAGAGAAAACTTCAACATTATACCTCTTTTCTAAATGAATCAGGATATGTGAAACTTAGATACTTAGAAAAGGTTCAAAATTGAATAAATGCTTTATTTGTGTTTTTCACTTCATAGCATTGCCATCCTCTTTAAATAATTTCATGAAGACTTGAAGGAGAAGTGCTGCAGGGCCTGCAGTGGCGCCATCACCAGTTCCCTGGAAGTTCTTCTCAACATAAAGAAGGCAGAGCTCCAGGTTCTCGGCTTTAGAGGGCCCAAGGTATTGCCTCCGGGTGGAGTGGGAAGAAACATTGCATGCTGTTCTCTCGCCTCCCTTTTCCAGTGACCAATTTCATGCCTAATTGACTCTGCAACTCAAGGGGTCATGCAGGCAATAATTGTGCATTGCTGAGGTGTGAAAGCAGTGGCTCCCCTGTGAGAAACTGGGTGCTCACTTCCCAGCTCCTCTGTCATCTCAGAGCCTACCCTACCTTTCATGGTGCCAGTGCTTTTGGCTGGTCACTGTTGTATGGCATGCACAGTAGCTGAATACGTGTTTGTTGGGTAGGTGGATTTAAAATTGTCTTCCAAGGGTAAGCATCTTAGAGGAAATAATATTAGTTTTCTTAGGGATCTCGCTAGACATTTTGTTCCTTTTTAACTTTGTGGAACTTGCGTGTGTGTGTGTGTGTGTAGTACCCAGGCAGGCGTGGGGGTTGGGGAGTGGTCTTCATTTGTGTATTACTTTATATTCTCTCCCCATCAGTTCTTCATGGAAAAGGCTTATTCCGATTTTCATGATGCATGAAGGAGAAATGTTTTGCTTATGGCATGTTGCCAGCCATTGGAAGAGTTTCCACTGTTTGCGCAGGTGGTCAGTAAGACAGGAGTGGAGTTGGAATGCACTCACCTGGCTTACATTTATATGCCCATGTGGACCCCTCCACAAAATAAAGTGGGATGTGTAAACTAACTTCAGAATTTGCAACGACTAAGCAAGATTCTTAGTCTTTTCATTGTGCTATGAAAAAAATTCTATAATATTAAAGCCCAAGGATTCAGTGTTACCTTTATCATATATTACATGATTAAGCTTTGGAATCACCCTTGACACCTGGCTGCTCACTAAGTGGCCTTGGGCAAGCTGTTAACCCATGTACTTGGTTTCCATACCTATCAGATAGCCATCTGGTAGGATTTTGGTGAAGATTGGAATCCACACATAGTGAGCATCAAAAAATGTTATTTTCCAATGCCTCTGAACCAAAAGACCAGAAATAAAATACTTTATTCTAATAGAAATATTATATTTTAAAAGATTATTTGAGATATAATTCACAGACCATACAATTCACCCCAAATATGAAGATTTAAACTTAAAGATTTGTGTGGGAAAGTTGATTTGTGATACTTTGCCGATGTCTACAACTATACATATAATATATAATGTATAGTATATGATACATGTGATCTATATTATAAGAAACCCTCCTGAATTCCTCATGTTAGGATCCCTGATAATTACAGTATCTCCTTCTCATCCTCCTGCATTTTCCCAGCTCCTCACTTATACACTCCCCCTGGCACACACACACATACACGCTTACACACATAGTTCCCCGAAGTTGGGATGTATCTTTTCTGTTTAAAAGGAAGAATCTAAAATATCAAAAGCATAACTGGGTAGAAAGTAGGCAATTTTGGAAACAAAACAAAATTAGCAGTTGATGATAGATTTGTGGCATTGAGGGGTGGGGAGTCCCTCCTGCAAAGGGGAACAGCTGTTTTCAGTTTGTGATTCTCCCATAGGAAGTACTGTCATGTCCCACCAACCCCTCAGCTGCCTGGCTGAAAAGGGGGACAGCCCAAGCAAAAGCACCGGAAATGGACCCCCCAATCGGGCTCACCCCAAATCGGACACCTCTGTAGAACTACTGCAGCAAATGAAAGAGCTCCTTACTGAGAACCATCAGCTGAAGGGTGAGCAGTTGCTGGCCTGTGCACCTCCCTTTCCCTGGGCCTTCCTGAAATACAGTCCCTTAGTGAAAATGTCTGTAGATGAATCCACTCTCTCTCACTCTCACTCGTTTCCTCCCTCCCTCCCTTTCTCTCTCCCTCCTATTGGATACAGGTAAGAATGAAAAGGACTCCCATGGGTGGTTCAGTGGTAGAATGCTCAACTTCCACATAGGAGAGACTCACATTAGATTCCAAGACCATGCACCTTCCCTCCCCACCCCCAACCCCCTTAAAAAAAGGAATCCCTGTCTCTCAGCAAAATAGTATAATGACCTTTAACCCATTTAAAAAGAAAAGGACGGCCTGCTGTTCTTATTACAGTTAGACCTGAAGATTACCAGAAAGCATTCTATTATCTCCAAACATGGCTTTTGGCAGGACCAGGATTCAGTCTCCTACATGTGAACAGTCTCTGTGCAGTAGTGGACTGCCCAAATCAGTCTGTGTTCTTAGGACTTTGGAGGATGAGACTTGACATTAGAACAGCTGACTAGGGCTGTCAGCTTTCCCCTCTGCACCTTGGGCCAGGCCAGGTGACTCCAGGTTCAGGGCTATGCAGTGAAGTGGCCTAAGGGGAGGCTCCTCTGGTGCATGACTCCCTCCCTGTGACCCCATACAGAAGCCATGAAGCTAAATAACCAAGCTATGAAGGAGCGATTCGAGGAGCTCTCAGCCTGGAGAGAAAAACAGAAGGAGGAACGCCAGTTCTTTGAGATACAGAGTAAGAAAGCCAAAGAGTGCTTGATGGCCTTAAGTCACGAAAATGAAAAATTAAAGCAAGAGCTTGAAAAGTTAAAAGGGAGAACAGGAAGGTCACTTGAGGTAAGCAAACTGATCAGTTGTGATTTTGTTAATATTTGTGGGAGAATATTATTTGTCTAGACTTCTAGATCAAAACCTTTCATGATTCAGGCTGGACTAGTCTTGGCAGAAGTGTTTTTCCCTGAATAGATTGATTGCAATTTAAAGGTCAGGTGCAGCCTCTATTAGGTGAAAGAAATTTATAAAGCTTTAACCATAGATACAGTCAAATGAATGTTACAATTATAAAGCAATGCTTTCTGTTCATTATGGAATATCTGAAGGGTCTCTATTTAGAACCATTCAATTATTAGTTTTTAGTTTATGACTGATAGACAATGATATATTTTTGTAAATCTGTTATCCAGAATGTTTAATCATTGACTTTGTCCTTCCTCTCAGTCCAAAATAAAGATTTTTCCACTTCACATTTTCCTTTAGAAAAATGGTTGACCAATGTCATATTGGGATAGGAAACTATGAGATTGCTAAAGAAAAAAGAGGGAAATAAGACCCATTTTTGTTGACCCAAAGAACCTGGGAGTTGTGCTCACTCCCAAGGTGAAATGTCAAAAGAAGATGTTAGTGTCAGAAGAAAGCAGCACACACTCCAATCCCCTGCCTGCCCCCAGGGCTCACTGAGTATTGTTTATTTCCATGACCTCTGATGTTCCTTTTCTTCCAAGCTGGGCTTTGCAGTGCTTTGAAGTGTTGAAGAACTGGCTTGGCTCAGGAGAACTCATCCCTGATACTAGGAATTTTCTTGAGACTTTACCTCGAACCTTTTTGATCTCTAATTTCTGGAATGAGTAAAGAATGGAAACAAATAATTAAAATGGAAAGAAATAGTGAAAAGGGGATGATATGGAATCATTCTAAGGCATGAAAGGTCGTTTTCAAAAATAGTACTGTTGAGTCCAGGGGTTTCGCTCTTGAATTCCTGTCCTGGAGACAATGAAAACATTCTACCATAATAAATTTAAATTGGTATTGGTAGTGTTTCATTGTTGATAAGATTTATCACATCTGATGCTTCAAGTTTTCTTGACATTTCAAAGAACATCCATTTCTTTGAAGGAAATTTTTTGTGTACTAAATATTTTTGAGGTAGAATACCTCAAAAGGATCACCTGGGTTATGCGGATAATTTTATCTAATGTGGAAGAAATTATCTTACATGTTTTCCTTCCTTGGCTGTGGGAATTTGAGCTGACAGTTGGCTGCTGGGGCCTGCCACATTGTGGTCAAGAAGGAAGCTTCCAAAAGCAGTTTGTCTGTTAGAGATGGTCTGTTTACAGATACCCCAAAAGATGGCAGTATTGGAAGAAGCTGAGACCAGAACCTGGAGCCCTGGTCAGTTTCTTTCAATGAGTGTGATCAGCAGAAGCCAACCACAAGCAGAACTCAGAGATGGATGGGGTGCTTGGGAGAGACCTGGTCACGGCTCATCAACACCCTTGGTTATCAGCTTTCTTTCCCCAGACCTCAGCTCCCTGCCTGCCTGCCTGCCTGCCCCTTTTCCTCCAGTTCTACTTTAATCCTAGTGTGCTGAGCCGTTTGAAGTGCTTTCTCATTTAGGCCGCACTGATTTACGAAAGCTCATGAGGCCTCACTCATGCTGGCCCACTCCTGTGGCTAATTGCTGCAGCTATGTCTTGGAGAATCCCACGAGCCACCAGGCCCTCTTCTGTGTCTGTGGCACGGGATAGGGGAATTGGGAGTCCCATTTGGAGGTCTGCCTGCCAGGCCCCAGGCTAAGGCAGGGCAGTAAGGATTCTCAGATTTTGCTGACTTATGTACTTCAATTCTCTCTAGAGGGTACTTTGTAACTTTTAACTGTGCAAATTGCCAGGCCGAAGTCATTAGATGGACTATTCTTCTAAGATTCTAAGATCCCATATTATCTTGAGCACATATTCAGGACAGTATGTTACAGGAAAATCGATGGGAAGTGCCCAAAAGTGATGAAAGATGCTAATAGTTAATGGAGTTGGGTTAGAGACTGAAAGGAAGGAAATGGAAAGTCTCAGTGGTAAATTGAGGGAATGTTCAGGTATCAACGTTATAAGGTATTGTCTTGCAAGACGTTTTATGACCAAATTAAAGAAAAGAATCCTGATGGTCTGAGATCCTACTATCTGGGCCTGATGTCCTCTCCTGGCCCTCAGGCACTAGTTTAAAACGCTGTTTCCTGCCCTTATCCTACGGTGGCTTCTAAAAATCCATTCCATAAAATGTCCTTGTAGAAGTCAGAAGGACAACTGTGAAGACTCCTGATATGGCAGAGACTTGCCTTCACTTACTTATTTCCTGATTCCAGGCTAGTGGTACCTTTATTTATATTGTTTTCATGCCTTTAAATATATTTATTTTGTATCCATCATTACTAAGAGAGAGTACAGAGACTTTTCACCTTTCCTTGCAAATCTGGCTCTTTTGTTTCACTGTGATGATTTCCTAGCAGAGGAAGCCTCCAGAGAGAGAGAGAGAGAGTGCTAACCCAGAGGAAGGGGCATATCCCTATTGCCAGCTGACAACTCTAGCACCGTTTATTAACATTTCGTAGACTATTTGGTCCACCTACTACAAGACTTTGGGCTTGTTTACTGTTGCTTAGGAAATCTCACAGAGAGGGAGGGCAGGGAAAGAGAAGAGATAAAACATGACTCAGATGAAGTTATTTAATCACTAGTTTGGAGACTCTGTAAGTGGCATTTAATCATGCTATAAACCCCCAAGGGTACTTAAGATTTTTCTTTAAAATCTGGTCTTAAGATACTCGTTAATGTACACTATATTATTAAAATGGTCTGGTCTGCATGTGTGCTTTTCAATTGTCTAATGTGCTGAAATTTTCTGGAACTCTGAAGTGATGTATTTCTGTTTTGGAAAGGAAACTAAAGCATGGCATCACACACGTAAGAGCCATGAAAGTTTCCTGAGAAAGAAGTCAGAGAGGCCAGAAGGTCACAACAGGAAGAAACCATAGAGACCACATGAGTTCTTTCTAAACCGAGATCCCTGATGCCCAAAGATGTTAAGTGAATCTTCTCAAGGTGATATTCTCAGGGATTAGCAGAGTGTGGACCAGAATCTGTTCTATTTCCAAGTAAAAGCACCACTTATAAATATGGTCCTTCTCCTTTGATTTTGTCAGATACAGCTAAACACAGCACAGCATGTACATGGCATTGGTGAAATACCAGTGTTTATTATCAGTTTATATAGTGTACAATTAAATTTTTTGACCTTTGATATCAGCCTCTGAATTTCAAATTTTATGTTTTCTCATCTGACTGTCTCTTAGCAGCCTTTCAACAGCAGCAGAGACTGATAAGCCCCAGCCTCCACAGCTGGATGACTTTGGGACCTTTCTTTGTGTTTTGCCATTGCTTTTCCAAGTAATGTCCTTGGCATCCTGTCTGGCTTCTAGGTGGGCCTGTCTGTCTTCTAAATGGGAGCAGGGGTGGGCAGGCATTCACTGGGAGAAGAAAGGCACGAGGTTGAGTTAAGGCTGCTTTCATTCCGATCTTCTTACTTCATACTACAATGACGAGTTTACTATTGTCAAAGTCTGATTGATTATTTTCATGATACCAGATTATTCTGGTATCTGAGGAAGCCTTTCTTTCTTGTCATAGGTAAAGTTTTCCATTTTAAATGTTATATCCAAATAAATTACCAAAACAAATCTAGAATTTTCTTCTTAAAGCCTAGAGGACAAAGATGTTGAGGAATGCCCTTGTCGGGTATGTATGGGTATACATTCGAGTTTGATGGCCTGGTATTCTTGATGTGCTGGTCTGCTTCAGCTCCCTTCTCCTCTCCAGGACACTGGCGACTTCAGGGTTCCCAGGGTGGAGCAGGAGCAGGCAGCGGAGCAGCTGAAGGCACAGGTGGCCCGCCTCCAGGCTGAAAAGGCAGATCTGCTGGGTATTGTGTCTGAGTTACAACTCAAGCTGGACCCAGGTGGAGAGGACTCCTTTGTCGAAATCAAGATGGCTGTAAGTTCAATAACAAAATCCTCACTCAAAACCAAACCTAGACAGTCAGCAACAGTGGGGAAATACTTTCTTTATAACACAAGAAAGCCAAGTAGTGAGAAGATTACAGTGTAGCAAAGATAAATTAATTTTCATTATTTAAGTATAACATGAACCACTTCAGTCTAGCTGAAGTGGAAAGCTATGGATTACTTTTTTTTTTGCATGGGCAGACACCAGGAATCGAGCCCGGATCTCCAATGGATTACCTTTCACATCAAAAGGGATGGTCTTTTTATATTTGCAATATGTCCTGACAGATTAGACATTTTTGTGACTGACCTGAAAGAGACAAAACAAACTTTCATTTTTCAGAACGGGTTTCAAGGCTCTGCTCAGCAGCTCACTTAAGTGAACAGAATTGTGACCAGATGCAGTAAACTAAACCCTTTTCATTAATAGTACTGTCATTTCAACAGTCTTTTGCAGAACCATGGAATACTGAAAATAAGAAACAGGAAAAAGAAAAGATGAGAGCTGCCCTGGCTGGAGGGTGAGGGGTATTCTGGCTTCTCCCTCCTTCCCCACAGCAGCTTCCCGGGTACTAGGCAGAGCCAGGAGTGAAGCATTGATGTACAAGCCAAGGTGAAGTGAGCCAAGAGGGGTGCATGTGCAGACCCTTCCTCAGCATCTGGAAAGCATCTGTTGTGGCTGTGTTTAGGTGCAGAGTCAGCCAAATTTGAGAGCAAACCATGTAGAGAAACTACCTGGAGCTCATCGTTTGTTGTCACTAAAAAATAAGTACGGATAATGAAGGAGGAAAACACATGAGGACAAAAATCAAACATACCTGTTCACTAGTAGTCATAGCACATTATTCACAATTGCCAAAAGTTAGAAGCAGCCCCCCATGTCGTTGACCAATGAATGGATAAACAAAATGTGCTATATACATACAATGGAGTATTATTCAGATAATTCAGCCAAAAGAAGGAATGAAGTCCTGATACCTGCTGTATCATGGATGAACCTTGAAGATACCATGTTGAGTGAAATAGGCCAGATATAAAAGGACAAATATTGTATGAGTTCATTGATTTGAAATGCCTAGACTGAGCAAATTCATAGAGACAGAAAATAGATTACAGGTTACCAGGGGCTGAGGTGGGAGGTAGGAGAGTGAGGGTGGGGAATGGGAAGTTATTGCTTAATGGGTACAGAGTTTCTGTTTGGAGTGATGGGAAAGTTTTGATGATGGATGGTAGCACAATACCGTGAATGTAACTAATACCAAATTATACGCATGGAAGTGGTTAAAATAGGAAATTTTGTGTTGTATGGGTTGTATGGTTACCATACAACACAATTTTTAAAAAAAGAAAATTTTTTTAAATTTTTAAAAGAAGAAAATGTCATCTCTGCTCCCTAATAAAATCTTACATGCATTAATAGTGGTCCAAATCAAGAGAATTAAAGTGCCAATTAAAAAACACACTTTGCCCCAGAGTACCCTTTGATCAAATTGCTGCAACCTTCTGCAAATACCTGATAAAATTTAGGAAGCTCAAAGTGTATCACCCAAATGCGGCCTCTTCCTTCGGAGTCCTTGATGAGCATAATAGTTTCCTTCACAGAAGAGGGACAGCTACTGTTCAGATAAATGTGTTTTTCCTACTTTGCTTATGACCTCAGAAACACTGTCCAAGATTTAGAAAGAGTTTCTGCAATCACATTTGCTTGTAACAACCTTTGCAAAGTTTTGAAGATTTTCCCTGCTAGCCCACTGGAATATAAATGTCTTCGAAACAAGGTTAAATGGTCTGTGTCTTCTTGCTCTCCAAATGTCCCTCAGTGCACAAGAATTTCTAAGAGGAGCCACTTCTGGGCACTGCCTTCACAAAAAACTATTCCCCTTTTTACTTGCGCTAAAGCAAGTTCTGGCATTTTGCAGGAGAGGCGTGTGTTGATGTCACTAGGTGTGACTTTAACCCAGGGAAAGAGAGAACTGCCAAGGAGAGAGGCAAAGAGAAGCTTTCATGTTTATGGAGTCAGGGTAAGCGTGCCAACTGAGGGGACTGGCCTGACATCTCCACACAGTTTCTGTGACCCTGACAGGCATGGAGGTGAGGAAAGAGGGCATTTCTAGTCCATCTGCGTGGCTGGATTTCAACACTTCATTTGTAAATATTTGGTCAGTTCCTTGGGTTACATGTCATCAAAATCTTCGACCTCTTGTTTTTACCTCTTCTTGTATGTATAAGTATATAATATTTAATATAAAATGTATTAAATCCTCTCATTTCTGCTTGTACAGGAAGGAGAAGTGGAAGCGGCAATAAAAGAAATCAAGGATGGTGCTGGGCTCACAGGAACGGCCTCCTTCGACACGTATGTGAAGAAGCCAGGGTGGTGGGGCAGACAGGGGCAGTCTGTGACTGTCACCTCCTCACTGCATGGTCAAATGTGATGGGCTAGGAAAGTAACTTCTTATAAGGTCCTTTCAAGAATGTTAGGTTCGGATGCTATTTCATGTTTAATCTGCCAAAACTGGCAGAGAATGAAAGCAGCATGTGGTACTTTTTTAGGCTACTTAAAGCTCACCACTCTGCTACAGAGTTGTTTCATTGCCATCAGATAGGAGGTGAAAACAAATTCTGTTAATCAGAAGCTAGCTACTGTTCTTAACTGAAAGACCTAGGGATCCTGGTTTGTTTGCCAGTGCTGTTTGGCCTGGACCAGGCTGCCCACTTGATAAGGGAGATGTTTTCATCTTCTCTTTCCTAGTCATTCCCAACCACAAGCCACGATGACTGGGAGATCTTCTCTAAAGACTGCTGCTGCTTGGAATCCCTGTGGGTGTTTCCTGAAAGTGCCTGATATCCTCCCTGTGGAGTCGTAGGCTTACTTGTTTCAAGTTAATACTTAGAAAACAGGCATCTTCAGTAACGAGAGGGACTTTGAGGTGGGAGGCAGTAGAGGAACTGAATTTGTCCCTATAAGATAACTTGTCCAGTTATCTCACAATCTCTTTAGGGATCCCTGTCCTCATAGCCCTTTGAAACCTTTGTTCTATAACTTTGTGGTTGGGTACAGAGAAGGATTTATAAAACATGAAAATGGTATATATTTTTTCCAATTACATTCCCAAGCCCATGTGTTAGGGAGAAAATAAGTAGTAAATAATATTCTTTTACCATACAGGGTGATTGGCATAAATGAAAGTTATTTCCTTTTTTAGTGAAAAATTCCTCAGTTTGTCCCTAAATTGCTTTTTTAAAATCAAAAAACTTGCCTGGAAGTGAGAGAAGGAAGCAAGCCCTGTTTGAAATGCTCAAGCCACTTCCTCCTCATTTAGATCTGCATACAAAACCACTTCCTCTTTCATGCCACTGTTTTTGTAACAAACAACAGATTCTTGACCCTGTTTTAAGTGTCAAAGGAGTCAGTGATTGGTTTCTAGTTTTGGAGCTGGAGCTCTGGAGCTGGGAATGGGGACTGAAGCCTGGCTGTCCCTTAGACATGTGGGTGGAGGCAGAACCTTGAGTGGTGGCTGCTCCCAGCATCACCGAAGGCCCTCAGGGGTTTCGTTCTTGTAGCAGATGTCATGACTGTGTTGGCTGATTATTGAAATGTCTCTTTAATCAGATGCTGGCATCGAGAAAAATATTTGCCCTACCAATAGTGCCCATATTTCTCAGCTCTAACAGTCTGAAACCAAAGCTTTTGTTCTCTTCACCTGATAGTTCAGTGGTTTCTGTCCTGTTAGAGAGCAGCTCACAGCTGGCATGTGTGCTTTGTGCGCTTGGTCACTGCAGTTCCAGAGATCTGCTGTCTCCACTGGGCTCCTTGGGGGACCATTGGCTGGGGGCTGGCTGGGTACACAGTGACCATTGGCAGGAAGCAGGGAGGTGCCTGCTGGCCTCTCTGGAGCCTCACTTCTTGTTCTCTGCTCCCCTGGTTTGCACGGGAGGGTGCACAGGGTCCCAGGGCCTGTGTGGCAGTTCCAGGCAGCTCTGTTCTTAGACTTTACCATTTTCGTTTTCTGATAAGAACCTTTTAACGTTTACATTGAAAGTGACTTTGTCTTACTGTAGAAGCAAATCTGTAGAAGGTGCCAAGAACTGTTTGAAATTTGAAGATTTAACTGTGAGCCAACTCCTGCTTTGCCTAAGAGAAGGAAACCAGAAAGTGGAGAGACTTGAAATTGCACTCAGGGATGCCAGAGAAAGGTATGAAATAGGTAGCTTGAAATGTGTATATGGGTTTTTTCCAAAGCTTTATTGAGGTGTAATTCATGTACCCATTTAAAGTTTTCAGTTCATCTATTTAATGTGTACCTTCCAGTATAAAGAGTCACATATTCTAAACCATTACCAAAATATACCCCTTACCACAATATAATTTTAGAACATTCTCTCCCCCAGAAAGAAACCTCTTTCCCCTCAGCACTCATTTCCTCTCCCTCCTCCCAACCTCTGACAATTATCAATCTATTTTCTTTTATTTTGTATATTGTTAGACTCCGTTTGTTAGTATTTGATTGAGGATTTTTGCAGTTATTTCATAAGGAATATTGGTCTGTAGTTTTAATTTCTTGTGATATCTTTGCCTGGTTTTGGTAGCAGAGTAATGCTGGACTCATGGAGTGAGTTAGAAAGTAGTTCTTTGTCATATGTATATATTTATATACACACAGACCCCTTGATTTTCAATATGGGAACCTCTTTATACAGGTACGTCTGCCACGAAATGCTCTTGCAAGCATGAGCATATTGGCTGGGCTCTGGGGTAAAATTTATTACCTTATGGTGCTGTTGTCTATAAAGTTCTATTTGTGAGTGCACTTTTTAGAAATGCAAAGTGCTAAGTTGATACAAGATATGGAGGAGGTTTTTATAATAGTTTTAGGGTTCAGGTAATTGTAATATTTAATCATAAATATGCTATGACATAATTAACTCTAGCCAGACATAAAGGACTCATTAATCTTGAAGTTTAAGAACTTTAAAAAGCCCTTTCTAATTGAAACAGTTCATATTTTTAATATAGGAATATCTGTTCTTAAAATATGAGACACAATGTTTTAGTTCACTAAAATTGCTAAAATGTGATATACCATGTTGTGGGGTGCACCGAAAGAGAGACCATACAATTCAAAACTGCAAGCCAATTTGGAGTCTTTATTAGCCGGTCGGCGACTGCCTCAGAAACCTCCAAGAAACAGGATTCAGAGAGCAGCCCCTAGAGGTTTTCAAGGTGTGCTTATAAAGGCTAAAATCATGCTGTGGTTTTTTTTTGCAGTTGCTAGCAAGCAAGTGGTTCATAGAAGCAGAAGAATACCATTAGCCGTTGCCAAAACCTATCCCATTCCCACAGTTTCTTAGCATTGGTTATTGTTTAATTCTCGGGGACATTCCGCCCCACTGGTGTGGGGACTCTCCCTGCTTGGGCCTGATTGATTGCTCCTGCTTGGGCCTGATTAATTGCTCCTGGCCCTCCACATACCAAAAATGGACTGCCTTTTAACAGTGAGGATTTATTAGTTTAACAATTTTATAGTTCTGAGGCATGAAAATGCCCAAATCAAGGCTTCAACAGGTGATCTATCAATCCTGGACTCCTCTGTCACATGGTAGTGTCTGCTGGTCCTCCTCTCATTGCTTTCATCTTCTGGCTGCTCGGTCTGTGACTTTCTTTCTGAGCTTCTGTGTGTTTCTCTCTTTTAGCTCTTTCTCTCTTAGCTTTTGTCTTTTCTCTTTGTCTTTCATGTTCTGTGCTGTTTGAATCTGTTATGTACCCTAGAAAACACTATGTTCTTTTAATCCATTCTTCTAGAGGCAGACCTATTGTGGGTGGGACCTTGTGGTTAGGCTATTTCAATTGCAGTGGACCCAGCCTACTCAGTAGGTCTTAATCCTTTACTGGAGTCCTTTGTGAACAGGATAAAGACAGTAAAAGCCCAGAAAAGGTAAGAGATGAAATCCAGAAAAAAACCTCCAGAGGAGAGAGAGCCATTGAAACCAACCTAGGAGAGAAGGAACAACAGACATCACCATGTGCCTTCCCATGTGACAGAGAAATCCCAGATGCCATTGGCCTTTCTTTGGAGAAGGTATCCTCTTGTTGATGCCTTAATTTGGACATTTTCATGGCCATAGAACTGTAAATTTGTAACCTAATAAACCTGCCTTGTAAAAGCCAAACCGTTTCTGGTTGGTTGAATTCTGGCAGCTTTAGCAAGCAGAAACATGCTCTTATAAAGAGCTTTAGTAAGAGGATGAAGACCCACCTGGAACATGCCTCAACTGAAATAACCTCATCAAAAGGTTCCACCCTCAATAGGTCTATACCCTCAAGAATGAATTAGCTTTAAGAATATGATCTTTTCTGGGCTACATAAGAGCTTCCCACTAGCACACTCCACCCTCTAGACCCCCAAAGGCATGTTCCTTCCATATGCAAAATTCATTCATTCCATCACAGTATCTTAAAAGCCTTAAATCATTTCAGTATTAAATACAAAGTCTCGGTCAAAATCAGTTACAGCTGTGGTCTATCCTAATTTTGCCTAAGGGCAAAATTCCCCTCTTGCTGTGTACCTGAGAAAGTTAGAACGAATTATCTGCTTCTGATATAGAAAGGAGGGACAGTCACAGAATAAATATTCCTATTGCCATAAGGAGAAATTGGAAACAAAACAGAGGTCACTGGTCCCAAATAGTTCTGAAAACCTTTAGGGAAAGCTCCATTATTATTTCAAGGACTGAGAGTCATCTGTAGAATGATGCCTTGTCCTTGGGGCTTGATAGAGTAGCAGCCCCACCCTTTCCAAGGGTTGTGCAGCAACCATGCTCTCCCCAATAAACTAGGGTGAAGGCTCTAGCATCTCAAAAGCATTGGGATGATAGGCTCTGGGCTCCATCCTCCTCAAGCATGAGGAGGGAGCCATACTTTCAGCAATCTCCAGAACACAGGCTCAACCTCCTCAGAGCAGTGGGGTGGTGGCCACTGTCCCTAATCCCTGGTGAGTATGCTCCATCCCCTCTGAGGCCTGGTTTGGTTGGGGGGGGGGGCAGCATTCTTCCTGGGTAATGGAGCAGCTAAGATCCCTTAGTTCCCCAGGCATCTGAGAACCTTGGGATAGCAAAATTCTGCCTGGACAATGGGTCTGAAGGCTTGCCCTCTGTAAGGTTCAACCCAAACTCACCCTTTCTATGTACATGGGTAGGTTTACTCTCCTGGTCCCAGGTTTCTTGGAGCCAGATCTCAGCTTCCATGGTTCTGCCTTTGAAGTCATTTTTCCTTTAATCTGTCTGTTTTCTGTCCCTTTTAGTCCAGGCTGGCAGTGGTTCCATTGATAGAGATCTCGCAATAAACTTGCTTATTTCATATATAATCCTTGGGGGTCCAAATCAACAGATAGTTGGATTTTCCACAGATCCTTTCTGGGTAACTGTATTTCCACTCTGATTTGCACTGTAATGGTTGACTGGTTCCATGTTCAGTTCTCACAGTGGGTTCTATTCTCTGGGGACTTACTTTCCAGAAGCTCAGAATTTTCCAAACCATCAATTTCTGATTTCTTTGTATGTAGGAATTAGGTTCTCAGCTTATCCCTTTCCTCTCTCATTTTACTATAAGCTGCAAGGAGACCAGGCTACACTTTCCACATTTAATTTGTTTGCTTGTTTGTTTGTTTGTTTTGATGGGGGAAGTACATGAGCCGGGAATCAAACTTGGGTCTCCCACATGGCAGGCAAGACTTCTACCACTGAACTACCCTTGCACCCTCCACATTTATCTTGGAAATCTCCTCAGCTAAATATCCAAGCTCGTCACTTTTAAATTCTGCCTTATATTCAACATCAGAAATCAATTTTGCCAAGTTCTCTGCTACTTTAAAACAAAGGTTGCCTTTTTTCCAGTTGGCAGTGCCACATCATTTCTGTCTAAGGTATCATCGGAAATACCTTTAGTGTCCATATCTCTACCAGCAGTCTCTGCAAAGCAATCTAGGCCTTTTCCATCAAGCACCTCACACTTCTTCCAGAATCTTCCCCTTACCTATTTATAAAGTCATTCCAGCATCTTTGGTATTTGCAATCCAGCACCATACACTCCTGGTACCAAAATCTGTTTTAGTTTGCTAAAGTGACTGAAGTGCAAAATGTCAGAAATGGGCTGGATTTTACAATGGGGATTTATTAATTTACAAGCTTACGGTTCTGAGGCTGTGAAAATGTCCAAATTTAAGGCATCAAGAGGTGATCCAGCAGTCCTAGTTTCCTCGGTCACATGGTGGCACCTCCTGGTCCTTCTCTTCTGGATTTTGATGCTTTCAGCTCTGGCTGCTCCGTCTGTGGCTTTCTGTCTGAGATTCTGTGTGTTTCTCTCTTTTAGCTTCTGTCTCTCCTAGCTTCTGTCTTTCATACTCTTATTAATGGCTCCAGTAAGATGATTAAGACCCACTGGAGCATGCCTCAAATGAAATAACCTCACCAAAAGGTCCCACCCACAATTGGTCTATGCCCACAGGAATGCATTAGTTTTAAGAACATAATCTTCAGAAAAGAGCAAGAGTAGCTATACTAATAGCTAACAAATTAGACTTCAAATGTAAAACAATTAGAAGAGACAAAGAAGGACACTATGTGTTAATATAAGGAACAATTCAACAAGAAAACATAACAATCATAAATATTTATGTACTGAGCCATAGTGCTTCAAAATACATGAGGCAAACACTGAAAAGAGAAATAGACACATCTACCATAATAGATGGAGACTTCAATTCCCCGCTCTCATCAATGGACAGAACATCTAGACAGAGGATCAGTAAAGAAACAGAGAATTTGAATAATACAATAAATGAACTAGACTTAACAGACATTTATAGAACATTACACCCCACAATAGCAGGTGTGCTGGTTTGAAAGGAAGTATGCCCCCTAAGAAAAGCCATGCTTTAATATAAATCCCATTTCATAAAGGTAGAATCATCCCTATTCAATACTGTATATTTGAAACTGTAATGAGATCAACTCCCTGGTTGATGTGATTTAGTTAAGAATGGTTGTTAAACTGGATTAGGGGATGACATGTCTCCACCCATTTGAGTGGGTCTTGATTGGTTTATTGGAGTCCTATAAAGAGGAAATATTTTGGAGAATGAGAGATTCAGAGAGATTCAGAGAGAGTGACACTACGAAGCAGAGAGTCCTTCAGCCAGCGATCTTTGGAGATGAAGAAGGAAGATGCCTCCCGGGGAGCTTCATGAAACAGGAAGACAGGAGAGAAATCTAGCAGATGACGCCGTGTTCGCCATGTGCCCTTCCAGCTGAGAGAGAAGCCCTGACTGTGTTCGCCACGTGCCTTCTCACTTGAGAGAGAAACCCTGAACTTCATCGGCCTTCTTGAACCAAGGTATCTTTCCCTAGATGCCTTTGATTGGACATTTCTTTAGACTTGTTTTAATAGGGACATTTTCTAGGCCTTAGAACTGTAAACTTGCAACTTATTAAATTCCCCTTGTTAAAAGCCATTCCGTTTCTGGTATATTGCATTCCAGCAGCTAGCAAACTAGAACAGCAGGATACACCTTTTTCCCAAGTGCTCATGAATCATTCTCAAGGATGGAGCATATGCTGGGTTGCAAAGCAAGTCTCAATAAATTTAAAAAGATTGAAATCATACAAAACACTTTCTCAGATCATAAAGGAAAGTTGGGAAATAATAGGCAGAAGGCCAGAAAATTCACAAATGTATGGAGCCTCAACAACACACTCTTCAACAACCATTGGGTCAAGGAACAAGATTACAAGAGAAATAAGTAAATATCTTGAGGCAAATGAGAATGAAAACAACATATCAAAATTTATGGGATGCAGCAAAGGCACTGCTAAGAGGGAAATTTGTTCCTTAAATGCCTGTATCAAAAAAAGAAAAAAGAGCAAAAATCAAGAAATTAATTGTTTTCTTGGAAGAACTAAAGAAAGAACAGCAAACTAATCCCAAAGCAAGCAAAAGGAAAGAAATAACAAAGATGAGAGCAGAAATAAATGAAATTGAGAACATGAAAACAATTAAGAAAATCAACAAAACCAGAAGTTGGTTCTTCGAGAAAATCAATAAAATTGATGGACCCTTAGCAAGGTTGACAAAAATAAAAGAGAGAGGATACAAATAAATAAAACCAGAAATGGAAGAGGAGACATAACCACTGACCCTGCAGAAATAAAGGAAGTAATGAGAGGATACTATGAACAATTTTATGCTAATAAACTTGACAATGTAGATGAAGTGGATAACTTCCTAGAAAGGCATGAACAACCAACACTGACTTGAGAAGAAATAGATGACCTCTACACACCAATCACAAGTAAAGAAATTGAATCAGTCGTTAAGAAGCTCCCCAAAAAGAAAACTCCAGAACCAGATGGCTTTACATGTGAATTCTACTGAACATTCAAGAAAGAATTAGTACCCAATCCTGCTCAGACTGTTCAAAAAAATTGAAGAGAAGGGAAGGCTACTAACTCGTTCTATGAAGCCAACATAACCCTCATACAAAAGCCAGACAAAGATACTACAAGAAAAGAAAATTACAGACCAATCTCTCTGATGAATATAGATGCAAAAATCCTCAACAAAATTCTTGCAAATCAAATTCAGCATTAAAAGAATTACACACCATGACCATCTGGGATTTATCCCAGATATGCAAGGATGGTTCAAAATTACTAGAAATTACTAGAGCTAATAAATGAGTACAGCAAAGTAGCAGGCTTAGAAGATGAGCACTTAAAAATCTGTAGTGTTTCTGTATACTAGTAATGAATTTGAAGTCTAATTTGAAGTCTAATCTTTTCTGAAGATTATGTTCTTAAAACGAATCCATTCTTGTGGGCATAGACCTATTGTGGGTGGGACCTTTTGGTGAGGTAAGAAAAATCAATTAATGAGAAAATCAATTAATGTAATACACAATATCAACAAATCAAAGCAGAAAAACCACATGATCATCTTGATTGATGCAGAACAGGCATTTGACAAAATTCACCATTCTTTCTTGTTGAAAACACTTCAAAGGATAGAAATAGAAGGGAACTTCCTCAACATGATAAATGGAATATGTGAAAAACCCATACCTATAATCATCCTCCATGGGGAAAGACCGAAAGCTTTCCCCCTGAGATCAGAAACAAGACAAGGATGTCCACTGTCACCATTGTTATTCAACATTGTGTTGGAAGTTCTAGCCAGAGCAATTAGACAAGAAAAGGAAATACAAGGAAAGTAAGAAGTAAAACTCTCACTGTTTGCAGATGATATATTATATGTCAAAAATCCCGAAAAATCAGCAAAATTACTAGAGCTAATAAATGAGTACAGCAAAGTAGCAGGCTTAGAAGTTCAGCACTTAAAAATTTGTAGTGTTTCTGTACACTAGGAATGAACAATGTGAGGAGGAAATCAAGAAAAAAATTCATTTACAATTGCAACCAAAAGAATAAAGTATTTAGAAATAAATTTAACTGAGGATACAAAAGACCTATACAAAGAAAACTGTAAGAAATTGATAAAAGAAATCACAGAAGACCTAAATAAATGGAAGGGCATACCATGGTCATGTATTGGAAGACTAAATACAGTTAAGATGTCAGTTCTACCTAAATGTATTTATAAATTCAATGCAATACCAATTAAAATCCCAGAAACTTACTTTCCAGAAATAGAAAAACAATAACCAAATTTATCTGGAAGGGCAGGGTGCCCCAAATAGGTAAAAATATCCTGAGAAAGAAAAATGAAGTTGGAGGTCTCACACTACCTGACTTTAAGACATATTATGAAGCCAAAGTGGTCAAAACAGCCTGGTACTAGCATAAAGATAGATATACTGACCAATGGAATAGAATAGAGTGTTCAGATATACATCCTGTCATCTATGGACAATTGATCTTTGACAAGGCAGTCAAGCCAACTCACCTGGAACAGAACAGTATCTCCAATAAATGGTGCTTAGAGAACTGGATGTCCACATGCAAAAGAATGAAAGAGGATCCATTTCTCACACCCTATACAAAAATTAACTCAAAATGCCTCAAAGAACTAAACATTAAGACCATAAAACTTTTAGAAGATAATGTAGGGAAATGTCTTATAAACTTGTAATAGGAGGTGGTTTCCTAGATCTTACACCCAAACCGTGAGTATTGAAGAAGGAAATAGATAAATGGGAACTCCTGAAAATTAAACACTTCTGTGCATCAAAGAATTTTGTCAAGAAAGTAAAAAGGCAGCTGACACAATGGGAGATAATATTTGGAAACAACATATCAGATAAGTGTCTAGTATCCAGAATATATAAAGAGATTGTTCAACTTAACAACAAAAAGACAAGCAACCCAATTACAAAATGGGCAAAAGACATGAACAGACATTTCTCAGAAGAGGAAATAAAGACGCTAAACTTCCCTGGCTATTAGGGAAATGCAAATCAAAACCACAATGAGATATCTCACACCCACCAGAATGGCCATTATCAAAAAAAAAAACAGAAAACAACAGGTGCTGGAGAGGATGTGGAGAAAGAGACACACTTATCCATTCTTGGTGAGGATGTAAAATAGTACAACTGCTGTGGAAGACATTTTGGTGGTTCGTCGGGAAGCTAAGTAATGAATTGCCATATGATCCAGCAATACCATTGCTAGATAGCTATTCAGAGGACATGAGAGCAAGGGCACAATGGACATTTGCACACCAATGTTTATAGCAGCATTATTTAAAGTTGCCAATTGATGGAAACAGCCCAAGTGTCCATCAACAGATGAGTGGCTAAACAAGCTGTAGTACATAATAGGATGGGATATTACACATCTGTGAGACAGAATAAGGTCATGAATCATGTAACAATGTGGATGGACCTTGAGAACGTTAATGCTGAGTGAGATTAGCCAGAAACAAAAGGACAAATACTGTATGGTCTAACTGATATGAACTGACATTAATGAATGAACTTGGAGAATTTCAGTTAAGGACAGAAGTTATCAGGAGATAGAAATAGGGTAGAGATTGAGTAATTGGAGCTGAAAGAATACAGATTGTGCCACAGGACTGATTGTAAAAATTGAAAAATGGATAGCACAATGCTACCTGATTGTAGCACAGTAATATAAGTACACTGATTGAGGCTGAATGTGAGAATGATAGAGGGAGGAAGGCTTGGGGCACATATGAAACCAGAAGAAAAGATAGACGATAAAAGCTGAGATGGTATAATCTAAGAATGCCTAGAGTGTACAATGATAGTGACTAAATGTACAAGTTAAAAAATGTTTTTGCATGAAAAGAACAAAAGAATGTCAATATTTCAGGGTGTTGAAAATAGATGGTCATTCATGTTTTAAAACTTCAACTTCTGTGTGAGACTAAAGCAACAAATGCTTATTTGGTACAAAATTTATAGTTTCACTAATGCATTTCCTAATTTAACTTATATGGACAGTTTAACTGAACACCGTAAGTACATGAAACTTTGAATAGGGCATGAGACTTTGTAGGTTTGTCCAGTGTGATGCCCCAATAAATCCCAGAGTGATTTGAATAGTGAATAAAGAAGTATTTGCAAAGTCCCCTTGGGAGAATGGGGAGAAAGGGGGGAAATTCAGCTTCCCCATTTGGAGAATTCCTGAGATTCTTTCAAGCAGTGGGGTCAACCAGATCAATAGGCCAAACCCTCAATCTTGGGGTTTGTTCCCATGAAACTTATCCTCACAAAGAATAAGCTAAGCCTACTTAAAATTAGGCCTTTGAGTCACTCCCAGAGTACCTCTTTTGTTGCTCAGATGTGGCCTCTCTCTCTCTCAGCCAACATGGCAAGCAAATTCACTGCCCTCCCCCTCTGTATATGGGACATGACTCTCAGGGGTGTAAACTTCCGTGGCAACGTGGGACAGAAATCCTAGAATGAGCTGGAACTCAGCATCGAGGGATTAAGGAAACCTCAACCAAAAAGGGGAGGAGAAATGAGACAAAATAGAGTGTCAGTGGCTGAGAGATTTCAGAGTCAAGAGGTTATCCTGGAGGATATTCTTACGCATTATATAGATAACCCCTTTTTAGTTTAATGTGTATTAAAGTGGCTAGAGGGAAGTGCCTGAAACTGTAGACCTGTGTTCCAGTAGCCATGTTTCTTGAAAATGATTGTATAATAGTATACTTTCACAATGTAACTATGTGATTGTGAAAACCTTGTGTCTGATGCTCCTTTGATCTATGGTATGGATAGAAGAGTAAAAATTATGGATAAAAAATAAATAATAGATGGAACAAAGGTTAAAAAATATAAAACATATCTTTTCTGTGGTACATAACAGCTTCACACCATCACAACAAGTTATTTATTCAGTATCAGGTTAACCTAGAAGGCCCATCAACGTTTGTCCTCTGGCCTATTTGATCGTTGACCCTTTTCCAAGGGAAGGCACAGTGGCTATAATCCTAAGCTTTTACCTGAGAGCCTACTATTGTTCCTTGGAAAGTTAAGACATGACTTCAAGAAGATTGTCCTCATGTTCTAATGTGGTAAAGTAATGTGGTAAAATATCTGTCCTGCCTTTTTAGCAAATCCCAATTCATAGTAAGAATGTACAGATAAATAGAAAATAATTAAATGTTCTTACTTTTAATACCTTTATGACAGCTGATTTTTAAAGAGAGGTTACGCTGTGAATGAGACCTTAATAGCCATGGGTTAATCAAAATGTGTTTATGGTTCGCAGGCATGTTCACATCTCAAATTCTGCACACCATTCCTAGAAGTCAAGTTACTTAGACTAGCATGATTAGCTTCAATAATAAGCATGTAAACTTAGGAATTTGCTAGTTGTATATCTCAATCTTTCATATGATACAGGCATACCTCAGAGATACTGTGGTTTCAGTTCTAGGCCACTGCAATAAAGTGAGTCATGATTTTTTTTACTGTTTTTTTGTTTGTTTCCCAGTGCATATAAACATTATGTTTACACTATACTGTGGTCTATTAAGTGTGCAATAGCATTATGCTGAAAAAAAGCAACAACAATATGTACCTCAGAATGTGACAGACACAAAGTGAGCATATTGGAAAAATGGTGCTGATAGATTTGGTCAATGCAGGATTGCCAGAAACCTTCAATTTGTAAAAAAAAAAAAATATGGTATTTGCACAATAAAATGAAGTACCATAAAATTAAGTATGCCTGTATATATAATTCCTGCTTTTAAAATAATTACAACTTTGTCTGGAGGCTAAGAGGTGTGAGTCTTTAAATGGGAGCTAATAAATTAGGCCGGCCTTTGAGATGGTGGCTTCACACCCCCACCTCCAGCTCCCTAGAAAGGGTCCACTTTTCAATAGCAGTGCATTTCTGCTTGGTCAGCCGGCCTGCTATAGTATTTGACAACTGAAAAGTCTGATTAGTCACCAGATCTGTATTGTTTTCCACATAAATAGAAGGATGATGGTTTTCTCCTAGCAAAAGTAGGACTGAAACCAAGAAAAAAAATCACAGGGGGGTTGTGCCAGTTTGAAACTATTATGTACTCCAGAAAAGACATGTTTTAAACGTGATACAGTCTTATGGGGGCAGCCATGTTTCTTTTAATCCTGATTCAGTATTGTGGGATGGAAATTTTGATTAGATTGTTTCCATGGAGATTGGCCCACCCAATTGTGGGTGTGAGCTTTTGATTACATTACCTTCATGACGTATGGGCCCACCCATTTGAAGTCTGTCTTGATTCGTTTACTGGAAACCTTTAAAAGAAGAAACATTTTTGAGAAAACTCAGAGCCGACACCAAGAGAGATGTTTGGACATGTAGAAAGAAAAGCCCCCATGGAAGCTGTTTGAAACCAGAAGCCAAAGGACTAGCAGGTGCCAACCACATGCCTTCCCAGCTGAAAGAGGTGTTCTGGACCCATTGACCTTTCTTGAGTGAAGGTATATTTCCCTGGATGCCTTAGTGTGGATATTTTTATGACCTTAGAACTATAAACTTGTAATCACTGAAGTCCTTTTTTAAAGCTGTTCCATTTCTGGTATATTGCATTCCAACAGCATTTAACAAACCAGTACAGGGGTGAACACCCTGACAATTTACACAGTATATAGTATATAATAAAGCACATCCGAAGACCTAACATGTCTCTTTTTCCAACAAATAGGTCAGTCTTCTATCATTTTCATTAATCACAGGAACCAGTGGTAGAGATACTCTAAAATTTATTCTGAATTTTATCAGGTGATTTGTAGAGAGAAGGGAAAATAGATTTATCCTTCCATCATTGTTTTGCCAGGATTCATATCTAATGTACTTTGTGTTTACTGAACATAGTCAGACTGATAGCCAATAAGGAGCTAGGAGTATAGGAAAAGTGGCCCAGGAGAATCGACAAGTAGCAGAGAAAATTCAGCCCAAGGTGAAATTTTGGAGTAGAAAGTTAAACTATGTCGGATGTGAGTGAGGTTAAAAAGGCCTGTCCTCCAGCCCTGTACCATGTGGCTCTTAACCCATCTGCCAGGCTTAGCTGGAGACCACCCTGCCCGTGATTAGATTTGGCAGTTTGCCACAGATACCAATGTGGTTTGATTTACTTTTCACCTCACTGTTTGTTTTTAATCAGCTTTACATTCACATAGTATTTTAGTTTCTTTGGCTGCTCAAGCAAATAACCATGTAATGGATTAGTGTAAACAATAGGGATATTTTAGCTTGTGGTTTTAAGATTAGGAAAAAAGTCCAATCATGGTAATACTTTCTTCCCAAAGGCTGGTGTTGTGGGGCTGGCCGCTGGTGATCTTTGGTCTGGGGCTCCTCTGTCACATGACAGTGCACGTGATGGATTCTCCCAGCCTCTCTGTTCTCTTCTGGATTTCATCAAACTTCCAACTTCTTGCTTCCCATGGTAGCTTTCTCTCTGTCTTTCTTTAAGTTTATAAAGGATTCCAGTAACAGGATTAAAACCCATCCTGACTGGGTTGGGCCTCACCTTAACTAAAGTATCCTCATCAAAACATACTACTTACAATGAGTTCACACTGATAAGAATGGATTAAGTCTAAGAACATGATTTTCTGGGGTATGTAGCTCCAAATCAACACATACAGTTTAAAAAATTGGTTTTTCTACAAGCTTCTTATGGAAAGACAACAGTTCCTTGACCAAGCTTCTCACACTACCTTTTTCTGCTTCCCAGACAATAATTTTCAACACATTTAGTGTGTTCTTTTGCTATTTACCTCCATACATCAGTTTTATATTGCTACTTCCTCAGTTTTCTTTCCTATTTCAAACATACTCTAATGACTTCCCATTGGGAAGAATAAGTATTTAACTCTCTTTGACCTCCACATTTCATCATGTATGCATATGTGTCACACAGACACATATGCTTCTGGACCTCTCTTCCTTTCCTTTCTCCAAAATTGATTCTATTGCAATTCGGTTAAACTATTACTTAGTATTTGCATTAAGATGCCTCTCTATATGCTCTTTGCAGCTGAGCCATATACTATGTCATGACTACTTTTCTCTTTGTTGTAATTTTTTCCTTTGTGCAAAAATAATTGCCATTTTAAAAGTTGATTACGGGGGGTGCAAGGGTAGTTCAGTGGTAGAATTCTCACCTGCCATGTGGGAGACCCAGGTTCAATTCCCTGTCCATGTACTTCCCAAACAAGCAAAACAAACCAACAAAATTTCAACAAATGGTGCTGCAATAACGGAATACTCACATGGAAAAAGAATGAAATGTCACCCCATCATACAGCATACAAAAAACCAAAGTTGATTAGTTTCCCCAAAGTTTTCTTCAGGAAGTGAATCTCTCAATGCTGCGCAAACACGTGAATAATCTAGTATTGTTTCTCTTCTTGAAGACTTTCTTCCTGGAGCCTGGCCCAGTTGCATCCTAAGTCTGTTATATTGCTGTCATCTTGAGATATCCCTTTGCCATCATCCTTGAGAACCTCTTTAGCTCTCCTGTTTAGAGTGCCTGTTTCCAGAATCCAAAGCTATTCTTACTTTTTTTAAATAAGAGCACAACTCCAGTAACTTCCTCAGAAAGAAATATATATTTTTAAGATCTTGTATATCAAGTATTGACTTTTATACTGAACCAGTGGTTTGACTAGATACAGAATTCTAGGTTGGATATAACTTTCCCTTAGAATTTTGAAGGCATTCTAGCTTCTGGTGTTTCTGTTGAAAAATCCATTGCAATTTTGATTCTTAATCTTTTTGGATAAACCTTTTTTGTCTCCTCCTCTTGGAAGGCTCCTTGCTTTGTCCCAAGTATTTCATGTGTTCCTTAGTTTTTAGTTTGCTAAAGCTGATGAAATGCAATAGAACAGAGGTGGACTAGCTTTTAACATTGGGGATTTATTAGCCTACAAGTTTTAAGGGTATGAAAATGTCCAAATATGGCATCAACAGGATGATACCTTCTCCCCAGAGGCCAGCTGCCGGGGATCCCCAGCTTCTCTGTCATATGTCCAGGCACATGGTGACGTCTGCTAGTCCCTTTGTTCTTTCCTGGGTTTCAGTGCTTTCAGCTTCTGGCTTCAGTGGCTTCTTCTTTATTTTCTGTGTTTCCTCTCTTTTAGCTTTTATCTCTCTCAACTTCTGTGGGGCCTTCTCTCTGTCTTTTATGCTCTTATAAAGGACTCCAGTAAGAGGATTAAGACCCACCTCATTCAAGAGGCCATCTACAATAGGTCTACACCCACAGGAATGGACTAAAAGAATGAACTTTTCTGGGGTACATACAACTTCAAAACGTCACGCTTGGTGTGAGCCTGGCTTTTTTGAGGGGGGGGTGTCCTTTCATTTTACAAACTCCTACCCTTCATGATTTAAAATTAATTTAGGGTTAATTTATTACCTCACTTTTTTCTGTTCTCTCTTTCTAGAACTTACTATCATTTTGGATTGGCCTTTCTGGACTAGTCCTTTAGTTTTCTTAACATTTTGTTCCTCTTTTCCATCTCTGTCTTTTTTACTCCTTTCTGGTAGATTTGGTCAACTTTTATCTTCCGATTTTGCTGTTCTTTGTTCCTTATTATAGCATCCCATATTTTATGGATATAAAATGTTTCCTTATATCTCTAAGAATATTAATAATAGTGTTTTTTATATTCCTTCCTCCACTATATTCTGTTTTTAGTGAGTTGCTTTTTTCTGCTTTATTCTCATTCTTTCATTTTAGAGCTCTTGGTAATTTGGACTGTTTGATCAAATTTAAGAGTTGTATGTTAGGAGCAGATTGAAGCTCTTTGTGCATGTGTAGGGGGATCCGGCTGGGAGATCTCTCTGGGAAAAGCACCATATCAGTAACTTTAAATCTTTTCCCTTGTGCTGGTCACATTCTTCATAGAAGACTCTTCTAGTCCCTTTCATCCATGGTGTTTTGTAGATGCTGGTGTTCTTGGAGATAAGTAGGAGAAGGCTGAGGGTCTCAATATTCAACATATAAATCCCCCCTTTTCAGTAGGAACGCAAGTCCCCACTTCCACCTCATGCTGCTGACCTTCAGCCCTCTGGTCTTCTTAACAGGCTTTGAGCAACCTCCTGTTTATAAACCTACTTTTATTGCCACTTCTCGTAGTACCTGGTGCCCCTAATTCCTGAGCCTTTTGGAAGTTCCACAGTGTGCATCAGGTCGCTTGTCAGCTTTCTCCACTCGCATAGGATTTAGCCTTCTTGGGCTTTAAAGGAAGACTTGTGCTTCCCAAGTTCCAAAATTGTCTTGCTATTGTTTTCCCTCCCTTCCTCTTAGTTCATGTAGGTATAAGCCTTCTAAAAAGTCATTTTAATGGGGACTTGAGTGGGGAGGAAATCACATGTATGTATCCAGACCATCATTTTTAGCCAGAAGTCTCTTTTTATTTCATTTGTATTGGGATGGCTTTTATGGAATGAAGGTTAGATATAAAAGAGTATTGCCATGTTTGTTCTTTGTTTCTTCTCAGGGACTTAGCAACTTAGATGGTTCCAAAAAGGAAAAGTCTTTCCTTCTCTGCTGAATCTTGATAGATCACCTGTTTTAGTTTATAAGCTGCCAGAATGCAATATACTAGAAACGGACTTCTTTTATAAAGAATTTAAGTTGCAAGTTTACAGTTCTAAGGCTGTGAAAACATCCAAATTAAGGCAAGACATATTTATAAGAAATGTCCAAACTAAAGCATTCATGGAAAGATACCTTGGCTTAAGAAGGCTAATGTTGTTCAGGGTGTCTCTTTCAGCTGGAAAGGCACATGGTGACTTCTGCTAGCTTTCTCTCCTCATTTCGTAAGGCTCTGCCAGAAACATTTTCCTTCTGCATCTCCAAGGGCTCTGCTGTGTGGGCTCTGTTGGTTCTCTGGACTCTGTTGGTTGCAAAGCTTTTTCCAAAATGGTTCCCTCTTAAAGGGCTCCAGTACGCAACCCCACCTTGAATGGGTAGAGACACATCTCCATAGAAAATATCTAATCAAAAGTTACCACCCACAGTTGGGTAGGTCACATCTCCATGAAAACAATCAAAAAGATCCCACCCAGCAAAATTGAATGAGGATTAAAGAACTTGACTTTTCTAGGGTACACAAACTGGTACAACACCCATGAGTGTATAGGCATACACACACAGAAACACAAATATTTTCCATATATTTTACATGAGAACAGGCAGTGTTATCCAGCATTCAATATGAGCTGGACCTGTCTTTTACCTCTGAATGAGTTCACCTCTTAAATTGATTCTAGCTAGTTTTTTTGTGAAAAACAAAATCAAAATTACCATAGTGCATGTAAAGAGATGTTGAAACTTTGTGGTCTTTTATCCAAAATTTGAACGATGCTTTTTAGTGCTCCTGCAGATGTTAATCCTTGAAGCCAAAGAGAAAGTAACTTTTCCTCATTCTATCATTTTTCAGAATTTCAGATTTTGAAAAGAAAGCAAATGATCATTCTGAGATTGAAACCCAGACAGAGGAGAACACAGAAAGAGAGAAAGAAGAGGAGAAAAGCATAGAGACTGTGGGTACCAAGATCTGAGGCTGTTGCCACATACCAGATGGATTGAGAGCAGTGTAGATACTGGATTTGCGTCTTGTGATATGTTGTTTGCTTTAGAAATATAGAAATAAGATTAAATATATTTTATTTTGCTTGTATTTCCTTGTCCTAATTTAAACTTCATTCACTATAAATTGTAGGGAGATGTGTTCCTATCAGTATTCTAGGAAATAACTCCCCTGTCTCTTCTAGACTGATCTCTCCTAAATGCTTGAGTGAACAGTCCAGCATAATTAAAAAGCTTATGTCTACTTCATGACAAGATCAGTTCAGGACAGGATGTGACCCAGAAAGTTGAGGTAGAGTTTAAAGATCTTAGTTCTGTCCCACAGCTAGTTTGAATGAAGAAGATATATGAATCTGTTTTCAGTGTCCTGTGGTAGCTGAGAGATAGGCCTTTGAGCCTGCAAACGGAGAATCTCAAGCTTAGAGAAGGTTAATGAAACCATGACATTAGCCCACATGAAACTTTAGGTAATTCTTTTATTCAGCGAATACATATTGAATGCCTGCTGTAGGCCGTGCTATGGGCCGAGTCCCTTAGACCCTTGAGAGAATAGAGAACATTTGGAAACTGAGACGAAGACACCACCAGTGAGTGGTAGCACCCTGGTGGCTAAAACTCATTCCACAACTGATGGTAGAAATATCACAGAGGCTTCTATGGCATCATGAAATAAAACTCATTTATAGAAATTGTAATGCTGCCAGGAAAACGTGAGATAGTGAAATTAGTTGAATAAACCAGAAACAGAAATTGGCAAGGGGTTGAATTGCAAGCTGAATAAGCAAGATTGTGGTTTGACCCCCCCCTGGGCTCTGATCTGAACCAAAGTCAGAGTTCATTTTTATTGTGATATAGTCATGATCACAAATGCACCCACTTTGATCAGTTCATGCTATCTAAGGAAACAGGGTTGCATGCAAAGCATTTCTTTTCTCACAAGATACCTGGAATATTGATTGTCAAAGTTTAATCAGGTTTACTAATCGGTCTTAATTGGATGCTAATGGTTCAGACTGTTTTCCCACAAAAAGTCTGTTTAATTGCTGATGATAATCATGTATGTGGGTTTGGAATTTTCTGCATGGCAGGTTGGAAGTGAAGTAGAAGCACTGAACCTCCAGGTCACAACCCTGTTTAAAGAGCTCCAGGAGGCTCACACTAAACTCAGTGAAGCAGAGCTGATGAAGAAGAGACTTCAAGAAAAGTAAGAATGAGAGATGCATTTTATCCTTGCATGCAAACGTGCAGTTTTATAAAGGATTCTGCTATGTTAAAACACAGGATCTCTGTTACTATGTTACTGACTTAAAGAAAACTGGAGACCTAATTAAAATATGAATTCAGAAGATGCTAATGTCCAGGTTAATATCCAAGCATGAAATTCTTGTTGTAACATGGTGGGGCGGGGTCTGGGGGACCTTGAATCTGCTGTTTGGGGGTATTTGCTAAGTACAGCAGCCTATGGGGACCCCTTTACAGAGCAGTGAGCCACTTTCCTGTGACTTATGCCAACAACACTGGTATTGTCAGCAAACATAAAAGAAGATTGAAAAATGCGAAAACGACTTGAATGAGGTTGATTTAGAAAAAAAATTTCTTTTTCATTTAATTATTGGAGCTAGTATATAAATTGAGCTTTTTGTCAGAAGTCACAGTCTTTGTGCTTCTTTAAATACAAAATTTCTCCATAGATGAGATTTTATCTCATCACTACATGAGATAAAAATCTATTTGCATGGCTACCTAATAATTCAAAGTGAATAGTAGCTCATGTGCTCATAGATTTCACCTTCTTAATTTTTAGACATATAGGTCTAGAAATCTGATCATGTCTAGAAAAAAGGCCAGGAAGATAAAATATTTTATTGTTAAATCCTTGAAAATGGCAACCCGAAAAGGCTTTCTATTTGCTGCATAATCTTGAGTTTTGTTTAAAAACCACCTAGAAGTGAAGGAGCAATGTTTGTCCTCATGAAATCTTGATCTTTTGTAGGTGTCAGACCCTTGAGAGGAAAAGTTCTGCAACCCCGTCAGAGCTGAATGAAAAACAAGAGCTTTTATTTAGTAACAAAAAGCTGGAGCTGCAAGTGGAAAGCATGCTGTCAGAAATCAAAATGGAGCAAACTAAAACAGAAGATGTAAAGTGAGTATGTACTATTGGCTACTCACTAGGAGGAGATCAAATAGCGATTTTATACAGATTGGAATTAGTATTTGAGAATAAATTTATAAAATTTCTCTTTTATTTACGTGAAAGAGTACTGGGAGGGAAACTTTCAGAGAGGATAAAACTTAAGTTTGTTATAACAAAATTTAATTAATTGTGCTCACTCTTGGTTCTTTGGGAAAGAATAGTTTCTTTGAGAGTAGGAAAATGCTCACAGGAGGTGGGATGATAAAGGTAGGAGAAATTTTGCTACTTGAATGTTGAGAAGAAATTTGGGAGGCATAACTATAAATCAGTTTCAATAATCCCCCCCCCAAGATTCCATTTTTTCATTTCTTTTTTAATAGGGCCAAATTAGCATCCCTACAGTTGACACACAATAAGCTTCTTCAAGAACACAGTAATGCACTGAAGACAATTGAAGAACTGGAAAGTAAAGAGGTATGCACATGTTAAAAATCACTTTCACAGCCTGTTGATCAACAGAAAGTGGTGAATATTTTATATGTTTATATATATATGTGTGTATATATATATATAAATCTGGTATCAGAGGCTTCAGGTTTTCCATTTATAGTTGATTTCTTGTGCCTGTGTGTTAATAACTTCGGATGTCCCATGGAAGTACAGTATTCTCTGGGTACAAAGATGGTGCTAATGTCCTACCATCAGGGAGCAAGCTCACAGCAAGTCTAACAGGAGATATGTAGGAGAGTGAAGAGTGCACAGAGACAGGTGGCTGGGTTAGAGGTGACATTGGGCACCAGAACAGGCAAGGCCAGCTTCCTACTGTCAGTGAAGCTTGGGACCCTGGGCTCATTGGGGTGCCACCTAAATCCATTATAACACCTTGTATGGTGTGACCGTTTGAAGACCTTGGCAGCTTTGAATCAGAAGTAGTGTTTGATTTATATCCTTATAAATGCACTTTGTTCTTTGTTTATTTTGCAGTAGAATTTTTTTCATCTTTAAAGACCTAATTGATTTTTTAGTTGATTAAAATGATTATTTAAATTTCCCACTGACTTTACCAAGTGAGAGTAACATGTGTGTTACTGGAAAAATAGCAGGATCAAGGAGCCACAAGTTCACTGAGATTGGGGTTTGTCATTATTTCCCATATTACTAAAATAAGTCTTTTTTAAGATTGTTGTATTCCTAGAAAAAGATGGTGGCAGCCGAGAAGCAGAAACACCAGGGGTGAGTAAAGATCAGCCACTACATCGTGGGGGACATGCTAGGGGTTGGCACCTTCGTCAAGTGAAGGTTGGCAAACATGGATTGACTGGACATAGAGTAGCTGTGACGATACTCATTCGACAGAAGATTCGAGGCTTTGATGTAATAAGAAAAACCCACAGAGAAATTCAGAACCTCAAGCTTTTCGGTCATCCTCATACAATTAAACTGCACCAAGTCATAAGTACACCATCTGATATTTTCATGGTGATGGAATGTGTCTCACTTGGAGAGCTACTTGATTATATATCTAAAAATGGAAGGCTGGATGAAAAAGAAAGTCATCGTCTGTTCCAGCAAATCCTTTCTGGTGTGGATTACTGTCATAGGCATATGGTGGTCCATAGACATTTGAAACTTGAAAATGTCTTGCTTGATGCACACATGAATGCAAAGATAGCTGATTTTGGTCTTTCAAACATGATGTCAGATGATGAATTTTTAAGAACAAGTTGTGGCTCACCCAACTATGCTGCACCAGAAGTAATTTCAGGAAGATTATATGCAGGCTCAGAGGTCAATAAATGGAGCAGTGGGGTTATTCTTGATGCTTTATTATGTTGAACCTTTCCATTTGATGATGATCATGTGCCAGTTCTTTTTAAGGAGATATGTGACGGGATCTTTTATACCTCTCAGTATTTAAATCCTTCTGTGATTAGCCTTTTAGAACATATGCTGCAGGTGGATCCCATGAAGAAGGCCACAATCAAAGCTATCAGGGAACATGAATGGTTTAAACAGGACCTTCCAAAGTATCTCTTTCCTGAGGATCCATCATATAGTTCAACCATGATTGATGATTAAGCCTTAAAAGAAGTGTGTGAATGTTGGATAGCTGATGGCTGGTTAGCTGATGGCTGGGGGTAAGTGGCCATACTGAGTTAGTCACACAGACACAGAGCACATAGCACACGACTCAGGAGACAACCCTCAGCGATGAGTGGAAGGTGTCCGCTTTATTGAGGAAGTGCACAGGCTTATATAGGCTGGGAGCATGCAGGGACACGTGTCAGGCTGGGATTGGTCACCATTGTTGCTAGGGCGGAGGGCAGATTTAAGGTCAGCCATTTTGTGTTGCTTTGCTTCAGCCACGGCAGCCATGTTGGCGATATTTTATGGCTTCTCCAACATGTGAAGAATTTGAATGCTCAGAAGAGGCACTTCTTAACTGCCTTTATAACAGAAATTACCAGGACCCTTTGGCAGTTACCTATCACCTTATAATAGATAAAAGGAGACTAATGAATAAAACCAAAGATTTCTACTTGGTGCCAAGCCCACCTGATTCTTTTCTGGATGATCACCATTTGACTCAGCCCCATCCTGAAAGAGTACCATTCTTAGTTACTGAAACACCAACAGCATGCCACACCCTTGATGAATTAAATCCACAGAAATACAAATACAAAGATGTAAGGAAAGCAAAATGGATTTGGGAATTAGAAGTCAAAGTCAACCAAATGATATCATGGCAGAAGTTTGTGGAGCATTTAAACAATAGGATTATGAATGGAAAGTTGTAAACCCGTATTATTTCAGTGTTCAAAGGAAGAATCCTGTGACAAGCACATTCTCCAAAATGAGTCTACAGTTATATCAGGTAGATAGTAGAACTTTCTTATTGGATTTCCGTAGTATTGATGATGAAATTACTGAAGCCAAAGCAGGAGCTGCTACTCCACAGAGATTGGGATCAGTGAACAACTATTGATCTTGCCAAAAGAATGGTTCCGAGGCTGAGGCTCAAGGAAAATCCTCAGAAATTCTTCTTACTTCATCCGTAACCTCATTTGACTCTTCTCCTGTAACTAAACTCCAAGACCTAGAAGTCACACAATAGAATTTTTTGAGATGTGTGCCAATCTAATTAAAATTCTTGCACAGTAAAAAAATTATTGTATTGAATTAGGAAATTATTTACCAGTTTATAAGTTTAATGAATACAACTTTCTGAATAAGTTAGCATTGCTAATTAACATAAAAGTTTAGATCCTATCAGTTAAAAAAAATAAATAAATAACAACCTTACAGTTTAACTAAAATTGGTTGAATGATTTCAGAATTGTTTCAATAAGAAGCCTGTCTTTTTCAGTCAGGAAAAGTGAGTAAGGTGATTGTGGAGGAGCTGCATGAGAAGCTGGTCCAGGCAGAGAAGGCGCTGGCCTCCAAGCAGTGCCAGATGGATGAAATGAAACAGACTATCGCCAGGCAGGAGGAGGAGCTGGAGACGGTGACCGTACTGAGAGCTCAGGCAAGCCGCGTTCTGAAACCTGAGGGCCTTCCCAGTGGGGAAGCGAGGTGTTTAAAGACATCTTTGGATTTTATACTTTTTCCACCAGTGTTGTTCTTAAAACTTCTTTATCAAAGTTTAACACATGTGGAAAAGTGTGCCGCACTTAAATATGGAGCTCAGTGAACAGTTTTATAAAACACAGAGCATTCCAGGACCCTCCAGCTGCCCCTGTTCCACCTCCCCTTTTCCCCTTCCATCCTGATATCTAAAACCATCGTTTAGATTTGATTGAGCTTTACATAAGTGGCACCTTATTTTATATTTTATATTCTTTTGAAATCGGCTTCTTTCATCAACATTAAGTTTGTGAGATTCATTGGTGCGGTGCTGCAGTTCCTCCATTTTCATCCCTGTATTATATTTCATTGTATATGCTACCTCATTTGTCTTTTCTTCAGTTGGTGGATAGTTGTGTTATTTCCAGCTGGGGCATTATGTTTAATGTTGTTATGGCATTCTTGCACATGTCTCTTTGTTCACATGTGTACTCATTTCCGTTGGGCACATACCAAGAAGTAGAATTGCTGGCTCTTCGGGTATGCATGTTAGGCAGTTTTATAGATGAAGCCAAACAGTTTTCCAAACTGGTTGTATGAATTTTCACTCCCATTAGCAGTGTTTGAGAGTCCCCATTGGGATCATGTCATCTGCAAATAATTCCTTTCAGATCTGGATGCCTTTTATTACTTTTTTCCTGCCTGATTGCTCTAGCTAGAACTTTTAGTACAATGTTGAATAATAGTGGTGACAGAGGACATCCTTGTCTCATTCCCAATCTTCGGGGGAATACTTTCAGTCTCTCTCCATTGAGTACAATGCTGGCTATGGGCTTTTCATATATGCCCTTTATCATATTGAGGAAGTTTCATAAAATTCATCTCTTTTGAAATGTTTTTATCAGAAAAGGGTGCTGAATTTTGTTAAATGCTTTTTCAGCATCAATCGATATGGTCATGTGTTTTTTTCCCCTTTTGATTTGGGTTAATTTACAGTATTATGTGGATTGGTTTCCTTATGTTGAACCACCTTGCATTCCTGTTTTAAACCCCACCCGGTTGTGATGTGCAGTTCTTTTAATGTGGTGTTGGATTTGATTTGTTAGTATTTTGTAAGAAGTTTTGCATCTGTGTTCATAAGGGAGATTGATCTGTAAATTTTCTTTCTTGTAGCAACTTTATCTGGTTTTGGTATTAGAGTGATGTTAGCTTCATAAAATGAGTTAAGTAGCATTCCTTTTTCCTCAGTTTTTTGGAAGAGTTTGAGCAGTATTGGTATTAGTTCTTTTTGGAATAATTGATAAAATCCCTCTGTGAAGCCATCTGGCCCTGGGCTTTTCTTTGTAGGAAGATTTTTGGTGATTGATTGACTTTCTTTACTTGAATTTCTTTATTTGTAATTGGTTTTATAAGAACTTCTATTTACTCACGAGCCATTGTAGGTAGTTTATGTGTTTCTAGGAATTTATCCATTTCATCTAAGTTGTCTAGTTTGTTGGTATATAGTTGTCCATAGTATCCTCTTATGATTTTTAAAATTTCTTTAGGATCCATGGTAACAGCCCCCATCTCATTTCTTATTTTGTTTATTTGCATCCTCTCCCTTTTTTTCTGTCAGCCTAGCTAGGGGTCCATTGATATTACTGATTTTCTCAAAGAACCAACTTTGAGTTTTGATGATTCTTTCTATTGTTTTGTTGTTGTTCTCCAGTTCATTTATTTCTGCTTTAATCCTTGCAGTTTCTGTTCTTCTGTCTCATTTGGGGTTAGTTTGCTGTTCTTTTTCAGGTTCCCCCAGATGAGCAGTTAAGTCCTCAATTTTTGCTTTTTCTTTTTTTTAAATATAGCCATTTAGGACAATAAGTTTCCCTCTCAGCACTGCCTTTGCTGCACCCCATAAATTTTGACATGTTGCATTCTCATTTTCATTGGTCTCCAGATATTTACCTATTTCTTTAGCAATTTCTTCTTTGACCCACTGACTGTTTAAGAATGTGTTGTTTAATCTCCATCTATTTGTGAAAGTTCTGGTTCTTTGGTAGTTAATAATTTCCAGCTTCATTCCATTGTGGTCAGAGAAAGTGTTTTGAATAATTTCAATCTTTTTTAAATTTATAAAGACCTGTTTTGTGTCCTACCATATGATCTATCCTACAAAATATTCCATGAACACTAGAAAAGAATATATATCCTTGTGTTTTGGGGTATAGTGATCTATATATGTCTGCTAGGTATAATTCATCTATCAATTCATTCTTTCTGTTCTCCTTTTCCTTGTTGGCCCTCTGTCTGGTTGTTCTATCTATCGAGAAGAGTGTTGCATTGAAGTCTCCCACTATTATTGTTGGAAAGTCTATTGCTTCCTTCAGTTTTGCCAGTATTTGCCTCATGTGCTTTGGAGCTCCTTGACTGAGAACATAAAAATTTATGATTGTTCATATTTCTTGGTGAATTGTCCCTTTTATTAATATGGAGTATCCTTCCTTGTCTCTTATGACATCTTTACATTACATTAAAGTCTATTTTATTAGATATTAGTATAGCTACTCCTGCTTTCTTTTGATTACGGCTTGCATAGATCATTTCCTTTTCATTTTCAGTCTCTTTATATCTTTGGGTCTAAGATGAGTCTCTTGTAAACAGCATATAGATGGATCATATTTTTTAATCCATTTTGCCATTCAGTATCTTTTAATTGGTGAATTTAGTCCATTATCATTCAAAGTTATTACTGTAAAAGCAGTTCTTGCATCTACCATCTTATCCTTTTAGTTTTTGTCAGATATATATTTATATATTCTTTTCCCCTCTCTCTTTTTATCCTTTGTTAGCCTTACTGATACTCCTTAATTCTGTACCCTCCTCCAGACTTCCCTCTCCTGTCTTTTTTTTTTCTTTTTAAGCCAGCAGAACTCCCCTTAGAGTTTCTTGTTGGACAGGTCTGTTATTGATAACTTCTCTCAGCCTTTGTTTGTCTGAGAAGATTTTAATCTATCCCTCAATTTTGAAGGACAACTTATCTGGAAAAGAATTCTTGGCTGGAAGTCTTGTTCAGGAAAGTAAATATATCATACCACTGCCTCCTTGCCTCCATCGTGCCTGTTCAGTAGTCCAAATTCAGTCTTACATGGTTTCCTTTGTATGTAGTAGGTTGCTTTTCTCTTGCTGCTTTCAGGACTTTCTGGTTCCCTTAAATATTTGGCAGTCTGATTAATATGTGTCTTGTAGTATGTCTGTTTGGATTTATTCTATTTGGTGTTCATTAGGCTTCTTTGATATGCCTAGTTATGTCTTTTATACGATTTGGGAAGTTTTCCCCCATTATCTCTTCAATAACCATTCTAGCCCTTTACTCTTCTCTTCTTCTGGGACACCAGTGATTCTTAATATTTGTGCTCTCCATGTTGTCTGTCATTTCCCTGAAGTCCAGTTCCATTTTTTCCATCTTTCTTGCCAATTGTTTTTTGTACCTTCAAGTTCAATCATCCCATCTTCTAACTCACTTATTCTTTCCTCTACCTCTTCAAATCTGCTGTTGTGTCTCTGGTGTGTTTTTAATTTGGTTTACAGTATCTTTTATCTCTGTGAGTTGTGTTATTTTTCTGTTTATTCTTTCAAATTCTTTTTTATATGCCTCCAGTGTTGTCTTAATATCTTTTGTGTTATTATTAGTTGTTCCAAATTCTTTGTCCCCTCCGATGTTTTTATTTGGTCATTTGGCTGGGCCATATCTGCCTGAATCTTTATGTGCTTTGTGATTTTCTGTTGTAGTTGGGGTATTTGTTTATTTTTATGAGGTTATTTTGCAAGTTGAGTTCCTCGACTTATCTAAGGTTTTATATTTGCTTGGGTTTGCCTTGCAGTTCCCCTTTTGCACTTGGTTTGTCAGTACTTACTTGCCAGATCTCATGGAAGGGATGCACGTCTGCTTGAGGCTTACCAATAGATGGTGCTCTTGAGCCACCTCAACCCTGCCCCTTTCCCTGACAGCAGTGGCCAGCTGAGCAAGATGGCGCAAGGCAGGTCAGCTATTCTCTGCACCCAGAGGGAGCAGCTATTGTCAGTGCCCAGTGGGGCAGCTATTCATGGCAGCTAGTGGAATGGCAGGTCCCAGGGGCACAGCGGAGCTTCTCATTGCCTTGGGGAACCAGCCTGCTGTGCCTGTACCAGCCTCTGTGGCTTGGGAAACTTATACTTCTATTTGGGATATTGGCCATTCCACACTGCTGTAGGATGTGTGTCTGTTCACTGAGGTCCCTGAAACAATTGTTCCATATTGTTCCTAGCTATTTATTAGCTGCTCTGGAGAACAAACTAAATTCCACGTCTCACTTTGCTACCATTTTCCCCACCCACTATATTGTATTACATTTTCCCAAATGATATATTGGGAATATCTTTATATATCTCCATGCTGTCACTTGCAGCTGCACATTAATTTTTTTAATAGGCAATACTTTTATTGCTTTTTTCATAACATTGCTTTGAGATCTTTTCATATCTCTATATGCTAAGCACTGCAATCTCTTTTAACATTTTTGTTGTGAAATATAACATATGAAAAAAACAATACATTTAGAAGTATACTGCAACAAGTAGTTATAGAACAGATTTCAGAATTTAGTATGGGTTACAGTTGCACAGTTTCAGGTTTTTCCTTCTAGCTACTCTATGACATTGAAGACCAAAAAGAAATATCAGTATAATGAGTCAGCAATCATAATCATTGTTAAATCCTATCTTCTCTGTTATAACTCTTCCTTTTCCTTTGATCCTTGTCCCAGTCTTTAGTGGTATTTGGGCTATGCCCATTCTAACTTTTTCATGTTGGAAAGGGGTATCGACAATATATTGTACATGGATGTAGCTAGTTGATGTTCTGGAGAGGCTGGCCACTTTGGGTTCCAGGACTTATCTGGCTTAGGAACCATCTGGAGGTTGGAAGTTTTTGAAAAGTAAACTTAGTACATGCAACTTTTGTAGGATCTCATAGCCCTAGATGTTCTTTAGGGTTAACAGAAATGATGTTGGTTGGCGTTTGGCAAACTGTGGTAACTAGCAATATCTAACTGAAGCCTGCATAAGAGTAGTCTCTTGACTCTATTTGAACTCTTTTAGCCATTGATACCTTATTTTGTTACATTCATTTTTCTCCTTTTCGTCAAGAAGATATTGTCAATCCCAGGGTGCTATCACCAGGCTCACCCATGGATGTCATGACCCACGTAGGGAGAAGGGTGATGATTTTCCTTGCAGAGTTGGACTTAGAAAGGCCACATCTGAGAAACAAAAGAGGTTTTCTGGAAATAACTCTTAGGCATAATTATAAGTAGTCTTAGCTTCTCTGCTACAGCAGAACCCCATCTATTGTTCACAAGGCACAGCGCAGGTTGCGGCAGCACTTCCCTGCTGCGGACACGGGGCGGGGGGGTGTCCTGGCCATCTACCCTGACCTCCATCACTTCTGCTCCTCTGACAGATGGAGGTTTACTGTTCCGATTTTCATGCTGAAAGAGCAGCAAGGGAGAAGATCCATGAAGAAAAGGAGCAACTGGCCTTGCAGTTGGCCCTCTTGCTGAAAGAGAATGATTTTGAAGATGGAAGCAGGTGAGGCAAAAGGAATGGGGAGGGGTGCACAGGCCAGCCTGGCTTACCTAGAGGTCTCATAGTGTGAGCTGCCTGACCTGCTCCGAGTGTGTCACACGCTCACCCTCCTCACACTCCTCATGCTCAGCATGGCTGCAGGAAGGCCGACAGAGCCTGGCAGGGCCCTGACTGAGCACATTGCTTTTAGATACAGGGCCATGTGTGCTCAGCTACCTTGTCCTGCCACTGTCACAGGTGAAACCCTTGTAACTCTGTAAACTAACTTGTGTAGTGTGTTTTACAAAAAAGCACTGCTAAAATTTACTTCTGCCTTTTAAGGTTCATTGTGAGAAAGTCTTAAAATACAGACAATGCAGAGAATCAAATAACATACCACAGTATGCCATTCAGAACTGACAGGTGCTGACATTTGCTTCAAGAATCTTTTTATTAAAGGAAAAAAGAACAAGTTGAAGTCTCCTTTGTCATTTCTTCTTTGTGTCCCTTCTGCCCTCACCCATCCTACCAGGGATTGGGTTTGTAGCCCGCCTCTCTGTTTTATGCATTTATATGTATATACATCTATATATCTTAAAACAAGGTACTATTAATTTCTCTATGTTTAAGTTACAAAATGATCAGCATGTGTATTATTCTGCCAGTTTACACAGCACTGTGATTTTTTTTAAATTTTACTTAATAAAACCAATTAGCATACAATATGAAAATTCTTTTTTTAAAGTGGCGTATCACTAAAATAAGAAACTATACAGCAATTAAATAGAATGACATACGCAGAGTTAAAAATCACTGCGTTTTTTTATCACATAGTTGTATATTCATCATCATGATCATTTCTTAGAACATTTGCATCAATTCAGAAAAAGAAATAAAAAGGAAACAGGAAAAAATTCCTACATACCATACCCCTTACCCCTCCCTTTCACTGATCACTAGCATTTCAATCTACTAAATTTATTTTAATATTTGTTCCCCCTATTATTTATTTATTTTTAATCCATATGTTTTACATACCTGTCCATAGGTAGATAAAAGAAGCATCAGACACAAGGTTTTCACAGTCACACAGTCACATTGCAAAAGCTATATCGTTATACAATCAGCTTCAAGAAACATGGCTACTGGAACACAGCTCTACATTTTCAGGCAGTTCCCTCCAGCCTCTCTGTTTCGCCTTAATTAAAAAGGTGATATCTATATAATGCATAAAAATAACCTCCAGGATAACTTCTCGACTCTATTTGGAATCTCTTAGCCATTGACACTTTATTTTGTTTCATTTCTCTCTTCCCCCATTCAGTCAAGAAGGTTTTCTCAATCCTTTGGTGCTGAGTCCCAGCTTATTCTAGGATTTCTGTCCCACGTTGCCAGGAAGGTCCACACCCCACGTCGAGAGGGGGAGGGTAGTGAGTTTGCTTGTCATGTTGGTTGAGAGGCCACATCTGAGCAACAAAAGAAATTCTCTTGGGGGTGACTCTTAGGCCTAATTTTAAGTAGGTTTAGCCTATCCTTTGCAGGGTTAAGTTCTTAGGAACAAACCCCAAGATTGGGGGCTCAGCCTATTGCTTTGCTTGTCCCCACTGCTTGTGAGAATATCAAGAATTTTCCACTTGGGGAAGTTGAATTTTCCCCCTTTCTCACCATTGCCCCAAGGGGACTTTGCAAAGTCCCCTTTTTTTATTCACTATTCAAATCCTTCCGGGATTTATCGAGGCATCACTCTGGACAGGCCTACAAAATCTCATGCCCTATTCAGAGTTCCATTTATGGTGTTCAGTTAAGCTGTCCACATAAGTTATATTAGGAAATGCACTAGTCAAAATATAAATTGGGTACCAAATAAACAATTTTTGCTCTAGTCTCACAAAAAAGTTGAAGTTTTAAAATATTAATTACCATCTATTTCCAACACCCTGCATTATTGACGTTCCTTTGTTCTTCCTCATGGAAAACATTTTTTAAATTTGTTCATTTAGTCACTATCATTATATACTCTAGGCATTCCTAGATTATACCATCTCCATCTTCATTGTATATCTTTCCTTCTGACTTCATTTAGCACTGTGATTTTTAACTCTGCATATGTCATTCTATTTAATTGCTGTATAGTTTCTTGTTTTAGTGATATGCCACTTTAAAAAAACCTATTCCCCTACCAGTGGACAGTTTCCTTCTTTCCTGACTTTTTTTACTCTTAATTGTTTATTTACTTTTACTGTTTAGTGTAAAAGTGCCATTAGTATTTAGCACTTAAATTACTCTTGGGTTCTGGTTTTTATTTTTGTGAGCTTTGGCATTATAATTCCACTCTTGTTCTCTTCTGTGGAAGAGCTCTGCTTGAAGTTGCTGCTCTGTCCAGATTTTGGTAGGTCACATGTAGTGTTGCTCTGTCCCAGCAGGCAGTCCTTGATGGAGATGCAGAGTCGCCATGGGGCCAGGACAAATGACGCAGACCAGCAGGCTTACCTCGTCCAGAGAGGCGAGTAATGTGGGCATTCAACTTTCAGGGCTGCAGGGAATAGCAGTATCCTGTGGACAAAACCCCTGAGGAAAATCCCACTACATGCTCTGCAGAAATAGAGCACCCATCAGTGCCCATCCCCACCCATCCCCTCCTGAATCAAGAACAGGCTCCTCAGCCTGGCAGAGCCCAGCCCTTAGGCCTTGTCTCCCTCTGTTCCCTTGCAGACATTAGCCATGTGGAGTCATTCACTGCTTCTTGAGTTTGTCCTACACTTTTATACTCACACAGATTTTCTTACGTGGGGTCCCTCCTCACATAAAACCCCCTCTCCCTCCCGTCTTTTTCCGGGGGACATTCTGCTGGGCCCTAGGGAACAAAAGGTGTAAGGCACAGCCAGGTTCCTGGGGACTGTAGTCTAGTTGGGAAGGTAGAACATGCATGTAAAAAGTTGAATTCATAGTTCAGGGCAACACGGAATGGAAGTGCTCAGATCAGAGGAGGGGATGGCCATGGGAGGGCCACGGGGCGGAGGTGGGCCCTGGGAAGATGGGGACTGTATGCTCAACCTTGCAGCAGGGATGCAGATTAGTGCGGTGCAAGGATAAGGGCCAAGGAAGAAATGAGGGTAATTCATTTAATCATGAAAATGATTAAATGTATTTTCATTTACATTTAATGAAATGTAAGAGACTGGTACAGCATCCCAAATCTGTCTTAAGACCTAGACCAGGACAGAAAGGAAGACACAGATGCAATACAGTTTAAAATCCAGTCAGCAGGGCAATGCGAGGGTGGCTCAGTGGCAGAATTCTTTCCTGCCATGCCGGAGACCCGGGTTTGATTCCCAGTGCCTGCCCACACAAAAAACAAAAAAAACTCCAGTCAGCAGTCCCTGATAAGTGGTGGTTGTCAACTGGAGTAGGGCTTGGTAAATGGCCCATGGGCCAAATCTAGCCTACCACCTGTTTTTATAAACATACCCTTTGTTTACATATTGTCCATGAATGCTTTCATGTTCCAGTTGCAGAGATGAGTTATTATGCCAAGGCTGTATGGCCAGCAATGTCTAAAATACGTACTCTCTGGTCCTTCACAGAAAAAGTTTGCTGGCCTCCTATCTAGACCCATTAGAGAATTAGAAAGCTCCCTGCTCCAGAAATTGTGCCTTGTGATCACTATTCCTATTCAAGAATGCTTCCACAGTTTTCTAAACACAAACTCTCTATAATAGCCTTACATGTTATTAAACTTAAGTAACATGCATGTCTAGAAACAAATAATCATGGGCTAAAGGTTTCTCCATATCAGTGGCAAACATCATTCTGCATTTGGTCCTGGAAAGTCAAACCAAGGAGTTATCCCCAGAAGCAAGAATTAATTTCCAGCTTTGATTAGTTTGTACACATAGGACCCACCTAGTGTCAAAGTCCTTTCAAGCATTCTTTAATTCAGGCTTGAGTCTTAGTAGGACTCCAAAATTGGTGGGGAGACAGAGTAGGCATTCTCCAAACCTTTCCCCTCCCTTATTGTACCAGTATCAACTTCTGCTCACTCTTAAGACTCCTCCTGAGTGTAATCAGCCTCATCCAGAAGGCTTTTTCCACTGAGCAGTCTTTCTTTGCCTCGCTCTGTACTGCTGCTGAACTATCTTATGGTAACGAAGTCAGGGACTTGTCTGATATCCTACCATGTCCATATTCCCGCATGTGGCACAGTCTCTTGCACATCTGACGTACTTGATGTCTCAGCTAGATAAGTGGAATGAATGTCTCTGCTTCTGAAGAGGCAGGTGCTATTCTAGGATGCTTCATCTGTGCTCTCTCCTCTTCTTCACCTTTTTTCCTTTTTGCTTATATCCTCGTCCTTCTTTCTTTTCTCAGATACTCTAATTTTTACTAGAACATTATTGTCCTGAACCTAGAGCTGATATCAGGTATTTGTATGGACCTAGAACTGGAATAGAACTTAAATTTTATTAAGGAAGCAGGGTGCCATTTTGGAGATATTCTTTTTGTGTGTAGTGATTACTTCAGTTAAAGGAAAAAACAGCTGTATTCCTTTCCTATCTAGGTATTGGTTACGAAATCTAACTTGTGCTAAAATTAGCCCAACTGTTATCAAAATCAAACCAACAAAACCACCTGCAGCATGGGACTGATGAATGGTGTTTCTTTTATCCTCAGGAGCTGAGGATGGAGGTTGGCGGCGGCAGCAGCAGCGGAACCTTCCAGTTCACTCCTGCCCCAAATGCGGCGAGGTGCTGCCCGACATGGACACCCTGCAGATCCACGTCATGGACTGCATCATTTAAATGCTGATGCCTTGCCTCCCCCATACCGTTGGTAAATGTCAGATGGGTTTCTTCCAGGAGTTGTACTTTGGTGTTATTTGTGTCCACTCAAATATTTTGGCTCATCATGTTTGCATTAGGAGAAAGAAAACATATAAGTTCTAAGTAACACATTTTATCTTGGACATCCTTAAACTTAGAAAATAGAATCCTTAACATACCGCCCTTCTAATAGTAAAGTTGGGGGTTTCTACATTCAGTCTCTGTAAGCACGGTGCTGCAGATACCAGGTGGCAATTCTTGCAACTAGAAAGAAAAACTTTTAAGAACCGTTAAGGAAGCAGGAAAACGACATCGTCATAGATATAATCCAGAAAATATCTCAAGTATTTTTTTAATAAATTATACTGTTATTTTTCTTTTACCCATTTAAAATGGCTCTATCTGGCATCGTGTGTGTGTGTGCGCATGTGTGTGTTTATCGCAGCCACAGTGCTTGTGACATGGATCGTCATGTGAGTGTTGTGAGCTTTTACTTCATGTCAGACAGGTGAAAGAACTATGTGTGTAAAAAAAGTCACCAAAAAAAAAAGAACATATTAACAAATTAAAAGGGAAAAACTGCAAAAAAAAAGTCACTAACAGTAGGTTTGCTTGATTTCACTTAGTCATTCCCAGTGTAAAGAAGTTAGCTTTGCTCTTTCATTGTATTGCAGATACCTGGGCTTGTACAGCAGACACTTAAGTAGTCTGTAAAAACAACGGCTTTCTAATAATTTTCTTCCTGGATCAGGTTACAGCTTCATAATTATACACATACGTACACACACACACAAATTAATGTAAAAATAAAATGTTGCTTATGAAACTTTTACATGGTTTATATATGATATGACTAATATCTTAGAATGCATTTTCTATATTAAGTTCATTTAGCTTAATATAAATTTCACACGTACCCAGATCTGTTTGGTTTAATTCCATGACTATGTGCAAAATCCCTTTTCTAGATATCATACATTCTGTTTGAGTTGGAAGTTTTCTTGCTAAGGAGGTAAATAGATAGGTTATTTGCCATATGTTGTAAACCTGCAGTTTGCTGGCGCTAGCAAATACTGGGCCAGGCATAAAAATTAATAATGTCCTTTTGCATCTACATTCTAAAAGCATTGAAGAGCAGATTAAAAGGTCTCCTTTATTTGAATTTATTATAAGAATCTCTCTTAGACAAACCTGATTTTATATATATATAAAATATATATAAAATCAGGTTTGTCATCACTATTTCTATTCAGATGTCTTCATGTCAGGAGAGCACACTGCACAAATTCAACAGTAATTTCAATTAAGTAATTTCAGTAAGAAGATCCCCCATCCACCTACCCATTCAAAAGAGAATGTTTGTTAAAGACATTTCTGAAATAACGTGGCAATTTTGCTTTTTCTTTTTTATGGTTTCTGGTTTAAATTTTTTCCCTATCATTTTATACAGGAGAACATAGATTTTAATTAATATCCTAAACACAGAAGGAAACCAAGTGTTTCCACACCAAGTTATTGGAAATATCTTTTTACTCTATTAAAGTAAAAATATTAAACAAATACAGACTCTGAAATAATAGCCTGAATGGGCATCTTTAACCTGATCAAACTGAGTTTGCTTGATAATTGGAAGAATTGCAAATGAAGGCATGTACATACCATCAGTTTAAATTAAAGCTACTGTTTTGAGAAATCAGACAGCTTGATGATCAGCCTGTAAAGTCTCTGCATCTCTTATCTAATTAAGTTAGCATGATTTCTCCTCAGAGGCTTTTTCCATGGCACAGGTTAACTATATTACATGGAAATCTTGGCCCCTCTTCTGGGACCTGCTGCATTGTATTCTCTTTTTTTTTTTGGTATGGGCAGGCATCGGGAATCCAACCGGGTCTCTGGCATGGCAGGCAAGAACTCTGCCACTGAGCCACCGTGGCCCGCCCTGCATTGTATTCTTGAAGTCTGATTAAATGAAGAGATTAGAAAGTTGGAAAAGAGAAGGAATATGAATAAGCCAATGAAAATTTCACAGCTAAACAATTTTATAATAGCAAGTCTTAAAATGTCATATTTAAAAATAACTTTGAGGGCGGGCCACGATGGCTCAGCAGGCAGAATGCTTGCCTGCCATGCCAGAGGACCCGGGTTCGATTTCCGGTGCCTGCCCATGTTTAAAAATAAATAAATAAATAACTTTGAACTACAAGATTATATGAACACACCTAAAATGCACCATGTGCATCATAAACTGAAGATGGGTGTGAAAGTTGGCTTGCACTTCCATTTGACTTAAAATGACACTAAGTTGGGATTGTTTTTGAGAAAATACTAAATGTATTGTGCCATCATTAATTCAGTGGGGGAAAGCTGACATGACAGGTAGTTACACCATTTGAGTGTAATAGGAATCACGAATATGGAACAATATTCAGATGTTTTACTGGAACAATGAAAAGGTACCAAAATGCCTTTGGTGTGAAAGGCAAATAAAAAGTATGAATTGATTTTAGCATCTTCTTTGGCATCCCTTGATTTACATAGTTTATCATTTTTCAGATTATTGAAATAACATGTACTCTTGCTATGAAAATGTTAATCATTACTGAGTAATTTGTTACTTTTCCTGATAAAGTAAAAAAATTGCAAAATGTGAGGGCGGGCCATGGTGGCTCAGCAGGCAAGAATGCTTGCCTGCCATGCCAGAGGACCTGGGTTCGATTCCCGGTGCCTGCCCATGTTAAAAAAAAAAATATATATATATATATATATATATATATATATACACTATTAAATAAATATATTCTGGGCGGGCTGCGGTGGCTCAGTGGCAGAGTCCTTGCCTGCCATGCTGGAGACCCAGGTTTGATTCCTGGTGCCTGCCCATGTAAGAAAATTAAATAATAAATAAATAAAAGACTCTTTAAAAAAATTGCAAAATGTGAAGTACAATATAAAAAGTATTGATTAGGAATGCTTAGTGAACTGAGAAATGTAGCAATTTTGTCCTTTAAATAATGGAGCTATAATTGATGAGGAGTTATTTCACATATATAAATATATACTGTAGTTATTAACCCAGCAAAACCAAGGATGACATGTGTTGAACATTCTTATGAGTTAATGAAAACTACCAAGGCCTTTTATTGGCTTCCTTTGCAAAACTTCACTTGTGGTAACTAGATGGAAAAACATGCCCTGTTGCTTAATCTCTAGGTTGGGTCCAAAGAGCAGTAGATGCTAGTTGAGCAGCAAAGACAATATTCTGTTATGAAAATTAAGCAGGATGAATTTTCTTTTTTCTCAGAAGGGCCATTTCATCTCTTAAGGTTGCCTCTGAAAAAGACTAGCATTTTTCTAAGCAAAGGATCTTTGTCCAGTCGGTTAGACAAATCCAAGTCTTGGGATAAGCTCTAAACAGGCCTGCACTATTGAATATGTAAAATGTGAAACACAGATATAAACAGGTGTCCGTAAGGAAAAGGAAGGGGAGGGGACTGTGGAAACCCCAAGTTGATTCCCAAAAGAAGGTCTGATTTTGAATAGCATTGCCTCCTCCTGAGCCTAAGGATGAAATAATTAGTTTAATCATCTGGTACACTAATCAGGTGAACATGCTCAAAGATACCTGCTTCTTTAATCTCTACTTTAGAGAATTCAGTTACATTCACTGAACTTGCACCCCAAACTTACATTTGAAGCCCTGATATGTGCCTCTGCTTTGGTCACAAATCTAAAGGCACCTGCTCAAATCTCCACTTTTAAGTTTTCTGCACCGTCATCACTGACCGAACTCACACTCTACCCTCCAAAATAAGCTACTCCTTTAAACTTCCAGCCTTTTTCTGTAATTCTGCCAGTCTCCCATCACCCCCCACCCCCTTTTGTACAATCATTTACCAAAGCACGTAGGTTTTCCTTCATAATATGTTTTCCATTTGTCCCTTTCCTTCAATTCTCAGTCTGGGACTAGCTTTATCTTCTAACTAGTTTCTCTGGCTCAGTTTCTTATATATTCAGTTCTTAAGCACCCATTTTTTAGATTTTTTTTAGCTCAATCTAAATGCCTTATAAAGTAACAGGGCTATTAGTTAATACACATTTAATGCTCACATGTGCTGGACAGAATGTACATTTTCAAATTTTTATTTGAAATTTGAAATGAAATTGGCATGGGCAGACTCTGGGAATCAAACCCAGGTCTCCAGCATGGCAGGTGAGGATTCTTCCACTGAGCCACTGTTGTACCACTCCTAACTTAATTTTTACAATTCCCCATAAAATTACTATGATTGTCCCTGTTTGGCAGGTGAGGAAGTTGAGGCACTGAGAAAGAGGTTAAGTAATTTACTCAAGGTTGCACAGGTAGTAGGTGGCAGTTAAAACTCTTAGAAGCAAAAATCTTCAACAAAATATTAGCAAACTGAATCCAACAGCATTATTAAAAGGATTATATACATGACCAAATAAGAGTAATCTCAGAAATGCAAGAATGGTTCAACATGAATGACTCATACACTGAAAACTACAAAACAATGCTGAAAGAAATCAAAGATGACCTAAATAAATGACAAGACATCCTGTGTTCATAGATTGGAAGACTTAACATTGGTAAGATCTCAGTACTACCCAAAGTGATCTACAGAGTCAGTGAAATACCATCAAAATTCCAGTGGTTCCTTTTGCAGAAATGGAGAAGCTGATCCTCAAATTCATATGGAATAGCAAGAGGCTCCAAATAGCCAAAACAGTTTTGAAAAGGAAAAACAACATTGGAGGATTTCAAAACTTACTACAAAGTGAAAGTAATCAAAATAGTACATACTGGCATAAGGGTGGACATATAGATGGATGGAATAGGATTGAAAATTCAGAAATAAACCCCACGTATCTATGACTGATTTTTGACGATTCAATGATTTTGAATTTTTGACATTCAGTGGAGAAGAATAATGTTTTCAGTAAATGGTGATGGGAAAATGGGATTTCCACTTGCAAACAAAAGAAGTTGGACTCCGAACCCACACCATTTACAGAATTTAACTCTACATAGATCTAGGACTTAAACCAGCTAAAACCATAAAACTCTTGGAACGTATCATAGAAGCAAATCTGCATGCCCTTGGATTTGGAAATGAATTTTTTAATATGACACCAAAGCATGAGCAACAAAATAAAAGAAAAAGGGAGTGAAAAAATAGCATACAGAATGGGAGAAAACATTTACAAATCATATATCTGATAAAAGCTTACTATCCCAAATATATAACTTCTACAACTTAATAACAAACAACCCAATTAAAAAAAATGTGTAAACGGTTTGATCATTTTTCCAAAGAAAATATACAAATGGCCAATATGCAAGTGGAAAGATGTTTGGTATCATTAACTATTAGGGAAATGCAAATCAAAGCCATAATAAGATGCTACTTCACTGCTACAAGGGTGGCTGTTATTTTTTTTTTCATGGAAGTAAGTGTTGGCTAGAATGCTGAGAAATTGGACTCCTTGTGCACTGGTGGGAATGTGAAATGGTATAGCCACTGTGAAGCAGTATGGTGACTCCTCAGAAAGTTAAATATAAAATGACCATATGACCTGGTAATTCCACTCTTAGATATGTATCCAAAAAGAGTGAGGAAAGGGACATAGATTTTACACCAGTGTTCATAACAGTAGGCAGAATATGGAAACAACCCGTGTCCATCAACAATGAATGGATAAACAAAATATGGTACATACACACAGCCATAACAAGGAATGAAATTCTGAGACATATTACAACATGGATGAACCTTGAAAATGTTACACTGAGTTGGGCGGGCAATGGTGGCTCAGTGGTACAATTCTCGCCTGCTGTGCCAGAGAACCGAGTTTGATTCCTGGTGCCTGCCCATGCAAAAAAAATTACACTGAGTGAAATGAACAAGACAGATAAGGATAATATATTGTATGATTTCAGTTATATGAAATACCTAGGATTGCAAATATGTAGAGACATAAAGTAGATTAGAGGTTACCGGGAACTGGGGGAAGGGGAGCAAAAGGGAGTTGTTGCTTTGTGGGTAGAGAGTAAGTATAAATTTTGGAAACTTTAATAGAATTAAAAAAAAAAAAAAAACCCTCATGCAGTCTTAACTCCAAAGCCTGGGTGCTTAGGCACACCTTCCCTCCACACATCTACCTTCCTCCCCAACCTGCTCAAACATGGTCTCTTTGCTGTTTACAAAACAAAGTTCTTGACCTGGTATATTCATCGTCCTCCACACAAATAGTTTCTTCCTCTTCCCTCTATGTTCCCTCCTCTCCAGCAAAAGTGGTGCTCTTTGACTACCTGATGTTCTTTATCTTTTATATGTATGTCCTATCTTCCAAATTGGACTAAGTTCCTAGAATTTGGATGGACCATGTTTTTGTATTCCAACACCTATCTATAAGGCAGTAAGCAATTGTGGCTGATAATGGATGTATAAAGATGTACTGGAAGACTGTAAACCAGGCTTTGTTATTATGAACACTTTACTAGTGAAGAAAGCAAGCTCAGAGAGGCTAAGCGACTTACTAAGGTGCAAAAACTATTCAATTTTTTCTTTCAATAAATATTGTGTGCTGGGCACCAGTGGCAAGAGAGAGGAAGGAAGAAGTGATACGAATATGAACCAGACAGGGCTCCCCCCACCCCCAACATGCTCACATTATAGTGGAAAGCAGCAGAAAACATAAACAATTGCGAGGTACACTATGGTAAATTCTATGGTGAGGCCAGTCCAGAATTCTAGGAAGCATCAAGTAAGTCCTGAAGCCCAGGGGCCCTGAAGAGCTTCAAAAAGAAGTTGATACCTACACGGAGGCTAGTTGGGTGAGTGAGTAGGAGTCAACAAGTGGTTGGAAACAGGATACCGCATGTACAAAAGCTCTGGAACATGCCAGAGCCTGGGATTTCTGAGGAACGTGAAAAAGATCTGTACGGCCGGAAGAAAGACTGACCCAATGGGAAGTGACGAGAGTTGAGTTTAGGGGAAAAGTAGGCAGCAGTCAAATCTGTAAGTAAAGATCTTGAATGGCAAGAAGTTTGGAATTTACAGGAATTGTAATCAGGGAAAGCCTATGTCATGCAGCAACCACTTACAATCTCATCTTGGATAAGATTGGAAACAGACAAGTTGGTAAACTAGAGAAGAGCTTACAGAGTATCCTAACAGGCTGTAGAGAAGAAAAAGCATTTGAAGATATGAGATGCCAATAGGTTAGACTGGATAATTGGATATGGGGGTGGGGGGGGATGAGGAACTCAGGCTGAATGAAGAGGAGTGCTTAGCAATAGGGCCACTGGTGGTTTGGGGGCAGGAGGCTTGAGATAAATTTAACCTTTTCCACTCTACTATCTCCCTCTTGTTTTCTGATGCACTTTTAAAAACCCTCCAGGTGATTCTGATGGATGGGAAAGTTTAAGAATGACTGCTATAGAAAGTTGAAAATAATGCCAAAGGCTGCTGGGCTTCACCTCCAGGTTTTCTGAATCAATAGGTCTGGGATGGGGCCCTAGAATTTAATGTTTAACAAGTTCCAAGTGGCACTGATGCTGCTGGTCTAGGGCTCTGACTTTGAAAACCTCTGGTCTAGAGAGTGGGCATTCACCACTTCCTCCTTTAAACCCTCCTTCCTTGACAGCCTGTGCCCACCCCTTACATTGGGAAAACCTTGGGCAAGAATACAAACAGAAGCCCAGATATTACCAATCTTCTTGGAGTTTCACACTGAAACACGGCAGCTGGAGAAGTAGGCTTCAGCCCCTGCAAGTTCTGCTTCTCTTCCCACCCGGGCTTAGTTTTGCACTGAACTTAGGGCCTCTCCCAGGTTTGGGGACCCCCTAGCCTGCTCTCCAAACTCCCTTAACTCCCTGCCCACAACCACCACCAAATAGCTGCCCTTTGACCACCTGTTAGACCTAGGGTCCCACCATTGGAAGGACAATCAAATCATGCTCATTAGAGTAAAAATTATGAGGACAAAGGGAGCCTAGGACCTAGATCTTTGTCTATAAGGGGTTTCCTGAGATCTAGATGGATCCACCCCTGAGCTGTGGGAGTCCTCACCCTAGGGGTGGTGGTGAAGGATAGGGTAGCTACTGCCTAGAGTGGTCCTGCGCTCTGGACCACCGTGGTTGCTCCTGCTTGGCTTCCTTCTTTGGCTCTTATTTACCTCAGATGTTTGTTTCCCCACCAACCTCCAGTGTTCCCTACTTCATGCATTGCCTCAAAATCTACCCAATTGCACACAGCAGAAACCTGAGTCATCTATACCTTTCTCAGTCTTTCTCTCTCTTCCTTTTCCTTGTGTCTTCACATTGAATGAATCCTGAGTCTATTCTCCTGATTCTCAAAATCACCTCCACTTCTCCATTCCCACATGTACCACTGTACCAATTCTAATGGTTTTTGTTTGCTCCCTCACTCAAGGGAGGTTTGAGAGCTTACACTGATACTGTTTCCTACTTCCTGAGTGGAATTGGCTACAAAGAGGACCTAGAAGGCAAGGGGAAGAAAATAATTTCAGAACACTGATTTGAACAGCTAAGAATAAATCTATGGTGAACCCTTACAACTAGATGTGGTGGTGCATTGATACTCCTTTCTTCAGTCTGATGACTATTTCCCTCCCTTACTGTGAATTTTTCATGACTACTTCTCAAAAGTGGTATCGCGCCTATTACTGGATAAATATAATAGGCTCAACTAATAGGGCCGAACTCATAGAGAGCATTACGGCTCCATTAGGACACAGAAAAACCAATACAGAAGTTATCCTGACTTTTCATTTTCTTGTCATCTTAAAGCAGATTCTAATTGTTCTGAAAATAATGGTAGATATAATGGAATGACATAACATCTTGGATGAGATGTCTTATTAATGCGGGAATGCAGAGCCTGAATGTGATGGGGGAAAGAAAGACCTAAAATGGTTATTTGGTCCATCAAAACTTTTCTGCTTTGAATTCTTTGAAATTACGTACAAGCTAAATGTATTTCCAACATTTAGAAACTGTTCTTAGTATTATGTACAAACACTATTTTTAAGATTTAAATAAAGAGATATGAATTTTAACTAAAAAAAAAAAATCTGTGAAAAACATGTTCTCCTGATAAGGTATTCTCAGCCCTGACACCAGAGTGGAGCAGTTTCTCCTGTATCAAACTGGCATCCAGCGCTTCGCTCTATTGATAAGGCGGGAGCCTTAACAGATATTACTTCTCTAAAACCGGGCCCGATTTTGGCCTGTTTTTGAGCCTAAGCATCTGCATTGACAAAGCTAAGCCGAACAGTCAACCGGCTCGTTCAGACTTTTGTGCGATTTCAAAAGCAGGAGAGGTCAGGGGAAAAGTTTCCATACGTGCCCCGCGGGTTAAGTGTAAATACCCAGGCTTCTCTGCGTCACAGAAAGGGAAACCGAGGTCCAGGAGGGACTCGGTCTCACGGTCAGTCGCCGGACCGAGAGAGGAACTGTGGTCGGATACCCCATGGAGGGCCTGTACAGCTGCATTCCCACCTCCCGGCGCCCGGCCCGCTAACACACTGAAAAAAACCGGAAGTCTCCTGGCTCCCTACAAAGAGGGCGCCGTTCACATGGGCCAATCAGATTGCTTGAAGCAAGGGCAGTATTTCTCTCGTTCCCGGAGCTCTGACGTAGCCAATCAATGAGGGCCCCAGACCGGCGTGCGTATGACGTAATGGGTGGGGGTGGGGTCAAGTTGGAGTTTTGGCGGGTTTGGCGGGGAAAAGGGAAGGAGGGCTGGAGCCAGGTAAGGAACGCGGATTCCCGAGGTGTGGAGGGCTCTCGGGCGGAAAGGAAGGGGCCGCCACGCGTGTCTGTGGGCGATTTCAGGGACGCTCTTAGCAGCGTAGGGGCGGGGGGCCCGAAGCGATCAGGAGAACAACAGGAAGAGCGCGGTATTGGGCTGCGCCAGCCGGGGACAGGGGCCGCACTGGAGGCGGGCCTGCCGCGGAGCTCTAGCAGGGTAGCGGCCACGCAGGCGCCGGAAAATGTTATTTCTGAAGGGTGTTACTGAGGTGCCAGCAGTCGGATCGCCGCTCTATTTAATGAGTCTTTTTTTTAAAGAGTGGCCTTTTAAAATGCTTGCCAAGTGCATGCCTGTGGATTCAGCCAATAGTTACAGAGCGTATACCAAGTTCAGAGCTCTCCACGCGTGTTCTCTTGTCCTCACGAAGCTTAAGAGGCTACAGTGCTAACAGATAATAAGTACACAATAGTGGGTCGTCGGCAAAGTAATGGAAACGGTGAGGTGGGGGATATCAAAGACAGGAAAGTCTTAAGAGTTGAAAGGAAAACTGAGACTGAAGGTTGAGGGGCTAGGGCACAGCTTACCAAAGAGCCTGAGGCCTGAACGGCTCAGTGTGTTCCAGAAGTTGGAAGCCTGTTAGTCTGATTGGAGTGTGGAGATGTGGTGGGGGCTCGAAAGGAGTGAGGTGGACTAGTAGAGCAGAGGAGGAGGTAGAAGTAAGCAAGAGAGAGATGATCCATTGCCTCCCAGGCTTTATCAGTTTTATTCCAAGGGCAGATGGGAAATCATTAAAGAGTTTTAATTGAAGGAAAAGTGTAATCTGATTTATGTGCTTATATGATTACTATGCAAAGAAAAGATTGCTGTTGTATGTAGAATAGCTTGCAAGGGAACAAAAAGATTAATAGAGGAAGCTAATGTGGTCTAGGCAAAAGACATGGTGGCTTGAAGCAGGATTTGGTGGTGGAGTCCAAGTGAAGTGGAAGGTTTGGGCAGTATTTGGAGATTGAGCTCATAGTACTTGTTGGGTAGTCCTGGGGTGAGAAGGTGAGGAAGAATACACATGGCCTTTTTTTTATGGGGACGAGGAGGCTTGGTGGGGGCAATAGAAAAGAATAAGACAGTCTGTTCCTAATCCTCAAGATTACAATCTGGCAAATTTACAGTAAATAACACAGTGTGGGACACATGAAGGGACCCATGAAAATGACTGTTGAATAAATAAAACGAAAGCACCAGAATTAATACCTTGACATTGGACTTAACCAAAGTCACATATATCATACAACACATATAAGTTACATAGAAGCCTAGAAAAATTTAAATTTTTTATCTGCAGTTTTAAAAAGAAAGTGGGAAATACACAGAATGATATGAATGCATCTTAATTTGCAACGTCAACTATTTCCCTCTGCACTTTTCTAATGGTGCTGAGTAAGAATCCTGATGTGACTAAGGCTGCAGCTGAGTAGACTAAACAAGGCTGCCATGGGTAATTTAGACATCGAGTGTGTTACAATAAACAGTAGAAGAGCTCACAACATCTCATCCACGTAATCTAGTATCATATAAACTACTCTGTGCCTCAACCAAGTTTCCGCAACTGTTTTTTAAAGACAAGTAAAAAGGAATTGCTCACCTTCAGGGACAGGGGTGAGAAATGGTCAGATGCTGAATAAATTCTGAAGTTAGAGCCCACACGTTGGTTGATGGATTAGATATGGGTTGTGAGGGAAAAAGAGTTGAGGGTGATTTTTCCAATGTTGATTTCACACAGCAAAGATTCTGCACAGCTCACTGCCTGGGCACCGGATCTTCCTCTGAAGCTCCCTGTTTCATCTGTTCTCTTGACAGCATGGATGGTAAGGCCTCACAGTTCTCTCAAATTCCCTTTGCTTGGTGGACAACTACTCTTTCCTCCATGCATTTGTTTATTCTACTTGCAAAATAGTAGAAATAGTTCCTTTACCCTCCAAGTCTTGTCTCTGTTCAGAAGAGCCCTAGCTTCAGTTACTGAATGCTGTTTTAATCAGGTAAGATCTCTTTTTCTGGCAACAGTGACCATCTTTCATATAGCCAGACTATACTGAGCACTTAAAAGGGGGTGTAATCCTCCCAGCAACCTATTTTATACACAGGAAAACAGAGCTGTTCAGGAACTAGCAGATCAAACTGTCAGAGCAGGGATTTGAACCCAGGCAAGTTTGACTTCAGGATTCACATTCGATATTGAAATCTGTCCAAGTGGTTTTCATTTAGCACTGATTTAAATTCTTACAGCCCTTCCTGGTTGTGTTTGTTCTGCATGGATGTGTGCAAAACATTTACCTAGTGAAGAGATGTAGCTCTATTTAACAGAGTTTAGCCTGGAACAGTACAAAGATTATGCTGGCAATGAAGAGAGCTAGCTAATGAAATGCAGTATTTTTTCTGGTTGCATAATTGAGCTCATTGTCTACAACTGCGTTACAGATATTATTGCTCTTGGTTATTATGCTTTACCCTTTAAAAAAAAAAAAGTAAAATCTAATGTTGAAATGCATCACACCATAATATGTGTAAAATTCATTACCCTGTGGGATATGATAGTTGTAGTTTCCTGTTTCCTAAAATCACCAAATTGCCTATACAGCAGTGTATGTAATACACAGTATAACTTTTTACTATGAGATGGACATGCAAATAAGTGGCGGATGGATCCCTGTTCTCTCAGAAATCTGTGTCTAATAAGAAAATCGAGTTGGGTTTCCATCACTTCACAATTTGGTCCAGCATAGACAAAATCAGAAAGCGTAATGGCACTAGGAATACACTACTGAACTCGGTTCCAGCTTATATTTTTAATAGGAGGAGCAAAATAGTAACAAACAAGAAAATATTAAGCAGTTGGTAAGGCAGACTACACTAGAATGCCTTTGTATGTTGCTGGGAACGCTCTGATAGAGAGAGGAAAGTTGGTGATGTAGAAGGAGAGGTAGCGGTCATTGTAGGGTGGCATTCTTGAGAAGTTAAAAGGAATGGGATCCAGGGTATAAATGGAGAAATTGACAATAGAAACTAAAGACACTCCATCCATTGTCAGGAAGGAAAGCTGAGAGTGTGTTCAGATCTGGTGGTGAAAGATGAAGATGCCCCTGCTGATTGCTTTTAAAATATATATATATAAAAGAATCATTAGCTAAGAGTAAAGAGGGAGGAGCAGTAATAGGTTTGAGGAGAAGCGGTGTGAAGGATAAGGAAAAGCAAATGTATTAGGGAAGTATGGAGATTTTCTGGCAGTGTTGAATGCCTATTTGTAATAAGTAGGCATAAATTAGAGTTAAGCCGATCGGCATGGTAGCATGTCTTTCTCCAGTAATGTTCTCCAGCTGGGGCACAGCCATGGAGGAAATGGTTTTTTATATTTAATCAGGGTTAAAAATGTCAGAGAACATGAGGGCACTGGAGAGAAACAGGGGGCATTGAATCTTTAGAAGGCAGTTATTATAACAATGAAGCCTGGTTTCCAAAGTCTGGACCTGAGGGGTAGGGAGTGGTGAATAGTAAAAACACTGTGGAAAGGTCAGTGAGTTGGGCATCTTAATAAAGTTAAAGAAATGCTAGGTGGGAAGAGTGAGTGGGCCAGAAGAATAGAAGGTGGGGATCAGAGTGTGAGATGCTTGAATCAGGATCTCAGAAGTAGCTTGAATCAAGATGTCAGAAGATCTTCACTGTGATGACAAGGAGAGACTGTAGGAGGGGTGGCTAAGGTGGGGGAGAGGACAAGATCGTTGACAGTAAGGAGGTCAGAAAATGGAGTCCAGATTGGATTATACTTATGGATGTTGGAAGTTGCTAAGAACAGCGATAGCAGTAGAGATGGAGAGGAAGACTGGGAATCAGGAGTCAGCAGCAACCAGGAGGGCCTCTTGATGGTCAGTTCTGATGCTGTCAATTGCAAAGAAGAATCAGGGTCCTGAAGTTGATCAACAGATATTTACTGTGTATCTAGGTTACACTAAGCACCATTCTAGACATTGCCATGTGAGATACAGGCAATTAAATAACTTCCACTAAGGAGGGTTGCAGGCTTAGTCAGGTTTCTGTGGTAAGAGCCACTGAGGCAGTAGGGAAACTTGCTGGTCATAGATCCTGGGTTTCAGAGAGCAGATTGTAGGGGTTTGGGAGGAAGGAGGCAGGAAAATGGGTCAGCATAGTACAGAGGAGACAGGTGATTTTTGATAGTGGCTGAGGTAAATAGGGACCAAGGTAAACCAGGGATTAGCTCTGGTACTTTTCATGGAGGAATATGGTTCAAGGTGAAGAGTATAGGGCCACTAGGCAACATTTTTCATCCGCTGCTTCTTTCACCATGTTGTGGGCCAAGACTGTCTCCAGGAGTGTGCTCCCTTAGACAGCCAGGAACGGGGGCTCCCATGCAAGGATGAGCAGTTTCACCTGGAGCACAGCAAGCTGGGGTTGCCTGTTCTCTTCTATCACACATTGGAGTCTAGGAGTCTGATTGATTTTGCAGTTCAAAGTAATCCTTACACAGCATTTGATTCTCAGCCTTAGCCACTTTCCTCAGATTCTGGGCCTTAAGTTTGACTGTTGCTTCTTTTCCCTCTGGTAAGGGAATGTAGATGGTGGAGAAGACATTGGTTTGCTGGTCTAGAGAACTCCGTGCTCAGCCAGGCTCTTCTACTGATGTTGTTTCACCATTTGATCCTGAGCAGTCCCTTACCCTCTCCAAACTTCAGCCCCTATCTTTAAAATGAAGGGAATGGATCAGATAATCCTTAACACTTTTGCTTTAAGTGTCTTTGATTTTACAAAGGAATTATGCCCAAATAGAATTTTTTAAATAAGCAAAGAAAAACTTCGACTGGCCAATAAACGTAACAATCCTGAACCTCACGGGTAATCCAGGAAGCAAATCAAAACTCTGCTATGCTTTTTTAAACCATCCATCAGACTGTCAAAATATTTAAGTGGCGCATCAGATATTGGTGAGGTGGTAGGGAGAAATGGTACTTGCTTACAACAATAGTGGGATTTTCATTACAACCACTTTGAGAACAATTGAGGAATATTTAGTAAAGTTGGAAAATGTACATACCCAAAATCCAACAATTCCACTTCTGATGTATATGCCCAAGAAATTCTTCACATATGTGCAGAAAGGCACGTGCATGATTGCAGCATAATGGGAAAAAGTTGGAAATAGCCTGTTTATATAGAATGGAAATGAACTAGAACTGTGTATGTTTTGATTTGGACTATTCTTACAAGCAATGTTGAGTGAAAACAGGATGCAGAGTTTTACATAAAGTGAAATAATTTATGTAAGTATTTTTTTAAAACTATAATACTAGGTATTGACTATGAATATATATGTATTTATGTAAAACTTTGAAAAGTGGACTGAAATACTATACCAAAAATTATGTTAACAGTTGCAGTGGGGAGTGGAGGCAATGGTACGGTGTTGAGGTGAAACTTGGCATGTTAGACTTTAGCTTATCTGTTAAGTATTATTTAACTTATTATAAGAGGCCAGAAACAAACATAACAGATTAATTCTGGGTAATGGGATATGGATACTTTTTATATTATTTATACTTTTATTTGTTTAAAATATCTATATATATTCTCAAAAAATTATAGCACAAGGAAATGTATACATCTAGGGCTCAAATATATATGTAGTGTGTGTTTTTCATTTATTCCTTTGTTGGTTTAATGTCATGGAAGCTGTAGGCAGGAAATTGTCTCATTAATTGAGGTTACACAGGTCAAAAGAGGTAGCCCAATGCCAGGCCCACAGAAATCACTGAGTGGCTGCTGGCCCCTTTTCCTTAACCTCTTGATCTTTAAGAAGCACATGGGGAGAAGAAATCTAGAAACAAGGAGAGCAATAGATTAATCAGGCAAAATGGTGGGTCTGTAGAATAATTTTGAGAACCATTTTAAAGGGCAAGCTTAACGTTTTACTTGCCTTGCTAGTATTTTTAATAAGCAGTGCTTTCATTTGTTTTTCTCAGGTAGGCTGAATTTCTGTCTTCCTTTTTTTTCCCCAGGGGAGGAAGATGATTTGTCTCTGCTGACTGCACTGCTTGAGGAGAATGAGTCCACCTTGAGGTGCAATTCAGAAGAAGATAACTTCTTGACCCAGGAAAATGGTAAAAGTGATGAATTTGATGAGCTCTTTGATGCTGACGGAGATGGTGAGTCTTACACAGAAGAGGCTGATGATGGAGAAGTAGAAACAACTGAAGACCAAAAGGAAAATTTGGATATTCTCTTTGGAGATCTGGGGGACTTGACAGATGAAGAAGTTTCTACTTTGCAATCAACTAAAAACAGAGTTCCTCCTGCTCCTGCCCCCAGTCAAGAGAAAACTAATCAAGAGTTACAAGGTGCCCTAAAAGGATACTTACCTTCCCTAATTTCTTATGATAAACTAGCAGAAGACTACCCATTGGTCAGTTTTCATGAAAATGGCTGCTGATTCAAGAGGGAGATAAATGACTTTGTGAAAAATTGTATAAGATGGCAGATCCAACAATTATGGCCAGCATTTCAGCAAGCAGAGGCCTCAAATTTTATCAGGATCAGTCTGCTCAAATTGAGCCTCTACAGACTGGCTTTTCATACTTTTCATGCTATTACAGCATAGAGTTATCTTGGGATTTATGTGCATGTGGAGCCAAAGATAAAACTACAAAGCTACTATGATCTCTCTTTGAGCAGGAGACCGCACCTGAACAGCAGCTTAGAAAAGGGTCCTTTCCTTCTTTCTGGCATCTTCTTATTTATATTTTTAAGTTGTAAAATTCATTGGTTGGCTGTTCTGATACAGAAACCAGCATTTATTATATTAGGTGTGATACTCAATTTAGGAAATGTAACAATTTCTGACTCCTAAATGTAAATGTGTATCTATAATATTTGTCAGTAGTTCAAATTCATACCTAGCATAGGTATTAGAGGCTTGATTCCAGTAATTAAAAGTTTATTTCAATAAGGGACTACTTGGAAGTGCAAATATTAATGATGAATTTTGTGTCATTATATTGTGGAGCTCAAGATTAGGGGAAGTGGGGAGGTACCAAAAGTATTTCCAGCATTTCCATTATGTATGTATAACATTTCCTCTGGCCCGTTTCTTAAATCAATGTATTTTTCTTGGTTAGATGAATTAAGGAAGTTGCAAGAGCAAATGAAGTCCTTACAAGAACAGCTAAAAATGGCAACAATAAAACAGCCTGCAAGTCCAGCCCTTCTGCATAAATCTCGAGGTAATAAGACTGTGGTTATGAGAATAGAATTTCTGTTATTAAGAAATTATATTAATACTGCTTCTGCATCCAATACCTGGCACACCACCTCAGTCTCTTTCTGGGGCTTTACTGACTTCCTTTACTTTTAATCAAGTAGATAAGCCTCCACGTTCCCCTCTGAAGGAGAAAAATGTTCAGAGAATTCGGGAGTCTACATGCTTCTCTGCAGAGCTTGATGTCCCTACTTTACCAAAAACCAAGAGGGTGGCTCGGACCCCAAAGCATTCACCTACAGGTGGGGCACTCCAGGCTTCAGTGATTCCTCATTGTTCTGCTTCTTTTTGAAAATACATGTTGGTACTTTACTGTCTTTGTGTGTTTGGTGGGTGGGGTGGGATCTTTCTATAACAGCTCCCCATCAACAAAGATGAATTTCGTAGGAACAGGAGCCATGTCCTATATTGTATACTGTATTCCTGTATCTCAAGGTGCTTAGAAAATCTGTAGGTACAGTTGGATATTTATTGAATAGGTTGAATTGCTAATGGGTTGAACTTTTTTTTAACTCTATAGTCCTATAGTTTTATTTGGACTGTAGTGAGTTTAGTCATTGGATTGAATTCTCATACTGGGGTCTAGAGATTCCATCTGCAGACAGAGATTTCCTAAGATGTGGTTGAATTTTATTAGAAACTAGGCTGTATTAAACTAAAAGGTCCATTCTTTAGAAAAGAGTTCTTTACCAGGAATATAGAATGATACTCAAAATCTTATTTCAGTACAAACAGATATACATACAAGTTAAAAACAAAAGATTTATAAGTATTGGTTTTGTTGTATGCCTCAGTTTTCCCAGGGGAACTTCATTTGAAGACCTGAAACAAAATGATGTAGAGATTACAGTCTTCAAAAAGGCCCCTTTGAACAGCATTGACTGACATGTGTAGAACAGTAAAAACAGCTACAGTCTCTGAGTATTCATATTTTATTTGCAAGAAATTGTATATTCAGTATAGCCACTTATGAATTGCTTAAGCCCCTTAGAACCTTTACCATAGCTAGGGTACTTCATGACGTGGTGCATGAAGTTTGGTTTTGAAGGCTATGGCATGGGTGTGGTTTGCAGATTTAAAATTCTAGGATTATCTTGGCTGTTAGCTTCGGAGCAGTTATCCAAAGTCACTTGGAGGGTAAACAACACAGTCTTTTATAAAAATGAAAGTGATAATTTATTGAGGAAAATATCCAAGCTTTCTGATCTCTAGAGGGATCAAATGCTTCTAAAATATGCAATAGTCAGTAGAACGCTCTCCCTTTTCCCTCAGTAAAATGGAATGGAAAGAAGTAAAATGAAATGAAACAAGAAAGAATGGAGAAAAGAAAATGGAGCTGGTTTTTTGGCTTTTTTTCAGGTTGAATTTGATTTGTGCACAAATCTGTATAAAAATTCATTCCTTTTTCTCCCTATGGAATCTACCACAGTGTTCTGTATATGGTGAATACTTAATGAAAGTCATTGCAAAGAATAACTAATAATGTTTTAGAACTGCACTGTCATACAATAACCACTAGCCACATATAGCTATTTAAAACTTAAATTAAAAATTCATTTTCTCAGAAGCCCAACTCACATTTTAAGTGCTCAGTGGCCACATGTGGTTAGTGGCTACCATATTGGACAGGGCAGATAGAAAATATTTTCATTATCACAAAGTACTTTCAGACCACACTGCAGAGGTTTATGGACTCTCTTTTCTCAAAATTTGGTTATTGCATGCGTTGGTTAAAAAATGAGAAACGATTCTATAAAAACACATCATGTTATGAGAATGATTTTCTTTCCACCTAATTTGTATATGAATTTTCTAGAGCCCAAAATCTCATCTTCAAGGATGGCAAGTGTACTCACCCAACCTCTCCGAACTACTCCTGCAAACAAACCTAATAGGGTGACTGGAGACCGTAGCACAGGGACCCCAGAGAGTTCTGGGCCAGCGGCTCAGGCGGTCTCTGTGGAAGCCTTCTCTGGCCTGAGGCTCAGGTGGGTAACTATAGTAACTACTCTCATCCTTTCGTGCACACCACTAGATGACACGTCTTCTTTTCGGAAGACTGGGTCTTTTAGAAATAATGCAAATGTTCAACAGATCTGTACACCCCAAAAGCTTTTGTATTTGACAAAACTTGGCAATAAGTCCAGCTGCAGGACTAAAATTGACTTTGAAAGTTGCCTATAAAATACATAAGGAAGACATCCATTGTTTCTCTGTGAACAAAATATATATCCATAAAAAGGAAGTGGACAAATAACAGACTGTATATTTAATAATAAATTGACAGAAACAGTGATATAGCCTATCTTTAAATACATAAAAGTATGCAGTTTAACCAGGGTAATAATATTTTATCATTATTGTTAAGAAAATCAACTGTATTTTTTTTTCGTTCCTAACAATCTTTTTAAGCCAAATTTATATTCTTTGCATATATTATGTGGAAAATCAAGGTATTCAGTTAAAGCAGGAATAAATCTTGGAGTTGGTTCAGCTAAAGGCCATATTCACACCCGGGATTTTTAAATCTAAAGGCCATATTTACACCCTGGATTTTTAAATCTCCAATGCTGTAATACTACTCCATTGCAGCTCCGTTATTACTTCTCTTTAAGCCCCTGGCAGACTAGTAGTCCTTACCCAGAGACTAGATTGCTTTCAGGACAGTCCATCTGCATAGCCAAGTGCCACCCGTCTAGAATGCCTAAACCTTGCCAATCCAAACATCACCCAACAAATAAGCTGCTAAGCTCCTAAATGATACATTATTCAGCAGGGGACCAGCAGGTAGTTGCTGACATGCAGAGGTGGAAATATGTTGTGAAGATTCAGTACTCTGAAACACAAGAAGTGCTCGATACCTTGATTATATATGAGACAGATTCTGAGGGATAGGACACAGCAGGTAAAGCTATGGCTCTCAGGAGGGGGTTGCAGGTTCTTTTTCTTCTTTAAGCATGCCCAGCTCCTGAGAAGATGCTGCCTGCCCCAAACATCCCCTACTTGAAATTCCCCATGCTAATGAAAGATAGTACTGATGGGAGTTGGTTGTACATGTGAACTCAGTGGAGGTAAGAAGAGTTTAAACCACTCAGCTGAAGAATCTAAGTAGCCTACAAATTTAGGGGATTGCAGAATTATTTTGAATGACTTTATAGTTGTTATGCCTGAACCTCAGGCCTTTAAGATATTCCAAAGGAAATAATCTTTAGAAATACCTGAATGTAAGGTATTCAGTCACAGGAATCAGGCAAAGAGATTTTCTACACTTATGTCTGCGCTTTGCCTCCCCGTATTCTTCATTGTTCAGACTTAGCTTATGGACTTTCTATTCCTGAAGCAATTGTATTTTGACGGTTTTCTCTTGTCCTTGAATATGTACTATAACCAGACATGGGACATATATTAATATATTAATATTCTGCTAGAGAAAAAAAATTTGCAAATTCACCAATTTTTAGAAGTTATTAAGAACAAGAATATATTAATGAAACTAGAGACAGAACCTTTATTATGTTTGCTTAAAATATTCTGTTAATAGAATAGTAGTAGATCCTGTGAAATTCTTGTAGAAATGATGAAATTTAAATATCTGATTTTTTTTTTTTTTTAACATGGGCAGGCACCGGGAATCGAACCCGGGTCCTCGGGTTTGGCAGGCAAGCATTCTTACCTGCTGAGCCACCATGGCCCGCCCAAATATCTGATTTTTAAATACCAATTTATGGTTTTACAGTAGAGTAAAAAAATGAGGATTTTCAAAAGAATATTAACTAGTATATAAGTAGTATATTATAATTTATAAGAACTTAAAGAACTTTGTAGTCTTTCTTATTTTCTATATAAGCTTCAAGTTTTTAAAGCAAACCTCCCTTTAAAAATTATTTCTGTCTGTCAGCCATAAAAGTATGTGCCTTTTCCACATACTTGCTAAGCCCCCTCCGTGCAGGTACAGTAGAGGATTCTGCCCCATAATATTTCTCCCGTACCATCTAGTACAGTGCAGATAATCTTTTATTTCTTACAATAATAATCTAATTGCTGGTTTCTTGACCTAGGCGGCCTCGAGTGTCCTCCACAGAAATGAACAAGAAAATGATTGGCCGAAAACTGATCAGACTATCTCAAATCAAGGAAAAAATAGCAAGTGAGAACCTGGAAGAAATAGACTGGGTGACATTTGGGGTTATAATGAAGAAAGTCACTCCACAGAGTTCCAACAGTGTAAGCCATTTTATTGATGTCTTAGCTGCTTCACTACAGACTAACATGGGGGACTGTGTTGCTAGTTGACAGCACTGAACCTGTCCATATTTCATTTTGAAATAAATACTAAGTTCCAAAGTTGCCACTTGTCTAGGGCGGTTCTATGTAAAGAATGCCCTATTTAGAGAACATTTCTTTGCACAGGTTTCTTAGGCTTTTCATTGTCCACATCATTCTTATTGCATTTCTCTTGCCATTGCTTTTGGTGATGCAACTGATTGACCCTGAACCCTGTAATCCCTTCTGTGAAGGAGAGAGGGAGGTAACCAAACAACCGTACTCACACATCCTTTGGAAAACTTCACTGCAGAAGTTCTGAATGAGCTGGCCTGTGTGGGAATGTATGGTTTATTTAACTTGATGAATATTACAAGAGATATAAAAGATTTATAAATCCTGGCTGGCTATGGCTTAGAATGAAAAGGTTTTCATAACCTGGCAAGGTTCTAAGACTGAGTTTCCCTTTAACCAGTTATATAACCTCAGGTTATATAACATCAGCTTGACCCTTAATTTTTGTTAAGTCCATTTGCTTATCTATAAAATGAAGAATATGGCTTTGATGGCACTGTGAGTCATTATGCATAATACTGAGTTCTCTGACTTAAACTTTGGCTAACCTTAGCTTTTTGTGAGATCCAACAACAGTGGTTGAGCTTTAGATTACTGGGTCCTTAATATTGTTGAGGTAAATGTGAACAAGTCTGATTTTCATTTGATTAGATTCTTAATTACTTCACAAGTGACTATAATGATATGGAAATAAGAGATGTGAAATGTTATCTGAACTCTTCCGAGAAAGACAGTGTACAAGTCCTTGGGAGAATAATTTTAACACTCAGGGTCTGGTAATAGCTTGCCATCACCTCTAAGCGAACACACTTTAGGATGCCTCTGTGAAAGAGCGTGATTCAAATATTTTTCAAATTATTTTGTTCTTTAAAAATCTCTATAAATGGAAATTGTTTTTATTATAAGTGGCCTGCATTTTGAGTTGCATTTCTTCAGATATTTAATAATACTTTGAAATTTTATAGTTAAACTCAACCAGTTTTCTTTAAATGGTGTTTTTGTTTTTCTTCTAAGTTAAACAAAGATTTAGTAGCATAGATCTTAAATTTCTTTGCTTTAATATTAATAATATAATTTAGCTAGTGATAAATAATAGGCTTATTAAATTGTTTACCTGATATCTACTTATATCAGTAAATTGTTAAGTTGTAGTTCCATTGCTTCCTCTTTTCCTTTTAACAGTGTATGTGTGTATGTGTGTATGTGTATGTGTGTATCTCATTAGAAAGTGCTCTTCTATAAAGGTCTAATTCTCCTCAGACCTGAGACTTTGAGTCTGGTAACAAGCTTACTGCTGGCTTGCTTCACTTTACTTTCATCTCTAAAATGGGATGAAATGGGAAGGGTAGCACTGATCTAGAGAAAGGATTGACTTATAATAATAGACTTTCTGGTGTTTATATATTCAGTGTGGAATATATTTCTAAATTTTTCCATAATGGAACACTTGAGCCATAAATGAAGACATTGTAACCTATTGCTCAAAAAGTATTGAGGGCCATGGTGCCTCACAGGCAGAGTTCTCACCTGCCATGCTGGAGACCTGGGTTCACTTTCCAGTGCCTGCCCATGTTAAAAAAAAGTTATTGAAATAAGAATATTTGTCCTAGGGGAAAACATTCAGCATCTGGCGACTGAATGATCTTCGTGACCTGACACGCTATGTGTCATTGTTTCTGTTTGGAGAAGTGCACAAAGATCTCTGGAAGACTGAGCAAGGTACAGTCATTGGATTGCTCAATGCTAACCCCATGAAACCCAAGGATGGTTCAGAGGAGGTAAGATTCTGCTGCTTTTTGTTCTTGTTGTTGTTCTTACAACTTAGCCAAGTTTTATCAAAAATACGTGTATCAGTCTTCCTCCAGGTAAAGTCATGTTTTTATATTGTTATGTCTCCATCAGTCTGGTTTTCTGTTTGTTTCACCCCCCACCCAGTGATGTTCTGAAATTTGACCTAGTCTATAGTATTTTGTAACAACTTATTTTGTTACATCTTTTAAAATCAGTTCCATGTTTCCAGCAGTTTTTTGAAATCTTATACTCAGATTTCTTTAGATCCTTTTTCCATGAATTTCCATGGTGGCATCAAGAAATTAGAGTACATTAATTAGTAAAACCAAACCTGTAATTTAGAATCAAAGTGAATTTTCCTCTTCTCCAGCAGTATTGGAATTTGGGTACTACCCCTTCATTCTTTAGTAAATTCCAAATGTAAACACAATGTGAATAGCAAGACAGTTTCGCTACCCGGGCCCAACAAGGGATGCTATTTTAGATAAACTATTATTATTATCAGGAGGCGTGAGGGACAAATGATTGCATTTTGTTCCTTACTTTCACCAGAGAATGGCAGTGAAGGTCTGTCTGTTGGTTAGGAATCTGTTTGGCTACAAGTAACAGAAAGACCTCACTACAATGAGTTCAAGTGGGTTGTGTTTTTTACACAGTAGAAGATCTCTATGAGGCAGTAAAGAGTATCAGGGCCAAAGTCTCTGTAAGTCTATTGGTCTTTCCCTCTTGGTAAAGATGACCTTGAAGCTATAGCCATCACTTGTCATTTCAGGGCAGTAAATGAAAAGGAAGGTTGGGCTTGCCTCCTCTCCTGTCATCAGGAGAGCAAAAGCTTTTCCAGGTAGCTTCCCTGCCAACTCCCCTGAGGTCTCATTGGCCAGAACTTAGTGACATGGCCATGACTGGCTGCAAGGAATGCTGGGAAAATAAGGAACAGGATCCATTACCTGAAGCTGAGCACTTCACCAGCCCAAAGAAAATCAGGATTCTGATAGCAAAGAAGGGAAGAATGGATGCTGTGGATAGAGAATGAAATGTGTTTTCCACACTCCCATTCTAAACTTTGTTTTATATACCACTGATTTCAAATTCCTCACTAACTATTTTCATACCCATTGCTGCTACTAAAGGGCCGTAACTCTGCTACACCTCTTCTCTTTTACAGGTGTGCTTATCTATTGATCATCCGCAAAAGATCTTAATTATGGGTGAAGCTCTTGACCTGGGAACCTGTAAAGCAAAGAAGAAGAATGGAGAACCATGTACACAGATAGTTAACTTGGTTGGTTTTGGCCTTGTTAGGATGGTTTCTACCACTAAAAAAAAGAGCTATTTAGAATAAATTGTGGGTGATTTAGCTGTTTATTTCCAGTTTGGGACTAAATCTCCTACTTAACAAGAAGAGTCAAAATAAGAAAATTGAATATAATTTTTAGAGATTATGGGGATTTAATCTTTGGAATAAATTTTTTATTGCCAACTGACTAAGAGGTAGTCAGAAAGATAGAATTTTCATTTGTCCTCAGTTCTTTCTAGTGAAAGAGATTGAATACTAGTGATGAAATACACTGAAAAATTTACTTTAGCCAATATTTTAACTCCATTAGTATTTTCTTAGAGTTCTTTTTTTTTTAAAAAAAAAATACCTTTTTAGGATATAATTCATATACCATATAGCTCAATCTTATAAAATATGCATTTGAAGGAATTTTTAGTATATACACAGAACATTTTCATGGCCCTGAAAAAGAGTCTGTACCTATTAGCAGTCACTTCCAATTCCCCTTTTCCCCCCAGTTCCTGGCAACCACTACCTTCTAGCTCTATGAATTTGTCTGTTCTGGACATTTCATATAACAGTCATACAGTGGACTTATGGTCTTTTGTGTCTGGCTTCTTTGATTTACCACAATGTTTCCAAAGTTCATCCATGTGGTGGCATGTATCAGAGCTTCATTCCTTTTTAGGTTGAATAAAATTCCATTATATGGATATGCCACATTTTGTTTATCTGTTCATCAGTTGATGGACATTTGGATTGTTTCCACATCATTTGGCCTGCTATGAATAATGCTGATATGAGTATTTGTATATGAGATTTTGTGTGAATGTATGTTTTCAATCCCCTTGAGTATATACCTTGGAGTGAAATTGCTGGGTCATATGGTTAATACTCTGTTTAACATTTTGAGGATCTGGCCAAACTGTTTGCTAAAGCTCTGCACCATTTCCAAAGCATCCTCCCAAAGGGTGAGGTTCCAGTTTTTTATACCCTTATTAACGCTTGTTATTGTCTGGGTATTTGTTTATTTGTTTTAAATTATAGTCATCGGCAGTGCAAGGGTAGCTCAATGTTAGAATTCTCACCTGTCATACCAGAGACCCAGGTTTGGTTCCCAGAGCCTGCGCATGTCAAACAAAAAAGTACAGTCATTCTAGTGGGTGAAGTGGCATCTTCTTAGAGCTCTTTGAAAGGAGTACAGTGATAACAGGTTTTGGTTACATCTCTTTGTTTCCCTAATACTTGCCTAATGGATAAACTGATGAACAGGAAATACAAAGAAGAGAGATAATTGGAAAAGAAGTCTCAGAGTGAAGTTCTTGACAGATCTGTAGATAAGAGTGAGATCATTAAAAACCAACTGTCACCATACCTAGGGCTTCACCCAATGGAGCACAGCTGTGTTGTGTCCAAGAGTCAACCTGAGAAACAGCTAGACGAACCATGCTAGAAGATGGCTTTATTTCCCCATTAAAAAGAGAACAAAGGAAAGGAATTGTGTCTACCTTTTTCTTCATCAGAGTAGTGCTTTAAAAGGTCTAAGGAAAGACCTTCTTTTTCTCCCCTTAGTGAATGCTTGAATCTTCACTTTAGGGGTGGTCTTTGTAATAAGCAGGGAGAGCTCTGCCTGTAGAACTGTACTCCATGAGGTAGGGAGAATGGAAGCACATATTCTTGCCTGCCTGGAGTCCATATATTGACACAACTAGCCTTCCTTCTTGCAGAATGACTGTGAATACTGCCAGTACCATGTGCAAGCTCAGTACAGGAAGCTCAGTGCCAAGCGAGCTGACTTACAATCCACCTTCTCTGGAGGCCGGATTCCAAAGAAGTTTGCCCACAGAGGACCCAGCCTGAAGGAACGGCTGTGCCGAGATGGCTTTTACTATGGAGGCATGTCGTCTGCATCCTATGCAGCATCGGTGTAAGACATTCCCGCAACTTCTTTTGAGACAAGTATTTAACTTGTCTTCTTATAAAAATAAATCCAATGACTGTTCTTTTCTGTAACTGTCATAGACTACTTGTGCAGGTTTTATCTATCTTAGCTCACTGTGTAACAGGGTAGATAAGTACCTCTTTTATCCCAGGTAGAAAGGAGAGTGCACAGAGGGAAGGAAATTCCATCCGGAGGTTCTTTTCATAGATGACGAACTCCCTCTCACTTCTAACATGAATATGTGCCTTAGAGTTGAGTAGAAAATGACCATTAAAAGTAGGTTGATCTTAAATGTTAGCATCCTTTAATTAATTTCCTTCCAGATTCATTTGAGTATGATGCAGATCTCTTGGGCACACATCTGGCCTCTCCTTTGGGGGCCTCAGGCTCTTCACAGACCCCTGCAGCAGGCCAGAGGAGGAGGGCCTGCGCCCATGTTTAGAACGCACATCTGAATACGAGTGGAGTGGTGAGGACTTGACACAAGGCGGTCACGGTTGGTCCAAGAACAAAGTATAGATTTTGTTCCAAGACCAACAGGAATTGGGCAAGAGAACTCACTTCCTGTCTATTTTGTAACATCAAGCCCTCTTTTTCTTTGTGTGGGCAGGCATCGGGAATCGAACCTGGGTCTCTAGCATGGAAGATGAGAACTCTGCCTGCTGAGCCGCTGTGGCCAGCCCCATCAAGCCCATTTTTAAAATTTAAAATAGCATCTATTTTTCCCAACTCTAAAAAACAATGCATATACATTATGGGAAAAATAGAATATGCAAATCAGCCAAAAGAAGAAAATAAATACCATCCATAATCCTACCACCTATATAACTGTGAATTCCTTGATACATATTGCTTCTAGGATGTTCCCCCCCCATTGGTAAAACTTTTGGTAATATAAAATGAGATTATACCATACCTATATTTTATGTGGCCTTTCTTTTCACATAAAAAAATTTATCTTTTCCTTGTCCAATAATCATCTGTAATGTTATTTTTAGTGGCTACATAATATTCTTTTTCTCTTTCTGTGGTACTTTACACTGTTCCCTATAGATAACATTAGGGTGATTTCCAGCTTTCAACATTATAAGAAAAACTGAAGTAAATATCCTAAATTTTTGCATAGTATTGAATTATTTCAGATAAATTCCTAGTTGCTTTATCAAAGTTTTGGCATATTTTGTATTTCTATTACCAAATTTCTGCTCCAGACGACTACAGGCATATTTAAGTTTCTGTGATTTTGTCTGCTACTTTCCATTTGTGGCACAGCATATAAACCACAATGCCATAGGACTCCAGCCTCCAGGGCCTCTGGTGGGGCCCTGGGTGGGACCCCAACTTGGAGAAACTCAGACAGTGTGTTGTATTGGAACTGAATCTTTCTGAGCCTTTTCAGCTTCACCGTGGCACTGACACACAGTGACTTTCCTTGGGGTTGGGGGGTCCATTCTTGTCATTTCAGAGCAGCCGCTATTGCTCCTAAGAAGAAGATTCAAACCACTCTGACAAATCTGGTTGTTAAAGGCACAAACCGAATTATCCAGGAAACACAACAAAAACTCGGTAACTTCACTTCTCCAGCTTAAACATGTAGTCTTTAGTATTGGCAATGGTTGCAACTCACATTCTGAATTACAGATATCTACTCATCACCTATTCTTACTGAGTAGTGTGGCCTAAATTAAGGGACTCAAGCCTGGTTGCAGCATATTAAGAAAAAATAGCATAAGTAATCTTAGCTGTGCCTTAGCTTAGTATGTTTGTTCGTTAATTATTTCTTAACATTATCTGGGTCTAACTCTAATGTCCAGTGGTAGAATCAGTAGTATTAGGTCAAACCTAACAACTGTCTTGGGTTAAAACAGGTCTAGATTGAAGAATGTACCTCCACAGTGTGCTCATGGCTTTTTTCCTAAACGGTGGTCAGGACCTAGCTTAACTTCTTTCCCATAGTACATATTCCAGAAATCTTGTATTAAATGACCCAACAGATACTAAATGCTTAGCTTTAGACTCGTACCTGGAAATAAGATGTATTGCCCTTATGGTCTCACTAAGCTGATGTTTGAAGTTGAGGGTTCCTTTCCCTCTTGGCATTCCATCTACTTCATTTACAAATGACTAAATTATAAACATAGAGTTTAAAACATGAGAAGATAAATGATATGGCATCAAGCTGTCTTTGAATTTCAAATCTGAGGCTGATGTTCATATGTGATAGGAATACCACCAAAGACCTTGTCTTGTTCTGAAGAGTTCCGAGGATTGATGGACTTGCCTACATTTGGAGCCAGAAACCTAAAACACCATTTAGCCAAAGACAAGACAGCAGGTATGTCAGCTCGCTCCTTCTGTAGTGTATAGTAGTGACATCCCTTGGCCTCACCAGGAACTGAAAGAAGTCTGTGGGCTTGTGTTTTAGGGGTCTTGGGGAGCCCTAAGCCTGCTATCAAGTCTGTCTCAGCATCGGCCCTCTTGAAGCAACAGAAGCAACAGATGTTGGAGATGAGGAGAAAGAAATCGGAAGAAATACAGAAACAGTAAGAGTAGCAGATATAATAATATTTCATGTTTGGATAACACATCCCAGGAATCAGAATATCTTCAGGAGTTTCAAAAGCATGACTTCAGATTTTGATTAGCTGCATTTTTAACTTTGAAAATTTTTAAATTTTAATATAATCTAATAGCTTCTTAGATGATTTCCAGCATAGACAATATATTTCTAACTTGTGCTAGTGAGGCTTGGGACCAGTGGTTCAATTTTTAGAAACTTACACTAAGGAAATTGAGGAAAAGGAGTAAAATAGGAAGCAGGCTTGTGAAAGGGGGAAGCTTGTGCTGACCTGTTTGACTCACATTTTTTGGTTTTGCCACAATTAGGTTTTTAATTCCAGAACAGAGCCAAAAGTAGATTATCACGTTGTTCAGGTAAATGACAAAGTAAGAGTCATTGTAGAAGAAAAATCAAGTGGAAATGAATGTGAGAGGAGGAATCTCTAAGATTCTTGAATTCAGGTTTTCTGAGTAGTAACAAGAGCTGATGTTTACAGGTTCCTGTCACATAATAAGCACAGTGCCACCACTGCGTGAATACATCCTTACTGTGCCTGAGGCACAGTTTTGTTTGTTGTCCTTGTTTTGTGAATAATGAAACTGAAGGTCAGAGAGCCAGTAAGTGGCAGAGCCTATTTTTAATTCACTTCTCGAGTGTCTAACCATTATGCTGTCCCTGATATTGGCCATTGTTCCATGAGGGAAGTCAGTGATCTCAGGCAGGTCATTGTGAACAGGTGCTGACGAATGTTGGCATTCGTCATGTGCCCCCAGGGGAGGTGAGTCTCTGAATCTTGTGGTATTAGAGAGTGTTGTGGACTAAAATCATTACAGTTTGAAATTTTGCTGTCTAGCAACATATCTCTGGCAGACTTTAATAGGCAAATTTGCCAACTCAGCCTAGAGCATAAAAGAATGGGCATGTGGTGGTGTAAAGCACACTAGCCTCAGGCTTCCTGGTCCTGGTCCTGCTGCACCTGCCTGGTCTATCCTGTGAGCCATGTGGTCTGGGGCCTCCATTTCTCAGTCTGACATGAAGGATTGAACTAGATGGTCCTTAAGGTTTGTTGTTGCTTTTTGATAGCCCTTAAAGCTGCTTATAAAAGAAGCACCATGCAAATTTTCTTCCAAATTGTGTCTCGTGTGTTATCTCTTCTCACTAGGAAAGGGAAAATAAAATATAGGAAGTTAAGTGAGTCCCTAAAGCTCCACAAGCTAATGATGAGGCTGGGAGGTTATAGTCTGTGGCTCATCTTCAGGTCTGTGTCCCATAGAAGATACCACTGGAGAGCCACCTGATGAAAAGCCTAATTCTGAACTGAGAAAGCAGTTCCAGCTCACTCAGTGAAATGTCAATTAACAGAAGAATTAGTGAACTTAATATTGTTCACCAATGTGATTAACCAAGCAAGGCAATTGTGTAACTAACTTGCTGTTGGCTGCTGACCTGTCTGTGGTCTCCCAGTCCACTTAAGTTCTGAAGACACATTTTTCATTTTCATGTCATAAAGGCTTGTTTGCATATTTTGTTTCCTGCATATTTCTTCAAAGATTTCTCCAAAGCTCAAGTCAAGTCAAGAGCCCAGCTGTGCCGTCTTCCTCTCGACAGCCTCCTTTTCAGTCCCCATCGGTAGGTGCCGAATTCCCCAGGCTGGCCAGAACCCCAGCCACGCAGATACCCAAGCTTGGCCGAGGCTACTCTGAAGGAGATGATGTTCTCTTTTTTGATGAATCACCTCCACCACGACCAAAACTGAGTGCTTTGGCAGAAGCCAAAAAGGTAACCAGCATTTACTAACTCTAACATTTGAATTTCCATTCTGTAAGACTGCTGGAGTTTCAAGCTTTCTATACTTATTACCAGGAAAGACAGATGCTGTTATTTATTGATCATGATACTTAGAGTTAAAGGAATTTTAAATGATAATAGTGTCAAACTAATACCATTTATGTAATCCAAGAGAGTTAGCCATTATCTCAACACTGCTCCTTGTCAGGCTGAAGGAAATAACTTAGAAGAACGGTTTGTTTTATATCCGGAGGCACTGCCAATAGAAACAAGTTATTGGAATTGTCGAGATAAAACTAAACTAATGGTTTTTAAACTGGTTTAACACTAGACTCCTTTAAATGAAATATTAGTTTGCAGAGGCACAAATTAGATTATTAGTTACCAGGGAATGGGGAGAGTGGGGAAGGGGAAGTTTTTGCTTAATGAGTATAGAGTATTTATAAATAAAAATTAATAAAAGAATAATTTAAAATTTAAAGAAAATAAATTTTAGGGTGCACGGGTGGTGCAGTGATAGAATGCAACCTTTCATTTGGGACACCCAGGTTTGATTCCTAGACCACGCACCCAAAAAAGGAAAAAAGAAAATAAATGTAATGCAGAAGCCCAATCTGTAGAGAGAGAAAAGCTAAATTGCTCTGGTTGAAGTGGGGGTGGAGGGACTTCCCCACTTGCCCAGCCCTCTAGCCAACTCAGTGGGTAAACTCACTGCCCTCCCCCAACACGTGGGACTTGACTCCCAGAGGTGTTGATCCATCTCATGTGAGCCTCTCTTCTCTTTTTTCTGGTCAGTTGTCGTAGCCAAATTAAGGGTAAAAGGACAGCAATAAGCCAAGGCCTTACCTATAAGAATAGTGATAATTGGTAACAATCATTGCAAGTATCTGTTCATATGACCCCATTCCTGTGACATGCAGATACATGCTATTTACTGTACCTGGTTAAATCCACCCAACTACAATCTTAAAAGATAGGTCATGCTGTCATTTGCATTTTACAAATGGGGAAAGTGAGGCTAAAAAGTGAAATGAGTTGCCTAAGGTTAAAAGCTAATAAGTGGCAGAGCTAGAACTCTAACCTAATTTTGTCTGATTGCAAAATGAATTTCCAAAATAGTTATGTAATCCTTCTAGAGGGCTAGAGGCCATGGAGGTATTCTCATGGGTCTGGACAGAAAAGTCTAAAATGCTCCCCTAGTCTGCCTCTAGTTGGTCTGAGATTGACAGCCCAGCTGAGGTCAGACTGTTCACAGGTAAATACTCTGAGACTTCATTCATTAACATATAGAGCTCTCTCTCATGCTCTTGAAATTTTAATAATTGTGTCACTGATGCTAAGTAATATGAAGACATACTTTGCTAGTTTATATTCATAAAGAGCAGAATTCCCTGGTTAATAACTGGAGGGCGTACAGGGTCCTACGTGCCCATTTTATCCTTAGGTTTTTCTTTTCCCTCTTTACTCCTCTTTCTAGTTAGCTGCTTTAATGAAATTAAAAACCAAAGGCCAAATTCTTATGAAGACAGACCCAAACAGCGTTAAAAGGAAGCAAGTGGACCCTCAGGATGTCCTGGAAGTGAAGGACCGGGTAGAAAAGAACAACACGTTTACTCCTCAAGGTACTGCAAATTTCCAAGTCAGCTATGGGAAAGAAAAATATCTATAAAGGGAATGCTTTAAACCATGGCCAGTGTCCCTGATATCAGAAGTTATTTTACTTTATTTCACCTCCACCTAGAGTACCTCAATACAGTTTCTGTGATCTGGAACTGATTCACTTGTATAACCATAATAAACTGGAATGAAATTGTGCACAATTTGAACACTTGGGGAAAGGGTTGTCCATTGGATCTTTGTATCTATATATTAATATAAAGACATGGAAGAAGTCTGTCCTTGAAAGAAGTAAAATCGGTTTGTTTTAGATTGCCCTACTTTTATTTTTTTTAATTTATTAATTAAAAAATCAAGAAACAAAATAAAACATTAACATACATAATCAGTAATTCACAATATCATCACTTAGTTGCATATTCATCATTTCTTAGAATATTTACATTAATTCAGAAAAAGAAATAAAACGAACACAGGAAAGAAAGAAAGAAAAAAAACGATTATACCTACCATACCCCTTACCCCTCGCTTTCATTGATCACTAGCATTTCAAACTAAATTTATTTTAGCATTTGTTCCCCCTATTATTTATTTTTATTCCATATGTTCTACTCCTTTGTTGACAAGATAGATAAAAGGAGCATCAGACACAAGGTTTTCACAGTCACACAGTAACATTGTGACAACTGTATCATTATTCAATCATCCTCAAGAAACATGGCTACTGGAACACAGCTCTACATTTTCAGGAAGTTCCCTCCAGCCTCTGCATTACATCTTGAGTAACAAGGTGATATCTACTTAATGCATAAGAATAACCTCCAGGATAACCTCTCAACTCTGTTTGGAATCTCTCAGCCATTGACACTTTATCTCATTTCCCTCTTCCCCCTTTTGGTCGAGAAGGTTTTCTCAATCCCTTGATGCTAAGTCTCAGCTCATTCTATGGTTTTTCCTCAATCCCTTGATGCTGAGTCTCAGCTCATTCTAGGATTTCTGTCCTATGTTGCCAGGAAGGTCCACACCCCTGGGAGTCATGTCCCACATAGAGAGGGGTGGGGTAGTGAGACTGCTTGTTGTGTTGGCTGGAGAGAGAGGCCACATCCAAGCAACAAAAGAGACTCTCTTGGGGGTGACTCTTAGGCCTAAATTTTAAGTAGACTTGACCTATCCTGTGTGAGGTTAAGTTTCAAATGAACAAACCCCAAGACGGGGGGCTCAGCCTATAGCTTTGATTGTCCACACTGCTTGTGAGAATATCAAGAATTCAACTTGGGGCCTACTTTTATTTTTAAAACTCTGAAGTTAGCAATGTCATTTTTAAAATTTTTTATGATGCTGTGCAGTACAGGTCATATTTCATTCTTTTTCAATGTGAATATCCCATTATTGCAGTACCATTGGTTGGACTTTTTTAAGCGCATTGGCCAGGAATTGAACCCAGGTCTCCCACATGGCAGGCCAGAATTCTACCACTGAACTACCCATGCACCCCCGGCAGTGTCATTTAAAATCAATTTGTAAAGGGGATTTTTTTGTTATTATCTATCATTAGAATTGACTCCTTATTTAAGATGAAAATGAGATTCTAATCAAGTGGTCAAATCTGCCAGCTGCCCTCCCACCAACACCACCTCCTGCCAGATTCCACTTGAGCTCACTTTTTCTCCAGAGCTTTCCTCTGCCAATACTAACTGAGGTAAATGAAGTTTGAAGAACATGGGAAGCAGACAGAAAGGGTTCAGGGAAGGAGTGTCAGCAAGCCACACTGGCTTTCTCACATTCCTTTGTTAACAGCTAATATTTTTCTTTCTGCTTTAGCTGAGGATGAACTGGAACCTGCCAAGAAAAAAAGGAGAGAGCAACTTGCCTACATGGAATCTGAGGAGTTTCAGAAAATTCTGAAAGCAAAATCTAAGCACACAGGAATCCTGAAGGAGGTAAGAGCCCAAAGGATAACAGATGTATACAGCAGTCATTTATCCTGTCAGTCCCAGTGCCCCCTTTTAATAACAAGTATTTTGTAGTGCTCCCTTATGGTCCTGAAGCAAAATTCATGGAAAAGGTAAATTACCTACTCTAATAATTTCAGAAATATCAGTATAATGTCCTAACTGTAATATGAAAAAGAAAAAAGGGAAATATTTATAATAAAAAACATGTATTTTGATATGTAAACACTCAGACATAACCACACTAGAAGAAATAATGAAGTGATCAGTGGCTTGCATTTATAAGTGTAAATGAGATACTAGAAACATAGACTGATACAGGTGTGAGTTTTGGCGACTTAAATACCCTGGACATGTTTCTTTGATAATGTAGTTTTTTTAAAACAATAATCCTGGGAAACTTCCCAACAAACCAAAGTGTAATCCTTCAGTATACCCTGTGGTTGCCTAGTTGCACTCCTGGAATATTCAATGTCTATTAAACCATGCATAGATATTATAAAATTGTACATAAAGCAGTTGGGGTCTGAAGTCCCTACAGTCAAGTGTTTTCATCTGCATGAAAGTCCTGTAGGACGTTCAGAAGCCATGCAGGACAAGGAACATTCTTTGTTACATGGGGTACTGCATTGCAGAAGTTGTAGCATCCCCAATCCCTGCCAGTAGTGCATCCCATTGGGGATAACAAAAATGCTCCCAAACTTTTTCAAAATGTCTCTGTAGAGGCAGTGCTGCCCCTCTTAACACCACTGCTTTCAGTTATCTGCTCTTCTTTTGATTGACGTATGACTGATGAGACAATTTATGTTATCTCTACTACTCTTGAGATTCCATCCAGAGAGCTGCTGGAACCTGAGAGGCTGTAGGACTGGGCTCCTGCCCCTTGGAGCCACCAGGGGACCTGAGCCCTTTACTTTGTGTAGCTGCAGTAACTAGCTGTAACATTCTGTTGTAAATGCCTCTTTGCCCTCCTTATTCCAAACAACCAAGAATTTCTCCATGTTAAATGCTTGATCTAGAGAATAGTGTTTAATAGACTGGGCAGTCACTACGAGAGAGCCATCAAACCCCTCCCAGGTTTCGTATCTGTGGAAATGCTCACCTCCTGGTAGGCATTTGACTTGTTATGGCACTGTTAATAATGTTGCTATTTCTAACTAGCATGTAGTGTTTTCAAATTACCAGTGCTTTCAGATGCTTTTTGGTATATTAAGGGCTTATCTCCACTTATTACCAGCTTTTGCTTTGCAGTTCATTTAGGTCTTATCAAATGTCTTCATAAAATTAAACATAGCTTTTCAGTTCTGTTTCTTTTTTTTGATAATAGCTTTAGTGGGATATTATTCATGTACCATACAGTTCACCTATTTGAATGCACAATTCAATGGTTTTCAGTATATTTGCAGATCAGTGTAACCATCACCACAATAAATTTTAGAACATTTTCATCACCCCATAAAGAGACCCTGTATCCATTAGCGCCATTAACCATTTGTCGATTACCAGTTCTGTTTTGATTATTACTGAATTGCTGCCTGAGTATATATTGGATTTGGTGCAAGTCTCCTGTATGCCTTGTCATTGCAGGCTGAGGCTGAGCTGCAGGAACGTTATTTTGAGCCATTGGTGATAAAAGAGCAAATGGAAGAAAAGATGAAAAGCATCCGAGAAGTGAAATGTCGGGTTGTGACGTGCAGGACAGTAAGCAAAGGAGACAGCTCTTACCCACAGGCCCTGTGTTTGCTATTAGTGCTGAGATTCTGCAGGACAGTGAGAATCTTGGGGTGGGAGCCATTTTCTGCAGTTGAAAATGGCTCCCACCATTATTATTTAATCAAGGCTGAAAACAGCAGCCTGTGAAACCTGAGGATATGGCTTGGATCCTTTGGTGTTGCCGAAGTTTAAGAATTATTTACCTAGACTCAAGATAATTACCAGAAGTTACCTTGTGCTGCCCTGTCACCTGTTTTAACCTTTTCCCTCCATTTCTTATTCTCTTTAGTTCTTTTGAGGACCAGAGTTAAAAGGGAATTACTTAATATCTCTGTCCTGTTTTGTTTACGGAATAGGACTAAGAATAAGCTTGTTCCCTTCTATAATCTTGTAAGAGAAAAGAAAAACTTATTGACCTGCCTTCCTAAATAGGTTCCAAGCCTCAGTATGTAGTAATCAGCAGTCTACGGTGAATATAGGGCAGACTAACGTCAGCTATTTAGAGGTTTACACTATTTTTCTTCTGCCCGTACTGTTGTCTTGGGGCCACTGATGATTATTATATTTCTAGCCTGACCTGAACTTGGGGCAAGCATAAGAAAAAGTGTGAGGCAAGGTCAAGAAATTGCAAGGGTCTCTTTGCTAGAGGAGAAGGTGTTAAGCTGCACATGCAGGTGCCCAAGTAATCACAAGTGAGCGAAGTCCCTCGCTGACCAGCTTGCCCTTCCAAGTTCCTCATGGCCGCGGGCCCTCTTGGTTCTTGCAGTGTGCCTATACCCACTTCAAGCCCTTGGAGACCTGCATGGCTGAGCAACATGACTACCACTGGCATGATGCCAGCAAGAGGTTTTTCAAGTGTCCTTGTGGGAACAGAAGTATCTCCCTCGACAGGCTCCCCAAAAAGCACTGCAGGTAGGATATTCACCTCGGGTTGTTGGGCCCATCAGGGTTCTTTGACTCTTTCCAACTTCCCTGTGGGACTGCTCCATGGGACAGTGGACAGGTATTTTCTTGGACTCCAGCCTTCTTCCTGAGCCTTCTTGAAACTCCTAGATGTCCTCAAGGCTAGGAATGTTAGCTGGAAGCTCCTTGAAGGAAGGGCCCTGCTTTTTTCCCTGTTATATTCCCAGGACTTATAGTGCCCAGCCTATAACAGGCCCTCAGGAAATGTTTGCTGGATAATTAAATGAAGCGTGGAAAATGTGGGTTGGTGAACACATGCATTTGTTGGGAACTAGGATATGTGATTTTTTTTTATTCCACTCTAAGTAATCATTTGTTCATTAACGTTTTTAATATTTGGATGTGTGTTTTAAGGGTCTTCTGTCTGTGTTTTTATTCTGGGGGCACTTCAGTTCCAGGGGTGGAGTTGCAGTGTTAGACCCCAGGAGAGGGTGGCATTTCCCCAGAACTCAGTGTTAATAACCCCCTCTGCTGTTAGGGTTCGGGAGCTACCCCTCCGTGTGAGATATATTGTCATCACTGGCCCATCCCAGGCCCTCTGCATCTTACTTATGTATTCCTTTTCATCCCCTTTCTTGTTCCCATCACCATTGTCAGCCATTCTCATATGGAGTGGTGTGATCTGTGTTTTCTTATAAAATGTATTGTTTTGTATGCAAGCATTTGTTTAGAATTGGAAAAAAATTGTTTTTTTTTAATTAGAGAACTTGTAGGTTTACAGAACAATCATGTAGAAAGTACAAAGTTTCCCATATACTTGTCCCTAATGTGCGATTTTACTTATTAGTAACACTTTGTGTTAGTGTGATACTTTGTTACAATGGATGAAGCAATATCATTATAATTATATTATTAGATGTAGTCCATAGTTTACATTAGGGCTTATTGTTTATGTTTTACAGTTTTATAGGTTTTTAAGTGTTTCATTCTGGTAACATTACACCTAAATTTTCCCATTTTAACTACTTCAAATATGCAATTCAGTGGCGTTGTGCTACCATCACCACCATCCATTACCAAAATTTTCCAACACCCCAGATAGGAACTCTGTACCAATTAGGCATCATCTCCCCATTCTCTACCCCTGCCTTGGTCTCTGCAACCTGAATTCTAGTCACGGACTCAGAATTTCCTCATTCTAATTCATATTCATATTCAGCGTGATCATACAATATCTGTCCTTTTTTGTCTGGCTTATTTCCCTCAACATGATGCCTTCGTGGTTCATCCATATTGTTGCATGCATCAGAAAGTCATTCATTTTTATAGCGAAATAATAGCCTATTACATGCATGTATCACATTTTGGTTATTCACTCATTTGCTGATGGACACGTGGGTTGCTTCTCTGTTTTGGCATTTGTGAATACTGTTGCTGTGAACATCAGTATGCAAATATAGGTATTCAAGTCCCTGCTTTCAGTTCTGTGTGTTATGTACCTAAAAGTGCAATTTCCAGGTCATTTGGTAATTTTGTACTTAACTTTCTGAGAAACTGCCAAACAGTTTTCCGCAGCAACTGCACCATTTTACTTTCCTTCCAACAAAGAAAAAGTGTTCCTATTTCTCCACATCTTCTCCAACACTTACTATTTTGTTTTTTTCAATAGTAGCCATTCCAGTACGCATGAAATGGTATCTCATTTTATTCTCCCCTAATGGCTAATGATTTTGAGCATCTTTTCATGTGCTTATTGGCCACTTATATATCTTTGGAGAAATACCTATTCATGTCTTTTGCCTGCTTTTTAATCAAGTTATCTTTGTCTTGTTGAGTTACAGGGTTTCTTTATACATTCCGGATATTAATTCCTTATCAGATATGTGGTTTCCAAATATTTTCTCCCACCCTAAGTTGTATTTTCTTCTTTTTGATACTGTCCCCTGATGCCCAAAAGTTCTTAAGTTTGATGAAATTCCATTTATCTGTTTTATCTTTTGTTGCTCCATCTTTTGGTGTAAGTTTAAGAAACCATTGCCTAACACAAGGTCCTTAGGATGTTTCCCTTTGTCTCCTAGGAGCTTTATAATTTTGGTTCTTATGTTTTTTTATATGAAGTAGGGTAGTGGTCCACCTTCATTATTTTGAATATGGAAATCCATTTTTCCAGCACCATTTGTTGAAGAGACAGTTGGCTTTTCTATTTCTGTGAAGAAGGCTATGAGATTTTGATTGGGATTTCATTGAATCTGTAAATCATTTTAGGTAGGATAAACATCTTGGCAATATTTTGTCTTCCAATTCACAAACATAGACTATCCTTCTATTTATTCAGGTCTTGATTTCTTTCAGCTAGGTTTTATTGTTTTTCTGTGTATCGGTCCTTTACATCTTTAATTAAATTTATTGCAAGATGTTGGATTCTTTTAATTACTATAGCAAATGGAATTGTTTTCTTGATTTCCTTCATTGTATTGTTCATTACTAGTGTATAGAAACATCACTGACTTTTCCATGTTGATTTTTTATCCCACCACTTTGATAAATTTGTTTATTAGTTCTAGTAGCTTCATTGTGGATTTTTCTGGGTTGTCTATATAAGGGATCATGTCATCTGCAAACAGGAAAAGTTTTACTTCTTCTTTTCCAATTTGAATACCTTTTATTTCTCTTTCTCTTCTAATTGGTCTGGCTAGAACTTCTGTATAATGTTGAATAGCGGTGGCGATATTGTGACTCAAAAGTGAGTCCCTAGCCCGATGTGCATCAGAGTCAATAAAGTGACACCAGGATTTTCCTAGTCTCATGAAGACCCGAGGACAGTTCCTCAAACCTGTCTCCCCAAACTGGAAAGACTTTCAGTGTTTGATGGCATTCAAGCAAAGGCTGGCAGATTAGAAATAGTCTAATCTCTGAGCATGCACATATTGATTACATGCTTAGCTCATCTGAAGTTTAAGATTAGGCTATTGCGCATGTCAGGCACAGTCCAACTCTGATTAGAACTGCTTGGTTAGTTCTGGGCTGACTCATAATACTTCATTAATAAACATTGAGAGTTTGTGTACCAGAGTATCAGACTTCAAGGTTGCAAAACAAGATAAGGGAATACATGCTGCTCTAGTTATGAATTATCTTGTTACCACCCAGTTACAGGGTAAAGATTATGCAGTTATAAAATATAGCATATCATCAAAGAAACAAGTCATCTGGGTTTCAATTCAATGAGTTACAACAGTTACAGATCATTGCTTCTGACTACATCACAATGTATCAGAAAGTTAGAAAGCATTTATATAATGATTCAGTAACTATAATTATATTTGTTAGCACTGAGTTAGTGACAGTGGGCATCCTTCCTGTCTTTTTCCTGATCTTAGAAAAGCCTTCAGTATTTCACCATTGAGTATGATGTTAGTCACAAGCTTTTTATGAATGCTGTTTATCATGTTAAGGATGTTTCTTTTTATTCCTAGTTTTTCTGAGTGTTTTTATCAAGAAGTAGTGCAGAATGATGGAGTTTATCAAATGCCTTTTCTATATCAAATGAGATGATCATGTGGTTTCTTTCCTTTATTCTGTTGATGTGTGTATTACTAAATGATTTTCTTATGTTGACTTACCCTTACGGACCTGGGAAAAATCCCACTTGACCATGATGTAGAATTTTTTTTTTTCACTTTGAAAGTCTTTTATTACAACACACTTTAATAAGCTCTGTAAAGACAGAGCCTCAAAAAATTGGTTAAGAACTCATGCTTGTTTCTCTCCACGGAAATCTTTAGTGAAAGGCAAAAGATTTATATGATCTGAAGAGAAACTAGAGTATGATGTAGAATTCTTTTAATGTGATATTGAATTCAGTTTGCTAATATTTAGTTGAGAATTTTTCCTTCTATATCCATAAGGTATATTGGTCTGTTATTTTCTTTTCTAGTGGTATCTTTATGTTGGTATTAGAATGTTGCTGGCCTCATAGAATGAAATAAGAGATATTCCCTCCTCTTCTCTATTATACAAGAGTTTGAACAAGATTGGTGTTAAATCTTGGAATGTTTGTTAAAATTCACCAGTGAAGGCATCTGGTCCTGGATGTCTCTTTGTTTGGGAGGTTTTTGATTAATGATTCAGTCTCTTTACTAGTAATTGATTTGTTGAGATTTTCTATTTCTTCTTGAGTCAGTGGTGGGTAGTTTGGGTGTTTCTAAGAATTGTTGATTTCATCTGGGTTATCGAATTTATTGGCTTACAGTTATTCATAATATCCTCTTACAGTCCTTTTTATTTCAGCAGGATTGGTAGTAATATCCCCCTTTTCATTTCTGATTTTCATTATTTGTGTCCTCTCATTTTCTTCATCAGACTAACCAAAAGTTTGTCAATATTATTGATTTTTTGAAAGAACCAACTTTTGACTTTGTTGATTCTCTCTATTGTTTTGTTGTTGTTTTTCCCTATTTCATTTATATCTACTCTGATCTTTGTTATTTCCTTCTGCTCATTTTGGGTTTAGTTTGCCTGCCTTTTTCTAGTTCTTACAGTTTTTTTTTAATGTTTTTGCATGAAATATAACATATATACAAAGAAAAAGCAATAATTTTCAAAGTATATTTCAACAAGTAGTTGCAGGACAAATTTCAGAGTTTGGTATGGGTTACTACTTCCCTATTTCAGATTTTTCTTCCTAGCTGCTCCAAAATGCTAGAGGCTACAGAAAATAGCAATATAGTGATTCAGCAGTCATACTCATATGTTAAATCCTATTTTCTCTGTTATAATTTCTCCTCCCTTGATCCTTCTCCCAACTTTTATAGGTCTGACCAAGACAAATACAGTGCAGGTCCTCCCTGGCTTTTTGGCTTGTGCAGTTGTTTTGGAGTTTCCCTGTTTGCAACAGTTTAATTGCCCCTCTGTTTCCCAGGAGGCAGACCTCTCTCTCTCTCCTGGATGATAAAACAGGCAAGCCTTTGCTCCAGAATGTCTACCTGTATAGTTTCTTACTCTGCTTTTGTTGTCTCAAGCTGCTTTTACCTGGAGGGCAAGTTCTGAAAGGAGAGGCACATTGGAGAGCTGAGAGGAGGGGCACGTGGAGGGGACTTTGCCAAGTTAGTCTTTCCTAGCCAGGACGAGGCCAGGGATGCATAAAGGGGGTGCACACTGACTCCAAGCTCATTGGGGAGGGGATCATGAGGGATGCCAAAAGCTGCTTCCACAGCTCCCCAAAGCTTTCCTGACCTGTCCAGCAAATGCAGCCCTAAGAAAGCATAGCCTTTCTTTAAGTCTCCTCCGTCATGCACTGTATCAAAGGGTCAGCTCCCTTGGAAGGGGCTCCTCTTCCCTCAGTGGAGTGAGCAGTGCTGTCTATGTGTGCTGACCTGTGCCTTACCTGCTCATAAACCCATCTTTTCCATTTCAGTAATTGTGGCCTCTTCAAATGGGAACGGGACGGAATGTTAAAGGTATGTTTGTAGTTTGAAAAGTGACTAATTTTATGACCCATGAAAATAATGTTGAGTCATTTCTCATTAAAATATTTTCATTTTTCTAGGAAAAAACAGGCCCAAAGATAGGAGGAGAAACCCTGTTACCAAGAGGAGAGGAGCATGCCAAATTTCTCAATAGCCTGAAGTAACCCTAAATGCAGCCATGTTCCCACCACCTACTTTATCTCTTGGAAAAGCAGAGAATTAGCTCTGCGCTGCCCATATTTCTGATTGATATGATGGAAACAAAGAAGCATTGCCTACTTAACGTTCCTCTATTTTGTTGGTTTGGCAACACCAAATTGACATGATATTTAAATAGAAAATCAGTATATCATTATCTATCCTGTTTCCCCTGATTCTGGTTTAGAACATTAACGCAAATATTTTTTGCCCACCAACTGAAAGGTAAATTGAGAGCTTTGTATCTGTATTTCAGGATTAGGATATGTTGTGATGTTTCTTTATCAGGCTAAGTGCCTAGTGTTTACATGGACACCCAGAGGCAAAAGAAATAATTTAGCTTGACTTTCACTCCAATTAAGTTGCTTTTCTGGGTTTCTTCCTTATCTGTAAAATTAGGAACATTAGATTAAATGATTTTGAAATGATCTTGCAGTGCTCAACTTCTATAAATAATGTAATTTTTTCCCCTTTAAATAATTATGGTCATTGTCCTCCACATGACCTTGATGTACTGATATTAAAAGTCAGGTTCCTCCTTTCTGTTCTACTGTTCTCTCACATTTGCTTTTGAAGTCACTGAACCACTTTGCATTTCAATTTTTTATATTATTATATTGGGCTGTTTACTCTTACAATATGGTAAAACTCTGTAATGGAAATACTTAAAGTCTCATCAGTTTTAATTATGGCTTTATTCGTATTCGTTTTAAAGAAACTTTGAGAGTCTAACCAAAATGAGTACAAAATTTTGCATTGAAACTGTGAAGCATAACTGAAAAACAGAAATGGCCCATAAAAACAGAATCTCTTGGAGTTTGGGATTTGCAGAGATACCATATTATATATATATGAGGAATTATAAGTCAAACCCCATGCCAGTTATCACCAAAAATTTTTTTAGGAGATTCCTCTGCCTGGGCAACCTAATTTTCAAATATCACTTGACTCAAGAAAGGGCTTGTACTGCTTAAAGATTGGTAGATTGGTAGGATTGTTGTTTTGAGATTTAAACTCTGCTAGAAATAGATTAGGTTTCCCCTCAAGATGGTATTATGTTAGGAATAGCACATTTATAGCAGTGATGATTGGTTAAAGTTTTATAGAGCCAGGAATAAAATGTGTGTACTTGAATTTCATAAAACTGCTTTCTCTGGGTAAAAGGTGCTGTGGCTGACCGTGTCTTTCCCTCTAAGGTTATATCTGGATAACCATATTTTTAGTAGTGGTTTACTTCCCAGAAGGTGTTTTGTTTTTTAATTTTTTACTAATAAAAAGTATAAAGTGTTTAATTATTATTATTATTTTCTTTTTTTGCATGGGCAGGCACTGGGAATTGAACCCGAATCTCCAGCATGGCAGGTGAGAAAACTGCCAGCTGAGCCACCAAGGCCCACCCTTTTTTTTTAAATCTTACTAAGAGCCAAAAAGCACTTGCAAACCCTAATATTCCAAATGACTTATTTACAGTAGATTTATTGGTCATATAAACTTAAAACAGAGCTCTTTTGAAGTAGGTCACAGCTGAGTAGGTACCTAGAACTTGAGCCAGGCTGCTCTTTGAATGATCCCCTCCCAAGGTGAGAAATGCATTCTTGTTTAAATAGAGGGAGTTTGTCCCATCTGTACTTGCTTTACACTGTATATAAATAGTGTGATACTCTTGTGTAGGTTGGTGATTAGCTGAATCTGGATGCCTTTTTAAAATTTGATCTCCAGTTATTAAATTATTTAAAAATTTAATTCAGTTGCCTTTTAGTTGCACTGGATCTTGGGGGCATTTGAGTTGTGTTTATGTGTGTGCTTTCTTAGAATATGAGGTACTCAACTCGGGTGAGTGTGGGGGGAAGCTTACTTGTTTTCATCAAAAATATGATTCATGGGCGGGCCACGGTGGCTCAGCAGGTAAGAGTGCTTGCCTGCCGTGCCCAAGGACCCGGGTTCGATTCCCGGTGCCTGCCCATGAGAAAAAAAAAAGGAAGAAAAAAAATATGTATTATTCACCAGTGAGATCAATGCATGAGATCAGTCATTTAACCCTATCATCTTATTAATGTGAATGGGATATTTTCATACAAATTCAACATGTTATTTCTTAACATGTCACTAGAAAGGTAGGGCCATTAGAACAAGGTAGATGCATAGTGATCTAAATTAGCAAATTAAAAGTGGATATGTCATGTGTGGAGAACCTGGTTGATCTGAATGTTGTAATCTTCACAGTAGGTTTTTGTTGTTTCTTTTTTGTTTGTTTGTTTTTTATTTGTTTTTTTAATCACCTTTTAAGAGTTTTTTTTTTTTTAATAAAATATATTTTCCTTTTCCAAACCACAAAAGAACTAATAACTGATCAAGGACAGCAAATAAGGAACTTCTGAATGACTGGTGTAGAATATTCCCCAAAGAAAACTTAAGACATTAAAAGCATCAGGTTGATATATCACAAAATTGACAGGAGGGGACTTATTAATTGGGTTTCTTTGTACAAGTTGACAATGGTAAAAGTAAACTTGAAATTTATAATTGGTAAATACATCGGGCAAAATTTATTTTTTTAAATCTAGCTAATGCTGTTTGCCTACATGTGTCACTGATTGCCCCATCAGAGTATCTACACTACAAGTAAGATAAGCCTCTCAGATCCTCTGGGAATTTGGAAGCAGTACAACTCTTGAGAAGGATAGAAAGGTCAAAACTGAAAGTCTTTTCTATATTTGCCAATATGGAGGAAAGAAATGGCAATATATCTTAAAATAATACAGTAGCACAAAGAAAGATAAATCAGTTGGCTTAACTTTGCAAAAAACCTGCAGGAATTTTGAAAAGCAGAAGTGGCCACCAGCATATCCAGGCTGCTTGCTGGACTGTCCAGATCAAAATGGAAGAGCCCTCTTAGGTCCTGCACACAGCAGATCACAAATCATTTCAGTGCAATCCATCATTTTTTTCTCTGAGAGTCCATTTTCTTTGTATCCTAGTTAAGAAAGTCTTTGCTTGCCTCAAGGTCACAAAGATTTTCTCTTAGGTATTCTTCTAGAATTTTCATGTAATTTTAGCTATTACTTGTAGGTGTATGATCCATTTGCAAGTTAATTTGGTTTTTTTATTGTGAAATATAACATATGTACAAAAAAGCAATAAATTTTCAAGTGTATTTTAACAAGTAGTTATAGAACAGATTTTAAAGTTTGGTATGGGTTACAGTCCCACGATTTTTTGCTTTTTCTTCTAGCTGCTGCAAGACATTGGAGACCAAAAGAAATATTAATATAATGATTCGGTTGTCATACTCATTTGTTAAATCCTATCTTCTCTGTTATACTCCTCCTCTTTAAATAACATATTTACATCAAAGCAATAAATTTCAAAGTACATCGCAACAATTAGTTGTATAACAGATTTCCAGAGTTTGGTATGGGTTACAATTCCACAGTTTTAGGTTTTTATTTCTAGCTGCTCTAAGGTATTGGAGACTAAAAGAAATATCAGTATAATGATTCAGTATTAATAAACCTGACCTTCTCTATATAACTCCACCATCACCTTTGATATTTCTCCCGTTCTTTAGGATATTTGGTGTTCTAGTTTGCTAGCTGCTGGAATGCAATATAACAGAAACAGAATGGCTTTTAAAAGGGGGAATTTAATGAGTTGCTAGTTTACAGTTCTAAGGCTGAGAAAATGTCCCAATTAAAACAAGTCTATAGAAATGTCCAGGGCGGGCCGCGGTGGCTCAGCGGGCAAAGTGCTTGCCTGCTATGCCGGAGGACCTCGGTTCGATTCCCGGCCCCAGCCCATGTAACAAAAAAAAAAAAAAAACAAAATACAATAAAACAAGAAAATGTTTAAAGATGTTTCCCTTTCTTCCTCCCTTCCTTCCTTCCATCCTTCCTTCCTTCTCTCTGTCTTTCCTTCCCTTCCTCCCTCAAAAAAAAAAAAAAAAAAAAAAAAAAGAAATGTCCAATCAAAGGCATCCAGGGAAAAGATACCTTGGTTCAAGAAGGCCAATGAAGTTCAGGGTTTCTCTCAAGTGGAAGGGCACATGGCAAACAGAGTCAGAGTTTCTCTCTCATCTGGTAAGGCACATGGTGAACACAGGGTTCCTCTCTCATCTGGAAGGGCGCATGGTGAACATGGCCTCATCTGCTAGCTTCTCCTGGCTTCCTGTTTCATGAAGCTTCCCAGGAGGCACGTTCCTTCTTCATCGCCAAAGATCACTGGCTTGTGGGCTCTCTACTCCTCGTGGCTATGTCGTTCTTCTCTGGCTCTCTCTGAATCTCTTTCATTCTCCAAAATGTTTCCTCTCTTATAGGACTCCAGAAACTTATCAAGACCCACCCAAATGGGTGGAGACATGTCATCACCTAATCCAGTTTAACAACCAGTCTTGATTAAATCACATCTCCAGGGAGATAATCTGATTAGTTTCAAACATATAGTATTGAATAGGGATTATTCTGCCTTTATGAAATGGGATTTAGATTAAAACTTGGCTTTTCAAGGGGACATACATCCTTTCAAAGCAGCGCATTTGGGCTATGCCCATTCTAATTTTTTCGTGTTGGAAGGAGCTGTCAATAATATGGGATGAGGGGCATGGAACTAGTTGATGTTCTACAAGGGCTGACCCCTCTGCATTTCAGGACTTAACTGGTCCAGGGAACCATCTGGAGTTTGTAGGTTTTGAAGAGTTACCCTTGTGTATGGTACCTTTATGGAATCTTATATAATGCCCTAGATATTCATTAGGATTGGCAAGAATGGTTTTGATTGGGGGTGGCAAATCATGATAGGTAGCAATGTCTAACTGAAGCTTCCATAAGAGTGACCTCCATTGTAGCCTTTTGACTCTATTTAAACTCTCTGCCACTGATACCTTATTTGTTATACTTTTTTTCCCTTTTTTGTCAGGAAAGCATTGTTGATCCCATGGTACCAGGCCCAAGCTCATCCCTGGATGTTCTGTCCCATGCAGTGGGGAGGGCAATGGTTTCACTTGCAGAATTGGGCTTAGAGAGAGAGGGGCCGCTTTTGAGCAATAAAAGAGGTCCTCCTGAGGTGACTCTTTGGCATACCTATAGGTAGGCTAAGCTTCTCCACCACAAACATAAGCTTCACAAGAGCAAGCCTCACAATCAAGAGCTTGGCCTATTAATTGGGTGTCCCTGATGTTTGGCACAGTATCTGGGATTTCCCTTGTGGTAAAGTTAATAGTTCCGTAATTTTTCTCCCATCCTTCAAGGGACTTTGCCAATACTTTTTGATTATCTGCTTAATATACTCTGGGATATATCCAGGCATTACGTTAAACTGTACAGGATTAAAGGCTCTCATTCTTATTCTGGGCTCCCGGTGTTTGGATTGTTTAAATGATCTATCCAGCCAGGTTGAGTTAGATTATGTGCTACAGAAAATTTAGGTTCTGGACATAATAAAACTTTCTTTTTTTGGTCTCAAAGAGTAGGTGAAGTTCTGAAATACAGGAAATGTCTTCTTTACCCCTGTATTCTGAATTACCTTAATCCTGACCCAATTGGCTTCATTCTTATCTCTAAATACCAGGTTATACATACACAAAATAGTCCCTCAGAATCCAGAAATCACAATTACTACTCTGGACTAAATGTGACTGCTATAAGAGTTTACAATCTAGGCCCCAATTTTCTTGTAAGTATTTTCTAAATGAGATGATACAATATTTGCTCTTTTGTTTCTGGCTTATTTTGCCTCACTTAATGTCCCACAGTTTCACTCACATTCTTTCCTTTTTGTAGCAGCCCTGTGTTCAATCATATGTTTACACCATTGTTTGCCAAATTACTTCTCAGACAGTGCATCTTTCAGCCACCTCCATCTACTGGGCCTCACGTATAATGTACAAAGTCAATAGTTCATCAGCACTCTCAATTTTAGATAATTTCATTGTTCCCAAGAGAATGATAACCAATAAACACACCCTCACCAAATAGAAAATCAAAATTTTGCCCTAACTCTTGACTCTCCCTCCATAATGTACCCCCAGCACATAATGTACCCCGGGACAACAGCCGCAGAACTGTTGATGTTTTCCCATTGAACAGCCCAGAGCATGCAATATCATTTTTCCCTCTATACCATGTAATTATACACTCTTTGTACAAGATTCATACCTTTGTAGTGGTTCATTTAAGAACTCATTTATATTTGTAGTGTTAACAGATGCGGCACATGAGTCTATACCACCCTTTCAATCATGTTCACTTTCAAAATGGTAATATTACTTATAGACCCACTAGTGAACTGCCTTCACTTCTGTCTATTCCCTTACAATTAAGTTCAACTTCATTAGCAATCTATTCACCCAACTCAAGCTTCTGTGTATCTCTAGATCCCTATATTCTGTATTATAAGCCTTTGATTTTACCTTCACTGTGGTCATAAAAGTGAAATATGCAGTATCTGACCTTTTGTTTTCTGGCTTATTTCACTCAACATTATGTCCTCAAGGTTTATCCATCTTGTCATGTGGTTCAGGAGGTCATTTCATCCTACTGCTGCATAATAGTCCATTGTATGAATATACCACGTTTTGTTAATCCACTTGTCTCTTGATGGGCACTTGGATTGTTTCCATCTTTTAGTGATTGTGAATACTGGTATGAACATCCATGTGCAAATCTGTTTGTGCCCCTGCTTTCAGCTCTTCTGGGTATATACCGTGTAGTGATATTACCAGATCATAGGACAATTCAATATTTAGTTTTCTGAGGAACTGTCGTACTGTCTTCCATAGCAACTGTACCATTGTACATTCCCACCAGCAATGCATAAGTGTCCCAATTTCTCAACATCCTCTCCAACATTTGTAGTTTCCTGTTTGTTTAATAGCAGCCATTCTCGTAGGTATAAGGTGATATCTCATTGTAGTCTTGATCTACATTTCCCTAATAGCTAATGAGAATGTGCATTTCTTCGTATGCTCTTTAGCCATCTGTATTTGCTCTTCAGAGAAATGCCTATTCATATCTTTAACCCACTTTATAATTGGGTTGTTTGTTCTTTTGTTGTTGAGTTGTATGCTTTCTTTATGTATACAAGATATCAACCTTATTGATGTGTAATTCCCAAATATTTTCTCCCATTGAGTTGGCTGCCTTTTCACCTTTTTGACAAAGACTTTTGAGTCGCAAAAGCATTTGATTTTTTTAATTAATTTTTAAAAAATATATAACAACAAATGCAAATGTTCTTAACTTATGATCATTCCTTTCTACATATATAATAATTCACAATATCATCACATAGTTGCATGTTTATCATCATGATCATTAGAACATTTGCATCAATTCAGAAAAAGAAATAAAAAGACAACAGAAAAAAATTCGTACATACCATACCCCTTACCCCTCCATTTCATTGATCACTAGCATTTCAATCTAAATTTATTTTGACATTTGTTTCCCCTATTATTTATTTTTATTCCATATGTTTTACTCATCTGTTGACAAGGTAGATAAAAGGAGCATCAGACACGAGGTTTTTACAATCACACAGTCACATCGTGAAAGCTCTATCATGCAATCAGCATCAAGAAACATGGCTACTTGAACACAGCTCTACATTTTCAGGCAGTTCCCTCAAGCCTCTCTATTACATCTTGACTAACAAGGTGATATCTATTTAATGCGTAAGAATAATCTCCAAGATAACCTCTCAACTCAGTTTGGAATCTCTCAGCCATTGACACTTTATTTTGTCTCATTTTGTTCTTCCCCTTTTTGGTTGAGAAGGTTTTCTCAATCCCTTGATGCTGAGTCTCAGCTCATTCTAGGATTTCTGTCCTACGTTGCCAGGAAGGTCCACACCCCTGGGAGTCATGTCCCACGTAGACAGGAGCAATGAGTTTGCTTGTGTTGGCTGGAGAGAGGCCACACCTGGGCAACAAAAGAGATCCTCTTGGAGGTGACTCTTAGGCCTAATTTTAAGTAGGCTTGACCTATCCTTTGTGGGGGTTAGTTTCATAAAAGCATTTGATTTTGAGCCGTTCTTATTTATTTTTCTATTGCTGCTTGTGCTTTTGGTGTAAAGTTTAGGAAGCTACCTCCTATTACTAGTTCTTGAAGATGTTTCCCTACATTTTCTTCTAGGAACTTTATGGGACTGGTTCTTATGTTTAACTGTTTGATCCAATTTCAGTTAATTTTTATATAGGGTGTGAGGTAGGGGTCTCCTTTCATTCTTCTGACTATTGATATCCAGTTGTCCCAGGCCAATTTATTGAAAAGTCAGTTTTGTCGCATTTCAGTACATTTGGTGGCCTTGTCGAACATCAGTTTACCATAGATTTGGTTGACTATTTCAGTGCTATCAATTCTATTCCATTGGTCAATACATTTGTCTTTGTTCCATGCTGTTTGACCACTGTGGCTTCATAATAGGTTTTTAAATAGGGAACTGTTAATCCTCCCACTTCAATCTTTTTTAGGATACTTTTAGCTATTCAGGGCTGTTTTCCCTTCCAGGTGAATTTGGTAACTAGCTTTTCCAAGTCTTTAAAGTAAGTTGATGGAATTTTGATTGGTACTGCATTGAATCTGTAGATCAACTTGGGTAGAATTGACATCTTAACTACATTTAACCTTCCTATCCATGAGCAGAGAATGTCTTTCCACCTATTTAGATATTCTTTGATTTCTTTTAGCAATGTTAGGTGGCTTTCTGTGTACAAGTCCTTTACATCCCTAGTTAAGTTCTTTCCTAAGTACTTGATTCTTTTACTTGCTATTCTGAATGGAATTTTTTTCTTAACTGACTCCTCAGCTAGCTCAATGCTTGTGTATAGAAATGTTACTGACTTTTGCAGGTTAATTTTATATCCCGCCACCTTGCTGAATTTGTTTATTAGCTCAAGTAACTTTGTTGTAGATTTCTCAAGATCTTCCAAGTATAGTATCGTATCATCTGCAAATAATGAGAGTTTTACTTCTTCCTTTCCAATTTGGATGACTTTTATTTCTTTGTCCTGCCTGATTGTTCTAGCTAGAACTTCTACCACAGTGTAATAGTGGTGACAGTGGACATCCTTGCCTTGTTCCTGATCTTAGGGGGAAAGGTTTAAGTCTCTCTCCATTGAGTACGATGCTGGCTATTGGTTTTTCATATATTCCCTTTATCATATTGAAGTAGTTACCTTTGATTCCTGTCTTTTGGAGTGTTTTTATTGGAAAAGCATGCTGAATTTTGTTGAATGCTTTTTCAGCATCAATCGAGATGATCATGTGATTTTTCCTTTTCGATTTGTTGATGTGCTGTATCACATTAATTGATTTTCTTGTGTTGAACCATCCTTGCATTCCTGGTATAAACCCCACTTGGTGATGGTGTATAGTTCTTTTAATATGATGTTGGATTCAATTGCTCATATTTTATTGAGAATTTTTGCCTCTGTGTTCTTTAGGGAGATTGGCCTGTAATTTTCCTAGCATCTTTACCTGGTTTTGGTATTAAAATGATACTAGCTTCATAAAATGAGTTAGGAGAAGTTCCTTTTTCCTCAATTTTTTAGAAAAGTTTGAGTAGGATTAGTGTTCGTTCTTTTTGAAATGTTTGATAAAATTCCCCTGTGAAGCCATCAGGTCCTGGGCTTTTCTTTGTAGTAAAATTTTTGATGACTGATTGAATCTCTTTACTTGTGATGGGTTTATTGAGATCTTCTATTTCTTCCTAAGTCAGTATAGCTTGTTGTGTGTCTCCAGGAACTTGGCCATTTCATCTAAGTTGTCTAGTTTATTGGCAAATAGTTGTTCATAGTATCCTCTTATGTTTTCTTTTATTTCTTCAGGGTCTGTGGTAACACACCCCTTCTCATTTCTGATTTTGTTTATTTGCATCCTCTCTCTTTTCTTTGTCAGTCTTGCTAGTGACCCATCAAATTTATTGATTTTCCTCAAAGAACCAACTTTTGGTTTTATTATTCTTTCTGTTGTTCTTTTGTTCTCCCATTCATTTATCTCTGCTTTAATCTTTGTTGTTTTTCTTCTTTTATTTGCTTTGGGGTTAGTTTGCTATTCTTTCTCAAGGTCTTCCAGGTATGCTGTTAAATCCTCAATTTTTGTTCTTTCTTATTTTTTAATATAGGCATTTAGGTCAATAAATTTCCCTCTCAACGCACACTTTGCTGTATCCCATAGGTTCTGATAACTTGTATTCTCATTTTCATTCATCTCCAGATAGCTACTGATTTCTCTTGCAATTTCTTTTCAACTCACTGGTTATTTAATCTCCATATATTGTGAATATTTTTGTTCCTTGGTGATTATTGAGATCCAGCTTCATCCCATTGTGATCAGAGAAGGTGCTTTGAATAATTTCAGTGTTTTTAAATTTATAAAGACCTGTTTTGTGCCCAGCATATGATCTTTCCTGGAGAATGTTCTGTGAGCACTAGAGAAGAATATATATCCCTGTACTTTGGGGTGCATTGACCTATATATGTCTGTTAGGTCTAATTCATTTATTAAGTTATTTAACTTCTCTATTTCCAATTTGTTGATCTTCTGTCTGATTGTTCTGTCTGTAGAGGAGAGTGGTATATTGAAGCCTCCTACTGTTATTGTTGAAACATCTACCACTCCTTTCAGTTTTGCCATCTCTGTCCTGTGTACTTTGGAGCTGTTTTATTGGGAGCATAAACATTTATAATTGTTATATCTTCTTGGTGAATTGACCCATTAATTAGTATGTAGTGTCCTTCTTTTTCTCTTATGATGTCATTACATTTAAAGTCTATTTTGTCTGATATTAGTATAGCTACTCCTGCTTTCTTTGGTTACAACTTCCATGGAAAATCTTTTTCCATCTTTTCACTTTCAATCTATTTGTATCCTTGTTTCTAAGATGAGTCTCTTGTAAGCAGTATATAGCTGGATTATGTTTCTTAATCCATTCTGTCAATTTTAATTGGTAAATTTATTCCATTGACATTCAGAGTTATTACTGAAAAGGCATTTCTTGATTCCACCATCTTAATTTTTAAATTTTATTTGTCAGATTTGTATATTCTTTCCCCCCTTTCTCTTTGAATTCTTTAAATTACCCTTAGTGGTACTCTTCAATTCTGTGCCCTCCTCCAGACTTCCCTCTCTTGTCTTTTTTTTTTCAGCTGGCAGAACTCCTTTTAGTATTTCTTGTAGGGCTGGTCTCTTGTTGACAAATTCTTTCAGGACTTCTCACCTCCATGGTGCTTGCTGAGTAGTCTGAACTCAGTCTTATTTGGTTTTCCTTGTATGTAGTAGATTGTTTTTCTTGCAACTTTCAGAATTTTCTGCTTCTCTTCAACATTTAACAGACTGGTTAGTATGTGCCTTGGGAAGGCCTGTTTGAATCCTGTTTGGAGTTCTTTGGGCTTCTTTGACTTGTATATGTCCTTTATGAGGGTTGGGAAGTTTTCCCCCATTATATCCTCAACTACTCTTTCTAGCCCTTTACTCCACTCTTCTCCTTCTGGGACACCAGTGATTCTTATATTTGTGCACTTTGTTTTGTCTATCATTTCCCTGAGATCCAATTCAATTTTTTCCGTCTTTTTTGCCATTTGCTGTTTTGAGTCTTCAAAGTCAGTTATCCTGTCCTCTCTATCACTTATTCTTCCTTCTGTCTCTTCAAATCTGGTGTTATGTGCCTCTTATTTTTTATTTGGTCAACAGAGTTCTTAATCTCTGTGATAACTGCTATTTTTCTATTTATTCTTTTAAAATCCTCTTTATGCTTTCTCCTATCTTCTTTATCTCCTTTATGTCATTTGCTATCCCACTTATTTTATTAAGTAGAATTGTATGAACATCTTTGATTAGTAGTTCCAATGTCTGTCTCCTCTGGTGTTCTAATTTGGTCATTAGGCAGGGTTATATCTGTCTGCATTGTGATATGCTTCGTGATCTTCTGCTGTCTTTGTGTAAATATCTTGATTGATTTACTTGGGAAGTTGATTTCTTTCAGTAGTCTAAGGCCTTGTGTTTGTGGGATGGTTGTAGAGCAGGAAGCAGGGTGCAAGGTGGGGCACTCAGTCAAGTGATTTATTGCAGGGCAGGTATAGGCACAGGTTGGGGATGTTAAGCTGATGCTCATGAACGTGGGTGCCCAATGGCCAGGGAGGATGTAGCTGTGCAGGTGCACCAGTCTGGGGGTTGTAACCCTGATGTGCGCTGGTCTAAGGCACTGTGCCCTTTGTGCATATGTGTAGAGGTGTGGCAGCAGGTTGACATTTTACCTTTGTGGATTAGGGGCAGATGTGACCCAGCTGCGCAGGTCATCACTTTCTCAGTGCTGGGATGTGAGGCTGAGGGCTGTGCATATGAGCGGTTCTAGGACTGCTGTAAAGTGTAATTCCCAGGGCTGAATGACATGATTGGGGGCCCATGTATATGCATGGGTCTAGGAGTGCTGTAAACTGATGCACAGAACTCAGGTGGGGCAGGGTGAGGCTGTGGGACACTATGGACAGAGGGGCAGGGGTAGCCTAGGTATGGAGGTTAACACCTGAAGCCTTTATGCACTGGCAACAGCCTGCAGGGAACAGGAAAGGGGAGGTAGTGCTCGGGAGGGGTGCAAGAGAGGTGGATGGGCTGCACTTGAGGTGGAGGTGTGGGCCAGGTATGTTCACTGGGGGCTGGTGGGGTCGGGGTGCCTGTAGCGTGGAGAATGGGAGCAGTTGACGGGGTTCGGGTATGTGGGGTGTAGGGTGATTGCCGTTCATGGGGCTGCGCTGGTGAGGGAAGCATGCCCAATGAACATGGCCTGTATTACTTCCTAGTCCCCGGCTCCCATCTGTGCACTCCCATGGGCTCTACACCTCCATGCCAGGCTCCAGCCCTTTGCCTCTCAGTTCCTTGGCCTCTGAAACCAGGGCTGCCCTGTGTGGTGCAGAAGGCTCTCCCAGGTCAGCCACACTCCCAAATCGCCGCCTCAGTCACCCTCCTGTCTTTCCTCTAACTTTTCTGTGGAGCAGCGTTAATCTCGAGTTACTCTTCAATTATCTTCCCAGAAGTCCTCTAGTGTATTCTTTATCTTCCTATGTTATTAGCCATCCCACTGATTTTACTTAGTAAAGTTATATGACTTTGATTAGTTGTTCCAAAATCTGTATCTCCTCTAATGTTGTAATTTGGTCATTATACTGGACTGTAGCTGTTTGCATCTTCACATGGTTAGTGATCTTCTGTTGTCCTCACAGCATGTGAATATCTTGATAAGGATACTTTGGATGTTAATTGCCTTCAGTAGTCTAAATCTTTGTATTTTTGGAACAGGTATTAAGCAGGATGCTGGGTGTGGGGGGAGGTGTAATAGTGTAGTGACAGTTTGCAATGCAGATATATGCATGGGTTGGAGACATTACGCTGGTGCCTGTGAGCATGGGGTGTGGGTCATGGGGTTGTGGACATGCGGTGCAGGGGCCCTGGGGTCAGGTGCAGTTCAGGCAGGCCTTGAGTGCAGGAGCAGATTGCGGCGTGGGGGACTCAGAGGTAGGGCGCAGCAGGAGGTGGATGGGGGTCTGAGCAGGTGTCCTAGGGCTAGTATCTGGGCATGATGCAAGTGGGTGCATGAAGTGCGTGGGTTGTGGCTGTCAGGGTCTGGGATACTAGGCACAGAAGTCAGAGCATAGGGAAGTTGGAGCATGGGTGTGTCCTTCGCAGTGGGAGGAATCCAGGAGGGCCAGAGTGTGTATGCAGGAGCTTGTAGGCGTGGAGCACAGGTCACGGAAGTTTGGGACGTGTGTCAGGGGTGAGTGATGAGGGTGGGGCCCTGGCGTGGGTCCATAGGTTTAGGGATGGGGTTGGGTAGGGGTGCCCGTTGTGCAGTGCAGAGGCTAAGTAGCACAAATGTGCCCTCTGAGAGCACCTACCATGTCTGGGAGAAGGACAGTTGTGCTATGGAGCCAGGCAAAGGTGTGCAGGTGTACGGGACAGGGGGTGAAAGGTCAGGGGTCAAGAGGTCCGTGCGTGCATACATGGGTGCCTGGCAGGGAAGATGTGGCTTTGCCACTGCGTGGATTTGAGGGGCGGGGCCCTGGGGTGCATAGGCGCAGAGTTCAGGGGCAGCGGGATGGAATTGTGCCAGTGTGGGCTAGGGGCAGGTGTGGCCCGGATGCGCAGGTCAGTGCCTGCCCAGAGCTGATCGGGTGTGGCTTGAGTGGGTGCGCATGTGTGCACACAGGTCGGGAGCCAGATGCTGATATCCAGATGTGCAAAGCGCAGGCGGTTGGGCGGGGTTGAGCGACTGTATGGGCTGGTTATAGATGTGGCCCGTTATGAAGGTGAGCTTCTGCAGTCCAGATGCACAGGTGACTGCCTGCAGGGGGCAGGGAGGGGGAGATGGAGATCGAGGGGCTAGCCGCGATTTCTCGGGTCTCCGGAGGGGCAGGGCGAAACTTGGTGCTTGCGAGGGAGATGTATGCCGTGCTGGGACAGCTTTGTGCACATGCCTGGGGCAGGGATGTGTGGGGGTGCTTAGAATGTGGTAGGGGTGGGTGGGTGACGAGTTTCAGGTGGGGGGTATCACTGGGGGCGGGGTGGCGCACGAGGGTAGTGCCTTCAAAGAATGTGGTTTGGCTTACTTCCTTGTCCCCATCTCCCTGTCCTTGAACTCCTAACTGCTCCTGGCCTGCATCTGGAAATGGATGTGCTAGGTTGTTTGTACTGTCTCCTGTTCACTATCTCTCAGTTCTTCTGTTTTTTCAACTAAGGCTACCTATGTGGTGCCTTCCTGGTCTTTTTTCTCCCTTCTCTAGCTGTTCTTTGGAGCAAGGTGAACTCAACTTATCCTATTCTGCTACCTTCCATTTACAAGTTAATTTGTTTTTATAATGTATTAGTTAAGGATTGCAATTCACTGTTTTCCATGTGCATAATCTGTTGTGACAGCATCCCTTGGTGGAAAGATTACAACTTCCTGCACTGGATTACTTTGGGTCCTGTGTTGAAAATCACATCTACTAATAATGTATGAGTATTCCATTTGTTCTACATTTGTGAGCACTTTTTAATTTGACTGTTTTATTAATCTGTATGTCAATCCTTATGCTAGTACCACACTGTCTTAATAACTGCAGCTGTATAATAATTCTTGAACTCAGGTAATGTTAGTCTTCCAACTTGGTTCGTTTTAAAATTTATCCTGACAGATCTACATCCTTCGCATTTTAACATAAATTTTAGAATCAGATGATCAATTTCTACCAAAAAAAAAAACCTGCCGAGATTTTGATTAGGATTGCATTCAATCTGTATGTCAATTTGGGGAAAATTGACATCTTACCAATATTAAGAATGCCTATCCATGTATATGGTGTCCTTCCATTTATTTAGGTCTTCTTTAGTTCTTAATAGTGTTTTATAGTTTTTAGTATACTAGGGTTTCTGCATATTTTATACTTGCATTTATTCCTAAATGTTTCATATTTTGATGATACCATAAATGGTATTTTTCCCATTTTAATTTCCAATTCTCACTTTCTAGTATGTAGAATAATTTCTGTCTATTGACTTAGACACTGCTAAACTCACTTATTAGTTTAACAACTTTTCTATTGATTCCTTAGGCTTCTCTCTATATATAATAATTGTGATGGTTAATTTCACATGTCAATGCACACAGACTATCATCACTTGAAGGAACTCGAGGTATGGAAATATGGTTTCCTTGGGAATACAGAAGAGGGACTTATTTCCCAGTGTATTCCTTCTGTCCTTTTAAAATTTTAAACATTTTGAATAGGACGCATTGCCTATTCAAAACGTATTTAATAAAATAAAAATAATGTGAAAAGTACATGTGATGGTTTGAAGCTGTTATGTACCCCAGAAAAGATGTTCTTAAAGCTAATCCATTCCTGTGGGTGCAAATCTATTGTGGGTGGGACATTTTGATGCCCAAAGTGGTTCTTAATCCTTTTACTGGAGTCCCTTGTAAGGAGATGAAATAGAGAAAAAAAGCTGAGAGAGAAGGGCACAGACAGAAGCTGAGAAAGAAAGCAACAGACGGAGAAGCCAGAAGCTGGAAGCAACAAAACCAGGGAGAGAAGGGAGAGACCAGTAGACCCGCCATGTGCCTTGCCATGTGGCAGAGGAGCTAAGGATTGCTGGAAGCCAGTCCTCAGAGCCCAGGATTCGCTTTGATGATGCCTTGATTTGGACGTTTTCACAGCCTCAGAACTGAGCTAGAACATTCCTATTTAACCAGTTTGTTTGGGGACAAATCCTTTAAGACTTCAAGATGAAATTTTTAAATTATGAAAACCTTGACAAAAAAGAGCAATTGATTGAAAATGAATTAGAAATAAAATCACCCAAGCAAATGAAAATGATTTTTAAAAGCACCTAAGTTTTTAAAATCATTCTGGGGTCACAAAAACTACTACCTCCTCTTCAGTAAATCCAATAAAAAATAAAGGCACATGGTAAAAAGTTGCAAAATCTCCCTTGGAGCACAAAAAATAAAATGCCAGTGTATGCAAAACTGATGAGTTAAGAAATCAGTTTCTACCAATTTATCCTTTGACAGGTTTGCTTTTCAACCACTTACCTGGAGTCCCTACAGTAGTAGGGCATAGCAGTAAAAGAACAGAAGGGTGAAAGAATAACAAAGCTGGTCTCTAAAAATCCGATCCCTCCCTTCTCATTTCCTAGATAAGGTATCTGCCCAGAGTCTTGACCATGTTACCTTGGGTGTGCTTCTCCCTGCCATGGACTTTTAGTGAAGGAATTGTGGATGCACTTTGAAAGCCCTGGGGCATAATGGATCCCTTGTTGGAGATGGGCATAGGATGGGGCAAAGAAATCCTTACTGGCCGATTTCTGCCAGGGTGCTTTATCTCGGCCAACACGCCAAGCCTGGCCATTGAGGAGCCAGGGCAGGATGTTTTGTCTGGTTGTGCTTTTTAACTGGCCACTCATGCAAACCTTGTTTTTGACATCCGTGTGGCCCTGCATCCTTCCTGCGGACAGGGCAGGACTTGTGGTTCTGGCTGTGCTTCAGCCCCTCCTGCCTCCACTGATCCTGACAGGTAGTGACTTCCTTAGCGGGAGGCCTTTGCATGTGGTTGGGCCTTGCTTGTACACATCAGATTGTGCCTCCTGGCTGAGCAAGAGAGCAGGGCTTTACCATTTTTCTTTTGCACCACTGGGCATGGAGAAATTAAAATCTCAAAAGCAGAATTTAGCAACCTATAGGGTTAGAGACTGGATCTGACCCTCGGGACCTGGTGTGGCACCCAACTCCTGGCCATCCGGGACTACAACCTCACCAGCAGTCCTGGCTCACTGCTGCCCAACTCCCACCCCCAAATGCTGGCTCACCACTTGCCTCATTGGGTAATGGAACTGAGGATAGACCTGTGTTGTTCCTACATGGCTGTTAGCAAGAAATGTCTGATCAGTGTATGGGGGTAGGTGCTCTGAGGAGCCCCACCCCAAGGGAAGAGACCTGAGGATTACCCCCAAATCCCCTTGAACTGGCAGACCTTGCATGCTTGCTAAGGTTCTGACGCTTTGGAGTGGGAGCCTGGCAGATTGGATCTGTGCCTGAGTCTCCTACCGGGGATTCAGAGAGGAAACTTTTCTGATCTGATCAGCTGATAGGGGAAACAAGGATTGAAGTAGAGTAGATTGAAATACTAATGGTCAGTGAGTGGGAGGGGTAAGAAGTATAGCATGTATAAGTTTTTTTCTTATTTCTTTTGCTGGAGGGATGCAAATGTTAAAAAAAATGATCATGGTGATGAATACACAACTATGTGATGATATTGTGAGCCACTGATTGTACACCATGTATAGAATGCTAGTATGTCAAGAATGTTTGTATGTTTGTTGTTGTTTACAATAAAATATTTAAAAAAAAAAAAAGCCAACCTAATTTTTAGATCCAGGTCGGGGAGATGGAGGGCACCCAACACTGCACCATTCCTCCCTGTCAAGTTTATGCTTCAGAACTTTGAAATACTCGTTCCTCCCAAATAATTTCTGTCTTATCAGGTAATAAATAAAGCTAGTAATGAGACATTGGGGCACCTACAAAGTTAATATTTTATTCCCGTTTCTTCTGTAACAACATTCTGATTTAAAGTTGCATGATCCTTCAACTCCAGGGAGGCCAGTGGAGAGCAGTGGGCTTCCCATCAGCCTCTGTTTAGACAGGCCTGAAGATGGGAAGAGGGCAGGGAAAGTGTTCCCCTCATGCAGACAGGATGTGCACTAAGCATTGTTGGATTAAGTCTGGTTTGGAGAATAAGAGCCGAGGATGAGATTTACTGCCTTTCAGGGGTCCCCATCCCAGAATTTTCCTGCTAATGTTCTCAAATTGCTTGGTTGGAGAAGGGATTGGTAAAGATGAGCAGTGATAGTGAACCTGTAATCTCTCTAAAGAGAAATATTTTGGTTTATCTACTTTAAAGTGTTTATAAGCTATGACCCAGTATTTCATGCTCCAAAATCTATCTTGCTGAAATACTAGTACAAGTGCATAATAATATCCATTCATTACCACATTGTTTGTCATAACAAATAATGTGAAATAACCCTCATGTCTAATAAGGGAGGAGTGGGTAAGTAAACTAACACCTCGGTGACAGGCGGACACACCTCACATACCACCAGTGCCAGGTGGCGTGAATGTAAATAAGCTTACTGAGGGAGACTTGGGGTCCAGACGGGTCCCCCCAGAGCGGTGCACCTAAGCAGGCCAGGGCTGCCACAGACCTGCCACGAAAGGGTCCCCAAACGGGCTCAGCTACATAATGCTAGGAAAAGGGTAGCAGGGCATGTCTAGGTAGCAATAAAATCATGGAGCTACTTGGCTGAGGTAAATGACCCTGTTAGAAATAAGATGCCTTTGGAGCCAACTTCCAGCATCCCCTGGTTCTTTGTTGTGCCAGCTCAGGGTTGCCTACAAGAAGGGGGCTACTTGGATTATACAATTACATATTACTTTGTTTTCATAAAGAATGAAGAGTGCTTGTGTATAGAGGGTATGTGCATGTGTGTGTGTGTAAACAGAAAAACATGGGGGAACACATACCAAAGCACTGACTGGCTGCCTTGGGTTAGAATTGTAGAGGCCTAAAAAGAGAAGACTCCTTTTTTGTAATAGATTTCTATAATGCTTGAATTTTCTACAATGAGCACATATTGTAACTAAAATAATATTGCAGTGAAAGTGTCTTTAAGAAAAAATGGTAAGAATGACTAGAATGTAAAGTATGTTAAATACTGAAATGCGATTTTCCATAGAATACTTTGTGCATATTTTCTAAGCCTAAGGAAACTGCTCATTACTCTCCTGGTTTCTTTTTAGTTGCATTCTTCTCTGAACCAGCTTAGACACCTGCAGGTAACTAAGATATGAGTCAATAATGTAACTTTAGAGTAAGTATCTCAGTCATCCCCAAAACGGCATCATCAAAAGAATTCCTGGCGGGCCGCGGTGGCCAGCAGGCAAGGAGGCAAGGATGCTTGCCTGCCATGCCAGAGGACCCGGGTTCGATTCCCAGTGCCTGCCCATGTTAAAAAAAAAAAAAAAAAAGAATTCCTGCGTCCAGCTACTGACACTTAGCTCTTTAGGTGACATGTAGCAGAGTATCATGAGACATTGCTTTGCTTTTGTGGTGAGGGGTCTCAGCATATGCCCCAAGCCCAAGACTCCAGATTATGAAGCCCAGAGCTTTATAGAAGAAAATGGGCCTTCTGCCCTACCTGCCTAGGTAGGAACACATAATCTAGAGTTTGCCTGGTGTGCCTGAGACCTTCCCAAAGCCACTTCCACTCCTGCTTGGAGTTTGTGTGAGAAAATTCAGTGCTGACTATGTTTGAGATGGTTTAGAATAGGCTGAGTCACTAAAATGTTTTTAAAGTCTCCTAGCCTTTAAAAATTCCTTGAAAACGCATGCACTCATTGCAGGGTTCTCTGGTGCAGTATTTTACAATTGAGTTGTCTTTTCCTCAAGGAAACCCCTCAGGTTTGCCCCAAATAGGGAAAATCATATTGTTCTGCCCTGGAATCCCAGCCTCGGAAGTGGCTGGACTAGTGGCCAGGGACCCACATCTCTGGGGAAGCCCAGCGCTCCAGAGTGGATTTGTGGGCAGCTAAGAGTGGACTCTTATCATCTGGAATCCCCCAGATCTTCTCATGTCTAGTAAAGGTGACTGCTCACATGGTCCTTGACTTTTCTGCCCTCCCACTGCAGGATCTCTGCAGGTCAGCTGAGAGGAAGGCTGGGAGGCTGGGGCAGGTCGGAGGGAGAACAGGGAGGGGAGGAAAGGCACTGTGACACCAAAACTAACTGCCATCTGCTTTGTTGTGTTGGGTACACCTGGCCGTGCTGTGACACTGGCCTCTGGATGATGAGAGTATGAACTCCCAGCTGAACCTTAAGGCTCTGTTCAGAGTGGGAAGGCAGCACCTGAGCTCAGCGAGCCCTCCTGGAGATCAAAACAGTTTCACTAGCATTTTCCTTTCATTCATGCGACTATTCCTGACATGGATTTGTGGAAGGGGAGCAACAGCTCTTTGAAGAAACAATGCTGTTTGTTTTGTTCAAATACCCCACTAGCAAGAGCAGCAATGGCACTCAAGGGAGAGCAGAGACCCTGTTCAGTTTGCGAGTTGAGAAGACTGTACACATTGTTGATTCAGCATTTTATTTGTGAGCAGGAAACAAGCATGTAATTTTTTCTCTTTATGTTGTTCTATCAGACAAGAGTCATACTTGAGGAAATGGGCTAAGCAAGGGGAGCCACTATGCATTTGACACTAGAGGGTCCCCAGGGCATTTGCTTACCTCAGAAAATCATCTACAAAGAAACAAAAGCCAGAGCATTTTAATCCAGGGCTGGTAACACTGGCAGGCTGCAGCTAAGACCCTGTTAAAGGGCCTGCTTGTGTGGGCACAGGTCTTGAAACTTGGGGTGGGTGTGTGCACTTCAAGCTGGGTCTTCTGGGTTAGCTTTCTGGCGGAGGCAAGGTCAGATGTGATGGCGGTTATAGAGGTAGGACGGGTACAGGCCATCGTGATGCCACTGCCGCCACTGCTCAGTGGCCTCCCGGCTACGCTCTTTCTGCTCTAGGGAAGGGAGACGAAGCCAGGACATTAGGACAGGGTGAGTTCTGGTCTGAGGAAAGTCACATGTGCCTAGCAGCCCCTAGCCCAAACCATCTGTCCAGTAGTGACCTGACCTTGTGCACTTGGGTCCACTATGACCTCAGACTTTAGAGTGACCTCAAGGGGTCAGCACTGGTAGGGACCCAGAAAGCATTGAGTCCAAAAGCCTTGTATGGATTCAGCAATAAGGTAAAAGGTCACAACTGGGGCCAAGGGAGCTGGGACCAGAGCTGCATTCAAGCTCAGCCTTCCCTGATGATCAGCAAGGGAAAAAGAGCCTTGTGCAATCACTGGCTGAAAGATAAAATTGACTGAGCAATAAAGACACTGTGAACTGGACACAAAAAAAACAAGTCACAGAAGGAAATACTCACTTGTCAACTTGAAGGAATGGGATGTGGATCATTTTTTACACCCTACTGACCTATACTTTCTAAATTTTAAAATTATGTTTTGAAAATTTACTGGAGAAAGGGATGGGTTTTAACAATGCGATGTAACCTTGGTAATGATTGATCCTGGGTGATGGTTATATGGGGATTTGTTATACTATATACTTTTCCATATGCTTGAAATTTTCCATGGTAACCAGAGGCTAAAAAGAATGGAAGAAATTTTTTAATGACTGAGAAGTTCCCTTTGGCCAGACCTGTTTACAAAGAATGCTTTTGAGTAAAGGTAGCCCTAGGTGTCTGTTGCAAATAGAAGACACGTAGCCCTCTGTTACGTCATCAGAGTTCCGGCAGCCATCACTAGGCCTGTGCCATTCAAAAGGCATTCGTGGAAACTGTTGGGAGGATAGCAAGACATGAAAATCCAAAGTATCTTCTTTGCTTTTGTTTCCCCAATTGCAGACTTCACCAAAAGGCAGTGAATCTGATTTTGGTGCTTTTGAAACTGGCACCTTTATTGGGCCAACAGGACGGCCTTGTGGCTGTGGGCTGTGGAGAAAAAGGATGTCTCTATGCTGGTCCCTAGTGGACTAGCACCTGTGGTGCTTGACCAAGACTCACCTTGACAGGAAGGGCCCCTTACCCCTGGATATGCCCCCTTCCTTGTATAACTTAGAAGTTGGCACTACCCTTGGTGCTGAAAATCCCCATTGGTATCTGGTAGCCTAAAGATAGCTTGGAGCTCCCAAAGCCAGGCCAGGCTGACGTTGTGGGCATTAGCCTTTGGCTCTTTACAGACTGGGTAGACTAGCAGCTCTTACCAATTTTAAGAGTATGATTTTGACATGGAAATTGACTTTTCTTCCCAGGTCATACCAACTTCTTCTTCAGCTATTTCACTTGGGAAAAAAAAGAAGGCCTCCCTGGCTTTACCCCAGGCCCAGACAGTGGGGGTTTCTCTCATGGACTCCGTGTGGCCAGGCACTCTTGTCAAGCCAGACATCACACGGCCAGCCTTGCACCTGACCCAGGTTCCTGGCTCTGGGGTGGAAGCAGCCTGAACCACTACATAGGACTTGGAAAGACAGCAAACTGTCCTGGAGCTTTCTGAGGCAGAATCAAAGGCATTTTTGCATTGTGAAGCTGGTGATTTTGAGTGGAAATATGACAGGAACCATGGCAGAGCGGGGGTGAGGTTCAAAATTCCTCCACAGCCCTCTGATCAGGCCGGGACCAGTGCCATGCATGGGCCTTTGAAGCGGGATTTGCAGGCCCTTGGGAAGGTCACTCTTGTCCAGAAATGGCTCTCCTGACCCCCTATTTCAAATTCCTCCCTTGGGAATCCAATTCCCTTTTATGGAGCAGGTAGGCCGGAGCAAGATAGAACATCAAACCACTCTGTTATTCTTAGAATGGGTGACGTCAGGTCAGAATGGCGGGAGCCAGGGTCCTGATAGAATGGGCGTGCTGGGGGCTCAGAGAAGGATGCTCATGAGCATGGTCCAGGCTGAAGTCTTCAGACAATCCTGCCCCATGTTTGGCAGTCATCGATCTGGTGCAGAAGCAACAGATGGGGGAAACTGAACACAGTTTTACCCTTTTCAAAATGTACCGCAGGCAGACTAGACCTGCTCCACACCTTTTTGCCTCCCTCCTTTACATCAGCCTCTGGAAAGAGCCCCTTTGGGTGACCCATTTTACCCTCTTTACCCATCCATCCTCCTCGGCCAATTCCTGGATCTGAGAGGACCCCCAAGACCTCTAGGCACTTGCTGTTCCTCAATTTGCAAGAACTTGTGCTTTGGTGACAAACATCCCTTAGTACATCATAGGGCTGTTCTTATTAGCAATGTCAATTTGGGTAATTTGCTTATCCTTCCTAAGCCTCAGTTTTTGAAACTGTACATTGGAGATTATAAGGCCTAGCCCAGAGGTTGCTTATAAGCATTTGATGGTTCAGAAAATGCTCAACTGCCAACAGCAGCTGCTGTTACTATCATCCCCACCAGCCTGGGGCCTGCTCTGTGGTCTGCTCCATCTCCTGTCTGCGTGCAGGGCATTTAGCCACCACTCTTAGAAGCCAGGTCTAAGAACCAGCATCCTAATTCATCATGAAAGGGAAAATTGAATATTTTCCACCCAGGCACTAGAAATTTGGACCTGACACATTTAAACATGCACAGAATAAAATGACATTCTTAGTATGTGGAAGCAACGTTCTCATTTTTGAAATTCCTTTTACCAAGCTGTCCAGTGAGAAAGCAGATGTCCCACAGAGGTATTTGCCCATGGCTTACAACAGCCTGAGCGCCTCCAGTATGCTCTCAGGCAAGTTTGATTTGCAAGGACCCAAAGCCAGCACAAGCCTGCAGAGCTGTAGACATTCCCTGCAGCCCTCCAAACCACAGACCTCTCCTTTCTCTAAGAGGTACCTTGGGGAGTGATCCCTCCCATCTCCACCAATGCTAAGAAGCCAGAGGCTGGTGACTGCAGAACTGACATTTTGAGCTTCCTCTTACAAAAGTCACTTGCTTTGGAAACTGCACCCTTGTGCACCCAGGAGCTGTCAAGTGGTTTTGCTAAGGGGCATTTCAACCTTGAAGTTTGGAGAAAGACAAAAACAAATAAAATCATTCTGACCCACATTCAAAGGCTTGTATGAATTTCCACTGTGGGGGACACTGGGGGGTCCCTTCATTGAAGCTAAGTCAACTTTCCTCCTGTGTTCAAATACAGAGCTGCCCTCTATTTCCCCCACCGAATACACATCCACTTTCCATTCCTGTGCTGAGGCCATGGTGTGGTCAGTATTTCCTCACTGGGACGGAGGAGTGGCGGTACCTCCTCAAAGGGCAGAGAAGGAGGTGAAGGGAGTCATGGCCCAGGAGAGACATTGGGTGTCCTCAGCTTTTTCTCCTCTTTATGTGTTGATGAAGCCAAATGGACACTAAAAGCAGATTAGGTAAGGGTCTCAGGTACAGACGTCCGGTACCAGTACCATGGGTGAGCCAGTATCGGCTATGGACATTGGCGATGGGGTGGGGAGGGCGCAAGGCAAGACAACAAGACCTGTTCTTCCTGAGTTCAGTTTCCTTGGTTCTGCCAGAAAAGATGCTAATGATAGTGAATATAGTAAATGAAGCCATGTGTTTCCAATAGGAAGCAGTTCCTAGAACTGTCACGCCAAGTGGATCCAAGGAACTTGAAAGTGAGTTAAAATCCTCCTAACCATTAGGGTAGGGGATGAGATACAACATAGATCCCTGCAAGGTCCCTAAGTAGGAAGAGGGCAGGAAGTGCATTTCTAGCATACAGCCCCCCAAATCTGCAGACCTGAAGTCAATGGCAAAGAGGTATCCTCTTCCTTACCTTCTCCAAATAGCTCTTTGGACTTCCTTTATTCTTCTTCTTTTCTTGGTTCCACGGATATGAATTGAAACCAGATCCTCCCTTATCTCCCTCTACCCCAATTACAACTTGGGGAGAAATGGAGGCAAATCACATGAGTTTTCCACGAAGCCTCCCCTTTACCTGAAGAGGTACTGGGCTCTTACCATCGTTCTGCTCCTCCGTGAAGTTCTCAAACTCATTCCTTTGTTCCTCATAGTACTCTCTCTGCAGCTCATCAGCCCACAGCTTCTGCCTGTCCTCCGCTGTAAAGGAGGAAAGTGCAAGAGTTGCCCCTGAGAAAGAGGGAAGTTCACAAATCTGAGGGAAACCTCTCATTGCACCTTGGCAGCTTGACCTAGAGGGGGTTTTAAGGGTGGGGCTTCATGGAAGGGCTTCACTCCTGATGGACTCTTACGCTTGAAGGAGATTGTTGATGCAACCACTTCATGTTACATATAAGAAAACTGAGGACCTGGGCAACATGGCTCAGTGGCAGAGTTCTCACCTGTCATGCCGGAGACCCAGGTTCATTTCCCGGTTCCTGCCCATGTCAAAAAAAGCAACAACAACGACAAAAAAAAAAAAAAAAAAAAAAACTGAGGCCCCAAAATGTGAAGTGTTTTAGCTCAGTCATAAAGTTAAGGATGTATCAAGGTATCCTTGGCCAATTTCAAAGTGGAAATCCGATGGTCAGAAAATAATTCCGTGAGGGAAGAATCCAACTCAAGGCCACCTTCGCATGAATCAACACCTTCAGGTCCCTGGGGCCTTCCTGAGCACTCAGGATTCCAGGAGGGGGGAATAAAAGGCAAGGAAGGAAGAGTCAGCCCATGTCGTTCAGAGGCGTAAAGGAGGAAGATTAAAAACAGGTTGCAAGCATTATGACTGTGAGGACTCTAAGGGCACAATGAGGGCATGTTCACCAACAGCATCTGAGCCTTGGAGGGACCCCTGACCTAGCATCCAACTTCTCACATCCCACACACTGCTCTGCTCCAGCCTGGAAGATCTCTTCAGATCGGAAATGTTTAGAGGTAAAATAAATTCGTTTCCAAGCTTGTCCATTTTTGCCTCCAGCTTAATATGAGGGCTTTGTTTATCTGGGGGAAATTACCTAATGCTCTCTGCTTTCAAGGTAGTTCTTTAAACATAAGCTTCTAGTGGAAAACCCCACTGTGCTAGTTTGAAAGGATTTGTGTACCCTAGAAAAGCCATGTTTTAATCCTAATCAATCTTGTGGGAGCAACCGTTTCTTCTAATCCCTATTCAGTACTATAGGTTGGAAACTTGATTAGGTTATCTGCATGGAGATGCGACTCACTCAATTGTGGGTACAAACCTTGGACCAGAGGGAGATGTGACTCCACCCATTCCAGGTGGGTCTTCATTACGTTACTGGAATCCTTAAAAGAGGAAGCATTTTCGAGAAAGCTAGAGAATGACGAGAGCAGCAGATACAGGAGAACTACAGAGTCCACCAGCCAATGATCTTTGGAGATGAAGGGAGAATGCCCCTGGGGGCACTTCTTGAAGCAAGAGGCTTGGAGAGGAAGCTAGAAGACGTTGCCATGTTCGCCATGTGCCTTTCCAGCTGAACTTCATCGGCCTTCTTGAACCAAGGTATCTTTCCCTGGATGTCTTAGATCAGACATTTCTATAGACTTGCTTTAATTTGGGCATTTCCACAGCCTTAAAACTGTAAACTAGCAACTTATTAAATTCCCCTTTTTAAGAGCTGTTCCATTTCTGGTATATTGCATTCCGGCAGCTGGCAAACTAGAACACCCACAAGGGCAGGAAAGCTGTGTTGGGAGGGGCAGAAGGGGCAGGCAGAGTTGGCACCTCAGAAGCCCCTACTCTCTCAAAGGGCAATGTCTCTCATGCCCAAGGGGAGGAGGCTGAGGGACTGTGGCTGTCCCCCACCTCCAACTGTAGAAAGAAGTGGGGTCCAATGGGGGATGCAGAAAGGCCAAGGAAAGCCATTGGCCCTGCTCCCACCCCTCCTTGCAGGAAGCAATAACAAAGCTATCTCAAACCCTTCTGGGAAATCAGGTGCTTGCTTTAAAATCATCGGAAGTCTAGATATTATCAGATTAAAACTCAAGTTGTCTGTGTGTGCATGTTAGTGCCGTCAGTTCCTTGTGGCCTTGCAGCCCACCTTTGCCCACTGAACATCAGGAAGCGAGTCGGGCAGAAGGGACTGGGACCCCCACCCACCCCCTTCCCAGCCTCACATACCCATGTCCATGCCTTTTTAGGAGGATTCAGGCTCAGAGGGGTGCAGCCACCTGTCAAGGGCCTAGGCCCCTACCTGCTGGGCAGTACCATCTATGCGCCTCCCTTACGTATGGCCCCTTACACACCCTGTGCTCTCCCCCTATCCCCACTCATACCTCCCACCCATCTGTGTGCACCCCCTCACCTATCAGCTTGCCCCTTACAAACACCCATATGTACACCCCGCACACCCACTGGTATGCATCCCCCTACAACAGGCCATAGGCAGGATGCTGCTGCAGGTACAGGAAAGCTGCTAGTGGGCTGGGAGGCTCAGGGTCCAGGAGGTGGATGTTTGATGAGACACTTCTAATCCAAAGAAACATTCCCAGTCTGAGGGACTCCAGGAAAGTAACAGTCTTCCCAAGCTGGCTCTTTGGAGATGCCACAAATTAACTCAGCAAGGAACAGGAACAATTTAATTCTTAGGCCAAGATGGCATTTTCATATTCTGCATTCTATCTGCTTCATGCCTCTCATCAAAAGCATGCATTTCAGAGACTCGTTTCTCCCTAAGAGAACCTCCACCCAGAAGCCTAGAAGTGCCAGGTTCCTGTCTCCTGGTACCAAATTCAAGTTTACCCCATGCTCTTGACCCAACCTGAGAGCTAACTGGGCCTGTTTTCCTGCCCATTCAAAAGGGCCCATGGGCAGCCCCAGGTATCACCAGGCTGTCCAGGGCCTCCTGCCACCACCTGGGAGTTGCCTCACCCTCCTAGCTCTGTCTGAGGGGAGGAAACTCACGCTTGATCTGGCACCTCATTGTTCTGTCACCCTAAGTGGATAGAAGATATTCAACTGTCTTAAATAAGTACCCACGTTTCCCTGGAAGTCGGCCAGAAGCTGTTTCCAGATTCCATCAAGAACTACCCATCTCCAACAGACCATTCCAGTGTTTCCCACAGGTGCCAACTTAATTTTTAATCCAAAATTGTATGAGTTGGGAGATTTTCCTAGTATGGTGAAACTTATCCGATTAAGACAGAAAAAGGAACTTCATCTCTAAGCATCTCATCTCTGTCTTTCCCCATCATGTATAAACAGTCCCGTTGTTTATACTGAGCATCTGCCATGTAAAAGTCACTGAGCTGAGTGTGCCAAAGGGACACAAAGACTTTATGCATCCACCCGCACAAGAGTGAATCAAACTACAGCCACAGGACAGGCAGGGTTCAGCGTCCTTGGAGGACTCTAGTTAGGGGGAGGAAAACCCAAATGGAAGATCAAGAAAGAGATGGGCTTTCCAAGAGTGGTTCACAGAGCTGGGGCATGCAAAGTGAAGGCTTTCAACACATTTGCATGAATACAACTCTCACAGGGACTTAGAAATAAGTCAGCTGGGGGCCCAGGGAGAGGAAGCTGCTGACCAAGACCACTGTGTCACCAAAACCCACCACCCCTGTCCCACTTGCTCTTCCCTCCTGCATCCACTGACATTGCTCTTGCATGCAAAAGGACCCTGTGGCAAAACCCAAAAAGCATGCACAGAAATGCCTTGCTCCTATCAGGTGAGAATGTACTCCCCACCTCCCCTGATAGTTTAGCTTTGTGAAATTGGGATGCATCTTCTAATCATGCAGTCTGGCTCTGTTCCTCACCCTAATGACATATTAAATCAAAGTTGTGACCTCTGGTCAAAGAAAGGGGATACAATTTCCAATTTGGAGTGTCAGTCAATGATCCCCTCAGCCTGGCCAACTGACAGAGAGAGGAGCCAGAAGGTCAGCAGCGGGAGGCAAAGCCCTGCACTGCCCAGCATTCTTACCCTTGGCCTCGTCTTGGGATTTGGGGGATCTCTTGCCACGCTTCTTGAGGAAATTAGAGGCCTCTGATTCCTGCATGAAAATCTGCTTCACAGCTGAAACCAGAGATGGGCCAGTGAGAGTGAGCAGGGGACATGGGGGCAGCTGGCTCCCCCTGCTCTCACCCCCTGCCCTGCACTCACCATCCCGGCTGTCTTCTCCAGCCTCCTGCCTGAGGCCCACCGACATGCCAGCTCCCTCCTGCAGCACTGCAAGACAAGAGCACAAGGTGAGGCCCACCCAGTGACCCTCACCCCAAGATGGGGTCCTCAGTCCTCACATGTGAGCCCCAGAGCCAATTTCCCCACCAGGGAAACTACTTTCTCCTGTGTTGTGTTTTACACACACACATCACATCGCATCACATCTCAGGTACTGCTGCCTCAGCAGTGAAACCTTTTTCCTACCTGGACCACCTGAGCAAGACTCATCAAAGGCTAGTCCATTCCTTTGCCCTCCCCATACTCACGACACAGGAGCGCGGCAGCCGAGAAACAGGGCAGGAGCAGGGTCTGCCTCCATATCATCTTTGTGGAGGCTGAGACTCACTCCAGGACGACAGGGGTACAAGAACTCTCTAGACCCAGATGCTGCTACTTCTCATTAGACAGGCCAGGAGAGCTGGAGGGAGGAAGGAAAGAGAGCAGCAGGAGGCCAGAATGGCACTGGGGGAAGTGGGAGGGCTCCGGCTCCATTGGCTGGGGCACAGGAGATGTTTTGGCACCTGGCAAAGCTCCACAGAAGCAGAGCCCTTAGTCAGGGCCCACAGCCTGAATGGTTTCAGCATGGCCTTTTCCAGGTCTGTGCCCAAAGAACTGCCCCTGAGACTGCCCAGCCAAGGGCATGTTTCAGAAGCACATGGGCCACTCTGCCAGTAAGTGCAATGCCCCACCCCTATCCTAGTCATAGTTTCCCCCAGCTGATGCCCACTTTCAAACAAAGCTTGGACCTCAGATCCAGAGACCCTGAAGCCTTTTGAAGACATTAAGAAGGATGGCCAATCCATCTTCCACTGACGAGGGGCAAGAGGGCCCCCAATTTGAAAGACAACATAGCTAATCACTCTTCTCTAAAGCAAAATAAAAATGTCTACTCTGTAGGAGAGGAAATGTGTTCCTGGAAACGGGAGCTCTGCTAGTGAGATCAGAGCTTTACGGGGTCCTTGGAGCATATGCCCTTTGAAGATGTGTTTCTGGTGCCGTAACTTATTATGAACCATTGTCATGTCTCTGTTACGGGCTGAGGAATTGAATTTTTGACATTATTTAGAATTTTTCTGATGGTGATCACCACTGGGACTAGGGCACTCCCATACACACCTGAAACTTACCTTTCATAAGAACTGCATGTCAATATTCCACATGCACTTGGACCATTGGCCAGGAAAAGAATGTTAATGGCAGAAAAATGACCGAGGCAGAGTAAACAAAATAGATGGTTTGGTTTTACAGTAGGGGAGTGCATGGCTAATGCCTCTACCCATCTTGTGCTACCTGGAAGCCTCTCTAGGACCTCCTGCCCACCTCTACCCCACTGGCCCCACTGGCATTTGACAGGTAGGGGTCCTGTGAGGTTGACCAGGAAGAGTGAGAAGCCTAAGGATATATCAGCAAGGATCAACCCACCAGATTGACGGGGTGTCACCTGAGAAAAGGGAGGGACATGGGACAGAGTGATTTTGATGGAGCTCCTCGGTGTGAGAAACACTGGAAATGCCCTCAATACCCTAATTCCACTTGCTGCCTTTCTCAGCTCAATAAAATTTATTGAACACCTACATGATGCCAGGCAACTGTGCTAGAACTGGCTAATCAGCTTTGGATAAGACTGTCCAACTTCTGTCATGTATCTCCCATCCCATGTTGGACCCTGTACATCCCACTCTCCATTGCAGAAAGGCTTTAAATAAGAATCTCAAACCTTATGTGCCTCTCTCAAACCCAGACTACGAAACAATAGCAGGAGATCCATAATTTTCTGAATGGAAGAATGGAGGTTGGATATGGGAATTAAGCTCCATTCTAGAAAAATAAATTTACATTTCTTACATATCTAAGTTGGTGGCCTAGACATCTAATGGCTACCTAGCTGGTTTCCAGGTATAATCTCTTAGTGCCTTGAGAACTTTCCTTCTAAATCTGTTGGCTCCTCCATTTCCCACACTCTTCCACCTCAGCATCCCCTCCCCTGTACAACCTGCTGATGCTCCTAAAGTGGCCTCCTCCAGACTTGGGGCTCCTTCATGAACAAGCTACACCCCATCAAGATAGAGGAGCCATTCTAATGGCTGTGGATAAATGGAAAGAAGACTGAATCTCATGTCAAAGATCCAGTTTGAACCCAAGTACAGTATCCTTGATTGGTCCAATGATGTGTCCTTCCAGCTCCCTCTCCTTTCTATTTTCTCCACCTCAGTGGATGATCTCACCATCTGTCCACCCAGAAGCTTTCTGAGATGCTCGCCTCTCAACTCTTCACATCCCAGTCTAATTAGTCATCAAGTCCATAGAGTCAATTTCTTAAATCTTTTAAAATTCTCTGTTCTCTCCATTCCTGCTGCACCTGTCTTTTCCATTGCCTCTCACCTGAGCTGTTGCTACAGCCTTCCACAAGGTTCACTGCTTTCACCTAATCCCCCCTCCATCCTCTGCATCACTGTGAGGACCTCAAAGAAAAGCCCTCCTGTCACCTCCCTGCTTCCCATCATTCAACATGATCATTGTCATATTGTGAGAAAATAAACCCTAATGCAATGCTCACAGCAGGCTGGGCCCATTTAGCAGATACTCAAATCTCAGACACCTTCACTCCAATGCTTACATTACTCTATATGGCAAAGAGAGGTAAGATGACATACCAAGGCCACGCAGCTGGCTCAGCCCGGAGCTGGGATTGAACCTGGGCATCCAAGCCTGGTCCTGGGGTCTTTGCTATACCATCATTCTATACTGCCTCCCAGAGACAAAGACTAGTCTCCTTACCATGAACTACACCCTGCTTTGTTCAGCCCCTCGATACACTCCTGTGCAGTAGGATTGCTGCACTACCTACATTTCCTTAAAAGGGCCTTGTGCCTCTGTACCTGGAACAATACCTTCCATTAATTGGGCTTTGAAAGCACTTGGCCATCAAGACTCATCTCTGCCATTACCTGTCTTTGAAGCTTTCCTGAATCTCTCCCCCCTCCAAAGATGAGTGTCCTGAAGCTAGTCTCACAATGTTTTGTAACACACAGACACACAACATTTTTGTAACTGTTTTATTGAGATACAATTCACATACCCATTTAAAGAGCAATTCAGTGATTTTGAGCATAGTCACAAAGTCATATAGACATCACCACATTAACTTCAGAACATTTTCATTACCTCAAAAAAAGAAACATATTGAAATAAAGAAAGGCCATACCAATTGGTAGTCACTCCTTATCTGTTCCCAACACCCAAAGCACTAGGCAACCACTAACCTACCTTCAGTCTCAATGGATTTGCCTATTTTGGATAGTTCACACAAGTGAAAAAATATACGGTGATATTGTATCATGTAGATCATGTTTCCAAAGTTTATCCATACTGAAGCATGTACCAGTACTTCATTCTTTCTTTTTGATAAATAATGTTCCATTGTATTGATATACCACATCTTTATTTATCTATTTAACAGTTGATAAACATTTGCATTCTTTCTCCTTTTGGGCTATTATGAACAGTGCTGCTATGAACAGTCATGTACTGGTATTTGTGTGGGCATGATTTCATTTCTGTCAGTTTCACCTAGGAGTAGAATTTCTTTTCTTGGTCACATGGTAATGCTATGTTTAACTCTTTTGAGGAACCCTCACATCATATTTTAAATATTTATTACCCACCTTTCTCCTTCAGTCCTATGAAGCATCTTTAAGGGGAAGTTTCCTCCTGTTCCTACAGGTATTGACCTAATCAATGAGGTGCAGGCATATCTCAGAGATAGTGCAGGCTCAGTTCCAGACCACCACATTAAAGCAAATATCCCAATAAAGAGAATCACACACTTCCGGAGAAGATGGCGGCTTAGTAAGACGCGCGGATCTTAGTTTCTCTTCCAGGACAGCTACTAGGGGAGTAGAAACGATACAGAACAGCTCCCAAAGCCACGACAGAGATAAAAAAGACAGCGTACCCCATCCTGGAACGGCAGGCTGGCTGAGAGAACCTGCTCTGGTGAGATCGCCAAGGGGCGCGGGCTTCACCGGGCGGGGAGGCAAGCAGACGGAGTCACTCCCTTCCCCCTTCCCGGGCCGGCTGGGAGAATTGGACAGGTGGTCCCCTCAAACCGGGGCGGCTGGCACCCACACCACGCATGGCCCCCCGGACCAACTGAGAGAATTAGATCGGAAATCTCCAGGTCGCAGAGAACGGCGACGGGGGGGTGGGCCTTCCAAACCTGGGACTCCCCGGGAACGTGCACTCTCCCGGGCGGGCCGCTGCGGCTGGTGCCCTCCCGCCACACTTGGCGACCCGGGCCAACTAGGAAATTTGGACGGGAGCTTTCCCGGGCTGCGGCGGCCAGCGACCCTCCCCGCGTTCGGACCCCAAGCCGCTTCGGCTAGCGAACCTCCCAGACGGCGAGAGTTTTCCAAAGTTAAAGGACCCACAGCACCTTTTACTGGTGGGACCCGCAGACAAACGTGTGTCATGAGCGCCACCTACTGGACAGGAGAAGAAAACAGAACCCAGAGATTTCACAGAAAAATCTTACAACCTTGTTGGGTCCGACGCCCAGGGAAATCTGACTAAATGCCCAGACGCCAGCAGCAGAAGATAACTGTCCATGCTCAGAAGATTGAGAATATGGCCCAGTCAAAGGAACAAACCAATAGTTCAAATGAGATACAAGAGCTGAGACAACTAATGCTGAACATACGAACAGAAATGGATAACCTCTTCAAAAATGAAATTGATAAATTGAGGGAGGACATGAAGAGGACATGGGCTGAACATAAAGAAGAAATAGAAAAACTGAAAAAACAAATCACAGAACTTATGGAAGTGAAGGATAAAGTAGAAAAGATGGAGAAAACAATGGATACCTACAATGATAGATTTAAAGAGACAGAAGATAGAATTAGTGATTTGGAGGATGGAACATCTGAATTCCAAAAAGAAACAGAAACTATCGGGAAAAGAATGGAAAAATTTGAACAGGTTATCAGGGAACTCAAGGACAATATGAACCGCACAAATATACGTGTTGTGGGTGTCCCAGAAGGAGAAGAGAAGGGAAAAGGAGGAGAAAAACTAATGGAAGAAATTATCACTGAAAATTTCCCAACTCTTATGAAAGACCTAAAATTACAGATCCAAGAAGTGCAGTGCACCCCAAAGAGATTAGACCCAAATAGGCGTTCTCCAAGACACTTACTAGTTAGAATGTCAGAGGTCAAAGAGAAAGAGAGGATCTTGAAAGCAGCAAGAGAAAAACAATCCATCACATACAAGGGAAACCCAATAAGACTATGTGTAGATTTCTCAGCAGAAACCATGGAAGCTAGAAGACAGTGGGATGATATATTTAAATTACTAAAAGAGAAAAACTGCCAACCAAGACTCCTATATCCAGCAAAATTATCCTTCAAAAATGAGGGAGAAATTAAAACATTCTCAGACAAAAAGTCACTGAGAGAATTTGTGACCAAGAGACCAGCTCTGCAAGAAATACTAAAGGGAGCACTAGAGGCAGATACAAAAAGACAGAAGAGAGAGGTATGGAGAAGAGTGTAGAAAGAAGGAAAATCAGATATGATATATATAATACAAAAGGCAAAATGTTAGAGGAAAATATTATCCAAACAGTAATAACACTAAATGTCAATGGACTGAATTCCCCAACCAAAAGACATAGAATGGCAGAATGGATTAAAAAACAGGATCCTTCTATATGCTGTCTACAGGAAACACATCTTAGACCCAAAGATAAACATAGGTTGAAAGTGAAAGGTTGGGAAAAGATATTTCATGCAAATAACAACCAGAAAAGAGTAGGAGTGGCTATACTAATATCCAACAAATTAGACTTCAAATGTAAAGCAGTTAATAGAGACAAAGAAGGACACTATATAATAATAAAAGGAACAATTAAACAAGAAGACATAACAATCATAAATATTTACACACCGAACCAGAATGCCCCAAAATACGTGAGGAATACACTGCAAACACTGAAAAGGGAAATAGACTCATATACCATAATAGTTGAAGACTTCAATTCACCACTCTCATCAATGGACAGAACATCTAGACAGAGGATCAATAAAGAAATAGAGAATCTGAACATTACTATAAATGAGCTAGACTTAACAGACATTTATAGGACATTACATCCCACAACAGCAGGATACACCTTTTTCTCAAGTGCTCATGGATCATTCTCAAAGATAGACCATATGCTGGGTCACAAAGCAAGTCTTAACAAATTTAAAAAGATTGAAATCATACACAACACTTTCTCAGATCATAAAGGAATGAAGTTGGAAATCAATAATAGGCAGAGTGCCAGAAAATTCACAAATATGTGGAGGCTGAACAACACACTCCTAAACAACAAGTGGGTCAAAGAAGAAATTGCTAGAGAAATTAGCAAATACCTCGAGGCGAATGAAAATGAAAACACAACATATCAAAATTTATGGGACGCAGCAAAGGCAGTGCTAAGAGGGAAATTTATTGCCCTAAATGCCTATATCAGAAAAGAAGAAAAGGCAAAAATTCAGGAATTAACTATCCATTTGGAAGAACTGGAGAAAGAACAGCAAACTAATCCCAAAGCAAGCAAAAGGAAAGAAATAACAAAGATTAGAGCAGAAATAAATGAAATTGAAAACATGAAAACAATAGAGAAAATCAATAAGACCAGAAGTTGGTTCTATGAGAAAATCAATAAGATTGATGGGCCCTTAGCAAGATTGACAAAAAGAAGAAAAGAGAGGATGCAAATAAATAAGATCAGAAATGGAAGAGGAGACATAACTACTGACCTCACAGAAATAAAGGAGGTAATAACAGGATACTATGAACAACTTTACGCTAATAAATACAACAATTTAGAGGAAATGGACGGGTTCCTGGAAAGACATGAACAACCAACTTTGACTCAAGAAGACATAGATGACCTCAACAAACCAATCACAAGTAAAGAAACTGAATCAGTCATTCAAAAGCTTCCTAAAAAGAAAAGTCCAGGACCAGACGGCTTCACATCTGAATTCTATCAAACATTCCAGAAAGAATTAGTACCAACTCTCCTCAAACTCTTCAAAAAAATTGAAGCGGAGGGAAAACTACCTAATTCATTCTATGAAGCCAACATCACCCTTATACCAAAACCAGGCAAAGATATTACAAAAAAAGCAAACTACAGGCCAATCTCTCTAATGAATATAGATGCAAAAATCCTCAATAAAATTCTAGCAAATCGTATCCAACAACACATTAAAAGAATTATACATCATGACCAAGTAGTATTCATCCCAGGTATGCAAGGATGGTTCAACATAAGAAAATCAATTAATGTAATACACCATATCAACAAATCAAAGCAGAAAAATCACATGATCATCTCAATTGATGCAGAGAAGGCATTCGACAAGATTCAACATCCTTTCCTGTTGAAAACACTTCAAAGGATAGGAATACAAGGGAACTTCCTTAAAATGATAGAGGGAATATATGAAAAGCCCACAGCTAATATCATCCTCAATGGGGAAAAATTGAAAACTTTCCCCCTAAGATCAGGAACAAGACAAGGATGTCCACTATCACCACTATTATTCAACATTGTGTTGGAGGTTCTAGCCAGAGCAATTAGACAAGAAAAAGAAATACAAGGCATCAAAATTGGAAAGGAAGAAGTAAAACTATCACTGTTTGCAGACGATATGATACTATACGTCGAAAACCCGGAAAAATCCACAACAAAACTACTGGAGCTAATAAATGAGTACAGCAAAGTAGCAGGTTACAAGATCAACATTCAAAAATCTGTAGCATTTCTATACACTAGCAATGAACAAACTGAGGGGGAAATCAAGAAATGAATCCCATTTACAATTGCAACTAAAAGAATAAAATATCTAGGAATAAATTTAACTAAAGAGACAAAAAACCTATATAAAGAAAACTACAAAAAACTGCTAAAGGAAATCACAGAAGACCTAAATAGATGGAAGGGCATACCGTGTTCATGGATTGGAAGACTAAAAATAGTTAAGATGTCAATCCTACCTAAATTGATTTACAGATTCAATGCAATACCAATCAAAATCCCAACAACTTATTTTTCAGAAATAGAAAAACCAATAAGCAAATTTATCTGGAAGGGCAGGGTGCCCCGAATTGCTAAAAACATCTTGAGGAAAAAAAACGAAGCTGGAGGTCTTGCACTGCCTGACTTTAAGGCATATTATGAAGCCACAGTGGTCAAAACAGCATGGTATTGGCATAAAGATAGATATATCGACCAATGGAATCGAATAGAGTGCTCACATATAGACCCTCTCATCTATGGACATTTGATCTTTGATAAGGCAGTCAAGCCAACTCACCTGGGACAGAACAGTCTCTTCAATAAATGGTGCCTAGAGAACTGGATATCCATATGCAAAAGAAGGAAAGAAGACCCATCTCTCACACCCTATACAAAAGTTAACTCAAAATGGATCAAAGATCTAAACATTAGGTCTAAGACCATAAAACAGTTAGAGGAAAATGTAGGGAGATATCTTATGAACCTTACAATTGGAGGCAGTTTTATGGACCTTAAACCTAAAGCAAGAGCACTGAAGAAGGAAATAAATAAATGGGAACTCCTCAAAAGTAAACACTTTTGTGCATCAAAGAACTTCATCAAGAAAGTAGAAAGACAGCCTTCACAATGGGAGACAATATTTGGAAATGATATATCAGATAAAGGTCTAGTATCCAGAATTTATAAAGAGATTGTTCATCTCAACAACAAAAAGACAGCCAACCCAATTACAAAATGGGAAAAAGACTTGAACAGACTCCTCTCAGAAGAGGAAATACGGATGGCCAAGAGGCACATGAAGAGATGCTCAATGTCCCTGGCCATTAGAGAAATGCAAATCAAAACCACAATGAGATATCATCTCACACCCACCAGAATGGCCATTATCAACAAAACAGAAAATGACAAGTGCTGGAGAGGATTCGGCGAAAGAGGCACACTTATCCGCTGTTGGTGGGAATGTCAAATGGTGCAACCACTGTGGAAGGCAGTTTGGCGGTTCCTCAAAAAGCTGAATATAGAATTGCCATACGACCCAGCAATACCATTGCTGGGTATCTACTCAAAGGACTTAAGGGCAAAGACACAAACGGACATTTGCACTCCAATGTTTATAGCAGCATTATTTACAATTGCAAAGAGATGGAAACAGCCAAAATGTCCATCAACAGACGAGTGGCTAAACAAACTGTGGTATATACATACGATGGAATATTATGCAACTTTAAGGCAGGATAAACTTATGAAGCATGTAATAACATGGATGGACCTTGAGAACATTATGCTGAGTGAGTCTAGCCAAAAACTAAAAGACAAATACTGTATGGTCCCAATGATGTGAATTGACACTCGAGAATAAACTTGGAATATGTCATTGGTAACAGAGTTCAGCAGGAGTTAGAAACAGGGTAAGATAATGGGTAATTGGAGCTGATGGGATACAGACTGTGCAATAGGACTAGATACAAAAACTCAAAAATGGACAGCACAATAATACCTAATTGTAAAGTAATCATGTTAAAACACTGATGAAGCTGCATCCGAGCTATAGGTTTTTGTTTTGTTTTGTTTTATTTTGTTTTGTTCTTACTATTATTACTTTTATTTTTTTTCTCTATATTAACATTCTATATCTTTTTCGGTTATATTGCTAGTTCTTCTAAACCGATGCAAATGTACTAAGAAACGATGATCATGCATCTATGTGATGAAGTTAAGAATTACTGATTGCATATGTAGAATGGTATGATTTCTAAGAAAAAAAAAATGGAGAGCACAATACTACCTAATTGTAATGTAACTATGTTAAAACACTGAATGAAGCTGCATCTGAGCTATAGTTTTTTGTTTGTTTGTTTGTTTGTTTGTTTTCTTATATATTTTTGTATTTTTTATTTTTATTTTTATTTTTTCTCTATATTATCATTTTATTTCTTTTTCTGTTGTCTTGCTATTTCTTTTTCTAAATCGATGCATATGTACTAAGAAATGATGATCATATATCTATGTGATGATATTAAGAATTACTGATTGCATATGTAGAATGGAATGATTTCTAAATGTTGTGTTAGTTAATTTTTTTAATTAGTAATAAAAAAATAAAATAAAAAAAGAGAATCACAGAAGGTTTTTGTTTCCCAAGGCAAATAAAAGTTATGCTTACACTATACTGTAGTCTATTAGGTGTGTAATTGCATAATGTCTAACAAATAATGTATATACCTTAATTTTAAAATGGTTTATTGCTGAAAAATACTAAATATCATCTCAGCCTTTGACAGTTCATAATCTTTTTGCTGGAGGAAAGTCTTGCCTTGAGGTTAATGGCTGCTGACTGATCAGGGTGGTGGTTGCTAAAGGCTGGGGTGGGCTATAGTAATTTTTAAAAATAAGATGTTTTAGTTTCCTAGGCTGCTGGGAAGCAGATACCATGAAAATAGGTTGGCTTAAACAATGGGAATTTTTTAGCTTACAAGCTTACAGTTTCGAGTCCATGAAAATGTCCAAAACAAGACTTCATCAAAGCGATGCTTTCTTCTTCAAGACTGGTTGCCAGTGATCCTTGACTTCTCTGCCACATGGTAAGGCGCATGGCCGGTGTCTACTGGTCGCTCCCTCCTCTTTCATTGCTTTCAGCTTCTTGCTTCTGTTATATTCCCTCTCCCTTTGTAATCATTCTCTTTATAAAGAACTCCTGTAATAGGATTAAGTTCCGTCCTGAATGAGGTGGGTCACACCTTAATTGAAGTAGCCTCACCAAAAGATCCTACTTAAAATGGGTTTACACACACAGGAATGGATTACATTTATGAACATGGTTTTTTGGGGGGTACATACAGCTTCTAACCGCCATATAAGATGTAAATGGTTTGCTACATCAGTTGACTCTTCCTTTCACAAAAGATTTCTCTATACCTTACGGTGCTGTTTGATAGCACTTTACCCCTAGTAGAACGTTTTCAAGGTTGAGGTCAATCCTCTCAAACTCTGAGGCTTTATCAATGAAGTTTATATAATATTCTAGATCCTCTGTTGTCATTTCAATAAAGTTTAAAGTACCTTTACCAGGAATAGATCCCATCTCAAGAAACCACAATCTTTCCTCATCTGTAAGAAGCAATTCTTCATCCATCAAGTTTTATCATGAGATCTCAGCAATTCAGTCACCTCTTCAGACTTCACTTCTAATCCTAGTTCTCTTGCTAGTTTCACCACATCTGCAGTTACTTCCTCATTGCAATTTTGAACCCCTCAAGTTCATCCGTGAGGATTGCAATCAACTTCTTCCAAATTGCTTGTTCTAGTTTGAAAGCTGCTGGAATGTGATATACCAGAAACAGAATGGCTTTTTAAAAGGGGAATTTGTTAAGTTGGAAGTTTACATGTCCTAAGGCTGTGAAAATGTCCAAATGAAAGCAAGCCTATAGAAATGTCTAATCTAAGGCATCTAGGGAAAGATACCTTGGTTCAAGAAGGCTGATGATGTTCACAGTTTCTCTTTCAAATGGAAAGGCACATGACATACATGATGATGTCTCCTAGCTTTCTCTCCAGGCTTCATATTTCATGAAGCTTTCCTGGGAGCATTTTCCTTCTTTTTTTCTTTTTAACATTTTTTATTAATTAAAAAAAAATTAACAAACCAAACATTAAGATATCATTCCATTCTACATATACAATCAGCAATTCTTAATATCATCACATAGTTGCATATTCATCATTTCTTAGAACATTTGCATCGATTTAGAAAAAGAAATAAAATGATAACAGAGAAAAAAAAGATTATACGCACCATACCCTTTACTTCTCGCTTTCATTTACCACTAGCATTTCAAACTAAATTTATTTTAACATTTGTTCCCCCTATTATTTATTTTTATTCCATATGTTCTACTCTTCTGTTGATATAGTAGCTAAAAGGAGCATCAGACACAAGGTTTTCACATTCACAGAGTCTCATTGTGAAAGCTATATCATTGCTTCAATCATCATCAAGAAACATGGCTACTGGAACACAGCTCTACATTTTCAGGCAGTTCCCTCCAGCCTCTCCACTACATCTTGAACAACAAGGTGATATCTACTTAATGCATAAGAATAACCTCCAGGATAACCTCTCAACTCTGTTTGGAATCTCTCAGCCATTGACACTTAGTCTCATTTCACTCTTCCCCCTTTGGTCGAGAAGGTTCTCTCAATCCCTTGATGTTAATTCTCAGCTCATTCTAGGGTTTTTCTCAGTCCCTTGATGCTGAGTCTCAGCTCATTCCAGGATCTCTGTTCCACGTTGCCAGGAAGGTCCACACCCCTGGGAGTCATGTCCCACGCAGAGAGGGGGAGGGTGGTGAGACTGCTCGTCATGTTGGCTGGAGAGAGAGGCCACATCTAAGCAACAAAAGAGGATCTCTTGGGGGTGACTCTTAGGCCTAAATTTTAAGTAGACTTGACCTATCCTTTGTGGGGTTAAGTTTCATATGAACAAACCCCAAGACTGGGGGCCCAGCCTATAGCTTTGGTTGTCCACACTGCTTGTGAGAATATCAAGAATTCAACTTGGGGAAGTTGAATTTCTCCCTGTTCTCACCATTCCCCAAAGTGGGCTTGCAAATACTTTTCCAGTCACTGATCAAATCACTCTGGGATTCATCGGGGCATCACCCTGGACAAACCAATAAAATCTCATGTCCTACCTGAGATTCCAAGTACTTATGACATTCAATCAAACTATCTTCATGAGTTATATTAGGAAATGCTCTAGTCAAAATATAAATTTTGTAACAAATAAACATTTTTTGCTTTAGTCTCACACATAAGGTGACATTTTAAAGTATTAGTTATCATCTATTTTCAGCACCCTGCAATAATGACATTCCTTTGTTCTTCCTCATGCAAAAACATTTTTAAAATTTGTACATTGTACATTTCACTATTATTATACACTCTAGGCATTCCTAGATTATACCATCTCGATCTTTACCATCTATCTTTCTTTCTGATTTCATTTTAGTCCCCAGCCCTCCTCCCTCTATCATGCAGCTTCATTCAGTGTTTAAACATAATTACATTACAGTTAGGTAGTATTGTGCTGTCCATTTCTGAGTTTTTATATTCAGTCCTGTTGCACGATCTGTATCCCTTCAGCTCCAATTACCCAATATCTTACCCTATTTCTATCTCCTGATGGCCTCTGTTACCAAGGAAATATCCCAAGTTTATTCACTAATGTCAGTTCATATCAGTGAGACCATACAATATTTGTCCTTTTGTTTCTGGCTAATCCCACTCTGTATAATGTCCTTAAGGTCCATTCATGTTGTTACATACTTCATAACTTTCTTCTGTCTTACAGCTGCATAATATTCCATCTTATGTAAATATCACAGTTTGTTTAGTCAACTGTCTGTTGATGGATATTTTGGCTGTTTCCATCTCTTGGTAATTGTTAATAATGCTGCTATAAACATTGGTGTGTAAATGTCCATTTGTGTCCTTGGCCTTGTGTCCTTTGAGTAGAGACAGCATATAGATGGGTGCTGTTTTTTAATCCATTCTGCCAGACTATGTCTTTTGCCTGGGGAGTTTAATCCATTAACATTCAGTGTTATTAGTGCCTCGATAGTACTTTCTTCTACTATTTTGCCTTCTGGATTTTATATGTCATACCTAATTTTCCTTCTTTTTACCTTTACTCATAGTTTTCCTTTCTACACTCTTCTCCACACCTCTCTCTTCTGTCTTCGTATCTGTCTCTAGTGTTCCCTTTAGTATTTCTTGCAGAGCTGGTCTCTTGGTCACAAATTCTCTCAGTGATTTTTTGTCTGAAAATGTTTTAATTTCTCCCTCATTTTTGAAGGACAGTTTTGCTGGATATAGAATTCTTGGTTGGCAGTTTTTCTCTTTTAATAACTTAAATATATTATCCCACTGTCTTCTCGCCTCCATGGTTTCTGCTGAGAGATCTGCACATAGTCTTATTGGGCTTCCCTTGTATGTGATGGATTGCTTTTCTCTTGCTGCTTTCAAGATCCTCTCTTTCTCTTTGACCTCTGACATTCTGACTAGTAAGTGTCTTGGAGAATGTCTATTTGGATCTATTCTCTTTGGGGTACGCTGCACTTCTTGGATCTGTAATTTTAAGTCTCTCATAAGAGTTGGGAAGTTTTCAGTGAAAATTTTCTCCTCCTTTTCCCTTCTCTTCTCCTTCTGGGACACCCACAACACGTATATTCGTGTGCTTCATATTGTCTTTCAATTCCCTGAGTCCCTGCTCATATTTTTCCATTTTTTTTCCCTATAGTTTCTGTTTCTTGTCGGATTTCAGATGTTCCGTCCTCCAGTTTTGAAATCCTATGTCTGTCTCTCAAAATGTACCATTGTAGGTTTCCATTGTTTTTTTCATCTCTTCTACTGTGTCTTTCATTCCTATAAGTTCTGTGATTTTTTTTCAGACTTTCAGTTTCTTCTTTTTGTTCTTTCCTTGCCTTCTTTATATCCTCCCTCAATTCATTGATTTGGTTTTTGATGAGGTTTTCCATGTCTGTTCATACATTCTGAATTAATTGTTTCAGCTCCTGTATGTCATTTGAATTGTTGGTTTGTTCCTTTGACTGGGCCATATCTCCAATTTTCCTAGTGTGATTTGTTATTTTTTGCTGGCATCTAGGCATTTAATTACCTTAATTAGTTTATTCTGGAGATTGCTTTCACTTCTTTTATCTAGGGTTTTCTTGCTGGATGAATTCGTTGTCTATCTGTTCTTTGACATTCCGTTCAGCTTTATCTGGACCTTTAGCTTAAGTTTTGTTTAACAGAGGAGAATTTTTCAGTTCTTGTTTTCTTGTTTCTTGCCCTGCTTGTGTGGTGCCTTCTCCCACACACACACTTAGGAGGGTCTACTTAGATATTATATACCCCAGCCAGATTTTCCCAAACCAAACTGGCCTCATATCAGGAGGAAAGAGTCACCTGCATTGGTTTTTCCTGAGGGTGAGACCCAGCAGGTTGAAAGACTTTCCTGTGAAGTCTCTGGACTCTGTTTTTCTTATCCTTCCCTGTGTGTGGTGCTTGTCTGACTGCAGGTCCCACCAGCATAAGATGATGCAGTACCTTTAACTTTGGCAGAGTCTTCCTGCTGGTGGTGTGGTGGAGACAGAGGCGAGGTTGTAGGCTGGTTTTAATGGCTTCGAATTACCAAGCCCTGGTGTCTGAATTCCTTGATGGAGGGATTCCACCTGAGTTGGGCTTCACCCCTCCCCTGGGGAAGGCACAGGCTCCAGACAAGCCCCCAAAAGAGCTCACTTCTGCCTATGCCTGGGGCAGTTACAGCCTGAAAAATCCTGCAGCTGTATCCAGAGGCAGTCAAGCCTTTGTAGATACACAGCCACAAAAACCTCTGTTTCCTTCTTCCCCCCTCCCCTTTTTCTGTCAGTCCTGCCCCCTTGGCACCAGGGCAAAAATGAGCAACCTCTGCTTTGATCAGGTTCACCTAAGCTGGGGGCCTATTTTTAGTAGTCAGGATTTGTTAATTAATTCCACAATTGGCGTTTGATTGTGCCCAGTCCCTACTGCTGGTAAAGTCCTTTCCTTTCCCCTCTGGGAAGCAGCCTGTGGGGGAGGGGTGCTGGCCGCCGCAGCTTTGGGAACTCACAGTTCGGGGGGTGCTCACAGCCGGTCCAGCTGGTCCAGACTGGGGTGTACTGTGTGTCTGGTCACTGACGTGGCCTCAGGAGCTGTTCTGTACTGTTTCTGCTTATTTAGTAGTTGTTCTGGAGGACGAACTAAAACGCGCACATTGTTAAGCTGCCATCTTGACCCGGAAGTCAGCATTTTCCTTCTTCATCTCCAAAGTTCCCTGGCTGTGTGGGCTCTTGTGGCTCTAAAGCTTTTTCCAAAATGGTTCCTTCCTAAAGGGCTCCAGGAAGCAACCTCACATGGAATGGGTAGAGACACATCTCCATGGAAAACATCTAATCAAAAGTAACCACATGTGAAAAAAAAAGTTACCACTCACAATTGGGTGCGTCACATCTCCATGGATAATCAAAAAGTTTCAACCCAATAATACTGAATGAGGATTAAAGGACTTGGCTTTTCTGGGGTACTCCACAGATTCAAACCAGCACACTGCTGTTCATGTTGATACTTGGACCTCTTCCCATGAATCTTGAACTTTCTTAATGGTATTTATAATAGTAAATCCTTTTCCAGAAGGCTTTCAGTTTACTTTGCCAAGATTCATCAAAGGAATCACTGTTTGTGGAAGCTATAGCCTTACAAAATGTATTTGTTAAATAAGGCTTGAAAATTAAAATGACTCCTTGATCCATAGGCTGAAGAATGAATGTTGTGTTCACAGGCATGAAAACAATATTCATCTGGTTGTGCATTGTCAATGAGCAGTAGTATTTAGAAAGAAGTCATTTTTGAGCAGTAAATCTCACCAGTGGGCTTAAAATATTCAGTAAGCTATGTTGTAAACAGATGTGCTGTCATCCAGGCTTTGTTGTTCCATTGATAGAGAACAGGCAGAGTAGATGTAGTGTAATTTTTAAGGGCCCTGGGATTTTCAGAATGGTAAATGAGCATTAGCTTCAACTGAAAGTCACCAGATGAATTAGCCCCTAATGAGAGAATCAGCCTGTCCTTCGTAGCTGTGAAACCGGACACTGACTTCTCTTCTCTACCTATGAATGTCCTAGATGGCATCTTCTTCCAAGATAAGGCTTTTTTCTACACTGAAAATCTATTGGTTAGTGTAGCCATTTTCACTAATTATCTGAGCTAAATCTTCTAGAAAGGTAGATAGCTTGTTGCAGCTTCTACATCAGCTTTTGTTGCTTTACCTTGCACTTTTATTTTCTGGAGTTGGCTTCTTCCCTTAAACCTCATGAACCAACCTCCACTTCAAACTTTTCTTCAGCAGTTTCCTCACCTCTATCAGCCTTCATAGAATTGAAAAGAGTTAGGGACTTGCTCTGGATTAGGCTTTGGTTTAAAGGAATGTTGTGCTGGTTTGATCTTCTAACCAGACAGAGCTTATTCCTTCTTGTCCAGAAGGCTGTTTCCATTTCTTATCATTCATGCATTCACTAGAGCATCACCTTTCCTTCAAGAACTTTTCCTTCATGTTCACAACTTGGCTAGCTGTTTGGCACAAGAGTCCTAACTTTTGGCCTACTCAGCTTTCAACATGCCTTCCTCACTAAGCTTAATAATATCTAGCTTTTGATTTGAAATGAGAAATGTGCGTTTCTTCCTTTCACTTGAACATGGGAAGCCATTTTAGGGTTATTAATAGGCCTAATTTCAATATTGTTGTATTTCAGTGACTAGAAAGGCCTGAGGAGAGGAAGAGAGAGAGGAAGAGACAGTGGAGCCATCAGAACACACATGTTTATCAATTAAGTTCACCTTCTTATATGGGTGTGGTTTGTGAAGCCCCAAAACAATTGCAATAGTAGCATCAAAGACCCTGACACAGATCACTATAACAGATATAATAATGGAAAGTTTGAAATGCTGCAAGAATTACCAAAATTTGATACAGAGACAAAAAGTGATTACATGCTGTTGGAAAGATGGTGCTGATAGACCTGCTTAATGCAAGGTTGTCACAAATCTTCAATTTGTAAGAAAAAAAATACAATATCTGCAAAATGCAATAAAACGAGGTATATCTGTACTCTCAGGTGACAGCATTAAAAAGAAACATTTATGAGGTCATTTCAGTGGGCTATTCTTAAGACAGTACACAACAGGGACCTGAAATGTACAAGTTTTTGTATCTATCACTGCTTTTGGAATCTTTCTCAAGCAGCACGGTTGAATTTGGGGTGGATTTTTGAAGGATTGCTTTGGGGGCATTAACTCATCATGCCATCTGATCTACCAGGGACTGTGGGCATATCTCATATAAGTGAAAATGACCTTTGGGGATAGTGAGTGTCCATGCAAATGAGGTCCCTAAACACCACAGCCAAACTATTTATTTATCCTAAATTAGATTTCTAAAAATCCATTGCCTGGGGTGGGTAATGGTGACTCAGTAGCAGAGTTCTCACCTGCCATGCCAGAGACCCGGGTTCGGTTCCCGGTACCTGCCCATGTTAAAAAAAAAGAAAACCCATTACCTATGCCTAATATTAACAATATATTGTGTTCCTCATTTCACTTCATTTTCAATGGACCAGTTATGTTCTTGAGACACCCCCCTCCCCTGAATTAAGACTGTAGCAAGAAGGGGACTCATGACCCTGAGAACCAGGATGTCCCCAGAACTCAGACTCCTCTGGAGCCCCCAAGGAGTCTTCCACCCTCCACCAGTCTCAAGTGCAAGGAAAGGAAAACACCTCAGATGAAACCGTGAAGGCTCGTTTGCTGGGCAAAACAGTGATAGTTTGCAAAAACTAATTGTAACTCATTTCAATTTCTTCTGGAGCTGAGTGTGTTTACACAGGTGGGTGTGGGAAGTAGGAGCTTTGTGAGTCAGTACAACTTTTCCAAAACATTTCTGGTTCCTTATTTTCCTGTGAAAGACATTCATTTCTCTAAGCTCCTTTCCAGAGAGCCACAGAGCATCTTTGTAACATTTTCGCTCGTGTGTCATAGAAATCTTGTGAGCCCCTATGAAAATGGTGTCTAGATATTCCCTCAGGAAATTGTCTGATGAGAGACGTCCACTTAGCAAACATCAAATCTCCATTCAGAGTGAATCAGAATTAGTAGCCTAGCGTCCTATCTCAGCTTTACTGACAACATCCTTGAGTCTATAGAAAAAGTTATAAACTCTCCCCAGTGTCTTGCTCTCCCCAAATGCTATATAAAAGGGCCAAAGACTATTTGTTCTTTGCCATCAAGACCAGGGTTATGATGTGTTAACTGGGAAAAGTTTTTTAAAAATTGCAGAGCACTCCACAAATGCATGGAGAAGTGCCATGAGTGCCACCAGTTTGGGTTGGGTTTCATCAGGGGAGCTCTGTTGCGTCTGTAGAAATATTTAGAATATCAAAATACTTTCTTATCCATTGGTAAATAGCCACTTTCCTAACCCTTCTTCCCAAGTGCCTCCATTGCCCCGGGTGTTCTGGGCTCTTCCCCAGGACTCCAACTCCCCATAATCTATCACCCAAAAGAGCAGTGCTTGGCTTCCAGAACCCTGCTCCACTTCCAAGCTGGCCTTGACTCTCATCCGTCAGGGCCTGACCCAGACCAGTTGTTAAATACTTTTAACATCGCTCTGAACTGAAGGGTTTCTTACTCATCGCGGGTCCCTGAAACTGCTCTAATATTTTTTCCACCTCTCCTCTTCTGTTCTTATTTCACATACTGAAGTATTACCCCCACCCCCATCAGCACCCCAAACTTATCCCAAAGATTCATGGCAAGGGTGTTCAGAGAATATTTACAGAAATGTAAAATTGGAATCAATCCAAACAAGAGGTGACATTTTGTGATGTGTCCCTGTGAGAGAATGATACTCATCTATGAAATGTTTTCAAAGACACAAGAATATGATCATATCACAACAGTCAATAAGAAGACTACACCACAACACTGCAGGTGGCAAAACACTCTGCCAGAGAGGTGTCCCATGAAAGCAGCTTCTCCCGATTGTGAAGATTCATCTAGGAGTAGGTCAGAAACATAAGGAAGGGTGAGTTGATCTTGTTTTTCTGGAAAAATAACACCTTGAAAGGAGGGATCGTCATTGTTCTGAAAAAGAATCACTCTGGCAGTTCTTGGGGAAAGATTGTTAGTGACGAAAACAAGACAAAACAGAAAATGCTTGTTCTTTGTGAGAGGATGGGTGGGGAGGTATGGAAGAGGAAGAGGAGCGGGTGGAAGCGTGGTTAGGGGCAGTGAGGAGGGGGCCCTGGGCAGGTCCTGGTCCAGCACTCCTTAGGATGCTTGTCCGTGTGAACAGAAGGAGCTGGTCACTAAGATTTCTGAGAACCACAGTACTTTGGACCTAGGATCCTAGACTGAGCATCCCCTGGACTCAACTCTCCCCAGAAAAGGAAGTCAAAGGCCTTGCCTTGCTATCCATGGTAGCAACTAGAACTCAAACTTAGCCTCCACCATCCAGCCTCTACTTTGGGTCCTGCTCTGCTAATGTGTAGCCTGGGTATCGTGTCCAATAGCTGAGCTTTCTGACTGGGGTTCCCTCCTATATACTTCTTTGCAGCATCTTGCCTTTGCCAGGGCTGCCTCAGGCCCTGGGGGTGGCACCTTAGTACCTGAGATGACTAATCCACCACAGTACTAATCCTTACTGCTTGGAAGTTGGCCTGACAGGCATCTATAGGGCATCCTGGTCAGGGTGGCTAGAAGCCCCTTCCCCAAAGATGACTCTGGAATGTGAGAGGTCCCCCCTCAAGGATTCATACCCTAGGAAATGACAACACCTTAGCAATTGTCTTTCCTCTCGGAGCTGAAGACTTGACCCAGCTTGCACACTTGGACACAGCCACCAAGGCCAGGTTCCAACATAGATCCAAATACCACCAAATCATACAATCAAAATGCAACCAAGCCAGATCTTATTCCTGCCCTCAACAGACATATAGTGGAAAAAAGACTGAACTCCTGACATCTGCTCTTGCTGTCAGATGGAGGTTCAACATTTTCACTCCAGGGATGGATGGAATGCATTATTTTTACTCCAGAGAGTACAGAGATATGGTTCTCAAACTTAGCTGCACATTAAATTCTCCCTGGTGCTTTAAATACAAATGCATGGGCCCAGCCCCTAATATTCTTATTCAATTTGTCTAGCATCTGGACATCAGCACTTTTGACAAACATTTGGGATGATTGTAATGACCAACTAAGATTGTGAAGTACTGGTATGAGTATATAGACAGACCATATACACATACGTGCATGTATGTGTGTATGTATATAACACATATGTATTCACAGACTCATCCCATCTGTTATAGAAAAATATATAAATGCATTGAAAAACTTGAAGAAGAGCTGGTCTTTATTTCCTCCTTTAATTTTTTTTTAACATAAGTTTATGCAGTGATTATGCCATGATTTTGTAATCGGGGGAATAAATTCAAAAGGTCTATTTAAAAAAACTATCAATCTTTCTAGATCCTGCCCAAATTCCTGCTCTCTCTGGGAGCCATCCCCTGACTGAACCGGTGCCATCTTTCTCTGAGCCCTGACAGCACATCAGCCCTCAGGGTGGTTTTGCTTCCACAGTGGCACCTTACCAATGGATGGTGGGTGCTGGAAGGCAGGGTTGGGACTTGGGAGAATTGGCCATGCTCTGAGCAAAGGTCTCTGTCTTTGAAGATAGGACACAGAGCTCCTTTCTGATTTGGGGATGGACCGTCTAGAGGAAGGAATGCATCAGCAAAGCCCCTGGAAGGGCATATAAAAGAGACCTGTAGGAGATGCAGGTGTGGGTGGGCTGTGAGAGGTTCCTCGCCATCTAGGAACCTGTGGATGTGTGGCTGTGCTCTGGCTTCCTGCTGTGTCTAGGCATGCTTGAGGCACACCCAGGCAGGAGAGGAACTGAGTCACCTCAACCACAGACACCTGGGCAGAGGTACGTCATGCTCATGATCCCCTCTCTCTGTGGTCCTGGAAGAATTACAGAATAAAGCAAAGTGGAGGATGAAGTTTAAAATGCCCCTTTTATGACTCAAAAGTTAGAGTGTGAACAGCCAGCAATACAGGAGTGTACCACTTGCTCTTTCTTCACCATCGTCTGGCATTGTTAGTGTTTTTAATTTAGCCAGTCTAGTTAGGGTTGTTGGTTTTACCTTGTAACTTTAGTTTGTATTTTCCTGATGATGAATGGGATTGAATCACATTTTCAATGTCTTGTGGGTCATATGTAGATAGCATTTTCTGAAGTTTCCGTTCAAGCCTTTTGCCCATTTTTTTATTGGTTTGTTTGTCTTTTGAGTATAGATATTCTATGTTCTTGGTACAATGCTTTGCCCAATATAGTAACTACAACCATAATGACAGTTGTGGTTTTCCTATTCGTTTTCTTAGCTGTGTCTTTTGATCATTTTAATCAAGTATGTTTAATTTGTTTGTTAATGATTTGTAATTTTTATGCCCAAGAATTCTTTGCTTACTTCAAGGTTGTGCAGCTCTTTTCTGTTTTGTTACAGAAGTTTTATGTTTAGTTCAATGTCCATCTTGAATTTATTTTTGTGTGTGATATAAATGGGGTGAATGTTCATTTCTTTTCCTTATGGATATCCAGTTGTTCTGGGACCATTTGATGAAAAAATTTTCCTTTCCTCATTGGGTTGCTTTGATGCCTTTGTTAAAATCACTTGACCATATATTGGTGAGATTATTTTATTCCGTTAATCTATTTGTCTCTTCTTATGCCAATGCCACACTGTCTTGATTTCTGTGGCTTTATAAGAAGTCTTAAAATCAGATAGTGGAAGACCTCCAACCTTGTTCTTCTTTTACAATATTGTTTCGCTATTCTAGATTCTTCTACATTTCCATATACATTTTAGAAACACTTGGGAAAGATTAATTTAGGGAGAATTGCCATTTTAACAATAATAAGTCTTCCAATCAATGAGCATGATATCTCTCCATTGATTTTGATCTTCTTTAATTTCTTTCAACAATGTTCTATATTGTTTGGTATGCAAGTCTTGCACATCTTTTGTCAAACTTCTCCTTAAATATTTCATGATTTTTAAAAAATGGAATCCTAAAAACTTCATTTTCAATTGTTTGCTGCTAATTATAAAGGTATTATTTATTTTATATATTGACTTTTCATCAATAACCTAGCTAAACCCTCTCATCAGTTATAGTATTTTTTTGTAGATTCTTTAGGATTTTCTACATACACAATCATATTATCCATGAATAAACAGTTTTCCTTCTTTCTTCTAGTCTGTATGCCATTTATTTATCTTCTTGAGTATAAGTGAGAGTTCATTACCTCAGGGGGAAAGCATCAGTCTTTTATCATTAAGTATGATATTAACTGTTGGCTTTTTGTGCATGCCTTTTATCAGACTGAGAGAATTTCTTTGTATTTCTAGTATGTTGAGATGCTTTTTGTGGTTGTTGTCATTATTGAATTTTCAAATGCTTTTATTGCATCTATTGAGATGACCATATGAATTTTCTTTTATTCTATTAATATGGTGAACTACATTGATTGACTTTCAAACGTTAAATCAATCTTTTATTCCTATGATAAGCCCTACTAGGTAATGCTGAATTATCTTTATTATATTTAGCTGAACTCTAATACTCATATTTTCTTAAGGAATTTTGCATCTGTGTTCAAAGTTATTGGTCTGTAGTTTTCTTTTCTTGTGAAATTTTTCTCTGGTTTTGGTAACAAGGTAATGTTGGCCTCATAAAATGAATGGTATACTATTCCTTCCTCCTCTATTTTCTCAGAGAGTTTGTGTAAGATTGATTATTACTTCTTCCTTAAATGTTTGACAAAATGTTCCAGTGAAGCCATCTGGGACTGGAATTTTCTTTATAGAAAATTTAAAATTACAGTTTCACTTTCTTCAACAGAGATAGGGCTATCCAGATTTTCTACTTCTGCTTTTTTCAGTTTTGGTAAGTTGTCTTTCAAGAAATTTTTCCATTTTATTTAAGCTGTCAAGATTATTGACAAACAGCTGTACATAGTATCCCATTTTTAACCTTTTAATGTTTGCGTGACATGTATTGATGTCCCCTCTTCCTAATTTTGGAAATTTGAGTTTCCTCCTTTTTTTCATGATCAATCTTTTTAGATATTTATCAACTTTATTAATCTTTTCAAAGATTGATGTTTGTTTTCATTGATTTTTCCCTGTGACTTGTCTTTTTCTATTGATCTATACTCTTATCTTTATTATTTCTTTTATTTTACTTACTTTTAGTTTAGTTTTATTTTTTTTAGTTTCTTAAGAAGTAAACTTAGACTTTTGATCTAAGCACTCTTTATTTCTTCCTTGTCCTTTTATAATATAAGCATTCAAGGAGTCCCCTCCAAGCACTACTTTAATTGCATCCCACAAATTTCAAAACATTACATTTTCATTTTCATTCATTTCTAAATATTTTCTATTTTCTCCTGTAATTTCTTTGACCCATGGGTTATTTTTAAATAAGTTGCTTAACTTTCAAATGTTTGGGAATTTTCCATATGTCTTTTCCTGATACATTTTATGGACAAGAAATACCAAGGATGATTTCAGTCCTTTGAAATTTATTGAGACTTGTTTCATAGCCAGCATATGTTCTATCTGGAAAACGTGCTGGCTCATTTGTAAAAAAAAAAAGAAAAAGAGAAAGTGTTGGGTGTAGTGTTTATAAATGTCAAGCAGATTGAATTAGTCTCTAGAAGAATTTTGAAAAACTGTGATTCTCCTTACACACTTTAAGTTAATATTTACAGTTTTGTTTTAAGCTTAAATAATTGCAAGTAATTTTAGGCATATTGTAGGTATTAGCATTTTTATGTAAAGTTGCTAGAGCACTCTTTTTAGAAACATTTTTATTGTGAAATATAGCGTATGTACAAAAAAGCAATAAGTTTCAAAGTTACTTATAACAAGTAGTTATAGAACAGATTTTAGAGTTTGGTATGGGTTACTGTTCCAAAATTTTTGTTTTTTCCTTCTAGCTACTCCAAGACATTAGACATTAAAAGAAATATCAGTATAATGATTCAGCAGTCATACTCATTTGTTAAATCCTATTATCTTCTCTGTTATACTCCTCCTTCTCTTTTGATCCTTCTCCCAGCCTTAAGAGTGTTGTGGCTCTACCCACTCTAACTTTTTCATGTTGGAAAGGGGTGTTGATAATATGACATAAGGGGATGGAACTAGTTGATGTTCTTGGAGAGACTGGTCCCTTTGAATTTCAGGACTTATCTGGCCTAGGAACCCATCTGGAGGTTGTAGGTTTCTGGAAAGTTGTCTTAGTATGTGAATCTCAGAGACAGCCCTAGGAATTCTTTAGGGTTGACAGGAATGGTTTTGGTTGGGGGTTGGCAGACTGCAATAATTAGCAATATCTAGCTAAAGCTTGCATAAAAATAGCTCCAGAATAGTCTCTCAATTGTACATGAACTCTCTCAGACACTAATCCCTTATTTTGTTACATTTCTTTTCCCCCTTTTGATCAGGAAGGCATTGTTGATCCCATGGTGCCAGGGCCAGGTTTGTCCCTGAGAGTCATGTCACACGTTGATAGGAAGACAGACTTTCATCCCTTAATGTCATGTGCCAAGTAGCGGAGAGGGTAATAATTTTCCTTGCAGAGTTGGGCTTAGAGAGAGAGAGAGGCCACATCTGAACAACAAAAGAGGCTTTCTGGAAATAACTCTTAGGCATAACCGTGAGTAGATATAGCTTCTCCATTACAGGAATAAGCTTCACAAAAGCAACCTTAAGATCAAGGACATGGGAGTCCCTAATGTTTGAGACAGTACCAGGGGTTTCCCAGGTAGTACCACCTAATAGTTCCATATTTTTTCTCCAGTACCTCAAAGGACTTTGCCAGTACTTTTAATTAACTGCGCAACATATTCTGGGATGTATCTGGGTATTACATTAAGCTATACAGAATTACAAGCCCTCATTCCCAATCTAAGCACCACATGTTTGGGTTGTTTAAATGAGCAATCCAGACAGGTTACATTAGATTATATGCTACAGAAAATTTAGGCTTTGGGCAAAATAAACCTCTCTTCCTTTAGTCTCATACAGTATGTGAAGTTCTAAAATACAGACAATGTCATCTTTGCCCCTGTATTCTGATTTACCTTAGTTCCAACCAGACTGGCTTCATTCTTATCTATCATCGAAGACTGATCTCTTTTTCCGTTTCCTTAACAGTTGTTATTATGTAGCAATGCTGATTTTCAGAGCTGCAGAAATCCAACTCTGAGTCTCAGATACCACACAGGTAGCCAGAGTTCTAGGGAAATATCAGGTTATACACTTACAGTACAACATCTCTAGAAATAGCATTAACATCTCTGGACTAAATGTGTCTGCTGTAAGAGCTTACAATCTAGGCCACAATTTTTTAGTAGGTATTTTCTAAGAGACCATACAATATTTGTTCTTTTGTTTCTGATTGTACCACATAATGTCACCAAGGTTCATTCATCTCATTGCATGCCTCACGACTTCATTCCTTTCTGTAACCACACAGTATTCCATCATATATATATATACCAAGGCTCACCATTCTACTTTTCAGTCAATGTATACTTCAGCCACCTCCATCCATTGGGTAACATGCATAATGTCCAAAGTCAACAATCCATGTTTCACATTATCCTCACAGTTTTACAATAATCAATGCTCTCATTTTTAGACAGTTTTCATTTCTTCAAAGAGAAAAATAACCGATAAACACAACTACACCAAATAGAAAGTCCAAACCTCCCCCTTAACTCTTATACTTCTCCCCCAGTTACTTACTTCTGGTATTACTGTGGTACTGTTGGTGTCTTCCTGTTAAATATAGACCATAACATGCAAAAGTAGTTTTCCCCCTATACTCCTCTATTATTGATTCTTGTACAGGATTCATGCCTTTGAAATAGTTCATGCAAGAACTTATTTATTTTTGTAGTGCTAATCAATGGGATACATGGCTCTATAGAAGCCCTTTCAATCATACTCACTTTCAAAATGGTAATATTACTTATAAACCCATTAACGAACTGCCTTCACTTTACTCCATTTCCTTACATTTAAGTTCAACCTCATTAGCTATCTGAACACCCATTTATAGCTTCTGTGTATCTCTAGGTCCTCTATATTCTTTATTATAAGCCTCTGAGTTTACCTTTACCAAGGTCATAATAATGAAATCATATAGTATCTGTCTTTTTATTTCTGGCTTATGTCATTCAACATTATGTCCTCAAGTTTCATCCATGTTGTTATATGCTGCAGGACCTCATTTCAACTTACTGCTGCATAATTTTCCATCATATATTATAAACACATTTTGTTTATCCACTTGTCTTTTGATGGGCACTTGATTGTTTGCATCTTTTAGCAATTGTTAATAATGCTGCTATGAACATCAATGTGCAAATGTCTGCTTGTGTCACTGCTTTCAGCTTTTCTGGGTATATACTGAGTAGTGGTGTTGCTGGGCCATAGGTCAACTAGTTTATCATTCATTCCATCCAATGGAATCTGAATATAATGGTGATTTTATAGCTACCATCATTCTTTTAAAAAATAAATGAAAAGGTTCTTCTTCAACAGCTAAAGACTTAGCATCTTTTCCTTTCTCCTTGAACTTATTTCCTGCCCACTGGGATTAAATAGTAGTATTCCCTTTAGTATTTCTTGTAGAGCCAGTCTCTTGTTAATATTTTCTCTCAGCCTTTGTTTGATTGTGAAAATTTTAATCTCTCCCTCAGTTTTGAAGGACAATTTGGCTGGGTACAGAATTCTTAGCTGGAAATCTTTCTCTTTCAGGATCTTAAATATATCATACCACTGCCTTCTTGCCTCCATAGTGCCAGTTAGAGTAGTCCGACTCAGTCTTATTGGGTTTCCTTTGTATACAGCAGATTGTTTTACTCTGGTCGCATTCAGGATTTTCTGCTTCTCTTCAACATTTGGCAGACTGATTAGTATGTGTCTTAGGGTCAGCCTATTTGGATTTATTCTATTTGGAGTTCATTGGGTTTCTTTGCTTCGCATATTTATGTCTTTTATAAAGGTTGGGAAGTTTTCCCCCATTATATTTTCACTAATTTTCCTAGTCCTTTATTCTTCTCTTTTCCTTCTGGGACACTGATGATTCTTATATTTGTGCACTTTGTTTTGTTTATCATTTCCCTGAGATCCAGTTCAGATTTTCCATATTTTTTGTCATTTTCTCTTTTGTGTATTCAAAATCAGTTGTCCTGTCCTCTACTTGGCTTATTCTTTGTTCTACCTCTTCAAATCTGCTGTTGTGTGTCTCTAGTATTTTTTAATTTGGACTACAGCATCTCTAATCTCTGTGATATCTGCTATTTTTCTATTTATTCTTTCAAATTCCTCTTTATATTCTTCTTGCATTTTCCTAATCTCCTTTGTATCATTAGCCATCCTACTGATTTTATTTAGTAGTTATATGAACATCTTCGATTAGCTGTTCCAAAGTCTGTGTCTGCAGTCTTGATTTGGTCATTAGACTGGGCTGTATCTGTCTGCATCTTCATATGTTTAGTGATCTTCTGTTGTCTTTGTGGCATATAAATATCTTGATAGGTTTATTTGGATGTTGATTTCCTTCAGTTGTCTAAAGTTTTGTATTTGTGGAGCAAGATTCAGGGCACATGGAGTGGCACAACAGTGTGGTGAAGGGTTGTGGTGCAGGTAGATGCACGAGTCAGGGACTCTACACTGGTGCCTTTGAGCATGGGGTGTGGGTCACAGGGTTGTGGATGTGTGGTGCGGGGGCTGTGCATGCAAGGTGCAGCTCGGCAGAGTTTGGAGCACAGGAGCAGGGTGCAGCATGGGGGACACAGAGGTAGGGAGTGGCAGGATACAGATGGGAGCGATGAGCAGATGTGCTGGGGCTGGTAAATGGGGAGGAGGCATGTGGGTGTGTGAAGGGTGTGGGTTGTGGATGTCAGGGAGTGCATACAGGACACAGAAGTCAGGGCACAGGGAGGTTGGGGTGCAGGTGTGCTCTTGTGCAGAATGAGGGGTCCGGGGTGGGCGTAATACAGATGCATGAGTGTGTAGGGGTGGGGCACAGGTTACAGATATTGTTAGACATGTGTCATCAGTGGGTGATGACAGGTGGCTGGGGCCTTGGAGTGGGTCCACAAGTGTGTGGGGTGTCATGGAGCAGGGGTGGTGGGCGTGAGGGTAGCGTGTTTACAGAGTGGCTTGGCTTACTTCCTTGTCCCCATCTCCCTGTCTGTGCACTCCTGAGGGCTCCAGGCTTCGGTTTGGAAAAAGGCATGTTTGGCTGTTTGTACTAACTGGATGGTCTTTGGTCCTCTGCATCTCAATTCTTCTGCTTTTTCAGCCAGGGCCTTCCTATGTGGTGTAAAAACCCTCCCAGGTCACTTGCACCCTGGAATCACACTCCTGGTCTTTTTTCTGTCCCTTCTCTAGCTGTTCTTTGGAGCAGGGGTCAACTTTACCTGTCTTAGTCCACCATCTTCCTGAAACTGAGTATTTTTTTTAGATCATAATCCCCTAAGTGTTCATTTTTTTCTTCTAAATAAGATTGTCATAAGAATTAATAATGGTGCACAATTAATCAAAGAGCATGATGATTGTTTATTAAATGATAAATAATAAATCATTACGTATGAAGTTAAATGATCATTAATGTAATTCTTTGCTAATTAAATTACATATATGTTGATGACCATTACTTATTCTTAGATGGAGACAAGATTCAGCAACAATATATTTCTTATTTCTTATATTTATGGATTTAAGAGCTAATGGACCTTGTTTATATAAATAAGTAGACAGCAAGACAAAGAGTTTTCTTATAGCAAAATCACTGAAGTCTTTGAAAGTCTTTTGAGTTCTATGTTGAAAATCACATAGTTATCCTTCACTAAATGTATTTGTAAGGGTCCATCAGTTGACGTTCTATTATATCTTCTTTCAGTTTTGATGAAAATGAAGAATTGGAAACCACCAGACCTGGAATAGAATTTGTTACCTGTCATTAAAGTCATTTGCTTTCCCAGCTACTGGAAAATATAATAAGGTTTTTTATCAAGATGTAAAATTATTTATTATTGAACATTTGCTAATAAAATACTTTGAGTAAAGATGTTATCATAAATATGATTTAAATATCTTTTTCTCATTAATTTGAAGGAAAGCCTGCCACCTAAACTTCACTGCAAAGCCTGTTGGTAACTTCTCAGCATAAAATCAAATCATTTCAAACTTACTTCACTCATCAAAAGCCTGGCTTGATTTTTTAATTCAAATAAATTAGCTAATGCACTTGTTGTGACAACCATCTCACTGCTGAAGGCTGTATCTAAGATAAATGGATATGGCATGGAGCCCTGATGTGAGTTCCTCTCTAGATACAATGAGCCACTTGACCTACAGCTTTGCTCCTTGGCCCTGGAGGTTTTTACCTCCAAGGCCAATGAGCCACGGCAGGTGCCAAAGGTTTGGTGGTGGCTGTTTGTCTTTTGTAAAGTGGAAAAAGGTCGACAATCAAAGCATAGGGAAAGCAGAGCCTATACCTCAAGCCAGGGAAGATCATCAGGCAGAAGTTTCCAGAATGAGGACCCATGGAACTTGAATCCCTGAAAGCACTGACTTTAGGAGAGAAAGGTTTTAATAATCAAGTGGATAAGATGACCTGTCCTGTGTATACAATTCATCCACTTTCATCTGCCCCTCTTGCAATTGCCCAATGGGCTCATGAACAAAGTGAGCATCATGGTAGGGATGGAGGTTATGCATAGTCCAACAACATGGACTTCCACCTACCAAGGCTGACCTGGCTACACCCACTGCTAAGTGCCCAATCTGCCAGTAGCAGAGACCCATACTCAGTCTCCCATAAGGCACCATTCCCTGAAGTGATCAGCTTGCTACCTGGTGGGAGGTTCATTACAATGGTCATTTCCATTATGGAAGGGGTACTGAATTGTTCTAACTGGAATAGATATAAATTCCAGATATTGGTTTGCACTACCTACATGCAATGCTTCTGCACAAACTACCATCCATGGATTTACGGAATGCCCTATCCACTGTCATAGTATTCCGCACAGCAAATGAAGTGCGGGAATGGGCACATGCTCATGGAATTCTCTGGTTTTACCATGTCCCCTATCATCTAGAGGCAGCTGGTTGATAGACTGTTGGAATAGTCTTTGGAAGACCCAATTACTGTGCCAACTAGGTGGCAATACTTTGCAGGCTGGAGCAATGTTCTCTAGAAGGATGTGTATGCTCTGAATCAGTGTCCACTGTATGGTGCTGTTTCTCCCATAGCCAGGATTCATAGGTCCAGGAATCAAGGGGTGGAAACCCGCCTCTCAGACACCCCTCCTGAGCACTACCTCCCCCTCCCTCTTCCTGCAGGCTGTTGCCGGCTGTGGCAGGAGGTTGGTGTTATACCTTCATGGATTGGGGGCAGATGTGACCTGGCTGTGCAGGTTAGCACTTTCTCAGAGCTGGGAAGCATGGCTGAGGGCAATGTGCATGTGTGGTTCGAGGACTGCTGTAAACTGAGGTTCCCAGACCTGAATGATGTGACTGGGGGCCCGGGCACATGTATGGGTCTAGGAGTACCATAAAGTGATGTGCAGTGCTCAGGGGCCATGGGGTGAGGCTGTGCGACACTATGAGCAGGTGGGGTGGTTTAGCCTGGGTACAGAGGTTAGTGCACTAATCCATGAAGGCATAATGCTGACCTGCTGCCACAGCTCTATGCATGTGCATAAAGGGCCCAGTGCCTCAGACTAGAGCACACCAAAGTTATGCCCCCAGACTGGTGCACCCACACAGCTACATCCTCCCTAGCCACTGGGTGCCAACATTCATAAGCATCAGCATAACATCCCCAACCTGCACTTATACCTGCCCTGAAACAAATCACCACACTGAGTGGCCCACCCCACACCCTATTCCCTGCTGTACAACCATCTCACCTTAGACTACTGAAAGAAATCAACTCCCAAAGTAAATCAATCAAGATATTTACACACCATAAAGACAGTAGAAGATCACTAAGCATATCACAATGCAGACAGATATAGCCCTGCCTAATGACCAAATTAAAACACTAGAGGAGACACAGACATTGGAACAACTAATCATAGATGTTCATACAGCTCTATTTAATAAAATAAGTGAGATAGCCAACGACATAAAGGAGATCAAGAAGACAGTAGAAGAGCATAAAGAGGAATTTGAAAGAATAAATAGAAAAATAGCAGCTGTCACAGAGATTAAAGACTCTGCTGACCAAATAAAAATCATATTAGAGGAACACAATGCCAGATTTTGAGAGACAGAAGAAAGAATAAGCCATATAGAGGACAGGAAAACTGACTTCAAAGACTCAAAACCACAAATGGCAAAAAGATAGAAAAAATTGAATTGGATTTCAGGGAAATGATGAACAAAACAAGGTGAACAAATATAAGAAGCATTAGTGTCCCAGAAGGCAAAGAGAGGAGTAAAGAGCTAGGAAGAGTAGTTGAGGATATAATGAGATAAAACTTCCCAACCCTCTTAAAGGACATAAATATACAAGTCAAAGAAGCCCAAAGGACTCCAAACAAAATAAATCCAAATAGACCTTCCCCAAGGTACATACTAATCAGTCTGTCAAATGTTGAAGAGAAGCAGAAAATCCTGAAGATGGCAAGAGAAAAACCATGTACTACATACAAGGGAAACTAAATAAGACTGAGTTCAGACTACTCATCTAACACCCTGGAGGCGAGAAGGCAGTGGTATGATATATTCAAGATCCGGAAGGGGAAAGACTTCCACCCAAGAATTCTATACCCAGTCAAATTGTCCTTCAAAACTGAGGGAGAGATTAAAGTTTTCAAAGAAGTCCTGAAAGAATTTGTCGACAAGAGATCGGCCCTACAAGAAATACTAAAAGGAGTTCTGCCAGCTGAAACAAAAGGCAGAAGAGGGAGGTCTAGAGGAGGGTACAGAATTGAAGAGCATCACTAAGGGCAATTTAAAGAATACAAAGAGAAAGAGGGAAAAGAATGTATAGATCTGACTAATAAAATTAAAAAGATAAGATGGTGGAATCAAGAAATGCCTTTTCAATAATAACTTTGAATGGCAATGGACTAAGCTTACCAATTAAAAGATACAGATTGGAATAATGGATTAAGAAACATAATCCAGCTATATGCTGCTTTCAAGAGACTCATCTTAGACAAAAGGATACAAATAGATTGAAAGTGAAAGGATGGAAAAAGAGTTTCCACATAAGTTGTAACCGAAAGAAAGTAGGAGTAGCTATACTAATATCAAGCAAAATAGTCTTTAAATGTAAAGGGATCATAAAAGACAAAGTAGGACAGTATATTCTAATTAAAGGCTCAATTCACCAAGAAGATATAACAAAAAAATAAATGCTTATGCTCCCAATCAAGGAGCTCCAAAGAACATGAGACAAACATTGACAAAACTGAGGGAGCAATAGATGTTTCAACAATAATAGTATCAGACTTCAATACAATACTCTCCTCTATAGATAGAACAACCAGACTGAAGCTCAACAAGGAAATAGAAAAGTTAAATAACGTGATAAATGAATGATACCTAACAGACATATATTGGTCATTGCACTCCAAAGCACAAGGATATACATTCTTCTCTAGTGCTCATGGAACATTCTCCAGGATCGATAATATGCTGGGGGCACAAAACAGGTCTTTATAAATTTAAAACATTGAAATTATTGAAAGCATTTTTCTGGTCACAATGGGATGAAGCTAGCTCTCAATAATCACCAAAGAGCAAGAACATTCAAAATATATGGAAATTAAATAACACACTCTTAAACACCAGTGGGTCACAGAAGAAATTGCTAGAGAAATCAGCAGCTATCTGGAGATGAATGAAAAATGAGAACACAACTTACAGAACTTATGGGATGCAGCAAATGCTGTGCTGAGAGGGAAATTTATTGACCTAGATGCCTATGTTAGAAACAAGAAAGAGCAAAATTGAGGACTTAACAGCACACCTGGAGGGATATAAGAATGAATAGAAAAGTAACCCAAAACAAATAAAAGAAGAGAAGTAACAAAGATTAAAGCAGAGATAAATGAATGGGAGAACAAAAGAACAATAGAAAGAATCAATAAAACCTAAAGTCAGCTCTTTGAGAAAATCAATAAAATTGATGGCTACTAGCAAGACTGACAAAGGAAAGAAGAGAAAGGATGCAAATAAACAAAATCAGAAATGAGAAGGGGTGCATTACCACAGGCCCTGAAGAAACAAAAGAAAACATAAGAGGATACTATGAACAACTATTTGTCAACAAACTAGACAACTTAGATGAAATGGACAAATTCCTGGAGGCAAACAAAAAAGCTACACTGGCTCAGGAAGAAATAGAAGATCTCAACAAACCAATCACAAGTAAAGCAATTCAATCAATCATCAAAAATGTTTCTACAAAGAAAAGCCCAAGGCCAGATAGCTTCACAGGGGAATTTTATCACACTTTCCAAAAATAACTAGCACCAATCCTGCTCAAATCTTTCCCAAAAACTGAGGAAAAAGGAACTCTACCTAACTCATTTTATGAAACTAATATCATTTTAATACCAAAACCAGGTAAAGATGCTATAAGAAAGGAAAACTGCAGGCCAATCTCCCAATAGAACATAGATGCAAAAATTCTCAAAAAAATATTAACAAAGCAAATGCAGCAACACATTAAAACAATTATACACCATGACCAAGTGGAGTCTATACCAGGAATGCAAGGATGGCTCAACAGAAAGGCCATGAGTCTCTTCCACATAAGTTGTAACCAAAAGAAAGTAGGAGTAGCTATACTAATACTCATGACTTCAACAGAAGCAAGTCAATTAATATAATTCAGCACAGTAATAAATCGAAAGGGAAAAATCACATGATCATCTTGATTGATGCTGAGAAAGCATTTGACAAAATTCAGCATCCTTTTCTGATAAAAAACACTCCAAAAGATAAGAATCAAAGGTAACTACCACAAAATGATAAAGGAAATATATGAAAAACTGATAGCCAGCATCGTAGTCAATGGAGAGAGACTGAAAGCTTTCCCCCTAAGATCAGGAACAAGACAAGGATACCCACAGTCACCCTATTCAACACTGTGCTAGAAGTTCTAGTTAGAGCAATCAGGCAGGACAAAGAAATAAAAGGCATTCAAATTTGAAAGGAAGAGTAAAACGCTCAATATTGGCAGATGATATGATACTATACTTGGAAGATCCTGAGAAATCTCCAGGAAAGTTACTTAAGCTAATAAACAAATTCAGCAAGGTGTGCGAAATGTAAAACTAATCTGCAAAAATTAGTTACATTTCTATACACAATTAATGACCTAGCTGAGGAATCAGTTAAGAGAAATTCCATTCAAAATAGCAGCCAAAAGAATCAAGAACTTAGCAATGAACTTAACCAGGGATGTAAAGATCTTGTACACAGAAAACTACATAGCATTGCTAAAAAAATAAATAAGTGAAAGGAGATCTAAATACATGGAAAGACATTCCCTGCTCATGGATAGGAAGGCTAAATATAGTTAGGATGTCAATTCTCCCCAAACTGATCTATAGATTCAACACAGTACCAATGAAAATTCCAACAACCTATTTTAAAGATTTGGAAAAGCTAATTACCAAATTCATCTGGAAGGAAAAGAGACCCTGAATAGCTAAAAGCATCCTCAAAAAGAACGAAGTGGGAGGATTCACACTCCCTGACTTTAAAACCTATTATAAAGCCAATGTGGTCAAAGCATTGCACTGGCACAAAGACAGAAGCATTGCCCAATGGAATTAAATCAAGAGTGCAGAAATAGATCACCAAATCTGTGATCAAATGATTTTTGAAAAGACCCCCGAATCCTCTGAACTGGGACAAAATAGTCTTTTCAATAATTGGGTGTGGAAGAACTGGATATCAATAGCCAAAAGAATGAAAGAGGATCCCTATCTTGCACTCTATGCAAAAATTAACTCAAAGTGGATCAAACACCTAAATATAAGAACTAGCACCGTAAAGCTTCTAGAAGAAAACATAAGACTAACAGAAGGTAGCTTCAAGACTAATAGGAGGTAGCTTCCTAAACTTTACAACCAAAGCACAAGCAACAAAAGAAAAAATAGATAAATGGGAACTCCTCAAAATCTAATGCTTCTGCACCTCAAAAGACTTTGTCAAAAAGGTGAATAGGCAGCCAACTCAGTGGGAAAAAATATTTGGAAATCACATATCAGACAAAGATATGATTTTCTGTATGTACAAAGAAATCATATACCTCAACAACAAAAGCATAAACAACCCAATTATAAAATGGGCTAAAGATATGAATAGGCATTTTTCTGAAGAGCAATACAGATGGCTCAAAAACAAATGAGGACATGCTCAATTTCATTGGCGATAAGGGAAATGCAGATCAAGACCACAATGAGATACAAGCTCACACCTATAAGAATGGCTGCTATTAAACAAACAGAAAACTATAAATGTTGGAGAGAATGTGGAGAAATTGGGACACTTAAGCACTGCTGGTGAGAATGAATAATGGTGCAGCCACTATGAAGACTGTCTGTCTATTCCTTAGGAAACTAAATATTGAGTTACCCTATGACCCAGCAATAGCACTACTTGGTATATACCCAGAAGAGCTTAAAGCAATGACACAAACAGACATTTCCACACTGATGTTCATAGCAGCATTATTCGCAATCACCAAAAGATGGAAACAAACTAAATGCCCATCAACAGATGAGTGGATCAACAAAATGTGGTATATACACACAAAGGAATATTATGCAATAGTGAAACAAAATGACATCCTGAAGCACATGACAAGATGGATGAGGCTTTAGGACATAATGCTGAGTGTAATTAGTCAGACACAAAAGGATAGATACTGTATGATTCCACTTTTATGATCAGTGTAAAGGTATAATCAGAGGTTTGTAATACAGGATATAGAGGACTTAGAGATACAAAGACACTAGAGATGGGTGAACAACTAGCTAATGAGGTTGAACTCCAATGTAAGGGAATAGATAGGAGTGAAGGTGATTCTCTAGTGGGTCTATAAGTAAAATTACCATATTGAAGATGAACAAGATTGAAAGGGTTGTATAGACCTATGTGTCCCACCGATTTACACTAGAAATATGAATTAGTTCTTGCAAGAATTACTTCAAAGATATGATTCTTGTAAAAAGAGTGCTTAAGTCCAGGATTACAGGGGGAAAACTGCTATGGCATGCTATGAGCTATGTTCAAAAGGAAACCATCAGCACTACCACAGCAACAGCAGAGGTAAATAATGGGGTAGGGGGAGGGACAAGAGTTAAGAGTAGGTTTAGATTTCCTATTTGACGACGGTGTGTTTATTAGTTTTCTTTCTCTTGGGAACAATGAAATTGTCTAAAATTGAGAATGTTGATGGACTGTGGACTTCAGGCCCTCTACATGATGTCCAATGAATGCAGATGGCTGAAGGATGCACTGAGGAGAAGTAGGTTGGCAAACGATGGTGTATACCTACTAAAGAAGGCTGTGCTGCTACAAAAAGGAACAAAGTCGTGAAGCATGTAATGATGTGAACAAACATGTGGGACATTTGGTGAGACGAAATAAGCCAGAAACAAAAGAACAACAATGGTGTGGTGACCTTTAGAAAATGCTTATAAGAAAACATGGGCCTAGATTGTAAGCTTTTAGAGCAGACACATTAAGTCCAAGTGGTGACTATTATTTCTGGATGTTTAGAGGCTGTTTTATTTATACAACCTGATATTTAGAGATAAGAATGAAGCTGAACAGATTGAGGTTATAGTAATTCAGAACATAGGGTTTAGGAAGACAGTGTCTAAACTTTAGAAACACACATACTCTTTGAGACCAATGGAAGAAAGGTTTATTTGGTCTGGAACTGAAATTTTCTGTAGTGCACAATCTAATTCAGCCTATCTGTATAGCTCATTTGAATAACTGAAATACAGGAAGCACAGAATAAGATAGAGGTCCTTTAATCCTGTATAGATTATTGTAATGTCTGGATACATCCTAGTGTATATTAAGCAAATAATAAAAAAGTATTGTCAAAGTCCCCTGAGGGATGGGAGAAAGAATATGGTACTATTAAACCTTACCATCCTGGAATCCCTTGATACTGTGTCAAACTTTAGGGACACCCAAATCAATAGGCCATGCCCTCGATCATGAGAATTACTCTTCCGAAGCTTATGTATGTAGTGGAGAAGCTTAGACTACCTATAGGCATGGTAGATTTACTTCTGGAGGACCTCTTTTGTTGCTCAGAAGTGGCCTCAGTCTCTCTAAGCCCAACCCTGCAAGTTAAATCATTGCCCTCCCTCCCTACATGGGACATGACATTCAGGGGTGAAAGTCTCCCCAGCAATGTGGGGGGTGATTGCCAGGGATGAATCCAGACCCAGTACCATGGGATCAACAATTCCATCCTGACCAAAAGAGGGGAAAGAAGTGTAACTAATAAAGTACCAGTGGTAGAATTCAAATACAGTTGAGAGGCTACTCTGGAGGTTGCTCTTACACAAGCTTTAGTCCTTGCTACCTATCATAACCTGGCAACCTCCAACTAGAACCATTCCAGCCAATCCTAAAGAAAACCTAGGGCAATATATAAGATTCCACAAGGGTTCCATGCACTAGAGTAACTTTCTAGAAATCTGCAACCTCCAGATGTGTCCCTGGACCAGATAAGCCCTGAAACTTAGCCCAGCCTCTCCAGAACATCAGATAATTCCATCTCCCTACCCCATATTAGTGACAGACCCTTCTAATATGAAAAATTTAGAACTGCCATAGCCCAAACACCCCTAAAAAGAGGGATGGATAGATCAAATGTGATGATGGAGTTATACAGAGAAGATAGGATTTAACAAATGAATATGAATGCTGAATCATTTAATTGATATCTGTCCTGTATCTTAGAGCAGCTAGAAGTAAAAACTAAAATTGTGGAGTTGTAACCCACATCAAACTCTGAAATATGTTCTACAACTAATTGTGGTACTGTGCTTTGAAATTTATAGCTTTTTGTATATATATTATTTTTCACAGAAAAGAAGGGAAAAAAGTCAGTTGTGATGATAAAAAATTTAAACCTTCTAGCCTCCTATATTTTGGAGCAGTTAAAAGGAAAAATATGAGAGGATTATACGGTAGCCCATGACAAACTCTGGGATCTGTCCTGTAACTACTTGCTGAAGAGTGCTGTGAAAACTATTACTTTTTTATTTCTTTGCTTAGTATGTTATACTATACAATAGTATATATGTTATACTATACATATACATAAAAAAAAAACAGTGAATGTTACCTAAGGACTTGCACCCTATTTTGGAGAGACATATTGCATTTCTGGTTGTACAAGGGACATATGAGTATTGTTAGGTGAAACATATTGTTCTGCTGTATTTAGAAATTAGGCATGTTTCAAGGTGATGTGTTTAGCTGCCAAGTGGACAAGGGGTGCATTGTGATGGTTAGGTTCTGGCATGAACTTGGCCTAGTGATTATGCCCAGTTGTCTCATCAGGTCTGAGTGTTGATAACTGGAAGGCTGGTGTACTAAATCATCAGTCAGTTCATTGCATCTGTGTCTGATTATATCTGTGATCAACTAAGGTGTGTCTCCCACCAACGAGGTAATCTAATCAGTTGAAGTCTTTTAAGGAAGGAGAGAGATTCTTTCAGTGCAGCAAGCCTCTCTTCTGAAGTTTACCCAAAACCTTGATAGGAGCTTCCAGCTTCACAGCCTGTCCTACAGATTTTGGACTCTTCCAATCCCACAGTGCATGAGACAATTTTATAAATCTCATATTTACAGATCTCTCCTGTTGATTCTGTTTCTCTAGAGAATCTTTACTAACACAGTCATTAAAAGGAGACACAAAGAAGAGATGTCATTATTTTCTGTCTCATGATGTTGGGTGTGGCTGTGATGCCTGGGGCCACTGCAGCCATTCTGTGATCATCAGAAGTCCTAGTGAATTGATGGAGGATGGAATAGGGAAGAGATGAAAATGACCACTGAACTTTGAACCTGAACTCTGGACTTCCAGTAGGTGACACAATACATTTCCCTTGTTGGTGAAGTGGGAACTGTCAGTTTTTCCTTGTTGCCTGCCACCAAAAGCATCTTATCTGAGTTACTTACCATTGAATATTGAATAAATTTCAAATTACTTTGTATGGTGTAAAAGGATTCTCATCATCTACCCTGCTCACCTTTCCAACTACATTTCCTCAACCACACCTCCCCCGGGGTCCCTTCTTTGTGCCCTGGCATTGCACACTCCTGCTGGGCCATGTTGATTCACCTTCCCCATCTTTCTTCACCTTCTCTCCCTTGCCAGTCTGGCAAAATCCTTTTCATTCTTTAGGATGATCACAAGACCCTCTTTATTTAAAACCTTTCTTTCCTGATCTCTCCAAGTAGAGGTGATCTTGTCTCTCCTGCTCCCATTTTCCTTCTCTTCCTTCACCCCTGCTGTTCTCCTCCCCCTTGTGACCCCTTTCCTCCTTCTCTCCCCTGTCCCCACTTTCCTTCTTTTCTCTGCTGTACCCTACTTTCCTCCCCTCCCCTGTCTCTCACTTTGCTCCTTCTCTTCTCTGCCCCTCACTTTCCTCTTCCTCTTCTCTGTCCCCTGCTGTCCTCCTTCTCTCCCTTGCCCCTGCATTTCCTTGTGCTCCCCTCAATTTTCTGTGGTCTCACCTCCGCCTGTGGATTTTTACATGCTGACCCCTTCCCCAGACCCATTCCCCTGTAGAATCTGAGCTCCTTGAAAGCAAACAGCATGTTATTCAGTTCTTTTTCTCTGGATGTTCACCATGTGCTGGCCCATATGGTCACTCAGTAAATACTTGTGGAAGGGAGTTTATATGGAGGAGCTGGATGGAAGCTGGGGGAAGCAGAACAGTGGCCAGGAAAGCTGCAGGCCAGGGAGTGCACCACAGCACTGGCCTTGGACATCGGTGTGTGCATGCATAGCTGCCAGAGCCTGGCCTTGCCCACTGAGGATGCACGAAAGGTTATCTGTGTAGACAGTGTACACTTGGAAGGAAAGTTCTGTGGAAGGGGTCTGAAAGGGAGTCTGTGATTGTGGGAGTCCAAGACTGTGTCCCCTGAACTCCTAAGGCTAAGTAGGCATGTGGAAGGAACATGTGTGCATTTTCTAGGTCATTCAAGACTTTGGTCAGCCTAAGCCTTTTCCTAAAGTGCCTTTGACCTTTATTAAGGCCTTGTCTCCAACCCTTTAATTATCTCCATTTCCATCCTTCTGGTCAAGTTTCCCACATCGCTGTCAACTAATGAGGCAGCATGTCCTCATGATAAGTAGATTGTCACCTATTATATATGTACCTCTGTTTTTTTTAAAAACATTTGTTTTCTATACCCACTCCATGATATAATGGGGAATGGATAGGTATTATCTGAGCACCTCCTGACCACTGATGATGGAAAATGTGGGGGGACTTTGTTATTTTTGGAGGAAGATGCAGATACCACCAGTGCAAATGGGGACCAATGTGTGACTTGGGAACTAAGAGTCACCCTAACTGAAAGTGGCCTGGAGCTCCCCGCCCCTGTGATCTGCATCCTAGACACAGCTGTTGCTGGTTTGGGGGAGGGTGGGTCATCTTTATTTTCATTGGTAATGTGCCAGTTTGAAAGGATGTATGTCCCCTTGAAAAACGATGTTTTAATCAAAATCCCATTTCATAAAGGCAGAATAATCCCTATTCAATACTGTATGTTTGAACTGTAATTAGATCATCTCCCTGGAGATGTAACCCAACCAAGAGTGGTTGTTAAACTGGATTGGGTGATGACATGTCTCCACCCATTTGGGTGGGTCTTGGTTGATTTACTGGAGTCCTATAAAAGAGGAAACATTTTGGAGAATGAGAGATTCAGAGAGAGCAGAGAATGCTGCAGCACCATGAAGCAGAGAGTCCATCAGCCAGAACTTTGGAGATGAGGAAGGAAAATGCCTTCCAGGGAGCTTCATGAAACAGGCAGCTAGGAGAGAAAGCCTGCAGATGTCGCTGTGCTCGCCATGAACCTTTCCAGATGAGAGAAAAACCGTGACTGTGTTCCCCATGTGCCTTCTCAGGTGAGAGAGAGACCCTGAACTTCATCGACCTTCTTGAACCAAGTTGTCTTTTCCTGGATACCTTTGATTGCACATTTCTATAGACTTGTTTTAATTGGGACATTTTCTTGGCCTTAGAACTGTAAACTAGCACTTATTAAATTCCCTTTTTTAAAAGCCATTCCGTTTCTGGTATATCGCATTCTGGCAGCTAGCAAACTAGAACAGGTAACATGGTCCCTATTTTTTTTATTGTTAAACATAACATATATGAACAGAGCCAAGATGGCAGCTTAGTAAGGTACGTGCGTCTTAGTTCCTCCTCCAGAGCAACTACTAGGTGAGCAGAAACAGTGCAGAACAGCTCCCAGGGCCACAGAGGAGAATGGACACACAGCGTACCCCAGTCTGGATTGGCTAGTCTGACTGCGAGACTCTGCTGCGGTGAGATCCCCGAGTGGCGCGCGATTCCCCGAGCAGCGGCAGCTGTGGCGGTCGGAGCTCCTCCCTCCCTCCTTCCCGGGCCAGCTGAGAGTCTCGGAGAGGCAAGTTTCCCAGGCCACGGCGGCCGGCACCCCTCTTGTGCGGGCAGCTTCCTGGACCGGCTATGAGTCTCGGATCAGAGGGCTACCCAAGCCGCGGTGGCCCTCCCCCACGGGCAGCTTCCTGGTCCGGCGGCGAATTCCCCAGGCCGCGGCAGCTGGTGACCGATGCCCCTTCCCTGCGGGCGGCTTCCTGGACCAGTGGCGAATTCCCCAGGCCGCTGCGGCCGGCGACCAATGCCCCTCCCCCGCGGGCGGCTTCCTGGTCCGGTGGCGAATTCCCCGGGCCGCTGCGGCCGGCGACCGACACCCCTCCAGGGAGAGGAGGGAATTTCCGACAGTGGCAGGGACTGGGTACAACCAAACACCAATAGGGGAATTAATAAAGGAGCCACAGGGTCCCCTCAAGCCACAGCGGCTGACGCCCCCACCACGCGCGGCCCCCCGGACCAACTGAGAGAATTGGATCGGAAATCCCCAGGCTGCGGAGAACGGTGACGGGGGGGGCCCCTTCCAAACCCGTGAGACAAACGTGTGCCATGAGTGCCACCTACTGGGCAGGATAAGAAAAACAGAACCCAGAGATTTCACAGAAAAATCTTACAACCTTGTTGGGTCCGACACCCAGGGAAATCTGACTAAATGCCCAGACGCCAACAGAAGATAACGGTCCATGCTCAGAAGATTGAGAATATGGCCCAGTCAAAGGAACAAACCAATAGTTCAAATGAGATACAGGAGCTGAAACAACTAATGCTGAATATATGAACAGAAATGGAAAACCTCTTCAAAAATGAAATTGATAAATTGAGGGAGGACATGAAGAAGACATGGGCTGAACAAAAAGAAGAAATAGAAAAACTGAAAAAACAAATCACAGAACTTATGGAAGTGAAGGATAAAGTAGAAAAGATGGAAAAAACAATGGATACCTACAATGATAGATTTAAAGAGACAGAAGATAGAATTAGTGATTTGGAGGATGGAACATCTGAATTCCAAAAAGAAACAGAAACTATCGGGAAAAGAATGGAAAAATTTGAACAGGGTATCAGGGAACTCAAGGACAATATGAACTGCACAAATATACGTGTTGTGGGTGTCCCAGAAGGAGAAGAGAAGGGAAAAGGAGGAGAAAAACTAATGGAAGAAATTATCACTGAAAATTTCCCAACTCTTATGAAAGACCTAAAATTACAGATCCAAGAAGTGCAGTGCACCCCAAAGAGAATAGACCCAAATAGGCGTTCTCCAAGACACTTACTAGTTAGAATGTCAGAGGTCAAAGAGAAAGAGAGGATCTTGAAAGCAGCAAGAGAAAAACAATCCATCACATACAAGGGAAATGCAATAAGACTATGTGTAGATTTCTCAGCAGAAACCATGAAAGCTAGAAGACAGTGGGATGATCTATTTAAATTACTAAAAGAGAAAAACTGCCAACCAAGACTCCTATATCCAGCAAAATTGTCCTTCAAAAATGAGGGAGAAATTAAAACATTCTCAGACAAAAAGTCACTGAGAGAATTTGTGACCAAGAGACCAGCTCTGCAAGAAATACTAAAGGGAGCACTAGAGTCAGATACAAAAAGACAGAAGAGAGAGGTATGGAGAAGAGTGTAGAAAGAAGGAAAATCAGATATGATATATATAATACAAAAGGCAAAATGTTAGAAGAAAGTAACATATATACAAAAAAGCAATACATTCCAAACACATTTTAGCAATTAATTATACAACAGATTTTTAAAGTTTGGTATGGGTTACAGTTCCACAATTTTTCTTTTTCTCTTCTGGCTTCTCCAAGACTCTAAGACCAAAAGAAATATCAATATATTGATTCAGCAGTCATATGCATTTGTTTAATCTGATCTTCTCTATTAAACTCTTCTTTCTCTTTTTTGTGAAAAATGATATATTTTTAAAAAGGCAATAAATTTCAAAGTATATTGTAACAATTAGTTGTAGAACAGATTCAGAGTTTGATATGGGTAACAATTTCACAATTTTAGGTTTTTATTTCTAGCTGCTCTAAGGTACTGGAGACTAAAAGAAATATCAATTTAATGATTGAGCACTCATGTTCATTTGTTAAACCTGTCCCTCTCTGTATGACTCCACCATCACCTTTGATCTTTCTCCCACTCTTTAGGGATATTTGGGCTAGGCCCACTCTAACTTGCTCATGTTGGAAAGGGCTGTTGATAATAGGGGGATGGAACTAGTTTATGTCTGGAGAGGCTGGGCCCTCTGCATTTCAGGGCTTATCTGGTCCAGGGACCCATCTGGGAGGTTGTAGGTTTCTGGAAAATTACCCTAGTGCATGAAACCTTTGTAGAAACTTATAGAATGCCCTAGATATTCTTTAGGATTGGCCAGAATGGTTTTGGTTAGGGTTTGGAAAGTTATGATGTCTAATCGAAGTCTGTGTAAGAGTGACCTCCAGAGTAGCCTCTTGGCTCTATTTGAACTCTCTCAGCCACTGTTACCTTATTTGTTACACTTCTTTTCATCCTTTTGGTCAGGATGGCATCGCTGCTCCCATGGTGCCAGGGCCAGACACATCACTGGCAGTCATCTCTCATGCCACCAGGAAGACTTTCATCCCTGCATGTCATGTCCCATATAGGGGAGGGCAATGATTTCACTTGTAGAGTTGGGTTTCGAGAGAGAGAGAGACCACACCTGAGCAACAAAAAAGGCCCCCTGGAGGTGACTTTAGGCATACCTATAGGTAGGCTAAGCCTCTCCGCTACATACATAAGCTTCACAAGAGCTTCCTCAAGATCAAGGGCTTGGCCTATTGATTTGGGTGTCCCCAATGTTTAGCACAGTATCTGGAGTTTCCAGATGGTAATGTTAAATAGTTTCTTATTTTTTCTCCCATCCCTCAAGGGTCTTTGCCAATACTTTTTGATTATCTGCTTCGTATACTCTGGGATTTATCCAGGCATTACATTAAGCTGTACAGGATTAAAGGCCTTCATTCTTATTCTGGGCTCCCAGTGTTTGGATTGCTTAAATGATATATCCAGCCAGGTTGAGTTAGATTATGTGCTACAGAAATTTAGGTTCTGGACAAAATAAGCCTTCCTTCCTTTGGTCTCAAAAAGTAGATGAAGTTCTACAATATAAGCAATATCTTCCTTACCCCTGTATTCTGAATTACCTTAACCCTCACCTGATCAGCTTTGTTCTTATCTCTAAATACTAGGCTAGACGTATATAAAACAGCCCCTCAAAATCCAGAAATAACAATTACCACTCTAGACTAGATATGACTGTTATAAGAGCTTACAATCTAGGCCCCAGTTTTCTTATAAATATTTTCTAAATGAGATCACACAATATTTGCTCTTTTGTTTCTGGCTTATTTTGCCTCACCAAATGTCCCACGTGTTCATTCACATCATTGCATGCCTCACAACTTCATTCCTTTTTGTAGCAGTGCAGTGTTCAAAAATATGTGTACATCATCATTCGCCAATCTACTTTTCAGTGAGTACATCCTTCAGCCACCTGTATCTGCTAGGCCTCATGTATAATGCATGGACCCTATTTTAAAGATCTTGATGGCCTGAATGGGCTTCTGAACAAATGATAAGAATGGAAAATAGTACACCCAACAGTCTTATTTAATCTTCAAAACCACTCCAGGAAAGCCCACTTTATAAATGGAGGAACCTGGGGTTAAGGGATGTGAAGCAAACTGCGTGGTGAATAAATAATGGGTCTGGGATTTCAGCCCAGGTCTGTCTAAGGTAAACCCTTAAAGGAGTCCCCAGGAGGGCTGTGGTCTGGTTTTGGGGTGTCATTCTTGTTGACTCTGTCAGTGGACTGGGAAATGGCCACAGACCAGGAAATGCAGTTTTAAGCCCAGAAGGAGCATCCCCGTGGCACTGGTCAGGGGTGTGCTGTTTCCTCAGGGGCAGGACACCCCCAGCGAGTCACCGTGCCCCCAGAACTGATGCTGAGTCATTTCTAAGAGTGAGGCCTAAATCCCTGATATGACAACTCGAGCCACCCTGGAGTAGAAGCAGGGGCCCTGCCAAAGCAGAGTGGCCCCCATCTGGATGCCCCTTCCTTTTCCACCAGATTGCCAAGGTCAGCTATGTATGATTTCCTAGCATCTTCTGTAATTTGGGTCAGTGTGACTTTTTAAAAAATTTTTATTGTGAAATAATTTCAAACTTACAGGACAGTTGAAAAAGAATACAAATCTCAAATAGAGAACTCCAACATACCTGGGATCCAGATTCACCAACTTTTAAACATTTTGCTGTATTTGCCCTATCCTTCTTTATCTATCTATCTATCTATCTATCTATCTATCTATCTATCTATCTATCTATCTATCTATCTATCTATCTATCTATCTATCTTGTAACATTGAATAGGTTGTATACATTGTGCTCCTTGAACACTTAACATTACCATGCCCATTTCTTGAGAACAAGGATATTCACTTATGTGTCCACCTTAAGTATAGTAATCAAGTTCAAGAACGTTAACATTGATACAAAGCTTAGAACCTATATCCCAATTATTTCATATGCCCCAATAATGTTCATTGGGGACTTTTTTTTGTCTCCATTATCAGATCTAGCCCAGGATCATATATTGCATTTAATTGTAATTGTCTCCTTAGTTGCTCTTGTGGGGACATATATATATATAAAGAAACTCCCATTTCAACCATGCCCAAGCATACCATTCAGTGGAATTAATGGCATTCACAATGCTGTGCTACCCTCACCACCATCCATTACCAGGACTTTCCTTTCACTTCAAACAGAAACCCTACCCATTATACAATAACTCCCCATTCCTCTCCCCTTCACCACCCTCCGGTAACCTGCACTCTTCTTTCTGTCCCTATGAATTTTCCTATTCTAGCAATTTCATACAGGTGGAATTACACAATGTCTCTCCTTTTGTATCTGACTTATTTAACTCAACATGGTATCTTCGTGGTTTCTCCATTCCTTAGCATGTACCAAGAGTTCATTCCTTTTTAAGGCTTGGTAATATTCCAGTGTGTGTACCCACTGCATTTTGTTTATCCCCTTTCATCTGTTGATGGGCATTTGGGTTGTTTCCACCTTTTGACAATTGTGAATAATGCTTCTATGAACATTGGTGTACAAATATCTATTTGTGTCCCTGCTTTCAATTGTTTTAGGTGTCCCTAGAAATGAGATTACTCAGTCATTTGGTAATTCTATAATTAATTTTCTGAGGAACTGCCAAATTATTTTTCCATTTTCTATTCCCATCAACAATGTATGAGGGTTCTCTTTTTTCTGTATCCTCATCAGCACTTGTTATTACCATTACTTTTAAATAACAGCCATTCTGGTGGATGAGAGGTGTTATCTCATTGTGATTTTGATTTATATTTCCCTAATGGCTAAGGACGTTCAATATCTTTTCAAGTGCTTGTTGACCATTTGTATATCTTCTTCGAAGAAATGTCTATTCAAATTCTTTGCCTGTTTTTAAATTGGGTTATTTTTGTCTTTTTTTGTTGAGTTCTAGTTCTTTATATATTCTGGATATTCAACTTTTATAAGGTATTTGGTTTCCAAATATTTTCTCCCATTATGTAGGTTGTCATTTCATTTTTTTAAATAATATCAATTGATGCACAGGATTTTTTTATTTTGATGAAATAAAAATTTTTTTATTTTTATTTTTTTATTTTATTTTTATTTTGATGGATTTTATGTATTTTTTCTTCTGTTGCTTATGCTTTTGGTATCATATCTAAGAATCCATTACCCCTATTTTATCTTTTAAGCATTTTATAGTTTTAGCACTTAAGTTTAGGCCCTTGATCCACTTGAGTAAATTTTTGTGTATTATGTGAGGTGAGGGTCCAACTTCATTCTTTTACATGTGGTTATCCAGTTTTCCCTGCACCATTTGTTGAGAAGATTATTCTTTCCTCTTTGCATGTACTTGGCACTCCTGTCAAGTCAGTTGACCATAGATTTATGAATCTATTTCTGGACCTATAGTTCTATTCCACTGGTCTAAGTGTGTACCCTTATGCCAGTGTCACATTGTTTTGATTATTGTAGCTTTTTATAGTAGCTTTTAACATCAGGGAGTGTGAGTCCTCCAACTTTGTTCTTTTTAAGATTGTTCTGATTATTCAGGGACTGTTGCAATCCCATATGAATTACAGAATCATCTTTTCCATTTCTGCAAAAAGACTGCTGGAATTTTGATAGGGACTGCATTGAATCTGTAGACAAATTTGGGTAGTATTGCCATTTTAACAATATTAAGCCTTCCAGTCCATGAACACAGGATGTCTTTCCATTTATTTAAGCCATCTTTAATTTCTTTCAGTATGGTTTTATCTTTTTTAGTATATAAGTATTTCACCTTGCTAAGTTATCTTTCACCTTTCACCTTGATTTACTTTTTTGCTTACTGAATTGTAGATTTATCTAGGGCAGTGGCCAACAAATTACAAGCAATGGACCAAATCTTCCAAACACCATCTCAGGTAAATATTAAAGGTCAACATCAACAGTGATAAGCCATGTTGATAATATGTACCTTTGACAGGAGATCATGAATGGCACTTTAACTCTTTGATTTCCTCCCCCAAACCTATGAACCTGCTCTAGCCATGAATAAACATCAGGAAAGTTCCAATTGAGGGACATTCTACAAAAATTGTCACAGCCAGGAGGAACCAAAGGAGACATGATAACTGGGTGCAGAAGATAAAGGAACTCTCCATTCTATCTTCTCAATTTTTCTGGGAATCTAAAACAGATCTAAGAAATAAACTCTATTTTAAAATACATGTTGCCAAGCTTCAGCTAAGGGTCTGATTCCTAGATTGGTGCAGGGGCAGGGAAGGCTGCATTATAAACACCTTGGTGATTCTGATGTTGGCAGCCACCCTTAGTTAAACAGTGCCCTGGAGATTACCTGCATGACCTCCTCTGGCATCTGCTGACTTCCAGCATCTTGCTCCTCCACCTGGCTTTGTCTTCATAAAGCATCTAGTATTAGGATGAAGGCCCAACCTCATTCAGTTGGGCCACACATTAACTAAAAATAACATCTTTAAAATGTTTATCAAATTGGGCTCACACCCACAGAAATGGACTAAGATTAAGAACATATTTTTCTCTGGGTACCTCAGTCAACCTACCATGGTCTTTTGCACTAAGGTGCTCCTCACTGTTAACCTTTGGAAACCAAGCAAAGTCTGTCTTCATGATACATAACCTGTTATTTTGACTAGTTTATTGTAAAATAATTCAGCAAAAACACTAATAGAACCAATAAATGAGTTGAGCAAGTTTGCTGGATACAAGATCAATAAACTAAAGTCAGTTGTATTTCTATATACCTGAGTATTAGTTTGTAAGATGTTGGAATGTGATGTACCAGAACTGGAACAGCTTTTAACGATGGGGAATTTAATAAGTTAAAAGTTCTAAGCCTATAAAAATGTCCAAAGTAAGGCATCCATGGAAATATAACTTAATTCAAGGAAGGTCAATGGGTCAGGAACACCTCTGTCAGCTGGGAAGTCACGTGGCTGGTATCTGCTTGTCCCTTGCCCCAGGGTTCTGTTGTTTTCAGCTTCTGTTCTTGTGGGTGTTCCTCACTTAGCTTCTCCAGGGCTGGCTTTTATCTGTTGGCTTCCTTTGGCTCTCTCCAGGTTCTGGCTAACTTAACATCTCATGGTGATGTTTGCTGGGCTCCAAGCATCTCCAAGCATCCAGGTCTCTGTCCTTCAGGTGTCAGCATCTGTATCAGCTCTGCTCTGAAGTTTCTGTTGGCTCTGTCATTTCTCCAAAATGACTCTACTAAACTAATCAAGACTCACCTGGAATGAGCAGAGTCACATCTCCATCTAGTCAAAAGGTCACACCACAATTGAGTGTGTCACATCTCCATGGTGATAATCTAATCAAAGATTGCAGTATTGAATCAGGATTAAAAGAAACAGCTGCCTTCTTCAAGATTGGATTAGGATTAAAACATGGCTTTTCTGGGGTACATAATATTTTCAGGCTGTCACAACTTGGAATAAACATCAGAAAATAAAATTTGATAGAGTTAAATTGTAATTAAAATCCCATACTAACCATGAAGAAAGTATTTAAAGTTTATACAGAAATGAGAAAGGGATCAATCTGTTTCATTATAAAAGATCAATTATACATATTGAAGGCTGTGGTGAATAAAACAAGGACAAAAAAAGTATAAGACTACAAGAAGCATAAGACAAAATGGCTGCCACAATTAATTATTCAGAATGTAAAAGGATTAAACTCGTATCAAAAGATACAGATGTCAGAATGGATATAAAAAACATGATCCACATATATGTTGTTTACAAAAGACTCTCCTTAGACCCGAAGATATAAATAGGTTAATAGTGAAAGGATAGAATAAAATATTCCATGCAAATAGTAACCAAAAGAGAGCTGGAGTGGCTATACTAATATTGGACAAAATAAACTTTATTTTAAAAAATTGTTACAAGGGACAAAGAAGGATACCATATTAATAAAAAGTCCAATAAACCAAGAAGACATTATAATTATAAACATATATGTATCTAATCACAGAGCCACAAAATATATGGGACAAACATTAACAAAGCTGATATTTCTATAATAATAGTTGGAGACTTCAATAACCATTTTAATTAATGGATAGACATATAGAGAGAAGATCAATAAGGGAACAAAGGATGAAACAATGGCATAAATGAAGTAGACCCCCTAGGCATATACAGAACAGTACATCCAATAGGAGCAAAGTACATGTCCTTCTCAAATGCTTATGGATTATTCTCCAAGATAGATGGCATCTTATGTCTAAAACAAGTCTCAATAAATTTAAAAAGATTGAAATAATACAAAATATTTCTCCAACCACAGTGGAATGGAGCTAGAAATCAATAACAGAAAGAAAACTGGAACGTTCACAAATATATGGAAATTAAACAACATAGTCTTAAACAAACAATGAGTCCAAGAAGAAATCACAAGGGAAGTTATGAAATAATTTGAGATGAATGAAAATGAAAACACAACATACCAAAACTTAAGGGATGCTGTGAAGGCAGTGCTCAGAGAAAAAATTATAGCTATGAATGCCTACATTATAAAAGAAGGAGGATCTCAAACCAACAACCTAACTTCACAGCTGGATGAAAAGAAAAAGAGAAAATTAAACTAATATAAAGTAAGTAGAAGAAAAGAAGTGTAAAACATTAGAGCTGAGATAAATTAAATAAGAAAAAGTCAAGAGAATCAATGAAATCAAAACTTGGTTCTTTGAAAATTGGCAAACCTTTGGCTAGGCTGACAAAGAAAAAAGAGAGAGAGAACACAAATAACTAAAATCCAAACTGAAAGGAGGGATTTTACCACTGATTTTGGAACTTAAAAAGATTATAAGAAAATACAATGAACAACTGTAAGCTAACAACTCAGATTATCTAGAGGAAGTAGATGTGTTCCTAGAAAAACACAATTTACCTAAACCGACTCATGTAGAAATAGAACATCTCAACAAACCCATAACAAGTGAAGAGATTAAATCAGTTATCAGAATCCTCCCAACAAAAATAGCCCAGGACCAGATAGCTTTGCTGACGAATTTTACCAAACATTTAAAGAAAAATGTGTTAATAAATCCTTCTCAAACTCTTACAAAAACTTGAAGAGAAAGGAACTTTTCCTAACTCATTCTGTGAGGCCAACATTAGCCAAACATCAGAGCCAGATAAAGACAAAACAAGAAAAAACTACAGAACAATTTCCCTCATGAATAAAGCTGTGAAAATCCTCAATAAAATTCTAACAAATTGAATCCTATAGCACATAAAAAGGATTATAAAGAAGCATAAGCCAGTTAGATTTATCGTAGGAATTAAGGATGATTCAGCATATGAAAATCAATCAATGTAATATACCATATTATTTGAATGAAGGAAAAAATCACAGTTATCTCAATTTATGCAAACAAAGCATTTTACAGTAATAAAACACTCAGGAAAAAAAAACAGGAATAGAAGGTAAATTCCTTAACATGATAAAGGATGTATATGGAAAACCCATAGTAACATCATACTCAATGGTGAAAAACCAAAAGTCTTCCCCTAAGGTGAGGAACAAGACACTCTCACCACTGCTACACAGCATTATACTGGAGGTCCTTGCTAGGGCAATTAGGCAGGAAAAAGAAATAAAAGGCATTCAAATTGGAAAGGAAGAAGTAAAATTATCTCTATTTATAGACGACATGATCCCTTATATTAAAAAATTCCAAGGAATCCACAAGAAAACAATAGAACTGATAAACAAATTCAGCAAAGTTGCAAGCTACACACATAAAAATCAGTTCCATTTCTTTCTCTCTAAGATGTGGAACAGACAAGAATGCCCACTTTCACCACTGTTATTCAATACTGTACTGCGAATTCTGGACAGAGCAATTAGGCAAGAAAAAGAAATAAAAGCCATCAAAACTGGAAAGAAGGAAGCAAAACTTTCCCTATTTTCAGATGACATGATCATATATATAGATAGATAAGTCTTAAAAAATCTACAACAGGGGCAAGATGGCAGCTTAGTGAGCTGTGGAATTTAGTTCCTCCTCCAGAGCAGCTAGTAAACAGCCAGGAACAGTACAGAACAACTGCTGGGGCTACATCAGTGACTGGACACACAGCATATACCAGTCTGGACAAGCTGGACCAGCTGAGACTCCACACAGAACTGTGAATACCCCAAGTCGTGGAAGCCAGTGCCCCTCCCCCATGGGCACTGCAGGCTGTTTCCCCCAAGGGGAAAGGAAAAAGACTTTACTAGCAGCAAGGGCTTAGCTCAACCAAGCTCCACTTGTGAAATTAATTAACAAATTCTGACTACTGATAATAGGCCTCTAGCACAGAGAAATCTGGAATAAGTGCTAAAGGTGCTAAGAGTTTTTGCCCCAGCAGAGAGGGAGTGGGGTTGACATTAAAAAAAAAAGCAACCCACGCCTTTTTGAGTTGGACAGCACAAAATACTGCAAAAAGGCTGGACCCCAAGAAAAAGGGGCACATAGAGCCTGGAGATATATCACCGTATAACAACTAAGCTCTTGACTAACAAACCCAAGGAGTATGGGTCCTGATCTGAAAAGGATTTTTTTTTTTGCTCTGTTTCTATTACTTAACACCTCATTAGATAGAAGTGGAAACCTTCTCAGGTTCCAGTACTGCTCCAGGCAAGGACAGAATCAAGCTTGTCTGAGAGACAAAACAACTAGTCATGTGAAAGGACTTAATTCCATAAAGGGTGTATTTTCCCCAAGAGAAAGGTGTGGCTCAGCTCAAGTGGATTTCAGGAATTCAGGCCCCAGGACTGGAAAACTGAAGCAATTAAAGCCATTTTGCAACCTCTCCTCTGTCTCAACCATGCCCCTAGCAGGGAGAGTCTGCTGAAGTTAAAGGCACTACATTTCTTTACCTGGTGGGAAACCATGCTGGGCAGAATAGGAAAAGCACAGAGTTCAGAGACTTTGTAGGAAAGCCCATCAACCTGCTGGGTCCCATCATCAGGGAAAATGGATGCTGGCTACTCTCTCCTCCTGAGACATGGGCCAGCCCAATCTGGGAAAATCTGACTGAGGTCTGTAATATAAAAGGAGGCCTCCTCAAAAAAAAAAAAAAGGCTCCATATAGACAGGGCAAGAAACAGAAAAACAAGAAATGAAAAATTCTGAGTTAAATAGAGCCTATGCCAGAGGTCTAGAATAGGCTGAACTGAATGCCAAAGAACAGATAGAGAACAAAGCCATACAGCAAGAAAACCATAGGTGAAAACAACTTCCAGAATAAACTAAGGAAATCAAATGCCTAGATGCCAGCAAAAAATTAGTCATACTAGGAAAATCGAAGATATGGCCCAATCAAAGGAACAAACCAACAATTCAAATGAAATACAGGAGTTGAAACAACTAAGTCAGGATGTTTGAACAGACATGGAAAATCTCATCAAAAATCAAATCAATGAGTTGAGGTAGGACATAAAGAAGGCATTGAGTAAACAGAAAGAGGAAATAGAAAGTTTGAAAAAGCAAATCACAGAACTTATGGGAATGAAAGGCACAACAGAAGAGATGAAAAGAAAACAATGGAAATCTACAATGATAGATTTGAAGAGGCAGAAGAAAGGATTAGTGAACTGGAGGCCTGGACACCTGAAATCTGACACACAAAAGAAAATCTAGGGGAAAAAAGGGAAAATATGAGCAGGGTCTCAGGGATTTGAATGACAACATGAAGCACACAAATATACATGTTGTGGGTGTCCCAGAAGGAGAAGGGAAAAGGTGGGGAAAGACTAATGGAGGAAATAACACTGAAAATTTTCCATCTCTTATAAAAGACATGAAATTACAGATCCAAGAAGTGCAGCAAACCCCAAACAGAATAGATCCAAATAGGCATTCTCCAAGATACTTACTAATCAGACTGTCATATGTCAAAGAGAAAGAGAGAATTTGAAAGTAGCAAGAGAAATGCAATCCATCACATACAAGGGAAGCCCGATAAGACTATGTGTGGATTTATCCATAGAAACTATGGAGGAGAGAAGGCAATGGTATGATATATTTAAGATTCTAAAAGAGAAAAACTGCCAACCAAGAATTCTATGTCCAGCAAAATTGTGCTTCAAAAATGAAGGGGAAATTAAAACATTTTCAGACAAAAAAAATCACTGAGAGAAATTGTGACCAAGAGACCAGCTCTGCAAGAACTAAAGGCAGCACTACAGGCAGATAGGAAAAAGCAGGAGAGAGAGAGGTTTGGAAAAGAGTGTAGAAATGAAGACTATCAGTAAAGATAAAAAGAGAAAAAAAATAGATATGACATAAAATCCAAAATGCAAGATGTTAGAAGAAAGTATTGCCTTTACAGTAATAACACTAAATGTTAGTGGATTAAACTCTCCAATCAAATGCACAAGACCTGGGTTCGGTTCCCAGACCATGCACCTAAAACAAAACAAAACAAAACAAAAACAACAACAACAACAACAAAACCTCTCCAATCAAAAGGCATAGTTTGGCAGAATGTATTAAAAAATAAAAAACAAAGGCAAACAAACAACAACAACAAAATAGAACCCATCTATATTCTGTCTACAGGAGACTCATTTTAGATCAAGGACAAAAATGGGCTGAAAGTGAAAGGTTGGAAATATATATTTCATGTAAACAACAATCAGAAAAGATAAGGAGTACCTATATTAATATATAACAAATTAGACTTCAAATGTAAAACAATTAAAAGAGAAAAAGAAGGACACTGTGTATTAATGAAGGGAACAGTTCAACAAGAAGACATAACAGTCATAAATATTTATATTCCAAGCCAGAGTGCCCCAAAATACATGAGACAAACACTGACAGCTCTGAAGGGAGAAGTAGACACTTGACCATAATAGTTGGAGACTTCAATTCCCCTCTCTCATCAGTGGATAGAATATCTAGACAGAGGATTGATAAAGAAAGAGAATTTGAATGATACAATAAATGAACTAGACTTTACAGACATTTACAGTACATTATATCCCACAACAGCAGGTACACATTTTTCTCAAGTGCTCATAGATCATTCTTTTTTAAAAAATTTATTTATTAATTAAAAAAATAAAGAAACAAAATAAAACAACATACATAATCAGTAATTCACAATATCATCACTTAGTTGCTCTTAGATCATTCTTAAGGATAGACCATATGCTGGGTCACCAAGCAAGTCTCAATAAATTTTAAAAGATTGAAATAATACAAAACACTTTCTTGGATCATAATGGAATGAAGCTGGAAATCAATAACAGGTAGACGGCCAGAAAATTCACAAATATATGGAGGCTAAACAATATGCTCTTAAACAACCAGTGAGTTAAGGAAGAAATTTCAAGAGAAATCAGTAAATATCTCGAATGAAATGAAAATGCAACATATCAAAATTTATGGGGTGCCAGAGGTGTAAACCTCCCTGGCAACATGGGTGAACTCCATTGGCCTTTCTTGAGTGAAGGTAACTTCTTGTTGGTGCCTTAATTTGGACATTTTATAGACTTGCTTTAATTGGGACATTTTCTCAATTTTAGAACTGTAAACTTGCAACTTATTAAATTCCTCTTTTAAAAAGCCATTCTGTTTCTGGTATATCGCATTCCAGCAGCAACCAAACTAGAAGTTGTGGGATAGGGGTTAGAACTTGTTGATATTCTGGAGAGGCTGGCCCCTCTGCATTTCAGGACTTCTCCAGCCTAGGAACCCATCTGGAGGTTATAGGTTTCCGGAAAGTAATCATAGCGGGTGGAACCTTTGTAAAATCTCAACCCTAGCTGTTCTTTAGGGTTGGAAGGAATGGTTGGGTTGGAGTTTGGCAAACCATGATAGTAGCAATATCTAGCTGAAGCTTCCATAATAGTAGCCTGCAGAGAAGCCTCTCAACTCTATTTAAACTCTCTCAGCCACTGATATCTCATTTGTTACAATTCTTTCCCCTCTTTTGGTCAGGAAGGCATTGATGATCTTCCAATGCCAGGGCCAGACTCATCACTGGGAGTCATATCCTACATTGCCAGGGAGACTTTCACCCTTGGATGTCATGTCCTACATAGGGGAGCAGTTAATGATTTCACTTTCAGAATTTGGCTTAGAAAGAGAAAGGCCACATATGAGCAACAAAAGAGGTTTTCTGGAAGTAACTCTTAGACATAACTATACATAGACGAAGCTTATCCTCTACCTAAATAAGCTTCACAAGAGCAAGCCTCAAGATCAAGGGCTTGTCCTATTGACTTTGGAGTCCCTAATGATAAATTAACTTTTGACAAGGCTGCCAAGCCAACCTGCCTGGGAAAGAATAGTGTTTTCAACAAATGATCCTGGGAGAACTGGATATCCATATGCAAAAGAATGAAAGAGGACCCCTATCTCACACCATATATAAAAATTAACTCAAAATGGACCAAAGAGCTAAATATAAAAGCCAGGACTATAAAACTCTCAGAATAAAATGTAGGGAAACATCTTCAGGATCTTGTGTTTGGCAATGGTTTCTTAGACTACACCCAAAGCACAAGAAACAAGAAAATACATAAATGGGACCACATCAAAATTTAATACTTTTGTGCATCAAAAAATTTTGTCACAAAAGTGAAAAGGCAACTTACCCAATGGGAGAAAATATTTGAAACCACATATCCAATAATATTTGGAATATACAAAGAAATTCTACAAGTCAACAATAAAAGACAACCCAATTTAAAAATGGGCAAAAGACTTGAATAGACATTTCTCCAAAGAGGATATACAAATAACTAAAAAGCACGTGAAAAGGTGCTCATCATCAGTAGCTATTAAGTAAATACAAATCAAAACCATAGTGTGATACCATTTCACATCACGTCCACTAGAATGGCTACTGTTTAAAAAACAGAAAATTACAAGTGTTAGAGAAATAGGAACACTCATTCATTGCTGGTGAAAGTGTAAAGTGGTGCAGCTGCTGTGGAAGACAGTTCTGAAGTTTCTCAGAAAGCTAAGTATAAAATTACTATATGGCCCAGCAATCCCTCTACTAGGTATATACCCAAAAGAATTGAAAGCAGGGATTCAAACAGATATTTGCACACTGATGTTCATAGCAGAATTATTCACAATTTGCCAAAAGACTGAAGCAACCCAAGTGTCCACCAGCAGATGAATGGGTAAAATAAAATGTGGCATGTACACAAAATGAAATATTATTCAACCGTAAAAAGGAATCCACTTCTGATACATGCTACAACATGGATTAACATTGAGGACATCATGTTGAGTGAAATATTCCAGATACAAAAGGACAAATATTATATGATCTCACTTATATGAAACACCTAGAAGAAGCAAACTTCAGAGAGACAAATGGTAGTTTATAGGTTGCCAGGGTGTGGATAGGGTAGAGGTTGGGCAGGAATAGAGTCTTAGCTTTATGGGTGAAGAGTTTCTGTCCATGGTGATGAAAAAGTAGAGATGATGGATATAAGTGATGGTAGCACAATATTTTGAATGTAGTTAATACAACTGAATTATACACTTGACTGTAGTTAAATGGGAAATTTTGACTTTTACATTTGATACTCCAGGAAACATTTTTTAAGATAGGAGATTAGATAGTAACTTGGTTGTCCATTGCCAATAAATTTTTGAATATGTAGCAGAATTTAGTCTGAGATTTGCTATGATTGTCAACCTGACAGCTGTTGAAAGCAGGTGATATTAAAATATTTAATAACCAGTGAGCCCCAGAGGGTGTAGTGCTAGATCAGGTCCTAGGGGCTTCTGGCAGCCTGGCAATATCCCTTTTGTTTGCTGGATATGGAAGTGGGGTTGGTGAGGGGTATCAGGACAGGGGTTAGAGCAGCTGGGAAGGAGTGGCTGCACTTAGGAGCGGAGGCCTTTGGATGATAGCTACTTGCCAACTAGTAGGAGAGTATTTCAATATTTTATCATCAGATCCAACTTCCCCGGGGCATCCTGGCTCAGTGTCAGCTCTGGTAAAAGGCCAATTTTGGCCTGTGCTGATTCTTATCATTGTTATATACTTCACTTCTCATCTCTCTTTTCCCTTTTGCTCTTCTGCCCCTACTTTTCACCTTTCCTTTGTTCCCAAGTGCTATTCCATTTCTCCTATCCACAAGAAGAAATATTTTCACTAATGCCCCCACCACTCCAGAGGTATCTGCATTTGAAAAGAGAATGTCTAGAAAGCAACTCAGTCTTCAAACTCCTGACTAATGGTGGGACTTCAGACACATGTGGAAGAAGAGGTAAGGGTAGAACCTTCTTGGTTTTCTTCCGGGGTATGTGGGAGGGAATGGAGACTCCCTGGTTCAGGACAAAGAGAAGTGACTGGTTTTATTTGAAATACCTTTGTCCCCATGAACTCCCAGAACCAACCTTATCTGTAGACAGAGAATAGAATCAATAAACCAGAGCAATGTCCTAGCCCTGGCTCACAGGCAGTATTGGAAGATGAAGGAGCTTTCAGGTTAGGACAGAGAGTTTTCAGGAGGAATTTACTTCATGATAAAGAAAGAGGACACTTGTGGCAACTCTCTTTAAGGATGGGTGAGGCAGAGAGAGTGGCAAGGTAAGTCAACTAGGGCGAACCATCCCATCCCACCTGGGCTGGCTTGGGATCTCCAAGCTGCTGTTGATGGAACTTAATGCTGGTAGCGCTGTCAGAAAGTTAGGATAGTGGTTTGTGTGTTACCTTGCCAGTCATGCTCTCAGTCTGTTACCACTGACTTTTTAGAGTCTCTTCTGGATGGATCTGTGTAAATCTCAGCCCCAAAACTAGGTGTACAACAAATACAGCAGATCTCCATTTTCCTTAAGTTACTTAATTTTTAATGCAATTTTATTGAGATATATTTACATACCATACAATCATCCAAAGTATACAGTCAATGGCTCATGGTATCATGATATAGTTGTGCATTCATCACTATAATTAATTTTAGAACATTTTCCTTACTCCAAAAAATAATAATAAAAATAAAAAAGAACACCCAAAATATCCCATATCCCTTTTTCTCCCCTATTATTTATTCATCCCTTTGCCTTTATTTTCTTACTTATCTACCCATACACTGGATAAAGGGAGTGTCAGTCACAAGGATTTCACAGCCACACAGTCACACCATGTGCCGGTTTGAATCTGTAATGGACCCCAGAAAAACCATGTCCTTTAATCCTCATCCATTATTGCTGGGTAGGAGTTTTTTGAATGTTCCCGTGGAGATGTGACCCACCCAATTGTGGGTGGTAACTTTTGATTAGATGAGTTCCATGGAGATGTGTCTCCACCCATTCAAGGTTGGGTTATTTACCGGAGCCCTTTAATAGGGTACCATTTTGGAAAACATGGCAGAGCCCACGCAGCCAGAGACCTTTGGAGATGTAGAAGGAAAATGCCTCTGGGGGAACTTCATGAAACCAGAAGCTGGGAGAGAAAGCTAGCAGATGATGCTGCCATGTTCACCATGTGCCTTTCCACTTGAGAGAGAAACCCTGAACGTCACTGATCTTCTTGAACCAAGGTATTTTTCCCTGGATACCTTAGATTGGACATTTCTAGAGCCTTGCTTTAGTTGGGACATTTTCACAGCCTTAGAATTGTGTACTTGCAACTTAATAAATTCTCCCTTTTAAAAGCTGTTCTGTTTCTGGTATATTGCATTCCGACAGCTAGCAAACCAGGACACACAGTAAAGCCATATAGTTATACACTCATCATCAATCATCAACCAAATCAATAATAGGGGGAACAAATGTTAAAATAAATTGAGTAGGTTGAAATACAAATGATCAATGAAAGGTAATGGTAAGGGGTTGTTCTAGTTTGCTAGCTGCCGGAATGCAATATACCAGAAATGGAACGGCTTTTAACAAGGGGAATTTAATGAGTTGCTAGTTTATAGTTCTAAGGCCGAGAAAATATCCCAATTAAAACAAATCTATAGAAATGTCCAATTTAAAGGCATCCAGGGAAAGATACCTTGGTTCAAGAAGGCCGATGAAGTTCAGGGTTTCCCTCTCAAGTGAGAAGGCATATGGCGAACATAGTCAGGGCTTCTCTCTCGGCTGGAAGGGCACATGGCAAACACGGCGTCATCTACTAGCTTTCTCTCCTGGCTTCCTGTTTCATGAAGCTCCCCAGGAGACGTTTTCCTTCTTCATCTCCAAAGGTCACTGGCTGGTGAACTCTCTGCTTCGTGGTGCTGCAGGACTCTCTGCTTCGTGGTACTGTAGCATTCTCTGCTCTCTCTGAATCTCTTTGTCCAAAATGCTTCCTCTTTTATAGGACTCCAGTAAATCAATCAAGACCCACTCAAATGGGTGGAGACATGTCATCCCCTAATCCAGTTTAACAACCATTCTTGACTAAATCACATCAACCAGGGAGATGATCTCATTACAGTTTCAAATATACAGTATTGAATAGAGATTATTCTACCTTTATGAAATGGGATTTATATCAAAATATGGCTTTTCTTAGGGGGCATACTTCCCCCTAAGAAAATATATTGAGTAGATGAAAATACTAGTGGTCAATGAGAGGGAGGGATAAGGGGTATGGTATGTATGAATTTTATCTTTTTCCTCTTTTTATTTATTTTTCTGGAGTGATGCAAATGTTCTAAGAAATGATCATGGTGATGAATATACAACTATGTGATGATCTTGTGAGTCACTGATTATATACCAAGAATGGAATGTTCACGTTAAGAATGTTCGTGTTTGTTTGTTGTTATGTTGTGCTAATAAAAATATCTAAAAAAAAAAAAAAAAAGAATCACGGTTACTGGGTTGCAATTCAACAATTTCAGGTATTTTCTTCCAGTTATTCTAATACATGCGAAACTAAAATGAAATATTCATATAATGCATACCAATAACCTTCAGAATGACCTCTCAATTCTATTTGAAATCTCTTAGCACTGAAACTTTATTTTGTCTCAATTCTTTTCCCCCTTTTGATTAAGAAGCCTTTCTCAATCCCACAATGCTAGGGCCAGACTCATCCCTGGGAGTCATGTCCCACATTGCCAAGGAGAATTACACCCCTGAGAGTCATGTCCCATGTAGAAGGGGTGGATATTAAGTTTATTTGCAGCATTGGCTTTGAGAGGGAGGCCACATATGAGCACAAAAGAGGTTTTCTGGGGGTGACTCTAAGGCATAATTATAAGTAGGCTTAGTTTCTCCTTTGCAGGAATAAGTTTTATAAGGGCAAGTTCCAAGATCGAGGGCTTGGTTTATTAAATTGGAGGTCTCTAATGCTTGCAAAATATCAGGAATTCCCCAGTTGAGGAAGTTTAATATTTCCACATTTTCCCCAGGCCCTCAAGGGGACTTTGCAAATACTTTGTTATTCTATGTCTAAATTACTCTGGGATGTATCAGGGTATTACATTAATCTGTCAAAATAACAGGATCTCATTCCTTATTCAAGGTTCCATATAATTATGTTGTTTGAGTAAACTAACCATACTGGTTAAATTAGATAGTGTACTACAGAAAATATAAGTTTTGTACCAAATAAACATCTCTTCTTTTGGTCTCACACCAAAGTTGAAGTTTTAAAATACAGTCAATACTATCCTTCACTATTTAGCCTGATTTACCTTAGTCCTATCCAGATCAGCTTCATTCATATCTTTAACTGAATTCTGATCTCTTTTTCAGCTTCTTTAACACTTGCTCTATTGGCTAATTCTGACTTTCATAGCTGAAGAACTCTAAGTCTCAGGTGTCACACAAATACCCAAAGTTCCAGGGAATGACCAGCTTAGACACAAAGAGCTCAGCATCTCAGAATTTAGAAATTACAGTTAAAACTCAGGAACAGATATGACTTCTGTAAGAGCTTTGAAAGGTTTTGGAGGTGAAAAAGAGAAAAGCAGACCAAGAAACCTTAGCATGAGGAGGTTTATTCCTGCGCTCCCAGGCAGAGCTCACAGAACCCAAGGTAGGGCCTGGTGAGACTGTGCCTGGGCCTTGGTACTCACGGTTTTGAACCAAGGGGGTCAGGTGACATTTGGTGGGGTCTTATTGCCGTGGTTCATCTCCTTGTTCCGGGAACTGCTTCTGCCTGCATCCAGAAGGGGCAGCCCACTTTGCACAGCTTGAGTCACGGTGACCTTCCCTGTTCTCCGGACCTAACATTCCAGCCTTTTTGTGATAATAGGGTGCTGAGATCTTTCTGGCTACTTCCTGCTGTATTGGGGCGGCGTGGGATTATAGGCTGGAACCTTCAGTCAGGAGAGGGGGCAGGTTAGCTATAGGAAAAAGCAGGTGGTGATAATGATGTAGGAGCATTTGGTTGACTGCCACCCATGACAGTTCCTTTATGCGTCCTTGAAGGAAGTTGAGGAGACAGGGAGCTAGGAGAAAGAAAAGACAGATTAGGATAACTGGTCCTAGTAGTGGGAGGAGCCATGTTGCCAGGGGAGTAGAAAACCAACTCAGGGCGAAGTTGGTTCCCTGTTTTCTATGGTAGAGATCTTCTTTCAGTTTGTTCAGGGTTTGAATATTGTGTTTTACCAGATCCAACTCGTTGACGTAATAGCAGCATTCTTGGAGGAATATGCACGTTCCTCCTTTTTCGGCTGTCAGCAGGTCCAAGGCCTGTTGGTTTTGAAGGATCACCAATGTTAGCAGGTAAGCTGACATTGCAGAGAAGACAGGGATTCTGAGGTTAATTCCAGGGCCACCTGTAATCAAGTCTCAAAGTTTCGAAAGGTTAAAATACCATGTCCCAGTGCCCCTCCCGCTGTAGCTGAGGCTGCGACTGAGGCAGCCAGGCTGACACCCACCAGGATAGGAAGGAAAGCAGCCCTTTTGGAGTGGGGGTGGGGGGACAACAGCCAAGTTAGCTCAGATTCACCACAGAGGGTTAATTGAGGAACTATGGTCACCAGGAAGCATGGTCCTGGAGTAGTAAGGTTGAGGCACTTGGTAAGAGTCCTGTTACACCAGAAATATTATCCTTTAGGGATGTGGGTGGATTTGTGGGTGGTGAAGTTAGTTTGGCATTTTCCATGGAGCTCCGTTTGACCCACAGTTGTGTGAGTAAGGTAGCAGACCCTTAGGGGGTATGGAAGGTTGTTGGGCTCTGGTCCCATAGGGGGATGTTCTTTAGGGTGATATGGCAGGGATCAGGGTTTCGATTGTGTACCTGGGTATGATTTATAGGGACGGCTGCCAATAGGGGCCTTCCCAACGAAGCACAAAGGAAACAGTGGGTTATGTCGGGAAGTATTTGTGTTTGGTTGAGGAATTGTAAGGTACGTTGGAGGATTTGGATCCATGCTAGAGGGGCTGTTGAGGCAGAGAGTTGGGTGAGGTGGCTGGAGAGGCTCTGTTCTGCTTGTAAAATGTTGATAGACATCTGGGTATGAGTATTATTAACGAGGATATACTCGCAATGTATCTCAATGGTACTTACAGGGTACTGGGACCAGCCGCCATAGTATAGTTTGCCTTGAACCCCTGTCACCCATTTAGTGTCCCAGGGATCTGCAATATTTATGTAAAATCATTGGGAGCTGATGTAGAAGATTCCTCCACCACTCGGCCCATGGTCAGCATCATGTATTTTGCATGACCAATAGGGACATCCCCCATATATGTTGTTATAATTGTCCTGGTTACAGTAATTTTTAGTCAGATCGTATGGAAAGCAGGCATATGGCCCCCGGACGCTAGCGACTAATGAGAAAAGATGTTCAATCTCACTGTCTCAGTATCGAGGCTGCTGAGACAAATATAACACAATGGGTTGGCTTAACAACAGGAATTTATTGGCTCAAAGTTGCAGAGGCCGGAAGGCTGGCTTCCTCACAGAGTCAGTAGCATTCTGCCTGGTTGGTAATCCTTGGGTTCCGTGGTTGTGAGGTGATATCCTCACTTTTCTCTTCTGGGTTCCAGCTGACTTCTGGCTTTAGGTTCCTCCCCTTGGTTTTCTCTTCATAAGACCTCCAATAATGGAATCAAGACCCAACATTTTGGTGAAAAGGTCCTATTCACAATGGGTTCACACCCACAGGAAGGGATTAAGAATGTGTTTTTCCAAGAAACCTAATTCAACCTACCAAGAAACCTAATTCAACTATAACCATCAATTATATAAAGTTTATTTATATGTTAGTCAAAAATTAAAAACATTTAGACTATCTGATATTGGCAAAGTTAGAGAAACAGGTGCCCTATGAGGTTGTAGGATGTAGGATGGGGTGGCCCTTTAGAGTTTCCCAGGCTTGGATGGACTCTGGGGCAGTCACTGGAGGCGAGCCACTGAGGAGAGGGTGTAACTGTAGATGAGCCAAGTGAGGCCACCCTGGAAGGGACTGGGTGCTGGAGGCCAACTGCCAGCAATACTCTCAGCAGTTAGGACATGTTCCTTATCCCTGCCAGGGGGTCTGAGCCACCACACAGCCCACTACAGTCAGCCCTGGTTATTCTCTACAATTACTCTCTAAAGCAGAGCAGTCTAAAGACTGCTTTAGAGAGTAATTGTAGAGATGAAGTTTATTTTAGAGATGAAGTTCAGAGAACATGCTAGGAAGTAAAGGGGCCAGAATTTCAATGTTCTCTACCTTCCCATGGAACCACCCAGATAGCTCCCAAATCATCCAGGCATAGGTGATTCTCTGTCCTTCAGGGAGGGACACGTGGCAGAACCATGGTCCCCATGTTTCAATTGCAAGACATTCTTCCTTTACTACCTGCTTTATTACCATGGGGCCCTGTAAACATGGATAACAACTTTTAAAGTATCACCACCTCCATAAAACCAACTCATCCTTTAGTCTCATCTAAACTTCCAAGTTTAGGTCTAACTTTCCCCAGAAGGGATTAGATTGCAGAGTCACTGCAAAGTCATAGCCAACTTTCAGTTGTCCTTAGAAACAGAAACTAAGAATGGCCCCAAAATACCAAATTCAACACTCTCCAACATCAGTAAGTAAAAATGCCAGTCAGCATCAACAACTTCCCCAAGCCTCACCCCACCGCTATCAAATACCTCATGTGGGAGAGGCCTTGGTGGGGAGCACAATGGACACAGAAGTAACTAGAACACTCAGTGAAAACCGTCTTGGGACCTGAAATGGGTGCCAAGGCTGTGCAGACCAAATATATCAATTTCTGTGGCTCACACTTATGTCTGAGAACAGTCACAAGATGAGAAGGTTGTGTTCACATTGAACAACCAATAAAGAGGCAGCATCTTGTATGGGAGTGAACAGTAAGAGGTACAAAGAGTATATATATATACAAGGTCACCGTGGAGAAGACAGACCTTTGAGGACCTTACCATCTCCATTAGAGAAGGCATGATAGTTACAAAGGGGAAAAACCATAATTTCAGGAAATATGTGTTAGGCAACAAATAATTGATCGTACTGTACACGGGCTCAGGTGTTTGGTTAAAGCACTGAAGGAAAGATCAGTTCATGTGGGACAGGGTGGGTAGGAAAAAATTTTTGCACAGGCATATTTGAGCTGGTTTGACTTATGGAAATGTTATTTTTTTTACCATTCATTCAGAAGCTTTTCAAAGTAAGGTGGTTTAATCTGTGGCTTACAAAAAAAAAGGAGCTTCAAGCTGATATGAGCAAAGGCATCTCTGATCTTCCCAAGCTTTTAGACAGTCACCAACATTCATAGAAGGGGGTCCTTTTAATTTGCTTTGCTTTCCACTTTGAGTAATTTATGTATTCCTTTTGGATTCGTCTCTGGGGGAAGGAACTGAAGCCCAGGGCAGGCCCAGTGCTTCCATTTGGGAGCCAGGCTCCTTTGTCCTGACATGATCACCTGATGCTCCTGCTCCAGCTTTTTGTCTGTCCCCCTGACACTGGGTTCCCACTTTCCCAGGGGACCTGCTGGCAGGATCCATGAGTACAACTGAAGCAGCTCCATGCCATCAGGTTTTGTTTCCCTTTCACTTCTAGTCCGGTTACACAGCATGGATGCTCCAACATTTGCTAAATGAATTAAAGGACAAAGTGGACTCAGAAGATCAGAAATGAATGTCTCCTGTTTGGCTGGCATGACTTTTGCTAAAAAAAATGGACAGGGAAAATAGTAAATTGTACCATCCTCTTTCCTACTGAAGTTTGCTCCTATTTGTTCTGGAATAAAATTTACAAATGAGTTTGAGCTCTTCTTAAAATTAAAAAAAAAAAAACACCATTCTGTACATATTGTTCACACTGGAATTCCTTATTTATGTATTATTTCTTATTTCTCTACAGACCAATTTCTTTACCTTGTCTCTTTCACTTCTCCCAGTTTCCAGCTAGCACAGATCAAAATACTATTACTGGAATTAGGGAAACTTGTGCTTAGCAGAATGACAAGAAAGACTCTGGGTTATTTCTTATTAAAGCACCAATCAGATTTTCTTTAATAAAGGACTCTGTGCTGGTTTGAAAGGATGTATGTCCCTTAGAAAAGCCATGTTTTAATCTAAATCCCATTTCATAAAGCAGAATAATCCCTATTCAATACTGTATGCTTGAAACTCTAATCAGATCATCTCCCTGGAGATGTGATTTAATCAAGAGTGGTTGTTAAACTGGATTAGGTGACGACATGTCTCCACCCATTTGGGTGGGTCTTGATAAGTTTCTAGAGTCCTATAAAAGAGGAAACACTTTGTAGAATGAAAGCGATTCAGAGAGAGCAGAGCAGAATGATATAGCCACGAGAAGCAGAGTCCAGGAACCAGTGACCTATGGAGATGAAGAAGGAAAATGCCTCCCGGGGAGCTTCATGAAACAGGAAGCCAGGAGAGAAAGCTAGCACTTGATGCCATGCTCACCATGTGCCCTTCCAGCTGAGAGAGAAACCACGACTGTGTTCACCATGTGCCTTCTCACTTGAGAGAGAGACTCTGAACTTCATCGGCCTTCTTGAACCAAGGTATCTTTCCCTGGATGCCTTTGATTGGACATTTCTATAGACTTGCTTTAATTCGGTCATTTTCTTGGCCTTAGAACTGTAAACTAGAACTTATTAAATTCCGTTTCTGGTATATTGCATTTCGGCAGCTAGCAAACTAGAACAGGCGCCATCTTCTTGCTGCCCTCAGCTGGTATAGAAATACAGTGCATAACTGAAATAAATTCACCCAGTCCATGCCTACTCCAAATGCAAACTAAAATTATCTATCTGATAGCATCCTATACCTTGAAAGGGGTTAACTGTCACTCATAAATGTTGAAGGTTTTCAGCTGCCCTACCAAATAAGAAATATCAGAAGTTACCCTCTTCTTCATTCTTCAGGAACAGAGGAAAAGACTTGGAGAGACCAGGTCTGTTTTTAAGAAGGGTGGTTAACGGGAAAAGTTATGGAAGGAATCCTATGTACAAGCACAAGCATCTGCCCCTAGTTTACTCCAGGATGTTCCTTTCACGGTCTTCATTAAATGTGCCTGAATGATACATTGTTCTCGATCTGAAGAGAAATCCCTCATGTCTTGAAATTGGAAGGTGGTAAGTTTATCAGGAGGGGGATGCAGAATGCCACCCAGCCTGAGCATTGAAAGTGTTTCTACTTGGGTAAGGAGCTAACGGAATGGAAGAAATGGATTAAACACACTTAAATTCTGCATCATTCATCTTTTATTAACTGCTACCCTTAGTTTCCTTTAAAACAATTAAATTTCACTTTTAGTGTTTTTACATCTGTCAAAACAACATCACTGAACAGCAAAATTAATTCATCATACGCAATTAAGTCCCTGATACATGCTTTTTAGTTGTGTTGGCAAGTGAAAGAAAAGAAGCACATTATCTTATTAGGAAAACATTCTCCTTAGACACCTTGCTCTTTCCTGATTTCTTTTTAAAAGAGTTTCAGCAATGGGATATTTCAAAGGCTTATTCTTTTTCCTTTCACAAGTCGAGCTCGAAACCTCCAGATATCCTGGAAATAATACCAAACAGAATGAGTTTATGGAATACTTCTATTTGCCTATTCACCATGAGACATGATAGATTTCTAGTATATACAAAATAGTTAAATAGGAAAAAAAAAAATCTCCCCAAGAGTCATTGGTTAGTGAATAGAACCTATCTTGAGACTCCAGTCAATTCACCTCCCATCATCCAAAATAGCATTAGCTTAACTACATCAGACCATCACTGAGCCTGTTCCTTTGCCTTTACAGGTGACGTTACCATCTGCCCATTGGGCTGGGTCTCCATACACATAGTTTAATGCTCACTTTTGTATATGTCACCTGCCTGGGCCATTCTGAGTGTCTCATTAGACCATAACAGGGAAAATTATTTTTGAGCCAACCTGAAGATGTGGTGGAAAGAATGATTCTGGGTTTAGTCCTGGCCCTGAGATCCAGTTCTGCCAATTATGGGACTTTGGCCAACCTCTTAGGCACTTGATTTTCTCACCAACGAGATGGAGCTACATGCAATGCCTCCTCCAATGGTTTTAGGTGAAGAAAATAGATACGAAAGGGCTTTTGTACTGTACAAAGAACTATATAGCAGAACTTACTATTGTTATTCTTAGCAAATCTGATAAACAATAACTCACAGAGGAACGAACATAAATATGGGCAGCAACTCATTTAGTGCGATCTTGATGAAACTCAAACATAATGAATGTATATATTTTTTCTCTTCCTGATAATTCAGGGTGTTGGAGGGAAGCCCCAGTTGACAAAAATAGGTTGGTTATGTAAGGCATTTTAATTACCAGACAAAAGGAGAAGAAAGGAAAGAAACTTTTGCAAATGTGAAATCAGAGCATCTTCAGATACAGGATAAGGTCATAGGTCATAGAGAGAGAAGGGTAAGGGGTGATACAAGACTCCCAAGCTGTATTTTGGGAGATGGCCCCCATGGCAAGGCACCATGTTCCACTCTGTGCCACACTCTGCAAAGTAAGAGCAGCTCAGGGTCGTCACTGCATGATATCCACTCTGGGGTCCCATCATCCCCATGGAAAATGTAGGTATTCATGATGATCTCAGATCCCAAAATAAAGTGGGATCAGCCTCTTGGTTCAGAAGCTAAAATGCATATACTCTGCAAGCTAATTTGCTCACTAATTTGCCTCAATTAATCACGTGTCTACTGATCATCAGTAGAATTGAATATTCCCTAGTTACAAATTATAGGGATGCGTCTTAATTGGGAAAGCAGATGAAATGATGCCTTTTCCACCATGTGAACATCAGCAATCTTCACCTCTGCTACCTGCAATCTAGGACTTAGAAAGCTCCAGATGCAAACTTAATAAAACAAAAGGTTGCTTGAGAATTGCCTTCTGGAAAATCTTACTGGATTCCCTAATGTGGAAATACTCTATTTCATACACATAAAGGAGGCCTGTGTTTGCTATCTGAAACCTTTCCTTTCCTTCTGAGTCTTCAGGTAGACTTCTGCTCCTTCATTTCCTCTCATCTCAGTCTGGTTTCTATTTATTTTCTAACCTGTTCCATATGAACTGTGATTTCCTGTATGCCACAGGACAGCCAGGGCACTTCCGAGGGACACGGAGCTCCCAAGTTCCCACAAGAGTGGTGGTAAACACAAACTGAGATCCCACCAGCATGATTAGTTGAATGAGCAAGAATCCTAAACCTAATGGAACAGGCACTTTAAACTTTCAAATAAAATTCAGTATGAGAATTATTAAGCATCTGAAGAAAACAAACAAACAAAAGCCTGAGATCTTTACCTTGTCATTTCATACAAACATACCTGCAGGTTCAAGTTAGTTTTTATCCCATATAATCGATTTGCGACTTGTGAAATTTCCTTCTCGATGTTTTCTTGGCTGGTGCCCTTCACATCAATGTAATGGCAATTGGCTCCGGCATAATGGCAGGAGATGGCCTGTGCAAAGAGAACCGGTTACATCGGGAAGGAGCATCTCATTAATGCCAGAAGCCCAGCAAGGAGCCAACATTTGGTTTCCAAAATGAAACCCTATTCCACTGTATCCTAAATCAGTCTCTTGGTAATTTAGGCTGAAGGTTAACAGAGAAATCATCCCAAAGTCTTAAAAAGGAATGTACTCTATGGTAATCCCAATCTTCTTCACTGTAAAAAGTTAGTCTCAGTGGTAGTTTGAAAGTACCCCAGAAAAGACATGTCCTTTAATCCTGACTCAGTATTGTAGGGTGGAATCCCTTTTGATTAAATTATCTTCATGGAGATGTGGCATGCCCAATTTTGGGTGTGTCCTTTTGGTTAGATGGAAATGTGACTCCTCCCATTCAAAGTGGGTCTTAATTAGTTTATCCAAGTTCTTTACAGGGGGAAACATTTGGGAGATTACAAGGGGAAACATTTTGGAGAAAGCTCAGACACAGACCCTTGGAGAACAGAAGCAACAGCGCCAACTCAAGACCCAGACATTTAGAGATGCGGAAGGAAAATGATCCCAGGGAAGCTGTTTGAAACCAGAACCAGAAAACATCAGCCATGTGCCTTCCCAGCTGACAGAAGTGTTCTGGACCCATCTGCCTTTCTTGAATCAAAGTATCTTTCCCTAAATGCCTTAGCTTAGACATTTCTATGACCTTAGAACTGTAAACTTGTAATGTAATAAATTCCCTTTTTAAAAGCGGTTTTGCTCCATACATTGCATTCTGGCAGCTTCAGCAAACCCGAACAATCACCCAGTCAAATCTGTGATAGATTGTTACTTCAGGAGTAATAGATTATAAAAATACCTTGAGAAGGAAAATAACATACATAGCCCTCTTCTCAAATCACAAAATACCCAACCTGTTTCCATTAAAGGTGCGTGGATCCTAACAGATCTCAGGCACAGCTTACAAGTTAGCTAGCCTAAGTACTCACACCTGTTCGAGGGCTTTATTCTTTGCCAAAGACATCAAATTCCTAGAGCACTGGAGTCACAAACTCCATATGCCATGAGAGCCCTGGTGTCTAGCCACTTTGAAGCTTGAAGTAAAAGGACAAATGTGCATCCTATTCCACACATTTTTATGAATTTTTAAAATGGTGATTATTTTTCCAGAACATTACAATGGTTGAAAAAATATTGAAACATGGACAGATCACTAAGTTAAAACTCAGCATTATTCCATGTCATTGTGCCTGTTTCCACATGCCCAGCTCTGAGGTCGAATCCCATTTTTATTAAAAATGCTGGTATTTTTGCTCATCAGCGATGTTTTGCATTAATTTTTATTCTCCGGACATCCCCCTTAACTTCTGCATCTGAGCCGAGGGCCTCATTAGCCTCCCCCAGTCCCAAGCCTGGTGAGCCTGGAGGAGATGTGAATGAATGGAAGCTGAATGATGACCATGAACCCTTGGTCTCGGGGAGCCGCAGGCATGAGTAAGAACTGTGTGGAAAACCTGAAAGTACCAGGGAGCCCTGAAGGACCCCACCATTTAACATCAAATCATGGGGCCATGTGAGCCCTCAGTTCTGTCAGATCACCTGAATTGAGAAGAAGCAAAAAATGCCAGTATTTGAGTCATTTTGGCAATTTTTAAATGCAAGCAACAAAATCATTAAATCAAAAACACTGAGGCTAAGGGGTGAAAAAACATGGCTACATGCTAAATCTAATTTCTGTGCTGCTATGATTTGGACCAGTAATTCTTTTTCCCAATGGCAGAGAGATTATGGTCTTTCCTCTTATAATGGCTACAATGATCTATGTGAATTCCAAATTCTATTATTTCAGCCATTGCTTTTACCACAGAACGCACTGGTGGTGGGCAACAATGAAAGCAAGTTATTTTTCTGGAACAATTCCATGGAAGTTCATGATTTGGTTGATCAATAGGATCTTGCTGATCCTATTGCTATTCAGATATTACTTTAGGGAATGGTGGTATTGCCTAGGTATCTTGATATTAGGATATTACAATGTGCTATTACTGATGAGACAAAAACACAAAAGGCAGGAAACTATATTTCCCTGTAAATGAAGTGGACTAATGCCCAGTGTAGTTAAAATTCACACATATTTTACATTTGAATATACTTCTAATTCAGTTTCTAATTCCATTCATCTTCAAAAGGCACAGCAATGGTCACACATACCTTCCGGAATCGTTGGCTTTTGTTCCGGCCCGACCCATGGATAAGCAGAGGGTGGAAGAAGACGGTGTCTCCCTTCTCCATCACCAGATGCACACGACCATTGTTCTTATCATAGTCCTGGATCCCATGGAACAGGATATTAACACCTCCCTACAACACAGAAGAGAAGCTGGGTCTATATTCGAGGAAGCACAACCTTAAAAACTTTGTTGTGATGCATCAGGGAAACAAGAAAAAGGCTCAATAAGTTCTTCCAGGAGAGAGATATAAATTAGATTCTCTTTAAAAATATATACAAATGCCTCCCAGACATCTTGTTTCAGAAAGTCACATGTTGACCTTAAAGTCATTGCTTCTTTGGGGTGAAATGAAAAATTTGGAATTTCCACCTAGCCTATACTTCTTCCTGAAGTATAAGTGAAACTCTAATCAGCTTTGCACATGGTGGCTAATTAATCATTCTTTCCCAAAATGATAATCTCCTCACCTAGAACTTCGATGTAAATCATTCTTCTATGATTCAGGACACTAACCATTCTCCGAAAATAGGGGAGAGAAAATACTCAAAACCCACTGATGTCACACCCAGAATAAAGAAAGATGAATAATTAATTGTATTTTGTGTAATTGTAACTGTATTTGTGTATAATTCTTCCCAAAGCTACTTATTGCTTTCTTAAAGAAACTAAAGTAAGAAGTGATTACTGTGTTCAAGCCTTTTGTGTGTGTGTGTGTGTGTGTGTGTGTATGTGTGTGTGTGTGTGTGTGTAGAGGGGTTCTTTGGGGGAAAGATCCAGCATCCCATTACCCCTCCTAAGACCCCTTGCCAAATTCCTTTTAGGAAATGTCACTTCCCAACTGGACTGTTTGTTGAGACTTTGGGGCAATGTTTCTCTCTCCTGGCCAGGCTGTATATGGGACCAAAGGCCAGGCTGACCAGTCTTCCCACTGCTGCCACGTTGATCTGAGCAAATTATCAGTGAAACAGGCAGGGAAGAACTGGGCCTGGGCAACGGAGCCTGACTGTTCAATAAGCAGAAGCTATTCCCGCTTCCTGGAAAAAAAATTCCCCTCTTCCCCCAAATAAAGTGCAGAGTCATTCATCTAACAAGCAAGGTCCTTTCCAATCTGGTCTTAATGTATCTTCTCAGCTGCATCTCTGCTGCCACTCCTGAAAAGGTATCTCCAGCCCTGGCCCACCCAGACATGAATGCCCCGGGGTCCTTCCCACTCCTCAGCCAGGCTGGTGCTCGCCCCCTGTCCCCATAGCCTCTCCACAGCCGTTGCTATGGAACCTCCCACCCTGGATGCAAGACCAGCCCTTTGCAGAGACTTCCCCCATCTCCCTGCTGGCAGGAGGGGATCCCTGCCCCATCTTTACTCCAAAAACTTCCATGCGAGACGTCCCGAGGCCTGGCACCACGAGAGCCACCTCGTTCTTGGGCTGCATTGCACATGCGCCCAGGGGTCCTGAAATGCTTTAAATACCGTCTTGCGAGGGTTCACGGTCTTTTTCCCTGCCGCGGCCGGGTCGTGCGGAGGCGGAGGCCTGGGTACTTTCAAAATTCGGCCCCACCCGTAACCCCACCGCCATGGCCGAGGAAGGCATTGTTGCTGGAGGTGTAATGGACGTGAACACTGCTTTACAAGAGGTGCTGAAGACCGCCCTCATCCACGATGGCCTTGCACGTGGAATCCGCGAAGCTGCCAAAGCCTTAGACAAGCGCCAAGCCCATCTTTGTGTGCTCACATCCAACTGTGATGAACCTATGTATGTCAAGTTGGTGAAGGCCCTTTGTGCAGAGCACCAAATCAACCTAATTAAGGTTGACGACAACAAGAAACTAGGGGAGTGGGTAGGCCTCTGTAAAATCGGTAGAGAGGGGAAACCCCGTAAAGCTGTTGGCTGCAGTTGTGTCGTTGTTAAGGATTATGGCACAGAATCTCAGGCCAAAGATGTCATCGAAGAGTATTTCAAATGCAAGAAATGAACAAATAAAAAACTTGGCTCTCGTTAAAAAAAAAAAACAAAAAAAAAAACTTCCATGCGTACAACTTACATTCATCTGTGCTGAAGTGTTTATGTCTCATCTCTATGATTAGGCTTTACAATCCCATACCCAGTGCACCCCACATTGGGTGGCTTTTGTACGCTTGTTGAAAGAAAAAAACACTAATGATTTTATCTGGCATCCTTGAACTTGCCCCAATCTTAATTCCAAAGCATGGTAAGGAAAATGCCACCGTGTTCGTGACGCTCTCTATGTCCCTAGACATGAGATAAAAATGGGAGCAGAGACTCTGCCCCAGTCCCAGCCACGGGGCAGACCTACCTCCCACTGGGGGTAGTCGTGCTGCTTCAGGGGCCCCTTGTGTGTGCCGGGGAGCACCACCAGGCACCCATTGTTGCGATCAATGAGCTCCATGGCCGTCCACGCACACACGACGAGATTGCTGGGCCTGAAGGGGAAATAGTGCAGGTCCTGGTGCAAAGGATGCCGGGACGTCTTCTTGCCTGCAATGGAACCTGCCATTAAAGTGGGCCAGGGGGCAAAAACTGCCTGCCCAACCAGAACAGCGGCCTGTCCTGGCAAACCCCAAATGAATGAAGTGACAGGAATGTGGTCTCCCATCGAATCCTCTGAACTTGGTCTCTGGGGGTCCCCTTGTCTCCCCAGCAAGCTATCCAGGGAGGGAGGTTCAGCAATTCCAAGTGACAGGCCTAACACATCGACCTTGCCAGCCATTGGGAGGAAGGAAAAGTAGAAAAAATATGACTCTCTAATGACAGGTTTAATACTACCGGGTTAGCAGAATTTCCCAAAGTGTGAGCCGGGTGCTCCCTGGTTAGCACCTCTTGGGAAGGCTGTTAAAATGTACATTCCTGGGTTCCACCTTCTGATTCAGTCTCACTGATAGAAAAGCTTTGGAGTTCACATTTTAGCAAAGACTAGAAATTTTGGGAATCACCATATGATTTATAAGAGTAGTTTTATTTTGCTAGGGTCAAGGCCTGTGGATCCAGAATGCAAATTCACACTCTCTCAGGTAAGAATGGTTGCCAAAGCTTAGAGGTATATAACAGGATCCTACAGGAACAGTTTTATTTAAATGTGTTTTGGGGAAGCCAAACACCTGAGAGTTTAGCACTAACCCTACAGATGATATCTGAAATGACTGTGATACCTCAATGGTGTTATAAACTATTTTAAGACAGTCATCCAAAGTGTGACCATTATGCTGTGGTTAGAACATCAGCCTAACATACTGCAAAAAGTTTTTTTTCTCATCTCTCCCTAACAAATGAAAGCCCTTTACCTGAATCTGGAGGCTTGTTTATCAGCATGGTGTGCATGGCCATAATATCGGGTCCAGTGAAACACTCCACATATTTCAGAATCTAAGGGACAGGGGAAAACAATCTCAGGGGAAATCAGAGTCAAGGGGGAGAGGCACAAACAAGACCCAGTGAGGGCAAGAAACCCAGCTGGGTATCACACCCTTGCAAACAGACCTTGTATGTCTGTCTGGCAAGGGGAAATCATTCTACAGCTGGTAGGACTTTCTCGCCATTCTCATTTAAACAGGCCTTTTGGAGCCAGGTGGAGACCTAACCATTCTTTTTTAAATAGGAAAAAGAGATGATTTTTCTCTGAAAAAAAAAATCTTTGAGGGTGGGAACTTCAGCCACAGACACGGAGGGCTGCCCAGGGAGAAGGCTGTTTCTCCCTCCCTCGTGGAGGCTCCTCCTAAGAAGGGACCACAGAAGACTGCCGTACTCTCTGTGGCTGCCCTGAGTAACCTAGAAGAAAGCAGAACAGTGGTCCACACCACCCAGCCAGTGGGGCCTCTCCTACAACCCATCTTTCCTGAGATCTATGAACGGGGCAGAGGGAAGGGAATGGGGACATGGGTTAATAGGAAAAGCAGGTTCCTGCCCTCTTGAAGTTTAGAAGGCAGTGGGAAGAAAGATGTGAAACAAAGGTCATGGAAACTGGTGGTGGAGACACCTGCCACAAAGAAGAAATGGAAGCAACGTGGCGGGTGGCAGGAAGGGAAGGGTTAGTCACAGGTCAGGAGCTGGGGTGCTACCTCGCATGTCGTTCCCAGCCAGGAGAGAGGCAGGAAGCACAAAGTTGAACACTGAATACCTACTGGTTCCAGGGGTTTGGTTCTCCAGCCTCACAATGACCTCTTACCATACTGCCCCACTAAGTGGAAACCTGAGGCCAGCAAGTTGCCTAAGTTGGCAAAGCCAGTTAGGTGACAAAGAAAATATTCAAACTCGGATTCTCAAAGCAATGAGGCATGTTCTAGTACTTCCTGACTATTTGACCTTCTGTGATAAAGGAACATTGGCCATTTGCCCATGAAACGCTTGAAATCTCAGGAACACCCTAGAGGTAGTCAGGCCCGAATGTTTTTTGGTAAAGCCAAAGTCATTTTCTGCAGGCCAGCATTTCCTAAACCGCACCCATTTGAGAGCCATCTTCACAACTGCCATATTTTAGACAGTTATTTCACCAACGATTTCCCTCAGCAAACTCACTCTTTTTATTTAATCTTATTCTGATTAAATAATATGCTCAAAACCATAGGTTTGCAGTGCTGGTGGGTTTTTTTTCCCCTAATACTAATTGAAATAAACACCTAACTACAGAAATGGTACATACCTCCCCAAACCACTGTAAGCAGCACCAGAGAGAGTCCACACGTCAGAAATGTAGAAATCACTAAGTTGCCTTCAATTTCATGCTTTTAATCCACAACCCACTTACAAACCTTCCATTTCCACCACAGGACTTGAGGTCAAGAAGCATGGGTGAGCAAAAGGGGCTCCTCTCCAGTCCTCCCCACAAGGGTCTGGATGTCACAGGTAGCCAGCTCACCTGTACAACATTTCTTCATCGAGTCAAATTTTTTGACAATATCTGGTTATCCTTTCTAGTAAGTATAATATGTAAAGTCTCCTTCAACACCACTCTAAACAAATAGTTAATAAACCATGGCTCATTTATACCATGGATTACCAAAGCAGCTGTTTAAAAGGAATGAAGGAGATCTGTGAATATTGATATGGAAAGTTGTCTAAGATCCAGTGACAGTGGAAAAAACAAAAAGATGAGCAGTACGCTCCTGTCGAGGAGATAAATTATGCCTGCACATATATGGACTCTTTCTAGGTGAATATACAAAAAGCTTAGCAGGGAACAGGGCTGGGGAGACATCATTTTTTACTTCATGCCATTCTATTCTGTGTACATTTTTTCATACATATGAATAATAATTTTAAAAAAATCTATTTGGAGTTGAAATACAATTCACATCTCTACTGACCAGATTCATGAAAGGAAAAAATACAAATGGATTGACAAAGACATAGCCTTAGCAATGTCACCTCTGTGGAAATGCCTCTATTGAGAGTCGGGGGAACCTCCTGTTCTTTAAAACAGAATTCCCCATCTTTCTCAACTCTAGGGCAGGTGCTGGGGAAGTGAAAGACACACTTGGCAGCCATCTCCCAGCCCTCACTTATGCACCTCCTTTTCCCCCCTTGCTTGTTTGTGTACAGGTGTTTAGTATGTTTCCATCTGTACTTGTCTGTGTGCAGGTATTATACTGGTATTGTTTTATTTTGTAAGAGACTGCAGGCAGCTGGGGTAGCTGTTAAATCCTTGGTCAGCCCCAGCTGTGTGCCAGGGCGCAAAGCCCTTCCTCCTGCAGTCTCTGAAAGCTCAGCATCAGGCAGCACAGGGGTCCCTCATCTCTGAGGCACAGTGAGGCATGCAGACCTGCCATCCACTACCCCTGACCTGAGCAGCTGGCCTCGCCGCCTGTGGGACTGGCCAAGGTGGGATCTTTTTTTTTCCTGCTTTTTCGGATCCTTTGTGCTGTATAAACAATATAGTGGTCATTTGCTGCCCGAGCCTGTGTTCCCATGACACACTATACAGCAATTTACTCATGCAGGGTTTCACAACCTTGGCACTACTGATATTTTGGACCAGATAATTCTTCCTTGCTGGGGGCAGGGGGCCTGTGCATCTTAGGTTTAGCAGTACCCCTGGCCTTGATGAACTAGATCCCAGTAGCACCTCCAACAGTGACAGCTAAAAATGTCTTCAGATGTCAAACTTCTTGGGAAGGTGGGCAGAATGGTCCTTGGTGACAACTAGTGCTCTAAGGCCAAATGCAGAAAAGGATTACAGCAAAACCAGCAGATTTTAGAAGCAGGAAGACTTAGTTATTAACTTAAATAGAAACAAACACAGGAAGGTCTCTAACCTCAGGGAGAGCACAGTATCTAAAGAGCTCCTCATCTTCTTGGAAATCCTGGATCTTTGTAATCACTTTTTCATCTGGAATATATTCTGATTTTGCAATGGTCACATCTCTCATAACCATTATTCCCATTGGTTTCACCTCCTTTCTGCAGATTTTTTCAAACTCATCCCTAGAAAATTAAATTGGAAAATATCATCACTGCTTACTCCAAGCACCTGCCTGACCCTGCTCTGTGGAAGGGTCCGCAGACTTTGGGGTATGTTTGCAGCTGGGTAGAAATAGTTCTGATGCGAGGGAATGGGACATGGCCAACTTTGAAGTCCTGGATTCCTACCCGTCAGTCTGGACCCCACTGCCACAACTAAACAATCCTTAATGCGGGAGACCAGGCGGAGCATCTGTGACTTGATTATAGGGTTGTAACAATAACAATAGCAAATGCTTCCTCTGCCCTTATTATGGCCTCCCCATGTCCCCATCTGCGGTATATAATACTGCATTCAGTCCTGACAACAATGCTGGGAGGCAATATGATTATATTCCCATTTTACAGATGAGGAAACAGAGGCATAGAATGGTTAAATAATTTGCCTAGGATCCACAGGGCTAAGTGGGTTGAACTAAGATTAAAGCCACGCAGTCTGGTTCCAAGCTCATGCTCTAACTATTCCCAACAAACCAAATCCTTCTATAAAAATATGAACATGCACAAGTGGATCTTATTTGTATTCCTGTTACATACACTTAGCACATACTTCTGTAAAATAGCAAATCGTGTTACTATACCTAAAGCGTTGGATATCAGCATCGGACACCAGATTTTTAATGACAAGAAACCCATTTTCCTCATAAAACTGTCTCTGTTCCAGGCTTAGAACATTGTTATCCAGAGTATACCTAAAGGAGAAAAAAAAAATCAATAAATAATTCCAATAAAATAATTCCAGCCTAACAGTATGTATCAGGAACATGTGAAATAGTGATACTCTTCAACCCAGTATTCCCTTTTTTAAAAAAATATTTTTATTGATGGAACAACATACAAACACAAACATTCTTAACATAAAGAACATTTCATACTTGTTATACAAACAATGGCTTACGATATCATCACACAGTTGTATATTCATCACCATGATCATGTCTTAGAACATTTGCATCACTCCAGAAAAAGAAATAAAAAGAAAAAAGAAAATATTCATACACAGCATACCCCGTACCCCTCCCTCTCATTGGCCACTAGTATTTCCATTTACCCAGTATATTTTAACCTTTGTTCCCCTTATTTTTTTCTATACCCCTTACCACTCCCTTTCACTGATCACTAGTATTTCAATCTACTCAATTTATTTCAACATTTGTTCCCCCCATTATTTATTTATTTTTATCCTATTTTTTACTCATCTGTTTATACTGTAGATAAAAGGAGCATGAGACACAAGGTTTTTACAATCACACAGCCACATTGTGAAAGCTGTATTATTATACAATCATCTTCAAGAAACATGGCTACTGGAACACAGCTCTATAGTTTCAAGCATTTCCCTCTAGCCACTCTAATACACCTTAAACTAAAAAAGGGATATCTATATAAGGCATATGAATAACCTCCAGGATAACCTCTTAACTCTGTTTGAAATCTCTCAGCCATTGACACTTTATTTTGTCTCATTTCTCTCTTCCCCCTTTTGGTCAAGAAGGTTTTCTCAATCCCTTAATGCTGAGTCCCAGCTCATTCTAGGATTTCTGTCCCATGTTGCCAGAAAGGTTTACACCCTGGGAGTCATGTCCCACATAGAGGGGGGAGGGCAGTGAGTGTGCTTGCCATTTCGCTGAAAGAGAGAGGTCACATCTGAGCAACAGAAGAGGTTCTCTTGGGGGTGACTCTTAGGCCTAATTTTAAGGAGGCTTAGGCTATCCTTTGTGGGGATAAATTTCAGAGGAACAAACCCCAAGATTGAGGGCTCAGCCTATTGATTTGGTTGTCCCCAGTGCTTGTGAGAATATCAGGAATTCTCTAAATGGGGAAGTTGAATTTTCCCTCTCTCTTCCCATTTCCCCAAGATGATTTTGCAAATAGTTCTTTATTTACTGTTCAAATCACTCTGGGATTTATCATCAAGCCAGTATTTCTAAGCTTTAAGAAAATAATACAAAAAAATGTTTTTGTCCAAAGCATTAACTGTAGTCACCAAAAAGACACTGTTAATGGAAGAACTAATCATATTGGTTAATTAACTAGTGATGAGTAATTATATTATATCTACTCATGGAATATGACTTAGGCATTAAAAATAAAACATTTATACTAACATGGACAATGCTTTTTATATTAAAATAGGATTAGAATGCTTGAAAACCAAGCCACTATTTGTAGAAAAAATGATAGGCCCAAATTTTTAAACAGTGATTGCTTTTCAATAATAGAATGATGGATAATCTTTAAAAATTCTTTCTATTTCTCTGAGTTTTAAACATTTTCAATAATAGGGTTTGGTTTCAAATGGAAACAGCACCAATAAAACTTATTTTATTTTTCAACTTTTATTATGGTAACATATTTACAACACAATATTTCCCATGTCATGTACTTTTATATATACAATTCCATGATATTACCAATACATTTTATTTTTAAAACTGTGTAGTTGATGCATTCTCAGAAGTAATCAAAGTAACAAAACCCAAAAAAGTGCACAAAACTCAAATTCCCCCAATCCATTCATTTAGATTTGAGTTGTGGCTGAGAATATTCTGTGGTGATCAATGTCTTCCCATTAAAGGAAATTCAAGATCAAAGACACTAGCTAATATATGTCCATATAATCCAGACATAATCTAATTTAAAATGTGATGGCTCATACCTGAGTTTTAAAACTCAGATTATGTATTTTTTTATATTTTTACCAGTTTAAAAATACAAAGAGAAAATAAAACTCTGGGTCTTCAAAATGGTCCATGATTGCACTCATTAGAACAAGTCCTGGAAACTGAGAATTTGTATTTGAATTCTAATCAGGCAGTAGAATCTTTTACATTTTCTATCTAGTTATCACTGGAAAAACTCTTAAGATACACACTAGAGTAAAAAGTTTAAAAATTATATGAATTTCCTGAAACCTAAAGGGCCCAGCCTAGATGGAACATCAGCTAGTTCCATCTCCCTACCCCATGTTACCGACAGCCCCTTCTAATATGAAAAAGTTAGAATGGCCATAGCCCAAATACCCCTAAAGAGCAGGATAGAAATATCAAAGGTGATGATGGAGTTATACAGAGAAGGTAGAATTTAACAAATGTATGATTGTTGAATCATTATACTGGTATTTCTTTTAGTCTCCAGTATCTTAGAGCAGCTAGAAGTAAAAACCTAAAACTATGAAATTGTAACACATACCAAACTCTGAAATCTGTTCTGCAACTGGTTGTTGTGCTATGCTTTGAAATTTACTTCGTTTATGTATATGTTATTTTTCAAAAAGAAAAAAAGAGTCAGTTGTGATCATAAAAAAAAATCTTTATTCCTTCTGGAGCAGCTAGAAGGAAAAATCTGAGATGATGATATGGTAGCCCATGACAAACCCTGGGATCTGTCCTGTAACTACTTGTTGAAGAGTGCTTTGAAAACTATTGCTTTTTTCTTTCTTCAGTATACATATACACTTTGTATATATGTTATATTATACAATTTTAGAAGTTAAAAAAAAATACATGTACTTACTGGAATTGTTGAGGCTGGAGACTGGAAGAGGAAACAGCTCCTGAAGTGGGGTGAGCTACCTAATAGATGAATTAAGGCAAATAAAGTGAAACTTGGGAGCCAGCCTTTTCTAGAAAGAATAATGAGCTCTGGACTGGTTCTCATGAGGAAGGACTGTTCTAAACATCTGTCAGCCAGCATGTTTCACACACAGCTGCTGGCATGGGTGCTGCTGCTTCAGGACCTCTTCCAGGTATCCCTTTGTTTTCAGTTTTCCAATAGCCTGAGGAGGCGGTAGGAGGAGCAGGAGCTGTTCTCCTCCAGAGAGCAAGTGGGCCAAGTCCATCCAGCTGAGCCGGGGTTTGGCCCTCACCCTTTCCTTCATTGCCTAAATCCTTTTTATTCTAAATGTCGTTACTTCCACTAAACAGCCGCATGAATAAAAATTCAAGTGCTCATCCCCAGAAGTCTGGAGAAAGCTGTGCTATATTCTCTTTTAATTTAGTGTCAATCAAGTCCCAAACATTAGAAAAAGTTTGGCTGGTCATCAAAAAAAAAAAAAAAGCCTATAAAATAAACAATGACTCCCAGAAAAGTCTAGGATAATTTTAAATTTCCTGAGGAACTAGAACTTCTTTCTGTAAGCCCTCTTTTCTACCCAGGGACTACAAGTTATTGACAACGCATCTTGTTGGTTTTTTTCCTTTCTTTTCTCATTGTTTCTTTAGCTTCAAGAGCTACTTTCGGAACTTCACTCCTCACTCCCATGCTGAGTGTTTCATAAATGATGCCCTCTTATAAGCAGGTGACATAATCATCAAAGAAGTCAGAATCATGGCTGCTGGCTTGTTTTCCTCAATGTACAAAGGTTAAAGACTTAAGTCAACTATCTTGAGCAGAACATGCTGCCAGGACAGTCCACACTTCTGCCTTCCAGTCTAATGTTCTTTTCGCCTCTCTACCACTCCTGCATTGTTTTAAACTTTGAAAACGATTATTCTTCATCCCATAATCCACTTTCTTTAGACACAGATGGAAAGAAAGGATGTCACAGAATTCCCGAAGTCTATGGAAAACCCCACACTGAGAAGGTAGGCCACCAGGCGCATCTGGCTACTTACAAATTTAAGTATAAATGAATTAAAGTTAAATAAAATTAAAAACTCAATCTCTAGCCACCTCAGCCACATTCCAAGTATGCAAATCTATATCTGGCTAGTGGCCACTGTACTGGACAGGGCACGTGCAGAACGATTCCATTAATGCAAAAGTTGTGTTGGATGGTGCCGCTACGGGAAATACAGGTGAAAATTCCAAGCTCTAGCCTCGGCCCTACTAGAAAACCCAGCAGGATCAGCACATCCACTCTTACAAGGCTGAAGGAGGTGGGCAGGTCAGCCTCAGTTCTAGTCCCAGGTATTGTCAGGGGTGCTCAAAATGTATCCTACATCAGAATCGCCAAGTTAAAGAGCAGACTGTTCAGCGCCCCCAAGAAATTCTGATTAAGCAGGGCTGAAATGAGCCCACGACTCGGCATCTCGTTCCCAGGTGATGGTGACATGCCAACCACTCAACCCCACTTTAATAACCACTGCTCTTGGTCAAGGCTAACCGTCTCCTAGCCTTAGTTCCTCAGGTTTCTCATGAGATTACATAATCACCCAGGTTAGCCTATCATTCTATGGGCAAAATTTTACACTTACAATAGTTACAGTATATGACTGCTTCGAAGTGCAGCACAAAGCAGTTAATGAAAATAAAAGAAACCTTAGGAGAGAAGTCAGGATCCCAAACATATAACAGCAAGACAAAAGCTCATTAGGTGGCTGAAGAAAAAAAACCGGGCAGAGTTTCCCGCAGAGCTTCTAAAAGTATGGCCCGTATGGTAACACTTAATCTGAGCTGGCCAGAAGAGTTCTCTAACTTCAAGGTTATTTTTTGCGTCCTATGGTGACACCTTTCAGGACCCGCACCATTTGCCACACCACAGCTCTCTCCCAGACGCACCAGGCGCGGAACCACCAGGTCCATCCCGTACTGGGTCCATTTCCAGAAGGCCACGCTTCAGTCCCGTGGCGTTCACAGGCACCCGGAGCCGGCGGCCCAGGAAGCTCGCCCGGACAAGGGCAGCAGGCTAGGGCGCTGCCCGGGGACGGCTTGCGGAAAGGCCGTGCGCCTGCTCCTCAGGGAAGGGGGACCCGGGCCAGCAGCCACCACCCACCCCGACGGCCCGTCGTGACCATCTCCAGATGGCGCCGGGCACCTCTTAGAGGGAGGCCGTGCGAGGACCTTTCAGGAGCCAAGGACAGAGGAAGACAAGCCGGGAGCAGTTCCTCTAACCACCTCCAGTTCACACTCCTCACTAAAGCAATGGCGAGGCTTAGCTCCCTCCGGGTGGCTGGGGCGCCCCAGCGCGGTCAGGCAGTTCCTACAGGCGCTCCAGGTTTCGGCGGCTCCGAACACTCCCCACACCCCGTCCCGGGCCGCAGTGGCCAGGGCAGGGGCAGCCGACCGCGCCGTGCGTCCTGAGCGCCACCATCCCCGCCGGGACATTAGGGCCCCACCCAGCGCGCAGCCGCGGAGCGCTCGCCCTGGGCCCCTCCACGCGCGTCCGAAAGGATACGACGGCCTCGGGCGCCAGCCGGCCGAGGTGCCTCAGCACGGTGTGTAAGCGGACAGCAGGGCGGGCCATGGCAGCAGAGGGTGAAGGCGGGTGGCAGGCGGCCTGGGCCTTTAACATCACGGCGCCCCGCCTTCAGGGCGGGATGGATACCAGGGGGCGGGGCGCGGGGGAGGGGTTTGGAACGCCGGGGAGGGAGGGGCGCGAGGCTCCGGGCGCAGCTACCTCAGGAAGCGCCGCCAGGCCGGAAGGGACTCTTCCTGGTTTTTTGGCAGAGACGCCAGTGTTTCGGTGCTCTCCTTCCCCCTCCGCCTGGGGTAAGTTATGAGGCCAGTTAGTCTCCCTACCACGCGGAGAAGGACACCCGGGCTTGCAGGGCCGACACCCCCCGGCACCTACCCCAAGTGTGAAAGAACTGAGCTGGGGTTTGGCCCCACGCCTTCAGCACCCAAGTTCTCGTCATTCCAAATGGCCATCCCTTTCCCTAAACTGCTGCACGAATAAGAAGTCAAGTGTTCATCCCCAGAAGTTTGAAGAAAGCTGTGCTATTCAAAAGAGGTGTTTAGAGGGAGTCCACTCCCAAACGTTAGACACAGTTTGGCTGGTCAGTTTTTTTTTCTAGTTATGTGTTACCAGGGATACCTGGGCCTGAGCAGGGGGTCCTCTCTGGTGCCATTGACAATGGGAATCAACCACAGGGGTGAGGTAAGCAGCTTTATTATTTGCAACTGCAAAAGCAAGGGGCCAGGGGCCAAGCCTAATACTGCAACCCACTGACTCCCCAAACTAACTTCTATTTCCCATCTTATATCCCATTTCCTCCCCTCCTCCCCAGCTCACTGCACTTTTCCTTATCATTCTGTCTTTTATGCATGTGCAAAAGTATGTTCTGGTATGATCAGGAAATCATGCATCTTCATACATTGCATGTTCAAGGAATAGCATCTCAACTCCTCCTTGAGGCAGGAAACATACTATTATAATGAGCCAAAGTTTATCTTAGGACAGATTAATCCTTTCTGCTCTTGCTCTAGAGTCCAGTTTGATCCAGCCTTGCAGCTATAGCTGTTGACCAGGATACTCTGACCACATCTCCTGGGTGCTGACAGCTGTTTTTTGTTTGTTTAGCTTGTTTTTCCATCCTCATCTTTGGTCGGCTGGATAGAATTCAACATCGTTAGTTTGGGTGCAATTAAGGGCCATTGGCCTCATCATGCATTTTGCTGGCTTTAATCCCTGCGCCCCTTTCATGTGTTCACAGGATGCTTCACATGAGGGCTTAAGGAGATGAAGGATGAGGTCTGTCTTCTATAGCTTCTTCCTGCTGACTAGGGGCAGTGTGAGTAGAAGAGGGCCTCTGCCTGGGATCGGGGAGGAGGGGAGGATTCTGTGGTCCGGAGAGACTGGTATCCCTGGAGGAACATGAGCTGGTCCTATATGTTTTTTGCTTGATCTTGAATGAATGTTTGCAGGCAATGGAGCCTTAGTGGGGCAAAAGTTAAACCTAAAAGCCAAGGTAATTAGTGACCTAAGAGGGGCAATAGCCACTTTCCCAGGGAACTGTGTACCCAAGAAGTAATAGAGTTGCCAAAAGAGAAAAGGTCACTTGCTTTTTTCTTCAAATCATTAATGCTCTGCTGAACTACCCCTGATTCATTCACATAAATTGTAATAATCTTCCTTTGAGAAATGACAAGCTCCTCCCTGAGTAGCAGTTAGGAGACCCAGGGCCCTTCGATTTTGGAATACTACCCTGGCAAGGGATTCTAGTTGTTTTTGCACTCTTAGCTCCAAGTTGGCTAGTTGTTTGATATCTCTTCCCACGCCTGCAACAAGTTTGCCATTATGTCAGGGTAGCTGCCAGTCTCGTGAAGACATTGCCACCAGAAATGCGAGAAGAACAAGATAGGGAGCCCTCTTGTGCCTGGGAAGGAACTCAGTGGTGATGTGGAAGGGAACAGAGGCATTGTCAGGTGCAGCACTTAACTTTGGGATGATGTATCTGAGTCCACAGAGACTGCTCCACTTCGGGGGCGGGGGGGAGGTAAGTAGAGATGCTACAGATGAAGTATATTCCTTGATTCGTATTTAAAGAGGTGGAGAAAGAGACGTTAGTTCAGTCAGTTGCTCCTATACAGGTCTCTGGAACATAGTTATATAACCCTAGATGCCGGTTTCTCAAGCTGAGAAATAGAGTTTGCCAACACTGCTCCAAGCAGAACAGGTGGTGAGTGGTCCTATCACAGATAAGGTTGGAATGCCATATTCTGGGATAGAGCCAGGCACACTGCCTACTTGCGGTGGAGGAGTCTAGGAAAATGGAGTATATGTTTTGGGGTCTCCCTTGGCATCTAAACTTCCAAAGGCAGAGTTCCATATTTCCCACAAACCCTCCCTTGAGGGGTTCTGCCAAGTAATCTCATAGCCTGGGATGAGGGAAGTTTTATGTATGCTTTAGAAAGAGGGGATCCCAAGGTCTTATGATATAAGACTTTGGCAAGGGATTGGGAAAAGGAAGGGAGGTGTTAGAAAGATAGTGATGTTACATGCCTAGTCAGGGAGGTGCTCAAGGTGGGACCCCACATTTAGATTTGAAAGGACGCAAAACCAATAGGACTTGTCCTCTGGTAGGGAGGGGGCAAATTGGAGAAAATTTTTCTGGGCACACTCCTGAACATATGCATAGATTAAGGATTTATTGAGGGTGCATGCCCCCTCTGGAAAACTCCACCAGATGCCAGTGGCCCCTTGGATATGGAGGGTAATGGAGGGATTCCATGTGAGCATTGGTGCAGGAACAGCCACATGGGTGGTCCTAAGGGAAAGACAGAGCCAACAGTTAGGTTGCTAGTTAACTAAATGCTTTGTAGAGTGGGAATATGGGAAGACCATGGCCCATTGATAGTCTAGAAGAGACTAAAAAACTGTGTCTGCCAGGGCATTATGGTACGTGCAGCAACTTTTTCCTCTGGAGCAGCAACCTCAGGTCACTTTGGGGCTTAGCAGTGTACTGAGTACTCTCCAGAGTTTCTTCTCTGTGTAGTTGCTTAGCAGTCTCAGGCTTTGGGATATATATTTTCATATGGAAGTGATGACCCCCAGCTTGACTCCCTGCAATTTAAGAGAGGAATGGGTAGTGAGGAGCACAGTGTAGTCTTTCATATTTGGGAAGCAGTAGATCTTCTGGGTGTCTGTTGGGAAAGCAAAACAAGAGTTAACATCTGCAGTCAGGGCTCCCAACCTTTTAGACCAGACATGTAAGGCCCCTTCCATGGTGAGAGGGCCTTTTTACTTCCTGGTCCCAGACAGGGTCTTCCATACATTTACACAAACAAACTTAATTTCAGCCCACTTCTAGGGTCCACCCTGATTCAGAGGAGAGCTATTGGCAGTGTCTCTGTCCATTTTAAATTTGCTTCCTGATAGATATTACTCAACATTTTTTTTAAGAGTGTGATTCATCTGCTCAACTTTTCCTGAAGATTTGGGTCTCCAGACTGAGTGGAGATTCCAATTAATTCCTAAGAGATTCCAGTTAATTCCTAATGATCCAGAAACCCTTTGCATTACTTATGAAGTGAAGGTGCATCCATTGTTGAATTGAATAGAATGTGGAAGTCTGAATCCAGATATGATCTTCTGTCACAGGAATTGAGCCACTGCCTTAGCTGTTCCATGTGACTTGTCTATGCTTCTACCCATCCAGAAAAGGTGTCTCCAGTTACTAGGAGGTATCTAACCCTCCAGCTGCTTTCGACATTAATGTGAAGTCAACTTGCCACTCTTCACGTGGTGTTGGTCCACTGCCATCTCTTCCAGGGACAAGATTCTCTTTGGCTTATTCTGCAAACAAATTATACATGTTCTGGTGACACGTTGGATACTCTGAGCCAGCCTTTGTCTGGCTACTCTTACTTTCAGGAAATTTAAAAGTGTCTCCTTTCATAGTGATTAACTTGATGATAGTGGCAGATGAGCAGCTCTACCAACTTTCCAGGTAGAAAAAAGAGTCCCTGGGGACTTTTAACCCATTCCTCTAAGGTGGTATGTTAGGTTCCCAGTGTCATCTGTGAAGCCCCATTCTATGATCCTTTTTCAGTCTTTTTCCTCATAGTCTGACTGGAAAACTTTTTTCAACAGTGATTTGCTGGGGCAACTGCAGGGACCCAAGTACCATGACCTGGTCTAGTTCCCAACATTTTTGTGCTGCTGCTCTTGCAGCGACGTCAGCCTTGTAATTCATTTGAACTACATAGGACTAGCCTTTTTGGTGTCCCCTGCAGTGCACTACAGCTACTTGGTGTGGAAGCTGCACTGCTTCTAGGGGCTACAAAATTAAATCACCATGCAGTGTGGACAACCAAAGCTATAGGCTGAGCCCCCAGTCTTGGGGTTTGTTCATATGAAACTTAACCCCACAAAGAATAGGTCAAGCCTACTTAAAATTAGGCCGAAGAGTCACCCCCAAGAGAGCCTCTTTTGTTGCTTAGATGTGGCCTGTCTCTCCAGCCAGCACAACAAGCAAACTCACCACCCTCTCCCTGTCTACGTGGGACATGACTCCCAGGAGTGCGGACCTTCCTGGCAACGTGGGACTGAAATCCCAGAATGAGCTGAGACTCAGCATCAAGGGATTGAGAAAAACCCTAGAATGAGCTGAGACTCAGCATCAAGGGATTGAGAAAACCTTCTCAACCAAAAGGGGGAAGAGTGAAATGAGACAAAGTGTCCATGGCTGAGAGATTCCAGAGTCAAGAGGTTATACTAGAGGTTATTCTTACGCATTAAGTAGATATCACCTTGTTATTCAAGATGTAATGGAGAGGCTGGAGGGAACTGCCTGAAAATGTAGAGCTGTGTTCCAGTAGCCATTTTGCTTGATGATGATTGAATAATGATATAGCTTTCACAATGTGATTGTGAAAACCTTATGATTGATGCTCCTTTTATCTACCTTGTGAACAGATGAGTAGAACATATGGAATAAAAATGAATAATGGGGGAACAAATGTTAAAATAAATTTAGTTTGAAATGCTAGTGATCAATGAAAGGGAGGGGTAAGGGGTATGGTATGTATAATTTTTTTTTCTGCTTTCGTTTTATTTCTTCTCTGTTGTCTTTATTTCTTTTTCTGAATTGATGCAAATGTTCTAAGAAATGATCATGATGTTGAATATGCAACTATGTGATGGTATTGTGAATTACTGATTATGTATAATGGAATATTATATGTTAAGAATGTTTGTGTTTCTTTGTTGTCATTTTTTTAATTTAAAATTAATTTAAAAAATTTTTTAAATAATGAAATGTGACTCCACCATACAGTACACAAAAATTAATTAATTAATTAATTAAATCACCATGTTTAACTTCCCGGTCTCCTGCCGACCGCAGTCCTGTTTCTTTCCAAAGGGCCCCACATGCGTGGAGAATTAAGAAGGAATATTTTGAGTCCGTATAAATGTTCACCTCTTTCCCTGTCCCTAGGTCCAGTGCTCCAACAAGGCAATTAGCTCAACTCTCTGAGCCAAGGTCTGTGGTAGTAAAGGTTTGGCTTCCAAGATATGCTCCCAGACACCAAGGCATACCCTGCTCTTCTCAGTCCATTTTCCACATAACTGCTGCCATCTGTAAAGATGTCCAAATTGGAATCTGGAAGGGAAGTTATCACTCAAAATTGGGGGAATTGTATAAGCTTCCTGTCGGACCTCAGCACAATCATGTATCAGCTCCCCCTCTTGTTCTGATGGGAACAAGGGAGCCAGATTCAAAGAAAGGGACACCTGCAACTTTACTTCATGGTTGTCCAGAAGCATGGCCTGCTATTTTCTGAGTCTGCCCTGAGTCAACCAAATGTTTCCTTTTCCTTCTAACAAAATTAGGACCCAGTGTGGAGTGTGCACTGCTATGGGCTGACCCAGGATAAACTCAGCCTCCTACAGTAGCAGCCACAGCCCATCAACAGAGTGGCCTGCCTCTTGCTGTATTGTCCAGTCCTTTGGAAAAATGAGCCACTGGTCTGGAGTCATTTTCCAGAGTTTGTGTCAGCACACCCATGGCTGTGACTTGCCTTTCATGCATGAACAGATCAAAGGACTCTCATAGGTCTGGGAGTCCCAGGGCAGGAACTCTGGTTAACTTATATTTTATTTCCTTAAAGACTGTCTTACAACAGGATCCCATGCTAGGAGTTTATTTTCTTCCCTTTTAGGGAAGGCTTGGCCATGAGGCCAAAATTGGGAATCCAGATGCAGCAAAATCCTGCCATGCTCAGAAACCCCCTCAGCTGTCCATGGTTCCTGGGCCTCTGGATCTGGATGGCTGTGCTGATGTGGGCAGCCATGAGGCTCCTCTTGCCCCCTGCTATCTGGAACCCCAGATACTTGACTTGTTGTCTTACTAGCTGAGCCTTTTTCTGAGAGATTTTATGGTCCAAGGTTCCCAAGTAGTTTAGTAACACAGGAAGTGTCCCTTAGGTCGGCAATCTCCAATGGGCGAGCAACTAAAATGTTATCTACATAGCAAATATTGGCCTTCCATGTCTCTGTGTAGGGTTTCCCTCAGATCCTAAGCCAGTCGTCTCAGCAAGCCTGTGGCCTCAAGATGGTGCCAGATGGGTAGGATGTCCAGTCGGACCTTCAGCAGGATTGGGTACTGCCGACCCTACAGGTCTAGCCTCTTCTTTCAGTTCTACTCAAATTGGAACCAATCAGTTGGCTTGGCCCAGAAGTCTGCAAGCCCATACAACTGGGTTGACCAGAGTCTTGACCTGTAAAGTGGGATAGTAGTTCCAACACCAGTGTCACCCAAGAGCAGGAGAGTGGCCTGCAGAGCCATCACCTGGTGGTCTGGCACCTTAGTTTTAAGGTAATGAGCTGAAGGAAATTTGGGTTTGTAATTTTGTTAGCATGTTCCATCCCAGTAATAGGATAGGGCACTCTGGCATGTATGAAAACTTGTGTTTAGTCCCTACTTTGCATTCCAATGAGGCAGGAATCTGGGTTGTTGTCCCCTGTCGTGCTCAGACCTGTAACGAAGGTGAAAGCGGGGCCGCAAAAGAAAGAGAAGAAACACAAGTAAAGTAAAGCAAAAGAGTGGGGACAGGGGTCAATGACTGAAGCGGTCAAATCCGTCTTCTTTTTCCACTCAGCATTTATTCATGAATCATAAGAGAAAGTGCATGCGTGCTTATTTTTTATTGTTCTTAACACCATGTATATTTCTTGCTTAATGTTTAATCTTTATTTACAACTCTTATGGGAAAGGATAGTCTGAGGACACGGCCCAGTGTGTTGACTGTTCTCTCCCCGTGCCTCAGAACAGGCCTTTTGGCCATTTGCCGTCATCTGGCAGAACACTGTGTGCTGTGCTCAGCTGTTCTTCATCCTGGTTGAGTGCAGCCATGTGTGTTCCTTAGACTGAAGTCACCACATCTTCCCCTTTCTTTTTATTTAATATATCCATGATCAGTTGCACTTCTTTGTCTCTGTTTGCTCTTTGTCACTTCTCTGGAAGCATTGGAAGACTAAATAAATGAGAAACAGAAAAATCATACACATAATACCAACAGTTCCTATACTATAAGGTATGTGAGATAGCCATAATCTTGGGTCTAATGATGAAAGCCCTTTTGCAATTCCATTCATAGCATCAGTGCCCTCTAATTTTGGAATATTCTTTTGCATGTTTACTATTCTTGCTTGAAACTTATTAATGGCTAAAGTTAAATTATTTGATGCCCTAATGTCTTTTAATTTGTTCCCACTTATGTTCATTTTCATTATACAAGAATGGAGAAATACAGAAAGATGTAACATTCCAGTCACACAACAAGTGCTGTTGCATTTTAAGCAATTGGATTTCGTCTCCCAACATAATTACAGTTTGCTCTAAGTTATCTATACACAGATTAATTTCTTTATCTATATTAACCTCCTGAGTCCATACCTTACTTGCATTTTCATGCTATTTTTGCACATAATGTGTAGTTTGAATTTCTTGTGTTAAAGCCACTCTAGCTACTGCTGCTGTGGTAGTGAGGGCTATGATTCCCAAAACTACCATAATTAAAGTACCACTAAATCTTTTGGTGCATTTAAACACATATTGTAATGTCTTGAATAAAATGTCTTGAAGATTCCCATGGTCAAGTTTGGTTCACAGGAAGCCATACCCCAAGGCGCCTTCATAAAAGGAAAAAAGTTTGATTTTTCAAAATAGAAGAAGTGAGACAGGTAAATAATTGACAATCAGAACATTGTATTTCTGATGAACATGCATTAAAAGCAATTGTTCCTGCTAAAATAACATAAGGGTTAATCACACAAGCTTGAATATAATTTGTTTGATTAATTGTAAATTTAAGAGAATGTACTGAATTATTTGAAGAATAATTTTCTTTCCAAATATGAATAGGGTCTAGATTCATGGCTAATTTCCAGACTGCTATTTGTCATGGACCCGAGCCAATGAAAGGGGATGGGACTACCATTCCCATTCCATGCCACAAGATTTTATTCGTCGCATTGATATAAATCTCAGTAGAATTATCATTCAAGGTATACCAAGGCAACTTAACTGAACAATGACTGTCAGAACTGCAATTCTGAATTGCGCACCCCTTAGGGGACCAATCTGTTGCAATTTCATAGAAACCATTAACAAGTACTGACTTTTGTTGGCATGGCATTGTACCCATTGAATATGTTCTGACTCTGGCATCCATGTATGTGTATTTTTACATAAAGACAGTCTATTAGGAACAGGCTCAGAAATTGATTTTTCTTTATAGGCAAAGCTTAGTCCAGAAAGCAAACGCAATTGAGATAGAGAATTATTTTTCTTAGGAGTATAAGTTAGGCATCTCTGACTTTCTAATTTTAAACAAGGGGTATTATCATGGCTTGAGAGACATAAAGGAAAGCCTTGAAATGCCATCACAGAAATATTAAATTTTTCTCCTTCCTCCTTTTGAAAGTAAGGAATATGAGAATCAACTGGTCCAGGAAGATGAGTTGAATCATTAATATAAACAGCTAAAGGATTGTCCTGCCAGGTAACAGGTCTTAGTAATGGAGAATTAGGTACAAATGCCCAATACACATATTGACTATTAACACTAGGAATCATCATTCTTCACCCCTGTTACGATAGCTAGCATGGCCATAAACAAATTCTCTGGCATTTGTCTAACTCTGGTATCATTTAGCATTTTTTGAACGAGCTACAAAATCCACATATGGTTCATTAGCTCCTTGTAAAATCTTTTTCCACTCAGTTTTATTCATGAATCATAACAGAAAGTGCATGCATGCTTATTTTTGATGTTCTTAACATAATATATATTTCTTACATTTACAAAATTTGTAAATGTTTAAAAAATTAAATTTAACGTTTAATTTTTATTTGCAGCTCTTGTAGGAAAGAATGGTCTGAGGACACGACCCAGTGCATTGACTGTTCTCTCCCAGTGCCTCAGAACAGGCCTTTTGGAGATGCCCAATGACAACACCAGTGTCCTTTGACAAGGAGCCCGCTCTCTCATTTAAGACTGAATATGTGGCTCCTGTGTTTACTAAAAAATCCAGCAGTTGTGTGAGATTAGCCAGAAACAAAAGGACAAATACTGCATGGTCTCAGATATGAACTGACATTAATGAATGAACTTGAAGAATTTCAGTTGGTAACAGGGACCATCAGGAGATAGGAATAGGGTAGATATTGCGTAATTGGAGCTGAAGGGGTACAGATTGTGCAACAGGACTGATTGTAAAAATTCGGAAATGGATAACACAATACTACCTAACTGTAATACGATAATGTTAGAACACTGAATGAAGCCGAATGTGAGAATGATAGAGGGAGGAAGCCTGGGGACACTAATGAAATCAGAAGGAAAGATAGACGATAAAGACTGAGATGGTATAATCTAGGAATGCCTTGAGTGTATAATGATAATGACTAAATGTGCAAATTTAAAAATGTTTTTGCATGAGGAAGAACAAAGGAATGTCAATAATGCAGGGTGTTGAAAATAAATGGCAATTTATATTTTAAAATTTCAACTTATGTGTGAGACTAAAACAAAAAATGTGTATTTGGTACAAAATTTATATTTTGACTAACGCATTTCCTAATAAAACTTATGTGGGCAGCTTAATTGATCACTATAGTACCTAGAACCTTGAGTAGGTCATGAGATTTTGTATGTTAGTCCAGAGTGATGCCCCAATAAAATCCAGAGTGATTTGAACAATGAATAAAAAAGTATTTGCAAAGTCCCCTTGGGGGAATGGTGAGAAAGGGGGAAAATTCAGCTTCCCCAAGTAGAGAAGTCTTGATATTCTCACAAGCAGTGGGGACAACCAAAGCAATAGACTGAGCCCCAATCTTGGGGTTTGTTCATATTAAATTACCCCGCAAAGGATAGACTAAGCCTACTTAAAATTAGGCCTAAGAGTCACCCCCAAGAGAACCTCTTCTGTTGCTCAGATGTGGCTTCTCTCTCTCAGTCAACATGACAAGCAAACTCACTGCCCTCCCCCTCTGTACATGGGACATGACTCCCAGGGGTGTGGACCTTCCTGGCAATATGGGACAGAAATCCTAGAATGAGCTGGGACAGAAATCCTACAGTGAGCTGGAACTCAGCATCAAGGGATTGAGAAAACCTTCTTGACCAAAAGGGGGAAGAACAAAATGAGACAAAATAAAGTGTCAATGGCTGAGAGATTCCAAATAGAGTCAAGAGGTTATCCTGGAGGTTATTCTTACTCATTAAATAGATATTACCTATTTAGTTAAAGTGTAATGAAGAGGCTGGAGGGAACTGCCTGAAAATGGAGAGCTGTGCTCCAGTAGCCATATATCTTGAAGATGATTATATAATTATATAGCTTTTGCAATGTGACTGTGTGATTGTGAAAACCTTGTTTTTTCCTTTTATCTACCTTATCAACAGATGAGTAAAATATATGGATTAAAAATAAATAAATAATAGGGGAACAAATGTTAAAATAAATTTAGTAGATGAAATGCTAGTAATCAGTGAAAGGGAGGGGTGAGGGGTATGGTATGCATGAATTTTTTTTTCTTTTTATTTCTTTTTCTGAATTGATGCAAATATTCTAAGTAATGATCGTGATGGTGAATATACAATGATGTGAAGAAATTGTGTTATTGATTATATAACAAGAACGGAATGATCATATAAAAAAAAAATCCAGCAGTTTTCCTCCCACCTAAAGTTGTACCCAGGGTTCATGGTGGGAGATAGGGATTATGGCCGGGAAGTCCCTATTTAATGTCTGCGTTACCCACCATTGCCATCTTGGGGTCTTGCTTTCCCCAACCCAGCTTGGGACATCCCTTTTCCTTACAGCAGGCACATTCCTGGAGCCTAGTGGTGGCCAGCTCCCTTGAGGCTTCCTTGGTGGTCCTGGCCTGCACCTCTGCCCTGGCCCCTCCATTACCTGGAGGAGGCACACCTGAGTAATGGCCCTGGCCAGGAGCGCAGCTGGCTGTTTCAGGGCCCCCTCTGGAAACATCCCTATTTGTGCACACTTTAAAGGCCATTTCTACCAACTGGGACATGGGACATATTTGTAGCCCACTATCCAGCTTCTGGAATTTACAATGGATGTCAAGGGCACCTTCACTAATAAAGGTCATATTTATCAGCTTGTTGTTCTCTGGCTTTCAGGATCAATATCAGTGTGCCTCTGGTATGCCTCAAAAATCCTTCCCAGGAAAGCCAAAGGATTTTCTGGGGCCCCTGTTGCACCTCCTGGATTTTAGTCAAGAACTTCTGTCTTGGAGCCCCCTTCTGCAGCCCTGATGCCACATACACACGTTATAGTGCTCCAGACAGTTCCTTTGCCCCAGGTCATTCAGATCCCAGTGGGATCAGCCTCAGGAATGGTTTCTGCTTGTGGATCATAGAAGGGGTTTTGGAGAGTCCCTTGACAAATTGCCTCTGCTTCTTACCGTTCTTTTTCTAAGACCATACATCTTTCTTCTGGGGTAAGGAGGATATTTAGAAGGGCTTGAATGTCTGCCCAGTTAGGATTATGGATAGTGAAAATGGAGACAAAAAGGCTCGTAACTTTCTCAAGGGTCTGCCCAGTAAGAAGGTGTGTTGTGTTTCCAATTGAACAAGTCTGAGGTGATAAAAGGGACATGCATAAAGACAAATCCACCAGGATGCCCCTGCTAATCTATACCATTCCACACTTGTCTTGTTGGGAATCAGCCCTGCACATGGGTTTTGGCTAAAGGAGAGATGGCCAGGGAGCCATCTCAGATTGGTTGCCACTGTGCATACGAGAAGGAGGTGGTAACTATCCCAGGAATGGGGACAGAGGCAAGGGTGGTGGAAGGGGTGGTGTCCCCTTAAGGGGGTCAGGATACTAAGGGTGCCTCCTGGATGAGGCAAAATGGATCATCTAATGGGTCCTCAGCTGGCGCATCAAGGACTGGTGAGCTTCCCCTTCTCTGAAATGGTGGATGTTGAATCGCCATGGCCCCCTCTGGAAGCAAACTGTCAGATAACACTGCCGTTTCACCTCTCCAGCCCCAAATAAAGCCATAAAAGCCTGAACGTACAGTATTTCGGCCCATTTTTCCTTCCTTTTGCAAAACAAGTCTAGTCATGGAATGATATTATTAATCAGATTGTTAGATGTCAAAGACAAAGAGAATTCTGAAAGCAGCAAGAGACAGCAATTCATCATATACAAAGGAAGCACGATAAGACTATGTGCAGATTTCTCAGCAAAATCAAGGAGGCGAGAAGGCTGTGGTATGGTATATTTAAGATACTGAAAGAAAAAAATTTCCAACCAAGAATTTTATATCTGGCAAAACTATCTCTCAAAAATGAGGGAGAGGAGACAGATTTTGAGCCACTAGGCCATCTGCTCTCCTACTACATGCCTAATAATAAACACTTTGAAACCCTGCTGTTTCAGGAATTGGTTATTGAGTGTGTTGGGCAAAAGAATCCACAGCCTTTGCCTGGTAACAATTTGACAACCCTCCAGGATGAATGCCCAAAACTCTGGAGCTCTAGCAGAGCAGGTAAGCCAGGTGACCAAGCCTCTTGCGGCCACTGGACTGAATTTAGGGTTGAGGCTCGGCAACTGAGGTTTTCTGTTCTGCCAGCATGCCAGAGACTTTTGTAACCTTAAAAACCTTCAAAGAGAGTAGCCATTTTTAGTTCTATGTCTGGACATCTGACTGGGTGAGTGGGTCATCAGGGTAAAAGTGGACTGGGTAGTAAATAGGTGGTTTGGGTTCCCTTGACCTAGGCCTGGGTCTCACTTCCACAGTGATCCCTTTTGCTCTAACCTCTACATCTTCTGTTTTTGGGTACCGTAATATATGGGGTTTGAAGCCCTGATCTAATCCAACAATGAACTGATATTTAATGAAATTAAATAGTCCTGTTTAAGTCCTGTCTGGTGTGTTGGATATATATAACCTGGGTATAGTAAAATAAATGTTTGTTTAATTGTTGATTGGTGTGCTTTAATGTCTGTTTGTTAGTTGGTGTGTTGAGTCTAGTTATTAGTTGTTACTCAAATATAAAAAATGGTAAATGTCTGTTTAAATGTATTGATTGGTATGTTTCTGCACTTGCATTGGTCAAATGTCCCTAGCTGGTTACTGATTATGGAGATTCTTTGAAAAGGGAAACTTTAGGTTGGAAAAAACATTCCATGCAAGTACTAACTAAAAGGAAGAGGGGGAATGACTATGCTAATATCAGGCAAAATGGACATTAAGTAAAAAATTGTTACAAGAGACAGAGTCATTACATATTTATTAAAGGGTCAATTCACAAAGAAGACATAAGAAGTATGAACATATATGCACCAACAACAGAACCCCAGAATATATGAAGCAAGCATTTACAGAATTGAAGGGAAAAATAATGTCCTACAATAATAGTTGGAGATTTCAATATGCCACTTTTAATAATTGATAGAGCATCTAGGCAAAGCTTTTTAAGGAATTAGACGACATGAACAACGTTATAAAACAACTATATCTAACAGACATATAGTATACTCCATCCAAATACATCAGGATGCACATTCATCTCACAGCACATGGAACATTCTCCAGGATAGATCGTGTATTAGGCCACAAACAAATCCCAATAAATTTTAAAAGATGAAAATCATACAAAATATATCATCTCTGCCCAAAATGAAATGAAACTAGAAATCAGTATCAAAGGGAAACTTGAAAAATTCAGAAATATGTGGGAAAAATTCACAAATATGTGGAAATTAAACATGACGCTATTAAACAACCAGTGGGTCAAGGAAGAAATCACGAGGGAAATTACAAAATTCTTTCAGATGAGTAAAAATGAAAACATACTTGCTTTCCCCACTATTCAGCATTGTACTGGACGTGCTAGCCAGAGTGGTTAGACAAGAAAAAATAAAAAGCATGCAAATTGGAAAGGAAGGAGTAAAACTAACTTTATTAGCAGATGACATGATCTTAATGAATCCATAAAAAAGCTATTAATAGGTTTTCTGTGGATAAACAGATTCATTAGAGTTTCAGGATACAAGATCAGAACACAAGAATTGGTTGTGTTTCTATACCACCAGCAGTGAACAGACTGAAAATGAAATTAAGAAAATAATTCCATTTACAAGAGGATCCAATAAATTAATCAGGAAGAATTTAATCAAGGAGGAGAAAGAGTTATACACTGAATACTGCAAAACTTGCTGAAAGAAATTTAAAATGACCTAAATTAATGGAGATACATCCTGGTTTGGAAGACTTAATATTGTTAAGATAGTAATATAACTCAAAGTGATGTATAGATTCAGTGAAGTCCCTATCAAAGTTCCAGCAGGCATTTTTGCATAATGGAAATGTCAATCTTCAAATTCATATGGAATTGAAAAGGTCCCAAATAGACAAAATAATCTTGAAAGGAAAAAAATTAAAGGATTCATTTTTTTATTTTAAATTTTGAAATAATATCAAACCAATAGGACAGATGCAAAAATAACACAAAGCCCATTTGGAAAACTCCAACACATCCCCCACCTAAATATCCAGATTACTGGCTTTTAACATTTTCCATATTTGCTGTATCACTTGATCCATTTATCTCATGTGGTAGTTAGGTTCGGGTGTCAACTTGGCCAGGTGAACGTGCCTAGTTCTGTTGCTGTGGACATGAGCCAATGGTATGTGAACCTCATCTGTTGCTCGTTACATCTGCAGTCGGCTAGGAGGCGTGCCTGCTGTAATGAATGACATTTGATTTAATTGGCTGGTGCTTAAATGAGAGAGCTCAATGTAGCACAGCCCAAGTAGCTCAGCATACCTCATCTCAGCACTTGCAGCTTAGCCCAGGCCTTTGGAGATGCAGAAAGGAATCACCCCAGGGAAAGTTGTCGGAACCCAGAGGCCTGGAGAGAAGGCCAGCAGAGATTGCCCTGTGCCTTCCCACGTAAGAAAGAACCTCAGTTGAAAGTTAGCTGCCTTTCTTTAGCTACATGTTAACCAAATAAATCCCTTTTTATTAAAAGCCAATCTGTCTCTGGTGTGTTGCATTCTGCCAGCTAGCAAACTAGAACGTCTATCAGTCTATTTTCTAAATAGTTGTTCTAAGCAGTTTATAGTAGATTGTATACATCATGAACCTTGAACACTTAATACTTCCATGTATATGTTCTAAGAACAAGGATATTCATTTATATGCTTCTCTTCAGTATGGTTATATTCAAGAAACTTAAGTGTTATAGAGCTTATAGCCTATATTCTATTTTTTTCATGTGTTCCCATCATGTTCTTTTGTACATTTTCTCCTCCATTATTAGGTTTAGTCCAGGATCTTGTATTGCATGTAATTGTCAGTGCTCTCTCATTCTTGCTCTCTCTCACTCTCTCTTTTGATTGTGGAAACTTATGTACAACATAAAATTCCCCCATCTCAACCACTCCCAAACATGCAGTGCAGTGTTGGTCATAGTCACAATGTTGTGGTGCCCTCACCATCATCCATTACCAGAACACTCCTATCCCCCCAAGCAAAACCCTGTACCCATTATACAGTAATTCCCCATTTTCCCTCACCTCCTGCCGCTGATATCCGGTATTCTGCTCTCTGTTTCTGAAAATCACATTATAGTTATTTCACATAAGTGGAATCATACAGTATCTGTTCCTTTGTGTCTGACTCATTTCATTTAATATGGTGTCTTCAAGGTTCCTGTTGTAGCATGTGTCAGAACTTCATTCCTTTTTTATGGCTCTATGATACTCCATACATATTTTGTTTGTCCATCTGTTAACAAACTGTTGATGGATAATTGGATTGCTTTAACTATTGTGAATAATGATGCTATGAACATTGGTTTACAAATACCTGTGCAATTCCCTGCTTTAAATACTTTTAAGAATAAACTTAGAAGTGGGATTGTTGGGTCATATGGTAGTTCTTTCTGTGTAACTCTTTAAGGCATCTCCAAATTGTTTTCCACAGTGGCTGCACTATTTTACATTGTCACCAACAAATGTTTTAGGGTCCCTATTTCTTCATATCCTCATTGGCACTTGCTGTTTTATAATTTTTTTAATAATAGCCATTCTAGTGGGTGTGAGGTATCCCAGTGTGGTTTTTTTTTTTTTATTAATTAAAAAAAGAATTAACAAAACAATTAGAAATCATTCCATTCTACATGTACAATCAGTAATTCTTAATAACATCACATAGTTGCATATTCATCATTTCTTAGTACATTTGCATCGATTTAGAAAAAGAAATAAAAAGACAACAGAATAAGAATTAAAACAATAATAGAAAGAATAAAAAAAACCTATAACTCACATGCAGCTTCATTCAGTGTTTTAACATAATTGCATTAGAATTGGGTAGTATTGTGCTGTCCATTTCTGAGTTTTTATATCCAGTCCCATTGTACAGTCTGTATCCCTTCAGCTCCAATTACCCCTTCTCTCTTTTTTTTTTTAATTAACGGAAAAAAAGAAATTAACCCAACATTTAGAAATCATACCATTCTACATATGCAATCAGTAATTCTTAACATCCTCACATAGATGCATGATCATCATTTCTTAGTACATTTGCATCGGTTTAGAAGAACTAGCAACATAACCGAAAAAGATATAGAATGTTAATATAGAGAAAAAAATAAAAGTAATAATAGTAAAATCAAAACAAAACAAAACAAAAACCTATAGCTCAGATGCAGTTTCATTCAGTGTTTTAACATGATTACTTTACAATTAGGTATTATTGTGCTGTCCATTTTTGAGTTTTTGTATCTAGTCCTGTTACACAGTCTGTATCCCTTCAACTCCAATTGCCCATTATCTTACCCTGTTTCTACCTCCTGCTGGACTCTGTTACCAGTGACATATTCCAAATTTATTCTCGAATGTCTGTTCACATCAGTGGGACCATACAGTATTTGTCCTTTAGTTTTTGGCTAGACTCACTCAGCATAATGTTCTCTAGGTCCATCCATGTTATTACATGCTTCATAAGTTTATCCTGTCTTAAAGCTGCATAGTATTCCATCATATGTATATACCACAGTTCGTTTAGCCACTCTTCTGTTGATGGAGATTTCGGCTGTTTCCATCTCTTTGCAATTGTAAATAATGCTGCTATAAACATTGGTGTGCAAATGTCCGTTTGTGTCTTTGCCCTTAAGTCCTTTGAGTAGATTCCCAGCAATGGTATTGTTGGGACGTATGGCAATTCTATATTCAGCTTTTTGAGGAACCGCCAAACTGCCTTCCACAGTGGTTGCACCATTTGACATTCCCACCAACAGTGGATAAGTGTGCCTCTTTCTCCGCATCCTCTCCAGCACTTGTCATTTTCTGTTTTGTTGATAATGGCCATTCTGGTGGGTGTGAGATGATATCTCATTGTGGTTTTGATTTGCATTTCTCTAATGGCCAGGGACATTGAGCATCTCTTCATGTGCCTTTTGGCCATTTGTATTTCCTCTTCTGATAGGTGTCTGTTCAAGTCTTTTTCCCATTTTGTAATTGGGTTGGCTGTCTTTTTGTTGTTGAGATGAACAATCTCTTTATAAATTCTGGATACTAGACCTTTATCTGATATATCATTTCCAAATATTGTCTCCCATTGTGTAGGCTGTCTTTCTACTTTCTTGATGAAGTTCTTTGATGCACAAAAGTGTTAAATTGGGAGGAGCTCCCATTTATTTATTTCCTTCTTCAGTGCTCTTGCTTTAGGTTTAAGGTCCATAAAACCGCCTCCAGTTGTAAGATCCATAAGATATCTCCCAACATTTTCCTCTAACTGTTTTATGGTCTTAGACCTAATGTTTAGATCTTTGATCCATTTTGAGTTAACTTTTGTATAGGGTGTGAGAGATGGGTCTTCTTTCATTCTTTTGCATATGGATATCCAGTTCTCTAGGCACCATTTATTGAAGAGACTGTTCTGTCCCAGGTGAGTTGGCTTGACTGCCTTATCAAAGATCAAATGTCCATAGATGAGAGGGTCTATATCTGAGCACTCTATTCAATTCCATTGGTCGATATATCTATCTTTATGCCAATACCATGCTGTTTTGACCACTGTGGCTTCATAATATGCCTTAAAGTCAGGCAGTGCAAGACCTCCAGCTTCGTTTTTTTTCCTCAAGATGTTTTTAGCAATTCGGGGCACCCTGCCCTTCCAGATAAATTTGCTTATTGGTTTTTCTATTTCTGAAAAATAAGTTGTTGGGATTTTGATTGGTATTGCATTGAATCTGTAAATCAATTTAGGTAGGATTGACATCTTAACTATATTTAGTCTTCCAATCCATGAACACGGTATGCCCTTCCATCTATTTAGGTCTTCTGTGATTTCTTTTAACAGTTTTTTGTAGTTTTCTTTATATAGGTTTTTTGTCTCTTTAGTTAAATTTATTCCTAGGTATTTTATTCTTTTAGTTGCAATTGTAAATGGGATTCGTTTCTTGATTTCCCCCTCCTCTTGTTCATTACTAGTGTATAGAAACACTACAGATTTTTGAATGTTGATCTTGTAACCTGCAACTTTGCTGTACTCATTTATTAGCTCTAGTAGTTTTGTTGTGGATTTTTCCGGGTTTTCGACATATAGTATCATATCGTCTGCAAACAGTGATAGTTTTACTTCTTCCTTTCCAATTTTGATGCCTTGTATTTCTTTTTCTTGTCTAATTTCTCTGGCTAGAACCTCCAACACAATGTTGAATAATAGTGGTGATAGTGGACATCCTTGTCTTGTTCCTGATCTTAGGGGGAAAGTTTTCAATTTTTCCCCATTGAGGATGATATTAGCTGTGGGTTTTTCATATATTCCCTCTATCATTTTAAGGAAGTTCCCTTGTATTCCTATCTTTCGAAGTGTTTTCAACAGGAAAGGATGTTGAATCTTGTCAAATGCCTTCTCTACATCAATTGAGATGATCATGTGATTTTTCTGCTTTGATTTGTTGATATGGTGTATTACATTAATTGATTTTCTTATGTTGAACCATCCTTGCATACCTGGGATGAATCCTACTTGGTCATGATGTATAATTCTTTTAATGTGTTGTTGGATACGATTTGCTAGAATTTTATTGAGGATTTTTGCATCTATATTCATTAGAGAGATTGGTCTGTCGTTTTCTTTTTTTGTAATATCTTTGCCTGGTTTTGGTATGAGGGTGATGTTGGCTTCATAGAATGAATTAGGTAGTTTTCCCTCCAATTCGATTTTTTTGAAGAGTTTGAGGAGAATTGGTACTAATTCTTTCTGGAACGTTTGGTAGAATTCACATGTGAAGCCATCTGGTCCTGGACTTTTCTTTTTAGGAAGATTTTGAATGACTAATTCAATTTCTTTACTTGTGATTGGTTTGTTGAGGTTATCTATGTCTTCTTGAGTCAAAGTTGGTTGTTCATGTCTTTCCAGGAACCCGTCCATTTCCTCTAAATTGTTGTATTTATTAGCGTAAAGTTGTTCATAGTATCCTGTTATTACCTCCTTTATTTCTGTGAGGTCAGTAGTTATGTCTCCTCTTCCATTTCTGATCTTATTTATTTGCATCCTCTCTCTTCTTCTTTTTGTCGATCTTGATAAGGGCCCATCAATCTTATTGATTTTCTCATAGAATCAACTTCTGGTCTTATTGATTTTCTCTATTGTTTTCATGTTTTCAATTTCATTTATTTCTGCTCTGATCTTTGTTATTTCTTTCCTTTTGCTTGCTTTGGGATTAGTTTGCTGTTCTTTCTCCAGTTCTTCCAAGTGAACAGTTAATTCCTGCATTTTTGCCTTTTCTTCTTTTCTGATATAGGCATTTAGGGCAATAAATTTCCCTCTTAGCACTGCCTTTGCTGCATCCCATAAGTTTTGATATGTTGTGTTTTCATTTTCATTTGCCTCGAGGTATTTACTAATTTCTCTTGCATTTTCTTCTTTGACCCACTCGTTGTTTAAGAGTGTGTTGTTGAGCCTCCACGTATTTGTGAATTTTCTGGCATTCCGCCTATTATTGATTTCCAACTTCATTCCTTTATGATCCGAGAAAGTGTTGTGTATGATTTCAATCTTTTTAAATTTGTTAAGACTTGCTTTGTGACCCAGCATATGGTCTATCTTTGAGAATGATCCATGAGCACTTGAGAAAAAAGTGTATCCTGCTGTTGTGGGATTTAATGTCCTATAAATGTCTGTTAAGTCTAGCTCCTTTATAGTAATATTCAGATTCTCTATTTCTTTATTGATCCTCTGTCTAGATGTTCTGTCCATTGATGAGAGTGGGGAATTGAAGTCTCCAACTATTATGGTATTTGTGTCTATTTCCCTTTTCAGTGTTCGCAGTGTATTCCTCACGTATTTTGGGGCATTCTGGTTCGGTGCATAAATATTTATGATTGTTATGTCTTCTTGTTTAATTGTTCCTTTTATTAGTATATAGTGTCCTTCTTTGTCTTTTTTAACTGTTTTACATTTGAAGTCTAACTTGTTGGATATTAGTATAGCCACTCCTGCTCTTTTCTGGTTGTTATTTGCATGAAATATCTTTTCCCAACCTTTCACTTTCAACCTATGTTTATCTTTGGGTCTAAGATGTGTTTCCTGTAGACAGCATATAGAAGGATCCTGTTTTTTAATCCATTCTGCCATTCTATGTCTTTTGATTGGGGAGTTCAGTCCATTAACATTTAGTGTTATTACTGTTTGGATAATATTTTCCTCTAACATTTTGCCTTTTGTATTATATATATCGTATCTGACTTTCCTTCTTTCTACACTCTTCTCCATACCTCTCTCTTCTGTCTTTTTGTATCTGACTCTAGTGCTCCCTTTAGTATTTCTTGCAGAGCTGGTCTCTTGGTCACAAATTCTCTCAGTGACTTTTTGTCTGAGAATGTTTTAATTTCTCCCTCATTTTTGAAGGACAATTTTGCTGGATATAGGAGTCTTGGTTGGCAGTTTTTCTCTTTTAGTAATTTAAATATATCATCCCACTGTCTTCTAGCCTCCATGGTTTCTGCTGAGAAATCTACACATAGTCTTATTGCGTTTCCCTTGTATGTGATGGATTGTTTTTCTCTTGCTGCTTTCAAGATCCTCTCTTTCTCTTTGACCTCTGACATTCTAACTAGTAAGTGTCTTGGAGAACACCTATTTGGGTCTAATCTCTTTGGGGTGCGCTGCGCTTCTTGGATCTGTAATTTTAGGTCTTTCATAAGAGTTGGGAAATTTTCAGTGAAAATTTCTTCCATTAGTTTTTCTCCTCCTTTTCCCTTCTCTTCTCCTTCTGGGACACCCACAACACATATATTTGTGCGCTTCATATTGTCCTTGAGTTCCCTGATACCCTGTTCAAATTTTTTCATTCTTTTCCTGATAGTTTCTGTTTCTTTTTGGAATTCAGATGTTCCATCCTCCAAATCACTAATTCTATCTTCTGTCTCTTTGAATCTATCATTGTAGGTATCCATTGTTTTTTCTATCTTTTCTACTTTGTCCTTCACTTCCATAAGTTCTGTGATTTGTTTTTTCAGTTTTTCTATTTCTTCTTTATGTTCAGCCCATGTCTTCTTCATGTCCTCCCTCAATTTATCAATTTGCTCTTTGAAGAGGTTTTCCATTTCTGTTCATATATTCAGCGTTAGTTGTCTCAGCTCTTGTATCTCATTTGAACTGTTGGTTTGTTCCTTTGACTGGGCCATGTTTTCAATTATTTGAGCGTGATCCGTTATCTTCTGTTGGCGTCTGCGCATTTGGACAGATTTCCCTGGGTATTGGATCCAAAAGTTTGGAAGATTTTTCTGTGAAATCTCTGGGTTCTGTTTTTCTTATCCTGCCCAGTAGGTGGCGCTCGTGGCACACGTTTGTCTGCGGGTCCCACCAGTAAAAGGTGCTGTGGGACCTTTAACTTTGGAAAACTCTCGTCGTCCGGAAGGTTCACTAGCTGAAGCGGCTTGGAAGAGTGCGAGCCAGCCCGGGGTCCGAACGCGGGGAGGGTTGCTGGCCGCCGCAGCCCGGGAAAGCGCCCGTCCGAATTTCCTAGTCGGCCCGGGGCGACAAGCATGGGGGGAGGGCGCCAGCGGCAGCGGCTCGCCCAGGAGAGTGCACGTTCCCGGGGAGTCTCGGGTTTGGAAGGGGCCTCCCCCCCCCGTCACCGTTCTCCGCGGCCTGGGGAATTCCGATCCAATTCTCTCAGTTGGTCCGGGGGGCCGCGCGTGGTGTGGGCGCCAGCCACCGCGGTTTCAGGGGACCGCCTCTCCAATTCTCCCAGCCGGCCCGGGAAGGGGGAAGGGAGTGACTCCGGCCACTTGCCGCCCCGCCCGGTGAAGCCCGCGCGCCTCGGTGATCTCACCCGAGCGGCTTCTCTCAGCTAGCCAGCCATTCCAGGATGGGGTATGCTGTCTTTTTTTTTCTCTGTTGTGGCTTTGGGAGCTGTTCTGTATCGTTTCTACTCCCCTAGTAGCTGTCCTGGAGAAGAAACTAAGATCTGCACGTCTTACTAAGCCGCCATCTTCTCCAGAAGTCCCCAGTGTGGTTTTGATTTGCATTTCCCTAATGGCTACTGCTATTGAGCACTTTTCATGTGCTTATTAGCCATTTACATCTTCTTTGGAGAAATACAACTCAAGTCCTTTGTCCATTTTTTAATGTGTTGGTCTTTTTGTTGAGTTCCAGGCATTCTTTATATATTCTGGATATTTATCATTATCAGACATATGATTTCCAAATATTTTCTCCTATTTTGTAGGTTGTCTTTTCACTTTCAGTATAGTGTCCTTAGAAGCACAAAAGTTTTAATTTTGATGAAGTCCAGTTAATCTATTTTTGTTGTTGCTTATGCTTTTGGTAGAAAGTATAAAATCCACTGCCTAATATAAGGTCCTGAAGATATTTCTGTAAGTTTTATAGTTTTAGCTTACATAGCTTGTAAATCCATTTTGAGTTAATTTTTGTATGTGATGTAAGGTAAGGGTTCTCTTTCATTCTTTTGTATGGGAATTCCAGTTTTTCCAACACCGTTTGTTGAAGGGACTATTCTTTCCTCATTGAATGGACTTGGTACCTTCATGAAAAATCAATTAGCCATAGATGTGTTGCTTTATTTCTGTATTCTCAGTTCTATTCCATTGGTCCATAACTCTTTCTTTGTGGCAATACCACACTGATATTTTTGATTACTGTAGCTTTAAAATAAATTTAGAACTGGTAAAAAAAAAAAGGAAACCTTTAGGCTGTATTGAAAATTGAAAAGATATTGGTTGAGTCTATTAAAAAAAGTTTTATTTCTGTAACATAATCTAGCCTCAAAATGATTTAAAATGAAAACACTACCATTACAGTTAAAATTAAAAATATTACAGTTAAAATTGTTCTACCAAAAAAGTAGAAATGGGATGAGATATTATATTCAATCCTTTATTTGTCCCTCTCAGAAGTATTTCTGTGTTTCTATTTCTTGCATAACTAACTTGCTATTTGTGTCCGTCTTTCTGTTCAGTGTATACTCACATACCTTCAGATAGTAATAGCAAATTAACAAGAAAATTCTTAAAGAGCTCTATTGAACTGCTTAGAAATAATTAGGTACCTGATATAAAATATACATATATAAATTGGTACTTCTGAAATAAAAAGGAAAAACTCTGAGCAGCAAGATTCAAACACCTTAGTTTTGTAATTACTGGAGATGAACCTGGACATTAGAAAGAAACTGCCCCTGGAATTTCTCTAAGGCAGCTGAAAACTGTCAAAGGGCTGCCTCTGGAAAAAGCAAAGACCTTTTCCAAAGGTCCTGGTCACAGCTTTTATTTCAATAAAATAAATCTAATGCTTGCACATAGTTAAAGGGCACAGGAACTCTCAAAAATCCACGGCCCTCCCCTAAAACTTTCAATAAACCAGCCTTTGTTCTGCCCCCAGGTCTGACTACATAAAGCAGTTATGGTGGGAGGGGTAGGCACAGAAATACGTGGCAAAGTGTGGTTTAGAGTTATTTTTAACTGGGCCTGGAGATTAAAAATAGTAAACATAAAAAAATACTACAGAATAGGCTCTGTTTGTTAATATTATTTTTCCAATAATACCTTTGCAATGGTAATTGTAGTAATCAGATCACTATTAAAATATGAATAGCCTTTGGATAGGAGTAACTGAATCAGATCTAATTATCAAACTGCAGTAAGTAAAATGGAAAGTCTTTGAGAGATAAGTTTTCCTGGATTTAGACTTAGGACAAATTAAACAATTGCAGTATATTTTCCTGGACTTGATAGTCAATGTACTTTTAAAATAGTTTGTAATTTTAAGATATTATGAAAACAAAGAGATTTTTTCAATCTCTGATAAAAGAAATTTTATGATAAATTTTGAATTAAAAAATGTGATTTTTTTTTCTGCTTGGGTGTGTTCTCCCTAAATCTGTATAAGCTTACTGATAAATAAGCTAGTATTATAAATATAGTCCCAAAATTCCTCTTAAAATAGCCTAACTAGATAGGTTAAGTTACATAAACTGAGCAATGCACCTGGTAACAATACTTATATAAAATATAATAAAATTAGGAATATGCTGATGCTTCATATACCCTATTTAAGAAGCCCGTTAAGTTTAGTAAGATAATATAAATGGATTTTTAATAACCTTCATTACCTGTATTTCAAAGTATCTGTCTTTGGTTACTTGGCTGTTTGTTACCTCAGTATGTGGAAGAATTTGAATTTGTAGTGGCTTTGTTAATGTCAATCAGTATATTTCTGTTAGTAAATGCTGTTATAAATAGGGAAAACCTAATTCTTAGCTTCAAAAAGTTTGTATTCTAGTTAGAATATACATATAGTAGGGCATAGACAGTGGCAGCAAAGGAGTAAAAATGCTGGAAAAACTTAAAAAGCAGTAGATGAAGAATGAAAAAAGTAGATAAAGAATTACCTAAGAAGACCTTATAGAAGAGATGACACTTGTAAGAACTTTAAGTTGAAGAGCAGCATTTAAACAAACAGAACTATGAACTAGTTTTTTAGAAGCCTTAACTTAATTTTGTAAACTAACATATTCCTGGTATTATTTAGTAGTTGGAAATAATGTTGAGAAAAATATCTGAGTTTTTTTTCTGATATAAATCCCTTAAATATTGAAAGGCTGATTATATTTCAAACCTGGGGCTTTTCTCACCTTCGAAGGTAGTACTGAATTGGAGTGAATATTTTAGGCATATTGTAAATAATCATTTGTGTGTTCTGAGTGTAAAGTATATTGATGCCTGGCTGTGTTCTAAATCCAAACATAAATTTCTTCCTTCTTCCATTGTTTGTAGTATCTCTGTCTCTTCTCCCCTTCATGAATAATTGGAAGGAAGTATGCAGGTTTAAAAGTTTGTGAATTTATCATCAAATTTATTCCTGATTATGTGCTGTCTGGATAAATAAAAACTATAGGTGGAATGGATAGGGAAGTTGATAGAAAATTTAAAGAAGTGGATTTTGTTTATTATAGTTATTGTTGACCACAAGCCCTGAATGGATACAGAAAATAGAAGAGAGTTGGAGGAGGTGAATTTTCTTTGTTATAGTCATTGCTGACTATAAGCTCTGAATGAATGTAGAGATTTGTAAAGAAGGAGTTTATGAATGTGAATTCTGTCTGTCATAGTCAGTATTGACCAAAGTTAAATAAGCCTGTTTTTCATACATTGCAAAAAAGAGAAAGGTTTTGTGTCAAGCTGAGTATTCCTACAAGACTAAATTTAGTTTTCTCCCTGTTAAAATAACGTGGATTGTTAGTCTGCTCTTAGTGTAAAGTTTTTCTTAACCGTTTGAGTACTCTGTCTAGAAAACAAGATTTCACATCCGAATAATATCCTTTTTAACATTCTTGGCCTTGCCAGCCTGTATTTCAGAAGACAAGTCTTCTCACTGTTAAGCGAAAATAATGTTACAAATAATTTGTTCTTTCACCTAGTGCAAGTAAGTTGCTAAAATAGTTTAACCTATTGTATAGGAGGTGTTTGGGAAGTATTGCAATGGTTAAAAGAGATTTTCTATCCTGTTGCTGGTAATTTGTATAGGTAAAATACTATTATTCATATAGTCAGGGACTGTATAAAATTCCTAAAAATTTGACTGTATTCTCACTGTCCATGTTATATTCTGATACTAATGTGTATGCTGTTAAACAATGATATGGTGTTGTTAGTCATGGTTTTAGTTATTGTTTAAAAGCTACAAATCATAAAAACAGTCAAATTGTCAGTTGCACTGCTTTGCTCTTATACTTATCTAAAAGTATATGTGGTTAGCTATAGGTCAGAGCTCCATCTATAACAGGGAAAGTCTTTTTTAAAAAGCAGGACAAATATATAAATTATGTTTTTACCTGTTAATTAGCATAACTCTGGTAAATGTGTAAAAACAAAACAGAACAAAGCCATTATGGTTTGTTAATATAAAACAACTGTCCAGTGCTTTATTTCTGGAAATAGTTTCATTAAAAAATGCTTATAAAAATTAGAACTTACATTGTAGGCTCTAACTGTTATCTTTAAATTCTGAAATGCTTTTCTTTTAGTATAATCTAGTAGTTCCCTGGAACTTTTATCTGTGTGACACCTGAGACTCAGATTTAGTTCTCCAGTTCTGAAACTTGTCATAAGTCCACAGAGCAACTGTTAAAACAAAACAAAACAAACAGAAAAAAAAAGATCAAGCTCCAATTAGAGAGAGGATGAAACTGATCTGGTTAAAACTAAGGTAAATTGACATACATACAAGGTAAGAAAATAATGTCTGCATTTTAAAGCTTTAACTTTTGTTTGAGACAAAAAAAAATGTTTATTTTGCCCAAAAGTTAAATTTTCTGTAGCACAGACTATCTAAAATAATCTCTAGTCAGTTTATTTAAACATTCTAATTAGCTTTAGTTGAAATATAATAGAATAAGGAATAAAATCTTAATATTCTATACACGTTAATATTATATCATGATGCATTTCAAAGTATTCTGGGAAGAAAACTGAGAAGTGTTTGCAAAGTCCCTAGAGGGACTGGAAAAAATAGAACTATTAAACTTCCTCATCTGGGAAGTTCCTGACATTTTCTTAAGCTAAAGAGGGGCTCTCAATTCAATAAGCCACGGCCTCAATTTTGAAGCCTGCTTTTATGAAACTTATTTCTGTAATTGCAAACTGAATCAGTGCCTAAGAGTCATCTCCAGAGAATCTCTGCTGTTGCTCACATGTAGTCTCTCTATAAGCCAAACTCTGAACTTCTCCCCTATGTGGAACATAATTTTCAAAGGTATAAGCATGGCCCTGGCATCATGAAACATAACTGGCCTGGCATTGTGGGACATAACTGTCCCTGGCACTGTGACACATAAGTTTCAAGGATGAGCCTGGCCCTTGCATCATGGATCAACTGACAAAAAAAGGGGGAAGAAATAGTTTCCCTGACTAAGAGATTTCAAATGAAGTCAAGAGTTCATTTTGAAGATTACTTTTATGCAAGTTTCAGGCAGATATTGCAAACTGCCACAATATGGGAAACCCCAGCCAACAGTGTTCCTGCAAACCCTGAAAGATATTCTGTGCTCTATAAAATTTTACTTAATAAGTTTGCTTTTCAGAGACTTGAAACCTCCAGATTGTTCCAATGCCAGAGAAGCTCTGAAACCCAGATATACTGGACTCTCTAGGAACAACAACCAGTTTCATTGTATCATCCCTTTGTCCCTTAACAGCTGCCGTTTTCATCCTTGAAGCAGCTAGGAGAGTCATGCCCAGATATCCCTCAAGATTGAGAGATAATTATCAAATCAGAGAGAGGAATTGTAACTGAGAAATAAAGATTTAAGGGATGGTTTCGGTTACTGAATTAATATATAGATATTCCTTTTTGCTTTCTGAGACAGAGGGAAATTCCTGAAATATTTTTACATTGTAATCCAGCCTGCCTTGATCTCTGATAATGATTGAATAGCCCTTATCTTCTGCCCCTGTCATTGTAAAAACTTTGTGACTGACTTTCATTTGTACCCAGTTTTTCAACTTTAGAGTCTTGTAATCACTAAAGGCAGCCCCTAATGTTTATTGATGAAGGGTCTTGGGTCAGCCCACAACATAACCCACCCCAAGTTCAAAGTTATCTTAGTAACCAAGACTGGATCTAACCAACATGGGCCTGCCTGACATGTGCTGTAGCTTATATTTTAACGTATAAGTCACCTATACCTCATTCCACCATTTTCTTACTCATGTTCTGTTACTAAGCATGTAATCAATCTGTGCATGTGCAAAAATAATTAGATCACCTCTAATTACATCATCTGAGGCCACTGTGCTCATTATCCTAAACACTGCCCATCTTTTCTCTAATAAAGCCCTCAGAATTACTGCAGTTCAGGAAGACACTGATAGTTTTGGGCCACTAGGTCATCTGCTGTCCTACTATGCACCTAATATTAAATCCTTTCTCTCTTTGAAAAAAAGTGGGGGAGAGTGTAAATAATTTTCAGACAGATGCAGAGAAAATTTGTAAACAAGAGACCTGCTCTACAAGAAATACAAAAGGCAGATAATAAAAGGCAGGGGGGAGAGCTCTGGAGAAATTATCAGTAGAGATAGAAAGAGAGAAAAAAATAGATATGATATATCAGAATAATGCCATGGTGCATGTAACAATGTGGATGAAACTTGAGGACATAATGTTGAGGGAAATTAGCCAGAAACTAAAGGATAAATATTGTATGATCTCATTTAATATGAAGTAACATTAAGAACAAACTTTGAATTAAAGTTGAGAACACAGATTATTGCAATCGAAAGAGGGTGGAGATTGGGTATTTGATGCTGAAGGACTACAGATACTTAATAGGATTGATTGTAAAGATCTAGAAATGGAGAAGAAAATACTATCTGATGGTAGCCCAATATTGCAAGTACACTGAACAAAGCAGAATGTATGGTTGAAAGAGAAAGGCTGGGGGCATTTCCAGAAGGAGCAATAGGACACAAAGACTGGGATTGTATAACTTAGTGAAACCTAGAGTGGACAATGATGATAATTAAATGAGGGAAAACAAATGAATGTCAACATTTAAAGGTGCTGAAAATGGAGTGGAATATGGAAAAAATACAATCAGTCAAACTAGGGTCTATAATTAACAGTTACATTGTAATATGCTTCCAATGAATATTACAAAGACAATATACTAAAGGTAAATGTCAATAAGAAGGGAGGGGAAGATAAGGGAGGGGGACTTGATTCTTGGTGGTGGTGTTATTTTTTTTTTTTTAATTTTTTATTAATTAAAAAATTACACTAAGAAAGAAACACAAACATTCTTAATATATGCTCATTCTGTTCTTCATATATAATCAGTATATCACATATTTCACAATTCATCACATAGTTGCATATTCATCATCATAATCATTTCTTAGAATATTTGCATCAATTCAGAAAAAGAAATAAAAAGACAACAGAAAAATAAAATGAAAACAGAAAAAAAAGAAAAATTTTACATACCATACCCCTTACCCCTCCCTTTCATTGATCATTAGCATTTCAAACTAAATTTATTTTAACATTTGTTCCCCCTATTATTTATTTTTATTCCATATGTTCTACTCATCTGTTGACAAGGTAGATAAAAGGAGCATCAGACACAAGGTTTTCACAATCACACAGTCACACGGTGAAATCTATATCATTATACAGTCATCATCAAGAAACATGGCTACTGGAACACAGCTCTACATTTTCAGGCAATTCCTTCAGTGTTATTTTTATTTTTAAATTTTTTATTCTTCATTTTTTTCCTCTTTATCCTTCTTTGTGGAAGAAATGGAAATGTATGCATATAGATTATGGTGGTGAATGCATAACTATGTGATTATACCAGGAATCTTTGATTGATTACTTAGGAAGGAATGAATGGTGTGTGAATAAAACTTTTAAAAATGGAGAGAGTCATGACAGCCTATGCAGAGAGCCACAAGAGCCCCTGCAGCCAGAGACCTTTGGAGAAGGGGATGGGAGCTCCCTGGGAGAGCTTCATGGAATGGAAGGTCTGGAGGGAGGACTAGCAGATGTCGCCATGTTCACCATGTGCCTTTCCAGTTGAGAGAGAAACCCTGAACATCATGGGCCTCCTTGAACCAAGGTATCTTTCCCTGGATGCCTTAGATTGGACATTTCTATAGTCTTTTTAAATTTTGGACATTTTTATGATTTTGCACTATGAACTTGCAACTTGGTAAATTCCCCTTTTTAAAAATAGATAGATAGATGGATAGATAGATAGACAGACAGACAGAAAGATACAGAGAAAATGTGGTGAGAGTTACACCTATTCACTGTTGGTAGGGAAGTAGAATGGTGCAGCCCCACTGGAGAGCAGTGTCGTGGTTCCACAGGAGGAGGTGCATAGGGTTGCAATATGATCCTGCAACTCCATCACTCAGTATGTACTTGGAGAACAGAAATCAGGGACACGAATGGACATTTGCACACTGGTGTTTATGGTGCCAGTATTCATGACTTGTAATGGATAGGGGTGGCCTAAGGGTACATTGTCTGATGAAGGGAACGATGAACTGTGATATATACATACAAAGGGATATCGTGTGTCTGCAAGCACACAACCAGGTGAATGAAACTTGAGGACAGCTTGTGGAGTGCAATAAGCCAGAAATGAAAAGACAAATATTATAATGCCTCACTAATATGGACTAACTATAATGTGCAAACTGAGAATTGAATTCAAGATCATAAATAACCGGGGGAAGTCTTTGTTTACAGATTCCTAGATCGTAAATGCTTACAGCAGTCTAAATTTTGAGATGCTGAGCTCTTTCAGTATATCCTGGTCATCCCTGGAACTTTGGGTATCTGTTGATAGCTGAGACTCAGAGCTCAAGTTCTGCAGCTATGAAAGTTAGCATTACCCCATATAGCCAATGTTTAAAAAAGCTGAAAAATAGTTCAGACTTCAATTAGAGATATGAATAAAGCTGATCTGGCTAGAACTAAGGTAAATCAGACTAAAGGGAAAAGGATGATATTAACTATATTTTAAACTTCAACTTCTGTGTGAGACCAAAGAAAGAGATGTTTATTTGGTACAAAAGTTATATTTTCTGTAGCACACTATCTAATTTAACTTGTATGGTCAGTTTATTCAACCACCATAATTATGTGGAAACTTGAATAGGGAATGAGACCTTGCAGATTAATGAGACGCCTGACACATGGCAGAGTAATATAGGCAGAAGATAAAAAGTATTTGCAAAATCCCCTCAAAGGACAGGGGGAAAATGTGAAAATGTTAAATTTCCCCACCTGGAGATTTCCCAATATTCTTGCAAGCATTGGAGGCTACCGGTTTAATAGGCCAAGCCCTCATTCTTGGGGCTTGCTCTTATTAAACTTACTCCAGCAGAGGAGAAGCTAAATTTACTTGTAATTATGCCTAAGAGTCACCCCCAGAGAACCTCCTTTGTTTCTCAGATGTGGCCTCTCTAAGTCACTCTGCAAATAAACTTAATACTCTCTCTCTAAGACACTCTGCAAATAAACTTAAAACTATTCTCTGTTTTGGTAGGAAGGTATTATAGATCCCACAGTGCCAGTGTCAAGCTCACCCCTGGGAGTCATGTCCCATGTTGCCAGGGAGACTCACACCCCTGGATGGGTTGACCCAATTTTTGAAAACCACCATAGCCCCCTGTCATGGTCAGGTTCATGTGTCAACTTGGCCAAGTGGTGGTACCTGCTTGTCTGGTTGGGCAAGTGCTGGCCTATCTGTTGCAATGAAGACATTTTATAGAATTAAATCATGATCACATCAGCTGCATCCACAGCTGATTCCATTTGTAATCAGCCAAGGGGAGTATCTTCTTCAATGAGTGATGCTCAATCTAATCACTGGGAGCCAGCCTTTTAAGGAGTATTTAGAAGAGACAGGCTCTCTTCCTGCTTTGGCTGGTGAGCCTCCCCTGTGAAGTTCATCCAGACCCTCCATCGGAATCGTCAGCTTCATAGCCTGCCCTGCAGATTTTGGACTCTGTGTTCCTGTGGTCACATGAGACACTTTTATAAATTTTATATTTGTGAGTGTTTCCCATTGATTCTGTTTCTCTAGAGAACCCTAACTAATACACCCACTATGTGGGACATGACTCCCAGGGGTGTAAAACTCCCTGTCAACATGGGACAATACCCCCAGTGATGAGCCTGGCATTTTTGGGTTGAGAAAGCCTTCTTGACCAAAAAGGGGAAAAGAAATGAGGCAAAATAAAATTTCAGTGGCTAAGCGATTTCAAACAGAGTCAAGAGGACATTCTGGAGGTTATTCTTATGCAGCATTTAAATATTCCTTTTTAGTTTCTAGTGTATTAGAATAGCTAGAAAACCTGAAACTGTTTAACTGTATTCAGTAGCCTTGATTCTTGATTATGAATGTATAACTATACAGCTTTTATGATGTGACCATGTGATTATGAAAACCTTGTGACTGGCACTCCCTTTATCCAGCGTATGGGAAGTTTAGAAGAAGATAAAGGCAAAATAAATAATGAAGGGATAAGGGGTATGGGATGTTTGGGTGTTCTTTATTTTATTTTTTCTGAGTGATGAAAATGTTCTGAAATTAATTGTGATGATGTATACACAACTAAGATGATACTGTGAGCCATCAATTGTATACTTTAGATGATTATTTGGTGTGCCGGTCTGAATCTGTGGTGGACCCCAGAAAAGCCATACCCTTTGATCCTCATTCAATATTGCTGGGTGGGAACATTTTGATTGTTTCCATGAAGATGTGACCTACCCAATGGTGGGTGGTAACTTTTGATTAGATGATTTCCATGGAGGTGTGTCTCCACCCACTGAAGAGGAAGTTGCTTGCTGGAATCCTTTAAAAGAGGAAATATTTTGGAGAGAGTCCTTTTTGGTAGAGCCACGAGAAAGCCAGCAGACTCCACCATGTTCTCCATGTGCCCTTCCAGCTGAGAGAGAAATATTGAATATCGTCTGCCTTCTTGAACCAAGGTATCTTTTCCTGGATGCCTTAAATTGGACATTTCTATAGACTTGTTGTAATTGGGATATTTTCTTGACCTTAGAACTGTAAACTAGCAATTTATTAAATTCCCTTTTTAAAAGCCATTCTGTTTCTGGTATATTGCATTCCAGCAGCTAGCAAACCAGAACATTTGGTATGCAAATGTATCTCAATAAAATTGTATTAAAAAAAGATCACATGAGGAATTTAGAACCATCATTTCCAGTTAAAGAGATTATTTGATGAATGTGGTTAGTTTTTTTAAAATAGCTATTTGGATTATTTGGAAATTCCCTAAGGCAGGCATCTATTATAATTGTTTTAGTAAAATAAAAATATTTCAGAACTATTGAAATGGAATATTAATTGAATGCAAACATTTATCACAACAATGACCACTTCTTTTTTCTTCAGCATTCATACTTATCATTTCTTCTTAAAGCTGGATTTTTGAAGATTACTTCAAAATTAGCTTTTTTGTTCTCCTCAAGCAAGGTGCTTGGTTGACTCCAATTTTTTAAATTGTGACATATATACACAAAAAAGCAATAAATTTTAAAGTACATTTTAACAAGTAGTTATAGAGCAGATTTCAAAGTTAGGTATGGGTTGCAGTTCCATAAATTTTTCCTTCTAGTTGCTCCAAGACACTGGGGACTAAAAAGAAGTATCAATATAATGATTCAGTAGTCAAACTCATTTGTTAAATCCTATCTTCTCTATTATAACTCCTTCTTCTCCTTTGATCCTCACAATCTTAAGGGATTTTTGAGTTATATGCATTCTAACTTTTTTCATGTTGAAAGGGGTATTAACAGTGTGGGATAAGGGATGGAACTGGTTGATGTTCTTGGAGATACTGGCTTATCTGGGTTTCAGGTCTTATCTGGTCTGGGAACCATCTGAAGGTTTTACTTTTCTGAAAAATAAACTTAGTGTGTGCAACTTTTGTAGGATCTCAGATAGAGCCCTGGTGTTCTTTAGGGTTAACAGGAATGATGTTGGTTGGGGTTTGGCAAACCATGGCAATTAGAAATATCTAGCTGAAACTTGGTTAAGAGTAGCCTCCAGAATAGCCTTCAACTCTATTTGAACTCTTTTAGCCACTGATACATTATTTTGTTACATTTCTGTCCCTCCTTTTGGTCAGGAAGGTATTATCGATCCCACAGTCCCAGGGCCAAGCTCATCCCTGGGAGTCATGTCCCACATTGCCAGGGAGACTCGCACCCCTGGATGGGTTGACCCAAATTTCAAAAGCCACCATGCAGACAAATTTTTCGGAAATGCAGTAGTTTCCAAAAGGATCTAAGGAAGAGTCTTCCCCAAGCATATAAAAAGTTAAGCAAAATTATTTCTTCGAATCGCCATGTTTGTACAGCAAGAAAAAAAAATTGTACCAACCTAAGAAAATTTACATTAAATTGTTTAATGTTGTGTGGATTCAAAATTTCATTATGTAAATGAGAAATTGTGGGTAATCAAATCCAGATTCAAAATTATCCACTCCCTTCTGAGAAGACTGTGAGAAGAGCACCTGAGGTCAAGTTTCAAATCCATTTGATTCATTCAAACACCAAACTGAAGCAAGGTCACCTAGCACAGTTTCCACCTCTAGGCTGCTATACCTGCCCTTGGTGTGGTCTTGCACTGTAGGACTGTCTGGTGCTCCTCATACAAGCCAGCCCTCCCCTTGTGCACTAACTCCCATCCCTATCCCTCTTACCTGTTCTAGAACCCCATTCCAGAAATTCTCCCCTCCTGCTCTATCTTCTTTGGATCTTCTTTCCCATCCACATCTAAGTGTGCTATTTCTTGTAAAAGCCCTCTTTTGATCCCACTTCCCCTGCCAGTTATCACTTACAGTTTCCTCCTTCTTTTTGTAGAAAAACTTGAAAGAATGGTATAAACTCACTGTCTCTGTTTTCTCTCCTCTGTTTTCTTGGGAACCTTCCTTTCCTTGGAACCATCACCCACCCACCCACACACCTCCACACATATTCTGCGTGCAACCAGCCCTGCAGGAAATCCCATTGGCCCTCTCTAAAGATATATCCAGAATCTTCTTGCCACTGCCATGGCCCCCTACCTGCTGGGTCATATCCTCCCTTTCTTATCTTTCTCTCCCATCCTCACCCCTTTCAGTCTGATCTGGACACTGCAGCCCTGCTGATCCTGTTAAAATGCAAAGCCCTGCAGTTGCTGCCATCTCACTTAGAGTGAAAGCCAGGGCCATCACGGTCCCCCTCCCAGGACATTGACCCACCTGACTCACTCAATTTCACACACTGGCTCTTTGCAGCTCCCCAAACTTGCCAGGCACCTTCCCGGCCAAGAACAGCATGTACAAAGTCCCTGAGCCAGGACGGTGTACACTGGGTTCTGGGAGCAGCAGTGAAGTCCATGTGACAATCTAGTGAGCTCAGATGAAAGGAAGGTTTGGTGGTTGGCAGGGTGGGATGGTGGGGAGGACCTGAGAAACGCAGCCCCTGCCCTGACCTAAGTTTAGATAGGAGTGTCTGAAATGTTCGGGGTGTTGGGCTGCGACAAACAACAAATGGTGTTTGTTTCTTTTTAAGAAAATCTCAATGGGGAAAATGGCTGTTTTTACATTGTCTGAGAATAGAAATGTACCTTATTTCACAATTTATGTAGCTGATTTTACGTATTTTTCTCAGTTCTATCAGGTTTTTGGCATTTATAACAGTTTAGTGCCCTCTGGAAAGATGGGGTGTCAGACAGAACATATTGTTTACCTTTGCCGCGCCCCCCACCTCCAGCCTCAGCATCACACACACACAAACACATGCGCACATATACACATGCATGCACACGTGAACATGTACACATGAGCATATGCGTACACACGTGCATGCTCACATGCACATGCGTATATATACACATGCACATGCATACACACTCCACACTTGCGAGGCCCAGCCTTGGACATATTAACTTCCCTGAGCTGCCTTTCTTCCTTTGCCAAATGGGGAAAACGATTTTATCCTTGTAGCAATGTCAGAAATGTTAGCCATAATGATCAGAAAGAGCCTAGAACTTAGAGACCACCCAACACATTGCAGATATTCTTTTTTATTGGGACCACTTAGTGAGTAAAAGGGAGGTGGGAGCTATGGCTTATGAACAGCTCAAGGGGTAACACTCAAGAACAATTAATAGTCTTATAATAATGCCTCATTACATTAACAGTGACTCCCCAGAGACCCTGCTAATCTGGCTGCAGGAATGGAACCAGAGTCTGCAGAAGTGGGGAGGTACTGGCCCCACCCACTCTTCCTTAAGGCTGATGTGACTTCCGAAGGTGGCCTCAGTTCCCAGGGCCACCTGTGGGCCCAGCAGACCGGATGGTGAACAGAGGGCGAGGACGGCAGCTCTGAGGGTCACCGGTGCCCACCCCACCCCCAGCCTCCCACCCTCCCTGCACCACCGCCAGGCTGGTCTGCATAGTAGACTCCAGGCTGGTGAGATCCTGGGAGGACACACAGGGACTTACTCACATCATCAAAATCCCCATTCCCAGAGTCCAGGGCTCCAAGGAGTTTCTGCATCTCTGTGAGTCTGTCTGGGACAGGGCCAGGAAGCATTCATGGGTGAGTGTGCCCAGCTGCCCCACGCTCCTCCCCCAAATTAAGTAAGTTCTGTGTCAGTTTACCCACCGCTCCCTAACACCACATGCCCCTGACCCCAAAAAGAAGTTCAGTATTTGATGGCCTGGGGAGAAAAACAGGAGGGCAAGGAGGTCAATAAATGTGAGGGGCCATGGGGTAGGGAGAAAGGGCTTTGAGGAGGGTAGCTGGGAGATAAGAAATGCAAGGATGAGCTGGGATTCCTCTTCAACAGCTCTCAGCTGCCTACAGGAGTTTTGGGGTGTGGTGGGCCTGGTTTCCAGTCAAGTTCACATATGCAATGTAGTTCATCTGGGCTCCCAGTGGCTGGGAAGCATAGTGTGTCCCCAGTATCATAGCAAATGATGGACCCAACTGCAAAATACGCTTGTTGTCATTTCGTTTAAGATGATGAGATGACCATCAGGTTGAGATGTAGTTTAATATTGTTAATGATAATACTACATTTCGACAAATGCCGTCACAGTCTTCCAACAGAACAAACTCCGTAGAAGTTCAGTTAATGCAAAGACCCCTGTTGATCTGTTCAGCCAGCATCTCATCCAGTGGTCCCCCTGCCCAGCGCTGGGAGCTGAGGCCAGCTTCCTGAGTCATGTCAGCCTTAACCGAAGAGTGGGTGGGGCCAGTGCCCCTTCCCTCTACAGACTGTGGTTCCTTTCCCTTGACCCAAAGGAGCAGGGACCTTTAAGAGTTATCAGTTGCAATGTGACACATGTCTGAACAATAAAAATTCAACCTCTCAATGCCTAAAGTGGTGCACATCTGAATTAAAAAGAAAAACTGGTTTAAAACCGTAAGAAAACCATTGTGCTTATTATAATTCCTTCATCTCTGCTCTAGGAAGCTATTCGTGGCAGTTATACTTTATCTGGTAAGAGACAGGACTGCTTTCAGAATCACCTGTGGTGGGAGCACCTTTAAACTTGGAGATCCTGGGAACCCTTCTCCCTGCCAGGCCCAGCCCATCCCTGTGGCAGGGGCTGGGGCTAGGAATCCTGTACAGTATGAAAAAGCTCTCCCAATAACTTGAATACACTAACATTCCTATTCCATCTTCTTGAGAACCTCTGCTCTGTGGTATATTGATGTGAAAATAAGGCAAGGAGGAAGGAAATTAAAAAAAATCACATGCACACATGCATACTTTCTACTCCCTTAGGTTTGAATAATAATTTCAAAATCTATCTCATAAAGTTCCTCTCTTACAAAAATAATTTAAGAAAAACAAGACAAAGGTATTTCTTAGGGCACAAATATAATGAAGCAGTGCATTGTAGCTACAAGACATACTTCACACAAGTCATTTCCAGACAAAGAGATACAAGGCTGTTTTCTCCAAACCAGTTTCTGATGTCAGCCATAATTCAAACGAGGCTGAAGAAGTGAGGCAATGCATGGTACAAAGAGATTTTTAATCTTTCATCATAAAGTAGAAACTTTATGTATGTAGTATGTATAAATCCAGGAAAAGACAAAATAATAAAATTATTGGGATTGAAACATATCAAGAGGAAGTGGGTAATGACCTAGCATGAAATGAAGCAATATCAACCAGTGAAACTTTGCATGCTTATTGAATCCCTAGTGTGACAGGGCCACCTACAAAGTATGGGGCAAATACGGCACAAGAAATGACCCTATTTCAAAGCTTCACAAGCTACTTGGAGAGGGAGTTGGTCAGTTACAAGGTCCAGCAATGTGCTAGATGGGTTTTTTTTTTTTTTTTTTTTTTTCATGGGCAGTCACTGGGAATCGAACCTGGGTCTCTGGCACAACAGGCAAGAACTCTACCTGCTGAGCCACTGTGGCCCGCCCTAGATGGGTTTTTGAATGACTGGAATCACAGAGGCTCCATGGGGGGCATTGGGAGGTTCTGTTGTAATTATGAATTGCTGGAGATGAAGGGAGATAGACCTGTGAGTACTAGCTGTAAAAAGTCCTGTGCTTTCCATGGCCCTTTGGGTATAGGAATTTTTAAACATCAGATTCACTCCTGAATTTTTAAACTCCTGATTTACACCAAGCAAAACACAGTTAAAATTCAGTGTATGAATTTTCTATCACATATAGTTGTGATGTACACCCAGGCCCAGCATCAAGCTCCCCCAGGAATTCTGGGGGAATGTGTGGTCTTCTCTCTCAGCTCCAGATGTCATGTCTGTGACCCAAAAAGACAACTTAGAGCCAGCTGCCTTACTGCCACCTGTAGCCCAACAATGTACAATGGAAACATGGGGCCAGAAAGCCACTTCCATTCAGGAAGGTGACTGATGGTGGACACATAGCTGTCATCGAGCAGGTAGACACCCTGCAGGACCCCCTGGTGGGGGTGCAAGAAGTTCCCTGAGCAGGTTCTGCCTCATGGGGTGAACTTCTTACACACTGTCCTTCAAGGTCTTTGACCTGCAATTTAGAAAATTCATCCTTTTCCATCTCCTCCTGAACCACATCAAAAATGAATGTTGATATGGATTAAAAATAAATAAATGAACAATAGGGGGAACAAATGTTAAAATAAATTTAGTAGATTGAAATGCTAGTGATCAATGAAAGGGAGGGGTAAGAGATATTGTATGCATGAATTTTTTTCTGTTTTTTTTATTTCTTTTTCTGAATTGATGCAAATATTCTAAGAAATAATCATGATGATGAATATACAACTATGTGATGATATTGTGAGTTACTGATTATATATCAAGAATGGAATGATCAGGCGGGCCACGGTGGCTCAGCAGGCAGAATTCCTGCCTGCCATGCGGGAGACCCGGGTTCAATTCTCGGTGCCTACCCATGCAAAAAAAAAAAACGAATGGAATGATCATATGGTAAGAATGTTTGTGTTTGTATGTTGTTATGTTTAATAAACTAAAAAAAATGGATGTTGAGGTGACAACCAAATCAATGGGCCAAGCCCTCAATCTTGGGGTTTGTTCATATGAAACTTATCCCCACAAAGGATAGGCTAAGTCTCCTTAAAATTAGGCCTAAGAGTCACCCCCAGAGAGCCTCTTCTATTGCTCAGATGTGGCCTATCTCTCAGTCAACATGGCAAGCAAATTCACTGCCCTCCCCCTGTCTACATGGGACATGACTCCCCAGGTTGTAAACCTCCCTGGCAACATGGGACAGAAATCCTAGAATGAGCTGGGACTCAGCATCAAGGGATTGAGAAAACTTTCTCAAAGGAAAGGGGGAAGAAAGAAATGAGACAAAATAAAGTGTCAATGGCTGAGAGATTTCAAACAGAGTCAAGATGTTATCCTGGAGGTTATTCTTACACATTATATGTATATCCCCTTTTTAGTTAAAGGTGTATTCTAGAGGCTAGAGGGAAGTGCCTGAAACTGTATGATTCTTGAAGATGAATGCATAATGATATAGCTTTCACAATGTGGCTATATGATTGTGAAAACCTTGTGTCTGATGCTCCTTTTTTTTCTATTTATGGTATGAACAGATGTGCAAAAAATATGGATTAAAAATAAATAATACAGGGAACAAATGTTAAAACAAATTGAGTAGATTGAAATACTAGAGATCAATGAGAGTGGTAAGAGGTATAGGAAAAAAACAGGGGCAACAAATGTTAAAATATATTGGGTAGATGGAAATATTAGAGGTCAATGAGAGAGAGAAGTAAGGGGGATGGTATGTATGAGATCTTTTCTTTTTTCTTGTTATTTCTTTTTCTGGAGTGATGCAAATGTTCTGAAAATGATCATGGTGATGAATATACTACTATGTGATGATATTGTGATCTATTGATTGTACACCATGTACGGAATGTTTGTATATTAAGAATGTTCATGTTTGTATGCTGTTTTGGCTTCTCAACAACAACAACAAAAAATGAATGTTGAAAAAAATAAATAAAAAGTGAAAATAAAAGCTTAAAAAAAAAAAAAAGAAAACAGATGTTGAAAAGCATGCCCTCCTTGCAGGCATCTAGTCTTTGAAGTCTGCTCCAAGGCATGAGAAATTGCAGGTGCCAGGTTTATTTCATGGCTTGACACAGTGGAAGCCTTTTTTATTCCCAGCTGTGGCTTCTTGGGCAATGCAACTCCCTTGAAAACTCGGCAGGCATCTGATGTCTTTGCTTCCAATAGAGTCATGGGCCAGCAACCACACCCAAGCACTTTCTTAAATGGATAATTCCTCATTCCCACGCTCCTTTCTTTCAGACTGAAGGTGGCTATTGAGGCAGTTTGATGTGTGTCTGGTGGCGGGGAGGATATGCCAGATCCTGGGCGCCATCTTGGCTTTGAGGTATTTTATTCAACTGAGAAGTCCTGATCTTCTATCTCTCAAAGCCTCTTTTAGTCTCACCACCAATAGTTTGAGTTTGGAAACCCTTGACTTTTCCAACCTTTCAAGGGCTTATGTTTCTATTCTCTGTTCTCTTTCATTTCCACTTTATAAGGTGGCATCATATTTCCTGGGCTGGTTCTCACAATGCCTTGCGAATGGAGCTATGGTGGCCAAACGTGCCCCTCTCCATCCAGTTTATAGCAGGCAACAGTTTAGCAAATACCCTGTCCTGGCTGCCCTGCCAGGCCTCTGATTTGCTCCGTTTTCTCATTATCCATCATGCAGCTTACTTTTCAGTTGTGGTTTTTATGCTTACAGCACACCCCCAAGGCCAATATCAACTTTTATCAGTCTGGGCTGGGTCAGGAGAACAGAAGCAGTTCTAGATATTCAGAGTACAAAGTGTTTTAACGCAGGAACCCAGAGTCTTGCTCAATTGTCAAAATACAAAGGGAACAAAGGTCAGCAGGAATGTGTTTAGAAAGTACACAGATGGCAGGGGAGCTGGCACCATTAGCAATGAACTGGAAGGTTCTAGGTGAAGCAGCCAGGCAAGGCAACCCATTTGCTGTCCACTGTCACCACAGAAGAGTGACTTCTTCCTTCCACCATCCAAACCCTGCAGTGGCCTATCTCTGGGTGCACGGAGGGCTTTGCATGGAGGGAGTACTTCTGAGTCCCAACAACCTTCAGCAGAACATCCTTCACGGAGTCCTTTGCTATCTGAGTGTGTGTAAGTGGCATGGGGAGGGGCAAGATCCAGAAAATGGGGGCTGGGCGGACAACCCTGTAGGCACTCCCTGTTTTGGCTCTAAACCATTTCAAAATCAGCCTCTGACCTAGCATCCTGAACAGTTTGCTAAATGAATCAGATTCAGAGTGAAAATTGCCACCAGCTATTGCTGAATCATCCTTAGCAGGTGCTTTACCTTTGGCTCAATACCTTTGTTCATAAAATCAGGCAGCAGCAATAGGCCAGAATAAGACCTGGAATTATAACTCAGGTCTGGCTGCTTCTAGACTCCATGGTCTTTCAGCTAAAGAAAGGCATTCTCTCTTCATTTTCATCTAATTTTATAACCTCTCTCAAATGGTTTTTTGTTTTTTTTTGTTTTAAAAAGACAATACAAGGTACAAGATCAAACTCCCTTGAGAGAATTTGCCTCGAACTTCCAGGAAGATGGCCGACTAGAGTGACTTGGGATTAGCCATGCTCCATGGAGGGGTTGGAGAGGGGACAGGAGGGTGGCTGAGGCAGCAATTCAGGAGTGCATCTGACCTGGGAGAGCCTTCTGCACCGTATGTGACAGCCCTAGTTGCGGAGGCCGAGGAACTGGGAGACAGGGATCTGGGAACTGGCGTGGAGGCGTGGAGCCCACGGTGTGCATGGACGGGAGCCTGGGACTGGGAAGTGAGCCAGGCCACAGTCCTTGGGCACGTTACCCTCACCAGTGCAGCCCTGTGGCCTGCGACTCACCCCACACACCCACGCACCTGAACCCCATCACCTGCTCCCATTCCCCACGCTCCAGGCGCCCCCACCCCACCAGTCATCAGTGCATGTGCCTGCCCCACACCCCCACCCCAAATGCAGTGAAACCCACCTCTTCAGACATCCCTCCTGAACACTATCTCCCCCTCCCTCTTCCCTGCAGGCTGTTACCAGTGCATAAAGGTTGCGGGCACTAACCTCCATACCTAGGCTACCCCATCCCCCCACCCATAGTGTCGCACAGCCTCAACCCCCCTCCCTAAACTCAGCACATCCATTTACAGCACTCCCAGGCCCATGCATGTGCACAGGCCCCCATCATGTCATTCACCTCTGGGAACCACACTTTACAGCAATCCTAGCACCACGCATGTGCACAGCCCCCAACCTCACTTTCCAGCTCTGAGAAAGTGCTGAATGTGCATCCAGGTCACATCTGCCCCCAATCCACAAAGACATAACACCGACCTGCTGCCATAGCTCTTCACATGCACACAAAGGACCCCATGACTGAGACCAGTGCACACCAGGCTACGCCCCCTAGACTAGTGAACCCACACAGCTACATCCTCCCTGGCCACTGGGTCTCCATGTACACAAGCATCAGCATAACATCCCCAACTTGCACTCATATCTGCCCTGAAACAAATCACCATACTGACTGCTCCACCCCATACCCTATTCCCTGCTGTACAACTATCCTGAAAACACAAGGCCTTAGGCTACTGAAAGAAACTCCCAAAGTAAATCAATCAAGATATTTACATGCCACAAAGACAGCAGAAGATCACTAAGCATATCACAATGCAGACAGATATAGCCCTGCCTAATGACCAAATTAAAACACCTGAGGAGAAACAGACATTGGAACAACTAATCAAAGATGTTCACACAACTCTACTTAATGAAATAAGTGGGATAGCAACTGACATAAAGGAGATCAAGAAGACAGTAGAAGAGCACAAAGAGGAATTTGAAAGAATAAATAGAAAAATAATGGAAATCACAGAAATTAAAGACTCGTTGACCAAATAAAAAACATACTAGAGAAACATAATACCAGATTTGAAGAGGCAGAAGAAGTGATATAGAGGACAGGAAACTGACTTCGAAGACTCAAAATAGCAAATAGCAAAAAGATGGAAAAAATTGAATGGAAACTCAGGCAAATGATAGACAAAGCAAAGTGCTTTGCACTGGAAGTGATGACCTAGGCAAATGGGGCATGCCAGACAAAGACTTTTAAAAATATAGTTCTAAATATGCTCAAAAAGCTAAAGGAAAACATGGACAAAGCACTAAAGGAAATCAGAAAAATGACAGTAGGACGCAAAAAAAAGTGTCGATAGAGAGCTGGAAATTATGAAAAGGTATCTAACAGAGCTGAAGACCACAGCAACAGAAATTTAAAATTCCCTGGAGGGATTCAACAGCAGATTGGAGTTGACAGAACAGAAAATCATTGAACTTGAGGATAAGACCATTTAAATTGTCTAGTCTGAGGAGAAGAAAGAAGAAAGAATGAAGAACCATGAACAGAGCCTGAGGAACCTGTGGGACATCATCAAGTGTTCCAATATATGCATTGGGAGAGTTTCAGAAGAAGAAAGAGAGAAAAGGAAAGAGAGAATATTCAAGGAAAAAAGATGGGCTGCAAACTTCCCAGACTTAATGAAAGACATGAATATAGCATCCAAGACACTCAATGAACCCAAATAAATCCAAATAGATCCAGGCTATGTCCATCAAACCGTCCAATGCCAAAGATAAAAAGGTAATTTTGAAAGCTTCCAGACAGAAACTGCATGTCATATACAAGGGAGCCTCAATAAGATTAAGTGCCAATTTCTCATCAGAAACCTGGAGGCAAGAATGCAGTGGGTGACATATTCAAAGTGCTAAAAGTAAAAATTGCCATCAAAGAATTCCATATCTGGCAAAATTGTCTTTCAAAAATGAGGGAGAGATAAGACATTACCAGATAAACAAAAGCTGAGGGAGTTTGTTACCACTAGATCTGACCTACAAGAGATGCTGAAGAGAGCTCTGTAGATTGAAAGGAAAGGACAGCAGGCAATAAATCAAAGCCACATGGAAAAATAAACAGCTCCAGTGAGCATAACAATATGGGTGAATATAAATGCCAGTACTATTTGTATTTTGGTTTGTAAACTCCACCTTTTACTTCCTCCAAGATTTAAAAGGCAAGTGTATCAAATGTAATAAGAAATCAGTGGTTTTATATTCATAATGTATAAACATGTAATTTGTGACCAGAACTACATAAGGTGGGGGGATGGAGGGGTATAGGAACATAGTTTGTGTATATTATTGAAGTTAAGTTGATATTAAAGCAAATGAAATTGTTACAGATTTAGGACATTAAGTTTAAGCCCATGGTGTTTTCTACAAAGGAAATAGAGAATACATATGCTCATAGAGACAGAAAGTAGAGTACAGGTTGCCATGGCATAGGGGCTAGAAGGATATGGAGTTAATGTATAATGGGTTAGGTCTTCTGTTTGGAAAGATGGGGAAGTTTTCATAATGGAAGTTGACGAGGGCACCACAACATTGTGGATGTGACTAATTCCAGTGAAGGGTATATTTGAGAGTGGTTGAGATAGGAAAGTTGATGTTGTATATATGTTATCCCAGTAAGAAAGAAAAAGAGCAACTAGTGAGACAATTACAGCTGAAGGCAATACATTATCCTGAACTGGATCTAACAAGAGAAAAGGCTCAAAAGGGCATAATTAGGACACATGAACAAATTGGAATATATCTGTAAGCTTTGTATCAGTGTTAACTTTCTTGAACTTGATAACTGTACTTAAGGTAGTTACATAAGTGAATATTTTTGTTCTTAGGAAATGTACACAGCAGTATTAAGTGTTCAAGGAGCAAGATGTATACAAGCTATACTCAAGTTTTCAGAAAATGGATTGAAATACAACTGAGAGATGATAGATATAGATAGATAGATAGATAGATAGATAGATAGATAGATAGATAGATAGATAGATAGATAGATAGAGATAGATAGATATAGATAGAGAGAGAATGATACAGCAATATGACAAAATGTTAAAATTGGTAGATCTGGGTATCTGGGGGGATAGGGGTATGTTGGGTTTCTCTGTATGGGGGGTTGTATTATTTTCTATAGCTGTCCTATAAGCTTGAAAGCATTTCAAAATAAAAAATGTTTTAAGAAAAGTGACTTCTAGGAGGATGGTGGGATAAGGACAGGCAGAACTCACTACTCCACTAAAAACTAGAGAACAGGTAAAAATTGTTCAAAGTGGTAGTTCCCAGGCTTGGGTGACCAGAGAAAGACCACTGCAACATATAAGGAAGAGCAGGATGAAAAAGTGGAGAAACTACAACTGAGAAGCAGGATGAGTGAACTCAAATGTGACCACCCCTGAGGCTGGTAGCTGTGCACTGAATGGAGCAGGCTACAAAGTTCAGTTGCCAAGGGTGAAGTTAACCCCCTCTAGTCCTGCAGCCTAGAGTCTATGTGGGAGCCTGGGAGCCAGCAGATCCATTATATCCACACAAAGAGAGCCTGAGAGGTTCCCAGTTCCTGCCCCCCTCCCCTCTAAGGCTGGCTTGCTTTGGGTGCCTGGATCTGGGGGAGATGGGGGGACACTCCCCTTAGGAGGAGAGGGGTATGCAGGGCAGTGCCCAACTGACAGTTGGCCAGCAAGGGAGACTTTCTGGGTTGTACAGCCTGGATCCTTTCTGCATAGGGGACCAGGGTGCTCACAGCTCAGCTGTTTCAGAAGCAGAGAGGTAGGGGCAAGGGAAGATACTGCATTACAGCACCAGATGTAATTTCCTCAGCCCCAAGCCATCAACTGTGTATCGGCCTAGGTCCTGCCACCAGTGAAACTTGGTTCACTCCTGGTCCAACTGCTAGCCAGTGAGGTTGACCCTCTCAGGCCTACAGCCCAAAGTCCTTCCATTTGGGAGTCTGGGAACCACCAGCTCCATTGTATCCACAAGCAGAGTCTTCCCCAGGGTACACAGTGCCCATCTCCCACCACTGAGGCCATCAGCTTCTGATGTGTCTGGACCTGGGAGAGATAGGAAGGTCCTTCCCTCAGAAATGAGGGAGAAGTAGGAACGCTCCTGAACTAACAGTTTCCCAGAGAGGGCAACCCTCTGAGGCCGGCAGCCTTGACCTGGACTTTGATCCAGTCTGGACCTTGCCCAGCAGGTTGCTGCAGTCTGGCAGAAGCAAAGTTGTGGGAAATAGGCGGCCCAAGAATTCCACCTGCTGGGAAGATTGGGAAAGTGCAGTCTGCAAGCGGCTTTTCTGCCAACCTCTGAGTATCTTCCAAAAGGGGCTGCATCCCCTGCATAAGACCCTGGTCCTGGCGAGGCTGGGAATTATCGGCAAACCAGGTGCCTAAGGAGACTTTCAAGCAACCCAAGCAACAAAAAATCTTAAACAAGAGCGGGAAACCAAGCTTCAAAATAATTTTATCAAGATAATCAGATGTCTATAAATAAACAACAACAAAAAAAATCACAAAGCACAAAGAAACAAGAAGATATGACCAAGCCAAACAATCAAATTAAAAAGTCAGAGAAGACACCGAATTTGGAACTAATCAAAGCTGTTCAAACAAATTTCCTAAATAACTTCAGTGAGACAGTTAAAGAGATAAAGAGTATCGAGAAGACACTAGAAGAGCATAAAGAAGAATTTGAAAGAATAAATAGAGGCGTATAACTAGCTGGAGCAGCAGTGACCGTGATAGGACAGGCATGGCCCAGAGGAAATGTGAGGCACGGGGAGACGCTGTCTGCTGCAGTCCACAGGTTGGCCCTATGCAGCTGCTGTTGTGGGCAACTGGTTTGCGAAAGCTGGATGAGGAGTTATTTTTGGTCTTTGGAGTGCCTGTGCTTCGGTGGGTAATATTTTGGGGGCATGTCTAACTTCTGTTCTGCAGTATGGTTATGAGTATGCCTTTCTGGTGACAGGATCAGTGCAGTTTGCTGGTGGGATTATCATCTTTGGATTCTTGGAATCACCAGAAGATATTGGTCTCCCTGGTATTGAGGCAGAAAAAATTTTGATGAAGACTCACATAGACCCTAATCAATGGTGCTGAAAATGAGCCTAATTATTCAATCCAAGAAGGCAGTACTTTTACCCAAGACAAGGCAATAAGCTTTAATCAGGCTTGCTGCTTTCCAGGAGTTATACTATATTCACTTGCTTATGCCTGCTTAAACTTAGTGAACTACTCTTTCTTCTTCTGGTTGCCCCCCCCCCTTTTTTTTTTTTAACTTTTTTTATTGTTTCAGATCTACATATTCATTTTCCCTCTTTCCCTTTGTATTCTTTTTTTTAAATTTTTAAATTAATTTTAAATTTTTTAAAGAATATGACAACAAAGAAACAGAAACACTTCTAACATATAATCATTCCATTCTACATATATAATCAGTAATTCACAATATCATCACATAGTTGCATATTCATCATCAAGATCATTTCTTAGAACATTTGCATCAATTCAGAAAAAGAAATAAAAAGACAACAGAAAAAGAAATAAAATGAAAACAGAAAAAAAGAAAAAAAAGATTGTACATACCATACCTTGTACCCCTCCTTTCATTGATCACTGATCACTAGCATTTCAAACTAAATTTATTTTAACATTTGTTCCCCCTATTATTCATTTTTATTCTGTATGTTCTACTCATCTGTTCACAAGGTAGATAAAAGGAGCATCAGTCACAGGTTTTCACAATCACACAGTCACACGGTGAAAGCTATATCATTATTCAATCGTCCTCAAGAAACATGGCTACTGGAACACAGCTCTACATTTTTAGGAAGTTCCCTCCAGCCTCTCCATTACATCTTGAATAACAAGGTGATAGCTACTTAATGCATAAGAATAACCTCCAGGATAACCTCTCGACTCTGTTTGGAATCTCTCAGCCAATGACACTTTGTCTCATTTCACTCTTCCCCCTTTTGGTTGAGAAGGTTTTCTCAATCCCTTGATGCTGAGTCCCAGCTCATTCTGGGATTTCTGTCCCATGTTGCCAGGAAGGTCCGCACTCCTGGGAGTCATGTCCCACGTAGACAGGGGGAGGGTGGTGAGTTTTCTTGTTGTGCTGGCTGGAGAGAGAGGCCACATCTAAGCAACAAAAGAGGCTCTCTTGGGGGTGACTCTTAGGCCTAATTTTAAGTAGGCTTGACCTATCCTTGGTGGGGTTAAGTTTCATATGAACAAACCCCAAGGCTGGGGGCTCAGCCTTTAGCTTTGGTTGTCCACACTGCTTGTAAGAATATCAAGAATTGAACTTGAGGAAGTTGAATTTCTCCCCATTCTCACCATTCCCCGAAGGGGACTTTGCAGATACTCTTCCACTCACTGATCAAATCACTCTGGGATTCATCGGGGCATCACTCTGGACAAACCAACAAAATCTCATGTCCTACCCAAGGTTTCAAGTACTTATAATGTTCAATCAAGCTATCTATATAAGTTATATTAGGAAATGTACTAACCAAAGTATAAATTTTTGTACCAAATAACAATTTTTTGCTTTAGTCTCACACATAAGTTGAGAATTTAAAATATTAATTACCATCTATTTTCGGCATTACCCTGCAGTAATGACATTCCTTTGTTCTTCCTCATGCAAAAACATTTTTAAAATGTGTACATTTAGTCACTATCATTATACACTCTAGGCATTCCTAGATTATACCATCTCAATTTTTATCATCTTTCTTTCTGATTTCATTTGTGCCCCAAGCCCTCCTCCCTCTATCATTCTCACATTCAGCTTCATTCAGTGTTTTAATATAATTGTATTACAGTTAGGTAGTATTGTGCTGTCCATTTCTGAGTTTTTATATGCAGTGCTTTTGCACAATCTGTATCCCTTCAACTCCAATTACCCAATATCTTACTCTATTTCTGTCTCCTGATGGTCTGTGTTACCAACGAAATTTTCCAAGTTTATTCATTAATGTCAGTTCATATCAGTGAGACCATACAGTATTTGTCCTTTTGTTTTTGGCTAATCTCACTCAGCATAATGTCCTCAAGGTCCATCCATATTGTTACATACTTCATAACTTTATTCTGTCTTACAGCTGCATAATATTCCATCATGTGTATTATACCACAGTTTGTTTAGCCACTCGTCTGTTGATGGACATTTTGGCTGTTTCCATCTCTTTGCAATTGTAAATAATGCTGCTATAAACATTGGTGTGCAAATATCCGTTTGTGTCCTTGCCCTTATGTCCTTTCAGTAGATACCTAGAAATGGTATTGCCAGGTCATATGGTAATTCTATTTTCAGCTTTTTGAGGAACCGTCAAACTGCCTTCCACAGCGGTTGCACCATTTGACATTCCCACCAACAGTGGATAAGTGTGCCTCTTTCTCCACATCTTCTCCAGCACTTGTCATTTTCTGTTTTATTGATAATGGCCATTCTGGTGGGTGTGAGATGATAACTCATTGTGATTTTGATTTGCATTTCTCTAATGGCCAGGGAAGTTGAGGATCTGTTCATGTGCCTTTTGGCCATTTGTATTTCCTGTTCTGAGAAGTGTCTGTTCAAGTGTTTTGCCATTTTGTAATCGGATTGGCTGTCTTTTTGTTGTTGAGTTGAACCATCTCTTTATAAATTCTGGATACTAGACATTTATTGTTATTACGTATGGGTAGTGCTTTCTTCTACCATTTTGCCTTTTGGATTTTATATGTCATATCCAATTTTCCTTCTTTTTACCTTTACTCATAGTCGTCCTTTTTCCACTCTTCTCCACACCTCTCTCTTCTGTCTTTTCATTTCTGTCTCTAGTGCTCCCTTTAGTATTTCTTGCAGAGCTGGTCTCTTGGTCACAAATTCTCTCACTGATTTTTTTTTGTCTGAAAATGTTTTAATTTCTCCCTCATTTTTGAAGGACAGTTTTGCACAACCAAATGCCAATTGTGGAATTAATTAACAAATTCTGACTACTAAAAATAGGTCCCCAGCTCAGGTGAACCTGGTCAAAGCAGAGGTTGCTTATTTTTGCCCTGGTGCCAAGGGGGCAGGGCTAACAGAAAAAGAAGGAAAAAAAAAGATATAGGTTCTTGTGGCTATGTTTCTACAAAGGCTTGATTGTCTTTAAATACAGCAGTAGGACTTCTCAGGCTGCAACTGCCCCAGGCATAGGCAGAAACAATCTTGTTTGAGGGCTTGTCTTGAGCCTGTGCCTTCTCTGGGGGAAGGGTGAAGCCCAATTCAGGTAGAATCCCTCCCTTAAGGAATTCAGACACCAGGGTTTGGTAATTTGCAGTTATTAAAACCAGCCTACAACCTCTCCTCTGTCTCCACCACACCCCCAGCAGGGAGAGTCTGCCAAAGTTAAAGGAACACATCATCTTATGGTGGTGGGACCTGCAGGCAGACAAGCACCACATACTGGGCAGGGTAAGAAAAACACAGTCCAGAGACTTCACAGGAAAGTCTTTCAACCTTCTGGGTCTCACCCTCAGGTAAAACTGAAGCAGGTGACTCTTTCCTCCAGATAGGAGGCCATTTGGGCTGGGAAAATCTGGTTGGGGTCTATAATACCTATGTAGACCCTCCTAAGGGTCGGGGGGAAGGCACCATACAAGCAGGGCAAGAAACAAGAAAACAAGAACTGAAAACTTCTCCTCTGTTAAACAAAACCTAAGCCACAGGCCCAGAAAAAGCTGAACTGAATGTCAAAGAACAGATAGACAACAAATTCATCCAGCAAGAAAACCCTAGGCAAAAGAAGTGAAAGCAATCTCCAGAATAAACTAATTAAGGTAATTAGATGCCTAGACACCAGCAAAAAATAACAAATCACACTAGGAAAATTGAAGATATGGCCCAGTCAAAAGAACAAACCAACAATTCAAATGAGAGACAGGAGCTGAAACAATTAATTCAGAATATACGAACAGACATGGAAAACCTCATCAAAAACCAACTCAATGAATTGAGGGAGGATATAAAGAAGGTAAGGAATGAACAAAAAGAAGAAATTGAAAGTCTGAAAGAACAAATCACAGAACTTATGGGAATGAAAGGCACAGTAGAAGAGATGAAAAAAACAATGGAAACCTACAATGGTAGATTTCAAGAGGCAGAAGGTAGGATTAGTGAACTGAAGGATGGAACATCTGAAATCTGACAAGAAGAAGAAACTATAGGGAAAGAAATGGAAAAATATGAGCAGGGACTCAGGGAATTGAAAGACAATATGAAGCGCATGAATACACGTGTTGTGGGTATCCCAGAAGGAGAAGAGAAGGGAAAAGGGGGAGAAAAACTAATGGAGGAAATTATCACTGAAAATTTCCCAACTCTTATGAAAGACTTAAAATTACAGATCCAAGAAGTGTAGCATTCCCCAAAGAGAATAGATCCAAATAGACGTACTCCAAGACACTTACTAATCAGAATGTCAGAGGTCAAAGAGAAAGAGAGAATCTTGAAGCAGCAAGAGAAAAGCAATCCATCACATACAAGGGAAGCCCAATAAGACTATGTGCAGATTTCTCAGCAGAAACCATGGAGGTGAGAAGACAGTGGGGTGATATATTCAAATTACTAAAAGAGAAAAATTCTTGCCAACCAAGAATTCTATATCAAGCAAAACTGTCCTTCAAAAATGAGGGAGAAATTAAAACATTTTCAGACAAAAAATCACTGAGAGAATTTGTGACCAAGAGACCAGCTCTGCAAGAAATACTAAAGGGAGCACTAGAGACAGATATGAAAAGACAGAAGAGAGAGGTGTGGAGAAGAGTGGAGAAAGGAAGACTATGAGTAAAGGTAAAAAGAAGGAAAATTGGATATGACATATAAAATCCAAAAGGCAAAATGGTAGAAGAAAGTACTACCAATGCAATCATAACACTGAATGTTAATGGATTAAACTCCCCAATCAAAAGACATAAGCTGGCAGAATGGATTAAAAAACAGGACCCATTTATATGCTGTCTCTACTCAAAGGACATGAGGGCAAGGACACAAATGGACATTTACACACCAATGTTTATAGCAGCATTATTTACAATTACCAAGAGATGCAAGCAGCCAAAATGTCCATCAACAGACAAGTGGCTAAACAAACTGTGGCATTTACATAAGATGGAATATTATGCAGCTGTAAGACAGAATAAAGTTATGAAGTATGTAACAACATGAATGGACCTTAAGGACATTATGCTGAGTGTGATTAGCCAGAAACAAAAGGACAAATACTGTATGGTCTCACTGATATGAACTGACATTAGTGAATAAACTTGGAAAATTTCGTTGGTAATACAGACCATCAGGAGATAGAAATAGGGTAAGATATTGGGTAATTGGAGTTGAAAGGATACAGATTGTACAACAGAACTGAATATAAAAACTCAGAAATGGACAGCACAATATTACCTAACTGTAATACAATTATGTTAAAACACTGAATGAAGCTGCATGTGAGATTGATAGAGGGAGGGGGGCTGGGGCATAAATGAAATCACAAAGAAAGTTAGATGATAAAGATTGAGATGGTATAATCTAGGAATGCCTAGAGTGCATAATGATAGTGACTAAATGTACAAATTTTAAAAATGTTTTTGCATGAGGAAGAACAAAAGAATGTCATTACTGGAGTGTGCTGAAAATAGATGGTAATTAATATTTTAAATTTTCAACTTATGTGTGAGAGTAAAGCAAAAAATGTTTATTTGGTACAAATTTATACTTTGACTAGTGCATCTCCTAATATAACTTATGTAGATAGTTGGGTGAACACCTTAAGTGCATGTAACTTTGTATAGGACATAGGATTTTGTTGGTTTGTCCAGGTGATGCCCTGATGAATCCCAGAGTGATTTGAGCAGTGAGTGGAAAAGTATTTGCAAAGTCCCCTTCAGGGAATGGTGAGAATGGGGTAAAACTCAACTTCCCCAAGTTGAATTCTTGATATTCTCATGGGCAGTGTGGGCAGCCAAAGGTATAGGCTGAGCCCCCAGTCTTGGGTTTGTTCATATGAAACTTGGCTCCACAGGGGATACGTCAAGCCTGCTTAAAATTGGGCCTAGGAGTCACCCTCAAGAGAACCTCTTTTGTTGCTCAGATGTGGCCTCTCTCTCTCCAGCCAACACAGCAAGCAAGCTCACCACCCTCCCGCTGTCTGCGTGGGACATGACTCCCAGGGGTGTGGATCTTCCTGGCAGCATGGGACAGATATCCCAGGATGGGCTGGATTCAGCACCAAGGGATTGAGAAAAACTCTAGGATGAGCTGAGACCCAGCATCAAAGGATTGAGAAAACCTTCTCGACCAAGGAGGGGAGGAGTGAAATGAGACAAAGTGTCAATGGCTGAGAAATTCCAAACAGAGTTGAGAGGTTATCCTGGAGGTTATTCTTACGCATTAAGTAGATATCACCTTGTTATCCAAGATGTAATGGAGAGGCTGGAGGGAACGGCCTGAAAATGTAGAACTGTGTTACAGTAGCCATATTTCTTGATGATGATTGTACAATGATATAGCTTTCACAATGTGACTGTGTGATTGTGAAAACCTTGTGTCTGATGCTCCTTTTATCTACCTTGTCGACAGATAAGTAGAACATATGGAATAAAAATAAATAATAGGTAGAACAAATGTTCAAATAAATTTAGTTTGAAATGCTAGTGATCAATGAAAGGGAGGGATAAGAGGTATGGTATGTAAATTTTTTTTTCTGTTTTTGTTTTATTTTTCTGTCGTCTTTTTATTTCTTTTTCTGAATTGATGCAAATGTTCTGGGAAATGATCATGATGATGAATATGCAACTATGTGATGATATTGTGCATTGCTGAGTGTATGTGTTGGAAATGTTTGTGTTTCTTTCTTGTAATTTTTTTTAATTAATAAAAAATTTTTTTTAAAAAAAAAGGGAAAAAGATCCCCAAAGACCTAACTGAATAAATGATGAAACTAGAGAAAGAGTAGAAAACTAGTCCCAAAGCAAGCAGAAGGAAAGAAATAACAAAGATTAAAGCAGAAATAAATTAAATGGATAACAATAGCAACAATAACAAGAAAAAACATAGAGAGAATCAATAAAGCCAGAAGTTGCTTCTTTCATAACATCAATAAGAATGAAAATTCCCTTAGCTAGCATGATAAAGTCAGAAAGAGAGAAAATGTAAATAAATAAAATAAAAAATGGGAGGGGGGTCATCCCCATGGACCCCAAAGAAATAAAGTTCATACGAGGATACTATGCACAACTGTATACCAACACACTAGACAACTTAGATGAAATGGATAATTTCTTAGAAACACATGAACAACCTAGATGACTGGAAAAGAAATAGAAGACAACAAACCAATCTCAAGTAATCAGATTAAGTCAGTCATCAAAAATTTCCCTACAAAGAAAATCTCAGGACCAGACAGCTTCACAGGGGACTTTTACCAGACATTCCAAGAAGAATTAACACCATTCCTGGTCAAACTCTGAAAAATTTAAGAAGAGGGAAAGCTTAAGTAACTCATTCTGTGAAGCCAACATCACCCTAATTCCAAAGCCAGACAAAAATACTATAAGAAAAGAAAATTACAGACCAATCTCTCTAATGAACATAGATGCAAAAATCCTCAACAAAATAGTTGCAAATCAAATCCATTGGCATAATTAAAAGAATTATGCAGCACAGCCAAGTGGGTTTTATTCCAGGTATGCAAGAATGGTTCAGCACAAGAAAATCAATTAATGTAATACAAACATTAACAGATCAAAAGGATGTTAACATGATTATCCCAATTGATACCAAAAAGACATTTGACAAAAATTCAGCATCCTTTCTTGATTAAAAACACTTCAAAGTAGGAATCAAAGGAAACTTCCTCAACATGATAAAGGGAATATATGAAAAATTCACAGCTAACATTGAACTCAATGGTGAGAAACTGAAAGCTTTCCCTCTAAGATCAGGTATGAGACAAGGATGCCCACTGTCACCACTGTTTATTAAGCATGTGCTAAAAGTTTTAACTAGAGTAATTAGGCAAGAAAAAGAAATAAAGGCATCTGTGGTAGTTAGATTCAGTTGACAACTTGGTCAGGTGAACGTACCTAGTTCTGTTGCTGTGTCATGAGTGAATGGTACGTGAACCTCATCTGTTGCTAATTACATCTGCAGTCAGCTAGGAAGTGTGCCTGCTACAATGAGTGATGTTTGATTTAATTGGCTGGTGCTTAAATGAGAGAGCACAACGTAGCACAACTGAAGCAGCTTGGCATTCCTCATCTCTGCACTTGCAGCTCAGCCCAGGCCTTTGGAGGTACAGAAAGAAGTCACCCCGGGGAAAGTTGTTGGAACCCAGGGGCCTGGAGAGAAGACCAGCAGAGACCATCCTGTGCCTTCCACGTAAGAAAGAACCTCAGTAGAAAGTTAGCTGCCTTTCCTCTGAAGAACCAACAAAATAAATCCCCTTTTATTAAAAGCCAATCCGTCTCTGGTGCATTGCATTCCAGCAGCTAGCAAACTAGAACAGCATCCAAAGTGGAAAGTAAGAAGTAAAACTCTTATTATTTGTAGATGACATGATCCTATATTTGGAAAATTCTGGAATAACTAAAACAAAGCTACTTGAGCTAATAAACGAATTCAGCAAAGTGGCAGGTTACAAGATCAACAGGCAAATATCAGTACTGTTTCTATACCCTAGTAATGAGCTATCCAAGGGGTAATTAAGAAAAAAAGTCCATTCACAATAACAACCAAAAGAATCAAGTATCTAGGAATAAACTTAATCAATTATGTAAAGGACCTGTACACATAAAACTATAAAACATTGCTAAAAGAAATTTAAAAAGACCTAAATAATTGGAAAGACATTCTGTCTTCATGGATAGGAAGGCTAAGTGTCATTAAGATATCAATTCTACCAAATTGATCGACAGATTCAATGCGATACCATTCAAAATTCCAACAACCCACTTTGCAGAAGTGGAAAATTTGTTTGGAAGTGAAAGGGATAGCGAATTGCCAAAAATCAGCTTTTTTTTTTTCAAAAACATCTTTAAAAAGAAGAAGAAGTGGGAAGACTCACACTTCCTGACTTTAACACTTATTATAAAGCCACAGTGGTCAAAACAACATAGTTCTGGCATAAAGGCAGATATATTGACAAATGGAATTGAATTGAGAATTCAGAAATAAGACTCTCTGATCTGTGGTCAATTGATTTTTGACAAGTCCCCCAAAGCCACTGAACTGGGGCAGAATAGTCTCTTTAATAAATGGTGTTGGAAGAATTGGATATCTTTGAAAGGAATGAAAGAGGACTCTATCTCACTCCCTATACAAAAATTAATTCAAAGTGGATCAAAGACCTAAATATAAGAGCCAGTACCATAAAACTCCCCTAGAAGAAAATATAGGGAAACATGTTCAAGACCTAGTGATAAGAGGAAACTTCTTAGACCTTACACCCAAAGCTCAAGAAAGAAGAGGAAAAATAGACAAATGGGAATGCCACAAGACTGAACACTTCTGTATTTCAAAGGACTTTGTCAACAGGGTGAAAAGGCAGCCAACTCAATGGGAGAAAATATTTGGTAATCACAAAACTGATAAGGTTTGATATCCAGCATATATATATAAAGAAATCCTACAAATCAACAACAAAAAGAAAAAAAGATTTTTAATGGACAATAGAAATCAATATACATTTTTCCAAAGAGGAAATACAAATGACTAAAAAGCCCATGTAAGGATGCTCAACATCACTAGCTATTAGGGAAATGCAAATCAAAACCCCAATGAGATATCATCTCACAACTACTAGAATGCCTGCTATTAAACAAACAGGAAACTACAAATGGAGAGCATGTGGAGAAATTGGAACAGTTAGTCACTGCTGGTGGGAATGTAAAATAGTACAGTCCTTGTGGAAGACATTTTGGCAGTTCTTCAGAAAACTAAATATTGAGTTGTCCTAAGACCCAGCAATTCTGCTACTCGGAATATATCTAGAGGATATGAAAACAGGGACATGAACAGACATTTGCACACCGATGTTCATAGCAGCATTATTCACAGTTACCAAAAGATGGAAACAATCTAAGTATCCATCAACCAATGACTGGATAAGCAAAATGTGGTATACACATACAATGGACTATTTCTCAGCAATAATAAGGAATGAAATCCTGAAGCATGTGACAACATAGGTGAATCCTGACATAATATTGAGTGAAATAAGTCAGACACAAAAGGATAAATACTGCATGATTTCAATAATATGAACTAATTAGACTGTAAACATGTAGTAATAAAACTTAGAATATGGGTTGCCAAGAGATAGAATGAGGCTAGAGAATGGGGAGCAGCTGCCTAATATGTACAGAATTTTTAATAAGGTTGAACCTAAGTGTTTGGAAATGGATAGAGGTGATAGTAGCTCATTATTGGGATTATAAGTAATAATGCTGAGTTGTAGGTGAGTATGGTTGAAAGGGGCTGTTTAAAATCATGTATGTCATCAGAAGGAAAGCTAGAGGTTAAAATATGGGAATGTTCACCACAGTAACTTTGTGGTAGATAATACTTATGATTAACACTACAAATATAAATAAGTTCTTTCATGAACCAGTACAAATATACGACACTTGTATAAGGAGTTAATAATAAAGTAGTATATGGGGGAGGTACCTATTACAAACTACAGACTGTATTTAACAGTAATATCTTAATATTCTTTCATCAGCAGTAACAAATGTACTATGCTAATACTAGAGGGCCAATATTAGGAGGGCTAAGGAATATGAGGACTTTTGGGTTTTCTTTTTTTATGTCTATTTGTTATTTTTCTATTTGCAGTAAGGAAAATGTTCTAAAATTGGTTGTGATAATGATTGCACAACTAGGAAATGATATTGTGGGATATTGATTGTATACTTTAGATAGATTATATGGTAGTCAGGGTTCTCTAGAGAAACAGAACCAGCAGGAGATATCTGTAAATATGAGATTTATAAAGGTGTCTCATGAAACTGAGGGAATGGAAGAGTCCAAAACCTGAAAAAAGCTGTGAAGCTGGCAGCTCTGATGAAGGGTCTGGATGAACTCGAAAGGAGAGACTCACTGGGGGAAGAAGCAGTGATAAAGTCTCTCTCCTTCCTTAAAAGTCTAAAACTGATTGGATTATCTCATTGTGGGAGGCATGTCTTAGTTGATCACAGATGTAATCAGCCACAGATACAATCAACCAACTGATGATTTAATACACCAGCCTTCTGATTTATCCATTTAGCCATGAAATATCCTTGCCACAACAGTGAGGTCAGTGTTTGACCAGACAACTGGGCATAGTCACTTGGCCAAGTTGACACCAGTACCTAACCATCACAGTCCACCCCTTGTCAACTTGGCAGCTATATACATCACCTTGAAATATGGTTAATTTCCAAACAGAACAAAATAACAGCCATATGTTTTTCTTAACAGTACTCATCTGCCCTACATACAACTGAAAACACACTACATCTCTCCAGAATAGGGTGCAAGTCCTTAGGTAACATTCACTCTTAAACTTCATATCCTATGACATAAATACTACAACATGAACAATACAACTCATGTCTTATGATAAGAGGAAAACAAGATATTTGCTTACGTATAAATGCAAACATTCTCATAATAAAACAGGGAGGAAATATTCATAGAACCACAGTCCTCATTTCTGCAATTGGTCACATCGTCATAGTTCATATTTATCGCTACCTTCTTCTACTACCCATTCCATGTTCCCTTTGCCCTCAGCAAGCACTTTACCTTACCACAGTTATTTCCCAGGTGGGGTGACCTGGATCTTCATTCCTGAAATTTTGGGGCCATTGGTAGTCCTGCCTGGATTGGGTTGCTGCAGTCTTCCATTGGATTTCATTACAGGGCATGCTGGTACTAAAAGACACCCTAGGGGATCTCCTGTATTCCAGGAAAACTCTTCTTTACCTCCACTGTGTAGTTGTATTTCCCCTTGATAGTCAGGATCAATCACACCAGACAGAACAGTAATCCTCTTTCTTGCCTGTTGATTAAATGGCATGAGAAGCCCAAAGTGGCCAGGTGGCAGTCTTAACTTCCAGTTCAATAGAATCATTGTTGTGTCTCCTGATAGGAGCACTCTTCCTTTTGGAACTAAGACCTATAGACCAGCAGCGCTTAAGGTTTCAGGGACAGGAAGCAAAAATGTTCCTAGAGGATCACTAGGGGTGATAGTGAGTGATGCCACCCCCATTTCCACCCTTTAATTCGCGGACCCATGAATACTGACTATAGAAGAAACAGCACCATACAATGAATGCTAATTCAGAGCATACACTTCCCCAACCCTGCAAGGTATTACCACCTGGTTGGTACCATAATTGGGTCTTCAAAAGGCCATTCCACCATTCTGTCAACCCTGCTGCCTCAGGATGATGAGGAACATGGTAAGACCAGAGAATTCCATGAGTATGTGCCCATTCCAGCACTTCATTTTCTGTGAAATTGGTTTCTTGATCAGAAGCAATGCTGTGTGGAGTAACATGATGGTGGTAAGGCATTCCATAAGTCTATGGATGGTAGTTTTTGTGGAAAAATTGCATGCAGGGAATGCAAACCCATATCAGGGGTATGTGTCTATTCCAGTTAGAACAAGTTTCTGCCCCTTTGGGGACTGAGTGTGGATCTCTGTTGCTAACACACTGGGTACTCAGCAGTGGCCATAGACAGGTTGGCCTTGGTGAGTCCATGTTGCTGAGCCCAGGCATAACCTCCATGCCTACTACCATGCCCACAATGGGTTCATGAGTCCATTGGGCAATGGCAGGAGTTGCTGAGGAAAGATGATGACTTGTATCCACAGAACAGGTGTATGCATTTGATTATTAAACATTTGATTATTAAAACCTTTCTCTGCTGAAGTCACTCTCTGGTGCGCATTCACATAGGCCACAAATATCTTCATGTTCTTTGCCAACTAAGAAAGGTATATCTACATACCTCTTCCCCAGACTTCTTTGTCACCAATTTTCCAATCATGTTCCTTCCAAGTCCCTGACTATCCAGCCAAACCATTAGCAACAGCCCACGAGTCGGTATACAAATGTACCTCTTGCTAGTTCTCCTTCCAAGCAAAATGAACAATCAGGGGCACTAGTCAAAGTTATGCCCACTGGGAGGATTTCCCCTTTAAGGACCTTTGTCCTTTAAGGACATCCCAGAAAGGGATTGTAGTGATGCAGCTGTCCACCTCTGGGTGATCCCTACATATTGTGCAAACCATCTGTAAACCAGGCCTGAGTTTTCTCTTCCTCAGTGAATTCACTGTAAGGAATTCTCTAAGATGCCATAGCTCTAGACTGGGGAAGAAAAGGTAATGTGGCAGGAGTGCAAATCATGGGCATTTGGGCCACTTCTTCATGTAACTTACTTGTGCCTTCAGGACCTGCTCTGGCCCTACCTCTTACATACCATTTCCATTTTATGATGAAGTGCTGTTGTGCACATCCAACTTTTTTTTTTTTTAATGGTTTGGTGGGTCAGACAACACCCAGCTCATGATAAGCAACTCAGGTCTCATGGTAACTTGGTGGCTTATGGCTAAGCATTCAGTCTTTACTAAGGCCAAGTAGCAGGCTAAAAGCTGTTTCTCAAAAGCAATGGTAAGGCTTTGCTCCAAAATCCTGAGGTCTGCATTGTGATTCTCCTACAGGGGCCTGCCAAATGCTCCAGACAGCATCCCTATTTGCCACTGATACTTCCAGCACCCTTGGATCTGCTGGACCATATGGCCTAAGTGACAGAATAGCTTGCACAGTAGCCTGGACATGTCACAGGGCCTCCTCTTATTCTGATTCCCACTCAAAACCAGCCGCTTTTCTTGTCATTCAGCAAATGAGCCAAAGTAGCACACTCAAATGAAGAATATGTTGTCTCCAAAATGCAGAGGCCAACTAGGCATTGTGCCTCTTTTTTTGGTTGTAGGAGAGGCCAGATGCAGCAACTTATCCCTCACCTTAGAAGGGATATCTCAACATATCTCTCACCACTGGACACCTAGAAATTTCACTGAGGTGGAAGGGCCCTGTAATTTTGTTAGATTTATCTCCCATCTCCTATCCCCTGACACACAAACGCCATATCAATAAGTCTAGAGTAGTTGCTTCTTCTTGCTCACTAAGTCCAATCAGCATGATATCAATATAATGGACCAATGTGATGTCTTGTGGTAGGGAGAAACTATCAAGGTCCCTGCAAACAAGATTGTAACATAGGGCTGGAGAGCTGATATACCCTTGAGGCAGGACAGTAAAGGTATACTGCTGGCTTTGCCAGCTGAAAGCAAACTGTTCTTTGGTGATCCTTACTGACAACTATTGAGAAAAAAAACATTTGCCAGATTAACAGCTGTATACCAGATCCCAGGCAATGTACTGATTTGCTCAAGCAATGATAGCACATCTGGAACAGCAGTTGCAGTTGAAATCATCACCTGGTTAAGTTTATGATACTCCATGGTCATCCTCCAAGACCCATCTGTTTTCTGCACAGACCAAAGGAGAGTTGAATGGGAATGTGGTGAGAATCACCACCCCTGCACTTTTCAAATCCTTAAGAGTGACACTAATCTGTGCAATCCTTCCAGAAATATGGTATTGTTTCTGATCCACTGTTTTGCTAAGTAAGGACAGTTCTACTGGCTTCCACTTCTATTCCTACCATAATGGCCCTCATTCCACAGGTCAGAAAACCAATGTGGGGATCATGCCAGTTGCTGAGTATGTCAATTCCAATTATGCATTCTGTAACTTGGGAAATGACCACAGAATGGGTCCAGGGACCCACTGGACCCAATGTGAGATGGATCTGAGCTAAAACTCCATTAATCACCTGCCCTCCATAAGTCCCTACTCTGATTTGTGGACCAGAGTGATGTCTTGGGTCTCCTGGAATTAGTATCACTTCTGAGCCAGTGTCTAATAATCCCCAAAATATCTGATCATTTCCTTTCCCCTAATGCACAGTTACCATGGTAAAAGGCCATAGGTCTCCTTGGGGAAGGCTGGGAGGAAGACTAACAGTGTACATTTTGGGCAATGTGAAGCAATCCTTCCCCAAGGGTATCTGACCTTCCCCTCATTCAAGGGGCTCTGGGTCTGTAACTGTCTAAAGTCTGGGACTTGATTAAGGGACCATGGCTCTCTGTTTTTTGTAATTCAAGTTAGACTTCTATTCATTTGACCTAGGATTCTGCTTATACAACTCAAACAAGAATTTAGTAGACTGCCCATCTATTTTACTTCTAGGTACCCCATGATACACTAGTCAACACCACAAATCCCTGTGAGTCAAATTATTTTGACTGCTGCCTTAAATCTGCTGCCCATTATGGTGGCCACATTCACCTTGCCTATGGTGATTAACTGTTTGTTGCCACATGGCTTCTACCAACTCGGTATCCAATCATCCCCATTGTGTTTAAGGACTCCAGGTCAGTGACAGCAGTTTCTACAGTAATAGCTGACCCTCAGAGAAGGGTGATTACAGAGCTCTTCAGGGATGATGGAATTAGTCTCACAAATTTATTTCTCAAGGTTCTGTTGAAAGATATGTCCTCTGGACATTCCTAGGGTGTGTAAGCAGGTCTTCTATGATAAATCCACTCTAACATTCCAATCTCTCTAACCCTCTGGATCCCTTCATCTACATTATATCAGAGCTGTTCTAGCATTTCAACCTCAGATAATGTCAACACCTTTTGATCCATGCTTCAGCCAACCATCCAAACAAACTGTTAATGCCTTTCCTAATCCCTTGAGCTACAACATTGAATGCAGAACCTCTGCTTAGTGGGCCCATATGAATAAATTCAGCTTGACCCAACTTTATATTCTTTACCATTAACCCATACCCTTAACATCCATTCCCACACATCTTCCCTGATTTCTGTCTATATAGATTGGAAAACTCATGCAGTTCTTTTGCAGTATACTGTACCTTCTCATGGTTCACACTTTGTATTTCACCTTTCAGAGCCTGTTGGGACTTTAGTCTAGTTACAGATCTTGAAGAAAAGAGGATGGTGGGGATGGGTCATGAAAAGAAATAGAAATATCTTTCATGCCATTACCTCAGGGCATTCTGTTAGAGTTTCAGCTGGTGAAACACGATTAATTGCTTCAGATAGAGGAGTGAGGGCTGTTTCCCCAAGGGAGGTGGGTACAGGGTTAGCAAGCACTGAAGGGTTAATCTCACTATGTGGAGATTGGATAGCAGACTCCTCTGGAAGACTGGAGGCCGGAAGTTGTTTCTTCAGGGCAGTCCATTACAGGTCTATCTAGCAAGGGTTCAGCAGATTTCAGGGATCCCATCTCCCCATTGCCATCATTATCAAGCATATATTACCATCCTACCTTTGGGGATCCTATTCTTTTCCAATCAAAGCCCTTACTTTAACAGCAGACACCCTACAAGGTTGAGATTTTAGTTTACATTGTAAATCTGCTACCACACAATGAGGCTCTGTATCTGGTTTTCAAAGATCTCAAGTCTGTGACCACAGGTTTTCTTTCAGGGCACACATGGAAACTTTTACATCATTCATACAGCACTAAAGGTGAAAATTTGAAGCCTTCAGTCATCACTTTCCCTCATCACTGTATTCAGCCTATCTAACAACAACTAGCCAACATCATTATACCTCTTAATTCCACAAAATTCCATAAAGGTGTCAAAAACTTCTCACTGAGAGCCTTGCCTGATATAAGCATACAATTAGCAGAATCTAATGGTGATATTTTGAATATCACTTTTGCCAACTCACTCCATGGACTGTCAGTGCCATCTTGATTATTGTAAACAGAGTCATTAGTGGCTCTGAATCTAGTCAGAGTAGAAAACCAATGGTAAAAGCCCATTTGTAAGATTCTATTTCTCAAGAACCACTTCCAGTACAAAGCTTTATTAGTCAGGGTTCTCTACAGAAACAGAACCAACAGGAGATATCTATAAATATGAGTTATATAAAGGTGTCTCATACTACTGTGGGTATGTAAGAGTTCCAAATCTGTAGGTCAGGCTGTGAAGCTGGAAATTCCAGTGAAGGGTGTGGATGAACTCCAAAGGAGAGGCTCACTGGCTGAAGAAGCAATGAAAATGCCTCTCTTCTTCCTTAAAGGCCTTCCACTAATTGGATTATCTCCTTGTGGAAAGCACGCGTTTTGTTGATCACAGATCTAATCAGCCACAGATGCAAACTCTAATTGATGATTTAATACACCAGTCTTCCGGTTTATCAGTCAGCCATGAAATATCCTTGCAGCAAAGCTGCCATAATCACTTGGCTAAGTTAATATCAGAACCTAACTATCACATATGGTTTGTGAATAAATGTCAATAAAATTTTCAATTAACAAAAAAGTGAATGTGAATGAGGTGGTCTCCAAGCCTTCTAATGATCCTGTTGATTGCAATTTCTGTATATAGGTGAAAGGGTTAGAAGGGGAAACTTTAGGTTGTATATGTTTCTAGAGTAAAAATGACAAGACAAACATAGGTATGTATAACACAGTGAACCCTATTGTAGATAATGGACATAGTTAATCGTACACATATAAGAATGCTCTTCGTGAATTTCAACAATCGTTTGACACTAATACGAGGTGCTAATAAATAGGGAGGAAACATACAGCTAATGTAAACTATGGACAGTTGTCAATAATACTATTCTAATAAGCTTTCATCAGTTGTAACAAAGGTAAGTACTGTTTTTAAAAATAGTACATATGTGATTGTGAAACCTTGTCTTTGGTACTCTTTTTATCTACAGTATGGACAGATGAGTAAAAATACGGATTAAAAATAAATAAATAATAGGGGAAACAAATGTTAAAACAAATTGAGTAGATGGAAATACTAGTGATCAGTGAAGGGAATGGTAAGGAGTATAAGAAAAAAAAATAGGGGGAACAAAGGTTTAAATGTATCCGATAGATGGGGTAGGCCACAGTGGCTCAGCAGACAGAGTTCTCACGTGTCAGGCCGGAGACCCAGGTTCAATTCCCAGGGCCTGTTCATGCAAAAAAATATATATATATAAATATATATAGGATAGATGGAAATACTAGTGGTCAATGAGAGGGAGGGGTAAAGGGTATGGAATGCATGAGTTTTTTCTTTTTATTTCTTTTTCTGGGGTGATGTAAATGTTCTAAAAAATGATCATGGTGATGAAAATACAACTATGTGATGATATTGTGAGCTATTGATTGTACACCATGTATGGAATGTTTGTATATTAAGAATGTTTGTGTTGTATGTTGTTTATCAATAAAAATACTTTAAAAATTAAAAATTAAAAAAAAGTAGTAGAATTACAAAAGAGTACTGTATCTATTTTAACAAATGTTCTACACCAATGCAAGGTGTTGGTTGTGGAGTGGGGTGTGGGAATTCTGTATTTTATGCATGATTTCTCTGTAAACCCATAATTTCTCCAATAAAAATGTTTTAAATGAATGTGAGGGTAGGTTGACTTCAAACCCTCTGTTGAGCCTGCAGACTGTAATTTTGTTAACGATTAAAAAAATGTTAACTTTTCCTTTCTATGGCACGTTTTTGTAACAATATGTTTTCTAGTATTTGTTTAGTTCTGTCACTTGTAGAGAGTTACAGAGAAGTACATACATACCCCTCAATAACTATTGCTTAGAAAACAACAATTGAAGAAGCAATATGTATCCAGTGTCTGAAAACAATGCAGACTGAAAGATCTGTTTATCCATATGTGTCTACATATTAATGAAGCATCAACCCAACTCCTCTTCCCTGAAGGATATCACTGTTAAAAATTCCTTATGATTCCTTCCATTAATACATGCCCTCTTTTTTTTCTTTTACATGAAAGGGATCAGACAGTATACCATATTAAAAAGAACAAAAAAATAAAGAACTGAATTAGTGACAGAAATGGGATTATTTCCTGCTTTTTGCCCATTTTATTATTTTCTTTACAGTTTATTTGCAGTGCAAAATAACAGATTTAAATCCTTGTAGGCCAGATACTTTAGCAAAAGTTAAAATAAATAAGAAGAAGGGGTGGAGGGAGGGAGGGAAGGAGGAGAAAAAAGAAATCAACCCTATAGCTGGAGCACCCTTGAACCAAACCATTGATAACTTACCATGTGCCATGCGTTGGTTGAAAAGAGAATGGAGAAAAGACCATGCCCGCCACTAAACGCAGCCAAAGGTCACTGTGACTGTCCACAGGGAGAGGGCCCTGCCATTTGTCTCAGGCTGCAGATGCAGAACCTCCCGGTAGGGGGAGCTAAACAGCCTTCACGTGCCTGGTGTGCATGTCCACCCTCTGAAAACCAGGAACCAAGTTAGAGACTAGGGACTGGTGGATCAGAAAGATACCCCAAACCCCAGAAAGGAGGAACAGATTGAGCATGCACTTTGGACAGAACTTTTCTGCTGTTTTGCAATCCAAGTTTTTGGGATAGTCCCCAGCTGCTCAAATGTTCTCAACTCTAGGTGAGTAGACTCTGCCACCATTGTCTACTGGGCTTGGCAGCAGGTGGCCAACGGTCCTCCTCCCACCTGCCAGACCTTGACTTGACTGCCCAGTAACTGTTGTTAGTGATTAGACAGGTGCTGCACTTGCACCACCACCCTGCCTTGCTACCACAGCACTCTCTCCCCTTCCATACTGGCCCCCACAATGTCTATGCCTGAATCCTGGAGCCTGTGACTGTGCCACCTGCCTCTGCTACAGGGACCGTGTGGATGCAGTTGAGTTTGGGGTCTTGAGATTATCCAGGAGGACCCCATGTCATCATAAGATATTAAAATCAGATCACCTTTCCCAGCTGTGGTCAGAAAGAGATGTGCCCATATAAAAAGGTTCAGGAAGATGATGTGCTCCTGACCCTGAAGATGGAGGGAGCCATGAGTCAAGAAATGAGGCAGCATCCAGAAACTGGGAAAGGCAGGGAAGGGATTCTCCCCTAGAGCATCCGGAAGGAACGCAGCCCTGCCAACACCTTCGTGTCAGGCCTTCTGACCTCCAGAACTATAAAATAATAAATTTGTGCTGTGGTGGTTTGCTACAGTGACCACAGGAAAGGAATATGGGCCTCTGCCTTCTCACATCTACCCCTGTTGTGGATTCTGTTTCTTTCTGAGGAGTATGGATTTTAGGAATATATGGGCCTAGGTAATTAACTTGTGTTTGAATCACTTTCCTGTGCTTGCAAGAACTTGATTCCTAAAATGGTGAGAAAAAATTTAATGACAGTTCAATAGTTTGGTTATGCTACATTTTCTGGCTGTTTTTGATGAATTCAGCTCTCCATCCTGATACCCAGTGTATTAGGTAGGGTTCTCTAGAGAAACAGAATCAGCAGGAGATATCTGTAGCTATAAAATTTATAAAAATGTCTCACATAACCATGAGTATGTAGAGTCCAAGGTCTGTAGGACAGGCCACAAGTTGGTAACTCTGATGCTCTTCCTCAATGAACTCTCAGGAGAGGCTGGCTGAACAACTGTGGGAATGTAAGAGTCCAAAACCTGTAGGGCAGTCTGTGAAGCTGGCAACTCCAATGATGGGTCTGGATGAACTCCACAGGAGTGGCTCGCCGGCCAAAGCTGGAAGAGTGACTATCTCTTCTGAATCCTACCAAAAAGGCTTCTAGTGATAAGATTAAGAATCACTCATTGCAGAAGACACTCCCCTTGGCTGATTACAAATGGAATCAGCTGTGGATGCCGCTGACATGATCAAAATCTAATTCTATGAAATGTCCTCATAGCAACAGACAGGCCAGCACTTGCCCAAGCAGACAAACAGGTACCACCACTCGGCCAAGTTGACACATGAACCTGACCATGACAGTCTGCCCCTTGTCTACTTGGCAGCCATACATATCACCTTAAACCATACCTAATCTGTAAATAAAAAACATTAAAATGCACATTTTTTGTTTCACCTAACAATAATCAACTGTTCTGCATATACTGGAAACACATTAAATCTCTCCAGAATAGGGTGCAAGTCCTTGGGTAATATTCATTCTTAAACTTGATATCTTACAACTTAAATAGTATAACAGGCACAAAACAGCATTACAGTCCTCATTTCTGTAATTGATCACGTGGTCATAGTTCATATTTATCACTACCTTCTTCCACCACCCATTCCATGTTCCCTTTACCCTCAGCAAACACTTCTTCTGGTCATGATTCTTTGCCTGGTAGGGTGGCCCAAACTTTCATTCCTGAAATTTCAGAGCCATTGGCAGTCCTGTCTGGATTGGGTTGTTGCAGTTTTCCATTTATTTTAATCACAGGGCATGGTAGTATTAAAGGTGCCCTAGTGCATCTCCTATATTCAAGAAAACTCTTCTTTAACTCCATTGTGTAGTTGCAGTCCTATTTCCCCCGATAGTCAGGGTCAATCACCCCAGACAATAATGTAATCCCCTTCTTGGCTTGTTGATCCAGGGGCATGAGTAGCTAAAAGTGACCAGGTGGCAGTTTTAGATTCCAGTTCAATGGAATCATTGTTGTTTCTCCTGGTAGAAGAACTCCCCCTTTTGGAACTACAACCTGTAGACCAGCAGAGCTCAGGGTCATAGGGACAGGAAGCAAAAATTTTCCTAGTGGATCACTAGGGGTAATAGTGAGTGGTACCACTCCCATTTCCACCCCTTGGTTCCTGGACCCATGGATCCAGGCTATGAGAGAAACAGCACCATACAGTGGACGCTGATTCAGAGCATACACAGTCTCCTAGAGTACATTACCCCAGCCCTTCAAGGTATTGCCACCTACTTGGCACAGTAATTGAGGTTTCAAAAGGCCATTCCACCGTTCTATTAATCCAGCTGCTTCTGGATGATGGGGAACATGGTAAGACCAGAGAATTTCATGAGAATGCATCCATTCCCACACTCATTTGCTGTGAAGTGTGTTCCTTGATGAGAAGCAATGCTATGTGGAATGACGATGGATAAGGCATCCTGTAAGCCCACAGATGGTAGTTTTGGCAGAAACATTGTGTGCATGGAAAGCAAACCCATATCCAGAGTATGTGTCTATTTCAGTTAGAACAAATTGCTGCCCCTTCCATGAAGGGAGTGGTCCAATGTAATTAACCTGCCACCAAGTAGCTGGCTGGTCACCTCAGGGAATGGTGCCATATCAGGGGCTGAGTGTGGGTCTCTGCTGCTGGCAGACAGCACTCAGCAGTGGCTGTAGTCAAGTAAGCCTTGGTGAGTGGAAGTCCATGTTGCTGAGCCCATACATAACCTCCATCTCTACCATCATGATCACTTTGTTCATGAGCCCATTGGGCAATGACAGGAGTTGCTGGGGAAAGAGGGTGACTGGTATCCACAGAATGGGTCATCTTATACACTTGATTATTAAATCCTTCCTCGACTGAAGTCACCCTCTGGTACGCATTCACATGGGACACAAATATGTTCATATTTTTAGCCCACTCAGAAAGGTCTATCCACATACTTCTTCCCCAGACCTCTTTGTCACCAATTTTCCAATTATGGCCTTTCCAAGTCCCTGACCATCCAGCCAAACCATTAGCAACAGCCCATGAGTCAGTATACAAATGCAGCTCGGGCCAGTTCTCCTTTCAAGCAAAATGAACAACCAGGTGCATTGCCTGAAGTTCTGCCCACTGGGAAAATTTCCCCTCACCACTGTCCTTCAAGGACACCCCAGAAATGAGTTGTAGTGCTGCAGCTGTCCACTTTCGGATGGTACCCGCATATCATGCTGAACCATCTGTAAACCAGGCCCGAGCTTTCCCTTCTTCAATTAATTTACTGTAAGGAACTCCCCAAGAGGCCATAGCTCTGGTCTGGGAAACAGAAAATAGTATGGTAGGAATGCAGACCATGGGCATTTGGGCCACTTCTTCATGTAACTTATTTGTGCCTTCATGGCCTGCTCTGGACCTGTCACGTATATACCATTTCCATTTTACAATAGAGTGCTGCTGCACACACCCAACTTTATGGCTTGGTGGGTCAGACAACACCCAGCTTATGATAGGCAACTCAGGTCTCACGGTAACTTGATGGCCCATGGTTAAGTGTTCAGTCTCTACTAAGACCCAGTAGCAGGCCAAAAGCTGTTTCTCAAAAGGAGAGTAGTTATCTGCAGTAGATGGTAAGGTTTTGCTCCAGAATCCTAAGGATCTGTATTGTGAGTCTCCTTATAGGAGCCTGCCAAAGGCTCCAAACAGCATCTCTATTTGCCACTGGTACTTCCAGCACCATTGGATCTGCTGGATCATACAGTCCAAGTGGCAGAGCAGCTTGTACAGCAGGCTGGACCTGTCACAGAGCCTCCTCTTGTTCAGGCCCCCACTCAAAATTAGCAGCTTTTCTGGTCACTCGATAAATGGGCTGGAGTCACACACCAAAATGGGGAATATGTTCCAAACAGGCCAAATAGTTGTTGTGCCTCTGTTTTGGTCGTAGGAGGGGCCAAATGCAGCAACTTATCCTTCACTTTAGAAGGGGTATCTCAACATGCCCCATGACACCTAGAAATTTCACTGAGGTGGAAGGCCCCTGTACGTTTGCTGGATTTCTCTCCCATTGTCTGACACACAAATGCCTTACCAGTATGTCTAGAGTAGTTGCTACTTCTTGCTCCCTAGGTCCAATCAACATGATATCATCAATATAATGGACTAGTGTGGTGTCTTGTGGGAGGGAGAAACGATCAAGGTCCCTGCGGACAAGATTATGACATAGGGATGGAGAGTTGATATACCCCTGTGGTAGGACAGTGAAAGTATATTGCTGACCCTGCCAGCTGAAAGCAAATTGTTTCTGGCAGTCCTTACTAATAGCTATTGAGAAAAAAGAATTTGCCAGATCAATAGCTGCATACCAGGTACCAGGGGATGTAATGATTTGCTCAAGCAGTGATACCACATCTGGAACAGCAGCTGCAATTGGAGTTACCACCTGGTTAATCCACTGTCATCCTCCAAGACTCATCTGTTTTCTTCACAGGCCAAATAGGAGAATTGTATGGGGATGTGATGGGAATCACCATCCCTGCATCCTTCAAGTCCTTAAGAGTGGCAGTAATCACTGCAATCCCTCCAGGAATCCAGTATTGCTTCTAATTTACTATTTTGCTAGGTAGGGGCAGTTCTAGTGGCTTCCACTTGGCCTTTGCCACCATAATAGCCCTCACTGCATGAGTTAGAGAGCCAATATGGGGATTCTGCCAGTTTCTCAGTATGTCTATACCAATTATACATTCTGGAACTGGGGAAATAACTACAGAATGGGTCTGGGGGCCCACTGGACCCACTGTGAGACAGAACTGAACAAAAACTCCATTGATTAGCTAGCCTCCATAAGCCCCCACTCTAACCGGTGGACCAGAGTGACATTTTGGGTTCCTGGAATTAATATCATTTCTGAACCGGTGTCTAATAATCCCTGAAATATCTGATCATTTCCTTTTCCCCAATGCACAGTTACCCTGGTAAAAGGCCATCGGTCTCCTTGAGGAAGGCTTGGAGGAAGATAAATGGCATAAATTTGTGGCAGTGTAACAGGGTTCTCCCCCAAAGGGACCTGGCCTCCCCTTCATTCAAGGGGCTCTGGGTCTGTAAATTGTCTCAAGTCTGGAAATTGATTAAGGGGCTGTGACTCTGTGTTTTTGTAATCCAGGTTAGACTTCTGCTCACTTGACCTAGAACTCTTTTGTTTATACAGCTCGAACAAGAATTTAGTAGACAGCTCTTCTATTGTATTTCTTGGTACCCCATGATTTACTAGCCAATGCCACAAATCTCTGCGAGTCATATAATTTTGATTTCTGCTTTGAGTTTGTCTATTATAATAGCCATGTCTACCCTGTTTTGGCGATTAAGTGCTGCCACCTGGCTTCTGCCAACTTGGGATCCAGTCATCCCCATTGTGTTTAAGGATTCCAGCTCAGTGATACAGTTCCTACAGTAATATCTGACCTACAGAGAAGTACAGCTACAGAGCTCTTCAGGGATTATGATGCTAGCCTCAAAAATTTATTGTTCACTGTTCTGGTAAAAGGTACATCCTCCAGACATTCCTGGGGTATAAGAACAGGCTTTGCATGATAAATCCACTCTAACATTCCAATCTCTCTAAGCCTCTGGATCCCCTCATCTACATTATACCAGCGCAGTTCTGGCATTTCAACCTCAGGTAAGGTCAGCCACCTTTTGATCCATGTTTCAACCAACCATCCAAACTGTTAATACCTTTTCTAACCCCTCGAGCTATAACATTGAATGCAGACTCTCTGCTTAGTGGGCTCATATCAATAAATTCAGCCTGATCCAGCCTTATATTCCTCCCACCATTATCCCACATCCTTAAAATCCATTGTCACACATATTCCCCTGATTTCTATCTATATAAATTGGAAAACTTAACTACACAGTTCTTTTGGAGTATAATGCGCCTCCTCATGGGTGATACTTTGTTCCTCACGTTTAGGGACCTGTTGGGACTTTAGTTAGTCTGAAAGAAATGAGGGGTGGTGGGGGTGGGTTATGAAAAGAATTAGAAATATCTTCCAAGCCATTTGCTTCAGGGCATTCATTTGCAGTTTCATCTGGTGAAACAGGATTAATCACTCCAGGGCTAATCCCTTCAGGAGGAGGTTGGGTGGCCAATTCCTCAAGGCAGGCTGGAGGTGGGGTGGCACATGTCCTCAGGGCAGACTATTACACAGTTATCTAGAGAAGACTCAGCATGACCTAAGGTTTCAAACTCAACCCCGACATCATTATCAATCCATATGTCATCATCCCATTTTTCAGGGTCCCACTCCTTTCCAATCAATGCCCTCACTTTGATGGCAGACACCATGCAACATTGAGATTTCAGTTTATGTTTGTAAAGTTGCTACTCTAACAATAAGATTCTGAGTCTTATTTTCAGAGATCTCAAGTCTACGGCTACAGGAAATAAGATTTTCCTTCAGGATACTCAGAAACGTCTACATCTGTTAGACGGCACTTAAGCTTCTCATTTGAAGCTTTAAGCCCATCCCTTTCATTCCTTAATGTATACAGCATATCTAACAACAATCAGACAACATCTTTTTACCTCTTATTTCCACAAAACTCTGTAAAGTGTCAAAAAACATTATCCCCCAGAGCCTGGCTTCGTACAAGCGAAGCATTGGGAGAATCAAATGGTGATATTCTGACTATCTCTTTTGCCAACTCACTCCATGGATTGGGAGTGTCATTCTGATTATGGGAATCAGAGTCCTCAGTGCCTTTGAGTCCAGTCAGAGTAGAAAAACATTCATAAAAACCCATTTTTAAGGTTTTGTTTCTTAAGAACCACTCCTGGTACCAAGATGTATCTGCTTTTCTCTAGAAAAGCAGAATCAACAGGGAACACTTGCAAATATAAAATTTATAAAAGTGTCTCACGTGACCATTGAAATGGCAGAGTCCCAAATCCACAAGCCTACGATTCCAATGAAGGGTCTGGACGAACTCCACAGGAGAGGGTCACCAGCCAAAGCAGGAAGAGAGCCTGTCTCTTCTGAATCCTCCTTAAAAGGCTTCCGGTGATTAGATTAAGCATCACTCATTGCAGAAGACACTCCCCTTGGCTGATTACAAATGGAATCGACTGTGGATGTAGCTGACGTGATCATGATTTAATTCTTTGAAATGTCCTCATTGCAAGACAGGCCAGCACTTGCCCAACCAAACAGATACCACCACTTGGCCAAGTTGACATGTGAACCTGACCATGGCACAGTCTAACAGACTACACTGGTGGATTCAACGACATCACACAGCTTAAAGAAAATAAATTAGTATACCTTTGTGTGAAGTTTTAGTGTTTCTAGGAAGTCAAATCATTGTCTAATTATGGGTTGCTGAATTTAAAAATGTTCTACATAGATTCAGCCCGGAACTTAAGGACTCAATTACAATCACCTTATTTTTCAAGAATGGTTCAAGATCTTTGCTATTATTTTTCTGCTGGGCAGTAGCCCAGATGTCAAAGAAGAGCCAATCAACAGAATAGGCAAGATTTAAAAGAAAATTACTTGGAAAATTACATCAAGAGCAAGTCCACCCACAAATGAACCTGCACCAGGTATGACAGGATTGAGAAAGACTTCTTGACCAAAAGGGGGAAGATAAATGAATCAAATTAAAGTTTCAGTGGCTGAGAGATTTCAAATAGAGCTGAGAGGCCATTCTAGAGGTTATTCTTATGCATTATATGGTAGATATTCCTTTTTAGTTTCTAGTGTATTAGAATAGCTAGAAGGAAGTACCTAAAAATGTTGAACTGTATTCAATAGCTTTGATTCTTGAAGTATAAAACTACATAGCTTTTACAGTGGGACTATGTGATTATAAACCTTGCAACTGAAATCCAGTGTATGGACAGACGAGTAAGAAAACAAAGACAAAAAAATAATAGGGGGAATAAGGAATATGGGATGTTATGCGTGTTTATTATTTTTTGGAGTAATGAAATTGGTCCAAAATTGAGTATGGTGATGAATGCACAATGTGATATTGTAAACCACTGATTGTATATTTTGGATGATTGTATGTCATGTGAATATATTTCAATAAAGTTGCATTTAAAAACAAAGCAAGTCCCTCCTCCTCCCCCAGCCCTCTGCACCCTTCTTTAGATCAGCAGTCCCCAAATTTCAGGGGTATAGGGTGCTTATTTGAAAGTCAGGTTCCCTGGTTCCACACCTAGAAATTGACTCCATATGTCTAGGGCATGCCCAGGAATCAGCCTTTGAAGACCACCATTGGGGACAAATGCAGGTTAACCTGAACCACCTTCTGGGAAACACCCTGGGACCATGTGAATTACTTGGACCTCAAGTCACCCAACATTTTCAAGTTAATGATTTCTGCAGTGCACACCTTTAGCCCACTTCCCTTTGCAGGCCTGCCACCCAGGAAAACATCGGCGCTCAGTTATACTGAAAGGAGCTCACATTTAGTGAACACTAGACTCTTTGGATGTATCAGAAAAAATGCTCAACAGTATGTTGATCTTACTCAGAGGTTTCCAACACATTTTATTTTGATCACTGGTTTGTAGCTTTTGAGGACCAATATCTGCATAAATTCCCATAAAATGTCCAATCAATTTCAGTTCTGTAGCAGCCCATGTCCTGCACACCATGTGTGTGGCTTCATCAATGTAAAGGCTGTTGCCCAATCCTTCCAAGAGGCCACAGCTTAAGGGAGCACTGTCTTCCCAGCGGCGGTTTCCTTTGGCAAGAAGTTGGTTTAGGCAGCTCCAGTGTTTGGAAGCAGGAAGCATTAGGAAACTTGCAGAGACAGGGCACTTTTTCTCATGAAGACAGACCCTCAAGGATCCAGTGCTTGTGCTTGGTTAACAGGAACCCCATAATTGTTGAGTAGGCCAAAATATAAGGAAGCCTCTTGTAAGTAACACCGATAAAACACCTTTGTAGATCACCTATTTGTTCTAGAACTACAAAATTTAATTCAAGAAAAAATATAGGTCCCATGAAAGACAAATTTTATAAAACTAAAATCTAGTTTTCCCCCAATAAATTGTACTTTAGGCAAAATCCTCCCAACACTTCTAAAATAATACTAAAAGGGGCATCTGATTATACAAGATCAATAAAAAAAATTAAATATTTATTTGAATAACAAGTTTAAGCTGCAAAATTGGCAATGCAGATTTTAACAGATCACAAGAAGCGTGCACAAAAAAAGTATTGGCGTGAAGGACAAAATAATGCTGAGAATTAGGCTAAATAGCTGCTGATTTTAAGAAAACAAAAGGCCTGAAATCACTATACAAAATATAAAATGTATTAAACACTACCATCCACAGACAGTCTTTATTATTGATTATATTTAAAAATTATCTGTGTAGTTAATTATATATTGAATTGTAATTGTAAATGAGTATTATACATGAACCCCCCTTCGGAAGGGCAATTCCTTGTTGCACTATAGAACATCTAATTACATTGCAAAAAGTATCCTTTTTTGCCATCAGTAAGGAAAACAGTTATTGATATTACTGCAAATACCTGGAAGGCTACAAAAACAAAAAGAAATAAAATTTCTTTTTTGTCTTCAAAGTGCTTTCCATGCAGAGTGAAGCACTTGCCCCGTGTGACTGAAAGCACTAGTGGGTAGTGTCCTGGGATGGAGATGCTCCTGAACATAAGACTCGTGGACTCGTGCAGCTCTCCTACTACTGGGATACCACAGTGTCATTGGCTGGTTCTCTCTTTCTAGGACACCGTTCAAGACAGCGAAAAACAAATCAGACTTAGAACAATAAACAGACATAAAATGAAAAGCCACCAACTACGGTCGACACTACCCTTGGTAATGTCTGTGCCATGTGAAAGCACCTTTGAAAGAGCCTATCGGCAAGAGATAAGTGTCTAAAGATTCAAAATGAATCAACAGTATTGGATAACAATATAATTCTCAACTCAGAAGCTGCCTCAAGATTAGGTGCATCTTCAGTTAATGTAACAGGAAAAGAAGGCGATGGGCTCTATTTTATTAATTGTATCCACTCACGAATCGACCTAAAGTCACCTTGTGGAGACACGAGATCTTTGTGGTTTACAGTCTTTAATTGATGTAATGGCAAAGGAATAGATCTATGTAAAAACAAAACCAGAGAGCTGCGACGCCAGCATTAGGAGGTGGCGCCAGGCGTGGGGTTCACGTTCTGGGTGGCCACCTGCGGGGCCACCTCGATGATCCGAGGCTTGTCAATGATTCTGGCCGTACGGTTGCCCTTCTCCACAATCCCAATAATCCATGCCTGGTGGCCTTCCCCATACTTGGGGGACTTGATCTCGGCACAGAACCGTGCAGCCTGCTCGCGCGGCAAACAGATCAGAAGGCCTCCTAGCAAAGGAAAGAGAGTGGGGTGAGCTGTGACGCTTTGGGAGCCCTTTCTCTAACCTTGATCCTTCTCAAAACTTCCTGCCCAGATCAAGCCCAGTCACCAATTCGTTCCTGTCTTTCTGCAGGCTGCTCTTACCCAATTTTCATATATATATATATATGGAAAAAAATACAAACAAAAAAATACAAACTTCTCATTTCTGAATAAAGAACAGATTTGACTTCTGATTTGCTGGTAATAGTTACTTCATTCAATATTTATTCATTGCCCAGTAGGTTCAGACATCAGGACTGAACAAATGGGAAAAAATCTCTGCCCTCTTGGAGCATCCTTTAGAGGATTGTTTCTGATAAACAAGAAGTTGAAGGCCCTCTCTTGGGCCTGGCTCCCTGTCTGAGGCCTGCACACTCCCTGCAGCTACCCTGGGCTGTCCATCCCCAGAATCTGGGAGCTTTTCATCATTGCTAATGCCCAGACTACCCCTGACCAATTAAATCTCAGCATGGATCTTTTCTATATCCCCAGATAGCTTTACTATTTTGCTGGAGTAGAAAACCACTGGTTATAAAAGGTAGAAAATAGAAATGAGAGAAACTGAAATACACACACACACACACACACACACACACACATATATATGAAGACTTGAAAGATGAAGCAGAAGAGTCAACGAAAGGGGAAAAGAGAAAAATGGGGCAAAAAGAAAAATGGCACTCAGGAGACATAATCTAGTACTTCATTACTAAGCAGCAATTTTAGACATTTCTTACCAATGTAACCAACTGGCTTATTTCAAGAGTTAAGTTTCCAATGAAAATTGAGTAATGACTACATTTTTCCTGCACCCTCCCACCACATTTCTTCTTACATCAAAAAAGAAAGCACGGCAACAAGCTTGATTATCCACAGGACAGTGGGGGACTATGAGCTCATGGCCCCAAAGGGACCACGGAGACCTCACCCAAAGTAGGGTCACACTCATGCACGTGGGACTTTGTCAGTTTCACTAGCCCACTCCTCCTTGTACCTGAAGTCTCTGGGCAGGTCCCATGCATGAGACCGAACATGTTCCCGCAGGCCTTGCTCACAGCGGCCATCTTTGCCAGGACAGGGAGGTTGTGGATGACGAACGACACCTCGTTCCTCTGCTGCTTGGCCAGGTTCTGCGCGTGGCCCAGGATCCCGAAGCCCGTGATGTCAGTGGCCGCGTGGGCATTGAACGTATGCATGAGCCCTGCAGCTGAGAGGGGACAGATGGAGCCAGGTTAGCTGGTGGGGTCAGGGACAGCTCTGAGGAAAAACCAGCTTCCCCCACCTCAGTCTTTCACAAGCTAATCATTTATCTAAAAATTTCCCATTTGTCAGGAAGATGGCAAAGGGGGATAACAAACACCTAACTTTAAAAATTCAACCAAAATCAGAGTGAACTTCTGAAAGCTGATGTCTCATTTCAGTTTGAACCATGCAGCCACATAAATTTCTCAGTAAGCACAACCAGAGAGTTCTCACCAGAGATCACTATCTACCAGGCTCACTTGTAAGACTTAAAACCTCCTTCCTTTTGGTTTGTCTAGGTTAGTGTGCTGCCGATATACCCCAGAGTGATTTGTGCAGTGAATGAAAAAGTTTCTGCAAGGTCCCCTCAGGGGCTGGGGAGAAAGGAGAATATACTCAACTTCCCCATTTAGAGAATTTCTGGTATTCTCGTAAGCAGTGAAACTACCAAACCAATAGGCCGAGCCCTCAATCTCAGGGTCTGCCCCTATGAACCTTATTCCTGCAAAGGATAGGCTAGGCCAACTTAAAACTAGGCCTAAGTGAAATGAGACAAAATAAAGTGTCAATGGCTGAGAGATTCCAAACAGTCGAGAGGTTATCCTGGAGGTTATTCTTACGCATTAAATAGATATCAACTTGTTAGTCAAGATGTAATGGAGAGGCTGGAGGAAACTGCCTGAAAATGTAGAGCTGTGTTCCAGTAGCCATGTTTCTTGAAGATAAAACTTTTACAATGTGACCATGTGATTGTGAAAACCTTTGTGTCTGATGTTCCCTTTATTCAAGGTATGGACAGATGAGTAAAAAAATGTGAATAATAAATAAATAATAGGGGGCATGGGGGGTAAAATAAATTGGGTAGCTGGAATAACTGGCTGTCAGTGCGAGGCAAGGGTAAGGGGTCTGGTATGCATGAACTTTTCCTTTTTATTTCTTATTCTTGAGTGATGCAAATGTTCTAAAAAATGATCATGGTGATGAACACACAACTACGTGATGATGTGAGCCACTGACTGTACACCATAGTGTATGATTTGTCAATAAAAATAAAAATAAAAAATAAAGAAAAACTTCTCCTGAAAGGCCTTAGGATACAGAAATGCTCTGGAGTGTGTTTTTCAGCATGTTTTCTCCCTTTGCCTCAAGTGCATTCTGGACAACTGAGGTGGAGAAGAAAATTTCTGGTCAAGCATAATGGCGAAGTGACCAGACATAACTGTTCAATGAACACATCTGCACAGCTCACGTATGAGGCCAGTGCAGTCATCCAGGACATTTAATGAAGACACAGTCTACCCTTTAGCTCTTCCCAGCTACAATACAAAGCCGGAGTCAGCCACGGGGACTCTACGATTACAAGCAATCAGTACCTCAACTTCCTCCCTCTACAGGACTGGAATTTTTAACTATTGTTCATTTTTATAATGGGAATTTTTAAACAGACACAGAAGCAGAGAAACTAGCATGCTATAATGCTGTCTCCTGCACCTAATGATGCCCAGCTTTAACTTTCCCACTTTCTGCTGGGGTTTCATCTACCACTGCCTGCTACTGGGGGGTTGTGAGAAGGGAGGTACGGAGAATTTTAAAGCAAATCCCAGTTCTATCATTGGTGGGTATCGCTGCAAGATAAAAATTTGTTAACCACAATACTGCTACTGCAAAAACAAAATCAATGTTACATTTGGTCGATGTCTCCAAATCTCTTCATTTTTGACAGTTCCTCCTCCTTTTTTTTCCCCTCACGCCATTTATTTATTAGAGAAAAAGTCACTTGCTCTGTAGACTTTACTAATCCTGGATTGGGCTAATTGTTTTCCCTGCGTGAACATGATGTAGCTCCTACACGGTTCTCACACAGCAGCAGTCTGAGGCTTCATGTGATGCAGGTTCATTTCATGGAGGCTGACTTTATCAACAGGGACATCTGGTGCTCCTAGTTTTAGTGATGCTAAAATCGCTCTTTGGATTCAGAGGATGACTCTGAAGCTCCCCCTGACCCTTTCACCCAACAATACTGGTAGCCATTGACAATACTTGCTAAGGTTCATTCATTTAAGGGGGCAACAAAAATGGTAATTTTGTAATTCAATCATTTTTCTTGCACTTATTAGGGGTGATTCTTCTATAAAGAACTTAAAAAAAAAAACCTGGGACTTTCTTTTACTTATTTTCAGAATGAGCTCATGCCCTAACTGCCAGAGGTGACCAACAAAGTCTTACCACTATATCTCAGGGAATTTTTCTGCATTGGATACACTGCAGATGATCGCAGTAATTCTTCTTTTGATATTAGAGCTGGCCCCTCACTGACTGATGGAAACACCTTCAAACTGTGACAACACAACAAGAAGACACCACTGGCCACTACAACTACTTCACTTCCAGGCACAGGAAACCCCCGGCTTATCTTTTATATTTCGTGCCTCTGGCAAGCCGCAATCACATCTCCAAAGAGTTCTGGTTGCTTTCAGTGGGAACTGGTATCTTGAGATCTAAATCTAGGTATCAGAGAAGTTTATTGTTTTGAGGCCTTGCCAGCAGGGCCAGAAATAAAGAAAAAATCCTGAATTCACGCTGATTGGTTAAATCCATTTCATTGATTAAACTGAAGTTTAAATGAACAATTACAGTTTTGGCTTGGCCCACTTGATTTTTATTCTTAAAATCTTAGTTGGACATATACTGAAAATGCCAGGCCAAAGTGATTTGAAGAAACTCTTCCCATTTGGATTTGCCACCAATTTGACATATGGTTAATTCATTGGTTTCAACTTGGTTTCCATTTTTCCTTTTGTATATAACTATATAAAGCTTATTTTATAGTCAAACCTATAAAACAAAGCACATTCACAGGACCTATGTCTCTCTCTTATATGTAACCATTTACTCGTTCATGGTGTATTCTTCCATTGCTTCTTTCTGAAAGTATAATATAATACGCATTATGAATTCATACCTGTACACAAATATACAAAATGCAGCATTAAGTATACATACTTCTGTCCCTTGCTTTTTTTACTTGACTGTATCCTGAAGTAAGCCACACAAATCTTTCTCGTTCCTTTCTACAGCTAGCTGTGTAGCAAGCACTCCACTGTAGGTATGTGAAGATAATTCAGCCAGTGCCCTACTGACAGACATCTTGTTTCTTCTCTTTTGCAATTGTAACAGTGTTCACTGACAGCCATCACAACTGTCATTTCTTATTTTGGTCTCTGCAGCTCTGGAATAGATTCTAATAAGTGGGACGGCCAGGTCAAAAGGAAAACGTGTTGTAAATTTTGCTAGATATGGCCAACTACACCTCTGTCATCTCGCATTGCTGCCAACAATGTACAAAAATAAAAATAAGTATCTCAAAATACTTAAATATAAGCCAACCAATAATCCAGATGCACAAAAATAAAGCCACTGCCAATCACTTTCTCACTGTTAAACTAATTAATTTCAAAGAACAAAAAGGTTTCTTAAACAGTATGCATGACAGGGAGAGCAGAAACACTAACGAATGCTTGGGCTTTACATGAAAAGCATATCTGAGGATATACGATTAAATAAGTACAATTCAACTTATAAAGTACTAACTATGTCCTAAGAACTATTCCTAGAACTCAGAAAAAAAACGAATTATTCTAAAGTGGGCAAAAGGTAAATTAACTATATCTCTCTGGTATATTCCCTAGCTGCCAAAAATTATGTACTAGGATTTGCGTAATAATATGGAAAAGAATTTAATGATAGTAAATTGATAAAAGCAGATTCCCAATACATATAAAGTTTATGACTACTAATTTAAAACACCAGTAAAACACAACTCCACCCCAAGTAAGCAAAGAAAAAAATCCTGCAAGAATACACAAAATATTACCAGAAGCTGTTTTAGGTAGTGGGACTACAGACAATTGCTTTCTACTTTTCTCCATTTTCTAAGTTTTCTACAATAAGCATGAATTTCTTTTACAGTAGAAAAAAATACATTAAAAACTGTAAATGCAGTGTAGTATTGTAGCCTGTGGGGTATAACCATTTTGAAAAAGAATTTGGCACCATCTAGACCACCTTTTAGGCATGAGTGCCAAAAGCCCTGTACAAGAAGAGATCACAGTGGTCCATCCTTCAAGAACAGGGCAGTGAGTTGGCAGTACAGTGGAAACCTGCACAGCAGTGAAAAGGAACCACAGCTACACAATGGGCAAAGAGTTAGGAACATGAAATGCTGGACTAAAACAGCAAGCACAGAGATACAGGCATGATTCCACATTTATAAAGGTAAAAAAGATACAAAACTAATTCACTGTTTAGGGACACAATCCTATGTGATATTTTAAAATATTTCAAAATTCAAGAGAATTCACACAATTCACAACAATGGGTACCCCAGAATGGGGATAGCGCAGACCAGATCTGGGGGCCCTGGGCTTCTAAGGCCAAGCTGTTTCTTACAGAGATAGTGGCACCTGGGACCTTAAGCCCTCACATATTTTATAAAATTCTTTTAATCTATCCGATATCTAATTTTTTTATAAAAAGGGGAAAAGTCAGATAAATTAATGTTGGAAGAAAACTCTTCATATTTTTAAAGTTTATAAATATTACTTAAAAATCAGAGTATCAAGTAAGATTGCTTAAGATCCTCTAGCTCAAAACTTCATTTTAAAAATGATTGAAGACTTCATGGCTTAAATATTACATATACTTGGTTCAAAGTCATTTGGGGGAAGCTGAAGAATAAAAAGAAAGAAGTTAAAAAGAAAAGTACAAGAAAATCAATTTTTGGTTTCTAGCTCAGAAGATCCTAAGAAAGTAATTGAAGAGTGATTATTTTTAGTACAAGATTCTTGAACTTCACATATATCTTGAACTTCATCTTAGGTATCTTTGAAATTCTACTATAGGTGCCATCACAATTCAAGTCCTTAAATATAACATGATTAATGATGTCAGAGACAGAAATTTGTTTCCAGAATAAAAACCATGTATACGCTCTCATCACTAGTGCATGTAGATGGCAGTGCTTCTGGAGTTAAACAGATGTGGGGCCTGCAGGGCACACTCCTTACATGTATTTCCCTTTCTGTAAAGGGGGACACAGATCCCAGCCACTGGGATGAGCCTGAAAAGGAAACTCCTGTGAAGAACCCAAAGAAATGCCTGTTGAGAGGTACATAAAATCCACAGGTTCAATCCATAGTTAATGAACACCGAACACGTTTCCTTCATGCTTTGTGGATGCTGCAGTAACCAAAACACAAAACTCCATGCCCTCTTGTAGCTTACATACAAAATTCCTGTTTGCCTCCATATCACTTACACAGGGCAACCTACACACTAAATGCTTCTTTGTTCCTCTGGCATGACAGAAGCTTCAAAAACAAGTGTTTCCATTTTAATTATAGAAACACCTGGGTAGTGAGACGACGGCTCAGCAGGCAAAATTCTCACCCTGCCATGCTGGAGACCTGGGTTCGTTTCCCGGTGCCCGATCATGCAAAGAAAAAAATATATATATCCTTAAAAAACACCTGATGCTTTCTATACATGTGTGGAGGCCAACAAAAACAGTGAGCATAAGATGCTCACACTAGATCAAACTATTCCCTTAGCAAGCCTTGCTGCTTTCAAGATGAGTTCTGGCCCTTGAATCTTTCCTATTTTATTTTAAACTGCTTTTAAACTTTTTAGCTTTTTGAAAAGTACTGTTCAATGACCAAGTACAAAGCCTCAAGTTCACAATAAATCATGAGTGATGGAGTAGGATACAATCTTAGAAGTATTACAAGCAGAGATAGTTCTGGTTTCACATCCTAGGTCTATAACTTCTTAGCTGTGTGACCCTGGCTGGACAAGTTACTTAACCTCTCTGCAAACAAATGAGGATGACAGTAGCTACCTTATAACATTGTTGTAAGAATTAAATGAGAAAGTATGTCAAGTTCCCGGCACATCATAATTATCGATAAATGGTAGTAATTAATTATTATTACTTTTTATCAGCATTAAGAAGCTGGGACTAGTGTGATACCTAAGACTCAGAATTGGAGCTGTGCAGCTCTGTAAGGTAGCATTGCTATACACAACTGTTAAAAAGAAAAGGATCAGGCTTCAATTAGAGAAAAGAACAAAGCCAATCTTGTTGGGACTAAGGTAAATCAGAATACAGGGTAAAGGATGACAGTGTCTGTATTTTAGAACTTTATCTACTATATGAGATCAAAAGAAGAGAGCTTTATTTTGTCCTAAGCCTAAACTTTCTGTAGCACACAATCTAACTTAACCTGTTCTGAACACCCCAAGCACATGGAACCCAGAATGGGATCGAGGGCTTGTAATTCTGTATAGCTTAATGTAATACCTGGATACATCCCAGGTATGTTGGGCAGATAATTAAAGAATGCTTGCCTGTGATGCCAGAGGACCCAGGTTCGATTTCCGGTGCCTGCCCATTTAAAAAAATAAAAAAATAGGTAATAGACCAAGCCCCTTGAGGGACTGGGAAAAAATATGTAACTATTAAACTTTCTCACCTGGGAAACCCCTGATATTCTCTCAAGGACTCCCAAGTTAAGTGGGCCAAGCCCCTGATCTTGAGGCTTGCTCTTAACGAAACATTTCTGCAGCAGAGAAGCGAAGCCTACCTATAATTATGCCTAAGAGTTACTTTCAGAGAACCTCTTTTGCTGCTCAGATGTGGCCTCTCTCTCTAAGCCCAACTCTACAACTAAAATCATTACTCTCCCCCCTACATGGGACATGACGTCCAGGGGTACGAGTCTCTCTGGCAACGTGGGACATGACTCTTCAGGGATGAGACTGCCCTGGCACTGTGGGATCAATAATGCCTTCCTGACCAAAAAAAGGAAAAGAAATAAGAGGGAAATAAGAGGGAAAACAAAATAAGGTATCAATGGCTAAGAGAATTCAAATAGAGTTGAGAGGCTATTCTAGAGGCCACTCTTCAGCTAGACATTGCTAATTAGCATGGCTTGCCAAACTCCAATCAAGATCATTCCTGTTAACCCTAAAGAATACCCAGGGCTCTGAGATGCTACAAAAGTTGCACACACTATGTTTATTTTTTCAGAAACCCTCAGATGGTTCCTAGGCCAGATAAGTTCTGAAACACAGAGGTGTTAGTATCTCCAACAACTAGTTTCATCCCCATCCCATATTGTGGACACACCTTTTCAATATGAAAAATGTTAGAATGCACATAACCGAAATCCCCCTAAAGACTGGGAGATGGAGCAGAGGAGGAGGAATTATAACAGAGAAGTTAGGATTTAACAAATGAGTAAGACTCTGAATCATTACATCGTTATTTCTTTTCAGTCTCCAGTGTTTTGAAGCAGCCAGAAAGAAAAACCTGAAGTTGGGGAACTGTAACCCATACCAAACTTTGAAATACGTTCTATAACTACTGTTAAAATGTACTTTGAAATTTATTGGTCTTTTTTTTTGTATATCAGGCATTTTTCACAATAAAAATAAATAAATAAATAAATAAGCTAGGACTGAAATAAAATGTAATGGTAAAAATGATAACATCAATATAATTACTCATTTATATACATAAACACAGCAATTAAAAATACAGTAATGTTAACACCTTCAATTAACAGAAGACAAATACTTCTACTGCTAGAGAAACATCTTTTTCATCTTAACTGGTTGGGGCACAGAGGAATTCAGCACTCTCCACAATGACAGAAGGATAGAGAAAATATGACCTGAGCACTGCAATTCAGAGCATGTTGGTAAAAATCACCTATGACCTATTGAGGCACACTGTTCAGGCTAGTCCTGAGTCACCTGTTTCCTCTAACGCAAGTCACATTTACCGCTCATTTCTGCTGGAACATGCACGCAGTGCATGGGCATCAATGGGAGCGAGCCCACCGCCTGTTTTGGTAGGCTCCCACCCAGGAATGGCTTTTTACATTTTTATAGATAAACGTAAAAAATGTTAAAAAACACCACCACCCAAAAAACAATATGCAGTGTGTGGCCTGCAAAACTTAAAACATGTAGTTATCTGGGCCCCTCCCAGGAAATTTGCCGACCCACTAACAGAAGAGTCCCCGGCCCCTGTACCTGTTCTGTTGAGCCTTGCCATATTCATCATTGCTTCTTGGTATGCCAATTCTACATCTTCCTGGGTGACCACTAGTTTAATTTTATTCCATTTTTCAGGCTGGTAATTAAGAACAGAGGTGAGGGAGAAGAGAGGGGAAAACGTGATTAATCTTTACTGCTAACCACTGACCAAAGAGTGTATTTTTCTTAGACATCCTCTGGTGAATTTTATTTTTCTAATTTTGGACAAAAATTATGTTTGGTGTTTTTTGGTCTGTGACTACATTTTGGGTGTCTGCTAGACACATGCGCCTTTCCTGCTCGGCACCTGGGCTTCAGGAACCAAAGCCTGCAGTTCCTTGGACACATAAACCACGCTGCATGGTACAGGCTTCAGGGGTGTTTGGCACTGGGCACAGCTGCTCCCCCTAGCCAGGTGTGAATCAAAACCTAGTAGCTTTGCCTGCTCTCTGGCTCGCCTGTCCATCTCCTGTGAGGCTGATGCCTACACTTTTCATATGATTATTACACTTTCATTGACTTTAACAGAATTTTGGGATCAAGCCTCGATGGCTAAATGGATGCAAAAACAATTTCAGCTGCCCTAGGGACCACACAGGACATCACAAAAGCAAGGAGATTAAGGGCTCTCCTGAGTTTGATCCTACACTCTAGCAAAGGAGTTCTCCTGCCCATTACATGTCTCGGAAAGGGGAAAGCCTGTGCAAGGATGGGAGAGCTGGGCAGGCATGATGCCCGGTGAAGCCACCAAGGGCCCACATTCTTTGCCCACTGATGGTTTAATAACATAAAGACACCATTAACCCATTGTCCAGCACAACCATTAGCCTTCAGCAGTGACATAAGCCTGCTATGTTCTCCTCCCTCCTGCCAGCTTCCCTGTCTGTCCCACAGAGGAAACTATTATCCCAAATTCATTCTCCTCCCTTTAAACATATAATCTCACATAGTAATATGTACACAGTATACTAGCTGATTATTTCTAACCTTTATACAAGGATGCTATTGCATGGTTTTTGGAATTCACTTTTCTCAATTCTGAGAATTAAAAAAAAAAAAAAAACAGGTGAAAAAGAAGAGGCGGTGTGGAGCTGGGGGTGGAGGGAAGAGAAGGATCCTGAGCCCTCACCTGTGGCACCCCTCTGCCCAGCCTGCCCTCGGCCTCTTTGCTGTTACTCCAACCTGGGCGGCCGTGTTGGAAGACAACTCTGTGTATTGTTACCTGCAATTTTTCCATCAATTTACCAGTGGTAACACTTGATGGAAACCTCTGTTCTCCCTGGTTAAGGAGGGAAAATGACTAAAGAATGTGGCAGCCTGAGAGAATTTCTCTCCTCTGCTATATCAAGCTTAGGTACATCTGGTTGATGAATAACATAAAATTATTTATTCTTCTTTATCAGCTATTTCTCAGAACAGATGACAGTGGTAGAAATTAAAAGCACCAAGACATGTGAAGACATACCACAACCTTATTAATTTGTGAGTTGTTACAGCAATGGAAGAAATCTTAAAATACGATTATGGCTCAGTGGAAAAGTGACTCAGGAGAAATATCTTCATATTCTAGATTCATTCTCCATAAAAGAATTATACATCAATGTATTCTGAGTTACTAATCAGTAGAAAAAGACAAAGCTACCAAACAAAAACAACCAAAAACCCCACTGAATAAAATAATCTGAAATGTCTATATAACCCTGGCTTTATACCTCCAACATCGCACTCTGCACAAATTAACCTCATTATTTTTTGGTGATGTTTAAGGTGTGAAAAATGAAACTCTCTTAGCACCAAATAAACAGCTAAGCCTGAGCCCCCACCTCCCAAATCCTCTTTATATAAAGCCTCTGAAGCCCCCAGCAGAGCACACCTAGGTCAAGCACTCCATACACGAAACTTTCACTTAATACAATAAGGACAACTCTTAGGATTTCTAGAGGATTTGACCAACACCAAACTCCCTGATAGTAAAACCGGGGCCTTGTTTTTAAAATGCAATCTGAACAACATTTAGAAGGGACAAATGTTAAAACAATTTGAAACACATCCAGAGGGGAACAGTGTACTCCAGCAAAGTGGATGAAGCATGTTCTGAATTGACACACAAGGTGAATGGCCCTTCTCTCCAAAGCCTCCAACAAAGTCCCCAAGCCCCTCCATGGCCCTAAGACCTCACAGTCTCCCACGACTCTTAGACACCACCCCCCACCACCACCCTGAAGACTGCACGACCCCCCACCACCCTCAGACCTCCCCCCAAAGCGGCTCTGAGACCTCACCCCCAACCTGTCACTCACAATGTCCAGCCACTGGTGCACAGCCACGGCCACCTGTGTGCCCAGGGGTTTGGTCAGAACAAGCACGTCTCCCGGCACTGCATTATCTGGCCTGAGGAGAAGAGGGGCATTTTTTAGTCAAATCAACCAAAGAAATAAGTTCATTATCCTTAAAATAGGCAAGGAAAATTGTGTTTACAACATATTTGTTTTTACAACTCTTAAATTTAAGCCAAATAGCACGGTGTACAAGCACCCTGCCATTGCAATTGGTGCTACTGCTGAATCCAAACATTAGAAGAAAGTGAAACACCCACAAATTTAAATATTTGGGCCAATTACCTACTGGCTGCCCCAAAAAAGTACGCAGAAAAGCAAACCATTTAGCCTTCAAAGGCCTCAGCAGGCTTGAGTTTTCCTTTAGCCAGTTGCGCCTTCAGTCATGTGCCTGTACACACGTAACTTTCAAAACAGACCCACTATAGTCCAAAGACGGCTTTTTTATGATCACTGATAGGCTAGAGCCTGAGGTGGGATTTCTCGACCCATGTGAGACTTGGCTCCATTCTGTGGGTCTAACACTTTGGTAATTTCAGTATCCAAGGCCCTCAAACTCCAAGACTGACCGATAATGAGTTTCCTACTTGGCACCCAGGCTACCTGGTTGGTCCCTGTCCTAAAGACAGAAGGCAAATGCTAAATGGCAGCCTTAAAAATAAAAAGACTAACCCCCACCCCCAAGAAAACTCCTATTTTGCTTGTATCAGTACCAATGTCTACCACTCCTGCCTGTCCCAGAGGCTGAACTGCCTCGTCAGGAGCTGTCCACATAGCCATCCATCCCTCAAATACTCATCTATGTCGATTAAAAGCCAAAGGCACAGATTTAAAAATCAATGCCAAGAAAATGGGCAAAAGACTCAGATAGACATTTCTCTAGAGAAGATAAACAAATGGCCAATAAGCACATATAAGCTGTTCAACGCTGTTAGCCATTAGGAAAATGAAAATCAAAGCCACATGAGCTACCACCCAAAATGGCTACTATTAAAAAAAAATAAATAAAGTGCTGATGAGGCTGTGGAGAAATATAAACCTTAGTACATGGTTGATGGGAAAGTAAAGTGGTGTAGCCACTGCGGTTCCTCAGATAGAACTATCATATGACCCCACAATCTCACTTCTAGGTATATACCCAAAATAACTGGAAGGACATGAACAGTTATTTGTATGTACCCTGATGTTCATAGCAGCATTATTCACAATTGCCCAAAGATGGAAGCAACCTGTGTCATGAACAGATGACTGGATGAACAAAATGTGGTATATACATACAATTCGTTAGAATGAAGTTCTTGTGCATATGTAAACACGGATGAACCATGAAGACATGCTGTTATTAAAATAAGCCAGACAAAAGGGATAAATAGTGTATGATTCTACTTATATGAAAGAGCAAGGATATATAAATTCAAAGAAAATGGAGAACAGGTTACTAGGGGTAGGACTGATGGGGACTCACGGCAGCATGGGCGCAGGGATTCTGCGTGGGATGGGAAAGTTCTGGAAATGCATGGTGGTGAGGGTAGTGCAACATTGTAAATGTGACGAATCCAACTGTATAATATACTTGGAATGGTTGAAATGGGAAAGTTCATGTTGCATGTATGTTACCACAACTAAAAAATTAAAAGAGTGACTACAAAGGCAGTGACAATTAAATGCAATAAATAATCTTAGACTGAACCTAATAATTGAGGAGAAAAAGGTCCTAAAGGACATTCTTGGGACATACGATAAAAACTCAATGTAGACTGAAAATTTTAAAATATACTCAAAGTGGTTTCATAAATCTGTTCTTGGGAAATATACATGAAGTATTAATGGTCAAGGAACGGGATATGTACAATCTACTCTCAAATGTTCAGAAGATATATAGTATGATACAGCAAATGTACAAAATGTTAAAAGTCAGATCTGGGTGTATTGGTGGGGGTAAATTAGAGTTCTCTGTATGAATTTTTTTATTATATTTGCAACTCCCCTGTAAATCTGAAAGTATTTCAAAATGAAAAAAAACGTTAGCTCCCCAACTAATTCTATAATATTTGTATCCACTGTTAGCTTTGAAAAATATAATTCTGTGACAACATTTAGGAAACTCATTTCCTAAAACCTAGATCTTAATACATAGGTCTTTCAATTCAACTCTGAATTACCCACACCTTAAAGCAAATCTACTCTTTTTTTGTATGCTGTGTGATGGGGGGGTCACATTTCATTCTTTTTCTGTGTGAACAGTCCATTAGTGCAATACTATTTGTTGAATTCTCTCTCTCTCTCTTTTTTTTTTTGAGTGCATGGGCCAAGAATCAAACCCAGGTCTCCTGCATGGTGGGCAAGAATTCTACCACTGAACCACCCATGCACCCCAAAGCTAATATATTTTTGCATTTCACTGGTTACGTGCAACATATGAATTGATACAACATTATCAACATGCTAAATGTGATAAAATTATTGGGTTATTTTTATGCTTATGGATATTATTTTACAAAATATAATCACATTCATTTTTTACAAAGTAAACACACATGCTGTTGACAAAAAATTTCACAGAAGTTTGTTTTATTATTTTTGTCACTCCAGTTTTTTACTACTGTTAAGTTCTTTTTCTAATGGAAAGCTGGAATGAGTGAGACAGATGGACTTTAGTTTTTTGCCCCACCTAAGTAGAAAATTTGAGAGCTCCCAACATAAAGGAGAGGATAATAAAACCTTAACGTGAGTAAAATGCAAGATCCTTAAGAGGAAAGTTGCCAGAAAATGTCTCTAAAGAGTTTCCACAATTAAAAAATGGATAAAAGATAGGAACATAAAAAAATTATGTTCAACCTTACTCAGAAGATAAATGCAAATTAAAACCAATGGACTTGCAAAGACAAGAAGATGGTTAACACATTGGGTTGGTTAGGATGTGGGAAACCAGCACTCATTCATTGCTGATGGAACATAAACTGGTCAAACCTCTGTGAAGGGCAATCTGGAGACACCTAACAAAACTACAAGTGCATGTACAATTTCATCTAGTCATTCTATTTTAAGAATTTTCTAACCGTTACGACCTATGCCTTGGGTTATTCAATGGAGTACTATTTGTAATGCCAAAATAATTTAAAATAATCTATATGCCAATAGTAGACTGGTTAAAAATACACAAGACTGGTAAAGATGGTTGCCTCTGTAAGAGATACTGGCTACTGAAGGATAGGGGAGGGATTTTGCAGATGGATCTTTTTATGCTTTTTCAATTCTAAACCACATGAACATGTTACCTGTTAAAAAAAATAAGTAAAAGAAGCTGGCTTTCTACTTCTTCAGAAACTAGAATAAGATGGCTTTTTATAACAAGACATCAAGCATGGAAAGTGTCTACCTGTGCCCTGAGAGAAACATCTCCAAAGAAGATATACAGAGCCTCAAAATGTTAAGCAGTTACCAGAAGATGCAGCAATTTCACTCCAGGCATGCACTCCAGAGAACTGAAAATTTATGTCCACACAAAACCTTGTACAGGAATGTTCACAGCAGCAATTACTCATGACAGCCAAAAAGTGGGAACAACTCTAATGTCCATCAACTGATGGATACACAAAAGGCAGTGGCATGTAATCCATACAACGGATTATCATCCAGCAACAAACATGAAAGAATCCTGAAAACATACTAAGTGAAAGAAGCCAGACACGTTCACATAGCTGATTCATTTATGTGAAATATCCAGTTAGGCAAATTCAGAGAGAATGTAGATTGGTGGTTGCCAGGGAATAGGGGAAGGGGAACTTGGGCATGGCTGCTAATGGGAACGGAGTTTCTTTTTAAGGTGAGGGAAATGTTTTGGAGTTACACAGTGATGATTGCACAACCTTGTAAATTATTAACACTACTGAACTCTATACTCTAAAATGTTCAATTTTACATAAATTAAAAATAAAAAATTTTAAAAAAAAGCTTTTTTTCCTTAAAAAAAGGGAGATGTACCTGTATACATGCTACAATATGGATGAACTGTAAAAATTGTATGCTAAATATTAAGCTAAGTGAAAGAGCTCAGGATAGGGGAAATCAGATGGAGAGTGATTCATAGATACAGAGTCCCTTGCTGGGGTGATGGAAATGTTCTAAAATCCATTAGAATGAAGGCTGCACAACTCTGTAAATATACCAAAATCCACTGAATCACACACTTTAAGTAGGCGAATTGCATGTTATGTGAATTATATATCAATAAAGCTGCTGAAGGGATTTGTAAGGGAGAGGGAGGGAGAGAAAAAGGGATTAACACATCAAGGGACACGAAACAAAAATCAACTTACATGATGAACTCGTTGGGCTGGCAGACAGTTGTAGCAACTCCCCCTAAAACAATCCAGGGGTTTAATACTGTCTGGCCACCTGTGACTGATGTCCCAGCTTCCTCTGCCGCGTCTTTAAAACCCTGTATAATTAAGGGCATCACTTTATCCCTTTCCTAGGGTTTAAAAGGATATAAATTAAAAGTCAAACAATTCAGTTCAAAATCCAGAAAAGAAGGTTTACATCTGTAGACATAATAAAAAGGATCATAAAATCCTAAAGGAAGCCCTGAAAGTGTACAAACAGGCCAGGGAATAACAAAAGTGAGGGAATATTTTATGAAAGGCTGGAAGATGCTCTGGATTACAATACGAACAAGGCACAGACAAGAGAGAAGTAAAAAAGCAAAAACTGTAGTGCAATTGGGTCCACCAAACACGCCATTTAACAGTCCTTAAGAATCCCCAAACCAGCTTACTATATGTCCCTATGCCTGCCCAGACTAGGCTGGAATCAAACCAAGGCATACACAGAGGGTGCTGCAAAACTCTGCCCAGGAGAGCCTCCTGATGGCACTGCACGATGACCACATCACACAGTTAGGGTGGGAAAAGGCCTACTGAGAACTGATTTCAAAAACCAGCACCTGTCAAAAACAGTCTAAATACAAGTAGCTAAACAAACTGTGGCATATACATTCGATGGAATATTATGCAGCTGTAAGACAGAATAAAATTATGAAGTATGTAACAACATGGATGGACCTTAAGGACATTATGCTGAGTGACATTAGCCAGAAACAAAAGGACAAATACTGTGTGGTCTCACTGATATGAACTGACAGTGAATAAACTTGGAGAATTTCATTGGTAACAGAGACCATCAGGAGACAGAAATAGGGTAAGTTATTGGGTAATCGGAGCTGAAGGGATTCAGATTGTTCAACAGGACTGAATGTAAAAACTCAGAAATGGATAGTACAATACTACCTAACTGTAATGCAATTATGTTAAACACTATATGAAGCTGAATGTGAGAATGATAGAGGGAGGAGGGCTGGGGCACAAATGAATAAAAAAGAAAGATAGATGATACAGATTGAGATGGTATAATCTAGGAATGCCTAGAGTGTATAATGATAGTGACTAAATGCACAAATTTTAAAAATGTTTTTGCATGAGGAAGAACAAAGGAATGTCATTACTACAGGGTGCCGAAAATAGACGGTAATTAATATTTTAAAATTTCAACTTATGTGAGAGACTAAAGCAAAAAATGTTTATTTGGTACAAAATTTATATTTTGACTAGCGCATTTCCTAATAAAACTTATGTAGACAGCTTAATTGAACAACATAAGTATATGGAACCTTGAGTAGGACATGAGATTTTGTGGGTTTGTCCAGAGTGATGCCCCGATAAATCCCAGAGTGATTTGAACAATGAATAAAAAAGTATTTGCAAAGTCCCCTTCAGGGAATGGTGAGAAAGGAGGAAAATTCAACCCCCCCAAGTTGAATTCTTGATGTTCTCATAAGCAGTACAGACAACCAAAGCTATAGGCTGAGCCCCCGTCTTGGGTTTTGTTCATACGAAACAACCCCACAAAGGATAGGTCAAGTCTACTTAAAATTAGGTCTAAGAGTCACTCACCCCCAAGAGAACCTCTTTTGTTGCTCAGATGTGGCCTCTCTCTCCAGCCAACATAACAAGTAAACTCACCACCCTCCCCCTGTTTACGTGGGACATGATTTCCAGGGGTGTGGACCTTCCTGGCAATGTGGGACAGAAATCCTAGAATGAGCTGAGACTCAGCATCAAGGGATTGAGAAAACCTTCTTGACCAAAAGGGGGAAGAGTGAAATGAGACATTAAGTGTCAATGGCTGAGAGATTCCAAACAGAGTCGAGAGGTTATCCTGGAGGTTATTCTTACGATTAAACAGGTATCACTTTGTCAATCAAGATGTAACAGAGAGGCTGGAGGGAACTGCCTGGAAAGGTAAAGCTGTGTTCCAGTAGCCATGGTCCTTGGAGATGATTGTATAATGATATAGCTTTTACAATGTGACTATGTCATTGCGAAAACCTTGTGTCTGATGCTCCTTTTATCTACCTTGTCAACAGACGAGTAGAACATACGGAATAAAAATAAATAATGGGGGAACAAATGTTAAAATAAATTTAGTTTGAAATGCTAGTGATCAATGAAAGGGATGTGGGGTAAGGGGTAAGGTATGTATTAATATTTTTCTGTTTTCATTTTATTTCTTTTTCTGAATAGATGCAAATGTTCCAAGAAATGATCATGATGCTGAATATGCAACTATGTGATGATATTGTGAATTACTGATTATATATGTAGAACGGAATGATCAAAATAAAAATGTTTGCGTTTGTTTGGTGTTTTTGGTATTTTAAAAAGAAAATAAAAAACTAGTCTAAATGTCATCTGTGGTTCAAACAACAGGCATAGTGGTAAAGGATATAGACTTGTCGCCAGGTGATAAAACAGAAGTAAATATGTGTGAACGGCCCCAGCCCCCTTATTGAGACACTCCCCCCAGGGCCCTCTTCACTGCCTCTAGCAGACAATCAACAGTAAAGCACCCTGCCTAATTCATAGGCTTGGCCAGCACTGAGGCACTATTACGATGGCCTAAGCCTTCTTAAAGATACAAACAAAACCAAGTACAATGTTGGGTTGGGTCCAGGCATGGAGGGGAAGGGAAGCAGGTGATCACTGCAAAAGGCAGGCAGGCCAGACTCCCATCTGAACTTTCTGGTAACAACCCCAAAGTGTGGGGCTGAAGGAACCGGGAAACCATACAGACTGGCTGTGGGGATGGGGAAGGCGGGCTCCCGGGTGAGTGCTGGGACTCACCCTGTCGGTCATCTTGTTGCTGATCCCCAGGAGCATGAGCATGTTGTCACATTCTGTGACCCCCATTGCGTAGAGGTCACTGAGGACATTGGCACAGGCTATTCTGCCCTGGGAAGAAAGGGGACATGTGAGAAAAGGCAGCCTGGGCTGGGCTCTCTTCCTGCAGACCCAGGACGGGACAGCAGAGCAGCCCCAAGGAGAATGCAGAGCTTTCCACAACGGCCACGACCAGCCCTGACATGCTGCCACGTGGACCAAGAGCCCATCCCTGACTCCAGAACCACTAGGCCTCTCGCTGTTTCTCAGACATTCTTGTAACCACCTCTCCTTTCTTGTACAGAACAAATAATGTACGCCCCCTTTCCCACTCTGAATATTAGTAGGAGTATGCAATTTATTTAGATGGAGTGGGACCGGGCCAGGGAAAAAGCAAGGTTGGAAATGATGGTTTGGGAGGAAGAGCTACAAGTGAAAAAGTTTAAAAACCCCCTTAAGCAAACTTGGAAATAGTCACCTACTCTGAATATATTCTAAAAAAATGTTGACTTTACTTAGTCAATTGGTTATAGAGGAAATGGTTTTGATATACCAGGATTGAGACCTTTTTTTAGCCGCTTTTCAAGGCTATAGAAAATAATCACCTTGTTTGAGAAGCAAAGAAACAAAAAAATAGAGGAAATAAAAAACTAGGCTGAAAGAGAAATAGAAGCATTTCCCAATAACACATTACTTCACTGGGAACTTTAAGATAGTATTCAACTGCTATGTGGTAATAAGATTTTTTAAAGACTTTTGAGATTTTAAATATTTCAAGTTGCCTGGTCTACACTATTATTTTTCATAGGCAGTAAAGGAAAAAACCAACAAATTCTTTTTCTGATGAAAGGATAATCAAAGTATTATCATTTTTGATAGTTACCTAATTGCTTGCGTGTATTTCCCACGAATTCCTGGTAGAATGGCAAGACAGCTCAGCCTTCTGCAGACCCACTTTTAACATCATCGAGCCTGAGCAACACACCGAGAGGTGGTTTGCAACTTGGAGGTGCCACCACTGGCTAGACTGCAGCGACTCACTGCCCCTCAGGTCCAGGCTCTCTCGAGCTCTCTTAAGATGATGCTGGAAAAAGGATGCACTCTAGCTCTAGCCATCTTTGCTGCCTAGTCAGGTGCAACTTGGGGTACTGCACACCTGCCCATCCTCCAGCATGCTTTTCCAAGAGTAACCCAGCCTCAAGATGGACTTGTGGGGGCAAAACAACTTCTAATAAGCTGTTTACAAGTCACCTGCACCTGAGAGGTGAACCCCGTCATTTAGCTACCTCACTGCTTAAAGCCCTCCAAACTCAGCCCCAACATGGGCAGCTTGTTCCGTTTTCCTGCCACAAAGGTAGGGCACCTGACATCTTACAACAAACAGAATTTCACCACTGGCTCCTCTTGGCTGGTAGCGTAGTGAGGTGAAAGGTTGGTAGATGAAAGGATGACCAGCTACAGCCATGCAAGGCAGCTGGGAAACACACCAAGCAGTGCGAGATCAGTAGCTACGACCTTTAATCCAATGGTTCATGTACTGTACATGGTATGTGCGTGTATTGGGAAGGGGCCAGATATCAGAACACATGATCAAGGAGTCTGACTGCGATGAGACGCTAAGCTCCTTACTTCTGGGAGGAAATGATTAAGATCATCAGTCAGTCCTATTACAGAGGGTGGTAACATCTCCAGCCTGAAATCCAGGAGTGATGAAGTTCACAAAGATCAAACAAAGCACAGGGAAAAGATAGTAAGACTGCAAAAATGTCTGTTCCCAGACTCTCCTGGAACTTTAGGTGTTCTCATGCAGACAAGCTTAGATACAAAAGCAGAGACTTCCTGCTTCCACCATTAAGTGCTCACACGGGGGTGAGCAGGGGATATACCCAACTGCAATGAGGAGAGGGGGTGTCAAGATAGGAGTGGGGGGAATATGATCCAGTTATGATAGAACAGACAAATCCATATACATAAGAACCCCAACCATAACCAAAAAAACAAAGGAACAAACAGTTCCAGACATAAGCTGGTTAAACTTACCATCATGTAAGGATCGTCTACGATAGGGTAAATGTAGTCTGTGGTCTGCACCAAGGAGAGGCCGCCGTGCCTCAGAGGGATGACGCATGTGTCCATCCCAATGCCTGCAGAGACGGAGACCAGCATCACGCAATGCAGGGGGCCACCGCACGCTTACCGACAGTGCTGGGGCAAGGCAGTTTTGAGTAAGGTGCTTACGGGCACCGCCTGCTGCTGGAGATGCAATGTGCTTCCTATCAAGAAGCGTAACTGAAATAAATGTGAACTGTGACTAGCTTAGGATAGAAGGTAAGAGTAAAAATGTATTAGTCACCAAGAGTCAAGATTTCACAATTTTAAAACTTCAATGATGACCTGAATGAAAGTTTTCCTTTATATTGCTGCAACAGCGACTGGGACCACACAGAACTTCTCTGAAGAGAAGAACAGTGTAAGTAAACTAGGGTCATTTTATTGAGTTACTTTGAGTACATCTTTAGGCATTATTCTATTTCCCCGGCAGAAAACCTATAAAGTTTGTACACATCCAAAATGCCATTACTACTTCTACATTTCAGTAAAAAATGAAAGTGGCAAAACCAGGCAAGGATACCTAATTTCCCATCTAGCATGTTCTCGTACCTCTGTGGCCCATTTGTTCCCAAAAGCACTTTTAAAGAGGAAACTTTAAAACTGTGTGATATTCCCCTAGGGAAAAATGTATAAATGCCACTTTTACTAACATAAAATGAACAGGGAAGGACTGGCCTAAAGTTCACTGTCTACTAAAAAAATTGCTAGCAAACCTGTGAGCAAAATATTTCAGTTTATTAAAATTGCTTCTGAACACTTAGAAAGATATTACAGACAACTAATAGGCTAGAGAAATCATTCCTTCCCCATGAAATCAGTTTTGAAGTAGTTGAGACCAGCCACAATTTAAAAACAGCCAGAAACCCAATTTACGAATCCAGATAGGCCTTTCCATCAAGTAAGCTGCATGTACCTCTTAAAGGAGACTGTCCTGCCCCTTCTAGGGAACTTCTTGCCACTGAACAATCCAGAGGCAGACAGAGAATCAGTATGAACACAAAAGGAAGCACACTGGGTTGGGTGTACCCTCTGACGCTGGGGTCTCAAATGCACAATATGAATCATGCCGAAAGGAGTGTGTGTGTGTGGGCAGGCAACACTGCAGGGCCACCGCTATCTCAGTGACTTGTCTAGCAGGGCAACAGACCATGCAGGCTCATTTGTTTTCATATTCTTGTAGTTTAATAAAAAACTGCATACCCTAAAGACAGGCTGATATATATTTTTTTAACTAAATGAGATGGCAAAGCAGAAACTCTTAGAAGATCTAGTTAGGAAACTGAGAATTGAGCTTCAGAGCACAAGTCTCACAAATGTGAAAGAATGGCACACCCACTTCCTTAGCAGTCAGTTTTCATTTGTCTTAGGAGCATTTGGGGCTGTTCACCCAGACAGATCACCTGTCCACAGCTTCTTGAAAGCTTCAGTCCAGAGCTCTCCAGCACATAAGTGGATCTAAGATAAGAATCACGCTGTGATTCATGTGGATTCTCCTTGAATCAATAATTTCCACAACTGGTATTCTGAGTATATTACTACTTCCTTAGGAAATCAGCAGAGTTTTCTTTCCTGTGGGCTTTCATTTAAATGACAGGACTGTTGAAAGAGACATTTAAAAATTGGTGCTGAGCTCTGAAAGTCAGCATTACTCCACACAGCAACTGTTAAAAAGATGATATTGTTTGTATTTTAAAACTTCAACTTCGGTGTGAGACCAAAGTAAGAAATGTTTATTTTGTCCAAAATCTTAATTTTCTGTAGCACACTATCTAATTTAACCTTTCTGGTCAGTTTATCTAAACAACTTAGTTACATGGAATCTAGTATAGGGAATTACATCTTGTTATTCTGTACATGTCAATGTAATATGTTGATACACTCTGCAGTATTTGGGGCAGAAAATGAGTATTTGCAAAGTCCCCTTGAGGGACTGGGGAAGAGTGGTGAACTGCTAAACTTCCCCACTGGGGGAATTCCTGATATTCTCTCAAGTATTAGGGACTCCCAATTTAATAAGCCAAGCCCTGGATCTTAAAGCCTGCACTTGTGAAACTTATTTCTGCCATGGCAAAGCTAAGCCTACTTATTATTAAAATGCCTAAGAGTCACTACCAGAGGACCCCTTTTGTTGCTTAAATGTAGCCTCTCACTCTAAGCCAACTCTGTAAAAAAACTCAATACTCTCCTCCCTACATGAGACATGACTCCCAGGGATGCAAGCCTCCCTGGCAATGTGGGCCATGACTCCCAGGGATGAGCCAGGAAAGAAATTAAACAAAGTTTCCATGGCTAAGAAATTTCAAATAGAGTTAAGAGGTCATTCTGGAAGTTACTCTTAAGGAAGCTTCAGTCAGATATTGCAAATTGCAACAGTATGCCAAGCCCCAAACAACGGCATTCCTGAAAACGCTAAAGAATACCCTGGACTCTAAGACTCCACAAAAATTTTACCTATTTATTTTTTCAGAAACTTAAGAAACCTTCAAACTGTTTCTATGCCAGATAAGATCTTAAACCCAGAGGTACCAGTCTACCAGAACATCATCCATTTCATTCCTCTACCTCATAAAGTCAGTATCCCTTTCAGTATGAAGAAGTTAAAATGGTCATTGTCCAGATATCCCTGAAGACCGCGAGAATGATCAAATGAGAGGGAGGAGGTATAACTGAGAAATTAGGGTTTAACAAATGATTGTGCCTATGACTCATTATATAGGTAGTTCTTTTTAGTTTCTAGTATATCAGAATAGTCACTAGGAAATGCCTGAAATTGTGCCAGTTTGAATCTATTACGTACCCCAGAAAAACCGTATCTTAATCCTGATCCAATCTCGTGGGGCATAAGCTTTTGATTAGATTATCTCCACCAAGGTATGGCACATCCAATGTAGGTATGACCTTTGCTGAGATGGAGATGTGACCCCACCTATTCAAAGTAGGCCTAGATTAGTTTACTACAGTCCTTTAAAAGGGGAAACTTTTGGAGAAAAGACAAAGCTGATGCAGACACTTGGGGGACAGTGCTTCAGAGCTGACAGAGTCATGGATGTTTGGTGATAATTGGAGTGCTAATGCCTAGATACGGACAGAGCCCAGGAGACATCATCTCTCCCCATGAGATGTTAATCAAGCCAGAACCCATAGTTGTGTCTCAGAGGAGCTAAGTGAAGGCCCAAAGATGCTGAGAGAGGAAACCACAGAAGCTGAAAGCAACAGAGTCCAGGAGCAAGGGACTAGCAGAAACCAATCACATGCTTTTCCAGCTGACAAGAGGTCTTCTGGATGCCATCAGCCTTTCTTAAGCTAAGGTGACCTCTTGTTGGTGGCTTAATTTGGACACTTTCAGGGCCTTAGTACTGTAAATTATAACTCATTAAATTCCCTTCATAAAAACTGATCCATTTTTGGTATATTGCATTCCAGCAGCTTAACAAACTAATACATTTCTGAACTGTAATCCAGTAGCCCTGATCTTTGATAATGACTGCATAATTATAAAGCTTTTATCATGTGATCATGCGATTGTAAAAACCTTGTGACTAATACTCCCTTTTATCCAGTGTATGGGCAGATGAGTAACAAAATCAAAACATGTATGAAAAAAATAGATTGGGAATATGGGAAAAAATACCCCTATGTAAACTACGGACAATAGTAACTATACTACTTGAATAATCTTTCATCAATTGTAACAAATATAACTACTGTTAAACAATAGTAGAATTACAAGTAAAGCATTATCTCTTGTAAAAAGTTTTCCATACTAATGCCAAGTGGTGGTGGTGTGGTATATTGGAACCCTGTGCTTTATGTACGATTGTTCTGTAAACCCAGTTTTGCTAATAAAAACAACATTTTAATTTAAAAAAATAGGTGCTGAATATTAGTTTCAAACATTTCTATTCTGGGTTATTTAAAATCCACATGAAATGCAGATGATTTGTGAAGCATCTGATTTCTATGTATACTTGGCCAGTCCTTTCATCAGAGCATTTTCACTGATGACAGCTGACCATGTTCCGACGGCTGAAAGAAGCTCGTAACATCCATGTTTCCACTTTCGCATCATGACACAACTGTCTACTAGGATGGAGCTACAGAGGCACTGTCCAATTAAGGTAGCCACAGACATTCACACTGGTGGGCACAGGAAATGTGGCCATTTCCAACTGAGAGGCACTGCGACTGTGAAGTGCACACCAGATTTGAACACTTAATACAGAATAAAAAAAGAACATCTCATTAACAGTGTTTTGCATTAGTTACCCATTAAAAAGTTTTTTAATATATTGGGTTAAATAAAATATATTAGAATTAATTTCACCTGATTCTTTTTACTTTTTTCTCATGTAAATTTTAAAATTCAAATTTACACATGTCAGTTTAAAATTACACATGTGGCTCACAACATGTCTTTTGGACAGCACTGGTATATGGTGACTGAGTTTACAAATCATCCACCAAAGTTCAAGGAAGAGAGAGGAGGGAGTGAGCAACAGAGATGAGCTACGGGACCTGAAAAACTAGGGTTTCCAAACAGAGAACAGCACTCCAGAGAGAGGGCCAGTGGGAACAAAGGATAGTGCCAGAGCAGGAAGCCTTAGCATCAGACCAAACGGTTTACATGTCAATAGCAATGGGGAATCCTGGGAGGTTTTGGTTTGGGGCAAGACTGAAACTATCCAGCCAGAAAAACCCCACATAAGACTACCACCATTTCTCAAAGTACCAGGTGCCATATGTATGGTGCTCTAAGTCACACTTATTTTAACATTTCTTTGGTCACGATACATCTAATACACGTGAAACAGAGTTAAAAGCTGTCAGGGTCCACTATTACGGTCATTTTAGATTAGGACATGGGGGCTCAAGAGGGTCCTGTAAGGTGGATCCTACCACAAGCACAGCACTGGCTGCTAGACCACCTCTGTATCAGCTTCCTTCAGCACCCCTGCTGTAATCTGGGGTCTGTCTACCTTAGAGGATGTCATGGATACAAAATTTTGCAGATATGCATTTTCCTGAGAAAAGAGGCACAGCTTTCATTTATTTCTCAAAAGCCGTACCTTGACCAGGCTGTACCTCTGAGTTTTCATATCTGCATTTAAAAAGCCATTTTTCTGTCTCCTTCCCTGCTGTCAGACAGCTGCACCTTTTACCACTAAGAGTTAGGGCGAAAGTAGCTCCTCACCTACTTCTAACATAGCTGGACTGAGCAACCAGATGACAAACAGTGTGTGGAGGTGGGCAGGGCAGGCCCCACACCAAGGCCTGCCCCAGGTATGTGACCCGGAGAGGGCTATCTAAACTCCCTGAACTCCCTGGGACTGCTGTTTGGAGCGAATGACCCCACCCCTAACAGCACACGCAGTGGTGCCTGGCATGCCCCACTGCTCAGAGATCAACGGGGCGGGGACCTTTGGAACAGACTCATTACTTTATCCTTAAGATATTATTTCATTAGTTTTTGCTTATTCTCCTCTGCAAAGTTATCTAAGAGCTTTCTTGGCATATTCTGATTTCTTGACAAATAAGCTGACATTTAACCCAACTTACTCACAAAATACTTCTCAGCTTAGACATCAGCCACTGGAGTATGGGGTCTAAATGTCCCTCCCTCCCAACCAAAGCCACTTTGCTTTATACATCAGGGAAGAAAGCTGTGTCCTGGGCTTAAAATCAGTGTATAAGATAGGCCTCTATGACAAAATGATGGGCAAAGTAAAGGCAATAAAAGGAAAACGGAATTACATAATATCCAAACTCCCAGAATACTCATCAAACTCAAAGGCAAAGTCATCTCAGCCTTGCATCATGCATTTATTAGCAAGCCACACAATAAAAGCTAGTAAACAATATCCCAATAGCCCACAATTTCTTTCTGACCCTTCTATTTGGGAAAAGACACCCCACTAACTATACCAGGAATTTGGTTTTCTCTTAAACCACTGCAGATGCTGTCCTGGGGGCCAGTACAGATTCATTCTAGTCTGCCACTTCCTTTCTGTGTCTGGAGTAGTATTTCTTTTTTTCTCTTTTTTTGGGGGGTGGGGGAGTGGGGGTGTTTCATTCAAACAATATATTGCAGAGCTCCCTCCTAAGCTTCCCCTTCCCCATTCCACCCACCCAATCATTGCTCTCCCAGTTCCGTACAACAATGCTTAAAGTGTCACCTTTCCTAGGGCAATGAAGAGAATGGAAACATTTTAGAGACTTAGGACAAAGGCATAAAGAAGTTTCTGCTTAATCCTCAGCTAACTAGAAAATTCCCAATCTAATAAAAGTGTTTTTACTGTAATATAATCGCCCCAACACATAATAGTTTAAAAATTGCTAGAATGCATTTCTGAATGTTTTTCTGTTCCTTAGTTCAAAGAAGTTACAATAACATAACACAGTTATCATTGCTTTGCTGTTTGACTCCTTCTCACAGAAATTTTTTTAAAAAGTAAAAAATCCACGGGAGGAAATGGGTCTGGTCACTGGCGCATTAGCTGGTTTCACGGTAACCAACTGCTTTCCCCATGGAAGTGTTAAAGGTGCCGAAGGTTTACGTACCGAGCCTCGGCATAACCGCTCCCAGGAACTGCTCATCTTCTTGGAAGTGATTCTCTTGCAAGGATTCCAGCAATTTCTGTAAGACATCTTGGGGCACTTTGCAGCCCGTGCCCTTCAGCTCAGTGAACCTGGTCAGCCGGAAGCTCTTGTCCAATTCATGACTTTCTGGGTTAAAGGATTCCCGTACCGACATGGTTCTCAAGGGCACACACCTCACGTTTGGCGCCTTCCCCTCCCTCTCCTAGTCTGCAGGTTTCTTTACGGATCCACCTAGGTATTACCAAAACAGAAAGACGTCAATCTAAGAATTCTGATGCGTACCTGCCAAGAATCAAGAGAATACATTGGAGTGAAAAATAAAAGGTCTGAAATCACAGGGAAACTGAGTTGGGGTCAAGATACCTTGTCCATCAGTAAAGCATAAGCCAGAATAAATCATTTTAAGTGACTACACCATCACAGACATCCTCTAAAGAAAAAAAGTTCTGGAGTGTTCGAGCTGTGGCTCCACAGAAAGAACTAGGGGCCAACAGGCTTACTTGACACAGTGTCATCTTGAATATGTCCCAAAGGTTTTCCTAGCACACGGCATTAGAACAGAACTTCTAGTCACTTGTCTGTTAACGTGGATGCACTGTGGTTGCTAAATTAGAGTTCCTAGCTAAAGTGACTAGAAAAACTTTCACTAGCTTCTGCTACTTCATATGGAAAAGTAAAATGCCTAATAGAAACCTTGCAGAAAAAAAAGATGCAAATGTATTTGATATCAGTCATGATGCCAAATCCAATTTTAGCAACAAATGATTTTACTCTGAGCCAGAGGTATACAACATAACCCAAAACTAACAAGAGACCTCATTAAAGAATACAACATGAAAACTGGAACAGTTGCTTAACATTGTACAGTCCATTTTCTTCACGAGAGCACTGGGAAAGTTCCTCTGACATTTTAATGCAGTGCTGTTTCCTAGAAAGCAAGCATTCCCGCCTGACACTAGTACACGCATATCATTGACACACTATGCTACCGTTCATTACTATTTCACTGCAGAAGGAACAAAGTAAACTAAACCACACTGAATCACTAGCATTTATGCATAGGTACCTGCATAAGTTTCTGGAACAAACCTTTCTAAGCTGGAAGCCTTTGGAACTAAAGCAAAAACTCACACGTGCTCCCAGGGTTTACATACCTCCAGATTGATGCTTTATTGGGCATAGAATTACAGACACCCCAAGTTTTTAGGGTCAGTTTTCCTTATAAAATTTATGATTAAGAACATAATTCCCATTTAGAGATTTCAATCCCTTGGGAAGCACATCACTCATCTAAAATAATCTCACAATGCCACAGCTTGGGCAGCAATCCAAACCCTTACAAAAACATGTTTGGGATGGGCAATGACTTCAATCTGAAACCTGCAACTGTACAGGGGTAAACCTTCAAACACGAATAAAAGAATCCAACCTGTTCAAAAAAGAGGGCAGAAGGCAAGCAAAGCAAATTAAAGAGGTGGGAATTTTGAAGCCATTTTAGAATGAGGAAAAGTCTGAATAGCACTTTTGACTTGGAAGAGTTTGGAACAAAAACAACAAAATCCTTTCCTCACAAAATGCCTTGCCATCAGGGAAAAATCCAACTCAAGACATCCAGTTATTTTCCTACCTCCAATTCCTATCCAAAAAACAAACAAACAAAAATTTTAAAGGCGGGGAGGGGGAATTTGGGATAAAGGCAACTAACTTTCTTTTCAAAGTAATTTACATATTTCCATATTTTTAAGGGGGCTAAAGATTCCTTAAGCCAAGAAGGAACTCAGGAATTTTAAAGCCCTAAATAGAAAAAGAACACAGACGCACATTCCTACCAAAAATTTTTTAAAAATAAATTCTTACATTTTTGGAGGGGTTGGGAAAAGTGAGTAATTAATGAAGGGGGGGGGGCGTATATTTGCACCATAACACGCAGTTAACGCCAACCAAGAAGCCACATGTTTACAACTTTAAAACAATGACATGAATATTTAAAATAACGTTTAACCCGTCCCTCTCCGGTCACGTTTACACTGCGTTTAAACGCGCGGAGCAGCGCCGGGTGCGCCACCCGGAGTAAGGGTCCGGGGGTGGGGAGGGGACACGCCGCCTGCAGCCCGGGGCCCACCTACCCGCGCCCCTGGGCCCCGGACACAAGCGCCGGGGTGGGCGCCGCGACGTGGACGCAGGTCGGGCACCCTCCATTAAGCGCGGCAGGGGACGGCCCGGGACACCTTAAATCTCACTCAGGCGCCGCCGGGAGGGGCGGTCAGGCGCGGCCACGCTCTTTGTGAACAGGGCCGAGGGGTACAGCGGGACCCGGGCCGCTCCATCCCTGGAGGCGGGGCGTTCCTGGGGAACAGCGGTGTCTCAACACAGGAGGGGTAGTCCTGGGAACAGAGGGTGCTCCAACCAGGAAAAAGGGGCGCTCCAAGAGACGGGGAGTACTCCCACCCGGGAGGAGGCGCTCCTGGGGATGTGGGTGCTTCTATCGGGAAGAGGGAATGCGGATCGTTCCACGGACGGGACCCGGGCCGCCCCACGGGGGTGGAGGAAAGGCTCCACCGCCCGAACCCGGGCAGCCCCAAGGGGGTCTGGGCCCACTCGGAAGGGGACGCCCCAGGGCCGGGACCCGGGTGGTTCCACAGAGGGGCGCGGCAGGACCCCAGCCCGCGGCGGGGAAGAGTTGGGGGGCGAGGGGGGGCGCCCGATTCAGCCGAGGAGGGGGTGGTGGTGGGAGGCCCTGGACGCGCGCTGGGGAGAGGACGCCCGGGACCCGGCCGGGCCCCCAGAGCGCGCGCGGGCCGCCGCGGCCGCCGCACAAAAATGTCGGCGGGTGAAAAAATTAACCCATGCGCCGCCGCCGGTCTGCACCCCTCCAGCCCCGGCGCGCGCGGGAGGGCGGGCGGGCGCGCGGGCGGCGCTTCTTTTTAAAGCGGCCCCGCCAAGCCCCGCGCTGCGCCCCCCACGCGACCGAGACGCGCCCAGTGCACTGCGGCGGCGAGGCGGGCAGCCGGGGGCCGGCAGGCCCGCGGTGGGCGGCAGACGAACGTTCCCTTTAAGCCTGCCCCCCCGCCCGCGCTTACCGGCTCGCCTTCCGCCTCCTCCTCCTCCTCCTCCTCGGGAGACGGCGCTCCCACAATGCACCGGGCCGGGCGCCCGGGCGCCGCCGGAACCAAAGCGCCGCGGCCGCTGGGCAGGCGGGCGGGCGGGGGAAGAGACGGACCGGGGGACTGGCCGCGCGGGCGCAGCGCGGGCGAGGGGGGAGAGACGTGGACCCGGATCCCTGGCCTGGGCCTTGGCCGCTCTCCGCGCCCTGCGGGTCCGGGCCGCCCGCTCTGCTTGCCGGCGCGCGAGGAGCCTTAAGGGCGCGCCCTCCCTTTAAGGGCCGGCAGCGCGCGGGGCCTGCGCGGCCCGGAGGGCGGGGGCGCTGCACGGAGTTGAGAGCTGCGGTGATTGGTCTCGGGGGAGGGCGGGGGTTGCAAACGCGAGACGAGGCCGCATCCGTTGCAGGATGCAAAAGGATGGATTTCAAAAGTTGCGAACCGCGGGGGCCGCGGCGGGACGCGCTTTTCTTGTGCCGATCTCCTCCTTCCCTGGGCGTTGAGGCCACCAGCGCGCACCTCCCCGCGCTATACCTGCTTCCCGGGCGCCTCGGTTCCTTTGTACGAGGGGAAGGGGATCAGGAAACAACTTTGAAAAGGAGAGTGGGAGCGGGGAAAAGCCGCTCTTGCGGCGATGATAGACTGTGAAACCCCCACGGCGCCCTGGACAGATGAGGACTTCGATCCTGTCCCCCATCTTTTTGCACAGCTCGGTTCAGGGGTTAACCTGAACCCAGGTGAAACAGGCACACGCCCTGCAGCGTTTCTCGAGTTTAGTGTGCTGGGTAAAAAGTCAAGGATTAAGCTACATTGTTTGTTCTTCACGTGTTAGGCTGCCGTAAACATGGCAGCCTAACACTGAGTGTGAATGCACGTCAGTTGAAGAACTTGGATGATAACTTATTTCAGGTTTTAACTTATTTCACGTTTTCAAATTTCTGATGAGCTGATTAGAACGAAAGGGAAGTGCATTATTGCTGCATCTTCTAGGACTTCCTTTAAAAGGGAGGTGTGTAGAGAAAGACCAACTAAACTTTTCTAGAGAGGTTCAGCATTGCCTGAATATTATTTTTTATTTTATTTTATTTTATTTTTTTTACATGGGCAGGCTCCGGGAATCGAACCGGGTCTCCTGCATGGCAGGCAAGAACTCTGCCACTGAGCCACCGTCGTACCGCCCCTGAATATTAATTTTGATGGGAAATGTGTCTGGTAACTGAATTGTGCTTTATGTTGCGTCAGGTTTGCAGGCTGTGCAGATGCCCTTTCAGTTTTTAAATTCCTGGCTGGCAGTTCTACAGTGTTTGCATTTATTATGCAAGCTGAGACACCAGGAGCCACTGGGCTCCTGTAGTATCCTCTCTTTGTGCCATTTCTCCATTCTCCTAGGATAAATTGGGAAAGAACAGTAAGCCTGGGTTCTTCTATGTTAATCGTTAGACTTTTGTAAGATGAGGTGGTTGGGCATGACCCATTGTCTGACATACCTGAGTTAGCCTCTGACTCACCTTGGAAGACAGATGCACAATCCCCACCGCCAGAATCAAGATTCCCAAGAGGATACTGATGCCATAACCTCTCCCCTTTTAAAACTGATCTTGCATTTGGGTCATTTTTACATTTGAGCAAAATTTCACAACTAAAAAAAGATTGGGGGGAGAGTGATGCAACAGAAGTAGGGCACTATTTGAAGACTTGCCTGTCCTGCTGAGGAATTTGGTGTTTATACCGTAGTCTGCAGGATTTGTCAGATTTGGTTTTTTGTTTTTCTAGAAGTTCAGCTCTGGTGACAATGTTGGGAGAATACTCTCCCAGAAGAGAGGGTGGGGCCAGGTTTCTAGTTAGGAGATTATTGCACTACACTGGAGATGAGGGTCTTTGTACTAACTCAGTGGGAATGGAAAATTGTGGGGGGAAATGGATTAGACATGATTCAATGTGTTGTTGGAGGGGTAAAGGAGAGAACCTTCAGATGACCTCCAGATTTCTAATTTTGGGAAACTGGGTGGGTAGTGATGCTACTCTGGAAGGGAAACTAGTTTGGAGATGAGTTCAACTTTGAAAATGTTAATTTTCCAGTGCCTGCAGGATGTTACCCGCTTAAGGCACTTGATAAAACACATTTTGGAGCTTGATATGTAAATGTTGATCCATCAGCATGTAAATGGTGTTTGTAGCCTTGGAAAGAGGTAAGATTTAACCCAGCTGGAGAGTTCAGAGAAAAAGAGAAGGAGACTTTGGACCGAACTCATCAGAATTTCAAAGTTGAATGGCTAGAGGAGAGGAAAGCCAATCCTTGCTGGGTCTGTAGGAAGCAAGCATCCTAGGAGGCAACTAATTCCTCTCCCAGCTATTGGAGCTCCAAAATAATTTGAGTCAATTTTCCTGAGCAGAGGCTATAAACTCTTGACTGAGCCCTGAAGGTCTTGGTTCATCAGAAGCCAAACTAGAACCTTCAGGTAATCCCAACAGCTCTCTCTACCCTCCCTTCCTTTGCCCTAAACACAGATCTTTTAATGTGTTCTGGTGTGTCAGTCTTCTTCTTCCTGCTAAACTTCCCACCTCCCCAGTAAGCTCACCAGGACTCCATTCCGTTGCAATCCTTGTCCTCAGGATTTTCAGGTCTCACCACCTCCAACTGAAAGATGGTTCCCCTGGGCTCCATAACGTGGTGGAGGCTTGTTAACAATATGAATTCACCAGCCCCACTCCAGAGATTACATTTAGCAAGGCCCGAGGTCTGTGGAGTGGGGAAGGGATGCCAAGAATCTTAGGTTTTTAACAGGCTCCTCAGTTGATGCCAATTGTTTGGGGGATGACTGTCCTGAAGAAACTTGCTTTCTCAGAAATCCAGAGGTCTCAGAGGCTGCTGCTTCTGCATCCCACATTCTACTAGCTCCAGAACAGCTCCAGATACATTGCTTTTCTGTTTCCTTGCCTTTCTCATTTGGAGCACGTCTGCCACTGGGGTAGTCTCTCCATCCCATTTTTTTTTTTTGTCATGTATTTGAAGTGGGCCCTGACCTTCATCACTTCAAGGATTTCCATGATCACGAGTAAGATCTGGTAGACAATAGATACCTCGAATCTAATAACTTTTACCTTCACTCCACTTTAGCACTCCCAGTCATGACTGCATGTTGAAACTCCATCCCTGGGAATCTTTTTTTATTTTTATTGATAAAACAATGTATCAACACATACATTCTTAACATATAAACATCCCAATACATGGTGTACAATCAGTGGCTCACAATATCATCACATAGTTGTATATTCATCACCATGATCATTTTTTAAAACATTTGCATCACACTAGAAAAAGAACTAAAAAAAAACTCATATACACCATATCTCTTACCCCTCCCTCTCATTGATCACTAGTATTTCCATCTACCCAGTATATATATATTTTTAATTGTGACATTTGTTCCTTCCTATTTATTTTTAATCCATATGTTTTACTCATCTATCCATACTGTAGATGAAAGAAGCATCAGACACAAAATTTTCACAATCACACAGTAACATTATAAAAGCTCTATCATTATATAATAATCTTCAAGAAACATGGCTACTGGGACACAGCTTTACAGTTTCAGGCACTTCCTTCTATCCTAATACACCTTAAACTAAAAAGGTGATATCTATAAAATGCGTAAGAATAGCCTCCAGGATAACCTCTCGACTCTGAAATCTCTTAGCCACTGATACTTTATTTTGTCTCATTTCTCTCTTCCCCCTTTCAGTCGAGAAGGTTTTCTCAATCCCTTGATACTGAGTCTCAGCTCATTCTAGGATTTCTGTCCCGCTTTGCCAGGTAGGTCTACAACCCTGGAAGTCATGTCTGATGTAGAGAGGGGGAGGGCGGTGAGTTTGCTTGCTGAGTTGGGTAAGAGAGAGGTAGGCCACATGTGAACAACAAAAGAAGTTCTCTGGGGTGACTTTTAGGCCTATTTTTTTGCATGGTCAGGCACCGGGCATTGAACCTGGGTCTCCGGCATGGCAGGTGAGAATTCTGCTTGCTGAGCCACCATGGCCTGCCCTAGGCCTAATTTTAAGTAAGCTTAGACTGTCCTTTGCAGGCGCAAGTTTCATATGAACAAACCCCAAGATTGAGGACTCAGCCTATTGATTTGGTTGTCCCTACTGCTTGCAAGAATATCAGGAATTCTCCAAATGGGGAAGTTGAATTTTCCCCCTTTCTCACCTTTTCCCCAAGGGGACTTTGCAAATACTTTTTTATTCACAATTCAAATTACTCGGATTTATTGGGGCATCACTTTGGACAGACTTACAAAATCTCATGCCCTATTCAAGGTTCCATGTACTTAACGGTGTTCAATTAAACTGTCCATATAAGATATATTAGGAAATGCACTAGTCAAAAATCCCTGAAATTATTAAATGCCAATATCCTATCTCCTTTGCTGTAGTCCTCTCACTTTTTTTTTTGTATGCTGTATGGTGGAGTCACATTTCATTATTTTTCTATGTGAGTATTCCATTATTACAGCACCATTTGTTGTTTGGTTTTGTTTGTTTGCTTGTTTGTTTTTTTGTGGAGGGTTGTGCATGGAGTGGGAATCAAACCTGGGTCTCCTTCATGGCACCTCTCACTCTTTTATACCCTAACACCTGCACTTCACCTTCGTTGGAAGCACGAGTTTCTCAAAGTGGTCCCTTTTGTCTCCCATCCAGCCTGGACACCGTAGTTGCCTCAGCAGGCTCATCTTGCACACCACCGTTCTGTGACCAGATCCACCTTCAAATATCCAAACTTTAGTTCCTTCTACCATCCATCTTCCCATATTTTCACTGGCCTGGAGAAAACTCAGGATATGGAAATTGATGCTGTTATGGATGTATGATTTCTAGTGGCAGCTAGGCTTTGTCCACAGCTCAAAAATTCTTTATTCTTAGTTTTCATTATTCTCAAGGGCTGTGCTACATTTTATTGCCCTCAACAGTAGACACACTTGAAGGAGAAAATGGATGTCCTTGGAGGAAACCCTCTTAACTTTACCATTTTATCCCTGTCCCATTTCCCCACCATCAGAGTCGGTGTCCAAGAAGAATGATAGCCTCCTGCTCTCCAGAGCTGGTCCTCTGCCTGTCCTCTAGCTTCTGCTCCTCCAATAATAACCAACACATACTTACAATGTACTCTACTCTATGAAGTGTTTATAAGCATCAACCCTTTGAATTCTCACAGTAACTCCATGAAGTAGATACTATTATGTATTTTCATTTCATGGTGGATGAAGCTAGGGCTCAGACTGATTAAGATTCTCATTAAAGCAGATCTTGAGCAAGGACTTGAGAGCAAATAGTTTATTTGGGAGATGCCAGGAAGCACAAATTATGAGACACCAAAGAGAGAAAGCCAAAAAAGAATGTGTTAATGAGTGGGTTACCACCATGGATAGTTGAATCTTGGCCCCATTAAGCTGTCTCTCAGACACTGCAGGGAACACTCCCTGTGGCAGGCAGGATAATGACCCCCCAAAGATGTTCACATCCTCATTCCCAGAATCTCAGGATATATTGGATTACATGGCTAAGAGGAATTAATGTTTCTAATCAATTGAACCTAAAATGGGACATGATTTTGAATTATCTGGGTTGGCCCAATGTCATTAAAAGTGGAAGAGGGAGGATGTCAGCAAAATGGTAGAGTAAACAACTCCAAGCTCTTGTGCCCAAGCAGAAACTGTCAAGACCTGCTTTGTCAAAACTCTGGAAAACAAAGGTTTACAGTGACCATTTGAGTGCTGAATCATGAAAAAGTGGTAGGAAAGACTTGTGGCATTTTCACTTGCCCTTGTCCAACCCATTCCCTGGCCAGAGTAGTTTTGAAGCAAGATGGCAGCCCACATCCCCAGTGTAGACCCTGGTCCTTGGTTCCAGATGGAAGAGAAGTAGACCTCATTCACAAATTACTGTGTATATCTGTTCTAACTCATCTGATGGCTACAGGAAGGACTGCTTCAAGGCCTATCTTGGAATAAAGCTGGAAAAGTGGAGGGCATTGCTTGAAAACACTGTAGGGTGCACAGTCAACATAAAGCCACCTGAGGCAAAAGTGTACATTTGAGCCTTACATTATACTATCTATAATATAGCCTGGGGGAAAAGTCAAGAGGAGAGTTTCTGTGGGAAATTAGGGTACTCAAAAACACTTGTTTATAGAGGGTAATATAGTAAGCCACAGATATACTCAAGACAACCAAAAGCTGATTCTTTGAAAGGATCAATAAAATTGATGACCCTTTAGCTACACAGCCAAAGAAAAGGAGAACATGCAAATAAATAAAACCAGATATGAAAGCGGGGACATCACTACTGTCCTCACAAAAATAAAAAGGAATATAACAGAATATTAAGAATAACTGTGTGCCAGCACATTCGATAATAATCCTAGTAGCACAAAACTTATGAAACTGACTCTAGAAGAAATAGAATATATCAAGAAGCAAAGAGATTGAATTAGCAATGAAAAAAATCTCTTAAAAAAGAGTAGGATGTTTTTCACTGGTGAATTCTACCAAACATTCAAAGATTAATTAATCCCAATCTTTCTCAAACTCTTCCAAAATATAGAAGAGGGGGTATATTCCTAATTTATTCTGAGGCCTAATTAACCTAATGCTAAAGCCAGATAAACATATCAGAACAAAAAAATTATATAACAACATCCCTTATGAATATATTTACAAATATCCTCAGCAAGTTACTAACAAACTGAATCCAACAGCATATTAAAACTATTATACACCACAACCAAGTGGGATTTATTCCAGGAAGGCAAGGATGGTTCATAAGAAAATCTATCAATATAATGCAACACATGAGCAGAATGAAGGAAAACAACCACATGGTCATCTTAATTGATGTATGAAAGGTATTTGACAAAATCTAGCACCATTCCATGATAAAAACCCTCACAAAATGAGCAACAGAAGAGACCTTCCTCAACATGGTTTAAGGTTGCTATGTAAAACATACAACTAATATTATACTCAATGGTGAAAGACTAGAAGCTTTCCCTGTAAGATCAGGAAAAAGATAATTCTGTCCACTTTCACCACTGCTGTTCAACACTGTACTGGAAGTTTTAGAGCAATTATTAAAGAAAAAAATAAAAAGCCATCTAAATTGGAAAGGAGTAGAATCTCTTTATTCCTAGATGACATAATCCTATATATGGAAAACACCATAAAATCTCAAAGAAAGATACTAGAACTAACAAATAAATTCAGCAGGTTTTCAGGGTACACACAAAAATCAGTTGTTTCTACACACCAGCACAGAACAATCCAAAAAGGCAATTAAGAATAGTATCACCTAAAAGAATAAAATAACTAGCAATAAATTTAACCAGGAAAAAAATCTTGTACCCTGAAAATTACAAAACATCGCTGAAATAAAGTAGACCTAAATCAGTGGAATGACATTCCATGTTTATGGGTTGGAAGACAAAATAATTATGATTTCAATACTACCCAAAGTGATCTATAGATTTAATGGAATCCCAGTAGTTTTTGTTTGTTTGCTTTTTGTTTTGCAGTAATGGAAAACCTAATCAAGTTCATATGGAATTTTAAGGGTTCCTGAACAGCCAGACCAATCTTGAAAAAGATGAACAAAGTTGGAGGATTCATTCTTCCCAATATCAAAATGTACTACCAAGCTACAGTAATCAAAACAATATGGTACTGGCATAAGGATAGACATTAAGCCAATGGGATAGAATTCAGAGTTCAGAAATAAATCCACATATCTATGACCAATTGATTTTGTGTGTTTGTGTGCTGTATGGTGGGGTCACATTTCATTCTTTTTTCCATGTCAGTGTTTCGTTATTGCAGCACCATTTGTTGAATTTTGTTTGTTGGTTTATTTATTTGGGAAGTGCATGGACCCAGAATTGAATCCGGGTCTCCCGTGTGGCAGGCAAGAATTCTACCACTGAACTGCCCTCACACCCCCTGGCCAACCTGATTTTTGACTGTGATGTCAAATCCATTCAATAGGGAAAGAATAGTCTCTTTAACAAATGGTACTGGGAAAATTGGACAGCTACATGCAAAAGAATGAAAGTGAACCCCTACCTCACATTAAATATAAAAATTGGCTCAAAATGGATCAAAGATTTACATTTCAAGTGCTAAAACCATAAAACTATTAGAAGAAAATATCGGGGAAAATCTTAATGACCTTGGATTTGGCAATGTGTTCTGAGGTATGATACCTTGTTTTAGTTTGTAAGCTGCCAGCATGCAATATACCAGAAAACAGAATGGCTTTTAAAAAGGGATTTAATTAAGTTGTGAGTTTACAATTTTATGGCAATGAAAATGTCTAAATGAAGGCATCCATAGAAAGATACCTTAACTCCAAAGAAAGGGCTGATGAAATTCGGGGTTTCTCTCTCAGCTGGGAGGACAGATAGCAACATCTGCTAGCTTTCTCTCTTCACTTCATAAGGCTTCCCCGAGGGCGTTTTCCTTCAGTGTCTCCAAAGGTCTCTGGCCATGTGGGTGGTCTCTGTTTGCCCTAAAGCTTTTTTCAAAATGATCCCCTCTTAAAGGACTTCAGTAAGCAACACCACTTGAATGGATAGAGACACATCTCCATGGAAACTACCTAATCAAAAAAGGTACCACCCACAATTCCATGGTACACATCTCCATGGAAACAATAGAAAAGATCTCATCAAGCAATACTGAATGAGGATTAAAGAACATGGCTTTTCTGGGGTACACAACAATTTCAAACTGGCACACACCCCAAACATGAACCACAAAAGACAAAATAGATAAATCTGACTTCATCAAAATGAAAAAAACTTATAGGTACAGGGTTTCTGTTTGAGATCATGAAAAAATATTGATGGGGGTGATGGTTATGGTTGCACAATATCGTGAATGTAATTAATAGCACTATAGTTTACCCTTAAAATGGCTAAAATGGGAAGTTTTGTGTTATATATGTGTCACCCCGATACAAATTTTTTGAAACTTTTGTGCATTGAGGGACATTGTCAAGAAAGTGAAAAGGCAACCCATAAATTGGGAGAAAATAGTTGTAAATCATTTATCTGATAATAGTTTAATATATAGAATACAGAAAGATCTACAACTAAACAACAAAAAGACTAACAACCCCAATGTAAAAATCAGCAAAAGACTTGAATAGACATTTCTCTAAAGAGGACATCAAATGGCCAATAAGCAATGTAAAGATGCTCAACATCATTAGTCATTAGGGAAATGCAAATCAAATCCACAATGAGATACCACTTCTTACACACTAGGATGGCTGTTATAAAAAATAATAATAATAAAGGAAAGTAAGTATTGGCAAATGTGAACAAATTAGAAACCCTGTGCATTTGTGGAAATGTTCTGTTGTGGAAAACAGTTCTGTGGTTCTTCAAAAAGCTAAACATCGAATTATCATATTGTTTCAGTTTGCTAAAGCTACTGAAAGGTAGTATACCAGAAATGAGTTGGCTTTTAACAATGGGAATTTATTAAATTACAAGTTACAATTCTAAGGCCATGGAAATGTCCAAATCAACAAGAGGATACCTTCACTAAAGAAAGGCTGATGGCATCCAGGTTCCTCTGTCACATGGGAAAGTATCTGTTGGCCCTTTGTTCCCAGGTTCTGTTGCTTTTAGGTTTTGTGTGTCCTTGCTTGCTTCTCTGGGGACATCTCTCTGAGCTCTGTGTGTCCTGCAGGTCTTCTCTTAGCAACTATGGGGTGTTTCTGTCTCTCTGCATTCCTTACTTGGTTTCATCTCTCTGCTCTCTATATCTGTCTCTCTGTTCTCTGCCTTTATTCTCTTCATAGAGGACTCCAATAAAAGGATTAAGACCTACCTTGAATTAAGTGGGTCACCTCTCCATGGAAACAACCAAATCAAAATGTCCCACCCACAATGGGTCAGCACACATGAGAATGGATTAAAGGCACTTGGCTTTTCTGGGGTACATAACAGGTTCAAACCAGATGTATAAGACTCAGCAGTGCCACTCCTAAGTATACATCAAAACTGCTGAAAACAGGGACTCAAATAGGTACTCGTATATGAATGTTCATAGCAGCATTATTTACAATAACCAAAAGATTGAAAAAATCGCAAAAGTCCATCAACAGATGACTGGACAAAATCTGGTATATCTGTACAATGGAATATTATTCAGCTGTAAAAAAAGAATGAAGTTCTGAAACATGCTTCAGCATGGATGAACCTTGAAAATATTATGCTAAGGGAAGTAAGCCAGATCCAAAAGGGAAAATTGTATGATTCACTTATATGAAATATCTAGAACTGGCAAATTCACAGAGATTGAAAATAAATTAGGGGTTGCTGGAGGCTGGGGAAAAGGGACAATTTGGATTTATTGCTTAATGTGTACAGAGTTTCAGTTTGGAGTGATGAAAAGTTTTGGAAATAAATAGTGGTGATGGTTGCACAACATTATGAATGTAAATAATGCCACTGAATTGTACACTTTGATCAAAATAGAAAATGTTATGTTATATATATTTTACTACAATAAAATCTTTTTAATCTAAGTACAATTTTAAAGCAGAAAAGGGAATCAAAAGCTAGAAGAAGCCACAAGCCAAGGAAAGCAGGTGGCCTCTGGAAGCTGGAAAAGGCATGGAAATGGAATCTCCCTTGGAGCCTCCAGAAAGGAATGCAGCCTGCTGATACCTGGATGGTGGCCCAATGAGATCCAAGTCAGACTTCTCTATGTAACAGTGAGATAATTAATTTGCATTTTTTAAGCTACTATATTCAGGATACTTTGTCACAGCAGCCACAACACCTTAGAATCTTTTTCCCCATGAGGAGCTTTTTGGAACATTTGCAATTCCATAGACAGCTTGCACTATTTGTCTACTAGAGGGGGCACTGTGCTTAGAGATTCCCAAATCCCTAGACAGACAGTGACGTAGTTACTGACCTCCTACATACATGTTTTGCAAACACTTCAAATTCAATATGACCAAAATTGTCAATTTCCTTCCAGTCCTACACCCGTCCCTCCCCACCCCCTCTCTAGTGATGGTTGTGGCTAATGGAGAATTATCTCTCATGTGGCACCTGCTGGAAGCTGAGCAGGACTCCCAGCCCCTTCCTCTCCTTCCCGTCTCTCGCCATGGTCAGCCAGTTCTACCTCCTTGAGAGCTTTCATACTCAAGCCCTTCTCTTCACACCCATGCTTACAGTCTTTTTTCATTTCCTCATCTCTCCTCTCAAACTGTGGATGTATCCTAATTTATGATGTTTTGGCTGTGAGTTTCACTTGGTTTCAGTTGGTCCAAAGTGGCTAATGCTGCCAGAATGATATTTCTAAAATGCAAATCTGATTACGTTCTTTCCCCCCCTTGAAACCTTTTAGTGACTTCTGTTGCCTGTGGCCCCCGTTCTCAAAGAGTGATACCCATTCATAGATATGCAAGGATGATTTTAGGTAGTACATGAAAGGCAAGGTATTTTTATAGTTATGCATTCATTTGAATGCACCTTGGAAAAAAATAACTCATAAATAAAACCTGCGATTTCATAAACGTATTGTTTAGGACCAAAAAGAGTCGGTCTAAAGAGAACATTAAAGAAATAATGGCACAGGTAAAAGTGAGATCATTGGCCGAGTAAATAATGACTACAGAATACATTTCAGACTCCTTAATATGGTTTAAAAGAAACAAACCTCATGGGTGGGCCACGGTGGCTCAGCAGGCAAGAACGCTTGCCTGCCACGCCAGAGGACTCGGGTTTGATTCCTGGTCCCTGCTCATGTAAAAAAAGAAAGAAAAAGAAAGTATATAAAAGAAATAAACCTCCATGACCCTGCTTGCACTTTTCCTCTATAATCTAATCTCCAGAAGTGGTGCTTTTCCTATTCTTCAGCCATACAGCCAAACTGAGCCACTCACAGACCACCAGACTTGCTTTCTCCTCTAGGCACTGGGCAAGTGCCCCTCCTTTGCCTGTGCCCCCTCCCCACCCCCCTCCCCACCCCCTTTCTGGTGAATGGTCACTAAACTCATGGGATTCAGTCCCAAGAATCTTCTCTCTGAAGAGTCCCCTTCTGGGGAGGAAGTCCACCTATCTGTGGTAGGCAGAGCACAGACCCCCAAAACTACCCACATTCCAATCCCTAGAAAGTGTGACGTGACAAAACTGCCTTTGTCTTTTTGAAATGGGGAGATTACCCTGGATTTATCAGGTCAGTGTGAAGGTCCTCACAAAGAAAAGAGGGAAGCAGGAGAAGGAGATGTGAGGGTGGAAGAAGAGAGTGATACGAAGTCAGGAGCCAAGGAATGGCGGCAGTTTGTAGAAGCTGGAAAGGCAAAGAATTGGATGCCCCCTACAGCCTCCAGAAGGAACCTAACCATGTCGACCCTGCTTGCACTCCTGATCTCCAGAACTCTTAGAGAATAATTGTGTGTGCTGTTTTAAGCCACTGACCTTAGGATAATTTGTCATGGCAGCTGCAGAAAACAAATACCATGGTTTTCTTGCACCCCTCTGTATCTTGCACAGTCCTCACTGTGGAGCCCATACTGCTGTTTGCAGTGATTTTTCCATATGCCTGGTCTCTCTCACCCTTGTCCCCACCAAGCCATGAGCTCCTTGTAGAGAAGACACCTGGATTGTTCGGCTCCCAGCACTTCCCATTGCCTGGCAAGCACTAGGAATGCCAGGACAGTGTCATTCAGGAATTCAGGGATGAAGAGAATTTTAAGATGGTAGGAGCAGTTGGCATTGTCAAATGCTGCCCAAAAGCAAGTAAGATGAGGACAGAAAGTATTTGTTTGGAATTGATCATCAAGAGCTCCATGGGCTATATCCCAAGGTCGGGTCTGTGCCTGGCATAGCTCATTCTCTATGTCTTCACAACCTGCATTTTCCTGGTGGGCTGATTCTGGAAAGATGCAAGAATGTTAAGGAAAATTTCAGTTTACATCTTGGGGAGAGATGCTGGAGGGCAGGGGCCAAGGGCAAAAGATGGGTGTGGGGGGCTGGGGCACGTGGGGATTAGAGAAGTGGACAAAGCAAGTATACGCATTTCTTTTAAGCAGTGCAGTGTGTTTAAGGGAAGGGAGAAGCAGGGACATTTGTAAGGGGAAGAGAAGGGTTTGGTTAGAATCGTCTGCCAGCTGGGGCTTGGGGCTGGGGACAAGTGTCAGAACCTTGGCAGATATCTGGTTCAGGACCAGGAGTGTCAAGGTAGGTCCAGACAGAGGGAGGCCAGAGAGCACAGGAAGGCAAGTTGGGGGTGCCGGATAGACTGGGGTCTGGGCTTTGTCCCAAGGTCAGGTCTGTGCCTGGAATTGCTCATTCTCTACGTCTTTACAGCCAGCATTTTCCTGGTGGGCTGATTCTGGAAAAGATGCGGGAATGTTAAGGAAAATTTTAGTTTACATCTCGATCTTTTGGGGCTGCTCTCTGATGTCCCCTCAGCCCCAGTCTAGATTTATCCTCCTAACTACACATTTTTCCAAATCAATTTAACTCTTCTATAGGCAAAAATTTCAGATCCTTGTCCATATAAGAGAAACTGGCTCTGATTTTTAAATTATTATTTTAAACAGATGAAACCAGACTAATTAATTAATTTATTTTATCTTTATCATTACAAACTTTCTTCTAATTATTTTTTTTAAAATAGACTTTATTTTTTGGAGCCTTTTTAGGCTGACAGAAAAATTAAGCAGAAATTACAGAGTTCCCTCTCCTGCTCCCCCCATTATTAACATCTTGCATTAGTGTGGTACATTTGTCATAATTGTATTGCTGTTTTGAGACAATATTGCTAACTAAAGTCCATAGTTTATAATAGGGTTTGCTCTTTGTACGATGCAGCCCTGTGGGTTTCAACAGACATAATATCATGTCTCTACCATAATGGTTTCATACAGAAAATGATGCATTAAAAATGCCTTGTGTTCTACCTATTCATCCTATTCATTCTCCCCCCTCCTCCTTGTCAACCACTGTCTATTGATTTACCCTTTCCAGAGTGTCATATAATTGGAGTCATCCAGTATGTAGCCTTTTCAACTGGCTTCTTTCACTTAGCAATATGCATGTAAGCTTCCTCCCTGTCTTTTCGTGGCTTGATCACTCACTTCTTTTTATCGCTGAATAATATTCTGTGTATTATTATACAGAATGGGATGGATAGTGGGATTTTATCCATTCACCTGTGGAAGGGCATCTTGGTGCTTCCAATTTATGAATATACTACATATGAGTAAAGCTTTCACAAACATTTGTGTGCAGGGTTTTATGTGGACATAAGTTTTCAATTCATTTGGGTAAATACCTAGCAGTGTGATTGCTGGATCACATGGTAAGCCTATGTTTAACTTTCTAAGAAGCCACCAAGTTGTCTTTGTACTGTTTCGCTTTCCCATCAGCAATGAGTGAGAGTTCCTATTGCATGTTGTAGCTGCTTTGGATACTAGCTATTCCAAAAGGTGTTCTTTCTTCAGGTGAAATTTCCAAGTGATACAAATCCCAATTAAAAATAGAAACAGCTGAAATGTCAGTAATATGCTTTCTTCCTACTTCTAAATATCATTTATCTCATTACTCTTTTTTCTCCAGCACTTGTATCTTTCTGTTTATTTATTGGTTTTTTTTGGGTGCATAGTCTGCTTATTTTTTGTTTTGCATTTAAAAATTATTCTTATTGAGAAATCTTCACGTACATACAGTCCATACACGGTGTGCAATCAATGGCTCACAATATCATCACATAGTTGTGTGTTCATCACCATGACCACTTTTAGTGCATTGCCTCACACCAGAAAAAGAAATGAAAAAGAAAAAAGAAAATACTTATATATCCCATACCCCTTACTACTGCCTCTCATTGACCACCAGTGTTTCAATCTACCCAATTTTTTACTCTTTATCCCCTCCCATTTTTAATTTTTATCCTTTTTTTTTTTTTTTTTTTTTTACTCTCTCATTGCTCTTCCCTAAATAAAATCAGTCAGACAATAGCATTTACTGAACAGCTGCATGGTTTTCAGTCCTAGTGCTCAGTGCTGGGACACTAAGAACAAGTCAAAATCCCAGTTCAGTGGGTGTAGGAGGCAACAGAATTGCTAAGTCAAGGTCCCAGGGTTTTTGAAGGGAGTCTAGGAATCTTCTGAAATATGTGCAAAATTATGTCTGCTTGTGCATTTCGGGGGAAAGAGTTTATAACTTCCACTGGCACCTCAGAGGAATCCATCATCCCCAAATTGGGTAATATGACAAGTGCTGTGGGAGAACAGAAATTTAATTGTGAGAAGATATTTGAAATATAGATAGTAAATTATTAGTATATTAATTAATTAATGCTCTGGTGATTTCGATCATTTTCTTTCATTTTAATGAGTGGACTTTTACAATCTCCGGCAAAACCATAGCTTTTCTTTTGTTGTTGCAAGAGGTAAAAAAGAAACAAGATATTCCAGTCACCGTATTACACCAGTCACATTTAATTCAGGAAAACGGGAAGGCAGACACCTGAGCCAGTGACGCTTCCGTGTTTGATTTCGAAAAGCATGAATTATTTCCAAACGAAAGACATGAGAGTTGATCACAATTAAGAAGCACCCCCATGCCTCCCGGGTGTCCCCAAGATGGTGCTGCCCACCAGCTGGAGCCACCCCGCGTTTGTTCCGAGACCTCCGGCGGCTGTCCGCTTTCCTCCAGTGATGCCCACCGTGCGCCCCTGCGGGCAGCCTCGGAGGCCCACGGAAACATCGCGAAGGCAGTGCAGGGGTTCCGGAGAAGCGCTCAGCCTCAGAGGCCACGCCTGGGGCATCGACGCTGGGGAAGGAGGACGGGAAACGTTTCCGAGCGTGGTTGGAGTCTATGGAACGAAAGAGGGGTTGCTCTCTACTGAAACACAGTGAGTGATATAAGATCCTTCCCGAATTTTGACTCTGCGCCTCAGAAAATGCAGCGATGTCCCTCGAGGTCTCATGACGACGTTTTGCACAGTGAATTCTGATTTTCTTAAGCTCAAAAAGGACGATGTTTGATGCTGTAAAATAAAGATTTCATTGCTGGCATCCAGAGAATAGCAAAGGCAAAGTCTACAAAGTTATCAAGTTTCTCTTCGTCCTTTTGAGAGCTGAAATCTAACACTGAGAAACCATTTCTTTCTTTGAGTTTTCCCATCACTCTCTCCTCCCAGCTCCACTGGTTAAAATGAAGTTTTGCACATAATGTCAAGAATGCACGGATCCTGATCATGGGCTCTTTGCCCCTCACTCAAATATCCCATTCCCTTTCCTTTTAAGAACAGACGCTTTTGCACTGTAGTCAGATACCTGCTCAGAACCCAGGACAATCATTTCCAGCTTCCCGTCGTTCCCGGGTTCTGCCATGTGAGACATGCAGGGACTTGGGTCCATTGGCTCAGGTGTGTGCCTTCCCATTTTCCTGAATTAGGAATTTAGGAAGAAAAATTTGCTCTGTTTGGTGCCCCTCTGTGCCTAAGTGTTTAACTCAACTGCACGTGGCCATAGCGTAATGAATGATAATCGTTAGAAATCAAACTCTGCCTAATATTTTGTGGGGAGAGTAAAGGAAAAAGTTATAAGCAAAGAGAGAGGAGGTGTGTACATGACAGAGAAGACACACTTGTATGTTTTGGGTTCACTGTCTGTTTCCTGCTCTAAGAAATTATTAAATGGAAATTGGTTCCAGAACTCACTCTTCATCTGCCTAAAGCTCACTGTTTTTCAAGCCCAGGAATTTGTTTACTTTCTTTGTTTCCCTCACAAAGCCAGCGTTCCACACATGGCAGACTTTACCCTTTGACCCAAGATACAAAGTCTTTCTTGATTACCTCCTCTGGTCTTGGAAGAGAATTAGAAATGATTCCATCCTACTCAACAGGGACTGTCCTCAGCTGTCACTTACTACACCCTGTGTGGAAAACAGCTCTGGGCAGATTCAAAGCCTGGGGTCTCTAAGGTACACAGAAGGGAAATAACACAAGGCAATCCACGGGGAAGCAAAAAGAGGTTTTATTTTAACTTCAGAATACCTACATCTGGAACATAGGGGCCGCTTCTGGTTTTGGATGTGGTTCAGGTTTGGCTGCTTTTGCCCACAGTTCTATGAGGAAGGCCAGTCCTTCTCTGTCTTTCCTGGTACTCTGTTTGCTTCAGAGGAAGGAGGGAGAATGTTTGCATTTTGAGGCTTGGCAGGGCAGTTGCAGAGGGGATCCAAGCAGCAGATGGTGAATGTACTGAAATCCCTTTCTGCCTGGAGATCCTGTGAATCTTTGGGATGGGGGGAGGGGCACTGGGGATGGGGGGACAGGCATGCCCTGAACAATTGGCTCTTGGTGGTTCTTTCTGCACAGACCCACTTTACCTTCCCGTAGGTGCCAGTTTTCTGAATGCTGTTCAAATTCATCCCTTTTTTCTGTTGTACACAGGTCCTGCCTCAATTCATGTTTCACTGGTCTGGATTACTTGTATTATCTGTAATGATGTGTCTATTTCCATACTCTATCCCAGCTGTCATACTCGTACCCACCTAACTACCCATCCGTTTATTAAAAAAATAATTGCATTGAGATATCTTCATGCACCATACAATCCATCCAAAGTATACAATCAATGCTCGGAATATCATCACATAGTTGTGTATTCATCACCATGATCATTTTCAGAACATTTGCATCACTCCAGAAAAAGAAAAAGAAAAAAGAAAAAACCTGTACATCCCATAACCCTTCCCCCTCCTTCTCCTTGACCACTAGTGTTGCAACATACCCACATTTTTTACCCCTTATGCCTACCCCCATTATTTATTTACTTACTCATCTGTCCATACTCTGGATAAAGGGAGCATCAGCCACAAGGTTTTCACAATTACATGTTTGTAAAAGCTGTATGGTTACACAGTCATCTTCAAGAACCAAGACTACTGGAACAGCTCACCAATTTCAGGTACTTCCCCCTAGCCCCTCCAATATATCAAAAACTAAAATGGGATATCTATATATTGCATGAGAATAACCTCCAGGATAATCTTGAAATTATCTCTAAATTATTTCTGTTTGAAATCTCTAAGCCACTGACACTTTATTTTGTCTCATTTTTCTCTTTCCTTTTTTTGGCCAAGAAGGCCTTTTCAACCCCATGTTGCGAGGTCGTAACTCATTCCCCAGGAGTCATGTCTGATTTGTCAGGGAGATTTATACCCCTGAGAGTAAAGTCCCATGTAGAGGGGTAGGGCAGTGAGTTCACCTGCCCAGTTGGCTTAGAGAGAGAGAGACCACACCTGAGCAACAAAAGAGGTTCTCTGGGGATGATTCTTAGGCATAATTATAAGTAAACATATCTTCTCTTTTGTAGGAATAGGTTTCATAGAGGCAAACCCAAAGATTGAGGACTCAGCCTATTCAACTGGTTGTCCCCACCGCTTATGAGAATATCATGAATTCTCTAGGTGGGGAAGTTTCCTATTTCCTCCTTTCTTCCCAGTCCCTCCAGAAGGCTTTGCAAATACTTTTTTTATTCACTGCCCAGATTACTCTGGGATATATTGGGGCATCACACTGACCTATACAAACCAATCAGATCTCACTCCCTATTCAAGATTCCATGAAATTATGGTGTTTGAATAAACTGACCATGCAAGTTAAATTAGATATTGTGCTACCAAACATATAAATTTTGCACCAAATAAACATCTCTTCTTTTGGTCTTACACAGAAATTGAAGTTTTAAAATATAGATCATATCATCTTTTACCCTGTATTCTGAGGTATCCGGATCAGTTTAATTCATATTGCTAGTTGAAGTCTGATCACTTTTTCAACGTTTTTAACAGTTGCTATATGGAGCAATGCTGTCTTTCATAATTTCAGAGCTCTAACTCTGAATTTCAGGTGTCACAGAACTACCCAAAGTTCCAGAGAATAGCCAGGTTATACACAAAAAGCTTAGCATCTCAGAATTTAGAAATGACAGCTACAACTCCTGAATATTTGTGATTGCTGTAAGAGCTTACAATCTAGGAAACTTTACAGTAGGCCTTAACCTGTTAACCTATGCTCTAGATTTCAATTTTCTGAGTTTTTGTACATTATTGTTAGTCCATGTGATTGAGGCATGATAATATTTATCCTATTGTTTCTGACATTTCATTCAACATTTGTTCTCAATGTTCATTCACCTAGTTGCATGCCTCACAACTTCATTTCTTCTTGCAGCTGCTCAGTAGTCTGTTGCATGTACTACTACAGCTCCCCTTTCCATTCCTCAGTCAGCGTACCCTTAGGCCATCTCCATCCATTGCAAACTGAGAAAACTGCTGCCATAAACACCAGTATACAAATGTCCATTTGTGTCCCCAATCTCAGTTCCTTCAAGTGTAGCAGTGGGGTTGTAGGATCACATGGCAATCCCACACGTAACCATTTGTGGAGTCACCACACTACCCTCTGGAAGGGCTGCACCACTCTGCTTCCCTACCAACAGTGGATAGGTACATTTCTCTCTCCACATCTTCTCCAGCACTTGTATTTCTCTGTTCATTTTTCAAGTTTTATTCACACATTATACAATCCAACCCAAGTCAAAAATCATTACCACCCACCCATTTTGCTCAGATAATGCCACATCCCCCCCCTTTTTTTGTTTTTTAATCAGTCAAGTTATAGGTTTACAGAAAACGCATGCAGAAAATACAGAGTTCCCATAAACAGATCCCCCACAGTTTTCTCTGCTGTTAACATTTTACATTTGTGTGGTACCTTTGTTACAATTGATGAAATAATGTTACGATAATTATACAATTAACTATAGTCCATAGTTTACATTAGCAACTGTATTGTACAGTCCTGTGGGGTTTTTTTGTTGTTGTTGTTTGTTTGTTTTTTACACATGGGCAGGCACCAGGAATTGAACCTGGGTCTCCAGCATGGCAGGTGAGAACTCTGCCACTGCACCACCGTTGCCCACCCCAGTCCTGTGTTTTTAAAAAATGTTTTCTTGTAGTAAAATTTCCAATTTTAACCACATTGAAATAAACAATTTTAGTGGTGTTAAGTATGTTCATAATGTCGTGCTACCATTACTGTCATCCACTGCCAAAACTTTTCCATCATCAGAGAAACTCTGTACCAATTAAGCCTTAATTTCCCATCCCCTACCCCACCCTATCCCTGGTAATCTATACCCTACTTTCTTACTCTATGAATTTGCATATTTTAAATATTTAATATTAATGAGATCATACAATATTTGCCCCTTTGTGTCTAGCTTGTTTCAACATGATGTCTTGTGGCATATATCAGAGCTGCATTCCTTTTTACAGCTGAATAATATTTCATTATATATATATATGTTACATTTTGTTTATCCATTCATCTGTTGATGGATACTTGAGTTGCCTCCCTCTTTCACCAACGTGAATAACACTACCATGAACATTGGTATGCAAATATCTGTTCAAGCCCCTGTTTTCAATTCTTTTGAGTATATAGAATCTCTAATAGAGAGTTTGCTAGGTCATAAGGTAATTCTATACTTAACTTTCTGAAAACTACTAAACTGTTTTCCACAGCAGCTGCACTATTTTACATTCCCACCCACATGAAGTGGATGTCTCTATTTCTCCACATCCCCTCAAACACTTGCTATTTTCTGTACTTTTAATAGCAGCCATTCCAGTGGGTGTCAAATGGTATTTCATTGTGGTTTTAGTTTGCATTTCCCTAATAGCTAATAATAGTGAGCATCTTTTCATGTTCTTTAGGCTTATTATATTCCTTCTTTGGAGAAATGTCTCTTCATGTCTTTAACCATTTTAAAAAATTAGGTTGTTTGTCTTTTCGTGTTTTGAGTTGTAGGTCTTTTTATATATTATGGATATTAAACCCTTATTGGATACATGGTTTCCAAATATTTTTCTCTTGTTCTGTAAGTTCATCTTTCATGATGAAGTCCTTTTGCCATTTATCTATTTTTTCTTTTGTTGCTTTTTGGTGTAAAGTCTAAGAAACCATTGCCTAACACAAGATCCTGAAGATGCTTCCTATTTTTCTGCTAGGAGTTTTATATTTTTAATTCTTATATTTGATCCATTTTGATTTAATTTTTTATATGGTATGAGGCAGGGGTCCACCTTCATTCTTCTGTTGTGGAGAACCAGTTTTCCCAGCATCATTTATTATAGAGACTATTCTTTCCCCATTGAGTGAACTTGGCCCACATGTCAAAATTCAGTTAGCCATAAATTTGAGGCTTTATTTCTTGACTCTCAGTGTGATGACATTGGTCTCCAGTACCATACTGTTTTGATTATTGTAGCTTTATAAAAAAATTATTAAATTGTGGAGTTTGAGTCCTCCAACTTCATCTTTTTTAAGAGATGGTTTTAGCTATTTGAGGCTCTGTACCCTTCCATATAATTTTTTATAAACTTTTTATTTTGAAATAATTATAGATTCACTGGAAGTTGCAAAGATAGTTCAGAATCCTCAACAAATTCCCCTCAGTGGTTATATCTTATATAACAACTGTACAATATAAAACCCAGGAAATTGACATATGTGTGGATTTCTGTCATTTTAACCTGTGTAGATTCTTTGACTATCACAGCAGTCAGGATTAGAACTACTCAATCCTCACAAAGATTTCTCTCAGGCTACCCCTTTATAGTCATACCTATTATCCCTCCTGCTGCCATCCTAACTCCTGGCAACCACTAATCAGTTCTCCATCTCAATCCTTTTTTTTTAAAATTTCAATAACATTTCACTCAGCGTAGTCGTTCTGAGATCCGTCCAAGTTGTATTTATCACTAGCTTGTGCCTTTTTATTGTCAAGTAGCATTCCACAGTATGGATGTCCCAGTTTTTTTTAACTATTCACCTATTGTAAGACATAGTGTTTGTTCCAAGTTTTGGCTATTAACAAAAAGTTGCTGTAAGCAATCATGTATAGGTTTTTGTGTAAACTTAGATTTTCATTTCTCTGAGATATGTGGTTAGGAGTGCAGTTGCTGAGTCACATGGGATGTGTATGTTTAGTTTTTTAAGAAACTGTCAAACTATTTTCCAGAGTGGCTATACTATTTCATATTATCACTAGCAATATACGAGGGATAGAGCTTCTCTGCATACTCACTGGTATTTGATATTGTTAATATTTTTTATTTTAACATCTAACATAATTTTTAAAATGAATGATGGACATTGGGTTTTATCAATTATGTCTTTTGGCAATATTGAGATAATGTCACAGTATCTTTTATCACAGTATCTATTAATGAATTATATTATTTTATATGATAATCACCTGTAAGTTTTCATCCACAGTGACTGTTTATAGTTTTTGAAAGTGGTGACAGATATATAGGTAAGCAATATACGGAGCTTGTTTGTTGACTCTTCGTCCTATTAAATTTTCTGGACAGCTGTACATGGGTATGTATGAGACATTTCTTATTCCATTGACCTAGGCAGATTTGTTGAGCCTGGTGTCAATGTGCACATCTGGCATTTCCATCTTCTCTATAGAAAATTCTCTGATCTCTGAGTGCACAAAGGGTGTGCCTCTGGAAGGCCACCCATGGGTGTGCTTGTGAATGACGATGGTGTGTTCCCTGGTCACCACTCCGTTGAAAGCAGGATGGCCCTTCTTCTTCTTGTCCTTTTTTCCTGGAGCCGTTCTGAGCCACTCGTGTGTCAGCACGGCCACATCCTCTTTATCAGGTATGCGCAGGAATGCAGGGATGTAGGTAGGGGCCGAGTGCTGAGCTCGAGGGCCTGCGGGTGATGGCAGCGCTAACAGGTACAGCACTCTTCCCGCGGTGACCAGCTCCGCTCTTCCATGTAAATTTGATGATTGTTTCTCTGCCAAGAAGGCTGTGGGATTTTGATTAGGATTGCACTAAATTTAAATCATTTGGAGCAGAATTGCCATCTTGACAATATTTAATCTTCCAATTCATGAGCACGGGATGTCGTTTCATTTATTTAGATACTCTGATTTCTTTTAGCAATGTTTTGTTCTTTTCCTGGGCATAAGTCCTTTACATCCCTGGTTAAATTTATTCTTAGATATTTGATTATCTTAGTTGCTATTGTAAATGGAATTTTTTCTTGATTTCTCCTTCAGATTATTCATTGCTAGTTGTGCTTTTTTGAAGATATTATGTACCCAGAAAAGCCATCTTTTAATCCTGACTCAATCTTGTGGAGGCAGCTGTTTCTTTCAATCCTAATTCAACGCTGTGGGGCAGAAACATTTGATTAGATTATCTCCACGGAAACGTGGCATGCCCAATTGTGGGTGTGATCTTTTGATTACATGAAGATGTAAATCTACCCATTCCAGGTGGGTCTTGATTAGTGAACTGGAATCCTTTAAAAGAAGAAACATTTTGGAGAGAGTCAGAAATAACAGAAACAACAGAGCCAGCAGAAACTTCAGAGCAGAGCTGACACAGATGCCAACATTTGGAGATCAGAGACACAGATGTTTGGAGATGCTTAGAGCCCAGCAGATGTCACCATGAGATGTTAAGCAAGCCAGAACCTGGAGAGAGCCAAGGGAAGCCAAGAGAGGAAAACCAGCATTGGAGAAGCAAAGTGAAGAACCTCCTCCCCCGCCAGGAACAAAGGCTGAAAGCAACAGAGCCCAGAAGTAAGGGACCAGCAGATTTCAGCCATGTGATTTCCCTGCTGACAGAGGTATTGTAAACCCATCAGCCTTTCTTGAGTGAAGGTAACCTCTTGTTGGTGCCTTAATTTGGACACTTTCACTTCCTTAGAACTATAAACTTATATTAAATTCCCTTTTTAAAAGCCATTCCATTTCTGGTATATCGCATTCCAGCAGCTTTCAAACTAACACACTAGTGTACAGAATCACTACTAATTTTTGCATGTTGATCTGGTACTCCACCTCTTTGCTGAATTTGCTTATTAGCTCTGGTAGCTTTGTTGCGGGTTTTTCAGGATTTTCTGTATATAATATCATGTTATTTGCAAATAAGGAAAGTTGTACTTCTTTCTTTCCAATTTGGATGCCTTTTTTTCTTTTTCTTATCTAACTTAGTCTGGACAGAACTTCCAATACAGTGTTGAATTACAGTGGTGACAGCGGACATCCTTGTCTTGTTCCTGATCTTAGGAGGGTGTTCTAGTTTGCTAGCTGCTGGAATGCAATATACCAGAAATGGAATGACTTTTGAAAGGGAGAATTTAATGAGTTGCTAGTTCACAGTTCTAAGGCCAAGAAAATGTCCCAATCAAAACAAGTCTATAGAAATGTCCAATTTAAGGCATCCAGGGAAAGATACCTTGGTTCCAGAAGGCTGATGAAGTTCAGGGTTTCTCTCTCATCTGGAAAGGCACATGGCAAACACAGTCACAGTTTCTCTTTTGGCTGGAAGGGCACATGGCAAGCAAGGCATCATCTGCTACTTTCTCTTCTGGCTTCCTGTTTCATGAAGCTCCCCGGGAGGCATTTTCCTTCTTCATCTCCAAAGGTCGCTGGCTTGTGGACTCTGCTTCATAGTGCTGCAGCATTCTCTGCTCTCTCTGAATCTCTCATTCTCCAAAATATTTCCTCTTTTATAAGACTTCAGAAACTAATCAAGACCCACTCAAATGGGTGGAGACATGTCATCCCCTAATCCAGTTTAACAACCATTCTTGACTAAATCACATCATCCAGGGAGATGATCTGATTACAGTTTCAAACATACAGTATTGAATAGAGATTATTCTACCTTTATGAAATGGGATTTATATTAAAACATGGCTTTTCTTAGGGGGCATACTTCCTTTCAAACCAGCACAGAGGGAAAGCTTTCCTCTAAGCATTGTGGGCTTTTCATATATACTCTTTGTCATGTTGTCAACTTTCTTTCTATTCCTAGTTTCTAACTGTTTTTAATCAAGAGGGGGTACTGGATTTTGTCAAATACCCTTCTGCATCAGTTGAGATGATCATGTGTTTTTGCCCCTTCATTCTGGTAATGTAATGTATTACATTAGTTGATTTTCTCACATTGAACCTGCCTTGCATTCCTGGGGTAAATCCCACTTGACGCATGATGTTGAATTATTTTAATGTGCTGTTGAATTCAGTGCTACTATTGTGTTGAGGATTGTTCATCTATTTTTATAAGGGATAATGGTCTGTAATTATCTTTTCTTGTGGTATCTTTATTTGGCTTTGGTATTAGGGCAATGCTGGCCTCAGAGAATGAGATAGAAAGTGTTCCATATTTTTCAATTTTTAGGAAGGGAGTGGTGTTAATTCTTCTTGGGATGTTTGGTAAAATTCACCAGTGAAGGCTTCTGGTTCTGGAATTTTCTTTTTTGGGGGAGGTTTCTAATTACTGATTTAATCTCTTTGCTCGTTATTGGTCTGTTGAAGTCTATTTCTTTCTGAGTCAGTGTAGGTATTTTGTATGTTTCTAGGAATTTGTTCATTTCCTCTTGGTTATCTAATTTATCGGTGTACAGTGGTTTATAGTATCCTCTTATAATCCTTTTTATTTTGTGTGGGGTTAGTAGTAATGTCCCACCTTTCATTTCTGATTTTTATTTGAGTCCTCTCTCTCTCTCTCAGTTTGCTAACTGCCAGAATGCCATATACCAGAAACGGAATGGCTTTTTTAAAGGGGAATTTAATAAGTTACAAATTTACATTTCTAAGGCCGTAAAAATTTCCAAATTAAAGCAAGTTTATAAAATGTCTAAATTAAGGTACCACCTTCACTCAAGAAGGGCTGATGAAGTTCAGGGTTTCTCCCTCAACTGGAAAGGCATGTGGCAAACATGGTGACATCTACTAACTTTCTCTCCAGGCTTCTTTCATGAAGCTCCTCCAGGGGCGCTTTCCTTCTTCATCTCCAAAGGCCTGTGGCTGCGTGGGCTCTCATGGGTCTCGTGACTCTGCTCTGTTGCTCTCCCGTAACAGACATTGATTAGGATTGCACTAAATTAGTCTTTTAGCGCAATCTCTCTCTCTTTTTTTCAATCTGTCAGTTGTGCCGGTTTGAAAGGATGTCTGTACCCTAGAAAAGCCATGCCTTACTCCTAATCCAATCTTACGAGGCAGCCATTTCTTTTAAATCCTATTCAGCACTGTGGGTTGGAAACTTGATTAGGTGATCTCTATGGAGACGTGACTCACCCAATGGTGGGTATTAACCTTTCAGTAGAGGGAGATGTGACTCCACCCATTCCAGGTGGGTCTTGATTAGTTGACCAGAATCCTTTAAAAGAGGAAGCATTTTGGAGAAAACTTCAGAACAGCGGGAGAGCAACAGAGCAGCGTCATGAGACCCATGAGAGCCCACGCAGCCACAGGCCTTTGGAGATGAAGAAGGAAAGCGCCCCTGGAGGAGCTTCATGAAAGAAGCCTGGAGAGAAAGTTGGTAGATGTCACCATGTTTGCCACATGCCTTTCCATTTGAGGGAGAAACCCTGAACTTCATCAGCCCTTCTTGAGTGAAGGTGGTACCTTAATTTAGACATTTTTATAGACTTGCTTTAATTTGGAAATTTTCACGGCCTTAGAACTGTAAATTTGTAACTTATTAAATTCCCCTTTAAAAAAGCCATTCCATTTCTGGTATATGGCATTCTGGCAGCTAGCAAATTAGAACATCAGTCTAGCTAAAATTTTGTCCATTTTACTGAACTTTTCAAAGAACAAACTTCTGTTTTGTGAGTTCTCACTATTGTTTTTAAATTCTATATTTCATTTATCTCCGCTCTAATCTTTGCTATTTCCTTCCTTCTACTCTCTTTGGGCTTGATTTGCTCTTCTTTTATTAAGTTCTCCAGTTGTGAGGTTAGGCCTGTTTTGAGAGCTTTTTCTTTTTTTAATAGAAGAATTTAGAGCTAAAAATTTCCCTTTCATCATTGTCTTTGCTGCATCCCATAAATTTGAGTATGTTATATTTTCACTCTCATTCACCTAAAGATACTTCCTAGTTTCCCTTGTGATTTATTCTTTGACTCATTTGTTGGTTAAGAATATATTGCTCATGGGACTGATTGTAAAAATTCAGAAATGGATAGCACAATGCTACCTAACTGTAATACAATAATGTTAGAACACCGAGTGAAGCTGAATGTGAGAATGATAGAGGGAGGAGGCCTGGGGCCACAAATGAAATCAGAAGGAAGGACAGACAATAAAGACTGAGATGGCATAATCTAGGAATGCCTAGAATGTATAATGATAGTAACTAAATGTACAAATTTGAAAATGTTTTGCATGAGGAAGAACAAAAGAATGTCAATAATGCAGGATGTTGAAAATAGATGGCAATTAATATTTTAAAACTTTAACTTATGTATGAGACTAAAGCAAAAAATGTTTTTTTGGTACAGAATTTATATTTCCACTAGTGCATTTCCTAACATAACTTATGTGGACAGCTTAATTGAACACCATAAGTACATGGAACCTTGAGTAGGGCACAAGATTTTATAAGTTTGTCCAGAGTGATACCTCGATAAATCCCAGAAGGATTTGAATAGTGAATAAAATAGTATTTGCAAAGTCCCCTTGGGGGAAAGGTGAGAATGGGGGACAATTCAACTTCCCCAAGTGGAGAAGTCTTGATATTCACATAAGCAGTGGGAACAACCAAAGCAATAGGCTGAGCCCCCAGTATTTTGGGATTTGTTCATATGAAACTTGGCCCCGCAAAGGATAGGCTAAGCCTACTTAAAATTAGGCCTAAGAGTCACCCCCAGAGAACCTCTTTTGTTGCTCAGATGTGGCCTCTCTCTCTCAGTCAACATGGCAAGCAAACTCACTGTCCTCCCCCTCTCTATGTGGGACATGACTCCCAGGGGTGTGGACCTTCCTGGCAATGTGGGACAGATATCCTAGAATGAGCTGGGACTCAGCACCAAGGGATTGAGAAAATTCCTAGAATGAGTTGAGACTCGGCATCAGGGGATTGAGAAAACCTTCTCAACCAAAAGGGGGAAGAGTGAAATGAGTCAAAATAAAGTGTCAATGGCTGAGAGATTCCAAACAAAGTTGAGAGGTTATCCTGGAGGTTATTCTTACACATTTTATAGATATCACCTTTTTAGTTAAGGTGTAACAGAGAGGCTGGAGGGAACTGCCTGAAAATGTAGAGCTGTGGTCCAGTAGCCATTTTGCTTGAAGATGATTGGATGATGATATAGCTTTTGCAATGTGACTGTATGATTGTGAAAACCTTGTGTCTGATGCTTCTTTTATCTATGGTATGGACAGATGCATAAAACATTTGGATTAAAAATAAATAAATAATAGGGGGAACGAATGTTAAAATAAATTTAGTAGATTGAAAAGCTAGTGATCAATGAAAGGGAGAGAAAGGGTATGGTATGTATGAATTTTTTTTCTGTTTTCTTTTTATTTCTTTCTCTGAATTGATGCAGATATTCTGAGAAATGATCATGATGATGAATGTACAACTATGTGATGAAAAAGAAAAGAATGTTCATATTGTATGTTGATTGGTTTTATTAATAAAAAAATGATCATGGTGATGAATATACAACTATGTGATGACATTGTGAGCTGTTGATTGTATACCATGCATGGAATGTTTGTACGTTAAGAATGTATGTGCTTATACATTGTATCAATAAATTTTTTTTTAATTTCATGAAAAAAAGAATGTATTGCTCAGTTTCCACATATTTGTGAATTTTCCAGTTCTCCCTCTGTTATTGATTTCTAGCTTCATTCCATTGAGGTCAGAGAATAAATATTGCATGATTTCAATATTTTTTAATTTATTGAGGTTTGTTTTTTTTCACCTAACAAATTATCTATCCCAAAGAATGATCCCTGTGCCCTGGAGAAGAATGTGTATCCTGCTGCTGTTGGATAAAGTGTTCTACATACATCTGTTGGGTCTATTTGGTTTATGGTATCGTTCAAGTCTTCTATTTCCTTATTGATCTTCAATCTACCTATCCATTATTGGTGTATTGAACTCTCTTAGTATTAATGTAGCACCATCTATTTCTCTCTTCAAATCTGTCAATATTTGCTTTATATATTTTGGTGCTCTGCCATTAGGTGCTATATTTATAATTGTTATATCTTTGTGTTGAATTGTTCCCTTTATCAGCTTATAGTGACTTTCTTTGTCCCATGAAACAGTTTTGACTTAAAGTATATTTTATATATGATATTAATAAAGCTACCCCAGATTTCTTCTGGTTATTATCTGCATGGTATATTTTTTCCATCTATTCACTTCAACCTATTGTGTCTTTGAATTTAATACAGTCTCTTGTAAATAGCACAGAGCTGCTTTATACTTTTTTATCCATTCTGCCTTTTGACTGGACACCTTAATCCATTTATGTTTTAAGTAACTACTGGTCCTGTATGACTTTCTTCTGCCATTTTACTATTTAGTCTTAGTAAGTTTTATACCTTTATTAGTATTTTCATTTTTATTTGATTTTTATGTTGTACCAGTTTGAGTCCTCATTTTTTTCTGTATCTGTTTTTTCATTTTTTTTAAAATGGTTATCATGGGGCTAAAATTTAATATCCTAAATATATAACAATCATGTTTGATTTGATACAAACTTGACTTCAAAAGCATATACATACATTATTCCTAAACCCTTTGTCTCCCTACCTTTTTTTATAACTTGTTACAAATCGTATATTTGTATATTATATGTCCAAATCCATAGTTTTATTGTTACTTTTTTGTGTGAAGAAAAACATATAGACAAAAAGCAATAAATTTCAAAGCACACCACAACAATTAGTTATAGAACAGATGTCTATAACAATTATAACAACTAGTTAGAGAACAGAGTTTGGTATGGGTTACAGTTCCATAATTTTAGGTTTTTCATTCTGGCTGCTCCAAGACACTGGAGACTAAAAGAAATATCAATATCATGATATATACTCATTTATTAAATCCTATCTTTTCTTTTTTAGATCTACCTTCTCCTTTAATCTTTTAAAGAATTATTTATTTTCAATTGATGTATATTATATATTTGCATACCATGTAATCATCCAAATTATTCTTACTTTTTATGCATTTACATTTTAGCACCTGTAGGAAGTAAGAAGTGGAGTTACGTACCAAAAGTACAATTCAATAGTACTGGAATTTGTAATTACCCACATGGTTACCTTTACCAGAGGTCTTTATTTCTTTATGTTGCTTTAATCCACTGTCTAGTGTGATTTCCTTTCAGTACGAAGAACTGCCGTTAGTATGCTTGTAGGGCAAGTCCAGTGGTGATGAATTTCCTTTGTTGTTTGAGAATATCTTACTGTCCCCTCATTTTTTTCCCACATAAGGAAGCATTTATTTGAGGTTTAACATGAAATCATACAAATAAAATTTGAATAAACAAATCCACACCAAGGCATAACACAAATAGCAAAGGATAACGTAAAAATAAAGAAAACTAAATGACAGCTACATACAGTTGGACAGTTGTGTCCTGTACACTAGAAAGTCTTTAACAATATAATCATCTCAGATCAACCGAAGACCAATCTTCAAAACTATTCGGCAAGATGGGTTACTTTAGCATTTCCTCCTGTTTTCTCCAGGCAACTCCTTTAGCATGGCTGGTAATTGTTTTGGTGATTGCCATCCCCTCAAAATGCCTTGCCATAGGTGCTCTGTTGGCCACTGTAGTCTGCATAAACCTGTCCATCTCCATAGTTCCCACAGTAACACCCAGTATAATCATCTCCACCACAGCCACTATAGTTATGATCACCACCAGAGACACCATTTTAATTTCCATACCCTTGATCATAATAGTTATTAAATCCTTGGTGCCAGTTTTGGCCCTGACCTCATTCACAACACCTTTTACCACCTCATCCAGTACCTGCAGCCCCTCTTCCTTCTTTCTGTTGTTGCTGTTGCTGCCTATATATCTCATTAGGCTGTGCAGCTTTTTTATTTCACAATTCCCAGAACCAATTTGATGATATTTGCTTTCTAGTAATTTCTTTACTGGTTCTTCATCTGTATATGTGATAAAACAAAATCCTCTTCATTCACTTGTTTTTGTATCCACAGGAAGTTCAATATTTTCAACTTCTCCAAATGCTCCACAATATTCTTTTATTTGCTCTTTAGAAGAGTCTGGGCTCAATCCACCCACAAAAACTTTTTGGGGGGGGATTCTTTCCCTTTTAAAACCTTTGCTCTTTTGGGGTCTATCAATTTGCCATTCAGTTTGTGTTCTTTCAGTCCCAAAACCTTATCAACACTAGCAGCATCTCTGAAAAGCATAAATCCAAATCATCTTGATCTTCCAGTGGCTGGATCAGTTTTTTTTTTTTTTAATTAAAAAAAGAATTAACAAAACAATTAGAAATCATTCCAATCTACATGTACAATCAGTAATTCTTAATAACATCACATAGTTGCATATTCATCATTTCTTAGTACATTTGCATCGATTTAGAAAAAGAAATAAAAAGACAACAGAATAAGAATTAAAACAATAATAGAAAAGAAAAAAACAAAAACAAAAACAAAAACAAAAAACCTATACCTCACATGCAGCTTCATTCAGTGTTTTAACATAATTGCATTACAATTGGGTAGTATTGTGCTGTCCATTTCTGAGTTTTTATATCCAGTCCCGTTGTACAGTCTGTATTCCTTCAGCTCCAATTATCCCTTCTCTTTTTTTTTTTTTTTAATTAACGGAAAAAAAGAAATTAACCCAACATTTAGAGATCATACCATTCTACATATGCAATCATTAATTCTTAACATCATCACATAGATGCATGGTCATCATTTCTTAGTACATATGCATTGGTTTAGAAGAACTAGCAACATAACCGAAAAAGATATAGAATGTTAATATAGAGAAAAAAATAAAAGTAATAATAGTAAAATCAAAACAAAACAAAACAAAAACCTATAGCTCAGATGCAGCTTCATTCAGTGTTTTAACATGATTACTTTACAATTAGGTATTATTGAGCTGTCCATTTTTGAGTTTTTGTATCTAGTCCTGTTACACCGTCTGTATCCCTTCAACTCCAATTGGCCATTATCTTACCCTGTTTCTACCTCCTGCTGGACTCTGTTATCAAGGACATATTCCAAATTTATTCTCGAATGTCTGTTCACATCAGTGGGACCATACAGTATTTGTCCTTTAGTTTTTGGCTAGACTCACTCAGCATAATGTTCTCTAGGTCCATCCATGTAATTACATGCTTCATAAGTTTATCCTGTCTTAAAGCTGCATAGTATTCCATCGTATGTATATACCACAGTTTGTTTAGCCACTCTTCTGTTGATGGAGATTTCGGCTGTTTCCATCTCTTTGCAATTGTAAATAACGCTGCTATAAACATTGGTGTGCAAATGCCCGTTTGTGTCTTTGCCCTTAAGTCCTTTGAGTATATTCCCAGCAATGGTATTGCTGGGTCGTATGGCAATTCTATATTCAGCTTTTTGAGGAACCGCCAAACTGCCTTCCACAGTGGTTGCACCATTTGACATTCCCACCAACAGTGGATAAGTGTGCCTCTTTCTCCGCATCCTCTCCAGCACTTGTCATTTTCTGTTTTGTTGATAATGGCCATTCTGGTGGGTGTGAGATGATATCTCATTGTGGTTTTGATTTGCATTTCTCTAATGGCCAGGGACATTGAGCATCTCTTCATGTGCCTTTTGGCCATTTGTATTTCCTCTTCTGATAGGTGTCTGTTCAAGTCTTTTTCCCATTTTGTAATTGGGTTGGCTGTCTTTTTGTTGTTGAGATGAACAATCTCTTTATAAATTCTGGATACTAGACCTTTATCTGATATATCATTTCCAAATATTGTCTCCCATTGTGAAGGCTGTCTTTCTACTTTCTTGATGAAGTTCTTTGATGCAAAAAGTGTTTAATTCTGAGGAGTTCCCATTTATTTATTTCCTTCTTCAGTGCTCTTGCTTTAGGTTTAAGGTCCATAAAACCGCCTCCAGTTGTAAGATCCATAAGATATCTCCCAACATTTTCCTCTAACTGTTTTATGGTCTTAGACCTAATGTTTAGATCTTTGATCCATTTTGAGTTAACTTTTGTATAGGGTGTGAGAGATGGGTCTTCTTTCATTCTTTTGCATATGGATATCCAGTTCTCTAGGCACCATTTATTGAAGAGACTGCTCTGTCCCAGGTGAGTTGGCTTGACTGCCTTATCAAAGATCAAATGTCCATAGATGAGAGGGTCTATATCTGAGCACTCTATTCGATTCCATTGGTCGATATATCTATCTTTATGCCAATACCATGCTGTTTTGACCACTGTGGCTTCATAATATGCCTTAAAGTCAGGCAGCACGAGACCTCCAGCTTCGTTTTTTTTTTCCTTAAGATGTTTTTAGCAATTCGGGGCACCCTGCCCTTCCAGATAAATTTGCTTATTGGTTTTTCTATTTCTGAAAAATAAGTTGTTGGGATTTTGATTGGTATTGCATTGAATCTGTAAATCAATTTAGGTAGGATTGACATCTTAACTATATTTAGTCTTCCAATCCATGAACACGGTATGCCCTTCCATCTATTTAGGTCTTCTGTGATTTCTTTTAGCAGTTTTTTGTAGTTTTCTTTATATAGGTTTTTTGTCTCTTTAGTTAAATTTATTCCTAGGTATTTTATTCTTTTAGTTGCAATTGTAAATGGGATTCGTTTCTTGATTTCCCCCTCAGCTTGTTCATTACTAGTGTATAGAAATGCTACAGATTTTTGAATGTTGATCTTGTAACCTGCTACTTTGCTGTACTCATTTATTAGCTCTAGTAGTTTTGTTGTGGATTTTTCCGGGTTTTCGACGTATAGTATCATATCGTCTGCAAACAGTGATAGTTTTTTTTTTTTTTTTTTTTTTTTTAAAGGAAAGACAGAGAGAAGGAAGGAAGGATAGAAGGAAGGAAGGAAGGAAGAAAGGGAAACATCTTTAAACATTTTCTTGTTTTATTGTATTCTGTTTCTCCGTTTTTGTTACATGGGCTGGGGCCGGGAATCGAACCGAGGTCCTCCGGCATAGCAGGCAAGCACTTTGCCCGCTGAGCCACCGCGGCCCGCCCAACAGTGATAGTTTTACTTCTTCCTTTCCAATTTTGATGCCTTGTATTTCTTTTTCTTGTCTAATTGCTCTGGCTAGAACCTCCAACACAATGTTGAATAATAGTGGTGATAGTGGACATCCTTGTCTTGTTCCTGATCTTAGGGGGAAAGTTTTCAATTTTTCCCCATTGAGGATGATATTAGCTGTGGGTTTTTCATATATTCCCTCTATCATTTTAAGGAAGTTCCCTTGTATTCCTATCTTTTGAAGTGTTTTCAACAGGAAAGGATGTTGAATCTTGTCAAATGCCTTCTCTGCATCAATTGAGATGATCATGTGATTTTTCTGCTTTGATTTGTTGATATGGTGTATTACATTAATTGATTTTCTTATGTTGAACCATCCTTGCATACCTGGGATGAATCCTACTTGGTCATGATGTATAATTCTTTTAATGTGTTGTTGGATGCGATTTGCTAGAATTTTATTGAGGATTTTTGCATCTGTATTCATTAGAGAGATTGGTCTGTAGTTTTCTTTTTTTGTAATATCTTTGCCTGGTTTTGGTATGAGGGTGATGTTGGCTTCATAGAATGAATTAGGCAGTTTTCCCTCCACTTCGATTTTTTTGAAGAGTTTGAGGAGAATTGGTACTAATTCTTTCTGGAACGTTTGGTAGAATTCACATGTGAAGCCATCTGGTCCTGGACTTTTCTTTTTAGGAAGCTTTTGAATGACTAATTCAATTTCTTTACTTGTGATTGGTTTGTTGAGGTCATCTATGTCTTCTTGAGTCAAAGTTGGTTGTTCATGTCTTTCCAGGAACCCGTCCATTTCATCTAAATTGTTGTATTTATTAGCGTAAAGTTGTTCATAGTATCCTGTTATTACCTCCTTTATTTCTGTGAGGTCAGTAGTTATGTCTCCTCTTCCATTTCTGATCTTATTTATTTGCATCCTCTCTCTTCTTCTTTTTGTCAATCTTGCTAAGGGCCCATCAATCTTATTGATTTTCTCATAGAACCAACTTCTGGTCTTATTGATTTTCTCTACTGTTTTCATATTTTCAATTTCATTTATTTCTGCTCTGATCTTTGTTATTTCTTTCCTTTTGCTTTCTTTGGGATTAGTTTGCTGTTCTTTCTCCAGTTCTTCCAATTGAACAGTTAATTCCTGCATTTTTGCCTTTTCTTCTTTTCTAATATAGGCATTTAGGGCAATAAATTTCCCTCTTAGCACTGCCTTTGCTGCATCCCATAAGTTTTGATATGTTGTGTTTTCATTTTCATTTGCCTCGAGGTTTTTACTAATTTCTCTTGCAATTTCTTCTTTGACCCACTCGTTGTTTAAGAGTGTGTTGTTGAGCCTCCACATATTTGTGAATTTTCTGGCATTCTGCCTATTATTGATTTCCAACTTCATTCCTTTATGATCTGAGTAAGTGTTGTGTATGATTTCAATCTTTTTAAATTTGTTAAGACTTGCTTTGTGACCCAGCATATGGTCTATCTTTGAGAATGATCCATGAGCACTTGTGAAAAAGGTGTATCCTGCTGTTGTGGGGTGTAATGTCCTATAAATGTCTGTTAAGTCTAGCTCCTTTATAGTAATATTTAGATTCTCTATTTCTTTATTGATCCTCTGTCTAGATGTTCTGTCCATTGATGAGAGTGGGGAATTGAAGTCTCCAACTATTATGGTATTTGTGTCTATTTCCCTTTTCAGTGTTTGCAGTGTATTCCTCACGCATTTTGGGGCATTCTGGTTCGGTGCATAAATATTTATGATTGTTATGTCTTCTTGTTTAATTGTTCCTTTTATTAGTATATAGTGTCCTTCTTTGTCTCTTTTAACTGTTTTACATTTGAAGTCTAACTTGTTGGATATTAGTATAGCCACTCCTGCTCTTTTCTGGTTGTTATTTGCATGAAATATCTTTTCCCAACCTTTCACTTTCAACCTATGTTTATCTTTGGGTCTAAGATGTGTTTCCTGTAGACAGCATATAGAAGGATCCTGTTTTTTAATCCATTCTGCCAATCTATGTCTTTTTATTGGGGAATTCAGTCCATTAACATTTAGTGTTATTACTGTTTGGATAATATTTTCCTCTACCATTTTGCCTTTTGTATTATATATATCATATCTGACTTTCCTTCTTTCTACACTCTTCTCCATACCTCTCTCTTCTGTCTTTTCGGTTCTGACTCTAGTGCTCCCTTTAGTATTTCTTGCAGAGCTGGTCTCTTGGTCACAAATTCTCTCAGTGACTTTTTGTCTGAGAATGTTTTAATTTTTCCCTCATTTTTGAAGGACAATTTTGCTGGATATAGGAGTCTTGGTTGGCAGTTTTTCTCTTTTAGTAATTTAAATAGATCATCCCACTGTCGTCTAGCTTCCATGGTTTCTGCTGAGAAATCTACACATAGTCTTATTGGGTTTCCCTTGTATGTGATGGATTGTTTTTCTCTTGCTGCTTTCAAGATCCTCTCTTTCTCTTTGACCTCTGACATTCTAACTACTAAGTGTCTTGGAGAACGCCTATTTGGGTCTAATCTCTTTGGGGTGCGCTGCACTTCTTGGATCTGTAATTTTAGGTCTTTCATAAGAGTTGGGAAATTTTCAGTGAAAATTTCTTCCATTAGTTTTTCTCCTCCTTTTCCCTTCTCTTCTCCTTCTGGGACACCCACAACACGTATATTTGTGCGCTTCATATTGTCCTTGAGTTCCCTGATACCCTGTTCAAATTTTTCCATTCTTTTCCCAATAGTTTCTGTTTGTTTTTGGAATTCAGATGTTCCATCCTCCAAATCACTAATTCTATCTTCTGTCTCTTTGAATCTATCATTTTAGGTATCCATTGTTTTTTCTATCTTTTCTACTTTGTCCTTCACTTCCATAAGTTCTGTGATTTGTTTTTTCAGTTTTTCTATTTCTTCTTTATGTTCAGCCATGTCTTCTTCATGTCCTCCCTCAATTTATCGATTTCGTTTTTGAAGAGGTTTTCCATTTCTGTTCGTATATTTAGCATTAGTTGTCTCAGCTCCTGTATCTCATTTGAACTATTGGTTTGTTCCTTTGACTGGGCCATATTTTCAATTATTTGAGCGTGATCTGTTATCTTCTGTTGGCGTCTGCACATTTAGACAGATTTCCCTGGGTATTGGATCCAAAAGTTTGGAAGATTTTTCTGTGAAATCTCTGGGTTCTGTTTTTCTTATCCTGCCCAGTAGGTGGCGCTCGTGGCACACGTTTGTCTGCAGGTCCCACCAGTAAAAGGTGCTGTGGGACCTTAAACTTTGGAAAACTCTCGCCGTCCGGGGGGGGTTCGCTAGCCGAAGCGGCTTGAGCCGGCCCGGGGTCGGAACGCAGGGAGGGTTGCTGGTTGCAGCAGCCCGGGAAAGAGCCCGTCCGAATTTCCTAGTCGGCCCTGGGCGACAAGCGTGGCGGGAGGGCGCCAGCAGCAGCGGCCCGCCCGAGAGAGTGCATGTTCCCGGGGAGTCACGGGTTTGGAAGGGGCCTCCCCCACCCGTCACCGTTCTCCGCGGCCTGGGGAATTCCGATCCAATTCTCTCAGTTGGTCCGGGGGGCCGCGCGTGGTGTGGGCGCCAGCCGCCTTGGTTTCAGGGGACCGCCTCTCCAATTCTCCCAGCCAGCCCGGGAAGGGGGAAGGGAGTAACTCCGGCCGCTTCCCGCCCCGCCCGGTGAGGCCCGCGCGCCTCGGCGATCTCACCCGAGCTGCTTCTCTCAGCCAGCCAGCCGTTCCAGGATGGGGTACGCTGTCTTTTTTATCTCTGTTGTGGCTTTGAGCGCTTTCTGTATCGTTTCTACTCCCCTAGTAGCTGTCCTGGAGAAGAAACTAAGATCCGCGCGTCTTACTAAGCCGCCATCTTCCAGGAAGTCTCCTGGATCAGTTTTAATTGTGCAGTCTACAACGTCCCCAAATGAGACAAATAGTCACATCTTTCTTGCATATATCCTAGCTCAAGCCTCCAATAAACACTTTACCATCATCCTGCTGGTTCTTGCTCACGTTAATCTTGGGTCCCTCTGTGAATTCCTCCATGCAGCTGTCCTTCTCCATATCCTCCCTGGTGGCGGAGTTGTCGAGTGGGGGGTACTGGCGTGCAGAGAGTCCCAGTAGTAGTGACCATGAAATGTGGTATCTCCCCCTCATTTTTGAAAGACAGCTTTGCCAGATATAAAATTCTTGGGTGGTAATTGTTTCCTTTCCACATTTTAGTTATTTCTTTCCACTGCTTTCTCATCTCCATGGTTTCTGATGAGGTATCAACACTCCATCTTATGGGACTTCTTTGTATATAACATGCAGCTTTTCTCTTGCAGCTTTCAAAACCCTGTACTTGTCCTTGATGTTCCACGGTGTGACTAGTACAAACCATGTTTGCATTTATCCTGTTTGGGGCTTACTGTGATTCCTGATTTGAGCATATGCATATCTTTGGTTAAGTTTTGTGAAGCTTTCAGCCATTATCTTTTTGAAAATTCCTTCTGCCCCCTCTTCCCCCCTTCTTTTCCTTCTGGACTATCCTAATATATATATTGATGTATGTGATGGTGTGTCACAGGTCTCTTAGACTCTGTTCGTGTCTTAAAATCTCTCTTTTTGCTCCCCAGCCTGACTCATTTTAATTGTCTTGTCTTCAAGTTCAATGATTCATTCTTCTGTTGGCTCCAATGTGCTTTTGAGACCCTCTAGTGTGTATTTTTCTTTTAAATTATTATGGTCTTCAACTCCCGTATTTCTTCAACTCCTATATTTCTGTTTTATTTATTTTTAAAACTTCTCTTTATTGAGATTCTTAAATTGTTAAATAGCTTTCTCTCCATCTCCTTGTTTCATAAAGCCCCCCTGAGGGCGTTTTCTTCTTCATCCCTAAAGGTCTCTGACTGCATGGGCTCTGTTGGTTCTGGTTGCTCTAAAGCTTTCATGGCTCGATGCTTTTTCCAAAATGTTTCCCTCTTAAAGGCCTCCAGGAGCAATCCCACCTTGAATGGGTGGAGACATTTCTCCATGGAAACCATCTAATCAAAAGTTATCACCCACATTTGAGTGGGTCACATCTCTATTGAAACAATAAAAAGCTGCCACCCAGCAATATTGAATGAGGATTAGAGGACATGGTTTTACTGGGGTACACTACAGATTCAAACCGGTACAGGTGGTATATTTAAAATGTTTGCATTTCCAAATTAATGCTTTACGTGCACACACACACACACACACAAATCAGTGCAATATAATTGGGTAGGTAACAAGATACTTAGAGGCTTTATATAAGTAAAGTAAATCTTTGCACCTAGAAAAGATATTTTCTTTTAGGAAAGGAAATATAAGAGGCGCTCTTTAGGATCTTAATGCAAGAAGGATTTCTTAAGCCAGGTACAAAAAAACACAAATCATAAAAGAAAATATTGATGAATTTGGCTACATGAATATTTACAATTTGTGTATGATAAAAAGAAACTTAAACCAAATTAAAACACAAGCCACAGGTTGGGAATAGATATCTGTAACTCAACTACTTAACAAAGGAATAATTTCCAGAGCATGTAAAAAACTCCTACTAATCAATAATTTTAAAAAGCCAGTAGAAAAAGCCAGCAAAGATATGCACAGAGCTTTCTCTTTACCAAAAAGGACACTGGAGATGCTAAAAAGATGCTCAACCTTACCAGTCATCAGGATTAAAATGAGATACCATTTAAAATCCACCAGACTGGCAAAATTAAACATCTACCAATAGCTTTGATTCTTAAAGATGATTGTGGAAAGATATAATGTTTACAATGTGACTGCGTGTTTTAATATGCTAGCTGCCAGAATGCCATATATCAGAAACAGAATGGCCTCTAAAAAGGGGAATTTATTAAGTTGCTAGTTTACAGTTTTAAGACCATTCAAATGTCTCAATTAAAGTAAGTCTATAAAAATGTCCAAATTAAGGAACCATCAGGAAGTTACCGTTATTCAAGAAAGGCTGATGAAGTTCAGGGTTTCTCTCTCAATTGGAAAGGCACATGGTAAACATGGTGACGTCTGCTAGCTTTCTCTCCAGGCTTCTTCTTTCATGAAGCTCCTCCAGAGGCATTTTCCTTTTTCATCTCCAAACGTCTCTGGCTGCGTGGCTGTCATGGTTCTCATGGCTCTCGTGGTTCTCGTGGCTCTCATGGTTCTCATGGCTCTTGTGGCTCTCATGGTTCTCATGGTTCTCGTGGTTCTCGTGGCTCTCGTGGTTCTCGTGGCTCTCGTGGTTCTCGTGGCTCTCGTGGTTCTCATGGTTCTCATGGCTCTCATGGTTCTCATGGTTCTCGTGGCTCTCGTGGCTCTCGTGGCTCTCGTGGTTCTCATGGCTCTCGTGGTTCTCATGGCTCTCATGGCTCTCATGGTTCTCGTGGTTCTCATGGTTCTTGTGGCTCTCGTGGTTCTCGTGGCTCTCATGGTTCTCATGGTTCTCGTGGCTCTCGTGGTTCTCATGGCTCTCGTGGTTCTCGTGGTTCTCGTGGCTCTTGTGGTTCTCGTGGCTCTCATGGTTCTCGTGGCTCTCTTGCTCTGTCTCTCTCTCCAAAATGGTTCCCTCTTTTAAAGGATCCCAGTAAAGTAATCAAGACTTACCTGGAATGGGTGGAGTCACAACTGCCTCCAATCAAAGGTTAATACCCACAATTGGGTGGGTCACATTTCTGTGGAGATCATCTAATTAAGTTTCCAACATACAATACTGAATAGGCTTAAAAGAAACAGTTGCTCCAACAAGATGAATCAGGATTAAAGCATGGCTTTCTAGGGTACATAATCCTTTCAAACCAACACACTGTGATTGCGAAAACCTTGTGTCTGATGCTCCTTTTATCCAGGGTATGGACAGATAAGTAAAAAAGTATGGGTAAATAAATAATAGGGGGTATCAAAGGATACAAAAAAAATTTAATGCCTGGTGAGACTAAACGTTGTCAGGAATGAGGGAAAATTGGAGGTTTTCTTCACTGAGGACAGGGATATAAATTAGCACAGCCACTTTGGAGAGCAATGAGATGCCATCTTGTAACCAGTTCATTCTTTTCACTTCTAGGTGATGTGTGCAGAAAGAGACAAGTCCAAGGATATTCATTACAGTGTTCACTCATGATAGCTAGAAATTGCAAAAACTTGAATTTCTATTGAAAAGGGAATGGAAAAATACAGCATTGTCACATCATGGAATACGATATAGCAGTTAAAATGATGACTGCTCTAAAGGTATCAATGTGAGGGGGTCTTCAAACATAATGTTAAATGAACAGAACAAATGCACCAGGAAATGCATCACGCCATGTCCTTCAGGACTACCACACTCTTGTTGAATCTGTACACATATGATAAATTTAGATAGGCAAGGATGGGAAGGAGTCACAAAAAATGTAGGCTATGCTGATCCCTGGGAAGGGAGAGGAGGTGAGTCTAGGCTGGGGGCCTCAACTCTCTCTGTAGCATTGGTTTTCTTCTGAAAAATCGAATATGGAAACTCTATACTTTCTATATGATTTTTCTGTAAGCCTACAACTGCTCTAAGAAAAAAAAGTCTAAGAAAACATATCAAAATGTTAAAATGCAATGGGTGCTGGTTATATTATTCTCTGTATTTTACTTTCTGAGGGCAGGAGCAACATCTCCCTCCCGTGAGGCTTCCTGTGACTCATGTATCTGCAATCATGGTTTTTAATCAACAAATCTTATTTATATATTTCTGGAGGGCCCTTTATATTTCAGGTATCTTGCTGGATACTCAAGGAGGAATAGATCAGAATTGGACCTTAGTGTTTGTTAATTTTTTTTCTTTATTGGAGAAGTTGTAGGTTTGCAGATTCCCATACACCACCCCACCACCAACACCTTGCATTGGTAGCATTTGTTACAATTGATAAGAGCACATTTTTATAATTGTACTATTAACTAAAGTCTGTGGTTTAACTTATGGTTCACTAGGTAGTGTAGCTGCACGGATTTGGACAGTAGTCTTAAAACACCATTTTTCCACCCAGGGATATTCTTGGGCCATGGTTTTCAAAACATGGTCTTCAGACAAAGGAAGCAGGAGTTGGCACTTGCAGGGCAAGAAAGGGGATGCTTGAAGGGCAGGGAATAGTGGTATCTGGCCCCATTCGAAAAAAAAAAAGAAAAAAGAAAAGAAAGAAATGTGGTTCTCAGACCAGCAGCATCGGCCTCACCTGGGAACTTGTTGGAGATGCAGATTTGGGCGACCCCATCCCAGACCTACTGAGTCAGGCACTATGGGGCTGGGACCACGCCCTCCAGGTGACTCTAGTGCATGCAAGTTTTCCGTGTGTACTGAACAGAATTATGCTTCTTTCTTTTTTGGGGGGGTGGGGAAGATAGCATATTTAATACTTTCAAAGCTGAATTTTAGCACTGGGAGGGTAACTGGTCACAAAACAATACTGTTTTTAAAATATCAGAAATGTATTAACTACTGTGGTAGTTAGGTTCAGGTGTCAACTTGGCCAGGTGAAGGTGCCTAGTTCTGTTGCTGTGGACATGAGCCAATGGCATGTGAACCGCATCTGTTGCTGATTACATTTGCAGTCGGCTTGGAGGCGTGCCTGCTGTGATGAATGATGATGATTTAATGGCCTGGTGCTTTAATGAGAGAGCTCAACGTAGCACAGACCAATCAGCTCAGCATACCTCATCTCAGCACTCACAGCTCAGCCCAGGCCTTTGGAGATGCAGAAAGGAATCACCCCAGGGAAAGTTGTTGGAACCCAGAGGCCTGGAGAGAAGGCCAAAAGAGATCCTTATGCCTTCCGATGTAAGAAAGAACCTCAGTTGAAAGGTAGCTGCCTTTTCTCTGAAGAACTATACATTTTTAACTAAATAAATTCCCTTTTATTAAAAGCCAATCCATCTCTGGCGTGTTGCATTCTGGCAGCTTTGGCAAACTAAAACAACTACGTAACAGAAGCATGTTAGCATAAGACAGGTTCGAGACATAAATCAATTTTTTGTTTTTTAAAAAAATCCTTCTGTTGGTGAAATGTCTTGAGCACGCATTTTTCCTAAACATAAAAACAAAAGCAAAATCTACTTATAAGTCTATCCCATGCATTAGTTAATAAGTACATATATTTTATTTCCATTTCTGAGCTCCTAACAAAATGTACCATCAGAATACTTAAAGTTATAATTTGGAAAAGTAAACTAAGGTGATCTTTTTGGTTTTTAATTCTATAATGATAGAAATTAAAACTACTCTGTTCACATATGCATCCTTTTTTGGCAAAGGGGTGGGATGGCCAAACTTGCTTACTTGGGTCTTGAGGTTTCCCAGAACTAAAGAAAATGCTTTTGCCAGCCCTGTGTGCAGCCAGTGATCACGATGAGCAATGTTCCAGGGCCAGCTGCCCTGTGGTGCTTGGAAACCTTACAGCTTTGGGGCTACCCCGGGTTTGCCAAGTCCTCTCTCCCTTCAGCTACTCTATTCCAGTGACCCTGTGATTCTCCCCTCAATACCGCCCAACACCAGGTCATCAGATGAATTTGTATATGTGCCCAACCACAGAGGTGGACAGAGTTCAGTCTTTCTGAGAGGTACCGCGGCTCCCAGGGCAAAGTCAGATACTGCCAGATACCAGGTGGAGGGGATGTCCTTGAGTTCTACTGGCCCACAGAGACTGCAACCCAGCTTCTGTCTACTCAACATATTCAGTTACCCACCTCAGTGTGACTTTTAAGACCTCCTGTGATCAGGCCCCACCTGCCTTTCTAGCCTTGATTTCTCTCTCTTCCCTGAAAGCACCTTAGGATCTAGAAAAACAGGACTTCTCCTTGCTCATACAAGACTCTCCACACACTTTCCCATCTCAGAAGTTTGTATTTCATTTTTGTTCTGTTTCTTCTGGATGGAATAGTTTTTCCATACGATGGTAATGCCCTGCCATTACCCCAACCCTATGTATTTAGCTCATAGGTTTAGACTGGTCTTAAAAATCATTTCCTCCTCTAGTCAGAAGCAATTCCTTCTTCCTTTGCTTTTGCCTAGAACAGGGCCTTATCTGCTTTTGTCACCTGCCATTTATCCATCACCTTCAATCTTGTATTACAGTTGTTTATAGTATATATATATATATCTATATCTTGTTAGGTCGTAAAGCACTTATTCAAACACCTTCCACAAGATGATTGCTTTAATAATGCTGAGGCTATTTTGAAATGCAAGTGTATTATTCAGAGATGTTTAAGGCCTAGTACCCTGTCCCCAAGTCACTGTGGGTCTAGAGAGAGAGAGATGGGTATCTATAAACAAAACGACAGTGTCTATAATAGAGCTAAGGACATGACAAAGCGGTTGTCTAGAAGACAGAGGGGCTGATTCTGCAGGTGGAGATGGAGGGATGGGTCTGGGAAGAGTTTATGGAGCAGGTGACACTGCAGGTTTTGGGAGTGCAGAGATCTTGAGGGGAAAAAAGTGCGAAAGAACAGAATGCAGAAAATAGGGCGAAGAGATCCTTCCCTATCTTAGGGGGCAAAGACAGAAAAACGTCAACAGAGCAAAGAGCAGACATGAGTACCGTTTCACAGAAGCAAAGGGACGAGTGTCTTCTAGAAGAAGTGGGTTAGAGCAGCACTAGAAGTTAAGAAGGGAGGAGCCCTGACAAAGGCTATTGAAATTGTCAGATCGATTGCAGGGACCATGCAAAACATATCATGCCAGAGACAAAGGTCAGGCTTTCCCACAGAAAGCACCTCTTAGGATTTGGCTTGGCTACTGCTTGGAATTCCTCAGTTGTAGGATTTGAAATGGTGTTCTTCAATTTCCAGATGTATTTAAAAGAGATGCCTTCTTTTTTCCTTTTTGAAGGAGCATGTTAATCAAGTTGAGAAGCAGGGAACTAAAATTTTCTGGCCTGGGGGGCAGACTCATGCAGTCTCCCTCCAGCCAGCAGGAGGCAGCATAACCTAAGCTGCCTCCTTAGCTCCTGGCTGTCCGAGAGCTGGCCCAGGGGCAGCAGGAGCCACTCCTGTTTGCTGCTTAGGTTTGCTTCTCTATATCCTGCAAAATGTAGGAAGGGACATCTTCAAACATCTTCAAAACATCAAATGCCGTGGGGATGCTAGCCAGCATTGCAGAAATCACAGCTGAATATAACACAATATTCTCCCTGATGCACTGCTCTGGTCCTGAAATCTGAAAAACTCAATGTATACAGATGAGTCTTGTTCCTTTTTTTTTTTTTTTCTGAAATGGGAAGTCTAGTACCTAAATTCACAAAAGAAACAAAATGTAAAGTTAGGGGAAGAGACCTGGTCACTCTTCAGTCTGTAGATGCAGCTAAACTAAACATCACAGCTATCATCCACCTGAAAATATGGAAAATTTTCATATTTGAAAATTTCCATATATGAAAATAAGGAAAAGCAAGCTTTTTTTTCTGGAGGCTTCTATTTCCACAGAATGACCATAAAACTCTAAAATTGTTAAAGATGATTATCCTACTATTTGGGATCTGTTACATCAGTTGTTTGTCTAATGCAAACACTGCATGTTGCTACCTGCAATGGCTGGCCTGGGTTTTCGCAGGTCTCTTCATGTCCATGAGGCAGCAGAGTAGAGGGGAGGAGCCCTGAGCTCTGGAGTCAGAAAAGGTTCCAGCTTGAACCCCAGCCCTCCCTCCAGCTGTGCAATCTCAGAAAAGTGGTCTGACTTCTCTGTTCTTCCCAGCACCAGGGATTTCATAAGTGGGAGGAGTGTCATAAGTGTGTTGGTGAGCATGAAATGAGATGATGCATTTGTAGTGCTTAACTCACTGCTGGCACAAAGTAGACACAATAAATATTTGGCAAGTTAGTAGTTGCTGGGGGCTTGATCCCTCATCTATAACGTGGCAGTGTATTAAATTAGAGATCTTCCAAATCCCCAATTCTGTGATTATTTGTGACCTGGTGAAATGATAAAATGTCCTTTCTTTTTGGCTTTGCTACAAACAACCTGCACAACTGAATATCTAAACAGAAGTAGCTACTGCTGGTTGTGACCATGTTAAAGCTGTCGGAGTGATGCAGGCCACATCCTCGTGGGTCCCTGACTGCTTTGTTTCAGTCAGTCAGCTTCTTTGGGTGAGGCTTTTCTGGGCAGGTGCCCCAAGCCAGTACACTTCACTAAAGAGGGACTCCATGCAGCTTCAGGGAATTAATGGACTCAATTATGCTTTGGGACCCCCACAAAAGAGAATAAATAGACAACCAGAACATGTTTTTATGAGGAAAGTAGTGCTGTGGTCCTATGTGTCTGGAAACCCTTCACACTGCAATCTCCTACTGGGGATTCATAAGGTGCTTTGGTGTATTAAAAGCTTGGAGCAGCTCTGTCTAACAGAAATATAATGTGAACATTGAAACTTTTCTAGTGGCCATGTTAAAAAAAAGTAAAAAAGAATAGATGAAATTGGTTTTAATAATACATTTTATTTAACCAATAGACTCCTACGTAGTTTCCTTTCAACATGCCCTTATATAAAAAAATTTTAAGTAACTTTCTTGCTAAGTCCTTGAAATACACACCCTGCAGTGTATATTTTGTACCATAATTAGGACTAGCTATGCTGCAAGGGCCCAGCAGCCACACATGGCTGTGGGTGTCACAGTGGACAGTGTGTTCAGAGGAGTCCCGCCATAGAGGGAATCCCAAGTAAAACCTGAGAAGTCATCAAGAAGTTATAGAGAAGATAATAGAAAAGAATGGAATGTGTGCTCATGCTAAATTAAAGGCCAGGGTTGCCTTAGTTTGCCAGGGCTGCTATGACAAATACCACAGGCTGGTAGGATTGTATTGTCTCAGAGAGTTGCAGGCTGGAACTTCAACATTGGGCTATTGGCAGGCCAAGCTTTCTCTGAGTGCTGTAGGGTTCTGGTGGTGGCATGCTGTCTGCCCGTAACTCCATCTCTGCCTCTGTCTCTGGGCATCTCTTTCCCCATCTGTTTCCTACTGACTGTGTCCAAATTTCCTATGCTTATAAGGCCTCCAGGCATATTAGATTAAACCTACCTGATCCAGTTTGGCCACATTTTGATAGGCTCTTTGGAAGTCCTATTCAAACGGGTTCACCCCCACAGGACCAGGGTGAAGACTTGTCTTCTGGCGGGCACGAGTCAATCCACAGCAAAGATGCCAGAGGAAGGTCTGCCCGTGAGAAGGTTAAAATGAAAATAAAGTTAAATCGGGATTTAAGTGGACACTGCCAAGCAAACAAACAAACACACAAAAAAATAAAAAAAAAACTCAGAGTTAATAATCAGCATTCCTCTTAATACACCACACAGAAAGTCAAGAGATGTACTTTGGCCTAGCCAGCGGGTACAGTCTTGTGATTATTCATTACTCTGGATATGGTTTTGGTTGGGGTTTGGCAAGTTATGATAGTAGCAATGTCTAACGGAAGCTTGTGTAATAGTGACCTCTAGAGTAGCCTCTTGACTCTATTTGAACTCTCAGCCACTGATACCTTATTTGTTACATTTCTTTCCCCCCTTTTGGTCAGGACAGCATTGCTGATCCCATGATGCCAGGGCCAGACTGATCCCTGGGGTCCTCTCCCATGCCACCAAGGAGACTTTCATCCCTGCATGTTATGTTCCATGGGGGGAGGGCAGTGGTTTCATTTGCAGAGCTGGGCTTAGAGAGAGAGAGAGGCCACATCTGAGCAACAAAAGTGGTCCTTGGGAGGTGACTCTTAAGCATAGCTATAGGTAGGCTAAGCTTCTCCACTGTATACATAAGCTTCATAAAAGCAAGCCTCAAGATCAAGGGCTTGGCCAATTGATTTGTGTGTCCCTAATGTTTGACAGAGTATGAGGGGTTTCCCTGGTGGTAAGGTTTAATAGTTTCATATTTTTTCCCCATCCCTCAAAGGAACTTGCCAATACTTTTTGATTATCTGCTTCATAGACTCTGGGGTGTATCCAGGTATTATATTAAACTATTCAGGATTAAAGGCTCTTGTTCTTATTCTGGGCTCCCTGTGTTTGGATTGTTTAAATGATCTATCCGGACAGGTTGAGTTAGATTATGTGCTGCAGAAAATTTGGGTTCTGAATAAAATAAACCTTTCTTCCTTTGGTCTCAATGAGAAGATGAAGTTCTAAAATACAGGCAATGTCTTCCTTACCCCTGTATTCTGAATCACCTTAATCCTCACCTGATCAGCTTTGTTCTTATCACTAAATACCAGGCTATACATATGTAAAACAGCCCAGGATGCATTCTTATTCCTGTTACTGATAGCCTTATAGGAAAGGTTACAGGGAGAGAAAAAAAGCTACAGAAGGAGAAAACTGAGGATGAAAGTCACAGAACCCAGAGAAGAAGGCAGAGGCCAGGAGAGGCCACCATGCGCATGGCCGTGTGACAGAGATGCTAAGGGTCGCCGGCAGCCAGCCCCAGATCACTGGTCTTCAGGAAGAAAGCATTGTCCTGTTCTGAAATACTTTCTCTCCTGTGCTTCTCTAAAATGTCTTACAATCTTGTATGTTAATCAATGTGGTTCTTTATCAGTGTTGTGTAATTACACCATGAACAATGATTATGAATCAAAAGACCATTTTCTAAATGGAGCTGATTGTGTTTCTGTGTCATTGGGGGGAAGATGGCATAGCTGTAATCAGAGATACAACTTCTCTCAGGAGTGTGTCCAACCGACCACAAAACTCACCCAAAGGATGTTTGCTTTTCCCTGTCAAGTGTTTCTCTTGATCAAATCCTACTGACAATTTAAAAGTTAAATCCCCTCTAGGGTTACTGAATGGGTTTTTCTTATTGTTGTGAAATGAGGTTGTGTTAATTATTCCAGCCAGGTTCAGACATCTGATACAAGCGGATCCACCTTCTACATACAGTAGTACATTCTACTTTCCTGAATTACCTTCTCAGTGGGAGTGTGGTGTACCCACACCAGCCAAACAGTTTGTTCTAGTTAGCTACTGCCAGAATGCAATATACCAGGAATGGAATGGCTTTTTAAAGGGGGAATTTAATAAGTTACTAGTTTACAGTTCTAAGGCCGAGAAAATGTCCCCATTAAAACAAGTTTATAGAAATGTCCAATCTAAGGCATCCAGGGAAAGTACCTTGGTTCAAGAAGGCCAGTGAAGTTCAGGGTTTCTTTCTCAAGTGGAAGGGCACATGGCGAACACAGTCAGAGTTTCTCATCTGGAAAGAAACACGGGTCAGGTTTCCTCTCTCATCTGGAAGGGCACATGGCGAACATGGTGTCATCTGCTACCTTCTTCTCCTGTCTTCCTGTTTCATGAAGCTCCCCGGGAGACATTTTTCTTCTTCATCTCCAAAGGTTGCTGGCTTTGAGGACTCTCTGCTTCATGGTGCTGCAGCATTCTCTGCTGTCTCCAAATCTCTCATTCTCCAAAATGTTTCCTCTTTTATAGGATTCAAGAAACTTATCAAGACCCACCTAAATGGATGGGGAGACACCTCCAGTTAATCCAGTTTAAGAACAACTCTTGATTAAATCTCATCTCCAGGGAGATGATCTGATTACAGTTTCAAACATACAGTATTGAATAGGGATTATTCTGCCTTTATGAAATGGGATTTAGATTAAAACATGGCTTTTCTAGGGGACATAACATCCTTTCAAACCAGCACACCGTTGCTTCTCTTGGAAAGCAGCAAACACCAGCTGGAGTTGGAGGTCCTGCTTCGTGTTGGCACACACAGCATCTACTGTGCCTTCCTGAGACCTCTGTGTGAATTCAGGCAATGGCGTTGCAGCCACATGCTTTAGATAAGTTTTTGGGAAGTAAGCACTCCCTGAAGCCAGGATTTCTCTTTTCCTTCCCCTTTTTGAGCTGTAACCAAAATATATGCACACTTTGTTGACTGCATTTTTCTAAAGTTGCTTTGGCTTTTGGTACCTAAGGCAACTTTTAAGGCAAAGAATGTTGATTTTGGTTACTTTAGCTCCTGTGGCTGAGGCCATTTTACTTCTACTATGGGAGGAGAAAATAGGGCAAGAAAATGTTGCCTGTAAAGAGAGAGGCAGAGTAGGGCTGGTGCCCCTGTCCTCCTGTCTGCCTGTACCACTGCTTGCTGTTTCAGCCTTACCCACTTCTACCTGCCAAACTTTGATCTCAGAAAATAATTTGATAATGGTAATTTATATCTCAAGAGTTTTGAGATATAATACACATGCCATAAAATTCATGCTTCTAAAATGTAAGATTAAGAAGTTATTAACTTATTCAATCGGATGTACAGCCATCACTATCTAATTCCAGATTGTTTTTATTACTCCAAGAAGAAACCCCATACCCATTAGCAGCCACTCCCTTTTGGAGGAACCACCAAACTGTTTTCTCCTGCAACTGTACCATTGTACACCCCCACCAGCAGTATATGAAGGTTCCAATTTCTCCACATCCTTGCCAACACTTATTTTAATTATTTTTATATAATAGCCATCTCAGTGAATGTGAAATGGCACCTTATTGTGGTTTTAATGTGCATTTCCCTAATAACTAATGATGTTGAACATCTTTTTGTGGGCTTATTGGCAAATCATAAATCTTCAGAGAAATGTCTATTCAAGGCCTTTGACTATTTTTATAACTGGTGTCATGGTCAGGTTCACTTGTCAACTTGGCTGGTGGTGGTACCTGTTTGTCTGGTTGGGCAAGTACTGGCCTGTCTTTTGCTATGAGGACATTTCATAGAATTAAATCATGGTCACATCGGCTGCATCCACAGCTGATTCCATTTGTAATCAGCCAAAGGGAGTGTCTTCTGCAATGAGCGATGCTTAATCTAATCACTGGAAGCCTTTTAAGGAGGATTCAGAACAGACAGGCTCACTTCCTGCTTCAGCTGGTGAACCTCTCCTGTGGAGTTCATCCAGACCCTCCATCAGAATCGTCAGCTTCACAGCCTGCCCTGTGGATTTTGAACTCTATGTTCCCATGGTTGCATGAGACACTTTTGTAAATTTTATATTTACGAATATTTCCTGTTGATTCTGTTTCTCTAGAGAACCCTAACTAATACAATTGGATTATTTGTCTTTTTATTGTTGTATTGTAAGTGTTCTTTATGTATTCTGGATACTAGACCTTTCTCAGATACATAATTTGCAAATCTTTTCACTTTCTTGATACTGTCCTTTGAAAAACAAAAAGTTTTAATTTAATGAAGTCCAATAATCTGTTTTTTCTTTGGTAGCTGGTGTTTAGGTATCTTTAAGGCTATGTTACCTCTTTGAATATAATTACATTCTTAAGCCTTAGCTTTAATTATAGAATGAAAGTCTTTGTCTTCTGTTAAAATAATATGAACTACATAAGTCTTTGAGGGGCATGGAAACTACTTAAACTGTCACATGTTAGAAGAAACCAGGTCACAGTTCTGTACTGAGGTTTGCACTTACATGTACCTACACACACACACCAGCATCACTTGGGGATCTGACAAATATGATGCAGGAGTGAAGAGAACGCAGGCTGCAAACTAGAATCAAAATAAAGAGTGCAAACACCAGCTCCCACACCTGGTAATCCACCTCCATTCCCATTCTTTCTGGTTCACACCGGATATGATGTACCTGAATAGATGCCTCCTGCCCGCCCACCTTTGTCCATGCAATTCTTTTGGATGGACCCACTCACATCACCATTCCCCCTCCCAGGAGCCTTCCAGGGCTCCCAGCCCCAGCTCCAATGCAGTCCCTACAGAAGGGGACCCCAACTCCACTGCCGTTCTTTTGGAATGCAAGCTATCTTCTGCTTTGGACACTCCAGTGCCCATATACTCCTTGAGAATGTCAGGCTTAGTCTCATCTTCACCTCTTGCTATTTCAGACACCAGAGTTTGAACACGGGAGGGTCACAGTGAAAACGTCACCTTACATCATCTGCTGACATGCTCTGAATTTACAGCCACTTCACTTAGCACTTTGAAGAGGACAAGGGAGTTAAATAATCCCTACACATCTGCCAAAGAGACTTATTTATTTATTTATTTTTATTTAAAATTTTTTTGTTGACACATATTATATATCCACATACCATGTAATCATTCAAAGTACACAATCAGTGGCTCACAGTATCATCATATAGCTGTGCGTTTGTCATCACAATCTACTTTTTTCTATCTTTTGTGAAAAATAACATATATACAAAAAAGCAATAAATTTCAAAGTACAGCACAACAATTAGTTATAGAACAGATTTCTGAATTTGGTAAGGGTTACAGTTCTACAATTTTAGGTTTTTGTTTCTAGCTACTGTTAAATACTGGTGACTAAAATAAATATCGATGCAATGATTCAGCAATCATGTTCGTTTGTTAAACCCGACTTTCTCTCTACAATTACACCAACACCTTTGATCTTTCTCCCACTCTTTACAGGTATTTGGGCTATGCTCATTCTAACTTTTTCATGTTGGAAGGAGCTGTCAATAATATGGGATATTGGGATGGAACTAGTTGATATTCTGGAGTGGCTGGGCTCTCTGGATTTCAGGACTTATCTGGTCCAGGGACCCAACTGGAGGCTGCAGTTTTCTGGAAAGTTACCTTAGGGCATGGAACTTTTGTAGAGTCTTATATAATGCCCTAGGTGTTTTTTGGGATTGGCAGGACTGGTTTTGGTCGGGGTTTGGCAAGCTATGATAGGTAGCAATATTTAACTAAAGCTTGCGTAACAGTGGCCTCCAGAGTAGCCTTTCCACTTTATTTGAACTCTCTCAGCCACTGAAACCTTATTTGTTACAAGCAAAAGAGACTTTTAATTTCAGGGAGTCTATGGGGCATTTTTAAATTGCAACAAACAAACAAACAAAATTCTCTTAAGTAATAGGGAAATAATTTCACATTGTAAGCTGCTTAGACCCATTAAAGAACCACTGCAAAAATCAAAGCTCTAAATTAGAATAGCATGTTATTAGAGGGCACAATATGATATCTGTATTCTTGGAAGAAAGGGGCTGATTAAGTACAGACATGACCTAAAATGGCATCAGATGCGATATCTGGCTGGTAGGAGGCATCTAACAAACAGTTCTTTTTTGGGGAGTGACAGGAAAGGTAAGGGGAGGTGGTACCAAATTACTTCATTTGAAGGAATGGTACAAATGTGAAAGAACTTGATGGGTGTTTATACAACTTATAGAAAAGATAAAGGTAAACCCAACATGCATGCACTGCTGTGATGACCATGAAAATCACCCCGTCACTCCGGGGAAGCCAGCAAAAGACTTAGCTCTCAACATCACTGTTTCCCAGAGTTTGCTCGTCGAAGAGATACCCTACCAAGCCAGAATCCAGGGCTCCCATCTTGTGCAAGTTGGTTTTGTAATCACCCGATTCTTTGATGGACTTCACTTGCTCACTCAGCTAATGTGTCTCAATAAAGTCACACAAGTGGGGGTTGTTTTGTTAGAGGCCAGTTTGTGTAGTTCCAGTGGTGACCATGTCACCCTTTTTCCGAGAATGCATTCAGCCCATTCTCCCAGCCATCTTCTTCTGGATTCCTGTTATCCTGAAGGAAGATTCAGCCACCTTGTTGGTTCTGCAGCTTCATCAGTTTCTCAGTGTGTTCCCTTTCCTCATGAGATTGGTGAAGAAAATATTTGGCAAACTTCTTTAAAGCCATAACATCATTGTTCAAGAAGTAAGACGTTGACAGGTAGACGTGAGAGGAGTAGAGCTCAGGGTTGATCTGGCAGGTGATGGCAGTCTCTGAGTCCTGGTTACAGTTCTTGCCCCCTTGTAACAGAGACATGGTCATCATTGCGGGCAATCGAGGAGAGGAGGAAGCAGTGGCTGTGTACTGCTGACATGGTGGCAGAGGATTGCTCAGACTGGCGGGCTGACTGGGGCGAGCACTGGCTCCATTCAAGCACTGTTGACAGAGGAAACCATGGTGACTCTCCATGAACATCTGCCTCAACAAAATGGTTCTTTGTAGACATGACTTCAAGGACCACAGGAATTAATCTTTAGGTCAAACTAGTGGGAAGAGGTCCAGCAAGCCTGGGACCCAGTTCAATGGGTGACCCTGGTGCTCACTTGGTTCATGGCTGAGGGGTGTCCTGGGGGTTGGCCCCTGGCAGAGCACCTGCCACGTGTGAGCCACTGATCTGGGCACACTCTCTCTCTAAATTGAGGGGACATTCACATAACATCAATTTAACCATTTTAAAGTGTGAAAATTGAGTGACAGTGCGTTCTCAGTGCTGTGTAATCACCACCTCTATCTAATTCCAAAACATTTTCATCACCCCCAGAGGAAATGCTGTACCCGTAAGTATCACTTCCTAGTTTTCTCTCCGTAACCCCCTACCCCAGTCCCTGGCAACCACTTTCTGTCTATACATATGCCTAGTCCAGATACCTCATATAAGTGGTGTCATACAATCATGTTTTACTTGTGGCTTGTTTCACTCCACATAACGTTTTCAAGATTCATCCATACTGTTGCACGTCAGCACTTTGTTCCTTTCCATGGCCGAGAATATTCCATTACATTGCCCTCCCAATGTCTTTAAAGCCAAGTAATGTTAGTTATTTAGTATTCAGAAGCTAATGGACCGTATGTGTCTAGCTGGCCTTTAGTGCTTTCTATAATCAGGGCCTAACAACACTAACAACATGAACGAACTGATCACTGTAGTCAAAGCCAACTCTACTCACCCAAAATCAAGCTGTTCTATTTTAAATCCACTAGAATGTCATTACAAACTCAGGTACTATGAGGGAGTAATGGTACAACTAACAAGCTCTGAGCAAAGCGACTGTTTTGTGTTGAGGCATGTCAACACCACCTTTGTGGAAGCCATCAGCCTACTGTCAGCATCCACAAGAACATTCTCCCAGCCTGCCCGCTGCCCCAGGGAGAAAATACTCCACCTTTTAACATCTGTGATTCTGCAGGTCCTTTGTTTACCAGTTGTCTAGAAGTACTCAAATTCACTTCACATTGGAATATTTGGGGAAAACCTGAATTGCATGAGAAAAGGCAGTTTGGGGGATGGGTTCAGGACCACCCCTCAGGGTAGAGAGGAGGGGTTGTGGCTTCCGCTCTTTGGAATTTTGGAGACCTGCTTCCAGGGAGGTCCCAAAATAAAGCTTATGGTGTCTGGACAGCCACGGGGTGGGGCAGTCATTAGTTTCTAGACCCCAATGCTTTTGTGCTTCTTGCTGTTTCAGTTTTCTTCATCTTTCTGATGGAATAGTAGGAATATTTAGGGAGAAAAAACCAAGAGGGTAGCAGCATAAAAGGTTTCTAAGACAGGACTTCAGTTCCCAGCTGGGAAGAAAAGAAGTGTGAGCTTATAGAATGGCAAGAGGTAGCTGTGTCATTGGAGATCAGGCTAGAAAAGGTAAAGGAGTGGTCTTGCAAAGCCACAGTCTCCTCATCTGCCAGTGCTGCTGGTCTTGATGGTGATGCATGTGCTACACCAGTGCCGGGAGACCCAGAAGCATGCGCCTCATTTTGCCCTTGGAGACAGGGGCACTTCCTGGAAACTAGGTTCTGTGCTTTGGCATCATGGGAACTTGCTGAGGCAACTTTTGTGATGAGTGTCCCCTGGAATTGCTTCAACCACCTGTTGACCTACTGGCTGACCAGCATGCTTGTAGGACTCATCAAGTTGGCAGGGCTTCAGTCATAGACTCAGGACAGAACAGAGAAGGAGAGTAGAGAACAGTCTGATGCTGGGGTTGGACTTCGGAGAAGAGAATGGAAATTGTGCTTCCTGAGAAGGGTCAGAGGTACAAAGTGATACTATGATTAGTTCCCCTCATTTTCCATAAGGAAAAAGAAGCTTGCCAAAGGAAAAGGGGACTTATATGAGTTGTTGGTTCATTTGGAGACAACTGATGACTAAATCATTGAGAAAATATATCTTGTCATCTGAAAATCATTCCAAGACAGGAATTTTCTTGTGAGAATTTACATGACCAAGTCTCAATTGTGTTTCAAAGGACACATTTGAGAAATTTGTTTACCTTAAAATGAGTGCTCTACCAAACTCTTAAGGAAGGACAATATATGATACCCTTTAAAATATCTGCAGTTAAAAAGAGAAACTTTGATTTAATTTTTTAATTGTATCACCAAGCAGGACATGTACAAGCATTTTTACCCTTGAAATGAGATATAAACTGGTCATTAAAGATGCTATTTTAGCATGGCTAACAAGAGACTCCAATACCAGCCAAGCAAAACATGGAGCCAAATTGGATTGTGCACAGTGGAATGAGCATTGCATGAATGGCGGTGTGATCTTTCCACTTTCAGGGGAGCAGAGCAAGTTACCTAGCAGAGCTAGGCCATGTGCACACCTGACAAACAAAGGATGATGGAGCATTTGAATGTGGGCCTGCTGACCCTGAGGGCTCGGGGCAGGCTGGGGGAATTCAGCAAGGGAGTAAAATAACATCTTGTAGGGTGAAAGGCAGTTTCCATTTGCCCATGATCACAGAAGAGATGGGGGGACGGGGGAACACACCCAGGTTGTTGGCACCATTGAAATTAGCACAGGAAGAAGAGAAAAAGAGCTGTGGTGTGTGACACAGATACAAAAGGGAAAGCTTGGCCAGTTACGAGGAAGGGGAGAGAAAGGAGAAAGAAAAATGTGCTGTGGCAGTAATTGCGATAAGAAGCAAGAAAGAACTAAGAATCAGTGAAACTGATGAGCCAAGGTTGGGGCAGTTAAAGGAATCCAGGGCTGGATGCCAAAGACCAGAGGTAAGAGATGCAAGAAGAGTTCAAAAGTTCAGGAAAATAAAAAAGAGGACTATCATTCAGGAGTTCTCTGAACCAGAGATAAGATGAAATGACAGGAAGCCTGCGGGTGGGTTGGCTATGTGGGGGAAAAGAAGCCACAGGGAGGGTGGGGAAGGGTGAACTGCAACAAGGAGAGAAGGCAGTGAACACAAGGTGAACAGGGCAAAACTTATCGGTCTTTCTCCTCTCAGTCACCTGGTCAACCATATAAGCTACTCAAAGACCAGACCAGTTGAAGGAAAAGGAAGGTGTTTCTGGAAATGGTCCATTTTTCCACCCTGGGAGAGAAAATGCCTCCTGCCATGGCACTGCGCCAAGTTTTTAAAAAAGAGATTTAAGGGCACAATAGGTATATTGTACAAATATGCATATGCATATATTTTTAACTGAATCATGCCAGGTTTGGGAAGGAGCCCAGGACCTGGGTGTAACTGGAAGGCAGAGACTCAGAATGTGAAGTGCTTCTCCCTTTGCCAGGCAAGGAGGGTGACAGTGGTAACAAAAAAAAATGTAGAGATAATAGGAAGGCAAGTCAGATTAGGAAACTGAATTACTGCACAAACAGGAGACAAATCTATTGGAAAATATGATAGCAAGGAAGAAAGGAAGAAGAAGAGCTATTTAAATGATGATGGGAGAGGAACAGATGAAAATAAATGCAAACAGAGGCCAGCCTGGTCCTGGTTAGAGAGTGAAGGACTGTTGAGGGAAGGTGTGCTGGTTTGAAAGGATGTGTGCACCCTATAGAAAAGCCATGTTTTAATCTAAATCCCATTTCATAAAGGCATAATAATCCCTATTCAATATTTTATGTTTGAAACTGTAATCAGATCATCTCCCTGGAGATGTGATTTGATCAAGAGTGGTTGTTAAGTTGGATTAGGTGACGACATGTCTCCACCCATTTGGGTGGGTCTTGATAAGTTTCTGGAGTCCTGTAAAAGGGGAAACATTTTGGAGAATGAAAGAGATTCAGAGAGAGCAGAGCAGAACAACATAGCCATGAGAAGCAGAGTCCACCAGCCAGCAAACTTGGGAGATGAAGAAGGAAAATGCCAACCAGGACGCTTCATGAAACAGGAAGCCAGGAGAAGAAGCTAGCAGATGACACCATGTTTGCCATGTGCCCTTCCAGATGAGAGAGGAACCCTGACTGTGTTCACCATGTGCCTTCTCACTTGAGAGAGAAACCCTGAACTTTATCGGTCTTCTTTAATCAAGGTATCTTTCTCTGGATGCCTTAGATTGGACATTTCTATAGACTTGCTTTAATTGGGACATTTTATCAGCCTTAGAACTGGATACTATCAACCTATTAAATTCCTCTTTTTAAAAGCCATTCCATTTCTGGTATATTGCATTCCGGCAGCTTTGCAGAAGGGAGGGGGGTCAACATATAGATTCAAATTAGGATAAGTCAAACTACAGAAAAGAAATAGAAATACATAATTTTTATTGTATTCAGTGGTTTTGAAAGTGATACAGTGAGATTATGCAGATAAGAGAAAATATTTAGATTTTAGTGACCAAGAATACAGACTGTAAGATAAGAAAGAAGACAAAGAATGTGGTTCTGATTCAGATAGATGTACTGTTGACTTTTTAAAAAATTAATTTATTTATTAATTTAAAAAATTAACAAACAAACAAAAACATTAACATATGATCATTCCATTCTACATATATAATCAGTAATTCACAATATCATCACATAGTTGCATATTCATCATTTCTTAGAACATTTGCATCAATTCAGAAAAAGAAATAAAAAGACAACAGAAAAAGAAATAAAATGACAACAGAAAAAAAGAGTATACATACCATACCCCTTACCCCTCCCTTTCATTGATCATTAGCCTTTCAAACTAAAATTTTTAACATTTGTTCCCCCTATTATTTATTTTTATTCCATATGTTCTACTCGTCTGTTGACAAGGTAGATAAAAGGAGAATCAGAAACAAGGTTTTCACAATCACACAATCACACTGTGAAAGCTTTATCATTATACAATCATCATCAAGTAACATGGCTACTGGAATACAGCTCTACATTTTCAGGCAGTTCCCTCCAGCCTCTCCATTACATCTTGAATAACAAGGTGATATCTACTTAATGCATAAGAATAACCTCCAGGATAACCTCTCGACTCTGTTTGGAATCTCTCAGCCGTTGACACTATGTCTCATTTCACTCTTCCTCCTTTTGGTCAAGAAGATTTTCTCAATCCCTTGATTCTGGGTCTCAGCTCATTCTAGAGTTTTTCTCAATCCCTTGATGCTGAATCTCAGCTCATTCTGGGATTTCTGTCCCACACTGCCAGGAAGATCCAAACCTCTGGTAGTCATGTCCCACGTAGACAGGGGAAGGGTGGTGAGTTTGCTTGCTGTGTTGACTGGAGAGAGAGGCCACATCTGAGCAACAAAAGAGGTTCTCCTGGGGGTGACTCTTAAGCCTAATTTTAAGTAGGCTTGACCTATCCTTTGTGGGGTTAAGTTTCATATGAACAAACCCTAGGACTAGGGCCTCAGCCTATAGCTCTGGTTGCCCACACTGCTTGTGAGAATATCAAGAATTCAACTTGGGGAAGTTGAGTTTTCCCCCTTTCTCACCATTTCCCGAAGGGGACTTTGCAAATACTTTTCCACTCACTGATCAAATCACTCTGGAATTCATCAGGGCATCACTTGGACAAACCAAGAAAACCTCATGTACTATACAAAGTTCCATGTACTTAAGGTGCTCAACCAACTATCTACATGTTATATTAGGAGATGCACTAGTCAAAGTATAAATTTGTACCAAATAAACATTTTTTGCTTTAGTCTCACACATAAGTTGAAATTTTAAAATATTAATTACCATCTATTTTCAGCATACTGCAGCAATGACATTGTTTTGTTTTATGCAAAAACATTTTTAAAATTTGTACATTTAGTCACTAACATTATACACTCTAGGCATTCCTAGATTATACAATCTCAATCTTTATCGTCTATCTTTCTTTGTGATTTCATTTATGCGCCAGCCCTCCTCCCTCTATTATTCTCATATGCAGCTTCATTCAGTGTTTTAGCATAATTGTATTACAGTTAGGTAATATTGTGCTGCCCATTTTGAGTTTTTATATTCAGTCCTGTTGCACAGTCCGTATCCTTTCAACTCCAATTACCCAATATCTTGCCCTATTTCTATCTCCTGATGGTCTGTATTACCAATGAAATATTCCAAGTTTATTCACTAATGTCAGTTCATATCAGTGAGACCATACAGTGTTTGTCCTTTTGTTTCTGGCTAATCACACTCAGCATAATGTCCTTAAGGCCCATTCATGTTGTTACATACTTCATAACTTTATTCTGTTTTACAGCTGCATAATATTCCATCTTCTGTAAATGCCACAGTTTATTTAGCCAACTGTCTGTTGATGGGCATTTGGGCTGCTTCCATCTCTTGGTAATTGTAAATAATGCTGCTATAAACATTGGTGTGTAAATGTCCATTTGTGTCTTTGCCCTCATGTCCTTTGAGTAGAGACCGCATATAGATGGGTCCTGTTTTTTTAATCCATTCTGCCAGACTGTGTCTTTTGATTGGAGAGTTTAATCCATTAACACTCAGTGTTATTACTGCATGGGTAGTACTTTCTTCTACTATTTTGCCTTCTGGATTTTATGTCATGTCTAATTTTCCTTCTTTTTACTTTTACTCATAGTCTTCCTTTCTACACTCTTCTCCACACCTCTCTCTTCTGTCTTTTCATATCTGTCTCTAGTGTTCCCTTTAGTGTTTCTTGCAGAGCTGTTCTCTTGGTCACAAATTCTCTTAGTGATTTTTTTGTCTGAAAATGTTTCAATTTCTCCCTCATTTTTGAAGGACAATTTTGCTGGATATAGAATTCTTGGTTGGAAGTTTTTCTCTTTTAATAGTTTAAATATATCATTCCACTGTCTTCTTGCCTCCATGGTTTCTGCTGAGAGATCTGCACATAGTCTGATTGGGCTTCTCTTGTATGTGATGGATTGCTTTTCTCTTGCTGTTTTCAAGATTCTCTCTTTCTCTTTGACCTCTGACATTCTGATTAGTAAATGTCTTGGAGTATGTCTGCTTGGATCTATTTTCTTTGGGGTACGCTGCACTTCTTGAATCTGAAATTTTAAGTCCTTCATAAGAGTTGGGAAATTTTCAGTGATAATTTCTTCCATTAGTTTTTCTCCTCCTTTTCCCTTCTCTTCTCCTTCTGGGACACCCACAACATGTATATTTGTGTGCTTCATATTGTTCTTCAATTCTCTGAATCCCTACTCATATTTTTCCATTTTTTCCCTATATTTTGTTTTTCTTGCCGGATTTCAGATGTTCTGTCTTCCAGTTCACTAATCCTTGTTCTGACTTTCACTAATCCTATGTTCTGGCTTTTGAAATCTACCACTGTAGGTTTCTATTGTTTTTTTCATCTCTTCTACCTTGCCTTTCATTCCCATAAGTTCTGTGGTTTGTTTTTTCAGACTTTCCATTTCTTCTTTTTGTTCATTCCTTGCCTTCTTTATATCCTCCCTCAATTCATTGATTTGGTTTTTTTTTTTTGAATAAAATCTGTTTAATGAAATCTGTTTAATGAGCAGATAAAATCATTATTATGACTGTATTCTATATGTTCAGAAAGTTAAGTTAAATATTTTTTTCTTAATTGTTAAAATGAAATTAATTGTACTTTGCATAGATCATCTTTTTTTTAAATTTTTTTTATTAATCAAAAAAAAGAAAAGAAATTAACGCAACATTTAGAAATCATTCCATTCTACAAATGCACTCAGTAATTCTTAGTATCATCACATAGATGTATGATCATCATTTCTTAGTACATTTGCATCGCTTTAGGAAAAGAACTAGCAAAACAGCAGAAAAAGATATAGAATGTTAATATAGAGAAGAGAATTAAAATAATAATACTAATAAAATACATATATATATATATAAAAAGGAAAAAGAAAAAAACAAAAACAAAAGATACCAACACACAAACAAACAAAAAACCATATTTCAGGTGCAGCTTCATTCAGTGTTCCAACCTAGTTACATTACACCTAGGTATTATTGTGCTGTCCATTTTTGAGTTTTTGTATCTAGTCCTGTTGCACAGTCTGTATCCCTTCAGCTCCAATTACCCATTATCTTACCCTGTTTCTAACTCCTGCTGGTCTCTGTTACCAATGATATATTCCAAGCTGATTCTCGAATGTCGGTTCACATCAGTGGGACCTTACAGTATTTGTCCTTTAGTTTTGGGCTAGACTCACTCAGCATAATGTTCTCTAGGTCCATCCATGTTACTACATGCTTCATAAGTTTAGTCTGTCTTAAAGCTGCATAATATTCCATCGTAGGTATACGCCACAGTTTGTTTAGCCACTCGTCTGTTGATGAACATTTTGGCTGTTTCCATCTCTTTGCAATTGTAGATAACGCTGCTATAAACACTGGTGTGCAAATGTCCGTCTGTGTCTTTGCCCTTAAGTCCTTTGAGTAGATACCTAGCAGTGGTATTGCTGGGTCGTAATCCATTCTGCCATTCTACGTCTTTTGATTGGGAAATTCAGTCCATTAACTTTTAGCATTATTACTGTTTGGATAATATTTTCCTCTACCATTTTGGCTTTTGTATTATATATATCATATCTGATTTTCCTTCTTTCTATACTTTACTCCACACCTCTCTTTTCTGTCTTTTCGTATCTGACTTTAGTGCTCCCTTTAGTATTTCTTGCAGAGCTGGTCTCTTGGTCACAAATTCTCTCAGTGACTTTTTGTCTATAAATGTTTTAATTTCTCCTTCATTTTTGAAGGACAATTTTGCTGGATATAGGAGTCTTGGTTGGCAGTTTTTCTCTTTTAGTAATTTAAATATATCATCCCACTGTCTTCTAGCTTCCATGGTTTCTGCTGAGAAATCTACACATAGTCTTATTGGGTTTCCCTTGTATGTGACAGATTGTTTTTCTCTTGCTGCTTTCAAGATCCTCTCTTTCTCTTTGACCTCTGACATTCTAACTAGTAAGTGTCTTGGAGAATGCCTATTTGGGTCTATTCTCTTTGGGGTGCGCTGCACTTCTTGGATCTGCAAATTTAGGTCTTTCATAAGAGTTGGGAAATTTTCCATGATAATTTCTTCCATTAGTTTTTCTCCTCCTTTTCCCTTCTCTTCTCCTTCTGGGACGCCCACAACACGTATATTTGTGCGCTTCATATTGTCATTCAGTTCCCTGATCCCCTGCTCAAGTTTTTCCATTCTTTTCCCTATAGTTTCTGTTTCTTTTTGGAATTCAGATGTTCCATCCTCCAGTTCACTAATTGTAGCTTCTGTCTCTTTAGATCTACCATTGTAGGTATCCATTGTTTTTTCCATTTTTTCTTCTTTGTCCTTCACTCCCATAAGTTCTGTGATTTGTTTTTTCAGATTTTCTATTCCTTCTTTTTGTTCAGCCCATGTCTTCTTCATGTCCTCCCTCAATTTATTGATTTGGTTTTTGAAGACTTCTTCCATTTCTGTTCGTATATTCAGCATTAGTTGTCTCAGCTCCTGTATCTCATTTGAACTATTGGTTTGTTCCTTTGACTGGGCCATATCTTCAATTTTCCGAGCGTCATCCATTATTTTCTGCTGGTGTCTGGGCATTTGATCAGATTTTCCCGGGTGTGCGGCCCGGCTGGTTGAAAGGTTTTTCTGTGAAATCTCTGGGCTCTGTTTTTCTTTTCCTGCCCAGTAGGTGGCGCTCGTGGCGCTCGTCTGTCTGCACGGCAGTCGGCCCGGGAAACCGCGCGTGAAGGCGGGGGTCGCTGGCCGCCGCGGCTTGGGAGAGTGCCGGTCCTAATTGCCCAGCTGGCCCGAAACGCCAAGCGTGACGGGAGGGCCCCGCTATCCAACGTTCCCAGTCAGACCGGGGAGCCACGTGCGTGGAGGGGACCCCTGTCGCCAGCCGCCCCGGCCGGGAAAACGCGCGCCCCTCGAGTATCTCACCACAGCGGATTCTCCCTGCCTGTTCAGCTGTTCCAGAGTGGGGTACGCTGTCTTTTTGGTCTCTGTCGTGACTCCGGGAGCTGTTTCGTATTGTTTCTGTTTCTTTAGTTGCTTTTTTGGAGGAGGAACTAAGACCCGCGTGTCTTACTAAGCCGCCATCTTCTCCGGAAGTCTCTGATTTGGTTTTTGATGAGTTTTTCCATGTCTGTTCATATATTCTGAATTAATTGTTTCAGCTCCTGTATGTCATTTGAATTATTTGTTTGTTCCTTTGACTGGGCCGTATCTTCAATTTTCCTAGTGTGATTTGTTATTTTTTGCTGGTGTCTAGGCATTTAATTACCTTAATTAGTTTATTCTGATGATTGTTTTCACTTCTTTTACCTAGGGTTTTCTTGATGGATGAATTTTTTGTCTATCTGTTCTTTGACATCAGTTCAGCTTTATCTGGACCTCTAGCTTAGGTTTTGTTTAAAAGAGGAGAATTTTTCAGTTCTTGTTTTCTTGTTTCTTGCCCTGCTTGTATGGTGCCTTTCCCCTGACCCTTAGGAGGGTCTACGTAGGTATTATAGACCCCAGCCAGATTTTCCCAGCCCAAACTGGCCTCCTATCTGGAGGAAAGAGTCACCTGCTTCAGTTTTCCCTGAGGGTGAAACCCAGAAGGTTGAAAGACTTTCCTGTGAAGTCTCTGGACTCTGTTTTTCTTATCCTGCCCAGTATGTGGCACTTGTTTGCCTGCAGGTCCCACCAGCATAAGGTGATGCGGTACCTTTAACTTCAGCAGACTCTTCCTGCTAGGGGCAAGGTGGAGACAGAGGAGAGGTTGTAGGCTGGGTTTAATGGCTTCAAATTACCAAGCTCCGGTGTCTGAATTCCTTGTGGGAGGGATTCCACCTGAGTTGGGCTTCACCTCTCCCCTGGGGAAGGCACAGTTTCCAGACAAGCCCTCAAACGAGCTTGTTTCTGCCTATGCTTGGGGCAGTTGCAACCTGAGAAACCCTGCTGCTGTATCCAAAGGCAGTCAAGCCTTTTTTAGAAACACAGCCACAAATCCTCTGTTTCCTTTTTTTTTTTTTTTTTTTTTGCCAGCCCTGCTCCCATGGCACCAGGGCAAAAATGAGCAACCTCTGCTTTGACCAGGTTCATCTGAGCTGCAGGCCTATTTTTAGTAGTCAGAATTTGTTAGTTAATTCCACAACTGGCATTTGGTTGGGCTCAGCCCCTGCTGCTGGTAAAGTCTCTTTCCTTTCCCCTCTGGGAAGCAGCCTGTGGGGGAGGGGCACCGGCCGTGGAAGCTTGTGGAACTCACAGTTCTGGGGGAGCTCGCCACCAGTCCAGCTGGTCCAGACTGGGATACGCTGTGTGTCCAGTCACTGACGTGGCCCCAGGAGCTGTTCTGTACTGTTTCTAGTTATTTAATAGTTGTTCTGGAAGACGAACTAAAATGTGCACATTGCTAAGCCACCATCTTGGTCCAGAAGTCCACTGTTGACTTTTTGAAAAAGGAATTTTCCATATTTGGTCATAAATTTCTGAGGCACTTTTGGAAATTTAAAATGACAAGGTGTGACGGGACTTCAAGGATCATTATCATTTTTTTCATTTTTGCTCTATTTCTCCCAATCTTTCTCTCTCCCTGAATACGAACACACACACTCACATTCATACACACAACACACACTTGTACACACACTCATGCATACATATTCACATACACAGGCACATTCACTCTGGGTGGGGCCCAGCTCAGGTGAAATCCCTCCAATTCAGACCCCAGGAACTGGAAAACTGAAGCAATTAAAACCAGCATACAGCCTCCCTGTGTTTCAAACAGGACCCCAGCAGGGAGAGTGCTGGAGTTAAAGGCACCACACCACCTTATACTGGTGGGAAACCACAGGCATACAAGCACCACATACTGGGCAGGAAAGGAAAAGCACAGAATCTAGAGGCTTCATAGGAAAATCTGTCAACCTGCTGGGTCTCATCCTCAGGGAAAACTGATGCAGGTGACTCTTTCCTCTTGAGAGGATGCCAGTCTGGTCTGGGAAATCTGACTGGGGTCTAGAATCTCTAAGTAAACCCTCTTAAGAAAAAATTGAAAAAGATTCCATACAGGCAAGTCAAGAAACAAGAAAATAAGAACTGAAAAATTCTGATCAGTTAAACAAAACCTGTGTTAGAAGTCTAGAATAAGTTGTACCAAATGTCAAAGAACACAGAGAGAACAAAGCCATCTAACAAGAAAATCCTAGGTTAAAGAGTGAAAACATCCCCAAGAATAAACTAATTAAGGAAATCAAATGCCTAGACACCAGCAAAAAATAAGGAGGTATACTAGGAAAATTGAAGATATAGCCCAGTCAAAGGAACAAACCAGCAATTCAAATGAGATACGTGAGTTGAAACAAGTAATTCAGGATGTTCGAACAGACATGGAAAACCTCATCCAAAATCAAGTCAATGAGTTGAGGGAGGATATAAAGTAGGCAATGGGTGAACAAAAAGAAGAAATTGAAAGTCTGAAAAAATAAATCATAGAACTTATGGGAATGAATGGCACAGTAGTAGAGATGAAAAAACAATGAAACCTACAATGTTATAACATTGAATTTCAGAAGAAAGGATTAGTGAACTGGAGGATGGAACATCTGAAATATGACAAGCAAAAGAAAATATAGGGAAAAGAAGAAGAAAATATGAGCAGGGACTCAGGGTATCAAATGACAACATTAAGCATGTGAATATATGTGTTGTGGGTGTCCCAGAAGGAGGAGAAAGACTAATGGAGGAAATTATCACTGAAAACTTCCCATCTCTTATGAAAGACATAAAATTACAGATCCAAGAAGTGTAGTGTACCCCAAACAGAATAGATCCAAATAGACATACTCTAAGACACATACTAATCAGAATGTCAGATGTCAAAGAGAAAGAGAGAATTTTGAAAGCAGCAAGAGAAAAGCAAGGGAAATCCAAAAAGACTGTGCAGATTTCTCTGTAGAAACCATGGAGGCAAGAAGACAGTGGTGTGATATATTTAAGATACTAAAAGAGAAAAACTTCCAACCAAGAATTCTACATCCAGCAAAATTGTCCTTCAAAATGAGGGGGAAATTAAAACATTTTCAGACAAAAAAAATCACTGAGAGAATTTGTGACAAGAGACTGGCTCTGCAAAAATTACTAAAGGGAGCACTAGAGGCATATAGGAGATGACATGAGAGAGAGGTGTGGAGAAGAGTGTAGAAATGAAGACTATCAGTAAAGGTGAAAAGATAAAAAAATTAGATATGACATATAAAATCCAAAAAACAAAATGGTAGAATAAAATACTGCCTTTACAGTAATAACACTAAATGTTAATGGATTAAACTCTCCAATCAGAAGACATAGACTGGAAGAATGGATTTAAAAATAGAACCCATCTATATGCTATCTACAGGAGATGCATTTTAGACCCAAGGACAAACATAGGTTGAAAGTAAAAGATTGAGAAATGATATTTCATGCAAATAGCAATCAGGAAAGAACAGGAGTAGCTATACTAATATCTGGCAAATTAGACTTTGAGTGTAAAACAATTAAAAGACACAAAGAAGGACACTATGTATTAATAAAAGGAAAAATTCAACAAGAAGACATAACAATCATGAATATTTATGCACTGAGCCAGAATGCTCCAAAATACATGAGGCAAACACTGAAAAGAGAAATAGACACTTCTACCATAGTAATTGGAGACTTCAATTCCCTGCTTTCACCAATGGATAAAACATCTAGACAGAGGATTAATAAAGAAACAGAGAATTTGAATAATACAATAAATGAATTAGTCTTAACAGACATTTATAGAACATTACACCCCACAACAGTAGGATACAGCTTTTTCTCGAGTGCTCATGAATCATTCTCAAGGATAGACCATATGCTGGATCACAAGGCAAGCCTCAATAAATTTGAAAAGATTGAAATCATACAAAATACTTTCTTGGATCATAAAGGAATGAAGTTGGAAGTCAATAATAGGCAGAGAGCCAGAAATTTCACAAATATATGGAGGCTCAACAACACACTCTTAAACAACCAGTGGATCAAGGGAAAAATTACAAGAGAAATCAGTAAATATTTTGAGGAAAATGAAAATGAAAACACAACATATCAAAATTTGTGGGATGCAGCAAAATCTAAGATGGAAATTTGTTGCCTTAAATGCCTATGTCAAAAAAGAAGAAAGCAAAAATTGAGGAATTAACTGTTCATTTGGAAGAACTAGAGAAAGAAAAGCAAACCAACCCCAAAGCAAGCAAAAGGAAAGAAATAACAAAGCTTAGAGCAGAAATAAATGAAATTGAGAACATGAAAACAATCAAGAAAATCAACAAAACCAGAAGTTGGTTCTCTGAGAAAATTTTAAAAAAAATTGATGAGCCCTTAGCACGGTTGACAAAAAGAAAAAGAGAGGATGCAAATAAATAAAATCAGAAATGGAAGAGGAGACCTAACCACTAACCCCACAGAAATAAAGGAGGTAATGAGAGGATACTATGAACAACTTTATGCTAATAAACTAGACAATAGAGATGAAATGGACAACTTTCTAGAAAGGCAAGAACAGTCAACATTGATTCGAGAAGAAATAGACAACTTCAACAAACTAAATACAAGTATAGAAATTGAATCAGTCATCAAGAAGCTCCCAAAAAAGAAAAGTCCAGGACTAGATGGCTTCACATGTGAATTCTACCAAGTATTCAAGAGAGAATTAGTACCAATCCTGCTCGAACTCTTCAAAAAAATTGAAGAGGCGGGAAGGCTATGTAACTCATTCTATGAAGCTGTTCTAGTTTGTCAGCTGCTGGAATGCAATATACCAGGAACAGAATGGCTTTTTAAAAGAGGAATTTAATAAAGTGCTAGTTTACAGTTCTAAGGCCAAGACAATCTCCCAACTAAAACAAAGTCTATAGAAATGTCCAATCAAAGAAAGATACCTTGGTTCAAGAAGGCCGATGAAGTTCAAGGTTTCTCTCTCAAGTGAGAAGGCACATGGCGAACACAGTCAGGGCTTCTCTCTCAGCTGAAAGGGCACATGGTGAACACAGCATCATCTGCTAGCTTCCTCTCCTGGCTTCCGGTTTCATGAAGTTCCCCAGGAGGCGTTTTCCTTCTTCATCTCCAAAGGTCACTGGCTCATAGACTCTGCTTCGTGTTGCTGCAGCACTCTCTGCTCTCTCCAAATCTCTCATTCTCCAAAATATTTCCTCTTCTATAAGACTTCAGAAACTAATCAAAACCCACCCAAATGAGTGGAGACATGTAGTCACCTAATCCAGCTTAACAACCACTTTTGATTTGGTTACATCTCCAGGGAGATGATCTAATTACCTATAGTATTGAATAGGGATTATTCTGCCTTTATGAAATGGGATTTTGATTAAAACACGGCTTTTCTAGGGTACAAACCTCATTTCAAACCAGCACATTCCACCCTCTGGACGATAAAGAAGACGTGGTTTCCCCATATATAAAATACATTAATTTCATAACAATCTCAGAGAACTTTAAGCCATTCCAGTAATTTCAAATACAAGATTAAAATTAATACAAAGTCTCATCAAAGTTAGTTAAAGGCATGGACAGTCCTAAGGCAAAATTTTCTACATTTGCTTTGGACTTGAAAAACTCAGAGCAAGTTATTTGCTCCCAACATACAAAGGAGGAACATTCATAGGATACATACACCTATTTCCATACAGAGGAAAGAACATAGGGGTCACTGGACCCATATAGTTTTGAAAACCTGCAAGGCAAAGTCCATCAGATTTCAAAGTCTGAGAGTCATTTATCTTTGGGGCTTCTGAAAGTGGCAGTCCCACCCTTTTCAAAGGCCTAGGCAGAGGCCTGCCTCTCTCCAAATGACATTGCGGAAACCACCTTTTTCTCAGCTCCACTCTCTCCAAGCCTTGGGGCTGTACCTGGGCTCTTTGCCTTCTCCAGGGCACACATTCAACCCCTCCATGTGGCGGCATCCAGGCTCTCCCCAAACCCCAAGAAATATGCATTACACTTTCCAAGGCCTGAGGCAGCATGACTCTTCCACTGCAATGAAGTGGAAGGCCCATCCTCTGCCTTTGGGGCAAACTCACCCTCTCCATGGGCTTGGGTGGGTCTGCTCTCCTTGCCTGAGGCTTCTTGACTTCAGACCTCAGCCTCCATGGCTTTGCCTCTGAAGTTGTTTTTCCTCCAATGAGTCCCTTCTCTGAACCCCTCATTCTTTACTGGCAGTGGTTCTCTTTATACAGATCCTGCAACACTCTCATTGGCTTTCTATGCAGTAGCCTTTGATCATGCCCATCAGACATAAGGAGTTTCCACAAATCCTTCCTGGATAACTCCATGTCCAATCCTGGCTTTCTCTGAAATGGCTGACTGGTTTCACATTTGGTTAAATCTTCATGCAGGGGACTGCTCTTTGGGGTGTCCCTTTCTGGAGGCCCAGAATTTTCCAGAACTTCAATTTGTGGTGTCAATTGTACTCAAGAGTTCAATTTTCAGCTTATCTCTTTCATATCGCATTTCACTATAAGCTGTGAGGAGAAAACAGACTGCACTTTCCACATTTAATTTGGAGATTTCTTCTGCTAAATATCCAAGTTCATGGCTTTTAAAATTAGCCTTCCTGCCAAAGCCACTAGTCAATTTTGCAGATTATCTGCCATTTTAAAACAAGGCTCATCTTCTTCCAGTCCATAATAACACATGCCTCATTTCTATCTAAGGCTTTATCAAAAGTGTCTTTAGAGTCCACATTTCTACCAACAGTCTCTTCAAAGCATTCTAGACCTTTTCTATTAAGCTTCTCCCAACTCTTGCAGAATCTTCCCCTTATCCAACATCACCCTCATACCAAAGCCAGACAAAGATAATGCAAGGAAAGAAAATTACAGGCCAATCTCTCTAATAAATATAGATGCAAAAATCCTCAACAAAATTCTTGCAAATTGAATCCAGCAGCACATTAAAAGAATTATATACCATGACCAAGTGGGATTTATTTCAGGTATGCAAGAATGGTTCAACACAAGAAAATCAATTAATGTAATACACCAAATTGACAAATCAAAACAGAAAAACTATGTGATCATTTTGATTGATGCAGAAAAGGCATTTGACAAAATTCAACATCCTTTCTTGTTGAAAACACTTCAAAGGATAGGAGTAGAAGGGAACTTCCTCAACATGATAAAGGAATATATGAAAAACCCACAGATAACATCATCCGCAATGGGAAAAGACTTTCCCCCTAAAATCAAGAACAAGACAAGAATGTCCACTGTCATCATTGTTTTTTCAACATTGTATTGGAAATTCTAGCCAGAGGTATTAGACAAGAAAAAGAAATACAAGACATCAGAATTAGAAAGGAAGAAGTAAAACTCTCACTGTTTGCAGATGATATACTATATGTCAAACTCCCCAAAAAATCCACAGCAAAATGACTAGCACTAATAAATGAGTACAGCAAAGTGGCAGGTTACAAGATCAACACTCAAAAATCTGTAGTGTTTCTATACACTAGTAATGAATAATCTGATGAAGAAATTAAGAAAAAAAATACATTTACCATTGCAACCAAGAGAATAAAATATTTAGGAATAAATTTGACTAAGGATACAAAAGACCTATACAAAGAAAACTATAAGAAATTGCTAAAATAAATCACAGAAGACTTAAATAAGTGGAAGGGCATACCATGTACATGGGTTGGAAGACAAAAAACAGATAAGATGTCAATTCCATGTAAATTTATTTATAGATTCAATGCAATATCTATTTAAAGCCCAAAAACTTAGTTCGCAGAAATAGAAAAACCAATATCCAAATTTATTTGGAAAGAGAGTGTGCCCCAAATGGCTAAAAATACCTTGAGAAAGAAAAATGAAGTCAGAGGTCTCCAACTACTTACTTTAAGGCATATTACAAAGCTACAGTGGTCAAACAGCATGTTACTAGCATAAAGATAGATATACCGAACAATGGAATTGAATAGAGAGTTCAGATATAGACCTTCTCATTTATGGACAATAGGTCTTTGATCAGGCAGTCAAACCAAATCACCTGGGACAGAACAGTCTCTTCAATAAATGGGGCTTGGAGAACTGGATATCCATATGTAAAAGAATGAAAGAAGATCCATATCACACTTCATACAAAAATTAACTCAAAATGGATCAAAGACCTAAACATTAGCGCTAAGACCTTACAACTTTTAGAAGAAAATGTAGGGAAATATCTTATAAACCTTGTAATAAGACGCAGCTTCCTAAATCTTCCACCCAAGGTACAAACATCAAAGAAAGAAATAGATAAATGGGGACTCCTCAAAATTAAACACTTTTGTGCATCAAAGACCTTTGTCAAGAAAGTAAAAAAGGCAGCCTACACAATGGGAGACAATATTTGGAACCAACATATCAGATAAGGGTCTAGTATCCAGAATATATAAAGAGATTATTCAAATCAAGCACAAAAAGCCAAACAGTCCAATTACAAGATGGCCAAAAGACATGAACAGACACTTCTCAGAAGAGGAAATACAAATGGCCAAAAGGCACATGAAAAGATGCTCAACTTCCCTGGCTATTAGAGAAATGCAAGTTAAAACAGCATTGAGATATCATCTCATACCCACCAGAATGGCCATTATCAATTAAACAGAAAACGACAAGAGCTGGAGAGGATGTGGAGCAAGAGACACACTTATTCACTGTTGGTGGGAACATTAAATGATACAACTGCTGTGGAAGGCAGTTTGACAGTTCCTTGGGAAGCTAATTGTAGAATTGCCATGTGAGCCAGCAATCCCATTACTAGGTATCTATTCAGACGACATGAGGGCACGGACACAAATGGACATTTGCACACCAATGCTTATAGCAGCATTATTTATAATTGCCAAGAGATGGAAACAGCCTAAATGTCCATCAACAGATGAGTGGGTAAACAAGCTGCGGTATATACATTCAATGGAATATTATGCAGTTGTAAGACAGAGTAAAGTCGTGAAGCATATAACGATGTGAGTGGACATTGAGGACATTATGCTGAGTGAAATTAGCCAGAAACAAAAGGACAAATACTGTATGGCTTCACTGATATGAACTAATATTAATGAGTGAACTTGGAGAATTTATTCTTATGCATTATATAGATATCCCCTTTTTAGTCTATGGTGTAGTAGAGTGGCTAGGAGGAAGTACCTGAAACTGTAGAGCTGTGTTCCAGTAGTCATGTTTCTTGAAGTTGATTGTATAATGATTGTATAATGATATAGCTTTCACAATGGGACTGTGTGATTGTAGAAAAAAAAAAGGCAAGGTCTACCTAAAAAAAAAAAAAAAGAGGGGGTGGGCAGAGACCAAAGGAGCAGACCTCAAGGTGACCCCCACTATGGGGCTGGGACAGCGTGTTTGTCACCCCAGAAGGATCAAGTGGATCCAGGACCTGAGAATTCTTTCCAGGGTGCGTCTGAAGCATCAGGCCTTTGACAGCTGCCTAAGATATGGCTACAGAAGGAGGTTAAGGAAGAGGAAGAGACCAACCCAGCCATGTCCTCTTCAGAGAGGGCGAGTTTAGGAGAACAATCATGAAGGATGTCATTTCCTGCTAATACTCCTATCTTGTCCATGTATAGTTTTGTGCTTTCCAGTAAACTCTCTTTTCTTTGGAGGGGGTAGTACATGGTCTGTGAATCAAACCCGTGTCTCCTGCGTGGAAGGCAAGCATTCTACCACCGAACCACTCATGCACCCTCCAGTACACTCTTAATAAAGAAATAGTTATATCTGAAAAAAGAAAAAAGAAAAACTCTACATCCCATACCCCTTACCCCTCCCTCTCATTGACCACCAGTATTTCAATCTATATTTACCCCTCCCCCACTATTCATTCATTTTTTTATCCTAATTTTTTTACTCATTTGTCCATACCCTGGATAAAAAGGAGCATCAGACACAAGGTTTTCACAGTCACACAGTCACACTGTAAAAGCTATATAGCTATGCAATCATCTTCAAGAATTCAAACCTACTGGAATACAGCTCAACAGTTTCAGATGCTTCCCTCCAGCTGCCCAATACACCATAAACTAAAAAGGGATATCTATGTAATGAATAATAATAACCTCCAGGATAATCTCTCGATTTTGTTTGAAATATCTCAGCCACTGACTATTTTGTTTCACTGCTCTCTTCCCCATTGTGGCCAAGAAATCTTTCTCAATCACACTTTATTTTGTTTCATTGCTCTCTTCCCCATTGTGGCCAAGAAGTCTTTCTCAATTTCATGATGCCAGGTTCTGGCTCATCCTGGGAGTTCTATCCCACATTGCCAGGGAGATTTACACCCCTGGGAGTCATGTCCCATGTAGAGGGAGCACAGTAAATTCCCCTGCTGAGTTGGCTTGGAAAGAGGCCACATCTGAGCAATAAAAGAGATTCTCTGGGAGTGACTCTTAGGTATAATTATAAGTAGGCTTAGCTTCTCCTTTGCAGGAATAAGTTTCATAGGGGTGAGCCCCAAGAATGAGGGCTCAGCCTATTGATTTGGTTGCCCCCAGTGCTTGTGGAAATATCAGGAATTCCCCAAATGGGAAAGTTTAATATTTATATTTCCTCCTTTTCCCCCAGTCTTCCAAGGGGATTTTGCAAATACTTTTTTGTTCACTGCCCAAATTACTCTGGGTTATATTGAGGCATCACATTAACCTATACAAGCCAACAAGATCTCACTTATGGTGTTCAACTAAATTAACCATACAAATTAATTAGCAATGCACTACCCAAACTATAAATTTTGCACCAAATAAACATCTCTCTCTTTGATCTCACACAGAAGTTGAAGTCCAACCCCAGCATTTTTGACAGGAGAAAAACGATAGTAGAAATGAGATGATTTGCCCAAAACTGACCCTTAGCTTTATGAAAGCAGGATTTTTGAAGATAAGGTAACCTTACATTTAAACATAATTCTAAAGTGGTAAGTATGAAAGATGACATCCTCTCACAGGAATTACTCCTCCTTGTTAGTAAATCCTGGGCCCTTGCTGTGTATCAGGGAGCCCACTGGATGTGTGCAGATCAAGCAAACAAGGAGTAAGGATTATGTGACCAAGTGAACGCGGCTATGATCAGATTTAATGGGAAAAGCAACTCTTTCTCTGTCTCCTTTTTTATTAGTAAACTCTCTGAGGAAGTTTAGGGCAGAGGTCATGGTTTATTTACCTTCACCTTCCCAGGACTTAGTGTTAACAATGGAATACATGTATGTTTTTTGAAAATCCATTCATTGAGCAATTATTTCCTGAATGCATTCTGTGTGCCAGTTGCTGGGCTGGTCCCTGTCCCTGAGATAAGAAATGTAGGGAGACACATGGTTGATTTCTTTCTTTTATTTATTTTATTTTATTTTAGAGATGAAGGACTTTAATTACTCACAGCAACAGCAGTAACCAGAGTGTCAACATTTTCTTACACTGATTTACCAAGACCCAATACCCATAGGATGATGTGAAGATACCTATACATGCAGTGTGTTGCGTTACCAGAGAGGAATGCTAAACTTAGGGAACCCCAAATATTTTATAATGGAGAGTAAGCATGCTTGCCTTTTGCTCCAGAAGGAGACCCTGTATCTAGCTTCTAAAGGCTGTTCTCTACATAAACATTTTTGGAAAGATAATCCAGAACCAAGGACAGTCAGTACCTAACTCACAAAGTGTGCAAAAATCCATGGAAGGCGGGCCATGGTGGCTCAACAGGAAGGAGGGAGGCTTCCCAGGGTCCCAGGTGGAAGAGTGCGCTGGCCAAGTGCTTGCAAGAGGGGAGGAGCATGGTTCGTGGAAATCTTGGCAATTTTTAAAGAAACCATCTGTAAACAGAAATGTGGAGAAAATCTGAAAAAAAAAAAGAGAAAGAGGATGATGGGAAGTATGGCAAAGCATACTCTTGAAGCAGCGTTCGTTGGATAAGCGTGCTTGGTCCTTGGTTTTGTACAGTTGTAGTTGTGTTTCACAGAAGAACCTGGATAAAAGGGTAGCTCTGATGAGGACATTTTTTTCTTATACTTTTTGTTTTTAAATCATTTCAAGCCTACAGGACAGTTGTAAACATAATATAGAACCCATACAGAGAACTCTGACATACTCCCCACCCCTACCCCCCTGCCAATACCCAGAGCCAACAATTTTAACATTTTGCCACCTTAGCTGTATCGTTCTATATACCCATCTAAGCCAATCTGAAGCTGTTATGTACCCCAGAAAAGCCACGTCCTTTTTCTTGATCCAATCTTGTGGGGGGCAACCATGTTTCTTTTAATCCTGATTCAATGTTGTAGGGTGGAAACTTTGGTTAGATTACTTCCGTGGAGATATGACACACCAATTGTGGGTGTGGCATTTTCAATTAGATGGAGATGAAACTGTGCCCATTCAAGATGGGTCTTGATTAGTTTACTAGAGTCCTTTAAAAGGGGAAATATTTTAAAGAAACCTGAGATGCAGGCTCTTGGAAAACAGTTATTTCAGAGCTGACAAAGACGCAGATATTTGGAGATGCTTGGAGTGCCGACAGAGAGCAGATGGCTAGACACAGACGTTTGGAGATCCAGAGCCCAGCAGGTGTCACCATGTGCCTTCCCATGAGATGTTCTGGACCCATTAGCCTTTCCTGAGTCAAGGTATCTTTCTTTGAATGCCTTAGTTTGGACATTTTTATGGCATAGAACTGAAAACTTGTAATTTAACAAATTCCCCTTTTAAAAGCCGTTCCATTTCTGGTATATTGCATTCCAGCAGAATTTAGCAAACTAATATATCATCCTTCTACCTATCTAGGCTGAGGAAATTTTTTAAGGGCAGCATGTCTAATAGGTTTACAAAAGGGTCAGCATTATTGCTTCTCACTAGGAGGGTTGAGCTGCAAGGTCTTTTAATGGAGTCATTTATTCATACTTTTTTATTTGTATCAGGGTGGCACATTAAGTCTTCTTCCAACCCCAGTGCAAACTCTAAAAAGAGTTACAGTTTCAGGGAAGGGGACTGCATCTTGTTCCAGAAATGCTAGAGCTGAAGTTGTGGTCCTGGGGTCACTAACTCTGCAAACTTGGAAAAGTTATTCCATTTCTCTAATTTGCGATTTCTTTATCAGGGGAACAAGGGCAGTTATAGCCACCTGGCAGGTTTGTTTTGAAGACTGTGACCATGTAGGTAAAGCATAATGAATGAGCAGGGAAGTGGGAGCTGACAGCATCCTCTAGTACTGATTCCGCCAGGTGGGATGACCACGATTATAGGAAGTGGCGGTCTCAGAGGGTGGACAAGGTACTGCTTCCCCTCCCAGGGCTATGGAAAAGAGACAGGAAAAGTGCAACCACTCCATAGATCAACCAGGAATTCCTGATTACCAAACAATTTCTGGTTGTTTCTTAGCAGCCTTCATCAGGAGAAAATTAAGGTCTTGGTTATAGGATTCAGTAAGCCCAAAGCAAAGTACACAGCCAGGCAATGGTAAGACGGCAATAGATCAGCAAAGGAGGAAATAAAGAAAACTCCTCAAGAGAAAGGTGGATAAACAAAGAGAGGTAAAAGGGTCCGTTAAGAATTGGGAGTGGGAGAAAGAAAATGTTGCAAAAGGAAATTTGCACATCTAAGTTATAAAGGGAAGAAGCCCATACCAGGACTGGCTGGGAATGAAAAAAAAAGCAGAGGGAACACAGGACTTTTGAATGCCTATGGTTAATGCCGTTTTAGGAAGAACTAGAAGAAAAATGGGGTGGATGAGAGGTCAGAAAAATAGAAAGTTGTGTGAACATGTGAAGATTCCAAGGTGAATCAAGTGGAGAAACCATTTCTCTGGTCAGCAATCTCCTTGACCTGGAGTTAAGTCAATGCAGTTGTTGAATGAGCCCTTCTGGGCCTGTCCAGGCAAGGTACCTAAAGGAAGGCTCTGCTCTGCAGCAGTGCAGTGGGGAGGACCCCTACTCCAGGTGTGCCAGGCTGTGCTCAGAAGACACTGCTCAGGTTTTGCTGGACACCCTTGTTCGTACCATTAAGAGGCAAGAAAAGCACAAAATAACTCTCAGGTGGCATGCGCAATAAATGCATTTCAGAAATTGCTCCCCCTTCAAGGTCCTGGGACTGTTCCTTGAGCTCCCCTCTGCCCCACCTCAGTCCCACCTTCCTTCTCTGACCAATAGACAAGGAGAGTGCAATCTAGTAGAAAACATAAAACAAGTACTGGGTAACTGTGACAGTGGCCAGCATGGGGCAAAAGACAGAAAAGGTGCAACTGCAGGGAGGTGGGGAGAGGGCAGGGAAAGTGCATTGTATGAGAAAGGAGACTGTAGTATCAGAGATGGACAAGCATGAGGAGAACTTGAGAGCTGGGAGTATTAAGCATCTTGAATGGCAGGGTTTGCTGTGTTGGGAGTGGGGATAGATAATATTTGGGTGACAAAGCCAGAGAGGAGCTGTTGGAAGGCTAGGACATTGGTACTGAATGTAGCAGCCAACAGGACCTGTTGTAGATCTTTGAGCAGAAAAGTGACAGTACCATGTAATTTTGGAGATGAAAGAGGACGTAAAGGTCTCTGGGTCTACCCTCCCAGTCTGACATCTCCATCTGTTGTGAGGATTAAATGAGATGACAGTTGTCAAGGCATTAGTCCAGGGTTTGACAAAGACTAAAGCTCAATCAATATTGATTAATATTGCCATCACCACCATATGTTCTATTATTATTTGGGAAGGTTTCCAAATATTTGAAGACACCTATCCCATTCCTACTTGAGCTTTTTCTCCTCTAGACTGAACAATGCTGCTGTCTTCCCCCACAGCTTGTAGGGTATGTATCACATCCCCTCCCCTTCCCGACCTTGACTCCAGGCTTTATAAAATGTTATATGCAGAATCCAATGGTCGGATCATGGCTGACCAGAGTGAGCCTTTTCCTCTTGCATTCTGTCTTTCCCTAAAGTGGGAAAAAGCCTTTAGAGTATTTGATAGTGTCGTGATCCCGGTTAAAACCCCTAAGCCATCCCATGTGCCCTACTGATAAGCAACCATCTTCCAGACCCCATACTTGTCTGCAAGGTTTGGGGACCTGGCACCAATCTCACCTTGCTTTATGACTATTAAAGTTCCCTTACTGTCAGGAAAAATTGTGAAAGGACTGGAAATGGGCAAAAAGATCAGTAAGTTTCTTTCAATGGATTGCTGGGCATAGTGTAGAAGTTTCTTCTGGGTTTTCTGATTCCATAGGGGCCTGTGTCTGTCACTGTTTTTGACTGAACTATTTTACAATTGTGCAATGCACAACATGCAGAGTAATGCAAGTGATTCTGGTCCATAGAGATATAAATGAATTTTGTCTTGGTGAAAATGCCACTCATTTCCACCCTGTGAAAGAGGCCAGTCTTGAGACAATTAGCAAATCTATTTCAGCTTCCTGACTGCTTGTCTGTCTGTCTATTCTTTGGGTTTTCCTTGGAACCAGTTGTAATGTTTTACTACTGTCATCATTAATTAATGAGTTAAATAAAATCTTGGACATGTGTTCATTTTATATTCGTATGAGACACAGTTTTACCTTTTAAAAAATCCTTTGATAGTTCAGATTTGGTACATTGAATTTGTATCTTATCCCTTCACAAACTGGAGAGGCATAAATAGAGCAGGCCTGAACAGAACCCTGGAGCAATGGAGATCTTATTTCAGATTGGCATGAGCCTACCAACTCATATCTGTGGGGAAAGTTGTTCAGCCAGTTACCAGCCTTCTTAATCATACCAATATGCCTCTAATAACAAACAGGCTGATCAGATGTCTATGCATTCATACGTCTGTGTACTCAGATATCTACATGCTCATACATCTGCGGGCCCATATGTCTATGTGCTCATATGTTCGTGTGCTAATATGTCCAGGAACTCATATGTCTATGTGCTAATATTTCCATGTTCTCACACATCTTTGCACTTATATGTCCATTCGCTCCCAGGTCCTTGCACTCATACACCCATGCACTCACATGTCCATGTGCTCATACACCCATGTGTTCATATGTCCATGTGCTCATTTGTCCATGCACTCACATGCCCCTGAGCTCATATGTTCGTGTACTCATATGTCCATGTGCTCATATGTCTGTGCATTCATATGTCCATGTGCTCATTTGTCCATGCACTCACATGTCCCTGAGCTCATATGTTCATGTACTCATATGTCCATGCGCTCATATGTCTGTGCATTCATATGTCCATGTGCTCATATTTCCATATGCTCATACGTCCAGACTCATTTTTTTCTAATTTATTAATTTAGCTACATTGGTTTAATGTTATACTATCACAATTGTACTTTGGATTCATCTGTCATCAATATAGGACCTATTGTGAGGGTAGATACAGAGATAAGGAGGAGTTTCAAAAGAGGGTGTAGTTGATGGTATATGATGCTATAGGGGGATTAAGATGGAGGGAAGGGTGGCATTGGGTTGGAGAAGAAATGAGGTTACAGGAGGTTTAGGAAAGAGTGTGAGCAGAAGACAGAGATGACAAGGGCAGATCTCTCTTTCAATCAGCTTAATTGAATGAAGCGAAGAGAAGAGATGAGATGGTAGCATGAGGAGGAAACAGGGCTGACAGAAGGTTTTTTTGTTTGGGGTTTTGTTTTTGTTTTTTAGGATTGGGTAGTGTGATGGTTTGGAAGTGTATGTACCTCCAGAAAAACATATTCTTAAATTTAATCCATTCCTGTGGGTGTGTGCTCATTATAAATAGCACCTTTTGATGAGGCTACTTAAGTTAAGGTGACCCACCTCAGTCGAGGATAGGTCTTCATCCTGTTACTGGAGTCTTTTATAAGAGAATAAAATTCAGACACAGAGGGAAAGTCATCGTAGCAAGAAGCTGAAAGCAAGGAAACCCAGAAGAGAAGGGAGAGACCAGCAGACACTGCCATGTGCTTTGCCTTGTGGCAGAGAAGCCAGTGTTGGCAGCCGACCCCAGAATGCCACAGCTTCGGTGAGAAAGCATCACCTTCAGGGTGCCTTGATTTGCATTTCTTTTGGCCTCAAATCTATGAGCCAGCACATTACCTTTGTCTAAGTCAACCAATTTCATGGTATTTGCTTAAGCAGTCTAGGAAACTAAAACAGTCGTTTGAGGACATTTGAAAAAGAGGGGAAAGACTTAATATGTCTGGAAGGACTGAAGCTATAAACAAGAGGAATGAAAACTGGAGAGTAGCATCCTGGGGAACTTGGAAGGGAGGCCTTGGGAAGTGTTTCAGTTTGCTAAAGCTGCTGAAATGCAATATACCAGAAATGGTATATTTTAACAATGGGGATTTATTAGTTTACAAATTTACAGTTCTAAGTCCATGAAAATGTCCCAGTTAAGGCATCTGAAGAAAGACTGCTTGGCATCCAGAGCTTCTCAGTCACATGGGAAAGCACATGGCTGGCATCTGCTGGTCCTTTTCTCCCAGGTTTTGTTGATTTCTGGTTCTGGCTTCAGTGGCTCTTTCAGCTTCTGTGGGTCCTTGCTTGCTTCTCCAGAGATACCTCCCTAAGCCCTCCCCAAACTTCTCTGCCTTTTATCCTCTCATAAAGGACTCCTATAAAAGGATTAAGACCCACCTTGAATGGGCTGGGTCACATCCCAACTGATACTACCTAATCAAAAGCTCGCAACCACAACAAGTGTGCCCCCCTCAGGAATGGATTAAAAGAACATGGCCTTTTTTTTTCTGCGGTGCATAACAGCTTCAAACCAGCACAGGAAGGAAGGGGAATTTTTGTTCCTCATAAGAGAAGAAAGATGGCAGTACAGATGTAGAGTCCAAAGAACATTGATGTAAAGTGAAAGCAAATTGAAATAGTTCACTCCCAATGCTCTCAAAACTTTTAAGGCAAAGTCAAGTGAAGACATGCAGTGAGGTGGAGCGTCCATTAACCATGGACTCAGATATCCTCAATTCTCACTTCCTCCCTTGCTCATCCCTGTATGAAGTCTGCTCACGCCTACATCAGGATAAACTTCCTTATCTATGCTTGGCCTGCAGCTCCATGACATTAAGAGGGAAAATCACAGCAGCATGCTAGCACACCATTTAAAGACTTTCAGCCCAGCTGGGACATCACTATTGCCTGTTGGTTCTCCAGGACCAGTCCACCAAAGCTGCAGTGTTTAAATCACTGAGAGAGGTAAATGTGGAATTGAGTCATTTGGGGCTGGTCTTCAAATCATGAAGGTTTCAAATGTTCTCTTTGGGGCTTGTGGTAATGTGCCCATTCTAACTTTTTCATGTTGAAAAAGGGGTATCGATAATATGGAATAGGGGGATGGAACTAATTGTTGTTGGAGAGGCTGGCCTTTCTGGGTTTCAGGACTTATCTGGCCAGGAATCCATCTGGAGGTTGTAGGTTTCTGGAAGGTAATCTTAGCATGTGAAACTTTTGCAGAGTCTCAGAAAAAGTCCTAGGTGTTCTTTCAGGTTAGCAGGAACGGTATTGGTTGGGGTTTGGCAAATCATGGTAATTAGCAATATCTAGCTGAAGCTTGTGTAAGAGTAGCCTTCAGAATAGCCTTTTGACTCTGTTTGAACTTTCTTAGCCACTGATTTGTTACATTTCTTTTCCTGCTTTTGGTCAGGAAGGCATTGTTGATCCCACAGTAGGGGGATCAACAGTCCTAACCCTGTATAGCCCCTTACAGGTTTCTGATCTTCAGAACTGTTCATTAGTAACCTTATGTTCTTTTAAACCACGGGGATTGAGGTAACTTGATACAGCAACAGGAGATAGTTATAAGATGTTATATATTCTATAGAGAGATATAAAACCTTACTATTTTATTATGTCGCTAATCATGATGTGCTTATTCACTTTTTAGCTGATGCACGCCTTCTTAAATTGGCATGCCAAGCAGTTTGGGCACAGGTACTGAAAGGTAGCTGTAATTGACCAGCGTGGGCTCATGATTTGCCAAATGTTGATCCTCCAGGGCTAGGCTCATCCCTGGAAGTCATGTCTCATGTTGCCAGGAAGGCTTTTGCCCCTGGATGTCATGTCCATGTAGTGGGGACAGTAATGATTTTCCTTGAAAAGTTGGGCTTAGAGAGAGAGAGGCCACATCTGAGCAACAAAAGGTTTTCTGGAAGTAGCTCTTAGGCATAATGTAGGTAGATTTAGCTTTTCTGCTACAGATATAAGTTTCATAAGAGCACATCTGAAGATCAAGAGCTTGGTCTATTGACTAGGGAGTCTCTAATATTTGAGACAGTATCAGGGGTTTCCCTGATATGGGAAAAATATGGGAAAAAATAGTCCCATATATTTTCTGTAGTCCCTCAAGGGACCTTGACAATACTTTTTAATTATCTGCTCAATATACTCTGGGATATATCTAGATATCACATTAAGCTATACAGAATTACAAGTCCTCATTCCCATGCGGGGCTCCATGTGTTTGGGTTGTTTAAACGGGCTTGTATGTACTCTTTTTTTGAAAAATGTAATTATATTGAGCTATATTCACACAGCATACAATCCATCCAAAGTATACAATTGAAGACTCATGGTATCATCACACAGTTCATCCCTACAATCAATTTTTTTTTAATAATCACATAGTTGTGTATTCATCACCATGATTATTTTAGAACATTTGCATCACTCCAGAAAAAGAAAGAAAGAAAAAACACATATATCCTAAATCCCTCACCCCTCTCTCTCATTGACTACTAGTATTGCAAGTTACCCCAATTTTTTACCCTTTATCTCATCTCCCCATTATTTATCTTTGTCCTCATTTTTTTACTCATCTGTCCATACCTTGGATAAAGGGTGTGTCATCCACAAGGTTTTCACAATTACATGGTCACACTATAAAAGCTGTATAGTTATACAATCATCTTAAAGAATCAAGGCTACTGGAACACAGTTCAATAGTTTCAGGTACTTCCCACTAGCCACTCCAATACATCATAAACTAAAAAGGGATATGTATATATTATATAAGAATAACCTCCAGGATAACCTCTTGACTCTGAAATCTCCCAGCCACTGAGAATTTATTTTGTCTCATTGCTCTCTTCCCCCTTTTGATCAAGAAAGCTTTCTCAGTCCCATGAGGCTGGGTCCCAGCTCATCCCGGCGAGTCATATCCCACTTACCGGGGGAGGGCAGCGTATATGTGTTTTAATGAATGAAATATTGCAAGATGATACATCCAAATATTTATTCATTTAACAAATATTTATTGAGCTAAGCACTGTTCTGGGTGCCAGGGACACAGATTCCCTGCCTTTGAGGATTTTACATTCTACTGGAACAGTAGGACAACAAGCTAAAGAATATGTGGTGGGCAGGCCACGGTGGCTCAGTAGGTAAGAATGCTTGCCTGCCAAGCCCGAGGACCCGGGTTGGATTCCCGGTGCCTGCCCATGTGAAAAAAAAAAAAAGAATCTGTGGTATGATAGGAATGACAAAGACAAATAGAGCAGGGTAAGGGGATAGAGTGTTGGAGAGAGGTTAGTGATTGGTTGTCTTGGGATGCCAGGATTCTAGATGATTTTTACTGTGTGTGCTGTTTTCTCTATTTTCCCAATTGTTTGCAGCAAATGTACCTTCTTCCTATAAGTAGAAACAAATAAATGCTACTTGGAGAAAGGAAATGGTCCTGCTTATTTTCTACTTAGTTTGCTTTGACTATGGTCTCCTTGGTTTTCTGTTTACTGATCTACTCTCTGTGGGGTGTGGTTTTCAGGGGGAGACCAGGAAGAAGGAAAGGGCAGGTGGATCTATCATGTTTTCTTTCTTGATCTCACCCATGAACTGCCAAGAGACTAATCTGGCAGCCCTGGGGAAGAAGAGATTTGGCCCAGCGCTAAGTGACGCCATGCGCAGCTGCAGTTTCCCCTTGGCTCCCCCATGAGGGGACTAGGCCCTCTGTGATTGTTAGAAAATCCACTGCTCCCACCCCACCCCCATCCCCGCCCCCGGGCTGCCACGGCCCAGCCCCAGAGCCCCAGGAGTATAACGGTGAGCAGGTAGCTGCGGCCACACCACCCCCGCTGCAGCGCCCTCATCCCTGCACGCAGCCGCATCATAAAGGGGCCCCAGCCTGACCTGGCGCTCAGGTAATGGCCCCGCTGCACCTGCCGGAAACCTGATTAGCAGCTATCGAGTTCACAGGGAAGTCATTTAAGGGTCATCAACGGAATAAAAGACAGCAGCTTTGCAATCTAGCAGAGAGGATCAGCAGGCTTTTATTTATTTATTTTTTAATTGTGAAAAATAGCAGATATACTAAAAAGCAATAAATTTCAAAGCACACCACAACAATTAGTTATGGAACAGATTTCAAAGTTTGGTATGTATGGGTTACAGTATTTCCTTCTAGCTGTTCCAAGACACTGGAGACAGAAAGAAATATCAATATAATGATTCAAAAGTCATATTCATTTTGCTAACTCCTATCATCTCTATTATATAATGGCTCCTTTTCCTTTGATCTTTCTCCCCATGTTTAGGGGTTTTTGGGCTATGGCCATTCTAACTTCATGTTTGAAAGAGCTGTCAATAATATGGGATAGGGGGATGGAACTAGGTGATGTTCTGGAGAAGCTGGGCCTGCTGGGTTTCAGGACTTATCTAGCATAGGAACCCATCTGGAGGGTTTAGGTTTCTGGAAATTAATCTTAGTGCACAGAACCTTTGTAGAATGTCAGATAGAGCCCTAGTTGTTCTTTAGGGTCGACAGGAATGGTTTTGGTTGGGGGTTGGCAAACCATGATAAATAGCAATATCTAACTGAAGCTTCCATAAGAGTAGCCTCTCAACTCTATTTGAACTTTCTCAGCTACTAATACCTTATTTGTTACAATTCTTTCCCTCCTTTTGGTCAAGAAGACATTGTCAATCCCACGGTGCCAGGGCTAGGCTCATCCCCAGCCCACATCAACAGGCTTTTGATCAGCTGAAGGATGGTGTTTTTTAGAGAATAAAAGCATCAGAGTCAGGAGACATGTGGGGAGATGTGGGCCCGGCTATTTGAGTTCTGTGGGTTTTTCAGAATTCTATAGATTCTGCTGTATCGCCAGGTGCATTATTAGGATGCAGATGTTCTTGGGGTATCAGGGTATTTCCAGTCTTTTAGGATGCCCTCCGAAAAGTTAATTCCCCACCAAGGAAATTCAATTAACAAATGGAAAACTTTTTATGTCATAATCAGAGGTCAAAATTAAAATGTAAATTCTGGGCTATGCATGCTAAGCTGAATGAATCCTGGTTCCAGCCCTAAGAACAGGGCAGTGTTCCAGAGGATGGGACAGAGGTTGGGCCTGGAGCTATGAGGTGCAGGGAAGGGGAGACAGTTGAAGGGGGGTGGTGACAGTGGACACACGGGCATGGCCCCTAACCATGGGCCCACTGTGATCTGTGGTTCATAAATTATACAGTACACGTGGGCATGGATCCACAGCATGGTTTTTGTTGGAAAGACTGTTATTCTTTTGGATATTGCTAACTGAATGGACTCCATGACTGGCCTTTTCATTAACAGTCTGACAGTAACTGAGTCATTTGGCAAATTGTGACCCCACGCTGGTCAATTACAGCTACCTTTCAGCACCTGTGCCCAAACTGCTTGGCGTGCCGATTTAAAGACGCATGCATCAGCTAAAAAGCAAATGAGCGCACCATGATTACTGACATAATAAAATAGTAAGGTTTTATATCTCTCTGTAGAATATATAATATCTTATATCCATCTCCTGTTGCTGTATCAAGTTACCTCAATCCCCGTGGCTTAAAAGAACATAAGGTTACTATTGAACAGTTCTGAAGATCAGAAACCTGTAAGGGCCTATACAGGGTTAGGACTTCCAGAGCCCATTGCTCTGTCCACCACAGTCTACTTAAAAACTGAATACAAGATCAGAAATTGTGATTCTGACCATGAAAAAGTGAAAGCCGGCAACTTTAAAAGAGAGCAACCTGCCTCATGAGCAGCTTTCACCCAGAGCTTCGGCATCGAACCCCCCTTTCTCTTCTGAGGGATTCTCCAGGGACCCCTGTGTTGAGTTACTCAACTCCCCTGTTCATTCTCCAGATGGGATGGTGTCTCCTTCCTCCTCTCCTCCTGTGGGTCTTCCAGGTGGGCGAGGAACAGTCCTTGCTTTTGTTGTCTGCATGAATCAGAAGTTCCAAGTATAAACGCCATTTTAGGGAATGTCAAGAAAACAGGAACGCAGCGAATGCATAGATTCAAGTGCACAGATGACGTTTATGTTTGGTTCTATATCAAAAGGAAGAATAAGAAAACTGTGAAGATGAACGAGCCCATTTTCGGAAAACCTTTGAGCTCTTCAGAGAAGTGCTTTACAGATACAAACATTTCTATCCCCGCTCCACTCCCCCAAATCCCCTTTTATTCCCAGTATCCATTACAACACCGGTGACTACTGGGATTGAGAGCTCTGCTTTGGAGGGTACAGGGTGGGCAGGGGTCCGAACGGCCCATGTGGGAACCGAGGACCAAACGTTGGGTCAGTGCCAGGGAGGCCTGACGAGTTACTCTCTCAGCCGTGGAGTCATGGAGCCTGAAGACACGGATATTTTCCTGCCTTTCAAAAGCCTATACACAAACAAGTGTACACTTGACAGAGCGATTTCACTTGCAGGAACCTAGCCTAAAGGAATGTTCAGAAACACAGGCCAGGATATTCACCAAAGAAGTTAGTCCGTGTTATTTGTAATCATGAAAAACTGGAGATAACCCAAATGCCCAACAACTGGGAAATGGTTAGGTAAATTATGGCCTGGAACAGCAGACAGGATTATGCAGCGTTTACAGGTATGAAAGAATTATTTTAATCTTGTTGGGAAATGAAGATGGGCTGATGCAACAGAGAGAAGTGTGATCCTGATTTGAATGTAAAGGATGTTCTCAACAATGTAAATACTGAAGACTAGAAAAAAGAGCAAGGGGAGCACCGACTGTTCATAGTAATTATTTCTGCTTGGTGGAATTATAGATAAGGTTGCTTTTATTTTTCTATATTTTCCAAAATTTCAAAAATGACCTTGGAGGATACTTATATTCTTCTTATATTCTATTGTGTTCTATTCTACTCTATTCTATTCTGTTGTATCCGACCCCATCCTACCCTCTCCTATTATATTGTATCATACTACATTATATATCAAAATTTTAAAGGTTTCTAAAGAACAACAGCCAAGAGATCGCATTTCCATGTTCAGTCTGTATTGTATTGCTTGGTGTCTGCCTATTTTCCACAGATGATGGTGACATGTCTAGGGTTGATTTTTGATATCTACCTTGCTTTAGGGATGGGTTATAGAGCTGGAGTCTTAAAAAGGAACATGGAGAAAACTACTTCTAAAGAATGTTGAAATTTAAACTACTATATATGCTGTTTTTTGGAATTTAGTTTAAGAGGAGGGAGAAGAGGAATGAAGAGACCAAAACAGCCCATCTTGCTGCCTTCCCTGCTAAAAACTTAGCTACCCAATAAGTAAAGCATTTTTTAGCAGATTTTACTGATATATTCACACATGTCCATCCAACATATACAACGTCTCACAGTGTCATCACCTAGTTGTGCATTCATCACACTCAATTTGAGACTGTTCTCCTTGCTCCAAAAAGAAAATTATCAAATAAGCACAAAAAAAGAAAACCAAAAGCACCCCATATCCCCTATCTTCCCCTATTATTGATTTCTAGTATTGGTGAGATTCACCTGTTACCGTTGAAAGAATTTGAAGGTATTACTGTTAATTATAATCCATAGCTTGCAATAGGTATCAGCAAAGCACTTCTTTTCAATTTTTTAAAAATTTATTTTATTTATTAAATGTATCAACGTACAAACACAAACATTCTTACCATATGATCATTCCATTCTACATATATAATCAGTAATTCACAGTATCATCACATAGTTGTATATTCATCATCACGATCATTTCTTAGAACATTTGCATCAATTCAGAAAAAGAAATAAAAAGAGAACAGAAAAAAATTTCATACATACCATACTCCTTAAACCTCCCTTTCATTGATCACTAGCATTTCAATCTACTAAATTTATTTTAACATTTGTTCCCCCTAATATTTATTTATTTTAATCCATGTGTTTTACTCATCTGTCCTTAAGGTAGATAAAAGAAGCATCAGACACAAGGTTTTCACGATCACACAGTCACATTACGAAAGCTGTATCATTATATAATCATCTTCAAGAAACATGGCTACTGGAACACAGCTCTACATTTTCAGGCAGTTCCCTCCAGCCTCTCTGTTAAGACTTAATTAAAAAGGTGATATCTATTTAATGCATAAGAATAGCCTCAGGGTAATCTCTATTGGAATCTTTCAGCCCTTGACACTTTATTTTGTCTCATTTCTCTCTTCCCCTTTTTGGTCTAGAAGGTTTTCTCAATCCCTTAATACTGAATCTCAGTTCATCCTAGGATTTCTGCCACACGTTGCCAGGAAGGTCCACACCCCTGCGAGTTATGTCCCATGTAGACTGGGGGAGGGCGGTGAGTTTGCCACATCTGAGCAACTTGTGGGTGACTCTTTGGCCTAATTTAAGTAGGCTTAGCCTATCCTTTGTGGGTTTAAGTTTCATATAAACAACCCCCAAGTTTGGAGGCTCAGCCTACTGCTTTAGCATAGCACTTTGGATTGGATTTATGTTAATGCTTCATTCACCTGCACCTCTGCCATCATTTACATGTTAATGCATATATATATTTTTTTCATGTAATTTTTGAGTCTCTCTGTAGACAACTGTGTACAGAGAGTCTCTAACTCCAAATGGAGATGGTGATAACTATAGAGAGATTTGAGGCAAGAAGACCCTGTAAGCATGGAGGGTGGGAGTGGTGGTGGGAGCATGGGAGGGGAAAGGGGTGGGGGTAAGGGGTGGGGTCTGGGTATTTGAGGGGTGGAGGGATTAGAGTGGGGGTGGAAGATGAGGTGGGGGATTGGTGAAGAAGAGTCTCTGTTTAAAGGTCTCCACTTAGGAATAGGAAGGAAGGAGACACCTAGAACTTAGTACACTGCCTTCCTCAGGGTCAGGGCAGAGCAGGACTCCCTTCCCCGCCCACCTCTTCATCTGAGCAGGACTCTCACTGGGAGGGACCTGGCCTCCTAGCCTCCAGGCCACCCAGAGGATCTAATTCAGCTCCCATCACTGTGACCAGAAGCCCACCCCACAGAGAGTAAGACCCGCCAGGTCAAGAATATTTTTAGGGGAGAAATGTTGAGAAGGGGGCTGACCCAGCCTCCTGCCTCTGATTCTGCTTCCCCAGGGACTCTGGCATCACTTAGAGTTGAGGATTGGGTTGCTTCTGCTCTTCATGCTGGCAGGGCTTTTTGCATCATTATAATCTGCCCTTTTCTCCCAGTTTCCTCAAAATTTATTCCCAAGCTGGTTTCCCGAAGTTTGGGACATCTCTCTACTGAGCAAGGAGTTCTGATCCCTAAACTGAATCCCAGTGAGCATCTGCACCTGTCCTTCAGCTCTGATCCTGTTTCAATCCCTCAGTCCAGTTGCATTTCCAGCGGTAAGCCATGGTGTCCATGGTGGGCCCTTGGCGTATCTTTTGTCTTAGAAGTTTAATTGGTAACATAATGGAATAACCTTAAAATGTAGCCAAGCAAATCCACTTTCCAGGACTCCCATCTGCCTACTGGGGCTCAGCCCACCTAATCCTGCAGATTGTTTGAGTTGGGGCTGAATTCTCCAAGGGCCAGGGAAACAGGGGCCACAGGTGGGCCAGGCTTTTCACGTACCATGGGTGTGGTAGTTTAGAGCTGTATGTGCCCCAGAAAAACAAGTTCTTGAGCTTAATCATATTTCTGTGGGTGTGAGTCCATTGTAAATAGGACATTCTGATGAGGTCACTTCAGTTAAAGTGACTCAATCAGGGTGGGTCTTAACCCTCCTACTGGAGTCCTTTATAAGCAGAAAGAAATTTGGACATGCAGAGAAAGCCAGAGAAGGAGAGCCAGAAGCTGAAATCAGTGGAACCTGGAAGAGAAGGGAGAAGCCAGAAGGAGCCACCATGTGCCTTACCATGTGACAAGTTAAGAACCAAGGATCACCAGCAGCCAGCCCCAGCATGCCAGTCTTCAGGTAGAAAGCATTACTTTGATGATGCCTTGATTTGTTCTTCTAGCTTACCTGAAAACCCCGAGCCAATAAATTCCCATTGTTTAAGCTGAACCATGGTATTGTACTTGTAGAGCAGCCCTGGAAACAAAAACAGTGGGAACTTGTACCCCACACCACTGTCTAGGCTGCAATTGCGATGGCAGAGGAGGTGAGCACCCTGATGAAGGCCACAGTCCTGATGCAGCAGCCTGGGTGGGTACAAGAGACCATGGGCACCCTCTGCAGGGGTGAGGAAGACCACTTACAGGGGATTTCTGATTTTGATATGACCTTGAGCAGGTTTGCATATAATGAGAAGCAATGTCTTTCTTAGAATAAGTGGGATCATCAGTGAGGAGTGCCACAAGGAGACTCCATTGCCAGTTACAAAGCCATGAAGATTTACCCTGTATTTTCTTCTATAAGTTTTATGGTTTTAGGTTTTATATTTAGGTCATTGATCTACTTTGAGTCAATTTTTGTATATGGCAGGAGGTAGTGGTCCAACTCCAATCTTTGGCAAGTCAATATCCAGTTTTTCCTGCACCATTTGTTGAAGAGACTTCCTTCCCCAGTGAGCAGACTTGATCAAAAATCAATCGGCCATAAGAAGATAGTGGAATAGGATAGATTGTGTTCACCCCTGCTCTGAGGAACAGCTAGAGAAGGTATGGAAAGGTGACTGAGGTGGCAATTCCAGGGTGTAAGTGACCTTGAGGGTCTTCTACACCACATAGGGAGGCCCTGGTTGCAAAAGCTGAAGAACTGAGATGCAGAGAACCAGAGACCATCCCAGCTGGGGCAAACAGCCTAATGCACCTCTTTCCAAATGGAAGCCCGGATCCCTCAGGAGTGCATGGACAGGGAGATGGGGACTAGGAAGGACCAGCATAGCATCCCCAACTGTGCTTGTACCTGTGCGCAATGCATCACTGCACTGGTGAGCCCTGCTCTGCATCCTGCTCCACATCCATCCCACAAATACAAAGCTTTAGACTACTGAAGGAAATCAACGTCCAAAGTAAACCTATCAAGAGATTTATAAGCCTCAAAGACAACAGAAGATTACTAAGCATATCATGATGCAGACAAATATAGCCCAGCCTAATGACCAGAGTAAAACAACAGAGGAGACATAGACTTTGGAACAACTCTGCTAAATAAAATAAATGGGATGGTTAATGAAATAAAGTAGATCAAGAAGACACTAAAAGAGCATAAAGAATTTGAAAGAATAAATAGAAAAATAGCAGAAATCATAGAGATTAAAGATATTGTAGACCAAATAAAAATATACTTGGGATACACAACAGCAGATTTGAAGAAGCAGAAGAAAGAATAAGCAAACTAGAGGAAAGGAGAACTGATTTTAAATACTCAAAAGAGCAAATGGCAAAAAGGATGGAAAAATTTGAATTGGATCTCAGGGAAATGATGGAAAAGACAAAGTGCACCAATATAAGAATCATTCATGTCTCAGGAGAAGAAAAGAGAAGAGTAAAGGGCTAGGAAGATTAGATGAGGATATAATGGGGGAAACTTCCCAATAAAGGTCATAAATATGCAAATTAAAGAAGCCCAGTGAACTCCAAATAGAATAAATCCAAACAGGCCTTCCCCAAGACACATAGTAATCAGTTTGTCAAGTGTTGAAGAGAAGCAGAAAATTCTAAATGTGGCAAGAGTAAAACAATCTGCTACATACAAGGGAAACTACATAAGACTAAGTTCAGACTACTCAACTGGCACTATGGAGGTGAGAATGCAGTGGTATGATATATTTAAGATCCTGAAGGAGAAAGACAGCTGGCCAAGAATTCTGAACCCAGCCCACATTTTCCTTCAAAACTGAGAGAGAGATTAAAAATTTCACAAACAAACAAATCCTGAAAAAAACTGTCAACAAGAATCCAGCCCTATATGGAAAAAAAAAAAAGACAGGAGAGGGAGTTCTGGAGAAGGGCACAGAATTGAAGAGTACCAGTAAGGTGACTTAAAGGATAAAAAGAGAAACAGGGAAAAGAATATATAGGTCTGACAAATAAAATCCAAACAATAAGATGGTGGATTCAAGAAACGCCTTTTCAGTAATAACTTTGAATGTTAACTTATGAATTAAAGGATACAGATTGGCAGATGGATTTTAAAATATAATCTAGCTAAATGCTGCTTACAAGAGACTCACCTTAGACATAAGGATTCAAATAGATTGAAAGTGAAAGGATGGAAGAAGATGTTTCACACAAGTTGTAACCAAAAGAAAGCAGGAATAGCTATACTAATATCATACCAAATAGCCTTTAAATGTAAAGACATAAGAGACAAAGAAGGACATTATAAATTAACAAAAGGTACAATTCACCAAGCAATAATAATAATAATAAATATTTATACTCCCAATCAAGGAACTCCAAAGTACATGAGACAGACATTGGGAAAACTGAAGGGAGTAATAGATGTTTCAACAATAACAGTAGGAGTCTTCAATACACCACTCTCCTCTATAGATAGAATAACCAGGCAGAGGCTCAACAAGGAAATAAAGAAGTTAACAACTTGATAAATGAATTAGACCTAAAAGGCATATATAGGTCATTACACGCCAAAACACTGGGATATGCATTCTTCCCTAGTGCTCATGGAACATTCTCCAGGATAGATCATATGCTGGGGCACAAAAAATGTCTTTATAAATGTAAAAACATTGAAATAATTCAAAGCACTTTCTTTGATCATAATGGAATGAAGCCAGAAATCAATAACCACCAAAGAATGAGAACTTTCACAAATATATGGAGATTGAATAACACTCTCTTAGGCAACCAGTGGGTCAAAGAAGAAATTGCTAGAGAAATTAGTCACTATCTGGAGATGAATGAAAATGAGAATACAATATATCAGAACTTAGGGGATGCAGCAAAGGCTGTGCTGAGAGGGAAATTTATTGCCTTAAATGCCTATATTAAAAAACAAGAAAGAGCACAAATTGAGGACTTACCTGCTCTCCTGGGGGAACTTGAGAAAGAACAGCAAACTAACCCCAAAGCAAATAGAAGAAGAGAAATAATAGGATTAAAGCAGAATTAAATGAATGGAAGAACAAAAGAACAATAGAAAGAATCAATAAAACAAAAGCTGTTTCTTTTTGAGAAAATCAATAAAATAGATGCACCACTAGAAAAGCTGACAAAGAAAAAAAGAGAGAGGATGTAAATAAACAAAATCAGAAATGAGAAGTAGTGCATTACCACAGACCCTGAAGAAATAAAAGAAATTATAAGACGATGCTATGAAAAATGCCAACAAAATAGACAACTTAGATGAAATGGACAAATTCCTGGCAACACACAAACAAGCTACATGGACAAAGGAAGAAATAGAAGATCTCAACAAACCAATCATAAGTAAAGAGATTCAATCAGTCATCAAAACTCTTCCCACAAAGACAAGCTCAGGGCTGGATAGCTTCACAGGGGAATTTTGTTAAATATTCCAAAAAGAACTAACACCAATTCTGCTCAAAATTTTCCAAAAAAAATTGAAGAGAAGCAAACACTATCTAACTCATTTTATGAAGCTAACATCATTTCAATACTGAACCAGGTAAAGATGACATAAGGAAAATTACAGGCCAATCTCCCTAATGAATATAGATGCAAAAATCCTCAACCAAATACTAGCAAATCAAATCCAACAACATATTAAAAGAATTATACACCATGACCAAGTGGGCTTTTTATCAGGAATGCAAGGATGGTTCAACACAACAAAATCAATTAATGTAATACAGCACATTAACAAATTGAAAGAGAAAAATCACATGATCATCTCAATTTGATGCTGAAAAGCATTTGACAAAATTCAACATCCTTCTCTGATAAAAACACTTCAAAGACAGGAATCAAAGGCAACTTCTTCAATATGATAAAAGGCGTATATGAAAAACAGATAACCAGCATCATACTCAATGGAGAGAGACTGAAAGTTTTCCACCGAAGATAAGGAAAGAGACAAGATACCCTCTATCACCACTATTATTCAACATTGTACTAGAAGTTCTAGTTAAAGCAATCAAGCAGGAAAAAGAAATAAAAGGCATCCAAATTGGAAAGGAGGACGTAAAATTTTCATTATTTGCAGATGACGTGATATTATACCTGGAAAATCCTGAGAAATATACAACAAAGTTACATGAGCTAATAAACAAATTCAGTAACATTATTATACACAAACAATGACCTGAGGAGTCAGTTAAGGAAAAATATACATTTAAAATAGCAATTAAAATAATCAAGTATGTAGGAATGAACTTAACTAGGGCTGTAAAGGACTTGTACACAGAAAACTATATAACATTACTAAAAGAAATCAAAGGTCTAAATAGGTGGGAAAACATTCCATGCTCATGGATAAGAGGGTTAAATATAGTTAAGATGTCAATTCTATCTAGATTGATGTACAGATTCAATGCAGTACCAATCAAAATTCCAATAAGCTAGTTTGAAGACTTGGAAAAGCTAGTTACCAAATTTATCTGGAAGGGAAAGAGAACTTGAATAGCAAAAAGTATCCTATAAAAGAAGAATGAAGTGGGACAATTAACACTTCCTGATTTGAAAACTTGTTACAAAGCTACAGTGCTCAAAACATTATGGTACTGGCAAAGATAGAAGTATTGACCAAAGGGGTCAAATTGATAGTACAGAAATAGATCACCAAATCTATGGTCAACTGATCTTTGACAGGGCCCCAAAATCCACTGAACTGGGCCAAAATAAATGAGCATGGGAGAACTGGATATCAGTAGCCATAAGAGTGAAAGAGGACCCTTACCTTACACCCTATACAAAAGTTAACTCAAATTGAATCAAACATCTAAACATAAGAAACAGTACCATTAAGTTCCTAAAAGAAAATGTAGGGAAACATCTTTAAGCCCCAGTAATAAGAGATCACTTCCTAAACTTTACACCCAAAGCACAAGCAACAAAAGAAAAAATAGATAAATGGGAACTCCTCAAAATCAAATGCTTCTGCACCTCAAAAGATTTCATCAGAAAGGTGAGGTGACAGCTAAGTCAATGAGAGAAAATATTTGGAAATCACACATTAGACAAAGGTTTGATATCCCATATACATAAAGAAACCATACAACTCAACAACAAAAGGACAAACAACCCAATAACAAAAAGGGCTAAAGATATGAATAGGCATTTTTCTGAAGAGCAAATACCGATGGCTCAAAACCACAGGAAGAGAGGTTCGTTTTCATTGGCTATAAGGGAAATGCAGATCAAGACTACAATGAGATTCCACCTCACACCTATAACAATGGCTGCTATTAAACAAACAAACATCCTACAAATGTTCAAGAGGATGTGGAGAAATTGGGACACTTATGCACAGCTGATGGAAATATATAATGGTACAGCCGCTATGGACAACAGTTTGGGGATTCCTTAGGAAACGAGATATCGAGTTGCCCTATGACCTGGCAATAGCACTACTCAGTATATATACAGAACAGTTGAAAGCAGTGACATGAGCAGACATTTGCACACCAATGTTCATAGCAGCATTATTCACAATTGCCAAAAGATGGAAACAATCCAGGTGCCCATCAACAGACAAAATTGGATTAACAAAATGCAATATATACACATGATGGAATAGTATGTAACTATAAGATGAAGTGACGTCCTGAAGCACATGACAAGATGGATGAGCCTTGAGGACATAATACTGAGTGAAATAAGCCAGACACAAAAGGATAGATACTGTATGAGTCCACTTTTATGACCAGCATAAAGGCATAATCAGAGGCTTATAATACAGAATATAGGGAACTTAGAGATACATAGAAGCTAGAGTTGGGTGAATGGTTAGCTAATGAGGTTGATCTCAAAGTAAGGGAATAGAGAGTAGTGAAGGCAGTTGTCTAGTGGGTCTGTAAGTAATATTATCATGTTGAAGGTGAATATGATTGAAAGGAGCTGTATGGATCTATGTGCCCACTGATTAAACACTACAAATATAAATAAGTACTTGCATAAACTACTTCATAGGTACAATTCTTCTACAAATGGTGCTTAAGTTCAGGGTATAGGGAGAAAACTGCTACTGCATGCTATGGGCTATGTTTAAAAGGAAAACATCAGCTGTACCACAGCAACAGCAGCAGTAAATAATGGGGGGAGGGACAAGAATTAAGAGTAGGTTTAGATTTCCTATTTGGTGAGGGTGTGGTTATTGGTTTTCTTTCTCTTGAGAAAAATGAAATTATCTCACATTGAGAATGTTGTTGGACAGTGGACTTTGGACATTATACATGATGCCTGATGATGGCAGGTGGCTAAAAGATGCACGGACTGAGAAGTAGATTGGTGAATGATGGTGTATACATATGATCAAAAATTGTGCTGCTACTAAAAGGAACAAAGTTGTGAGGCAGACAACATTGTGAATGAACCTGTAGGACATTTTGTGAGGGTAAATAAGCCAGAAAAAAAAGAGCAATTATTGTATGGTCTCCTTTAGAAAATGCTTATAAAAAAACGGGCCTAGATTGTCAGCTCAATGGTCACGTTTAATCTGGAGTGGTAATTTTTATTTTTGGATTTGAGAGGCTGTTTAATATATGTATAACCTGGTATTTAGAGATAAGAAGGAAGCCAGTCAGGTCAGGATTAAGGTAATTCAGAACACAGAGATAAGGAAGACATTGTCTACATTTTAGAACCTCACCTACTCTTTGAGACCGAAAGAAGAAAAGTTTATTTTGTTCAGAACTTAAATTTTCTGTAGCACATAATCTAACTCAATCTGTCTGTATAGATCATTTAAACAATCAAAGCACAGGGATCCAAGAATAACAATGAGGACCTTTAATCCTGTATAGCTTAATGTAATGCCTGGATGTATCCTACAGTATATTAGGCAGATAATCAAAAGGTATTGGCAAAGTCCCTTGAAGGATGAGAGAAAAAACATGGAACTATTAAATTTTACCACCAGGGAAATCCTTGATACTGTGTCACACATTATGGACACACAAATCAATAGGCCAAGCCCTTGATCCTGAGGCTTACTCTTTTTTTTTTTTTCAGATATCATTTTTAAATTTTTTTATTTTTTATTAATTAAAAAAAATTACAAGAAACACAAACATTCCCAACACATACACTCAGCAATTCACAATGTCATCACATAGTTGCATATTCATCACCATGATCATTTCCCAGAACATTAGCATCAATTCAGAAAAAGAAATAAAAAGACAACAGAAAAATATAACAAACAGAAAAAAAATTTTACAGGCCATACCCCTTACTGATCCCTTTCATTGATCACTAGAATTTCAAACTAAATCTATTTTAACATTTGTTCCCCCTATTATTTATTTTTATTCCATATGTTCCTCTCATCTGTTGACAAGGTAGATAAAAGGGGAATCAGACACAAGGTTTTCACAATCACACAGTCACATTGTGAAAGCTATATCATTATATAATTATCATCAAGAAAAGTGGCCACTGGAACACAGCTCTACATTTTCAGGCAGTTCCCTCCAGCCTCTCCATTATGTCTTGGATAACAAGGTGATATCTACTTAATGCATAAGAATAACCTCCAGGATAACCTCTCAACTCTGTTTGGAATCTCTCAGCCATTGACACTTTGTCTCATTTCACTCTTCCCCCTTTTGGTTGAGAAGGTTTTCTCAATCCCTTGATGCTGAATCTCAGCTCATTCTGGGATTTCTGTCCCACACTGCCAGGAAGATACACACCCCTGGGAGTCATGTCCCACGTACACAGGGGGTGGGTGGTGAGTCTGCTTGCTATGTTGGCTGGAGAGAGAGGCCACATCTGAGCAACAAAAGAGGTTCTCTTGGGGTTGACTCTTAGGCTTAATTTTAAGTAGGCTTGACCTATCCCCTGTGGGGTTAAGTTTCATATGAACAAACCCCAGGACTGGGGGCTCAGCCTATAGCTTTGGTTGGCCACACTGCTTGTGAGAATATCAAGAATTCAACTTGGGGAAGTTGAGTTTTCCCCCTTTCTCACCATTCCCCGAAGGGACTTTGCAAACACTTTTCCACTCACTGATCAAATCACTCTGGGATTCATCAGGGCATCACCTGGACAAACCAACAAAATCTCATGTCCTATACAAAGTGTCATGTACTTAAGGTGTTCAATCAACTATCTACATAAGTTATATTAGGAGATGCACTAGTCAAAGTGTAGATTTGTACCAAATAAACATTTTTTGCTTTAGTCTCACACATTAGTTGAAATTTTAAAATATTAATTACCATCTATTTTCAGCACACCACAGTAATGACATTCTTTTGTTCTTCCTCATGCAAAAACATTTTTAAATTTGTACATTTAGTCACTATCATTATACACTCTAGGCATTCCTAGATTACACCATCTCAATCTTTATCATCTATTTTAATTTGTAATTTCATTTATGCCCCAGCCCTCCTCCCTCTATCATTCTCATATGCAGTTTCATTCAGTGTTTTAACATAATTGTATTACAGTTAGGTAATGCTGTGCTGTCCATTTCTGAGTTTTTATATTCAGTCCTGTTACACAATCTGTATCCCTTCAGCTCCAATTACCCAATATCTCATCCTATTTCTATCGCTTGATGGTCTCTGTTACCAATGAAACATTCCAAGTTTATTCACTAACGTCAGTTCATATCAGTGAGACCATACAGTGTTTGTCCTTTTGTTTCTGGCTAATCACACTCAGCATAATGTCCTTAAGGTTCATTCATGTTGTTACATATTTCATAACTTTCTTCTGTCTTACAGCTGCATAATATTCCATCTTAGGTAAATGTCACAGTTTGTTTAGTCAACTGTCTGTTGATGGACATTTTGGCTGTTTCCATCTCTTGGTAATTGTTAATAATGCTTCTATAAACATTGGTGTGTAAATGTCCATTTGTGTCCTTGGCCTTGTGTCCTTTGAGTAGAGACAGCATATAAATGGATCCTGTTTTTTAATCCATTCTGCCAGACTATGTCTTTTGATTGGAGAGTTTAATCCATTAACATTCAGTGTTATTACTGCATGGGTAGTACTTTCTTCTACTATTTTGCCTTCTGGATTTTATATGTCATATCTAATTTTCCTTCTTTTTACCTTTACTCATAGTCTTCCTTTCTCCACTCTTCTCCACACCTCTCTCTTCTGTCTTCATATCTGTCTCTAGTGTTCCCTTTAGTGTTTCTTGCAGAGCTCGTCTCTTGGTCACAAATTCTCTCAGTGATTTTTTGTCTGAAAATGTTTTAATTTCTCTCTCATTTTTGAAGGACAATTTTGCTGGATATAGAATTCTTGGTTGGCAGTTTTTCTCTTTTAATAATTTAAATATATTATCCCACTGTCTTCTCACCTCCATGGTTTCTGCTGAGAGATCTGCACATAGTCTTATTGGGCTTCCCTTGTCTGTGATGGTGCTTTTCTCTTGCTGCTTTCAAGATCCTCTCTTTCTCTTTGACCTCTGACATTCTGATTACTAAATGTCTTGGAGTATGTGTATTTGGATCTATTCTCTTTGGGGTATGCTGAACTTCTTGGATCTGTAATTTTAAGTCTTTCATAAGAGTTGGGAAATTTTCAGTGATAATTTCCTCCATTAGTTTTTCTCCTCCTTTTCCATTCTCTTCTCCTTCTGGGACACCCACAACATGTATATTCATGCGCTTCATATTGTCTTTCAATTCCCTGAGTCCCTGCTCATATTTTTCCATTTATTCCCTATAGTTTCTGTTTCTTGTTGGATTTCAGATGTTCCATCCTCCAGTTTAGAAATCCTATGTTCTGTCTCTTGAAATCACCATTGTAGGTTTCCATTGTTTTTTCATCTCTTCTATCATGACTTTCATTCCCGTAAGTTCTGTGATTTGCTTTTTCAGACTTTCAGTTTCTTCTTTTTGTTCTTTCCTTGCCTTCTTTATATCCTCCCTCAATTCATTGATTTGGTTTTTGATGAGGTTTTCCATGTCTGTTCATATTCTGAATTAATTGTTTCAGCTCCTGTATCTCATTTGAATTGTAGGTTTGTTCCTTTGACTGGGCCATAGCTTCAATTTTCCTAGTGTGATTTGTTATTTTTTGCTGGTGTCTAGGCATTTAATTACCTTAATTAGTTTATTCTGGAGATTGCTTTCACTTCTTTTATCTAGGGTTTTCTTGCTGGATGAATTTGTTGTCTATCTGTTCTTTGACATTCCGTTCAGCTTTATCTGGACCTTTAGCTTAAGTTTTGTTTAACAGAGGAGGATTTTTCAGTTCTTTGTTTCTTGTTTCTTGCCCTGCTTGTGTGGTGCCTTTCCCCTGCCACACACACTTAGTCTACTTAGATATTATAGACCCCAGCCAGATTTTCCCAGACCAAACTGGCCTCATATCAGGAGGAAAGAGTCACCTGCATCGGTTCCCTGAGGGTGAGACCCAGCAGGTTGAAAGACTTTCCTGTGAAGTCTCTGGACTCTGTTTTTCTTATCCTGCCCTGTGTGTGGCGCTTGTCTGACTGCAGGTCCCACCAGCATAAGATGATGTGGTACCGTTAACTTTGGCAGACTCTCCCTGCTGGGGGTGTGGTGGAGACAGAGGAGAGGTTGTAGGCTGGTTTTAATGACTTCAAATTACCAAGCCCTGGGGTCTGAATTCCTTGAGGGAGTGATTCCACCTGAGTTGGGCTTCACCCCTCCCCTGGGGTAGGCACAGGCTCCAGACAACCCCCAAAAGAGCTCATTTCTGCCTATGCCTGGGGCAGTTGCAGCCTGAAAAGTCCTGCTGTGGTATTCAGAGGCAGTCAAGCCTTTTTAGATACACAGCCACAAAAACCTCTGTTTCCTTCTCCCCCCCACCCCCCACTTTTCTGTCAGTCCTGCCCCCTTGGCGCCCAGGCAAAAATAAGCAACCTCTGCTTTGATCAGGTTCACCTAAGCTGGGGGCCTATTTTTAGTAGTCAGAATTTGTTAATTAGTTCCACAATTGGCGTTTGATTGTGCCCAGTCCCTACTGCTGGTAAAGTCCTTTCCTTTCCCCTCTGGGAAGCGGCCTGTGGGGGGGGGGGGCACTGGCCACCGCATCTCTGGGGGCTCCCGGTTCTGGGGGGTGCTTGCAGCCGGTCCAACAGGTCCAGACTGGGGTACGCTGTGTGTCTGGTCACTGACGTGGCCCCAGGAGCTGTTCTGTGCTGTTTCTGGTTATTTAGTAGTCGTTCTGGAGGACGAACTAAAATGCGTACGTTGTTAAGCCGCCATCTTGACCCGGGAGTCTCCTGAGGCTTACTCTTGTGAAGCTTATATAGGTAGTGGAGAAGCTTAACCTACCTATAGGTATGCCTAAGAATCACCTCTGCAGGACCCCTGTTGTTGCTCAGATGTGGCCTCTTTCTCTGTAAGCCCAACTCTGCAAATGAAACCGTTGACCTCCCCACTACATGGGACGTGACATCCAGGGGTGAATGTCTCCCTGGTGGTGTGGGAGATGTCCCCAGGGATGAGTCTGGCCCTGGCATTGTGGGATCAACAATACCATCATGACAAAAAGAGGGAAAAGAAGTGTGACAAATAAGGTACAGTGGCTGAGAGAGTTCAAATAGAGTCAAGAGGCTACTCTGGAGGTTACTCTTGAGCATGCTTCGGTTAGATATTGCTACCTATCATAAATTGCCAAACCAAAGCAAAACCATTCCAGCCAATCCTAAAGATACCTAGGGCATTATACAGGATTCTGCAAAGGTTCCATGCACTAGGGTAACTTTCCAGAAACCTACAACCTCCAGATGGGTCCCTGGACCAGAAAAATCCTCAAAAGCAGACGGGCCAGCCTCTCCAGAACATCAACTAGTTCCATCTCCTTATCCCATATTACTGACAGTCCCTTTCAATATGAAAAAGTTAGGATGGCCATAGCTCAAATACCTCTAAAGAATGAGAGAAACATCAAAGGCAATGGTGGAGTCTTGCAGAGAAGTTCAGCTTTAACAAATGAGTATGAATACTGAATCAGTATATTGGTACTTCTTTTAGTCTCCAGTACCTCAGAGCAGCTAAAAATAAAAACCTAAAATTGTGGTATTGAAACTCATTCCAAACTCTGAAATCTGTTCTGCAACTAATTGTTGCAATATACTTTCAAATGTATTGCTTTTTTGTATATATGTTATTTTTCATAAAAAAAAAAACAAAAAATAAGAGAAGGAGGAGTAAAATAGAAAAGATAGGATTTAACAAATGAATATGACTGCTGAATCAATATATTGGTATTTCTTTTGGTCTCCAGTGTTTTGGAGCAGCTAGAAGAATAAAATGAAAAATCATGGAACTGTAGCCCATACCAAACTTCAAAATCTGCTTTATAACTACTTGTTAAAATGTACTTGGAAATTTATTGTTTTTTGTGTATATGTTATTTTTCACAATAAAAAAAAGTTAAAAAAATCAATTAGCCATAGGTGTATGGATTTACTTCTGGACTCTCAATTATGTTCCATTGGTCTATATGTCTGTTCTTATATCCATACAATACTCTTTTGATTATTATAGCTTTGTAGTAACTTTTAAAATCAGGAAGTGTGAGTCCTCCAACTTTATTCTTTTCTCAAAGTGGTTTTGACTATTCAAGGCCCTTTATAATTTCATATAAATCTGAGGAGCAGCCTTTCCATTTCTGAAAAAAAAAAAAAAAAAGACTGTTGGGATTTTGTTAGAGATTATGTTGAATCTGTGCAGCTCTTTGGGTTGTATTTACATCTTAACAATGTTAGATTTTCCAATCCATAGACATGGAAAGTCTTTCCATTTACTTGGATCTTATTTTCTTTCAATAATGTTTGGTAGCTTTCACTGTGTAGGTGTGGTGGGTGAATTATGTATTCCGGTTTGGACATATTCTCCACTTGGTCCACATTCTAGTGGGTGTGGATTCATTGTAAATAAATTGTGTTCAAGATGTTATTTCAGTTAAGGTGTGTCCCAAATGAATCAGGTGGGCTTTAATGTAGATTACTGGAGTCCTTTATAAAAGCAGAGTGAAAATCAGATGGAGAGAAAAGCCACAGGGAGCAGCCAGCAGCTGAAAGTCAACAGAGTATGGAAGAGAAAGAAGATGCCACCATGTGCATTGCCATATGGTAGAAAAACCAAGGAACTGCAAAGTTTTGCAGTCAGTCAGAAGATACCAACTGCAGGAGGAAGTAAGCCTTTTAGCTGTTAAAACCATGAGCCAATGAACTCCTGTTGTTAAGCCAACACATTGTATGGTATTTGTTTCAGCAGTTAGGAAATAAGTCTGTCACCGATGTGGTTAAAATTTGTTCCTAGGTATTTTATATTTTCAGATGCTTATGTAAATGAAATTGTTTTCTTTTTGGATTGTTCATTGCTGGTGTATAGAAACATAACTTTCACTTGTCTCTGAAAGTGTAATCTTTCAGAGATGATGAAATGTCACTGAAGACTGCGCTGCCTGCTCCCCACTTGTCAGCTAGCCTGTTCCCCTCCACACAGCCAGATCCTGTGCTGGGATGAGGTGTCTGAACATGTTCGGGGAGGAGGGGAACAGGCCTTTGCTGCTGAGGGCTGTCAACTCAGTCTTTAAAGAAATTTTAAAGAAATTTGTTTTTTTTATTGTAAAAGACACATTCCTTTTGTACACAACATGTCTCTGTGAACAGACAGTATAGCTTGTTGAATAAAACTAGGGCTCTAGAGCTGGCCTGCCTGAGTCCAAACTCCAACTCACTCCTGCTACTTAACTTCTCTGGGCCTCAGTTTCCTCATTTGTAAAATGGGATTGTTGAGGTTGTACCTACCCGCAAAGATTGTCACGAGATGGTGCACTGTGTGGTCCTGGATTGGCACCTGAACCAGATATGTTACATTAGTGAGGCAAGTGGCATAATTGGAATAAGACTAATTCATTTCCTGATGTTGGTCATTGTGGCTATATAGGACACCAATATTTGGCAACGCTGAGTGAAGGGTACATGGGAATTCCTGCATTATTTTTGCAACTTTTTGATAAGTCTGAAATTATGCCAAAGCGAATTTGAAAAATAAAACAGAATCTGAAAAAAAATTGTCATGAAGGTTTTATGAGCTTTCAACATAGAAAGCACTAGAGCACAGTGCTTGTCATATAAGAAGCACTCAATAAATAATGGTGATTTTTTTTTATTTAAAAAATGTGTAATTTATAGTTTCTCTTCTCAGAAACAACCACTTGTCAAAAGCTTGGTGTTTCTCCTCCCACATATTTTCACTGTCTGTGCAGACTGCTGTTTTGGAGGAAATATTTTATTGATAAAGCAGCACACAAACACAAACCTCTTAACATACAAATATTCCACACATGGTGTAGTCAATGGCTTAGAATATCATCACATAGTTGTATATTCATCACCATGATCTTTTTTTGGGGGGGAATGATAATCATTTTATATTAATCTTTACAAAAGGAGTGTGATTCATACTCCGGAGACCTTCTTTATTAAGCTACAGCTAGTAGTATGCTCAGTATTCATAAACATTTTCTTCTTATGTTTTACCCATATTGTGACTTAATAGCTGATCTTAAAAGATAGTTTTTTTTAATTAAAAATTTTTTTTCTAAACATAACATACAAACACAAACATTCTTACCATATGATCATTCCATTCTTGGTATATAATCAATAACTCACAATATCATCACCACGATCATTTCTTAGAACATTTACATCAATTCAGAAAAAGAAATAAAAAGAAACAAAAAAAATTCATACATACCATACCCCTTACCCCTCCCTCTCATTGACTGCTAATATTTCCATCTACTCAATATATTTTAGCCTTTGCTTCCCCTATTTTTTTCTATATCCCTTACCACTCCCTTTCATTGATCACTAGCATTTTAATCTACTAAATTTATTTTAACAATTGTTCCCCCCATTATTTATTTATTTTTAATCCATATATTTTACTCATCTGTCCAGACTGTAGATAAAAGGAGCATCAGACACGAGATTTTCACAGTCACACAGTCACATTGCGATAGCTATATCACTATCCAATCATCTTCAAGAAACGTGGCTATTGGAACACAGCTCTACATTTTCAGGCACATCCCTTCAGCCTCTCCAATATACCTTAACTAAAAAGGTAATATCTATATAATGTGCCAGAATAGAATAACCTCCAGGATAACCTCTCGACTCTGTTTGAAATCTCTTTGACACTTTATTTTGTGTCATTTCTCTCTTCCCCTTTTTGGTCTAGAATCTCTTGATGCTGAGTCCCAGCTCATTCTAGGATTTCTGTCCCATGTTGCAAGGAAAGTTTACACCCCTGGGAGTCATGTCCCATGTAGAGATGGGGAGGGCAGTGAGTTTGCTTGTCATGTTGGCTGAGAGAGAGAGGCCACATTTGAGCAACAAAAGAGATTCTCTGGGGCTGACTCTTAGGCCTAATTTTAAGTAGGCTTAGCCTATCCTTTGTGGGGATGTTCATATGAACAAACCTCAAGATTGAGGGCTCAGCCTATTGCTTTGATTGTCCCCACTGCTTGTGAGAATACATCATGATCATTTTTTAGAACATTTGCATCACTCCAGAAAAAGAAATAGAGAAAAAACTCATATACCATGCCCCTGACCCCTTCCTCTATTTGACTGCCAGTATTTCCATCTACCCAATATATTTTAACCTTTGTTCCCGTTAATATTTGCTTATTTTTTAATCCATATTTTGTACTCACATGCAGACTACTTTTAAAGTTTAGGTTTTTATGAACTATATTTCACAAGAAAGACTCTGTGTTTAAAAATTATAATTCTTAAATTATAACTATAATTTAATTATATAGTGATACATTAAATATTTAATTATATTATACATTATTTAATATTTTAATCATATAGTTGACATATATTTAATTAATAATTAAATGAGTAATACACGATTATAATATATAATATTAATGTACTATACATTTAATTATTTATTAATACAGTTTTATTATAATACCTCTTGTACACATATTCAATGTATTGTTGAAATTTTCAGGCTCTCTCTTTTTAAAGTGGTGTGGTTTTATCTGTTACAATATTATTTTTTCTAGATTCTTTAGAAACTATCCAGAAAGTAAGATTATGGGAAACTGCCATCCCATCAGTTTGCTTGTGAGGTGCTATCTGAGACTGAATACCCATGCCTGAGAAAATGTTATATAGGGTTTATGTCATGGTCAGGTTCATGTGTCAACTTGGCTAGGTGGTGGTACCTGTTTGTCTGGTTGGGTAAGTGCTGGCCTGTCTGCTGTGATGAGGACATTTCATAGAATTAGATCATGATCATGTCAGCTACATCCACAGCTGATTACATTTGTTAATTAAATTATTACAAATTAAACAAATTAAAATATTACATTTATAATCAGCCAAAGGGGAGTGTCTTCTGCAATGAGTGATGCTTAATTTGATCATTGGAAGCCTTTTAAGGAGGATTCAGAAGAGACAGGCTCTTCCTGTTTTGACTGGCGAGCCTCTCCTGTGGAGTTCGTCCAGACCCTCCATCAGCATCGTGGACTTCACAGACTGCCCTGCGGATTTTGGACTCTGCGTTCCTGCGATCATGTGAGACACTTTTATAAATTTTATATTTGTGAGTGTTCCCCGTTGATTCTGTTTCTCTAGAGAACCCTAACTAATACAGAGGCCTACCTAATTGGTCATCTATTTAAGTGAATACACCTGCCAAGGGAAAAGAGCAAAAGTTATTTTACTGCAAACACATACTATCTCAGTTATATTCTGGGTTAAATGGGGTTTGGGGGTTCAGCAGGAAACCCAGCCCTCATTTTGCTGGGAAAAAGCATGTGAGAAAGCCCCTTTATCTGTTATTTATGGATGGAGATTCAGACAGGGCCTGCAGGAATCAGAGCAGGGGTGGGGGCCTCTGTGAAGATGGGTGGGCAGGACAGGGACTGTGTTTCCCACAACCCCAGGACCCACAAAGGCCCCCAGAGCACCCTCTCTGTACCCTGAGACCCTTACCCAGATGCCTGAAGGAATGCAGGGACCTGGAGCCAACCTTCTCTTTCCTGTCCTCCACCCTATCAGGAAGTCCCTTCCCCCTATACAGCTCTACTTGGGGTGGGGGGGAGTCCCACGAATTCTAGGTGAAGGGTTCTTTCCCACTGATATTCAAAGGGAGTTGGGAAGGGGGAAGGCAGGTGCTGTTTTTATAGGGGAGGAAAGAGCTGGAAATGGGTCAAGTCATCCTTAAATAGAGGTTGGGTCCCAGGCCTGGTTTGTAGATGGAGAAGTTCACACAGTTCTTTCCAGCCATTCCCTGCCCTGGAATTTGGTGGGTAGAGGAATCTGGTGGGTCCAGAAGAAGGAGTTGAAGCATCACCAAGGGTATCCAGCCTGTCTCTGATCGCCGTCCACTAGGTACCAGGGCTCCTTGGTTTGGGCTACCAGCTCTGACTCAACAACATGAAAAACTCTGTGTGCAGGTTTTAAAGGATGTATACACCCTAGAAAAGCCATGTTTTAATCAAAATCCTATTTCATAAAGGTAGAATAACTCTATTCAATACTGTATGTTTGAAATCAGATCATCTCCCTGGAGATGTGATTTAATCAAAAGTGGTTGTTAAACTGGATTAGGTGATGACATGTCTCCACCCATTTGGGTGGGTCTTGATAAGTTTCTAGAGTCCTATAAAAGAGGAAACATTTTGGAGAATGGAGGAGATTCAGAGAGAGCAGAGAATACTGCAGCATCATGAAGAAGAGAGTCTATCAGCCAGCGCTTTGGAGATGAAGAAGGAAGATGCCTCCTGGGGAGCTTCATGAAACAGGAAGCCAGAAGAGAAAGCTAGCAGATGACGCTGTGCTTGCCATGTGCCCTTCCAGCTGAGGGAGAAACCATGACTGTGTTCACCATGTGCCTTCTTGGATGAGAGAGAGACCCTGAACTTCATTGGCCTTCTTGAACCAAGAATCTTTCCCTGGATACCTTGATTTGACATTTCTATAGACTTGTTTTAATTGGGACATTTTCTCAGCCTTAGAATTGTAAACTCATTAAATTCCCCCTTTTAAAAGCCATTCTGTTTCTGGTATATTGCATTCCAGCAGCTAGCAAACTAGAACACTCTGCTTTCAAAGTGAGGTCCTGCGTAGGTTTCCAGGTTGCACCCACAAAAGACCTTTGGGATCAGAAGCAGGTTGCAATTTTTAATTTTGACGAGGTCCCATTTATCTATTTTTCCTTTAGTTTCTTGTACTTTGGATGTAAAGTCTATGACAGCATCGCCTAACACAAAGTCCTAAAGATACTCCTCTGTATTTTCTTGTAGGAATTTTATAGTTCTGGCTTTTGTAGTTAGGTCTTTGATCCATTTTAGGTTGATTTTTATATATGGTATGAGGTAGGGATTCACCTTCTTTTTTTTTTTTTTTTTTTATCCAGCATCATTTGTTGAAGAGACTGTTCTTTCCCAGCTGAGTGGCCTTTGTCCCCTTCTCAAAAATCAATTGGCCACAAATGTGAGGTTTGATTTCTGAACTTTCAACTCGATTCCATTGGCCTATATGTCTGTCTTTGTCCAGAACCAATGTGGCTTGAATATTGTGACTTTATAATAAGTTCTAAGTTTGGGGAGTCTGACCCCTCAAACTTCATTCTTTTTTTTTCAAGACAGGCTTTGGTTATTTGGGGGTCCTTACCCTTCCATGTAAATTTAATGATTGGCTTTCACCCACCATATTTTGTGGTATTTGCTTAAGCAGCCTAGGAAACTAAAACAAGTCCTTTACATCTTTGGTTAGATTTATTCCTAGGTATTTGATTCTTTAAGTTGCTTTGTAAAATGGAATTCTTCTCCTGATTTCTTCTTCCAATTGTTCATTACTAGATTTTTTTGTGTGTTGACCTTGTACCCCACTACTTTACTTAATTGATTTATTTGCTCTATGAGCTTTGTTATAGCTTTTTCAGGAGTTTCTGTATACAGGATCATATGATTTGCAAACAGGGGAATTTTTATTTCTTCCTCTCCAACTTGGATGCCTTTTATTTCTTTTTCTTGCCTAATTGCTCTGGCAAGAACTTCCAGGACAATGTTGAATAACAGTGGTGACAGTGTGCATCTTTGTCTTATTCAAGATCTTGGAGGGAAAGCTTTCAATATTTTGCTATTAAGTAGGATGTTAGCTATGGGCTTTTCATATATACTCTTTATCATCTTGAGGAAGTTTCCTTCTATTCCTAGTGTTCTAAATATTTTTATTAAAAGGGATGCTGGATTTTGTCAAAATCCTTTTCTGTATCAATGGGGTAATCATCTGTTTCTTTCTCTTCATTTTGTTAATATGGTGTATTATAAACTTATTTTCTTATGTTGAACCACCTTTGCACACCTAGGATAAGTCCATTTTGATCATGGTGTATAATTCTTTTAATGTTCTGTAGGATTCTGTTTGATAGTATTTTATTGAGCATTTTTGCATCTATATTCATAAGGGATATTGCTTTGTAATTTTCTTTTCTGGAGATATCTTTATCTGGTTGTGCTATGTGGTGATGGCCTTGTAGAATGAATTATTTCCTCCTTTTAATTTTTTTTTTAAAGACTTTGAACAAGATTGCTGCTAATTCTTGGAATGCTTGGTAAAATTCCCCTGTGAAGACAGTAGCTCTGGGCTTTCCTTTGTTGAGAGATTTTTTTTTTTAACTTTTTTTTAATTGTGTAATATAACATATATACAAAACAAAGAAAGAAAAAAGCAATCGTTTTCAAAGAACTCTTCAGCAAGTAGTTACAGGGCAGATCCCAGAGTTTGTCATGGGCTACATACTATCATCTCAGATTTTTCCTTCTAGCTGCTCCAGAATATAGGCAGCTAGAAGGAACAAATATTGTTTTATCAGCACAATCAACTTTATTTTTCTTTTTTTGTAGGAACAATAACATATTTACAAAAAAAGCAATAAATTTCAAAGCACAGCACAACAATTAGTTGTAGAACAGAATTCAGATTTTGGCATGGGTTACAATTCCACAATTTTATGTTTTTAATTCTTACTGCTCTAAGATACTGGAGACTAAAAGAAATATCAATTTAATGATTCAGCAATCATATTCATTTGTCTAACCCTACTTTCTCTGCATAACTCCACCATCACCTTTAATCTTTCTATCCCATTCTTCAGGAGTATTTGGGATATGTCCACTCTAACTTTTTCATGTTGGAAGGGGCTGTCAATAATATGGGGTAGGGAGATGGAACTAGTTGATGTTCTGGAGAAGCTGGGTCCTCTGGGTTTCAGGACTTATCTGGTCCAGGGACCCATCTGGAGGTTGTAGGTTTCTGGAAAGTTACCCTAGTGCATGGAATCATTGTAGAATCTTATATATTGCCCTAGGTGTTCTTTAGGATTGGCTGGAATGGTTTTGGTTGGGGAGTGGCAAGTTATGATAGGTTACAATGTCTAACTGAAGCTTGCATAAGAGTGGCCTCCAGAGTAGCTGCTCGACTCTATTTGAACTCTCTCAGACACTGATACTTTATTAGTTATACTTCTTTTCCCCCTTTTGGTCAGGACATCATTGTTGATCCCATGATACCAGGGCTGGATTCATCCCTGGGAGTCCTCTCCAATGCCGCCAGGGAGACTTTCACCCCTGGATGTCATATCCCATGTAGGGATAGTAATTTCACTTTCAGAGTTGAGCTTAGAGAGAGAAAGGCCATATCTGTGCAACAAAAGAGGTTCTGCAGAGTAACTCTTAGGCATAGCTATAGGTAGGCTAAGCATCTCCACTACCTAATAAGCTTCACAAGAACAAGCTTCAAGATCAAGGGCTTGGCCTATTGATTTGTGTGTCCCTAATGTTTGACACAGTATCAGGGGATTCCCTGATGGTAAAGTTTAATAGGTTCCTATTTTTTTCTCATCCCTCAAGGGATTTTGCCAATACTTTTTGATTATCTGCTTAATGTATTCTAGGGTGTATTCAGGCATTACATTAAGATATGCAGGATTAAAGGCCCTCATTCTTATTCTGGGCTGTTGGGAGATTTTTGATTACTGATTCAGTCTCTTTATTATTTATTAGTTTGTTGAGATTTTCTATTTCTTCTTAGACAATGTGGGTATTTTGCGTGTTTCTAGAAATTTGTCCATTTCATCTAGGTTATCTAATTTGTTGATATACAGTTGTTTGTGGTATCCTCTTATGATCATTTTAGCTAAAGATTTCTCAACTTTATTGATCTGCTTGTTTCCTTTTAAAAATTTTATCTCTTTATTGAGATTCCATATTGTTCATTCACTGTTTTCCTGTATCCTTTATTTCTATCTCTGTATTTTCTTTCATCTCTGTAAGCATATTAAAAATCTTTTTTTAAAGTCTTTGTCCAGTATGTCTTTAGTCTAGTTTTCTTTATCAGTGCTTTCTGTTTCTCTGTTTGTCTGGTAATCTTTTGTTGTACACTGTGCATTTTAATATTCTAAAGTGTTAACTCTGGAATTTATTCCCTGAGATGTCTGTTTCCTGAGTTTCAAACCAGCTGGTGATATGACAGAAATTTTCTTGAGTGTCAGGAGCTGACAAATCCAAGCAAATCTAAGCCAAAACACCTTTGCCAATTGGCTTTCTGATGGCTGCTGTTCTCCTATCAATAAGGCCAGTGCAAGGCGACTGCAAGCTGGAGGGTCCTCCCTACTGTTTCTGGGCCTGTGTCTTGTCCTGGGTTTGTGCTTTCTCAGGGCTTAGGAGTCCCCCTGTTGACAGGAGTTTGAATGCCCCTTCTGTTTCCCAAGAGCCAGAACTTTTCCTGTCTTCGTCTCCAGGGAGCTCTACTACAAGACTTAAAAGCAGGTAAGCCTTTGCCCCAGCCATCCACCTCAATTGTTTCTTATACTGCTTTAGTTGTTCCAGCTGCTTTTGCCTGGAGGGCAAATTCTGGGAAGGGGAACATACAGAGAAAGGGTTTTCCAAGTCAGTCTTTTCCAGCAGAAACAAGTCCAGGGATGCACAAAGTAAGTGTGAAAGGGCAGGCCAGCTCCAAACTGCCCTGGGGAGGGGAGGGGAGAGGAAGGGTGTCGGGAGCTTCTCCCAAGGCTGCCCAAAGCTGCATTTTTTTTTTTTTTGCTTACCCAGCAAATGCAGCCATTCAACTATTCTCCACAGCTCTGAGGAAACATAGCTTCTGTAAGTCTCCTTTACTGCCTTTTTCTCCTCTGCTGCCTTTGGTTGAAGTAATGGTTGCTCTCAGAATTGAGTCCCCAGTGATCTGAAGCAGTTAATCAAAAGCCATGATCACTGATCAGACCACACACACCTCTCCCGACCCCGCCCTGCAATACCTCATCTTGGGGAACAAAGTTTTTATGTTCCTCTCTGGCACTAGGAAGCTGCACCAGGCCCAGGACCCCGTTTCTGCCTGCCATGAGAATGGGGGATGGGCGATAGTAACTACCGTGAGGAAAGAGCAATTCACTGGTATTTTTGGGAATTTTCCAGCCTCTTCCTCCAGCTCTTCCCTGGATGCTGCACAGTGTTCTACTGGACTCTAGAGTCTTAAAATTGTTGATTCAGACAGTTCCTTCCTGTCTATTGAGTAGTTGTTCTTGTGGAAGGACCGAATCCTGGAGAACCCGCTGCCACCATCTTCCCACAGTCTTCTCTCTTGTTACTTTCTGCAGTGACACTGTTGATTTATTGTCTGGACTCCCATTGGCATATTGGCTCCCGAGTGTGGGTGCCTGTCTGTTTTCACCCCTGTACTAAAGTATGAAATCAAGCCTGGTAGGTAGGTGCTCAGGTTTATTTGTTGAGTGAATGACTACATAAGTGAATGGAGAACTGAACGTTATCCAAACACTTCCTTAGCAACTGGCTGAATACATAGAAACAACCTGTTCTTGGTCTTCACTTTATAGATAACTCTGGGAATATTTTTACTTTAAAGTTTCACAGACAATACATCAATATTGATTGTAGAAAGAGTAGCAACATAAAAAAAGTAAAATTCACCTAGAATCCCACCATCCAGAGATGGTTATTAATTACTCAGAAACTGTTGTATGCCCCTGTGGTCTTTTCCAGTGCAATGCGCGTGTGTGTTTATGCTGCACACACGGATTGCTGAAATGGGACGGGGGGGGGGTGGAGGGGGGAAGGCGGGTAAGAAGGCCAATCAGGTGGAAGAGCAGTGGGTGGGAAGGTCCTGAGGGAAACTAGAGAGTTCATTCTGATTGGAGTGAAGCATATATGAGAGGCGGATGGCCTGGGTGTGGCTGGAGTGGGAATGGATTAAATGCCAGGAAAACCTCCTGGCAACATAGTATGCCGAGAGCCACTGAAGCTTTTTGTTTGTTTGTTTGTTTTTTAGAACACAATGAATTGCTTTTATTTCAGTATGCATGCATATTTTAGCATTTAGTAGTCCTGAACAGAAATGTGAGAGGACACAGCAATTGGTCAGGAAGTCAAGCCTGAGCAATTTTTTTAATCCTTTATGTGCAAGGGATCTGCCGAGCGCACTGAGTTCCTTCTTAATCCCTGCTGAGGCTCATGAGAGGTAGCAGCACTAAAACCAAAGTATGCACTGCATTCAAGGTTCTTTTCGTTCTGGTTGTCAGATTCCAAACTAGACTCAAATGGATTGCAAGGACGATCCTGTTTGTTTAAAACTTCTTCAATTTTTAAAACCAAAAGCAACTCCAAGAAAAGAAAACACTTGTGTGCTTACAAGTGTCTTCATGTGGCCTTTCTCCAAGTTTAACCACCAAGGACTTTGAGAGCTGGCAGGTCTAAGTAACCCTGGTGACAGTTCTTTTCACCAGATCAAAACCTGAGCTAAAAAAAAATACATCAGCTGATGATGACAACAGAGGCTGGCAGGGCTGAGAACCCAATTTTCTTTTCCAAGGCTGGTTGGAAAGTAAAGAAATGTGGTTCCAAAGCTAAATGAGGGAGGTTAGAGACTCTTTCAAATCTTACCTGATGACTTCTGGTCAAAGCAAGGAAGTGTCATGGAAAACATTGGGTGGTGATAGTGAAGAAAGGGGTGTCAGGAGGAGGAAGGAAAAAGCAGCACCCTTTGATAATAGGGGGGAGGGGGATGTGGGAAAAACCCTGAAAGAATTCTTCACCAAAGGCCAATTTCATAGGGGAGCAGAGGCAGGGTTACAACCTATTCTTCCACCAAGGGTGCTAGTGGAGAGTGGGGAAAGGATGTGGCTTGAACGGGGTAGTCATTTAAGACTTCAAAAGAAACCAGGCAGTGCAGATGAAGCACCCAGATACACCCAGCAGTCGCCACACAGGCTGCCACCTGGGACCTTCACATCTGTTCTAATAAACCACTCCAATCTGGAGGGCTGTTGTAGGGAGAGAAGGAAGGAGGAAGGAAGGGGGAGAAGGCAGACCCCAGACCATGTAATCAGCAGCAAGGGGATCATGTGATGTGTCTCTTCACAGTTGAGTTAAATGTGCCCCACCGATTATGATGGGAACCAATTCAAACATACGCTCTTGATCCCAGAAGTTCAACTGTGTGGACAGTGATTGATTACACGTGACAGCATGATTTGATATAACACAACTTATATATTTCAAATGGACAAAAAATTAGTATCATTTACAGTATCTTAAGATATAATGTATTTGAATGGGAGCTTTTTTCTAGTACTTTGAGGTCAACAAGATGTATCTAGAAAATTTACTACCAGGAAAATGAAGACTGCTTAAATTGAATGGGGGTGGGGGTAGGGCCTACGGTTTTTCTTTTTCATGAATTGCTGTAACACTGTGCTTCAGGTGGCTGAGTGAGTTTTGTATTTTCTTTAGACATCATTATGCACTGCAGCTTTGCAGGACAACTTCGATGCTATTTGAATTCTGCCATTTTGCTAGCATTGATATGGCTCTTGGTCTACCACTCCATTAGAATTATTAACTCCATTCATATCAATTTTTGTTACAAATCTTACAAAGGGAGTTGCTTCTGGGTATTTAAGTCCACATCCTATTTTAAGGCTGTATATGCAGTTTTCACAAATTGTTTTTGGTGGCCAAGTTATCGTCCCTGATCATCTTGTAAGTATCAAGTCTGTCATCCTTAGATCCCAACTAACTGTGCCACCTCCTACTTCTTTCTGGCCTTCTTCAAGTTCTCCCCATAGTTGGAAATTGTGAGAGACTTTTACTCCTGAGCCTGTGGTAGCTGCCATCTTGCATCGCTGTTGCTCAGAGGTTGGCACCTTCTTTATCCCCCACCTGTCCCTGGCCCTTCCTACCAAAGGGTTTTAAAAAGAAGACATGATTGACTTCGTGTCGTGGAGAGATCTTTGCATTATCTGATTGGAGGCAGCCAGACCATCAAGAGGCTATGGCAAAATCTTTGTGAGGAGCTGCAATGGGGTTGGATTCAGAAGATAGACAAGAGAGAGGGTCAACTGGTTCAGGCTACAGGGTGTGAGAGAAGGTTGAATCCCATACCCCATCAAAGACGTGTTCTTAATCTTAAACTGTATTCCTGTGGTGGTGAACCCACCATAAATAGGACCTCTTGATGTAATTTTTGGTTAAGGTGTATCCCAAATGAATGAGGGTGGGTCTAAGTCCATATTATTGGAGAGAGATGATCAGAGAGGAGCCAGAAGCCAGAAGGCAGCAAAAACTGGAAGAGCTGATACAAGAAGAGAGTGAGTGCCATGTGAGGGGAGGCAGAGGTGCAAGCCAGGGAGCTCCAAAGACTACTACAGCCAGCACTTTTGAATGTTATAGCCTTTGGGAGAAAGCATGGCTTTGCTGATCCCTGATTTTGGATTTCTAGCCTCTGAAAACATGAGCCAACAAATTCTTGTTTAAACCAATCATTGTGTGGCATTTGTCATAGCAGCTCTGGAAAATTAAGACATAGGGTAAGGTCATGAATGAGTGTAAAGTGTGGACCAATGTTAGTGGCACTTATCAAGATGGGGTGTGTGGGAGAAAAACAGTTCTTAGGGTCAGAGGATGAGCTCAGTTTTGACGTGTTGAATTTAAAGCTGATGGTACCTTCCAGAAATGATGTCAGGCAGGCAGTTAAATAAGTAGATCTAGAGCTCAGGAGAACATCTTCAAAACACTTCCCTCTATCCCAGCATTCTTTCTCTCTCACTGAATCTTGTTCTCAATCTTCTCTGCTGTTTCCTCCTTCTGTCCCAATCTCTAAACTTCTTCAGGGTTGGGCCTGGGCCCTTTTCTCTCTGTCACTACTTCCTTGTACAGAAGATCGGTTCCTTTTCATGGTTTTAAACATTATGTGTAGGCTGATAAAGCTCAAATTTATAACTACAACTTTGACCACCTCTGACTTGTAGATCGATACACAGGATTGCCTACTGAGCACATCAGTTAACTATCTCACAGGCATCTGAAGATCCCTCTCCCTCCTCCTACAAGCCCCCCAACACCAAGTCTTCTCCATCTTAGTGAATGATACTAACCAAGAGGCTAGTTGTTCAAGCTGGAGACCTTTGAACAGAGTACCAGTACAAATTGAAGATGGAGCCCCCGCTGGAAACAGAGAAGCCATTTCCCCTTCCCACGGGTATATTGCACCAACCCACTGTAGATGGGCCACTCTGAAGAAATTGCAATCTCCTGCTGGGGCATGCTAGGTACCTGGATGTAGGGTGGGTGAAGGTCCCCACTGAGATCACAGCCAACCTGGGATGGGGATGGCTGGCACTGCCTTCAATAAATCCTTGATTCCTCTTATTCCTTCACCCTCCACATTCACTTCTTCAGCACGATTTGTGTGTTCTACCTCCAGATTTATCTTTCCAGTCTGTATCTTCACTGCCATTGCTGATGTCCAAGCCATAATTGTCTCTCCCTACAGTATAAGCCACCCAACTGGTCTCTGGCATTAATACTTACCCCTGCCACACATATCCCGCACATGACCCAGAGGCAATGCTTCCAAAAATAAACTAGTCCATGGTTACTCTCTGGCTTTAAAACATTCGTTGGCTCCTCACTAGGCTGAGAGTCAGTTTCATGCTTCTGCCATGCCATGGTGTTCTAGGCTGTGTGCCATCGGCCTTTGCCCACTTCCATGTCCTAACCCCATCCCTGTCCTCCCTTCTGCTCTTCTCCAGGTGTGGGATCCCCCTTTATGCACCTGGGAGATGTCAAGCTTATTATGACCTTAGGGTGAGCTTCCTCAACCTCAGTACTGCTGCAGGAGCTGCCCTGTGTTCTGGAGAATGTTGAACAGCATCCTTGGCTTCTATGCAGTAGATGCAAGTAGTACCCCTCCCCCAGCTGTGACTACCAAAAATGTTTCCAGAAGTTGCCACAAATTCGCTGGGGGATACCCTTACCTTGAGAACCACTGTCTTAGGGTCTTAGCATCCCAGGTCTCCCTCTGGCTAGACTGTAGCCCCCCACATCCTCCTCCATCTTCATATGTTGAGCACTTTCTTGAACTTCAGATATCAACTAAAATGCCATCTTCTTACAGAAGATTTCCCAGACCACCCTTAGCTTCCTCTGTTTTGAGTCACTGTGTAAATACTTACCAGGATCATTAAACCAGCTCTCTTTGATTTAATGATTTATTCAGTTACATTATGTCTACCACCCCTCCCTCCCACCAGAAAGCAAGCTCCTTGAGAGTAATAACTTCTATGGTTTTTTCAGGGGGTACCTGATACATATTTGTTGAATGAATGAATGGACAACACTTTGGAACCAGAGTCTTATTGGTTTCTGTGTTAGGCCATTTTCATTTGTTTTTAATTCTTCCCCTTCTTTCCTTCCCTTGTCCCCATTTGCCATCTCTCACCCCACAGTGTCTTTCTTCCTTGCATACCTATGTTAACTTGATTCAGCATCTTTCATAACAGATAGTACAAATACACATAGATAAAGTCTTAATGATGTTGAACCAGACTAGCAGAATCTGGTGGTTAGCACTTTTTTGGTTACATAGAACAGGGAGGTCTCCCTGGACACAAAGCATCCTTAGGAGTTCACTGGACTCAGAGGCCATAATGCCATTGGGAATAAGGAGGCCTCCAGCTCTGTCTTTTGCTGATGTGGATTGAATTGTGCACCCCAGTTTGGACTTGTAATTAGTCTTAGTCTCATTCTGGTGGGTATGGACCTACTGTAAATAAGATCTCTATAAGACAATACTTCAGTTAATTTATGGCCCCTCTGAATTGGGTTGGGCTTTATTCCAGATTATTGCAGTACTTTATAATCAGAGTGAAAGTTAGATGGAGAGAGAAGCCACAGGGAGCAGCCAGAAGATGAAAGTCAGTGGAACCTGTGGTAGTTAGATTCAGTCGTCGGCTTGGCCAGGTGACGATGCCTAGTTATATTGCTGCTCACATGAGCCAATGGCATGTGAGCCTCATCTGTTGCTGATTACATCTGTAGTCAGCTAGGAGACATGCCTGCTGCAATGAATGATGTTTGAGTTAATTGGCTGGTGCTTAAATGAGAGAGCTCAACGTAGCACAGCCCAAGCAGCTCAGCATACCTCATCTCAGCACTCACAGCTCAGTCCAGGCCTTTGGAGATGCAGAAAGGAATCACCCTGGGGAAAGACGTTGGAATCCAGAGGCCTGGAGAGAAGGTCAGCAGAGATAGCTTTGTGCCTTCCTATGTAAGAAACAACCTCAGTTGAAAGTTAGCTGCCTTTCCTCTGAAGAACTGTACATTAACTAAATAAATCCCCTTTTATTGAAAGCCAATCCATTTCTGGTGTGTTGCATTCCAGCAGCTAGCAAACAAGAACAGAACCCAAGGTAGAATAGAGAAGATGGTGCCGTGTGCATTGTCATGTGGTAGAAAAGCCAAAGACCAAATACTGCCATCAGCCAGCCCAGAACACCACTGTCTTCTGGGAAAAAGCATCACCTAGCTGATGCCTCAATTTTGGACTTCTCTTAGTTTCAAAACTATGAGGCAATAAATTCCCATTGTTAAATCAACCCTTTTTATGAAATTCGTTTTAGCAGCTGGGAAACTAAAACCCTTGCCTTGCCTTCACTCTAAGTGTTGGTTCCAATCTTTCTCATTACAGACCCACCACCATCTCTTTCTGGCTCATCTGGTGGAAAGTATCGCTGCTATCAATATTTCCAGATCCTTTACTGAGAATATCAATGACTTTGTCTTTGTCCCAAACTCAGACCACTTGGGAAAGGATTCCTTGTTAAATGGTGGGGTAGGGTGGAATTTGTATTTAGCGAGTGCCTTCTATGTGCAAGGCACTCTTTAGGTGACAACATTATAGCAGGGAACAAAACAGACAAAATCCTGTAGTTGTTACTTTTCATATGTTTATTACTAAGCACCCATTAGGAGCCAGGCTAGACGTTACCCCGAAGATACAACAGTGGATAAAATGCACAATATATATAACTGTGATTAATTAATTCATTTATTCAATAGTCCAGATTGATATAAGATCATACAGGAGAGTAACTTTATTTAGGATGAGAAGTTAGGGAGATGTTTCATTTGTTTATAATGTGATTAAACTTTATTTTTGAAGCAGTCTTAGATTTACTGAAAATTGAGAAGAGAGTACGGAGTCTCCACATACCTCTGTTTTCGTTTGCTACAGCTGCTGAAATGCAATATACCAGAAATGGATTGACTTTTACAAAGGGGATTTATTATGTTACAAATGTACAATTCTAAGGTCATGAAAATGTCCAAATTAAGACATCAGCAAGAGGATACCTCCACTGAAGAAAAACTGATGGCATCTGGGGCACCTCTGTTATGTGGGAAGGCATGTAGCAATGTTTACCAGTCCTTCTCTCAGCTTTTGGTTTCAATGGTTCTCTCCAAAATGTCTCTGGATGTTTCTTTCTCTCTTGGCTTCTCCCAGGGTATTTTTTCTTTCTCTCTGGGCTCTATATTGGTTGTCTCCAAAATGTCTCTAAGCTCTCTCAGTTTCATCTGTCTTTTATCCTCTCTTAGAGGACTTGAGCAAGGGAATTAAGACCCACCTTGAATGGGCTGGGTTACATCTCCATGGAAACAACCTAAGCAAAAGGTCCCACACAACACCAGGTCTGCACCTACAAGAATGGATTAGAAGAACATGGTTTTTCTGGGGTACACGAGTTTCAAACCAGCATAACTCTATACCTACTTTCCCCTGTTGTTGACATGTTTTAAAAGTCTCATACATTTGTTAATTTACTGAACCAAGATTGATACATCACTATTAATGAAAGCCATTACTTTATTCAGCTTTTCTTAGTTTTTAACCCAATGTACCTTTTCTGTTCCAGATTCCCAACCAGGAACCCATGTCACATTTATATGTAATATTGAAATATTGTAATACATATGGTTGTTGTGGCTCCTTAGGCTTCTCTTGGCTGTGCCAGTTTCTTAAATTTTTCTTTCTTTCTTTTTTTTGGGGGGGACTTGACAGTTTTGAAGAAGGCTGGTCCAGTATTTTGTAGAATGCCTCTCACTTGGGATTTGTCTGCTGTTTCTCTTGTGATTAGACTGTGGTATGGATTTTGGGGAGGGAGACCACAGAGGTTGTGATGCTGTACTGCTGCTGGTGACCTTAGCTCCCTGGCTGTGGTGGTGTTTGGGAAGGCTCACCCTCCATCCTTCCCTCCGCCCCCCTCTTTCCATCCTGGAGTCTTTAGAAGTCACTCTGTGCAGCTCAAACTTAAGTGGGTGTTATGTTCCTTGAGGGCAGGGTTTAACAGCTTATTGTGGCATGCCAATGTACATACCACAGAATTCACCCATTTCAAGTGAACAGTTTGTGAGTTTTAGTAAGTTTATACAGTTGTGCTTGGGGAATGGTCTTTGAGCTGACCTAAAGGGTGAGAGGATTCAACTAGGTAGGTAAAGAGAAAGCCTGAGGCAGAGGTGGCTGAACCCAAGATCCCAAGAGAGTGGGGCAGTCAAGAAAATTAGAATGATCCTGAATCACCTGGACAAGGTAAAGCATTGTAATTTTAAAGCATTGTAATGCCTAAATGTGTAAACTCAGTTGCCCAGAGTAACTTAGTTCCTGATGGTTTATCCAAGGTTTTATTTGGTGATAAGTAAATATTAGGATAGTAAAATGCAGAATGGTCCTTGAGGGGGAATACAATTGTAATACATTATTTTTTTCTTTTACAGTTCTTGTTTAAATAAGAATATAAAGTGTGTACACAATCTGCTTTCTGATGAAATCCTTCATTTATCCCCTTTGGACAAAGTGCACCATACCAAAATGAGAATAAGAAGGTAATCCAGAAGGAATGAAAAGGAAGGAACCATATTCAGAAATATGTCCTCATACAAAGTTAGAATCTGAAAAAATTTAGGTAGCCAGAGCACTGAAGTAGCCAAGAGATCTTCACCAGGACTTCTGCTGAACATACTTTGAAAATTCTTGCCATTTATGAGTTTCATATCAGGCAGCACAGGTAAGGCTGTGCTGCTATAACAAAGAAACCCTGAGCTCTCAGTGGCTTGATACAACAGGGCATGGTGCAAAGTGGATTGGGCAGGTCTTCTCAGTGGCTCTCCTTTGCCAGGTGATTCAGAGATACAGGCTCTAACCATGTTGTGGTGCTGTCATCCTCATCGTGTGGCCTCCACAGTTGGTCACAGGAGGGGAAAAGAGAAAGAGTTAAGGATCATGTAGGGGATTAGATGGCAAGGCCTGGAAGTGGTGAACATCACTTCTGTCCATATCCCAGTTACTGAGGCCCAAGTGAATTGCAAGGGAGGATGGGAAGCGCAGTCTGTTAGTGGAAGCAGGAAGGAAAAAAAAAGTCTTTCGCACAAATTCCTAATTTTTCTTTTATTTGATCATCTTCAAATGATAAAATAATGCATGCTCATCGTGAAACATTGGTATATAAAGGTAGAACTAAATTATCTCCGCAGCCTCAGTCTCCCTCCACTTCTGCTTCTCTGTGGTGTCTTTGTGGCACTTCTCTCCTTGTTCATGTACCTGGGTTCCTTGTATTGGTGAGACTGGGGACAAATGAACTCTGGCAGGCAGAATAGAACTGGAGGTTTGCACGATTCTGCCTCTAGAGTTGTTGAGAAACACCTGAATGCAATGTTCATTTGAGAGAGTGCTCATTTGGAAGTGTAGTGATTGAATCTTGTAGGAATTTAAAATCCAGTGCTTTTGTTTATGCTTTCTTGGCTTATTGTGGGACTTTGACAGCAAAGTCTGCCTTGGTTCTCTGGTCCGTGGTAGGTGCTTCTCCTATGAATGGAGGAAGAAGCATGGACTGGGACATCAGGAAGACTTGGGCTCTGATTCTGGTTCTGCCTCTTACCATCTGCATGACTTGGGGTATGAAGTAAACTCTTTTGAGTATTAGAGAGTTCATATTTGCAACAGGGATATAGTTTCTACCCCTGGTAGTGCTTGCCATACTACAAAAAAGTCTACTGTTAAATCTCCCAGGTTGCTGGAAATCTGTGACATCTTTGTGTCCACACCTAGAGACCAAGGTAACTGGCACCTAAAATGTGTCCAATGTGACTGAAAAGCTGGAGTAATCCTCTACAAAGCTAAGTACCATAAGATGGTATCTTTATTTCCAGGCTGTTATGACAAATACTACATAAAGTGTTGGCTTAAATAATGGGAATTTATTGGCTCATGGTTTCAGAGGCTAGAGGGCCTGCCTCCTTCTGATGTTGGTAGCATTCGGGCTGGCTCCAATCCTTGGTTTTTTTTTACCTTCCTGCCACATAGTGTCGTCCTCTTTTCTGTCTTCTTGGTCTCACTGACTTCTAGCTTCTACTCCTTCACATGGTTTCCTCTTCATAAAGCCTCTAGTAAAAGGATTCAGTGAGGTCACTTCTTAACTAAAAATAACTTCTTCAAAAAGTCCTACCTACAATGGCTGTGACCCCATGGTAAATAGGACCTTTTTATGAGGTTCTTCAGTTAAGGTATTGCCCAGGATGGGACTTGATCCTACTACTGGAGTCCTTTATAAGAAGAGTGAAATTCAGACAGAGAGAGTGAGAGCCACAGGAAGGAAAAAGCTGAAGGGCAATGGAAGCCAGAAGAGAATGGAGAAGTCAAGAGAGGCTGCCATGTGCATTGCCATGTGACAGAGGAGCCCAGGACCAAGAATCGCTGGCAGTCAGCCTCAGAACGCCAGTCTTTGGGGAGAAAGATTTGCCTCGGTGATGCCTTGATTTGGACTTTCTCTTACCCTCAAAACCATGAGCTAATAATTTCCCATTTAAAAAACCAGCCCATGGGTTGAATAGCCCAAGAAATGAAAACACTAGGGTACATAATTCAACCTACCACTGATGGAGAGAAACGGAAGAGAAAATAGAGGATTTGGAGTGTTCAGTCAGGGAGGGAAGAAGGTACATAAGGAAATTGAGGTGGGAGATTGGGAGTTGTCATTAGAAAAATGTTGAGACTGAGCAGGCCCTTTTTTAAATTTTTTTATTAAAAAAATTAACAAACAAACAAAAATATTAACATATCATTCTATTCTACATATACAATCAGCAATTCTCAATATCATCACATAGTTGCATATTCATCATTTCTTAGAACATTTGCATCGATTTAGAACAAGAAATAAAAAGACAACAGAAAAAGAAATAAAATGATAACAGAAAAAAAAGATTGTACATACCATACCCCTTACCCCTCGCTTTCATTTATCACTAACATTTAAACTAAATTTATTTTAACATTTGTTCCCCCATTATTTATTTTTATTCCATATGTTCTACTCGTCTGTTGATATGGTAGATAAAAGGAGCATCAGACACAAGGTTTTCACAATCACACAGTCACATTGTGAAAGCTTTATCATCGTTCAATCATCATCAAGAAACATGGCTACTGGAACACAGCTCTACATTTTCAGGCAGTTCCCTCCAGCCTCTCCACTAAATCTTGAACAACAAGGTGATATCTACTCAATGCGTAAGAATAACCTCCAGGATAACCTCTCAACTCGGTTTGGAATCTCTCAGCCATTGCCACTTTGTCTCATTTCACTCTTCCCCCTTTTGGTTGAGAAGGTTCTCTCAATCCCTTGATGTTAGCTCCCAACTCATTCTAGGGTTTTTCTCAGTCCCTTGATGCTGAGTCTCAGCTCATTCCAGGATCTCTGTCCCATGTTGCCAAGAAGGTCCACACCCCTGGGACTCATGTCCCACACAGAGAGGGGGAGGGTGGTGAGACTTGAGCAGGCCCTTTTGATACTAATTTCCTATTTATTAATGATGCATAGTTCCTACTGACAGGAGCAGAGTCCTGCCATTGCAGATTTCTTTTTTTAAATGACTGAACAAAACAAAAGGGTCAGTGAAACTGAGAAGTAGCAGTATCCCCTTATGAAGGTACTTGGTTGGTTCGGAACTTTGAAGTTGTTTTAATGAGACAGTGGTGTGAACACAAGAAGTGCAACTAATGACTAGCATCAAATATTGTCTGCCATTATTGAGAGGGTAGTGGGAAGACACATGACGACAAGAAAATTAAAAGCAGAAAGGTCTAGTGAGAGAGCTCAGTAGAACAAAGACAAAGGCCACGGACACAGTGGTGAAAACATGGGCATTTGCACAAGTGTATGAAGGGAAAAAAAGTTGAAGAAGGGTTTCTCATGAAAAGTTCTGTTTGACAAACTGAAACCACTTCAGGTATTTCAAACACAGAGGATTTAATATAAGGAATTATGTTATAAAGATGGTGGAAGGGCTGGGAAAGGAAAAAAGAGGCAAGGAGGTATTAAAGATCAGAAACTTCAGGAAGCTGGGACCAAATCTGATGCAATTAAATGCTGGGCACTGAAAGCTGCTTATCATCCAGTGTTTTAAGAACATCTCTAGCTTTTTTTGGTCTTGGTGCTACCTATAAATGAATTAGATTGTAATCCCAATCTTAATCTGATGGCTGGCATACATTTAGAGATGCTCAGGGTTATACCAGCAGTAACATAATATATATGCTGTGAGAACTGGGCCAAAGTAAAAAAATTGGGGCTATACTGGCCATTTACCAAGATCTGAGGTGGTAAGAGCTGTGCCCAGCTCTGCTTCTTCTAATCCATCCCCGGATTGGGTCTGTTCTGCATGATCGCTGACATGTATGCCAGCTGAGGGATCTCACTGGGTGCCCTTGTCCCATAGGTTCCTCTCAAGAGGATGGGTGGGCCTGAGCTCCAGGCAGTGGTGGGTACTCACCAGTCACAACTGACAGCACGGTTGGTGAAGATGGACTTCTTGGTGTTGTGAATTTCTTAAAGGAAGCCGTCTAGGGAAGGGAGGAGCTCATCGTGACTTTTGCAGAAAGGTGTTGTGGGGTGGACAGCTTAGGTTTCAGTGATGTTGGTGTCCCCAGAGGCCTGGCATGGAGCTGCCTGTGCCTCCATACCTTTGGGGATATCATTTCCTCCTTATCCTCAGTCTGCCCTCCTGGCTCCAGTGCTCTGGGGCTCCCTCATTGCTGCCCCTTCTTCCCCCAGCTTCCTCATCACCGCACTTAGTGTGAGCAGGACCTCTTGTGTGCTGGTAGCCGTGCCACTGGTCATAGCTCATTCCTCAGCATCCATAGTTTTTGGGACAAGTTTCTAAAGAATGTGCTCTTCTGTTCTGAGTCCCTGCTTCAACTCAGGAGCAGACCGACTGGATATTTACGCAGAGCAATATGAGTCTCATCCTTGGCCCTTCTTTGGTAAATGCCTCATGTTTGCATTCTGTGCTGGGTCTTGAAAATTTTGTAACTGGTCCTGATCCTCAAGGTAATTGTGGGAGGTAACCAAACCCCAAGGATCCTGGAATCCCTCTCCCTTGGATGGTTCAGCATCAGAAATTAGCCTCCATACTTATCCTGGGGCACCTCTCAATGTGCTTGCCCTCCTTTGAATATGGAAGGATGGTTTACTTACACCATAGCTTGAGAACTGCAGCCATCTCCATCCATGTGGCCTGCTTCCATATGAATGGAAGGGGCTACCAGCCAGCCACCACCACCACCTCTATTATTTCATCGTATGCTTCTAATTTTACTCAGTGTTTTGGTTTGCTAAAGCTGCCGTAATGCAATATATAAGAAACAGAACGGCTTTTGAAAAGGGAATTTACTGCATTACAAGTTTACAGTTCTAAGGCTATGAAAATGTCCAAAGTAAGGCACAAATAAAAGGTTACCTTCACCCAAGAAAGGCTGATTGCCACCTGGAACACCTCTGTTAGCTGGGAAAGCAAATGGTGATATTTGCTAGCTCTCTCTCTCTCTCAGCTTCTCGTTTCATAAGGTTTCTGGGGGGCATTTTCCTTCCGTATCTCCAAAGGTCTCTGGTTGTGTGGGCTCTAAAGCTTTTTCCAAAATGGTTCCTTATTAAAGGACTCTACTAAGCACCACACTTGAATGGGTAGAGACACGTCTCCATGGACAACACCTAATCAAAATGTCACACCCACAACTGGGTGGGTCACATCTCCATGGACAAAACTTAATCAAAAGATCCCACGGCAGCCCTGGGGGTGCTTGGGGAGGCAGGTGCCTGTTTGCTGCGCAGGGGGCCAGAACTTGAACTTCAGGGCCATGTCAACAGATGTTCACTGATTGACAGCAGATGAGAGGAACCAAGTTGTACTTGACCTTAAAGTAGCAGGATGGTAGGTATTAAGTGAGAGAGATGCCATCTGCAAAGAATTCTCATTCAAAAATTTGGATCAGGCATTTGACTTTATGTCCTGAGTTGCCCTTTAAGGAGAGAAGATGAATCACCAGCCAGAATGGTTCAATGTGTACAGCAAGGTCCAGATAACTCTCACCTCACATGACTTCAGTAGACTGACCAGAAAGGATGTGAAACTGGCCCAGTTTATTGAAAAAGCAGCTGCTTCTGTATGCTTTCTTCCCAAATGCATGCAAAATCTTATACACATCTTAGCTGCAGTATATTTTGAAGGCAATTATACATGAACAAATTAAAGTATAAAATTCAGTTCACCTTTATTCCACACTTTGTAAAATCAGTAAAATACAAAATGATTTAAAAAAAAAAGATCCCACCCAGCAATACCGAATCAGGGTTAAAGAACATGCCTTTTCTGGGGGTACTCAACAGTTTCAAAACAGTACACCCAGGAAGCTAAACATTGCAAATTATTCTTTGCTTCAGGAGAGCTTCTGCCAAACCCATTTAAAATGGCTTCATGTTTCAATAAATTGCATGAAACATGATTGTTGATTTTCATTGCTGAGTCCCTAAGAGTCAATGATTTTATGATGATCCTTAGCTCATCCTCACCAAGCCTGCCCTACCCTGATTAGCTCATCCTCACCAAGCCTGCCCTACCCTGAAAGTATCACCTTAAGCTGACTTGGAAACCTCATAAATATCCCTGCTTTCCCTGCCCAGGTCCCAGACATTGTCAAATCTACCGATGTAGCAGTCTTCCTATTTGCAAGGAATTTTGCTTCATTAAAAGGGTGTTTCAAGGTATTTCCTGGGCACCAGCATGCAAGGGGGTATAATTTTACCTACCATGCTGTGTTAGTTTGCTAGCTGCTGGAATGCAATATACCAGAACTGGAATGGCTTTTACAAAAGGGGAATTTAATAAATTACAAGCTTACAGTTCTAGGGAAGTGACGTGTCCAAATTAAGGCACCAACAAGAAGTTACCTTCACTCAAGAAAGGCTGATGGGTCAAGAACACATCTGTCACCTGAGTAGTCACATGGCTGCCATCTGCTGATCCCTTGCTCCTGGGCTGTATTTCTTTCAGCCTCTGTTCCTGTGGGGGTTCCTCACTTTACTTCTCCAGGGCTGGCTTTCATTTCTTGGCTTCTCTTGGCTCTCTCCAGGTTCTAGCTTGCTTAACATCTCATGGCAACATCTGCTGGGCTTCAAACACCTCCAAATATCTGTATCTCAGTTCTCCATGTGTCTGTATCTGTGCCAGCTCTTCTGTGAAAATTCTGCCGCCTCTGAGACTTGTCATTTCTCTAGGCTCTGTCGTTTCCAAGATTTCTCCAAAATGTTTCCTTTAAAGGATTCCAGTAAACTAATCAAGACCCACCCAGGATGGGTGGAGTCACAAATCCATCTAATCTAAACTGAACACCTACAATTGGGTGTGGCACATCTCCATGGAGATGATCAAAAGATGCCAACCTACATTACTGAATCAGGATTAAAAGAAATGGTTGCCTCCACAAGATGGAATCAGGATTAAAATATGACTTTTCTGGGGTATGTGATACTTTCAAACTGGCATCCATGCTATGGAGTTGCTCCAATCCTATTTTCCTCCAACACCCTCCCATCCACCTACTGGGCGCCTACTCTTTGCCTAGATCCCACTAGATTTTGGTTTGACAATGATGAAGATGGATAACAATCCGGGTCCTTACCAAGCTCACCCATCCTCTTCATCCTTATGCCATGTTCCTGCTGCTGGGGAAAGTCGAGAGAACCACTTTCGCCTTGATTGACTTGAAAATGGAGCTCCCCCTAGTAAACAAGCTGGATCTCTGCTTTTTTAATGGGCAGGCACTGGGAATCGAACCCAGGTCTTGGGCCTGGCAGGTGAGAACTCTGCCACTGAACCACTGTGGCCTACCCCTCTTTGCTTTCTAAAGTCTGGCTCTCTGGACTAGATCTTCAGAAGGCCAGGGAGCAGGTATTGTTTGGCTGTGTTGTTCATTCAGAGTCATGATTATTTGACTTTTCAGAGTAGTGCTTCCTTACCTTCAAGGGACTATCCCTTGCATCTTGTGTCCTGGTGCCTCCCATTCCCCAAGGCAGCTGGTGCAGGGACATGGCCCAGTGCGTGAAGCCACATGAGGGCAGAGAGGCTGCCCAGCACTACCCCTTTCACAGCTGAGCTGAATTGGTGAAACGACTCACCAGCAAGGCACAGGAGAGCTCCAGAGGTTAATCCCAGGATCTATGAGCTGTTTTGTAAATGAGGGGTTTTCTTGCCCAATCAGTTTGTAAACCAGCTCAAGCAACTCAGGATGTTTCAGTTTGCTAATACTACCAGAATGCAATATACCAGAAATGGATTCCCTTAATAAAGGGGATTTATTAAGTTACAAGTTTACTGTTCTAAGTCCATGAAAATGTCCAAATTAAAGCACCAACAAGAAAATACCTCCTGGAGAGGCAGCTGGCCTCTGGAGCTTCTCTGTAACATGGGAAGGCCCATGGTGATGTTTGCTGGTTTTCTCTCCTGGCTTCTGGTTTCAAATGGCTCTCTCTCTAAGTGTCTGTGTGTCATCACTTAACTTCTTCAGGGAAAATTCTGGCTTTCATCTCTTAGCTTGGCATCTCCAAATGTCTATGTCCTGGTTTCATCTTTCTGCTGTCTGTGTTGCTCTCTTAAGGACTCCAGTAAACTAATCAAGGCCCACCTTGAAGGGTGGGGTCACATCTCATAGAAGCAATCCAATCAAAAGATCCCACCCAACAACAGGTCTGCCCTCTCAAGATTGGATCAAAAGAGCATGGCTTTTCTGGGGTATATAGCAGTTTCAAACCAGCACACAGGAGTTGTGGGGCTTTTGTGGGTTTGGATGAACCTGAATCTGGATGCTTGAACCAGTCTCTCAACATTTGGTTTCCTTTTAGACTTAAGACGGCAGTCATGGTCAGGTTCATGTGTCAACTTGGCCAGGTGGTGGTGCCTGGTTGTCTCATTGGGCAAGCACTGGCCTGTCTGTTGCTATGAGGACATTTCTCGGACTTAAATCATGACCACATTGGCAGCATCCACAGCTGATTACATCTGAATCAGCTAAAAGGAGTGTCTTCTGCAATGAGTAACACTTAATCTAATCACCGGAAGGCTTTTAAGAAGGGCTCAGAAAAGACAATCATGCTTCCTGCTTCAGCCAGCCAGCCTCTCTTGAGAGTTCATTGAGGACCTTCATCAGAGCTGCCAGCTCGTGGCCTGCCCTACAGACCTTGGACTCTACATCCCCATAGTTATATGAGACACTTATATTTACAGATATCTCCTGTTGATTCTGTTTCTCTAGAGAACCCTAACTAATACAGTTTGGTACTGGTGAAGTGGGGTGCTGCTGTGGTTTGCAAATACCATACGTGTTGGAATGGCTTTTTAAATGGATAAGGGGAAGATTTTGGAGGTGTTGTGAAAAGGCCTAGAATGCTTTGATGATACTGTTGGTAGAAATGTGGATTCTAAAGATAGCTCTGGTGAGGCTCTAGACAGAGATGAAGCACGTGTTATTGCAAACTGAAAAGAAGGTGATCCTTGTTTTAAAATGGCAGATAATCTAGCAAAATTGACTAGTTGCTTTGGCTGGAAGGCAGATTTTAAAAGACATGAACTTGAATATTTAACAGAAGAGATTTCCAAGTTAAATGTGGAAAGTGCAGCCTGGTTTCTCCTTGCAGCTTATAGCGAAATGTGACAGGAAAGAGATAAGCTGAGAACTATCTGAGTACAAAGAAACCAGAAATTGATGTTTTGGAAAATTCTGGGCTTCAAGGAAGGAAGACCCTAGAGAATTGTGCCCCACGTGAAGATTTATCCAAATGTGGAACCAGCCAACCATTTCAGAGACAGCCAGGATTGGACCTGGAGTTATCCAGGAAGGATTTGTGGCAACTCCTTATGTCTGATGGGCACAATCCGAGGCTACTGTATAGAAAGCCAATGACAGTGTTGCTGGATCTGTATGAAGAGAACCACTGCCAGTCAGAACTCAGAGGGACAGAGAAGGGACACATTGGAGGAAAAATAACTTTAGAGGCAGAACTATGGAAACTAAAGTCTAAAGTCAAGAAGCCTTGAGCCAGGAGAGTGGACCTACTCAAGCACAAGGAGAGGGTGAGTTTGCACCAAGGGCAGAGGATGGGCTTTCTACCTTGTTGCAATGGAAGAGTAGTTCCGCCTCAGGCCTTGGAGAGAGTTGTGCACATTCCTTGGGGATTGGAGAGAGCCTGGCTGCCACCACAAAGAGGGGTTGAGCGCGTGCCCCAGAGATGGCAGAGAGCCCAGGTGTGGCCCTGATGCTTGGAGAGAGTGGAGCCAAGAAAAAGGTGGTCTCCCCAATGTTCCCCAAGGTTGCATTTGGAGAGAGGTGGGCCATTACATAAACCCTTGGAAAGTATGGGACTGCCACTTTCTAAAGCCCCGAAGATACATAACTCTCAGACTTTGAGATCTAATGGAGTTTGCCCTGCAGGTTTTCAAAACTGCTTGGGTCCAGTGACCCTTGTGCTCCTTCCAATTCCTCCCTGTGGAAATGGGAATATGTATCCTATGACTGTTCCTCCTTTTGTATGATGGCAGCAAATAACTTGTTCTGAGTTTTACCCATCTGGAGTCAGAAGAGAATTTTCCCTTAGGACAGACCATGCCTGTAGCTGATTTTGTACTGGTTTTAACCTTGTATTGTATTGGTATTGTTAATGAAATGGTTTAAGGATTTCTGATACTGTGATGAAATTAATGCATTTTTGTATACGGGAAAATCATGTCATTTTTAGGATCCAGAGGGTGGAATGTGCTGGTTTGAAAGGATTTTTGTGCTCTAGAAAAGCCATGTTTCAATCCTAATCAATCTTGGGCACAACTGTTTCTTCTAATCCCTATTCAGTACTATAGGTTGGAAACTTGATTAGGTTATTTCCACAGAGATGTGACTCACCCAGTTGTGGGTATTAACTTTTGAACAGAGGGATGTGTGACTCCACCCATTCCAGGCGGGTCTTGATTAGTTTATTGGAATCCTTTAAAAGAGGAAGCATTTTGGAGAAAGCTTGAGAATGACACAAGCCACGACAGAATGATGAGAGAGCCACAGAGTCCACCAGCAGGTGATCTTTGGAGTTAAAAGAGAAACTCTGAACTTCATTGGCCTTTCTTAAGTAAAGGTTACCTCTTATTGGCGCCTTAATTTGGACATTTCTATAGACTTACTTTAATTGGGACATTTTCTTGGCCTTAGAACTGTAAACTAGCAATTTATTAAATTCCCCTTTATAAAAATCATTCCGTTTCTGTAGACTGCATTCCGGCAGCTAGCAAACTAGAACATAGGCCTTTCCTTTTTCTTTTTTGCAGCTGATTCTTGGATTGCTCCAGCCTGGGTACCTCAGGAGCTGCTCCCCCCTGTCTCCTGACCCACAGGATCACATCTCTCCTCGGCAAGGGTATCTGGACTGACCTTTCTGGGAATGCTAAGGCACAATAGACAAGAGTATTCTTTTATTTTAACCAGGCACTTTTATTTCCCGAGCTGCTTTTGTGAACTTGCCTGTTTCTGAGTTTATTCCTGGTGGGGAAAGGGGCCAGGCATTCAGGCAGAAGATGGGGTGCCCTGGTCTTATAAAGGAGTAAGCAAAAACAGGTTCCACATTGCAGCTCAGGCCAGAGCCTAGCCACCTCCTAAGAAGTCCATCCACGTCAGTTAAGGAGATGAAAGTCCCCGAGCACCATGAGCTCCCAAAGGCCTGGCTCCTCTGGCCAGATGCCCTGGGAATGTCCTTTGGGCAATGCCACAGCAGCAGTAGGAAGGATGATGGAAGGGGGCATGGGTCAGAAAAGGTCCCCTGTTTCTTCTGGTCTCTGTTGGCAATTTGGGCAGGAACGCTCTGTCTGAGCTGTCTGTTCTTGCCCAGGCAAGTACAGAGACTGAGTCATCGTGACTGTCACTGACCCCCCACGTTTCCTGCAGGTGCCTGAGGAAGTACCCTTAGGCCTTGGGGAGGGGCACTGTGCTTCCGGGCGAACCTAACTCACTCCAGTCACGGGAGCCCCTGAATCTCCACTTTCTCCATCTGCTCGTACCCAGAAGGGCCCAGAAACTAAGGAGTGGATGAGGATGCCAGCTTGGGAAGGCCTGGGGGACAGGGACTTGGGGCCTAGAGGTGAGCTGGAAGCCCAAGGGCGTCCACCCCTGAATAAGTCACGGTGAACTAAAGCCCAGCCTGATTCTGTCTGGTCCCATCGGACCTACCAAAACCTTCCAAGGGCCTATTCACACCCCAGGACTGGGCTAGGACTCAAACCTGCCTTTGTGGGGGTCAGGACTCAGTCCATGCCAGGGACCGTTTGCCGTGGACTCTGCCTTCTCCCCGCAGCTGGTCTCCTGCTCACAGAATGGAGGATGGGGGCGAGGGCAGGAGAAGCTCCTGAGGGTGGGGGAACCAAGTGCACCGCCCAGCTCCCCTCGTGGTGACAGGCAGGAACCCAGTTGCCAGGCATTACCAGCAGGGACCATCTCAGCTGTCCAGTGGGGAGGTCCTTCCCCTACCCCTCAGCCCCCAGATGGTTTCCATCCCAGACGTCTTTCTACTCAGATCACTGAGAAAAGAGTGACTCAAGCTGCAGGGCTAGTCCTTCCTGAAAAGGTCAGAATGGCCGTTTATAAATTTTTTTTCTTTTTAGGTGGGTGCATGGGCCAGGAACCTAAGCCTGGTTTCCTGCCCTTTATAAACTGTTAAAGTGTCTGCTCCCTTTCCTAAAACAACTGCAAAAGTAAAGATTTTGTTTGCCTTTGTGATTTGAAAACAGCATTTTTCTTGGTATAAACTTATTTTGTGACTGGGGAAAAAGTGGATGTATTTATTGTGGAGAGAAAAGAAATGATACCTATATGGAGCTTACAGGCTGCTAAGGCGGGTGTGGCAGAGTTTCCCAGAGGAATCCCACCACTGAGGTGAAGCCTGCTCTGTAGGAGGGAAGGACGAAGGGGGTGGTGACACCCACACTCCAAACTCTAGCTCTGTCTTCCTGAGTCGGAAGCCTGGGGGGTAGCCTGGTGCAAGGGAACATGAGGGCATAGGATGGGGTCTTGGGCTGGCCCCTGCCCCAAGTCAGGCAGGAAAAAGGGACAGGGTGGGATGTGGCCCTGAAACTCCGCCAATGCAGCATTCTGGGTATCCCAGGGGCTGGCTTTGTTAGGTCATGTCATCGGAAATGATGGGCAGTGGAAACAGCGTTTGTAGCTGATGTTTGCTCCGCCCCCAACCCTCCCACCCACCTCCCCATTTCCTATGCTGTCCCCAACTCTTAGGATTGCCCTTGGCAGAGTCTATGGGGATGTGGGGACCTGCAAGCAGCACCTGGCAGCCTATGTGGGGGATGGAGCAGGAGCCGCCTTACGATCCCAGCAAGCATCCCAGAGAGGGGACCCTGGGGGAGATCCTGGGGTAGGCTCCCCAGCAGCAGCTTCAGGACAGGGAAATGGGGTCTGCTGAGGGTGAACATGCATCTGGTAACTGGTCTCTGCAAGAGAGTTCTTTGGCCCGATCCCTGGGGAGCTGAAGGCATGGGTGGCACAGCCATTGGCCCACCACGGAGGCCCCTGTTCATGGCAACAAGCTTCTAGAAAAGTCCCTTCTGCTAATGGGAAAGTGGCTGAAGGCATGTGGCTGGCCGCCATCACTCAGGCAGGTAAGCAGACCCAGGCGGGCCTCCAACTCGTCCGCTCCCAGGAAAAGAGTGGACTTCAACCCGAGTCGGGGAGGTCTGTGCTGTATTCTGAGGTTCTCCCATAAACATGGTTAGGTTGATTTCATTTACCTGTTGAAAAGCCAGTCAAAGAGAAAAAGAAGTGAACCATACTGTGCTCTCCAATGCGTTCAAATAGGAGTAAGGGGGCAGGCCACGTGACTCAGTGGCAGAGTTCTCGCCTGCCATGCTGGAGACCCGGGTTCATTTCCCGGTGCCTGCCCATGCAAAAAAAAAAACTAAAATAAATAAAATAAAATAAAATTTAAGTCAAATGCTTATGGAACCCTCCAAATGCCTCCACAAACTCGAACACTCCAAAGAATGTAATTAAAAATTCTCTCTTCTAAACACTGGCAGGTATTAGTATACTCCACCCTCAGAATAGCCCTAGAAAGTGGGTGCTACTATCATCATCGCCCCCATCTTACAGGTGAGAACACTGGGGGACAGGGAGGTGACACGGTTTACCTGCAGTTATACCACTAAGCCAGGCTGCACACCGGAGCACTCAACTTCCAGCCCGCATCCTTTCGCTCTTCCTTCAGGCCCCGTGCTGAGGGGCAGTTGGCTGGTTGAGGGGCAGTGGGCTGTGTTCTAGTTTGCTAGCTGCCCGAATGCAATATACCAGAAACGGAATGGCTTTTGACAAGGGGAATTTAATGAGTTGCTAGTTTACAGTTCTAAGGCCGAGAAAATGTCCCAATTAAAGCAAATCTATAGAAATATCCAATCAAAAGCATCCAGGAAAAGATACCTTGGTTCAAGAAGGCCAATGAAGTTCAGGGTTTCTCTCTCAAGTGAGAAGGGACACGGCAAACACAGTCAAGGCCTCTTCTTGGCTGGAAAGGCACATGGAGAATACGGCATCATCTGCTAGCTTTCTCTCCTGGCTTCTGGTTTCATGAAGCTCCCCGGGAGGCGTTTTCTTTCTTCATCTCCAAAGGTCGCTGGCTCATGAACTCTCTGCTTTGTGGTGCTGCAGCATTCTCTGCTCTCTCCAAACCTCCTTTTCTCCAAAATGTTTCCTCTTTTATAGGACTCCAGCAAACCAATCAAGACCCACCCAAATGGGTGGAGACATGTCGTCACCTAATCCAGTTTAACAACCACTCTTGACTAAATCACATCATCCAGGGAGATGATCTGATTACAGTTTCAAACATACAGTATTGAATAGGGATTATTCTATCTTTATGAAATGGGATTTTGATTAAAACTTGGCTTTTCTAGGGGGCATACTTCCTTTCAAACCAGCACACAGCCTCATCAGCAAGGCCTGGCAAAGGCCCTTAACCCATGGGGCACCAGTTTGCAGGCAGTAAAAGCAGAGGTGAGTCTATGATTCCCCTAGGTTCCTCCGTATTCAGGGGCTTGGCCTAGCCCATGGATGTACCTTCCAAAGGCAGCTGCAAGGGGTAGTTAGGGCAAGTCAGGCAATCTTTCCATGTTAGAGTTTATTTATAAAGCAGAGCAATAAAAACAATATGGATGCATCTCCCTGTGGGTTGTGAACCTTAAGTGATTGTTGTACCGATGATGCATTACAAACCCAAGCAAAATAGTCCTTAGGACAGATGGCACTGAGAGCAAATCCACAAGAAAAAGTAAGCTTTGTGGGCCAACGAGAGACGACCAGGTTGCAGGGCCTTTACTACAGCTTTGTGTTATTGACGCAATGCAGGAAAACTACATTAGAAGCTATTGATTCTCTTTGAGACCTGATGATATGCTCTATTCAGATCTGACTCACACACCATTCCTCCACAGGCTTTCTCAGGAGGTGGAATTGGCCAGTTATGACAAAATCGGTCCCGGTGTCCGCAGAAATCACAGAAGCAGATGTGCTTTAGAATGCAAGTTTTTTTGGGGGTGTGTGGAGGAACAAGGCATATTTGGGAAAACATCTCAGGACTAAACCTAAGGGAAAGCACACCTAACTTTAAGATTTATTTCATTACAAAGACTTTCTTGGGGCGAATTGTTTTTAGAGTCAGTTCCCATTGCTGCTGGTGAGCCAATAACACCCCCGGGAGAGAGGAAGTCTAGCAAGCACACAGGTAAACAAAGCTAGCTGTTCATTTTTTACGAAAGCCTCAAGCCTGCGTTTGCACTGCTGAGCATCATCCTTTCTGCACAAACTACAGGATTTTATTTGCATTTCGAGTGTGAGAAATTGTACCTGACCTCCCTGGAAAAAGTCATCTTGCTGCAGGCTTTTTTTTTTTTTTTCATTTTGGGAAAATATGTAGATGCCACCAAGTGGGTGAGGCTTATTGGCAGTGTTCCCTGGTGCAAGGATGGAAAACCTTCCCCAAGGGAGGGCTGGGCTGCAGGTGTCAGGATTGAGGCTAAGAGCTCCTTCCTGGCTCCAGGGGCAAGCCCAGTGTGCATCAGGCAACAAATGCAAGTAACCTATGAGTTACTTTTTTTCTTCATCGCTAGAATGGTTCCTAATGCAGGGTTTTCTGTAAATATGCACGTACAGAGCACTGCAGGAGCCAGCTCAGGGTTAGGAATCCAATAAATGCCTGGTTTTATATCATCATTATCCCAAAGAATCTTTGCATGTTTATATTTTATCTGTGGAAAAATTACAAAAAGAATTATATGTGATAAGGAAAGAGAGAGGAAAAATGAAAGTAAGCCTCAGGCCTCCTCAGCGTCTCGATAGATTCTAAGAAGGGATGCGGTCTTTTTTTTTCTCCCCAGCACAAACTTGACATGAGGGAGGGGATAACTGGTGGGACAGGGTAGGAGAATCAATCAGATGTTGGCTCTTTCTGCCTTCCCAGTGTGGCTTCCACGTTTGGCTTGACATCTCATGAATTGCGAGATCTTCAGACCTACCTGAATTGAATGACCAGTGCCAAAACCTTTCTAAATTCAGCTATCATTATTATTATTTTATCTACCTCACGATGCCCCATTGTAGCCCAGAAAACTGAAGTTTGACCAACAAATGTTGAAAAGAAAGAATGCAGTGGAATCATGATAATTTCCCCAAAATGAGAACTGTTTTTTTTTTCCCTTCTGATGCAAAATTTTCAGTACTACCACAGCAGGTTGCAACCTGAGTTCTCTGAACAAACAACGGATATGCCATAAAGAGAGAGAGAGATTGCTCACTTCTCTGTCTCCCTCCATAGATGAAGGCCTATGTTTATGTTTATCTGATGTCCACAGGAGAGACAGCTCACCAACAGGAATGCCCAAAGACCCACGTCACACCTGCCATTCCCACCTTGCCATGTGTAAAAATGATCACTGGGCTGCCATGTGTTGAGAGACAAATATTAGTGCTCAGGTACTGGGAGGGGTTGCGTGTATTTTATTTCAAAACCTCATGCCAACCTTTTAATATAGCTATTGTTGCTCCCATTGAAGATGAGCTCACTGAGGACTGAACCTCACAGCTAATAGGTAGAACAACCAGGATTCTAGTCCCAGATTGCACCACAAACCATTAGGTTATTTCTTACTATATGATTTTTGGGAAGGTACTTAACCTTTTTGACCATCAGTATCAGCGAGATTGACTGATAAGAATCCCATGAAAAGATGCTCAACATAGTAGCCATCAAGGAATCAAAACCACAATGAGAAACTCCTTTACACCTACTAGGATGGCTAGAATCAAAATGACAGACAATAGTAAGTGCTGACAAGGGGTATGGAGAAATTGGAACCCTTATATACTGCTGATGGAAATGTCAAAATGATGCAACCACTGGGGAAGACAGTTTGGCCAGACCCTCACAATGTTAAACAGAGTCCCGTACACCCAGAAATTTTACTCCTGGGTACACACCCAAGGGAATTGAAAACCTATGTCCACACAAAAATTTGTGCATGAATATACATATCAGCACTATTCATAATAGGCCCAGTGTTGAAATGACCCAAATGTCTGTCAACTGATAAATGGATGAAAAAAAAAAAGTGGTAGAGCCATGCCATGGAATAGTATTCAGCCATAAAAAGGAACGAAGTTCTAATGCATGCGATGACATGGGTGAATCTTGAAGGAATTATGGCAAGTGAAAGAAGCCAACCACAGAAGACCACATATCGTATGATTTCATTTATATGAGGTGTCCAGAACAGGCAAACCATAGAGTCAGAAAGTAAATTAATGGCTGTCAGGGGCTGAGGAAGATGATACTGGGGTGATGAAAACGTCCTGGAATTAGATAGTGGTGACAGTTTCACCTTGTGAAAGTACTAAAAATCACTGAATGGCTTGAAATCACTAATGGCTTGAAGTACTAAAAATCACTGAAAGTACTAAAATTCACTGAAGGATGAATTTTATGGTATGTGAATTATATCTTCTAAAAACCAATGTTTCATTCCTTCCACCGCCCTTTTCAAATCTGAACTTGATACTCTTGACCACCAGGCTAGCATCAGTTTTGCCATGGCCCTCGGTGATGCTGACATGCAAAAGCAGATTAAGCACATGATGGCTTGTTCATTGAACACGAAGCTAATGAGAAAGCAGAAGAAATAGATGCAAAGGCAGAAGAAGAGTTCAACATTGAGAAAGGTTGACTTGTGCAAACCCTGCTTTAATATTATGGAATACTATGAAAAGAAAGAAAAGCAGATTGAGCAGCAAAAGAAAATTCAGATGTCCAATTTGATGAATCAAGCAAGGCTCATAGTCCTCAGAACCAGAGATGACCTTATTACAGACCTACTAAATGCAGCAAAGCAGAGACTCAGCAAGGTGAGAAAAGATACAACCAGGTACCAAGTGCTGCTGGATGGGCTGGTCCTCCAGGGCTTCTACCAGCTCCTGGACCCCCGAATGATTATTTGTTGCAGGAAACAAGATTCCCCGCTGGTTAAGGCTGCAAAGCAAAAAGCAATTACTACTTACAAAATTGCCACAAAAAAAGATGTTGATGTCCAAATAGATCAGGAGGCCTGGTTGCCGGAGGATATAGCTGGTGGTATTGAATCTACAGTGGAGATCATAAAATAAAGGTTTCTAATACCCTAGAAAGTCGGCTGGATCTCACAGTCCAGCAGATGCTGCCGGAAGTACGGGGAGCCTTGTTTGGTGCAAACACCAACCAGAAGGTTTGGGATAAAGCCTTTGGGAGCTGGAATTCATTCCTCTCTTCTGCTGCGATGATACGCAAGTTTCCGATATTTGAAGAACAAAAGATGATCTATTTAACTTCCTCTTTGTTGTTCTAATATTGTTATGTACTTCTCGGTGGAATGCCCTTCTGTAAGAAATGCCCTTGGCCTAGTTGTTAAAAGTGGAGAAAGTTTCACTTAAAATTATCAGGACCCTACCTCGAGTTCATTTAAAATTAGTACAACTCTCCATTGCCGCATGAAGGTGAAGAACTGGTTGGTGGCTGCATGAACTTCCCCGAGTCTTCCCCTCTTCTCTAGCTCTTGTGATCTAGTCTAGAGAGTGATAGATCTGGTATTCTGTCTTTAAAACTCATGTGGGGCATGCCTTCCTTTCAGCTGTAGTAACTCAATGTTAACCCCTCTGAACCTAGAAGTTTTCCTTATGTGTAAATGTGACTTAAAATCTAAGCCCTGAAAATGAGCTTTGTTTATCAAAACAAAAAGTTTACATGGAAAAAAAAGCAATGTATGCTTAATGTGGTGAATATACAAACAAGTATGAGAAAATAAGGAAACAGAAAGCACCTTCAATGCAGCATCCAGAAATGATCACTGCAAATGGTTTGATATAGATCCCTCCCGATACTTTTATGCACATATATCCCCTCCCTTTTTTTCAATAAAATGAGATCATATAGTACATATCATTTGGTGAGGTGTTTATTTTAATTTTACTATTCCTTCTTCTTTTCTGTACTGAGAAGCTGTGTCTCTGAAGGTTGGTAGCACTCCTCTCTAAGTCTCCTCAAATTCTTGCTTTCTATAGTTTCCTGTCCCCTTCCTGCCCCTTCTCCTCTCAAAGCCCTGTTTAGGAGAACTTTTCTAATGAGTTCCTTTACTTGGGCCACAGCTCGTCCTATGTTATGAAATGTTTCACTAACACCTGTGATTTCAGTGGGATTAATTCCTATATCCATATTTATACCCTGACCTCTGCCCCATACACCAGTTTTGCATCTCCGAATGCCCACAGGAATTCCCACTAGGATTATCGTCTGACTAAATCAAACTCGCCATGCTTCCCCTCAGAGCCACATGCAGCCTGGTGCAGTGGAGGACCACCTCCACCTGCTGCTTTCTGAATCTGGAGATGGGTGTGCATTCCCACACTTGTCCCTTCTGATTCAGTTAGGGGCCTTGGAGGTCACAGAGCCTGACTCTGGCTGACTTGGGCAGAACAGGGATGAAGGTGAGGGACACAGGGCTCCTCTAGGGCAGGTGGGATGGAGCACTGGGAACAGACTTGGAAAAGGGCAGGAGGCCTGGCAGCCCTGGGTGAGGACCTGCCACTGGCTCTGCATCTTCACTGCCACCGCCCGGGAAAGGGGTCCCCGCACTTCCCTTCTATGGCGGAGGGCAGGACACCATCCCACCGTCAAAGCTGGAAAAAGCCACCTCACTCTCTTCATCTGTCAAGTGGGGGTAATAAAAGTATCTCCTCCATAGGATGGCTGGAAGGATTATATGAGTTCAAACTTATATATATTAAATTATTAAACACATAGTACTGTTATTAAATCTCTATTAGAGTTAAATATTTGGGTAAGGCAGTGAAACAGCACCTGGCACATGCTACATGTCCACTACACGCTCACCATTATTCACAGAGTTGGGGCTTGCTCTGGGCTTGATACTCACCAGTCTGCTGTTCCAGTGTAGAACAGCATGGAACAGCATGTGCTAGGCAAGCTATCACGGCCCCAACTGGTCGGATTCTCAGGTGACCTTAATGACAGCACCGACCCCATGCTGTTTTTTCTCTTCTTTCTTTGGGAGTCTTTCTCTCTAAATCCCAAAGGCTCTGATGTGCCAAATGCACTTACCTCTCACCTGGATTTCTTCTCATTTGGCATCTGATACATTTTTTATAAAGCATCCTCTCCAGTTTCCTTTCAAGTTGCAGAGAGGATATCCTTTTTCTGTTAAGCTGCGGAGTGATTTTTTTCCCCCTTCAAAGTAAAGCTTTAACCTCCAGAGTCCTGTAAATAGGTTCAGTGAATACATTATTGAAGTCACAAAGGCTCGAAGGCCAACGTTTTCATCGGCGCATCTGTGAGACTTCAGAGCCTGAACCCCAAGGATATTTCAGGCATTGACTGCCTCTAAGAGTCTAGTGTTATCTATATATGCTATGAATGCCATACTTACCTTCATCTTTCAGAAAATGAGCCATGTTCATTTTAGAAAACTTAGCACAGATAATCATAAAAATAATTCTCCCACCCAGGGATAACTGCTGTTAGCAATTGCCTTCTATTCTTCTTTCTCTGCATGCATATAATTATTTCTTTTACAAAATGTGATCAAGCTGAGCATGCCTCTTAGAAAATGTATCATGAACATTTCTCATGTCATTGTTCCTCTTAATATAGGGGAATAATAAAGAATTTTTTATAATAATTAAAGAATTTGTTTTAAATAACTTCCCTTGCAAAAGGAAGTTTGCAAGGGAAACTTGAAACTCAGTGCAAAAGGAGCATATGTTCAGAAAAAGTAACATAAAAAAACAGGAAGAAAATGATAGAATATCCACAATCTCACCATCTAGAGAAAACTATTATCAACAGTTTGGAGTATTTCTCTTTGATATTTTTCTCTGAGTTTGTGTATTAAAAAAAAAAGGTCCCACTGTGCATGTTACTTTGCGACCTGTTTTTCTCAATTAATTAATGGGCTGTGGATCTCTATGTAGACCACTTAAAATGGCCGTATGGTATTCCTTTTTTTTTTTTTAATAAGAAAATGGTTTTATTTCAAACTTTTAGCCCTCATACAGTGTACAAATACACTTTTATTCAGATAATACAGCTTTGCAACTAGCAAATATTGTACTAACATTCATAAATATAAGTGGGGAGATAATCGACATACACTAATGTGTCTTGACAAACTATACTTTTAATGTCATTTTTAACAAAACATCTATAAATAGACTACATAATCTATGTGGGCAAAAAAGCAATTAAGTGAATCTCTTGAAACACTAAATGTATAATAAGCAGTGTATAGTATCAGCATTTACATGAGTCACAACATGACAATCTGAAATGTATTCCTTTTAAAGAATAGATTTATCAATATAATATTACTTATCTTTTAATACTCTGGCACACTACTTCTTCATATACTGCAGGAAACATAAAGGTAGGACTAGTCACCAGCCTGATAAAGGATCTTTCATCATTAGCTTTTTTTTTCTTTTCACTTTTTTTTACTGTATAATATAACATATATATAAAGCAAAGAAAGAAAAAAAAAGCAATAGTATTCAAAGCACTCTTCAACAAGTAGTTGCAGGACAGATCCCAGAGTTTGTCATGGGCTACTATACTATCCTCTCAGATCTTTCCCTCTAGCTGCTCCAGAACATTGGAGGCTAGAAAGAATAAATATGTTTTTTAATCATTACAATAAACTTTTCTTTTTTTATGAAAAGTAACATATATTAAAAAAACAAATTTCAAAGCACAGTGCAACAATTAGTTATAGAACAGATTTCAGAGTTTGGTATGGGTTACAATTCCACAGTTTTTGGTTTTTTACTTCTAAGATACTGGAGACTAAAAGAAATATCGATATAATGATTCAGCAATCCTACTCATTTCCATCTTAATTATAATTATAATACATTTTAAGAATATTATAATTTAAAAAATTGTTGGACATGTAAATGGTTTTCTTTCTTTCTTCTTCTTCAGTACTTAAACTATGTTGTGATGACCACCCTGTGGTTTGACTGTTGGAAAGACTGTTATTTCGTTAAGATAAATTCAAGTAGAATTGCTGGGTCTAACTACACAAGGTTTTAAACAACTCTGATTTGTATTGCTAAACTGCCTCAGAAACATTGTACCAATCGACACACCTATGAATACTGTGTAAGAGTTTCCTTCATTACAAGAAACATAGTGCTGGGTAGGCCATGGTGGCTCAGCAGGTAAGAGTGCTTGCCTGCTATGCCTGAGGACCCGGGTTCGATTCCCGGTGCCTGCCTATGTAAGAAAAAAAAAAAAAAAAGAAACATAGTGCTACCTTTAAAAAAATCTTTTCCAATTTGGTAGCCAAAACATTTCATACTGTTATTTTAATTTGCATTTCTTGATTTAATTTTAGCATTTTACTATGTGTTTTTTTTTTTTTGGTCATCTTTTTTAAGGGTTGTAGTGTAATAAATATAATAACTGTTTTTAAAAAAATCTTTATCCTGCGAGTATTTTTTTTTTCTCATTTGCTATTTAATTCTGAGATATTTTTGAGGTATGGCTTAAAAGTTTTAAATCTTTTACTTTATAATTTCTTCCTATGGTATTGTGTTTAGGAAATCCTTTCCATCCCTAAGCTTATAAAAATGTTGTTTTTCTAATAATTTTTATATTTCTTTTACTTATATCCTCAAAACATGTGGATTTAATTGTTATATATAGAGTAAGATGGTGGGATCTAAACTTACTTTTTATAATAGCTTTATTGAGTTATAATTCACATACTATACAGCTTATCGTGATGTACAACTCAATGGTTTTTAGTATATTCACAGAGTTGTGCAACCATCACCACCATCTAGTTCCTGAACATTTTTGTCACTCCAACAAAAATCCTGTACGTATTAGCAATTAGTCCCATTCCTTCCCCACCCCTCCCAGCCCCAAGAACCTACTTCCTGTCTGTATGGATTTGCCAATTCTAGACTTTTCATATAAAATGGAATAACACAATATGGTCTTTAGCATCTGGCGTCTTTTACTCTCCATACTTTTAAGGTTCGTCCATGTTGTAGCATATATCAGTATCTCATCCATTTTAATGACTGAATAATATTCCATTGTATGGATATACCACATTTGGTTTAACCATTCATCATTTGATAGACCTCCCCCCACCTACTATTTGGCTATTATGAATGATGCTGCTATAAGATTTGTGTAGTTTGTGCATGCATCTGACTTTTCATTTCTCTTGGGTATATATTTATAACTGTAATTCTGGAATTTCAATTCTGGAATTGAAAAATGCCAAGCTGTTTTCTACATAGGCTGCACCACTTTACATTCCCACCAACAATGCATAAGGATTCTAATTTCTCTACATCCACCACTTTTTGTTGTCTGTCTTCTTGCCATCCTAGTATATACGAAATGGCATCTCATTGTGGTTTTTATTTGCATTTCCCTAACAATAATGATGTTGAGCATCTTTTCATGTGCTTATTGGCTACTTGTATATCTTCTCTGGAGAAGTCTTGAGTCTTTTGCCCATTTTTAAACCGGGTTGTGTGCTTTTAATTGTTGAATTTTAAGAGTGCTTTATATGTTTTGCATATGAATTCTTTATCAGAAACATGATTTCCAAATATTTTCTCCCATTTTATGTGGGTTGTCTTTTCACTTTTTTGATGGTGTCCACTGAAGCAAGAAATTTTCCACTTCTATGAAGTTCAAATTTTATTTTTTTCTTTTGGCACCCGTCCTTTGGGTGCCATATTTAAGAAACCAGGGCCCAAGGTAAGGGAATGAAGATTTACTCCTATATATATTAGTTAAATGAGGCAAAAGTGAGTCAGGGTGGGCCTTCAATCAATATGATTGGAATCCTTATAAACAGAGGAAACTGAACATGGGAGGAGACATAAGAAGACAGATGGCCACATGACAGAGGCAGAACTGGAGTTAAGGATCGCCGGCTAGCCATCACCAGGACACCACAGACCGTGGAGAAAGCATGACCCTGCAGCACCTTGATTTTAAATCTCTACCCTCCAAATGAGACAATAATATCCTCTTATTTACACCAACCTGTCTGTGGCATTGGTTATAGCAGTCTCAGCTAGCAGACGTCAGCTGGGACATGGACACCTTCTAGGAAACGGTAGAATAATTAGATGGATGGTACTGCGTTCCTGTTTGACCTCATGGAGCAAAGCTGCACACCTCCTCCCTAGACCAGCCACCCATCTCTGGACCATTATGAGTTAAAGAGATGAACACACATTTCATCTGAGTCACTTCATTTTTGGTTCTCTTTGTTATACACAGCTTAACATATATTGCACTAATTATTACAACACCTTTAAAATATGTTATCTGTTTATGCAGACTTAAGTTTGGTGCTGAATTTTCCTTTCTATTTTATTGATCCATGTATTTTCAATTTCTGTAATTTTAAATATATCTTAATGTGGGGTGGTGGGAGGATAGCTCTCACAATTTTCTAAACATTTCTTAGTTTTCCTCCTGCATTCACTCTTTCAAATGAACTCAGACTGATTTTATCAAGTTCCACCTTCCCACTTCCAAAGTCGCTGGGCCCTTTCCAATCAGAAGCGGTTTCTGACTCCGCGAGTATGTTCTCTGACTAAAGCCGCAGGTTCTTGTCCTGCCTGCCCAGGCATGGTCACGGGGCATTCAGACACCTATTCTTACAACATGGTCGGCAGCTGGTGTTGAGGAGTTGGTCTGACTTTTGGAATATGTCCACTCCTAGATAAGGGGAAGGCTGGATGAGGCTCTTATTCCCAGGGGACAGACAGTAATGGGGGAAGGCAGCGCAAACACAAACAGTGCATGACGCGAACCACGGAAACAAACCCAGAATCTCATCGAGAATGAAGTTGCCTGCAGCTAGAGGTCTATGTTTCAGGGACTCTGGTGAGCAGTAGAAGAAGGTGGCGGGGGTTCACACAAGGGAACTAATTTCTCATAAGGTTGATTCGGTGGTATAATGTCCACTTTCTCCATCATCGTAGTGGGGATGGATTAGGGCGGGGGTTGCTTGGGTATTATCCCACCTGAGTTCTGCTCCTAGATCATTTTTCAGCTCCTTTACTATGGCTCCTTCAACACCTTAACATAGTTTCATTTTTTTTTAATTGTGGTTATACATATATAACATAAAATTTGTCATTTTAGCCATTTTTGAGTATACAATTCACTGACATTAATTACCAGTAGGTTCACTGATTATTTTCTAACCTATATGGATTTTTTTTGGTCCGTGTACTAAGCAAACACATTCTAAGAACGGCCATTCTTATTCTTTCATTTAGGTTAAGTTTTTTCCTACTTCTGGCCACTGAAGTGATACATGAAACAAAGTTAAGAACATTTTTGATGTCTTCAACAAGAGATCATTTTGTTCAACTTTTTATATGAAAGCTTGTGCAAAATAAATAATCTGTCTTTTTGCATGTCAACAACAACGAAAAAGCAAGCAAATAGCATGAAATGGGGATGTTAAACAATAGGTATTGATTAGCTTACAGTTTTGCGGCTAAAAGAAAGTCCAAATCAAGACATCATCAAGGTGATGCTTTCTCCCTGAAGACTATGGCTCTCTGGGGCTGGCTGCCGGCAACTGTCCTCTGCCACAGGGCAAGGCAAGGGTGGTGTCTCCTGGTCTCTCCTCTTCTGGGTTCTGTTGATGTTCAGCCTCTAGCTGCTTCCAGTGGTGTATGCCCTCCGTCTCTCTATCTGAATTTAATTCTCTTCTAAAGGACTCCACAGCAATAGTATTAAGACTAATCCTGATTGAGGTGGGCCATACCTTAATTGAATCAACCTCATCAAAAGGTCCTATTTACAATGGATTCACCCCCACAGGAATGGATTAAGTTTAAGAACATGCTTCTGGAATACATACAGCTTCAAACCACCACAACTGCATTCACAATGTTGTGCTATCATCACTCCCACTTATTTCCAAAATTTTTCCATCACGTCAAATGGAAATTCTATACCCCTTAAGCAATAATTTCCCATTCCCCCTATGCCACCATACCCAGCCCCACGGTAATCTCTGGTCTTTCTTTCTATGAATTGCTTACTGCAAATATTTCATATAAGTGGAATCGTACATTATTTGTCCTTCTGTGTCTGGTTTCTTTCTCCCAGCACAATGTTTTCAAGGTTCATCCACCCTGTTTTATGTATCAGAATGTCATCTCTTTTTATGGTGGAATAATATTCCATTGTGTGGATACACCACATTTCGTTAACACACATATATATATTTTTAGCTTTTAAACTTTTTTTATTGTATGGTATAATATATATACACAAAGCAAAAAAATAAAAAAGCAATAGTTTTCAAAGCACTCTTCAAAAAGTGGTTACAGGATAGATCCCAGAGTTTGTCATGGGCTACCATATGATCCTCTCAGATTTTTCCTTCTAGCTGCTCCAGAATATAGGAGGCTGGTGGGCTTAAATACTTTATCATTGCAATCGACTTTTTTTCCTTCTTTTTTTTTGTGAACAATAACATATAGACAAAAAAGCTATAAATTTCCAAGCACAGCACCACAATTAGCTGTAGAACATATTTCAGACTTTGACATGGGTTACAATTTCACAATTTTAGGTTTTTACTTCTAGCTGCTCTAAAATACTGGCGATTAAGAGAGATATCAGTTGAATGATTCAGCATTCATATTCATTTGTTAAGTCCTATCTTCTATGTATAATTTCACCATCACCTTTGATCTTTCCATACCTTTCGTTGGGGTTGTTTGGGCTATGGCAATTTTGAATTTTTGTTATGGGAAGGGTCTTTCACTAATATGGGGTAGGGAGATGGAACTACCTGATGTTCTGGAGAGGCTGGGCTAGGATTCAGGACTTATCTGGACCAGGGACCCATCTGGAAGTTGTAGGTTTCTGGCAAGTTATTCTAGTGCTTGGAACCCTGGTGGAATCTTATATATTGCCCTAGGTGTTCTTTTATGATTGGCTGGAATGGTCCTAGTTGGGGGTTGGCAGGTTATGATAGGTAGCAAGGTCTACCTGAAGCTTGCGTAAGAGCAACCTCCAGAGTAGCCTCTTAACTTTATTTGAACTCTCGCTGCCACTGATACTTTATTAATTACACTTCTTTTCCCCCTTTTGGTCAGGACGGAATTGTTGACATTAACTTATTTTTAAAATTTTACTGAAAATGAAATAGAAATACGTATGTCTCTTTCTTCTTTAATAAGCAACTTAGTGCTTAATGCACTTGAGCTTACAAACTACAGAAGGTGTAAATTCAAAGCACGGGTTGGAATCACTAGAGTTGTCAGATCCCCACAGAGCACACCCAGCCTCTGTTGTGGACAATCTACAGATTTATGAAGAGCAGAGACAAAGGGACCAAGAAGTCTGAGCAACCTAAGGAAAGAAGAGTGGCGTGCCCAACACCCATGGCCTGGACTCAATGTGGTCATGGGCTTGTGGTATCCACCCCTCATCCAGTCACCACTGCTTCGAGGGTTGGGCTTGGGCTGGTAGGGACAGGGGTGGGCTGGAGGGTCCTGGAAGGCCCGGATGCCCTGAGGTAGTGGGGAAAGAGTGAAGCAGGAAAGTTGCAGGGTGACATCTGAAGGAGGGAATTGGGGCCCACCTTGATATCTACCAGATTCTGGACAAGACAGACATTTTCCTGAAACCTTAAACTCTAGCAGCATATCCTTATTCAGAAACCTTAAATAAGGTTAACAAGCCAAAAAATATAGAGAGATGTTAAAAACACTTCTGCAAAACCATGAGTTAAAGTCTGTAGCTTTACTTTGAAAAATGTCCCTTAAAGCCTGCCTCAGTGCCACGTATATTTAATTTATTTTGAATTAAAACTGCTGATTTTCACTTTTCTGAGCTAACAGCAGATACGCATTGGGAGAAGGGTGACTGCTGCTGGTGCTGGGAGGTAACAGCAGCTAATGTGACAGCAAAAGCCAGGATAAAAACCTGCAGCGAGAGGCGGTGTCCAGAGCTCTTTGTAAAAAGCCAGAGTTCAGTTAACATGTCTGCCCCCACCAGCCAGGACCCTGCCCACACTCCTGTGCTCCTGTGAGTCCATGCTGTGTAAAATGAAGGTGACATCTAAGTCCTGGGGTGCTGAGAGTTTTAGGTGGTGATGCTAGGCACAAAGGCTACCTGTTGGGACTTCTGGAACTGCCTGAAACTCCAAACCAGTTAGCAGGAGAATAAGCAGAGCCTCCTTATAGCATAGGACAGCAAATAAGGTTAAGAGTAATGATACCAAGCGATCAAAAAGTGTGGAACCCTAACAATAGTTCTGCTTTAAAAGAAGGGAAAGCATAAGATATAATTTAGAAATCTTTTTTTCATCCCCAACTGGTTAAAATAACAAAAAAGTTTTACACTTAAATATGAAAGTTCTCAACCAACTGGCAAACTCCTAAGGCATGCTTCCTTGAGGTTTTACCTTGCTGGACATAGAACAGAGCTCCTCTTGCCCACTTCCTTGCTGGTAACCCTGCCTTGAACACCAGGCAGGAGGATGCCAGAATAAGACAGCAAGTCACGAGGAGGCTGCCACCAAAACTGAGGCCAACTGATTATCATGGGGATAGTTTTATTTGCATTGTTTTCAAAGGCTGAATGGCAGCCACTGAGACATTAATAATTATTTCCAGGGAGTGTACTCTGCTAGGCACCAGGGGCACAAATGCAAACAAAATAAATGAGCAGGAATGGTGGAAAGGTCTGGCTGACCCAGGGCAGGTAAGGCTGCACTTTAATGCCAACTGGCAGGAGGGGTTTAGCCTTGGCACCCTCACTGGGGGTCTGAACACATTCTTTCTCTAAGACCTCTGATTGGCCCTGCAGATAAGATCCCTGGCACCACAGGGCTTGCATTCATTCCAGGGGAAAGACACCCCATAAACAAACACAAGCAGAAGCAAGATGCAGGCGGTGGCAGTGGAATGGGTAGGTTGATGGGATGGAGACATGTGGCTGCTGGTGAGCAGGCAGCCACACATCCCTCTCTGCTGCTGAGGCTGAGTTGAGACCTGGATGATGAAGAACGAGAGGGGCTCTGGACCTCCACAGCCTCTGTTTTGAGATAAATTCACCAAACTAAGAGGAATGGCCCCTCTAGGAAAGCCACTCAGGAACCACAGGTGCTGGGTTTCCTCAGCCTGTCAACCCTGCCCCTCTCCTCTTCCCACACAGATGTTGCCAGGCACATCCTAGGGGATTACTCAACGATGAATGTATGAATGAATGAGTGAGTGAATGGAGGAACATTCAAATCTGCCCCCCGCCCCCGATTTCCATGAGCACGAGTAACACCCATAAGATTCCCAGGCCAGAAACCTGAGTGTTGCCTTCATGCTGTACACTCCCACCCTCCCTCCAAACTCATCAGCCGCGACGCCCTCTGGATTCTCTTTATTACCTCTGGGCATTTGGGTTTTTGTCCTCTCATGTCTTCTCTATCTGTCCCGAGCTGTTCGTAATGGGACCTCCTGCTTTAGGATGCCCCTCTCTAGCCAATGATCCACACTTCAGGCAGATGGATCAATGTGAAATACAAATCTGAGCAAGAACTCTGACTTAAAATGTTTCAGGGGTCAGGTGCCTTCATAGGGAGTGGCCTATGAGGTCTGCCTCCCTATCCCCCCGTGTCTCAGCACATTTTCCCCTAAACCACCATATTAGTTGCTCTAAGAGCCCCTGGGAAATAAGTCAGCTGCCAGCCCTAGTCCCACTGGTAGGCTGGTGATGACGGGGATGACAGAGGCTGGACAGGGGCCCCATTCCAAGACTGGAGAGGCTCTTCCAGAGGGGTCTTCTTGGGGAACACTAGGTCCCCTCACCCTATGTGAATGACTGGCTGGCTATCGTCTAGAATTTCCTTTTTTGCAAGCAACACGCCCTGCTTCCTTCTTTCCCCCAATCTGGCTGCTTTCTTACATAGTAGCACCCCCCCCCACCCCCATAGCTGCCACCAAGAGAAGACCCTGAACTGAGGCCCCTCAATGAGGCAGATTGCAGCCTGGGGGCTGCATGCTCGTGCCAGGGTGGGGGTGGGGGTGGGTGGCCTGGAACACATTCTGGGGCCTAAGGGGCAGGTGACCAGCTAGGAGTAGCACCCTCCTGTGTTTCAAGGGGGGTGGGGTATGAAGTGATTACTTTTAACAGCCAGCCACTTTGCCTTCAAGGTGACTGATCTGTCCTTCTGATGTGTTGTTTCATAGAAGCAGAACTTAACCTTTTAAGTGAAGATTATAAAGCTACTTAAATTCATTTAAAATCAGGCTTCAAGCACATCAGTACTCAAGGTTACTGTGCTGCCCACTGCAGCCACTGTTCCAACTGGTGATTTCAGCATTTAAAGACTCTCATTCTGGTGGCAAGCTAGTTTGTTCATTTGTTTGTAAAAATGAACTTCCTAAGGGGAAATAACTTTCTAGTTAATATCACCAGAGTATTAATAAATTCCTTTCAATGAATGAATAGCACTGAGTCCTTTCTGTAGACATGAGAGGACTGGCACAAGCAAGAAACATGCGTGTTCAATTAAAGTAATTTATTGTGTTCTTTCAGAACAGACATAAACAGCATCTTGGGAACTGGTATCACAACAACACATTACACACCATTTTCACAACTAGACTTTCGTTGAATTCTTTTTAAAGAACATAGTAATTTAAAAAAATCTAAATATTTACATATCAATAAAACATATATACAGAAGATTGAGACATTATCCATAGAGATATGGAATATATATATATATATATTTGCTAAGAAAGCCTATAAAAAGGATTTCTGAATAAAGTCTGAACAGTAGTCACAGTAAGTAAACACAATTTCAATTTACAAAATCTGATTTTACTGCTGCGGTTTTGTGATATGCATTTCGAATGTGTGGATCCACTGCACAGATCCGTGAGGGGACAATCCCCATCCCCTCCTCACGTACTGGAAAAAGTTGTCTGTTGCCCCATTCTCCTTTCTTGGAAGGAAGTACTTTTGAAGATTCCTGGTGCATACTGAACAGATTTCATAGTCCTAACGTAAATGTCTCCACTTTTGCTAGCAACATGGCCATCCTACTTTAATAGAGTTGAAAGGTCTTTAATTAATCTTTTCTATTCCCTTGAGAAATATTTCCTTCTGGGAGGCAGGAGACACATTTGAAAACATATGTTGCAGAAAAACAAAAGCCTTGGCTCATAGTACTTAATCAGACCATCTGATAAACAAAGACATTGGCTTCAGGAAAAGGATTACTTACTGGCCTGAAACATAAAAAGCTAACTTTTAGTTGGAAGCTTACTTGTAGCTTATAAAAGAAAAGAGGCACATGGATATGAGATGTGAGCGCCAAGCAGTTAGGCCAACCCCCAGCTGCCCTGAAGCAACTTGTTGGCAGCAGAGGACACACGGGAGACCATCCCAGAGCCCCCTCTGACTTCTGGCTTGCCTGCTCAGCCTAAGGTGGTAGACCAGCCCACTGGGCCCTGGGAAACCACTGAGCCTCCCTCCCTGGCTCTCTTACTTGCTGCAGGAGGGCTAAGGCAAAATGACCTCTACAGTCACTGTTGTCTCTTCAAATGCAATAATTTGACAAAATAAGTGCTCGTGAAAGGTGTTAAACCGTCCACACAGCATTTCCCCCAGAGGGTTTACTGGATCTATGGTCCAAATTTCCTTCATGCCAATTTTTGGTCTTTTTGGGCCAGTGTCAGAGATCTACGGTGATTTCTGCTTCGTACAACAAGCCAGGTATAAATGTGATGTTTCTAAATAAAATGATATTTCCAATTCCCTATCTTATTAGAGAAAGGAATCTGGAGGTAAATATTTCTGCAAGGCCAACGCCTGCAGGGCGATATATCGTTTTAAAATGAATCCAGATATTCACATCTTTGTCTTAAATAAGGGTGAAGGCAAGTGCAGTAAGACCTCAAGGAGGCAGGCAGCAGACTAGGAAGGGCACTGGGGTGGCTTGGGCAGGGCCACTCCGCACCTCGGCAGGACCAGTGGTTCACCAGGTATCGGGTCACGTGAATAACGGACTGTTGGGGGGTTCTCACCTCTTATTTTGTCACTGTATCGATACAACCTAGACTTTACAAACATGTGAACGATTTTTTCTTCCTAAGAATTCATGTATCATTTGTACTTATTTCATTACAAATGATTATTTTTGAGAAATTGATGAAATAAATGATTTCATCTAATAGATCAGAGCTATCTTGTTTCTGAAAACAACCTTTTCATCTTCTGGGCTGATGAAGGTCAAATTAATTTTGACCTTTATAATTGCTCTCTCCATACTGGGAAGAGTCAGTATTTTACTTAAAAATAGATATACTTACAGGCTCTATGTATTCACACTGAGGTTATTTAAAAAACAGGGAAGAGAGAATTGCTGCTTTATAATGGACAATGAAATAACTGGATCACATGTATTAAAGGGTAATAAATCAACTCTAAAAATGATTTTAAAAATCTTATGCCAAATTGGAGGCTTGATTATCACATATGACAGAGAAATATATGGAAACTATTAAAACATGAAGGATAAACTTCACAGCACACTTTGCAGTAGCCTGCAACGCTCACGTGGATCTTGAAGGAAAAGGAAACCAAGGAGTTATGCATATTAATGCATATTTAACTCACTACAACGAAAGTCTAGGCAGTGAGATCTGGGTCTGTGTCTTCCGAGGTTTCTGCCTTGGTGTCAAATATATGACCTACAACAGAGACAAGAAGACAAGGAGAGAAACCACTTCCAGAAGGAAGAGCTGTGTACTTTTCTATGACATGGCCAGAGTGGTATTCTGGGTAAATAAAAAACCTGACTGCTGAGGTGTCTATGTTTCATATTTAAATTAGTAATTCTTTAGTCAAGGCTTTAGTTGCGCTAAATGAGCAATTTTAGTAATTAGAAGTTTGAAATGATTAGCTTTACAGGAGAGCCCATGAACGTATATGGTTCAATAAAATCTGATTTTATTGAATAAAATAGAATATCATGTAGCAATTAAAATAACGCTAATGAACCATTTGTAGTAAAACAGAAAAATTATAGTCAGGTAAAAAATCCTCAGGAAGCAAAAAAATTAAAATTTATTTGATCTCCACTGTATAAATAAATAAAATAAATATAGAGAAAAGTCTAGTTTCTGGGTGGTAAAATTAAAGCAATTTAAATTTTCTTTCTTATCTTTTTTTAATAAATTTTTTAAACAAAAGTACATAAAGAAGGCTAATCTGTGACAGAAACTGTGAAGTTCAGATGAACTTGACACCACTTCAAATTCGGAAGCTCTATTTTATGTTTAGAAAGTACTGTTTTGACTTTTTCTTTTAAAAACAAATCTTTCCCCAAGGGAGGGCCATGGTGGCTCAGCAGGTAGAGTTCTCGCCTGCCATGCCAGAGACCTGGGTTTGATTTCTGGTGCCTGCCCATGCAAAAAAAAACAAAAACAAAAACCCCAAAACAAAAACTTTCTCCAAATGCTGGGTGGCATGTCCTTGCCATCACAATGCTCTGCCTGAGGCTTCTGCCGCCCTCAACTGGGGCTCTCCCAGGGCAGGCTTCAGCCAAGCAGAGCCAAGTCTGTGCCAATACTTGCTAGCTGCTTCAAAAGGCTTACTGACAGGGTTGAGGAGAAACCAGTTAAGAAAGTAGAGTTTCTCCACTCTAAAACCTGTGTCTTTTTGCATCCAAACCAGCCATACATGTAATGGACTGAAACGTAGACCATGTGGCTGCCTGACTGTAATCCTGTGCTGGACAGTCTGTGTTCACAGAAACACCTGAGGATTTACCTGTGCACCTGCCCCCCAACACACACAAATTTGGAAGGAGCAAAACACCTTAAAATACCTTAAAAAAGTAGTAAAGGCATTGCCAAGGAGCTAATGAAGGTCTGCTTCAGAGCCACCCCCACAGACTGACCAGGCAGTGCCAAGTCCCAAGAGGATGCTGCATGCCCAGCAAAGGTGGGGTGGGCGGGTGGCCAGAAGGTGCTAAGAAGCAGACCAGGCTGGGGGTTTTATTTTGGTGAGGCAATTGAAACATTCTGGTCTATCAGAGTGACTCAGTTTCTTAGTGCAAAATCTGAGCCCCAACTTTTGACTTTCCCCCATATTCTAAATGACGACTGTTATTTACCACATGGTTTAGTAACGTATATCGTATGTTTGCTATTTACCACGTGGTTTAGTAATGTATATCGCATGTCTTTAACTGAGTGCAAAGACCTGCAGGACAGGCCATCAGTCATGGCCTAACAGCCTTGAACAAATTCTGTGCGAGAATGTGAGGAAACGAGTTTAAACTGCAGTGCACTTGGGGCAGACTTCTGAGCAACCTCCCACCTGTGCGGTGAGACACTGACAAACGGTGCTAAGGGGGCTAGTGCGTCCATCACCCTTGGGGTCTTGGGGAAGCTCGCAGGTAAAAGCTGGCTTGGGCTCAGGTATGAGAGCGTAGGGCGGGGTGGCTGGGAGTCGGAGGCGGGTCCACTGGGCCATCAACCAGCTGGGAGACCTTGGGAAAGGCATTTAATGCTTCCGGGCCTCAGGCTTTTTTCTCTGTAAAATAAAAGGACTGGATAAAAAGAAGGGATTGGACTAAGTGATTTCTACAGTTCCTTCTCAATGGCAGATTCCTCGGAATTCCCTCCGGTTCCATGAGGTGCTACCACACCCTGTGCTCTGTTCCCTCATGTGGGCATCCCTCTGCCTCCACCTTCAGACAGGCAGATTTCAAAACGAGTGGTTTGCAAATCATAATAATCAATGCCACCAAGTCAAACAGAGGCAGGGCCCTGGTAGGGGCAGGGGCCAGAGATTGGGTGGACCTGGGGGCCACCCGAGGAAGATCAATGCAGAAAAAGCCCATTTTATAAGTGGCTATATATGGTAAGAGCTTGATATAAGTAGGTCCTTTGTGCACGGTGTGGCTCATTTCATTATTTATTTGTCCATTGCTCCACCAACTGGCAGAGAAAACAATGAGTCCCATATGCGGCTAAGCTTTCTGGTTGCTGCAAAGGCCACCAGCATATATGAATCCTGTACCCATGGCCATCTCAGAACAAGTACTATCTGGGTCCAAGTGACCTAGGAGATTGCTTACACAGATCAGGTGCTCTGATCAAATGTGCTAAACCTCAGGGTATTTTGGGGGTGTCTGGGTTTTATGGGCAGAGAATCATGGTTTTAAGGATGTGAGTCCAACTGTGGCCTAAATTGCTTGAAGCCTGGTCAGGCTCACTGGTCAGATACATGACGCCAGGCGGGGCAGGGGCAGCAGGAGGGGCCGGCCAACCTCCAAGGAGTTTGTCTCTTGAGAGGTGAACAAAGTGAAGTCAGAGTACTGCCTGTGTGTGGTGGGTGCTCCCCCGGAATGCTGGGGTTGGCTGACCAGGCCAGTGTGTTAGGGATGAGCTGCCTGTACTGGCAGGCTGGACTTATTCTACCATTCTATGAACATGGAACTTACCATGTGCTTATTAAACAAAGTACAGTAACTGTGTCTCAGGTCCTTTTGGTGGAAGGTATGAGAAGACAGAATGGCCATGAATTTGATCACACTCAAAATTGGTGATTTCTGTTCTAAAAAGAAACCTCATTTTCTCTCAATATATTTTTTAATGTTCAGAGGTTTAGGTAGGCAAAGTGTTGTGATAGTAAGTTCTTTGGATTTGCTCTCCTGAGGTTTTTATGAATATGACACAGAGCGAGAAGCATGTTAGCTTTTCATGTTTTTTATATTCCATGTGAAAAATATCCCTGCACAAAGGGCACTAAGAATTCTGATTACCAGGCCCCTGGTCTGGTAGAGTTTGCTCAAGCATATCCATCTCTGGTCTTAAAAATATTTTCCATGCAAATATTTTTTCATGCTATATTTTCCAGAGGGTGATGAAAATGTAAATGTGTTTTACCTGTTGGTGGTACAGAAATGCCGTCCTGTCTTTCCTCACAGTCAGCAGCCTCTGCAGGGTACAAACATAAAACAGAAGTCTCATCAGCTTCAGGAAGCACATTCCATAAAATGTATAGAAAACAGCAATCTAATTTTAAAACTTCAGTGTGCATCACAGTTTTCACCTCTCTTTTCCTTTTCCAGCTTCAGTCCATTCTCATTACAGATTTTAGTATTTTTACTTAAGTAACTTTTTGATAATGATGATATAAAATCAGTTTTCCTGTATCTTTAATCCTATAAAGATTACCATATCATTCATTGATGTTCAGTTCATTTTCATTTATTTACATGGGCTTTAAATATCCAACCCACACCTGGTGTGAGTGTTTTAGTAAGACCATGGAAGGCACAGAGGTCAGTAAATTTTGCCTGGAAAATGTCACTAGTCAGCCCCAGAACCATTCTAATAGAGCAGGGTTAGGCAATCTTGAGAATTGAGACTGAAAGTTCAGATCCCAGAGCTGCCAAGCTAACTAACACTGGTATCGTTTCAGTCCTAATAAGGAATAAGTCTTCTCCAAAGCATCTTCATTTCTATGGTTTATGTGCAAATTTCTGCACATCTCTGGCATTTTTCAATCTCCTTAAGAGTTTTCCCAAGGAAGATTCTTTAGTCACAGCAAACCTTCACTAAATGCAAAGAAGGAGGTCCTGATAACTGGCAGGGTTGTCAGTCTCCTCCAACATGCTAACTGGTCTAACCTTCCATGGAAGCTATCTGGGTAACTTCAGAATACTGCCTACTGCATCTCAGGGCTCATGGCTCTACTGGAAGCTTCCTGTTGACCCTACAGGAGCCCAGGAAGCCCACCTCACCAGGCCAGACCAGGGAGAACTGCCATCTGTATCAAGTGGCAATGCTAAACGGGTGGAAAGCAAAACACAATGATTTTGTTTTTACAACAATCAGAGCTTAGGGGATGGCTGGTGGTGTTCAGAGAATTCCACCTCTAGTGTTAGCCTCTTCTGCCTTGTCCTCAGCCTGATGCACACTAGTTTTAATGAGGACTGGCTCTCCCGCTGTCAGCTGACCTCAATTCACCAGAGAGCACACTGAGAAGAGGCAGGGGAGTCAAAACCAGTCTTCGTTGGAGAAGCATGGAAAGCACTATAAATGATGCTGTGGGAGAATATTTAATAACACATATTAACATCAAATGATAGGATGTATAGAAGAATACAGTTTTGTAATTAGGATCATAGGAAAAATACAGGAAAGACATAAAATGAGAACAATGTTTCTGGATGAAAAGCTTACAGGTATTTAAAATTTTGTTCTTGGGGCTTTTTATTATTTTATGTGTTTAAAAAATAATGAACACTTTTTTTTTATATTGAGAAGATGGTATTTTCTTCGTTCTGGTTTGAGTTCAAATGAGTAGGCAGATGACCTGTACTGTAGCTCTTTCCATGCCTAAGATTTTTAAAACTTTTTAATAATAACAATAGCAATGGCAGCTGCTACCATTTGCTAAGCTGTAACACTCAGCCCTCAGAAAACCCTATAAAAGAAGGTCTGTTGCTATCCTCACCGTAATAAATAAGGAGGTACAGACAGGTTAAGTAACCAACCCAAGGCCATACAGCTAGTAAGGACAATATCATGGCTTGGATCTGAGTTTATGCACCTTGGGCCTCTTAATCTCCTGCTGTTTTAATACCCCAAACAAAGATCACATGGATCATTATGAGCTAATGTGTTAAATCTTCAAGCTTTAGTTCATTTTATATTTCAGTAACTTTCTCTACTTCACCTACATAAGTGCTTTTCATTTAGTATAACAAAAATCAGTTCTGGGTATACGTTGATCTTTCCTTTGTAATTCAGGCCCATGCAATTAAATGTTATAGTAAGAACAGGATATATACAACCAAAAAAATACGTACATTAAACTATGCAAGCTACAGGAACAAGAGCCAAATGACCTGGGTGACAGACGGCATTTTGTTGTTTATATTTAATTATAACATTTGCTTATAACACCAAGTTCATAATCTTTCTTACCTGGTGACAGTAACTTGTGAAAGTTGGAAAAGACTGAGCAAGTCCAATAAAAATTTGATAGCCATGACAGCTTTACTCTTAGATCTAACACAGATAAAAACTGTGATTTCAGCTCTGAGGAAATAATTTAATGAAAATGATAAAAATCCACACCAAGAAAGGAATCATTCCAGTTATAGAAAAAATTATTATATGTGATGAGAGCCCCAAATGAATTTCTATTTGGATTAGGATAATGACCTTTTAAAATCTATGTGGCTGCTTCTTTTTTCTAGAGGCAGTGCAGACTTCCTTAAGTGGTTAGTCAATTAGCTCACCCAGAGTCCATACTTAAGTCCAGGAGCTGAGCCAAATATGATAAATAAGGCTGAAGTTGTGAAACAGCTATGATATGCTGCTTATATGATCATCTGGACTGAAAATAATTAAGACCAAAGCATGAAAGAAAATAATATCACTGAGGGCAGGCTGCTCCGAAGGCAAGCAGCTCTAGTCACCTGGCTGGAGGCCACATTTAGGCCACTCAAAGAGTATGGAGTGGAGGTCGTTGCTGATGTGCTGTCATTTCATTTGGTCTCAGTATGGCAGGGCTTGTTTGTCCTGCTGCCACCACATGCCAACGGATCTGCAGTCCACACCTTTGGGGGGACCAGGGGGCCACTCACAAACATCTCAGCAGATAATCTAATTCAGGGACTACTTCGAATGTTACAGCAACTTCTGAGAGTGTAGGGCTCCCAGACTTAGGGCTGATGTGGCATTCTGCAGAAACAGGAACAGGTGTGTGGAAACTGAGCACCTGCTACAGGAATGATTAGCATGCTCATCTCGTGAGATGACTGAGAACTGCTCACTGCTGGCCAATTTATTTTTTGGAAAGAGAAATGGGAGACCTGGAGGCACATACCTGCCATGTGTGCATGTTTCTTGGTGGGGTGGGAGAAGGGAATGGAGGCTAGACTAGTAGTTGTCTCAGCACCTGACCATGGAAATGGGTGTGTTTAGGTATAGTATGAAGCCCACAGTACAGAACCCATGTGTCTGCCAAGACTGGAACTGGACTGAACGTTTGGTCACATGGCCCATTGCCTGCAAGGCTGTTTCTGTGCCCTGAGACCTCCTTATTTTCTGTAACTCCTACCTGCAAAGGCTTCTCTTGAAACTTAGGTTTTCAGGTTCCTTAGAGACTTTCAATAACTGTCCTCATCTAGAGAGGCATGTGCTATAACACAAAACCCTTCTTCTCCTTCCTCTGGGAGGTCTTGCAGCACTGAAGTTAAACCAGTGACACCAATGTCCCTTATTTATAGAGTGTGTTACATTTTCCCATTTAGTTGGATGGAACCTGGCACACTTCTACTCCTGTGTTCGGCCCACTGCAGCCCCCCAGACACAGGTGAAGGAGAACCAGAGGGTAGCTGGGTGGCTTGCATCTTGGGTGCTTCGGCCCTTTGCCTTTCCTTTGGGCTTACTGAGTCCTAAACTTAGGTCTCTTCATCATGACAAACTTTAGAGACCTCCCAAACCTCAATATTACATTTGGGGCCTTTGTTTTCTTGGGGTCCATAATTTTCCCCTGCAAATCAACAGATAAATCGAAGTCCTTACATACTCATGAAGAAATAAAAGAAAATGTTTGCTTTCTGTCTGTTAACATTTACAGAGAACAGTCGAGACTTCCAAGGGAACACAAGACCAGCTTAATATTTACTAGTGGGGATATCACACAGGCTTGATTCTGGAAATGTGATTTGAGAATGAAGACCTGATGAGACAGGGTACCTGACATGGTGTTACTTTCTTGTAAAGCTACAGGCAGATGTTTTTGATAGCACCTGTCATTCAAAGTTGTGCCAGATGTTTTTTCCTCCACCCCCAACACCTTCCTGGAATTTGAGGGGCTAAGGTAATAAAAGGGGAATTTTATAATGTAACTGAAGGTTGAGGAAGGAGACTGTTAGCATAATACCATATAGGAGACTTGGCAGGAGGTTGATCTCCAAGATGCAAAGGCCCTTCAGCTGATCAACCCTGGAAGGTGGGTGGGTCCAAGCACCACCCAAGACTCTGGGGGTGGGTGGGTAACAGGACTAAGGAGACTGCAGGTGGGGAGAGGGAGAGAAAATAAACGGGCAAAAGAAACACATGAGCAGGAGGGAGTCAGGGCACAATGGGACAAACCTGTGAGCTCAGGGCCATTGTACAGAGCTGCTCTCTGGATGGGGTCAGTGCTGGGACTTCAAGTCAAGGAGTGCTGGAATATATTTCAGGGTTTCATGTGACTTTGACTCACTGAATGCTAAGACCTTTCTGTTGTGGGCTGCTCCCTCCGGCATCACTGATGGATTCACTAATTTACTCAACAGACTCCTCTTGAGTGTCCCCTGTGCTAGGCATTGTTCTGAACACATGGAGGTCTTGTGGTCCAGCTGAGGAAATAGGAATGTGACTATTCAGGAAGATGGGATACAACTGATGGCCCCTGAAGCAAGTGCCCTTGAGATACTTCTTGAAGGAGAAGTTTTCCACGTGGAGGGAGAGGTCTGGGTGGCAGGAGATGAGGGAGGGTGATGGTGCCTGTGGAAGGGATTTTCTTTTCGGGACAAGAAGAAGCCAGCAGAAGGACTGGAGCTGGAGATGCTGTGTTAAATAGCTAAGGGCAGAGGCACAAGGAGTGAGGTCTAAGGCTCCAGGTTAGGGCCAGCTCTGGAGCTCTTGGAGCAGGAGTCATTCAAATCCTGAGTAAGAATTCAGAAAGAGAATGGTGCCAAGAACTGAAACTTGGAGATAGGCAGAGGAGAAGGAGGCAGTGAAGGAGATCAAAGTTGTTTCCAGGGAATTTGGAGGAGGTAAAAAAGAGAACGAAATCACATAAATGAAGGCAAGAAAGTTCTAAGAAGTACCTCCCAGAGTAGGATTCTACACTGAGGGCGACCAGGAGATTAATATAAACAGCAGAAGAAATCTGATCATTGAGCAGTGAGCCCATCAAGAGTGGGGCCAAGGAGAGATAGGAGGGTAAGATGTAGTGGATTCAAACACGATGTAGCAGATTCAAACACGAATGGCTGATAGGGAAGCAGGCTCAGGAGATGGAAACGCTTTTGGAAGAAATCTAAGCAACCATATTAGGAGACAGAGATGGTAATGATGCCAAAAAATGGCAGAGACAAGGGAAATGTTTTGTTTGGGGATGGCAAAGGGAAGGAACATACGGTGATTAACACTTATTGGGCATTATTATTTGTCAGCTCTACCTTAGTGGTGTTACACTGTCTAATGTTTGACTACAGAAATGATCTTAGGAGGTAGGAATAGATCCTGTTATATAAATAGGGAAACCGAGACTCAGAGAGGTTGTCTGAGGCCACAGGATTTATAAATGGTGGATCCAGAGATAGGAGTTCAGACCTATTCTTTCCATTCTACCATGCTGTGTTTATTTGTAGATTAAAGAAAAGAAGGCAGTGAAAACAAAAACCTAAGCTGAGGAGACCCCATTTCTTATCCAATTTTCACCCAAACCTGAAGATCTTTTATGAATGAATGCCGGGCCTCCAAAACAAATTGGGCTGCCTAGTGAGGCAGGGGTCTGCTTCTCTGACTAGGGGTGCCCGAGCATAAGGTGTCCCGTATGCCTCATACATGCTCGGCTCTCAATCACACTGTGCACCAGCCCAAGCAACTCCACAGAAAAGCCACCAGTGCATTTATAATGCAGCTCATGGGCATGGGAGATGGACAACTATCTGTGGAGCCTCACAATAATTCTCAGAAATACCTTATTTTTAAGTACACTTAATAAGAAAACTGAGGCTCAGAAGGATTGAATGACTCGTGCATGGTCCAGAGCTGGTAAAGGGCAGAGATGAGACTGAAAACCAGCTCTTCTGAACCTCCTACGTCCTTATAATGCAATAAAACATTTTTCTTACCAATATAAAAATAAGACATTAGTACTCTCTTGCTCTTTATAAAAAGAACACCAATTAAGTATAAAAGAAAGCAAAAAGGTAAAAAAAAAAAAAACGGAGAAAGGGAAAACCTTTAAATAAAATTTTAAAAACTCACCTAAGGCTGAATATTTTAGGATCCCAATAAATACTTTCATACCAAGAGTTTTTCAGCCTTCAAACTACAAATCTGCTGGCCCCTGATTCCTCTGTCTCCTCTCCAAGCTCGTGCAAGGAGGGCCTCTGTACAGGTTTCCCAGGATCTCCTTAGCTTTCCTCCTCCATGGGCTTGGTGGAAGAACACTACCTACTCATTATGAGATTTCACATAAAAAGGATCTGTTTGGAGATAAGAGTCTCACATATTTTGTATCACTGTTCTGATAAACCTCCACAAAATTCCCAAATTTAGAACATTTTAGCATCTAAAACCCATCTCCAAATTACCTCTCACACTCAAAGCATAGAAGGCTTTTCTCAGACTAGGTGTCCTCATGTTTGAAACACATTTTCTTTTAAAGAAGATCTATAGGTCTGTGGCCTCCTAGAGCTGATTACTCTTATTTGATGGGAGAGAGTAAACTGATCTCAAAGGGATTCTTTATGACAAATTAGCCCACTGCCAATATGGGAAGATTGAGACTTAAAATATATGAAGTTACAATTCAACTGGTGTTAAACTGCTTGACATTCCCTTTTCCTAGAAGAATAATCCCAGAAATGCCAACCCCTGTTTAACAGATATATACATTTGATTTAAAACCCATTTCATGCAGTGCTGCTGGTGTGATATTCACTGCAACTATTTACACTAAGTGACTAGTACTTTAACATCACCAGATCCAAACAAAAATCAACAAGTAAGCAGAAGCTATACACAAAAGAGGAACCCAACTCTATACACAAGACACATTAGGACACAAATGAGATTTACAGTCTTTTTTGTTTGTGCTCTTAAAAGCATATGGCTTGACGTAGTTTTTACTATTTGCTCTAACGGGAATTTCAAAATTCATTTGAATAAGACTTTAAAATATAAACCACAGCATATTATGTTGAGTTTCTCCCTTAACAGGTAACCTGCAACAAAGCACTGTACTCTCCAAAGTCTAGGAATTCAGTCAGGTGTTTCTGCCATGACTTCCTTTGTAGCCTTTCATACCTGAGCCTCTTTTTAGCCTTCTTCTGGCCAGTTTGATTTGATCCTGTAGAATCTGTACCCAGTCTCTTGGGCCAGGAAGTTTATCCACATGGTTAGCAGTGCAGTATTTTTCTGTGAAGACTGAAAGGAAATGTGAAATACTGTTAAATGTTTTGGCAAATAAAACATGCATATCTGAAACAGATACATATATTTCAAGAAGAAAATGAAAAGGCCATTTCTAGAGGACTTCAGTTCTGCAGTGGATCTCTCCAGTACCTAGATGGAGATGAGCAGGACTGGGGCTACAGTGAATCATGCTTCAGGATGGGACTGGCTATAAATACGAAGTAGTTCTCATGGAAAAGCCCTACTCCATGTCCATGTGCATGTGTCCTATGAGCGAAGAAGAAAAGACCCCATGACAAAGTTAAAAAAATGCATCAAAAAATTTTAACTTTTTTGCTGGTAAATTCAAAATCTACGGAAAAATTAGACAAAAATGATGCTTCCCATGGTGATCCCAACTAATTTAATCAGCACTCAAAATAAATAATAATGCAGTTGTATCTTATAAGCACAGTTGATAAAATGTCTCCTCTCCTTTTTGACCCCCAAGAATGGATCATACATGGTTACTGAAAATTCCAAGTCTCCTTTGAGTTTCCCTCTTGCACTGTGCACTAGGCCCTAGGAAAGAGCTGCCCTATTAAGCACAAAGGAAATTATGGCACATCACAGGGTATGGGAAGAGAGAGGCAACACGACAAGCTGAGAGCCACTCACAGCGTGGGCTGGCATACACAGGCACCGCTGGTGATGTCTCTCTTAATGTTCCAGTTGGGAGCACTTTAAACTCAGGTTTTCCCACTTACTCTTCCTAAGGTCAAGACCTTCTATGCAGTCACATCACACTGCCTTCCTGGTATTTAAAATACCGACAATTTTAATGTTTCAAAAGGTGTCTTTTAAAAAGAAATGACAAAGTAAAATACTGACAGATTCTACTACACAAAAATACTGTAAACTTGCTACTGAATGAAAAAAATAAACATTTTATTAGAATGAGAAAAGCTACTTGCAGTAAATATAGCAGAAAACGTTGTATTTTCTCAGATGTGGTGCATTCAAGTGCAGACAGCTGGCAACTGAAAATATGGCAACAGAAAGAATTCCCATAGACGTGGACAAAATACACTTAGCCAAAAACATAAGGAAAAACATTTAATTTGACATACAAATCGAAGAAACACCAAACACACCTAATAAATCAGAAAAACAATTTTAAAAAGCTAATGCCTAGTATTGAAAGAATTGTGAGGATCCAGCATACTCAGTCTTGTTGGCATAAAGCGGCAGAACAGTTTTGGGGTAAGAGAGTAACATACAATAAGAGCCATAAAATGGTCATACCCTTGAACCTGGTAATCTTACTCCTAGAAATATATCCTAAAGAAATAGTTTGAAGGAAGAAAAAGCCATAGGCGTGATCTCTAATATAAATGACCAAATGGGCAGGGAGACATAAACGGCAGCTGTGTGGAAGATGGGTTTGAAGGCAGCAAGAAGAGAAGTAGACACTGTTTAGGAAGCTGCTAAAATGGTCCTAGTGAGGATGATGGGGAAGACGGGTGATGGAGCAATATCTAGGGCAGAGAACAGGCATTCTTGGTGAATCATTATATGGAAAATGTAGAAGAGAGGGAAGGCTTGTACGGTGTAAGGGGGAATGTATTAGGGTTGGTTTGGGACACGATGAATTTGTGGTGTTTGTGGTGCATCCAAGCGCAGAGAGCTGGCAGACAGCAGTACACAAAGAGGGAAAGGACTGATCAAGCATGGCCAAGAACACTGGATCAGGCATGAAACCAAAGAAAACATTAGTGCTTAAAAGGAGACGATTAAGGCAGAGGTATCTTTGAGGAATACAAGAGTCAGGAGAAGCAAGAAAAACGGCCTCCTAAGGCCAAAGGGTGGTTCTGATAAAGAGGGGGGATCAGTCATTTAAAATGTAGATGAGAGGGTCAGGAAGGAGGGGACTGGATAGTGTCCACAGATATTGCCCTCAGAAAGCCTGCATGTTGGTGGTGGTGGTATGGCCAGCTAGAGTGGAGAGGGCTGAGGAGTAGAAGAATCGAGCAAGAGGAAGCAGTCAGTATAGTGGAAGAATAGATGATACAAGAGAAAGGAGATGTTCAAAAGACTCAGTGGGGAAGCCTGTGAGGGGGTAGCATCCAGAATGTGAATTGGAAGCTGCCCTCAAATAGAAGCCAAGGTTAGATGAGATTGGGGGTAGGTTTAAACATGCTGGGGTCTTTCCTGAGACCTGAATGAACTAAGAGAGGAAGAAAAGTGCTTCACATAAGGGCAGGGGTTAGTGAGGGAGTGTAGAGATTGTGGGAGTATTTGGAATTGTCTCTGGCGAGAATAGGAAAGGAAGGAGACTGAGGACAAGGAGGATTACTGACAAGCAGTGAGGGCTGCGTGTTTGTGGTGGCAACCAACCACACAGATGGGTTGTTCTGCCCCTGGCACCTTGTGGTTCCTTTTGAGGAGTGGAGATGGAGGTAGCTGGGATTTTACCAGACAGATCTGGCAGAAAGACAGATCTGGCAGAAAGACAGAGCTGGTAGAGATGCCATCAGGAATGAATTACCTCAAATTGACATTCTCACCCCATCAGATTTGGGAAGGAAGTAAAGCCACAAAAGGCTCACAGACTCAGTGCCATCTATAGAGAGATCCATGAGGCTGGCAAGCAGGGGGTGTGGGAGAGCTGGGACAACAATCCCATGAGAGAGTAAGGTATAAACTCCTAGCATAGGGCAGTTCTGCATGCAAAGGTTAGGTGGGGTCAGTGGTGAGGCAGGGAATGGAGCAGAGATGCCTATTGCTATGGGTGAGCTCTAGGCACTGTGTGATCAGGAGGTGGAGGAATCTTTCCAGGGGACAATGACATCAGGGCCTGACCACAAGGGGAAGACTGTGATCCTGGAGCCAAAGTCATGGGTGATACGTTGAAGGGCAGGGAAGCAGGAAGGAAGGGGTAAGGTTCCAACCTGCCCCAACAGAGTAGAGGAAGATGGCGATTAGGAAGTAGAATTAAGGACCGAGGAAAACATCAACTGGCTGTCTAATATATGCTCTGTGGGGGCTAGGAGAGGAAGTAGACGCCCCTGAGAGCCATGGAGAGGAAATGGTTTCCCTGGGGGAAGGTGTGCTTTGAAATCCCCTACACCAGATTACAAAGGGTTTTCTTTCATTTTGTCTCCCTCAAAGTACCTACTACAGTACCTTGTGCTGAATAAGAACTTAACACACATTTAATGAATAAAGAAACAAATTTTCCAGTTTCATTTAGAATAAAAACAAATGTAATAGCTCACATTATTTAGACTAATTGTGGGGTGGTGGTGGAGAGGGCTATTTGAATTAGTGGGAAGTCTTAATTATCAGAATATATTTAAAAGAATAAGATTTTGTTACATTCATAAGGCCACAATAACATTTACAAAACAGAGAACTGCCAAAAGGTTCTGGAAGCCCTGTTTTAGTGAACAGAAAAAAATATTTATATTTAGCACCCTATTTGTTTACATGAAAATGGTGTACTGCAAAAATGATTACTACACTGCCTCAACAGGTAAACATCTCCCTCCTGCAATACCAGCCAAGCAATCAATTTCCATAGCAACCTCTCTTTTCCTAGACTGTGAAATGTCTGTGTCCAAATTACTATACATTAGAAATTAGGGGTTCCAAATTAACAAAGTTGATGTGGAGTGTGCCAACATGAAAATTACTTCCAGTAAATGTGTGCCATGGCTAAGTTTAGGAGAACCAAAGGGAAGGCTGTGGAATGTTCTCTCCCACTTTGTGAGAGGGCTTCAGTCTAATCTAACCCTGGGCCAAAGTAACCTGTAACTAACAAAAAACACAACAACTTCTCACTTCTTTCCTCCTTTCAGTTAAAACCTATCTGGTTTCAACAGAAAGAAGCCAGGAAAATCTCCACCCCCTGGATCTGTGTCTGACACCCTTGAAGGTCAGCAATAGGTGTCTTGAAAAATACCTACCCAAATAAATATTTCCCCAGGGCACCTTACTGACATCCTATTTATTTCACAGATTACATCCAAACTTAAAAAAAGGCTTTTAAGTAGAATTTAACTGAAGGCTCTTCATTACATGCACAGATGAGGCTTTTACAACAAGATCCTAAGATTGTCATTGTATTGATCTGAAAACACTCAATATGCTATGTGAGTGGCAGTATCAAGTAAACAGAATATTTCTGCTCTCCAAATCTACAGCTAAAGGTCAAGCTATTATCCTGGTAGCAGTTCCATTAGGAGTAATGATGTGAAAAGAGGCACTGCCTTAATGCATTGGGCTTCCACTATGCTAATCGAGGGTCATTAATAATCATAGGAACAATTTGCATTCATCCTTAGAATGCAATAGGTCCTGAAAAATCTACCATTCTAAAACTAAGAAGTGAAGGCTAATTTTAAATGAATCTCAGTAATATGAACAAGTGGAATGAAGCCAACAATTAAACTAAATAAAAGAGTTAAAGCATCTACTCTGCTTAATATAATTTGAGGTCTCAAGATACAAAAGTATGTTAAATCACCAAGGAAATGACAAATGTTCAATTTGATCTGTACATGAATAATGACTCTTCCCAGTTGCTTGCATTCATTGACACCAGGCCCCTTAATTGTATATAAATAATGAATAAGCTTGTGGTGGCTGAAGAGATTCTTTCCTGGGAATAAGGCATTTAATATAACCATCAATGAACACGGTGGTGTGGTGTGGCTGATGTGTTGGATGTGACGTGCAGAGAACAAGAGGAGACTGGCCATGCTCCCCAAACGGCTCTCTGTTCACATAATAGTTCCTAAGGGTCTTAGAACTTGTATTCTTTTGGCAGTTTGTGCCGGGTAAAGCAGAATGCTGTATGCGTTTTTAGGGGAATTAATTGTGGCACTGGCACTTTAAGACGCAGAAAGAGATGTGCAGAGATTTCATTTCACTCTAAAACCTGCTAATCAGGATAAAACTCTAGTCAGCACTGGCAGCCCAAATTCTTTCTGATTTCCTGATTCAGTTTTAAATTCTGATCAAACAGCAACAAGCAGAAATCAAGATTTACAAGATGAATTGATTTACGGCTTCTTATTCAATCTGCTTAACTCCAAGAGCTCGGAAAGAGAGCTTTCTTCAGTGGGGAAGTAGGTGATAGGCAAAGAGCATCAGTGAAAAGGAAGAAACCCTGGGAAGCAGCATCTGGGGCCCTGCTAGCAGAGTGCCTTGTCTGCTCTTGACCTGTGTGGAGGAGAGTAAAGGAGGAAGTTTGCTGTAGGCAGCTCTCTTTCTACTTCCTCCTACAAAGTGAGTATAAACAACCAATCAGCCTGCCTCTCTCACTGCCCTCTTCTTTTAAAGCTATGATTTGAAATTCCCTTTGTGCTGAGCACTTCGCGTTATATCTTCTTGAACTGTCACAATAACCTGAGGAGGTAGGGATTATGAATGACAAATCAAAGAACAGGCAGGTTAAATAACTGGCCCACAGTTGCACAGCCAATATTTTCTATGTGAATTATTTTATCTTCTGTTTAAAGTTGTAAAGGAATACAGATTTTGTAGAAGAAAACTGATTGAATTCTAAACATAAGGAAATCAATAGGTAAGTAAAAACTTCCATATGAAAGTTGTGAAAAGCTGGTATGATTTTCAACCAAAGCACAGGTGTGGTGGACAAGACAGGAGGCAGACCTTGCTAGGCATCCAGAGCCAGGGGGGGTCCATGAGGTCCCTCAGTGGGCCCATGGGAGGGAAGCTGAAAAGGGAAACAGGGCTGTAGGTGGCTCTGGCCCAACTTTCATACGGTTGTAATACAGCATATATCTTTTCTGACAATATTATGTACTTCAGTCTCCAAATTCATGGAGGGATCTGAAACCTATAAATTGCAGGCTGGATATTCATTCTAATAATTTCATAAAACAACAATAATTGTGAGAGAAAGGGAAAGAGCAAAGGGGATTCCTGTTCATACAGGGTTCTGTGGAGCATCCACATCATGGTGAGCTTGATGCTGCTCTCAAGACTGGCTCTCAGCTGTGCAGAGTCAGGAATTTGACTTTATCAGACAACCCAGGGGGTTCAGGGCTGAGAAACCAGCTCATGGTAACAGAGTGAAGAATAAATGAAAACGACAATTCATGTATACTCAAGGATTATCTTCCTAGAATCTGGAACATCTGAATCAACTCTCTTCTTGGGCTCAAGGTGCTGGAACAAGCACTAAAGAAAAGGCTGTTTGGTAGACCCCAGGGGGCTGGATGGTAAACCAGCCAAGCTATAAGGAGCCTAAAGAATGGCTACCCCCTCCCTTATGCTCCAGAGCCTGGAATCACAGCTTGACTGGGGCAGGGAAGGACACATTACCTTCAGGAAGACAAGCCAAGACTGTGCAGAAAGGTGAGTGGATCCTCGTGCATCCTTCTCCTGAGAACAGTGGGTAAGGAGAGACTGTGGGCTTTAGAACAGTAGGCCTAGATAGAGTATGAGGTGAGCAGCTGTAATGTGCCACGTGCAGATCACAACTGTGCAAGCACAGGAACCAAGCAGTAGGTTGTTGCGAGGACAGGGGCTGAAGCAGGTGTGCACGTGGGAGCCAGCAAGACAGACCAGGTGGCGCTGGGGACAGGGATGCAGGACAGGGTAGTACCCGAGACAGCCTCCAAGTGTATCCTCACAAACTTCCTTATTCCCAAGGGAACCTGAGTGACTTGAAGACCAGAAGAGCCACCTTGAAGAGAGCACTTTATAGAGGATGGAGCAGAGCCTGACCTTAATCCACTGTACTCTAATCCCCTCTGCCTCAGACCCCATGGGGGAGACAGGTTCCCCCTCTCCTGGTTTGGACTATGTGGGGCAGGAGTGTCCCCTCTTTGCTTTTCTGTCACTGGCCTCTGCATACCTATAAATCTCAGAGGCACATCCTGAAACAGATGACCTTTTGAGGTATAGTTACTTCAGCATAAAGCTTGTCTCACCTGTTTGTGCTAATTCTTATTAAGAGCAGTTATGGTGGATGCTGCTTCCTGATCCTGTACACAAACTGAGGGTTCCCCATATCTGGAAACTGCACCCCATCTGGCCCTATTATAAAACAGAATTAATTCATTCAAGAAGCATTAATTCATCCCCCATAATGTGCCAGGGACTATGCTACACGCTTTGACCAGATAGTCCTTTGTCCATACAAAGACCGCAGTTACATGGAAGATAATGCTAAGTAACAAGGCACAGAAAGCATCAAGTGAAGCTGTGGTTATTGAGGTAAATACAAGGTCCACAGAAAAGTGCTTTCAAATCCATTCTTGGTTTAGGGGGTGGAAGCTAGAGACAGGTTTTGGATAAAGTGATGGCTAAGCTGAAACCTAAAGAAAAAGTTGAGGTTAGTAAAACAAAGAGGAAAGGGAGTGAGTGTTCCAGAGCCAGGGGGCAGCATGAACAGCCCAAAGGCCTGCCTTGCACTGTCCTGGGTGGGGCTGGGGGGAGCAGCCTCCAGGACCATGAAGCCCAGTGCTTACACCTAGAAGGGAGTAGGAAAGGAGGTTTGGGACCCACATGAAAGGGAGGCTGGGAACGGAAGTCTCTGTATGAAGCCAAGAGTCTTAGTGAAAGAGTCACTGTCTACCCACCAGCGCAAGGAAGGCAGCAAGCAAGCTATCTAGTCTTCGAGAGAGGAAAAGAAAGCTTCTTTAGAGAATTCCATGTGCATGGCTTAGACCTCTCATAGGTTTGGGATTTGGAATTATATTACCTGCATAAAAGCATAAATGAGTAAAAACATTCTGTTGACACCTCTGGGCTCCAGACAAAAGCAAAGGCAGAACTGCTCTGGAGGGATGCTCTTACATTATGAGCACAACAGATTATTACAGAAGACAAAACAAAACCAAACCAAATAAAAACAGGTCCACAGCAGATGAGCTCATATTTAGAAATAATGAAACAGACGAAGAAACCGTCCACCCTAAGTAAGAGTCAGCAGACCCAAGAGAATCAGGATTAGATCCCCACTAACTGAATAGAATGGCAACATAAATAGGTCTAAATGATGACAGATATTAAAGATGGACTTAAATCATCAAGAAAATAACTTCAAAAGAACCAATTAGAACTTATAGAAATTTAAAACATAGCAACTGAAATATAAAAACTCAAAGGGAAGGTTAATCAATAAATTAATATTCCTGAATAGAGCAAGGAGATAGATCTGAGGAATTTTCCAGAATGTATCACAGAGCAACGAAGAGGTGAAAAATACAACAGACAAATTAAAATATAGGAAGGGCAGGAGCAGGCCACGGTGGCTCAGCAGGCAGAGTTCTTGCCTGCCATGCCAAAGACCCGGGTTTGATTCCCGGTGCCTGCCCATGCAAAAAAAAAAAAAAGATATATATATCTTTTATATATAGATGTAAAGGACAGAATTGAAAGACCCAATAAACACCAACAGATATTTCATAGGGAGAGAACTGAAAGAATGAAAGGCAGGCAAAACTTGAGATAGCAGATGAAAATTTTCCAGAATTAAAGAAAAGCAAGAGGTCTTTATAGCAAGAAGCATAACCATCAAAAAGATTAATAAAAATAAAAATATACATCAAGATTTATAATGAAACTATAGAACACCAAAAGCAAAGAGAAGATTTTAAATGCAACTACAGCAAAAAGGCAGACTGTCTACAAAACAACGAGATAGTTAGCAGACTCACAGCAACAACAGAATCTAGAAGACAGTGGACTATTTTCAAATTGCCCTGAAAAAAATAATACTCAGCCTTGAATTAGCTCCACATCATTCAATGGCAAAGGCAAAGTAAAGAAATATTCACAACAACAAAGACTGAAAGAATACTCTACATAGATCTTCATTCAAGGTATTAACAAGGGTTGTGCTTAAAGAAAGGAGAGTGAACATAGAAGAGAAGAAGTGAAGAGGGGGGAGGAGAAGGGAACAGAAGAAAGAAGGACATGATCTGCAAGATATTTCAAATTATTACAATGCCAACTGTGTAGTTGTGAAATGAAAACTATGTAGTATTGGCTCAGAAGCGGATAAAAGACCAAGTGTAAACATTTGTATCATGGAGCTTAGTATATGATAGAGGGCGAATTACAAATTAGTACCAAATGGACGGTGTTAAAATGATTGACTATTCATAGAGAAAAACAAATTAAATCCCTCCCTCACAGTTTCAGCAAAAGTAAATTCCAGATGGATTAAAGAACTGAATATAAAACATAAAACTTTAAAACTCTGTTGGAAAAAGCAGTAGGAAAATACCATTATATCATCAGGGAAGGGTGGATTTCTTAAAACGAGCACAAAAAAGCTTACAAAGCATAGAGGAGAAATCTGACTGTCAAATCTAAACTTTGATATGATGAAAGACAACATATGTAAAGTTTTCACAAATTGAAAAATAGACATATTTGCAACACATATAACTGATAAAAGAATTCATATAAGTCAATAAGAAAATGATAACCTCATAGAAAAAGAGGAAAAGGATGGAAAGAGGGAAAACAACCAAATGGTCAAATGATATGAAATGATACTTAAGATCATTACTAAGGGGACTTCAACATTGAGATATCATTTTGGACTGATAGGAATGATGAAAATTAAAGTCTGATAATGCCAGATATTGACAAGAACTTGGAAAAATGGAACTTTTTACACATTGCTATTGGGTGTTTAATTTATATCCATTGCTTTAAGCAGCCATTTGGCAATGCTTAAAATGAATATGATGATGCCATACCCCATGACTCAGCTGCTGCACAGCCTGGCATGTCCCCTGCAGTACCCGGAGACACACACAAAGGTGGCTGCATAGGGAGAAGTGAAAAGTAGAACCAACTGAACTGTCCCTTAACAGAGATTGTGGAAAGATACAGTCCTTGTAAAAATAAACTAGATTTATAATATCGACTGATATGGACAAATCTGGAAAACAAACAAAAAGAACGTTGCATGAAACAAAAACAAGTTGCAAAAGTACAGTATGATAGTGGTTATATAGCTTTATAAATACACAGAACAGTAGTAACTGTGTGTTTATGGAAACACACTTCAGGAGTAAAACAGAAAAACTTGAATGGACACTCCAACTTCAAGTTACACTTTGGGGTAGGGGTAGAAAGAGGACAGAATGGGGAAGGGAAGGTGGAGGGACGTTGAATCTTTAAAAGGAGGAGTCATGAAGTAAATATTACACCCGTTTTAAATCTCAGTGACAAGAAGGAAAATTAATCTTGGAAGATGTCTACAACATACTTGAGAGGAGAAAGGCACTATTATTTCCATGTTGGATCTGGTGGGAACAAGCGTCCTTCTTCAAGGCAGTAATGAATCAGAAAATGTCTTCTAGGACAGTGTCCTGAAGATGGCAATACTGATGAGATCTCCACTATACTCACACTCACTCCCAGCCATCATTGAAAGAGAGTGAGGAGAAGGCTCTGTACTTTGCCTACTGGAAATAACAGAATCACTCCATCTATCTCCCCCTTTATGCCTCAGTTCAGACGCGACCTCCTCAAAACAAGGCCTCCTGGAGTTCTTTATGCAGTGATTTTTGTAATAACTTGATGTCTAGTGTTCAGCTAGACTCTGAATTCAATAACGGCAGAGAGCACATCTGCCTGGTTCACTGCTGGCCCTGAACAGGTAAGCATAAATGTGCTTCTTCAAAGAATCAATCACAGAAGCTTTTTTTCTCTGGTCTGTGATTTACCTTGATAGAACTAAAGAAGGGATGCCTTCAGTAAATAGCCATAGGTTCTGAATACATCAGATCCTGAAGTTGATTTTGGACTTGATCTAACAAGAATTTAGCACAGTTCATCAACTCATCTACCTAAAAGAGAAGTCTTTAAATGAAAAGTAAGTTAAGGAAATACAATGATGCAAACAATGACATATTTCCTGGTGTAGTGAGGATATCCTAGTGAATTACATCTCAGAGTGGTGAACACTGTAGCAGTTGGCTGGTACAGCCAAGCAACCAAGCACTGGCCATGCTGACCACAATGACAGTCTAATGCCTAGTCCCTCAGTGCTGACTCTATTTTGGGGCCATTTATTTTCAGGCCCTAGATAATCTATTAACTTAATTCCCAGCATACTTATCTAATTCTTCAGGCTTACCTCTAAGGTTTTGGACAAAAATTACTGAACCACAAAACTTCTGAATTAGGACTTCAAAAATTAGACAAGCCATGCCTTCTTCTGAAGAAAGAAAATGATGTTTCACAAACTAAAACAAAGAATCAGGGGTGAATGTACTTTCCACAAACTTTCATTATCTCCAAACTGGTGGCACTTTGAGATATGAACTATCTTATTTAATCACAGTAACTTGCAAAGATTTAAGGTCAGGGCAGTTTGGAGGAAAAGGACAAAATATATCCTTATCTTCTGTTACTTAGTTTTTGCTAAAATGATACCTCTGTCTAAATGAAAGTGCCATTAAGTGGTTTCTCAAATTAAACAAAATTGGTTTTAATTTACTTCAATTTAAGACAGCCCAAGAGCTCATTTATAACACAACTATTGGGAAATATGACATGTGGTAGCTAGATTCAGTTGTCAACTTGGCCAGGTGAAGGCACCTAGTTTTGCTGCTGTGGACATGAGCCAATGGTACGTGAACCTCATCTCTTGCTAATTACACCTGCAGTCGGTTAGGAGGTGTGCCTGCTGCAATGAATGACGTTTGACTTAATTGGCTGGTGCTTAAATGAGAGAGCACAACGTAGCACAGCCCAAGCAGCTCAGCATACCTCATCTCAGCACTCCCAGGCCTTTGGAGATGCAGAAAGGAATCACCCTGGGGAAAGTTGTTGGAACCCAAAGGCCTGGAGAGAAGGCCGGTAGAGATTACCCTGAGCTTTCCCACGTAAGAAAGAACCTCAGATGAAAGTTAGCTGCCCTTCCTCTGAGGAACTAACAAAATAAATCCCCTTTTATTAAAAGCCAATCCGTCTCTGGTGTGTTGCATTCTGGCAGCTAGCAAACTAGAATGACGACTTACATTCCTTTTTATAATGTGCTTGATATATTTCAAGGGAATAAATTTTATATGCTAAAAATTAAGATCTGGGCAATAAGCTATGATGTAAGGATGTTTTACTGATTATTCTCTTTTTAGGCAAAGAAAAATGTTTCAAAAATCATAGATTTATAGAAATTCTACTTGGAAGACGCCATGGAAATATTTAGTGTAATGCAACCATTTTATAGATCAAGAAAAACAAACTGAGAAGATTGAGAATCTTAATTAATTTGGCAAGTGGCCTAGAGTCACACGTATGCTAACACTCCTTTTTGTCAAGGACTCTGTCCCACAGAATGTGCCTATATATTCTTTTGGTAACGAATGGGGAAGGCCATGCGTTGCCCTCCAGGTTTCTAAAGGTTTCTCAGTGTATGAGTTGCTGAAGTCACTGCATAGCAACGGAGTCTGCAAGTAGTGCTTACAATGCTGGAATCAGCTCTGATTCATTCAGGAAGTTCCACCTAAAGTCAGAGATAGCTAAGGTGGAAGGACAGATAGCACTGAGTGGAAAAGCACAGGCAGTGAAGGTGGGTCAACACACTCCCACCCTCCGGAGCATAATGTACCTGGGGCTGCTCTACCATGGACATCAGGGTGGAGATGTTGGGGCGTTAGGGCCAGGCTGATGCCTGAGCAAGACTTCATTTCCCATTCTTTTTCAGAAGGTGGCAATCCCTTCTAATTGAGATTAGCTTTAGGAAAATTTTGGGATGAATAAAAGAAAGTTTTCAATTTTTATTTGATACTTTCTCTTTCAGGTATCAAGTTGCTATGGTGACGAATGCTTGAAAAACATATGGGGGGGGGAGGAACTATGGGAATATGACAGAGTAGGAAGCTCCAGGAATTTGCCCCTTCACCACAACAATTGTTGAACTGGTAGAAACTGTTTAAACCAACTTTTTTGGAACTCTGTGGAACAAGGTGGTGCATCCAGGGAAAACCTGCAAGAAAGGGCTGGTAAATTGTGGTTTACATCAGTGAATTTCTCCCTCCATGCATTGGTCGCTCCCCACCCACACCCCAGTCACGTGGGGGGCAGCAGTGGGAACTGCAGCCTGGGTTTCCTGATACAGCCTGGCAGGTGGGCTGTAAGGACTGAGTCCTCCAAAATCCAGGTGTGGTCTGCTCACTGATCACTGCTTTGGATCAGCTACTCCAGACAGCAGGCTGGGGGGGCCACCTCAGACCATGACCACTGCTCCAAACCTCCCCTCAGGGGAAATGCAGAGGAGTCTTAAAGTACCTATCATCTTTCCTCTGATCACTTTTCATACCCCATCTGTGAGCAAAAACAGTTTGGGAAAGCCACAAATTGATGGCCCTTGCCCTCGACAACAACCACAGCAATAACAAATAGGTGCAATCACAGAGGAGTGGGAGACCAGATGTTCAGTGACAACATACTACTCAGAATGCCCAGTTCTCACCAAAAAATTACAAAACACACCAAGAAACAGGAAAGTATGGCTCATTCACAGGAAAAAAGTAATTTGCTAGAAACCATTACTGAGGAAGCTCAGACAGCGGAACTATTAAAGACTTTGAATCAACCATCTTATATATGTTCAATGAGCTAATAAAGGAAGCAATATAAAAAGAACTAAAGGAAATTAGGAAAATGTTATCTGAACAAAATAAAGAGATGGAAATTATAAAAAGGAACCAAACAGAAATTCTGAAGCTACAAAGTATAGTAATTGAAATGAAAAAACTTATTACATGGATTCAACAGCAGAAAGAAGAAAGGATCAGCAGACCTGAAGATAAGACTATAGAAATTATCAGGTGTGAGGAGTGAGGAGTAGAAAGAAAAAATAATAAGGAAAAATGAACAGAGGTGGAGGGACCTGTGGCATTCCATCAAGTGTATCAACACATGCATCAATGGAGTCCCAGAGGATGGGAGATGGGGGGAGAGAAAAAGTATTCGTAGAAATAATGGTAAAAAATTTCCCAAATTTGATGAAAGACAGGAAGATAGCTTAAGATTTCATTGTAACTACAAAGATAACCATTAAGAATATAACTTAAAAATATAGAGAGAAGGAAAGAAGGCAATCAAACGGCACAATGCAAAAAAGCAACTAAATACAAAGAAAGGCATAGTGGAGTAACACAGGAACAAAAAGTATACAAGACACACAGAAACAAACAGCTACATGGCAGAAGTAAATTCTTTCTTTTCAATTACTACCTCCTTAACATGGATTTGTTAATGTCAATAGATTAAAACCCCTATTAAAAGGCAGAGATTGGCAGACTGGGTGAAAAAGCATGACCCATCCATATACTGTCCATAAGAGACTCAATTTAGGTAGAAAGACACAAAGATGTTGAAAGTGAAAGGGTAGAAACAGTCCATGCAAACAGTAATCATAAGAGAACCAGAGTAGCTATATAATTGTCAGAGAAAATAGATTTTAAATAAAAAAGATTATAAGAGACAAGGAAGGATATTATATTTTGGTAAAAGTTTCAATAAAACGAAGAAATACAATGATTATAAACATATGTGCACTTCACAACAGAGCCCCCAAACAAATGAAGCAATAATAGACTGAACTGAAGGAGGAAACTTAGTTCTTCAATAATATTTACAGACTTCAAAACACCACTTTCAGTAATTGATAGAAAATCTAAGCAGAGTATCAATAAGGAAATAGAGGAGTTGAATAACACTCTCAACGTCCAATTAGACCTAATGGACAAATATAGAACACTCCACCCAACAATAGTAGAAAACACATTCCCTCAAGGGCAAATGGAACACTTCCCAGGATAGACCATAAGTTAGGCCACAAACCAAATCTTAAAAAAATTTTAAAAATATTGAAATCATATAAGTATCTTCTTAGACCACAATGGAATAAAGATAGAAATCAATGACACAAGGAAAATTAAAAATTTTATAATATGTGGAAATTAAAAAACACATTCTTAAATAACCAATGGCTAAAAGAAGAAATCACAAGAGAAATTACAAAATATCTCAAGGCAAATGAAAATGAAACCACAACATACCAAAACTTACGGGATGCAGAGAAGGCAGTGCTCAGACGGAAGCTTAGACTCTAAATGTCTACATTAAAATAAGAAGAAAGTAATAAATTAATAAGCTAACTTCACAGCTAAAGAAATTAGAAAAGAGAAAACTAAACCCAAAGTTAGCAGAGGGAAGGACATAGTAAAGATTAGAGCAGAGATAAATGAAATGCAGAACAGAAAAATAATACAGAGAATTAATTAACCAAATCAAAAGTTGGAATTAAAAAAAAAATCAATGAAGTCAACAAACCTTTAGGTAGACTGATACAGAAAAAGTGAGAGAGGACACAACCAAAATAAGGAATGAAAGTGAGGACATTATTACTGACCTTACAGAAATCCAAGGATTATAAGACAGTACTACGAACAATTATATGACAACAAATTAGAAAACCTAAATGTTTTCCTAGAAACATACAAATTACCTAACCTGATGCAAGAAGAAATAGAAAATCTGAACAGAGCTATAACAAGACATTATAGTCAGTAATAAAAAACCTCCCAACAAAGAAAAATATGGAACTACATGGTTTCAATGCTGAATTCTACAAAACATTTAAAGAATATTTAACACCAACCAATCCTTCTCCAATTCATCCAAAAAGCAGAAGAAAAGGGAATATATTTCCTAACTCGTTTTATAAGGCCAATATTACCCTGATACAAAAGCCACACAAAGAAAGCACAACAAAAGAAAATTACAGATCAATATTCCTTATGAATATAGATGCAAAAATCCTCAACAAAATACTGGCAAATAGAATCTAACAGTATATTAACATTATACAGCATGACCAAATGGAATTTATTTCAGCAATGCAAAGACAGTTCAACATAAGAAAATCAATCAATATAACACACCATATTAAAAGAATGAAGGAAAAAAAAAAAAACAAATGATCAACTGACAAAGAAAAGGTACTTGACAAAATCCAACATCCTTTCATGTTGAAATAAAACAAAAAACACCCAGAAACCCAGGAACAGAAGGGAACCTTCCCAATGATAAAGGCCATTTATGAAAAAAAAATAAATAAAAAACAAAACCAGAAATATCATATTCAATGGTGAAAGCCTGAAAGCTTTCCCCTAAGATCAGGAATAAGACAAGAAAGGATGCCCATTGTCACTACTGTTATTCACCACTGTGCTGGAAGTTCTAGCCAGAGCAATCAGGCAAGAGAAAGAAATAAAAAAGTATCCAGCCTGGAAAGGAAGAAGTTAAAGTATTCCTGTTTTCAGATGACGTGATCCTATCTATATGTAGAAAATCTCAAAGAATCTCAAGAAAGCTACTAAAACTAATAAACAAATTCAAGCAAAGTTGCAAGGTTCAAGATAAACATGCTGAAGTCAGTTGGGTTCCTATACACCAGCAATGAACAATCTGAAAAAGAAATCAAGAAAATAATTACAATAGCATCTAAAAGATAAAATACCTAGGAATAAATTTAACAAAGGATATGAAACACTTGTACACTAAAAACTACAAAACACTGCTGAAATTAATTAAAGAGGACCTAAATAATGGTAAGATACCCTGCACTCAACTGACATCTTAATATTGTTAACATGTCAATACCATCTAAAGCAATCTACAAATTCAATGCAATCTCTATCACAATCCCAGCAGCCATATTTTGCATAAATGGGAAAGGTGATCCTCAAATTCATATGGAGCTGAAAAGGGCTGTGAGTAGCTAAAACCATCTTGAAAAATAATATAGTTGGAAGATTCACAATTCCTGATTTCAAAACTTACTACCAAGGTAAAGTAACTAAAACAGTGTGATACTGACATAAGGATAGACATAAAGATCAATGGAATAGAGTTGAGAGTCCAGAGTAAATCCACACATCTACGGACTGCTGATTTTCAACGAGGGTGCCAACTCCATTCAATGGGGAAAGAATAATCTCTTCAAAAAAAGGTGCTTGGAAAACTCAAAATCCACCTACAAAAGAATGAATATGGATCCCTATCTCTCTCAAATACACAAAAATTAATCCAAAATGGATCAATGACCTAAATATAACAATGTAAGAGTGAATATTATAAAATTTTACCAGAAAACATAAAGAAATATCTTTAGGAAGTTGTAGTAGGCAATAGGTCTTTAGATTTTACATCAAAAGCATAAACCAAAAAAGAAAAAACTATATAAAATGGACTTCATCAAGATTAAAAACTTTTGTGCATCACAGGACATTATCAATAAAGTGAAAAGACAATCTGTAGAATGGGAGAAAATATGTAGAAACCATATATTTAATAAGAATTTTAAATCCAGAATATAAAAGGGACTACTACAGCTCAATAATAAAAAGACAACCCAATTTAAAAAATGGGCCAAGGTTTAAATAGTTCTTCAGAGAAGATATTCAAATGGCCATAAATATATGAAAAGATTTCAACATCATTAGCCATTAGAAAAATGCAATTTAAAATTATGAGACACCACTTCATACCCACTACAGTGGCTATTATTAAAAAAAAAAACAAAAACGGAAAATAAGTATTGGCAGGGAAGCAGAAAAATAGAAATCCTTGTACATTGCTAGTGGAAATGTAAAATGGTGTGGCAGCTGTGGAAATGTGTGTGGGGCCCTCAGAAAATTAAACAAAACTACTATATTCCCCAGTAATTCTACTACTAGATATGTACCCTAAAGAACTGAAAGCAGAGAGACTCATACAAATATACAAAGATCAATGTTCACCACAGCATTATCCACAATAGCCAGAGTGGAAGCATCCAAGTGTCCACCAATAAATGAATGGATAAGCAAAGTGTGGTATATCCATACAATGGAACAGTATTCCATCTTAAAAAGAAAAGAAGTGCTGATACATGCTACAACATGGATGAACCCTGAAAACATCACATTCAGTGAAATAAGTCCAACACAAAAGGGCGAACATTGTATGATTTGTCTTATATGAAATATTTAGAATAAGCAAATTCATAGAGACAGCTATTACGAGGAATGAGACAAGGGGAAAATGGGAAGTTATTGCAAAATGAGTATGAGTTTTGGTTTAGGATGATGAAAAGAATCTAGAAATAGATAGTGGTGAAAGTCATACAGCATTGTCAATGTCCACTTAAAATGGTTAAATGATTTTTAGATTATATATAGTTTTTATATAAATATATATATATTTAGAGATACGAATGAAGCTGATCAGTTTGGGGTTAAACTAATTCAGAACACAGGGGTAAGGAAGACATTGTATTTTAGAATCACACATACTCTTTGAGACCAAAGGAAGAAAGGTTTATTTGGTCTGGAACCTAAATCTTCTGTAGCACATACTCTAACTCAACCTATCTGTATAGCTCACTTGAACAACTAAAACACAGGGAGCACAGCAAAAGAAAGAGGTCCTTTAACCCTGTATAACTTAATGTAATGCCTGGATACATCTTAGAGTATATTAAGCAGATAATCAAAAGTATTGGCAAAGTCCTTTGAGGATTGGGAGAAAAACCATGGAACTATTAAACTTTACCACAGGGAATTCCCTTATGCTGTGTCAAACTTTAGGGACACCCAAATCAATAGGCCATGCCCTTGATCTTGAGGCTTGCTCTCGTAAAGCTTATGTAGGTAGCAAAGAAGCTTAGCCTACCTATAGCTATGCTAAGAGTTACTTCTGGAGGACCTCTGTTGTTGCTCAGATGTGGCCTCACACTCAAAGCCCAACTCTGAAAGTGAAATCATTGCCCTCCTCCTACTTGGGACATGACATCCGGGGTAAAAGTCATCCTGGTGCCATGGGAGATGAGTTCCAGGGATGAATCCAGACTTGGCATCATGGGATCAACAATTCCATCCTGACCAAAAGGGAGAAAAGAAGTAAACTAATCAAGTATCAGTAACAGAGAGAGTTCAAATAGAGTTGAGAGGTTACTCTGGAGGTTGCTCTTACGCAAGCTTCAGTTAAACCTTGCTACCCATCATAACCTGCCAACCCCAACCAGGACCATTTCAGCCAATCCTAAAGAACACTTAGGGCAATATATAAGATTTCACAGGGTTTCATGCAGCAGAGTAACTTTCCAGAAACCTAAAACCTCCAGATGGGTCCCTGGTCCAGATAAATCCTGAAACCTAGAGGGCCCAGCCTCTCAAAAACATCAGATAGTTTCATCTCACTACCCCATATTATTGACAGACCCTTCCAAAATAAAAGACTTGGAATGGTCATAGCCCAACATCCCTAAAGAGAAGGATAGAAAGGTCAAAGGTGATGGTAGAGTTATACAGAGAAGATAGGAATAAATGAATATGACTGCTGAATCATTAAACCGATTTCTTTTAGTCTCCAGTATCTAAGAGCAGCTAGAAGTAAAAATCTAAAACTGTGGAATTGTAACAATGCCAAGCTCTGAAACATGTCTAACAATATTGTAGTGTTGTACTTTGAAATTTATTGCTTTTGTGTATATATGCTATTTTTCACAAAAAGAAAAAAAAGTCGATTGTGATGATAAAAATAAATATTTATGCCTTCTAGCCCTTTATTCTGGAGCAGCTAGAAGGAAAAATCTGAGAGCTGAGGACAAACTCTGGGATCTGTCCTGTAACTACTTGTTGAAGAGTGCTATGAAAACTATTGCTTTTGCATTCTTTGCTTGTATATATGTTATATTATAAAATAAAAACATTTTAAAAAGTAAATCAAATATTTAAAAAAGGATGGATAGATATACTAATGAATCAAGAAGCCTAAGACAGTAAAAATAGGAAAGACCTGTTACCCTGACTATGGAGTCCATTACTGGATTTATTTAATCCAAATTCTTCAATGAAGTTATTATAATTTATTTTGAAGATGTTATTATAAATAAAGTTTTTTAATGAAGTTATTTGAAGATGTTATTATAAAATAAAGTTATTAACTTACCTTTTTTTTACTCTCTGGTAAGAAAGAAAGACAAAAAACTATACCTTCCATATTGCATAGAGTGGATGTGTCCTTTGTTGTTTAACCAGAATCAATGCTTCCAGAGTCCCCACTGAATACACTCTGGTCCTACATTTGGGATTATCTTGAAGTTTTTGATATTCAAGACCATACCACCCTTGACGCTTGCTGCATACCTTTGATCTGTCTGCTGCTGTTGTTCTTCTAATCTTCATATCAACATTCTGCCATTTTGAATTTCAGCTACCTTTTTCCAGCTTGCCATGGAGAAGTCATGTAGGTATCTGTTATTCCTGTTCTTTAAATATTCTATGTAGCAGAGTTGTATTTTGATTTTTTAAAACACACCTTTTTCAGTAAAGATAATTGCTCCCTCCATTTCTTTTTTCTTCTTTCCTGGGTTTACTGAACATTAATTATGTGAGTGGCACTGTTTCACATGCCAAGGAATATACAAAGCAGATATAAAACATGATCTCTGTTCCAGAGGAGCTTATGTCTTGTTAGGAAGACCAGATGCCCAAACATGAATAACAGGACTGCACAACCTGATTTGTTCAGGACAGTTCAGTCAAAATGCCTGTTTTCTATGTGAAATTATTAATAGCACCACCTTCATTCACAAAAAGGGTCCCAATTTGGGCAATAAATTAAATGTAGAATCAATTTCCACAAAAACAATTAGTAGAAAGGCAAAGCATTAAGACTTATTGCAAAATTATATAAAGGTAATAAATAAGGCAGAAAATCACAGAATGGGGAAATCCATGTAGGTTAGGGCATCTGTAGAAAGTCTCATGTTAGAGATGATGGGAATTTAGCCAGACCATGAAGAATGAGTTGAATTAATCTAGAAAGAGAGGAGAGAAGAAGAGCACTGCAATTCAGGGAAGCAGCATTAAAAAAGTTTGGAATGAGTATGTGATATCTGAGGAACAGTATCAGAACTGGGAAATACGGTTGCAAGGAGAGAAGCCCAGGCCAGGCCCCAGCCCCGTAATTCTGCTGGAATGGCTACATGTCCTAGTTCCCACTGTCACCCAACTCCTTTGCTCCTGGCTTCTGTCCCAGATGGGGGGGAGGGGGGGGGGGGGGGGGGAAGGGGGGGGAGGACATTCTTAATTAGGATGTGCCCCACTCAGCTGTTTCTGGTGAGGCTGATTCAAACTGATATGCGGGTGGTGATAAAGACGTAGGGGAGGAAGGTACCTGATATGATCAATATTGGATTCACCCTGTGGTACAAGGTTAATGAAGGAAAGACCATAAAAAGGTTTCTAAGAAACACCATGAGCTAATGTAGAGACGTGTCAAAATCTAACGAAGAGGAAAGTGCCAAGATGGCGGCTTAACAAGGTGCACAATTTAGTTCATTCTCCAGAATAGCTACTAAATAACCAGACGCAGTACAGAACAGCTCCTGGAGCCAAGTCAGTGACCAGAAACACAGTGTACCCCCGTCTGGACCAGTTGGACCGGCTTTGAGCTGCCCCCAAACCGTGAGTTCCCCAAGCGTGGTGGCTGGTGCCCCTCCCCCACAGGTTACTTCCCAGAGGGGAAAGGAAAAGAGACTTGACCAGTAGCAGGGACTGAGCACAACCAAATGCCAATTGTGGAATTAATTAACAAATTCTGAAAACTAAAAATATGCCCCCAGCTCAGGTGAACCTGGTCAAAGCGGAGGTCATTGATTTTTGCCCCGGTGTCAAGGGGGCAGGGCTGACAAAAAAAGAAAAAAAAAGAAACAAGTTTTCCTGGCTGTGTTTCTACAAAGGCTCGACTGCCTTTGTATACAGCAGCAGGACTTCTCAGGCTGCAACTGCCTCAGGCATAGGCAGAAACAAGCTTGTCTGAAGCCTGTGCCTTCCCCAGCGGAGGGGAGGGGCGAAGCCCAACTCAGGTGGAATCCCTCCCTCAAGGAATTCAGACACCAGAGCTTGGTAATTTGAAGCTATTAAAACCAGCCAACAACCTCTCCTCTGTCTCTATCACGCCCCCAGCAGGGAGAGTCTGCCAGAGTTAAAAGCACCGCATCATCTTATGCTGGGGGAACCTGTAGGCAGACAAGCATCATATACTGGGCAAGATAACAAAAACAGAGTCCAGAGAACTCACAGGAAAGTCTTTCAACCTGCTGGGTCTCACCCTCAGGGAAAACTGACAAAGGAAACTCTTTCTTTCTGACAGTACACCAGTTTGGTCTGGGAAAATCCGGCTGGGGTCTATAATACCTAAGCAGACCCTCCTAAGGAGGTGGGGGGGGGGGGGGGAAAGGCACTATACAGGCAGGGCAAGAAACAAGAAAACAAGAACTGAAACATTCTCCTCTGTTAAACAAAACCTAAGCTAGAGGTCCAGAAAAAGCTGAACTGAATGTCAAAGAACAGACAGACAACAAATTCAACCAGCAAGAAAACCCTAGATAAAAGAAGGGAAAACAATCTTCAGAATAAACTAATTAAGGCAATTAAATGCCTAGATGCCAGCAAAAAAAACAAACCACACTAGGAAAATTGAAGATATGGCCCAGTCAAAGGAACAAACCAACAATTCAAATGACATACAGGAGTTGAAACAATTAATTCAGAATATACGAACAGACATGGAAAACCTCATCAAAAATCAAATCAGGGAATTGAGAGAGGATCTAAAGAAGGAAAAGAATGAACAAAAAGAAGAAACAAAGTCTGAAAAAACAAATCACAGAACTTATTGGAACTAAAGGCACAGTAGAAGAGATGAAAAAATAATGGAAACCTACAACGGTAGATTTCAAGAGGCAGAAGGCAGGATTAGTGAACTGGAGGACAGAACATCTGAAATCCGACAATCAAAAGAAAGTATATGGAAAAAAAATGGAAAAATATGAGCAGGGACTCAGGGAATTGAATGACAATATGAAGCACATGAATATACGTGTTGTGGGTGTCCCAGAAGGAGAAGAGAAGGGAAAAGGAGAAGAAAAACTAATGGAGGAAATTATCACTGAAAATTTCCCAACACTTACGAAAGACTTAAAATTACAGATCCAAGAAGTGCAGCATACCGCAAAGAGAATAGATCCAAATAGATGTACTCCAAGACACTTATTAATCATTATGTCAGGGGTCAAAGAGAAAGAGAGAATCTTGAAAGCAGCAAGAGAAAAGCAATCTATCACATACAAGGGAAGCCCAATAAGACTATGCGTAGATTTCTCAGCAGAAACCATGGAGGTGAGAAGACAGTGGGATGATAGACTGAAATTACTAAAAGAGAAAAATTGCCAACCAAGAATTCTATATCTAGCAAAATTGCCCTTCAAAAATGAGGGAGAAACTAAAACATTTTCAGAAAAAAAAATCACTGAGAGAATTTGTGACCAAAAGACCAGCTCTGCAAGAAATACTAAAGGGAGTACTAGAGACAGATATGAAAAGACAGAAGAGAGAGGTGTGGAGAAGAGTGTAGAAATGAAGACTATGAGCAAAGGTAAAAAGAAGGAAAAATAGATATGACGTATGAAATCCAAAAGGCAAAATGGTAGAAGAAAGTACTACCCATACAGTAATAACACTAAAAGTTAATGTATTAAACTCCCAAATCAAAAGACATAGACTGGCGAAATGGATTAAAAAACAGGACCCATCTATATGCTGTCTACAGGAAATGCACCTTAGATCCAAGGATAAACACAGGTTGAAAGTGAAAGGTTGGGAAAAGATATTTCATGCAAATAACAATCAGAAAAGAGCAGGAGCAGCTATACTAATATCCAAAAATTAGATTTCAAATGTAAAACAGTTAAAAGAGACAAAGAAGGATACTATGTATTAATAATAGGAACAATTCAGCAATTAGACATAACAATCATAAATATCTATGCACCGAGCCAGAATGCTCCAAAATACATGCTGTAAACACTGAAAAGAGAAATAGACACATCTACCATAATAGTTGGAGACTTCAATTCACCACTCTCATCAATGTACAGAACATCTATACAGAGGATCAATAAAGAAACAGAGAGTTTGAATAATACAATAAATGAGCTAGACTTAGCAGACATTTATAGAACATTACACCCCACAACAGCAGGATACAACCTTTTCCTCTGTGCTCATGGATCATTCTCAAGGATAGACCATATGCTCGGTGACAAAGCAAGTCTCAATAAATTTGAAAAGATTGAAATAATAAAAAACACTTTCTCAGTTCATAAAGGAATGAAGTTGGAAATCAATAAAACACAGAGTGCCAGAAAATTCACAAATACGTGGAGGCTCAACAACACACGCTTAAACAACCAGTGGGTCAAGGAAGAAATTACAAGAGAAATCAGTAAATATCTTGAGGCAAATGAAAATGAAAACACAACATATCAAAACTTATGGGACGCAGCAAAGGCAGTGCTAAGAGGGAAATTTATTGCCCTACATGCCTATATCAAAAAAGAAGAAAGGGCAAAAATCGAGGAATTAACTGTCCACTTCGAAGAAGTAGAGAAAGAATAGCAAACTAACCCCAAAGTAAGGAAAAGGAAAGAAATAATGATGATTAGAGCGGAAATAAATGAAACTGACAACATGAAAACAAATTGAGAAAATCAGCAAAACCAGAAGCTGGTTTTATGAGAAAATCAGTAAGATTGATGGACCCTTAGCAAGACTGAAGAAAAGAAGGAAGAGAGAGGATGCAAATAAATAAGATCAGAAATGGAAGAGGAGACATAACCACTGACCCCAAAGAGAAAAAGGAGGTAATAACAGGATACTATGAACAACTTTATGCTAATAAATACAACAATGTAGATGAAATGTACAACTTCCTAGAAAGGCATGAACAACCAACTTTGACTCAAGAAGAAATAGATGACCTCAACAAACAAATCACAAGTAAAGGAATTGAATCAGTCATTAAGAAGCTCCCCAAAAAGAAAAGTCCAGGACCAGATGGCTTCACATGTGAATTCTACCAAACATTCCAGAAAAAATTAGTACCAATAATGCTCAAACTCTTCAAAAAAACTGAATAGGAATGAAAGCTACCTAACTCATTCTACGAAGCCAACATCACCCTTATACCAAAGCCAGACAAAGACATTACAAAAAAAGAAAACTACAGTCCAATCTCTCTAATGAATATAGATGCAAAAATCCTCAACAAAATTCTAGCAAATCGAATCCAGCAACACATTAAAAGAATTATACATCATGACCAAGTAGGATTCATTCCAGATATGCAAGGATGGTTCAACATAAGAAAATCAATTAGTGTAATACACCATATAAACAAATCAAAGCAGAAAAACCACATGATCATCTCAATTGATGCAGAAAAAGCATCTGACAAAATTCAACATCCTTTCCTCCTGAAAACAATTCAAAGGATAGGAATAGAAGGGAACTTCCTCAAAATGATAAAGGGAATATATGAAAAACCCACAGCTAATATCATCCTCAATGGGGAAAAACTGAAAACTTTCCCCTAAGATCAGGAACAAGACAAGGATGTTCACTATCACCACTGTTATTCAACATTGTGTTGGAAGTTCTAGCCAGAGCAATTAGACAACAAAAAGAAATACAAGGCATCAAAATTGGAAAGGAAGAAGTAAAACTATCACTGTTTGCAGATGGTATGATACTATATGTTGAAAACCCTGAAAAATCCACAGCAAAACTACTAGAGCTAATAAACGAGTACAGCAAAGTGGCAGGTAACAAGATCAACACTCAAAAATCTGTGTTTCTATACACTAGTAATGAACAATCTGAGAGGGAAATCAAGCAATGAATTCCATTTACAATTGCAACCAAAAGAATAAAATATTTAGGAATAAATTTAACTAAAGAGACAAAAGACCTATACAAAGAAAACTACAAGAAATTGTTAAAAGAAATCACAGAAGACCTAAATAGATGGAAGGGCATACCATGTTCATGGATTGGAAGACTAAATATAGTTAAGATGTCAATTCTACCTAAATTGATTTACAGATTCAATGCATTAGCAATTAAAATCCCAACAACTTAACTTTTCAGAAATAGAAAAACCAATAACCAAATTTATCTGGAAGGGCAGGGTGCCCCAAATAGCTAAAAGTATCCTGAGAAAAAAATGAAGTCAGAGGTCTCACGCTACCTGACTTTAAGGTGTATTATGAAGCTACAGTGGTCAAACAGCATGATATTGGCATAAAGATAGATATATTGACCAATGGAATCGAACAGTGTTCAGATATAGACCCTCTCATCTATGGACAAATGATCTTTGATAAGGCAGTCAAGCCAACTCACCTGGAACAGAACAGTCTCTCCAATAAATGGTGCCTAGAGAACTGGATATCCATATGCAAAAGAATGAAAGAGGACCCATATCTCACACCCTATACAAAAGTTAACTCAAATGGATCAAAGACCTAAACATTAGATCTAAGACCATAAAACTGTTAGAAGAAAATGCAGGGAAATATCTTATAAATCTTATACTTGGAGGCGGTTTTCTAGACCTTACACTCAAAGCAAGAGCATTGAAAGAAAGAAATGGAAACTCCTCAAAATTAAACACTTTTGTGCATCAAAGAACTTTGTCAAGAAAGTAAGAAAGGCAGCCTACACAATGGGAGACAGTATTTGCAAACAACATATCAGATAAAAGTCTAGTACCCAGAATCTATAAAGAGACTGTTCAACTCAACAACAAAGAGACAGCCAACCCAATTACAAAATGGGCAAAAGACTTGAACAGATACTTCTCAGAAGAGGAAATACAAGTGGCCAACAGGCACATGAAGAGATGCTCAACTTCCCTGGCTATTTGAGAAACGCAAATTAAAACTACAATGAGATATCATCTCACACCCACCAGAATGGCCATTATCAATAAAACAGAAAATGACAAGTGCTGGAGAGGATGTGGAGAAACAGGCACACTTATACACGGTTGGTGGGAATGTCAGATGGTACAACTGCTGTGGAAGGCAGTTTCGCAATTCCTCCACAAACTATATATAGAATTGCCATGTGATCCGGCAATACCATTGTTAGGTATCTACTCAGAGGACATGAGAGCAAGGACACAAACGGACATTTGCACACCCATGTTTATAGCAGCATTACTTACAATTGCGAAGAGATGGAAACAGCCAAAATGTCCATGAACAGATGAGTAGCTAAACAAACTGTGGTATATACATACAATGGAATATTATGCAGTTGTAAGATAGAATAAAGTTATGAAGTATGTAACAACCGGATGGATCTTAAGGACATTATGCTGAGTGAGATTAGCCAGAAACAAAAGGACAAATACTGTATGGTCTCACTGATATGAACTGACATTAGTGAATGAACTTGGAGAATTTCGTTGGTAAGAGAGACCATCAGGAGATAGAAACAGGGTAAAGATATTGGGTAATTGGGGTTGAAGGGATACACATTGTGGAACAGAACCGAATGTAAAAACTCAGAAATGGACAACACAATATTACCTAACTGTAATACAATAATGTTAGAACACTGAATGAAGCTGAATGTGAGTATGATAGAGGGAGGAGGGCTGGGGGCACAAATGAAATCAGAAGAAAAGATAGACGATAAAGACTGAGATGATATAATCTAGGAATGCGTAGAGTGTATAATGATAGTGACTAAATGTACAAATTTTAAAAATGTTTTTGCATGAGGAAGAACAAAGGAATGTCATTACTGCAGGTGCTGAAAATAGATGGTAATTAATATTTTAAAATTTCAACTTATTGTGAGACTAAAGCAAAAAAATGTTTATTTGGTACAAAATTTATATTTTGACTAGTGCATTTCCTAATATAACTTATATAGATAGCTTAATTGAACATCATAAGTACATGGAACCTTGAGAAAGACATGAAATTTTGTTGGTTTGTCCAGAGTGATGCCCCGACAAATCCCAGAGTGATTTGAAAAGTGAATAAAAAAGTATTTGCAAAGTCCCCTTCGGGGAATGGTGAAAATGGGGGAAAATTCAACCTCCCCAAGTTGAATTCTTGATATTCTCACAGTGTGAACAACCAAAATTATAGGCTGAGCCGCCAGTCTTGGAGTTTGTTCATATGAAACTTAACCCCACAAAGGATAGGTTAAGCCTACTTAAAATTAGTCCTAAGAGTTACCCCCAAGAGAACCTCTTTTGTTGCTCAGATGTGGCCTCTGTCTCCAGCCAACACAACAAGCAAACTCACCACCCTCCCATTTACATGGGACATGACTCCCGGGGGTGTGGACCTTCCTGGTAACGTGGGACAGAAATCCTAGAATGAGTTGAGACTCAGCATCAAGGGATTGAGAAAACCTTCTCAACCAAAAGGGGGAAGAATGAAATGAGACAAAGTGCCAATCGCTGAGAGATTCCAAACAGAGTTGAGAGATTATTCTGGAGGTTATTCTTATGCATTAAGTAGATTTCACCTTGTTAGTCAAGATAAAATGGAGAGGCTGGAGGGAACTGCCTGAAAATGTAGAGCTGTGTTCCAGTAGCCATGTTTCTTGAAGATGACTGTATAATGATATAGCTTTCACAATGTGACTGTGTGATTGTGAAAACCTTGTGTCTGATGCTCCTTTTATTTACCTTGTTAACAGATGAGTAGCATATATGGAATAAAAATAAGTAATAGGGGGAACAAATGTTAAAATAAATTTAGTTTGAAATGCTAGTGATCAATGAAAGGGAGGGGTAAGGGGTATGGTATGTAAAAAATTTTTTTCTGTTTTCGTTTCCTTTCTTTTTCTGAATAGATGTAAATGTTCCAAGAAATGATCATGATGATGAATATGTAAATCTGTGATACTGTGAATTACTGATTATATACGTAGAACAGAATGATCAAAACAGGAATGTTTGCATTTGTTTGGTGTTTTCTGGTATTTAAAAAAATTTTTAAAAATCTAATGAAGAGCAGGATACAAAGAAATAAGAACTTGGGAACTATCATAGTAGCAGAAGACTTGACTAAGGGAAGCCATCATTGGGTAGACACGACTAATTCCAAGAGGCAGCAGCACTCTCTTCTAAGGTAGCTTTTGATTTTCCACAAATATGCCTTAAGGACAGTCTGAGATCAATTCAAATAAAGCTCTGTGGATTTTCAGGGGGGTTCTTTAATGTAAGCTGATACACATATCCTTAGTGTTCTTTTTGTGTGTATGGGTTTACCATCAGCCCATGGGACTATGTCAACAATAAGTATTCCATGATCATATGCATATACACTTCTCAGGCAGAAATACAAGCAAATACAATATCTGAGTCTCTCAAGATTTTTGACGCACACCTAATATGAGACAGAGTATCAATATCTGCTATGGAATCCAACTGAAATATCAACTTACTGGTACCAATTAAAGCTCCAAGAAAAAAGCTATAAAGAATATAACTTGACCAATTCTGGACTTATTATATAATTCTAATTCCCCATCAGAGGAAGGAAAACAGGAGGATATGGCATTACCTTAGGATGTTGAGATGGGCCAAACAATTCAGGAAGTTAGATTAAAAAGGAGATGGGCTATGCAGAAAACATTGCTCTCTCCTCAAGACATTTTGCTTGTATCTGCCAGAAAACTGTCTTCATAATAAGCAAATCTACAAGGTCAACAACAAAAATGGCATCTCATAATGTCAACGTGCAGTCATACTATGGTGGCCTCATTCACACTACTGAACTTATTTCTTTTGACAGGAGACTGCTTGTTTTGCAAGAATTTGGATAGTAAGATTTAGAGTTGAATACTTGCATACTAACCTACAACAGGTTCTGTCATTCTGTGAAAGGCTGAAGAGCAAAAAGAGCCAAAATCATCTTCTTAACAAATTTCTTCCCATTCTATTTGCTCCTTATGTAGCAAAGAAATGGATCTACAGTTTTGAGGAAGATGACAGTCTGGATCTACAGTTTTGAGGAAGATGACAGTCTTCTTTTGAGCCTATGGAAGACCAGTGACTAAGCAGTTTTACTGTGGTGGTTTGAAGCTGTATGTGCCCCAGAAAAGGATATTCTTTAAGTTTAGTATATTCCTGTGGGTGTGGACACATTGTCGGTAGGATCTTTTGATGAGTTAAGATGTGACCCACCTCTACTTAAAATTAGGCCTAAGAGTCGCCCCTAGAGAACCTCTTTTGTTGCTCAGATGTGGCCTCCCTCTCAGCCAACACGACAAGCAAACTCATGGCCCTCCCCTTCTCTATGTGGGACATGACTTCTCGGCAATGTAGGACAGGAATCCTAGAATAAGCTGGAACTCAGCATCAAGGGCTTGAGAAAACCTTCTAGACCAAAAGGGGGAAGAGAGAAATTAGACAAAATAAAGTGTCAATGGCTAAGAGATTTCAAACAGAGTTGAGAGGTTATTCTGGAGGTTATTCTTACGCATTTTATAGATATCACCTTTTTAGTTAAGGTATATTGGAGAGGCTGGAGGGAAGTACTTGAAAATGTAGAGCTGTGTTCCAGTAGCCATGTTTCTTAAAGATGTTTGTTTAATGATATAGCTTATGCAAGGTAACTGTGTGATTGTGAAAACCTTGTGTCTGATGCTCCTTTTATCTATGGTATGGACAGATGAGTAAAACATAGGGATTAAAAATAAATAAATAATAGGGGGAACAAATGTTAAAATAAATTTAGTAGATTGAAATGCAAGTGATCAATGAAAGGAAGTGATAAGGGGTACAGAAAAAAATAGGGAAACAAAGGCTAAAATATATTGGGTAGATGGAAATACTAGCAATCAATGAGAGGGAAGGGTAAGGAGTATGGTATATATTAGCTTTTTTCTTTTTCTTTCTTTTTCTGAATTGATGCAAATGTTCTAAGAAATGATCATGGTGATGAATATACAACTATGTGATGATATTGTGGGTTATTGATTATATACCAAGAATGGAATGAGCATACAGTAAGAATGTTCCATTTTTGTATGTTGTTATGTTTAAAAGAAATAAAAATAAATTTAAAAAAAGATGTGACCTACCTCATACAGGATGGGTTTTAACCCTCTTGCTTGAAAGAATGGAGAGATAGATTAGATAGATAGATAGATAGATAGATAGATAGATAATAGATCGATTAGATAGATCAATAGATAGATAGATAGATAGATAGATAGATAGATAGATAGATAGATAGATAGATAGATAGATGACAGATAGACAGATAGATAGATAGATAGATAGATAGATAGATAGATAGATAGATAGATAGAGATAGATAGACAGACAGACAGTCAGACAGACAGACAGGGTGAGTGTGTGTATACAATGAAACCCAAAAGAGAAGGGAGAGACCAGCAGATGCCACCTGGTGGCAGAGGAACCAAGGATCACTGGCAGCCAGTCTTCAGAAAGAAAGCATTACCTTGACGATGCACTGATTTGGATATATATTCTCAGCTTCAAAACTGTAAGCTAATAAATTCCTACTGTTAAAAGCCAACCCATTTGATGGTCTCTGCTTTCAGCAGCCTAGGAAACTAAAACACTCACTGAGGCCCCAACCCCAAGGGTACTAATTCAGTAGGCATATTTAAGAAGCAACTTTGATCATCAAGAAAGTAGAAAGACAGCCTACACAATGGGAGACAATATTTGGAAATGACATATCAGATAAAGGTCTAGTATCCAGAATTTATAAAGAGATTGTTCAACTCAACAACAAAAAGACAGCCAACCCAATTACAAAATGGGAAAAAGACTTGAACAGACACTTATCAGAAGAGGAAATACAAATGGCCAAAAGGCACATGAAGAGATGCTCAATGTCCCTGGCCATTAGAGAAATGCAAATCAAAACCACAATGAGATATCATCTCACACCCACCAGAATGGCCATTATCAACAAAACAGAAAATGACAAGTGCTGGAGAGGATGCGGAGAAAGAGGCACACTTATCCACTGTTGGTGGGAATGTCAAATGGTGCAACCACTGTGGAAGGCAGTTTGGCGGTTCCTCAAAAAGCTGAATATAGAATTGCCATACGACCCAGCAATACCATTGCTGGGAATCTACTCAAAGGACTTAAGGGCAAAGACACAAACGGACATTTGCACACCAATGTTTATAGCAGCGTTATTTACAATTGCAAAGAGATGAAAACAGCCAAAATGTCCATCAACAGACGAGTGGCTAAACAAGCTGTGGTATATACATACGATGGAATATTATGCAGCTTTAAGACAGGATAAACTTATGAAGCATGTAATAACATGGATGGACCTAGAGAACATTATGCTGAGTGAGTCTAGCCAAAAACTAAAAGACAAATACTGTATGGTCCCACTGATGTGAACCGACATTTGAGAATAAACTTGGAATATGTCATTGGTAACAGAGTCCAGCAGGAGTTAGAAACAGGGTAAGATAATGGGTAATTGGAGCTGAAGGGATACAGACTGTGCAGCAGGACTAGATACAAAAACTCTAAAATGGACAACACAATAATACCTAATTGTAAAGTAATCATGTTAAAACACTGAATGAAGCTGCATCTGAGCTATAGGTTTTTTTGGTTGTTGTTGTTGTTTTTTTGTTTTTTGTTTGTTTTTGTCTGTCTGGTTGTTTTTTTTTTGTTTTTACTATTATTATTACTTTTATTTTTTTTCTCTATATTAACATTCTATATCTTTTTCTGTTGTGTTGCTAGTTCTTCTAAACTGATGCAAATGTACTAAGAAACGATGATCATGCATCTACGTGATGATGTTAAGAATTACTGATTGCATATGTAGATGGTATGATTTCTAAATGTTGGGTTAATTTCTTTTTTTTCTTTTTTCCGTTAATTAATAAAAAAATAAAAAATAAAAAAAAAAAAAGAAGCAACTTTGAGACATAGCTCTGGCTGAAAACCCCTGGGGGTAAACTATGTTTGAGTTCTTCCACTGGCATTACATTCATGAAGGCAAACAGATCGGTGAGGATTCAAGGCCTACAAATTAGAACAGGCTTGAAATACTTCTGGAGGCAAAGGTCTTTCATCCAGTGTTTTGTTTAGTTTAAGTATCATCCAATAAGTTCTCTTCTCTTTGCCTTTGAAATACTGCTCATCTGTCCAGGTCTACTTTGATGCCACCTGTGCACTGAGGCCCTCTCCTAGCAGGATTTAGCCCTACCACTTCTGTGCTTCCTCCCCCAACTTGATAGCACGCATTTGCTATTCACTGGATTCTGCCATGGAGTAAGGTTCAACGTTATGGTGCAGGGTTTACATGTTTGCAGCCACTAGATCACACACTCCCCAAAGTGGGGACTATGTCTCACTCAGCCCTATGTCACCAGTTTCTGGTTCACCATGGGTGGGCAATGAAGGCTTGTGCTGTTGCCAGAGATCATGCCTGCTGATGATTTTAAGTTTGTGAGGTTAATGATAAACTTAAATTTGGTGTTCTTGTGGTTTTCTAGTATTTGATAAGCTGGAGAGATTGTGTCTTTTGTGTCATGCTGTTTGGTGAAGAATTGTCTCCAAACAGGCAGCCAGGTCCAGGGCTTGTCAGACTTTTCTTCAAGACTGTCATGCATAGGCCATATGAAAAACTATATGGCATTTATTTAGTGACCCACACGTTAGAGTCATGCTGAAGTCTGGAAATGCCACTCTGCCACCTTGGTGAACTATGCAGTTATTCAGTCAAGTTCTGGTAAGACCAGACAAGCTTGTCTGAAATCAGGACCCTTATACAATACCACAGAAAAACACACATGTAAACACACAGGTTCAAAGAATGAGGGCTAATGCCACATGCTACCTCCTTTTCCAGTCTAGGAGACAAGAATCTCACAGGAGAACTGTTGCTTACATATATTGTGACTTGCAGGATCAGGAGCTGAGATGGCCCTGCTTCTCCAAGGGGCTAAAGACAGCCTGGATCACAGTAACCTGCAGATGCTTCCTCAAAGTTCAGATTTCTGGGACTACCCTGGACCTACTGAATCAATTTCTAAGGATGGGACCTAGAAACTGAGTTTTAAACCAGCACCCCAGGTAATTCTGATGCATATTAGAATTTGGAGACCACTAAAGAAGGGGCATTTTCCAGTATGTTCTATGTCAGGGCCTCCATAGAACATATTGGAAAATATAACAACAACAAAGTAATAGTTACATACATGCCTAACAGGCAGGCTATATTTCTGATGTAATTATGTGTTGTTATATTTTATATCATTTTGTTATTATATATTTATACCCTGTTTTAAGCAGATTTGAATATAGAAATACAAACAGATAAATTAACAAATGATTATTCATCCTCTAAAAGGACTCTTGAATTAAAGGATTCACCAACTGATTCCAGTTGGCAAACATTTAAACTAGTCTATAACTTACATACAACTTTGAAACATTACATATTCAGTGTTATTCCAAAGCTTTTTCTCTGTGGTTTGTGTACGGAAGAATTTCAGAAGTATCTCTTTCCCTCAGAAAGGGATCAAACTTCTATTTTCCTCCCCAGCACGTTAGGACTCATTCTCAATATTTTTAAGGAAAACCCTGCCCTTAACACTAGTAAATAAAATGAAAATATAGCTATACTTTAACCAGAAATTCACTTGGAATATGTTTTTTCTTATCAATAGCTGTCTGGTCATTTTAAATAATTAGTATAGCCATCTTCCCAGTGGAATCTATAAAGAATTCAAAATGTTAAACGTTAAGACACAAATTTAAATGTGGGACACACCTTTCTTTCTTTTCAAATACTCCTTATAGAAGGTGTAAAGTGTGCTATAAAATAGTTTTGAAGTCAGAGAAACCTGGCTCCATCTACCACTTACTAGTGGTTTAACTCTAAGTAATTCAGTTTACTTATTTTCTCACAGCCTCAGTTTCCTCTCATCAACACTGTAGCAGAATTAAGGATTAAATGACATAAATGTATGTGAAGGGCTTGGTGTATGAAAGCTCTGAGTAAACATAAGTTATAAGTATTAATTTAAAAAACTCAAATCCAAACTGATGTTTCAACCTTAGTCTTAGAGGGAGTTCTGAGAGCACACAGATATTACAATGAAGAAATAAATAATATATACAATGTATGTTCCATCACCAATCAAATTAATTTAAGTCTATATGCAATCAAATAGAAAACGTTCCTTCCTTTTTCTTGATTAAATCCCAATAAATAAATGATGATTTGCCATAAAATTAGTAAGTAGTATAAAGTCACCAAAATGAACCCTACAAGTTTGTAGAGTTGCTGGAAAACAACAAGAGGCTTGGGTATTCAGTTCAGTAAAACCTGAGAAAGGTACACGTTAACCGTGGTCAGGCTTTCTAATCTCATAGGAGCCCTAGTTTATTTATTGGAGTGACCCTCTAAACCCCGGAACCCTCTAGAAGACCCTCAGTGCTGATGTCTCCCTAGGAGACATGTGCAGGAGTAAACTGAGAATAGTCAGCCAACTCTTTCACCTGACATGCACAGGCATTTCCCTTGACTACAGGAGGATTCAAGTATTCAGTACAATTTGACAGCAATAAAACATTCTCAACTAATCACCGTGAAATTAAAAATCATAACCCAGGTTCTGAGAATCACTTTATTACCACTACACTTTCTGAAGAACATTCAGAGTCAATGACGTATCAATAGTTAGATAATTCTAAAACAAACTGCCTCAGTATATCATCTTAAGAATTAGTTGGTTGACCAACTCTGGCTTCAGCAGGTTCAGCATGAAGTAAGAAGGGCACACGTGAGTACTAACCTCCACTCCATGGTCTGGCTATAAAATCAATTCTGAATCAAATCCAAGACACTAAACTTTATTCTCAGCACTAAAACCTAGAACTCCATTTAAAGAGACCATAAGTTGCTTCTTGCCAGGGTTAAATTCAAAGTGCTTAGGTGTGTGTTTTTAATTAAGGATCCTTTCATTGCCAATACCTTGGGTCATATTTACAATGAATTTTAAATGAATTACCAGTAAGTAAGCTACCATGAAACAAAAGAGTATGTGAAAAATATGATCTGAAGATAGGTTTAAATTTTATTTTCAAGATACTGTCATGGGGAATATTATCACTACAAAAAGTTTTGCTAATAATCTCCACAATAAACTTTTTAAATAAGAATTTTATAAATAATGATTCATCTTCTTTTTCCCACTGTTGACTTAACCAATCTAATCATTTGGTTTCAAACAAAATCTAGCCCCTACTGTTGTTTTTACTTCTGAGATTTAAAAAATTGTCCAGTCAGTTTATGTTCCTAGGTTGTAGGACTTTTCAAATTAATACAATACCAGTATGTTATGCCATAAAGGATACTCTGAGAAAGGCCTAAATATTTAATGTTTGCAAAATCCTTTCAAGTATGTGGTAGATAACAAGAAAAACACAGGACACCCTTAGCACTATTATATAGAAAGAAACTATTTTCTTACTTTCCCACAGTACTCAGATTCAAAAGAGTTGAGTCAGGGAAATAAATTTCTCTAGCTCTACCAATAACTTGGATAACCAGGGAATTTATGCTATAGGACCTTCAATTAATAGCTATTTCCCAAAATTACTTTCTATTACAATATGTGGGTTAGTAGACTTTTAGCTGGTAAAAGTACCGTATAGTAAGGGGAAACTGTATAAGGGAGTATTCAAATTTATATTCAATTTTAGTTTTCATTATTTTTGCTTTTATTGGTCTTTTATTAACTGATAAAACTTTACAACAACTTCCTCATGCAGTCATTCCAAATTAGTTATGAGAAGACATGAGGCTGGGTATTTAGTTAGTACTAGACCCATTATGTTGATAATGTAAGACAAGTCAAGGTAAAAAATTAAAGCCTATGTCTAGTTACTCACCCAACATATTTACTGAAACCCTACTATGTACAAAGCTCTCAGAGAAATACAACAGGTAGTAATAAAAAATACTGTAGGCAAAGCCTATCCTTAAGGTGTTTAGAAGAAATTATTGGAATAAATCGGGTAAATATATCTACTGACAAGTATGAAGAGAATGTTCTTAATAAGAAACACAAAACTTGACGAAGAATGCAGGTATGTACCCCTGATGGTTAACAGCTGTCACCTCTGAAGACTGGCATTATGGGGGCCTTTGAGCTTTCTATACATTTGTTTTTATGACTTGGATTTTTGTTTCACAACCATATATTATTTTTGTAATCAGGAAAATAATCAAGATAAAAATGTATGTCTATGAATAAACACTGCAAGGAAACAAGGGTACATAAAATACTTGTTGACCTAGGTTGTTGTGGGCTTATGGTGAATTTCTGGCTGTTTTAAAGTTATTCTTCTAAAAGAATTTTAATGACACATTTAACAGTAAAAGAAAGAGGTATACAGAAATCTTAAGATCATTAGAGGCAGAAGCCTCACTGACATTTTTATTTCTAGCTAAAGAATAGGGCAGTGAAGAAAATTAAGGCATGTCCTCTAGTTCTGTTTGTAAAGTATTTTTTGGAACTATTGTATAATGCCCAATATAGATTGAAAATGGTAGAATAAACTGTATCAGTCTACTTGTGATGAGATATTTCAATACTATCTATTATTAGAGTCACTCCTACTATCATTAAAACGGAATATGGGCATTTATGGTTCCCTGATTTCCAAATGCTTTTATAATGTTAACATACAGTCCTGAAAAAAATAAAACAATTCCTGGCTGCATTTAGGATGTTTGAAAGCTTCAGCAATGAAAAGTACCATCTGTCTTAACCTTCATGTCTCCAGAAGGCCCCAGCCATAGTCAATCAAAATGGGACCCTTCTGCCCTTTACCAAGCCCCACTCACATCTCTGACTATTTTTCAAATCCTACAATTCTATGTTTAGTGCCATTCCAGGCCACATCATTCTTTTCAGAAATGGCACAGACTGATATCTCTGTGGCTTTCCTTACTTAAGGCAACTCAAGAACTGTCACTTTAAATGAAAAAATTCTGATGAAGAATGAGAAGTTTCCTGTTAATGAAGGCTTGGGTCCTCCTGGCCATGAACAGAGTGTGTCTGGTACTTGCTAACTCCATTTGAAAACAGTATCATTTGGAAAGTTAATGGAGGATTCCAATGTATTCTTTAAGCACTACTAAATTCATTTACCCATTTTGTAAGATAATGGGGAGCAGACAAGCTCTCTGCATCCAGTCCCATTCTACAAGCCAAACAATACAGAAATTGAGTTGTCAAAGAACATCAGTTATTCTACTTTGAATTAAAGTTGGATTCAAAATTTCATTTTCATGGTACTTGTGTTTCTATTTGAGAATCTGTTTGCATTCTTTAAAAAATAACCTTTAAATACTTCTATTTCCTAAAATTCATCAGAGACCTAACTAAATAAGGACATTTTAAAGAAACCACTCTAGGGTGTAGGGCTGGATACAAAGAAGATAGACTCACACGTGTGCCTGCATGGTCCCAGGGTCCCATAAAATACTGGGGTGGGGGTGGGAGAATGGACATGACTCCAGATCACAAAACAAGAGGGAGCAGGGCAGGCCAGGAATCTGTAGAGAGACACAGGGCTGGCTTCACGGCGGGTTGGCTTAGATTTAAAGTTGACCAGGGGTAATGACCTGGTAAAGCAACTTATGAGCTCTGGAGAAAACTGTTGTATAGTTACTTCAGAAAAAAAAAAAAAGCATCATAGCTTTATTTACAGCTAAATATTATGATGAAGTTCTTAGAAATTGCTGAGAAGAAAAATACTTTCATTTTAAAAGCCACTTAAGGAAGAACTTCTTGTTGGTTCTACAGCAGATCAAAATGGCTCTTGAATGATTATTTTAACATATTAACATCACCTTGAAATATCAAATTCTAGTAGTATTTAGGGTGGTGAGTTACAGAGCTCACATCCAAAAGCCATGCCCTTTAAGATCTGCCAATGGCAAATTAAATTAGCCTCTGGTTAGTTGGCTACAATTTCAGCTGCATCTTTATGGAATGAAGGCAAAGCTCAACAAGGAACCCATAAAATGAAATGATGCAGACCAACCTTTGATTGCACCCACAATATTTTGGTCTAGTCCTTTCCGGTTGTCATTGAGTCCTCTTTTCCTCTTCCCATTGGGTAAGGAGTTAGCCAAAGTCTTGTCATCAAAAAATGCACACACCAGTTTTCTAAACAGAAGGCTTCCTGAGCGGGTGTAGTTTGACAATATAGAGTCCAGCTGAGATTTAGGCATAGACACATCAAAGCCTTCAGCAAGTTGCACTTCTGGCTACCAAAAGAACATAAATATTTCATTAAAAGCAACATTTGAAGCATTTGACTTTGTGCATATGTGCAACACAAAACATCTCTATCTATTGAAGTGTCAGTCTCCCGCAAACGGCACAGCCTCAGCTGTGTGCACCAGTGTCAGCAGTTGATAAAGCCAATCACTACTTACAGCCTCAAAACGAAATGCTCTGATTCTAACATTCAATTTAAGGCTAAGGAGTACACTGAGAAAGTATTCCTGTCCTTGGAGATATTCAAGAGAAGGATGGATAATCCCAGAAGCATATTATTACAGCACCCAAGAAAATGTGAGACTTTTGGATGAAATTTCCTCATTTTGTAGATGTAGGAACTAAGGTCCAAAAAGATTCTAAGGCCCAAAGAGATTCTAACAAACATAACTAGAAAATAATTAAAATGTTCTCACGCATTACATTTTACAGATCCCTTTCTCTTATCTTAAATAATTTAATTTTATTTGCCTAAGGACACAAATATAGGGCTATCTCCAAAGGCTACTAGTGCTTTTAGCTGTGAGACTATTTTTTTCTCCAGGAGAAATTTATGTTAATCCTAATAGGCACCCCACCCCACCGCCCACCTGCTTTGGGGAGGAACATCTGTAGCTCTACTCTAGAGCACAATTGGAAGGCCAGGGCACGAATCACATGCCTCTCTACCAAGGTTTTCTGAGAGAATTCCTACATGACTGGGGCCTGCATGAGAAAACCTGTAAGGTGCCTTGCAACTTGGATACATCATACAATGATACAAGCTCAAGACACTAATCATATATTCTCCATCAGCAAGCCATGGATGTTTACAACTCCCCTCATCATCTTTCAATCAGATCACAGCACTTCCTTTTCAGAGCCTTTCCTCACTCCTTCCTTCTCAGCGGGGCAGCTTGTCCCTCTTTGTCACTGCTGCCCATCTGACACCCTTCTATTGTTGTATTTATCACATTATGTATTATAGCTATTTATTAGGTTGGGGCCCTTCTTGAGTCCTGGAATCTTTGTATCTCTAGAGCCCAGCATATAGCAGGCACGCAATAAATTCTTGTTGAATAGATGAAAGTTCGTTAGTCATAATCTACACTATTAAGTCATTTCCTATTGATTATAACACTCTTTAATAGGAGGAAACACAATTGGTAAATTTGTATTAGGAAAAAAGTCAGAAGCAATTCTGATTTAAGTAAGATATATCATAAAAGCTTTTTCTTAGATCTCAAGCCCATTATTTTGCCAACCCGGCACTACTGATTTTCTAAAGGATATTAAAAATGCAAGGACTCATATTAGTTTCTCTCCTTAAGAATGGAAATTATTATTTTGTTTGTCCTATGACTTCTAAAAGTGCCTAGCATACTATGATCACAGTTGAGAGGGCCCAGGGCAAGGTTTCAATTATTCAGATGACACAGGAAGGAGCCTGACTGGATTATCCAGAAAGTCATCCCATTTCCCTGCTTCACTTTGCCATTCAACTTTTGATCTCTGAACGTTTGATTAATACCACTACAGAATAGTGCTATGGGATTGTTTTCTGAATTGTACCTTGTTATTGGTCAACCGTATGTCAAAGAGGCTGAGGTAGGCAGAGACTGTGTGTCTGACGCCCAGGGCAGAGCCAGGCCCTCAACAAACGTGCTGGGTGAACTGAAGCAGGAACAGGAGGACTGAGAAAATTTTACCATCAGAATCTGAGATGAAGCTTTACTCATAATCAGAATATTATTTTGTACATCCTATGGCTTGGGACTTTCATTTAAATGACTGGTCTTAAATTTGCCTAATACTCCTATATCATTTAAAGGTCATTCAATAATGAATCCAAATTTATCTAACAGAAGCAGCTACTCGTGGCTATTTGAGGGTCTAGGGTGATCCAGAAGCTCTTAAATTTGGTCAGTCCATTCCTATAGTCCTCAGTTTCATTCTGATATCATTAAATGTGACTAAACTCAGCCGCCTGAGCTACGAGTTTACCACAACTTCCTCCTTGATTCATTAGTAGTACAGGAACCGTGGTTTGAGAAAGTGATTAGAATCAGTCCTTGGCAGAACTGATCACTCCCTTCTCCCTGCACTCAGCGTCCTCTATGAACTGTGTTCACGGCACCTGTCCCAGTGCATTTATTTAGTTGAGAAAGTTTCTCACCAGGCTTTGGATTTGGAGTAACTGGCAAACAGTAAGTGCCAACAGATATTTGCCAAAATAAACAAAACATTAGGTAAGAACCCATTCAAAATAACTAATAGTGATTCTGAGATCTTTGCTTCTCCTATAAAGGAGGTGGGTTTCAAGTATGTCATGCTGTGATTTAGTGTACCAAAGTCTTCTTAAAACAGTACTTGTGACAAGTTGAGTCCAACATCTAGACAATATTATCTGTTTCATTCAGCAATATCTATTGTGCACCCCTGTGTGTCAGAACATTGAAATCTGGCTGGGTAGATAAGACATGCACAAATACTTCCCATGCAGAGCCGAGAGTGGTAATGCTGTGAGAGGTGCAGGTAGTGCTACCTGTATTGCATTCAGCAGGGTCTGACTGTGAAAGGGGTAGGTTAGTTTTTTACCAGAGCCTGGAAGGCAGCACTTAGGGGGAAGAGATGCAGCTGTTTCTGACATCTGCTACAGCTCCAACAAAGTATCTGGAGATTTCTGTGGAGCCAAGAGACTTTCTGTGGTATCACAGTAGTATTTGATTTCAGAAGTGCCAGCCCAAGACAGACACTGTCAGTGCTTTCTGTTCCACTATTTCAAATACTGCTATTTTGAACCATTTTTCCAGATCATGGAACACGAACTCACCCAGTTACAAGTATCTTACAAGGAGTAAGGATTTGTATTAGCTGAGGGAGCAGCTGGTAACAGGAACTAGAGCAAAGGTGATTAATCTCTGTCCCTTCTTCTCTTTGCATCTTATCTCTTGGATTTCTGAGCTAGTAGTGAAGGAACACTAGTGCTATGTCTATAAGATGCCACAAAGTAACAAATCTATTTATTGCTAACTAATCCTATATTTCCCTACGAAAACTTTCCTTTCTCCATTTTATAATCACAGCAGATAACTACCATGTAATGAACCCCAACTTTGCACATATATTTAAAAATGGTTTTATGATTCTTTCTTTAACTATATCATTGAATCTCTTCTTTTTGTTAACTGGCTCTAGTTTAACTGGCTCTGCTTACTAATAATGACTCTGACAGAAACCACCACTATTCTTATCAAATACCATCTTAAAAACAGGACTGCCTTTGACAGATTTTATTTGATTGTCAAGCCAAGAAAGCAGCTAATATGCTAATTTACAGATTCTACTGATTCCTGAAGCAATGTGATATTTAAATGATGATATCCAAAGAATGGGGCAGAATTTTTGATACTTAATGTCATCATCTAAAGAGTTAAGTTTGATTTCTCTCTACAAATTTGTACTGCCCTGCCTAGCCTGTCCATGTTAGGTGCCTCAGGCGCTGAGCACAAGGCCACTCAAATGTTTAATTTTCCTTATCCAGTAGAGTCACATCTCACACAGGGTGACGTCCTAGAGGAAGAAAGTGCACACAGTCATTATGACTCTTGAAAATGTTCCTGGACTCGGGCCTGAGGGCATTAATTTTTTTTTTTTTTGTTCCTCTTTGCATTTTGATCATGGCCTCCCTTTGCTTAGAAGCAGGCAGGGTCCAGTTTGAGTGGGGGAATCCCATTATGAGGTAAATTAAAGGATTTCTCCTGTAAGTTCCCATAAGCATGCCATGTGACTCCTCTGTACGATCTACAGGAAAAAAAAAGGAAGGCCATTTTAAGGAGGTCATATAAATTAGTCACAAAGAGAACATTTCTGATCTAGGTTGTTTTGTATAAGGCTTTTCAATACCAAATGACAGTGTTACATAAAAAAGCTACATGGGTCACCAACTAAAAGAATAAAAAGAAGTGTGTGAATGTTCATATTGGGCATTAGCTTCAGATTTTCAACTGCAAATTACGCAACTATACACAGTAACCTGTAAATTCTGTGTGTGTACCTTACCCACATACACAGGTACTCGCACAAGGGTGTTTGTAGGGATCATGTGGATGAGAATCAGAGGGCTCTGGGCTGCTGGGGCAAGTCACAGACTGACTCAGGAAGGAACCTAAGTAAAGAGGCAGGCCTCTGTGGAGTGGGCTGATTCTGGACTGAAAAACATACAGCAAGATTTATAAGAATGTTTAAAGGATGAGAATTTAGTCTCTCTGCTCATAATACTTAATACTGGATAAAATGATCTTTTATTTTCACTTGAGTGTTTACCTAGCACTATAGTAGATGTATTTCAAGGAAAATGAGTGTTAGTTTACAAAGATAAATTTTTAAAAAATACAATCTAACTTCTCCTAATTGGTTTTATTTTGGTCAGAAATGTGATGTGCTTCTGTAGCTCTCCTCTGGGTTAATTTAGCAAGTGCTGCAACCTTTATTCAAAGCTCGGTCAAATAGAGTGTTTGTGATTTGCAATGGATGAAGTGGCCTAAGGGTACATTGACTAAGGAATGGAAGGGGGAACTGTGGTGTATACATATAACAGATTACTTAGTGGCTGCAAGAAGGAATGGAGTTGTGAAGCATGCAACTAAGTGAATGAACCTTAAGGACAGTATGTCAGAAACAAAAAGGCACATATTGTCATATCTCACTCATATGGACTAACTATAATATACAAACTTGGAGAAATGAAGCTGAGAGCATGGGTTATCGGGTTGGGGCCTATTGTAAAGAATCCTAGATTATAAACTCTTACCGCAGTCACATCGATTCTGGAGTTGTATCTGTTATTTCTAAATTCTGAGATGTTGAGCTATTTGTGTATAACCCGGTCGTTGCCTGGAATTTCAGGGATTTGTGTGCACTAGACACTCAGAGTTAGAGCTCTGAAGCTATGCAAGTCAGCATTACCTCATACAGCAACTGCTCAAAAACCTGAAAAAGTGATCTGACTTTGACTAGAGATATGAATGAAGCTGATCTGGATATGAATAAGGTAAATCAGAATACATGGTAAAGGATGATAAAGTCTATATTTTAGAACTTCAACTTCTGTGTGAGACCAAAGGAAGAGATATTTATTTGGAACAAAATTTGTACTTTTGGTAGCACATTATGTAATTTAACTTGTATGGTCAGTTTATTCAAACACCATAATTACATGGAATATTTTTTTGTTTGTTTTTTCTTTTTCGTATGGGCAGGCATCAGGAATCAAATCCGGGTCTCCAGCATGGTAGGCGAGAACTCTGCCTGCTGAGCCACAATTACATGGAATCTTGAATAGGGAGTGAGATCTTATTGGTTTGTAAGGTTAGTGTGATGCCCCAATACAATCCAGAGTCATCTGGGATGAATAAAAAAGTATTTGCAAGGGAGGACTGGGAGAAAGGAGGAAATATTAAACTTCCTATCTGGGGAATTCCTGATATTTTTGCAAGCAGTGGGGAAAACCAACTCAATAGGCTGCACGCTCACTCTTGGGGCTCGCCCCTATGAAACTTATTCCTGAAAGAAGCAGCTAAGCCTACTTATAATTATGCCTAAGAGTCACCCCAGAGAACCTCTTTTGTTGCTCAGATGTGGCTTCTCTCTAAGCCAACTCAGCAGGTGAACTCACTGGGGTGTAAATCTGGCAATGTGGGACATGACTACCCAGGATGAGCCAGGACCCGGCATTACAGGAACGAGAAAGGCTTCTTGGCCAAAAGGTGGATGAGAGAAATGAGACAAAATAAAGTTACAGTGGCTAAGAGATTTCAAACAAAGTTGAGAGGCTGATTATCCTGGACGTTAATCTTATACTATATATAGATATCCCTTTTAGTTTATGGTGTATTGGAGTGGCTAAGGGAAGTACCTGAAACTGCTGAACTGTATTCCAATAGCCTTGTTCTTGAAGATGACTGTATAACTATACAGTTTTTACAATGTGACTATGTGAAAATCTTGTGGCTGATGCTCCCTTTATCCAGGGTATGGGCAGGTGAGTAAAAAAATAAGGGTGAAAAATAAATTAATAACAGGAGGAAATAAGGGATAAAAATGTTTTTTTCTTCTTTCTTTTTATTTCTTTTTCTACAGTGATACCAATGTTCTAAAAATGATCATGGTGATGAATACACAACTACGTGATATTGTGAGCCACTGACTATATATTTTGGTGGACTGTATGGTACGTGAAGATATCGCAGTAAAAATAGTAAAAAAAAAAAAAAAAAGAAGACCATGGCCAATGAGCTGGTGACCACAGCATGCATGAGACAGAAAGGCAGCTGTGTTGCATAGGCCCACTCAAGTTAGCCTGGCCGGTCAAGCTGCACCTCTACACAGCTCACAACAGGGCAGACCTGGAGACCTCAGGTGTCAGTGGGCAAAGGCTCCACACTGAGTGGCCCACATCAAGACTGAGATTGTAGGGTAGGTGCTCTGTAGAAAGTAGAGTTTTATCAAAAAGTATGAGAGGTCTATTTATTAGCACATATTTAATGTTATATAGGATAAAACTTACAAATCATTAGAGTCCATTCTTTACTTAATTGACAAAATTTTGGTAGAACTAAAAATTTAAATTTAGAAATGACAATATAATTTGGTCCTTTGAAAATTTCTTCATGTACTTGCATAATGATATTCCAAAGTCTTTCAGAGATGTTCTTAGCTGTTCCTCTCTTAAGTGGTAAATTAATAACTCTGAGATTTAGGATTTGATTTATGGTAGATACATGAGCCAAAACGTCCAACACGTAAGATTTTAGCCACTGAATCGTCATTAAAACACTGCTGAATCTGCATTAAGCAGAGGCCCAGCTCTGAGATTCTGCCATTGACCCTCAAGGAAAGAGCTCCTGCCCTCCTATGCTTGCAAACCACCACTGTATGCCTGCTTTAGAGCTACATCCCGCTCTACTGTAATGATTGCTTATGTATTTTCTTCCTGAATGCTTCCTGCCACATGAAGGGTAAGGACTATCTCATTTATTCTAATATGCCCTGGAATCATTAACATTTATTTGGTGCTTAGTGTATTCCAGGCCCTGACCTAACAAACATTACCTGGATTTTCTCATTTAATTCTCACACTATCATTGCCCCAATTTGCAGATGAGAAAAAGAAGACTTACAGAGGTTTTAAGATCATCCAGTTGATAAGTGGTAAAGCAACGATTCAAGCCCAAACAGTCTGCTCTGGAACTTATATTCTCAAGAATATACTGCCTTTCTCAATTTCAATGTATCAATGAATAAATAAAAAATTGCTAGCTCAACTGACTGCCTTTATTAGATCCCAGTGAATCACTTTATCTGTTGCACTAAGAAGGTGCTACAGAACTTACAGTATGAATTCAGAAGCTATTTCTGTTGAAAGCACCAACATATTATAAATGACTTAAAAAGAATGATATATAATAAACATTAACAAAATTACCTTGACGAACATCCATAGATTCATCTTGTGATAATTTTTAAATGTGTATAATCTAGAATTACTGGAGAATGTTCATGGTAACAATCAGAAAAATATTTTCTCTTATTAAAATTTATCATAAAGATTAAAAACAACTGAATTGTTTCATCAAAGCCAAAAACAAACCAACCAAATAACAACAATATTTTAGGTCATGCATATTTCTGCCCTGAAAAATACAAATCAATATATCCAGTTGACTAGGAAAAATAGTGACTGTGAAAAATTAACAACTGTCTTGTCTGAATACTAGTAGACTACTGAGTTGCAAATTCACAAAGAGAAAATTACCCACTTTACTTAAATCTGAAATTTGGTTTTGGGTTTCTGCTTTTGCTCTCTGTAATATTTAGGCTTGGGATTTATGTAATGTGCTAACTTAAAATGGTTAAATAATCCTGCCCCAAAAGAGAAACATTTCCTGTCACTCCCTTTTAAAAAATACTACTTGGTCACATGCATTTATTTATTCATTCATACATGTAGGTTTGTTTAACAAATATTTATACCTGTCCCTATGTAAGTATTAGCCAAGACTGCTAAGGTGATAAAATAAAGAACCAATATTTATTGAGTGCTTAAAATGGGCCAGGCACTATTTGTTCTAAGTGTTTTACATAGATTAATTCATTGAATTCTTCCAACAGGCCAATGCTTTGAGGTAATAAGCACTGTGACTGTACGCATTTCACAGACAGAAGACTAAGTCAGGGAAGGTTAGACCAACCTTCCCTGCTTGGGATCAGACAGCTGAGACTCGAACCCAGGCAGTCTGCCCTCAGCCTAACTTTTTAGTTCTCTTTTATAGACTCAGCATTCCATAAAAATTTACTCATACAAAGAACTGTACTGGAATGGGCACCCAAAGCCTTTCAGCGAAGTGGGTGAGAGCAGACCACAGAACTGGGTTGAGGAATAGCTACAGCGTTTCTTGGTGATGTGAACTTGGGCAGGCTACTTAAGCCCTTTATGCCACAGTTTCCTCATCTATAAAGTAAAGAGGATCATAATACTTCATAGTGTTGTTGAAAGGATTAAATGAGATCACTCATTTACCACAGCGGGGCACATAAATATTGTTAGTCTACAGATCCTGCCTTGAGAAGCTGGGGTGGAAAGAAATGATTACAAAACAGGATAGAAAGTTCTGGAATTGAGGATTATTCAAATCATACTGGAGTTTTGAGGGGGCTGGGTACAGAGTGGAGGAACAAGAAATGAACAGGTAAACGGGACTTAAAGAGAGAAGGGGGTTCTATTGAAACCCAAGTCCATGACACAAAGTTTCATAAGCTTATTTTGAATATTGGACTTAATGCAAATGGAATATTTTTGTCATTTGTAGTCTAAATAAAAAACATTTATTGGGTATCTTTTATGCACCAGGCACTGTAATAGGATTTTCCCATTTGTTATTTATCATTTACAACTAACAACAATGTAAGGGTGTGCTGACATTTTAGCTGGCTTTGATCCCAGTGGAATGTTTTCTGTATTTGAGTAGGGATAATCACTATTAGTCAGGAGACGGGTGGGCTTTCTGCAATGACCTACAGCCCACAGGAGCCTCATGGTCATGCCTGTGCTTAAACATACAAATATGTCTTTGTGTGACACTATGAGTTACAGTGTACAAAGGATTACTTAATACACTGTGAATTCAAAAACAATTTTACAGTAAATTTTTTATACTTTAGAAGAAGAAAGTACAGGTTTTATGTGCCATGTTTTCATTGCTTCTAGCTCTAATCGCTAAGGAACATTTTGAGGATACCAAATTTACTTCCTCTTCCTTTCTAGAACTGAAAAAGTCTGCTTCTGCTCTTTCTTTCTTTCCTGGCCTCACTTAAAGAAGTCAGTGCTGTCTAGTAGCCAAATCAATTTCCAAGAGAGCAATGAGGGGGGTTAGCCACCAAGTCTTCTGTTTTAGGAATTCCTCCTAAATGCCTCTCCTTTCTCCTCCTCTTCAGGCTCCCTGTCCTTGTTCAGAGCCCGACTAACTGGGATTATGCTCCTCTTAGTCTCTTTGTCTCTAGCACCTCTCTCTATTCATCTGAACCCCACACTGCTGTTCCCAGTTACCACTCTAAAGTACAGTTAGGATTATCCCTCCACTTGAAACCTGCAATGGCTCCTTCTTGCCTATAAGAAGGCCCTAGGCCTTGGCATACTTTATAAGGGCTTTCCTCTCTGGCCCTGTCCTACTTCTGTATCATCACTTGCTGTCAATCCCAAGTCCAGACACTGTTCTAGCAACACTGGACCACTCCCCAAAACCTACAACTTTGGACCTATTCCTCCTTGTGCCAGGTTCTTTTCAGAGCCCTTCTTTATAACACACTTTCCATACTATTATATTTTCTGCACTCAGCTTTATAGAGTAATTCCTATAGGATAACGTATTTTCTATTTTCCCCTCTGGGCTTACCTCAAATTTTAAAAGGCTCATGGGTCTGAAATAATAAAAGATTGAAAGGACACATCAATTTGGATGCCTCAGTATTGATGGCCCCTTTACCTCAGGCAGTCAACCTCTACCCACCCTAAGGGACTGTGCAGGCAGGTCTCACTGAGGCAGGGAGCACTGTCCTTAGGCAGGGCTGCCTCAGCCCTGATGGATCTCTGGATATTGCAAAGTTTCTGCTAAATAAATGAACCAAGTGGTATATCTGCCAGATAATGTAAGAATAATATTCAAATACTTTTTTTTTTTTTTTGCTTTTCTGTAGAACCATATTCCTCTTCAATCAAAGACAATCAGTACCTAATTAAGTTTTCATGGACAATTCTGAATGTGCTTTACCAAATTTAACAGTTCTTGTTAGCAAAATAATCATGGCTAAAAAATAAAATATTCTTTGTATACTATATAAATAAAATTATTATACGTTACTGGTAAAGATAATAAAAATTCTATTCTGTTCTACTTCACTGATGCACGTTAGGCTTCTATCAGATCTTGTTCAGTTTATTTCTGAAGTGTGTTAGCTCAAAGTAAAAAAGGAGAGTTCAGCCATTAGCTGTAGACCAGCAGACTTGGGAATGGTTTATATGCAAATTATTGCCCTGATACATATCAGAAATTCAGGGAAAATCTAAAAGTATTATATAAATTGCTAGGATATGAGTATACTATGTGTTATGGAATAATTTTTTTTGCTTCTAAATATGTGATCTATGTGGGGTTTAAACCTGCGCTTTGGCTGCAGTGACAACATGAGATAGTAATTTTTTTTTCTTTTCTTTTCTTTTTTTTTGGCATGGGCAGGCACCGGGAAGTGAACCTGGGTCTCCAGCATGGCAGGCAAGATCTCTGTCTGCTGAGCCACAGTGGCCCAACCATGAGATAATGATTTTTTTAAAACAATACTCATTTACTCTAGAACTTCTTTACAACAGTAAAAAAGGCTCATAGATAAAATACCTTTTTAACACAAAGGATTGGGTAAAAGTTTAAATGATCTTTCTTGTCTAAAAAAGCCACAAGATGATTATTTTTGTCACCTCCCTCTATTAAAGACACAATATAGATGCATGCTAGCAAACTGTCTTTCTATAATTTAAAAGACAATACTCTTTAAAAACAACAGCCATTTATTTATTATTTAAGGTTTAAAAGATAAGGCCAAATTCCAATCCTATGTAGCTCTGTAGGAGTCTCAGCAGGATACTCATCCTATGCAATCTGGTAATAATAGATCACTCATGTCTGTTTATTTTAAGAACTCTCTCCACAAGTTAGGGTTCACAACACAGTGTACTTAAATCAAGGTATTGTGGCTAGAATACGCAACTGCAAATAGAGCACTTTATTAAAGAAATTAGTTTATGGTCATACATATATGAAATAAGTTGGATGGCTATCTAGATATTATACAACATCACTGATTGCAACAACAATCTAGGTATGACATTAAAGTAGAAAAACCTCTGCACTGTTAACCTATCATTACACAGTGTAAATGGCATGGCGCTGCAACCTAATTAGCAGTGTAGCTTGCATCTATAACATAGAATTAGCACGACTGCTCCTTTTTTATCATTACTTTGTGTTTCTAGAAGGTGTGACCTTATCGGCATGGTCCTGCCCATTTATGCTCATGTACATAGGATTTAATTATGTTCTTTTAGTTCTTTCCACTGAGGAAACTGAAAATTGCCACTTTAAAATTAAAAATGCTAAAGAAACTAGTGAGCAGATTATTCACTTCATCACTCTCTTCCTTCAGAGATAAAGAATGAAACATGTTTAAATACGTAAGGCATAAAATTTTAAGAAAAGAAAATTCTTGGCAAGGAAATTACTAAAAATTTTCCTGTTGCCACTCTCCTGTACATTCTGCACATTTCTCTAGTTTCCTAGGACAGAATTTGTTAAGAGGAAAATGTATTCATACTATAAAATTCCTGAAAGTTATATCACTTAAAGTCTATAGCCACAAAATACCCACTTACATCTGAGGAAGGTGACTCAAGAACAATGCCGAACCCTAAGGCACGGTTCTCCTCAGTGGGGCCATGTTCAGCAGCGTGGAGAGCAGACTGTGCTGAGGCCACCGCTGGCTTCTTTTCCATTTCCAGCACATTGGGCTTCTGCTTCACAGTAAGAGGTTCAACAGTCTTTGGGGGTACTTTTTTTTTTTTATTTCTCTTGCGTGAGACAGCAGCTCGCTGGGAGCATATAAGAGAAACTGGGGGTTGTTGTCTGTTTTGGGTTCCAACTGTGGACAATAAACAAAAATATGGTAGAAGTGGTTATGTCTAACTTAGGAAAGCAATGAAACTTATATCTACCTACATGCTTGATGAACTGAAACTGAAATGTCACCCACAAATGAAGCACGCTACAATAAATCTCACACTGGATTAAAGACCACAAAAGGCAGGCTCTGGAGCTGTCTAGCAATCTAAAGGTAGAAAAACACCCAATAGAAAACTCTGTTCCAAACACTAGGGTATAATTACAGAGAATGGTTACCATTGGGTTCAACAGAAGGAGAAGATCACAACTATGAGGAAACATTTAGGCATGATTTTATAAATCATGATATTTTAATATAAATAAGAACTCCAGAACTTAAATCTAAGTGTAGGTCTCTATGCTCGCTAGTGAGCCAATTTTAAGAATATTCCAACCATCAGTTGGGGTTAAACTGATCAGTTGCTAACAATCTACTGAAGTCAAAATGGACAAAGACTTAGAAATGGTGATCATTTGGGCAAGTCTGGTACAAACAAACAGCTTGAAATGGTTCTGCAATTGGTACTAGTGAGCACGTGGACAAAGCCTGATTCACTTATCAGGTCCAGAAACCCCTTCATCACCAAGCAAGTATTCTCTATACATCAACTCTATCCATCACACTGTATTCTGATGGTCTCAGACCAGGCCACTTTCTCTGAACCTCAGTTCTATGCAGCTGAAAAATGGGAATAATATATTCTGTACTAGCCAAGCAAATTAGTAAACTCCAGAAACAGTGCAAGCTCCAAGATGAAAAGCTCTGGACAACAGCTAGGTACTAAGAGACTGTATGCTTATAGAAGCTGAGCGTGGCAATCACAGTTTTCACATGTACACTTTGAGAAGTAATGTTTATTAACTATTGAAGAATATTCTGATGGAAAGTTAGTAGGAAAATATGGAATTATTATTTAAATCCTCATGTATTACTGTGGCTTACAAAATATGACCACTGGACACGTCTACTTTTTACAAAAATAAACCTATAAATAGAAGCCAAATGAAAACGAAAGGTCTTTAAATGGATATAACTATGGTTCACTTCCTCTTACTTATTTCCTATCAGCCTTGAAAATAAAGACTATTGACACTATGAATTTCAAATATGAATATTTATACCACGAATTTCAAATATTGGATGATATTTTTAACTGAAAAGCATTTTAAAGTATTAGAAACAGACTATTTGCACTGCATAGGAGCACTGAAAAGTTTTTAACTACTCATGCTCAGTGGTTCTCAACCTTGACTACACATTAGAATCACCCTGGAGCTTTAAAACAAAAAAATTCCAGTGCCTCAGTCCCACCCCAGACTGACTGTACTGGAATTTCCAGGGGGTGGGGCCCGGACATCAGCATTAAAAAAACCTCCTCAAGTGATTCTACTGGACAGTCAGAGTTCAGAACTTTTCTCCGTTCTCTCCAAATTTTCCCTGAAGGCAAGGTCTCCAGGGCAGCAAAGATCCGGATGGTGTCACTAATCTAAATCAAAAGTGAAAATGTTTTTGGCTTAAAGAACACAGGGACTATCTGGGTTTTCTTGCCCATCTTCTGCAAGTCTAGATACCGCCCTCATCTCTGTATCTCAAGACCTTATTCCTACCCTTCACCCTAAAGTAAAGGTGAAAACTTCTAAATGTAATTAAAATCTAAGTCTTATAGGCAATAAACCCTAAGTAAATCTAGACAAGTTTTTAAAAATTTAAAGAGAAGTAATTTATTCAGTTTTATCCTCCGCTATGCTGAACATACCTCGGACTAGTTTACTGCCCTAAGCTGCCAAGGTTGAAAAAAAGAAAACATGGCAACAAAGTGGCATTTACCTAACAGACTAAAAAAACGGTTCAGTCAAGGATTTAAATGGTTGCAATTTGTAGCTTGCCGTTTCAGTAGTAAGGAGCTTAAATAACAAAATAAATCATTACAATTTCATGTACATATTTTCTTAAGTGCTAACAAATTCTTCCTCTGAGAAAAGAATCTGTACATAATAAAGTAACCTTTCTCTCTGAGCTCCTTATTTAGGAAATGTTAACCTTTGCCAGGTTAATAAGAACTCAGATTACTGTGGGGCAACAAAGTAAGTCAAATGCTTACTGACTTTTCCTTGGGATAAAACCAAATTCAGGACTTAATGTTGCTTTCCAGAGAAGGCTTTTGCTCACTTTAGTTTTATGTCATCTTGAATGGTGGGTATGTCCAAGTGTTAAACTTTCTGTAAGGTTTTTATATCAAAACCACACAATGAATATTAATATTTTACTAGAATTCACCACATAGCACAAAAGACAATTTCCCAACGATGGCTTTCCTGAGTTCCGTGACAATGAAATGGCAGGAATGCCAGGCTGTGCAGTTTTTCTGCTGGAAGTTACCATGAAGTAACAGCTATCCCTGACAAGAGGAATGGCCAGATAACTTGATTTATTATTTCTTGTGCCTGTTACAAAAAGAATTCATTCCCCACTCCCCCAACACCCAAATTCTGGAGCCTGAACAAGACAGCCACTATAATAAAGACCTAGACTTGCTGACTTCTATGAAATGGTCCCTGGTCTTTATATGACAACACAAATGAATTCACCAAATGCTTTGCTTGTATCCCGTTTTATAAAGTGCATTTACATTTGACATCTCATTTTATTTTCAAAATAACCATGTGAGTTAGATATTAATACTCCATTTACAAAGAAGTCACACAACTCTAAGAGGAGGAATTGAAATCCTGACTTCCAACCACAAATTTATTGCTCTTCTGTTCTTTGACTCATCTAACAGTAGTGTGGAAAGAAAAAAAGACTCATGTAAATAAAGAAGACAAAGCACGAGATGTCTTTAAGCTGTCAGAAATATAGCTTCTATTCTCTGAATATAGAGAGAAACTCCACAAGCAGATCTGAGGTCCCAGATCTCTTGTCCGCTAAGTTCTTGAATATCTTCTACATGGGAGCCCTTGCTTACGAAGGGGCTCGTGCACTTTGCATAAGATGAGTGGCTTCCTATGCGTCACAAGCAAGGCTCTGGGGCACAGGCTACTAGCAGTAAGGGTGGTGGAGAGGCACACCACCTTCATACTGGCACCTCAGGAATTAAGACGAGTCGTTCTCATTTTAATCCCTGTTGTGAACCTCCTTGTCGATTCCTATTAGGAAAATCAGCTTAAGATTTTCTGTCGACCTTCATGTATAACTGTTCTAAAATTTAACAGACATTTGTGAAATACTAGGAGATCATGGGATGAAGTCTAGTGAATACATGAACATAAGGATATGAGTAGTGTTATTACCAATAAAAAATGGATCTGCTAAAGAAAAAAATGGATTACAGAAAAAGCTGAGAAAACGGATACTTGAACAGGCGCAGTAAGAGGGCAAGGTAATATATTGTGCATATAATAAAAGCACAATAAATATCCCAACTGAAGATGCCAGAAATGCACTAAAAATCATGGGATTCATTCCCAGACCTGTCTTTGTACCTGCTTGAATCTGCATTAATTTCCTCATGGTCCTGAGCTCTTGGAGAATGGCCTGCAACGTGGATTGGCAGTTACAAGTACAGCAGTTTGATCCAACTGATGAATTCACCACTGGAAGTTCTCCTAGGCATGAAAGATAAGAATGATACATTCCAAACAAAAAAAATGCAGAGTCAAATAAAGAAGGGACCTCAGGATTTTGAAGTATAGGCAATTATTAGGAAACTGTGCCTAAGTACAATGCACCTACTAGTTTCACAACCTAAATGTTGGGGTCTGCCTTTATCCAGTGACCTGGGCTTCTGTTCTGGGAGGCACACACTGTTTCGGGGGCAGTGGAGCCTGCGTGAGCACATGAACACAGAGCACTGTTCCAGCAGGCTTCCCCATTGTCAGACCCCTTCACCACAGACAATTATATTGGAAAAATACACACACACACACACTCTCTCTCTCTCTCTCTCTCACACTATTGTGTACTGAAAAATCAGCTCTGAAAATATCCTTACAAGAGACTGGTAGCTATGCATTCATAAGAGTTCATATTGGGAATTAAATGAGAGCCTATTAAAAATACTTTTAATATGAAACATGTAATTTTCAAACTTAAGGATGGTGAACACAATGAAAACTTTTAGAATACTCTCTGGGTGTGGTGTGTTTGGGTTAAGGAAAAATGGAGGGTGAGGGGGTGAGGGGGGAGGAGGTAGCAGCAGGGAGGAAATACTTAACTGCTGGGTGAGAGAGTGTTGGGGTGTGGCCTTTCTCCAACATAATAAATAAGATTCTACATTTTTATCCATTCCCATTTCTTACATTTCCTTCAATTTAGTCTTTTTCATTGTTTAAATTTAATCTCTTTTCTTTAATAAACTCTATTGTATTTTCTTATATGTAAATGAATACTTATTCTATTATCCTTAGAATACAGTGGAACATTTAGAAAGCTACAGTGGAATTCTCTTTGGAGCTGATATTTACTCCTAATGCCTTAAAATGGACCCATTTAAGAGATTGTTATGGGACTGTAAGGGTAGTTCAGTGCTAGAATTCACATCTGCCATGTGAGAGACATGGGTTTGATTCCCGACCCATGCACTCCACCCCCACCCCCCTGCCCCACAATAAAAATTCAACAAATGGTCCTGCAATAATAGGATACCTATATGGAAAAAGAATGAAATGTGACCCCCATCATATAACGTACAAAAAAAAAGAGATTGCTATCACATATCTTCTCATAGGTGAAAGAGGTTAAGTTCTAAGGTTTTGTTTCAATTATCTATTATTATATACTAAATGTAATTTAAATTCTGCAATATTCATGATTTGTGGAAATTATGAAAAAACCCACTACAGAAAAATCATGGAATATTTAAACATAGCCTAATGTTTGGAGTAGCACAACTACTTATATTTAAAATCATGGCAAACTGAGATGTTACAACTTTAAAATTATAAATTAGCCCAATAAAATATCAAAGTATCACAGTTACATATAATGTATTTATACTGAAAATATACAAGTAATAAACACATAAGATCTATTTTCAGAATGACATGGGGAAATTCATGCTTCTAACTTTTATTATAACATTAATAGCATTTTCCAAAGTAAATCCACTATCCTTGCTATGTCCTGGGAAACAGAACACTGTTTACCCAATATTTATCCATATGGGTCTGACTTCATCCATTTATAAGGATATTTTATTTTCCTTACTGTTTCTTCAATGGCAATAGAATTAGGAAGACCTTACAAAATATTCCTAGTCACTGTTCTAAGCACTATCTTTAGTGTTTTTAGAGGATAAAATCAACTTGTTATAAATCATTTTCTCATTTTAAAGAAAACTGACTTTTTATTTTTATGGAGGAGACTTTACAGGGCCATCTCCCTCCAACCTGGAAGCATGCCAGCCTGTGAGCCTGACACTGGTTTATGTAACATTGAGAGAAAGAAGACAATCGGACATTCCTGGGGTCCTTGACTGTCTCACCAGCAGTATCTCAGGATGATTTTTCAGGGCTTTGAACTGGTCACTGCCAACTGTGATTAAAAAACAATAACAACTACAAAAACAATTCTCTTTGACACAGACTGAAATAAAAACGGAGAAAAATCCTTAATTTTTAAGGAAAGTGAAATGTGTCTTCCTGCTAAGTGAATTCCAATTTTTTTCCTGTTCTCTGTGAAACTTATAGCTCTGTATATACATACACAATTTTTAGAATGAGAAAATATCCATTCTATCATGGCTAGGTAGAAATTTCCTAAGCTCAAAAGTAAGTTTGCCATTTGATTTTTTTCTTAACAGTTAGAAATTTAAATCAAGTAACTTTTACTTTAAAGGAATAATTTCAACCCTAAAGAATCAAGTTATAAAACATGGTTCATTTGGTTCAGTAGCTGGGATGGGAAGTCAAAGTTGTCACCCGAGATCCCAGGTTATCAGTCCTCCCTTTTACTGGCTGTGACTCTTCTGATAATGAATGTAAGAAAAGAAATAAGCAAGAGGGTATACTAATAACATACCACAGGACCTCGAGCCACTCCTAACAACAAACAGGAGTTCTGTCTACCCTAGTATTCAGTCAACAATATCTGTATATCACCAAATGATAGCTAAAGTTCTGAAAGGGCTAAAACCAAGGGTTAAAACCGCTACTAAGAAACCTTTACCGCTAATATAGAACCTCAATCTTGTCATGATTCTCAATTATGTTTTTTTACATTCTTCAACTTTTTCCTTTATGTTTTCCTTGTCTTTTAAAATAATTCAACTCAGTCAGGTGATTAAGGTGGGTTTGAATATACTGAACTCAAACAAAACAGGTTTGGGAAAAACATCCAAAAGTGCATTTTGAATGCCTGACTATGACCGTACCGTTGGAGCTCCCAGCAGTATGGGACTGGCTTTGGAAGGTTCTAGAGCGGGTGCCATATTGCCCTGAGAACTGCCCACTTTGTGGGGCTAACTCATTCCAGGCACCACCTGAAGAAGGGCGGAGGCTCTGCGGGGCCTCAACTGAGGAGTTCAAACGCTGAGGCCAGATGAAATCCAAATCCTGGGGCTCTTCTTTTAACTTCTCTCCTTCCTTGCCGACACGCTGGTACACCCTCCCGGTGCTGTCGTTCAGTAATCTTCTCATCCCTGTAATCTGCTTTTTAATTTCCACGCTTTCGTCTCCTAATGAAAACAGAGCCAGAGTCATCACTGCACATCGGTAAAAGAAAAAACAATCCACTACACAAAAACCCTTTCCTGGAAATGGGAAAGATCACTGATTCCAGGTAACTGTATCCAGAAACTTGAGTAATCTGTAAAAAACAAAGGCTGGAGAACTGGCTATGGCTCGAAGAGACCAACCATACACAGTCCTGAGGCATCTCTTTCTGGTCAAGTTCTCTCAACTGAAGAGGTTGCCTGTCTATCATCTAAGACACACTCTTTGAAGGCATTTTCTGAGTGAAGGTGAACAGAAAACGGAGGGCGGGACTCTGGGCAGAACTCTCACTCGACCTGCATGGTGTTCCCTGGTGGTGGAAACAGGGCAGGCCCAAGGCAACACCACGCAAGGCAAACACTTAGGCCCTTGTCTCCTCCTCACAGTGGGTGCCAGTGGGCAGCACAGGCTGCTGGGATACCCCCTCTAAGGAGGGCTTGGTTCTCCTGCCACCTGACGCACAGGGGGCTCTGCACCACCTAGCATGGACAGGTGGGGGCACCCCATCTCTACCCACAGGCTGCCCTGCTTATCCATCTGGCCACTTGGAACTAGGTGTAAAAGCTAACAGTCTTTCTAGAGCAGCTAGAAGGAAACATCTGAGAGGGTTGTATGGGAGCCCATGACAAAGTCTGGGATCTGTCCTGTAACTACTTATTGAAGAGTGCTTTGAAAACTATTGCTTTTTATATACGTTTTGCTTTGTATATATGCTACACTATACAATAAAAAAGTGAAAAAAAAAGCTAACAGACTGTTTCTGAATTTCATTGCACCCACACCGACTTCGCTTTTTAAAGATTCTTCCCCCCCCCCCCCCTTTCTGGGGCTTTTTTTTTTTTTAACTAAGAAATGTCTGTACTGCCTTGGGGTCATTTAGTATCTCAAAGATGACTATGAAATTGTACAGATATAACGTATTTCCTATCCATAACACCACATGATATTGATATCTATTAGGGGCAAGTTCAAGCACACTCTCTCCTTAAATTGTGCATCAGCCAGGATCTTCAGAAAAATGAGGAGAAAAGGATTTTTTCTTTAATCTGGGTGTAAAAATAAAAGTTGCACATTCACTGTACAATCTGAAATTTATACTATGAGAAAAAGCATATCTTTTCTTTTCTAACAGAAAATATCTGCAAGAAAAATATAGTTCCTGAAAATAAACACAGCATATTTAATATAATGCTGTTTTAACGCACTCAGTATCATTTCAGTCTGACTCACCTGTAGGACTAGTAACTATACAATAAACCTAGGTGTTTTGTACAGTCAAGTCAGATACTTCACTCAATACATGTATATACTATACTTCTGAATATAAGGAAACTTACACATTCTTTTGAAACAGGTATCTTCAATAATTTAAGTGGTAATACAAACATTAGTTCTGTTTTTAACATTTGACATGGGAGAATATCTAATATGAATGAACACAACACAGATTTTTAAATTTACAATATTGCTATGTGTTGGCATATGCTTGAGAGGATAAATATTTTAATTCACAATAAAATTATTTTTTCTGCACAAAGCTGGAAGAGTACTGTTTGGGGGAGCCAGAAGAAAGCTAAGTTCCTCCCTTCCCTAGCCCCAAGGGAATGGCAGAATGAATAACTTTCAAGCAGGGGGTTTTAGAAAAACAGTGCTGGAAGCTGATATTTAACTGGTAGAGAGCTTCTGTTTGCGGTGATGGAAAAGTTTCCATAATAGATAGTCATTATGTGAAAGTAATTAGCACCACTGAATTGTATATTTAAATTTGGTTAAAATGGGAAATTTTAGATTGTATACATATTACTAGAATAAAAATTTAAAAAACCATCATAGGACTTTATAACACAAAGAGTGAACCCTAATGTAAACTATAGACAATAGTTAATAGTTCAATACTGATAATATTCCCTCATCAATTGTAACAAGGGTACCATACAAATGCAAAGTGTTAATAATAGGGCAAACTATTTGTGTGTGGGGGATTGCATATTGAATGCTGCACTTTCTGCAGGGATTTTTCTGTAAACCTACAACTTCTCTAATAAAAAAATTATAAAATAAAAACACCTGTGAAAATTACAATATAGTAACAATAAATCATATTCCAGATTTTATGAGAATGAATGACCAAGCATGATTTAAATAATGCAGAGTGGGCAAAATGTACAGCTTCAAGAAGTCCATGGAACAAGGTGTGTCTGGAAGAGTTCCCAAAGGGAAGCCAAAAGATTAACCTTACAAGCAAATGTGATATTAAATCAGCATCCAAACATACATTCTACATGCATTTTGTTAACCAAATTGACTGCTTAACAGCACAGTTTGGGCATGGTTTTTACCCTAAATCCTTTCGGTCTGAGAGTAGCTGCACCTGTATGGAAGGCTGTACATGGTCTGGTCTTGGCGGGCTTAGGCTGTCAGCTGCCGCACCCCATGCTCCTGGTCCCTGGAAAGAGCCCTGCCAGACTGGACAAAGGTCAACACACACACCCTCTGGTGGAGTCGGTGCCTGTGTCCTCCTCCTCCTCACTAATCCTGACCCTTTGAAGGAAAAGGAATACATCTCTTTTCAAAGCCTCTACCTCCTCTAAGTAGAGAGTGCTGTTTTTAGGACAAAGAGTAAATTTACTTTGCTGTGGTTTTAAATTCATAGTCCTAGAATTCATACCTATGAAAATTACTCTTTTGACTGAAAGTACAACTTGGGTTCTGCATACTTTACATCATCTTGTTGAGAATCGAATCTAAGTGTCAGGCGAAGATAAGAGGAGAGTAAGGGGATGTTCCTACAATGCCTGCCAACATTTCTCTCAAAGGTAACAAAACCAAACCCACAAAACTCAAAAACACAGCAGCAGCAACAAAACCAAGAACAGGGGAATCGAGGAGGAAAAGAGTGTTGGAAAGGGCATGACAGAAGGCAAAAGACTAGCTTAAGGATGCCACAAGGGTACCATGGTCCCTGGGCTGCGGGGGCCTGGGGAAGGGCAGGAAACAGATGGCTATGGTAGGTTAGGAGGGAGGTAAGAGCAAGGTAGGGAGGCTGTGCGGAAGGCTGCAGAAGATTGACTTAGAAAATTTCTGAGAGGAAACATCTGGCCCTTGGCAAATGGTCACTGAGGGCTCACTGAATGTCCTTCCTTTAACAAAGCAGTAGGAGGTAGCTGTAGCATCACTCCCCGAAGTCCGACCTGGGTGAACAGGGCTCCCCTAGATAGGCAGGGAAGGATGGGCTTTGGCAGAGAGAAGCCACTTGTACTTAGGGACAACTGGAACATAGGGTCAGAAATGAGACCTAAAGACTTAAAGAGGAGAGAAAGCTGAGTCCACCTGCCTAAACTGGGATGTACTAAGTATAGAAAGGAGGCACACAAGGTGAGCTGGGGTCTTTTCCGATGGCAGGTAGTTGTGTGGTGCCATGGAAAGGTCTGGTCTAGTGTCCCCAAGACCTGGATTAGCATCATAATTGTACTAACTTGCCACTTGAGATGAGACCAGCCACCTAATATTTCTAGACTTCAGTTTCCAACATCACAGAATGAAGGTTTAAAGCAGCCTGTTGCTTTAAACACACAAGGGTACACAGAAGTAGTGTAGGAGGGACACAGGTCTCACTTTGTGACAAAGAGGATAACAGAGCACCTGAAGCCTCCTAAGTCACATGTGTCCTCAGAAAAGGTGGCTTTTCCCCTCTCACATGGAGCCCAAATCCTTAGATTAAAAATCATGGTGTAGGGAATCAGGCCAAGATGGTGGAATAGGACAGGCTGAGTTCAACCCTGCTCAGAAGAACAACTAGAGAAATCCAAAAAAACGACTGGGTTAGCAGTTCCAGGGTGTGAGTGACCAGACAGAGACTTCTACACCATATAGGGGGTTCCTGGATGAAAGAGCAGAGAAAATGGGACACAGAAAATGGGTAGTGTGCTTGGTTGTGACTCCACCTGGGGCAAGCAGCTGCATGCAGGAAGGAGTGGGTTCCAAAGGACTGGGGTGCTCCCGCACTCTTACCTGCCTCTGTAGCTAACTTGGGAGATCTTTTGTCTTAGCCCCACAGCCAGAAGTTCACTGTGGGGAATTCGGAAGCAAGCAGACTTTGTTTGCCTGCACACAGAGATCTTGTAGCCAGTACATACTGCCTACACCCATTCCCTGAGACAGGCACTGAGGGTGCTTGGTTTTTGGCAGAATGGGGGGCGGTCCTTTTGGGAGGAGGGGGAGACACAGAGTGGAGCCGGTTCACAGAGGCTGGAGCCCACAGGCATGCATGGGAAGACAGGCACAGCTAAGGAAGTGGGCAGAGCCATGCTGCACTACCAGGTTTTTCCAGGTTGGCTAAGGGCAGGGGCAGTTGAAATACTCAGTCCCATAGCCCAGAGTCATTCCAAGGAGAAGACTGGCAACAACCAGACCCATAAGGCCTACAAGTGGATTCTCAGCCGAGGTACACACTGCCCACTGCCCACTGCCCATACCCAACCTCATCCTGGGCTGGGCAGCTTTCAGCGCACACCAAGACCAGCAACCTTGGCTGGAATTGCACCAGTCTCCATCAGTTCGCCCAGCTGCTGCAGTCAGAAGAGAGGCGGACCTGAGGGGCAGAGGAAGCCCAAGATCGCCACCTGTTGGGCAGAGGTGGAAAGTACAGTCTGGCAAATGATCTATCTGCCTAGCTTCAAATAGATCCTCAAGTAGAGTTGCATCTTCTACAAAAGATCTGTGCTTTGGTTTGGTAGGCAATTACTGACAAACCAAGAGCAAAAGGAGGCCTTCAAAAAAACCCAAATAAATACAAAAATATTGACATGCAAGAGAAATCAACTTTCAAAATACCTTATCAAAATAATCAGATGACTCGAAGCCAACAGAAAATCAAAGCACATGAAGATGTAGGCAGATATGGCCCAGCCAAACTACCAAATGAAAACACCAGAGACACAGAATTTGGAACAATTAATCAAAGCCATTCATACAAATCTCCTAAATAAATTCAAATTGGTTGGCTAATGACATAAAGGATATCAAGAAGACACTAGAGGAGCATAGAGAAGAACCTGAAAGAATAAATAGAAAAACAGCAGATATCACAGAGATGAGAAAGACTGCAGACCAAATTAAAAATATGCTCAAGACACACAACAGCACATTTTAAGAGGCAGAAAAAAGAATAAGCAAACTAAAGGACAGGACAATTGAATGTTAATGCTCAAAAGAACAAATATCAAAAAAGATGGAAAAACTGAAATTGGATCTCAGGGTAATGATGGACAATGAAGCACAAAAATATAAGAATCATTAGTGTCCCAAAAGAAGAGAAGAATAAAGGGTTAGGAAGATTAGTTGAGGAGATAATGGAGGAAAAGTTCCCAATCCCTACAAAATACACAAATATGCAAATCAAAGAAGCCCAGTAAATCCCAAATAGAATAAAGTCAAATAGACCCATTCTAAGACACATACTAATCAGACTCTCAAATGCTGAAAAGAAGCATGAAGTCCTGAAAGCAGGGAGAAAAGGAATCCACCATACACAAGGGAAGCCACATAAGACTAATTTCAGACTACCCAACAGGCACCATAGAGGCAAGAAGGCAGTTGTTTTTGGTATATTTAAGATTCGGAAAGAGAAAGACTTCTAGCCAAGAATTCATTATCCAGCAAAGGTGTCCTTCAAAAGTGAAGGAGAGAACTTTTGGGAAGATAGCCGACTAGAGTGGCTTGAGATTAGCCCTGCTCCACCGAAAGGTTGGACAGGGGACAGGAGGGCGACTGAGGCGGGGATTCGGGAATGCGACTGACCTGGGAGAGCCTTCTGCACCACATGTGGCAGCCCTGGTTGCAGAGGCCGAGGAACTGAGAGGTAGAAGGCTGGAGCCTGGAGTGGAGCAGGGGAGCAGCAGAACCTACAGGAGTGCACGGATTGGAGCACAGGACTAGGAAGTACACCAGGCCACATTCCTTGGGTGCAATACCCTCGCCAGTGCAGCCCCGTTACTGGAGACTCACCCCACACCCCACACATCTACATTCCATTACCCTCTCCCATTTACTATGCTCCAGGCACTCCCACCCCACCAGCCATCAGTGCATGTACTGCCCACACCCCCACCCCAAGTGCAGCCCAACCCACCTTCTTGCACCCCTTCTGAGCACTACCACCCCCTCCCTGTTCCCTGCAGGCTGTTGCCAGCACATAAATGATGAGAGCACTAACCTCCATACCTAGGCTACTCCTGTCCCTCACCCATAGTGTTGGACAACCTCCCTGCCCTCCCTGAGCTCAGCGCATCCCTTTACGGAACTCCCAGGCCCATGCATGGGCACGGGGCCCCTAATCTTATCTTTCGGCTCTGGTAATAGCATTTTACAGCAGTCTTGGAACTAAGCATGCACACAGCCCTAAGCCTCACTTCCCAGCTCTGAGAAAGTGCCAACTTGAGCAGCCGGGTGACATCTGGCCCCAATCCACGAAGGTATAACACCAACATGCTGCCACAGCTTTATGCATGCACACAAAGGGCCCTGTGCTTTAAACCAGTGCACACGAGGATTATGCCCCCCAGACCAGTGCACCTGCACAGCTACATCCTCCCTGGCTGCTGGGTGCCCACATTCACAAGCATCAGCACAACATCCTCAACCTGCACCCATACTTAACCCTGAAACAATTCACCATACTGAGTGCTCCACCCTGTGCCCTGCTCCCTGCTCCCTGCTGTACAACCATCCTGCAAACACAAGGCCTTAGACTACTGAAAGAAATCAACTCCCAAAGTAAATCAATCAAGAGATTTACAGGTGGCAAAGACAGAAGAAGATCACTAAGCATATCATGATCCAGACAGATATAGCCCTGCCTAATGACCAAATTAAAACACCAGAGGAGACACAGACATTAGAACAACTAATCAGAGATGTTCATACAACTCTACTTAATAAAATAAGTGGAATAGCAAAAGACATAAAGGGGATCAAGAAGATAGTAGAAAAGCATAAAGAGGAATTTGAAAGAATAAATAGAAAACAGCAGAAATCACAGAGATTAAAGACTCTGTTGACCAAATAAAAAACATACTAGAGGCACGCAACACCAGATTTGAAGAGCCAGAAGAAAGAATAAGTGATATAGAGGACAGGATAATTCACTTCGAAGACTCAAAACAGCAAGTGGCAAAAAAGACAGAAAAATGAATGGGAACTCAGAGAAATGATAGACAAAACAAAGCGCACAAATATAAGAATCATTGGTGTTCCAGAAGGAGAAGAGAAGAGTAAAGGGCTAGGAAGAGTAGCTGAGGATATAATGGGGGAAAACTTTCCAACCCTCATAAAGGACATGAATATACAAGTCAAAGAAGCTCAATGAACTCCAAACAGAATAAATTCAAATAGGCCTTCCCCAAGACACATACTAATCAGTCTGTCAAATGCTGAAGAGAAGCAGAAAATCCTGGAAGTGGCAAGAGAAAAACAATCTACTACATACAAGGGAAATCAAATAAGACTGAGCTCAAACTACTCAACTAGCACCCTGGAGGCGAGAAGGTAGTGGTATAGTATATTCAAGATCCTGAAAGAGAAATACTTCCAGGTAAGAATTCTGTACCCAGTCAAATTGTCCTTCAAAACTGAGGGAGAGATTAAAGTTTTCACAGACAAAGAAGTTAACAGAAAGAATCTGTTAACAAGAGACAGGCCCTATAAGAAATACTAAAAGGAGATCTGCTGGCTGAAAAAAAAAGACAGGAGAGAGAGAGATCTGGAGGAGGGCACAGAAATGAAGAGTACCACTAAGGGTAATTTAAAGAATATAAAAAGAAAAAAGGAAAAGAGTATATAGATCTGACAAATGAAACAGAAAGATAAGACGGTGGAATCAAGAAACGCCTTTTCATAATAATTTTGAATGTTAATGGACTAAACTTACCAATTAAAAGATACAGAATGGGTTAAGAAACATAGTCCAGCTATATGTTGCTTACAAGAGACTCAATTTAGAAAAAGGATACAAATAGATTGAAAGTGAAAGGATGGAAAAAGATTTTTCACACAAGTTGTAACCAAAAGAAAGCAAGAGTAGCTAGACTAATATTGGACAAAATAGACTTTAAATGTAAAGACATCATAAGAGACAAAGAAGGACACTATATACTAATTAAAGGGTCAAATTACCAAGAAGATACAAAAATCATAAATGTATGTTCCCAATCAAGGAGCTTCAAAGTACATGAGACAGACATTGGCAAAACTGAAGGGAGCAATAGATGTTTAATAGTAGGAGACTTCAATACACCACTCTCCTCTATAATAGAACAATCAGACAGAAGATCAACAAGGAAATAGAGAAGTGACATAACTTGATAAATGAATTAGACTTAGCAGACATATATAGGTCACTGCATCCCAAAGCACAAGGTTATACTTTCTTCTCTAGTGTGCATGGAACATTCTCCAGGGTAGATCAAATGCTGGGGCACAAAACAGGTCTTTATAAATTTAAAAATACTGAAATTATTCAAAGCACTTTCTCTGATCACAATGGGATGAAGCTGGATCTCAATAGCCACCTAAGAATGAGAACATTCACAAATATATGGAGATTAAATAAACAACCAGTGGGTCAAAGAAGAAACTGCTGGAGAAATCAGTAGCTATCTGGAGATGAATGAAAATGAGAATACAACTTATCAGTACTCATGGAATGCGGCAAAGGCTGTGTTGAGGGGGAAATTTGTTGCCTTAAATGTCTATATTAAAAAAAAGAAGAAAGAGCAAAAATCGAGGCCTTAACAGCAAATCTGGAGGAACCTAGAAAAGAACAGCAAACTAACCCCAAAGCAAATAGGAGAAGAGAAATAACAAAGATTAAAGCAGAGATAAATGAATGGGAGAACCAAAGAACAATAGAAAGAATCAATAAAACCAAAAGCTGATTCTTTGAGAAAATCAATAAAATTGATGGGCCACTAGCAAGACTGACAAAGACAAAAAGAGAGAGGATGCAAATTAACAAAATAAAAAATGAGAAGGGGTGCATTACCACAGACCCTGAAAAAATAAAAGAAATCATAAGAGGAAACTATGAACAACTATACACCCACAAACTAGACAACTTAGATGAAATGGACAAATTTCTGGAGACACACAAACAAGCTACATTGACTCAGGAAGAAACAGAAGATTTCAACAAACCAATGACAAGTAAGAGATTCACTCAGTCATCAAAAATCTTCTTACAAAGAAAAGCCCAGGACCAGATGGCTTCACAGGGGAATTTTCTCAAACACTCCAAAAAGAACTAACACCAATCCTGTTCAAGCTGTCCCAAGCAATTGAGGAAAAAGGAACTCTACTTAACTCATTTTATGAAGCCGATATCATTTTAATACCAAAACCGGGTAAAGATGTTATAAGAAAGGAAAACTACAAGCCAACCCCCCTAATGAACACAGATGCAAAAATTCTCAATAAAATAATAGCAAATTGAATCCAACAGCACATTAAAAGAATTATACACCATGACCAGGTGGGGTTTATACCAGGAATGCAAGGATAGTTCAACACAACAATTAATTAATGCAAAAGAGAAAAAAAATCACATGATTATCTCAATTGATGCTGAAAAAAGCATTGAACAAAATTCAGTATCCTTTTCTGATAAAAACACTCCAAAAGATAGGAATCAAAGGTAACTACCTTAATATGAAAAAGGAAATACATGAAAAACTATAGTCAGCATCATACTCGACGGAGAGAGACTGAAAGCCTTTCCCCTAAGATCACGTACAAGACAAGGAGGCCCACTGTCACCACTATTATTTAACCTTGTGCTAGAAGTTCTAGCTAGAGCAATCAGGCAGGACAAAGAAACAAAAGGCATCCAAATTGAAAAGGAAGAAGTAAGACTCATTATTTGCAGATGATATGCTACTATACTTGGAAGATTTTGAGAAATCTACAGCAAAGTTACTTGAGCTAATAAATTCAGCAAGGTGGCAGGATATAAAAGTAATGTGCAAAAATCAGTATCATTTTTATACACAAGCAATGAGCTAGCTGAGAAGTCAGTTGAGGAAAAAATTCCATTCAAAACAGCAACAAAAAGAATCAAATACTTAGTAATGAACTTAACTATGAATGTAAATAACTTGTACACAGAAAACTACATAACATTGCTAAAAGAAATCAAAGGAGATCTCAATAGGTAGAAAGACATTCCCTGCTCATGGACAGAAAGGATAAATATAGTTAAGATGTCAATTCTCCCCAAATTGATCTACAGATTCAACACAGTACCAATCAAGATTCCAACAATCTACTTTGAAGATTTGGAAAAGCTAATCATCAAATTTTTCTGGAAAAGAAAGAGACCCCGAATAGCTAAAAGCTTCCTAAAAAAAGAAGAACGAAATGGGAGGATTAACACTACCTGATTTTAAAACCTATTATAAAGCCACAGTGGTCAAAACAGCATGGTATTGGCACAAAGACAGAAGCACTGACCAATGGAATAGAATCAAGAGTGCAGAACTAGACCACCAAATCTATGGTCAACTGATTTTTGACAAGGCTCCCAAATCCTCTGAACTGGGACAAAATAGTCTCCAATAATTGGGTATGGAAGAACTGGATATCAACAGCCAAGAGAATAAAAGAGGACCCCTATCTTACACCCTACACAAAAATTAACTCAAAATGGATTAAACACTTAAATATAAGAACCAGCACCATAAAGCTTCTAAAAGAAAATGTACTGAAACATCTCCAAGACCTAGGAATAAGAGGCAGTTTCCTAAACTTTACACCCAAAGCACAAGCAACAAAAGAAAAAATAGGTAAATGGGAACTCCTCAAAATCGATGCTTCTGCACCTCAAAAGACTCTATCAAAAAGGTGAAAAGGCAGCTAACTCAATGGGAGAAAATATTTGGAAATCACCTATCAGACAAAGGTTTGATTTCCTGTATACATAAAGAAATCATACAACTCAACAACAAAAGAACAAACAACCCAATTATAAAATGGGCTAAAGATATGAATAGGCATTTTTCTGAAGAGCAAATACAGATGGCTCAAAAGCACATGAAGAGATGCTCATTTTCACTGGCTAGAAGGGAAATGCAGATCAAGACTACAATGAAATACCATCTCACACCTATAAGAATGGCTGCTATCAAACAAACAGGAAACTATAAATGTTGGAGAGGATGTGGAGAAACTGGGACACTTATGCACTGCTGGTGGGAGTGTATAATGGTGCAGCCACTATGGAAGACTGTTCGGCTGTTCTTTAGGAAACTAAACATCGAGTTGCCCTATGACCCAGCAATAGCACTACTTGGTATATACCCAGAAGAGCTGAAAGCAATGACACAAACAGACATTTGTACACCGATGTTCATAGCAGCATTATTCACAATCACCAAAAGATGGAAACAAGCCAAATATTCATCAACAGATGATTGGATTAACAAAATGTGGTATATACATAAAAAATTGATGGAATATTATGCAGCAGTAAGACAAAATGACATCATGAAGCAAATGACAAGAAGGATGAGCCTTGAGGACATAATGCTGGGTGAAGTTAGCCAGACTCAAAAGGATAGATATTATGATTCCACTTTTATGACCAGCATAAAGGTATAATCAGAGGCTTATAACACAGAATATGGGGGACTTCAAGATACACAGAAGCTACAGATGGGTGAACCGTTAGCTAATGAGGTTGAACTCCAATGTAAGGGAATAGACAGGAGCGAAGGTGGTTCTCCAGTGGCTCTAGAAGTAATATTACCATATTGAAGATGAACAAGATTGAAAGGGGCTGTATAGATGTACATGCTCCACTGACTCACACTAGAAATATGAATGAGTTCTCGTAAGAATTACTTTAAAGATATGATTCTTGTATAAAGAGTGTTTTAAGTTCAGGGTACAGGGGCAAAACTGCTATTGCATGCTATGAGCTATGTTCAAAAGGAAATCATCAGCAACAGCAGAGGTAAATAATGGGGTGAGGGACAAGAGTTAGGAGGAGGTTTAAATTTCCTATTTGGCAAGGGTGTTTATTGGTTTTCTGTCTCTTGGAAACAATGAAATTATCTAAAATTGAGAATGTTGATGGACTGTGGACTTTGGGCCCTCTACATGATGCCCGATGAATGCAGGTGGCTGAAGGATGCACTGATGGAGAAGTAGATTTGCAAACGATGGTGTATACTTATGAACGAAGGTTGTGCTGCTACAAAAAGGAATAAAGTCGTGAGGCATGCAACGAAGTGAATGAATATGTGGGATATTTGGTGAGACAAAATAAGTCAGAAACAAAAAAACAACAATGGTATGGTCACCTTTAGAAAATGCTTATAAGAAAAAGGGGGCCTAGATTATAAACTTTAAGAGCAGATACATTAAGTCCGAAGTGTGGCTTATTATTTCTGGATTTTGAGAAGTTATTTTATATATAGAACCTGATATTTAGAGATAAGAACAAAGCTGAACAGGTTGGGGTTGAAGGAATTCAGAATATAAGGGTAAGGAAGACAGTGTCTATATTTTAGAACCACACATACTCTTTGAGATCAATGGAAGAAAGGTTTACTTGATCTGGAACTAAAATTTTCTGTAGTGCATAATCTACTTCAGCCTATCTGTACAGCTCATTTGAACAAATGAAACACAGGAAGCAAAGAAAAAGAAAGAGGTCCTTTAATTCTGTATAGTTTATTTTAATGTCTGGAAACATCCTAGAGTATATTAAGAAGATAATCAAAAAGTATTGGCAAAGTCCCCTGAGGGTGGGGAGAAAGAATATGGAACTATTAAACCTTACCATCAGGGAATCCCCTGATACTGTGTCAAAGTTTGGGGGTACCCAAATCAATAGGCCATGCCCTCGATCATAAGGCTTACTCCTATAAAGCTTACATAAGTAGCGGAGAAGCTTAGACTACCTATAGGCATGCCTAAGAGTTACTTCTGGAGGACCTCTGTTAATCAGATGTGGCCTCAGTCTCTCTAAGCCCCACTCTGCAAGTGAAATCATTGCCCTTCCCCCTATGTAGGACATGACATCCAGGGGTGAAAGTCTCCCTGGCGACATGGGAGATGACTCCCAGGGATGAATCCAGACCTGGCACTATCAGATCAACAATTCCATCCTGACCAAAACGGAGAAAAAGAAGTGTTATTAATAATGTATCAGTGGCAGAGAGAGTTCAAATAGAGTCTAGAGGCTATTCTGGAGGTTACTCTTACATTTAGGGCAAATATATAAGATTCCACAAGGGTTTCAGGCACTAGAGTAACTTTCTAGAAACCTACATCCTCCAGATGGATCCCTGGTCCAGATAAGTCCTAAAACCTAGCCCAGTCTCTCCAGAACATCAGATAGTTTCATCTCCCTACCCATATTATTTACAGACTCTTCCAGCATAAAAAAATTTAGAATTGCCATAGCCCAAACAATCCCAAAGAGGTACAGAAAGATCAAAGGTGATACGGTGGAATTACACACTGAAGATAGGACTTAACAAATGAATATGAATATTGAATCATTCAACTGATATCTCTTTTAGTCTCTAGTACTTTAGAGCAGCTAGAAATAACCTAAAATTGTGAAACTGTAACCCATGTCAATGTCTGAAATATGTTCTACAACTAATTGTGGTGCTGTGCTTTGAAATTGATAGCTTTTTTGCATATATGTTATTGTTCACACACAAAAAAAGAAGGAAAAAAGTCGATTGTGATGATAAAAAAGTATTTAAGCTCTCTAGCCTCCTATATTCTGGAGCAGCTAGAAGGAAAAATGAAAGGAACATATGGTAGTCCATGACAAACTCTGGGGTTTGTCCTGTAACCACTTGTTGAAGACTACTTTGAAACTATTGCTTTTTTATTTCTTTGCTTTGTTTATATGTTACACTTTACAATAAAAAAAAGTTAAAAAAAATTGAAGGAGAGATTAAAATATTCCCAGACAAACAAATGCTAAAAGAATTTATTAACAAGAAACTTGCCCTCCAAGAAATACTAAAGGGAGTTCTGCTGGCTGAAAAAAAATGACAGGAGAGGGAAGGCTAGAGGAGGGCACAAAACTGAAGAATATTAATATGGGTAACTTAAAGGATAAAAGAGAAAGAGAGAGAGAAAGAAATACATAGATCTGACAAAATCCAAAGGATAAGATGATAGATTCAAGAACTGCCTTTACAGTAATAATGCTAAATGTTAATGGATTAAACTCATCAATTAAAAGATACAGGTTGCCAGAATGGATTAAAAATATGATCATCTATATTCTGCTTATAAGAGACTCATTTTAGAGCCAAGTATACAATTACATTGAAAATGAAAGGACAGAGAAAGATGTTCCACGCAGTCTGTAACTAAAAGAAAGCATGAGTAGCTATACTAATATCAGATAAAATAGACTTTAAAAGTAAAGATGTCATAGAAATACTACATATTAATAAAAGGGACAATTTACCAAGAAGAAATAACAATCATAAATGTTTATGCTCCCAATCAAGGAATTCTAAAATACATGAGGCAAACACTGGCAAAACTGAAGGGAACAATAGATGTTTCAACAACGACAGTGGGAGATTTCAATATATGACTCTCCTCTATAGACAGAACAACCAGACAGAGAATCAATAAGGAATTAGAGAATCTAAACAAATGTGATAAATGAATTAGACCTAACAGACATACATAGAGTGTTATACCCCAAAACATCAGGATATGCATTCTTCTGGTGCTCACAGAACATTCTCCAGAATAGATCATATATGCTGGGGCACAAAACAGATCTACATAAATTTAAAAAGGTTGAAATTATTTAAAGCACTTTCTCTGACCACAATGGAATGAAGCTGGAAATCAATAACCAACAAAGATCCAGAACTTCCACAAATATATGGAGATTAAATAACCCACTCTTAAACAATCAGTGGGTCAAAGAAGAAATTGCAAGAGAAATTGGTAAATGCCTGGAGACAAATGAAAATAAGAATACAACATATCAGAACTCATGGGATGCAGCTAAGGCAGTGCTGAGAGGGAACCTTATTGCCCTAAATGTCTACATCAAAAAACAACAACAACAACAAAAAAATAGCAAAATTCAAGGACTTAACTGCTCACCTTGAGAAACTAGAGAAAGAACAGCAAACCAACCCCAGAGTAAATAGAAGAAAAGAAATTACAAAGATTAAAGCAGAAATAAATGAATAGGAGAATAAAAGAAAAACAGAAAGAATTAACAATACCAAAAGTTGGTTCTTGGAGAAAATCAATAAAATCTATGGACCCCTGGCTAGGATGACAAAGGTAACAAGAGAGAGGATGTAAACAAGCAATACCAAAACTGAGAGGGAGGGTCATTACCATGAACCCTGAGAAAACAACAAAAAAATCATAAGAGGATACTATGAACAACTATACACCAACAAACTAGACAACTCAGATGAAATGGACAAATTCCTAGAAACACATGAACAAGTCATACTGACTCGAGAAGAAATAAAAGATTTCAACAAAGCAATCACATAAAGAGATTCAATCAGTCATCAAAAATCTTCTTACAATGAAAAACCCAGGGCTTCACAGTGGAATTTTCCAAAAAGAACTACCACCATTCCTGTTCAAACTTTTCCAAAAAATCATGGAAAAAGGAACACTGCCTAACTCATTTTATGAAGCTAATATCACTCTAAGGCCAAAAACTGGATAAAGATGCCATAAGAAAGGAATACTACAGGCCACTACCCCTAATGAATACAGATGCAAAAATTCTCAACAAAATACTTGCAAATCAATCCAATGACACATTAAAAGAATTATACACCCCAACCAAGTGGGGTTTAAACCAGGCATGCAAGGGTGGTTTAATACAAGAAAATCAATGTAACATAACACACAAGAATAAATCAATGGGGAATCAAATGGTCATTTCAATTGATGCTGAAAAAGCATCTGACAAAATTCAGCATCCTTTTCTGATAAAAACACTCAAAGGGTTTTTTTTAAAAAAAAAGGAAACTTCCTCATTATGATAAAGGGCATATATGAAAATCCCACAACCTGCATCAAACTTAAGGGTAACAGACTGAAAGCAATCCCCCTAAGATCAGGAATGAGACAAGGAGGCCTACTGTCACCACTATTATTCAACATTGTTCTAGAAGTTCTAGGTAGAACAATCATGCAAGAAAAAGAAATAAAAGGCATTCAAATTGTAAAGGAAGTAGTAAAACTTTCATTATTTGCAGATGATATGATCCTATACTTGGAAAATTCTGAGAAATCTACCTTAAAGCTACTTGAGCTAATAAACAAATTCAGCAAAGTGGTGGGATACAAGGTTAATGTACAAAATCAGTAATGTTTCTAAACAAAGTAATGACCTAGCTGATGAGACAATTAAAGAAAAAATTCCATTCAAAAAAAGCAACTAAAAGAATCAAATATTTAAGAATAAATTTAACCAGGGATGTAAAGGACCTGTACACAGACAACTACAAAACATTGCTAAAAGAAATAAAAGAAGATACAAATAGGTGGAAAGACATTCCATGCTCATGGATAGGAAGGTTAAATATCATTAAGATGCCAATTCCACCCAAACTGATCTACAGGTTCAACACAATACCAATAAAAATTCCAACAACTTACCTTGAAAACTTGGAAAAAAAACAGTTATCAAATTCATTTTGAAGGGAAAGAGAACTCAAATAGCCAAATATATTCTAAAAAAAAAGAAGAGTAAAGTGGGAGGACTAACACTCCCACTTTAAAACTTATTATAAAGCCACAGTGGTTAAAACAGCATGACACAGGCACAAAGATAGATATATTGATCAATGGAATCAACTTGAAAGTGCAGAAACAGACCACCAACTATACGATCAACTGATATTGGACAAAGCTCCCAAATCCACTGAAGTGGGACCAAATAGTCCTTTCAATAAATGAACCTGGGAGAGCTGGTTATCAATAGTCAAAAGAATGAAAGAGGACCTCTACCTTACACTCAATACAAAAATTAATTCAAAGTGGATCAAAAACCTAAAAATCAGATCCAGTATCATAAAACTCCTAGAAGAAAATATAGGGAAACATCTTCAACACCTAATAACAGGAGGTGGTTTCTTAAACTTTACACCCAAAGCAAAAGCAACAAAAGAAAAATAGATAAATAGGGACTCCTTAAAATTAAGTGCTTCTGTGCCTCAAAGGACTTTGTCAAAAAGTTGAAGAGGCAGCCAACTTAATGGGAGAAAATATACGGAAACCACATATTGGTTAAGGGTTTGATAGCCACTGAATATAAAGAAAACCATAAGAGTCAACAACATAACAACAACCAACCAAATTATAACATGGGCAAAAGATATGAATAGATATTTTTCAGAAGAGCAAATATAAATGGCTAAAAAACATATGAAGAGATGTTCAGATTCATAAGCTATAAGGGAAATGCAAATCATACCCAGTGAAGTACCATCTCACACCTACAAGAATGGCTACAATTAAACAAGAAACAACAAACGTTAGAGAGGGAGAGGATATGGAGAAATTGCAATGCTTACTCACTGCTGATGGGGATGTATAATGGTACAGCCACTGTGGAAGACAGTTTGGTGGTTCCTCATAAAACTAATTATTGAGCAGCTCTAAGACTCAGCAATACCACTACTTGGTATATACCCAAAATAGCCGAAAGCAGTGGCACATACAGAAATGTGCACATCAACATGTACAGTGGCATTATTCATAATTGCCAAAAGAAGGAAACAATCCAAGTACCCATCAACAGAGAAGTGGATAAATACAATGTGGTATATACATATAATGGAATATTATGCAGCAGTAAGACAAAATGAAGCATGTGACAACATGGAACGAACCTTGAGGATAAAATGGTGAGTGAAATAAGCTAGACACATAAGGATAGATACTATGTGATTTCTCTAATATGACCCTGGTAAAGGTAACTTGGAGTCTTATAAGGTAGAATGTAGGGGACATAGTGATAAACAGAAGTTAAAGATAGGTGAATGATTACCTAATGAGGTTGAATTTAAATGTATGGGAATGGACAGAAGTGATGGTAGTTCAATAGTGGGTCTATAAGTGATATTACCATAATGAAGGTGAGTATGATTGAATAGAGCCATGTATCTCACCAATTAATACTACAATATAAATAAGTTCTTGCAAGGTATGAATCTTGTACAAAGAGTCAATAATAGAGGAGTATATAGAGAAAAATACTATTGCATGCTATGGCATATATTTAACAGGAAGACATTATCAGTGCCATAGCTATACTTGGGATAAACAACAAGAGTTAAGGGGAGTTTTAGATTTTCTCTTTGGTAAGGGTGTGTTTATTTGTTATTTTTCTTTTTGGAGCAGTAAAAATTGTCTAAAATTGAGAGTGGTGATGACTGTACAACTAAGTGAAGATACTGTGAAACACAGATTGTTTATTTTGGATATAATCCAGGATGCCCAGTGGATGGAGTTGGCTGCAGGGCACAATGACTAAGAAGTGGAAAGGCGAACTGTGGTGTATACATACAATGGAAGATTGTGTGGCTAAAAGAAAAGAAAGAAGTTGTGAGGCATGCAGCAAGGTGAATGAACCTTGAGGGCATTGTGTTGTACAAAATAAGACAGAAACAAAGGGACAAATATTGAATGGTCTCTTTTAGAGAATACCTATACCAAAAATTGAGGCCTAGATTAGAAGCCCTTATAGCAGTCACATTTATTCCTGAGCTTTAAGTTTTATTTCTAGATTCTGAGATGCTGTGCTTTATATGTATAACCTGGTATTTCCCTGAAACTTTGGGTACCTGTGTGACACCTAAGTCTCAGGGTTGGAATCTGCAGCTCTCAAGGTCAGCATTGCTACAAACAACATTGTTTGTTAAACAAACAAAAAAGAGATCAGGCTTCAATTAGATACACAAATGAAGCTGATCTGGTTGAGACTAGGGTAAAGCAAAATACAGGGTAAAACAATAAATATCAAAGTGATTTGAACAGTGAGTAAAAAAATATTTGCAAAGTTCCCTTGGGGGAATGGTGAGAAAGGGGGAAAATGCAACTTCCCTATGTGGAGAATTCTTGATATTCTCACAAGTAGAGAGGACAACCAAAGCAATAGGCTGAGTCCCCAATCTTGGGATTTGTTCATATGAAACTTAACCCCACAAAGGATAGGTCAAGCATACTTAAAATTAGGCCTAAGAGTCGTCCCCAAGAGAACCTCTTTTGTTGCTCAGATGTGGCCTCTTTTTCTCTAAGCACAGCTCTTAATTTATTTATTTTTATTTTTTATTTTTTGCATGGGCAGGCACTGGGAATCAAACCTGGGTCTCTGGCATCTGGCATGGCAGGTGAAAAGTCTGCCTACTGATCCACCATGGTCCAACTAAGCCCAACTCTTAAGTAAAATCATTATCCTCCCCATTACGTGGGACATGACAACCAAGGGCATGAGTATCCCTGGCAACATGGGACATGATTCCCAGGGAGCATGGCCCTGCACGGTGGGACTGACAATGCCTTCCTGACTAAAAGGGCAAAAAGAAATGTAACAAAATAAGACATCAGTGGCTAAGAGTACAAACAGAGTGGAGAAGCTATTCTTGAGGCTACTCTTACGTAAACTTCAGTTAGACATTGCTAATTGCCACAGTGTGCCAGACCCCAGCTAATACCATTCCTGTTAACTCTGTTAACCCTAAAAAAACACTGGGGGCTCTTATCTAAGATCCTACAAATGTTGCACACACTAAGTTTATTTTTTCAGAAACCTAAAACCTTCAGATGGTTCCTAAACCAGATAAATCCTGAAACTCAGAGGTGCCATTCTCTCCAAGAATATCAACTAATTCCATACCCCTATTCCACACTGTCAACACATACTTTTCAACATGCCAAAAGTTAGAATGGGCATAATCTAAATATTTCTAAAGACTGGGAGAAGGATCAAAAGAGGAGGAGTTGTATCAGAGAGGTTAGGTTTTAAGAAATGAGTATGACTGCTGAATCACCACATTGATACTTCTGTTTAGTGTCCAATATTTTGGAGTAGCTAGAAGGAAAAACCTGAAATTGTAGAACTGCAACCTATATTAAACTTTGAAATATGATATAAACTATGTGTTAAAATGTACTTTGAAATTTATTGTTTTGTATATATATTTCACAATAAAAATTATATTAAAAAATCATGGTGCAAAGCCTGACTGAGGTTTGATGTATTAGTTGACCTCTACTTGTCTTTTCAGCTCTGATTACTCAGTATCTTCCCACGTATAAATACCAAGAAAAGACAATGAACTATGTAGAGAAATGTGATTCTGTCAGGAAACCGGAACACTTTTCCTGATTCCTTTCTAAGCCTTTCTATGTCTTCACCATACCCTCGACTCCAGGAGGCTCAAACTTTTTAGAAGAAACAAACAAATGTGTACATGCCATGATGCTACCTTAGCGCTAAACACTCTTAATTGAGATTGTTTGGAAAGTTGAGTCTAAACTACAACTATTGGCAAAGTCTAAAACAGACTCCCAGCAAAATCCTATTCTTCATTACATTGCAAGACTCTACTACATCACTTTCCTTTACATAAATAATTTACAAAAGACATAGCCTTGCACAATATGAAAAGAATGGGCATGTTTTAGTTTGCAAGCTGCCAGACTGAGCTATATCAGAATTGGAATGACTTTTAAAAAGGGGAATTTAATAAGTTCCAAGTTTACAGTTCTAAGACTATAAAAATGTCCAAACTAAGGCATCCAGAGAAGGATACCTTAATCCAAGGAAGGTCAATGGGACTTCTCTGTTAGCTGGGTAGTCACGCGGTTGGCATCTGCTGGTCCCTTGCTCCTGGGCTCTGTTGCTTTCAGCCTCTGTTCCTGTGGGGATTCCTCACTTTGCTTCTCTGGGGCTGGTCTTCAACTCTTGGCTTCCCTTGACTTGCTCTAGGTCCTGACTAGCTTAAAATCTCATGGGGACATCTGCTGGGCTACAAGCATCTCCAAAGATCTGTGTCTCTGTTCTCCAAGTGTCAGCATCTGTATCAGTTCTACTCTGAAGTTTCTGTTGGCTCTGTCATTTCTGATGTTTCTCCAAAATGTTTCTCCTTTTAAACACTCTAGTAAACTAATCAAAACCCACTTGGAATGGGTGGAGTTATACCTCCATTTAATCAAAAGGTCACACCCAAAATTAGGCATGCCAGATCTCCGCGGAGATAATCTAACAAAAAAGTTTCTGCCCTACAGTATTGAATTAAGATTAAAGGAAACAGTGGCCTCTACAAGATTGAATCAGGCTTAAAACATGTCTATCCTGGGGTATACAATTTTTTTTTGAAGTGAAAGGAAATATATTTTAATATTTGTTTTATAAACAATCACAGATTTTTAATGTATAGCAAGTTACTGCTTAATAGCTCTTTAAAAAAATTTTTTTAAACATAACAGCATACAAATACGAACATTCTTACCATATGATCATTCCGTTGTTGGTATATAATCAATAACTCACAATACCATCACATAGTTGTATATTCATCACCACGATCATCTCTTAGAACATCTGTACCAATTCAGAAAAAGAAATAAAAAGAAAAAGAAAAAAACCTCATACATACCATACCCCTTACCTACCCAATATATTTTAGCCTTTGTTTCCCATTTTTTTTCTATACCCCTTATCATTCCCTTTCATTGATTATAGCATTTCAATTTACTAAATTTATTTTAATGTTTGTTTCCCCTATTATTTATTTATTTATAATCCCTATGTTTTACTCATCTACTCATACCATAGATAAAAGCATCAGATACAAGGTTTTCACAATCACATAGTCACATTGTGGAAGCTATATCATTATACAATCATCTTCAAGAAACATGGCTACAGCTCTACATTTTCAGGTACTTCCCTCTAGCCTCTCCAATATACCTTAACTAAAATGGTGGTATCTAAATAATGCTTAAGAATAACCTCCAGGATAACCTCTTGACTATGTTTGAAATCTCTCAGCCACTCACATTTTATTTTGTCTCACTTCTCTCTTCCCCTTTTGGTCTAGAAGGTTTTCTCAATTCCTTGATGCTGAATCCCAGCTCATTCTAGTATTTCTGTCCCACGTTGCCAGGAAAGTTTACACCCTGGGAGTGATGACCCACGTAGGGAGGGGGAGGGCAGTGAGTTTGCTTGTTGTGCTGGCTGAGAGAAAGAGGCCACATCTGAGCAACAAAAGAGATTCTCTGGGGGTGACTCTTAGGCCTAATTTCAAGTAGGCTTAGCCTATCCTTTGTGGGGATAAGTTTCATTTGAACAAACCCCAACATTGATGGCTTGGCCTACTGCTTTGGCTGTCCCCACTGCTTGTGAGAATATCAGGAATTCTCCACATGGGGAAGTTAAATTTTCCTCCTTTCTTGCCATCCCCTCAAGGGGACTTTGCAAATACTTTTTTATTCACTGTTGAAACACTCTGGGATTTATTGGGGCATCACTCTGGACAAACCTACAAACTCTCATGCCCTACTCAAGGTTCCATTACTTATGGTGTTCAGTTAAACTCTTCACATAAGTTATATTAGGAAATACACTAGCCAAATTATAAATTTGGGTACATAATATATTTTAACTGGCACAGAACATAACCCAGAAGTCATCATACATGATCTCCCCTAACCAGCAGGAATGAACAGCCAGATTACTTAGACTTGGATGACAAAAGAAAAGGATGATAGCACATAAACAGAGAGATTCTATGTGAGTACTGTGAGTCCATCTGCACATGCTTTCCTATTATGAAGATTCACAACGAACAGTCACCATACTTTTGCTCCTACAAATGGTGCTAGAAAGACATTCATAAAACTTTCTAAAAAATAAAAGAAATGCTGTATCAGAAACAGGATGAAGTCCAGTAGAATTACATTAAACTAAAGTTATAAAAAAACAATACACACTGGGGCCAAGATGGCGGCTTAGCAATGTGCACATTTTAGTTCGTCCTCCAGAACAACTACTAAATAACCAGAAACAATACAGAACAGCTCCCGGAGCCACGTCAGTGACCGGACACACAGCATACCCCAGTCTGGACCAGCTGGACTGGCTGCGAGACTCCCCAGAACCATGAGTTCCCCAAGCCCTGGCGGCCAGCGCCCCTCCCCCGCAGGCGGCTTCCCAGAGGGAAAGGAAAGAGACTCTAAACCTGGTCAAGACGGAGGTTGCTCATTGGGCTGACGGAAAAAGAGGAAAGGGGAGGAAATAGAGGATTTTGTGGCTGTCTTTCTACAGAGGCTTGGCTACCTCTGGATTCAGTGGCAGGACTTCTCAGGCTGCAACTGCCCCAGGCATAGGCAGAAACGGACTGCTTTCAGGGCTGTTTCCTGCCTGTGCCTTCCCCGGGGGAGGGGTGAAGCCCAATTCAGGTGGAATCCCTCCCTCAAGGAATTCAGACCCCAGGGCTTGGCAATTTGAAGCCATTAAAACCAGTCTACAGCCTCTCCTCTGTCTCCACCACACCCCCAGCAGGGAGAGTCTTCCAAACATAAAGGTGCCACAACATCGTTTGCTGGTGGGACCTGCAGGCAGACAAGCACCATATACTGGACAGCATAAGAAAAACAGCCCAGAGACTTCACAGGGAAGTCTTTCAACCTGCTGGGTCTCACCTTCAGGGAAAACTGACGCAGGTGAATCCTTCCCCCTGATAGGAGGCCAGTTTTCTGGGAAGACCCAGCTGGAGTCTATAATACCTACATAGGCCCTCCTAAGGGTGGGGAGGGAAAAGGCACCATACAAGCAGGGCAAGAAACAAGAGAACAAGAACTGAAAAATTCTCCTCTGTTAAACAAAACCTAAGCTAGAGGTCCAGAAAAAGCTGAACTGAAGGTCAAAGAACAGATAGGCAACAAATTCATCTAGCAAGAAAACCCTAGGTAAGAGAAGTGAAAGCAATCTCCAGAATAAACTAATTAAGGTAATTAAATGTCTAGATGCCAGCAAAAAATAACTAATCACACCAGGAAAACTGAAGATATGGCCCAGTCAAAGGAACAAACCAATAGTTCAAATGAGATACAAGAGCTGAAACAATTAATTCAGAATATACGAACAGACATGGAAAACCTCATCAAAAACCAAATCAATGAATTGAGGGAGATACGAAAAAGGAAGGAAAGAACAAAAAGAAGAAATGGACAGTTTGAAAAAACAAATCACAGAACTTATGGGAATGAAAGGTACAGTATAAGAGATGAAAAAAACAATGGAAACCTACAATGGTAGATTTCAAGACACAGAGGTTAGGACTAGTGAACTGGAGGATGGAACATCTGAAATCCAACAAGAAACAGAAACTATGGAAAAATATGAGCAGGGAAAAAAAAATGGAAAAATATGAGCAGGGACTCAGGGAATTGAATGATAATATGAAGCACAGAAATATACGTGTTGTGGGTGTCCCAGAAGGAGAAGAGAAGGGAAAAGGGGGAGAAAAACTAATGGAAGAAATTATCACTGAAGATTTCCCAACTCTTATGAAAGACCTAAAATTACAGATCCAAGAAGTGCAGCATACCTCAAAGAGAATAGATCCAAATAGACATACTCCAAGACACTTACTAATCAGAATGTCAGAGGTCAAAGAGAAAGAGAGGATCTTGAAAGCAGCAAGAGAAAATTAATCCATCACATACAAGGGAAACCCAATAAGACTATGTGTAGATTTCTCAGCAAAACCATGGAGGCAAGAAGACAGTGGGTTGATACATTTAAACTACTAATAGAGAAAAACTGCCAACCAAGAATTCTATATCCAGCAAACTTGTCCTTCAAAAATGAGGGAGAAATTAAAACATTCTCAGACAAAAAGTCACTGAGAGAATTTGTGACCAAGAGACCCGCTCTGCAAGAAATACTAAAGGGAGCACTAGAGACAGATATGAAAAAACAGAAGAGAGAGGTGTGGAGAATAGTGTAGAAAGAAGGAAAATTAGATATGACATATAAAATACAAAAGGCAAAATGGTAGAAGAAAGTACTACCCGTACAGTAATAACACTAAATGTTAATGGATTGAACTCCCCAATCAAAAGACATAGACTGGCAGAACGGATTAAAAAACAGGATCCTTCTATATGCTGTCTACAGGAAACACATCTTAGACCCAAAGATAAACATAGGTTGAAAGTGAAAGGTTGGGAAAAGATATTTCATGCAAATAACAACCAGAAAAGAGCAGGAGGAGCTACACTAATATCCAACAAATTAGACTTCAAATGTAAAACAGTTAAAAGACACAAAGAAGGATACTATCTACTAATAAAAGGAACAATTCAACATGAAGACATAACAATCATAAATATTTATGCACCGAACCAGAATGACTCAAAATACATAAGGCAAACACTGCAAACACTGTAAAGGGAAATAGACACATCTACCATAATAGTTGGAGACTTCAATTCCCCACTCTCATCAACGGACAGAACATCTAGACAGAGAATCAATAAAGAAACAGAGAATTTGAATATTGCAATAAATGAGCTAGACTTAACAGACATTTATAGGACATTACACCACACAACAGAAGGATATACCTTTTTCTCAAGTGCTCATGGATCATTCTCAAAGATAGACCATATGCTGGGTCCCAAAGCAAGTCTCAACAAATTTAAAAAGACAAATCATACACAACACTTTCTTAGATCATAAAGGAATGAAGTTGGAAATCAATAATAGGCAGAGCACCAGAAAATTCACAAATATGTGGAGGCTCAACAACACACTCTTAAACAACTAGTGGGTCAAGGAAGAAATTACAAGAGAAATCAGTAAATATCTCGAGGCAAATGAAAATGAAAACACAACATATCAAACTTACGGGATGCAGCGAAGGCAGTGCTAAGAGGGAAATTTATTGTCCTAAATGCCTATATCAAAAAAGAAGAAAGGGCAAAAATTCAGGAATTAACTGTTCACTTGGAAGAACTGGAGAAAGAACAACAAACTAACCCCAAAGCAAGCAAAAGGAAAAAAATAACAAAGATTAGAGCAGAAATAAATGAAATTGAGAACATAAAAACAATTGACAAAATCAATAAAACCAGAAGTTGGTTCTATAAGAAAATCAATAAGATTGGTGGGCCCTTAGCAAGATTGACAAAAAGAAGAAGAGAGAGGATGCAAATAAATAAGATCAGAAATGGAAGAGGAGACATAACCACTGACCCCAAAGGAAAAAAGGAGGTAATAACAGGATACTATGAACAACTTTATGCTAATAAATACAACAATGTAGATGAAATGTACAACTTCCTAGAAAGGCATGAACAACCAACTTTGACTCAAGAAGAAATAGATGACCTCAACAAACAAATCACAAGTAAAGAAATTGAATCAGTCATTAAGAAGCTTCCCAAAAGGAAAAGTCCAGGACGAGACGGCTTCACATGTGAATTCTACCAAACATTCCAGAAAGAATTAGTACCAATCCTGCTCAAACTCTTCAAAAAAAAAAAAAATTGAAGAAGAGGGAAAGCTACCTAATTCATTCCACAAAGCCAACATCACCCTCATACCAAAGCCAGACAAAGATATTACAAAAAAAGAAAACTACAGACCAATCTCTCTAATGAATACAGATGCAAAAATCCTCAACAAAATTCTAGCAAATCGAATCCAGCAACACATTAAAAGAATTATACATCATGACTAAGTAGGATTCATCCCAGGTATGCAAGGATGGTTCAACATAAGAAAATCAATTAATGTAATATACCATATAAACAAATCAAAGCAGAAAAACCACATGATCATCTCAATTGATGCAGAGAAGGCATGTGACAAAATTCAACATCCTTTCCTCCTGAAAACACTTCAAAGGATAGGAATACAAGGGAATTTCCTTAAAATGATAAAGGGAATATATGAAAAACCCACAGCTAATATCCTCAATGGGGAAAAACTGAAAACTTTCCCCTTAAGATCAGGAACAAGACAAGGATGTCTACTATCACCTCTGTTAATTCAACAGTGTGTTGGAAGTTCTAGCCAGAGCAATTAGACAAGAAAAAGAAATACAAGGCATCAAAATTGCAAAGGAAGAAGTAAAACTATCACAGTTTGCAGATGATATGATACTATATGTCGAAAACCCTGAAAAATCCACAGCAAAAACTACTAGAGCTAATAAATGAGTACAGCACAGTGGCAGGTTACAAGATCAACATTCAAAAATCTGTAGTGTTTCTATACACTAGTAATGAACAATCTGAGGGGGAAATCAAGAAACAAATTCCATTCACAATTGCAACTAAAAGAATAAAATACCTAGGAATAAATTTAACTAAAGAGACAAAAGACCTATACAAAGAAAACTACAAGAAACTGTTAAAAGAAATCACAGAAGACCTAAATAGATGGAAGGGCATACCGTGTTCATGGACTGGAAGACTAAATATAGTTAAGATGTCAATTCTACCTAAATTGATTTACAGATTCAACGCAATACCAATCAAAATTCCAACAACTTACTTTTCAGAAATAGAAAAACCAAAATTTATCTGGAAGGGCAGGGTGCCCCAAATTGCTAAAAGTATCTTGAGGGAAAAAAACGAAGCTGGAGGTCTCACACTGCCTGACTTTAAGGCATATTATGAAGCCACAGTCGTCAAAACAGCATGGTACTGGCATAAAGATAGAAATATTGACCAATGGAACCGAATAGAGTGTTCAGATATAGACCCTCTCATCTATGGACATTTGATCTTCGATAAGGCAGTTAAGCCAACTCACCTGGGACAGAACAGTCTCTTCAATAAATGGTGCCTAGAGAATTGGATATCCATATGCAAAAGAATGAAAGAGGACCCATATCTCACACCCTATACAAAAGTTAACTCAAAATGGATCAAAGATCTAAACATCAGGTCTAAGACCATAAAACAGTTAGAGGAAAATGTAGAGAAATATCTTATAAATCTTATAATTGGAGGCAGTTTTATAGACCTTAAACCTAAAGCAAGAGCACTGAAGAAAGAAAGAAAGAAATGGGAACTCCTCAAAATTAAACACTTTTGTGATCAAAGGACTTCATCAAGAAAATAAAAAGACATCCTACACAATGGGAGACAATATTTGGAAACGACATATCAGATAAAGGTCTAGTATCCAGAATTTATAAAGAGATTGTTCAACTCAACAACAAAAAGACAGCCAATCCAATTACAAAATGGGAAAAAGACTTGAACAGACACTTCTCAGAAGAGGAAATACAAATGGCCAAAAGGCACATGAAGAGATGCTCAATGTCCCTTGCCATTAGAGAAATGCAAATCAAAACCACAATGAGATATCATCTCACACCCAACAGAATGGCCATTATCAACAAAACAGAGAACGACAAGTGCTGGAGAGGACGTTGAGAAAGAGGCACACTTATTCACTGTTGGTGGGAATGTCAAATGGTCCAACTGCTGTGGAAGGCAGTTTGGCAGTTCCTCAAAAAGCTGAATATAGAATTGCCATATGACCCAGCAATACCATTACTAGGTATCTACTCAGAGGACATAAGGGCAAAGACACAAACGGGCATTTGCACACCAGTATTTATAGGAACATTATTTACAATTGCAAGGAGACGGAAACAGCCAAAATGTCCATCAACAGATGAGTGGCTAAACAAACTGTGGTATATACATACGATGGGATATTATGCAGCTTTAAGACAGGATAAACTTATGAAGTATGTAACAACATGGATGGACCTTGAGAACATTATGCTAAATGAAATTAGCCAAAAACAAAAGGACAAATACTGTATGGTCTCACTGATATGAACTGACATTAATGAATAAACTTGGAATATTTTGTTGGTAACAGAGACCATCAGGAGATAGAAATAGGGTAAGATATTGGGTAATTGGAGCTAAAGGGATACAGACTGTGCAACAGGACTAGATACAAAAACTCAGAAATGGACAGCACAATACTACCTAACTGTAATGTAATTATGTTAAAACACTGAATGAAGCTGCATGTGAGAATGGTAGAGGGAGGAGGGCTGGAGACATAAATGAAATCAGAAAGAAAGATAGATGTCAAAGATTGAGATGGTATAATCTAGGAATGCCTAGAGTGTATAATAATAGTGAAATGTACAAAGCACAATTTTAAAAATGTTTTTGCATGAGGAAGAACAAAGGAATGTCATTATTGCAGGGTACTGAAAATCAATGGTAGTTAATATTTTAAAATGTCACCTTCTATGTGAGACTAAAGCAAAAAATGTTTATTTGTTACAAAATTTATATTTTGACTAGTGCATTTCCTAATATAACTTATGTAGATAGTTTGATTGAACGCCATAAGTACTTGGAATCCCAAGTAAGACAAGAGATTTTGCTGGTTTGTCCAGAGTGATGCCCTGATGAATCCCAGAGTGATTCGATCAGTAAGTGGAAAAGTATCTGCAAAGCCCCCTTCAGGGAATGGTGAGAACAGGGAGAAATTCAACTTCCCCAAGTTGAATTCTTGATATTCTCACAAGCAGTGTGGACAACTGAAGCTATAGACTGAGCCCCCAGTCTTGGGGTTTGCTCATATGAAACTTAACCCCACAAAGGATAGGTCAAGTCTACTTAAAATTTAGGCCTAAGAGTCACCTCCAAGACAGCCCCTTTTGTTGCTCAGATGTGGCCTCTCCCTCCAGCCAACATGACGAGCAGTCTCACCACCCGCCCCCTCTCTGCGTGGGACATGACTCCCAGGGGTGTGGACCTTCCTGGCAACGTGGGACAGAGATCCTGGAATGAGCTGAGACTCAGCATCAAGGGACCGAGAAAAACCCTAGAATGAGCTGAGAATTAACATCAAGGGATTGAGAGAACCTTCTCCACCAAAAGGGAGAAGAATGAAATGAGACAAAGTGTCAATGGCTGAGAGATTCCAAACAGAGTCAAGAGTTATCCTGGAGGTTATTCTTACACATTAAGTAGATATCACCTTGTTGTTCAAGATGTAGTGGAGAGGCTGGAGGGAACTGCCTGAAAATGTAGAGCTGTGTTCCAGTAGCCATGTTTCTTGAGGATGATTGAACAATGATATAGCTTTCACAGTGTGACTCTGTGAATGTGAAAATCTTGTGTCTGATGCCCCTTTTATCTACCATATCAACAGACGAGTAGAACACATGGAATAAAAATAAATAATAGGGGGAACAAATGTTAAAATAAATTTAGTTTGAAATGCTAGTGGTAAATGAAAGCAAGGGGTAAGGGGTATGATACGTATAACTTTTTTTTCTCTATTATCATTTTATTTCTTTTTCTGTTGTCTTTTTATTTCTTTTTCTAAATTGATGCAAATGTTCTAAGAAATGATGAATATACAACTATGTGATGATATTAAGAATTACTGATTATATATGTAGAATGGAGTGATATCTTATTGTTTTGTTTGTTGTTAATTTTTTTAATTAATAATAATAAAAAAAAGATGTAGTGGAGAGGCTGGAGGGAACTGCCTGAAAATGCAGAGCTGTGTTCCAGTAGCCATGTTTCTTGATGATGACTGAACAATGATATAGCTTTCACAATGTGACTGTGTGACTGTGAAAACCTTGTGTCTGATGCTCCTTTTATCTACCCTATCAACAGACGAGCAAAACATATAGAATAAAAATAAATAATCGGGGTAACAAATGTTAAAATAAATTTAGTTTGAAATGCTAGTGATCAATGAAAGCGAGGGGTAAGGGGTATGATCGGTATAATCTTTTTTTCTGTTATTTTATTTCTTTTTCTGTTGTCTTTTTATTTCTTTTTTAAATCGATGCAAATGTTCTAAGAGATGATGAATATGCAACTATGTGATGATATTAAGAATTACTGATTATATATGTAGAATGGAATGATACGTTAAAGTTTTTGTTTGTTTGTTGTTAATTTTTTTTAATTAATAAAAAAAAAGGTGTAATGGAGAGGCTGGAGGGAACTGCCTGAAAATGCACAGCTATGTTCCAGTAGCCATGTTTCTTGAGGATGACCAAATAATGATACAGCTGTCACAATGTGACTGTGTGATTGTGAAAACCTTGTGTCTGATGCTCCTTTTATCTACCTTGTCAACAAATGAGTAGAACACATGGAATAAAAATAAATAATAGGGGGAACAAATGCTAAAATAAATTAATTTGAAATGCTAGTGATCAATGAAAGCGAGGGGTAAGGGGTATGATAGGTATAATCTTTTTTTTTCTTTCCTGTGTTCATTTTATTTCTTTTTCTATTGTCTTTTTATTTCTTTTTCTGAATTAATGCAAATGTTCTAAGAAATGATGAATATGCAACTAAGTGATGATATTGTGAATTACTGATTATGTATGTTGATGTTTTATTTTATTTCTTAATTTTTTAATTAATAAATTAAAAACAAACAAAAAACCAATACACTGCTAGGATGGGGTAAGAAAATACCAGAAAAAATAAACCCAACAAACATTTACCAAGCACCTCCTAAGCTACAGAGATCATGTGGCACAAATTGAAAGGTAACTCGCTACTCCCTGCCAAATCTCATCTTCTTTTACCCCAAACCCCTTATGCTGATTACTGCTCTGAAAAAAGTTGTTGGTTAGCTGATGGCTGGGGGTAAGCGGCCGTACTGAGTCAGGCACACAGCACACAGTCACGAAGAAACGACTCAGGAGACAACCCTCAGAGGTAAGTGGAAGGCGTCTGCTTTATTGAGGAAGTGCCCAAGATTATATAGGCTGGGAGCATGCAGGGACATGTGTCAGACGGGGATTGGTGGCCGTTGTTGCTAGGGTGGAGGGCAGATTTAAGGTTAGTGCTTTTGGCATGAACCACTGCCAGTTCCGGGAAGAAAGCCGGTCACGGGTTAGGCCATTTTGTGTTGCCTTGCATCAGCCATGGCAGCCATGTTGGCAATATTTTATGACTTCTCCATCAAAAAGTGGTCCTGATTTTCCTCAGAACCCTGACCCTATGTCTTTACCTATGTGCCCTAGAACTCCTGTGAACAAATTCCCCCAGCATTTGCAAATGAACCTTCCTGCTTCAGTGCCAAAGTTAAAGGGTGGCTTTTCCCTAAGGACACTGTTTTTCTTTCCTTCCTTCTTTTCCTCCCTCCTTCCTTCCTGTCAGTTGTAGGTTTATAGAAAAATCATGCACAAAGTTCCCATATTACTCCCCAATATACACAGATGTCCTTGTTATTAACACTTTGCATTAGTGAGGTACCTTTGTTACAACTGATGAAACAGTATTGTAATTGTACTAACTACAGTCCGTAGTTTACAATAAGGGTCATTCTTTGTGTTTTACAGTTCAATGGTTTTTAAAAAATTTTATTCTAGCAACATATTTACAACCCAAAATTTCCCATTTTAACCACACTCAAATATACAATTCAATCGTGTTAATTACTTTCAGTGTCAAGCTACTATCACTACTATCCATTATGAAAGCTTTTCCATCACCCCAAGCAGAAGATCTGCACCAATTAAGCATCAACATCCAGCACTGCTTTTCTGAAATCTGAAAATTATTCATCTGCCATTTCCCTGGGGCTGGGGAGGAAAGGACCTGGCTTTCTTCTGGCTTCCCAAAACTTTACTACTTTAGCCCTTGGAAAAGTTCCTCTGTTTGAGGTTGATGCCACAGGGATGTGCTATCTTCCTTCTTCCTACATACCAGTTCTGTGTGTCAGGAACTTAAGATACATAAGGAGAAGTGGCAGGCAGTGAAGTTGAAATATATATTGAGGCCATCCCATTTAGAGGCATATATGCCAGATAAAGGAAGGAGATTCTTACTCTGGAGACAATGGGTTATTATTCAAGGTAATTTAAAATTAATTATCTCTTCTAATATAAGGATACTAAACAATCAGATATGTCCTTTAGATAATTCTGGTAAAACCGGTGTGGGTCCAAAAAACAATCAGAATGTTATTTCTAAAGGTAGGTGAGTGACTACAGCAGTCTTCACCAGGATTCTGAGGTAGGAATGGAGAGAGAAATTTTAAGAAGTCCAATCAATTGACTTGGTGACTGATTGGATGTGGGATGGAGCTGGGATGGTGAAGGAGAAGAACAAGTTACAGATAAGTCCAAGGTTTCTGTCTTGGGTAACTGAATGGAGACGGACACCATGATGAGAATTAGAGAAAGAAGTTTGCAGGAGGATGGGAAATATGTTTTTTATGAGAAAATCTGGACAATAAGCAGGCAACTAGAATTCAGTTGTAGATGATGAAGCAGTAGTACTTCAGTTCTAGTCCACTGGCAGTCTGCCCCTCTGGACTGAGTAAGTCCTCTGACAGTCACTAAATATTCATGAGGCAGAAGGACACCTTACAGAAAGATACTGAATTTCCTGTTTATCTAGCATGTAGACAGTACAAAAAGAAATCGTTTAAATATTAGACCACCTATGGCTTCATTTGCTGCTGAGCTGGTGAAGTGAGTCAAAACCTATTTGTTCTGCACTCCCTATTCCTACGGCCCCTCACCCTGAATCATTTCTGATACCTTGTTCTCTTTTTCCAATATCAGACCCATCAGCCAAGGTACCACACCTGGCACTGATAGCAGTATCTTAAAGAACTGAAGTCCAATTCTTCTACTGTATTCAGTATTGGTCAGACCTTTATTATAATATCAAGTTCAGCTTTGTCCTTCTGTTTTAAACAGGTTCTTGAGAAAATTAAGGAAATCATTAAAAAGTCAACAAAAAGATGGAAAGAACAAGAAAAGGTTAAAGAGCTGGGGTTAAGAAATAACTGATTATACTGAGTGACAATCATCTTCAACTACGCTACAGTTTTTTATATGTAGGACATTGCTCTTAATCAACAAGGACAATAGATTTTAAATGTAGCTTCCAGACTGGAGGTTAGGCAGCATATGGTTTTAAATAGTTAACCTGTACAGTTTATAACTACTAGAAACAGGGTACAGAAGTGCAAAAGCATCAGAGTAAGAGGTAACAAAAAGAATGCTTAGGCAAGGTTTTTGTGCTCAGGGTGTAGCTCTTTCAAACACAAACCTGAACAAATGAGTTTAATAGAAAAAGAATCTGAAGTAGACTCTGGGCTGAAAGAGGACCTAAGGTTGGCCTGCTCACTACAAACCCTTATCAAGCAGGGAGAAGTTCTCAAGGACTCCACTGGCTGCACTCAGGGAAAATAGCCATGTGTACAAGGGACACACAGGATGGAAGCAGCAAAAATTGGTCAGAAAATCACCAGTCTATGGCAAAGGGACCTTTTTTCCAACTGAAATCCTAAGTGGAAACCCAGAAAATAAAGAAAAGCAAAGCTCTGTTGAGTAGAGTGCACCAGAGCCCAAATTCCTGACACAGTCTCTGGAGTGCCTAAAAGAATCCCAAGGGCTCCAGCAACATAGTCTGAGCACCACTGAAAAGGGAAGGCAAAATGTGGCTACAGAGTCCTTTAAGTGGTCGAATCAAATATGATGGTAAAGGTTAACTAGACTGCAAACGTATTGCCACATGTTTTGAGGCTCTTGTTTCATTGAAACAAGAATGTGATTAGTTAAGCAGTTCAATGTATATATGACATTTCCACTTAAAGCACAACTAAGCTTCTTTTGAATCTATTTAGATAATATCAGTAAATATTTACTGTACTACTACTAAATAAGAGACACCGTGTGACTAAAGAAAGAAATATGAGATACAGTTTCTTTTCTTCAGGAGTTTACAGCCTAGCATGGGAGAAAAATGAATGCACATGCAACTCAAAGAACAACATCTTCTAAGGAATGGGTGGACAATGCTTGACCAGCACGGGCCAACTGCAGCCAGGGCAGGAGGAAGAGGCTCTTCATAACCACAAGGGACGTATATGAAGTCAGAACAGGGGTCTTAGCTGGAACTGGATGTTCCCAGCAGAAAGGGCAAAAGACACTTGAGACAGGTATCCAAGGCCCAAGGAGCAGAGAAATACTAGGAAATGAAGTAAGAGACAGCAACAGGTTATCATGTTTTATCTCATATTTGTCCCTCAAGAACACCTAAAGACCAACAAGAATAAATATCTCTGAGAAGTTTGGGGGTAAAGCCTTAAGAAAGAAATACAGAGCAAACTTTTCTCTGATGTCATTATGTTTTATCCTTAAAAATTAATGTAAATATTATCCTGTACTCTCGTTCTGTGTTTAATTTTAAAACAATGTCTACTAACCAATCTCGGAACGCAACTGACACACAAGAACATGTGCAACTTTCCCTAGTCCCTGGATCCACAATGGGTGCCCATTACTATGTTTGTCAGTTTTAGAAGCTCAGGATGGAAGGGTGGGTTGGACCATTACAGAGAGCAAAGGGCTGCCGCTTGGGAGTCAGGTTTTAAATGCTGTTCCCCCTTCCACTTTGCATGCATAAATACAGTCCATGATTGAACCAACAAAAACAAGACAATATGTGATAAATGCCTTAGCAATTGTATAAATCATAAGTATTTTGAGAATTGAGGACAGAAGTGATCCTTTAAAAGCGGGAGGATTGTAGGCTGCTTCATGAACAGGGCAAGATATTGAATTGGTCAAAGAGGGTACTTCTAAGCCACTTTTGGATGAAGAAGTGAAAAAAAGGAGTAACACTGAACAAAGATTCAAGGCAGAAAGAAAACAAACTGGGCAATTGTGAAAAGTTAATTTAGCTGGAGTTAAGGGGCAAAGTAAAAAACGGACTGAGAAGCTTCAGGGCTCTATAGAAGCTTTTAACAACTAGCAAGAACTGGCAGAAGCATCTTTCTAGAAATTCCGGAGAACAGTTAAAATATGAGTTAAAGGACCAGCACTGAATCAAGTAAAAGGCCACTTAAAAGCAGGAGGATCTCCTAGTATCCTGGCTGGCTTCTCCCCAAACCCTCCCTAACTTGGCTTAGAGCCGAGCTGCACTCCCAGTACAGATCCCTGGTCCTGGTTCCAGAGGGAGCAGAATAACCCTGAGGCACATACAGGGAGCATATATGCCTGGCCCAGTCTGTCTGGTGGTGGCCTGAGGGACTCACTGTCCCAGAACTTGCCCTACATATAGAAGGCAGCCCTTGTGCTCACCTACAAAACAAGGTGCTGCATGGAACAAGGAACTGCTGGCTGTGGTATATGCAGTTCCCAGACCACAAGAAATTTGTTTCCCAGAGAAGAGAAAACAATCATATTCATGTAAACAGAAGAATTCTAGGGTCACAGGTGTATGTCTAAGACAAGAGGCAGGCACAGAATGGATGAGAGAGGCCCATATACCTTGGCCTTGAGCTATTCTCTAAATTCACTGTATGGATAAGCCCTGAAGGAGAACACTCAAACAGGTTAATCTTCAAAGCTGGGAAAGGGGCTTGCTTTTTTTTTCTTTTCTTTTGTCAATGCCTGGCATTCAAGGAAAGCATAACATTAACTGGATATATGCAGCTTATGGAAAAGATGCCTCAAGGTCTAAATTCCAGTGATACCATCAAACTATAAAAATGTTGAGGTTTCAACAAAAGATCACAGAACAGAAAGTGATGGTCCAAGCAAAGGAGAAGATTAAAGCATTAGAAATCATCAATGAGAACCAGACTTAGGACATTCCAGACAAAGACGTAAAACAATGGTCTTAAATATGCTCAAAGAACTAAAGAAAAGTATGCACAAAGATCTAAAGGAAATCAGGAAAATAATAGGTGAACATACAGAAATTATCAACTGGGAGATGGAAATTATGAAAAGAAGCTAAGCAGAGCCGAAGAGCAGGGTAACAGAAATATAAAATTCCCTTGAGAGGTTCAACAGCAGATTTGTGATGGCAGAAGAAAGAATGAAAAAACTAGCAGGCAAGACAACTGAAATCATTCAGTCTGAGGAACAGAAAGAGGAAAAAAAAGAATGAAGAACAGCGAACAGAGCCTAAGGAACCTCTGGGATATCACCAAGTACACCAATATATGCATTATAGGAGGTCTAGAAGGAGAAGGAAGACAGAAGGGAGTAGAGAGAATAGTCAAAGAAATTATGACTAAAAATTCCCCAAATTAACAAGACACGAATATATATAGCCAAGACACTTAATGAACTCCAAACAGGATGAACCCAAACAGACCCTCACCACACCATGTTATAATTAAATGCTGAATGCCAAAGATAAAGAGTAAATTCTGAAAGCTACAAGAGAGAAGCAGCATGTCATATACAAAGGAATCTTAATAAGATTAAATGCCAATTTCTCATTGGAAACCATGGAGGCAAGAAGGCAGCATGAAGATATTTAAAGTGCTGTTGTCAACTAAGAATTTTGTAGCTAGCAAAACTGTCTTTCAAAATTGAAGGAGGAGGGTGGGCCATGGTGACTCAGCAGGCAGAGTTCTTGCCTGCCATGCTGGAGACCTGGGTTCAATTCTCAGTACCTGCCAATGTAAAAAAAAAAAAAAAATTGAGGGAGGAATAAAGACATTCCCAGATGAATAAAATATGAAAGACTTCATCATCACTAGATCAGTCCTACAAGAGATGCTAAAGAGAGTTCTGTATGTTGAAAAGAAAACCACTTAAAGAACTAAAGATCTCCAGTAAAGATAATGACATGGGTAAATATAAACGCCAGCACCACGGTGTTTCTTTTGTAAATCCACTTTTTACTTCCTACAAGATCTAAAAGGCAAATGCATACAAGATATTGACAACAAATGGTTTTGGACTCATGATGTATAAATTACGTATGTACTTTGTGACAATACATAAAGGTGGAGGACAAAGGAGTATAGGAAATAGTTTATGTACGTTACTGAAATTGATAAGTTGGTATCAAAGCAAGCGAGACTGTTTATAGATTTAAGATGTGAAATTAAGCTCCCTGGTAGTCTCAAAGAAAATATCAGTGAATATGCAAATTCATAGAAAGTACAGTACAGTTTACCAGGGTTGGGGGCCAGGGCAACGGGATTTAATGCAAAATGAGGGTAGGGTTTCTATTTGGAGTGAAAGGAAAATGACAGCACTAGATGGTGGTGAGGATACTGCAAAACTGTGAACGTGATTAATCCCACCGAATGCTATGCTTGGGAGGGGTAGAAATGGGAAGATTTATGTTGTCTACATGTTACCAGAATTTTTTCAAAATGAAAAAGAAACTAAAGGGATAACAATTAAGTGCAATACATGATACTGGATGGGATTAAGAATGAAGGAGAAAAGCCTCAAAAGGACATTATTGGGACATAAATTGGAATACAGAACATAAACTTTATATCAACATTAAATTTCTTGAACTTGATAACTGCATTTAAGGTGGTTACAGAAGTGAATATCTTTGTTCATGGGAAATGTACCTGGAAGTATTATGCATTCAAAGAATATTATAAGTGCAAACTGTTCTCACATGTTCAGGAGAGGGAAAGAGGGAGAGAGAGAGTAAGAGAGCATGCACAAAGGTGGCAAAATGTTAACACTGGTGGATTTGAGTGTTAGGGGACAATATATTGGAGTTCTCTGTATGGGGTTTCTATTATTTTTGTAACTGTTCTGTAAGTTTGAAATTATTTCAAAATAAAAAGTTAAAAAAAAAAAAAGGACCATGAAGTTGGATTTTATTCTGAAAGCGTCAGGAAATCAAGGAGGGTTCTTCATAAGAGAGTGATAAGACGCAACTAGAATTAACGAACTAATTCAAAGAACTTATCTATTTATCTCTCCCCTGGATATTCTTATACCATGGAAAACTAACATATTTTGTAATAAATATAACATGGCTATCTAAATGAATGTACCTATGATGTGTAATTCTATCCACCATTAAGTGAAGAGATCTGAAATCACCACTTCAAGTAATGCTATAAAATAATCAAGCCAGGGGGTGCAAGGATAGTTCAGTGGTAGAATTCTCTCTTGCCATATGGGAGATCTGGATTCTATTCCCAGCCCATGCACTTCCCAAAACAAACAAACAAGCAAGCAAACAAACAAAAATTCAACAAATGGTGCTACACTAATGGGATACTCACATGGGACCCTGCCATACAGCATACAAAATAATAATAATAATAATAATCAAGCCAAATAATTAAACTTTCGAATGAACAGAAGAGCCTTTATAAATCTATAAAAAGATGAATACTCTTAATAGAAAAAAATGGGTTAAGGCCCTAAACATGTCATTTGTAGGAGAAATAAATGATCAATAAATGTATTAAATCTCTTAATCTTATTATTTGTAAATGTAATGAAAATTAAACAACGTGAAATTCTTTGTATATTAATCTTGTAAAGACTATAGATTCACAATGCCCATTTTTGGTGAAGGCATGATGTTACAGTTACTTTCATAGGCTGCTGCTGAGGGGTTTAATTTGGCAAAACCTTTCTGGAGTGAAATCTGGCAAATCCACTTATAAGAATTTATCCTATAGTCAAATAAAAACCCATGACACATCTACAAGAATATTAATTGCATTATTTTGTCAGTGAAAATGTAGAAACTAAATATTCATCAAGAGGGGATTAAATAAACAAATTACAATATATCTCTGTAGCAAAATCATGGCATATCTTTAAATACCTGGAAAAAATGAAATAGACCCTTATGTAGTCATTTGGAAGTATGTGCATGGAGTGCAGATTAGTTCCTTCACCATCAGACACCCAGGACTTCACTCTGCCTGGGACACTATAGGCATTTGATACACGTGGAATAAATGGAAACTCAGTTACCAAAAAAAGCATTTATATAGCATCATTCCATTTTCTTTTTTTGTAAAATAGATATACATATATACTTACACACTATCATTAATAGTGGTTATCTCTAGAGGGTGTGATCAGGAAGTGAGCTTTCACGTTTTTTACTTCATAGCTCATTGTCAAGTTTATAAATTTTAACTTTAAATACTGCTTTGAAATGATGTTACTTTTTTGAAGAATAAATTACTCTAGAGGAATTATGTAAATCTTTTTCCTTTGGTATTCTGAAGTTGAGTATAAGGCAGCTAATAGTGGCAGCTTTGGACATGGAAATATCTTTCATAACATGACCCAATAAGGGTGAAGTGGAGCAGGAACAAGTAAAAGGTGGCTAGAGATAGCCTAAGAAAGCTGAGAAAAGAGGTTGTCAAGGTGTGTAGGATATGCAACCCCTGGAAACATGCCTATGATCATTTTCTCTTGAAACTGCTTACAAATCATGTCTTTCTTTTTTTTTTTTAAGGTATTTGGAAATATTGGGGGAGGGGCTGTGAAATGCATTAAAACCACCATTTATGGAGCACTTTCTATGTGCCAAACGCTCTCCCTATAGTTAATCCTGATAACAAGCTAAGAGTCAGGAGCATGGATGTTTACATTTTCTGAACTGGATCTGTCAGGCTCCGAGGTCCCATTTTTTCACAACTCAAATAGCTAGCCAAATGGCAGGAAGGACCCTATTCACAAGACCATCAAGCTGTATGGTATCTAGGAAGCTGTCATGACATGTGCTGGGTGCTGTTTAAACTAGTTAGCACCTTAACCACCTAGTTAGGTTAACACACATGAGAGAAATCAATGAAATCGATGAACCAAACTATCTTTATTATGGTAAAATGAATGCAAATCATTTTATTTGCTCTCAACTATGATGAACCAAATCCCAAAACCATTCCTAAGAGTAGACTTTGCATAATAATTGTTCTAAAATAAATATATTTTGTTTTTAGGACTCAGACTTAATTGCATTGCATTGAATCAAGAAGAATGGGGTTTAGATATTTCCTTTTGAATTGGAAACTTGAATCATGTGAATCTTATTGGTTCTACAAAAGCCAAAGATTAAAACTTGGAAAATGTGCAATAAGAATGCAATAGTGTTCATGCTTTTTTGAAACATAAAGCAAAAGTCTTCAAAGGCTGACTGTATACATGGGAAAATATAAGAAGATTGGAGATTAAGAGGTACTTCAAAATTCATACAATATTATAATCAAAATCTTGCCTTTACACCATAAAAGATAACATTTCATAACTTGCTGTTTGAAAAAAAACAGCTCTTTTCAATATAACTTAAAATGCTGATCCTTTGCCACACTGTACAGAAAACTTCTAAAAGAACCCCAATACAGAATAGCAAATCTCCCTTCCCTACTGAGATGCTAATTTACACAAATAAATCAGCTAATATGAACATAATGAGGTACCCACTGCTTTACACTTCATTTTAATTTCTAAAATACTGAAAGTTAAATACACACGCTGCTGCACAGTTTCATCTCCAATGTAAAGAATATTAACGATGATAAAAAGGGATCCAACACAGTGCCTTTTTCTTCCAAAGATCTCAAGAAACTCTGCTAACTTTCAATCCAAAGGCACCTGTGAAGTGGTAGTTTCCCTAAATAAACCTAAGCTCTAGGGGCAAGGTACTGATGGCTGAAATAAGTGGCTTTCAAACTTCTGAACATGCTTTACAGATAGAACTGCATTTTTCATGATGCTCTAGAACCCACAACATATATATACTCCATATCTGATCATCTACATATGGGGACTCTCCAATCTAGCCTCCCACCTAGACCTCACCTCAGGGCCCCGCATTTACATATTCAATTGCCTTCTGGACATTTCAAAATTAACCTTAAAATCATATCCATAATGTATATCTTTCCAGACCATTACCAAGCCATAACAAATGACACCAACTATGTCCAAGTCAGAAACCCAGAAATTATCCCACTTCGCCTCCTTTCCACAGCAAATTAATCACTGAGTCCTGTTTATTATAGCTCTTAAATTACTTCTGACCCCCTCCACTTCTCTCCACCTCCATTCCCATTATCACTTGATGGGTAGTGCCAAAAGCCCTCCCCCTCCAATCTATATGCCACCCTGAAGCCAGAGTGATCTTTCTAAACTGTCAGTCCGATTCCATCACACACCATCTTAGGATGCCAAAATGCTTAGGATAGAGCTCCACACCAACAGGCTCACAAGGTCCTGGCCCTCTGGCCTCTGGGTCCATGTCTGCTGCTAGGCTCTTGCCTCAACTCCTCCTTGTTCCATACTGGTTCCTTCGCTCATGCTGCACATTAATTCACCTGGAGAACTTCTAATATATACCAGTGCTCAGGCCTCACTTCAAAACAATTAAATCAGAATCTAATTAGTGGCAGTCAGAGACCCTCTGCCCTGGACATCATGAAGTCCTTTTAGTTTTTCAGAAGGGCTCTCACTTTCTGGCCTCCAAGCACACTTCTGCCCCCTCTCTCCACCTCCATACTCATCCTTGAGGTCTCAGCTAACATGTCATCACTACCCCAAGGGTTCTTTTCCTTAATCCTCCAGATCTGGCAAGACCACTGTTCTATTTGAATGCTTTTTTTTTTTTTACATGGGCAGGCACCGGGAATTGAACCCAGGTCCTCTGGCATGTCAGGCAAGCATTCTTGCCTGCTGAGCCACCGTGGCCTGCCCTTGAATGTTTTCTTATAAATGCTTTCCAGAAGGATCATATTTTATCTTCATCCTCTTCCTAGTTCATCAAAGCTGGCAGAAGGGGGACAGTTTCCCCTCCCTAACATATGAGACAACTACTTTTGCCCCGAATGACCAAATTAAACAAAAGGAAGATGGATCAGATCTGGGCCATGTATGCCTTGCTGCTCCAAAGTCGAGTTAAACAGTGGAACACTAAACTTAGGGAGAAATGCTCGAGCTCACACTCCGGCAGCAAGCCCTTTGTAGCCATATTTCACACAGTGCATATTAAGGAACCCATTCAAGTCTTGCTAGTAATAGAAAAAATTATATATGTGCAATGAGAATGAGTTAATATTAACACAAGAACCTTAACTTTTGCATCTCCTGATTTTTCAGTTTTAAGTTGTACCTTAACCTTGCAATTTTTTTTTTACATTTCTATGTAGGCGTAAAGCCATATATGAATATATGAGATATAGTTCCATTAAACATACAAGTAACTTCATAGTCTTATATTGCGTCAACTTTTTCTGTAAAAATACATTGTTAAGGATATAATTCTGGAACAGAATAAATTCTTGGAATTACTGAGTAACTTATGTACCATACCGCTATTCCAAGAACACATTACTTATTTTATCATGACAAAGTAAAGTTATTAATCATCTGGCTTCCATTCCAACAATGAGAAATACCGTGAGAGGCACAGGCACCTGCATTCCATCTCAGCTCAACTTTATATCATCCATAAGCATCTCTGTTTTGGACACCTTATCGAAACAAATGCTCAGAGAATCCTCTATGCAGCATTTGATTTTATGAAACCATAAAAGTTCCTCGCTGTTAATTACAGAGACAAATGTCTCATCACACATTTGGTTACCAGATAGTATAATTAGTTTTCCCCATTAACCTTTCAGATACAGAATTTGATTTCCAAGTAAAAAACATCATAAAACCCTAGGACTGCAAATAACAGTATATTTCTACATGTTTGAAAAAAAATTGCAATACTAAGAAAATAATTTTAGGGATTCTTATTTACAAGGATACTGAGTGTCTGAAACAGTGAAAAGAAATCTGTCTAAACTTCCTAATGACTTTAAAATATACTCTCAAGAAGGCATGTTTAATAAGTAGTCCTTTGTACAGGAGGGAGGCACAGAAACTGACTGCCAATGGGATGCGCCCTTTGATCTCCTTCAAAGATATGGTGATGAGCTGAATTTGCCTGTGGAGCCTCTCATTTGCTCCCCCTACATACTAGCATCTGTGAGACACCTGACAGGGGAGGGTGCTCCATCCTTGGCAATGGAATTTTTTTTTCTGTTTAAAGCTAAATTGCCCACACAATATCTGAGCCTACCACCGTGGCCTGTGTCATGGTCAGGTTCATGTGTCAATTTGGTCAGGTGGTGGTACCCATTTGATTGGGCAAGTGCTGGCCTATCTGTTGCTATGAGGACATTTCATAGAATTAAATCATGATCATGCTGGCTGCATCAACAGCTGACTCCATTTGTAATCAGCCAAGGGGAGTATTTTCTGCAATGAGTGACATTTAATCTAATCAATGGAATGCTTCCAAGGAGGATTCAGAAGAGACAGTTTCTCTTTTCCTGCTTCGGCTGGTGAGCTCTCCTGTGGAGCTCATCTATACCCTCCATCAGAGCATCAGCGTCACAGCCTACCCTATGGATTTTGGACTCTTTGTTCCCACAGTCACGTGAGACACTTTTATAAATCTTATATTTATGGATATTTCCTGTTGATTCTGTTTCTCTAGAGAACCCTAACTAATACAGCCTGCTATAGACCAAGCAATAGACAGGGTTCATGCAGGGTTGCCTATGCAGAGTATCTTTGAAAGTCATAATGACTAGACTAGATGGGGTGCTCCTGACGTTTATGTACATTTATGCTACCATCACTTAGAGCCTGGGAACAAAACCTCATGTAATGCATAGGGCAGCCCTGCATAAGAAAACATCTCACTTGAAAATCCACTCAGAGCAGCGGATAAAGGGTAGTAACTTAAGTTTCAACATGTTGAACATGGTAAGCATTCATTTATTCAAAAATAGTGTGGCTCTACAGTATGTCAGGAACTGTGCACTGGGAATAGAATAGGCCTTTAAAACAAAGCCTTCCCTGAAGGACTTCAAGTTGAGACCAGAGGGATAAATAAAGGATCATACAGACAAAGGTAGTTCAGATCTTTCTACACAGAGACCAGCAGAGTCCACCACTTTATATCAAATTTAATATTGAACCCCTTATGCATTCATTGGCATGTACTGAGGTTTGTCCTATGGCTAGCACAGTGCTAGGCAGTGGGGAAGCAGAAATAGTCCTTAGGGCGTTTACAATCCTGAAGGAGAGATATATTAGCTAACTAGTAATTCCTTTGCTTTGATGATGCTGTAGAAGGGTAAAGGGTGGGGGTGGGGGGGGATGAGACAAGACTAGCTAAAGAAAGTTATAGCAACTTGGAGCCTGAAAGCTCAGAGCCAACAGGGAGGATGGATAGAAGCATAGCTCCCAAGCAGAAGCAGGTGTTGTGCAGCTATTGAAGCATGAGTGTGTATGGCTTACACATGAGAAGTAGGGCTCATTCCATTCCCGAATTAAAAGGGGTTTATTATGGCTAAAGCATGAGGGAGGAAGGCTGTGACAAGGAAAGTACACGAAATCAGCCTGAAAAATAGACAGGTTTCAGTTCATGCAGGGCCTTATCTGTCAGGCTAGAGAGTTTGGTTCTTCACCTGAAAGCAATAGGCACTGAAGACTTTCAAACTGGGGAGCAACTTCCCAACACTTTAAGAACCCAAAGTAACCACTGTAGTCAGGGTTCACAACTCTTCCCAGCCCACCTCTTCCTGCAACTGCAGATGCATTCCTCTCCAGGTAGACGCCTCTCCGATAATCTGTTACTTGTGAGAAAAACAGACTTCCTGTGTCAATGTCCTACATCATTTATTTTTAACTTTGAGACATAAAACACACTGCTCCAAGATTTTTATTTTATTGTATATCTGGCCACACTATTTTATCTCAAATGTAAAATCTATATTCCCATGGGAACCAGAGAGGCTAAATTATCACCACTTTCCTTAGATTCTGCCCTTTGTGGAGATATATTTTTTTAATGATTTGGTCATCATCAGTTTAGAAAATGTATAACTATATAGCTTTTACAATGTGACCGAGTGATTGTGAAAACCTTGTGGATGATGCTCCTTTTATCGAGAATATGAAGAGATGAGTAAAAGAATAAAGACAAAAAAAAAATAATGGTGGGGGTAGGAGATAATGGGTAAAAAAATGGGGTAGATTGCAATACTAGTGGTCAAGGAGAGGGAAGGGTAAGGGATATGGGATATATGGGTCTTTCCTTTTTATTTCTTTTTCTAGAGTGATGCAAATGTTCTAAAAATGGTTATGATGATGAAAACACAACTATGTGATGATACTGTGAGCCACTGATTGTACACTTTAGGTGGATAGTATGGTGCATAAAGATATCTCAACAAAAATTTTTTAAAAAAAGATGTGCTTCAAAATTCAAGACAAAAAATCCCAACTGTCTACTCTCGTTTAGTATACTACAGATGCTTCTCCAAGTTAGATGAGGCATATTTTAGTTTATCTCACTAAATTTCTCTGAAAGTTCAACATAGCACTTTATCTTAAAACAAATCTTCAGAGACCTATTCAACAGTGTCTAAGATATTCATGCATTTAAATAAAAAATATCTGAGGAACCTCTTCTTTGAGTACCTCTTTATGAACATTAACACTGTGCTAAGTGCTCCCAGGTCTCATCTGCGCTCTAGGATCTCCCAACTCATGTCAGAGGACATAGTGCAAACAGTCACACTTCCACATGGCAATGGGCACAGTGAGGAAGGCCCCTGCATGGCCACCTGGAGCGTACTAAAGCCACTCGCAAAAATAAGTAAATATCAGGTAATACATGGCATGTGACATATAACACAAGTTATTATTCTGTTCTGAGGTTTTCAGAGGAAAAGGCAATCTGTAACTTGGAAGAAGACTGAGAACGCAGTGTTTTCCAGGTTGAAGAAATGCCTTAGCACATAGTATTTCCCATGTGCTATGGGAGAACCTGATGAGGTGGTTAGGATCAAGATCATTATTCTACAGTCTCTTCAATAAATGGTGCCTAGAGAACTGGATATCCACATGCAAAAGAATGAAGGAGGATCTATATCTCATACCCTATACAAAAATAAACTCAAAATGGATCAAAGATCTAAACATTAGTTCTAAGACCATAAAACTGTTAGAAGAAAATGTAGAGAAATATAAATCTTATAATAGGAGGTAGTTTCCTAGATCTTAGGCCCATAGCACAAGCATTGAAGAAGGAAATAGATAAATGGGAACTCCCCAAAATTAAACACTTTTGTGCATCAAAGAACTTTGTCAAGAAAGTAAAAAGACAGCCTACACAACGGGAGGTAATATTTGGAAATGGTGTATCAGGTAAGGGTCTAGTATCCGGAATATCTAAAGAGATTGTTCAACTCAACAGCAAAAAGACAAACAAGCCAATTGCAAAATGGGCAAAAGACATGAACAGACACTTCTCAGAAGAGGAAATACAAATGGCCAAAAGGCACATGAAAAGATGCTCAACTTCATGGCTATTAGGGAAATGCGAATCAAAACTACAATGAGATATCATCTCACACCCACCAGGCATTGATAATAGCCATTATCAATAAAACAGAAAACGACAAGTGCTAGAGAAGATGTGGAAAAAGAGGCACACTTAACCACTGTTGGTGGGAATGTCAAATGGTACAACCACTGTGGAAGGGACTTTGCCAGTTCCTCAATAAGCTAAGTAGAGAACTGCCATATGAACCGGCAATACCTTGCTAGGTATCTACTCAGAGGACATGAGGGCAAGGGCACAAATGGACATGTGCACACCAATGTTTATAGCAGCATTATTTACAATTGCCAAGAGATGGAAACAACCCAAACGTCCATCAACAGATGAGTGGCTAAACAAGCTGTGGTATATACATACGATGGAATATTATACAGCTGTAAAACAGAATAAAATTATGAAGTATGGATGGACCTTGAGGATATTATGCTGAATGAGATTAGCCAGAAACAAAAGGACTATCATACGAACTAACATTAATGAATGAATTTCAGTTAAGAACTGAGACCATCAGGAGATAGAAATAGAGTAGATATTGGGGAATACAAGCTAAAGGGATACTGATTATGCAACAGTACTGATCGTAAAAATTCAGAAATGGATAGCACAATACTACCTAACTGTAATACAATAATATTAGTACACTGTATGAAGCTGAATGGGAGAATGATAGAGGGAGGAGGAAATCCCTAGAGTGTATAATGATAGTGACTAAATGTACAAATTAAAAAATGTTCTTGCATAAGGAAGAACAAAGGAATATCAATATTGCAGGGTGTTGAAAACAGATGGCAATTCATATTTTAAAACTTTAACTTATGTGTGAGAGACTAAAAAAAAATGTTTTTTTAATTTGGTACAAAATTTATAAATTGACTAGTGCATCTCCTAATATACATATAGGATAGTTTAACTGAACACCATAAGTACATGAACCCTTGAATAGGGCATGAGATTTTGTAGATTTGTCCAGAATGATGCCCTGATAAATCCCAGAGTAATTTGAACAGTGAATAAAAAAGTATTTGCAAAGTCCCCTTGGGGGAATGGTGAGAAAGAGGGAAAATTCAACTTCCACATTTGGAGGCCTGATATCTCACAAGCAGTAAGGATAACAAAATCAAAAGGCCAAACCTTTAATCTTGGGGTTTATTCGTATGAAATATATCCCCACAAAGCGTAGGCTAAGCCTATTTAAAACTAGGCCTAAAAGTCACCCCCAGAGAATCTCTTTTGCTGCTCAGATGCAGCCTTTCTGTCAGCCAACACGGCAAGCAAACTCACTGCCCTCCCCCTCTTTACATGGGAATGAAATCCTAGAATGAGCTGGGACTCAGCATCAAGGGATTGAGAAAACTTTCTCAATTGAAAGGGAGAAGAGAGAAATGAGACAAAATAAACTGTCAGTGGCTGAAAGACTTCAAATAGAGTTGAGAGGTTATCCTGGAGGTAATTCTTATGCATTATACAGATAACCTCTTTTTAGTTTAAGGTGTATTAGAGAGGCTAGAGGGAAGTGCCTGAAACTGTAGGGCTGTGTTCCAGTAGCCATGTTTCTTTAAGATGACTATATAACGATATAGCTCTCGCAAAGTGGCTGTGTGATTGTGAAAACCTTGTTCTGATGCTCCTATTATCTATGGTATGGATAGATGAGTAAAAACTATGGATTAAAAATAAATAAATAATAGGGGGAAGAAATGTTAAAAATAAATTGGGTAGAGGGAAATACTAGTGGTCAATGAGAAGGAGGGTAAGGGGTATGGTATGTTTTTGCTCTTGTCTTTTTCCTTCTTTTTCTGGAGTGATGTAAATATTCTGAGAAATGATCATGGTGATGAACATAAAACTATGTGATGATACTGTGAGCCACTGATTGCATACCAAGTATGGAATGTTCACACGTTAAGAATGTTTGTGTTGTATACTGATTGGTTTTATTAATAAATTTTTTTTAAAAGATCATTATTCTATAAAGAAAACCACTCAAGAGTTCTGCTCCACATGTCATCAACAGTGAACCTAAAATTCAAACCAAGGTTTTCTGAGTGTAAATCTGACTTCTCCCCACTGTGCTATACCAACTGCAAAAGCTTCCAGACCTAGGTAGTATCCCAATTAAGCTCAAAAGGCTGACAGGACAGGATTTTAACAGATGGAGTGAGGCATGGTACAAGACTGGAGACTGTGGAGGAAAAGGGCCCGATTAAAGGAGACGAGAATGGAGGAAGGCACATAGGAGACAGGATAAAGAGACTAGATAGGCACAAGCAGATGTTGTAAGGAAGGGAGAAGAGGGAGATAGGGTAGAAAGGTAAGCTAGCAATAGAAAGCCAACAGAAAAAGGAGGAAGAGAAAGTGCCTTGCTTTCTCACAGGCAGCATAACAGAGCAGAATGAAGATCTGAGTCCAAATCCTGGTTCCTAATGACAGCTCTGTGAACTCAGGGAGATGCCCACTGCTAAAGATCCATTTTTTTTTCTCACCTAGAAACAGGAGTACCAATCCCTTCTTCTGAGAACTGGTGTGGGGTAAAATGAGATACATGTTTAGGAAGTGCCATGGACAGGGCAGGGGAAACAGGAAGCTCAGCTCCTTTTTTCCAAACAGGCCCTGGACTTTTTCATGTTAAAGCTGACTGCTTTCTCTCAACAAGAGGCACCTCCTTTCACATCTGGAATGTCAAGAAGTCCTGCTTTGCCGGGAAACAGATTGGTGGACATAAAGTTGGAGACAGGGAGACAGATTAAGGTCAGACTGAGGGTTCTAAACACTCAATTAAGGGATTCAAATTTGATTCTAGAATCCCTGAGAAGCATCTGACAGGAGAGAGGGTGATCAGTTACCTCATGGGGCACAGATTTCTGGCAGCTTTGACAAAGTGAAGAGAGTTCAGAACTTCGTGTCAAAAGGCCTGCTTTTAAACAGTAGTCAACCAGTAATTACCATATGACCTTAGACAAATCACTTTCATCTCTGAGTTCAGCTTCCCATTTGTAAAACGTAACAAATATGGCCCTTGGTGGAGCTATAACTATCACCTAACTAATACTGAAAGTACTTAGACAGTCAGAGCTAAATAAATAAGTATGAGAAGAAAAAGTGCCACAGTGCAGGACCAACTGACAACTGACTCCTAAACTTTAATAAGTGAGATCAAAGAACCTCCAAGTTTGCATCTCCGGCTATATAAACACATTCGTGTGTGTGCATTTATTCAAAGAAGCCCTTGGTGCTCTCAAAAGGCTCTTTACAATTTGACTTTGCTTGTGACTGTTCCGGAACCATGTTTTGGACCTATAAGGAGATAAAATTTTTACTGCTGCATGAACCCCTAGAAATCATCTAGACCAGTGGACTTTAAATTGTGACTGAGGGGCCCTGAAAGTTCTGCAGATGCCTGCAAAGGTGAGAGACAGAAGTGCTCTGGGTCTCCTCAGGCTACTTAGACAGTTCCATTCCCCAGCTCCCAACAGTTGTATCTATTAGGACTTCTACATGGGAGTTCATTCAACAAAGCCTCTTGGGCAGTTAAGGGTATGGTTTTGGGGTTGGGAGACAAACGGGTCCTGGTCAGCACCCTAGCTGTCAATGGCTAACTTTGTGAGCTTCTCAGACTCCTAATCTATACAGTGGGACTAAAATCTTTCTCATGACAGTGAGTGGTCACCATACAGGAGCCCTCAGCACAGTGCTCTGGTGCATGAGAAGCTCCTGATAAGCCACACCTGCTACCACTGACCACATTCCTAAACCCAAGAGACATTCTCGCTTTCTGCCCTACCCCTTCACGTTACCAACAAAACAAGGGAACTAATGTGGAAAAGGGCAGGACACAGCACACAGTACTGAGGTGCTGGCAGCCAAGGTTCTGGGGGAAGAGCAGAGGTGAAAGGCTGTCACTTCCCAAGGATGTGCCTCTTAGGAGCTCTTACTCTCCTCTCTTATGGGCCCTCATTTTATTTAGAGAAGACGGCTTCTCTCTTGTGTGAGAAGTTGGGGTCTCCTCTACTCTAGGTGAAGCACTCTCCCGTTTTACCTACAGACTTGCCCAATTTTCCAGAGAGAATTACCTTTGGTTAGGAGCTAAAACCCTATCCTGGGAACCCTAGGGAGAGTGGCTGTCATCAAGAAAGCCACTGAAAAGAGATTTAAAAATTGAGAACTCTTGACCCTGCCATATTAGCATGGCTACTATTCGAAGTACTGCTTGTACTCAAAGTTGTATAATTGAATGGAACATTAAAAACAGCATCTAGAACAGGACCTGGCACGTAATTGGGATGCAATAAATATTTGTTGAGTGAATAAGTGAACGAGAGGCTGAACATCTGAAGAATAAGTATGTTTCAAATGTACATACTATAATAGCAAATCTATACCAAAATCCAATGTGTAACAAGAGATTTTATTTAATGTTCATATTATTGTTATGAATAATAACTTGTCACATTAAAATACTCACTGTTCTCAAGGTGCCCTGCTACCACCTAAGGTCTCCTTGATGATCGCTGAGTGTGCCGGGTAGAAGGTGAAGAGCTCTGGAGAGGATTCCAGGGTTCATTCAGCCCAGGTTCTGCTATTGCTGAGCAAGTACCTGGATGCTGAGCTTCAGCTTCCCACCTATGAAATGGGAACAACAGGAGGTGCCCTAACCACCGCACAGGTACACTGTGAGAGTTGAATGAAGTACCAGATGCGAAAGCACTTTCTAAACTGTAAAGTGCAACCCTCACTTACAGCCCAATTATAATGGGGCCATGGCTCTCCCTTTGCTTGCATAACCCTCCCTCCTGGACCCTTCTCCATAGTTCAAGGTCTAGGCTTTTCAGAGCTCTCTGACCTGCCCCGAATTTGATCTTTCCCTTCCAACTCTGCTTCTGCTCCTTTTCTTAGCCGTTGACATTTGTCTTTCAATCACCGTCCACACAAAGAAGCAGGTGGTTCAGTGGGGTGTTTCAAGCTCAGGCATACTGCACTAGATTCCGGCTTCCGAACTGACAGGCCAGTGGTAGGTTATCTAAGCCTTACCTATAAAATGGGGATATCCACAATTCCTACAGATTTGCCATGAGGAGTAAATGAGGTAATTCATGTTCTCAGCTCAAGGCCTTGCATACAGTAAGTGCGCAAACAACGTTGCTCCTGAACTGTTTCTTGAAATGTCCTCTCTTCCAATTTGTATTCTAATCCTTGAGAGGAAGGTCCCTGCCCTACCTCTTTCACTGATTACCCCCAACTCCACTCCAGTTCCAGAAAAGTGCTGAGTTCACCGTATGTTCTCATAAAATACTTGGTGAATTTATTAAAATGAGTTATCGTTTTCCTAAAGAGTACTCAAATCTTTATCATATTCCCATCAGAGCCAGCTTGAAGATGTCAGTGTACACAGGTTGAAGCGCCCTTTTTTGATACTATTAACAGATTAAAAATACAAGAGTGACTCCCAGCACACTTACCCAGGCCACTTACAATTGAACTAGCGAGGACACCTACTGAGCTGCCCTACCATGTCAGATGCACTGTGTTAGTTGAACAGCCTAAAAATATTCCAAAAAGTAAATTTGATGTGGGAAACTCTGCCAAATTCTGGAAACTCTGCCAAGTTGTGGAGCATTCCCCACCATATCCAGTGACATGAATTTTAATCTTAAGACACAGAAAATCCTACACAGCATCTTTAGATCTATGTTTTAAAACACAGTGAATTACAGATCAAATAGTTCTTCTGGTATTTGGGTGACAAATGCCCACAGACATCATAAATCTTATGTAAAATTCTATACTGTAATAAATAATATTATGAGACGACTCTAATATTACAATTTATAATATTATAAAATAAACATAATTAAATCTATGCTTTGAAAAGAATAACTATTAATTTTAAAATATCATTTCAAAACACTATTAACATTCTTATAATTTCAGAACAGCTATTCCCAATTGCTTTAGAATTTATGTTTGTATAATCATTTGTTCTTCCAGTACCTTTTCTTAATTGACCTAGAGATCACAAAACAAAAAAGTTCTTTGGAAATCATGTCACTTTTTCCCTAGAATAAGCAGAAAATGAGGAAATAACCCATGGCACACTTCTCTGCTGTTCAATCCTCTGTCTCTTGATACCTAAGGCCTTCCTGACCAATAACTTTGAAAACTCATGCCAAGCCTGGTCCCTCTTTGATATTCTCATGTCTTCCTCACCTTAGGCTAGGAAAGGGGTTAAGGTCTGCCACTGCTGAGAGTTGACATCTTACTGAATTCAGGGCACTTGCACCCTTCCTGTTCTTCAGCTTCCACTCTTTCATATACAAAAATTATCAGACTGTATAGCATCTTTATTTTCCAAGTACACAACAGAAAGGGGGGGAGACCTGTTTCTTTGGAGAATAACTAATCAAGGACATGATGTTCCACTTTTTATGATAATTGTTAAATTTGCTATGACTACAAATTCTTCATTTCAAACGACTAAACTGAGTGGTACTTAAAAACAGAATTCCAACTGATCAAGTTTTGGGAACTGAAAAAAGTACAATCCAGGAATATTCTTTCTGGTCACAGAATTTCACTTGATTATTCACATTTTGGCTTTTATATCTCTTAACAACAAATAGGTGTCCGAAAGCAGTGCTGGCGGGAGTACTACTCTCTGCCTTGCTGGAAAGATCTGAATGGGATGATGGCTTGGGTAAAATGTGCTAATACTTCCCTTTTCTTTTACCTAAATTCTCAGGTCTATCTCTTCCTTCAAGCAAAACAAAGAGATCCAGGTGACAGAACAATCTACCCTCAGGTTTCCCTGTTGTTTTCATTTATAGCACTATTCACCCTTGGCCTGCTTTAAGCCGCAACCCTACCTTCCCCAGTCCTATCAACTCTTCCCAGTGATAAGGCAATTCTGGCCCTTGCTTTTAAATCACTCATGTCCTCACGTCTTTGTTGGGTTGCTTCCAAGCCTTGTCCTACTGCGGGGGGGGGGGGGGGGGGGGGGGGGGGGGGGCGTGGTGTGTGTGCAGAGGTGTGTCCAGAATGGGGAAGGTTGAAGCCAATGCCACCATTTACTCTCCATTCCTATCATATGGGTCCTGCACTCTAGGGGCAAAATCCTAAGTAGTTTAATTTTTGCCTCATGGCCTACAAATAACAAACTGCACAGGTAAGATCCCAAAACCTACACCTAGAAAGAGTGGAAACATTTCTGGCCACCTACCTATTCATCATGCAGCTACACTTGTTCAAAGGACTCAGATGCTGATTTTGCTCTGCTTTTTCCCTGAGGTGAACTGGGAATGAGGAAGGTAGGAAAAAGCATGTCTGTTTTCTCAGTCCAAAAAGTTGATGTGAAATGAACACAAAGCCAGAAGAATGAGGTAGAGCTACTTGGTGATACCTAGGACCATCAAGAGGTGGTTAAGCCGGCAATCACACTTTTATTTTCCCTATGCTCTCTGACTGTAGATTTAATTTAATTTTGTCATGGCAGGATTAGCAAGCAGGCCACAGAGGTGAAGGGACATTATAATAAGACAGAACATTAATCCTCTAACCCACCCAAGGCAGAAGCAAAACCAAACAAATAGCAGCTTCCTGGAAATTGAATTTCTGTTATCCAGATGTCAAAGATGTAATACCCCAATTACACAAACTATTGCCAGTGAAGCATGCCAGCGAATATGCAATGTAAATGGGGTGAGCGCAGAGCCATGAAACTGCACACTCAGCATCTGGCTCTGAGAGTGAGTGATAATTAGCACTGTGTGTAGACACTAATAAACATTTATGTCTGAAATTACAACTTTTAGCAATGTTAATAAGGGATATATTGGCAATCTGTAAAATAAAAGGTCTTGAAAAGAATGTCATACATTCAGCAATAGCAGACATTTCCCGTTCCAGCACAATCTTTTTTTCCCCCTCTAATTGCAAATGGCCACACTGCTTTGCTGTGAAATTAACTGACATGAAAACCTACCTAAAAAAATGGGTTGTGTCTCTTTGGCCTCCCCATTAACATCGCTGCTGAATTCTGAGATCTTATACACCTCATGGTGATAATCTGGGATGAGAAAACAACCAAAAATTAGAATTCTAATGACTTGCAAGATATTAAATAAGCACTAAAGGCTAGACTCTCATCATATCTAGACTATCATAATCTCTGTTTTAATTTATATAATTTTCAAGAACTAGTTAACCACGGAAGTTGACAAAAGTCAATAACAATCTCTAAAAAACTTTGCCTATTCTGATGAAAGTACACAAAGTTGAAACATTACTTTTAGAAAACAGCTTTGCTTGATCACTGTTTACACAGTAAAATTTGCCCACAAATGTTAATTACTAGACTTCTTTTCTTTCGTTTGAGAAATATGTTTATAAAGAAAAGAAAAATCTTGCCCATTCATTGGCCCAGGAGGTTTCCAAACTTATCTCCACAACCCATCTTTTAGGTGTAGCAACAGTATTGCTTCAGGGTTGCCTGACACTGTTTTCTCAGTTTATCTGAAAAATCGCAGTCTTTAAGCAGCTTAAAGGCAAGTACACGTGACAAGTACGGATTTGTTATTTCAAATCTAGCATAATTTGGATAAGAAAGCAAGATTTTCATCTTTCACACAAGTGAATCTTTCCCATTCAGCTTCTGCACTTTAATATGTTTATTTTCTAAAAATGTACCTGCAGAGCAAAGAATCAGGCCCATAAGTTAAAAAAAGAAAGAAAAGAAAAACTAGCTCTGTCAAACTTCAAAATACATATTTTACAAGCCTCTCTGCAGAGGCTCCTGAGCTTTGGCAGTCTTCTATTTCTAAAAAATAGGGTCATTTAGCTATGAGAATATAGGTGCCGCCTTAACAGCTATTTCCTTTTTTTTTTTTGGCCTTAATCCTCCCAGGCCAATTTCTACAGAACTACTGTCACCTTTAAGATAAGGCAATATCTGAGGTCACAAATAAAGCAGCCCACATGCCTGAATGAATCAGATCACTCCAAGAGGCTAGTGGTGTATGGAGAGACTTTTAAAGTTCAAGTCACTGAGTATTCCACACTGCTGGGGGAAAAAAATTACACAGAAAGAGGAAAGAGCCAAATATTTTCAATAGGTAAAACCATGTTAGGCCTTTTCATTATGCAGTATCGGAACAAAATTGAGGGAAAACAAACATGAGTAGATCTTTGAAATGTCTATCATCAAACCATTTCTAAACAAAGTGAAAGCAGGCTTCGTGGAATCTCTACTACTGTTAGCTTAGTTTGAGAAACTCTATGACTTGCAACAGTCCTCTAATTTTCCCCCCTTCCGAGGTTGCTAACACAGGTTTGGTTTGCTCTGTACTCGGATGCCATTGCTAGATAAGACACCAGAGGGAAAGTAGACACGTCTGAGGCTTTGTTTTGACCTCAAGCTGATGCAAAGAAGACACTGAAATAGGATGGTTCTGAACATACTGGAACCTGTGGACACTACAATGAAAAAAGTCAACTGCGTCTCGCCGAAGAAGAGACGAGGCATTTCCACGGATATATTTTTAAGCCTGTTCTTACGCTTCGTCCTCATCATTTTTTTAAAAAGTCCCATCAAGAAAATAAACACTCTAACAAGTAGGTGAACAGACAGAGACAAGGCTCTATTCCACTTCGCCCTCCTCTAATAAAAGAGCTCAAGCCCAAAGGCTGCGGTGTACACCTGTTAAGTCGCCAGGGACTAGATGGATCTTATTTATTTATTTTATTATTATTTTTTTTACGATACTTGTCTGACCGGTAAGTGATCTGTTCGAGAACACCTTTCCAATCCAAGTCACAGAGCTGGGAAAGATGTAGGATGGCCACAATTCGTAGTCGGGCTGTGCTGCTTCCGCTGCCTCCAGTACCTTTCCCGTCGCCTCCGGGAGGACGACCGCACCCCGAGGGCACCGCGGGGTCCCCGGCCCAGGCTTTGTCTGCCCCCGGCGCTGCCCTCGGGCCTGTTTACGGTTCGCATACCTGCACCCCACCCGCCAACTTTGCCCGCGGCCCCCGCCCCCAGCCGCAGCCCGGGAGGGAGTTTGGGGGTCCGCGGGGTGAGGCCTCCGAGGGAGCCCGGGGCCCAGGGTTGTCCGCGTCGCCCCGGGTCCCCAGATCCCGGACCCCGGTCCGGACCCTCCCGAAACGCTTCACCCCAGCCGGGTCCCGACCCCGGCGCGGCCCCCTCACCTCGGCTCCCCAGTTTGAAGCTCTGCGATTTCCTGCTTCTCCTCCTCTCGGAGAACTCCATGGTGCCGGCGGGCGGCGCGGGTCCGCGGGGAGAGGAAAGGCGCGCGGCCGGCCCGAGCGGCGTCGGCCCTCGTCGCGGCGGGAGGCAGCTGCCTGGGGAGAGGCGCCGTCCTCCTCCTCGCCGCCCCCGGCTCCCGAGCACGCCCGGCCCCGTCCAATTTCTCCTTTTTCAAAGCGGATCCGAAGCGGAACTTTCCGCGGCGGCCGCGCTGGGGCGGGCGGAGGGCGCCGGCGGCTCAGGGCGCTCGCTGGGCGCAGCCTCCGGACTGACGCGGCGGCGGCGGCGGCGGCGGCCGGGGGAGGGAGGGGAGGCGGCCCCGGGGACGCGGCGGCCGGGGAGGCGGCGCTGAGGGGACGCGGCGGGCGGCCGAGCGGCGGGCCGAGGGGAGGAGGGCGGCGGCGGGTGCGGGCCCCGGGAGGAGGGGCGCGGCGGGAGGCGGTGCCGCGGTCCCCGGGGCCACCTGCTGGCGGCCGCCCTCTCGACCGCCGGGCCCGGGCCCGCACCCGCCGGCCTGGCCGCCGAGGCGGAGGCGGAGGCCGCGGCGCTCCCCGGGGACGGCGGCCTGTGCGGACCGCCCCTGAACGCGGGCCCCGGGCCTGGGTCAGCTCTGCAGTCCACCGCCCCCGGGCCGGCCTGGTGGTCACGACGCCCCCAGGGCCGAGAACCCTTCTGGAATGGAGCGGGCCCCGCACACGTTGCTGGGCAAGTTTTAGGAAAAACTTCCCAATGTGCGCTGTGCAAGAAAACTAAAAGAGCGTTTGGAACGTATTGAGGAGAAGCGGATAGGCGGGAGTGGGCTCCGATTCTGTATCCGGTACAAGAAGGGGTGTGGAAGCCACGGGGCTGGATGCGGGGAGGGAACTTGCCCTGCCGGCCGTAGAGGGAGGAGGAGGTGAGGAAGGGTCAGGGCAGGTGCAGGAGATCTGCCACTAGGTTTGAGGACCTCCAGGCGATTGGCGTAAATAGAAACCTTTCATTAATTTTATATGAACTTCTCTTGGGAGCTAAGAGCCCCTGCAGGCTCCATTTCTTTCTCACAACATCTTTAGAGAGGGAATGAGAGAGAATTTCACACCCCCGGCAATGCTATCCGAACATGCTCACAAGTAACTCTCCCCCCCCACCAAAGACCACTTCTGGATGAAAATATAAAGGAAGTAAAGAGGTAGGCCACCTAACAACAAATTTGAATTTGTGGCAAATTCCCGTGGCCCTAAAGGGACAGGGTATGTTGATAAATGTGGTAAGTTCCATGATGAATCCCACCAAAATGAGACCACTGCTCAAGGACCTCTCTTATTAACCACTGGGTTAATAAGAGACAACTGCCAAGGAAAGGAAAAGTTGGAGGCTAGCACAAACATACAAGCACCAAGAAACAAAACCGAGGATCAAGGTAACCAACCAATAAACCAGTGGAAGGAGGCTGGGGCCCAAATCATGAGGTATTAGTTGGTGCGGAGGCTGGTGTACCTGGCCTGGAAGAGAGGGAATAGGCTGTCAGTTGCCAAAGCAAACCCTTAAATGAGGTTCTTAGCCTTTTTGATCACTGTCTGTGGAGTTGATATTCAAAGCTGTGGGCCCTTTCCCCAGAACATGTATAGAAGACCAAGGAAATTTTGTGTAGGTTTTTTTGAGTTTAGACCCCTGGGAGCCCTAAAAGGTGGAGAAAGGATTAAAGTGATGAAATCAACTATCCTTTTTGGTTCTCTCCCATTTGTTTTCTCTTGCTTTAAAACCAAGTAATGAAAATCTGACTGTGTTTTGAATGTTTCTTTAAGGGAAAATGCATACTGTTCTGTTCCCCTGGCTGGGATCCTTTCTTTCCTTTCTGCCATGCCTTTAAAAATGTTATCCTCAAAGAATGCATGGAAGTGATGGTAACTAATTAGTGGAATTATAAGTAACATTGCCATATTGAAGGTGAATATGAGTGAAAGGGATGTATAGTGCCGTGCATCCCACTGATGAACTCTACAATTATAAATAAGTTCTCAGATGAACTATTTCAAAGGTTTGATATTGTACAGAGTCAATAATAGAGGGATATGGGGGAAAACTAAAATTGCATGCTATGGCCAATAGTTAACAGGAAGACATCAGCTGTACCACAGCACTACCAGGGGCAACTAATTAGAGGGAGGAAAGGATAAGCGATAACGGGTAGTTTTGATTTGATATTTGGTTGAGGCTGTGTTTGTCAGTTATCTCTATGGACCAAAGAAAACTCTAAAATTGAGAGTGCTGTTGATTGTATAACCAAGTCAGGATACCGTAAGATGTGGTTTGCTTATTTTGGACATTATCCATGATGCCTAATAGATGGAGGAAGCCAAAGGGTACGATGACTGAGAAGCAGAATGGCAAACTGATACATACATGTGATGGAATATGATGCGGCTACAAAAAAGGAATGATGTCGTAAGGCATGCAATGAACTGAATAAACCTTGGGGACAATGTGTTGTGCAAAATAAGCCAGAAACAAAAGAACAAATATGCTATGGTCTCTTTCAGAAAATACTTATAAGAAATTTGGAGCCTAGATTGTAAGACCTTATAGGAACCACACCTAGTCTGAAATTGTGAGTGTATTTCTAGATTCTGAGACATTGAGCCATATGAAACTGATATTTCCCTGGAACTTTGAGTAACTCTGTGAAACGTAAGACTCAGAAATGGAGTTCTGCAGCCCTGAATGTTAGCACAGCTACATACAATAACAGTTAAAGTAAGCAAAAAAGAGATCAACCTTCCATTAGAGATAAAGACAAAGGCTTATAGCCAGGACTAAGGTGAATCAGAATACAGGGTAATAGATGATAGTGTATATACTCTAGACCTTTACCTGCTATGTAAGACCAAAGGCAGAGAGGTTTATTGTGTCTTTTTTTTTTTTTTTCTTTTTTTCTTTACATGGGCAGGCACCAGGAATCGAACCCGGGTCCTCGGGCTTGGCAGGCAAGCATTCTTACCTGCTGAACCACCATGGCCCACCTGTTTATTGTGTCTTGAATCTTAATCTTGAGAGCACCTAAGGCTCGGACTGGGGCTCAATAAAAGTTTCATGAACTAAGTTTCCTTTCCTGTTACCTATAATTTCCCGGGGGTTCCTGGGCCAGATCAGTCCTGAGGCCCAGAGGGACCAGCCTTTCTAAGATTATCAACCAGTTACATTCCCCTATCCTTTAGTGTGGACACCCCTTCTCAACGTGGGAAAGTCGGAACGGGCATTGTCCAAGGATCCCTGTAGATTAGGAGGGAGGTGGGGGAGAGAGAGGAGTTATAACAGAGGGAATAGGATTTGGTAAATGAGTATGACTGCTAAATCATTGTTTTGATGTTTCTTTTGGCCTCCATTATTTTGGAGCAGTTAAAGGGAAAGACTTGAAATAGTGGAATGGTAACCTATGAAATCTAATTTAACAAGTGACTACTTGTAATAGTGTACTTTGAAAATTATTGCTTTTTCTTTCTTTCCTTTGTATAGATGTTATATTTCACAATACAAACTGTAAAAAAAAAAGTTATCCTCAAAGCCACAGGGCCAAGTACTATACTGATTGAGGAACAGTGAGGACTTTCATGCTTTTGAACATAAAATGAGAGTTTATTAGCCTAAATCCATGATGAAATCATTGAAGGTGTCATACCAGGAAACAAATCCCTGGAGAAGATATTAACAACTTAACATATTCAGTTCAAGTGGGAAGATGAATTCCATGTAATGAACAGACTAGTTTGGATAAAGGTAATAAAATATTTGTAAAAAATGATATTTTGAAACAATAGTCATTTTCCCTGGACCCTTTTATCTGGTTCTCCAAAGATGGTCTGCAGAGCCCAGTCGTTCAGGGATTGTCCTATTTACAGAGAGAAAATCAACAGCGATTTATTTACTCTCTACTTTGTGCAAATCACACAAACATCACTTTATATAACATCAATGTATATATACACAAATTGTATGAAGTAAAGATGAATTATGATATTTAATAAATATGAGATTGCATGAAGTGGTAGGTAAGGTTTTTTTTTAATACAGCTTTTGTGTTATGGGCTATCTCGGAAGGTCCTGTCGGAGATCCACTTAGGTCATTTTTTTGCCTCAATAATCCAAAGCCCTCAAAAGTTTTAGAATCACAGGTCTATACATTACTCAAGCTCAGTGAAAACTGTTCAGATATTCCATGAGTTCATGAAGGCAGAGCATCTTATTATATGACCATTCTAAAACTTAATCAATTACAAATAGATTAAAGATTAAACGCAGGTTTTAATTTTTGACAAAGACAAGTAATTTGGCTAGAAAACTAAGTAGTCTGGACCCTAAATCTTAAAACTCTCTTTCTGGAAGCTCTGTACTGAAAGAAATGGTATTATGAAAATTTCCATCTTTATTTACCACTCTGCTGTTCAAAAGAAATGCACGGTAAGTCATATATGTAATTTAAAGTTTTCTACTAGTGATAATAGAAAAAGGAAAAATAATTCATTTTAATGAATTTTATTTAACCTAGTACACAGAAGTTATTATAGTTTTGATATGTAGTTAATATAAAAATATTAGCAATACTTTCTATTCTTGAGTTTTTTTGTACAAGGTTTTGAAAGCGGTATATATCTTACACTTGGAGGACAAATCAGTTCAGACTAGCTACATTTCAAGTGCTCAGGAGCCACATCTGACTAGTGACATCCACCTGGGACAGCTCAGGTTTAGAAAAACTCTATAATATGAACCATATTATATACATGGGTATGGCTACAACCTGATAATTGTGTACTTGTTTTATATTAAAAGCCTTCAAAATGAAGTATTTGAGCAAGATGGTATTATAGGTCTTGAGACTTCTTATAAATCTTTTATTTGGAGTCTCTGAAATTGAAAGTCTTATACTAAATAGGTACTAATTTATGAAGATTCTGGGACTCTTTCAGGAAGATTTAATATGCAGAAACATTAACTTTTCAATTTTATGATAATCACCCATTAGAAGGGTCATGGAAAGAATAGGGGCCCTTGGTTTAGCCCCTGTTTTTCACTTTGTTGCTGGTCTAACTCAGGTTTCCACTCTCATTGGTTTTGATGATTGTAACTGAAAAGAAAGAAGGTAGTATTTATATCACTTTCTGTTCAATATGCATCTTCTCTTATGAACACAAAGATATTTATATATTATTTAATTCTATTAACTGCTATAAGGTTGATAGTATTTGTATCTCATTTTTGTAAGTGAAAAAATTAGTTTTCACAATACCACTTTTTAGTGAACCCAAAATGGTACTCAAGATGGTTAGAAAACTCTGAAATCAGATACATTAAACTTATTATTTTTCTGTTTCTTTAAAAGAAATTCAGTTTTTTCCTGTTTTTTCTTTTAAAATTAAAATCTAACGTACACAGTAAAGAACACATCTTAAATATGCACCTCAATTAATTTCTTTTACTTATGTCTACATCACTCAGATCGAAAGATAGAACATTTCCAGCTCACCAGCAGTCTCCCCTATGGCCATAACCAGTAGATAACTCCCCAAGGAAACTACAGTTCTAACCTCTACCCCCATAGCTTGATCTTGCCTGTTCTTGAACTTCATATAAGTGGACTCATAAACTGTGCATTATTTTGTTTCTGATTTCTTTTGTTCAAAATTATGTCTATGAGATTCATTCATGTTCCTGAGTGCAATAGTTGTTGATTCTTTTTCACTTTATATTATTTTGTTATATTAATATGTAGCAACTTTCATCCATTTTCCTGTTAATGCATTTTGCTGTTCATTTTTTACATGTCTTTTGGTGGACATAAACACTCTCTTGTGAATATACTTAGGAGTGAAATTGTTGAGTATACTATCTATAGCTATGTTTAGCTTTTACATACTGTCAAACAGTTTTCCTAAGTGATTGCACTAATTTACACACCCACCAGCAGTGTGTGAGAGTTCTAGTTGTTCCATGTCTTCATTAACACTTCATCTTTTCAGTCCTTTCATTTTAGCTATTGGAATGGAATAAAGTTATTTTTTTGCTTTGCATTTCACAATTGGTCAATAAGGCTATAAACATTTTCATAAACTTATTGGCCAATTAGACATCCTGTTTTCTGAAGGGCCTGTTCAATCCTTTGCCCATTTAAAAAATTTCTGAGTTGTTAGTTTTGCTTTTTTTTTTTTAATTTTTAATTTTACGTTCTAGAGGTGAGACCTTTGTGGGATGGTTGTATCTTCTCTCAACATCTTCTCCCAATCTGTAGCTTGTGTTTTCATTCTCCTGATGGTTTCTTTTGATGCTTAGAAGTTCTTAATTTTAATGAAGCTGAATTAACAAATCTTTTTATGTCACATTAAGAAATTATTTAATAGCATTATTAAAAAATAATACTACTTTTTAATATCTGTGGGCCTATTTAGAGATAATACCTGCCATATCACCTCTACAAAGTTGTTTTCAGGAGAAATCTTGCAAATGAAAATGATTTGAAAAACTAAAATTTAGTGTTGTGGTATTAGTTTATTCTGTACTTGAGAAGATCCAATTGAGCCTTATTCTTGATCTATCATGTCACAGTTCTCATTCTTGTTATTGGATGAAGCTCCTTTCTGCAACACTGAAGGTGTTCAAGGCCATAGGGGAATTTTCCTGAATTTTATCCCAAACATTTGAGACGGTGTCACATAGTTTGGAGTATATATTCTGGTATCAGGCTTCTGAGGTTTTAAAGCCAGCTTTATGGTTTCCTAGCAGGATGATCTAGGGTAAGTCAGGATGTGATATAAAGTACCTTACTAGTACTATATTCAGGGAAAATTTAAATATAAAGAATTGTTAACTAGTAGAAAGTATTTAACTACTAAAAGGGGTGAGTCATCTAAGGGGTTCAGAGGTAGCAGGTGCAGAGGGCACCCTCTAGCTCTTGGCTGGTGGGGAGTGGATGATAGAGGAACTTGGGAGGAGAGAGGGGCTTGCAACCACCAAGGCTGAGATTCACACCTATTCAAGGAAGGTATGTACCACAGGGACATGCTGACTACTCGAGCATCTGTGAGGAGAGCCTGATGGTGCAGTTGGGACACTTCCAAGCTGACCACTGGGCTCTCATGCTGAGAGATAATGGAGGCTTTCCCTAGCACCCTCCATTGACAAAGCCTAGCATTATACCCGTTCCAGAGACACAAAGCAGGGCAACTCCATGGATAACTGCCAGTTACTTATTCTCCTATGCCTCATTCTCTTCCTCTGGAAACTGGGGATAATAATTCTCCCTCATGCCTAGAATTGTTGTGACAAGTAAATGAGTTATGCATGTTCTTAGGCCAGAGGCTAGCACACGTCCCTGTTGGTGCATCTTTATTATCTGGTGCCAGGCCAGAATTATGAGCCAATGTAGAGACAAATAAGACACTGCCTCTGCTTCATGGAGCCTCATTTGGAGTACCTTTAATAAACTAATAAGAGTTTAAGATTCTTCTTGGTTTATATTTTCAGGATTAATACCTATTATCTCAAAGCCTGTCTTTAGGAAACTAAAGACTTTTTCCCACTGTTTATCTATTTGTTTATTTGTTTACTATCTCTTTTTAACAGAGACCTAGGCATGATATCTTTCAGCTTGATTCCTTAAGTAGAGAAGTGAGTCCCACATAAAGGAATTCATTCTTTCAACAAATAATTACTGAGTGTCTAATATGGGCCAGGTAGTGTTCTAGGTGCTAAGACAAGACAAAAAAAAACCTTCTATCTTCATGGAAATTAAATTCTAGTCGGGGGGATGGTGAAGGTAGACAATAAACAAAATAAGTAAAAACACGGTATATGTGATCAATACTATAGAGAAAAAATTAAAACTGAAATAGGGGTGGACTTGGTTTTTTTTTCCCAAGTATGATAATTGATTTTATGTGTCAACTTGTCCACATTATGGTGTCCAGTTGTTTGGCCTAGAAGTTGTCATGGGGGGATTTCTTAGCTGGTATTGGCATTTATGCTCAGCTGACCTTAATTAAGTCAAGAAGATGGCCCTCAACATAGGATGCTATGGATGGGCCTCGTCCAACCAGATGGAAGTCTTAAGAGATGGAACTGAGGGTTCCAGGGATCAGAAGGAATTCTGCCTTAGGACTATACCTTCTGCTTCTTCCTGAGTTTCCAGCCCACTGGCTTCCACTAAGAAATACAGACTCAACTTCAACATCACTCTTCCTGGAATTTCCCCACCCTATGGAATTCAGACTTGTTAGCCCCCATAATGGTGTGAGACAATTCCTTAAAGTAAATCTCTTAATACACAGAAATAGAGTTGATAGGTTAGATGGATAGATGATATATAGACAGACAGAGATAGAGCTTGCTGTTTCTGTTTCTCTGGAGAACCCTGACTAATACACCAACTCTCACTACTTAAAAAGAATTGTGTGGGTTTTTTTGGTGCCAATTCTATATATATTCTACAATTCTATAGCAGTTGTAGAAACTAAAAAACCCATGTTCCCAGGAGAGCTCATGCTGAGAAGGTTTCCCCTGTGCACATAAAGATTTTGGTTAAATTTGAGTTCAGTTCTCTTTCTCCATTTTTTTTAAACCTCCCTTCATAATATTATGAAAGAAACATGTCCGCTTCTTCAGTCAACTCAGATTCATTGTACCAAGTTGCACATACACCCAGAGGGCTATAAAGTCCTCTCCCAGTTGGTAGAAGATTTTATTCTCTTTTAACTGCCAGATTAGTAGGGATCATATCCAGTGAGTTGCTAAATCCAATCTTTTTCACCTTGTATATCTGAATGCCAACCTCTCCTTAAATCTGAGCAGGCCCTCCATGTTAAATTCTCTTTTAAAAATTCTTCCTCTTTTAAATATTCATGGGACTGGCAGATCTCCAACCTATGAGATAAAGGTAGAAGTTTTAAACGAATCTGTTCCATTTAATTCCCCCATTCCAAAGACTTTAGAAACAGGTCTGAAAATTACAGGAACCACAAATTTAAAAAGTGTTAAGTTTGATATGTCTTAAATTAATACTTTAATTTATTCACCACAGAATGTCTTCACACATCGCTGTTTTCTATAATTTATACCATGTCCTGTCTACTCAAGTTAATATGTGGAACATGGTTAAATTATGCCTTAAAAGGGATATGAAAACTATCTACAAAATGGTGATGGGAAAAGGGTCTAACTAGGAGTAATGGGATAAAATTTAAATAAGAAAAATTGGAACTGAAGTTTCAGAAAAACTGTCAAGTATTTAAGATGAGCCTAACTGGAATAAGTCCCTCAGAAAACAAGACTTTAAAACATTTAGCATGAGTATCCTGGAAATGAATGAGACAAAGTTCTAGAAAATATTTCTATAGGGAATCCGTAATTGTACATGTGGCCTGAGACATGGCCAGATAATCTAATAGAACTTTTTTGTGTTTCATATCTTCAGATTTCAATCTTTGGCTAATCATGTCAAAGAAGGTTTTGGGATAAAGACCAAATGAACAATTCAATAGAGAAGAGCAGCATGTTTTGCCAATATGATTTCATTTTGTTCTTTTTCCCAGCGTATATAATGTGCTGACAGGACTTCTGTTCATTTTCCTATGGCTGAGCTAACACTGCCGAAGGTGCTAAACTGGTGACTCAGGGACCTGAGGTCTGTTGTCCATTGCCCTGACTCTGTAAGATCTATAAAGGCAGGATGATCTCTATGTGAGTCTGTTCTGTTTTATTTCTGAGATTAAAAATAGCATACTCTGATAGTTTAGAGCTGTATGTACCCAGAAAAACATGCTCTTAAACTCCATCCCTTCCTATGGGTATGAGCCTATCATAAGTAGGACCTTTGGAAAAGGATACTTCAGGTAAGGTATGGCTCAGGATGGTTATAATTGGAGTGCTTTATAAGAAGGATGACACTCAGAGAAAGAAAGCCATGGGAAGCAAGAAGCTGAAACTCAACAGAACCCAGAAGAGAACAGGGAAGTCAATAGGGGCCTCCATATGCATTGCCACATGACAAAGGAAACCAAACCAAGGACTACAGGCAGCCAGACCCAGAATGCCAGTGTTTGGGGATAAAGCATTGCTTGATGTCCCCTTGATTTGGACTTTCTCTTTGCCTCAAAACCCATTGTTTACACCAACCCATTGCATGGTATTTGCTTGAGCAGCCAAGGAAACTAAAGCAAATACTATTTTGTGTTTTTATACATTAGCAATTTGATATTATGTTCATTAATTCACTTAAACTCCTCCCTATGTGCAAAGCCCTTTGTTCTAGGTTTTGGGCCCTGTAGCAAATATAGAAGTCTGAGAAATGGCTCTTGTCTTCAGTGGGTATGCCATTTAGTAAGCTGTTGAAATGAGAAAGAGCAGCTTTCTTGCACATGGCCATCACTTATAAAATACTAAAAGCAAAACAGAAAATGGAATTCAGAGGGGTTAGATTGAGAGGTAAGGTCACAGGGCATATGCAGGAGAAGGTAGCCAGTTTGGGTGAGTATAGATTTATTTTCTTCTATGGTTTTTACAATGGACTTTTTTTTACTCTGAAGTCATATTTCAGTAGAAAAGCATTCCTTTAAAACAGAGAGTTGAGGATGTGAAATGAGTTTGGGAATTCTTCAGAGTTCCAGACATCTCTGATCTGCTGCTTCCAGAGTCTTCACTCCAAAGCTTTGTCCTCTTCCCCTTCTCTTAGCCTCCGTCAATGTCACACCCTTGTTCCTCTGCTCTGTTCTTGTAAGCTCTGCTTTCACAGACTGTATCTTAGCACTGGACCAAACTCCCCCAAGATGCCCTACACCATTCAGGCAACAGGGAATACTTGTGGAGATTGAGGATACTTAACACCTACCACCTACCCACTACCGTCTCCTAGACAGCACACACCTTACTCCATCCTCACTGGGGAACCAGAACGTCTCCCACTATCTCCAGAATTATTTATAGTTGAATCTTTGCTGAAGAGAGCACATCTTAAATGGAGTAATTTAGTTTTTAAAATCAACAAAGTAAAATAAATACATTGGCTATTTGCCACAAAACTTAGATGATTGGATGATTCTTCTGGCTTCGTAATTTGATTATTATTAAGTAATTAGCTATATAGATATGAGTATACACTTTTAATAATTTTTGCTAGTTTAATATCAATAGTTTATGAGCACATATAACAGATAAAATGTGAATATACACCACATTAGCTTTGTATATATGTGAATGTGTGTGAAAAATAACATATACAAAAAAGCAATAAACTTCAAAGCACACTGAAACCATTAGTTATAGATGGATTTCAGGGTTTGGTACGGGTTACAGTTCCACAATTTTAGGTTTTTCCTTCTAGCTACTCCAAGACACTGAACACTAAAAGAAATATCAATATAGTGATTCAGTAGTCATACTCATTTGTTAAATCCTATGTTCTATGTTATAACTCCAACTTCTCCTTTTCTCCAAATCATTAGGGTTATTTGGGCTATGCCCATTTTGACTTTTTCGTGTTGAAAAAGGCTATTGATAATATGGGATGGGGGATGGATTGAGTTGATATATGGAGAGGCTGGCCCCTCTGGATTTCAGGACTATTTCAGGACATCTGGAGGCTGTAGGTTTCTGGAAAATAATCATGGTACATGGAACCTAGGTGGTTTAGGGTTAGCAGGAATGTTTTGGTTGGGGGTTGGCAAACCATGGTAAATAGCAATATCTAGCTGAAGCTTGCATGAGAGTAGTGTCCAGAATAGCCTCTTGGCTCTGTTTGAACCCTCTCAGCCACTAATGCCTTATTTTGTTAAAATTATTTTCCCCCTTTTGGTCAGGATGCCATGGTTGATCCATACTTCCAGGGCCAGGCTCATCCCTGTGAGTCACATCCCATGTTGCCAGAGAGACTTTCACCCCTGGATGTAATGTCTCATGTTGGGTGGAAGATAATGATTTTCTTTGCAAAGTTGGGCTTAGAGAAAGAGAAGGAGGCCACATCTGAGCAAAAGAGATCCTCTGAAAGTAACCCTTAAGCATAACTATAGGTAGGCTAAGCTTCTCTGTTATATAAATAAGCTTCACAAGAGCAAGCCTCAAGATCAAGTGGTTGGTCTATTCACTTAGGAATCCCTAATGTTTGAGCCAGTAACAGGGTTTCCCCTGTGGTAAAGTTTAATAGTTCCATATAGTTTCTCCCATCCCTCAAGGGAATTTGCCAATACTTTTTATTTATCTGCTCAACATATTCTGGGATGTATCCAGGCATTAAGCTATATAGAATTACAAGCCCTCATTCCCATTCTGGGTTCCATGTGTTTATGTTGATTAAATGATCTATCCAGACAGTTTGAGTTGGATTATGTGCTGTGGAAAACTTAGGTTTTGAACAAAATAAACTTCTCTTCCTTTGGTCTCATAGTGTAGAAGTTAGATTCAGGTGTCAACTTGACTAGGTGAAGGTGCCTAGTTCTACTGCTGTGGACATGAGCCAATGGCATGTGAACCTCATCTGTTGCTGATTACATCTGCAGTCAGCTAGGAGGCGTGCCTGCTGCAATGAATGATGTTTGATTTAATTGGCTGGTGCTTAAATGAGAGAGCTCAGTATAGCACAGCCCAAGCAGTTCAGCTTTCCTCATCTCAGCACTCACAGCTCAACCCAGGCTTTTGGAGATGCAGAAAGGAACCACCCTGGGGAAAGCTGTTGGAACCCAGAGGCCTGGAGAGAAGGCCAGCAGAGATTGCCCTGTGCCTTCCCATGTAAGAAAGAACCTCAGTTGAAAGTTAGCTGCCTTTCCTCTGAAGAACTATATGTTAACTAAATAAATCCCCTTTTATTGAAAACCAATCTGTCTCTTGTGTGTTGCAATCCAGCAGCTAGCAAACTAGAACACACAGAGTAGATGAAGTTCTAAATACAATATCCTCCTTACCCCTGTGTTCTGATTTACCTTAGTCTTGACCCAATTGGCTTTGTTCTGATCTCTAACTGAAGACTGATCTTTTTAAATTTCTTTAACAGTTGTTGTATGTGGCAATGCTGCCTTTCAGACCTGCAGAACTCCTACTCTGAGTCTTAAGTGTCACACAAGTACCCAAATTAGGGAAATACCAGATTATACATATATAGCACAGCTTCTCAAAAATCTAGAAATAATGTAACAGCTCCAGACTAAATGTGACTGCTACTAGGTTCAAATTTTCTTATAAGTATTTTCTAAATGTGACCATACAATATTTGCTTTTTTGTTCCTCACTTATTTTGCATAACGTAATGTCCCCCAGGTTCATTCACATAGTTGCATGCCTCACAACTTTGTTCCTTTCTGTAGCAACATAATATTTGATCATATGTATACACTACAGTTCACCATTCTACTTCTTAGTGTATCATTCAGCCACCTCCATCTGTTAGGTATCGTGTATAATGTCCAGAGTTAACAGTCCATGTCTCACATTAGCCTCACTTCGTTGTATAATCATCAACACTCTTAATTTTAGACAAATTTCATTGCTCCCAAGAGAAAAATAACCAATAAACATACCCTCACCAAAGAGAAAATCCAGACCTCTCTTTAACTCTTGTCCTCTCCCACCCCAATTATTTACCCCTGGTATTGCTGTGGTACTGTTGATGCCTTCCTGTTAAACATAGTCCGTAGCATACAGTAGTAGTATTCCACCATACTCTGATATTATTTACTCTTTGTACAAATTCATACCTTTGAAGTAGTTAATGTAAGAACTTATTTATATTTGTTCTGTTAATGGGTGGGCTACATGAGTCTATACAACTCCTCTCAATCTTATTCACCTTCAATATGGCAATATTACTTATAGACCTACTAATGAACTGCCCTCACTTCTATCCATTCCCTTACATTTAATTTCACCCATCTCTAGCTTCTGTGTATCTCTAGGGTCCCCTATATGCTGTATTATAAGCTTCTGAGTTTACCTTTACCAAAGTCATAAAAGTGAAATCATACAGTATCTATCCTTTTGTGTCTGACTTATTTCATTCGCCATTTTGTCCTCAAGGTTCATCCCTGTTGTCATAGGCTTCAGGATATCATTTCATCTCACTGCTTCCTAATATTCCATCAAATGTATACTACATTTTGTTTATCTACTCGACAGTTGATGGACACTTGGATGTTTCCATCTTTTGGCATTTGTGAATAATGCTACTATGAACATGAAGTGTACAAATGTCTGTTTGTGTCACTGCTTTCAGTTCTTCTGGGTACACGCTGAGTGGTGGATTGCTGGGTCATAGGGCAGCTCAATATTTAGTTTTCTAAAGAACTGCCAAACTGTCTTCCATAGCAGCTATACATTATACATTCCCACCAGCAGTGCATAAGTGTCCCAATTTCTCCACATCCTCTCCAACATTCGTAGTTTCCTTTTGTTTAATAGCAGTTATTCTTATAGGTGTGAAGTGGTATCTCATTGTAGTCTTGATCTGCATTTCCTTTATAGCTAATGAAAATGAACATCTATTCATGTGCTTTTTAGCCATCTGGATTTGCTCTTCAGAAAAATGTCTATTCATATCATTAGTCCATTTTATAATAGGGTTATTTGATCTTTTGTTATTGACTTTTATGATTTATGTATATAGGATATCAAACCTTTATCAGATATGTGATTTCCAAATATTTTCTCCCATTGACTTGGCTGCTACTTCATCTTTTTGACAAAGTGTTTTATGGCACAAAAACATTTTATTCTGAGGAGTTCCTATTTATCTATTTTTTATTTTGTTACTTGTGCTTTGGATGTAAAGTTTAGGAAACTACCTCCTAATACTAGATCTTGAAGATTTTTCCCTACATTTTCTTCTAGGAGTTTTATGGTACTGGCTCTTTTATTAGGTCTTTGATCCACTTTGAGTTTATTTTTTTATAAGGTATAAGGTACAGTCCTCTTTCATTCTCACATTAGCTTTTAAAATAATGATTTAGTCATATGATATTATAAGAGTTTCAATATTTGCAAAGAATTGGGAGTGAGAGTCCTTTTTTCCTTTTCTGTTTTTCTTAATGAGGATGATCAGGTTTGAACATAAAGTGAGAATTAGCCAGATTTGGCTCTATTTATGACTTCAAATCCTTACTTTTCCACTCAATGTGTTTTGTGTTTTTTAAGGAAAAACAGCATGAGCTTTTAAGCATTTATGCTATGCCTACTCCATTCTTCTTTAGTGTTCAGGTGAGTGCAGTTACATTTTATTATAGTATCTTTGATCTCTGTATTTTCACAATTTGATCATGTGGATTTCCTGCAGATTTTTAAAGGTTCCTATGAGTGCTTCACTTTTAAAATCCCAACTCCCTTTCCAGGAAATGAGAAGAGAATTTGAGCTCCAGCTACACAAGTTGTGTTGACAAGTAAGTTTTCACATGGCTTCAACCTCATCCACTCTTTAGGGACAAGCGCACTTGGTGTCTGTCTATAGTACACCAATAAAATATTTTCAGCTGCTTAGGCATCTTAAACTCCAAAATACCCCTGTCTGATCCTGCTGTTTTCAGAGGCTGCTTTTTTGATATTCTGGTGTTTTAGGTACATTTTTTTGTGGGCAACTCAAGAGGTATTATATACCTAAGAATTCCAGTTTTTAAGTCTAAGTTGTTTATTCCTGGTTGATATTCCTTGCTGACTGTCATAAATTAAGGTTGCAAGTTTTAGGAAGAGAGACACAAAATAGGAACACCCAGTATAATTTGAATTTCAGATAAAAAACAAATAATTTTTTAAGTACATGTATACTCCATGCAATACTTGAGACATTCTTATACTAAAACAAAAATTATTTTTCTTTATCTGAAATTCAAATTTAACTGGATGTCCTGTATTTTATTTGGCAACCTTATGAAAAATAGTCATTTTTGCTCCTGTAGCCTCTCTACCCTTAAATTCCCAGAACTTTCCCTGGGACTCAGAGTTTAGATAGAAAGGGAACATGAGTGAGGATCTAGGGCAAGATGTGTGATAGCTTGTAAGCTCCTTTCCAGGCTTGGAAAAGTGGTTCTGAGATGTCTAGTCAAAGAAGGGAGACCTAGGCATGAGGTAGTCCCAAGGATAATATGGATCCTCATGGGCCCAGATCTAGCTGGGCCCATCCAGTTAGAGCAATATCATTTTTTCCAGTCTCCTGCTAGGCAGCAGCAGTTATCAGTGAGTATGTGGTCCCCGAAATAGCTATCTGTAGTCTATAGCCAAATCATATTATACTTCACGGGTTTCCAACATCTCATCTCTGATCAAGGTTCCCTGGCACACAACTACTGCATAGGGAAATGTCATTCTGCTTGTAAGATGTTTGTATGACACACAAAAATTAATCTATGAAGATTTGCAGCTTCCTGTCTGCTCCCTGAAAAGAAGGATTCTGCCTTTACCTGGGCTGTGAGGGGATTGGAGGCAATTAAAGAAACCAAGCCCAGTTTGATTGATTGGAAAAAGGCAGCAAAATTCTCTCTCAAAAAGAACAGGTTCAGAAGCTGAGGGGGATGGACAGAAAAAAGAACGTGGCCGAGTGGTGTGTGTGCATGTATGTGTTTGTGTGTGTGTGTGTGTGGTGTTGGTGGGAGGGAGTTTGGGGGAATATGAAGAGGAGGAAGGAGGCTGGGCTCTGTGAGAGGTCAGAGTGGGAAAAGGAGAAAGAGAAAGAATGTTTTTGCTAAGTTTTGCTATGGGTTGAGAAAGTCATCCCTCTTTTAGCATTGTGGAGAGACCACAGTTAATATTTAAATATTACTTTGCTGTCACAATATTTCCTCTGAATGTAACATGCTAGACACTACCTGAACCAGCTTTATGCTGTTTGCACAAGGTGAGGAAGGAACAAAGGCAGGAGTTAAGAATCCATTCAATTGGGATTGAAAAAAAAGACGCTGGGGCAGCAAAACTATAAAACAAGTGCCTCGATTATTACATCATTATAGCACTCTCTGAGAAGAGCTAAAATAGTCATTCCCAACACAAACATTAAGAAATAGACATTATCCATTCATGCTTCTGTGACATTATCGATTTTGTCTTTACTTCCTTTGCCCCCTTTCCCTTCATAGTTAAATATATTGTGTGACACGAGCTGTGAGCATAAGATAAACATTTTTTTTGGTCACAACAAAGTAGAATTTATGTTCCAAATTAGTAGGGTTTCCCCTTCAAGCTAGTCACCATGTATGCTAAAGTATTTACTGAAGTGATATAGCCTTTGTTCAAAAACATTGGGATCTCCTTTTGGAATTATCATCATAGTTTATGTCAAATTAATTTGATTGTTCTCAGTAATTTTCATCCTTAAAGATGCATTTGACTTTTAGAAACAGCTGAGGCTAATTTGGAACATAGTTTGATGAATAGAATGTGAAATTAAAATAAATAACTTTTTTGGATAAAAAAAGATTAGAAAGAAATGAATGACAATTGCTGGGCTCATAAACTGAAAATAAGGATTCTAAATTATTTTGAACAATAGATTGAGGTGAATAAAAGTCTAATCTCCCAAAAAACTTTTGACAATAACCACTTGCTTGGAATTGAGCTCATTCATTCATTCATTCAACATTCTTTCAGTAAGCATGACTCAAAGACCAGCTCAATCTTAGACAGTGGCTCTGTGGCTACCAAGATAAAAAAACTAAGTTCTTGTCCTCAAAGAACTTCTAATTCCATTGGAAAACAGATACACAAGCACACACAATAGTATGTAGGCCCACAATTCTTAACGGAAATTTTTGATGAGTTTGGAATTCAGAATTTTTAACAGTTTAGCAGTTACATGGATGCCATTCCAGTTGTGATGGCCGCATAACAATTACCTCCAAAACTCAGTGGCTCAGAACAACAAACGCATTTATTTTGCTCGTGAACCTGCAGGTTGGAAAAGGCGCATTGTGGGGTAGCTCATCTTTGTTCTGACCGAACTGTAGCTGGGTTGGCAGGAATCATTTGAAGGCCCACTCACTCTCCTAGCCAGGAGATGCCGCTGGCTGGTGGTTGAGATGTCCACTGGGGTTCTGGCCAGAACACCTCCTCTTGGCCTCATCATGTGGCCAGGGCACCCTCACAATAGTGTGGTGAGTTCCATGGGCATTGTGAGGGTGGGAACCAGGCAGAAGCCCTATCACCTTGTATGACCTGGCCTTTGAAGTCAAGCGTGTCACTTCTGCTGCTTTTTATTCACTAAGACAGTCATAAAATCACTCCCAGTTTCAAGGAGGAGACTGTGATACTGAGCGGAAGTTCTGGAAGAAACTGTGAGATGAGATACATTTTGGGGAAGGGACAACAGGTGCGTATGATAATGTTACATAATACACCAGTCTAAGGCTTCATGCTGTCCTCAAAACTGTAATATTTCTGCAGCAAGATTAATGAAGGCTCTCACAGAGTGGAATAAATTGAGATTATAAATATAAATGGTTCAGTCAGCGTTTTGCTACCAAATGAGTTACAAAAAAATTTTTAGTTTGCAAAGATTCTCTGGGTATCAGAATTTCCAATAAGTTATGTTTGATCTGTAATATAATTTAGGCTGATGGAAGCTCAAAGTGTCTACAACATATTTAGGAGGAGAGATTGTAGAAGGATTAGGGGTATGTAGGAAAGCTTCACAGAGAGGTAGCTGAAAAGGGATCAGTTAGGAAGAATGTTCGAAACCAAAGGAACAGAGGGTGCAAAGAAATGCAGGTCTGAGAGAGCCTACAGTGTCTGGAGAAAAGCAAGATCTTCAAAAATAGCTGGAAGATATACATACAAGAGTGTATATGTATTAAACAAGTAGGTTGTGTGTGACACACTAAGGAAATTGGAGTTCATCCAGTTGTAATAATGTGAGTCCAATTAGAAATTTTAAGCAGTAGAGGAATATGATCATACTTGCCCTGCAGAAAGATTATTTTGGTGGCACATAGATGATAGATCTATCTTAGGGAGCTTTGCATAGGCAGCTAGAATTGATAATTGCATGAAATAAGAGGAAGAACTGTGGCATTTCGCTCCCTTTTCAAGTTTGCACTTAAGTCAGTAAATCAAGAAAAGCATGATGTGGAGATGAATTGTCAGTTTCTCTCTTTTTAAATTTTCTATTGTAGTAACATAAATACAACTCAAAATTTCCCATTTTTACCACTTTCAAGTGTATAATTCAGTGATATTGATTACTATCACAATACTATCCATTTTTCACTATTATCTATTATTCCAACTTTTTCATCACCTCAAACAGAAACTCTGCACCCAATAACTCCTTCTCCCCACCCCGAAATCCACCCCATACCCTGGTAACCTATAATCTACTAACTGTCTCTTTGAAATTTGCTTCTTCTATGTCTTTCATACAAGTGACATTGTACAATATCTGTGTTTTTGTGTCTGGCTTATCTCTCACTTGACATGATGTCTTTCAGGTTTATCCATGTTGTAGCATGATTCAGAACTTCATTCCCTCTTAGAGCTGAATTATATTGCTCTTGTGCTGGTTTGAAGCTATTATGTACCCCAGAAAAGTCATGTTTTAATCGTGATCCGATCTTGTGGGGGCAGCCATTTCTTTTAATCCTGATTCAATATTGTGAGTGGAAACTTTTGATTAGATTATGCCACAGAGATATGGCACACCTAATTGTGGATATGACCTTTTGTTTCGATGGAGATGTGACTCCACCCATTCAAGATGGGTCTTGATAGTTTACTAGAGTCCTTTAGAAGGGGAAATGTTTTGGAGAAACTTCAGAGCTGACACAGATGCGGATGCTTAGAGAGCAGTTACTTGAGTGACACAGATGTTTGGAAATGCTTGGAGTGCCCACAGAGAGAGAAAATGCCTAAACAACAGCAGAGCCCAGCAGATGTCGCCATGTACCTTCCCATGAAATGCTAAGCAAGCCTGAACCCAGAGTTGTGTCCCAGAGAAATGGAGTGAGGCCTGCAGATGCTTAGAGAGGAAACTACTGGCATCAGAAACTGAAAGCAATGAACTGAGAACAAGGACCAGTAGACACCAGTCATGTGCCTTTCCAGATCACTCTTTCTTCAGCCAAGGTATCTTTCTCTAGATGCCTTAGTTAGGACATATTTATGGCCTTAGAACTGTAAACTTGTAATTTAGTAAATTCCTTTTTTAAAGTCCGTTCTATTTCTGATATATTGCATTCCAACAGCTTAACAGACTAATGCAGCACTGTTTGTGCATACCACATTTCATTTATCCATTCATCTTTTGATAGATACTTGGGTTGCTACCACCTTCTGGTTATTGTAAATTACGCTGCTATGAACACTGATGTACAGATATCTATTCAAGTCCCTGCTTTCATTTCTTTGGAGTATATTTTAAGAAGTAGGACTGCTGGGTCATCTGGTAACTGTGCCAGCTGTATACAAGGGTTCCTATTTCTCCATATCCTTGTCAACACTTACTACTGTCTTCTTAAACTTAATTTTTATGGAAGTAATACATATCTTTCTTCAAAAAGTAAAATAGCACAAGGCTTAGAATAAAAAGTAATATACCCTGTACCACATCTCATTATCCCCAGTGCTGCTCCCTAAAGGCTACCACTTTCACCCCTTTTAAAGTATTCAAAATAATGTGCTTTATCTGTTATAAGTGACAAGAAAAAAAAAACAATGGAAAGTGACTTATATGATAAATGATTCTTACATAACAGGAAGTGCAGGTTAGACAGGCTTTGGACACTATCTGCTGCCATCTCAGCTCACTCTTCTCAAGATCAGTCCCAGGAGTCACAGGAAGGCTCAGAAACATCCAATGGAAGTGAAGAGAAGAAGAGAAGACTAATTTTGAGAGTCTTGTTTCATCTCATTTTTCAGCAAACAAATCTTTTCCCAAAGTTCTCCAGTTCCCATCCATTCCTGTGCCTTGTTCTGGATTGTCTGTTGTCCATCTAAATGGGAATTGACACCAGATGGTAACTGAGATTCACAGAAAGGAATAAAGAGCACAGATAATGATAAATATTTGAGTAAATATAGAAGCAAATACATCTTTGCTTTTTTTTCTTACTTTCTTGAAAAATGATTTGATTGCCCAATGCAAAAATTGAAACATTGTTTTGTGGGGTTTATGATATAAGTAGATGTAATAAATATGATTACATTACCCCAAAGTTTGTGGAGGGTGGTATATGAAACTATAGAATTACAAGGTTCCTATATTGTATGCACATTAGTACCATATAAACTCTTAAGTAGATTGTGATAAGTTAAAGAAAAAGATAGAAATCCTTAGAGTGACTGTTTTAGTTTCCTGGCCCGCTCAAGGAAATACCATGAAATGGGATGAGTTAAACAATGAGAATTTATCAGCTCATGATTTTGAGGTTAAGATAGAAGTCTAAATCATTTACAAGGTGATGTTTTCTCCCTAAAGATTGCAGCATTCTGGGGCTGATTGTCAGTGAGCCTTTGTCCTTAGCTTGTGTTTTAGTTTCCTAGGCTCATCAGAAGGTTTAAGCACATATATTTCAGTTTTCTAAAGCTGCCAGAATGCAATATACAAGAAATGGATTGTCTTTTACAAAGGACATTTTAAGTTATGAGTTACAATTCTAAGGCCATGAAAATGTCCAAATTAAGGCTCCAATGAGAGGATACCTTCTCAGAGGAAAGGCTGCTGGCATCTGGGTTTCCTCTGTTACACAGGAAGGCACATGGTGATATCTGTTGTCCTTCTCCCCAAAATGTCTCTGTGGACATTTTCTTTCTCTGCTTCTCTCAGCTTTAAGCGTTCTTCAAAAAAAAGTCTCTCCTTTAAAGGACTCTAGTTAGCAGATTAAGACACACCATGAATGGATGGGGTCACTTCTCCATGAAAACAATCTAATCAAAAGGTCCACCCAACAATAGGTCTGCCCCCACAAGATTGGATTAAAAGAGCATGGCCAATTCTTGGGTATATAACAAATTCAAACCAGCACAACATATTTTTGTGGGTCCATACAGCTCCAAACCACCACTCCACCCTCTGAATTCCCAAAAGACATGTTCTTTCTACATGCAAAATACATTCATTCCATCATAACATTCCAAAAGCCTTAAGTCATTTTAGTAACAATGCTAAGGTCAAAGTCCCATCAAAATCAGTTATGGGTGTGGTCTTCCTGGGACACTATTACCATCAATCTGTGCATCTGTGAAACCTAATGACCAAGTTATCTGCTTCTAATATACAATGGAGGGACAGTCCTAGGGTAGACATTCCATTCCAATAGGGAGAAATTTGGAGGAAAACAGAGGTCATGTGTCTCAAACAATTCTGAAACCCAGCAGAACAAACTCCTTTAGATTTCAAGGTCTGAGAGTCATCTACAATGTTTCATTTTCTAGCCCTGATGGAATGGCAGTCCCACCCCTTCCAAGCACTTGCACAGCAGCCATGCTCTCCCAGAACACTAGGGTAAAAGCTCCATCCTTTCCCAGAATCTTAATGGCAGCCAGGCTCTCCAAAAACCCCAGGGCCAGGTCCCACTGTCTCTAATCATTGGGGTTGCAGCACTCTCCCTGAATAATGAGGCAGAAGGCCTGCCATTTCCAGGCACCAAGATAGACCTGCCATTTCTACACACATGGATGGGCCCACTCTCTTGGCCCAAGATGATCTGTTCAGTCCAGACTTTGGCTTCCATGGTTCTACACTGTTCTTTCCATTTATCTCTTCTCTGTCCCTTTCAGCCCAGGTTGACAGTGGTTCCAGTCATACAAATTTCACAAAAACCTTGTTGGCTTTGCTTGTAGTTCACAGGGCTCCATACAATTAGACAAAAGGACTTATCACAGATCCTTTCTGTATAACTGCATTTCCAATCCTGACTTCCTCTGAAATGGCTATTCTTTAAGGACTTGCTTTCTGGAAGCTCAGAGCACACTATCTGGATAGACTCAGGATTTTCCAAACCATAAATTCATTAGCCCAGCATTTCAGTTCTTAGCTTTTCCCTTTTCTCTCTCATTTCACTATAAGCTGTAAGGGAAAATCAGGCTACACTTTCCACATTTAGCGTGCAAATCTCCTTGGCTAAATATCAAGTTCATCACTCTCAACTTCTGCCTTCCATACAACATCAGAACTCAATTTCATCAAATTCTCTGCCAGCTTAAAACAGGGATCACCTTCCCACCAGTTTCCCATAACACATCCATCATTTCCTTCTAAGGCCTCCACAGAGTAATTTCAGTATCCATATTTCAACCAACAGCCACTTCAAACAATCTAGGTTTTTTATCAAGTAGCTCATAATTCTCCTACCCTCTACCCATTACCTAATTCCACAGCTGTTTCCACATGTTCATGGTATTTGCAAAACCAACAGCCCACTCTCCTGGTCCCAAAATGTATTTTAGTTTTCTGGGCTGCTCAAGCAAATACCATGAAATGGTTTGGGTTAAACAATGAAAATTTATAAGCTCACAATTTTGAATTTATGATAGAAGTCTCAATCAGGGCATCATCAAGGCAATGTTTTTTCTCCATGGACTGTGGCATTCTGGGACTGGCTGCTGGTGATTCTTTGTCCTTAGCTTCTCATATGGCAAGGCACATGGTGGTGTCTCCTGGTCTCTCCTTTTTGACCCAAGTTTCATTGATGTTTGGTTCCTTGCTGCTCCCTTTGTGATTTTTCATTTCTGTCTGAATTTCATTCTGCTTATAAAAGATGAAAGTAATAGGATTGACACACATCCTGATTGATGTGGCTCATACCTTAACCAATATAATCTCATCAAACATCCTACTTACAATGGGTTCATACCTACAGGAATGGATTAAGTTTAAAAACATGTTTTTCTGAGGTACATACAGCTCTAATCCACTACAGCAACTACTTAAAACTTATGCAAAGATGTTGCGTAACAAGTGAAAAAAATGGAAGATTAATAACATTCAAATAACCTAAAAGAAAGCAAGAAAGGAAAAAAAAAGAGGAACAAAGAATCAATTGGGATAGAAGGATGGAGTCCAGCCATCATCCCCTACCTTGCTCACTCCTTTATGCACTCACCTTCTCCCTCCTACTCTCCCCACCTTCCCTGGCAAACTCCCTTTTGGTCTTCTGCTAAGGAGGATGTTGGGCTCTTTGCCCTCCACTTCTTGGTCCTCTCACTGTTGCTGATCTCTGGTTCCATCCTCTCAAGACCAGGCACTGCTCAAAATGTGAAAACACAATCTGGGAAGAAGTGAAAATAGAGGATGAGAACATCAGTGACTGGACACACAGTGTACACCAGTCTGGACCAGGTGGAACAGCTGAGATCCCAGGCAGAACTGTAAGTCCTCCAAGCTGTGGAGGCCGGTGCCCCTCCCCATAGGTACCAGGGGAAAGGAAACAGACTTTACTAGCAGCAAAGGGCTTATCTCAACCAAGTTCCAGTTGTGGAATTAATTAACAAATTCTGACTACTGAAAGCAGGTCCCCAGCACAGACAAACCTAGAATAAGCATTGTTCTAATTTGCTAGCTGCCGGAATGCAATATACCAGAAACAGAATGGCTTTTAAAAAGTGGAATTTAGGGTGGGCCACGGTGGCTCAGCAGGTAAGAGTGCTTGCCTGCCATGCCCGAGGACCCAGGTTCGATTCCCGGTGCCTGCCCATGTTAAAAAAAAAAAAAAAAGGTGGAATTTAATAAATTGCTAGTTTACAGTTCTAAGGCTGAGAAAATGTCCCAATTAAAACAAGTCTATAGAAATGTCCAATTGAAGGCATCCATCCAGGGCAAGATACCTTGGTTCAAGAAGGCCAATGAAGTTTAGGGTCTCTCTCTCAGCTGGAAGGGCACATGGTGCACACGGCATCATCTGCTATCTTTCTCTACTGGCTTCTGGTTTCATAAAGCTCCCCAGGAGGCATTTTCCTTCTTCATCTCTAAAGGTCACTGGCTCATGGACTCTCTGCTTCGTGGTCCTGCAGCATTCTCTGCTCTCTCCAAATCTCTTTCATTCTCTGAAATATTTCCTCTTTTATAGGACTCCAGAAACTTATCAAGACCCACCTAAATTGGTGGAGACATGTCATCACCTAATCCAGCTTAACAACCACTTTTGATTAAATCATCTCTCCAGGGAGATGATCTGATTACAGCTTCAAACATACAGTTGAATAGGGATTATTCTGCCTTTAAAAATGGATTTAGATTAAAACATGGCTTTTCTAGGGGACATACATCCATTCAAACTAGCACAAGCATTAAAGGAACTAGTTTTTGCAGTGGCAGAGACAGGGCAGGGCTGATGGGAGAAAAAAAACCAAATGCCCAGAGGCTTTTTGAGTTGGACAGCAGAAAATACTGCAAAAGGGCTGGACCCCCAAAAAGCACTAGAGCCTGGAGATACATAGAGCCATGTACCAAGTCAAGCTCTTGATTGGCAAACCTGAGGAGCAGGGTCTGGCTCTAGAAAGGCTTTTTTAACTCCTTAAATAGCTCATTACACAGAACTGAAAACATCTCAGGCTCCAGCACTGCCCCAGGCAAGGGTGGAATTCAGTTTGTCTAAGACACAAAGAAATTGGTCAGATGAAAGGGGTTTATTCCCTAAAGGGTATATCTTCCCCAAGAAAAGGGGGCGGAGCCCAGCTCAAGTGGAATCCCTTCTTCAAGGAATTCAGGCCCCAGGTGTTGGAAAACAGAAGCAATAAAGCCACCCTATTACCTCACTTCTGTCTCAACCATGCCCCTAACAGGGAGAGTCTACTGAAATTAAAGGCACTGTATCACTTTAAGCTGGTGGGAAGCTGAAGACAGACAAATGCCACATGCTGGGCATGACAGGAAAAGCACAGAGTCTAGAGGCTTCATAGGAAAGTCTAACAACCTGCTGGATCTCATCCTCAGGGAAAACTGTTGCTGGCCACTCTTTCTTCCTGATTTGTGGGCCTGTGTAGTCTGGGAAAATCTGACTGGGGCCTATAAATCTGAGGAGACCCTCCTCAAAAAAAAAATAAAAAGTCTCCATATAGGCAGGGCAAGGAACAGAAAAAGAAGAATTGAAAATTCTGATCAGTTAAATAGAACCTATGCCAGAGGAATAAATTTAACTGAATGGCAAAGAACAGACATAGAATGAAGCTATCCAGCAAGAAAACCCTAGGTAAAAAAGTGAAAACAATGTCCAGAATAAACCAATTAAGGAAATCAAATGCTTACACATCAGCATTTTTGCCTGGAAAATCAAAGATGTGGCCCAGTCAAAGGAACAAACCAACATTTCTAATAAGATACAGGAATTGAAACAACTAACTCGAGAGGTTTGAACAAACATGGAAAATCTCATAAAAAATCAAATTCACAAGTTGAGGGAGGATATGAAGGAAACATTGGGTGAACATAGGGAAGAACTCAAAAGTTTGAAAAAACAAATCACAGAATGTATGTGAATTAAAGGCACAATAGAAGAGATGAAAAGCAATGGAAACCTACAATAATAGATTTGAAGAGGCAGAAGAAAGGATTAGTGAACTAGATGACTGGACATCTGAAATCTGACACATAGAAGAAAATTTTGGGTAAATAATGGAAAAATATGAGCAGGGTCTCAGGAAATTGAATGACAACATAAAGCACATGAATATACATGTTGTAGTTGTCTGAGACGGAGAAGAGAAGGGAAAAGGGGCAGAAAGAATAATGGAAGAAATAATTGAATATTTCCCATTTCTTATGAAAAGTATAAAATTATAGATCCAATAAATGCAGCATACCCCAAACAGAATAGCTCCAAATAAACATACTCCAAGACACTTACTAGTCAGATTGTCAGATGTCAAAGACAAAGAGAGAATTTTGAAAGCAGCAAGAGAAAAGTGATCCATCACATACAAGTGAAGCCCAATAAGACAATATATGTATTTCTCAGCAGAGACCACAGACATGAGAAAGCAGTGGTATGATATATTTAAGATTCTAAAAGAGAAAAACTGTCAGCCAAGAATTCTATGCCCACCAAAATTGACCTTCAAAAATGAGGGGGAGATTAAAATATTTTCAGACAAATAATCACTGAAAGAATTTGTGACTAAGAGACCGGCTCTGTAAGAAATACTTACAGGCAGATAGGAAAAGGCAGGAAAGAGAGGTCTGGAGAAGAATGTAGAAATGAAGACTATCATTAAAGGTAAAAAGAGAAAAAAATAGATATGACATATAAAGTCCAAAAATAGAGAATAAAGCTGTAGAAGAAAACAAAAGACAGAGGAAAAGCTGTAGTAGTACAAGAATGAAATCAGGATGCTAGAATGAGGAATGAATCTTTGTTTGGGGGAGCATCTGGACCACTAAAGTAAATTCATATATTAAAATTAAAATAATAGTGCAAAATTATAAAAATGGAATGAATTGGACTAATAGCAAAATGTAGACCTAAATTTAACCAAAGAAATAATTACATTAAATGTAAATGTAGTAAAAACTCCAATTAAAAAGGCAGAAATTGTCAAACTATATATTTCTCAAATTATCTCAACATAAAAAATAGTTACTAATTATAAAGGATAATGGAGTTTTAAAGTGGAGAAGCCTGGCAGGCACCATCTTAACCAGGTAATCAAAGGTGACATTGCCAGTAATGAGACAAATTGAAATCAGAACCACCTGATGGGATGCAATGGGAACACAACACTGCTTCTATGACACTCCTGTCAAAGATTCATAACCTAGATCTAATCATGAGGAAACATCAGAAAACTCAAGGGACATTCTACACACTCACTGTTGTGTAATCTTCAAAAGTGTTAAGGTCCTGAAAATCAAGGAAATGTTGAGGAACTATTTCAAACTGATGAAGCCTAAAGAGACATGACAAATAAATGCAAAATATGATTCTGCACTGGATCTTTTTGCTGTTATGGACATGAATGGGGTAAGAGGATTAAGTGGTAGTAATATATTAACATTAATTTCCTGATTTTGATGGCAGTGCTATGATTAGATAGGAGAATGCCTTCATCTGTAGGAAATACACACTAAAGTATTTGGGAGTAAGGGACATCATTTTGGCAGTTACTCTCAACTTGTTCAGGAAAAAAAAGACTTTTTTACTGTACGTACAGCTTTTCTGTAGGTTTGTAAATGTCTTAAATAAAAATGCCCACTTGGTAAGCCAAAACCTGGGAAAAAACTAAATATCTGTCAAAGGGAGAATAGATAAACAACCGTGCTATAATCATACAGCTTAATACTACTAAGAAATTAAAAGGGATGAACTTACACATGCAACAATATCAATGAATAGCATAGACATTATGCTGAGTAAATAAAGCTGGACATAAAAGAACACATTGCGCATGGTTTCCATTTTATATGAAGTTCTCAAATAGATTAAACTAATCTATGGTGAAACAAAAGCCCAGAAAGAACAATTGTTGCATCTGGCAGTGGCATGATTAACTGGGAAGGAAAATAAGAATATTTATGGGGTAATGGAAATGTTCTATATCTTGATGAGGTGTGGGTTACACAGATGTCTCAACTTATCAAAATTATATATTCTTTACATAGAAAATCTTAGGGAATCTACAAAAAATTAATTAGAATTTAATAAGACTACAAGATCCAAAGTTAAGTTACAAAAATCAATTCTAATCTTCTATACTAACAAACAATTGGAAATGAAATTTTTAAATTCCATTTACAACCATATAAAAATAAAGTATTTAGGACAATTTTAGAAAAGATAGGTAAGTTCTCTATCCAGAAAACTACAAAACATTTCTGAGATAAAAATATAAGGAAAGGCTTACATAAATGGAAAGAGATACTGCGTTAGAGAATTAGAAGACTCAATATTGTTAAGGTGTCATTTATCTCCAAATTCATCTCATAATCCCACAAGGATTTTTGTATAAATTTAATAGTTGATTTTAAACTTTATGGAGAAATGCCAAGATCTAAATTACCTAGAATGATCTTAGAAAAGAAGTGCAAGGTTGGTGGTGGTCCTCAATTGTCTAGTGACCACGGGCTGTTCTTTTATATTAAAAGTATAAAAGCATTTTTAAAAATGAATTAGAAGCTTAAGGGGCATGGATGGGGCTTGTTGTCTGTTGGCTACACTGTGGGGTGACTGGCAGATACCCAGTTGTTTTATTGGGTGGCCTACAGATATAAATATCTGTGAACCTTTTCTCCAGGATATCTCGGGTTCTCCAGAAAATAGTTCTCCAGTGTCTTCTCTGGATGATGGGGGTGGAGGGATGGAGGACACAGTGGTGAGTGATAGGATATGGCTGGGATCTGAGTGTGAGAAAGGGGACCATCCACTGTGCATGCTTTCCTGTAATCCCTTATTCAAGGAACATATCTTCACTGCCTCCCTTTCCTGTGACTGGTATCCCTGCCCAGAGTGTAGAGTTACACTTCTCAAAAAAATAAAGTAAAGTAAGCCTCTTATCTCTTCAGTCAGTTTGTGAAGGGTGAGTTTTGTGGAGTGAGGAAGAGGATTTTTACGAAACTTTCCACTGATCCCCCTATTTTTTCATCCCATGCTCACACCCACCGTTTGTCTTATGTTCTAGTTTGCTAGCTGCCGGAATGCAACACACCAGAGATGGATTGGCTTTTAATAAAAGGGGATTTATTTTGTTGGTTCTTCAGAGGAAAGGCAGCTAACTTTCCACTGAAGTTCTTTCTTACGTGGAAGGCACAAGATAGTCTCTGCTGGTCTTCTCTCCAGGCCCCTGGGTTCCAACAACCTTCCCCGGGGTGACTTCTTTCTGCATCTCCAAAGGCCTGGGCTGAGCTGCAAGTGCTGAGATGAGGAATGCCGAGCTGCTTAGGCTGTGCTACATTGCATTCTGTCATTTAAGCACCAGCCAATTAAGTCAAACGTCACTCATTGCAGCAGACATGCCTCCTAGCCGACTGCAGATGTAATTGGCAACAGATGAGGTTCAGGTACCGTTGGCTTATGTCCACAGCAACAAGATTAGGTATGCTCACCTGGCCAAGTTGACAACTGAATCTACCTAACACATCTTATTTGGTGCCTGGAATGCCCAAGCCTTCCCAGTGTTCTTTTTCTTTCTGGTTTTTGTTATTGTTGTTGTTGTTTTGCTTTATTTATGTAATTTTGTTTGTTTGTTTTGTTTTCCCCCCAGAGTTCTTTTAGATGATCAGCTTACTTTTTTTTTTGACATCTTAGTCTATAGGCTGTAGTTTTTCTATTCTGCAACCATCTGTCTTTCATTTTCTGAAATTGTATCGATAATCCTCACCTGTTATTTCCTTCCCTCCCTTCCATTCTCTTTATTTTTGTAGCTATGTATTTTTTTTTAATTTCTTTACTATCATTTTAGTTTGGTTGTAGGAGGGAACAGAAGAAAATACTTCTGTTTAATCTGCCGTGAAAACACCCCTGGATTTCCCTAAAAGGTAGTATGATTTGAGGAAGTAAAGTGGGAAGAGGAGCGTATCATAACTAGAGGGAGAAACAGCAGGTGGAAAGAGGGGGTAAATACAACAGATATCCAAGTTATCTATAAAAGCAGGTATACTTATTTTAAATAATAATATTACTTTATAGTCTTGAATATATAGGTCCTAATTAAAATAAATGTTATACAAAGAATGTGAAAAAATTAAAATAAATATATAAAGAATGTGAAAAAATTTTTTGCACAAGTGCATGTGGATTATTGTAAAATAACGTATTTTTCTGCTGCTTAAACATCAATTCTAGTGAGGAACCTTTTGGGAGTGATGGAAGTGTCTGTATCTCATCAAAACTCAATTGTATGCTCGATAGCTATAGATTTGCTGTATGTAAATTTTTACCTCAATAATTTTTAAAAAATCAGCTCTATATTATCACCTGTTGCTTACTTTGCCTATACTCTTCCAGATATATGATACAACACTGAAAAGTTAAAAGGAAGCAGGGACCAAAAGGGGGGGAAAGAAATGGAACAAATAAGGTATCAGTGGCTGAGAGAGTTCAACAGAGTCGAGAGGCAACTCTGGAGGTCACTCCTACACAAGCTTCAGTTGGACATTCTACCTGTTATAGCTTACCAAACCCCAACCAATCCTAAAGAACACCTATTATACAAGATTCTACAAAGGTTCCACGCACTAGGGTAACATTCCAAAAACCTGCAACCTTCAGATGGGTCCCTGGACTAGATAAGTCCTGAAATGCAGAGGGGCCAGCCTCTCCAAAACACCAACTAGTTCCATTCCCCTATCCCATATTATCAACAGCCCCTTCCAACATGAAAAAGTTAGACTGCGCACAGCCCCAATCCCCCTAAAGAGTGGGAGAAAGGTCAAAGTGGAAGGAGGAGTTAAAATAGAGAAGATATGATTTAATAAATGAGTATGACTGCTGAATCATTATGTTGATATTTCTTTTAGTTAGTCTCCAGTGTCTTGGAGCAGCTAGAAAGAAAAACCTAAAATTGTATTACTGCAACCCATGCCAAACCCTGAACCCTGTTCTATAACTAATTGTTGTGGTGTATTTGAAATTTATTGCTTTTTTGTATATCTGTTATTTTTCACAATAAAAAAAATGAAGGTATCAAGCATAAGTGCTTGTGACTTTGAAGTGAAAAAGAAACCCCAGAGCATTACTGAGAGAAATGAGTAGGAAGAGAACAGCTCTTGCAAACTTTCCCTTAGATTGGGTGGTTAGTTTTCCTTCAGGTTAAATAATGTGTGGCAGGAGAAAGTCCAGTTCCAGGTTTCATTTCTCTAACTGTGGCTCCAGTTGACACCTCATTTATCTTTTCTTTTTGAAAGCCAGAAGGGCAATGCTTGTTCTGATTTAAGCCCACACATCAAGGAAAGGTTGACAGGAAAGTGCCAACATTAGCTTGTCCTTGAAGGAAGTGAGTGGTCTGGCCAGGCAGAGAGGGTTCCATGGCTGCTGGGTATGCCATGATGTTCATGAGCCTGGTGAGGCAGAGGGACCAGGCTCTAGTGTGTGTGTGTTGGGTAGGGGGGCACAAGGCTCTGACTCAGGAATCATAAGAAGTATATCCTAAAACATCAGATGAGAAATTGGGGGTTGGTTGATAACATGGGAAGAATTGGGAGAAAATAAGTTTGCCCTTAGCTGTCTACTAAAACTCAGTCCAGTGACCTTGATCTGTTTCAGGAATAATAGTCTTCTATGAGCTCTGAACCCCTCTTGCCTCCTCCCTACCTTGAACCCAAATCAGCTCTGAGCTCATTCTCAATTTATGGAGAAATAGAGCATTTGTGTAAAATTGATAGGACTTTATGTGTCTTTTAACAGTGGTATTGCCTTCAAACCCAAAGAAAGGTGTGCTAAAGGTGGAACTTCATTCCACCAGGTAGGTGGACTATAGTAGCCACATGCGTTTGATTTTATATATATATGTGTGTGTGTGAGTGTATGTATTTACTAGTTTTGCATTTTTAGAGGATTTTTCTGGATGGCAGTCCCTGCCAGCTACAGATAGTGAGTGCCAACATCAGCTGGCTAAGTCTCTCCCAGGTTCTGAGTAATAGATTTTCTTCAATGCTGTGTGATAGTTTAAGTTCCCAGGTCAACCAGTTACAGATTCTGTCTACTGCCCAAACACCAAAAGTGGTGATTCCCTCAAAGCTGGACGACTGCCAAGCCTGCCTGCTCCCTACCCACAGGCCACACCCTTCTCAATGGTTCCCCCACCACAGTGGCTCTTCCACAAGAGGACTTCTGCCCTGGTTCCTTGTTAGTGCTCTCAAAATCTGCTAAGTCCAGGTCCATGCCATGAACTCAGGGCCCTTTCACTGGGTTTCCATTCCCTGCCTGGCATTTGCTGGCTTCTGTGCCCCGGGCACTTGATACTGCTCACTCTATTCCCAAGTCAATTTCGATGGACCCAAAGATGCTGGGTACACTTTTGCCAGACTCTGATTCTGATCCTGCTTGGGTGTCTGTGTTTCCACTCCTCAGTCACTATTGATGCTGTGGCCCTCTGGATTGGATCCAGCTGGAACTGAACCCAAGTTGTCCTGCTCCAGTGGATACTGTGACATGCATGTTGGGACTCAACTTCATCTCTGAGTTGATGCATCCTGCATCTGGTCCCACTGGCTCAAATTTATTTCCTGGTTGTGCTGGTTAGCTTTGGGGACCAATACGCTTCATAATTTAATCTGTAAGTGTTATGATAGAGTAGTTGTGCTGGTCTGAAGTTGTTATGTGCCCCAGAAAAGGCCATGTTCTTTTAATCCATTTCTGTGGGTGCAGGCCTGTTGTTGGTCAATTCAAGGTGAGTCTTAATCCTTTTACTGGAATCCTTTATGAGAGGATAAAGGAGAAATAAAACCATGAGAGAAACACACATGGAGTTTAGAAAAAACCCAGAGATGCTTAAAAGGATCCACAGAAGCTCAGAGAAGAGGCCTTTGGAACCAGGAGCTGAAATCAATGAAAACCAGGTGCAAAGGACCAGTAGATGTCATACATATGCCTTGCTATGTGACAGAGGAAGCCTGGATGCCCACAGTCTTTCTTCAGAGAAAGTATCAAGGTATCATTCTGTTGATGCCTCATTTGGGACATTTTCTTGGTCTTAGAACTGTAAGTTCTATTTATTATGAATAAATAAATAATAAATAATAAAGCCAGTCAATTTCTTATGTATTACATTTTGGACAACTTTAGTAAGCTAAAACAGTAGTCAAACCACACCACATGAAGATGGGCAGCTAAGCATAAAGGATATCTCAAGTAAGAAAGTGACGTAACAAAAGTGACAATTTAGGATGTTTAATCTCCTAGTCCACGCAGGATAGATCAGGAACAGGGGAGATGGGCTAACCCATTGTATTAGTTAGGGTTCTCTAGAGAAACAGAACCAACAGGGAACACTTGCAAATATAAAATTTATGAAAGTGTCTCACGTGACCGTAGGAACACAGAATCCAAAATCCACAGGGCAGGCTGCGAAGCCGATGACTCCAATGGATGGCCTGGACGAACTCCACAGGAGAGGCTCACCAGCCAAAGCAGGAATGCAACCTGTCTCCTCTGAGTCCTCCTTAAAAGGCTTCCCATGATTGGATTTAGCATCACTAATTGCAGAAGACACTACCCTTTGGCTGATTACAAATGGAATCAGCTGTGGATGTAGCTGACGTGATCATGACCTAATCCTATGAAATGTCCTCATTGCAACAGACAGGCCAGCGCTTGCCCAATCAGATGAACAGGTACCACAACTTGGCCAAGTTGACACCTTTCCCTAACCATGACAGTCCACCCCTTGTCAACTTGGCATATATATATCAGCTTAGACCATACTTAATTTCCAAATGAAAACAAATAAGCACACATTTTTTCTTTTACCTGACAGTACTCAACTGTCCTGCATATAACTGGAAACACATTAAATCTCTCCAGAATGGTGTGCAAATCCTTGGACAACATTCATTCTTAAACTTGATATCTTACAACTTAAATAGTATAACACAAACAAAACAGCATTACAGTCCTCGTTTCTGTAACTGATCACGTGGTCGAAGTTCATATTTATCACTACCTTCTTCCACTACCCATTCCAAGTTCCCTTTCCCCTCAGCAAGCACTTCAGCTGGCCGTGGTTCTTTGCCTGGTGGGGTGACCCAAACCTTCATTCCTGAAGTCTCAGAGCCATTAGTGGTCCTGCCTGGATTGTGTTGTTGCAGTTTTCCATTGATTTTAATCACAGGGCATGGTAGTACTAATAGACGCCCCAGGGGATCTCCTATATTCCAAGAAAACTCTTCTTTACCTCCATTATGTAGTTGCAGTCCTACTTCCTTCTGATAGTCAGGGTCAATTACCCCAGACAATAATGTAATCCCCTTCTTGGTGTGTTGATCCAGAGGCATAAGTAGCCCAAAGTGGCCAGGTGGCAATCTTAACTTCCAGTTCAGTGGTATCACTGTTGTTTCTCCTGGAGAAAGCACACCCCGTTTTGGAACTAAAACCTGTAGACCAGCAGAACTCAGGGTAGCAGGGACAGGAAGCAAAAATTTTCCTAGTGGATCACTAGGAGTAATAGTGAGTGGCACCACACCCATTTCCACCCCTTGGTTCCTGGACCCATGGATCCTGGCTATGGGAGAAACAGCACCATACAGTGGACGCTGATTCAGAGCATACACAGCTTCCTGGAGAACATTACCCCAGCCTTTCAAGTTTTTGCCACCTAGTTGGCACCGTAATTGAGTTTTCAAAAGGCCATTCCACCGTTCTATCAATCCAGCAGCTTCTGGATGATGGGGAACATGGTAAGACCAGAGAATTCCATGAGCATGTGCCCATTCCCGCACTTCATTTGCTGTGAAGTGTGTTCCTTGATCCGAAGCAATGCTATGTGGAATACCATGACGATGGATAAGGCATTCTGTAAGCCCACGGATAGTAGTTTTGGCAGAAGCATTGCATGCAGGGAAAGCAAACCCATATCCAGAGTATGTGTCTATTCCAGTTAGAACAAATCGCTGCCCCTTCCATGAAGGGAGTGGTCCAATGTAATCAACCTGCCACCATGTAGCTGGCTGGTCACCTCGGGGAATGGTGCCATATCGGGGGCTGAATGTGGGTCTCTGCTGCTGGCAGATTGGGCACTCAGCAGTGGCTGTAGCCAGGTCAGCCTTGGTGAGTGGGAGTCCATGTTGCTGAGCCCATGCATAACCTCCATCCCTACCACCATGACCACTTTGTTCATGAGCCCATTGGGCAATAACAGGAGTTGCTGGGGAAAGAGGCTGACTGGTATCCATAGAACGGGTCATCTTATCCACTTGATTATTAAAATCTTCCTCTGCTGAAGTCACCCTCTGGTGTGCATTCACATGGGACACAAATATCTTCATGTTTTTAGCCCACTCAGAAAGGTCTATCCACATACTTCTTCCCCAGACCTCTTTGTCACCAATTTTCCAATTATGGTCTTTCCAAGTCCCTGACCATCCAGCCAAACCATTAGCAACAGCCCATGAGTCAGTATACAAACGCACCTCTGGCCAGTTTTCCTTCCAAGCAAAATGAACAACCAGGTGCACTGCTCGAAGTTCTGCCCACTGGGAGGATTTCCCCTCACCGCTGTCCTTCAAGGACACCCCAGAAAGGGGTTGTAATGCTGCAGCTGTCCACTTTCGGGTGGTACCTGCATATCGTGCTGAACCATCTGTAAACCAGGCCCGAGTTTTCTCTTCCTCAGTCAATTCACTGTAAGGAACTCCCCAAGAGGCCATAGCTCTAGTCTGGGAAAGAGAAGGTAATGTGGCAGCAGGAGTGGAAACCATGGGCATTTGTGCCACTTCTTCATGTAACTTACTTGTGCCTTCAGGACCTGCTCTGGCTTTATCTCGTATATACCATTTCCACTTTACAATAGAGTGCTACTGTGCACGCCCAACTTTATGGCTTGGTGGGTCAGACAACACCCAACTCATGATAGGCAACTCAGGTCTCATGGTAACTTGGTGGCCCATGGTTAAGCGTTCAGTCTCTACTAAGGCCCAGTAGCAGGCCAAAAGCTGTTTCTCAAAAGGAGAGTAGTTATCTGCAGCAGATGGTAAGGCTTTGCTCCAAAATCCTAAGGGTCTGCGTTGTGATTCTCCTATAGGGGCCTGCCAAAGGCTCCAGACAGCATCTCTATTTGTCACTGACACTTCCAGCACCATTGGATCTGCTGGATCATATGGCCCAAGTGGCAGAGCAGCTTGCACAGCAGCCTGGACCTGTCGCAGAGCCTCCTCTTGTTCAGGTCCCCACTCAAAATTAGCAGCTTTTCTGGTCACTCGATAAATGGGCCGGAGTAGCACACCCAAATGAGGAATATGTTGTCGCCAAAATCCAAAAAGGCCAACTAGGCGTTGTGCCTCTTTTTTGGATGTGGGAGGGGCCAGATGCAGCAATTTATCCTTCACCTTAGAAGGGATATCTCGACATGCCCCACACCACTGGACACCTAGAAATTTTACTGAGGTGGAAGGCCCCTGTATTTTTGTTGGATTTATCTCCCATCCTCTGACATGCAAATGCCTTACCAGTAGGTCTAGAGTAGTTGCTACTTCTTGCTCACTAGGTCCAATCAACATGATATCATCAATATAATGGACCAGTGTGATGTCTTGTGGGAGGGAGAAACAATCAAGTTCTCTACGAACAAGATTATGACATAGGGCTGGAGAGTTGATATACCCCTGAGGTAGAACAGTGAAAGTATATTGCTGACCTTGCCAGCTGAAAGCAAACTGTTTCTGGTGGTCCTTACTAATAGCTATTGAGAAAAAAGATTTGCCAGATCAATAGCTGCATACCAGGTACCAGGGGATGTATTGATTTGCTCAAGCAATGATACTACATCTGGAACAGCAGCTGCAATTGGAGTTACCACCTGGTTGAGTTTACGATAATCCACTGTCATTCTCCAAGACCCATCTGTTTTCTGCACAGGCCAAATAGGAGAGTTGAATGGGGATGTGGTGGGAATCACCACCCCTGCATCTTTCAAGTCCTTAAGAGTGGCAGTAATCTCTGCAATCCCTCCAGGAATACGGTATTGCTTTTGATTTACTATTTTGCTTGGTAGGGGCAGTTCTAGTGGCTTCCACTTGGCCTTTCCCACCATAATAGCCCTCACTGCACGAGTTAGAGAACCAACGTGGGGATTCTGCCAGTTGCTCAGTATGTCTATGCCAATTATACATTCCGGAACTGGGGAAATAACTACAGGATGGGTCCGGGGGCCCACTGGACCCACTGTGAGACGGACCTGAGCTAAAACTCCATTGATCACCTGGCCTCCATAAGCCCCCACTCTGACTGGTGGTCCAGAGTGATGTTTTGGGTCCCCTGGATTTAATGTCACTTCTGAACCAGTGTCTAATAATCCCCGAAATATCTGATCATTTCCTTTTCCCCAATGCACAGTTACCCTGGTAAAAGGCCATCGGTCTCCTTGGGGAAGACTTAGAGGAAGGTCAACAGTATAAATTTGTGGCAGTGTAACAGGTTTCTTCCCCATAGGGACCTGGCCTCCCCTTCATTCAAGGGGCTCAGGGTCTGTAAACTGTTTCAAGTCTGGAAATTGGTTAAGGGGCCGTGACTCTGTGTTTTTGTAATTCAGGTTAGACTTCTCTTCCCTTGACCTAGAACTCTTTTGTTTATACAGCTCCAACAAGAATTTAGTAGGCTGCCCTTCTATTGTATTTCTAGGCACCCCATGGTTTACTAGCCAATGCCACAAATCTCTGCGTGTCATATAATTTTGATGCCTCCTTTGAGTTTGTTGTCTATTATAATACCCACATCTACCCTGTCTTTGGTGATTAAGTGCTGCCACCTGGCTTCTGCCAACCCGGGATCCTGTCATCCCCATTGTATTTAAGGATTCCAGCTCAGTGACAGCAGTTCCTACAGTAATATCTGACCTACAGAGAAGTGCAACCACAGAGCTCTTGAGGGATGATGGTGCTAGTCTCACAAATTTATTTCTCACTGTTCTGGTAAAAGGTGCATCCTCTGGACATTCCTGGGGTGTAAGAGCAGGCTTTGCATGATAAATCCACTCTAACATCCCAATCTCTCTAAGCCTCTGGATCCCCTCATCTACATTATACCAGGGCAGTTCTGGCATTTCAACCTCAGGTAATGTTGGCCACCTTTTGATCCATGTTTCAACCAACCACCCAAACAAGCTGTTAACACCTTTTCTAACTGCTCTAGCTATAACATTGAATGCAGAATCTCTGCTTAGTGGGCCCATATCAATAAATTCAGCCTGATCCAGCCTTATATTCCTCCCACCATTATCCCACACTCTTAAAATCCATTGCCACACATATTCCCCTGATTTCTGTCTATATAAATTGGAAAACTCACACAGTTCTTTTGGAGTATAACGTACCTCCTCATGTGTGATACTTTGTACCTCACCTTTAGGGGCCTGTTGGGACTTTAGTCTAGTTATAGGTCTAGAAGAAATGAGGGGTGGTGGGGGTGGGTCATGAAAAGAATTAGAAATATCTTCCAAGCCATTTGCTTCAGGGCTTTCATTTGCAGTTTCATCTGGTGAAACAGGATTAATAACTCTAGGGCTAATCCCTTCAGGAGGAGGTTGGGTGGCCAATTCCTCAAGGCAGGCTGGAGGTGGGGCGGCTATGTCCTCAGGGAAGACTATTACAGGGTTATCTAAAGAAGGCTCAGCATGGTCTAGGGTTTCAACCTCACCCCCAACATCATTATCAATCCATATGTCACCATCCCATTTTTCAGGGTCCCACTCCTTTCCAATCAATGCCCTCACTTTAACGGCAGACACCATGCAAGACTGAGATTTCAGTTTACATTGTAAAGTTGCTACTCTAACAATAAGATTCTGAGTCTGATTTTCAGAGATCTCAAGTCTACGGCTACAGGAAATAAAATTTTCCTTCAGGATACTCATAGAAACCTCTACATCTTTCAGACGGCACTTAAGCTTCTTGTTAGAAGCCTTAAGCCCATCCCTTTCACCCTTTAATGTAGACAGTGTATCTAACAACAACCAACCAACATCTCTATAACTCTTATTCCTACAAAACTCTGTAAAGGTGTCAAAAACATTATCCCCCAGAGTCTGGCTTTGTACAAGCGAAGCATTAGGAGAATCGAATGATGATATTTTGACTATCTCCTTTGCCAACTCAGTCCATGCATTGGGAGTGTCATTCTGATAATGGGAATCAGAGTCCTTAGTGTCTCTGAGCCCAGTCAGAGTAGAAAACCATTCATAAAAACCCATTTTTAAGATTCTGTTCCTTAAGAACCACTCCCGGTACCAAGATGTATTAGTTAGGGTTCTCTAGAGAAACAGAACCAACAGGGAACACTTGCAAATATAAAATTTATGAAAGTGTCTCACGTGACCGTAGGAACACAGAGTCCAAAATCCACAGGGCAGACTGCGAAGCCGATGACTCCAATGGATGGCCTGGACGAACTCCACAGGAGAGGCTCACCAGCCAAAGCAGGAATGCAACCTGTCTCCTCTGAGTCCTTCTTAAAAGGCTTCCCATGATTGGATTTAGCATCACTAATTGCAGAAGACACTACCCTTTGGCTGATTACAAATGGAATCAGCTGTGGATGTAGCTGACGTGATCATGACCTAATCCTATGAAATGTCTTCATTGCAACAGACAGGCCAGCGCTTGCCCAATCAGATGAACAGGTACCACAACTTGGCCAAGTTGACACCTTTCCCTAACCATGACACCCATCAATTGAGGTATGTGGTGCTTAAGGTGACCTCAGGTGATAGAGAGCACAAGGAGGAATTAAGAAATTAGGAACACTTCATATAAATAAAATGTTATTTGCATAAGGTATGTTACATCACAGAATAATTTATACTAGCAAAAACTTGAAACGACCCTAAATATCCAACAGCAGGGGAATGATTTAAAGAAATTTTGATTTGGCCCACCTAATGGATATTATATAATCAACTCAATAAACAGTTTTGAAGACCATGAATCAAAATGGAAAGGTCATATGATACAAGATTAAGTAAAAAAAGGAAGATGCAAAATAATATGTGCACAATTATTATAAAGTCTATAAATATGCATGCAAAATATGCACATAAATTATATCAAATGGTAACAGTGATTTGTCATAGAGTGGGAATTATGTGTAATTTACTTCATTTTCTCTGTTTTCCAAAATTTCTATAATATGGTTATATTCACTTTAAAGACTGTCATCCCAAATCCCTATTTAGACTAATTTGTTCTTTGATTTAAATGAGTTTTTAAAATAACTTTGCCAGTATTCTGATGTCTCCTGGGTCTGGAATGAGCCTTAAGTAAGCAGAAGCACAGTCATTTTGAGGCAGTCATCATTTAACCACCAAAAACAGATGTGATCCTTGATGAAAAAACAAAGTAAACAAGCAAACAACAAAAACAGAAAACATCTTTTACCAGACACCCCCAGGAAGCCCTTCTTCCTAAATATCTATGCATGGGATTTGTCTTGATTTGTTTGTGCTCGTAATTTGCACCCCCTGACCCTTGCCCTTTTGGTTTTGATGGGAACTGATGTGGAAATCAGTAAGCCCCAAGCACTGTCCAGCCAATCTGGCTTCCAGTTATGCTTTTGGGGGGGTGGGTGGAGGGCAGAGCCAATTTTCATCTCTTACTGGAGGCAGTATTAACCAAATTGATAAGATCGTCATGGACTTTGAAATCAACCCAGGTCCAAATTCCAGGTTCCCTGCTCACAGCCATATGGATGTGGCAAGTTAATCACGCCCTGCCTCTTTTGCTCCTTACCCACCTTTAGGATTGTAGGGCTGTTGTAAAGAGGTCTCTTTTGCCATCAAGAACCTTCACCAACCTGATGCTGAGGGAAATAAGCCCTGGCCTCCGAGTGGACCTGTCTTCCTTCGTCCTTCCCATTCGTCAGGTGCCAAGACCCTTGCCTGGCGACCCAACCTGCTCTGAAATGCTGTCTGCCTTGGTGACTCCCTGGAAGAGTCTGGCATCACTGCCATCCATGTGGGAGGCGGCAGTCTGATTGCAGTCCACTGCCTTTCCCCAGGACCCACAGACACATTCTGTGCTCAGGACCAAGCATGTTAGCCTGGGAGGATAAAACACAAACCCCTACTGGATGAGGGGACTTCAGGGACCTCCCTTTCCCTGTTGCCCCCAGCGTGTGTAAACACTCATTAGAGACATCCCCGTTAAACTGGGCATGTTTTATAACAGCTGGCTAATACCCAGGTGGTACATCTGTCCCTGCCCAGGAGGGAGCAGGTCTCTTCCACTGCAACACAGACACCCAAGAGAGGGGGGACATCTCCATAAATCAGCCAAGGACTGGGACCCTGATCCTGCTCTGTGTCTCCTCTACGTGAGGAAAAAGTGTTTTCCATGAGAGCCTGTAGTAATCAGGCTTTGGCTGGTGACCCTGACACCTGCATTGGAGTGGATGACATCTCTTTAGGTGTTTCTCCTTCTGACTGACAGATTAACATAGTCAGCAGGATCACCCAAAAAAGAAAAGAAGAAAGCACAACCTGGCTTGGGAGGCATAAGGGACACACAGTTCAATGGTTCTAGAGGGCTGCCAGCTTCCCAGGGGCGAAGGGCTGACGGAGGCACTGGTCTCCTGACCACATGGGGACAGGTGAGATGGGAGAAGGCTTGCTACTAACAGGGATGAGTTGGTGCAGGGGATACAGGCAGAGATGTGTGGGAGGTGGGTGTCAGGAAGAGTAGGGACCCAAGTCTTTACCCCAGTTCCTGGCTGTGCCTGTGTACCCCACCACTCGCTGACCCCCAACTGTGGCAAACAACTCTAGGAGAGAGACTGAGGTCCCTGTGCAGGGAGCTCCACCCAGACCAGGCTGTTTGTGGGCCCTGATTTTACCTGTTTTCACTCACAGAACTACCCATGGTGTTGCTGAAAACCAAACTGTTGAAATGAGGTCTTTTTCTGAGAGTGAAACGCAGAAATTAAAAGAGAGATGTGGACAAAAGCCAGGGAGGGTCCTGCAATGGGTTGGGGGATGTGTAGACTGAGGGCCCTTGCACACTCAGTGGTCTAGGGCTGAGTGCACAGTCTAGGAGAGTTAACTACTGACCCCTGCTGCAATGCATTTTTGCCAGCATGAAACTGGGCAACTGATGAGATACAGATAGAGACAAGACCATGACAATTTTAGTCTAGGTTGCTAGGAGTATGAAAATGATTTTCCCAATGGCAGGCAGGAGACTTCCCCAAAAGTAAAACTCCATGGAAATACGTGGATGAGGCTGAGACTGCCCCGAGGTGAAGGCCATGGGCACTCAGACCCTGCCCTAGGGCAAGACATGGATTGGAGGTGTTTGTGAAACAGGAGTCTCACCAAGGGAAGACCTCCTTCCTTTCCTTTTGTTATCCCCTGGAATAGCTTTGGGGGAAGTCTTAGAAAAGCTCCACTCTAATCTTCTTTCTGGTGGAGACAGCAGGGAGGTGTCAGCTGCCTTCACTGAGGGAGGCAGGGAAAGACAGGAGTGGAGCAAGGGGAAACACCCCTGTCCTACAGGCCACAAGCAGACCCCAAAGAGCAATGTAGAGAGATAAAGAAGGCACGGACTCACCTGGGCAGGTCCCATTCCACAACAGGGTTTACTGTGTTGAACAGTTCTAAGTTTTATCTTTTAATTTTTATTCTAGTAAAGCATATCACCTAAAGTTTTCCCTTTAAACCATACTTACCACTATATTTCAATGCTGTTTATTATACACACAATAATGTGCTACCATCACTACCATCCATTTCCAAACCTTTACAATCAGCCTAAATAGAAATTCTGTACAAGTTAAGCATCAACTCTCCATTCTCTAACCCCAATCTATCTCCTAGTAACCTATATTGTAGATTTTAACACTACAAGTTTATTTATTGTAATTAGTTCATATCAGTGAGATGATGCAATATTTGTCCTTTTGTGTCTGACTTATTTCACACAACATGATGACCTCAAGGTTCATCCATGTTGTCACATACATCAGGAATTCATTCCTTTTTAAGCTGAATCATATGTATATACGACATTTTGTTTGTCCATTCATCAATTGATAGGCTCTTGGGTTGCTTCCATCTTTTGGCATTTGTAAATAATGCTGCTATGAGCATCCGTGTGCAAATAATTGTTGGAGTCCCTGCTTTCAGTTCTTCTGAGTATATACAGAGTAGTGGGGTTGCTGGCTCATGCGGCAACTCTGTACTTAGCTTCCTAAGGAACTGTCAAACTGTCCTCCACAACAGCTGCACCATTTTACATTCCACCAGTAATAAACGAGTGTACCTATTTCTCCACATCCTCTCCAAACACTTGTAATTTTCCATTTTTTAAATAGTAGCTATTCTAGTAGGTGTGACATGATATCCCAGTGTGCTTTTGATTTGCGCTTCCTTAATAATTTGTCATGGTTGAACATATATTCCTGTACTTTTTGGCTCTTTGCATTTTTTCTTTGGAGAAAGGTGCATTCAAGTTTTTGCCCATTTTTTAATTGGGTCGTTTGTCTTTTTTCATTGCTGAGTTGTATGATTTCTTTATATATTCTGGATATTAAACCCTTATTGGATATATTGTTTCCAAATATTTTGTCCCATTATCTTTTCACTTTCATGATAGGATCTACTGATGCACAAAAGTTTTTAATTTTTGAGGAGGTCCCATTTATCTATTTTTTCTTTCTTTGCTTGTGTTTTGGGTGTAAAGTCTAGGAAACCATTGCCTAACAAAAGATCTTAGAGATGGGTGCCTGCGTTTTCTTCTAGGAGGTCTATGGCCCTGGTTCTCATACTTAGGTCTTTGATCAATTTTGAGTTAATTTTTGTATATGGTGTGACATAGTGGTCTTCCTTTATTCTTTTGCATATGGATATCCATTTCTCTGAGCGTCATTTGTTGAAGAGACTGCTCTTTCCCAGGTGGGTTCACTTAGCAGCCTTGTCAAATATCAACTCATCATAGATCTGAGGGTCTATTTCTGAATTCTCAATTTTATTCCATTGGTTAGTATATCTATCCTTATGCTAGGTCCATGATGTTTTGACCACTGTGGCTTTAAAATATGCTTTAAAGTCAGGAAGTGTGAGTCCTCCAACTTTCTTCTTTTTTCAAGGTGCTTTTGGCTATTAAGGGCCCCTTACTCTTCCAAATGAACTTGGAAATTGGTAGGCTGATGCCTATTTTGTCTGCAAAGTAGGCTGTTGGAATTTTGATGGGGATTGAGTTGAGTCTGGAAGTCAACCTGGACAAAATTGACATCTTAACAGTGTTCAGCCTTCCAATTCACAAACATAGAATGCCCTACCATTTGTTTAGATCTTTTTCATTTCCTTTAGCAATGTTCTGTAGTTTTCTGTGTACACGTCCTTTACATCCTTTGTTAAATTTATTCCCAGATATTTGATTATTTTAGTTGCTATTGAAATGGATTTTTCCTTTGATTTCCTCTTCAGATTGCTCCTTACTAATGTATACAAACATGACTGATATTTTCATGTTGATCTTGTATCATGCCACTTTGCCAAACTCATTCATTAACTCTAGTAGCTTTATTGTAGATTTTTTTTTGGGGGGGGACTTTCTAAATATAGGACCATGTCATCTGCAGATAGGGAACGTTTGCTTCTTCCTTTTCAATTTGGATGCCTTTTATTGCTTTTTCTGGCCTAATTGTTATAGCTAGAACTTCTACAACAATGTTGATTAACAGTAGTGACAGTGGGCATATTGTCTTGTTTCCAATTTTAGAGGGAAAGCTTTCATTCTTTCACTATTAAGTATGATGTTAGATGTGGATTTTACATATATTCACTTGATCTTGTTTAGAAAGATTCTTTCTATTCCTACCTTTCAAACTGTTTTTCTCAAGAGGGAGTGCTGGATTTTGTCAAATGTCTCTTCTTCATCGAATGAGATGATCATGTGGTTTTCCTCCTTAGTTTTGTTAATGTGGTATATTACATTAATTGATTTTCTTATGCTGAACCATCTTTGCATACCTTCGATAAAACCCACTTGATCATAGTATATAATTCTTATAATATGCTGTTGGATTCAATTTGCAAGTATTTTGTTGAGTATTTTTGTGTCTATATTCATCTGAGAAATTTGTCTGTAATTTTATTTTCTTTTTGCATTTTTATCTGATTTGGTATTAGGGTAATGTTGGCCTCATAGAATGAGTTAGGTAGTATTCCCTCCTCTCAATTTTTTTGGAAGAATTTGAACAATATTGTGTTAATTCTTCTTAGAATAATTAGTAAAGTATTAGTCAGGGTTCTCTGGAGAACCAGAACCAATAGGAGATATCTGTAAATATGAGATTTTTAATGATGTCTCAAGCAACTGTGAGAATGCAAGAGTCCGAAATCCACGGGGCAGGCTGTGAAGCTAGCAGCTCCGATGAAGGGTCTCGACAAACACCACAAGAGAGGCTTGCTGACTGAAGAAGCAGTAAAAAATCTCTCTTTTTCCTTAAAAGTACTCAACTGATTGGATGAAGCTGAACTGATTGGATTACCTTACTTGCAGGAAACATGTCCTTAGTTGATCATAGATGTAATCAGCCACAGCCGCAACCAATTGACTGATGATAATAAGCCAGATTTCAGGCTTATCAACCACCCCCAGAGCAACATAAGGAATCCCCATTGGAACAGAGGCTGAAGGCAGAGAACCCAGGAGCAAGGTATCAATAGATACCAGCCATGTGACTACCCAACTGACAGAGGTGTTCCTGACCATCAACCTTCCTTGAATTAAGCCATCTTTCCTTATATATCTTAGTTTAGATATTTTTATAGGCTTAGAACTGGAAACTTGTAACTGTGTAAATTACCCTTTTAAAAAGGCATTCCAGTTCTGGTATATCACAATCTGGCAGCTTACAAACTAACACACTAATCATCAAATTTATATGGAAGTGTGAGGGTTCCCCAAAAGTTAAAACCATCTTGAAAAATAAGAATGAAGTTGGATGACTCACACTTTCCAATTTTTTAAATTTATTTTCTATTTTCCTTAATATTTTTTAAATTGTGAAATATAACATATATACAAAAAAGCAATAAATTTCCAAGTACATTTTTACAGGTACTTATTGAACAGATTTTAAGGTTTGATACGGGTTACAGTTTCACAATTTTCCATTTCTCTTCTAGCTCCTCCAAGACACTGGAGACCAAAAGAAATATCAATATAATAATTCAACAGCCATACTCTTTTGTTAATTCCTATCTTCTCTGTTATATTCCTCCTTCTCTCTCTTTTCTTTTTTGTGAAAAATAACATGTATATAAGAAAGCAATAAATTTCAAAGCACATCACAGCAATCACTTGTAGAACAGATTTCAGAATTTGGTATGGGTTACAATGCCACAATTGTAGGTTTTGTTTGTTTGTTTGTTTGTTTGTTTGTTTTGCATAGGCAGGCACCAGGAAATGAACATGAGCCTCCAGCATGGCAGGTGAGAACTCTGCCTGCTGAGCCACTGTAGCCCCACAATTTTAGATTTTTACTTCTAGCTGCTCTAATGTAGTGAAGACTAAAAGATCTATATAATGATTCAGCACTCATACTCATTTGTTAAACCCTACCTTCTCTGTATAGTTCCACTATCAACTTTGATCTTTTTCTCACTCTTTAGGGGCACTTGGGTTATGCCCATTCTGGCTTTTTCATGTTAGAAGGGGATTTCAATATATGGGATGAGGGCAGAACTAGTTGATGTTCAGGAGAGGCTAGCCTCTTTGCATTTGAGGACTTATGTGGTCCAGAGACTCATCTCGAGGTTGTAGGTTTCCAGAAAGTTACTGTAGTGCATGGAAGCTTTGTAGAATCTTATATAATGTCCAAGGTATTTTTTAAGATTGACAGGAATGGTTTTGGTTGGGGGTTGGCAAGTTATGATAGGTAGCATTGTCTAATTGAAGATTGTATAAGAGTGACCTCCAGAGTAGCCTCTCAACTCTATTTGAATTCCCTCGGCCACTGATACCTTATTTGTTACACTTCTTTCCCCCCTTTTGGTCAGGATGACATTGTTGATCCCACAGTACCAGGGCCAGGGTCATCCCTGGGAGTCATCTCCCATGCCACCAGGGAGATTTTCACCCCTCAATGTCATGTCCCACATGGTGGGGGTGGGAGGGGCAATGGCTTCACTTACAGAACTGGGCTTAGAGAGCGAGAGGCCACATCTGAGCAATGAAAGAGGTCCTCTGGAAGTGACTCTTAAACATACCTATAGGTAGGTTAAGCTTTTCCACTCATACATAAGCTTCACAAGAACAAACCTCAAGATCAAGGGCTTGGCTATTGATTTGGGTGTCCCTAATATTTGACACAGTATCTGGGGTTTTCCCAGGGGGGAAGTTTGAGTTCCATATTTTCTCTCCCATTCCTCAAAGGGATGTTGCCAATACTTTTTTTTAAAGATGGGCAGACATTTTTATTAATTTTTGTTTCTTATTTCACATTGCCAGTCTTATTTTCAACTAGTAAGCAAAACTGAGGCTTCATTGCTTTGTGATTGAATTTATGGTGACTGTCATAGTCAGGTTCATGTGTCAATTTGGCCAGGTAGTGGTGCCTGTTTGTGTGGTTGGGGAAGTGCTGTCCCATCTGTTGCTATGAGGACATTTCATAGAATTAAATCATGATCATGCCAGCTGCATCCACAGCTGACTGCATTTGTAATCAGCAAAGGAGAGTGTCTTCTGCAATGAGTGATGTTTAATCACAGGGAGAATTTTAAGGAGGATTCAGAAGAGACAGGCTCTCTTCCTGCTTCAAGCGGTGAGCCTCTTCTGTGGAATTCATCCAGACCATTCATTGGAGTCATCAGCTGCACAGCATGCCCTTTGGATTTTGGACTCTACATTCCCATGGTTACATGAGACATTTTTATAAATTTTATATCTATGGATATTTCCTGCTGATTCTGTTTCTCTAGAGAACCCTAGCTAATACAGCTTGGTAACAGGAGAGGTTCTTAAGAAACAGAATCTTAAAAATGATTTTTTATGATTGGTTTTCTACTCTGATGGGATTCAAAGGCACTAAGGCCTCTATTTCCCATAATTAGAATGATACTGCCCATCCATGGGGTGAGTTGGCAAAAGAGATAATCAAAATATCACCATTGGATTCTTCTGATGCTTTGCTTATATAAAGCCAGGCTCTGGGGAGTAATGTTTTCGATACCTTTATGGAGTTTTGTGGAAATAAAAGGCATAGAGATGTTGGCTAGTTGTTGTTAGATATGCTGTATACATTAATGAGTGAAAGGGATGGGCTTAAGGCTTCAAATGAGAAGCTTACGTGCCGTATGACAGATGTAAACGTTACTATGAGTGTCCTGAAGGAAAATCTTATTTCCTGTAGTCATTGATGTGAGATCTCTGAAAATCAGACTCAGAATCTTATTGTTAGAATAGCAACTTTATAACATAAACTGAAATTTCAATGTTGCCTGGTGTCTGCCATTAAAGTGAGGGCATTGATTGGAAAGGAGTGGGACCTTGAAAAACGGGATGGTGACATATGGATTGATAATGATGTCAGGGGTGAGATTGAAACCCTAGGTCATGCTGAGTCTTCTCTAGATTACACTGTAATAGTCTGCCCTGAGGACATAGCCACCCTACTTCCAGCTTGCCCTGAGGAGTTGACCACCCAACCTACACCTAAAGGAATTAGCCCTAGAGTGATTAATCTTGTTTCACAGATGAAACTGCAAAGGAATGCCCTGAAGCAAATGGCTTGGAAGATATTTCTAATTCTCTTCATGATTGACCCCACCCCCACCCCGCATTTCTTCCAGACCTATAACTAGACTAAAATCCTAATGGGCCCCAAACAGTGAGGTACAAAGTATCACACATGAGGAGGTACGTTATACTGCAAAAGAACTGTATGAGTTTTCCAATGTATATAGCCAGAATTCAGAGAAATATGTGTGGCAATGGATTTTAAGGGTGTGGGATAATTGTGGGAGACATATAAAGCTGGATAAGGCTGAATTTATTGGTATGGGCCAACTAAGCAGAGGTTCTGCATTCAGTGTTATAGCTTAAGGGATTAGAAAAGGCATTAAGAGTTTGTTTGGATGGTTGACTGATAAATGGATCAAAAGGTGGCCGACATTACCTGAGATTGAAATGCAAGAACTGCCCTGATATAATGTAGATGAGGGGATCCAGAGGCTTAAAGAGATTGGAATGTTAGAGTGGATTTATCATGGAAAGCCTGCTCTTATACCCCAGGAATGTCTGGAGGATGCACCTTTTACCAGAACGGTGAGAAATAAATTTGGAGACTAGCACCATCATCCCTGAAGACCTCTGTAGCTGCACTTCTCTATAGGTCAGATATTACTATGGGAACAGCTATCACTGAGCTGGAATCCTTAAACACAATGGGGATGACTGGATCCTGAGTTGGCAGAAGCCAGATGGCAGCACTTAATTGCCAAGGACAAGGTAGACATGGCTATCATAATAGACAGCAGACTCAAAGCAGGAGCCAAGTAATCTGACTCACAGAGACTTGTGGTGTTGGCTAGATCACGGGGCACCTAGAAATACAAGAGATGGGCAGTCTATTAAATACTTGTTTGAAACTCTTGTTTTAGCTGCGTAAGCAAAAGGGTTCTAGGTCAAGGAATAGAAGTCTAACTTGAATTACAAAAACACAGAGTCATGGCCCCTTAATCAATTTCCACTCTTGAGACAGTTTACAGACCCAGAGCCCTTTGAATGTGGGGGAGGCCAGGTCTCTTTGGGGTAGGACCTTGTTACACTGCTGCAAATTTATACTGTTAATCTTCCTCCAAGGCTTCCCCAAGGAGACAATGGGCTCTTACTAGGGAAATTGCATTGGGGAAAAGGAAATAACCAGATACTTTGGGTATTATTAGACACTGGTTCAGAAGTGACATTAATTCCAGGGAAGCCAAATGTCACTCTGGTCCACCAGTCAGAGTGGGGACTTATGGAGGTCAGATGATAGATGGAGTTTTTAGCTCAGGTCCATTTCACAGTGGGCCCTGGGACCCATTCTGTAGTTATTCCCCCAGTTCCAGATGCATAATTAGAATAGACATACTGAGGCCCACATTGGCTCTCTAACTCATGGAGTGAGGGCTATTATAGTAGGAAAGGCCAAGTGAAAGCCACTAGAACTGTCCCTACCTAGCAAAATAGTAAATCAGAAGCAATACCGGATTGCAGAGATTACTGCCACTCTTAAGATCTTGAAGGATGCAGAGGTAGTGATTCCCACCATATTCCCATTTAACTCTCCTATTTGGCATGTGCAGAAAACAGATGGGTCTTGGAGGATGACAGTGGGTTATCATAAGCTCAAAAAGGTGGTAACTCCAATTGCAGCTGCTGTTCCAGGTGTGGTATCATTGCTTGAGCAAATGAATTCATCCCCTGGTACCTGGTATGCAACTGTTGATCTGGCAAATGCTTTTTTCAATAGCTATTAGTAAGGACCACCAGAAACAGTTTGCTTTCAGCTGGCAAGGTCAGCAATATACTTTCACAGTCCCTCCTCAGGGGTATATCAACTCTCCAGCCATATGTCACAATCTTGTCTGCAGGGAACTGGATTGTTTCTCCTTCCCACAAGACATCACACTGGTCCATTATGTTGATGATATCATATTGATTGGACCTAGTGAGCAAGAAATAGCAACTACCCTAGACTTATTGGTCAGGCATTTGCATGTCAGAGGATGGGAGATAAATCCAATAAAAATACAGGGGCCTTCCACCTCAGTGAAATATCTAGATGTCCAGTGCTGTGGGGCCTGTCGAGATATCCCTTCTAAGGTGAAGGATAAATTGCTGCATCTGTCACTTCCTATGACCAAAAAGGAGGTATAACTCCTAATTGGTCTCTTTGGATTTTGGTGATACCTACCCTCATTTGGGTATGCTACTCTGGCCCATTTATCAAGTGACCAGAAAAGCTACTAATTTTGAGTGGGAACCTGAACAAGAGGAAGCTCTGTGACAGGTCCAGGCTTCTGTACAAGCTGCTCTGCCACTTGGACTGTATGATCCAGCAGATCTAATGGTGCTGGAAGTGTCAGTGGCAAAGAGAGATGCTGTCTGGAGCCTTTGGCGGACCCCTATAGGAGGAATGCAATGCAGATCCTTAGGATTTTGGAGCAAAGGCTTACCATCTGCTGCAGCTAACTACTCTCCTTTTGAGAAACAGCATTTGGCCTGCTACTAGGCCTTAGTAAAGACTGAATGCTTAACCATGGGCCACCAAATTACCATGAGACCTGAGTTGCCTATCATGAGATGGGTGTTGTCTGACCCACCAAACCATAAAGTTGAGTGTGCACAGCAGCACTCCATCATAAAATGGAAATAATATATACAAGATAGGGCCAGAGCGGGTCCTGAAGGCACAAGAAAGTTACATAAGGAAGTGGCTCAAATCCCTATGGTCTCCACTCCTGCCACATTACCTTCTTTATCCCAGACCAGAGCTATGGCCCCTTGGGGAGTTCCTTACAGTGAATTGACTAGAGAAAAGAAAACTCGGGCCTGATTTACACATGGTTCTGCACGATATGCAGGTACCACCCAAAAGTGGACAGCTGCAGCACTACAACCATTTTCCGGATGTCCCTGAAGGACAGTGGTGAGGGGAAATCCTCCCAGTGGGCATAGCTTTGAGCAGTGCAGCTGATTATTCATTTTGCTTGGAAGGAGAACTGGCCAGAGGTGCATTTGTGTACTGACTCATGGCTATTGCTAATGGTTTGGCTGGATGATCAGGGACTTGGAAAGACCATAATTGGAAAATTGGAGACAAAGAGGTGTTGGGAAGATGTATGTGGATAGACTTTTATGAGTGGGCTAAAAACATGAAGATATTTGTGTCCCATGTAAATGTGCACCAGAGGGTGGATTCAGCAGCAGAAAGTTTTAATAGTCAAGTGAATAAGATGGCCCATTCTGTGGATACCAGTCAGCCTCTTTCCCCAGCAACTCCTGTCATTGCACAATGGGCTCATGAACAAAGTGGTCATGGTGGTAGGGATGAAAGTTATGCATGGGCTCAGCAACATGGACTTCCCCTCACCAAAGCTGACCTGGCTAAAGCCACTGCTGAGTGCCCAATGTGCCAGCAGCAGAGACCCACACTCAGCCCCCAATATGGCACCATTCCTGAGGTGACCAGCCGGCTACATGGTGGCAGGTTGATTACTTTGGACCACTCCCTTCATGGAAGGGGCAGCAATTTGTTCTAACTGGAATAGACACATACTCTGGATATGGGTTTGCTTTCCCTGCACACAATGCTTCTGCCAAAACTACCATCCGTGGACTTACAGAATGCCTTATCCATCATCATGGTATTCCACATAGCATTGCTTCTCATCAAGGAACACACTTCACAGCAAATGAGTGTTGGAATGGGCACATGCTTATGGAATTCTCTGGTCTTACCATGTTCCCCACCATCCAGAAGCAGATGGATTGATAGAACAGTGGCATAGCCTTTTGAAAGCTCAATTACAGTGCCAACTAGGTGGCAATACCTTGAAGTGCTGGGGTAATGTTCTCCAGGAAGTGGTGTATGCTCTGAATCAGCATCCACTATGTGGTGCTCTTTCTCCCATAGCCAACATCCATGGGTCCAGGAACCAAAGGGTGGGAATGAGAGTGGAAACACTCACTATTACCCCTAGCAATCCACTAGGATAATTTTTGCTTCCAGTCCCAGCTACCTTGAGCTCTGCTGGTCCACAGGTTTTAGTTCCAGAAGTGGGAGTGCTTCCACCAGGAGGAACAACAATGATTCCATTGAACTGGAATCTAAGACTGCCACCTGATCACTTTGGGCTACTCATGCCTTTGGATCAACAAACCAAGAAGGGGATTACTTTACTGGCTGGAGTGATTGACCCTGACTATTGGGGGAAATAGGACTGTAACCACACAATGGAGGTAAAGAAAAGTTTTCCTGGAATATAGGAAATCCCCTAGGACATCTTTTAGTACTACCATGCCCTTTGATTAAAATCAGTGGAAAACTGCAACAACCCAATTCAAGCAGGACTACCAATGACTCTGAAACTTCAGGAATGAAGGTTTGAGTCACTCCACCAGTCAAAGAACCATAGCCAGCTGAAGTGAGGGTAAAGGAAACATGGAATGGGTGGTGGAAGAAGGTGGTGATCAGTATGAATTACAACCACGTGATCAGTTACAGAAGCAAGGACTGTAATGCTGTTTTGTTCATGTTATGGTGTCTAATTTGCAAAATACCAAGTTTAAGAATGAATATTACCCAAGGACTTACACCCTATTCTGGGGAGATTTAATGCCTTTCCGGTTGTATGTGGGACAGTTGAGTGTTGCTTAGAGAGGAAAAAAAAAATGTCTTTTATTGTTTTCTATTTTGAGATTAAGTATGGCTTAAGGGAATGTGTATATCTGCCAATTTGACAAGAGGTGACCTGTTCATGTGTGGCCAGGTGGTGGTGCCCATTTGTCTGGTTGGCAAGTGCTGGCCTGTCTGTTGCTATGAGGACATTTCATAGAATTAAATCATCATCACATCGGCTGCATCCACAACTGATTGCATTTGTAATCGGCCAAGGGGAGTGATTTCTGCAATGAGTGATGTTTAATCTAATCACTGGGAGGTTTTTAAGGATTCAGAAGAGACAGGTCTCTCTTCCTGCTTCAACCAGTGAGACTCTCCTGTGGAGTTCATCCAGACTGTTCACTGGAGCTTCAGAGCCTGCCCTATGGATTTTGGACTCTACATTCCCATGGTTACATGAGTCACTTTTATGAATTTTACATCTATGGATATTTCCTGCTGATTCTGTTTCTCTAGAGAACCATAGCTAATACAGTGACCAATTCTGTTTCCCAATAACTTTTGCTTAATAAGAATGGTTATGATTATGGTTTAGAAATATGATTTTATAGGAAGTGACAAGACTATAATTCCATCTAGCCTATAATGCTTTCTCTTGTTATAAAATAGAATAGGCTAACTTCTAATATAATTCTGCCACACACAATGAAATTCCTAGTGCTTCTTAACTCTTCTACTCTCCCAACTACACATAAATCTGTTGTCATAATTTCTTCCAAAGACATATATATCAAAAACGTCAATATTTTTTAGTCACAGGTTTTCATTAATTCTAGTTTCAACTTGCTACCTATCACATTAGGATGTGCCCCAGCTTTTCTCTGGGTCAGTACAAGTTGGATCTGTTTGTTTCAACTTTGTTGGGAGTAGAGCCCTATGCTGACCTTGGCAGCCTTATTCTAAAATATGGTACCAAATACCACCAGGGCCAAACGGGGTTGACTTTGCTTTTGATGTTTACAGTGAAAATAAAGATAAAGCAAGTCTTGTCCTGAGTTGATTAAATATTTATACCAATTATTTTTAATATTTCTGAAAACATCTAAATACATTAATTTAGATATTTATTAGTATATCAAAGCTAATGTTAAATTCATAGGCAACTTGCTATTTACAGTATATCATTTGGTAACTTTTAATTTTTTTTAACTTTTTTTATTATATGATGTAACATATATACAAAGAAAAAAAGCAATAGTTTCCAAAGCACTCTTCAACAAGTAATTACAGGACAGATCCCAGAGTTTGTCATGGGCTACCATACCATCACCTCAGATCTTTCCTTCTAGCTGCTCCAGAATACAGGAGGCTAGAAAGAATAAATACCTTTTTTTTTTTTTTGCATGGGCAGGCACCAGAATTGAACCTGGGTTTCCGGCATGGCAAACGAGAATCTTGCCTTTGAGCCACCATTACAGCACCCAGGGATAAATACTTTTTTATCATCACAATCAACTTTGCTTTTCTTTTTTGTGAAAAATAACATATATACAAAAAAGCAATAAATTTCAAAGCACAGCACAACAATTAGTTGTAGAATAGATTTCAGAGTTTGGTATGGGTTACAATTCCACAATTTCAGGTTTTACTTCTACCAGCTGTAATATAGTGGGGACTAAGAGACATATCAATAGAATGATTCAGCAATCATAGACTTCCGGAGAAGATGGCGGCTTAGTAAGACGCGTGGGTCTTAGTTCCTCCTCGAAAACAGCTACTAAAGAAATAGAAACGGTACAGAACAGGTCCCGGAGCCACGACAGAGACCAAAAAAGACAGTGTACCCCATTCTGGAATGGCTGAACCGGCAGGGAGAATTCGCAGCAGTGAGATCACTGAGGGGCGCGCGCTTCCCCGGGCCGGGGCGGCTGGCGGCCGGAGTCCCTCCCTCCCTCCTTCCCGGGCCAGCTGGGAGAATCCGACAGACGGTCTCCTCAAGCTGCGGCAGCTGGCACCCTCCCCACGCACAGCCCCCTGGACCGGCTGGGAGAATTGGATCGGAGGTCCCCCAAGCCACGGAGACCGGCAACCGGGGTCCCTTCCACACATGTGGCTTCCCGGTCTGGCTGGGAACGTTGGATAGGCACTCCCCCAAGCCACGGCAGCCGGCGCCCCCCCACCACACTTGGCGTCCCGGGACAGCTGGGAGATTTGGACGGGCACTCCCCCAAGCCACGGCGGCCAGCGCCCCTCCCAATGTGCAGATTCCTGGGCCGGCTGGGAGATCCGGAATGGCACTCCCCCAAGCCGCTTCGGCTGGCGACCCTCCCCCACAGCGAGAGTTTTCCAAAGTTAAAGGAGCCACAGCATCTTTTACTGGTGGGACCCACAGACAGACGAGTGCACGAGCGCCACCTACTGGGCAGGATAAGAAAAACAGAGCCCAGAGATTTCACAGAAAAATATTTCAACCTGCTGGGTCCCACACCCAGGGAAATCTGATTAAATGCCCAGACGCCAGCAGAAAATAACAGATCACGCTCAGAAAATTGAAGATATGGCCCAGCCAAAGGAACAAACCAATAGTTCAAATGAGATACAGGAGCTGAAACAACTAATGCTGAATATATGAACAGAAATGGAAAACCTCTTCAAAAACCAAATCAATAAATTGAGGGAGGACATGAAGAAGACATGGGCTGAACAAAAAGAAGAAATAGAAAACCTGAAAAAACAAATCACAGAACTTATGGGAGTGAAGGACAAAATAGAAAAGATGGAAAAAACAATGGATACCTACAATGATAGATTTAAAGAGACAGAACCTAGAATTAGTGAACTGGAGGATGGAACATCTGAATTCCAAAAAGAAACAGAAACTATAGGGAAAAGAACGGAAAAAATTGAGCAGGGGATGAGGGAACTGAATGACAATATGAAGCGCACAAATATACGTGTTGTGGGTGTCCCAGAAGGAGAAGAGAAGGGAAAAGGAGGAGAAAAACTAATGGAAGAAATTATCACTGAAAATTTCCCAACTCTTATGAGAGACCTAAAATTACAGATCCAAGAAGTGCAGCGCATCCCAAAGAGAATAGACCCAAATAGGTGTTCTCCAAGACACTTACTAGTTAGAATGTCAGAGGTCAAAGAGAAAGAGAGGATCTTGAAAGCAGCAAGAGAAAAACAATCCATCATATACAAGGGAAACCCAATAAGACTATGTGTAGATTTCTCAGCAGAAACCATGGAAGTTAGAAGACAGTGGGATGATATATTTAAATTACTAAAAGAGAAAAACTGCCAACCAAGACTCCTATATCCAGCAAAATTGTCCTTCAAAAATGAGGGAGAAATCGAAACATTTTCAGACAAAAAGTCACTGAGAGAATTTGTGACCAAGAGACCAGCTCTGCAAGAAACACTAAAGGGAGCACTAGAGTCAGATATGAAAAGACAGAAGAGAGAGGTATGGAGAAGAGTGTAGAAAGAAGAAAAATCAGATATGATGTACATAATACAAAAGGCAAAATGGTAGAGGAAAATATTATCCAAACAGTAATAACACTAAATGTTAATGGACTGAATTCCCCAATCAAAAGACATAGAATGGCAGAATGGATTAAAAAACAGGATCCTTCTATATGCTGTCTATAGGAAACACATCTTAGACCCAAAGATAAACATAGGTTGAAAGTGAAAGGTTGGGAAAAGATATTTCATGCAAATAACAACCAGAAAAGAGCAGGAGTAGCTATACTAATATCCAACAAATTAGACTTCAAATGTAAAGCAGTTAAAAGAGACAAAGAAGGACACTATCTACTAATAAAAGGAACAATTAAACAAGAAGACATAACAATCATAAATATTTATGCACCGAACCAGAATGCCCCAAAATACGTGAGGAATACACTGCAAACACTGAAAAGAGAAATAGATACATCTACCATAATAGTTAGAGACTTCAATTCACCACTGTCATCAATGGACAGAATATCTAGACAGAGAATCAATAAAGAAATAGAGAATTTGAATATTACACTAAATGAGCTAGACTTAACAGACATTTATAGGACGTTACATCCCACAACAGCAGGATACACCTTTTTCTCAAGTGCTCATGGATCATTCTCAAAGATAGACCATATGCTGGGTCACAAAGCAAGTCTTAACAAATTTAAAAAGATTGAAATCATACACAACACTTTCTTGGATCATAAAGGAATGAAGTTGGAACTCAATAATAGACAGAGTGCCAGAAAATTCACAAATACATGGAGGCTCAACAACACACTCTTAAACAACGAGTGGGCCAAGGAAGAAATTGCAAGAGAAATTAGTAAATATCTTGAGGCGAATGAAAACGAAAACACAACATATCAAAACTTATGGGACGCAGCAAAGGCAGTGCTAAGAGGGAAATTTGTTGCCCTAAATGCCTATATCAGAAAAGAAGAAAAGGCAAAAATGCAGGAATTAACTGTCCACTTGGAAGAACTGGAGAAAGAACAGCAAACTAACCCCAAAGCAAGCAAAAGGAAAGAAATAACAAAGATTAGAGCAGAAATAAATGAAATTGAAAACATGAAAACAATAGAGAAAATCAATAAGGCCAGAAGTTGGTTCTATGAGAAAATCAATAAGATTGATGGGCCCTTAGCAAGATTGACAAAAAGAAGAAGAGAGAGGATGCAAATAAATAAGATCAGAAATGGAAGAGGAGACATAACTACTGACCTCACAGAAATAAAGGAGGTAATAACAGGATACTATGAACAACTTTACGCTAATAAATACAACAATTTAGAGGAAATGGACGGGTTCCTGGAAAGACATGAACAACCAACTTTGACTCAAGAAGACATAGATGACCTCAACAAACCAATCACAAGTAAAGAAATTGAATTAGTCATTCAAAAGCTTCCTAAAAAGAAAAGTCCAGGACCAGATGGCTTCACATGTGAATTCTACCAAACGTTCCAGAAAGAATTAGTACCAATTCTCTTCAAACTCTTCAAAAAAATCGAAGTGGAGGGAAAACTACCTAATTCATTCTATGAAGCCAACATCACCCTCATACCAAAACCAGGCAAAGATATTACAAAAAAAGAAAACTACAGACCAATCTCTCTAATGAATACAGATGCAAAAATCCTCAATAAAATTCTAGCAAATCGTATCCAACAACACATTAAAAGAATTATACATCATGACCAAGTAGGATTCATCCCAGGTATGCAAGGATGGTTCAACATAAGAAAATCAATTAATGTAATACACCATATCAACAAATCAAAGCAGAAAAATCACATGATCATCTCAATTGATGCAGAGAAGGCATTTGACAAGATTCAACATCCTTTCCTGCTGAAAACACTTCAAAAGATAGGAATACAAGGGAACTTCCTTAAAATGATAGAGGGAATATATGAAAAACCCACAGCTAATATCATCCTCAATGGGGAAAAATTGAAAACTTTCCCCCTAAGATCAGGAACAAGACAAGGACGTCCATTATCATCACTATTATTCAACATCGTGTTGGAGGTTCTAGCTAGAGCAATTAGAGAAGAAAAAGAAATACAAAGCATCAAAATTGGAAAGGAAGAAGTAAAACTATCACTGTTTGCAGACGATATGATACTATACGTCGAAAACCCGGAAAAATCCACAACAAAACTACTAGAGCTAATAAATGAGTACAGCAAAGTAGCAGGTTACAAGATCAACATTCAAAAATCTGTAGCATTTCTATACATGAGCAATGAACAAGCTGAGGAGGAAATCAAGAAACGAATTCCATTTACAATTGCAACTAAAAGAATAAAATACCTAGGAATAAATTTAACTAAAGAGACAAAAAACCTATACAAAGAAAACTACAAAAAACTGTTAAAAGAAATCACAGAAGACCTAAATAGATGGAAGGGCATACCGTGTTCATGGATTGGAAGACTAAATATAGTTAAGATGCCAATCCTACCTAAATTGATTTACAGATTCAATGCAATACCAATCAAAATCCCAACAACTTATTTTTCAGAAATAGAAAAAACAATAAGCAAATTTATCTGGAAGGGCAGGGTGCCCCGAATTGCTTAAAGTATCTTGAGGAAAAAAAACGAAGCTGGAGGCCTCATGCTGCCTGACTTTAAGGCATATTATGAAGCCACAGTAGTCAAAACAGCATGGTATTGGCATAAAGATAGATATATCGACCAATGGAATTGAATAGAGTGCTCAGATATAGACCCTCTCATCTATGGACATTTGATCTTTGATAAGGCAGTCAAGCCAACTCACCTGGGACAGAACAGTCTCTTCAATAAATGGTGCCTAGAGAACTGGATATCCATATGCAAAAGAATGAAAGAGGACCCGTATCTCACACCCTATACAAATGTTAACTCAAGATGGATCAAAGATCTAAACATTAGATCTAAGACCATAAAACACTTAGAGGAAAATGTAGGGAGATATCTTATGAAACTTACAATTGGAGGCAGTTTTATGGACCTTAAACCTAAAGCAAGAGCACTGAAGAAAGAAATAAATAAATGGGAGCTCCTCAAAATTAAACACTTTTGTGCATCAAAGAGCTTCATCAAGAAAGTAGAAAGACAGCCTACACAATGGGAGACAATATTTGGAAACGACATATCAGATAAAGGTCTAGTATCCAGAATTTATAAAGAGATTGTTCAACTCAACAACAAAAAGACAGCCAACCCAATTACAAAATGGGGAAAAGACTTGAACAGACACCTACCAGAAGAGGAAATACAAATGGCCAAAAGGCACATGAAGAGATGCTCAATGTCCCTGGCCATTAGAGAAATGCAAATCAAAACCACAATGAGATATCATCTCACACCCACCAGAATGGCCATTATCAACAAAACAGAAAATGACAAGTGCTGGAGAGGATGCAGAGAAAGAGGCACACTTATCCACTGTTGGTGGGAATGTTAAATGGTGCAACCAGTGTGGAAGGCAGTTTGGCGGTTCCTCAAAAAACTGAATATAGAATTGCCATATGAACCAGCAATACCATTGCTGGGTATCTACTCAAAGGGCTTAAGGGCAAAGACACAAACAGACATTTGCACACCAATGTTTATAGCAGCATTATTTACAATTGCAAAGAGATGGAAACAGCCAAAATGTCCATCAACAGACGAGTGGCTAAACAAACTGTGGTATATACATACGATGGAATATTATGCAGCTTTAAGACAGAATAAACTTATGAAGCATGTAATAACATGGATGGACCTAGAGAACATTATGCTGAATGAGTCTAGCCAAAAACTAAAGGACAAATACTGTACGGTCCCACTGATGTGAACGGACATTCGAGAATAAACTTGGAATATGTCATTGGTAACAGAGATCAGCAGGAGTTAGAAACAGGGTAAGATAATGGGTAATTGGAGCTGAAGGGTAGACTGTACAACAGGACTAGATACAAAAACTCAAAAATGGACAGCACAATAATACCTAATTGTAAAGTAATCATGTTAAAACACTGAATGAAGCTGCATCTGAGATATAGGGTTTTTTTGTTTGTTTGTTTCTTTTGGTTTTTTTCTTTTTCCTTTTATATATATATATTTTTATTTTTTATTATTATTATTATTTTTATTTTTTTCTCTATATTAACATTCTATATCTTTTTCTGTTGTTTTGCTAGTTCTTTTCCTAAATCGATGCAAATGTACTAAAAAATGATCATACATCTATGTGATGATATTAAGAATTACTGATTGCATATGTAGAATGGAATGATTTCTAAATGTTGTGTTAATTTTTTTTTTTAATTAATAAAAAAAAAAGGAGGAATTGATGGAGAAATCATAAGATCTTGCCAAACATGGCTGCCGTGGCTAATGCAAGGCAACACAAAATGGCCTAACCCATGACAGGCTTTCTTCCCGAAACTGGCGGTGGTTCTCGCCAAAAGCACTAACCTTAAATCTGCCCTCCACCCTAGCAACAACGGCAACCAATCCCAGCCCGACACGTGTCCCTGCATGCTCCTAGCCTATATAAGCCTGTGCACTTCCTCAATAAAGCGGACGCCTTCCACTCACCCCTGAGGGTTGTCTCCTGAGTCGTGGCCTATGTGCTCTGTGTCTGTGTGACTCACTCAGTATGGCCGCTTACCCCCAGCCATCAGGTACCCAACAGCTTGTATTTGGAAAGATGGAAATGCTTTGTAATGGATGGTAATGGTGTAGCACAGCATTGTGAATGCATTTAACATTACTGAAATATATCTGATTGTGGTTAAAATGGCAAATTTTAAGATGTACATATGGTAACAGAGCAAATTTCCTTTAAAAATCCATGGATCTACACTATAAAAAAGTGAACCCTAAGATAAACCATGGACTAAAGTTAATACAATTAGAAAAGTGTATTTTCATCGACTGTAACAAAAATTCCACACCACTGCAAGGTGTTTATAATAGGGTAGTATACAGGAATCCTGTATTTTATGTATCATTGTCCTATGAATCTGCAATTTCTCTAATAAAGAAAAAGAAAGATGGTTCTTTCATTCTTCCTATCATCCCAAAACCAATGGGATACTAGAATATAGGAATGGAAGACTCGACCCACAACCATGCAAAGGCCATCACAAAGAACAACTCACTGGGTGGTACCCCACTTTGGTTTGCTAACACTGCCAGAATGCAACATACCCAAAGTGGAACAGCTTTTACAAAGAGAACTAGCTAAGTTGCAAGCTTACAGTTCTAAGGCTGTAAATATGTTCAAACCAAGGCATCCAGGGAAAGATACTTTGACTCAAGAAATGCCAGTGAGTCCAGAACACCTCTGTCAGCTGTGAAAGCATGTGGCTGGCATCTGCTTGGGTCTCTGGCTTCTCATCTCCAACAACTTCCCTGGAGGTGTTTTCATTTTGCATCTCCAAATGTATCTCTCTGTGTTGGCTTTTTTCCAAAATGGTTCCCTCTTAAAGTACTCCAGTAAGCAACCCCACTGTATTAGTCAGGGTTCTCTTCAGAAACAGAACCAACAGAAGATATCTGCAAATATGAGATTCATAAAGGCATCTCATGCAACTGTGGGAATGGAAGAGTTCAGTATCTGTAGGGCAGCCTGTGAAGTTTGCAGCTCCTATGAAGGGTCTGGATGAACTCCACAGGAGAGGTTTGCTGGCTGAAGCAATGAAAAATTCTCTCTTCCCTCTTAAAAGACTCCAACTGATTGGATTATCTCATTAGTGGGAGACACGTTTTAGTTTAGCACAGATGTAATCAGCAAGAGATGCAATCAACTGACTGATGATTTAATACACCAGCCTTCTGGTTTATCACCCTGTCATGAAATAACCTTGCAGCAATGGTCAGGCCAGTCCTTGCTGACCGGACAACTGGGCATCATCACTTGGCCAAGTTGACACCAGAACCTAACCATCACACCTACCACCTACCTTGAATGGGTGGAGACACATCTCCATGGAAACCTAATCAGAAGATCTCACCGACAGTTGGGTAGGTCACATCTCCATAGAAACAGCTTAATGAAAAAGATCCCACCCACCAATATTGAATCAGGATTAAAGAACATGGCTTTTCTGGTCTACATAACAGTTTCAAACTGGCACATTCGCCCATCTAATTAAAGCTATTTGGATACTAAACACTGCACTCTAGTGGAAGGGAAACACATCGCTGCATCATATTGTGGGAAATACTGAGCTTGGAGGGATTGGAAGACAAAATAGTTCCATGATTAGGCCACACCTGTGGAATCCCAGACTCAGTTTACCCAATTGCTGTTTGTCTTTTTTGCACTGGTATGCACAGCCCAGAGATGTTTTGTAGTCCAGACTACAGTAGTATTACCACAAGGGCCCCTTGATTTCAACCCAGAGATGATGCTACCCTTAGGTTCCTCGCTTGTGTTACTACATGGGAATGGGGGAAGGGGTGGCATATCACCAAGGCACTAGAGTTCTTCTGGTTGCAAAGTGGATTCCCAATCCTTAAGTACAGGTGGGTGACATCATCAGCTATGTCAAATTTGTTCAGGATGGGACTTCCTTCTCTGGATTGAATGATCAGGGCTGAAAAGTCTGGGTTAAACAAAAGAGGCAATGGGATCCTGCAAAAGTTGTGGCCTTGGGACTTTGACAAACAGCCTGGATGTCCATAGCTGGGCAATCCTCAGCTCAAGTAGTTGGGCAAGAGTATTTTTGATCCTGGGAGATAATGGAGGGTTAGTAATGTTGTTACTTTGTCTCCCCAGGCTCTCACAGTGATGGACAGCCCCATTGCCCATGGGTCCCGATGTCATAGGCTTCTGCTTGGTCCTCCCACTAGACCAACTGCTGGTTCTGTCAGTATTTAAATTGAGATGTCAGTCTGTCTCTCCACATCATTCCAGGCAACCTGTCAACATGGTGGGCTACACTGAATCCCTGGTTGTATGACCTAGTGTTGCACGGAAACCACTCTCTAGACAAGTATGGTTGACTCCACTGTTCATGGGAGATGTCTTTGAAACCCAAGGGCTCCCTGTAGGGGAGTGCCCCAGTCTTGGAGGAGAACTTTTGTATTGAAAGCATGGATGACACCTGGCCTTACCTGGAAGAGTTTCCTAGTGATTATTGTAACCAAATAGTGTGGTTTCATTCTGAGGATGGGACTCTTGAGCCGAAATTTACTATTACTACTATTACTACACTATTGCAGTTTGTGACAAGGCAGCCTAATGCACAGTGACTGGTGCTTGTGGAATCTGTGTGGTATGGAGAACCACAAGCACTGCCCTAGGATTGGAACACCACACAGTGTCATAGGTAGACTGTAAGTCTGACTCACCTGACCTGGCAATGGCAATAACCTGTTGAACCACACTGCTGAGAAGGAGGGCCTGCTATACCACCTACAAAAGAAATTCACTCTTCATACAGGGTGGTTAGATTGACTTTGGCTGAACATTATGGGTATAGGCAATACACTGATGCCCAGCTAACTGAAAAGAAACATAGAGGGGTTCCAGCCAAAATGGTGGCTTAGCAAGGTGTGCGATCTAGTTCGTCCTCCTGTACAGCTACTAAATAACCAGGAACAGTAAAGAAAGCTCCTGAGGCCATGTCAGTGACCAGACACACAGCATACCCCAGTCTGGACCAGCTGGACCGTCTGCAAGCCCCCCAGAACCGTGAGTACCCCAAGCCATGGCGGCCAGCACCCCTCCCCTACAGGCTGCTTCCAGAGGGGAAAGGAAAGGGATTTTACCAGCAACAGGGGCTGAGCCCAACCAAATGCCAATTGTGGAATTAATTCACAAATTCTGACTACTAAAAATAGGCCCCCAGCTCAGATGAACCTGGTCAAAGTGGAGATTGCTCATTTTTGCCCTGGTGCCAAGGGGGCAGGACTGACAGGAAAAGAAAAAATAAGAAACAGAAGTTTTTGTGACTGTGTTTCTACAAAGTCTTGACTGCCTTTGGATACAATGGCAGGACTTCTCAGGCTGCAACTGCCCCAGGCATAGGCAGAAACAAGCTTCTTTGAGGGCTGGTCTGGAGCCTGTGCCTTCCCCAGGGGAGGGGTGAAGCCCAACTCAGGTGGAATCCCTCCCTGAAGGAATTCAGACACCAGAGCTTGGGAATTTGAAGCCATAAAAACCAGTCTACAACCTCTCCTCTGTCTCTACCACACCCCCAGCAGGGAGAGTCTGCCAAAGTTAAAGGTACCACATCATCTTATGCTGGTGGGATCTGCAGGCAGACAAGGATAAGAAAAACAGAATCCAGAGACTTCACAGGAAAGTCTTTCAAACCGCTGGGTCTCACCCTCAGGGAAAACCGATGCAGGTGACTCTTTCCTCCTGATAGGAGGCCAGTTTGGTCTGGGAAAATCCAGCTGGGGTCTATAATATCTAAGTAGACCCTCCTAAGGGGGAGGGGAAGGCATCATACAGGCAGGGCAAGAAACAAGAAAACAAGAACTGAAAAATTCTCCTCTGTTATACAAAATCTAAGCTAGAGGTCCAGAAAAAGTTGAACTGAATGTGAAAGAAGAGACAGACAACAAATTCATCCAGCAAGAAAACCCTAGGTAAAGGGCAGGGTGCCCCGAATTGATAAAAGTATCTTGAGGGAAAAAAATGAAACTGGAGGTCTCACACTGCTTGACTTTTAGGCATAATATGAAGCCACAGTAGTCAAAACAGCATGGTAATGGCATAAAGATAGATATATCGACCAATGGAATCGAATAGAGTGCTCAGATATAGACCCTCTCATCTATGGACACTTGATCTTTGATAAGGCAGTCAAGCCAACTCACCTGGGACAGAGCAGTCTCTTCAATAAATGGTGCCTAGAGAACTGGATATCCATATGCAAAAGAATGAAAGAGGACCCGTATCTCACACTCTATACAAAAGTTAACTCAAAATGAATCAAAGATCTAAACATTAGATCTAAGACCATAAAACAGTTAGAGGAAAATGTAGGGAAATATCTTTTAAATCTTATACTTGGAGGTGGTTCTCTAAACCTTACACCCAAAGCAAGAGCACTGAAGAAAGAAAGAAAGAAATAGGAACTCCTCAAAATTAAACACTTTTGTGCATTAAAGAACTTCGTCAAGAAAGTAAAAAGACAGCCTACACAATGGGAGACAACATTTGGAAATGACATATCAGATAAAGGTCTAGTATCCAGAATTTATAAAGAGATTGCTCAACTCAACAACAAAAAGACAGCCAACCCAATTACAAAATGGGCAAAAGACTTGAACAGACACTTCTCAGAAGAGGAAATACAAATGGCCAAAAGGCACATGAAGAGATGCTCAACTTCCTTGGCTATTAGAGAAATGCAAATCAAAACCACAATGAAATAATCATCTCACACCCACCAAAATGATAATGACCAGAATGGCCATTATCAATAAAACAGAAAATGACAAGTGCTGGAGAGAATGTGGAGAAAGAAGCACACTTATCCACTGTTGGTGGAAATGTCAAATGATACAAACGCTGTGGAAGGCAGTTTGGCGGTTCCTCAAAAAGCTAAATATAGAATTGCCATATGACCTGGCAATACCATTACTAGGTATCTACTCAGAGAATATGAGGGCAAGGACACAAATGCACATTTGCACACCAATGTTTATAGCAGCATTATTTACAAAGCAGCATTATTGCAAAGAGATGGAAATAGCCAAAATGTCCATCAACAGACGAGTGGCTAAACAAACTGTGGTATATACATACAATGGAATATTATGCAGTCATAAGACAGAATGAAGTTATGAAGTATGTAACAACATGGATGGACCTTAAGGACATTATGCTGAGTGAGATTAGCCAGAAACAAAAGGACAAATACTGTATGGTCTCACTGATACGAACTGACGTTAGTGAATAAACTTGGAGAATTTCATTGGTAACATTCCATCAAGAGATAGAAATAGGGTAAGATATTGGGTAATTGGAGCTGAAGTGATACAGATTGTGCAGCAGGACTGAATGTAAAAACTCAGAAATGGGCAGCACAATACTACCTAACTGTAATACAATTATGTTAAAACACTGAATGAAGTTGAATGTGAGAAAGATAGAGGGTGAAGGGCTGGGGGTACAAATGAAATCAGAAAGATAGACGATAAAGATTGAGATGGTATAATCTAGGAATGCCTAGAGTGTGCAATGATAGTGACTAAATGTACAAATTTTAAAAATATTTTCACATGAGGAAGAACAAAGGAATGTTATTACTGCAGGGTGCTGAAAATAGATGGTAATTAATATTTTAAAATTTCAATTTATGTGTGAGACTAAAGCAAAAAATGTTTATTTGGTATAAAATTTATATTTTGACTAGTGCATTTCCTAATATAACTTATGTAGATAGCTTAATTGAACACGATAAGTACATGGAACCTTGAGTAGGACATGAGATTTTGTTGGTTTGTCCAGAGTGGTGCCCCGATAAATCCCAGAGCGATTTGATCAGTGAATAAAAAAGTATTTGCAAAGTCCCCTTTGGAGAATGGTGAGAACGGGGGAAAATTCAACTTCCCCAAGTTGAATTCTTGATATTCTCACAAGCAGTATGAATAACCAAAGCTATACGCTGAGCCCCCAGTCTTGAGGTTTGTTCATATGAAACTTAACCCCACAAAGGATAGGTTAAGCCTAGTTAAAATTAGGCCTAAGAGTCATCCCCAAGAGAACCTCTTTTGTTGCTCAGATGTGGCCTCTTTCTCCAACCAACACAACAAGCAAACTCACCACCCTCCCCCTGTCTGTGTGGGACTTGACTCCCAGGGGTGTGGACCTTCCTGGCGATGTGGGACAGAAATCCTAGAATGAGCTGAGACTCAGCATCAAGGGATTGAGAAAAACCCCAGAATGAACTGAGAGTCAGCAACAGGGGATTGAGAAAAGCTTCTCGACCAAAAGCAGGAAGAGTGAAATGAGACAAAATAAAGTGTCAATGGCTGAGAGATTTCAAACAGAGTCAAGAGGTGATCCTAGAGATTATTCTTACACATTAAATAGATATCACCTTTTTATTCAAGATGTAATGGAGAGATTGGAGGGAACAAGATTATACAAACAACTTCAAGATGATTGTATAATGATATAGCTTTCACAATGTGACTGTGTGCTTGTGAAAACCTTGTGTCTGATGCTCCTTTTATCTACCTTGTCAACAGATGAGTAGAACATATGGAATAAAAATAAATAATAGGGGGAACAAATGTTAAAATAAACTTAGTTTGAAATGCTAGTGATCAATGAAAGGGAGGGCTAAGGGGTATGGTGTATATAGTTTTTTTTTCTGTTTTCATTTCTTTTTTTTCTGAATAGAAGCAAATGTTCCAATAAATGATTATGATGATGAATTTGCAACTATGTGATGATATTGTGAATTACTGATTATATATGTAGAACGTAATGATCAAAATAGGAATGTTTGCATTTATTTGGTGATGGACCTAGAGAATATTATGCTGAGTGAGTCCAGCCAAAAACTAAAGGCCAAATACTGTATGGTCCCACTGATGTGAACGGACATTCGAGAATAAACTTGAAATATGTCATTGGTAACAGAGTCCAGCAGGAGTTAGAAACAGGGTAAGATAATGGGTAATTGGAGCGGAAGGGATACAGACTGTGCAACAGGACTAGATACAAAAACTCAAAAATGGACAGCACAATAATACCTAATTGTAAAGTAATCATGTTAAAACACTGAATGAAGCTGCATCTGAGCTATAGGGTTTTTTGTTTTGTTTTGTTTTTTACTATTATTACTACTTTTATTTCTTTTCTCTATATTAACATTTTATATCTTTTTCTGTTGTGTTGCTAGTTCCTCTAAACCGATGCAAATGTACTAAGAAACGATGATCATGCATCTATGTGATGATGTTAAGAATTACTGAGTGCATATGTAGAACGGTATGATTTCTAAATGTTGTGTTAATTTCTTTTTTTTTTCTTTCTTTCTTTCTGTTAATAAAAAAAATTAAATTAAAAAAAAAGAAAAAGAAAGAAAGATAGAGATACCCATTTGTCACCTAACTGATGAGTCAAGGAGACTGCACTAAGCTTGGCATTAAGGAGACCTGGACTCTATTGTGTGTGTGGATCATTTGTATAAGGCCTTTCCCTTCTGTGGTGGGGATGACGTAGCTTAAGATATGTAGTTCTTGATGTCACTCAGGAAAGAAACAGCATCCCCTAAAATCTCCATCTCGGGCTCTTTTGCATGTCTCAGCTGCCACACAACAGACAATCCTGCTCTGTGAAGCAGTGATGCTTTCCACCAGGTAGTACCTTTTCTGATCCTAGGAATATATATAACACGTCATATTAAAGAAAGGAAATTTCATTCTACACTTGATTCATTGGGACTGCTCCAATATGAGGTGGACAGTGCAGTGGGCCTTGTCCTCCAAAATCTTGGAGTGCTAAAAAATATATATACAAAACCTTAGATTTCTGGACATTCTGATGTCATAGGCTTGTGTTGCATGCCCTGTGCTAGGAGAGAAATGTTACTTTTTCATAAATAAATCTGGACATGTTGTGAGTAACTTAAATGGATGTGAAAAATGCAGTTCAATTCTTCCACAACATTGGAGAAATATAGCTCTTTGATTTACTCAACTGGTTTGGGCTAGGCAATGGATAGGGTAGCAGGTTGCAAACCCTCCTCCAAGAAGGCATGACTACTCTGTGCAAGGTTAACCTGTTAGTTGCCCTCCTCAAATGTTGCCTAAAAATTTTAGAAAAGTGGTTCCTACAAGCAACCTCTATCAGCGCTGTGTACTGCAGCCTGGACATGCAACTCATCATCTGAAATGGATGATGGTCATATCAAGATATTTAGTTTGTCTATTGGGGTCCCAGGAAAAGTTGAAGGGTGAACTGTGGTTGGGAGCAGCCCTAGCATGACCTGCTGCCTCTCCCACAAATACATCCTATGCTCAGGACGAGGTGCATCAGCCTGTTGAGATAAAACACAATCCCCTGGTAGGTAAGGGGACTGCAGGCACATTTCTTCCCTATTGTCCCAAGCCTATGTAAACATTCACTGGAAACAATCTGACCCTGGTGGGCATGTTTTATGACATCCAGCTAATGCCCTGGTGATGATTTTGTTTCTGGTCAGGAGGCAGCAGGTCTCTTCCACTGTGGCAGCACATGAACACAAGAGAGCAAGCACACAAATTGAGACCTGTTGGCCATAGATCCAACACCCACTAGTGAAGCTGATCTTGCTCTGTCTCATCTCTATGTAAGTGAAACATTTTTCCATCAGAGCCTGTTTAAGTCATGCTTTTGCTGGCAATCCCAATACCTATGTGGGAGTAAGATGACATCTTTCTAGATGTCTCTCCTAAGCAGATATTCTTATGCAACGACAGAATTTATTAAGGTGGAGACAAAAATTTCAGGTAAGGTGGGAAAAGTGGCAGTTTTTTCTACCTTAATAATGGCAAAGATAAACAAATAAGTAGATAGTTCAAGAGTAATCACTCATTTATTTATACCAGCACTCTGAACTGTCTCCCCTGAATTCCCCCTTTTGTGATATTTATATCTTTACTACTGCCTCTTCCTGGTGTCACCCAGAACCTCAGTGAGCTCAGTTACTGGTCAATATTTGTAGGTGTTCAGGAATCTCAGGAACACCAACAAGACTCAGCACCACAAGGGACAATACAAGGCTATAGTCAATAAAAGAAATAATTCAGACTGGAAATCTGTCACTCCTTCCCTTCCTTTCACACCTGTCCCTGTCAGAGAGTTCAGGACCCTTCATAGTTACAAAATTCAGCTCTCTTTGCCTTCCACATTCAAATCAAGTCCACCCTGTACAAGCTATTTCCACCTCAAATTTTAGCATGTGTCCTGTATTACGAACTATATGGATTAACCCCAGTAATCTTGTATGAGACCCAAATGGGTGATGAGTGAGGTTAAGGTATCCATAACCACAAAGGCCAGTTCCAACTCTGGTCCAATGGGAAGGGCATGGACTAAAGGATGCTCATGGGATGCTTACACACACCTCAGAAGTCCAACTTCCATCATGAAACGGGTAGGTGTGCTGGCTTGAAAGGATGTATGTACCCTAGAAAAGCCATGCTTTAATCCTAATCCCATTTTATAAATCCAGCTGTCTCTATAATCCTTATTCAGTACTGTATGTTTGAATCGGTAATTAGATCATCTCCCTGGAGATGTGACTCAATCAAGAGTGGTTGTGAAGCTGGATTAGGTGGAGACCTGTCTCCACTCATTTGGGTGGGTCTTGATTAGTTTATGGGAATCCTATAAAAGGGGAAACATTTTGGAGAAAGTGAGAGATTCAGAGAAAGCAGAGAATGACATACCCATGAGAAGCAGAAAGTCCACTAGCCAGCGACCTTTGGAGATGAAGAAGGAAAATTCCTCCCGGGGAGCTTCATGAAACAGGAGGCCAGGAGAGAAAGCTAGCAGATGATGCTGTGTTCGCCCTGTGCTTTTCCAGATGAGAGAGAAACCCTGACCATGCTCACTGTGTGCCTTTCTACTTGAGAGAGAAAAACCCTGAACTTCATCAGCCTTCCTGAATCAAGGTATCTTTCCCTGGATGCCTTAGATTGGACATTTCTATAGACTTGCTTTAATTGGGACATTTTCTTTTCCTTAGAACTGTAAACTAGCAATGTAGTAAATTCCCCCTTTTAAAAGCCATTCTGTTTCTGGTATATTGCATTCCAGTGGCTAGCAAATTAGATATAAATGGACTGCTTCTCTGATAATTTGTGTACCACTTAAACCTCTAATTTTTATTTCACTATTGTATTAAATTCATGAAAATATTTCTGATTTCTTTGGCTTTTGATCCCTTGCCCTACCTCCTGTTTATGGTCTCTTTCTTGTCCCTCCAGTCTCATTCTTAATATTCTTTGTGCACAGACTTCTGATTTCTCTTCACAACTTGGATTGCCTGTGCTTTTGCCTCTCTGAGTCCAGCCAGCTCCCACAACACCTGACATTACCTCCTCATGGGAGATATTTTCACCCTGGACTTGTTGATAAGAACTACATTTAAGAAGTTAATATGTCACTCTACCATCCACTGTAAGGACTATAGTTTAACTGCAATTTTTATCTGCGTTTTGGTTTGCTAATATTGCTGGAGTGCAATATACCAGAAATTAAATGGTTTTTTAAAAAGGAATTTATTATGTTACAAGTTTACATTTCTATAGGCATAAATGTGTCCAAACTAAGGCACACGAATTAGAGACCTAGATTCAAGTAAAGCCATTGGGTCTGGAACACCTCTGTCAGCTAGGAAGGCACATGGCTGGCATCTGCTAGTTCTCTGACTTCTGGTTTCAAACAGCTTCCCAGGGACATTTTTTTTCTGTATCTTCAAACATCTGGACCTCATGTTGGCTCTATCAGTTCTATCATTTCTGTCACTGCTCCAAAATGTTTCCCTGTTTAAAGGACTCCAATAAACTAATCAAGGCACTTTAAATGGGTGGAGTCAGAGCTCCTCTAATCAAAAGGTCACACCCACAATTGAGTGGATCATATCTTCATTGGAAACAATCTAATCAAATGATTCCATCCTGAAGAGTACTGAATGAGGATTAAGAGAACATGGGTACATAACATTTTCAAACCAGCACAATCTCTTTTACCGCACAAATTCCAGATCTATTGGCATTCAAGAGACAGGGTTATTGGGAAAGGAGTCAGAAAGCACTTAAGGATAACCACCTTAAGACAGGGTAGAAAAAGAGGTGTGGAGTGCTACTAAAATGAGGAAGTTGTAAATAATTAATTCATCTAATTCTCTTGTTCTTGGACTCTGGTTTCTGCAATTTGGTGCCTATGTTTCCTCTAGACCTGTCCCTAACTCTAACCAATTTTCTTTGGTTTGGATCCATAGACTCACTGACAATTATTGTCTTTTCCCTTTGGCTTGGTATTTTGACAGTGGTCCATTTTCTCTCTACTCAACCCACCCTCACCCTACCTGCCTAGTATTGGACCAGGTCCTGGTCCTCCAACTGTTACCTTTTCCTCTGTCCCAGAGTTCCAGCTCTCACTTGCCCCCTCCACTAACCCTGACCAGAATCTATGGTCCTTAACACCTTTGCTGCCTCCCAGGCCAATATGCACTACTGAGTAGTGCTAATACCCTCTACTGGGAATTTAGAAGAAAGATGATAAACTATTAGGTAAGAGAATGAAGCAAAGAGGCCGTAGAAAGTGGAGAATGGTGAAAATGTCAGGGAAGAGCCATGGGGAAAGAAGAGGAATTGTGAAGTCACTCAAGTATTATTTGGGGGACAAAACACTTGCAAGAATGAAGGCAAATGGCAAATGAGTCCTATGAGGAACAAAAACAAAGTATATGGAGGCAAGAGTTGAAAACAGGAAAAGAAAGTATTTGTAAAATCAGAGGGGAGGTGTGTGGCATCAGTGATGGTGGGAAAGAGGGGTTCAGGGCCATTCCAAGGTGAAACTATGAAATAGGCAACTCAATTAGTAAATGATTGCCATTAGAGGGCACTGTAATAGCTCTTCCTTTCAAGTTAGGTATATCCTAAAAGACAGCTAAAATAAGTATGCAAATAACTATAAAACAAGGCAAGCTATTAACTGCAGCAAGAAAAGCACAATTATAGGGTGATGAGGATACAAAGGTATATGCCAAGACTTTCAGAATTTAGTGCTGTGCCTTGAATGCAGCAGGAACTCAGCAAAATTCAGGAGAGAAGCTGACGTAAGAAAAAATATATTGTGAGATAGACATGTCTGATTTTTCAGATTGCATGGCTGACATTTAGTTCTCTGCTAATGATTCTCATCACCAGGTGCACATTACCATCACCTGGCAAGATTTTAAAACTATTAATGTCTAGGGAGAATAGGTGACTCTGGAAACTAGGTGTTACAGAACTTAGATCTGCTACTCGTGCCCATTCATTAATCTTGGATAATTTCCCCTCATCATTGCAATAAAAATGTATATAAACTCAAAGTAATATATTATTTCAGTCACTTACCCCTCTCAGGAATTCTGAGACTTAAATTTAGGGGTTCTTTGGTAAAAAGTTACTATGTAAATATATTTAACTACTAGAAACCTTTGACAATCAAAAGAAAATATGTTAGTTTTGATAACTGAACCTATTATGACTATTGTTAGAAGTCTACTTATAACAAATTTATATGTATTTTGACACACATTAGCATTTCTTTCTCTAAAAATCTCTGCCAGTTAAATTGAATATGACCTCTATTTTCCAAATGACTGGCCGAAAATCACACTGCCTTAAATGTCAAAGCCACTTTCTACTACCTGACTATCCACTTAAAAAAAAATCTTTTGTTGAGTAAGAAAATTAAAGACAATAAATACATAAATAATACATATAAATTGTATGGGAAGTTATGGATTTTTTTATTTTTATTCTTATTTTTATTTTCTTTGGAGTGATGAAAATGCTCAAAAATTGATTTTGGTGATGAATGCACAACTACATGATGATACTGTGAACTATTGATTGTACAGTTTGGATGATTATATGTTATATGAATATCTCTCAATAAAACTGCACTTAAAATTCTGTGTGATTTTCCAGATCATTGTGGGCATGCTAAAATCCTGTATATTCTGTGATGAATCAATAATATTGTATTTAATGTAAAGGTTAGAAATTCTGGCCCTATTTTCAACTAACTACTTAACTGGTAGGATATGGAAGAGAAAAAAACGTATAATGAAGATTGTACATAGGAGTTATGAGGACATGGGACTTGTTCCAGTGGCCATTTCTAAGATTAAAAAGACATAAATAGAGAGACGGACATCAGTGGGATGGCAGAGTACAACACTCTGATGAACATCTCCCCTTAGAAACAGCAAAAGATGGACAGAATCAACCTTCTTAATAGTGAAGACAAGCGAGACTAGACAACAATTCAACAAACACTGAATTGGGAGGGGAAAAAAACCCATACCTAAAATGATATGAAAGTGAGGGGGCAAATTTACCAGTTTGGACCCCTCCCCATGGCTTGGCTCCACATGGCAGTTTGTGCATCTCACAGTGGCATCCCACTCAAATGTGGGTCCCTGAAGTGATTTGCAGCCTATGCACATTTCCAGTGCAGGTCCCTGGGATCTTGACTACTGGTACATCTAAATGAAATATTGGGAGTCCTTGTACATTGACCCCAACTGGCTCCATGGGAGACAAAATCAGGGCCTGATCCCTTACCTAGAAGTTTCCAGGGGCAGAAAAGCTGCAAGGAAAGGGAGAGCTGAGCTGCAGAACTGCAGAGTGGACCCAGTGCTGAAAGCTGGAGTAAAAAGGCAGCCCAGAGTGCAGAGTAAAGCTCAGCTGAGGACAGCTACTAGGGAGGAAAAACTGTAACAAAAATAGCACAGCTCAGGGCCCTGGGAGGAGAGACTGAGGAAAGAAACTCCTTTCCTGGAAGGGAAACAGTTACACATAATGGGGAATTCTTGAAAGTTGCCATGCTTGCCTAGGGCAAAATGCAGGTATAGAAAGACCTGAAAAGCATCAAACTGTTCACCATGGATTATTCTAAAGTTTCAGTATAAACTGGTCTAGGCATGGAACAAGAGCCTCAACACATGACCAATCTAAATTATAACCTTATATAACAGGGAGAATCTGACTTCCAGATTAGCAATCAAAACAATCAAATACCCAGACTTCAACAAAAGATCACAAGACATAGAAAGAAGCAAGAAGAGATGAACCATGCAAAGGAATAAAATAAAACAAAGAGAGGAAACACAGATTTTGGAACTACTAATCAAAGACATTAAATCAATTGTCCTAAATAAGTTCGATGAGTTAAAGGAAAACATGGACAGAGAATGAAATGAAATCAAGAAGACAACAAGAGGGCAGGCCATGATGGCTCAGAGCTCTCACCTGCCATGACGAAGACCCTGGTTCAATTCCTGGTGCCTGCCCACACACACAAAAAAAACAGAAGACAACGTGTGCCGTGGTTTGATTCTGTCATGTACCCAAGAAAAGACTATGTTCTTTGAATCCATTCTTGTGGGTTCAGACCTATTGTGGGTGGGTCCTTTTTTGTTTTTTGTTTGTTTGTTTGTTTGTTTTATTTTGGGAGTGGGGGGGTGGGTCCTTTTGATTAGGCTATTTCAATTGAGATGCAGCCCAGGCCTTTCAAGTTGGATCCTAACTAATCCTTTACTGGAGTCCTTTGTGAAGAGGATAAAAGACAGTTAAAGCCCAGAGAGCTTAGAAAGAAATGCCCCAGAGAAGTACAGAAAGGACCCACAGGAGCTGGGAGACAAAGCCAACTGAAACCAGAAGCTAAACCCAGGAAAGATGGACTCATAGACATTGCGATTTGCCTTCCCATGTGAGAGGAACCCCAGAGGCCAGCAGTCTTTCCTCAGAGAAGATATCTTCTTGTTGATGTCTTAATTTGAACATTTTCATGGTCTTAGAATTGTAACTTGTAACTTAATAAGTCCCTATTGTTAAAAGCCAACCCATTTCTGGTATATTGCATTCTGGCAGTTTTAGCAAAGCAAAACAATGTCGGAACAAAAAGAAGAATTTGAAATTATGAAAGGAACCAAACAAAATTTGGGGGAATGGAAAACACAGCAAAATAGATTTAAAAATGCAAGAGATGTTTAGCGGCAGGTTTGAAAAGTCAGAAGAAAGAATCACAAACTAGAAGACACAATAATTGAAATCGTTCAGTCTGAAGAGCAGATTGAAAAAGGAATGAAAAAAGTGAGCAGAGCCTAAGGAACTTGTGGGACAACATGAAGTGTACTAACATACATATTATGGAAGTCTCAGGAGAAGAGAGATTGAAAGGAGCAGAAAGAATATTTCAGTAAAATAATGGCTGAAAATTCAAAAATTTAATGAAAGACATAAATATACACATCCAAGAAGGTCAACAAACTCTCAAAAAGATAAATTCAAATAGACCACATTAATAGCCACATTTTGTATGTCACTATTTATAATCAACTGAGGAATTCCAAAGATAAAGAGAATTCTGAAAGCTGCAAGAAGAGAGAAGAAATATGTTATGTGCAAGGGACCCTTAATAAGAGAAAACCCAATTTCTCATGGGAAACCACAGAGGCAAGATAGCAATGGGAAGTTGTGTAAAATACCAAAAGCAAAAAATTGCCAACAATCAGTTCCATATCTGGCAAAACTGTCTTTCAAAAATGAGGGAGAGATTAAGATATTCCTAGATAAGTAAAATCTGAGGGAGTTTGTCACCACTAGACCATCCCTACAAGAAATGCTAAAATGTTCTTCATGTTGGAAGGAAAGGACAGTAGAAAGTATCTTGGGACTGTATGAAGAAATAAAGATCTCTGCTAAGGTAACCAGATGGGTAAATACAAATATCAGCACTATTGTATTCTCAGAACATAACTCTACTTTTTAAATTTCCTATAATTTTAGAATATAATTGCATAAGAAATAGTTATATTTAATGTATGCGTACACAAAATATAAAGAGGTTGTGGTAGTTACATTCAGATGTCAACTTGGCCAGGTGAAGGCACCTAGTTCTGTTGCTGTGGATATGAGCCAATGGTGCATGACCCTCATCTGTTGCTGATTTACATCTGTAGTCGGCTAGGAGGCGTGCCTGCTGCAGTGAATGACATTTGACTTAAATGGCTGGTGCTTAAATGAGAGAGCACAATGTAGCATAGCTCAAGCAGCTTGGCATACCTCATCTCAGCACTCACAGCTCAGCCCAGGCCTTTGGAGATACAGAAAGGAATCACCCCAGGGAAAGTTGTTGGAACCCAGAGGCCTGGAGAGAAGGCCAGCAGAGATTATCCTGAGCCTTTCCACATTAGAAAGAACCTCAGATGAAAGTTAGCTGCCTTTCCTCTGAAGAACTAACAAAATAAAACCCTTTTATTAAAAGCCAATCCATCTCTGGTGTGTTGCATTCCAGCAGCTAGCAAACTATAACAGAGGTAATGTGTGACAAAAACATAAGAAGGGAAAAAGGAAGGGTATAGGAGCAGGGACTGTGAATGCTATTGATATTTTGTATAATTTCAAATCAGTCTGTCATATATTTACGATGTTACATATAAAATCCATGGTAACCATAAGGAAAATATTTAAAATATATACAGAAATAGAAATAAGAAAAGGATCAATCTGTTTCACTATGAAAGATCAACCATACACAAAAGAGGAGTGCAATGCAGGAAAAGAGACAAAGAAAGTATAAGATGTACACGAAACAAAGGACAAAATGGCTGAAGCAAGTCCTACCTTGTCAGTAATTACTCTGAATATAAATGGATTAAACTCTCCAATTAAAAGACACAGATTGGCAGAATGAATAAAAGGGAAAAAAGCATGATTCAACTTTATGTTGTTTATGAGAGATTCACCTGAGACCCAAAGACACAAATAGGCTGAAAGTGAAAGGATATAAAATATTCCATTCAAATAGTAATGGAAGAAAGCTGGAGTGGCTATCCCAATATTTGACAAAACAGACTCTAAGTCAAAAGCTGTTCTAAGAGACAAAGAAGGACACTATATATTTAAAAAGAGAGTCAACCCATCAAGAAGATAACAACCACAAGCCCCCAAGACAAATGAAGCAAACATTGACACACTGAATGGAGAAACAGACAACTTTACAATAATAGTTGCAGCCTTCAATACACCACTTTCAGTAGTTGATAAGACATTTAGACAGAAGATCAACAGGGAAACAGAGGACTTGAAAAATACTATAAACACAATAGACCTAACAGACATTAGAACACTACTCCCACCAGCAGCAGAATACACACTCTTCTCAAGTGCACATGGATCATTTTCCAGGATAGACTCTATGTTAGGCCACAAAAGTCTGAATGAATTTAAAAAGATTGAAATTATCCAAAACATCTTTATGACAACAGTGGAGTGAAGCTAGAAATCAATTGCAGAAGCTAAACTGGAAAATTCACAGTATGTGGAAATTAATCATGAGTCAAAGAAGAAATCTCAAGGGAAATTAGCAAATATTTTGAGATGAATGGAAACAAAATCATGACCCACCAAAGCTTATGGGATGCAGTGGGAAATTTATAGCTATGAATACCTATATCACAAGAGAAGATCTCAAACTAATAACTTGGTTTCACATGTGGAGGAATGAGAAAAAATAATAAAAATTAAATTAGAAATAAATAAAACAGAATAGAAAACAATTGAGAGAACCAATGAAACCAAAAGTTGGCTTTTTGAAAAGACTAATAAAATTGACAAATCTTCAGTTAGAGTGACAAAAAATAAAAAACCCAACAACACCTAGAGGGGACACAAATAACTAAAATAAGGAATGAAAGGGGAACACCACTGATCATGCAGAAATTAAAAGGATAATAAAAGAATATTCTGAACAACATATGACAACAAATTAGATAATCTAGAGGAAATGGGCAAATTACTGGAAAAACACAAGCTACCTACATTGATTCAGGAGGAAATAGAAGATCTCGATGGACTACTACAAGTAAAGGAATTGACTCAGTCATCAAAACTTGCCAACAACAAAAAACAATCTAGGACTAGATGACCTCACTGGTGAATCAATCAAACATTCCAAGAAGAATAAACAACAATCCTTCTCAACTTTTTCCAAAAAATTGAGGAGGGGACTCATCCTAATTCATTTGAGGAGGCCAACACTACTCTGATACCAAACCCAGATAAATAACTAGCAAATAGAATCCAGCAGCATGTTAAAAGAATTATGTGCCATGACCAACTGTGATTTATCTCAGGTGTGGAAGGCTGGTTCAACATAAGAAAATTAACCAATGTAATATACCACATTAACAGAATGAAGGAAGAAAAATCACATGATCATCTAAATTGATGCAGAAAAATGCATTTGACAAAATCCAACAGTGTTTTGTGATAAATACTCAGAAAAACAGATATAAAATGTAATTTCCTCAACCTGATAAAAAGGGCATAAATGAAAAACCCCACAGCAAACATGATTCTCAGTGGTGAAAGACTAAAAACTTTCTACCCACTGTTACCACTGCTATAAAACATTGTACTGGAAGTCCTTGCCAGAACAACTAGTTAAGGAAAAGAAGTAAAAAGCATCCAGACTGGAAAGAAGGAAGTAAAACTATCTCTAATTGTAAATGACATATTCTATTACATAGAAAACCCCAAAGAATCCACCGGAAAACTACTAGAAGTGATAAACATATTCCACATAGTTTCAGACTACAAAGTTAACATGAAAAATATCAGTAGTGTTTTTATACACCAGCAAAGACTGTTCTGAAATGGAAATTTTTTTAAAATTTTATTCACTTTGGATGTATGTGTAACACCTGAGACTCAGTGTTAAAGCGCTGAAGGTGTGAAAGTCAGCACTCTCCCATACAGGAACTGTTTAAAAATTTGAAAAAGTGATCAGACATCAAGTAGAGATATGAATGAAGGTGATCCAGATAGGACTAAGGTATACAGAAGACTGGGTGAAGAATGATATCATCCATATTTTAAAACTTCAACTTCTGTGTGAGACTAAAGGGAGAGATGTTTATTTGGTGCAAAATTTATGTTTTGGGTAGTGCATTTCTTAATTTAACTTGTATGGTCAGTTTTGTTGAACACCATAAGTTCTTGAATAGAGCATGAGATTTTGTTGGTTTGTCCAGGTTAGTGTGATGTCCCTATAAATCCCAGATTTATTTGGGCAATGAATAAAGAAGTATTCGTAAAGTTCTCTTGGGGGAATGGGGAGAAAGGAGGAAATATTAAACTTCCCCATTTGGAGAATTTTTGATATTCTCACAAACAGTGGGGACAACCAAATCAATAGTCTGAGCCCTCAATCCTGGGGTTTGCCCCTATGAAAATTATTCCTTAAGCCTACTTAAAATTATGCCTAAGAATCACTCCCAGAGAACCTCTTTTGTTGCTCAAATGTGGTCATTCTCTCTCTAAGCTAAGTCAGCAGATAAACTCACTGCCCTCCCTCCTATGTGGGACATGACTCCAAGGGGTGTAAATCTCCCTACCAATGTGGGACAGAAGTTCCAGGATAAGCCAGGACCCAGCATCAAGAGATTGAGAAAGTCTTCTTGAACAAAAGCGGGAGGAGAGAAATAAGACAAAAAAAGTTTCAGCGGCTGAGAGATTTCAAACAGAGTTGAGAAGTCATCCTAAAGGTTATTCTTATGCATTATATAGATATCCCTTTTTAGTTTATGGTTTATTGGAGTGGCTAAAGAGAAACACCTGAAACTGTTGAGCTGTGTTCCAGTAGCCTAGGTTCTTGAAGACGATTGTACAAAGATGTAACATTTACAATATGACTGTGTGATTGTGAAAACCTTGTGTCTGGATGCTCTTCATATCCAGGATGTGGACAGATGAGTAAAAAGTACGGATAAAAATAAATAAAAGAATAATGGGAGGACAAAGGGTAAAATAAATTGGGTAGATGGAAACACTAGTGGTTGATGAAAGGGAGGCGTAAAGGGTACAGTATGTATGAGGTTTTTCTTTTTTCTTTTTATTTCTTTTTCTAGAGTGATGCAAATGTTTTAAGAAACGATTATGGTAAGGAATACACAACTATGTGATGATATTGTGAACCATCAATTGTACACCATGTATAGAATGTACATGTGTGAAGATTTCTAAATAAAAAAAATTTCATTCACAATAGCTCCTAAAAAGAATAAAATACTTACAATTAAATTTAACAAAGGAAGTGAAGGATTTGTACACTGAAAACTACAAAATACTGCTGAAAGAAATTAAAGAAGACATAAATAAATGGCAAGGCATCCCATGTTCATAGATAGAAAGACCTAATAACTTCAAGATGTCAATACTAACTGAAGTAATCCAGAGATTCAATGCAATACTTATCAAAATCACTGCAGCCTTATTTGCTGAAATGGAAAAGTCAATCATCAAATTCATATGGAATTGCATGGGGGCCCTGAATAGCCAAACCAATATTGCAAAAGAACAAATGTGGAGGACTCACACTTCCATATTTCAAAATTTACTGCAAAACCACACAATCAAAACAGTGTGGTACTAGCATAAAGATAAACATAAAGATATTGGAACAGAACTGATAGTTCAAGACTAAACCCATAGGGCCCAGTGATTTTTTCCAAGTACATTAATTTGAGTAAAAACAATCTCTATAACAAAGGGTGGTGGGAAACCTGGATATCTACTTGTGAAAGAATGGAGTTGGACACCTACTTCAAATACAAAAATCAATCTAAATGGGTCAAAGTCATAAACATAATCACTACAACTATGTAACTCCTAGAAGACAACAAGGAGGAAACTTTAGAGCCGTGTATTTGGTAGTGGTTTCTTGAATATGACACCAAAGAACTGAGCAACATTAGACAAAATGGACTCCATCAAAATGAAAAACTTTGGAATATCAAAGGACATCATCAAGAAAGTGAAAAGGCAACCTACAAAATAAGTGAGAATAATTGGAAATCATATACTTAATAAGATTTTAATATCCAACATATATAAAGAACTGCTACAGCTCAACAAGAAAGAAGACAAATAACCTGATGAAAAAAATGGGTGAATGATTTAAGGAGGCATTTCTCCAAAGATGGTACACAAAAGTTTAGCACATTAAAAGATGCCCCAGGTAATTGCTCACACAAAAAAGGCAAACATTGTATGCTCTTGCTTACATGAAATACCTAGAAGAAGCACATCTCATAGAAACAGATAGTAGAGTATAGGACACTAGCAACCAGAGTGGGAGGGAAGGGAAGAGGGAGTTCTTGGGGTGCAGAGTTTCTGTTTAAGAAAGTAAATGAAAAAGTTGGGGTAATGGATGATAGTTATAGCACCAATATTATGAATATAATTAATGCCACTGAATGATACACTTGAAAGTGGTTAAAATGGAAACTTTAGAGTTGCAGATATGCAACTGCAATAACAATTTTAAAAAGAACCAACTGTGTAAAATGTGATTTATAGCTTTCTGGGAGAAAGTCTCATTAAAATAGTTTATATGTATAATATATATATTATGTATATATATTATTTGCAATAGCAAAATGCAATAAACTATTCAGTGCCTGCTATCATAGTTGCTGAATATTTATTGAAAGAATGAATGAAGGGATGAATTGTATTTCCTATGCAATGCTTATGAAAATAAACAAATCATTGAACACTTACCACAAACCAGACAGTCTTTAACCCTTTACATGTATTATCTCTTTTAAGCAAACACACTAATTCTTTTAGGTAGGTGTTCTTACTACGTCCCATTTTACAGATGAAGACACCAAAGGTCAGAAAGACCAAATAGTTATAGTATTGAAGCCATATTCTCTGGTCCACTAGCTTCATTGGGACAAGTTCCTAAGCTTACCTAATTTGTCAATGCAATTAGTCGGCCACACTCAGTTGAGCAAACAAGGCCCAGGGTTCTGGTTTAGCTGTGTGAGTCACCTCCTCATATGATGCCACCTGACAATGAAGGGACCTGCTCTTGCTATCATTCCCTGGCACTATTCTCTTACAGCTCTTTCTGTTTGTGACTTCGTGCTCCAAGGATTGTTGTCATCACTTGGCCTTACACCTCCTCAGCCTTAACCAGGGACAAGTATGGGTGTGTGTCGGGCTGTTATTTTGAAACATAGCATGGAGACTTTGGTTCAGAGTTTGGTTTCTAGTCATCTAGATTCTGTCTTGACTGTCATCTCTGCTAGGCCAGAGCAAAATGTGTGCATCCACTGTCCAGTTGTTCAGCAGTCCATTCAATCCATTAATTCCAAGGTGCACCATTTTTCAACTCTCCACTAAAAAGAATAAAACAAGCACGCACAATTAGAATTTCATGATGTCGTAATTTGAAAGTGACATCCTTGTTTCAGAGAAGTTAATGTGTGAGGAGGAAAAAAAAGAGCTTCTTAAATTTGATGAAATATGGGATATAAAGGTGTCTTGAGAGATTTTTCTAATACTTGGGGCCTGCCCATAGTAAGCTTTGGCCATGACCACTGCTTTTTATAAACATTTTTATTGTTAAATATAACATATATACAAAGAAAAGGGGGAAAAAAAGCAATGATTTTCAAAGTACACTTCAATAAGTAGATATAGAACAGATTTCAGAGTTTGGTATGGGTTACCATTCCACTTTTTCAGATTTTTCATTCTAGCTGTTCCAAAACACTGGCAGCTAGAAGAATTTTTTTTCTTCTTTGTGAAAAATACCATATATACTAAAAAGCAGTAAATTTCAAAGCACATTACAACAATTAGTTGTAGAACAGAGTTCAGAGTTTGGTGTGGATTACAGTTCCACCACTATAAGTCTTTACTTCTAGCTGCTCCAAGACACTGGAGACTAAAAGAAATAATCAATATAATGATTCAGCAACCATACTCATTTGTTAAACCCTACCTTCTCTGTATAACTCTACCATCATCTTTTTTTTTAATTAATTAAAAAAAAATTTTAAATACCAAAAAACGCGAACATTCATAACTTTTTATCATTCCGTTCTACATACGTAATCAGTAATTCACAGTATCATCACATAGTTGCATATCATCATCATGATCATTTCTTAGAACATTTGCATCTATTCAGAAAAAGAAAACAGAAAAAAATTCATACGTACCATACCCCCCACCCCCCCTCGCTGATTACCAGTATTTCACTCTAAATTTATTCTAGCATTTGTTTCCCCTATTATTCATCTTTATTCCATATGTTCTACTCATCTGTTGACAAGGTAGATAAAAGGAGCATCAGACACAAGCTTTTCACAATCACACAGTCACATTGTGAAAGCTATATCATTATACCATCATCTTCAAGAAACATGGCTACTGCAACACAGCTCCACATTTTCAGGCAGTTCCCTCCAGCCTCTCCACTACATCTTGAATAACAAGGTGATATCTATATAATGTGTAAGAATAACATGCAGGATAACCTCTCAACTCTGTTTGGAATCTCTCAGCCATTGACACTTTATTTTGTCTCATTTCACTCTTCTCCCTTTTGGTCAAGAAGGTTTCCTCAATCCCTTGATGCTGAGTCTCAGCTCATTCTAGGATTTCTGTCCCACATTACCAGGAAGGTCGACACCCTTGGGTGTCATGTCCCATGTAGACAGGGGGAGGAGGGTGGTGAGTTTGCTTGTTGTGTTGGCTGGAGGGAGAGGCCACATCTGAGCAACAAAAGAGGCTCTCTTGGGGGTGACTCTTAGGCTTAATTTTAAGTAGGCTTTTAGTAGGCTTGACCTATCCATTGTGGGGTTAAGTTTTGTATGAGCAAACTCCAAAATTGGGGGCACTGCTTGTGAGAATATCAAGAATTCAACTTGGGGAAGTTGAATTTTCTTCAGTTCTCACCATTCCCCAAAGGGGACTTTGCAAATACTTTTTTATTCACTGTTCAAATCTCTCTGGGATTTATCAGGGCATCACTCTGGACAAACCAACAAAATCTCATGTCCTACTCAAGGTTCCATGTACTTATGATGTTCAATTAAGCTATCTACATAAGATATATTCAGAAATGTACTAGTCAAAAGATAAATTTTGTACCAAATAAACATTTTTTGCTTTAGTCTCACACATAAGGTAGAATTTTAAAATATTAATTACCATCTATTTTCAGCACCCTGCAGTAATGACATTCCTTTTCTACCATCATCTTCAATCTTTCCCCCACTCTTTAGGGGTATCTGGGCTAAGCCAATTCTTAATTTTTCATGTTGGAAGGGGTTTTTGGTAATATGGGATAGTGGGGTGGAACTAGTTGATGTTCTGGAGAGGCTGGTCCCTTGGGTTTCAGGAATTACCTGTTTCAGGGACCCATCTGGAGGATGTAGGTTTCTAGAAAGTTACCCTAGTGCATGGAACTTTTGTACATTCTCAGATAAAGCCTTAGGTATTCTTTAGGATTGGAAGGACTGGATTTGGTTGAAGTTTGGCAACCTATGATAGGTAGCAATGTCTAACTGAAGCTTGTGTAAGAGTGGCCTCTGGTGTAGCCTCTGGGCTCTCTTTTGACTCACTCAGCCATCGATACCTTATTTGTTCCTCTTCTTTACCCCTTTTGGCATGATCACTGCTTTTGCTAAATTGCAAGATTTTGTCCCACCCCATTGGTTGCTATAAACCAATAGTGTCTTTCTCCAAAAACTGGTGAAATGTGTATATTTTGGGTCTGGTGGTTGGCATGAGTGGACCAAGTGGTAGAGGCTACTAAGAAGTGATACAGCACTTCATGAGATAGAAATATTTCCACCACCACCCGCCCCCCCAACGGAAGTTCCTTCATGCCCTTTATGATCCATTCCCAGCCCAAAGCCAAGTTCCTGGCCTTCATGGACCCGCTTTTTATCACTAAACCTTTTAACTTTTCTAGAATTTCATATAAGTAGAATCATGCAGTATGTTGTATTTTCTGTCTGGACTATTTCACTGAGCATAATGCTTTGGAGACTTATCTTTGTTGTTGTATGTCTCAGAGCAATATCTCTTTCTATTACAGAGTAGAATTCCTTCGAACGGGTTATACCCACAATTTGTTAATCCCTTCATTGCTTGTTAGACATTTGGGTAGTTTCCACTTTGGGCTATGATGAATAAAGCTGCTGTGAACATCCATATAAAAGTCTTGTGTGAACCTGTCCTTTTACTGCTTTGGGATAAATACCTGTGCATGGGATTTGGTTATATGGAAAGTACAGTTTTAACTTTATAAGAAACTGCCAAACTGTGTTCCAAAGTGGTGTTACCAATTTTCCATGCTAAACAGAGATGTATGAGCATTCCTGTTGCTTTATAACCTTGTCAGCTCTGGTATGGTCAGATTTCTTTGTTTTGTTTTTAATTTCAAGCATTCTAGTGGGCATATGGTATGATTTGCATTTCCTAATGGCTAATGATTTTGAACATCCTTTCCTGTGCTTGTTTGCATCTGTATATATTCTTTGGTAGGGTTGATTCAAATCTTTTGCCTATTTTAAAATCAGGTTGCTTTCTTTCTTAATATTGAAGTTTCTTTATATTTTCAGAATATAAACATGTTACTGGATATAATTTTTGCAAATATTTTCCTCCTGTCTGTGATTTGCTTTTTCATTTTTTTAGCAGTGTCTTTAGAAGAGAAAAAGTTTGTAAGCCTGATGAAGTCCAATTTATCAATTTTTCTCTTATGCTTTCTGCTTCTTCTGTCTCATTTAAGAAATCTTGGCATAACCCAAGGTCATAAAATTTTCTTCTCTATGTTTTTTCTTTTTCTCCTACATATTTTTGATGAAGTTTTATTATACTAGCCTTTCAATTTAGGTCTATGATCCACTTAGAGTTATTTTTTATATATGGTGTAAGGTAAGGGTCAAGGGTTATTTTTTGCATTAGAATAGTGAATCTTAGCCCCATTTGTTTAAGACTAGTCACTGAATTACCTTGATTTTCCTTGGTGTCTTTGTAGAAAACCAACTGAAGATATATAACACAGCCACATATAATATAAAATTATAATACATATATATGGGCCATTTATAAGCTATTTAGTTCCATCCATCAAAATGTCTATTTTACACTAATATCATACTGTTTTAATTATAGTGTTTTAGTACATTTTGAAATCAGGTAATATAAATTATCCAAATTAGTTTTTCAAAATTGTTTTGGCTATAATAGATCCTTTGCATGTCCATGAAATTTGAGGAACAGAAATTGTCAATTTCTATGAAAACAACTGCTGTAAATTTAATTGTCATGAGTTGAATCTATCAATCAATTTGGCACCTGTGCCAGGTGGAGAGGGCAGGGCAGAGGTATGGGAATGTGCATAGGGATGGGGCACAGTTGCTCACTGGAGCCAGTGCCTGGGTCGTGGGGGTGGTGATGGCACAGTGGAGTTGTATGGGTCACGGCAGAGGGGCAGTGCACATGGGTGTGGCACGTTCAGAGAGGAACAACTTTGCTTACTTCCTTGTCCCCGTCTCCCTGTCCGTACCCTCATGAGGGCTCCAGGTCTCCATTTGTTAAGGGGCGCATTAAACTCTTTGCATTAGCTGGATGGTCTCTGGTTCTCTGCATCTCAATTCCTCAGCTTTTCCATCTAATACTTCCCCACGTAGTGTAGAAAACCCTCTTAGGTCACTTGCACACTGGAACCGCTGTCCCAGTCATTTTTCTGTCACTTCTCTAGCTGTTCCTAGGACAGGAACTCAGGCTATCCTATTCCACCATCTTCCCAGAAGTTGGAATGAAGTTTTGATACATGCAACAACATGGATGGACCTTGAAGACATCATGTTGAGTGAAATAAGTTTGACATCAAAGGACAAATGTTCTATGATCCCACTTATATGAAATCATTAGAATAAGCAATTCATAGGGTCAGAATCTAGAATAGGTTGCCATTGTCTGGGGTATAGAATGGGGTTAATATTTAAGTTATATGGACTTTCTATTTGAGTTGCTGGAAGTTTTGGTAATGGATGATGGTGATGGTATCACAACATTATGAATGTAATTAATGGCACTGAATTATATGTTTGAGTCTGATTAAAGGGGGAAATTTTAGGTTGTATATGTATTACAAGAATAAAAATTACAAAAAAAATGACTGTACAACACAGTGAACCCTATTGTAAACAATGGACTGTAGTTAATAGTATAATTATAAAAATGTCTTTCATGAATTGTAGCAAATATACCACACTAATGCAAGTGTAGTACATTGGAATGCTGTATTTTATGCATGATTTTTCTGTTAACCTACTTTTCTAGTAATAATAAAAAAAGTTGTCGTTTGTTTGTCTTCTGGTTTATATAGTTTCTATAGTCATTCTTTTCTTTGTTTCTCTTTATATAATGTCTTTGGGGGACATTTTTAACATATACTTTTTATGATTTCTTTCAGGAATTTTATCATGATGTGCATTGGTATAGATTTCCTCAGGTTTATTCTATTTGGGTTCATGAGATTCTTGAATTGATGTGTTTGGGAAAACTTGAGGTCATTTTTATTGAAATATCTTCTCCCTCCTTTCTGAGGCTATAATACTGACACATTTGAGTGTTTGATGCTGTCACACTGTTCACTGATGCACTGTTCATTTTTTTGCAATCTTTTCCCCTCCCTCTATTTCTTTTTTAGATTGTCTCTATTAATATGTCTTCAAGGTTACTTACGTTTTCATCAACTGTGTCAAATCTACTGTTAATGCCATCCAGTATATTTTTTTCATTTCAGATATTGCATTTTCATCTCTAGAAGTTCTGTGTGGGTCTTGTCTTATTCAAATTTTCTCTTCATTATGTTTATATTTTCCCCTACATTCTTGAATATCTGGAGCATATTTATAATATCTGTTTTAGAGGTTTTACTATTCTGTCTCCTCGGTTATTTCTATGTTTCTTATAATTAATTGATTTTTTCCTGGGGTATGGATTATGTTTTCATGTATGCCTGATAATTTTTTTAGATCTTAGGCATTGTAGAGTTTACGCTGATGCATATTGTTATATTCCTTTTAAAATGTTGACCTTTGATCCGACATACAATTATGTTACTTGGAATCAGTTTGGTCATTTTGAGGCTTACTTTTAAGCTTTCATTTTCTTGGTGTGTGTGTGTGTGTGTGTGTGTGTGTGTGTGTGTGTGTGTTCCAGAACAGCCTTTAGTTATTGTTAATTTAACCCCATGATGCAGATGATTCCCTTCTGAGGTTGCTATCCTATGCCTGGTGTATTCCCACTTCTCTGTGAGCGCTGAGATATTACAGACAAATGCTTTCAAGAGGTTACATATCTAGTCTTTAGACTTTTACCCAAATAAATGCAGTTCAGGAATCAGACAAAGCTTTAGGGGACCCCTCTGCAGCTCTCTAGAGAGCTCCCTGTGCACACATGTTTCTTCTCCAATATTCTTTTCCATAAATGTAGCCTCCTCAGTCTTGCAGAACAGAAATTTCATTTTCCTCAACTCAGCCAGACAACCGGGCTCTGTTTGGGTTTCCTCTCCCTGGACTCTAACCTGTAAACTGCCTCCAGGTAGTAGTCTGGGGTGAGCTAGGGCTTACTTCTCTCATAGGTTTCCCTTCTCTCAATGATCACAGCCCTTTGTTACCTGTTGTCCCATGAGTGAAAAAGAGTTCTTTCATATATTTTGTCAGTTTCAATACTAATTTATGGTGCAAGGGCAATTTCTTCTGTCAGTTAGTCTTTCATGGCCAGAAGTGAAAAACCCAATTCAATAGCAAATAGACATAAAGCACTTCTGCTGCCTACAGAAGTATGATAGTTGACATTAGGAAAAGCATTATGTCATTGTTTGAGTTACAAGTGTGGAACAATGCTTTTGCTTTAAAGAATGAGCAACAGACAAACAAATGGTTTGTTAACAAATGGTTATCAGACTCAGATATTTGGCAGACATTTTCTTGCAAACAACCAAAGTGAGCCTCACTTAAGGAAAACAACTGATGTTATTTGTTGCTGATGATGCAATTTGAGCTTTCAAATGAAAATTCGCATTTTGGAAAATTATCTCTGCATGAGCTTGACATCTTCCTAATAACTAAAAGGCTTTTCCTGTGACAGGGAAAGGATAATGCTAATGAATGTGATTTTTTAAAAGCATTCTATAGTGAAATCTCTGAACATTTGGGAGGTATGCATAAATCAGTGAACTAATATTTTCCAAATGATCTATACATAATATTACAAAATCATGCATGAGGAAATTAACCATTCAAATTTCGTGATAGAACAATGGATAACAGAGTATGAAAAGTTTATTGCTAAGGTTTCAAATTCCATATTGCAACTAACTTTAAAAAACTACCGCTTTTCAAGTTTGGGTCTAGTTTCAAGGAAAAGTATACAGAATTATCTGATTAAAATACTCATTCCTTTCCAATTACATATTTGTGCGAGGTTAGATTTTCTTCATATACTTTCATCAAAATAACATTTTTTTGTAAGAGAATGAATGCAGAAGGAGATAGGATAATCCATTTGTCTTCTATTAAGCTACATAATAAAGAGTTTGCAATAATGTAAAACAGTGTCATTTTCCTCAGCACATTTTAAAAAGTTAGTTATTTTTCATAAAAATATGATATTTGTGTTAATATGTAATGTGTTTATCATTTTATTTAAAAGTGAATTAATAACTTACAATTTTCTGTTTTAATTTCTACTATGGTAAGTGTCAATAGCTGTTACTACATAAGCAAAAGCTTTGTGGAATTTTTAAGAATGGAAAAGTGTTCTGAGACCAGAAAGTTTGAAAACAGTTGTCTAGGATAATGTTAGAATGATCTGTTCTTTAAAGATTATGCAGATTTCAGCAGGGAAGGCATATGGATCCAGTACTTTGATTTTTTGGGGAGAGGCGGGTGTGGAGGGTTGCATGGGATGCAACCAAACCCAGGTCTCCCTCATGGCAAATGAGCATTCTACCACCAAATCACCGGTGAACCCCAAAGGCCTTTTTTTTAAATTTGCTTAATTAATTTTATTTTGGAGGGGGTACCTGGATAGGAACCACCCCAATACCCTTTTCAACAGTAAATCTGTAATCATGTTTTCCTTCTCTGTGTTGTAACTGATTTTTTAAATTGCCTTCTTTTTCTTGGATTTATTTTGGTAACATTTTCACTAGGTAATCATCCATTTCTTATAGGTTTTCAAATGTATTGCCATTAAGTTGCAGGAAGCTGACATATTTTTTTAAAATACTTTTTGCATTCTTGGTTATTTCTTCTTTCTTCTTTCTAATTTTGGTTTTTCCCTCTGTTTTTCTCCTGAAATCACTCTTTATTTCACTCATTTCAAATGTGTCACTAATAGAACAGTATAAAAGCTCTACGGTAAAAGGAATAGCAAGAGGGACACAGTAAACAAAAAATAGCAAGGACTAAGGAAAAGGGATTGACTGGGATGTCTGGGCTCTATCTTTAGCTTATTACTGTTAACATTCAGGGAAAAAGGTATTGTTGGTGATTGTCAGCCGGTCTCTCAGTTTGGGCTTTATGGGGTTGATTCATATTTGTAGGTCCACCGGGATCCAAGGTCTGAGGTTCTCAACTTTCACCATTCTTAAACCAGTCTTAAATTCCATCCTGTTTGTGACTTGGCTGAGGTTGGTCCCTGCAGCTTGAGGCTGTGCCCAGTGGTGCTGCCGTGCACTGAGGCAGCCCCTGTACCCAGCAGATGGGGGTAGATGCATTGCCCCTGGGCAATGGGCAGGGAACCACAGATCCCCTGTGAACACATTGGTTGTTAAATGCATCCAGAATTTAGACACATCACAAGTGTGAAAAAAAGTGTAGCTTTTAGAAAAATAGAAAATGGTGTAAAGATTCAGCAGTGTTTTCTGGAACAGAGATACAAGCCAGTCTCCAGAAAGAACTGGAGGAAAGACTTAGAAATCCAGGGGCATCCAGGGGTTATTTTTCAATACGTTTCCTCTTGAAAATCTGTTTTACTCCTGTTTCTTAATTTTCCAACATTCTCTGTTAAACAGCCCACATGGAAGGTGGCTAATGGCCTGTGTAGTGCTTTGTAAATGTTTAAAATTTGGCCCTGAAAAAAAATTATGTGTATACATATATACATATGTTCACTTTTTACTGATATAAAGGATGTGGAGGACACCACTTACAAATAATAAAATATACAGTGCTCTTTACTATAAAGTCCATGTGACCAATTGATTCTCATAGAATACTTTCACTGATTTTTGTAGAATTCTTGTATCCCTAACCAACCCATGGCTGTAATTGATGAATAAGTCTAGCTCTGACATGAATGTAGGTTGATATTTTGCTTAAATTGATTAATAAGACAAAAGTGAAACAACAAAACCTTTACTGAATCCAATAATAGTTTTTGCATTCTGGAAGGATGTTTTCTCAAGCTCTTGTGCTCTTTATTACATAACAGCCACAGACAGCAACTTTTATGTTTAACTTGTATCAGTGTGTTTCTCTGGGAAATGTGAAGACCAGGTTAGTTTGCACAATGGGGAAATCTGGTAGGTGGAGGCCTGAGGCAACCCCCCCGCCTCAATATCCACCAAAAAAGGCTTATCTGGCCCAAGGTTGAAAAAACCCTGATCTGTATTATTAACATTTTCTCCAACACTCTTTGGTGTAGACAATGGACAAAATAATAAAGAAAAGCCCAGATTTGCAGTGTTTGCCAATTTCTATGCTGTTAACATCCCTATCATGGCTGATTTCAAGCTACCAGTGCGTTATTACCAAACATGTAGTTGGTAAAAGAGGTCTGGTTACTCACCACTATATAGTCTCTCCCCCTCCAAAGATACTGTAGTCATAAATAACCTCGAAAGCATAGATAATAGTATAATGTAGCAAGGTAGTACACAGGTGATGTGTTCTCTACATTATTACCTTAGTCTAAAACATAATTTGCTTAGTTATATGCCAACATTTAATTTTAAATTATGACTATGTAAAAAGCAGCTAGTTCACAAAACTCTTTAAGTTGCAACCATTGGCTTTAGTGGCCCGATAAGGACCAGCTGGTTCCAGCCTGCCCCTGGAATCACAACCCCCCCCCCCAGTCCCAAATTCACAATTTACATTTCCTGCATCTTAGAAAGATGGACTCAAATCCAATTTCAATTCTTTTAGGGAAGGGGCTCTGATTGGACCAGATTTGGATCAGGTTTTTATAACCGCTAATCACACAAAGCAACCACATAAATATAGGTGAATCCAAAGACAGCCCACCTTCTTTCCATTAGGAAATTCCCAGAGGAGACCCTGCTGTGAGTGGGCAGGATGCCAGGACATGCCTATGGCATGTGTGGGGACGCTCCAACACATGCCATAGGAGAAAGGGGACGCCTTTCTCCGCTTCTGTTACTCCAGGCTCCATCAGACTGCTCTTCTGACTTACACATGCTTCCTTCCGAAGGAAATTCTAGATTGTGTATTAACTCCCTGTGAGGTTCTTACAGCGCGGTCCCTCGGGCAATGGCATCCACTTCACTAGACAGCCTGTTGGACACACAAATTCTCAGGCCCGAAAAGAACATATTGGATGAGAAATTCTGGGGTGGAGGACTAGCAATTGGTGTTTAATACCTACTCCAAACCATTCTGGGGCATGCTACAGTTGACGGTCACTGTATTTAGATCATACGGCTTTTAAAAGTTACATTCTATCCTTTAGTACAACAATAAAAGAAATCCTCATCATCCTGATTAAATTCATTATTTCTCTCCAGAAGCAACAAATCATCTCTTAGGGTGAGTTACATCTATAGGAATAATCTCATCAATTATATATTGATTTTTGCTATTTTTTCTTTTAGAAGATGATTGATCTTTCATTTCTGGAGATATTTTATTATAAACCATTTATACTACTAAATCCTATATATCTTATATTACCAAATTTTTTTAGGATATATTACTTGATTCCCCAGTGTATTAGGTAGGGTTCTCTAGAGAAACAGAATCAACAGGAAACACTTGCAAATATAAAATTTATTAAACTGTCTCACGTGACCGCAGGAACGCAGAGTCCAAAATCCGATGGAGGGTCTGGATGAACTCTGCAGGAGAGGCTCACCAGCCGAAGCAGGAATGGGACCTGTCTCCTCTGAGTCCTCCTTAAAAGGCCTCCCATGATTAGATTTAGCATCACTAATTGTAGAAGACACTCCCCTTTGGCTGATTACAAATGGAATCAGCTGTAGATGCAGCTGACGTGATCATGACCTAATCCTATGAAATGTCCTCATTGTAACAGACAGGCCAGTACTTGCCCAATCAGATAAACAGGTACCACAACTTGGCCAAGTTGACACATGTCCCTAACCATGACAGTGAACCCCTTGTCAACTTGGCACCTATATATATACATCACCTTAAACCATACTTAATTTCCAAATGAAAACAAATAAGCACACTTTTTTTTTTCTTTTACCTGACAATACTCAACTGTCCTGCATATAACTGGAAATACATTAAATCTCTCCAGAATAAGGTGCAAATCCTTAGGCAACATTCATTCTTAAACTTGATATCTTACAACTTAAACAGTATAACATGAACAAAACAGCATTATAGTCCTCGTTTCTGTAACTGATCACGTGGTCAAAGTTCATATTTATCACTACCTTCTTCCACTACCCATTCCATGTTCCCTTTCCCCTCAGCAAGCACTTCAGCTGGCCGTGGTTCTTTGCCTGGTGGGGTGACCCAAACCTTCATTCCTGAAGTTTCAGAGCCATTAGTGGTCCTACCTGGATTGTGTTGTTGCAGTTTTCCATTGATTTTAATCACAGGGCACGGTAGTACTAAAAGACGCCCTAGGGGACCACCTATATTCCAAGAAAACTCTTTTTTACCTCCATTATGTAGTTACAGTCCTACTTCTTTCTGATAGTCAGGATCAATTACCCCTCATAATAATGTAATCCCCTTCTTGACTTGTTGATCCAGAGGAATAAGTAGCCCAAAGTGACCAGGTGGCAATCTTAACTTCCAGTTCAGTGGTATCATTGTTGTTTCTCCTGGAGGAAGCACTCCCCATTTTGGAACTGAAACCTGTAGACCAGCAGAACTCAGGGTAGGAATATCATTCAGCCCTTCAGGAACTTCAGGAATGAAGTTCTGATACATGCTACAACATGGATGAATTTTTAAGATATCATGCTGGGTGAAATAAGTCAGACACAAAGTAACAGATATTGTATGATTCCACTTATATGAAATAACTAGGATATACAAATCAATAAAGACAAGAAGTAGAATACAGGTTACCAGGGCAGGGGAGGAGGAGAAAGGGGAATTAATCCATAATGGGTATGAGGTTTCTGTTACCAGTGATGGGAAAGTCCTAGTAATGGGTAGTGGTGATGGTGGCACAACTTACGAGTGTGATTAGTTCCACTGACTTGTATGCTGGGAGTGGTTGAAATGGGACAGTTCATGTTGTTTATAGGATTCACAATTTGAAAAAAGGGAATGAGATATTAAAGAAACAATAACCACTAGACACTATACATTAGACTGGTGTAATAATGGAGAAGAAAATTCTCAGGGAGGCACAGTTGGGAGATATTGAAAAATTAGTGTATAGACTGGAGGTTTTACATCAATGTTTACGTCCTTGAACTTGATAACTGTACTTGAGATGGTTACATAAGTGAGTATCCCTTCTTCATAGGAAATGTACAAGGAAGTATTAAATATTCAAGGAGCATGATGTATACAGCGTACTCTCAAATATTTAGAAAATAGATAAATAGAAAGCTAGGTAGCTAGATGAATAGATAGAAAGTATAATTGGACAAATGTGGTAAAACTTTAAAAGTTGGTGGATCTGGATATTGGTGGGGGGGATGATTGTTGAAGTTCTCTGAATGGGTTTTGTTTTATTTTTCCAACTGTTCCACAAGTTATTTATTTTTTTAAAAGTTAAAATAGGGAACTTACAGATATGATTAAGGTCAAGGTCCCTGAGCTGGGAAGACAATCCTAGATTACCCAGGTGAGCACAATCTAATCACATAGGTCCTAATAATTGGAGGATATTTCCTGACTATGGTCAGAGAGGGAGATGTGATGACAGAAGAATGGTCAGAAACATGCAATATTGCAGTCTTTGAAGATGGAGGCCACAAGCCAAGGAATGTGGGCAGCCTCAAGAAACTGGAAAAAAATAATATTCTCCTGTAGACTCTCCAGATAGAATAACATTCCTTTTGACCTTTTGATTTTAGCCTGGTGTCAGATTCGTAACCTACAGAACAGTAACATAAATATGTGTTGCTAGAAGTGAAAAAAAAAAAAAGAATCATTGAAAGTCTGAATTTAAAAGGCACCTTTTACGCCTTTTTTTGTGATTGCATGTTCTCCAGTCATGTCATGGAAAATCTTGGTTGCTGAGCACATGAACAAAGACTTAACTTGAAGTAAATTTCAACTATCACCAAGATGTGCAAGCAATCTAAAACTGAGCAGGTAGAGACAAATTTACTTCTGGAATGGCTTGTTTAACTTTTCAGGAATTTTTAACTGTTTAGCAAAGAAGACTTCCCTTTAATCTACTTAGGAACTAGCTTTATTATTCAGCTTTTATTCACTCTTCAATATATAGTTAATTTTGGCAAGCAAGTAACTTCAGGAACCCCGTTATAAAATTTGTGGTATGGTAAGTAAGGATCTTGCCTTAATTATAACAATAATCGAAGTGTTCTACAAGGAGGCTTTTGAACCTAAGCTAGGTCAAACAGGTGCGGTAATGTATCACTAAAACGTACGGCGTGTCAAGTCAAAAAGCCAGACACAAAAGGACGAATATTATGTGATTCAGTTGTAGAAATCCCTCAAATAGGCGCATTCACAAAGAAAGAACGTAGATTAGAGGTTACCTGGGGCTCGGGGTGGGAGGAATAGGGTTATTGTTTAATAGGTACAGATTTTCTGTTTGGGATGATGACAAGGTTTTGGTAATGGACGGTGGTGATGGGTAGAATGATACTGTGGATGTAATTCATACCACTGAACTGTACACTTAAAATGGTTAAACAGTAAATTTATGTTATAGATATGTTACCACAATGATATATTTTTAAAGCATCATATCGACTTCACAAGGATTCAAACGACTTAAGTTTTACAGTCCTTTTTATATCTTCCAGTGGCAACTACAGGCGCTGCCGGAGGTTGCCGCAAGGGTGCGCCAATAGCCAGCGGCTCTGTCACCACCAAGCGCCCTGGAGCGCTCTGGCTTCCGCTTTCGCTGACCCCAGCTTCCGCCGGAAGCGGTAGCGTTGTTTGTTGTCTTCGGCTGTCAGTGCTGTGGGAAGTGGGGCGTCTGTCTGAGGAGAGAGGGAGGGGGGCGGGCAGCGAGATGGACGTCCTGAAGTCGGAGATCCTCCGGAAACGGCAGCTGGTGGAGGACAGGAATCTGCTGGCGGTGAGGACAGCGCTGGACGGGGGATGGAGGAGGGCGGGTAGAGGTGATGGTCCTCAAAGGGTTCGGGCCGGGCCGGCTTGCCACTTCCCTGGAGCGATCCTTGCCCTCCCCCCACCTCCTTGCTCGGGAGACAAAGGTTGAAAGTGAGGGAATTCCAGGAAAACCCAAGGTTTGGGCAGTTTTCCCCCGAACTGTCCTTTTTCCCCCTCGCGCGACCCCATTTCTGTCTATCGTAGTCTTTGGACGTGCGCTTTCTTGCCATTTTTCTACGAGTTGTGTCCACCTATGACATAGAGAAAGGGTGATCACATAACTACGTAACCTACTTTTAAGAGTCTGATTCCTTCCTACCAGTAAAACCCAAGTTTTGTATTAGTCTGTCCTTCCGCTTCGCTTCCCCGTATGCACAAATCCAAAGTCTGTTGGTAGCTCTTTCTGATGGAAAGGCTCAGAATGTTTTGGCGAGATACTAAAAAAGAGGAGAAAGAATTATGTGATTTAGGAACTTTCTAAATTTATGCCTGTTACTTTAGTTCATAACGATAACTTAGATCGTCGGTTTTCAAAGCATTTGATCTCAGGATCTCTTTACATTCTTGAAAATTAATGAGGATACCAAGGAGCTTTTGTTTATGTGTTTTATCTGTCGATATTTACCGTATAGAAATTGAAAAGAGAAGTTAAGAAAAATATGTATTGACTTAGAGGTCATTTGAAAAATATTGGTTCACTTGAGTTTTGCATATCTTCCACGGTGACACATTTCATTATGTGATTTGTATATAAAAAAATCACATTGTTTAGTATCACCACTGACCTCACTAGAAAGATCTTCAATACTGGGAAACCCTCAATCTCATGGTGGTAGATCCAAGTTTCCCATATTTTTAATTTTCACTTGCAAGCTGGAATTTTATCATAGGCAACAGTGCTAGTTGTTTTTCTAAAGCGATAGGCTCACTTTGTTAATTTTTGGGAAGTCATCTGCCAAATACTCAAGTCTGAATAACCAGAGTTTGTCAGATATTCTTTCAAGTAGAAATAGTGTTCCATGAAGCGGGCAGCTAGTTTAATTTGGAACCCAGTCACACAGGTGCTTTCCTCCAGACTAACAGCATACTTTGGTATAAAGGAGAAATGCTTGCATACTCTTTTTTCATCATCCAGGATATTAAGAAGATGTAATGTCAAGGATTGAGGCTTGATAAAATTAGTAGTTTTGTTGCTTCGTCAAGGAAATTGCTAGGTGAAACTGGTCCCCCATCCCCACTCCTTCCCCCGGGGTGAATGTTTAGCAGCAAAGAATGCAGTGGCTACTGGTACAGTTTTTTGTTTTTTTTTTACCACTCCTTTGATGTTGCTAGGGTTCCAACAGACAAAGTGAACAACCAAATAACGCCTTAGTGTTGTAAATAGTTTTGACCTCTCAGAGAGTCTCCGGGACTGCCAGGTGTCTGTGGGCCACACATTAGAACCTCTCAGGTAGATCTTTGCATGTATGTGTTTATGCAGATTGTAAATCATTTGGGATTATTAATTTCTGTGGATGGTAGATTTCATAGTCATTGAAACTTTCAAACTGTAAGATGGGGCTGATTACATAGAAGGTTATTTAGCATGCAAGGAGGAAGAAGCATGCCAAATCTGTGACTTAGTATGTCCATCTCTACCTCAGGGACCTTTTTCTTTTTACGAGTGATTTGGGAACTTTTATTTTTGGGGGGAGGGGAGCATTTTAAGAGAATAATCTAGGTTTTGGAATGTATAAGTGAAGTAAAGAAAGGTAAGGGTGTTGAACTCTTAAGTGCTTTAGAGAGAAATTTGAATCATGAAGTACTCAATTTACCCCTCAGGGTCTACAGCATGCACATTTGTATGGAAATGGAGCAGTCTTAAAAAATGATTGATTTTTGAAAATGACTTCATTTCTTCATAATTTTAAAAATGTGTATGCGTATATAAATTTTTACTGGGGTATCTTTCATTGTTTTACCTGACAGTTGATTTAATTACTCACATAATCTGGGCTAGAAGATAAGCTAGATCTCGTCAATTATAGAGCAGTTCAGATCCAACAAAGGGTATACAGGTAATGGAGATGACAATGCTGAAATTCATAGTATTTATTCATTGTGCTTCATATCTAATAGCTCATTAAAATTATACAACAGTCTAGCAAAGGTACTGTTACTCCCGTTTACAGAACTAAGGCTCAGAGAAGTTACTTGGCTTTTACAGGATCATGCAGCTGGCAAAAGAGATAAAACTCAGATTTGAATCCCAGACTGTTGGATCTCAAAGCCCACACTCTTAACCAGTACAAATGGAAGGCAACTGATTTATTTTTATCTTATGAACATAGAACCACTTTTGAAAGGGCTAGTTCAAAAATTAAAGCATTGAAAATTAGATTAGTGTATGTGCTTTGTATTTTTCAAAGTACTAAATTGTGCTATTTCATTTGAGCTTTACAACTTTGGTGCATAAGGCAAGCTTTCCTGTGATGAACCTAAGAGAAGTTAAAATGATTGTGGAAATGGCCTGTGACTTAGCAGTGCCTTTGGGAACACTACCCTGAAGTACTTATTAATCAAAATCCTGGCAATATGGTCCGTTCAGAACTTATTCTGTTTGATCCTTGATTCTGAATTAAGACCCAAAGGGGCTCTGGTAAGTTACCAGAGCACTTTCCAGAAGGGAGTTATTGGTCCTCACATTCCTTAGTGTGATTTTAAACTTTCCGCCTTTCAGCATTAGGTCTGCTTTTAACTGTATTTTTTCAGAGATGATTTTTATCATATTGAGACTTTTCTTTTGTCTCACATATGGTCTGTCCGGGAGAGTATACTGCAGAAGAATGATTTCAGCTGTTGTTGTTTGACGTTTTCTCTATATGTCTACTTTTTAGTGTTGTTTCAGTCCCCTATTTCTTTATTGATATTCTGATTAGATGTTCTGTTATTGAAATGGGATGTTGAAGTAGCCAGTTATTGTTATTATGTAACTGTCTTTCTTCAGTTCTGTTTTATTTGCTTCATTTTGGACCCTGCTATTTGTTGTGTATATATGTATAGTTATGCCTTCTTGATGAATATATAGTGTATATATTTTTATCAATGTATAATGTCCTTTGTCTTGTGGAACAGTTGTTGATTTCAAATGCATTTCATTTGATATTAGTATAGCCACCCCAGGTATCTTTTTGTAACTATTTGCATAGAATATCTTTTTCCATCTTTTCACTTTCAAATTATTTGTATCTTTGGGTCTCAAGTACATCTCTCGTAAGGAGCATATGGTTGGGTCACATTTTTTAATCCGTTCTGCCAGTCTGTCTTTTGGTAGATGAATTTAAACCATTTACATTTAAAGTGACTACCAGTAATACAGGACTTCTTGCCATTTTACTTTTTGTTTCCTTTTATCTTTTGTATTTTTTTGTTCCACGATCCCTCTAATACTGCCACCTTTTGTTTTTAATTGATTTTTTTTCCCTAGCGTACCATTTGATTTACTCTTCATCTCATATTCTGTTAACATTCTAATATTATACCAATGTAGTTTGATTGACACCAACTTGGCCTTAATAACATAAGTTAACTCTCGTGCTATTGAACTTCACTTCCCTCCATTTCTATTGTTATTGTCATAAATTGTGTGGAAATTAACGTAGATTTACATTGTTTTTTGTATTTGTCTTTTAAGTCATATAGGAAATGAGGAAGTATAAATAAAAAATACAATAATACTGGCATTTCTATTTACCTTATAGTTATCTTTACTAGAGATCTTTTTTCCTCTGTATGGCTTCTAGTTACCATCTTTTTCTTTCAGTGTGAAGAATTCTTTTTAGCATTTCTTGTAGGACAGGTCTTCCAGTGATGAACTCCTTTAGCTTTTGTCTGTCTGGGAATATCTTAATTTCTCTCTCTCTTATTTATTTACTTACTTACTCATTTGTCCAGAATTGGTTATGGGTATGGTCTGTCTTTGGACACATTTCCCCTCTTGGCCTCATTTTTTTTTTTTTTTAGCAGTTTTGTTGAGATATATTCCCATACGTGCAATCTATCCGAAATGTATGATCACTGGCTTTTAGTATAATCACAGACTTGTGCATTCATCACCACAATCAATTTTAGAACATTTTCATTACTCTAAAAAGAAAAAACCCATAACCCTTATCAGTCATCTCCAATCTCTCTGCCCTTCCCCAGCCCTACATAACCACTGTCAGGTTATGTGTCAGGTTCATGTGTCAACTTGGGCAGGTGGTGGTGCTCACTGTCTGGTTGGGCTAGTGCTGGCCTGTGTGTTACTATGAGGACATTTCATAGAATTAAATCATGATCACATCCTGCATCCACAGCTGATTGCATTTGTAATCAGCCAAGGGGAATGTCCTGTGCATTGAGTGGCATTTAATCTACTCACCGGGAGGCTTTTAAAGAAGATTCAAAAGAAATAGCCCCTTATACAGACTGTACAACGGGACTGGATATAAAAACTCAGAAATGGACAGCACAATACTACCCAATTGTAATGCAATTATGTTAAAACACTGAATGAAGCTGCATGTGAGGTATAGGTTTTTTGTTTTTGTTTTTGTTTTTTTTTTTTCTTTTTCTTTCTATTATTGTTTTAATTCTTATTCTGTTGTCTTTTTATTTCTTTTTCTAAATCGATGCAAATGTACTAAGAAATGATGAATATGCAACTATGTGATGTTATTAAGAATTACTGATTGTACATGTAGAATGGAATGATTTCTAATTGTTTTGTTAATTCTTTTTTTAATTAATAAAAAAAAATGCAAAAAAAAAAAAAAAAAAGAAATAGCCCCTTGTTCGTGCTTTGCCCAGTGAACCTCTCCTGTGGAGTTCATCCAGAACCTTCATCGGAGTTATCAGCTTCAGACTGCTGTACGAATTTTGGACTCTACATTCCCACGATTACGTGAGACGCTTTTATAAATTTTATATCTGCGGATATTTCCAGCTGATTCTGTTTCTCTAGAGAACATACAGCTTGGTATCAGGAGTGGTTTTTAAGAAACAGGATCTTAAAAATGCGTTTTTACAATTGGTTTTCCACTCTGACTGGACTCATAGGCACTAAGGACTCTGAGTCCCTAATCAGAATTATACTGCCAGTCCATGGGATGAGTTGACGAAAGAGATAGTCAAAATATTACCATTGGATTTTTCCAATTCTTTCGCTTGTACGAAGCCAGACTCTGGGGGATAATGTTTTTGACACCTTTACAGAGTTTTGTGGAAATAGGAGGTATAAAGATGTTGGCTGGTTGTTGTTAGATATGCTGTATACATTAACTGAAGTGTATGGACTTAAGACTTCACATGAGAAGCTTATGTGCTGTCTGACAGATATAAGCATTTCTCTGAGTGAACTGAAGGAAAATCTTATTTCTGGTAGCTGTAGACTTGAGATCTCTGAAAATCAGACTCAGAATCTTATTGTTAGAGTAGCAACTTTACAACGTAAGCTGAGATCTTTAATCTTGCGTGGTGTCTGCTGTTAAAGTGAGGGCATTGATTGAAAAGAAGTGGAAACCTGAAAAATGGGATGGTGGCATATGGATTGATAATGATGTAGGTGGAGAGGAATGATGTAGGTGGAGAGGTAGAAACCCTAGGTCATGCTGAGTCTTCTCTAGATAACTCTATAATAGTCCGCCCTGAGGACATAGCTGCCCCACCTCCAACCTGCCCTGAGGAGTTGACCACCCAACCTCCACCTGAAGGGATTAGCCCTAGAGTGATTGATCTTGTTTCACCAGATGAAACTTCTCATGAATGCCCTGAAGCAAATGGCTTAGAAGATACTTCTAATTCCTTTCATGACCCACTCCCACCACCCCTCATTTCTTCCAGACCTACAACTAGACTTAAGTCCCAACAGGCCCCAAGAGGTGAGGTACAAAATACCACCCATGAGGAGGCATGTTATACTCAAAAGAACAGTGCGAGTTTTCCAATTTATATAGACAGGTATCAGGGGAATATGTGTGGCAATGGATTTTACGGGTGTGGAATAATGGTGGGAGAAATATAAAGCTGGATCGGGCTGAATTTATTGATATGGACCCACTAAGCAGAGATTCTGCATTCAATGTTATAGCTCAAGGGGTTAGGAAAGGCATTAAGAGTTTGTTTGGATGGTTGGCTGAAATATGGATCAAAAGGTGGCCGACATTACCTGAGGTTGAAATGCCAGAACTGCTCTGGTATAATGTAGATGAGGGGATCCAGACGCTTAGAGAGATTGGAATGTTAGAGTGAATTTATCATGCAAAGCCTGCTCTTACACCCCAGGAATGTCTGGAGGATGCACCTTTTACCAGAAATGTGAGAAATAAATTTGTGAGACTAGCTCCATCATCCCTGAAGAGCTCTGTAGTTGCACTTCTCTGTAGGTCAGATATTACTGTGGGAACTGCTATCCCTCAGCTGGAATCCTTAAACACAATGGGAATGACTGGATCCTTAGTTGGCAGAATTCAGGTGACAGCACTTAATCACCAAAGACAAGGTGGATGTGGCTATCATAATAGACAGTAGACTCAAAGCAACAATTAAAATAATCTGACTTGCAAAGACTTATGGTGTTGGCTAGTAGATCATGGGGTACCTAGAAGTACAATAGATGGGCAGTCTGCTAAATTCTTGTTAGAGGTGTATAAACAAAAGAGAGTTACAGAAACAGAGTCACGTCCCCTTAATCAATTTCCAGACTTGAGATAGTTTACAAACCCAGAGCCCCTTGAATGAGGAGGAGGCAGGTCCCTTTGGGAAAAGGACCCTGTTACGCTGCCACAAGTTTATACTGTTAATCTTTCTCCAAGCTGTCCCCAAGGAGACTGATGGCTTTTTACTAGGGTAATTGCATTGGGGAAAAGGAAATGATCAGATATTTTGAGTATTATTAGACACTAGTTCGGAAGTGACATTAATTCTAGGGGACCCAAACATCACTCTGGTCCACCAGTCAGAGTAGGGGTTGTGGAGGTTAGGTGGTCAGTGGAGTTTTAGCTCAGCTCCATCTCACAGTAGGTCCAGTGGGCTCTGGACCCATTCTGTAGCTATTTCCCAAGTTCCAGAATGCATAATTGGAATAGATGTACTGAGCAACTGGCAGAAGTCTCACACTGGCTTTCTAATCGTGAAGTGAGGGCTATAATAGTAGGAAAGGCTAAGTGGAAGCTACTAGAACTGCCCCTACCTAGCGAAATAGTAAATCAGAAGCAATACCGGATTCCTGGAGGAATTGCAGAGATTACTGCCACTGTTAAGAACTTGAAGGATGCAGGGGTGGTGATTCCCACTACATCCCCATTCAACTCTCCTATCTGGCTTGTGCAGAAAATAGATGGGTCTTGGAGGATGACAGTGGATTATTGTAAGCTCAACCAGGTGGTAACTCCCATTTGCAGCTGCTGTTCCATATGTGGTATCATTCCTTTAATGTAAATCAAAACATCCCCTCGTACATGGTATGTAGCTATTGATCTGGCAAATGCTTTTTTCTCAGTAGCTGTTAGTAAGGACTGCCAGAAACAATTTGCTTTCAGCTGGCAAAGTCAGCGATATACTTTCACTGTCCTACCTCAGGGTTTATCAACTCTCCAGCCTTTTGTCATAATCTTACCCACAGGAACCTTGATCGTTTCTCCTTCCCACAAGATATCACACCTGTCCATTATGTTGATATCTTGTTGATTGGCCCTACTGAGCAAGAAGGAGCAACTAATGTAGATTTATTGGTCAGGTATTTGCATGTCAGAGGATGGGAGATAAATCCGATGGAAATACAGGGGCCTTCTACCTCAGTGAAACTTCTAGGTGTCCAGTTTTGTGGGGCATGTTGAGATATCCCTTCTAAGGTGAAGGATAAGTTGCTGCATCTGGCCCCTCCTACTACCAAAAAAAGAGGCATTTCTGCCTAGTTGATTTCTTTGAATTTTGGCGACAACACGTTCCTCATTTGGGTGTGTTACTCCAAGCCATTTATTGAGTGACCAGAAAAGCTCCTTAATTTTGAGTGGGGACCTGAACAAGAGGAGGCTCTGCGGCAGGTCCAAGCTGCTGTACAAACTGCTCTGCCACTTGGACCATATGATACACCATATCCAATTGCAGTGGAAATGTCAGTGGCAAATAGAGATGCTGTCTGGAGCTTTTGGCAGGCCCCTGTAGTAGAATCACAACGCAGACCCTTAGGATTTTTAGAGCAAAGCCTTACCATGTGCTGCAGATAACTATTCTCCTTTTGAGAAACAGTTTTTGGCCTGCTATTGGGCCTTAGTAGAGACTGAATGCTTAACCTTGGGCCACCAAGTTACCATGAGACCAGAGTTGCCTATTGTGAGCTGGGTGTTGTCTGAACCACTAAGCATAAAGTTAGGCATGCACAGCCACAATGTGTCATAAAACGGAAATGGTATATATGAGATAGGGCCAGAGCACGTCCTGAAGGCACAAGTAAGTTACATGAGGAAGTGGCCCAAATGCCCGTGTTCTCCATTCCTGCCATATTAGTTTCTCTTTCCCAGACCAGAGCTATGGCCTCTTGGGGAGTTACCTTACAGTGAATTGACTGAGGAAGAGAAAACTTGGACCTTCTTTACAGATGATTCTGCCCAATATGCAGGTACCACCCGAAAGTAGACAGCTGCAGCACTACATCCCTTTACGGGATGTCCCTTAAGGACAGTGGTGAGGGGAAATCCTCCCAGTGGGCATAAATTCGAGCAGTACACATGGTTGTTCATTTTGCTTGGAAGGAGAACTGGCCAGAGATGTGTTTGTATACTGACTCATGGGCATTGCTAATGGTTTGGCTGGATGGTCAGGGACTTGGAAAGACCATAATTGGAAAATTGGTGGCAAGGAGATCAGGGTCTATTTTTGAAGGACAGTTTTGTCGTCTGTAGAATTCTTAATTGACAGTTGTTTCAGCACTTTAAAGTATCTCACTACCTTCTCCCTTCTGTGATTTCTCATAAGAAATTAACATCAATCTTATTGACTTACTTGACTTATTTGAAATTTAAAGCATACTGATGCCTGTAAGTAAAAATTATCTTAACCCATCCCCCAGCTGCCCTGTTCACCTCCCTCTAAGCAACTAATGTTATCAGTTTTATATATCTTACAGAGTTACTTTATACATATAAAAACAAATGTGTGCATACTGTTCCGCATTTGCTTTTTTTCAATTGCCAATATATTAAAGGAACTAAATTTTTAAAAAGCCACCCTTTAAAAGAAATTGACAGAATTACAAAAAAAAAGAAGAAACTGTAAGGACTAATATGGACTACAGTGGAGTGTAAAATAATTAGAGAGGGCAATGCATTAGGATGCCCTAATAAATTGGAAAAATTAAAGTAAATGACCAAGAACTACAAGAAATATAAGTAGAAAATCTGAACCATTGAATAAGAAGTAAGAAAAGTTGCGTGACAATGAAGAAAAGAAAATAATTGAAGAATGAGAGAATAAGCAATTGAATTGAAGATTGAATAAGATGGGTCAAAGACATTCCCTTGGATTTGTACCTTGCATATTATTTATGACATCAAAGATTTCTTCAGTGGAATGCTAAGGATGGGAACCCAGTTGTTGAGGATTGCAAAAAGAATGAGAATAGAGACAGAGTCAACATTTTCTTGTAGTTTTGCTAACAATGATTCTTAGTATGGTACCCAGCACAGAGTGAAGAATTTTGAAGATTGTTAGAGTCCTGACCATATTTTAATGATAATCATCAGGAGCCAGTAGAGAGGGAAGAGGTGAGGATGCAAAACAGAAAATAGATAGTTGATTATGAAAGGTCCCCGAGAAAAGCAGGAAAAATTGAAACCTAGAATATTGTTGGAAAGGATTAGCTTTAGACAGGAGAAGGGTTTTCCTTCTCTTGTTAAATGAAGAAAGTCTTGTTTTGGGAGAAATTTGAAATTTTTGACTAATGACTTTTCTTTTCTCTGTAAAATAAGGAGGCTTGGCCATTTGCTGAAAATGAGGGGAAAGATGATGGGGCTTGAGTTAAGAGAATGGAGCCTAGGTAATGGTCAGTGTACACACGAGGAGAGAGAACTGCGTGGGTAAACATGGCAGGATCTGTGGGTAGTGTTGAGGCCCAGGGGCCTTTCTCCAGCTATCTCGTACGCTGAGTACAGGCATGAAGAATGCCAATAAATGAATTTTTCTAGAACAATTGTTCTCAAACTTTCTAGGCTTAGGACAACTTTGCATTCCGGAAAGTTATTAATGGCTCCATAGATTGTAAGCTCTTACAGTAGTCACATTTAGTCTGGAGTAGTAACTGTTATTTCTACATTTTGAGAGGCTATTTTATATATGTATAACCTGGTATTTAGAGATAGGAATGAAGCCGATCAGTTTGGGATTAAGGTAATTCAGAATATAGGGTTAATTGTCTGTATTTTAGAACCTCATCTACTCTTTGAGACCAAAGGAAGAAACATTCATTTTGTCCAGAACCTAAATTTTTTGTACCACTTAATGTAACTCAACTTGTCTAGAAAGATAATTTAAATAATCCAAACACAGGGAGACCAGAATAAGAATGAGGGCCTTTAATCCTATATAGCTTAATTTAATGCCTGCATAAATCCCAGAATATATTAAGCAGATAATCACAAAGTATTGGCAAAGTCCCTTGAGGGATGGGAGAAAAAATATGGAAATATTAAACTTTAACACAGGGGAAATCCCTGATACCATGTCAAACATTAGGGACATCCAAATTAATGGGCCAACCCCTTAATCTTGAGGCTTGCTCTTGTGAAGCTTATGAAGCTAATCGGAGAAGCTTAGCCTACCTATAGGTATGCCTAAGAAAGAGTTCTTCTGGAGGACTTCTTCTGTTCTTCAGTTGTGGCCTCACTCTCTCTAAGCCCAACTCTTAATATGAAATCATTGCCCTCTCCCCTACATGGGACATGACATCCAGGGGTAAAAGTCTCTGGCGGTGTGAGAGATGACTCCCAGGGATGAGCCTGGTCCTGGCAGTGTGCAATCAACAGTTCCATTCTGACAAGAAGGGGGAAAAGAAATGTAACAGATAAGGTATCAGTGGCTGAGAGAATTAAATAGATTTGAGAGGCTACTCTGGAGGTCACTTATGCAAGCTTTAGTTAGACATTGCTACCTATCATAACTTGCCAACCCCTAACCAAAACCATTCCTGCCAATCATAAAGAACACTTTTATAAGATTCTACAAAGATTCCATGCACTAGGATAACTTTCCAGAAACCTACAACCTCCTAATGGGTCCCTGGACCACGTAAGTCCTGAAATGCAGAGGGGTCAGCCTCTCTAGAGACTTTCCCATATTACTGACAGCCCTTCCAATGTGAAAAGGTTAGATTGGCCATAGCCCAAATACCCCTAAAAAGTGAAAGAAAGATCAAAGGTGATGGTGGAGTTATACAGAGAAGATAGGGTTTAAAAAATAAGTATGATTGCTGAATCATTAAATTGATATTTCTTTTAGTCTCCAGTGTCTTGGAGCAGCTAGAAGTAAAAACCTAAAATTGTGGAAACGTAGCCCATACCAAACTTTGAAATCTGTTCTACAACTAATTGTTGCAGTGTGCTTAGAATTGCTTTTTTGTATATATGTTATTTTTGACAAGAAAAGAAGCATACTATTGAATAAAGGTTTAAAAAAAGTCAGATACATTTATTGATAATTTCTGTATTAGAAATTAAAACAAACTTAAAAATATTTGTTTATAATCCAAATAGAAATATAACAATAAACCCATCATATGTTAACATAAGTACTGCATTTTTATGGAAGCTGACTATTTTCTAAAACAAAAGAAATTTAAGGAAAAGAATGACATTGTTTTGTAGTTTTATAAATACTTCACTCTGGCATATTGGAAGACAGATGGATTATCCTGTCTGCTTCTTTGGTCTGTTGTGATATGTTATTTTTGGTCAAGTATGTAAGGAAAAATTCATCCTCAATGGATACATAGTTGCAAGAAGTAACATTTTAGTGATCTTTTTAGACAGTTATGTATGTTCTTTTATTACTGCTTGAAAACTAGAAAAGTACTAAGTTTCTTAAAAATTAGTTGCAATCTGGATTCTGAAGCTATGTTAGTAAACTTTTTTGTTCATAGAAATCCATGGATCTTGGGGGGGCAACGGTGGCTCAGTGACAGATTTCTTGCCTGCTATGCTGGAGACCCAGGTTCGATTTCCTGTGCCCTGCCTCTGCGGGGAAAAAAAAAAAAACCTTAAAAAGATCATGATCTCAAGGATCAAGATTTAGTAATTTAGTAAAATTTTTACTGCTTTATCATGGGCATTCTTTTTTTTTTTACTTTCTTTAATTGTAAAAGATAACTTACATACAAAAAAGCAATAAATTTCGAAGTACATTTTAAGAAGTAGTTATACAACAAATTTTAAAGTTTAGTATGGGTTACAGTTCCACGATTTTTCATTTTTTCTTCTAGCTGCTCTAGTACACTGGGGACCAAAAGAAAATCATCGGGTATTCTTAAGAGAAACTGACCGCCCTCCCCTCCCTGTTCTCCAAAGCATAAGGTGGGGAAGAATATGACGATTGGTACAGTTTGGTTCCGCTGCCTTGATTCATGCTGAGATTCCTGTAGTTTTCCCTACCATTGGCTTTTGTACTTTCGGTGGAAATGTGAGCACAGTGATAAAGATACATCTCAGTAGTATGATAAACATAAATTTCACCTGTGTAAACTCTGAAAGGGTCTTGGGGACCTCCAGGGGTCTTTGGACCACACTTTGAGAATTGCTGCTCTTATGCTTACTATTTTGTTAGGTCTGTTCAATGAAATTGAGATATGGTAGTTTAAGTATTGCTGAGATTGGATCATGGACTCTGGCTAGGAGAATTCTTTTACTTCCTATTTATCAACCTTTTCTGAGAAGATACTGATATGTGTTTGTCAGCTGATTTATCTGAGCTATAATTATTACATACTAGTCAGAAGGAATAGTTTAGGATGCTGAAATAACATTTGGGGAGTAAAGAATTGTAGCTTGGAATGCTACATCATTACAAAGAATTTAAGGTCCACCATTCTAGTCCTGGCTTGGTTATCCTTAAGGCTTACTAACTAAATTCTTGAAATGCCACCTAACCTCTCCTATTCTGTTATCTCTAAATGAGATTGATGTTATTTACCTCCATCTTTCTCACAGGGTAGTTTTGATGTTCCTTGTCCTAGGTGATGTCTTCCTCTGTAAACTGGGCTTGGAAGTTTGGTAGATAAAGTAGGTAAATGTTTATTGAGTTAATGAAAGTGCTTTTAAAAACTTTTTAATGTGAAAGCTTTAAAGATACACAGAAATAAAGTATGATGAACATATGTATAGCCTTACCTAAATTAAAAAAAAATTATTTGGCACACATTCTTTGTCTCTTCTCTTTTGCCTTCCCTCTATCCTGCTGCATTGTGTTTTAAAACAAATCCTTGTCCTCTTGTCAATTTCACCACTAACACACATAGCTCTAGAAAATCAGGACACTTTTAAAAATTTTTTCTCTTTTGTAGAATATTATGAATGGTCAATGTTAAAAATGTGAAACATATGAAAGTCATTGCTTATGAAGTCATTTGTGTATTCTAGTTGCAGAAATGCAACATCTAGTTCATTGCCATATATGAGTACAGATTTTTTCCTTGGCCATGTGATCGAAGTTTGCCCTCTTTATCAGTGTCATAACAGGGAAATCATACTATATCTGTTCTTGGGACCCATTCTTATATAACCAAAATATGACACCCAACAAACTTAAAAATAGATCCTTAATCTCTCAAATAATCCTCTCATGTTCAAGTATTCCCAATTGAATAAAAAAATAGATATGTTAGACATGTGTTTTACAGTTGTTTTATTCACATTGGGACCAAAACAAAGATCCTTTGTTGCATTTGTTTGTTATGATTCTTGGTTTCTTTCTTTCTTAAATAGAGTAAAAGTAGGTTTGCAGAAAAATCATGCAGAAAGTACAGAGTTCCCATATATCCTCTTCTCATGCAGTTTTCCCTATTATTAACATTTTACATTAATGTGATGATATTCTTTTTACAATTGATGAAACAGTATTATAATTATAACTTTAGCCCATAGTTTACGTTAGGGTTCACAGAAACTCCGTATCAACTGAACATAAACTCCGCATTTCTCATTCCACCTGGTCCCTGGTAACCTGTATTCTAGTGTCGTCTTTATGAATTTGCATTTTCTGCTCGTTTCATATAAGTGGGATCATACAATATTTATCTTTTGGTCTCTGGCACATTTCACGCAACACAATGTCTTCAAGGTTCACCTATGTTTTAGCATGTATCAGAGCTTCATTTCTTTTTATGGCCAAATAATATTCCATAGCATGCATATACCAGATCTAATTGTCTGTCATCTGTTGATGGACATCTGGGTTACTTGAACCTTTTGGCAACTGTGAATAATGCTATGATGAACATCAGTGTTCAAACACATATCTGTTTGAGTGCCTGCTTTCAGTTTTGGGTATATACCTAGAAGTTGGATTGCTGGGCCATATGGTAATTTTGTACTTAACTTTGAGGAATCAATAAGTTATTTTTCAGAGTAGCTGCACCATCTTTCATTCCCACCAACATTTAACTTTCCTATAATGGTTTTGGCCTCCGTTGATGATCACTTCCTGAATGAATGAGCTTTGGAATTGTTGGGTGCTAAATACATGCGTAGAAATATTATTGAGGCACTATTATAGTTGCTAATGAAGTACAGCAGTATCTTTTTTTTTTTTTTTTGAGCAAAGTTGTCAGTGGAATAGCATCCAAGAGCAGAGTTGCAGATAATAACAAATAGGGGCTGTAGATTTTTAAAATGAGGGTGTTTTACATGTAATGTACAAATAATTACCTTTTAATAAATAGGCAGTGGTAGATATAGAGCTTGTCTTATAACATCAAATCATATTTTTAAAAAATCTTTTTAATAAATACTCTCTAAGATCTGTATCTAGATTATTTTAAGAATTGATTGATACAGTAAGATTCCACGTAACAAAAAGAATTTGGGCACGGTCTTGGAGTTCTCTCAGTAATGGGATTTAAAATGTTGGCTACATATGCCATAATTTTTGTTTGATTGTTTCTGTTAGGGAACATTGAGAAATTAAAACATTGTGAACAATTTTAAAATATTGTTGGTTTCTTTTCTTTGCTGTTGGACCTACCTGTGAAAATGGTACTGCAAGAAATATGTTTCTTTAACAGTATTTATTATGTATCACTACCTAGACTGGGGATGGGGTGGTGCATCTTTGGTGTTATTAATCTCTCTTGAACCAAAATAATGTACTAAGTTCTTGAAACGAAGTGCATTTTCAGATTTCTAAACTTTTTTTTCTGTTGGACATGAGATTTTGTTCAATAATGTTATTAACTAATCTTTTTTTAATAGGAAAATAAAAAATATTTCAAGCGTAGCGAACTTGCGAAAAAAGAGGAGGAAGCATATTTTGAAAGATGTGGCTACAAGGTATGAATCTTTGCTTTTATATTAAATTTTTTGTTTTTGAGTTTAAATTTTTACAACTGTTGTTAAAGTGACAAAATTATTGATCTCTGTTCAATTTATCAATATTATACATTAGCCTATAAATGAGAAGCCATCTGGAGAGGTATGAGTTTTTTGTTTTGTTTTTGCTCTTTTTTTATATCTTGAATTCAGGAAAATACATGCATGACTTTTGGCCTGGAATGGTTTGGCTTTTTGTGGGCAGCATGAAGTGGCTTGAGATCAAAGCTTGACTTTTTCTCTTTTTTTTTTTTTTTTTAATTAATCCTCAATCTGATACCACCTCATTTTCATCACCACCACCATTGCTCTCCCTACCTCTCCGATGAAAGTATATTTTTAAAGGGTTCTAAACATTTTATTCGTTCAGCAACAGTAGTGTTAACTTTCTTCTGAATATTTCAAGCCATTGACTTTATGTTTACATTGTTTATAATTCCTTTGGCCTTAAGTCCCTTTGCCTGAAATACAGTTCCATGTAACATTTATATGCTTTTGTGTGATAAGATCTCACTTATCAAATGTTACTCAGTCTACTGGGTAGAAAATGTAAACTTTGTATGTTTTCTAGAAACACATGAGTTGTCCGGAAGGCTTTGCTTGTATAATTTAGAAGCATGACTGATACTGTCTTTGAAATTACCAGTTGATAACCTGTTGGAGTTTTCATTTGGAGGGGTTGAAGGCTTATGAGGTGGAAAAGTTGTATTTAAATTAATAAATTTTAAATTTACATAAATTTTAAGTTTAAATTAAATTTTAATAAAAACTATATCTAGTTTAACAATTTTGAAAACAATTTTTTCTCTCAATGCTTTGTCAGAGCATGAATTTGAAATAAACTTTTTGCTCTTGAAACATTAATATGAAAATAATAAATACTCTTGTGCATGTATTGAGGAGAGTTCTGAAAATTAATTTATCTGGCATAGCATTTCTAGAAAGAAGCATGAGGAATTCAAATGGTATGTATATGCATTTGGTTCTTTTTTTTTATGGGGAGAGGACAAGTGTTGAAGGGAAATGTTATATTTCTGAAAAGTTTGGGTTTTTTGGGGGGGTACATGATCCAGGAATCGAACCTGGTCTCCCGCATGAAAGGCGAGCATTCTACCACTGAACCACCCATGTACCCTCTGAAAAGTTTTTAAATTTGAAAGTTTATATTTTATTTTCCATAAATATATTGATTTTGTTTGCTTTCAGTTTAGAAAACTAAAATAAACTTTATGTAAATAACCACTGAGTAAGTGTTGACAAGAAGTGTCATCTTTTGCTTGTCCGACATTGTCTAAGTCAGACTTGTCCTGAAAGAAGAATCCTTTACCTGGAGTTAATCTGCTGACGTGTTGCATTCCCACATCCTTAAATTTGAACATTTTCAGCTTTTTGAAAAGGTGGGAAAATAATTTAAAATAATGGTAGCTTTTGTTTTGTTTAGATTTACTCAGTGATTTGAAACTGTTTCCTTTCTTAAACAGAGGGAAACCCCAATGCAGAGTAATTATTGGGAAAGTAGTGCTTTGTCCAGCTGACAAAATGTCTTAGACATTGTGTAATTAAAAATGCTTTTAGTCCTGAGATATTTGGAGTAATAACTGTTTTGATGTGCTTAAAAAGAAAGTGCAATGTTCCTTTCTAATAATGTTTTAAATTTTTCCTTCTTGGTACTGATGAAAATGTAGTATTACTTTCATTATTTTATAAAAACTAGCTTATTTTATAAGACTTGATGCTGATTTGACCTGTGAAAATATTGAAATTTAGCTTTTTCACCTTAATTTTCTATTAGCACTATTAACACTGATAAATGTAACATTCACACATAAACTGTAACTTTGTAAATTATATAATTTTAGCTAGATAGCTTTCTTTAATTGAATATGGATTTTGTTCTTAATGTTGATCTTTTTTTTTACATTCTTTTAATCTTCCTGCTATTCTTAGTGTTTTAAATATATGTTTTGTTCAAATGGGAAACCATGTTTCAATATCTTTTTTGCAGACCACACAGTGGGGGCTTATAAATTATTGAGCTCAATTTTCCTGAACTGTGAGTTGGACAGGACACTCAAGAACATGTATGGAGGGATTTTTTTCTCTGCAGATTCATATGAGCAAGAGTTTCCATTCTTTCCTTGTCTGGTATGAGTAAAGAGGTGCTTTTAAAAATTATTTTTCTGCACAGTTCATAGCTCAGGTTGAGGACAAGTTTTGGATAGCATTGAGAATTTTTCTAGTTGTCCACCAGTGACTTTTGTGTGAATGATATGTTTCAAAAAGTAGGCTAGGAGGAGCTAATAGATGTGTCATGAGTTTTTGTTGTTTTTTTTCTTCAGTCTTCATTTTGAAGCCAGAGCCGTATTATCCTGGGAAGTGATTTTTCTCAAAGAGGAGAAACAATTTGATTGTTTTTAAGGAAAAAAAAACCAGTTCTTCAGATTCTAGGGAAAAAAATGAGTCAAAATTTCAGCCATATTAAGTTTTTTATTTTGGAAGCTATTATGTCATTCTTTTATAGTAAGAATGCTGTCTGCTGTGTCCATGCTTTCTATTTGTGGTACCACTGAAAGAATGAATTTGATGAGCTTGTAAAACATGCATTTATTGTCAGCCCTTTCTCCAGAGGAATGTTTAAGAAACCTTCAGTGTTTAAAATGCACTAAGACAATAGAATGGTAACTATGATCTGTGTTCTATATTGAAAGGTAAATTTCATTTCTTTTGGCTATTAATACAGATACAGCCAAAAGAGGAGGACCAGAAACCGTTAACTTCATCAAATCCGGTATTAGAACTTGAACTGGCAGAGGAAAAGCTACCCATGACTCTTTCAAGGCAAGAAGTAAGTTTATATCTGAATGATCAGTGAATAAAAGAAAAATCTCTACTGGGTTTGCATTTATTTATCCATTCTTTCAGTAAGTGATATGCCATTATTTCCCATATAAGATAGCTTATTAAATGCTGTGTAGCTAGATTGTTATTTTCATTATGTTCTGAATTAATCTCTGCTTTTCTTGATACTATTATCTTAATTTTTTTTTGTAATATATCATTCTAAACTTCTAAGTATAAACATGTATATTCTAAATGGGTATACTTAAAATAATCTAAATATTTATACTTAAGTATTATTTGTCTAAATTATGTTAAATAATGTACTATTTTGTAACTTACTTTCCCCTCCCTTATTTAACTGTAAATCTTTTCAGGTCAAAATATAGAGATCTACATCATTTTTTTTTTAAATTTTTTATTAACTAAAAAAAAAATTACAAGAACGAAACACAAACATTCCCAATACATACACTCAGCAATTCACAATATCATCACATAGTTGCATATTCATCCTCATAGTCATTTCCCAGAACATTTGCATCAATTCAGAAAAAGAAATAAAAAGACAACAGAAAAATAAAAACAGAAAAAAAAAATTTTACATACCATACCCCTTACCCCTCCTTTTCATTGATCACTAGCATTTCAAACTAAATTTATTTTAACAATTGTTTCCCTTACTATCTATTTTTATTCCATATGTTCTACTAATCTGTTGACAAGGTAGGTAAAAGGAGCATCAGACACAAGGTTTTCACAATCACACAGTCATATTACATCATTTTTAATGGCTATTTTCTCACTGTTTATTTGTATTGTTATATTTTTAAAACCAATTCTTTATTAGTGATCATTTAATTTGGAATGACATTTCCCTGCTATAAATAATACTAAATGGGCATCCTTGTACAGAGATCTTTATAGACATGTATCAACTCTAAGTATACTTTTTTCTTTTCCTCCCCTTTCACATAAATGAAATCATTCACTTTTTTGGGGGTAGGGGAGGTGCATGGTCTGGTAATCAAACCTGGTCTCCTACATGGAAGGTGAGCATTCTACCACTGAAACCACCCATGCACCCTGAAATCATTCACATTTATACTTTTTTTCACTTGAAAATGTGTTTTGAGGACCATTTTACTTTGGTGTGCTTGTGTGCACATGCACACACACACACACACACATACACAAATGTACCTGAAAGTTTAAAATGGTAAATGAGTGACCTAGCCTTTCTGTTCCTTGATTTCTTTATCTACATATGAGGATAATAATAGTGGTCTACCTCATGAGATTTTCAGATTAAATGAGGCAATACATGAATATTACTTATAGTAGTACTTGGGGGTAAGCCCTCAATACATTTAGCTATTATTTTTAGTAGTTCTGTAATTTATTGGCTACTACCGATGGATATGTAGGTCATTTTTAGTTGTTTGCTGTTATAAGCAGTGCTAAAGTGATCATCCTTATGCATACATCTTTTTTTAAAAAATACATTTATTGAGAAATCTTCACACACATGCATTCCATACATGGTATACAATCATTGGCTCACAGTATCATCACATAGTTATGTATTCATCACCATGGTCATTTTTAGAATATTTGCATCACTCCAGTAAAAGAAATAAAAAGAAAAAAGAAAAAAAAAACTCATACATTGCATACCCCTTGCCCCTCCCCCATTAGTATTTCAGTCAACCTATTTTTTTACCCTTTACTCCCCCCTGTTATTTATTTATTATCCTTATTTTTTTACTCATCTGTCCATACCCTGGTATTCTAGTGTGCTAGGTGCCAGAATGCAATATACCAGAAATAAAATGGCTTTTAAAAAGGGGAGTTTAAAAAGGTACGGGTTTAGGGTTCTAAGGCCAAGTAACTGTCCCAATTAAAGCAAGTCTATAGAAATGTCCAATTGAAGGCATCCGGGGAAAGATAGCTTGATTCAAAAAAGCCAATGAAGTTCAGGGTTTCTCTCTCAAGTGGAAAAGCACATGGTGAACATGGCATCTGCTAGCTTTCTCTCCAGGCCTCTTGCTTCCCAGGAGGCATTTCCTTCTTCGTCTTCAAAGGTCGCTGGCTAGTAGACTCTGTGGATCTCTCGTTCTTCTGTCATGGTTCTGCAGCTCTCTCCTCGTTCTCTCCAAAATGTCTCCTCTTTTATAGGATTCCAGTAAACTATTTAAGACCCACATAGAATGGGTGGAGACATGTCTTCATCTAATCAAGTTTAATACCCATAATTGATTAAGTCACATCTCCGTGTAGATAACCTATCAAGTTTCCAACCTATAGTACTGAATAGAAATTAGAAGAAACCGTTGCTCCCACAAGATTCATTAGGATTAAAACGTGGCTTTTCTAGGGAACATGAATCCTTTCAAACTGGCACACCTGGATAAAAAGAGCATCAGATACAAGGTTTTCACAATCACACGGTCACATTGTAAAAGCTATCTAGTTATACACAGTCATCTTCAGGAATCAAGGCTACTGGAATAGAGCTCAGCAATTTTGGGTACTTCCCTCCAGCCATTCCAATACACCATAAACTAAAAATGGATATCTGTATAATGCATAAGAATAACCTCCAGGATAACCTCGCAACTCTTGTTTGAAATCTCTCAGCCACTAAGACTTTATTTTGTCTTATTTCTCTTTCCCCTTTGGGTCAAGAAGGCTTTCTCAATCCCATGATGCTGGGTCCTGGCTCATCCTGGGAGTTCTGTCCCATGTTACCAGGGAGATTTATACCCTGGGAATCCTGTCCCATGTAGAGAGGAAGGCGGTGAGTTCACCTGCTGAATTGGCTTATAGAGAGAGGCCATATCGAAGCAACACAAGAGATTCTCTGGGGGTGACTCTTAGGCATAATTATAAGTAGACTTCTCCTTTGCAAGAATACATTTCATAGGGCCAAACCCCAAGATCGAGGGCTCATCCTGTTGATTTGGTTGTCCCACTGCTTGTCAGAATATCCGGAATTCCCCACATGGGAAAGTTGACTATTTCCTCCTTTTTCCCCAGTCCCCCAAGGGGACTTTGCGAATACTTTTTTATTCTCTGCTCAACTTACTCTGGGATATATTGCGACATCACACTAGCCTATACAAACCAATAGACTCTCACACCATATTCAAGATTCCATTTGATTATGGTGTTCAAATAAACTGATTGTACAAGTTAAATTAGATAATACACTATCCAAAATATAAATTTTGTACTAAATAAACATCCCTAACTTTGGGCTGACACAGAAGGTGAGGTTTTAAAATATGGATGATATCATCCTTTATAAACCCTGTATTCTGATTTACCTTAGTCTTCTCCAAATCAGGTTCATGCATATCTCTAATTGAAGTCTGATAACTTTTTCTTATACATATATACATCCTGATGCATCTGTATGAGTCTATTAATGAGGGAATTTCCTAGAAAAAGAATTTCTGTTCAAAGGATGTGTCTATTCAACATTTTTTTTTTAATATTTATTTTTTAACAGGGATAGGAGCAAACAGAAACAGTGACTTGAATTAGCAACAGGGGTAAGAAGTAATGAAAAGAGTTGTTCAGTTAGTAGCTTAGAGAGCCAGCTGTAACAGCCAGGTACTGCCAGGCATAAAGAGTGGGAGAAAACCAAGCGTATACACAGGACAGGAAAACCTGACGCCTTCAATAGGACAGCTAGGAATAGAAAAAAAGATCAGGACTGAGAAAATAAGGAGACGACAACACCAACTTTAAACAAAGCTATCTTTTGAACCAATACATGTTTCCCCCACAGGGGGTGCACCATTCCTGGAGGTACTGCAATACCAGGTCGATGCGCGGAGTGGACAGAGCAAGTTCCTATTCCATCTCCCTGCTCCAAAAATCCTCTATTCTACATTTTGATGGATATTGCAAATTTCTTATGAAGAAGCTTTACCAATATGTTCCACTTTTAGTTTATGAGTGCCATTGTCTTAGTAATTCTGTCAACTCTTTATTTTAATTTTTCTTAGCCTTTGCCACTTTAAAAACATTATTTTCATTCTTTTCAATTCTTGCAAAACCAATAGGTGAAAAAGTTATCTTGTTTTAACTTTCAGTTACCTGATTATTAGTGAGATTGGGTATGTTTTCAAGAGTCCAGTGGTCGTTAGTATCTCTTTATTGAATTGATATTTTTCTGTTTTGAAATTGGTCTTTTTATTGATTTATAAATCAACATATAAAACATACAAACATATATTAAACATGTATTTTCATGAGTGTGTTTATGTCAAGTTCACATACAATGCATACTACTTATCAGTCTATCATTTGATTTTGACATATGGCAGTTTTAAATTTTACATGATCATATCAAGCAGTCTTTCTTTGTTTTCTTTCATTTTGTCAAAAACTAAATAATTTACTGGGGATTTTTTTCTCTGCATAGGTTATCAGGAGATTGAGAGAAAGAGGAGAACCAATTAGATTATTTGGAGAAACCGACTATGATGCTTTTCAGCGATTAAGAAAGATAGAAATCCTCACACCAGAAGTTAACAAGGTAAGTCACATCAAAGCTAGGAACATATCATCGTATCACATAAACTGGAATAATAGGGAATTTGATTAATTGCATTATTATAGGCAAAAATGAAAAAAAAAGTAGTTGCCGGATTGCTGCTGAGTGTTTTCTTTAAATAAAAGAAAACACATTTCTTAAGCACATAGTCCAATGTGTTTGACAGAAACATAAAAGCATATAACCATTACCCTTATAAAAATATAGAACATGTTCATCATACTATAAAGCTTCCCAAAGACCCTTAGCCAATTCCAATGCTTATCCCCACTCCACCCCAACCTTTAGAGCACCACCTTTTTAAATTCTGTCACTGTAGATTAATTTTGTTTGTACTATTATTTCATATAGATGGATTTATGGAGTGTGTACTCTTCCGTGTCTGACTTCTTCTGCTCATCATAATGTTTTTTAGATTTATTTATGTTATTGTAGGTAGCAATTTATAACTTTTCATTGCTGAGTAATACTCAGTTGTATGAGTACCACAGTTTGTTTCCAAGTGCTATGAGCATTTTTATATAAATCTCTTTTGGGCGTATATTTTTATTTCTCTTGGGTAAGTACCTAAAGTGGAATTGTGGGATAATAATTTTTTTTTTAATTTTTTATCAAGAAACTGCCAAACATTTAGAAATGTGTCAGCACTTATGTATTGTTAGTCTTTTAATTTTAACCATTCCCTCGAATGTGTAGTAGTACTTCATTGTAGTTTCAACTCACATTTCCCTGATAACCAAAAGTGATGAGCATCTTTTCAGAGTTAGTGACTCTATCTTCCTTTGTACAATGTCTGTTCAGGACTTATTCCATTTTTAATTGGGTTGTTTGCCTTTTTATTACTGAATTGTTGAAACTTTTTATATATGCCAGATGCAAACCCTGTGTCAGATATACGGATTTATGTTTTGTGAATATTTTCTCCTAGTATATGGTATACCTACCTATTCTCTTAACATTGTCTTTTTTTTTTTTTTTTTAACATGGGCGGACACCGGGAATCGAACCTGGGTCCTCTGGCATCGCAGGCAAGCATTCCTGCCTGCTGAGCCACCGTGGCCCTTAACATTGTCTTTTGATGAGCAGAAGTTTTCAATTTTGATGAAGTTTTTTTCTTTTATGCTTATTGCTTTTTGTATCCTGCTTAGAAAATCTTTGCCTGTGCCAAGATTGCAAAGAGATAGTCTTCTGAATATTTTTCTAGAAACTTAGTAGTTTTAGCTTTTACATTTAGGGCACTGATCCATTTCAAATTAATTTTTGTGTATTGTATGAGGGTAGGGACTGAGATTCATTTTATTAAACCTATGGCTATCTAGTTATTATAGCATTTGTTTAAAAGATTGGTCTTGTTTTCCTTTTGACTCCTTGGTACCTTTGTTGAAAATCAATTTACTGTCTTAAATGTAGATCTGTTTCTGGGCTTTCTATTCTCTTTCAGTGATAGAGTTTTATAGGCTATGTTAAAACACTTTTTATTAAATTACAGTAATTGATTACTTTACAGTAAGTCTTTTGAAGCTGGGTAGTTTAAGTTCTTCACCTTGTTCTTTCTCAAGGTTATTGTGTTTATTCTCAGTCCTTTGTATTTCTTTATAATTTTTAAATGGAGTCATCAATTTCTACAAAAAAGCCTGTTAGAATTTTTAAAAGGATTGCTTTAACTTTTAGGTCAATTTGGTAGAAGTAGAATGGCCACTCTTAACAAAATCAAATCTTTCAATGAAATTTTGTGGTATAATTAAGTTTTCTTTAATACCTCCCAGCAGTGCTTGGTTGTTTTCAGTATAGAACTGTTGTAGATCTCTGTTACACTTGATCATCAGCATTTTTTGATGCTGTTGTAGGTAGTATTTTAAAATCTTCTTTTCTAGTTGTTCGTTGCTAATAAATAGAAGTAAAATTGATTTACTTCTATTTATAGAAGTATTCTATTTATATTCTATTTGTATATTCTATTATATTCTATTTGTATAGTAAACTTGGTTTATTTACCTATCAGTCCTAATCTTTTATGGGTAGATTACTTAGGATTTTCTATGTATCCAGCAACTGTCTGTGAATCAAGAAACTTCCTTCCAGCCTTAATGTCTCTGATTCCCTTTTCTTGCTCACTGTACTGATTAAGATCTCTCTAGTACAGTGTTGCATAGAAGTGGTGTGAGAGTGAGCAGCCTTGCCTTGTGCCTGATTTTAAAAGAGAAAACGATGTCTTTCACCATTAAGTGTGTTGTGATCTGTAGGTTTTTCTAAGACCCCTCCACCCCATCAGACTGAGGATGTTTCCTTCTATTTAAGTATTGTTGGATTTGATTTGCCAGGATTTTATTATCGATTTTTGTACTTATGTTCATAAAGGATACTGGTCTGTAGCTGTAGTTTTCTTTTGTTGTGATACCCTTGTTTGGTATTGAAATCAAGATAATGCTGGTCTCATAAAATGAGCTGGGAAATATTCCCTCCTCTTCTGTTTTCTGAAAAAAATTTGTGTTCTTCCTTTACTGTTGGAATTCACCACTTAAAGCAAGTGGAATTTTCTTGGTATTGTGAAATTGTTTATAGTTTTCTCTCATTGTCCTTTTAATATTCATGGTAGTTGTAGTACTATACCCTCCTTCATTCCTACATTGGTGATTTGTGCCTTTTGTATTTTCCTTTGATCAGTCTCCTTAGGTGAGCACTTTTATTGATCATTTCAATGAACCAGTTTTGATTTCATTGACATTCTCTGTTGGTCATTTTTTCTGTTTTATTGATTTCTGCTTTTTCTGATTTGTTCCTCCTTCATGTTAAAAGTTCTCTTTTTTTCTCCACCTTTAAGATAGAGACTTAGATCATTGTTTTTTAAACTCTTCTTATGTAATCATTTAAAGCTATAAACTTTCTCTGTGCACTGCTGTTTTTTTAATTTTTCACCATTTTTTATTTTACATTTTCAAGACAAAATATTGAAGTGTCTAAGTAGATGACTGTATAATTCATGAAAAGACTGAATGAGAACTGTAATCAAATATTACATGAATAGGATATGTCGTGGATTTCCAAACTCTTACTCAAGTAATTACTATGAAGTAACGATTTCTAAAAATGAAAAATAATTTGTGAAGAACAAATTATCATTTGGTTGGGGCAAAGAGCCAAACGAGAAGAAAAGAGTGATGGCAAAATGCAGCCTTTACAAGGCTTATAGCAAACATGCTAATATCTACAAAGTGTTTTTGTATTTATTCTACTTGACTAGGTCTCTTGGGTCCTCTCTCTGAATATGTATTTTTAACTAGTAAAGTGATCATAAAAAGAAAAGAAGTCTACTAAAGTGACTACTATCCTCAAGGATTTGAACCATTTGGGATAATGTAACAAGAGAAAAAGTTCAGTGTGTAATACTATCCCCAAACCTATTATCATGACTACAGCTTCACTGAATCTTTCACAAACAAGAAAGGCAAACTATGAAAACAAAACAGGAGCTGTACTATTAGATAAATTAAGGAAGTATGATTTGGCTGGACTAGTTTCTGGCAGAGCAAAACCCTGTCTGACTCCTCTCAAGAAGGATAGGAAACTGACTCCATTAGCCATCAGAGTAAGCTAATAAGGGGATGTAAGTCTTTGTTATCATCATGACCAGAGGTGGAGCAACAAAAGGGATTAGTCCTGCCAGAGTTATATATAGTGCTAGCTTTGGGGTGTTAGGCAGGTAAGTGATCGTGCTTGGTAGCCTGGCTGGAAGTACTGCTTCCTTCTGCTTCATAAAACGGCATGGAGACGTATGATAACATTGCCTCTCATTCATACACACTGAATACAACAAGAAGAGCCAAAGCCTTGGAAACAAAGGGGAAAAGTTCTGCTGGAGAAATGTCTTGAGAGAAAGTGTGTCTGTTCTCCTGCTGGCTCCTACTGCCAATGGGAAAGGGTACTTCGGCATCTTTGAAGATGCTTGAGAAATTTTCTGCCTGAAGTAAAGCATACTGGACCCTATTGAAAAGTCTTATTCAGGAAGATGCCTGGCAGTTCTGATGAGTGTATTTTCATGACCAATTACCAGTGTCATGCTGGGAGATGGAGAGCTGAGCTGCCTGTGAAAGGACATTTAGGTAAGGCTAGTGGGGCTTAGCAACTTCCATTTCCTTAGGGTGGAGCTTGACGTGGGCTAACTGGTTCCCAAGTTGGAATTTCAGCCTTAGAGCCATTCTTTTAAAGCAGCTGAATCTGTGGGGTCCCTCAACCATCCTTACTTCTATTCCAGAGTTCCCAGCCAATGGAACCTGCCCTTCCAAGTTTGGGATGATAGAGAGGCTTGTTGAAACAATCTCAGACTATTAGGGGTAGAGGAAGGCAGGAGTCTTGGAATCTAGGCCAAGTGCGGCTTGGTCAAATTGCTTGCCATCACTGGAACTCGTTTTTTACTTTTGCAAAGCAACAGGTTTTTTAGACGCAACAAGGTACATCTAACTCAGCATTAGGGTCCTTAACTTTTAATATTATTAAAGCGTAAAAACCACAACAACCCTGCCCCTACTTCCATTCTCTTTGCAGGGCCTAGAAACTTCATTTAGAAATAAAGAGCACAAGGGTCAGGGTTTTCACTTCTCCATGAAAAGTGTGATGAAAAGAACCTTGGGGTTGGGGGGTGATCCAGCAAGTTAAATCAGTCCTCCCTCAGGTTTATCTTTATTTATTTCTCAGCTATGGGACCTTGGGCAAGTCCCTTCCCCTCTCTGGACATTTAAATTTTCAGTGTCCTTCCATCTCTAAGATAAAGTGGATGACAATATAAGACCTCAGGGGCCTATGTCAGCCCATTCTTTCATCCTTTTGGATTGCAGGTAGCCTAGCTTCATGATTGCCAACCATCAAGTGACTTAGCTTTGCCCTGCAGGATGGGCTCACAGCAAATTCTTCCTTAATAGTAACTGCTTCTAATCCTATGCAGTGCTTTTGCTTTATCACACCAGTGTGGTGTTTTCATTATCTTTCTACTTGAAAGATAATTTTTTAAAAATTGTGACTCTATTTTTGACTCATAGGTTAATGGAAGTGTGTTGCTGAACCTTTAAATATCTTTTCGTTACTGATTTCTAATTGAATTCCATTTTGGTCAGAGAATGTATTCTGCATGATTTCAGCCCTTCTAAAGTTACCACGACTTGTTTTATGTCTCACTGAACACTTGAAAAGACTATATTTTATGCTTCAGTTATACAGTTCTATAAATGTCAGTTACGGTGGTGGTGTTCAGATGTTCTGTGTCCCCAGTAACATTTTATTATTTACTCCATCAGTAACTGAACAATGGGTGTTGTTGTCTATAATTCAGTAACAAAGCACCCCAAAACCTAGTGGCTTAAAAAAAGTATTTGTAAAATTTGCTTTGGTTATCTGTGACTGTGTGACAAAGCACCCAAGCATTAGCAGCTTAAGGTAATTATCCCTCATAGTTCTTGGTGTGCTGGGCTTTTAAGCTGGGCTGTTTTTGTTAGAGTCTTTCCATGTGATTGCAGTCAGGTGAGGGTTGGGCTGAAGTCACCTCAAGATGATTGGGTTGGGCTGCTCAGTGGTGTCTTCCCTCTGCTGTCTGCTCCTGGGTTGAAATGACAGGGATAGCCAGGGGCTGGCCAGACCTCTCTTTCTTAACGTGTCTTACCCGTCTAGTGTTCCCTCACAGAATGGCAGTCTCTAGGTAGTTGGACTTCCGAGTAGTGGTTTCTGATCTCCTCCAGTACAAGTATTCTGTGAGGCCGAGCTGAAGCTGCAAGGCTTTTTATGATCTATCCTTGAAGTCATGCATCACTGCTAATACTACAGTCCACAGTTTACACAGAGCCAGCTCAAACTCTGTGTTGCATTTCCAGCTATTTGCTGAACTTCTCTACATACTGTGTTTGGTTTTATCTTATTATAGCGCATACTGTCTTATAGTTCGCCTAAACACAGCTTTCTCCTGTGTTCTACTTTATGATCATTATGCATTGAATCGAGAAACTTAGAATGTGGTTCCTTTTTCTTTCTTATCTCTTCCCCTTCCCCTCGTTTGTTATCAGGTTTTATTGATTCTGTTTCTGTAATCCCTCTCATAGTCTGTCCTCATTTACATTTCTGCTCTGCTACCACTGCTTCCATTTACACTTGACTGTTACACTGGCCTACTTATTTACTTCCTGCCTCATATCTCTTCTTATTCAAGCCTTCTAAAACACCATGACTGTATTACTGTTCTGTTCAGAATTTGTAGCAATTTCCTATTCTATAGAGTGCTCAACATGGCTCCCATACTTTCATATTTTTTTCACCACACCATCCTTCCTTCCTTCCTTCATTTCTCAGCATTGCCCTTCCAGCCACATGACCCTAACAGTTGCATGAGCCCTTCTATCCTCAGTGTGTGTAACGATAATTTTTCTTTGTCTGCTTTGTATTTCTCATGTGCCTCAGTTGAAATCTTGTACCTAGATCAGACACAACTCAAAGATTACATCTCTTTGTGAACCTTTTCTTGTTTCCAGTTGGAATTAATTGCTTCCTTCTCTGCACTCCTGTAATAACCTTCTGTTAGTGTACTTAACTATATATTTCTAGTGTAGAGTTATATGCATGTATGTCTCTTTCTGGTAGCCAAGGACTGTTTTGTTTTCGTAGGTCTAGTATAGGGCCTTGCATAATGAGGTTTTGAGGAAAGAGCATAGGTCTTGGGAACAAGAGGTTTAGATTCCATTCCTGGATTTGCTTATTATTAATTTTGTGACCTTTGATAAATCTTTTAATCTTTTTCTATTCTTTTAGCTTTGAATCTTTGTTTGTAAAATAGAGGCCATGAAACCCAGCTCACTGGGATGAGATAACCTTTGGGAATATCTGAAATTATATTTTTACACAACAGAGACTCAGTAAATGTTTGGTAAATTAAAAGTATTATGAATTGAATATTTCTGTTCTGCATTTCTCAAAGGATAGAATCAGATACTTCCAATATAATAATACTAATAAGAGTTAACATTTGTTGAATACTTATTGTGTACTAATGGTTGTTCACAATGGACTATATGTGGTTAACTCACTTACATGAGTTAATTCTTTCTCTCTTGGAAAAATTCCAGCAAGTGGTAAGTATTACAAAATTAAAATGTAATCCTCATGACAACCCTATGTAGTAAATAGTATTATTATTCCCATTTCATAGGTGAGGCAGCTGAGGCACATAGCGGTTAAGTAAGTTGTCCCAGTGGCAACTTTTTGAACCCAACTTTTTGCTAGTAAGTGGCAAGCATTTGAACCCAGATGGCTTTCGTTCTTAACCACTATACCACAGCTGTCTCCCTGTCATAGCTCCATGGCTTTTAAAGTCTCAAGACCACTCTTTTTCATCTTTAGGAAATAGGAGCTTCCAGTTTTTATCAAATAATTATGAAGCAAATATGCATGGAATTTGAAATTTGCTGGTTTGTTAGAAACATAATTGAGAGCTGGGATATAGGTAAGGCAACCAGTTTTATTCCATGGACATTTCTGAATGTTTGGGGTGTTCAGAATAGTTGAAATTAGGCTAGATATTAAGTGAACTGGGAAAAGGATTGGGACTCTAATGGAGACCTGGTCATCTACATTAGGTTTCATTAGAAAATTACCGCATTTATGAAGTTCTTATTTGGATTTGTGACTAACATCTGTTTATTTTTCTGACCATCAGACTAGTCATTGCAATGCATTCTTTTAAGTGTAAATGTGTTCATAAACGTTACTTGGATGAACAGTGATGATAGCCTTAAAATCAATTGAAATTTTTATTTGGTCATTAGATGTTTTGCTAAGCTCTTAATTCCTTGTAGAGAAAAAAAGAAATTATATTTATTAATGAAATAACAGAGGCAAAATAGAGTGAGGTCTGTGAGGTTTACTTACTTTTTCAACTTTCTTAGGGATTGAGGAACGATCTGAAAGCAGCTCTGGATAAGATAGATCAGCAATACCTCAATGAAATAGTGGGTGGTCAAGAACCTGGAGAGGAGGACACACAGAATGATTTGAAGGTTCACGAAGAAAACACCACTATTGAAGAGTTGGAGGTAATCTCTATACCTACCTTCCATATCCCCATTCACCTTTTATCTGGAGCAGTGATTTAGTCAGTGTTTTGTCCAGAGCGCACTATCATCTTTTGCTATTGCAAACGCACTTTTGTTTCATGCTTTTATTTATTTATGCTCCTTTTTCCTCATTTTCCACTCATTCCCTGCTTCCTGCCTTCCAAGGGAATCATTGTAGTATGTTTGATGTACATCCTTTTGTTTGTTGGTGTTTCTGTAAAGCCTGTAGTGTTTTGCGTGCATGTATTTTTAATTTACATAAATGATAATGTGCTATACAGTTGTCTTCCTTGTTTTTGCTTTCTTTTTTCCACTAAGCACTGTGTTTCTAACATCCATCCCTATACCTTATGTGCCTGTAGCCCTTTGCTTTTCTCTGCTCTGTAGTACTCCATGTACTGTGATATGTACATTTTACATTGTTTCCCTTGTGATCATGGGCAACTGGATTGCTCCCAGCTCCCTGCTACCAAAAACAACGTTGTGATGAGAAACCTGCATGTGGACTAAAAAGTAGGATTGCTAGATTTGTGTATATTTAGTTGGTCTGAGTATGGCCAGGTAGCTCTCCAGAATGGTTGTGCAGTCCACACCTTACCTGCATCCCTGTTAACACTTGCCATATCTTACTTTCTGATTTTTGCCAGTGTGATGACTGTGGAGTGACATATGTCATCTTAGTTAAAAAGTAATGTTGTATCACACATATATTTAGCATGAGAAAAAAATGGCTTCATTTAAAGTTCTTAATGCTTATTAAAGCATAAGTTATTTTTTTATTTCTTTAATTTCTGGCTGTCTCACACTTTGTATTTTCTCTGAGTGAGACTGTAGTTGAGGACAATGTTATTATAATTGTTTTTCCTACCCCTCAGCCTATTTTATGGACCCTAAATTTGACTGAAATAATTGGAGTTGTCAGCCAATTGTGGGCATTTTTTTTCTTTTTCTGAGATAGTCTTCTTTGAGATTGTCTTTTTTTATTTTTAGATATTATGGTATCAGATCATACAATTCATCCATAGAAAGTGTACAGTTCAATAGTTTTTAACATTTTTTATTTTTTATTTTTTTTGACATGGACAGGCACCTGGAATCGAACCCGGGTCCTCGGGCTTGGCAGGCAAGCATTCTTACCTGCTGAGCCACCGAGGCCCGCCCAGTTCAGTAATTTTTAGTTCTTTTTTTTTTTTTTTTTTTTAAAGGAAGGAAAGACAGAGAAGGAAGGAAGGATGGAAGGAAGGAAGGGAGGAAGAAAGGGAAACATTTTTAAACATTTTCTTGTTTTATTATATTTTGTTTGTTTGTTTGTTTTTTTACATGGGCTGGGGCCGGGAATCGAACCGGGGTCCTCCGGCACGGCAGGCAAGCACTCTTGCCCGCTGAGCCACCGCGGCCCGCCCAAGTTCTTATAGGGTGGTGCGCCCATCATCATAATCTAATTTTAGAATGTTTTTGTCTCCCCAAAGAAATGCCATATGTTAGCATTCACACCCTCCCCCCAATCTCTCTTCTTTCGTCTTTTGATTAATAAAATATAACATGATTTTTAAGTATAAATGACAAATCCGTGGGATTTTTAAAAAATTATCTAGAAATTCTTTCAGGCTTTTAAATAAAAATCAAGTAGTATGTATAGCAAAAAGTTTCAACTTGTGTTGCTAACATGTTTATGTTGCTCTTTACTAATGAACAGAAACATTTCTTTTTCTTCAGGCCCTGGGAGAATCTTTAGGAAAAGGTGATGATCATAAAGACATGGACATCATTACGAAATTCCTTAAGGTATGTATCCTTTGGCTAGGAATGGATGACATTTTGGTTGGGTAAAAATGGTCCTTATATTTTTGAATCTTAAAGCGTTAAGGTCTGGAAAGGGAAATGCTCAGTAAACAGTGCTTGAATGTGCACGCCATGTATTTCTCACAGGTTTATGATATTGCTGTGTACTCCCATATGCTAATTAAGGAAGGTGTGTGCTTCCTTTCTCCATGGCCCTTCACTTTGAAACTTCTCTATTACTGTAAACTCGGAGGAAAGACGCACAACAGAAAAATGAGTAAGAGGTTTGGGGAGTGCCTGTTTTTTGTTTTTTGTTTTTCTAGGAAGGAGGTAGTTTAGTTTCCTTGCCTGCTCAAGCAAATATCATGCAATGATTTGGCTTAAATAATGGAAACTTTATTTTATTTGTTCATGGTTTTGAGGTTAGGAAAAGTCTAAATCATCAAGGTGATTCTCCCTGAAGACTGTGGTGTTCTAGGGCTGGCTGCTGGTGATCCTTGGTCTTTAGCTTGTCATATCGCTTTTTTTGGCCTCTCAGTTCTCTTCCAGGTTCCTTTGATGCCAGCTTCTCGCTACTCCCTCTATGGTTTTATCCTTCAATATCTGATTTTCATTCTGCTTGTAAAGAATTCCAGTAATAAGATTAAGACCCAGCCTGAATGAGATGTGCCACATCTTAACTCAGGCACCTTCATTCATTGTCCTCTTTACAATGGTTTCACACCCACAAGAATGGTTAAGTTTAAGAATATGTTTTTCTGGGGTACATACAGCCCCAAACCACCACTAGAGGGAAGGGTTCCAGAAGCTTTTATGAGAGATTGATGAGTGAGATGGAAAGATACTGGCAGTGACAAAAGGAAGCATAATAACCTTTCAGAGACTGTTCATTTTCTATGGCCTGCGGATTACTGCCTGCTCTTACTATAAGTGACTTATTCCATCTCTTTTCTCAGCATTTCTTCACTTTAGTGGTCTGGGCAGTATGGGCAAATCTCAGATTCATTCAGCATTTTTCACAAACTGATATTTGCATTTAGGCCAAGAGATTTTTTTTTAAATTCTTTTTTTGTTATATAATATAACATATATACAAAGCAATGAAAGAAAAAGCAATAGTTTTTAAAGGGCTCTTAAACAAGTAGTTACAGGACAGATCCCAGAGTTTGTCATGGGTTACTTTTCCTTCTAGCTGCTCTAGAATATAGAAGGCTAGAAGGAATAAATATTTTATCATCACAATCAACTTTTTTTCTTGAAAAATAACATGTACAAAAAAGCAATAAATTTCAAAGCACAGTACAACAGTTAGTTGTAGAACAGATTTTAGAGTTTGGTATATGTTACAACTTTACAGTTTTAGGTTTTTACTTCTAGCTGCTCTAAGATACTAGAGACTAAAAGAAATGTCAATTTAATGATTCAGCAATGATATTCATTTGTTAAACTGTACCTTGCCTGTGTAACTCCACCATCACCTTTGATATTTCTGTCCCACTTTTTAGGGGTATTTGGCCTATGGCCATTCTAACTTTTTCATGTTAGAAGGGGCTGTCAGTAATATGGGGTAGGGAGATGGAACTAGCTGATGTTCCGGAGAGTCGGGTCTCTCTGGGTTTCAGGACTTACCTGGTCCAGGGGACCCATCTAGAGGTTATAGATTTCTGGAAAGTTACCCTAGTACATGGAACCTTTGTAGAATCCTATATATTGCCCTAGGTGTTCTTTAGGCTTGACTGGAGTAGTTTTAGTTGGTTTTGGCAAGTTATGATGGGCTGCAATGTCTTCTGTAAGAGTGACCTCCAGAGTATCCTCTTGACTCTATTTGAACTCTCTCAGCCACTGGTACTTTTTTAGTTACATTTCTTTTCCCCCTTTTGATCGGGATGGAATTGTTGACCCCATGTTGCCAGGGCTGGACTCATTCCTGGAAGTCATCTCCCATGTCACCATGGAGACTTTCACCTCTGGATGTCATGTCCCACTTAGTGGGGAGGGCAGTGATTTCACTTTTACAGTTGGGCTTAGAGAGATTGAGACCACATCTGAGCAACAAAAGAGGTCCTTCAGAAGTAGCTCTTAGGCATACCTATAGGTAGGCTAAGCTTCTCTGCTACCTACATAGTTTCACAAGAATAAGCCTCAAGATCAAAGGTTTATAGGCCAAGAGATTTAAATGCAAGCAAGACTCTTATTTGTTTTAGTCATTGAGATTCTGAGTCAGTTGAAGATTTTGACCTGGAACAAATTAGGGTATAGAAACTAGTATGAAATAGAGTTTTCCTCTGGGCTGGTTATCCTGTACAGGACATCCACAGGTAATGCCAGTGGAGGGGCATGGCCTCCTTGGCCTTTTTGCGTACCTCTCCCCAGAAAGGGGGCGTTTCATGCAGTTAAACTCAACGGGCCTGGACTAGTTTCCTGGGGGATGGGTGAGATGGGCAGGATGGATTAGAGTTTATTTGAGTCTCCTTCATTTTTTCCTTCTTTTAGTCAGGTGCCTTAGTGAGAATTTTTAGTTGACTTGTGGTCACTATTGCATAAGTAAGAGAAAGCTCAGATGCTACAACAGCTCTACAGAGCAGTGGGAGGAGGGGTTTGGGAAATGGGGTGTTAGTAAATGTCACAATACAGAACTATCTGGATGATAAATCTAGGTCGGCTGAATTTTATGTAAGAGAAATACAACCAAAATTTATTTTTATCTAATTGTTAGCTCTGAAATTTGCTAGTTCTTTTAGGGGAAGAAGGGATTGGATTATCTTGACCTAGGAATATGTAGAGAATATGGAAGTTTGTGATCAAGTTTGTAACTTGCTGAAGGTACTACATCAAAACATACCTGAGAAAGCAGAAATAATTCATTAGTTAAATCTTATTTAATGATATTTTAATCAGTCAAGAAATCAACTTTCAGGATGTTAGTTACTTCTCTATATGTGAGGAAACTTTTTAACTTATTGAACCACTAGGTGGCATTGTAGTCTAAATTTATCTATTCTTTCAACAGTTTCTTCTTGGCGTTTGGGCTAAAGAGTTGAATGCAAGAGAAGATTATGTGAAACGAAGCGTGCAGGGTAAACTGAACAGTGCTACCCAGAAGCAGACTGAGTCCTACCTCCGACCACTTTTCAGAAAGTTACGCAAAAGGGTGAGGCTTCTCCCAAAAGGTTTTCTGTTAACTGGCTTTTTAAAATGGAACGTATAGATTCAGAATAAATATGGAGTACGGTAGTTTACAAAATGAGTTATTTTTTTCTTTTCCAGAATCTTCCTGCTGATATTAAGGAATCCATAACAGATATTATTAAATTCATGTTGCAGAGAGAATATGTGAAGGTACATTATTACTGTGCTGTGTGCATTTAAATTGTGGTTACAAACATATCTGGATTATGCATATAATACAAACGTCCATTTGTGATGGGGGATTTTACATGTTGGATTTAAGAATAAATGTGAAATGAGCTGGTAGTAAAAAAAGTTTTTATTTTCTATTCTATTAGCTGCTCTATTGTTAAGCATGGAATTCAAACAGACTTTTAGATCACAACTATATGTTTTAGTCTTTTGTAAGATAGATTTAAAAGTACTTTAGAACATGAGTTATGTACAGGCATTGTTCGTTTATGAATGGCATTGAATTTCAGAATTTGTAAGTTGTTGACTATGGCTCAGAACCTTCCTGTAGGAAAACGCTGCTATCTAGATTTGTTTCCCAGGCCACAGGCCAGCTATAAAAGCCCATTTAATCCATGATATGGTTGAGCCATTTGAGCTATTCTACTGATGATACAATGGAATTTAACCACCCTCTGTAATCGTTTCTGTGGGAAAATGTTCCAAGTAAGGCTGCCAGAATCCACCTCTCCTGGGTCAGTGCTGCAACTTCCCTTGCAAGGGAAGACTTTTCCTGTTGCTCCGTGACTTTCTGAATGGATTGTGGGAGGTGGTGGTAGAGGGAGAGAACTGCAGCTTCCAGTGTCCAAGAGCTCCTGGGGCAGATTTCAGAAAGGTGCAGTGAGGTATCAGGGGACAGTAAGGCTTGGTTTAAAAGAGCCATTTGTTTTCTGTGGTCTTCACTTTGTGTAGCTTTTATTTTAAGGTTCTTGGGAGGTTTAGGAGAGCCAAAGGAGACTATCTCAACCTGCAGCTATTTAGCTGGAGAGCTAGCGTTTACTTACTGTTGACATATCTGCGAAGGACCCTGGGCATAGTTTCAGCACATGGGGTGCCCATTACTTCCTGTGACCTGTCCTGCATGCAGACCATGGGAGAGTTTCAGTCAGGATTGTGAAACCTTGATCAAGAAGACTGGGTCAAAAGGAGAATCAAATTAGGGTTTCTGTCAGAGCATCAAATGACCTACCTGGGCATTCCACATCTGAAACGTCTTGGTCTCCATTGCACAAAAGCAAGAAAGGGACACTTGTCTGTTCACTCATGAACTTAGCTTTGGTTTCTGTTTTTCTGTGAATCTATGTGGTCCTAGGCAGGGCAGTCACTCATCCACATTTTAAACTTTATTTTTAGGCTAACGATGCTTATCTTCAGATGGCCATTGGAAATGCCCCTTGGCCCATTGGTGTCACCATGGTTGGTATCCATGCCAGAACTGGTAGGGAGAAGATTTTTTCCAAACATGTTGCACATGTCTTAAATGATGAAACACAGCGAAAGTATATTCAGGTAAGCAGTTTGGCGGGAGATAAATTGCTCTGGTGGTTAGTATTCTGTGAAATTGTAATGGAATAGCATGAGAGGATTGAAATCCACTTTTTAAAAGCACTTTTATTTAAGTCACCTTAACAGAACAAACTAGAAGTCTTTGAAGATTCGTATGTGATGTCAGATAGGGTGAAGTACTGTGCTTGAATTACCTTAGCATTGAATTCAAATACTGCAGTTTACTTTTTTAACATATAGATTATATATTTTTTTATCTATATAAGCAAGTAAAACCTGATCTCATCAAAGAATTTGGACATTTACTGAAGAATGACAAGTTTAGAGTATTTTGTAAATAAATTCTGTTATTTTCATGGTAGATGTAAAAAGTTGTAGATAGTAAAAATTTGGTTTTAATTAATGTAATAATTTTTAAGTAGCACATAACGGTCCTTTCCTAGTTACCTGAATAGATCTAAAGCGTTTATAGTTTACTTTCTTAAAGTTGTACATACCTCATATAACCTTGCTTATACTGTTGTTGTGTTAAAATTTTCTTCTTAGTGGGACAACTATCAGCTATTAATCTAAATTTTCGCCAAGAGGTCGTAAACCTGATTGTGCCCACACAATGACTTTTGCTCTACATTAATTTTAAAGCTCAAAGATGATACTCTAGAACTTTACTTGAAATTTAAAGTTCACCTAATATGCATAAAGTGTGTCCAGATTTTGTTCCAGTGAACAATCATTGCCATACTCATGAATGATCTTTTTGTTTTTCAGTTCCAAGGCTGAGCATTAGTTTGTATGTAATACTTTATGCTTTAAACACAGATATTAGCTTTTTTTAATAAATGAAAATTTTATTAAAATTAAAAGCTAAAAGATCCCCTGAAATTGAGGGGAGAGAGAGATCTGTGTCTTCTGTAAGCCATAGGACTCCAGCATACTCCCTATAGCAAATCAGGGGTAAGGCAGGATCTTAGAATGAATGGGGTTCAATAGATAGCTGTTGGATTAATCAATGTTTGCATATTTAACGTGTGCACTTATAAAAGATAAATTGACAGAATATGTTAGGCTCTGCCATGAACATAAAATGACGGGGGATTGATGGAGGTATCAAAATCTTGGATTATGGAGCCGTATTGACTCAGTTTAAACATATCCCCAAAAAAGTATTAGCTTTGTGATCTGAATTTTTCTAGGCTTCAGGATCCTCATCAAGAATAATAGACGAGGGCCACGGTGGCTCAGCAGGCAAGAATGCTTGCCTGCCATGCCGGAGGAGCCGGATTCGGTTCCCGGTGCCTGCCCATGTAAAAAAAAAAAAAAGTTAAAAAAAAAAAGGAAAAGAATAACAGACGTTGATAGTACGTACCTCACAATGAGGTGAGATCATAAAGTGTTTTTTTTATATTTTATTGATATATATTATATATTCACATACCATGTAGTCATCCAAAGTGTATCATCAGTGGTTCACAGTATCATCATATAGCTGTGCATTTATCATCACAATCGACTTTTGTGTGTGTGTGTGTGAAAGATAATATGTATACAAAAAAGCAATAAATTTCAAAGTACATCAGAACAATTAGTTGTGGAACAGATTTCAGAGTTTGGTATGTGTTACAATTCCACAATTGTAGGTTTTTATTTCTTGCTGTTCCGAGGTATAACACAGGTATAAGGTACTCATACTCATTTCTTAAACCTATCCTTCTCTGTATAACTCCGCCATCACCTTTGATCTGTCTCCCACTCTTTAGGGGTATTTGGTCTATTCGCATTCTTACTTTTTCATGTTGGAAGAGTCTGTCAGCAATATGGGGTAGGGAAATGAAACTAGCTGATGTTCTGGAGAGACTGGGCCCTCTAGGTTTTAGAGCTTAATCTGTTCCAGGGACCCATCTGGAGGTTGTAGGCTTTGGAGAGTTACCCTAGTGCATGGAACGTTTGTAGAATGTTATATAATGCCTTAGGTATTCTTTAGGGTTGACAGGAATGGTTTTGGTTGTTGTTTGGCAAGCTATGATAGATAGCAATGTCCAACTGAAGCATACATAAGAGTGACCTCCAGTGGAGCCTCTTGACTCTGTTTGAACTTTCTTAGCCGCTGATACCTTATTTGTTACACTTCTTTTCCCCCCTTTTGGTCAGGATGGAGTTGTTGGTCCCATGGTGCCAGGGCCAGGCTCATCCCTGAGTGTCATATCCCACACCACTAGGAGACTTTCATCCCTGGATGTCATGTCCCACATAGCAGGGAGGGCAATAGGTTTCACTTAGAGAGAGGAAGGCCACATCTGAGGAACAAAATAGATCCTCTGGAGGTGACTCTTAGGCATACCTGTAGGTAGGCTAAGTTTCTCTGCTACATAAATAAGGTTCACAAGGTCAAGGGGTTGGCCTATTGATTTTGGTGTCCCTAATATTTGACACAATATCCGGTGTTTCCCCTGTGGTAAAGTTCGATAGTTCCATATGTTTTCTCCCATCCCTCAAGTGACTTTGCAATACTTTTTGATTATCTGCTTAATATACTCTGATATGTATGCAGGCATTACATTAAACTATATAGGATTAAAGGCTCTCATTCTTATTCTGGGCTCCCTGTGTTTGGATTGTTTAAATGATCTATCCAGACAAGTTGAGTTAGATTATGTGCTACAGAATACCTAGGTTCTGGACATAATGAAACTTTCTTCCTTTGGTCTCAGAGAGTAGGTGTAATTCTAAAATATAGGCAATGTCTTCCTTACCCCTGTATCCTGAATTACCTTAATCCCCATTTGATTGACTTCATTCTTATATATAAATACCAGGTTATATAAATATAAAACAGTCCCCCAAAATCCAGAAATAACAATTACCACTCCGGAATAAATGTGACTGCTGCATGGGCTTGCAATCTAGGTCCCTGTTTTCTTATAAATGTTTTCTAAATGAGATTATGCAATATTTGCTCTTTTGTTTCTGGCTTATGCCTCACCAAATGTCCCACAGGTATATTCACATTGTTACATGCCTCACAGCTTTGTTCCTTTTTTAGCAGCACCGTGTTTGATCATACGTTTACACCGTTGTTTGCCAGTCCACTTCTTAGTCAGTGCATCTTTCAGCCACCAGTATCTATTGGATTTCGTGTATAATGCCCAGAGTCAACAATCCATCAACACTCTTAATTTTAGATAGTTTTATTGTTCCCAAGAAAATGATAGCCAATAAACACACCCTGATCAAATAGAAAATCCAAACCTCTCCCTAACTTTTGTCCCTCCCCCCATTATGTACCCCTGGTACTGCTGTGATACTGTTGATGTTTTCCTGGTAAACATAGCCCAAAGGATACAATAACATTTTCCCCCTATACCCCGAAATTATGCAGTCTTTGTACAAGATTCATAGCTTTCCAGTAGTTCATGCAAGAACTTATTTATATTTATAGTGTTAATTGATGGGACACATGAGTCTATACAACCCTTTTGAATCATGTTCACCTTCAATACATTACTATTAGTTATAGACCCACTAGTGAACTGCCTTTACTTCTGTCTATTCCCTTACAATTGAGTTCAACCTCATTAGCAAACTATTCACCCATGTTAAGCTTCTGTGTATCTCTTTGTCCCCTAAATTCTGTCTTATAAGCCTCTCATTTTACTTTTACCATGTTCATGAAAGTGGGATCATATAGTATCTGTTCTTTTGTATCTGGCTTATTTCACTCAGCATCATGTATTCTTGTCATGTGGTTTTAGGATGTCATTTCATCTTACTGCTGCATGATATTCCATCATAGGGATACACCACATTTTGTTAATCCATTCGTCTGTTGATGGGCACTTCAATTGTTTCCATCTTTTGGCGATTGTGAATAGTGCTGCTGTGAACATTGGTGTGCCAATGTCTGTGTCACTGCTTTCAGTTCTTCTCGGTATATACCAAGTAGTGGTATTGCCAGGTCAAAGGTTAACTTGATATTTAGTTTTTTGAGGAACCCCAGACTATCTTCCATACTGGCGTATACCATTATTCATTCTCACCAGCAGTGCGTAAGTGTCCCAGTTTCTCCACATCCTGTAAAACATTTGTAGTTTCCTGTCTGTTAAATAGCAGCCATTCTTATAGATGTGAGGTGGTAGCTCATTGTGGTCTTGATCTGCATTTCCTTTATAGCTAATGAGAATGAGCATGTCTTCATGTGCTTTTTAGCCATCTGGATTTGCTCTTCAGAAAAATGTCTATTCATATATTTAGCCCACTTTATAATTGGGTTACTTGTTCTTGTGTTGTTGAGTTGTATGATTCCTTTATATATTCAGAATATTAAACCTTTTTTCTGATGTGTGATCTCCAAATATTTTCTCCCATTGAGTTGGCTGCCTCTTCACCTTTTTGACAAAATTGTTTGAGGCACAAAAGCATTTTTAAAAAAATTATCAGCATTTGTTTTTTCTAATATATGCAGTTATGACTAAAACATTCTGTACAAACTTGGCCCTTGTGTGTTTTAGTTTGCCAGGATTGCTATGACAAATTCTGCAGGCTGGTTGGCTTAAACAAACAGGAATTTATTTGCCTTACAGTTCTGGAGGCTAGAAGTGTGAAATCAAGGTACTGGTGGGGCTGTACTTCCCCAGAAGTCCGGTTTTCTGATGGAGGCTTGCGAAGCTCTGTCATATGGTGATCTGTCTTTAGTCGTCTCCTGTGGCTTCTACTTTCATGTCCAAATTTCCTTTGCTTATAAGGATTCCAGACAATAAGGCCAGCCTGATATAATTTGGCCTTATCTCATAGAATAGATCCTATTCACAGATGGCTTGAAAAGCTCTTGTAGGGGACATGATTCAAGTCCGAACAGCCTGAATATCATGTGGTATGTAATTTTTTTAAATTATATTTTAGTGGCTATGTCCTAGATTGAGTATCCTGAAAGCAGAACCCAAAGATGAATTTTCTTCTTGGGGATCAGTTAACATTTACAGAAAAGTTGCAATGGAGAGAACATAAAACGCCATTTATGTTCCTTGTAGAGATGAAGAGACAAAAGAATTAGAATCTAAACTTGGGATTCCAAAATGGGATGGAGCAGTATATGTTAGGGTCTTGGCAGTGGCCAACAAAGTGGTCTGTGTGAACTCTAAAGTTGGGACATATACTAAGTTGTAATCAGGGTACTGACTTATTTGTATAAACTGAGGAGACAGGACAAACACTCTTAGGGGATCTTTGTGGTGTGTCCATATTTCTCTCCCAAGGACTGATCTTGACTCCTTCAGGTAATTGCTTTTGTTGAGCTTCTTGTTTTGCTGATTATGCTTTAATTTTTCTTTCTTGAATTTTGTTCTATTGTTCTTGAACCAAACCTACAGTTCTGTTGGATGTATACCCATTTTAAAGGTCATTTCTTTCTCAAAAGATCAGCGTTTGGGTACAGGTTCTTCTTCTTTTTTTTTTTAATTGACAAAACAAAACAACATACAAACATGAACATTCTTAACATATGAACATTGCATACTTGGTGTATAATCATTGGCTCACAATATCATCACATAGTTGTATATTCATCACCATGATCATTTCTTAGGACATTTGCATCACTTCAGAGAAAGAAATAAAAAGAAAAAATTCATACATACCATACCGCTTAACCCCTCCCTCTGATTGACCACTAGTATTCCCATCTAGCTAATATATTTTAACCTTTGTCCCCCCTATTTTTTTCTATACCCCTTACCACTCTCTTTCATTGATCACTAATATTTCAGTCTACTCAATTTATTTTAATATTTGATCCCTCATTATATATTTATTTTTAATCCATATTTTTTAGTAATCTGTCCATACTGTAGATAAAAGGAGCATCAGACACAAGGTTTTCACAATCACACAGTCACATTGCAAAAGCTATATCAGTATGCAGTCATCTTCAAGAAACATGGCTACTAGACCACAGTTCTACATTTCAGGCACTTCCCTTTGGCCTCTCTAATACGCCTTCAACTAAAATGGAGATATCTATATAATTTGTAAGAATAACCTGTAGGATAATCTCTTGACTCTGTTTGAAATCTCTCAGCCACTGGCACTTTATTTTGTCTCATTTCTCTCTTCTCCCTTTTGGTTGAGAAGATTTTCTTAATCTCTTAATGCTGAGTCCAGGCTCACCCTAGAATTTCTGTCCCACATTGCCAGGAAGGTTTATACCCTTGGGAGTCATGTCCCAGTAGAGAGGGGGAGGGCAGTGAGTTTGCTTGCCATGTTGGCTGAGAGAGGCCACATCTGAGCAATAAAAGAGGTTCTCTGGGGTGACTCTTAAGCCTAATTTTAAGTAGGCTTAGCCTGTCCTTTGCGAGGATAAGTTTCACATAAACAAACCCCAAGACTGATGGCTCGGCCTGTTGATTTGGTTGTCCCTACTGCTTGCGAGAATATAAAAAATTCTCCACTTGGGGAAGTTGAATTTTCTCCCTTTCTTGCCATTCCCCCAAGGGGACTTTGTAAATACTTCTTTATTCACTGTTCATATCACTCTGGGATTTATCGGGGCATCATACTTGTAGAGATGAAGAGACAAAAGACAAACCTACAAACTCTCATGCCGTACTCAAGGTTCCATGTACTTATGGTGTTCAGTTAACCTGTCCATACAAGTTATATTAGGAAATACACTAGTCAAAATTTAATTTTGTACCAAATAAGCATTTTTTATTTTAGTCTCATACAAAAGTTGAAGTTTTAAAATATGAATGTGGGTATGGGTTCTTATTGAACAAGATTTTCAAATCTTCTAGTTGTTTTTCAGTAAACATAGTTTGTTTCCTTTGTTGGATTCCTTTGGTGCTTACATGAGTCAGCTGTGTCTTGGAGCATCAATCACTTCTGAGTTTTTCCAGCTTAAGAGTTTATCAGTAAAGCAGAGGTAGTCACAGGGGTTGCTTGGTTCTCCGAATTTGGCCTGGAGTAGTAATTCTTCACAATGCCAAGATCTGGCAGTCAACACCTCGATTGGGTGGTTAAAAGTATCACTAGCCTCATGGACAGACTACCTGGCATGGCATACCTCCTGATGGGATGGGACAGGAACATTTTTAGAAAGATCCTCTGAATCTGACATGTTTCACTCTTGGACTGTTTAGGTGTCCAGATCCAGTGACAGGAAGCATTTGAATTTGAGGAGTCCCCATTTATTATTTTTTCTTTTGTTGCTTATCCTTTGGGTGTAAAGTTTAGGAAGCTACCTCCTATTACTTAAGGTTTTGAAAATGCTTCCCTACATTTTTTTCCAGGAGCTTTATGGTACTGGTTCTTATGGTTAGGTGTTTGATCCAATTTGAGTTAATTTTTATATGGGGTATAAGGTAAGGGTCCTCTTTCAGTCTTCTGGCTATTGATATCCAGTTCTCCCATGTCCATTTTTTGAAAAGACTGTTTTGTCACAGTTCACTGTATTTGAGGGTCTTGTCAAAGATCAGTTTACTGTAGATTTGGTGGTCTGTTTCTGCACTCTGAATTCTATTCCATTGGTCGAAACTTCTTTGTGCCAGTGCCATGCTGTTTTTGAACACTGTGGCTTATTAGTAAGTTCTAAAATCGGGGCATGTTGATCCTCTCACTTCATTCTTCTTTTTCTAGAATGCTTTTAGCTATTCAGGGTCTCTTTCCCTTCCAGGTGAATTTGAGAACTAGCTTTTTCAAGTCTTCAAAATAGGGTGACGGAATGTTGATTGGTACTACATTGAATCTGTAGATCAATTTGGATAGAATTGACCTCTCAACCACATTTTACCTTCCTGTCCATGAACATTGTATGTCTTTCCACCTATTTAGATCTCCTTTCATTTTTTTTTATTAATTAACGGAGAAAAAGAAATTAACCCAACATTTAGAAATCATACCATTCTACATATGCAATCAGTAACTCTTAACATCATCACATAGATGCATGATCATCGTTTCTTAGTACATTTGCATCGGTTTAGAAGAACTAGCAACACAACAGAAAAAGATATAGAATGTTAATATAGAGAAAAGAAATAAAAGAAATAATAATAGTAAAAAACAAACAAACAAACAAAAAACCCTATAGCTCAGATGCAGCTTCATTCAGTGTTTTAACATGATTACTTTACAATTAGGTATTATTGTGCTGTCCATTTTTGAGTTTTTGTATCTAGTCCTGTTGCACAGTCTGTATCCCTTCAGCTCCAATTACCCATTATCTTACCTTGTTTCTAACTCCTGCTGGACTCTGTTACCAATGACATATTCCAAGTTTATTCTCGAATGTCCGTTCACATCAGTGGGACCGTACAGTATTTGTCCTTTAGTTTTTGGCTGGACTCACTCAGCATAATGTTCTCTAGGTCCATCCATGTTATTACATGCTTCATAAGTTTATCCTGTCTTAAAGCTGCATAATATTCCATCGTATGTATATACCACAGTTTGTTCAGCCATTCTTCTATTGATGGACATTTTGGCTGTTTCCATCTCTTTGCAATTGTAAATAACACTGCTATAAACATTGGTGTGCAAATGTCCGTTTGTGTCTTTGCCCTTAAGTCCTTTGAGTAGATACCCAGCAATGGTATTGCTGGGTCGTATGGCAATTCTATATTCAGCTTTTTGAGGAACCGCCAAACTGCCTTCCACAGTGGTTGCACCATTTGACATTCCCACCAACAGTGGATAAGTGTGCCTCTTTCTCCGCATCCTCTCCAGCACTTGTCATTTTCTGTTGTGTTGATAATGGCCATTCTGGTGGGTGTGAGATGATATCTCATTGTGGTTTTGATTTGCATTTCTCTAATGGCCAGGGACATTGAGCATCTCTTCATGTGCCTTTTGGCCATTTGTATTTCCTCTTCTGATAGGTGTCTGTTCAAGTCTTTTTCCCATTTTGTAATTGGGTTGGCTGTCTTTTTGTTGTTGAGTTGAGCAATCTCTATATAAATTCTGAATACTAGACCTTTATCTGATATGTCATTTCCAAATATTATCTCCCATTGTGTAGGCTGTCTTTCTACTTTCTTGATGAAGTTCTTTGATGCACAAAAGTGTTTAATTTTGAGGAGCTCCCATTTATTTATTTCCTTCTTCAGTGCTCTTGCTTTAGGTTTAAAGTCCATAAAAACGCCTCCGATTGTAAGTTTCATAAGATATCTCCCTACATTTTCCTCTAACTGTTTTATGTTAATGTTTAGATCTTTGATCCATTTTCAGTTAACTTTTGTATAAGGTGTGAGATATGGGTCTTCTTTCATTCTTTTGCATATGGATATCCAGTTCTCTAGGCACCATTTATTGAAGAGACTGTTCTGTCCCAGGTGAGTTGACTTGACTGCCTTATCGAAGATCGAATGTCCATAGATGAGAGGGTCTATATCTGAGCACTCTATTCGATTCCATTGGTCGATATATCTATCTTTATGCCAATACCATGCTGTTTTGACCACTGTGGCTTCATAATATGCCTTAAAGTCAGGCAGCGCAAGACTTCCAGCTTCGTTTTTTTTCCTCAAGATGTTTTTAGCAATTCGGGGCACCCTGCCCTTCCAGATAAATTTGCTTATTGTTTTTTCTATTTCTGAAAAATAAGTTGTTGGGATTTTGATTGGTATTGCATTGAATCTGTAGATCAATTTAGGTAGGATTGATATCTTAACTATATTTAGTCTTCCAATCCATGAACACAGTATGCCCTTCCATCTATTTAGGTCTTCTGTGATTTCTTTTAGCAGTTTTTTGTAGTTTTCTTTATATAGGTTTTTTGTCTCTTTAGTTAAATTTATTCCTAGGTATTTTATTCTTTTAGTTGCAATTGTAAATGGGATTCGTTTCTTGATTTCCCCCTCAGCTTGTTCATTACTAGTGTATAGAAATGCTACAGATTTTTGAATGTTGATCTTGTAACCTGCTACTTTGCTGTACTCATTTATTAGCTCTAGTAGTTTTGTTGTGGATTTTTCCGGGTTTTCGACGTATAGTATCATATCATCTGCAAACAGTGATAGTTTTACTTCTTCCTTTCCAATTTTGATGCCTTGTATTTCTTTTTCTTGTCTAATTGCTCTGGCTAGAACCTCCAACACAATGTTGAATAATAGTGGTGATAGTGGACATCCTTGTCTTGTTCCTGATCTTAGGGGGAAAGTTTTCAATTTTTCCCCATTGAGGATGATATTAGCTGTGGGTTTTTCATATATTCCCTCTATCATTTTAAGGAAGTTCCCTTGTATTCCTATCTTTTGAAGTGTTTTCAACAGGAAAGGATGTTGAATGTTGTTAAATGCCTTCTCTGATTCAATTGAGATGATCATGTGATTTTTCTGCTTTGATTTGTTGATATGGTGTATTACATTAATTGATTTTCTTATGTTGAACCATCCTTGCATACCTGGGATGAATCCTACTTGGTCATGATGTGTAATTCTTTTAATGTGTTGTTGGATACGATTTGCTAGAATTTTATTGAGGATTTTTGCATCTATATTCATTAGAGAGATTGGTCTGTAGTTTTCTTTTTTTGTAATATCTTTGCCTGGTTTTGGTATGAGGGTGATGTTGGCTTCATAGAATGAATTAGGTAGCTTTCCCTCCCCTTCAATTTTTTTGAAGAGTTTGAGGAGAGTTGGTACTAATTCTTTCTGGAATGTTTGGTAGAATTCACATGTGAAGCTGTCTGGTCCTGGATTTTTCTTTTTAGGAAGCTTTTGAATGACTGATTCAATTTCTTTACTTGTGATTGGTTTGTTGAGGTCATCTATTTCTTCTTGAGTCAAAGTTGGTTGTTCATGTCTTTCCAGGAACCTGTCCATTTCATCTAAATTGTTGCATTTATTAGCGTAAAGTTGTTCATAGTATCCTGTTATTACCTCCTTTATTTCTGTGAGGTCAGTGGTTATGTCTCCTCTTCCATTTCTGATCTTATTTATTTGCATCCTCTCTCTTCTTCTTTTTGTCAATCTTGCTAAGGGCCCATCAATCTTATTGATTTTCTCATAGAGCCAACTTCTGGTCTTATTGATTTTCTCTATTGTTTTCATGTTCTCAATTTCATTTATTTCTGCTCTAATCTTTGTTATTTCTTTCCTTTTGCTTGCTTTGGGATTAGTTTGCTGTTCTTTCTCCAGTTCTTCCAAGTGGACAGTTAATTCCCGCATTTTTGCCTTTTCTTCTTTTCTGATATAGGCATTTAGGGCAATAAATTTCCCTCTTAGCACTGCCTTTGCTGCGTCCCATAAGTTTTGATATGTTGTGTTTTCATTTTCATTCGCCTCGAGGTATTTACTAATTTCTCTTGCAATTTCTTCTTTGACCCACTTGTTGTTTAAGAGTGTGTTGTTGAGCCTCCACATGTTTGTGAATTTTCTGGCACTCCGCCTATTATTGATTTCCAACTTCATTCCTTTATGATCCGAGAAAGTGTTGTGTATGATTTCAATCTTTTTAAATTTGTTAAGACTTGCTTTGTGACCCAGCATATGGTCTATCTTTGAGAATGATCCATGAGCACTTGAGAAAAAGGTGTATCCTGCTGTTGTGGGATGTAATGTCCTATAAATGTCTGTTAAGTCTAGCTCATTTATAGTAATATTCAGATTCTCTATTTCTTTACTGATCCTCTGTCTAGATGTTCTGTCCATTGATGACAGTGGTGAATTGAAGTCTTCAACTATTATGGTATATGTGTCTATTTCCCTTTTCAGTGTTTGCAGTGTATTCCTCATGTATTTTGGGGCATTCTGGTTCGGTGCGTAAATATTTATGACTGTTATGTCTTCTTGCTTAATTGTTCCTTTTATTAGTAGATAGTGTCCTTCTTTGTCTCTTTTAACTGTTTTACATTTGAAGTCTAATTTGTTGGATATTAGTATAGCCACTCCTGCTCTTTTCTGGTTGTTATTTGCATGAAATATCTTTTCCCAACCTTTCACTTTCAACCTATGTTTATCTTTGGGTCTAAGATGTGTTTCCTGTAGACAGCATATAGAAGGATCCTGTTTTTTAATCCATTCTGCCAATCTATGTGTTTTGATTGGGGAATTCAGTCCATTAACATTTAGTGTTATTACTGTTTGGATAATATTTTCCTCTACCACTTTGCCTTTTGTATTATATATATCATATCTGACTTTCCTTCTTTCTACACTCTTCTCCATACCTCTCTCTTCTGTCTTTTCGTATCTGACTCTAGTGCTCCCTTTAGTATTTCTTGCAGAGCTGGTCTCTTGGTCACAAATTCTCTCAGTGACTTTTTGTCTGAGAATGTTTTAATTTCTCCCTCATTTTTGAAGGACAATTTTGCTGGATATAGGAGTCTTGGTTGGCAGTTTTTCTCTTTTAGTAATTTAAATATATCATCCCACTGTCTTCTAGCCTCCATGGTTTCTGCTGAGAAATCTACACATAGTCTTATTGGGTTTCCCTTGTATGTGATGGATTGTTTTTCTCTTGCTGCTTTCAAGATCCTCTCTTTCTCTTTGACCTCTGACATTCTAACTAGTAAGTGTCTTGGAGAATGCCTATTTGGGTCTATTCTCTTTGGGGTGCGCTGCACTTCTTGGATCTGTAATTTTAGGTCTTTCATAAGAGTTGGGAAATTTTCAGTGAAAATTTCTTCCATTAGTTTTTCTCCTCCTTTTCCCTTCTCTTCTCCTTCTGGGACACCCACAACATGTATATTTGTGCGCTTCATATTGTCCTTGAGTTCCCTGATACCTTGTTCAAATTTTTCCATGTTTTTCCGTATAGTTTCTGTTTCCTTTTGGAATTCAGATGTTCCATCCTCCAAATCACTAATTCTATCTTCTGTTTCTTTAAATCTATCATTGTAGGTATCCATTGTTTTTTCCATCTTTTCTACTTTATCCTTCACTTCCATAAGCTCTGTGATTTGTTTTTTCTGTTTTTCTATTTCTTCTTTTTATTCTGCCCATGTCTTCTTCATGTCTTCTCTCAATTTATCGATTTCGTTTTTGAAGAGGTTTTCCATTTCTGTTCGCATATTCAGCATTAGTTGTTTCAGCTCCTGTATCTCATTTGAACTATTGGTTTGTTCCTTTGACTGGGCCATATTTTCAATTTTCTGAGCGTGATCCATTATTTTCTGCTGGCGTCTGGGCATTTAGTCAGATTTCCCTGGGTGTTGGACCCAACAGGTTGAAAGATTTTTCTGTGAAATCATGGGTTCTTTTTTTCTTATCCTGCCCAGTAGGTGGCGCTCGTGGCCCACGTTTGTCTGCGGGTTCCACCAGTAAAAGGTGCTGTGGGTCCTTTAACTTTAGAAAACTCTCGCCGTGGGGGAGGTTTGCCAGCCGAAGCAGCTTGGAAAAGTGCCAGCTGGCCCGGGGGTCCGAACGCGGGGAGGGTCGCCGGCCGCCACAGCCCGGGAGAGCACCCGACCAAATTTCCTAGTCGGCCCGGGGCGCCAAGCGTGGCGGGAGGGCGCCAGCCGCCCCGGCCCGGGAGAGTGCACTGTTCTCAGCCAGACCGCGGAGTCACGTGTTTGGAAGGGACCCCCCCCCCGGTCACTGTTCTGCGCGATCTGGGGATTTCCGATCCAATTCTCTCAGTTGGTCCGGGGTGCCTCGCGTGGTGGTGGTGCCAGCCGCCGCAGCTTGAGGGGACCGCCTGCCCAATTCTGCCAGCTGGCCTAGAAAGGAGGAAGGGAGGGACTCCGGCCGCTTGCTGTCCCGCCCGGGAAAGCCCGCGCCCCTCGACGATCTCACCGGAGCTGGTTCTCCCAGACAGTCAGCCGTTCCAGAATGGGGTATGCTGTCTTTTTGATCTCTGACTTCGCTCCGGGGGCTGTTCTGTATCGTTTCTACTCTCCTAATAGCTGTTCTGGAGGAGGAGAAGTGAGGGTGGCAAGGCTGTCGAGGACGGTGGCGGAGGACCCAGTGAAGGCGGAAGAAGGCACGGTGGCGGTTGGAGAGCCACCAGAGCAGGAGGAGAAAGGGAAGGATAACATGGCGGCGGGAGCACCGCCGGAGCAGAAGGGGAAAGAGAAGGGCTGGGTGGCGGCGGGAGCTCTGCCGGCGGAGAAAGAGGGAGAGGAGGACTGGATGGCGGCGGGAGCGCTGCCGGCGGAGAAAGAGGGAGAGGAGGGCTGGATGGCGGCGGAAGCCTGACATCAGCTTCTTCCTTTCATTTTTTTTTACAGTGTTATGTAGTTCCCTGTGTACAAGTCAAGTTACTAGTTAAGTTCATTCCTAGATTCTTGATTCTTTTAGTTGCTATTTCAATTGAATTTTTACCTTAATTGACTCCTTGGTTAGGTCATTGCTTGTGTATATAAACACTACTGCTTTTTGCACATTAATTTTGTGATTTGTGCAAATTCAGTCACCTTGCTGAATTTGTTTATTAGCTCAAGTAACTTTGTTGTAGATTTCACAGGATTTTCTAGTATCATGTCATCTGCAAATAATGAAAGTTTTACTTTTTCTTTTCCAATTTGGATGGCTTTTATTTCCTTTTCCTGCCTGATTGGTGTCGCTAGAACTTCTAATACGGTGTTTAATATTAGTCGTGACAGAAGGCATCCTTTCCTCTTTCCTGATCTTAGGAGGAAAGCTTTCAGCCTCTCACCATGAAGTAGGATGCTGGTGATGGGTTTTTCATATGCCTTTAATCATGTTGAGGAAATTACTTTTGATTCCTACTTTTTGAAGTGTTTATATCAGAAAAGGATGTTCAATTTTGTCAAATACTTTTTTCAGCATCAATTGAAATGATCATATGATTTTTCCCTTTAACTTCGTTAATGTGTGGTATTACATTAATTGATTTTCTTGTGTTGCACCATCCTTGCATTCCTGGTATAAACCCCACTTGAGCATGGTATATAATTCTTTCCATATGCTCTTGGATTTGATTTGCTGATGTTTTGTGGAGAATTTTTACATCTATGTTCATTAGGGAGATTGGGCTGTAGATTTCCTTTTTTGTAGTATCTTTATTCGGTTTTGGCATTAAAGTGTTGTTAATTTCATATAATGAGCTGGGTAGTGTTCATTTTCCTCAATTGTTTGAGCAGGATTTGTGTTTGTTCTTTTTGGAATGTTTGGTAAAAATTCACCTGTGATGGCATCTCACCCTAGGGCTTTTCTTTGTAGAAAGATTTTTGATGACTGTTTGAATCTCTTTACTGTGATTGGTTTGTTGAGATCTTCTGTTTCTTCTTGAGTCAGTGTAGCTTGTCTGTGTGTTTCTAGGCATATGTCTGTTTCATCTGAGTTGTCTAATTTATTGGCATATAGTTGTTCATAGCACCATCTTATGATTTCTTTTCTTTCTTTAGGGTCTGTGGTAACGACCCCCCTCTCATTGCTGATTTTGTTTTGCATCCTTTCTCTTTTTTTCTTTATCAGCATTGCTAGTGACCCATCAATTTTATTGATTTTTCTGAAGAACCAACTTTTGGTTTCATTGAGTCTTTCTCTTATTCTTTTATTCTCCCATTCATTTAGCTCTGCTTTAATCTTTGTTATTTCTCTCCTTCTGTTTGCTTTGGGGTTCATTTGCTGTTCTCTACAGGCAAGCAGTTAAGTCCTTAATTTTTGCTCTTTCTTCTTTTTTTTTAATATAGGCATTTAGAGCAATAAATTTCCCTCTCAGCACAGCCTTTGCTGCATCTCATAAGTTCTGATGTGTTGTTGTGTTGGCTTGAATCTGTGGTGGACCCAGAAAAGCCATGTCCTTTAATCCTCATTCACTGTTGCTGGCTGGGAGCTTTTTGATTGTTCCCATGCTGATGTGAGTCCACCCATTCTAGGTGGGTCTTGATTAGTTTTCTGGGATCCTTTAAAGGGGGAAGCATTTTGAAGAAAGTTTCAGAATGACAAGATAGCCACAAGTACTATCAGAGCCCAGGCATCCAGAGACCTTTGGAGATGAACAAGAAAAATGCCCCCAGGAGAGCTTCATGAAACAAGCAGCTTGGAGAGAAAACTAGCAGAGGTTGCCGTGTTCCTTTCCAGTTGAGAGAGAAACCCTGAACTTCACTGGCCTTTTTTGAGTGAAGGTAACCTCTTTTTGGTGCCTTAATTTGGACATTTTTATAGACTTGCTTTAATTGGGACATTTTCTCAACCTTAGAACTATAAACTAGCAACTTAAATAAATTCCCTGTATTTTGAAGCCATTCCATTTCTGGTATATTGCATTCCAGCGACCCACTCACTGTATAAGAGTATGTTGTTTAATCTCCGTATATTTGTGAAAATTCTTGTCTTTGGTGGTTATTGATTTCCACCTTTACTCCATTGTGATCAGAGAAAGTGCTTTGAATAATTTCAGTGTTTTTAAATTTATAAAGTCCTGTTTTGTGCCCCAGTACATGATCTATCCTGGAGAATGTTCCATGAGCACTAGAGAAGAATGTATATCCTGGTGTTTTAGAGTATAGCAACCTGTATGTCTGTTAGGTCTAATTCGTTTATCACATTGTTCCAGTTCTCTGTTTCCTTGTTGATGTACTCTGTCTGGTTGTCCTATCTATAGAGGAGAGTGGTGTATTGAAGTCTCCTACTATTATTGTTGAAGCGCCTATCACTCCCTTCAGTTTTGCCAATGTCTTTCTCATGTACTTTGGAACTCCTTGATTGGGAGCATAGATATTTATGATTGTTATTTCTTCTTGGTGAATTATAACCTTTACTAATATATAGTGTCCTTCTTTGTCTCTTATGATGTCTTTACATTTAAAGGCTATTTTGTCTGATACTAGTATAGCTACTACTGCTTTCTTTTGGTTACAGCTTGCATGGGGCATTTCCCCATCCTTTGGCTTTCAATCTAATTGTATCTTTGTATCTAAGATGAGTCTCTTGTAAGCAGCATTTAGCTGGATTATGTTTCTTAATCCATTTCTGCCAATCTGTATCTTTTAATCGTTAGGTTTAGTCCATTAGCATTCAAAATTATTACTGTAAAGGCATTTCTTGAATCCATCATCTTATCCTTTAATTTTATTTGCCAGATCTATATGTTCTTTTCCCTCTTTCTCTTTTTATCCTTTAGGTTACCCTTACTGGTACTTTGCAGTTTTGTGCCCTTCTCCACACCTCCCTCTCTTGTCTGTTTTTCTCAGCCCGCAGAACTCCCTTTAGTATTTCTTGTAATGCCAGTCTATTTTTTGACATATTCTCTCAGACTTTGTTTGTCTGCAAAAATTTTAATCTCTCTCTCAGTTTTGAAGGACAGTTTGGCCAGGTACAGAATTCTTAGTTGGACATCTTTCTTTTTCAGAATCTTAAATATATCATACCACTGCCTTCTTAGAGTTAGCCTTTGTATATAGTAGATTTGTTTTTCTCTTGCTGCTTTTAGGATTTTCTGATTCTCTTGAACATTTGACAGACTGATTAGTATGTGTCTTGGGGAAGGCCCATTTGGATTTATTGTATTTGGTGTTCATTGGGCTTCTTTGATTTGATATTTACATCTTTCATAAGGGTTGGAAAGTTTTCCCCATTATAACCTCAACTTATCTTCCTAGCCCTTTTCTCTTCTCCTTCTGTGACACCAATGGTTCTTAAATTTGTGTGCTTTGTTTTGGCTATCATTTCACTGAAATCCAATTCAAATTTTTCCTTTTTTTTTTGTCTTTTGCTATTTTGCTCTTTTGTGTTTGCTACCAGTTGTCCTGTCATCTAGTTCATTTATTCTTTTTTCTCCATCTTTAAATCTGCTGTTGTATGTCTGTAGTATATTTTTTATTTGGTCTACAGCATTAATGTTTGTAGTATCTATATTTTTCTATTTATTTTTTAAAATTCTTTTTTATGCTTTTCTAGTGTCGTCTTTATCTATTTGTCATTAGCAAACCCGCTGCCTTTATTTAGCAGAGTTATATGAACATCTTTGATTAGTTTTTCCAAAGTCTGTGTTTCCTCCAGAGTTTTAATTTGGTCAGTAGACAGGGCATCTTATATATTTTGTGATCTCTGTTGTCTTCGAGGCATTTACACATCTTGATATGGTTACTCTGGAAATTGATTTCCTTCAGTAGTTTAAAGCTTTTCATTTGTGAGACAGGTGTAGAGCAGGATACAGACATGGGGCTGGGCACAACAGTGCTGTGATTGGTTGCGGCCCAATATAGGCACAGTTTGGGGATGCTATGCTGGAACTTGTGAGCACGTGGTGCAGGACTGTGGGGACGTGGTACAGCTCCAGGAGGCCTTAAAGCTCAGGAGCAGGGTGGCATGGGAGGCGGATGAGGGATTGTGCCAATGTGTGGGGGCTGGTGCACAGGTAGTATGCAGGTGGGTGTGTGGAACACAGGGTTCGTGGATGTTAGGGAGTGGGGTATGGAACATAGAGGTTGGTGCACCAGGAGGGGACGTGCTGGTGCATCCTTGCTCAGGGGGCAGGGGTCCAGGGATGCTGGGATGCCTATGCACATATATGCAGGGGTAGGATACAGGTCATGGGGCGAGTGTCGTAGGATGGGTAGTACCCTGGCGTGGGTGTGTAGGGGCACGTATGGGTATGGGCATGCACAGGGCGGGGCCTGTGTGGCACAGACATGCACATGACTGCCTGTCAGATGTGGGAGCGGGATACTTGTGCTAGGGGGTGGGCAAGGGTGTGCAGGGCAGGGGTGGCATCGTTCAGGGGTTGAGAGGTCAGTGCATGAATGAATGGATGGCCAGGTGGCCAAGATGTGGCTGTGGGCATGCATGAGTCTAGGGGTTGGTGCCCTGGTGTGTGCTGGTCTGAGGGGTGCAGCCCTGCTGTTGCTAGGTTTGTGACCATGGCACTGATATGGGCATTTGCAGAGCTCAGGGGCAGCAGAGTGAGGTTGCATCTGCTTTGGCTTATTGGTAGGTATGGCTCAGATTTGCAGGTGTGTGCTGCTGAGTATTGGTGGGGGCAGTGTGGGGTACAGAGTCAAGGGGGCGGGGCATAGATGTGTGGGTGCCAGGGCCAGCAGGATGTGGGTATGCGCATGCATGTTTATGCATCTGGGGTGCCAGATGCTGATGTGTACCTGCACAGAGCTCACAGGGGCAGGGTATGGTTGTGCGACTCCATGGCCTGGGGCAGATGTGACCCGGGTACACAGGTGAGTGCCTGAAACCTGGATGCATGGGTGAGCACCTGTAGCCTGTGTGCACACGTGAGTGCCTGCTAAGGTGCAGAGAGGGGAACGTATAGGGTAAGGGGCAGGCCATGGGTGTGCAGGTCTCCAGAGGGGTGGGGCAAAAGTGTGCACTTGCGTGGAAGAGGTGGGTTGGGCTGAGGCACAGGGTGGGGGTGTGGAGCGGGGATGCATGGTTGGATGGGGTTGGGGCTGGGGTGATTGGAGCATAATCAGGGTGGGTTGCAGGGTTCAGGTGCGTGGGGTGGGGGTGGGGACATGAGGCTCGGCGGCATGTGTGGGTATAACGCTTTCAAAGAACATGACTTGGCTTATTTCCAGGTCCCTGTTCCCCTGCCTATGCACTGTTGAGGGTTCTGTCCGCCATTTGGAAAGGGGTGCATTAAGCTGCTTGCACTAGCTGAAAGGTCTTCGGTTCTCTGTGTCTCAGTTCCTCATGTTTTGCACCCAGGCCTCCCTGTGTGGTGTAGAACACCCTCTTGGGTCACTTACACCTTGGAATTGCTATCTGGGTCGTTTTTCTGTCACTTCTATAGCTGGTCCTTGAGCAGGGTGAACTTGACCTATCCTATTCCTCCATCTTCCTGGAACTGATATTAGCATTTTTAAATGTGATTTTCCTAATATGAACTATAGAGTTTATAGAATATAAATCTGCTTGTGGAATTTCAAGCATATTTCTATTTCTTTGTAAGAATTTTTGACCTTAGAGAAGTTAAAAAGCTTTTAGTTAAAAAAAAAAGTTTTTGGATTTAACAATAGAAGACTCACAGATTCCACTGTTTCAGTTTGCTAATTGTGTTCAACTATGTGTACGTTCATATAGCTAAATTGCCTTAAAGGCAGCATTTCTTGTGTAAACAATAGTATGATCTCTGTCTCACCAGAAGCTGATAAAAAAAAAAAAAGAATGCCTAGCATTCATTTAAATACATGTCTGGTTTGTTTTGGACTTATATAATGGGCTTTCCTACCTCCACTGTTCGTCCTCTTTAACTGTTCCCTTCCCTTTTTCCCAGTTTGATTAGGGGTAATTGGTGAACTTTGCATATCTGAACTTTTGAAATGTGTTTGCCCTGGACACAGTGATCTTCTTTTCCAATGTTTTAAATAGCAGCCATTCTGATGGTTGTGAATTGGTATTTCATTACAAGTTTTCTTTGTATTTCCCTTAATGGTAATAACGTTAATCTTTTCATGGGCTTATTGGATTGGCCATTTGTGTATCTTCTTTGCAGAAATGTCTGTTCAAGACTTTTGCCCATTTTTAAATTGGGTTATTTATCTTTTTGTTGTTGAGTTGTGGGTTTCTTTATATATTTTGTCTGTTAAACTCGTATATATGATTTCCAGATATTTTTCTCCCATTTATAAGTTGTTTTACTTTCATAGTGAAGTCCTGCCTTTGCAGTTTAGTACATTGATTTCTTTTTCATTTGCCATAGGATATTTCCTGAAGTGAAGCAGTGTTAGGAAGTGTGGAATTTAGTTAGTCCTCTAGAGCAGCTAGTAAACAGCCAGGAACTGTCTGGAACACTGTTTGATGGTGATCCATGGCTCAACACACATTGTACTCCAGTCTGGAATTGGTGGAAGGGTCAAGATCTCAGCAGGTAACTGGAAGTAAAGCCTCCAGACTGTGGAAGTTGGTGTCCCTCCTCCACTGCCACAACAGGCTGTTAGAAACACTTCCCCATCAGAAAAAGAAGTATTTTCTCCTAGGAACAAGGAAAGGTAGGCTAACCAAGCTCCAGTTGCAGGTTTAATTAACAAATTTGAACTGCTGAATACAAGCTCTGAACACAGACACCCAGAGAAAATAAGTAACTCTGAAGTCTCTCTAGGCAGAGAGAAAGTGGGGCTAATGAGAAAAAAAAGAAGACTTGTAGAGTTGGCTGAGCTCAGAAAACTGGAAAAGTACTGTGCTCAGGAAAAGTGGCACATAGTGCCAGGTACCAACTCTCACTCTTGACTGGTGGACCTTGGGAGCTGGGGACTGGCTCTGCAAAGGTATTTTCTTTTCTGTTTTATCTGTTTTAAAAGTATTCTAAGTAGCTCATTAGAGAAAGTATCGTGTTTTCAAATGTCAGCACTGACCCTGGCAAGGGCAGAGTAAAGATAAGGCTGAGAGATGAAGTAACAAGTCAAGTGAAGGAGATAATTCCCTAAAGGATGTATCTTCCCCAAGAGAAGGGGGTAGCAGAGCCCAGCTCAGGTAGCAGCCCCCTTCAGAGAATTCAGACCCCAAGGACTGAGTATTAGAAACAGCTTAAGCTTGTCTTCTGTCTCAACCTCTATATCATCCACTCGCCTGGCAGGCTGAGAATTAAAGGCACCATACCACTTTACATTGGTGTGGAGCTGTGGGCAGAGAAGCACCACCTGTCGGTTCAGATGGGAAAATCACAGAGTCTAGAAGCTCCACAGGAAAGTCAGACAACCTGCTGGGTCTCATCCTCATGGAAACTTGATACTGATTACTTCGTCCTCCTGAAACCTGGGCCTAACTCGTCTGGGAAAATTCATTTGGGGTCTGTTGTATCTGAGGAGACACTCAAAATATTCCAGATAGGCAGGGTAAGAACTAGAAAAACATCAGCTGAACAATTCTGATCAGTTAAACAGAAACTATGCTAGAGGTCTGGAATAAGCTGAACTGAATGCCAACAGACAGATAGAGAATAAAGCCAACCAGAAAGAAAATCCTAGGTAAAGGAGTGAAAATGACATCCAGAATAAGCTAATCAAGAAAAACAAATGCCTAGACACCAGCCAAGAATTACTAGTCATACCAGGAAAATGAAAATATGGCTTAAAGGAACAAATAAACACTTTAACGAGTGTTAAAGTGTTGAAGGAGTTGAAACAACTAATTAAAGGTGTTTAAACAGGCATGGTAAATCAATTAAAAAAACAAATAAATGAGTTGGGGGAAGATAAGGCAAAAGAGATTAAGGTTATAAAGAAGACATTGGGCAACCATAAAGAAGAACTTGAAAGCTTGAAAAAACAAATAGCAGAACTTATGGAAGTGAAAGGCACAATAGAAGAGTTGTAAAACACAATGGAAACTTAAAGCAGAAGATTTGAAGAGGTAGAAGAAAAGATTAGTCAGCTAGAGGATACGACATCTGAAATCCTATACACGAAAGACTAAATAGGGGAAAGAATGGAAAAATCTGAGCAGGGTCTCAGGGAATTGAATGACAACATAGAGGGAATGGATATAGGTGTAATGGGTATCCCAGAAGGAAAAGTGAAGGGAAAAGGAGCAGAAAAAATAATGGAGGAAATAATCACTGAAAATTTCCCATCTCTTAAGAAAGACATAAAATTACAGATCCAAAAATTCCAGTGCACCCCAAATAGAATAGATGTGCATAGACCTACTCCAAGGCAGTTACTAATCTAATCAAATTGTAAATGTCAAAGACAAAGAGAGAATTATGAAAGCAATAAGAGAAAATCGATCCATCACATACAAAGGAAGCTTGATAAAACTATGTGCAAAATTTCCTAATATAACTTATGTGGACAGCTTAAGTGAACACCATCAGTACATGGAACCTTGAGTAAGGCATGAGATTTTGTTGGTTTGTCCAGAGTTATGGCCCGATAAATCCCAGAGTGATTTGAAGAGTGAATAAAAAAGTGTCTGCAAAGTCCCTTTCAGGGAATGGTGAGAAAGGGGGAAAATTCACCTTCCCCAAGTGGAGAATTCTTGATATTTTCACAAGCAGTGGGGACAACTAAAGCAATAGACTGAGCCCCCAATCTTGGAGTTTGTTCATATGAAACTTAACCCCACAAAGGATAGGTCAAGCCTATTTAAAATTAGGCGTAAGAGTCACCCCCAAGAGAACCTCTTTTGTTGCTCAGATATGACCTCTCTCTCAGCTAACACAACAAGCAAACTCACTGCCATCCCCCTCTCTACATGGGACGTGACTCCCAGGGGTGTGGACCTTCCTGGCAACGTGGGACAGAAATCCTAGAATGAGCTGAGACTTAGCATCAAGGGATTGAGAAAACCTTCTCGACCAAAAGGGGAAAGAGAGAGATGAGACAAAATAAAGTGTCAGTGGCTGAGAGATTCCAAACAGAGTTGAGAGGTTATCCTGGAGGTTATTCTTACGTATTAAATAGATATCACCTTTTTAGTTAACAGAGAGGCTGGAGGGAATTGCCTGAAAATGTAGAGCCATGCTCTAGTAGCCATGTTTCTTGAAGATGATTGTATAATGATATAGCTTTCGCAGTGTGACTGTGTGATTGTGAAAACCTTGTGTCTGATACTTCTTTTTTCTACCTTATAGACAGATGAATAAAACATATGGATTAAAAATAAATAAATAATAGGGGGAACAAACATTAAAATAAATTTGGTAGCTTGAAATGCTAGTGATCAGTGAACGGGAGGGAAGGGGTATGATATGTATTTTTCTGTTCTCTTTTTATTTCTTTTTCTGAATTGATGCCAATGTTATAAGAAATGATCATGATGATGAATATAATACTATGTGATAAAATAAAAGAATGTTCATGCTGTATGTTGATTGGTTTTATTAATAAAAATTTAAAAATTAAAAAAAATCTAGAAAAAACTTGACGCAGATTTCTCAGCAGAACTATGGAGGCAAGGATACAGTGATATGATATATTTAAGATACTGAAAGAGAAAAACTGCCAACCACAAAGTCTGTATCTGGCAAAACTGTCCTTCAAAAATGAGGCAGAGTTTAAATAAAATACTTTCAGACAAACACATACTGAGAAAAAGAGGTTTGTTCTACAAGAAATACTGAAGGGAGCACTACAGGCAAATAGGAAAAGACAGGGGAGAGAGGTCTGGAGAAGAATGTAGAAATGAAGACCATCAGGGTAAAAAGAGAGAAAGAAGTAAGATATATCAGAATAAAGTCATGATGCATCCAACAGTGTCAGTGAATTTTGAGGATTATGTTGAGTGAAATTAGCCAGAAACAAAAGGATAAATAATGTATGGTCTTAGTAATATGAAATAACATTAATGAGCAAGCTTTGAGAGTTAAAGTTAAAAACAGACTATCGGGAGATAGAATGAGAGCATAGATTGGGCATTTGATGCTGAAAGAGTACAAAATGTTTAACAGGTTTGATCATGAAGATCCAGAAATGGATAGTACAATACTATGTGATGGTAGCACTGTATTGTAAGAACTCTGAACAAAGTTGAATTGGAGTATGGTTGAAAGACGAAGGCTAGGGGGATATATGACACCATTAGGAAAGATAGAAGAGAAAGACTGGAACTTTGCATAACTTAGCGAAATGTAGAGTAGGCAATGATGGCAATTGTACAAATATACAAATATAAGAATATTTTATGTGAAGGAGAACGAATGTCAGCAGTTCAAGGTGTTGAAAATGGGATGGTATATGGAAAAAATACATCAGTGCAAACTAAGGTCTATAATTAACAGTAACATGCTTCCATTAAGTATAACAAAGGTAATATACCAAAGCTAAATGTCAATAAGAGAGGGATTTAAGGGAAGGGGATGGGATTCTTGGTGATGGTGTTTCCCCTTTTAATTTAATTTAATTTTTTTTTCTCTCTTTGTAGAAGAAATGAAAATGTCTTCATGTAGCTTGTAGTGGTGAATGCTTAGCTATGTGATTATACCAGGACCCATTGATTGTTTGCATAGGATGGATTGTATGGTGTGTGAATAAAACTATGTAGAAAATGAACAGAAAGATACAAGTGATGGAGAAAAAAGTGAAGGACAGATGTACCTAATCACTACTGATAGGGAAGTAGAATGGTACAGCCCCTCTGGATGGCAGTGTAGTGGTTCCACTGGAGGCTATGTAGAGGGTTGCCATATGATCCTGTAACCCCATTGTTACATATAGACTTGGAAGAACTGGAAGCAGGGTCATGATGGACATTTGCACACTGGTGTTTATAAGTGGCAGTTTTCACTGTTTGCAATGGATGGAGGTGGCCTGTGGTATATAGACTGATTGAATGGAAGGGCGAACTGTGGTGTATACATGCAGTTGAATAGTGAGCAGCTGCAAGAAGAAAGGAAGTTGTGAAGTACGCAACTAGGGAAAATGAACCTTGAGGACAATATGTTGCATGAAATAAGCCTGAAATGAAAAGACAGATATAATGCCACGCTAACATGGACTAACTATAATGTGCAAACTCTGAGAATTGTATTCTAAAGCATAGGTTATCAAGGGAAAGCTTACTGTAAACTTTTCTGTGTTGTAAGCACTTCCAGAAGTCATAACTATTCCTGAATTGTAACTGTTATTTCTAATTTCTGAGATGCTGAGCTCTTTGTGTGTAACCCGTTTGCTCCCTGGAGCTTCAGGTATCTGTGTGACACCTCAGACTCAGAGCTAGAGTTCCACAGCTATGAAAGTCAGCATTACCTCAAACAGCAAATGTTTAAAAAAGCTGTAAAAGAGATCAGACTTCAATTAGAGAAATGAATGAAGCTGATCTGGTTAGGAGTACGGTAGGTCAGACTGAAGGGTAAAGGATGAGATTGACTGTATTTTAAAACTTCAACTTTTATGTGAGACCAGAGGAAGAGATGTTTATTTGACGCAAAATTTGTAATTTCTGTAGCACATTAGTTTAACTTGTATAGTCAATTTATTTGAACACTGTAATTACATGGAACCTTGAATAGGGCAGGAGATGTTGTTGGTTTGTACAGGTTTGTGTGATGCCCTGATTAACCCCAGAGTAGTCTAGGCAGAAGATAAAAAAGTATTTGCAAAGTCTCTTGAGGGACTGGGGAAAAATGTAGAAATATTAAACTTCCTAACCTGGGGAATGCCTGATATTCTTGCAGGCACTGGGGAGTACCAATTTAATTGGCCAAGCTCTCGATCTTGGGGCTTGCCCTTATGAAACCTGTTCCTGCTGAGGAGAAACAAGACTACTTACAATTATGCCTAAGAGTCACCACAAAGAACCACTTTTGTTGCTCTGAAGTGACCTCTCTCTCTCTAAGCCAGTGTCACAGGTAAAACTTACTGCCCTCCCTCCTATATAGAATATGCCTCCCAGGGGTGTAAATCTCTGTCAATGTGGGACATGACTCCTGGGGATGAGCCTGACTCTAGCATTGTGGGATTGAGGAAAACTTAATGAAAAGGGGGAAAAGAAAAGAAACAAAGTTTAAATGGCTGAGAGATTTCATTATAAAGTCGCGAGGTCATTCTGGAAGTACCTTATGCATTATATAGATATCCCTTTTCAGTTTTTGGTGTATTTGGAGTAACTAGAGGGATTTGTCTGAAACCATTGAACTGTATTCCAGTAGCCTTGATTCTTGAAGATAATTATATACCTATATAACTTTTATGCTTTGACTGTATGAATGTGAAAACCTTGTGACTGATACTCCCTTTATCCAGTGTATGGGCAGATAAGTAAGAAAATAAAGACAAAAAAAAATAGGGGGATTTGGGGGTATGGGATATTTCAGGTGTTCTTTTTTTACTTTTATTCTTATTTTTATTGTTTTTAGAGTAATGAAAATACTCAAAAATCAGTGGTGATGAATGCCCAATTATATGGTAATGCTATAAACCATTCATTGTATACATTCCATTATTATATGGTATATATATATTATATATATATATATCTCAGTAAAATTGCATTAAAAAGATACTTCCTATTACAAACAACAAAAAAAGATACTTCCTAATTTCCCTTCTAATTTCTTTGACCCATCGGTTGTATAAAGAATATGTTGTTTAAGTTTCATTATTTGTGAATTTATCAGTTTCCCTCCATTAATGTTGTCTAGATTCATTTCATTGTGGTTGGAGAAGATATATGGTGTGGTGTCATTATTTCTTACTTTAGTAAGACTTGTTTTGTGACCTAACATATGGTTTATTCTGGACAGTGATCCACATGCAATTGAAAAGAATGTGTATTCTGCTGTAGTTGGGTGAAGTGTTCTATATGTGACTGTTAGGTCTAGCTGGCTTATAGTATTATTTGAGTTTTCTGTTTCCTTATTGATCTGCTGTCTGTCTGCTCTATTCATATTGAAAGTGGTGTATTAAATTCTCCTATTAATATAGAACTGTCTAGTTCTCCCTTCATATGTCAGTATTTGCTTCATATATTTTGGGGCTGTGCTAGTCAATGTATGTATGTTTATAATTGTTGTATCTTCTCTTTGAGTAAAAAAACTTTTTAATGGGCAGAATTGTCCCAAGATAGGAATAATGGTTGCTTTGGAAGCTACCATTTGATGTTTTCAAGCCTTGCGTTAACTCTTGCCCTTTTTGGTTCTTCTACCCCTTAGATTTCTGTGATTCCTGTCTGTTTCATCTAGAAGCCACTGCCTGCAACAGTTGGAGAACAAGGAAGCTGATTGTTAGGAAATACCTGACCCCCAGTGTCTTTGGTTCTATTTTTTATATAGGCACCAGTAGAAACAGTGTTTCATTTTCCTCTCAACTCTGATATAAGAATAGGAACAACAGTGGGAGCCCAGTGCAAAGTATTAGTTGATGCTTCCCTTCAGGATCATTGGAGTCATGGGATGTGGTGGAGACTGTAAGACTGGAGAGCACAGTTCTTTCACAGGGGATGCCTGCCGCTGCTTTCTGCAGCTGATGGCGGCTGCACAGGAATGTGGCATTTGTCTTGCTGGAGCTTCCTTGTTTTCATGAGAAGCCAGAAATCTTGATTTTATTTTTAAATGTACTCTATCCATTTAAGATATGTTGACACTGAAAGGCAAACAAAATGTCAAATTTGTGATCTATACCTTAACATAAATGCTTACTCAAAAGAATGCTGCTCCCACGTTAGAGTTTAATGAAATTCTTGATTGCAGTGAACTGAGTCATCAAGTTAATAGTAATTAAGTTAACAACTAAGCTGTCTTATGATTACCTTCATATTTCCCTGAGAGTCATTTGAATTATCGCAGAGAAGGGACAGTTTAGATTATTGAGGTTTTAATAAGGGTGTGCTGGTTTGAAAGGATTATGTGCCCTGGAAAAGCCATTTTAATCCCAATCCATCTCATGGAGGCAGGCATTTCTTTTCATCCCTATTCAGTACTGTGGTTTGGAAACTTGATTAGATTATCTCCAGAGAGATGTGGCTTGCCCAGTTGTGAATACTGACCTTTCGTTAGAGGGAGATGTGACTCTACCTATTCCAGCTGGGTCTTGATTAGTGTTTTAGTTTGCTAGCTGCCGGAATGCAACACACCAGAGATGGATTGGCTTTTAATAAAAGGGGATTTATTTTGTTAGTTCTTCAGAAGAAAGGCAGCCAACTTTCAACTGAGGTTCTTTCTTACGTGGGAAGGCTCAGGGTAATCTCTGCTGGCCTCTCCAGGCCTTTGGGTTCCAACAACTTGCCCCAGGGTGATTCCTTTCTGCATCTCCAAAGGCCTGGGCTGAGCTGCAATTGCTGAGATGAGGTATGCAGAGCTGCTTGGACTGTGCTACATTGTGCTCTCATTTAAGCACCAGCCAATTAAATCAAACATCATTCATTGCGGCAAGTACGCCTCCTAGCCGACTGCAGATGTAATCACAACAGATGAGGTTCACGTACCATTGGCTCATGTCCGCAGCAGCAGCACTAGGTGCCTTCACCTGGCTAATTGACAACTGAATCTAACTACCACAGTTAGTTTACTGGAATCCTTTAAAAGGGAAAGCATTTTGGAGAAAATTTCAGAATGACAGGTTAGCCACAAGAACTACCAGAGACCTTTGGAGATGAAGAAGGAAAATGCCCCAGGGGAGCTTCATGAAACAAGAAACCTGGACAGGAAGCTAGCAGAGGTTGCCATGTGCCTTTCCAGTTAAGAGAGAAACCCTGAACTTCATTGACCTTTCTTGAGTGAAGGTAACCCCTTGTTGGTGCCTTAATTGGGACATTTTTTTAAATTTTTTAAATTAAAAAATATATATATAACAACAAACAAACAAACATTCTTAACTTATTATGATCATTCCGTTCTACATATATAATCAGTAATTCACAATATCATCACATAGTTGCATATTCATCATCATGATCATTTCTTAGAGCATTTAAAAAAAATGTGTCAATTCAAGAAAAGAAATAAAAGACAATAGAACAAAGTTCACACATACCATACCCCTTACCCTCCCTTTCATTGATCACTAGCATTTCAATCTAAATTTATTTTAATATTTGTTCCCCCTATTATTTATTTTTATTCCATATGTTTTACTCGTCTGTTGATAAGATAGATATAAGGAGTATCAGAACAAGGTTTTCACAATCACACAGTCACATTGTGAAAGCTATATCATACAGTCATCTTCAAGAAACATGGTTACTGGAACACAGCTCTACATTTTCAGGCAATTCCCTCCAGCCTCTCCATTATATCTTGACTAACAAGGTGGTATCTATTTAATGCATAAGAATAACCTCCAAGATAACCTCTCAACTCTGTTTGGAATCTCTCAGTCATTGACACTTAATTTTGTCTCATTTCTCTCTTCCCCGTTTTGGTCAAGAAGGTTTTCTCAATCCCTTAATGCTGAATCTCCGCTCATTCTAGGATTTCTGTCCCATGTTGCCAGGAAGGTCCACACCCCTGGGAGTCATGTCCCACGCAGACAAGGGGAGGGCAGTGAGTTTGCTTGTTGTGTTGGCTGGAGAGAGAGGCCGCATCTGAGCAACATAAGAGGTTCTCTTGGAGGTGACTCTTAGGCCTAATTTTAAGTAGGCTTGACCTATCCTATGTGGGGTTAAGTTTCATATGAACAAACCCCAAGATTGGGGGCTCAGCCTATTGATTTGGTTGTCCACACTGCTTGTGAGAATATTAAGAATTCAACTTGGAGAAGTTGAATTTTCCCACTTTCTCACCATTCCCTGAAGGGGACTTTGCAGATACTTTATTATTCACTCTTCAAATCACTCTGGGATTTATCGGGCCATAACTCTGGACAAACCAACAAAATCTCATGCCATACTCAAGGTTCCGTGTACTTATGGTGTTCAATTAAGCTGTCTACATAAGTTATATTAGGAAATGCACTAGTCAAAATATAAATTTTGCACCAAATAAACATTTTTTGCTTTAGTCTCACACATCAGTTAAAATTTTAAAATATTAATTACCATCTATTTTCAACACCCTGCAGTAATGACATTCCTTTGTTCTTCCTCATGCAAAAACATTTTTTAAATTTGTACATTTAGTCGCTATCATTATACACTCTAGGCATTCCTAGATTATACCATCTCAATCTTTATTGTCTATCTTTCTTTCTGATTCCATTTGTGCCCTCAACCCTCCTTCCTCTATCATTGTCACATTCAGCTTCGTTCATTGTTTTAACCTAATTGTATTGCAGTTAGGTAGTATTGTGCTATCCATTTCTGAGTTTTTACAATCAGTCCTGTTGCACAGTCTGTATCCCTTCAGCTCCAATTACCAAATATCTTACCCTATTTCTATCTCCTGATGGTCTCTGTTACCACTGAAATTCTCCAAGTTTATTCACTATAATTGGGACATTTTTATAGACTTGCTTTAATTGGGACATTTTCTCTGCCTTAGAATTGTTCCCTTTTTAGAAAGCTGTTCCATTTCTGGTATGTTGCATTCCAACAGCTAGTAAACTAGAACAAAAGGGTAGGCAGATTTTTTCCTGAGAGTCAGGTAATCATATTTCTTTGCTGTTCATTCAGTCTCTGTTGCAACAGCTTGACTCTGTAGTCGTAGTGTGAGAGGCTGATGGCCCATGGGCCACATTTTGCTGACTCCCCATAAACATTTCAACTGCAGCCTTTTCTTTGTTATTTACTGAGGAGTTAATCATGAAAGTCAGTTAATTGGATTAATTATTTTTGATCCGAGGTATGATATATAGAATAGTGTGTGAAATGTGTGAATCTTAATTGTATAGCTCACTGATTCTTATTATACAAACATTTATCAAGATATAGAACAAAATCCAGCTATAGAACATTTCTCGCAGTGCCCAGAAGGTTCCTACTTGCCGTTTTCCACCGAAGCCCTTCCTTTAGAGGTTACCACAGTGCTAACTTGTCATCAGTGATTAGCTTTGCCTGTTCTTAAGACAGCATGTAAATAGAATCTTGCAGTGTGCAGAGTAACTATTTAGAAATACTGGTAAGATATATGTTTTTATGAAAAATGGTAGAAAACAATTCAAAGGTTTGTTTTTAATGTGTTCATCTTTTGGTTAAATGCAAACCTCTATAGAACTTTAAACTGTGGAAGTTGTTGTATGGTTTCTTTCTCACAAAAATTAAACACACCATAGGGAGGATTTTTTTCACCATGCAGATCAAAGAAAAATTGTAGTGCATATTAGTCAGTCTCAAACATAGGGTTAGATAGATGTAAATTGGTGGAGTAATTTCAAGTACTTTGTTTACTCTGCCAAATGCAGATGCAATCCTTGACCCAACTTTTGGTGAAGGTTCTTTTACACAGATGCTAGGAAGCACTTTAGAGGCTTCATAATTCCATCGTTTTGACATCTCTTGAAGATGGTCACAATTTGGGTATTCTTTACTTGCTAGGAAAGAAGAGAAGGAAGATAAGGTGAAGTCCATTGCACAAACTCCAGATCTGCTTTCTACCCTTCCTCAGTTTTCCCTTGCCCTAGAAGCTGGGCACGCAGCTGGTTCCCACAGCATCCTTAGGCTCCTTGCTGCTACCTTCTGACTGGGTCAGGCAGTGAGAGGACTGGTGGGTTTGAGGGCAGGAGAATGAGTTTGGTTATTTACCTTCCTGGCTTCCTCTTAAGTCACTGTGGGTTGATTGGGCCCCTTTTCCCAAGGCCCAGCTTCTCTCTGGCCATCTCCATAGCGATTTCCCCTCTGGATTTTGGTGACTGTACTGGTTTGAAACTTATGTGTTCCAGAAAAGTCATATTATTCTGATCTAGTCTTGTGGGAGTACACATTGTGATTAGACTCTTTTGATCAAATTGTCTCCGTGAAGAAGTAACCCACCCAATTTTGGGTGGAACCTTTTGATTAGATTATTTCCACGGAGATGTGACCCCTGCCCGTTCAAGGTGGGTCTTAATTAGTTTACTGGAGTCCTTGAAAGAGCTCATGGAGAAAGTGCTCGGAGCCGTCAGAGAACAGATAGATGAAACCAAAACACAGCTATTTGGAGATGCTAAGCTAATTAAAGATGAAACCCAGAGTTTAATCCTGGAGAAACTAAATGAGAACTCACAGATGCTTAGAAAGCCAATGGAAACAGGAGCTGAGAGAGCCATTTGAGACCAGAAGCTGGGAGAAAGGGCCAGCAGACCTTACCACGTATCTTCCACTGTGACAGAGAAATCCAGATGCGATTGGTCTTTCTTGAGTGAAGGTATCCTCTTGTTGATACCTTCATTTGGATATTTTCATGGCCTTAGAATGTAAATTTGTAACCGAATAAATCCCCTTTGTGAAAGCCAATTCATTTCTGTTATATTGCATTTTGGCAGCTTTAGCAAACTGAAACAGTGAGTGTTCCCCTCTTGACCCCTCAGAAATTGGACTGGCCACGGCCTCCAGCACTGCCAGCTCTGGGATACTAGGATACTGTCCTGTCCCTTGGTGGTCCTTGGAACTATTAGCATCAGATTTTCCAGTTTGGGTGTGCCCTTTGTTTACTGCTGGTGTCCTGCCTGATACATGTAGACTGATTAATCCAGATTCTTGTTACAAGACAGATTTCTTTGGGGGTTAGAAGATTAATGAATAATATTCACTCCAAATAATCTTTCTTAAGCTTTCACTATTCCAAAAAGCAGGGCATCCTATAATACCCTTCTCTGGTAAATAATTTTTATAACCACGCATTGCAGAAAGTGATGTATCAGAAACATTGATTACTGCAATAAATGATCACAACTTGATCTATGTGTTGAATCCATGCCATTGTGGTTAGTGGGTATATTGGTGCTCAAATTATATATATTCCATGTGTCTGGTGGTTTCATGCTGTATTCTGGCCTTCTTGGATAGATAGGAAGAACTACAAACAACTGTCTTTCCATTTAATTTGTTTCCAGCATATTTAAAAGGTAAATTTTTAGAGAAAAATATTGCTAGCATTTATCTTTCATTTGTAGAACCTTTTAATATAATTGAACACTTGTTTTTGTGGAAACACATTTTGGAGAAGGCTGATCTAAAATGTGGCATGCTGGTTTTTTAGCTAGGGGCCTAGTTGATAGGAATTAGTTTACCTTGGGGTATTAAATCTTATGGTTCTCAACCATATGATTGAGAGAAAAGTCAGATCACCCTCCACTGTGAAAACCAGGTAGTCAAATAAATAAAATCTACCCTCTAAATTAGTCATTTGGCGTAAATTGTCACCTAACTTAGTTAAACACATAAGTGCTATTTTCAAAACTGAATTATCAGTTGTGATTATAATTTGCATAGCAGAAATTTTTTAAAAATTAAAGTGTTGGAAGAATAAGTTGAGGATATTATGAAAGTAGGAAATGTACGAAAATGAGATTAATTTAAGGTCTGCAACTATTCAGATTTCAGAAAGAGAGAATAGAGAAATTGAAGAGTAGGAAATAAATAGTTAATGGAAGGAAATATCACAGAGTAGAAGGACTTGAGTCTCTGGAATGAAAAGAGGATGTCACTGAATACATAGCAAAACGGATAGGAAAGGTCTCAAATGAAGGCACAATATACTGAAATGTTGGAATGCCAAGGATAGGGAAAAGATGTTAAATGCTTCTGGAAAAGGAAACGGCATTTGTGAAGGCTCAGGAGTTAAAATGCCATCATCCTTTTCATTAATTGTATGGGAAGCTAGAAGGCAGTGGCTCAATATCAAGGATAATTAATTTACAACTCAGAGTTCTATTCCAGTGAGAACTATCAGTCAAGTGTGAATGTAAGCCAGAGACATTTTAGACCGGGAGAATCTCAAAGACTTGACCTCTTGCACTCATTCTCTGGGCCTGTCATCATCCGAGTTAACACAGCACTTCCATAGCACCTACTGTTTGCCAGGTACTGTCATGGTCACTCATCATGCTTTGCTTCAGAACTTCACAGCACTAGGAGGTTGGTACTATCTTTTCTGTGTGTTACCAGTGGGGAAACTCAGGCCTAGAGATCCAGGTTCTTAAGGTGATACAGCTAGTAGGTAGTGGAATTGGGATTTGAACCTGGGTAACTGTAGTCTTCTCCTCGAGGATGTCCTCTACCAAAATTAGGGAAACAATTAAAGAGATGAGGAGACGAGCTTTAACACAGGAGTGAGGCAGGAATTCCAAGGCCGAGAGTAGAAGCAGGAATTCCAAGGCCGAGAGTAGAAGCAGGCTCTAAGATGACAGCAGTACGAGTAGGTCTAGAATTCAGGTAAGCTGGATTGGGTCAGATGGACAGAGGTTCCAGGACAAAAGACAGAACAGAGGTGTTACCTGATGTGCTTAGTCATATTGAAGGGAGTCTCACTGTTAGAGAGTGAATTAGCAGTAATTATGTAGAAAACCAAACAAGCAAAATGGAAAAAAATGTCCAAGAAATGTCATAATATACTATGTAGCTCTGCTTTGAAAGGTATTTGTGTTGCCATTTTGAGATACACTCTGAATATTGATTCCACTCAAAATTGTGATTTGGGGAATGGGAGGAAGTGGGGAAGGAACATGCCTTTATGTGTATGCGTGTATGTGGGGCCAGTGGACATGAAATAAGAGAACTAAATCCTCAGCATTCTGAAACAAAGCATTATCAGTACAGCATTTAGAAATGGCAGTAAGTAAGAAATACTTTAGAGATTTGAATGTGGTTGCCTTGGGGTTGCTGGAATTAGGGTTTGGCAAGCCAGAGGACTGATTTTATTTGATGTAAGAACTATATGCTGTTTTTTTTTTTTTAAGCAGTGTATACACACAACATGGAATTATCCTTTGCTCTCTCCTCTTTTGGTCACAGCCCACATCCTATCAACAGAGACGGCATGGACTCTGGTACCTTCACTCCACCTCCACCCTGGTGTCTGTCAGTGCCAGGTCTCCTCTAGTACCTGAGCTTATGTCCTGACCCTAACAGCACAGCCTGCAGGGAGATTGATGAGAACACAAATCAGGGGTGTCACTCTTGCTCCGAGTCCTATGCTCGGTTTCCTTTCTCACTCAGAGTAAGGGCCAACACCTTCCAGTCACACCTCCCCCCCACCACACCCCTCCCTACTTGATTTGACCCCAATGCATTGCTCATTGGTTAACATTTTATGCGTTTTACACATTTATTTTGCTTTTTGCCTTTTCTACAAGTTTTGTTTCTTGTCAATTATCCCTTATCAGAATATAACCTCAGTGAGGAAGGGATTTTTTTCTGTTCTGTACCTGCTGTATCCCCAGAGCCTAAAGCAATGCTTGGCATGTAGTAGGTGCTGAATAATGATTTACTGAATACATGTATTGCTTTCATAAAAATCAAAATTATGTTAAAAAAGCAACCAGTTTTTCAGCTATTTGCAGGAAGCTAGGCAGCTCATTCATTGTCTTAGTGGTTTAAACATCCACCAGCAATTTAAAACCAAAATTCTGAGGGTTCCAATTGAAAATATTTGTTTCTATTTGGAAATAAGCATATGCTGTCCTTAGATTATGAGATTATACCCCTTTAAAAATCTGTGTTATATACTCTGAATCCTTATTGCAAAAATTAAAATGTTTTATGTTAACTGTTTATGACTCGAACTGTTGAGTTTCATAACTTTTTGAGAGCTAAGATTTCAGGCAGGACACTAGTATATATTTTTAAATCATGCTTAGTGGATTTTTTTTTTTTTTTTGCATGGGCAGGCACCAGGAATCGAACCTGGATCTCTGGCATGGCAGGCGAGAATTCTGCCTGCTGAGCCTGGTGACCTGCCCTGCTTAGTGGATTTAAATCAGCTTTATAAATGTCTTCTATAAGGAGCAAACATCTAGGATTCCAGTTCTTCTAATGTAAGGAAAATTCCTCCAGCAGTTTTAACATCTGCTTGCCTTCTGTTTGCTCATAGTGATTCTTGCCATGTTTTTCTGCTGACTGAAGCTGTTTGTAGTCCATCAGGGTGCTCTCTTTGGTGGTGTTGCCTCTCTTCTCACCCACTCCTTCAGGAAACTCAGGATGCCCAATTAGTGATACTATGCAGATTTCCATGGCTACAAATCACAATTCTGTGTACACATGATTAGAATTTCACAGCAGGAGAAGCAGGCCTAAGAGAAGGGGATGGTGTTTATCCTAAAGTAAATACATGATTAGCACATAGAACAAGACCAGTTGCCTGGTCCTTCTTTGCATTGCCTGTAGTAGGGAGTCTTTTTTCTTGGAATCAGCTCAGAGATAACTTTTCTCCACACTCTTAGTTCTTAAAAAATACAATATGGATGAGCTTTGAATCCACAAAGGATTTTAAGTAAAACATTTGAAAATCGTTTTTCTCTGATGTCCGATTTGTTAGATTCTTGCTCAGTTCATAGAAGTAGGTTATATTTGTTGTATCTCCTTACTAGAGAACTAAATAGCTTTTGTAGGGATTTCTTATTTGTTTTTGTGGTTGGTTTTATTTTGATTTGGGTGGTTTTGCTGAGTTTAAGAGTCATTTGAATATTTAAGGTTATTATAGAGGAAGAGTTCTGAATTCTGACTGTACCTGTGGCATCAGCATGCATTTTGTGGCAGTTTTTTATGCTTGCTCCCAAGACCTCCAGGAATTTTCCTCTATCGTTGGGGTGGATAATTACAGCCATGTATTCTGCTTTCTCACCAGGCCATATAGCTCCTTCTTATTTAAAAAGCAAGTAACATTTCAGTATCTCCTTTTGAGGAGAGAAAATTAATTTCTATAAGTAACAGGCAATGTCTTAAATAGATTCACTTTCATCTTCATTATTTTTCTAGGTCTGAACATAGTCAGCCTTTGGCCTGTGATGGGATTTTGTTGTTGTTATTGTAATAAGCCCTGAGTGGTTTCCATTTTTTTGAGTCCAAGTTGAGGATATAAATTTGCATTGAAAATTGCTTTGGGGCTTGTTAAGTGCTATTGTTCTGTTGTTTCTGTTTTAGTAACTAATCAGTTATTACTGTAAATGCATAGATTTCAGTAAGATGTCTGACAAAGTCCTTTTTTGTAAACAAGGAAATTTGTAGGCTGGTGGTTAAAATGGGTAAGGATTTGTTGCAATTGAAAACTCTTCCCAAAATTGTCAGCAGAGAGATCTATATTACCATGTTGCAGTTTTCTGCCCTCGTCTGTGACCTCTTTGCAAATGATGTTAGGAGTTTGGATGATGAAATAGAGGACCTGTTTACTCAGTGTAGTATGAGAAAGCTCAGGGATATCTATAAACTAAATGCCACATAAGGATTTTAAAAGATCATGGACTGGAGAATGAGTCTAAAGATACTGAATGAACTTTTAACAGTAATAGTTCTGGTCACCTGTTATAAAAAGACTATAAAGATATAGCCTGGAGAAGAACCAGCCAGTTTGCAGAATAGATAGGAAGCTCTCGGATTTTGTGAGGTCCATGGGAATTGTCTGTGTGCGTTGAAGTTGTCTAAGAGGACGGAACCACAGTGATAGAGTAATCCCCTTCAGAACTGCAGGATTGCCTGTACCATGTTTGAGATGTTGTATTCAGCTTTGATGATTTTATGAAATGTTTTTATCACATAATATTGCTGTCTACAAAAGAATACATGTAACATGTAAGTTATAGAGTAAGTAATAAGATAAACTGGGAAAAGACCTTATTTCCAACTTGAGAACTTGAACATTCTGCAAACCATTGAATCTGTATTCTCAACTTCCTTCCTGTCCCCTGACTTCTCCAGAAATAACCACTCTCCTGACTTTGTTATGTGTCGTTTCCTTGCTTTTTTTCATGAACAATTTTACCATGTTTTATGTGTATTTCTAAGTAATATTGTTTTTTTTTTACTTGCTTTTGAGTTTTATTCAAATGATCTATACTGTATGTAGCTTTTTGCCCCTTGCCTTTTACATTCAGCTTTGTTTCTAAGATTCATCTAAGCCCTTCTTCACCATGGTTCCTCATCTGGATTGCAGAACATAGAAGATGATTTTAATAGCTGTTTTCTCAGTTCTCCCAAGAATGGCACATTGATAGTACCCTTTTAGATGCATAGGAGAGAAGTTTTATTTCATTACATACAGTGGATGCTTTAGGCCAGACAGTTAGGGCTCGTTGAGAAAGACTGAATTGTTACATATAACTGTAGTTAATCCATTCATACTGATGTTTATTCACATATTCTCCTTTGGGATGGACATTACGTTATTTCCAGGTTTTTTTTTCTTTTTTGGGGGGAGGGGTGTCAGTATTATGAACAGTGCTTGTACATGTTTCTGGGTGAACATGAATTGACATTTCTTTTACATTTCCATCTTAGTGGATTCGCTGAGTACTGCTGCTTTGATTGGGGTAATAGCAAGTCTGAGTGAGTCCAGAGGAGGGCAGTTAAGAATGGTGAAGCAGATCAGAGCCAACCTTTCTTTTTTTCCTTTTAGGGATTGAAGAGGTTAATGACCATTTGCCAGAAGCACTTTCCTACCGACCCATCGAAATGTGTGGAATACAATGCACTCTGAGACCTTCTCAAGGGTTGTAAATGACAGCAGGGCAGCACGACTGGGCTTCTGAATGGACCAATAGAAATGAGAAAGGAAGGGAGAGGAAGTTTCCCAGCTTGGTTTTCCACCTGGTACAGCACCTGGCTGGTTTTAAGAACTGCTGGCTCTCATCACATCTGATTACACACTGATTTTTGTGTCTTGCTTTCATTTTAAATGTCAAAAAATGAAATTCTAGTGACTTCCCCCCACAATTTAAATGTGTAGTCCACAGTCAAAGAAAGAAGGAGTTTATAAATGACTTTTTCCCTCTAGACCTGAAAGTTGTGGCTTGATTAAAAAGAAACACTTGAAGGTGGACTTAATTATTTCTGTAAAATATTATAATTTGCACATTGTCTTTTGTATAATATTTATAAAAAATATTTTTGTATATGGTTAACGAAAATATGGAACCATTTAGTGAAAATTTGTAGTCCTTATATGTTGCTGAAGTTTTGCTCTTTTGCAATAGAAATTTGAATGTAAATGTTGTTACCACTGTTAACTCTAGTGTTATTTATCTTGTGTTTTAAGGGTGGCTTTTATCTCCCAAGAAGTGTAAATTTGAATATTTGCCATCTCTCAGGAAAGACAGAACTAGCAGCAAATAGAAGTTTGTAAACCAAAGATGGTACATCATCCCAAGAAAATCTCAAAACAAAGTAATCCCAGAACATCTTGGTTCAAGTCTGAAAATGGACCTTTGAGCCTGCCAATAGTGGAGGCATTTTGATGGTGTCTGAGACTTCCATGCTCATTAGACATGTGGCTGACTGCTGCTCTCTGCTCCACTTTGCCAGATACAAGAGAAAGGTGCCAGGGTGGATGTCACTGCCTTTGACAGTATATCCTGATATGATTTTCCACAGAATGAGGCCTAGTAAAATTGGCACAGTGTCTTGCCCTGGTCACTGTGAGGAGTCTGTGTCTTAGACATTGGGAGGACCAAGTCGAGTGTTGCAGACTGGGTGTATGGACATGGGAACCAGAGCCCCCTGACATACCTGCTGACTTGGCCGCAAGGCACTTCACCCTTCTAAGCCCAGGTTCCTCATCTCTGAGTCAGCAGATAGTAATAATCTTACGTATCTACTGGTTATTGTTGGACTTAAGTAAAATAAAATGCTTAGCCCACTGCTTGGCACACAGTAAGGGTACAGCAAATGTAAGTTATGTTGTTGTCAGTGTTGCTGTTTTTGTTATTAGATGGCAGTTAGAGGAACTTTGACAAGCCCTGCAGTTAGAGGCAGTGTGTACTTACCTGATGATAATAAGAACAAGGTAGCATCAGCAACGACAGGAGTAACACTAGGAGCATTCATAAAGCTTTCCTGTGGCTGGGCTCTAGGGCTGCCTCCACAGTTCTGAGAGCAGAGAATGTGATGGGAGCTACAGGCAACTGAATGGATGGGAGCAGATTCATAGTTACTTTTTCTGGCCCCTCTAGGGAAGGCATGAAATCCAGTTTAGGCCACTTTGGGTCTCTGGCTTACATACCTGGTGATTTCTGCTGGTTATATGTTGTGTGCTGGCTGAGGTCCGATGTCTGCGATTGAATCAGGGGTCTGACTCTTTCTTGTGATTGAATTAATTAGAATTTATGGGAGCTTGCTAGCATATGATTTATATTTTCATAAAATATAACCATGATCTTGACTTTTATCATGTAGTCTTGTTGCAGAAGACTTCGTTTATAAATATTGCTGAATGAATACTACTCACATTACTTTTTCTTCATTCAGAACCAGGCCACAAAATGGTGCTCATCGGTTTCTTACTGTGTTCCCATTGTCTTCACTTTTACTATTAGACCACATTTCATATAAAGAGAAAATTATCATGTGATACCCAGTACCTCCTAAAATTGACCATCATAGGGGGCACAAGGGAGTTCAGTGGTAGAATTCTCACCTGCCATGTAGGAGACCTGGATTCTATTTCCTGGTCTGTGTCTTCCCGAACAAACAAAAACCCAAACAAACAAAAATTCAACACATGTTAAAAGAATGAAATGTGACCCCTGCCATACACCATACTAAAATTAAAAAAAAAAAAAAAATTGACCATCGTAGCTAGATGGTTTGAAAAGGAAGTTGTAAGCTATTCTATAGTTCTGTGAATGTAGCCATTTGAGGCAGATTCAAAGATGTGATCCTCTCCAAGAAGTTTTCCATTTCCCTGAAATTTAATATCTTCATATGACTGTAAATGTCATGAGGATATACAGAAAAATGAGCTCTTACCATCTCCAAATCATGGACATTTCATCTCAGCAGATATGTATTTCTGTTTTTAGCTATATCTAAAACAATCAAGGCATATCTTTTAAAATTTATCACAGCTCCGAAATAATTCTATTTCCTACCTGTCTTCCCACCTACCCCAGGCTCCTGCCCAAAAGAATTGTGTTTTTTGGATTCAAGTTTAGTAAAAATTGGTTTTTCCTCAGAAGTCAACACTGTATTAGGAATGTCCTTGCCAGCTGCAAAGACTGGCAAGTCCTTTCAGCATTGCAGCAGCGTAGTGCTGTAGTGATCTAGAAGTCATGGTTGTGATTTCAGTCTTTGGGGGAAATTTAGGAAAGTCAAGCAGAGGCCAAAGATAATTGGCACATAGGGAGAGACAAGAACAGTCTGAGTCTTGTCGGAAGCAGGGAGAGGTCCTTAGAAGCCCAGTGTTGGGTAGGCAGCTGTCAAGGATGACGGAACCCAGTGGCTGCTGGGGGGAGTGTGCTTTCAGTGGGGTTTGGGGGTGGGGTGAGGGATAAGCTCATCCTCCTGGATACTTCCTGACCTACTCCAGCACTTTAGATTGCCTGATATTTGATCCCAGTAAATAATTGAGAAATACAACTCCTTTTACTTGAAAGTGATAATTTATTCAGAAAGTAAACAACTTGGGGAAGACTATTTAAAGAGTGTTTCAAAGTCTTCCGTAGATTTGAGTCTAGGTGTTCATATCACTGGCTCCTTTTCAGCCATACAATACCCTCTCATGCTCCTACACCTAGAAGGGTGGTAGAACTGAATGGGGGAGCGTGAAAGTTGGATCAGACTGTTTCCTTTGTCTGGATATCTTGACAAGCGTGACCTAATGGACCCTGCCTCCTCCCTCACCTACTCTTCCCCCAGTATACTCCTGAGAAGCCCCTGAAAAAATCACTTTATCCTGAAGAAATTTATGGTATGTATCATATTGGGAATCTTGCACTGAGAATTACTTTTTCATGGCATATTTGTATAAGAGTTTCCAGCTGTCCAGAGCTGAGAGCCAGCTCTGGTCCCTAGAGAGTCCCTGTTGGGAAAAATGTTATGGCAACTGTTTTCATCGCAGACTCTGCAGTTATATTTGCTGAATTATAACCACATGGCTAGTACTTGAATGGTTAATAGTAACTTTATAATCTCTTGAAATTTAAAAATAAGTTCTGGTGGCTTGGGAGTAACGGGAATGCAGTGTGACTAGCAGCTGCTGTGTACGAGCTGACCCCATTCACAATTCTGGAACCATATTCATTAAAAAAAATAACTTTTAACATTCACTGAAACAGTTCATTAGTAAAACATTGGTTATTTATTTTTCCCATTGTAAACTCTGTGGCACTTTATACCACTAGTTTAAGCTGATCCTTTTGTTGCCTCGATTGGTTGCTTTGTTTTGCTAGGCCACTTCCTCTTGTTTAGTCTCCTCCTTGTGCTTAAGTACCAATTTTGAAATAATTGCAGCCTTCTCAAATTTTTCTCACAGAATTCATGTTTAACACATACTTAGCCTTGGAGAGCAGCTAAGAGGTTTCTAGTCTCTTTGGGAATACTCAGATTCCTTCTCTGAGCTCCTCCTCACCCCCCCACCCCCCCCCCATTATAGGCAAGTCATTAGCACAGTTGGGAGTTTAACAACTTGCCCAAATTGGCCTCCTCTCTCAAATGGAGCTTTTTAAACTCTAGACATTGTAAACCATTAGTGAGTGGCTGAGCCTGGCTTACAGTATTTGCCCTCTCCTAAGATAGAGGGGCAAGGCCATGGCTTTGGAAACTTTGGGACCACAACCCCACAGTAAACAATCATAAATAGGCCCAATGTTACGTACATATAAATGTATCTACTTATGCGACTTGAACAAAAATTTACGAAGCGCCCTTCCGCCGCCATTTTAAATCCAGCTCCATACAACGTTCCGCTGCCGCTGCTACCGGGACTCGGTCTGCGCGCCAGCACCTCCCTGCCGACAGCTCCGCCACCATGGAGGACATGAACGAGTACAGCAACATAGAGGAATTCGCAGAGGGATCCAAGATTAACGCGAGCAAGAATCAGCAGGATGACGGTAAAATGTTTATTGGAGGCTTGAGCTGGGATACAAGCAAGAAAGATCTGACTGAGTATTTGTCTCGATTTGAAGAGGTTGTAGACTGCACAATTAAAACAGATCCAGTCACTGGAAGATCAAGAGGATTTGGATTTGTGCTTTTCAAGGATGCTGCTAGTGTTGATAAGGTTTTGGAACTGAAAGAACACAAACTGGATGGCAAATTGATAGACCCCAAAAGGGCGAAGGCTTTAAAAGGGAAAGAACCCCCCAAAAAAGTTTTTGTGGGTGGATTGAGTCCAGATACTTCTGAAGAGCAAATAAAAGAATATTTTGGAGCATTTGGAGAGATTGAAAATATTGAACTTCCCATGGATACAAAAACAAATGAAAGAAGAGGATTTTGTTTTATCACGTATACAGATGAAGAGCCAGTAAAAAAAATTACTAGAAAGCAGATATCATCAAATTGGTTCTGGGAAGTGTGAAATCAAAGTTGCACAACCCAAAGAGGTATATAGGCAGCAACAGCAACAACTGAAAGGAGGAAGAGGAGCTGCAGCTACTGGATGAGGTGGTACTAGGGGTCGTGGACGAGGTCAGGGCCAAAATTGGAACCAAGGATTTAATAACTATTATGATCAAGGATATGGAAATTACAGTAGTGCCTATGGTGGTGATCAGAACTATAGTGGCTATGGCGGATATGATTATACCGGGTATAACTATGGAAACTATGGATATGGACAGGGATATACAGACTATAGTGGCCAACAGAGCACATATGGCAAGGCATCGCGTGGGGGTGGCAATCACCAAAACAATTACCAGCCATACTAAAGGAGGACCTTGGAGAAAAGAGGAGGAAATGCTAAAGTAACCCATCTTGCAGGACGGTGTTGAAGATTGGTCTTCTGTTGATCTAAGATGATTATTTTGTAAAAGACTTTCTAGTGTACAAGACACAACTGTCCAACTGTATATAGCTGCCATTTAGTTTTCTTTGTTTTTACTTTGTCCTTTGCTACCTGTGTTATGCCTCGGTGTGGATTTGTTTATACAAATTTTATTTGTATGATTTCACGTTAAACCTCAAATAAATGCTTCCTTATGTGAAAAAAAAAATTTACGAAGCATACTGGTATTTTCTATTCTATCCTATTTCCTTAAAAATTAAGCTGGTCATGACTCTCTAATTTTGTTTTGCAACCCGCTAATGCTTTGTGACCATTAATGCAGTTTGAAAACCACTGGCTGAAAGGAATTATCAGCAAAATTAAGGAAGGAAATCATAGCAGCTATATACCACAATAAACTTTTCTTGAAGTGAACATCTCCCGTAGTAACTAGCACCTTGATCAGGAAAGTGCTTATTAACACCCCAGAGACCTCTTTGTGTCTCCTCTTAATCCATGAAACATCTTTATGTTTTTTTGAGATAATATTCACGTGCACAAACTTCACCCGCTTAAAGTGGTTTTCAGTGCATTCAGGAAGATGTGCAGCCATCATCACAATGTTTCAAGCATTTTCTTCTTCACCTCAAAAGGAAACCCTGTACCCCTTAGCACTGACTCCCCACATAGGTTATTTTCACCTGTTTTAAAATCATTTGTAAATGGAATCAAACAGTATGCTTGACTCATTTATACTTCTTTTGCTCAAAGTATGATTTCCTATGTTCATTCCTTTTGTGTGGATTACCACAGTTTTCCGTACTGTTGATGGGTATTTGAATTTCTACCGTTTTATGAATATTTTATATGTGCTATTTGGTGAATATACATTTCTATGGGGTATATACCAAGTTGTGACTTGCTGGGACATAGGGGATGTATTTACTAAGTAATAGCAGATGCTGTCACATGGTTTTCAAATGACAGATATTGTCAAATAGTTTCCCAAAGAGCTTATTCCAGCCTGCACTTCATAGGCAAAGTTCGAAAATGCCAGTTTTCCATGTTCTGACTATGCTTGATTTATATATATATCATTTGTCGTTTTCATTTTTACTCTTCTGATGGGTGGATAGTGATACTGCATTATGACTTCATTGCATTTCCGTGTTGACTAATAAAATTGAGCCACCTTTTTTCATATGTTTAATGGCCATTTGGATGTTATCTTCTGCAAAATTCCTTTTCAAGTCTTTTGTTGGGCCAACTTTCCATTGAATTGTCCACCTTTTTCTTACTGATTATAGTTCTTTATATATTCCTTGTTAGATATATTTTGCAAATAGTCTCTCTCACTCTGTGGCTTGCCTTTGTGCTAGATTGCTTTTTTATGCATAGAGGAAATAATTGTAGGATTATTGACAAATACTTTTTTTTGCTAACTGTCTCTGGCTAGATAGATTTTATAAAAATCAAGTCATATGCTGCCATGGTCAGTTACATGTGTCAACTTGGCCAAGTGGTGGGACCTGTTTGTCTGGTTGGGCAAGTCCTGGCCTGTCTGTTGCTATGAGGTCATTTCATAGAATTATATCATGACCACGATGGCTGCATCCACAGCTGATTCCATTTGTAATCAGCCAAGGGGAATGTCTTATGCAATGAGTGATGCTTAATCTAATCACTGGAAGCCTTTTAAGGAGATTTCAGAAAAGACTGGCTCTCTTCCTGCTTCGGCCAGCGAGCCTCTCCTGTGGAGTTCGTCCGCACCCTCCATCAGAATCATCAGCTTCACAGCCTGCCCTACAGATTTTGGACTCTACGTTCCACACTTACGTGAGATACTTTTATAAATTTTATATTTATGAACATTTCCTGTTGATTCTGTTTCTCTAGAGAACCCTAACTAGTACAACTTGGTACCAGGAGTGGTTCTTAAGAAACAGAATCTTAAAAATGGGTTTTTATGAATGGTTTTCTACTCTGACTGGACTCAGAGGCACTAAGCACTCTGATTCCCATAATCAGAATGACACTGCCAATCCATGGAGTGAGTTGGCAAAAGAGATAGTCAAAATATCACCATTCGCTTGTACAAAGCCAGGCTCTGGGGGATGATGTTTTTGACACCTTTACAGAGTTTTGTGGAAATAGGAGGTATAGAGAGGTTGGCTGGTTGCTGTTAGATACACTGCATACATTACTGAGTGAAAGGGATGGGCTTAAGGCTTCAAACAAGAAGCTTAAGTGCCGTCTGACAGACGAAGAAGTCTCTATGAGTGTCCTGAAGGAAAATTTTATTTCCTGTAGCCGCAGATTTGAGATCTCTGAAAATCTGACTCAGATCTTATTGTTAGAGTAACAACGTAAACTGAAATCTCAATCTTGCCTGGTGTCTGCCGTTAAGGTGAGGACATTGATTTGGAAAGGAGTGGGACCCTGAAAAATGGGATGGCAACATGTGAATTGATAATGATGTCTGGGATGAGATTGAAACCCTATGTCATGCTGAGTGTTCTCTAGATAACCCTATAATAGTCTGCCCTTAGGACGTAGCCACCTTACCTCCAGCCTGCTTTGAGGAGTTGGCCACCCAACTTCCACCTGAAGGGATTAGCCTAGAGTGATTAATCCTGTTTCACCAGATGAAACTGCAAATGAATGCCCTGAAGCAAATGGCTTGGAAGATATTTCTAATTCTTTTCATGACCCACTCCTACCACCTCTCATTTCTTCCAGACCTATAACTAGACTAAAGTCCCAACAGGCCTCTAAAGGTGAGGTACAAAGTATCACACATGAAGAAGTACATTATACTCCAAAAGAACTGTGTGAGTTTTCCAATGTATATAGACAGAAATCAGGGGAATGTGTGTGGCAATGGATTTTAAGGTTGTGGGATACTGGTGGGAGAAATATAAAGCTGGGTCAGGCTGAATTTATTGATATGGGCCCACTAAGCAGAGATTCTGCATTCACTGTTATAGCTGAGGGGTTAGAAAAGGCTTTAAGAGTTTGGATGGTTTACTGAAATATGGATCAAAAGGTGACATTACCTGAGGTTGAAATGCCAGAACTGCCCTGATATAATGTAGATGGGGGGATCCAGAGGCTTAAAGAGATTGAAATGTTAGAGTGGATTTATCATGGAAAGCCTGCTCTTATACCCAAGGAATGTCCAGAGGATGTACCTTTTACCAGAACTGTAAGAAATAAATGAGTGAGACTAGTGCCATCATCCCCAAAGAGCTCTGTAGTTGCACTTCTCAGTAATGTTCAGATATTACTGTGGGAACTGCTGTCACTGAGCTGGAATCCTTAAACACAATGGGGATAAGTGGATCCTGAGTTGGCAGAAGCCAGGTGGCAGCACTAATTGCCAAAGACAAGGTAGACATGGCTATCATAATAGATGGCAGACTCAAAGCAGGAGCCAAATAATCTGACTGGCAGTGACTTGTGGTGTTGGCTAGATGATCATGGGGTACCTAGAAATACAATAGATGGGCAGTCTACTAAATTCTTGTTTGAGCTGTATAAACAAAAGACTTCTAGGTCAATTGAACAGAAGTCTAATCTGAATTACAAAAACACAGAGTCATGGCCCCTTAATCAATTTCCAGACTTGAGACAGTTTACAGACCCAGAGCCCCTTGAATGAAGGGGAGGCCAGGTCCCTTTGGGGGAGAACCCTGTTACACTGTCACAAATTTATACTGTTAATCTTCCTCTAAGCCTTCCCCAAGGAGACCGATGGCCTTTTACCAGGGTAACAGTGCGCTGGGGAAAAGGAAATGATCAGATATTTCAGGTATATTAGACACTGGTTCAGAAGTGACATTAATTCCAGGGGACCCAAAACATCACTCTGGTCCACCAGTCAGAGTGGGGGCTTATGGAGGCCAAGTGATCGATGGAGTTTTAGCTCAGATCTGTCTCACAGTGGGTCCAGTGGGCCCCCAGACCCATTCTGTAGTTATTTCTCCAGTTCCAGAATGTATAATTGGAATAGATATACTGAGCAACTGGCAGAATCCCCACGTTGGCTCTCTAACTCATGCAGTGAGGACTATTGTGGTGGGTAAGGCCAAGTGGAAGCCACTGGAAGTGCCCCTACCTAGCAAAGTAATAAATCAGAAGCAATACCGGATTCCTGGAGGGATTGCAGAGGTTACTGCCACTCTTAAAAACTTGAAGGATGCAAGGGTGGTGATTCCCACCACATCCCCATTCAACTCTCAGATTTGGCCTGTGCAGAAAACATATGGGTCTTGGAGGATGACAGTGGATTATTGTAAGCTCAACCAGGTGGTAATTACAATTGCAGCTGCTGTTCCCGATGTGGTATCATTGCTTGAGCAAATCAATACATCCCCTGGTACGTGGTATGTAGCTATTGATCTGACAAATGCTTTTTTCTCAATAGCTACTAGTAAGGACCACCAGAAACAGTTTGCTTTCAGCTGGCAAGGTCAGCAATATACTTTCACTGTCCTACCTTAGAGGTATATCAACTCTCCAGCCCTATTCATAATCTTGTCTGCAGGGACCTGTATCGTTTCTCCCTCCCACAAGACATCACACTGGTCCATTATATTGATGATACAGTGTTGATTGGACCTAGTGAGCAGAAGTAGCAACTACTCTAGACCTACTGGTAAGGCATTTGATTGTCAGAGAATGGGAGATAAATCCAACAGAAATACAGGGGCCTTCCACCTCAGTGAAATTTCTAGGTGTCCAGTGGTGTGGGGCATGTTGAGATATTCCTTGTAAGGCAAAGGAGAAGTTGCTGCATCTGGCCCCTCCTATGACCAAAAAATAGGAACTACACATAGTAAGTCTCTTTGGATTTTGGTGACAACATATTCCTCATTGGGGTGTGCTACTCCGGCACATTTATCAAGTGACCAGAAAAGTTGCTAGTTTTCAGTGGAGACCTGAACAAGAGGAGGCTCTGCAACAGGTCCAAGCTTCTGTACAAACTGCTCTGCTATGTGGACCATATGATCCAGCAGATCCAATGGTGGTGGAAGTGTCAGTGGCAAATAGAGATGCTGTTTGGAGCCTTTGGCAGGCCCCTATAGAGAAATCACAATGCAGATCCTTAGGTTTTGGGAGCAAAAGCTTACCATCTGCTGCAGATAACTATTCTCCTTTTGAGAAACAGCTTTTGGCCTGCTACTGGGCCTTAGTAGAGACTGTACGCTTAACCTTGGGTCACCAAGTTACCATGAGACCCGAGTTGCCTATCATGAGCTGGGTGTTGTCTGACCCACCAAGCCAAAAAGTTGGGCGTGTGCAGCAGCACTCTCATAAAATGGAATGGTATACGAGATAGGGCCAGAACAAGTCCTGAAGGCACAAGTAAGTTACATGAGGAAGCAGCCCATGGTTTCCACTCCTGCCACATTACTTTCTCTTTCCCAGACCAGAGCTATAGCCTCTTGGGGAGCCCCTTACAGTGAATTGACTGAGGAAGAGAAAACTCAGGCCTGGTTTACAGATGGTTCGGCACGATATGCAGGTACCACCCGAAAGTGGACAGCTGCAGCACTACAACCCCTTTCTGGGGCATCCTTGAAGGACAGTGGTGAGGGGAAATTGTCCCAGTGGGCAGAACTTCAAGCAGTGCACCTGGTTGTTCATTTTGCTTGGAAGGAGAACTGGCCAGAGATATGTTTGTATACGGACTCTTGGGCTGTTGCTAATCATTTGGCTGGATGATCAGCGACTTGGAAAGACCATAATGGAAAATTGGTGACAAAGAGGTCTGGGGAAGAAGTATGTGGATAGACCTTTCTGAGTGGGCTAAAAACATAAACATATTTGTGTCTCATGTGACTGTGCACCAGAGGGTGACTTCAGCAGAGAAAGGTTTTAATAAACAAGTGGATAAGATGATCTGTTCTGTGGGTACCAGTCAGCCTCTCCCCAGCAACTCCTGTCATTGCCCAATGGGCTCATGAACAAAGTGGTCATGGTGGTGGGGATGGATGTTATGCAAGGGCTCAGCCACATGGATTTCCACTCAACAAGGTTGACCTGGCTACAGCCACTGCTGAGTATCGTCTGCCAGCAGCAGAGACCCATACTCAGCCCCCGATATGGTACCATTCCCCGCGGTGACCAGCCCACTACATGGTGGCAGGTTGATTGAATTGGACCACTCCCTTCATGAAAGGGACAGCGATTTGTTCTAACTGGAATAGACACATACTCTGCATATGGGTTTGCTTTCCCTGCATGCAATGCTTCTGCCCAAATTACCGTCCGTGGGCTTAGAAGAGAATACCTTATCCATTGTCATGGTATTCTACATAGCATTGCTTCTAATCAAGAAACACATTTCACAGCAAATGAAGTGCAGGAATGGGCACATGCTCATGAAATTCTCTGTTCTTACCATGTTCCCCATCATCCAGAAGCAGCTGGATTGATAGAATGGTGGGATGACCTTTTGAAAACTCAATTATGGTGCCACCTAGGGGGCAATACCTTGAAAGGCTGGGGTAATATTCTCCAGGAAGCTGTGTATGCTCTGAATCAGTGTCCGCTGTATGGTGCTGTTTCTCCCATAGCCAGGATCCATTGGTCCAGGAACCAAGGGGTGGAAATGGGAGTGGCACCACTCACCATTACCCCTAGTGATCCACTAGGAAAATTTTTGCTTCCTGTCCCTGCAACCTTGAGCTCTGCTGGTCTACAGGTTTTAGTTCCAAAAGGGGGCTGTGCTTCCACCAGGAAAAACAGGAATGGTACCACTGAACTGGAATCTAAGACTGCCATCTGGTCACACTTTGGGCTACTCATGCCCCTGGATCAATAAGCCAAGAAGGGGATTACATTATTGGCTTGTGTGGTTAACCCTATCAGGGGAAAATAGGATTGCCACTACACAATGGTAAAGAAGAGTTTTCCTGGAGTATAGAAGATCCCCTAGGGTGTCTTTTAGTACTACCATGCCTTGTGATTAAAATCAATGGAAAACTGCAACAACCCAGTCCAGGCAGGACTACCAATGGCTCTGAAACTTCAGGAATGAAGGTTTGGGTCACCCCACCAGTCAAAAAACCATAGCCAGCTGAAGTGCTTGCTGAGGGTAAAGGGAACATGGAATGGGTAGTAGAAGAAAGTAGTGATAAATATGAACTATGACCACATGATCTGTTACAGAAATGAGGACTGTAATGCTGTTTTGTTCATGTTATACTATTTAAATTGTAAGATATCAAGTTTAAGAATGATTTAATGTGTTTTCAGTTATATGCAGGACAGTTGAATATTGTTAGGTGAAAGAAAAAATGCATGTTTTATTGTTTTTATTTAGAGATTAGGTATGGTTTAAGGTGATGTGTATAGCTGCCAAGTTGACAAGGGTGGACTGTCATGGTCAGGTTCATGTGTCAACTTAGCCAAGTGCTGGTACCTATTTGTGTGTTTGAACAAGTGCTGGCCTGTCTGTTTCTATGAGGACATTTCCTCATAATGTAATAAAATTACATTATGATCACATCAGCTGCATCCACAGCTGATTCCATTTGTAATCAACCAAGGGGAGTGTCTTCTTTAATGAGGGATGCTTAATCTAATCACTGGAAGCCTTTTAAGGAGAATTCAGAAGAGACAGGCTAGCCTTCCTGCTTTGGCTGGTGAACTTCTTCTGTGGAGTTCGTCCAGACCCTCCATCAGAATCGTCAGCTTCACAGCCTGCCCTACAGATTTTGGACTCTACGTTCCACAGTATGTAAGACACTTTTATAAATTTTATATTTATGAATATTTCCTGTTTGTTCTGTTTCTGCAGAGAACCCTAACCAATACATATGCCAATATTAAGTAAGAATATGGGGGTTGACAGAAGAGGAAATCATTAAGTGAATGTCTCCAATATTTTTTAATTTTAGTTTTATTAGATCTTGATGTCATTTAGGACTTGGGACATTTCATTTCTCTTCTTTGGGTGTATAATTTTTTGTCCTTTATGTATGTGGTGTAGACTTTTAGCTGCTTATGTTATTTTCCTTCTCCTCATCTTTCCTAACAGTGAAAATGGGACTTCCCCAAATCTGGGTTTGTTGCTTGGCACGGCCAAGGTGAAACACACTGAATAGGTTGAGGAGGAAAAAAAGATTTATTTACATATGCAGGAGAGCAGGGGAAACTTACCAAATCTGCCTCCTTATAGTGATTTTACAGTTGGCTTTTATAAAATTAGAGACAAAGAAAGATAATCATTTTGGGTAACAGGCAACAGGGGTCTACAGAACTTCATTAATTCTCTATCTCAATTATTTATTATTTCCTTCAGAATTTACTACTTCTGTGACACCTGGTCATGGTGCCTCCAAGTCTGGGGCAATAAATAAAAGTATATTCATATCTGGATGGTGTGGGGGTGACAGATGAAAGCTTATTTATATCTGGGTGCAGACTTTACATTTACGTATTGCTCCTCTGTGAGACTAAGAGCTCAACTTCACAGCTTGCTTACAGTTTTAAGGTTACTTTTAAAGGCTATTACTACAACAGAATCCTAATTTGTTCAGAGCTGTAGGTTGCACAGCTGAAATGATTTCTTTGTAATAAGGGTTGTGGTGTGATTCTGCCAGTGAGATAGGGACAGAATTCTATTGGGTGCATTTGCGGGGAAACATCTTCTGGCAGTCATCTTCTCTCCTTTTTCTGTTTCCTGGAGAGGGGTCATGATGCAGAGATGCTTGACATCCATCCCTCGATCTGGACAATGAGAGACCCATGCTAAAGATGGCAGAGCAGGAGAAAGAGCCAATTCTTAGATTGCATTACAGAGTCATTGAACAAGCCTGAACTGCCTTCCTCGGGGGTTCATGTTCTATTAGAGAAATATTGGTTAAACTGCAGTTGGTTTCCATTATATTCTGTTAGACTCAGTCCCTAAGTGATATAATAATATATTACTCAGTTTCTTGGCTTTCAGAATCATTGAGACAAGTGGGTCATGGAGATTAAAAGATTAAAATCTGACTTTGCCACATCCTCTTAAAATAGAAGTAGATATAACTGCACTTACTTGAATCGGTTCTGTGAATATTGGTATAAAGTGATTTCAACTGCAGAAAAACTACTAATCAAACTGAAGATAAAATCAGTTTAAGAACAACTAGGTGTTAACAGAGCAGATGCCAGAAGAACTCTTGGTCTGTCATAGACTCTTCGTCACCGATTCGATTGGACAGAGCATATCACTCTTGATCCTCTCATATTATTTCCAGATCTCCATTTGAGTGAGACATGACTGTGAGAGGAATAAACTTCTTTCTGCATATTTGTTATGAAGGTGAAAGTTATTTAAGAAAATACATGATTGTGTTTTCGTCATTCTGGGAAACATGTCTTGATATACTTGGACTAGTTTTTCCTACAAATCCTTCTGAGACTGATTCATATTACACTAACTTGGGTCAGAAAAGATAGGCATTTTTTTGTCCTTCAAAAACTTTAAAAAAATGTAAATATTGGGAATTAGTTTGACCTATGTGATCTAGTAGTAGATTTTCAAGGTCTCTAGTTAGAATCTAGGGTTCTTTAGTTCTTCCTCCAACTAGGCACTTTCAGGGAATTGACTAGACACAACTCAGAGAGGTGAGATGCTTAGATGTTTGGGAGCCAGATTCCTGGCCAGTGGGTCATGAAGCTGTTATCGCTCAGCTCCAAGTCTGCCTCCATACTCTGCTTTGTGATGAGCCTCTGCAAAACAAAGCTGCTTTGCTAGCCCCTCTTTGTTAGGACCCACTACTAATGGACATATGAGAGAGACTGGGCCCAGGAGGAGGAAGAGGGGATCTGCACTGTTTGAGTCATGTCTCCCACAAAGACCTATTCAAATCCTAATCCCAGCCCTGTAGGCTGTGAACCCATTTTTTCAGTAGGATCTTCGAAGAGCCTGTTGAGATGAGGCCAAAATAAAGCAGGATAGGCTATAACCCAATATGATAGAAGTCCCTATAAGCAAAGGAAATTTGGACACAGGGTAGTAGAAGCCACAGGAGGAGACAGAAAAAGACAAACTGCCATGTAACAGAGGCATATTAGCCAGCAAGCTACTGCCAGAACACTCCAGACTCCAGGAGAAAGCATGGCCTGAAGAGACATTGATTGTGGCCTCCAAAACCGTGAGTTATAAATTCCAGTTGTTTAAGCCAACCAGTTTGTGAAATTTGTCATAGAAGTTGTGGCAAACTAAGACAGTTCCTGTTCTTGACTGGCAACATGACAACGGTTCTCTAGTCTGGCAGTGACAGTTAATTTCAGAAGCAGTATTTCCATACTTGTAGAACCAGCTTCATGTTGCTACTCAAAGATCACAGCACTGTCAGCTGGTGCCTGCCCTCTTCAGAGGTTTTTCTTTCAGCTCTGCAGGTCCTGCCAAGTTTTTGAGGCACTGAGTCCATCCAGGTGGTGTCCAGTCCTCTGAGATCTGACTCCTACCTCTATGGGGCTCTTCCCTCAAGCATCTCAACTTTGTAATTTCAGACTCTCATCTTTGTTTCCCAGCTCTAGGAGTGAAACTGCTTCCTGCAGTTGTCTGTGTCCCCTTTTTACCTTATTAGCTCTTGAACCTGGTTATAGTAAATCATCTCTGTTAAAATAATTGGTGTGGTCTTTGTCTCCATATAGTAGTTTGCAAGATTTTCAGCTCCTGAACAAAAGAGAAAGACCCAGGTCCTCCTCCAAGTAATTCCAAACTCAGGTGATTTTCCACTAGCACCAGCACATGGCTTTGTTCCTCAGCTATGTGATTCATCTCACATGGGGGTAACTACAAGATTGTTAGAAATTCTAGTCAAGTCCAACCCTATCCCCCTCCCTCTTTCGTTCCCACACTGTTCCTCAGTCTCTTCCAGCATTCTGTTTACTCACCTTCTGCTCTCCTGCTTTCTTAGGACCTTCCTGGCACCCTTCTCTTTCTCACCAGTCTAGACTCCATTTTCATCACTCACTCTTTCCTAGTACCCTCTGCTCTCCTGTCCTCTTACCTTTCTTCCACACCCATGCCACAAAGCTCAGCTGGTGACCATCCCAGCATCCTTCTCCTCCTATGCCCTGGGAATGCTGCTGGGGGGAAGTCACAGGATCTGCTGAGCCTCAGCAGTGTCTGGAAGCCTTTCTCATCTTCCTCTCCTCTCAGCAACCATTCTGATCCTTCATGACTCTGCTCAAGACCTCTATCCTGCTACCTCTTTCCGTCCCTCTTGGAGCATATCCTCATCTACTTTTTCTCACATTACGTTGAATCTGGAGGCAGTCTTGAGGTGTATTTCTACCTCCAAACTTACCTGCTTATCTTTTCCTCCCTGACTTGGATAGGTATTCTTCCTCCTGTTGTAGGCTAAATCTTCTGACTTACCTGCTTTCCTATGACCATCTAAAGTATAATTTAACTGACATTGATTTTCTCTTTCTCTCCACCCTCCACATAATGTAAACTCCATAAGAGCAGGGACTTTGCCTCTGTTTTTGTTGCAGACGTGAGGAGTGAGAGAGAGAGAGAAAGGAAGCAGTCCTGGAAGGCAGTGTTGCTGGGAACTGAACTGGGAAAGGCCTTGAGTGGAGCAGGCTTGGAGAGGAAGTTCAAGAATTCAGTGTTCCTTGTGTTTGCTTGCTGGACATTCCTGCAGAACTGTTAAGTAGGCTGTAGGATGTACAAGTGTTAGAGAGGAGGTCCAGGATGTTGGGATAAATTGAGGTGTAATCAGCATAGAGGGGGCATTTCAGTCAGGATACTGGATAAGACTTCTAAAAGAGTGAGTGCCCATGACAAAAAGGAGTCTGAGGATTGAGCCCTGTGGGAACTGCCAATGCGAGGAGTTTGGGAGATGAATTAAAAACCATCAAGGAGAGTGAAAAGCAGGGTGCCAGTCTGTAGGAAGAGGAACCTAGGAGAAGATGAAGCCCTGGAATCCAAGAGAAGCAAGTGTTTGAAGAGGCAGGATGGATCTGCTCTACCTGGTGCTGGTAGGTCGTATGGTGTGAGAGCAGAGCATTAACCATTGGGTTTGGCATGATGGGGAGTCATCACTGACCTTGACAAGAGGGGTCTTGCTAGAGTGGAGGGCATGAAAGCATGATTAGAGTGGGCTTGGGAGATAATGAATAAATGAATAAAAAATAAATGAATTAGGAGCCTACTCACTTGTAGGGATAAAAATGTATGAAGAGAAACAAGGGGTTCTTTCTAATAAAAATTCTGGTGAAATTATAAACCTCTGGGCCCTATCAGTCAATCTCCACTCTATATTCCTGAATTGCAATCCAGGGTCAGGGCACTGCTCTGTGTGAGGTGTATAGGTTATGCCACTGCAGGCTGCTTTGGCCTTTGCCATCTCGGATCAGTCAACCCCCTGAATCAGGGAGGGGCCAATGGGAGACCCCTGTCTTTATACTTGTTTTCTCTTACCCTTGGCAATCTTTTTAATCTCTTCCTTCTTTCTCTTGAACATCAGTCACTACCTTTCCTCTTATATTGGGGTCGTGTGCCTGCTTGTCCAATCCATGAGGGCAAGTTTTGAGGGCCTGGTCCCAGCCCAGAATGTTCCATGAAGTGCCTGACTGAGGCTACTACCTGCTGCCTGGCCCTCATCAGTGGAGCTCTTACAGTACTCCTATTTTTAGAGACAATTTTGAATATGAGCTTCTTCAAGATGATATTCTGGGAGAAAGGGCTGGCTACTTGTAAAGCCTTCTCCTGAAACGGGGGTGTTCCCTCACAACCAAAGTAATACTTATTTGTCATTGCCTTATTGGTACCATGTGAGGAAGTGTGTTTACCTGTGTGTGTGCATGTAAAAAAAGTGTGCCTGTGTGTGCATGGTGTGGGTAGGAATGTAGGATAGGAATGGAAACAGTCCCATCTTTCTGAAGGGCCAGCTGCTTTCATGTGATAGTTCAATTTTAATGAGGAGATAGGAGATTTATTTCCTCAGGTGTGACTTATCTACATGCAAAAGACTTGTAGAAGGTCCCTGGTTTAGTTTCTTTTTAAAAATCAGTGAAGATTATTGTGAGATGCTGAGGTTTTGGTTGCCTCTCCAAGGAAGGCAGTTTCCCATGGGCAGTTTTGGGGGCTTGAGAAATATAAATGTGGGCTTGTTTCCAGACATGGTCCAGATCCTCTGTGGACTGTTTCTGTTGTTTGGAGCCCTGTCTAGGGTCAGCCCTCTCCAGGGTCAGCCCTCTCCAGGCTCAGCCCTCTCCAGGCTCAGCCCTCTCCAGGGTCAGCCCTCTCCAGGGTCAGCCCTCCCCAGGGTCAGCCCTCTCCAGGGTCAGCCCTTTCCAGGCTCAGCCCTCTCCAGGGTCAGCCCTCTCCAGGGTCAGCCCTCTCCAGGCTCAACCCTCTCCAGGGTCAGCCCTCCCCAGGCTCAGCCCACTCTGGAGAGATATACATAGTTTAGAATATATTATTTTTATGTAATTAACAAAATGACACTACATTTTGTAGTCTCGACTAAACAGAGCTTTCCTCTATCACCTAGCAAGCCAAGAAGCCCATATCATCCATAGGTTAACTCTTAAAAAAAGAGCCTAGTGAGTTCCCTGAATTCCAGGTTTCTGGAAAGCTGTAAACCTGCTGAATCATCTGTCAAACCAAACACAAAATCTCCAAGAGGCATTAGGATCTTTTCATTTGGAAAATGCTTTAATAAGTGTTGACAACACTGTTTTGCAAAATGTAAAGGTACTATACAAATTCTTAATACAAAAAGAATAAATTAAAAGCAGATTTCTTTTTAGTTCTGCAACTTTTTTCTACAACGTTCATCTTTTCCATTGATTACAGTTGAACAGAATCCAGTCAAATCTTTTTACATGCTCGACAGCCAGTTCAGGAGCAACCTAATCTTTTTCCCCATTATTAACTAGAGTCCCTTTTACACAACCTGCAATAAACTATAGCCATTAATGGATATGTAAAACTTTACACCTAGTTAACTAAGCAGTAACTGGTCATCTGATAGCACCTGCCTGGGGTTTGCTAGATTTAGAACTAAACTAATACTGAATGGAAACAAATTGGAATTTTAACAGTTTCAACACTCACCTGCATATAATAAAAAAAACAAAAACAAAAACAACTGACCACAACAGTTTGATGTATGTGTTGACACCAGCTTTCTGGCTAAAGTGGAAATGTCTTACATGTATCCAAAGAATCCAGTAGGGGCTTTATAACAGACTAGGGGATTCATATTTCATTTGAAAGAAATATGGATCTACGAAGGTTTGCAAGTGCTTGTGAACAATTCCTATATCGTTTCCCTCCACATTGTTAATTAAACGTCTCCAAGGACTAACACTGTTACATGTGTACCCATTGATCGCAGCTCAACAGTAAAACCTGTTTTACTGCCAGACCATCGTGATATTTGTCTGAATTGTGACTCCCACTTCCACTCTGTTCCCCTCTGTCCTCAGATCCAAACTATAAATTTGGGTTTTCTAAAAAGACTTTTCTTCTGTCTTTTCTTGTGACTCAGCTGGACTAAAAGCCTGATGAGATTTACTTCAGGTATAATCTCAAATGACTCTACCTGGATGTAGTCTGGTTGCCTTCTCTCTTTTTGTCACATGTAACTAACTCAATCCGATTATTCATGCATCTTCTTTTGGGAGAAAGAAAAAAAAGAAACAAAATGGCCCAGTGATAATGCTTCAGAATAGGGAAGGGGGGGAACCACCCTTGCTGTTTGTAGCACTGACGATCAAAATAACAGTAACAAAAAGACCCCCTCCCACCAACCCTCCAAATCAATTAGTCACATTATAACCAGTTTGTATTCATCCTGCAGGATTTATCCCTAAAGTGTTCTCTGAATATGAATGTCTCCTGCAAACTGGTGTCACCAACTGCGCCATGCACAGAGCTGGGGACCCAGGCCCCAAATGTTCCCAGAGACAAGGCAGAGAAGAACATGCTCGCTGGATGCCAGCCCTGGGTGAGCTCTCCAGCTGGATCCCACTGGACTTTGCAAGCTGCAGCGAGGGAGCACCGTGAGGACTGATTTCCTCGGAGCGTCTTCTGAATCTCCTAGTCTGGTAGTTTATTGTTGTTCTTAGATCACATATACATAAAAACAAATATTTTCTTTTTTACGCTAAAGCTAACTTGGGTTTGGCTTTCCCACAAAATCGCCCCACCCTGCTCCTGCCCCTGGCTGTTGGATGTCTTTCCAACAGAAGTCATGACGAGTGAAGTCTCCCTACCCCAACCCATGCCAAGAAGCACAGCACAGCACCTCTGTGGTGACAGTGTTTGTGCCATCTTGAATAACCCAATTCAGATTGTGCGCTTGTTAGTGATTAGAAAAGTACTGTTGAGGCCTTTGATGAATAATGATGGCTTTCCAGTTGTGTTTGAAGCATAGCTTAAACACATGTGAACATGCAGCTCCCACACACCTTTTCCTCCTTCTTCCTTTCTTTCTCTTTCGGTGTCTGCAGACAAATGTGGTGCATCGAGGGAACTGACAGTGTTGTAGGCATGTGGCCCCTCGGGAGCTGCTTTTTTTCCAACCCTGTTCTGTCTGCTAGCTAGTAGACCATGAGTAATGTCTTATTACTGACGAGCATAGTTGGGTTCTTTGAAGAAGTGACACACTGTTAAAGTTGGTGCCAAGAGGCATCGGATCTGAGCTCTTTGTCACACAAGTGCTCAAACATAAAATGAGCCACAACAGTTAAATACTTGGACAGTGGTGTGCTTTTCCCTTAGTTTCCCACACAAAATAAAATGAAACACCTTGTGCAAAAAAAAAAAAAAAAAAAAAAAAATAGGATACACTTTTACTGGTTGGTTGTTTTAATGACAGAGAACCACTTTTGGCAACCATCACCTTAAGGTGACCACACATCCCCAGAGGAGGGCAGTTGCATGTCTCGGGCTTGGGCTCAAGTACCCAGTAGGGACCAGGGTTAAGCGCTCTGCTCATCCCCACAGGCCTGCGTTCCCTCGGGCTCAGATCAATGGAGTGCATGAGTCAGTAAAGCCCCCCGATGCCCTCACCCTTCCCCTCATGTTGGGTTAGTTCCTCAGGCTCTGGACTGAGAGAGAAGTGGAATGCAAAGGAGGAGGGATGAAGAAAGGGGACAATTTACAAACTCACTTGTTATATGTAGTGGCAGTTTAAAATGGAAAAAGAAACATCACTGCAGAAAGAATGCCTTCCTCTTGACCCCTCTTGGTGTATGTGTGTGTGTGTGTCTGTATATTTTTACTTATTTTTAATCTTTGGCAGCATAGAACTGATTGTGATTCTCTGGTGTGTCTCTGAAGTGTGAAGCTTCCTTTTTCATCTTTTCCCCCAACCACACCCATTTTCCCCAAGCTGTTTCATCAAGGAGTACTTCAGGGGATAGCCAAATATCCCTTAGGAGGTGTCCTCTTCATGCTCAAGAAGACAGGCTGGCCACCGCTTCAGTCTTTCTGGATCACCCTGTACTAATTAGTCCCCCTTCCTGTTCTCTACCAGTGTCATTTGTCCGTGGGAGTTTGATGCCAGCCAGTCCCCCTGAAGGTTCCTGGCCTGGAGACCAACAGGGCAGGGGGAAGCCATCGAGGTGCCATTGAGGATTGGTGCCTGGCTCTCCGTGGGCAAAAGAGCCAGGGTACACACAGTGGGACCGGAACCTTCCAGAATGTCTCCTCAGTCAGGGTTTTGAGGGTGAGGGGGATGCGGAGACGGAGAAAGAAAGTGCTGAGGGCCGAAGCTGGTGCAGGGTGACAGTGCGTCTGGGTAAGGCAAATGAGAGGCAGTGAGGTGATCCCCGGATGGCGCTGAGGCGGCAGACTGAGGCCAGGCAGCTCACACAAGGGTCCCGGGCTTGGCTTTTTCCTGCCCGTACCATTGGACATCAGCTAGTTCTGGATAGAGGGGAGAATCCAGGAAACAGCTATCACTGTAATTCCTGCAGGGGGTCCAAGAAGGAAGATGAGATGTTACTGGGGCTGCACCGAATGGCTGAGTTCAGAAGTGTGTGTCTACCAGACAGGGCCTGTGCCTGCCATTTGAGTCCACAGGAGCCTCTGTGTGCCAAAACCCACGAGGACCGCGGCCTCACACTCCAAACAGAGGCTTTCACAGATGGAAAAGCGTTCACATAAAGGGGACCCGGTGAAACCTTGAACATCTATGAAAGGGAACATGCAGGTGAGCACCTACTCAAAGCAGGGCTTCCCAAACTCAGTGGCTCACAGCAGTCACCTGGGGAACCCAGTCCTTCTCAGGGGACTCTGGCTTAATTGGTTAGGATGTGCTTAACCTGGGGGCCTTCAAAGCTCCCCAGGGGAGTCTATGGACAGCCAAGACCAAGAATCTCCAGTGATCACTTTCCCACAGGGAAGCCACTCGGGTTGGCCTCTGTGAGACCCAAGACTGGATTTCATTACTGTATTTTTCATGTGCCCTGGAAAACCCCTCAAAATGTGATATTTCTCCATAGTGGAACTGAAATGACATTTTCAATGGAGTTTTAATTTTTTTTTTGTTTGTTTGGTATGCTGTATGATGGGGTCACATTTCATTCTTTTTCCACGTTAGTATCCCGTGGAAATAATATAAATATAATTCAGCACCTTTTGCTGAATTTTTTTTGTTTCTTTGTTTTTGTTGGTTTCTTTTGTTTGTTTTGGGAAGTACATGGGTCAAGAATCCAACCCGGGTCTCCTGCATAGCAGGTGAGAATTCTACCACTGAACTACCCTTGCATGCCCTCAATGGAGGGTTTTTTTTTTTTTTTTTTTTTGCATGGGGAGGCACTAGGAATTGAACCCAGGTCTCCCTCATGGCAGGTGAGAATTTTGCCACTGAGCCACTGTTCCATCACCCTCAATGGAGTTTAAAAAGTTCTTTAATCAATGCTGACTGTTTATGCTAAATAACATGTGTTGGTTTTGTGATAAAACAAAATGTTCATTTAAAGTATATAGGAAAGTATCTAGAAGACCAAAAGAAACATTTTTTTTAAAAAAAAAAAGCCTGTTTCAGCCATTATTAAGGATCATTAATCAGAAAAGCAGCCTCTCACGTACCTCTACCTAGGCAAAACAAACTTCAGACTTCAGCTCCCTGATCATAGTTTGGCTGGGAATTGGCAAGTTGTTGAATAGAGGACAGTTAAGGAGATAGTGAGGAGAGACCTCCTGGGTCTCCTCCCTACTCTGCACCTGCTCCAGCATCTCTGACCTCAACCTGCAGAGCTCCGCACTGCCCAGTAGCAGCTGGAAGCTGGCCTGGATGGCCTTTGGGCTCACCCCTTTGTTTTAGGTTTTGCACGAAGTAGCCTCTGGTTTTCATTTGTTGTGACTTCTAAATGGGTGAGACCTATAGGCCCTGTGCCACCTTTATGTCTGGACTTTCACATGTGACCTCCCCAGAGCATATGCCATTTCAGGGATAGAAAAATCAGTCTGAAAACACCATAGGGATGTTCTGTGTCAAAAGCTGATTCCCCTGCAGCTGATCTCCCCACACCAAAGACCGGGGGTGTGGTGGGGATGGCGGCACGAAGACACTATTCTGTGCAGTTTGAAGATGAGGAGCCTAAAGAACATAGCAAGGTGCACAGCCTCATAAATCAGTTCACAGTTAAGAACAATCAGTGTGCCCTCTTTTCCTGCTTGATTTGCTGACCTCTCTATGAACAAACAAATGAAGGTGTCCTGGGATTTTGTTAGTTTCTCAGGTGGCTTGAAGCTGGAAAACCCAAAGGCACCTATGCCTAGTAAGGGCCAGTGCTGCTTAAATATGGCTGCCGAGGCCCTCACCAAGGCTACTGGCCTTGGACATGAGGCCCTCCCAATCTCCTGCCCACCCTGACAAAACTGACCCTTGCAACTGTGCCTAAGAGATTGAACGCTTTTAATGAGAGAAAGCTGGGCCCCACCGAGGACACAGTCTGCATGTCTTTGGGGACAGCCCCTCCTAAACTCACACGACTCTGCAGGTGTGGACAGGTGACCCAGAGGGCCACTTAGAGTCCTCTGGGCACTGTCACTGAGCATGGGCCAAGCAAGGACAGATTCCTCCTTGAGAGCTGCTGTTGGAGAGGTGCTGGTTGGATTACAAACCCAGGATGTCAAGTTTCTCCTAGGCGTGAAGGTAAGGAGAGCAGGGAGCCGAGTGAAGAATGGAAAGAGAACTAGAGAACCTTCAGTCCAACTTCACCCCAGCTTCTCTGTTATGTCAGCCAGAGGATTCTCTTTCTGTTTAAGCTGGTCAAATTGATTTCTCTCTTGGATACAATTAATACAAGCACATTTAAATCATTTTTCTTAAACACTTGATGAAAATTTTATTCATGGTACAAATATGATCTGAATCCCTCTGGGACAAATTTTCCTTAGAATATAAGGAACTGCCTCAGCCTGGGTTTCCCAAAGCTGTCCCGTGAGATGCTGAGAGGAAATGAACTTATTTGTCTGTGCGACTATTTTTAAAGAATGCTTTCTTTTGGAGTGTTACAGTGTACGTGGATATCATATCAAAGGCTCTGAGAACTCCTGCATTACTTAGTGTCACCTAGAATTTCCTTAAATGCATGAATTCTTTGTCAGTATTATCTATTACTATCCACAGAACACACTTTGGAAAATATTATCTAATGTAGCCTAATATTATAAAATGTGTTTCAACCTCTTTTAACACTGTATGTTGAATCCTAAATAGTTTCCGTTAAAGTTACCATTATTGACTACTGTTAAGAAAGTTGAGTAATAATTGTGTTACAAATACAAAGTACTTTTATAACAATCTAGTCTGCCTCAGAGGAAGGAAGGTCCTCTATATAACCCTTATAAGAAAGGCTCAGGAAAAGGCTGCTGAGCTTGAAGCAGTGGTGTGATAGCTGGAGGACAGGGTTCTTGTGATGGTTAGTTCTTTATGTGGAGCTGCAGCCAGGCCCTTGGCTGACCCTGGTGCTCTTCTCCACTTCTCAGTGAGGTTCCCAAACCACAGAATCCCACATCTGATCGGCCACTGAGATGTCACTGAGTCCTCTGTCTTTCAGCCTTTTGAAGGTATTGAACAAGAGCTCACCAGACACCCGATGGATAAAGTAGCTAAACCAGGAACTGAGGATAGGGTATGGGGAGCCCACCACTTGACTGTTAGTTTGGTTCCCAGTTGGCCGCAGAAGGGGCCCTACTCCTGCCTCTGAGAAGGGCATGCCTGAAAGCATCCCAGAGGGAGCTGGCTGCTACCTAGTTGGAAATGCACTTTTTTTTTTTTTTCAGATTACAACGAATATATTAAAGGGAAAAAAGGAGCCCACCATGGCAATATGAAGCTAGAAGTAAAGACTTAACTCATCCAACCCTTTGATGTTTTACACAGAGTATTTCTTAGTGATCTCCCACTGTTTAAGTATATAACATGGTTTTTAAATTATGATTAAACATTGAAGCTTAACATGTAGACATTTTATCCTTAAGTCCATGCTTCTTAGTTGGGACAAATTCAGTTCTACACAAATTGTTGAGAAACACCACTTGCTAAGAAGAAAGAGTTAACAAAGTAGACCATTTAGGAAGTAATTATTCTTCACAAATAGTGTGAACAGGTGGCATTATAGCCCCTCTGGTAAATTTAAGTAAAAGCCCTTCCTTGTAGGCTGTTTTGGGATCTAATACAGACCTCCTAGAGCTGAAGCACCAGGGGGTGCCATTAGACCTGGGCCCTCTTGGCCATGCTAGGTCCCCAAAGTGTTGCCAGTGGACCCACCAGGAAGGTGCCAGGCCCTCTCTCCTCTGCAGGAATGGCCCTGCCCGGAGCTGACTCACAGATACCCCAGACACAGCAATCAGCCGGGCCACCGGCTGGTGCAACCCCTCTGACACTGAAGGTGAGGACTCCTGAGCTCTGTCACCCACAACTAATGGAATCTGTAGCTCAGAACTGCTTGAGGTGTGGGGGTGAGGAGTTGGAAATGCAATGCCAAGATCTCGAAATGAAGTGACTTCAATGGAAGTATTTCTATAAAGTTCATGGATTGACTTTGTAGATGTATTTTTCAGCAACACTTTATCTGCCCTGCCCATCTTACTAAATGTTGAGAAAAATGGAGAAATAGGATTTAACTGTCAAAATCAACTGGTGTCCACACAGCCAGGACACTGGGCACAGTGGGGCTGCTGGTAGTATATTTTGGATCCATTTCAAGCTGACTCGACTACATTCTCACAGCAGCTCTTTAAAACCAATTCCATTCTCAAGATCCCACTTGCAGGCTTACGCCCAGCTTTCTCCACAGCAACATGAGACTCTTTGCTATTCCCCAAACACCCCTTGTTTGACTCTGCATGTGTGATTTGGCCTCTCTGGATATCCACCTGTCTAGTCCCCTTGGAGCCCCAGGCCTTTGAAGTCAGGTTCACAGAATCTCCAAAAGGCCAGAATTGGTTCCTCATGCCTCTGAATCCTTTTAGTGATTTGTTTTTAAGCCTGAGAGTGCTCAGTGCAAAAAGCTGAGGCTTTCATTCCCCTCTTATTTCTCCTAATCGATTTGCAAATTCCTGACTGTAGGGACACAGCCTCTAGCATGGTTCCTAGAATACAGAAAGGGTTCATTTTTTTTTTAATTGAATAAACTTACAACTTTTTATCCTTCTCTGAACTAACTCATCTTCTCAGTTATCACTCGAAATACTATTTACTTTCAATGTTATTTCTCCCAGTTGGACTGTAAGTCCTCGAGAACAGGAGCCAGACCAGGTATTCCTGATTGATGCCCACTTCTGGGGTGTCTCACAGTATTCAGTGCATATCGGATTCATCCAGGGGTCTAGTTCAAATGCAGATTCATGGGTCAGAAGGTGCCCAGGCAGCTCCCCTTCTAGCAAGTTCCCTGGTGCTGGTGGTGGTGGTCTAGACTACCTTTTATAAAGCAGTTGAGCATTTGGTATCACAGCCAGCTGTTATGGGTGCTGGGGTGAACATGTGGGTAATCTTAGATGCTCCTGTATCAACTCCATCTGCCCTTGGTGCTTTAAAACTTAAATTGCAGTGAGGCTGCTCTTTTCATAGACATTGATGGTTAAACCAGTAAGACCTTCCACAAACATCTGTACATATGTAGAGTCTGGGAAGGTCTAATATAAACTTTGAGGCCTTTTCTGGGAAGTCACATTGGAAACATCTAACATCTGATGTAAAAACATACATATAAACATATAGTTCCACATGTAGCTATAAGTAAGACATAAAAATAATCGCTTCCACAGCATTTGGATGTTTCCTTCTGGAAATATGACATGGGGAAAGGCCATACATCTGCAGAACATCTGGGGTCACAAACACTCATGGACAGTGGAAGGGGGAAGGGCTTAAGAACAAAACATTCCCTTACGATACCTCTATTCATCAGTACTTTGGTGAGTTGGAGACTCAGACCCATCCATAATGGGTGAGTTTTCTGTTGCTTCTCTGAACAAGGGAATGCAGAGGAAGGAAGAGAAAAGAGGTCATGTTAAAGAGAAGATTTGACACAGACATAATTAATAGCTTATTAATACATTGGAAAGACCAGTTGATTACAGGCCCAAATGTTAGTGACAGATAATGCAAGTCATGCAGTAGAATTTTCAACCCCCTTGGCTGAGTTAAAAGACCTCCTTGGTTTTGTTAGGAAGGCAGGCCTTTGACACTTTTCACCTTTTGTCATATCTTCTTATCACCTCATATAGAACAGGTTGCAGTTTGTTAATGATAATTCAACTGGATCTGATAAAAGAGTTGACTTCAAGGACCAAAATATCTTTTGTTTCAGACTGGTCTTGAGTCCTCACTAGATATATGTGGTGAAATGCAGACAAGCTTCAATGTGTAAGGATGGAGAGGCATGTATAAATTTCAGAGATTGCTGTCAGTCCAATAATGCAATCATCTATTTGGATCAGGTGAGACTGGACATGAACTGGAAAGTTTCGAGGATCCAGAGAGAAATCTTGAGATCCTAAATTCCTTATCTGAATAAGATAGGTTAGCCTTGGAGGTACCATCCACTGGAAGAGGTGTCCTTCCAGCTCTAGCCAATTAGTAAGTGAGATGCAACTCCTTTACCAAACAGGTGTTGATAGATTTTAACATCCACTCTAGAGGCGATTTCTCAGAACAAACAGAAGGGGCAACAGCAGATCAAAGTGGGCTGAGGTTATCTGCCCAGCTCCCCAGAATACAAGATTCTAAATATTTATTAGATTATAAAACTTTAGGCCTAATTTTAAAGCTATAAAAGGAGCTGGCTTTTGGCTTTATGCTGGGGTCAGTTTCTATTCAAGGTCTCAAGGTACTTGATCTCTTTTGTTTGCTAATTAAGAACAAGTGTCTAGCCAGGCACGGGACAGGATCTAAGCCTCTTCCTTAAGAGGCTTCCTGGTATTGAGACAATGGGCACCACTGAGAAGCATGCAGAATGACCTTAGGCTCAGGGCCTAGCACAGGCAGGCACTTAATCTATGTGATTCTCTTTCTCCCCTCTCTTATTCTTGCCTGCCATTTTGCAGTCTGCCAGGGTATGATCAGAACCCAACTCAAATGCTGAGAACTCACAATCTCATGGGGAAAACGTTTTCTGAAATTCTGATCAAAGAAGCACAGTTGCACTTCCTGCTCCTTCCAGCCCCACAAACTGAGGGGCCACTGTCTACTTAAAAGAGACTAAATAGAATTCTCCTGGTCCAAAGGGAAGATGATGAAAAGGAGAGAGGTGGGAGGTAACATCAACACAGTGCTTCTTTTGAAAAATGAAGTTGCCCAGGATGAAGAACATTCATCACTTCTGATAAATCTTTGCCACTACAATCTTATATTACATTCTTCCTAGTTGCCAAGGAAGCTGGTGGAACAGTCTAGAACATGGACAAGGAGTAAAGGTCTGAAAGGAACTCACCCAGTCTGCCAGGTTAGGATGTGATGGGGACTACTTGGGGGTGTTGCTCCAATTTCACTTGACGGTGTTGAGCTTCTCTGGCTTTGAGGTAAGGCAGCTGTTGGCAGTGTGGAAAGGCAGAAAGAAGATGGAGATCAGATACAGGGGAAGGATTTATGACTCAGTGGTCTATACAAACCCAGCAGCCAGGACTCACTATTCCAGGGCTGCTGGATATGACCTTCTGGCAAGTTCACAGAGGGGAAGATGACATCCCCCATTATGTAATTCCTGCCAATTATGTTTTTTTTCCCCAAACATACATATCTATTGCAAATCTATACCATGATGTGGTATCCCATGCTCCCCAACCCCGTTCCCAAAGGGACTGTTGTGGCTTCCACAGCAGCAAAGAAACTAAACCCACCTAGGTCCTTTGAGTAGAAGCTTGGAGAGGGCTAAGCAGGAAGAGCCTATTTCTCTGGACACCAGGAAGCTATGCCACAGGGCATTTCCATATATGGCCCAAATATTAAAATTGTTCTCTTCAATTAGGAATAGAGGACCTCCAGAAAGGTCCTCAGAGCTAGCTGTCTCTGTCATTTCAGACTTATCATTTCCAACCATAGTTCACTGAAAAAGGAAGCAGGGCTTTTAAAAGCTTATCAAAATCTTACCACTAGGAATTCATTGTTATGGGCAATATAGAAGTCTAGTTGGGAAATTTTAGTAGGAAGTAAATCATACTTAAATGCATCCTTTGCTTTTTGGAGAAGGGATTTTTTTTTTATCAGTAAACTTGACCTAACTTCTAAAATCTTTTAAATCTAAGTTTCAAAAGATTTACTTGATTTCTCTAAGTAAAGCAAACCTCCTAGATAAATACTACAACTTCAAAAGAACATAAACACCTCTTTTCTTTTGTCAACAGTATTTATAAACCACTGGTTCTTCTAGTAGGGTCTGGGAATCACACTCTTTAAATGGTATATATAACATATTCATTCATTCATTCTCAAAATCTTCCTGGGAAGTCAGTGACAAATTTCACTGGGCTTAGTTTACAGATGAAGAAGGAATATGGAGAAAATTCTAAGACCTGGATGTCCAAGGGCCCACTCCTGATTGCCCAAGACATTTTTATTCTGGTCCCTGGAGCTTGTTATTTGGCCAATGAGGCACAACAAACAAGTCAAAGCGGATGCTGGACAGAATGTGGGAACGTGAAGCTGGGTATGCCTCGGTGTTTGGCTTGGTCTCTTTGCCCTGCTTCTCAGGTCTTTTCTTTAATATCACTTCCCTTTGCCCTTATCTTAAACAACCCTTTCTCCAGTCACAAGTCAAATTCCTGACTTGGAGTTCCTTCCATTTGCTTCTGGTTCTCTTTGGTATTTTCAATTTTTATCATTTTCATTATGTCTCCAAATCTTCCCTTGCTTTCTTTTTTTATAGTTAGGCTATAGAATACTATCACTTTGCAAGTCTTCCTCTCTATTTGTGGTGTTTGTATTAAGTTAATATGTTCTACACTTAATCAGTGTCAGCACATAGTCACAGCTTAATAAATGCTGGTTATTATCATCATTGTTATTTCTTGGAGAATGAAAGTGGAGAGAAGGTAACTTCTTGAGGGCTGGGATGGTTTCTTCTACTTTTTATTTGATTCAGTACTGCTCAGTGCTCTGAGAGCAAAAATATAAGGTAAACCTTAATTTGATTATCAGGTACTGAAAGCACTCTGAAAACATTACTTTGTGGTTGTATCTTATCAAAATGGGAAAGTGAGCAGCAGTTATCAGTTGTCACAGATAACTGGCTTTGTTCAATGCAGAACTCAGGCACTTCATTCCATTGACATTCTGCCTCCACTGGCCAAATCTCAGGGCTTCAAGACCCAACCAACCCCCAAACCCAGCTTTCACTGGCAAGAGTGCAACAGGGTCCTCTAACCTGCTAATACCTCATTCTTCACGGGGTACAGTTCACCTCTGAATGGATAAACCTGGAGACGTGACATCCCATAACTTTCTTAGATTTCTCTGTTTAGGGATAAAAGTGGCTGGAAGGACAATGAATCTCTATTCACTGGAGAGAGTTGGGCCTGCCCACTGTGGAGAGTCGGATGCACACCCAAGCCCTCCAGAATCCACTCAAATTTTTCATCCTGCTGCAAAATCAGAGTAGAATGGGAAGGGGTGTAGGGATGGGCCTGGAGACTTGACATCTGATGGGAAGTTCCTGGAGATAACAATATCTTCTCTCTTCGCCTATTTCAGGAGACCTCCTGGAAGCTCCCCAATGACCAAAGCATCCCCACCCCCCTCACGCCTCACCTGACGTGGCTTTGCACATCTGGGGCATCCTGGTGACCCTGCTGTGCGCCACGAAGGTGCTCTGGGAGGAGGCGCTGTGCGGGGCGCCGCTGTCGGGGCTGGCGTGAGCCGGGCGCCCGTGATCCTTGTGCGCGGCGGCCGAGCGGCGGTACCACTGGCGCAGCTCGTCCGACACCGCGGCCCGACCTGCGCCCCTGTCACCGGCGCTCTCGCGACCCAGAGACGGAGTCCGCAGCACCTGCGAGCGCGACGGCGTCAAGCGCCCCGCGTCGGCCTCGTCGCCCAGCCAGGCCTCCCGGAAGAGGCCGCCGGCCGTGTAGGAGCTGGACGTCTTGAACTGGGCCTTGACGCTGTAGTGGCCCTCCTGGTCGCTCTCCAGGCTGCGCACTACCACGGGCGTGGTGCCGCCCTCCACGTACAGCGGGTACTCCTTAATGCGGTACTGCGAGCTCGGCTGGCTCTGGCTGTGCAGGTAGACCCCAGGGCCCGCGGCCCGCGCCGCCGCCAGGTTGGGCATGCTCCCGGAGTTGGACGAGGCCAGGCCGCCAGCCGACTGGTGCCGTTGCCGCTGCCGCGCGCGGGCCTTGGACGGCGAGTCCTCGGCCAGCGTGCAGTAGTTGGGGTGCATCGGCGCTGGGTAGTAGTGCTCCGAGCTGGAGTGGCTGGTGCAGGAGGAACAGTCGTCCATGGGGTCCGAGCCGTTGCTGCTACGAGTCCTTGGGGTGTAGAAATCGGGGCTCCCAGCGTCGTTCTCGGAGCCCAGGAGCTTGCCCTGGGACTCCAGACTAGAACTCCGGTGCCTAAAGTGCAGTGCGAGGCTGTGCAGTCGCGTCGGGCTGATGTCTACCGACCTGAGGAGGAGATGCTGGGGTTGGACTGAGGGTGCAGAGGGGAAGGATAAGGTGGGGGCCCTCCAATAGTTAGACCTAGGAAACAGTAAAATACAAGGTGGGCTCAGACCCTCCCCCAAGTGGGTATCTAGGAATTAAAATTCTAAGGCAGAGATGTCCTAGGAATGTAGATGCTTCATTTTGTTCCCATATGAGGACAGGTGGAAGGGACAGGTCACCTCTGGAGACCCAGCCCAGAGGCCCCACTTTGGGAGTGGAAAGTAGGACTGAGAGGACACAGGACTCACATAAGGTTTTCTTCTGGGAAAAAAAAGTCCCAGTATCTGGGGTTTTCAAAAAATTATTTAAAGGTGAATAGGTATTCTATAGATGGAAAACCAAGATAATCACTCATAGTATTGTGTTAAACCATATGATGTTCCCATTTTTGTAGGTCGGAAAACAGTTCAATAGGTACTTTATACAATTAGGCTAGATTTCCATTCCCCAGTGGAGTCACTAAAATGAAAGGTTGGTGGAATATGACACTTAAAACTGAATGATGCACCTAACCTGTACCTAAAAACCCACAAACTACCAAAACTGATTCGAGAAAAAATAATAATAATAAAAAACAACCTAAATAGCCCTATAACAAATAAGGATATTGAAGCAATAATAGAAAACCTACCAAAACAAGAACAACAAAAAAACACACACAAAAAACAAAAACAACCAAATATATCAGCAAAGAGTTAAGAACCAGATGGCTTTACTGTGAGTTCTACCAAACATTAGAAGAAGAAATAACACTGATCCTTCTTAAACTCTTGTAAAAGTTGAAGAGGAGGTAACATGTCCTAAGTCATTCTATGAGGTCAGCGTTAGCCTGATACTGAAGCCAGACAAAGACACAAGAAAATAAAACAAGAGACCAATATCCCTTATGAATATATATGCAAAAAATCCTCAACAAAATACGGGCCAATAGAATTCAGCAGCATATTAAGAGAAGTGTACAGCATCACCAAATGAGATTTATCCCAAGGATGTAAGGGTGGGTCAACACAAGAAAATCAACCAATATAATTTACCATATTAATAGAATAAAAGGAAAAAACCACACTGCTTTCAACAGATGCAGAAAAAGCATTTAACAAAATCTAACACCATTTCATGATAAAAACACTCAGAAAAATAAGAAGAGAACTTCAACATGATAAAGAGCATTTATGAAAAATCCACAGCTAATGTAACATTCAATGATGAAAGACAAAGTTTTTCCTGTAAGGCCAGGAACTTGAGAAGGAGGCCAGCTTTTACCATTTTTTATTCACCATTGTACTGGAAGTTCTAGCCAGAACACTTAGGCAAGCAAAAGAAATAAAAAGCATCCAGACTGAAAAGGAAGAAGTAAAACTATCTCTGTTGGCAGATGATGTAATCTTGTATTCTAGAAAACTCTAAAGAATCCACAAAGCAAACTGTTAGAGCTAATAAATGAATTCAGCAAAGTTGCAGGATACAAAATCATCGCACAAAATTCAGTTGTATTTCTACATGCTAGCAAAGAACAATCCAAAAAAGGAAATTAAGAAAAACAATTCCATTTACAATAGCATCAGAAAGAATTTAAAAATTAAGAAAGAATTTAATCAAGAAGGTGCAAGACTTTTGTGAACTGAAAACTTCAAAACATTGCCAAAAGAAACTAAATCAGACCTAAATAAAGGGAGAGACATTTTGTGTTCATGGGTTGGAAGACTTAATGTTGTTAAGATGTGAATACTACCCTAAATGATATACAGATTCAATGTGATCCCTATGGAAATCCCAACAGTGTTCTTTGAAAAACACTGTCATGGAAAACATGTCATAAAATTCATATGGAACTTTAAGGGGCCCCCAAAATAAATTATCTTGAAAAGGAAGCACAATGTAGGAGGCTTCATACTTCCTCACAACAAAGCTACAGTAATTAAAATAGCGTCGTACTAGTATAGGATGGACACAGAGACCAAAGGAACAGATCCAAGAGCCCAGAGATAAACTCTCACATCTGTGGTCAGCTGGTTTTCTACAATGGTGCCAAGACCATTCAGTGCGGGAAAGAACAGTCCCTTCAACAAACGGTAGTGGCACAGCTGGATATTCACATGTAAAAGAATGAAGCTGGGCCCTAACCTTCCACTATATGCAAAAATGAACAAAAAATAGGTCAAAGACCTACACTTTAAGACCTAAAACCGTGAAACTCAGAAGAAAACACAGGGGACAAATCTCTATGAAGGAAGGTCTGGGAAAGTGCAGGGAGTGGCCCAAGGCTCAGCAGACTCACCTGGTGGAGCGGACATAGTGGGGACTCCGGACCCGCAGGTCTGGGGTGGACGGCATGCTGGACTGGGAGTTCCAGTGAGGGAGGCCTCGAATGGGGCTGCTCTGTAGGGAGCTGCTCCCCCCGCCTGCTTCCGCACAGCTCCCCGTGCTGGGGAAGCGCCTGTGGCTGCTGTAAACCAAGGGGGCCAGGCTGGTCACTCCAGAGAAAAATGCACCAGTCCGCAGGGATGAACCTTGGGATACCCCTACCCTGCTCCCACAGGCCTCCTCTCTGGCCTCAACTTCCCCCAGGGGGTGGGGGTGGGGGATCCATATCCCTGACCCCTAAGGCATTGTGGGAGGAAGACCCTTGTCTCTTTGTGTTATTCCTGTGGAGCTTTGTAGGATGTAATGAAAGGAAATAACAAACAGACCAAAAATGCCTCCTGAGAATTTTATCTTGCCTTCCAAAAAACCCCTTCAAACTATCAGCAAGTCATGATCTGGTAATGCAGAGCTAAGTTTACAACTGTTTGGCTGCAGAATTCTGCTCTGAACCGCTCTGGGATTCACATGCGTGAACCCTCACTTGCCATTTTGCAATAGTGCTACCTGAGATTTCCTAGGAATCTAACAGCATTAAAGCCATCTGCCACCACATTGATTGTGAGCCAAACCCCCAGCTTTCCTTCAAATGACCCACCTGCACCTCCAAAGAGTAGGCAGCAGAAGGCGCTGTGTGCACAAACCTGTTGTAAGGCGAATCCCCGAAGAAGGCAATGGGTCATCTGTGGATGCTACTTGGGACAGCCACTTGGTGGGTTCCAAGCATTCCCAGTGGCCTCATTTGACCTTCGTGACCCAGCCCTGCTCACCTGGAGTGACCGTGGGTGGAGCGCTTCTTGACCTTCTCATAAGGCTCATCCAAGGAAGACTCACTCCACACTTTGGGCCTTATGGGGGACTTGTCATAGTCGTTCCGGTGATAGTGCATCTGCCTGAGGCCCTCCAGGGACTGGGGAGGGGGAGGCCTGCTGTGCGATGGTGGCCGAGGAGGGAGTCCCTTGTGAGGAGATGGTAAGGGGGATATTGTGCTGGTAACCTGAGAATCTTCTGCACAGATAGAAAGACAGAGGGACTGAACCGGGCCATCCTTCCCCAAGACCCAAATCAAATCCCGGAGCCCGCCAGCCAGTCCACTCCTTTAGGAGCCCCAGGACTCTTTCCCCAGGTGCCGAGGCACGTCAACACACATCAAGCCAAACCAGGACAAGCTAATCCTCAACTTGAGGCAGAATTAAATGGGAAGAGGTGTGTCCCTTTCAGTTAGCCACAAATGGAATGAAGTCTGAATTTAAAAAGGTAAGCGAATGATGATACCAAACAGCAAAACATAGTGTTATTATACGTTACATTCTCTTTCAGTAGACATTAAGTGTGTTATTTGCTTTGGGGGAGTTTAAGTTCCACAAGGGCAGGGAGAATTGTTTTATTCACTGCTATCTCCTGGGCATCTAGAATGCGAGTGGACCACACAGGAGGTGCTTGGTAAACGTCTGTTGCAGAAAATGAATGTAGGTATACTTGTTATGTGTAATTCTAGGTGTCTACTCTATCTGCTTTCTTCCAGAACTATCTACATTGTCTTCATGTTTTCTCTATATGATATTTTAATTTGGAAAATGCCTTAAATCCTTTGGGAAGGAGATGGGCTACAAATAGTAATTTGGCTAGAAGCTCACCCCCTTGCCTTCAGTGGGGCAATAATCTAACAAATCACTGGGCGGATGACTTTGGGAGAAAGCAAACTCCGTCACGGAAGGAGCTGTGGGTGGGGCTGGTGGTAGAGGGCATTGAGAAGTGTAGGCTGGTGGGGAGGGGAGGAAGGAAAGACCAGGCATCAGAGCTCAGGGACTTTGAGGGCCGCAGGGACACCTGCTGGGGTGGCAGCTGATGACGAGCAGCAAGGGGAGAAGCCGCGAGCTGTGGCGAGTTTGGCAGACCTCTGGTATGCACAGTGATGAGCAGGGAGTCTCAACTGATAGAGGGCCTTGGGTTCTGGGCTTAGGGGTCAGGGTCTGGTCTGAAAGTCACAGGAAAACTTAGGAGGTGTCAGGATGAAAATACTGTTTCAGGAATATCAATTTGGCAGAGTTATCATATATCAAAGGCTGGGGAGGGGTTGAGGGCTCTCATATCTGGTGATAAGCTGCTTCAGGGTGGCACAGAGAAGAGAGAGAAGTCAGCTGAGCCTTATGAAGGAAGAGGTGAGAGTTTGAGAGGAAAACACTCACAGCCAGATCTTGGAAACCCCAGCCACTTCCTGCTTGGTCCTAAACCCATTTCCAGCTGTCTTTTCACAGACTACTTCTCCATCCCACAGCCTTGAAACATACTCTATACTTCACTCCTTCTTGGCGCTCACCAGTCAAGGTAAGACCATTAGACAGAGAGGCTGCAAAGGGACAACATGCTCTGGAAGGTGGGCGTGAAAGTCTGGGCATGGGGGAGGAAATTTATCACACGTGATGGATCAAAATCAGCTAATGCCATCCCACCAACATCCATTCCTCAACTCCCCTACCACTGGTGTTGTCCCTAGCTCCACTTTTACAAAGGAAACCTGGGACATTATTCTGGTTCTTTCTTCTGGGAGATGGGGTGCACAGAGACACTCCATACGTGTAACACGGCTGGGGCTGATGCCCTTCAAATGCCCTTGACCCCATTTCCTTCCGACCCATATAAGGAAGCAGACAGTGGCAGTATTATAATCCGCCTTCTCTGCCTCGGCAGCAATTGTTATTTTTACTGCAGTTTTCATTATTGCTTCAGCTCAGGTAGACCCTTTAATGTTTTGCTCCATCGGAAGAGCCACTCATCATCCCTGCCAGCCTGAGGTTTGCCTAGAGGGGGAAACATTAACTGCCACCTAGTGTATTTCCATGTAATTAATGCCCGGCTGCCCACATTTTCTGCTTTGCCATCCACTGGCTTCACTGGCGGAGATGGCACCCGCCCAGTGTTATTTCCTCCCCTCTGGCTGAGGGCGATCAAGTCTGTTTTTCTAAGAATTTCCCAAGGAAACTGGGTTTTTTCGAAGTTGGTGGGGAATAATACGGCGACTTTCGTGGCCTGAACAGGCATCTGAAGGGCCATTTCCCCTTTCAATTTCACGTAGTCTCAGGAAGGTTGATAAGTTCTTTTTGTTCCTTCCACCACCTGGGGCCATGCCAGGGGGAATCACGGCTCAGAATATGGCCTCAGATCTTACCTATGGGCCACGGGAAAGACTAAAATCCCAATAACCGGGCGCTTGAGTGCACTGCCCACACCAGATCCGTGAATCCTGGGAACCACAGAACTCGCAGAGCATGCAGGCTGCCCTCTTGAGCTGGCCCTGCCTTTTCACGACACTGGCCCCAGATGACACGCAGCCTAATCACGGTTCACTCTGTACTCCAGATGTCCAAGCAGGCGATAGACAACCTACCGTCCTCGAGAACAAGGGCGTCTGAGAGGGAGCTGTCTTCACTGGCAATATTTCCATCTGAGAAGACAAAAGGCCAAAGGCCGTGCGTTTGTTAGCATATGGCACAAAGCTTTATCTGGAGGAATCGTGTTTGTCACCCTCCCCTCTCCTTCTCTGTCTAGTCAGAAAGAACCCCTGAAATATAATCAGATTGCTGTGCGGCATTTCTTTTGACGGTGCCCATGGTGGGTCATGGGCTCATCCTCGCCACCCCGTGTGTGATGGCGTGTGCGTGTGTGCACGCCTGTTTTCTCAGAGAACACACGGCATCACAGAAGACCCAATATAAACGCTGCCCCGGCCTGACTCAGCCACATCCTTGTTCCAGCATAAATGCGGGCGTGTTCTAACTCACCGGAGGAAGTAAACTGCTACTTATCCTATAAACGCAAAACTAGGGTAAGGAACTGTGCTTTGCTCATTTGATAATAAACAGCTTCACAATAAACTTCTCAAGTCACTAGTAGAGAGAACCAGCCTGCTAAATACAGCCTCTGTCTCTCAGAAGCTTGTTTTTATAGACACCATTCAATTAACTGGGTGAACATCCCCAAGAGGCAGACAGTAAGCAGTACCCTCTCTAAATGCAGGCATATCTTGGGAAGAGGTTTGCTCAAGGTTACTCTGCTCCCCTGGCAGAGTTTTTTTCTCTTGAAATAAAAAAAAAATCACACTAAGGAACTAAGGGGAGTTCTAATAGCTTCTCTAACTCAAGTGGGTCCTCGTGATGAAAACACGATTTCAAGAGAAAACAAAAAAGGGAAAGTATATTCTTGGGCTTTAATAAAATGGCAGTATAAAAAGGAATGAAGTTCTGCTGCATGTGACCACAAGGGTAAAGCTTAATGACGTCATGTTGAGTAAAATGAGCCATACCCAAAAGGACAGCTCTTGTGTGATTTCTCTTATATGAAATACTTAGAATAAGCAAAAAAAATGTGACCATGGGTGGACAGAGGGGGGAAGGAGTTTCCATTTGATGATGAAATAGTTGTGGTGGCAAAAGTTACCCATTGTCCATGTACTTAATGCCACAGAGCTGTCACTTTAAAATGGCTGAAGTAAAGTCCCCTTGGGGGACTGGGGAGAAAGGAGGAAATAGTCAACTTCACCACCGGGAGAATTTCTGATATTTTTACAAGCAGTGGGAACAACCAAATCAATGGGCCAAGCCCTGATCTTGGGTTATGAAACTTATTCCTGCAAAGAATAGGCTACGCCTACTAAAAATTATGCCTAAGAGTCACCCCCAGAGGACCTCTTTTGTTGTTCAGATGTAGTGTCTCTCTCTAAGCCAACTTGGCACGTGAACTCACTGCCCTCCCCTCTTATGTGGGACATGACTCCCAGGGGTATAACTCTCCCTGGCAATGTGGGACAGAACTCACAGGATGAGCTGGGACCCTGCATTATAGGATTGAGGAAGCTTTCTTGACCAAAAGGGAGAAGGCAGAAAGAGACAAAATAAAGTTTCAGTGGCTAAGAGATTTCAAACAGTGTTGAGAGGTTACCCTGGAGGTTATTCTTATGAATTACATAGACATCCCTTTTTAGTTTATGGTGGATTGGAGTGCCTGATATTGTTGGGCTGTGTCCCAGTAGCCTTGATTCTTGAAGACAATGTATAATTTTTAACTTTCACGATGTTACTGTGTGAATGTGAAAACCTTATGTCTTTTATCTACGGTATGTACAGATAAGTAAAAAAATATGGATAACAAATAAAAAAACGGGGGATAAGGGGTAAAATATATTGGGTAGATGGAAATACTAGTGGTTAATGAGAGGGAGGGCTAAGGGGTATGGGATGTGAGTTTTTTCTTTTTTCTTTTTATTTCTTTTTCTTGAGTGATGCAAATGTTCTAAAAAAAAAAAAAGATCCAGGTGATGAATACACAACTACGTGATAACATTGTGAGCCACTGACCGAACACCACGTATGGACTGTCTGTGTGTGAAGATCTGTCAATAAAAATATTTTTTAAAAAAGACGTTAACATTAGGGGAAGCTGAGTGAAGGCTATACATAAGTACTCTGTACTAATTTGCAATTCTTCAATAAATCTAAAATTATTTCAAAATAAAAAGTTTTATCTACACAAAAAGTTGCTAAAGTGATTTTTATGTTATGTATACTTTTCCACAATGAGAAAAAGAAAAAAAAAATGTCTGTCGACATGGCAGGAGGATTCACCAGTCTGCACAGCTAATGCTTTGAAAACTGCCCCGGGGCAGGCAGGAGAGTGGGCACCTGCCCTGTACCCCACTGAGACCTCACCCTTGCAGGCTCCCACACCTGCCCGCCCCACCCCCCCAACGGGCTTTGCTCGGTTGGTCTTGCTGGATGTTTTCCTCAGAGCCCGAACCCCCTGTGCCTTCGAGGGGCAGAGAGAGTTGGTACCAAATGAAGCACGAGACAGAGGACAGGGCTGAGCAAAGCTCCGGAGGGAGGTGGGGGAGGGAGCAAAGCTATATTCTTAGCTCAAAGCAGTAGCACAAGATAGCGGGGAAGATGCTATTCTTAAGTTCCTCGAGGAAAAGCAGGCCTAACTGAGAATGAATACTTGAGAGATATTTTAAAGAATTCACTGAACAGAAAAATGAAGGATTATAACACTTTGGGGGAGTTTTATGTTTGTTGATGCATTGTTGGGCCTTTCCTCTATAACCACCCAAACTCCTAATCCCTGCCCCAGCTCAGAGCTGTTGATAATCAGAGGGGGGTGCTCCAAGTCCGCCCAGCTTCAGCTCCAATGGAGGCAATTCTGGCTGGGAGAGGAAACCCCTGCAAGCAGCCAGGTTGGGGGCTGGGCAGAGAGCTGGCTGGGAGAGGAAACCTCTGCAAACAGCCAGGCTGGGGGCTGGGCAGAGAGGTGCAGGGAGAGCTGGAGACACTCCAGCCAGGCCACCTTGCCTGCCCTGTTGGGCAAGGGTGACAGGAGCCCTGGACCTGCCAGTGGCTCAGCTTCTCACTCTTGCAGCTGGGCTGGTGCAGTTCGCTCAGCTTGCGGGGAGGACCAGAAGAGTACTGCCTGCTCCCCATAGCAGGTTCTCCTGGGGAGGTGGGAAATAGCTATGGATACCATTTGATGTGTCTAGTTCCTTTCATCTGGGGTCCTGGTGTGCTTTATTTCTCTCCTCTGGTATCTGGACTTATGAACTCCACTTTATGGATGGAAGAATCAAGGTACAAGATGGAAAGCAACTAGCTCAGGTACCACAGGGAGCTGGGCTTTGGCTCCTCGGGCCCCAGGGCAGGGGAGCTATGGGGGATGCTGCGAGGGGCCCAGGGGGGTCTGCACCCACCGTCTATGATCAGCGAAGCCCTCTGGGTGGGCTTCTTCCCAGACTTGATACGGTTCTCGTTGATTGCATTCTCGATCTCCTGCAGCTTCTTCAGTGCATTCAGATATGAGGTTTTCCTTTGTTTTTTCAACTTTTTGCTGACATTGGGGTCACTGGCCAGGCGGCGGGCGGCCTCCGTGATCTGGGATTGGATGGCAAACTCTCGTTCCAGGCGTTCCAGTTCGGCCTCCTGTGGGAGGGAAAGCCATGGCTTCCATTAGTGAGGATGCTGAGCGGGAGATGGTCCTGCCCTCGCCTCCCGCCCCCCAGGTGATGATCTCCTCCGCCCCCCCCCCCACCAGGAGACACTCTGCAGAGTCCCAGGAGCTCACCCTAAGCTGACCCGCAGTGGGAACACAGTGCCCCCTTCCTAGAAGCGCTGGATCCGAGGGGCTGGGCACACCCAGAGAATCTGGGCACAAACGTTTGCCCATACACTAGCACCACAGTGAAGAAGCAGAAAGTTCCAGGCTGCAGGCGTTGGGGCCATGTGGCTTCATTTCTACCATCCCCACAAGCTCTATGAAGACAAAGCCTTCATGGGATTCAGGAGCCTTTGGGTTGCAATTTCCCTTCAATCCTGGGCCAGAGGCAGCATTGCCCAGAGCCATCCTTTCTTGCAGGCTGGCTCCTGGAGGGTCTCCTCCACATGCTGCCTTCCCGCGTGCTCACTCCATCTCACGTCCTCTGGGCCCTTACCTGCAACACGTCCCTACTGACCCCACGCATCTTTCGGAAGCTCCTGCTGTCCTCCCCCACCCATTTACTCACTAAGCCTGCTTGGGCAGGAGGGGCCCATGAGGTGCCCGGGTGGTGGGGGGCGGCTTTCCATGCAGCCCTCAGATGCATTTTGGGCCCTGTCCTCTCCCTCCTTCTCTTCTACCTTTTGTAGCCTCCTCCCACCTTGGTCTCACTGGGCCAGGAGTAGATAGAAGACTTTTATCCTCATTCAGAGCTTTGGCCCCTGGTGAAAATCAGCTGTAGCTGTCAGAAAACGCCAGGGGGACCCACAGGGCAAACCTGTGGACGGTGCATTTAATCTGGGTATCCCTGCTGGCCAGCGTCTCCTCTGTAGTGGATGTACCTGCTAGCCATGCTCCCCTGCTATAGCCCTGCCACATCCACCTCCCACAGCCCTGCCACAGCCACACCACAGCCACCTGCCACAGCCCTGCCACATCCACCTGCCACAGCCCTCCCACAGCCCTGCCACAGCCACCTGCCACAGCCCTGCCACATCCACCTGCCACAGCCCTCCCACAGCCCTGCCACAGCCACCTGCCACAGCCCTGCCACAGCCACCTGCCACAGCCCTCCCACAGCCCTGCCACAGCCACCTGCCACAGCCCTGCCACAGCCACCTGCCACAGCCCTGCCACAGCCCTGCCATGCCTGCCCATCTCTGCGCTGACATGGCCCTGCTCCAGTCCTACCCATCCACCAGATGGGGGTGAGGAGGCAGCTCTGTGCGTGTGAGGATTTGTGGGGAATGCAGAATCCTCCAAAGCTGCCCAGCTGTTCACTTTGTTCCCCAGTGAAAACTCCCTGCCCCAGGCCTGCCCTGACCCACAGGTTTAAGGTTAAGGTAGGCCCATGTCTGGCCGCTCCCAGCACGGAGCAGGCACCAGCCGTCCAGTGCTCCTGGGAGCCTCCACCCAGACCTCAGAAAGCAGCGACCAGCACAGATGGGGGAGGCAGAGGCAGGCCTCTTGTCCCAGCTGACCTGACTATCAGGAACAGATGGCCATCTTACTTTTTCTGGAATCAACTCATATTCCTACTTAGTGGCCAAACAGAACATTCCTGCCTCTGACACAATTCACCAGGCTGGCTGCCTCCACCAAAGACACAATTCTTAGCTGCAGTTTATTTACTTTCCAGCCCTTTAAGCCTGAAGGGAACTGGGACCAGGGGTGAGGAAAACGAACCAATTAAAGAGAACCACCTAGGAGATAATAAACCCCTTGCAGTTCCTTCCATGCAGGCTGCTTCTGTGCGCTCCTCCGGAGAGGGATATTATTAACAGGAACTCCCACCCAGGTCTTGAAACAAACACGTGACCAAGGACAAAGGCTGTTGTGTGAGTTTTGACTCCACCCAGCAGTTTGGCCCTGGGCTGTAAGGAGAGCCACGGCCCCAGACGCTGACCCACAGGCCTGCGCAAGCCCAGGACCTATGCCTGCTGCTTAAGCCTGACAGCGCTGGGCCACCACCCCATCTCTGGGGGCCACCTGGTGGATATGCAGGGAGCAAAGCACATTTCCAGTGGGAAACGGAGCTGCAATAGAGCCAGGGAGATTCCATCCTCCCCTAGAGGAATTCTGTGGCTTGCTGCCTAATTTTGTGGGCTCTCCATATTAAAGATAATATGCACAAGGAGGCAAACATGGCACATGGAATTCTCGGGGAACTAAGGCCACCCTACACGGGAAGGCATGACAGTGCAGCAAGGGGGGCAGGCTGTGAGAGGGGCCACAGAGTGTGGGGTCTCCCTGCAAACGGGGGCACTGTTTCCAAGGTCAGGGCCAGGTATCTGTCGGTGACGGGGGAGGCAAGGCTCCCCAGGCAATTCATAGGGCCAGGCAGACCTGAAAAATGTCCAGCCAACAATGTCCTAGAATCCATCCCCCTCCCCAGCTCTAATCTGAGTGAAACAAACACTGGGCCACTGCAGGCTCTGTACCCTTTCTGCAGCATTGAATCTCCCATTCAGGCAGCTGACATTTCTCAAACATCAAGCAGGTTACAAGTACGGAATTAAATGTTTTATGCCCCACACCAGCGCATTTAATCCCAGTGACAGCCAGAGGCAGAGGAAGTACATGCTTCATTTTACGGAAGAGGAAAACTGTCTGGTGGAGCTCTATGTTTGGTTGAAGAGCTCTGGAGTGTCCACCGGTCAGTCCCTGGGGGCCTGCTGTTGCTGGGCCAATTCCAGCCATCCACCATCTGCCTTGACCCAGAGCTTTGCTGCGTCCTGCCCCCAACCTGCCCCACGCAGATATGACATGAGAAGCCCAATTTCTTTTCATCGCTTGTAAGGGACTAAAAATGAGTAAGAGTTCCCTCTTCCACTGTCTCAGATTCCTGCTGTTTTTGATGTTCAAATACCAAAAATTATCGACTATTAAAATGTGCAATGACATTTGGTTGGTAACTTTGTTCAGAATGGATTTGGGAAGATGTCTTCTGGACATCGGGCCTTTTAATTGCCTTTGGGCTGAGGCTGGATACTTGTCACCCTGCCGGAGACTCAAGTTTTTCTTTGTTTGTTTTTCCCCTCCAAAGTGGCCCTCCGTAGGCTCCACCAGTGTTCGGTTCCAAGAGGACGGGTGAGACACGTGTCAGGGGCTCCTCTGAGCACAGACAGGCAGGAGACACCGGCTCACAGGCCTGCTATTCGTCCCCTCCAATGGCATCGCCCCCTGGTGACCCTGCTGCACACCCCTTCCTCTGCTAGCTTCCTTCGCACATGCCAGGAGCTTGGCTTGTCTCTGAGTAACAAAGGGCTAGGTGGCCGTTAACAACGCAAGTGTGCCTGAGTATTTCTGGAATGTTCTCCCTGAGCTGAGTGACCCGTGATAGGGCCTCTGATGCTGGACACGCACCTTCAAACGAATCTAGAATGCCTGGCCTCATGCAGGCAAACCGACCCACCAAAGGGAACTGTCATCTGAAGATGACTTGCAGCCATCTCCAGAAAAGGTAAGGAGAAAGAAACTGGGTAGAAATGAAGTTGCCATTCTAGAAATCCAGAAAGTCCCAAGAAACAGACCCTAAAAGGACAGTGACAGTCACGTGAGGCTCTCCAGCAGAGAGAAAAGAAGCGGTACCTCTCCTTTGGGCAGGACTTTCTGCTCATCCAGCTTGAAGGCAGTTCCAATCCTCCTCCGAACAATGGGCGGCTCCTCCCCCGGGTCCAGCGGGTATTCCACGGGCAGCTTGCCCGTGAGCTCCTGTGTGAGTGAAGAGCCATGGAGGGGGGTTAAAACAGAGCACGGCACACACCCGCTTTCCATGACATGCACGCACATGCACATACGCACACACACACGCTCATGTATGCACACACCGCGGCCCATCCATTCAGTGCCCAGGGCAGAAGTTTCACGTTAGAAATGCATCTAAACACAAGGCACTGCAAGGAAATTTCATTTCAAAATGGAGGCGAGGAGCCCTTTCTTTACAGAATGGAGATAGATGGAAAAGTTTTTTCTAAAATAAATTCCTATACAGTAAATAAGATGACCGTTGATTTTCACGATCAGACCTATCATGCACTCGTTAATGTGATCAGTGCCCCCGAGTGTCTGCTGCCTGTCCACCGGGTCCGATGCCAGTCAGAGCTAACGCATGCCCTCGGCTCTCTCACTGCCAGCCCTGTGTTCCACCCACTGCCTCAAATATTCCCTCGCAACGATCTACACGTGAAGGGTTTTCAAATGAATTTTCTAGTGGTATCTAGAGGACAAATCCCAGAAAAGTGCATTGCCACATAATTTAGAAACTGAAGACGAATAATAAGTGATTCCACTCTGGCCAGATGCTAAAGAAACAGGCTGAGCTTGAAAGAAACTAACTAGTACACAGATAGGAATCTGAGTAGAAACTGGAAATGAATCCATTTTATTGACAAGGCTATTTGAGAAAAGAAAAATCTGGCACGTGTATATTTTGGGCTCTGTAAATCTAACTGTCATGAGTATAATGACATGAAGTTGGTTGAGAGAATTTCATGACAACAGAGCAAAGTCTGAGGCTCTTGGGGGATGCTAGGACTGGAATTAGGCTCCATAGCCCTGCTTACTTTGGGGCTGAGGAGAGATCACATTGGAATTAGCAGCTAAGCCAAGTTGTGTCATCAACTACATAGAGAAGCTTCCAGATTCAAGAGAAAGTGGGGAGAGCTGCAGTGTGGCACTGGTGATAAAGTTGGCAAGTTCTGGCAAACTTCCTAGTCTCAAATCGAGGCAGATGCTGCATGAAGACGTGAGGCTGTCATGACAGATTAGCGAGCAGCAGTCTCCTCTCGGGGCACATAGGAAGCTTTGCACTGGACAGCCTGGTCCCGAGGACCCTATAGGCGGGAAAGCCCACAGCATCCAACTCCAATGTAGGCTCCCTCCACTGCCGCCTGCTTGTGCGTGTGCATGCATGTGCACACACACATGTGTACCTGTGAGTGTGCGTGCACATGTGAGTGTGCACGCATGTGTGCCCACACATGCACGTGTATATGGGACGGCAGAAGGGAGCGCACATACTCACCCACTCTTTTGGGTCTCTTCCCTTCTCTATTCAGGTTGCCAAGAAATGAACCCTCAGACTTTTCTATTCTTCTGTATAAGCATTTCAGAGCACAATAGGCAACTATTCGAGGATGAAAGGCTCTGCAATTTTCTGCCCTGATTTTTTTTCTTCTTAAAAAAAATGTGGTTCAAATGTCTCCTGAGTAGTTAGTTATGTGTTTATTCTGCAACATTTTAACTGTTTCCCTTAGAGCCTGTCTGTAATAACACAACATCCTGAGGACTTCATATTGTTAGGACTTTTTTTTACCTTGAAACTTCCAAGAAGGAGGAAACAGTTGTTAAAATTGCCATTGATTTATGACTCTGAAGTGTCTGTGGTTTTAAGGCTAAGTAAAATTTAAAAGGCAGGAGAGGACTGGCTAAAGATTTTTTGCCACACACTTGAAAGTATTTGAACCAAAGCCTTGATTCTCCAGAAACGTGATTTGATTTGAACATGTAACCCAAGTCACAGAGAGAAGGGACTGAAGCACCCAGCATGGCTCTGCCTCTTCCCCCTGCACTGAACAATGCAGCTCCACCCCCAGCCCTCATGGCGCTGCTTGGAGCCGGGAGCAGTGAGGAGGGATGTATCTGATGCAGTGAAACCACAGCACAGAACAGCAAAAGCAAGCTTCTCCCTGCCCTCTGCCCCCCATCAGCCAAGAAACGCTGGTGGGAAGAACCAGAGGAGAATGCCCCAGGAGTTGTCTGCCTGCTGGGTTTCTCCCAAGTTATATTTTCTGGGACCAACTTTACCAGGAGCCAGGGGCTTTTGCTTCTGTGATTTTGCTTTTGTTTCTAAGAGAAACACAGAAACTTTGATAACACGAGCTCAGCTTTCCCTGAAATGTTTCTTAAATTTTCTAATGTAAATTCTTTGCTGGATTTAGCGATTTTTACTATGTTAAAAATAAAACACCAAGTATTAGAGGCAAATGCTAAAACTTGTATTTATTCAATCCTTCAAGCGTACTTATAAAAATGTTGCTAATAGTAACAGTCTCACCCAGCACATTCCCCTGCCAGGCCCTCCGCTTTCCTAAGATTTGCAATGGATTTGTGCTAATGTGATTCTGCTTTGAATGGGCTCCGGTTTAAATCAATCCAGACCATAATTAAGCCCAGTTGAAATGTAATGCGATCTCATTCAGTGGCCCCTTGTTTCATTCTTCCTGCTGCAAGGCATTATGATTTGGGGGAGGGGAATATGCAGCTTCGGCTCCATTAAGGGACTGCTTTCTATATCCCCCCAGGCAATTTACGAACAGAGCCCCTTGTTACATACGCGTCCACAGCAAGCACATGCACATGTGTGCATGCACAAGCACACAGGAATCACGTAGTGCAAATACACACACAGCAACCACAGTGCATACCCATATGCACATGTGTGCACACACAGTAACCCCATGTGCACACACAGCAACCACACATGTGCATGAACACAGAAATCATGCATGCGCACACATGCATGGGGATATGTTACAGTAAAACATGGAGTCTCCAAAAATGCTAACAAAGAGTGTGAGAAAGCAGAGGAAGATGTAAGTGGACATTCAAATAAGCAAAGAAAGTGGCCTGCAGTAGACCCTAAATCCCCGTGAAACTTGAGACCAGTGTGTACACAGGCTCCAGGAAGCCTTGCTTTTGCATAAAATTTAAAAAGACCACTAGGCTAAGATTTCATTAAAAAAGAGAGCGATCGTTAGAGACATCAGATCTTGAGGCTAAAAGGGACTTGTACATTCAGCAAAATCCTGGTTTCCTTGTGTCTTTCCAGTGATCCTCCTCAGTATGATTTCCAGAGCCCAGTCTGAAATATCCTCCAGCAAAGGGAAAGCTACCTCGACGATAAACCAAGGTATGCAATCTTAGGATGATGGTGACAAACCATAACATCATTGAAGGAAATGCTTTTAAACTTTGGCATATCTGGAAAATACAAAGAACCATCCTATGAGCTCCCCTCTGGCCTCTCCCTGTGAGGCACCATTTCGGATCTAGCAAGGGCCAGCTTTGACAAATGTCACCCACTCATTCTATTTCTTTCAAGTCACTTTTTGAGCTTTGGAGGTTTCAAAAGTGTGCATTCTGGGGAGGCCTGGCTCCCTCTAGCCCTCTCTTTACCACCCTTGCCTTTCCTAGGGGTGCAGGTTAGAGGACATCGCAGACATCACTAATCTCTGTACGACAGAACGTGGGCTGCTCACCGCTTCCCGCAAGCACAGCCTCTTGAGCTCCTCCAGCCGCTGCCGCAGTGTCTCTTCTAGAGCCTCCTGTCTGGATCTCAAGGCAGCCAGCATGTCCTTCTTGGCTGACTGAGAGCTGTCTGATTCCTGAGAGCCTGTCAAGAAACAGGGTGACGGTCACTTGGCCGGCCGGCTGATGGGGATGGGGACACGCGCCTGGACCACGGGTACACCAAGCTGGAGTCTGCACTGTGTGTGGGGGAGTTACCACAGAGACCTGGGGCGTGCAAAACATAACAGGTGTTTCGGGGTTCAGGTGAGAAGCAAAGCTGCGCGGCACCTGGTGGAATGTATAGCTCGCCAGAACGCACAGGAAAATTTACACTCCCAGTAAAGGAGTTTATCTTTGCTGCTTATCTTATGACATGTCACACACCAGATTTGATTTTCATGAGCAAATTTGAATGGACTCTACATTATTCAGGAGAAACTAAAGTTCGAGTCAGTAATTCTGCATGGATTTTTAACTTTATTTTTTCCATTTAAAATGCTTGTTTTTTTCTGAGTACATACACATTTTGAAAATCTAGACAGACATAAAAACAGTTCATAAAATGAGCTACCCAGAGATAACCACTGTTGCCATTTGTATGCATTTTCTTTTGATCTTTTTTTCTAGGTACATATATTTTAAAAATAAAATTAGAATTTTATTGTTTAAAAAATTTTAATTGTATCATGAGCAGATTCCTTTCTAACAAATGTTATAAATATTTTTACATGCTTTCTAGGTTGGAAAAATCTATACGATGATTCAAATAACAGGCGGCTAGATTTGAAAGCTTTGTGGAAGGCAGATCATGATGCAAATGATAGGGAGAAGCCAAAATGTCATCTGGAGGAATTTCGGTTTGACCAAAAGAATAATTTGGGGGCTGCAATGCTCAGATCCTGAAACAGATTTCCAGTAGTGAAGCTACTGTGCTTTTTCTACCTAGAAGTGAGTAAAGGTGCATTGGCTCTGTAGAAAAGCAAAAGCTGATGATTCCTTTTCTTTCACACCCACAGTGGGCAGAAGTGTTAGAATGGACAGGAGTTATTGGGTGCGATGCATACAGGCAGAATGGGCTCAGATCATACCATTTTCAATAGATCGGAAAAACATTAAATGCACATCCTCTACAGAGACAATTATAACACATGCTGAGAATGACGAAAGACCCAAATAAATGGATGGTTATGCCATATTCATGGATATTGGAAGCTAGATGTCAATTCTCCAGAAATTAAACAATTTTATTGTAATCCTAATAAAAACCCCAGCAGGAGTTATTTTAGGGGAGGGAGTAGGAATTGCATTTCCACACGAAGCAACATTTTCATACAACCAAGGCCTGAATGGCAGATTTGGGAAAGATCCTATCAGAATTTGCAGTATCCGCTGTTCTGCTTCTTTCCATGATAAAGAAGGCATCTCAGAATCACAGGGCGAGAGAGGACTTTGGTTTGCATCGGGAAGCTCTGCTGCGCTCAAATGGTCTCTGCAAAAAGACTGACTTTTTTTTATTTAAAGTCTCTGAATGGGAAACTCCATATTCTCTCAATTACCAGGAAAATAGGATCTTTCTTTTTTTATTTTTAACTTTTTGTTTATAGTATAGTATATTATATATACAAAGCAAAAAAATGAAAAAGCAATATTTTTCAAAGCACTCTTCAACAAGTAGTTACAGGACAGATCCCAGAGTTCGTCGTGGGCTACCATGCGATCCTCTCCTATTTTTCCTTCTAGCTGCTCTAGAATATAGGAGGCTAGAGGGCTTAAATATTTTTTTATCATCACAATCAACCTTTTCCTCCTTTTGCTTAATGAAAAATAACATATATACAAAAAAGCTATAAATTTCAGAGCACAACACCGCAATTAGTTGTAGAACATATTTCAGAGTTTGACATGGGTTACAAGGATTCTCAGATCTTATAACCTAAAAATCAAGAACTCTTAATGTCTAAACACATTTTAATCTCCAACTTAGGCTTTTACAACTTTCTTTCCCCACCCCACTCTAGCTTGAAATAGGAGGAATATATCATCGTTATGCCTCTACATTAGCTAAAGAATATTAGCTGAAAGAACAAACATCAAATGTTGTCTATCACCCACTTGTATCTCATTCTGCTGAATAAATCTAGTGCCTTTGAATCTTTTCATTATGGAACCTGCCCTCCAAACTTTCCATCATTTTTGTAGCTCCTCCCTGGACTTGGTCAGGCTTTCAGTTGCAGGTTTCTGAGTTCAGCAGCAAATGCTAAGGAAAGCTTGACCCTTAACGAAGCTCTATTACTCAGGGTTCTGATCTACTAAACCCAGACTGTGTCGTGCTGATGTACCCCTCACTGGGCGGCACAGCAGGATCATCTGTTCTGAAATGGTTCATACCTTCTACCTCCATAAGTTAATTACCTCCTGTTTAATAGCCATGAGGCATCTCCAGCTGACATCCATTTGAGGCAGCAAGGTGGAATCATTTTGAGTCTTAACATGGTTCTCTTATAGTCTCCAAGCACATTTGAAGACAGGTAAACCTAATGAAGTACCTTTTGTTCCAGCGTCTTAAGAATTAATAAGAACGTAAAATAAACCTGGAAGTCAGACTTTAGATTAAAAAAAAAAAAACAGGCCTGCAGAAACTTGGGTCCAAGAAGATGAACAGGTTTCTAGCTTAAGTGGAAGAGTCAGTTTCCCTTCTCACCCTGGCCTAACCTCTCCGTGGGAAATGATGGTTTATTAAGCCAAACCTAGGTTGTTAACTGTGTCCAAGAACTGTAAAAATCACAGCACCTTTAGGCTCTGGGAGGTAAAGCACGGCATTTTTTATTGCTCTGGTCTGTGGTTAAGGGATTAGTTAAGATTTGGCTGCAGGGCTCGTCAATGCTACATAAAGTATTAATACTCATAATAAGCAGCCCAAATTCCAAACCCACAAAAGACAGAGAAGGTGGTCTTGGCAGGGTGGATGGTTCAAAAGGACCTCTCTATCGCTGATACTACCAAAGCTCACTGGCACAGGAGGAATTTGGGACTAAGGAGCAAAGTTAAATCCTTGTAAAGTCAGAGCTGGCCTGCTCTGGACCAGCAGATTTCCATTTTAGTGATAACTGGACAGATGGGTGGAATGTAAAACAGGTCTGGGTTTGATGAAGTCTGAACCATTCACCCAGCGTGACCCTGTGGTGAGATGCCGCCGTCTTTGATTCATTGGGAGGGCATGTGAGATAACACATATCAAGCACTTAGCTGAAGTATTTAGGAATAGCTGAGCCTTCGATCTAGGGTGATGTGACACACTCTCTCACATACACACCAGTAGGATCAGAGAGAGGGAAAGCATCGAAACTTTACCTTCCTTCTATCCTCCCTGATGCTCAAAGAACCTCACTGGAACATGGGACATGACTCCCAGGGATGAGCCTGGCCCTGGCATCATGGGGATGAGAAAGCCTTCTTGACCAAAAGGGGGAAGAGAAATAAAATAAAGTTTCAGTGGCTGAGAGACTTCAAATAGAGCAGAGAGGTCATTCCAGAAATTATTCTTATGCAATATATAGATATCTTTTGTAATATATAGATACCCTTTGTCAGTTTTTGCTGTATTGGAGTAGCTAGAGGGAAATGCCTGACACTGTTGAACCATAATCCAATAGCCTTGATTCTTGAAGATGTCTGAATAACTATAGAGCTCTTAAGATTTGTCCGTGCGACTGTGAAAACCTTGTGACTGCCACACCCTTTATCCAGTGTAAGGACAGATGAATAAGAAAAAAAAGAAAAAATAAATAAATGATAAGGGGGACAGGATGTTTTGGGTGTTCTTTTTATTTTTTTCATTTTCTTTTAAAGAAATGTGTAGAGCTTTGGAAGGATGGGAATCTTTTGGGAATGGATGGCGGTGACGGTAGCGATGACACTGGGAATATAATTGACAGCACTGAAATAAATACCTGAATGTGGTTAAAAGGGGAAATGTTATACTGAACATGCAGTGATAGGATAAAAAATAAAAAAACCCCATGAAACCACACTGTGCAAACAGTGAGCCCTAAGTTAAACCATGGAATATAGTTACTGTACAATTATAAAACTGTGCTCTCACCAATTGTAACAAACATACCACACCAATATATGGTGTTAATAACAGGATGGTATGTGGGAATCCTATATTTTATGCATGATTTTTCCGAAAATTTGCAATTTCCCTAATAAATTTTCTTTAAGAATAAGTGGCAGTATGTGTATCTGGGTGGAGCGTATGTTGGAGTTCTCTGTATGGGTTTTGTAGTGTTTTTATAACTGTCCTTTAAGTTTAAAAATATTTCAAAATAAAAAGTTAAAGAAAAAAGGGCAGGCCATGGTGGTTCAGCAAGGAGAGTGCTCGCCTGCCATGCCAGAGACCCGGGTTCGATTCCCAGTGCCTGCCCATGCAAAAAAAAGAAGAGCCTTGCCGAGCAATTCTGTATAAGACCTGGGCTCCAATATTCCTCTTTAGAAAGGAATAAAATGGGCATGGGCAGCATTTTCAACTGTGTTTCTTGAGTCCCTGGGTCTGCAGAGAGGAATTTGGGGGCTGCTGGGGAAGAAGCTGGAAGTGGGGCAAGAAGGAGCAGCAGGTTTTGGGACACCCCCCACCCCCCAGCCCTCCTCAAGCATAGGGCAGCTCCACATTACTCTGCTTCGTGTGTTTGGACAACATCATATTGCATTCAAACACAGGGTCCCGCTGCCTTCTTTTCTTTCAGGAAACTCCCTGCCCAAGTTGTCACAGCTGCAATGAGAGGTGAGCCTGTTGGGTGTCACCCACAGTGAGGCGAGATGGCTCATGAGCATTGACAAAGGATCCCCAGGGACAGTTCCAAAGAGCACCAGAAGCGGGCCCAGCTGCTCTGTGATGTCGGTGAGCTCCCAAATCCCTCCAGAAATGCCCTTGACCAAGGTGGTGGACATCTAAAAGGGAATCAGAAGCCAGCAAGACAGTTGGAAATCAAGAAGCAGAGTCAGCCTTTGGTTGCCCTCCTGTGCCCCCTCAAGGATCAGAATGGCTCCAGGAAGAAACTGAGTCAGGGAAGTGCTACTCGCCAGCTTCAGGTGCACAGGCACCTCAACAACTACAGGTCTATGAACACATATAAGACGATTCGATGTAGAGATGACTTCACATCAGTATCTACTGGGGGGATGGCAGGGAAAACCTCCATAATATGCTTTTGTATCTCTACATGTTTGTACACAGAGAGAACTTTGCATATGCAAGAGCACTCCCAGAGTATAAGTTTAGTCCCTTAGAAATAAAAAAAATCATGTAAATCCACTATCTTTTAGAGGGGCATCAAGGGATAGTGATCTAGATTCTGAACACACATCTGCTATTTACTGGCATAAACAGCCGTGGGTTACTAACCTCTCAGAGATATAACATCCTCATCTATAAATTGATCAGTTGACACATCTCCAAGAATCTATTACTTTATCTTGAAGAATCTACATCTTGAAGAATCTATTACTTCATAAACAATGTATGTAGGTAGTTCCCTCTAACTTCCAGCAGTCATGTTTGCAATTGTTACAAAAGGAGCTTCATATGTGGTGCAACGGTCCCTTTGCTTTCCTTTACCATGCCCACCTCCTGGAAAGACAAGCATTTGGCCAACGCTGGTTCCCATCTCATCTCAGTGACTGCTTTAGCTTACCTCGAATCGGGAGGAAGGTCTAATTATCAGCCAGCATCTAAAGGATTTACCTCTTCATCTCATCAACAGACTAAGCCAATATTGGTAGGCTTGAATGCTACAGAAAGTTTGAGATGAGCTGTCTTGGGGATGGACAAAGTAGGAAGTTGGACAGAACCTCTCCCTACTGTACCTCAAAGAGTGAGATCTCAAAATTTATAGATTGACAAAATAGTAGCTGAGAGTTACTTGGAAAGGACTGTCCAAGCATACTGAGTGATTTGGATATTTTTGAAAGATGTAAGCAATACACAAATACCATTTTTTGTTGTGTTTTTTGTAAAAGTTTCAAGCAACATCCAAGTTTACAGGAGAGAGTGAGCTGATGATATTTTGGAAAACATAAACAGTTTATTGAGCCAGAACTCCACAATTTACCGTCAAGAGTTAGTAGGTCTGGGTTTACGTTTCAGTGCTGCTACTTACTAGCTGTGGGCGCTGGGGATGTAACCTAAGTCTCAGTTTCTTTCCTCTTAAAATGGGAATGAAACAGGACTACTCCAAAAGTTGGGAGAATTAAATGAGGCAATGCTTCAAAGAGAGCTCAGAACACAACACATGCTATGCAAATATTGATTATTATTTTCATTAAAAAGTGTTTCTAGCCTTTATCTGATCTTCAGCAAAAATGGGAGAGACACCCCAATTCCAGAGAGCCCATAATGTAAAACAGGAGGAACAGTTTGTGGATAAGGCACGGCTGCAGCCTTCTAAATTCAGGTAACTCAGGAAGGAGGGACAGGAAGTGGAGTTTTACAGAGCTCCAGGAGCTCCCACGTGTTATCTCATTTAACCTGAACAAAAACCTGAGTCCCATTTTCACAGACCAGATCCCGGAGGACTAAAGGAAGCAGTATTGGGATTCCAACTTTGTCTCCTTGGCTTGTATTTCCTGCTTAGAATGGAAACTCCCCGAGGGTGGGAGCTTTCTGATTTATATAATCATATCTGCCTTTCAAGGAGAGGCTCTGTCCATACTACCGCTTGCTCAGAATTGAGGCAGCAGGAAGGAAGAGAAAGCCAAGGGGCTCTCTGGGTCTGCCAATGAGACAACCTCCTGTGTGCAAGGTGGTGCAGGGGAGACACAGGTACCTGGCCCAGCCCTTAGGGAGCCCCGTAGGAGGCTGAAGGACAGCAGCATCCCGGGATCCAGTCAGGCAGTCACTACTATCCGAGGCAGCCCATGCCCCAGGGCCAGGCGGAGAGCTGACCATCATCTCTACTTTGCTTTTCTTCTCCTGGAGGAAGTAAGTACCCCCTACGTTTTACAGGCAGGAGAAAAGAACATCCAATTAGCTACCTAGTAATCCACTCACCCTACTTACTGCTCCCTAAATATCCCTCTGAATGACACTCAGTCTTTTGGTTTGGGCTCTCTTATCAGCATGCCTCCATACCAATGATCCAAACGATTTTATAGAAGCAGGTGACTACTAATTTGACAAGAAGGGTGGAGAAAAGGATCTGGTCCTAAAGAAGTCGATTCCTAATCAAACACTGCTACGGAGAGACTGCATCATTTGCTCAAGGTCAGAAAGCCATTCTCAGTGGTTATTAGGAGATTGTTGGCACAAACTCCCTCAAGCTGCTGAAGCTATTGGCAGAGAGACTAAGGGAGCCTCTTTCACCCTCCCTGGCAGAGCCGCCCCTGTTGCTCAGTTACTCATTGTCCAGGTGGGGAACTCCAACCTTCACACCAGGGGGCGGGTGGCTTCCTGGGTCTGAAAGTCCAGCACACACAAACAGCACCTCGCCTCTGCCGGCAGACACGTGCAAGGCCACCCCCGTCCAGCTGGGGTAGAGAGCTCGCTCCTATCTTTTCCACCACCCCGGCTGGTCAGAACAGGATATGAGCACACATCCTGCCCAGGAGACTGTCGGGAATCGTGGCTCATCTGTTTTCATGCAGATGGATACTGTCTGTTTCAGAGGACAGAAGGACTGCTTTCCTCTCCAAACGGAGGGGAAACTCGAAATAAACAGTGCCCTGCGGAAGAAAGAAATCCGTTGTCCTAAAACCAAGGGGGAGGAAATGACAATCTGTCTGTTTCGGAAACAAAAAATGAAGACATATTCCCGGCAGATCTGTAAGGAAAAGTTTTGGCAGCTACCCCAGGAATAGCTGTGGAGAAAAGATTTGAACTTCTTTTTCATGATAAAGAGACCTTTCCCTTACCAATCCTTTATGGTGAATTCCTTACATATAAGATATCCTAAAAGACCACACGAAATGGAAATGAAATCCGTTGCAGATTTCCAGATAACTGTGGTCTATGCAGTGTGTCTCCTCACTGGAGATGGGCTTAGAGAATTAAATGTCACTTTTAACGTGAACAATGCATGCTTGGAAAACTTTTCATCAGGCTTAGAAAGTTTAAAAGTAAAACAGCTCACCTCATAGAGTATCGGAATTGAAGCCCTTTGAAAAGCAAGCATCGTTTTTATGGTGCTTGGGAGCTTCTGATTAGCTTAACTTTCTGGATAGATTCCAGGGTACTGTGGTAATTTCACCAAAAGGGTGAAGAGCACAGATGTAATAGAAAACAGAAAAGAGAGAGAAAACGAAAATCGAAAAGTCAATTTAAAAAATTAGCAGCATCCAGTAAAGTATCTAGTTGAAACTATTGTTTTTAGGTAACTCATAAGGTTTCTATTGCTTCAATATTGTGAAGTGAGGGGGCTGATAGTTCTGAATCCAGGATTCTATTATTCTATTGCAACTGAGGTTTGGAGATTAATTGTGAATTTCAATTATCCTCGTTCTGTCTTCCCAGCCAAGTGCTGTGCCAGCAGAGGGCTGGCCCAAATGGAGACATTTCGTTGTCAGTGTTTGAAAGTTTCCCGCTGGGAAGTCGTTCATTTATGTTAAGCCCTGTGTAGGCAGATATTCCTGAACTAGTAATACAGAAAGACTTCATTTAGTTTTTGTCCCATGAAAGTCAATTTTGACTTAGGCCAGTTCTGCACCAAGTCCAGAAACATCTACTCCACAGAAAGGGACTCTGGAGCTCCGACTGGGTACACAGGCTGTGCCTTCTGTGAAGCACGAGACAAGGGCCCCAGAATCCTGGGCCTCCTCAGACTTGATGGGAGAGGAGAGAGGAAGCTGCAAATAACGAAATTTAGAAAGGCCCAGAGAGCTCTAGGAAGGACTTAGCATTAAGAGCACGACGGGAAAGGATGAAGACAAAAGGAAAAGAAAAACCGCAAACACTGCGGGTTCACAGCCACGTTTTTTTTAACGTATCCACGGCCACAGAGCTGGCAGGCACCATATGGAGACATGTCAGATAACTGCATCCTAATTGTGATGTGAGTTATTCATAAACGTTCCAACAATGGAAGGAAGAGCCAGCGTTCGGAGAATGAGTACAGGCGAACAATTGAGTCACGGATGTGGACAGATGCCAGGCAAAGCTGGGCTCTATGGAGCACACGGGTTTCCTCCCAGAGAAGAAAGTGTCCCTGCTGGGTGGCCAGAGCAGACAGTAGTTGTTTTTTAAACCCAAAGATTCATCACCCTATTTGCCACAGTTCTTCTAATCACCCTGAAGATGACTCATTGTCACCTCATTCATCACACAGCTTCGTTCCTATCTGCAAACACAACATGTCCTTTTGTTTTACAAAGAATGGGTCTCTTTTGTCCCTACATTTCCATTTAAGAAGCCGACAACAGCAACTTTGTTTCAATTCTTTAAAAAAGCATGCACAGCGACATTTTTGGGTTGGGTGATACTGCAAGCTGCAGCCCCTGCAGAACACAGGGTATTTCCTAAGCGGCTTGGTGCCATTTTCTTTAAATAGGCTGAAAGGAAAACCATGTCTCCCCCTCGGCCCCTACATTCCCACTGAAATCAGAATTCTTCTGCACTGGCAAATCCCCACAGTGCTCAGGACAAATCCCACACTCACTCCCACTGCCTGACACCCGTGTGAGCCATGGAGGGCCACGTGCATCCAGCTACGACCAGAAAGGCAGATCTTGGGGGGCGTGCTTTTTTTGTTTTCTTATTCCATTTTTTTTCCTCCTCTCCAATCTTTTCTGGGACTTCAAGTACTAGGGGAAAGGACGAGAGGGATAAATCTTTTGAAGTTCCCACCAGACAAGAATTTCAAGGGTCTTTTTTTATTCCTCCATTCTCTGGAAACATCTTAACCAAATGGTTTGGATTCATAGTTGTCCTACTCAACTTTATCTGAACCCCTGAAAATTGGTTCCCTAAGCAAATTTGAGCCAAAGGAACATACAGAGGCTTCTATGAAGTTGGAGGAAATGTCCAGTGGGCAGATTTGTTGAGCTGGAGGGGGTGGTGCCCTGAGTTGTCTCAATGTCCCCTCCTCCTGGGGGCCCCAGGGAGGCCAGGCTCTCTCGGTGGACATGTCCTGGGACGTGGGTCCTCCTATCCTGCCGCAGGCTGGAGTTAGGATGCAGGTGCCAGGACCTCCCTAAGAGCCAAAAGCCCTGCTCAGCGCTGGCTGAGCACAGGCCCCAGCTGAGTCATATCTCCAACGGCCTCTGCTAGGATACAGACCCGCTGGCCTCTTGAGGGCCCGCCCCATGTACCCCTGCTGCAGGAGTTTATAAAGAAAAAGTTTGAACAGAATTCAGGGTGTCCTGGCCCCACACCTTAACAAATCATTTCAACCACAACGACGTTTGATTTTTGAAATGCTCATGCATGGTTCAGGGCTTTAGAAAGTGGGGACTCCTGAAACTTGCTCAACAGACACCAATGACATTTCTTCATGTCCTTAGCATAAAAGGCCCGACACCAAGAACTGGATGTCAGTCATTTAAAGGGTGATGACACGCCCTTTGTTTAAGAGGAAAATCTCCTTCAAAATTACTAATAGCTTGGAAAGACTTATCTCCATTTTATATCAATAAAGAATACGCTGACTCTTTGAAGAATGGGGCGACAACTTTTTCAATGCTGCTGTGTAGTACCGAGCAAAATTTGGGAGCTAGAAACAATGTTTATACCATAGAAATATTCCAGAGTTATTACCTGGGTCATGACCCCACAATTTGGGTATGGATGAAGGCGGAAGGACGAGTGAGAGATAAAAAGGATGAATGCAATCTGCAGTAGGTACCTGATCTGACAAGATCGACTTTTCAAGGTCTAATACCAGTATTACAAAAGGGATATACCACATTCTGAGGGAAAACAGCGGTGGGTCACTTGAGGGTTCTTAGCAAGGCCCCTACCACACGCTCCGGCAACATAGAGGAGTCTTAAAATGCATTGCACGTAGGGGTTCCTGAAAATTCAATTCCAGGTACTGTGCATCAAGCGCCACGTGGGTGCTGGACCAGGGGCTGCTGGGGTTGGAAGGAAGGATTTTCAACTGGCGACCAGTTTCGCAAAATGCATATTGATTAGCCCCCCAACCGTTCTTGCTCAGCTCGAGGTGGAAGGTGAAAGAAAGTGATTTATTGAACAGCCTCCTGGGTTAGACACATCGTATTTTCTGAACAGAAAGTTAGAATATTGTCTGACAAGGAGGGCAAAAAGAGCATGTCAAATCAGGGCTGTCATGGGAAATGACCCTATCTGTGGGGGCACCCTCCTAAAAGAGTCCTCGACGAGCCGCAAGGCCAGAGGACACTGCAAAGGACAAAGGGAAGGAGGCAGAGGACAAGCCAGTGGTTGAGATCTTCAAGCCAAGGGTGAGATTTCCCAGGTGGGAGATGCGAAGTCCATCCCTTCTGGGGGCACACCTGGGGCTCGTCACCCTGGAAGGTTTTCTCCTCCAGCAGAAGAGATGACAACATCTATAGACACTAGAAATTTGCTCTGTGAGTAGACTGCACATTTCCTGTTTGTGATCCACTGTCCCCATTGCCTTTCCTACGTCACAGGGGGTGAGGGAGGGGTGGCATCCCCAAGGAGTGGCAGCTGCTGACTTCTAAGACCTTTTTCAGGCTCCGACTTGCAGGGCTGGGAAGAGTCTGCGTGCTCTCTGGCCTAGTTTTCCCTGACGCGGGTTAAGGGGGTGTGACTCACACCTCCTGGCCTCCCTAACCCGGGTTTGTTCCCACCTGGCTGTGCGGGGAAGTGGAGACAGGGACGGGCCAAGGGGCATTTGAGCTGACAGCAGCTGCTCTGCCAGTGGAGGAGAGCAGGGCTGTGGGCTGCCCCCACGACCCCCACCTGGCCCAGCATGGACCCCTACTGTTCTTAGACATTTGAAAATCCCTTTCACATGTGGTGAAAGGGATGCTCTGGAATGCGTAGGGGCTGTATTCTCCAGGAAGGGTTTCTTTTGATTAATCTTCCGACCAACCGACTTTGATCCTTAATGTCAGCCTGAAGTCGTTATAGAGATGAAGTGTGCTCTATTCTTAAAAATGCACGTCCCCATTTCCAGTGGTGGTTTCCATCTCCAGGGGTTTCTGCTAACAGGTCCTTGTAGCTGGAGGCAGCCAGAGATGGGCACCCATGGGGGTGGCCAGGGACACAGGCTTAAAGGGGGGGGGCCCTGAGCCCTCTGGGCCACGGGCACCTCTGCCTTTCGTCTACTGCTCAGCTAGAGGAGCGGTGCTGGAGGTGTGCCCCACCCCCGACCAGCAGCCTCAGCAGCTCCCGGGAAACCTGTTAGAAACGCAGATGCTCAGGCCTGCCCAGTCCCTGACTCAGAAACTCTGGGGGTGGGGCCCAGCTCTCTGTTCCCACATGCCCTCCAGGGGGCTCGCCAGCTCTTGCTCTCCTCTGATGATGGGTGAGCCTGGATTCTCCATCCGGGTCTACAGAACCAGGCCAAGTTCAGAAAGCACCCGGATTTTCAAAGGGATGTGAAATCATAGCAGGGGCCCAGCCCTCCCCCTTCCCTGGGAGGCTGAGGGGGGATGATTCCCTGTGGATAGGTAAGGAGGAAGGTGGGCTGGTGAATCCAAGCTCTGATCCGAGACTCTGGGTTTCAAAAGGAGGTTTAGAAAAAGCAAAACCAAACAAACAAGAAATGATTGTATTTTGCGCCTCAGAGAAGAAGGGCTCTCAGGCTTTGAATGGAATTCCCTTTGATACCAGAAGATAAAATTATCTAGTCTTTAGTATCTACATAAATGCTTCAGAAATCATTCTCATTTGGCCCATTTTACTGCTGGAAAAATTGTAGTAGAAACTAAGGTAAAGAGGGTATGCTGGTTTGAAAGGATGTATGTCCCCTAGAAAAGCCATGTTTTAATCAAAATCCCATTTCATAAAGGCAGAATAATCCCTATTCAATACTGTAATGCTTGAATCTGTAATCAGATCATCTCCCTGGAGATGTAACCCAATCAAGAGTGGTTGTTAAGCTGGATTAGGTGACGACATGTCTCTGCCCATTTGGGTGGGTCTTGATAAGTTTCTAGAGTCCTATAAACGAGGAAACATTTTGGAGAATGAGCGATTCGGAGAGAGCAGAGCAGAATGACATAGCCATGAGAAGCAGCGACCTTTGGAGATGAAGGAAAATGCCTCCCAGGGAGCTTCATAAAACAGGAAGCCAGGAGAAGCTAGCAGATGACACCATGTTCGCCATGTGCCCTTCCAGCTGAGAGAGGAACCCTAACTGTGTTCACCATGTGCGCTTCCACTTGAGAGAGAAACCCTGAACTTCATCGGCCTTCTTGAATCAAGGTATCTTTCCCTGAATGCCTTAGATTGGACATTTCTATAGACTTGCTTTAACTGGGACATTTTCTCAGCCTTAGAACTGTAAACTAGCAACCTATTAAATTCCCCTTTTTAAAAGCCATTCCGTTTTTGGTATACTGCATTCCGGCAGCTAACAAAGTAGAACAGAGGGGTTTGGGGCAAATTTAGAAGCTGTCAGAGGCAGACCCAGGTTCTGTAGGGCCTGGAGTTTATATAATTTTGGTGGTTATGTTTAAAAAAGAATACAAAATGTATGACGGTTGCAGAATGTCACAGAAACATGTGACAGTGTGAATACACTGTTCCCAGCAAGGGGCCCTGAGCCTGCATTCTTTAGAGTCACGGTCAGTCCTTGGGCCACGCCAGCCCAGAGCCAATCTGACTGCTCTCCCTTTCTCTCCCCTCCAGCACCCGCCCCCGTGTGCGTTTGTTTGCAGTTACAGTGTGTAGTTGCAGGAAAGGCACTGGAAGGAGGAGGGGTGAAGGTTTCCTGCTTGGTTCTCAAAGCTCCGAGGCCAGGGTCCAGGTTCTCAAGGACAGTTGGACAATCATCCAAGAGCCGGTGCCGCCACTTAGTTGGTTACACATTTTTCCACATCCCTGAACCAGCACCGCCTGCACCCGGCTCCTGCCCTCCTCCCCTGTCACCTCGGCAAGGCCACCCCGGGGAAGTCAAAAGCAGCAGAAACCTCAGGACCCCCACGCCCACCAGCTCGTGATGAGGACACACGCCCTGGCCGGCAGAAACTGAACAGGACCCTCCGGGGGTCACTTTGGGCATGTGCCCGGCAGCGAGTCCACACTCGGGGAGAGCCGGCCTCTCCTTTCTGGCCCTTTTCCAGGTCTCAGGAATTTGCAGCCCCCCCCCCCCCCCCCCCCCCCCGTTAGTGCCACTTCCTCTAAGAACACACGCAGGGCTCGGCTGAGCCACCAGGGGAGAGAGTCCTGGGGGTGGGCAAGCGGCGCCCCAGCCTGCTCCTGCCTCCCCGGCCCTGACATGGGGGTTGGGTCTGGAGCCCCGAGCCCCCTCCCGGGGCCACGCTGCGCCACGCCCGGCTCACCCGACGACAGGAGGCTGCCGCTGCTGCCGCTGATGATCTTGCCCTTGCTGCCCATGCTGGCCAGCTTGGAGGTCTTCAGGGTGCCCGTCTCCGTCAGGTCGATGGCGATCTCGCTCAGGCTCCGCGCCGCGTGGATCTTGGACTAGAGGCGGAGAGAGGGCGACTGAGACCCGGCTTAGACCCAGGGCCCGGCCACCACGGCTGCACGCCCAGGCTCGCCCCACCTGGCCCCGCCACCCTCTGCAGGGGCCCACAGGGGATCTCTGCGGCCCCCATGACGACGGCCGAGCCCCGCCCTGTCTCTTGGGCAGCGCTGCATGGGTCTGAGGGGCCTGCGGCAGATCAGAGGGCCTGGGTGGGCTCTGCACTTGGGGACAGCTGCCAGGTCTCACTGCGCCTTGCTGTCCCCATCCGGGTAAGAGCGGAAATGACCAAGGTTACCTCAAGGGCCACTGCAGTGGGACACCAGAAGTGCTTCCCTCCCCGCCCCTGCCCGCCCCCACCTCCCTTGTCCACCCACCCCTCCTGTACTTGTCCTCACCTCGCCTGCCTGACTCCATTTCTCCTGCCTGGCCTCCCCTCCCCTGCCCACCATCTCTTCCCTGCCCGGCCCCCACTTCCCCTACGTGTCCTCTCTCCCCCTTTCTGCCTGATACGCTGCTCTCAACAAACAGCAGTGATTATTACTATTTTGTGCTTACAAAAGGAGGAAAAGGAATTTTCGGCTTTGTGTATGATGCAAGGGATACAGATATTTATGAAATTCCAATAAATTCTGATGTGGCTTAAACATCTTAAATCAGTAGCCAAGTGACCATAGGGATGCTAGAGGGCTGAGAAGTGACAGCAGCCCAGAGCCCACAGTCTCTGTGTATTCACATATCAAAGCCACTGGGACAACTGCCAGTTTGGGTGCAGAGGTCCCCGTATGCTGCGCACTGTGTTTCGCCCCCACTTTGCTACCTAGATGTGTGTGTTGTCACAGTCTGCACACCATGGCTGAAATGCCATTCTACCCATTCCACATAGCGACTGGCCTGATTTGGGCAAAGGATTCCCACAGGTTAGAATAATTAGAAAAGGATTCTGAATTTACAATCGCATCCCTAGAAGTGATTGTTCTTAGTTAAGGCATCTGCTTTAGTCACCACCTACAGTAAGGGCACATGCGTTTGCTTTCCTACAATGTGCCGGATAGTTCCATTGTTTTTTCATCAGCCGATCGATTTTTGTGAGCATGCTGGCTATGGGTGCAATTGTGTTCCCCAAAAAGATATGTGGAAGTCCTGATCCCAGTACTTCAGAAGGTGACTTTACGTAGAAAGAGGGTCATTCATCGCAGATGGGATTAGGCAGGTTAAGACGAGGTCAAGTAGGCCTGAACCCAACATGACTGCTTTCCTTACGAGCAGGGGAGAGGAGGCACGGAGAGAAGGCAGGCCATGTGGAGACACAGGCAGCTGCCTCTGTAGCCAAGGAACCTCTGGGGCCACCAGAAGCCGGGAGAGAAGCAGGGGACAGAGTCTTCCCTATAGATTGAAAAGGGAGCAGAGCCCTGCGGACACCTTGATTCCAACTTCTGGCCTCCATGTCTGTGAGACTGTTGCTACAAGTCACCCAGTTTGTGGAACTTTGTTATGGCAGCCCTGGGAAGGTTAGATGGTGTTTAAGGCTCAGCGATCTCCACACAAGGGAAGAGTGGCAATGGGGTGGATGACAAAGGCCCTGGAGGGGCGTGTCCGCTGCCACCCCTGCCCTCCGTGTTGACATGCGACATTCTGGGCCAGATGCCGGCCCAGCGCCTGGAGTTGTCCCTCTGAACACCCTGGCTCTGCCCTTCCTCTGCCGAGACATTGCTGTCACCGTGGTGAATGACAATGCCTTCCAGCCCCATGCGCTGTCCTTGTGTTAACGGGATGACAGGCTGTAGGCAGGGACCATGCAGAGGCCGTGCTTATTTTGCTCGCCTGGGTCTGAACTGCCTTCCTGTCACCACCCCCCTCTCGCTGGCCCTTCCTCTCCCCATGTCTCCTTTCTGACTTTTATTTTGTCCCCTGTATGCAGAACCAGGCCAACTTCCTCATGTTAGGGCTTCCTTGTTCATGAAATAATCCCAGTTGCTAGGCCCTCCCAGGATTCTGGCTTGCAGCAGAAAGCAGGAAGGACCTTTTATTTCATCTTGATGCAGCCTATCAATACCAGCCATCTGGTCGACCATACCCTCTAGGCAAGCCCAGCAAGCCCAGTTCACTGCTTCCTTTCTCTTACCAAGGCCAGTGCTTTAACACAAAGGAGACCATGGGGAGGGCTGTGTAATAATGACTTAGGATAGCAGTGAAAGTCCCTGGCTTTGAAGTATGCAAGAACTGGATTAGAATCTTGGCTGTTTCCAACTAACCATGTCGGATCTTGGGTAGGAGCCTTTACCTCCCTGATCTCCATCTGATCTTCAGGTTACTGCTCGTAAAACGGGAACCTTAAAACCCACTGTCCAGAGTTGAGGCTGACAGGGACTAAATGAGAGAATGTACTCAAAGGCAGCTGGAGTAGAACGGCATATGAACTGGAGCCTGGCAGTAATTTGCTAAATGAGGTTAGATGGGTGGCTCAACCTAATATGCTGGAGAGCTCATTAATCAATGGAAGGCCCTGCCCTGCCCCCACTCCCCCCACACATCCATCTCAGAGGCCAGAAAGCAGATAAGGGAAAGAGTGACAGCAAATGTCCTTTCTCCGCAAGAAAGACTGGATCCTTTGAGGCTTTAGGAAACCACGGGATCTTCTCTGGAATGGAAATATCACAACAGCCCAATGGACACAGAGAGAGAAAACCAGAAATGAGTGCTGACAGGAGATTCTCCCTTACCAGAGAAACCCTGCAAACTTGTATGACATGCATTACCCAGTGTTATTGCTGAGATTCTGTGAACTAGGTTTCTCTCCTTCCCTGCCTTCACGTGGCTTTTGATTCTAGATGACATGAAGAATAGCAGACCGGACCAGTTAAGAAAAAAAAAAGGAAAGAAAAAGATATAAGAAGAAGGAAAGACCTTTGGATTGGGGGTCAATTCTAGAAGCCTTCCCTTTGAGTTCAGAGGAAAACTGTCTAATGGTTATTCTAAACAATCTGAGCTTCCAAATATTTTTCTCTAAAGTCCAGAAGACATTCCTTGGCTCACGGCTACAGAGGTTGCTGGGATCCAGCTGAAAACAGTTCTGATTTTTCAGGACAGCATATAGGAGTTGCCAAGTATGACTGGGGCCTGATCAGTCTCTCATTCTCAGGGAGCAATGGAAAAGCAACGAACGCAGCCCCACTCTACACTGTCCTTAGTGAAGAACTGATCATTGGGGATGGGGTGAGGCCGATGAATGAGAGAGAGAGAGGAGTGTGTGTGTGTGTGAGAAAGTGTGTATGTGTGAAAGTGAGTGTGAGAGAGTGCAACTGAGTGTATGAGAAAGTGTATGTGTGTATGAGGGAGACAGTGTATGTGCGAGGGTATGTGTACATGTGAGAGAGAAGTGTGTGTGTGTGTGTGAGAGAGAAAGTGTATGTATGTATAAAAGAGAGAGAGTTTGATTTTCTTAAATGATTTGCACAACAACCAACGAAAGGAGAAAAGAAGCGCGCATCAGGGAAGAACTTGAGACTTCTTGGCCACCCGCCTTGCTGACTCAAACCACTAGAGCACACTTGCCTCCCTGGGGTCGATCACTTGGGAGGCCTAGGCTGTGCTGAAGCACTTCCCAGAAAGGAATGGTTGGCACGGTGCTTGACGGGAGTGTGAAGCGTTGCCCAGCGTGCCTGGCTGCCCAGAATATTTTGGAGCTTCTTGACCTGGGCCTGTCTGCCATCACTCACCCCAGAGCCCATTCTGCCCACCGGAGATGAGCTCTCATCACTGTTTTGTAAAGCATGCCGTTCCAGAAAGGAAAGGTGTTGTAAGGTAATTCCTAAGGGAAATTCTATCACCTCTGATTTAATTTAGGGGCCTTTGAGAGACTTTGAACTTTACACAGGTGTTGGCCAGGGAACGGAAAAGTTAGATTCATCATGATAATAATAAAAGATAGCACATGCTTTCTGAAGCAATTCCACACACGTTGTGTCATTTAACCAATCGATAATTTAGGTTAGGAATTTCCTTTCCTGTTCTCTAATTGGGAAAGCAAAACACAGGCGATGAAAGCCTTGCCTAGGTTATAGGGCTGGAAAGCAGAGTCTTCCAGCTTCCATATAGGGTAGCTTGCTTCTCACCTGTTACTGTAGGTGGAGGAAATTGGTTCCTAGTATAAATGCAAGGGTTTGGGAGCATTTGTGCATGTTCAAGACTTTTTGGGAAAAGTTCTCCTCCTCCTAGGAGTGCATTTCCTTCAGGCTCCCAAGGATTACTGAAGGGACAGTTGAAATTTTCCTACTGCCGTGGGCATTTGGTTTAGCCTCTTAGAATGCACTATTTGTCAACATGCAATCTATGATGATTAATTTTTGAGCTGTATTTGTTGCATCAGTGGGTTGATCCGTCAGTCAGTTGAGTAAGGCTTCTTCAAGTGCAGAGTAAGACAAACTTGGGGCCTCCAAGGGAGGCTCTGTGCACACCCCAGCACAAAAGGAGCTCTGACACTACATCCTACTGTCTTTAGGGTCAGGTACAATGTTTTCTTCCCCTTTCACAAGTATGGTATCAGTGTGTATGTGTGTGTGTTTGGGGGCGCTGGGGGGTGTCTGTCTGCAAGAAGAAATGACGACAGGGTTCAGAAGACTGGTACACCGTGTGGCCCCCCAGCCTCCCCTGAACAACACAGAGAATGAAAGCAACATTCTAAGGCTTCAGCCTCCAACTCTTGCCACTGGAGAGCAAAATGCTGACACACACCCATGTCTGTGGTCTGGCCCCATTTCCTTTGATCTAATTGGAATTGATCAAATTCCAGCACCCAAGCCTGCATCACCAGGGGAGCTGTGGGATACTCCCTGTACTCCTGACAACAAACACATCCCACCCTGGACCCATTCACCCCCAGATAATGACCAAGAAGGGGCCAGGAGGAAGATGGGGTAGAGGGGAAACATATTCCAGAGAAGGTGCCCAGCTCCCGTAAAAGGTGCCGATTTAAAATTGTATTACAACCGGGAGCATTACAACCGCTCCCCCTTTTCTTATTATCTGTCCCTTCTGACTCACTGGGCCCCAACTGTCCCCTCTCCATCACCCACCCATTACCCCAACCACCACCCTGGGAAAATGTACCTTCACCCAAAAGGAAAAGAAAGCCAAAGAGACAGTCCCATCAGGGCAGGGTCCACCCCCTCCTCCAGAGGAAAAAATCCCCAGGGGTGGGGGTGCCGACCACAGCCCAGCTCCAACTTGTCTCGCTCTGGATTCCCAGCACCCCTGAGCCCACAAGATCCTGAGAAAGACTTTTCACCTGGAGGTGAAGGGAAGGGAGTGGCTTATGGGGGGAAGGAGAGGGGAGCAAGAAGGAATCCAGTGTGGCTAGAAGCTGTGTGTGAACCAGGAAGACGTCACCCTCCCACCCACCAGAACAGGCGCCCTGCATGTCTGGGAGGGGATGGGTGAAATCTCCCATGGAGGAAGCTTGTTTACCAAAACCCTGGCTCTGGATGCTTTTTTTTTCTTTTTTCCAGTTTTGCATTTTAAAAATGGAACTGGCAGTTGGAAAAGCCTGGAGGGTTCAGGGCAATTACCCTAAACAATTAGGTGATATCTAGGAGTTGGGACTGGTTACTTTCTTCTCCTTCTTTTTCTTTCTTTTTTTCAAAATAAAACAATCTGTTACTGTTTGAAAACCCAAAAGGGCTTGCCTACGTGCCCCTGGGAGAGTTTCCCAAATTCCAAAAGCTGGTTCAGAATTCCTCAGAGGCCTTCAGCACTGCAGGGGCAGTGGTTGGGGCTGGCATGTGTGCAAGCTGCGCGGAAGAGGCCCCTCCAAGGAGCCGGTCTCACTCCTCCCCCTAAAGCCTGAAGAGGCAAGTCTGCACCTGTGCGCATCCCAGGACAAGGGGCCTGGTCTGGCCTGGGGTGAGCTGGCGGCTGGGTGAAAGATCTGGGATCCCTGTGGGAGGGGGGAACTTACCTTACTCTGCTTTCTGTCCAGGTAGAACTGGTGCTGGCTGATGGCCATGGCCCAGATGGACTTGATGAGCGCCGGACACGCATACCATGTATGCACCGCGATGCCACTGTGCCCAAATGTCCTCCGCGTCACGGAAGCCCTGGGGAGGCAAGAGCCAGAAGCCTTTACCGTGTTCCCCAGGACAGAGGTCTTCATTAGTCTACAGCTGTGATGGAGGACCCACTGGCTCCTAACAGCCCTGATGTAGAGCTAAAAGTCAACTCACACACACACACACACACACACACACACACACACACGCGCGCGCATTCACACACATTCACCCATGCATGCACATGCACGTGTGCTTGCTCAAAAGCTTAGGGAGATTGGCTGGCTGAGGCCACCTTTCCATTCACTAATTCCTTAGGGTTCCGCATCGGCCACACGTCTGCCTTGTCTGGCATAAATCGGGTCATCCTAGGTCACGGACTGTCCTGTCTGTGCCTCAGCTCCTGGCATTGGGCCAAGGCAAACTTCAGAGACAGGAAAAGCCTTCGACCATGTTCTCAGCTTGCCAGGCAATGCGGCTTAGCGGGAAGGGTGAGCGGATTCTTTTCCACCTCTGAGCAGACCAGGGTGTCTTGTTTTACTCTCAGGCAGTGTTCTTTGAAAGCTCTGGTTAGCCATCTCAAGTATATTCAGGGGGGCAGGGGTGAGGAATCAGGGGATGGAAGGCAGAAGGAAATGAACCCACCTGATCTCTCCCCAACTTCTGCCTCTGAGTTCACTTCAGAATGGAGGCAAGAGAAAGGACACCAGACTCAAAGACGCAAAGGGAAAACCCTGGTGCCAACATAATACCCTGCGTTGAGAGGGGGGTGGGTGACACGATCATATTCTCAGGGAAGTATGTTTAATAGGACAGGCAGATTATGTTGAAAGTGAAATCTGAGGATGTGGGGGGAGGGGCAAGGTGGTGGGAAAGTGGGGCGGGGTCTGCCTGTGGATTTACATCAGAAGAAAGACTTGAGTGTGTTCTCAAGATGAAGAGCTCTGATCTGGAAGAACTTGGGATAATCAGGACTTGTGAACAATGGTGGTTTTTTTCGTGGCAAATCTTCCCTTGAAGAAAATTTAAAGCTGCTCCCAGGATCTTACTTTGGAGGCTAAAGATTAAGCAGCAGGTCTTCATATCCACTTTTAAGGAGAAATTCAAATCTGCTGGTTAGTGGATATTGATATTCCCCATCTGTCCCCACTCCCTTGGCTCAAATAAAAGTTAATTAAAAAAAATGCCAGCTCAGAAAAGAACACAAAGTTCAGAATCATTGAAAAGCAGCCAGAGAGAGAGAGGAAACCCCCACGGGTCTCTGCAGATTTAAAATGAAACTCCCCGTTTGGCATCCATGGCAATTGTTGCTCCTGGGAATAAAGAAAGAAATATTTTTCCCCATAAATGCTGAATTAGAATGGAAAAGTAATTTGAAATGCGGTTGAAGTGAAGGGAGTGAGAGTTATAGGGGGCTAGGCGCTTGTATTTTCCAGGTCAGACGGGTGAGGAAGAGCTACAGGTCCTCTCAGCTCTGCTCCACGGGGGCATTTAAATCAGAATATCTGAAAGTGCTTTCTGCAGGTTCCATTATTAATTGTTACCTCTTCCACTCATCTTTCCCTTCGGGTCCTTCTCAGCCCACCGACTTTTCCAGTCTGCTTAAACCTTAAAAACGGAATGCTGGCCAAGCATAGAGAAGCCCAGGAAGAAAGGTGGGCAACGAGCAGACCTACGGGAGAGCATCTCCTGGGCCCCACCTGGAAAGGGCCACGGGGCCGTGCTCCAACGTGATGGCGCAGGAAACCCTCTTTGCAAGGCCTGATTCCCCTGTAATCTCAATTTCCCACTGATTACACCTTAATTGAATGATTGTATCTGGCAGTTCCCATCCTTGGGCTTCTGTTCCGACTCCTTCCGGACTTGGAGGGAAGGGCTGACCCCCTCAACCCCATCTCAACACGCAGTCAATTACGTTAACCTTCTCTCCTCCACTTGCACTGAGCGAGAGGACGGCAGATCTCATTCAGAAAGCAACATGACACGGGAAAAAAACACTCGCAGCTCTGGGAGTGAGAAGTCCTGGTTTTTACAGTTTTGAGGTTGCCCCCACTCAAAGTCAGGACACTTAGAGCAACTTACTTTTCTAGTTTTCACCCCTGCCCCTACCTGCCCCTCTCTAGGATAGCCTATGGTACTAAGGGTGATTTCAGCATAGTGGGGAGAGAATTCTCCTTGCTCAGGCTGCCTCTCATTCTTCCACTTCTCTCTGCCCTCTACCCCAACATCACCTCATCCCTTTATCTCTGCACTTACCTGTCTGACATCTTCATCCACCTGGAGGGCCTACCCCATCCCTTTAAATCCCTCTCACCCTTGGAGATGCAGCTCAAATCTCGCCCTCTGAGGGAAGCTCTGCTGGCCTGAGTGACTTCGTCTTTCTGCATTTATAGCTGGTGCCATCTGTCACTCGGCACACGCTGCTTCATACACGGTGTCACAGTAAAGAGCATGAGCTCTTGAGCTGGACTTCTTGGGTTCAAATCCTAGCTCTATTACTTACTAGCTGCCTGTGACCTAGAGCAGGTTACTGCATTGCTCTGTGCCTCAGTTTCCCCTTATGGGAAATAGGGAAAGCAGTAGTCACTATGTCCTCGGGTTACAGCAAGAACCCATTAAGATAAGGTGTATGCAGTGCTTAGAACAGAGTCTGCACATGGAAGACACTCGAGATGTTAAATTCCTTCTTCTGTCCATCTTCCCAGTGGTTCTTTAGGGACCCAGCACCCTATCATATCACTGAACAAAGAAGTTACTCAACAGATATGAGATGGATTACTTTTGTTTAGAAGGCTAAAAAAAGCCTTTTGTTTAGAAGACTAAAAAAAAGCCCACTTATATTATGTGAGGTTTGGATGCTTCCCTGTATCCCTGGGTCTTGGAAAAGGGAAGAGAATTAAGGATTACATCAGGTATAAGACAACAGACTCAGAGAACACGCACACTTCGTCCTAGGAGTGTCTTTGAGGTAGGAGGATTCCCAGCAGGACACCAGAATGGGTGGCTGTCTATTCCCTCTGCTTGGATTATTCTAACCCCTAACTATTTTCTGACAAGCATTCCCTTTCTGCATCTGACTTGCGGCAAAATCCTTTTTGTTGTTTTTACACTTAAGGTTTCCCTCCTCTCCTATTCTTAAGAATCTAAGTCCCAAACAGGTCATCTGGAAGAATCACCGCGAGCTCCTCCCTGGCTGGAACGAGACTTGTCAGTATCTCTTCCCTCCCCACCAACTGGGCCTGCCTGAGTGGATTCCTGCTGTGGAAAGCAGGGTCATTGATTGCGAAAGCCTCGGTGGGCCCCTGGCAAGTTACTCTTCTGTTCATTGCTACTGCCTCTGCCTGACTGCAAAGACTCGGGACCTCAGAAGCGTTCTTGGATGCTAGCCCTCCCGAGGAGTGGCTGCTTCACCCAGATAAGCCGCTGGGTGCACTTCAGCGGCCGCCCCATGGGGGCTATCGCTGGCCGCAGGCGCTGGAGGGCCTCACCCTCTTACCGGAGCAACTAGTTTTGAGAGTCCAGGAGCCAGGGGAGAAGGTGGGTGGGGGCCAGACTCTCCGCCCGCCCGAGGCTGGGGCTGGGGCTGGGGCTGGAGCTGGCTGTGTCCAAAATTCACGTTGGCTCTTCCGGAGAGTCCCATCTTTCTGTGTAGAGTAAATCTGTTTTTGGACATGTCTACAGTGATTTATTCTTTAGGTGTCAGGCCGCTGTGGAGGAATTTCGCTGCTGTTTATGGGCTGTATACAATTTTAGGGCAGCTGGCAGACAAAGCAAGGAAAAGCTGGGTCTGCGCTGCCCGGAGCTCCTTCCACACCCAGCCTGCTGCTTCTAGACCCCCTATTGTTTGGCATGTGACTCAGAGGACATAGGTTTTCACACTAATGTTCTCTGGGACACCAACCTGGGCACAGAGAAAAACAACACAACTCTAAGACCCTACAGTTAAAGCTCATGAAAGCATATAGTCTAGCAAATCTGCTTCACTTCTAGATGCCTTCTGGTGTTGAGTGTCCTGCCTGGGCACTGCCAGGAGCTCTGACAAGCAATCCTTCAGACCCAGCTCCTGCAGCAACAAGCTCAGAGGACCCAGAGTTCTGCCAGTTTCTTTCAGTGTTTGTTATGAAGAGTGACAAAACCTCCCGAAGATGCCCGGGCATGCAGGGCAATCTCACACACATGAGCGTGTAACACGTGCAGCTAGATGTGATGCGGTGGGATCACTCATTTCACATGCACACACACAGGTTCCTGGATGCACCAAGTTTATCATCATATTTAGGACAAAACCAAGCTTTACTGTCTACTTTGAACTCCGCTCTCCGCAATCAACCAACCTTCCCGCCTTCCCAAACTGAGCACGGACTGTGACAGCACAAAGTATGACCATAAAGCAAAGCCAGGCTGTGCCTTGGAGGAAGGAAAGCACTTTTCCCGCTTACCTGCGTGGGTCATGAACTTCCACCGAAAACTTCTTTTCTCTGAAATACAGGTTTTCCAACTGTCTCCATTGGAATATCTGGACAGAAAACAAGGTCGTTTAAATCCAGGCGCGGTGGGTGCACGGCTGTGCTCTTCTCTGCCGGCTCATTCCAAAACTGGCAGTTTCCTTATCAAAGCAAAGCAAACCGGGAGTTTTGCTTCTCCTCCGCCTCTTGCTTGAAAGCACACCCACACACTTGCACACACACACACAGCGTACACACATACACGCCCACTCTCCAGTTCAGGCCCGGGCGATGTGGGTGTGGATTTTCCTGCAGCTTTCCTAACCGGAGCACAACAAGTCCCTTGGCAGCTGCTGCCCTCGGACAGCCTTTGTCTGCTCCGCGGGTCCCAGCGCTGCAGACTTGTCCCTCCGAAGGGCGGGGGCATGGGGAGAGGCGGGGCTGGGCTCGGGGCCCCCCTGGGGCAGTGCTGGCCGGCTGCCCCGCCCCCTCCTGGCGGGATCCACTTCCTGCCCCTCCTGGCGAAGGGGTGTCTGGTCACTGTCCCAGCCTGCCCAGCCCATCCTTTTGGCTGCAGCATAAAGCAATCAAGAGTTTGGGGGCCTGCAAGGATGCCCTGGCCAGGGACCACCCCAGGGACCACCATCATTGGTTGGTCTGGGGTTGGGGTGGATGGCAGTGTGGTTAAGGCATTTCTGGAAAGCGCACGGTGGAGAGTCCCTGGCTCTCACGTCTCTATGGTCCTTTTCCTTTGGAACAGAGAATGAGTAGACTAAGATGACTAACTGCTAGGGGGACAGGGTCCTTTCATCAGATGAGGGGAAAATTACTTAACTCTCTGGGAAACGTCAAGAGAGGCTTAAATTCTACATATATATATAAAACTTTATATACATTTATCTGTGTGTACACACATATACATCCATATATATGCATATATACATAGATAGGCACATGCATGTGTGTGTGTGTGTGTATGTAGGCAGAAATGTGAGGGTATTGGATTGCCTTCTTTATACGTAGAATTTGAGTTCAACTTGCCGAGAGGAAGATAAAATAAGGCTTCTGTTCCTGTCTTTTTGCCTAGGAGGGGCTGATCCTTTCCCCTGGACTTCCCCACCCTTGGCCCACTGAGTTGAGGAATATGCATTTTGGGATCCCCCTGGTCTTCGACCTTAAGACTCGATTGCATCCCCCCTCCCCCCACCTCAGATCCCAGGCCCAGGGCACCATTAGCGGATGCTTTGGGAAAGGACTCGTCCTGAGAGAAACTGGGCTGGAATAAAAAATGGTCGCATTCTTGGATCTGTACAACCTGCTCTGCAGAAGTAATAGCAGGAGGACATCATTATCTTTTACGAAGGAGCTACCGCTTTAATCAGCAGCTCAGAGCACATTTCGCTCTGAAGCCCAGGGAATCTTGTACTTTTCTTTCTCAGTGAGGGTCTGCTTCAAGTGGGTGGAGAGAAGTTTGCAGCACAGCGAAAGACCCAGAGCCCGTTGCCCACCCCGCCCCCCACTCCGACCCCAAGTGAATGCTGCTGTGTTTCCTCAACTACACAGACCTGGCTCTGCTGGCCCCTGGGTGGGAACACCCACAGTTCCCCTCCGTCTCCCCAGCTGTTAGACAAAGCTCCAGCACTACCAGACCCCACGACGTGGAAGTAATGACAAGTACAAAGTGGTCAGATGGACAGCCACCCTGGCTCGAGCCTGGGCTACCCCGCTTCTGAACTGTGTGACCTGAGCCTTGGTTTACCCATCTGTAAAATGGCAATCACAGCCCCTCTCAAGTGAAGGATGGCCAGGGGGCTGGAGAAGCGGGAGCAAATGACCTGAGCGGCCACAGATCCTTAGCACAGAACCCCCGCAAAGCAAGCGCTCAGAGAACTTTAGGTCTTCTTATCCCTAATTGTTCTCACTTTTCCTGCATCGCAGCAAATAAAAGGGAATGACTCCTGAATGGCAGAAATAATTCCTAAATTTCATAACTCAGGCGCTGACTTTGGGGCTAAAAAAAAAAAGGTAAGGTGGGGTGGAAATCTTTAAGTACATGTCACTGACGAGATGTGGCCAGATTGCTCATTTCACACTCATAGATTCATACACGCTCATGCACACATACGTTCTTAGACACACCATGTTTATCGTGGGAATTTCTCTTTCTCTCCCGCTCTCTCTGTCTTCCCTTTCCTCCAAAGAAAGGAGCCTCCCAGGTATGTGACTTAGTCCCAAGGCCAGTACTCAAGTCCCCACGTTTGGGTGAATGCCTATTTTTCTTGGTCTTGATGTCCTTAACTCTTTCTTGATGAGGGTCTTGCACCTTTATTTTGCATGGGCCCCAAGCTAGTCCTTCTCAGGAGAGCTGCCAGTTGGGGCTCTGTCCTGGTCAGTGACCCTCTGCAAGTGGGGCACTCTGGGTCCGATGCCCTCCTAAGCCCCCCAGGAGCTTCTCCCTTCAGTCAGGAGATGAGCAAACCTGGAGAGCGCTTGGGGAGACCCCACCGTCCTTGAAGTCCCTTCCTTCCCGACCCTATGAAAGCTCCAGCGTGGAGGGGATATTGCAAGGGGCTGGTCCCTGACAGCCCTTCCCTCCCAGCTCCTGCAGAGCAGAGCTGGAGCTGGCCTCCCTCAAAGTGCTCCCTGATGGGGCTGGGCCGGCTAGCTCTGGTGGTCAGTGCCCCAAATTCAACCACTTTGTGGCTGAACCCCGGGGTCCTGCCCTGCATGGCTGTCCCCAGGAGGACTGCCTTCAGGCAATCTTAATAGGGGATGCAGACCAGCGGATTTCTGAGGAAGTCTGCACGAAGCATGGATCTTCATTTTGTTTGCAAATGAAATGCCAGGAAGGAAGGGGGAAGGAGGTAAGTGATGAGTGGGTTTCCACATCGGCACTTTGGAAGATCCCCCAAAGCAAAGGGGAGGCCGTCGAGTGCAATCAGGGTCTGATCCTTGTCTCACATAGGGCAGAGAGGAAGAGCTGGGGAGGCCGGACACCCCAAAAGGGCAGGTGTGAGGGCAGCAGAGCTGAGGGGAGGGGCTGGAGCAGCTGCCCCAGGCCCCAGAGGGTGTCTTAAAGGCCCACCCTCTCCAGGGAGGAGGGGTTGTCTGCCCACCCCTGCTGCCCGTAGCTTATGGAGCCCTGTCCACCACTCCCAGACAGGGACATCCCGGGCCCAGGCCGGCCCTCCACCCAACACCAGGACCCTGCCACCAGGCAGGGACGGCACTGCCCTTTGGGAGTCCATGTAACGGACATGGCAGACCCATTCCTGACCGTGGTCATGGCTGGGCTGGGCCAGGCAGGGTCTATGTAACTTCTTTGACCAGTTATGCCCAAGGAGCTAATTAGAAAGCTTAAGCACGCAATCAGCAATCACGTACTAGTACCTATTAAATGAAGGCCTTGCTATGCATGTCACTTGCCATGGTTGTTTGATCTTTCAGCATTCCCAGGGAAGAGTTAGTGGGACATTTTATTTCTTGGGAGAAAATGAGGCCCTGAACAATGAGGGAAAGCTGCCTACGGCAACACAGGAAGCGAAGGGAAGGACCGGGAGGAGCAGGCAGGGCCCCTGGCCCACACCAATTAGTGGGACCGCTCACTAATCGGCGGCCCGAGGTAAAAGTGGAATGGTCTGTTCAAACAAGCGCAGGGCTGTGAGCGGGAAGCGTGGAATCCATTTTTTTTTCAGCCCTGTACAATGGCTTTCCTTTCCTTTTATAAGGGATGACGAAGATAGAGCCATTCTTTCCTGGGACAGCCGATTCCCCTGGCTTTCTAAACGGCAGGGTTTTCTACCCAGGACGGGCACCGCCCAAGACAGTGATAAGGAAACACCTTCATCCTAGGGGCTTGCACTGAAAACGTCAAGTTAGAGACGCTCAGGAAATGCTCCACCGAGGGCCGAGGCTGGTTCGGGATGTGGAGTCTTTGCTTCCCACCCTGAGCTGCCGTGATTCCACCAGACCCTTCACCCCCTTTCTGGGCCCTGATGTGCTAAGATGTAAGAGCTGAGTTGGGAAAACGTTTATCCCACAGAGAGCAAACAAGAGGGACGAATAAATACCACGTTTGAGCCTGCGCGCAAGCCCACAAAACCTGCTTCGTGAGCGGGACCTGTTTCCTGGTTCCTGTGAGTGGTCCCCGTGGAGCCCCCCGTCCTGGGTGAGGGTGAGGCTGGGGACAGAGATGGGCCAACGGCCACACTCCTAACAGTGGGGACACGGAAGGACCTGAGCTCCTTTACACCTCTCCCCAGGAAGTGGCGATGGGGTGCCGGGGCCGTGCCTGGGGAGGGGGAGCTGCTCCCAGGCCACGTGGCAGTAGAGGATGGGGAGGAACCTCGGTCCAGTGCTCTTTGGCGGGGTGACAGGACCTCAGGGAGCCTGGCCTGGAGGCTGAGTCACGCCAAGGCTAACGACCTCCCTGTGAGTAACTTCCTGCCTCGCTAGAAGGGCCCTTACACAGAACCAGGGGGCGGGCAGGGGGCCCAGCCCCCGCTTCCCAGACGGAGAGCCTCTCCTTCCCCGCAGCGAGGATGAGGCATGGGAATGCATGAGGGCTTAAATAAGAGAGCCATGTCAGGGCTGTGTCTCGTGGCTTCTGGTCCAGGGCTCTGTCTTTTCTTTTCAATATTTTTTTATTAAGATATAACCACCCAAAGTGTACAATCCGTGGTTCACAGTATCGTCATATAGTTGTGCATTCATCATTACAATAGATTTTTCAACATTCTCATTACTCCAAAACAATAAAAATAAAAATAAAAGTAAAAATGAACACCCAAACATCCCATACGCTCTATGCCACCTGTTGTTTATTAATTTTTTTGTCTTTTTTTCTTACTTATCTGTACATACACTGGATAAAGGGAGTGTCAGCCACAAGGTTTTTCACACGCACACATTCACACCTTAAAAGTGATATAGTTATAAAATCATCTTTAAGAATCAAGGCTGTTGGGTTACAGTTCAACAGTTTCAGGTATTTCCCTCCAGCTACACCAAAATCTGAAAAGGAATATCTATGTACTGCATAAGAATAACCTCCAGAATGACCTCTCGGCTCTATCTGAAATCTCTCAGCCACTGGAACTTTATTTTGTTTCATTTACCTTCCCCCTTTTGGTCAAGAAGGCTTTCCAACTCCCATAATGCCAGGGCCAGGCTAATCTCCTGGAGTCATGTCCCACTTTGTCAAGGAGATTTATACCCTTGGGAGTCATGTCTCAGGTAGGGGTGAGGGCAATGAGTTCACCTGTCAAGTTGGCTTAGACACAGAGGCCATATCTGAGCAAGAAAAGAGGTTCTCAGGGGGTGACTCATAGGTATGATTATAAATAGGCTTAGCTTCTCCTTTGCAAGAATAAGTTTGATAAGGACAAGCCCCAAGACTGAGGGCCTGACCCATCACATCGGTAGTCCACAATGCTTGTGAGAACCTCAGGTCTTCCATGGGTGGGGAAGTTCAACACTTCCACCTCTTTTCCCAATCCCTCAAGGCGACCCCACAAACACTTTTTAATTTTCTGCCCAGCTCCTCCAGGATGCACCAGGCATCACACCAACCTGTACAAACCAATAAGATCTCACTCCCTTCTCATGGTTCCCTGTAATTATGGTGTTTGAATAAGCTGACCAGCAAGTTATATTAGGTAGTGTGCTACCCAAAATATACATTTTCTTGGGCCTTTCTGACCATGCCACAGTGACTGAACAATGAGGGAGGGCAAAGCTGTTTCCATCTGCTGTTTAACCAAACGAACAGCCACGTAAATGGCACCATTTGCTTTCCACACACCAACAAGGTGCTCTCCTACAAAAAGAATCAGACCCGAGGCTGCTTATCATCTCTGCATGCAACATGAGACAGCCAAACCACAAAACTCACATCAGGATTTCATTTCTGTGCTGTTCACTTTCTAGAAACAGGGCCACCCCTCACTAATCTTCAGATGCCATGATGCCTTGGGCAGATAAAAATGAGCAGCTCCACCTCCTGCAGGCTGCAGGATAAGAGAAGGGAAGTGGATGGAGTCTAATATGCGAGTGCTGGAGAGAGCCCAGGTCTGCGCCCTCTGGGGATTTTATCAGGTGCCCCCATGAGGTTCTGTGATTGTGGCAGGGCCAGTTCTAGGGGACAACAGAAGAGGGTCTACGTTTTTCCTGGGTTGACGCCATATGCCAGGGAATCTATCTTTTTTTATGTTGGTTGCATGAGCAATCAACATATTTTATTTTCTCCTTAAAGAAGGAAGCAAGGGGCTTGGATTTTAGGCAACATCTATACCCCATTCCTTTCTGACATTCCAGCCTGGGTTGTGAAAACCAGAAAGGGGAAGGTCTCCGCACCTTCTCCTTTGACATGCGTTTACATTTCTAGGGAGTTTACAATCTAGTTGGGAAGACACAGGCAAACTGGGTGATAACATCTGGTTTCTGAACCCAGGCCTTTAAAATGCTGTGGAGGCTCTGGGCCTCTTTATGAAGACTAATCTGAAATAATCAAGGTTTGTGATCATCCTCTATACTATCGTTTGGGCGCATCAGTTTTAGGAGCAAGAGCTCTGACTGGGAAGGTAGGCGCCCTCTGGGGTGGCCCTGGCTTGGAAGTCCACTGCCATCTCAGCTCCCTCCTTTGTAAAAGGAGCATTCCTGCATCCTAAGCACGGGTTGGAGGAAGGTCAGCGTTGTAAATTCAGAAACCATCACAGGCCTACTCTTGGGAATTTGAAAATCAAGTAGTTTGTTTTACACATTTCCTACGGATGCAAGACAATATAGAGTATAGATCAAAAGCCTGGTTTTTAAAGCCAGCCTGCCCATCAGCCTGCCACATCTCCTTGGCAAATTTATTGCTCTGTTCTAATTTTCCCAGTCTGTGAAACAGTCATGAAAACAACAATATTTTTCTCTAAGGCCATTGCACTGATGAATTAATATATATAAAGACCTTACAATGGCACCTGGTACAGAATTAGCAGTCAATATATACTGGCTATTATGGTGCCCTTTCCCTCCATCATCTGCATGTTCACATTATTCTTAGTGGTGAAAAATAAAAGTACTGAATATTTTGAATACATGTCAGTCCAAAGTACGGGTCCATGTCATTTTCTTTGAAAGATGGTTAAAACGGTGCCAGACACACTTGGGTATTTCTAAAACTATTCTCCAATCATTGGATTTTTTTTACAACGCAAGCCTAAGTCAGACCCGGGATTCCTGCTCGTTCCACGTCTGCCAGCCTTGGCCACCTGCTCCGTGGGCTCACTGCCTCCAAGTTTATCCAGCCATATCCAGGGGTCACTGCAAATTTGACCAAAGTTTGCCCCTCTTACTGCTACTCCCTCTGATCTGAAAGCACTTCCCAGAGAAGGAAGCATCTTATTATACTATGGATCACTATTTTGCAGTGGGCTGTAGCAGCACCAGTCAGGTTCTCAAGATATGCAAACTCTGTCCACAGATGAGCTTGGGAGATGGGTGTGGGCTTCAGGCACTGCCCTGAACTGACAACTCTGAGACTCTGCAACTCATCACCCACCCAGCAAGGAAAACAATGGCTAATTTTTCAGGGCAGCCAGACCTACTAATGGAATCAAGATGGTCCTCTGGCGGTTCCTTTCTCCCCACTGGTCAGACAATGAGGACTCTAAATTGATTTGGTTAATTCAGCGACAGATGCCCAGGGGACCAGAACCTGAGCCTCTAATGGATGGGATCTTTTTAACCCATCAAAAACCTTTTAGCTTCCTTGGGTTTAAGAGTCATTGCTAGGGGGAAAGAGAGAAGGAGGTGGACAAGTACTTAACAGCCTAGAGAGAAATGGGCTTTTTTATTTTTCCCCAGTGGACCAGATTTCCTACACTCCCCCTCCTCAGGGGGCCTCTCTATATTATTTTCTTGAACGTACTTTGCCGTTTCTTGCAGAAAGACTTCACCATAAAGCTTTGGCAAATGTAAATATTTTAAAGAGAAGCTGAAAGCTTTTCCTTCCCTACCCTCTGCCTCCTGATGTGATTTATTCCCTCCCCAGAATGCGCCTCCGCCTCCGGAGTTGTATGAGGGTGAATGTCTGAATGGCAGCGAAACTGGGGGTGGGGGTGGGTTCTGAACGGCGATGCAGCTTTATCTCTCTTGGCTCTTCCTTTCTAAAAGAAAATCAAGGCTAATTATACGTGCTCTGACTTTCTTGGTGGTTTTCCTGGTACATCTAGGGAAAATAATTTGGATGGGCCATTTCACCTGTTATGGCAAAGACTAAGCTCTTTTTGGATGGCTTTAAAGGTTTTTTGCTTTTTTGTTTTTAGAGCAGGTTTTGATTACTTTGTGGAGGGAGGGGAAACCTGCATTTTTGTATTTTCTTGGGGTGGGGGCGTGGATGGCGGTTGTCAGTACTCGGATTCTTGGTAGCTCCGTCCAGAAGGATGGCATCTTGGAAAGGCCCCTGACCCAGGACTCCTTGGGGTAAGAGGACAGAACAGGAAAGAGTGGTTGCAACCAGCTCTACCTGGAAATTCAGGGATACCCTCACACCTAAAACTCTGCCTTATCAAGCTAAAAACAAACAGCAAAAGATAAAATGGTGACATTCCACATGCGTGTGATCTGTGTGAAGCAGATGAAAAACAGCTCAGGGGCCAGCCAGGGGTCCTTGCGAATAATAATAATTACTATTTATTTATTTATTTTTCCTGCACGGACAGGCACCGGGAATCGAACCCCGGTCTCTGGCACGGCAGGCGAGAACTCTGTCTGCTGAGTCACCATGGCCTGACCTTTGCGAATAATTATTTAATGCAGCTTGTCTGTAGTTTAAAACACTCTTGTCTTAAGAGCTGGTCTGCAGGGAATGAGGTCCCATATTGCAGAGCTGGGTCCCATGGCACGAGGAGGGTGGTGGAGGCAGACAGCCCCGGGCCTTCCTGGTGGGCAGTGTCCCAGAGAGCGAGGTGGCCAAGCAGGCCGGCTGCTGGAGCTCCCTGGGGCGGGGCTCCCATGGTCTTAATGGCTGCCTGCACATCCGGGCCCTGCAAACGGGCCTTGGGTACCTCTGCTGGCTGCTCTCTGGGCGATATTCTTGCTGGAGCATTTCTGTGTCCTGTCCACAATTTTTGTCATTCCCAGAAAGGAGGGAGTGGGTAGATGTTTTCTGGAGCTGAGGGCTTCAGCTCTGCAGTTTCTGTCTTTCTAGCAGGGCTGGCCCTCATTAAAGCTCTATTTTTTTCTTTTTTCCTTTTTTTTTCTTTCCCTAGATGAAGGGAAAAAAAATTTCTGCAGGGGGCATCAATTTGGGGGGCTGTGTTTTTCTTGGGGGAGGGTACAGGGTGGGAGACAGTGAAAGTGAGGGTGGGAGCTGAGGATGAAACTTCTCTGAACCACTTCCTTTCCACCAGGGGTGCCCCTGACCCACCAAACCTCCCAGCCCCCGTCTTGGGCTAGTTCTCCAGTGTGTCCTGTACGTACCTCTGCCAAAGCCATCATTACCCTGTGTGGCCGTCATCTTTTTTTTTACTCAGATCTCTTCCTCACCAGATTATGAGTGACTTGAAGGCATTTTCCTGGAAATTAGGGCTTATTCAGCACTCAGTACTGGTTTGTTGACTGAATGAATGAACAAGAAGCTCAAAGCGGTGTTACGGCAACTGGGGTTCAGAGAGGTTACATCATCTTATCAAAGGCACACCTACGATAAATGGTGGGCGCTGGTGTTCGAGTCCTCAAGATGCAGGTATCTCCCTTGCGGTGAGGAACTTCCATGTTTGAGCTTGGACATTTTGTTCAAAGTAAAGCCCTAGATTGCACAAGGCATGGCGACAGGGAGGGCGCAGTCAGGGGAAGCCCACGTGGGCAGGATGCTGGAGGAGATTCTGAACCGGGAACACTCATCCTGTAACAACCCATTTTGCCTGGAAAGGGCTTCCTCCAGGCTGCGGCTCTTTGTGAGAGTCCTGGCGCTCCCTCTGCAGGTCTGCATCTAAAGGGCTTCCTCCAGGCTGCGGCTCTTTGTGAGAGTCCTGGCGCTCCCTCTGCAGGTCTGCATCTGGGCCCCGGGCTGCTGAGTGCAAGAGCTGGGTGCATCAGCCTGGCTGCGGGAGGGTTTCATGTGAAACACGTTTGTAATTTCAGGAAGAAAGCCAATTCAGCCCAAGATTCCCCTTTGAATCATGCTCATGAAAAAACAAAAAAAATCTCAAAGCTCCCTAAATACCGCCTGGCTCAGCAGAATCAAGCTGTTTCTGCTCTGAAGACAAAGAGAAAGTTACTGGGATTCAACGAGCAGAATTTCCCAAACTGACATTTCCTGCTTCTAAGAAGGAAAAGGAGCCTGAGGGACTCCAGCGATTTGCTCTGGATGGCTAATTGCTGTTAGCTCTTCCCTTCCTTTTAGTTCAACAGACAAAAAATAAAATCAAGGGAGTGTTGAGGTAGGAGCCACTCTGTGTGCTTTTTGTTTTCCCTCTCTAAACAAATCGAAGTTATAAAAAGCTGCACTGCTGCTCTGCTCCCTCCCCCTCCCCTGCAGATCTCTTGCTCTTGGTTGGAGTGTTCTTTAAATGGGTTATGCAATCTCACTCACAGCTATGAAGCCGCAACACACACACTTGCAGAGCTGGCTTCTGAAGTAGCCGCAGGCCACAGCCAGCTAGGACACATCCTGCTTTGACCACTTTCCTTCGTTCACCAACTGTTTGCCGAATACCTGTCCAAGGCCTGGTGCTCTTCTAGGCTCGCACATACAGGAGTGAAGGGCACACACACGGATCTCTCCCCGAGGGGTGAGCACATTCTCAAGAAGGAAGAGGTGGGTAAGGAAGTAAGAAAACCACCCAGAAGCATAAGTCAGAGGATGGAGGTCACAGGACCAAATACAGAGAGGAAGGGAGCAAAGGGCAGGGATTGCTACTGTAAATAAGGTGGTGTAGGAAGGCCTTCTGAGAAGGACATTTGCGTTAATATCAGACCAGGACCATGGGCAAAGCCCACACAGCCAGCTGAGGGGACAGAGGAAGTGCAAAGACCCAAGACTCCGTGTGTGCACAGGCATGTTCACAGGTGTGCATTTGTCAGCATGCATGTGTGTGAGCATGTGTGCCCTTGTGTGTCTGTGCACATGAATGCTATATAGTTAATGGGCAAAAAAGGTTGAAGTAAACATTAAAGATCCAAGGAATATTATTTAGCCATGAAAAGGGAATGGCGCACTGAAACATGCCACAACATGGCTGTGTCCAAACAACAAACAGCAAAGAAGGCAGACACAAAAGGCCACATATTGCAGGATTCCATGTATATGAATGTTCAGAATAAGGGGGAGCAAGGCGTACCTGTGTCTGGGCAGGTTGGACTGCCTAGAGTTTCCTGGGGCCAAGGATGCCCATGAGTTCCTATAGGATGGGGTCCCATAGAAGAGAACCTAGACTCAGTCCAAAAGAACTGCTGGAAGGAGACCTTGAAGATGGGGATCCAGATACATTAGCAGTGTCTTAGAGCCTTTGGATGGAGAGAGTGACCAGCTAGGCGGAGGGAAGATGCATTTACCTGGGCCATGAGAGCCAGCAATGGGGACAGAGAGTCTCTGCAGGAGAAAACACAGTTTTAAACCCACCAGATCCAGAGAATGAGTAGCCCAGTTGGGAGAGGGGAGAAGATCTAACTTTAAATCACCTTTGGCGCTCCAATTATTAGAAAAGACTTGGCATTACCGTTTCTTTGTGAAAGGTCACTGGGCAATTTCAGGTGACCATGTGGCTTGGTATTACCTGACAGAGGCCTGGGCCTACTTGGCGTTTTTATCTGGGGTCAAAGGAAGAGCCAGTGCACCAATGAGTTCATTGAGAAGGACGAAGTGAGAGAACAGAGCTGTCTTGAGTCCTACACACTCAGTGTTCTCGTTATATGAGCAAAGGCATTGGCTTTCATTCCAAAAAACCCGAATCTGCTCAGAAATTCCCACCAGTTTGGTTCATGGCTCCATTTGGAGTGGGGCCCACTGGATGATGATCTGTAGTGGTCTGGGACCCAAAGATAATCTTTGGTGTTGATTTGCTTCTTCAAACTGCAACCAAGGTCAACAGGGCTCTCTGAATCAGGGTAACCCCTTTCTGTGGAGCTACTCGGAAGTTGTCAGTCCCAAAGGGCTGCTGTGCTGTGTGGCTGGTGTTTATTTGTATGTTATAAATACCCAGCGTTGTGTTCGACAATCCATGGAGCTATGGATGGGACTGGTTTTAAAGCTGATGCATATGCCTGCTCAGGGCTAGGGAAGACAGCAAATACTGATGAAAACAAGCCTGGGAGGCCATGTGCCACAAAAGATGCAGGCATGTCAACTAGGGGACACAAACTCTTTTTGGTCATCTAATCATATCTGGTTTAGGTTTTGGCTAAATTGGAGAACTGCCATCTATAAAGAGAGGTGCAGAGAAGGTAATTCAGTTCTCACTTCTTTGAGCCTATTGGAAATAAGAGTCAATGGCAGTAAGATTCTGGTCTGGTTGAGTTTTGCTCTGGGTGTTTGAGCAGGTATGGGGTCACTCGCTCACAAAAGGATTCTTTTTTTAAAAAGGTATAATGGCTCTGGGAAAAAATTTGATTTTAATTCTGACTAAACCACAAAAACAACAAAGTAGAATCATATAGGAAGTTCCATTCTAATAGCCTTTTAGAGCAGCAGTTCTCAAACTTTACAGTATGTATCCAGACCTCTTCAGCATCCTTGAAAATACAGACAGCTGCATCACAGTCCCAGAGAGTCTAATTCTGGTGGTCTCAGGTGAGGGCCCAGCATCTACATTTCTGACAAGTTCCCAGGTGATGTGGATATTGCTGGCCCAGGATCCACACTTTGAGTCCCACTATGTAAAACACACCAGGTCCTTCTTTCAGCCCTCAGCTGAAGAGAGTCACCTTGCCCAAGGTCACGAACCCTCCCTGGAGGCCACCTGCAGACAGTGACTGGCTAAGCTGGTGTATAAGGCTCGGCCCCTCACCCTCAATGGTGACAGCTCTGTGGGTCAGTTCCCTCTTGGGCACTTGCCCCCTGGTTGGGGATGCTGTGTTGTTGACACAGCTTCTCTCTCTGCCCTGTCCTGCTTCCTTCATTTCCTCCACTGCTGTTTGTGGCAGATTGCGTTCTACACCCCAGGGAAAAGATATCTTCTTACTTCCATTCCTGTACCCGTTGTAAAGGGGACCTTATGGAGATGCTCTTTTTAGTTAAGGGATGGCCAACTGGATCAGGATGAGTCTTCATCCTATCACTGGAGGCTTATTGAGAGAAAACCATGGGAAGGAGCCAGGAGCAGAAGTTAGCAGGAATGTGGAAGAGAAGGGAGAGGGCGTCCCATATGATGGGGAAGCCAAGGAATCCAAAGATTGCTGGCCGGCTAGAATGCTACTGACTGCTGGAGGAAGCCATCCTTCCAGCCTCCGAAACCGCAAGCCAATAAATTCTTGTTGTTAAGCCAACCCATGGTGTGGTATCTGTTGTGGCAGCGAGGAAACTACATCCTTCCCAGTTACCTTCTTGTGTACTGATCCATTCCTGACCAACGTGCAGCTCTCTCCAAGGGATACTCCTCCTCGATGTCAGCTCCTTGGGGGATCACTCCTGACCGTCCACCACACCTCCCAATGCTCCTCCCTCAAGTTCAGGGGTCTTCGTAGGACTAACTACCCTCTGACACTAAATGTTATACGTTAACTTGTTTTATGTTATTGTTTGACCATCTTCCCCATTAGAATGGAAGCTCTGGGAGGGCAGGGGCTTTCTCTTTTGTTTACTATGGTATCTGCATGGCTGAGAACAGGGCCTGCCATAGGCCCTCAACCAATAACTATTGAACAAGTGAAGGAAATCTCAGGCAGGAAGAGCCTCACGCCCTCACCCATAACTCTAAGTGATACAGTGAATTAAAAAATCTAGGAAAGTCCAAGTTGCTTTCAAAAGCGTTATCTGTAATTAGTAATGCCTTACATTTTCTTAGGGTTTATAGTTTTTTTTTTTTTCTTCTAAAGCAGTTTATCCGATTTCTACAACAACCTCCATGGCGGGACACTTTCAAGTTTCTGAGAAGGAGAGAGGGTGGTTGGCGAGGCTGAGCGACAGGGCCGTATGCTCAATGCGGCCGTGGCGGAATGCCAGCTCCTGGTATCATGCCACCACCTCTGCTCTGTGTCGCGTCTGGAGCACACTCAGATCAGAGACTGCAAGGGAGTCTTCCCTTGTAATGCTCATATGGAGACATTTACTGCGTTTCCAGGGGATTGCAGTTCTCCCGCAGGGGCGTTTGGGATGTCTTTTCCAAATGGTGGTAATCAGCCTTTTGAGGATTGGATTCCAATTTTCTAAAAGCATGCTTCCTTTTGCTCCTCTTTCTTGGGAGCTATTTATTTATGTATTTTATTTATGTATTTTTCTTTACTTTTTGTCCCCTTATCTTTCTTTATTGTCTTTGGGAGTTATTTTTAAATGGCAGACCCTGCCGCCCCGCTGTTGTCCCTGGGCAGACCCTGCCACCCCAGCCTTGAGGCTGCTCCTTCCCCGCGATGACCCATCCCCGGGGTTCCGGGTCCTTCAGGTACACTCTGCCCAGTGAGATTGAAGGGCCGATAAGGGGCGACAAGAGAAGGCCCTTTGATCAGACACCTTGAAGGAGCAGAGCTGCGAAATGCGAGGAATGCCAAACATGCCAAGTGGAGTTTTTCTCCCTGGACTGCTCAAGGCGTGATTCCCAAGGGAAGGCAGAGGACGGCCTCCGGCAGGCATGGACCCAGGGCCGAGGGGCTCAGCACCAGAAGATGATTCAAGTGGCTCCGCATAGCAGCCGAAAAATCCATCCACAGAGTGCTTAACAGATATTTATCAATCTGCATAATTTAGCAGGCGACACCACTGCCAGGCCCATTCACGGCTAATAGAATGTTTCCTGGAAATATCAGTTTCTCTTCCTGTCTCATCAGCTCACCCGGTTCAAAAGCCTTTACTAATCTGGGGAGGCAACTGCAACCCATCAATTCCCAACCCTAACGAGGCTGCTTCCAGAGACTCTCAAAAAATCTTCGGAAGCCACTTCCGCTGCTCAGGGATGGGGCGGGCCACTTACCCTGGCTCCTTCTAATGCCTCAGAGGGGACCACAGCATTCTCCTAATTGCACATCTAAGTGTATATAAAAGCTGCCCTAACTGCACATCTAATAAATAAGTAAGTGTGGTCGGCGGCGTCTACAATGAGGATGGAATGAGGGCAGGGATGGGGTGTTGGGGTGGGCGGGGGTTCAGGAAATTCAAGCTGGTGCCAGGGCTGATCTATAAATGGTGATTTACAGACATGGAACCTTCCTTCTAGGAGGTCTTTTGAGCTACGCACTTGTCACTGTTTGCTCTCTGATGCTTCTAGCCTGCAGGCACATCTTGAATCTAACTCTCTAAACCCCACTGGAAATAGTTTCCATTTTAATTTATAATGGCTTTGAATGATTAGAGGGCGGGTCTGTCCATGGGCTTTGAGAGTACGGTAGAAGGACAGGGGACCGTTCAGCCTTGTCTTGGTGCAAGCTGATGCGTCAGTGTGGGACAGCCAGGTCCCCTGACACCTGTGGTGAGAGTCAGAATGTCCCAGAGATGAGAGCTGTCATCCTTTCTTGGGCTTTGATAGAAGGACTGCACATCCTCCTTCTCTTGAAGAGAAAAGCCCTGTGGAAACAGACTGGGTGCCGCCTTTTTAATCTCCGCCCCATGTGACAGCAAGAAACAATGTTCCCATATAGGTCATTTAATTCCCACCCAGATGTTCGCAGGGAAGAAAGGAGGAATTCTTGCTTGGCACAGCGCAACTGCCTGAAGCCAGAGGGAGGGCCTGCTGGAGGTACACTGTGCTGAAGGCTACTTGATGCTGCCAACTGCTCCCTTCTTGGTGGCCTAGGTCTGTCTACTGGATTTAAATACACATTGAGATGTTGTTCTTAATGAGCGGTGTCCCATTTCTACCTGTGTACATGCATGCACATGCTAAATGGACTCTGGTAATGAGGCTAAGATAGGGTGAAAGAGACTATGCAGCTGCAAGACTTTCACCGCCGGGGCCCTCCTCCTACTGCCCTGCCCGTTGCTAAACCAGGAGACTTAGCCATGAAGATGCCATCAGCTCCCTTCTCCAGGGATCTGTTCACAAGTCTGCATGGAAACCATCAAACCAGAACCATAAGGAGGAAGAGAGGAGACCTGAGAGGATGCAAAGGGAGCTTTCAAAGTGACATATTCTACTATGAACAAGAGCACAGAATTGGGGAGGCAAGCAAGGAGCTGCAGGGAAAACATCCTTGGGGTGAAGGAGAGAAATGGAAAGATTTACTGCGAGTAGATGAGAAGGCATTTAATAGCTCATAAAGCATTCTCAGACAGCATCTGGAGTTCTTCCTGATCATTTTATAGGAACTGGGACATGTAAGCAAGGGCCGGCATTCTGGGGTACAGGTATATATTATAGATTTTTAAATTATTTTTTGTTTTTCTTCACATACTGTAGTTTTGAAATTTTTTTGTGGACTGTATTTGCTGCTGTGTTAGGACTTTTGGGGGGATTTTTTTGAGCACGTGGTTCCTAAATACTATTGAAGTTGGCCCTGAGTTTCTGGACACACATGAAAGTCAGCATGCAGCCCGCCGAATGTCCCCAACACATGGGCCCCAAGGTTCTTGAGGGCAAGGCCCACCAGCAGCCCACCTGAGGTCTGGGCTCCAGCAAGGTGGGAACCTGTTCATTTAGAAGGTCCCAGTAGCAGATGGTGGCTGGGGGTGGGGGGTGGGGGGTGGAGCATGGCACAATCGAGATGCAGCTAACACCCAGCACTGTGCTGTACTCCACCTCCAGGGTAGCCCACACTTCACTCCCTCTCCCCACAAGGCTACTTGAGTGAGGATTCAGCTACTGAGGACAGGCTCTGAAACAAGAAGGGCAGCCAGGGAATTTAGAGCAAGCTACTGGGCAGCCTATTTCTGGACAGCCACCAGCTACCCTCTCCACAGTCCTGCTTCTGTTTTTGGTGGGTCACATGGAAACATTTGAGGGGACTCTCTGAGCTGCTGCCCGGCCTGCTGTGCTGTGCCGATGATTCGCTGGCGGCCCTCCACTGCTGCTGCCTGAACTTAAATGTGGGCTGTCTCACTGCTGCGCTGTGCAATCAAGTGCGCACACTGGGCCGGCGTGCCAGGGAGGGAGCTGCAGAAGAATCTCCAGGTGCACAGAATAGCAGTGCCACTCCCTGTCTCTAGGGCACTGCTGGGGGCTCCAGGTGGCCCCAGGGCCAAGGCAGGTATGCCACCTGGAAAGAAACCTGCATGGACCTTGCTCCAGTGTGCAGATGCTCTCCCTGCCCAGTCCTGACTTTGGGAAGGAAGCAGAGATGGCTGTGGGTGGGGGCCTCAGCATGGGCTGCACATCAGGACCACTGGTATGGTTTTGGGAATCTGCAGGTGGCTGGGTCAAGATGGGGACTGGTAGGGCTGGATAAGCTCTGAGGTTAAGAGCAGACCAGAAAGCTCCATTGTTCAACACTTCAATGTCAGCATGTCTGGATGTCCAACTGATGCAGAAATCAGAACTCTGGAACCATGGCCTGTGTCTTAGAATTCTGAGACTCATGTGTGCAGGAACCATGACAAATGCAGCTTTTTTTTTTTTTTACATGGGCAGGAATCGAACCCGGGTCCTCTAGCATAGCAGGCGAGCATTCTTGCCTGCTGAGCCACTGTGGCCCACCCACAAATGCAGCTTTTTAAAACACTGGTGATGATGTTGAGTGTGGGAAGAAGAAATAGGTATCTGCCTAGGTCTTTCTGCTATAGGATTCCTTAGCCATGGTTCGAGGTGGGTCTTTGGTTTTGCCTTCAAGTCCCGTCCCATGTTCAGCAGAGGTGGATATGCCCAAAGCTGATGGAACTCAGGCAACACTTGCCCTCTCAGGCCTCTCCAAGGCCTCCTCTTAATGCTATATTAAATTTGCATTCATTTCTTAAAGATCTGGATCTGCTTCCATGTCTCATGGTAACTCTCATGATGGGAAAATGAAATCTTTTATTCACAACTACTGGTGAGTTTTCTAGTGTGCCAATCATTTCCCCCTTTCTCTCTCCCTTCAATCTCTATGGATCAGTCATTATTTGGGGAATTCTTGGTACTCTTGAGCTCTGCCTGGATATCCTACTGCCTACTTGATGTCCCATCAAATCTAAAACTCTGCATGTCCTAAATGGAGCTAATCTGTTACTCTTCTGTGCTGGTTTGAAAGGAAGTATGCCCTCTAGAAAAGCCATGTTTTAATCAAAATCCCATTTCCCATTGAAAGGTAGAATAATCCCTATTCAATACTGTATGCTTGAAACTGTAATCAGATCATCTCCCTGGATGATGTGATTTAGTCAAGAGTGGTTGTTAAGCTGGATTAGGTGACGACATGTCTTCACCCATTTGGGTGGGTCTTGATTGGTTTACTGGAGTCCCATAAAAGAGGAAACATTTTGGAGAATGGGAGATTCATAGAAAGCAGAGAATGCTGCAGCACCACAAAGCAGAGAGTCCATCAGCCAGCGACCTTTGGAGATGAAGAAGGAAAACAGCTCCTGGGGAGCTTCATGAAACCAGAAGCCAGGAGAGAAAGTTACCAGATGATGCCATGTTCGCCATGTCCCCTTCTGGCCGAGAGAGAAGCCCTGACTGTGTTCACCATGTGCCTTCTCACTTGAGAGAGAAACCCTGAACTTCATTGGCCTTCTTGAACCGAGGTATTTTTCCCTGGATGGATGCCTTAGATTGGACATTTCTATAGACTTGTTTTAATTGGGACATTTTCTCGGCCTTTAAAAGTCATTCCGTTTCTGGTATATTGCATTCTGGCAGCTAGCAAATAGAACACTCCTAGACCCTCTCTTGTCTTATGTCCATCCTTTGGTTGATAAAAAAGCCTGGGGAGTCACTCTGATCCTATGCTCTTCTCTTACTGCTGTCCTCCTCTTGATAACATCTACCTTCTAAATATCTTGTTTCTTCTTTTGTAAGTCTTGTTCCATGTTCCTCCAACCTGTTCTGCACACAGCTGCCAAATGCTGCTTCTGTAACCATGACAATCTAATATATGGCATTGACTGAGCTGGCTGCTGTGGGCCCCTTCGGCTTCCTCTCCAGCCCTGTGTCCCAGACCAGTAGGAAATGCTTCCCCATCCTACAGGCTACTCCAACCCCTGCCCCCATCACTGTGCAGCCAGGCACACTATGCTCTCTGAGTCCAGGCTGCCTCCCTACCTACTTGTTCATCTGAAAACTTCTGTTCACCCTTTGAGAGCCAGCTCATACTCTGCTTTCCCTGGGGAGATGTTTATCTCTTTCTTAAACACAGTCAATGACTCCTTCCTTTAATCTATCACTGACTCTTGTGCAGACTTCATCATTTATTGATGACAGGTATCAATAAATGTTTTCTGAATGAATGAATGAATGAATGACTGGATGGCTTAATAGTAACTTTGTTAACTTGGTTGTCACTAAACTAGGAATAGGCTTGAGAAACCAATTAAACCTCAGAATTATTTTAAACAAGAAACATGTTATTTTAAGTAACAACTCAGTTGAGCTACAGCCAATGCTCCATATAAAGATACTGACTTTTCACATTTTTAATTTAACCACCTGGATAAGTTCTTCAAGTTTCAGTACAATTTTTTAATTCAAGACTAAATAGTCATACTTTTGGCTCCTTACTTTTCCTTATCTTGAAGCCAATTTTAGAGCCTTGCAATCATAGATTATATACCTCCATTTGTATACATTAAGTGCTATGTCATTACCTCTTCAATCTTCATTAGTACCTCACTTAGAGTTGAAATAAAGAGCAGAAATAAAGAAAGCGTCAACATAATAATAAATTAAAGTGAGCAAGTATGAATACTCGTTAGTATGTCTTTAAAAGCTTAGTGTGAGCAGAGATTTCAACTGCTGGATTTTAAGAAACTCTGCTCTAGATCGCAATCATCCATGTTGGCCTTGGATAGTCCTTTCAATGTGACAAAAAAGACTCAAATCCATCGTAACCAGGATTTTATTAAGGATCTGTTGCAGCAGAAAAGACACTGGGGCAGGTTGAAAAGAGAAGGGGAATTGATGTGCAAAGAGGAAAGGGATGAGTGAAGAGAAGACTGAGAAGAAAAAGTATGGAAGAAGAAAAAGCATGGAAAATGAAAAAGGCCACGTGGGTAAAAGGCACTTGTGGTGGTTCGAAGTTGAATGAACCCCGAAAAGCATGTTCTTAAACTGAACCCATTCTTGTGAATGTGAACCCATTGTAAATCAGTCCTTCTGATGAGGATACTTAAGTCAAGGTGTGACCCATCTGGATCAGGCTGAGTCTTAATTCTATTACTGGAGTCCTTTATAAGAGAATGAAATTCAGACACAGACAATTCAGAAAGAGAGAGAGAAAGCATCCAGAAGCTGAAATCAAGGGACTCCAGAAGAGAAAGGAGACAGCGTCATATGCCTTGCCATGTGACAAGCTGAGGACCAAGGATCACTGGTAGCCAACCCCAGAGGTCAGTCTTTGGGGGAGAAAACATTACCTTAATGATGTCTTGGTTTGGCCATTTTCCAAGCCTCAAAACTGTAAGCTAATAAATTCCCACTTTTAAAGCCAAACCATTTCACAGTATTTGCTTAAGCAGTCTAGGAAACTAAAACAGGCACAGAGCAAGCAGGAAGAAAGATGCAGTGAGATAGAAGTATAGCCCCTGTGACCAAGAAAAACAGAGGGGGAAAAATAAGCAGACAGGGCCCAAGTTATCTCCTGCAGCTTATACATGGAAACTGGGAAGGTTTTGGAGATAGCTACAGAACAGTCAGCCCCTCCCTTCCCCAAGAGCCAGATCCCTGCTGAACTGTTGCCAATGAATAATTCATCCATCATTGGCTCAGAATCTTTTCTTGGAATTAACTGAATTACTCATCAATTGAGTGAAGATCCTTCCCAACACAGAGGCATTTTTTTCCCTACCAATTTAATAAGGAAGCTAGCTAAGGGTAGATGTTAACCGGATACCTAAGATAAGCTCAGATATGCTGTGTGGGTTTCAAGCCTCTTTATGGATAACGGAGCTTGGAAAGCAATCTGGAATGACATAATGGACCAATATTGCTTTCTCTCTCTTCAAGCGAGTGTGGTTTTGATAGACTTAATATGTACTCAGGGTTTGAACTGTATACCATCTCCCTGTTATTCTCTGCCAGAGAATCTGAATGACAGCACAAGCCTTAGAGATATTTTTCCATTATAATTTTCAATTTGTTCTGGTCTGAAAAATGTGTGTAAATGAAAACAGAGAAAACCCAAATGCTGAAAACACTGTGGTTTCTGTTTACAATGACTTTGTAGAGCCCTTTCTCTTTGGAAAATGGCCATATTTTCCTAGATTTCTGATCGCTTCTGATGTGCCACAAAATAGTTGCCAGATTTGCATGGACTCCTCTCACTCTTTTTAATTTTTCATCTCTTTTTGACCTATCATCTCTTTCATTCTCCCCCTACCTCCCATCCCAAAACGCTTGGGAGAACTCAGGTTGGCTGCAGGATTCTGAAAGGTGTCACCGCATTTCCCCAATGTAGTCAGCTCCTGGCAAATTAAGGGACATGACAGTACCTCAAAGTACTTTCCCCCATCTGCTTTGGAAGAGCTGAGCCAGTCACCTTACCTTAAATAATTATAACAGCTTCAGTTTCCTTAGTGACAGCGAGGAAAAATATTTACCCAGGGAGCTCAGATTGGATTACTGTGAAGTAGTTTGTATACACTTAAATTAGCAGGGGTTTGGGGAGCCCGGAGACCTGGAGGCTGCGCGGTATAAGCACATCTATTCATTTCTGCTCCTGTTCTTCCGGCGGTCTGAGCGCAATTCACCCCATAAAGGAGACCACGCTTACCTTCCTCGGCTTCACTTTATCATGGTAGTCATACTGGAAGATTCCTTTGTAGCTCAGTCCCAGCCACCAAGGTATCCCCTGCTTGTCCTAGGACACAGAAAGAGGAGTGTGGGTACATATGGCCTTGCAGAAGATCAACGCCCACCAGGAGGAGACTTCCTGGCTCATATGAAGACAAAGGTAAATTCAATCTCCTTGAAGTGGATAGAGCCTAATCCTCCACTTGGAGGTAGATGGATACCATACAATCCATCTAATGTGCACAAATCCACGGCTCACAGGATAATCACAGATGTGTATTCATCACCACAGTCAATTTTAGAACATTTCTTTATGCCAGAAAGAAAACCCCAAACCCCTTATGCCCCTTTATTATCGACACTTAGCATTGGGATGGTACCTTTGTAACAAATGATGAGTATTTAAATATTACTGTTAACTCTAGTCCATAGTTTGCATTAGGTGCATTTTTTCCATATACCACCCTATTGTTAACACCTTGCAATAGTGATATACATTTATTCTAGTTCACGAAAGAACATTCTTGTATTTGTACCATTAAGCACAGTCATCATCCACCATAGGGTTCAGTATAAAACAGTCCCATGTTTTATCCTCTAGCTTTCCTTCTAGTGACATACAAGATCCTAAACTTCTTCTTTTAACCACAATTACATGCATAAAATTAGTGCTATTAATGTACACTCACATTAATGTGCTATCATCACCTCTACCCATCTCCAAACAGTTACAATCCACCCAATTAAAAATTCTGCCCAAATGAAGCAGGGACTCCCCATTCTCTATCCTCATTCTATCTTCTGGTATCCAATAGTCTGAATTCTAACTCTACGAGTTTGCTTATTATAATTAGGTCATATTAGTGAGATCACACAATATTTGTCCTTTTGTGACTGACTCATTTTACTCAGCATAATGTTCTCAGGGTTCATCCATGTTGTTGCATGCTTAAGGACATCCTTCTTACAGCTGAATAATTTCCCATTGTATGTATAGACCACATTTTGTTTATCCATTCATTAGTTGATGGGCACTTGGGTTGCTTCTATCTTTTGGCAATTGTGAATAATGCCCCTATGAACACTGGGGTGCAAATGTCTGTGTCCCTGCTTTCAGTTCTTCTGGGTATATACCTAGTAACAGGGTTGCGAGATCATTGGCACTTTCTATTCTTGGCTTCCCGAGGAACTGCTAAACTTTTCACATTTTACATTCCCACCAGTAGTGAACGAGTGTACATCCTCTCCAACACTTGTAGTTTTCTCTTTTTTTAATAGTGGCCATTCTAGTAGGTGTGAAGTGATATCGCATTGTGGTTTTGATTTGATTTTCCCTGATAGTTAGTGACATTGAGCATTTTTTCATGTGATTTTAAGCCACTTGTACTTTCTCTTTGGAAAAAACGTCTGTTCAAATCTTCTGCTTATTTACCAATTGGGTTGTTTGTCTTTTTATTGTTCAGTTGGATTTTTTTCTATGTTCTGGATATTAAGCCCTTATTGGGTATGTGGTTGCCAAATATTTTCTCCCATGGCATTAGCTGCCTTGTCACTTTCCTGACAAAGTCCTTTGAAGCGCAAAATATTTTAATTTTGAAACGGTCCCATTTATCTATTTATTCTTTCATTGCTTGTGCTTTGGGTATGAAGTTTAAGAAACCATTGCCTGACACAAGATCTTGAAGATGCTTGCCTACATTCTTTTCTAGGAGTTTTTTGGTTCTGGCTCTTATGTTTAGGTCTTTGATTCATGTTGAGTTAATTTTTGTATAAGATCTGAGGTAGGGGTCCTCTTTCATTCTTCTGCATATGGATATCCAGTTCTCCCAGTACCATTTGTTGAAGAGATTTTTCTGTCCCAGTTGAGTAGACTTGGCAGCTTTATCAAAAATCAATTAATCATAGATGTGGGAATCTATTTCTGAACTCTCAATTCAACTCTATTGATCAATATATCTATCTTTATGCCGGTACCATGCTGTTTGGACCGCTCTAGGTTTGTAATATACTTTAAAGTCAGGTACTGTGAGTCCTCCCATTTCTTTCTTCTTTTTCAAGACTCTTTTGGCTATCTGAGGTCCCTTACCCTTCCAAATACCATTCCAAAGCCAATGTGATGATTGGCTTTTCCATTTCTGCAAAGTAGGCTGTGGAGTTTTGACTGGGATTGTGTTGAATCTGTAAATCAATGTGGGTAGAACTGATATCTTAACTATATGTAGTCTATGAACCCAAGAGCATGGAATGTTCTTTCATTTATTCAGGCCTTCCTTGATTTCATTGAAATATTTTGTAGTTTACATCTTTGGTTAGATTAATTCCTAGATGCTTGATTTGTTTAGTTGCTACTGTAAATGGAATTTCTTTTCTTAATTTCTTCCTCAGATTGCTCATTATTAGTGTATAGAAACATAACTGATTTTTGCACATTGGTCTTGTATCCTGCCACTTTACTGAATTCATTTATTAGCTCCAGTAGCTTTTTGTAGATTTTTTTTTGGACTTTATATATATAGAACAATGCCATCTGCAAATAGTAAAAGTCTTCTTTCTTTCCAATTTGGATGCTCTTTTATTTCTTTTTCTTGTCTATCTGCTCTAGCTAGAACTTCTACCACAATGTCAAATAACAGTGGTAATAGTGGACATTCATGTCCAGATCTTAGAGGGAAAGCTTTCAGTTTTTCACCATTGGGTATGATGTTAGCTGTGAGTTTTTCATATATGCCCTTTATCATATTGAGGAGGTTTCCTTCTATTTTTATTTTTCAAAATATTTTTTTCAAGAAAGGATGCTAGATTTTGTCAAATGGCTTTTCTGTGTTAGTTGAGGTGATCATGTGTTGTTTTTCCCCTTCAATTTGTTAATGTGGTGTATTACTTTAATTGATTTTCTTGTGTTAAAACACCTTTGCATACCTGAGATAAAATCCAATTGATCATGCAAAGGTGGTGGTGGAATTATACAGAGAAGACAAGATTTAACAAATGAATATGAATGCTGAATCATTAAATTGATATCTCTTTTAGTCTCCAGTATTTTAGAACAGCTGGAAGTAAAAACCTAAAATTGTGGAATTGTAATCCATGTCAAACTCTGAAATATGTTCTATAACTAATTGTGGTGCTGTGCTTTGAAATTTATAGCTTTTTTGTGTATGTCATTTTTCACAAGAAAAAAGAAGGAAAAAAAGTCAATTGTGAGGATAAAAAAATATTTAAGCCCTCTATCCTCCTATATTCTGGAGCATCTAGAAGGAAAAAAATGAGAGAATTGTATGGTTGCCCATGACAAACTCTGGGATCTGTCCTGTAACCACTTGTTGAAGAGTGCTTTGAAAACTACTGTTTTTTTTTTTTTTAAATATATCTTTGCTTTGTATATATGTTATACTATACAATAAAGAAAGTTAAAAAAAAAAGATCCAAGTGGTCATGGTGTATAATTCTTTCAATGTTCTGTTGGATTTGATTTGCAAGTATTGTTGAGGATTTCTGTATCTGTGGTCAATTAAAGAAATTGGTCTGTAATTTTCTTTCCTTGTAGTATCTTTATCTGGTGTTGGCGTTAGGGTGATGTTGGCTTCAGAATGAGTTAGGTAGTGTTTTATCCTCTTCAATTTTTTGGAAGAATTGCAACAGGATTGGTATTAATTCTTCCTGGAATGACTATTAGAATTCATGTACGAAGCCTTCTGGTCCTGGGCTTTTCTTTGTTGGGGGGATTTTGATGGCTATCTCAATCTCTTTACTTGTGATTGGTCTGTTGAGGTTTTCTATTTCTTCTAGAGTCAGTATAGGTTGTTCATATGTTTCTAGTAATTTGTCTATTTCATTTAATTTGTCTAATTTGTTGGCATATAGTTGTTCATTGGACCTCATAATCCTTTTTATTTCAGTGGGATCAATAATAATGTCCCCTCACAATTCTGATTTTATTTATTTGCATCTTCTCTCATTTTTAATTTGTCAGTCTAGCTAAGGGTTTGTCAGTTTTATTGAGCTTTTCAAAGATCCAAATTTTTGTTTTGTTGATACTCCATTGTTTTCTAATTCTCAATTTCATTTATTTCTGCTCAAATCTTTGTTACTTCTTTCCTTCTTCTTGCTTTGGGATTAGTTTGCTGTTCTTTTTCTAGTTCCTATAGACTTGAACTTAGGTCTTTGCCTTTAGCTTCTTCTCCTTTTTTAATGTAGATGCTCAGGGCTATATATTCTCTCTAAGCACTGCCTTCACTGCATCCCGTAAGCATGGTCAGAGAAAGTGCTTCATACAATTTCAATCATTTTAAATTTATTGAGACTGTTTTGTGTCCCAATATGTGGTCTATCCTGGAGATTGATCCATGAGCATTTGAGAAGAATGTATATCCTGCTGTTTTGGGGTGCAATGTTCTATATATATACATTAGGGTCTGGTTTATTTATCATATTATTCAAGTTCTCCGCTTCTTTATTGAAGCTCTATCTAGATGTTCTACTTGTTGATGAGAGTGGTGCATTGAATTCTTCAACTATTAGGGTAGAGGAGTCTATTCCTCCCTTCATTGTTGCCAGTGTTGCCTCATGTATTTTGGGGCACTATGGTTAAGTGTATAAATATTTATGATTGTAATTTCTTCTTGGTGGAGTGCCTCTTTTATTAATATATAGTGCCATTTTTTGTCTCTTACAACAGTTTTGTACTTAAAGTCTATTTCTTTTGCTATTGTTTGTGTGGGATATCTTTTTGCAAACTTCTACTTTCAACCCATTTGTGTCCTTGGGTTTAAGGTGAGTCTCTTGTAGAAAACATATAGATGGATCATGGGTTTTTTTTGTTTGTTTGTTTTTTAATCCATTCTGACAATCTGTATCTTTTGATTGGGGAGTTTAATTCGTTAACAATCAATGATATTACTATACAGGCAGTACTTACTTGAATCACTTTATCCTTTGGTTTTTATGTCATATCTTATTTTTGTTTCTCTTTTTACCCTTTTAGTTACCTCTCATGGTCAGGTTCATGTGTCAACTTGGCCAGATGGTGGTGCCCAATTGTCTGGTTGGGCAAGTGCTGACCTGTCTATTGCTATGAAGACATTTCATGGATTTAAATCATGATCACGTTGGCTGCATCCACAGCTGATTGCATTTGTAATCAGCTAAGGGGAGTGTCTTCTTCAATGAGTGACATTTAGTCTAATCACCAGAAGGCTTTAAGGAGGATCCAGAAGAGACAGTCACTCTTCCTGCTTCAGCCAGCGAGCCTCTTCTGTGGAGTTCATCCAGACCCTTCATCAGGATTGCCAGCTTGCGGCCTGCCCTACAGACCTTGCTTACATTCCCATGGTTGTCCAGCCAGCCTCTCCTGAGAGTTCGTTGAGGACCTTCATCAAAGTTGTCAGCTTGCGGCCTGGCTTACAGACCTTGGACTTTACATTTCTTGGTTACGTGAGATGCTTTTATAAATTTTATATCCACAGATATCTCCTGCTGATTGTGTTTCTCTAGAGAACCCTAGCTAATAATACATTACCCTTACTGATAGTCTTCATTTCTCCACTCTCCTTCAAGCCTCTCTCTCTCTCTTGTCTTTTCCTCTCAGCCTCCAGAACTCCCTTTAGTATTTCTTGTAGATCAGGTCTCTTGTTGATGTTGATATACTCTCTTAATTTCTGTTTATCTGTGAATATTTTAAACCCTTTAATTTTTGAAGGATGACTTTGCCTGATAAAGAATTTTTGGCTGGCAATTTTTCTCTTTTAGCATCTTAAATACATGATACCACTGCCTTTTCACCTCCATGATTTCTCATGAGAAATTGGTACTTAACCTCACTGTATTTCCCTTGTAAGTGATGAATCACTTTTTTTCTTGCTGCTTTTGGGATTCTCTTTTTATTTCTGACATTTGACATTCTGATTAGTATGTGTCATAGAGTGGGTTTATTAGGATTTATTCTGTTTGAGTATGTTGTGCTTCTTGAACATGTATATACATGACCTTCCTAAGAGTTGGGAAATTTTCAGGCAATATTTCTTGAAATATTCTTTCTGTCCCTTTTTGCTTGTCTTCTCCTTCTTGGACACCTTTGACACATGTATTTGTGTGATTTGTGCTGTCATTCAAACCCCTGAGACCCTGCTCAATTTTCCCCTCTTTTTCTATCTGTTCTTCTGTCTGCAAGACAATAAGCATTTATCAAGCAGCTACTATGTATGGACAATGTGCTACACTAGATTCTAGAGATATTCAATAGAACAGGAGATGCTCTTTTTGCCATTAAGAGTTGTCTTTTACAGAAGATACTGGCAATTACATGTTGCCAATGATGTGCCAAATGTTAAGCAAGCTGTCATGTATGACATAAAGATGAAGGAAACATGGCGTGTGCTAAAATAAAGGAATTAAACATGGGAGAGAAATTGTTGGAGGACTAAGAGAACTTCAGATGGCTGGTGAAAGTTTCTTGAGTTCAGAACTGTTTCCTGCTCTTTGTGGCTGGACTTTGGGCAATAACTTAGAGTTAAATTTCTCATGTAGGAGTGAATTAAGGAAGAAAGAAGGGATTTTTTTATTTCTTATCATAGGAAAGGGCTCTTGGGGACATTGTTATCACTGATTTCAAAGAAGAGATATAGGTCTAGGATATTTGGGACAAATTAAAGGAATTCAGAGTGAGGTCAAGGTTGCACTGGATTTGCTTTTGTAGTATTTAAGAAGACGGATGTGACCATATACTCAATTTGTCTTCCTATGTGTCCTAGCTCTTGTCAAGTAGTCTACATGGCAGCTGGCCACCAAGAAAAACACTGTCAATTCTGCTTAAAACCTACATTCTCTGTAATTTGCTGTACTTAAGTTGGAGTTTTCCTACTGAAACACATGTAATCTTGATCTACTGGGTTCTTCTGAGAATGGAAGGAAGTAAGGATTTATTATACTCAGTTCAAAAAAGGGAAAATTGAGTTTTGGAGAGTAACTCTATTAAGTCTTATTTACTCTTACGGTAAAATCTAATTGTCCTAACTCCCAGCATGCAATCTTCCTGACCAAGTCTCCCTGCCTTTGCCAAAAAAAAAAAAAAAAAAAAAAAAGTCTTTAGTAAGACTAAAAAGAAGAAAGATGAGAAGTCTTTTTATGTTTGTTTAAATTCAGGGCAGGCTTGGTAACCTTCACCAAATACATTCTCTTAGGAGATTCTCTTACCTTCACTGCATAATAATGAACTCCATAGGTTGGGAGAGACTCCACGATGCTCATGTAGCTGGGAATTGGAAGATGACACACACACACACACACACACACACACACAAACAAGTGTGATTATTCAGCAGAACTGGTGTCATCGCCATGTAAACTTTTGTGGTAAAGTTCTCTGAGCAGTTATTTACTTAAAAACCAAATTGAAACATCATTCCCAAAGAAATGTCTTCCCAACCATAATTTAACCATCTTGACATATGATATATTAACATAAACATATGCAGTCCCATGAGCATGGGGAAGGTCCACTTACTTTACAATCGCCTGACCCCTTGTCTGGCCATTCAGTTTCTTGTAGTGCTCAATCACTCTGTCTTCACTGGAATTACAAGAAAATAATTGGGTTATTATAGACCCCAGGTCAACGGTCCAGCATGCTGCTAATTGAGATGCTTCTCTTGAGCTGCTCAACCTCATGGGAAGCTCCAAGGAGCCAATTTACATCACCATTTCCATTTACTGCATGCCAGTTACTTCACGGCTTGTTCTGAAGTAAGTGGCATGTCCCATCTCAGCCTGTGAGAAATCCCTCAGGCTACAGATTTACTAATAAAAGAAAAAAAAATAGTTTTTCTTTCAGCAGGACTTTTTTATCTAGGACTTAAAATCAGAGAGACAAGATTTGAGCCCAGGTTTTGGGTTCTATACTTTGCAAGATACTTCCTCCTGGGAGAAGAGGAAGAAGGCATGTGTACGGGTCTGTTAGCTGTGGAGAAGGACACATGACAGGGTAACAGAAGGGAGGACCGAGTGACCAGTACTTACAAAGCAGAGATCAGAGTGGACACCTGTAATAAGGCTAAACTCCATGGGTCACACACATTCCCCCAACCCCATCATCCTCCACAATCTTGTCTACACAGAGAAGAAGGCAGGAGTTGGCCTTAGCAGAGCGCCCACTCCTACTAACTCTGAATTAGTAGTCAGGGATTGAGAGCTTCCAAGGAAGGTGGGAAAGTTCTAGAATAGAAACCATTAAGCAATGAAAGTCCCAGAGGAGCACTGGGGAAACGACCGCCAGCCAACCACAAGAAATTGGATGGGTATGGCTTCATCTTTCACAATCTTAGTTCTGACACAATGGGGGTTCGTTCAATCTTGGGGAGACAAGGGCAAGCCAAACCTTGGCAGCAGTATGGTCTTCTGGGAGAGGTGAGGTGGGGGAGACAGCTGCTCCCTCCACTGCCACCAAACCACAACGCACCTAGGGTCATGCGAAGAGCCCACCTGCTGGGCATCCAGCCCAGGTGCCTTGGCATCTGTGGTCTGTCCATCCCACTGCAGAGTCCTGTCTTCCCTCTTCTGCTGCACATCTCTTCACCACAGGCAACATGGGCTCCTTTCTGACCTCTGCAGAGGCTCTGTGATGGGAGGAGATTCTGGGCTATGTCCTCAGCTTCTCATTGGTTGCACCTTATTGCCTTTGGGTAATTGACGCTCCCAGAATTTATCTAAAGCCTTCTTTCACCCACCTTGCTTTCTTTTTGTGTGTGTGTGTGCATGCGTGTTTAAGCTAAGCTGTATGTTAGTTACCGAAGGGTAAATTTCCTTTATTTACCTTGCCAACTTCAATTAATAGCTTTTTGTTTAATGGTATGCTTGTCCATTTTTAATTAACAGCTTTTAAGTTTAATATTCTGTAATTTGGTGCATGTGTGTAGGATAATCAGAGCTCTTCCCAAGTGTCTAGTCGGAGCCATTTCTGCAGTCTGGGCCACCTCTGATCAGAAAGGGGCAGATCCACCCACGTTCCTATTTGGAGTACACCACAGAAGTGTGTTCTCTGGGTGTATGTGTGTGTGTGGAGCAGCAGGAGGCTCTGCCTTCTCCCCCTGTTAGCTCTCCTCCTGCCCACCTGCAAAATCAACAGCCGTGTTTGCTTCCATCACAGGATCTGGGATTCTGTGAGGTCACGGACCCCTAGCTCAGCATTGATGGGGGCCGACGTCCTCGTGAGCTCTGGGAGAGAGGATCTCTGGGGCGAGGTGGGGAGATGAAAACCAATGTATTGCTGCAGCTGCAAACGTATGCGAGGCTCAGGAGCGACCCCAGGAAAAGGAAAACATGCCGCCAGGCAGCTGTTCAGCTGTTTGCCAAGGAAATGGCTCAAGCACAGCGTCTGATGAGCCTGACAGCTGCAGGGATCTGACCCCCACCTCACCCTGGATCTCCTGCTGTCTGGGACCACTTGGGAAGCCACCCAATGACCTGCTCCCTCCTCGGCTTTCCCATCCTTTTGCTCCAGTGTAAACACCATGAGCCCATTATGGGTAACACTCTGTGTCCAGTCCACACCTGCCCTCCCTGAGTTAACAGAGGCTGAAAGCTTTGCAGACCTCGTTTTTCCCAATGCCCCAGATCTGGGAGCAACCTATCAGAAACGCATGTGCCGTAATAAACCGAATCCCACGAAGCTGGTTGGAGGACATGCATGGTAATGTGTTCCAAGAGGGACACAGATGGAGGGCCGAGGCTGGCCAAGCCCTCATTGCAGCTGGCTGGTGGAGGTTCAAGCGTCTGTGCAGATGGGGTCCAGGTGGGTGGATGGTGTCATTCCCCATCTCCGAGGATCCAGCAGTCCGAGGAGAGCTAGTTCTCGGGACTGAAGGGAATGTTCAGGCGTACCCGGCCTGTGAAGGAAGGCCCGGCTTCTGTAGCCCTGGACGCATTGTTCCAACTGTTGGCCTTGGACGTTTCCCTCGGCCGGGAAATCGTGACGGTGAGAGGCCCATGCCCGCTTCCAGCTTGGGGAAAGTCAATAGAGGGGATGACTGCTTGGTTATTCGGCATGACAGACCGCTCGCACAACCTCCTTGTCACGTGATGCGCCTTTTCGTGCCCGCCGTGCATTGGCATGGTTAATCCCAGGTGGCAGATGGAGAAATCAAGGCAGCAGAGAAGTAATGACGTCACCTGGAGTGTCACCACCCACAACTCTGAGACCCGGTTGTGGGGATGTGTGAAACCTACCACTTTACTGGCTGAATTGCGAGCCTTCCCCAGGCTGGGGGCAGGAGGGTTGGGACGCCCTGAGCTTCTTTCGGCCTGGAGGTTGTCCCTCGCCTCAGAGATTGCCAGCAGGAACAGTGAATTTGCATCCTTCGTTCAGGACTGGCCAGGCAACGTGACACTGGGTGGAGAGTGTGGGGGAGACCCCTCCCCTCGCAACAGGTCGTAGCTCTTCTTGCCAACGAGGCTAAAACCCATGACCCGCTTGGCCTCTGAGCTCTAGCCCTCTCTCTATCTACATCCATGTGAACCCTCACTGGCTTTTCTCCCTTTCCTTCAGCCTTTGCTTTTTAAAAAACCCAAACCAAATAGGTTCGAATATTAAACATGACATATTCATTACTATAAAATTAAATACGGTGCTGGTTTGGGGCTGTTATGTATCCCACAAAAGGCCATGTTCTTTGAATCTATTCCCGGGGGGCAGACTTACTGCGGGTGGGACCCTTGGTTCAACTGAGATGTGACCAGCCCATTCAGGGTGGGCCTGAGTCCTTTCACTGGGGTCCTTTATGAGGATAAGAGAGGAATGGGCAGAGACATTTGGAGAGAGGCACAGACACCACAACCCAGAGCAGAAGGACCAGCAGACGCAGGCCATGTGCCTTTCCCTGTGACAGAAGAGCCCCGCGTGCCAGCAGCCTGTGCTCGGAAGGTATCTTCCACTTGGCGCCTTAATTGGAACATTTTCATGGCCTTAGAACTGTAAATTTGTAAACTAATAAATCCCCGTTGAAAAAGCCAACCCACATCTGGTAGGCTGCATTCCAGCAGCTTTAACAAAGCAAAATAAATATTATACAATTTAAACTGTTAAATTTAATCTAAATGCTATCACTTTCAATGATTATCATATATTAAATACTAGCCAACCTCAATGAAACCAGATGAAGAGACGAGTTCTGTTTATTTATTTATTTATTTTTTCAGCTCTGCATTGCCCTGGTCGTCTGTACTGCCGGCTTGTTTACACATGAGCTGGGCTGTGACACCAGAGAGGATCTGTTCCCAAAACATCCCTCCCTTAGTCCTGCGGTCCTGCTGTCTTCTAGGTGCCTTCCAACAGTGGCATGAGTGTGAAGGCCTCTACATGAAGCCCTGGGACACGCTGGCAAGGCAGCGACAGACGTGGATGCGGGTGAGGACACGCTCATCTGTAGGAGGGGAAGGTTGTACAGGAAGGACGGAGTTTGTGTGTTACTGACAGCATGCGGGCCCAGGGCACATCATGGAGCCCTCAAAAGAAGAACCCAGAGCTAGAGGAAGGGAGGAGTCTGCGACTCTAAAATGAGTACAGGGGTGTAGAAAATTGGGGGAGGGATTAGGCTAAAGGTGAGTGGACTCTGGGCAGCCCACACAGCTTCTAGGACAGGGTCCTCCCCACCGTGTAGGAACCACTGGTCCCTAGAGCCCCTTCCTGCATTTGCAGGTCCTTCTGCAGTGATTTCCTGAAAGGGAGCAGCTGGGAGGGGACGGAAGACAGGCCCAGGGAGTGTAAAGAAGGGCGTGAGGAAGGCAGGGTTGCACGACAGGGGCATGGGCATATCCCTTGGTGTGTTCACCTGTGCAGATGGCATGAATGGGTGCCTGGAAGCAGATATGTGCAGAATCCAGGCAGGGTCAGCAGAATCAGGTTAGAATGATGTACGGCTGTTATTTATCTACATCTATGTTGCCAAAGGAAGAGTGGCAATGGGACAGTGCAGCAATGAAATGAGGGAGGCCAGCTCGCTGACAGGAGCTCTCAGTCTCCCTTTGCTGGGCTCTCTGGGAAAGAAACCATCTTTGAGCTGGAGAGAAACCAGTCAGTGAACTCTGCATCCAGATGTGCCCAGTCCTGGCCAAAGGAGGCTCACGAAGCCCCTAGAACACCTGGAAAACAAGTTTGCTGACTGGAGAAGTGTTGAGTGGAGACAGAGCACCAGCCGTCTGTGCATTTCGTAAAGCACACACGGAAGGGCTCACAGGACTCACGTGCTGAAGCCTTTTGGTGTTGACTTGTTCCAAGTTTGTTTCTGATAAAGGCAGTGGCAATGAGCTTCACTAAGGGAATATCAGGGAAGCAGCGCGTGGCTTTTAAAGCACCTGCCCAGGAATGCCAGTGCCACTCCACTAGGACCAATACCCCATCCTGGGAGCTGTTCGAATGCCAGCTTCGTTTGGCATCAGTCACTGAGAACGTCACAGCTGAACTGTGGCATAACGTGGCGCGGCAGCTACGTCGGGGGAGAGGAACCCCCCTGGGAATGTGAAAGAACCCGTCTCTCTCTTCTGAAAAGAAAGCCCGAGCAGTTCCCCCACATCGCATCATCCCACCCGTCCTGTCATTAAATGGTGGGGGCTCCAAAATGAAGCTCCGGCAGCGTGCCAAAGGCTCGCCAAGTGGGCAAAGCTGCCCAAGGGAAATGGTAGCATTTTTTTTTAAGAAAGAAAACAGGTCAGAAGTCTCACACAGCACATCATTTCCATAAATGCAGGCAACAGTCTCCTGGAGACGCGGCGGTGCCCCGGTCCAGGCGGGCCTGCAGGTGGGTGGTGTTGGAAGCCCCACCAGGGGCCTGCGCCCAGAGGACTCCTGAGGTCCGCAGGGACGGGACAGCTTACCAGTAAGCCAGGGAAGGGTGCTCCTTCAGCGCCTGGGTGGGAAGCGCCGGCAGCTTCTTCAGGTCACTTCTCACCACTTCATTGCTGAGAGGGAGGGAGGGAGAAGGGAACACAAAGAGGCACGGTCAGCCTCCGAGAAAATAACCGCCCTGCTTGAGAGGACTTGACTCCACCTCTGAGAGCCCCCACATCTGTTCCTTTTGAATCGGAAGGGGTGGGGGGAAGGGGCTTTCTTTTATTTATTTATTTATTTAATATCAGTGAAGAAAACCATCAGGCCAAGCAGAAACCGGAGCAGAGGGCTGGCAGGTGGTGCCATCTCCTTCCTAGGCGCTGCAATCCCAAAGGGAACACAGGCCGGCTCCGAGCTGCCTGGGGACTCGGGGGCATCTGGCCAGGGGAGTGGGCTTGGTGGGGCAGGAGTCCAGGAGAAGCTCCTCGGGCTTGTCACTCTCTCAGCCCTTCAGGAAGGGCACATCCACCGCTGCCTCCTCCAGAGAGAGCTGGCTGCTCGCTAACAGAGGATGACCATTTCTTTGCCGGGCCCCACCACACACTGGCAAATCTTTCCTGAAATGTGATATATAAATAATATTTGCTTTCACAAGACCCGGAGACGACAGAAAGAGTAGGATGCAGACTGTCTGGCATTTCCGGGGCGCTCTGCGCCTCTGGTCCTGGGAACAAAAGTCCTGTGAGAACACAGAAGTGTATGTCCTCATGCCTGGAGGATGCTGGAGGCTGCCCTGGTTTATCCAGCCTCCCACGGGTGCTGGACGTCCCTCCACAGCCCTCTATGAGGCATCCGCCTGGGCCAGACCTGGTAAGCATGGCAATGGCACCCATTTGCTGCCTCCAGAGGCAATTAGCGGCATCCACGTTTGGACAGCTCTGCAGTTTCAAGAGTATTTCCTTCCACAGTCCATCCAAGAGTGCCAGACGCCTCAGCTGGCCCTGCCTTTAGCAATCAACCCACAATTCTAACCGCAGCCAAGCAAGCAGCTCTGAGCAGCTTGTACAATGTAAGGCAAATGTTGGTCACCAAGATCCTAAAATAGCAGTGAGATAGGAACTCAAGATATAAATGTGAAGGCAGGAAGGAGCCCTGTAGTCACAGGTGGGGAGCCCCTGGAACATCGGGGTACTGAACCGTCAAATCCTCACTGCTGCTGGCTGGAGGGGTGCCATCCACACGCTCATGGTGGGAACCCCCCAATAGCAACACAAGCAGCAGCTCTGCCTCTTGACACTGAGCACCACTGGGCAAACCATACCGATCCTTTCCGTTATTATGTGGTGACAGAGAAACGAGGGATCACTGAAGATATTATAGCTTCTCTTTGAAAAAGATTTTTGCACCAACTATCAACTATGATGAGAAGGTTTGTAAATCCTGGGTTTCAACAAGCAACCAGAAGGAAAAGCTCAATTTCTGATTCTTTGGATCAATAAATCCACATATTTGAACTATTGGGATCTAAGTGGTAAGTCAAGAATTTATCAAGTATAAACAAGAAACTGAAGGTATTTATGGAGCCCCTGCTGGATATAAAGTATTGGGGGGGGGGATACAAAAGACTATGCAAAAAGTGCTCCTGGTTTAGCTGGGGAGGCTAAGTGTTGACATCAAAAGATAACTGAAGGCATGGACAGCATTGGGTCATGTCAACGCAAGCAACAAATTCTAAAGTTCAGGGGAAACAAAGGCCCCTGGGGGCTGTGGCGTAAAAGCAGGCTTGGGAAGAGGTCTCGAAAGGAGTAAAGGTCAGATGTGAGTATTCTCCTCAGTGGTGGACAGAAAGTCATGGAGCCGTATCATTTGAATGACTGGAATGGATGGTATGTGAAGGCCAGGTTAGACACTGGATTTTCAGGACCCTGGAGGCTGGGGTTTGAGTTTATTCAGTAGCCAATGAACAGCGCCTGCCAGGAGGCTTTTGAACAGGTAAGTGCTGGGCATTTAGAACAACTCAATTAAATCCCCAAGTTTGACTTGGAATTCTCTTTGGCATGCTAGGAGGGTCTAGTGACTGATTAAACAAATATTCACTCCAAATACTTGAGAACCTATAATGATGAATTTTGGGATCTCATCTCCCTGATTTAGCTGTTAGCTCCTTGAGAAAAGGATCCTTTTTGACCCACTGACTCAAGTGGTGGTGCCTAAAGTGGAATCTCAAATACTGAAAGGACACAATAAACTTTTAATGGATGAAACAATGAGAGAGGCAATTAGCCGCTCCTTTGTTGAGCTGAAACTTGAGTTTGGGTTTCCTATATCCACTACAGTCAAAGTGTATTTGGGGAAGGAAGGAACCAAAAATGGAAAGGATCTTGTTACCCATCAACGACTAGTTTGTCGGCAAACAGGAACCCCTGATGACAGTCACAGGTTTGACTTCCTTGCTGAAGCTTGCAGAAAGTTCTCCACTTCTCCCCAGGGGTGAGGTTACAGGGAAGACTATAGTGAGAAATCACTAAGGCGTGAAGCTGTCCAAGCTCATTACATTCTGGAAGGGAGCCATGGTTCCTAATCCTTCCCAAAGGACAAATATGGAGAAATGTTCTATCTGCTTTCCTGCCATCTGTAAACATCTGCAATAATTTAGAGGTGTCCGGTCCAGTCAGATGATCTGGCCTCGCTCTACTGTGACTGGAAATCAGAAAGCTGCAAGTGTGAGAGACTCGACCACCCTACTTTCAGAGATGTGTGAGGCTGTCACCTGAGAAATGTGCTAAGAAGCAACAGTTCCTTCTCTTAACACCTTCCATTTGACATCCCAGCCCCTGCAGAGCTCATCAAACCTAATGAACACCAACTTAAAAAAAAAAACAAAAAACCAAAACAACAACCAGAAGACAATTAACTGTGGTCATGATGTGGCTTTAGAAAAAGCTAATGTTCTCAGCGGGTCAGATTCACATTTTTAAATCCGATTTGATTGGAAACGTTTGTATAGTTGTTAATGTTGCCAGCAAAAAAGTGGCATCTCAGGGGCTGTTTTGGTTGCCGACTGAGGGGGCTTTGAAATGGCTCTGTCTTCAGCTGCCCATCCTGTTCACAGAACATGGGAAATTAGAACAATCTACTACTATTTCTATTAATAGGCCAAATAGGGAATTTGCCAAAAATGAACAACTAATTTATCCAAGATGACATGAAGTGAAGGAGGCAAAAACTAAATCTGAGCAAAGGGTTAGCAAAATCCACAAGTGCTTCCTTTAAAAAACTAGGAAATACTTTTTGGGGAAATTCCCCTTGGGTTCAATGACAGCTGATGACACTCATTTGTAGAAGAATCCCAGGGGTGAAGAGAAGCTGCTTAGCGTGGAAGAATTCTTCCAGGAACCAGCTGTGTTGAGACGCTTTGGCACAAGAAGCGTAGATTGTGAAGCCCAGAAAGTTGATCTAGCAGAGCTTAATGGAGCAGCCTGAAGCTCAGAATGTCATGCTGGGTTATGCTAGCACCTCTATGTTGGGTGAGGATACACATATCCTTTTATGGGGAATGGTTTTTCCAGGAGAGGGGTTTCGTTTCATAAGTAAAAAAGAGTACTACAGGTCCTCAATCCCTTAGCCACAATTGCCAAATCCATGAGGCTTTCAGAAGCAAACGATTTTTAACTCATTTGGCAGCAAATCTAATCTTCCTAGAGGAAGCAATATTTGACCTTTATTTTTCCCACTTGGTATTTTACATCCTTATGTTTTGAGACAGGGGTGTTTCTGTCATGGGCTCTGCTGAGGGTGCAAATGATGTATGGCTTATGCCAAATTACCTTTCTAAATCTAGAAACATTCTGAATTCGGAAACATTGGATCTTCAGGTTTCTGATAATGCATTGTGCACATTTCTGAGAATGCCCTAATAAATGCTACTTTATTCAATAGCCCACAAAATGTAGATAACACTGAAATGGATTAATAACAGAAGTTATAGATTGTTCTTTTTTAGACACTCTTTATCAATCACTCAAGAAAAATCTCTTCTTTTCCTTCACTGTCCTTGGTTCCTTTTGCCCCCCTCCTTCCTGTTTTTTTTTTTTTTTTTTTGCAAGCCAAGGTAAAGTTCAGGTTAAATAACAAAGAGGATGAGAACACTTGCCCATCACCTCCCTAGCACATATTTTTCAAGGTGTGTAGGGATAGCATTGCAAAGCAGAAAGTTCTGGAATTGCTGACTGACAGCCTCCACTGGGGAACTGTATCCACCTGTCTGCGAGGTACCAGTTGCTTTGGGGCTTGGCCACAGAGACAGAGAGAGAAGTATCTGGGACCCTCTGAGATTTTTTCAAGATAGGATTCCAGAATTTCACATTCTGGGCATATGCCATGGAAACTATCTCACACTAACTTTCCAACTGCATGAATGGGAAAATTTACAAATGCATTTTTGAATTACGTGCTTTTACTCCTGATGCTCATTGTTAACATATAATTAAAGAAATCTTCCTTGGTCAAAGCTATTATTATTAGAAAATTATTTAATGAGTGTCGTGTCCTAGGGCGAAACAAAAGCTTCATGAGTTTCTGAAAGAGCTGTAAACTTGTAAAGTTCAAAACATGTTTAAAAATTTTAAAAGTCAGTCTATAATTTAAAGAAAATAAGTTTACTCCAAACAGCACAAGAAGAAACAGCTGGTTATTTTTCTAAACGATCAACCTTTAGATTGGGAAATCTTAACTCTGAAAAACTGACATCTGTTGATATTAAATAAATGCTTTACAAAAGACATAGGCTGTCATGAGACAGAATTTCCTTCTTACTTTGTGTCTAAAAATTCCCAAAGGCTGTGAAGAATATCATCTCTCAAAAATACACTATCCAAATACTTCTTTATGCTTTGAAAATGCGAAACTCTAGAGAATTACACACTTGAAAGCTCAGCAAAATGGAATTTTGTGCACAAAACAAAGCTTACTGTAACAATTTATAACTTTCCCATTTAGCATTTTGTCTTAAATGTTCACAGATTCTGTGTCTTTCGAAAGTCTTTCTGGCATGGAAAGTTCCAGCTGCTCCGGAATCACAGATGTCACTCAACGTGGCTTTTCATTCATGGGAAAACACCACACTTCCCTTTCTTGGTTTTAGTAACATAATTTAAAATAATTATATCAATCTTAATTTTTTCCACAAAAAAATCTTCTGTGGGATGACAACAATGTTTCAAGTTTAATGGATGCCTTTTTTCTAGTTCGTTTCCAATAGGAAATTTGCGAGTTTGGGTATTAAGGATTCTTTCAGATGACGTCAGTTGTATTCCAAATGCTAATTATTCCAAATACAACCGTCAGAGTATTTTTTAAAATTATCTAAAAGTCTCAGCAAATTTAGCGATATTTTTCTAACCATAAAATCAGTGACAGCTGTTTTATTTCAAGTGGCCAATTAAAATAAGTGAAGGAAATATACCCTAAATAATCAAATGGTCTACTAATGATTTAAACACAAGCTAGCTTTGAGTCATAATAGTAAAAGCACATAATGTAAGCACAAAGTAATGATATTGGTAGACAAGGAATTGTGATTTATAGACAGCTGCTTTTGATTAACCTATTTTCAATGCTGTTCCTTTCTTAGCTGAGAAAAGAACTTTGCCATCTTTTTAAGATTCGCAATCTATAAAAAATGTTTATATGACTTTAAAAAACTCTTTTAGAAGAAAATTATATTTTTGTCTTCCTTTCCTGTGGATCTCCTAAAATCTTTCCTTTAACCTATCTCTCTGAATGATGTGATAGCGCCTGAAGAAAAAGACCTCCCAACCTGGAGTTTTCAGATCTAGGAAGCCAAGTTTAGTTTACTTTAATTCATAAGTGCTCTTTAAAAAGGCAGAATAGATTTCCAGAAAAGAAAAAAAATGGACAGGGCCCTTGCCCCCCCCCCCCCTTGTTTTTGTCATAGAAATCTCATCCTACCTTTTTGACTGACTAGGGACCTACTTCCACGGTTTATGGAAGATGACATATTAAAATGTATTTGCTGTTTCAATTTTAACTGCCGCCCAAGAGACCCAAACCAAACAGTCTGTGGAAGTGAGTGGGAAATTTTCAGCACTAATAAACACTCCAACTTCTCCTCCAAAATGGGGGTGAAAGTCAAGTTCTCTGGTTAATGGAAAGCTGGTTCTTGTTTCTATTGATCGAGTAACACATTCTCTATTTCTAAAACCAGGATCTTTATTTTTCTTTTAGGAAACAGTACAGATTGATAATTCAGGGGCACAATTCTATTTCTTAGTGATCACTCAACTCTGATAAGCTGACACTCTTTCTCCCATACCAGCATTGAATTTTGCATCGCTGTTATGTAAACTGACCCCAAGCATCCAATTAGAACCTCATCTCTTTTCCTCTTTTCCTGTGTTTATTTGAATAGTGAGGCTGCCGGGCCAGCAAATGCCGCCGGGGTCTTTAAAGGGCATTTCCTTAATATCAGCCTTTCTCAGATGTGCTGTGCTTACGGATCTAGTAAATCCCACATTGAAGTCCGCCGTTAGTGATCAGAGATCGTGTCCAGCGCTCTGTATTTCCAGGTCCATATAGATGGCCCAGAGTCACGGCAGCTTGACTGATCTGGTTTCAATAAATCTCGCTAACAAAAAGTTCCATATAACAGATGTTTTCTACTTGTCTCTGTTAACTCTGTTAATTAGTTTCTAACTAGTCTCTGTTAATCTCTCATATTAAAATATGATTATATTTAGTTTGAAATGCTAGTGATCAATGAAAGCAAGGGGTAAGGGGTATGGTAGGTATAATCTTTTTTTTTTTCTTTCCTGTGTTTCTTTTATTTCTTTTTCTGAATTAGTGCAAATGTTCTAAGAAATGATGAATATGCAACTAAGTGATGATATTGTGAATTACTGATTATGTATGTTGTTTTATTTTGTTTCTTATTTTTTTAATTAATAAATTTTTTAAAAATAAAAAAATATGATTATATCAAAGTTAGGGTGCTTTTTTGCATTTTTGATTTGTGCTGTTCAGTGTAAAGCATTTTTTAACCACTCCGCCGACTTGGCAGAATGTTTAAAGTGCCTATTTTTTGGTGCTTTCTGAAAGCTCAGAAGGGCTGATGACAAAGGTGAAGTGTCAGGTGAGTTTCAAAATCAGAGTAAGGAGAGTGGCCCATAGGATTTCCGTCAAGGTCCCCGAGGAGAAACAACAAAAAAAATCCAGTTCTTCTAAGTGATTCCTCACTCCCAAAGCCCAGCAAAGAGCCTTAAAAACGGGAATGGGACTAGACAATGCGGGAGTCCGGTCAAGCTAATTAAATGAGGTGTCCCTGCACTGACACCTTGAAGGAGGTGGATATTAGTTTTCTAACAATAACCCAAAATTTGTTTGTTTGTTTCTTAAATCAAAACTTCAGAGCTCAACACTTAAATCACCCAGGCCTTTGTGATGGAAAATGAGAATATGTGAATCACAGATAACGTCTGCTAGTTGGCTGATGTTCAACAATGAGTATAAAGGAGAACCTTTTATTTTTAAAACCCTGCTGACACTGCTCAACCTATTGTTGGCCTAAGAAACTGCTGTTTGGCTGTTCAGTTGTTTTTAAGCAGAAATGCCAACTTTACTCATCTCTCGACTGCGGACAGACCAAGTTTTACATACAGCCACACAAGGAAAAAAACCCAGTTACTTGTGTGCTATGCGAAGGAAAACAATAAAAGTGAGAAAACTCTGTTTTTAAGACTGAAGACACTGTTTTGTAGATAAAACCTTAAGTGAAACCTTAGAATTTTGGCCACCGTAAGGCAGAACTGAAAATGAAAATGAAGGACACATTACTTTCTATCCCTGGCAAAACTGCTCACTGTCTAATCTCATTCATTTTCTTTCAGCATTGCTGAGTCCAACATTTCATTGTAAAGTTCAATAAAAGTAGGAAGTAAGCATTTCGATGAACTGGAAAGGAAAGGGAATTATGTAAGAATAAGACTTCGGGGATCTGCAGAGGAGAAAGCGAGCCCAAATGAAGAAACGAAACAGTGTGCAAGTTTCATGGGAAAGAGTAGAGATGCGTCTGGGTTGTTCTTATATAGTTCCTTTTCTATTAAGATGTGTCAGCCCTTTTAACTTCTCTCTTTTTGTAAAAATAACCTTTTTTTTTGCACCTCAAGAAAATTGCTCCCATAATTCTTAGATTTTTAATAACTATTCCACATAAATATAATCTGTATGTATTCATTCAAGTGTAATATATAGAATAATAGCTTCCTGGGCAAAATAGCTCTTTTGGAAGTTACAGATTCAGGCCCTCAGGTTGTGAAAGAGATAATTTGCCTTTGGTGTGGGAACTCCATTCTAGAATACCTTAGAATCAAGCCTTGGGCCCTGTGCTAATACAAAAGGCTTCCCCAGTGTTCCATATGTTCTAAACTGACATTTCATTTTATTATGTCATTAGGAAAACACACTACATTTGCACTGGGCAAAGCCAGTCAGTCAAGTACAACTGGGATGGACACTCCTGCACTAATGACTAACAGAACAAAAATAACTTATTATAATAGCAAATTGTGAGAATACGACATCTAAAATAACTAATGTCCAGCCACCAAACCAAATGCGGCCAATGTCAGTGCTTTGGGGATACTTCCAGAGGCAAGTGGAAAGAGGCACAAGAAAGGAATTTCACATTACTTCCCTTATTCCCAAACTCCAGGTCACTCCAGCCCACCGATTCCCAGACCTCTGAAGGGAGCTTCCCTAAGCGAGCCTGGTATGGAACATGGGTGCTCATCAGGGATTCTGGTGCACTGGGCCCCCAGTGCCTTGCACAGGGCACATTTTGCGCTGACCAATGAAGTGTCCTGATCTCCGCACACCGCGGCCCTGAGAGTCAAATCGTGGGGCTGTAACCTTCAGGGAATGATTATGGTTAATGAATCATTATATAGATATTCCTTTTTTGCTTTCTGGTATATTGGAGTAGACAGAGGGAAACTCCTGAATTCTCTGAACTGTAATCTAGCTGCCATGATCTTGGATGATGATTGTACAGCCTTTATGTTGTGCCTTGTGATTGTAAAACCTGTGACTATCCCTCACTTATTTATCCAGTTTTTTGACTTCAGGAGTCTTGTAATCACTAAAGACAGCTCGTAATGTTTATTAATAAAGGGCCTTGGGTCAGCTGAGAACTAACCCACCCCAAGTCCAGAGTTATCTTAATAACCAAGACTGGATCTAACCAAAACGGGCCTGCCTGACATATGCGCAGTAGCTCAGACTAACCTACAAGCCACTTTTACCTTATTATAATGCTAAAAATCACACACATCATCATATTAAGGCTGCATTTTTTTTTTTACATACGTTCTGTGAATAAGCATGTCATCAATCTGTACATGCTCAGTAATTAGATCACATCTAATTACATCATCTGGAGCTACTATGCTCATTATCCTAAGCCCTGCCCATCTTTTAATGCTATAGAACTATCAGAATTGGGTAGATAATTTTTGGGCCATCTGATCTCCTCCTGCAAACCTAGCAATAAACTTCTCTCCTCGAAACCTGGTTGTCTCAGGAATTGGTCATTGAGTGCATCGGGCAAAGAATCTACCGCCAAGGCGACGCTCTGACAGATGAAGCTAGCCCGAGAGCTTTGTTTATCTGAAGCCAATCCACGTGCTAATTAGGGCCAGGGTCCACGCTTCCCCTTCTTGGCAATCCATGTGGCCACCCCTTCTCAGGATCTGGGAACAGAGTGGGCTGCCGTGCTAACTTTCCACCGTGCCAGGGTCTGCGGGGAAATAAAGGATATTCACAGCAGAGCACAGAGATGGGGAGGAACAAGGAGAAAAAGGGATTTGCAGAGAAAGGAGGCCAGGCACTAGAGCCCACTGGATCTGTGTGGCTTTTAAGTCATGTTTCCTGGGACCCTGGATGCTCTGAAAGTGGATACTGCCCGCACTTATCAAAACCCCCCGGACTACAACACTAAATTAAGGACATAGAAAAGTAACAAAGGGGAAAATGCACCAAAGTAGAGCTACTACAACCTGAAAACACTTCCTGTAGACTCAGAAAGCTGTCACCGGGTGCCCACAGTGTGCGAAGCCTCCCACTGTGGCCAAATTAAAAAATTTGATGACCTCTGCTTTATCCCAAGAACTGGAGAAATATAAATAAAGGGGAGCCCAGAGGTCTCCATCTGTAACCACACAAACTGAGCTGAAGGGATGAAGTCTTAGATGAGGGGTCTGCAAATGACAACTCATGGGCTAGATCCGGTCCTCCGCCTGTTTCTGTATGGCCCCCACATAAAATGGTTGAAAAAAATACATAAAAAAGAATAAAAGTCTGTGAAACAGGAAAAGTACAAGAAGTTCAAATTTCAGTGTTCATAAAGTTTTATTCGTACACGGTCACACTCACTCGTTTATCTACTGTCCGCGGCTGTTTTTGCAATAACAACAGCAGAGCTGAGCTATTGTGACAGAGATTCTATGGCTTGCAAAACCCAACGGATTGACTATTTGGTCCTTTACAGAAAAAGTTTGCCCATCGCTGTTTTAGTTTGCAAAATCATTTTTTGCTTTTGTGAAGATATCTGCCTGAGAACATACACCTAAGGCTTGGAAATATGCGGGGAGATAAAGCAGGTAAAACCTGAGAAATGAGTCAATGTCTGAGCTTGACAAAGGTAGACAAATACAGGTAGAATACACACTTCAACTCAAAGTAGTCTGTCTGTCTAGCATTTGCAGAGCAAGTCACTCAAAGCAAGAGAAAACACATATGCTTCTTGACGGGGTAGAGGAGTCACTTGTATTTCTTTTTAATTCCTACATGCTAATTTCCTACTCTTGGGCTACAATCATATGCTTTGACCTTGGGTTTTCTGTACACGTGGTCTGGTGTTTCTGTATCTAGATCTGGACTCTAAATACTGAACTCTTCTGAACTCTCCTCACAGGAGTTCAGTAAAACAGGACCCAGGAATAATGTTTGACAGTACTTGGAGGTTGGATACAACCCTCTCCTCTGGGGAGGCTCCAGGAATGACCACAGACTGGCCAGGCAATTCCAGCCGACCACTCATTGTGTGATGAAACTAATGACAAGATTAAAAGTTGCACTTCTAGAGTTTTCCCAGGAGTTACTTCTGCTCATGTTTTCTCCAAAGGAATATCCTGAGAAGGACAGAAAGTGTCAGTGGGTTATTTAGGTGGTAATGCTTTCAGGAAAGAAAGCTCCCCATGGAATAGCATTTTGTTCCTTGAGAATCAGGGATGAAAATTGGGAGGAGAAAAAGATGTCCCTCTACTTGGGAGGAGGGATCCGTCAGGCTTCTTGGTGTCAGATTCAAACCACAGCAGCCATTTAGGTACCACAGGAGATGCCGGGCAACCACTGGATCTCTGTTCATGACCATTTGAAGTGCTGGGTTCGAGCTTGGCTTTTTAGTGACTTCTAGGATTTTCAATAAGTATTGCAATTATCATGTTTACTCCACCTGACCTACGTGTTTGATGGGCAAGTTAAGCAATGACTCTCATTATATAATATACAATATTGATAAACATTAATAAAGTATTCCCCTATCAAAGGACAAACAGAATATTTCTTTTCAAACAGAGAAGCCATAGGATATATTTTTCAGCCCAAAAAAAAAACTTTTGTAAACTCACCTAGAAAAATCTCCCTTTGCCTCCTGTAAAAGAGAAAATTCAACATCAGCAAACACTGATTCAGAATTGTGGCCTTTAAAGTATACATTCCAGAGTCATGGACACTCCTACAGCTCACTTCTGCTCTCATGCTCTTTATTACAGAAATATAGTTAGCAGGAAGCATGGCCTGGCCACTTGAAAAAGTCTAGGAAATTTTATACACAGAAACTGATTCAAAACGACAAAATGTACCCCCCCCCCCCCACCTCACCCCCTGGAATGGCCTCACTTATTCTAGGTCAGAGATTTTGAATCTGAACAACAGTTGCCTGGGTAGAACTAGCCGCTTCTTGTATTATTTTTTGGGTTTTCTCTTGTATTGCAGTTATTTCCCAACCATTCCCCAGGTGTTGGAGGCGGGGGCCAGGGATCCTCTAGTGAATCTAGCACATCACAATGCGGACACAGCAGTTGCACAATCAATATTTGTTGAAGGGATAAGCTTATAACACCATATTCATTCACCTCGCCATCGTCACACTAGTATTCAGTAACATTCTTTTTCACATAACCTAAAAGTCTTCTCCTTATCTTTCTAGGGGGCATGAGGTGATTTTCTTGGCAATTAATTCTTGGTATTTGCTTGGCTTTCCCCAGGTGGGGAGTTGGTGGCACATTCAAAGGAAATGGGGGTTATTCAACAAATCTGAGTTTCTCCCAGGCTCAGACTATGCACAAAACTTTCCTTTACAGAAATCTGCTGTCTTGAAAGTGCCCTTTTTTGTCATTTGAACTCCCCTTTATGCCCTGGTACTGGGGTCCCTGAGAGCTCTTTCCAGCTTGTGGCTAGAAACAGTTAAGACAAATGACTAGAGGATACAGCTCCTAGCTTCCTTCTTTTCCATGTGATCCCAGGATGCATGGGTGGGGGGAGAACTTACCTGTAAGATGTAGGAAGCTAATTCAAATACCACTTCACTGTCAACGTCAATAAGCTCCTGAAAGAAAAACAAACAAACAAGGTGAGTTTGGTACTTCAACAACTTTTTAAAAGGTTATCTCTCTCAAAAGAGGCATGGTCTTCCTTTTCTGGGGACTCCTTGACTCTCAGGTACTCCAAGATTATCTTTAGTACCTGAGACAACTGCTCTGAATCATTTGGCCCCACATGGCCCCTGCCACCTGCTCTCCTTTTTACAGCTGGTAGCCAAAGGGGTTGAGTGGTCCAGCACTATAGGTGTGGTGAGTTCTCCCAAAGGCCCACCTTTCAATCTTGAGAAGAAGATAAGGAGCACCTGGGATCAGCCCCCAGCTTCTTATGAACTTGCCAATTTTACTAAATCATCGTATGTTGGTTATTTGATAACCAATTCTGTGTTCCGTCCAAAGTCTATTTCAGAACCAGTTGTAAGTTTTTATTGAAAGAAATGTTATAATGGGATCGTGACTCTTAGAATTCATCAAAAGCAACGAAAATTAAAGACAGTTCTTCAGTTGCACTCGCCACATTCCACATGCTCAGCAGCTCCATGCAGCTGGTGGCTGCCACACTGTCAGTGCAGACATGGAGCATCCTTCCAGAAAGTTCTATTGGTTGGCACAGTCATAGGGTTTAAGTGAAAAACTGCTTCTGTTCCTATTGTTTCTTCCCCTAAATATTTAACTGTGATCTATGGACATGGTCTTGAAAATAAACATTTTTTTTCAAATGGTACAATGCATGTATCTTAAAAACAAAGGGAATATTGAGAAATATTGAAAAACACAGAGAAACCTGGAATCCTTCTGCATGAAAGGTAATGAACAAACTAGCTGACTCGATGCTTCCATCATATGTTCAAGTAGAGATGCCCATTTTTCCTTTTGTCTCCTGAATATTGACAGAGCCTAGAGTCAGTGACTGGATGACAGAGAGTTAGGGTCCAGAAGGACAGAGGGACCATCTAGCCTAGCCCGATCCTGCTCTGAGAACAGAAATCCAAAAACCTCCAGGAGTTTCCCCAAAGTCACAGGCCTCTGTGGAGCTGGAAGCAGGCCTCCAACTTCTTGTTCAGCCTGTGCACCCCTTTTGAGAATCCAGTCTTGGCCAACATATTTTCAGAGTCATATTTTTCATCAAAACTTTAGCAGTGAGCTGAAAAGTGTTATTTTTGCACTTGAATTGTAAACCAAACTCTGACTTGTGAATTTTCTAATTATTTTGATTTTTTTGCGCTCTGTTATCAGCCCCTCTCACTCAAAATGATGTGTCCGAGCAAGTCTGAACCTTTGAGGGAGGGATATCCTCCAGGCTCTTCCAGGCCCAAGAATTTCGAAGTGTGGGCCAAGAGAACTAGTGGGAGCACAGGCAAGGACCTGGGATAATAACTCTCTATGTTTAACCAGCTGAAAGAGCTTTCCGGCTGCTGTAATTGACATAGATGGTCAGCGCTGGGAATGTGGAAGAATGCCTGGGATTGTGGCTCCGGGATTACCAGGTCCCATCAGAAGGTAAATCATTTAACAGAGCGCAAATGATTTAACAGAAACACTGACCAGGGTTTCCACAATAGATCATTTCTACTCTCAGTACGCTGCTCATTTCCGTTCCCACCAGCTTCACGAATGCAACTTACATGCATCTGTAAGAGTCGTGGGGAGCTGCGTGCCCCTCTGTGAAACATTTACATTCAGGTTGCCAGTGGCCAAGCTAATGTTTAACACCCCCCGAGAGGCTTATCTAACATGCAATGCAAAACCAACCACCAGCAAAGAACCCTTTCAAGAGGGGGCACAGCATTCAGTTCATTGTTTGCTTTACCCATTGAATGAGAATCTTTATACCTGTGTGTGTGTGGGGGGGGGCAGCTGCAGGGAAGCGAGAGGAGAATCTCTTACTTTATGCAGTCCCGTGGGGTACTAGCATACTACCATTCACAGCAAAGCAACAGTAAAGCAACCACATGGTGTGAGCAAACTTCTTACCTTTCTAACCTGATTTATCCAAGTTCTGTCTCACTGTATTTGACCTCCAGGTGAGTGAAAACTAGCACATTTAACCGGCTGAGTTTCCCACCTTCTCGACCTCCACCACCTCTGACTGAAGGCATTAAAAACAGTGGGCATCAAAACATGGGCAATAAGTGGGAAAAGGATTAAAGAACGACAGGGCCCAGGCAGTCCACACACACTTGCAAAGTCTGATGGAAAAGAGAGTAGCGTTACCACTTCCACCACTTCTATTTAGTATGTTTTTAGTCTGAGAATCATTACATTGGATTTCCTCAGAGAAGCCTGTATGGATGATCTCCGCGATGTGTCTGAGAACAAGCTAGGGATGGTGGGAAAAAGCATTCCAGATTGTTAAGAAAACATGTTCACATCCGTGCAGTTCCTGCCCAGTTGTCCATAATACCTTTTCCCCCTTTTATGCTTCAGCCTTCCCAGGTGATTTTATTTTTAAAATTCCCCTGCAGGGGATGGAGCCCTAGACTGTCTGCCTGCTCTGTAGATCTCCCCTTGTCTGTCACACCCTGAAGGCTGAGTCTGCGGAGAGAGAAGTTACTGAGTGTTTCAGGGAAATGTGCAGCCGTGGAGCATTAAAAGGTTACTACCTGGCTTCTCTGGCCATTCAGAGGTGGCTTCTTCATGGTTTCTACTCAAGCACAGAAAATAAATGAAAGGAGAGCACAAAGTGCTGGAAAGTTCCATGCTTTGCCCAGGCTCTGGGTCCCCCTCAATCGAGAGCAAAGTGAGAAGAAGGAGGGTGTGCAGGGACCCCCGAGGGGGACAGAGGGGCTGCTCTCGGAGCCTCGGCAGGAGGCCAGCAGTGCTCTGCCTCGGCGCCTGTCCTGCCCGCGGCTCCGTATGGGGCCCCCAGGGCTCGGAGCGCCAACGGAAGTGGGGTGCTTGAGCTGGTGCTTGAGCTGGCATCTGGCTGGGAATTGAGGGTGGGGTAGAGGGCAGGTCTTCATGGGACTTTGGCTCCCTGGTAAGAGGGAGATGTCATGGAAGTGGAGAGGATAACTTCGAGTCACTGCGGCTGTCGGATGTGTGCTTGGGCGTCTGTTTTATGTACTCCTGGGTAATGATACCATTTTCTTTTGGGGAAAAAAAAATGATACAGAAAGGCAAAACGTGTCTCGCCACAAGTGTGCACCTGTGTGCTGAGGGGAGGGTTGCATGGGGATGGCCCCACTTCCTCCCCTCAGCATTCTTTTTGTCCCAGTTGAGTAAGCAGCACAAGTGAATCATATGTCAGCACAACAATCAACAGCTTTCTCAGAGACTTCCGCCTCAGGGTCTCGGGGCATTCCAAGTAACCAGCCCTTCGAGAGCCTCCTGCGGCAGGTGTTACGGACGGTTTCCAAAAGCTCCGAGAGCTGGAGGACCCCTTCTTGACCCCTTGGTCCTGAGGGGTTTGCTGGTGATCTTTCCCAAGACCGAAAATGGTAATGCAGAGAGCATCTTGCCACGGTCAGGGATGACAGGAATTCCAGCTCTCACCTGTGATTCCTGAGATAATGAGAACAGGAAATCAGATTAATAGCCATCTGCAAGCCTGAGAGGATTTATGGGAGGAGGACCTTTGCAAAGTCTGTTTAGAATCTCTCCTGGGGATGGCCCGAGGGTTTTCCTAATGAAGCCTCATCAGCCGTTGACCCCCTTTTTTTTCTCTTTCTTGCCACTCTCCTCAAAATTACTTCTACTCTCACCTGGACAGATGGAGGCGTTCCAGGTTCTCATACCAACAGCTCTGGGACATGGAAGAAATCCCTTCTTGCCCTCCTTGAGTTTCATTCCCCTCAGTGGGATAATGGGGTACATTTATTTTCTAATGGTTTTACAGGGTTTGGTGAGGAGCAACTTCAGAGGTGATTTGAAATTATAAAAAAACACCAAAAAAATACGGTCTCTAGTTATTTATTTCAGTATGAAAACCTGAATTCTGTATTTCGGCCTCTGTTCTTTGGCATTTCTTAGCATAGGAATCTGTACTTTTTTTTTTTAAGGGGTGGACAGCATTGTGTGCATGTGTGTATGTGTGTCCGTGTATGTGTGTGGTGGGTTCACATCTATGTCCACAAGCATGTAGATCACTGACTGTGTATATCATGAAAATAGGTCCCAATGTTCAAATTTAAACCAATTCTGCATCTTCCTCTGTGTGGCAGTGTAATAGCCACACTCACTGCACAACCCCTACTGACTAAACTAAGGTGTCCGGGCACACAGGAGAAGACCAACGGGATCCCGCACAGTTCCTCTTGCTTGCCCTTTGCCAGGTTTTCAGCAATCAAGTCACTTCATGTTTGACTAATGATCCACGGGGTCCATGCCTCTCATGGCGAGCCACATCTCTCTACTTCTATGGCACAGAGATTTCTTATGTTATTCACAGCCTGCAGCCACCCTTGGGGTGCCAGGAGAGCCGCCTTTCAAAGGCCACAGGCACAGAAAGGACCCGAGGTCAAACAGGGATACACACGAAGCCAAGCCAAAATGGTGCATCCACGTGGATTTGTTTCTAGAAAGTCGTCAAAGAAAATCCCTCTCTCTCTTTCTTTCCTTCCTCCCTCCCTCCCTTCTTCCCTTCATGTAAGCAGGGATAATAAAACTGCTATAATCAAACTAAGAGACAAGAACTAGGGTTTTCTTAGTCCAAGATTATGTTGGTTACTCTGTCCTTGGGGGTCTTGACTCTGGATTGTGTTCTACTTCCAGTTGAGATGACAGCATCTGCTCGTTAGCAAAGCTCTTTGAAGAGCTTTGATAATGATGGCTTAATTCAATATCTAACTAGAGTGATGATATTTAGACTTAAGTAGCAAATGTGGCCCAAGGATGATGATTTAAACTCTAATCATTTGCCAAGCTCACAGACCAAAGTGGCCGACTCAGCAAAGAAGGCTTAGAAAGCCTTGGGCACACATAACACAGAAAATTTAAGCTTTTTCTTTTCTGACATGATCTGCTCTCCAGGGGCATATAGAGGCTCCAAACTTGGTAATCACCCAGGAAATGTGCCAGCCCTTAGTCCTTGGGCTTGGAAAGTAATCAATTAAAAATGATTTACTAAGCATTTGCTATGCACTCAGCACAAAAATATATGACAGAAGGTAATCACAAAAATGCTCCAGAAAAATGCTTGCATCAATTTTTACTGCAACTCAAAGGAGAATGATTTGGTTCATCTTTAGACGGATCTGTTTTTTGGGTTTTTTTTTTTGGGTTACCATCATTGGAGAAAAAAGTGTTGAGATCAAGCATAATTTAAATGTGATGAATGTACTTGAAACTCATAGAATCAAAGTATGAAATTCATAACGTTGCATCTAGTCATTCTAACCAGCCCCTCGCCTTACCAAAATAAAATAAAATAAAATAAAAAATTCAAATTACTCCTATGGAGAACTGAAAGGAAACTGAGGCACTTTCAATGTGGAAGTAAATTTTCTTATCTCTCCGAGGTATGTATGTGTATGAAGGAAATTGGGGGCTGGCTCTAAGCTTTATTTCCCTTAATACTTTAAGATCTATAATCTATAGGAATTCTTCCTTTTTAAAATTAAACAGATAGTTTGTCATTTCATTACTTAGCACATGTTGGTGAGGGTTTTGAAAATGTTTGTGATGACAGCTTTTTGACAACAAGGCCATTTTGCCGATATGGAACCCAAAGTGGGAAGGCTCCAATCCTGCAGCTTAAAGTGGGGGGCAGCCGGGATGGGTGGCCTCGTCTGCAGGTCGTTCCTATTGAATTCCCCAAGTCTGCTGCTCCCGGCATGGGCTTAGCGATGGGCCCTTCAGTTTGGTGCAGGAAGCCACATCTGAAGATGGAGCAGACGAAGATGACTTGACAAAAAGGTTCTGCTTTCTCCTGCATTTCTCCCCAGGGAACACACAACACCTCGGGCTGAGTTCCCATAGGAGATTCCCAAGGAATGAGACTCATATTATCCATGCTGAACTCACAGATTTCCTGTCCATGCCCCACCTGTCACCTTATTGAGTTAAAGCCCATCTGAGATGCCAGGTGGAGCCCTGGGGTGTCTGCAGATCTCACTTTTTACTTCTTCCTGCTCTACCAAAGTAGACAATTCCAGCCCCATTCTCCCATTGCCATACCCTAATTTTCTTCAATTTGGACAGAATATGACTGTTTTTCCCTCCTTCTCTCTGTAAAAAAATAAGGGATATGAGGGAAGAAAGGGTAAGGGAGAAATCGACTGTGGTCATGCTTCTGTCTTCTGCAAAAGTAAGAGAAGGTAGGACAGCTGTTTGTAGGGGGAGAAAAAGCCCAATAACTAATGAAACAACACAAAAACTACCCTTCCCCAACTTGTGCCCTTGAGGAGGTCAGAGGTCTGTTCTCTGGAGGAGGTGAACGGGAGGCAGGCAGAGGGGGACTGGGACCACAGGGGAGGACAGGAAGTCTGTGCCCAGAAGGGGAGGCACGTCCCACCCCAAATCCTGGCAGTGGGTGGAAAGGCTTCAGGCTGGAGGTTGGAAGATTCTTCTCTGGAAGAAAAATGAGTCACAGAGAAAAGACATGAAAGCACTGATATTTGGGGTTCCCTGCTGGAAATAATAGGAAATCTGCCAGGGGGTGGCTCACCCTACCCTTGGAGCTGGCCTTCAAGTGCCTCACCCTTAAATAGGAATAGAGATGAGTACAAATGGACGAGGGGAGGCTCCAACACAAAAGACAGAGACCCAAGTAAGTCAACGAGGGAAAAGACTGGAAGGAAACAGAGACTATCCATGATAACTAGTATCAGAGTGATGAGAGAAGATATTCCATCCACGAGACAACAATAAGATAGTATAAAAATAAGAAAAATCAGATGTGTGAAGGAATCTTGGAAATTAAAAACAAAGGTTCAAAAGATAGCCAATAACTGGGTACATGGGTGGTTAAGTGGTAGAATATTCACCTTCCATGCGGGAGACCCGGGTTCAATTTCCAGATCATGAACCCCCCACCAAAAAAAAAAAAGATATCCTAAAGTCATATGGACGATATCTTCGATAAAGCAGACTAAAAAGACTAAAAATAGGAGAGACGAGGTAGCAGAGCAGATGGGCTTTGCTTTCAATTAATAGGAATCCCAGAAAGAGAGGACAGAGAAAAGAGGAGATGACATTATCAAAGAAATAATGTAAAACCATCTCCGGGAAGTGAAGAAGAGGAGTCTCCAGACTAAAAGTGCCCTGGCAATGATTTATAAAGACCTAGGATCAAGGCACACCCGTTTGAAAGCTCAGATCAAAAGGAATTGAGAGGATCCAAGGGGGAAAGGAGATGCTACCTATAGTGGACAAGACAGCTGACATCATGGAACTCTCCAAGACTCCCAAGCAACACACTGAAAATTCTGAGAGAAATGTTCAATCTCTATTTCTATAGCCAGTTAAAGTACGATCAGATAGGAGGGTAGAACAAAGACTTTTTCAGATAGGCACAGAGCCAAACATTTCACTTCCCATATACTCTATATCTGGATTAACGGGAGGATGTTCTCCAGTGAAGCAATGACACAAAACAGAAAATCAGGGAGACACAGGTTCCAGGAAACAGAGGCCCCAGAACTGGGGTGAAGGAGAGACCCCAGTGGGGGAGAGGAGGTCCGGGGTGTGAGCGTGGAGGAGGGGTCCTCAGACGAGCAGGGGTGGCAGGCTCCCAGGGGGAGGCTTGGGGGTAAATGCAGGAGTGGCACTCAGAGACACCAAGAAAAGGAACCAATGTGTTACTGGATGTATTTGGAAATGAACATTGCATGGCCTGGGGGAAATCGGTAGGAACATTTGGGAAAAAGCAATGGGTACATGGAAACTAAAGCAAGTAAGAGCAGAGCGATTACCTTCAGGTAATTCATTTCACAACCACAGCGTTCTACTTGGAATAGTCATAATAACTCACTGCTGGCTGAGGCTTTATCCCTGAGTTGCCCTGTCACCACGCTGGGAGCACAGGGAGAGGAAAACTGGGGTGACTGTCAAAGGAACCCTAATCCTTACCTACCATAACAGGGATCCAAAAGGCCTAAAATGGTGAAATCAAGGAATAACACCATATGCATACTGTTTAGAAATACTGATTCAAGTACCAAAAGAAACAAGCAACAATTGTTGAATGCAGCAGGACCTGGTGTGGGTTTTCTTTATAATGAGCCATTTAGAACTGTTTCACTTTCAAACTATGTCATGTATTACATCGATCAAAATGAACATTCATGTTTTAAAAGGTGAACGAAATAAGGGCTTTGAGGAAGCACGGATAAGCAGCTGAGACTCAGACACAGGATAAGTTCTTCCCCAAGGAATCGGGTTGGAGCAGATGTGATTTGTGGTGGGTAAACTGAGCCTCCTGTCTCAGCACCAACTTCTCCCTTGGGTCCCTCCGGGCCTCGAGGGCACCAGCGGGCAGCGTGGGCAGCACAAGGAAAACACAGCCAAGATAAAACGCTGGTTCGAACCTAGTTGGCGGCTCCTTCCCACCAGGAAAAGGTGCCTGGCATGGGACACACCTTATCACATTTAATCTTTGCAAGATGAGCAGAGCCTTTTAAATCCTCATCCCACCAAAGAGGAAAACTCAGCCCAGAGACATTACAGAAGGTGAACACATTTATTGCATTTATTAGGTAAGGTGCAGCACCTGGAAGGGAAAACCCAAGTCTGCCCGACAGCCAGATCTCAACTCCTAACCACTCCCAGTGCTGTGAAATATTTACAGTGATGTAAAACAGGTTATACAACCTGTTCACCTGCTTCCTGGTTCTCGGTCTTTGGCTTCCCCAGCTGGAAGCTAATGTTTTCCTGCTTTACCTCTCTGCAGTTATGAGGCTTGAATAAGATAATTAGGTGTAAGGATTTTCTTGTAAACCCAAAGTTCAAATTCGTGCAAATGAAAACTTGACTTTCGTTCGATCGTAGGAGGGAGGCAGTCCTACGAAGTGTTGGGTCTCCTGCAAGCACTTTAGAGAAGCCACTGTAAGCGCTTTAGAGAAGCTCGAGAGGCCAGGTCCCAGCCCAGCTGCTGAGAGGAATGAACTGGGGTTCCAAAGGCAGTGTCCACGCCGGGTCCGGCAAGACAGGAGGCCCCTCAGTGCCCTGAACTGGCACCAGGGATTGAGGGACCCAGAACACTCAGTTCCAAGGGTTTGTTCTCCTTTGCCATCCTCCTCCAGCTGAGTCCCTTCTGCGCACAATGGACCTTCCGCTCCAGCCCAGGACTGGTGCATGGACGGAACTGAACGAGTGAGAGAGGGACCCCTTTCCCCTCCCCTCACCCAGGTGTCTGTGCAGAACGATTTTGAGCCACTTTGTACTTGCTGGAGACCAGTGACTTTCCTGCTATTTACTTTGAGGCCAAGACTGCACCCTGGTGGATGGTGTTTGACGTTTATTTCTGGACTTCTCTGAAACGTTCTCCGGTTCCTTAGAAAAACCACTAGATGCTTTAAGAGGCAGTCTGCGAGGTATGTGAGGGTGTGGTAGTTGTTTCCACTTTCTGATGAACAAATGGGAGGGCTTAGAGAAGTGAAGGGAGTCGCAAGCACATGGAACTACAGGTGGGGTCTTCACCCTCCATTCAGCACTGGGGACCCTACATTTGAGCTGGGGTTAAGCCCTGGCTAACAAGAACCAGTCTGGGCAATGAATGTGCTTCAGCACTTCCAGAATGAAGGTCATGGGCATTTCGAACTTGTGTGCGCATGTGAGTGCGCGCGTGTGTGTGTGCATGAGTGTTGGTCATGCGGCAGCAGCAATCCCCCAAATCTGAGTTTTGTTAATTACGAAAACAGAGGCAGCTGGGCAAACCAGCCGCATCTGGTTTGAGGTTCTAGTGTGGGGTGCGTGGCTTCTGTCCCCTTAGGGAGTGTCCTCACCCCAGGGCAGCCCCAGAGGCACCAGCTGTGACCTTGGAAAAGTTATCACTGACGACCTTGCACCACCGCTTCCTCATGTGGAAAACAGGCATGGAAAGAATTTACCTCAAAAAGGGTTGGAAGACTCGGACAGACAATTCACCCAAGTCCTTGGCACCAGCCTACGAAAGTGTGGCATCATCTGTCCCTTGGTGACAGAATTGGCAAGGAAGCCTGCACTCAGGAGACATAAGCACCCGTGTGTGTGGCAATAGATGGGCTTCTCCGAGCCATGATTCTTGAAGAACCTGAGTGGTTCTTCTCCCCAGGGAGGGGTGGGTACGGGAAACGCAGCATTTTGGGTGAGCCAATGAGCAGGAAGCACTTTCAGCTTTGGGGGCAGTGGGACTGGATACCAGATATTCTGCAGTACAAGTGAGTGTCTCACTCAACTAAGGACTGTCCCGCTCCAAGTGCCAACAACATCCCTGTCGAGACATTGCCAGAACAGTGGAAAGCAGGCCAGTAGGCAAGCATTTGGTTGTAAGACGTTCATCCCTGTGTGTGACACCTATCTACACGGACTGGTGTCTTAGTTGGATTTGCTTAGGAATTCCCGGTCTCTCTGGCCAGGAGAAGGAGACCCTTCTAATCAGATGCAGGAAGACCTGTAAGGAGGCGAACACACAGCGATGGCATCGGAAAGTGTCCCAGTGTTAAACTGATCCTTTTAGTTTCACAGAGTTCTCATTGATTTATAGAAATTAATTCATAAATTGCTTATAACATAACAACCGATAAAATTACATTTCTAGGAGCGGCACCTTGGGATTTCCAGATGCAAAGGAAGCGTTTGGATTTCAGTGGGAAGCGACAGCATGTACCTTGTAGATGCAGGCCTTCGCATTCAGAAAGAAGAGCTCGATGGTGGCGTTATCCTTCAGGTAAGAGATGCTTTCTATGTAGAACCTGAAAGAGACAAACTTCAAGTAAACCGCAGGAACAACGGGGGCAGAGAATAGCCTGTTTTCTGGAGCTACGTAACTCAAAATGGGGATCAGGTCCCCTAGTCCTAAATGAATAAACATAAAAGGCCTCATCAACTGGTCTGATTTCTTTTTAAGAGAAAACATCGTTTTTTAGGGTATTTGTATTGGTGTAGGACCGTTATGTCTTTTAGCTCCTGCCAGAGCTGACAAACGGGCTAGCCACCAATTTGCACGAACCAGCTTCAAACACCATCTAATCCTTTGCTCCTTACCTGTTTTCCAATTTGCTATAATGTTATTTGTTTTAGTGCATTGCTTTTTGCCCTGTGTCAGTCTGAAAGTATTATGTATCCTACAAAAGCCGTATTTTAATCCTGATCCAATCTTGTGGGAGCAACCATTTCTTTGAATTCTAATTCAATACTGTAGGATGGAAACTTCTGATTAAATTATCTCCACAGAGACGTGACATGCCCAATTGTGGGTGTGATCTTTTGATTACATGGAAATGTGACTCCACCCATCCTAGGTGGGCCTTGACTAATTTACTGGAATCCTTTAAAAGAGGAAATATCTTGGAGAAACCTCAGAAACGACAGAGTCTAGAGAAATGACAGAAGCCTCAGAGCCGACAGAAACTTCAGAGCAGAGCTGACACAGATGCAGACACGTGGAAAACACAGACACAGATATCTGGAGATGCTTGGAGCCGAGGAGACATTGCCATGAGATGCTAAGCAAGCCAGAACCTGGAGGGAGCCAAGGGAAACTAAGAGATGAAAGCCAGCCCCAGAGAAGCAAAATGAGGACCCCCAAAAGGAACAGAGGCTGAAGGCCTCAGAGCCTAGGAGCAAGGGACCAGCAGATGCCAGCCACATGGCCACCCAGTGACAGGGTATTCCTGACCCATCTGCCTTTCTTGAATTAATTTATCTTTCTCTAGATGCCTTAGTTGGACATTTTTATAAGCCTAGAACTATAAGCTCACAATTTATTAAATTCTCCTTTATAAAAAGTGTTCCAGTTCTGATATATAATATTCCAGCACCCTGCAAACTAACGCATGTCCTAATCATTGTTGAGTTGTAGGATTTTTAAAAAAGATAATTTCTTCTGTTTAATAGAATGAGGGGGCCACACTGACTTCCGTGTTTATTCAATTCTTTACTCAGAAAATACACGTGTACAATGATGAGCTGTGTAAAGAGGTTAGAGTTTTGATGAGGGGAGTAGAGAAGAAATGACTGAAATGCAGAGCCTGGGGTGGGGAAGACAGCTAGGCATGGGGGTGGCGAGCCCTGGACTGCACAATGACTGAAAATTACAAAACTGTCCCCGCAAATCTAGATATCAGTGGGCTGGTGGTTTTCCATTTTCTGCAAAAGCACCCTCTATCCCCCTTCTCCTCTAAAGCTGCTGCTTCCTGCTTTTGGAGCAAGTATTCTACATCAGGAGAGTTTTCCCACAGAATCTTCAATGACTTGAGCAGTTCTAGGAAAAGAGTGCAACTTCCAGCTCTCTAAAATGGAGAACTGGAATGCAACAGAAAACTCGACATCTCAAAGCAAAACAGATTCAATTTGATTTCATTAAAATAAATAAATCTATATCCCTTGGCACCATAAACAAACTAGGCAGAAGATAGGAAAGGATGAGGAAGGGAGAAAAAGAAGGAAGGAGGGAAGGAAGAAAGAAAGAAAAGAAGGGGAAAAAGGAAGGGAAACGGGAAGAGGAGAGGAAAGAAAAGAAAAGGCTCAGAATCATGCTCTAGAAGAATGTCATCTGAGTTTGGTGGCCTGTCGTTGCTGTCTGTCATAGATGAACTTTGCCTCTGTGCCTTTGCTCGAGCTATCCCAGCCACCCGCAAAATCCCCCTCCTCCACATCCCCAGATCAACCCACCCCCGCCCCTGGGGCTCTCGGCTCAGGCTCACCATCCAAGGCAGTTTTCGCTGACTTGGCTGCCTGGCCCCAAGGCTTATTGTACTGCCCTGTGGTACTGTCATTTTGTGTTCACTAGATTGCCTTTCCACTAGGCTGTAAACTTCTTGAAAGCTAGGACCAAATCTTATTTATATTTGTATCTCAAGCCTGGTACAAATATGAGCTGCATAAGTATCTGCAGAGGAAAGCTCTGACTTTTAACATTTCTCTCCACTTTCTTCCAGTTTGAGGTTTTCCTAGACAGAGAAGCAGCCAGTGAAGGCAAGGCAGGAGGGAAGAGAAATCCTACCGGTTTCCAAGATGTGATAAATTTCCAGGTTTGGGGCCATACTGTTCCACATACCAGTCATTACTCTACTGCTCCTTTTCTCATCATTGACATGTGTGGTAGTTAGATTCAGTTGTCAACTTGGCCAGGTGAAGGTACCTAGTTCTGTTGCTGTGGCCATGAGCCAATGGTATGTGAACCTCATCTGTTGCTCCTTACATCTGCAGTTGGCTAAAAGGTGTGCTTGCTGTAATGAAAGATGTTTGATTTAATTGGCTGGTGCTTAAATGAGAGAGTATAATGTAGCACAGCCCAGGCAGCTCAGCATACCTCATCTCAGCACTTGCAGCTCAGCCCAGGTCTTTGGAGATGCAGAAAGAAATCACCCTGGGGAAAGTTGTTGGAACCCAGAGGCCTGGAGAGAAGGCCAGCAGAGATCACCTTGTGCCTTCTCGTGCAAGAAAAAACCTCAGTTGGAAGTTGCCTTTTCCTCTGAAGCTACCTTTCCTCTGAAGAACTAAGGAAATAAATCCCCTTTTATTAAAAGCCAGTCCGTCTCTGGTGTGTTGCATTCCAGCAGCTAGCAAACTAGAACAGCATGGAAAGATGGTCAAAGCAAACCTGCTCATTTCCTGGCCCTCCAACTCCAGAATAACCAGAGGCCCCCAGAGATTCACAATACCTTCACACTGTAGCAGTGAGTTTCAGTCCAAGGTTTTGTTGGTTTAAAATAACTTAATTTTCATAGAGGTGGTATCTGTTGTTATCCCACTTGCTTTCATTCTTGAGAGTGAAGAGGTGAAGACAGTCAAGATTCCAGAGATTGAAATCCTGTCCACCCAATTCTCCCCTCGAAGTTACATGAACAAAACCTAATACGTCCATTCTCAATTTTCTAAGAATGGAAAACCGAAATCAAGCGGCAAATTCTGCATCTGTCGCTGCAGCATTCATTTCCACAGAGTTCAAGATGTCTGCACACGAAGGAGTAGAGCAGAGGAAATAGAAAGCATATTCCATGACAAAGAAGTCCTGCTCTCTTGACAGAAACTGAAAAGTAGCATCCTGCTAACCTTCATCAGTTTTTTTTATGACAACAGCCTGGAAACACTGGGTGGTCCAGGCCTGTGATGCTGATGTCACATGGCCTGGGAGATTTAACCTAGCTTCGTCTCCCCACTGGTGCTAGGGAACTTGAAAGTCAAAAATGCCTAGGAGAAAACAGACCGTGGACCGATTCCCACAGAGTAGCCCACTGGGGGAGCTCAGGAGGATAAGCCCTCTGGGGCAATGTTAGTGGAGATTTTCCTCTTTTGTTTTCTAAAACTTCTGTTTTTCTGAGTTTCACGGTGGACTTGACGCAGCTCCTTCTCTTGGACAGCAGGGGGCGATGTTGCGCTTCTTTCAGACAGATGCTGAGTATGCCGTACCACCTTGAAGCCTGTTTCACAAAGGCAATCCTGGCCTTCTGGTAGACCCAGGGAAATGAACAGTTTCGCTTGCATCCCGAATGAACTGAATATTTGCATCCAGAGGGCTGCATGGATGCTTCCAAGTCTGCATCCTTGACATGTTCAGCAGGACAGATTCACAGGGTGTCTTTTAGAGACAGAGGGAATGGTGCTCCAGGCCCAGGGCAAAACTAAGCAAGAGTTTCCCCTGAGCTCCCTCAGCAATGTCACTCCTAACCTAGACCAAAGGGTCTCATCTTGAGAGAACTTAGCAGGCCTTTTGAAGAGGAATGAATATGAGCTATGTTATTAGGTGTTTGAGAACATTAAATATCCAACAGGCCCCTTGGAGAGTCTTGTTTCCCTTCTTTAACCCGTGGGAGCCTTAAAAGGCAACAGACTGAAGACTATCCAATCAGATAGCGAGGGCCTAATGTCTGCCCCTTGGCACTTGGGAATCACTGAATGTTTTATAGCAAGTGTTAATTAAATGGACCAGAGATTTCATTTTGTAATCAACACAAATGCCACATTTGGGATGCTGACTTTTGGTGACAAAAAAAGAGTGATAATAATAAGGAAAATAACTGATACTGCTGTGAATTTCTGCAGCCAGAGAGCTCCGCTACTGAGAATTTCAGCCTCCCTGAGTCCATGTGTTAGACACCCTGCTGAAACAGAGCAAGTCCTGGTTGGCCAGCACCTCGTTTTAGATACACGCCATCACTGTCAGGGACAGGACATAGTGGTTGCTCTCCCAATAGGCCAGGAAAGATGCCTATAATCGGGGCCAAAAACTTGGCAGAAAATCTTCTCCCCCAGCTAAAGCTTCCTGGCATCTCCTTTCTTTTTTTTTTTTTTTTTACTGATCATCCCCATTTATTGTTTGTGAAGCTGTAGGTTCAAGGAGATGAATTTCATTTCATTTTATTTTCCTACAAATAGTGCAAGCTGGAAGGCCACAGCGACAGGGACGCCTGGCTTGGCATGGATTTCCCAGATGTAAAGGACTCCTTCTCAGCATTAACTTATGCAGACACAAAGACACACGGACTTCCTTGCGCGTAGGTATATTTTCCTTAGATTTCTTTCTTGACCTATTTCTTCAGTTTGCTTGGTGAGCAACATCAGAGGGTGGCTGTTCTCAAATTTGGGGAGCTCACTTTGTACTCTAAACAATGGTTTGGTGCACTGGGGTGAAGTTGGATGTGATCTTGGCCACCCACTGACGCCTGGACTGCTCGTAAAGAATTCTGCAAGAAGGGCAGCCAGGTGGGGAAAGACGAAGCTGGAAGGGAAGCGGAAGTCAGAGCACACAGGGCAGTTTGAGGATATCCTTTTTTTTTGCCCCATCGGAATAACTGGGAGGCACACAAATTACGAGCAGAGGAGCAGCTGAGAATTTCAGCAAGGTGCTCAGGGCCATTGTAGATTGGAATGCACCAAGACCGGGAGAAGAGTTGGTAGTGGGGATTTCGAGTCTGGGAGAGGCTCCCCACGGTCTGAACTGTGGATGGACAGTAAGGATTGGGTGTCAGGGTGATTAAAAGGCAGCAATAATAGGAATTGGTGACTGAGGGAGCAGAAGGCGGCAGGTGGCATGGGGCAGGTCAAGTCAAGACTGATTTCTTTATTCTGGCTTCGGGGCCCGAAGAATGATGACTTCATTTGATTGGGCAGTTGCCTGGTGGTGGAGATGGCTTGCCATCGGGAAAGGGTCAGAAGGGGGGCAGGGAGCTGAGAGTCCAGTGAAGAGACGGCTTTGGTGGCTGTGGATGGGGCGAAACCATAAAACACGATGGTAGACAAAGAAGGCAAGCAAGGCAGAGACCAAGGAACCAAAAAATGAAGAATGAGCCAAGCAGGAGAACTTACTTGGGTGCCCAGGACAGAGCCAAGGAGGAGAGCACCTGTTGAACAGTGTGTTCATGCAGGCCAGAGCCCCAGGCAGGCGGATCAGAGGAGGACGGGAAAGCGCCCCTAGAATTTGGGTGGTGGGACTGGGGCAGAAGTGGGGCACCCAGAAAGGGAGTGGGCGGTGTGTGTGTGTGTGTGTGTGTGTGTGTGTGTGTGTGTGTGTGTGTGTGGCATAGACCTGTCTTTTTGCAGTTTTACTGTGAAAAGAGGGGGAAGCAAGGGAAGTAGCTCCAGGAGGATGCAAACCAAGGGAAGGTGGGAGAGACTTGGTCGGAAGGGGAGGGCTCCATGGCAGTAAGAGGCTGAGGATGGAGAAAGGAGAGGAGAGGGCGGAGGGTCTTCGAGGTGGTGGAAGGGGCTGGAATCAGAGCCCTTGTGAGTCCCTTAGCCTCGAGTGATGGGACGGGGTTCAATTCACTCTTCCCCTGAGGTGTGTGTGCCTGCGTCTGGGTCGTGGGGGGTGAGGAGGCCACGAGAATGATCCGGATGCAGTTAGTTTGTGGGTGAGGGTGTGGGAAGCCCAACGCACTCCCGTGTTGGGATTTGTCTTCTCTGCACAATGGTAAGCGGCGCCACCTGCTGGGAGTGAAGGGGATAAGCAGCGCCCGTCTGGAATCTGGCGGAAGAGGTGAGTCCCCGTGGGTGTGGGGGGGGCGGGGGCCGAGAGCATCGCCGCCACCTGCGCGGGGGGGTCTTCCTCTGCTCACTCTCAGCAGCCCAGGGATCGGTGTATGTGTGAGCGTGTGTGAGCATTCTACATCCTGACACAGTAGCAGCCACAGCTCCGCCACCACAGCCACCCTTCACTGACCGAGGGGGCGGAGGAGAGGGCATGAGCTTTGCATCAGACCTACCTGAAGAGACACGATGCAATCTGGGCTCCATGACTTTCTAGCTGCACTGGGGAAGAATGTCCCTGACCACCCGGGGCCCCCATCTCCTTATCTTTAATTAGGAATAACAAGACCTGCTTCACACGTTATGATGAATAATAATTGTGCTTAATAATGAACAGATGCTTAATGACCAACAGAGCCCTTCTCTATGGCAATTTCCTTTTTAGGTAATTAGGAGAACCCAAAGTCTCTGGGATCATTCCTGGTGGTATTTGTTGGGGAGGAATTAGAGGGACTGGCCCCTGGGGGGCCTGATGTTCTGAAAATCCCCCACAGCATGTTCCCAGCTTCAGGCCCTCTGATGAGGACATGCTTTTAAAGAAGGCTTATTAGAGGATGAAGTGGGATTCCATGAGTTCAAATACAAGTCCTTTAATATATTCAGATCTTATATTTGCTAATCTGTTGAATGGAGGCAATGATTCTGTCCTCACTCCTGCAGATAACTTGACTATGTGTTGCGATGAGAGAATATATAAATGCTAAAAACCCATCCCTGGATGGGAGCAGAAATAATCAATGAGGAAGGGTTAAAATTTCCATTCTGAGAATTCCTAAGACTTGGCTCTCATCGGTTGACGTCTTCCACTGGTCCTCTTTTACAAGGCAGCTTGTTCTCCTTTTCCATGAAGGCCAACTGTCCATCTGCTGTGCAGATGCATGTCTGCTTAAGCTCACGGGAAAGGGCTGCGTCCAAGCTGGGCCCCTGGAAGGTACAGCGCACAGAGGCTGCGGAGACCCCAGGTGCATGGGGAAGCACCAGCCAGCCAGAAGCTCTTTTATGGATTCAACCATATTGCAAAGCCGGGTCCTTGGTGGAGATAACTGAGCCCAGCACTTCTCTGGGGCAAACAGCTTGGGGGCACCCCTAGAAAGGCCAGGAGCCTGCACCCCTGTGGCCTAGTACCAAGGTTACAACCGTCCTAGGAGGGGGCTGCAACACTTCAAGGGACAGAAGCTGAGGGTCTGAGTTAGGTCGTGGAGAGGACAGGACTGGGAGGATGGAGAATTTGGAAGCAGAGGCAGAGAATCGAGGCACAAAGGTTTTTGAGGAAGCAAGCGGAAAGAGAGAAAGAGGTCATGACGAGTGGCCCATGAGAAGGACTGGATAATGATGTCACAGAATTGGGAGGCTCCCCATAGAAGGCTGGGAATGGGGAGATAATGAACTTGGCTCTGGACCTGGTGAGTTTGGAGAACTTGCATAGAGAACCAGGAGGCAATTGTGAATAGAAACCTGCTGTCCTCCAGAAAGATGGGCTTCCCCAACGAGCTAGAGCAGGGAATCTGCCTTGCAGCACAATTACACTGGGCATCAGGTAGAAAGAAAGAGCAATGGACAAATGTCCCTAAATGCAGACTTGGAGATTTGTCCCAAATGAGTGTTTTATCGGTTTCTGCTGCAGCCAACTCGAGGTGGCCAATGGCAGACATGTGGCATTTGCTATGGATGCCTAAAGGGTCTCCAGGCATCCACTTCCTTGTTCTCTCCACTGCTAGGACCTGCCGTGTGTCCTTGGCTCCTCTACTGGCTTTTGCAGTAAGAAACCAGCTTGGAGGGAGCTGAGCCTCCTCAGGGAAAACCCTTCAACTCTCAATCTCATGGGGCACCAAACTGTTCTCCAAAGGCTTAGTTCCCCAAACCTGCAGCTAACTGACTCATAAAAGATCTTGGGAAAAAATAACCGAAGAGGCAAGCACCCTCTAGGTTCTTTTCTTGGTTAATGTTGGTGGAAATTACTGGGGGCAGGGGCAGGGGTGGGGTGCGGTGGGGGGGAGAGCACTCATCCACCTGCGTTTACAGGTTAATGAACTGCTTACTTTCAATACAAGTCTCCTCTGACACCACCTATCCTTCCCAGAAAAATTGTGACTCTTGCTTTATATAGTTACTTTTCAATTAATCTGAGAAAACGTAGACACCGTTAAAGAAATTATGACATGGAAATCATTCCCCTCCATAATGGAAATGGCTAAGGTTAGCTCTGATATGTTCACAGCTGTTAAATCAAAAAGGCATTAAAGACAATTTTAAATTTACTCCACCAGCTGAGTAAAGCTACGTCCTCCAGCCTGTTAAATCTGCTTTAGCCTCTCCTACTGCCTTCTGGGATATCAGAATGGCTCTGTCTAAAACTGCATTTCCAATTGAGGTCTTTAGGAAGAGCTGAACTGCAAACAGTATGTACCCTGTTTGTTTGTTAACATATTTCAACAAAGAGGGACTGCGCTCGGTGGAAATGTCAGGGCACATTGGAAGGTAGAGGCAGTGGAGCCCAGAAACAGTGCCAGGCTGGGGCTGGGCAGCTGCTCCCCTGGGGCTCAGATTCTGAGTTTGCAGCTGACCACTCTGAATTGTGCCTATGGACTTGTGGCTTGATCTTCCTCTGGTTCTGCAGACTTTCTTCAAATGGGAAGTGCTAAGTCCATTCTGACTTCCTAAAATTGTTGCAAATGCTAATCATGAGCTGCAAATATAGTTCTGTGTAATCACACACAAAAAAGGCTGTTATGGCAGATTACTAAACAGAAAATGCCATCATTTCTGATATTTACTATGCTATGTACTTCCTTAACTAGGAGAAGCACTAATCTGTGGTTTGCAGCTGATTTTGAGTTATTCCTATTTGGGATAAAATGGGCAAGTTTCAAGATGCCAAAGTGGTACTTGTGATGGAAAGAGGGACTAGATTGATTTTGTTATGAGGCTTCAAACGGTCACCAAAAGTATCCAAGCACATGGAATTTCATATGAGACTCTTTTCGTTTGAGATATATGACCCCACTCCAAAATGCAGAAAGAAAAAAAGATTTTCTTCATCCCACATAGTGTCCTAGTGTGAGGGCACAGACACGCACGTGCAAACACATATCGTGACACGCTGGACGCATGCAGGCCCCAGGTTTGCCTCTACAAGGAATATAGGTTTGCCACAACCCTTATCACTAGTAAGCAACCAAAGCAAGTGCCATTTCTCTTTCCTTTTAGTCACTCCACCCTCCCAGAATGATCTGGAAAAGAAGAAAACAAGAGAGAAGTGTGGATACCAGGTGTACATACCTGACACAAAAGTACAAAACCACTGGTCCTGACTTTTTAGGGAAGTCATGTTCCAAAACTCTTCGATCTAGTTGAAGCCAATTTAAGTGTCCCCTGAGGAAGACAGAGAAAAACGGTCAGGGCTTTGGGCTTTGCTCAAGGTTCTTGTTTAGAAAGAAATTGTGTAACCAAATGTGCTGGATCAGCCTGGACCTTCACCCCCCCCACCTCCCATTAATATTTTGATATTTGAAGAACCCAAAGGAATTATCCGTGGAATACTGACTGTGCAGCTGGAAGCACTGGGTGACCTGAGAGAGGAAAGCAAGGGTTTGCACCTGCCATGCATTTCCTAGACTGTACCACAATGAAAATGTAGTTATAACTCTCCTCCTTGAGCTGAAGCCCTCACCACTCCATGCCTGGAGGACTCAAAACACAGTACAGATGTGATATCAATCTTCACAACTTCTTGCCAAAAGCAGATGGGGTATGCGTGGCCCCTGCATGGTGTCTTTATGACCCAGCCACTCCACTCCCAGACACATACCCGAGAGCCGTGAACCCAGACACCCACACAAAGGCTCCAACAAAAATATTCAGAATTGTTTGATTTGTAATAGCTGAGAGCTAGAAACAGCCCCAATCTCTATCAACAGGGGACTGGATACCCAAAGTATGATATATTCACACAATGGGATACTATGCAGCAATAAAAAAGAGTGAATGACTGATATATGCAGCGTGTGGGTGAACCTCAAAATAGTTATGTTGAGTGAAAGAATCCAGACGCCCCCCCCCCCCCAAAAAAGAGTACATATAGCACAGTTCTATTGACATAAAATTCTAGGAAATGCAAGTAAATCCTACAGTGACAGGCTTCGGGGGACAGGGGTGTAAGGCAGGGAGTAACCAGGGCCTGAGGAGACTTTAGGGTGATGGAGAGCATTACCGCTGTGATTGAGGTGATGGCTTCGTGGGTCAAAGCTTATCAAAGTGTACACTTCAATATATGGCCTTTATTAATATACAAGTGAACCAGAGAGAGATTTGATGGCATGCAGATGAAGTCACTTCTCCATTTCCCCCTCCCTTCCGTGTTCCCCCCTCCTCGTCCTCTGTCTTTCCATAAATGTTACCTGACCACCTCTTCATGCCAGGATGGGGTGCAACAGTGAGCAAAACACACATGGTCCCCGTGCCCCTTGAGCTCATATCTTGTAAGAAGATAAAGATTCTAAACTTGAGTCCACCGTTAATTACATGATGACAGACAGTAATTGGTCCCACGAGTTATGGGAATCTGTAAGGCCTTGAGCTAGTCTGGGGGTCCAGAAAGTACTTCCTGGTGCCTGAACTGAGCTTGGAAGAAGGAGCAGGCATTAGCTTGGCTGAGAGGAAGGGAACCTGCTTGGCAGGCAGAGAGAACAGCATGTGCAAAGGCCGTGAGATGGGAAGGAGCCAGCATCCTCAGACTTGAGGGAGTAGAAAGAGATGAGGCTGGAGAGGACAGGGCACAGCGGACTCAGAGGCCATGTTGATGAGGGGTGGTCTTTGAAGAGTGGCGCAGAGCCACGGGACAGCTCTTGTTACCTAACCTCCATTCATCATCCTGGATGCAGAGCCTAAAATCACCTTGGTTTAGTAAAAAACATATTGATGAGACAAAGTGCACAGCACCAAATCTCTCCATGCTGTGCCACACTGATGTTTATAATGCATCTAACAATGTGAAGAGCTGGCACTTATTCTTGGATAATGAGAAATAAAATGTATTTGCAACATTGCTTCAAGACCTGTATTCCTCCAGAACACATGCTGGCCTCCAACAAAGGAAAGAGAGAAAAGATGCCAGAGGCTTCCAGCCCCTTTATGAGAGTTGTTTCAAAACATGTCATTTACACAAGAAGAAGATCCCCCTGTCCCACTGGGCCCATGCCTGTGGATCTTGGGTTAGCCCATGGACGTGCTTTAGAAGAGGGCTCATTCGAGGTGATCTGGACACCTTTTCTTTTTCTTACTCTCCGGTTGAAAAAAAGGGCTCTGTTAGCTTTAGTTTCTATTTTTATTTCTCTGCTCAGAATATAATCAGGGTAAAAAATAAAGGAAAAAGTTTTCTAAGTAAAATCTTAGACTAGACCAAGTTCTTCCAGAAAAATGAATCCCAATGAATTCCCATTCAGTAGAACACAGGACCTGGAATCTAGAGGCCTCCTCAGTGCCACCACCATCTTTGGTTCTTTGTTCTGCCTGGAGTGCTCACACCCCCCTGAGATCATGCAGCTGCAACCCTCTGCCCTCTGTCTGGAACACTCTCCCCAGTCTTCTTCTCCCAGAAAGCTCTTGTGTGCTTCTTCCAGAAAACCTTCCCTGTATACCTCCCTAGCCTCTCTCCTGCACTCTCCTGCACATACCCCATCCTGAACCCACCTCTATTGTTGCACTGGCCACATTCCCCAGAACTTGCTCTGTGCATGCATTCATCTTCCCCAAGAGACTTGCTACATCTGAAAAATGTAGACAGACCTACCCCATAAGGTACAAATGCATGCTTTTGATCAACTGGAAGGTGTTAGACCAAGGTTAGCCCTAATTACAGGGGGTAATAAGCTGAAGCCATTCCCCTCCTAATCTGAAAATATCCACACACTGCCAGGGTCTTTTCTTTGTGCTCAGTGTCCTGCAAACATGCCACATCCCTGTTCTTCACAGAACTTTGGCCATGCAGGGTCTCTTAGTCAGAAGTCTCCCTCCACCCTTTCCCGGTAAATGCCTGCCATTGCCAAAGGCCAAAAGTAAAAGTCTTATTTTTACAAAAGTTTTCTTTGATTGCCTAAGTCTGTGTCTTCTTTTGAACTTCTGGTTTGTGCCATCTGTAAGGCATGGAGCATGATCCCACAAATCACTCATTTGAAAAATGTGACCTGCATCTCAAACTAAATTGTAAGTTTTCAACATTAAAAAAAAAAAGTCATCCACAGAATCTGGCACAGCACACATATCAGGTGCTTTAAAAGAGTTTGCTTGTTGATTGAATAATAACCTACTAGAACAATCCATCCATGACCTGGTAGATTTAAACTTTAACCCTATGCCTTATAACAATTCCTGATAAAAGGTTAGAATAACCTTTTCATGATTCTCACCTAGAGATATCTTCGAATTACCCAGAGACCTGAATGGTGCAAGAGCAGAACAGCTTTTCTCTGAGCCAAAGCTCAGGAATAAGTAGGATCTCAATCAGAAAAGGTTCCATATGTCCTTCAAAATCAGTCAATGGGGGTTCAATACTAAAAAGTAATTAATGTCAGATATTAATAGAATGAAGGGGGGAACCATGTGATAATTTCAGTTGATGCAGAAAAGGCATTTGACAAAATCAAGAAGGCTTTCTTAATAAAAACAGCCAGAAAACCAGAATAAAAGGAAACTTCAAGATGATAAAGGGTATATGTGAAAAGCCCATAACTAACATCCTACTTAATGGCAAAAGACTGAAAGCTTTGCCTCTAAGATCAGGAACAAGACGAGGATGCCCACCGTCACCACTACTATTCGACATTATACTGGGAGTTCTAGACCAGAGCCATTTGACAAGAAAAAGAAATAAAAGGTATCCAATCTAGAAAGAAGGAAGTAAAATTTTCCCTATTTGCAGATGACATGATCCTATATACAGGAGATCTTGAAAAAAATCCACAACAAATCTCCTAGAGCTAATAAATGAATTCAGCAAAGTGTCAGGATACAAAAGACCAACGTGCAAAAACTCAGGAGTGTTTCTATACATTGTAATACACAATCTGAAGAGGAAATGAATAAAAAAATAAATTTATAATAGCAATGAAAAGAACAAAATATCTAGGAATAAATTTAACCAAGGATATAAAGGACTTATATGCAGAAAACTACAAGCATTGCTAAAGAAATCAAAGAGGACCTAAATAAATGGAAAGATACTCTATGTTCATGGATTGGAAGATGGACTATTGTTAAGATGTCAACTCTACTCAAAGCAGTTTGCAGATTCAACACAATCCCAATAAAAATTTCAACAATCTTCTTTGCAAAAATAGAAATGCCAAACATCAACTTTATATGGAAAGGTAAGATAAAGGGGCCCTGAATAGCCAAAACCATTTTTAAAAGGAACAAAGTTGGAAGAATCACTTTTCCCAATTTTAAAACTTAAAACAAAGCTACAATAATCAAAACATTGTGTTCCTGGCACAAGGACAGAGATACAGACAAATGGAATAGGAGAGTCAGAAATAAACCCTCACACCTAAGGCCAATTGATTTTTAACAAGGGTGACCTATTCACTCAATGGGGAAAGAATAGTCTCTTTAACAAATCGCGCTGAGAAAACTGGATCTCCATATCAAAAAATTAAAAGTCGATCAGAGACCTAAATATAGGAGCCCAAAGTCTGAAACACTCAGAAGAAAATATAGGGGAATATCTTCAGGACTTTGTATTGGGCAATGGTTTCTTAGGCTTTACACCAAAAACAAGAATAACAAAAGAAAAATAGATGAATTGGAAATTATCAACATTAAAAACTTCTGTGCCTCAAAAGGAATTATCAAGAAAGCACAGATAACCTACAGAATGGGAGAAGATATTTAGAAACCATATATTTGATAAGGACTTAGTGTCCAGAATATATAAAAAGCTCCTACAAATCAACAACAAAAAGACAACCCAATTGAAAACTGTGCAAAGGACTTGAATAGAACTTTCCCCAAAGAAAATATAGAAATGGCCATAAGGACATAAAAAGATGCTCAACATCATTTGCCATTAGGGAAATGCAAACCAAAACCACAATGAAATATCATTTCATACTCACAAGAATGGCTATTAAAAAATGGAAAATAACTGGTATTGGAGAGGATGTGGAGAAATAGTAACACACATTTGTTGTGGGTAGGAACATAAGCCACTGTGGAAAACAGTTTGGCATTTCGTCAAAAAGTTAAATATAGAATTACCTTATGACCCAGCAATCCTGCTACTAGGTATACACTCAAAAGAATTAAAAGCAGGGGCTCAAAAGATATTTGCACACTGATGTTCATAGCAGCATTATTCACAATTGCCAAAAGATGGAGGTAACCATTATTGGAGTGTCCATTATTGGATGAATGGATAAACAAAATGTTGTATATATAAATATATAGTGCAATATTATTTAGCTATAAAAAAGAATGAAGTTCTGATAAATGTACAACGTGGATGAACTTGAAGACATTGTGTTGAGTGAAACCAGCCAGACACAAAAGGACAAATGTTGTTTGATCTCACTTATGTGAACTCAATAGAATATGCAAATGTATACAGCCAGAAATTAGAATACATTACAAGGGTTAGGGAAGGGGGGTGGGGAATGGGGAGCTTAATTGACACAGAGTACCTGTTTGGGGTGATGGAAGAGTTTTGGTAATGGAGAGTGGTGATGGTAGCCCAGCATTGTGAATGTAACATTAACACCACTAAATTGAATACTTGAAAGTGGTTAAAACGGGAAATTTTAGGTCATATGTTACCAGAATAGAAAGTTTTAAAAAAACAGAACTGCACAACACAAAGAGGTTTCTAATGTAAACTATGGACTAATATTAATAAGATAATTATAATAACGTAGTTTTACCAATTGTAACAAAGGTACCACACGGATGCAGGATGCTAGTAATAGGGAAAACTGTGTGTTGTGGGGTATGCGGGAACTCTGTACCTTCTGCATGTTCTTCTGTTACCTACAATTGTTCTAGTAAAACAAAAAACTGGAAAGAAAATAGGTGGGAAAGAGAGTGGAGAATGGATTAATTAACTAATCAATTAATACATTCAAAGATCAGCCAGTAGGCGAGGCTTGAGAAGCCCTGACCCCACCATAAAGGCTCACCATTGGCCACACTGCCTTCCGGATCTGGGGGCCATAATTCCCTTGGTAAGAATCTCTGAGTGAAGACACGTTGCACTAAGAGATGGAGACATGGGCTCCCTTCGAACGTCGCCCTCTTGGGTTTGCCTGTTCTTGTTATCCACGTTCACAGAGGACAAAGAGACAGGTGGATTCTCTCTATATATATAATTTAATTCCTCACCTGCTGGAGATTGAATCATGTTCTCCAACAAAAGGCCCATCCAAGTCTTAGTCCGCATCCCTGTGGATGTGAGCCCATTTGTAAATGCGACCTTTGAAGCTGCTACCATTAGGTAAGGTGAGGAAGCAGGATCCTCTAAAATCCCATTAGCTGAGGTCAAATCGAATAAGGGTGGGCCTCAGTCCATAGACTGGAGTCCATAAGCCAAGGAAATTCAGATACAGCCAGTCAGCAGAAACGGGCAGTCAGTGGGAATCAGAGGAGCAGACCTAGGAGAGAGAGGGGCCTGGCAACAGGGCGCTGCGGGCACACTGCAGACTCCGGGAGGGGGCCAGCCCTGCTAACAGCATGACGCCACACTTCCACCTCCAAAACGGGGAGCCGATCAATTCCTATCGTTTAAGCCGACTCACTGTGCGGAATCTGTCATAGCTGCCCTGACAAACTGACACCACATTGAACTTTTTAAAGGAATGACTTGTCAGCAATGAAATCATTTAACTGGGCATTCCTTTGTTCCCAACCATCTTTTTCATGGAGCACTGACCACACAATTATATGACTAGAAAGTGAGAAAATAGTCAATAAGCAAAAACTACAAAATTACAGAGTTGCCCTCAATGGAACAGTTAAGCCTCTGGGGGAAATGGACTCTCCCTTTCCACTTGTCCTTCCCGATAGAATACCTCATTGTCCTGATTTCAAATCCATCCCCTGAACCCTGTTTTTTCCCTTTGAGATAGGTTGGCATGGAGAGCAAAGCAGTAAAAGAAGCATTTTCTCTATACTGTTTAAGAGATGGCTGATAGCTTGCTTTTCATCATTCTCATTGATTTTCCATTTGAGAATTCACATCAGTGCATTTGCTGATAACAAAGGAAAAATAAAAGCCCTAGCAGACTTGGAGTATTTTTGTTATTACTTGACTGATAAGTATCTTTAAAGCTGAGCAAGATAACACTCATTTGCTTTATGGTCACAGTAGGTCAAACTGTTGGGTCAGTAATAAATATGCAATTGCTTCTGGGCAACAGAAATTGGAAGCATTTATTAAACAGATTGTTTTTAGTGTCTGCATAGAACACAAATGAGTTTTGGTGTGCGTGCTGACAGCTTCAGTAGAGAGGGCCTCACAGAGGGCTTTGTATAGAGAGAGCTCGAGGAGGGTGGAGGTGTTTGGACTTGTCACGCTTCTTGGCCCTGAGGGTGGAGTGATCTTTACTGCCTCTTGGATGTTTTATTGTAGGAACATTATTTCATATGGAATGGGATTAAAACAGAGACTCTGGGTGAGAGTATGAAAATCTTAGACATGCCACTGAATGGAGGGGAGTGTTTAGCTACTTAGGGTCCTTGACTCAGTGGGATGTGAGCTCAGCAAGGACAGCTCAGGGACCCTGAGTTAGCTAGAAACCCTCCAAGAGGAACTTCATGTGGTGTGTGTGTGTGTGTGTGTGTGTGTGTGTGTGTGTGCACACGTCAGAGCGAGCGTGCACACAAGAGACACACAGAGAGAATGACTAAAGTCGGGCGTGCATTGGAAGACCAGGTTACTAAATAATGAGCTATTTGGGCAAATTGAGTTTCTGGCTTTAATTCGTGATTTATGGAAGACTTGCTTGCTCCACAATGTTCTCTTGAGCCTGTTCCCAATTTTCTTTTGTAACACTTCCTATGCTATACCTTCAATATTTACCTTCTATTGAAAAATGCAAGGTTGACGAGGGGTCAAAGACCAATGATTTCTGTGTCCCCAGAGCTTGGCGGCAGTTGCTATATAACCATCTGTGAAGAGAACGAATATACCCGCTTCACAATCTGCCTCATCTATCAGTATTCTGGTAGGTTCAGTGATGGCCGCAGAAGTACAGTCACCACCCCTGCCCTGAAGGCTCTAAATGTCCTGCCCACATGGTCAGGGACCCCAGCCCACCCCACCCCCGTCCTCTGCACTGGGAAGGGAAAGGCAAAGCCGGGCCCGAGCCTCTCTCCAATCCTGCCACTCCCTTTTATGTCTCTTAACCACGCACAGGAAGAGCTCTGTGGAAGCACTTCCCTGGTCACTAAAAATAAGGAAGAAAATACATGGAGTCTGCTGTGGGTTGTGTCTCAGACAGCCACGAGAGCCGAGCGCCCCACGACAGAAGCAGGGAGGCCATGGGCATCGACTCCCCCGCATGGTATGTATGCTCAATGCATGGAAATCCCAAACCCATCTCTCAACAAATTGCTTTTCCAGAGCTGCTGCTTGTTGTTTCCTCTGCCATTGGAAAATTACTCCTCTACTTTGTTTGTTTTTAAATGGTAGCCAAGCTCACAGCTGGGAACACGCAGCGGCTGAACAGTGCATACACTCACCTACACCTCTTGGTGCACACGCGCACAACACACAATACTCCTCACAGTGAACACACATAAGCTACACCTCACAATCCACTCTCATACCCATGCCAATCCTCACAGTGCACTCACACATTTACACACTACCCCTTACACTAGATACACACAATTTTTAAACCAGGTGATTAAAAGATTGTGCACTACTCTCCAGTGGTCCACAGGGACCTAGTGCAGGCTGCAGGACAGGTGCCCAGGCTGGTGCTTAATGATGTACCCACCCTCCCGGACCAAGCCTCACCTACAGATGCTAAGAGGTGGTGGCAGCTTTTGTTTCCTACCAGGAACTGGGGAACAATTTCAGGTCACCCACAAGGCCATGAGTCCATGTCTGCAGGCCCCAGGTTCACACTCTGAGCCATTCCCCGCTCCCCCACCCCCACCCCCTTGCTCATATTTCCCTGCTCTGGTCCCTTGGAGACCCTGGTTCTTGGTTTTCCACCGGGAGACAGGTACACCTGCCACCCTTTCCAGGTGAGACCCAGCCTCTTGCTGGCTGCCTGCCCCTCCCCAGACTCTGGCGATGGTGGTGGAGCCCTATCACTTTAGGGGTGACATGCTTTCTTCCAGCCTGGCCTCTGCACACACTCACACACTCACACACTCACACACACACACACATCTTCCTGGCGGGCACGGAGGGGCAGGTGGCTCATGCCCAGAGTCAAAAGACCTGGCTGCAGGGGCCAAGCGACCTTTGCCGAGCATGCTCCCAATCTCTGGGGCGTGTGGGTTCGTGCTCCTCCCCCACTCCACGGGGAGCTGTCTACCCCCATCGCTTCCTTCTGGCCAGCGCTACACGGCGGTGACAGGAGAGGCCATCTCGCTCCCTCTTCCTCTTGGGCCCAGGATAACACTCTTATTCTCTGATTCCTGTGTACTCAAAAAGGGGGACACGAACTGGCTCTCACTGAGAGCTCATGGGGTTTTTCAGAAGAGTCAACTTACTTGGGAAATGAGAACAACAGGGATAGGAATAATGGAAACGGGTGGTTTCCTTCTAATTAGTGAAAAAAAGAGATGAGTAGCAATTGAGAGGATTTTCAAGGATTCTCAGGAGAAAGGGTAGAAAACATTTGTGTTTGTGGAATTGGTCGCTCTAGCTGTGTATTTGTTTTAAAAAGCACATGGTTTCATTCCTGCACCAGCCAGTCCCTCTGTGGTTCGATGGACCCAGCTGAGCTTGCTGGGTCTCCCAGTTGGCATGGCCAATGCTCAGCCCTGGAGCAGCCGGGCCTCGGCTTCACTTTCCTGCTCAGCTCCCTGTGGGCTCCTGGCTGGGGCCCTCCTTGCCCCTCTTGGCTTTCTTGAGGAAGGTGTGGTTTTCCCCTGCTGTCCACTCGGACATGTTATTTACTTACCAGGTCACTGCGCCACTCCAGTTTGCCCAAGACAGTCCCCAACTATATGCCCTTCACTCAGGGGGCCCCGACCTGGATAACAAATTCCATGGTCACCCCATTCATTTGCAGTTCCTCTGACCCCCACCAAAGTGGGCACCCCTATTCCTGCTTCTAGGCCCATCCCCCCTGGGACCCACTGACTCCTGGGGCCTGGGCACCCTGGAGTGTCTTGCCCAGGTACTAGCTAACTCTGACCTTTCACTACTCTAGAATATCATCTATGTGATTCTAAAGATTTGGAGGAAGGCACTTCACACCCATTAGGATGACTACTATTAAAACATGGAAAACAACTGGAGTTGGTAAGGATGTGGACAAACTGGAACATCTGTACATTGCCTGTGGTTGTGTGAAGTGATGCAGTCACTGTGTGTGTGTGTATACACTGAGGAAAGAGAACTAAGGAACTAATAGCTTATTCTTATTTAGGAATTCAGGCAAGTAGTCACTGCACTCTTTTGATAACAATATATGAAAAAGAAAATTGATATAAAAATGAACTCAAAATGGGTCAATGAGCTAAATATAAGAGTTAAAACTATAAAACTCTTAGATGAAAACACAGGGGAAATCTTTAAGACCTTCTATCAGGCAATGGATTTCTAAATATGACAACAGATGCACAAGCAACAAAAGAGAAAATAGATAAATTGAACTTCATCAAAACTAAAAACTTTTGTGTATCACAGAACATTATCACGAAAATGAAAAAACATCAGAATGGGAGAAAGCTCCAAATCCTATAGCTGATACAATTTAATATCCAGAATATATATAATACCTACAACTCAACAACAAAAAGTCAAACAACCCAATTAAAAAATGGGCAAGTGCTTGAAAAAGCATTCTCTAAAGATACACAAATGGCCGATAATTACATCATTAGTCACTAGGGAAATGCAAATCAAAACTACAATGCGATACCACTTCACACCCATTAGGATGACTACTATTAAAACATGGAAAACAACTGGAGTTGGTAAGGATGTGGACAAACTGGAACATCTGTACATTGCCTGTGGTTGTGTGAAGTGATGCAGTCACTGTAGATAATAGTTTGGCAGTTCCTCAAAAAGCTAAACATATAATTACCATTTGAACTGGCAATTCCATTCCTAGATTTATACTCCAAAGAGCTGAAATTAGGGTCTCAAACACACCTGTGCACCAATGTTAAGAGCGGCATTATTCACAATAGCCACAAGGTGGAAGCAACCCAAGTGTTCCTCAACAGATGGATGGAAAAGCAAAATACATAGAGTGGAGTGTTTTTCTGCCATAAAAAGAATGATGTTCTGATACATGCAAGAACATGGGTGAACCTTGAAAACACACTGAGTGAAATGAGCCCAACATAAAAGGACACAGATTGTATGATTCCCCTCATATGAAATATGTAGAATAAGCAAATTCATAGTGTCAGAAAGGAGAGTAGAGGTTACCAGGAACTGGTGGAGGGAGATGGGGAGTTATTCCATGGGTACAGAGTTTCTCTTTTGGGAAGATGAAAAAGTTTTAGCAAGGGAAGATGTTGATGGGAGCATGACATTGGAAAAGTAATTAGTGTCACTTAATTACACACTTAAAAATGGTTAAAATGGGGGTGCATGGGAGTTCAGGGGTAGAATTCTCACCTGCTATGCAAGAGACCTGGGTTCGATTTCCGGTCCATGCATACCTCCCTTCCCCCACAAAATGGCTAAAATGGCAAATTTTATGTTTTATATATATATATATTACCACAATAAAACAGGAAAGCCAGAAGCAATAAATAACAAAAGTTGATCAAAAGACTAAAAGAAGAAAATTGAAATGTTAGTGAAGATATTCCCTACTCATATAGTAAAACATCACTTGATAAAGCCAAACTGAAAGGCCACTAAAAGTAGATACACTTTTCACTGGACAAGTGACCTAAATTTTTGATTTCATATTTTTATTCCAGCTTAGACACTGAAACTATAACAGATGCTTTTCATTTTGCATTTATCACCAAATTCATTTCCTGTTATTGTTATTTCAACAATGGAGGGAAGTGTTTAATTTCCAGAAGTTTTCATTTAACTTTAATAGAAAACAATCCCAGACAAGTCTACTTTAAAAAAAAATAAACCTATCAGTTCTGAATACAAACTCACTTGAATATAAACTAGTTTATAAAAACTAGTTTATCTAATAATTTATAACATTACCTTCACCCTAAGTCTCTTCCTTGGCTTTTCTAGGCACGACCAAAGGCCTTTGACGTTTGGATGAAAAATGTGGACTGCCTTGCCCATAGCCCAGGGCCCAACAGCCGCAGCTCTTCTCCCTGCTGCTGGCGAAGGCATGCAATTTCAGACACCGTATGTCCCCAAGTCCTGGGGCTTTGCACCACACTTACGTCTCATCCGTGAAGGCTATTCCAAAGTATTCCTTTTCCTTAAGATTGAAGTGAGATGCCACCAGGTCGAGAAGCTCCTTGGCCAAAAGCTTGGGCTGGGGGAGAAGAAAATGGAAAAAAAAAAAAAAGGAAAAGGGTAAGTGACAAGAGGCTACCTTTCCCAAAACAGGTAATGCCAGGATTATATAATTTTTTAAATAGAATATTCTCAAAGCTCCAGTATATCAACAAGAATGATTTTTAAAATAACCAACAGGAATAGGCACTGAGTTCACAGCTGAGCAAAGGGTCACGGGCAGATTGGGGGTTTCTATCTAGTTTCAAGGTCGTTTGTTCTATCAACCAATGGCGCTTGCTCTTTGGCAAGGTGATTAGACCTTGGGACTCTCCACCCCCACACAGTTAAGAGTATATTTTACGCTGGACTGAAAGGAAGACGGCTTATTTAAAATATATATATATATATATTTATTCAATAAGTATATCTAATAAACAAATATCATATTTTCCCTATGCTGTATGCTGTTCCAAGCACTTTATAAGTGCCAGCATCTTCAATCCTTGTCCCACTGCTCTGAGGTGGCTCCTGTTATTAAACCCATTTCTTAGGGAGGAAATTGGCACCCAGAGATTAAGCATGTGTTTACATTTGAATTTGAATTTGAATCCAGGACATCTGGCTCCAGTATCTGGGTCTTCACCATTCTATCAGGCTATCATAATTTCAAATATAAACAGTTAGAGTACACTTACAGAAGAATAGTTAAAGATTAAGGCCAAAGAGCCTTGAAAATAAAGTCAAAATTCAACCCCCCTTTGCCTTTTCTCAGAAGAACAGCTCTTCAGAATTTTTTTGTCATAAACTTTTTCATAAAAATCTCTGCAAGGGATGGCCCAGCCTCTCCAGAACATCAATGAGTTCTATCCCCCTGTCCCATAATATTGACAGCCTCTTCCCACATGAAAACATTAGAATGGGCACAGTCCAAATACCCATAAAGAGTGGGAAAAAGGCCAAAGTTGATAGTGGATCTCCCTATCCCAGAGAAGGTAGGGTTTAACAAGTGAGTATGATTTCTGAATCATTATATTGATATTTCTTTTAACCTCCAGTATCTTTGATCAGCTAGAAGTAAAAACCTAAAATTGTGGAATTATAACCCTTACAAAGCTCTGAAATCTGTTCTACAACTAATTGTTGCTATGTGCTTTGAAATGTATTGCTTTTTTGTATATATATTATTTTCACAAAAAAGAAAAAAAAGTAGATTGTGATGAGAAAAAAAGTAGAAGGAGAATGCTGAGAAGCAACTTAATTTGTCCCATGGAACCCGCTAAAGGTTCAACAATTGGTGACACCAGATAAATCAAGAAAAGTTGTAAAGAGCAGCCAAAAGGAGAGGAGGGTTGATGGAAAGTCCATTTAAGAAGCAATTAGGATATGACTTCCAGGGATGAGTCTGACCCTAGCACCATGGGATCGACAATGCCTTCCTGACCAAAGGGGGAAAATGATTGTAACAAATAAGGTATCAGTGGCTAAGAGAGTTCAAATAGAGTCAAGAGGCTACTCTGGAAGCTACTTTTATGCAAGCTTCAACTAGATATTGCTAATTACCATGGCTTGTCAACCCCCAACCAAAACCATTCCTGCCAATCCTAAAGAACACCCAGAGCTCTAGCTGAGGTTCCACAAAGGCTCCATGCACTATGATTTCTTTCCAGAGACCTACAACCTCCAGATGGGTCCCTGGACCAGATAAGCTCTGAAATGCAGAGAGGCCAGCTTCTCCAGAACATCAACTAGTTCCATCCCCCTATCCCATATTATCAACAACTCTTTCCAACATGAAAAAGTTAGAATGGGCATAGTCCAAATACCCCTAAAGATTGGGAAAAAGATCAAAGGAGAAGGTGACACTGTAACAGAGAAGATAGGATTTAACAAATGAGTATGATTGCTGATTCATTATATTGATACTTCTTTTAGTCTCCAGAGTCCCAGAGCAGCTAAAAGAAAAAACCTAAAAGGTGGAACTATAACCCATACCAAACTCTGAAATCTGGTCTATAACTAATTGTTGTGGTGTGCTTTGAGATTTATTGTTTTTGTATATATGGTATTTTTCACAATAAAAAAAGAAAAGCAGCAGCAAGAAAAAAGTTAAAAAAAAAATCTCTGTAGGAGTGACATCAGCAAGATGGCAGAATAAGCAGCTCTAAGATTTTGTCCCCTGCCCCCAACATTGAAAAACCAGCAGCAACTGGCAGAAACAATATTCTGAGAACTATGGAAGAGAGTCCAAGGTTACAATAATGAAGGGAACACTGAATCAAGAAAAAAGCAACCTTAAAATGGGAGGAAAACCTTGTGCTGCCTCTACTAGGCTTCCTCTGTCCTCCCATGGTTTGGCGTGGCACCAGGCCATGCTCTAAGTACGGGCTCCTGGGCATGGCTTCTGCAGGGAGCAGACTACCCTGTATCCACACATGGGGGTACATGCCTGTCTGCACCAATCTGTCTGGTGCGGTCTGAAGGACTAATTCAAGATGCTCATCTTTGTCTCATTTGTCCCAGAACCTACGCTGGACATGGAAATAGGTGCCAGTACCACTAAAATACTGTAAGAAAACAAGCAAACCACAGTGGCTTTGTGCAAAAGAATATGGTTGAGACATACAATATAGTGCCTGGGGCTGGGAGGCAAAGCTGTTAATTTCCTGGGGAGAAGAAGGCATTTAGAGTATCTGTGTATACAGGGTAGCGATAAGGCCACATGTGGATGCCCAGGGAAAGTCACATGCTCAGAAAAGAGTGAGAGGACGCTATGGTTTCCCCTAGGACTGTTCTTTAAGTTCACAGTGAGAAGTACCAGCACAGAACCAGTGGAAAGACTGAAAAAAGTATTTTTTCTCTGCTTTTTGTTGCTGTTGTTGCTGCTATTAGCTCCTGGTATTCGAGGAAATTTCTATCATAACACTAGCTGGAACAAGCTAAAGGCACAGACGTCAGTGACTCTCCACAGCAGGGTATAGTCTTTGCATAAATACTTTGGAAAAATTACTAAACAAATAAACTACTGTAGCCTTCAAACATAGGAAGGAAAAAGAAACAACCCCAGCAAACTGGGGCCAGGAGAGAATCTGATTTCCATGTTAAAATATTCAAATGTCCAGATTTCAACATGAATATCACAAGGCATTCAAAGAAACAAGAAAAGAACAGCCCTTTCAAAGGAACAAAATAAAATGACAGGAACCATTAATGAGGAATAAGAGGCATTGGGTATACCAGAAAAAGACTTTTTAAAAACTGTCTTGAATGTTCTAAAAGAGATAAAGGAAATATAGACAAAGAACAGAAAGAAGTCAGGAAAACAATATATGAATAAAATGAGAAGCTCAATAAGATATAATTATAGAAAAGAAGCCAAATATAAATACTGGAACTGAAAAATATAGTAACTGAAATAAAAAATTCCCTAGAAAGTTCAATAGCAGATTTGAGCAGGAAAAATGAAAAAACAAAAAAAACAACAGTGAATTTTAATATAGGACAACTGCAATTATCCAGTCTGAGGGACAGAAAAAAAAAATAATAATAAATGAAGGAAAAAAAGTGAACTGAGACCAAGGGGACTTGGAACACAATCAGGTATCTGGAAGTCCCAGAAGGAGAAGAGAGAGATAAATCAGAATTCAATGAAACAAGATTGTTATAGATGTAGAATGTCAAATTTAACTCCCATAGTAACCCAAGAAAATATCTTTTAAAAATTAGGCATAAATGAGAGGAAAAAAAGGAAATGAGAAGGGATTCTAAATGCTTCACTACAGGAGACCAACGAAACACAAAAGTAGGCAGTAATGGGAGAAATGAGGGTAACCAAATAGCAAAACAGCAAAGTAACTCCTGCATCATCAGTAATTTATTCAGAATACAAATCGATTAAACTCTTCAGTCAAAAAGCAGAGAAACTGGCAGAGTGGAATAAAAAGCAGGGCCCAGCTATATGCAAAAAGGATAAAAAAAAATGATTCAAATACATGTTCTTTACAAGAGACTATAATTTAGATCCCAAATGCAAATAGGTTGAAAGTGAAAGGATGAAAAAATATTGCATGCAAATAGTAACCAAAAGATTGCTGGGGTAGCTATTCTAATATTGAAAAAAAAACCAACAACATGTCAAAGGACATATCAGGAATGTGAATAGACAACGTACAGAATAGGAGAAAATAATTGCTAACTATATATCTGATAATAATTTAATATTAAGAATATATCAAGAACCACTACAGCTCAATAATAAAAAGACAACCCAATTAAAAATGGACAAAGGACTTGAATAGACATTTTGCCAAAAAAGATACACAGATGCCCAGTAAGCACATGAAAAGATTTTCAACATTATTTGGGAAACGCAAATCAAAACCACAATGAGGCATCATTTCACACCCACCACAGTGACTAGTATTAATAAATCAGAAAATAATAACTGTTGGCAAGGATATAGAAAAACAGGACCATATTCATTGCTAGCTGCATTGTAGAAGGGGATAGCCACTGTAGAAATCAGTTTGGCGGTTCCTCAGAAAGTTGAACAGAGGGTTACTAAGTGACCTAGCAATCCTACTTCTAGATATCTACCCAGAAGGACTTGAAAGCAGGATCTTGAACAGATATTGTACATTAATGTTTATAGCAGCATTATTCACAGTAGCCAAAAGGTAAAAGCAACCCAAGTTCGCATAAACTGATGAATGAATAAACAAAATGAGGTATACACATGCAAAGGAATATTATTCAGCCATAAGAAGGAAAGAAGTTCTTGGATAAAGCTAAAGATATCATGCAAAGTGAAATAAGCCATGCACAAAAAGTCACTATTTTGTACGATCTTGCTTTTATGAAATATGCAGAAGAACTAAATTTCATAGTAACAGATAGTAAATTACAGTTTTCCAGGGGATGGCAGGGTGAGGGGGGAGGAGAGGGGAATGGGAAATTATTGCTTAATGGGTGCACAGTTTCTGTCTGGGTGAAGAAAAGGTTAAGATAATGGATAAAGATGATTGTAGCACAATATTTTGAATGTAATTACTACTGATGTATATACACGAAAGTGGTTAAAATGGTAAATCTTGAGTTATATGTTACTACAATAAAAAGTCTTTAAAAAAAAAAAATCTCTCAACAAAGAAAAGCCCAGTACTGGACGGCGTCATTAATAAATTTTACCAAACATCCAAAAAAGAATTAACACTAGTCCTTCTTAAACTCTTCCATATATTGAAGAGGAGGGAACATGTTCTAACTCTAATATGAGGTGAGCCTTACCCTACTACCAGATCCAGATAAAGATATCACAAGAAAAAATTACAGGCCAACATTCCTTATGGATATAGATGCAAAAATCCTCATCAAAACACAAGCAAATAAAATCAAACGCCATAGCTGTGCCATTTTGAAACTATTATGTACCCAAGAAAAGCCATGCTTTAATCCTGACTCAATCTTGTGGAGGCAGCCATTTCTTTTAATCCTGATTCAACACTGTAAGTTGGAAACTTTTGATCATATTGTCTCCATTTTGAGATGTGACATGCCCAATTGTGGGTGTGACCTTTTGATTAGATGCAGATGTGACTCCACCCATGCAAGGTGGCTCTTGATTAGTTTACTGGAGTCCTTTAAAAGAGGAAATATTTTGGAGAGAGTTAGAAATGACAGAAGCCTCAGAGCCGACAGAGCCCCCGGCTGACACAGATACCCGGATGTTAAGAGATGCTTGGAGCCCAGCAGGTGTCACCATGAGAAGTTAAGCAAATCAGAACCTGGGGAGAGCCAAGGGAAGCCAAGAGATGAAGGTCAGCCATGGAGAGGCAAAGTGAGGAACTCCCACAGAAACAGAGGCTGAAAGCATCAAAGACCAGGAGCAAGGGGCCAGTGGTGCCTTCCCAGCTGACAGAGGTGTTCCTGACACAGAGGCCTTCCTTGAATTAAGGTATCTTTCCTTAGATGCCTTAGTTTGGACGTTTTTATAGGCTTGGAATTGAAAGCTTGTAACTTATTAAATTCCCCTTTTAAAAAGCCACTCCAGTTCTGGTATCTTGCAATTCGGCAGCTTACTAACTAATACAATAACCAAGTGGGATCTATCTCAGAATTTCAAGGATGATTCAACTATACAAAATAAAGCCATGTAGTATATCCCATTAAAAGAATGAAGGCAAAAAAAAAAAAACATATATCTTCTTAATTGGTGCAGAAAAAACATTTGATAAAATCAGCATCTTTCACGATAAAAACACTCAGAAAACAAGGAATAGAAGGGAACTTCCTCAATGTAACAAAGGGAATTTAGGCAAAACCCACAGCTAACATCATACTCACTAATGAAAGACTGAAAACTTTACTCCTAAGATCTGGAGCAAGACAAGGATGCCTGCTTTCACCACCGTATTCAACAATGTACTAGAAATTCGAGACAGAGCAATTAGGCAAGAGAAAGAAATAAAAGCCATCCAAATTGGAAAGAAGTAAAATTATAACATATTTGCAGATGACATTATCCTGTATATAGAAAATCCCATAGAATCCATAAGACAGCATGAGAGCTAATAAACAAATTCAGTAAAGTGGTGGAGTAGAAGATCAATACGCAAATACCAATTTTGTTTCTATACACCAGCAATGGACAATATGAAAAGAAAATCAAGAAAACAATTCTATTTACAATAGCACCTAAAGCAATGAGACATCTAGGAATAAATTTAGCCATGGATGTAAAAGACATGTACACTGAAAACTATAAAACGTTGCTGAAAGAAATGAAAGAAAACCTAAATAAATGGAAAGATTTCCTATGTTAATGGATTAGAAGACTTTAATACTGTTAACATATCAACACTACCCAAAGCTATCTATAGATTCAATGCAATCCCTATAAAAATTCTAGCAGCTTTTTTTCCCCTGTAGAAATGGAAATATCAAATTCAGATGTAACTACAAGGGGCACCCAATATCCAAAACAATCTTGAAAAAGATAAGCAGAGCTGGAGAATTCATAATTCCCTATGTAAAAGCTTACCATGAGGCTAAGGTAATCAAAACAGTGTGGAACTGGCATAGGGTAGACCAAGGGAATAGAATCAAGAGTCTAGAAATAAAACCACACATCTATGATAAATTGATATGGAACAAAGATGCCAAGTCCATTCAATGGGGAAAGAATAGCATCTTCCATAAATGGTGCTGGGAAAACTGGACATCCACAAGCAAAAGAGTGAAATTGGTCCCTGCTCTCATGCCATATACAACAATTAATTCAAAGTGGATGAGTTACCTAAATATAAGATCTAAAAAATCTCAGAAGAAAACACAGGAAAAATCTTCAGGGCTTAAATTAGGCAATGGATTCTTAGATATGACACCAAAAGCACAAGCAGAAAAAGAAAAAAAAATAGATAAATTCAACTTCCTGAAATTTAAAAACTTTTGTGCATTTAAGGACAATATCAAGAAAGTGAAAAGAAAACCTACGGAATGGGAAGAAATAGTTGCAAATCATATAAGGATTTAATATCCAGAATATACAAACTTCTACAAGTCAATAACTGAAGGACAAACAACCCAATTAAGAAATGAGCAAAGGACTTGAACAGAGATTTCTCCAAAGAAGATACACAAACGACTATTAAGCACATGAAGAGAGCCTCATCATAATCAACGATTAGGGAAATGCAAATCAAAACCACAATGAGATGCCACTTCACACTCATAAGGATTGTTACTATTTTTTTTAAAAAAAGAAATAAATACTGGCTGGATGTACAAAAATTGGTACCCTCACATTGGTGGGAATGTAAAATCAAACTTAAGTTATACATGCTATTACAATGAAAAAAAAAATCCTCTAAGCCAAAGGCGTGCATGGGATTTTAGGCACAGAAGCACTTTAAAATTGGAGGGCACTGTCACTACTTCACTCACCTTGGTCTATCACTATTGAAGTCACCTGGGAACCCTAGGCACTGAGGTGGGTGAGGGAAAGGCAGTCTGAGGGGTCTCAGGAAATAGTTATTTCTAAATTAGCCCAGATTATGGGCTGGCAAACGCATCGCCTTCCCTCTGGGACAACTGCCCTGTTCCTACCCACTGGTCTCCAAGTTCAGAACAAAATCAAAGATTCCAGAAGAGGTAACGTGCATGCCCTTGTTTTTGTATGTGTGTATGTGTACACATGCATGAGCATTCATGCACATCACTTTCCTTCCTCCTGAATATTTCCCCTATTCTGATGGCTCTCTGTTGGATTTCTCCTTAAGGAGAGAGGATAAGATATGCAAATCAAGAGTTATGGTGATATTTTGGTTTCTTATTTCACTTTTGGGTGCAGTTCCTTTAATTTAACGAATATTTGCTAGGTGCCTACAAAATGTGCAGGGCAATAGCGAAATGCTGCACGGAGCTACAAAAGTGAGCAAGACACAGCGTCTGCTTCTACGAATCTCAGGCGTTTATAAGGGGCACTGGGTAAGAGTCAGCATTCCTTTTAAAAAGCCAAAGGAGATGTTGCGCCCTTTGCAACCGCACTCCTGGGCTCACAGGGTGGCAGCCTCTGACCCCCAGTTATCATCAATTTACCAGTGAAACAGCTTGAGCTGACTGTAGTGGGTTAGAAGCCACACCAGAGCTCCCTTCCCAGAAGACATAAACCAACAGGCAAAACCATCCTGATAAATCAGAACCACCTAATATTTTACATTCCCATTCACACCAAATAAAGTGAAAAAGCAATCTCTGTATTCCACAGGGAATTTGAGACTTTATGTTGGATCCTCTCCATAAATAGTAGAAATCCTACCTGTGGGGGTGCCGTGGTGTGGGTGGTCATGGAGTAATGGTGGCATCATCCCTAATAAATTACGGAGCAGTATGCAAGAAAAGGAGGCTTGCAAAGCTTCAAGTTTGTGCTGTGCCTGCCACAGGCTGCTGCGGGCTCTGCGGCCAGGCACCCAACCCCCATCTGCCCTCTACCCCACCTCCCCGGTATTTGCCCAGTTAGGAAGCATTTCATGTGTAGCTGAAAGGGACCATCATTTTTTCCATTCAAATAATCACCATCCCTTTCCATGTAATCACAGCATTTCTATGATACCTACTGTTTCTTAAAGTATTTATTTATTTATTTATTTTTGGCATGGGCAGGCACCAGGAATTGAACTCTGACAAGGCAGTGAGAATTCTGCCACTGAGCCACCGTTGTACTGCCCTTCTTAAAGTATTTTTGATAACTTTCGGGGTTTGTCTTTGAAGCTTGGGTCACATTTTTTTAATGTGTCTTAAATGGTGGCAAATCCTGCACTTGGAATGAATATGATTTTTTTTCCCAAATGTCAACAATTGGAATCAAGTCGTGGTTAATGTGAGTCTTCCCTGAGAATGAACCATCAGGTGTCTGACCCTGCTGGGCCACAGGGCAGACCCAACCCCTTGCACCAGGTAGTGGGTGCCACCTGGCTGGCCTCGTGCAGGCAGCCTCTGGTCTCTCCATGGAGCCGGTCACCAAACCCTATGTACACTGGAATTTCTACAGTGTGAAAATTAATTTCTTTGGCGACTCCTAAACTCTAGGCCTCTAAAAGACTCCTAGCAGAAGCAGTATCGGTGGAATCAACTCTACCCTCCCAAGCTATTTGGATATGTGTCTTCTGAAAAAAAATAAAAAAGGTTATTCCATTATTTCACATAGCAGTTACAACAGATATGTACTAATAGATGGAGAAATAAAGGCACTGAAAAAAGTGACAACAGATCCTGGAAGATGCTGCAGTAATGACTCCTGAATATTAACTCCCATTAGAAGTCACACTTTGACATCTGCTCTCATGGTGACTGGTGACACCCCACGTGGGGGTGCCCCGTCAGCGAGAGAGAGGTCCCCACCCACACCTGAAGGACATGCAGTGTGCATGACCCAGGCCCTGCTGAAACTTTGGGATTGTCTGTCACACCACAGCATAACCTAGCTGATTCTGCTTGGTGGGTTTAGAACCACGCACAGCATTAGCTCTGTGATTTCCTGATCTTGCAAACTAAGACAATTCACCATTTTGATGTGAGATGATTAATGATCTACATTGTTCCTAAAGTTTCTTAATTGCATTTAGGGAAAGTTGTTGGCTAAGCAGAAAGCATTATGCGATCATGTACTTTGAAGGGATGTTTACAGAATCTGCGGATTATAATTTGCCAGTTACTTGTGTGGTAAACATTGGTGGAGGTTCATAGGGGTCAGACCAAAGATTGGCCAGAGGGGTGGCCTGTGGCCCAATTGGGTGCCACGGAACAAGCTGGGGGGGGGGGGGGGTGTCTAAATCCCCTCCAGGCAAGGCAAGCTCTTGGCAACAGCCTCCTTGGGACCACGGGTGCCATCAGAGAATTTAAGACGGAATTTCTCTTTCCTAAAATCAGCTCTCTTCACTCAATCACTTCTCTCTTCTCTTTCAGATTCTTTTTCCATGGTCCTCCTAAGCGTTTACTCCTCCTTATATGTCACAAATAAAACCTCTTGACAAACGTCCCTCTCCAGTTCACTCCCAGATGGAATGCCTTCCCAAGGTAAGCCGGGCCTCGGGACCGGGGCTGCAGCCCTGTCCTTTGGGAGGAAGTGGGCAAAAGGCAGAGAAGCTCTGTGTCACTGGTGGTCAGACTCCACCGGTCAGCTGGGAGCTCCCGAAGTGGCAGTCGGACCATTCCAGTGGGGACCGTGCAAACAGCCAAGCTGCGAACACAGAGCTGCTGCTGGCTCTGCCGACACCTCGACCTGCCTTCCCCGAGGTGGGACGTGATCAGAGTTGAATCATCAGAATGACAGGAACACACACATGCGCTGTCAGGGACTCTGGGACGTTCACCTGATGGACCTTCCAGGTGAGCGGCACATCTGGGACACGGTGTGAGGTGGCACCCAGGCCTCCTTCCAGCTCTGCACTTACAGATTTTACCTCCACTTTCAGTATGCTCCTGGACAAATCAGACACCTTCCCCGTGCCCCAGTTTTTCTCATCGCTAAAGCGATAACCTGGACTCCTGTCCTGAAATACGGTTCTTTATATCATTAACAAATTAGTTTCTTCCTCCCCTAAAATCTGCCTTGACTTGCCAAGGGTCATCTAAAACACTTTACACCCATTCTGAAGCCTCAATCTCGTAGACTGAGCCCTGTCTTTGTTTTTTTTTTTTCTTTAACATTTTTTATTGTGAAATATAGCATGTATACAAAAAAGGCATAAATTTCGAAGTACACTTTAACAAAGTTTTAGACAGAAGTCAAAGTTTGGTACAGGTAACAGTTTCACAATTTCAGGTTTTTCCTTCTAGCTGCTCCAAGGTACGGGTAACAGTTTCACAATTTCAGGTTTTTCCTTCTAGCTGCTCCAAGACACTGGAGTCGAAAAGAAATATCAGGGAAGGTATCTAAATTGTCCAAGGGCATATTTAAAGTGGTGGTAAAATATGTAAGTGCAGAGCTGGAAGGAGGCCCAGGTACCACCTCATCACCTTTCTCCTGGACTAAAAGAAATATCAGTATAATTAGCTAAGACACTGGAGACGAAAAAGAAATATCAATATAACGATTCAGCAGTTACACTCATTTGTTAAATCCCATCTTCTCTGTTGTAATTCCTCCTTCTCCTTTGATCCTTCTCCCAATCTTTAGGTGTATTTGGGCTATGCCAATTCTAACTTCTTCATGTTGAAAAGGGCTGTCACCAATATGGGATAGGGGGATGGAACCAGTTGATGTATGGAAAGGCTGGCCCCTCTGGGTTTTAGGACTTATCTGGCCTAGGAACCGTCTGGAGGTTATAGGTTTCTGGAAAGTAAACTCAGTGTGTGGAACTTTTGTAAAATCTCAGATAGAGCCCTAGGTGTTCTTGAGGGTTAACAGGAATGGTTTTCATTAGAGTTTGGCAGACCATGGCAATAAGCAATATCTAGCTGAAGCTTGCATAAGAGTAGTCTCAAGAATAGCCTCTGGACTCCATTTGAAATCTCTTAGCCACTGATACCTTATTTCGTTACATTTCTTTCCCCCCTTTTGTTCAGGAAGGTGTTTGTCAATCCCACAGTGCCAGGGCCAGGCTCATCCCTGGGAGTCATGTCCCACGTTGCCAGGGAGATTTTCACCCCTGGATGCCATGTTCCACATAGAGGGTAGGGTAATGATTTTCCTTGCAGAGTTGAGTCCTGTCTTTCTTATATAGTCTTGGACAGGTTACTTAACTTTTCTGCCTTAGTTTCCCAAGCTGCAAAACAGATGTGATACCTATAGCCATGTCACAGCACTGAGATGGAACTAAAGAACTAATATTACCATGGCTATTTCAGATCTTCTTGATTAAGAATTATTACGATCAACTTCTAGATGGCCTTGAATCATAAATGCTGGCTCCTCTTTGAAGCTAGGCTCTGTTTACCCATCCAAATTCACCTCTTCTCAATTTCCCACAGAAGACCCAATTTCTTTTCAACCTATTTGTATCAAATTAAAAAAAAAAACTCCAAGCTCATATTTATTTGCAAATCTTTCCTTCTTCTTCCTTTTAAAATTTTATCCTGTTCAAGGCCACCTCCTCTGGGAAGTCCTCCCTGACCAGCTCAGTTCCAATGGGTCTCTTTCTCCTCCAATTCCTATAGCATTTGCCACAAGTACCTCATGCTCCCTTTGCATACATGCTCTTGTAAATTTTATGTGAAATGTTTGACTGCCCTCATATTGAAACACCAAAGAACTCATACCTCCTACATTGCCTGGAATCTGTTACCTGCTGAAGAAAGTTCATGGTCGGGTGTAATAGGTGAATAAATTGGGTTGGCTATTCAGAGCCCTCTGTTGGTGTGTGATCCCTCTTTGCAGTGCTCCATTTAGCCTGTTGCAGCAAGCCCAGGTGGAGGAGCTTTATCCCAGCGACCCAGGAGGAGGGAGGTGGGGCCAGAGCAGCTCAGTGCTCTCTCCCTGGAGCCCTTTGTTGTTTATCCCCATCCCTTGGGGCATCTCTCAGATACTAAATCAAGAGAATTCCCCCTTCTGAATTAATCTTGTAAAAGAAAACCATCAACCAACTCCCATCTGTGCTTAGGGAGGAGTCATGGCTGTGCTCTCCTCCCCAGGGCCTGGCAGAGAGCTCACCTCACCCTGCATGGTAAGACCCAAGGAGCGCATGTGACCTCAGGGTTCAGAGGGACAGAGGGCACGCGACTACAGGGGGCTGCAGGGGATGGGGGCACGTGACTGCTGGGAACAGGGGGACCACAGCAGATGAGGGTCAGCAGGGACAGGGAGACCTTAGCGCCTGCCGCCCAGGGTCCCCCTCCAGTGGCCTCCGTTGCCATCCCTGTCCAGTGCCCAACTAGGCCTCTGCTACTCTCAGGAGTGGCCGGAAACGTGGGCTGCAGCTGTGAGATGGCAGCATAGCCAGTCCCAGTCCTGGGAGGAAGAAGGGAATGGAGTCTGCCTGCCCCTTCCTAACAGGTGGGTCTGAGGTTAACTTGTCTTAAAACTTAGAGGGACTGAGGAGGGCGAGGAAGGGCAGCCTCTTTGCAGCCCAGCCAATCACTGGGTTCCTCAGAGCTGGTCTGGGCCCTGCACCTTCACCCTGGGGTGAAGCAATATGCCAAGGAGGGTCCCTTGGCTGCGGCTGGTTCCCAGGGAGGGAGTGGGACAGAGGCATGAGGTGAGATGGCCCAGCAGAGAGCGTGCCTGCGTGCATGCCCACTTCCCCGGCTTGCTTGCCCTTCCATGCTCAGGCTGATTTCCCTCCTGCCTTCTCTGGGTACAGCCCTGGATACTGGGGGTTCAGGAGGTGGCTCCTTCCCTTATGCAATTGTGCTTAAAGGACAGTGGGGCCTTCTTGGCTCCAGGCTACCTGGAATGCACAGGGAGGTCTGCAAGCTATGCGAAGCCAGCCTGCCAAAGAGGGCAGTCCCTATGTCCCTGTGCATCCTGAACCTAAACCTAAGTGGGAAGAGACAAATCCTCTCTTCCCCATGAAGCCGGCGGCTGCCACGAGCAGCAATTTAGTCCCCACTTACTGAGAGCCTCCTCTGTCCCCCACTGCACAGGCACCTCTCACAGCCCGTCCTCACCGGAAATGCAGTTGAAGATGCTGGCATTGACCTCCATTTGGTAGGGGAGGCTGAGTGAGTACAAGTGCTAAGTGGCAGATGGTAACCTTCCAGGAAGTGGGTGGACGACGCCGAGGGACGCTGGAAGGGCACAGGGCAGAGACTGCCCACCGAACCCACTTCAATCACCCCACGAGGGGTTGAGGCACCTGTGCAAGGATAGAGGAGCCCCCTTCCAATTCTGGGAGCTGACCCTGTCCTCTGTCAGCCCCCCTCAAGTAGGGGCTGAGCAGCTTGCAGAGAGAAAAGACCCCAAAACTCTGAGGCAAGAAGGAAAGGAAACAAAAGTACATAAACAGAAGAGGAAAAAGGAAAAAGAAAGCCACTGACACCAACCATGATGGCGACAAGGTTTCCCGGTGCCTGCCCCTTCTTTCCCACCTCCCCTGGAGCTGCCATCGCTGCTGCTCTCCCCTGACAGCTTCTGGCTGCATGCTTTACTGGGTCATCTCAGTTAATCCACAAAACAACCCTGCAGTGCATTTTACAGATGAGGACACTGGCTCAGAAAAGCTGAGTCGTACCCCTGAGGCCATGTCCCCCAGGGCTTGCGGGGTTGTGGCTAGGGCTGACCCTCAGGCCTTGCATTGATACACAGAGGTGCATGTCCAGCAAGGAGCAGTCTCCTCTGAAGCAGGCAGGGAGCCTTGGGGCTGTTTTTTACAAATGCAACAGCGTTCTGCAGGACCCTAAGTTCCCCAAGGGAAGGGCTTGTGACCCTTCACTAGCAGAGTGCCTGTTGGTACACAGCAAGTGCCCAGTAAAGGGTTCTTATTGGGAGTGGGAGGGAATAAAGGACCAAGCATTTAGTTGTTCTCAGGCCAGCCCAGCAGGAAGGAGACCAGGGGATAGGACGAAACCCAAACCTTCTGTCAGGCTGAAGCACAGGACTGCTAGGCAAAGCTGCAGAACCCCAGAGTGCCTGGTGGGGACCCCAGAGTGCCAGGTGGGGCCCCAGAGTGCCAGATGGAGTAAGAGGGCATCCTCTCAGTGATGTGAGTGTGGTGGGATCCAACCAGATCTTTTGTCTCCAGGTACCCACGAGGGCGGCCATGACCTAGCCAGGCAACACTGTCATGAACCTGAGAAAGGAGGCATCCTCTCCCTCCCACCCCAACTTCTCACCATCCCCAGCGGGCTCAGGCAGCTCCTTGAATCCCCCCTCCACCTCCTCCCTGTTTCACTCTCAGTGAACATGTTGGAACCTATGGTTTCCCAGCTGGCTTTTCTCTCTTTGGTCTACTTCTCTTCTTTCCACAAAGTTTCTTCCCTCTTTGCTCAGACAGGGCACCACTGGGAAGAGTTGGGGTTGGTGTTCCTCTGGGGAGCAGGTCTCTTTCTTCATGCATTTGAATGATGCCCCACGGGGAGGCTCTGACAGGCCAATCCTAATAACTGTTATCGCAGAAATGCAAACTGCTCTTGCGCTGGGAGGCTGCTTTATCCCCACCCCCTTGGGGCTCTCTGGGGATGGGCAGGTGTTTGCTAGGGAGCTCAGGGCAACGGCACAGAACTGGCTGTCCAGAATTCCCTGCCCCCCACCCCAAGCAGCCCCTCTGCATCAGAGAAACAATCATCCATGGTCAGTGCAGGGAAAGGACAAAAAGGCACACTCAACTTTTTCTCCTAGATTGGGTTGTCAAATCTGCAGCTCAAGCTCTGAGAGACTGCAAATCTGAAGAGCCTAAGGTTCTCCAGGTGTCAAACTCCATCCTCCACTCCAGCTGCACCCTAGCACTTCCATTTCTTTCTTTTAAAGAGAAGCTTGGGCTGCAGACCCCATCATATTTTATCCTATCCAAATGACCACTGTGGATGTAAACCACCCACATGTACACAGGGAGGAAAAACAAATTCTCCAAGATCAAGACACGCTGGCAGATGGGTTCCCGCCTTCCGTTGGCCAAATAGTGCCAGAATCAACTTGAGACCTTCACGACAGCGTGCATGGAATTATTATTTGCCCGATACTCGGGGAAAAGCGGTGAAGGGTGTCCCCAAGAGCACAGGGGGCAGCAACTGAAACTGGCCCCTAGGTGAGGTCCACCATCCATATCGTCAGTTTGGCAGTTGGCAGCTGCTGGCTTTTAGGGGCTTCTTTGGTAAAGGTTGGTGTAGCAATGTGGCGGAGAGGATGTGTAAAGGATGGGCCATTTGCAGTGATGACGCCTGCTGTCCTTTGTGTAGGGCATGGCTGACATTCAAAAAAAGCACCTTCCTTACTGCCACCCTTGAAAGAGAAACCTGGACCTCCTAGAATGCCGGTGTGGGCAGTTGGGAGGGGATAAAACGAATAGTCTAGTGCTGCCATCTACCTTACGTGAAAGTAGGCAGAGCTTGGGCAGCAGATTTGAAATCAGGCCACAGGAGAGAAACTCAATTCTATCTGAAGACACACGCAGATGAGTCCACATTTCCCTTCACTTTGAAATGTTGGAATAACAATACCTACTTTCGAGGGTCATTGTAAGGGTTAAAGAGATTATCATTTAAAGTACCTGGTGCCAGAGAGACTCTCAAGAAAAGTGGGGCCATTTTGCTCTCCATTCAGTAACAAGTCCCCAGCAATTGAACAAGGACCCACTCCAATCAGAACCTTTTGTGTGCCCTGTGGTCCTTTATCTCAGGAAGCCTGGGGGAAATTATCACAAAACAGTACGGAGAATAGAAAGCAGATGACATGCCTTAAAATGACACTTTTTCAGGCAGATATACCTGCTCTCCCAGTGTCTGCTCAGGAGCCCCCACTGGTATCCGCTGGGGTGATCTTCTTTTTCACACCTGTGCCCGCTTTTGAACCCCACTTCTTGGGGTTCAAATTACCTTGCCAGGTCAGAGGAAAAAGCAGTCCCTCTCAGGCTGCATTGACGTGCCTGGCTTCCCAGCGTGTGCCATCCTTTTAATGTAGAACTTGTCCAAGTTCCCTCTCCATGGGTTGCCTCCCCAAAGCTAGGGTGCATTGCTGGCAGGTACATTCTAGAGAAATCCATTTTCCTCTGCTGCTGATGTCATTTTCAGTATAATTAAAAAGGTACCCTCACCAGGGTAAAGAGCTGTGAAAATATGCACAGATACTGGTTTCTCAGAAGGCCACGGAGGGAAGAGCAATTTCTGCCTAAAAAATTAGTTATTCCTGAAGGGCAGTTTCATTAAGTCTGGCAAGCAAGAAGGCAGAAGGCGAGGCAGGGAGAGGCCCCACCCTTCTGCTATGCTAATTAAGTGCCAGAAAACAGATGATGGGCTCCCAGGCACAAAGAAAAACTGTGTGTGTTCTGAGCTTCTAGATTGAATATATTAGGTACCCTCAGTTACTTCCTGAAGGTTTAGAGGAGGCTTGCAGAAGTTTAAATGGTCTAAGCTAGGACAATGAAGAACTTAAAACAAGACAGAGTCCATTTAAGATCACTGAAAATGCATGCTCACAGGCAGAGGAGATAAGCCAATTCCTTCTACCTAGCACAGAATTTGATTCTGTGTTTTCTGGCAGATAATAGGAAGAGAGAGAGAGAGATGTCCTGAAAGGTTTCTTGAGCTTCATTAAGAGACAAAAGAAACACACCAAGTCCATTTGTTTCCTGGGAGGACAACCAAGAAGGCACTTACTGAGTGTTTTCAACCAGTTTCTGGGAAAGAGAAATGTGCTCAGATGAGCTTTTCCTAGGTTTGTCCTAGAGAACTCCAGGACAGGCTCTTTTCGATTCCATTCCCCCAGCCTGGAATGGATTAAAAAGCCATCTCCGGAAACCTGGTGGGATGTTCTGGGAGAGGCCTTATGTTAGATAGTTGCATATGTGAATTTGGCCAGAAATTTGGGAAGTAATGTTTCACCAGGTTTTAACACATGTGAATGTCAGCCGCCGGGCAGCTCTCGGCTCTGATCTTCCGTCTTGATTCTGAAGCCAAACCACATCAGAAGTACGAAGTCGGCCCCAACTCAGGCCCAGTGAGACGGCCTCCTGCAGACCGATAAGGCTCCGACAGCAAGGAATGTTCCAGACATCACGTTCAGAAAAGCGAAAGCAGATGAGCTGAGTCACGTGCCCTTGGACACGGGGCGGGGGGGGGGGGGGGGGGGGGGCGCGGCGGACTGGAGGAGCTCTTGGAATCCCCAGGAAGCAGGCCGGGTCGACCTGGATCTGCCAGAGCACCCTACCGGGAGCACAGGAGTTCCCCTGCTCACCATCGCCCAGCTGCTCCCCGGGCCGCCTCTCATTCAAGACCCTTCTGCAGAGGGTTGCACTGAGGCCCCTCCCCAGCCCTAGCACAGCAGGCCGAGCGGCTTGATCACTGTGCTGTGCTTTTGGGGTGCTCACTGGTGCACATGTCTCCATACATCCCGTGACCCTTTCCACCTGGGTCCAAGTCTATTTCTTGTCTGAGAGCAGAGGCTTTGGAGTAAGAGTTGTCTTTTTTTGTATGCTATGTGCGGTGAGGGGTCACATTTCATTCTTTTCCATGTGAATATCCTGTTATCGTGGCACCATTTGTTGAATTTTTTTTTTTTTTTGGCATGTATGGGTCAGGAATCGAACCCAGGTCTCCCACATGGTGAGAATTCTACCACTGAACTACCGGAGCACCCCCTAGTAAGCGTTGTCTTATTTGTTGGCACAGAACCTGGTGCCAGTAATGGATGCCAGATGGCTGCACAGACAAGTGACTGGATGGTGAGGTGGCGGCAGGATTTTAACAGCAAGCCCTTCATGTGGATGAAAATTGGGGACCCTGGAGTGCCCAGTCACAGTTCGTCTCCACCATCTCATGGGCCTGGGGTTAGTGCCTCCCGTCTCTGGGTCTTAACTCCCACCCCAACGTGAGTGGCTCCCAAAGCCTGGGAGAGACATCTCCAGCTGCTACCGGCTCCTCCACTTGAGTTCTCAGGCCTCCTGGAGGTCTGCATCCCACTCTGGACCAGTATCTTCTCTTCCATGTGTCAGCTGGCCAGCCCCCCTACCCCGAACCACTGTGCCAAGGCTGTCAGGGCAACTGAGCACAGCCAGGTACTGTGGTCCCCCAAACTCTGCCCTGGTCCCCTGCCTGCCTCTTCTTGTTCACTTGTTCTGCCAAAATAAAGGAAACCTTTGAGGGCCACCTGAAACATTTAACTTGAATACTTCTAGTGAAATGGTCCCCGGGCAGGGCAAGAGACCCCTACAACCTCTTCTTGCTGCTGGCACATGAGTAAAGCTGTGAACTCCCCCAGCTGGCCCCACATTCTCTTGTAAGCCCCCGACACTCCCTTTCTGGGGCAGAAGGCAGATGCTTTCCATTCATCATGTCCATCTGCAGAGAGAAACTGTCACAGACAGTGACCCCGTGGCAGGAAATACCGTTTGACGGGAGCTGTTTCCCCTTACTTCTCTTCATTTCTCCCAGCCGGGCCAGCCACGGGCACAAAAGAGTTTGTTGTCTGTGCGGCTGCCTCTCAAAGGCTCTGGGGCAGACTCCTTTAAAGAAGTCAAGGATTCTGGGCAGTAGTAACAGTAGAACAAGACACTAAACAAAGAGTTAAAATATAAAATGTCTCCCTAGCTGAGCACCCTCCGATTCATGGCAAGGTAGAAAAAAATGCCTGGACCAGATCAGAGATGGAGGCTTTTATCCTGACTGCTGCAGAATTCTGTGGTTCCAAGAGTAAAGAACCTGGGTACGCAGCAGACTGCTGCGGCTTCATATAACCAACCCCCACTCCCTACGGCATCAGTGTGAGGCTGCCAAATTCATACCGTCCGGTGCTGCCACCTACGTTTACAACAGTCCTTCCGTGATTTACCAGGGAGCACACGGCAGGATGTGGAGAAAAGAGAAAAGGGAAGCTTGCACCCGTGTGCTCTCACCCAGGGTCAATCGGTGCTTGTGTGTGTGTGTGTGTGCACACGTGTGTGAGCAGGTGTGCGGCTGTGTTTGCGTGCATGTGTATGTGTGCATGTAATCCATTGCATGTGCACAGGGCCCACGTGCGTGTTTGAGTGTGTGCATGTGTGTGTGTTCAACATCATAACTTGATTTTAAAAAACTGCTCATATCTGACACTTCTCAACTGGACCGTGATGCAGGGAGAGATGGGTGGGGAGCCCACATGTGCGGTCCCTGCTGGGTTTTTAGACCAAACACAACCTCTGCAGCTTCTTAATAAAGAGCAAAGCTCTCTCAGCCTCACCGGTTGCCATCTGGGAATCTGGGCATCAGGTTGCAGACCTCTGAACCCAGGGTCCTTGTTGGTAGAAGCAATGGCTTTGGACATCAAGCCCTGGATTGGGACCCTGGCTCCATGACCGGCGGTGGGGTCCTGACCAAGCAGTTTAACTTCTCCAAGCTGCAGTTTCCTAGAAAATGGGTCTGACAGCACTGGCCCTATGGGATATCGTGAGGATTAAATAAGACAGTCTGCGAAATGCAGTTCTGTTCTCTTCTTGGATGGGGGAGGAGGCTACACATAACTTATTTTGCAGAAAAGCATCATAAAATACTTACATCAAGCTTTCCTCTCTGGGATATTTTGAAAATCAGTCATTTAAGTGAGTTCTCAACTGTATTTTACTTTTTGTTTGCTTTGAATCCTTTTAAATTTATTAGGGCAGTTGTAGGTTTACAGTGTAGTTCAGTTCTTGAAAATTACTGCTTGATGCCTATTAATTCCTTCCACACTTTCTCTGCACTTCCCTTCCACCCCTCACCTCTATCCACACCCTCATGCAATGGTTCCATCTGTGGGTCAGAGTCTTCCCAGTTACCATCGCCAGTGAACCCCCGACATTTACTGGGGGTTGAGCTGAGACCCTCTATCATACATCTATCAGGATGGATCCATTCCAAGAATTCCAGAAACTGCTCTCGGCACAAAGTTTTCAAGACTTCCACTTCCTTAGTCGGAGAGGAGGGGCAAAAATAAAGTAAAACAAATGCAGAATCAGCATGTGCTCAACCTGCATTCTAACGCACACGACTGGGCTTTAAAGGGAAACCAGACCAACTGGCCACCCCACTTGTTGGGGTGAACCTAGACACAGCCTCTCCTGCGTGCTCTCAACGAGCCACCGTTAGAATCTCTCTGGAGGCATCTTCTGCGCTGTCCTTTCTGGCCACCTCATTGTTGTGCCTGCTGGTGTACAGGCAAAGAAGACTGTTTCTGCCTTCTGAGAGCTTTAGTGGGGGCGGCCCGTCACTCCCCAGATCCTCCAAGGTTCCCGAATCGGAAGGGGCATCTTGTAGTAACACTCCATGGGAACTAACTGTTCTCCACCAGGTGTTCTCACTGTTGGCTGTGCATGAGAGTCACCTGGGCAGCTGAGAAAATACAGACGCTTGAGTCCCACCTAAGAGATTCAGATTGAGTGGGTTTTTGTTGGGGGGGGCGTTCCCAACCAACTCAGTTGATTCTGCTGTGCAGCTAGGATTGGGTTCTGCACTAAGGGAAGAATGGCTGTGGTGGGGGAAATGCTTATTCATGATGTCATTACCTTAAGGCACTCACAACAAAGCAGCTGCCATCACCACTGTTTCGGAGACCCCTGCCCTGTCCCAGGAGCCACGCCCCAGCTGTGGCCTCAGGTGCGTTCAGTTCACCTCTCACCAAAATAACAGGTCTTCTCACAGGCTCTTTGTGAGTGCCGGGGACTTACTGGGGGACGCCCTTAGAGCAGGACACTCCCCATCCAGGAAGGCATTTAGAAGTGCTCAGTGATGTATACACATTATCATGTTCAATTTTCTCATGACCCATCGAGGCAAGTACAGCTGTTATCATTCCTTCTCCAAAGGCCAGGCAGCTACTATGCAGCAGAGTTAGATTTCAACCCTGCAGGCTGACTTGCTTCTTAATTGTGAGGCTGGTGCTGCCCTTGCTGGTGCTGCTTGTGGGGAAGACAAACGGAACCCACCCTCACCCCCCCACATTTAACACAATGTGTAGCAGGCTGTGACGGGGTCAGGGCATGCCATGGCTCACAGGGGAAAGGACAGCATCCACGAGGTGTGCGGACCACAGGGGAGGACAGAGACTGGGCCACGCCACAGACCTGGGATTTCATTCTATGGGTTTAGGGGTCACACAGTCAGATGTGAAGGTCGCAACTACTTTATGAGAACAGTGGTTTGGAACTGTATGTAGCCCAGAAAACCATGTTCTTTTCCATTCCTGTGGGTGGGGACCCATTGTGAGTAGGACCTTCCAATGAGGTGACTTCAGCTAAGGTGTGACCCACCTCATTCAGGGTGGGGCTTAATCCTCTTACTGGAGGCCTTTATAAACGGGATGAATACAGAGAGACAGAGAACACCCCAGAAGCAAGAAGCTGAAAGCATTGAAGCCCAGAAGAGACGGGAGAGCCCAGCAGACGCCATCACGTGCCTTGCCATGTGACAGAGGAGCCAAGGCCCGCTGGCAGCTGGTCTGCAGGAAGACAGCATCACCTGATGATGCCTTCATTTGGACACTTTCTCAGGCTCAAAAAAATCTAATAATTTCCTATTTTAAAGCCAAACTATTTCACAGCATCTCCTTTAAGGAGCCTAGCACCCTAAAGCAAGGAGTACACTATAAAATACAGTTTCCTCCCTTATATAACTGAAGAGATTGAGGTTAAACTGATCACTCAGGGTCACAGAGCTGGCAAGGGGTAGGTCCAAGTTCAAACCCAGGCAGAGGGCCCCATCTCCACCACAAGGCTATATGGCCTCCTATCAGAGGGAAATGGCTAGGGAGGTCATTTATCACCCTTTATATGTATCCTGACCTTAGCATCCTGTTGGGGAAGGTTTCCCAAGGCCCAGGTCTTCATTTGGTCACTGGCCAGAAATCTTCTGTGCTTTCTGGAGGGAGAGCAAGTGGGAGTGGGGGAAAGAGGGAGCAGCTTCTTTCCCCTGGCCTTGCTGACCTGCCCTGCCCAGGGCTCTTCTGGAGGGAATCCTTCGGCCGTGGGAGTGGCTGTGCCCTCACTCCATGGAGGGCTCCTGGACTACCCTCCAGGCAGGGAGTAACTGGCCTCTTGCCAGCTGCAGGTCTCAGGAAATGAGGTTTGACCTGTGACCATGGGGTCTCCATGCCTCTGGGGACACACCACCTGCTCTCCTTTTCCTGAGCATCAAGTGGATCGAAGAATGCTCACAAGGATATTTTAAGGATTCAGGTGCTCACAGAAGAAAGGGTGTTTTATGGGAGGTGTGAAGCCCCTCTTCATCTCCTTCCTCTAAGGAGGCCATGGTCTGAAATTCTGAGGGCAGAATCAGTAACACGCACCAAGACAGTTTGGGCTGCCAAGACACTTCCGAGGAGGTTGCCGGGTATCAGTGGACTTTGAAGGGAAATTAACTTGTCCCTGCTTTCCACACTGAGTGGGTCTACAGCCCAGCAGGAGGAAGGGGGCTGAAGCCTTCTCGGTAAACTCAGAATCCCATGAGTGGGTCTGTTTCTATGGCTGACCCTTCACTCCAGTGTTTCACCAATACACAGCATTGTACATGAAGGAATCAGCTCACTCGACAAATAAGACCCCAGCTCAGCACACTGCCAAGGCCCTCATTGGAAGAGCACTTCCTTTTGCAGATGGTTGTCGCAGGAGTGAGGGGTCACGCCCTGTATGCCGTTCAACCAAATCTGAAAACTATGAATCTTTCCAAAAATCCTCTATAAGATCAGTCCTGCCTGACAGGGCACCCTCTGGGGATCTGAATATGCCCGTGCCCTCCCACTGTGAGTCTGGGGATCACATCTGTGGCCCCCAAAGGCAGATGCCTGCTCCTTTTGGTACCCAGGCCATCATTTTCTTTTTCAATTTTAACCGACACAAGACTGCAAACCACCTGACTCCAGATTTACCTTCACCCCTTCCTTTCTGAACAAATCACCACGGTGACCCTGAGCCACCTTCACGGGCTGCGGGTGGACCACGGAACCTCCTGACAAGACGGGGCACGGCGGTCAAAAGGCAAGAGACCCGATTTGGGCCACGTGTGTTGTAATCCATCGTCCCTCGGAAACCAAGCGTGGACTTTTCACTTCCCACACGCAAACCGTGCATGAAGGAATCCTTCTCTTCAGCTTGGGGACTTCACTTTTTCACTTGGTTTTCCAATAATTGCCTCTGTGTGGGAACCGAGAGCATAAATATGCTAAATACATTGGAACTGAAACTTTCACAACTCCAAATTTTAAAGGTAATCAGACCTCAGCAATTCTTGCTGATTTTGATTTACAGGGCCACAGGCCAGGGTGACAGCAGGAGCCTTCCTCAGAGTTCACTGCCGACCGCGCAGCATTTTCCGAATACCACAGGGAGGGGAGGATAGGTCGGGGGGCTACATGAGGAGACCTCGCAAGCCAGCTTTCTGCAGGTAGGTGCGCCTGGCGCCCGCCCTCCCCTGCCTCCTGGGCCCCTTCCAGTACTTTTTCAGGGTCCGTTCCTGTTGAAAAACCCCACTTCTAAGGCTTTCCCACCTGTCTTCCTGTATTAGCACCTATGAAGAGCCGAAACGCCCCACCCAAGCTTAGAGCCTGAGCCTGGTTCAGCGTCCGCTCGGCCCTCAAGGCCAGGGCTATGTTTGTGCTGCACTCACGACCCACAGCACCCAGCCTGGGGTCGGGAGGTAAAGCAAGGAGAAGCGCGAACGCTGGCCTTTCCTTCAAAGTACCTCTAAAAGTCCTAATGCGGCCAGGCCATCCCAAAGACCACGCCATGGGGTCACTTGCCCAACCGCTCCAACAAGAAGCGGTGCCGAGTGGCTGAGCTCTCGGGCACACTTTCAGGAGACAGGCCTGTTGGGTGCAGCTGCAGGACAAGCAAGGGTCATTTTGATGGCTTCACAGGGGTATGTGCATATTAAATTTACAAACTGTACACTCAAAAGGATGTGTGGTTAGATGCATGATTGATAAATTATGCCTCAATAAAGCTGTTAAAAGATACTTCCAAACATCTCTTATTTTAACAAAAAGATAGTATATGACTTTGGTGAAAATGTAATACATTTATATATATATATTATTATATATACATATAAACAGCTTTATTATATATGGAAAGGGAGAGAAAGGGAGAGATTTAAGAAATTGGCTCCCACAACTAGGGGCTGGCATGTCTGGATTCTTGTGGCTTGCAGGCTGTAAGCCAGAAACTCCCATAAAGGTGAAATGGAGGTCCTTGGTCCAAATTCCCCAGAGCAAGCTGGTTGGCAGGAAATTCTGGCGAGGACCGATGCTGAAGCTGAGGCAGCAATTCTTTCTGACCTCTGAAATTCTCAGTTCTGACTCCTCAGAGCACCAATGGATTCAATCAGAAGACAACCCACAGGGGTGAAGGGCCATCTCCTTTGTTGGTTGTAGATGCAATCAACTGATTATAGATACAGATCCCATTGATGAAATATCCTCACAGTTATAAGCAGGGACACCATAACTTAGCTAAGCTGAAGCGTGAAATTGGCCATCACAAAAACCAGCGGGTATACCCATTAGCAGGAAAGTTCTCTTCCCCAAGGGTATGGAAGCTAGTTTGAAAAATACCAAATATCTAGGCAGCCGAGTCAGTTCTCTTATGAGTCTCTGGACACAAATTGGTTCAGTCTTCCTAAAATACAACCCTGCCTGCAGACGCAAGCTCAGCCCTTTGTCCTCCCCTGTAAGAGGAAGAAAAATGAGGAGGAAATTAAGCTCTTTACCCCTGAGGCTCCTTTTAGCTTCTCCAACTATGAATTTATGAATAGTCAAAGGGTACCAGAATTTGAAAGAATGACATTAGAAAGAAAACTTTTGAAAAGACGGATTTCATCCCCCAGGGCATGTGGAGGACTAAATTGATGTGCCTGGAATTTGTGGTCCAGAGAACAGTCCACAGGATTACAAAGAACATTCACAGAAAAAGGAAGGGAGGCCAGTGATATGGGGAAGTGAGACGGGGGCGAGTCTAACATATGACCTACCTCCAAAGAGGCTAGGAAAAGCGGGTGATTTAAATGAATTCTAGAGAAAGCCAAATGGCTTTTTAAGCCAGCAGTTAGCTCTTCAAGCTCCACAGACCCTACTCTTTCCTCTGAAAGATTCTCTGTCTGGTTTTTCCTTAACCCCACTTTGGCAAACAGACTCTTGGACAATCAGATAATTTCCTGTGATGACAACATGTGCACAGAAAACATACCCACACATCAGCTTTTTTAAGACCAAAGGGTTGGGGTGGGGGGGGGGGGTGGTCAGACAGAGGTCACTGTAGTGGAATAGAAAGAAATATACTATCTCTTACTTTTCAGAATGTATTCTATCAGCAGGATAGCCTACATAATGTTTAAGAGCAGGGCTTTAATATCAGATGAACTTGGCTTTGAATACAAAGTTCCTTCATTCAGGGGAGCTGGGAGTCCTTCAGCAATTGACTTAACTCTGTGTGCCTCAGTTTCTTCAACTGTAGAATGGAAATAATGATAGCCCCTCCTTGAGGCATTCAAGAGAATCAGTGAGAATATACAAGTAAAGCATGCAGCTGTGTGCTTGACATGCAAATGTTAATAATTTGAAGACATCGTTATATACTTTTCACATATAGTCATATATTCTTAATGTGTTATTATTTTCATTTATTGACTCAGTAAATATTTAAAAAGCATCTACCATGGGCCTGGCACTACACAGCATAGAATTCATGGTATTATTTTTTCTGTAAGGAACAGGAATCAGCCTTTCTTTAGAACTTTGGGCCATCCCATCTTCCTGAAGAGCTCCATGTATTTTGATGCCATTTCAATGATCTCCAAAGCTTTCCAGAAAGGAAAGAGAAGTGGTATGGGTGCCATCTCTTTCTGTTGGGAAAATGGAGGCCCAGAGAGGCCAAGTGCTTGCTTAGAGTCCTCGTGGTAAGAGCTCCCTGTCGGCGCTGGGATGGGTGGTTCGGTCAGGTGCCACCTTTCTCAGCCTGTCGTTACCCAGAGCCCTGGCTCCAGGGGCCCTTTCCGGCTGCATAATCCCAGAGGAGGACTAGGAGGAGAGTTCTCATGGCAGGCCCAGTTAAGCAGACATCTCCACTGCTGGTCCAGCCCATGGTTTAATAGAGGGAAACTCGCTGTGAGGCATTTCCCAGACTCGCTGGTCCCGGAACCCTCTCCTGGAGGTTCCTCTGGCACCCGCGTTACGTGGAGCACACTTTTGGAAATGCTGTTTCTGCAAATGATTTCCTCAGAGTGGGGATGCTCTTTGAGAGGACCACCCAAAGTCCTCTCAAATACAAGTTCAAGTTCACCAAACTGTGGCCTTTCTCTCTCCCTTACATGGCCCCTGGGCTGGAAGCTTCCCATAGAGCATTCTGGGCTGACCTCAGCAAGGTCAAAGGTCCTGGCACTCGGGTTCTGCAGTCCTGACTGGGCAGCTGGTCATGCTTCTCTCACCACAGACACCAGGAAGCCAAGTATTCCATCCAAAATTCCTGGCTGTGTTTAAAGAAACTGTTGAGAGCTCTCCATGGATCAGAAGGTCAGCAGTGGGGAGGATGTGACAGTCATAGAGGAACAGAAGGCCACGCTTTCAGCCGCCACGCTTTCTACAAGAGTTGGTCAGAAAAGGTACCTTCTAATTTTCTAACCCCTTGAGTGAAATTATTACCCTGAATCAATTTTGTTTAGACATCCTGATCAATGTGCTCACCAGGGGCTACTACTCTGACTCTACATCCAACTCAACATCCAATGCGGTCAACGATAAGAAATGCATACATGAGGTACTATCATGACCCCTGTTTTCTTCACATCAAATCCCAATTCCACCCCTTTCTGAGAGGTGCTCCCTTAGACCCAAGGTGCTCCCTTAAATCAGGCATTTCTGGTCCCACGGACCCAGGGAGCATCTTCTATTCCCTCCTGTGCTGGTTTGAAGCTGTTACGTACCCATAAAAGGCCATGTTCTCTTAATCTATTCCTGCGGCTACAGACCTATTGTTGGGTGGGACTTTTTGATTAGGTTGTTTCCATGGAGAGGTGACTCTGCCCATTCAAGGTAGGTCTTAACCCCCTTGCTGGGGTCGTTTATGAGAGGATAAAAGACAGATGAAACTCAGAGAGCTCAGAGATGCGGAAGCGATGAAATCCAGAGGAAAGACTCCAGAGGAGAGAGCAAGACACTGAAGCCAAGCCAGGAGAGAAAGACCAGCAGACTTCACCATGTGCCTTCCCATGTGACAGAGGAACCCTGGATGCCATCAGCTTTTCCTCCTAGAAGTTATCTTCATCCTAATGCCTTAAATTGGACATTTTCATGGTCTTAGAACTGTAAATTTATAACTTAATAAATCCGCATTGAAAAAGCCAACCCATTTCTGATATGTTGCAGTCTGGCAACTTCAGCAAACCGAAACACCTCCCCACTCTCTCCTTTCTGCTTCATGTTCAGACAACACAAGAGCACATAGGAATCCATCTGGTGGCTTCTCTGAAGGCTTCTTGGGCAACATTTCAAAGGGAAGTGGAGGGAAAGAGGGGACATAACTTTTCTTCTACAGCCATACCATTTCAAAAAATCATGGGATTTTCAAGAAAGTTAAAAGTCCACCAACAGAATGGAAGAAAATATTTCCTACTTACATATTCTTTCACATTCAGAATACATAAAGAACTGTACAACTAAAGAATAAAAGATGATGAACTCAATTTAAAAATGGGCAAAAACTGGAATTGGTATTTGTCCAAAGAGATACAAATGGCCAAAGTGAACATGGAGAGTTGCTCAACATCATTGGTCATCAGGGAAAAGCAAATCAAAATCTAAATGCAATACCACTTCATACTTACTAGGATGGCTATTATTAAACAACAACAACAAAACATGAAATAAAAAATGTTGATAAGGATGCAGACAAACTGGAAGCTTTTACATTGTTGGTAAAATTATAAATTTGTGCAGGTTCTGTGGAAGCCAGTTTGGCGGTTTCTTGGAGAGTTCAACATAGAATTACCAGAAGATCTAGCTACCCTTCTTAGTGCATACACAATGGAACTGAAAGCAGGAACTCAAACAAATATTTGAACACTGATGCGCCTGGCAGGACTATTTACAAATGACAAAAGGTGGAAGTGACCCAAGTTTCCATTAACAGATGAAAATATAAAGAAAATGTGGCGTATGCACACAATGAAATATTACTCTGCCATAAAAAGGAATGACATTCTGCTATGTAAGAAAACATGTATAAGCACTGGTGATATGTTGAGTGAAATAAGTCCAGCACACAAAGACAAATATTGTATATAAAATACCTAGGGAAAACAAAGTTATAGAGACAGGTAGTATTCTACAGATACCAGGAACAGAGAGTTATTGCTTAATAGATGCACAATTTCTGTTCAAGATGATGAAAAAATGTTAGGTAAGGGATGCTGGTGGTGGTAGTACTAGATAGTGAATTAATGCTAGTGAAGTGTAGACCTGAAGTTGGCAAAAAGGGGAATTTTTTAATTGAACTTATGATACTAAAATTAAAAAGTTTGTACAAAATCATGGGAAAGAATCTTGCATGTATCATTCACAGCCTTCTTTCATGAGCTCATCTCTTGCTGCTTTGCTTTCATTTCCGTGTGCTGTTTATCCCTGGTGGTACTAATGTTATATTCAGAACTTTTTTGACAGGCCTGAAATATTGACTGTAACCACAGCATGGAATAAAAGCCTGATGATGATTAAGATAAACACACTGGTTTTTATGACTCTCGGGTTCGGCTGGTAGAATCACCTTTTGCAAAGACGTTTTGCAGATGGCTCCGTTTCCTTGGACTGAAGTCTAAGGAAATTAAATTTATGAATTTTTGAATGATGCTTCTCAATGATAACCTCAGGCCACAGGATCCTTGCTGTCAAATGCCCACCAAAATAATTCTGAGGGAGTCTCTGGATGCCAATGTTGAGTACTAAGGTTTCCATTGAATCCCCGTTAATTGGGCTCTGGGCACAAAGAGGCTGCCTCTCTCTTTTCTCTCCTCTTTAATCTTACAGAAGACAGAGAGGTGAGGATGCACACGCCTCTCCTAATAGCCAGGCACTCGTTTCCACAGACCTGCCCAGTCCCTCTCAAGCCCCAGGCTCACAGCACAGCTCCAGGCACATGGGCCCCCTGGCTCAGCAGAGGAAGGTACCATGCTTATAGCGGCCGAAATAAGGGAGCAATGGACACCCAATGCCAGAGCACTGATTCGGGTTGGAGCAGCAAGTGCTGTGCCAGCTGCTGCCGACGTGCTCTGGTTAAACACTGAGTTTGAGTGTGGCTGGGGAGGGCAGCACCCCCGCCGTGAAACAGACCCCTCAGGCGGGAGGGGTGGATGCATCCCACAAGTGACTGTGGAAAACTGAATGATGTCCCTCAATGTAGACACTTTCTTGTCTTAATCGCATTCTTGTGGGGGTGAACCCACTGAACACAGGACCTCTCGAAGACATTATTGTTAGCAAGGTAGGGCCCAAAAGAATGATGGCGAGTCTTAATCCCCGTTACTGCAGACCTAATAAAGAGGACGCCAAAGTCACAGAAGCAAGAAAGGGGAGGGCACTGCCGAGGGACAGAGGAAGAGACGCAGGCCAACGAACCCCAAGGAATATTGGCAGCCGGCACCGGAAGGCTACCGATTTTGCGGAGAAAGCTGGTCTTTTGCTGGTATCTTGAGTTGGGATTTCTTCTGACCTCTGAAACCGAGAGCTGATACATTCCATTGTTTAAGCTGACCCTGGCGTGGTATTTGTCACAGCAGCCTGGAAACGAAGACGTGAATAAGCAAAGCCACGGTGTGGCGCAGGAGGACGCCCTGTGGGAGGCTGCGGACACATCCTTGTTCCTCACCAGCGCCCTTCCAGGATGGCAACACCCATGTCTTCCCTTTCTCTTGTTTCCCCCTCCCCACCCCCCCCCTATTTCTTTCCTTCTTTCTTCTAACAGGCGTTAAGTTCTAAGCCTTCAAGAGACTGTGCGCTCGAGGTCACAGTTGAAAGGTGACAGTGCCCAGGGTCAGTCCCAGGCCTGCCTGGTGTCAGAGGTCATGCTTTGGGGCAGGAGAGATTGCTTTGCATGTGACTTTGGCCCAAGGCTTCCTTTGAACCTGGAGCGGTCATCCTTGTCCGCCTGGGCTCTGCTCCTGCCACTGTGCTCCCACCTCTGCAGGCTTCTTGGCCAAGGTTCGGCTCTCCCGCAGGTGGGAGCCTGGAGGCAAGGTGTTTGGGGGCCAATGAACCCTTGCCTTGGTTAAATTTTAGGGAAGTTAACTCATTGCACCAAGAACGATCGGGCAAGCCTGGGTCCTTTGCGACGTTCTTCCTCCTTTTTCTGAGCCCAAGGGACCACCACTGAGTCCACTCATGTGGGTTTACTGAAAAATAGTCTCATTGTCCCCTCTTCTACAAATAAATGAAGCCAAAGGTGACACCCTGAGAAAATGAGACCTTTCCATTCTGATAGCTCTTCATTCATTCATTCATTCAATAGCATAAATAGGGGTGATAGCAGCCCCTATTTATTGGCCACCCATTGTGTCCCAGGGGCCAGGTGTTTGGCTGCCTTTTCTCTCTTTTCACCACAGTCCTGCAAGGTAATTATCAGAACCCTCACTGAGGTGAGGAGAAAGCCGAGGTTCACACAACGAAACCTTTTCCCAAGGTCAGGCACGACGCACATGGGAAGAGGGAGGCATGATGCCAACTCAGATTAGACTGCGCACATCACTGGCTCCTAAGCCCTGGTATGCTTTCCAAGGGTCAGTGATAAAATAAGGACAATAAGCTTAATGTAGGTGACCTTTCATAAAGCTAAATGTACCTCATTTAAAAACCTGTCCTTTATTCTGCTTTCCTGTCCTTTCTGGTGTAGCAATAGTTTTTAATACTCTTGCTTGGCAAAGAAAAACTATCACCGTCTTGCTTTCCTTTTGTTTTTAAAATGTCCTGGTGCCATAAATCCCTGAGTCTGGGAACCAGTGCCCGACACTGCCACTGAGCCACTATGGGCGACCTAGGAAGGCAGAGGCCTTAACTCTCCCCTCTGCCCTGTAGCACAGTGGCTCGGAGCAGTCCCCATGGGGCCACACTCCCAGGGGGTCAGGGCAGACCTGAGGATGGGCATTTCCCAAAGGCACTCTAGGGTCTGGGCTGCCAGTTGGGACGCCCATGGAGAACTGCAGGTTTAAGGCTGTCACACGACTTCCATCCCCTGTGACGCCACGGGACCTGGGGTGGGGTAGGGGACTGAGGAGCAGGCAAGGGCATTTGGGGAGACTTTTCCTGAATGACAGCAAGAGGTGTGCGAGGGGAGACCCCCTCCCCATCTTAGGCTCGACTGTAACAGCCCAGCCTCCCTGACCATCGAAGAGCCTGTAGGACTTGCCTGGAACTGACTGCACTTATTTTTACTGCTGTTGGAAAAAGTGGCACTGGAGGGAGAGATTGCTGGTTTGTTGCCTGATCACAGGTACAATTTGGTGAGAACATGGCTGTTGAATTGAGGGTCACATGGTAGAGCCACTCCCTAAGACTTATGCATTCTCTGAGTGAGTAAGCTAGTATGCATGTGTGTGCATGCATGTGTGAGGGTGCATGTGAGTGTGCATCTGTGTGATTTAGTGTGTGCATTTGTGAGCGTGTATGAGATTATGCATGTATGATAGCATGAGTGCATGTGTATGTGTGTGGTATGAAGGTGTGTGTACGTGAGTGACTGTGTGTGCATGTGTATAAGTGTACACTATATGTGGGTGTGAGTGTGACTATGTGTATGTGTGTGCATATATGAATAAATGTAAATTGTGTATTGTGTGAGTGCATCTGTATATAAGTGTGGGCATGTGTGTGATTTAGTGTGTGCATGTGTATGCACTGTATGTGGGTGTGTATGTGGGTGTGTATGTGAGTGTGTGAGTATACCTGTGTGCAAATGTGAATGTGTATATGTGATACATGCACAACTGAGTGTGTGCATGTGTGCACTGTGGGTGTACATGGATGTGTGCATACATGAGCGTGGGAGTGTTTGTGAGATGGAGCCAACTTGAAGCCAAAGGCACTCCGCTCTCACAGGAGCCATCAGTTCATATATCGCCTTATCAGTCTCCGAGAGGCGGGTGGAAAGGCAGTGTTCACCGCCCCTTCTCTGACTCTGTTATTAACGTGGTAAAATGAAATGAAGAACTGAGGTAATTTGCAGGGTTATTACAGTCTTAAAATACCTTTGCATGAACTCGACAGATATTAGTCTACTAATACTCTATTATTTTATAAATCACGGAGACTATTGTGAGACTAAGGGGGGCTCCACGATTTGTACAATGCCAACATATGGCCCGCTTTATTGTAGTCATATATCTTAAGATCTATCAACAATTTAAAATTAAAGAATCATTGAACTCATCTAATGCTACCTTCAAAGGACTCCACATGAGATTTTAAAACCTCCCCCACAACCCCCCCCAAAAATCTCTCAACTAGTTTCAACCTGGCATCAGGCATTTCTTGAGTACCATGCTTCTCCAGGGAAGGTCAGAAATTGCTGGGATTCCAGCAAGCTCTAGTTGCATGTTCTCTCGAGCTTGCAGCATTGCACAGAACACATCTGTACATCCAAAAACATCCATCCCACTATGTATTCTGCTATCTGGCCAGCATACTGCACTCTCTGTAAAGGATACAGCCCTTGGTGAGAAAAACAGTTAATACAGAGTCTTGTATTAACTTGAGATCATGAGTAGGGGGCTGGGAAGTCCAGCCATCAACATGTTCATGTGTTAGTTACAGTTCCCCTGAGAAAGAGAACTGACATGAATTGGCTAATGCAACTGTGGGGATTGGCAAGTCTGAATTCTGTAGGGTGGGTCACAAGCTGAAACTTGATGAAAGCGATGCTGAAATTCCCCTGGAGAAGCTGGCTGTCTTAAGTAGAGATAGAAATTCTTCTTCCCAACTTCTGAAATCTTTAGTCCTCACTTTAAGACCTTCAGTTGAGTAGATGAGGAGACACCTCTCATTGCTGAGGACAATTTCCTTTGTTCACTGTAGATACAATCAGCCATAGATGTAATCAATTAACTAATGACTTAAATCCATCTATGAAATAGACTCACGGTAACAAGCAGGCCAGTGCTTGCTTGACCAGATAACAGAATGCCTTGACTTAGCCAAGTTGACACCAAGGGGATCCATTGGTATACAATTGTGCTTCAATATCACTTAATGTAAAGCATTAACAATAGGGTCATTTATAGGATACTGATTGGCAACTTTCAGATTCATGTTTTCCTAATTCATTCCCAAGAACAATGACTGATTAGCATGCTTTGACATACTTGGAGTGGGAAACCTAATTCACTTATCTAAATGATCAACTGTACCTGTGATGAATACAGGTACATTTACATACTGTCTGTTACCTCGTGACCTTGATCCATGAGCTGCAGATGACATTGGAAGGATTGGCAGTGACGAACAGTGTTTATGAAAGATCAGGGAGCCTAGAAGGTTAGGCCATAAGACATTTTCAAAAGACAGCCCATCGCTTGTCAAGTGTGCTCACATGGAACTCTGTGAATCTGCTATAAAACCTTGAACAGACACATTTTAAACATCAAACTGTTAGGAACAATAATATTGTTAAGTTATGTAGCATTTCATAGTCTCCAAAACGCTTTGCCCAAATGGCCGGGCACGGTTAACATCCCATTTGACAGATGAGGTAGCTAAGACAAATGGCTCACCCAGGTTCCCACAGCTGCAAAGTGGTCTAGACTAAGCCTCTGGTCTCAAGAACACAGAGCGCCTGTGATGGGCCGGGGAATTGTCTGAGCATTTTATAGGTTCTCATGCATTCGATCCCAAGCACAACTTTGACAAGGCAGCTACTTGCATCAATTAGAGCAGGGAGTTGGGAGGCTGTCATCATCCCCAGTTTACAGACGAAGAAAACAGAAGCAGAAAAAGGCTGAGCAACTGCACATGTCACAGGCTACTAAGTTTGGGAGTTAGGATGGAAGCCAGAAATACTAGCTGGTTTCAGGCTCTACCATTTGTCAACTGGACAGCTCATAGTCAGTTACCTAACTTCTCAGCACCTCGATGTCCTCATCTGAAAAATGGAAACAATGCCAGTAACGTAAGTTACAGAGGGGTGCTGATTAGATGACTTAGAATATATTAGAAAATTAGTGTCTGGAACAAAATTAAGTGCTTGACTAGCTGATGTAATTATTAATCACCAACCCATGTATTTTCCCAAAAACATTTAAAATAGGGTTTATTTCATTAAGTCTCAATTTATGTGGACATAAGTCTCAATTTATGTTCTGAAATATGTCTCTTTTTGCATAAAGGAAAGTATATTAATATTTTCTATCATCTTGCTTCTAATTAGAATGGTGAGCTCTGAACACTTAGGGATCTGCTGAGGCACCTCGGACCCACCCTGGTGGTGGTGGGGTCAGGCCACTCCCATTTGCACACTGAACAAAAGATTTTTTTTTCTTTTTTTGCACAGGCAGGCACCAGGAATCGAACCTGGGTCTCCAGCATGGCAGGTGAGAATTTTTCTTTTCTCATTCTTGCCCTTGGAAAAGTTTGGCCAAGGGAATTTTTTTTTTAAATTTATTTTGTATTATCAAACCAAAATAACATCTAATATGAGCATGCTTAACATATAATCATTCCGTGTATGGCGTAAAATCAATGGTTCACAATATCATCACATAGTTGTACACTCATCACCATGATCATTTTTTAGAACATTTGCATCACTCCAGAAAAAGAAATAGAAAGAAAAAAGGTAAAACTCACACATACCATACGCTTTACCCCTCCCTCTCATTGACCACTAGTATTTCCATCTACTCAACAGATTTTCACCTTTGTTCCCTCAATTTTTTTCTATTATTGTTTATTACTCCCTTTCATTGTCAACTAGTATCTCAATCTACTCAATTTATCTTAACCTTTGTTCCCCTTATTATTTATTTATTTTTAAAGCATATTTTTTACTCATCTGTCAATATCATAGGAGCATCAGATACAAGGTTTTCACAATCACACAGTCACACTGCAAAAGCAATATCAAAAGGAGCATCAGATACAAGGTTTTCACAATCACACAGTCACACTGCAAAAGCTGTATCATTATACAATCATCTTCAAGAAATATTTCTACTGGGACACAGCTCTACAGTTTCAGGCACTTTTCTGTAGCCTCTCTAATACATCTTAAACTAAAAAGGGGATATCTATGTAATACGTAAGAATAACCTCCAGGATAACCTCTCGACTCTGTTTGAAATCTCTCAGCCACTGACACTTTATTTTGTCTTATTTCTCTCTTCCCCGTTTCAGTCGAGAAGGTTTTCTCAATCCTTTGATACTGAGTCCCAGCTCATTCTAGGATTCCTCCCACATTGCCAGGAAGGTCTACACCCTGGGAGTCACGTCCCATGTAGAGAGGGGGAGGGCAGTGAGTTTGCTTGCCATGTTGGCTTAGAGAGAGAGGCCACATGTGAGCAACAAAAGAGGTTCTCTGGGGGTGACTCTTAGGCCTAATCTTAAGTAGGCTTAGCCTATCCTTTGCAGGGATAAGTTTCATAGGAACAAACCCCAAGACTGAGGGTTCGGCCTATTGATTTGATTGTCCCCACTGCTTGAGAGAATATCAGGAATTCTCCAAATAGGGAAGTTAAATCTCCCCCCTTTCTCGGCAGGCGAGAATTTTGTCACTGAGCCACCATCACACCACCCTGAACAAAAGATTTTGCAACCAAAAGAAATTTGGGAAGCGGTGGTCTGAAAGACTACAGTAGGGTCATCCTGTCAGCTCTGCCCATCAGCATGGATGCTACTCCCAGGTGCTATAGGCCCAGTGCCTCAGCTCTGCTGGGTCCAGTGCGTGGCAGCTGGGCACTTCCAGAAAGCAGGTGGCTTCAGGCACAGACATCCTCATCCCCAAGCTGTGAGAAGGACAGGGTGAACTTTGGAGTGTAAGCATGCATTCAAATAGTGGACTGCGGAGGGTTTTTGAGCAGAGCTGCACCATAAAGCAGTCCCTAAGGGAGAGTGGCAAGGCGAGCTGTGCAGGCAGTGGGGAGGTTGCTGCCAGACCCTGGGCAGACAGGTGGGACAAGGAGCAGGCTGACAGGGCTGAGACAAGCTGGTCCAGGTTGCTGCTAGGGTACCTGGGGGCGGGGAAGGAAGACATTCACTTAGGAGGCAAATAAATTGGGCAAGACTTAAGGCTGGGATGGAGTTGTGGAATAAGTCAATGGGGTTCGAGTCCTTCAGCCTGGCTGGCTTGGAGAAGGGCCAGCTCACCTCCAAAACAGGTGCAGGGAAAGGTGCTGTGGATTGGATGGGGAGGTGGGGGGGGGGGGAGCAGGTCCCGGGGGGAGGGGTCTGGGAGGGTTGGGGCAGCCACCTAGCTGGCCATTTGGAAATACCCTGCAGGAGCTGGACTGTAGGCGCCACCAACTGGGGCTTTGGAAAGATCAGGAAATCTCCCACTTTGTTTGGACAGCTAGATTGTTGGCTCTGTGCCCAGCACGTGAGGGCACAGAAAAGCAGAGAGATTCAAGGACTAAATCTGCGGAAGGCTCAGAGGGAATGGAAGGGTCAGGGGGAAATACAGAGAAGCTGAGATTTCCTCAGACCTTTCCATGCCCCTGCCAGCTCCCCTGACACCTGATACTCCGCATTTCTCAGCAGAGGGGGTGTCACAGGGTCCTTTTCAGGATGGTGGGACAAGACACTCAGAGCCCGCCAGAATGAAGAACTCTGCTTCTCCCGGTTCCTCCTGTACGTCCCTTAGAAGAGAGAGTGTGGGTTCAGGTGGCAAAATGGCCCGTAGAAGGAGAAAAATGAACTATCCATCCTTGGATTTGTGAGAGGCTCACAGCCTAATTCATCATTTGTTACCTCTGCAATGGGACTCTTACCTCAACGGAAAGGGAGGGGGCAGGAAATCTGTCCAGTACAGTGGTGGGTGAGTAGCAGGTATTTATACAAGAAGCCATCTGAATTGACCAATGTGCTGAAATCAATCTGTGAGTTATGGATAAAGAACAATCCCCAGATTTGTTAGCTTCCAGTGTCCTGTTTGCTCAGTCTTTCCAGATGGCCCATTTTTCTCCATTTCCATCCTCAGGGATGTGTGCACATGTGTGTTTTCAAGTGTGTCTTTCTCCCACAAATACGATTATTTGTATCTTGCTGAACTGCAATGTGTGTTAAGTTTGTTTAAGTCTTTGCTTCCCTTCTTACCCCTCTTCAGTAGAGAGACAAAAGCTAGGATAGAGTTTAACAGTCATCTCCCGGGTCCTTATCTGCAAACACGCTTTAACACGGCTGTCCCAGAATATACAGGGAAATGGATTTTGTAAAGGATCAAAGCAAAAATGACTGAGCAGCAAAGCAAAAACAAAGAAATCAAAATAACTTTCTTGGGGCTGTCCCAGAAGGGAGGAGGCTGCGCCATGACGCCCACCCCTTTCCTCACACTCCTTCATATTCCATTTGAATCACGCAAATTGTCACTCTATGAGGCCAATCTGGCCAAATATTGGCAGCCCAAAGTACTACATATTAAACAGGTTAAAACCAGCATGAAGTGGGAATGTAAAACGATGCCACCACAGCATCATGGCATCAAAAGCAGCATGGCAGTTTCTCAAAAAGTTAAACATAGAAAGACCATATGACCTGGCATTTCTTCTCCTGGGTATATACCCAACGAAAATGAAGGCAGAGATTCAGATATCTGCACACCAATGTTCACAGCAGCATTATTCACAATAGCGAAAGGGTGGAAACAACACAACTATCCATCAATGTATGAGTGGATAAACCAATGGTGGTGTATACATATGATGGAATAGTATTCAGCCATAAAAAGGAATGAAGTTCTGATACACGTGACGACATGGATGAACGTCGAAAACACGATGCAGAGTGAAATAAGCCAGACTGAGAAGGACAAAGATTGTATGATTCCACTTATATGGAATATCTAGAAATAGCAAATTCATAAAGACAGCAGGTAGATTAGAGATTACCAAAGGCTGGGAGGAGAATAGGAGGGGAAGTGATTGCTTGGTGGGTATAGAGGATTTGTAAATTTTAGAACTTTTGAAATAAAATTAACAAACATTTTAAAAAGAGAGAAAGAAAGGAAGGGGTAAAAAATTAGCATAAAGGAAAAATGGGACGCAGAAGCAGGGTGTACGTGGAAGGAAGGCAGGTGAAGGTGGAGACACACACACACACACACACACACACACACACACACACAGGGCTGTTGCTAGGCGACCAGCAGCTGAGCCACTCAGCCCCCTGAGACCCTCCCCTGCCCCTGCTGCCGGGCTGGGCAGTCTTGTCTTAGGACTGAGTGTATTTGTGTATGTGTGTAGGGGGTGGAAATCTCCAGAGGATTGCATCCATCTGCTGTATCCTGGCATCCTCCTTTCTCACCTCCCCAGAGGGAGACAGGGTCATCCTTTGTTCTTAACCAGAGCGAAAATAGAGCTCACCAACTTTTCCACAGAGGCCCTTGCTGGAAGCTGGAGAAATAAGTCTCCTCCCTTCACTGAGGGGAAATCGATTTAGCTGCAGGTGTCACCCCAGGACATACTTTATGTACTATTTTTTCTTCCTTCAAATCATTAAATGGACTTTTGCTTACCTATAAGGCAACCAATGTGTTATCTGTCTATAATCCACATCTCAACACTTATCTGCTTCTCCTTGTGCCTTTAAAGTGTTCTCTGTGATCAGCCACCCCTGGTGTCTAGAGAGACATGCCTGCTCGTTGGTGGAGAGCCCAGCTTTGCAGAGAGGAGCCAAATCAATGATGACGGCTGCAGTGCTGAAGACGGAGGCTGGCCCAAAGCACTGCTGCCGGGCACCTCTGGCCCTGGCTTTAGGAGGAGCCTGGTGGCCTGGGAGGTCAGGTCAGAAGGTTGCTAGCATCGGGACCCGTCTGCTCCCGGCTTCCGCACATGCTCCCCACCCCTTGGCTGAGACTCGAATTCCGGGGGGATCCAGACCAGACGGTAACAGATGGCAGCGCTGGATTCGCGCTCGGGAGATGGCATCCCACCTGCCCACCCGAACTCGCAGACTCGCCGTTGAGAGGACACGCAATAGACTGTAGATTTTCTTGGCAACGTGTGCTTTGGAGGGATTCCTGGCTTGCTTGGTAGGAAGCAATCTTGCCTTTTCACAGAACAGCATGACTAACCACAGACGAGGTTGAGGATGGGGGTGTGTGAGTGTATGTGTGTGTGTGCGTGTGCGCGCGCACATGTAGAGGACCAAGTCTATTCTAGATGGCGCTCTGAGAGGTCTAGATTTTTAAAGAAGGCATATATGGCATTTATCCTGCCACAGGCCATAATAATTATTTACTTTGCCTCCAACGCTACTTTACTCAGAGCCCATATTAACATATTTAGTCTTTCAGATGGAATGTTACTAGCATCGTAACCTTGGTATTCATTTCTCCCACACCTGACACCTCCAGGTTATATATGAGGGGAAAACCCTCTACCGCTGTGTGTCTGATGTTTAAATTTTTGCCAGGTAGATCAGAAACTTAATTCAGAGAAACGAAATGGCCCGGGTAAGCCCATCTTTCCTTGCAGACATGAGATTAGGTTCAAAGCCTTTAACTCCTGGGCATTTACGAGGTGTCATGAAGCTGGTGTTAGGGACTGGCATATTCTCTCTACATATAAAGAGAATAAAAGACTGAAAACACAGAGAGAGCTGAGAGTCGATACAGGGAGCATACACCTAACAGAGACATTTGGAGATACTTGGAGAGCCGACATAGGAAGCCACTGGAATCAGAAAAGCAATGCAACCTGGGAGCAGAGGACCAGGAGATGCCAGCCCTGTGCCTTCCCAGCTGACAGAGAAACCCTGGATGCAACTGGCCTTTCTTGAGTGAAGATATCCTCTTGCTGGTGCCTTAATTTGGACATTTTTATGGCCTTAGAACAGTAAACTTGTAACTTAATAAATTCCCTTTGTAAAAGTCAATCCATTTCTAGTGTATTGTATTCTAGTTGCTTTAGCAAACCGAAAGAATGTTCATAATCTTTTCTGATTAAAATAACATTTTAAATTAATTTTTTTCTCTCCTCTAGAGATAGCTTTCTGACAAAAATTTAATGTGAGCCAGAGAGTTGTGCCAAACATGAACTTCAAAATATTTTAGTAGCCATGTTAGAAAAGTAAACTGAAACAGGTGAAATTAATTTTAATTATGTATTTTCTTTACCCTGATATATCCAATACACTGTCACTTCAACAAATAACCATCAATGTAAAAAATCATTAATAAGCTATTTAACATTTTCATACCAAGTCTTCAAAATCAGTATTCTACATCCATGATACATCAGCATTTGAAGGGCAAAGGTTCAATCGCCACAGGGGGCTGGTGGCCACTGCACTGGACAGGGTGGTTTTTTACTTTCCTGGTGCTTCTGTCCCCATGGCTTTCTCAGGATTGGGGAAAATGTGCAATATACAACAATGACCTATGTACTGTCTTCAATTTCTTAGAAAACACAGACTAGTAAATTTCACTCCATTTCTTGGAGTCACAAGGACAGTCTATCCCTTCGGTTTGACAGAAGTGACAGCTGTCAAGGTCTTCATGTAACGTGGTAGGCTGGGCAGAGGGGAGGCACCCAGGCATCTGGGGGAAACAGGAGCCCCGTTGCCTCACTTTATGCGGCAACTTCCTAAGCAAAACTCAGAGTGAGGTTCACAGTGGCAGAATCGGGGGGGATGGAAAGGACTCTGACTTATCAAGGTCTACATCAAAAGGAAGAAGTTGTGCTAACGAAGTGTAATAGCTACTCATCTCAAGTGAGGGGAGAAGCACTGGAGCCAGGGGTCTTTAGGTGTAAAGGAAAATGGTTTTTTCGTGTGCTGGCCTGTTTCCCTGTAGACAGGATACCATATTGCATCATGAGCTCCAGGAGAACCTTATAAGGAAGGGCCACGCCTCAGCCATTCCAATCTAGTGAAAATCTAGTCTATTTTTAAGGAATCCAAGAGAAAAAGCCCGGAATCTTCTGCCATGAACAGCTTCCAGCATGCCATCTATTGGTTCTTGCTGTCAGGAAACTCCTCTGAAAGTCTTATTTAAATTATTCTTACTATAACTAAAGCATACTTTCCTTCCTGCATTTTTAAAATGTTCCCCCAAATAGACATTCAGATTGGGAAAAAAAACAAAGAAAGAAATTTTAAAGGAAAAACAGTAGGACAATAAGACTTCGGAAGCTCAGTTTAAATTCCAAACATGCCTGGCCCCGCTTTTCTGACTCTGGAAGCCTCAGGAATAGAGTGGCTGAGAGGCATCTATGAGGGCAGCATTTCTAACTTTGACTGAATGTCTAATTGGTCTCAATGACTTGGGGTGATAAAAGCAGAAGGCATTGGCTGCAGGTTGAGCAGGAGAGTGACTTGTCCGGACCTCCTGCTTAGAATTTGACCAACGCTCCTGTGGGCTCACAGCATCTTTCCAAAAGTTCCCAGGTGGGATTTTGCGAATGGAGACGCCATGTGGTAAAGGCCACGGTGCCCAAGATGTGCCTGTGGATTTGGAATGAGCCTTTGAGATATTCCCTCCTAAGATGTGCACCTTTGACTACCTCCCCTTCCCCAAAGGGGTCATGAAGGACTTCCTTGGTGCACTCAGGTTTCAGAGGCAGTGTCTGCACCCAGGAAACCCAAAGTGCTTTAAAATGAGCAATAAATGTTAGGATGATGCCCAATTTTTCTTCTTTGTATGCTGTATGGCGGGGATCACATTTCATTCTTTTTCCATCTGAGTATCCCCTTATTGCAGCACCATTTGTTGAATTTTTGTTTGGTTTTTCATTTATTTGCTTGTTTGTTTGGGAAGTGCATGGGCTGGGATTCAAACCTGGGTCTCCTGCATGGCAGGCAAGAATTCTACCACTGAACTACCTCACACCCCTCATTTTGTTTTATAAAGGCAAATGCTTTCCTGGCAGTGGCCAGAATCTCACCACTTAGCATGAAACTATCTGTGTGGTTCTCTGTGTTACCAGCATCCTTCTGATAGGAACAAGTTCTTGACTTTCTGAGGCATTGGACAGCCTGGTAGTCAATGGCTGATTGCAAGTCAGCTTCCTCTTCTGTTATGCTAGACAAGTTTTCCTGCTTCTGAAGATCTGATGGATAGCCTTGGATATGTCTTTTACCCTAGAAGTTAATGGCTAAAAAGCCAGACCTACTACCTCTGCCTCTTTCATACTTGTCTTCCTGGCAGTCACCCTTGTGCAAATCCCTTTACTGCCCTGTGAGAGAGAAACATTCTATCCAAGCCTTTCTCTTAGTCTTATAAACCTTGGTAGGAAAACTTAAGTGCTATTTCTACCCTCCCCATCCTGCAAGTCCAAGCAAAAGACTGGGATGGGAAAGCCATTGGTCAGTCTAAGGAATATTATAAATATTCAGAAAGGGTCCTTAATAACAACAACAAAACTTTCAGCACTTAATACATTTTGGTCATTAAAGTATAAATGAATCTGAAGGTTATCACTAAACGAACTGAAAATATCAAAAAGAGGAGTGGGGGAGGCAAGATGGTAGATGCTGTGCAAAACTTAGAGCTGGGACCCAATGTGCCAGAGAATGGGAATTACCTTGAGAAAGGCTACTCTGTCAAGCAATGTGACCCTGCACACCAGAACTTTGTAGAGGAGAAGGAAAGGCCTATATTTAAGTTGGCTTTTTTCCAATAGTTTTCCCAAGTTCTCTTGAAGTCCATGTTATAATAACACACAAGGGAGGTTAGAATCCTTCCTTCCTTCCATCTATCATCTATCTTATCCATCTATTCATCTATCCATCCTTGTGCTAAACTTAATTGCCTGCCAAGCAATTGGAGCCACAGTAAGAAGTGCTTTGGGGAATTAACACCCAGTCATCTTAGGAGCAATCCATATTTTCATTCAACAAGTATTTAGCTAGAGACATATGGGTACAGCACTGGGCTGCAATACAGGGATACACAGTGGTCAAGACTCAGGCCCAGCCTTCGTGTGCTGGTGGCCCCAGGAAATGCTGACAAGTAAATGGGTGCTGGCAATGAGGGAGACAAGTGCTGCTACAGGGAACCCACAGTGAGGGGCAGCCAAGGCTGGAGAGTGAGTGGGAGGTCACTGAAGTCTTGAGGAAAAAGTGTTTTCCATTTCCAGGTTGTGGACATTAGGCTGACCAGAAACCATCCAGGTGCGTGGTGTGGGGGCAGGGGAGTGGGGAGGACAGCGTTATGGGGAAGGGAGAGTAAGAGGGGAGGTATGTTCTCGAAAGGGCGTGGGAAACATATGTACTTCTTGTGTTGTCCTAATTCAACATTTTCTTGATATTAAAGGGTGAGCATAACCTTTCCACAGCTGTGAAAATCAGTCATTAAATGTCTGTTCTGCAATTCAAGTCTATTTCCGATATCTCATTCATATTGCCCCAAGGCAGGCTGGCCACTGGTCAGTAAGTTAGCTGCCACTTGAGGACTCAGTTTCCTGTTTCAGAGGATGGCTGCTTTCCAAGCCTGTTAACTCTGGTGTGATAAAAGGGGATAAAACACACCAGACCACTCAGCTATCAACTCCTCACACTCACTGCTAACAGTTAAGAGCTTCCAATGCTTTGTTAGCTCACAATTCTGCTAATTGAAGAGATTTTCCCCTGGACTGCTTTGCTCCTCCAAATCCCAACCAGGAGTTTGACTTATAGTAAATGTCAAGACCGCAGGTCAAGACAATTAGCCAAAAAAGGGCCTACCCGAAATGTGGCGGAGCTCTAGACACAGAGATACACTAACCACAACATTTCCTTGTAACAATAGTTGGAGAACTGTAAAACAGTAATAACAACAAAAGAAGTACTCAAATGCACCCAGATTGGTTACTAGCTAAACAATAATGGCATATTCATGGAATTTATGCAGCTATCAACAAAGATGACAGAATTTATAGTGACCTGGAAAATGTTAGCAAAAGACAATGTTAAATGGAAAAATAGAGAGATATAGAATTACTCATACAGTATTATTCCAACCATATAAGAAATAATATATATATGAAAAATGCTAGAAAGAAATTCACTGAAATGACAATAGGAATTTGAGAAAGGGTGGCATGATTATGAGCCTTTTCCCTTTTTCTCTGTTACTATATTGTATTTATAATGCTATTTCAATTTAAAAACCATTAGTCATACAGGAACACAAGAGAGAAACTGAAAAAAAAATTAACTCTTTTAAGTTAGCATTTTGAACATTTTCAAATCCAAGCAGTATGTCCAAAAGAGCATGAGATGAGAACGTCTAAATGTGAAGCTGCCAACAGAAGCAATGTTACTCCCAGCAAACGGACATCGTTTCTACCACCAATGACCTGTGGCCACTTCATGGCAAGATGTGACAGGTGATGAGAATGACAGGGAGCAATGCCCCAAGAATCTCAGGTGGACACTGAGAATATAAGCAAACACAATTATGAAAGGTGGGGTTGAACGACAGATTTCTTTAAATCCAGTTTGGAAACGTCACCATTCTTTGGGGCTCCGGGTAAAATTGTGACCTTTTCAAAAGCAAGATGAACTAGGGTAAGGTCTATAATTCTAAGTCTCTGGCTTTTCCAAAATCAGCACATGCTTGGTTTGGTACAAAATCTGTTTATTTCTTGAGTCTTGGTTTTTCTTAATGCTCAACAGTGATGAAAATGTTGGCGCAAGGGACGGGGTAAGGGGTTTACTTGGCCTTAAAGGAGAAGATGTTGCTTCTGTTTCTTCAGAACTTTGAAAGCTTAACTGGAAAATAATAAGCTGTCTTCTTATCCCCTCTGAGCAAGGAAGAGGACTAAATCAGTTTCAGTTGCAGCAGGGGTTATTTAGGTTATATTGTAGTACTATTCATTCTAAGTAGAACAAATAGCTAAAGGCTGTTGTGGAATTTCCTTTTCTAGAGATTATAACAATAGGTCAGATATACATCTGGCCTTGAATGGCTTAGGCGGGTGTACGTATTAACAGAAAGAACAAAAATAGAATGCACACATACCCAAGACACTCTGGTGCTTCCTAGTGCTTCCCTCCTAGATTTTAACAGATACAGATTTAAAACAATTTACATTTCTCCCTCCACTGGTTACACCAAAGTCTGAACCAGTTTTGTGTCAGAAAAAATTTAGAAAGTTGAACCCAAGTAATGTACCTGTACGAGGAGTTCCAGCTTCCTGTCATCAAGAAGATGTACTTGACATCGGCGGCCCTCCGTCATCTAAGAAAAAAGAGAAATGATAGTCACCAGGAGTCTGGCACCCCAACAGACTGTCAGAGGGTCCCCCATGTGCATCTACCAGGCATATTCCTCTTGGCAAAATATCTCCCTGGAGCTGGCCTTATAATGCCATAAGTGGCAGGATTGATTCCTTCCTCCCTCCCTTCCTCCACCCATCTCTTCTTCCCTCCTTCAAAAATATGTATTGAGAGCTTTCTGCATGCCAGGCACTATTCTGGGAGCTGGAGGGAACAGCAGGCTTACAAGACAAGGTCTCTGCTCTTATAGAGCTTAAATTTCAATGGGGGAGGCATAAAATAAACTAGCAATAATACATAACATAGTATCAGGTGGTGATAAGTGCTCTTCATTCTGATTCATTCTTCCAGCCAATGTTTTTATTGCCATACATAGAACAGAGCTTGGTATTGGTCTCTGCCACCTCTTCTCTTGTCCCTCTTGCCCGTGATCAGAGAATTTGATTTTCGGATTAATCATCCCCTCACCTCACTGCAACCTGAGTCCCTACCATCTTCCATCAACTGACAGAGGGAACTGGCGAGGAGAGCCATGTCAACCCAACCCTGTCCCTTGTGCCTTTTGGGACAGATAGCAGAGTGGTTGAACCAAAAGAGCAGCAGGACAGGACCATGAGGGCAGGCCTCGTTGGACTTCACCGGTTATTGACTGTGGGATTTGAAAAAGTCTCTGCATCCCTATACCCAAGTGGCCAAGGCAAAGATGAGCCAACTGGGCCCAGTGGGCTGCTGGTAAATGTTTAAGGACTGGCTCTCTGGAGGAATAAAGCCTTGGTTGGAAACACTGGCTGATTTCCCTGGTGTAAATGCCTTAATATGCCTGATTTCAAGCTACTAACACAATGTCCCTAGCAGTGTTTCCCACATGCAGGTATACAGATATATCTAAAATCAAGAGCATGGGTAACAGCAAAACGTAGTCAAAAAATTAGTAAGAGGTGTGTTCAGTTTATCACCTTTATTTTGGATATAATTTATTGAATTGTAAGTTGATACAATTTAATTTTAATAATGGCTGTACTCTGCAAAATTCCTGAAAACGTAGCAATCAGCTCTCCCAACCTGCCGGAGACAGTGCCAACATACATTGTCTGGACCAGATAACTTTTAAGTCTCCTCCTACCCAAGCGTCACAGAGCCCCCTCTATAGACAATCTCTCTCCCTCTAGCCCCCATTGAGGGTGCCTTCTGTTTCCTCACCTATCGGCCACTTCCAAGCTGACCAAAGGAAAGGATGCATCCTGTGAAACCATCAGAATCCTTCTCCTAAGTGCTCCCTCCAGGAAAGATGGAAAAGAAGCCTCTGCTCTCCACTTTCACCAGGGACAGTCCTCTGACCAACAGCACAGCCAAGGCTATCATGTACTCCATGGGAAAAAAGAAACCTTTTCATCCTGCTTCTCATCAAGTAGATTTCCCCAGCTATAGGACTTGAACCAAAGACCTGCTCAGAGAGTGCTATCTTGAAACTTCCTTGCATCTGAGTTATATGTAGCCGTCTCCAGCTCTGAGACAAATCACCAAGAAAAGTCTCCCATACACATAAACCCTCCACCAAAGAGATTAAAATGAAGCAAAAATTGAGGGAAAAAGTTCATTCCAAAGAATGACTTGACATTTTGAACATATAAGCCGGAGCAAGGAGCTATGGACACAAGTTGATGCATAGATCTTCTTCACCTTTTGATCTTCTAACTTCAGGTGTTAATGGCTCTAACAGTCCCATCCAGAAGCCATCAACAACGCACACAGCAGAGTCCCTAACTGATTAACTTAATTGTAAAAACCCATTGCCCTCATTTCAAGTATTTCAATAGCAGCCTCTACAATTTTAAAATTAGACTGAACTATGTGCCACGAATCAAATTTTATAGATGAGTTTTTCATTAAAAAATACACTAAAATGTTTAATTTCAAGCTGCAATAGGGGAGTTCAATGCAACTGTATAGGTACGTTGGATAAAATCTTAGCGCTACAGCAGTTCAGCTCTTCTCAGAAAGAATATGAGGTTATCAGAGTGGAAGCGTTAAAGCCATCCAGCATACTCTTTTGAGTATTTCTTTTGAAATTCTTTTAAAAACATTTATTACAGGCTTGAGAGAATTCTATGAAGTGTGGTGATGGGGTCAATGTAAAGAAAGAAATGTTGCTTCTTCTCTGCATTAAAGTACAACGTTTTGAGCTTCATCTTATTGTAAAAGCTTAAGGGTATAAGCACTCTCTTGAGTAACTTTTTCACACTATAATAAATTTTATGAAAACAAAGGATACTGGTACTTTATGAAAGGCATGACTGTGTCAAAACTTTAATCATAGTAGTAAAGAATGGTCGAATATCATTTTCTCAAAATAATTGAAACCACAGAAAGTGTAACTTGACATTGAGTTTGGACCCATACTTAAGGTTCTCTTTTTCCACTGCATAGTAAAATTCTCATTACATTAAATAATCTCACCTTATCTGCTCAGCAATTTAAGGAAGCCACTATGTTTTGAGCTGCTAATATCTACACAAGGTTTCTGTCTATCTCTCTCTTCAACAAAGGTTGAACACTAATTCCTGGGGAATCTGAAAACAAGCTTCACAGTTTAATACCTCTCTTCTAGGAGACAAAACGGCCCTGACAAAAGTCAGTGCAGCCTGGTGAACCTAAAACAGAAAGTCACCGCTGTTGGCCGTGATTTTGAAGGTACAACTTTCTTTGGACCACACCTCTGTGGCTTTTTCGCAAAAGGGGGACCTGTTGTTACTCTGTCCTGCGGTCAGATTGGAGGATTCCATCCTTATCATCAGTACCTAAAAGGCTGACCAGTCTGGTTGGGCACATAGAAAGCCCAGGTTTATTCAGGCTTGCTGGGCAGATTGAAATTTTCTTTAGAATACAAACAATTGTAAATACTACCACTTTCTTTCTTCCTATTTTCTTTTTACATTTTCAGCTGCTCAGTATAGCGAAGCCCTGACACCACCATCCAAGGAAGTCCTTTGGAGGACAGGGTCCTTGCGGGAGTCAGCAGGCTGCCATTCCAACCTGAAATTGTCTGGCTGCAATACAATTCCACGCCAAGCGGCAGCCTACTGAGTGACTACAGTTGTACAGGATATTTAGAAAAACATTACTTTGAAAGGGAGGTGTCCACCCCATATATCTAACTTTGTTGTAAAGCTACACTGGGTACATCAGTGTGGAAATGGATCGGCGGCACTAACTTACGTGAACACAGCACAGCATGGAATCACACGTGCAGCATCAAGGCGGTCAAGAAAACGGACATGCATATGGCTAGGATTAGGAGGGATAAATAAAAAAAGCATGGGTGCCCCCTCCCAAACATGACTAATTATGTCCCTCCTCTTTTTCCCTATTAAAAAAGCATAGAAAAGCAAAGGACACTGCCCAAGGAGCCTGAGAAGCCTTTTTCTCAGCAAATTTGTTTTAGATTACATACATATATATATAATTGTTTTAGTAGACTTTATTTTTTTAGCGCAGTTTCAGGTACCAGAAAAATTATGCAGAAAGTAGAGTTCTCATATATATTCCCCCCACCCCCACCCACACAGCTTCCCTATTACTAACATCTCGCATGAGGGCAGCACTTTGTTACAATGGAGAAACCAATACTGCTATGTTACCAGCAAGTGAAGTCCATGGTTTACATTAGGGTTCACTCTCTGGTTGTACAGTTCTATAGGTTTGACAAACGCATGATGTCACGTATCCAACATTATAGTATCGTAAGAATTTCACTGCCCTAAAAACATCCTGGGTTCCAGATATGCATCTCTCCCTCTCCCTTCCCCCGAACCCCTGGCAATCCCTGATCTTTCAGCTGTCCCTAAAACCACTGCTTTCCAGAATGTCATGTAGCCAGGCTCACGTTGCCTTTTCAGACTGGCTTCTTTCACTTCACAAGATGCATTTAAAGTTCCTCTGTCTCTTTATAGCTCATGTCTTTTTATCACAGAAAAGCATTCCATGGAAGGAATGAAACGCAGTTTGATAGGGCATCTTGGTGGCTTCCTGTTTGGGGCAGTTATGAATAAAACTACTGTAAAGAATGGCATGCAGGTTTTCGTGTGGACGTCAGTTTTTGACAACTGCCTCTATTTCTAATATATAAAAATCAAATCTGTTAACTTAAAGATGAGAATAATAATTGTCACATAGGCCGGAATTTGCAGAGTGAGTGTCTGGCAAGTTCTCTCTCTCCTGGCAGCATTGCATGGGAAACCGACTGTGATCAGGAGAGGTTCAAGGTAATTTATAAATATCCATAGTTAAGGGAGTTGTCTACAAAAGGCTGCTATACTCTTCATGGTGCAGGGACCAGCTAACTAACTAGCTAATTAATTAACCTCCAATATCACCCTGCCCCCACTGTGCCTAGCCGTCAATGACAGGATTCTTGAAACAGAGTTGCAGGGAATGGAGTACTGTATGTGAATTTACTTTTTCTGGCTCAGGCTTTAGGCTGTTCCAGACACGGGAAGGCAGCCTCAAAAGTACTCTGCTGGCCATACCACATAGGAATACGGGAGGCAATGGAATTCAAGGTTGGCAAGCCTTTTCTTAAACAGTACCTAAGCATTCGGGGTTTGGGAAAACCTCAAATATGTTTTATTAAGAATACTTTCTTTTCCAATTTGAAACCAAGTTAGCCCCATTGTCATATGCTTCTTATTATCACCTTTCCTGTACATATCACATTTCATCCTCTCTCCCTCTACTTCTCTCTCTCTCCTTTGGGAAGAGGTTTATCACACTTCTTAGATGTCCTCTCTCTCCCTTTCTTGACCTTTGCCAAATAATTTATATACTATGATGGTATCTACACGGTGGAGGAAGAGCTTGGAAGAAATAATGCCCGTTTCACTGATAATAATATTTTTATAGAAATGTAATACACTTGGTGTAAATTACTGTAGAGTAACAGATTCTGAACTCAGGGAAACACACGTGATTCCAAAAATAAAAGTGAAACAATATTCAGCTGGTACATGGCATTATTCTATTTCTTCAGTTTCATAAGGCTAACTTATACTGAAACTGCTATCACTGGTGGTAGGGAATGGGGCATGGAAAAGTGAGATGGTCAGAGGGATGTTCACAGGCTGGAAGGGTCTTTTTAACCTATTCCTTCATGCCTACTTGTTTATGTGTCTGTGCAAATTTAACTGTTTGAGAATCACACCCATTTTTGAGACAAATTAATGAAACAATTAAATATATATTAAAGGCTTCCTAGAATCACACAAAAGAAACAATTAACATTTCCAAAGTGGGAAATTCCAAATGTGGGAAATTACGGTTACGGCCAAAACTACCTGAAATCCTGCCTCCTAAAACTCTATCATCAAGAAGAAAATTCAGATGTCCAAAATATCCCAGACAAAGCCCATGGGAGTCTTGAGGCGCCTCCTCCTGGACCCCTTCCGCTGGCCTCTGCGGACACCCTGGGGACGGGGGGTGGATGACAGCAGCACCCGGCAATCTGCCCTTTGACCTGAGCCATTTCGTGGCTCAGAAGGAAATTCCAAAGCCATGAATGAAACTTCCCAGTGCAACTCGCCTTTGCAGCTTCCGCTTACTAGGTCACTTCCAAGTGGCACAACCCTTACCCACTTCACTTTCCTCCTCAAAAGCTCAGAGGCTCCAGGGCCAGGCTGCGTTCCCAAAAGCAGCAGGACCACAAAACCTCAGTGACCAGAAAGCACCTTCCAGCCAGGAGGAGACAAGCAAGGAAATGCATTCACCGGTGCCCAAAGAAATTCACCGGTCAGCAAATACACATATAGGAAGGGCTTCAGTCAACTTCAAACATGCTAAAACATGCCCCCATTGCCTGCCCATACTAAACCTGTACCAAGGGAGGAACAGATCATACAATTGTGAGCATAGGGAACTCTGCTTGTAACATTCGCAGATTAAAAGGATGTCCGTTTTTATTATAATTGTTCCTCTGTTTGATTTATCTCAAGCTTCTCCTTTGTGTTTATAAATGATCTCCCATTAATATAAGATGTTAAAGGAAGGAAGGGAGATGTGAGGAACTAGACATGACAAGCCTCATTCCAAGTGCTGACCACCTTGCTTAAAGACCTCAGGTAATTTATTGCACCTGTGGCTTTGCCATCCTGGAATTGGAGGAACTCTCACGGCCGGTTCTTGGGCAACGCAGGAAACCCAGATGAAAGTCCCTCAGTGGACGTACATATTAGAACCAAATTAAAGGACAATGTGGTGGAACACGAAAACCGAGGCAGCCTTGGAGGCCTCAAGCTCAGTTCTTGCATGTGTGCATCTGAGCCAGACGAGCACTTCACGGAGGTGGGGGTAGGGGTGAACTCCGGGAAATACATTCTGGAGCCGCTGCCTCAGAGGTGGGAGACCGCCCTTCTCTGCCTTCAACAAAACAGAGCTGGGTTTTCCAATGACGCAGGGAGAGAAGCCACAGCTAAGCGTGTTCAGGCCACACGAACCCTACGTGGATCATGAGTCTCCAGGAGAAGGAACGTCAACTCCAACCCTCTCCAGGGCCTAAAGCTTGGACGGGGAGACAGCCAGATAGGGGCAAGGACAAGCAGGAAGCTCACTGCGGCCCCTGCAGACCATCTGGCGGGAAACTCCGACCCAGAGCTCAGCTGCAGGCAGAGGGTGGCAGCGAGATCAGAGGGATGTGGGGAGGGAAGGGCACTTTCTCCTCACTGCAGACACTGATGTTGGGAAGCCGCGTCTCAGAAGTGGAAGGCCAAGGTCCCGCTGAAGCGTTTCCACCCGGGTCAGTGGATGGGCCTGTCCCGTGAGTGAAAGCCCAGACTTTGAGGAAGGAGGACCCAATCCAAGGGAAAGCGCCCTGGACCCCAGGCACCGAATCCATGTGCGCAGAGAGGAACACCCACGGGCGGGGGTGGGGGACGGGCAGATCCACTTGCAATGTGCAGTACATTCTACCTCACCGGTGACCTAACAATGGGCATTTGGTGGTCACACTTAGGTTCTGCTGCTGCTTGAGTATCTTCCCAAAACAAGATTTTCTTTACGTCCGCGTAGGCTGTGTTATGAATAAAGGGAAGCCTTTGGACACCCAAAGAACGCAATTATGTGTGTGGAGGGCTCCCAAAGGAGATTTGGAGAACCCTATGTGTGGCATGTCCACAGTGTCAGTGCACATACCTAATTCACAGCCAGTATCTTCAGGGTGGCTTAAACAGGGACACGGCTGGAAACCCTAAGCTGAAAGATTTCAAAAACGAGACAATAAAAGGATCTTTAAACGTATGTTCAAAGCAAGAAGAGGACGGCAAGGACCGGGTTCCTTGTTTGCAGCAAGTGGGTTTTTTGTTAGAAGACGAACCACTAATATACACACACACACGCACACCAACTGCACCTTTCTGGAGTTAGGCACTCCAGAAAAACGTTCATAAATTACATGCACTCCTGTGGGTGTGAACCCCTCTACCTAGGACCTTTTGATGAGGTTGTTCAGATAAAGCATAGTCCAGGTTGGGCCTTAATCCCTTATGAAGGTCACAGAGAAAGAAAACCACAGGGGAGCAGCCAGAAGCTGGAACTCGCAGAATCCGGAGAGAAGGGAGAGGCCGCCATGTGCATTGCCGTGTGACTCCTGTCCCAGGAGTCCTGGTCCCAGGACCAAGGATCACTAGTAGCCAGCCCCAGAATGCCAGGCTTTAGGAAGAAAGCATTGCCTTCATGATGCCCTGAGTTGGACTTTTTCCTCGCCTCAAAACCATTAGTTAATAAGTTCGCATTGTTTAAGGCAACCCATTGCATGGCATTTGCTTTAGCAATGAGGAAACTGAAAAACCTCTTACATCGAAACCAAATCTGATGGGTTTATAAAGCTAAATATTAAAAGTAAGCACGTGGTTATTAGGATTTTCTAAGCATAAAAGCAATGGATGAGCCAAAAGGGAAAAAAATGTATAGACTTGACTACATCAAAAATAATTAAAAATAATAATAATTAGGGTCCACAAAGCACCATAAGCAAAAAGAAAAGGTTAATGCAAATTGGTGGGGGAGATAGCAAATATAACGATGGGTTAATATACTAAAGATATAATTAATTACTAGATATTTAAAATTAATTAGAACACCACCATAGAAAATAAAATTCCCTTTAGGAAATAAATTTAAAATCCAAATGGCTAAAAAGTTCATTAACTCAGTGATTTCTCCGCCAGGAACCATCCATCTATTTATAACAACAAAGAATGAGGAACAACCATGCATCCACTGATCTGAGGATGGCTAAGAAATTTACAAACTAGTGTGTAGTCACTGAACTTTGTTTTCAAAGACATTTAATCCTAACCATACAAAATAAGAGGAATCTGGAAAGGAGGTTCTAGTTGCAGGCATTGAAGCTCAGTGCCTAGAAGACACATGCACTGTGATTAAAGTACAAACTGTTTATCTATATATACATATATGCATATATCCTACCCCCCCAAATTTGCAACAAAGCACAGAAGGCAAGCTTATCAAATTTATAGACAATAAAGAGCTGACATATTTAAATGGTAGATTCGAAATTTAAAAATTGGGGTCATGTCATTTATAAGCTCTGGATCCTACCTCACTTGGCATGCTAGAAGTAGAGTCTTTGCATCAAGAATTAAGAGGCCTCCTGCTCAGCACCATTGTTAAAGCATTTCGGGAAGTCCGGGCTCAAATCTGGAGACCATTTCTTATGTAGGAAATGAAAGAAACCGGAGAAGACCAAATCAGGTGATGAAATTGGGGGAAGGTCTGGATCTGTGTCTTCTCAGGACTGATGGAAGAGACGGATGCTTAGCCTGGATATAGAAAATTCTAGTGCCAGGGTGACCCTGTAATCTATTATCATTACCAAGATGCTTTCATGCATGAAGAGGGATGCTATTATCAATTACCAGGATGCAACAGGTGTAAACTGGTACAGCCCTGGGCACCTCAGGATGTGGGGATTTGCCAATTTGATATGCTGCAATGAGAGAGAAGTACGCTTGTAGGCTTTGCTGTAGTGGGCAGAAATAGAACTGATGGGTGGAAGCTCCCAAAGACACATTTGAATTCAATAGAAGGAAGGACTTTCAGACAAGCTTTCAAAATGTTGTTCAGAAAAGAATGAGTTTCCCCCTTATTCCTGCAAGGGATCCACTGGGATCTGATCGCCACTGGCCAGGGATGCTGTAGAAAGGAGGAAGTGGGCTGCACCCACGGTCATCAGCTGTGACATTAGGGCACAGTTAGATGTGCACACTCATAAACAAGGACTCCCAATATATTCATTCAAATCACTGATATATTTACTTGTAACATATCCTGTTCCTGTACCATGTAGAATTTAATGAAACCTATGTTCACAGCATTCGCTCACTGCTACAGAAGACTTAAAAAAAAACCGCAGTACAGAATGATGGCACATCACACACATCTCTATTCCTTAGCCTACCATTTTCTCTTGTGTAAATGTGTAACCGAACATGATCGATTTGAAATGGAAAGGTGTTGTTGGTTTGGCTGAGCATTCGGGCGTTGGCTAACTAAAGAACCTCAGCAATAATGTTTGGCAACATGAATTTGCTTATTTTGCTCAAATGACTAGTCAAATATGTCATCTTAAGTTTTTATTTTTTTTTTGCTTATATCATAATCAGCAGGGTGGGACACATTGCTGTTTACTAGCCATGGGTCTCATCTTACAAAAAATTACCACATTTCTACTATATGTATTTTGTTGCATTAAAATGATAAATGTATGTATTTGAAATATAACGATGTGACTCTGCATAATAGACACTCGATAAATATTTTTGCATTAATTAATAAATTCATATTTAAGTAACATGTTCTTATACATTGTTTCAAGGGCAATTATATAATACAAAGAGTATACTCAATTTACATTCAATGAGATAGGTTTTAATTTGCCCATCATGCAGAATCACATCCAAAACACACGTTGATTGCAGGCTCTGGAACACACACTTTTTTTGTAGTTTATACACCTGCGTGACCCCTTATTCCCCTTAGGGCACAATCCACACTGTGGTCAGTGGTACCTGGGGCATTTTGCCACACAGGTGAGCGTTGTTTGGGACAGGTTTTCCTTTCCAGAGTCACTGCCCCTGGAATGTGTTTAGCAGAAAGTAGTATTCTTGTTCCTAGTAAGCTTTTCAAAGACTCCCCTTGCAGGTCCTTGGTGGCTCTCGAAGCTTCGAAGCTTCGTGGGAGAAGAGCCCTGATGAAGGGGTTGGCCCTGGAACCTGCTTTGCAGAATCTGTTCCTTTAGGCAGGGGCATCTCCTCAGTGCCCAAGTCAGGTGTTCAGGCAGGCTGGGTCAGGAAGGAAGCTCTCCAGCACAGCAGGTGAACCTTGGGAGATTCTCATGCCCAAATCAGAACATATTTCCGAAGCAGGGGTGGGGTGGGGACAGGTCTAGGGGATGATGCTGGGGAGGGGGTGCATTCCTGGGAGTGCGCTCCTGGGGGGTGGCAGTTCCCAGAGGGTTGGTCCTGGGAAGATGGCCCTGGGATAGGGACACTTCTGGGGATGAGTCCTGGGAGGGTCAGTGCAGAGAGGGGTGGTCCCAGGGAGGTCTAAGGGTGAGCTGGTTCTGGAGGGACCAGTCCTGGGAGGACGCCAGCCTGGCTGCCTCCTGAGCTGCCCAATAACATTGACAATAGGTTGGGGGAGTCAGGCTGGGAAAGGAGGGGAAAGTATAAGGGAAGGAAGGCGGGAAGGAGAGGACTCCAAAACCAAAACATGTTTTTCCTCCTTTTCACTCCACAGTCTACAGCTTGGGGGATGGGGTGGTGGTGGAAATGCAGCCACAGGAAATCAGACTGTGCTTTCAAATGCAATGGCCCTGAGGAAGCGGAATTCTAAAAATATCCAGGGTGCATATTATCACTGAGCAGTTACAGAAATAAAGACGCTAGGCTCTATCTTTCTGTTAGTCAAATCAAAAATTCTAATTGGACACAGAACAATTTCTCAAAGCTTTCGGCAGGAGGTAATTATTGTGTTGACAACACAGAAAAAAGGGTGAAACCGATCCTGCTGTTTGGGCTGTTTCCATGAAAGAAGGAAGAAGAGATAACGTTTCTGCCTGGATCCAAACTGATTAAAAAATGACAGGCTTCCCTACTGGATTTATCCAGTTACGCCAGTAGCAAACCGTTGCCATGTCATACCAAACCCTCTGGTAACCAACCTGCAGTGTCCTTCCAGCACAGTCTTCATGTGATAAGATAACACTAAAAGGAAACCCCCAGGTTTTAAATCAGAAGAGATACATGAGGCAGCAACAGTGGTTACATTTTATATCCTTCATAGTGTCAAGCATGGAGCCTAAACAGAAAGGATTCTCAGTCAATATGATTGATTAAAAGTACGGAGCTAGAATTCTCGACGGTGGTGGTTTTCACGGGTGTAGACACGTCAAAACTCATCGAATACTACACTTCAAATATGTGCAGTTTATTGTATGTCAACTGTACGTCAACGAATCTGTTTAAAATAAAGCACGTTAGAGATATTCTGTTCATGATTCAAACATGAGAGCAAGATGATAATACGGAGGGTTCAATTTGTGCAACAGCCCATCTCAAGAGAGTTCTTCCACTCCGAGGAATTTGTCCATTATTATAGATTCTGTTCTTTTTATTTGAGGTTGGTTGCTTATGATTTTCTCAAATGTTGAGCTATTCAGGACTGAGCTATGGAATTACTTGGTTTTGGTGCTGTAAATATCATCTATTCATGGATGAGTCCCAACTTATATATCCAGCCACTCCACTGCCTATTGCACCTCACAAACTGACTGCGTCTCAAACTGAGTTCCTGATATACTTTCTTCCGGGGCCAACTGCACTCACAGGCTTCCCACAGGCAATGGCTACCCCAACTTTCCATCTCTACTTTCCATTCTTTAGGTCAAAAACCATGGATATCATCCTTGGCTACTTTTTTCTCCCACGCCCCACACCGAACCCACCAGGAAATACAGTGGGTTTCATCATCAAAATATGCAGAATCTGAGCACCTTCCACCATGTCCATGCCTACCATTACTTCACGTGCTGGATCCTTGCCATTGACAACCAAGCCTTGGGAAAGGCCCTGCTCCCCCCCTCCACCTGCCTTGCAGTCGGACTTCCCTCAACGCCCAGTGGTCCTGTGGAGTCTACTAGGACCTGCCCCCAGGCAGAAGTCTCCAAGTGGGTTCCATCTCCATTCACCCCTCACTCACTTTACCCCATCATGCTGGTTTCCTTGCTGTTTCCCAAATGCCGCAGGGATCCTTCTGCCCCAGTTCAAGAGCTCTGTCCTCCCCTGGAACACTCGAGTTTTCCCCAGTCCTCACACAGCTCAGCTCTTCACATCCTTCAAACGCATGCTCATATATCACCTTTTCATAGGTCTGCTCCCACTGCTGTATTTAAAATAGCAACCTCACCCCACTTCCCATCTTCTGCTTTATTTTCCCTAGTGGCAATCATCACCTTCTAGCAATACATATATTTATTATCTGCCTCTTCCTCTTAGAAAGCAAGCTCCCCAAGGACAAGAATTTTGGTCAGTTTTGTTTGCTGATGTCTAAAGAAAAACACCAATAAGTATTTATTCAGTGACTGGCTGAATGAATGAATGAATGAATGAATGAATGAATTTGAAGCAGTCTGTCCTGGTTTAAAAGTGTTGTGTCCCCCAGAAAAGCCATGTCCTTTAATCCTGATTTAGTATAGTTTAGGGTGGAAATCTTTGATTAAATTGTTTCCATGGAGACGTGGCATATCCAGTTATAGGTGTAGCTTTTTATTAGATGGAGCTGTGATCATGTGACAGATGTTGGCCTTTCTTTGGAACTAAGGTATTTTTCTCTGGATGCCTCAGTTTGGACATTCCTATGGCCTTAGAACTGTAAACTTGTAACTTAATAAATCACATTTATAAAAGCCATTTCATTTCTGGTATATTGCATTCTGGCAGCATTTAATAAACTAAACACACTTGGATACTTTCTGTCATTTTGAGTTTGTCAGTCTAACCCCTTTGGTTAAAGGATAATAGCTGTGTGCAGCTATTCTTTTACCCTCTGATCCAGAAAGATGCAGAGAGAAGTGCTGGCCCATAGGGAAGGACAATAGGATTAAGCAGGCAAACAAAGAATTCCAGATCTATGCAAAACCAGAAAAGAAAGGGGAAGCCACAAGATATGAAATGCATTACTCATTTCTGAGCTCCCACCAAATGTCAGGCATGAAGTTACTTATCTAGAGCCAAAGATAAAGTAACACATGGGCCTTCCCCTTCAAAAACTATAATTGGGGGGGGGGGCACCTATAAGAAGGAAACTGCAATCTCCAAGAGAAAACTCAGAGTTTGGGTGAGGATGCTTGGGAGCATAAAGGAAAACGATTCACTCTACCCAGGGAAAACTGGATGATGAAACTTTTTTGGGTTGGATTGAGAGAAAGGAGTGGATGGGTCCCGGGCAGGGGAAGGGATGGGGGAGGCGCATCACTAGCTCCAGGATGAGCTTATGCAAAAGGCTACAGTCCAGAAAAGGTTGCAGGTGCTTGGGGAAAGGTGTGAACAGTGTGTGTGCATGTGAGAGAGAGAGAGAGAGATTGGGAGAGAGAAAGAAAGGCTAATTCAGGCATAGGAGTGGGAGAGGAGGGTGGTGAAAGGGTGACAGTGACAATTTTATAATAACTCAGGGAGGAAGGAGGAGGCTCAGAACCATGACAGGGGCAGTAAACTTCTCACCCCAAAACAGTTTGGGAAGAAAACTCCTGAGCCAGGAGATGCGGAAATCTAATCTAAAGAGCTAGAAGAGTACCAGAGTTAGCAGTAACATAATAAAGAGGAAGAACGACCAGAGACATGGTGAGTCAGTCATCATAGGACAGCTATTTTTAAGCCCTCAAGGAGGAAGAGGAACACGAGTAATTAGAAAGCCAAAGGTGAAACTGGGAATGATAGGGGAAATTCAGCACAGCCTCTGTTAACTCTGGAATACTAGCAGATTGAGCTTCCTTTGGGGAACAGTATTAAGTCCTCTAACCAGGTGCTTACTTATTCTCTGAGTCTTTGAATATCTTTCACTTTGAAAGTTATGGATCTCAGTGTCTAAAAAGCCCCAGATCTCCCTCAAAGAAGTTACACCCTTATGAGCAGCATGGCAGACAAACAAAACTGTTGTGGACCAAAGCAACCATATTTCCACAATAAAGAAAGGAAGGGACCATAAACAAATACCAACTTACAATGTGTCCATAAAATGACAGATACACTCCACCCTGTCTAGGCAAAAGATACCCATAAGCTGTCCTTTGAGGTTTGTCTAAAATATATCCTTGTCCTGGATGTGGATATAATATTCTATAAATACTATGCCTGGTTTTACATTTGTGGAAGGCTTTTATTCTCCTGCCGATGTGCGCCTGTTTAATCTGTTTTAAGAAGATGGACCAGCTCTCACCCTGATCTGTTTTATTTAATACCTAGAAGGTTATTAAGTGTCCGAAACATTTTTGATGGATATTATGCAAACTAGCATGTTGATTCTCACCCAAAAGGAAACTAGTCCTGTATTTTCAGAGTGGTTTGTGCAATGGAAAAAAAAAAAAAAAGACTTCAATAAGCATTCAATAAAGCCAGGTTCTAGACTTATGACTGCCTTTAACTCTGTGTGATTTCCTTGGCTAAAATATACACACATAACTTGAAAAATTGAAAAATCTTCCTAATGAATGGTGGTGAATGGGAAGTTGCTAAAGAATTTTAGGCAGTGACTGGATTGTGCCTTTGTTAAGAAAAGGATAGTATTACCAGTAAAGTAAATGACTTTGTAATTTCTTGTTTCTGTTCTAGAATTTTCTTTCAAGATAAAAACCCTAATAGCTTTCTGATCATTTTAGAGAACTGAAGGGTTTTAGAAAGGTAGGGTGATATAACCCATCAGTGCAAAAGCAAAATCATCTTCCTTCTCTTCCCTCCTCGCTCCCAAGCGACCCTCACCCTATTAATCTCCCGGGGTCAATAAAGCCCCCGGGTTCCTGCATCACCTCCTTCTGGCCACCTTCCTAATAAGCCTTCCCTGTCCCAGGAATTAAGGATGGCTAGGGTGATACCTGTAACTGCAGAGCTCTATCAGGAGGGTTATACAACATCTGTGAAATAGCAGACCTGAACTTTGTTCTCCTTATGCTACTTTCTCTGAATAAAATCCATTCCAATACTGCAAGGGAGGGTGTAATATTTATTCCACTAGTAACTCCAGGGCCACAGCCAATTGCCTTGTCACACCTAAATGTGCTCTAAATTTCCCCAAGTTGTGACTGTTGGGCTTCCCAGAGGTAAAGGTAAGCCCAGTGGGGGTGGAGAGAGACAACAAGACAAAACTATCACACGGCTTTCTTATTCCAAGCATGTCTTTTTGGAGTGCCAGGTGCTTCACAGGCATTACATCGTTTGATTTTCCGAATGTAACTTTTCTTACAGTTAAAAAGAAACCAAAAACAAACGAATAAAAAATGAGTCTCCTTAAGGCCATGTGGCTAGTAAGTGACAGTGCTGGAAGCTGAAGTCAGGGCCAATGATGCCACAGCTCCGCTCCCCGCTTGCCATAGGCTGCCACCCTAGGGCCATCCAACTCAGGAGGAGGGGATTAGCGTTGGTTCTGCAGTGAGGACCTCCGCTAGGCCATTTAATGCCTGTAAGTGCTTCCTCCTTTGTAAGATGTGCTACCTAGCCCCTTTATGTCCTAAAATTCCATCCATCTCAAATGGCTAGCTTGATTGATAATCCCCAAATCACGTATACACAGGATTCACACATCACACTGAAGATGGACCTTCCTGCCCACATCTGCCCCTCGCTGGAATCTGCAGGCTGTATCTGAGCTACTGGTCACTCTGTAGGTCCTCTGTTACAAAATACTCAACATTCCCAATAAAAGGGGATTTGAGAAGGGAGAACACAGCTCTCCATTGTGCTCGGCTCTATGTCTGCTTCATGTCCTCCTCGCCCTCTCCTCCTTTCTGTGCTCTGTCTGGACAACAGAGAAATAAATATGGAGTATTTATTGGAGGCACTCAACAGAAGCCATGGGTGAGCCAGCGCTGCACTCCCCAGTTCAGCCTGTAGGTGCTGTGACCGCTCCAGATGGCTCTCCACTACTCAGTTTCCCAGTTTGGGTTTGGTCACATCTAGTGCTTCTTTACAGGCATGAGGTGAGAGCAGAATCGCGTGTTGTGGTTGGGCTTGGCTGGCCATGGCACCTCTCAGATGGCTGTTTCCATTCACCTTCATGCATTATCGATCTAATTCCCCATTCCACGCCATTTTATTCACTGAGATTCCTCATGCAAGAAGGACAGAGAAAGGCAAAGACAGCATCACCAGAAGAAGAGGCCAATTCTGACACAAAGTGTGGAGCTGCAACTTCAAGTTTGGAGGGAATAGGTTTGGTCTGACAAAGTGAAAGATATTGCTATAAGATTTTGCAAAGTGCCAAGACTGCTGAGCCTGAGGTTGCGGGTGTTTTGCTTGGGGAAAATGAGGTTCACCCTACAGTCTGGAGTAAGGAAAGTTAGAGACAGGAGGATCTGACATGCCAAACTTCAGGCTTCTGAAAAAGCCTGCATCAGTCAGTGCTGTAGTGTGAATGTGATCTATTCACTTGGTAATTTATGTATTCAGTAAGGACTTACTGAGAGCATGTGATGAGCAGAGGGGTTAAACTTGGTGAGTGTCAAATGAGCAGACAGTAAGGAGTACTGTCCAGTATCATGGATTGCCAGATAACTCCCAGTACAGCAGGGGTGAAAAGGAGCACGTGAATAAAATCAGAGTTTGGGGCAAGAGACATGTTCCAGACCATGGAAATCATGCCTCTTCTTATATTGCATCATTAACTGACCAGAGCTCCAACTTAAAATGAAAACCAGAAAATATCACACAAGATAGAGACTGGGCTTCCTAACGAACTAGGCTCTCCAAGTCACAACAGGAGTTCGAGTTAGCTAAGCTCCTAAACCGGAACAGGGGTTACTCATTCAGCTCAAACCAAGACTGGCCGCTCAGTTTTGCTCGATTGTATGGTAACAATAGAGCCACTGAACAGAACCAGGGTCATCTGTTATTTTCCAACAATCATAACTTTTACTTCTTAGCAGTAATTTCTATCCTGAAATGGAAAAGTATTTCTCATTTTTGGAAAAATACCTAATTTCCACAGATACAAGTCAAAATTGAAAATGCACACACGCACGCACATGCTCACTAGGACCCAAAATGAGTATTCATATAATTCACTAAACAGTAGCAGCAGCCCTGATCATCTTCTGTGCATACAAGAGAGGAATCACGGGGGATATTTTGAGGATAATACTCTTTATTGGGAATATGTGAGCTGTCTCAGATACAAAGGTGCATCGAAGTTCTTCCCAATAAGATAAAGACTTGCTGACTCTATGGGACATAGGAAGGGTGGTTCTCTGTGGATTTAGGGAACTAAAAGGAAATTGCTGTGGCCAGTATTTGTGATAAACTGGATTTATGCTGATTTGGAAAACTTCTTGCTGAACAGAGTAGTGAAACCAGCAGGCCTTTGTGTTCCTCGGTGACCCAGGAATTCTAAGAGTGGCTGTACCAGCTCTTATGAGTAAAAGTCTAACGTAAAAAAAAAAAATGAAAACAAAAGCAAAATGGGGAAATACCAACCATGCACTGCAGTCAACTTCAGGCTAGAATGAACACCACAAAATGAAAGACTCAGATATCACCCTCCTTCACCTCAGCAGGTCAGATTTTTAGTGGCCGCCTTCTCCAGATTTGTCAAGACTCATTGATTTTGCTTCTTGTATGAAAAGCTCAAGCATCTATGTATCCTATACAACTGACGGAATGATAACTTCTCCTCCATTTCTTCACTCCAACTCCTAACTTTTAAGAAACGTCCAAAAGTTTCTTTTGTTCCTTCGATGATATCAGAAACGGGCAAGGGGAGTAAATGGATAATCTCAGGTCACGAGGGGAGGGTCCTGACTTACTCGCTGGTTCTGCCTCGTTGGCTGGCTCCTCTCTTGCTCCTTCATTAGTTCAAGAGGCAGAGAGTTTCTAGAATTTAGGCTGAATCGCCACTGGAACTTCATCACCCTACTGCTTAACTTCCTAGAAGGCCCTAGAAATCAATTCTGATGGACATGCTGGAATTTTTCACAGTGAATGGCCCAAACTGAGACATTCTACCACAAATTTTATTGATATATTAGGCGAGGTCCAAAAGATAAATGGTGTGAATCAAGTCAATGGTAAATCCAGACACATGTATTCTGAGATTGTGCAGAGGGCGGCTCAACATAATTTTATGAGGCATTCAACCACTAACATGCCTAGTTCTCATTTCAACATAAAAAAGTAGAAAGTCTTGAGAAGTTATTTCTTTTTTTAAAATTATTTTAAAAAATAATTATTTACATATGCAAAGACATCTAAGAGTGAAGCACTAGATTTGAAGGTGCAGATCCCATTTTCAGTGGCTCAGCATCAGGCTAACTGCAACTTTTAAGAGTTACATGCATGATTCACAGGAACAGGGGAATACAGCTGTACATTTTCTCTATACCCCTCTTCCCAAAGGCCTTATGATGTGAACACAAGCCGTATATTTACACTGCAAAGGCAGATGGCCCTCCTCGAAGGTGGTCTCACCCCCAAGGCTCACAAGGGTAGTTTGGCACGCTCCTCCCCTACAATCCTGGCCCTCACTCCACTCCCTTCACCACAAACAACCGTTCTTGCTCAGCAGCTCATGGGGCCTACTCTACGCCATTTCCCTCACTATTCTTGCATATCCACTCTTCCATAGGGCTCTTCTTCTAAGTTCCAGAACTTGAGAAAGGCCAGATTTCTCATCTTTTCCTTTGACCTCAGCCTATAACATTGCTGTTTCCAGAGACGTGAGCCCTGTACGTTTGGCATGCAATTCTCTTGGATTATGAAATCAGCAACTCACTGAGCCTCAAGGGGGTCTCAATTTCCCCCAAAGACGAGATCATGCTAACGGCACTAGCCACCTGCCAGGCTCTCAGGGATCTGGCAACCATGTCTACAAATAACACCTAGGCTGTCCACCATAAATAACAAGGCTCATTAATAAAACTAATTCACCACCAATGCCCGGAATATAACAATAGCAGCAGCAGGTTGCATTGGGTCAGAACAAAAGAGGGTTGAGAGACTTTCTGGTTCTCATTCCTACTAAAATTCTTCCCTGTTAATACAAGAACAAGATTTTTTTTTTAAAGGTTTCTTCTACCCACATAACTCTGGGCATCATGTCTCCTTTCCAAGTCATCTGTGGCAACACCAGTCATTGGCTGAACAATTTAGTGTTGATTCCAAGGCAGGTCTAAATATTGCCACCAATTAAATTAATTGTAGCTATTTAACCTCTCAAGACCAGCTTCAAATGTACTTGTCACAGTGCCCTCCTTCCTGCTGTGACTTAAATGTAAGTCCAAACTTCATTCTCAGCAGAATGGCTCCCTCAGCCAACAGAAGAAAACCCACCACAAGCAGTTCATCTTCTGACACTAGATTGCATGAGACAACAGGCACTGTCAGAATCAAAACCAGATCTCCGCTGGTCTGAGGATTTGGTACCCTGCTCATGGGCAAGTCAATTTCCAACCTAAATGGAGCCATATGCTATGAAAGGGGGTGAAACAATTTAAGAACCAGAAACAAGACAATGAAATGTGTCCTCCCCCACATCCCCTGCAAAAAAAAAATCCCACTTTACTATTCATCGTAAAGAAGGCACACATAGCCAGTTTCCATGAAGCGTAGCCAAGAGATCACTGCACCCATGTCCTGGGGTGCTCTCCCCAAAGGCAGAGGAGAGGAGGCTCCCCTGGAGGCAGTCAGCGGTGGTTCAGGGCTCCCTGACCCGGGCTTTCCCACACAAGGCAATCATGCTCTGGAGAAAGAAGGGGATCATGGATGCTGATGGGGGAAACCGGGGTAAGCAGCTGCTCAAAACTCAATCAGGCAAATCCGGACCCAATCGGCAGAGCAGGTGCCTCAATACAGCCCCAGCTACTCCAAATAGAATAGGCGGTTCCTGCTGAATGCTGAGATTCGAAATGGGCCTGTCTAGGGTTTCCCAGAATCTCTTTCATCAGAATCGGTGAGGATTCAAACTAAAATAAGCCAGAGACAGCAGCAGCAGCAGCAGCAGCAGCAGCAGCGGCAGCCTCCTCGGGGATGCTCCAGCCGTGGGGGAGGAGGCGCCTCCTCCATTCATGGGAGGGTCGGGGAGTCCTCAACCGGGTTTGCGAGCAGGCTGAGCTTCCCGGGTTGGCTGGGCCACCCCATTCAAAAGGAATCTGTCTACTAGGAAGCCGCGACCAGAGCTATTCTGAGAACAGAGGGTCCCCGGAGATGTCGCAGCATCTCCAGTTACTCTGCTCACCAGGTATCGGGTAAAGGAGGCGCGGTCCTGATCACGCCCAAGCCTCCCGCACGTTTTCGAAGTGAAAGCTGCGGGATCCTCTCTGAATCTGAGATGTATCAACATTTGGGCCGCTGCCTGCAACACAGAAGCGCTGCGTCTGGTCATCCGCAAATGACACGTACTAAGGGGTTTCCCCGCGCCGCCGCCGCCAGGTCTGCGGCTCCCGATCTCCTCTCGATCAAACTTGCTGCAGCCATTTGGCATGTGAGCACGGTCCATATTGGCCGTGCCGGCGTCCCCCGCAACCCATGCACAAGGGCTCCCTGTCACTCCATAAAATGGCTCAAAGCAGTCCACCCGGCCCAGCCGACAGCGAGGGCCTGGCCTCTCGGCCTGGATAAACGCAGATCTTGCGCGGTGGCGGGGCCGGAGGGTGGTGGTGTGTGCGCGCTGGGAGTGGTAGCAGGCGGACGGTGTGTGCCGCACGTGGGGCTGGCATTTAAAAGAGGGAGCCCCCACGCGGAATAAAAGCCCCTAAACCCGCGGCGGGGAGCTATGGCAAGTCCTTCCCAACACCCCGGCATTTTAAGATGCTAAGAGCAGCGCGGCCTCGCCGCCTGCCTCCCCGCAACCGCAACCGGGAGACAAAGGCGCGTTACCTTTTATTCCCTGCGTTGCCCAGCGAGCCGAGGAACTCCGGGGCTCCACCCGCCAAGGCTCCGGGACCCGCAGCCCATTCGCCCCGCGCGCGGGCCGCGGCCCCGGCAGCAGCTGGAACCGCGTCCCCTCCGCCGCCGCCGCTGCCGCCGCAGCCCGCCCCCGAGGCCGGTCCCCCGCCCCGCCCCTCCGGCCCCAGCCTGCAGCCCCGCCGGGCCGCCCGGCCCCCAGCCGGTCCCCCAGCCTCCCCCAGCCGTGTTCCCCGCCCCCAAGCCGGTCACCCGCCCTCCCAGTAACCCCACAGCTCGTTCCCCCGCCCCTAGTCAGACTTCCCGCCCCCAGGCCTGTCCCCCGCCCCCCAGCCGTGCTTCCCGCCCGCCAGCCCGTCACCTCCCCCTACCCCGCTTCCCCACGCCCCCAGCCGGCCCCCGCCCCCCAGCGGCGCTTCCCGCCCCAAAGCCTGTCCCTCCGCCCGCCCCGCCCCTCCGCCGGACCTCCCGCCCCCAAACCGGTTTCCTCCACCCCTCGTCCCCTTCAACCCGGCCTCCGCACCCCCAAGCCGACCCCTCCCCACCACCCCCGACCCCCCAGCCCCGCCGCCCAGGTCCCCCAATCGGTCCTCCCGCCCTGCGGGTCTTCGCGTTCGCGCCCCTTTCCCCTCCATCCCGCCCTCCAGGCCCCGCCCCTATGTCCCCGCCCCCCGAGCCGATCCTTGCGCGCCCCGCCCCGGCCCGCAGTCCGCTCACGCCTTTCCCACCCCACCTGGCCTCCGGCCTATGCGCCCCGCGGCGATCTTACCCCTCGGCCGCCGGGAGCCGCGAGGAGCATCGACCCGGTGGGGTGTAGCTCCGGCCCTTCTTCGGCGCTTCCCATGCGGACACACCCTCGCAAGGACGCTAGGCCGGCGGGTGGCGGGGAGCCGGACGACGAGGGGCGCCCCGGAAAGCGAGCGGGCTCTGAATGCCCCAGGGGCGGTTCGGCTCCGGGTCCCTTTACGACGCACGTGCCGGTCGCCCGGGGCTGGGTCGGGAGTTAAAAGCCCCGGGGAAGGGCTGCTCGGGGTCGGGGACAGTCCGTAAGGAAGAGAAAGTTTGGGCTTGGGGATGGGGGTGGTCCCGAGCCGAGCCCGCTGCACCCATCCGGGCGGTCGCGCCCGGCCCGGGGACGGGTGGCTTTCTCGCAAAGGTGAGACTCTTACTCTTTCTGGAGTCCAACGTTCTAGAGTTTTCGGCTCCCTGGCCTCTGGAAATGGAAGTTCCTGCGCAAGCCCTAGGGCTCTGGTCAAGGATTGGCAACCATCCCGGGGAAAGGGAAACTTCAGTTGCGGTTGCGGGAGACCCAGGGGAGAAATGCGGGCGCACGTGTTCCCTTCCCCCAAATGAGAAACAAGCTCTGAGGCGTCTCCAAGAACAATAACTCAATTCACCTCGTAAGTCTAAATGTTTATGGCTTGCGGAGCACGATTCTCCCTAGACACATTTTTTTCTTATGAATGGTTAGAACACGGTTGACAAAATAAAGGGAGAGGCAGGCTTACAGCACTCGCTTTGCCGAGGTGGCAAAGCCCAGATGCCTGTGGGGCAAATGTCTGCCTGAGCGTGGCCCTTCTTGCAGGAACCCCCGCCATCCAGGCATCCACCCACTCTTCACGCGGAAGCTTGGTTTTCCTCCCACCGAAAGCCGATCACCCCTGTAGATCTAGCACTACCATGTAGGTAAAAAGCAATCTTTCACGTCCGATCTTCAAACTCATTGGAAATGGAAGCATCCTTTCCTAGAGATCTCCCCTGGAAATGTTTGTAAGAACAAGAGTTCTCAGGATTGATATAAGGGAAAGTTGAATGAAGTTGATGTTGGAGAAAAAGGTGACCAGCTGTTAACGGATGGCATCTCTTATATCAAGCTGTCATTGTCACACAATCAGGATTTGATGATCTGAATCTGGGGAATGGAAAGCTGCCTTCCAAGGGGGTTTCTGTACTTTGGGATTCCTTGGTGATTCTTTTAATGCTGACCCCTATTCTTTCCCAGTGCACTTGAGGCCCTTGTGTTCCCAGGCCCTCAGAGCTAATATTATTTTATTGTAAGCAGAGGATATTTGTTTTGTTTTGATTGTGAACATCTAAAAGGGGAAATGTTCAGACAGTGTCTCTTCCAATAAAGGGCTCCCATCCTCAGAAGAGCTCTGGCCTGCTGCTTTTCCAACCTCGGCACTGAAGTTCTCAGTGTGTCCTAAACTGAACTCGCCGTCATGCCCCCAGTCTTATTCCTCTCTAGCACCCCATGACCCCCAAGCCAGAGACAGGGATGGACTTCCTAAATATCTCTCTAGGTCCCTTGAGGGTCACCCCATGACCAGGGACCAGTCCTGCCTCTCCAGGTGCCATGTCCACAAGAGCACAAGGTGGTCTCCCCAAACTCAGACCTGATCATGGAACCCCTTTGCTCAAAACCCTTAGGAATAGAGCCTACTCCTTCCAGTGGAGACCCAGGCCTCCTTGTCCATCCAGCCTTGGTTTTGTTCGACCCGGCCCCTCAGCACCTTCTGCCTACCAGCTCTGTCACCTCCTTCCAGGTCCTCAGTGGGCCAGCCTTTCACTTATCCCCTCATCCCTGGCACCACTCCACTTGCAGGCTATGGAGGGCTCCTCCCTGCTCTGGAACCATTTGCTATCTTGGTTACAAATCTCCACCCACCCATGCTCTGCCAGCCAGGCCCCTTTTCTGTCCTCTAACAACTCTTTCCCTCTCTGGGCTTTTGCACTTCCTGCACCCCTGCCTGGGATCCTGGGATGTTCGGGTATCCTCTGCCCACCCTTGGTTTAGCTGCCTCCTTGTCCTCGAAGGCTGCCTCCTGGAGAACGTTCCCTGACCAACGCATGGGCAGTGCCTTCTGCAGGGGCTCTTTGTATCATCTTCCTGTTTATTTCCTTCTTAACACTCACCAACAATCGGTAGTCACAGCCTCCTTGTTCGTGACAAAGGTGCCAGGGCTTGAATCATGCCCTGGCCACCTGCAAGCTGACCTCTCTGTGCCTCAATTTCCTCATCTATGAAATGGGGGTTCAATCCCACTTCCTTTCTGGAGTTTTTAGGAGGATCTGGTGAATGAATGCGTGTAAAGGACTTTGAACAGGGACTGGCTGTGTATTAGTATAACCTCTGTGTATCTTGCCTGGCCTGGTGGTGGGCAAGGGAGCTCCGTTCCTCTCTCCCTAAGCCTTTTGTGCTTGGGACTGGAATAGGAATGGGTAAGGATTTAGGGAAGAAATATTTGTATTTGAAGAACTTGAAGGGCCGCTAGAACCAGGCCAGGGTAAAACTTGATGAACAAGATTAAATTGAAACCTAAATTATCAGGCAGTGAGAGAAAATAGGTAGGAAATATATTCAGATTCTCCAGTGGTTATATCTGGAATTGACAGATGAAAAGCTTTGCCCAAAGTCAGAGTTCTGAAGCTGATTTCACCACTAAGGTGGCAGGCAGTCATTTGCAAAGGCATAAATGATCAAAAGATTTTTTGTGAAGTGTTGGTCCACTCACCAGCCCCAACATGTATTTCCGATTAAGAAATATGAAACATTCCTATTTTCAAACCAAGTTTAATACTTTGTAAAGAGTCTGGCTGAAATGAAGGAGAGTGGCAGCTGGTTTAAGAACATTCACCTTTTTTGTGGTTGGCTTTCACTGCTGGAGAGGAGTTGGAAGGAGGAAGGAAAACTTCCTTCCATAGGGCAAGCAGGACTTCGAGACCTGAATACTTGGAGCTCCCCTTGCCTCTCTCACAGAGTTAAGGAGGTCAGTTTTGAAAAGAATAGAATTTTCAGAGGGCAGAGCTGCTCTGAACTTGGAGATGGGGAGTTAGAAAGAATGGAGAAAGGCGGCAGCACGTGCAGAGGAGGGAAAGGGTGCTGGTTGGCACCTGCACTGGCAAAGACCTGTTCCCAGTGCCTCCGAGGTGCCCCCAGAGGGAGTGGGGCATCTGGCTGGGAAGGTGGGGCATAGAACTCTAAGAAGTGGGTCTCAGCAACATCTGCAGAGGGTCCTGAGACTGGGCCAGGGGGGATGGGGTCTTTGACCTCAAAATGGACAGCCAGGTGTCGGCTGGGAGCAGCTCAAGGACAAGTCTGCTGGGTGGATGCCATGTCGGGACCCTTTTCCTGTTTTGAGGTACCATGTGAACTGAGGGAGGGGGGTGGGGGCCTTCTGTCCCCTTGTGAGTGAGGACGCAGTCACATTTAACTGCGTTTAGAGAAATAAAAATAAGTGAAAGTGATTTTTTAAATGCCCCAAGTTATGGAGTAAAAATTATACCTGCTGCAGAAATAAAACAGTCCCAGGTTCTTAACTCTAGGATCTGAAGGCACAACTTTCCTGATGAACTTTCCCCATGGTGGGGGTAGTTAGGATACGGTTGCCCAGCTCCTATCTTGGCTAGAATACCGTGTGGCTGGAGACAGCCAGCTCCCACTGGTTCATTCGCATATCTGCTTAGCTCAGGATGGAGGGCGGTGTGGGGGTGGGTTGGGGGAGGGGAGGATAGTCCCAGGCTCCACATCCCCTTCCTAGGAGCTCATGTCATGGTGGACCCCACCCCAATCCTCGACGTCCCGCTTTTAAGTTCCAGTGTGAAGAACTTGGACAAATCTCTTGGCCTTTCACTGCCCATCTCCTCACCCTTCCATGGGCCCGATGGTATCTCTCTCATACAGGCTTTTGGGGGACAGTGGGTTCAACACACATGAACTAATCTGAAAACCGTAGAACTGACAACAATGAATAGCAAACACTATTACGAGCCCTTACACTGTAACAGGCACAGCACACATGAGTTCATTGAGTCGTCATAAGAATTCCATGCGGTGGATACTCTTTATCCCTCTTGTACACGTGGGGAATCTGAGGGTTAGAAAGATCAAGTAAACATGACTGAGGTGATCCTGCCAATCGGATCAGAACCCAGAGCCATCCTTTGGAGACCCTGAGCTCTTATCTTCCATGCCCTATTACTGGGTGCTATACAAATGAAAGACACTGCCATTTGCAAGGAGCATGGCCACTAATTTACTCATACATGCCACTGAGTAGGGATGGACTTGTGGCTGGTGCTAGTTGGCAAGCAGGAGTGGACAGCATGCGGTATGGACATACCCATTCCTCACCTGTGCCATGTGGACATGGGTTTGTATCCCGTTTTCTGCCTTTCTGGAGAAGAACATAAGCATCTTCCTTCTACACTTCAACTGGAGTTTTAAGGATAGAGAAAGACCCCTTCAGGGCAAGTTAAAGTGTTTTGCAGGTTTCAAGCAAACCCTAGTATATTTTTATACCCAACCCTTTTTTCTTCTCAGTTCTGGGCCAATTAAAAATAAAAAATTCCATCGCCTCATGCTCTAAGATCAAATACTTAAAAGCATGGTCCCTGGGGTACACAAAGAAGTCATCTAATCACTGTGTTTCATCTCTATTTTTTCCTCTTATTAGCTGTGTTTTGTAATCTTGTTATGTTCTCATTACATTAGGTAGTGGCTAATTATTTTTTCCTCATTGAGGAGCATGGTTTAGACTGGCGCAATTCATAGCGGCAGAAACCAAGGGCAAGCCTTTCTGAAATGTAGGCAGGAATCAATCAAAACATCACAAACTAATTAACGTGACAAGGAACCCCTGGGAGCAGCTCTTTTCCAGTGAGTACCACAGTATAAAATTGGTCAACATTACAAGATATGCAAGTACCGTAGTTTAGCTGTCTGGCAAACCCTTTCTGCTTATTTACTTAGAAATAAGTAATAACAATCAGAGTTAATGCCAGGCACCTAGGCAGGTGCCAGGGCCTCATTTCAGCCTCCTAACAGCCTGGTGAGGTCGATCCTGTTTTTAACCCCGTTTTACAGGTGAGGGAATTCAGGTGCGTAGTTGTAACCCACCTTAGGTCTCAGGGCAATTGGGCACAGGCAGTTATCAAAATTGGGCAATCTGCATGGAGGATTCTTGATTCTTGTGTAGGTTTCCTTTCAATCATCAAGTACATCCTCATTGAATACATCATCAATACGATATCTAGCATAATTCCTGTCAGCTGCAATGCAATAATATTTATCCATGCATTGGCCCATTGCCTCATTGCAAAAGTAAGTTAGGACAGAAGAAACTGTGAAATCAAATGGAAACATTTTTGACAAATAATCCTTTCCAGTTGTGGCTTCTAATGTTGTGCAGGCTTATGTACAGGTAACATCAATCAATCGATTGATCGATCAGTCTCTCAAGTAAGCACTCAGCGTATGTGGAAAGGATGAGCCAGAATGAGCAGAGAAGCCAGGACTGAAGAAAGTCCATGCTCCTGGGGCTCAGGCAGAGCAGTGAGCATGTCTGTGGGGTTGAGTGGCGCTGGACACTCATCAAGACATGGCTTGATACTATGATTTCCCCTGCCCCCTGGTAAGTTTCGGATTTGCCTCAGATGATAACTGCAAACAGTAAAGAATAACATTGAGTCCAGTTCAGCAGATTTCCAAGTTTCTGACTTAACTGAGTAGGAAGGAGGTTAGACTATTTGTGAAGGTGAGGATTGGCTGCACAAGACTGAACTCATAAAGAGGTCTCGGAGTGGAAGATAAAAGCGTTGTACACATCTGTCTACAGAGGGTATCTGAACTTATGGACCCTGCCACACTCATTTTGGGGAAATATTGGAGAGAGTGAGAGGAGGGAGAGAGAGAGAGAGAAAGGCGGGTTCAGGACCCCAGCTTTCAGGTGTGGTTCTAAACTCAAGCCAGCAGTAGAATCACCTGCAGGGCTTGTTAAAACCCGTGGCTGGGTCCCACCTGCAGAGTTGGTCTGAGTAGGGATGCAAACATTTGCATTTCTAGCAAGTTCCTGGATGCTGCTGCTGCTGGCCCAGGGCTAAGGAAGGCCATTCTTCTGTCTGGACTTCACTGCTACAGGCACCCCGTTTCCTGGCTGTTCTCCCAGCTCTTGGGCTCTGCACTTCCTCTATACCTCAGCAGGTATCTCGCCTTCACTGACCTTGGCTCTCTGCTCAGACAGCACGCAGTGGATGAGACCTTTTTCTGCCCGCCTTTCTTTAAAATAGCATCTCCTCCCACCTGCCCTCCAATGACTAACCTCTTCTTGCTGGTTATTTTTTCCCATCATACTTATCACCTCCTAACAGACTCTACACTGTATTTACTTTATGTATTTTGTTTAATATCTGTCCCTCCAGGAGAATGAGGATTTAGGTTTGTTTTGTTTGTTGTGGAGTCTCCAGGGATTAGAATAGTCTTGGGCACACGTTAAACATTTGATAAATATTTGTTGAATGGATAAAGAAAATAAATTGAATGAACATTTGTGGATGTAGAATTGTGGTTTTAAGAATTTAGTGATTTGTTAGCTGGTCCTCACCTTAATTCTGATGGGAAAGCTTCTTAACTGGCTGCCTCCCTGTCTACCATGAAATAAGGCCACACTGCTCCATGTTTGAAAAAAAAACCTCTTCTTGGCCCCTTGGGTAAAGTCAAAGCTCCTTGGCCTTTTTTTCATGAACAGGTGCTTTTGTTGAGGGCTGAGGCCGCCCTTATACCCCGTTTGCTGACAGCCTGGCTTGGAACGGGCCTGCCCCCCTGACCCACTCCTAGCTCCCGATTCCCTGCTGGCCTCAGCGCTCAGCACGCCAGAACCTCAGGCTGTCCCATCCCGGTGCTTTGCCCATGCTGCGTCTCTGCACACACACCCGTCCTCCACGCCCAGCCCCTGGCTCACTCCCACCCGATCTTCTGACCCCAGGTGGGACTTTCCAATCTCTGGGAAGCCCTCCCGAGGTTCCCCTCTTTGGTGGTCCTAAAATGGCTGGCACAGTTCTCTGCACTCAGCACCTAACAACTATCTTTGCATGAGTCTGTACTCCCCAGTCTGTTGGGAATTTCTCAAGGGTAGGAACAAGGGTTGGTTTCTTTCTGTTTTCAGGATTTTATTTGATAAGACATCCTCCAATTTGTTCATCTGTTCGCAGTGTATTTAATTTTGTGTTATCATTTCCTTTTGGCCCAATGTTATAATAATAATCACCCAATGTGTTTTTATAATATGACATCCATCCAGCTAATAAAAAGCAGGAGGATCAGTCAGCGATGCTGGAAAACAGCACTGTGGCCAGTGTTTCTGTGCAATTCCGTAGATTGCTGTAATCAAGGAAGCCCGAATTTGTCATCCTGAAGCCAGGAGAGGCCTCATTGCTGTGAATGAACCACAGCCCTTCCTGATGCCAGCTCCAAGGCTCTGCTGGCTACTACCCTGCAGCATGCTTGGAAGATTCCAGAAAGCCTTGGTGGAGGCCTCCTACCCATGCCTAATGACCAGCAGGTGTAATTTCTGTCTGGAAATGGATGCCCAGCCACCGTTCCCTTGGGTTTTAACTTGGCAAGCTCTGAATTGTTTTGACCTTTGCTTGCAGAAGTCTGAGGTTACGCTTCCTTTATCATTATTCTTTTGTGAGCTTTCCTAGTGTGGTTTTTGGGGATGTCTCCCCAACCCTTTTTTTACTCTCTCAAAAGCCTGAAACAAAGCAAATAAACAATGCGGTGAACATCGTTGCCTAGAGCAGAGGCTGAGACAAGGTTGGCCTTCTGTCATTACTAGAGGAGAAAATGCATGGTGGTGAGAAAAGAAAGCACCATCAGAGGCCTCAGAGAATGCCTCCTGGGAGCTTTACAAAGAAAACTCCCTAGAAACCATCACACCTCAAACTGCAGTCAGCGAATAGTAATAATAATTGTAATAGCTATTATTGATTGAGCTGTGCCAAGCCCAAAATGCACATGATCTATAACCCTGGCACAAAAAATATGGTTAATTCCCATCGTATAGATGCAGAAATCAAGGCTCAGGCACCTTACATAACTTGCCACATGCTCACACCTAGAAAGAGGCAGGCTGGAATCTAGATCTGTCTCCATGGCCTCCAAAGCAAATTCTTCCTGCCGAGCCTTAATTCTGAGCAATAGCAGCAGTCATCAACAAAGAGACCCTAGCAAGAAGAGTGTGCTGTTGGTTTGGGGGAAGGGCTAACGCTCAGCCATGGAAGAGTTCCCTCTGGCCTGGCCTTGGAAAGCACCCCCAGGCAGACGGGCGGGGGCAGGTCACTGCAGACCCTGGCGTGCTCCCTGGCATTCTAAGCCTTGGTATGGTCCTTTCAGACAGTGACTGATGGATTCCCTCTGGTTTCCACACAGTCTCCTCTGACCCTGCAGTGCCGAGTGGGAGGCCAGGTGGCCCTGGGGTGTGAACCACAGGCCAGTGGCATCCTGGGTCTGTCACCTGGGGCTAAGAGTTCTAAACTGCTTTCAGGCTTGGTTTCCTACTCACAGCATTGTTGGGAGGATTATGCTGCATATCGTGAGGTTGTCAGCACAGAGCATGTTTCATAAAATATGTACTGTTAATATTCCCAAATCTAGCACCCGTGTCAACTGAGGGCATGGACGTGGCATTCTCGGTCTGTATAACAAAGCCCCTCGTTTGCACATGAGACTCGTGCTTTAAGCCCTGTCTGTGACTGTGGTAAGCTTTAATAAGACCCCAGGTGAGTTAAGTCCTGTAAATAAGCCAGAGGAAATATCCTTGTCCTGAATAACTGTGCCCTCAATTGCATCGCTTTCTCTGAGCAAGCTGCCTGCCCTCTCCTCTGAGAGTGTTTGCCTTGCCCACCTGTGGTTAACTTGAGATAATTCTAGTCCACACAGGTAGCCCACAGCTTCGTCCAGCATTTGGGAGCACCCTGTTTGCTTTAGGTTTAGCCTGAGAGCACGACAAGCCATCACTAAAGGTGCCCTGAGTTTCAGTGTCACTGGTAAAGGGTCACATCCTCAGGTGTGCTGTGTGGCAATATCTGCAGCCTTACGGAAGCCTTTAGTTCCGACTGCCTCCCAAGATCTTGCAGCCCCAGGACACTAGCAAGTGGGAAGGATAAAAGGTATGGCTTTTTAGCCTTTCTACTTCTTTCCCAGAGGTTGATGCTCTCCTAGAGTTGGTATATATCATTCTTATTTTGGTGTTTTCCTTTTACTACGTATGTATGTAGCCATTAACAGTATATACTGTTGCTTTAAGTGTTTCTAAATCTTACAGAAATATTATCAGAACAGATTTATCTTTTCCCAGCCTATTTTTTCATTCAGCTTAATGTATTTTAGATTTACCAATATTTACACATTTAGATTAGTCTCCTTCCATCATGTGCTGAGACCACTGGTGATTTATCTGTTTTCCTACGGAAGGGCAGGTTACTTCTAAGTTTTTACCTTTACAAGCAGCTAAAGTCTGTTTCTTCTGCCTACCGGGTTTGCGTCCCAGTTATTCATTCATTCAACAACATTCTTGTAATGTCCACTTAGCTTCCTCCCTTACTCCTCCAAGTTTTTACTCAAATGTCACAAGGATTGCCAGATATAAAACAGCACATTGAGTTAAATATGAATTTCAGATAGGTGGCAAGAAAGGTTTAGTATAAATATGTCCCAAATGTTGCTTGGGGCATACGTTGAGTATTGGAAGTTGAAATTTAAATGGGCCACCTGTACTTTCATTTGTTTAATCTGATTACCTGAACTGTCATATTCTCAGTGAGGCCTTCCCTGTCCATTCTACTTACATTTGTAAACCATTCCCCAAAACTTCCTATCCTCTTCTCTTTTTATTTTTCCTAATAGCACTATCACCAATTCACCTGTAATACATTTTCCTTATTTTATTTTACTTATTTTCTGTCTTCCTTCTCTAGAATGTAAACTCAGTGAAGGCAGGACTGTTGTTTGTTTTGATTCTGCAGTACCTAGAATAATATGTGAGATGCAGAATATACTCAAATATTTGCTGAATGAATGGATGGGTGGATGAATGTAATGATGTATTTGTACATATCTCCTTTGTACATGCATGCAAATTTTTCTAGGATTAACATCTGGAAATGGAATTGCTTTTTGTAAGTTATATGCTTTTACTAGGTACTGCCAATTTGCTGTTGAAAGTGATTGAACTAATTTACATTTCCATCAGCAATGTATAAAAGTACCCTTCCCTCACATCCGGTGCCTTTCTTTTTTTCTTTGCCTTTGAAAATACAATAATTTTAATAGCATTTTTTAAGCAAAAGTTGAAAGCCATATAAGGTAACCACTAATAAGGCACAATGAGTGATTTAAGAGTAAACAGTAAGTGTTAAAGGTGTCAGATGTTCTCAGATGCTTATTTAAAAAATGGATTAATTATTATAGATGTGCATTTATAATACAGGGCATCCTAAGCCCTGATTCTCTTTTATGTAAGAGAACAGACAATAATCACACAAATCCATCACCGCTGCAATAACATTTAAAAGCCCACCGTACAAATTTTGAAGAAAAAGCATTTTTTTTTAACCACTTAAAGGAAAAAGTCTTAGCTAAGAGCAATAAAATGAAGGCAATGCAGAAATGGCATGGCATGTCCTTTAGGAACAGGTTATAGGATCATTAGAAACATGAAACTCATATTAAAAAGGAACAGTTGATGGAGTCCTTTGTTATATATATATGGCCAATCTATTTTTGGATGAAAGGTGAAATTAAGCTTAAAAACAAACAAATAAACAAAAGTTCTGTGATCAAAGGATTCAGCAAATGACACATTTTGATGTGTTCTCAATTCATTCTTGAATGAATAGTCAGTAATAGATTGTGGCATATTGCAAAAATGGCCATAGTCCCTTTCTCCACCATGTACCCAATCATGTTGCAACGGGCGTCCTTGTCTAGAGACCAAGTCCATTTTCCCCCTTCTTGAATTTGACTGGCCTCCAGACTTGCCTCAATCACTAAAATGCAGCAGAAGTGATGTCAAGGCCAGTAACTTAGTTCTTGAAAGGTCTTCCATGCTTTTATTTGATCCCTTGGAATACTGCCTATCTGTCACATGAACATGGTGTGGCTAACCTGCAGAAAGATGAGAGACCGCGCAGACCAAAGATGAGTTAGCTTAATTGTCCCAGCCCAGGTCTCAGATATGTGAGAACCAAGCCAAGATCAGCCATGGTGTCTACTTGATGGTGGCTTAGCACCAATGCCTGAGGGAGGCCAGGAGAATGGTCTCACTGAGTGCAGCCTTAAGTGCTCACACCAGCATGAGCTAAACAACTGTTGATTGCTAAAAGCCACTAAGTTTCAGGATGACCAACCCCTATCAGGCAAACTGGGTCATTCACCCTAAAGAAAGCAGAGGTGATAATTCTTTCACTTTGTTTTCTTCTAGTTTGCTGTATTTATGCTGATGAAAATGGTGAATGTATCTTGATTTGCCAAGGGCCTTATGATAAAATAGTTGATAAATTTTACTTTCAGTTAAATATCTTTACGTTTTATTTAGCACCATACACACTGGAAGCAATGTTCTGTCACACACACAGATGGGCCCCTGGCCATGACAAAAAATCGCTGCATCAAGCCATTTTGTCCTTGGAGGCATTTTGTCCTTCTTCACCAGAACACCATATCTGTAAGTCTCAGGACTTTTCATTCAAAAAATAAACAACAACAACAACAACAACAAAAAACTACTGGTTTGTAAACTTGTCTTTTCAAGGAATTTGTGAGAAAATGCAAAATGTTTCTGAAATTTGACTTTAAAAAATAGCATATCCTTTTCTCTCAACCAGGAGAAGATGCTGGCTGGAATTTTCAACTCAGAGATGAATCGTTTATTTTTCTTCATGAATAGCAAGTAAAAACAAATCAACCGTTTAGTACAAACAAAAGGATGATTTGACCATGCTCTTTAAAAAATACAAATAAAGTTTTTTTTTTTCATTGCTGACTTTCATAATTAGCAAGGGCAAGGCACAGCTATGGAAGGGTTTGCCTGTATGTTGTAAGAGCCCTGCCGTAAAAGTTCTACCAGTGAGCGGAAAGAGCTGATGGGGCACAATAAATCTTTTATATCTCTAAGTTCATTTCGTGATATAAAAACCATACTATTGGGAGTACATGAAGAAAAACACTCTTCTTAGCTCATTGAAAGAGTCTTTAGACTTCTGAGAGTTTAAAAGAGTTTGACATGCGCGATCTGGCCTCACGGCAACAAGATGTACTTTCAGCATTTCTGCCTGCAGAAGCTTGAAAATGCTCCACAGTTTGAGAGATCCCAGGGAATTTCTATAGGAATTATGCTGGCCAGAACGAAAAGCAGGAAGAAAACTTCTGCTGTTCACACCCGCGTATTGGTAGAAGTCTAAGCTCCAGGTACCAAAACAACGAGGAGATATCTCTGAACAGGGAAATGGACAGCTTCAGCTTCCTTCAGTTTCCTTTAATTTGAAGCAGTTTTCTAGAATGAATAGCACAATCCAATAGTTTCCCACTTTTCCCTTTATTATTCATAATAACCTAAAGGTAGAAACAACCTAAATGTTCATCAACTGTTTAAGAGATAAATACAATGTGGCATATCCATACAATGGAAGATTATTTGGCTAAAAGAGGAATTAAATACTGGTACATGCTACAATGTAGATTGATATTGACAAAATTATGCTGCATGAAAGAAACCAGTCACAGATCACATATTGTTTGATTCCATTTATATGAAATGTCCAGAGCTGAGAAATTTATAGATTTAGAAAGTAGATTTATGGTTGCCTAGGGCTGAAGGGATAGCGCAATTGGAGGGAGACAGCTAAAGAATATGGGGCTCCTTTTGGGGTCATGAAAATGTTCTAAAATTGATTGTGGGGATGGTTGTATTACTCTGTGAATATCCTAAAAATTGTAGAGTTTACCCTTCAAAGGAAGACTGTATGGCATGTGAATTATGTCTCAATAATAATAATAATAATAATAATAATAAAGCATTCTGCTCTCCTGCGGCACACTGTCCCAGGCCCTGGCTCTTCCCTGCCTTTTAGGTTCCTGGAGGGAAAGCTGGAGATGCTCTCATGCTTTGCATCAAGCATGATGGGACCTGCTTTGACAGATATAAAGAAATTGTCATAAACCATGCATGGTCCAGGCCCTCAAAGAACTTATATTTGGGAGCATTTGTAGTTGAAACTTTGGATGTGGCAAAGATGCTTCCCAACTCTATTGGCACAGTGGTTGCTTTACTCCTGTGGATGTAATGCCTAGATATGACCTTTTAGAGTAGCTCTAAATGGCAAAGGAATTTGCCCATCTAGACTTAATCTTCAACAGTAGAATTCCACTCTGCACATGGCCTGGTGCTCTCTCCCAGCTCTGGACGCCCTCTATGACAGGAGGTACCTGCTGGCAGCACCTTTCTCTTCTTTGCTGTTTTAGCTGGGACCACAGCTGAGTTGTTTGGTGGGAAACCACCGTGGTTTGGCACAAATTACATTTTAGGGAACTGTGGAATGTTAACATGAAGATGTCTTAAACCTAAGCGCGTTGGCTTCAAACTTGAGAAAGGGATCAGAAATAAAGATAATTATCTGGGAATCAACAACATGATTGAAAGTCATGGGTATTGGTGCAATTGCCCAGAAAGGAGGTGTAGAGCAAGAAAGAGAGAGAACCAAGTGGGGAGACTGTGGCTAAAATGAGCATTTCAGGGGTGGGTAAAGGTTACAGATTCAACAGAAGGATCTGACAAGGATTTCTCTTTGGTAGGAACTGTGTGATTTCCCTTCCTTTGGGCGCTTAGGAAGGTCAGCCGAAGAAGGCCTCTTTTTCCTAAGTCATGTTATGTAAAGCCAAGAGGGCAAATACAAGGATGTTGCGAAGAGAAAATATTGGGGTCATGTTGGAGAAGCATGTTCTGCAAAAGTCACACAGGCTGGAGAGCAAAGGAAAGTGAGCGCAAGAAGCAAGTGAGAGCAGTGGGCAGACGGCAGCAGGTCTGGATGCCTTCCAGAGGCAGGGACCACCGTGGGTTTTTCTATGACATTCACATGGTGACCTGGTCCAGCTAAAGGGGTTGGGGATGGGGAATGGACAACCACAAGAAAATGTCCTGAGAGCCAAGGAGAGGACAGTTTCAGGAAAGAGATGTGGCCAACAGGGCCACAGGACAAGAACTGCCCCATAAGTAAGGACAGGAATGTGTCCACTGGTTTGGCAACCAGGCATCACAGTGACTCTGATAAGATCAACCTCAAGGCATTTATGTGAATGGAAGTCAGCTTTGGTGAGCTACAAACGGCAAGTCCTGAGCAAACCTCCTCTTAAGAAGCTGGGCTGTGAAGAGAAGGAATGAGATTAGTTCTCAGAAGAAGACAGAATGGGGAACGATTCTTTTTCCAGGAAAGGCAAGACTGAGTCTGTTGCCATGCTGAGAAGCACAACTGGAGAAGAGAGCGGAGGCATAAATGAGAGGAAAATCTTAAAGATTCCTGAGTACACAAGAGGGGGACAGAGTGTTTTGTGTAGTTGGAGGGACTCAATTTAAAAGGGCTGCAGGGCAGCTCTCCGTCTCAGGAGGGAAGGAGGGAACAGCTCAGGCACAGCTGGCCAGCTCTTTTCTCTTTTAATAGGCATAGGATACTTAAATTTCAGTGAAATGTTTTTCAATTTTCTCATGATATACCTGAGGACAAGATGAAAAAGTGCGTTATCATAGGTAGCTTCACAACTGGTAAAAACGACCATATATACAGAATGAGTGAAAGAATATAGTAGGTCATCATTAAATATATCCATATGTTTAGGATGAACACTGTCAGTTGTAATACTAGTAACAGTGTGATCGATAATATTCATTAGTTATATTAATAATCGATGACATGCAATAGAACTAGCAACAATAACAGCTGTAATTGAATAGAAGTTCTCTGGTCTTTAGCTGCGTGCCACAGAGACTGGTTCTTATTTTTCAGGCATCACTTGGTTGAATTTATGAAGAATTCTTATCAATTTTTTTTAAAAATGACAGAAATTCCAAAAGAGAGCCAAACACCAGGATTCAGAAAGGTCTGAGAAGGAAGGATGACGGACTTAATGTAAAATGTAGGTTTAAACCAGTCAACTGCATGAAAGTCAGATGAAAGGGCAGCTAATATTAAAAAAAAAAATTCTGAATTTCATCACTGGCAAGCTTAAGATGCAACTTAAGTATAATTTGGTAGACCCCAAAACTAATGTGGTATTAATATACAAAATAAACCTTGACTCTCTCCACATATTCAGGACAGATATGTTCAGTTTCATTTTAAGAGCTAGCTCCTTTTTTCCTCTGATTTTTTTTCTTTTTGATAAAATTTATATTTAGAATGGGTGATTTTAATTAGTAAGCAAACAAAAACATAGATGCCAAAGATGCAGCTCAGCTCTACAGACTACAGTTTTGGGGGTTGGGACCAGGCTGTTGAAATGTTAAACTGATGATCAGGTTTAGAGCCGCCCCCCCACCACCACTAAAAATATTGCTTATGTGGTACCATTTACTGTACTATGAGGATATAACTTTAATACCCTGAACTAGAGAACTGTATTGGGGAGGTGGGAAGGATATTTTCTACTTTTTTGTTTTCTCTATAGTTCCCAGCTCAGAAAAGTTCCCTAATAGATAATTTGTTTTTGAGAGTGATGCAGAAGTGTAATTAAATTTTTTCCATCACACTTCATTCCAGTATAGGAGGGTCTTCAGAAATACACTTAATATAACTGAATTATGGTACAACTAAAAATGACTGCTTTCAGTGTATGAAGGCCCAAATGTCAGCTGGTGCCAACAATAGGTTTTCTCACCACCATTTATTTTTTAAAAGCCATAGGTACAACTAGATAGCAAAGGGCAAGGAGTGAAGTCACACCTCAGACTGTAAGATTACAGATAAGTCAGATTTCATCTGCTATGGGAACAAGTAGATGAAACAGCTGAAAGAAAATAAAGGGTGTGGGTATTAGATTCCAAAGAAGCCCCATTTTATTACAGAGAGTATATAAAGCCCTTTCCTCATAAGGAAAAATATGGTCCTCCTTTCAGGGTAATAGATGTACGATATCCACAATTCTCTACCTTGTCTTCTACTGGTACTTCCTACATGGGTTCAAGTGTTTGCTTAGGGCTCCCTTCTGTGGTTGAAGAGAATGGTGACGCTGAGGCCTGAACAGAATAGCCTTAGATGAGAGAAGGCGGGCTCAGCAGCTGGAGAGTTGTTCTCTGAGATGTTAGATGTGTTAAGAGATGTTTGGGTGCAGAAATGAGAGCCAGGGCAGGGGACAGCACGAACTGAGGACCTGGAAAGGGCTTTGCGTCAGTGCTGTGGACTGATGGGATGGCTTCCTTATGAGGTGGTGGGTGGTGTCCTGTCCCTGGGATGTGCCAGTGGAGGCCACGGAGCCTCCTGAGATCTGCTGCAGTGGAGACCCCTGCCAAGGGTGGGTGGTGGGGCACTCGACCACCTCCCGGGTCCTTTTTGACCCTCAGAATTGGTGAGCACCATAAACCAAGATCCCCAGTCAGATGGCTGGCTCCAAAACGAGTCATCTGTATTTAGAAGACAAATGTGACACAGTCCAAATTCAATCATCATTCAAGTCCCAGACATTAGGAAATGACCATTATCTGGAACGAAGCTGACTTGAATGTAGATAAATTAGAAATACAACTCTCTCCAAGACAGAATCATGCTTTCCTTTACTGGAGCTCTGGACACTGCCTGGTGGCCTGACTTGGCTTGGTTCCCCATGGCTTTGGCCTCAGATCTCATTAGAAGGTTTCACCCCATCTTCCCTCCACATGGATGTGTTCCAGGGAGTCCCCCTGGGCTCTGTCACCTGCCAGCCATCCCTGTAGATGATTCTTTTTGGATCTGGTTTCTGCCTTCACCCTTGGGGCTTTCAGAGGCTCCCTCTCTCCCAGCTTCCTCCAGCTCCCAGTCTCACTGCCACACCTGCCAACACCTGCTCTGGGACCCAGCCTGGCTTGGGGGTCCTGGCCCAACTCCAGGCCTTGACTACAGAGAAGAGATTCAAGAAGCTTGTAGATACCCCTTGCTAGCCCCTAACAGTGCCACGTATTGACGATTTCACGTGGGCCCGTTCATCTAATGCCCAGAACGACCATTCACAGCAGGTATCTCCCCTATTTTACAGAAGAGGGCCTGCCTGAGTGTTCTCACTAAGCAGCACAGGTAGAACCCAAACCTCTAACTGCCTGCAAAATCAACCTTTTTTTTCGTAGTGTACCACACTGACTGTATGAATCCTACTAAGACTATGCCAGATTTCCAGTGAATATTTGTTGATTATTTTCTTTTTGCTTTGATTGCTTATTTTTAGGAGATAAAGAAAGATATTCCACCCATATTTTTTTAAAGGCAATCATCCCACCCAGCTTTTAGAGAAATGGTAGCTAAGTGTATTTAAAATGAAAGACCTGCGTTGGAAATTTTGCTTTGAGGTTTGAGAGTTGAGTTGTTCTAGATGGGAAAAGACTTGTTTCTGAAGATTCACTGGGGTCTTAGCTCTCAAAGCATTTTTTTTTTTGCTTTTTAAATTCTCAAGTCCATATGGAAATGACTTGTTCCTCCTGATAAAGACCCTCATCATCAAATAGCTGCTTTCACTTGGAGACTAACAAAGGAGGTCAAGACCTGGGTGATGATTGTGACAGCACCAGGTGTGGCAGGTAGAGCAGCCACCAGCTGATGAGAAATTCAAGGCTTGCACATTTGGGACTGAAGAACTTGTCCATATTAAGGTTGCTGGGAGACTCTACATTTTACCCACTCCAATCTCATTATATATATATACATATATTTTAGCATGGGCAGGCTCCAGGAATCGAACCTGGGTCTCCAGCTCGGCAGGTGAGAATTCTTGCCACTGAGCCACTGTTGCACCGCCCTATCTCATTCTACCTTAATGCTCTTTACAGGTTATTTAATAATAAGTACACACTGAACTTTTATTCCCCTTAGGGAGGAATAATATTCCAGAAATTGTAAATATCAAACTCCACGAGCAAGCCTGAGCAGAGTGCAAAAAAATTATCAAGGGTACACCTCTGTGGGCAGGGCTGACCAGGCAGAGGAGACAGGAAATTGATCAGGTCAGCCGCCACCGCCTGCGTGTAGAGCTGATCAATTTCCAAGTCTCAGTCTCCTCCTCTCTACAATGGGGACCATTGAGACTCACAAAGCTGCAGGGAGACCCAAGCGAGGCAGCATGTCAATGAAAGCTCTCTCTGAGAAGTGAGTCCTATTAGCTTTGTGGACAGACTCCATTGGGAAGAAGTTGGCAAATGTGTGGCCTGTCCAAGATGGTCCTGGCACATCTATTCCCCATCATGGGGTTAGTTTCCTACTTTGTACTTATCACCTTCTCACAGGTTTTTTTTTGCTGCTGCTGTATGCTGTATGGTAGATGTGGTAGTTAGTCAGTTGTCAACTTGGCCAGGTGAAGGTGCCTAGTTGTATTGCTGTGGACATGAGACGATGGCACGTCAACCTCATCTGTTGCTCATTACATCTGCAGTCAGCTAGGAGGCGTGCCTGCTGCAATGAATGATGTTTGATTTAATTGGCTGGTGCTTAAATGAGAAAGCACAACGTAGCACAGCCCAAGCAGCTCAGCATACCTCATCTCAGCACTCACAGCTCAGCCCAGGCCTTTGGAGATGCAGAAAGGAATCACCCTGGGGAAAGTTGTTGGAACCCAAAGGCCTGGAGAGAAGGCCAGCAGAGATTGTCCTGAGCCTTCCCACATGAGAAAGAACCTCAGTCAAAAGTTAGCTGCCCTTCCTCTGAAGAACTAACGAAATAAATCCCCTTTTATTAAAAGCCAATCCATCTCTGCTGTGTTGCATTCCGACAGCTAGCAATCTAGAACAGTGGAGGTCACATTTCATTCTTTTTCCATGTGACTATCCCGTTATTGCAGCACCATTTGTTGAATTTTTTTTTTTTTTAAATTTGGGAAGTGCATGGGCCAGGTATCAAACCCAGGTCTCCTGCATGGCGGGCAAGAATTCTACCACTGAACTACCCGTTTACACCTACGGGTTTTGTTTGTTTATCCATTGGCTGTTTCCCATATTGGAATGGGATTTCCACGGAGGCATGGTTTTTGTTGGTTTTGCTGCTGGTTGCCTCCCCAGAGCCTTGAACAATGTCCAAACACACCAGCTTTGCTAGTACTTGTTGAATGAATGAAAGCCAGATGGTATCGTGTGTGCAGAGAGCCCCCTCCCAGTCCCCTGCTCTACTGTCATCAGTAAGCAGTCTGAAGATCATTAAGCTTTGGAGCCAGGGATTTGAGAAGCAGGCTCTTCTTTGTTTATTCCTTCACATAGGAATTATTGCTTGTTGACTCTGTGCAGTCTCTGGACCAGGCGATGGTGGAGCTAAGTGTCTATTGTGGATGTCAAGCGATTTGGGGATTTGTAACAAAAGAGATGGCTAATGGGTGCCCCCCTAGGTCTTGGGGACCACATTCTGTTTGGTATCTTTCACCCTTTTATAGATGTCTTTGCTTTTGGTGGTTTCATTTTAGATTCATGAGGCTCATCAGACCAGCTGACTCTCCGAGTGACATCCGGGTGAAGGCTGCTTGTATTCTTCAGTTGCCTCCACATTTTCTTCTATAAGAGTTGCAATTACTGTGGATATATGGGTTTAAAAGATGACATTAATGAGTATGGTTGACGGCAGAACAAAGTCCGTTAGTAGAAAGGGTTACAAAGCAATTCCCAGTTCTGACGTGGTGCGTTTGAAAGGAGCCAGTCTCCTGCAATTTTGTTTATACTGCAGTTGGGGATCGTTTTCCTTAGGAGGCTGTTCATTCATCATTGTAGTAATGAGTTAATAAGTAACCAGACGCCTGTGTTTTCCAATTATGTGTCCCTGCTTTTTTTTCTGGGCAGTAATACCCTGAACAATTTGAAAAGAAGGGTCCAAGAGAGAAGGAACCCTTAGAAATATCTTAGAGCCAGAAAAGAAATAGGTTTGTAGTGCATATTTCTCAAAGAAAAAATATTTCTCAAAAAAAAAAACCAACTCTTCGCACACACATACATGTGCAAACCAATGAATAAAATAGTAACAAAGGGGAAGAACAACTTCCAAAATCATAAATAACTTTTAGAAAATTTTAGATGAGAATGATGGACCACACATGTATCTGACCTGCCTCATATAACTCAATAGGGTGCAACAAAGAAACCAGTAAAAACTCCAGAAAAATTCTCTGCGGGGTCCCCAACCTGTCCTTTCAGTTAGGAAGGAGGCAGGATTTTGAAGGTAGTGAAAGAATTTATGCCAGTTGAGGAAGGTCCTCCAGTATTAAAGCAATCATGGGGAAGACCTTTTGTTTGTTTGCTTATTTTATTGTTTATTTGTTTTGAAATAGATTCAGATGTATACACGGTTCCAAAAACAATACAAAACCCATAAGGAGAGCTCCAGTATGCCTCCGCATCCCCAGATCCACCAATTTTAACTTTTTTCCACATTTCATGGAGCAGAATTTTTTTGAATCTTAATGAATCCAAACAATCAGATGAAGAAATAAAAAGTGAGGCATTTTAATATTCTTCCAAAATCTGGGCTGTGTGTGTGTGTGTGTGTGTGTGTGTGTGTGCGTGCGTGTGTGTAGGCACACTTTGTAGCTGTAGACTCAGTGTTCTTCCTGCATCCAAATCCCTTTGCCCTTGTTGGGTCAGCACTGTCCTCCTCAAAGGAGAAGCTGAGGCTCGTTAACTGAAAGTCTGAGATGCCTTCCTTTGTCCATCTAGTCATGCCAGCTCCCACCGGATAATTTAGAGAGTGGAGCAAATGAGGCCATCCAGAAGGGAGACTTCAAAGGTGACCAGAGGATTTCTTGCAAAAGGCAGGAAACCACAATACAATATATCCTTTTGTTGCATCCAGCGTTGGCCATATTCATGGACACTGAATTTTAATGCTGTCTGTGTGCAGTGGAAACCACTGGAATCCGAAGAGTATGTCCTGACACAAGCTGGTCTGAAATTAAGCACTGGGTCCTCCTGGGTGAGCATTCTTTCTTAGACAGGTACCATGCTTTTGACCCATAAAATCATTGATGATTATTCCAAACAGAAGTTTTTTAATACACATCATGTTTGTTTGGGAATAGGAGTCATCTTTTCCATCCAATGCTTTGCTTTTGCTTTTGTCTTTTTAACCCCTGGAAGCTCTTAGAATGGAACCAGTTGTGTACGGGTGTATTGATGGCAGAGTGGTCCTTGACATTTGACCCTGGTTCATACTGGAGGCTGCACTGAGCTCTTGTCCCCATTTCCAAGGAAGGAATCAAGTCCCAGAGCTCGCTAGTGGCAGGACTGAGATTCAAATCCATACCCTAGCCCCCTACATTATTCTCTATTGTTCCTCGTAGCAACCTTTGCCTTCTTATATGCCAAGACTTGAGAATAGTTCGTGGTAACTAGCAAAATTCATCTATTTATCCTGTTATTGGTGATATGCAGAGAAGAAGAAGCAAATCACATATCCGGGAAGGGGGCAGACAGGCTATGGGCTTTCAGATTGATGCCAATGCACATAGCATAACAAGGGTTACAGGATTTTACAGAGCGAAAGAATAGATTTAGGATTGTGCAGTCCAACCCCTTTATTCTACAGGATGAAGTACAACCCAGAGAGACTGGATACTCATTCAAGTTCGCATAGGAGTCATTACAAGGAGGGGACAGACTGTGGATTATTTCATGGAACTAGAGAGTGTTTCCCATCTGTAAGATACATGAACTCTGCTCTAAAAAAATATTAAAAAAAAGTTCTTATTCATCTCAAATCTTTAACTCAGAGGAGAAGGTAAAATTCCTGGTTTTTATGCTAATGACAGGATCACATTGCTTATGATGAGAAACAGTCAAAATATGAGATAAAATTAGAATTGTATGATGCCACTCTAAATTATTTAGAAACCAAAAAGTTCAGCGCCTTGTGCTTTCTCTCTCTCTAGGACACAGTTCATAGAAGTGACGCATCACATGAGCTGTGTGACAGACGCATGGACTGTTTCTGCCATGCCTGTCTATTTATGACTTCTGCAGACAACAGTAATTGTCAGCAATAAATGGACTGTGTTCAAACAGCTGACTTCATTTGCTATTCAGTACTATAACCAACTGCGAGAGCAGTTCATTCATTGGTTCAATTATGCCCGTAAGAAGTGAGGAAATGTGATGGAAAAAAATGTACCCAACCCATAATGATAACCTTGGGTAATCAAGTATTTTCCTGAAAGAAATAACAAAGAACACACAGCCTTGGGACACGTAATAAATATCATGGTGGTAAACTGGAGAGGGGAGGGTCTCTATGAAGTGAGGTTTTTCAGACACACTTTTATCCAACGTGTCTGTCTCTTTGTTTGAAATTTAGAAATGTGCATATGTGTTTCTGCAAAGGTGATGGTTAACTAAAGTAGGGTTCCCCTCTCATCCCAGTGGAACTCACAGCAGTGTCCATATAAATAAATGCCTTCTTCTTCAGGTGTTAAAAAATCCCAAGAGCAAATTAAAGTATCAAGGGAATTTGAATTGTGAGAGCTGGGCCTCTATGCTGATGAAACAGAAGCTCTCAGAGCTTCGGCACCCTTGCACATACATGCACGCGGGCACACACATGCGCAGACACACAAATCCCAACTAGGGATTGTGACACCGTGCACAACATTCAATGCTTTTGGTCTGATCAGCAAATGTCCCAAACTGCCTGCTTTAGATGGTAAGACTTAACTTTTTTCTTAGAAGTGCTCTAACACATATCTCAGACTGAGTTCAACATCTGCTAAAATCAGATGATCTTTCCCTCTACCTCAACCGTGCAAAGGTAAATTTCATTTCTTTTACACTCGAGCAGTTGACTTTTAAATTTATGTCATCGTGCTGGTGCTTAAAAGTCCTACCAGATCGCTAAAAACTTCCCTGGTTCTAAGAGGTATTTATTGAATCCTGAAGTGTGCTGGGCCAGGGCAACCAAGGATTGAACAAGTTAGCCTGCTGTCTCAAGAATTATACAGCATTGAAGGGGAGGAGATAATTAAATCGCAGGGACACAGAACAGTGAGATAATGGAAGGAGTTGCCAAAGGGAAGGGAGAGATGAACTCTTTGGTGGGAGGGTGTTGGGAGGAGCAGGCAGGCTTCACAATGGAGGCTGCTCTTAGCTGGGATGGAAAAGTTAACGAGAAACCTTGTTAGATCTCTACTCTGTTGTTTCCCCAGTTCTGCATTGTGTGAGAGCCTCACGCGCCTGCTTCCAATGTATGGGAGATGGCTAAAGACAACGGGGCTAAAGAATCTGCCCTCCTGTAGCATGTTGCCCATCGAACAGCCAGAGTCATCCTTTTGGAAACAGATGTCAGACTGCATGATGCCTTAGCTCAAAATCTTTCTAGAGCAAAAGTCAAAGTGCTCGCAGCAGCCTAAAGGCTCCTTCTTTTTACCCCAACTCCTGTCTTCCTGCTTTCCTTCTCTCCCCTCTCCTTATTCCAGCTGTCAGCGGCCTCCAGGCCACTGTACTTCCCGTTATTGCCTCTGCTTGGAACTCCCTGCCCCCACATTCCGTCCCCTCTCTGGAGAAGCCTTCTTCCCTGACCACCCAATCTGAACAGCGCTCTCTCCCCTACCATCACATTCTGTCCTCTTACTTAGACTGCCTTTGTTTTCTTTACAGCTGTCCCCGTCATGTGACATACACTTGCTCATTTTCTATGCACCCAGATCCTCTCAAAATGAACCTTCCGTGAGTGCAGGCCACAAATAAGATTTTTTCTCTGCTTTATCCCCAGTGGGTGGGGGAGTGCCTCGTACGTAGTGGATGCTCAGCAGACGTGTTGAAAGAATGGATCAGGAGAGGATGCATTGTTCACGCTAACACAGGCTGTGTGTCTATCTGGGGACCCAGGGGCTGAGGCTCTTGCACATCTCTCCCACCGTGTGGGGGGCAGAGGCACTGCTGGTGTCTCCCTCCATTAAGAGACATCAGTGGGCGGGTTTGGATTAGATGCAGTCACTGAACCAGGGATGGGACTTGGAGCACAGGCTGAGAGAGAGTGGGGGTCAGAGAGAGAGAGAGAGATGGCATCATATGAACAGTATCTTCTGCAATTTTTATCTTCAACCAAAAATATCAAAAATTCAACCTTGCTAATCTGATCCCTTCCCACTTTGTCCTCTTGTATGTTCAGACTATTTTCCTAGGACAGTTCATTTGTATAAGAGGTAGAATGCTAGTGCTCTTGAATTTTAGGCTCTTTCTCTCTCTTCGTAAATCCCATTTTCCGTGTGACGCTGTGATGCTCGATGAAATGTTCCACTGTAGTGAAAGGTTTGCTTTGGTCTTGTTTTAAATATACAGGTTCCTTTTACCTCCTACAATTTCATGTTGTCGTGTCAGCTTTTTGATTGGTTAAACATGGTATTTGGTAAAAACGAACTTTCAAGGAAACCAGCTTTTCATTTCTTCCTTTTAGGCCTCTCCTTTTTGTGGGTGGTTCTAATAAGAAATTCTTGGCTGCAGAGATGAAAACCACAGTGAAGGGATCTATTTTGACCCAGTTTTGACCTATTTCTGCTTTTGTGTATTGGGCGTAAACCAGATGTCACGTGAGAGAATAGAACAGAGGGGAAGTGAGGCTGTGTGTTGGGGAACATTTCGGCACCTGCCGTGGCAGAAAGTAGAACCCGGATCCGCAGGGAGCCACTGAAAGCCTCATGGCTGGGATCACTGCAAAGAGGCTGGTCCAGATGCTGGAGACTCGTCTCGCTCAGGATTTGTGTGGAAGCCTATCTCTGTGTGCTCTCTTTGCTGGGCAGATTCCTTTTGTGGACAAATAGAGATATATGTTCTAAGTGAATTTCCAGGGCTATGCAGAGTGGAGGGAGTGAAGAGGCTAGGTCCTGCGGACGGAGAAGTAAATCGCCAAGGCAGGCCACTTCCCAATTCCCCTCTTTATCCTTCCTTACTGAATCCCCCACCTTTGCAAAGAAGGTGACAAAGTGAAGTTCTTCCAAATCCAAAGCGTTCAACAGAAGTCCCTACTCATGTTTCTGCCTAGCATGAAACCCACTGTCATTGTTCTTTCACCAAACAATAACCATCTATTCAGAAAGACAGATACTACTAAAATGGAAATGTTTTCCAGAACCAAGGCATACCCTACATTGACGTCTGCCCAGAGCTCCTAATGGAGATGTGATTTTACAGCTCCCTGAATTATATATTAGTATCTGTTTTTTGTTTTTTTTTTGTCATACCTCTCAAGGAGTAAGCATTTTGAATTTCAATTGCATTCAAATGATAGTTTCTTCTTTTTTTCTGGACATGAGTTCTACAAGATGCAGTAAGATAATTTTAAAATAGTGAAGACATATTCTCTGCATAAGGAAAAGTTGAGGAAAAAGGGTGTAGTTATTTCTATTAATGCTTTTTCTTTCAAAAAATGAAGCTACTGTGATAACAAATGTGAAGGTTCTATAAATTCTATGCATATTTAGAGACTACCAGTGCAGAAGAGAAAGCTATGATTTCATAAGAAAGCATGAAACTTGAGCGCAATTGGATCTTTACACTCTAAAGTAGTAGTTGTAAGTTCAAGAAACTTAACTTCTTTTGGAACATATAAGCTAATCAGGAGATCATAAGAAATGAAATGGATTTTTCCTGGTATTATTTTTAGGGTCCATTTTCCAAACTGAACTGAATTATATTCAGGATTTAAAATTACAGCTCAACCCTTTGGGTTGGAAAGCACAAGTTCAGCCAGGAGAAAAAAATGATCATTACACTTAACACAACTTTAACTGATTTCACAACTGAGTTTTTCTTCTCTGCTAAAAAAACCAAAATCCAAAACCCTAAACAGTGAAGTGTCAGCAATGAATATCAAACTGCTTGTACAAATATTTGGACTGGCATTTATATCTTGGGCTGAGGCAAATGGTCTAAATACATAGTTCTTTTTTTTTTTTTTTTTTTAACTTGCAGGATTTAAAATTAAAGACCCTCTCTAAAAGATGAGCAGCCAATTTTTTATTTTGGTGTCTCCATTTCATTTCTTGTTTCAAGCAGTGATAGATGGAGATGATATATTTTCCTTAATGCCTGCTCTGTGATTTTGGAGGCTGGCAGATGGTGGTCTGAGAATGGGTGGTTGTGTTTTGGGGCAGGACTGATGCTCAGAATCAGCCTCCACACTAAGGGGTTGACGGGACCTCGTCCCCAGCCAGGATGCCCTGGCATCGAGGCCGGGGGGGGGGGGAGGGTACTTTCTCCAGTTCCCCTTTTCCTCCTCCTTTCTGCCTTTTAAAGAGACGTGTAACAGAATAATGAGAAACAGGAGGCCTAGCTGGAACAGTGTCACATGGAATTTTTAATTTAAGTTGGGCCTCCAGTTTGCTGCAAACATGCTGAGCAATCGGTAGCCTGTTCAAAATTGGTCTGAAAGCACCAGGACATGCTTGGATTCTTTTCTTCCTGTGCCAAGCCATTTTGTTAGTCTCACATTTTATTTCCTTATTATTTGTAGAAGTATTTGGCTGCACAGCAAGCTATGAATGATTAGGAGGAGGGCAGCTGGCCATCATTTTTAAATTTTTAAGTCACTACTTGACACGCAAAATGTAGAATTTCTGTGTTCATATAGGAACAGTGAGAGCCCCACGTTTCACAATTTGTCCAGTCGGCTCTCCTTCATGGGAAATAATTAGCAGACTGTCTGGAGCACTTCCTGTGTGTCCCCAGGCTGGACCCCTGCAGAAGACTAACTTGAGAGCCAGGAAGGCAGGTGGCAGGGAGCTGGGGGGCTGGTGGGGAGCCCACCCGGGCCTGGGTCACCTGCTCATGACAGGGGTGCGCTTCTTAGGGCTTCCAATGAAGTCCAGAGGGGGGAAGCATTGCCATTTCCAGAATGACAAGAATCTGTGACAAGGAGACCCAATGTTACCTCTGGAAGGGGGAACTGCGGCAAATGGGCTAATAGCTGGGACTTAGTCTTTTTTTTCCTCTCCAGAATGGCACTCCCCAAAGCTGGTTCCTGATGTCGGCTCTGAGCTGTTTCCAAGTGTACACTTATGCACAATTTTGATAACTTTCCGTATTTAGATTCTCAGTGAGCCGAATGGCAGTAAGGAATATGGTAAAGACATGGGACCTGGGGTTGGGCTGTGGGTTTGACTCTAGCCTCTAATGGGGCGAATTAAGTCAAACCTTCTACATCTCAGTTTGCTCATCCATTAAATGGGGATAAGAGCAACTGCCTCTGAGGGTGAGCACCAGGGTTCAGTGAGATAATCCATGAAAACCACACAGAACAGAGCCTAAGACATAATAAGCATGCCATAAATGTTAGTGATAATAATTATAACTATTATGATTCAGTACAAAGGCATGGAATGAGAATTAATTCTTTTCTCCAAGGAAAATAATGATGATTCTCTCTAATCTACTACAAAATCCAGTCACACGCTAAAATTCTCACTGCCAAACATTCCCAAAGGAGCTGGAGTAGGAGGCAGATAAAGAAATTTCAGTTTTGGGGGAGGTAAAAAAACACTTAAATAAGAACACAGTGCAGAGTTAAGAAGAAATGAGGTAAACGGGCCTTTCTGTTTCCACCAAATGACAGACAGAACAGCGGTTCTGAGGCTAAAGTTTGCTGCACCCCAGGTGGGACCGAGAGGTGGAAAGGTCAGGAGAGAGGGGGGTAGAGAGAATTCGGTCCACCAGTGTATTACCAGGACAGGGAGTGGACTCTGGAGAGACGTGGCGAACTGCCCCGGGTCCCACGGCTGAATTGAAGACAGGCAGGGTGAGAATTCAGACTACGGGACCCCCCGCCTTGGGCCTTTGGCCCGCCCAAGTACCCCTTCTGGGCTTGGTACTTGTGGCCTGGCTGCATTTGTCCGAGGCTTTATGTACCATCTCTCCCTCTGGAGCCTATGACCACTGACCCTGGTCACTGACCCCTCAGCCCCCAGCTCCCAGGAAAGGCTCCCCTGCCCCGGGTGTGTGGGGGGGGTGTTCAGCCCTCCGCTGTGCTTCCAAAGCCCCCATCATGTCCCCTGTCACTTCGTGTCTTGCACAGGCGGTAGTTCTGGAGGGAAAACAACCAAACCAGTTCGAGAAGAACCTAAAGGAACCTAGAGATGTAGAACTAAGACAGAATGAGGTAGCTGACCTCTTTTCTATACAAAGAACTGTAGAGAAGTCATCCTGACCCAATCTCCATGGAAACACTTCCTTTCTGGACCTCCCCCCCCATCCCGCCCCCTGCTTTTAACTCTGCGTTCTATGGGACGGTCATCTAGTTGTCTCCTGGGCCTTCTTGGTGTTGGACCCCAGCAAGTTTTAACAGCCCACGGAGGTGCTGGACAAGCGTTGCTTAAGGAAAGTGGAGCCAACGCAACAGTCAACTAAACTGATTGTGCCTCCTCTTTGTCTCTCCCTCTTGGAGCTAAGCGTCTCTGCTTGTTCTAACGGCTTCTTATAAGATGTGGTTTCCAGGCCTGTCACCAGCCTGAGACCCTCTTCTATACAAACTCTGGTTTTCAGAGGCGGGTTTAGCTGTTTACGCTGCAGCTGGGATGGAGCAAGTGAGGCGCGGTACAGCACGGTCTGCCTTGTTGTCCCTTGAGCAGGCCCCGAGCTCCTACAGGGCAGCTATGATCACATCGGCCTTCTCCTCCACCAGGCAAGGCCCTGGGCTCATCTTCACCTTATAATCACCCAAGACCCCCGTGTCTTTTTCTCAGGGGCTGCTCTCAAGTAACTTACAGTCTGAGTGAGGAAACGACCACCTACACTCATGCAATGATTGCGGGCAACACATCATCGTATGCAGTTGTGTTAATACTCCAAGGAGGAAGTGATTTTATTGACTATAATTAACAGCACTGAATTATATATTTGAATGCATTTAAAAGGTGAAATTTTAGATTGTATGTATTTTTTACTAGAAAGATTTTAAAAACACAACACAGCACTGTACAACACAGTGAACCCACTTATAAGCCATTGTAAAAATGTTCCTTCATGAATTGTAACAAATGTACCACACTTGGTAAGGTGTTACCAATGGGGTATTAATAATGTGGGAACTGTATATGTATGACATGATTTTTCTGTATGCATACAATTTTTCTAATAAAAAATGATATATAAATAAAATATTTCTGGCTACATTTAGAAGAGTGAAGGGCTTCAAAATTACATAAAAGAGACTATTCACACTACAAAAATAACTGGGAGTGATAAATAGTTTGATTAGCAGAAAAAGCAGGTTTAAGTCAGACTTGACTGCATTTAAAATTTCTCTCCCTGTCTTTCAACATAAGGGAGAACTTTGCAGTTTTTTTGTGGCTATATTGATTAACCGTGGCCAGTTTATGTTTCCTCCCCCTGCATCTCTTTCCCCAGTGGGACCTCAGGGGATGGCCTAGCACCCCAAGGAGGTGGACTAGGGCAGGACAGGGCAGGTGATGAGACCGAGCAGGAGAGGCACGCTTAACTCTGTGGGCCAGAAGGCAAGCTGTACTCTGGGAGCCAGCTCAGCAAAATACAGAAGCATCACCAGTGGAATGATGGAGGAAATGCAGTATCCTCAACAGCTCTGAACTATCATGCAGAAAATAGCAACAGTCAAGGTTGTAAAGGAACATTATAGCCATGATGAATTAAGAGCTAAAAGACATTATCAAATAAAGCAATACAGGATTTGGCAAGCACCTTTATGTCCGGTTCATTACATTTCCACACTTTGGAAAAAAAATGAGTTGTCTGTCCAAAACCCAGTAACTATGACACTTGAAAGGTGGTAAGAGTTGTGGCAGAGGCCTGTAAAGAGGAAGAGAAAGGGTTTCCTTTTGGGGACATGTATCTTATTTCATATCATATCGAAATCAAATGGCTGCTAAAACAAGAAACAGATTCTAGCAAAGAGCAGAGGCCCTAACTTCGAATTGTGCTGGCCTGCCAGACCAAAGGAACAATTCTTTTCAGCTCAAGGACATCAGAATTTAGAGGAAATTCTGAACTTTCTCTCAACAACTATACAAGTCTCCACTTTATTTAGTTATGTGGATAGACAAACAGGATTCTAAAAGAGGTCTCTCCAGCCCATTTAAAAACATTCTTTTAAACTGAAAAGTTGGCTGTCCTTTCACATTCATTGACCAGAATGTAGGGGAAGCATATTTTGTCATTTCTTAAATCTGTGATGACAAAGACTTGATGATCCCCCTGGGAGTCCAGACACTTTCTTTCACTCACACTCACAGAATTGAAGAGCATTCGCCACTGTCATTCACCTGCAGAACCATTTCATATGTGCAGCATTGGGCTAGACTTCCTAACGGTATTTTGGTTTTGGACCAGATAGCCTAGAATGACATCAAGTTTACAGAGAGCCAGGGAATTGCAGCAGCAGCTTTTATTTTAGAAGTGGTACCAAATTATCAATGATTTACAGGAAAATCCCTGGGCAATCAGCATGCAGTGTGTTAGTAAAAATTTCCAGAGGATGGTAAAGTCAAATTGATCATCTCTGACATTTATTTTTCAGTAAAGAGGGGCAAGGCTTAGTAAAGAACAGGCAATGGAAACTGGCTTCTGGCAGCCCGCTGTGTGCCCCCCATTCCTTTCCCCTCAGCACCACCTTGTATCCTCAGATCAGCTCTGAACTTAGGTGCTGTTTCCTCCTTCTAGGCAAGAAATGGAGGCCCAGGAGGTCACACAAATTCCCTAAAGATATGCATCTTCTTTTCTCTTTTTTTTTTTTTGTATGGGCAGACACTGGGAATTGAACCCGGGTCTCCAGCATGGCAGGTGAGAACTCTGCCTGCTGAGCCACCATGGCCCACCCTCTTCTTTTCTTCTTAAACCTTTTTTGAAATGATTTCTAACTTACAGGATAGTTGCAAAAATGATACCAAACCCACACAGAGAACTCCAACTTTCCCCAATGCCCAGTTACACAGATCTACCCATTTTAACATGCTGACACATTTGCTGTATCATTCTACCTATCTGTCTGTCTGTCTGTCTGTCTTCCAAACACTTGAGACTAGTTTATGTCATGCTCCTTGAACACATAATACTTCTGTATCTATTTCCTAAGAACAAGGATATTCATTTATGTAACCATGTGAAAGTACAGTATCAAGTTCAAGACATTTAACATTGATACAAAGCTTTCCGTCTATATTCCAATGTTTTCAGTTGTCCCAATAATGTCCTTTTGGGACTTGACTCCTCCATCATTAGATCCAGTTCAGATTCATGCATTATTATGCATCTCTTTAAAGGAAAGACCAGGGCATGCCTGAAATCTGTCTAACACTAGAGTCTAGGTGGTCTCCATGGCTCCAGGTTGTCCTGATGAGATGTATTCTCTCTTCGCCCCCTGTCACCTATTGTGGTGATTTGTGTCACTAAAGAAAGGTGTGTTCACACAAGAAATATTTCTTTAGGATCTCCTTTGTGCAAGGCCCACTATGAATGTGATACTAGAAACTACATGTAAACTGACCTATCCTTACAGTGCCAGTACATGAATAAAATGATGCATGCAATCTAGGAAAGCTTCCTGGAGGGGTCAGCATGGACTCAGGGGAAGCCAGTGGAATCCACTAGACTCCTTGCTCCATGCAAGACAGTGGCCATCATCCTGAATGAGTAGGAGTGGTGGAGTGGCAAGAAGAGCGCAGGCCTAGGGTTTGAGCATCCAGTCCTGCCACCATACTTTGGGGGCACTGAGATGATGGGTCTTGATTGCAAATGAGGGGTCACCTAAGGGTCTTGGGTGGCTTCCTGCCCCAAAGACCTATACTTTGACTAAAACAAAAACAAAACTTTTTAGTTCTGCTACACTGTCATCCAGGCAGCACTCTCATAGGCTAAGGTTATTTCATTAAAAAAGAAATTATTTTGGCATGTCTGAGAGCTACATCAAATTTCTTCCTAAATGCTGCTGTGGTCCTGCTGCATTGACTGGAGAAGCAGTTTTGGTGAAGCAAGGCGAAGAAGGTGTTGGTCTCACAAGATGGGAAGGGTCTTGAAAGCGAATGGGAGGATGAAGAAGTTTTATGTGTCACCCTCTCTCCCGGGAGAACCTCGAGTGCTTGCCATGCCCCAAGGTGCAAGTCTTGGGGTACAGAACAACCCACATTTGACAAGAGCAAACCTCAGATAAGATGTAAAGGAGTCATTCTCCGACCGCAGAGGGGCTTCCAGCGAGATCTGGAGTAAATGACTTGGAGAAGAAGAAAGGAAGGAGGCAAACAATAATGGAAAACCAACTTTAGGTTTATGTGCGGCTCAATGAGAATGCTGGAAGCTGCAAAAGCCAAAGTTATTCCTACTCTCGGTGCTATGCCTCTCAGGTCCCGCTTCTATTGAGGGTGTCGTTCCTTTACATGTGGTCGTGTACGGGGAGTGCTTTAGGTTCAGACAAGCCTCAAATCAAGTAGCGTCTGGTTAAGTGAATGTTGTGCTGCTGGTTATCTTCTCTGAATGACTGCTTTGAGGCCCTTTGGGCATTGGTGCCCATAAGTTAACATTTGTGACGAAGATGAATAAAAACTGAAATGAAAAAACTGAGACTTAAAATTAAAATTTAAAAAGCCCCTCAACTGTAATCCATTTCCAGTGAAAGAAAAGTCTGGAAGAGGAGTTCAGGGCCACATGTGTCTGGGACATTTATCAGTAGGCAAATCTCCTAATTGCGACTATACTATTATGCTATGAATGGTCCACTAATCTCTCAATTTCCTCCTCTACTATTTCTCATTTAAGCACATTCTTGCTTTTTTTTTAAATAGAAAGTTAAAAAAGAAAACCACTCATTGTGACATAATTTTCTTTGTATTCTTGTGTGTTTACATACATTCGGATCTTATTTTAATTAAAGGATTTTAGTTAATAATAAACACAGAAGAAACCAAGCAGAAGGTTCAGAAAAGGACTTTAAAAAGAATTCTGTTCTATTTAGTTGCCCCAGAGCCATCCAGGCGTACAGCCTTCTAATTTTTAATGACCTTCAAAGAATGACACTGAATATATTTCATCATCAACCACCCTCAGAAAAGTTCTGTCAACGGAAGTCATTCACATGGTGATTTTAATTGACCCCTTTTGCTCTGGTCTTCCACAGCCTCAGCAGTTCATAATATCATATGTTTGCTCAGCACAAATTTCAGGTTAGGTCTTGGCAAGGCTTTGTCCCGGACACGGAAGGGTTAACAGTGGTTCTCCACTGGCGGCCACTTTGCCCTTCAGGGGACATTTCCCAACATCTGGAGACATTTTGGGTTGTCTCCGTTTGGAGGGTGGGGGTGGTTGTTACTGGCATCTAGTGGGTAGAGGTCCTGGATGGTGCTAAACATCCTCCAATGCATGGGGTGGATTATCCGACCCCAAATGCCTACTGCCGAGTGAGTGAGCCTTGGGAAAGAAAGAGTGACTGTTTCCCGGGAAGGCCAGGCACTGAAACAGCAGCGGGGGATTTGGCACTGGCACTGACAGCATGGTTCAAATTACACTGAGCCTTGTGGGATCCATCAATGCAGGGGGAGGATTAGGGAAAAAACCCAAACCGAAGATCATTTGAGGTTTTGAGAATTGTTAGCCACACAATTTTCACTCTATTTTGGATATACTTCTTATTTTATCATGAGATTCTCAACCCAGTTTGCCTCTAGTTTTCACAAGATAAAAACTGTAATTAATTGCTTGGGAATTCCAGGTTTTCAGGAAACACTCTAGCTCGGCCAGATCAACTGTCAGCCCTGACATGCTTCCTGAAGCGTCTGGCACAACGGGTAGGATTTATTTGTAATATAAACTCCTGGCCAGTTAGCTCCTGGCTCTGACTTTAGAAACTGCCACATTTTGGGGTTTGGATTTTCCCAACACTAATGTGAGAGTTTGAATGCTTTTTCCCTCCAGAAAAATGTCTATATGTCAAAGGTCCGCAATATAAAAATATTCCTAATTTAACTGCAGGCATGACTAAGTATAGAATGGAATGCAACCCTTGTATTACTTCGTGGGAGCCAAGGACAACAAAAGTAATTTACGGTGCCGCCAGGCACCCTTCTTGCCCGACAACTTTAAACCTGCCATATTTCTTTTCAGCAGGGTGGCCACGGGGAAAATAGCCTCTTGGTGGTTGGTTCACTTTGCTGTATCAGATTTCCCTCTCTGGCAGAGAAATGACGATTTTCCCATCTCATCACTTTCGTTGGGAAACAGGGTGCAATGTCCTGGCAGAGCCAAAGCACTTAACAATCTGCAAAGCTACACACACCTGGAAGGCATAGTGAGGCATTACTTTCCAATTATTTGGCAAAGCGATAATGGATTTGATGGCTAATAAATACGAGAAAGCAACCTGATATGTGATGAAGTCTCATCCACTGTGAGCCGTTTGGGTTACTAAGCTAGAAATATTACTATGCCCTTGTTTGCTTTGTGAAACTGAAGGACTTTGGATGATGCCCCTCCTTCCCTGCAGCTGTCATACAGAGTGAGAGCAGTGTGTTCACTGAGAGCGAGGTCCTTCGCTTCCAGTGGGCAGAGCTTCATGTCCTGTGGTCAAAGCCGGCCCTCCCAGCCTTCCCCAGCAGGCCATTTAAGAATGTGTGCTGCCGGGGTCAGGGGGAAGAAGAGTAGAGGGTCGGTTCTATTTTCCCCAAACCCCCACCTGCCCAAGAGAAGACACCCCTCCAAAGGTCCTGTGGAAAATGCGTCAATATACTGCTGATTTCACCTACAAATGACGGCAGCTTTAACGTTTAGTGTGATGCCTCATACATCATCATTTCTTGTTCTACTTCAAAAACAAAAATGAATGTCCTTGTGTTAAAGTTAGATGTCTGCACACGGTCCATCTATTGCTGGGGAACTTTTCCCTTTCTCCCCTGCAGTGCTTTCAGGCTGGAGCAGAGGGTCTTGTCTCAGCTTCCACATACCCTGCAGCTCCCACGCCGGGTGGGCTCTGAGAATGGAGGAATGGAGATCGAGAGGAAGAAGGTTGGGAGGGGAAGGGGCCTGGTGGCGACTCTGGCAGAAACAGCAGGTTCCTGGGGGACTGGTTGGTTCTGCGCTCCACGTGGCCTGGCCTTGTTGCCTGATCTGTAGACTCGTGGGCAGTCACAGCTCAGAGGTGGCCCGTGGTTGTCCTACCCCAGCACCTCCTACTCTGAGGGCTGCAGCCATCAAGCAGGCCAGTGATTATGCAGTGGGCATTGGGCAGGTGAGGTTACACCTGATTCCCCAGCACTGCGGATTTTAAAGTGGGGATGCCCGATGGGAGGAGCCTAGCAAACTCCAGAGGAGATGGGGCAGGAGGCCAGACCCTGATATTCCAGTGCTCAGGAACCATGGGGCTGGAATGAGTCCAGTTTAGTTCAATACCAAGTGTCTAAGGAAAAGAAAACGTATAGCCTTTCTATAAAAACTGCATGTTAAAGAAATATGAAGGCTCAATAATCAAAACCAAAACAGCAGGGCAAGGGGAATATCTAGGGGACAGACACTTGACAGATTAACTAGGGGAGCTCTTCTGCTACCCCAGAGGCTCAGGCTGGTAGAATGATCCCAGAACAGTCCTTCCCTTTGGAGGGAAGGTGGCCACCACCTCCCAGTTGCCCTTGGAATGGCATGAGACCTCTCTTTCCTTTTTTATGGGCAGGGCCACTTTGACCCTGCACCTGCCCTGTTTCTGGAAGGCACCTACATGAAGGGAAGGTGTGGGGACAAAAGGAGGACAGCCAGAAAGGTTGGACTGGACCTCCCCCCAGGGATCCCTGGAGACCCTGCCTCCTGTTCTGGGCCCATCGGTAACCCCTGTCCCCAGACAGAGCCTGTGAGGGACTGTGGGAAAGGGCAGGGATGGAGCATCTCTACCCAGCTCACCCGCCTGTCCAGGTGAGCTCTGACAGGTGTGGCCTGGACCCTACAGGGCCAAGGGCAGGTGCTAGGATTCCTGGCCAGTGCTGCAGCACCATTCTGAGGGTATCATAATTTTATTGCTGTCTCTCTGTGATGGAAATAGCCCCACCATTTCTGATGCTGGTTGCTCGTGCTGAAAACAATTCTTTGGCAGGGTAAATGACTCAGAAAGTTCTGATTCAGCCACAAATGAAACTTGGGAGGGCTCATTAAAGGCACTAACGAGCTCTGCCTTCCATCCTCCAGTGCTGCCTCTGCAGGCCAGGCCCTGGCAGCGGGAAGAGCTGACTTCATCCTGAGCTTGGACCCTAAACTGAGGTGACCTTTCTGTCTGAAAGACACGTCCACTTTGAAGGCTCGTGAGAACTCCCAGACGTGGGTCTACCAAGGCCTGGCTGAACAACGCATGGAACATAGAGCCTGAAGCTTGCTGAGCTGATGATTTCAAAAGGTGTGAATGAATCCTTCTACCCTGATTTTGCAAAGATGTCCACATTTTGTGTGAAAGCAGAAATCCATCTTCCCAGACGACCAGAAAGAGTTAAAAACTTATGTCTTTTTTGCTTTTACTTTCCCTTGAGAAAACCTCAAGGCTACAGTTTATGTCATAAAATTTTTGATTGTACAAAGGGGGGGGATTTGATAAATTATAAAATGCTATTAAGTCATCCTAAAGTTATGGGGTCTATGTTTCATCTTGAATATCTCTGTTACATTTGTGAAGAAACTGTGTTTTCTCACATGGCCAAATGTCTGCCCCAAAGCCAAACAGGGCTCTTGACTGAAATAGATAATTTGATGAAAAATCTACCGAAATGAAAAATGATGTTTCACATACCACCTATAAAGTGAATGATGCTCATTTTATTTGCAGAGAATTGCAGAAGCCACATATCTATGAAGTCTTTAAAAATGACTGATATGGAAGTAGGGTGGCACTTAGAGGTTAAACTGCTGCTAAAAGCCCAACTTGAGCGGGCTGGAGCGTGGGGCCCTGCCAGGGGAGGGAAGAGGGACCCTCTCCAGCTGACATGAAGGAGAGGCACCCAGAATGTTCCCTCCACCTACAGATGCCAGAATGAGAGAGGCGGACCGACCAGAAGAGGCCATCTGGCCAGGAGCTCCCTCGAGGTGGGTGGCTCTCACACCCTCAGGCCTGCCTGGTTCTTGGGGTTCTCCAATGGGGCAAGAACCACGCACCCTTCCTTAGCAGGGCATGGTGCTGCTCAGCCTGCTGGAAGTCAGAGGTGTCGCCCCTGGCCTTAGAGACAAACTCCCCTGTCCTGTCTGTTGTTGGAGGCCAAACCTGCCTCAGTTGCTAACTCGTGGCTGGGATGCTCCTTTTGTAAAACAAGAATGCCTGGTAAGTACATTTTGGCGATGGTCCTTCTCTGCCTGTGCACGTGATCCCAAATGGAAATGACCCGGTAAAGAGTCTCTGTGAGGCCCCATGGACGTCCTGTTTTGGGGAGGTTGGCATTACCTGGTGAAGTGTGATACCGAGATGTCACGTGAGTAGGTAGAAGCACTGGTGATTCCTCGGCCACCCTCCTGCCTCTGCCAACAAGGGTGCAGTGGGAGAGGTGGGCAGTAGGGCAGAAGCCAGGCTCACGCCAGCTGGAGAAACCACGGGGAAGCAGCAGAGCGAACTAACTGGGGATGAAGGGAAGGGTTTTCTCCGACGGTCATAATGCAAAGAGCCAGTTTAAATATTTTCTCCCTACTGAAGTTTTCATCCGTTGCCTCAGGGTGAGGAATATGTGGTTATTCTCCTATAGCTGCTTGGGTTGGTCACAAGAATTTTTTTTAAGTAATGGCGAATTTTTAATAGGTTCCTCTCTTCTCTTTTCCTTCTGCAACAAATCTGGGAAAGGAGCTCAAACCAGAAGGCTATCAAATCTTTTATGAAACATTCGGGGCTAATTACTTTTGCTGGAAGTCTCAGGACTTTTTTCCCTTGCTTTTTTTCCTCCTATTTTAATGGAACATAGTTCAAGTCTCATAAATGCTTAAATATGTGGCTGTAAAGTTTGAGATGTCTCAGGGGAACGGCTAGCTGCAAATGTGCCAGGTAGGTTTCTATAGAGGTTCAAATTTGAACGAGTTCCTGCCTGTTGCACAGTGGGTTATATAAGCTGGGAGGGGAGACTGTGCACACTCCATGCGATAAGACATTCAATAAAGCTCCTTGATCCTACAGCCAGGGTCACCCCAGGAAATCTTGCCAGCCCCATGTTGAAACAGAGGGAACTAGGGATTTGGCCATTTGCCCCAGCTTTGCCCAGCCATCGCCAGCTCCTGAATCCGTCCTTTCCTAGCTCATTACTCTAGGCTGCATGAAAGAAGCCAGTCCAGACTAGGGACAGCCGTTCCAATTCCAGCTTCATCTGGCTGCAGACAGAGCCACAAAGTTTCATGGACACATCCCCTGGGATCTGCCCTCCCCACTTAGAGAGCAAACACTGCCAAGGGTTTAGGGCAGGGTAGGATGGTCCTCCTTTGGGATACCTTTGGGCTCCACAGCTATGAGCTGGAAGCAAGAAGAGCAAAGGGAGGACCCAATCTACCCTTTGCTGTCTGATCACAGCTCTGCCCTGACCCAGCCTGGTGACAGGGAGCTGGGCAGCCAGGGAGGTCAGAGGCAAATGGGGCTGAAGAATAGACATGGCTGGACTTTCCAGGCAGGTCCTTCCTGGAACACAAGGAACATTACAGATGGGTCAAGAGTACGAGGCCATGACCACAAAGCTGAGGTGTGGTGGCTCCCGGAACCCTCAACCCCACCTCCTCTGTCCTACCAGCCTGACTAAGCATGCTGGAGGTTTCCAGAAGAGAGGAGAGTGTTTTCCTACCATACAGTGTATTCCGGGTGCTCTCTTTGTAGTTTCTTGCTTACGTACCTAAGACAGTTTGCTCCCATCACATAACTGAGCCTTCATTCACCCAGCACAGCTGGCATCCCGTGGGTTACTCCCACCCCGGTGGACGCTGACTCCCCCTGCAGTGGTGGTCGCCACGGGGGCCACCCAACCTTTCTGCTTTCTGACCTCTTCTTCCCCACCCTCTGACTTTCACTTCTTTCCTTTTACTACCCTTATCTTCTCCTGGCAACAAAACGAGCAACTGGCTAAACATCAGCAGGCACAGCGCACCACGGGACTGGCCCGTAGGGTGAGTGCCAAATGAGTGCTGCGTCCAATCTGTCTGTCCGCCTCTGATATTTATCCTGGACGTGGCTCTGCACTCGCGGCTGCAGAAGTAGCAGTGAATGGCAGAGATGGGGCTCGACCACATGCAAGTGGCAGGCCGTGGAGGAGGAAGAAGGACCTTGGACTGTACCAGGCCCGGAGAGCACTCTCAGGGGGAACTCAAGGCTGGCAGGACTTCAGAGCAGGGCGGTGGCTGTAGCTTCGCAGGGCCAAGTGGGAACCTTCTCCAAGGTGGGTCTTAAAGGCTGGCTGGGAAGCCTACTGTCGAAGACGGGGCCAGTGCATTTTCTCCCTGGTATTTGGGGCTAAGAAGACTTCCAGAAGCAAGGCAGAATGGCTCACAGAACAAGGGATAGAGAAGCTTCATTAAGCGAAGGAAGGCTACTTCCAACACAGGGGAAAGAGAAATGGCTGAAACAGCAGTCCATGTTCCATGGCTCTGAACACTCAAGCTCCATGTCTGTCTATCAGCATCAACTTAACAGGGGAGGAACCTGATATCCAGACACCCTGTAACCTGCCCAAGTGCTCAAAAGCAGTCAACTGCCAGGCTCAGTTCTAACCTAGGCAGGCTGGCCCTAGTCCACTCGCTTCTACACTGCTACAATCTAATGCCCTCCTGGTGGAAGGAGGGATTGGGTCGGCCTCAAATAAGCAAGCCAAGAGCAGTGAGCAAGGGCCTGGCCAAGGGGTTCTGTAATGAGCAGATTTAGTTTCTGTTTTAGATATGCCATGTCCGCTCTGATGTGGGCCGTGCTGCAGGGTGGCCCGATGTTAGCATTGTGCTGCTTATCTTACCAATTGTGGACCCAAACTGCCATCACTTTGGTTCTGTTTGACTTTTTTGCAAATGTCTCACTGGTGAGTTATTCTGTATGTCATCAAGAGCCAATGAAAGCAGCTCTGTACTGGCCTTTCAAATATCCTGGCCTGTGCACGTCCACTCACATGAAAAAGTACTAATCAGAGGGTTCCGGGATTTTCTCACTATTGTGCAACCAAATACGTTTCCCTTGATTGGCTGGATGGAGTAGGGGTTATCACTTTATGCTGTTAAAATATCATTTTCAAATCTAGGGTAAACCCCCTAAATAGGGGTTCAACAAATAATGTCACAGATTGGGGGTGGGGTGGGGTGGTTACTGCTAAAACATTTGGCCCTGAAATACAGCAGTAAAGAACCACTAAAGGTATAGATATTGTAGCAGCAGAGAGACTTGTCCAAAGATGGACCACAGGAAGTATAACCCAACTGCGATGGGTAAGTTGGGCAGAAGGTCAAAGGACGTGTGTGGGGGCGGGGAAGAGTCAGGAGTAGTGCCTGGCGAGCAGGCAGCCCAAGGCATGGATGGGCAACACCAGTCGGAACACGACAGGAGGAGGTGGGGTGGATAGAAGGCATTGGAAGGACTGCTAAGCCCGTGGAAAGACAGGAATTTTAAAAAGTCAACATGCAAATAGTCTATTCGACTGTTCAGACATCATTATGACATTTTTAATAGACGTTTCCACCAATGTGAAGTATGGCTATCTGCTTGCTGGGGTTTACGACCTGGGCAGCGTTCATTTTGAGCACTAATGAAATCTTTTATTGAATAAATGCAATTCAAAGAGTGCAATCGAACAATCTTTCATTACAACGCAACCACATTTAAAAAGGCTTTTCAATTCAAAGATCAATAATCTCAGTAAGGGCAGGTCTGCTATGGATGCCCAGGTTATAAGAAGTCCCCATCCCTAGGATGGGAGAGTCTGGAAGAAGAGCTCTTGCCAGATTCTGGCTGTTAAAAAAGGATGGGTTACATGAGAGAGGTCCTGCTTGCATTTTTCTAAACTTAAGTTTTGAGGCACAGCCTTGCCTACTTACGCAGCAGTTTATTTCACACGGGAACTGGTACACGATTGCAAGGCTTTCTTTGTGTATGTGTCCGCCAGTTTGGGGAGTGCACTTGGGTCCTTGGAGCTCACAGCTAGGGCAGAGGTAATCAAAAGGAACTCTGGGAATATCCAGTTCTCACAGCCCCACGTAATGAAGGCCAGTATGGATAGTGCCTAGATTTTTCAAAAGCCTCAAACATACTTTACTTTGGAAAGACCCTTTATGGCTTTCAAAGCAGCACTAACTTTCGGTCTTAGCATCAACCCTGTGGGGTTGGTTTTATGAATCCCAGTTTTATAGATAAGGGTACAGCAGCCTCGAATGGGTGAGAGGCTCTGTGAGTTACTCCATGAACATGTGCTTCCAAGGGGTGCTCTGCGTCTAAGCTGCAGCCTCCACCCCTGAGCTCCCTCAGTGTCTTGTTTCAGAAGCTGTAGGCAAGCACATCTGTACTGCATTTTTCTCTTTGGAATGCATGAAATAAGATGCTAGTCATTCTCCATGTCATCAGGAATCAACACTTCTCATGAAGGATTCCAGCATCTCAGAAAAACGTTTATTTAATTAGTAGTGGTATTGACTACCCAACATGGAGGCGATTTCCTAGGAAAGAGCCTTCTGGGTCAACTCAGGCTGACCTTAGCTGCCTTAGGAATGCGGCCCCACCCACAGCTGGCCATGTGGAGCTGAAAAACATGCACACACCCTAAAACCCTGTCCCAGATGAGTGCTTCGGGGGATGCTTGAGGCAGGCGGAGGCAGGGAAAGAAAGGGACACTTACTTTAGTTGCTGTGATTGATTTTCACTGATAAGTGACCCAAAAACCGGTTTTAACTGGGGAAATTCTGAGCCCAACAGATTTCATTTCTGCTTTCTCTTATCTCCTTCCCCAAAATACAGCTATCTAATAATGTGCTGAGCCAGTGCTGTAGCAGACAGAGCAGGAGATACAACACATTGTATAATGAATGCTACCCAAAGGCAGCAAAAAGCATTTACAGTAATAGGGGTAGCAGGGAATTTAGAGTTGCACGGTGGAATCTGCCTTTTGCAACCTGTCTCTCTTCTGCTCTGCCTTTGTGCACTGTCATCGAGCCACGCTGTCTTCTTGCTCTTCCCCAAACAGGCCATGCCTGTTTCTGCCTCAGGGCCTTTGCACCTGCCCTTCCTGCTGCCTGCCCTTCCTCCCCTCACTCTTTTCTTGGCTGGATCATTTTTGTCATTTGATTCTCAGCTCAGGTGTTAGGATGTCGGGAAACCATACCAGATGACCTTATCCTGCTTACGGGTTTACCCATCATCCTACTTGCTCAAGAGAACATAAGCTTTCCATATATTTGGGAGTTGAGGACAAACACAGTATGAACATACTGGCACTCAAAACCCACTGTGGTTCGAAGGGAGTATACAGAGAGAAGAGAACTGGACCAAGAACTGATCTTTAGGGTTTACCCATGTGGGTAGAATATGGAGCAAGCCAAACAAGCAATGGAGGCTGCAAAGGGTCAGAGAAGGAGGAGAAGCCACGTGGCACTGGGAGAGAGGCCAAGGGAGTTGGCGTTTCCGAAACCAACGTCTGAGTAAAGCCCCAGAAGACTTGACGAGGGTGAGGAAGCGGCAGTGGAGCTCACAACTAAGTGGTCCCTGAATTGAGGGGGTGAGGGCAGTTGTCGGTGAGCCATCCCGGGGTGTGGCAGGCTCCACGGAACTTTGGAGAACAGATGGGAAGACTCAAATTTGATGGTAGGTTGAGGAGAAAAGCACCAAGGGAGAATTTATAGAGAATGCTCCTGAAGCGCTGTGGGGAGCAGAGGGGATGGAGAGCCCAGGGCAGGGGCTCAGCATGACAAGGGCTTTTTCTTTGGAGAGGTCTGGGATGGGTCATTATTCCAATCAACAAGACAGCCAGGAAGAACGCCCAGGTACCAGGACCTAAAATTTCCCAGAGAAGTGGTGGGTGAGGATACCTGCTTGCTTTGTTTTTCCAAGATCTGGAGATCTTTTCTTTTAAGATTTTCTTTAGGATTTCCATTTCTGATTTCTCTTGTAAAACAAGTGGCTTGTTTTACAGCCAAGTAAATCTGGTTTAATTTAACATCTCCAAAGTGAATTAAGTGCATTTTTCTCACAATTTGGGTATCTTTTTTCTTTTATATGTTTTTGGATTTTTCACTTAATAGATGCTCACTGTAAAAGAAACTGGACCACACAGAAGCGTGAAAAGAAGATGAAAATGTACCTGTAATTCCACTACCCAGAAATAACTGCTGTATCACAGGACAGTTGGCAAAGAGCAGAATTCCAAACTGAACCAGAGGCCGTGGTTCAAATTGCACGCTGAGTGAGGAATGCTGCAAATGACGTGAAGTTTAGAGCTTCAGTGTCCATGTCTGTGACATAGGGATGGTGGCAGTAGCCACTGGCTTGCAAGGATGTTCTGAGTTTTAAATTATACAATGTCTCCAGAACATACATCCCAGGGCCTGGTACAAAGGAGAACCCAATGGTGTTCACTTTTGTGATAATGACATTTCCCTCCCAGTTCTTCCATGTCAAAGTTTTCCCCTTACAAAACTGGGATTGTTTTGTGTGAACAGCTTTGTATCCTGTTTTTGTTTCCACGCACCATAAACTTGTGAACATTATCCTGTAACATCCATTACATTTCCCCTTTTGTTCTACAGTGTGCTATTGCAATAGTCATCCCCGAGCTGGTTTGAAAGTGTTGTGTATCCCAGAAAAGCCATGTCCTTTAATCCTGATTCAAATTCATAGGGTGGAAACCTGTGATCAATTGTTTCCATGGAGACTGACACACTCAATTGTGGGTGTGGCCTTTTGATTAGATGGAGATGTGACTCCACCCATTCAAGGTGGGTCTTGATTAGTTTACAGGAGACTTTAAAAGAGCTCATGGAAAGGAAAGAGCTCAGAGCTAATGTAGACACAGATGTTTGGAACTGCAGAAGCCCCAGCATACAATTGCTTTAGAGCCAACTGAAATGCAGACATTTGGAGATGCTTGGAATGCTGACAGAGAGAGCAGATGCCTAGACACAGATGTTTGGAGATGCAGAGTCTAGCAGATGTTGCCGTGTGCCTTCCTATGAGATGCTAAGCAAGCCAGAACCCAGAGTTGTGTCCTGGAGGAGCTAAGTGAAGGCCCACAGATGTAAGAGAGGAAACCACTGGCATCAGAAGCTGGAAGCAGCGGCACCGGGAACAACGGCCAGCAGATGCCAGCTACAAGCCTTCCCATGTGACAGACATCAGCCTTTCTTGAGGTCAAGGTATCTTTTTCTGGATGCCTTAGTTTGGACATTTTTATGTAAACTTGTAACATAATAAATTATCTTTTAAAAAGCCATTCCATTTCTGGTATATTGATTCTGACAGCATTTAACAAACAAATACCCCCCCCTCCAAAAAAAGAGAAATGCATATTATCATTACTCTCACAGTATCCAACATTTTCACCCTTTTAGAGACAATAGGACTCAGCTTGTTGTAATCACACATTCAGTTTGCCTTATCAACAAACCACCATAAAGCGTGTCCTGGTTTGTTCTTTACAAAACAAATCAGAAGGAAAAATGTCCCAGTGCTGGGCTTGGCCGTCAGCATGCAAACAGACCAAGATGCATGCTTTTCAGTCCTCTGCCCCGGCCTGCCGCCTCCCTTTACCTCAGGTTGTTTGCATAGAAGTCAATGGAAGGAGAGACCTCTTTCTAATCAGATAGGAAACCTACATGCTTGGCGGGTCCGGCTGGTAGAAAGTAATGGGAAAAGGGGGATAAAATGGGAACCAGGCTACGGCGGACACACTCCCCACTGCCAGCTGCCTAGCCAAGTCCTTGGCAGCACATGCAGCACCTCCCAGGCTCACAAACCGAGACCCAAAGCCCCACACCCAACCTTCCCAGAATGCCACTGCTCCAGGCAGGAACGTCACTCAGCTGAATTTGTGATTGTGACACTAGATTGTAGGGAGGCAAGAAACCATTAGCAAACTGTCTTTAGAACCAATCTGAATTTTTTTTCCTAATCACGTACATTGACTTCAATTTTTTTTAGCCATGGACACAATTTTCTTTTTTATATGGGTCCCATTTTTCAAATGTCACAGGGTCTTCATGAGGCATACATCATATTCAATTGTGTAAAATAGTCATCCAACCTGTTTTTAATCATTTCTGCTCTTCGGGGCCATTTAGTGGGTGTTCCATTTCATCTAACCTGATTGAGTGATGTTCAAATGCACAGAAAAGGATGTGGAGGCTGGTGGATATGACCCCTCCGTTCTGCGGATAAGCTATGATACCCTTTGGCATATAGGTGGGAGCTGTCCCATGAAGTCCGGGGTTGCAGTTCCCTCCTTAATTAGATACACATAACAATACCAGATTTGCCATCATGGAGCCAGTGCCCTGACGGGGTCTACTTTGTTTTGGAATTTCAAGGGTGTTGAAAGTCCTACAGAGAAAACAGGGTTCCAGAAAGGCACACTGCAAGGTAAGGGTGAGGGGTGGAGTTGGTTGTTGTCCGATGCTGGGAGGGGGCGAAGGGCATTGTATTATACATAAAACAATAAGTAGGAAGAATAGTTTCATATTTCTAGATTCCCCCATTCTTGGTTTTATCCTTCAAAATTGGTACTGTGTGTGAAAAACACCAGGATGGTTTTGTTTTAAGCCCTTTCAATTTCATCTCTGGAGCTACTGAAAAGGACCTCCCTGGAGATCTAGAGCTCGAGGAGTGCTTAAATGATGGGTTAATGATCAATAATGAAACCACTACATTTATTGAGCACCTTAAATGTGCTATAGAACATGCTGAGTGCTTTCTCTTATATTCCTCAATCTCCAGCCAACCACACAACAAATTGATTTTGACCCCATTTTCCTGAAAAGGAAACCAAGGCTCAGGAGCATTAGTGGTTTGGCCAAGTTCATGCAGCAAGTAGATGGTGGAGCTGGGACTTGGACTTATGTCAGCATGGCACCAGATCCGCTGTCCATCTCAGGTATGCCAGGGTGCTGATCGAAAATCCCCCGTGGAGGAAAAAGCAGATACTAGTAGATGTGGCTGGATATTTTCCTTAATGACACAAAACATTGTTATTTGCCCATAGTATCTAATGGTGAGTTTTAAGATTCAAACAAGTTGACTTGAATCCTAGAGTGGTCCTGAGAACCTGGAGACTAAGGTGAGTTTGAATGAGTGAATGGAACCCTGCTACTCTCCAGGGCAAAATCCTGGAGGGCTGGAAGGTACTCGGTTTTGAGTGTTTCTGAAAAACCCAGGTTATCAATAAGTCCCACACCCAGTTCGGATCCCTTTTCCAGCCCCACCTTGGGCCCTTCCTCAAGGCCTGAGAACTGAGTGTCGGCTTGTCCAGAGCATTCTTGCTAAATAACTGGCTTAGACAGTTGTGAACCGACTCAGCAGGCTCTGAATGAGACTAAAACCTAAACAGTTTACTAATAACGAGATTATCCCCCTTCTAGGCTGGCTCGAACTCCGTGTAGATGTGTGTGGGAAGGCAGGGCTGGCCTTTAAGCTGAAAGATTAAACAAATAGGAGATATATTTGAGAGGTTGTATGGCCTGTCTGTTTACATTTGTGGGTCTTACTCTCACCCTTCCTCTTTGGCTTATACTTTATCACAAACACAGTCCAAAGAAAAGGGAGGCAGTGCAAGGAAACCCTTCTTTAATCAAGAGAACATAGAATCTCATATTTCGAACCTAGCTGGGAATTGGGAATCCTTGGAGTTATTTCTGGCAGCAATATTAATTCAGAGGGTTGAACAAATTACTAGCCTCCAGCTCCCCCATTCCAGTCACTGTATTTGTGTCTTTGCGTCTCTTTGGCCCCCAACTCTGAGCTTGTGTGTACGATACGCCACTTGGGAAGTTGGTCATTGCGTGTTCTTTCTGTCTACCTCTGTCTGTGCTTGCATTGTTTTTCCTCTTTGAGAACCCTTCCCTCTCCTTTGGCTGGCTCTTTGGCTTTCTCCTGCATTCTACAAGGAGCACTGACCCATCCTCTGGGGAAGTCCAGGAATATTTGTTATTAGAGTGACTTCTTTGGCCTCTGGGGGCTACTTCCCTGCCTTGACAATGTTTTTTCCCCTACTCCCCTGCCAGGTTTACACAGCTACCTTGAATGTGGTAGCAAATACTGTATTGTATCCTTTCGGGTGCCTCTTAGTGCTAACACACCATCTAGCATGTACCTCAATAAATGTTTGTTGTTTGAAAAGCTGACAACCGCAGTGAAGGCAAACCTTCCATGGGATGCTTATTCTCTATCAGAACCACGCCGAAAGCTTTGCATTCAAGGACTCATTCATCACCACAGAGATGTTCCTCGTTTTGGAGGGGAGGAAACTGGAGTTATGTAGCAGGTCAAAGATCATGCTGGAATTGAGATTCGGCCCCAGGCTCTCGGATGCCATACCTACCAGGACGCCCTGTCAGAACCAGTGATCAACTGAAACAACCACGAGGTGAGGCAGGCGGATGTCTGGGTTAGGGTTAGCAAGGCTGGAGAAGTGGTGCAAAGCCCATCCAGCACAAGGAAGGAGGGGATGGTGTGAGGGGTGCACAGAAAGGGCTTTGTCCTCAGCAGAGTTCTGATACCGACCCTCCAGGACATACCACATTGTCCAGGGCTTCAAAGACTGAACCCTGGGGCCCCCGGGCTGTGTTTGAATGCAGGCCCGACAGCTCCTGCTGTGCGGTCGTGGGTGAGAGGTGCACAGCTCTCCATGACTTGGTTTTCTTCTGCATAAAATGAGACACTAACAGGCCCTGTCTCTTATAAATGGGAGCTACTAGCATAAGAACTTCCCACTTAGACCAAAGCAATGGAAGCTGGGGTTAGAGGCAGAGGCTGGGTCTTGCATGGGATTGCAGACGATTGGAGACCTCTGTTTTTTTAGTTCAATCCCAAACGGAATAAAATCACTGCTGACCAGCGCTTCTAGAAGAAGACAGAGAAGAGCAGCACAGGGACTGTATTTTATGGATTACCAAACACAGTGTGCTGGCCAAAGGGGCTCGAGGCAGTGCTCAAGTGGCTGTGGGCCCAAGGATGGGCAGAGGGAGCAGATTTCCTAGGAAAACTGCCTCCGTGTTGTGAAGTCAGCAAGAGGACACAACCCCTAAATGCAGAGATTCAGAGCAGGCTCAGCTGGCCTCTGGTTGTTACAGCCCTGGACAGTGTGACGGGACCTCTGTTTTCTCATCTGTAAGATGGGTCATCATAGGACCTACCTCATAGAGTCACTGGGAAAATCAATGTATATGAAAATCACCAGGAATAGTATTAGATAAACACCATTATTTTATTTTATTTTTTACAGTTGTGACCAGACAAATAACTTCCCTGGAGACTTGAACAGTTGCCTTGATTGAGACGTAATCTTGACCAAAGAGAAGGGACTAGCCCAGACAAAGTTAATGAGACTTCCCAGCAATCTGTGTATTTTATTCATAGAAAAGGCTTAAATAGGGACATTTCATTAGACAGCATTGGCTGCGATTTTCAGCCACAGGGACTTGCATAGGACACGTCTTCCTTTCAGCCGACGCGCCCTCCCTGCCCCCCTCCAATGGTAACAAGAGAATGTCCAGTCACAGTCCAAAGCTGTGGATTTTTAATTACTTTAGATTCACTATCATTAGGTAACATTCCCTAAATATTCTGAAGAGACCTCTAGAGGATGGCACTTTAAACAATGGCCAGGTTGGGTTAAAACAGCTGCGCCAATTTTTTCATGAGCTGACCAAAGGCGTCATGGGTAGAGAAAGCAAATTAAATATGACATCAAGCTTTCAAAGAGGGCCACCCTGACCTTGTCCATGCCCTCGACTCTCACCCCCACAAACAGTAAAAGCTGGCATTGCATGTCCTTTCTGCTGCCTTTCCTGGACCAGAGCCTCAAACCTGGTGGCAGCTGCAACTTGCCACCCAGGACGCAGCATCAACAAGAACCTCTCCTTCTTTGCTTAGAAAACGCGGGGGGTGCCCTGTACTCTCAACGTGGCCAGGAGAGAAAGCAAGCTGCACATTATTTGGCCATGTGAGGCTGCCCTAGAACTGGGCAGTCGTAGACCACATTTGCTTAGGGAAGCACAAACAAAGGCGGGTGTAGGAGGGTACGGATCCGTCTGGAGGGCAGAACAGAGCGCTCTTTAGATTTCTAGGAACCTCTCTCCACTGACCTACATTCTGCTGCTCTTAAACACACAGGACTTGGGAGCCCAGGGCAGGCATCTGCCACCTACTTCGCCAAGCTCACCCACCAAGAATCTTGAGCAGCAGCTTGTTTATTTCCTGGTGGACATTTGCTGCCAACAGATTCCATTAAATTTCCTGCAGAAACTTAAAGGAGGATGTGACAGTTATCATAAAATAACAATCCTTTTCTTATTTTGGAAATTGAAGTTTTGCATTCCCTCCCCCCAAGAAGTTAAGGAATCTTGTTTCATTGACCGACTCATCATTTCCCAGATGAGAGGAAACAAAAAGAGCTGGTATCTTTAAATGCGTTTTTATTTTTTATCCTATGAAGAAAGGTAACAATGGCTTAACATTTAACGAGCATGTACTGTTTATCAGGCTTGGTCTAAGTGCTTTACAGATACTACTTCATTTGGTCCTAAGGATAATACATCATCTGGTAGATAGTATTATTTCCATTTTGTACATGAGAAAATTTGAGCTTTAAATGAATCAGTGCTTTGTCCTCTGACTTACTGCCTGGAATTTAGAATCTTACCCAATTCTCTGATTCCAGGCTAGACTGACTTCCCTACCCACCCCTGTACCACCCCCCCCTCCCCCCAGCCCTCCTGGCTGGCAGGTGTGGCCTGTGACCGAGTTCTCACCCATGGGATGTGATTATGAAAGCCACTGAGAGTTCAGAGTTAGCTGCTGCAAAATCGAATGTTACGTTAATTGATGTACCCTATGAAAAAATTACTCGGCTGTCTACGGGGGCAGCATTTTTGCTGGTGGAGCCTTATGCCTGAATTCTGTCTTAATTTCAATGCCATGTTTGCGCTCTCAATTTACTGGTGCACTGCCTGAGCTAGGAAATCCTCTTCTAATTTACAAAGATAAAAAATAGACCCATGCCTCATATCATCTTTCAAAGGAACTTAGATAATCAGATTGCACAATACTCATTTATTGGGAACCCATCTGGTCTGGTGATGAGATGAGCTCATGCCCTGGAGAAGGAGGAAAATTCCCTTCTGAAATTGCGGTGGAGGCTTCCAGAATAGGTCAGCTGCAGCAGGGAGTTAGGACGATGCTTAGTAGGATGTGTTCCTTGCTTTCAAGCAATATGCTCAACATTCTTGTAAATGGCATATAGCACATTATGTCTTTTACATAACAAGGAATCATGATCATTAGGTCTAATAAGTGTAGCAAACCTGTTCTCCGCCTGCCACAGTGACTTTAGGCTGGTTCAAGGTCACTCTGCACTATCCCCATTCCATCCCTTTGTCTTGTTAACTCTCTGTGCACACAGTGCCTCCTCAGGTAGCTGCCCCTCACATCTCAGAACAAGCCTGGTCCCCTCGTACCTTCTCTCCTGCCACCGAGTGTCTCGTCTTCAATGCACAAACCTCCAATTTTAATTATATCTTTTTATCATTATTATATTAATGCTGGTGAATGAATGAATGATTGCCAGGTCTCCACCACTGGGAGGTAACCTCTATAAGGACATGGAGTCATGTTTGTTTGTATTCACCACTCTGCCTCCAGAACCCAACACAATATCTGGCACATAATAGATGTTTATTTAATATCTGTCAGATGGATGAGCAAACACATGAATGAATGAATCTTCATTTAATTAATGGAGAAGCTGAGGTCCAGGAACCTAAATAGGCCTTACCCAGAGTCTTCAAAAAACTAGAAATAGAATTTAGGACATTTGACTCTGCAACTGTAGCTATTCTTCCAAATGATCCATAGTAGATCGTAGCTCCAGAGCAAATGTCACTGGGAAACTGGAGATGCCCCCACAGAGGTCTCTTTTCCCATGGAATGGTGCAAAGAATACCAGACAAGGCCTCAAAGCCTCAAAGTGGGGCCCTTATTTAAATGGAGATGATGGTACGATCTCCCAGGGGTGCTGGGAATCATAAATGAGAGGAGGAAGTTGAAAGTGCTTTGGAAACCATCAAAAGATCTGCATGCATAGTTTTCTTAAAGTTAGGAAGTGTGAAAGACTGTCTCCGAAATGATGGGGTTTTGAAAAGATCCCTGTGAGAGAGAAATAGGGCATTTCAAAGGTGTTGAGCAAATAGATTTTCCATTTAGTTAAATAATTTTTGCTTTTCCAAGGCAATGGCCTAGAAATGAGATTCTCCATCATCTCCATCAGCCCCATTCTGAGAGACTCCAAAATAAGCATAAATTTAAATAAAACTTTAGCTATGTTCTTTCCAACTGGATTGTGTCCCCACGCCCCACCTAAGTAGAAATTTAGGAGCCCTCGCTGCTCAAAGGTAGGTTGATGTTGGTCAAAGCCAAAATTCTGAGTTGATTTCCATAATGCTTTGGAAATAGATTAGAATGTGTTGGGAGGAACTAAGTCAAAGTGAGTGGTGGTTGATGTAGTATCTGAGAATTAATTTTAAACCTCAAGTGCAGTATTCTTTCTCTCATTGGAACAAAAGAAGGTGCCTTCAAGGACAAGGAAAACCTCCATATCAGGCTCAAAAATATTTCATGAATAAGATAAAAACAGTGGTTTTACCTTGGCCATAATTAGGAAATTCAAGAATGAGAGTTTTGCTTCCGGTCCTTTTGCAAACGCATAGTGCAAAGGCATGATTCTGAGTCAGTATATGAAAATACCATTGCAGAAGTCTGGGTGTGTGCAACTTGACTGCTCTGGTCGAAATGCAAACATATCTTCCTTGACTGATAGGTACCAACAGCCTTAATGAGTGGCAGAAAAGATTAAAACAAATGCACAGATTTGACCAAAGTTAAAAAGAAATCCAGTGAGTTTTCTAATTGTTCTTTCTTGGTGCAAGCCATTTTTTTCCTCTAACCATTAACACATGTTGTAGATCATTGGAGAAAAGCTAAGCCCCACACCATATGTAGGCATTAAATAATATGAAAGGCACAGCCCTTTGAAAACATACATTGCCATAACGAAATGATGAAAGGGGAACAGCAAAAATAGCAAATTGAGAATCAAAGCCTTGCTTTCCACATGTGGAAACATTTGTGTGAATCATGGCATAATCTGCTGGCCCCAGATTGGTGTATTAGTGCTGCAGCCAATGATGGGAAACTCAATCTCATTTTTAAGGAGTTGCTCAACCTTAAGAAGAGTTACCAGGGACATCATAATAACTAATCATGTAGACAGGGGAAAGAGGTTGCATTTTTCAAAATAATTTATGTTTCTAGAACCTCTCTCTTCCAGGTGCATGATTTCCACTGGGGAAGAAGACACTCAAGCTGCTCTCTGTGATGGTCAACCCTGCCCCGTGTTTGCAAAGAGATCTCCTCCATTAGCTCGAGCAACATTCTGCTTTTCTTACGATGACCATGGGTAATGTGGCATAAAGAGCTCATTACAGGCTGATTCTGTATCCACAGAGAGTATTAACCACCGAGTTAGAACTGCAACATCAAAATAGAAAATACTCTACCTAAATCCTTAAAACTTGGGTTATCCTTAGAACCACAGGCCCATATTCCTATTCAGAGGCTCCTGGAAGGATGCTGCAAACGTGCCCCGTGACAAGTCTTTCCCTCTAGTTTCTCCAACGCGGAATAGATCCTAAAACTAGAAAGACAAGAGGACCAGGTGTGTTGCCTCTTTTGTGCTTGGCTCAGCAGACATTAGAAAATAGAAGACGGTGCTGACAGCTCTCATGGAGGGTGCAGTTTCTACAAATGAGAAAAAAAATCCACGAAACTAATGACATCCACCTTAAAAAAAATCTGAAACAGGTTTACATATGCCATCCATATGTGTTCTATATCTCTGAAGCCAGAAGCAATTTATGGCAGAGCAATAGTACAGACTGTTGGTCTTATTTTATTTTTCCTACAGTTCATACGGCACAACCAGGAGTGAGGCTGGATTGGGTGGGGAGCGGGGGGTAAGGAGGTGGACTTGCCACACAGCTAATGAAGCTCTAACTCCGGGGCTCCTGGCTTCTTGGGATCCCTTCCAAGGCCTTGGGGTGGCTCCTAGAAGCATGTTCAGACAGTCACACTTGGAAAAGTGAGATGATTTAATTGTCATCAGTTATGATCAGTGTCTCTTTCCACCCTGACTTCCGCTCTATTACAGTCTCCCTCCTGGCCAGGTAGCAACGGGGTGGCGGTGGGCACTGTTTCAGAGTTCAGCCAAGGGGAAGTTGAGTTTGGGTTTAGAGGGTCAGGTCATTTCCATCTATAGTCCAGTTACTGTAGTTGTACAGGGTGGGAAAGGCTTCCAGCCAAACACTCTACACGGACGTGCTGACTTGCCCCCGGTCACAGGTGAAGGGCAAGGCTGGAGGTCCCCGTGAGACACTGCTGCGTCTGACAGCACCTAGCTGTGGAGGAATGGGACCAGGGGAGGAGGATAAAGGTTTCAAATGTTGGGAGTCAGAAGCTAATCTGTTGGGAGTCAGAAGCTAATTTAAATCTGATTATAAATCAGTTTATAATCATCAGACCCATCAAATTCTAAGTGGAGGATTCCATCCTCATTGACCCTTGAGTTTACAAGTGGATTTTCTCTCCCATCAGTTGTATATATGAGGTACAGCATTTTTAACTGCAAAAGCACATACATTTTTTTCTTTATTGAGGGAAATAGAATGTGCTAGATTTTTTTTTTTTTCAGAATTCCTATGTTCGGAGGGCATTTGCTGGTCATATTACTATGAATAGCAAGCATGTCTGTAACAGGTCATATACAACAGAAGCCTGACATAGGACTTTCCAAATTTGACAACCATATGAAAAGTTTATACAATATTTACACAAGTTGTGGATCTGAGAGAAATCTTTTAAAACTATTAATAATGAGGGCGGGCCGCGGTGGCTCAGCGGGCAAAGTGCTTGCCTGCTATGCCGGAGGACCTCGGTTCGATTCCCGGCCCCACCCCATGTAACAAAAACGGAGAAACAGAATACAATAAAACAAGAAAATGTTTAAAAATGTTTCCCTTTCCTCCTTCCTTCCTTCCTTCTATCCTTCCTTCCTTCTCTCTGTCTTTCCTTTAAAAAAAAAAAAAAAAAAAAAAAAAAAAAAAAACTATTAATAATGAAAGAACATATTTCCATCAGCTATGCTAAAGGAAAGACAGTCTTGGTTTTCTCCTCCATCTCTATAGAAAATATTATAAAATCATTGTCTTGTGAAGAGGAGATCAAAGGATGGGCTGCCAGAGAAAAGTATAATAGGATGTGATAGGCTGTTAACCAATAAACCTCTGTTATTTTACTGAATTTTGTTATGCTTATGAAATTTGTCAGCTTTCTTACACTTATAATTCATTGTCATTTTCCTTTCACACCTAATTCTATATTTTTTAAAAGTTCTTTTCCTTATAGAGCTTCCCCCCTACCAATTATATAAGCAGGTGAAGCTCATAAAATTATATATCTTTTTAATGCACGCTATCTCCCATCAAATGAATCTGAGGATGCCAATTTGGGTTCTTATAAGCAGGTAACTAACTCTTTTTTAAAATTATTTTATTGTTTTTTTTTTTGGAGGAGAGAAACCAATTTTATTTTCCATTGCAATTTCCAACAAATGAATAGTAAACAAGAGTGCAGTAGAAATCATTTAAATTTGGAAAGTTTTCCATGATATTAGGCTGATAACCCAAAGCACGTATATGTCTGGCCTTCAGAATAGGTTTTGTTCACTGGCCAAAGCCTGCCATAAAATAAAGCCCTCCGTTGTCTGCTCTATTGGCCTGTCACAAAACTTTTGAGGTCAAGAAAGGTAACATATTCTGGGTGCTCTAGGACTACGCTGAGCTCCACCAACCCATCTGCAAGGCTGTCATCCACCCCTCGGTTCACAAGGAAATCCATTAGGCGGCCATTCAAAGCCCAGCCCAGAGACTCCATGCGGAGTGTGTAATTAGTGTCTTTCCAGTCAGACTTGTCAGTGGAGTGAAAGCTCACTTCCCCGATGGAGAAAATGTCTCTCTTGTCCTTGTCCTGTCCAACCTCATTCTCTGGATAATGATAGTCCAGCACAAGGGCCTCCTGCCGTCATTCTTTATAACTCCAACCACAAAATGGGAGTTGACATCAGTTCGGGCTCCAGCTCTTCAGCCTTCTGCCCTTGTGGGGGCTCCTCTGCCCCACTGAATGTGGGTGGGATGCTAGTGTCAATGCTGAAAGTGACAATGATCTTGACCCCAGCAACTTTCAGCATTAATGTAGCTTCTGTCCCGTTCACCTCCAGCTCCCAACCTCCAGGCATCTTGGGGAGGGACTTATGCTTCTGGATCTTCTCTTCCTCCTTAATCTTATCACTCAGGAATGTAGCAAAAGCTTTATCTCCTAGTATGCTGCTAGGAGGGCCTGCGGGACTGCAGGAGGTGGGGCCCATGGCCGAACTCTCATGAGCACTGAGCAGTCTGAAGGGCCGGGCGCACGATGGGGCAATGGCTGCAGCAGTTGCCCGAGCAGATGGGATGGGTCCAGCAACTACTGGAGCCCAGGGGACCAGGCAAGCAGTGTAGAAGAGGCAGCGTCGTGAGTATGGGGTGGAGCAGCGACCTGTGCAACTGCTAAGGACAACTAGGGCCAAGCTGCCCGAGACCTAGAGCACTGCCAGTAGTCCCATCCTTGCATGGGCAGGTAATTAATTCTTATCTGGGAGAGTAATGTGATAAAGAAGCACTGAGCGTGCAAGCAAGAGGCATTTCGGAAAAATGAGGGTTCCTGTTGAGAAGCGACTGGAACCAAGCTACAAGCCCACTGCCCAGCCGTGAGCCCCTGTTTATGAATGTGGCAGAGAATGGGAATGAAGAAAACTCTCCATTGCTGGAGAGGAGTCAGTTCTAGCAAAGTGTACTGCCGAGTAACAAATAAGACACTGTTATGTTTTGGGGATTGCATGGGTTCAATCCTGGAATGATAAAAGCAGCCAACATTTATGGAGTGCTTCATGTGTGCCAAGTAGAGTGCTTGATTTTAATTATCTCAATGAATTCTCATAATAACCCTGTGAAGTTATTCACTTATGATACTTAGTTTTTAGTTGCCCCATAATGCTTTTAGCCCTCTCTTATCAGCTCCTACGAGTATCAGATTCACATGTTAAAAATACAGATTGCCAGGCCCTCTTCTCATTAGTTCTTATGCATTGAGTCTATGGTGAGGCTCATAAAATTATATATCTTTTTAATGTTCCCCTACCCCCAACAAATGAATCTGAGGCTGCAAATTTTGGCTCTTGTAAGCATCTCCTCTCTACCCTACAGTAGAGTGAGGTTCCTTTGGCTCTGTCACTTTTGAACTGACTGCACATTAGAATAATCTGGAAAACTTTTCAAATATACCAATACCCAGGCCCTACATCAATTCAATCAGAATCCCTGTCATGGAGGCTGGGCATGGGTATATTTAAGAGCTCCCGTGATGAAGCTAAAGTTCAGCCAGGAATTGGCAGCCATTGCTTTAGCCAAGGGAGAAACTACAGATTTTGAAAATATTGCAGAAACCAGATACCTAAAAATGGCCATCAGTCATTATGCCATTAATACATGCACACACTCTCAGCAAATTGTCCCCAAGATACAACACAAGAATAACAGTGTATTAAAAGATAACAGTTTCACATTTGTGCATACTTGAGTATTTACAACCTCCTTTCACATCTCCCTCCCTATTTAATTCTCACAACTCCCATTCTAGAATGGAGGAAACACTGTGAGAGGTTTAAAAAGCTCTTGGCAATGTCTTCCCAGGCAAAGTCACTCTCTAATTTCTCTCAATGTCCTTATTTTTTGAAATGCATTACTAGTTTTCTTCACTCTCACCCAGTAGGCTCTGAGCTTTGGAGAGCAGACAAGTCTATCACTCCGTATGTCCGTTTAACTCAACCCTGCTTGCCCACGTCCATTGTGGTTGGGGGCAGGTTAAAGCTGCCTAGGAGTCCCTAGTTTTGCATGGAACTCAGACCACTGCAGCCCAGCTAGCTGCCTTTTGCTCTTGGCTTTTCTACCTTCTTTACCCGAGTGTAGTTCTGTGGTTGCTTCCCGATGTCACCTTTTTAGCTTTCCCCTTAGTATCTGCTTCCCAGACCTCCCATGGGTAGGGCATCCTGGTTGCACACGGGCTGTGCCCAGAGCTTCTGTCCATGGCTGACTGGCCAGGCCAGGGGACCACAGTGGGAAAGCCCACAGGACCATCAGCCTTGGGATTGCGATGGCTGCGACAAGCCTGGGCACATAGCTGCTGTCTGGTGTGTGTCTGCTGGACCTAACTGAACTCAGGTTGAGCAGGAATGCATTTTTCTCCAGGCTGGTGGCTGATAAATGTTCTCTTCGGTTCACTTATAATGGAAGGGAAGTCCTAAAAAAGGCCCTGGTGATGGGGCTCACCCACCCTGATTACATGGCTTCAGAAGCCCCATTTTTATAAAACAGGTGAGACACATGAGAAAAGATGAACAGGGAGATGCAAAGAAAGTGGGAGGCAGAGGCAAAGAGCCAGGGCCCTGAAACGCTTTTGCAGCTTGAATCTTGATGAAGGAATCACCCATGTGCCAAGTTCTGTAGCGCATCAACTCCAAGCAGGGCTTCAGGACACTTTGAGCGGATGCAAAGACCCTGTTACTGCTGGGATCCTGAGGCTCCAGGGCAGGTTAATTTTCAGAAACCATCTGCACGGTCTCCCTGCTGTCTGCAGGAGGGGACTGCGGGGAGGCTGCCCCTTTAGGAGTCAGCCCAAGGAGGACGCTGTTGGCATGTCCTTTGACACAGTCCAGCTATGCCACGGGGAAGGGTGGGGAGGGGACGCTGCTGGTCCTGCGAGGTTTAGCTGTGACTGCTCATTAAGGGATTATACTCGAGCCAAATGACTACGAAGACTGCAAAGGCCAGCTGTGCTTGCCTTATTGCAGAGAGGGCTAGCAGAGTGAGAAGGGCCTAAGCCACTCCAGTCTGCCTAATGAGATCAATCAGGTTACCAAGCCCACTAGCTAGCGAAGCATTTGAAAACCAGGTCACTGGCTGCCCTGCCATCCCCCCCGGCTCAAGCCGTCTGGTTTTGCTCAGCCGAGGCAGGGCTGTCAGCACCGGACTCTCCCTGGTGAGTGGGATGGGGGTGGGGGTGGGGTCTGGCCTCACGCCAGCAGTCTGGACGGACGCCCGGGAAAGCCGACACCCTGGTCTCCCCATTTTAAGTGCTCTGCACCCCCCACCAATTGACTCGGAAGTGCCAGCCTCTAGCAGAAGCTTTTTCTGATTTGGGTGTAGGCTGAGTGCAAACGTCTGATTTCAGAGGTCACCGTGCAAGCCGCGGAAGGGGGAGGCTGGAGGGACAGCTGAGCCTCAGTATCATTGCTCAGTGCTGTCCCCACCTGCCCCTGGTCACCCTCTTGCCACACACCCTGGGAGAAAATCTGTCTCTTTCAAGAGGAGCCCCAAATAGTGGCAAGAGCACCCTCTTTCTTCGTAGCCCCCCTGAAACCTTGGCTTAAATCCCAGGGTGCTGTCATTTACTATCTGGGTGACCTTGGACAATTTACCTCCCTCTCTGAGTTTCAATCCCCTGATCTATAAAATACCTGCTTTCTATGTTTGTTTGTTTTTGAGAGTTGAACTCAATATCCCCAATAAAGCCCCTCATGCAGCATCCAACAGGGAGGAGACGGAGCTGGATAACGTTAGCATCTCCCCCATCCACAACCCATGCGTCAGAGATCCTTCCCCACCCTTCACCAATACTTTCTCCCGCTGCACAGAAAGGTCCCGGAGCCCCGTCCCACCTGGTAGACATTCCGGCAGACACACCTCGGGTTCAGCAGCAGTTTCCGGCAGCTCCCCCCTCGGCACGTCCTCAGCGCCCGGCCAGCCAGGTCCCACACCAGGCCTCTCCAGCCACACACCCCGTCCTCGGGACCGGGGACCACCGCAGCCATGCCAACTCCGGGCCACCTCGGCCCCTCTCTGGTCCTGGGCCCCAGATGCAGTAAAGGCCAAACTTCACATGTCCCGAAGATTGAATCAGGCAGGGAAAAAATGCAGTGGGAACGGCTGCTGCCTCCTGTCCATCCTCCTCGGCCCTGCCTCCCGTCTCTGCCACCCCCACAGGTCTTCAGGGACCGTTTTCCCTCAAGGATTAGCAAATGGGTCCTAAATCAAAAGACGTTTTCTCCTGTTCTCTGGGCACTCACCAGGGACAAGGTAAAAATAAACTCCGGCAGGCAGGTCACAGCACACTGCTCCCTCTTGGAGGACCGCTGTGCACCCTAAAACTGGCTTCTCCGGCTGGGTGGACAGAATTTAGGGGCGAGAGCACATCCCAAGTCTGGACCGAGTTCTCCTGGTGACGGGGCTCGATGCAGAGCCAGAAAGCAAAGGGAGCTGCAGCCTCTCCCTGCCAATGCTCCCATGACATTCCATCTATTTTCTTAACTCTTTAAAACTTAGAGGGCCAAAGAAATTTTGTATGGCAAAATGAACTGCCCAATTTTATACTAACACTGGGGAAATCGCTAGTTCTGTGAGCCATTTGTGAAGGCCAGGCGTTTTCTTTGGAAATCTCTCAAGTTTAGATTAGGATGCAAACAGCTGTAGGAAAACTTAGCTGATATGTTTATTATCAACATACAAGATTTTTGGAGGAAAGTGGGTAAAGGGAGGTGAAGGTGCTATACCCCCATCTTCCCCCGTTAGAGGTTATTTTCTACAAAAGCTCCTGAAAGGCCATTTCCTATTAGATAAGCGGGATGGAGAGCTCTGCCCAAGGGAAGCTCTCCAATTGAATGTGTAATGGCTATTTGAGATTTCAGTGGAGTTGTTTTGATTTGGGGTTATTTTTTACACCCATTTCAGAAGGGTATCTGTATTCTAACTCAGTAGATTATATGCCCAAAAGTAAGATTCCAAAGTAGGACAGGGAGGCAGAAGGAGGGAGGATGCCACTGCAGCAGAACCTGTTCCTTTCAGATAAGGGACTGTTGGATAGTCACCGTGGGAGTTACTTAGGTTTATTTTGCCTTCTGCACATTGTTCCTCCTTATTTGTTTACTCGTTCATTTATTTAGTATTGGTCTCTTCAAGACTAGCTTTTCATACCATCAGGAAGACCCCAACCTCCTAAGCTGCTGCAATCAGTTTGCTGGTGTCAGACAGACCTGGGTTTGAATTCGGCTCTACCGCTTGCTGTCTGGTGACCTTGGGCAAAATAATGAGTGCCTCTGACTTATTTCTTCAACCATCTGATAGGAATAATACCTAATTGGAGAGGTTGTTGTGATGGTGAAATGAGATGATGTCTTTTAGCTGGATAAGGCAGGGCATGGCTTTTATTCTTCATTTTTTTCCTTTTGGGAAGCACTTACTATGATAGGACAATTCAGTGCCATCTCAAAATCAGATTCGGCAAGATTGTTTCAGAGTTCGTGGTTCTCAAAATTGTCTTTTCTTAATCTGCCTCCTCCTTTTGTTGTGGATCTTTGCATCCATTTTATTACATAGGTTCAATCAATATGTGAAGACCATTTTCATTCCAACTCTTCTTTGGTGAGTTTTGTCATTTTTTCATGAATAATGGCTTTAGGGTAAAACATTATGCATGATTTCATATACTTATGTAGATATGCATACCAGTCCTTCATCTCCACATGCCCTGTAATAAAACTGGGATGCTAATGAATCTTGCTTTTCTACAGACACCACTTCAACAGTACTAGATTTATTAAAAAAAAGGAAGGAAGAAAGAAAGGGAGGGAGGAAGGAAACACATGAAAAACAATGTGGGCAATGCTTGTTCCATTAATGTTCTGCCTTGATATTTTTAAGGGAAAAAAAATAAAAAACAAGTGCACGATCTATTGCAGTCGGCTTCTGCATGTGTGCTCTGAATTAAAGAACTCCATCCTCTGGAGAGCTTTGGCTGTGAACCCAGGCCCTTATCCAAAATGTGTCATTATGGAATAGTTAGGGCCAGTTCTAAAGGTATTGTTTTACACTCTGTGTAAATGATATGTCTTTTTAAAAAGTTACATACATATGTAGCTTATGTTCTGGGACTCTTTTAAGTCTAAATGTGCCATGATAAGTTTTAAACATGTCTAAGTATGAACACATGAATTCCTGAGAACAGAAATAGCTTTTCAAACTCCCCAGAAGCCTTGATGACCTCAGTGTGGTGAGGAGCCTGCAGGTGGGTTCTGGAATCTGAGGCTGACTGTGCATGGCAGCTCACCTCAGAACCCATGAAAGCACAGGCAGGCAGAGACTGCTGTGCCCAAAGCTGCTGCCTACTTTTCCAGCCAGCGTCTTCAGTTGTGTCTCTGAAGCTGTCCAGGACTTTCAGAAAAATCTTTCTCTCATTTAGAGTTTTCACAGGGCCGCCTTCCAGACAGCACTGTAGAAGCTGTGTATGCAGGTAGCTCCACCAGCCTGGATAATGAAACCCTGGGCTTCAGAAAGGGATTTATAATTCTTAGTGCAGGTTTTTTGGGTTTTTTTGGGTGCATGGTCCGGAAATAGAACCTGGGTCTCCCACATGGAAGGTGAGCATTCTACACTGAACCACCCTGCATTCTCATTTAGTGCAGTTTTAAACAGATAATGAAAGATGGGTGGTAGATAGAAGACAGACATATAGATGTGTGTGTGCATATGCGTGCAGATGTTTATGTACAATACATGCACTTTAGGTCTGTGCATAAGTACATGCGTGTACATGCTTGCTTGTGTGCATGTGTGGACACAAGTTTTTGCTTGTGTGCTTGCATATGTACGCACATGTGTGTGCCCACACACGTGTATGTGTGGGGGGGTGTGCCTTCACCTCCCACTGGTGCAGAGTGACCTGCCCCTGCTGTACAAACATTGTGATGGAGCTGGGATGTGACCCAGGCTCACCAAGCAGACAGAAGATCTGGATTTGTCTTACTGACTCCCAGCTCCATTTACAGAACCTGGGGGTTTTCTAGGCACTCTACTATTTGGAAGGTTGAGCAATGAATCACATGATGACCCCTGGGGCTCTAAAGGGTGATGCATGCTGTTTTAAGGGCTAGGAAGACCTGACCAAGAAAAATCATTGCATCCTGGGCCTTTCATGAGCCAAGGTTTGAGTGAGCGTTAGGATTGGCTCAGTGGCTGGATGCCTCTGAATGCTTTGAGGAACATCGTACACAGAAGCTAGATTCCACATTTGGGAAGGGAAACAGGCAGAGATGTCTAAAAGAGCTGCCGACCCTGGAAGGAGGCGGGTGGTGCCCAAGCCGGAATTCCTGTCTCAGGTAAGACTGCGCTCCATCCCACCTTGCCCAGCTCATGGGCCAGCTGCAGGGAGCTGACAGGCCCCTCGCCCAGCTACCCTCTCTTCACAGGTCCCACCTCAGTCCATCTTGGCCCATTTCCTGATCGCTGTGCCTCTGCATTTTCCATCCTTGCTCCCAGATCTTAGCAGAGGGATTTTCTTTAAAGCAATAGATGCCTTTGACTCTGGAGATGTTTTAAGACATAATTATCTCCTTGAAAAAGACACAAACAACTCTAAGGTGAAAGTAGTGTGTAGCACAATTATAAACAAAATGCACAAGTGCACGGAAACAGCACCCACACTGAGGCGTATTATTTATAGCAACCAAAGAAACATATTCAGAAATGCAATCCATGTCATGAATCTTAATTACCCATGATTATTTTCTGCCATCCATTTTAGAAGATGTCAACTGGAGATTGACTGGAGCACGCCCTCCGGCGAGGCCAGGTCAAAGTCAGCTACAAAGACGCATGAACAGCATTTAAAGAGGATTTTCTTGGATGCTTTTTGCTACCTTTCACTGACAGACTCCAAAGGCAGAGGGCAGTTTCTCCACCATTGGAGCCCAGGCCAGTTAAGATCCATTGTCAAGCCACTTCACTTCAGAGGCCAGGAATTAAGGCCTCTGCACAAGCCTGAGCTGTACTCTCAGAAGAGCTGAAGAGGATCAACAGCGACTTGTTCTGGCACGAGGCTGAGAAGATGATGGGAAAGTAAATGGATCCATGGTGAGGAAAAGCAGTAGGTTGAATTGTGTACCCTGGTTTAGCCGTGTTCTCACCGTGAAGCCCATCCCTGTGGGTGTGAGTCCATCACAGGGGGACCCCTCGGAGATGCTATTTTTACTTAGGGTGTGGCCAATAAAGCTCGGTGGCCTCTGGTCTGGATTACTGGAAACCTTATAGTGGGAAGAACCGGGAAGCTGGGATCAGAGAAGGCCAGGGGCAAAAGCAGGAAGTCAGTGGGAACCCTGAAGAAGAAAGGAGGGGGCAGCACCATGTGCTGGAACACAGATAAATGCAGCCAAGACTCCCAGGACTGTAGCGAGCCAGCGCCCGAATGCTACAGAACTGACCCTGGAAGGAAGCAAGCTTTCTAGGCTCCGAAACCATGGACAACAGATTCCTGTGGTTTAAGCCAACTTGTGTGGGATTTGTCATAGCAGCTATAGGAAACTAAGAGATGGAAAAAGAAGGAATGCACTCAGAAATAGTCTGTCAATTGTATTTTTAGGTTCCTCTTTGGAAAGTCAAATATTTCTTTTAAGTTTGTGGGCAGTTAACAGATATGCCCTAGTTCTGTGTGCCATATGGAACTTTTCAGCTCTTAGCTGCTAATCCACATTTTATTTCTACATTCCCTGCATGCCTTCCAACACAGGACTCAATGTAGATTTTAATCTACTACTTACTTAGTTCTTCCCATCCACTGAATGCTTTTGTTATTAAATGTCCAGATAAAATAAAATACTTCTGGGTCAAAGTTGGATGCTTGGTTCTTCAAATGAAGTTGGATGCTTGGCCCATAACTTTTCATTATTGTTATTTTTAAAATAATCAATTTTATTGAGATATCATTCACATACCGTACAATTCATCCATTAACAGTGTATTCAATCTTTTTAGAGCATATTCACAGGATTATGCAACCATCACCACAAGCTAATTTTAGAATATTTTCATCACCCCCAAAAGAAAAAGAAAACCTTACTCATTATCTATCACTGCCCATTCCCCTGCACTGCCAGCCACTGCCATCCACTAATCTGTGCTCTAAAGATATGCCTATTCAGGACATTTCATTTAAATGTGATCTTCTGTGACTGGCTTCCTTCAGTCAGCATACTGTATTCAAGTTTCATCCATGTTGCAGCAAGCATCCGCACTTTATTTCTTTTTATGGCCCAATAATATTCCATTATTTATCCACTCACTAGTTGATGGGTATTTGTGTTGGTTCCACTTTTTGGCTATTATGGATAATGCTGCTATGGACATACATGTATAAGCCTGTGTGTGGTTTCATTCTTGGGTATATACTTAGCGGTGGAATTCCTGGTATTGAGGAGCTGCCAAACTGTTATCTATAGTGGCTGTACCATTTTACATTCCCACCAGCAACTCCGAGGTTTCCAAATTCTCCACTTCCTCACCAATATTTGTTTTTGTCTGTCTTTTTGACCCTGGTCATCCTCGTGGGTGTGAAATTATGAGATGGTAGCATTCTTGCTTTCCGAATTGAATTCTGTGACATGTGCCTTTGGGTGGGGGCAGCAGGCCGAAAGGGCTGTTTTAGGGTCTAGACTGCTGTGTGGGGATCTGCCCTTCTTGATTTAGCCCCAGGCAAGCTGCAGCAGATGGTTTTGGAAGGCTGAGGCTGGGGTGCCGAAGAGCCAGCATCTTGCCCCCATTCTGCTCCTGACACTCTGACCCCTGCTACAGGACCAAAGTCCAAACATTTTTGGAAGTCCCCATTTATAATCCCAGCTCCAGCTCTTGGGGAAAAGGATATTTATAAATAGCATTGGTAGGGTTCAGTGGATGGGTGATATGGAAAACCTAAACCCAAACAATTCTGTGAAGTCCCAAGGCATTTCAGGACCACTTACTAACACATTTAATCCCATATTTGGGTCTGGAAAATGTCACAGCTTCAACGAAGAGTCATCATTGCATCATCATTTCTAAACCTGAGAACCAAAGAGACCCGTTTTTATAAATGCTAGGGCACTCGCTATTTTCATTTTAGGCGTAGGAGGATAAGTTTTTTTTTTCCCCCAATGCTTGGCTGTGTGTTTAAAAATATTTTGGGTCCCTGGGAAAGTACAAGAGGGGCAGGAGTTGCCCTCTGGCTTAGGCGCTCCAGAGCCGCAGGCCAAACTATGTTTAGAATTCTTTCCCTAAGGCCTATGAACCATGAGATAAGTGCTCCTATGGCCATACAATGATGTCATCTAGCAATCACCCTGAATCCCAGAGTGCTCTCATTTCCCCTTTAGAAACAAAATCAGGGCCTCCTGAATCAGAAATGAAATGTGTTCATCCTTCCTCTCTTTCTTCATCTCTATTTGGTTCCCATGGGACTTAGCAGCCAAGGATGATTTTTGAGCATATATTTTGCCAGCAACTGTTTACACAATTGTAGCCTGATGGGGAAATATAAATATATATGTACCTCATTTTGTTTAGGGGTTAAAAACACCCAGAAGAGCAATGGTTTGGGGTCTGTAAGCAGAGAAGTTATAAAATGGGAGACCTATTCACAAAACGGAGGGCTGCATGCTGGAAACATGGGTCTCCACAAACAATGGCAGAGAGCAAGAGAACTGCTTCCTTCTCTTTGAAGAAGATCAAGATGAGTTAATACACAGAGCAGAGCTGTCTAGGAGATAACTGACACTTTCCTTCCGAATAGGGACTGAGAAGTTAGAGAATTTGTGTCGAGAAGTTGAGAAGAGGTTGGAGGATTGTTCAGTGAGGAGAAAGTGAAGGTTTCCCTAGCAGCCATAAAGGAAGCAAGTCGAATTTATGAGAGGAAAATAGGGATAAGAATGCTTAGTTTATACCCACAGCTTAAGTTCCCTTAAACCTTGACCCTATTGGGTGGACTAGGTTGTTTGTAATACATCTTACTTTTACATGCTATTTATTTCTTGTAAAATCCCTTTCCTCCCTAAAATTCCTCCTCCTAATTCAACAATCTAGCTTTTTGTTTAGCCCTAGTGCGTTGAACTTAATAAGAATGTCATGACTACTGAATGGATGAAAAATGTGCATTTTGTATAAAAGCACAGGCTGTGGCTTTTCCTCCTTCTCTTGTGTGACCTTGTAAGCATAAACTCTACCCGGGAGCAAATGAGGTTTCCTAGCAGGCCTCCTGGCTCCCCTAGTCAGGTCCTCGGGTTAGCCCCACTTTTCCCTTTCTTATCCTGCAATTAAGACATCACACAGGCGGACAAAGACAATGCCAGAGGCTTGATAAATGGGGCCAGATGACCCCCCTACCAGGGGTGGGGTTGAGGCTGCTTCTGTAGGTCAGATGCAATTTTGGTGAGCTAATGGTTTGGGGAAGCCATTTTCTAAGCTCCATTTTCCTCTTAAAAAGCTTTTCTCAAGGGGAAAAAGAAAGTCCAGGTATAAAGGATGCCTGGTATCAGAAGAATTCAGTGGCAGACAGACCGCTGACCTTGACATCAAGTTGGCCCCTCCCCTAGTGCCCTGGGTTATTAACCTCATTGAGTCCAAGCTCTGGGAATCAAATGACGTCTTGGCTGCATCCGGAATTTAGAGGACTCCACTCAAACTTGGCTATGGCAGGAGATCTATTTTAGTCTAGTCTGTCACAGTTCCTCTGCTTGCTTGAGGAATCTCAGGTACTCAGTGGAGGACTTTATAGAAGATAGGTTAAACTCAAAAATACATTTAAAAAATCTTTTTACCCTAAGTCCTCTCATTAAACAACACCCATAACAACAGTGAGAGAAAAACTCCAAATAAAACCAAACATAAAACAACCATGCATTGAGTTTTTCGATGGAAAGTGGATTAGCCAATGAATTGGACTTTCGTATCACAAATACAAAGTGAGCCCAAAAATGGATTCTTTGATAACAAGGCCTGTTTTAGGAGAGGCATGTTAATTTAGTGAGTTACCTGGAGTGCTGCTGAAGAATACAACCAGCACGTTCTTACCAAAATCTCTCATAGACAAAAAATATTTGGAGTGCTGCTTTTTGGGACCATTTAAATTAGCCTGACTTATGGCAGAACAGTTGTCCTGCACCTGTGGCTAACTGAGGCTGGTAGATACGGGTTAGCACTGGGTCTGAGGATTGAAGCAAATTATGCCTAGGAAATCTGGCCAGTGGCCAGTGGCCATAGGCATCCAAAGTCATACCTAACATTAAGGCCAAGGTGAATCAGTGAGTTTTAAGCAAGCAATCAAAAATACCTGTGAAGAATGAATCTAGAGTTCAGGTCGACCAGGAAGCCAAAATCTGGGGGGTCTGAAAGCAAACATTTCAAAAGATGCAGGGAAAGGCAAGAAAAGTGGGTCACAAATCTGGGCAGAAGACTGGAAAGAAGCAGAATGGAAGGACCTGCTCTGCTGGCTTGTGCTGGTGGACTTCTCATTAGGGCCAGATTCAGCTCCTGGCAGGTGAATGGAAATTGGACAAAGCAGCAAGGAAGCTACTGAGGAGGCAGGGAGGCCTGCCAGCTTACCTGCCTCAAATATCAGATGCATTGTATTTGGACCAGCCAATTCCTGAAAGGCCAGGGGCCTCATTGAGAATTTAAACTCAGTGAGTCCCTGCTTCTGCAGAAGGTTCTTTTTCCTCATTTGGAATAAAGCAAAATCCTCCTAGGTGAGGCATCCCTGGGATTGGAGAGCCAGGAGGGACAGGGAAGTGATCGATGGACAGAAATGGAATGCCCTTTAATGATGCAGAAACAAAGGTGAGGAGTTAAGATTGGGCTCTGCGGAGCCGCTTCGGGCTGAGTGCCTTCTGTGAGTGCCTCTTAATAAACCCCGACAAGGGCCTCCTTGTTCCGCAGCTGGGACTGGCTCCTTGTTCATTCACCGTTGTGTTGGGCAGGTCCCAGGGCTCCTGCCTGAGGGCTTTTCTCACAATTCAGCAGCTGGTCACTCCCCCTCCAGGGGCACCCACGCTCTTTACACCACTTGATGGGATTCAAAATGTTAAACCAGCAATTCGCAGGGCAGAGGATTTGTGAAACTCAGTGTCCTTTTGGCCTGTTTCATGAGCCCCTTCATTGCTTCTGTGAGGTGTAGTATCTTTCACCCGCCAGGTTTCACACCCTCGGGTTCCCAGGTTTCAGACACTGAGCGTGTTTTCACCACTGATTCTGCTCTGCACCACTCCCGAGCCCACAGACGCAGCAGCTGCTGCCCTCCAGGACTCACGTGTGAGCCAGCTCACTCAGGTGGGCCTGGAGCCATGTGCGTCCCTTTGAATTCCCAGTCCTCACTCACCCTGACCTTTCCTGCATCTGCTGGTTTGCATCCTCATTCCTGGGCTGGGCCTGCCCACCCCTCACAGTCCCCTGTTCCTGGACCACTCACTGCTGGCCATGCCACTAGCCTGACCTGTTGGCTGTGGTAGAAAAGGAGGCTGGTTCCCCTGCCAAGCAAAGGAAGCTGGGAATTGGTGGTGCCCATGGACATAATACTTGGGTTTGGGAGATGCAGTGGTCATAGACAGTGGCCCCATTTAAATCCCCCTGAGCACTGGTTGGCTTTAGCTGGTGGGTGTGAGCTAGAGGCAAGCACTGGCCTGGGAAGGGCAGCCTGGATCTCCAAGCGTCTGGGAGGAGGTGCCATGTTGATGTCGAGCAAGGACGCTACTGAGAGTAGAAGGTGGCAAGAGTCGGACAGGCCCTCAAAGCTCCAGCCCTGGCAGGTCTTATACCCACAAGGGAAAGGAAAGGAGACCAGAGCTGAGGACTGGCCTGGGTACAACCTGGTCCCTAGGAGACAAGATTTAGAGTGATAGACCCTGCTTACTCTGGGGGTCAGCTTCCTGGAACTCTACCAGACTCCACCAGCGCTGATATAGGGCAGAGGAGCTGGGTAGATTATCACTGTGACCGCAGGGAGCTAGGACGGTGGGGTCTGAGACCCCCTCCCCCACCCCTCTGGTGTCCTCTGCCAACCATACAAAGAAGCCTCCTGCTGGCTTTGCAATCTCCATGACCCCAAACTGCAAGTCTACATCTGCAAGTTCTGCTGAGAGGATGCACACGGCTGGCCTCTTCCCCAGGCAGAGGCATTTCTGCCAGTGCCTCCTTCCCATAGACTCAGGGGCATCAATCCTGGCTGCCCATTAGAACCACACAGGAAGCTTTTAGGAACTGCCTCTGCCCAGGGTTCTGATTTTATTGGTCAGGGCAGTTGGAGGACTTGCTCTTGTGGCCTTAGAAAAGCATCCTAGAGGCTCTAAGGTACAGCTGGGGAAAAAAAAGAACCTCTCACAGACCTTCCCCAGGGCTCAGCTGTCTTGCAAAGGAGGTTGTCTAGCACACAACACCACCCAAGAGTCCATCCAGGCCAGTGGAGCTCATCTTCCAGGGTGCGCCAGAGCCACCGGGCTAGGGTAGAGGCTGGGGAAACACACCCCTCTGGGTGTCACCAGACGGTTTGACTCAGGAAGTCTGGTGGGGAGCCCTGAAAATCTGCATTTCTATCAAGTTCTGCTTCCAGAGGTAACTCAGATCCACTGCTCTGGGCCCCTGATGCCGCCTCAGTCTTGGGTTTAGAGCCGCTAGGAGAAACAGAAGTGAAGGGCTCTGATGCTGTCTTCACCATCTCCTGGGCCCCTTCCTGGACACCTTCTTCCTGAGAACTGCCCTCTCACCCCTGCGGCCCATGGAAGGAGCCCTCCTGGAGAGTAGTTGGCTCGTGATAAGGGTCAACAAATGGTCCATTTCCCGGAAGCAGAATGACACATAACACCTGAGGACCTTCCACCCAACGGTCCCCTACTCCCACCCCCCCCAAATAAATACCTAAAATGTATTCTTTGTTACAAAGGAAATAATTTTTCTTCCCATGAAGAGGGCCCCCTTATGCACTCTGAAAGCCTGAGGTTTCGTGGCATGCATTTGTTTCTAAATTAAGCCAGTTTTTTAACGATATGATATTTCAGTCCCTGACTTCCCCAAAGGCAGGAGTGAAGTGGCTGAACTGAGCCGCTGAATCACTCATGCCTTTGTCCATGCGAACTGGAGGCCAAATGCTGGGAGGTTACGCTCTGCAGTCAACAAAGAACATCTATGCACCCTTTTTCAGAAATGAGTGACTCATCCCCGGCTGCCTTCTTGTTTGTCTGTCTCTCTCCCCCTTCCCTCTCTCCTGACAGAGAGGAAGCTGCAGGCGTCACTCGGGCTCTTCTTTCTCTCCAGGCACCAAGAATGCAAATGTGGCTGACTTAATCATAGAACCTGACTTTCTGTGATTAAGGAGGGTATCCTGCAATTTAACTGAGAAGATTTCTGAGCAAAGCCAAAAGTCTCCTGATTTCAGAGTTTGCTTCCCACCTACAATTAACTAGGCCACAGCTGTAAAGGAAGAGAAGGAAAACCAAATTGCTCCAAAGCATGAGCACGCAACGTCATCTGTGGCCAAAAAATTAACATTTCGGCCTCTCTTTTAAAAAGAGGTGGCTCCAAATTGAACAAAAATGGGAGCATTTGAGATAGGACTGAAGATGAAAACAAAAACATGACCAGACATCAGGCAAAGGCCAGTATCTCAGGACGATTTTATTTTTCATATAAAACACAGAGAGGGAAACGAGAAGGACCTCCTTCCTGTTCAAAGACTGCTGTCTGCCTTTAAAGCACTCAGGGGACTTGGGGACCATGCACAAGTCACAAGAAGACTCCCGCTGGTCACTCAGGGATGACATATTTTAAGGATCTGTGACTGTATCCGGCCTGCAGGGCTTCCAAATTTGGGGCATGTAAACTTCTCGTCATGGACCCTTTGGCCTTGGTAGAGTGTCAGGGAAAAGAAGTCATGTTATCCGTGGAGGAATGCATTGCAGAAAGTCCATCTCGACGGGCTGGGTTCCCCCTTTTCCCCCCTGACCCCTATACCATGAAGACTTCATTTCTCATTGGGTGACCAGTCACGACTGATCTCATCTAAATGTTTGTATAAAAGAGTCACAGGAAAGAATTTAAATATATTTATCTCTGAAACAAAGACTAGAAGGAAAAGTAACCTACAGAGCCCCAGCAGCATTGGCAAGGGGTTAGAGATGCTCCCTCCTAAGCCCCAGGCAGACCCATCGCATCAGCTGGCATTGGACAAGATCTCCAGGGGTTCCTCTGCACATTGAAGTTTGAGAAGCCCTGTGTGATTGTTTGAAACCATTGCGTACCCCAGAAAAGCCATACTCTTTTAATCCCAATCGTATGTGTGGGAGCAGACCTATTGTTTAGGGTGGAACATTTTGATTAGGTTGTTTCCATGGAGATGCAGCACACCCAATTGTGGGTGTGACCTTCTGATTAGATGGAGATTTGACTCCGCCCATTCAAGGTAGGTCTTGATTAGTTTTCTGAGAGCTCCCAGAGAGAAAAACAGTTGAGAGTAGGCACAGAAAGAGACGTTTGGAGATCAAGACAGAAAAAGACAGTTAAGCAAGGACTCACAGAAATAGTCAGAACCTGAAAAGAGGAAATCTCTGGCCCAAGAGAGGAAACCCAGAGTTTGGCCCCAGAGCAGCTAAGTGAGGGCCCGCAGATGCTTAGAGAGGAAATCACTGGAATCAGACGCTGCAAACAATGGAACTGGGGAACAAGGACCAGCAGACGCCAATCACGTGCCTTCCCATGTGACAGACATTGGCCTTTCTTCGGAGTCAAGGCATGTTTCTTGGCCTTAAAATTGTAAACTTGTAGCTTAATAAATCCCCTTTCAGGGCTTTAGAACTGTAAACTTGTAACTTATAAATCCCCTTTGTAAAAGCTGATCTATTTCTGGTATATTGCATTGCAGCAGCTTTAGCAAACTGAAACACCCTACAATAGAACACAACCCACAATAGTGGTTTGCAGTAGCTCATTTTTCACTTAAGGAACTCTTTGCCTAAATGAAACCTTTGGTAGAAATGGAAGCTGTATCTTGGAAGCAGAGTCTCTTTGGCTGAGGGTCGATGCACCCCAAAACCTACTGCTCCAGAGGACAGAGGACACAACTTGGAGGCTTCTCAACAACATCTAAGTCCTGGCACCCTATGAGTGCTTCAGCAGTATTTGGAGATTGTTGACAATTAACATTAAAGCAAGTTTATATGGGGAAGTTGACCTCAGAAATCCCAGCGGAGAAGTCAAAGAAGTCGAGCAGATAGAGTACTTAGAAGGAGAGGAAGGCAAGACAATCCGACAGAACCGGAAGCAGCCTTACCATCAGGGTTGCCAGATAAAAGTGGGATGTCCACTTTAATTTGAATTTCTGATAAGCAATACTGGACACACTTATAATTTATAATTATAATGATCTATAATATAATAGAATTATAACATAACATTGATATATAATATACAATATAATTATATAATGATGATAATTAATCAATAACCCATTATTTATCAGAAATTCACATTTAACTGGATGGCTTGGGTATGATTTGCTAAATCTGGTGACTGCACCTGTAAGTCCTTGGTCCAGAGAATCACTCCCTTGTAGACCATGTCAGCTGTCCACCCGAAGGGGCTTTGGACTGCCTGGGTTCAAATCCTGGAGCTGCTGATCCCAGCTGTGCCACCTGGCAAATCATTCCATCTCTCCATCTTGGTTTCCCTTGGCCATGCAGTGGGGAGGCTGATGAAAGCCTGCTTCCCAGGGCAGGTTAGGAGAGAAAGGACTGGTGGAGTTAGCACAGTGCTTTCTGCACGTAGTAGGAGCTCAATATATGCCTGTTGTCTGTCTTTCAGGTCCCAGCAGCTTCCTTTCCGCCTGAATTTGCTCTAGGGTGTTTTTTGGGACACATGAGGTCAACCTGGAGGGGACCCTGGGTTGGAGGGGTGGGGTGGGGTGGGGGAAGAAGAGGAAGTCCCTGCAAAGCTACAGAAGGCGGGGCTTCCCTCCTCTTTCGGGGGGGTCCTGGCCTGGCTCGGGGGCTGCCCCGTGCATTTCCTTCCTGAGCTTAGGAAGAAGGTGGGAGAATGAGTAAGGCCATATTTGCTCACGACCCTGGCTGACCCGGCTAATTCACTGCAGGATGGAACTCTGCTCAGAGCCTCTGGGCTCTACTTCCTGGTAATGAGGCAGTGAGACGCGGCATCCTTGACACTGAGCTAAGCAAGGGGCCCCCAATAGTCTTGCCAGGTAGACCAGCCCTAGGACAGGGACAGCCCAAATCTCCAGCACAGAAATTCTCAGAAAGTTGCTAAGTACCTAAATCGACTTTTGGGTCTGTGCCTTTTCTTCCTCCCTGAGTAAACTTAACCCGCTACCACCAAAGCCTCATTCTCTCCCAGCTTTTGTGTGTGTCTTTCTTTCCATGAGCACAAGGATCAGAGACAAGGTTACAGTAAATGAACTGGTCTTACAAGTCAGCCAAGAAAAAAGAAAGCCAAGGTATCTGGGGATAGGTGGGCACATCTCACAGTGGGGCAGAGGCGAGGTTGAGGCAGGTTCCCACGTGGCCTCCGAGCCTGAATCCCCTGAACCCACCTGGCCCGCGAATGCCGCGGTTTTCCCGAATGGGGGCCCTTGGCTGCGCGTCTCCTCTCGGCCCTGGCCCATCTCCTGCAGCAGCAAAATCTTTCCCGGGAAGCCACCGCTATGTGTACATATGATCCTTTTCACTGGAGCACACTGACAGCAGGATTCAGAAAGGAAAAGGAAAATAAAGCATAGGGTGCAAAGGACAAAAAGGAGGCGCCAACCTCCTGGTGGGAACTGCAGGGTAGAAAATGCCTCCTCTTTGGCCCTGGCCGCAGGGCGTTTGGAGACCCTACAGAATCACCATCCTCAGGTGAAGTCGCAGCTTGGGTGAAGGTGGGAGTCAAACGTAGAGACACAGGATGAGAATGCACACGTGGGACCCTCACCTGGGGACCCTCCAGCCCACTTCTCTCTTCTCCCAGAGTGCAGTGAGAGGCCACTCCAGGTCGCGTGGCATGGAACGAGATATGGTGGCTCTGCTTTGTCCAGGCCTACCATCTCCAGTGAATCAACTCCATCCTGGGAAAAAGCACCACCTTGTTCAGGGCACAGTGTTCCCATGGCTCAGCTTACCTGGAAGCTTTTTTGATATATTTGTTGGACAATTAGCTCTGTCCAGGAGCACGATACAATGCTCTGTTCTGTTTTGCACTCTCAGTGGACTCTTTTTTCACTGTGTTGGTTTCCCTTACAGAAACCGACACACAGAGAAGAGAAGGTTAGAGGAGTCCATGCTGTTCAGGGAGCGGGGCGGAGGGGGGAATATGTGCAGAGAAATATGTGCATGGAATATAGAGGTAAACTAGGAAGTCAAGGATAATATAAAATGAGAAAAGAAGGTGGGATAAATAAATGTGAAGAGGTATCTAGACAAGCAAGCTGCTGAAGTTGGGCCCCAGCTTGAGCTCTGAGCTTCCTAGCAGCAAAGGCAAAAAGGTAAGCATGTTGAATAACAAAATTCTTATTATCTATTAGAACTAATAGAGTACCATTTATATAAAGGATGCCAAATAACACAGGGAACACTAGGCCATTTCAAAGAAGCCTCAGAAGCATTTTTGCATACTTCCCCCCTTTTAAAAATCTATCACTCTCTCCAAGTTCTCTGCCCCTTAGCTGGTTGTCTCATTTCAGATTTCCCCAGCTCCATCTGACTCATCCCTTAGTCTCCCTGGGGGGCCTGTTTTAGGGTTCATTACCAACAGCTGACTCTGCTGCTTTGCCTTGGCTGTATATTCTGTAAAGCCTTCCCACCCACCTCCATGTCCTGCCCAAGTCCCAGTCAGACCCAGAATGGGTGGTGCCATGGCGAAAGCAGGATATCAACCACCAGCCCTCAAGAAAGAGGAATTAAATCTTAACTCCATGATATAACTTCAGCAGGGAGTAGAGAAACTATGGCCCAATTATACTGATATTTGATTATTTAACCTAATAAAGTTCTAGTGCAAAGGCAGTAAAGTAATGAATTGCCCCACTTCTCATGGGTGTCAGGTGTCCCCATGGAACTTCTTGCGAAGTGCTAGAAGGCAGCCAGTTCATGGTCCCCTTTGCCAGTAAGGGGCAGAAATGTGGATATTCTGAGATTAACTTAAAGACATAAATCTCTGCTGTAGTGATGAAACTCAGGAGGAACAGTCAAGAAGTCTGGACTGTGTGCTCATCCACGTGGAACACCATGTAACTTTCATATTATGGTACAGTGGAAAGTTCTGGTGGGTTGAGCCAATACTTTTATCTGAAAAGGAAAAGAGGCTGAGAAGTTCATTCAACTTCTTGCTCAAGGACTTGGCTGCAGCCCCAGAATTCTACTCCATCTAGCATGAAAGGCATGATTTAGAACTCAAAGGTCCAGTGGTTACCTTGATCGTGAAAGAACTTTAGTTTGACTTGCATGATTTCTGGTTACTGATGGTCTGTAAATATGAGTGATCAGCCAACTGTACCTCTGGGTGGTGGGATGGGTCTCCTATTGGATGGCATTTTGGGGGAAGCATCTTCCCCAAACCACAGTGCGGTGCTGATGCTAAGCTCCCTATCAGGGAAGAAGGAGACCCGTTTCAGTTGCTGCTTAATTTCTATGACTCTTGCTAGACAATGAAACCACGTGCTCTGCAAAGAGGCTGCTGGCTTCCTATTTCCCACAGCTGGAGGACATGCAGTCAATTTATTTAAATGTATTTTAAAATTTGCATTTCACCTGTCAAAGAGGGTTTAAAAAAATTCTGATTTAAGCAGTAGGAGTAGGATGCCAGTTGGCGGGTGTGGAAAGTCATTCCAAGATTAGATTTTTGTGTGTGTGGTACTGGGATGGCTCCTCTTCATGAAATTCAAGACTGGAGAGAGAGGATACTCAGATATTTAGGATGGGGTAGTGCTCAATTTATTGTATATATTGAAAACTGGCTTCTTGAGGGTCAAACACAGCCTGCAGATGTGTTTTGGCATGTGAGGCTTTTTTTTTTTTAAACTTGGATTAGTTGCCAGCACTTAAAAATTGAGATATTTCATATAAATAAATATATCTATATTCCTGAATCATAGGAAAAATGTCCAAAGATTTTCTTTGAAAGTAGACGAGCTGGGAAATGTTAGCTCCAAATGTCTCCGTGGCATAGCTGAGCAGTAACTGCCTTCTGATAGGGTGTGAGCCCCGGGTTTGTAGCGCCCAGCCTTCCCGCTTTGTCCTGCATGTAAGATACTTGCCTGCCTCCTCTAGGCATTTGGGTTTTCTAAGGAGGACTAGAACTAGTAAAGCAGCCCCAGGGTTTAAGATGTAGGATTAGGTCCTAGGTGTGTCATGGGAGATGGAAATATTCTTGGACCCAGCTCATTTCTGATGATGGGTCTCAGAAGGATGGAGCTTTGTTTGCCAGCACTGGCCCCCTTCTTAGACACATTCTCTCATGCCACCTTAAGGCCATTTGACAGAAGAAAGGAAAAAGTCACGGAGCCCCCTCACAAACCTTAGCCGGTTATCTGTTAATGTCCACAGTGTGAATTCTCCCACCGTGGCTGATTGCAAGCTCCCCAGTGAAGGCAGAGTTGTGAAGAGAAGCCCATAAGTTCAGCATCCACAGACACCCTTACACTGATTGGTCCGCATTTGTGCCTTCAGCCCAGACCTCCCACCTGAACTCACAACTTATGTGCTTAACTACCTTCCCAACATCTCCCCTTAGCTTTTCTCCCCATTATCTCAAGTCTAGCTTACCCCAAACATGGAACTCTTCATCTCCCCCAGTGCCATCCCCAGCAGCTCTTCCTGCCGCCTTCCCCAGTGTATTAAGTGTCCACTCCACTCTACAGCAGCTGTTCAGGGGCCATGCGGTGACACGTCTCTTCCTCTCTCACTCCACACCCAATCCATCAGCAAGTCCTGTCAGCTTTACCTTCGAGATAAATCCAGAGTCCGTTCATTTCTCAGCACCTCTAGAGTTTCATCAGGTCTAAACCATCATCTCTCACTAAGGCAATTGCAATAAAGACCAAATGGGCTTCCCTGCTTCCCCCAGTTGCCACAACAATTCCTTTACAATATGTCACATAATGCCTTCTACCCCAAACCTATAGATCTTTCTCTATCTCAATCAGAGTAACATTCAGCAATTCTTATCATGGCTGCATGGTCCCAGGAGATATGGCTTCCTAACATTTCCCTGACCCGCTGTCCGGACTGCTTGCCCCCAACCCCCTCCACCTAGTCCCAGCTATACTGGCCGCCTTGCTTTTCCTCAAATGCCTCAAGGAAGCTCCTATATCAGTGCTTCTGCCCTTGCTGTTCCCCTTACTTTTTCCCCAGATGGCAGCATAGCTGGTTCCCTCCCTTCCTTCATGCCTCTGCTCAGATATCATCTTAACACATTATATAAAATGGCAGTACACTCTATCTCCTCTCTCTCCTTATCCTGCTTTATTTTTCTTTAGAGACCTATCACCACTCAGCATGTCATTTATTCACGAAAGTAGAAATTTGCTCTATCTCCTGACCTAGAACACTGCCTGGCATGTAGCAGGTGCTAAATAAAAATTTGTTTAATGAACACATACGATGTTGGGTGCCAGGCACTGCATTCCCTGGGGCAGTTGTATTCTGAGAATAATCTTGTTTAGTCCAACCAGGGCCACATTTTCCATCAGTTATTGATTTACTTATTAGCCTCATTGGTTTTCCCATTTATATGGATCAATAAAGGGGTTGGAGGGGACATTTAGAAGCAATCCATCCATCTGGAAGGGCGACGTTGACATTTCTGAGAAAAGTCAGCAAGCGATGAGGAAATTGATCAAAGGCATATTTATGGACTCCCAAAAATATCCACAGGCAGATTCTGATTAGGAAGGAAAAGGACTCTCACAGGATGAGCTGAGAATGCCAACTGTGTATAGGATTTCAAGAAGGGATCACTGTCAAGTTCTCTCCTACAAAGAACTAGCATCCTAAATAAGTCACTTTGTTGGGGTGGGGGATGATATGAATATTTATCTGGCTAAAGAATACAGGCATTTTGGAGCCCTACCCTAAGAGGACAATTCTCTCTTATTAAAGGTTTGAGGACAGGCCATGAAGTCATAACCATTCTTTTTATTTATCTATTCAACATTAACTCAATAAATATTTATTCAGTGCTAGGCATTGTTCGAGGCTCTGGGTCTTAGTAGATAAACCGACCAACTCCTTTGAAACAGTTAGTCATTGAATGAGCAGAAAGAGAAGACACAAAAGAATAAAAAATCCCACAGATGTGGTTAATTCATGCCCAGAGAACAAAGGTCTAGGACATAGTTTTTGCTAAATCATTTTATCTGAATAAGGTAATATTGACCTTGGAGGTACTGCTGGAGAATCAGTACAAATAAAGGTGGACTGTTTTCAAGTAGGCATACAAAGAAATTCTGTTACACAGTGGATGTATTTATTATACTAGACATTTTGTAAGAGGTCTGTTTTCAGAACACCTACTGGAAGTGTTCTGAGAATACATGCTTAATCTTATGCATGTATCTGCAATAGGGTGGGTTGAAATACAACCAGAAGAGACTTTGTGCCCTCATGGAGTAAGACCTATGCAGGAGTAGCTGGCTTGGCTCTTTCTGTTCTCCAGTCGTCTGAAAGTCAGTCCTGCACAATTCTAGCCTCTGTGACTTCGGGAGGCTGTATTTAAATATGCAGCAAGTGGCCTCAAAGTGCCGGGCAGAACATAGTATGTTCCAAGAGTTTGGACCCAGATCTCAAGGAATTTAAATGTATTTTTTATTTCCTGTTGAGAATGACATGGGGTCTCAATGAAAAAATCCAACACCAACAACCTTTTCTTTCCCTTTCACATGAAAACACCAGAAAACAGAGGAAACTCACTCATTTCATTAAGTCCTGCCCAGACGTCTGTCCTGGTAATATATTACCTGGGGGCAGTTGCTCTCAAATGTTGGCAGCTCAGTGGATTTAAATGCTAATTCCTGGGTCCCAGGCCCAGAGAACCTGATATCCATTAGCTGGGAAACAGCCTGGGCACTGGGATTCTTAAAAGCTCCTCAGGTGTTTCTGATGTGAAGCCAAAGTTGAGAAACACTGCTTTAGGATGCGCCATGGCATTTGGCCGATGACACGATGACACGGGGGCCATCATCAGCTTGTGTCAGGCCTTGGGGCCAGCAGCCCAGGGTGGGACTCACAGCTCCATTGTATGCTCCATTGAGGGCCACTGTTTGGTGCAGGGTGGCAGAGGCCCTGGGAACCCTAACCCCTCGAATCCCGCATTGCCCACCAGCATGAGGGATGAAACCTGCTGAGCGGAGCCAGCGGGGACAGCCTTTCAGTCCCCACATTGAGCCAACAAGCAGCCTTGCTCGGCCCAAGGTCAGATGTCATTGGCTTAACGTGAGCTAGGCTGCTCCCAGGAGTGAAATAGATGCTGAACCACCGAGTTTGGGTCACTTAGGATGTCCCAGGACTAGTGGGTGTGGGGGAATGGCCTTCAGTGTGGCCCATGAGCCAGGGAAAGGGAGACAGTGAGAGCCCGTGTTCTTCCTTCTTTAGAGTGGCGGATATTTATAGAAGGAATAAAACCATATGCAGGATGTGGGGGTGGATAATAATACGTGTGAATACACTAATCTGTCTGAACAGTTTCTTGGCTGTCTGCTTTCAATGGTAATAAATATCTCCTAAAAGCCGTCTGCTGTATGTGTTTTTGGTAAAGTCTCACACTTTCCCTGCATGAATACATTCAGAATGTAAGCACCACACACTCCACTATAGAGACCCTGTTGTGTTCTGAATTCTTAAGTTATGCAGCTCAGCAGCTGTGATAATGTAATGGTTTGCAAAATAATAGACTAGCAGTACGTCAAACTGGAATAACACATTAAATAATGAATAATAGGGGTGCAGAAAGGTTTAATTTATACTGTGTTAAAAATACTGCTCCAGAAATATTGCACCCTTTCTGTCATTCCAAGATAACAAGAAAAAAGAAAAAAATAACCCTTTCACCCCAAATATTCTGATAACTGGGGTAAAAGAAAATGCTTTCAATAAAAAGTCACTTTTTTTTTCCCCAATAAAAATGCCACATTTGCACTTGACTTTGTGGAGAGGCCTAATCTGAGTGTGGACGGCTGTTCACACACCCCTTGTTTCATCTCAAGGTCTCAGGTGTGCACTAGAGTCCAGAATAAACAGAGGATGTTTGCTTGGACCTGCAGGAGTAAATTCACTTTCCACTAGCAACAAGGGGATTTGCAGGAGCTGAGACTCGCCTGTGTGTGCCTTGACTTTGATCCTCTTTCCAAATTCTCTCACAGAGGGAAATTAATGGTGTAAAAACTTCCGGATTTCACTTATTCTCTCCTTTAGTGGGTATTGGTGGAGCTCCGATATGAACCCTCCCCTTGAGGAGCTTGTCATCTCATGCAGGTCTGATGCTGCTTCAGTGCAGTGTGTCTCAAGCTACTGTAGGGAAACGGTATTTTGGGAGCGGGTGTGGGGTGTGGGGGTACGTGGGGGCATGGGGGGGGAGTGAGGGAGGGCGTGCCTGGAAATGCTTCCCACAGGAAGTCACCTCTGAGCTGCAGGGTGCAAATAGGAACTAAAGGGGCTGGAGAGGGAGATTGCGTGCATTTCAGGCAGAGCATGCGGTAGTTTGGAGGAGCTGCCCAAAGGGTGACTCCAGCTGGACATAAAATATCCAGGGCAGGGTGTGGTGACAGAGAAGGTGGGAGAGTCTAACAGGCCCTGATTACAAAGGGCCTCATGGTTACATCTGGACGTGTGTACTTATCCTGAGGCAGGGGACCGCAGGAGGGGCAAGCAGACAAGGGATGTGGTCAGAGCCACAGCAAGAAGGAGCTCGTGGTGGTGGTGGCAGGAGCAAGGACAGCGGGGAGCAAGATGAGCTGCCATCCCAGGACATCATCCAGGCCACAGAGGATGATGGTGTGGGTTGGAGGACGGGGATGCAGAGAGCTGTTCTGGAGTGAGAACTGAAAGCTCCCGGCTGCTGACCAGATGGAGAGGTGATGGAAAGGTGGCAAACAAGGAAGTCACCGGCCTTGGTTTGGGTTTTCCCATGGCTTGTGGTGTTGGATGAAGAGCAGGATGGCAGGCAAAATGAAAAATTATAGTCTGGGCCTGTTGAATGTGAGATGTTGAGACATTCAAGGGCATCTCTGATCCACTGCCCCATAGAACCTGTGGGTATGATTATGAAAGGGGTCAAATCAACAGGTGGTGAGTGGTACCTTCTCTGTAGAAGAACATCTTAATAGATAGAGACAATATTACCCCCATTTCAAGAGATGATCTCACAGCTGGAAAACCAGTAGGTGAAAACCAAAATCTGGCAACTTGGTGAGTACCTCTCAGAGTGGTTCTGGGTCCTCACGGGATGGCAGCTCACAGTCTAAAGACATAGACACTTCTCAGCTTCCTTGAGCCCCACTGGAGCTCAAGCAGAGAGCAGCCCAGCAGATTCCACCCACAGTAAAAATCACAGACTAAAACAACATGGGGTTGGGCACAGAAAAATTTTACCCACTTAATCTTAGAATTTCATCCTATAAAGATGATTGCCAACAAACAGCAACTTTTTCATATTGTAGGATTATTGTAGTTTAATAAACACCCCCCTGTTTTAGTCTGCTAATGTTGCTGGGATGCAATATACTAGAAATGGAATGGTTTTTAAAAAGGGAACTTTTTAAGTTGCAGGTTTACAGTTCTAAAGCTATGAAAATGTCCAAACTATGACATCCAGGGAAAAATACCTTGATTCAAGAAAGAGCCGATGACATCCGGGGTTTCTCTCTTAGCTGGGAAGGCACATGGTGACATCTGCTAGCTTCTCTACTGCCTTCTTCAAATGACTTTCCCGGGAGTGTTTTCTTTCTGAATCTCTAAAGGTCTCTGGCTATGTGGGCTCTGAAGCTTTTTCCAAAATGTTTCCCTCTTAAGGGACTCTTGAAAGCAAACCCACCTTGAATGGGTTGAGATACATCTCTATGGAAACTAATCAAAAGGTCCCACCCAATTAAGTGGGTTATATCTCCACGGAAACAACTTAATCAAAAATATCCCACCCAACAATACTGAATCAGGATTAAAGAACATAGCTTTTCTGGGGTACACAGCAGTTTCAAACCAGCACACACACACCCCCCAAACAAACTCCCAGAGAGAACTTCTGCACTTGCCCTTTCCTTAACCTATTTATATGCTATGTTCTTACATTTATTAGAATTTTCCATGAAGTTCATTTTCCCCTTTGGAATAAAAATATCCCACTTTAGAAGGGACAGATAATATACCATACAGAGTATCTGGGTACTCTTCCTTAACTTGAGAAAGTTTAGTTCCTTGGTATTCATCTGCAGTGAATTTGAAATGCTTTTTTCCCATGTATCTTATATAAAATGGGGAACTCAAGGGACATTACACCTCGAAATACCGCATGTCTTGGCTTTATCGTGTGAATAGTTCTAAACGATCTCTCCAGGTGACAGAATATGTGTTACGAGTTATTACAAATACAAGCCAAGTATTCTTGCACACAGAGTTAAGAAAACTTAAAACATTTAAGAACATTTTTTGATTGTCTTGTGTGCCAAATACTGTGTTAGAAACTTATGCATATAGAATTCTTTGTCCTTATCAACTCCCTGCAGAGGTAGAAGTGCAGAGGATAGACTGAGGCTGGGAAAGTCTAAATCACTTTATAAAGCCATACTATTAGTATGCGAGGCTGGAATGGGTTCCTGGGATGGTGTATTCCAAGACCCACCCTTGCCATCCCACCATGCGGCTTCCTACAGCAGCTAAATTGTCTTTAGTACTTATTTTGTAGCTTAATTATCATCCACATTATACTGACTTTTATAAGTGCTTCATTTATGTAAACTTGTATCCCTAATCTCTGTTATTTTACTGAAGCATGACGTTTTATATTTGTTATTTTTCTGCCCTGCACTGCCCAGCACAGTGATGGGCTCAGGGTTACCTGTGTGTCAAAACATTTGAGCTACAATGAAGCCTGATCTTCCAGCCTGAGTGGGTATTTCTACAATCAGGATTTGACGGCTATCTGAGTAGCATAGCTGAAAAGCTGCATTTCCTTCCTTTGAACTCAACTTCTAAACAATAGGAAACATAAGCAATTGTTTAATCCTGGACTCTTAAGAGGAGCGACACCAGCATCCTAGCAACCATTACTTATTCTCTTTGGTTTTTAAGCATCTCTGACTTTGATCATGTATCTTTATTTCCTCTCTCATGATACAGTGATGACATATATAACTCTTTCCTTGTGGCCAGGCTGCAAGGTCATAGCTGTCCCAGAGGAGCAGGGGCCCATGGCAGAGGCAGCTACCTGGCAGGTAGGACCCCAGGCTCCTGGATTTTGTCCCTGCTCTGTTGGCGACCACATGTCCCTGGATGGAAGACTGCCTCCTCCACCCCTTGGTCTCCCAGCTCATACAGGACCATAACCTTGGTCTCGGGGCCTCACTGGCAACTCAGGGTGGTAAAATGAGGAAAGCGGATGTGCCGGCACATCGGAGGAAAGGCATCATAGAAACCCAAGGCCTTTACATAATGGAATATTATGAGATGACAGAAACCACCTCCCAACGTCTGCTGCCTTCTAGGTTGCCGATGTTAACCGAAAAAGCTAACTTCAAGAAAACAGTGCTGGTTCTCAGTGCTCGCCCTTAAAGCAGATGCCGTTTCATGTCTTCTTTGCCCACTTTATATAAATGCATGACTCTGATTCTGAAAATTGTCAGAAAACCACCACCAATATACAAGGTCCTATTGGAATTGATAGAGTATCATATATCCCAGTTAGTCTTACCCTCTGTTACAATGGGGCATGAGATGATGGGATTCTATGAAATGTCCAGGCATGCTTCCTGTGAATTATGGACCCCTGTCTCCCAGCTCAGGTCCAGCAGTGGGAATTTATATGCTGTCCCAGGCTCCAGTGACATGCATCCAGAAGGGCCAAGAAACTGTCGGAGGAGATCCCTAAGGTGCATGCAATGATGGTGTGAGCTTAAGGGCACGTGAGGTTTGCATGTGAGTACAGGCAAGCATACACCACAACAGACATGTTTTATATATGGTGCTATATTCACATATGGTCAGTTCCTCTTAAATCAGTAGTCCCAAGGACCAACAGAAGTAGCAACTGCTCAGATTCGTTGAACATACACCTGGAGATTCTAATAGTGTAACGGAGATTACCAGGTAACCATCTATGTGGGATGACTGCATCCTCAGTGTTGCCATGTTGCAAAATCTGATATAACTCTTGATTCTCTTCTCTAGAGCTCTTGGTGTAAAGAGAAGCACACAGTAGGCATTTAATACATATTGGCTGACAATTCCAAAGAAATAGACCCCCAAGCTAATTGCAAGCAATAGATCTCAAAATGAAGACCGACACACAATGAGAATGGGTCGTGGTGATGTATTCGTCATTATTACTCAAATTGCAGAAGACGCAACTTGCCAAGAGTCAGGGGATCAACCCTCAGAGTTTTAAACCTTTAATCGTGTTTTCCTCGGATTTAAAAATCACTGAGTAGCCTATATACGAACCAGAAAAATTCACTTGAAGTAAATTCTGCTCTTCTTTATAAGATGGGACAAGTTGATGATCCACTGAGAGAGCTTCTTTGGATGTCATCTACCTTAGTAGGCCTCAGATGACATCTGAGATGTCTCTCTGGACATCAACAGCTCATGTGGGGCCTGCCGTGATTTAAACAGCGTTCCGTGAGCCCCACAGGAGGCTCCTTCCCTGTGTATGTGGTGTCTCGTCCCCACTCAGCGAGCCCAATGCTTTAACCACTGTCATCCCAGCAACCCCTGGGAAGTCACTACAGGGAGGGAGGGATTAATTCTGAAGATGACTTTACAGGTATTTCTCTGCCAGGGTATCATAGAATAAGCAGGCTTCCCGGAAATTATCAGAGTGATTTTGAGCCCAAATCTAGAATATTAACAACAGCAGCACAACAACAACAACAAAACCCTAAAATGATAAGAATCAATCCGAGAAAGGCAGAGGGTCTTTTAATCCACTGGTTCCCTAATTTATACCATCAAAGCTCCAAAGCTCTGAATGCCGTCATCACCTCCTCCCAGGCGGAAGAAATCCACAGCCCGCGCAAGTGGACACGTTTCAATAAACACAGAAGAAAGTGGGTTTAGAGGTCCTGAGGCTTTCCCTGCAAGTCCTCACACCTCCCAAGCCTGGTCCTGAGAGCAGCCCCCACCCCAATCGTTTTCTTCCTACTTCATCTCTAGAGCTCCCCCCACACACAGCCAAACACACATCTCATTATCTGGTGAGAAAAAACGTTGCATATAGCATAGTATGCTGTAGTCACTAAATTTCTGTTAGCGAAATTTTCAGGAAAACATCAGGAACAGAAGTGATGCTGTTGCAATGAAAACACCCATCTCCCTTTCTCTAGAAAGTTGCCCAGAGACAAACAACCCGCCACGTAGCTTACCCTCTCAATGCTGCGTCTTCTCAGAGAGCCGTAAGGTATTTTCAACAAAAGTCGTTGTGACCTATTCGGAGCCACAGTTGCCTGAACCACCATTGCGCAGAAGTGTGCGTGTGTGTGTGTGTGTGTACACTCACACGTGCGCGTGTGTGTGCTCCCAGCAAAGGGAGAGGCAGAGGCTTCCTCTAAAAGAAGTTATAGCCTCCTGGAGGTTTCCCAAATATCAAATAACTGAGAGTTTTTCTTTCGACCATCTGAGTCAAGATGTGGTCTGTCGAGGGGTGGGGGATGGGACGAAAGAAAAGAAAAAAATAGCTCAAGCTCTGCAACTTCAAACACGTGTCTTCAGCCTCGTATCTTTGGCTTCCCCCCTCTGTCTCTGTGCGCTGGCTCTGCAAAACTGCTATATCCCAGAAGCGGGCAAATTACACTTCTGGAAGAGTGATCCAAAAATGTCAACCTTGCTTCCCGTGGCTCTCTTTGGTAACCAGGTCAGTTGTCTGATGGAAGCTCTGTCGGAGGCAGTGTTCACTCCATCATGTGACTCCGCAGTTGTACAGTAGGTCACATGTTCACTTTAAAAGACTATTTGGAATATCACCATCTGGTGCAGAGATTAATGCAAAATCCTACATTCTGATTGTACTCTCTTCTGAAAACAGGAAAAACATTTGACACAACACTTTGGGGACTTGGGGGAATCCCTCTTTCCACTCATAACTTATATGTAGGAAACCAAGCGCCAGATGTGCATGTGTCCCCCCCCCCATTGCTTTCCAGCACAGAGAGAATAAATGTATGCATATAATTAATTATATATGTGAATGCAGCCCAAAGAGAGGAAGTGTGAGAGGAAGAAGAAAGAAGGAAAAATAAAATGTTCATATCACTCAGCTCAGATGAATCAAATCAAATATAATGGACAGACTTGTATTTGGTATTTCCTCATTTAAATGTTTCGTAGAACATTTACTTTTATGCATGCCAGTAAATATAAAGAAGATATACTCCATTTTACAAGGTTCTGAGAAGGGCTGTCTCAGCTCGGATACGTCCATTGCATCTGCCTGTTCTTTTTTGGTTGCACTGTCAAATTCCATACCAAACAACCTCCTTGGATGGACAGGGCAAATGATATAGAATCTTAATTTGTCTGCAATTTTTCCATCCCCGATATGCTTTCACCTACCTCCCCCATCTCCATCCCTCCCTAAATCTGCTCATTTCAGTTGCAGAGGAAATTGCTAAACAGAAAAACAAGTAAGAAGCTTGAGGGGCTTTTCTTTCCATTAAAAAGTATTTTCTGTACTCTGCCTTTTCTTGGTTCTGAGTTTTAGGAAAGGAATGGGTGTTTCTTCTGCGGCAAATCCCATGCATTTTGGTGCCCAGCCTATTGCCACTCAGAATCTTTGGGAACCAGCTTAGCTTTACTCCCTATGCGCCAGTGCTTGGTTTATTGAAAACGATGCAAAAGAAAGTTCTGGGGCGGGCCGCGGTGGCTCAGCGGGCAAGAGTGCTTGCCTGCCGTGCCGGAGGACCCCGGTTCGATTCCCGGCCCCAGCCCATGTAAAAAACAAACAAACAAATAAAATATAATAAAACAAGAAAATGTTTAAAAAAATGTTTCCCTTCCTTCCTTCTCTGTCTTTCCTTCCTTTCCTCCCTCTCTCTTAAAAAAAAAAAAAAAAATTAAGAAAGTTCTGTTTTTTCAAAAAATCTAATAGGAAGTGGGGGCAGGGTGCATAGTGAAGAAGTGAAGTTTCACACTACTAGAAAATGAACGCGGGAAAGAACCCATGGAAGGGGGGTGCTGGTGGTGGCGAGGGGGGGTGGGTGCGGGGAGGGGCGGAACCCCGGGGGGGGGGGGCACAGCCGGCCAGTGCAGGCACACATTAAGAGGCGGTTAAAGAAAGCATCAACTTGATGTGGGAAATTCCAAATATACAACAATCGAGCTTTGTTCGTAATTGGTTCCATATGTGCTGTTGGAGAGTAAGTGCGAGGCCTAGAGAAGGGGAGGGATGGGGGATGGAGGGAGGCGGAGCAGCTTACTGAACTCGGGAGCAGCGCCGCCTGTGCGCTGAGATGGCTCAAATTGCTAGCCTTTCTCTTTCTGGCTCTCCTCCTTCACCGCCTGGTTTCAAACTACTTTTTGGGGGGGCGGGGGGGGGGAGTGGAACGGGGAAATAAATTGGGAAGGATACCCAATTATTTGGCCAAATCCATAGAATCTCTTTCCTTTGTAACTCCCCATTGGACTACGTGTTGGTTTTGAACAGAGGATGGGCATGTTTTCAAACCGCTCTTCGGCCCGGCCCTGGGATTTCTTCCTTCCTGCTCAGTGTCAGGGGCCTGGAAGACCAACCAAGCAGCCACTTCTCTGGCCAGGCCGGGGTAGGGACCCTGGGAGCTGACTTTATTTATATTCCACTAAATGCAACTTCCTGCTTCCCAGGGGCATTAGTGAGTGCCCCTGCAAAGGGCGCAGGGCTTTAAGGCATAGTTCAGACCATGAGGGATGCTTTGATGGACTGAGTGCAAAGGAAACAAAAACATGTGCGTTTGATTATGGCCAAAAGACAGAGAAGAGAATGTTAATGGAACAAAAACAGCTCTGCTCCAGACTCCCCCATAGAGATACCCCCCCCATTCCATCCTGCGGGGAGGGGCAGGGTCATCTCCCAGAGCGCCTAAAGCCTCCTCCCAGATAACAGGGAGAAGGATGTGGTTTCAGAGCTCAGCGAGCAGCCTTCTCAGTGCGAATGAAGGCTTAGCTGTCCCAAATCTTTTCAATCAACGTGCTGGGAATGTGTGGATTTTTCACACCTAAAACTAGTTATTTGCAGTTTTAAAGGCTATTATCACAATGCGGATGTGCTTCCCAGGAGGCGCCTCTCCTACCTTAGCAGGTGTGACCATGTTGAGAGCCCTGAAGGGCCCTGATGGGCCCTGAGCCCCCAGAGGCAACATGTGGGGACTTAGCAGAAGCCATCCCAATGGAGGAATGCATGTCATTGCCTATACTTTAAAAGGGATAAAAAAGACGTTAAATAACTTGCCCGAGGTAACTCAGCTGGAAATGTCAGTGCTACGGTTAAACTTCAGGTAAATATATTTGATTTGGGGGCCACACTTGGTCTATTACACGCTCACCTCTCACAGATGACTTTAGCACATTGCAGAAGTTTGGAAATCCAGAAAGGGGCAGTTGGGTCTGGGAGGGAAATGAAAAGACTCTGAGTTCTCGAAAATGAGAGAATTTAAATGCAGGAAGTTGTATTGGACTGAGCACTTCTGTTCTCTGGGCTGCCCCTTGTTGCCTCTTGGAGGGGAGCACAGGTAATGGGCGAGCCAAGGAGCCAAAGGGGCAGGTCGGGGGCTGAGAGCAGCAGGGCAGGAAGCTGTACAGTGGCCAGGCCTAGGGACGTGTCGGGGATGGGGGGGCCACCAGGGTGTGCTACCAGAGCCCAGGGTCAGGAGGAGAGGCTATCAGAACTTGGTGGGCCTGGAATCCCTGAGGTGGGGCAGCCACTGCTGGCGGATGGGGGGGTGTGGGAGAGTGGGCTGTCTCAGGATGGCAGACGATGGGGTTCCTTGTTTGTCCCATTGGGTGGGGAGTTAGGGAACTGTGCAGGGCCAGGGCAATGAAACACACCAGTGCTAGAGGTTTGGAAAGGCTGCTTTCTATGCCTCTTGGAGCAGCGAGAGCCCTTAAAGCTGGGGTGGGTGGGGTGGTTTTGCACTTGTCCTTGCCATCTCAGTGAGAATGTTCACATTAAAATCTGGAATGAAAATACACAGGAATCAAATGAAGCCCATTTCAGGAAAATCAGTGGTCTTGACCTACCCAAGCAGAATGTATCAAATCACATTGACGTTTTTGGGGGGAGTGAATCGTGTCCCTCACAAAAGGCAGGCTCAGGTCCCAGCCCTTGGCACTGTGAGTGTAAACCCATTTGTAGACAGGAGCTCTGAAGTTATTATTAGTCAAGGTGCCCAAACTGAGTGAGGGTGGGCCTTAATCCCATATGGTTGGAGTCCTTATAAGCAAGGGAGATTGGGCATAGAAGAGAAGACACAGGGAGCAGCCAGAAGCCAGAACTCAATTGAATCCAGAAAAGAAAGGAAAAGGCACCACCGTGTGCATTGCCATGTATTGGAAAAGCCAAGGAACCCCAAAGATTGCCAGCCAGCCAGAAGATTCTGACCCCACAAAGAAGCAAGCCTTCTAGCCTCTGAAACTATGAGCCAATAAATTCCTATTATTAAGCCAACCCATTGTATGGTATTTGTTCAAAAAGCCAGGAAACTAAGACAGGATCCTGGTCCCAAATAGCAGGCTGTATGAAGAGGGTCTGGGATAATGCGCACCCCCCACGAAGGCATTTTACAGTACTGGCCTTAGTGGGAGGAAGCACACATGAAAGCCTAGTCCCTGGGGATGACACTGTGGCAGTTGTGGTGTCAACAGCCAACCCACACGTGGGGCCAGTGGCCATACTGGTGTGCACTAAAACATCAGGTGAAGAAGGTGGGTGGCCTCTCCTGATGGCATGGAGGCCTGGCCCAGAACCTAGGACCAGTCACTGTAACTACTCCAGGGCGAATCTGATGCATGGACTCCAAATTCTCACCCTACTGTTTGCACAGGGCCCAAAATTACAATAGGGAGGTGACCCCTATGTTCAGGGTGCTTTGTCCCCTAAGGTTCACCACTATGCAAACTTTACCTTTGAACTGTGGTCATTATGTTGCATTAATTTTGTTCATCTGGCAGCACAGGCCAGGTTGGGCTGGCAGAGGCCGTAACAGAGCTCCCCAGCAGAAGGTGACCTCCAGGTGCAGCACCCCTAGGGAGGGAAAAAGGACAGGGAGCAGGGGCAGTGCTGGGGAGCACGTGGAAGTGCCGCCCCTGGAAAAGAAGGGCATAACACAACCTGAAAACTGTTATTCCTCATCTTGTCATTCATCTTCATTCTTTCCCTGGGAAAGGTGAAATATTGCTTACATTAGGGGAATAAAAACCAAAGAATGCTGACTGTACAAATGCCTTTTCTAACTTCCATTTCAAGCGACTACTCCTTGTAAATTTAGCAGAGTGTGAAAAGGGGACTCATCTCCTTTTTTTTTTCCTCTGGAAGACTCAAGACTCTTTCTTCTCTCTCCTGTACCCAGCCAAGTACTTGCCTCTCGAGGGCTTGAAAAGGAGGCGTCTGGGACCCGGATGTGAAGCCCTCGGAGGACTCACCCTCCAGGCTGTGGGAGAAGGAGTAGGAAGAGAGATGGGGTGTGGGAGACTGCTCCCCTCCACCTCCTGGGCAAGGGGCTGCAGGGACCCCACAGGGAGGGTGGAACCTCTGTGAGCTACCTAAAGGGAGAGAGGCTGGGAAGCAGCTGGTGCCACCAAGGAAATTAAAGAATGGGATTTGGGGAGTAAGGGCAACCCCTTACTCCCCAGTGTCAGGGATCAGATGTTAGCCTTGTGAGAGAGGTGGTGCCAGGCCATCCCAGTCGCTTAGGAAAGGGGACCTGTGTAGGGCAGGAAAGCCCCGGCTGAGGGGGTTTGCACAGTTTGCAGCTCTGAGGACCGGCGCTCAGATGGGGTGGGGGTGGGGGTGCGGTTTTCAAATGGTCAGCTGGAAGACATACAGGCTGCAACGGTGTGGAGCAGCCTTCAAAAAAAACCCCACAAAACACTCCAAGAACAAGAGTCAGGTCTGAACACCCAGGAGAGAGAGAGAGTGAAAGAGGGAGAAGGAGGGAGAGAGCAAGCACCATGGAAGCAGCAAGCTGAAATCAACGAAACCTGAAGACAAGATGGAGACCAGCAGATGCCTCCATGTGCCTTGCTGTGTGGCAGAGGAGCCGAGGATCTCTGGCAGCCAAAATCTGGGCAGAAAGCATTGCCTTGATGATACCTTGATTTGGAAATTTTCCTGGCCTCCTTTCAAAACTGTGAGTGAATATTTTATCATTGTTGAACCTGACCCATTTGCTGGCATTTGCTTTGAGCAGCCTAGGACACTAAAAATCCTGCCCCGACCTTGCTTCTGTCCACTCTGACTCTGGGAGGTGCCTGGAGAGGCAGCTCAGGGGGTGAGGAGAGAGGGGGAGGGAGTCAGGCTTTGAAGGAAGTTTGGTATTTTCAATTATGGGTATGTGGAATAGGTAGGAAGATAAACAGGATGAGATTGACACCCCCCCCCCCCCGCCACACACACACACACAAGTGAAGAGAACATATCCCTAACAAATGTGGGAAATTCCTAGAGCAGGAGGTGGCAAGTATGGGGGCAAGTCCTGGCTTTCTTCAGTGTTCCATCCCCATTTCCATGGCCTCCTAACTCGGCTAGCCTGGGTAATTCACATCGTGTCTTCATAGAGCAAGTGGTGTCCGAGGTTACACAAACAGGAAGACTGCCTACATCCATAATATTCTGTTTGAAAAGTGGCCAACATTTAGGTCAAACATGAAACCCAGTATCCCCGAGAACAGGCCCAAGTCATCAAGCAACACTTCAGTCACCGGAGCTCACGTGCATTGAGCCCGTGGGATTATCTGCAGCTCTCCCTGGGGATGGTTTAGGTTTCTCTTGGTTTTAACTCCTCATTGAGACAGTGAACTGAGTTTGCATCATCCATCTTTGGGAAGGCCATTTCCTCCTTCTCCTGTGACACGTGGAAGAGGCTGTAGGCAGAACTGTACCTAGCTTGGATGGGTGGATCATTTTTCCTTTCCCTTCTTCTCCCTTCCTTTCCCTTTCCCTCCATACCTCCCTCCCTGTCTTCTTTCCTCCTCCTCCTTCACTTTCTTCTTTTTCTCCTCCTCCTCCTCTTTCCCCTCCCTCCTCCTCTTCTTCCTTTCTCTTCTGTCTCCTTCTCTCTCTCACTGTGTTCCTCCCCGTTTTTTTCTTGAGCTGCAATCTAGGTTGTACTTAATAACTGTCCTTGTTAGCAGTCAGGCAAAGATAATAAAAGAAGCTTTAAACTGAATTGCTGTTTGACTCCTGATTGTCATTGTGAAACAGCAGGATGGGTGGGTCTACCAATGCTTCTGAGGTGCCCTTGTCTCTACTCTTTCTTTCTGTATTCCATTCCAAGCTCTTTGATCTGACCTTGCCCTGGTCTAAACCAAATTTTATTATTTCCTTGTACTGCTTACGTCATGTTGCTCATTCAGTAATTACTTTATTGAGTGTCTAATAAAACAATAGCAATGCCTTCATGTAGCACATTCTATCACAGACACTGTCTAAAGATTTTTATATACATTAATTCATTTACTTTTCACAACCCCTTATGAGATAGGTGATCTCTGTTTTAGAGATAAAGCAGAAGAGACATAGAGAAGGGAAGTAACCAAGGTTTACAGAGCAAATGGCTCTGAGCCCTGTGTGCTTAACTGCTGCCCTCGCCTGTGTCTCTGTTATGTATAGGGACTGTGCCATTGGGTGGGGTAGAGGGATACAAGGAGCTTTCCCATATTGAAGAGTTTTCTTTTATCCCCAAACTCAGCTCCTCTCTGAAGAGGGGTCTGTGGTGACATGAAACACCTGAGACCTGAGTACACATCTGGAAAGAGACCAAACACCTACCCGACAGGATGGAAGGACATTATACCAGGAAACTGAATGGTAAGCACACACACACGCATATGCAAATGCATGTGTATACACATATAAAATGCACACACACACACAAATGCACACGCATATGCAATCACACATGCATATGTACGTGCACTGCCACACCCCTCCAAAGGTACACACACATACATGCATATGGACACACATGCACACACTCACACACACTGCACATTTATTTCTGCTCTCAGCTTCTTACATTGTTTCCCTGCTGCCTCTGTCACCCCCACAGCCTTCCTGGACCTCATCCTCCATCTCTGTCTCCATGCACACTCTGCTGGAAGGTTCCTTGATCAGCTCAGTAAAAGACTGTCACCTCCACCAACTCAAAGACACACAAACCTTCTCAAAGGAAGTTTCTACAGTGTTCTAGTGTAGGGAGGAAACAATCACATTAGTTGGATGGAAACTCACGTGCTAACCCAGCATCTCAGAATCTCACTTGATTTTGATGGCAATGACCAAGTTGCAGAGAATGTCAGGTGGAAGATGTCACTGTTTAGAGTCCCTTGCATCATGGATGGCCAGTACATATGCAAATATCAGCGGCGCACTGGGAAGATTCTGCAACTCTTTGCCATGGAAAGAGGAAGCAGGCAGAGACCCCGCTTGCAAGCAGCTGACAGTTTTTATTTTTCCATGCAGAGGTCCTTCACATCTGGCCCTGATCTGATTTGCCCCAATCAGAGCCCCATTTGCCCTCTCCAGTCAGGCAATCAGTGGCTGCAGCACAGCCTCTGGCCTCTTCTGCATGGAGGAAATGGCTCACTGAACATGCTATTAGGAGTGGTGTCGTGTTCAGGTCCTGAGCAATCAATAACATTGCCACGATACTTGTGTGATTAAGCAGGTAATAAGCTGACCTGCACGGGGCTGGCTGTGTGGATGGGCTTTCAAGACCATTTAGCAAAGCCCTTTTTCATGTGCTATCAGTTGTGGATGGATTTTGATAACCAGCATTGATTTGCCACGTTTACGAAGTGCAGTTTGCACAGGGTAAACTGTGTAATTGCTCCTACAATGGCAAAATAAATAATGTCCTTATCTACGGTATTGACTACTTGAAATTAGCTGAATGTATAGTACACATCCGGACAGAGTCAATGGATGTCGCCATTTGATTTTTACTAAGGCTTAGTTCTCAAATTTCAGGTGTCTTACATAAGTACTTGGAAGCAAATGATCAATTTTCAAATCTGCCTCTAATTTCCATGCTTCCTTTTTTACAGGAGGAGACATTTAACATCTACTTTTCTTCAACAGGGGGATGGGTCATCTTGGTTTAATTAGTCCCTCTAGTGCTATGAAGGAAGACAGCTTTCTTCTGGGTCATCGGACAGCTTTCTCTTCTATGTCCAGGAATATGTGACTCCTAGGGGCAACTGGCTATTTGTCCAGGGGCATCTGGAACAAGCCACATGGTCTATATTTCCCAAGATGAGGAAAGAAAGCATCTTGGCTCTGTTGGAAAGACTGGTGTCTAGGGGTCTCAAGCCATATGAGTATGATTTATCTTGAGGGCATTCAACATCCTATAAGGCAAAATGCCAGGAGGTTCCCATGTACAAGAGAATCATCAGAATTGGCAAAATGACTTCATTGAAAAAATCCTTAGAGGAAAATTCAGATGGGTGGGAGATTCTAACTGTAACTTCTTGCTTGGGTTGCTCCATTCTATTTTAGCTTAAAACTATAGCATGAAGGCACTTAAGAGACTCACGAGAAAATTGAATGAGATCATAGAATCATGCATAAGAAGGAGGGTGGTAAGGACTGGCATGAGACCAGATTTTGACTTACATAAAATAGGAAAATATTTTATACTTTAAATGTAGACAATAAGGAGCCACTAGAGGTGATATGTAGGAGTGAAATAAACTAAATTGAATTTTGGGCGACAACAGGATGAACGGTAGAATGGAGAGGCAAAGTGTAGTACAGGCAAAGAGAGCAGTTACAAGGTTACTGCAGTTGTCCAAATGAAAAGTGATTAGGGCCAGAACCAGGACAGAGGGGAGAGGATGAATATAATATATTGGGGTGGAATAAATGGTGGGAGGGACGTATATAGCATTCCTCTACAATTTCTATTCTGAGAGACTAAAAGGATGGTCCCAATAACAAGAGAAGTGCTCCGTGGGAGGGGAAGGTTTGGAAGATGATAATGAGTAGCTTTGGATGTGCCAACTTTTGATGCCTGAGCACTGTTACCTGGAACTGAAGAGGGGAGTCAAGGTTGGAAACACAGTACCGCTGTCAGAGCAGACAAATAACTGCTAGACAAATCACCATTCAAGTGTGGCAGACATGCAGTAACATATTTACTTCCCATGCACTCAAGAATTTACTAGAACATGATCTCCGACAAAGTAGAAAGTAAACTAGAAAGAGGAGGACATGGGTTCCAAGCAATGGAGGACAAGTCAGAGGTGAGGAACAAAGGGAATTCCCAGAATAATGGAAAACTGAAGTTCCAAGAAAACAGTCACATGAGAGACCTAGAGAGGAGCTGGTCCAATGGTGCAGGATGATGGAAGGCCCTGGAAAAGGCATCTAAAAGATAGATAAATAAAAAGGAACCAGTTGCATATCTGATGAGTTTGACAGGTGAGATGACAGGTGAGGTAATAGTATTATTGCACAGCTCAATTGGAGATCTTGGAGAAAATAATTGATTCATAGTTTATTAAGAAAACAATAAAACAAGGCAGCTATTAATTCTAGAAAAAACACAAAGTTGTAAAGGCCAGGAAGGATATGTAATCATAACATAAAATATTTCACAGCTGCAAATAATATTTTTGTGGTTGTAATCATGTTAAACCATGAATTTTGATTTAAACTGTGACATAAATGGATTGAGAAGATAGAAAGGGAGGAGATGGATGTGTTAGGGGTGGGGACTAAGACAGCCTATGCCTCATCTTTTAGGATGTCAACACTAATGTCAAACACTGAATAATTAAGAAATAGCAGTAAGGACATATTATTGCAAAACCTGGAGGTAACTTCCAGGAGAAATAGCTGGAAGACGTGGACACAGTTACCTCTGGGGAGCAGGGCCTAGAGGTTGGAAAGAGAATATGGAACCTGATGGTTTTCCTTCTAAGCCTTGTAGGATTCTTCAACTTTTAGATGTCATGGACATTGCCATGCACATGTAGTATTTTCATAAAAATAAAATTTAAATCATAAAGAGAAGGAGCCATGTATTAGGGTGTTTAAATTGGACAAGGATGGAGAGTGGCAGGCGTGATGAGAAAGCAAGGCTGGGAAGAGCAGAAATCTCCTGCTTCTTTCTGTACAGACAGATATGCAGCTAGAGATAGGATTATGTCATCTAACAAGGAAGGTTTCAGGACATCTGCTTGCTAGGTCTGTTTACTTTTTCTTCAGGTTGTGGCTGTGCTCTCAGTCTGTGGAGCTACCATTGGAATGGTGGTGTTCACCTTCAAGCTATATTTTGGAAAGAAGCAACTTAAATCTTTTGAAACAAGATGAGGAAATAAGACAATGCATCAACTATCATGCAACAGTTCTGGGTTATTCTCCAACAACAACCAGGAACTGCTGGTTATCATCCAACAACTCTGGGGCCAGTCCTGAAGAGTCACTCATACACTAAACAATCTCCCCACTGGTGCTCTTTACTTGGGTGCAGTATTGTGTGTGTAGTGGCCTGTGTGTGTTGGTATGTGCATATGTGTTATCGTGTGCATTGGCATGTGACTATGCATTAGTATCTGTGTTGGCATATACATTGGTGTGGGTTGGCATGTACAGGTGTTAGCATGTGCATTAGCATGTGTGTTGGCATGTGCATTGGACGTGTGTGCATGTTGTGTATACTGGCATATGTGTGCATGTGTGTTAGCATGTGCATTGGCATGTGGATGTGCATCGGTATTTGTGTTAGCGTATGCATTAGCATGTATGTTGGCATGTTCATGTGCATTAGATGTGTGTGCATTGACATGTGAGTTGGCATGTACATTGGTGTATGTATGTAGGCATGTTGTGCATTGGCATGTGTGTTGGTTTATGTATATGTGTTAGTATGTGCACTGACATATGAATGCGTGTTGGCATTTGTGTTACCACATATATTATCATGTGTGCTGGCATGTGTATTGGTGTGTTCATATATGTTCGTATGTATTGGTGTGTGCGTTGTATTGTGTGCATTGGGGTGCATGTTGGTATGCCTGTGCTTCATTGGCACATACACTGGCATGTATGTGCACAGATATATATGTATGCTGTTTCCTCTTCTGAACCTAGCAGCACAGTCACAGCCAAGATCCTGGAGTGCTGACAACTAATTATAGAACGCCAGGTCTGAGGTGTCCCTTTTGTCTCATCTTGCAGAAGCCTTGCATTCCCACAATGCCCCCAGCGGCCTTTTGTAATCCTGGAAAAAAAAGCGTCAATATGGAAACAGCTGTTCTTGAGAAAGTGGACGACATCCTAATGAGTGTGCTGTAAGCCATAAAGGAGACCTAAGGCTGATGGGCTCTGATCAGATATTCTTTCTAAGCCATGAGAGTCACACAGGAAAGCCTCTAGTCCCTACAAGGCTGTGAGGGGGGGACACTGGCTATAGGTATCAGGCCCACGTTTGTTTTTATTTGTGTTTTATCCCAAGCCCTGGGGGATGTCAGACACTCACTCTGGCTCTTTCCTGGGAGGGGGCTCTGGAAATGGGGCCCAAATTCAACTTGATCAGAGCCCTAGCAAGGAAGCTGCTGCAGGGCAGAGGGGGAGCATGGCTGACCCAAGAGCTGTCTCTGCCAGCTGCAAGGCCCAGGAGAATTGGCCATTGGTTGCTGCAGTTCAGACAGGGAGTGAAGGCTGTGCTTGGACAGAACCCAACACCTGGTAATTCAAGGGCAGGGAGGGGTTAGGCAGTAATGAGAGGAGAGAACTCCATGGGTAGAGGAAAAGGCATTGGCTTTATGCCTTTCCCGGGGAGACAAAGGGAAGAGTTCTAAGCCCTGGAACTCTCTCTGTGTTCCATCTTTTGATCTGCCTTACAGTCCTGTAGGCTGGAGAGTCTGTGCTACACTTGATTGATGAGGGAGATGAAGCCAAGAATGATCAAACACTTGCTTATGGTCAAATGACTGGGAAATGTAGGGATGGAATTCAGACCCGAGTCTGGGATGTCAAAGCTCATTCTCAATATCCTTCAGGATGTCTGCCTAGGTGGTATCGCAGAAGCCAAGGAAATGCTGTCACAGTGCCAGGACGCATTCCCTCTGGAACGGGGGTACATGGGGACTCTTGGAGGAATCCCAATATTCCACTTAATCCAGGAGGTAGTTACATAGGATGTCCATTTATGTTGTACAAACTCATTGCATCTCACATATATCTTATGATAAAATATCCCAAACAGAGAAAGAGCCTCTGCTGTTTGCATTGCAACTAATGATTTCATTAGCATTTGTCACCATGGTGGTCTGGGGAGATTGTATCAGAACCCAAAGCACAGAACTGGTAAGACTCAGGAATCTTAGAGAATGCTTTCTTTTGCATCTTATTTCTTTTCTCAGATTTTCTTCATCACAAATTAATTTTTCCAAATAAAATAAAAATATTTATTAAAAGGTAAGCAAATTCTCAGCAAGTTATTTTGTTAATAGCAATGCGCTGGCTCAAAAGTTTCTGTGGGAAGGCAGAGACCCAGGAGAGCCAACACAATATTAAAGAAAAATGAGGTCAGAAGTCTGACACTATCCAAGTTCAAGACTTACCGTAAAGCTACAGTGCTCAAGACAGGGAGGTATTTGCAAAGGATCTTGACACACAGATCGATGGAGCCCAGAAATAGATCCACACAAATGGAGTTGACTGATCTTTGACAAGGGAGCAAAGGCTGTTCAATGGAGGGAGAAGAGACTTTTCAACAAATGGTGCTGGAAAAATGGCATGGCTATATGAAATGAAAATGAATCTATACAACAACCAAACTTTACAATCAAAATCAACTCAAAATGAATCACAAATTTAAATACTAAATGCAAAACTATAACTTCTAAAAGACAGCATAGGGGAAAATCTAGGTGGCCCTGTGTGAAAGGATGATATTTTAGATACAACCCGAATAGCACACTCCACGCAAAAAAAAATGACAAATTAGATTTCATTAAAAATACAAACTCTTCCAAACACTGTTAAGAGAATGGAAACATAGGTCACAGACCAGGAGAAAAAACTTACAAAACACATATCTGATCAAGGACTTTCATGAAAAATAGATGAAGAACTCTTAAAATGCAACAATAAGTAAGAAAAAAAGGAATCCAATTTTAAAAATGGGCAAAAGATCTGAACAGATACCTCATCAAAGATGATATACAGATGGAAAATAAGCATATGAAAGGATGCTCAACATCATATGCCATTAAGGAATTGCAAGTTAAAACAACAATGAGCTACAACTCATCTACTAGAATGGCCAAATTCCAAAATACTGACAACACCAAATGCTGGCAAGGATGTGGGGTCTCAGGAACTCTCACTCACTGCTGGTGGGAAAGAAAAATGGTGCGGCCACTTTGGAAGACAGTTTGGCAGTTTCTTACAAAATTAAGAAACTTAACATACAATCCAGCAATTATACTCCTAGGTATTTTCCCAAAGGAGTTGAAGACTGATGCCCATGCAAAAACCTACACATGAAAGTTTATAGCAGCTTTATTCATAATTGGCAACACTTGGAAGCAACCAAAATGTACTTCAATAAATGAATGGATAAACAAACTGTGTTACATCCACGCAATGGAATATTATTCAGGGATAAAAATAAATGAGCTATGAAAAGTCAGGGAGGAACCTTCAGTGAAAGAAGCCAGTGTGAAAAATCTACAGACTGTGTGACTCCAACTATATGACATTCTGGAACAGAAATTCTGTCTACTATGCAGACAGTAAAAAATTAGGGGTCCAGAGGCGAGGGCAAGGATGAATATGTGGATCAGAAGTGGTTTTTAGGGCAGGAAATCGTTTCGTATGAGTCTATGACGGTAGACCACATTTTGCATTTGTCAAAACTCAAAGAACTGTACAACCCAAAGAGCCATCCCTAATGTAAACCATGGACTTGAATTAATAATAATATATCAGTATTGGTTCATCAATTGTTAACACACTCAACTAAGGCAAGAAATTAATTACTAGGGGAAACTCAAGCGGTGGGGGGATATATATGGGGACTCTCTGTACTTTGTATGTAATTTTTCTGTAAAACTAAATCTGTTCAAAAACAGTCTATTAAAAATAGCCTATTTAAAAAAAAGCAAGCAATTGATATACATCTCTAGGGGTGTATTTATGCAGTATTCTTCTAGGCACTATGGAGCCTACAAGGAAACACAGAGCTCCTTGCCTCCGTGTGTCTTGGGATCTGGTTGAGGAAGCAGGCTACCCAGAGACAGAGAAGAAGTTCATGGACAAAGTGAGGTAAACAATTCATTGCTAAATGAGTGGTATCACTATGCAATGCTGCAGGAATCCATGGGCTTAAGAAATTACTGTGACCAGAAGCTTCACAGAGGAAGGAGAAACCACCCTAAGCTTTGAAAGATGTGCAGACTTCAGAGAGATACAGAGGAAATGGCACACCAGGCATGTGTTCCCCAGCCAGGGACAACGGCCAGTTTGTCTGGGGTGGGGAGGTCCTAGTGGGAGATAAGGCTCAAAAGAGAACTTGCCTTTCAAAGCCCAAACCTTGGTCTAGTTGCTTGCGTTTGTTTGGGTTGTATTTAATTTAAATAGCAAATAACGTCGAAGGCGAAAAATGAGCACAAAATATCGCTATGGAGGGCAGGTCAAAGAAATTCGTAATACAGATTGAAAAAAAAGAAAAAAGCTGACTTTGGGGCGGTGTATCTGGAGATGATAATGGGTAGGACCAAATTAGAGGAGAGATACTGAATGCTTGAAAATAATTAGAAGGTTAAAAAAAGTCCAAGGGGGAGGCAGCCCTACAGTGGGGCCGCAGAATTATGGGCTGTATTTGCAGAGAAGTTCGGAGCCCGTGACTGCATTCCCTTCCAGGAGTCATCTGGAGGCATCTAAGCAAGACCATGGTGGCCAAAGTACTGGGGGACTAGGGCCGGGGGAGGCAGTGAAGGGGAGAGAAGGGGAAGAAATTCCTGACTTTATGGCATTCAAATAAACAGCCTCCTGCTTACTTTTTTCCTCCGAGATGACCAAACTCTCGCCAACCCTCTGGAATGTCTCGGGCCACCCCTCAGCCCCACGTGACCCTGCTGTCCCCCCCCCCACCTCTCCTCCCAGGCAGAAGCCTCTGTTCGGGTGAAGGCCTGGCCAGAAGGACGGCCTCCATGCCTGCCCTGTCCCTCCCCAAGGCGCGGCTCTCACGCTGCCGTCAACACTCAGAGCCCACGCCGGGCCATTCCCTCCGGGAATCCTGCCAGGCTAGCGCTGCCCCAATCTGAAGACAAATCATAAATTAATAAAGGGAAAAGCCCCAGACTCACACATCTGCCAAAACACACCATTCTGAACCATTCCTGCGGTCAGGACAGAGCCAATGCACAAGCCTGTGCCAGCTCCCGGCACCAGACGGCCTGTCCTCGGAGGCCGCACAGCCCCTTCTAGGCAGAGCTGCTGTTGTTCTTGGAAGGCGGACACCCTTCGGCTGTGTGGCCACCTGTGTGGCTCACCCAGGCTGCAGGTTCCCAAGCCACAATCAATAACACAAAATGAGCAGAAAACCCTGGGAAAGGAGTGAGGATCGTCACGGTAGGTTGGAGGTAGACATGATATTTGGGTTGCTACAAACACCAGGGATTCTCAAAGGAATAGAAGGGTCCTTGTCAGCTACTTTTCTTTTAAGAGCAAGGCATATCAAACAGCTTCACCCATGACATCCTCCTGGAGGAGCACTAAGGCTTGAGGACTGGGGGGATTCCAGGCACAGCACGGGGGCTCTGCCCTGCATGCCTCCTCTACCTGAAAAATACAGTACTCTCAGCAACCTCGTTCTGGAAGGGTGACTTTCACGCTACAAACACAACTGGTTTTCCCAGAGAACGCCTATGAAGCTGTTTTCTTCTCTTCTGGCAGATGCTTTCGTATTTTTTCACCCCATTCATTCAGCCTCCTGTAGGTTATTCGATTCTTAAAAAGCTGCATCTCTGTGGTTTAATCAACAGAACATTCTTCCCACTCGAGAACTGCGCATGGTTCCCTCCCCCAAGGCACACGAGCAAGAAATAACAACAGAGCGTAGGAAGTGGACAATTGCAGAGAAGGGTCAGATTCTGCAACGTGGGCAGATTCGCAGGTACTTCCGGGGCGGCAGGGGAGGGAGAGGCTCTACTCACAAACACGTCCATCAGCAGGTGCTCCAGGGTCACCTCGAAGTCCTCCAGCTTGGCAGCGAATGTCATGGCAAAGCTCCGACCCGCTCTCGGGTCCAGCAGCCGGCCGGGACTGGGATCCCCTTTTGGTCCCAAAGCACACTGGCCTCAGATTTAGTGGCAAAGCAGATTTGCTGCTAGTGGAAAGAGGAAACCCTTAAAACGAAATGGAGCATGGCAGATGGTGCTGCTAGAGTTTTTTGGCCAGAAAACGTACAGGATTCAACAAAAGAGCGATACGGACGGTGCTACGGGATCAGACTGGGTGCAAAGTGACATCGGCCAGCAGGGGATCTGGGGCCTGTGTCCTGGTGACTTCTTGGGCCCAGTGGCCGGGCTGACGCAGTGACCCCAGAGGCAAGGAGGCGGTGAGAAGGGAAAGCGGGAGTGGGAAAAGGGACTAGCTTGCCGACTCCAATATTTATAGGGCCCCGGGCTTTTGACTTGAGCCTGCTTCTCACTCATTTCTGACCTTTCATAAATGGCTGAGCACACAGGAGCGTATTGTCGAGCGGGGGCAGTGGGTCCCCCAGAAGTTGGCTGTGACCAAGGCTAGGGCAGTTCACACAGATACACCATCAATAGTGCTTTGTGGAAAGCGCATCAGACCCTGTTCTGCCCACACGGGCAGAAAGGGACATAGTCTTGTGAAAAACAAGGAAACGAAAGTCGTGGGGAGCTAACTTTTTCCTCCGAATATTATTAGATTCCTCACGCTCTCGTTTTCCACTCCCCCTCCTCTGGAAGAGAGGATAAACATCAAGGGAAAACGTTAATCTCTTGTGTCAACTCCTTAAGCAACTGTCAGCTAAAGAATATCGACAAATTCTTGCAAATACCATTTCCTCTTTCCTGCCTCGAAAGTGTGCTTTTCCTAGCCTGAGAGAGATGGCTGCCTGGGACAATTTTTCAGGTCTGAGAAACTCTCAGGAACACCTGCTTGTGAAGCCCATAGAACTCTTCTTGCTAGGACTATGCCAGCAGCCTTGGTGAACTAGCCAAGCCACACAATCTGTACAAGCTCTAGACTGGACGCCAAACAGGATATGAGCTCCTCAGGGCCAAAGTGATTTGCTATTTAATAGTCAATATGGATGCCATGGAAGGATGTAGCTGACATGAAACTGGGAAGGAAGTAAAAATGCAAAAGAATTCTGGGAAGGAAATAAAAATGTAAAAGCATTCTGCTCTACAATAAACCTTTCCTGCTTCTTGTCAGAACGCTCTAAAGTGTGGACAGCTGAATCTCTCCAACTCAATATCTTTCCATGAATTTTCATTTTCCCAGAGGATCTCACAGATTGATTTAATTCAGCATGTAACATTTAAATAAAGCAACCATAAAGTAAAGGACAGAGAAAAAAATTGATAAAAAGCCTCATAATATTTAAAAAGCAGATTTGGAGTCTGTCAAAGTGGGTTAGCTTGACAGTTGGTCATGAATTACACATAAACATTCTTTGAGTTATGGTTTCTGTTCTCCTTTCTGGGCTTTAATAGGGGAATTAGGTTGGGGTCTGTGGCAGGGGTCTCTTGTCAGACAAAAGCACCATGGAGGGGTAGGCTGTGCCATGGAGAGTGATGAATCATCAAGAATACACAGAAAATTTATTTTCCTAATGGGTGGACTTGGATTCTCAGATCTTCTTATCAGCTACTGTTTATTGTTTATTATTGTTTCAATTAATATTTATTTAGCCAGATACTGGAATAAGTGCTGGTGCTAATAAGATGGTTAAAGCATGTTCCTTCTTCAAGAAGATGTGACGTGATGTGCTGGTGTGATTTTACACTGCCTTTTCTTGGGCGTAGGAAAGCTGGGTGCACTTCCTTTCTGGGGAGCACTTGCTTTGGGGGATAAGGGCAAGCCCACCACTAAGGGAGATCATCATTCCCACCCTGTGGCAAAGGCAATGAACATGGTTAGACCCGCAGCCCACCTCCCAAGGACGGGTTTTGTGGCCCTAAATGGAAGGGCAAGGAGGGGCAGCCATAGATCCTAGGTGTCTGAGGGGGGACAAAGTCTCAAATTTGACAGCTCAAGCTCCTAATACCACCCCGTAGGTGTATCAGAGGTATTTTGCTCTGATAGTAAAAATCTCAGCTTGGAAAGAAAATACACGTGAAACATTGATCAAAACTTGTTGGTCCACCTGTGAAGGACCTGAACCATACTGGTGACCCTGATGGGGGCGGCCAGTGCCAACCACGTGACATGGTAGACCAGTAGCAGGAGTCACTCTGTGCATTTAAATAAGAAAATGTGTGTGCATTTTTTTTTTTTTTAAACTTTAGAGTTTCTCTGTCTGAATCTCAGATGACCACCTCCTTCTCTGGGTCTATGAAGAGTCTCCTCGAGAAGACTTAACCTTTGGTGATCGGGCTCAGATAAAAGAAATCTTTGGAGCATGGGGATTGGATAAATTCCCTCCACCAGTGCAAATCAGCCTTTTTCTGAGGCCTCTCCCTTGGTGAAAAGGGGGCAGAGCAGTCTTTGAGGAGGACCATGTTATTCTGCAGCCCTGTAAACAGGGCATCCACTTGGAAAGCAGAGATGGGCCCTCTAGAGTCACAAGACCCCCGTTCAGTTCATATCTACCAGCTCTATTAAGGACAACTGTGCAGAAGCCCAAGGCAGTGGGCAATCGGATATGCAAAACTGATTTTCTGGAAATGCCTCTGTCCACCTCAGAGCAGTGATTCTCTGTTTGGCAAAGCCAAATTTATTTGAAGGTAAGGTGCAAAAGTGGATCTGACCACCATACAGGGGATCAGAAGTGGTCAGTAAGACAACCTATCTAGTCATTTTAATGCCTGGATTGGGGAATCTATGCAGCAAATTGATCCAATGATTAAAACATTACAGAAAAAAAAGCAAAATCATTGGCTCTATTTTGCCTGTTCAGTTATGTCGCGTAGATTCAATTTATAGTGCCACAATACTGCATGGATATATGTAAAAGTGACTGATATTAATTTTATGTTAACATTAAAGATTTCATGCTTATTTACATAAAACAAGGTCTTTTAATGGCCCTTCGGACAGCTGCCTGACTGGGTCCAGTTATAAAGCGTAGCCTGTCTGCTGTAGCTGTGTCTTAGAGAACAGATGGGCTTATTTAAAGGTTTGTTCCATGGAGCCCCTGGCAGGCTGGCACGACCCGCAGCTCAGGACGGCATTATCAGCCAGCCAGGCTCGCGCTTGGCTGCCGGCATTCTTCCCGTGCGTGTGTCACATGGCTCGAACAACTGACCTCGTCTTCCCGTTCACAAAGCACTTTAGAGCTGACAGCATCTGGCAAGTGCAAAGGCTCTATTCCCTTACTATCTGTACTCCTGCCTGCTCCAGCCCCTGCTTTCCACACCCACCCCCCCACCCCCCCCCCCCCCCCGCCTGTTCACAAGGATGAATTGCAAGACTTTCCAAACTCACAGACAGTAAAACTAATGCCAGGCACATGCAGACGTGCTTAGGCTTATGGTGGAGAGAAGGATATAATAACTTGCCTGCCCTTCCCTCAGCCTTGCTACCCATCACTTGCTCTGCTGTGGGGAGTAACAGAGGCTTGTAGAGATTCTGGGATTACAAGCAAAATAGGGCATTGGGCATGTACCAAGGATGCTCAACTCAGTTATACCACGTGGACTTTTTAAGGAACCCTGTTTCCCAGGGTTCGCATGTAGGCTGGGGAAGTGTGGATCCTTGCCACATTCTCTCGAATCTTCTAGAGACATTTTGATGGCTCTTTCCAATCTGAAAAAGTTGCCCAGCTCCTAAGGATTGCCACATCCTCCAGGGTTGTTCAGGAATGAACACAATACCTCAAGGGTAAGCACTTGGAGTGAATCTGAAATAAGAGGCTGTTGGGGTTGCGTGGAGGCTGCTATTCACACTCTCCATGTCAGGGACATTTGAGTTAGGGAATTTGCTCAGTTGTTTCATGGCTAACACAAAGTAGCCTGTAGATAGTGCAAGAAAGAGAGCAAGCGTGCATTTCAAGTAACACTGAATTTGATCGGTCTTTTCCTCTCCCCAAAAGGCTTTCCATGTTACCTAGAATGATCAGTGAGTCTCAACCTGCTCAGATCCAAAGGCCCATTGTAATAACAAATAACAAATATTTTATAATGTCCCTTAGTGCCCACAAATGAAATTCATGGATAAGGTCACTTAACTTCACATGTAATTAAAAAAATATATCAGTATAATTTTTTTGTCCTGTAAAGAAGAGAAATAAAAGGAAAGGAACTTATGATTGAATTGTATGCATTACTATCTGTAAATTTTGCATATACCATGTCACCAAAAAACATGGAAAGGACTCCATTGCTTAATCACTGTGAACCCAATGACTACAAACACAAACTGGAAATGCCTGTGTGTCTGTGACTCAAGTACCACTGTAGGAATGTGACTGGTGAAGGTTTTTCCTGAAATGTGAATATATTTTGATAAGGTTTTGATGAAATCAAAGCACTATCATCCCTTAATTTGGAAGATAGGTGTATTCCTGAGAAAGTTAGTACATAGTGAATCGACTGCGGGCGCACCACCCACCACCCACCAACAGTAACCATCTATCACCCATAACCACTGCCCATCACCCACTGACCACCAACCCACCACCCACTGTGGGCCATCCCATCTATCACAATCGCATATCATCCACCACTCACCATGTGCCACCCTCTGTCCACCATGATCACTCACCATCCACCACCTACCTTCAGCAATCATCCATCACCCTCCTCCACTACCCACTGCCAACACCAACTGTGCCTACTGTTCACCATCTACTGGCCACCGTCCACGGTCCACCATCCATCATCCTTGCTGTTGCTGTCTGTGAACCATTTTGCTACCACTTCCTGTTATGACCTGGCTGGTAAGGCAGGGCAGAGGAGAGCCACTATGGAGCTTGAGTTTCTAGATGTTGCATTGGTACCTCCATGTCCTCCCACCACGTTCCTTACCTCCCCTGTGGCTGAGAAGGCAGCATTCCTGGGCTTAATAAGTGATACAGGCAGAGATGAGGACTTGGATGGAAGGGACGATGGCTGTGCACTTGAGCAGGCAGGGTGGAGGTTGGCTCATGTACACTGTACTCAGTCTTGGTCACTTGCCTGGCATTTCCAGACAGATTGATCAAGTCAGGAGGCTGCAATAACCACTAGATGGACCTTCCAGAGAACTAAGTATCTCCTAGTCTCTACTATATTGTTGAGATACCATGTCCCTAGTCAGCAAGCTTATCATTATAACTTTTTCACTTTGGTCCCTAGAATCCCACTCAGGACAGTGCAGGAGACTAGGATGCTGAATAGCATGACCTTTCCCAAGTACCCCTGGAAATGCATTTTCTGTGGTGTCTGTCTTTCCTTCTTCCTCTGGCCACAGAGAACCGGCTAGTCACTGGCTGCTGGCTGCAGCCTACTGGCCTCACGGGAACAGAGCTCTTAGCACTCAGAGGAATCAGAATCCAGAGAGACAGGCTCATGGCCAGTGCCTGAATACTGAGGCTGGCAGACAGCCCTGGATTTTCACTCCCATCTGCGGGCCAAGGGGCAGCATCCGCAGTGCAGCTGGCTGAAGGCAGAAGGAGGGGAGCTCTTGACCTTGAAACCTCACCTAGATGAATAGAATCTCATCACCGAGAAAAGTGAAGCTTCCACAAGACAAGTGAAGTCAATATGTTCCTAAGAATTATCCAAAGAGGAAAGTTGCTCAGATTCTAGGCTTCAGGTGAGCCTCCTCCCACGTCCTCCACTCAGGTCAATAAATAATCTGAGCTCTTCATTCAATTTACAACTTCGTGGTCAGGTTTAGCTAGATTGCTGACCTCTGGGAGAGAGGGAAGTTAACGTTCTGGTTTATCTCTCCATGGCAGCCCTGTGCCTGAGACCAGGCATGAGCATCTTCCCTCCAGCCATCTCTAGATGAGAAAATCTAGACGGTGTATCTGACATTCCTGTGGAAACTCTGGAGGTGATTTCATGACATGAAGATGTGCTTGCCAACGCAGGTGTTTGGAGGAACTCTTTACTCATTTTCCTGTGCCTTAAAATAGCCTGACGCTTCCTTCTGAGTCCCATTTCATGTCACACTCATTAGCATTGATCAGAGTAAAATTAAGTCATTTCCTAAATATGGTAAGAGGGAAAACCCAGCTGTGACACCAAGCTCCTGGGGCAGTAAAATGTATGACTATTAGTAGTGGATTCCTTGAGTCTATCATTATTACATTTAAATATGGAAGTTCCCACTTGCTACATGGCTTAGACAATTTTTTTTTCTTCGTTCCATGGTCATTATTGTTTTTCTCTTTTTTTCCATGAGGATCTTTGTGAAGAGGGAGAGTGAATGAACAAAGACCCATTGCATGGAATGATCTGAAAACAGACTGGGATTTTGCAGAACTTTTCATGCTCTGCATAAAAAAAAACTCTAGGATGGCTGGGTTTGAGCTGTTAACAATGGAAGTGATATGGAAAGGGACTGTCATCCCCTCAAAGCCAAATCTGGGCCCCCTGCCCAAGCTGGGGAGCTTATCCCAGGACAGTGGGGGCAGGGGGACTTGGGATCACCTAGTCTTTAACTAGAGGGACCTCAACTTCTTCAGGTTTATTTCCTTCATGTGTCAGACTAGATAAGGGCTTCCAAATTTTGGATATGGTGAAACAGTTTGATTTGAAAATCAAATTAAATATTTGCAGGAACAACCTAGGGTTGTTAAATTGGGGTGGTAAAAACAGAAACAAAATTACTACTTACTGTCACCATTATTTTGTTAAAGAAAAGACATTTTAACACACACCAAAAATAGAGAGCTGAGAGCTGTCATCTTAGAATTTGAAATGGAATCCATTTAGCTTGACAAGAAACCCCTACTATCATCTGCATTTTATTCCTGTCTGCAGACTGGGAGATAACTTTATCACAGGCCAGGGACATCCCTGGAGTTAGAGTTTGGGGGGGTCATGGGGTTCTCTCCAGCTCTAACACCTGTGAATGTTTTGCTGGTTTGCTCTACGTCCTCACACTGTTACTAAATAAAATAGACTAAAGGTATTCAGAAATAAACCAATGAATGAATCTCTGGAAGAGAATGCTCTGTCTTCCTTTCCATATATTTTACTTTCTTAACCGTCACAAAGCCAACCTGCAGGGAGAAAGTCAATGAGGCAAGGAGGGAAGCTAATGGCAACATTTCACCCTTATTTTTAGAGTCTGCCAGTAGAGAAATAGTCAAGGGTGGGAGTGGGATGGAGTGCAGAGGGGCACACAGTGATGCTTTTGTTTGCTTCTTAATCACCCCCACCCCACCCTACCCCACCAGCAGTTAGTTGCTCTGGATGTCACAGGTAGTTCTGGTGCTAGAAACCTCTTCTCAACACAATGGAATCACTGGTTTTCACTTTCTTGTCTAAGTATGTGCTTTAGTTGGAGCAACCCAATTCCTGTAGGCAAGACTGAGGCCCTCTTTTTCAAAACTATTTTTGTTAATATTTTTGAATGGGAAATAGAGGCAGATTATATGAAATTCCAGATGAATAAGAGAGTATAGCTAAACTGTCAATCTCTTTCTTATGTCCCTGACCCACCCAGCTCTCACCAGAGGCAATCACTTTTATGGCTCTTGAGATTAGTCAGATTCAAGCATAAAATATCGCCCTTTGTACAATGGATGTATATATACACAAATGATAGCATAGTGCACACTTGTAAAAAGTGCTTTGTTTTATCAGGAATATTTCATTTAACTGGTCCCCACTTGCTGAATCACTGAATGTGTTGCTGATATAATATAGAAATGTAGTTTGCACAAGTGCCAACTTCTGGAAATGGAATTGCCTGCTCAGCAGTCATGTGGATCCAAAAAAATTAGGTGATGTCAATCTTGTTCTCTGGGGCTGTTGTGTCAGTATTTAGCCCCACAATATGGAGAAAGCCTCAGTAACCCCCAGCCTGACAGCAAACTTCTGAATCTCGGGCAATGTGAGCAGTGAAAATTGGCATGTCATTTTCATTTCAATTTATAATCTCCTTTAACAAGCCAAAATGCTCATTCATAAAAATGTTCAATACTGATTTCCTTTTTTAAACCAAGGATTCATTGGTCCAAATGGATCCAGTTGTGTACCATAAACTTTCCAATAATGGGCATAAGCTAATGATTAAGAGAAAGACGCTAGAATACTCTATTCACTGAAGTCCACATTTAAGGGCAATTTTCAAGATTCTTTATTAATAGTTCTCTTATGCTTCTCTGTGTAGTAAGAAGACACCTGTTGGGATGAATGAAAATTATAACCACATCTAAGCAAGAACAAAGGTCAATTCATCCAAATAGTCCCTTTGGCAAAATTTCTCTTTGGCCTTGAGAAGAGATATCAAGGCAAAGAAAGGGTTGAATCTTGGAAGACTTTGGACCATCAGATGGGGGCTGTTTAAGATTGATAACATTTGTCAGTTACTCTCGTTCAAATCCACCCGGCTCAGGAACTAATCTCATAAACTATCAGCAGTGTAGGCAATAAATGTCATCAGAGTTGCCACTGCACGTTAAGATATACGAGAACATCAAGGCCTCCAAGTGGGGCCGCAGGTTCCCCTGTGACTTTGTTGAGCCAAGACTTGTCACCAACGCCTTTTATCGGTCAACCTCACCTTAGTGCCTCCCTGAATTTATGAATGGCCTCTATTTTGCTTTGTTGCTAATCTCTGTTTATGTTTCCATTACTTCTCAAGGTGACTAGCTGTGCTTGGACAAAACGATAACAATATCCACCTTCAGGACACCATGTCGTGAGCATATTTGAAAGGGCCAGTGTAGTCACCATTAATTTCTTGAATACATAAAAAATATCATTACGGAACAGCAGCCAGAGAACCAAACAATTAAGTGAATTAACTGAACCTAATTAAACATCTGTATGTACTGAGTTTTTTGTTTTCTACTGAGTTTGCCTTGAGGTTCTAGTGATTTTGTCATGGACTGCAGACACCAAGCGATGAGTTTTGTGGCCAGAAATGCTTAGACTCGTGAATTGTTGCAAGACTTTTTATAGAATGTGGCTTGTACATGTGGTCTGTTAAGTTGAAAATTGTCGTTCAATACTATCTTTTATGCTCACAATGTGGTGTGTGATGTATATGTTACAGGTGAGGCAGGTCTTCCCAGATAAATGTCTTCATTGTTATGGATGATCTTAGTGTTTGCTCACTTGTACATATCTGTGTATTATCTACTACACACCTACCTAATTATGTATATAACTCTCTCTCTATTCTATGTCTCTAATCTTTATCACTCATCCATCCTTCTATTTAACTATCAATCCATCAATCCATCCATCTATATCTATCTACCTATCTATATCTCCAGCATCCATCCACCTACATCTATCTCTCTGTCTTTCTCTATATATATCATCCTCCATATCTATCTATCTATCTATCTATCTATCTATCTATCTATCTATCTATCTATCTATCTATCTAACCATCCATCCATCAATCCATCCATCCATCTGTCCGTCCGTCCATCTATCCATCCATCCATCCATCCATCCATCCATCCATCCATCCATCCAATCATCTATCTATTAAACCAAATCTTTCTTTTGTGCCAGGCTCTGTCCTACATGCCTTACAAACTGGAACTCATTTATACCTTCCACTAGCCCTGTAAACTATCAACATTACCATCCCCAGAAACAGGAGTTCTCACAATAGAGAGTTTTAGTCTCTTGCTCAAAGTCAGGCAGCTGGTCAAACGGCAGAGTCTGGATATGAAATCCAAGCAGACTGGCCCCAGAGTCAGTGCTAGATCCGCCCCATTGGGCTTGTGTGTGCACATCACCCTACTTTTGTGAATAATCACTGGCTCCCTGTCTCTGAGGGCGAATCAGTCCTCTGTTGAACAAAACAGAAAGAGTTCTTGTGGGGAAGCAAAACTGGTTAAAAAGAGTATGTGTGTGTTGGAGGGGAGGGGTCATTGGAAAATGTCTGGTATTCAGTTACGAGATAATCTCAATAACATCTCATTGTGGGATGGAGAGATTCAGTAATGGTGCCCAAGGAATTTAGTTGAAGTTAATGTTGGAGCAAAAAACACAGAATGATGCAATTCTTAAGTGGGGGAGAAATGTGAAATCCACCAAAAACTAAATGAAGTTTGGAAATGCGGGAACAGGCCCTGTGGACTTGGCCTCATGTGGCCCATCTGCTAAGGCCATGCCTGGAGCCAGCAGCATCCTCTGGACTGGAAGCCAGGTGCCCTGTCTCCAGGGGGAGGGTTCCTCCTTCTGTCCCCTGCTAAGAGAACTGGGATGCCCCAGACACCACTGACCAGCTCAGGCATCCCCTTTACATACTGTGCCATTGAATTCTCAGAGGTAACAGGTGGGAAGGAGACACGAGCCGCTCTGTGTGGACACTGTGGTTTCAGGGTCTGCTTGCTCAGGTGTTGTTTAAGGTGGTGTGGGCGGGGAGTGAGTGAGACAGAAACAGACAGGTGCTAAGAAGGAAAAGGGATGGTGCGAAGCCTGTCACCACCTGTGTGCAGAAATACATTCTTCCTGCCACAAAGTAGCACACACTGGCCTTAATTAAAGGAATTACATGACTCCCTTGGGAGAAAGAAAAATGACTTATTTTATCAAAATGAAGGTTTAAAAAGAGCAACTTGCAATACTTTGAAAAAGTCATGGAGGATACGGAGTTACAATCAATTTTTTTTTTTTTTTTTTTTAGTTTTCATGCTGAAATTGGGCAATCAGAACAAATGTAGAACACTTCTGCTTTCTCCAAATAAAACAGAGCTCTTTCTGTCTTTTGAATTCTACAGAGATGCTTTTAGGGCAGCTTAACTTGGCAATTTTCTTATGGCATTCTTCAAAAAGCCTTGCTTTGATGTAGTTCTTCATTCTAATAATTCGGCATTGTATTTACAGATTTTTGATCATTAAAATCCCTGTTTTGTCTGTTTATAAAGTGTCTTCAGCACTAAAAGGGAAACATGCTATAATCTTCATATCTGAACTACGTTGTTAAACAAAATTAAAACTTAGAAACATTGATAGATGGGTTCTAATTTTGGGTACATGCCCCAAAGAAATGTGTCCATTTGAGCCCCCAAGGACACGACCAGGGATTTTCATAGCATCACTATTTAAGACAGCCCCAGACTGAAAACATTCCAGTAAACGTATTATATCTTCATAGTGCATCATCATATAATGGGAAAAATACAGCAATGAAAATGAATGAACCATCATTGAATTCAACAACGTTGACAAATCTTAGAAATACATTTTTAAGTGAAAGAAGTTAGACACAAGGAGTATGTGCTATGTGTTTATTTTTCTGTTAAGTTCAAAAGCAGTGAAGACTAAACTGCGATGTCAGAAGTCAGGGCAGGCTACTCTGGTGAAGAAAGGGGGATAACAATTAGCATGAGTTCAAGGGTATGAGCAGTGCTTGCCCGGGAAGGTGGCTCACCCCAGCATGTTCTCCCCATGAGATTTATTAAGTGTCTTCTCTGTTTAGTGCTGTTTTCTGAGCACTAGGCTGTATGTCAATAAAAAGCTTATTTGAATCAGACAAACACTGAATTCCCCCTGGTGCTGAAAGAGAAATCAACCCGCACCATCCCCTTAAAAATGATCTTACATTTTCACTGGACTCTTTGCGAACGTTATGATCTTACAGAGATAAGTGCAGAGATAGGACAGGACATAGAAAACTTTTTGGGAAGCATGCTTTTCCTTCCATGCATTGCCATGTGACCTGTCTATGTATTCACAAAAATGTTTTCTTCATCCCAGGATCTAAATGTACAATGTTCAAGTTGCTGCAGATTGAACATAAATTATTTCTAAGGGGTTTTGTTTTTATGAGTAATTTTAGCCACACATCACACTTTCTTTCATGAAGAATTCCCTTCATGCCCCTCCCCTCACCCAGTGGTTTCCCCAGTGTCTCCACTGTCTTTTTCATTATTCCTCTTCTAGTTGATATATGAAGGACCTCTTCTCCAGAGTTCCATATTCTGCTCTGTCCTGTCCTACCTTTCCTGTCTGGTATTTTATGCACTTGGATGACCACTTCTCTGTCTCCTCCTGGTGAATGATTCCTAAATCCCATCTCCTGCTCTGGCCTCTGTCCAGTTGCCTGCAGCCCACATTTTGCCAGCATTCTCCAATAAATGTCAAATCAAACTGATTTCTCACCAAGTGAGCTCTGGCCTCCCACTTCCTGGAAAGCATGTGGACCCAGAACTCTGCATTGTCTCTAACTTCCCCCTCCCCACTGTAGAAGCAGTCTCCCAGCCCAGTTGATTCCATCTTTTGTGTTCTGCCTCACATCCATGACCTCTCCCTATACCCTGAGGTCCCTCTACTTAGGGCCCTAGTTATTTGGTCTACCGTGTGACCACTGCCTCCCTGCCTTTCCCCACCCAAATTCCTACTACATTGGCTAACACCATTCTATTCCTAGAATATTACTTTCCACCATCTCCTTTCAACTCAAGAACCTTCAGTGACCTTCTCTTGCCTCCCAGATTAAGGTAAGTGATAACTGAGCCTAGATCAAGTATCCATGCTTGGGTGTCCTGTTCTCACAGCTCAGGCAGCCTAAGCCACAGACAAAATAATGCTTGCTGGATTTGCTATAAGCTCATCTCACCTCTTCCATCCATATGTGTCACATTTTCTCCCTTTGGCTTCTTCCTGCTGAATTGGTATGATGTTTTCAATATGTTCAGATGACTCTGCCTTCACCAGGCTTTCCTAGATTCAGCTCAGTGTGTGCATTCCTTTTCATGCTCACTGCTAGTGCCTCTGTTAGGATACTGGTCACATTTTACCCTGTTTTACAGTGATTTATATTCCTTAAATGAATTTATTATAAAATATGACATAAAATGAATACAAACAGTAAAATTAATGCTTTTTAAATAAATTGGATCACTAAGTTATACTTTAAAGTTTGCAAGTCAAGTACCAATAGATCTTTCTGGAGCATCAACTTTGATGTATTATCCTATAGTATGCATAAATTCTGACTCCCTGTTCCCAAAACATTTGCTAACATAGCTTATGCATTTGCTTAAAACACAATCACAACTGCTCTCAAGTGACTACAGCGTATGGATGCTATGAAACTTTCCTGAATTTGAAAGCATGAGCATAATAAAACCAAAACTGTTATTTTCCTCTTCTGCATTGTGCTGCAGGAAAGTTTTTAAAATCTTATGTAAGGTTACATGGGAATGTGTGACATAGCTCTACAATTTTCTTCAAGAGTCTTTCCCCAATCAATATAGCCCAAAGGACTTAATTCAATCCCTTTTCAAGAAAAATGAAAGGTAGAATTATTTTCACATTTGTTAATGCCAAGATGAAGGCTATTGTCAGCTCGACTGTTTTTCCAGTGATCTCATTCCTGGTGCGTGTCGTGGAGGGTGGTGGCGGTTTGCCAGGGGTGGTGGGAGACTTTGATGGGCAGTGACTGAGCATTCTGCCTGAAGACTGGCTGGAAGAAAGATTCTGTAGCTGTTCTAATGAGAAGAATCCAATTGGATTGGATTGAGCTGGAAATAAAATCCCCACCATGTGGTAACTCCCGCATTTTCATCAGGGCAGGTCACTGGGGATTTTCGGCAGGAAAGGAAGAGTGTTGTTTTTACAAACTGGGGCGTCCCATCCTGGGGTCATGTTATATTCATTCCTTCTGAAGGTGGGAAGGCTTGGCTTCCATCTCTAACACTGCTTTTAGAATATGGTTTCCTGAGTATGGGCCTCATGTCAAACATTAAATTCCATTAAATAGATTCATTGAGAGAGGAATAGATGCTTCATGACCACATTATACAGTGAATCGCTTTGTTTTAACTTCTCTATCCTTTGGAAATTTGCTTTTGTTAATGTCACTGTCTGGTGGGGAAAAACTTGGAAGACAGCTTTGTTGCTTAAGCATGAAGGTTGCTTGTAGATTCTGATCTGTGTGGGTGGCAGTAGCCCAGTATGTCAGAGTAAACCCCCCCAAATTAAAGTGTGGTCTTTGGGGGGCCCATTTTCAGAAGAAAGTCCTTCATATATCGGCCTCCCATATGTAATCTGCAGACTTGTTGACTTCCTCTTGTGCCTGGAAGGGAATGTATACCCTCAGAAGCTCTACAGCAATAGTCACTGTGGAGGTTTCCAGAATGCTGGCTAAATGTGTCTGAGGGGTGCAAAAGGTCCCAGCCTTGACCACTACAGATCACACTGGGAAGTGGCCCAGGTCTTGGCATCCTATCCACTGGGTACACAGTGACAGCTTGTCAAAGACAGCTTGTCTGCTTGGACCTTCTGGAGTCCAGAAGGTAACAAACCTGAAGTGACTTTTGCTAATGGCTCGGGCTGGAGAAAAGAGTCTAAAGCTAAATTCACACTGTCTGGGCCTAGGCTTGGCCATCCAATTGCTTTTGGAGTATCTCATTTTAACATATTGCTGCTATAGTATTGCGCATGATTACAGGATTCTTACCCTGGAGCCTTTGGTTTTGAAGGGTTTGGAGAGCCTCAAAGACAGTAAGAAAAATGTGTATAAATAAATATATTTGCTTGTTTCTAGATAGATGGCCAGGGTTTTATCAGCTTGTTAACATGGCTCAAGATCCCAAAAAGAAAGAGAACAGCAAAAATTAAAAAATGAAAAAAAGGGCCACAGTGGCTCAGCAGGCAGAATGCTCACCTGCCATGCCAGAGGACCCAGGTTCGATTCCCAGTGCCTGCCCATGTAAAAATAAAAAAAAAAGAAAAATGGTTGGAAATTAAAAGAAAAAAAATGGAAAGAAAGGGAAAAAAATAAGAAAAAAGAAGTCAGGAAGGAAGAAAAAGAATCCCCACCAGGTCACTTTTGGTCTTTCAAACTGGAGCATGGCCAGTTTCAATCGTTTTGGAGGCAGAGGGTAATGGGAGATTGATATAACTCTATACCACCTAAATGCTCACCAGTTGATTATTAGTTGATGGGGAAGATAGTTTAAACATTCCTTGCTGATATCTCCCCTGCTGTGTTATGAGAACTCAGAGAGGAATCCCACTATACTATCCTGAATAATCCAGAAAGCAAAACTGACCTTAACGTGAAAAGTGAAAGTTCAGGGCTGAAAGGTACTTTCCATCTTAAAAATTTTCCCTTTGAGGGATTTTCAAGTCCAGAAAGGATGGGAGAATTTGATTTGGGTGGGGAGGGGGTTTTATAGCAATGAGATACAAGGGAGTGCAGGGACTAGAAAGAGGGTCTGGCATGGGAGGGAGCAGGGTTTGGATTGTGGCACTGTTGCATCCCAAATGTGGCACCGTGGGAAGACCATCTAGTCTCAATTTCCTTCACCACCAAATACAGACAGCTGTACCCACCCCACAGAGTCTTTTTGATCATTTAATTAAAAATGTATAATGTTTTTAATACATAGCCTGGCACATGGTCCCTCAATAAACAATAGATATTATTTCTGATTTGGTCAATAGTACAATCCCCAAATAAAAGGAGGAAATAGAGGAGGGCTTGGGGGGAGTAGCTAATTGTCCTGAATCAAGTTGGAGAATGGCCCAAGATAGGGCAATAGTAATCTTTGTAAACAGCATTGGGCTTGTAAAAAGAAATACAACAAAATAGCACTATCATGGCTCAGAGATTTATAATGGACCCAGGAGGTCATTCCGGAGGTTACTTTTTGCAGTTTTCAAACAGACAGCACAGACTGCCACAGTACACAAAGCCTTAGGTAACTGTGTTCCTCAAATCCCCAAGATACCCAGATACCATAAACAAACCACAAGATGAAGAACTCAGTTAACTGTCCAACCTGAAGGACAACTGGGGTACCCCAACTAAACACCAACCACAAACAACTTGTCTAATCTTCTTTTCCTTTAAAAACCCTTACCTGGACATGCCAAGATGGGACATGATTTAGGTTGCTCCTTGAATCTGTGCTCCCCAAATTGCAATTCTAAGACCCCAAATAAGGCCTTTGTTGCCTTGTTTAGTTTGTTATTTCTTGGTTGACAGGCTGTTCCTGTTGATTGCCAAGACAAAAAGATTTCTATCCCTCTGGCCCCAGAGATTTCCAGCCATGGGCTGCACCTCCGCGTGCCTTAGTTTGCTTGAAAATGTGATGGGAGTGTAGCCAGGCTGTAAAATTTCTTCCTGGCCTAACTTGGAGAATCCTGGTAGTCAGAAAGCGTGGCGCTTGGAATAATCACTTGAGGCCACCAGAGCTACACCTGTTTGGATTGTGGCAGATGCAGGCTGAGTACCTGAGCCCTTCTCATGCTTTTATCAAACAGAGGAGTTTAAAGAGTAAACAGAGCAATTAGACCAATTAGAATTACAAGCATGCTTTGGGGATTTGGGGGCAAGGGAGAGAAAATCATCACATAAAGAAGCAATTAATGGTGAAGTGTAGGGTTCACACTAGATGGGATCTTCAGATCAGACTGAGAAGGAGTTGGAGAACCCCCATGCTAGCAAGCACTCAAGAACTTTAAGAATCAAGGTGGATGGAGACCTTTTAAGAGGAATCTCCCCATTGTGGTTTGCTGGCATGCCAGGGAAGAAGTCAGCCAAACCGTGTCCTTCCATTCCTCATTGTGGCCTGAAATCTCTCCCACATTTCCTTAGGGGCTGTTGGATTTTGTCCTTTTTAAAGCTGCAGATTTTATTAAACATGAGGAACAGTTCTGCTTTTCACTGGTCCTCTTTTCCCAGTTGCCCTACCCAGCTTGCTTGCCGCACCTCTCTCCAGACCACCTCTTCATTCCAGCGTGTGTACCTGTGATGGGAGCAATGGTTTTGAGTCCAGACTTTGTCTCCATCACTCATGGGCCATGGTAGTTCCTTACTCTATGCCTCTGATTACTCCTGTTGAAGTGGGGCTCATGGGATACCCCCTGAGTTGTGAACAAGAAATGAGTGAAGGCAGGGCATGGCCAGGTGCTTGACAAAGGGGTGAAGGGGTAGCTGTCCTCACCCACTGACTGGCTTCCTTAGAGCTTTTGCAAGAATGACTAATGCAATGCCCACAGTAGCCAGGGGAAGTCTGTAAGTCATTATCCCCAGTACTGCAGAAGACAAAATCTGAGGCTGAGAGAAGTTCAGGGCTACTCTGGTTATCATAAAGACTAATAGGGATGAGATATAGCAGCCAACAAATGAAAAAAAACTATAATTAGTGTTATAACATAGCATGCCTCTAGGCATCCCCTCTCTGTTTTTTTAGGTAGATCTTTTCTGGTCCATCTTGGAGCAGCTTCTACTTGCTCAGCATCTGTACCCACTCCCTTTGCTTATGCCATTGGGCCGTGTTGCTATGTTCCATGGAAATACAAGTCCATGTGTTTTGCATGCCCGTCTAGTGTTTAGACCTATCTGAGCATGTTTGGAATTCTGTTTTGGTGTCTATGGAGAGAGCACATGCAGACTCCTGGACCTAATCCCAAAAGAAGGGATATTCAAGTTCTGTGAGTGGAAACCTAAGTCCCATGTTGGGAGGGAGGGCTGTGCAGGGGCACGTTCAGTCCACACAGAGCTTGGCCTCAGGTTTCTCCTCCAAGGACCCAGGATGGAATGGGGCAGAAGAACACAGAATAATTTCTCCCAGGCCTTTCTGGGGACCCTAGTAGTCTTGACAGCTCGGAAAGTGGGGGATAGGGTCTGCCCGGTGTGGGTGAGGAGGCCTTGGTTCCTTGGGAGGAGGGGTGCTGAGAACTTTCTGCACTTGCCCAATGGCACCCCAACTTCTGTGGGGGCCTTAGTGGCCTGAGCAGAGAGCATCCCTCCAGGGAGAGGCCTTGAGCTGGCAGAAAGCTGAGATCAGAGGCCAGGAGACTGCCAGAGGACTGTTTCTCTCACATACCTTACACATCTTCCTGGGTACTCCCCAAATTCTGTGGGAAAACATCACAAAGAGGCTCTGGGGTCTGTAGAAAACTTGGGGCCAGAACCCTAAAATCACTGATGGGTTATCCTTCAGTTTCTTCTCTCAGGTTAATATTAGCCTAGAGGAAAATGAGCTCAAGGGACTGGGTCTCTTTACAGGCGGGCATGGCAGCAGGGACCCAGGCCACAATCCATTATCGATTTGCTCCAACAGGGCCATGTCACTGTGAGATGCCATTTCCATGCAAATGGACACCTTTCAACATGTGAGAGTCATAGGGCAAAAGGGTATAGGAAGCCCGAAACTCCACTGAGTCATCTTGCTTTGCTGTCAGTAGAGTCCAGCCCTGCAGATCTCCCCACTGGAGATGGAATGCTATTCCCTCTGTGTCCCATATCCTCAGAACTTTGCTTCACATTTACTTTTCTGGTGAGTGACTCCTCAACCCAACAGTCTCACCCAACTCAGATAACTCTTTTATTCTGGTTTCCCTGAGCACTGAATTTAAAGCATTTATTTGTCACCCCTCTGACATGGTTACACTTGCATGGTTACACTTGCTTTTCATGTCCATGTTATGAGGGTAACAGTCGACTCCCACCCCAGGACCCCTGCCATTTCTGAGCCCATCCTGAGTCCCTGTTTGCTGTATGCTCCAGAACAAACAGTCAGGGCCCCTTCTATGCCCTGCTCTGCTGGGGGTGACCTTGGAGAGTAGCCACTTGACTCAGCCACTGCCACCTCAACTCCAGTTTCAAGTAAAGGATCCCTACCCATTCTTTCCAGCCCAAATCACCGGCCTCTCCCGATCTCCCAGACTCCAACTGAGTCGAGCTCCCCTGAGGCTTTTTGTCCCACTTTATGGAGGATTCAACAAGAGTGCAGGGAAAATGGGCTGCGAGTCCAGACCTGGCGTTGCGTCCAGTGATCTGCCTGGCACCTCTCCAAGGCCAGGTGTCTGCCGGCCTCAGGTTCAGGAAAAAAGGCCCTCCAAGATCCCAGGACAGCGAATTTCTCTCCCCACCTCAAGCCATGTCCAGTTCCCAGGAGTCTTCAGTTTTTGTCCTAGGATGAGCTTTTTCCCAGGAAGTTGGGTGGTGAGGGTACTGATTCATTCACTCCAGAGGAAACCCCACCTCCAGCCTCACAAATATCATCTGCCCCTTTGTCCCCAGCCATTCACCTATGTCCACTTGCTTTGCTGATAAATGAATGCATTAATGCATCAGGTCTCCATTTCTTTCCAGAGAACCTCCAGTGAACTCAGGATATCTAGGGTTTGCCCCTTCCACATTCACGTTAGAGGTTGTGTCTTTCCAGGTGAGATATCATCTCTATTGCATGTCCAGCTAGACCATAAGACCCTCAAGGATAGAGGGAGGCTTGTGTTCCCTTTGTTCCCACCTCCCACACCCTCCATCCTTGGGTTGTTTCAGCCTGCACACACACACACAGACACACACACATCCTAAACCAGTGAGCTGCACACACACGGCAGGCACTGCACAACCACCAGAATTGTTTTCCTCATATGCTTCTGAAACTGCAATGGAAGGATTTAAAAGACTGTTAGGGAAGGCCTGCCTTCATTTTAGAGGTATTTGCTCTTTTTAGCTTTAAAACATGTTTTTTTAAGTGAAAATCTTGAACGCAATTTCCCCCCCCCCCAGTATTGTCCCAGTTCCAGCTTCCTGGGACCCCTGCGGAGTGGGTGGCCTCACTCATCTGCTGTCAGCCTTCTGAACAACCACGCGCTCCCCCTCCACCCTGCGCAAGGCCCTGCCCAGTGAGATCTCCCGGCCCTCTGGCTTTCCTTCAAGTGCATCACAAATGCATTTCTAAGCTCTCCGCTGCTTCTTTGTTTCTTCTAGCGAGAGGAAGGAGTTGGTGCCATAGTTCCTGCTCAGTCCCTCATCAATTCAAAAGGGAAATAAAAGGTAGGGCCTATGGGATAGTTTGAGGATCATCATTCTGGCATTTTCCCAAGCAACCAGTGAGTCCGTGACTGCCGTGTGTAGTCCTGCAGGGGTGACGGAGACTGTGCTTGTCCCCATACCCAAAGAGTTACCATGTGGGCCAGTGCGCCTTCTACCTCTTTCGACTTGTAAATAGGAAGCAGCAGAGGGATGCTGAACACCCAAAAGTCTTCAGAGACCAGGGTAGGCATAAGGCTCCAGCAACCAGCTTAGGAAGAGATAAAGTGGCTCCTCCAGGTGGGCAGAAGTCCTGTAAGGTATTCTTGTCAATAAAGAGCCTAGTCCCTCAGCTACTGGCGCTCCGGCAGGGGGACACCAGCAGAGAACACGCTGAACCCATCTCTCAAATTCCAATAAATACAGTGATACTCTCAATTAAGTGAAAGCAATAAAGGAGAGGTTTTGTTTTCCTCAGCACATATGAATATAGCACGTATGGTCTGTGTCCTAGAGCTGAGTTTATGAGAAAATGTCATGTTGACAATAAACGAAAATAACAAACTCGGGCTGCGCAGACATTTTGCATTATTACATCAACTCAATACATTTCAAGGAGAGGGGAACATGAATCAAACAAGGCCAGATTATAATAATAATAATAATAATAATAATAATAATAATAATAATAATAATAATAAATGAATGCATGCTACAGACAGTTTTGAAACAAAAGGACCCCCTTCCCACCTATGGTACTCATTTATTTGACTTTCATTTGATGAATCTGAGTCTCTCAGATGGTGTTGATGGACAGCAATAAAAAATAATTTTAAAAAGCCACACCCATAAATAGAATGATAGTTTTGTTCAGGAAAGCCATATCTAAGTTCCTACAAATGAAACGATTTATTCCCCCTCACCTAAGCCTTAAGTTCTATGCACAGACGTGGGTATTTTTGGCTCTTGTGGTGGATGGAATTGGAGAGAAATTACAAGAAAAGTCCAGGCTTGATTGGTGACTGAGGAAGTTCCTCTTACCGTGTATGTGATTTCCCCAAATGCTGGCTTCTTCTCCTTCTTCTCCCAAGTTCTCAGGGGTGGGAGCACAGAGGGATTTGGGCTCTTTGCATCCTGAGCTCATCCATGGCATAGAATTCATTAATTTTGGGTCAGTCTGGAGTTTGCACTTACACTGTACACCCTTTATCTCTTCCAAGAACACATTCTGGTTAAATGTATGCAATTTGAAATTCATACTTTCAAAAGCCGCATTTCTCATTGTAGAACCTTTTTTTTTCCCTTATATTTTTTAGGTTCATTGTCTAAATGAGTAGAGTCTGAGAAAGAAGAAATGTGAAAGGTATATTTTAGCATCATACACTCAGGACTTCCCTTTTCTTACATTTCATGTGGGGTAGAAATGGGGAAAATATTCAGCTAAGTTTCACAAAGAAAGGATAAATACAGATATTCACTGTCAACCAATAATCTAATCTAGGTCAGTCAGTATTGGACCTCCCGGTCCTTTCTCCGCTCTGTGGGTGACCGGAGGGGGAGGCTGGCGGGATGCTGGGAGAAACCGAGGTCAGCGGGAAGTCGCGGCAAAGGAGCATGAACCCCAGAGCTCTGGGAATGCGCTCTCGCTGGCTGCAAGTGATTACACATGCCGTCAGCTAGGCCCCACGTCAGAACACTGAGGCTGCAGCACAGGCCACATGCAGATTTTCAGGTCACAATAATCATATATAAAGTCCACCCTGCGGTTTGGAAGGTGGGTGGGAGCAGGGGGAAAAAATGTCCCAGGCAAATTAAAAATGCTTTTTGTAGTCAAGGTAGTAATGAAGGATTTGGTTATAATTGAGGAGAAAACAAACAAACAAACAAACAAACAAAACAAATAAATGAGACTTGTCTGATCATCTAACCACTACTTTTGGTTTCTAAACAACTGAAAAGCAAAGAGCTTATCCCAAATAGGATCAGAGTTGAAAGAGAGAGCAAACCTAGTCCAAATCAAGTTACAGTTCATTCACCTCTCTGTGGAGGCTGTTTGTATGTGGATGAAACCACGTGCAGACCCGTAGACTCTGCCTACTCTGGAATCCGATGCTACCACCCGCCAAGCAAAGACTAATGTAGAGGCAGGAGGTGACTTTCTTTCTTGATACGAGAAAGTTTCCAAATTGTTCTCAATTCCCCTCTCTTATACTGTCAGAATCTGAAAGCTGGCTGGAATCAAGTGATGATATCCATTGAATAATCAAAGCAGCTGTTACTTATTTTGCACTGGCTGTGTCCAGGCACGCTATGCACTTCGATTACACCATTTTCTTAATGTTTACAGCTTCTCTGTGAGGATGGTGCTGTTATTACTGTGCCCACTTACAGATAAAGACTCTGTAGCATGGCAAGGTTGAGTAATTAGCCCAAGATTGCTCAGCCAGTAGACACTGGCACAGGAGTCCCACCTGAGCACTGGGGCTGTGGGGTTTGTACCACGATGTGCCATGAAGTGCCCGTGCTGTCCTCACTCTCACTTTAAGCCATCGCCCTTTACAGAGCCCTCCTTCTCTGCTAGACTCCATCGAAGCATTTATCTTAGATGTCAACTCTTTGAAACAGGTACTATTATTATTACCCTATTTTGCAGAAGGGAAAACAGGAGCCAAGGTGGGCTCGGTAACATGCCTCAAACGAGGCAAGGACAGCTTTTTAATTGTAGGATGTGGGAAACAAACCAGGCGCTCGAGGCTTACAGCTGCATCCTCCACTAAGAGATGTGCACCACCAAACACAAGTTTGAGTCTAACTCATCTTTGTTTCTACTCTTGACCTCGGCCAAGGTGCCTCCAACAATGGAGACAGCCAGTAAAAGTTTGTTGAGTGTCTTCTTGTTGTAACTTGATGTGCACAGATCATTTCTACCTATGGGAATTTAGTATATGATGAAGCTGGTATTCTCAAATTAGTGGGGAGAAGATGGATTATTTAATTAATGGTGGTTGAGACAAATGGCTAGTCACTCAAAAGAAGAAATATTAGGAGAAAATATAGGTAAATGCATTTTGATCTTTGGGATGGTATGGACTTTTCTTAGTATGGAAACAAAGCTAAATTTCATAAAGGAAATTTCACAAAGGAAAAGTTGATAAATTTGGCTACACAAAAATTAAGTTTCCTGTATGACAAAACTCACTATAAATATGCTAATAGATGAATGACCGATTAGTGGAAAAATTGGCAACATATATGATTCTAACACATAATATTTACTTTTCTTAATATATCCAGAGCACTTACAAACCAATAAGAAAAAATAATGCACAAAGGGCAAAGGATATAATCTGACAAAATTCTTCTACAGAAGAAGAGCCACGAAGAGCCAACAAATATTTGAAAAGGTATTCAGGAATCAAAGAAATAAATACTAAAACAAAGCATCATTTTTTTTTTTTTTACACTAAGTTGTTTTTTTTTAATTTTTTTATTAATCAAAAAAAAGAAAAGAAATTAACACAACATTTAGAAATCATTCCATTCTACAAATGCACTCAGTAATTCTTAGTATCATCACATAGATGTATGATCATCATTTCTTAGTACATTTGCATCGATTTAGGAAAAGAACTAGCAAAACAGCAGAAAAAAATATAGAATGTTAATATAGAGAAGAGAATTAAAATAATAATACTAATAATATATATATATATATATATATATATATAAAGGAAAAAGAAAAAAAACAAAAACAAAAGATACAAACACACAAACAAACAAACAAAAAACCATATTTCAGGTGCAGCTTCATTCAGTGTTCCAACATAGTTACATTACACTTAGGTATTATTGTGCTGTCCATTTTTGAGTTTTTGTATCTAGTCCTGTTGCACAGTCTGTATCCCTTCAGCTCCAATTACCCATTATCTTACCCTGTTTCTAACTCCTGCTGGTCTCTGTTACCAATGACATATTCCAAGTTTATTCTCGAATGTCGGTTCACATCAGTGGGACCTTACAGTATTTGTCCTTTAGTTTTGGGCTAGACTCACTCAGCATAATGTTCTCTAGGTCCATCCATGTTATTACATGCTTCATAAGTTTAGTCTGTCTTAAAGCTGCATAATATTCCATCGTAGGTATACACCACAGTTTGTTTAGCCACTCGTCTGTTGATGGACATTTTGGCTGTTTCCATCTCTTTGCAATTGTAGATAATGCTGCTATAAACACTGGTGTGCAAATGTCCATCTGTGTCTTTGCCCTTAAGTCCCTTGAGTAGATACCTAGCAGTGGTATTGCTGGGTCGTAATCCATTCTGCCATTCTATGTCTTTTGATTGGGAAATTCAGTCCATTAACTTTTAGTATTATTACTGTTTGGATAATATTTTCCTCTACCATTTTGGCTTTTGTATTATATATATCATATCTGATTTTCCTTCTTTCTACACTTTACTCCATACCTCTCTCTTCTGTCTCTTCGTATCTGACTCTAGTGCTTCCTTTAGTATTTCTTGCAGAGCTGGTCTCTTGGTCACAAATTCTCTCAGTGACTTTTTGTCTATAAATGTTTTAATTTCTCCTTCATTTTTGAAGGACAATTTTGCTGGATATAGGAGTCTTGGTTGGCAGTTTTTCTCTTTTAGTAATTTAAATATATCATCCCACTGTCTTCTAGCTTCCATGGTTTCTGCTGAGAAATCTACACATAGTCTTATTGGGTTTCCCTTGTATGTGACAGATTGTTTTTCTCTTGCTGCTTTCAAGATCCTCTCTTTCTCTTTGACCTCTGACATTCTAACTAGTAAGTGTCTTGGAGAACGCCTATTTGGGTCTATTCTCTTTGGGGTGCGCTGCACTTCTTGGATCTGCAAATTTAGGTCTTTCATAAGAGTTGGGAAATTTTCAGTGATAATTTCTTCCATTAGTTTTTCTCCTCCTTTTCCCTTCTCTTCTCCTTCTGGGACACCCACAACACGTATATTTGTGCGCTTCATATTGTCATTCAGTTCCCTGATCCCCTGCTCAAGTTTTTCCATTCTTTTCCCTATAGTTTCTGTTTCTTTTTGGAATTCAGATGTTCCATCCTCCAGTTCACTAATTGTAGCTTCTGTCTCTTTAGATCTACCATTGTAGGTATCCATTGTTTTTTCCATTTTTTCTTCTTTGTCCTTCACTCCCATAAGTTCTGTGATTTGTTTTTTCAGATTTTCTATTTCTTCTTTTTGTTCAGCCCATGTCTTCTTCATGTCCTCCCTCAATTTATTGATTTGGTTTTTGAAGAATTTTTCCATTTCTGTTCGTATATTCAGCATTAGTTGTCTCAGCTCCTGTATCTCATTTGAACTATTGGTTTGTTCCTTTGACTGGGCCATATCTTCAATTTTCCGAGCGTCATCCATTATTTTCTGCTGGTGTCTGGGCATTTGATCAGATTTCCCTGGGTGTGGGACCCAGCTGGTTGAAAGCTTTTTCTGTGAAATCTCTGGGCTCTGTTTTTCTTTTCCTGCCCAGTAGGTGGCGCTCGTGGCACTCGTCTGTCTGCACGGCAGTCGCCCGGGAAACCGCGCGTGGAGGTGGGGGTCGCTGGCCGCCGCGGCTTGGGAGAGTGCCGGTCCTAATTGCCCAGCTGGCCCGAGACGCCAAGCGTGACGGGAGGGCCCCGCTATCCAACGTTCCCAGTCAGGCCGGGGAGCCACGTGCGTGGAGGGGACCCCAGTCGCCAGCCGCCCCGGCCGGGAAAATGCGCGCCCCTCGGGTAGCTCACTGCAGCAGATTCTCCCTGCCCGTTCAGCCGTTCCAGAATGGGGTACGCTGTCTTTTTGGTCTCTGTCGTGACTCCGGGAGCTGTTTCGTATTGTTTCTGTTTCTTTAGTTGCTTTTCTGGAGGAGGAACTAAGACCCGCGCGTCTTACTAAGCCGCCATCTTCTCCGGAACAACAAAGCATCATTTTTATGGATTATTTGATTAACAAAGGATGGTGAAACAGGTACTTGCATGTGCTGAAAATATAGGTGGCTACCATCTTTCTGGAGAGTAAATTATCAGTGATACCCTCCCACCTCCAAAATGGTTCTTGGTTACAGATCTCTGATTTCTGTTAGGTGTCTGATACATTCTGGTTAAGTGATGCAAGAGGGACTTTGTGGGGAGCTTCTGGAAAATATTGTTTTTGATCAAGAGATGCCTAGGAGGAAATATCCTTCTCTTCACACTGGAGTTGTCACATGATGTCTGGAGCTGTGACACCACTGTGTTACCATGAGGAACCATGGCTGAGGATGAAGACAATATGATAAAGGTACCAGATAAGTGAAAAGGGAAGAGACCTGGAGTCTGAGGACATCACTGAGTGACTGATTTAATTTTAGTACTTCCCATCTTCTAGACATCTTGCTATATGATATAATTCCTTATTTTCTTAAGTTCTTTCAGTTGGATGCCTTGTTGTTTTAGACCTGAAAAAATTCTAATTGACAAAATTAATCCAAACTCAAAATATGTACTCCCTTTGAACTTTAAATTCAATTTTTAGAGCTTTATCTCATAGAGACAATCAGGTTTATAGAGTTGTATCTGCAACACATTATTAATAACTGTAAAAACCGGAAACCATTTAAATGTCATTCACAAAGAAATTGATTAATTATATAGTTAAGTTGTTCATTTGTACATAGGCAATAAAATGATGATGTTGATTTATTTACAGACAAAAATTGTTACTGTTCAGGGGGAAAATCAGGTTACAAAAGAGCAAAGATTAATAAGATTTCAGTTATGTAGAATGATGTACATACGTAAAGAGATGTTTAGAAGGATATTCACCAAATGGGGGATGGGTTAGCACTGCCCAGACACAGATGCATAGACAAGTAGTGACCCTGAGACAAACATGGGCAGGCTCTGTACAGTTGTCAATCATGAGAAAGGGAATCTCAGCCACTGGATTTTGAGGGTTTTTATACCAATGGCCAGGCTGTCTTTAAGATGGGGGTGAAAATAAGGAAAATAAGGGGGTGAAAATAAGCTTCAAATATTTCTGAGCTCACTGGCAAGAGATGGTGAGATGGCCGATCAACTAAATTGGTGCCCTTTGATTCTGTGTCAATGCTTTCAGCTACAAATTACAAAACTTCAACTTCAAGCAGTGAGGAGATTATCACATGTAACTCGCATCTTCAGAGTATACTTCAGTGTGATCAGCTCCTCAAAGATCTCACCCTTTCTCTCTTTCCATCTGCTGTCCTCAGTGTTGGCTCCATCCTCAGTTTGGTGGGAAGAAGATGGCAGAGGTTCTGGGTGTTATGTCCAGATCAGACACTGCAGAGAAGGAGTGCAGTAGTCTCCTTCTGTGGCTCTCTCCCAGTACTGCCCAATAAGTTCGCCTCTCATCTCACTGGCCACATTCCCTCTAGGGAGCCTCAACTAATTGCTTGCAAGAAGAGCTGTACTGCCCTTAACCCAACTCCTCAGATCTGGGGTGGGGGGGGTTGGGTTAACCTGAGGCTATCTGAGCAAAATCACATTAAGTAGGAGTGGAGAGGAGGTGTGGGTGACAACCTACTGAGTCCACCAATTCATTACACCATTACGCATTTTATTCCTCTAACTTCTTGTTTTAATTCCCAGTGGTAATTTTGTCCACAGGAACACAGTGTGCTGATCAGGCAGATATCACATGTTTCTTCTTTTTTGACAATGCTGCCCATGATAATTGTAATTATATAACCTATACGTTAGCTGTTATTCATTAAGCACTCGATATGGGTCAGACACGATCTTCAGTGATTCATACATGGAGGGAGAGAATGACTTATTTTGCAGACATGAATATTTCCATTCCAAGTAATAAATCTGTTTTTCACTTTCAAATTCACAGCATTTTGGTGCCACCTCAGTCTCTTTGGTGCTGTGGTTAGTGGGTGCCCATCTCTGCAGTCTGAATATCTCCAGGACATGGTCAAGAATCAATCTCTGACCCTTTGAGGAAGAGGCTAGATACTGATTCTCCTTCCAGTTTTGGTTTGCTTCATCAAGATGAGCTAGATATTTGCTATGCTGTCTACATTTATTATGCCATCATTCTCACAACACTATTAGATTGATTTTATTATCTCTAGAGATTTTATAAGTATGGAAACTGAGGCTCAGAGAGTTCAACTCTCACACCCAAAATTATCAAGCTTGCAAGTGTGATAAAGCCAAAGTTTTTTCCACTATGCTATCTTTCTTCATTAAAAAAAATTATAATGTCTTATGCTTTAATTGTATATACTTAGTTTAATGATAAATCCTTATTATTCAGTTGAAATTCACCAGGGTTCAACTAAATGCTGGTCACGTAGTTATCTCTTAATAAAATCTGACTATTATGCAATCAAACAAGGATAGACTGGGGATCACCACTTTAAACCACACAATCTGTTATGTGGATTTAGCTAACTCTTTTCTTCTGCCAGTGCATTTAAAACTCCTTGGGATTTCCTATCTGCTTCAGTAGATACTGTAAGTCAAAACATGAGAATTGAATCTACTTATTATATGTGCGTCGTTTGAAAAATTACACCATGAATTGTAGGCGCACTAAAAAATTAAGACTCTAAAAGTTGAATTTTTATAGCTTCCCCAAGACTTTCAAGCCCAACTGAATGGCTCAAAAGCTTAGAAGCCACAATAGATCAACCCGGGGATTTGAATACTCAAGCCATGCTCTTCTTGCCACTTAAGTCAATACCAAGGGTAAAGAGTCTAAAATCAAAGCTCACTTGCAATTTTCCCGGGGAAGTGCTCAACACCAGAAGCCCACTTAATTCCTGCCCAGCTGGGTTGCAGCCGCGGCCTGACACCAGCCAACTACATCCCCATAAAACAGGATGCAGAAGCAGTCACGGTGCCAAGATACAGAGGTCCTGAGAGATTAGGTTATTTTTATATTGGTGTTTTCCCCAATTATAGCCTTGCTGAAAGAATCCATGTGTTCACAGTTCAACTTTTTTTTTCTATAGTGCTTTTAAGTTGCACATCACTATGGCCACATCCTGGAGTCTCAAGGTAATTTCTCACTGTAGAACACTGCCAGGTGAAAACCAGCATCGGCACATCAGATTCCTCTACTCTGTTTGGCCAGGACCACCTGAGGGGCAGGGTGTCTTAACCTGTGAAAGCAATGCATGCTTTTTGGCAGGAAATTATCATTTCTTCTTCATGAACTTTTTTTTTTTAATTTTTTTTTATTAATCAAAAAAAAGAAAAGAAATTAACACAACATTTAGAAATCATTCCATTCTACACATGCACTCAGTAATTCTTAGTATCATCACATAGATGTATGATCATCATTTCTTAGTACATTTGCATCGATTTAGGAAAAGAACTAGCAAAACAGCAGAAAAAGATATAGAATGTTAATATAGAGAAGAGAATTAAAATAATAATACTAATAAAAATATATATATATAAAAAAAGGAAAAAGAAAAAAAAAACAAAAACAAAAGATACAAACACACAAACAAACAAACAAAAAACCATATTTCAGGTGCAGCTTCATTCAGTGTTCCAACATAGTTACATTACACTTAGGTATTATTGTGCTGTCCATTTTTGAGTTTTTGTATCTAGTCCTGTTGCACAGTCTGTATCCCTTCAGCTCCAATTACCCATTATCTTACCCTGTTTCTAACTCCTGCTGGTCTCTGTTACCAATGATATATTCCAAGCTGATTCTCGAATGTTGGTTCACATCAGTGGGACTATACAGTATTTGTCCTTTAGTTTTTGGCTAGACTCACTCAGCATAATGTTCTCTAGGTCCATCCATGTTATTACATGCTTCATAAGTTTAGTCTGTCTTAAAGCTGCATAATATTCCATCGTAGGTATACGCCACAGTTTGTTTAGCCACTCGTCTGTTGATGGACATTTTGGCTGTTTCCATCTCTTTGCAATTGTAGATAATGCTGCTATAAACACTGGTGTGCAAATGTCCGTCTGTGTCTTTGCTCTTAAGCCCTTTGAGTAGATACCTAGCAGTGGTATTGCTGGGTCGTAATCCATTCTGCCATTCTATGTCTTTTGATTGGGAAATTCAGTCCATTAACTTTTAGTGTTATTACTGTTTGGATAATATTTTCCTCTACCATTTTGGCTTTTGTATTATATATATCATATCTGATTTTCCATCTTTCTACACTTTACTCCATACCTCTCTCTTCTGTCTTTTCATATCTGACTCTAGTGCTCCCTTTAATATTTCTTGCAGAGCGGGTCTCTTGGTCACAAATTCTCTCAGTGACTTTTTGTCTGAGAATGTTTTAATTTCTCCTTCATTTTTGAAGTACAATTTTGCTGGATATAGAAGTCTTGGTTGGCAGCTTTTCTCTTTTAGTAATTTAAATATATCATCCCACTGTCTTCTAGCTTCCATGGTTTCTGCTGAGAAATCTACACATAGTCTTATTGGGTTTCCCTTGTATGTGACAGATTGTTTTTCTCTTGCTGCTTTCAAGATCCTCTCTTTCTCTTTGACCTCTGACATTCTAACTAGTAAGTGTCTTGGAGAACGCCTATTTGGGTCTAATCTCTTTGGGGTGCGCTGCACTTCTTGGATCTGCAAATTTAGGTCTTTCATAAGAGTTGGGAAATTTTCAGTGATAATTTCTTCCATTAGTTTTTCTCCTCCTTTTCCCTTCTCTTCTCCTTCTGGGACACCCACAACACGTATATTTGTGCGCTTCATATTGTCATTCAGTTCCCTGATCCCCTGCTCAAGTTTTTCCATTCTTTTCCCTATATTTTCTGTTTCTTTTTGGGATTCAGATGTTCCATCCTCCAGTTCACTAATTGTAACTTCTGTCTCTTTAGATCTACCATTGTAGGTATCCATTGTTTTTTCCATTTTTTCTTCTTTGTCCTTCACTCCCATAAGTTCTGTGATTTGTTTTTTCAGATTTTCTATTGCTTCTTTTTGTTCAGCCCATGTCTTCTTCATGTCCTCCCTCAATTTATTGATTTGGTTTTTGAAGAGTTTTTCCATTTCTGTTTGTATATTCAGCATTAGTTGTCTCAGCTCCTGTATCTCATTTGAACTATTGGTTTGTTCCTTTGACTGGGCCATATCTTCAATTTTCCGAGCGTCATCCATTATTTTCTGCTGGTGTCTGGGCATTTGATCAGATTTCCCTGGGTGTGGGACCCGGCTGGTTGAAAGGTTTTTCTGTGAAATCTCTGGGCTCTGTTTTTCTTTTCCTGCCCAGTAGGTGGAGCTCGTGGCGCTCGTCTGTCTGCGGGTCCCACCAGTAAAAGATGCTGTGGCTCCTTTAACTTGCCAATCCGAATCTCGCAGTCGGCCCGGGAAACTGCGCGTGGAGGGGGGCGTCGCCGGCCGCCGCGGCTTGGGGGAGTGCCGGTCCAAATTGCCCAGCTGGCCCGAGACGCCAAGCGTGGCGGGAGGGCCCCGCTATCCAATGTTCCCAGTCAGACCGGGGAGCCACGTGCGTGGAGGGGACCCCAGTTGCCAGCCGCCCCGGCCGGGAAAACGCGCACCCCTCGGGTATCTCACCGCAGTGGATTCTCCCTGCCCGTTCAGCCGTTCCAGAATGGGGTACGCTGTCTTTTTGGTCTCTGCCGTGGCTCCGGGAGCTGTTTCGTATTGTTTCTGTTTCTTTAGTTGCTTTTCTGGAGGAGGAACTAAGACCCGCGCGTCTTACTAAGCCGCCATCTTCTCCGGAAGTCCTTCATGAACTTTTAAAGGCACTTTGCTGGTGTCTGATCCTGTTTTGCAACTCATGAACTTTAGAATCAGAATCTGTTACTTATTTATGTATTTTTTTTTTTTTTTGCATGGGCAGGCATCTGGAATTGAACCCAGGTCTCCAGCATGGCAGGCAAGAACTCTGCCTGCTGAGCCACCTGCCCCATACTTATTTTTTAACAAAGAGGAAAAGATCATTCATTTATTGAAACAGCAACAGAAGCAAGATTAGAATGCAACAATGGAGTGATGATAATATATTGTAATTATGCTATGTCACATTTGTAGAATACCATTTATAAGCACTTTCACGCAGCCTACCTAATTTGAGCAGAGGAGAGCTAAACCCATGTCATTGGTTGGTGGTGTTTTTACTTTCACCCATCGCTGGTGCTTCGTGCTACCACTAAAAGGGAGAAGGGTAGCTTCCCAGGGAGAAGGGTAGCTTTGCCTAATTCCACCAAACTTCGTTTTTTTCATTCTCTTTTGTAGTAGCATCTAGCCAGGGCCCCAACAGCCTCTCCCCAAATCCCACAACAAACCAAGCTGCGGTTTCTCGCAGGAGTTCATGGCCAAAGGCTCACAAAGGACATAGAAGTCCCAGCACATTGAAAAAGATACAGGATCCACAGTGACAATATAAGCCACAAAACTCTGTGCAACAATTAGCCTAGTATGAAAGTATAGAAATAAGAGACTATTAAAAGTATAAAGACAAATTGAGGGACACAATCTGTATTGTTATGAGAGTTAAATGCACGTCTTTAAGGCTGACTCATCTTAGACAATAATAATAACTGGAAAAATGTGAACTACAACAGGGGTGCGCCAATAGATGTACAGTTAACTTTTTGTCCTACATGGAATAAACCTCCTTTGCAAGAGCCCATGCAAACATTTGCAGTGCAGCGGGTTGCACAGAGAATCTCAGTAAGTCTCATGGAAATAAAAAACAGATGTTGAAATGATAACAACCAGTGCAGAGGAGAAAAAGGAAAAAGAAAAGCACTACACTGATAGAGAAAAAAAAAAGCCAAACTTGGAAAAATCAGCCTTATTTATGGCAGCAAAAATATGAACTAGCAGGAACATACCAGTTCACTTGCACGTGCCATATTAAGAACACGAACAGAAGCATTTCGGTAGGAGGGATAGTAGCAGTGCCAAGGCTAATTCTAGGTGTCACAAATATGAACTGGCATAGCAAGACTGAATGTCCTTCCACTCCAAATACCAGGTGCTAATTGATCTGAAATTTCACCACAGGACGCTCTTTTTTATCCACTAAGCAATGTGCTTTCTAGGATTCTCTTTCAGACCATAACTGTTGTGGAGAAGAAGAAGGCAAGAAGTAGGTGGTGAGAGCAAGTCAGCCGTTTCCAAGCCTGGTACCCAGGTGGACAGCTGATGTCATGGACAGGAAAAGCATGGCGTTTTGCTGGTGGTTTCCCTGTGTTGGGATTATACCACATGTTGGAAGAGAAAGTTTAGAGGAGAGAATTGGTTATGATCAAGATCTAATAATACATATCGGATCTCCACTATTTCTTGTTTTCCTGGGATTTGTATATTGTATCTTCCAAGTGTGGCATGGGAAAATTCTAGTGCAATAAACTTCGAGCACTTATAAGTTGGTACCTTTATATACTACTGTATTTTGGTCACTACATTTGCACTTAAATCAAAATTTGAGGCTGTGCTCAGTAGCTATACTTGGGAATTCTTAGCCTTGGGATCTGAAAAAGGTTGTGGGGAGATGAGTAAAATTTTCTTCCCTGTCTTATGAAAATAATTAAATCATACAGGAAATAGAAATACCTTACATTTGATATCACTTAAGTATGTGTGGTTCGAAGAACTCGCCATGTATTATCATAGTCTGATGTGGACCAGCTGACCTTAGGATATTCACATGCCAGGGCTTTAATTTTATTAGGGTTAATTGAAGCTGTTTCCTGGTTTTGTTTCCCCAGGCTAACTGAGATGAAGGAAGCTGTCTTAGAAAGTTCTCTGGTTCCCTCTTAAAACATCCTGAATGATTTGAGTTTATTATTCTCTCATGTCAAAGAGCATTGCTTTTGTTCTCTCACCAAAGGCACTATTTCCAATATCCCATTCTTCCCCCATCCCCAATCCTGCCTCCAGGGTGGGGAGAAAGCCAACTTGCTGATTTGCTTTTCTGTACTGTGGGGAAAGAGTTTTGTCCTCTATCCTATATTCTCAGGGTGTCATACAGTGTGGCTAAATCAATATTGAACTTAGGTCACATGCATTTTTTTCCTTGGTCTGCCACAAACTCATCGGGTGGTAGGCTATGAGTGATGGAACCTCCCTGTGGTGAGTTCACACAGCTAAAAAATTAAGATAAGATTGCAAAAATTACCACCGATGGCCAGGCTATGTTAATTCAAATGACTACATCTCTATCAAAGCAATAGGGTCTTTAGAGCACAGATTCTTAATCTTAGGGACGAACTCCCTGAAATTCTTCCCAAAAGCTTAGTGTGCTGATTGACATGTTTTGTTGGGAAAAATTCATAAATTTCATCACACTCTACAGGGGACAATGTTTTGGAACCTCGGATCTGGGGATCTGGGAAGAATTTTTCAGTGGTCCAATGTGAAATGTGAAAAATAAGAACATTTGTTAAGAGGATTTCCACAAGGCCAAATATACTTGGCTTTCAAGACTATATTTTAATGGAATGCATTTTCAAATTTCAGGGGGCATTTGGGTTTACTTTTTGTTATAAGATAGTGTTGACATGCTAGTTTCCTCTTCCCCTGCCTTGATGGCTTCCCTTGGCAAAATTTAAAATGTTTTGATATTTTCATGGTCAGTGAACTCCAAATATTTGGGATTTGCAGCTTTCACAGTGGATTCTCCTGGCCCTTTATTTACACTTCTAACTCTTGCCATCTATTTGGCACTTTCAAAATAAATCACCGGCCAGCAGCAGCCAGCAGCTCTGAAGAAGTAGATTTTGGCCATAGGTATTCTTGAAGGGCATTTGCAGAGTGTATCAAGGTGCTGAGTTTCTATTCCTGAATCTCACATTCTCCAGAGCTGCTGCCGCTATCCCCCTCTGTCCCTACCTTTGCATTCCCCTCCTGCTCACCTGTTCAGGACCCTCTACCTTGCACAGTCCCCCATGAGGTGTAACCCAGCACCCCCTCGGCTCCTCCCCTATGCAGTCCTCCTGGAATTTTGGAAAAGAAGAGCCTCAACCTTGCAATGGAAGTTAAAGTTCAATAAATAATACCCCAAAGTGGCAACTATGAACTGCATTCCTCCCTTGTTTTATTTATTTTTTCCTAATATCTGACTGTTACCAACCTTTTATTAACAATATACAAGGGTAGCCCATCAGAGAAGAATTGAATGAATAGTCAAATGGTCAAGGAGGGTTGGAGAGTAGAGACAAAGATGGAAGAGCTGGTTCTCAGTCTGGGTAAGAACGAATGGATAATGGAGCAGTCCGTGTTGGAGTTCAAAGGCACTACACCTCTCCTCTACTTTAAGTTGCTCGGGTTCCTTGACTGGTTTACATGTTGTAATGTCTTTCTTATACCTGGGTCATTCATTTATCTAACAATTGAGGATGTTCCATGAACACCAAGACAGATGTGGCCCCAGCTATCTTGGCAGCCCAGAGTAACACCGAATCATAAAGGTTGACCCAGCTGAAGGGTCTGTTTCATGATCGCTGAGTTGACTTTCATTGCCAGGGGAAGTTTCCTTAACTTCTTAAAAGGAGAGTCAAGGATGGCAGGACATGATCCATGCTTCAGATTAAAGGGAATCAGAGGGTGGATGGACCAGGTCCACACCAGGAAATCTTCAGAAATTGATCGTTGGGAAAGGGTATAAACTGAGGACACTGATATTCCAGGACAAATTCCTCCAGCAGGGAAAGGGCTTAGCTCCCTCGCACTGTGCCTTCACCATCCCAGTTCACTTTTCTGTGGCTTTGTGTGGCCATTCCCCTGGGGAGGGCTTGTACATCTCTGCTTCTCTGAAACCAGTCTAAAGTGCAGTAAATCCAGGGCTGGCTTAGTCCCTTTGGAAGCTTACATGCCATGTGCAAAAAAGGAAACAAACTCCCTGAGATATCAAAATCAAATCGGGTAGGCATCTGCTGGAGAGGAAGTTCATTTAATGCAGAGACCCTTTGAACAGAGTTCATGTCAACATTGGTGACTGTGTAAATCTTGCTTTTTCAGCTGAAAGGTAAGTTTGACCTTGTCATACATTGCTGTCATGTGTATGTTACCAAAGCATATGAGAAAACTTTGTTCTAGAATGAATTACAGTTAAAAAGTTTTACAGGAAAAATCTTTGTAAATGATCCAGTAGTTTTCCATCATCTGAAAATTCTTCATGTAAAGAACCCACTGTAGGAGGAAAAAAAGGCCTATTTTAATTAGGAGAGGGAAAGGTGGAGAGGGGACAGACAATAGTTAACATCCAAATTATTATCCTATCTAAACTCTGTTTTCTTGAGGAGAGTGACAGGGACTTGGTACTTTAAAGGCATTATCCCAAAGAAGTAAATATTCTGACTTCCCAAGACCTCACTTGCACCCGAACTCAGCTCAAAGTTCCTGGTTGTAGCCTAGGACACTTGGGGAAGTGGGAGGGGGGATGAAGATGGGGAGGATTAAGGAGCAAAGAAGATACTGGGCACATGCAGGAAGATGTGCACCTCGGGGTTATTTTCTTCAAGGCAGTAGTGAAGGTGGGAAACTCTGTGAGGGCCCTGGGATCAATGGACAAGTGACTGAACACTTTGGTGGACTCTTGGATGAGGTGGGGGCTGGGACCTGGACTGAGAGCAAATGACAGAATCTTACTGCAGGAAGGATTTCATTGCCTTTATTGCAAGACCGCTCCTCTCAAACTTTGTGACATTGCCCCAAAGCAGATAGGACTGTGACCAGCATTTAATAAGTCTTCAATAAATGTGGATGATGAAAGCTGAAATTCCACCCATTAGATACCATTAGATACTTGTTAACATATTAACAAGTCCTTCTTGCAATAAAACATTCTCTCGGGAAGGTTAAAGCCAACTGACGACTCATCTTTGAGGGTGAATATTAAATAAGACTTTCTTCTGAGCATCTAGTTGAGAGGAGCTTAACTGTGAGCTTGACCACAAAGTGGATAAGGAAGGTCAAGGCCATTCAGGGCTATGGGAACTTTGGACTGAGTTCTGGTGCAAGTGGGGTCTTGGGAAGTCAGAATATTTACTTCTTTGGGAAAAAGCCCTTAAACTCTCAAGGAATTGGGTGAGGGAAGGGGGACATCAGGAAGAGAGGACAGACACAACGATCTATGGAAGCTCTGCAATTTTCGGCATGCATGTTTTTTCAGATTCACATACTCTTCACTCTTCTGAGTTGTATATATTCTTCAAAAAGTGAAAAAAAAAACAATCTCAAACATTGTGACATCTGTGAGTCAGACTCACCTGACCCTTCAGAGCCAGCAGCACGGCCCAGACTGTAAGCATCCACGCAAGTTTGCAGAGCTGCGTAGATCCTAGTATTCATCAAGATGGGAAGTGGGTGTTTGACAACCCTAGAGCCAGACCCACAACCATCACCACAAAGGACTATTTATCAGTTATTTTGGGAAAGAGGAGGACTTTCTTTTTAAGGAAAGAGGAAACTATGCTAATAAGCTTTTTGTCTGCACTCCTTCCCCACTGAGACCCCTTGGCAGTGCTCGCAGTTTGCTACACATTTAACCTTAAAGGGAAATGAGGTGAGAGGGAGGTATTTGAGTCTCAAAAGTAATAAAACATGCTTCTGGAAAATAGCTTTTCTACCCTTCCTCCACCCGTTATGAGATCTGTTTCTTCAGTGAAAGCCTGGGTGAATATAGCTGGGGATACTGATTACTAGAAAAATATCTCCATATGTTTAGAATTTATATGTAGGGAAAGAGAGCCAAAAAAAAGGGGGACAAAAGAAAAATAACACAGCCCTGAAAGAATAGAAGAGAAATGAGGACAAACTTGCTCTGTGAAGACATTCTGTACCCTCACAGCCACCCTGGAAGCACCATGGACTATTCTCGGCTCCGAGGTTGATGCCAGACAGTGGACAGCTGTCTTCTACTCAGATGCCCCCTGGGGCGGCCTTGCTGATTAGTGCAATTCTTGCATTCCCTGGGGGTGGGAGGGATGGTGAGCTGGCTTTGATGGAGCTGAGGGGGAAGCTCCAAGGCGATTGAAGGGAGAAAGCTGAGAAGCTTCACTGGTTTGGGAGGAGGCAGCTGGGTTGTGAGGAACCAGATGGATCCATGGGGTTGTCAGCAATAGTGTGACATTCCTTAAGCCCCTCAAGTACTTAATTTGCCCATCAGTCTTTGTGTGGTGGGTTTATAGGGGAAATCCAACTGGACCAGACACTGACTAACCTCTCCAAAACCAAAAGCTAATGGCTGGTATCCATGATGGAGCAAGATCTTGAGAAGACAGCTGATGGCTGTTGTGGTTCCTGGTATCCTGGCTTGCCCAGGGGCTCTGGAGGGTGTATTTGGATGGATGGAGTGAGGGCCAACCCAGGGGAAAGGGTACACCATCATCATGTGGCTTTTACCACCACCAGGATCCAGGTATGACTCCCCAAGTGGTCAAGTTGAAATCCCTGATTACTTGGGCGTTGGAAGATTGGTTGTTGTCTTGAACAGGTGGGGCCACCAAAAGTCTCATTTCAATTTTAATGAGTAGGTAGTACTAGGTTACCAACAAAGTCCTTAGGTGGACTTCAAGAGTTACCCAGACAAGCTGTAAGGGCATGGGTAAAAGACTGGGTCACTGTTGGTAGAGAAGAATAAGAAGCAGTGTGTGTGCGTGTGTGTGGAGGGTGGATGGGGATGTGGGTAGGAGTTGGGGCGGTAGTTGTGGGCAGAGAGGGGCATCTGGAGTGTAGTCCAAGGATGTGCCAGCTGCACCCTGACCCAGGTTCTGTGCCCCAATCTTCAATTTGTCTAGAAGTTGAGAATTAGATTGAGGCAGCACAAATGCTGAAAACCTGGGTCTCCATCTAGGTGGGTTATCAGCTAGATGATAGCCGAGGTGCTGGAGAGACACAGCTCAGTACTCAAAGTCAACATCTAACAAGATTTACCAGGGCTGTAAATGCTGAGCTCTGCCATGGAAGACGAGATGAGGTCTTGTTCTGGTGCAGTGCCTGAGGGGACTCTGACTCCCATGGATCAGGCCTCCTGACCCCGCAGAGGAGGACCTGCCTTAGCTGGCAGGGCAATGGCTTGTTCTGCATGCAGCTGGGTGGAAGAACTAGCTCCTCCCTGTTAGAAAATTTCTCGATCCCTTAAAGTGTACAGAAAGTGGTCAGCGAGCGTGCTAATGGTTACACGGTTGGAATGGAGGTAGGTTCCAGGGAGGGAGAGGAGGAGAGTCACATGGGGTGGGAGGGTTTTTTGATATAATCACTAATGCCCCTAACCACTAACCACTTGGGCTAGGAAAGGCTGCAAGTGGGACCAGCCTCAGGCCTTGACTTCAGGAAACTTAATCTGGACACCGCAGAGTTTACAATGCAGTTTAGCCAGGAGTAGTTGACACTCCACATATTCCACAGTGCATGGTCAAAGACAGGCATCCTTAGCTTTAGAAATCTGCAACAACTCTAACCAACTCCCCTTGTTAGTAAAGCACTGCCAGGGAAAGGTCCTGCAAAAACATCATCCGTGAACATCTGTGGCTGATTTCAAATCATAACCACATTTGCATACAAACAGCAAATGCTTTATATTTCTTTGAAAACATTCTTTTTCTCTCCAGTAAGCAATTTATGGCACAGTGAAATCTTGCTCATTATTTCATTACATTGGGAAGGGGAGAGGCAAGGCTAGGAGGAAATACTTTTTCCTAGCACCTAATAAATCCAGACTCACATTAAATGTTTTATCTCTACTGTCTTATTTAATCATTAGTACTACACTATGCATTATGTATCACTGTTTCTATTTTCCAAACCAGGACACCAAGGTCTAGAGAGATTACTAGCCTTCCTGGTCCTAAGAACAAAGAGAGAACATGAATTCAAGTTCTGTTTCCCAAATCTTTGCTCCTCCCACTATGCCCCGTTGCTTTTACAAACCAACAATGAACATGTATACTTTAACCCAATCTGTGCTGAAATATTTTAGATATGAATGAATTAGGTTCACTGGCTTTGGATGATGCAAATTCTTAAGGTTAGATTATTTATATATATTTCCATTATACATTAATATGTATATATATCCATTAAACATTAATTAATATATATAAAACCATTAAACATTAATCCAGGAATCACAAGTCTACACTGATGATGCTTCTGCATGTAACAGTATAAGGATAAAGACATGGAGTGAGAATTCGCCAAGCTCCGGGAACAGGCTGTGCACCTGCATTTGTGCATCTGCTTGCCATAAGTATCTGTCTGTTGGATAGAATTTAGGCTAAGATTCATTTTCCCAGTAATATACCACTTACCTCTCCTACCCACCTCCAACCATGGGAGGATACTAACATTTACCCAAAGAATCTGACCGTAACCAAATGGCTGCATTATCCAGGATTTTTCTGCAAGACCTGAGCCTCTGAAATCCAGACCTCATTGCTCTGAGGCCTGCTCACTGCACGTTCCCACCCAGCATGGGTCTAATCCTGTGTCAGGAAAGGCCTGTGGGAGTCCCTGTCTGAGTTTCCCGGGTCATCTGCTTGTTCACCGAGGACCTGATGAGAACAGGGTGTGCATGCTCAGTTTGTCATTTCCAAGGCTGGGCTATAAACCATCCTTTTATTATTATTATTTTTTAACTTGTTATTGTAGTAGCCTATAAGCAACTCAAAACTTGCCATTTAAGCCACTTTCAGGTTTACAATTCAGGGACATTAATTACATTCACAACATTGTGCCTCTTATCACCAATATGTAGCACCCCAACTTTTTCATCCCCTCAAACAGAAACTCTGCTTTTGGAAAGCTAAAAGTCCAGTGTAGAGAGTTGTTAAATTACTGTGAGTTGGGGGGAATTACGTTCATGTAGATAGAATTTGAGTTTTCCTACATCTGTCTATATTTCACCCAATCGTTTAATTATTTCTTCACTCATTCATTCCGCAAGTATTCACTGAGTCTGTTACTTGCCTTAGAATATTAAGCTGAACGCAATATCATCCTTGCTGTTAATGAGCTCACAAATGAGGGAACAGAAGTGAGAAGATGAGTCATGGAGATATAGGGGATGAGATGGAAGGGCCAAGGCCAGGCAGGCACGAAGGGAAGGGAGGGTCTGGGGGCTACGGAGGAGGGACATGTGGACTTCGCACTTGGTCTCCACCAAGGGGCTGGTTCTAGGAGTGCCTGGCACTACCATCCAGGCCTTCTTGGTGTCACCCAAACACTTGGAGGAGTGAGGGGACTCCAGCAGCCCCAGGGTCTGCTTCAGTACTTATTTAGATCCCTCATGGGACCAAAAATGTTGCTTGTAACTGAAACAAGTTTCAGTTCAGAAACTGAAACTGAGACAAGAAATAGATGTTACAAGATTTGTACTCTGGTCCCCAAATTACTGTTGCTGTAAGAAGCTCCTCTCAGGGACTGGGATGTGAGATTTGGACCAGGCAGCTTAGACTCAGGTCTTCTTTTGCCACTCGAGGCTTCTGGGGCCTCCGATGGGAGCTTGACTTCTTGGAGCTTTGTTTTTTTTGTCCAACAAGCAAGAACAATAACAATAATCATGCCTACATCACTGACCTCTCATGATTGTCATGGTGATAAAGGGAGTATGCATAGGAATGCTTTGCAAATTCCGATATGTGCAGCCAATGTTTGTTGTTGTTATTAATGGCATCAGCAAACTGCCCATGTCCACAGCCCCTCTGACCTGAGTGAACAGCCTTTCCCAGCCTTGCTGTTAGAAGCATACCCAGGTTCTGAGAGGCTCTCTGCAGCATGGTTGGTGCTGCATCTTGCGGGGGCAACCCATTTGGAGTGACTTCCCCTTAAGGTTGTGTGGATGCATTAATTTCTAGATGCAAACACAAAGGGAAACAGAAGTGTTTGACTTGGGGATTTATTTCTGATGCTCAGAGGATTATATGATTATATCAGATGCTTAATTGTAACTGCTGAAGCACTGAGAACTAGCCCCTTCTTGTTTAGGGTCAATGTCCATCTCATGTATTCAGTAGCTTGTTGCTAGGGGATGTGTGTGTTATGTGGTGTATGTATGTGAACATACTCAGCACAGGGTAGGGGGAAAAGGAGAAGACGAGGAGGGTTTTATCAAGTGAATTCAATTATGAGACTATGACATGATGGCGAATAATTTCAGCCCTGATCCACCTGTTGACTGCCCTGTCACTGGATTCCTGAGGCATTTCCATGAATGAAGAATCAATAAATACCAACCCTTGGCCAGATGTTCATCTTGCATCATCTGCTTAGCAAGAACCTGGGTGAACAACAGCCTCAGGTTACATCCTCAGAGTCAGTTTTTGGAATCCCCAGGGTAGGAAGGACCTGAAGGGTTGTTCCACTTTGTCCCTTGTCTTCAGGCAAGATCACCCCTAAACCAAACCTAATAGGCTAAAAACCACCTCATCACACACCCAGGCTTAAGAACCCTGTCTCTCAGAGAGCCTTTCCAACATGGTCTGACATTTGATCAGGGCCAGGCTATATGCAGGGCAAAGGGATTTGTTTTCATTGACACATAGAAGAAAGCCTCCTTTTTCCCCAAAAAGATGAAAGAGCAATGGCTCTGGTGGAAACTGTCTCACCTGACAACCACTAATTAAGCACCTACTATGTGCGAGCACTCTCACAGATAGGTCTCGACATCATTTGCTTGTGGGGCCTTCAATATGATGGCTTTATGGGTTAAGACATGGAAGGATCATGACTTCTATGTGACAGATGAGAAAACTTGCTTGGTGGGTGAGAAAGAAAATGGGGAAGTCTATGGTTCAAGCTCAGGTCTTCTGGCTCCAAAGTTGTGTGCTTCCTGGTGTGCCCAGGCAACCTACTCCCTGCCCCACCAGGCATATCCATATTTAGCCTCTTCCACTGATTTAGGGCTCTGTATTTCTGTTGCCTCCTAAGAAGTTCCCCCTGGAAAAGGACAAGGCAGTGAACCCCGAGTCTTGAAGAATTCCCCTTAGAGACTGGGAGTTAGGGGACAGGCTGGGTTTCCAGGTTTGGGCACCAAAGTTCTGAGCTCTTCATTCTCTTGGGTGCCAGCAGTCAAGGACAGTGGGGTACTCGCAACCAGCACAGAAGGAGGACCTGGGAGCCTGTGCCACAGTGTGACAGGAAAGAGGGCCCAGGAGGGTTCCAATTTCACATCTGCCACCCATCACCCATGAAAGTGATCAATGGAAGCCAGAAGAGAAGGGAGAGGCCAGGAGCGGCCAGGTGAGGCTGCCATATGTATTGCCGTGTGGCAGAGGAGCCCAGAACCAAGGATTTCCAGCAGCCAGACCTAGAATGCTAGCCTTTGGGAAGAAAGCATCACCTTGATGATGCCTTGATATGGAAATTTTCCTTGCCTCAGAACTGTGAACTAATAAATTCTCATGTTTTAAGCTGAACCATTGCATGATATTTGCTTGAGCAGCCTAGGAAATGAAAATGTGAATGCAGCAGTGCTTTAGGCACGATGCTGTGTGTCCATGGGTACTCCAAAAGACTTTGGCCCTCAATGGTCTCTGTGGGAATGGTACTCAGCAATTGCAGTCCAGTAGTCCTCTACCCAGGAGGAAGCTAGCAGACTCACAACATGGTGTTCTCACTTTTTAGTGTTAACCACCCATGGTCGTTTAGTGTTGAGAAATGGAATGTGGGGTTAGGGCCAAAATAAGGGCCCAGAGTTTACTGACTGTTCACGGAGAAAATCAGAAGGCTTTGAGAGAAGGCTTGGAGCCCTCCCACAGTTGGTAGGCAAGTGGGTCCCCTGAATTCCACAGATAAAGTCACCATAGGAGTCCAGCTTGCTCAGCACACAATGAATGTCAGGAAACTCCAACTAGGAGGAAAGGCCAACTTGGCCTGAAACTCCACCCTGCTAGGAGGCAGGGTTGGGGTGTAGCATCCTTTGGATCATATGGAGTGCCCCCTACCTGGGCAGTCACTTCCCAACAGCTTTCTCCTTGCTACTTCCCACTTATAAATGGGTTTGTTCCTTTTGTACAAACTGGAGTTTTCATGATATCCCACTTTATCCTCATCTTTTCTCCATGACTTTCCAGCAAGAGATGTTGGAACGGCCCCTCTGCAGGGGATTTGTGTGTGAAGGGAAGCCAACCTGGTCTTTAAGCTCTCAAACCTCACACCTCTGGTCCATATTCTTGGGGATCAGCAATGTCACAAATATGGAATGTTCTTTTTCTGGTATCTCGCTCTTCTTCATGTCATGTTGGTGCATGGCCAAGACGCTGGACCCCATCTTGGGTTGGGATTTGTTTGCCAACAGTTTGCTGAGCCAGATGGGCTTTCAAATCCTGGGGGTGGCTCCCATGATGAAAGGGACATCAGATGCACTGAATGCCATGTTTGCAGACAAGACAACTGGAGCCTGAAGGAGGGGATGTCCATCCCAAGTCAGAGTCAGCAAATGGCTGGACGGGGAAAAGATGCCTCATGGGGCTGATGTGCAATCTCTGATGGTCACCCAAAGAAGAGCTTCACACAGAACTCAAGCTTTCTTTCTTAAGAGTGGCGAGATCCCCTCTGACATGCGGGGGAATAAGGATTCCAGAAACTGCTTCAGTAAGGCATGCCTGGTACTTCTGGGTACATTTGGAATAGATCTCTGATGGGCTGATAAGTTGGAAGAGATTACACAAGTCTTTGAACTCAGCACACTTATTCTATAGAAAAGGAATCTGAGGCCCAAAGAGTTTGGGGATCTGGGTCCCAGGCTAACTGTTGGTTGGTGACAAAAGTGGTGTAGAGCTACTCTATCTAACTCATGGCCCAGTGATCAGGCTGGGTGAGGTGGGGGCATCTGAAAGTTGGTGCATTTGAGTTACTTAGAAGTCTCCCTGGGCACTGTGAATAGGTAAAGAGGACAGTTTTGTGACCCCCAAACTGAGTTTACAAATGATCTCTCCCATAGCATTTTCAGATCTACTCATGACCATGATAGGTTGTTGCAAATTTGGAGTGGGGCTGACCGTGAATCATCTGAGACCCAATAGATGTCTCTCAGTCTTGGCACTAGATTTTCCAAAAATGTGTGTTATTATATCCCCAGCCCCTGGCAGGTTGCCTGACATAGAGTGCGCACTGATAATCGAACAAGATAGATATTAGCATCTTAACTTGCAGCTATTAAAGAGAGATTCATACAAGTCAAATTGAGTAAGCTGCTCCACATCACACAGCTATGAGAGGCAAGGTGGGATGTGAAATTAGGTCTTTCTGACTTCAAATATCAGGCCCCAACCACTTTGCAACCCTGAGTTCTCAGGAAGGACTCTCAGGCAGAAGTGGGCCAAGGGTCCATAAGAACCAGCTTGGGTACGGGATCTTGGGGCCTTCCCTAGAAACTCTCATCCTACAGGACACTTGTCACAAGTACCTCTGGTAATTCCAATGCAGGTGAGCCATGGCTCTGCTGGGGAAACCACTGTTCTAGATTTGATGACAGTTGACACTGTTGAGCTCAGATGATGGCCTTGGCTTAGTTTTTTAACCCTCTTACCAACGCAGTGATATAGGTTCTATTTTTGCTACATTCTAAGGGGAAAACCCTAAGACCATGGAGTTTAGGGAAGAAGAGCAGGTACAAAGTGGGCCATCTACAGATTCAAGAAAGGGGAAGGCCACTGTGTATAAAGCCTTGCACTCAGCTCCCACACCTGGCAAGGAGCACGGAGGCCCGAGGGTAGTGGGATGGACAGCTATGGTCTGTTAGCCTCCACTCAGTTTGTCTCAGTAGATAGGGAGGGGGGTCCTCGGGCCCCTCCAACTGGGGGTGGCTAACAAAGGCAGCCGCTGCAGGCTTCAGTCTGGGCACACAAATAAAGCAGACTAAGTTCAAAGTTGACAGAGGAGTTGGAGGTATCTCTAATAGCCCCTGTAACTGCAGCACTTTATTGTCCAGCCATGCTGAGGAGAACCTCAAAGCAGATTTCTGTGTTCCCCACCATTATTCCCTCATTTATGGCAGCAAAGCAGGCAGACAATTGCAAAAAGACCTCAGTAGAGCAGACAACCTTGGAATGAGCATTGCAGTATAGTATGGAGGTTATGGCATAAATATCTATGGTAAGCACCTCCTCTCTACCTTTGTCCAATTTAGACTTCAGGTAATGAGACCTTTGGTTGTTGAAGAAGCAGGCAATCATATTTCTAAATAAATATCACCATTGCTCACATCCAAGTTACAGAAGAGTCACTTATGAGAGATTCGACGCAGAGAAAGAGAGTCGTGGGCACATGTTTCTGTCTTCTTAGACTTGCAAACAATCCATATACAACTTGCTCTGAAAACAGCACTACATGAATGTCTCATACAATGTTCATAGCCACAACTGCTGCTTTTGTCATCCCGGGAGAAAGTCAGAAAGGCACGAGCACAGAGGGTTTTTTATGCACCCTACTAAAAGCCGTGTAGAAGTCTCCTAATTTTTATTGAGAATTACTCCTACATTGCTTTGTAAACCAAGCCTCATTGGTCACATGCTCTGAAAAAATTCCCTCCAAAGTAGGTTACCTTCTTGTAGGTCTGGGATGGTAGGGCAGGGATGCCAGGGACAAAGAGAAGTGGGCAGACGTCCTTGCTCCCACCGACCCACTGTGGGACTTCGTACTGGTTACTCCCTCTAAGCCTGAATTTTCATATCGGTACATAGATGTATAAAACTGAGCAGCATACATTCCATGTTTCAATGTTTTACATCGAATGGCCCCTCATATGCTTGAGGGAGGGCTTACATGAGATGCATATAAAGCACAGTGGTAGATTAAGTTATGTACCCTTTCTTCCCTCCCCCTCACCCCCAAATGTTCTTCATCGTAATCAGCCTTCCTGCGAGCGTGAACCCATTGTAAGTGGACCTCTCCAGGATGTTATTTGTAGTTAAGTTGTGGCTCAACTGAATGAGGGTGGGCTTTAACCCATATTACTGGAAGCCTTAGAAAGAAATCCTGGAAGTCACAGAAGCAAGAAAGGAGAGTTCATTGCCATGCAATAGGAGGCATGTATTACAAGTCAAGGAACCCCAGGGATTGCTGGCTACCAGCACCAGAAAGCTACAGATTTTCGAGAGAAAGAAAGCCTTATTGATATTTGGATTTTGGACTTCTAGCCACAAAACCATGAGTCAATAATAAATTCCTGTTCTTTAAGCCAACCTATTGTGTGCTGTTTGTCACAGCAGCTGCAGCAACTAAGACAACAACCCAGCATGTTGATTGGCTTCCCATTAGGGTTGCACCAATGGTAACTTGTAGTAGTTGTTATTTTGTCCCCTCGAAAGTCTTGATACCATCATCCAACAGTTCCTGGGTGAGGCTCTGGCACTTTGCAAGGTTATGCTTCCTTATCATAAAGCCTTTCTGCAGCAGAGCGAGTGAACAGTCCTGAACAGCTCATATGCAGAGAGCTCGCCTCTCCACTTGATGCCCGTGGGAAAGGTGGAAACAAATGCTGCCTCCCACGTTGGACCAGAAGCTGAGCCCGTGAAAGCTCAGGGGGAGCTTGCTGCAGTTATCTGCCCATCTCTTCATTTGTGCTCACTGTCCTGTGAAAATCTGCTCTCTCTGAAATTGGTGGAGTCTATATTTGGAGATGGACTGTCTGCCTGGTCCAATTGTGATTCGTGAACTTGGAGGGATTTGCATTCACTCTTTGCTTCAGGAGGAGGAACGATTGGGTCACTTCACACCTTGAGAATCTGCACCTTTATTGATGGTTGCAGGTACACATGGGCTCTGGGGTTTCCAGGTTTCCATAAGCATTGAAATCATGGTTCACCTTTGTTAAAAATCCTCTCCCTCCAACGTTGATCTGCTGGGCAGTAAGTCTTTTGCACTTAGTTTTTCAAGAGCTAGATCTATAGTTTTCTAGTAAATGTACACATTTAATAGATGTGTAAAACACATGAAAGGTGTATCTTTTCTATCTATCTCCAAAACAGTAAAACTAATTAGTGGACTGGGGAATGGGATATTCTGATTAATCTAATAAAGGCTAAACAGAAAATTCACTTCAGTTTCCACACCTTGCTAGGAAAAAAGAATTTCAAATATTCCAGCCCACTTTCCTGCCCTAGTCAGAAACCTAAATGAACATTTGATCAATCTGTGATAATTCAGCTTCTGACAGTATCTTGAATATGAGAATATGAACATCAAGTCTGGCATATAAAAGATTTAATTGGATTTTCACCTATTCTAAACAAATGCTAGAAGAATGTATTTTTCTAAATTCTTCATGGTTTGTTAAGAGTCTCATCTCACCCCCTGTAAGTATAATCTTATTTCCCACCAATAGGATTTAGGCTAGTCAAATTTGATTAAACAGCATTTTATTATAAACTGTCATATGTATCTTTAGCCGAAAGAGAAATTACTGTTCCCAGTAATTTCTAATAGATTCTTTGAGTCATTCTGTGTCTATGTGGGTCTGTGTGTGTCTCGCTGTGGGTGTGTGTGCCTGTGTCTCTGTGTGTGTTTTGTCTGTATGTGTTCATGTATATGTGTCTGTGGTGTCACTGTGATTGTGTATGTTTGCATGTCTGTACGTGTGCATCTGTGAGTGTGCACATGTGCGTCTGTGACTCTGTGTGTGTGTTCTATCTGTGTGTGTATGTCTCAGTGTGTGTCTGCAAATATGTGTGTATAATTGTATGTCTGTGTGTGCATGTGTGTTCTATTGGTGTGCTATGTGTGCCCGTGCCTACGTGTGTGTGTGTGGTGACCAGCCATGCCTGCCTACCTGGGACAGAGGGGTTCCTGGGACATGGGGACCTCACTGCTAGCCCTGGGAAGGTCCTGGCCACACCAGGTCCAGGTGGTCTGGTTAGCGGAGAGGGGTGGGTGGGCAGGAGGTGAAGTACAAGAGAGCACAGGCTCCTCTTCATATTGAGTGGTATTGTATTTAACTCTGGGGGTTGTGGAGAGAGTGAAATTGAGACTACGCTTACAGGGAAAGTATTTAGCATACTATCTGCACATCTGCACTACCATTGTTTCTCTTGAGTGTCCCGGCAAGTCTGCATGTGAGGCTGAAGCCCTTGGCTTCTGGAAGGTGATCTGACTGAGCCAAGTGCCATGGCTGCTGGGGGGACCGGGGGGGATCCAAGCCTTCCAAGCTGAAGGGTGAGAACACACACGCCTGCACTGGCACATTATCATAGCTCATCCTTCTGGGAAATAGGAACTGAATGGGAGAAACTATTTCAGAGTGCCATGGGCTTAGCTCAGAAGAGTGCTGGGCTTTCAACAGCCTGTCGGCAGCGCTGAGTGTCAAAGGAATTGACAATCAATAATCTAAACACTAGCGCTGTGTGCACCACATTTTTAAAATGGAAGAGGAAACAGAAGGGAGCCTTGGAGAATTACCTGTGAAGGGTTGCACTGCAGTGGCTTCTATACATACATCCATGAGACAGCGAGGGGGATTCCTTTATGTTTGCAAAACCACCCTGGTGTCTGGAAGGATGACAGAGAAGCTACCAGAGGCTCCTGAACAGGACGCTTGTTTGTTTACCTTTTCTTATGTTAATACAGGCCAGTACCTGTCATGGGACCTAGGAGTATATTAGGCTAAGACAACTGTAAAGCCAGCTCAAAGAGTGGGCAATCCAAACACACCCTGAGCATTCAGGAGACTGCTTCCTACCTGCTTACATGTCTCTAAGCTCCGAGCTCAGACCCATCTGTCCAGCCTCTAGGAAGTGTGGCATGGACAGCCTTCATATTGCCAAACTATCCCTACTCACTTGTCTTCTACAGCAAGGCTAGTCACCAGAAGCTCTATGTATTTTTTTCTGTTGCATCCATGGCCCACATCCATCTCTCTTCCCCCACCCCCTCTTTATCTATTATATCATCTATCTGTTATATCTCTATCTTTCCATCCATCCATCTATCCATCCATTGAGTCTATCTATCTACCTACCTACCTTCCTATCATCATTATCTATCGTCTAAATATTATGTATTCCTCTCCATTGCTCCATCCATCCATCCAATTCTTCCTTCCTTCCTTCCTTCCTTTCTTCCTTCTTTCTTTCCTGTTTATTCATCTGTGTATCTATCATCTATCTATGATGATTACGTTCACAAGTCACCTGGCCTAGGTTACGGTGTCCAGTTGTTTAGTCAAGTGAGCACTTGGATATAAATAATCTGTCTAATCATCTACTTACTATTTATCCATGCAGAAGCACTTAAGGCTCTTGAATCCATGGGAAAGAAAGGGGTTCCCATTGCATGTTTGACCCCCGCCCACTGTTTTACAGCATCTGCACGAGCACCTTGGGTAATGGGAAAGGCCCTGTCCTGCCAGGCCTCCAGGAATTCATGCAATCTTTGGAACATTCTGATTATAGGAAACTTCAAGAAGATCTTCCATGCAATGTCCTGCCACGCTGGCCTTCACCTCATCAGCTTTACGCCTGCTTTCATGCGACAATTCTTCAATCATCTGAAGAATTTTGTCATTGATTGCTCCCCACTCCCCTACCCTGGCTCTGTGCCATCTGCCCAACTGAGAAGTTGGTTCATGATGACAATCGGCACATGCACACTGGGAAAAGCCAGAGAGTTAACAAACACTCCCTATGTCCCTGTTCTAGACACTTCCCGAGTAGACAGCTCTGCTGGCTCCTGCTGAGACCCCCTTGTGTGTGCCTGCCCCCCAGCTTTTGCAGGCTTTGCTGCTAGCAGCTTGCACCTGCCACCTTCTTCAGAGACTTGTTCTGGGGCCACTGCAGCTGCTTAGCTCAAAGGGAGAGAACCAGAGCTGCGTGGGAGTTTAAATCCACCCCAATGCCCTCCTAGAGACCCCCTGAGAAGGGACAAAAGCACGCAGGGCCCCTTTCCTCAAAGGGGACAAATCCTGAGTATCCCCTGGGATCAGGCTGTTGTTGGGACCTCACCTGCACCCTAGTGTGGCTTCTTCCATTTCCCTTCCTGTTGACCCTCCTCTTAGCTGCTATCCCGGGGGCGTATCCTCAAAAATCACTTCCACTCAGAGACTTGTTTGAGGCTCTGCTCCCAGGAGAGCTGGCCAGGACACCAAGTTTTCCACCCAAGGAAATAGGAGCCCATAAGGGTGAGTTGCTGGCCCAACCCACCCAGCTAATGAGTGAGGGCATGAACTGAGAAATGAGGTGGGGACTGGGCTCTCAGGCCCCCTCTGTGCTGTCTCCAACAAGATCTCCTACCAGCTGGCCTGGAAAGAGTAAGGGCAAAGGTGGGGTGGGCTGGGAGGTGTAGACAGGGCTCCTTCAGCCCACTGCTGGCCACCAGGACTTCGAAGCCTCTTTTCTGGAATGTTCCTCAGCACTTGAAGCCATTCCTTTACCTTCTCAGCAGATTTTACTGTCACAAAGGTGACTGCCAACTTCACCTATTTTCCCACAGTTGTTAGCGATGGCTCTTGGCAGTTTCTGGTTTCATGTTGGGGGGCCAGGGTGAGAGGGTGGCTGGCTTCCTTCCCACCCATTATTCATTCTTTCCCGTGCGCGGGCAAAGCCGTTTGCTTATCAGCACGGTTCCCCGCGAGGTCGGGCTGGCCGAGCTCTCCACCACCTGCTGCAGGGAAAACAAAGACCTCTCTCCACTTCTCCCCCAGAGTGTCGGCATAGGGCCAGCACCCCTCTATGTTTTCAATACGTTTTCAAACATGCTAGCTTCAATGGCAACTCTCACTGTGATTATCTCATTAGGGTCTTGGCCTCCAAGCACCTCATTTATTGTGGATAGAAAAAATTCGCCCTCTCCAGCATTAAAAAAAAAATTTCCCTGGAAATTCTCCACTTGTGGGAAAATATCTACCTGGCCACTTGAGAGATGCCATCACCCACAGTTTGGATTTATGGGATGGGGCCCAGCTCATGGGACAGGAGCCACATTCCAGATGTCCAGGTGGTTTCCAGACTTTGCTTTTTTTCCCCCACCTCCATCCTTCTGGTAAATCCAGGGATTAAACCTCATGGACTGATAAGTTCCTGATTGCTTTGTTTATGTAGACTGCCCAGAATTTTCATGAAAATAAAATAAAGATAGAGCAGTAGGGACATCCTCCAGGAGTGATAGGAATTGTGAATGGCTTGAGGGTGGATGGCAGCCCTGCAATGGTGTAAACCAAACAGAGAGAAAATCAAATAGGAAAATGCCACCTGAGCTGGGGGAAGAGGATGTTATAGAAATAGATGCCTCTAGAAATAACTGCAGAGGCAAAGCCTTCTGAGTGATGAGGAAGAGGGTTCAAGGTAACTCTCGGTCCAAAAGACATTCTTGTTCTTGCCCAAATGCATGGGGGGCTGCGACCCATGATCCCTGGGGAGAAAGTGTTTGCGCCCTTCACAGTGCACGCAGAAGTCATGCCTGCTACTGCTCCAGGCCGTACAAGTCTGGAAGGTCCGATTAGAAACAAAGAGAGGTGGCAGGATTATTAGGTGCATGGTTGTGCAGTTTTCAAAGTCCAGGCAATGCACCTAGTGGGACGCCGGCTGCAGAAAGGGCCTGAGGGTGTCTCTGTTGGCATCAGGGAGGGTCTGCTCCAGGGACTGAGCAATGCAGGACAGGAAGCCTGGAATTAGGTCAAGGAGAATCAGGGTGAAAAGAGTTACTTGGCATCGCTGTGCAAAAATAGCTCGCTTAGGAGGATGGGTTGCACGTTAGAGCTGGAAGGTCCCTTTGTGATTCTCTGTCCATCTCTGACTTGATGAGCTGCACCACATGTATACTTCACAGCATGGGTTCAGTACATCGCAATCCACCTTGCTGCCATTTTCACAAAGTCCTGAGCGTCGGGTTTCACTAGAGAGAAGCCCTCACATTCAGGACTTCGGAATCATAGCACAGACCAGCGAAACCCCAAAATGACACCAGACTTATAGTTAGTGGTTGAACTGTTTCCTCCCAAAGGGATATGCTGAAGTCCTAACCCCTAGGACCTCAGAGCGTGAGCATATTGGGAAATAGGGTCATTGCAGATAGAAACAGTTAAGATACGGTGGGCCCTCGTCCGATATACTGGCATCCTTATAAAAAGAGGAAAATTTTAAGACAGACACAGAGGGAAGATGGCCAGGTGAAGACAGGACGGAGATTTGAGCGAGGCAGCTGCAAGCCAGGGAACCCCAAGGATGACCGTCAACCCCCAGAAGCTAGAAGAGCAAGGAACATTTCTTCCCTGCAAGCTTCAGAGGGAGCACAGCCCTGCCCACACCTTGATTTACGACTTTTAACCCCCAGAACTGTGAGACAAGACATTTCTGTTGGTTTCAACCCCCCAGTTTGTGATATTTTGTTACGGCAGCCCTAGCAAATTAAGATACCTATTTTAACTACAAAGCATGAAGATTTCCAAAAAAGAGAAGGAAGGATGTTTTCCTAATTGTAAATAAAACCCTACTTATATCTCACTCCTGAAATTCTTCTTAAAAGGGCCACCACAAACAGAATTTGCTTGGTTTCATAAGTAAGCCATTTTATCTCTTAAAAAGGCATTAAAGGGAATGCAAGGGTAGTTCAGTGGTAGAATTCTCACCTACTGTGTGGGGGACCTGGGTTCGATTCCCAGTCTATGCACTTCCAAAAAAACCAAATAAACAAGCAAATAAAAAACAAACAAAAATTCTACAAGTGGTGCTGCAATAACGAGATACTCACATGGAAAAAGAATGGAATGTGACTCGGCCATACAGCATACAAAAAAAAGGCATTAAAAAGCAATCAGATGTGTGTGTGTGTATGCATACATATACATATCTTCCTAATGAGCATCCCTTTCTGAACTGATTTCCCAATTTTTAGTTTTCCTGTTAGGTTACTTTTCCATGTCTGCCCTTTTCCAATGGGGGATCCAAAAAGAAGCTTGGTATTTACTTTCCAGCTAGTTCATCATTCAGATTAATTGTGTGTATCTTTACGCCCCAACTGGAATAACCGAGGTCATTAACAATCCAGTCTACACAAGCACTGCCTTTCTGGAAGATACCACCGCCGACCATATTTATAAATTTAGTCTCAGATTATTTCCTCTTCTCAGTAAGGGTAGCTTCTATTCCCCCTGAGCCATCAAGATCTCTTGATCAACTACATGACTAAGCTAAGACAGAAATCACTATACACTTATTTTGTATTACTCTCTCACAGAAAATTAACCAGGGAAAATTAAGTGGTTCAGTATTTCACCCCAAAGCAGGCTGACTCCCCACCAGCTGCTGGGGGTGCCTAAGTATGTGCACCTCAGGAAGACCAGAGACTGAGCAAGAATTCAGCACTCAGGTCCCAGTCTCATACTCAACTGAGGCAGCACCGGCCTGCCTATGGACAACCACTGACAGAGTTTTTCTTGGGACTGACTGGGGACGGTGACCCATGACATTTGCATGTCCTTGGGGAGGGCCTGGCACAGCCCAGTTTTCTGTGACAGGACAAAAGAGACTGGGAGTGGATGGACATAGAGAAGGATCTTCCAGCAAAGGTGGGCTGGGGACAGACCCTGCCACTGGCCTGGGGAGTAAGTGCAGGGCAGAAGAGAAATGTGGAGGAGGCTATGAGCTCCCTGACCACTGGATAGTCCATGACTCCTTTCCTCTGTGTCCCCACGGCCAGCTCTGAGCCCAGCACAGTAACCCTCCATAACGGTTGGTCAAATACAGGTTAGGCCAAGCTGGCATTAGTAATGGGGTGGGGGTGGGGGGGGTTGTTCAACATGGATCCCATGGGAGCCACACGGCTCGGCAGAGCCCTCCATTGGGGATGGAAGTTGGCAATGTTCAGTGGTTCATGGGTGCATGGTTGGCATTGGGGAGGGGGTACAGGGACCAGATGGGGTTCCAGAGAACAGTCTGGGATACAGAGGGAGGACTTCAAACATTGGAGCATAGCTGGTAAGAACAGGCAGGACAAAAGGGCCCAAGGGGGTTGACCGGTACCAAGACAGAGACTCATCCATGACAGAGACAGAGAGGAGCCAGGCGTCGGAGTGGTGGGTGTGTTGGTCAGGGTTGGATCAGCAGGGTGCCCTAAGCAGCCACGCCACAGAAATAGAGCTCCAGGCACTGCTTCTGCACAGGGCCCAAGCCTGGGGGACCCAAGGGGTCCAGGGTGCAGTGGGAGGGGGAGGAGGTTCAGAAGCTGTGGGAGGACAAAGTCTGTGCCTCATCCCAGTGAGACAAACGGCGCCACGCCGGAGAGGCAAGGCCATTTAGGAAACTGTCTTTCCAGTCAGTTTGCAACTGCTTTCTTCCACTTCAAACTGTGCACTGTGAAAACCAGGCAGCATGTCAAAAAACGAGCTGAAAGAGTGTGAACTAGAGTTTTAGTGGTCTTGAGAAAATTTGAAGTTTTGGAGTTTTCCCGAAGCAGAGGTCATATAATGTTCCCGGCTTCACCTGGTGGGAAAACTGGGCCCCTGAGTTTAACTGGGGATGGAAGTTCCCTTCACCTGAGCAAATGATGGCTAAACGGAGAAACTGATCAAAGGACGATAACACCTGAGCCCGGAGGCACATGCGAGTCCTGCCTTCTACAGAAGGGTTTCACACACACACACATTCACATAGCCTCACACTCATGCACACTGACACACATGCTCACATGCGTGCACAATCTCACACTCACCAACACACACATACTCCCAGACACTCTCACACATCCATATACATCCTCATAGACACGCTTACACTACACATTCACACAGACTCATATACACACAATCACACAATAACTGACACACAGGCACACTCCCAACTCTCTTTCACACACACACTCACACAATCATATACACCATCACATACACTGGCACCCACTCACACACAATGGAAGTTTCGACTGAATGGATCAGCCTTTTTTCTAATACTTTCTGTATAGGAAACATGTTGACAGACAATATAGAAAATGTGTGATTTTGACAATATTATGAAGGTAACCAGAATAAAAGTGATCAGAAATATGCTAAAGTTTCACAACTCACTTTGGTACTTCATCATTTATCAAAGACCACGGGCTCCCCCTAAACTGCGGATTGTCTTCTCTTAGTAACGAGAGTCAGACGAGGCCCTGTAAGGTTTTGTAGATTCAGGTGCCAGATTCCCAGAAGGTTCCCTCCGCCTGCCTTCTGAGAGCCGCTCTTTCCCTCGCTGCTCACTGCCACCTAGTGAATTTATCTGGGAAGGAAACCATGGTTGGAAAAGGAATGCTGTTCAGAAGGCAACAGCAGAGCTGGACGGTGCTGGACCTCTTGCCAAAAGGGCCGCGGCAGAGAAGGTGATACGCAACCCTCCAGAAACAGAACATGCACACATACAAAGCCAGAGTATGGTAGAAGTTTCTGGAAGGTGTGGGCCGGGTGAGCAGATAGTAACAATGCAGGGTTTTAGGTCATTGCGGTGGGCTAGGGCTCCCTTAGGTCCTCCTCTCTGCGCCCACACATGGGCCAGGGAGCTGAGGGGTTAGGATGGTGCCAATGAGGACCCCATGGGACGATGGGTAGTGGAGAGAGGGGCCACGAGAATAGGCATGCGGCCATGTGCTGCTGCCCTACGGCCCCTGCTCGAGTCCCACACAGTGCTGTGACAGGTGTGTGGCCCTCTGCCGTCTACCAGGGCTGGGCAGTGATGGAGGAGGCTCGTTCCTCTGTCACCCTGCACAAAGCTGCTGAGAGTGGGGCTCAACCTGGCAATGCCTTAAACTCCCACCTGCTTGGAGCACACCTTGCCCGTCTGTAGGGGTGTGAAATTTGAGAGAGGGGCCCTTGAGCATGGGCTCGGGGAAATGCACTGTTCAGCTGGGGAGTGAGACCCGGGAAGCCTCCAGAGAGAAACGCTGAAGATTTGCAGAGGCTTTTGTCATTAGAGAGTGTGTGTGTGTGTGTACATATATTTTTGTGCATCTGAATATGTGTATACGTGTGTCTTGTGTGCATGTGTGTTTCTGTGTTTCTTCCGTGTGCATGCAAGTGTGCATGTGCAGGTATGTCTATGCGTGTGTGTGTTTCTCTGTTGTTTGTGTGCATGCAAGTGTCCCTGTGCAAGTGTATATACAAGTCTCTGTATTGCTTGTGTGTGCATACAAGTGTGCCTGTATGCATGTGTGCTTTTGTGTTGCTTGTTTGTGCATGTGAGTGTGTCTGGTGCACGTGTAACAGTGTGTGTATGTGTTCATGTGTACACTCGGGGCCTGACTACATTGTGCTCCTGGCGATGTGCATTTTCTCTGCAGGGTGAGTTTTAAGGATTGTGATAACAAACAGGATGCTAACATTGTTTAGCTCAAAAACTAACAGTCAAAGTACCCAACGAATTTAATAATTAACCAAAGCCAAAATGAAACTCAGATTTTTCCCTCAGAAGATCACTGACCCATCCACCTGAGGATGTCTCTCCTGACACATCCTCCAGAGTAAAAGCTTGCCTGTGCCTGACCGAGAGGCAGGCTGTGAAAACACTTCACCCTCCTGTTCTTGGATAAATGAAGGTGGCCGTCTCCTCTGTTGAGTTTTTTCCCTGGCACCAATTATTCAGTGCTTCTAGTAGTTCTAGGATAGGGCCCTGACTAGGATCTGAATTCCTATAGAAATCTCTAGGCAACTTTGGGGCAACTGACTTAACCCAACTTTGCAAATGAGTAAGCTTTAAAATATTAGATGTCTCCCTCCGAAGTCACAAAAGATGAGGCGCTTTAAAGGAGGAAGTTTTAAGCATCTAATGGTGCATGGGGCTTACCTGGACAGGCCATGAAAAGAGGCCTGGGTTCTGCCGGCCGGGAGCCTGGGACACACGTGAAGAGACAGCCCAATGGAAACTTGACAATGGCCTTGTTTCCCACCCACCCTGCGGGGCCACACGCCATACAGCTTGACTAGCTGTGCTGCATTCTACTCACTCACTAACCAGCAAAAATGTGCCGATTTGTGGAAGACACCACGTTACCCACACGTACCACACTCTCTATTCTGCTATCTGTAAGAAACATCAGAAATAGAACTTTTAAAATATTTTTTAAATTTTTCAAAAAAAATTTTTTATGGGAGATGTTATAGGTTTACAGGAAAATAATGCATAAAGTATAGGGTTCCCATATGCCACCCTATTATTAGCACCATGCATTGGTGTGGTATGTTTGTTACAATGACGAAAGAGCATTATTACAATTGCACTATTAACTACGGTTCACGGTTTACATTAGGGTTCATTGTTTTTGAAAATTTTTAATTATTTAAATGAGTCAGTGAAATTAAAAAAAAAATCCATTATGATTCTCTACAGATGTTTGCTTTCTGGTTGACTGTAAGGATTGGGGCAGTAAAGAGTACGAATAATTAGATGATGGCTATTATTACTGCGCATTCACTGTGTGCTAGGCAACTGTACTAAATGCTTTTATGTGAAATACCTTTTTCGGCTTACTTAATTTTCATGATACCCTTTAAGTTAATATCACTATCTCCGTGTCACATAGGAGGAAATTGAATGCTCAAGATTAAACAACTAATACACGACCACTGAGATTCAAACTTTGGGTCGTGGGGTGTCAAATTCAGTGCTCATAATTGTTATATTTATGGATATATTATGGATCAGGAATATAGTTTTGGATATCTTATTTCTTTTCTAGTCCCATTTTTGCAGCCCAGGAAGCTCTTGCTGGACTGTTATGGTTGCCTTTAAATGGGTCACCCTCAATTTCTCTCCTCCAAATAATCCATCCCTGTAAACGGCCACCAGAGTTATCGTCTCCAAACACAAGGCATCTCACTCTCCACACTCTCCAAAAGGTCTCGATGGCTTCACTGTTGATAAAGTCAACACTCCATGTGCAAAGGCCCCACAGTCCTGCCTCTTGTCCTATCTCTGTGCTCACACAGAGCCCCCATTTTAGCATTCCCAAGACCCTGGCTGGAGCCACGTCCCCGACTGGCTGCCCTTCTGGGCTGGGAGCTTTCCAAGGGTTGGACCTGGACCGGAATCCCAGCTCTGCCAGGTGCTGACAGTGTGGCCTTGGGCAAGCCACATCACTTCTCTAGGACTTGTTTACTTCACCTGAAAACATACCTGAGTGAAAGCATCACAAGAGATAACAGTTGTGTTCCACTCAGCTGGTTCCTAGGACACAGTTTACAGCAAAGGGAAGCTGTTTTTATTTGCCTTGGGAAATTCGATGCACTCTCTTAGGTCTTTCTTATGGGCCCTGCACCATCTTAACTGAGCTTCAGATCCCACTAATTCCAGTTTCAGGCCTGACTTTTCACCTAAGCCCCAAATCCATACTTCGGCTTCAACTTTCCTCTGAGTCCTACTGCTAATAAAATTTCAATTGCCTCTCCCAGATGTAATCAGTAAAATACTCATTATAACTTAAATTTACATGGCAGAGTCAGGAGAGAGATGGGAGGTAGAAGAGGGTAAATATCAGAAAATTGTGAAGATAATAATTATGATAAAAATAGCTAATAGGAGAAGATGGCGGCTTAGTAAGACGCGTGGATCTTAGTTTCTCCTCCAGGACAGCTACTAGGGGAGTAGAAACGACACAGAACAGCTCCCAAAGCCATGACAGAGATAAAAAAGACAGCGTACCCCATCCTGGAATGGCTGGCTGGCTGAGAGAAGCCGCTCGGGTGAGATCACCGAGGCGCGCGGGCTTCACCGGGCAGGGCGGCAAGCGGCCGGAGTCACTCCCTTCTCCCTTCCCGGGCCGGCTGGGAGAATTGGACAAGCAGTCCCCTCAAACCGCGGCGGCTGGCGCCCACACCACGCGCGGCCCCCCGGACCAACTGAGAGAATTGGATCGGAAATCCCCAGGCCGCGGAGAACAGTGACGGGGTGTGTGGGGGGCCCTTCCAAACCCGTGACTCCCCGGGAACGTGCACTCTCCCGGGTGGGCCGCTACAGCTGGAGCCCTCCTGCCACGCTTGTCGCCCGGGCAACTAGGAAATTCGGATGGGCGCTTTCCCAGGCTGCGGCGGCCAGCAACCCTCCCCGCATTTGGACCCCGGGCCGGCTCGAACCCTTCCAAGCCGCTTCAGCTAGCGAACCTCCCGGACGGCGAGAGTTTTCCAAAGTTAAAGGACCCACGGCACCTTTTACTGGTGGGACCCGCAGACAAATGTGTGCCACGAGCGCCACCTACTGGGCATGAAAAGAAAAACAGAACCCAGAGATTTCACAGAAAAATCTTACAACCTTGTTGGGTCCGACACCCAGGGAAATCTGACTAAATGCCCAGACGCCTGCAGCAGAAGATAACTATCCACGCTCAGAAGATTGAGAATATGGCCCAGTCAAAGGAACAAACCAATAGTTCAAATGAGATACAAGAGCTGAGACAACTAATGCTGAATATATGAACAGAAATGGAAAACCTCTTCAAAAACGAAATCGATAAATTGAGGGAGGACATGAAGAGGACATGGGCTGAACATAAAGAAGAAATAGAAAAACTGAAAAAACAAATCACAGAACTTATGGAAGTGAAGAATAAAGTAGAAAAGATGGAAAAAATAATGGATACCTACAATGATAGATTTAAAGAGACAGAAGATAGAATTAGTGATTTGGAGGATGGAACATCTGAATTCCAAAAAGAAACAGAAACTATCCGGAAAAGAATGGAAAAATTTGAACAGGGTATCAGGGAACTCAAGGACAATATGAACCGCACAAATATACGTGTTGTGGGTGTCCCAGAAGGAGAAGAGAAGGGAAAAGGAGGAGAAAAAATAATGGAAGAAATTATCACTGAAAATTTCCCAACTCTTATGAAAGACCTAAAATTACAGATCCAAGAAGTGCAGCGCACCCCAAAGAGATTAGACCCAAATAGGCATTCTCCAAGACACTTACTAGTCAGAATGTCAGAGGTCAAAGAGAAAGAGAGGATCTTGAAAGCAGCAAGAGAAAAACAATCCATCACATACAAGGGAAACCCAATAAGACTATGTGTAGATTTCTCAGCAGAAACCGTGGAAGCTAGAAGACAGTGTGATGATATATTTAAATTACTAAAAGAGAAAAACTGCCAACCAAGACTCCTATATGCAGCAAAATTATCCTTCAAAAATGAGGGAGAAATTAAAACATTCTCAGACAAAAAGTCACTGAGAGAATTTGTGACCAAGAGACCAGCTCTGCAAGAAATACTAAAGGGAGCACTAGAGTCAGATACAAAAAGACAGAAGAGAGAGGTATGGAGAAGAGTGTAGAAAGAAGAAAAATCAGATATGATATATATAATACAAAAGGCAAAATGTTAGAGGAAAATATTATCCAAACAGTAATAACACTAAATGTCAATGGACTGAATTCCCCAATCAAAAGACATAGATTGGCAGAATGGATTAAAAAACAGGATCCTTCTATATGCTGTCTACAGGAAACACATCTTAGACCCAAAGATAAACATAGGTTGAAAGTGAAAGGTTGGGAAAAGATATTTCATGCAAATAACAACCAGAAAAGAGCAGGAGTGGCTACACTAATATCCAACAAATTAGACTTCAAATGTAAAGCAGTTAAAAGAGACAAAGAAGGACACTATCTACTAATAAAAGGAACAATTAAACAAGAAGACATAACAATCATAAATATTTACGCACCGAACCAGAATGCCCCAAAATACGTGAGGAATACACTGCAAACACTGAAAAGGGAAATAGACACATATACCATAATAGTTGGAGACTTCAATTCACCACTCTCATCAATGGACAGAACATCTAGACAGAGGATCAATAAAGAAATAGAGAATCTGAATATTACTATAAATGAGCTAGACTTAACAGACATTTATAGGACATTACATCCCACAACAGCAGGATACACCTTTTTCTCAAGTGCGCATGGATCATTCTCAAAGATAGACCATATGCTGGGTCACAAAGCAAGTCTTAACAAATTTAAAAAGATTGAAATCATACACAACACTTTCTCAGATCATAAAGGAATGAAGTTGGAAATCAATAATAGGCAGAGTGCCAGAAAATTCACAAATAGGCAGTCAAGCCAACTCACCTGGGACAGAACAGTCTCTTCAACAAATGGTGCCTAGAGAACTGGATATCCATATGCAAAAGAATGAAAGAAGACCCATATCTCACACCCTACACAAAAGTTAACTCAAAATGGATCAAAGATCTAAACATTAGGTCTAAGACCATAAAACAGTTAGAGGAAAATGTAGGGAGATATCTTATGAATCTTACAATTGGAGGTAGTTTTATGGACCTTAAACCTAAAGCAAGAGCACTGAAGAAGGAAATAAATAAATGGGAACTCCTCAAAATTAAACACTTTTGTGCATCAAAGAACTTCATCAAGAAAGTAGAAAGAGGGCAGGCCATGGTGGCTCAGCAGGTAAGAGTGCTTGCCTGCCATGCCCGAGGACCCGGGTTCGATTCCCGGTGCCTGCCCATGTAAAAAAAAAAAAAAAAAAGAAAGTAGAAAGACAGCCTACACAATGGGAATCAATATTTGGAAACGACATATCAGATAAAGGTCTAGTATCAAGAATTTATAATGAGATTGTTCAACTCAACAACAAAAAGACAGCCAACCCAATTACAAAATGGGAAAAAGACTTGAACAGACACCTACCAGAAGAGGAAATACAAATGGCCAAAAGGCACATGAAGAGATGCTCAATGTCCCTGGCCATTAGAAAAATGCAAATCAAAACCACAATGAGATATCATCTCACACCCACCAGAATGGCCATTATCAACAAAACAGAAAATGACCAGTGCTGGAGAGGATGCGGTGAAAGAGGCACACTTATCCACTGTTGGTGGGAATGTCAAATGGTGCAACCACTGTGGAAGGCAGTTTGGCGGTTCCTCAAAAAACTGAATATAGAATTGCCATACGACCCAGCAATACCATTGCTGGGAATCTACTCAAAGGAATTAAGGGCAAAAACTCAAACGGACATTTGCACACCAATGTTTATAGCAGCGTTATTTACAGTTGCAAAGAGATGGAAACAGCCAAAATGTCCATCAACAGACGAGTGGCTAAACAAACTGTGGTATATACATACGATGGAATATTATGCAGCTTTAAGGCAGGATAAACTTATGAAGCATGTAATAACATGGATGGACCTAGAGAAAATTATGCTGAGTGAGTCTAGCCAAAAACTAAAAGACAAATACTGTATGGTCCCAATGATGTGAATCGACACTCAAGAATAAACTTGGAATTTGTCATTGGTAACAGAGTTCAGCAGGAGTTAGAAACAGGGTAAGATAATGGGTAATTGGAGCTGATGGGATACAGACTGTGCAATAGGACTAGATACAAAAACTCAAAAATGGACAGCACAATAATACCTAATTGTAAAGTAATCATGTTAAAACACTGAATAACGCTGCATCCGAGCTATAGGTTTTTGTTTTGTTTTGTTTTGTTCTTACTATTATTACTTTTATTTTTTTCTCTATATTAACATTCTATATCTTTTTCAGTTATATTGCTAGTTCTTCTAAACCGATGTAAATGTACTAAGAAACGATGATCATGCATCTATGTGATGATGTTAAGAATTACTGATTGCATATGTAGAATGGTATGATTTCTAAAATAAAAAAAAAAATGGACAGCACAATACTACCTAATTGTAATGTAATTATGTTAAAACACTGAATGAAGCTGCATCTGAACTATAGTTTTTTTCTTATATATTTTTGTATTTTTGTATTTTTATTTTTATTTTTTCTCTATATTATCATTTTATTTCTTTTTCTGTTGTCTTGCTATTTCTTTTTCTAAATCGATGCATATGTACTAAGAAATGATGATCATACATCTATGTGATGATATTAAGAATTACTGATTGCATATGTAGAATGGAATGATTTCTAAATGTTGTGTTAGTTAATTTTTTTAATTAATAAAAAATAGCTAATAGTTATTGAACACGGTATGTCTGGTCCATTTCTAGGTGATTTATGTATATTTACTTATTCAACTTCAAAAAACTGGTGCAATTTTTAAAGATCCCATTCATGGTGGGACATTAACACTCTGAGAGGTGAAAAAGCTATTTAATGGAGAGCCAGACTGGAACCAAGGGAGGGAGAGCTAGCACCCTCTCCCTCCCTTAGCTGTCCATCTGACCCTCAACAACCTGTTCCTGTAGAAGATGCAAACCCAGTAGGAGAGCACAGACCTTGCTTTCACTCCAAATGCGCCCTCCTTGGTTTGCAAAATCAGCTCAGCAAAGCCCATCAGCCTGTCATTCACATCATCTTCTTTTCCATTCTTGTCTGGATTCACAGACCCCTATCAGTGTAGCATCATTTAGTGCATGGGGTGAAAGAAGCATTTCATTTCCACTTCCTATTCCCCTCTTTTTTTAAATCTAAAGTAGCACAAATTTTGGAGCTTCAAGGAATTTTTAGAAACATTCTGTTGTAGCCAGAGCTTGGTAGACTTGGAAAGTTGGGGGAAATGCCTAGACCAACTCCCCATCACAAATATTTTCAAATTATTTTATCGTTGTCTGCATGGATAAGCTGAATTTTGGTTCTGGGAAACCCAGTCTACCCCAGAAACGTGTTCTTAAGTTTATTCCATTCCTGTGGGTGTGGACCCATTATAAGTAAGCCCTTTTGGTGAGGTTAGTTCAGTTAAGGTATGACCAACTTCAATAGGTCTTAATCCGATTACTCGAGTCCTTAATAAGAAAATTAAGTTCAGACACAGAGAGAGAAAGCCACAGGAAGTAAGAAGTTGAAATCAATGAATCCTGGAAGAGAAGGGAGCGACCAGGAAGTGCCACCATGGGCTGTGCCACCTGGCAGAGGAGCCAAGGATCACCAGCAGTCAACCTCAGAAGGCCACGGTCTTTGGAGAGAAAGCATCACTTGGAGGACGTCTTGATTTGGACTTTCTTTAGCCTCAAAACTGCAAACTAATAAATTTGCATTGTTTAAGCCAACCGCTTTCATGGTTTCTACTTAAGCAGCCTAGGAAACTAATGCACCCAGTGTGGGAGTTTTTAGGAGGAGCTATTAAAAAAGATGGCTCTCCCATATAACTCTTTCCAAAAGAATCTGAATCAATGAAAGAACTAACTCTCTCTCAGTGCATATGCCATTTAGGATTGGAGACATTATTTTTCAGACTCTTGAGGTCTTGGGATCAAACATGCATCTGAATCAATATGAGCAAAGCCAAACATATTTCTGGTCGCTAAAGTTAAGATTATTGAAGATTATTCCAAACTGGAAATGTAGCATATCATTTTTTTTTTGATTGATGGGATTTTAAGTGGATTTCTTTTCTCCCATACTTCAGAAGTTTTCTAATAATCAGAAAAATTAAAAATAAGGGAAAAATAGTCATCTGCTCACTATAGTGGGAAAAACTCAGAACCATAAACTTGGGATGTGGATCCAATTTTGACTCTGTATCTCCTTGGCTGTGTAACTTGGGGTGTGTCCTTTAGTTGCCCAGCACCTGGCTTCTGGTCTTCACAATGTCTTGATTGGAGGGAAAAGAAGGGTTTAGATGTTGGGTACAGCAATTAAGATACCTGCCAGCACCTCTGCCCACCCCCACCTGCTGCCACCCTGGCTTTCTGCTGCTCTGCTTTAGCGTGCTATATGTTTTATATCTTAAGAATCCCCATAATATTAATAGTAAAAAACATTTTATTTATAATAAAACAAATAAGTTTGAAGCCTCTGAGCTAGGTGGGAGCTAAGACCCTTTTCACCCATGGATCCATAATTCTCTTGCCAATATCATATCTCATGAAGACTATAGGACCTTCCAGAACTTTCTACAGTCATCCTTGTCAGGGGTAATGATGTGGGCAGAACTGACTTGGAGTGGTGCCAAGACACATCCCGGGTTGCTTTCTCAAGAGTTATCCTGCTGCAGGATTATTTGTGTGAACAGGCCTACCGGATCTGCTGATCAAAAGATCTTTCCTCATGCTCACCATTGGTTGGAATTTCAATGAAATTCATTTATGATTTATTACAATGTAGATGTGAATTAGTTTTAGCAGATGTTTTTGCTAAAAAAAGAAGAAGAGAGGAACAAAAATGATACTTGGAACATAAGGAGAAAGGACATTGGGTGAAGAATAAACTGATGAAGAAGGACCTGGCTGCATGGAAGTCATCTCCATTCTACCTTCAAGTCTGATCTCTAATGTTAATACCACACAGCACAGAGCAAACACAGCACAGTACAACACATCACAACCCAGTGCAACGTAACACAGCACAGCCCGGCATAATGCAACATACCATAGTACAACATGGCACAACATGACACGACACAACACACACAGCAAAACACAGCACAGCACAGCACAACACAACACAATAAAACTCTCCCCATAAATAAGGACTATAAACCTATCCAAAGATAAATCATAGAAGTCCATTCTCCTTCTCCTCCTCCCTCTTCATTTGGTTTGCATATTTCCTACCAAGGGCATCTCATCTAGCTTAGGCATGTCTCTCACTGGGTGTTTGATGACCTCTGTCTCTCAGCTAACTGAAGAACTTAAATTAGAAGAATAGGAAATGCAGATTTCTTCCAAGTTAAGCATATTTTGAGAAAATACAAGATACAAAAGAGCTCAGGAAATGCCACAGGAAAGGAACACATGTAGGACATCCTCAGTTGGGGAGACGCTTTGGTAAGTCACAGACCCTAATGTTCCTGCAAGATTTCTGAAATAAACATTCACAGCATGTAGCTTAATCTCTCAGAATAGACAGGCTGAATAATGGTTTGTTCATTTCTTATTAACCAAACTTTTGATTACAGAAGGTATGTCAGGATGCCCTGACCACAGATTACCGAGATTCAATTCAACTCACATAATGCATAAGACGTTGGCCTATATTACAATCCACAATTTTAAAAGCTTTGGAAATTAAAGGACATTTTCTGGGGGAAAAGGATACCTTAGCAAAACTTTCCTCAGCTATATTGTCTTCCCTAAGTTTTCTTAATGTTGTATGCAGTGAATATCTGAACTTCAAAAGTTTGCTCGATTCAATGAATTTGGCTTCTAGTGCACTAGAAAAAAATGTCCTGTGGAAATGGGTTCTTGAAAAAAGCCTGGTTAGGGTATTTGCATTTTGGCATGTAGGCCTTAAAGAGATCTGACAGCTCAATTTTCCAAGATGATATGCAGAAAATATGAAATTAACTCCCAATTATATCTGGGGCAGTGATTATGTGGAAGGGAAGGGGGAGTTACTTACAGGGCACCTTGTCATGGTCCAACATGTAGCTTGTCATTTTCTAACAATAAAACCTCAGCCTATAAAAAATCAGGAGCACTTGAAAAAAAGTTGGGGTGGGGCGCATGGAATGATCTCCTTTTTGCTGTCTTTGGGCCAGTCACACCTAGACTCATAGCCCCAGCCTCCCCTTACACAGATGTCTTGAACTGTAGTAGGTTCCCTATTGAAGCCCTTGGTCTTTTGCACTTTAGGGTGACAGGGCCTGCCAGGGTCAACTCCAACATTCTTTTTCCTTTTCTCTGTGTAGCAAAACATACATTTTAATCAGATCAGCAATGCCCATCTAAAATAGTACACAAATCTGTCTCCACTCAGAGTTAGATGTGTTATGTGAATGAGTTTTGGCTGATGTGATGTTAGTGGAAGGTTGTTAAAAGGAAGGAGTATCAAATTCTCTCCCTTCTTCTTTACTGCAGCGTGGAATATGGACATGATGACTGGATCCCAAGTAGCCATTTGGGGACATGAGGAGATTTAGGGAGGATGGTTGGAGCAGCAAGATAAAAGTGGCCTGGGTTCCTGATAACAGTGGAACCTCTATTACAGGCCTGGCTTGTCTTTCAGATTCTTTCTTCATGAGAAATAAATAAATATCCATCCTGCTTAAACCACTTGGTTTTAATCCTTGCATGCCTTAGTTTTCCTCTTATCTATGGCTAAATGTAAACTTAACTGCTATAACTGGTCTTTCAAATTTCAGGCTCCAATTAGTAAATCATGGCTGAATTACCAGAGAACTTTCTAAGGGGGGGACCTCATCTTGGTTGCTCACTCTATGGGCCAGAATTTTATTGGAATGGTTTGCTGGAAGGTCACCCAGATTCATTCTATCTACCTAGTTATCTAACTATCTATCATCTACCTATCATTTATCTTTCTATCTACCATCTCTAACTATCAGGAATCACTTTCTTATCTATCGGTCATCTGTCTTATTTATTTTCTGTGTATCATCTCTCTCTATTTATAGATCATCTCCATCTATTTATCATCTATCTATCTAATCTCTATCATCCTTTATAATAATACCGAGAGGGTTTTTTAAACTCCAAATTTCATAAAGACCATAATGGAATAATGAATTGAAAATGACTGAACTCCATCTAAGCTAAAAGAACTATCTACAATCAACAATTCCTGTAGGCTTAAGTAAAGACAGCAACTATAGACAGGCATGATGGGGTTCCAGCTCCTCCTCACAGTGAATTGCAGTGATGTCGGCCAGTGTGTCAGAGGGAAAGGCCCTCTCTCGGTTTATTTCCCATTCTCTATGGGCCCCCACAGCTCTCAGGGCTCCAAGGCCTGTGCTGTGATGGCTACTCCCTATACTAGATACTTGACACAACCACAGAAACCTCGGTCTCTATCTTTACCATTGCTTCAAGGCCTCACACCAGCTTCCCTTTCTCCAGGATGGTCTAATCTCCAGAAAGGGAAAAGCCATCTATCCATTCCTGGAGCTGGGGTTCCACAGGGGCCCTGCTCAGCCTCCAGATCCCAAATCTCTGCTGTACCACCAGCCTAAGCTAGGCAGAAAAGAGACGGAATGTATAAAGCCAAGACTATCCTCACCCACCTTGTTCCCACTGGTCAGTGTCAGGACTCAGAATTCTGAGGTTGAATCACATGAACTCTCCTATAGTCAGCCACTGTTCTGACCCACGGGGCAGGTGATCTCCTGTAGCGCACCACTGTCTGTACATTTCCTGAGAGGGCAAACCAAAATGCACTCACATAGTTCTATCAGACCAGCCATCATGAAACAACGGTGAGCTGGCTTTGTGCTGAGAGCAGAGCAACAACTCGCTGGCCACCCCCTCCCCCTGACAGTGTCCTGGTTGCAAGGCATGTGTTTGCATTGGCAGCACACCGTTTGAAGATCCAGAGAGTCAGTTGTGGCTAATAGGACACCAGTACTCAGAAGCAGAGCCATGGAGAGCCTGCAGAGTTCTCTCCAGGTGCTGCTGGAGCAGCTTTGTGATGCTATGTTGATGATGTCTGAACACCTGAGAAAAGCCCCAGATCTGACTGGTTTTCCCTGGGAGATCTCGGTACATACTGTTGTGATTCCTCTTATAGTAAAGTGCTGACATACCATCAGGAGGCAAAAGGAGCTAGTGTTAAAGAGCATCATATAGTTCATGAGAAGACTGGCTTGAGATACTAGCCTACAAAGCCCCTGAGTCCTGTGTGGTGGATGTTGTCCTCACTTTATAGAGTCTATGCTTGGAAGCACTCAATAAAAATCTGAACGGCTCTTCACTTGAGGACATAGTAGCCCTTCTGGCAAAAGAACAGAAGAGCAAGTCCCCTAAACTCTCACCTCATGGAATGACGGTGGCTCACCTACAAAATCAGACTTAGTCATTCCACAAGGCAGCAAAGTCCCTTCAATGCCATGTGACTGATGCACAGAAGACCTTGAAAACTTCTCAGATGAACAGAGAACAACTTCAGAAGAAAATAACTGATATAGTGTGAATGAGAACATGCATCTTCAGGAAAATCTACAAGTGGTTTCTCAAGAAACTGTGGGATTCAAGAAAACCATGCAAAAAGCAAACAGAAAAAAGTGACTGAACACTCCAACGCAAGAATGAAAGGGGTTGTGGAGGGTAAGGATAACAAGTAAAGTCTCTCAGTGAAACCATGCTGAAGATCATACATTTGCTTGACCACTTTTGAGACACTTACACGGATGATGGAAACTTGGAATTAGACAAAAAGAGGGAATCCAATATTGGAGATCACCTAGTCTATCAGTCAGCAATTGATCTGAATAAACTCGCAAATACTGAGAATTTAATTGTTTCCTCTGAAAGGCTAGAAGGAGAAACATAAGAAATAGTCAAGAAAGTATGTGAATAAAAGCAAGTGAATGAAGAGATTACGTGGGAAATAAAAAGTCTGCAGAATAAGCAAACATCTTTGCTGACTGAAAATCCACAGCTGAAAAATGAGATAGAGAAGTTTTAGAGGAAACTTCAAATACTTCCTGAGGTCCACCAAAAACAAATGCTGCAACTTGAGAGAAATTCAATTGAGGAGAATCTTACTTCTCAGATATGGAGAAGAAACTGCCAAGTATACAGAAAAATCATCTTCAGATATCAGAGCGCAACCTCTACAAGGTGAGGGCTGAAGAACCGGACAAAGAATCGGAAAGAACCACTTTCTTCTATTACAGTCTTATTATATACTATGAGAAGAAAACTCAAGAAGAGGAGATGGAAGCACTGGCTATTGAGAGAAAGGAAAATGATTACAGCAAGGAAATATTGCAAAAGCAGCAACGGAGTCCCCGTTTTTCCCAGTTGGCCTTTACCACTGATATTCCAACTTCAACCTTCAGGAGCCTGAAGGTTTGATTCAGTTTCCACAGCCCCTGAACCCCTACTATCCTCAAAGACAGCAAGACATCTATTGAGGTCTTGGCTCTTTAAAAGTAATATTCATTAATCTAATTTTAGTTTAACTGTTGTCATTTAATTGATGCTACAATTGATGCTCTTTTTGAACTTGATATTACTATAATTTCTAAGATCGTATATATATTTGCTTAACTAAAATAATATATATATTTGCTTAATTTTAAAAAATGGAGCGTTGGTATTTAATCTGGATGTGGGTGGGAGCAGGGCTGAGAACTATGAACTCTGAAAGCCTCAGAGGAAGGAAGATAAGGGACTCCATGCACTGCATGCTGGATCAGAGCTCACTGCACTCATGATTTTCCGGTGTGGAAGTCCTCCCCGGATTGTCACACGGTGGCTCCCTCTCACCCCAGGGTCTCAACGCAAATGCCCCTCTGCTGACTGCTGGGACCCCGATCCAGGGCCCGGCCCATATGGAATGCACATATTAAGAGCTAAAAATGTCATCTTGGTGGCCACTTTTCTTCTGACCCAAGAAATTTACTATCATTTTGTCAGCTTGAAGACAATAAGGTAAGTTTACATATTAGAATAAAGCTTATATCATATATGCATTTCTATATAATAAAATACATGCATTATTAAAATACATCACTATCAAATGATAATGATCATTATCAAATGATAATACATCATTATCAAATGATATTACAATATAACATAATATTATTTATAAACATCATAGTGTATATCTCTAAAAGGTAGGTATTTAAACAAAATATCTATAATGTCATTAGTGCACATAAAACAAACAATAATTAATATTCTCAAATAATCAGTTCTCACCCTTCCCCAATTGATTGTTTGTTTGTCCTTTTTTAGCTATTTGTTTGAAGTAGGATCCAAATAAGGTCCATAAATAGCAAGTGGCTGTCATGTCTTAAGTCTTCCTCTCTCTCTCTGTCTCTCTCTTTTTAAATATTTTATTGTAGTAATATATGTACAACTCAAAATTTCCATTTTAACCATTTTCATGTGTACGATTCCTAGTGTTATTGATTACAATCACAATACTGTGCCACTATCACCAATATCCATACCCTAATTTTTTCATCACTTCAAACAGGAACCCTATACCCATTAAGCAATAATTCTCCATTCCCTTCACCTCTGTCCCCTGGTAACCTGTAATCTGCTCTCTGCCTCTATGAAATTTGCTCCTTCTAAGTATTTATAGAAGTGGAATCATACAATATTTGACCTTTTCTGTCTGGCTTATTTCACTCAAAACAATGTCTTTAAGGTACATCCATGTTGCAGCATGTTTCCTTTTTATGGCTGAATAATAGTCCATGGAATAGGTATATAGCATTTTATTTATCCACTCCTCTGTCGATGGACACTTGGGTCGATTCCACCTTTTGGCAATTGTGAATAATGCTGCTATGAACACTGGTATACGAAATTTGAGTGGAAGGCCCTGGAAGCTTCTCCTACTCTAGGAGATGAACACCACACGGGTACAACGTTCAACTCATTTGGCATAGCTGGGTCATGGGATTGGAAACGAACACGGCTAATTTACAAGGTGGCCTTAATCAACACCCATGTAGAGCTAATTCTTGCATTCTAAGGACAATTATTTCCCAACACAAAGCTTATACCTCTTCATCAAGAACTTAACCATTTTTAGTACGAAGAGAGACTAAGGTGATGATCTGTTTAAAGTAGGCTTAGCGAAAAAAGAAGCAACATGCTGGGTCTTCCAATAGGAAAAATGAGATGAAAAGTCAAAGGATTGAAAACATGCTACTCAAATTTACTAAAGAAATTAAATACAATGGATTCCTGAAAGGCAGAGATAAAATGGAAAATTACCAATATACAGAAGAAAATGGTTCCATAGAAACAAAAACAAATTCAACAGAGAAAGTAGAAAGGGTCAGAAAGCAAAATTCCTCTTAACCCCTCCAAGCCCTTGGCTTCCAACAAAGTTTCCTTGACCTTTGTAGGCCATGTGATTTTCACCTTCTTGACCTATTGGTAAGACCAGCCATGAGGACATTTCTTATATTCAGTTTTGCACTTTATTGCTGTATATCCAATTTCAAGTGCGCTGTGTGTATTTCACAGGTGCCTTCATTCTAAGCGGAAGGCTTTCACAGGTTTGAAGAGTGTAAAAGATTTTCAAGCTCCCTGGCCTCCAGAATAGTATAAATATTTGTATTTTCTGAAATGAGTAACAAATATGGGCTAGGGAAAGGCTGGTTGTGCAAAAGCATGTCAGAAAAACACTCAAGACCACGGCTAGGGGTGTAATATCGCACCCTGCACAGGCTGAGAAGGAGTCATTCATTTATTTTCTCCAATAGTCACTCCCCAGATGAGCACAATATCCAGTTTGGTTCAGTATGATGGGGAGGTTAAAGAAACTGAAAGATCTGCAGAGAAGGAGATGAAATTAACAAAATGATGGGATCAAAGGGAAAGGTCATTAGAAATACACTTTCTTCATCTAAAGACAAAAGTAGAGTTGACCCAATTACTGTTTTCAAGAGCACTGAAATGTGAGCATATTTTACTGCTAGAAACAAAACACATAATCCAATGTGTTTCTCTTTGTGTTTAAGCTGCCATTGAACTTGGAGCAAAATCCCTAACAACTGGTGGAAACTGCTCAGTGTAGGTGCCTGAAAGTTTTCACTTTTTTTGCTCCTTATGATGTCTCTTCTCTACACCTAAGTGTTTTATACATGAGCCACTGAGACTGTTATTGGAAGTACATGTTAAAATAAAATTTACACACTCACAAACATTGCCTTCAGATGTATAAGAATAAAACCAATGTTATGAAAAGGTTGCTAAAAACTTTCAGTCTAGTTTGGAAGGCCAAATAAGGAGAAACTGGTTTATAGAAAGAGTGGAAGAGTTCATTTGAAAGAAAAAGCAATCTCTTCTTATCCATGATCAACTATGGAAACAAGATGTTAAGGGTCTCTGACATTCCTTTCTTTGAACACAGCAAATGTGAGAAGTTTTATAAATTGTTAAGTTATCCTCTTTTTTTTTTATTTGAGAATGCAGAAATAAACATTTTGGATAACTGGGATATAAATCTATTATAAAAAAATGGCAAAATTGAAAGATCTTCCAAGGAAAGGCCAATTCAGCCACTTGAACTATATTTGAGTAGATTTATCACATATTTTGAAAAATACTTCTGAACCTCTTGTTATGCTGAAAACCACTGCATAGGCAATATTTAAGCTCTGATTTTCTTGGGCTTTTTAAAACCGTAGATCTCTGTGCTGTGTGTTTCCCTGATACATGGCTCCATTGAGAATGGAGGGATAACAGCCTTGACTCACTGTTCTGTTGTAGCCATTAGATAGTAATAAAATGCACAGATGTTAGCTCAGAGATAACTACACTTTTCACAGCCCTTCCTTCAAGACAACTTTGTATAAGAGGCATTGCAACCTCTAACCTGGAAGTTAGCCAAGCTTGAAATGCTATGACTGGGTCTACGGTGGGAAGGATCGGTGTGTAGACGACATTAAGACTGAATTTTAATGAAATGAAGCCATTAATTAATTAGTTCATTCATATGAGAGATGCTTATGGAGCACTCCTACCCCTGGAAAAGCATTACATCAGGTACCAAAAAGAGCAAATTGTGATCTTCGCACTGAGAAGCTTGAAAGCTTATTGAAAGAGTAGGTAAAGATGCTTAAAAAAAAGAAACAGTGTACAATAAGATATAGGAGCTTGTCACAGGATCGTATTATTAATGGACAAGTTGATAACAAACAATTTGCATGCTATCTGGAGAAAGAGGACCTCCTGCAGGGCAGGTCTGAGAGGGAATGGGGCTCCCACACAGCCCCTGCAACACTGCAGGTGCTTCATTAGTAAGACTCCAAAAGGCAAAGAGGAATGACAGAAATTTACGGCCTGGAGAATAGTGTGACTAAATGCTCGGTGTTGGAGAAGTTCAAGGTTTATCTGGGACAACGACAAACACGTGGTGTGTGGGAAGGAAGGGAGAAGCACGGGGGTGCATGGATATGCAACTGTGGCCACGGGAACATGTCCTGCGGGGAAGGCCCGGAGCAGCAGATCTTGAATTTAATTTTCTCAGTAATTAGGAACTATGAAGATCGGTGAGCAAGGAGCAACAAGATTGATGAGGCACTTAAGGCAAATTCATGTGGGAGGGATGATTGGCCAGTGTGTGGGGGGAGGATGGGCAGTCCAGAGCAGTTAGGATCACTTTGCGGTGGGCCAGGTGTGGCCGCGTCTGCATTTCCTTCCCATTGATTTTAAAGGTACGAAATGGCCTTTAAGAAATAACAATAGCTCCTTTGGGACCTCACTGTCTTTCCTCTGTAGGCTCAGCTTATAGGAGGGAAATGATTAAGCTTTATATCTTTCCAAATTAAAAAAGACATCCCTCTGTATGCATCCATCTCCATCTTCATTCAATATGTGTAATTATTATAATTATGGAGACCTACAAAGGATTATTAAATAGTGGCTCTGTTTAAGCGTGTGCTGACTGTGAAATACACACTCAGAGGGCAGCCCTGAATGACTGCGGTGGGAGGTGAAGGGCTTGTGTATCAACTGTGGATTCGTATTAAAATCCCTTTCAATGACAGACATTCTGTGTACTTGGAGGGAAAACCAGCTGAAAGAATACTGTGTAGCTTATCAGATTTCCTTTTATTTGTCACCCTTGTTATTGTATAAGAAATTCCTTGCTTAAAAAGCACTACACATAATAAGCCCATTTTCAGAAATCACTTGTTGCCTGTGTTTTCAAATTATCCAAATCAAAGACTAATTATTAAAGCCTTAATTGAAATCAGAAATTCCTTTTTTATATATATATAAAATGTAAGTATATAATGTATATTTTCCCCATCAGGTTTCTATTACTGAAGAGAACATCCTTATTCCTTACATAAGTAAGGAGTTTGACCTGTTGGCTTCTGGGATGGGGGAAGCCCCAGGTTTGTTCCTCTCCACCCCACCCATCCTTTCACCAAGGACACTGACAGCTACTATGGTTGACCAGAAGACTGGATTGGGCCAAAGTCTTATTGGGAGTGTTTGCAAAGCTCAAATACACTTAGGAATGGCTTCTTTTGGAAATCTTGCTTTCTTCCCAAAGTTTCTTTGAATGGTCGGTCACCCCTGTCCATTGCCCACCAAGCCCTCCACCAGCGATTCACGGGTGATGGCTGGGCAAGCTCCCCTCGGACTCTGGCAGATCTATTCCCATCCTCCCTAGTCCTTTTCCTTGGGCTCTCCTCGCTGTGGGTGAGCTCTGGCCTTTCCCCAGCTGGGTCCTATTCTCTGAGATGCAGGTGACTCATTGGGAGCATCACTTGAGCTGGCTTTGGTCCCATACCTCTTGCTATGGTAGAGTCTACTGAGGGCTCTCCCTTAACTCCCTGGGTCTCTCAGGGGAGCATGGCCCCAGTCCAGCTAGCAGTAAAATATCCCTTTGCTGTTCTTAGTTCTCTGTACCTGTACCATTCTAGAAACCGTCACTTGGAGGTGCAGTTGGGTATAGCACGTGCCAAATGCTGCCTTAACCTCACACCAATTGCTACCAACTTCCCAAATGCTGCACTATCCTAGATACAATTGAATCTTCTTTTCCAGAGCTCACTTCCCTGGTGAGACCACTTACCACCAAATGTAGTTCGGGACCAACAAGAAGCAAAAGCCCTTGAAGAGGAGCAGCAACAGCTAGGCTCCAAAGCCTGTGACCTTGGCCTAAAGAGAGGTTCTGCCAGCCCATTCCCACAGTAGAAGAATCCTCGTTTTCTAGACACTATTCTAAAAAGCCCATTTTTCTGTTTCCTCAGCTCTCACGCAATCATAGCCTATAAAGCAGGAGAGGCAGGCCCACGAAGAAGACAGAAATGACCTGAAAGCCTGAACATGAAGGAGAAAGCACAAGAATGATTCGAAACCAGAAAGGCAGGTACAGAGCCAGTCCCTAAAGCCCTAGCCTTAGAGAAAAGGAAGAGCAGCCTGATGCCTCTTTTGCAACAACTAAAATTTTCTGAGAAATCTCAGTGAAAAACAGAGAGGGAAATCTGAGTGTCTGTGGTCAAGCCCCTTTCACAGAGTTTCTGAATCTTGCAAATTCCCCAGGTGAGCCCCCGAGCTTAGCACAGGATTCTTGATGGCCCCTGCGTGGTGGCGCCTGCGGAGCCAGGTCAGAAGGTACCTGAGTGCCACGGAAGGCAATTCAACAGGAGAGGCAGGTATTCACGGAGCAAGGAGGAGTGTTTGATCACAAAGGATTGCCTAGGTATGGAGGAGGCACTGTCAGCTGAGAAATAACAAACTAAACTGCAAGACAGCAAAAACCTTTATTTGGAGTCTTAGAATTGCAATTCCGAGAGCAACCCAAATTATGTCCTGCCATGGCATGTCCAGTCAAGGTTTTTTAGAGGAAAAATCAGAAGAGTATACAAGTTATAGGTGGTTGGTGGATATCTGGGGTACTCTAATTATTCTTCAGGCTTTGCGTACTTGGGCAGTTTGTTATATTAGGCTGAGGTTTGCTAAAAGTCACCTCCAGAAGGACCTCCCAACTCTATTATTAATTTAGCCAAGGTAACTTTATTTTTTTAATGGCACTGACACGTTTTTGCCTGCCTAAGGAATCAGCGTGTGCATTACATTTATAGTGGACTCAATTCAGAACAGTCACATTTTGCATGTAAAACAGCCAGGGCGGCCCGTGGCAACTGCATTGCATGTCACAGCATCAGGTCATCTGGCCACTCCTTGCTGATGGAATGCACAGGTCTCAATCCTTAGCTCTCATGAAATCACAATAATCAGAGGAAAAATCATAATCACTCACTCACCTGGTTATCTGTACCACAACTAGTCTTGCAGTCTTCTTACCATAGACTAAGTTATGGCTTATATAATTGGTTTCTCTTCTCACGTACTCCTAAAATTCAATGTGAAACTCCATTTATCTCCCACCCCTTTGTCTGCCCAGCAGCCCCTCAGCTGGACTGTATTCTCAGCAAACAATAGCCTTGCCCACTGCAGGCACTTCTTAAACATGCTTAAACACACATCACCCCCACTGATCAGTTTTGAGGCACCGACATTGAGGAACACTTGAGATCGGGTGTGTTGGCTGTTTTTTCCTTTGGTGATCTCTGCTTTCATGCATTTAGGTGGAGGGGGTGGTTATGAAAATTTCATGCCCTGCCTCATTGCAGTGCCCTATTAGGAACTGCAGCTGACAGGGGAAAGCAGGGACATGTTTCACTTCTGAAACGTGTGCAGCATCTGTTAGCAAAACCTGAAGCTGCCTTGACAGCTTGCGTTCCACCTCAGATTCCAGCTAAGAACTCACACCAGTGGGTGGTTTCCGCCTGTTTATTCTTCTGTTAAGATCAAATTAGACCGGTTGGAAGTGGTGGGCTGAGCAGACGGGTTTCCTCCTGCAGCTGAAAGCAGATCCTGAGAATCACCCCATTTGCTCATGCTAAGATCTGCCAAGCTCCAGCCTTGCAGATAATACAGTCCTGGCATGGGGGTGCAAGAAAGGGCAAGAGACAGCTTCCAGTGTCTGTTCACAGGACCTGGGGGTGGAAGGGCCTGGTCAGTTATCCAACATGATACCCTCACCCTGTTTATGGCAGCTTTAAAAACAAGCAGCCAACAGATGTCACAATATGAAGTATTCGTCCAGTCCACCGTCCCCCATAAAGAAGAGTGATCTCAAACTGAAACCTGGCACCTTTGGGAGGTGGGAAGTGGCTGTTGGCCATGCAAACCCAAGCCATCCCAGGCCCATGGGCATAATTTCTCTGGGGCCCTATCTTCTCCATGCAGAAATTCACTTGTGCTGCCTTCTTTTCCTGGTTTCAGTTAAGGGGTTGCCCTGTGGGGCAGGAGGGTGCACTTGGCAGGGAGCTTAAGAGTTGTAATGCACAGAGATCCCAGCCACAACTGCACCAGGGCCTCCCCTCTGAAGGGCTGCTCCCACTCCTGTCCAAAAGCACCAAGGTTACCAAGGTTGACCTGGTCCTGGGAGCCTGGTCGCACACCTCACAATGCCTTATCCACCCTTCCTCAAAGCATGCAGCCTAGCAGGCTTCCAGCTACCTTCTCTCCCTCTCATCCTCCTTCATGCTCAAACTTCATGGCCTCTGAAGGATGCTCTCAGCTTTTCCCCCTCTCCCCAGCTTCCGTCATACAGCTATAGCCCTAATAAAGTCCTTGCAAGCACCATCCTGCCTTGGTACCTGTTTCTTGGAGGACCCAAACTAAAGGTTGCTTTCCATTGACCCAGAGAAGGCAAGAGTCCATCAAAGGGCAGGAAGTGAGAAGGGCTGAGCATGACAAAGGCACCCAAGTAAAATTTGCTGGTGAACAAACGAATGAATGAGAGACCCCTAAATAGCTAACCAGGGAGCTCTGGCTTTGAAAGTGAAACTTCTACAAAGCTGTGTAAGCAGCAGTCTGCTGGTCTTTGCCACCAGGCACTGCCCTCCATTCCTAAGGGTGCAGAAGTCCCATTTCCTGGAGTTTAAAAAGTAGAGTTTTGATGCCAGGGACTGGTCTCCAAGACTCTAACAGAATCTTGGCACCTACTCCATTGAGTTCTGGGTTCCAAAGGCATTGAGCAATGAGCACTTCCTTTCCATTCAGTGGGGCCAGAGGAAGGAGAGTGCCCACATGGTCAGGTGAAGGCTAAGGATTCCTAGAAGCAGGACAGGTGGATGGAAGGAGGGAGGAGATATGGCTTCCTCTAAGCAGGGTGGATGTCTATGGGTGCAGGGAGGACTTCTTCTACCTCCACAGAGTGCCATAGTGACCCAGGGGGGCACATTTAGGATAACCCGGATACCTCGGCAGCTGGGGTGGGCTCCTTGGCTATGGGATGCAATCCTGTCTGCAGCCTGGGCTCAGGCAGCGATGCCCCAAATGGTCAAGCAGCTAACAGGACAGCACCTGAAAAATGCAAATATCTGGGGAGACTCTGAACTCACCAAAGAATTTTGGCTCTAAACTTCCTAGCTAGTTTTATCAAGCACTCCTAAACTATCACCTCTGGATTGAGAGCCCAGGATCCTGATTTTTAAGCTTCCCAGAGATTGTTAGCCCTAAGTGTCTTCTACAGGGCCAGTTAGAGATGTGCCAACTGACAATCTTAAGTGATAGAGACCCTTTGGGGCAGCAAACTGATAAGGTAGGGAGGCAACGGACAGATGTTTTGCTGAAAGACCTTCCGTGCTGGTCAGATAGAATTAGGACCACAGGCCCTTCCTCCATGCAGTGCCCAGGAGGTCAGAAATGGACAATCCGGCAGCAGGCAGGCAGTGGGACAGATGGATGGAAGACGTGTGTAAGCTTAGATGTCCGGAAGCACTGCCTTTTATGAATAAAGCCATCAGCTACCTGGAGTTTACTTATTGAAACTTTGTTCCATTCCACAAAAGCATGACTCTTGATTAGAAGAAGATGTGACTCCACCCATTCCAGGTTAGTTTTTGATTGCTAGAGGCTTTAAAAGGGAAAACATTTTGGAGAAATGACAGAAACTTCAGAGCAGAGCTGACACAGATGTAGATGCTTGGAGAACAGTTGCTTCAGAGAACAGACACACAGATGTTTGGAGATTCTTGGAGTCCAGCAGACGTCACCATGAGATGTTAACCTAGCCAGAATCTGGAGAGAGCCAAGGGAAGCCAAGAGATGAAAGCCAGCTCTGGAGAAGCAACGTGAGGAACCCCCACAGGAACAGAGGCTGAAAGCAATGGAGCCCAGAAACAAGGGACCAGTAGATGCGGATCCATGTGACTTCCCAGCTGACAGAGGTGTTCCTGACCCATAGGCTTTCCTTGAATGAAGGTATCTTTTCCTGGATGCCTTAGTTTGGGCAATTTTATAAGCTTAGAACTGTAAATTTGTAACTTGTTAAATCCCCCCTTTTAAAAGCCGTTCCATATCTGTTATTCTGCATTCTGGTAACTTTCAAACTAACACAATCACCTGGGTGGCTTGACACAAGCAAATCACCTGCGTGGCTTGAGACACTGTGGATTCTGATTTGGTAGGTTGGGGCCAAGCTGGAGAATCTGCATTTCTAACGAGTGTGCAGGGGGATCCGATGCTGCTTCTCCATAGATCAGGCTTAAAAACAGGTCACCTACTGTCACCTGTTAGCTGGAGAGAATACCACTTCCAGGTGTGAGAGGGAAGGCAAGATCTTCTGTTAGGTGGTCCTCCTATGTTAGCAAGCCTCAGAATCCCAAGAAGACTTGTGAACTAGATTCCCCACCTCCTTCCAGTTTCTGATTCACTGGTTGGGGTGGGACCCAAGAATCTGCATTTTCAACAAGTTCTACAGCCATGTTGATGCTGCAGTTCCAGGAACCGCACTTTGAGAACCACTGGCTTCATGGCTGAAAGTGCACACTTGACGCCGTTCCTGCCACCTACAGCTGTGCACCCTTGAGCATGCTACTGAACCTACCTGTGCTTCAGTTGCCTTATCAGTTATATGGAGATGATGCTAATAGCAGTATATCCAAATGAGGATGCCATAAATATTAAGGTAATGCACAGAAAGCTTTAGGAACAGTGCCAGGAATCTGCTGATTCCATATCAAGGGCAGTGATCACACTGCACCAGGGTGGACTTCAGAGAAAGAGAGCCTTATGTTCATATCCTAGCTCATGCCCTACCAGCTCCCTGTGTAAATTACCTTATTATCGTCTTTGGTAAATGGAAATTAAAGCACTTGTTGGATTAAATTAAAGGGAGATTAAACGAGGAAATGCATATGAGCATTACATGACTCAAGAGGAGCTGCTGCTGTAATCCTGACAGCAAAGCTGTTTGAAGCCTGCCCTTGCCTTGCCCGAACAAGCCAGTGGGGCTGCACGGCCCTGGGAAACTGCCCCAGGAGGGCCATCAGCCGGAGCCACCCTGCAGCCGCGTTTGCAGTCCATTGAGCGACTTCCAATGAGCCTTCTGATGCTGAGGCCCATGGGCTCTGCTTCCCAAGAAACAGGACACTGAGGTGTTTAGTTATGAAGTTTACAGTTCAAGTGTCCTCTGTCATCACTAAGAATAGCTAGCATGTAACTAGCATAACTAGCACATACCATTACATGCCTAGCACTTAGCTAGCATAACTAGCAAGCAACTAGAGTATAACTAGCATATAACTAGTATAAACAGCACATAGCTAGCATAACAAGCCATAACCAGCACAACTAGTATACAACTAGTATATAACCAGTATGAACCAGCACATAACTAGCATAATTAGCATGCAACCAGCATATAACCAGTGCATATATAAACCAGCACCTATAAACCAGCATAATAACCAGCACACTATAAATCAGCACATAACTAGCATGAACCAGCATATAACTAGCATCATCAGCACATAAATAGCATAACCAAACATTCCCAGCATGCTCAGTGGTCACCTAGGCTTGCCTGTGACTAAACAGTGCCATCCTCTCTTGGTAAGCCCCTGAATCTTTTACGCTGAGGTGGGCTATTTAACTTGCAGCTCAGGGCTTCACCATTTACTCCACCAGCATCCATTAGGAGGATCCGGAAGGTTCTGTTACATGCTATGGACAGTAGGTTTGGGGCAATTATTCCACCGAAGGCCCACCTGCCCACACTATGCTCCCCTGCACCTTGCACGGGGCTAGGCTCTGGGTACAAAACAGAGCTGTTTCCTAAATAGATTCTACAAATGCTGAGAAACCTCAGGACCTCTTCCCTCAATCAGAGCAGTGTAGACTAATCAGATTGCAGTCAGGAGACCTGAATTTGAGTTTCGAATTTCCTGTAAGCTTTTGTGACCTTAGACATAATGGTGACAGCACCAAGTAGTGAACCCCAGCTCTGGGCTGGTACTGTGATCACTGCCTTACCTTCAGCTCTCACAATAGCCTGCAAGGCAGGTATGATTACCCCATTCAGAGAAAATGGAGGCTCAGATGGAGTCAAGTGGCTTAGTAGGTCTTAAGTGTCGGAGCCAAGATTTGAACCTGGGGTGTCTAATCACCAAACACGACCCTATGCAACATCAGGCTCTGACCCTTCCTAGCCTCATCTTCCTTACCTGTAAAAAGATAGGGTGGGATGGTATACAAACCACTTTCACCTCTGGTTAAACCTTTCCTTGGCCTTCCCACAGTGGGAACTGTGGGTCTCCAGCTACAAGTACATACTGTATTTGGTGAAGGACAGAGAGAGAGGAAATACTACTTTTTGGTAATATCCATTTTTCAGAGCAAGGAAGCATGAAGCCTTGTGCATGGCTGTTTTCTAGCTTCCTCTTACAAATGAGGTTGGAGAAAGTAAAGTTAATGAAGCAACTCAGGCACAACTGGGATGCAGCAGGAGGTAATCAAGTCGAGGCTGCGGGACCGTTGCCATGACTTCTCAAAGCAGCCCCCTTGATTGCTGTCTATGAAGATTCCCCCCCACTGATGGATGGTGGGCGCCTCTTGTTTCTTGTAAGCAAATGTGATGACAATATTAAGCAATTAGAAGTAATGTCCCCCAGCTGCTTCTCATGCCTTTGAAATATTATTTCAGATCTGCCAAAATAATTGCAAACCTATTAACAAGGAAGGGGGAGGGGGACAGAAGAGTAGTACTGTTCACCCAAAGACAAAAGGGAGAAGAGTTTCCTTCCAAGACATTCAAAGACTCAGTCATGCTGTCAAACAGCCTGAGGCTTGTGGTGGTCCAATCACATATTTAAGAAGCTTGCTGACTGAACTCTCTAAATATGCAACCACTAAAAGCACAATCAAGGATGGCAAAGCTCATGGGGAGGGTGTCTGGTCAGCTCCAAGGTGAGACAATTTTTCCACCCAGGTCTGGTTATCTGACCTTCAAAATGCTTCAGTCCAGCTAAGTCCAGAAAATATATATCCAATACTTACTATGGACAAAACAAAAATCTGCTGTGGGGAATGCCACACCACATACATACTTGCACACGCAACCCCTGCTATCTCACAGCTCTCAGGCTAGGAGAAGAGGAAGTTCAGACGTCAATAAATAAATCTGATAAGCATTATCACAGAGTACTCAAAAAAGAACTATGAAATCACACAAGAAGCAGAGATTAATTCTGACTCACTTTAATTTGTGGAAATTATTATGGAATATTGTATGCCTACTCTGGAAAAATCTCCCTCTCCAGTGTTTTCTGTATCTATGAATAGTAACCTCCATCCATCCACACAGCTGTCCGTGCTGGAAAAGCAGGCATCTTCCTTCAGGTTGCCCTCTCCCTCACTCCCCACCCCACCCCATCCACCACTGATTCCTGCACACTTTCACCTGTTGTGTTCCTCTACATTCTCCACTTCTTCCATCTCCACGGCAATAACTACTCTAGTTATAACATATGATGGCTAGGATCTGTAAGTACCAGACACAGAGGGAGCAGCCGGAAGCTGCAGCCACGTGCCTTGCCATGTGATAAGCTAAAGATCAAAGATCAGCAGCAGCCCCAGAATGCCACAGTTGCCTGGAAGGAAGCATCACCTTTGATAATACCTTGATTTGGACTTTCATTTAGCCTCAAAACTATGAGCTAATAAATTCCCATTGTTTAGGCCAAACCATTGCATGGTATTTGCTTGAGCATCCAAGGAAGGTAAAATACAAGGTGACAGCCAGCAGCAACTGGGGTGGTGGACATTCACGTTTACACAAAGGAAACTCATCCACTCTGCATAGACCATGTCCTTCTCTTCAGTCTGGATGAACCATCTTAGGTCATGGGCTTACTCCTGGGCCAGTAATAATTGCAAGAAAAATACCACAGAGTGCTAGAATAATCAGAATCCCCTTCTGGAATACTGTATACACATAGACACATTTATAATCTAATACAATCAATGTGCTAAAATAGTTAACCTGAGCAGACATACAATGTCACTGAGGTGAGCGCTACAGTGGATAACTGAACAAAACGTGGGGAAGAAAATAACAGTAATTGCCTGAAGGAAAAGGCTCCATAGAAGAAGTCATAACTAGTAATTTGCCATATTACATATTTATTGTGGCTCTTGGGACCCAAGGCACCACACAAAGATATCATTTATTCATATGGCAAATATGTGAGTGGTAGGTGCTAGAAATATAACAGTAAGCAAAAAAACACAAAGTTCCCGCTCTCATAGGGTTTGGGATCCAAGGGAAGGACTGGCACAGATCAGAGGACTATGTCGTAAGAGGAAATATTGCTGTGCTGCCAGGAAGGGGACCAGCATATGCTTTAAGAGCCTTGAACATGGGCTCACCCAGTAAGAGAGTCCAGGAAGGCTGCCTGGAAGAAGTGACACTTGAGCTAAATCTGGAGAGCCCCTAGCAAAGAAGTGGAGAAAGCACTCAGAAAGAGTTCGAGCTGACCCATGAGGATGGCAGGGCAGAGCGACAGGAAGCACCTCAGCCCTTGAGTTGCTAAGCCAACCAGTCCAGCCTTTGGACTTTTGTTCTGGGAGGTCATTAAGTCCTTTGATTAACACTGGTTTGAGTTGAGGTTTGTTACATGCAGCCCAAAGTAAAATAACCAACACAGAGCACATCTTCCCGTGAAGGTCATAGGGAGCCTCTCCACACTTTGGGGAAGATAAAGATAGAGGAAGGTTTTAAGCCCCCAGATGAAAAGCACCATCGTGGCATGTTGAACAGAGAGAGGCGTGTGGAGCGAGTATGACCAGATTCATTTCCCAGCTGTGTGGCCTTGGCGCTTCTGTGCCTTGGCTTTCTCACTTGTAAACTGGGGATAATGGTCATCTCTGCTTAGCCCCAGGTGCTTCATAATCAGCCTTTTCACTCAGAACTCTCATTCCTATGCCTCTGCTATATCCCAATTGGGTCACTTATTATTCTCTAAATATGTCCTTGTTTTTTTCTTCCATATCTTTGCTCAAAACATTTTTCCCTCCACAGAATAACTTTGGTCCATCTCCAACTATAGAAATCAAACCCATACTTCAAATCTCAGTTCAAATTCTATCTCTACGAAGTCTTCCTCAATTATCCCACAGACATACATGCACTTTACTTCCCCTGAGCTCAGTACTATACTTTGGGCTATTTTTCCTGTTACTTATTATATTTTGCTTTTTTTTTGGATAGTTGTAGGCACCTATGATATTTGCCTTCACCCAAATGTAAAGTTATGGAGGGCAAACACCATTTGCATACTCATTATCCCAAGAGTTCTAGGCACTCAAATCTAATACAAATTTTGGTATGTTTTCCCTGTGAAAACTGAACAAAACATGCTGCTTTGTACATTGTTCTATATATTGGTAATTGAACAAATCTAGAATCTAAGGTTTTCTGCCTCCCATACATGACAGCAGACAGGTCTTCTAGCTTTTGTGATGACAAAATGCATGTGGAAGCACTCTGTAAATTGTATATCACTATGTGCATATTGATTACTATCATCACCACCATCACCAGCATCTTCATCACCACCATCATCATCTTCATCACTGCCATCAGCACCATCAACACCACCATCATCACCATCACTACCGTCATCACCATTGTTATCATTATTATCTTCATCATCATCACCATCAGCAGCAGCAACATCCTCAAAACCCCATAGCATCGCCATCACCATCATCACCATCATCACCATCATCTTTGTCACCGCCATCATCACGATCACCACCATCACCATGCCACATCCCCGCTATCATCATCACCATCATTGCCATCACCACCATCATCACCTCCATTACCATCATTATCACCATCGCCATTACAATCACCCCCATTCTGTCACCATCATCACTGCCCTCAATCAGACGACTGGGATGACGCTGCCCCCAGATGTGACCTCAGCTTCCTTCAAGCTCATCTGCCCCGCTTTCCCCATCACTGTATTGGGAGCATTGGATAAAACGATAAATGTGGAAAAGCATGAGGTGCATGAGTACAAGTCACGCTGCACAATAAATTTTGTTTTCTAGCTGAGAAAATAAGCTTTGCTGGCAAGTTTGCATATCAGCAGTGCAGGAGCTGACTGCAGCACTGTGTTCTCTCCTCCCCTCCTCCATCTTCCCTGAACCCAAGATTTGCCTGATATGGATCTGACCTTTCCATTGATCACAGCTCCCATCTGAATAGCCTACATCTCTCTCTCTCTTTCTCTACCATCATGAACTGGAGAGAAGCATCTTATTACAGCATGTCTAGTGAATAATTCAAGGAACCAAAGCAGAGAAACATTTTTTTCTTTGTTCATTTTATTTAAATTAGGGAAAAGAAAAAAAAACTGCCACTTTCAGAGCCTTAGGAATTACTTACTGATTAAAAACTGCCAATAATTTATAAAAATTCCATTATTATTCCAAGGATATATGAATTGTAGAACATGATTTAGAGTTATCAATTTAAAAACTAGCCTCAGGTCACAGAAAACGTCAATACCAGAGTAGAAAGCACTCAGGAGAACGTGTAGGAAGCTAGTCCTGTTGGGAACAATAAGCCCCAGGCAGTCCTTCTCCAGGGAGGGGGCCAATTATGAACGTGGGAAGGAGGGTCCTTTCTGTCACCTCTGCCAGAACAGTCTTGGATAGATCTCCCTGGGTAATTGGGTTTGTGGAATATTGTTGGGTTAGCATATTCCTGCTCTCTCATCTTTCAGCACTGCTGGGAAATATCTGAAATATAAGATAGGAATGCTCATCTTGGGTCTTAGTTAACATTAAACAACAAAAAGTCCACGGTTGATTTCTGAAGTTGGAAAACCTTGCCTGCATGAGGCCAACTTTCCCATTTCATGGTTACATGGCAGCTGCTCCTGTGGGAGGTGTCCTACTCAGTTCTTCCAAGCTGCAGCATGTAGCCCTCTTTATTCTCTCGCTGTGGTCCTGAGCTTGTCTGCACCCTGCAGACTGGGCTGTGCTCCTTCCATGGGGCTCTGGTGGCTTCAGTGCTTGGGAATCTGCCTGCCTTCTTTTAGCCCAAGGAGACTTCCACCCTGGGCTACTGTGATGTCCACAGATGGAAGAGCACATTCATTGCCTTTTGCTGTTGCAGATGCTTCCCCCTCCTTCCACCCTGATGTCCTCCACTCTAGCCCTTACTGCCAGCAGGAGATCACTGCCAATCTCCTCCAGAGAAGTTTTGTCTTCTACCAACCTGGAGACTCCTTTCTTTGTTTATTGCAATGTGTAGTGTGTAAGCAGCAGTTCCAGGTCATATTGTTAACACATGGCTTACACTGGAGCTCCTCATTCAAATTTGAAAAACAGTGTGATAATTACAGTACCTAAATGTTGTATTTAAGCTATATGGCTAGGTGTGTGCATTGCTACTTATATGCATGTGTACTTTTGTAAGTAAGTATATATATTAATTGACATAAGTATTAAGGCTTTCTATATCCATCTCAAACTCCCTATCTCCTGTTTCCATTAGAAAACTGTTTTGCCTGAGGTCAGGCCTACACACTTTCTAAGTTCTCCAATGCGGCATTCCCCTCGTAGGAGTTTCTTGAGAGCCATGCTTTCCTTTCCATGCTGTCAACCAACCAGACTGGGGACATGGAGAAAAAGGTGAGGAAAGGAAGGGTGGGCTGTGCCAGGGGGAGGTGGCCGAGGCAGTGCCCCTTTCAGTATCTGCACTCTGCTGAGGTCGTAGCTGACCATGAGGGGCTCTGTTGGCTATGTGCTTCCCCTCGTGACCCTGGGAGATTTGGGAGGCTTTCTCATGGGACGAGGAGGGAAAGAAAGCGGAAATCGCTGAGTTTCCCACGTTTCCCACGATCCTCATTCCTGTCTCCTAAAACCTTCCCTTTGGTGTTGAGTCTTATTTGCCCACAGCAGACGTGTGGCCATCCAGTAGGCCGAGGAGCGGGACACATCCCATCCACTGTGGACGCGGACCCAGGCAGGACTGGTTGGGAGAGTGAACCTGAGGCCTCAACCTTGTCCCCTATAAGTCACACAATGAAGAGATGGTAATTTCATTCTGCGACCCAATAACTGGGGTCAGGCACCTACAAGGGTATTAAGCAGGTTCTGCAAAAATATGTTCTTGTACCATTCGAATCCTAGGGGCAGGGCAGCCACCCTGGTGCCCTCATTTACGAAGAGCTAACCCTGTTTTGTTCTCATGCTCTCATGGGAAAGATGAGACAAAAAGAGGAAAAACAGTTGAAATTTGAGTAAGTTCATTCTTACCCAACTGCAAAAGATTTGTTTATCTGTTCACTCATAAAAAGGCATCTTGGTGGCTTCTGACCTTTGGCGATTATAAATAAAACTGCTATGAACATTGATCTGTAGACTTTTATGTATAGCTAAGTTTTCAATTCCTTTGGGTAAATACTGAGGGGCACAAATATAAGATTGTCAGGTAAACCTAGGAGTAGCCTTGTAGGAAATTGCCAGGCTGTCTTCCAAAGCGGTTGTACCATTTTACATTCCTACCAGCAATGGGTGAGAGCTCCTGTGGCTCCACATCCTCACCAGCATCTGGTGGTGTGGGTGCTTTGGATTTTAGCCATCCTCACAGGTGGGCAGTGGTGTCTCACTGTGGTTTGGGGCGACAGGTTTTTGAATCATCAAGGACTCCCTCAGTCTTGGGTAGAAGGCCTCCAGTTGCTCAACCATCTCAACAAAAGGCTGGGCATGCCCAGCTGGCCCATGTAGATGGAACCGATGGCCATGGTTGGGACCAGTCTGAGCCAGCAGGACCCCACGTGACCCCACGTGCAAAGGCCCAATAGGCAGATGTGCTGTTGCTTCTCTGACTGGGGCAGGCAGGACCAGTTCCCTCAGCAAACCATCATCTGCTGGACTCTCTTTCCTCCACTCTGCCATGGAAGCCACATACCCCTAGAGGGTGGCTCCATCAGATTTTCCCCCTTTGTGTCCAGGGTCTTCCTCCATGCTTTCCTTCCCCCTGGGCCTTGGAGAATGGGAGGCAGCATTTTATCATGCGTACACTCTGACAGTATCTTGTGGACCTGCGTTCTCTGCGTAATGACCATCATTTAGAGGATGAAGGGCTTTCCTCAGGCTCTATTTCTGGAATTAAAAACTAAGTTTCACATATGACTAATCCACATGGGAAAATGGAGAGTTTGTTGCATAGAGAGGGGGCGATTCAGGTGAAATTTGAAGAACTTGTTCCTCTTTATAGAGTCTATCTTAGGAACTCTGTGAGTCTGTTGATGGGCTGATTCCTCTTATTTGCTTTGACTACTAGAAAACTTAGAGTCATATCTATGATCTACCTTTTGATAATTCCACAAGATCATTAGGAATTATCCTTGAGGGCCAACTTTATACTGGGCTCCTTTTTTACTGTTTTCCCTTCATCTTTATTAATTTATTCATATTTTGCTGGATAGCACGTATTTTGTAAGTTGTTTTCAAACCTTTTTAAAATAAGACTTGGAAAGAATAGATGGAAGGATGGATTGACATGCGGATGGGCGGGTGGATGGATGGATGGGTGGATGGGTGGATTAGTGGTTGGGAGGGTGCACAGACAAATATATAGACAGATACATGAGGTGGGGACAATGACGGAGACTTAAAGGGTGAGAAAAAGGTGTATAGCACCACTGTCTGGTTGTTGATGAGGGAGATAAAAAGATAAATAGGATTATCAAACATGAGGGCCCAACAAGATTAGAAACACATGGCCACCAACCTTATCATATTAAAACTCAGAACACAATGCCCTTTTCAAAAAATGTAAAAGGAGTTTGAGGCAACCTATCATTCTATCTTTATAATACTTTCATGGAAAAGGGTTTTAGAAACAAGCAAGCAAACACTGCATACCTCAGTGGTGTTGAACTGAAAACCCAGCATCCTGAGTCACCTTTGCAGGTTCTCAGAGGTATGGGGCCATGGGATGAATTACAAATGCTCAAATTATTCTGAACATACCCTGATTTCTTGCATCCCATTCTAACCAAGCTGTGCCCAAGGTTTTCCTATCATCCTATGGTTATTAATTGATCCCCAGGAACCAGTGCATTGCACACCACCAGTGTAATGCCATCTGCAGGCTGTGACACTGATGAGAGAGACCCAGGCTCTGCTAGGGAGGCAATTCCAAGTCCCAGTGAGCCTCCTGCAGATGCTCACGCTTTGTCCACCTCCATACCAGGTACTGGCCCCATCCCTTCCCCTGGTAAATCAACACTAGCCCATCATTCCAGCTCACCAAGAATGGACCCACCAAGTGCCACTCCCTTGACCCCTAGAAGTCAGCAACCACGTGCACACTTCATACTCTTGTGCAAGGAGAGCTTTTCTACTTAAATTTTGTTTCCCTTCAGCTAAACTGGAACAAGTATCATTTGGACTTTTTCTCCCTAAAGTCTATCTTTTTCCCTTGCAGGAATAACGTCCCCATCCCTGGTGAAGGAAGCATTCTGATTCTCAAACGAGATCTGCCAACTAAATGCAAGCACACTGAGTTATTTGAGGTGGGCTTTTAACGCTGCCCGGGAATGCATGTGTTTTGAAGTGATGAAAAGTGACGAAAGGATGCTGAGTTTCACTGAACGGAAGCCTTGAGTTGGTGTGGTGCCTTTCTGTCTTCTGCTTCCACTGAGACCCCCCACCCTTTGAATTTTACCTTGTGACTCGTGAACTATCAGCACGTACTGATTTCAACATCAAGAAATTGTTTGCCTAATATGAATGAAGTGATTGAAGTCGAGTAAAGAGGCCTGATAAAAATTCATGCTCTACAGCCCAGGAAAACCTGCTCTCCCTGAATACAAACACCTCCAAAGTGTGGTTGCCCACCCCTTCTCCAACTTCCTGGTGTGGAATCGTCTCTTGTCCCTGCCCTGGAGAATCACTCTTCTCATTTGCCACTACTTGCTTTTTTCTTCTACCTTTTTTTTTTTAAATGGTAGCTCTGTGGGTGCTGCCGCCGCCCTGGACTTTTTTTTTTAACATGGGCAGGCACCGGGAATCGAACCCGGGTATTTTGTTTCTCTCTTTCTGTTCTCAATTTTAATTTTAATTGTATCTGAACACTTCATTCCTGCCTCCTTTCTGTTCTCTTTCTCTCACTTGCATGAGATAGGAATATTTAAGCCCCAAGCACTTTTTCTCTGGGAAGCATTTTGGGGCTGGGGCACACCAAAGCACTTTGAAAGAAGCTTTTCTGTGTGCAACTTGCCAATATGCAAGCGAATGCTTGTATTCCTCCCAACCAAAAGCCAGTGGTTAGATACAAGGACCACCTCATCACCTGTTTTAGTTGCCTGCCCAAGTAGAACTATGCGAAGGTTTGGCTTCAACAATGGAGATTGACTGGCTCATGATTTTGAGGCTGAAAGAAAGTCCAAATCCAGGCGATATTTTCCCCTAAAAGACTGTGTTTTACTGGGGCTGGCTACTGATGATCCTCAGTCCTTAGCTTGTTACATGACAAGGCACATGGCAGCATCTCCTGGTCTCTCCCTTCTTTTCCGGGTTCCACTGATTTTGGTTTGTGGATGCTCTCTGTGGCTTTCTCTCCCTATCCGTATCTCACTCTTCTTATAAAGGACTCAGGTGATAAGATTAAGACCCATCTTGATTGAGGTAGGCCACATCTTAACCTAAGTAAACCTCATCCAAAGGTCCTTCTTAGGATGGGTGCATGCCCACAGGAATGGATTAAGTTTAAGAACATGCTTCTCTGGGGTACAAACAGCTGCAAACCACCACAGTTGTGGGGCCAACAGGGTTAAAACATATTTATCTGGAAAGAACAAGAAACGGGAAACTGCGTTTTTTAATTAGCCCTGGATTCTCAGGGAATCAAGAATAATCTTGTTTATTTATTCATTCATTTATTCACAAACATATATTGCTCACTCTCCACGGGCTAGCTGGTGTTAGGTAGTGGGAAGACCAAGGTGACCTTTTGCTCTCAAGGATTTCACAATATGGCAGGCAGAAGGGATCCAGCAATGCCTGGTGGAAAAGGCTTTTATACAGCCTTGCCAACGGCTCTTCTTCCCCTGAAGATAACAACCTATTTTGAGTGATGCTGTAAATTCTTGATGACAATGATAACAAAATAAATACATCCAATGTGTTTTATTATCTTTGTAGTGTTGCTGGGATGACAGCCCAGTAGAAAATTGGAGGCTGAGTAATTTTAGGCTACCCACTGGCGTCTATGATATTCTGCCAGCACTCACCAGGATGGCTACCTTGGCTGTTAAGGCACCAACACACTTTCCCACTGGCTGGTAGCTGTATCACTGTCCCCATAGCCTGGGCTGCCCGGCCTCTCCTGGCCTTTCCCTAAGAACTCTGAACCTTCCTAGTGTCCAGCATGACAGGGGTCCCCAAGGCCTCACCTCAATGCTAGCGCCAGTATCCGATGTGAGTGACAAGTACCTATGTCCTATTGGTTGCTAAATATTTTTGTAACCACCCTTGTTTGAGTTGTTGACCCACTCAAATAGGAGAAGCAGAAAGATATATGCATGGCAGATAAAGCCAGCAATTATATGGAATTTGGTGGACAAAGGGCAAATGTAACAACCGTAGGAAATCAGAGACAACAGCGATCTTGAAATAAACAGCATCATAAGAGCATAAATTGTTTTACAATGTGCATGCTTCTTCAACTGTATCATTCTGTTTCTAAAATGGTCCCTATTGAAAGTTGCAGAGGCCACGGACTAAACAACACCCTTATCTCTATCGACCAGGGAAGCGGATAAATTCTAGAGAAAGCATGCTACAAGAGATATTGTTACCCTTGGCTTTCCAGCCAGCAAAGTTGGTTCAATCCTTTTGGTGGCTCTTTGAATATTTATCTCTATGAATTATCTATATATACCATTACAATTCTTTTTCTTCACTCCTTGTGTATACTCATATACCGCTAAAAACATTAGAAACCCTATGACAGAAAGATAGGCTTTAACAAATATATTCTTTATGTCCTTTAGTTACTGACATTAAATTGTAACCCTGTATATTTTGAAGGACACCTAAATCCTAGCCTCTAAGAAAGCATGAAGAAAATACATTTGAAACCAGGATTTCAGTATCTACCAGATGTCAGGGGATGTCCTGAACATTTTAAATTTGTTATGCAATCCTCACCACAACTCGTTGAGACAGGTGTTGTTGTACCAGGTACTGTTTTGAAGGACCTTAACGATTTGTGAGATTAAATTTTTCAGTCCCGCTCCTCTTGACCCCTGAGACTGTGCATTGGTCCCTCACTGTGGCACTTGCCCTTCGCTCCTCCTGCCTGGCCTCACCCTGCTCCACTCCCCAGTTGTTCTTTGTGTTACTTTCCATGCGTGTCCTGAAACATTGGAGGCCCCAGATTTTCTCCCTAGCTCTCTCTTGTCTGGGTATTAATCTTCCCTCTATATATTGATAACTTACCAATTTATGGGAGTGGGAAGGAATGACCATTACTTTATCCTCCATTAATTCTGAATTGTCTTAAAAAATATGTGTATGTAAAAACACCTGCCACCTCTCTATTCCACATCCTCCAGGTTCCCCATTTTCTAAAAAAATAAGGTTCAAATTCTTCAGGGAAAGAGGAAGTCTGGCCTGGGGTGGAAACTCAAGCACAGTGGCAGGTGCCTGGCTGCACTCACTGTGATGGCGGAGATGGGGCGACAGGGGCAGTGGGAGAGGCTGCGGCCATTCCACCGTTTTGCTGGGGTGGGAGTGGGGTAGGGGAAAGGCTCTGGGAGGAGGCGCGCATCAGCAAGAGAAAAGGTCTCAGGAGGGAGGTGGAAGGTGGAGCCTGGAGAAGTTTTCCCAGCTTAAGAAATAGCAGCGAAAGTTTTGTTAATTGATGGTGGCGATGGCGGCACAATATTGTAAATGTAACTAACACCGCTGAACTGTATATATGAACGTGGCTAAAAGGTGGTGTACATGTTAATAGAATTTTTTTTTTTTACAAAGGAGACAGTGACTGATAATTTCTCAGCAGACCGTGGCTCTGGGAACTGACAAAGAAGGGGTCTTTAAGGTCCCCATTCAGGCATTATTCACACTTGCCAAAAGGTGGGAACAATCCAAGGATCCATCAGTCCATGAATGGAAAAACAAAATGCGCTCTATACATACAATGCAATATTACTCAGACATTAAAAGGAATGAGGTTCTGATAAATGCGACGTGAATGAAGCTTGAAGACATCATGCCTTGTGAAATAAATCAGACCCCAAAACACTCTGATATGAAGTATTTAAGATAGGCAGAGTCAAAAATTAGAATGCAGGTTACCAGGTGCCAGCGTGAAGGTAAAGAATAAGAAGTTGAGGTTTAATCCGTGCAGAGTTTTTGTTTGGGGTAATGGAAACGTTTTGGTAATGGATGGTGGTGATGGTGGCACAATATTGTGACTATAATTAACAGCACCGAAATGCATACTCAAATGTGGTTAAAATGATAAATTTTAGGTTGTAAATATGTTACCGGAATAGAACTGCACAACACGAAGAGTGAACTCTAATGTGGACTATGACCTATAGTTAATAATATATTTAAAATAATAGTGTGTCATCAATCATAACAGAGGGACTACAGTAATGAAAATATTAATAACAGGGAAAACTGTGTGGGTGGTGGTGGGGGAGGGATATATGGGAACTCTGCACTTTCTGCATGATTATTCTGCAGACCTACAACTGCTCTAATAAAGAGAAAGAAGGAAGAAAGGGAGGGAGGAAGGGAGGGAGGGAGGAAGGAAGGCAGGCCCAGGCTCAGAAGGCACAGAGAAGGGACTGAAATTGAGGAGACACCCAGCAGGAGCCAAGCACATTGCGTGTAATGGGAGGTGAGCACTGGCCTCACTGGTCTGCCCGCTGCGTGAGCAGAGCATGCCTGGGCTCTCCATCCAGCCCGGCTCCCGTCGCTCCCTACTAGCGGCTAAAGAGGAAAGGACACAAATTTCTCGCAGAGAAATTTCCCGTCTGCAGCACCTGGGCTATAATGTCTCCCTCTGTCATGGAGCCCCTCTCCAATATCTCGCTCCTACCGACCAGGAGTGACCTAACCCTGCCTTCTGCAGGATCCTTCTGCCTGATGTGTAACCCGTCCATGCGCTCCCGCTTCAGGACAAGCGTTTTTACACCTCTTTGCATCAGCCCAAGCTGCTCCCTCTGCCCACGACACCTTCCCCACAGCCCACGCGCTCCCGCTGTGGACATCCCATTTCCCTTTTCAGGCACCCCTCTCTTGACCCTTACACTGCGATTATCACCCCAGCACCTTCAGTCTTGGCCCCCCCACACACACACACAGGGAAGTTCATTGCTTCTGTCCTCTTCATTTGCACATCACAGCGTTTCCGTTTCCGCTTTCTACTCTAAGGTTCTTTTACCACATGGTCTTTCTGGTTCAGGATTAGGAGTGTGCGTATGTGTGTGCGTGCGTGCATGTGTGCTTTCAGACCTGCGTATCAGCAGCTTCTTGCATCTTTGAATCCTGATGCCTAGCTTTGTGACTGAATTCAATCAACGTGGGGTGACTGAAAAATCTCATTTCCCTCAAATGCCACAAAATGTGTATTTGCTCTAATACGTTGTATTACCACAAAGGAAAGTTCATGAAAAAGGCAGGGTTCGGGTCACTGGTTATTATTAAGCTCAACAATATATGAGAAGGGCTCCATTACAACTGGAGACATTACAAGGGCTGGCATTATTTTTTTTTTCAAAAACCAAAGTGCCACAAACAGGAACGAATTTTTGCAAGAATGTTCTGGCATATTCCTATATAACCCCTTGTATATGCTTTCTCTCTGTCATGCAATAATAGTTATTGGAGATGTGTGCATCATTTATATACATGTTCTGGTGACAGTCTCTAAATTGTTGAGCGCAGGGTTTCCAAGTAAAGCATACTGTTCTGTGATTAAGGGAAACTGCGAAGAATTTAAGCAGAAAATTTGACCAAGTGAAATGCTGACCCTTCAAAAGCTGTAATCTCATGGAGACTGCTTTTTAGTGGATAAACACTGTCAAAAAATCTATCGAAAAGACTTAGGAGAAGCAGACACACTGAGAAAAACTGGAAAGCTGGTTCTGGGATGTGGATTTCAACACTTTGCTTATTATTCTGTGAATCATCACACAGAATCCAGGACTTTCGAAACAGGAGGAGACTTTGGGAGACAATATCATCAAGCACCCTCGTTTTACGAACAAGGGACACTGAGCCCAGATAGGTAGAGGACTGCTTAGAGCCAAATAACTTTCTCAAGGGTGAAATTCAGATCTGAGCCCCCCAGATTACTGAGTTGGAAATGTCCGACAATATTAGGCTGCTGAGAAAATGCTGTCGGTATAATAAAAATGGGAAAAAAAGGTAGAATTCATGTATCTTTGTCACTGAGTGAGCATTTATGGGGTGGGAGTTTAGAGGAGCTGCAATCAAACGATAGACCTGGAAAGATGCTCAAGTGGGGAGGAATCTATGCGGGTGGAAGAGGGGGCTGCTAGCATGCACCCCCAAATCCTCCCCACCTGCTGATGGAAATCCTTCCTTGGAGTGTCATTCTCTTGACTTGAGGTTGTGTTAAAATGCAAATCGGCAGGACTCCTCGGAGATACAGCACTGTCAGGCACAACTGTCACCAGTAGGGCTTTAGAAGAGGGTCCCGCTCTCCTCTGAGAGCTGTTCTGAGGAGAGACGGGAAGGGAAGGAAAAGTCGGAGTCTAATAACTCAGAGAATCTTTCCTTATTTCTCTCGCTTTTTTCCCATTTTAGAAGTATAGTGTGATCAGGTGACTCTTCCAAGCACTGCAAATAATTATCTTTCCTCTGCATCCTACACAATTTTTAAAACTTTTTTTTATTGTGAAATATAACTTATATACAAAAAGTGATAAATTTCAAAGTACATTTTAACCAGTAGTGATAGAACAAATCTCAAAGCGTGTCATGGGTTTTAGTTTCACAATTTCAGGTGTTTCCCTCTAGCTGCCGTAAGACACTGGAGGCTAAAAAGAAATATCAATATAATAATTCAGTAGTCATACTAATTTGCTAAATCCTATCTTCTCTGTCATGACTCCTATTTCTCCTTTGATCCTTCTCTCAATCTTTAAGGATATCTTTGCAATGAATATTCTGATTTCTTCATGTTGAAAACAACATCGACATTATGGGGTAGAGGGATGCAACTGGTTGATGCTCTTGGAGAGACTGGTCCCTGGGTTTGAGGGCTTATCTGGCTCAGAAATCATCCAGAGGTTTTAGGTATCCAAAAAATAAGCTTAGTAGAATGAAACATTTATACAGTCTCTAATGGAGTCTGGGGTATTCTTTAGGGTTTACAGGAATACTGTTGGTTGGGGCTTGGCTTACCATGGCAATTAGCAACATCTAACTGAAGCTTACATAAGAGTAACCTTTAGAGCAGCCTCTAGAATTTATCTGAACTCTCTTAGCCACTGATACCTTAATTTGTTAAGTTTCTTCTCCCCCTTTTGGTCAGGTAAGTGTTGTCAGTCCTACAGTGCCAGGGTCAGGTTCATCCCGGAGAGTCATGTCCCATGTTGCCAGGGAGATCGTCACCCCTGGACATGACATCATACACAATTTACTTCCACAAAATTAAAACTACAAAACCCTAAAGTTTTTTTTTGCTCTGAACCACCCCACTGACAATAGTGTGCCTTAATGGCATTTTTCTCTTTGCTGTCTGTGATGTTATCATATGTTGGGCAATCTTCTCAAAACAATTTGCCTCACTCAAAAGGGTACATGATGCTAGGACAGCATATGGGAATTTATTCTGAAGACCGAATGGTCATCTATGAACATGAAAGGGATGGGGCAATTTTTCAAAACTTGGATTGAGTAGGGAGTAGCTTCAGAACTAGAAAACCTTAGATTGTTTTACTTTGTGCTTGGTTCTGGGGCTAGGCAATGAAGAGCAGAGAGTGGATGGGACACCAGTGGATGCCAGAGAGGGACATGGATTCACAAGATTTGGAGATGGAAGTGACCAGATATAGGCAAAGAGGTAGAAGCAAACTCTTTGAACCAAAAGGTCCTGGGAAACTATATGATGCTGTTCCGTTCTTGGTGGTTGATTAGATTTTGTTGGTAGAGAAAAGGTCACTTCCATGTCCATCGCTGGGTGACCCAGAAAACAGTGCTGCCATGAACAAGTCCAGGCTTATGCAGAAACAGAAAGACAGACCAGCACAACCATAAGCAGGACAAGTGGAACAGCAGCCACAAGCAATGGGTTGGGCGACAGTGGGGCAGAATCACTAAGTAAGCACGAAAGCCATGCACCTACCTTTCCCAGATCACACTCATCCTTTTCTTTTCTACTAACCACAGCTCATGGGTTTGAAAAATGAAATCTATTCATGGGTCACAGATCTCTGTACCCAGTCCTGGATGCTGCTCTGTGAGAGGGTCATAGGTCATAGTGTCCCCCAGGTGGATCTGTCAGCAGTAACTACTCCCATTTTGCTGGGCCCTATTTCACATACACAAATGGATTTAAACATTACGATGAGGCCCCTTTACAGATATTACTGTTCCTTATGGATGAAGAAACCGAGGCACAGAGAGGTTGAACAACTTCTCCAGGGTCACAAAGCTGGGATTTGACCTTCAGCTGTCTGCATCCGGAAATCAGGCTCCTCATCTCTTACTCCATTGCGGAGAGGTGGGGAATGACTGAAGAAATCAGGGAGTGTTCACCTTCCCTAGAAGCAAGGATTTTGTTGTAGCATTGGTGACATTTTCAGTTGGAAGAAGAATAGGCTCCATCTCGACTGATGTGACAATAAAATGGGATCAGGTGAAATAGGCATTTGAAGGTGGACTTCAGATAAACCTTGGAACATTTTACAAACAATTCTAGCTATAAATGAAAAGACGGTCATCAAGAGCTGCAGGGTGAAGCTCTGCTTTCTGCTGGCTGTGTGGTCTCATGCAAATAACTTAAAATTTTGTGCTTCATTTTCCCCATCTATGAAATGGGGAGCATGTAGCACTCACCTTACAGGGTAAATGTAAGGGTTGAGTCACTACATGGGAAATGATTCAAGGACAGCTCACAGTAAGTGCTCAATAAACAGGAGCTCCTGTATTGGTAACCAGTCCTTGCTGTGCTGAATGTGCATATGGCAGGTGGGATGCTACAGGGAGGAAAGAGTCCTACATAGTATGGAAGGAGGGCTAGAAGGCACATCTTCCTAAGACTCGTTGTTGAATCCAGTAACGTTGCAATGCAACACAATGCAACGCAACACAACAAACACAGTGCAACAAAATATAATACATAGCAAAATACTATCTAGCATTTTCAATCAGCTCTCTATCTAACATCTGTAGGCTCCTATGATGGCCATTTTCAGTATATGAAGAGGTGACTTATGCCTGTTACTATGCTGAAGATTTAGGGAGCAGCTCCTCCGACTTGACTGATGTTTGACCTCTCAGAACCTCACTTACAACACACACCCTGTGCATGACACAGCAAGGCAGTGGGTTAGATGCTACCTAATTCTCAGGCACAGGTTCATGAGTGCTGGATGCCTTCAGGCTAGATAACGTTCCCAGGCAACACAGACATACACACATTGAACATCTTTGTCTCACCTAAAGCACCACCACTGCCTGGCAACCAGGGGATTCCCAGGAAAAATGAGTTGATGAATGGATTGAGAATAAATATGCAGTTTTTTACATAATCAGTTGAGGTGAATGACAGAGTAATAACTGAACATAATGCTTAATTACAGTAAATATAATCATCTATTTGCTCCATTTCCTTTGCACTTTTGCAATTTTCTATTTTTATTTTAATAAGCATATGTGTACCTGCCTTTATCACAACCTATTTCAACTCATTTTGGGGCACAGAGTATAAATTGCAATTAAATCAAATGCCAGGGAGGTCTTTCATAAAAGACAGCCTGGATTTTGCAGATTTAGGAGGTCTCAAGCATCTTATCTTTTTGAAAAAGATGCAAATCCTCCTTTCCTCCTGCAACTTGCTGCTGAAGAACACCTTGCGAGGCCAAGCCAAGTCAGGGTCTGCAGGACAGGCAGTGGGGTCAGAAAGTCCAGTACCAACTCTGATGTGGTTTATTATGGTCCTCAAAATGGGTCTGTCTGCTCTGAGGCTGAGGCTAGGCTGCAAACCAGGCCAGAGATGCGAGAGAGGTGAGCAAGCCTGCAGGCTTTGGACCCACCTAGTCTAGGTCCAAATCCTGGCCCTTCCATTCACTGTGTGGTCCCGGGACTGTAACTTAAGTCTTCTGTGCCTCAGTTTCCTTGTCTGCGAAGATGCTGTGAATAGTTCCTACCTCAAGGTGTTGGAGGATAATTTAATTCCCAGGCTTCTTCTTGGAACCCGGTCTGGGGCAGTGTGAGCTCTTACACATCTTTCCTGAAGAATCACACTCGCTCTAAACTTGAATTGTACCATGGGGACGAAGGAAGTGCTGGGGGACAATCAGCTCCCCTCATGTTTGACAATCTCCTGTGCCCTTTTATTATTCTGGTGTTCTGGAAACTAGGCAGATGTCAAAAGGAAAGGAAAGTGTTATAATAATCCTTCTTCTGTTTCCAGGTTAATAAGCACTGGGGAGTTTAAATGTCACCTCTATTCCATCCTTTTCATCTCTTTTATGTACACTACCATTTTGTCTTTGAACATGGTTGACCAAAACAGGGTTGGGGGCCTCAACCAGGAAGGCTCCTTTGCAAACAATGAGTGAACAAAGAAGACATTATCACAGAGTTTAAGAATCAAGAGAAAACATTCTTTTTTAAAGAAACAATGAAAGTAACTTTTTTTCGTTTTCTGTGCAGATTTATACATCCATGAGTCTTCAATTTCAAGATCTGGGGCAAGACCTTTTAGTAATAAGACAAATCGATTTTTAGAGGTTTACACTAAGACTTTGCTTCCCCCGTACATACCCAGACATATGCAAATGCTCACACACTTGTAGTTACAAATGAACTGTGATACATGATTATACACACATCACTGAAAATAAATCTAATTCACACACCAAAGCACAGAAATGACAAAATGTTGATAGGGATTATTCTAGGTATGCATAAACATCATGACAAGCCAAAGCTAACTTCATGAAACTCACTGAGCTGTACCTGTTTATAGTTCAACTTCACATGTTCAGGGGCCATTACTTCCACAGAAAACCCTGGTTGTATAAGTATTTCAATTGAAAAGTTAATTAAAATATTCATTAGCCAAGTGGATACCTCCTATAACAGGCCTAATATTTAGACATCAATTCTATCAGAGGCATAGAAATATTTAGTGGATTTGATATAAATGTCTTTTAATGACTGCCCCTCCTTCCCTAATACACATCGTTGATTATATGAATGCCATGCTCCTACTGGAGACCTTTTTAGGGGGAGGGGAGTAGAGGAAGGGCTTGCATTGGGCAGAGGTAGGACTGGGAAAGTGGACTTCATTCCAGTTGGGTCTCCTTTGTTCAAGTCCTAGGCCCCTGCTGCTGGTCATAAAAGGAAGAAGCTGAAGGAGTCTAGGCCAAACAATGCACCTTTAAACATACAACCTCCACTGGAAAAACCAACCACAGCTTGTGACTTGTTGATAGTGAATAGGTAGCATCTGCTTCCTTCTAGGAGGATAACTAGATTGTTATTTTCATTTACACTGAGGGGATGAATTAGAGATGATGTTATTCTTTCATTGGTATATGGCTTAATTCTCTGCCTATGAATGGGGCTGAGCTTTCTTGGATTGTATTCGTGACCAGCCAATGGGCCCTTTTATAAATTTCTCTCACTCTACCCCCACCGCTACCTCATTGGCAATTCCAAAATATCTCACTAATAGAATATTTTCTTTATTAATTAAAGACCTAAGGGTCCAACCAATGATTTATTTCCCCTTTCCCTGTACACATACGCTTTCATATGTCTCATTCCTCCTCTCACGTTTCAGAGAGCCTTCTGCACTCAATCATAGGCGGTTTCCTAGGAAACACGCTTCCTGTGAGGAACTCCAAACCACACATTTCCATTTGCCTCCCACCTCCTCTCCCAACAAGCTTCAGCTAATGAAACAAGGTGAAAAGACATCAGCACTTTTAAAAAATTACTCCACAAAGGAAGCTTACCAATTTCACACTCATTCATGGGAAGACCATGTTATTGCAGAGTATGGGCTTTTCTAGACAGATCTCCGCTCAGAATCTTCCCAGTATTCTAAGTACTGGGTTTGTTGCATGCCTAGGAGTAGTACTTGCTGCTGGGAGGTTGTGCCTAAAGGTTTTTGAGATTCCTTGACTTTCTAGTACCAAGCTCCATGGGAGGGAGGATTCTGGTAGTTTCTATCTACTGTACAACTCATGTGCCTGGAACAGTGTCTGTTCACTGCAGGAGAATCTGATTGAAAGAACAGAACCCCCAAAATGAAATCAGTCTTTTCTCCCTCTACCGCCCCCTCCCTCCTTTTCTTCTTGCCTCTTTCCCTTCCTCCTGCCATCAGGATGAATCACTTGAAAATGCTGTAAGTTGATGTATGGAGAAGTTTAGTTGATTTATTTTCTCCCTGTGTTTTCCCTCTCATCTGTCCAGGAAGGTGGAGACACCCATGCCCCTCATCCTAAGAAAGCTTCTGCTGCTGACCTAAAGCAGCCATTGCCTACAGGACATCTTCTACCCCAGCATCTATGCTTTGAAAACCATGCTTAATGAAAAGATGTCACTAGGTTTCCCAGAGGGAGAGGAGGGAGAAGATGAGACTTAAGCAGCATCAAGGGAGGATGAAGCAAAATGCTTGTGTTCTCTCTCTCAATACACTAGAATCTGCCAGAAAATGCATTAATAGGGAGCCAAACCTGGATGTGCTCATTGATTGCTGTTGGACAAACCTAAAGATAGTAACTCAGTCAGTGGAAAAGTGTAATAAAACTTTTACACTGGCCACCACCAGAGATTGACCCCCAAGGGTGTCCACATGCCCCCATTCTTAGCCCCCTTTGTGGTGTCTCTGTACTTAAGAGTGGAGAAAAAAGGGACTCCCACAACCTGGCTCCATGAGCAGTGGGGGTCTTTGTCTGATTCCCTGGACGTGCCCTAGGAAGGACGCAAGGTCTGAGAAGAGATGACAGAAAGGGGTTTCTGGGAATGCTAGACTCTGAGCACTGGGGTCCCAGGCCATGACAAAGATTCATGGGTTCCCCCAAGGCAGGGAAGCAGAGAGGTACCAGACTTCCATCTTGCAGGTTTGACAGCAATACTGAAGGGTGAATAGGGTTTAGAAACCTCTTCCCAGGTACTACGTTTTCCAGGTACTACGTGAAAATAATGACAAAACTGAATTCCTGCCCATCCACAAGGATAAAGACAATTACACTGAAGAAAATAAAGAAATGGACATTCTTGCACCCCTGAGTTTACAGATTTACCAAGATTCATATCCGCTATTATCCACATGCTAACGCTGACTTTTCTCATAAAGCCAGAAGATAGGGGTGGTATATTACAAATACGGGTGGCACTGATACACCCCCGTCCACACTTTACAGACACTACTTATCAATCAATGATTCCTCACTACATACACAGATAGTCACGCGAACTGCAACACTGGGTGCCAGGCAGCCACCCCCACCAAGCAGAACTGGAACACCCTACGCGTCCTCTCTGCCTTTCCTGCCACTGGTGTGTAGCCTGTGGAGGGACCCACAGTGGGTTGCTCCCAGGGTCAGATATCACAGAGAAGAGCAGGAACATCCGACAAGAATCCAGAGTGAGGAGCATGCCTGCGTAGGCCTGTTCCTGCCCTTCTCCAGCACCCTTATGATTTTAACTCCTGGCAGATGGCTCGGGCTTCAGGGCTCAGGCCACCTCCTGCCCCACTGTGTCCCTGCAACCTAAGTGTGGCCGTCCCTCCTGCGGCTCCTTCACCACTCCTGCCCGGCATCTCAGCCCTTCCCCTGGAGTGTAACCAGCTCTCCATCTTACATGGTCTCTGCTGGAAAACCTGACTGGAGCCCAGTGGAATCAGGAAATGATCCTTGACAGAGTCTGTCTTTCTCTGGACTTCCAGCTCTTGGGTGTGGATTTTGAGAAGCTGTGGTGTAGTGAGGAAAGAGGGCTCCCCCTAAAAAAGGGGGCAAAGAGTGGACTGGACTGCCCAGGACCTGAAACTCAGGATGACCGATTTCACCTTGTCATCTAGATGACCACAGCAAACTCTGACTGTCTCCCATTTGCCTTCAGAGAGACACAGAAAATCACATTCAAATGCTCCAGCTGGGTCTCAGCTGTGCCGAGAGGTTTGAGTTCACGTCAGAAATGTATGGCCTTCTTTCAAGGAAAACCTCCTTCCAGACTCCCCAGTGCTGACTTCAATTATTTTTATTATAATTTTAGTTACTTAAATATGTACAGTCATAAAAATGTATGTAAACTCCTTATGCTTGGAGTTCTTATACAACGCAAGCAAATATGTAAATTAAACACACGTATCTTATGTAAATACCAATAAAATTTCAATTCACAGTGTTGGTTTAACCCGAGTATGATATTTTTGGGCTGAAACTAAATTGCTGCTCTCAGCCTGAGTTAGCTGCTTCTCCCAGCAGCGGACTCGTGCATGGGGCATTTACCTATATCCCTATGGGCTAGGGAAGGATGCAGTTCTCCCACCATACTTTCCTACTCATGCCTCTGGAAATATTTTTAATAGTCCAAAGGTGATGCCCCACACCTATATTTTGGAGAATCACATGGGTGATTCATACCTCTGGGCAGGCAATGGTGGCTCAGTGGCAGAGTTCTCACCTGCTGTGCCAGAGACCCGGGTTCAATTCTTAGTGCCTGCCCATGCAAAAAAAAAAAAAGGTAACCTCTGCTCTACCCTTAGGAGCCCAAAAGAAAAATGGCGGATGGCGCAATCATGGGCCAGTACTCAGTTAGGGGGTATCCATTAGATGATCCACAAGCTCTCATGCTCTTACTGTTTTTAAGATTATTGTAGTGATAAAGTAAAATAGAAACCCTTGTAGAAGTCCCCTGAGACTCCTGAGGCCAGGCAGGAAGTGCTGGCAATAAGTAATGAACAGTCACAGGGAGGCAGGACTTCAAGGAAGAGGGATCAAAGCTCTAAGGATTAACTGCTGCCTCTACCCAGATAGAGATTCTTTTTCCTTTGACAACCTCAAAGGATTGGGGTTTGGTTTTAGTCACAGGGTCTAGAATGTTTCCTTACAGTTTTAAGGAAATTATATATCCTTAATATATAGAAAACTCTATATCTTTTGCAGAGAAGATAAAAATCACAAAAACCTTGGCTAGGCAATACTGATTAAAGCTTCAAGGAATGCAAAGCATATGAGGGAAGGTGATGAGATTTTGTCAGAACAAAATGGAAAGTAAGTATTAGAGTGGAATGAATTGGGAAGAGGGTTTGGAGGAAAGTAATCAAGAGTTTCTCTTGACTTTCTGTTTCAGAACACGATATAAAATATAATAAATGTTCTCCCTATAGACAAAAATATTCACATTATTTCCTTTTTGGCGCCATCCTAATTGCATGCAGATATACATACCAAAGAATGCAGTGAAAAATAAGGTAATAAGGTGTAATTTAGGGAACTAAAACATCTTTTAATGGTTACTCTCTTTGGAGAGCAATTTAGAACATGATAAGATGCTCAGACAGTAGCACCCAGCAATTCTCTTCACAGGTGTAGATGCTGGGGAGAAATTTGCAAACTCAATGTCCTTCCATAAGAGAACAAGTATGTGAATTGCGGTATACTCATAGAATCTTGTAGTTCAACAATTCACTCTACCAGGGAAGTGAATCAACCACTATATACATGTCCATTGGTGACTCTCTCAAATCAACTGTCACATGAACACACCAAGTTGCGGAGTGGAAAAGATCGAGTAAAAGAAATACACACACTTGGAGTACGTATCCTTGGAGATCATTTCTGGAAAGCACTCAAACATCCATGCAATATGATTTATTTTTATTACGAACATTTCCATTACACGTCTTCATGATAAAAATATAAATAAGGGTAGGAAATGATAAATGCCAAATTCAGAATAAAGGTTATCCCTGGGAATGGAAAGTGTGAAGGGTTTTCAACTTCATCAGACATAGAAAGGACTAGATGTTTTGTATCCCTGAAATAATGCATGATACAAACATTTTAGTGACTATGTCATTTTACATAAAACTCAACTTTCTTGGAAAGTTTCATGGAAAACACTTTCATGGAAGCCTTTGGTGCTTTCATGGACTCCTAAGGGTCTCTGGAACACAGCTGGTATATCCGAGCATAAGCCTTGCCTGATGGCTTCATTGAATCTCTCCCTGAGAGAGGCTCATTAACTCATATTATTCTGTCAGAACACTCCCCCAAAAAGCATTAGTCACTAAAGCAAACTGAACTCAGAATAATCTAGGTAGGCACTGCCTTGCAGCAAATACACCTGAGTTAAAGAAGTCAATTTTCTCGTTGTTGTCGCCTCATTAGCCAATGAAAGGAAAACTCCTGGGAACACAGCAAAGGGACACATCTTCACTGACAAAACTCAATATGCCTTGCAGCCTGGGGGTTCAAGCTGAAAACTGCGGTCAAAGTCTTAACTGAATCCAAAACGAAGCTGCAAACGACTCCTTGCATGCTCCCAGGAAGAGGCCCCTGTGTGCACTCGTCTGGGCTGAGGGGGACCCAGATCTTACGCAAACCCCCATGAGTCAGCTCCATGGCCCTCTGAACATCTCTGCATCCAAGGCGGCCCAGGGCTTCTGGGGTCAGGCCCCCCCTGTGTCTTCCTTCTGAGGAGTTGGCCCATCAACACCTGAAAATCACACTCAGAATGCCACCAACCACCACAAACACTGGGGAGTGCATTCTGCACTGTGGAAGGAGTGCGGGCTCTGCAGCCCAATATGGTCTCTTATCCTGGCTCTGACTTTTCATGGCTGTGGGGCCCTGGGTAAAGTACTTGACTTTTGGGTGCCTCAGTTTCCTCAGCTTTCTAATGGGGATGGTGGCATCTAACTCATGCACTAATGATAGTGGCTGGAACTCCACCAAAGACTCAGCATTTCTGTCTCCCTGGAGCCGGGGCCGCGCTGACACAGCCTCTGCTTCAGGTGAGCTCTGGCCCGGGCTGAGGTGAAGGCCACCTGGTCTCCTGCCTCTGGCACCCACATGTCTGCAGGTGACTATTGGCCATATATGGCTTAGCAGGCCTAAGGCATGAGGCTGACATTTAGTGGATAACATGATGCACACATCACTTTCCAAGTGGGAAAGACCAATAGCTTCATCTTCAATTCACTACTGCATGCCTGGGGAGCAGGTGTGATGTGTGTGTGTGTACAGAGGGTGACAGACACAACGGAGGAGATATGGGAAAAGGGAACCTACTCTGCCCTTTGAGTTGGGGAAGTGTTCATGGAAGAAGGGATTCTTGAGCTGGTTTTTGGAGGACTGCAGGCTTTTCAGGCAGACAAGGAGGAGAGCATGATCCAGGCGCAAGGCAGCCTCCTTGGGGTGGTGGAGACAAGGGAATCGCGGCATTCTGGTGAACCAGCAGCAGAGCTGGAGCACAACAGCATCCCAGAAATCAGGGGCAGCCACAGAGATGCAAGAGGCAGGCAGAGGCCAGCCCACAAAGGGCCTGATATCACCCAGGGAGAGTTACAGTCTTTTGCAGGCAAAGGGAGCTACTAGGGAGAATTTTGAGATGAAAAGAGACACAGGTTTGTTAAAAAATAGGATCTCCACCAAGTAATGAATTGAGAGGTTAGAGGGCATGCACCTGGGAGAAGGGAGTGCAGCAAGGAGACAGACTGAAGAAGACCCTTGCACCTGAACTGTGGGGGCGTGGATGGAGAGGAAGGGACTGAGGCAAGGCGTACTGAAGAGGTGAAGCAGCGGGTGTGGGAACTGATTGGCTATGCAGAGTGAGGAGGAAGGAGTCGAAGGGGAGACTGGAGCTCTGGCTAGGGTGCCAGAAGGAGTGGGCCACCAATGGTGAGATGAGGAGCATGGGGGAGGAGTAGCCTGCAGGTGGAAGGGGCGTCTGCACTCACATTAAGGTAAAAATGTCTCTGGAACACCCAGGTGTCAATGTAAAAACACAAAAGGAAAACCAACCTGGGGGTGTAACCAGGAAATGTGAGAGGGAGGCACAGGCTGGGGGAGAGATTCAGGAAGAGTCCCATCAAGCAGCTCGGCCAGGAACCTGGACCAGGTTACCTGGGGAGGAAGTGGGAGGTGGTCTGCTTAAGGCTGAATAAAGTACCTGGAGAAAGGACCCGTCCTTAACTGGAGCTCCTGTAAGTGTGACCCCTTTGTAAACCGTGTCTTTGGATGTACTAAGGTGAGGCCAGGTGTGGACTCATTTGTGAACATGGTCTTCTAAAGTCCTATTTAGTGTGGCCCAGCCGAACCAGGGTTGTCCTTAATCCTCATTGCAGGAGGCCTTATAGAGAGAAAGCCTCAGGGAGGGTCCAGAAACCAGAAGTGAAGGAAACCAGAAGAGCAGACACAAGGAGAGAGAGAGAGAGATGGCCACGTGATGCAGGCAGCAGTGCAAGCCAAGGGGCCCCAAGCATTGCAGCGAGCCACCTCTGGACCACCACAGACTTCAGGGAGAAAGCATGGCCTTGACAACACGTTGATTTTGGATTTCTAGCCTCCAAAACCATGAGCCAATAAATGCTGGTTTAAGCCAGCCCATTGTATGGTCCTTGTCATAGCACCTGGCAAACTGAGACACAGTCCTTCAGCCAGGCATGCCTCTGTAACTTGCTGACTCAGTCCCAATGGGGAGACAGCTAGGCAGAAGGGGAGGTTCTGAAACCACACCGTGAACGGCAGAAGAGAGAAATGCAAGACTAGTGTTCAACCGAATGGGTGGAACATGGGGCAAGCCAGGCTGCCCCCTCAGGCCTGCTCTGCTCCCCTCTGCCCTCTGTCCACCTGTCAGACTTTCTTTCTCTTTGTGGAAGCATCTGCTTTTACTATAGTAGCATCAAAGTGCTATGGGCATCCATACCCCCAAATACAATTATACGGGAGGCCCCAGGCAAATCCTAATTACAGGATAGCACCCCAGTTAACAGCTGCACTGTCAAAATGAACTATTAAGACAGCAAGTGCAATTTTTTAATACTTCAATGAGTTTAGCTTTATGGCTTTAGTAGTGGGGGTAAATAAATCAGCTAGAGCCACCCTGACCAAGATGGTCACCAAGCGCACGTGGCTTCTGGGCCTTGGAAATGTGACTGCTCTGCATCAAAGCGGTGCTGTGAGTGTAAGAGGCACATTGGATTTTGAAGACTTGGTATTAAAAAAACGAGTGCAAATGATCTCCATAATATTATATTGATTGCAGGATAAAATGATATATTCAGTTAAAGTGAATGTTTGAATGAATGAATGAACAAACAGATGCACAAATTAATAAATAAAACATACTGAAATTTATTTCTTCTGCTTCTTTTTGCTCTTTCTAATTGGCTAGAAGAAAATTTAAAATTGCATTGTGGTTCAAATTTATGTTTCTATTGGAGAACACTGAGTTAAAGAACGTAAGCACTCTTCCCCCACACATATATTAAGCCGCATTGTCTTATTTGATTCAAAATAAGAAAGCCACTTTGAGTAAATTTTAATATCCTTCAAAATTACCCACGATAGACATGCCCTGCCCAAGAGCTATATGCCATTTACTCAACCTGTAAAATAATTTGAATGGAAAGTTACTTTGGAGCCTGCGGGGTGAAATGTGAATTGTCTCCCACTTCCCAGCACATAGGTGGGTCTATCTATTGAAATCATCTTCAGAAGCATCAATTTTGAAAGTAAACAGCAGCCAGACACAGCACACACACACACACACACACACACACACACACAAGCTAAATATGAATCTCCACCCAAAAATCCATAGAAAGCAAAGAACAATAGAAAGTTCAATATGTCCTTGGGTTAGTCTGGGTTTTCTGAGGCTAGCTGTTTAAGTAAAGGTTTTGGTCTTTATCAAATTTCATGGCGTCCTACACTAGTGTTTTCCAAACTGGTTTCCCTCGTGCTAAGCCCAGTGTTTGACTTTGAAATTGTAGGAAAAAATGACTTAATTCCAGTTTCCCCCTTTATAAAAAAATGTTTAAGTTCATGCTCTTTGTGTTAGATCTAGGGCCTCAGGAGACTTAATAGGATCCCCCTAAGGGCGTTTTATCCCTTTCAAGACACTCAGTTATCACCATTAACAAACTCCTTTGAATATCAATGTGGAGTTAATTTACCCAAATGCCATCATCCACTTGTATTAAAAGCATCACACTTAGTGGAAAGTAAAGCGACTGTTGGAAAAGTCACTTTTCCCTGCTCCTGGCTTATAGAGCTCGTGATCTGATTTGTTTTCCAGAAAAACTGATTCGGTTGCTTCGTCCTGTGTGTGGGCCTTTTGTTAACACTTTCCTTTTGTTTGTACAACCTTGACAGAAGAAAACGTGTTTATTGTCTGACATTTGATACACGCACTTAATAAATCCTCGTTGGATGAATTGGAGAATGAGACACAAGAACTGCCCAATTTTTTCCTTCTTAGCATCTTTACTGCAGAGTTGTCTTTTCCCCCTGCTTGGGATATAGTAAACCGTTCTGACAGGAAAATGAACAGAATTACCGCAAATATATCAACTCTCCAATTTTTCACACATCAGCTCAGTCCTTGCCTCATTTAATTGTGTTACACTGGGCTTGCCACACTCATATGCCAGTTTAGTTATAAAGCACGAGATTGGTGCATTGAGACTTCCACCCATCTTCTTTTCCAGGCAAGCATCTCCCTCTGCAAATCTAGCTTCGCATGCCTGTCCCTGGGGTGCCCTCTGGGGACCAGATTCCCCCATCTGGTGAAGCCAACGGCCCATGAGAAGTGTCTGGAAGGCGAGAGGTGTCCAGAAGGCTTCCACAGTGATTCATAAACTCTCTGGGCCAAAAGGATTTTGCTTGCATGCTAGGGAACAGGCTTTAAACCAGCCTCAGCTTCAAAAGCTGGCTTGTGGTCTATCCTTCCTCTTTCATCTGCCTTCTAGGTGTGGAACCAGCCTTTGTTCTGTATTTGTCCAGCACTACCTTTGACAGATAGGATAATCACACCGCTGGGGAGTCACTCTCCCCATGCAGTGGCCACAAACCCCATGGCACCCTGCACTCCAGGTGATTCTGGATTATAGGAGTTTTGCAGCTCCTATAATCAGGTTTAGCCAGGAATCAGGCTATCCCAGGATCCACATGGTTAAAAATGAATGAGTTGATGGATTAAACAATGAATGAACACTGTATATTTCAATCTTCCATTTTTCCCAGTTTATAATAAGGCGATGGAAAGCTCAGCATCTTTGCCTTCTCTCCTCCATTTCTAAGTTGAACCAGGGAGCAGGGTGGTACTGAAAAGAGGAGAGGCTTTAAAGCCAGAGATCCTTGGGTTCAAACACTTGCTTACCTCACTCATTTATATGGCTCTGAGGCACTTCACCTCTTAGAGCCTGTTTCCTCATCTATTGAATGAGATTTAAAATACCTGTTGTGTTTCGCCTGCCATGCCGGAGACCCGGGTCGATTCCTAGTGCCTGCCCTAACCAAAAAAAGAGGGGAAATACCTGCTTTGCAGAATTCTTAAAAGGATTAGAAATTTTTAAAGAATCAAATCATTGATTTTATAATAAATGCTCAATAAATGGTGATTACCATTATAAATAGTAAAGAATTATATTATTTGCTGTATTGCATATTAATATTTTATAACCATGTGTGAATATATTATGCTATATTAATATAGCATATTAATAATTATAACCAATATCAATATTTTTAACTAATATATTAGTTTGTTGATCAATATGGACTGCAATATGGTAATTATTACATATTACCATGCTATGATAAAATATAATATATAGCACATTATAATACAACTATTAAATTACTTATATATTATCATATTATAATAATATATATTACTGTTAATCCAGTTACTTCAAAGTGTGATTAATGTTGTTTTGAAATGAATGCAATATATTTACTTGCTTTTATCATTTTTGGCTAGTTTACTCTCCCTATTGAGATATACTGGCAGTAGAAGAAAATTAATTCAGCAAGTTTTCCCACTTGCCAAGAAAAACATAGGCTTGTCATGCCATGTTTCATCAGGAAGTCATTTGCTTTTCAATGAAATCAAAGTCATTAAAACATCTTGGGATTGGGGTTTTGACTATATGTCAGGGATAACCATGAGTCCTATCTGAAGTAAGGTTGGCTTTTGGCTGTGGTTTGCTCCCTCGAGAGTCAGAATTGGATTGGGGAGTCTTGGGAGGTGCAGGCTCTGTGCATCCCTGGGAAGCTCCAGCTCACACCCAAGGACCAGGCACTGAACACAGACTGACGCCAGCTTGAGCCCCTGCTGCAAGAGTTCTGCAGCCCCCCCAGTTTTTGGTTTCCTTTATCTGTAAAACACTTTTCCTGTCCACACTTATTTCACCGGGCCATTCCGAGGACTAAATAAGTTTGTACCTGCAAAGCTCTTAGCCTATTAAAACACTCAGTAAATGTTAGCTGTCATCATGTACCAGGAGAGATTGGGAAGGAAAAGGAAAACAAAATGACCCTTCTGCCCTTGGCCTCTGAGAATGTGCCCTGTGGAGCTGGCCCGCCTCGTGCCCTGGGCCCCAGCGGCTGGTCGATGCCCAGTGTTTAGTGAACCTGCAACTCTTAGATAACAGCACTGTTTGTGGCCTTGCAGTGGTGGACGGGAACTATGTGCCTTGAATGTGGCAGGCACCTGCTGTGTGCCAGGCCTATGTAAGAGAACAAGATGCAAGGAAGAAGCTAGCCTTCCAGAGGTTCAGAGCCCAGTAAAAGGGCACAAATGGACGGGTACAGGTTATAATAGGTACAGGGACAGGTTCCACCAAGTATCTGAGGTAAGCATGGCATGCCTTGGGAGGGGATAGAGCACTCACCCCAGGCTTGGGATGCCCTGGGAGGGGATGGAGCACCCACCCAGGCTTGGGATGCCCTGGGAGGGGATAGAGCACCCACCCAGGCTTGGGATGCCCTGGGAGGGGATGGAGCACCCACCCAGGCTTGGGATGCCCTGGGAGGGGATGGAGCATCCACCTCAGGCAGCCAGGCCAGGGCTAGGAGGGCAGCACTTTGGCCAGAGAGATGGTAGCACTTAGGTAAGAAAGTGGGGACATTCAGGGAATGCTGAGTGGGTTTCTGTGGCTACAGGGCAGACCAGAGCTTCTTCACCGTGAGCATCCAAGTCACCCAGCCTGCCGGAAATTACTGGTTCTTGGCCCGTCCCGGACTTGGTTAAGATCGGTCCAGGAATCTGTCCTGCTGGTTTGAACACTCACAGAAGCCTGCAAATTGCTAAGGCAGGGTGCCAGGTCGGAAAATGAAGAGTCAAGTGCCAGGTCACCGAAACCCATGGAAATCCAGGTGCGACCCTCAGACTCTCTCGGACCCTTGGATACCAGGCAGTGGTGTGCTGGTAGGTGGTAACAGCGGGCTCTCGGGGGAAGGGGAGGTAGCCTTGATTTATCCTGTGCCGATTTCCAGGTTGTAATGACTGTCATGCAATGTGTGTCAAAGCTAACCCATAAAACAAAGCACCGAAGAAAATGTGAGTTAAAAGATGACAAAGTCTGGTTCCCGGTGACTGACCATGCAAAAAAAAAAAAAAAAAAAGATGAAAAAGTCAAGGAAAGATCCAAATAGAAAAGTGATTTCTCTAAGTCCCAGAGAAGATACCAGTGAGCTTAAGCTGGGGCCATGACCTTTTCATCTACATAAGAGAAACATCACTATTATTTGTTGCCAAAGGATTTGCTATAATGGGAGCTGACTGTGCTACAGGCAGTGCAGTTTTATTTCAGGCCCCCAGAGGTGTACCTGGACAAGCAAGGATCTGATTTTCCTTCTGGGATGCAGCTCACAGCATCATCTTGAAGGCACACTGCCTGCTTTTCCTACTTGTATTCCTCTGCGACCCCTGTTTTGCACACCTTTGTCATGAGGTTTGCACTTGTCCCCATAATGACTGTCATGTTTGCTCATACAGCCATACCGCAGTAGCCAACGTTTCTTATGATGTTAAGAACAGACCGGCATTAACCTACTTACTTTCTCACAACAACCTATGAAACGGGTCCTTACATGAAGTGCATTTTACCCTTGCACAAAACAAGAATCCAAGAAGTTACATGCTGGTGAACGATGGAGCTAGGAGTTGAAGTCAGGAAGACGGACTGCAACTGGCGCATCGCCTCTTCAACAACCAAATAAATTGTCCTCCAGTCCTCCACTCCCTTTCCACAACCCACAGGCGCCTTGAAAGGGGCTGTTGTGAAAAAGAAAAAAGTTGCTCCCTGTTTGTATCCAGCCAAGTTCAGCTTTACCAATAAATGTATTATAGTAGCCCGTAGGAGGAAGGCCTGATGCATCCTTCATAAACACTGTCTGGTTTTATTGGCATTATGGTAAAAATTCCCCAGCACCATAAAAACACTGGATGTCTTCACTGGCTCCTTCTCGTTTTCTATGCTGACTGTCTCAGAGGCCTCCTGATGAGAACCGTGTCTCCACCTTTCTCAGGAAGATATTTCATATGTCAAGAAACATTTCCTTGAATTTACCCTAAATTTATCATGCTTCGACTCCAGCAAGTTTGTCTTTCTCAGGACTCCATTAAAATGAACCATAGTCTGCTGTCAACTTGTACATAATCTTGTGCATAGTGATAATTAATATATTTGAAAATAATTGTCAAGTCCTCCCTGGTCTTTCCTACTCAGCATAAACCCTTCTTTAAGCCTTACTGATTTCAGGTTCCCAGAAATCTTTGAAAAGGAAATTCTAATATTTTATCAAATCCGTGTACAACAGAGGTGGAACAAAATGGACCACTTCAAGCACTGTTCTCCATGGAGTCCCGACAAAGGCAGATTCAGCACAATTCTAAGGGAATTTAAGGGTTTCCTATACTGTATGATAATTAATCTGAAGAATCTGAGAACCTGGCTGTACTCTCTGGATTCTTCTGTTTGCTGTTTATATTATCTGTAATTTTATAATTTTGACATCTATGGTAGATCAAATTATAAGTCTTAGCAAACACGTGTTTATTCTTGAATCTTGTCCTTAATGGGTATGAACTCACGGCAAATAAGATAATTTGAAGAGGTTATTTTAGTTAAGGTTTGGCCAACGGAATCCGGATGGAGGTTACCCACGTTACCTGAAGTCTCAGAAAGAGAACCCATCCAGGTTGGAGAAGACCACGCTGTAAGAAGAGAGAAATCAGCAGAAACCAGAAGAGCAGACCCAGTGAGAGAGAGAGCACCAGGTGACAGAGGCTGAGATGCACGCAAAGGAATCCTAAGGATAACTGGCAGCCAGCATCCAAGCACCAGTCTTTACGAAGAAAGCAAGCCTTGCTAATATCTTGATTTTGGACTTCTTTTAGTCTCAGAATCCTGAGCCAATAAATTCTTGCTGTTTAAGCCAACCCATTGTGTGGTATTTGCCTTGGCAGCCTGGCTGACTAAGACAATATCTTACATCTGTATCTAATGTGTTTCCAAAATTGCAGTACGACCCAGCAGGGCAAGACTTCAACTAACTCCATTTATCCCTGTGTACACAGAGAGGGACTCCCAGACCCAATTCCTTGTTACTTTCAAATCCTCTTTCTTTCTAAGCTGAAATTCCATCTCCTTTTGGGTGTCCCTATTACAATATGATTTAATCCTTTCAGAAGACTTCCCTTAGAAAGTTTTAGTCACAAATTAGATGTCATTCTCTTGGAAAAAAATAAAAAAGAGTGAGCCATAAATGACATGATGTCTTTGTGGTAGAAAGAGACAGGCTCAGGCAGATAAAAAAGCACCTTCCCTGGGGAGTTTGTGGATTGTAAAGCAAGAGCAGATATTAAAGGCAACGATATCAGGGTGTTTTAAAACAACTAATTAACATACGAAATATTTACTGAGTTGCCAAACTGAACTTTTTAAAAGTTAATACTCCATCCTTCCTAGCCAAGTTTATTTCAAGCCACTCTACATTAATTGTGCAAACATTTGGTAAGACACATCTGCAAACTTCTTTGGATATGGAAGATAGATACCCAAGCAACTTATCTTTTCTTTTCTCTTTCTTCTTCTCACCTCTCCCCTCCTTTCCACCTCTTTCTCCTCCTTCTCTTCCTTCTCCGCTTTCTCCTTCTCCAACTCCTCTTCCTTCATCTTTTGCTGTTTCTTTGGAACGCAATCCTTACATTCATAAAATGTAAAGACTTGGCTTGATTTCACATGGCCTTAGCCAGATGTTCACTGCAAATTTTGCAGCAGGCTTTGGCAAGCCGGAGCCCAAGAAGCTGAAAATGAGAGATTTTTTTTTTTTTTGCCAGCTTCATTCACTGGCAGCAGAGCACAGAGGATTAGAGAGAATAGGAAGGCTGAAGGATTAAAAATCAAATTTAAAAAGAACACATTTCAAAAATGCCCAAAGATAATTAAATATAATTTTTTCCTTGACTCTCACAAGAGAAACCTCAATCAGCTTTTCTCTTTTTCCTTTCTTTTTTTCCCTGCCTTGGCAAACATCATTTATTACGGTTAGAATCCTGAAGTCTGGGTCATGGCCTGCCAGGAGGCCATTCAGAAGTGTATCCATCAGCCTAGAGACATTTTAGATTGCATTATATATAAAGGAAGAATGAGTAGTTACCCAAGTGGATCCAGCCAAAAGCCAGAAGCTGCGCTGAGCCCTGCATCACGGACAACACACAATGACTAGGCGGGAGGCCAGCTGCCGCCCTGTTTATGCCCAGGTATGGCAAGTGTGGCCACCCACCCAGGGGACAGGGTGGGCTCAGGTGCCCTCTTTGCAACTGCCTTAATTTTAACGCTCATGAACATTTTGCCACTTCTAGTTATTCTCATGCATATTTATGTGCCAATTATGCAAATCTCAAGATAAAAGTGCATTGAGTACCCATGATTTAGACTGGTTAAGTCTATTACATGGCATAATGAAATTACAGCATGATGTCCAATTTACCTTAACACTTGCTTTAAACTGTCAGTAAGTTATTAAGTAACTGCAACATACCAAATTTTAGCTCTAGGAGGCTTCCTTTGTCTAACTCATCATGATACCCTTGGATCGCAAACTTCAAACTAAATCTTCACCAAACAGGGAAAATATTCTTAGACTTAACTAAGCATAATGTAGATCAAAGTCTATGACTAGAAATGCATTGCCATTAATATGCCTTTAGAGAAATTTAAAAATCAGTGGGTAATTTCACCAACATAGGATGAAGCAGTTTGGAAGCTGAAGCTCAGTTTTAGTGGTGAAACTACTCTTTTTCATCTTGTACAATCAGGTCTTGCTCCCTGAGTCATGATGATATCGTAGGTTAAAAAATTCAAAATATTTATGTGAATTCAAACATATTTGAATTTTTAAACTTGGAAATGGCAATTTTCCAGAGTTAGAAACACCAAGATTTAAAAAGGAATTCACAGAAGTCATTAAGCACAAACACACACACACATCTCCTGAAACCTAAAAAATAAAGGATTTGAATGAGTGTCTTTTGGGTTACATAAAGATTTTGGTTACGTAGAGAGTTTTTGTTTGAATTTTGGTAGGGCTCCAAATCCTATAGTTTGAATGTTCATTTGAAGAGATGATGGTTTAGTAACAAGCCATGATGTGAAATAAACCAATAAACATAATATATGGACAGCCTGACCCACTGACACCCATTTCTCCTCCTGTATGCTATTGTGGTCAGCTGGCATTGTGATTTATACAGGGCTGGGTCCTGATTCATTTGCATTGGGGAACTCCCCTAGAAGTCTAAAAGAGTTTTTACTTGATGGTTATGAGCTCAGATCCGAAGATGTGTTGAGAGCCCTGAGAGGACACACAATACCCAATACCAGGATCGTTGGCCTGAGGGAGCAATTTCAAAAAGTGTCCAAGTGAACAGATAATAGTACCATCCCCTAAAGCATTCAAACCTCATCCTGTCATAAAAGGGAAATAAAAGCCTGGTGCCATTTTCTTTGCGTTGGTAAAGGATGTGTGAATGGTACCTGCTGTTTCCACGACCCCTTGTAGTGGAGTTTGCTGCCTGGAAGCATTCGTGCTTTAGCGACATGCTGGGTGAGAACAAACGGTCACAGAGTGAATCACTCAGGACACCAGACAGCCAGACAGCTGAGGGGCTAAGATCAGAACCTTTCATAGCACATTCTCACTTTAGGGTCTCCTAATGAATGACTGACAAGATGACAGCCGAGCACAAGAGCCACAGAGAATTCTCCCAAAGGATGGGGTGATTTCATGCTTAGAACCCCAGTTCTAATATTCTCTTAAAGCACTATAGTCAAGTTCATTAACTAGAAGAAAGAACAAAAAAAAGTTCAATGACAAAAGAATCTATTTGTGCCTGAATCACTTAACAGCAATAAAGTGATGATGTAAATCAAAGGCTTTTCCTATCTGCTTTAACTTCGCACCGGGTTTATAAAGCTATTTTTTTCCCTGATTGTTTTAAACTTCAGATTGAAAAAAATAAAAAAGCAATATTCCTGGCATTATTTAAAACTTTTCGCCAACTCACGTAGTGTTTTATGTGAATATAGCAGACATCAATCAGCCCCCTCATCTTCTGAGCTTTTAATGGAAAACCCCAACCGCCAGGCATCCCTTTCTCAAGTGAAAAGAAGCAAACTCCCAGGAAGACCAAGATGCGCTCCGAGTTTAGAGTGCTGTAAACCAGCTCCCTAGGAACCTTTCGTTTCTTAATGTTAGAGGGCTAAGCTCGCGTTCAGGCTGGTCCAGAGCTCTGAATTCTTCGCAGGTCCTGTTCTCCCAGGACACCCGGCTTGCAGAATGCATTAACCTACTTTCCACGGAGAGGATCCCCTGGTCCTCTTGATCTGAGGAAGAGGGGGAGGAAAGTGGACGTTTCAAGTGGGAGCAGGGAGGGCTCTCTTGCCACTAACAGCAAAGCATCCCGAGAAATCGGTACTTCGCTCAGCGAACAGCTCCGAGGGCTGCACGCCCCCCAGGAAGGGTGTGTGGAAGCGCTACTAAAATATGGCTGTCTACTCCACCGAGGGGCGAGCTCGGCGACTGCGATCCCCTTTGTCCACACCGACAGCTGGTCCCCCCACCCCGCCGCCCCTTCCCTGGGATTGCGCCGCCTTGGAGGCCCGCCTGTGTTTCCAGGGTTCCAGGCGCCGTCCCCAGCCCTAGTTCTGTAGGAGACAAAAGCCCCGCGAGCCGCCCGCGCCCGGAGGCGCCTCCCGGCAGAATCCCCCCAAAACCGATGCTCACTCCCCTACCTTCGTCCTCATCGGAGACAGGAGCCCTTCCATTTTGGCTGAATCCTCATACCGGTCTCTCTGGCCTTCAAGTTACTCTCCCTGCGCGCTGTCCTTAAGCATCCCGCACGTAGAGAGCCGTGTCGGGGCGGCGGGCGGCTCCCCTGGGCCCTGGCCCCTGTCTCCGGCGCCGCCCGCCGACCTGCCCAACTTGAATCCCCGGGGCCGGGAAGCGCAGTGCCGGGGACGCCGGCTCCTCTCCGCCCTCTGCCCTCTCCCTCGCCCGCGCTCCCCTCCCTCTCTCCTCCCTCTCTCTTTCCATAATCTGCCTACCGCGCTCCGCGCACCATGCTCACTTGACAAATGATCCCTGTTTAGGGAAAGCGTTGGAGCCAGGGAGAGTGATCTGAACCAACCACAGGGCAGAACGCCCCGGATCGGAGACCCGAGGGCTGCGCCTCCTGCGCGCCCTGCGTCGCGGGCGCTTCCCAGCTCAGCTCTGCGCTCGCGCTCCTTAGGCTGACAGCTGGAGGCATGGCTCGCAGCGGTCCTCCATTCTCCTTGGAATAAACAAGACCCACGCAGGAAGGGATCCAGTCGCCACTGGCATTCAGCTGGCTTTCTGACTTGTGAGCAGAAAACAGAAAAAGAAATCCCATCACCTGGATCTTCTAAATACCCATTTGCTTAGCCCACGGTTGATATGACATCTGGATGGCAATCTGGCTTTTTCACCATTTGACCAGTTGGTCAGAAGCCTATAGGCACAGCCGCTCTTAGGGAAAGTTTCAACAACAGATTTAAGGACTAAGTTCCTGAAGAGTTGAGCGTACAATGGTTAAGTGTGTGCTGCTCAGCATCCCAACTAAACTAAACCAGGTTAAGTGTGTCTGCTTCAGCACTGCTGGGCACTGGTGAAAAGTAGATGAGAACAAGAAAAAATGCCAGGACCTGGGTCAGAGCCTAATGAAGTTGAAAAGATGAGATTTACCTGTCCTCTCTTATGCTTGAGAAGTTCTCTAAGTGGAAATGATTCAAGATCCGGTCTTAAAGTGAAGTCTCTTTACTTGTGGCTAGGAGTGTCTTTGCTATCCACAAGTACACGAGGAGGCTTTCCTATGATGGATGTCATGTATGCACATCCCCCTGACATGTGGGCTCACCAGTGGTTCTACAACTCATGTCTACCTGTCCTCTGTCCCACACATGAAACTTGTCCCCTTCCTTCTTTTATGCCTGATTCCCAGTACATCTCCAAGATGGGATGCTCCATGTGCTGTCCTGCAGATGGATCATAGGCTGGGCTTCTGACCCTGCTTTTTCTGTCATGGATATTTTAATCCTTATTAATCCACTTTTTCTCCTCCAGTTCACATATCTGCATTATAAGAGTTGCAGAATTGACACCAACTATTTTATCCCTGGTTCCTTCTATGGACCAGTCTTCAGTCCTCTACTCTCAATTTCTCTCTACTACACCTAGGTTCATGAGTGTAACCTTATTCTCAGCCAACAAGGTATTTACATTCTTTGACCACTGTCTTATATGCCGTCTTCAGGAGCCCCAACATATTGAGTATAATACCCTGAACTTTTGCAGAAAATTCTACTATTCCTGGGAGTATTTGGACTTAGCTTCCCTTGGTATTGCCTTATATGTTACTTTTTCTTGCTCAACATCCTAGCGTTTGGGTGTCCTAGGCTTTGGGTTTATTCATTCAGTCATTCAACAGATATTTTATGGTACCTATTATGTGGCTGGCCCTGTTGTGGTGATACGGTGGAGAATAGGGCAGACAAAACCCCTGCCCCCATGACCTTTATATTCTCTGGCAGATTTGATATGTGAGTCAACCATTCACAAAGCCCTAGCATCTGTCCTCCTTCTCCCCATGGAATCAGATTTCTCTATTGGATTGTCAGCCCTATCATGAAATCCTCACTCTCACTACAGCTCCAGTCTCATTGTGACCCCCTCTCCGACCTGGGTACCCATTCCTATCTTTCTTTAAAAATTAATTTGCCTCTGCAAGAATTCTATTCCTTTATTTCCATCTTTAATACTATTTCTTTCCTCTTCATATCTGCTAACCTTTCCCTCTCCTGTCTGCTTACACTCAAAGGTGTTTTTTGGGGGGAGGTGAGGCAGAATTAGGAAATCCCTCTTGTTTATTCAAGACAGAGCTACCCTATCATCCCTAATCTTTCCGGTCACTACCCTAAAACATGGAAACAGGCTTTTACTTCATTACTGAAACATTGGGCATGCTATATGCCATGTAAAACTTTCACCTTGTGTGATTTCTCAATTGCTTGGACAAGCTGTATCCATTATTTAATTTTGAATTTTGACAACTCCTCTCTGAAGCAGTCCTTTTGGTTCTTTATCCCCTTCGAATCCTAGAAAACCTCTCACCAGAACTTCCAGATCTGATCACTTCTCAAGGATTTTATCCTTGACCTTCTTTTTTGTTTGCTTGTTTTTACTTTGGCACAGCTGATCACCCCCTGCCTATGGGTACTCTCTCTGACCTAAATTTCCCAAAGGGTCAGTTAAAGGTGGGTAGAACAGAGCAGGATTGTGTCAAGGTTAAAAAAAAAATCAGATTGGCTTCATTTTTAAGGTTGGTGTGTTTCTAACAAACTCCCAAGTATGGATTTTGGAACCAGAACATCTTTCCAAACCAGAGGAAGAGCCCATGGGGAAGGATTCTTAAGGAGAGCACAGCTTTTTATGTTCACACTCCAGCCTGCCTCTTGGGGTCTGTGGTCATTCACCAAGTTTTCTTAGTAGTCTGAATAGATCCTGACTAGACCAACCCCCCCAAGGAATCAAGTTAAGTTCTTTTTCAAATATGACTTTTTTTCATTGTTGGGGAAGTTCTAGGTTTATAGAGAAACCATGCAGAAAACAGAGTTCTAATGTGTCTACCCCTATTATTAACACCTTGCATTACTGCGGTACCTTTGCTACAGTTAATGGAAGAATATTCTTGTAATTGTACTGTTGACGGTAGTCCATTAGGTTTCACTGTTTTATTAGTATTTTTAAAAATTTCTATTCTAATAACACCTATACATTCTAAAATTTCCCCTTTAAACCTCATTCAAATATACAATTAAGTGGTGTTAATCACATTCACGATGTTGTGCACTGCCCTCAGCAGCTATTACCAAAACTTTTCCATCCCCCCAATAGAAAATTCTGTACCAAATAAGCATTGCAGTTTCTGACTCGATGACTTTGTTTATTCACATCAGTGAGGTCATACAATATTTGACCTTTTGTGTCAGGATAAATTCACTCAACATGAAGTCTTCAAGTTGATCCATGTTGCTGCATGTATCAGACATCATTTCTTTTTACAATTAAGTCATATTCCATTGTATTTATATGTCACATTTTGTAAATCTATTCATCTGTTGATGGACACTTGGCTGCTTCCATCTTGGCAATTGTGAATAATACCACTATGAAAATTGGTGTGCAAACATCTGTTCAATTCTCTGCTTTCATTTCTCTTGGGTATATACCTAGAAATGAGATTGCCAGGTCATATATTAATTCTCTATTTAACTTTCTGAGGAACTGTCAAACTCTCTTCCAGAGTGGCTGCACTATTTCATATTCCTACCAGCAAAAGGATATTTCTCCATATACTTTTATTTTCATTTTTTAATAGTTGGTGTGAAATGGTGTTTCACTGTGGCTTCGGTTTGAATTTCCTTGATGGCTAATGCTGTTGAACACCTTTTCAGGATTTCGTTTGACCATTTGCATATTTTCTTTGGGGAAATGTCTAGTCAAGTCTTTTGCACAATTTTTTAAACATATTTTTATTGACAAAACAACATACAAACACAAGCATTCTTAACATATGAACATTCCATACTTGGTATACAATCAATGGCTCACAATATCATCACATAATTGTATATTCACCACCATAATCATTTCTTAGAACACTTGCATCACTCCAGAAAAAGAAATAAAAGGAAAAAAGAAAAACTCATACATACCATATCCCTTACCCCTCCTTCTCATTGACCACTAGTATTTCCTAGTTTATCTACCCAATATATTTTAACCTTTGTTCCCCCAATTTTTTTATGCCCCTTACCACTTTCATTGATCACTAGTCTTTCAACCTACTAAATTTATTTTAACATTTGTTCCCCCTATTATTTGTTTATTTTTTTATCCATATTTTTTACTCATCTGTCCATACTGTACATAAAAGGAGTATCAAACACAAGGTTTTCATAACCACACAGTCACATTGTGAAAGCTGTATCATTACACAATCATCTTCAAGAAAGATAGCTACTGGAACACAGCTCTAGTTTCAGGCACTTCCCTCTAGCCGCTCTAATACACCTTAAACTAAAAAGGGGATGTCTGTATAGTGTGTAAGAATAACCTCCAGGATAACCTCTTGACTCTGTTCAAAATCTCTCAGCCACTGACACTTTATTTTGCATTATTTCTTTCTTCCCCCTTTTGGTTGAGAAGGTTTTCTCAATCCTTTGATGCTGAGTCCCAGCTTATTCTTGAATTTTTGTCCCACATTGCCAGGGAGGTTTATACCCATGGGAGTCATGTCCCATGTAGAAAGGGGAAGGGCAGTGAGCTTGCTGTCCATGTTGGCTGAGAGAGAGAGAGGCCACATCTAAGCAATAAAAGAGATTCTCTGGGGGTGACTCTTAGGCTTAATTTAAGTAGGTTTAGTCTATCCTTTGCAGAAATAACTTTCATAGGCACAAATCCCAAGACTGAGGGCTCAGCCTTTTGATTTGGTTGTCCCCCCAGCTTGTGACAATATCAGGAATTCTCCAAATAGGAAAGTTGAGTTCCCCCATTTCTCCCCATTCCCACAAGAGGACTTTGCAAATACTTCTTTATTCAGTGTTCAAATCACTCTGGGATTTACCGGGGCATCACACTAACTTAGACAAACCTACAAAATCTCATGTCCTATTCAAGGCTCCATGTATTTCTGATGTTCAATTAAACTATCCATATAAGTTAAATGAGGAAATGCATTAGCAAAATATAAATTTTGTAACAAATAAGCGTTTCTTGCTTTAGTCTCACAAGGAAGTTGAAGTTTTAAAATATGAATGACCATCTATTTTCAATACCCTGCAATAGTGACATTCCTTTGTTCTTCCTCATGCAAAAACATTTCTTAATTTTTACATTTAGTCACTATCATTGTACACTCTAGGCATTCCTAGATTATACCATCTCAGTCTTTATCATCTATCTTTCCTTCTGGTTTCATATGTACCCCCAGCCTTCCTCCGTCTATCACTCTCACATTCAGCTTCATTCAGTGTACTTAAATTATTGTGCTACAATCAGGTAGTATTGTGCTATCCATTTCTGAATTTTTACAATCAGTCCCGTCTTTTGTACAAATTTTAATTGAATTGTTTGTTTTTTTGTTGTTGAGTTGTGGGATTTCTTTATATATTCAAGATATTAAACCCTTATTGGATATGTGGTATCCCAATATTTTCTTCCATCGTGTAGGCTGTTTTTTTATTTTCATGATGAAGTCCCTTGATGCACGAATATTTTTTCATTTTGATGAGGCCCCCTTATCTATCTTTTCTTTTATTGCTAATGATTTGGTATAAAGTGTAAGAAACCATTGACAAACACAAGGTGCTAAAGTTGGTTCCCTACATTTTCTTCTAAGAGTTTCATAGTTTGGTTTCTTAGCATTCTTTTTTTTTTTTTTTTTTTTTTTGCATTGGCAGGCACCAGGAATCAAACCTAGGTCTCTGGCATGGCAGGTAAGATCTCTGCCTTTCAGCCACCAGGGCCCAATAGTTTGGGTTCTTATATTTAGATATTTGATCCATTTTGAGTCAAATTTTGTATATGGTGTGAGGTAAGGGATTCACCTTTATTCTTTTGTATATGGAGATCCAGTTTCCCCAGCAACATTTGTGGAAGAGATTATTCTTTCTGCAATGAATGATTTGGCATCCTTGTTGAAAATCAGTTGACCACAGATGTGAGGATTTTGGCTATTTGGGGCCCTGAGGTAGTTTGAAGCTCTATGTACCCCCAAAAAACATGTTCTTAAACTAAATCCATTCCTGTGGTTGTGAACCCATTATAAGTAGGAACTTTTGATGAGATTACTTCAGTTAAGGTGTAGCCTAACCCAGTCAGAATGGTTCTTAATCTTATTACTGGAGTTCTTTATAAGTGGGATGAAATTCAGAGAGAAAATCACAGATGGAACAGCCAGCAGCTGAACATCAAGGAAAATGGAAGAGAAATGAGAGACCAGGAGACATGCCATATGCCTTGCAATTGTTTAAGTTGTCCCTTTTTCATGATATTTTCTTGAGCAGCCTAGGAAACTAAAACATATTTGGTACTAGGAAAGTGTGGTGCTGCTATTGCAAAGACCAAAAATGGGAAAGCAGTTTTGGAGTCAAGGAATGGGTAGAGAGGCTGGAAGAATTGTGAGGTGCTTGATAGAAAAGGTCCATTTTGCTTTGAAGAGCATATTCTTAGAAATATGGGCACAAAAAGTGCTTCTGATGAGACCTTAGAAGGCAATGATAAATTCGTGATTGGAAACTGGAGGAAAGGTGATCCTTGTTTCAAAGTGGCAGAGAACCTGGCAAAATTGAGTTCTGGTGTTGGATGGAAGGCAGTACTTGAAAGTGATGAACTTAGATATTTAGCTGAGGAGTTTTCCAAGTTAAGTTTGGGATGCATAGCCTAGTTTCTCTTTGTAACCTATAGGGAAATGAGAGAAAAAAGGAATAAGCTGAGAACAGAACTTCCAGGCACTGAGAAACCAGTAGTTGATGGTTTGGAAAATTTTAAGCCTCTGAAAAGTGAGCTCCAGGAACAGCACTCCATGTGAGGATCTAACTGATCATGGATCCAGTCAGTGATTTCAGTGCAAATTAGAATTGGAGAGGTAGTTATGCATGAAGGATCTGTGGAAAGTCATACTGTCTGATGGCATGGACCCCTATGAACAACATTCAAAGGCAGAAATTTATGTAATTTGTATGAAGGGAACCACTACCAGTCTAGACTACAAGGGACAGAAAAGGGACAAACTGAGGTAAGAATGACTTCAAGGGAAGAACTATGGAAGCTGAGGTCTGGACTGAAGAGATATCCTTAGGCAAAAAGAGAGGAGAGAAGGGAAAAATCAGGAGATGCCACCATGTGCTTTCCATATGACAAACTAGGGACCAAGGATTGCCACTGGCCTCAGAATGCCACAATCTTTGAGTCTTTGTAGAGAAAACATTACCTTGAGGATGCCTTGATTTGGACTTTCTCTTAGCCTAAAATCCAAAACCTAATAAATTCTCATTGTTCAAGTCAACCCATTTTGTGGTATGTGCTTGAGCAGCCTAGGAAACTAAAACAGGCTCCTTACTCTTCCATATTTATCTGATGATTGGATTTTCTATTTCTGTGCAGAAGACTATGGAATTTGGCTGAGATTGAATTGAATCTGTCAATAACTTCAGGTAGAACTGACATCTTAAAAATGTTTAATCTTCTTATCCATGAACATAGACTTTCCTTCCATTTTTTAAGGTTTTCTTTTATTTCTTTCAGAAATCTTTTGTACTTTTCCACATACAAATCCTTTACATACTTGATTAAATTTATCCTCAGATATTTTATTATTTTAATTACTATTATAAATGGGAGTTTTTCTTGATTTCCTTTTCATATTGTTCATTACTAGTGTATAGAAACACTATTGATTTGGCAGTTTTGATCTTGTCCCTGTCACTTTGATGAATACATTTACTGGTTCAAGTAGCTTTGTTGTGGATTTTTAAAGGATTTTCTCTTTATTGGATCATGTCATCTGCAAATAGAAAAAAAATTACTTTTTCCATCCAATTTGGATGTCCTTTATTTCTTTTTCTTCCCAAATTGTTCTGGCAAGAACTTTCAGTTCAAAGTCAAATAACAGTTTGACAGCAAGCATTCTTATCTTGTTCCTGAACTTAAAGGGAAAGCTTTCAGTCTTTCACCATTTAGTATGGTGTTAGCTATGGGGTTCTTATATAGGCACTTTATCATATTAAGGAAGTTTCCTTCTATTTCTAGTTTTCTAAATGCTTTTTACCAAGAAGGAGTGCTTCATTCTCTCTTTCTTTTCCTTCTGGGACCCCCATAATGCATATATTGATATGCTTGATGTTGTCCCGCAGGACTCTTGGGTTCTTTTCACTTTTTTCCACTCTTTTTTTGCTTTCTGATCCTCAGCTGGAATCATATCTATTTTCTTGCCTTTGAGATCACTGATTCATCCTATAACAGCTCCAATCTGCATTTGAATCCCTCTAAGGAATTTTCATTTCAGTTACGGTGGTCTTCAACTCCAGTAATTCTGTTTGGTTCTTTTCAAAATTTTGACCTTTTTATTGAGAGTCTCATATTGTCTACATTCATTGTTCTCTTGATATCCTTTATTTCTTTTTCTATGTTTTCCTTTATCTCCTGAGCATCTTAAAAAAATTTTTTTCAACCAGCATGTCCAAAGTCTGGACTTCTTCATTGATAGTTTCTGTATTTTTCCTTTCAATGAACGATTATTACCTATTTCTTTGTTTGTCTTTTTTGCACACTGTACATTTTGATATTTTAAAGTGTTAACTCAAGGATTTTGTTCCTGAGATCTCTGTTCCTTAGGATTATATACAACTAGTGATATGATAGAGATTTTCTTGAGTCCAGGAGTTAATAAACACAAGCTAACCAATGCAAAAACACTTTTTACAGTTTTGGAAATTGGCTCTGCTTTGGCTCGTGTTCACACTCTGAAGTTAGCCTTCTTATCAAGAAGATCAGCCCCAGCCAGTGGTGAATGTGAAGCACAGGGTCCTTTCTACTTTATCTGTGCCTGCGAAGAGATTTCTTCTTGTCCTGGGCTTGTGCTTGCCCAAGGCCTTAGGAAATCCACAGTTTACAGGAATTTGAATGTCCCCTTTATTCCTAAGAAATAAATTTTCCTTTCCTGGGTGCCCTATTATATGACTTAATGCAGGTGATCTATGGCCTCAGGCCACTTTGAGTTAATCCTTTCCTACACCTCTTTAGCTATCTATAAGCCATTTCTGCTTTCAGGACAAATTCTGGGAGCATAAGTCTGAGATAAGCTTCCTGGTTCACAATGGGAGTTCAGGCTCCACACTGCACTGGGGATAGGTTGGGAGAGGGAGCCAGCAAGAGCATCAGGAGCTTTGCCTACTGTTTTTAAAAATGCATTTTCTTGATTTGGCACTCCTGCAGTTACTGCAACTCTTTTACTATTTTCAGGGATTCTGAGGAAGATTGTTTTGCTGTTTTTTACTACCTGTTCAAAGATTCTATTAGGGAATGACATTCTGAAGCATCTTATGCTGCCATCTTGGTTGACAAAATTAGGTTCTTGAAATAATAATGATGGTAATGATGATGATATGATAGTGATAAGGATCATAATAGCAGTTAAAAATATACCATGTGCTAGGAACTGTATAATATGACTTTCATGCAATTGTTCATACAATCCCTTCAGCTACCCTATGAGGTTGGGTACTATTATTATCGCTATTTTGCAGAAGCTTTAGTTAGGTAATTCACCAGCAAAATGTATCTATATATGATGGTAGCAGTGTTTCCTCTTTGCTTGTTCCATTTTTTTCACCTGCCCCACCAGCCAAATACGTATAAATAAGTTAAAAGCATTCTTAGTTTTCTGATATTTATTAATTAATCAGAGGCTTCAAATTAAGCATTTGGAGCTGTATCTATTGTTTGAGGCCATTCAGTTAACGTTCAGTGCCTCATTCATTTATTTATTCATGAAACAAATATTCACTGACCATCCACCTCAAGCCAGGTGATGTGTGTCAAAGTCTTTTGCTTATAGCTGATAAACTAGTTATTTCTAAAATGCAATACACCAGTCAATTTTTTACCTATCATTTCCAAGTCCTTAGAACACCAATTACTTTACGTCTTATGTATACAGGTAAAGTTGTCAAAACTTATTTGAGAATGGAAAGGTCAGGAGAAAGGATGGTGGTGGGATTAGGGAATATTTCACCTGAGAATTAGGTATGTAGAGGTGTAGAGATGTCTAGAGCAATATTCATGAGACCATTCTGCATCCAGATACTCCAGGAGGATGGTCAATGTCCCAAAACATTCAGAAGTGGGAATGACAATCCATATGTCCCCATTCCAGATTTCCTTAAATTGGGGTTCTCTCTGCTTGCACCTCCTGTTGTGAGATACATTTTTCAGCTTCCAAAGGGCAGAATGTACAACTCTGGGATTAACTCAGGCAGAGAAGGAAAAGATAATGAATATCAAATATATAGAAACAGGAAAATATAATTTCCCTGCAGGGCAAATCTAAAAAAATTAGGTTTTCCCTACAGGGAAAGGGGGTCTTTGCAAAAATCTGGCTCACAGAACTTCCACTTTGTGGAGGCTTCTGGACTACTGGGGAATGCTCTGTTCCAAGGAACCTCTTTTAGCTATCATCCTGTCCTACGGACCATTCTTCTTTTCCATTTTGACTTTAAAAAATGATAACTTGATAGTAAGCCACTCTAGACCCGAAGCACTTGGAAATGTCACAAGGGTCATCAGATCATGATCAGAGGCTCAGATTTCCCATCTCTCTGCATTAAAGAGCTGACCCTTTCTTCCCCACATGTGCGACATTTTTAAGGTTAATTTCTTTAAGTCCTTTATAGTCTTGGGGGACAACAGCCGGTTGCACAATTAAGGTTTATTATCTGAGGACTGTTTTGACCTGTTTCATAAACTATTTTCAATTTATTAAGGTAAGAGGATTGTGGGATTTATTTTATTTCAAACTTTGACCTGACACCATCTAGCTTTTACCACTGTGGCCTGCCCATCACTCTTAACTTCTTATTTAGAAACAACCTCATTAAGACTTAAATGCTAGAATATACATTATTCCTGGATTGATTTCAGATCTCTTGAGCAATACTGAGGGAGTTAATTAAATAACTTGACAAATCTCCTCCCCTTTCACTCTCCCATGGCCTGGCCCTCATCCTAGACCACACATATTTGTTTTGATTTATAATGTACATGCTGAAACACATCACAAATAAATTTTACACTTACTGCATGCAAAAGTATGCAATAAAAATTGTGATTCAATCTCCAAGCACTTAAATTTATGTTTGTGTGTGGGTCTATAAGTTATTGTAATTCTAAAAATTACACAGCAATTGGCAGTTCTTCAAAGTGCTTTTGCGTGTGTTACCTTTTTACAGCCTCATAATTATCCTGGTAGGGGCGGCAGGTATTAATTTCAGTTTTACAAGGTTGGAGGGGTGACTAGAAAGAAGGATGTATTGAGCCTCAACTTTGATCCAGGCTTAAGCTAAATAGGGTTAAGTACCATCTCATTTAGTTTTCAAAGGTGTGTTATTCCCAGTGAACAGATGAAAAAACTGAGATTGACAGAATTAGGTATTGTGGAAATTTGCATCATTTGGCCCCAATTATTAATGTATTTTGTCACTTAGGCCATTTGCAATGTAATTTTGTCACATTTTCCCACTTTCTCTGGGCATGGCTATTTGACTTGTTTGGACAATGGGACATTGACAGAATGTGGCACAAACAGAAGCTTGAAAATTACATGGCTGGGCATTTCCTTGCTCTTGATTCTCTAACCTTTCCATTGGAAGGATATGTTCAGGCCAGTCCATTGATCTACAGTGATTTGCTAGTGCACAGAAGGAGGTAGAGAGCAGACCCAGCCTCAGACTTAGGAGCAAACTTGAGGATCACAAACAAGCATGACCAGTCATGATCAGTCATGACCAGCCCAAATCAGTTAAACTGTAAACTTCTAAAAAAAAAACAGTGCTTAGTGTGATATCAGACATTGAGGTTACTGGATATGTAGCTAGCGTATACAGTAATTAATCCAAGATCACAGAGCTCATAAGTAGTAGAACCAGAACTGGAATCCCAAGTCCAGGTCTTCTAACTCCAAATTTCAAGTTCTTTCCACTCCACCTTAGCCCTGAAGGCAGCCAGGCAGAGTGACGGACTGTATGATCATTAAAGGATTTTTCAGATGTTCACGTCCACATCTGAGCTCCACTGCTATGTAACTGAATATCAAGGATAGGACCTACTACATTTACTTCTTGATGTTTTTTTTTTCCTCCAACATTTCATCAGGCAATGTGGAAGATTAGGGGAAAGAGTGGTGTTAGTTTCTATGTCTTGGTTGATCAATCATCTTGTCTTTATGATCTCTTAGATTCTCCGTTCCATTTTCTAAAGAACAGTGACTGCCTAAAGTTATCAGCAATCAATACAGAAGTTAATTGGAAATCAGCCCTGGGAGACTTTTTCCTCCAGCGGTTCTTGTCTTTCTGAAAAAGTGCCACCCAGAGGGAAAAACAAAACTGCTCATTTCATTATAATGAAAACTTTGGAAGGTCTCTCCCTTCCACTTTAATAAAAAAATATGAAGAACAGAGTGATGTTAGTTTGCAAAGGGTTTTCGAAAAGAGGTATTTACAATTTTTTTCTTTCTTCTTTTTCTTTAAGGTTTCCAGCTAAGTGCTTTTGTCAAGAGGGAGAAGAGGGACAGCTGCTCTTGCCCCAAACCACTGCTCCAGTGTTTTCTTAGAAAAGCACTGGGAGCTCAGAGAAGGAGGAAGCCGAGAAGGAACACTGGGATGGAGGAACTGAGAAAGCCACTGGCTCATCCTTCCTTTTCATCCCACAGCGGGGGAGTGTCGAATACTCCTTTACCTCTCTCCCCCACCCTTCAGTGACAGTATGCTTGCCATAGGTAGCATCTGAAGGCGACCTGCTTCTGTTGGGGTAGTTATTTCAAAGTTCTGAGATATGGAATTATGCTAAAGGGAACTGCATAGAGAAATGCTTTTTTCTTAATATTTCTCTCAAAATGTTCAGGAAGATCAGTCCTTAGTAACATCACTTTCAAAATTTTGTTTGTTCATTTATTTTTCTTTATAAGAGGCAGCCCTGAAACCACCACTAAATTGATTGAGAGGGGAAGGGATGGTGATCAATAGAGATGATCTATTGATCTATCTCTCAATAGAGAGTTTCTGCTGCTGAGAGTTCTTCCAACCCTCAAGCTGTGCAAACACAAGAAGGCCTCGCTCCTCCCACAGGTCCATCCCACATTTTAGGGGTGTGAGAGACACCACAATCTCCTATTCTAAGACTGCCTCATTAGCCATGGAGCCCATCTAAATTTGGATTCTAGGCTCATCTCAGGTGCTATGAGTTTCTTCAAGCCATGCACACTGAGGTTAACAAGTCGGATAATACTGGTCACTGGCTCTTAAGGAATTTAAAGCATTGTCTCCTGGGGATGACAATGCTTAAGTAAACCATCCTAATTTACAAAGTGAGAACTAGCACTGAGGGTTGGATCACCTGGAGTGGAACCAAAGGGAGGAGGGGGAACTGATTTCACCTGAGATTGCTGGTTAAGGCTTCAGAGAGGGGCTTTCTTGGAACTGGTTTCTTGGGCATGCAGGAGACATTAGTATTACAGTGTCAGGATGGTGGGTAGAGGTGGAGCAATGAAGGGATTAGAGAGAATTTCTGGCAGAAACACCAAAACATGCAAAGAAAATACAAATGCATAAATAACATATCTGAGGACAACATTGAGTTGTGTAGAGTGCTGATAAATGATCTCAGGTTCTATAATTCTGATGGTTGATTACATGTGTCAGCTTGGCTGGGTGATGGTCAGCCTGGTTGTTTGGCCAAGCAAGCACTGGCCTGGTTGCTACTGTGAGGGTAGTTCATGGATGGATTTAAACATCAGTCAGTTGCTTGCATCTGTGACTGATGACATCTACAGCCAACAAAGGAGATTGACCTCAGCAAGAAGAACAGTCCCCTCAGCCAATCAGTTGAAGGCCTCAAAGCAAGGTGAGGATTTATACAGTCAAAAAGAAGAATTCTATCTCTACTTCAGCCAGCCTGTTTCTCCTGGGGATCCATCATCACCTTTATCTGGGTTTCCAATTTGTGGCTTGCCCTGTGGAATCTGGACTTGCCAATAACCATGGTCATGTGAACCAATTCCTATAATAAATTTGTTAATATTTTTCAATATACACACAAATGCACACACATATATCCTGTCGGTCAGTTCTGTTTCTCTGGAGAACCCAGACTAATACAGTGATCTCAGACACATCTATTTCTTAATCTAAAAATTAATGTATGCCTAAATTTGTTTGAAAAAAATTCATATGCTGTGCACAAATGAAATAATTGCAGGCACCATTTAGTTCGCATCATTAGTATCTTGAAAAGTTGCATTTTCATTTGTTTAAAAATCTGCAGAAAATCCTTTTATGTTTGAATCCTCACTCAGCAGCAATGGGCATACCTGCACAGGGTCTGACGGTCCCTTTAATTAACAGCAGTGGGACCGCCTGCTAATGGAGTTACGTTTGGAGTGTGACCTTTTAACAACAAATGTGCCATAATGTGCGTTATTTTCATAGCTCTAAGGAGTTTTTCAAATCGATCCTGCATCTTAAATTTCCTTAGTTAGTCTGAACCTGAGGCACAAAAGAAAATAATTGCTTGATTCAATTTCTCACTGTGTCAAAACGAGGCGATTAATGATTGATATGATGGGCATCTTTTATCTAAAAACCTTACATTCATTCTGTTTTGCTACCTGCATCTTAACCTTGATCTTGAAGTATGTGACTTAAAGGTAAAACTACTGTCCTTTTTCATAAAGAAAAGCATACTCACCGGTACCCGAAGTTACAACTTCTGTTGACATTTTTGCCTAACCTGAGGCATAGTTCTGCCTCTACTCCAATAAGACACATTTTCCTAACTCCTAACCTCTGCCTGAATTTGAGAAACCAAACTTCGAATGTGAAGAGTATTGACTTTAAGCCTAATGGTAATTAATCATCAGAACCAAGAAAAATGTGAGGGAGCACTGTTGTTAAAAAAAAAGCTTTAGTTGAAAATGTTGCAGTGATTTTCAAGGGTGTTTTACCTGGTCATGTGTCTTAGTTTTCCCGTGCTGCTATGACAAATTCCACACACTGATTGGCTTCAACAATAGAAATTTATTGTCTTACAGTTTTGGAGGCTAGAAATCCAAAATCAAGGTCTCAATAGGCCATGCTTTCTCCTGGAGCCTGTAGCTTTCTGGTGCTGCTTTGCTGTCAATCAAGCCGTCTCTATCACATGGCCGTCTGTGGCCGTCCATCTCCTTCCATCTCCTCCTCTGGCTTCTACTTGTGTGTCCAAATTTCTTCTATTTCTAAGGATTCCAGGCATGTAGGATTCAGGCCCAGCCTGATTCCATTTGCCTCATCTTAATAGGGTCTTTGAATATCTCATTTACAAATGAGTTCACAGGCACACAATTGAGGTTAGGGCTTGAGCAGGTCTTGTGGTGGGACTTGACCCATTCCTCAATATCATGCTCTGCAAAAGGGGCTTGGCATTTTAAAACTAGGTCACCAAAGCTCTTATGCCTGAATCCATTACTATATCTATCTTGCTGGGTAATTCTGGCGATTCACCCAGCTCCTCTTAGCCAACTTTCAATCCTATTAAATGTAATATGGGAAAATTACTACTTCTCAAAATGCTCCAAAATCTTCCTGAATAAAAGGTATTTTTTTTCCAATTTAAGGGCATTCATTTGCTCTGCAAAGACTAAAGTGCTTTGGGCAAGGAGCCACGCCCTCCAGGAAGGGGTATACCAGGGTGTCTAGCAGCAGATGCCCAGGCTGGACCAGGCTTAGCTCCTATTTCCCTTTCAGTGAAGCTGCATTTCAAAGACGCCCAGATGTGTGGCTATGTGTCAGAAATGAAAGGAGAGAAGTGTGGGGAATAAAAGAGCGTTTTCTTCTTTTTAAGCAAACACTGGGTTTCTTCACCAAATCCTCAGGGATAATCGCCAGGATATGACTACATGGGCCCAGCAGGGCCTAGACAAACATGGTCATGAAAAGAGTCAGGGTGTTTCCCTTTGGTGTCTCAATGTGTTTGTATAGTTATATAACCCGAGAGATTGGAATGAATCAAAACAAGGCCAGGAGAGAGAAATGCTTTGAAATGGGGTCCCAGAGCCTTGGTTTCCCTTACTTTTTCTTTGTTAAGCCAACCCAAGGTCATTGCATAGTTGATTGCCTTTTGTCAGAGTCTGTGCCTCACCAGGCTTTTCCTGGGCATGTAGCTCTGAAATAACTTTTTGTCCTACTTTTCCTATTATATTTTTAATCTGGCACAGCCCAAAGCCATTGCAGTCTGATCTGCAAGTCTATTTCAGGACGCCCAGAAGATCCCATCTGCACAAGGCTCTCCCTTCCTAGGTGACCACAGAAGAAGAATTTAGAGATAGGTTCTTTGCATTCACAGGTGAGATATGTGGACTTACCCCAACATGTGTAGAGCATTCTTGGGGAAAGAAACTCCACCCTCAGTGTATGGATAAAAACTGTGGAGTGAATGGAAAACCACAGGAATGAGTCAGAATAAGACCCAGTCTAGTCTTCAAGGAGCTTACAATTTAGTTGGGTAGAGAAGAGACAAGAAACCATTCACAAGTAATAGAGAGCCTTGAAGATTAGACAATTGCAACAGAGGTAGCCCATGTTGTACTTTTCCTGATCCAGTTTAACCTCTTGAAGACTTAGTCTAAGTCCACCAAGGCAGAGATGCTATGTTTGGGAAGGGGAGGTACCACATGGTAAAGTGACTGCAGGGGCAGCAGCTAGTGTTAGCAGTAGGGCTGGCAGCTGCACCTTTGAGGCTTCTGATGGAAGAGGTGATAAGGCACCATGGGTGGAGTGCAGAAAAAGAGCCAGAGGTGAGCCTGGGCATGAGGAGATGGGCAGCATAGTGGAGGGTCTCCAGCAGCAAACTGGGAGCAGCCATAGCAATGGCCTTAAGGAGTGGCATCTTCAGTAGTCCTGGAGTAACGTGTTGGTGGCAGCAGTGGAGGAGGGAGGTAACAGCCAAAGCAGCAGGGAAGCATCATCCAGATCAGTCTCGGAAGGTGTGAGCTGAACTGGGCTGGGCCCAGCAGGAGAAGCTGTGCCAAGTTCCATATACAGCCAGAGAAAGAGAGGCATAGCAATAGCTCCAATGCAGCAGCAGGCAAGAGCATAGCCAGAGCAGATCCAGGCCAGGTGCACAGGGTCATTGGAGCACTGGAGAAGAGAGATGTGGGGCTGGGACCAAAGGTAGAGTCAAGAAGGCTGTATGGCCTGTGGACCCTGCTGAGTCATTATACCATCCCACTTACATGTGACACATCTTCTGTTTTGGGTAACTTATATTCTCATGAGATGGGACAGGGTTAGTCTGAGTGCTTGGCTGTGGGATTGTGCCCCAGGGTTTTTGGCTAGAGGATCCAGCAAAGGAGATTGTGGGTTTTGACTCTCAAGGTCTTGGGCATAAGCTATACCCTTAAAGAATAATTTGCAATAAGAAATGGCTTACATTTAAAAAAATGCAATGGTGTGACTAATTAAAGACATTATAGCCAAGAATCCATAACATAAAACCATAGGATATTAGAGTTGAATTATGTCCCAACTAGTCCATGAACTCATTGTACAGATAACTAAATTGAATCCCAGGGGTTTCGGTGACTTTCCTAAGATTACATAAGTACTCAGTCCTCCTAATCCAATGTTCTTCATGCTCCAACAAATTGTTTATTATGTAAGTGGCCTGACAAGCCCTTTGTAAAAAAAAAAAGTGAGCCAAAACTTTAAAAATGCTTGTAGAATGAATTAGAAAATTGTCCTCGAACATTTGCTTTGACCTGACATTTCTCCATTCACTTTTCATTGTGCATAGGGAAAAAGTCAACTGTGGTGGGTGGAAATGATAGAGGATGCAATCCTGCACAGAGACAGAACTTAATGGATACTTGCTGAATGACACATTTTGGGGTTAGAAATGGTCTCAGAGAATTCGATTGTTGTGTGACTTCATAATTCACTAGGGAAAGAGAAAGATATTAAAAGAAAGACAAAGGAAAGAGAGCTGGAGCTAAATTGAAATGTATGGTTCACAGTTCCTCAAGATATTGGCCAGAAAATGAAAGTCAGGTACAATTTTGCCCCAGTAGGTAGGCAGAATTCCATGATGCCCAAGCAGGAGGCAGTTTCCAGTGGGGACCAATATCTGCCACTCTCTGAAGAGAGGATGTAAAATATGCCTCTGGCCTTGGAGCTATGACTTTTTGATTCTTCTTTGAGGAAGGCAGTGGGGTGCATTCAAGCAACTCCCACAAAGCAATTCTCCCATCTCTAATGTCCTCTAGGCAAAATATTTTACTTGCATGTAGTCCCCTCAAATTTAATACATGCCAAACAACTCTCACCACTTTTTTCCAAAGTAAACTCCTTCAAGCCTGGATTTTCCAAATCTAGTCATCAACGGTAATCATTCTGCTGGTCAACCTCATTCTCACCCCTGCCTTCTTGCCTCTCCTCCTGCGTCAAGCCTCCATGATCAAATGCCTGTGCTATTTCTCTGTCTCCAGTTGCTTTCCCCAGTTTTGAGAGTTTCCTTCTTCAATCATACCATTGGGTACACAGCATTCCCTACTAAAAATACATATAACTGCTCCCACTACATTGAAATCAAGTTCAAGTTACTTAATTTGGCCTTTTCCCTCCCCTCTTGCCAAACTCATTATTCATTCATCCCCACTTCTAGGCTGCCATTCCAACTTTTTCTTTTATATTCCTTTATCTTGGAGCTATCCCTCAGTAATTGAGAGAAAGCAAGTAAAGAGCCTAACCCAATGCCTAACATGTAATAAGCATTCAATGAATATCAGCCCTCTTCTAAATCCACAGTAATTCTTCACTCCAGGAACCTTTTCCTCAACAGCTCAGATCACTTCTGCTAGCTCATCCATATTGCTTATTTGCTATTTAGCACAAATTACCTTGTACTTCTATTGTCTTTTCAACTTCAATTGACTCTCAGGTACAAGTCTCATAGCTCCGTGCATTTCCATCTCTATCTACTATGCATGGTGTTCCAAAGAAAGTGAGAATTTAGTAACTCACATTGATGATGTTGGAGTAGAATCACTAGAATGTTATCTCTAGCTTCCAGCATGCTTATATCCCCGTAGCAAAATACTACAAGAATTTTAGGTGGAGAAAAGTGTAAAGAAGAATAAGAGAACAAATACTTGTTGACTACCTTCTATATACAAAGCATCATTCTCTGTTCTTTTATAAATTTCCTCTCATATAAAGAAAAAATAGAGCACTGAATTGATTCAGTAAGTATACAAGTGTGAGCATCATCACTTAGGACTAGGACCCATAAACTTCTCACTCCCACTGAAAAACTGCTACTGTCAAGGTGTGTTTAAATGGATCTTCATTCAACCTGAAACTCATGAATGAGAATGATGGTAAAAGTGTCGGGAGCTCAGTCTGCCTCAGTAAGAGAAGACCTGTGCATTTAATGAGAGCTCCAGAGAGATTTTTATCAGTCTAACTTATGCTTGCAAGCTTCATTGTGTTCTTTGAGATGCTAGGCTAAGACACATACCTCTCACATTTAAATCTGAGGTGGTTTTTGCGTTTTCTCAATATCTACATCACCTTCCCAATTGCATTCGGGCAGGAGTTGTCTGAATGGTTTATAGAGATTACCTTTTGAGTAAGACAAAAGGTTTTTATCATTTCCATTTCACAGATGGGAAAGCTGAGGCACAGATGATTACAGCAACTTTTCTAATGTTTCATGACATGACATGACAGTAGGTCCCTGCCCTCTTAGCTACTCTATTTTTGATGTTGGAGTTAAAATGGTTGACTCTATAGCTAAGGACCACCACTCCTATATTGGGGAGGCAAGTTCTAAAACAATGGGGCATCATAAGGAGTCCTTTGCTTAAGGAAATTGCATCCAAATGTTCATACAATTCCTGAAACACCACCAATAACACTGTTAGTATGGAACACATATACATATAAAGGCTAACATGTCATATAAGTGCCAGTTCCTAGAAGGAAGGTTGCCATGGGACAACGCTAATTTATAGAGCCCAGGACCAATTCTTATACAAGTCCTTCTCAGTGGCTTCTGGGCTGTGTCACTAATTAGAACATCAGCTGCTTCTGTATGTTCCTGTGGAGTGTATTAGGCATCACGTGACTACACAGAAGAACAAAAAAGTAGCACTGGCTGTTGCTATGGAGACTCAACCATCTGAATTGCTATGGTATCATAAAAGCAAAATTCTAATCATCAGTTTTTAACTATAGGACTGTTGAAATCTATCTCATATTTTTAGAATGTGTGACATTTAACACATTGATGTATATTTCCAGCTTCAAAATACATTCCCTGCTTTCATATGTAGATGGATTTTTCAAGCAACTCATTGGATTTTTTTTTTCTCCTGGTAAATGCTCCATCTTCTTATGGGTGATTGCAACTCACATGCTTTTCTCATTTCCTAGATGCTGCTTCATTCATGCTTCCCATTTTCTCTTTATTCTATAATGACACTCATTTTCTCACAGGCTGCCTGTCTTTACTTCTGCCATACTTCCCTCTCACATCTTTAGTTGAAATTCTCCTCCAGGTAATAATTCCTGACGGTCTTCACTGATCACCTTTTAGGCCTTAGTTTCTGACAACCAAGAGCTCTGAGACTCGGACAAAGGTGCACAGCTGCTTCCATGGTGGTTATCTCTGAAGCTGCCATCTCATTAGGATCCACAGCAATCTCAATTCACTGACTTTTCCAGGCCTATGGAATAATAGTTATGTCCTTTCCACTTTTCCTCTCCGAGAATTATTAACTCGAGGATCTTTGCTTAGCTCTGGGCACATCATTTTGGTTATACGTCTCATATACACACACATACACAAACCCTAACACGCGGGCTCACACATACACACACAAATATGTTTATCTTTGAATGATGTTAAAAGACATTGATCAGCTTGTTAAAAATAACAACCCTTGACCTAGCTAGCTTAGAAGAAAATACTGGGAAATTATTGTCAATATCTAGGTCAAGTTAAATACTGCTTTCAGAAATTCCAGGCTAACCATGGCTAATTTTATTTTTTGTTTGAGCGAGATTTTCTGGCAAGCATAATCTGGTGAAGAATACTCTGTTACTTCAGATAATTTTTAAATTCATTTCAATCATCTGTAAACTAGTGAACAGTACTCTACCCCGCATTTTCTTTGATAGAGTGCCTCTTAATTAATCAATCAATCAACTAAGAATCATACGCCAAACACCTGTGATGTACCTCATACGTGAAATGAGCTTTGGAGGCATGGGAGAGACTTTCCAGGCAGGTCTGGAGACCTCATCATCATCCAGAAAAGAAAATCCCAGAAAACAAATTCATGGTGCGTTGCTTTTTTTTTTTTCTTTGGGATGCTATATGGTGGGGGTCACATTTCATTCTTCTTCCATGTGAATATCCCATTATTGCAGCACCATTTGTTGAAAAAATTTTTGGGGGGGAGGGAGGGAATTGAACACGGGTCTCCCGCTTGGCAGGCGAGAATTCTACCACTGAACTACCCTTGCACCCCCAACGCATTGCTTTTTAACCCTTACAGTGTCTTATCACATACTACATGTGTGGTTAAAAACTTGTGGAACGAATAAGAAACCATAGGAATAAATGAATGCAGATAAGACCTGGTCCGATCTTAGGAAATTCACAATTTAGTTGGTGTGCCAGTTTGAAAGGATGATGTACCCTAGAAAAGCCATGTTTTAATCCTAATCCCATTTTGTAAAGGCAGCCGTTTCTTCTAATCCCTATTCAGTACTGTATGTCTGAAACTAATTAGATCATCTCTCTGGAGATGTGACTCAATCAAACGTGGTTGTTAAGCTGGATTAGGTGGAGACGTGTCTCCACCTATTTGGGTGGGTCTTGATTAGTGTACTGGAATCTAATAAAAGAGAATGACAAGAGAGAAAGCCAGAAGTTTCTGAGAGAGCAGAGAATGACATAGCCATGAGAAGCAGAGAGTCCACCAGCCAGCAACTGTTGGAGATGAAGAAGGAAAATGCCTCTTGGGGAGCTTCATGAAACAGGAAGCCAGGAGAGAAAGCTAGCAGATGACGCTGTGTTTGCCATATGCCTTTCCACTTGAGAGAGAAACCTTGAACTTCATCGGCCTTCTTAAACCAAGGTACCTTTCCCTGGATGCCTTAAATTGGACATTTCTATAGACTTGCTTTTATTGGGACATTTCTATGGCCTATAAACTGTAAACCAGCAACTTATTAAATTCCCCTTTTTAAAAGCCATTCCATTTCTGATATATTGCATTCTGGCAACTAGCAAACTAGAACAGTTGGGTAGGGAAGAGACAAGAAACCATTCACAAATAATGGAAGACAGCCTGTAGAAGCAAAGTTATGTTGTCCAGATCAGAGAGGCCAAAAGGATGCAGAGATCAGCGAAAGAGGACATCAGTGGGGGAGACTCCTGGGTGAGAAACAAAAGTTTTCTTTTTTTAGTGGACAGATGTTAGTACCCCAGGGTGGATGACATGAATGGAGAGCCTTACATGGAGCAAGAGTTAACAGAAAATGCACCCAAACCACATGGTCCATCACTGCAGAAGCATTTTCTTTGTCTGAAAGAGTTATTTGGATATCGATGCATGCAGTTCAAGCTCTTTGACAATAACTAAAGGGGCTCTTTAAGCCTGAGTCTTTTTAAAGGCAAAAGATTTATAGTAATACACTGAATACCACAGAATGAATGATGCAAACTGTGTTCATTGGTTATCTTAAACACGAGCACATTAGTAATAACCTAAAATATATATTCATGTATGCATATGATCTGATATACACACAGTTATAATTTTACTACTATTGTATTTGTAATTTTCTGAACAAATATGTTTGGTTAAAGATATTGCTATATAGTTTTAGTGTCAACCCCAGACTCCTCTGCTCAGATACTGCTACAATTCTTAGTTAGGTGCTGCTGAATGAAATGTGCTGGACCTATCTGTTTCAGTTGCCGGAACTGTTATAACAAATGCTGCGCACTGGTTGGTTTAACAACGGGGATTTATGGTTTCAGGATTGCAGAGGCTATAGATATCCAACACCAAGGCGTTGGCAAAGCCATGCTTTCTCCTCAAAATTTTAGAGTTCTGGTTCTGGTGTGCCCAATCCTTGGGGTTTTTTTTTACTTCCAACTCTACCTCCCCTCATGTGGTAATGTCTTTCTTTGTCTCTGCTCTCCTATTTGACAGTGAGCTGGTTTCTTCCTCTGGCCTCTTTGACTCTTGGCATCTGAATTTCTTCTGTTTATAGAGGCCCCAACAATACAGATTCCGGTTCAGATGGGCTGCACCTAAACTAACCACACATCTTCAAAGGGTCCTGTTTACAACAGGTTCACACCCAAAGGAACCCAGGAATGTGGATTCTGATTAAGAACATGTCTTTTGGGGGGTACATAATTCAATCTACCAGACTAATCAATACCTCTTTTACCTTGTTTTCAATTGGCTCTGTTTTGACCATTGATCCTCTCCATTATGAGTCCCATGCTTTTCTGACATCTCCACTGTACCAACACAGACTCACACACACTGCAGAGAAGTCCATTCTTTCTACAGTCCACCGTCCTCTGGCCCAGTCCTCTCTCTATGCATCATCTCCATCCTCACCAGCTGCTCAAACCCCACAATTTGCTGTTGAGCTGCTTCATGCTCACTTATGTGTTACACACTATATATTGGGCACTGCTTCCTAGCTCCAAAATAATTTGAGTTCTACATGAGCATTTGGATTTAAGCTGGAAAATATTGCCATCTCCAGGAAAATATTATGCAAAGTTCTAAAAGAAGATGGGTAGGAGAAGGCTGGCTGGGTATGCTTCCCGACAAGGACAAGCTTCCTCTTCCCCAGTGAAACTAACCACTTGGGCAGAGGGTGGGATGGGCCCCAGGATGGTGTGAGAAGCCAAAGAGTACAGGGATTCTGATGGCAATGATTCAAGAACCGTTGGCGCTCAGATGGGCCAACCAAGTCAAGAGCTTGAAGAAAAATGACTTCCTTTTTTTATGCCCATGAAACTAGCCTAAGGAAATGCCCTAAGATGGTATAGATGTTTATATATAAGGAAACTACTAAAGAATTATTTTTAATTGTAAAAATTTATGCATTTACAACTCAACAAGAAAATTTAATATCAAGTTACATCCAACCATATTTTAACAATATTTTATCCGGGAGAATGTTGACAACAGGATACGAACTGGAGAAATAATCACAATGATATTTATATTATGTAACACTGGCAAATATTCTATTTTTATATATGAACATCCATACTTATGCGGGTGCTTGCATGAGCACCTGTTTGTATGTGTGTGTGCATACATGTACCTGTTTGCATGCGTGCACCTGAATGTTAGCATGTTTAGGAGCATTTGTATGAACATGAGTTTGTGGTTATGTGACTGTGTGAGTGTGTAAGGGTGTGTGTGAGCATGTGTGTGATTGTATGAGTGTGTATGTGTGTGTATGCATGCACTGAAAAACCAAAGGAAATATACCAAAATATTTACAATGGGATCATCTTTGATTTTTATTTTCTTTCTTGTGTTTACTGGTATTTTCCAAATTTCCTACCATGAGCTCTGTAACAACAAAAAGTTAAATAAAACAAAACAATAAAGTACTGAGGCAACGCCACTATAGTCATTTATTCATTAATTCATCTGTCTACATATTCTGTGATTCACTCATCAACCATACATTGAGCCCTTTTCTTCTCCCAGGACTGTGCTTGGCATTGTGGAGGTGGAGGTGAAAATAAAAGGGGGTTTCCTCTCTTCAGGAATATTTAATTTCTGTGCTATTAGAGGATGAAGTTGCACTTTATCATCCCCTATCTTTTACCTCCTTGATTACCTTGTTTTAGCTTCCTTGGCTATTCAAAACAAATACTACGAAATGGATCAGGCTAAACAATGGGAATTTATTCACTCATGATTTTGAGACTAAAAGAAAGTTCAAATTAAGGCACCATCAAGGTGATGTTGTCTCCCCTAAGACTTGCTGCTCATGATTCTTGGCTCTTCTATCACGTGGTAAAGTACATGGTGGCATCTGCTGGTCTCTTCAGGGTTCCACTGATTTCAGCACCTAGTTTCTCCCTCTCTGGCTTTTCTTACTGTATGTCTGAATTTCATTCCATTTATAAAGAACTCCAGAATAGAATTAGGACCCATCCTTAACTGAATAACTTGATAAAAGGCCCTACTTACAATGGGTTCACACCCATAGCAATGGACTAAGTTTAAGAACATGTTTTATTGGAGTACATACAGCTTCAAATCACCATGTATTTTTTTTCCAAAAAATATTGCTCTATTTATACTTCAGATATCATTTTTAATATACCTAATTGGAATTTTCGTTTATTATTAGGTGAACCATATCCAGGTGTTAGAGAACTATCCTCTACCCCATACCAACTGGGTCAGACATGATATAATTATCTCTTGGCTCAGTTTTATTTTTCCTTCATTCCTCACAAGTTACATGATGACTCTTCTTCTCAGGGCAGGTTTAAAGTGAACAATGAGAATTATTTTTAGTAGTATATATTATTTCTTTGCTCCTGAACATAAAAAAGTAATCTTCCATATTCTCTTGGCGTTTATTTTATGTCGGCTAGAAGAACTGATTTTTATTTTTACTTGAGTGGAAACTGCCCCAGAGGGGTTAAGGATATTGCCTATTATAATCCAGGAAATTAGAATTGGAACAAGGGCCAGAAACCGAATCTCCAAAATCTGGCCTAGGATTTCAGTGAAATTTAAAGAGAAAAGCATACCTGGAAAAGAATCACATCCACATGAAATGGTACAGTTTTATGATAAAAGCAAAATGTCTTCCCAGTGTGTTTTCTTGCATACAAAATCAGTTTGTTATCAGAAGACAGCAGAGAGACCCGAGGCTGTAGTTAAAGACTGAAAACTACCTGTAACACTGATTTCCCTAAGGTTCCCCATTTACTGTTCTTTCCTCAGATAATAAATACACTTCTCTCAGTTTGTAGCATTAAGTAAGTCTGTCTCTTCTTGTGGAGAGATCTATAGGTGTTCTCTGTTCCAGGGGAAGCCAAGCTGGGTCCAATCAATTCCTTACATGATTGCCAGGCATTTCTTATGACTGAAGAAACTGGAGCAAAATCAGTTCTTTTTCTCATAATGTATCCATTTGTGAAATGAATGGCTGCGGCAAAGCCTACTGCCCAAATACAGCCCAGGAAAGGTCCTATGGATGGAGATGGCAGCTGTACAACATAGATTCTTGGTGACCACACTGAAGATATATGAACTAAGAATGAACTAGGTCATTCTTTACCACTTCACAGCACTCTGACATCTTTCATTCGGCATATTTGCAACACAGCGATTTTGTGTCCTTCAGCATTTTGTGAGATATCAGTGGAGGCAGAGATTCAATAGAGATCTTCCCAGGGAAGGCAAATCAAGTAAAATAGCCCAAATGTGCAAGAGCCAATTCTGCATCTCAGGTTAAAACTCTTCCAGCACAACCACAAGCACACACATGCAGACACATACACACACACACGCGTGCGCACACACATTCTTGTACATGCATAGTCACAGGATAATATGGCAGGTATTCCATGAGAGGAGACCTGGGATATCTGAAAATGGGTAAGACAAGCAATTAAAATCAACTCCACCTTGAGCTACTCAAACGTCATCTGCTCTCCGAGGATTGATCCCAGAGTCTCCGGCCAGGCTGGCATTCAGCTGTGGAGCCAATATCGCAAGCCACAACATTCCAAATAGGTTGTAAAACATTACAGTGCATCTACTATTAAACAGCTTTGGGGCACCTGAAGAATCTAAATGAGTCAAATCGAAGGTTAAAATTAAATTTAAATTATAATATGAATGCTCTATTTATATAAAATTAAAATATCGTGCCCAAATCCAAGTAATCATTTCTATATACGTTTGACTACGGATAGACCCCAATCTCAACTTGATGGTGTAGCATCAACCCCCATCGTGTCTACAGGTGAGCTCTGTATTGCCATGTATAGTTAATATGGTGTTGATTAGAAGTGCATTTCTAATGTAAATTGTCGGCACATGGAAATCTCTCAATAAATGTTGATTATTGTGTTGAGTATAAACTGATAACTTGAATTAAAAAACAAAACAATAACGATTTGTTCCCATCTTTGTGTCCAGCTCTAGTTCTCTAAATGGGGTGGGGCTAATTCTTATCTTAGCCAAGGCCAGGCAGGAAAAGGAAGGCAACCCTGCGTAGGATGACAAACACAATCCCAGGGGTTTCCCAGCCTAATCTCCCTGAATTGGTAACAGCTAATCAGGAGACTCTTAGAATTGCTACCATTGTACTCAAAGATCTAGAATTGTCCCCATGGGTAGTTACGCCAACTGAGAAAGCTGCCGCCAGATGGCACCAAAACAAGACCGGGAATGGGACCAATTTGGATCAAACCAACCAACCCAGAAACTTCCTGGTAGCTCTTTTGTTTAATTCATTAGTCCCACAATAAGAGAATGCCATATTTTCTGACTGATAGATTGAGTCCTTGTTATTGTGTTTTTGCCAGGGTGACCACATGGTAACTTTGAGGGGTGAAAGGACACACTATTTATAATTATGTTGGAACAACAAACCAAAACTATTCACAGCAAATAAGGATATAAGACCAACCCAATTACAGTAAGGTTTCGCCATATTATCATTATACCATTATATTGCCTAGAAGCCATTCTGCATGCTCATGCCCAAGAGTTGTCCATGGTTTATTAGGCCCTAGAAAATGAGCATGTCGTGTCCACAATCCCTGAGAAACAAACACCCCTAACAATTCAAATGAGAAACAGAGAAGATCTGCTCATTCATGACCCCCATGTGTCAGGCCAACTCAAATGTGCTTCCCGATATTTGTGAACTGGTTGTTTGGCAATTTGGGAGTCTGCATGATAGACACTTGACTGCTTTCCAGTGCTTACCCTCAGTCCAGCAAAGCATATCCCATTAGGTAACACATCTGTATAATCTTTCTGGATTGCCCAGACTTTCAAGTAAAGTCTCCCAAAGCCTACAAGTTGAGTGGGTAGCACAGCTAAAGCAATGGATACCAGGGAGTAGCAGGAAGTCCAATTCTTGGGAATTCCCAGGTATAGCCCAGGAGCACTTGGGCCATGGGGCCTGGGATGTGCAGCCAACTGTTATACAATCATTACTCAGCAGAGGGGCAAGCTTGAGACCCAACAAGAGGCCACGTGGGCTTCTGGAGGAGCCAGGGCTGCTTTGAAGATAAAAACAAAGCCTAAGGGAGGGGCCTATGAGGTTTCTTTAAGCTTGAGGTAAAGGGTGTGGGAGACACCCAAGGCCCTTTGTGACCAGGGGACTGGAAGATGGAGTGAGGACCCTGTAGAGAGTTCCAAAAGAAGTCAGATCCAAAAGAAGCTTTATCCATCTTTGTACTTTTGTCCCCTCTCATTTCGCCATATCCTCTTTTCACCCTCATTCTATTCATTTTATCACAGGTATGTTTTGTTGAATAATCAGCATCTCAACATGACCTTGCGATCTCATGGAATATAATATGTACTGACCAACTTTGATCTGTCTTCTCCTGTTCTTACTCTGTTCTATCCTATAGTTTTCCTATAAAACTTGGTCTCTACAACTAGACAGAAGTGGACTGAATTTAACTTCAAACTCTGTAATTTTATTAGCTGTAAGAATGCCCTAAGCCTAAGTTTTCTCACCTGGGAAATATGAGGTTAATAAAAGTACATGCCTCATGGGACTATAAGTGAGATACTACATTTAAAGCACTTAGTTCAGTGTCTGGCATTCATTCTTCAAATGCTTCATAAAGGGTAGTTATTACTTGCTATTACAGTTAAGACATATCTTCTTCCCATAATTTATCTTAAAATTATTTAAAAATTAATTTCCTTTTCTTATCCAAGCAGCAATTTTATTCCTATTTTACCAGTTTCATTTTTAAAGTATTTTCTGTAATTTCAATTTCCACATATGCTGCTTTAAATTTCATTTTTAAAACTTTTCATCTCACTTGGTTTTAGCTACTTATTTTAATGCTTGCTTATTTTACTTATCATTTTGCATTAACTTGAATTGTATTCAATTTTTAATTTTATTTCTTGTTTTTTCTGTTTTTTCTTTTAATTTGCTTTAGCTCATTACAAATTTTTAACTTATTTTTAAAATTGCAGCAAGACATAAAATGTACCATGTTAACCATTTTTAGGTGTACAGTTCAGTTATATGACTTACAGTCACAATGTTGTGCTACCATAACCTCCATCCATTACCAAAATGTTACAGAAACAACTCCCAATTTTCTCTCAGCTTTCTACCACTAGTAACCGTTAATTTACTTTATCTTTATGAATTTGCTTATTCTAGATATTTCATATCTGTGGAATCACACAACATATGTCCTTTTGTGTCTATCTTATTTCACTCAACATGTTCATTCATGTTGTCGCATACATCAGAACTTCATTCCTTTTATGGCTGAATAATATTCCGTTTATACCATATTCTGTTTATCCATTCATCTGTTGATGGACACTTGGGTTACTTCTACCTTGTGGCTATTGTAACTAATGCTGCTCTAAACGATGATGTAAAAAAATATCTGTTTGAGGCCCTCCTTTCAATTCTTTTGGATATATACCTAGAAGTGGGATTTCTGGGTCATATGATATTTTCTATGCTTAATCTTTTGATTTATTATCCATTTTTAAAACAAAAGCCACCCTAGTGGGTGTGAAGTGGTGTCTCATTGTGATCTTAATCTGCAGTTCCCTAATGGGTAGTGAGGTTTTTTCCTGTGACTATTGGTCATTTGTACATTTTCTTTGGAGAAATGTTTATTCAAATCCTTTACCCATTTTTAAATTGGGTTGTTAGTCTTTTTGTTGTTGATGTTTAATAGTTATTTATATATTCTGGATATTAGACTCTTAACAGATATATGATTGGCAACTATGTTCTCCTGTTCCATATGTTGTCCTGTCACTTTCTAAATAATGTTCTTTGATGCACAAAAGTTTCCAATTTTGATGAAGACCAATTTATCTATCCTTGTCTTTTTTTGCTTCTGGTGTCCTATCTAAGAATCTGTTGACAAATACAAGGTCCTAAAGATTTTTACCTGATGTTTTTTCCAAATCTCATTCCAATTTAAAATATTTTATTCTTAACCCTTCATTCTTTTTAAATTATCTTATACTGACATGAAGGAAAGATACTGTTTTTTAACAGAAGAAAATATGCTTTATAATTTTCCTCCAGCTTCTAAGGAAGAGCCTGAGAATTTCTGTTGATGGGGTGAAGGTTAGACCAGGTAACTTGATTTTATTTTAAACCTGGAAACAAGAAATAAGAATGGATAGAGAGAAAAGACACTAAGGGGGAGAGATATTTAGTGAGAGTTAATTTCAGGGCAGGGAATTGTACAATGCTGAGTGCTATGCAATGTACATCTTCTCATCAGACTCTTCTACAGAAACTTCAACAAAATTCTTAGGACTCAATGTGCTGGTAAGTCAGCTATTGGCTCTCATTTGCAAACCCAGCATCAGCGCTCCAAGTCGTCCCGGCCCTGCTCTGCCACCAGGAGGTGCTGGAAGGAAAGTGGGGACTGTCTGTCCCTGTTGGACTCCAGCTCCTGTCACTGTCACCCCACCTGGCACCTTCTCCCAGCCAGAGGCGTTGACTTCCAGCTACTGCTGAATCCAGTTTGTACTATTTCCACCACTGGCAGAATCAGTCTCCTCACGTTCTGTCAGAGACACCACCTCCAATGAGCAACCCCTTCATCCTAGCTTCTAAGTTTTAATAATCCCCACACCTTCCCTTATTCCCCCAGCCCATGGAGTGGGAGCTTCTCCTTATAATGGTGTCCACTGTCATTTCTTACTTGCCTCTCTTTGCCTTTTGAGTTACCTACTCAACCATTCTTTATATCACATTCTCCCTGCCAAAATGACTGATGTGGATTCTAGCTCTTGACTGCTAATGCATGGAAGTAGATTTTCTTCTAGGGTAAAAGCAAAGAACTGTTGAGCATTGTTTTGGGGTTAGCTTGTGGGAAAATAATACAGGCTGCTCACCAGAAGACATCAGTGTCCAAATTGTCCTAATATGGTCTTCCCTATTTGATTCCCTCATATTTTTCACTATCATAATTCATTTTTCATAGGGTCCAGAACATGTGGTCCCAGAAGAGAGAGACCATTCACCAAAGCGAGGAAGCTGAGGCTCTTTTTCCTTTGGCTGTTTCTGAAGCCACCCTTCAAAATTCCTCACTCTGATAACAAGGCAGCCCATGGGGTGATGATCCAAGAGCCCTGGCCCTCTCTGGATGGGAGTACACAGAGCTTATTGCAGAAAGGTTGCTTCCAACATCTCATACCATCCACTCCTTACATGAGGACCCTCATGTCTTGAGCTCCATGTGGAGCCACTGGACGTTGGCAGACCAGGCCAAGTGTGCAAGCCAGGCATGTGTGGGAGACGCAGCTGGAGCGATTTCTCACTGTGCCCTCAGCTGACTTTGGGAAGGAAGTGCTGCTCGTCAGTGGGAGAAGATGCAGCAAGGGGCTCTGGAGAGTCTGTGCAGGCTTGGCTGTCTGCCCAAGCACCTGGTTGAAGCCGTGATCTCATCCTTGAGTCCTGTAACTGGGTGCTCCTCACTTTGCAGTAGGTGCTTACCGGCTTAGAGTCGAGCTTGCGCTTGACACCTCCTTGGTGTGCAGAAGCAAGCACATTGAACACTTACTGACCATCCAGCTTACTTCCCTTTTGCTTCCATTGTTTTGCCTTTTTTGAATGTAAATTTTGATTACAATATGCAAGCATTTATAAAACAGATAAAATGACAGGTAGTTGAATATTTGACATAATGCAGAAGAAATTGACAACCGATTTAGTTATTTTCTCACCTTCCCATCTCAATACTCGGTCAGGATGGACTCTCCTAAAAAGAGCCACCTTTCCATGGTTAATGTGGAACATTTGTGCAAAGTCATGTGCACAGTAATAGGCAGCCTTCAATAGACATTTGACTTAAGATAACACCAGGCACTGCTTGTATCTAGACACCAGACTGTAGGCAGGGTTGATGCCGCTTAATTCACAGTATCAATGTCAAGAGCCTCTTGTTGCCCCTCTCTCGTAAACAAAGAACAGCTACTAACTCAGCTGAATTTGCTCTTATTTTCTCAGAGTACTGATCATTTGGTTTGGGGGCCGGTAAGTGCTTTGCTTGTCTTCTTGTCGTTTGCCTCTGTCCCACCATCATCAGAAGTCTTGGCATTGTCCTCTTTCTCTGGTTTCTGCAGTTATTTGGGGCATGTCCTGCTGAGAAGGATGTCCCACGCTGACTTGCCCTAGGATTGGAATCTCCCTCTCATTCTAAAGTGTCCTTCCCCAGGACTGTGTCTGGAGTCATCCCAGCTGTCCTGGTAGATTGTCTCACTGAATCTTTCTTGCTTGTGATAGCTTGACCAGCCGTGAGACCCTGCAGCCTCACTCATCCCCTCACAAATAACTCAGTACCATAGGAAGGACTTTTGTGACACCCACATAAGTGAAAGGAAGAGTCCTTTCATAGGCATTAGGAGAGCTCGTGCTTTTCTTTAGATAGACAATGTTCTTATTTCAACCAGTGCCTTCTGCTTTCAACAATTACTGAAAAGAAGGAAAGAGAGACGCGTTTAAAGATATCACCCTATCCAATCATAAACGAACATCACATAGGATAAAAAGGGTTTTTGTCAGAGTGGAATCTCACAGCAGAAAAAATCTCACATCGAGGTGAACTGTTGCAAGAAGGGTTAAAAAGCAGAAGGACCTACTGCACTGAGGAATTAGGAAGACAAACAGCACTTGGCACCATCATATTCCCTTTTGCAGGACCCTCTTTTGCTCTTGATAAAGTCACATTTGTTTATTTTTCTACTGGGCACAGTGGAGACTGCAGTTCTTTACCAGTGCCTGGCAAGAAAGATGCAAGTGTCAGCTTCCATCTGCAGTAGAAGGAGCAGGGAGAAACGGAGGAGATCACACAGAGTCCTCACGGCCGGAGATAGCCCAGCTGTGTGAGAAATTAAGCCTATTGAACGCCAAGGCACTAGGCCACCAAAATAACAGTGGCTTCCACCAGGATGGAAAAGCACAAACACCCCAACAGAACACAGAGAGCCCACAGCTCCAGCTGCCTTTCAAACAACCCATTGCCTGTGCCTCTACTCTCCTTGCTGGGCCTCTGACTCCCCTCTCCTCACCAAAGCTCTGCTTGCTCCTCCTTCTCCTCTGAATAAACAGCTGTACCTCACTTCTTTGAGATCATATTAATCAAAAAGTTTCCTAAAACAGCCACGTCAGACATTGCACTGGTCACACTGCACGTGCTCATAGCTGCCCGTGGCTGGCAGCTGGCGGCTTGGACAGCACAGGTCAGGAAAGGTCTCAGAATTCAGCTTTCATTACACACCTGTATTTATATTCCTACACCCTTTCTGGAACCCTGAGAATCTGCTTAACCTGCTTCCCAGTTGGGTTCCTGAGATTACTGCTGTTGTGGACTGAGCTCCCCCAGCACAGCGGGGACCTAGGTTTCAAGTCTGGCATTCTATGGAAATTGCATGGCGGCTTGCAGGCTCCTAGAGCTCTGTTTAGTTTAGAATGCAGAAGCAGATTTTTCTTCCCGATCTTTAAAGCAGCCTCTGCAAACCACCCTTCCCCTCAAGCCAGCGTGTCAAGCATGTGAAGCTTCGTAAAGGCCACCCATGGCCCCACTCAGCCCTCCCCAAGTTTTCTGCACGAGCTGCAGGTACAGTTCCCAGCCCCTGGAAGGGTGCAGTCCTTGCACAAGCATCAGTTGGTGCCAAGCAGTTGGAGGGTGGCTGCCTCAGAAGGAAGGGTTCACGCTTGTCATGTTTTAGATGCAACGAGAGTTATGTTAAGATAATGAGATTTATGAGGTGGCCAACTTGGTCCCTGGTACGGGAGGGTGTCCTTGTTCCCTCTGGTTTGATCTGGACTGTTTGAGCTGCTGGGGCTCCTAATAGATAAGAATGACATCCAACCCTGGGACATGCCACTTCTAGAGACCCCAAATTCCATCTGTGGTCTATGGTGAAGGGCGTAGGTTCCGTCTCTCCACCTCGCCTCCTGGGAAACAGCCTTCCTGCCCGTGACCCACTCTGCCTCTCCATCTGATGTACAGCATGTCCAGCCATGTTTGGATATTTTCAGAAAGAACTAGAAATGCCCACACAACCACACGGATGCCCCAGGTTCTCACCACTCTCTCAACACCAACATGCACATTTCTTCTTCCCATCTGGCAACAACCTGAAAACTAGCCAGCTCACCAGCTGAAAAAAAAATTAATTAAAAGAAGCACCCATCACCCAGAGGTATTTAAAAAAAGTGTTGCAGCTGTCTTCTCTCCACATCAGAAGGCTGTGGTGTGGTTTGGCTTCTTTGTTTTTTTTTTTTTTTAATCACGTGCTATTCATTCTGATTTTTAATATATCCCGATTCACTCTCTGCTCCGTGGTTTCCTTTAGTCCTCTTTGCTTTTCAGTGGGTCTTATCAGTGGACCCAAATGGTCCATATTAGAAAGTGATTTTTAAATGCTAACTTTAAAAGGAGAAGCAAAATGTTAAAAATAAAATAAAATAGGGGCACAAAGGTGGTTCAGTGGTAGAATTCTCGCCTGCCACGTAAGAGACCTGGGTTCGATTCTCAGTCTATGTATTTCTTAAATAAATAACCAAAACAAAAATTCAACAAATAGTGCTCCAATAATGGGATACTCACATGGAAAAATAATGAAATGTGACCCTGCCACACAAAAAATAAAATAAAATACTGGAAGTGAGACTGTAACTGAGAAGTTAGGATTTACGTGTTGATTATGATTACTGAATTATTACATAGATACTCCTTTTTGCTTTCTGGTATATTAGAGTAGACAGAGGGAAATACGTGAAATCTACAAAGTATAATCCAGGTGCCTTGATCTCTGATAATGATTGTATAGCCTTTATCTTGTGCCCTTGAGATTGTAAAAACCTTGTGACTAACCTTAACTTGTATCCATTGATCTAGTTTTTGACTTCGGTTCTTGTGATCATTAAAGACGGCCCCTAATGTTTATTAATGAAGGGTCCTGGGTCAGTTTAAAATTAACCCACCACAAGTCCAAAGTCATCTCGATAACCGAAATTGGCTCTAACCAAAATATGCTGGCTGACATGCGCAGTAGCTTAGACTTTAACCTATAAGTGACCTATACCTTATTATAATGCTAAAAATCACACCCATCATCATATTAAGGCCACCATCCTCTTCCATAGTTCTGTGACTAAGCATGTAATCAATCTGTGCATGCTCAATAATTAAATTACCTCTAATTACATCACCTGGGGCCACTGTGCTCATTATCCGAAAATTTGCCCATCCATTGATACTATAAAACTATCAGAATTGGGGCCGATAGGCCATCTGCTCTTCTGCTTTGTGCCTAGCAATAAATGTTTTCTCTCTTTGAGACCTCGGTGTCTCAGGAATTGCTCATTTGAGTGCACTAGGCAAAGAATCCACTGCCTTTGTCCGGTAACAAGATCACAGGACCCATGTTCCACAGAGAGGAAAGAAAAATGGTACAATATTTCTGGGAAACAATTCCATCCATACCAATCAATGAGTTCACAATTATTCCTAACCTTTCATCGAATGCATCTACTTCTAGGGAGCTGACCTAGAAAACAAACCAGGTGGTCCCACTGGGATAGTCATCGTGGTGTTATTTATAAAGCTGGACACTTCAGGGAGGGGACCTGGAAGTGTCAAGAGGAAAATGGTTAGAAAAGTAACAGATTTATACCATGGAATGTTATACAACATTCAAAACCACTTAAGATGATCAGGGATGTTCACGCTGTTCTAAGTGTCAAAGGTGCGATGCAAAGCTAGATAATCGGTGGCACCAATCAAGACCTCGGTTTCCTCATCAGTAAAATGCTGTGAATGACTGTACCCCCATCCCCATGTCTTAGGTTTTCCAAGGGGTTAAATGAAATACACCTTGTGAAGTGCTTAGCAGAGTTTTTAATACATGGTAGGAAAACTAAACAAGCTAGCTATTATTAAGACACATAAATATTAACAGTAGTTATCAGTAGACAATGGGATGGCTGTAGATTTTTACTGCCTTCTTTATACTGTGTGAATTTTCTGTGTTCTGCCAGGAGCACACATTACTTTGTAATCAGAAGTCAGTGTAAAACTTGCCTTAATGTGATAGTCATGGTGGCTTGAGTACCACCCTCTCTTACGCAGAAGACATCTGATGCCCGCCCCCTGCCTTGGGAGAGGGGTGCCATCTCCACACCCAGAATTTCCTGAGCACACCTGCAGGTTGGTGTGCACCTGCACGTCTGTCCACCCCAAATCACTCTCAGCTCTCCACTGTGAGAGTGCAGAGGGGATGGTGAAGGCCTCGCTGGTTGGTCCTAACAGCTAAAGTGGCTGCCAAGCATAAGGAACCCTGCCTTGGGGGATGAAAAAGGTGGCTCTGGGACCCTCCAAACTGGGCTGAAAGGAAAATCACTTACCTGGCCCGCACTGGCCTCTGTTTCCCCTCTTGGCCAATCCCTGAGTCCAGAATTTTCTTTTTGCAAATAAGAAATGGAGGTCTATAGAAGGTTAAGAGTAGGGCTGATGTTCAGCCAGCAGGCGAGGGGACTGTGAACGGGCACTGGAATATTAAAATACTTTGAGTGGATGGACATAGCTTCTGCCCTGGTCCCTGCAGACCTGCTACTGGTCCCTCCCCACTCCTGCTACTGCAGCCTCTTCTCCAGGTGTTTGGGGCTGCCCACAGTCAAGGAACTAAGGGAAGAGTGGAGGGCTTCCAGGAACCTGGATCAGCACCCATGACTGAGCTTGGGCTTGGCAAGTTGGGTAGAGCTGGGAGGGGCTGGGAGGAAGCCTGGAACGGTTGGGAGGGGCTAGGAAGAACTGGGAGGGGCAGGAAGGAAGCTGGGAAGGGCTGGGAAGAAGCTGGGAGTAGCTAAGAGAAAGCTGGGAGGTGCTGAGAGGGGGTGGGAGGAGCTGAGACGGGTTGGGAGGAGCTGGAGGAAGCTGGGAGGAGCTGGGTGGGGGGAGAGGCTGGGAGTAGCCGAGAGGAAGCTGGGACGAACTGAGAGGGGGTGGGAGGAAGCTGGGAGGGGCTGGGAGGAATCTGGGAGGGGCTGGGAGGAATCTGGGAGGGGCTGGGCGGGGCTGGCTGTTAAATTTAGACCTGCTCCCCTATCAGAGAAGACAGAAGGGCCACTGAGGGAGATTTATGTGCCTTAGTCTCTTCCTCAGGAAACAGGACACCACACAAGTCCCGCAACAGGAAAATTTTAAACTCTTCTGAAGGAAAAAAAGAAAGTGTTTAAAAACCAATGACAACCTATGAAGCCATGTAAACACCTTTCTGGCAGAAGAACCCTGTAAGATGTAGAGCTGTCCGTCCATTCTCCCTTTTCAGAGAGTGGAGGCCCCTTCCTCCACTCTCACTTTTCAGGGCCCCTCCCTCTGCTGCAAGCGGGACGCACCAATTTTCATGCACTCATCCCCGTTAGAGGGGAAGGAATTACAGGGCTGTGGGGCTGAAATTTCCCTATCAGGGCTCCACTGCCTGCAGGAGGAATTAGTGAATGAGTGAGTACATGAACGATTGGAGTAAATGACCCAGAGCCCAGGCCTAAGTCAGGCTGCAGCAGGATGGATGGGGCGGGGGCGGGGCTCTGTCCTGGCTGAGTGCCCTCTGCACAGTGGGCTGTGGACCCAGGCCATGTGTGCCTTAGGGAAGTGTTACTGTACAGTGGAAAGAAATGGAAGTTCCTGTCCCAGCTCCATCTGCTAACCTCATTTGGGTCAATCTCTGTCCCATGGATGAGGAAACTGAGGTCCACAGAACCTCCCAGAGGGGACCATGATAGAAACTGAACCAATGATGCATGCAGTCTGTAAACGGCGCCTACCCTCCCCTCCCTGGCCCTGATAAGACCTGTAGGGAGCAAAGATTGCATTTAACTCATTTTGGGGCCCCCTGTGGCCTTACCAGCTGTCCCTGACAAAGCAAATCTCAATTGAGTGTTCACTGAGAGCCAGCCTGGATCAAAATGGATTTCAGCATTCTGCGGACCAAGAAGTGCAACATTTAAGTAAGACTCATAAGAATGGTTCAAACCAAGTGGCTTGAAAATCTGCCATGCCCTGTAACACATTATAAGCCAATTTCCCAATGGAAGGGCAGAGGGGCTACCACCAGGGATATTTCAGTGTGACGTGATTGAAAGCCAGTAAGCTATCTCAATTAAGCCTCAGTGGAGGTAAATGAGCTGCCAGGTTTTGTTCCTCTCTCTTTTGTAGGTGGAAACCTACTTGCATAATGAAGCAGAAACTGACTCTAAATGATGCACGGGCATGGGGAGATATTCCCTTTGATGCCTGGAAAGAATACGTCTTTGTTTGGGCTAAAGAAAGTACACCAGGATAGCACCAAATCAGCCCTCCTCAGAGGAGGGGAGAGGGGTGGGGCCCTTCTCCGAAGCACCAGCCCCTCACTTTCCCTATGGGGTCCCCACTAACAAGGAGCTGCCCAGCAGAGTCCATACCACGATTCTATCTTCTATTGGCAGGACTGGGAAGAAAACCCCTGGGGGATTATTAACTACCAGGAGGGAGGACACCCTATTGTCCCTCTGTCTTCTCAGACTTTTTCCTGCCACTGAGGGTTGGGACCCCCACAGCTGCGCCCACCCTCCCGCCCGCACCTTGTCATATCGGATGTCTGCTCTGGCCCCTAGCATCCTAGGATCTTATTTCCCTGTTAACAGCAAAACGGATCGACACTCCTGATACTGAAAATCCCTGGGTCTGTGTGTCGCCAGCCACCAGCTCAGCCATCCCGCTCTGCTGTCCGAATGAACTGCATGGCGCTTTACGGTCACCCGGGAAAGGATGCGCGAAGGCTGAGCCTCTGAACACCTTGCTGGGACGGCCCAGCTACAGGACACCTCCCAACCTGTGCTTCCGTCCCTAAAGGAGAAAGTGGAGTAGATTTCTGAAGGCCACAAAGTCCTCAGAGGAATGGCTCAGGGCAAACCCTGATGGATTCAGAGATCTAGCATGGATCAGAACCGTCATGGTGAAATTAGCTGTTAAAAAAATAATGAAAAAAAAAATAGAGTTACCGTGGCTGAGAGATTTACGATGGAGTTGAGAGGTCATTCTGGAGGTTACTCTTAAGCAGGTTTCACCCAGAGGTCACAGACTGCCACAAGAGGCAACGCCTTAAGCCACGATGTTCCTCAAAACCCCGAGGACATCCAGACCATAAACAAACCACAAGACAAATAACTCAGTTTCTTGTCTAACCTGAAGGACAACTGGAACACTCCCAAATAAACCAACAACAACTTGTCTAATCTTTTCCTTCAAAACCCCTTGCCAGGAAATGCCAAGGTGGGGTGCAATTTGGGTTGCTACCTGAACCTGTGCCCCCTTAATTGCAATTCTAAGACCCCAAGTAAATGCCTTGATTGCTTTGGAGTTTAATTTATTTCTTGTTGACTAGTAAACATTTATTTCACATTTATTTACCAGGGACCCAGCACTCTGGTGTTTGCTTTATAAGCAGGCTCTCATTTCATCACCACAACCCTGTGCGGTGCTGTTATTTTAGCCCTGTGGCTCCAAGAGGTCACTTGGTTGGCCCAAGGTCATGCAGCTGGCCCAAGGTCACAAAGACAATGAGCAGTGGAGCTCAGATTCAAGCCCTGATCCAAGCCCTGATCAGGCTCCTAGTCATGCCACAGGGTTCTGGGTTCTCAACGTGACTGATCCTGCCCAGCTGATTAGATCACTCCTTGGGGATGTTCTGGGCTAAGGTGTCTACACACACAAAACCACCCCACCACAAAGGAGAGCTAGGGTGTTAAAGCACCCTGAGGCCTGGGGAGCAGGTAGGAGGTTAAGACACCTGCATTTCATGTTCTTCTACTTGCTCAGCTTGAACCCCACATCTGCTGTGAAGCCAGGGTAGGTGGTCATGGTACATAAAGTCTGAGGCTAGGAGTGTTATTGACACTGGATCTAGCTTTTGCTATGCTATATACAAGCTGGGTGACTCCACTCTAGTTTGCTAGCTGCTGAAATGCAACACACCAGAGATGGATTGGCTTTCAATAAAAGGGGATTTATTTAGTTAACGTATAGTTCTTCAGAGGAAAGGCAGCTAACTTTCAGCTGAGGTTCTTTCTTATGTGGGAAGTCACAGGGCAATCTCTGCTGGCCTTCTCTCCAGGCCTCTGGGTTCCAACAACTTTCCCCAGGGTGGTTCCTTTCTGCACCTCCAAAGGCCTGGGCTGAGCTGCAAGTGCTGAGATGAGGTATGCTGAGCTGCTTGGGCTGTGCTACGTTGAGCTCTCCCAGTTAAGCACCAGCCAATTAAATCAAACATCATTCACTGCAGCAGGCATGCCTCCTAGCTGACTACAGATGTAATGAGCAACAGATGAGGTTCACGTACCATTGGCTCATGTCCACAGCAATAGAACTAGAACCTTCACCTGGCCTAACTACCTGAGTGTAACTACCACAACCCCAGACAAGTTACTTAAGCTTTCTGAGCCTCAGTTTCCTCACCGGAAAATAAGGGAGTGAGTGTCGATGAATCTAATGTTCCTGCCAGCTCTAAAATTCTAGAACCTGTATCTTTTGAACTCAAAATGATCTTCTTCAGCATTATTTTCAAAAAAATCTCTATCATGTTTCTCTAAAAATTGTAAGCTTGAAGGCAGGAGCTGTCTACATCATCAACCCACACTTACTGATTTTTGCTGCGCACAGACCCTGCCCATGATCCAACCTTGTGTTGGACGTATTTCCCACGTGCTGAGAGTCTGCAGTCGGGCACCACACAGACAGGACAGAAGATGTAGGAAAATAGGGAAGAAGGAAACTGACTTGGGCTCTTAAAAATCTGCATTGTATTGTGCCTAAGTGTAAACAAAGAATCATGTAAGTCATAGGCTTCTTGCTAATTTTCACTTTTTTTGTTTTGTTTTGTTTTGGCATAGGCAGGCACCAGGAATCGAAGCCCGGTCTCCGGCTCAGCAGGCGAAAATGCTACCACTGTGCCACCATCGCCCGCCCTAATTTTCACTTTTGTAATATAATCTGTAGGACTGAACTGCACTGATAAAGCTAATAAGCATGTACTGAAAAGCAGTTTTTTTAATCTCAGTTTTTTTTGCAGTTTGTTATTATGGCTGGATTAGAGCAATCAAGATGAACGAGTCACTTAATCAGATTAGATTTAAGATGAAAAAAATGCGAAATGAAAACATACAAATAGTTGGACTGCTGAAATGTCCTGATAAGTAAGGAAAAGGTAGATACCACCAGCTCTAGAAGCTACTGTCTTGATATTCATGGAAACAATGGAAAACAGATAGATTCCAGGGGCTCAAAAGTTGTTTTAAATTCCAAATGCACACATAAGCAAAAAACAAAGCAGGTCCTAAAATAATTAAAGCCATCAATATGTACCACTTTGAAAGGCCTAACATGTCTTACTCATAAAAAATGAAATAACGTGTGCAATTTGCTTTCTTTGCTGTCTGCTATTTGAATTGCAGGGTGTGTTAAAAAGTTAATTTAACACCGAACATAATTATTAGAACTATGTAATGCTGAGTCTTTGCCATAGCATTGAAAAATGACTTTCTTTCTGTTTTTTTTTCTAGATTTTTAAAAAAATTTTATAAGCTAAAAGTAGTCTTTTACTCTTTTTGAGAAAAAAGAACATTAAGGAGGTGGGGAGGGAATAAATTTAATAAAATTGAGTGTAATAACACAATTCCCTACAGAATACCCTGGTGAAGTGCTCAACGGTTTCTCCCACTCACATTGAAAGCTTTTCTTAGAGGTTCTATTTGAAGAGCTTGGGGGAAAGCTGGAAAGAATCATACACCATGCGAGTGAAAATCTATATTAACTAATCAGTCAGGAAATTCACCAACTTTTCCCAAAGAACCAGGAAAGCCTACTGTGAAATTAACCATTTCACGCTCTTTAAATGCTTTGCCGAGCAGTCTCAGCCACTATTTTCCTTGCTTGGTAGCTGCTTGCGTCCTGACGGGGGCAAACATAGCTAGAAAAGCTTACGATCCCAAGCAGGTAACTCCGTTTTCTTCTTGGAAGGAAAAAAAAAGATGTTTTGATTTGTTTTCCTCTTGAAAAGCCCTTGAGCTGAGAATGCAGTCCCTAATGGGGAAAGAAGTTCAAAGTTGCTTTCTGACAGTGTCACCTCAGGTCAGGCTCTGCTGATTTGGGGCAAGAACTCTGTTTGGGTGCAGAGAACCCCATCAGTTTCGCATGCCCTGGGGGTATTCCAGGATCCCCTCCAGTGTTCTGAGATTTGCTAAGGCTCCGTTCACCCTGGGCTTCAAACACGTTCAAACTCAGTTCCATTTTCTCTGCTCTCTTCTTAACCACCCTGAAATTCTAGGTCCCTGTGGTGGTTTAAAGGTGTATTTACCCCAGAGAAACATGTTCTTAAATTTAATCTCGTACCGTGGGTGGAAACCCATTGCAAGTAGGACCTTTTGATGATGTTAATTCAGTTAAGATGGATCTTAATTTTCTTATTGTAGTCCTTTAAAAATGGAATCAGAGTATGAGAGAGAAAGCCATGGAAGCAAGAAGCTGAAATCAACGAAACCCAGAAGAGAATGGAGAGACAGGCAGAGGCCCCGTGTGCCTTGCCATGTTGTAGAGGGGCTAAGATTGCTGGTGGCCAGTCTTCAGGAAGAAAGTATCTCCTTGATGATGCCTTGATTTGGACATTTTCATGGCCTCAAAATTGTAAGCCAATAAATTCTCATTGTTTAAGCTGAACTATTTCACGGTATCCACTTTCAGCAGCCTAAGAAACTAGAACAGCTTCCTTCTTGGTTTCTTTATTACCTTGAGGTAGAATGACAGGAATGGCGTCATGATTCCAAGTGGCAACCCCAAATGGGTTTGCTCAAAAGTAGGATAAGTCCTTCAAGGGACACACAAATGGCCAGGCTTGTACCAATTACCTATTGACTAGCATATACGTCCCCTAAGTGCGCCTGCAAGATGAGACCCCTGAGACAGGAACCAGGTCTAAAACCTTTGCATCCAGCATCTTCTTCATTACCCCCCCTTCTCCCTCTTCCTGCCCTTCTTTTAGTTCTTTCAAATAATTTCCTGAGGATCTATTATGACGCTGCAAAATAACTGGGTGTGAAGGATTCAGGAGTGTGCTCTGATCTCTTTCGGCACCCCCCTACCCTCGACAGTTCACCACAGAGCCACCTCCACCCCCTCCCTTCCTGTCATTATGCTCGATGCCATCATCCTTTCTGTTCAAACCTATTACTGTGCAGAATAAGTTTTCAGAACAGAATGAATATGCACCCTCTCCTCTAGACAACTTAAAAAGATGTCAAATAACCTGTGTGTCCATCAGTGGAAGAACGGATACATGAAATATGCACAGTGTGGAATATTATTCAGCCATAAAAGAGTGACGTGCTATAGCATGGATGAACCTTGAAGACACGATGTTGAATGAAATAAGTCAGACCCAAAAAGACAAATATTGTATGAGCTCAGTTAGGTGAAATAACTAGAATATGCAAACACATAGAGATAAAAAGTAAGAGTGCAGGTTATCAGGGGTGGGGAGATGGAGTGAGGAATTCAGAGTTAATGCAGAACAGGTGCAGAGTTTCCATTTGGGGTTTTGGTAATGAACAGTGGTAAGGGCAGGGCGGCACTGTGGATGTGAGTAATTCCACTGAATGGCCTGTTTAAGAATTTTTGAGGTAGGAAAGTTTATGTTATATATATATGTTTCTACAATTAAAAATAAAATAGAGTGATTAAAGAGTCAATGACAATTAAATACAATATATGATCCTGGACTGTATCTCATAATGGAGGAGAAAATTCCCCAAAGGACATTACTGAGACAAATGAAAAAATTGGAATATAGACTGAGGCTCTATATCAATGTTCAATTTCTTGGTAACTTCCCTGAAGGTTACATCAAGTGAACATCCTTGTTCTTAGAAGACGTACATGGAAGTAGTACGTAGTCAATGAACATGATGTATACATCCTATTTCAAAATGTTCAGACACATAGACAGATAAATAGATGATAAATGATAGATAGATGAAAGAAAAAGAAAGGAAGGAAGGGAGAGAGAGAGGAGAGAGAGAGAAAGAGAGAGAAAGAAGGAGATAAATAAATGGCAAATGTGACAAAATGTTAAAACTGGTGGATCTGGGTATCTGCATGTGGGGTGTTTTTGGTGTTCTCTAGTGGGGGGTGGTTGTGTTATATTACAAGTTTAAAATTATTTCAAAATAAAAAGTTAAAATATAAAACAAAAACAAAGGTGTCAAAAGAGTCCCAGAGCCTGATCCTTAGTGCCATGGTTTCTTCTGGACCCCATAGCAGGGTTGACAGGTGGTGGCCCATGCAAGGACACCTGGTCAAAGGGGCAGTGGGGCTGAAATCCAGCCAGCTCTCTGCTTTCTTGGGCACGCTCCTGGGACAGGTTCTTTCCACACTAGGGAGGACCACCTTGTAAAAATTTTCACAGGATCTCTGGGCCAGCAGGACCCCATTGCATGGTGATTCTGTTTGTTTCAAGTGGGCTGGAGTCCAGTCGAAGATTTTTGTAAAGATTACAGAACTCATTTACTTGTTATCCACATGCTCACCCCAGCAGAGAGCATAATTGATAAGTTAGGACTAATTTCTTCCTTCCCCCAATAAGCATATTTCTTTAACTTCTCATTAACTGTCCTATACAGAACTCAAATCTGCTGAGCTGTCTATCGAAAGGTAACCCACTGGGCTCCAAGCTCTGCCACCAGCATCATAATCCCTTACACGTGCGTATCATTTTACAGTTTACCAAGTGCTTCTGTGTGTGTGCAGTCTCATGGAGGGTCACTGGTTCACTTAAGTCGTGAGAGGTCACAGGGCTGGACTGAGATGGATATTAGCTCTGCAGCTGCTAAAGATAGAAAAAAGAGGAGGCTAAGAAAGCACCCAGGAAACCATTAAGTAGGAGGAAGCCCAGGGAGAAGCCAGAGAAAGCCAGGTGTCCACGACTCAATCTGCATGATAAAGAGAACTAGAAACAGGGCAATAAATACATCTCAGAAGCCAGTGCTTCTACTTCATTTTGCGTTGTCTGAGTATAAGAGCAAGTTCTATTTGTCACCTTGGCACCTCAAGTCTCCAAATGCCCTTCTTGAGGTGCAGCCATTCTTCTCTATTCAAGGATGCACCATTTGTCCTCTTTGCCTGATACTTTTGATGAGGATCTGGCTGTCTGGGCAACTGTATTGAGATTGACCTCAACATTTTGCAAGTATTCACTGAGCATCCCCTGCATGCTAGCACATTCTAAGCCTTCCACAAATATGCAGAGTGAATATTGCTATTCTTATTTCACAAATGCAGTAACGATAGCTCAGAGGCACTAGGCACTCTATCTGGGGTCACACTGCCAGCCAGTTGAGGTTTGAATCATGTCCCCCATAAGACGTGTCCAAGTTTTAATCTGTGTTTCTGTGGATATGAATCCATTTGTAAACAGACCTTTGAAGGTGTTCTTATTAGTTAAGGTGCAGACGCCTTTGTGAATAGGATCTTGTAAGATCCTGTTTAGATGAAGCCAACTTGAACCAGGCTGGGCATTAATCTGTATGACTGGAGAGGAAATTTGGATGTAGTTAATCAAAAAAAGCCACAGGGGACCAAAGAGGCAGGAAGTCATGTGACAGAGGCAAAGATGCAAGTCAAGGAACCCCAAAGATTGCTCTAAGAGAGCACCACAGACCATGGGAAGAAGCACGGCCCATGAGGACTCTGATGTTGGACTCCCAGCCTCCAAAACCATGAAGCAATAAATTCCCATTTCTTAAGCTAACCCACTGTGTTGGCTTAGGAACCCCCCCCCCCCCCGCCACAAGTTATAGCAACCCCACACACAAGTCTGATGCCACAAATCTTTGTCCTTTCCATTGAGTTGGGCCACCCCAGGCCATCCTGATTGTCCCCAAGGATGAGGAGCCCACAGAGAGTGCTGAGCTAACTGGACCTTTCAGACAGGGGCTCGGAGAACCTCAGAAGTGCTGAGGAAAGTGGGCAATACCTGTGTCACTCTTGACCCCAGACTCTGCAACCCTCAGGAACAGGCTTGTCAGGGAGCAAAACCTGACGAAAGCTAGGAGGACCTTTGCTTCTGGTCAGGGCCTGAGATTTTAAGATGACTTTTTAAATCATGAACTACGTTAGTTCTGCCTGAAGCCCTGAAGTAGCTTCTGTCAAGAGGAATGAAAGTATGTTTTATTTCATTTCAAGATACGAGAGGAAACATTGAGGTTCCTAGAATGAATTTTTCATGATCCATTGTGGATCTCGACACAGAGATGATGGCTGCCTGGTCTTCAACTCCGGAATCTTCACGAGGCAATGCTCTAGTGTCTAAGTCAAGCTCTCCACCACCCGTGATGTCCACAGGCCTTACACATTCTGAACGCTGAACTCTGCCGCTCTGGAACTTATATTCTAGTAAGTCATACCAGTTTGGTCTTGGTCTTCTAAGTAATAAAACTGCTCAGCATTGACCAACTACAATTTATCACCCTCACTCAAAAGGGCTACCCAAACACCAAGCCAACATTAGCTGACTTCCTCAAATCAAGCCCTAGAATGCCAGTTTAGACCGTTTTATCCTAGAGACAATCTGAACTCTATTTGATGGTAAGAGTGCTCATCTCTCACACCCATTTGAAAATTAAATCTGTTGCCAACATAAACTTTCTCCAGTCCACTGTGGGTAGGGCAATGTGAGTTTGACTTCTAGGCAGACGATGCTCACTGATCATGCCACTGCTGTGCTTCAAAGGGGTGCCAGGATGGCCCCATCTCTACCCACTTCCTTAGATGTATGTGCTCTTCCACCTGAAATTCTCCTCAGTGCCTACTCACTGCACACCCACACCCCCCACCCCATTAGCAACGTTTTTATCTTCATGCATCCGAGTTTGCCAGTAAATACATTTAAACTTGCTGAAATATGGGGGGAAGTGGACAAGTGAGAACCAGGGGTCTTTTGGAAGCAGAATGAGCAGAACAGAGGGTGTGAGGGCATGAGAAGGCATGCCTGCTGCAGGCAAGCAAAGGAGGAAATAGACAGAACAGTGTGGGGTTCTCAGCCTTAGAGGCAGGTGACATCCTGATGAGGCAGCACGAGGCAGAAATGGAGAACAGAATATCACCTGAGTGGGGCAAGGAGCAGGAAGACTGGTGAGAGATGTACTGAAATAACTGGAGGCCTTGCAGGGAATGATGGCTGGGTCCAGGCATGGGGGACGTTCCTTGGTGAGACAGAGCAGAAGGAGACCACTCTCACGCTCGGCTGAACTACCTCAAGCCCTTCTGACCAGACTGGCCTTGTGCTCCAAGTGGCTCAGGCCTTGGCCTATATATGGACAGGCCAGGGGTTCCATTTATGGGGGGTGGGCTTTGAGGAGGGAGCCAAGTTGGCCCTTTGGGTAGAGGTGGAGGCCTGCTTTCGTCATCTAGAGAACTTTGAAGAAGGAAGCTTGGGGAGTTGGGTAGGGTTCCTCAGCGAGGCACTGAGTGGCTCCCTTATCTCAGTGCACCAGCCTTGGATGGTGGAGTTTGGATAGATGAATCACAAGACCTTCCTTTCTTCAAAACAGAATGCATTCTAACTATAAAATCACTACTTCAAAAAAGATTAGTGGGAAACTCTGGCTGTTAATTTCTAATTCATGGAGTTTCCACATGGATGATTTTGTTCCTGGGTTTGTCCATGTTATTGGAGGTGGGAGCAGATGGGTATTGAGTAGGAGGATGAGGTTGATTATTTCTAGGAAACAGGCTTAAGCAAGATTATTGCTTCCCCTGCAGGTAGGTAATTCCTTCTTGTGGGCTCCACTGCTCCTGTCTTCTGAGGAGAGAGAACAATTGTCCTGTCCCCTCACCCACTGGTAAATGAATAGCATATGTATCCAATGGTCCCATTATGGTTTATCAGCAGAGTATGAAATTATCTTAAAATGACATATCATTCAATATTCAAACAAGAATCAATCTGGCAAGGAAAATTACATGATGCTAATTTTCTTTGGGCATATAAATCAGCTGTGAAATCATTTGACACTCCTGTGTATTTGGGTGCTTTATCCGCAGTGCAGAATAATTATCCACAAACCTCAGCAAGCCACTGAGTGAAAACTCTCATTACTCCATGTGAGCATGGCTGTGCGCCCTGAAGTAAGGGTGGTCCCTGCAAGCAAAGCACATGGCTGAGCTCAAGGCCACTACTGAGCACACTTGAAAAAGGTACGTGATAGTTATCCAGCTGTCAGATCATCAGATTCACATTTGGAGAGCAGAAGAAACGAGGTCCTGATTAAGCAGAGAGACAGAGAGAGAAACTCAGCCATATGTCATAGCAGATATTTTAAGTGGAGAGCAGGAAGAGACACTCAAGAGTAAGAAGCTACTTCTTATAATGGCATTTAAAATGTAATTCTCAAGTCACATGTGACCCCTTCACATTCAACTTATGCTGCTCATCGCCCCCACCTCCCTGCCTCTAACTGCAGAACTAGACCACGGCAATGAAACAGAGAAGCCCACAAAATGGAGTAAACACACCTTCAAAAGACAAAGATTATTTATTGTTTTCCTCTTGCTTACAGGTGGCATTTCTAGCTATTGATTATGACACTGAGGTTCTGAAATTAATCAGTGGGTAAGAACTGCTGGCCCTGTTGTTTTCTGCTGCCTCTGGGGTGGAGACCTCTATCTGGCCTGTGTCATCTTGATGAAACAGGCATGATGGCTCTGCAACGACAGTGTGATACTCTTTCCCAATTCCACAGCCCTTTCCTCCCTCTGTTCCAGGCAACACATTCAACTGTGGTGAGCAGAGGTTGTACCATTCTCCTTCTGTCCCCCTACTGAGCCCAGAGGCCAAATCTGTGCTCATCTCTGGGAAGAGCTGCTCTCTGGAAGGAAGCAGGTGGCACTGCCATTGACTCTGTTGCATTTTCTTTGGGGTTCTTGGGGAAATGCTGGGAAGAGCCAAATGGGAAGTATAGAAAGAGGCAACTGTGTCTCAGAGGGGACACCCTGCAACCCTCCATCTCCCCATATTTGAATTCTCCTCTTCAACTCCATCTTGTGGTACAGGTTCTTTCTCCCCGGACTAATTCCTGCTAATAGTTTAGCTGAAAGATTGAGGGGATCCCTCTCTCAAATTAATCATTTGGAGCAGGAGTTGTGCCCAACAGGTCCCTTCTGAAAGGCCACCCTGCACTCAGGGGCTTGCTTTGCTCAAGGTAAGAAACCCCACACATCTCACAAACAGGGCAACATCACTCTGAACCATATGATGGAAAGAACCACCTCCCCTCTTTCAAATCCATGCCCCACAAATGTGTGCCGAAAACCAAATTCACATTGCTCAAGCAAATACTTTGCAGTGGTTTGGCTTAAACAGTGGGGATTTGTTGGCCTACAGTTTTGAGGCTAGGAAAAAGTACAAATCAAGGCATTATCAAGGTGAAGCTTTCTTTCCAAAGATTGGCATTCCAGGGCTGGCTGCTGGTAATTCTTGGTCCTGGGGACCTCTGTCACATGGCAATGCACATGGCGGCCTCTCCTGGCCTCTCCCTTCTCTCCCATGTTCTGTTGGCCTTCAGCTTCTTGCCCCCGAGACTTTCTCTCTGTGTCTGAATTTCATTCTGCCTATAAAGGACTCCAGGAATAGGATTAAGACCCATCTTGAATGAGGTGGGCCACACTTTAACTGAAGCAACCTCATCAGAAGATCCTACTTACAATGGGTTCATGCCCACAGGAATGGATTAAGCTTAAGAACATGTTTTTTCCTGAGGTACATACAACTTCAAACTACCAGACCCAGTTTCTGGGGAGTGTCTCAGAATCACTGTCCTTGTCTCCAGGGACCCCCATCCTGCCCAGGCCACCTCTCTCCAATCTGCAGCATTCCACAGGGCTCCAGTGGCACCGCCCAGGTGACTGTAACTTGCATGCATGTGTTTCTGTCACATGGGGAGCTATGCTTTATGTCCCTTCCTTATCTGCTCTCATGTCCGCCCTGACTCAGACAAGGAAGAACGATTTTGGTTCTAGCCAACTGAAAGACCTGTTAATATATTTACTAAGGAAGTATTTTCAATTGGGCAGATGCTTGTACCTTGAGTCCGTTTTTGAGATAGTTTCCAAGGATTACTATCTTTGCAAGTGAGTTTAGCTGGATGAAATTCCAACTATAAACTCAACCATGCAGCCCGGATCACCATCCTGAAGCTGCAAAAGACAAGAGAGAGGAAACTTAAAAGAGACTCGTATTTATCTCCCTGGAGATATGACTTTTGATGACAGACTATGTTAAGAGAAGTCACTTGATTAATTTAATTTCACTAGCTTGAAACTCAGGGGAAAGAAACCTGAAGTTTTGTCAACTTCATTTCTAAATCCAACTTGTAACTGATAAAGTGCAGCCACAGAGGAAACCATTGTCACCTATTGAATGTAAAAGTGAAAATATTCAAGGGGTCTCTTCAGGAATGAAATGGCAGGCTATTTGATGTGAATTCTAAAAAATCCTAAAAAAAAAAAGTCCCCATTTTACGTGTTTTAGTTTGTTGAAGCTGCCTGAATACAACACACCAGAAACAGAACAGCTTTTAAAAAGAGAAATTTATTAAGTTGTAAGTTTATAGTTCTAAGGCCCTAGAAATGTCCAAACTAAGGCATCCATAGAAAAGTATTTAACTCCAAAGAAAGAGCTGAAGACGTTCAGGGTTTCTTTTTCAGCTGGGAAGGCACATGACGACATCTGCTAGCTTTCTCTCCTGGCTTCTTGTTTCACAAAGCTCCTGCAGGAGCATTTTCCCTCTTCATCTCCAAAGGTCCCTGGCTGTGTGGGCTCTGTTGGCACTGAAGCTTTTTCCAAAATATTCCCTTATTAATGGGCTCCAGTAAGCAATGCCGCCTTGACTAGGTGGAGACACATCTCTGTGGGAACCATTTAATCAAAAGTTACTACCCACAAGTGGGTAGGTCACATCTCCATGGAAACAATAAAAAAGATCCCACCTAGCCATATTGAATGATGATCAAAGAACATGGCTTTTCTGTGGTACATGACAGTTTGAAACTGGCATAATAAGAGTTCTCTGAATATAAGGAAATTTAGCATTCTTGCCTGGATTAGTAGAAGCTAAAGGGTCAATAAAAACCAGATGCGTTTCAATTAATGATATTTTACAAATGAACATTTAAAAATCTTATTGAAAAGCATTTGGCCTATAATATTCACTACCAAAATCATTGCTCTAAAATATTCAATTTATATCTATTTATGGAAATTTAACTGAGAGCTAGAGTGAAGCCTAAGCCCCAAATTCCAGTCCCATCCACATGGCCAAGAATGAAGACATGAGTGTGTGATGGTTAATTTCATGTGCCAACTTGGGGCTAGGTTATAATGTCTAGGCTAATTTGTCCTAGGCAAATCCCATCTACAAAATACTCTGATAGTAACAGGTAGGTCCTACCTGATTGCAGATGCAGAATATAGATTGTATCTATATTCAACAAAGCAGAGTGCCCTCAGAAATGTGGGTTATCTCTTCATCTACTCCGCTGGACATCTTAGAAGCCAGGTCTGAGGATTTCAGGCATCAGAAGAGGAATGTCTGCCTCAATTCCAAAATTTACTCTTGCTAGAATTTCTAGCCTGCCAGCTTCTCCTGGTGAATTCTAAGGGCTTCTGCATCACTTTTTTTGGCCTGCCCTATGAAGTTCAAACTTGCCAGCCTCCACAGTTGCATGAGCCAATTCCTTATAAAATATCTCTTAATACATCCTGTTGGTTCTGTTTCTCTGGAGAACCCTGACTAACATGGTGAGAAATGAAACTTTCAAATCAACACATCTTAGATTAAAGCAGAAGGATACAAAATTATTTCTGAGAAGATGAATGGGTTCTGGGGCAGCCAGACAAGTCTTTAATCTGATTGGAGATGTTAATATACCAAAGAAAAAAAAGCATGTTAGTTAAAATGGAGTGGATCCTCTTTGGAAGCTTAGTAAAGAAAAGTGGTAGAAGCAGGAGCTGGCCACCCTGCTCCAAGCACTGTCCAGGCAAATCACAGCTGGCAGCCACTGGAGGTTCAGTTCCACTTGCCATCACCTCTGATCATGGGTCCTGGAAGCGCTGCATTGAGCTATTAGAGGCTGAGCTCATTACAGGTGCAAATCATAAAGCTCATCCCTGTTCTGATTCCTTGCACTCCCAGGAACCTTCTGGTAATTGGCTTTCCTCAGCAGCTCTTCTGCAAGTGATAGAGTAGCCGGTTAGACAAACACGTGTATCTGTTCCACCTGCCAGTTCTATTTCTCATTATAAATTAGTAATTGCGTGTCTGGTACTAAATATTGTCTTTCATAAGCTTTCTGAGTGCGAATCAGAATCTCTAGGTCTGTCCTGGGAGCTACCTGCTCAAAGAAGGGGTTTTCTTAGCCTGAGGGTAGCCACCATTCACTTCTAGATGGCCAGAATCCCATTTCTTAAACCTAATCCTCCTGCCTACTATTTTCTGGCTAATTTCTACAAGCCAATAATCTAGAACAAATTATAAGGAGGCCTTTTTCATCTATCTGATAAATCTGTAGGGGGTCTCCACTGAGAAGTGGTTAAGAACTAGGACTCTGGATACTTCAGACCTTGCTCTACTAGTTGCGTATCCTTGAGCAAATGTCTTTTTTAACCATTCTTGGACTCAGTTTCCTTGTTCATTCAGTAGGAATAGAAATAGCATCTAACTCACAAAATTATTACAAGCACCGCAAATATAATGCACACAAAAGTCCTGGTACCCAGTAAGTGTTCAGTCAACACTGGTTGTTATTATTATTGTTCATTTTTGTGGTGATTGTTCTTATTCTACTAGCAAGAAGTAATCCTATGCAAAAACTTTAGCTGCATAGATAGAGTAACGTCACAGAAAAAAATACAGGATTTTTATTATCAGACAGGTGTGTATTTCATCCCAGGAGTTCTGACACCTAATAGTTGTGTGATCCCATGCCATTTTCCCCAAGACTCAGCTTCCTAATCTGTGAAATGAGGATACATTCTACCTTGCAGGATAATTGTGAATTAAAGATGGTGTAGATGAAGTTACCCAGGACATGGTAAGCAGTCATTAAATGGATGCCATTGGTGTGCTTCTACTTCTGCTGTGAGTAGATACCCTCAAAAACTATGGCATTCCCCTAATCCAAAGCACAATCATATTGGGCACCTTGGGACTCTCGTTGGTCTAGAATGTAAGAGCTTTGCACATTCACAAGTATAAAAACAGACCAGAGAAGAATAAACAGACAAACCAAAAGGAGATTGTTGGCTTTGCTTCCCTACAAAAGATGCTTGTGAGGCTGCCTGGCCATGAGGTTGGTCGGCGTTTGCAATTTGGAGAGTTGAAGTCAGAATTGGAATCTGTTTCAAGTTATAATTCAGCATTTCAAGAGCAGGAAAGATGTTTCTGAGAGAGAGTCTGAAATAATAAATCAATGTTGCACCGGGAAAAGATACTGAACAGGCAGCACTTTGCCATTGCTGTGAATTCAAACGTATCTTCTTTGCTGTTATCTTTGCTGTTATGCCAAGGAATGCTACACTGGTGGCATAAAAAAAAAAAAAACAAAAAAAAACGTACGTAGTCCCTCCAGAGACCAAGCTCAGAGCACAACACACTTCCACCGTCATTGGCAAAAGACAAGCGGGTAAATGAAATGCAACTTTCTTTTCTGAACTCCTGATAGGGCAACTCCTAAGGTAAGCACCTAGTTATCGGTTCCCTACTTTCTAGGACTTTGGGGAAGGGAGAAAATACAGCACTGGTTGAAACAACCACTGCAACTCCTTGTTTCTGGATTGGTTTGTGTCAGGACCTGGTGAGACACCGAAGAGTTCCTTGGCGACCATCCCACTGATGAGAACATCAGAGGGTGACTCAGTTTCACCTCTTATTCAAATATATTTCTAGTCAGCAAACTCCTCTCCTCTGTGCCCCCGAACCCTGCTGAGGTATCCCAGGTTGGTGTGAAATTGGACACAAGGGAATTAAGACTCCTAGATAGGTGTCTTAGTTTGTCAGGCTGCTATAATAAATACCCCACAGAGAGTCAACAACAAGAATTTATTGGCTCATGGTTTGGAAGGCTGGAAGTCCAGAATCAAGGTATCGGCAAGGCTTGCTTTTATCTTGAAGACTGTAGCATTCTGAGGTTGACGCCAGCGATCCCTAGGTCCCATGGCTTGCATTTATGCCTCCAGCCACGTGGTGAAGTCGTCTCTTTGTGTCTGCTCTTCTGGTTTCTGCTGACTTCTGGCTTCCAGTATGACCTTCTCTGACTTCTGGCTTGTTTTCTTTATAAGGCTTTTAGTAATAGGGACTAACACCCAGACTCATTTAGTTAAGCTGCACCTTAACTAATAATAAGATCTTCAGAAGCTCCTATGTACCATGGGCTTCTTGCACAAGAACACAGATTAAGATTAAGAACATGTCTTCATGGGAGACATGCTTCAACCTCCAACTGGAAGGACGGGTCCACTTCTTAGGGGATGTTCAGCCTCACTTGCCTGCACAGAGCTGCAGAGCTGGGAGCTCACAGACTGGGAGCTCTGGGTGGTTGTGGGGTGTGAACTTGTGATGCACGCATCATCAGAAGGGCTCTGACCACGTTCTGGAGACATAACTTGATAACCACAGTGTGAGCTTAATGCTAATGACTGTTCTTCCTCATTGCAATGGCTGAAATTTTTAGCCAAGATCAGCTAGGGAAATGTCTTCTATGTTGGCCATTTCCACCCCCTCCTTTCCTGACCAAATTCTGCTTCCTTCTTTGTCCTGCATACACCAACAGCCCCATGGGTCCACACATCAGACCACTCACTTCTGTCTCACGCGGGATACATGGATGGCAGATAAATTTTTATCATCATGGGAGAATGGCTCCAAACTTACCTTTATTGGGTATACTTTCATAGCTCTCCCTCCTTTTTGCTTATTTGCAGCTACACAAACACGAGCAGAAGTGGAAAGGGGAGGCTCTCCTCCAGTCCTGCTATCTGCTCTCCTGTAGTTGGTCACCGTGTTTGGACAATGCAAGAGTGTCTAGTTTGTGCTTCTGGGTGGGGGTTTGCATCACCTGGCCTGCCTTTTTGTCTATGTCCCCCTTGCAAGCACACCCCCACTGCACTGCTAGGAAGTGCCCTCCTGGAAAGCTACTTCCTGTCTCACACTGAAGTCCTTCTTGCAGGCCTGGGTTAAAGGTTACCACGTGTTGCTTCAGTGGAGTTTTGCCAGTGTAGGTTGTTAGCCTACTAACATGTGCATCAAAGAACCAACCTCTGCCACACACCCACAGGCACGTTCCCTCCTAGGCTCTCCAGTGGTGGGGATGCTGTACTGCTGCCTGTGGTAGAGTCCATGGGATGAAAAGATGATCCCAGATTCCAGCAAGATGAACTCCTGCCCTTGGGAATATTTGTTAGATTTGCGTTTGGTGATAAAGTAATTAAGACTGAGTCCTTATGAATTCTAAACCTTGTATACAATAATAGAATAAAGACACACTGCAATTCTTTTTTTGAACTTTATTCACCCATGATTCTTTTCAGATTCAGGCTGCAAACCCAACCTCTGGCACTGAAAGTTGCCAGGACTCAGGACAGAAGAGGGCATCTGAGTCTCGGTCATCGCACAGCGAGCACTCAGCAGGTCAGGAAGATGACCCCATTTGGCCTCAGGCACAGCCTTTGTCATCTCAGAGTCTCTCAGAGCCTATCTTTCCTATTCTTTAAGACTTTCTAAAAGGGAAGATGTGCTCTCTGTTGCTCTTGCCTCCAGTCTGACGGCAATGAAGAGCAAAACAAGGCCCTTTTCTCAGTCCTGCCCCTTCCTCAGCCTCACCCCTCTTTCTTTAGACTTCAGGGAGACGTCCTCATCTGGCTTGAATGTCCTGCCTGCATAACGCCGTCTGCATTCCTCAGCAGCGTGGCTGAGGGCTCTTGGTCATATTCCAACTAAAGCAATTCTGGCTGATTAGAGCAGAAGAGGAGCTCTTGGAAGGATGTAGGGTAGCTCCCGGAACTGTCAGGGAGCTAGAGAATCAGAGTCAAAAGATAAGCAAGAAGGAGCCAAGGGTCAGGAGGCAGAGGGGATGGCCAGGACCCTAACAAAGTGCTGTCAGACGCTCACTCCTCTAATGGATGCTTGCAGCTGCCGCTAAGACTTCCACCACCTCCTCTAGCCTCTCACTGCCTCGATGTTGCTGTATGGCCCTTCCAGATGCGGGGAAATAGGGAGTACCCCCAGTCAACGGGTCTGGGTCAGGGGCCTGCACCCCAGGCCTGAGGGCGGGAGCAGGGCACATGTGGCCCTGCTGGCATTCGTATTGGGAAGTGGGCCTGCCTTACATGTGGGGGGAGGTTCCCCTACATAGACAGGTGGTTTAGGGAGAGCTGGCTGTCTTGCTTTTCAGACTGCTAAAACACCATGCAATGGGTTGGCTTAACAATAGGGATTTGTTGTCTAACGTTTTCAGAGGCTGGAAGTCTTGCTTCCTCCCGGGATCGGTAGAGTTCTGGGTGGACAGAAATCCATGGGTCCTTTGGCTTTCCCATCTTACACCTCCTTTCTCTTCTAGGTTCTGCTGATTTCTAGCTTCTCTTCCTCCGTGTGAAACCTCCAGTCATGGAATTAAAGCCCAATCTCACTCAGGTGGCCATACTTCAACTAAAGATAGCGTCTTCAAAAGGTCCTGTTTACAATGGATCACACCCACTAAAATGCAGATTATTATTAAGAAAATGTCTAAATTGGGGTACATAATTCAATCTACCACACCAGTTTACAAACAAACACAAATGATCCAATAGGCAAATGTCCAGAGCAGATGATATTTACGAATAAGGAAAAGAAATGTTTTAAGAAAATCCGCCTTCATTTTTATTGTGACCTGGGTCCAATTCCTAAGGTTTTTACCACCTCAATCTACTCATCTGTAACATACAGATGATAAAATCTGTTTCCCGGGTTGCCAGAGATGCAGAATGCCCACTGGTGGAGTTTATACCCTGTCAACAATTATTTACCACTGGTATTTTTCAAACATGAAAAATGACTTCACCAAAGAAGGTACAATAAGAGCAGTCTCAATGTCTGTTGACTTCATTGGCTTTTCTACAGGACTGAGAAGTAACCTCACATAATCCAAAGATTATAAATGTGGTCCCTGCTATCTAAGGAGGATCTGGGAAGGAAAGGATAAAAAAATGGATTGAGGGTTCTAGAGACAGTTTTCCGGCACAGGTGGGTGGCGAGAGAGGGATGGGAGAGGTATTTGTGGACACGGGAGAGAGGGAAGAGGGAGTGTCAGGGACAGAGCTCTTTAGCACACTTCCTAACTCTGAGCTGGCCTGGTGATGAAGAGATGGACAGGCAAGGAGAGAATTCCAGAAGCAGGTACAGGCGGGGCGTGCACGCATAGCCAGCAGGCAGAGAGCACAGGCCTCTTGGCTGAGTTTCTGGAGGGTCTGCATAAGCCCTGGAGTCCAGAGATGTTCCCTCCAGAAAACTGCTAGGAGAGCAGTAGCAATTATGTTCTGTTTTCCCTCTAGCTAGGGAGAACAACCACATATCTCCAGCCCAGAACTTGCTCCCTAGTGCTGGGCCCCCATCCAACTCTATGCCTAGTTATCAATTCCATGTCTAAAGGACCTCCTGAACTAAGACCCTCCTTTATTCCTCTCTATTCCTCAAAACTGCCTTGTCAAGGAAGACAGAGTGACCACAGGAATTTGCAAATCCCAGGTGTTACTCAAACACTCTGTATTTGGAGTCCACCATAAGTCTGATTTTTTATTTACTTGTTTTTTATATAATTGTGCTTAGTTTGGCTAATTCCTCTTAGGACCTGGAGCCTTCACAAACTTTGGGGCTACAAATGGACCATAATTTGACATCAACTTCAACTGAAGACTGGCCTCACACTTTTCTTATTCCTTGTTGTTCAATTCACCAGGAAGGATCAATACCTATCATTGTGCAGTTAGGAGGAGCAACTGACATGAAAGCTATAAGAAAACAAACTGGTGTATTAAATCACTACAGACATTGGATCCTATAATTGTACTGGGCCTGTTTTATCAGAAAGAAATCTGATGGAAAGATCTGGATAGAGTGGTCATATTTCTGACACACGTTTTCAGGCATTTTTTAAAAGATGCATATTGTGCACACACTGAAATGTCACTAGAATGTCTCTCCCATTGTCAAGATGCTCACAGATCCTTCAAAACGAATCAAGCAAAAGATTTTTTCCACCAAATGAAAGTAGATGGAGTGGGAACTTGTCTTTAAAATATGACCATACAATACAATGCATCGATAAGATACCCTACTGATGGCATTTCTTTTTTTTTTTTTTTTTAATATTAACATGTTCTCAAAAGGCATTTGCTGTATGATAAAGAACTTGGCTGGTCTTTGTCTCTGATTCCTGGGGAGCTCCTCTAAATCTTTGGAATCTGCCCTGGGAGATTATTCTAGGCATGACTGAGAGTGGGGCAACCACATCTGTAGTCTCAGGTGTGTGGGAGGACCGGGCCTGCGAGGGGGTGGGTAGTGGGGGGGCAGGGGGAGGGGGTAGGCATGCTGGAAAAGCCAGCCATGTGAGTAGCAGGTGGGGCTTTGGGACAGTGCATCCACCCATCTTCCAGGAGGGGACCTGCTGGAGATTGAGTTCAACCCATGGGTACCAATTCCACCAACCACGCCTACATAATGAAACCCTATATGATCTTGGGACCCTCAAACTTGGGCACCTTCCTGAGTGATGGCACTGATGAGACCAAATGGCGATGCGACCTAACGCCCTGGGGAGAGAACATGGGAGCGCTGTGTTTGGGGACCTCCTAGCCTTGAACCTCTGCATCCCTTCTTATTGCATCCTTTTCACTATAACGAAACTTTAATTGTAAGGACCCCCTTTCCTGAGTTTTGTCAGCTAGTCCAGCGAATTATTGAACCTGACAGTGTGGTGAGAACGCCTGAATTTGTAGCCAGTTGGTAGAGATACAGGTGACCTAAAACCCTTTAACTGGAAGCTGGGGTCGGAGTGGGGGCTTCTGTGGGGAATGTGCCTTGGACCCGTGGACCTGGCCCAACTCTGGGTAATCAGAACTGCCACAGATAAAGCCCAGGGAGCAAACAGTACTGAAAACTACCTCAGCTGCTGGGAAAAGTTGCTGCTCCTCCTTTCTGAATTTGAATAAAGCAGCTCTAATGCACATACAGAAATAGGATATGTTCCTTTTCCAAAAAAAAAAAAATCATTACCATGGGAGTCAAACAGGTAGCTGTACACTGATGTTTATAGCAACATCATTCACAACTGCCAAAAGATAGAAGCTACATGAGCATCTTTCCACCGATGACTAGATAAATACAATGTAGTGTATACACATGATGGAATATTAGTTAGCCATGAAAAAGGAACGAAGTACTCATCTATGTGACAACATGGATGAAACTTGAGAACATCATGCTCAGTGAAATAAGCCAGCCATGAAAGGACAAACATTGCATGATATCACTATGAAATAATTACAGGGGGCTGAGGGAAAGGGGGATGAGAAGTTATCGCTTAATGGGTACAGAGTTTCTGTTTGGGGAGATGAAAAAGTTTTGTTAATAGATAGTGGTGATGGTAACACAACACTGTGAATATAATTAACACCACTGAATTGTATATTTGGATGTAGTTATAAGGGGAAATTTTAGGTTGAACATATGTGACACAATAAACATTTTAAATGTTAATAAGCCACCCAAAGGTCTCTGCCTTCTGGTATTTTCATAACTGCAACATTGAATTTCGGAAGAGGTTCAGATTACTGAGAGTAGGAATACTTGGTTGAAAATTCACCACTATGGAGTGATTTAAAGACCATAAGCACTCTTAAATTCGTCACTGATCAACGACTTTTGAGTATGCACTATGCGTTCAGCACTGTTGAGAGTTGAGATGTCATATGCCCAAGGCAAGCTGGGCCCTTGTCTTTGTGGACACAGACAAGGACAGCTCAGTCCTTGGCAGGTCAGGTTTAGAGAAAAGCAAGAGCAGAAGCACCTATCAGAGACTTACTGGAGGGATTGTCAGGGCAGGCTTCCTGGAGGAGGTGGCATCTCAGCAGAAACCTGAAGGCAAAGAAGAGTGAGCCAGGCAAAAGAGGTGCTGGGGGCAGGGGGCATGAGTGGTCAGAAAAGGCAGAGTGGGGCATAGGGAATGGCATGGACAGGGCAGGGCCCCATTTGTTCTCCCCTCTCTTTTTCCTGTTCCCCCTCCCCGTCTCCTAAAATTCAACAACTCACACTTGTTCCCTCCTTTTTGGTTTTCTGCACATTTTCCCAAGCCTTTGGGCTTACAGACAACCAACCCATGAAGTGGGTGTCATTATCATCATAATCCATTTTCTATAAATGAGGACCCACGAGGGTTAAGTGACTCCCACATAAGCCCAACGAGCAGATGGGAGGGGAAGCTTGAACCCACCCCAGGGTCTCTAACCCCACCACCCACGCACACCCACTAGCAATGACAAAGGACTCGAGCTGGGCATGGGGTATGGGGTCCAGCCCTCCTGTTCCAGCCCAGCTGCCCTGCCTCCTACATCTCCAGGTGAATTAGCAGAAGGAATAGGGTCCCAGCGGAGCCCTGGGGCCCCTGTACTCAGGCAGGACCAGGGAGAGCTGAGCAAACCCACAAGGGCACAGGCCACTCAGCCCCGCAGAGGCTCCTTCCAACTGCCCACGGCAAAACAAGTCTCCCTGTTTCCCTAGTTTTGAATCCTAATGGAACATATCTGTTTTCTCTCCCCCTCTAATTTTAAAAGTTTACAAAATGAGCAGATTTGCATTTTGAAACATCACTTTCCTAATGATATGGTTTTTGTTCTTTCTGGCTAAAGCTATGTAGTGGTGTTAGAGCTCCTTTGTTAAAGGTTTAGGAAAGCATCTTAGCTGGGGTTCTTTGAAGGCAGGGCAGACTCTGAGCAGTTTACTGGAGGGGAAATGCTGAGAACTGGCAGTGAGAGGGCCGGGAGGGGAGATGGGGAAGGGAAGAAAGCTCAAACCGGTGCATCGCTGAGCTGGAGACGGCTGTGGGCAAGGGGGTGGGGGGTGCAGCCCTTCCTGGGGATGCTCCAAAGAGCCCTGTAGAATCCAAATTTTCCTGGAAGCTGGGGCATCTGTCCCCTAATCCCTCACACCAACTGGTTGAGGGTCCCCCCCAAGGACCGTAAGTTTCCTTCTTCAGGGTCATGGGGCTTCAGATGGGAGGCAGAGAAACAGAAGAAACCCTGGTGCCATGCAGGACGTCATCCCCACAGCTGCCCCGGGACCAAGTGGGACCTACAAGCCCTGTGGTTGTCAGGCAAGACTCGGGAATCCTCAGATCTGTGCTTAAGTCCCGTTTCTTATGCTTTTTAGACTGATATCTTTCATCAGGGCAGGTCATGTTTTGAGCATCAAATTGTCTTCTGGAAAGAGGGAGAGGAAGGGAAAGAAGAGGGAGAGGAAGGATAAGGGGAAGGAGGACGAGAGGAAAAGAGAAGAGAAGAATTCGTAGCGTAAAGCTGTTGCTAGGATGAAACAAGATAATGGAAGGAACTGCAGCTATTAGGCACAGCTATTCATTATGGTGACCGCTTAATGTCCCATCTGGGAATCCTTGATTTACTCCAGTCTGTGAGTACAGGGAGAGGTTGCTGGGCACGGTGCGGCCTCTAACAACCTCTCCTGGCAGCAGGGCTCCCTCCTCCAGACCTCACAGGGAGCTCAGGGTCCCCGAGCACTGCTCTCCCATTCAAACACCCCCAATCCAGCCTGGAACTCGGCCTGAGAGCTTCTTTCCCAGCAGCTTCATGGTGGAAATGAGGCAGCACCCACACATCACTGCAGTCTGCTGCCGGCTCTCCGGTGCCAGGCCCTACACGGTGTGCCTTTTACGCTATTTGATATCTAGATCTCACCATAGCTGAGGGAGGCAGACATAATTATAAGGAAGACGGGTTTATCCAGATTAAATAACATGACTAAAGCAGTGCAGCGGTAAACAAGAGAAGCAGCCAACAAGTCCGGGCCAGACTCTTATCCACTGTGCTCTAATCCAACTAGAAATGGGGTCACCACCCGTGCAGTTTGTTCCTCAGGGAAATAATTCCAGGCTCCATCCCATTGCTTCTCCAAAACACCTTCTTGAATATGTTTCTTTCCCCCCTTGTTTTGTGAGCAAGATCCACGTTTCTCCCTTGATTTCCCTCTCCCCTTTCCTCCTCGTGGTCCATCGAAGCCTCTTATAAATGCACTCCTACTGTTCCAACTCAGAAAGGTAACTGTGACACTTCACCCTGAAGCTACTGTCATTTAAATGATCTGCCCCATCTACAGAAAAAAATGCTCTGGAGATGCCTTTCCTTTCTTTTCCTTCTTGATCATAGGCCTGTGTCATTTAAGAGTTGGAGCGAATGAAACAGGAATGCCATTTAGGTTGGGTAACATGGTAAGGGAGGAAGAAATTCATAAACCTCCTTGATTTGTTCTAATTAAAAATGGCTTTTCAACTGGGAAAAAGTTTCGTTGAGAATCATTCCTTTAAAACTGGCAGAGTAGGGCGGAGTCAGGCAGGCTTCTCTCTGTCTACTATTAACCACCCAAACCGCAGGAATGCCAGCCTCATTCTTGAGACTGCACAGCCTGGCAAGTATGATGGAGGAGAGGAGAGAAAAAAAAGATGCTGCTCCAAGCCTTTGCTTGACTCAAGGCACAGGCCCAAAACACCCACTCTGGCTCTGGTCGCGTTCGGCTAATCTGTTCAATGAGCGGCAGTGAAGTTTTTGCTGGAATAGATATCACACCTTTAAAGGATCAGTCATCCTGCAAGAAGGTCCTTTCTACCTCAAAAAGTGAACTACAGTATGAGTTTTCTGGTCTCTGCAAATCAAATCATGATTTAGGGGGTGCTCGAACATGTGCTCTCTCTGGCCGGGTGTTGATTAGGGTAACATGCGGCCACGTCGCGTGTTGCTGGAGTCACAATCTCATACATGGGCGTCCTTCCTTGCCAGCTTTCCTTCCCCCAGGCATCCCCCCAAAGAGGCAAGGTGGCTGCCCCGTAAACCTGACGCCAGGTTTATAGCTGCAGCGCTGGGGGGGGACATTTCCGTGGGAAACCGCACAGGCTGCTGCACACTGAGTGGCAGCCACTGATGATTTATGTCCTGGGCCTTCCTCCGATGCATTTCCTTCCAGGTGTGTGCGTGACATTTCCATCATGTGGCACACTCAGTGTGTGTGTCGGGCCTCTCGCTAAACAAGAGTGCTGATGTATGAAGATAAATTGAGCCGTGGTCTGCAGCCATTCCCACCCCTCCACAGGCTGGCAAAGGTCTCCTAGCAACGGTTGTTATGGGCAACACCAGCATCTTTGGTTTAATCCAGTCTCCGGATGGAGGTTCCAGAGTAAACCCTGGAGGGCAGGGCTCACCCGCAAACCCACACCGGTCAGCACCTCCCTTGAGCCTGCATCAAGTTTGACCATTATTACTAAATTTGCCCATTTAATGAGATCAACACTGTCAGTTCCAAGAGCTCACGCCTTCTGCACAGGCGGTGGGAAAGGCTGGCGTCTGTCTGATGGTTATAATGAGGTAACAGCTTGGCCTCACTCTGTTCCCTGCTTAATATTCACAACACTGACTTCAAAAATGGTTCACAAACTATGTAGCCGGGTATAAAAATAAAAAGTGAAAAACAAAAGAAACGTCCTTTATTAAGCCCCTACTGGGGAGCTTTTCTCTTTAATGCACTTCAGAAAAGAAAAAAAAAAAATCAAGAACAATTTTGCATTCAGATGCATCAACAGAACCTGGCTGAAAATGCCTGCGTTAGTGGATTACATCACCCCCTACTGCTTGATCCTTTAAATGGTGCTGCGTTTTGCTAATGAAGCAGTTACCCCATTCTGAGGGGCACTAATTCTGTCTACATGAGTTTCTGCTGGTTTAATGAGAGCAGAACATCCTTCCCCAAAATGCAGGGCTTTCAATGTACTATAATATAGCCCATCTAATATAAATTTAATTTCATGTCACCAAGTTTACAAAAACACCCAGTCAGTCCCTGTTCAGGGAAAAATGTACATATACCAAGCAAGACCAGCTTTGCCCCAAGCTCTTTAAATAAAACAACTCAACAGTGGCTCTGTTGGAACCACCTGAATCTGTTATTTGAATCAGCTACTAGAACCTTTTCTGTTATTGTCAGCAGTTTTAAGACATGCTTGTATTCAAATGAAGGTGGTGACTCAACGATGATTAAGATTACTATTTAGCCTAAGAGGGATTTCAATTATGAGTTTATTTTTAATACTTGTTAAAAATTAGTCTTCTGTTCTTAAAAATTGGAAGTACAGTGGCTTGAAGGGCATCCGTGAGTTCAGACACTTTTCTTCAGAGTTCATAAAATTTACATTTAAATTGCTTTATTAGCCAAGACAGAACTTTACAATACTTCTAATCTCCTTCTACAGGATATTGGAGGGGATTTGGTTTTCCTCTCTTAAAACAAAAAAATAAGAGTTAAACAGAGGAGTTGTCAGGTACGGAAATTGCAAAAAAAAAAAAGAGCATAAGAAATTTCAAGGTGTTTGTACGTGCCTAGATGGATGGGAAAGGGGCTTGCAAAGCACCCTGGTACAGTGCATGCTGATGGGTATCTAAGGAAGAGTTCAACCTGAGTTAGGACATATTGTCTTTTCCTAGGCTATGTCCCCATCGAGCTGCTTTCCTTGGGACGCTGGGGACATGCGCAGGAGGAACGGTTGGCTGCCGGGACGGTGCTGATGGAGTGCTGCCCACAGTGGGTAGCCAGAATTTGGTGCTGTCAACGCAACCCCCACCCCACGCAGCTTTTGCACCTGTCGCTACAAGCCTGAGTGCACAGTCTCTGGAAAGTAAAATCCTGTAGGCTCTGGACCTAAGAGTTGTGGGAAAAAAAATCACCATTACAAAAGGAAAACGGGAACAGATTATTTTGAGAAAACTGAGACCAATTCCGCTGGAACTGTGGCAAAAACCACCATTACAAAAGGAAAAGGAGAACAGGTTATTTTGAGAAAACTGAGACCAATTCCACTGGTAGAATACTTATTACCACCACTCGTCCTGGGTAAGGGGAAGGAGAGCAGCCACTGGCTTAGCTGTATCCCCCCAGTGTTCTTTTCCTAAAGTGTAGTCTTTCTATATGCATAAAACACGCCTAAAAGCCAGACACTGACTAAACATGAAAAGCATTCCTCAAATTAATTTTATTCCCACAAATCTCTAAGGGGCTGAATTTCTATATTAGATTTCGAGATAGTTCTTGCACATGCTCGCTAAGGTTGTTGGAGAAATGCAGCGTTAGGAAGCCCACAGGCACATGTAGTATATTAATGGTAATAAAAAATGACAAAAGTCCAATAAAGACATACGAAGGAGAACTTCTCTGTTCACATGCTCTTTGCAAGGATTTGAAGTATAACCTACGCCTCTGGCACACGACCTCTGAACAAAATTATAAAGTAAGACAGGGATAAGGAGCGATAAATGCCAAATTAAGCCATGATGGATGAGACACAAGGGGGACTCTCTCCTTTCTACAGGTAATTTGGGACAAAGCAACTAACACTGTCCTGACCTTCCTGGGAAGGTCAGAGAAAAGGGGCAAAGTCAGGACTGGGACTGCAACCTAACTCCTTGAAGGTCCGTGGGTGGTAAAGGCCTAAAATTGGGCCTAAAATTAAGGCCCAATGCTGTGTGTGCATTGACATCTCTGGAAAATCAGTAGGGTCTCGAATGGCTTAAATCCCACCCCCAGCCCCACTCCACTCCCAGGGATAAGGTCCCCTAGCCAAACAAACCTCCTTATCCCAGGGACCAGCTGAGGACCAGCTTATCACTGGATTTCAGTTCCCTTCTAGCCCACGGGAGCTGGGGAGCTGGAGGGTACCCCACCCTCTTGTCACTACAGAGCCTGGCCCCCCACAGACCCTGCCGGTTCCCTCTGCTCCTGAGGGCATCCCCTGGATGTGCCGGTGTGGAACCCTCCTCCAGGCTACGAGTGTGCTGTCAATCTCATCTGTCCAGGGTTGGGGGTTGGGTTTCTGGCTGTCTTTCAGACCCGAGGGTGGGGACTCCACCCCTTGTCAATGGGGTGAAGAAGAGGGCGAGCGAAGCACAGCACTCAAAAGTAGATGCCCTCTTCCAAGTTATACCTCTAAAATGGAAATGATTATGTCTGAGTTCTATGGAAATACTCACAGAACGTCAAGAATCCATAAAACCTTTACAACGTATGGCCAAGTGCCATCTTTTTATAAATGAATCTACAGAGCTCCACCATGGAAGCTCAGAGAACAGCAGTTCACTTACAGATAGTCATAGATAATTCTTTCCAAGCGTGAGAGGGCAAGGGGAAATGCCGAGGCGTCAGTTAGTCCACTTAATTCATGTTAACTAAGTCTTGCTTGAAATTAAGGGAAAGGAATAGAATACAATGGCTTTAAGTAAACGCAGGAGGGGCCGTGCTGTTTACCATTGTCTGAACTTCTGCTGTCTACAGAGGCTCCTGCGCCCGCCTCCCAGGCCGGCAGCAAGATTGCACTGGCAGCCGCTATGTGAGGGTCTGGCCAATGAGCTGTGAACCAAAATGACGCAGGTCACTCCCAAACTGGAGCATTTGATTTGGTGCAGGATTCTCCAGAGCTCCCTGAGGTCCAGTGAAACTCGAGACCGCAGCTCGTCAAGCCAAATGTGGAGTCTTAAGCAGACATGTCAGATGAGATGTAAATATTTGTAACTGTGAACCACCAAGCTTGGGATGATTCATTACTAGGCTATTTTAACCTATTCTATTTTTACTACAGTAAAATAAACAAAGACCTAGACTCTGAGATGAACACTTTACATTTTGAATCTATAACTCTACCGTGACCCTACAAGAAGATATTATATACCCATTTCTCAGATGGGGTGATTGAGGCCAAGACTTCAAATCTATTTAGGTAGGACTTGGGATCAAATGCAGACACATCTGACTCCCAAACCTGGGCTCTTGGCACGGCACTGTAATGTCCCCTTAACATTCACTTTTATGGTTTCATCAAGACCCATTATAGGTGATTTTCTGCCACCACGAAATGGCTGCAATGTAACTTCACCTCCAGGTAAAAAGAAGGGTTCTCTGCCTCAATTTATTAGCTTCTAAAGAGCACAAACTTCCCAGAAGGACAATTTCCCAGATCAAAGCAGAGATGTACTGTCTCCTGGATCCCTTGAATACAGAACGTTTCATGAGGGGCTCTACCTCTTGGTCCCCAAGCTGCAACGTGGGATTAGTAACAGCCTGATTCTCGTAAGTAGCCTGCTCCGAGCCACTGCACAACCCGAGGGTCCTGAGGAGGAAATGCCTGAGCCTTTTGTGACAGAGGGCTGGGATCGGTGGTGGTGGAAGAGGGTGGTGACCTGCCTACGGTCACCTGGTGACACCCTGCTGGAAGTCGGTGTGCTACCTGCATGGCTAGAGGGGCGCTTCCGAGAGAACTTCAGCTACATCCCAAGCTCCCCACTGCTAACCACTGAACCTTAAGGACTGGACTTAAGCTCAAGCCCTGGGATATAGAATGACACAGTGCCCAGAACAGGGGCTAATGAAAAAGTCAGCTCACAGTGCCTGTCAAAAGAAATAAGGTTAAATTAAAAGCCTTGTCCTTTCCTTTTTCACTGAAACCACCTCGCTTAATATGCACAAAGCCCCCCCTCACCCTGCTCCACTCTCTGCAAAAGCCAGCTCTATCTCCACTCCATAATCAGCTTCCTGGAGAGAGGCCCAAGAATCCGTATGTCACAACCTGGCACAGGAAGTTGGAAAACAAAACAGAGGCAATGTCTGCCTTTCAGGATGACTGGGGAAATCAACACCATTTGGGAAGGTTCAAAGTAAGATAATTGAAGGCCTCAGAGAGCGAATGATCCACTAGGCATGTCTCTCCCTGGCCTTGAACCTCCATTCTTTGCTCATATTTGTTGTGAGGGAAAAGGGCAACTTGGTTGTAATTTTAAAAATGCTTTCAAGCGGAGTGCTCTGTTGGAAGATTGCACAAAACAGTGATTTCATGAGTTCAAAAAACAATAAAATGGAAGCAAGCAACTATGCATGGTCAAAACCTGTCCTAAGCCAAATAATAAATAAGCAAAGTTTGCCTTCTGTCCCCCTATTTAAAAAACCTTCCTGCTTCCCCTCAACCCAGTACCCTGGGGGTTTCCAACCAAAACTCCCTTCTTCCATCTGGCTCCCCACAATAGAAGCTAGCATTAACTGAGCACTTGTTGTGTGCTAGGCAGAGAGAGATAAGCACTTTATACATTTTTATTCTTGCATGACTTTTTGAGGGCGGTAACTAATACATCTGCCCAGATCTAAGAATACCCATCTTTCCCAATAGAATATGTCCCTAATGACACTTTGTATCCAACCGATTGCATAAACTCTCAAGGAGGTGGATAAATATGACACAAAATTAATTCAGTTGCACATCCATATTTAAAACCACATGCTAGTTCAATAACACCTTAATGTAGAAATATTGCCCTTTTCCAGTCCTACATATCGTTACATAATTTTATTCATCAGTGTCTTTGCTATCTCTACAGCCAATTTTTGAGTCATTGAATTCAGTTTCCGAGCCACATTATTTTCATTTCCATCTCGGCTGAGGTATGACAACTGCCGCGGGAAATTTTATCGAAAACCTCAAATAGCCATTAGTATAACATTAGGACAGCTGTTTTATTTATTGATACATTTATTCACAATGTAGCTATGTACCTTACCATCTTTGAAAGGAATGTTTAAAAGGTTTGTATGGTCATTTGGAGCTATGTACCCCAGGAGAAAACATATTCTTGAACGTAATACATTTCTGTGTTTCAGTTTGCTAAAGTTGCCAGAATGCAATACACTAGAAATAGGTTGGCTTTTTCAATGGGGATTTATTAGGTTACAAATTCACAGATCTAAGGCCATGAAAATGTCTAAATTAAATTTTCAAAAGGAAGATATCTTCTTTGAGGAAATGCTGCTGGTATCATCCTCTGTTTCATGGGAAGGCACATGGTGACATCTGCCTGTCCTTCTCTCCTGGGTTCTAGTTTCAATGCCCCTCTTCAAATGTGTCTAGGTAGTTCCCTCTCTGGGTTTACATAAAGGGTGCCAGTAAAGGATTAAGGCCTTGAATGGGCTGATCACATCTCAATTAAACCAAAGGGTCCCATCCACAATAGATCTGCCCCCCCCCAGGGATAGATTAAAAGAGCATGGCCAGGGGGTGTAAGGGTAGTTCAGTGGCAGAATTCTCACCTGCCATGCAGGGAGACTGGGGTTCCATTTCTGGTCCATGCACTTCTCAAAAAACAAACGAGCAAAACAAACAAAAACCAAAAAACAAACAAAAATTCAACAAATGGTGCTGCAATAATGGATACTCACATGGAAAAATAATGAAATGTGACCCCGCCATACAGCATACAAAAAAAAAAGAACAGGGCCTTTTCTGGGGTACATGACAGTACCAAAACAGCACACTGTGGGTATTCACCCATTGTAAAGGACCTTTTGCTGAGGCTACTTCAGTTAAGGTTTGGGCCACATCAATCAGAATCGGTCTTAATCCTGATTAATACAGACAGAGAAGAAGCAAGAAGCTGAAAATCAATGGAACTCCCAAAAGAAGGGTCACCATGTGCCTTGCCATATGATAGGAGAGTCCAGGACCAGGGATCACCAGCTGCCACCCCCAGAACACCAGTATTTGAGAAGAAAGCATCATGATGATGCCTTGATTTGGACTCTCTCTAAGCCTCAAAACTGTGAGCCAATAAATCCCTATTGTTCAAGCCAGCCCATCACATGGTATTTGCTTTAGCAATGAGGAAACTAAAACATCTTGTCTACAGGGGCTCCAATACTTCATTCCTGAGGTCAAATTCTCAGAAGTAACTGCTGAATTGGAATTCAATTCATTTTCCTGCTTTCTGTTTGCTGATTCTGTCAGCAAATCTCTATAAGCATCCTGAATAAGCAGTGATTGAAGTCATTTCAGACAAATGTTTTGTCCTCAAACAATGCCATGTTCTCTAAGTTAAAGCAAATAAGACAGCCTCCTGATATTTGCAATGCCTTACAATGATTCTGGTCATCATTGAGTGATGATGGAATGCATCACTCAATCTCTGCCTCCTTCACACCACTGTCTTCTCTCGCTGTCTGTGTCCAAATTTGCTCTTCTTCGAAGGACCGTCTTAACTGATCACACCTGCAAAGATCCTACTTCCAAACAGGGCCACAGTCATGGTAATGGGGATTTGGGCTTGATCATATCTTTTCAAAGAAGGAGACAACTCAAGCCATATCAGTCCTCCATGAAACCAGTATTCCTGTTTTCCAGATGAGAACACTGAGGTTTAGAAGGGGAGTAACTTTCCTACGGTCAAACATGTGGCCTCTGAGTGAAGTGGAGCTGGGTCTGGAGGCCAGGCCTGTCTACTTCAGGCCTGGCATGGAGTCACCGGCTGGCACTGCCCTGTCACCGGTGCTGCTCCTGTGTCCACTCCCTGCAGCCATTTCCCTTCCAGAGTTTCCCTGCTCCTCAATGTAGGTTCCTACCTCAGACCCAGTGATTTCACTTGCAGGAATTTATCTGAAGGAAATCACCCGAGCAGTGCACTATGATTTTGCACAGGAGTATTCATGATGGCATTATTTTTAAGGACAAAGCTTAGAAACAAACTAAACATCCACAGTGGGGAATATTTTAAATTAAGCTATATGCACACAGGGGAATAGTAGGCAGCCACGGAAAAATCCTTTTAGAATGTTTAATGTTCATTAAACGTTAAGTGTAAAAAAAAAAAAGGAAACTGCAATAGGATTCTACTTCTATTTTATTTTTAATAAAAGCATAGATACGTCAAAAAGACGAGAGTGAGGCACACCAACAGATTAGTTTAATTAATCTCTGGGGATGGAATGAAATGATAAGGTTTTCTTATTTGTTCTTTTCTGATTTCCTCCCTTCAAAATGGATCTTCTCCAAAAAAATAAGTGTCTAATCCAAAGGACTAACCTCAATAGTGAGAATCTGGGGGTAAAGAAGAGGAAGCATGCCACACAGATTGCCAGGAGGTATATCTGGGTGGAGATGGTGTCTTGTTTCATGAGATGTTGCCCGCTTTTCTTTGACAGAGGTACTGCCCTACAAAAGGATTTTCCAACTAAGGAAAAAAGATTAAGGTTGTAATTCCTGGAAGTTATCAAGTACATAATCTGTTTGGTCTCTATTAAAACTGCACAGGTACAAAAGTCTGCCTTATAGAACTGACAAAGCACGAAAACCACTTGACCATGTGTCAGACTCTCAACTGGGGCCAAACATCAAGCCGGCCCTCTTAGAGAATCATCCCACACTCTTCTAACCCAGCCTCTGGCTCCAGGGTTGTCCTAGGTAGGAAGTGACAGATTTAGCAAAGCGATACATTCTTTTCCCTCAGGGCATCTTCTATTCCCCACATCCTTGCTGATAAAGGCATGCTCTTAATGAGCAGAACAGGGATGGCTCTCTCTAAGGGTGGCCCAGAAGTCACAGCCAGATTCTTGCTGGCATCTGGGAGAAAAGGACAGTACCTAGAGGCCTGGTGGGTACTGGGGTGCAAAAGGTAATTTGAGACCAATTTGCACTCATTGCCAGGCACAACCAAGGCTGCCTCTCAGAAAGTCACCATGCCACATCTTAGTCACAAGTTTGAAAACTGGCCTCTTTCAAGAGATCACAGGATCCTGCCCAAAGAGAGAAGACAAAAATAGGTATGCAGCTAGGCCCTGGGTGGGCAGTTTCTTGTGTGCCCTGCTGCCTCCTGGAGCTCACTCTCACGTAACGCCCTCCCTTGGCAGTGGGATGGATTTATTTACTTGCTTGTAATGGATGGAATACAGCAGAAGTGATGAGATGGCTTCCGTCTTCCCTCTCCTTCTCTCTTGGTTTGTTATTTCGGGAGGTGGGGAGAAAAAGAAAGGCATAGGGCAGCTCCATGGCGAGGCCCATGGGATGTAGAACTGGGGACCCCCAACAACCACGTGAGTGAGTGTGGAAGCAGGTATCCCCATTGAGCCTTCAGGAGACCTCAGCCCCTCATGTGAGACTGAGCTAGGAGCACCTGGCTATGCCACGTTCTGATTCCAGACACACAGACATCGTGAAATAATCAATGCCTGTTGTTGCACACCATTCCATTCTGGAGTAATATGCACATATAGATAACTAATACAAACTCCAAACAGAAAGGTGTTCCAGGTGGTTTTAAGGGAACTGAAATAAGAAATCTATCTTAGGTGGGCTACACTGGCTCAACAGGCAGAGTTCTCATCTGCCATGCTGGACACCCGGGTTCGATTCCCAGTGCCTGCCCATGTAAAAAAAAAAAAAAATCTATCTGAATCGTTAAGACCCAACATGGACTTTGGACCCAAATCCCTGAATCCTATATTCAGTTACTAGTACATGATTACAGACTTTTATTTAACCTCTCTGTACTGTAATCTATTGTTCTGCGAATGGGAATAACAAATCCTATTCATAGGATAAAGGCCAAATAAATTAATAACTATTGTTTGAAACAGTGCCTGGCAAAGAGTACTACATGCATGTGTCTTCTTATGATTATTAAAACATGGTAACAGAAAATGAGACGTTAACACCCTATTTTGTATTTTTATTTTTAAATTTTATGTCAACATAATTTCAATCTTACAGAAAAGGTGCAAAAATAGCACAAAGAATTCTGAGATACCCTTCACCCAGATCACCAAAATGTTAACATTTTATTGGATTTGCTTAAACATTTTCTCTTTCTTTTTCATACATTTTGATCAATTTAAAAGAAATTTGTATCCCTAAATACTCCAGGGTATCTTTCCAAAATAAGAGAAATTTTCTTACATGATCACAGTAAATTAGTGAAATCAGGAAATGACCACTGAAGCAATATTATCACCCAATCTACAGATCTTAACATGATTTTATTAATTGTCCCAATAATGCCTTTTCACAGTCAAGAAAATCCAATTGTTAGCCTCTTTAGTCTCTTTAACCTGGAATGGTTCTTAGCTCTTTTGCATATTTTATGATACTGATTTTTTTAAGAGGATGGACAATTACTTTGGTGACTATTCTTCAGTTGGGTTTGTTCCCACAATATTGAGTTCAGGTCAGGTAGAGCTTAGAAAGGATGCTGCGTCCTCAGCCCATCTTACCAGGGACGCATGCTGTCAACTGGGGCCATTTCTGGCCTTGTTTACTTTGAGCTTTGGTTAAGGTGGTCCTGCTATGTATCTCTAATAAGAGGTCGTTATTTTACCCTTTTTTTCTGCATGGGCAGGCAACGGGAATCGAACCTGGGTCTCCGGCATGGCAGGCGAGAATTCTGCCATTGAGCCACTGTCATACCACCCTATTTTACCCTTTTAAAACAAGTAGTAGCTTGTGCAGGTGCATTTAAGACTACCTAATTATCTTTTCACCTCTCAAACTTTGGTCCACTGTGATAAAACTAATTTTTACTATGGCTGGGAAATAGTGTTTTTCTAATTCCATCATGTATTCTACTCTTATTAGTTGGCCTCCTACTGTCAGGGAAAGCATCCTTTCTCCCTAGTTTATTGATTTATCCATTCATTTATATCAGTGTAGGCTCATGGTTTCTTACTTTATTCACTAGGCTATCATCTGTTCCTATCTATAATTTGAATTAAAACTGAATATATATCTAAATAGCTCTAAATTGAATGCTTCCATTGACAACAATTATTGACCCAGAAGAGATATCTTTATCTCTAAAGGACACAGATACATTTTCTCTCATTAAAGCAGAGATTTTTTCATTTTAGGAATTGTTCTTTGTCTTTGTATATGTTCTTCTCAAGGTTAAACCAACGAAGAATGAGGAACTGGGTTGGCCTCATTATTAATCATTCCTGCAGAACTGACAGCAAGAAGCAGTCAAGATAAATAGTGAGCATCTCTCCTAAGAATTTAAGAAACCTGGTATTGCCCCAGTATTTGACTAGCAATTTGGTGAAGAATTCCAACACGAACTTTCTCTTTTTAAACAATTATTTGTGCAAGTGTAATTGATACTGCAAGTAGATGGAATTCATTGAGTGCAAAAGGAGAAAACCACTTCCTTTAAACAAGTCCGATCTGGGCCTGTACAGATCCTATGACTTTCCTAGCCTTTTCTGGGACCAGGAGAATCTCATTATGAGGCACCCTATTTTAGTTTCCTAGGCTACTGAAAGCAGATACCATGGAATGGTTTGGCTTAACCAATGGGAATTATTAGCTTATAGCTTGAGGGCAGGAAAATGTCCAAATCAAGACATTATCAGTGGCTGACCAGCTGCCAGCAGTCTTTGGCTCCTCCCTCACATGGCAAGGCACATGGTGGTGGCTGCTGGTCTCTTCCTTCTCTTCTGGGTTTTGTTGCTTTCAGCTTCTTGCTTCTGTGGCTTTCTCTCTCTCTCTCTCTCTCTCTCTCTCTCTCTCTCAATTCATCCCATTTATAAAGTACTCCAGTAATAAAATTAATAAGACCCACCTTGGATGAGGTGGGTCACACCTTTAACTATTAGCACCTCATCAAAAGGTCCTACTTAGAGTGGGTTTATACCTACAGGGATGGATTAGGTTTAAGAACATGTTTTCTGGGCTACATACCCATCACTCACCCCAAAACCAGTTCCAATAAAAATAAGCCTTTTATACGCTCATCAATTTAAAGCTTTCCCAACTCCCCAGCTCAGGGCAAACCCATGAAATTCCCAAACCTGCAGTAGGAAGAGGACACACGATCTGTTTCATGCTTTCATCATCCAAACTTCTCCTTAACCTTCTACTAGCTGTGTTGCCTTTCGCCCCTCCAGGACAAGGACAGCGAGGAGTGAGGGGGTGGGGAAGCTCCATCAGTTGTAAAGAATCTTACTTGACAGGTAAGATTTTAGTTTGCCTTAGGTATCATCTGTGGGGCAGTTGTCCAAATGCTGACTCTCTTTCTTTCATGGTGTGCTTCTGTGTGTTCACTGGAGTTGAACCCCTTTCAGGGACCTCCAACATGTAATCCCCTTCCTCATGGACTTTCTCTCAAGCCTCTGAACCTCTCTTGACTTTGCTCACTGGGCTTCTCTGTGGGCTTCTGGAACACCCACCAACAACTCAAGGGAAATCTCAATGTCTTTGCCCTATTTCTGGAAGAACTCACTAGTACCCTCCACCCTTCACTGAGCTTCAGGCAGTCCTTTCCCCTTAGACCTTCTTCCAGGCAAAATCCATGCAACAACTCACAGTACCTTCCCCTCTCCCCGTGTTCTCAACTCTAAGGAATAAAGGTCACTCTCTTCCAGAAACTCATCACTGCAACCACTGGCATGGATCTATAGGTTCTTCCAGCTAATCTAATGAAGCTGACCTATCAGTATCTCCTTCTGAAAAATACCACTACTCTCCACAAGAAATTCTTCTGATGTGTCCCATCTTAATTTCCTGGCTGCTAGGACAAATTCCACACATTAGGTTGGTTTAAACAGCAGAATTTACTGTCCTACAGTTCTAGAGGCTAGAAATTCAATATTGAGGTACTAGCAGGGCTTGCTTTTTCTCAGAATCTGTAGTGTTTTCATGGTGGCAATCCTCCATCGTGTAACTATCTCTCAGGTTTCCCTTACTTCCATGTCCAGTTTCCTTTGCTTATGAGAACTTCAGCCATATTGGATTAAGGCCCATTTTCATTCAGTTTGGCCACATCTCACTTAATCTTCAAAGATCTTATCTAAAATGGGTTCATACCCATAGGACAGGGGATGAGGACACCAACATGTCTTTATAGGGTCCAACATTCAATCCCCAACATGGTGTTCTCTTGATTTTTTTTTTTTTTTTTTTTACATGGGCAGACACTGGGAATCTAATTGAATCTGGGTCTCTGGCATGGCAGGCAAGAATTCTGCCGCCTTTCTCTTGCTTTGAAGTCATTCCTCAACAAGAAAAATATACAATACCCTGGCAACTCTCTAGGAAGCCCTGACTATTCCCCACCATCCTGGCATTCCATTTTCTCTCATATACAGCCTTGAAGCAGGACACTTCTAGTCCTGCATGTGCCTAGCAACTTTCTTTAAAAATGGGAGGTATTGTCATCTTCTGGAGCTCAAAATAGATAGTTTTGTCCAACACTTGTAAAAGAAACCTTTCATGAGTTGCTCCATCCCTCATCATTAATTAAATTGTCATGAGAGTGTAGCTCAGCTTCACAGGGAAGGGCAAGTGGGCAATGGGGTACATACAAACATTAAAAACTCCTCTTTCTATAAAGGTTCATGGGCTTCAACAGGGGATTCCAATCTACAGAACACCAATGCCACTTTATTTGCTCCAAATTGCTTGCTTTGTACTTCCTGTTAAGAATGATCTGGCTCGCAGCCCAAGAAGCAAACTCCAATGGCTTTTCACTGAAATACCTGCGAAGTATGAGAAAATGTAAGACGTACAACCATCTCAACATTTGAAGTGGGAATCCATTTGTTGCTAAAATCTAGGTGAGATTTCTACTACCTTCAAAGAAGAAGTAAAATGTGAGCATAAGATCCAAATAAGCTGCCAAAAAATGGAAAGAAACCCATTCCTTCTTCTCCCATTGCCCACTTTCTCTATTTGTAAGCCTGAACCAGGGTGGAAGCAAGGCAGCACCTCTCTTAGAAGGTTGCTGCCTTCTAAGGAGACCATGCTGCTTCCTCCTCCACCCTCATTGGCTTTGCCTCATGTGGTTACACAATCAATGCTCAGGAAAACAAACTGGCCATGAACTGAGATAGAAACTGGTAGCAGGACACTGTTCCCAAGGATGGTCTCTGCAAAGAAGACCTGTTGATGGGGCATAAAGAAAAGCATGATGGTACAGCATACAGAGAATGGTATACTTAAAATACTATGATGTTCACCATCTCTGTACAAAGCAGCAAGGACAGAGGGAAAGCAGACGAGCAGAAAGGCTCTTCCAGACTCTGGGGATCCAGTTAAGAGATGAAGATAAAACCTGGCATTCAAAGTGCAGGCCTGAAAAAGGATGCTGTGGTGGAGTGAATTGTGCAGCCCAGTTGGGCATGTTCTTGGTCTCAGTGCTCATTCTGCTGGATGTGGACGCATTGTGAAGTAGATCTCTTCAAGAGGTCACTTCAGTTAAGGCGTGACCCCACTGAATCAGAGCGGGCTTTAATCCAGACTACTGGAGTCTTTTTTAAGCAGAGGGCAAGTGAGATGGAGAGAGTAGCCACAGGGAGAAGCCAGAAGCTGTAATTCAACAACACCCAGAAGAGAAAGAAGATGCTCTCATGTGCACTGCCATGTGACAGGAAAGCTAAGGAACACCAAAGATGGTCAGCCGATCAGGAAAGAAACAAGCCTTCTGGCTTCTGAAACTATGAGCTAGTAAATTCTTGTTCTTAAGTTAAACTATTGTATAGTATTTGTTTAAGGAGCTAGAAAACTACAACAGTTATTAATGCAGGCACCAGGAAATAAATAACCAAAGGGGCCAAAAGAAAATTAGGATTTAAAATTTGGGTGAAAAAGGACAATAAAGCAACTTTAAATATTTTATAAAAGTGTTTTAAGAAGTGATCAGATATAAGAAAGTATACCAAAAGCATTTTTGCTCCAAAATATTTGAAGAAACTGGTTAAAAAATATGAGGGAAAAGAAAAATTGCATTAAATATAAGACAGTATAAAGAAAATATCTAGGAATGTTGCTAATAAAGAATGTGCAGTAGAAACCCATAAGATGAAAACTATAAATCTTTAATCAAAGATACAAAAAACTTACATAAAAAATGTTATATACTAGCTTTCTCTATGGTAAGACTGAAATGGGAAACGTGTCAGTTCTCCCCCAAAGAATGCATTGATACACTACTGTTTCAGTAAAAATTACAATGGAAAAATTTTTAAAACTGTACAAAATATTTTAAAGTTCATTTTGAAGAATAAGCAGGGGAAAATGAAAGTGATGGGAGATTTTCTCTAATAAATATTAAAATAAATTATAAGTTTTAATTATTGTAAGAGTGTGGTACTGGCACAGATCTGAGAAACAGTAATAGAATCAATATAGTCATTAAATTGAGCTTAATATATATGCTTATGCAACTTATTATATTATCAAGGAAGTAACACAAAGGGCAAGGGATAAATTATTCCACAAATGGAAAACTGTTACTTTTAAAGTATACGTGATCATAAATATGCATTTATGTAAAATTATAATCTGCATGCATCTCTAGAGAAATTTAAAACATAAATATTAAATATTAGGGGAGGAAAAGAGAAATTGATTATTTAGGGGGAAAAAACAACCATTCACCATACTTCAAGAATTACTCCAGATTTTAAGGTTAAGTCACTAAATAACTGGAATAAAACAGGGTTTAGTACTTAAACTGATACTATGAGGAACAAGGACTTAAGAAGCATAAACACAATGACTGAAATCACAATGTATAAATAAGTTTATAATTGTGAATGCATAAAACCGATAGACTATTCAAAAAAAAAAAAAGCTACAGTAATAAAGACAGTGTGGAACTGGAGTAAAGACAACCCATGAACAGAATAGAGTCTAGAAACAGATTCACATATTTATGGTCAATTGATTTTTTTTCAAAGATACCAAAGGGATTCCATAGGGAAAAGGAAATATTTTAACTGATACTAGAACTATTGGTTAGCCAAATGCAAAAAAACAAATTTTGATCCTACCTCACCCTATACATAAAAATTAACTCAAAATGTATTTTTTTCCCACACTCTCAGAATTAAACATAAATAAAAATCTTAGAGATTTGGGTTTAGAAAAGATTTCTAAATTAGGACATAAAAAGCACAGACTATCAGAAATTAAATTAATAAATTTGGTTCATCAAAATTTAAAACCTTTGCTCTTTCCCCACCGGCGGCGCTCCCGCCGCCAGCCAGCCAGCCCTCCTCTCCCTCTTTCCCTGCCGGCGGCGCTCCCGCCGCCAGCCAGCCAGCCCTCCTCTCCCTCTTTCCCTGCCGGTGGCACTCCTGCCACCAACCAGCCAGCCCTCCTCTTCCCCCTTCTCTGCCGGCAGTGCTCCTGCCGCCATCTTGCCCTTCCCTTTCGCCTTCTCCTCTGGCGGCACTCCATCCGCCATCGTATCCTTCCCTTTTGCCTCGTGCTCCGGTGGCTCTCCAACCACCACCGTGCCCTCTTCCGCCTTCACCAGCTCCTCCGCCCCGTCCTCGACAGCCTTGCCATCCTCACCTTTCCTCCTCCAGAATAGCTACTGGGGGAGTGGAGACGATACAGAGCAGCACGATGGAGATCAAAGGGATGGTGTACCCCATCCTGGAATGGCTGACTGTCTGGGAGAACCAGCTCCAGTGAGATCGCCGAGGGGCGCGGGCTTTCCTGGGCGGGACGGCAAGCGGCCGGAGTCCCTCCCTTCCTCCTTCCCAGACCAGTTGGCAGAATTGGGCAGGCGGTCCCCTCGGGCCGTGGCGGCTGGCGCCCCCACCACGCGAGGCCCCCGGAACAACTGAGAGAGTTGGGTCGGAAATCCCCAGACCGCGGAGAACGGTGACCGGGGGAGTCCCTTCCAAACATGTGACTCCCCGGTCCTGCTGGGAAAGGTGCACTCTCCCGGGCTGCGGTGGGCTGGCGCCCTCCCGCCATGCTTGGCGCCCCGGGCCGACTAGGAAATTCGTCGGGCGCTCTCTCGGGCTGCGGCGGCCGGCGACCCTTCCCGCCTTCGGATCCCCGGGCCGGCTGGCACTCTTCCAAGCCGCTTCGGCTGGCGAAACTCCCCCACGGCGAGAGTTTTCCAAAGTTAAAGGACCCACAGCACCTTTTACTGGTGGAATCCGCAGACAAACGTGTGCCACGAGCGCCACCTACTGGGCAGGATAAGAAAAACAGAACCCAGAGATTGCACAGAAAAATCTTTCAACCTGTTGGGTCCAACACCCAGGGAAATCTGACTAAATGCCCAGACGCCAGCAGAAGATAACGGATCACGCTCAGAAAATTGAAAATATGGCCCAGTCAAAGGAACAAACCAATAGTTCAAATGAGATACAGGAGCTGAAACAACTAATGCTGAATATACGAACAGAAATGGAAAACCTCTTCAAAAACGAAATCGATAAATTGAGGGAGGACATGAAGAAGACATGGGCTGAATAAAAAGAAGAAATAGAAAAACTGAAAAAACAAATCGCAGAGCTTATGGAAGTGAAGGATAAAGTAGAAAAGATGGAAAAAACAATGGATACCTACAATGATAGATTTAAAGAGACAGAAGATAGAATTAGTGATTTGGAGGATGAAACATCTGAATTCCAAAAAGAAACAGAAACTATCGGGAAAAGAATGGAAAAATTTGAACAGGGTATCAGGGAACTCAAGGACAATATGAACCGCACAAATATACGTGTTGTGGGTGTCCCAGAAGGAGAAGAGAAGGGAAAAGGAGGAGAAAAACTAATGGAAGAAATTATCACTGAAAATTTCCCAACTCTTATGAAAGACCTAAAATTACAGAACCAAGAAGTGCAGCGCACCCCAAAGAGATTAGACCCAAATAGGCATTCTCCAAGACACATACTAGTTAGAATGTCAGAGGTCAAAGAGAAAGAGAGGATCTTGAAAGCAGCAAGAGAAAAACAATCCATCACATACAAGGGAAACCCAATAAGACTATGTGTAGATTTCTCAGCAGAAACCATGGAAGCTAGAAGACAGTGGGATGATATATTTAAATTACTAAAAGAGAAAAACTGCCAACCAAGACTCCTATATCCAGCAAAATTGTCCTTCAAAAATGAGGGAGAAATTAAAACATTCTCAGACAAAAAGTCACTGAGAGAATTTGTGACCAAGAGACCAGCTCTGCAAGAAATACTAAAGGGAGCACTAGAGTCAGATACGAAAAGACAGAAGAGAGAGGTATGGAGAAGAGTGTAAAAAGAAGGAAAGTCAGATATGATATATATAATACAAAAGGCAAAATGGTAGAGGAAAATATTACCCAAACAGTAATAACACTAAATGTTAATGGACTGAATTCCCCAATCAAAAGACATAGATTGGCAGAATGGATTAAAAAACAGGATCCTTCTATATGCTGTCTACAGGAAACACATCTTAGACCCAAAGATAAACATAGGTTGAAAGTGAAAGGTTGGGAAAAGATATTTCATGCAAATAACAACCAGAAAAGAGCAGGAGTGGCTATACTAATACCCAACAAATTAGACTTCAAATGTAAAACAGTTAAAAGAGACAAAGAAGGACACTATCTACTAATAAAAGGAACAATTCAACAAGAAGACATAACAATCATAAATATTTACGCACCGAACCAGAATGCCCCAAAATACTTGAGGAATACACTGCAATCACTGAAAAGGAAAATAGACACATATAGCATAATAGTTGGAGACTTCAATTCACCACTCTCATCAATGGACAGAACATCTAGACAGAGGATCAATAAAGAAATAGAGAATCTAAATACTACTATAAATGAGTTAGACTTAACAGACATCTATAGGACATTACATCCCACAACAGTAGGATACACCTTTTTCTCAAGTGCTCATGGATCATTCTCAAAGATAGACCATATGCTGGGTCACAAAGCAAGTCTTAACAATTTTAAAAAGATTGAAATCATACACAACACTTTCTCGGATCATAAAGGAATGAAGTTGGAAATCAATAATAGGCGGAATGCCAGAAAATTCACAAATACCTGGAGGCTCAACAACACACTCTAAACAACAAGTGGGTCAAAGAAGAAATTGCAAGAGAAATTAGTAAATACCTTGAGGCGAATGAAAATGAAAACACAACATATCAAAACTTATGGGACGCAGCAAAGGCAGTGCTAAGAGGGAAATTTATTGCCCTAAATGCCTATATCAGAAAAGAAGAAAAGGCAAAAATTCAGGAATTAACGGTCCACTTGGAAGAACTGGAGAAAGAACAGCAAACTAATCCCAAAGTAAGCAAAAGGAAAGAAATAACAAAGATTAGAGCAGAAATAAATGAAATTGAAAACATGAAAACAATAGAGAAAATCAATAAGACCAGAAGTTGGTTCTATGAGAAAATCAATAAGATTGATGGGCCCTTAGCAAGATTGACAAAAAGAAGAAGAGAGAGGATGCAAATAGATAAGATCAGAAATGGAAGAGGAGACATAACTACTGACCTCACAGAAATAAAGGAGGTAATAACAGGATACTATGAACAACTTTACGCTAATAAATACAACAATTTAGATGAAATGGACGGGTTTCTGGAAAGACATGAACAACCAACTTTGACTCAAGAAGAAATAGATGACCTCAACAAACCAATCACAAGTAAAGAAATTGAATTAGTCATTCAAAAGCTTCCTAAAAAGAAAAGTCCAGGACCAGACGGCTTCACATGTGAATTCTATCAAACATTCCAGAAAGAATTAGTACCAACTCTCCTCAAACTCTTCAAAAAAATTGAAGTATAGGGAAAACTACCTAATTCATTCTATGAAGCCAACATCACCCTCATACAAAAACCAGGCAAAGATATTAACAAAAAGAAAACTACAGGCCAATCTCTCTAATGAATATAGATGCAAAAATCCTCAATAAAATTCTAGCAAATCATATCCAACAACACATTAAAAGAATTATACATCATGAGCAAGTAGGATTCATCCGAGGTATGCAAGGATGGTTCAACATAAGAAAATCAATTAATGTAATACACCATATCAACAAATCAAAGCAGAAAAACCACATGATCATCTCAATTGATGCAGAGAAGGCATTTGACAAGATTCAACATCCTTTCCTGTTGAAAATACTTCAAAAGATAGGAATACAAGGGAACTTCCTTAAAATGATAGAGGGAATATATGAAAAACCCACAGCTAATATCATTCTCAATGGGGAAAAATTGAAAACTTCCCCCCTAAGATCAGAAACAAGACAAGGATGTCCACTATCACCACTATTATTCAACATCGTGTTGGAGGTTCTAGCCAGAGCAATTAGACAAGAAAAAGAAATACAAGGCATCAAAATTGGAAAGGAAGAAGTAAAACTATCACTGTTTGCAGACGATATGATACTATACGTCGAAAACCCGGAAAAATCCACAACAAAACTACTAGAGCTAATAAATGAGTACAGCAAAGTAGCAGGTTACAAGATCAACATTCAAAAATCGGTAGCATTTCTATACACTAGCAATGAACAAGTGGAGGGGGAAATCAAGAAATGAATCCCATTTACAATTGCAAATAAAAGAATAAAATACCTAGGAATAAATTTAACTAAAGAGACAAAAAACCTATATAAAGAAAACTACAAAAAACTGCTGAAAGAAATCACAGAAGATCTAAATAGATGGAAGGGCATACCGTGTTCATGGATTGGAAGACTAAATATAATTAAGATGTCAATCCTACCTAAATTGATCTCTAGATTCAATGCAATACCAATCAAAATCCCAACAACTTATTTTTCAGAAATAGAAAAATGAATAAGCAAATTTATCTGGAAGGGCAGGGTGCCCCGAATTGCTAAAACCATCTTGAGGAAAAAAAACGAAGCTGGAGGTCTTGCGCTGCCGGACTTTAAGGCATATTATGAAGCCACAGTGGTCAAAACAGCATGGTATTGGCATAAAGATAGATATATCGACCAATGGAATCGAATAGAGTGCTCAGATACAGACCCTCTCATCTATGGACATTTGATCTTTGATAAGGCAGTCAAGCCAACTCACCTGGGACAGAACAGTCTCTTCAATAAATGGTGCCTAGAGAACTGGATATCCATATGCAAAAGAATGAAAGAAGACCCATATCTCACACCTTATACAAAAGTTAACTCAAAATAGATCAAAGATCTAAACATTAGGTCTAAAACAGTTAGAGGAAAATGTAGGGAGATATCTTATGAAACTTACAATTGGAGGCGGTTTTATGGACCTTAAACCTAAAGCAAGAGCACTGAAGAAGGAAATAAATAAATGGGAGCTCCTCAAAATTAAACACTTTTGTGCATCAAAGAACTTCATCAAGAAAGTAGAAAGACAGCCTACACAATGGGAGATAATATTTGGAAATGACATATCAGATAAAGGTCTAGTATCCAGAATTTATAATGAGATTGTTCAACTCAACACAAAAAGACAGCCAACCCAATTACAAAATGGGAAAAAGACTTGAACAGACACCTACCAGAAGAGGAAATACAGATGGCCAAGAAGCACATGAAGAGATGCTCAATGTCCCTGGCCATTAGAGAAATGCAAATCAAAACCACAATGAGATATCATCTCACACCCACCAGAATGGCCATTATCAACAAAATAGAAAATGACAAGTGCTCGAGAGGATGCGGAGAAAGAGGCACACTTATCCACTGTTGGTGGGAATGTCAAAAGGTGCAACCACTGTGGAAGGCAGTATGGCGGTTCCTCAAAAAGCTGAATATAGAATTGCCATACGACCCAGCAATACCATTGCTAGGTATCTACTCAAAGGACTTAAGGGCAAAGACACAAACGGACATTTGCACATCAATGTTTATAGCAGCGTTATTTACAACTGCAAAGAGATGGAAACAGCCAAAATGTCCATCAACAGAAGAATGGCTAAACAAACTGTGGTATATACATACGATGGAATATTATGCAGCTTTAAGACAAGATAAACTTATGAAGCATGTAATAACATGGATGGACCTAGAGAACTTTATGCTGAGTGAGTCCAGCCAAAAACTAAAGGACAAATACTGTATGGTCCCACTGATGTGAACGGACATTCGAGAATAAACTTGGAATATGTCATTGGTAACAGAGTCCAGCAGGAGTTAGAAACAGGGTAAGATAATGGGTAATTGGAGCTGAAGGGATACAGACTGTGCAACAGGACTAGATACAAAAACTCAAAAATAGACAGCACAATAATACCTAAGTGTAAAGTAATCAAATTAAAACACTGAACGAAGCTGCATCTGAGCTATAGGTTTTTTGTTTGTTTGTTTGTTTGTTTGTTTTACTATTACTTTTATTTCTTTTCTCTATATTAACATTCTATATCTTTTTCTGTTGTGTTGCTAGTTCCTCTAAACCGATGCAAATGTACTAAGAAACGATGATCATGCATCTATGTGATGATGTTAAGAATTACTGATTGCATATGTAGAATGGTATGATTTCTAAATGTTGTGTTAATTTCTTTTTTTTCCGTTAATTAATAAAAAAAAATTTAAAACTTTTACTCTCCAAAGACATGTTATTAAATAAATGCAATCCATGGAGTGGAAGAAATAGCTCCAAAACATATATATGACAAAAGGATTTTATCTAGAATATATAAGGAACCTTCAATATCCAATAATAAGAAAGCAAATAATCCAAATAAAAATGGACAATGGTTTGAACAAGCACTTCATCAAAGAAGATATGAAGATGACAAATTAGCATGTGAAGATATGCTCAACATCATGAATGATCAGAAAAATGTGAATTAAAACCACAATGAGAAACCACTTCACACCCAAAACAACTGCTACAAGGACCACACCAAGTGTTGCCAATGATGTGTGGCAAACGGAACTCACCTTCACCATTCATGGGAATGTAAAATGGGACAACCGCTTTGGAGAACAGATTGGCAGTTTCTTAAGAAACCTAGGTATTTACTTAAGAGACATGAAAGCATATTTTTACAGGAAGATTTGAATGGGAATATTCATAGCAGCTTTATTTGTAATATCCAAAAACTGGAGACAACCCAAATGTCCATCAGTGGGTGAACAGATAAATTGTGGTACAATGGAATATACAATGAAATACGACTCAGCAAAGAAAATAAATGAAATATTGATATATGCAATGACATGGATCAATTTCAAAATAGCCATGCTGAGAAAGAAGCCAGAAATTAAGAGTGTACATATTGTATGAATCCACTTATATAAAATATTAGAAAATGTAAAGTAACAGAAAACAGCTGAGTGGTTGCCTGGGGTCAGGGAGTAAAGTGTGGGGGATGGATTACCAAAGGGCACATGGAAACATTTGCAGATGCTGGATATGTTCATTTTCTCAATCATGGTGAAGGTTTCATGACCATATATGTATGTCAAAGCTCATCATGTTAAATATGTTCAGTTTATTGTATGTTAATCATACGTCAGTAAAGCTGTAAAAAATAAATAGAATCATAAAAAAGTATTAGGGGAACATTAGTGTACAACATTTGTCATAACAACGGCATATAATTGATGACAGTACTACACATATAAAGTAGCTTTACGAATCAACAAGAATACATAAACAGCTCAAAAGAAAATAGTCAAAAGCACAAATAGTATTGAAAAATATACAAATTTGCAATAACTATATAGATAAAAGAAATACTCAAAACAATGATTTGCCTATCAGTTTACATTTCTAAATGGCTTTATTTTTTTTCAATTTCACGAATCAGTGCTAGAGATGATGACAGGTAATGTATTCCAGCCATGGTAGCATAATCGGAAAAAATTTTCAGGGGACCCATTGGCAAATATCATCAAAATTTTTTTGTCTCTAAATTATGTGACCACGGTGCACTTTAATTTTCTCCTTTACAATTTTCTCTACGTACATTTTAACAATGACCATACCTTTTTAATCAAATAAAAGTATTCCTTGAAAAGGAAAAGATTTGAATTTGCCTGCTGTTGCGAATTTACATGCAGATAAGGTAGGCTGCAATTTCCACGTCTCCCTCCCTCCTGGTTGCTGGTTTCGTGCGGGGAGCACGGCTCATGGTCATCACGGACTCCTCTCCATGGCCCACGGGAGGAGTCACAATCCCATAGTGCCCGCCAGTGTCACGTCTCCCAGTCTCCCAGCTCGAGTTAGTTTTCTTGCTTATGCCTCTACTTCTTCCTCAAACCACACACATACACACACACACACACACACACACTTTTCAAGGGTTTAGGTCTTGGAGGTAGTCAATACTAGGGTCTCAATACACACACGCACACAAATCTCTACAGAGTTCTGTTCACAGATAAGGTCTAGAGATTGTAAAAGAAATCATCTTCCCTTTCCCCACCTGGGCAAGTGTCTGTCTGTCCTATTGGATCACGCAGACTTTAAAGGCAGGGGATCCCTGACTTCATGCCCAAAGTAGAGCCCCTGGCCCAAAGCTGGGGGGAGGGGCATGGGGTACAGTGGGGCCTCAGCAGACCGTGACCGCACCACTGCCCTCTGTCCCTTCCTAGCACATGGACTCTTGTTTGCTTTTAAGGTAGTCAGAGTTTTGGAAGGAGCTCTATTTCTTCCTGAGTAAATTAATGAAGACGCTCTAGTCCACACAAGCAAAACAATCTAGCAGAGGGAGACAGTTCAGTCTGCAAATATTGACATCCAGCAGTGTCAGGCGACAAGACCAAACATCAACCGTGTGAAAGCAGCCGAGCTACAGAACAGTTGCAGTAAGTCGGAAGGCAAGGAATGTCCTCTTGGGCTCAGGGCTCAGCTACCACCCACTCAGAGGCTTATCACTTGTCCTAAATACTCACTAAAGCACAAGAGAAGACTGTTTTCTCTCACGGCTTGACCCCTCAGTGACAGTGCTGGGCCCTTTGTAAGATCAAAACTGAAGCCCAAGTGATGGCTATTCGAGGCTGCTCTAAATGTCTCCAGGTCAGCCACCCCTGGCCACCTCCCTTCAAGGGGTGGAGCACATGGAAACACTCACAGCCAGTCTCGGCACCTTCGCCTTTATTCATAGGGAAAACCCCTGGCAATGATGAAGCAAACTATTTCCTTGATTCTAACAACTTATTGAAAATGAAACATGAGCAGGGGTGAAAACCTGGACACTCCCCCCAAGTAACAAAGAAGCCTGAATGGGATGGCAACTTAGAATGTTGATTCCGAGGACAGTCCCAGCTCGGAGATTTTCTTTCACAGCAGCTGATCTGCAGAAGGCCCAGGTGCTGTTTCCCAATGGAGCGTTAAAGGAGACAGGACCCTGAGGTTCGGACCGGCTTGATTCTAGAAAGCAGGAAACTGATGTCTGCTTTGATGATCTGGCCCAGTGTGGCTCCCTCCTGCTGCCCCGTCTGAGCAGGGGACCCCTGCCTGGGAACAGAGCCCGAAGCCTTCCCAAAAGTCCTGTAAGGAGGCTGGGGCGACCACAGAGATGGTTGTCAGGCCGCTGGACAGCTTGTGGCCAAGGATCACTCCAAATCTCTACTCTTCCTCCTTTGCTCCATGAACTGGTTAATTTTTTTAAATTTTCATAAGTGTATCCAGCCTATGTGCTTTGGAGCCTCAAAATATCAGGGTCATTCATTGTACATCAACCTCACCCCATCATTTGAAATGATCTGCCCACAAGCCCCAGATTTCCAAAAACCTGCTATCCCCCACAAACCATCTGCTGCACCCTGGAAGACGCTGCTGGGCTGAAACAAAGTGGGACTCCCTAAGCTCCCACGTATTGTGGGGTTGGGTGGAGCAGGCAATGTTCAAAGGAGATCTTGATAGCTTGGGAAGGCCTGTAGAGATGTCTCATTTCTTTCTACCTCCCCTCTATAAGCCCATGGCCATCCTCATGAAGACCCCAGCAGCCGGGTGAGCTGTCGGCAGCACAGAGGAAGGGTGTGCTGGGGAGGGTTGGGGCAGGGGGCAGTGTCCATGGGGACCAGAAGGAAGACTGGGGAAGCAGCACCAGGCTGGTCCCCCCAAATGAGCATCATTGGCCACAGAGTGCTACATTAGTTACATCACATCTTTGCTCAAGATTCGCCCCCAAGTGTCTAAGAAAACTAATGGGTGCCATCACAGCTCCTCTCCAGAACTTCTGTCCTGCCCAGCACTTTACAAGATCAGCTCATTCATCCACACCCACCCTCTCTGTGAAGCTGGTCAGCTAAGCCGAGAGGAAGAAGCTGCTTGGGGTGCCGGGACACCGCAACCCTCCTTGTCCCATGAGGTACAGCACAAGTTTCTGAGAGGCATCATTTCCAGTCTGTTTATTTTTGGGTGGGGGGTGCATGGTCTAGGAATCGAACCCAAGTCTCCCGCATGGAAGGCGAGCATTCTACCACTGAACCACCTGTGCACCCTCCATTCTATTTTTGATCCCAGCTTCCCCAGTGATACCAGCTTCCCTGAGGAGAGAAGGCAATCTATGCGTTAGATCAACATTTCTTGTACTTAGCGATCAATTCCTCTTAAAGTAATAATTTAAAAAATGTTACTCTTCTATAGCCGAGGCTTTGCTAGACTCCAGCTGATGACCTAATTAGGTCCAAAACCATGAATTCAATTGACAGGCATTTATTGAGTGCCTTCCATATTCCAAACACCATCCTATGCACTGATATGGTGCTATCAAGTATAAAAATAAGGCACATGCTGCTTCAACCTCACTGTAATGCTATTTAAGCTGCATATAGGAGATTTCTACAAAATATTTCTTTAAAACACCTATTACACCATATTCTGTTCCAGCTGTTACTTCTTTTAGATTTCACAGACACAAGAAAGAACTAGTCCTTTAACAACATAACAGGTAAAAAGTATCCTAAGTCTTGGAGGAGAAAGGAGTCTTTGCCTGTTAATGACTTTGAACACTGTCCACAGTCACTTTAAATGAGGCCAGTGGGGCTTTCTCCATTGGGTTCTCCTGTCCAGCTGTAAGCCTAGAGGAGCGAGATTCCTGAGTTAAGGCAGAAAGAAACCTCTGACTAACCACAATGCAACTTCTTGGTGTGCCCTTTCTGATCAAAGCTTTGGGAGGCAGAAGCTAAGTAGATTACTTGGCACACAATTTAAAATATGGGTTTCAGGACAAAATGAACAAGGCTGTATCATGCAGTAAGCCCAACACAAGACTGTAGGGAAACATCAAGCTCGTGGCCCAATCCCAAGAGGTAGAGTGAAGGGGAATGTTAGAGGAGTGCCGAGGGCCCAAATGTCCTCTGTGCTCAACTAAGTTTGGGGCAAGCTGAACCAGCATCTCTGAAAGCTTAGAGTCAGGGTGATAGGTTGACAGGTCAAAGCAAGTGTACTGGTTTGCTAAAGCTGCTGGAATGCAGTATACCAGAAATGGAACAGCTTTTTAAAAGGAAATTCATTACGTTAAAAAGTTTACAGTTCTAAGGACAGAAAAATGTCTAAACCATGACATCCAGAGAAAGCTACCTTGACTCAAGAAGGTTTGATGGGTCCAGAACACCTTTGTCAGCTGGGAAGGCACATGGCAATATTGGCTAGCTTTCTCTCCCGGCTTCTCATTTAATTTCCAAAAGTCTCTGGCTATATGCCTTCCCACGTGACAAAGAAACCTCAGATGCCATCAGCTTTTCTTGAAAGTCAAGGTATCTTTACCCGGATGCCTTAATTTGGGCATTTTTATAGCCTCGGAACTATAAATGTATATCTTAATAAACCCTCTGTGAAAAAGCCAACCAATTTCTAGTATATTACATTCTGGCAGCTTTAGCAAACCGAACAGCTATCCTAATGATGATTGGTTGAAGTGTTTTATGTCTGCCCCCATTACTTCAACAGGACCTATTTATTCAACCTTAAAACAAAGTTGGATCTGCTGAATCACAGAACTTGCACTACACAGCCATTGAGAGCAAATGACTAAGTGTCAACTAGGAGAGCTGCAGTGGTTTAGGGGAGGGAGGTGTAGAGAGGAGGTTGTGACATCCTTTCACAATACAGGCATGAGCAGAGGAGTTTGGCATCCTGGCCCCCAGTCCACGCCTCAGTGCAGGTCTCAAGAACAAATAGCAAAGAAAATAAGTGTAAAATATCCAGTATAAATACTGCCGGATCACTGGAACTGGGGAGCTGGGCTGACTATAGGCTGTGAGCTTTAGCCTGCTTTAGTGGGTTTCTCAACCTCGGCATCAGTGACAGATGGGGCTGAAGGATTCTCTGTTGCAGGGCTGACCTGTGCAGTGTAGGATGTTTAGCAGCTTCACTGACCTCTCCCCACCACCCCAGCTGGGACCACCCAAATTATCTCCAGACACTGCCAAATGTTGCCTGGGGAAAGTTGCCCCCCCGATTAACAACCGCTGATTATCCCTCAAGTAGTTTCTGTACAACAGATAGAGTTTGGGGACATGCCTTAAGATTACTAATATTTTGTTAAATGCCATTAAAATATTGAATTAAGTATTCCCATTTCTGATTTAATTGATGCTTAGAATTCCCCTGTGTGTATTGTGTTCTATAGGATACTGTGTGTGTGATTCTGTGAGTTATGTGTTGTGTTGCATGTATGAGTTGTGTGTATGTTTTTATGTGTGTTGTGCTGTATGTGTTGTGCTGTGTGTTGTATGTGCTGTGTTGTGCACGCTGTGCTGTGAATTGTGTGTTATATTGTACATATGAGTTTTGTGTGTGTTGTGCTGTGTATGTGTGTGCTTTGTGTGTTCTGCTGTGTACGTGTTGTGCTGTGTGTGTTGGGTGTTGTGCATGTTGTGCTGTGAGTTGTGTGTTGTGTTGTAAGTATGAGTTTTGTGTGTTGTGCTGTGTATTGTGTGTGTGTACTGTGTATGTGTTGTGTGAGTTGTGTTTTGTGCTGCATGTATTAGTTGTGTGTGTTGTGCTGTATGCTGTTTGTGTTGTATATTGTGCATGTGCTGTGTGTGTGTTTTGCGGGGGTGTGAGGTTATGCAGGGTTGCTTCACATAAACACTCAAAAAGCATGAAGCAGAAAAAGCTGCTTGAAAAATGTTCTGCAAAAGATTAATGATAAACATACAATACACTCAGAACAAGAGAAAAAGTCGTATTTTCACGCTTGAGAGAACATATTCATTTAACTGCCTTTATTTTCTTTCTTATCATAAAGAAATATAATTGCAAATAGAGTTAAATTTAATTATACTGTTATAAATTATATCCTTTTACTGCTGTCTGGGGAACACCAGGAATTTTAGGATAAATAGATGTATATAAATGTACATGTGGTAATCAATCTATAATTTATATCATTGAGCTAGCATTAAATATAATGAATTCCCACCCTGTGTCATAGAAATAATCAAGAACAGAACTGCTTCCTTTTTGGAATTCCTAAGCAGCATTTAAGTTTTAGTGTTGCTGGCACTGGGTATTGCAAAATACCTTTTATTCATGAGCTCCAATGCCAGATGCAGGATCAGAGACAGGACAAAAACCCAAAGAGAAGACAAAATTGGTTCCATTTCTACAAATAAAGTCCAGGTTAGAAAGAGGTAAAAGGTAAGAAGTCAAGAACTTGGGATATTTTAACTCTTATTCCATAATTCACACTTCCCTTCCAGGCAAACCAGTCTGTGTGTGTGTTTGTGTGTGTGTGTGTGTGTGTGCACACGCATTGCAGTTATTTGTACTGAGCCATAGGTTTAAAAGAAGGAAGAGAAGATGCCACAAAGAGCAGGTGCAGCTCGAAGGTGCATCTTCATATATTATCTCATTTAATTTCTTACAAGAATTCTGGGGAGTGGTGTTACTCTTTCATTTTAAAGGTGAGAAAAGTAGATTCTCAGTAAGTAGGTATAAAGTAGCTACTTTAGAAAGTTAGAGCTGGAAAGTAAAGAAGCCACAGTCCAAAGTCAAGCCTGTCAAACCTGCAGACCTTCCTCTTATAAGCCATTGCATGATGACCTCCTGACCAAAATCACCTGCTTTTATATTCACAATAGACCACTGCCTTCATTTTCTTTCACTGCCTGCAATTCAACCGATTAGGAATTCATTCAGGTGAACAAATAATTTCTTTAAAAACTACAAATAACTTTAGGTTGCATGCTTATAATTTATGTATGCATAATGTAAATAAATACAGGTAGGTGAACATGTTTCCAGAATTTTAGATTTGAGTCCCATTCTCTCTACTACCTGTGTGGCCCACAGAACATCATTTAGCTTTGCAGAGACCTTAATCTCTTATTGGGAGCTAAATAGAGTTCTGTGACCTAGCCTAGAAACCTAAGGTGATTTTATAGGAAATAATGCATTCTGGATTCTAAATAATAGATTTCTAAATTTAGCAATACAATCCAACCGTGAACAAAGGACGTCTTCATTTTAAAAATCTGGCTCCTCTTTAGCCATTTATGAATGGGATAACATGCCTGGGTTTCATAGCTTATAAAATACTCAACCTATCTTATGATTCAGCTGTGGGTATAAAATGGGATAATACATGTCAAAGCACTTGGAAAATGAACAGAAGTGTGCTATTATTGGTATTATTATCATTTAAAAGTGTGCACACACATTTCAGCTAAAAAAAGAAAATCAATTACTATGTTCATAAGAAAATGCACACCATACGCACACCACACACCACACAAGTCTAAAATACAACTGCTAACCCATGCCATAGTTGTGAACTAAGAAACAATTTATTTTTTCAATAAAAAGTCATGCATCCAAGTGCAGTTTTTCTCAACCTACAGGCCACTTGTACTGTACACACAGCAGATCATTGAACATATTCACTGAACATACTTCCTTTTTGTGAACAACTTAAGACTAATCAATCAACACCTTGTTTTCTCTACGTCCGTATTGTTTTAGCTCTTAGATCTATTTATTTTCTGCAAATAGACCTAAACACTGCAAATGTAATACATTATAAGACTACCTCCATTCATTTACTTTTTCATTCATCTTCATAAAGAAAAATATAGCAATGAAATCACTATAGTTCTTCATGGGCTACCTACCTGCCAGGGACTCTGACAAACTAGTGAAGATTAATTAATATTTTGAAAAAGCCACTTAAAGTCTGAGATATTTGATGCATTAGGAAATCTGCAACATATCCCCAACAAAATGCAAAGCTCGGTGACTCTTCATTTGCAATTCATGCGTGTGCATGAGATGGTCTGAGGCAAAGTTCTGCCCGAGCTAAGTCAATGGCCAACAGAGACAAGCCAACATTTCTTGCGATGTCAAACCACCCAGAGAGCTGACGCTAATTTTTCAGTATTTCTGCATGATTTGTCATTATCCTTAAGTTTATAAATGCTCCACATAAATGTCATTGCATTTAAATATTGCCCCAAATTTGAAGCAACCATTGGGAATGGCTGTTGGTTCAAGAAGTGTATCCCTTTGGGAGAAGAGCCAAGTCTGGGCAGCCAGTTACAAAACTTTCTGAAGTTTGAATAAAGGAATTAGTGGGCAGGAATGACAGAACCTTGAATACACTTCCATTTTCTTTGTGCTTAAGTGATCGCATACTGAGCTGTGGAGTCACAACACAATTGCTCTGTGGCTGTGATTGCTGGGGCAAGGATGTAGAATGGGGTGATGGCTAATCCAGAAGGTCTGAAAGTAAAGGTGTGGCAGTATCATCATCCCTCTCTACTCATAAACTCAGGAATAGGCTTGAAATGATGACCATATCAAGGGTTGTTGAATTAGAAATGGTGGCTTTATGGGCAAACTTGTGGGAGTATTAGTTTCATGTTGCTGCTATAATAAATTAAGCTAATTTGCTTTTAGCAAAACAAATTTAATTCTCTTATGGTTCAATAGGTCGGAAGTCCAACACAGACTCATTGGACTAAAATCAAGATGTCAGTGGGCTATATCCCTTTCTGGAGGCCCATGGGGAGAATCTATCTCCTTGCCTTTTCCAGTATCTAGAGGCCACCCACATTACTTGGCTGTGACCCCTGCCTCATCTTCAAAGCCAGTAAATTAGCCTCTTTCTGAAAATGCTTCTGTTGTCACATCTCTTTCTCTGACCTCAGCTGGGCAAGGTTCTCCTCTTTAAAAGAGTCACGTGATTATACTGAGCCCACCTGAATAACCCAGGTTTATCTCCCCATTTTAAGGTCTTTAATTTGAATCACATCTGCAAATCCACATCTGCCATGTAAGGTAACATATGTACAGGTTCTGGGATTAGGACGTGGACGACTTTGGTGGTGGTGGTGGTGGGGATTATTCTGGAACCGCAGTGTTCCATAATCTGAAGATTCCCAAATCCTTTACTTATACACCCATTTTAATTTCATACAGGAAGTTCCTCTTGCCCATTGCAGTGAGACATCTGGAGATAGATCATAAATGCAGAAGCCATTTTTTCCTGCTACCAATTAACCCTGAGAACCCATTACTATTATTGATCATTTATATAGCAAACTCTCAAAGGTTTACCTCACAGACACCATTATGACAAGTGTTAGAATTTAGCTATGGTTTATCTTCTTTATTCTTAAGAACAACATCTTCTTTAAATGCTGACCTTGGGATAACTTTGTAGTAAATACTTTTTCCTATTTAATGGCCAGAACCTGTAAAAAATTTTTAAAAGTCAATGGGTATTTTCCCAATGTTCTGTGGAATGATGTGCATTTTTTTTAACATTTACTTTTTCAGTGATGAGGTGGGATAAAAGTATGCCAGGCTCCTTTCTGCCATGCTCCAAAAACTCTGCTAAGGGCCAACATGGCTTCTGCCAGAAGATTCTGACTGTAACCAGGTATGCTGGTTTGAAAATAGTATGTACCCCAGAAAAGTGATGTTTTAATCCTGACTCAATCTTGTGGGGGCAGCTGTTTCTTTTCATCCTAATTTAATACTATAGGGCAGTGACTTTTGATTAAGTCATCTTTACAGAGATGCAACACACCCAATTGTGAGTGTGACCTTTTGATTACATAGAGCTATTGACTTCACCAATTCCAATGTCTTGATTGGTTTACTGGAATCCTTTAAAAGATTAAACATCTTGGGGAGAGCCAGAAATGACAGAATAATAGAACAGAGAGTGAGCCAATAGAAACTTCAGAGCTGACAGAGAGAGTAGAGATATGGATATGTGGAGATGTGAGGAGCCCAGAAGACATTGCTGTGTGTTTTCCCATGAGATGTTAAGCAAGTCAGAACCTGGAAAGAGCCAAGGGAAGCCAAAAGATGACAGCCAACCCCAGAGAAGCAAGGTGAGGAACCCCCATAGGAACAAGGCTGAAAACAACAGAACCCAAGAGCAAGGGACCAGCAGATGCCAGCCACATGATTCCCCAGCTGATAGAGCTGTTCCAGATGCATCAGCCTTTCTTGAACTAAGGTATCTTTTCCTGGATATCTTAGTTTGAACATTTTCATAGGCTTAGAACTGTAAACTCATAACTTATAAAATTCCCCTTCATATAAAACATTTCAGTTCTGGTATATCACATCCTTGCAGCTTGCAAACTAACACACCAGGATATTTGATATTGATCTCTGTGGGTGCACTGGAAAAGCAGGGGCTGACTCCCACCTACTGGTGAGGGGGCAGCATAGGGAGGCTATGGAGAATGGGAGGGACAAAGTAAGAGGCTCCCCCCACGTATTTAAGAAGCATCGTAATTAATGTGTTCCTTAGCCAATGTGCATCTTCCAAGGGTCTTCTGCCTCCCCAAATCTATGCCATTGTAAAGCCTGGCAAACTGATGTAGTAGCCAAGCTGGCAGGCCAAGGGTGCCCCTGGAGGTGCCCTGGATTCGTTTGGCTTCTCAATCCCAAATTGGCTCTTACTCCTACCTCTGGCCTTGGCATTGGAATTTCAGAAAACTTTGTCTCTCCCTCAAGATCAAATGACACACCATTCTAGCAGCTCCTCCCTGTTTCCCACCACCTCTGGAAGGACACTTCCTGACCTGGTCTACCCCACATGAACTTTGACTCCAACTGCAAGTCAGTGCCAGAGGGCCGCCCTGCCTGTGTGCTCTGTCTCTGTCTCTTCCCAGGCAAATGAGACTAAGAAGGGAGCCTCTGGACCACTGACTTCTCAGGATTGGTAATTTGGCCATCGGAAATGGATTTCCTGAAACATAGTCCTAACAGCCAATTAAAAGCAATTGCCAAAATCTGAATTGTTTCCACCAGGATTATAAATGATAAAATCCACTTAAAATTTAGAAGGTATCAAAATTGTACAATGCCCTATGCCGTAGATAGACAATGCATACTGGAAAGTGTACGGCGATATTGCCTTTTTTCTTTTTGTTAAAATGCTCAATCACAACCTGTATTTCCAAAAGCAACCACATGGTTAGTAGCCATTTGAATATTCTGAGTTACACAAAGACTTCAGGCTTTTACTTACATCCAACCAGACTGCCGTCAAAAGAAAAAAATGTTTAAATGCAAATATCTTAAATATAGGTCTGCCAGGAGTCCATTCCCAGTCTTTAAAAATGCAACATGTCAGGATAAGTCAGGAGTTGTAAGTTCAAGTCTCAGCTCTGCCAGTCTTTGACTTTAGCCAAACCATATGACCCGTAAGGAATGTTTTTTTTTTCCCTTCACTGGAAAACAGTATTTTATATCAGCCAACCTCTAAGATCCCTTTCAGCTCTGACATTCATGTCTCCCTGTCAATTACTGCCCTGTTTTCAGGGATGCTTGACTGAACCACTGGCAATGCAAAGGGCACTGAGCAAGGCAGATGAGAAAACATTAAACATGGTGGCTTCATGGCCTGTTGCAATTTTGACCCCACTAGGAACTTCTGGGAGACCTCCACAAAGGGCTATGTGGTGCAGTCCTCAGCAAGTGTCTTTTGATTTCCTCCCCATTTCTTGGGAAACGCATTCAGGCAGGATGCCCTTTAGAATCTCTAAAGGGGTGGCCACCGTCTTCTGGTCTTTCTGCTCAAGAACACCGTAACCCCATTTCCAAAAGACAATTGGCCATTTTGGCCCTCTGCCTCTTGTTCCCTTTCCTGCCCAGTTCAGTCCAAAACTGTATAAAACAGTGTGAGAAAAACTGGCCCTGGTCCCTGGCCCCACGGGCAGGAGGAAAGGTGACAGCCCTCTCATCACCACAGCCAGACAAGGTTTTTCATCTTTCTGCTTGTCTGCTTATTGCTGTTTGGTTCTAAATGTCATCCTTTCCTTCCGAGGTGATCGTGCTGTGATGTGCCCTTCTGTTCCTTAGGTTCCACAGTGTCCATGTCGGAGGCGACCCTGCCAGATAAGATTTTCCTAGAAGAAGACATCACAGTTGTCAGGAAGGAAGGTCTGAACCAGAACCAGAGTCCCGGGAAAGCATGGAGGAAAAGCCAAGTTTGAGACAGAGGAAGCCTCTCAGCAACTGGGAGGCAAGGCTTTCCCACACACAGCCTGGCCGCCCTTTCCAGTGCCCTTCAACTTGTGCCAAGCTGCCTGCTGAGGAAAACCCTATGTTTGTTACATAAGTCCTTTCTCTGCCAGGGAGAAGGTCCAGTCCAGCAAGGACCAAGCTTGCCAACTGGGAATAGGGGAGCTCAGGAATTAATTGACTTCTCAAGGTCTTTTCCTCTCAATGGCCTGTGCAGTTTAGTTGCAAAAGCAACAGTTTAAATTCAGCTCCAAAGAAGCCAACCCCAACTTGTCACCTCTGGAATGGTGCCCAATTATCAGTATGTGTTCCTCACTTAACATCTGATCTGGCCCATTGACCTAGCTCTTAGAACAGGACTCTCATGCAGAATGCTAGTCACTTTTTCTGATATTCTAAATTCATGGACCTCTTTGACAGGTTGGGGACCTACATCTCAAATAATTGGGGGGTAGTACTATGGCTTTCAAATTGGGGGCCCCTGGACACAGGTCTACCCTGTTTGCCTCCATTCTCAGGTCACTTAGCAACTGATTCCAAGGGTAAGGGTTAAGAACAGCTCTTACTTGAAACTGCATTTTCAAGGACCCAACTGATGAAAGGTATGGTGGATTGAATTATGTATCCCAGAAAAACATTTTCTTAATTCATTCCTGTGTGTGTGAAGTCTTCATCAGTACGAACTTTTGAAGTCAATCTGGATTACAAGAGTCCTTATAAGCAGAATGAAATTCAGGCATAGAAGGAGAATGCCACAGGAAGAAGAAGCCAGACATCAATGGAACTCAGAGGAGAAATAAGAAGATACCACCCCATGCTTTGCCATGTGATAGAAAGGGCAAGGACCAAGAGTCACCAGCAGCCAGTCCCAGAATGACACAGTCTTCAGGTAGACAGAATTATCTTGCTGATGCCTTTATTTTTGCCTCCTAGTCTCAAAACCATGAGCCAATAAATTTCCATTGTTTAAGCCAACCCATTGCATGGTATTTGCTTTACCAGCAAGAAAACTAAGACAGAGGGTGAGAAATTTATTTCTTGATTTCCTTCCCCATTCTCTCCTTATTCTTCTAATTTATAGACAATTTCTCAAATCCATATTGACCTTTATCACCACACTATCCAGATAGGTCTCCAAGTTCCTGGCTGGGCCATTGGAGCTAAGGCTCTGCATATGGTTTTAAATACAATAAACCAATTTTTTGGTAGTATTTTGAAAACACTTATTTAAATCACTATAATCCAGCATAGGAATTCTACTATCCCCCACATTCAAAGACATTTACATTTTAACTACTCCTCTAAATAGCTTGGTAAACATTTAATTTTCCAAGCTTTTATTGAAATACATAAATAGAACCAGACCCATTTTCTTAGAAATAGAGGCACAAAGAAATGGTGTGTGTCCACAGGATCTGTGGATGTGGTGGGAAAGAATCCCCTCAAACTCCAGCCTAGAGCTTTAATGAGTCCTGTGTTTTCCAGCTGATGACATGAAATAAATAGTTTGTGCAATCCTTACATCACCCAGAGCTTCATGCCTGGTCTCAAGAAGCTATCAATTTCCTCCCGTCTGACAAATGCTACAAGGAGATCTTTAGCTAAGGAAGCCAGAGGGCAATCCTTTAATTTTTTCTGCTTTTTTGCCTTTAATTTTGCATTTTCAGGATGAAATTCATAGATTTTCTCTTTCCAGTTAATCACAGCTGGCCCCATGTAACTGTCTCCTTTCCTGGTAGTTCTTTGACTTCCCGGTTCATCACCCAGGGAAGGCGTGGACATTACTGCTTTCTGACATTTCTGGAAGGGCTGATTTTATTTCATCCTGACCTTGGCCATACATATCATAAATTATTTTGTCTCTGAGACCTACCAAGGTCAAACCCACCGTATAAGTGATTTGTATATATAAACAACATTGTCCAAATTTACACAAATCAATTTTTACAATTAAATAAAACAGTCATTTCCAAACAGATTCATTCACTAATAGCTCTAGATTTTACTGTGAAAGTAAGTGACAAGATCATTCTATACTTTCCTGCCAGAACTTGCTCCCAAGGAGGTATTTCAAAATACCTAGGCCTGTGCCTAAAGTTTCTGCAAGTGTCTAGATATGTGAAGTTGGAGAAAGCTTACAGGGGATTCTCATGCTTCATTTAAGAACTACAGAGTTAGAAGTTTTCCGTTTTGCCTCCTTCCAGATACAATGGACTTATGCATATATAATACAGCAACAGCACAACCTCTTCTCACTTGATTCGAACATAGATCTCAGGAGCAAGATAATCACTAAATTAAAGGAAACATGTATAAGTATATTTACTAGGGGTTGGCAAGTGGCCTTTCCAAAGAGACTGATGCTTGAGCCAGACTCAAATCACAAGAAACTAAGTCAACTCTCCTGCTTGCAGACAGCATAAACCAGCAACTGTAATCCATCTATTCTTCAAGAAGGCACCCTAGTTTCCAGGCAAGTACTTTAATAAAACGAGTAATCATCATCGTTTCAGCCATGAGGCGGCAGCCACACCTCAGCAGATTAAGTCACACCTCAGCAGATTAAGTGAAGGTAGGAGAGAAGGGGAAACTAATAAATACTAATAGCAGCTCTATTACAGGCTTCCCAATTGATCCTCTTCAGTTACCCCAAATTCTAAACGGAGTTAAATGGAGCTAACCACAGTCCCAGGAAGTGTGAGCATCTTCAGGAGAAAACGCAGAAATGAACTATATAAGGAAACTGTGAGGAATCCACAGAGCTCAGATTCTGGGTCCACATTCAAACTCCATTAGCTGGAAAGACACAGGATTGATGAAGCCATATTTGTAAAGAGTTCTGTACGTATCTGTTCACCATCTCATCATTAGCTCTGGTAAGAATTTAAAATCAGGATCCTCCACACAATCACTTCTATATAAAATCCTCCTCCTTCTGACCCCTGATCTCAGAGACACTATATTAAGCAAAGTTTAGATCACTGAGCTTGAAGACACTGCTTAAGCCTGGCTACAACCCCAAAAGGAGTTTCCTTGGGGTTGACATAACATCAAAGTTCAACCCTCCAAAATAGATTGTGAAAGTGAAGTCCAAATAACAATATCACTAGACACATAACTCTTAAGTGTTATGTCTCCAAAGGATATCAGGGTCTCATGTCAGTTCTAGGCATGAGTTGAAGCTCAAACTCACAAACACGAAGGGTTTATCAAGCAGCATGATCAACAGAGCAGCATTTGCTAAATTTCACTCGCAAGCTTCTTCAAGCATAATTCTCTGCTAAACTTTCTAACTTCAGGGTTGGATTCCTATTAAGAGCTAATTTCAACTCAGTGGGACTTCAAGAGCTCAAAGGGTTTTGGATTGGGATGACCGCCTGCCAACTTTCACAATGCTACAGCAGTAGAAGTTCAAATTGGTAATGGCTTAAAAATTGGCCATTGAAAACAAATGAGGCTAGACCTAAGAAAAATCACACAACAGATGTAATTATAGTCTTAATCTTATCTCTCTCACTTATACACCTCTGTCCAGGGTAAAGATAAAAAGATTGGAAAGAAAAATCAAAACAACAATAGGTAAAACAGGGTAGGAAAAATTACCCAAGAAGAGAAGATCTGTGGATTGGTTCCATGAATTGGTATTCAAAACTCTTGAGTATTTATTTTCTTTGATGTTCAGATCCATTTCCTCACCATCTCACAATTACAAGAATTCCTATGATCATGTATAATGTTTATCTCCACTTATTTGTTTAACAATTATTTTGCAAATGTGCCTGTAGGTCATTGAATCTGAGCTTTAATTTTAAAACACTCAAGTGTGTGCTTGGGAATGGGATAGAACAGTGGTCAATCCCAGGCAAGTATCTTAATCTCTGGAATAAAACTACTGACTAAATTAGCTCTCCTTCATTGAGAACTTTACATTGAACTCAGGTGTGGGCCCAGAGGCTGATGTCAATGATCTCAATTGACCCTTCAACAATGCTTTGAGATAAGTATACTAGCATTACTCCCAATTCACTGCTGAGGAAACAGATTCCTAAAGGGATTGAGTAACTTATTCATGGTAAGTAGGGAGCTGGTTTCTAAACCCAAACAGTCCAACTCTGCATTTTAGAGTTGAGTCTCAGTCTTCTCAATGTAAAACATGAGCAAAAATAGCCAATCATTATCAGAGATCAAGGCAGCTGGATCACAATTTAGAGATTTCAGGGTTTTCCCTCTGTCTACTCCAGTACACCAGAAAACAAAAAGGAAAAACCTATATAATGATTTAGTAATCAAAATCAGCCCTTAAATCCTGATTTCTTGGTTACACTCTGATGTCACGGAAGTCTCTCATCTCTCATGCTTCAAGATCACGGATCAGAGGCAGCTGACTGATAATCAACAGATCAGATTCCCAACTTGCCTCAAAGCCTGGTAAAATAATCAAATGATAGGCCTATGTTTTGTCTAAACAAGTTTCACACAATTTTAATCAGAAACACAAAATGGCGGCCTGTGAAAGAACTTCAAAGTTCCTAAAATATCACAGCTGTGCAACACGGCACAGAATTCTCCACGTGGATTATGGCACCAATTTAAGATCAGAAATTGCCTCTGCAGATTTTGATGTTCACAGCTTTGGCATTCTCATTTAAGCCTCAATTCTTCTTGGGCTCAGGAAATGGGTTTGTACATGGCTGACTGAAAAAAAAGAACTGCAAACGCTCACTAGGTGTTTCTTCTCTCATCCTCCCAACATGAAGAAAAACAGTTAAAAGAGGAAAGAACTCAGCCATCTCCTTAATTGTCTCTTAAATCAAAGTCCAGGAGGATGAGACATGCTGCGTTCCCTCAACAGGGTCATCAGGCCTCTGGGCTAAGCAGCTCACAGCGGCTTGGCTTCTTGCCATCTTAAGGTTTCTGCTCAAATTGCCTTATTCAGATTCATGCTGCTTTCTCTTCAATAATGGCTCGAGGAACAATGTGCCAGAAAAAACGAAATTTTTACAATGGAGAAAACACTACATGCAGAGAAACAAAACAACTCCCGACTGAACGTGAGTCAGCATGTCTGCGGCCCTGGAAGCCAAGCAGCTGTGCTTGCTGGCCATGGACACTGGAGTCACTCTTATGGCTGCAAAAGGACCCATGGCAGGCCATAGCCCTTCTCCGTCATGGGGAGTGGGAGAGCCCCCAGTCTGCTCCGTACAAAGTGAGCCTAAAAACCAGCACTTCAAAAACTCAGTTTGGTTTGGAGGCAGAGAAGAGACCAAAAGAGGGGATGGAGGGATGCCAGCCCCATGTTGGGGATATGGCTGGGGACTATGGAGGGACAGGGAGCCCATGAACTGGTGGGGCAGTGAAGGACTAGAAATGGTGGAGGTTAACAGCCTCCCTTTAAACGGTAGGGACAGCACATTTGCATTCTCACAGGTGATATTTCCAGTTGCTTTGGGGATTCTATAGTGCTAGGGCCAATCTTTAAAATGACTGCAAAGAGGCAACGTTTATCTTCTAACTTCACCTTCCAGAGCTGCTGTCTTTCTCCTCACTGCCCTCTTGTTCTTTGAAATGCCTCCTCTGTGACCTATTCATGCTCCCAAATGGCCAGCAGGTCAGCCTGGCTGAGGTGTAGCCCAGTCATTTAGAAGTCCCTCCTCTGTGTTTCTATAGAAATTGTGTGTGTACGGATGCTGCCACATTGCTGGACTTAGGGTTTTCACGTGTACCGCACCACCCTGCAACAGCCTCTAGAGAGAAGAATCTGTTTCCCTCCATTTTATATCCTAGTCCTTAGCTCTGAGTTTGGCACTTAATGGTTGCTAATTGTATTTTTAAAAAGTGAATTGAACCAACTGATTAAAGTATTTGTTGATATCAGCTTATGTGATTTCCTCCCAGAGATAAAAAACATTTTAAAAGACAGCCACAAAGGAACACAAAGCCTTTAGGATCCAAAGAGTGAGATGGCAGAGCCGGCCAGAGGGCCACTCAGCAGAGCCAGTCTCTTCAGCAGGCTCCAATACCAACATCAACAAGACCTTCCCTGCTGTACGGAGGTTTGAATTCACTAATAAGGGAATAAGGTTGCTCTCCCACCTCCCCCACCCTACCCAGGCTGTGTTCCCAACCTCTTCAAAGCTTTCCTCTTTCTCTTGTTCTTGAGGTCTCTTTTGTAAAGACATGACTAATAGGATGAAAGGTAAATGTCAAGTTTGAGAAATACAGGGTGCTGGGACAATATATTTTTAATGTCAGAAATGACAAAGCAACTTTAATCCAAGGAGCTCACAGTACCTTACAAACTAACCCCATGAATCCTCCCTGTACCCCGGAGAAGATCCAGGAGTTTATCTTCTGTTTTTAGAGGAAATCGATTCTCCAGATTAAATAGTTTTCTACAGTGAACGAATGGGAATGAAGGGCCAGGTTCTGAGAAAAGACGTATGCTGACCAATCTCTCCTCATTGACCTTTTCATCTTCAACATTATTGCTTTCAAGAAACATAAGTTTCTTATGTTTACCTGGAATGTTTAAACAAGTAACTGAGAACAGCTGGATTCACAGCAGAGTTACCCATCCACCTGCCCAGTGGTGAAGCAGTAGTCAGCTGCTGCTCACAAATGAAATGGGAAGAACTTGCTTTAAAGTAAGCCTCTGGCCCTCTTGGAACATGCTAATATTCTTGGTCTACAGGGGAGAAGAGAGTTTATAGCATCTAATTAAATTGCGATTTGGCGCGCAAGAGGGAAACATGTACAATTTTACAATGTGAGATTAGCCTCCCCACAGTCTAAGGGAGCCATCGCCATGTATTAATAATGCTTCAGTAATACTGAAGGAAGCAGCCTGGTAGGGTAGAAGGAAAATAGTCTTGCATGGCTCCATCTTGCTCATTCAGGGAACGTTATCAGCCTCTTTTAAACCCAGTTTCCTCATCTATAATGATACCTACTACACAGGGCCTTGGATTCCAAGATATGTGAAAAAACCTAGCATGTGCATGGCATAGAGTAGGACCTCAGTATGGGAGGTCTGTTCCTGATGGCAAGATTGGTTTTTTACTCCATTGTTAGGAATTGAAGCTCTAGGGGCATGAGAAAGGAAATAAAAGAAGTAAACCTTACCTCTGCTAATGGTAAGCCACTACTTCCTGAGAGTGATGACACGGAATATGGGAACATTCAGGTCACATGAGTGCTTTTCTTGGTATTTTCAACCTGTATCAATATGATATCATTGTCCCTGCTTTACAGACCTGAAGCTTATAAAATATGGGAGCTCTCTTTATGAAAAAGAATGTGAAATTGGTTCAAAAGTAAATACTTCCACTTCAGGTGTATATTTCAAAGAATAGAAAACAGGTGAAGTAGCATTATTCATAGTAGCATTATTCACAACAGCCAAAATGTAGAAACAACCCAAGTGCCCATCAACAAAGAAATGGATAAACAAATTGTGGAATATACATACAATGGAATATTACTCAATTATAAAAGGGAATACACTTCTGATGTATGCTATCAGATGGGTAAATCTCAAAAACAAAATGAAAGAAGCCAAACACAAAAGATCACATATTGTACGATGACATTTAGAGAAACTATCCAGAATAGGTAAATCTATAAGGGACAGAATGCAGACTGCAGCTAGGAGAAGGGGGAACTGGACAGCAAACTGTTTAATGGATACTGGGTTTTCTTTAGGGAACTGGACAGCAAACTGTTTAATGGATTCTGGGTTTTCTTTAGAGGTGATGAAAAGGATTTGGAACTAGATAGAGGTAGTAGTTTTACATTATGGGTGAGCAAGATGCCACTGAATTCTTCACTTTAAACAGCTAATTTCATATTATGTACATTTCACCCCAACCAAAAATAACCAATTAAAAGTTAAATATCCACATAGAATGAGAAAAGAAATGAAACCAAACTGAAAATTTTGAAAAACTTCCAGAAAAATAACATTAGTTTCACTGGACTTAATCAATAATTATTGTTATTAGTGCTACTTAACTGCTTGACCAAGCTTTGTAATACTTATTTTCCCTACAGTTTTGTCTTCATATTCTTAATCCCTTTTCATAAGACAAAAAGATTTTATTATATCATTTGCTACAGAGAGATTAAAAAGATAATTTTGTCTTTCCTTTGGCGTAGTTGATAGAGATATGTAAAAATATTAAAAAATGAAACAGACTAACTAAAAAAGATGAAAAGAACCAAGAACATGAACATTTTCCTGGACATGTATCCAGAAAAATGGCAATAATAACCATATAACAAATTCACATATTTTTAATACCATGTAAAAATTTTAATGAACTTTCAAAATCTTTTTTTACAAACGAGGAGACAAAATTAGGAGGGTGATAAATGAGAAGGAAATGAATGCTTATCCAATTAAAATATGATGGCCTGACACCAGCACTGAGACATGGGGTTTTATTATGAAAAGAATAAGCAGGAGGGCGGCTGACCAAGGGCCTAGTTCTTTCTATACTGCAATGTGCAAAAATGCTATTTTCCATGTCTTTCTGGGTTTGTACCAGGAACGCAAGGTTGGCTTGACAGATTAATGCAACTTGCTTCATTAGTGGCATAAAATATAAATACTATCTGACCACCTCAGTAGTTGTGATAAAAAATAATAATAGTTCAGCAAAATTTAACGTCTATTCACAATAAAAATAATCTTAGAAATTTAGGAAAACAAGGTGTTCTAGTTTGCTAGCTGCCGGAATGCAACACACCAGAGATGAATTGGCTTTTAATAAAAGGGGATTTATTTCATTAGTTCTTCAGAGGAAAGGCAGCTAACTTTCAACTGTGGTTCTTTCTTACATGGGAAGGCACAGGGTGATCTCTGCTGGCCTTCTCTCCAGGCCTCTAGGTTTCAACAGCTTTCCCCAGGGTGATTTCTTTCTGCATCTCCAAAGGCCTGGGCTGAACTGCAAGTGCAGAGACGAGGTATGCTGAGTTGCTTGGGCTGTGCTATGCTGAACTCTCTCATTTAAGCACCAGCCAATTAAATCAAACATCATTCATTGCAGCAGGCATGTCTCCTAGCCAACTGCAGATGTAATCAGCAGCAGATGTAATCAGCAACAGATGATGTTAAGGTACCACTGGCTCATGTCCGCAGCAACAGAACCAGGCACCTTCATCTGGCCAAGTTGACACCTGAACCTAACTACCACAGGAGGGAACTTCATTACATCTTTTATGGTGAAAGATTGAAATTATTCTATTTAAGGGCAGGAACAAGTTAAGAATGCCTAACATTGTCCTGGAGGTCCCAGCCAGCTCAGTAAGATTCTCTTTCTCTCTCTCTCTCTCTCTCTCACACACACACACACACACACACATAGGAATTGGAGTGGAAGAAAACAAAACTGTCATAACTTACAGTTGATGTAGCTGTCTACATAAAAACTCTAAAGAATCAATAGATGAATTATTAAAATCAGTAAGAGGGAAGAGTTTATGAAGATGAACTTAAACAGTTTAAGTATAATAATTTTTGTCTTTTATTAGAGAAGTATAATAATTTTGAAGTGTTATATGGTAAAGTTGCCATCACGATAGCTTCACACCCACACACACACATTTCTCGAGGGTAAATATAGACTACAAATTCATGGATAAGAAGACTCAAATAGTAAAAATGTTCCTTTTCCTAAGTTCGCATGTATTCAACGTGATGCTATTCAAAACTCAAAAGGAGTATTTTGTGGAATTGGTGAGCTGATTCGGCAGTTTAAATGGACACATAAAGGACTAGGAGCAATCAGGATAATCCTGAAGAACCACTTACAAGTGTTCATTAATTATGGATTAATTTCTTGCAGATATCACATTTATTATGAAGCTACAGTAATTAAGACAGTGAGTCTTGGTTCAGGCATGGGAAATAGGTCAATGTAACAGAACAGAATGCTCAGAAATTGCCCATGGAGACTGATTTCTCACAGAGGGGTACCGCAGATCCGTGGGGAAAGGAGAGACGTCTCAGTAAATATAGCAGGGGCAGAATCTCATATGAAAAGGAATACATTGCTGGTCTTCCTCCCACACTGCACAAAAACAAGTCTCTGCTGGATTTGATTAGACACGATAGGGAAAATGATACAACTTTTGGAAGAAATAGCAATTTATCTTTATGACCTCTAGATAAAACTCTTAAGCACACAAATGTGTAATTAATCCCCAAAGAACAAGGTTTATAAGCTTGACTACGTTAGAATTGAGAATTTTTGTTCGCCAAATTATGTAATCTAAAGAAAAGTGAAAATATATGACAGCAAATGGAAATACTACAGGACTTAAAACTGACAAAAGATAAGTATATGAACATGTAATAGAGTAATAAAGATGAATAAAAAAGACACTGATAGAAATATGAGCAAAAGACAAGAACAGGACTTTCACAGAAGAATAAAAGCAAATTTCTTATGAGAAAATAAATTCCTACATCACTGATAATTAGGAAAATACTTAAAATCAGAATTAGATTATCATCTCACACTATCAGATTGGCAATTCCAAATTTTGATGAAAAGTGAAAAAAAAACAGGCAGTATTTGCCCACTACTAGTGATAAATTAAATTAGTTCAATCACTTCGGAAACATTTGAGCATGTCTCATGTTGTATTTTTCCCAAAGTGCAGAAATTCCACTCCTAGATGCAAACTTTGGATACATCCTTGCACGTATGTACAAGGAGACACACAAGAGTTTGTCTGAACACTCTAGTCATACTGGCAAAAATCTAGAAATGGTCCACATGTTCATCACCCGCAGACTGAATAAATAAACTGTAATATATTCACAATTGGAAGCCACATCAGTGTGAAGGAACCTCAAAGATTATGCTAAATTAAAGGAGAAAATCACAAAGGAATATATGCAGACTGATTCCATTTATACAAAATCTAAAAATAGGTAAAACTAAATGTATTGCCTAGGGATATGTACACAGTCAGTCCAACCACCCATAAAAGCAATGAGTGAGGAACACAAAATGCAGGCTGGAATACCCACAGGCAGGGTACGGAGGGTGCACCCAGGGGACGTTTTTCTGACCAATCTCATAGCCACATTGATGCCTATCTTATCTTTTTTTAAACTGGGCATAGGTTTTATATACTCTTTTGCATGCATGATCTATTTCCTCTTTTTAAATAAAAGAACCAGGCATGCTTTGCTTTAAACCATCAGGGATGAAATAAGTCAGGGCCTTGCAAGCCAGATGTCTGAATGGCTTAATGTGGCTTCATAAAACAGGGACAAATAAGCAAACTTTTGAGGTGTCCCCTTGTCCACATGGCTGGAGGCAGATGAATAAAAAATAATGCAATATCTCTCTGCAAAGCACTGCAATCCATAGTTTGTTGACTCTTGCTATAGAGTCTGTGCATATCATCAGCTGGCCCCACATTCAAGCAAACCTGTGAAGTGGAGGCCTTTGAACTATTTCAAAAGGAAAATGAAAGCCCAAGAAGGACATAACAGCAGTGAGCCCTTCGTATGTTGTGTCAACCTGCTGCCACTATTTCTAATGACATAGAACAGTCAAGGACACTCAAATTCACTCTACGACATTCCTGCCAGTTTCCTTGCACACATGAGTCTTATTAAATGCCAGCAGCCGTGGGCTGCCAGGACGTCGGGGCTCACACCTTCCCCTCTCCTGGCGCCAGCCTGGGAGACAGCCAGCACACGTCACTCACTCCATCCTCAGTCCACCTCAGGGGTGGGCCGGGGTTCTCCGCTTTTTGTAAATGAGGAGTGGGATGGCTTGACGCTATATGTACCCAGGAGATCATGTTCCTGAAGTTAATCCACTCCTGTGGGTTACGAACCCATTGTAAGTGGGAGCTTTTGGTGAGTAGAATCTTAAATTAAATTGATATGTGACCCACCTCATCCAGGGTGGGTCTTAATCCTCTTACTGGAGTCCTTTATAAGAGGATAAATGACAGAGAGAAGACACAGAAAAAAGCCTCAGAGAAGTTCCGAGAGAAAAACTGGAGAAGCTAAGCGAGGACTTGCAGAAAAGAGAGAAAACCCAGAAACAGAGAGGAAGCCAGTACAGTCAGAAGCTGGAAGCAGTGAAACCCAGGAGAGATGGGAGAGACCAGCAGACCTGTACATGCCTGGCCATGTGACAGAGGAGCCCAGGATCGCCAACAGTCAGTCTTAGAGGAGAAAGCTTGTAAGTAAATAAATCCCCATTGTAAAAGCCAACTCATTTCTGGTATATTGCACTTCATCGGCTCTAGCAAACTAAAACAGAGACAAAGTATTTTAATCATGAGATGAATGCCCCCCCATACACTGAAAGGGGTGAATTCTAGAGGATCAGCTCTGTAAACTCAGGCTTCAGCACTGTGTACCCAGAGTAGGAGAGATGAGAAAGGTACAAAAGCCACATAATGAGGGACCCATCAACCGTCCCCATAGCCCTAAAGGACGAACCCCTTGGGACCGCGTCAGGCCTTGGGAAAACTGCTGTTACTTCACACCAGCCTCTGCGTGGAGCCCAGCTGGCTGCATTTACTGCAGCAACCTCCTCAAAAGATGAACTTCAAGAGAAGCTCCATTGGCTCAAAGAGCAAAGTAATTAAAAAGCTGCAAATCAAGAGGGAAATGCAGATCGAGTCTGTTTATGTTTTGCAAGTCTGGGTACAAAGAATAAGCCTGTTATGGTCTCTACATGTATTTCTTGAACTTTCCACTTCAGTCTCTGCGACCTTAGTTCCACCCCACCCACCCCCCACCCCTGCTTCCCAATTTCAAAGGCTAACCAAGCAATCAGCTGCAGGCAGCTCCCACTTTGTGCAGGTTCCATGGGGCCATGCGGTGCAGGCTCTGTCTACACCCAGGGCCCCCTCACCCACGGGCTGGGGTGGGAAGACATGGGAAGGGGCTTGACATATGAACAACAGCTGCAGCAGCAACAATGGGTAGCGAACTTTCCCTTGCAAGGGGTTTGGGGGGGAAGGGTGGGCAGAGAGTCTGAAATTTTTGTTTGATATACACTTTTTTTTTTTTTAAATATGGAACGCTTCACGAATTTGCGTATCATCCTTGCGCAGGGGCCATGCTAATCTTCTCTGTATCGTTCCAATTTTAGTATATGTGCTGCTGAAGCGAGCACTTGATATACACTTTTAAAGAATATAATTAATTGTTTAATGTGAAGAGCTTCTGTATATACTAAAATGTACATAACTTCAAAATAGTGAGGGTCCAAGATGACTGTGCGAGCTCGGAAACAGGCCACAGCCGTGTCAAGTGGAACAAAATGAACGCACGAAATCATCCTTTAGGGAGCATACTGGTGTGCTACGGCTCTCTCTGGCTAAAAGCTTTACGAAGAAATTATTTTCCTGTTACCGCCCCCACCTTTTTAATCACTGCATGAGAAGGTTCTTCTTGTTTAGAAGAGAAAATACAAAAACGAACCACCAAGCATGGGACTGAGTTATTTGCAGTTATAATTCACTCCTGCTCCCCCCAGGGGGAACTGCGTGGTGTGGACAGAAACACTCTGTCAGATGAGGATGTTACCTGTAAAGGTCTTTGGCCAAAGCAATAAAATTCTGACTTGACCCACTGAGGCTGCTCGAGGCCAGGAGGCCACAGAGAGAACAAGGGGCCTCGTTCAACTCAAGTGGCTGGTGCTGGGCCTCCACTCCCAGCCTGGATGCCCAGTGCCCTGTGGCCTTTGACAGGGACACTCTGGTCCCGGATGTCTTTTGAAAGTCTGCTCACCCTAGCCTTGGTCTGTCCAAGGCTCCTGTCCATCAGATTCCCAGGCCTTGCTCATAAAACCCACTCATCACTTCCAAAATGCCCTCTTAGTTTCGGCAAGACCTCTCTCACTCCAGCATCTACTGCACTCAAATGGCCTCAGACATACCAGCAAACACGCCAGTACATCTGCTTCCCACATACTAATGGGGAAGCCACATGAACCAAAGAGGCCAAGGGCTTGATGCTCACAGGGAATCAAAGGAAGAAGCCATCTGCCTTCTCACCTGCATCCTTGGGCATCACCTCCATAAACTACCCTAATCATTACTCCCCACTCTTCCCCATAACAGGATCCTCCCTCCTTATGGAAAGGAATGGCCTCTTCTCTGTTCTGCCTGTGTCCAGATGTCTTAGTACTAGGATCGTCCCACAGCAAAACCTCATCCTACAGGTTCCACTGATTTAGGGTAGGAATATGGGCCCCTGGCTGGCCACCGGAGGAGCTACTAGGAAGGGAGCCATGCAGTGGACAGGAAGGCTAGCCCTGAGGAAGTACAGGCCTGAGCTAGTACTTCATTCAGTATTTACAGCAACCCTATAACAAAAGGTTATTCCAAGCCATTTGCACACGGGGTGGCTGCAGAGATTGAGTGACTGTCCAGTATCATGGGACTACTAAATGGGGCAGCCAGAATTTGAATGGAGGGTCAGGCTAATATCTACCCTGTGCTCTCTTCCACACAGGACCTCAGCCATCACTTCCTCTACCCTCTTGAGCACTGTGTTGTAGCCCAGAAAATCATGTTCTTAAATGTAATCCATTCCTGTGGGTGTGGGCCCATTGTAAGTAAGATCTTTTGGTGAGGAGGATCTTAAGTTAAGATGTGACCCACCTCATTCAGGGTGGGTCTTAATCCTCTTACTGGAGGCCTTTGTAAAAAATGAAACACAGTGAGAAACACGCAGAAGATGGAGAAAGACACAGAAGCTCAGAAAGGAAGCCCCAGACGGAGCAGCCAGAAGCTGAAGTCAGTGAAACTCGGGAGAGAAGGATCAGCAGATGCTGCCATGTGACAGAGGCGTCCAGGACGGCGGGATCGCCTGCTGATGCCTTGATTTGGACATTTTCACAGCCTCAGAATTGTAAGCTTGTAAACTAATAAATTGTTAAAAGCCTGCCCATTACTGAGATACAGCATTTAGCTTTAGCAAACCAAAACAAGTGCCAAGCCAGAAGATCCAAAGTCCACCTCCCTGGAACCCAAAGAACTGCCTCCTATCAGAGCCTGCTGGAAAGGAACCAGGAGCCTGAAGGGAAATGAGGGGAGAGTTACATGAATAATTAAGGGCCAGGAAGGATTGATCTGTCAAGGAGATTAGAGGAATTCAATATGTACAGTTTGGCTAAGCTGAGACCAAGGGAGGGAAACAGGGGCTGGGGAGAGGCAAGAGAGCAGAATGATCCAAGATAGGTCAACTCTCTGCCTCGCTACAGCTCCACGGGCAGAGCTAAGTGGGTGAGAAAGAGCATTCCAATGATTCCCCAAGGGACAAATTTTGCACCAAAATTCAGAGATTAGCTCTGTCTAGGCATCCTGTATGGAGTGATCTGGAAAGTTACTTGGCCAGGGTCATATAAGTGTAAACGCTCTGTTGACCTACGTTCCTAGAGGGATGCATATCTTAGGGAAGTATAAAACGTGAGGTCTGTTCCATTCCCTCTCACCCAGCTTCCTGACCTTGCGGATCATCTTGTCAAGTTGACCTCAGTCATGGGAGGGAGGGATGGCAGGCTGGCTGCCGCCCTGTGCCCAGCCTCTGATGAGCAGCCCATCTCTGACACACCTGCACGTCACACAGGTGCTTCTCCAGCCTGCAACTGAGTTGTTATTCTATGTCCTGATCTGCACTGATCTAACCCGTTGGCTTTTTTTTGGAGCCAAGCCCCTTAAGGACCATACATCCCAGGCAATGTACTATCCGAAGAGGGAGACGCATAATGGGATGGCTTCTCAGGTGTCTGATTTAGAAAGGAGAGAACACTGTGGAGGACAAGAGAGCACAAGACAAGAAGCGCTAAGTCTGAAGATCCAGAAGGTTCCCCAGAGAGATGGCTGTAAACCGAGGCTGGAGCATCAGGACAGAGGTGTGTGCCCCAAAAGGAGCCACCTCCCCAGCAGGGGGCCAGGTGACGGACACCTCTGCTGACTCAGTCTCACTACAGTTTGCTTTTACCCGCAATAGCTGTTTTCATTTCTCACTTTTATGGGATTGACTGAATATTGGTTGTTACAAAAGAACACCACTCACTGCTGGGGTGGTGGTGGTAGTTGTTTTTATGTTATCACCTTTCTATCATCTTAAGAACTTTATTAATACAATCACACTACAGGCATAGTGCTTATTTCCCTATAAGAGAGCATGTATTCCAACGAAAGGTGAGCCCCAGATATGCTAAATTCACAATGGATCAGGAAAGGTTTATAGGCAGTGAAAGTTGGTAAGTCAATTCAAGAGGCGGGAATTGAACCAGTGACTTAAAACCGTAAGTTAGGATAGCCTGGAGCAGCAGGAGGTGCAAACCCACCTGAGTGCAGCAGGCAGGAAGAACTCGGTCAGTACGAGAAAGCAGGGCAGTAATGGACCCAGGGAAGAAGCTAGGAAAGGCTTGAGAGGGGCGAGCCGTTCCCATAGTAGCTTTCCAGGAAAATCTGGGGAAAGAGACCAGAAACAGGTCATGTTGAGGTGGAAAGCTCATAAGGCTCTCTTCATGGATTTCTCAGATTCTTTAGCCCTCTCCTTAGAGGCTGATATGCCTCCAGGATCCTGGTCTCTCCCCACATGCCTGAAACCACCTCTAGACACAGACAAATCCAGACCGTGACAGGCCAAACTAGCTGTGCAAGAAGAAACCACTAATAACCAAAGTTATATGCCCCACAGAGTCAAGCTGGATTCCGTACATGAGCAGCACATTGAAACCTGTCTGCCTACACAGAATATATTTGTTGAGGTCCTTTCACTCTGTACTAAAGACCTTCATTCAAAAATAGCATCATGGGTAAAGAGTGAATTCTAGAGTCACATTCCAGAGGCGAACTCTGTCCCGGACTGGCTGTGCCACCTTGAGCCAGTTACTTAATGTCTCTGTGCTTTGCATCCTCTAATGCATAATGGGGGAAAATAATAGGTGCCACCTGATACGGCTGTTGGGAGGCTTACATTAGTTCACACCCACGGACTTCTTAGAATAGTGCCTAGCCCATAATAACTGCCTGATAAATGGTAGATGCTATTATTTATTATTAACATTATTAGAATGGTAGAGAATGGTGTACTAAAGGCACCATCTGTGCCAGTAACCTGGAGTTGCTCCTGTGTCAAGATGTGGTGCTTTAACCCTAATTCCCAAAGTTGCTAATGTAAGGGCATTGCCTCAGGTGCCAGGGGAGAGCTGGTGGGTGGGTGAACGCCATCCCAAAGCTAATCAAGTCTACAGGTCTAGAGAGTGGCTTCAAAAAGCAGTGTGTGACCACAAGATGCTTCACAATAAAGGGTTTTTTGTCTGGGGAATATTGGTAGAGAAACCAGCCATTACATAGAAAGGGGTCCCCAGCAGGACCCTCCTTCCTCAGACAAGGCCAGTTCAAGACTTGCCCTGCCACATTGATCTCACCCTTGATTGCACCCTAAAATCACCTGGGCAGCTTTTAATGCATACCTACTACTGCCGAAGCTCTTCCCCAAGGCAACACAGCTAGGATGTAGAGCACTGGAGATTTTTAACAGTCTCTCTAGACCTCATGTTCCGATGTGCCACCAGCGTTGAGAAACCACTGCTCTAGAGTCTGCCCAGCAAGAACCACTGGGGAATCTTGTTTAAAATGCAGATTCTGAAGCAGGAGGAGGTCTGGGGCAGGGCCCAGAGGTGGTGCAATTCCTATCAGCTCTCAGGTGCTGCTGAGGCTGCTGGTCTGTGCTCTGCAATTTGAGTAGTGGCAGGCTGCATCTGCCAGCAATGTTTGCCCAGAAGCCCAAAGTAGATGCTCATGAGACCCTCAGGTGGGAAGCGTGGCTGGGTTCTAAGTCCTTGTGAACAAGGACAGATGCACTGAAATCTGCCATGCCCTTCTCAGGATAGCCACACCTGGGCAGGTATGCGGTTGTGCCAGGTGGACCAGGGCTGCCACGGGGAGCGTCTGAGGCTGGAATGGGAAGACCTAAGACTCAATAGTAAAAAGAGGCAGGAGGACGAGGCAGGCAGCTGCAGCACTTATAAGAAAAAGCTCATTCTCAGCATTTGTAAGCAACATCTCCTGGCTGCGGTCTTAGCTACGCAGCCTCTTGTGTTGTTCACCGAGGTCTGCCATGAGCATTAATCTTGGCTCAACTGGATTGTAGGTGGCTTGGATGGAGGACATGTGCCATTTCTCTCCTGTGGCCTTGGAGTGCCTAGAGTCTGGCTAAGCTCAGAGTGTGGGCTCTGCTAATTGATTCCGTGGTGGACACTGACCAGAACCCCCAGCTCCCAGGGAGTCACCCCGATATACTGAAGACGACACTTGAGGCTTGGCAGGGGAGAATCCTTGATCATGACAAAACAAATCCAAGAACCCAATCAGATGTGCTGGAGAACAAAGGTGCCAGAAAAACCCTGGACAATGCTGGGCAGGGAACTGGTGGACAATACCCCAGTTGCCTCCCCCAGTTGGAGTAACTGTGGTGTAGCCATCCCCCAGTTCCCCACCCGTGGGTATGAAAGTAGAAGCTCCCATCGGAAACCGGTTAGGTAACTTCTGCTCTTTTGACTTCCTTTCCATCCTGGTCTTGCCTCCCCACTTCCTTCCAAGTGATTCCTGGAGTCACCTCCCCAAATAAATAACCTGCCTTCCAATTCTTGCTCAGGGTCTGTGGCTGAGAAAACCCACATCAAGAGAGATGAAATTGTGCTTTTGTCAAGTACCAACACTTACTGCCAGTGCAAGCCTGGTCTTGGTTGGTGTGAAAAAAAAGTTAGTGAAAGATTTTTAGGTCTGTAAAAATGCTCAGGACCGTCTATGTTTTTTCCTTCCATTATTAACATTTCTCCAAAATACGCATGTGTCTAAAGCACTCACCTGTAATTATAAAATACTTCAAGGTAGCAAATCACAAATGGGAGATTGCTAAATATAGCAAAGCAGTTTATGTGTACTTATAAGTAATAGAGTGTGTGCCCTTTCCCATTAAAAATATTTAAATACCCTGGACAACAATAGAACACATATCAGAATCCCACCTATCACATGCCAAGGAAAGAGCTATGTACAGTTTTGTGCCAGCCCTAAGGTCACCAATAGACTAATCACAGCAATCCAGAATGCCAGATGTTCATGCTGCTGGGTTTTTTTGGTGGTTAGCTGTACCTCCATAAATAGCTGCTTCACAGCTATTACCTAGAGACTGAGGATATGGAAAACAGCTGTTATATGAGAAACGTAAAAGGTTTTCCTTAAGGGAATCATATACATGTTTTAATGTAAGAGAGTGAAAATTAAAATGCACCAAGCTCAACATGGAAAAGAGGGGGAGGCATGGGGAAATTCCTTTTAGGGACATGGTGAGAGGGCACCAGAGCTATCCTTATGGGAAAGGAAAGGTTTACCCAGGAGAAGGCCATGGGCTGCACCAAGAAGGAGCCAGGAACAGGAACCCGTTAATCCTCATAATTGGAGACCAACAGCTGAGCAAACTGAGCTGACAACTGGAAAGGTCAAGTGTTCCATTTCAAGGCTGTGCATTGTAATGGCAGGCAGTAGAGATACCTAGGCAACTCTGAATTGCAAGATGTGGGAACTCAGGGATGGAAATGGTCATTTTCTCCCTGCAAAGACGGGTAAGGGAGTTTGTTCTTGTACTTTATTGCAAGTTCATGATTCAAATCTCTGCCACAGTTAAGGGGAATGTACTAGTCACAAACTAAAGAAATGCAGCGTTTACTCAGTAAATGTACAGCCTTGTCTTCTCTGTTTCAAGTATAGTGGTTAAAATTTTATTTTAAATTGGTCAGCTCTTAAAAAGGTAAAATAATTTGTCCATCATGCAAAAGCCATGACTTTACACTGCACATGTGAAATTCTGGCATTTTCTGCCTCTTTGTATGTGTGTGTGCACCGGTGCACAGAGGGGAGAACCAGGGAGAATAACTTTTGGCAAACCCTTAACTGTATAAAGAAACACCATTTTTTAGCCTCCAATAAGTAGCAACTCATTATGACTAATGTCGCAAAGAAAATGCAAAATAACTGCAATGCAGCCATGTTGGTAAAAGGCAAATGCTTTTGTCATTTGCAAATTCACTCATACTCATTAGCCATTTTAATATCATTTTGAAATTATTCTTCCCTTCTTGGTTTCCGCTTTCTGGCTCTTCTCTTTGACAAAATGTTTGCATTAATTTGTCAATAGAAACAAATACATGTCAGTGAAGCAATTGATTTCAGAGCCCAAGGATGAATCAGAGAGAATTACACAGAAGAAAATCAACTCACAGAGAGGGTGAGGATCTGCATGAAGCCAAGCGGGGAGAAGAGCTCCAGCAAGAGACCATATTCTCCAAAAGTGAGTCTCGAAGGAAAGGGTGTGAGGGCGCGTACATAGGTGACATTTACTCTGCTCTCTTTAAGAGCAGACACAAAACCTCTCTTTGTTCTCTTTTCAGTTCCACAGGGTAGAGCAACATCCCTTCCAGAGCCACAACGAGAGATCTGCCCTTTGCCCCACGTGCTGTAGGTGAGAAAACAGCAAACTCTCCTCCTGTACTTGCCAAGCTAACCACAGAAGGGGGTTCAAAGGAGGAAAACAAAGTGTCCCTTTCCCAGGGTGACAGCTGGTTGACAGGGACAGTCTGACTCTATTAAGACAAGGAGACAAGGAGAGAGGATTGGGAAAACTCCATGGACAGTTTTCATCCAGCAGCATCAATTACCTTCCAAAGCACCCCTTTTCACCCAACTCCAGAGAAGATATGGAACCTGCCCTTGCAGGCATGCTGCCAAGAAGAAAAATAGACATTTGCCATGGTCCTCTTCCTAGTTCCTTCTGGGGTCCTGACTCCTGATTCTCCCCTCCTGCTCTGCCAACACCTTCCCTTCTCCAAAGGACTCATTATGAGATGGACGTATTCACAGTCGGTGGCAAAACCTGCTTGGGAGAGGATCTCACAGGCACGAGACGCAGCTTCTCCTTGCCAAATTGACAGCCTTTAATAAAACCAATATAGGGTAAATATGCTTTTCAGTGCTCTAAAGTTCAGCCTTTCAAACACAAGAAGACTTGCACAATGAAATTTCATTTTTTAACCATTTGGTTGCGGTTAAATGTGGCCATTTTTGATGAGCATTTCAAAATCTATTGATGGACCAATTGCACTATCAATTGATACTACCTGTGAACTCAAAGCCTCTCATCCAAATCCCTGTAATTGGTCCTAAATGACATATTTTTTTATGACTTTGGGAAGAAGAGGGAAAGAAATGTGCCAAAGATAACTCACACAAAGAAATTCACATCCCATCTTTGTTTTCCTTTCTGTGGCATAGATACTGACTACTGATTTTTTTCCCTTGAGCAAAGTAGTGAGAATGCTAACAGCAGTCTGGATTTTTCCTGTTCTGCTACCATAATTAGAAAAATAGACTAAAATTATACAGGAGCAGATTGAGGCAAAAAAAAAATGCTGCTTTCCTATGAAATAGCTAACTCTTTTATTTAATTCAAAGGCTTTTCTCGCCCTGCACATACCTTGCATTTCTGCTTGGTTGCTATACCTCTTTTAGGTCCATTTTAGGTCTATTAGGGACCAACACCCTCTTTGAGAAGGCTCAGATATTGATGGGAAGCGTGTTTACGAATGTGGGCATGGCTGTTATGGAATTGTACCCGATACACCCTAGCCCTTCCTGGTGGACACTGGCAGAAGACCACCTGCCCATAATTACAGGATATTGACAACATCAGGCTGGCGGATTAACTTCATGTAAATTCAAAATGGGGCCAATCAAGCAACCTGATATTAATTATCTCACAAGACACCATCTGTAAGACACAGGTGATATCGAGAGTTGTGGTGAAAATTCCTTCAGCAGGTATCTACTTCTTATGCATCTGCAGAGTTCTCCAGGGATTCAGTAGTGTTTCCTCACTTACCTTTCCCTCCATCCCGTTCTTTCTTGAAAAAAAAAAAATTGGTTCGTGAAGGCCTATTTTCAAATCACACTCATGTTCGCAGATATACGTATTAAGTACATTTACTATTTTCCATTTTATTTAATACTAGCCATTCTACTGAGTGTGAAATGGTATCTCATTGTGGTTTTGAGTATCTAACATCTAATTATGTTGAGTATCTTTTCACGTGTTTATTGGCCATTTGTATATCTACTCTGGAAAAACGCCTATTCAAGTCCTTGGCCCATTTATTAATTAGGTTGTTTGTATTCCTGTTGTTGATTTGTAGGAGCTCTTTAAATGTTCTGGATATTAAATCCTTATCAGATATACAGTTCCAAATTTTTCTCCAATTCTGTAAGGATAATTTCCTTACTTTCTTGATAATGTCCTTGGATACACAAGTTTTTAATTTTGATGCAGCCCTGTTTATATAATGTTTCTTTTGTTACTTCTACCTTTGGTGTGAAGTATAAAAATTTATTGCCTATTACTTAAAAAATGGAAAATAACCATTGTTGGCAAGGATACAGAGAAATAGGAACGCTCCTATTATTGTTGGTGGGAATGTAAAAAGTGTAGCTTCTGTGAAAAACAGTTTGGCAACTTCTCAGAAAGTTCAGTATAGAATTACCGTATGACCCACTTCTTGGTATATACCCCCAAAGAAATGAGAGCAGGGACTCAGATATTTGTACTCAATGTTCATAGCAGCATTATTCACAATAGCCAAAAGGTGAACGGAAACCAAATGCCCATCAAGAAATGAAAAGATAAACAAATGTACTCTATCCATGCAATGGAATATTATTCAGCCATAAAAAATGAAGTTCTGAGCCATACAATAACTTGGATGGACCTTGTAAATGTCATGCGAAGTGAAATAAGTCAGATACAAAAGGAAAAATACCATATGATTTTACTTATATGAAAAACTAGAATATGCAGATTCACAGACATAAGGGAATAGGCCAGGGGTGGGGGATGGGATGGGTAGTTAGTTATTGCTTGCTGGGTACAGAGTTTCTGTTTGGGGTGATGGAAAAGTTTCAGTAATGGATGCAGTGATGGAGGTACAACATTGTGCATATAACTCATTCCACTAATTACATACCTGAAAGTAGTTAAGTCTGATATTGTATCTTGTATATTTGCTACCACAATAAAAATTTAGGAAAAAAATTATAAAACTTGTTACAGGGAAGATGGGAACTCTCCATACCATCTTCGTAATTTTTTCTGTAACTCCAAAACCCTTCTAGAAAATAAAGTTCATTAAAAATAGAAATAAAACGAGGCAAACAATAATAAATATTAGGAACAGAGAATCCCTCAAAGTGCAATCTTTGGGCTGCCTGCAGCAGAATCCTCTGGAGGGTTTTGAAACACTCACATGCATGGGCTTGCCTCAAACCCAATGATTTACTGATGTTCAGGCCTTCGCATCAGAGTTCTAAACACTCTCCCAAGGGGGCTCTTCGCCTCTGTAAACTCTGAGAATCCCAAGGGAGTGGAAAGTCCCCTGACATGAAGACTCCCTCTGAGCAAGCATCAAAACCCCCACCACCCTTCTTCCTAGTTCCCCGTCTAACAGCAGTGACACCCATTTCCCCTACTCGGGTTCCTCATCAGTCCCTGGTTTCTGCGATGATTCCACCATCAGGTTCCCCTTACCAATAAAGCCTTCTCATCATACAACTCCCCTGCTCCCAAACCTTTGGTGGACCCTCATTTGTTTCTCAGTTTAAAGCAAACTCCTCAGCTAAGAATCCAGAAATTGAGAGAAGGTCCCTTCTGGCCTGATTTCCTCCCCACGCTTCCCATACTCCACCTTTCCAAACTCCCCAGAGCCACTGGCTGTCTTCCAGTGCACCCAGGATGGGGGATGACCTTCGGCCACACCCCTGCTCTCACTCACCTCCCTTTCAGTCCCTCTTGTCCAACTCTACAGGTGGAACTCCAGTGTGTCCTCATGGCCCATCACCTCAAGTGCTTCCCCCAACTCCCCAGCTGGAGGTAAATTGTGTCTCCTTCCTATCTCTGCAGCATGCTACATACACCTCTCTTGGACACTCACCTTATTCAACTTCACCATTTCTTTAATGATGACCTCGACATGCCCAGAATGTGACTCCTGGAGCAAAAGAACTCATTTGGTCAGCTTCTCACCACAGGGCACTTGAACACAGCAGTTCCTCAATGAATATTTATGGGATTGCTTAATGGACTCTTGATGTGTCACCCTAATCAAGCCCAATTGTTTTGGCTGTGAAATGTCCTGAGTCCACCCTGCATCTCCACCTTGGACCAGGTCAACTGGCCCTTGGTGGCCACAGGCCTGGAGCATCGCACGAGCTGCCTGGTCACCTACCTGATATCGCTCTCCTTCTCCTCCACACCCCCCACCCCAATCTTTAGTTCAAGACATGTTTCTTGAACATACAGCCACATCCAAACAGCTGCCTCAACAGCCTCTAAAGGCTCGACAAGTTTAGATAAAGTCACAAAGCTTTGGACTAACCAGAAGGATCACCTTTTATATATGGGGTGCTAAGAAGGTTCCACTTCAAATTCAAATTCAAGTTGCTGAGTTTGAGAGGCCAAAGCAGAGCCATTTGGTTCTCCAGGATGGTTCTGCACAATCTTCTATCTTCTGTCCCCAGACATCTCTTCCAGAACATTGCACTCACTTTATATCATCCCCTATGTTGTTTCCACCAAGCACAGCTTTTTGCTGTGTCCCCATTCCACATGGTCTCAGGACTCCCTCTTCCTCTGATGTCCGTGCTTAGTCCCCAGCCCAACCCCCCCTCAGCTCCACTGTCTCAGCGAATCAACCCCTGCTCTAGATGCTTCTACGCCTCCTCCCTCCTGCCCCACAAACCAGGCCCAATGCCCATCTGCCTCATGGAAGCCCCCAATAGCTCCATTGCTAAGTAATCTCTTCTTTCTTTGTATTTCCAACCACGGAGAGTTGGACTGTACAGCTAAGTGCTTAGACACTTTTCCATTTGGCCTTTAACTGTTGAAGATTTATATGTTTATTTCTCACCTAAATTGTGCAGTCTTTGAGGGTACAGAACATAACTTATAATTTTCTCATGTGCCACTCCCCAGTGTCAAACAGTTATCAGGGCTCCATATGTATTTATGGATATCTGGTTGGTTTAACTACTAACTAAAATTTTAAGATAATTTGTGCTTTATGTTGAAATTAGTTTGATATTTGAAAAAGGTGATAAACTATCTTCTTGGTGAGAGTGGAAAAGCAGGGGAGAGCAATCTGAAGAAGGGAATGAGATTTGGGTATAATTCTTGGGATATAAAATTAAAAGGCCATCTGCCTTTGAGATGTAGCAGATGTGTAGTTGATATGTACTGCTCATTTGCCACTTGAATTTTGCCAACATTTAATGATGTGATTGTTTATACAGTAAGATTCTAAATACCCTTTGGAGAATACCTCATTTTTCCTACAGTCCCAAGCAGCAGATGAGGATTTGGTTCTTATTTTCCTAGAGCTTCAAAAGTAGAAAATTTTAAAGCTAATTTGCCTGGTGACTTTTTGAAGATGGCACTCTGACAATATCTAAAAAATACACTCAGGCATTCCCCATAGAGGGATGTACCCTACAGTTACACTTTAACCACCTGCACAAAAATATATACACATTGGTTTGTAATTGCAAAATACTGAGAATAACTTAAATGTCTACTAATAAGGGGTTGATCAAACAAATTATGAGCCATTCATATAATAAAATGGTATGAGCCTTTAAAAAGAATGAGGGAGTGTTACATAGGATGACAAGGAAAGGTGCAGCATATGTCTAGAAAATTTCTAGAAGGTACACTTAAAGAATTAAAGGATTGAGAATTTGAAGTGAGAGACAAACATCTTCATCAATACTCTTATGTATTAGTTTTTTACCATGTAAAAATATATTTATTTTTAAAAATTAGCTTAAAATTAATTCACAAAAGATGGTGCTACTGTGTTAGTAGTTGAGTGGATTTGAATCCAAGATTGGAATAGTTAAATTTCTACCAAGAATTCCAAAAACATATTTGCCATACTGTCTATTTGTCTAAATGATCAGAATTGAAATTGTAGTACTTACTAGAAAAACACAATGTTGTTTTTTTTTCCTTTTATAACTGGCCAAGTGCCAACTACTTTATAACCATCATTATTCAGATTTGGCTGTGTGGTCTGAGTGGTGTTTTGGAGGCTGATTTCAGCAGTGATGACAGAGATGAGATGGATTCAGGCTTTGTGCTGAAAGATTTCTCATAGGCCATTTACAAAAAAAAAAAACGGCTATGTTTTTAAAATTTTCCATGTCCTCTAGAAAACTCATGCACCAAATAGAGCACTTGCCAAGTCTGTTCTAATTACAAACCTGTCTGCATCAGGCCTTCTGGTATCCTACACAGCAGCCATTACCCGCCACCTCCGCCCCTACAGAAGAGCCTAAAAATGCCAGCCCCTCCCTTCCCAGGCCCCCTTACAGTTAGAGAGGCCTTGTGTTCTGTGCAAGGTTCTTGGTTGCAGACAGCAAAGCCAATTCTAATTAGTTTAAACAGAAGAGATTTACTGCAGGGAATTGGGTAGTTTAAGAATATATGGGAAGATCAGATAGATGGGAAGATCTGCCACAGAACTAAGATAAATGCCTTCACCTCTCGGGACAGTTACAGTAGAGACCCTACTCTTATCACTGAGCCCCCACCTCTGCACAAGAGACCTCCACAAGAGCTGGCCCGAAGAATACTTCGCCATCTTGCTTGTGAGAAAATCCAATCCCCCTGCATGCACAGGCTACTTCAAGCTACTCACTTCACCCCCCAAGTCCAGTGCAGATGGAAGCTTCATCACATGCAGAAGCTTTTGGACAGTGAAATGCAAGGCAGCCTGGGAAATATATTTTCCAGCTGTCCAGCCTCTTTAGTTCAGGAGGGCATCCTAGAGAGTGATTGTGGGAGGAGCCTGAGTGAACCAATGGGCAGCATCAGGCTCATACGTGATCCTGTCCTGGCCTTTGAAAAATAAGGGGAGGCATTATTATCTCCTAGGAGAGATTTTTTTTCCTTGGGAAAAGGAGAACTTTCATTACTGTTCCTCTTCTTCTTGCTTTTAGACACTGGTGTAAGAGGCCAACCCACTGAGAACGGTTAGTCCATTTCTGTTTTCATCCTGGTGACTGGTGATATTTGTTGAGAATATAGTCATTTTCCCCATTTTTTGTTTTGTGTTAAATACCCAATCGTGATGGTAACCATGGTTCGAGTTCTCCCTAACTCATTTCATAAAGGTAACTAACATGTAAGAATCAATGCAGCATTTGAAATACTGAAGGCTTCTCCAGAACATTTATCTCTAGACTTCTTGCAATGCAAAAACGTAATGAACTTTTATTGTTTGTCACTTATAATCAGGTTTTTTCTCAAGTGCAGTCAAAATCCTAATTAATACAACCTTCCTCACCCACCTCTTAGAGAAAGCAGTTACAGTGAATATTTGTTAAATTTTGACTGCTCTGCATCTCCATCCCTTCCTGTTTTTGAGGAAATCACGATTGATGGGGCTCCTCCTTTCACTGCAGAAGCCAAATAAGGCAGGAATTTGCTCTAATTTCCTTTAAGAGTTAAAACATTGGCATGTTACCAGCCTTCTGACCCCACCATCCTCGTGAAGCATCTTGCCCCAAAGTCCCCACCCCTATACTGACAGCCAAGGCCAATAAAAGTCCTTTTCTATATTTATCTTCCCTTATTTCTGCTTGACCACAGTCTTGATCACACCTTCTTTGTCTTTGTGAGAGTTTTTCCTCGAAAGCACCTCCTCTCCCTCCAATGGGTCCTTGCTCCCTCCCCCTGCACACTTTGCCCATGGCTCACTGCCCTGTCTACATGCTTCCACCCCTTGAGTCCTGATGACTCTGAATACTTCCTCCAGCAGGAGTCTGCCCCAGCCTCGGCACACACATCTCCCGTGGCCAAAGCACCTCTACAAGGATGCCTCACCCACCCCAGGAGGGACACTCATCCTTTGAAGCCTGTCCTTCCCCTCAAGGTCTACACTGGCTTTCTCCTCACACAGCATCAAGCCAACACACTCACCTTCCTCCCTCTGATGCGGATGGCTGGATTGACCCCATTCCCAGTTGCAGCCATGAACACTGATGCTTCTAAGCCAAACATGGTGATTCCATTATTTTGGCTAGTGGCTTGTTCAGTATCTCAGGCTTACACCAGTCAGTGCTTGCTTTTCCCCTGGGAAGGCAGATGACCTTTCTCAAGGAAGCACCTTGAACACTTGCTATAGCCAGCCATCCTGGAACCATGTGAGGATAGCCAGCCTGAAGGCAGGGCTTATAACCAAGAGTAGAGCCAAAAGATCGGGGGGTGGGGGTAGGGCGTGGGGTTGGAACCAGAGCCAGAATCCACACAGGAACTAAAGGTTTGCCTTATTTAAAGCCAGTTTAAGCAGGTGTGTATCTTACTTTTTTTAGTAGGAGTCACTACTAATTGTCGACCTCTGTCTCCCACTTCAGTGGCTCATGAATCCATGGTCTTTTCTCCATTCTTGCTTGCCCTGAACTTTATTGCTCAGTTAGATAACTTGAATATCTTCTTATCCAGGTTCTTTCCCCTCAAGTTCACCTCCACCCTCAATCCATTCTCCATATTACTTCCAGAGTGATATCAACTCTGATTATATCATTCCGCTGCTTAACATTATTAGTAGCTGTTATCAGAATTCAAGATAAAGTTCAAGCCTATTACAATTTATTCAGAAGATATTTTGTGTCTGCCTCCACCAGTATCTTGGCTTTATTTCATCTATTCCCTTTTGCCTAGCTACACAAAACTTTCAATAATTGCTGGAACATGCAAGTGTTTCATTTGTGTTTTCATATGCTCTTACCTACACCTGGAACTACCCACCACCATCCACCTATCCCACCTCTAGTCCTACAAAACTCACCCAAAACACTAGGCCATATTAGAGGTTCCTGTTCTGTGTTTCTAGACTTCTACAGTGCTCTGGGTATTTCTCTGGAATAAAATTTATCTCACTGAGTTGGAATTATTTGTTTGTTTGGTTTTTGGTCTTTTACCTAAACTTCAAACAATTTTGAGAGTAGAGTTCATGTGGTATCCAGTACTTATCACAATACCTTTCTGATTGTGACCCTCCAAAAACCTTTTTAAAAAAAAAAAAAAACACGGATGAATTCTACCAAACATAAAAAAAATTAACTTCAATCCTTCTTAAACACTTCAAAAAAATTGAAGAGCAGGGAATGTGACTAACTTTCCAAAACCAAATAAAGATATCACAAGAAAAGAAAATTACAGATCAAATATCTTTTATGAATATAGGAGAAAAATTCCCAACAAAATACCAGCAAACTAAAACCAACAGCATTTTAAAAGCATCATGCACCATGACTAGATGGGATTTATCCCAGGAATGCAAAAGTGTTTCAACATATGAAAAGCAATCAATGTTATGCACCATCTTAATAGAACAAAGTGAATGCCTACCTCAGATGTTGCAAAAAAAAAAATTTAACAAAATCCAGCATACTTTCTTGATAAAAATACTCAGAAAACTAGGAATAGAAGAGAACTTCTTCAGCACAATACAGGACATTTATGAAAAACCTACAGCCAACATCATACTTAAAGTGAAAGACTGGAAGCTTTCTCATTAAGATCAGGAACAAGACAAGGATGCCCACTGTCACCACAGCTATTCAACATTGTACTGGAAGTTCTAACCAGAGCAGTTAGACAAGGAAAAGAAATAAAAGCATCCAAACTAGAAAGGAAGAAGTAAAACTATCTCTACCTGCAGATGACATGATCCTTCATATAGAATAACTCAAACCCACCAGAAAGTTAGTAGAACTGATAAATGAATTCAACAAAATTATAGGGTACAAAATCAACATACGAAAATTAGATGTGCTTCTACATCATCAAGAACACTACTACAAACAGAAAAAAAAACAATTATATTAACAATAGCATCTAAAAGAATAAAATATCTAAGAATAAATTTAAACAAGGAAGTAAGAGATTTGCATACTGAAATCTACAAAATGTTACTGAAAGAATCTAAAGAAGACCTAAATAAATGGAAAGACATCCCATGTTCATGGACAAGAAGTTTTATTTTGTTTTGTTTTGTTTTTCAATAACAGGAATTTATTAGCTCATAGTTTCAGAGGCAAGAAGGCTTTCTTCCTCCTGGGGTTGGTAGCACGTTGACTGGCTGGCAGTCCTTGGGTTCACCGACTTTCCCACTGGCAGTGTCCTCTTTTTTCTCTTCTGAGCCCCCTTGACTTCCAGTTCCTAGCTCCTTCCCATGACATTCTTTTTATAAAACCTCTAGTAACTGAATTAAGCCCAATCTCCTTCAGTAGAGTAACACCTTGTGCTGGTTTGAAACTGTTGCGTACCCCACAAAAGCCATGGTCTTTACCCCTCATTCAGTATTGCTGAGTGGGATCCCTTTGATTAATTTTTTCCATGGAGATGGGACCCACTCAGTTGTGGGTGGGACCTTTTTTTTTTTTTCATTTTTCTATTAATTAAAAAAAATTAACTAACACAACATTTAGAAATCATTCCATTCTACATATGCAATCAGTAATTCTTAATATCATCACATAGATGTATGATCATCATTTCTTAGTACATATGCATCAATTTAGAAAAAGAAATAGCAAGACAACAGAAAAAGAAATAAAATGATAATATAGAGAAAAAATAAAAAATAAAAAATAAAAAATTATATAAGAAAAAAAATTTAAAAAAAACTAGCTCAGATGCAGCTTCATTCAGTGTTTTAACATAATTACATTACAATTAGGTAGTATTCTGCTGTCCATTTTTTTCTTTTTTTAGAAATCATACCATTCTACATATGCAATCAGTAATTCTTAACATCATCACATAGATGCATGATCATCGTTTCTTAGTACATTTACATTGGTTTAGAAGAACTAGCAATACAACCGAAAAAGATATAGAATGTTAATATAGAGAAAAAAAATAAAAGTAATAATAGTAAGAACAGAACAAAACAAAACAAAAACCTATAGCTCGGATACAGCTTCATTCAGTGTTTTAACATGATTACTTTACAATTAGGTATTACTGTGCTGTCCATTTTTGAGTTTTTGTATCTAGTCCTGTTGCACAGTCTGTATCCCATCAGCTCCAACTACCCATTATCTTACCCTGTTTCTAACTCCTGCTGAACTCTGTTACCAATGACATATTCCAAGTTTATTCTCGAGTGTTGATTCACATCATTGGGACCATACAGTATTTGTCTTTTAGTTTTTGGCTAGACTCACTCAGCATAATGTTCTCTAGGTCCATCCATGTTATTACATGCTTCATAAGTTTATCCTGCCTTAAAGCTGCATAATATTCCATCGTATGTATATATCACAGTTTGTTTAGCCACTCGTCTGTTGATGGACATTTTGGCTGTTTCCATCTCTTTGCAATTGTAAATAACGCTGCTATAAACATTGGTGTGCAAATGTCCGTTTGAGTTTTTGCCCTTAATTCCTTTGAGTAGATTCCCAGCAATGGTATTGTTGGGTCGTATGGCAATTCTATATTCAGCTTTTTGAGGAACTGCCAAACTGCCTTCCACAGTGGTTGTACCATTTGACATTCCCACCAACAGTGGATAAGTGTGCCTCTTTCTCCGCATCCTCTCCAGCACTTGTCATTTTTTGTTTTGTTGATAATGGCCATTCTGGTGGGTGTGAGATGATATCTCATTGTGGTTTTGATTTGCATTTCTCTAATGGCCAGGGACATTGAGCATCTCTTCATGTGCCTTTTGGCCATTTGTATTTCCTCCTCTGAGAGGTGTCTGTTCAAGTCTTTTTCCCATTTTGTAATTGGGTTGGCTGTCTTTTTGTTGTTGAGTTGAACAATCTCATTATAAATTCTGGATACTAGACCTTTATCTGATATGTCATTTCCAAATATTGATTCCCATTGTGTAGGCTGTCTTTCTACATTCTTGATGAAGTTCTTTGATGCACAAAAGTGTTTAACTTTGAGGAGTTCCCATTTATTTATTTCCTTCTTCAGTGCTCTTGCTTTAGGTTTAAGGTCCATAAAACTGCCTCCAATTGTGAGTTTCATAAGATATCTCCCTACATTTTCCTCTAACTGTTTTATGGTCTTAGACCTAATGTTTAGATCTTTGATCCATTTTGAGTTAACTTTTGTGTAGGGTGTGAGATATGGGTCTTCTTTCATTCTTTTGCATATGGATATCCAGATCTCTAGGCACCATTTATTGAAGAAACTGTTCTGTCCCAGGTGAGTTGGCTTGACTGCCTTATCAAAGATCAAATGTCCATAGATGAGAGGGTCTATATCTGAGCACTCTATTCGATTCCATTGGTCGATATATCTATCTTTATGCCAATACCATACTGTTTTGACCACTGTGGCTTCATAATATGCCTTAAAGTCAGGCAGTGCAAGACCTCCAGCTTCGTTTTTTTTCCTCAAGATGTTTTTAGCAATTTGGGGCACCCTGCCCTTCCAGATAAATTTGCTTATTGGTTTTTCTATTTCTGAAAAATAAGTTGTTGGGATTTTGATTGGTATTGCATTGAATCTGTAAATCAATTTAGGTAGGATTGACATCTTAACTATATTTAGTCTTCCAATCCATGAACACGGTATGCCCTTCCATCTATTTAGGTCTTCTGTGATTTCTTTTAGCAGTTTTTTGTAGTTTTCTTTGTATAGGTGTTTTGTCTCTTTAGTTAAATTTATTCCTAGGTATTTTATTCTTTTAGTTGCAATTGTAAATGGGATTCGTTTCTTGATTTCCCCTCCGCTTGTTCATTGCTAGTGTATAGAAATGCTACAGATTTTTGAATGTTGATCTTGTAACCTGCTACTTTGCTGTACTCATTTATTAGCTCTAGTAGTTTTGTTGTGGATTTTTCCGGGTTTTCGACGTATAGTATCATATCGTCTGCAAACAGTGATAGTTTTACTTCTTCCTTTCCAATTTTGATGCCTTGTATTTCCTTTTCTTGTCTAATTGCTCTGGCTAGAACCTCCAACACAATGTTGAATAATAGTGGTGATAGTGGACATCCTTGTCTTGTTCCTGATCTTAGGGGGAAAGTTTTCAATTTTTCCCCATTGAGGATGATATTAGCTGTGGGTTTTTCATATATTCCCTCTATCATTTTAAGGAAGTTCCCTTGTATTCCTATCTTTTGAAGTGTTTTCAACAGGAAAGGATGTTGAATCTTGTCAAATGCCTTCTCTGCATCAATTGAGATGATCATGTGATTCTTCTGCTTTGATTTGTTGATATGGTGTATTACATTAATTGATTTTCTTATCTTTAACCATCCTTGCATACCTGGGATGAATCCTACTTGGTCATGATGTATAATTCTTTTAATGTGTTGTTGGATACGATTTGCTAGAATTTTATTGAGGATTTTTGCATCTATATTCATTAGAGAGATTGGTCTGTAGTTTTCTTTTTTTGTAATATCTTTGCCTGGTTTTGGTATGAGGGTGATGTTGGCTTCATAGAATGAATTAGGTAGTTTTCCCTCCGCTTCGATTTTTTTGAAGAGTTTGAGGAGAGTTGGTACTAATTCCTTCTGGAATGTTTGATAGAATTCAGATGTGAAGCCGTCTGGTCCTGGACTTTTTCTTTTAGGAAGCTTTTGAATGACTGATTCAATTTCTTTACTTGTGATTGGTTTGTTGAGGTCATCTATGTCTTCTTGAGTCAAAGTTGGTTGTTCATGTCTTTCCAGGAACCCATCCATTTCCTCTAAATTGTTGTATTTATTAGCGTAAAGTTGTTCATAGTATCCTGTTATTACCTCCTTTATTTCTGTGAGGTCAGTAGTTATGTCTCCTCTTCCATTTCTGATCTTATTTATTTGCATCCTCTCTTTTCCTCTTCCTGTCAATCTTGCTAAGGGCCCATCAATCTTATTGATTTTCTCATAGAACCAACTTCTGGCCTTATTGATTTTCTCTATTGTTTTCAATTTCATTTATTTCTGCTCTAATCTTTGTTATTTCTTTCCTTTTGCTTGCTTTGGGATTAGTTTCTGTTCTTTCTCCAGTTCTTCCAAGTGGACAGTTAATTCCTGCATTTTTGCCTTTTCTTCTTTTCTGATATAGGCATTTAGGGCAATAAATTTCCCTCTTAGCACTGCCTTTGCTGCGTCCCATAAGTTTTGATATGTTGTGTTTTCATTTTCATTCACCTCGAGGTATTTGCTAATTTCTCTAGCAATTTCTTCTTTGACCCACTTGTTGTTTAGGAGTGTGTTGTTGAGCCTCCACGTATTTGTGAATTTTCTGGCACTCCGCCTATTATTGATTTCCAACTTCATTCCTTTATGATCCGAGAAAGTGTTGTGTATGATTTCAATCTTTTTAAATTTGTTAAGACTTGCTTTGTGACCCAGCATATGGTCTATCTTTGAGAATGATCCATGAGCACTTGAGAAAAAGGTGTATCCTGCTGTTGTGGGATGTAATGCCCTATAAATGTCTGTTAAGTCTAGCTCATTTATAGTAATATTCAGATTCTCTATTTCTTTATTGATCCTCTGTCTAGATGTTCTGTCCATTGATGAGAGTGGTGAATTGAAGTCTCCAACTATTATGGTATATGTGTTTATTTCCCTTTTCAGTGTTTGCAGTGTATTCCTCACGTATTTTGGCGCATTCTGGTTCGGTGCGTAAATATTTATGATTGTTATGTCTTCTTGTTTAATTGTTCCTTTTAGTAGTAGATAGTGTCCTTCTTTGTCTCTTTTAACTGCTTTACATTTGAAGTCTAATTTGTTGGATACTAGTGTAGCCACTCCTGCTCTTTTCTGGTTGTTATTTGCATGAAATATCTTTTCCCAACCTTTCACTTTCAACCTATGTTTATCTTTGGGTCTAAGATGTGTTTCCTGTAGACAGCATATAGAAGGATCCTGTTTTTTAATCCATTCTGCCAATCTATGTCTTTTGATTGGGGAATTCAGTCCATTGACATTTAGTGTTATTACTGTTTGGATAATATTTTCCTCTACCATTTTGCCTTTTGTATTATATATATCATATCTGATTTTCCTTCTTTCTACACTCTTCTCCATACCTCTCTCTTCTGTCTTTTTGTATCTGACTGTAGTGCTCCCTTTAGTATTTCTTGCAGAGCTGGTCTCTTGGTCACAAATTCTCTCAGTGACTTTTTGTCTGAGAATGTTTTAATTTCTCCCTCATTTTTGAAGGACAATTTTGCTGGATATAGGAGTCTTGGTTGGCAGTTTTTCTCTTTTAGTAATTTAAATATATCATCCCACTGTCTTCTAGCTTCTATGGTTTCTGCTGAGAAATCTACACATAGTCTTATTGGGTTTCCCTTGTATGTGATGGATTGTTTTTCTCTCGCTGCTTTCAAGATCGTCTCTTTCTCTTTGACCTCTGACATTCTAACTAGTAAGTGTCTTGGAGAACGCCTATTTGGGTCTAATCTCTTTGGGGTGTGCTGCACTTCTTGGATCTGTAATTTTAGGTCTTTCATAAGAGTTGGGAAATTTTCAGTGATAATTTCTTCCATTAGTTTTTCTCCTCCTTTTCCCTTTTCTTCTCCTTCTGGGACACCCACAACACGTATATTTGTGCGGTTCATATTGTCCTTGAGTTCCCTGATACCCTGTTCAATTTTTCCATTCTTTTCCTGATAGTTTCTGTTTCTTTTTGGAATTCAGATGTTCCATCCTCCAAATCACTAATTCTATCTTCTGTCTCTTTAAATCTATCATTGTAGGTATCCATTGTTTTTTCCATCTTTTCTACTTTATCCTTCACTTCCATAAGTTCTGTGATTTGTTTTTTCAGTTTTTCTATTTCTTCTTTATGTTCAGCCCATGTCCTCTTCATGTCCTCCCTCAATTTATCGATTTCATTTTTGAAGAGGTTTTTCATTTCTGTTCGTATTTCAGCATTTGTTGTCTCAGCTCTTCTATCTCATTTGAACTATTGGTTTGTTCCTTTGTCTGGGCCATATTCTCAATCTTCTGAGCGTGGACCGTTATCTTCTGCTGCTGGCGTCTGGGCATTTAGTCAGATTTCCCTGGGTGTCGGACCCAACAAGTTGTAAGATTTTTCTGTGAAATCTCTGGGTTCTGTTTTTCTTATCCTGCCCAGTAGGTGGCGCTCATGGCACACGTTTCTCTCACGTGTTTGGAATGGATCCCCCCCAGTCACCGATCTCCGCGGCCTGGGGATTTCCGATCCAATTCTCTCTGTTGGTTCAGCGGGCCGCGCGTGGTGGGGGCGTCAGCCGCCGCGGCTTGAGGGGACCCTGTGGCTGGTCGCCGGCCGCAGTGGGCCCGGGGAATTCGCCACCCGGGGAATTCGCCACCCGACCAGGAAGTCGCCCGCGGGGGAGGGGCGTCGGTCACCGGCCGCCGTGGCCTGTGGAATTCCCCACCGGACCAGGAAGCCGCCCGCGGGGGAGGGCCACCACAGCTTGGATAGCCCTCTGATCCGAAACTCGTAGCCGCGGACTCGAAGCCGAGACTCGAAGCCGCCCGCAAAAGAGGGGCGCTGGCTGCCTCGGCTTGGGAAACTTGCCTCTCCGAGACTCTCAGCCAGCCCGGGAAGGAGGGAGGGAGTAGCTCCGTCCGCCACAGCTGCCGCTGCTCTGGAAATCGCGCGCTGCTCGGGGATCTCACCGCAGCCGAGTCTCGCAGTCTGGCTAGCCAGTCCAGACTGGGGTACGCTGTGTGTCCATTCCCTGCCGTAGCCCCGGGAGCTGTTCAGCACTGTTTCAGTTCACCTAGTAGTTGCTTTGGAGGAGGAACTAAGATGCACGTACCTTACTAAGCTGCCATCTTGGCCCCGCCCCAAGAAGTTTTAATATTGCTATCATGTCAATACTACAATCAAGAATGCTCTACAGATTCAATGCAATCCCAATAAAAATTCCAGCAGCCTTTTTGCAAAAATAGAAACCCTAACCTCAAATTCATATGGAATGTCAAGAGGCTCTGAAGAGCTAACAATCTTTAAAAAGAAGAAAAAAAATCAAGAACTCACTTTTCATAACTTCAAAAATTACTACAAAACTATAATGATCAAAGCAATGTCATAACGGTATAAGGATATGCATAAGGACCAATAAAATAGAATTAGGAGTCCAGAAATAAACCCACAAATTTATGGACAATTGACTTTAAACAAAAATGCAAAGTCTACTCAATGGGGAAAGAATAGTTTCTTCAGCAAAGGTGCTGGTAGAACTGGATTTTCACATGCAAAAGAATGAAGTTGGGCCCACCAACTTCACACCATAAATAGAAGTTAGCTCAAAATGGATAAACAACCTAAATGTAAGAACTGAAATCATTAAATTCTGAGAAAACAACTGTGCCCATTTGAAACTGTTATGTACCCCAGAAAAGCCATGTTCTTTTTCCTGATCCAAACTTGTGGGGGAAGCCATGTTTCTTTTAATCCTGACTCAATACTGTGGAGTGGAAACCCTGATTGATTGTTTATATGGAAATTTGACCCACTCAGTTGTGGGTGTGACTTTTGACTGAATTGTTTCCATGGAGATGTGGCACATCCAATTGTGGTTGTGGTCTTTTGATTAGATGGAAATGTGACTCCTCCCATATCAGATGGGTCTTGATTAGTTTACTGGAGACATTTAGAAGGGAAGCCCTTTGGAGGAAGCTCATATGCTTGGAGAACAGTTGCTTCAGAGCCAACAGAGATGCAGACAAGCGGAGATGCTTGGGGTGCTGACAGAGAGAGTAGATGCCTAGACACAGACATTTGGAGATGCAGAATCCAACAGATGTTGCTATGTACCTTCCTATGAGATGCTAAGGAAGCCAGAGCACAGAGTTTTGCCTCAGAGAAGCTAAATAAAGGCCAGACAGTTTCTTAGAGAGGAAGCCACTGGAATCAGAAGCTGGAAGCAATGGAAACAGGAACAAACACCAGCTAATGCCCCTATCACATGGGAAAGCCCAGTGATAGGGGAAACCTGATACCATCCAGCCCTTTTTTTTGGATGCCTCTCTTTCTCTGAATGCCTTAGTTTGGACACTTTTAAGGTCTTAAAACTGTAAGCATATAACTTAATAAATTCTTTTTTTAAAAGCCATTCCATTTCTAGTATATTGTATTCCAGCAGCATTTAACAAACTAAAACAATAACAGGGAAAAATCTTCATAACATTGATTTGGCAATGCATTCTCAGACTTTATATCAAACATATGACCACAAAAGAAAAAATAGACAAATTGCAGTTTATCATGATTAAAAACTCTGTACAACAAATATTACCAAAAAAGTGAAGAGACAACTTACAAAATGGGAGAAAAGAGTTGCAAATCATATACCTGTTAAGTGTTTAATAGTCAGAATATACCAAGAACTCCTACAACTGTATACAAAAAGACAACTCAATTTCTAAAATGGGCAAAGGGTATGAACAAACATTTCTCCAGAGAAGATATACAAATGGCCAAAAAGCACATGAAAAGATGCCCAAATCATTAGTAATTAGGGAAATGAAAATGAAAATCACAATGAGATACCACTTCACACACACTAGGCTGGATATACGAAAAAGGTGGAAAATAATAAGTGTTGGCAAGAATGTGGAGAAAATGGAATTCTCACACATTGCTGGTGGTTATGTAAAATGGTGCAGCTGTTGCAGAGAACAGTTTGGTGATTTCCTTAAAAAGTCAAACATGGAATAACCATATGAGACAATTCCACTCATAGGAACATACCCCAGAGAATTGAAAGCAGGGACTCCAACAGATACTTGTATGCCAAAATTCATAGCACAGCCAATTCACAATAGCCAAAAGATGGGAACACCCCATGTCTATCAGCAGATGGATCAATAAAATGTGACATATATGTACAACGTACTCTTAGCCAGCATATAAATAAATGAAGTATCAATACATGATATGTTACGGATGAACCTTGAAAACATTATGCTAAGTAATATATGTCAGACACAAAAAGACAAATATTGTATGAATCCATTTACACAAAATATTAAAGAACAAGGAAATTCATAGAGAAAGAAAGTAGATTAGAGATTACCAGGGGATGGGGAGGAGGGGAACAGGGAGTTATGCTTAATGGATAAAGAGTTTCTGTTTGCGGTGGTGGAAAAGTTTTGTTAATGAACGGTGGTTAATGTAATTAAGATCCTTGAATTGTGCATCTAAAAACTGTTAAAATGACAAATTTTTATGTTATATATATATATATATATAAATACATATATATGTATATATATATATACTATATATATACATATATATGTATTTATAATAAAACTTTTAAAAAGGTAAAGAAGGAAAGAGAAGAGAATAGAGAAGAAATGTAAAGAAACAGCATACACACACACACGCACCCACACACAAACCACACAAATTTTTATCTGGAAGCCCAAATAACTAATTTCCTTGTCTAGATGCAGAGACTGAGTTTTTAAACATTCTTTACCAGAAAAATAAATATTTGAAGTAGAAGTGGGTATACATTTCAAAGGCCCTCACATTCAAATTTGCTCTGCACTTGGTGCTTCGTGCCTTCTGGATGGGTATAAGGAAGGTTGCCTCACCCAGTAATCACAGAGCATGGAGGGAAAACAAACAGCATTGATTCAGGTGGTTTCCAACTGGAGCAACATATGGTAATAGTTGTAATGGCCTTATATAAAGTATTCCTGGACAATATTAATGACCAACTGGGTTAATGACCACAGACTAAGCCTCAGGCCATCAACATATTCTTCCTGCTATTAATCCCTGCAAATGGCCCCAGCCTTGTTCATTATGGCTCAATTATGCTCACACTCCACACAAGGCAAAGAAACATTTCAGTCCTGATATCAAGCTATGCTCCCTCTTTTACTCTGATACATGAGCAATAAAGACCCAAAACAAGTTATTAGTCCCAATAACAAGCTTGTAAAAGGAAGCAGTGCTATTGCTTTATTAGCTCCCAATCATTAATGTGAACTAGACCTGGGACCACAGGGGTGATAGAGCAGGCGAACTGGGCTATTCCCCATGATTCATATATTCTCTGGGTACTAAACACATGTTACTTTCCAAATGTATAGGTTTTAGACACAAATTTAAAACTCAAAAGGCAATTCCTTGCTAGTAGGCAAAAAAAAAAAATTTTTTTAAAGGCTTCTTCAGATATCAACCTGTCAGCCCATCGGTTCACATTTTGGAAAGCTTCCTTTGAGAAAAGCCCTGCACAGAAGCTATGAGTAATGCAAAAATCAAAAGGAACATGAAATCAGGTTACATAGGCTGCACACACTGTGGTGGTTTTGAACATATCCAAAAATATTTGGACATTCTTTTCATCAAGCAGTGGGTCTCCGTCCTCTCCTCAGAGGCAACTCGCATGTTACCAAGAAAATGCTGTAGAAGTGAGTCTTCCTGGCTTCTGAGAGTAGGGCACCAGAGGCCATGCAGCCTCAGGCTAACCTGCTTTCATTTTTGGAACCCTGGACCACCATGTCAGCAATCCAACCATCTTGGAGCTGCATGCTGGGAGGAAGCCAGGTCCTATGAAGACAACCCGTGTGAGTGCTTAGGTCAACAGAGCCAGCTGACAGCAGTATCAATTAACAGACTTGGGAGTGATCTCCCTGGGGAGATCCTAGACCCAAGCCTCCTCCCAGCCAAGGCCTCAGACATCATAGAGAAGAAACTAGCCATTTCCTCCGTGCCCTGTGGAAATCCCTGGCCCATGAAGTTGGGGAATATAATAGAATAGTTGTTTCACATTACAAAATTTGAGGTAATTTGTTATGCAGCTATGGAACTGGACCACACACACACATATGCATCAACACACAGGTACACAAACACTCAAATGCATACATCATGCACATGCATCCGCATACATACACCCCACACATATGCACAACTGTGCACAGCACACACATGTGCACACATGCAAATACACATAAGATTATACATATACACATACATAACCACACACACACACCACATGTGCACAAGTGTACATACCACACACATGTGCATGCACACACATACACACCATGGATGTGCACATGCATACACACACATGCACCTATCACACAAGTGCATACACTGCACACTTATGTACACACATGTATGCACACACTGTGCATGTACACATACATACGCCACACATGCGCACAAGTATACACACGTGTACATACAGATGCACATACACACATGCACATACTGCACATGTACCCAAGAGCACACATGCATGCACATACACATCATAAATGTACACATGCATGAACATGCCACACATGCATGCACTGCAAACCATATGTGCACAAGTGCATGCACAAACATGTACACACATACACAGACACACATGCACATATATGCACACTCATACATTCACATGCTTGACACATGCAGCTGCTCTGTGCTTCATGAAGATATGCACTAGCCTGCACATATGGGTTACTACTGCTCAGCTATGCCCTGCTACTAGCCCTGAGGAAGCACGATCATCTAATGGCACTGTATCTAACCTGCACTTAGTCTAAGAGCTCTGAGACTGCTTCAGTGAGGCCATCTGGTACCTTCAACATGAGAAAAACTAATTCCAAAGTCAAGGCAGCATTGATATGGGACAAATGTGGCCGGTAACACATGGCTAATATGAACTATCTTTAACTCCCGTGTTAAATTGCCCCTGTCTCAAGCCTGGCCTTCTGCTCGTTTCTCCCCATAATTTTTCCAGAATCCTTGGGCTTGTTGCATCACTCCCAGACCTGCCCCTGTATCTCCTAACTGCCCATCAGCCCTCTACTGGGAAACCCAATGGAATTACAGCCTGTTCTTCAAATTATATCCCTACTCCTAAATTATTCATAGTTGGGGCCACTCTTTGCAGCTCGGAGATTCAAAACTCTGCAGTCCTGGCTGATTACTCCCTAGAATGAACCCTTCCCATGCTCCCAATGCTTCTTCCTCCAGAATGAGTCTTGGGTTCATCCCCCTTCTTCTTACTCACTGCCATGGCCACACTGTCTCTTCACCTCCCACTTTACTCCAAACTTAGCTGTCTCACTGCAGTTTCCCAGGCATCCTGCAAACCCCTATCAGGCCCAGTACCAGACCCCATGCCCCTCTATCAAGCCCACTTGAGGTGTGAAGGGGCCCTCCATACCGGTGGGTTGGCCCCACCACCTGGTCTAACCAGCCCCTTCCTCCCTCTCGATATGGGCATCCTGTCCTCCTTCCGTCCAATCTAACTCTTCACCCCCAGCCCTGCTCCCAGCCCCACCCTTGGCCATCCATGATCATTTCCTCCTGAATTGTTTTGTTTCCTCTGCTGGGACTATAGGCTCCCCCATCTAAATTATCTCCAGCCTTTAAGATGGCTTGATCTCATTGCCTTGCACACTCTCTGCCTTAGCAGCTCCAGCTCTCCTTCCTCACCCCCCTCCTCTGGATTCCTTTCCACACCTATTAACATACCCTTTCACACGGGGCCATTTCCTAACATGGGGCATCCCCTACTTGTTTTCTGTCATTCCTATTTCTCTAATGAGATGTAACTCTCACGTAAGGGCCATGTGATGTACTTACCTAAAATTTCTCTCCAGGCCTGCCTGGTTCACTGCTAAACTGTCAGGATGTGCTCAGTGAGAATCTTAATTTATCAAATGCACAGAGTACAGCACAAGTGCTGGAGCTGACTTAGTGCCTTCCTGCCCCTGGTGGGAATGAGTCTCCCAGGACTTTAGCTCTGTTGGCTCCTTCTCATCATACACCCTTGAGCTTACATGCTGCTTCGTCTGGGAAGGTTTCCCTGGTCACCCACTCTAAAGCTGTCACCCAATCATGGGCCAAGTCATCATTCTTAATTCTCCATAAGGCACTGATTGCTCCCTATGTCTCTCCTTTCTATTGTCATTTGTGGTCTTTTTTGACATTCCCTTAGTCCCAGGAGAATGTAGGCTCACTGACCGCAGAAGCCTTGTCTGTCTTGCTTGCTGCTGTACCTTTAGAGTTAAAACAGTATCTGGAAGACAGTAGGTACTCAATAAATATTTGTTGAATGAACAGAAGAGAAATCCTTCATATTTATGATGTTCACAACCTATTGATGACAATGTATGCAAAAGTCAGTCATTACAGAGCAGCATTATCAATAAATGGAATGATCATTTATCTCTATCTCTGTCTCTATGGCTAGCTAGCTAGATAGACAGGCAGACAGATGTAAAGGAGAGGGTGAGGAAGGTGGAAAGAGAATGGATCAGCACTTTCGAAAGCATTCAAGTTTGAGCCTGTAAGACATTGGTGGGGGACGAAAATAGTTAAACTCCTCTGGAGTACAAATTCAGGGGGTGGGTGGGAGACTGAATCATGTACCCCAACAAAAGCACATTCTTAATCTGTGTTCTTGTGGGTGTGATTCCATTTGTAAATAGGATCTCTTGAAGACGTTATTATTAGTCAGGAGTCAGGATGTGGCCACATTGTACCACAGTGGGCCTTTATTCACATGACTGGAGGCCTTATAAAGCGAGGGAACTCAGATACAGTCAGTTAGCAGAAACCAGAATCTGAAAGAAGCCAGAGATGTATAACCCAGGAGTCAGAGAAACCCGCAGGAGAAGGCGTAAGATAAGAGAAGACTAAGGATGCATTGGAGGCAGAGAAGCAAGTCAAGGAACCCAACAGTTGTGGCAAGTTGGGCCCCAAATGCTATGGACTCTGGGAGAAAGCACAGCCTTGCTGACCCCTTGACTGGGGACTGCTGGCCTCTAAAACTGTGAGCCAATAAATTCTTGCTGTTTGAGCCAATCGCCATGTTGTCTTTGTCCAAGCAGCCCTGGCAAGCTAAGACAGGGTAGGCAGAAGGAAGAGTGGAAGATGAGGCTGGGCAGACAGGGATCAGGTACAGAAGTGCTGCAGGAGATGAAAAGGCTTGCACTTTATCCCATGTATAACCACATGTAGTCAGACGGTCTTTGGTAGAGAAGTTAGACCTTCATTTTAAAATTACTATTCTGGAAAAAGCACAATGGACAAACAATAAAAAGACTGAAAACAGGAAGCCCAGGAAAGAGGCTGCACAGTAGTCCAGGTGTGAAAGTGTACAGATTTGAGCAAAAGCAGGGGCAGAGGAAAAGGCAGGAGGGGGAGAATGGAGAGAAACTGAGAGAAGTGACATGTCCTGGCAATTACCTGGAGGGGGTGGGTGAGGATGAAATCAAAGGGGAACTTCGTTGACAGGAAATGTGGCACTGCCACACCACAGGCTAGGAGAAGCTCACAGGTCCCCTGGGAGGTGAGCTGAGTTGTCCCTGTAGGACAAGCAGTCAGAAGAATCTGGTAAGCATTTGGATTTGTGTGCATGATGTTGCTTGAATGGCATCTGCTGCCCAGGAAATTGCTTCCCCAGCTCTAGACGGTGAGACAAAGATTTCAATACGCAGGTTATAAAAGAGCATTCATTACAATGTGGCATGAGTTGACACTGGAATTAGGCTTCCTCACTCCTTGTCTGGTGTGGTTTCAGCCAAGCATGATGCCAGGGACTTTGATGACAACCAGGCTAAAAGCAGCAGATGTCCCAATAGACTTCATGCTTTGGCGTGAGATTCAGTGGGAAACTGCTACCTGCACCAGAAGCATATATTCTGCAAACCGCTCTGAAGCTTTGCAAAGCAGCTGTACGATTAATATTTAGCAGAGATGCACTAATAGTCTCCTGATTGTGTGGAGCAGGTCTGGATGGCAGACATTTGGCATTTCCAGAGAGAACATATTGCAGCCTGTATTGTCATCTCCCTTCAGACAGTAAGAAAATTTGTTAGTTTTTCAAGATAATAATGCAAATTTAAATTTGCTCATGACTGGAATGATTCACATGAGCTTGGGGGCATCTGTTATTCTAAAATCAATGACTGGTTGTCCAGTGGTGGTCACTGATTATCCAGAGACTAGGATCCAGAAAGAGAGAATCGAAAACTTTTTTCTTCTTGTAGATTGACTCTGGCTCATGCAGGAGTCCAGGAAGGTGAATTTGGGTAGATGGTCATTTCATATCATCTTAAAATAAAACAAGTGCTGAGCACTTTACATGCATTATCTCATTAAATGACCCCGAATCCTACATGTGCTTATTATTACCCCATTTCAAAGATGGCGAGGCATGTTTAGCTAGCATAAAATATTTAGACAACTGGGCTTTTCCATTTATATTTATCAAGAGAAACTAAATCCATGATTTAGGATTCCCTGATCCTATACCGCTCTGACTAGTTTTATAGGAGGCCAGTAATGGTGGAAGATGCAAAGGCCCTTGTGAGACACATCTATTATTCTTTCCTTCCTAGCAGCCCTTCCTCACTTCTGGTAAAATGGCTCTTCTCTTCGGGAGACTACTACATCATCCCACTACAGATGATTCACATGGACTTTCAGACAACTGACCTGCCTCCTTCCTCCCCACCCACCTAGACATATAAGCCACCCCGCCTCACCAGAGAACTCCCAATGGGGGCTTGTATTTGGCCTAGGGAAAGCCTATTAGCCAGAAAATCGATTCTTAGATGATGAAACCACAAAGAAACCGCCCACATAATTATTATTCCCTAAATTTTCATGAAGATAGCCAATGTCACCATATTTTCAAACTCATGAAGCCATTGTCATGGAGAACTAGAAAATATCTCAATTCCATTACATATTTGTTTGTGCCGATATGGGCAAGCCACTGAACTTCTCTGGATCTTAGCTCCATCATATGCTGGAAAGATAGAGTACGTGAACTGCCTGGCTTGTAAGAACATCTAGCAAGACCACAGGCACATAAGCACTTTGAAAATCATAAGAGTTATTATTATTAACTCAAGAGCAAGATTTCCCAACACAGAAGTCAATTTTGCCAATTGGGACTTAGGGAGAAAACGTGGTCTTACTAGAAACTCTGAACAGAGATCTGTCAGACGTCAAATTTAGAGGGAAATTAGGTGATAAACCAACCGTCTCACCTGAAACTTTCTCTCTCAGCTCACCCAGCTCTGAACATCTTACCTAAACTTCAAGAACCACCTCTTCCATGAAGCTTTCTTGTCTACTCTGACCAACAGGGCATTTTTCAAACTTAGAACATCCCAAGGGCTCATCTGGGAGGAGGGATGAGCTGTCTTACTACAGCTCCCATGTAATTCTCTGAAGTTGTCCTGTAACCCACATGCTGATATTTTTTCCATGTATCTCTATTCTGACTCTCCAATTAAATTGTCAGTTTTTTAAAGCCAGAAACTGGCTTGCATTCTTCTTATACCAAAATAGATATTCAGTAAAAAATTGTGGATTAATTAAAATGTTTTAAATGTCCAAATAAAGAAAATGGCTGAAGAAAGAATCTCTAATGAAATGAAATGGGAGACTAAAATAATAGAATGCCAGGTTATTAACTGGAACCTATTCAAATAAACCAGAGGAGCTATCTATTCAAAAGAATACTAGAACTGAAATCAAATTTGGAGATAGAAAGAAACTTCAGGACAAATCTAATTCGAATCCTTCATTTGTTGAGAATAATCACCCTCTAATTTCTCTGACTTCTGAGAGTTTTTGCATATTTAATTGTCTTATTGTAAAATATGACTCAGCAATTTCTTATAAATAGAGTTCAAGAGTTTGAGGCCTTGAAAACCTGGCAAATCTTTCCTAGATGTAAAAGTATTTCTTCTTGCTACAGTCAATCCACAATATCTTGACCCAGACTTGTAGGATCCCTTCTTTTTTCCTTTTACATGTCAACATGGAAAAGGACAAATGATTAACAGGAAGACAAGGCTACCCACCTAGAAATATGAAAGATGAAGATTGACTCAGCATGAGACCCTTCAAGGGTGTGGACCAACATGTTAGAAGGTTCAGGGAGGTTAAACTCATTGCTTTGGTATCAGATAAAGTGCAGACTTGGGGGTGAGAGGCCCTGGATTTTGAGACTTTGCCTCATCAGTTGTGTCATCATTGACAAGTTGCCAAATTATGGTGATTGCTTTCCTCATCTTAAAACTAGGGTTGTTGAAGGGATTCTAAGTGAGACAAGGTATGAAAAGGTACTTTGCAGAAAAAGCATAATGTGCATGACCTAGCTAGCAATTTACATTAAAACTATTTTAATCTAGCTATCCAAAAAGGGTGGAACTTTCAGACTCTAAGGGCACAAATGTCCTAATGCTACCTCAGAGGCCCCTTGGTTACCTGCTTCTGTCCTGATACTAAGGGATTAAGAAACCCCTGGCTTCAGCTTGTCCCAGTGCTTACAGCTTTCCACAGATGCATGTGACTTCAATAAATTACACACAGCCCAGAGCTTCCTGTTCCACAATTAGACCCATCAAACTGAAGGCTCCCAACAGTGTAGTGAACACAGCAACATTTTCGCTTGCTTCTGAGATTTCTGCAAATTATGACGTGGCTGGCTTTTTAACAAGTATGAGACTGTCTCAACCGCTGCCTATCTTCCACCTGGCCTGCCCTCCAGGACAGAATCCATGCCTCCTTTCATCAGGGGCAGCTCCTCCCAGAATCGGCTTGCCAAAGCCATCCCAGGACATGGCAGAGGTCATGGGCTCTTGTTCCACAGAGTAATTTAGGCTCCTCTCGGACAGGAGCCCTGACAGCAAAGGGTGAAGAACCCTTAATGGTGGCCCATTCCAGCTAATGATATGAAACATACATGCCCTGGAATAAATGTCACCGGGTACTGAACTCCCCCACGACCTACACAGTCCCCCCACAGCTTTCCTCATTTCAAAGAAAAGCAACACTGACCACGAGCCACACCGGGCACAGGGACAAAGTCTGCTAAGGTGTCAGAGCTAGCCGTCAAGGAGGGCCTTCTAAACACGTCCACTGTGTCTGTGGAGATTAGCACAACACCCTCAGTCAGCCAAAGGCAGAGAAGGGAAGCCCAATGAGGGCAGAGTGGGAGCAGAGTATGGGTCCCCGGAGACCTCCAGACTCTACTGCTACTTCCATAATGAAAAAACACATCCTGCCCAGAGTCATTTAATGTGAACTGAAGATAACTTTTGGCTGCCTCTTCATCAAAAAATGAGAGGCATGGCCAAACAGCCTGCCCAGCCTCCCTACTCCCTGCCTGGCTTCCCTGCAGCTTACCAGATCCCCCCATGGCCTGCCTAGTCCCCCCCCCACAGCTTTCCCAGCCTCCCCCTCCCCCCCCCCGCCGACGCCTACCCTGCTTCTTCTCTACAGTCTGACTCCCTTACTGCTTGTCCAGTCCCCTATGGCCTGCCTGACCCCTCAAGGCCTGCCTAATCCCCCACACCCCACCTGGTCCCCATCCACCCCCCAACCCTAACCCCCCAACTGCCTGCAGGGTTTTCCTCTACACAGGATCAGAGCAGTGATCTCCAGCTGAGTGAGGCCGTGCTCCCCCAAGCCTGTGCCTGGAGCTCCTGCCCAGCTGCCACCTCCTTAGTCAGCAGGCCTCAGGAAATGCTGACACTGACTGGCTCATCGATTAGTACATAAACGATAACGTTCACAGCTTCCTTCCTGAACTCACACCAAAAGCAACTGCTCTAAGTGGCCTCTTTCCCTCCTTTCTTTCCTCCTCTACTTGTTCCTAAGTTTTGAGACTCTTTATGCAATATGTCAATAAAGCAATTATTTGTGGGGCTGACCCCTAACGAAACAACCATGTCCATTTGGGAAAATGCCTTTGACCCTAATGCCAGCCAGAGAACGTGCACTGGTTCTGAGCGCACAATGCCTGCAGTGCCCATCCAGGCGCAACCGAGGTGCCAAGGGCTAGTCCTCCATGGCATGAAGACCATCCCAGGATCCAGGCAGGGCTGGGCTGATGTCTGAGGGCAGAGGCCACAGAGCAGCCAAGAGGAACGGCCGAGAGCAAAGACCACCCAGACGGCACCTTCATGTCAAGAAACCACAGAGACAGGAGAGGAGGAGTGCAGGAGCCGCCATGGTGGAAACAAAACTTAGGAGCGCTTCATTTGGGAGCCCAGGATTTGCACTTAGGGCCTCAGTGCAGCAGGGACACATATACATGTGCACTGTCTCCTAGGAGCAGAAGCTGGGAGAGGCCAGGGGGCCAATCTGGCTCTCCCTGAAGCTTTTCTAAAAATGATTTTTCTCGAGTGTGTGCCCGCATGCTTGTGGACTCTGGAACCTCTGTGCTCTTTTGCACATAACCAGCTCCCAGGTTCCCAGTCACCGAGACCGGAACTTCCCTGTCTGCACAGTCACAAAGACTCAGGGCTTTTACCCTCCGCTTATGTGACCAGCAGAAGACCAGGAAGATAATGTATCACCAGGCAACGGAAGCCTGGAAGGAAGGAAGACAGTACGGGGCTGCTGTGCCAGAAAACAGCTGGCGCCCTTTAATCCTCCTGCTCCTCCTTAACTCAGAGGTCACCAGGGTTGGCAGGCATCTGACTCACAACAGCCTAGGCGTCTGCTTCTCTTTCCTTGGCCCAGCTCGACCCCCCCATCCCCACCCCAGGAGGCAGGTACCCACAGGCCCCTTAGGAAAGCCCCCTTGAATTCCGCCAGCCCTGCAGAGCAAAGCTGCATTTCCCCTCCCTGTCAGCAGACAGAGACCAGCATACCCAGTGAGGCACCCAGGCTGCAGTTGGCCAAATCTCTAATTCCGGGTTAGAGACATCCCACGCTAGTCTGACCAGGTTACTTCCGACCAAATAGACCCTCCACATATGGGTTATCAGGTCAGTTCCGCAAGAGTAGGGAGGAGGCCAAACGACAGCAAAAGCCAACTCCAAACCTGGCGCCGCGCCAAGCAAAAACGCAACTTAGAGTAACGCAAGACAGACCGGTCCTTTCCCTTGCTGTTCCACATTAAGGGCCGAAGGATTCAACTCACAGAGCAGCGCAGGCAGCAGGTCTACACACAGATAAATAGCTGGCCCAGCCCTGCAGATGGCCCCTGCCCACACTAATTGGGGAATGAGCTCCCCCAGCTCAACAGAACAGGGTCCCAGGGACCCTCCCCAGCGGCAGCCACCTGGGAAGGAGATCACATTCCATCAGCTCCGGGTGACAATTCCCACGGTTGGCATGAGAAGACAGAAAATCCCCAAACAAACATGATTCACTCTTTAGATCGCAAGGATCGGGGCAGGACGCTGGGCGCCAGGGGAAGGCGTGGAGGGGCATCATTTCCAGGGGCTCTCTGCACCTGTTTGTAAGCACGCCTCTGCAAATAGCGCTGAGCAACAAGTTGCTAAAATGGCAAATCGGATGCGGCTTTTCCCCGAGAGTGCTTTGTCATGGTTGAGCCTCTCGCCCGAGAAATCATTGCCCCGGCGCCCGCGGAAGGAAGCTGGGGCGAGCCTGCGCTGAGCGTCGCCGCCGTGGCGGGGAGGGCCCTAGGGGCCTGGCGCCCGGGGACCCCGCACTCACCAGCAGCAGGCTCAGAGCCGAGTCGGGTCCGAGCTGCACAGCCATGGCCCCCGCTCCTAGGTACGCCCGCTTCAGCTGAGTCCCGAGCTGGCCCCGCAGCGGTCGCAGCGCATCCACAAGCACCTGCACAAACCAGCGGAGATCCAGGCTGAGGGTGGGAGAGGAGCGGGGGAGGACAGGCCAGGCTCACATGCAGTGGGGGGCCGCTGAGGGGGATGGTGGCAGGAAGGGGTGGGAACAGTGCTAAGGGGAAAAAATGCAGGCAAATAGGAAAAGCTGCAGGTTACTTAGAGGTGAACCATCCCCAGCCCCACTGAGCTGCACCAAAACGCAGCAACTGCACCAAACGCCAAATGGCAAAGCTCAGATTTTTAGCTGGTACCTTAGCCTGGGCAGCAGCTTTTCTTCCAACTGACAATTAAAAGAAAACATTCCCTGGTGCGGATAAACCCAGCAGCCCAAGCCACCCCCATTGCTGCATCTCTCAGCAATTCTGCAGTATAAACATGCTGAAATTCACAACCTACCGCCTGCAGGCTGATCAGTGTCTTCTTTCCTGCAGAAAGGTGCGTGCCTGTTGCAAAATCAAATATCTGGGAGCCAGAGAACTGAGGCTGGCCATGAGGCACCAGGAGGTCATTGCAGGCCTGCAAATGTCCTCATCATCCTCAAAGGAGGGGTCTGTTAGGAGCTGACCCTCTCCCACCTCTCCAAATCTACTTTCCTTCCCAAGTGGCCTGGAGCTGGGCTCCCCTTGGGGCTAACACACTTACAGGGAATCTGGAACCACCCTGCCTGCTCTGCTAGCTTCCATCTCCCTGCCTGTAGCACGTGGACGCAGCCTACAGAAGCTCTCTACCTCTCTCCTCCCTTCCTCCCTCCCTTTGCCCGCCCTTCCCTTTCCTCCCATCTCTCTACAGGGCTGCCTGGTAAAAAATTTGCAAGAGCCTCCCTGTCTCTTTGAGAGGCATAGGAGTCTAATTTGTAGCAAGGGACACTGTCTTAAGACAAAAAGGCAAATGAGCCCTGAAAGTCATATTGGGCAGAATTGTCTCTGGAAGATGTCAATGGAAAAGAAGGAGGAAGCCTGTCCAGTCTTGTTGGATAAAGTGCCTCAAAAGGTTTCACTGAGTCAAAGATTTAAGAGCATTAAGACATCATTTTATGAGCACTGCCAAGCTTGTAGCTTCTTATGGAATCCACATGCTCAGCTAACAATGGCGATTATTAGTTTTGCTGGAAATAATTTTTCCTTCCTTGGCAAATTTCTTTGATCACTCATCTCATGGTAATAACTTCCAAAATTCCTTAAAATGGGCAGGACAGTATGAAATGTAGCGATGTGGAAACAGTTTTCTAACAAGAAAAAAGCAATAGCCTTCAAAAGTTCCTATGCATGACTATAGCTGTCGTCCCCATATATATGATCTATACTTGTAAAAATATTTGTGACCATCACAGTACTTGTCACTGAGTATGTGCTAAAAAAAAAATCAAGTGAATGAGAAGATTCCTCCCTCACTGTTTGTCCTTATAGTGGCCCAATGAGATTAAACCAATATTTCACGTTCTCTGAATGGATTCTTCTCCAGGGCCTCCGGCTCATCTGGGAGGATCACACCCCACTCTCAGGTCCTGGAAATTCAGAGCACAATCTGGGTCGGCAAGCCTGGCCCTTCACAGAGCTGTCAGAACAATCTGGACATGCTGGCAGGTGTCATAGAAGTAAAAAATAGAATAATAATGATGTAAGGAACACATGTAGAGTATCGCTTTATCTTAACCCAAACTTGCATAAGTATTCAGCTGATATCTGATAACTATGTGGAGGGTTGTGCGACAAACTTCGTAGAAGATGCAGAGGTAAATTACAGCCCCTGCCCTCAGCAAGCTTTTAGTTTGGTAGATGCAATGAGATATGTACAAAAATCATTTCTAATACAAAAGAACGTGTGATAAATGCTACAAGGTTGCTTAAGAACAAATAGTTTGAGTAGAACAGAAAAGAGAATTTCATTTTTGTCTTTAAGAACATGCTCATGTTTGAGCTGGAACTTGAAGATTAAGCAGAATGTCTGTTTTATGAATTTTGTTTTCTGATTCTAAATGGATTTTATGCTTGAAAAATGTAGAAAGCATAAGGGAAAAAAGAGTTAATATCAAAGAAAGGAATTATGGGAAGATGGTTGAGTAGGAGGCTCCAGGACTCAGTCCCTCCACCAAAACAACTATTGAGCTGGCAGCAACTGTCTGAGTCAACTATTTTGAAACTCCAGAGTCCAACACAGCATCCAGAGAAAAGCAGGAGGAAGAGGCTGGTAAATTATGGTAAAGACCAGTAAATTACTCTTTTTTACCAACTAATGGTAACCATCAGTTACCATCGCTCAACTTCTACTTTCATGGCACATAGCAGGTGGTCCAGCCCTTAACATAGCTTGCTGGTGCCAGAAAGGGACATAAACACCTAGTTCCCCAAGATCCAGGGTGAGCCTTAGCCCATAGCTGATCACAACTATCATTAGATAACCTTAGATCACTGGGGTACCGGCTCTGGGGGCAATCGTTGTGGCCCACCCTGGACAAAGGCAGTGGATGGTACTTAAAGATGCTATGCTTCCTCAGAGCTGCAGAGAACATGTGGAAGGGCTTCATTTGTTGGATAGGACAAGAAAGTACAGCATTGGAGAGCTGTGAAAATAGGTCTTAGAGCCTTTCTTGGCCCCTGACTCATCCTCTATCCAGGGCAATTTGGAGCTAGCATTCCCTTTGTGGGTGCCTGGACTTCAAAAAAGACTGGGAAAGACTGACTTGGGAAACTCCTTCCTGACATGCCTCTCTCCCAGGATTTTCTCTCTAGACAAAAGCTGTTTGAGCCAATGAAAAAAGTGTAAGAAACAATTGAGGTAGAAGGCCTAGGGAAAAGGCTTACTTACTTTAAGTCTATCCCTACCAGGAGAGGAAGAAAGTCTGTTTCCTAGGAAGAAGATGGAGCATTCAAATTCTTGTAAACAATGGGATCCCTATGGCCACTAGAAAACACAAACCAAGGACAGCACACAAGCCCAGAAAACTCAGGGAAGATCCTGCACTTTGCATTCACCTTGGGTGGACCTTCCTGATCAGAGGGCTGACAGTCAAGAAAAAATATCTGTAATATCATCAGCTTAAAAAATAAATTTCAGAATTAACATTTTAATTACTAAAATGTAGAATGCACAACAAAACTGGCAGATATTCAAGAACCAGGAATTGATGGTCCATCCAAAAGGTGAAGATAGAATTCAGAAAGCAAGAATGAAGAAGACCAGACTGTTAACATTTCAGACAAAGATTTTAAAAAGTGATCTTCAATATGTTCAAAGAAATGAAGGAAAATATGCAGAAAGAACTAAAGGATATCAGGAAATCAATGAATGAAGAATATGAGAATAAGTAAAGAATTACCATATGACTTGGCAATCCCGCTTCTAGGCATATACCCCAAAGAATTGAAAGCAAGGACTCAAATAGATATTTCCACATCCGTATTCACAATGGCATTATTCACAATTGCCAAAAGATGGAAACAACCCAAGTGTCCATCAACAGGTGAAGGCATAAACAAAATGTGGTATGTATAGACAATGGAATATTATTCAGCCATAAAAGGAATAATGCTCTATACATGTGACAAATATGGATGAACCTTGAAGATATCATGTTGAGTGAAATAAGCCAGACACAAAAAAGAACAAATACTGTATGATCTCACTGATGGCGTTTCTGTTTGGGGTGATGGAAATATTTTGGTAATGGATGGCAGTGATGGCAGCACAACGTTGTGAATGTAATTAACAGCACTGAATTATGTTTTTATTTGAATATACTTAAAAGGGGAAATTTTAAGTTGTATTGTGCCACTAAAAGAAATTTGTTTTTTAAATCCATGTTGCTATACTACACAGACAGTAAACCCTAAGTTAAACCATGGACAACAGTTAGTAGTATAATTGATGAAAAATGTGTTTTCATCAATTGTAACCAATGTAGCACATCAATGCAAGGTGTTAATAATAAGATAGTATATGGGAATCCTGTATTTTATGCATGATTGTTCTGGTAACCCACAAAAAATAAAAGTTGATATTATTGCTTGTTTAGTTTGTGAAAGCTGCTAGAATGTAATATGCCAGAAATGGAATGGCTTTTTTAAAGGGGAATTCATTAAGTTGCAAGTTTACAGTTTTAAGTCTATGAAAATATACAAATTAAGGCAAGGCTATAAAAATGTCCAAACTAAGTCATCCAGGGAAAGATACCTTGGTTCAGGAAGGCCAATAACTTTCAGGGTTTCTCTCTCAGCTGGAAAAGCACATGGCGATCTCTACTAGCTTTCTCTCCTGGCTTCTTCAACAACTTCACTGGGAGCATTTTCTTTCTTCATCTCCAATGGTCTCTGACTGTGTCATCTCTGTTGGCTCTGGTGGCTCTAAAACTTTTTCCAAAATTGTTCCCTCTTAAAAGTCTCCAGTAGGCAATGCCATCTTGAATGGGTGGAGACACATCTCCATAGAATCCATCTAATCAAAGGTTGCCACTCATGGTTGGGTGACAACTCCATGGAAACAATAAAAAAAGATCCCTCCCAGCAATATTGAGTGAGGATTAAAGGATATGGCTTTTCTGGGGTACATAATATCTTCAAACTGGCACAGTGCCCTTTCAGCTACTGGGTATGGATAGAGGCAGGGCCCCATGCCATGGGAATCTAAGGCAGTTCAAGCCTTGAGAAGTCCAGGGTGCTCTCAAGATAGAGAGGGTGTCCCAAGAGCTTTTGTGGCAGTCCAACGTTAACATCTGCCTCAACACACTGCCTTCCTCTCTGCATCTTGCTCATGGTCCTTTTGCTTAGAAAGCCTTGTGCCATATCTATGTGTGTCTTAGTCCAGAGTCCCTGAAAAAATGGAGCCTGTGGCAAATCTCACGTGTGAAGATTTTGAGAGGAAGCACAATATCAAGGTAGCAAGAGGAAGGGAATGGGGAGTGAGGCTGGGGAAGAATGCAAGCAAGTATACCAAACCGTCATGGCAGAGGTAGCCTAATTGTGAAGCCACTCCCCAGGATGTCCATCAGGGAGAGGCAGGGGGAGCATGGCACCATCCTCTCCCTTAGTGCCTGACCAGGCTAGTCACATTACTCCTTAGGATATTCGCTTCCTTCACTTTGGTTTTCTTACCCAGCTCCTCTGAGCAGATAGAACTTGTCCATGTAAACCCAGGTGTGGTAGAACCCCAGCCTCTAGTCTGTCAGAAATAATCTGAGCGACAGAGCTGCTGAGGGTCCTACATGGTGGTGTGATGGAATCCGCTCCAAAACCTACTCCCATCCAGGGCTTGTGATGGAATTTGCCTCTAAACTGTCCCCACAACCCCAGTAGGTGTGTTGGAATCCTCCCCAAATGCGCCCCTCTAATGCACCTGATGGCATCTGCCCCAAAGCCTGACTGGCAACCTAAGACTGGGGCAGCTGACAACATTAGGAGTTGAAAGGACAGTGGCAGCAGTTAATCTGGTGGCCAAATCCCGGAGGGCAGGAGGGACCAGACCAAGCTGAGAGGCCCATAAACTGAGCCTGGTAAAATTATAAATGAGTTACAAGACTTTCAATGTCAAAGGCTATAGTCTCCATGAAGTCTTTCCTGACTTGCTCATTTGAGCATTCATAATTGCTATTTTTACATCTTCTACATTTCCATTATTTTGCAAGGGCTGTTTACTTACCTCTCTATATACCTACCAGAGAGGAGCAACCTGACATCAGGACTTGTGTGTCCTTTCCTTGTGGACACTTGTAGCTCTGAGCACCAAGCCCAGAGAGCAGTAAGGGTTGGATAATATTAAATTGTTCACCAATGGAGATGCCAAATGTTAAGGAAGAACAGAAAGGGCAAAAGGACAGGCCCCTAAGGAGCAAACAGAAGATTGGTACTTTGTGAGGAAAAAAAATGACAGGCTGAGAAGGCAGGTGGAGGAGAATCACACCCAGAATCAAGTGGTGATGGTTGTTCCACAAAGATACCTGGGGATATTATTGGAGTTTTGGGGGCAGATGTCAAGGTGCAAGGGATTATGGAGCAACTTGTGAGAAAGAGGAGTTTAGATTGAATGAGGAACAAGAGGGCTGGGCCTGCTGGTGAAGACCCATAGCCCCCTAGTAATGTCAGGGTTGACAGTGTCAATGGCGGGGGGGGGGGGGCGACACCGACAGCTCTACATCGGAGGAGCAGGCAGAGGCTGGTGGTTGAGCCTGGGACTGGGGAGGTGGGGGAAGGAGAGGGTGAACTGATTTTTCAGGTCTTGAAAACCCACTTTACTTCCACCCTCCCACCCTTAAGCTGGGATCATGAACACTCACCATTTTGCTTTGCTCTGTTTTGTTTATAATAAGGGTTATTAAATCAAAACATTGCATTATTTTTTGTTGCCTGAATCTCAGTGGGTTACAGCAAACACCTTCATCTGCTCTTGCACCTGTGGATCAACTGGGAGTCAACTCAGGCATCTGGGCACCAGCAGCTACAAATTATTGGGGTGAATATCAAAATCCGTTGAAATATGAGTTATTCAGCTCCTTTAAAAACCTTGCCCAAGAGCAACTGAGATCAAAGAGAGAAGAAATCATAGGGGACAGCAATCCTTTTCTCTAAATAGATGTGTCCCAACCTTGTCCAAAGTTACACCCTGAGAAAGCTGGGTAATTGATCCTCTTCAGTATGGTCCCTCCTAAAATCTCCTCAGCTGAAGGATGGTTCAGTATCATACCCTTCAAACACCATTACAAAAGCCAGCCTTTGAAAACTCTTCTGTATTTAGTGTGAGGATAAGACATCGATCATTGGCTCACTCATTGGTGCCTGCATAAATTGCTCCAAGTGAAAAATTTCTCTCAGAATGTAGTACAAGAAAAATGTCCGTCCCTCTTGAAGTAGCCTTGGCCTCTGAGTTGTTGCTGTGCTTGCCTTTGGAAATTGGAGTGCCTCTTGTGCCGTTTGCTGTTTGACCCGGGGCAAGTATCGCAAGGATGAAGTGAAAAACAAAGAAAATATCAGTATACCTTTTGTTGAGATGCACATTGTAGGCATTCTATAACTGTTAGTTCCTCTTCGTCCTGTTGTCATTCTGATTGTGAGAGTTAATCCAAGTTGGTGGATTTGACTGCCAGAATACCAAAGCCTAATTTTATTTTTAATTAAAACATATTATCATGGTTGGTGTAATTGCATCCCTCTTTTTTTCCTTGTTGCTGTTTTCCATTTTGATCCATATAGTATTACTCTTATTTAGCAGACCTTTTGTCAGTAAGCCACCTGAAATTATTTTTTTGGAAAAAGGCAACACATAAATTATTGTTTAATATATAAACTGCTCTTAAAGGTAAAGTTAGGCACACTGTGGAATATTTGCTGCTACTGAAACAGCAATTGTGAAAATTATTTAGAAATATGGAAAATGTCTGTTTGAGATACAATGTTTACTTGGCCATCAAATGATATATAAACTCTAATCACAACCATGGAAATATTTGTATTTCAAAAGAATATGAAGGAACATCTGCCTCTAGTAAGATGGAGTAACAGGAACCAAATTTACCCTCCCACTGAAAACAAAGGGAAAATGTACATAATATACGAAACAATACTTTTTAAGACACAGGACATAAGGCAACAAAAGACAGTGATCCTTGAGAGGTGGGAAACAAACGTGATAAGCCTTTCAGTTGTCCCAGTTTATTGCACTGGAAGCATTTCTAAGCCACAGAACAGAGGGGAAGATCAGGTGGAATCAAGTAGACTCCCCAAATGAAGGAGCCAGAGCTGAGAGCTGGGGAAGACCAAGACAGTCAGAGTCCACAGGACAGAGAACCCAGGAGGAAGGAGATACAGAGAGAGAGAGAGAGAGAGAGAGAGAGCCTCAGAGCTTGGCAAAGAGCCCACTTTGAGTATTTGTCTGAGCACTGATCCCCATATGCAAATGAGGGACCTACCTGAGGCTAGGGAAAGAACCTCCTGAAGCTATCAGAAGATCAGCACCTGGTACTCACACAGGGACAGGAATGGTGCCCATTCACATCAGCCAGACTGGGGAGCCTCATAATTCACGGTGCATAGCCTGATTGCAGGTCTGGATTCAGCTACCAAATCTTAAAAACAAGAACTGGAAGCAATTTCCAAGAAACTTCACAGTGTTCCCAAACAAATATAAATATAAATGTTCTATGAAGAACATTTATAGAAATAAAAAATATATACAGCACCCAACAAAGAAAAATTTTAAATGTCTGGCATCAATGTTGGATATGGAAAGAAGTAGGAAAATATGACACTTAATTAATGAAAAGTCAATCAATTAAAGTCAGTTAGAACTAATACAGGTGTATTAGCAGACCAAAGCATTAAAAGTTATAATTGCATTCCATATGTACAAAAAATTAAATAGAGATATGGAAGATATAAAAAAAAATTTGAACTTCCAAATATGAAAATCACAATGTAAGAAATAAAAAAAAAACCAAAACAAAACATTAGACAGAATTAATGGGAGATTAGATGTTAAAGAAGAAAACATTAGGGTACTTGAAAACATAGCAACTATCCAAATTGAAACACAGAGAAAAAAATTAGCAGAACAAAAAAAGCATCAATGAGCTGTGGGACAACTTTAAGCAGACTAATATGCATGCAGTGTGTTTCCCTGTAAAAAGGGAGACACAGAAAAAAATATTTGAGGAAATAAAGACCAAAATTATCCTAAATTTGATGAGATCTATAAATCTAAAACTCTAATATGCTGAACAAACTCTAAGAAACATGAAGAAAATTACACCAAAGCACATCATAATCAAATTACTCAACATGTATGCTGGTTTGAAATTATGTTCCTTAGAAAACCCATGTTTTTCTAGTCCATTCTTCTGAATGTAGACCTATTGTAGGTGGGACGTTTTGATTAGGTTATTTCCATGCACATGTGACCCACCTAATTCAAGGTAGATCTTAATTCTCTTTACCAGGGTCCTTTGTGAGAGGATAAAAAGATGAGAGATCTCAGAGAGGTTTTCAGAGAGAAAGAAAAAACTCTGGGAGAAGCTAAGAGAGAAAGAAATACCCAGAGACGTTCTATAGACAGAGGGAGAAAGGTCCTGAGAAGGCCACTGGAATCAGAAGCTGAAAGCAATGGTACCAGCAGACATCACCATATTCTTTCCCATGTGACAAAGGAACCCCAAATGCCAGCAGCCTTTCTTCATAGTCAAGGTATATTCCTCTTGATGTTTTAGTTTGGACATTTTCATGGTCTCAGAACTATAAATTTGTAACCTAATAAATCGCCTTTGTAAAGACAATCCATTCCTATTCTATTACATTCCATCAGCTTTAGAAACTGAAACAACCAGTAATAATAAAGTGAATTTCTTAAAATATCTTTAAAGAATGGCAACAAAAGTCTCATTTCAAACAATGGCAGCAAGAAAGCAGTGAAGCAAAATCTTTAACAGATAGTGCTGGAACAATAGAATATGTAATGCAAAAGCAAGAATGTCAATCCATACCTTACTATCATATACAAAATTTAACTCAATATGTATCATCAACCTAAACATAAAACCTAAAAGTATAAAATAGCTACAAGAAAACTTAGGGGAGAAAATCCTGTGACTTTGGGTTAAGCAGAAGTTTTTAACTATGACACAAAAATCACAGTTGATGAAAGAACAGATTGATAATTCAGACCACATCAAAATTTAAATGTTCATTCTTTGGAAGATACTGTAGGAGAATGAAAGCACAACTCAGAGATTGATAGAAAATACCTTCAACACATATATCTGATGCAGGAGTTGTATCAAGAACACACATAGAATTCTCAAAGGTCAATAACAGGAAAACAAACAGTGAAAAATGTGTAAAGAATTTGAATTAACACTTCACCTGAGAAGGTACATGCATGGTCAATAAGCACATGAAACTATGTTCAACATCATTAGCCAATAGGGAAATGCGAATTACAATCACAAAGAGATGCCATGGCACACCTATTAGATGGCTACAATTATAAAGTCGACCACACTGCGTTTTGGAGAGATGTAGAAGTCTGGTGGGAAGGCGAATGGCAATATCCACTTGGGAAAAGCATTACGGCAGTTTCTTAAAAAGCTGAACATAAACCTACCAAATGCGCCAACCATTCTGAGAGAAATGAAAGCTATGTCCATACAAAGATGTACAAATGAATGCTGGTTGGCAGCCATATTTGTAAGAGTCAAAAGCTGGAAACAACCCAAATGTCCACCAACAGGCACGTGTATAAACAGATTACATATCTGCATGATGAAATACGGTTCAGCCATAAAGGTCAAGTACTAAGGTCATGCTATAGCATGAAAGAACCTCGAGAACTTTATGCACTATGGAAGAAGCCAGATGCGAAAGACCACATATGGTTTTATTCCATTTGTAAGAAATGTCCAAAATCGGCATTAGAAATTAGATTAGTGTTTCCCTGGGGAATGACTGCAAATAGGTCCATGGGATCTTTTGGGATGATGGAAATGTTCTAAAATTAGGATTCTGGTGAATGATGTACAACTCGTATATTTACTAAAAATCATTGACTTATACACTGAAAATGGATGAATTTTCTCATACATAAATTATGTATTTAAAAAAGGTATTTTAGAAAAAGGACTGAACTATTGATACACACAACAACAGGATGAATCTCAAAGTAATGCTGCTGAGTGAAAGAAAGCAAACCTAAAAGAATATAAACAGTGTGATTCTATTTACGTAAAGTTCTAGATAATGCAAACTAATGTAGAGTGACAGAGAGCAGGTCAGTAGTTGCCTGGGAGTGGCGACAGTACATAGCAAGGAGCTGCAGGGAGGGATGACAAAGGGGGGCCAAGGGTATATATCCACTCTCGATTATGGCTGTGGTTTTATAGGTATAGTCATATGTCAAAACTTATCAACTTGTGCACTTTATCCTATGTCAATTTTACCTCAACAAAGCCACTCTTTTCAACAGAATGACTGGCAAGATAATTAAAAAAATAAAAATAAATTAGTTCTGTTAGAATGATTCAATTAAAGGTGATTTTAACACAGTTCAAATTTTTTAAAGTTAGCATTACATCATACTTTCAATAATGAAAACAGCTATTTTTGTAGGAATCATTTACTCCTTACCTAATGAGGAAAGTATGGAAACAGGAGGAACCAATTGATATCAAGCCCTTGAATAAAGCAATCCTCAACTGCGTTCTTGACCATTTGCTCTCCAATCTTGCCCTCACCCCAAGAATCTGCCCTGGGTAGCTGCTGGCACCCAGATGCCTGAGTTGGTTCCCAGTTGACCCACAGATGCAAGAGCAGATGCAGGTGTTTGCTGTAACCCACTGAGATTCAGGGTTTGCTAAGCAACAAAAAATAATGCAATGTTTTGATTTAATAACCCTCATTATGAACAAAACAGAGCAAAACAAAAATGGTAAGTGTTCATGATCCCAGCTTAAGGATGGGAGGGTGGAAGGAAAGTGGGTTTTCAAGATCTGAAAAATCAGTTCACCCTCTCCTTCCCCCACCTCCCCAGCCCCAGGTTCAACCACCAGCCTCTGCCTGCTCCTCCGATGTAGAGCAGTCAGTGCCGCCCCCACCACCGACAGTCTACCCTGACATTACTAGGGGCCTATGGGTCTTCACCAGCAGGCCCAGCCCTCTTGTCCCTCAGTCAGTCTAAACTCCAGCAGGTCTACTACAATGTTCCTCTGACATCCTGGCCTGACCAAAGGGACCCTATAGCCCTCCTCTGGCACATTCTCGCTGAGTGTCTTCCCCCACGTGTCTGTAAAAGGCTCCACACTGTCATATGGCTGTATCCAGGACCCCTGAGCAACCCTTGCCAGGCCCCAGCTAAAACAGCTGCATTCTCTCCCACCCCACTTCTCTCCATCCTACCCACTGGCCAGTGACCTGCTCTCAGATGGCAAGACCTTCAGGAGTCAAGCTCAGCTTGACCCTCCCTTCAGACACAGCACCTTGCTGCCAGGTGCCTCTGCTGGGCTGCCTGGGTCAACTTTCCCAGCCCCCATCACCCCCACACCCTTTCCCCAAGGCCCACAGTACAAACATGCAATAGCCTAGGGTTTAAGCCCGCTCCAGTTCCACAGTGAAATGAGCAGTACCATTTTAGGAAGTCATAAGAAATGGGCAACTCAATACACCCAAGCATCTTCAATTCAACATTAATATTTGTAGGTGTTTACATTAATTCTCCAACGACTTACTTTTAAAATTTTGTGCAAATTACATCTCCAGTTCACTCAGATCAGACCTAACTATTAGCGTCTTCATAGTGTGGCCCATTTTAACCACAGCTGAACAGTTTTCCTTCGTTTAGATCACGGTAAATTTTGACTATTTTGTGTCCTGTTATTTTTTCCCGTAGTCCTTATCTGGTAAACAGTGTCTAATTTTCCACCTCAGATTCAGAGTAAACAGCCTTGCCTTAAATTATCAAACTACAGATTATTCATTCTCGGCATGGTACACCTTTATCTGGTTTTCAGTTGCTGTGACTTACTAATGCAGGTGAACTACCAAGATGCACCTTTGTACAGCTGCCATTTATCTTCTTTTAAATTATTTCCTTACAAAAAATTATCCACAATTGGATTCCTAGGATAAAGCTAGAAATACTCTAATGAAGCCTAAATACTGCCCGTTTGAAGGATTAAGCTCAGATACAGAGTCATCTCCAAGCATGAGATGCTTTTCCTTGAAGTTTCCTTAGCACTTACCCTGATTTTAGGGTTTTTAATAGGTATAAAATTTACTTCAGAACTAATGCACATTTCTATTTCTTTCCTTATACAGAAATGTGGTTGAGTGTTTTTTGTTTTTTTCTGTGTCACGTATTTATATATTTGACTATTTCTCCATTGGAGACATGATGGTGATTTTAGAAATTTTATAAGCTCTTTATGTATTTTATACATAAAATTTCTATCTGTTACATTAGTAGATTTGTAAAATATCAGACACACGAAAGCATGTTTATTAACACTACCCTTACAATGTTTGAACTTTCTGTAATTATTGAAAAAAATATTTTATTTATTTGGCTGCTCTTCTCTTTTTGTCTTTACTTCAATTGCGCAGTTATTTAAACACCTTTCCTGTCTTTTCTTCATGACTTCTTTAATAATCTTAAAAAGGTCCCCTCTTAGGTTAAAATTTTTTAACAAACACTATTGTTTTCTATATGACTTTTTTTTTTTTTTTTTCGCATGGGCAGGCAGCAGGAATCAAACCCTGGTCTCCGGTATGGTAGCGAGAACTCTACCTGCTGAGCCACTGTGGCCTGCCCTATATGATTTTATTGCTTATTATAATTGAGTTAATTTTTACCATGTATAAAGAAATTATGTCCTTCATTGTTTTATTATTCTTATTTCCCATATGTTATATTTTTATATACATTGAGAAATATTTATGCACCTTTTATTTTATTTCAATGTCCGTATTTCTCCCTCTAATCCAAATCTGCAATCAGTTATTGCTCATTATTTTTTTTAAACAGGCTACTTTGTGAGATAATTATTATGCCCTCATAACCTTTCAATATTTTTGTCTATCTTTCCAAGTATACTGTAGAGTCAATTATCTTGAATTCTATAAAACATCAATGAGACCATTGGTGTTTTAATTGAAATTGTGTTATAACTACTAATTTGTAGCTTAATTTAGTCAGGAATAATTGCCACTTTTCTTTGATCTTCCCATCCATGCGTAGGATATATTTCTCTATGTTTTCAAGCCTTTTTTCACCCATTAAAATGTTGTAGGTTTGCGGGATAGACTTTATAGACCCTCACACTAGGTTAATTAACACATAATTCATTTTGTGGCTATGGTAGCTTGGAAATCTCTTATTATATTTTTAGCTGGCTAGTAAATGCATTTGAGTTGAGGACTGATGTGTATTGTTTTATTTTATGACCAGGAGTTTTTTTTTTTCAATGTTATATTATCTCTCAAAGCTTTCGGCTTGATTATATTAGCTCCCTAGGTGTATACCCATATTGTCTTCTGTGGTGCTCCTTTCAATTCTCATTTCCTTTTTGTACTTCATTATATCGACAAGGAAACATTAACTGCTGTAAAGTCGTCATTGTGAAAAGCCCTCTATCTTTCCCGTGGCTCATTCTGAAAAACTCATATACCACATTAAATCTGTCAGCAAAACCTGCAGGCTTTGCCTTTAAAATATCTCCACTCCTTCTTGCCCTCTCCACCCCTCGCTCTGCTCTCAGCCACCATCCTATCTCATGTAGATGGCTGCAATCTCTTCCTAGACACCGTCCACTCCCAAAGGAGCAGCGAGAGTGAACGCTCATGTCAGATATTGTCACACGTCTACTCACACTCTCCAAAGTCCTTAGAGTCCCTTGCAAAGCCCTGTGCGATCCCCACCCCCATCTGTCTAACTTTACCTCCTGCTATCCTGCCCCTCAGTCACCTCTCTCCAGCCACAGGAGAATCTACGCTATTCTTTGAGCACTCCGGATATGTCTCTGCTTCATGGCCTTTGCACTTGCTGATCCCTCGGCCAAGCCCACTCCTCCAAGGAGCTTGGCTTAACCCCTTCACCTGCTCCAGGTTTTTGCCCAAATGTCAGAGTCTATGGGAAGCTTTCCCCGGCTGTAAGACAATGTCCTTCTCCCATGTGCTGCCTAAGTCTTTCCTGTTTCATGTTCCTCTGTTGTACTTATTACCGCCTGAGATTTTATATAAGTATTTATTTCTTCTCTCCCTATCTAACTCCTTCCCATCTCCCCCTAAACTAAAACATAAGCTTCAGAGAGCAAGGAGAGCTGTCTGTTTTGTTCCTTACTGCATTCTCAGCATTGGAAGATACGTGAAAGTACACTGATGTTGTATATCTGGCTGAGGCCGAGTTGCTCTGAATATCTTGAAATTCTGTGTGATTTTTGCTCACAGTGTTAAGTGGACCTTTTAATCACGTTCAGAAAGAATATTTTCCCGATTTTTCACGGTTTTGATTAGGAATTTATATTGGATTGTATTGAACATTTTATCAGGCAGATGCAATTTATGTACCATGTCATCCTCTAGAGAGTTAATGAGTTTCACTAAAAAATTTCTCTCTTAAGTAGTTAAATAAGATGAATCTCCAGGGATATTGCTAAAAATATTGGCTATGTTGTTCTCCTGGGCTCATTGTCTTCTCATGGATACAGGCAAATTGTTGATACACCCAAAACCAAGAAAAAGGAAAGTCTAATCATTTAACCAGCATAAATATTGAGTAACTTGGGTACAAAATGCATTGCTGACACATTTCAAATTGACCCCTGTGATTACGTGCTATTTATTTGTGTATATAACACCGAGTAATGACTGAGTGTGGGTTAGTTGATGCAAGTTCTGGTTATCAACCACTACCTTTACACAGATGATATTGGGCAGTCATGTCGCTATCACAGACACTGAGTTATACTTTTTTTAAACTTTTTTACCTGACATCTTTGCCAGTATTTGGCAAATTCCCTGTTCCCTATTAGTTCCTCCTAGTATTTACTAAGCCCACAGGTAAGAGGAAGGAAAGGTAAACTTATCAACTTAGGTTTTAACTCTAACATATCTATCTGTGATACCAGGCCCAGGTGTCCTGAATGGGAGCCTGGAAGAAGGGACATTATGTAAAAAATAAGGAAATCTGAATAACGTGTGGTCCTCAGTTAATAATTTTGTGTCACTGCTGGTTCACTAATTGTGACAAATGTATGATACTAATGTAAGGATATGATAATAGAAGAAACAAGAGATGGGGTATACAGGAACTCTGTACTTTTGCAATTTTTCTATAAATCTCAAACTCCTCTGAAATAAAACAGTGTATTTGAAAACCAGACTTGCTAATGTAGCTGGAACTTGACCAAATAAAATAATTATCATTTGCTTTCATAATTGAGATGGAAATAAGTTCCAAACCTGTATAACAAAATTTTAATAACATATTTCACAGGTAAATTATAATTTAATATTATAATTAAATTATAATATTAAATTATATAATATAATTTTTGAGGCACTTTTCCTTCAATTTTGTGAATATTTCAAAAAAAATTTGTCTTGAATTATCTAGAGATTGTCTTAATATTCCATGCAGCACTTATTTTTGAAACCTATCTTTCTAAAAAATACAAGCAAGTAATATAAGAAAATTGGAGCCTAGATTATAACCTCTTATAGCAGACAAACTTTGTCTGAAGTTTGTAAATGTATTTCTAGACTCTGAGACACTGAGCTACATGTGGATAGGCTGGTATTTCCCTGGAAGTTTGAGTAACTCTGTGACACCTGAGACTCAGAAATGGAGTCTGGCGGTCCTGAAAGTTAGCATAGCTTTATATAATAACAACAGTTAAAATAACTGAAAAAGAGATCAGGCTTCAATGAGAGATAAAACAAAGCTGATCTGGCTGGGGCTAAGGTAAATCAGAATACAGGTAAAAGATAATAGCGTATGTAGTCTAAACCATCAACTACACTGTGAGAACAAAGGCAGAGAGGTTTATTTTGTCTAGAACCTAATTTTCTGTAACACACAATCTAAATCAACCTGTCTGTACAGCTCATTTAAACAACCCAAACTCATAGAGCCCAGAACAGGAGTGAGACTTTGTAATTCTGTGTAGTTTAGTATGATGTCCAGATACATCCAAGACTATGGTGGGCTGATAATTCAAGGGTATTGGTAGAATTTCTTGTACCAAAGAAAAAAATATGGAATTATTTAACTTTCCCATCTGGGAAACCCCAGGTACCCTCTCAAACATTCAGAATCCCCAAGAAAATGGGTCAGACCTTTGATTTTGAGGCTTGTCCAAATGAAACTTATTTCTGTAGTGAAGAAGCTAAGACTACATATAATGAAGCCTAAGAGTTGCTTCCAGAAACCTCTTTTACTGGTCAGTAATGGCCTCTCTCTCTCTAAGCCCAACCCTGTAAGAAAAATCATTACCCTTTCCCCTAACTGGGATGTGACATTCAGGGGTGAAATTCTCCCTGACAATGTTGGGCGTGACTCACAAAGATAAGTCTGTTTCTGGCATGGTGATATTGACAACACCTTCCTGACCAAAAGGGGGAAGCGAAGTGTAATAAAATAAGTCATCAGTGACTAAGCGATATCAAATAGAGTTGAGGGGTTATTCTGGAGGTTACTTTTATGCAAGCTTCAGCTAGATATTGCTAATTGCTGTGGTTTGCCAAGCCCCAACTAACATCACTCCTGTTAATGCTTAAGAACACCGAGGACTCTGAGAATCTACACAAGCTTCATGCACTAGGTTTACTTTCTTGGAAACTATAACTTCTAGAGGGTTACTAGGCCAGATAAATCATGAAACCCAGAGCGACCAGCCTCTCCAAGATTATCCAAATGATTACATTCCCCTACTCTTTATTGTCAACACCCCTTCTCAACATGAAAAAGTCAGAATGGACATTATCCGAAGATCCTTATAATTGGGAGAAAGATCAAAGGAGAAGAAGTAGTTATAACAGAGAATAAAAGGTTTAACAAGTGAGTATGACTGCTGAATCACTATATTGATATTTACTTTAGCCTCCAATGTTTTGGAGTAGATAGAAGGAAAAATATAAAATAGTGGAATGATAACCCATAACAAACTGTGAAATCTGTTCTGTAACTACTTTTTGAAGTGTACTTTGAAAATTACTGCTTTTTCTTTCTTTTCTTTGTATATGTTATATTTTACAATAAAAACATTTAAAAAGATAAGCAAGTAAGATAACAAAACTAGTCCTAATCTGTACATGGAACAGTAAATAAAGAATAGGTATGAACTTTTCAGGGGCAAAATGGCAGTGCAGGGAGGTGTGGAATTTAGTTAGTATTCTAGGGCAACTAATAAATAGCCAAGAACTGTCCAGAACAACTGTTCAGGGACTTCTGTGACCACACACACATTGTACACCAGCCTATAATGGGTGGAAGAGCTGAGATCACTGCACGGAACTCTAAGTAAGTCTCCCAAATTGTGTGGATGTTGGCACCCCACCCGCACCCCTGGCATAGCAGGCTGTTTTAGAGACACTTCTGCCTGAGAAAAAGAAGCAGTCTCTTCCAGGAGCAAGCTAACACTTCAAATGAGATACAAGAATTGAAAAGAGCTAATTAAGGATGTTCAGACAAGTCTTCTAAATCAAATAACTGATTTGAAGTAAGATATGGTCAAAGAGATGACAGCTATAAAGAAGACATTGAGCAACCATAAAGAAAAACTCAAAAGCTTGAAAAAACAAATGGCAGAAATTGTGGGAAAGATAATCACAATAGAAGAGATGAAAAACACCATTGACAGCAGATTTGAAGAGGCAGAAGACAGGATTGGTAAACTAGAGCACAAGACATCTGAAATTCTACATACAAAAGAACAGACAGGGAAAATAATGGAAAAATGTGAGCAGGGTTTCAGGGAATTGAAGCACATAAATACAGATATGGGTGTCTCAAAAAGAGAAGAGAAAAGAAAGGGGGTAGAAAGAATAGTAGAGGATATAACCACTGAAAATTTTCCAATTCTTATGAAAAACATAAAATTGCAGATCCAAGAAGCACAGCATATTCCAAACAGAAAAGATCCAAATAGACCTACTCCAAGACACTTACCAATCCGATTGTCAAATATCAAAGACAAAGAGATAATTCTGAAAGCAGCGAGAGAAAATCACTCCATCACATACAAGGGAAGCTTGGTAAGACTTTGTGTGGACTTCTCAGTAGAAACCATGAAGGTGAGAACGCAGTGGTATGATCTATTTAGATAGTGAAAGAGAAAAACTGCTATCCAGGAATTTTATATCCAGCAAAACTGCCCTTCAAAAATGAGGGAGAGTTAGAAATATTTTCAGACAAGCAGGCACAGAGAGAGGTTGTGAGCAAAAGACCTGCTCTACAAGAAATACTAAAAGGAGCACTACAGGCAGATAGTAAAAGCCAGGGAAGAGAGTCTGGAGAAGAATGTAGAAATTAAGATTATTAGTAAAGATAAAAAAGAGAAAAAATAAGATATGACATATAAAATCTAAAAGACAAAATGGTAGAAAAAGTACTGCCTTTATAATAATAACATTATATGTTAATGGATTAAATTCCCCCATCAAACATAGACTGGCAGAATGTACTGTAAAACGGGACCCATCTGTATGCTGTCGACAAGAGACTCACTTTAGACCCAAAGACAAAAATAGATTGAACATTGCAAGGTGTTCAAAACAGGATGGGATAAGGAAAACTTACAGTAAGTGGAAACTAGTATCTATAGTTAACAATAACATTGTAATATACTTCCATGAATTGTAATAAAGCTTAATACCAAAGCTAATTGTCAGTAACAGGGGGATATAAGGGAGGGGTGTGGGATTCTTGTGGCTTCTCCTTTTTATTATTTCTTCTTCTTTTTTTTCCTCTTTCTCTGAAGAAGAAATGGAAATGTTCTCATATAGATTGTAGTGGTGAATGCATGACTATGCGGTTATACCAGGAGCCGTTGATTATTCATTTATGATGGATTGCATGGTGTGTGAATAAAACTGTTTAAAAAAATAAAAAGAAAGATACAAATGCTGGGAAAACATGTAGAGAGAGAGGTACTATTCTCTGTTGGTAGGGATGTACAATGGTGCAGCTACTTTAAAGGACAGTGATTCTGCAACCCTGTTATTAGGTGTAAGCTTGGAAGAACTGAAAGCAGGGTCACGAATGTACATTTGGTTGGGGGTTGCCAAGTTATGATAGGTTTCAATGTCTAACTGAAGGTTGCATAAAAGTGACCACCAGAGTAGACTCTTGACTCTTTTTGAACTCTCTCAGCCACTGATACTTTATGAGTTACACTGATACTTTATTAGTTTCCCCCTTTTGGTTAGGATGGCATTGTTGATCCCATGGTTCCAGGGCCAGACTCATCCCTAGGAATCGTCTCCCATGCTGCCAGGGAGATTTTCACCTCTGGATGTCATATACCATGTAGGGGGGAGGGCAATGATCTCACTTGCAGAGTTGGGTTTAAAGAGAGTGAGACCACACCTGAGCAACAAAAGAAGTCCTCCAGAAGTAACTCTTTGGCCTACCTACATAAGCTTCACAAGATCATAAGCTTCAAGATCAAGGGCTCAGCATACTGATTTGGGTGTCCCTAATGTTTGACACAGTATCAGGGGATTTCCTGATGGTAAAGTTTAATAGTTCCTTATTATATCTCCCATCCCTCAATGGAGTTCGATGATACTTTTTTGCTTTTCTGCTTAATATATTCTAGGATGTAACCAAGCTTTACATTAAGCTATACAGGATTAAAGGCCATCATTCTTATCTCTAAATACTAGGTTATAAATATGTAAAACAGACTCTCAAAATCCAGAAATAACAATTACCACTCTGGATTCAATGTGTCTGCTATAAGAGCTTGCAATCTAGGCCCATGTTTTCTTATAAGCATTTCCAAAGGAGGCCATACAGTAATTGTTCTTTCATTTCTGGCTTATTTTGCCTCATCAAATGACCCACAGTTTCATTCACATCCTTGCATGACTCATGACTTCATTTCTTTTTGTAACAGCACAATATTCAATCATATGTATACACCATTGTTCAACAATCTACTTCTCAGTTGGTGCATCCTTCACCCACCTGCATTCATTAGGTATCATGTATAATACCCAAAGTCCACCATATATCAGCACTCTCAATTTTAGATAACTTCATTGTTCTCAAGAGAAGGATAACCAATAAATAAATGCACACTCACCAAATAGAAAGTCTAAATGTTCCCTTAACTCTTGTTCCTCACCCATTATTTACCCCTGCTGTTGCTGTGGTACTGTTGATAGCCCATAGCATGCAATAGCCCATAGCATGCAATAGCAGTTTTCCCCTGTACCCTGGACTTAAACACACTTTGTACATGAATCATACCTTTGAAGTATTTCTTGCAAGAACTTATTTATATTTCTTGTGTTGATCAGTGGGATGCATAGGTCTATACAAGCCCTTTCAATAATGTTCATATATAATCTGGTAATATTACTTGTAGACCCACTAGAGAACCACCTTCACTTCTAACTATTCCCTTACATTTGAGTTCTACCTCATAAGCTAACTGTTCACCCACCTCTAGCATCTATGTCTCTAAGTCCCCTATATTCTATATTATAGTCTCTGATTTTTACCTTTACCATAGTCATAAAAGTGGAATAGTACAGTATCTATCATTTTGGTTCTGGCTAATTTCACTCAGCATTATGTCCTCAAGGCTCATCTATCTTGTCATGTGCTTCAGTATGTATATTTCATCTCACTGCTGCATAATATTCCATCGTATGTATATACCACATTTTGTTAATCCACTCATCTGTTGATGGGCATTTGGATTGTTTCCATCTTTTGGTGATTGTGAATAACATTACTATGAACATCGGTGTGCAAGTGTCTGTTTGTGTCACTGCTGTCACTTGGTATATAACAAATAGTGCTATTACTGGGTCATAGGGCAACTCAATATTTAGTTTCCTAAGGAACCACCAAACTGTCTTCCATAGTGGCTGCACCACTCACTATACATTCCCACAAGCAGTAGGTAAATGTCCCAATTTCTCCATGTCCTTTCCAACATTTATAGTTCCCTATTTGTTTAATAGCAGCTGTTCTTATAGGTGTGAGGTGATAACTCATTCTAGGTTTGATCTGCATTTCCCTTATAGCTAATGAAAATGAGCATCTCTTCATGTGCTTTTGAGCTATCTGTTTTGCTCTTAAGAAAAATACCTATTCATATCTTTAGCCCGGTTTATAATTGGTTTGTTTGTTCTTTTGTTGTTGAATTTATATGATTTCTTTATGTATTCAGGATATCAACCCTTTGTCCAATGTGTGATTTCCAAATATTTTCTCCCATTGAGTTGGCTGCCTCTTCACCTTTTTTTGACAGTCTTTTGAGGTGCAGAAGGATTTGATTTTGAGGAGTTTCCATTTATCTATTTTTTCTTTTGTTGCTTGTGCTTTGGGTGTAAAATTTAGTAAGCTACCTCCTATTACTAGGTCTTGAAAATGTTTCCCTACATTTTCTTCTAGAAACTCTATGGTGCTAGCTCTCATATTTAGGTGTTTGGTACACTTTGAATTAATTTTTGTATAGGGTATGAGATAAGGGTCTTCTTTCATTCTTTTGGCTATTAATATCCAGTTCTTCCATGTCCATTTATTGAAAAGACCATTTTGTCTCAGTTCAGTGGATTTGGGGGTCTTATCAAAAAATCAGTTGACCATAGATTTGGTGGTCTATTTCTGCCCTCTTGATTCAATTCCATTGATAATACGTCTATTGTTGTGCCAGTGACATGCTGTTTTGACTACGGTGGCTTTATAATAAGTATTAAAGTCAGGAAGTAATAATCCTTCCACTTCATCCTTCTTTTTTTGGGTGCTTTTAGCTGTTTGGGGTCTCTTTCCTTTACAGATGAATTTGGTAACTAGCTTTTCCAAGTCCTCAAAGTAGGTTGTTGGAATTTTGATTGGTGCTGTGTTGAATCTGTAGATCAATTTGGGTAGAATTGACATCTTAACTCTATTTAACATTCCTATCCATGAGCAGGGAATGTCTTTCCACCTATTGAGATCTTCTTTGATTTCTTTTAGCAATATTATGTAGTTTTTGGTGTACAAGTCATTAACGTCCCTAGTTAAGTTCATTCCTAAGTACTTGATTCTTTTAGTTGCTATTTTGAATGGAATTTTTTCCTTAACTGACCCTTCAGTTAGACCATTGTTTGCGTATAGGAACATTACTGATTTTTACATATTAATTTTATATCTTGTCACCTTGCTGAATTTGTTTATTAGCTCAAGTAACTTTGTTGTAGATTTCTCAGGATTTTCCTAGTATCACGTCATCTGCAAATAATGAAAGTTTTACTTCTTCCTTTCCAATTTGGATGTCTTTTATTTCTTTGTCCTGCCTGATTGCTCTAGCTAGAACTTCTAATACCATGTTGAATTATAGTGGTAACAGAGGGGATCTTTGTCTCATTCCTGATTTTAGTGGGAAAGCTTTCAGTCTCTCTCTCCAATGAGTACAGTGCTGGCTATTGATTTTTCACATATGACCTTTATCATATTGAAGAAGTTACCTTTGATTCCTATCTTTTGAAGTGTTTTTATCAGAAAAGGATGTTGAATTTTGTTGAATGCTTTTTCAGTGTCAATCTGGATGATCATGTGATTTTTCCCTTTCATTTTGTTAATGTGTTGTATTACATTAATTGATTTTCTTGTGTTGAACCATCCTTTTATTCCTGGTATAAACCCTGCTTGGTTGTGGTGTATAATTCTTTTAATGTGTTGTTGGATTCGATATTTTGTTGAGAATTTTTTCATCTATGTTCATTAGGGAGATTGGCCTGTAGTTTTCCTTTCTTAGAGCATCTTTACCAGGTTTTGGTATTAAAATGATATTAGCTTTTTAAAGTAGAGTTCCTTTTTCCTTAATTGTTTGGAAAAGTTTCAGCAGGGTTGGTGTTAGTTCTTTTTGGAATGTTTGGTTAAATTCCCCCAAGAAGCCATCTGACCCTGGGCTTTTCTTTGTAGGAAGATTTTTAATGACTGATTGAATCTCTTTACTTGTGATTGGTTTATTGAGCTCTTCTATTTCTTCCTCAGTCAGTGTAGCTTGTTTGTGTGTTTCCAGGAATTTGTCCATTTCATCTAAGTTGTCTAGTTTGTTGACATGTAGTTGCTGATAGTATCCTCTTATAATATCCGTTATTTTTTCAGGATCTGTGGTAAAGCATCCCTTCTCATTTCTGATTTTGTTTATTTGCATCCTCTCTCTTTTCTCCTTTGTCAGTCTTTGCTAGTGGTCCATCAATTTTATTGATTTTCTCAAGGAACCAACTTTTGGTTTTATTGATTCTTTCTATTGTTCTTTGTTCTCTTATTCATTTAACTCTTGCTTTAATCCTTGTTATTTCTCTTTGTCTATTTCCTTTGGGGTTAGTATGCTATTCTTTCTCAAGTTCATTCAGGTGAGCAGTTAAGTTCTCGATTTTTGCTCTTTCTTATTTTTTAATACTGAAATTTAGGGCAATAAATTTCCCTCTCAGCACAGCCTTTGTCACATCCTATAAGTTCTGATATGTTGTATTCCCATTTTCATTCATCTCCAGATAGCTACTGATTTCTCTAGAAATTTATTTGACCCACTGGCTTTTTAAGAGTGTGTTATTTAATCTCCATATATTTGTGAATGTTCTCATTCTTTGGTGGTTATTGAGGTCCAGCTTCAATCTATTGTGATCAGAGAAAGTGCTTTGAATAATTTCAATGTTTTTAAATTTATAAAGACCTTTTTTGTGCCCCAGCATATGTGCTGTCCTGGAGAACATTCCATGAGCACTAGAGAAGATGTATATCTTGGTATTTGGGGCTGTAATGACCTATATATGTCTATTAGGTTGAATACATTTATCAAGTGGTTTAATTTCTCTATTTCCTTGTTGGTCTTCTGTCTGGTTGTTCTTTCTATAGAGGAGAGTGGTGTATTGTATGATTATTGTTGAAGCATTTATTGCTCCCTTCAGTTTTGCCAATGTTTGTCTCATGTACTTTGGAGCTTCTTGATTGGGAGCATAAACATGTATGATTGTTATTTCTTCTTAGTTAATTGTTCTTTTATTAATATATAGTGTCCTCCTCTGTCTCTTTAGATGTCTTTACTAACTTAAAGTCTATTTTGTCTGATATTAGTATAGCTACTCCTGCTTTCTTTTGGATACAATGTACATGGAACATCTTTTTCCATTCTTTCACTTTCAATCTATTTGTATCCTCATGTCTAAGATGAGTCTCTTGTAAGTGCCATATAGCTGGATTAAATTTCTTACTCCATTCTGCCAATCTGTATCTTTTAATTGATAAATTTAGTCTGTTAACATTCAAAGGTCTCACTGAAAAGGTGTTTCTTGAATCCATCATCTTATTTTTTGGATTTTATTTGTCAGATCTAAATATTCTCTCCCTCTTTCTCTTTTTATCTGTTAAGTTACCCTTACTGGTACTCTTCAGTTCTGTGCCCTCTCCCAGACCTCCCTCTTCTGCTTTTTTTTCAATTTACATAACTCTGTTTAGTATTTCTTTTAAGTCTGGCCTCTTGTTGACAAATCCTTTCAGGATTTGTTTGTCTGTGAACATTTTAATCTCTCCCTCAGTTTTGAAGGACAATTTGACTGGATAAAGAATTCTTGGCTGGAAGTCTTTCTCTTTCAGGATCTTAAAAATAACATACCACTGCCTCTCACCTCCATGATGCCGATTGAGTAGTCTGAACTCAGTCTTACATGATTTCCTTTGAATGCAGTAGATTTTTTTTTTCTGTTGCCACTTTCAGGATTTTCTGCTTCTTTTCAACATTTGACAGACTGATAAGTATATGTCTTGGGGAAGGCCTATTTGGGCTTATTCTATTTGGAGTTCATTGAGCTTCTTTGACTTATATTTATGTCCTTTATAAGGGTTGGGAAGTGTTCCCCCATTATATCCTCAACTAATCTTCCTATCCCTTTACTCATCTCTTCTCTTTCTGGGACACCAATAAGTCTTATATTAGCGTGGTTTGTTTTGCCCATCCTTTCCCTGAGATCCAATTCAAATTTTCCATCTTTTTTGACATTTGCTGTTTTAAGTGTTCAAAATCAGTTGTTCTGCCCTCTAGTTCTCTTATTCTTTCTTCTGTCTTTTCAAATCTGCTGTTGTGCATACCTAGCATTTTTTTTTATTTGGTCTACAGCCTCTTTAATCCCTGTAATATTGGCTATTTTTCTATTTATTATTTCTAATTCTTCTTTATGCTTTTCTAGTGTCTTCTTGATCTCCTTTATGTCATTAGTCATCCCGTTTATTTTATATAGTCGAGTTATATAAACATCTTTGATTAGTTGTTCCAACTTCTCCTATGGTATTTTAATTTGGTCATTAGACTGGGTTATATCTGTCTGCACTGTGATATGCTTGGTGATCTTCTGTTGTTTTCACAGCATTTAAATATCCTTTTTTTTTTTTTTTGGCATGGGCAGGCTCTGGGAATTGAACCCAGGTCTCTGGCATGACAGGCAACAATTCTGCCAGTGAGCCCCATTGCCTGCCTGGCATTTAAATATCTTGATTGGTTTACTTTGGAAGTTGATTTCCTTCAGTAGTCTAAAGCCTTGTATTCACGGGATGGATGTGTAGCAGAATGCAGGTCACAAGGCGGGGCACAATGGTGTGGTGATGCATTGCAGCGCCGGTATAGGCGCAGGTTGGAGATGCTACACTGGTGCCTGTGAGCTTGGGTGCCCAGCATGGGGGGGGAGGATGTGGCTGTGCGGTATACCGGTCTAAGGGGCAAGGCCCTGTTGTGCATGGTCTAGGGCATAGGGCCGTTTGTGTGCATGCACAGAGCTAGAGCAACTAGATTACACCGGCATGGGCTGTGTAGGTCAGTGCTTTCCTGGAGCTTGGAGGTGCAACTTGGGGCCATGCATATTCGTGCATCTGAGAGTGCCATCCATAAACTGATGTACCTGTGTGCAGAGCTCAGGGGAGTGGGGTTGGACTGTATGACTGCATGGGCTGGGGGTAGGTGTAGCCTGGGTATGGAAGTAAGCACCAGCAGCCTTTATGGACTGGTAAAAGCCTGAAGGGGTCAGGGACTGGGAGGTAGGGCTTGGGAAGGGCTTGTGCAGGAGAGGTGGGTTGGGTTGGGCTGCAGATTGTGGGACAGGTACATGCATGAGGGGTTGGCAAGGTGGGGATGCTTGGAGTGCAGAGAGGGGGGCAGGTGATGGGGTTCAGGTGCATGGAGTGTGGGATGAGTTGTGGGCCACAGGGCTGCACTGATGAGAGTAGCACATTCAAGGAATGTACCTTGGTTTACTTCCAAGTCCCTGTCTCCCCGTCCATGCACTCTTGAGGGCTTTGGGCTTCTGCTTTAGGCAGTTTGCACCAGCTATATGGTCTCCAGTTTTCTGCCTCTCAGTTCCTGAGCTTTTGCACCAAGTCTGCCCTATGTGGTGCAGAAGACTCTCCCAGGTCACTTACACCCTGGAATTGCTGTCTCAGTTGCCCTCCCTCTCTTCTCTAGGTGTTCCTTGGAGCAGGGTTGAACTCGACTATCTTATTCTGCCATCTTCCCAGAACTCTGTTTCGATACTGGTTGTATTTTAAAACTTCAACTTCTGTATGAGACCAAAAGAAGAGACATCTGTTTGGTACAAAATTTTTATTTTCTAATTTAACCTTGTATGGTCAGTTTATTAAAACAACATAATTACATGGAACCTTGAATAGACAATGAAATCTTGTTATTTTGTACAGGTTAGTGCAATACTTCAATACACACCAGAGTGTTATGGGCAGAAAATAAATACATCACCTTGAGGGACTGGAGAAAAATGTGGGACTATCAAACTTCCTAACTAGAGAAGTCCTGATATTCTTACAAGAATTTGGGACTCCCAATTTAATAAGCCAGGTCCTCAATCTTGGGGCTTGCTGTTATAAAACTTATTTCTACAAAGGAAAAGCTAAGCTTACTTATAATTATGCCTAAGCGTCACTCCCAGAGAACTTCTTTTGTTGCTCAGATGTGGCTTCTCTCTAAGCCAACTCTGCAAATAAACTGACGATCCTCACCCCTACATGGGACATGATTCCAAGGAGTGTAAATCTCCCTGGAAACATGGGACATGACTCCTAGGGATGAGCCTGGCTCTGGCATCATGGGATTGAGAAAGACTTCTTGACCAAAAAGGGAAAAAGAAATGAAACAAAATAAAGTTTCAGTGCTCAGAGTCTTCAATAGAATTAAGAGGTCATTCTGGAGGTTATTCCAGTGCATTGTATAGATATTTCTTTTTAGTGTCTAGTATATTAGAATAGCTAGAAGGAATTACCTGAAACTGTTGAACTGTAATCCAGTAGCCTTGATTGTTGAAGTTGATTGTAAAATTATGTAGCTTTTACAGTGTGATCACGTGATTGTGAAAACCTTGTGACTGACACTCCCTTTATCCAGTGTAAGGGCAGATGATAAGAAAATAAAAGACACAAAACAATAGGGGCAGCAGGGATATGAAATGTTTGGGGTGCTCTTTTTTATTTTTAGGTGTTTTTTTTGGAGTAATGAAAATTTCTAAAATTGACTGTCGTGATGAATGCACAATTATATCAGGAATCTGTGAGCCATTGATTTCATAATTTGGATGATTATATGCTTTGTGAATATATCACAATAAAACTGCATAAAAAAGAATAAGTATGGATCTTTTTTTTTTCAAACAGTGCTATGATAAATATCTTTGGATAATTAATGAACCTTTTGTAAAATATATAACAGTAGTTGCATTTTCCTCTTTAACATTTGATTTTTGTGCACTATTTTTGCTTAAGCCAATGCATATCTCTACAAACAGAAAAAAATACGGTATATCCAGTGGGATCAAACCAAAGTTCAGCCCTCCCAGGAAACAGATGTCAGCCAGCCAAGTAACATCCGCAAAGATGGAAGAGCTCGGGTTCTGCTTGTGTGATGGAAAGAGGAGCACTAGCCTGAAGGAAAATGCCCTGCTGCTCAGCAATGAGTGGTTATCCATCATCATCCCTTGGGAACCAAAGGAGTCAGGCCCCTCAGGTCTGTAAGCTGAAGATGTATGACCCAAGTGCAAAGTTAGAATTCTTTACTTATCACCCAAGCAAATGTCAGGACAGAAAGTCAAACAAAGAGCTGGCAGCAAAGATGCCTTTAGGCTTACAGCTCAGCAATGCTATGAACCCTGTCCCTACATTTTAACTCCCCACATCTGCCTCTTTCAGAAGAATTGAGGCTAAATATTCTCCAGCAAAGCATTTTAGAAGGTGCAAAGGGGGGTGGGAATGAATCTTAGGAGATAATTCCAAATGTCTAGCTTCCATGACCATGAACAAATCTGCCATTGTTGTTTTTTGTAAATATTTTAAGTATAAATAACATTTGCCAATGTAAAAAGATAGCAACAAATATTTCCTCATCATGCACTAAATATGCTGTTCTAGTTTGCTGGCTGCTGGAATGCAACACACCAGAGACGGACTGGCTTTTAATAAGAGGGAATTTATTTTGTTAGTTCTTCAGAGGAAAGGCAGCTAACTTTCATGTGAGGTTCTTTCTTATGTGGGAAGGCTCAGGGTAATCTCTGCTGGCCTTCTCTCCAGACCTCTGGGTTCCAACAACTTTCCCCAGGGTGATTTCTTTCTGCATCTCCAAAGGCCTGGGCTGAGCTGCGAGCACTGAAATGAGGTATGCTGAGCTGCTTAGACTGTGCTACGTTGTACTCTCTCATTTAAGCACCAGCCAATGAAGTCAAACGTCATTCACTGCAGCAGGCACGCCTCCTAGCCGACTACAGATGTAAACCACCAACAGATGAGGTTCACGTACCATTGGCTCATGTCCACAGCAACAGAACTAGGTGCCTTCACCTGGCCAAGTTGACAACTGAATCTAACTACCACATATGCTATCTCTACTAAAGCTCTTAGGGAAAAGTTTATTTAAAAATATTAAAATTGGATATATGTAATGTTAGCACAATAGTGTAAGTTTAACTAACAAAGCTGAGTGTGGATATGGTTGAAAGAGGAAGGCTAGAGTCATGTATGTCACCAGAAAGAAAGCTAGAGGATAAAATCTGGGACTGTATACCTTAGCAAAATGTTGTGGGCAATGATGGTGGTTAGTTGTATAAATATAAGAAAGTTCTTACATGATTAGAACAAAAGTACATCACTATTACAAGGTGTTAATATAAACCAAGGCCTGTAGTTAAGAGTAATATTGCAATGTTCTTTCATTAATTGTAACAAAGACACTATACCAAAGCTAAATGTCAATAACATCAGGGTATAAGGAATATGGGATTTTTTTTTCCCAAAGAAATGAAAATGTTCTCATATTGATTCTGGTGTTGAATGCCTAACTATGTGATTATACCAAAAGTCATTAATTGTACACTTTGAATGAATTATATGATATGGGAATAAACCTGTTTAAATATATATATATACATACGTACATATATATAAAGATACAAATAAAAATTTAAAAACTAGAAAAGAACTAGAATTACTAAATATATTAAATTTAGCATAATATGTAAAATTATTAATTTATTAATGTTAATGAATCAATCATATGCAATATAGGTAAGTTTTCTATTTCAGAATACTTTTTAAAGCAACACTAGTTTAAGTCATGTGATACAGCAACCAGGGGAAAATTAACCTAAAATATCATAGCCCAAGAGGAAAAGCATATACAAACTTTGCCCCATTTTCTTCTAGCGGGGGGCACACTATCCCTGATGTCGTCTCCATGAACGCTTTATTTCCAGTTCATCACAGAGCTGCAGACTCAGTTGTGATCTCTGGGAGCTGCAGAAGTGTAGGCTCAGCCTTGACACGGAATTTAAATATTGGGTTCCCACTCAAGAAATGGGTCAGCTGCCGTAGCCAGCAGCTCCCTCCTCTCATCTGCTACCAAGGGGGCCGGGGACACCCTGAGCCTGTTCCAGGCAAGAACCAAAGACAGTCAAGGAGAGAACAGGAAAGCAAGAAAAACATTGTTACTCCCTCTTTTTGCTGGAATAATAGCTAAAAAAAGGATTCATTACAGAATGCCCAAAGGTAACCCCCACCCCTACCCCCATCAGTTAGGCTTTGCAAATGGAAATACAAACGCACCCTTATTAGACCCTGGAAAAATGCAGAGAACGTGCAAGCCCAAATAATTAATGCCAAATGTCCAAAAGGTCACCAGTTAGATGGCAAGTTTCAGGAGATCTAGCCACTTACTGTGAAGTGGTCTAAGCCATGTATTTATAATATTAATGTTTTACCTGCCATTTGTTCACAGGGAGAGAGAGAAGATAAAGGTAAAATTAAAGATAAATTCTTCATCAGTTATTACGGTTTTGCACATTTATGTGTATGCAGACGGAATGCAGGTGATTAAGATAAAGACCAGTGTTACATAATGTCTGTTCACCCTTTCATTTTTCCACCAAAGTGGTCAGACATGTCCCATTTTGTCCCAATTATCTGCTCATAATGGCTCTATAAATATAAAACCATTCCCAGGCTCTCAAACTTTCTAAAGCGTTTTAGAAACTAGATCAGTCCTTTTTTAAAGAAACATTCTTTAGAATAGGGTTGGAAAAAAAAAAAGTGTATGGCATCACTCCAAGTGCCCAGAGTCCACTCCAAGGACTCCATTTGCACCCTGGGCTGTGCGTCCATCTGCTCCTTTCCCGGGACAGCACTCCCGCTGCCCGTGGGAGAGGACCGAGTACTTCAGCTGGGTCAGCAGGTTCTGTGTAGCCACTGCCAGGACAAGCTCCCAGTGACAGCTTTGGATAGGAGACATTTCCTACCAGGAGGCTGCTGTGCCAGCAGGGAGCCGAGTCCACAATAGCTTAAAAACTTGCAGACCTTGAAAACTGAGGACCAATCACGTCTATGGGAAAAGCTCCGACGCTAAGGTCCCAGTCCTGGCTGCCTGCTCCTCGCTGCCCCAGCATCTGCTGCCATGCTGCTGAGCGCTTCCTGTCCCCAGCCTCCAAACCCTACTCCTCAATCAAATATAAAAGAACCACTCAGGGCCTGGTGGGCACTGGGCAAGGCATTATTAGAGGGTAATGAATGAGTTTTTCTCCCTGATTTGTCCCACTCCCCATTCTCCCAGACTGCCAGATCCATTACCAATTTTTAATGATAACAAACCCTTCCTAATCAACTCTGTGCACCTTCGCCCTTGTGTCTTTGTGCCCTCCCACTCCCTGTGGCTGTAGAAAGTCTAATCTATTACCCTTACATTATTACAAACCAGTTAGAGACCCTTCATTCAAACATCAAATTAGAGAAAATTGTTCCTGTTTGTCCAGACTTTAAGAAAATGCAAAACAGCATATTCAGGGAAAAGAGGAATTTATCTCCTCTTGAGGGGACTTCTGCTAATAAATAAATGGATTCTTGTTTACAACATAAAAGCAAATTTTCTATCAGCTAATATAAGCATAGAGAGATAAAAGATGATAGACAGAAAGACAGATGATAGAGATATAAAGATTAGTTATAGATGATATGTAGATTAGATAGATGGATGATGATGACAGGTAGATATAGATATATTTATAGATATGTACATAAACATAGATATACATATATAGACATAGATGATGGATGAATGAATAGATAGATAGATAGACAGACATCAATACACAATAGTGGAAGAGAGTGTGAACATGTCTTTGGATTGACATTTTGGATTCACATTGTACGAAGACGAAAGTCCAATCAATTTTGGGTGATGTCATACACTAAGACAGGAGGAAATGGAAATGGAAGGGCAGAAGAGTTGCAGATGCAGGGAGAGGCTGACCTGCAGGGCTGGGGTGAGAACGGAGGTTCTCTGTACCCAGGTGAGCCGAGGATGGCCAACAGGCATCAGGAGGGAAGACAGAGCAAAACAGTGAGTTTTAGTCTTAATTGTGTTGATCATTAAAGACCAATGCCAGTAAATTAGTAGAAACCCATTCATTGTAGTCATTGCTTGGTTCATTTTGGCAGCACATCTAAGGGAAATAGTATTCATATAGAATGACATGAACTTGATTATGGGCATATGAATTGTTCAAATGTATTTATATGTCCAGAAGTTCTTTATAGCTTAGTGTAAATTAACATCCATGATATTATGTGTACAGAGAGTGGGGGGGACCCCCACAGAGGCACCTATGCCTAGGTTTACACCCCCTCACTCAAAAAGGTATCGTCAGGAAAACCTTATTGAGGAATTAACAGTTTTGCTTATTTTGTTTTTGGTTTTGTGACGGAAGTCTCCTCACCAAAGAACGATAGCATTTTCCCTGCACTCTACCTTTTGAGATGGCAATCCAAGGCTTTGGAGCCCTAGAAATCAGACCTCATCATGCCTAAGAAAAATTAACAGGCTTTCATTTTTTAAAGTAGAGCCTATAGAGATAAAAGAGGTGAACTGTCCAAAAGGAGAGGACTCTGAGGGCTGGCGGGAGGGAGCCGGCCCCACCCAGGTGATAGCAGAGTAATGTCAAGACTGGGAAGGAGGGGAAGGGGGCCCAGAGGGGTGGTCTGTCCATGCATGGGAAGACTGCCCTCTGTACAGGGAGGCCAGGCACTGAGTTGCAGCCAGGGGATGCTCTGTCCAAGCCTGGGGCTGGGGAAGAATTCCGTGGGGTATTGCAGCTGGGCCTGAGGGGGCGCTGGGGACCAGGGCAACAATGGGTCCCCGTCAGGGAGCAGTGGTTGTCGGCAGCACAAACAATGGCAGCCACTAGAAAGGACAGCGGATCCTTGCAAAACCAGAGAAAACTGAAAACCCAGGCCTCAGAAGGGAAAGAAATCAGGGAAGGTTAGTCTCTGGCGTCCACGGTTAGGGGCGAGTCAGGTCCCACCCATTTTCTGTCCACTCACTCATCTCCAGTTCAAACTCTAGGAAGCTGAGTGCCGTCAGGATGGCCAAGGAAGGGCGGGGCTCTGAGTTGACAATTTCTCCAAGGCAGCATTTTCTCTCAAATGAACTCGAGGGGCTGTTTGCTAAAAGAAGGGAGCATGCCCTTCTATCTCAGATAGTGGTTGCTGCACAGTAGGAAATGCCCTTCCAGTCTTTGCCATATGCACAGGTGATCCAGGATTGTTATAGGATCCTATGTTTGAGGGGAGTCTCCTAGTCATAGCTATTTGATTTGTGATCCACTATGATAATGGTATCTTGAGCCAGTCTTATTCTAAGCTAGAAGAGTAGAGCAATGAGACATTTGATAGGTCCAGATATTGTAGAATAAATTCCCTCCGACTATAGTTGCTTATTGTTTTCTATTTGTTTCTCTGCATCCACTTTCTACCCTTCATCAGTACCCCAAGAAGCTGACCTACACAGGCTGTCCTTTGGTTTCTGGTTGAGTTTGGTAAGAAGGGAAGAGATTGGAGGGCCAATGGAGAATGAGGTCAGGGTGGTTTTCCCCTATCCCCACTCTGCATGAGTAACTGAACTTCAGAACTGAAGTCACCACCCTAAACAGCCCTCTCCATTCCACCTCTTACCCCACTGTCAGCTCTCATAATTGTTCCTTTCCCTTGACCCTTAGGGGAGGTAAGAGTTTCGGCTCAACACGGCACCTCCTCATCTCTGGTTTGTATCCACACTGTATGTCTTAACTCTCTGCAGGTACTCTGTCTGTGTAGGCCATCTGTTTCCTACTAGAAACCCAATGGACACATGTAGTAGAAATGAGTTCAGGGAGAAATCAGGAGACTAAGAGGCAGCATGTCCCAACCAGTCATACTTTTTGTCCAGCACGTGTGCCAAGCCCAGCTTTCCCATGATTTAAAATTATCTGAGCAGCTACAGCAGCAAATCCATGTCTGGCAAAGAGCTAAGGAAAGTCAGGGAGCAGGCTTCCAGTGCAGCTTGTCCCTCAGGAGAGCATGGACCCAGCATAAGCCCATGAGAGCCAGGATCCCCACTTCCCATCAAAAATCACAGATGCAATTCAGCATCTCCACATCTTCACATTTAGAGCTGCTGGATCTGGGTACCACTAGGGACCTCATGATTGTCCTTGTCAACTACCCGATACCACTGCCAGCATGCATCAGTACAACACTGGCCACCATCAGTTATGCTAGATCCATCCTGGAAGGCTTGGCTGCCTTCCAAGGTACTTTGGAAGTGCCTTGGAAGGGTTCACTTTGTGGATAAGGGTACAAGGACCACACACATTGATGTATGTGCATGTGTGCCAGCACCAACTAGCAGCACATGTTGTTTACCCTTTTTCAAAAGTATCGAACAGTCAGCTGCAGCAGGGGAGAAACTAATTTGGGGGCTATTTGAGGTAGAGGTGGCAGCAGAATGCTGGGTGGTGCTATTGTTAGGCAGAGCTGGAGATGGTCCCAGGAACAGAAGAGTAGAATGAAAGTGATAGCAGAGGGCACGATGCTTAGAGGTTTAGGGAATCACTTCTCACTCTAATGTGTGGGAAACACAGGCCAACCAGCTGCCCTATTATAGGGACCCTATTCAGAAGGGAAGAAGTAAACAATTGAGAATAATATTGGGACAGTTGAGAGAACAGCAATACCGAGACACTCGAGTCAATGAAAGTATTGTAGCAATGTTACATTTATTGAGGTTAGCCACACAGTTTTATAGAGATGTTTTATTTTTAGCAAATACACACTGTAACATTTAGGGGTAAAAGGTTATGATATATGGAACCTGCTCTCAAGTGGTTCAGATAAAAATAATACTGGGAATGAAAATGAAGCAAATATTAATGATAGATATTTCTGGGTATACCGTATATGGGAGTTCTGTGTCCTATTTTTTTCTTGTGTCTTTTCTGTAAGTTTGAGATTATTTTCAACAAAAAGGTTAAAATACACAAAGCAGCACCCCCCCCCCCACCTGAGCTCAGTCAACAAACCCTCTCAGACAGAGTGTGCACCCAGCCCTGGAATGTGACGAAGTCCTGCCTCTGCTTCCCAGGAGCCTGGTCTAGTCTGCATGGGGCAGAGACTCCACCACTGTCGTCTCCTCCCAGGTGCCCATAGCGGAGCAAGACAGCTGAAGGTATGACAGGGAGAGTGGTGCACCCACAGTATCAGGGGCCTCCAGGGGCTGAGCCGCCCACAGCAAAGGTGACCCCCCCCCCCCAGTATATTTTTGCTTCTTTGTCTTTCATTATTTTGAAATAATTTCAAACTTACAGGACAATTAAAAAATATATAAAACCCATACAGAGAACACCAACAAAACCCCTACCCAGATAGCGAGATCCACCAACTTTTAACCTTTGACCACTTTTGCTATATATTCTCTTTCTCTTTTCCTCCCTCCCTCCTCCCTCCCTTCCTTCCTCCCTTTCTTTCTTCCTTCCTTCCATCTACCTATCCAGCTATCTAATCATCTATCTATTGTCTATCATCTATATTGATCTGTCTTCTAAACATTTGAAAGTAGTTTGTGCATGTCATGCTTTCTGAACACTTAATACCTCCATATATACTTTTCTAAAAACAAGGATATTCACTTATGTAATAAACTTCAGTACAATTATCGAGTTGAAGACATTAGGTTTCAGTCTATATTCTAATTTTTCATACATCCCAAGGATATCCTTTTGAAACTTTTCTCTTCTATTATTAGATCCAGTCCAGGACCATGTATCACATTTGATTGTTATTGTCTCTTTATTCTATCTCTTGTTTTTTTGTTGTGGAAACATACAAGCAATATAAAATGTCCCGTCTTGACCTTGCCTAAGCATACCATTCAGTGTGACTGAGCACATTCACAATGTAATGCTCTCCTCACTACCATCATTACCAGAACTTTCCCATCACCCCAAAACCTACACTCATTATGCATTAACACCCAATTCTCCCTCTGTCCCTTCTCACCACACCACTGGTAATTTGTACTCTATTTTCTGTCTCCTGAATTTGCATATCCTAGTTATTTTTCATACATGGATTCATACAATACCCTTTGTGTCTGACTTATTTCACTCAGCTTAACAGTGATTATATTTTTTAACTTTTTATTATAACAGCATATATGCAACTCAAGTTTTCCCACTTTAACCTCTTAAAAGTGTACAATTCAATTGTATTAATTACATTCACAGTATTTTGCTACCATCACCATTATCCATTTACCCCAACATTTTTATCAATTCCACAGAAACTCTATACCCATTAAGCAATAATTCCCTATTCTCCTATATCTGTCTCTATAAAAGTTGTTTTCTTTAGTTATTTTATTTAAGTGAGATCATATGATATTAGTCTTTTGAGTGTGGTTTATTTCACTCAACTTGATGTCTTCTAGGTTCATCCATGTTGTAACATGCATCAGTGCTTCATTCCTTTTTATAGCTGAACAATATTCCATTGTGTGCATATACCACATTTTGTTTATTCATACTTCTGTTGATGGACACTTGAGTCACTTCCAATTTAGTACATGTTGTTGCTATAAACATTGGTATAAAAATATCTGCTCACGTCCCTGCTTTCAATTCTTCTGGGTATATATCAAGAATTGGGATTGTCAGGTTGTATGGTAATTCTCTTGTCAACCTTCTAAGGAACCACTAAATGGATCCACAGTGGTTACATCATTTTCAATGTCACCATCTATGTGGAACAGCTCTTTTTTCTCATCAACACTTATTATTTTCTTTTTTTTTTTAATAGTAGCCATTCTATTGGGTAAGAAGTGGTATATCATTATGGTTTTGATTTGCCTTTCCCTGATGACCAATGATGTTGAGTGTCTTTCTATGTTCTTATTGACCACTTGCATATCTTTAAAGAAATGTGTATTTAAGGCCAATGCCCATTTTTAACTTGGGTTATTTGTCTTTTTGTTGTCAATGATAGAGAAGGAAGGTTATAATAGAGAAGATAGGATTTAACAAATGAATAGACTGCCTGTATTAGTTAGGGTTCTCTAGAGAAACAGAATCAACAGGGAACACTTGCAAATATAAAATTTATGAAAGTGTCTCACGTGACCGTAGGAATGCAGAGTCCAAAATCCACAGGGCAGGCTGTGAAGCCGATGACTCCAATGGATGGCCTGGATGAACTCCACAGGAGAGGCTCACCAGCCAAAGCAGGAATGGAACCTGTCTCCTCTGAGTCCTCCTTAAAAGGCTTCCCATGATTGGATTTAGCATCACTAATTGCAGAAGACACTCCCTTTTGGCTGATTACAAATGGAATCAGCTGTGGATGTAGCTGACGTGATCATGACCTAATCCTATGAAATGTCCTCATTGCAACAGACAGGCCAGCGCTTGCCCAATCAGATGAACAGGTACCACAACTTGGCCAAGTTGACACCTGTCCCTAACCATGACACTGCCGAATCAATATATTGATATTTCTTTTGGTCTGCAGTGTGTTGGAGCAGCTAGAAGAAAAAAAATGAAAAAATAGTGGAACTGTCACTCATACGAAATTTTAAAATCCATTGTATAACTACTCGTTAAAATGTGCTTGGAAATTTATTGCTTTTTTGCATATATGTTATTTATTGCACTTAAAAAAAGTTAAAAACAATCAGTTCGCCATAGATAGATGGGTTTATTTCTGAATCTCAATTGTATTCTATTGGTCATTGTTTTGATTATGGTGTCTTTGTAGTTAGCTTTAAAATTAGGAAATATGAGACCTGCAGCTTTAGTCTTTCCATTTCTGCTAAAAAGGCTGCTAGGATTTTAATAGGTATTGCATTGAGTATGACTTTTACTGGGCATAGTTTTGACATCCTAATAATGTTAAGTCTTTCCATTCGTCTACACAGAATGTCTTGCCATTTATTTAGGTCTTATTTGATTTCGTTCAGCATTGTTTTGTTGTTTTCAGTATACAAGTCCTTCATTTCTTTGTTTAAATTTATTCCTAGGTATTTTATTCTTTTAGGAGCTATTACAAATGGAATTATTTTTAATTTCCACTTCAGAATATTCCTTGCTGTTGTACAGAGAGTAAGCTGCTACTTTTCTGAATTAATTTATTAGTTCTAGTGGTTTTCTTGCAGATTCTTTAGAATTTTCTGTGTAAAGGATATTGTAATCTGTGACTAAAAAATTCCTTTACAACTTGCATGCTTTTTATTTCTTTTCCTTGCTTGATTGTTCTGCAAACTTCTAGTTCAATATTGGATAGCAGTTGTGAAAGCAGGCATCCCTGTCTTCTTCCTGAGCAGAGGAGAAATACTTTTAGTCTTTAGCCATTGAGTATATTAGGGGTAAGTTTTTCATATATATCCTCTATCATATTGAGGAAGTTACCTCCTATTCCTATTTTTCTGAGTATTTTTATCATTTAAAGGACATTGGATTTTTGTCAAATGCCTTTTCCGTATCCATTGATATGTTCATTTATTTTGTATTACATTGATTGATTTTCTTATGTTGAACCAGCTTTGCATTCCTGGAATAAATCCCATATAACGATGGTGTATAATCATTTTAATGTGCAGTTGAATTTTGTTTGTTACTATTTTGTTGAGGATTTTCGCATTTATATTCATAAGGAATATTAGTCTGTAATTTTCTTTCTTGTGATGTCTTCGTCTGGCTTTGGTATTAGGGTAATGCTGCCCTCATTGAATGAGTTTTCCCTTCTCTTAGAATTTTTGGAAGAGTATGTGCAGGATTTCTGTCAATTCTTCTTTGAATGTTTGGTAAAATTCACCACTGAAGCCATTTGGCCCTGAACATTTTTCACCCTATTTTGATTTCAGGGTGGGTTTGTAGACTAAGCTTCCTACTATGCCAGTCACAATCATAAAAGAAGTGAATGCTCCAAGCTCCAACCAGAAAGGAGCTGCCTTTTCAGACAGGTTAACTGGATTTGACATTATCTGTCATTAAGAAGAGATTATTGGAAGCTGAATAAAGCAAAACATGGTGACTCACGGCTTCTCTCTGCAGATTAAAGCTGGTGCTTTAAAAACCAGCTCTCTGGTAAAACATCTCAATAGACATTCTCTAAAGAAGATATAAAATGGCCAATGAGCACATAAAAAGAGGTTCAACATCATTGATCATCAGGGGAATGCAAATCAAAACCATAATGATATTCCTTATGAATATAAATGCAAAAATCCTCAACAAAATAGTAACAAACAAAATTCAACTGTACATTAAAATGATTATACACCATCATCATATGGGATTTATTCCAGGAATGCAAAGCTGGTTCAACATAAAAAATCAATCAATGTAATACAAAATACATGAACATATCAATTGATATGGAAAAGGCATTTGACAAAAATCCATTGTTCTTTAAGTGATAAAAATACTCAGAAAAATAGGAATAGGAGGTAACTTCTTCAATATGATAGAGGGTATATATATAAAAACTTACCCCTAATATACTCAATGGCTAAAGACCAATTCTCACCATAATAGGATGGCTATTATTTAAAAAAAAAAACATAAAATAATAAGTTTTTATGAGAAATAAGAACACTTCTACATTACTGGTGGCATTGCAAATGGTGTAGCTACTGTGGAAATCTGTTTGGCGGTTCCTCAGAAAGTTAAGTATAGCATTACTACCGCAAGGCCCAACAATACCACTTTCTGGCATATAACCAAAAGAATTGAAAGCAGGGACTTGAACAGTCATTTGTACACCAATGTTTATAGCAGCAATGTGCACAATAGCTAAAACATAGGCGCAATCCAATATTTTTCAAATGCTGAATGGATAAACATAATGTGGTGCATACACAGAATGGAATTTATTAAGCCATAAAATGCAGAATGAAGTTCTGATGCATGCTACAACCTGGATGAACCTAGAAGACATCACGTTGAGTGAAATAAGCCAGACACAAAAGGACAGATATTGTATGATGTCATTTATATGAAATAATTAGAATATGCAAATTCATAGAAACAGATAGTAGATTATAGGTTACCGGGGCTAAAGTGGGAGAAAGGGAATAAGGAGTTATTGCTTAATGGGTGCAGAGTTTCTGTTTAAGTTGTCGGAAAGGTTTGGCCAATGAATATCAGTGATGGTAGTACAATATTGTAAATGTAATTAATATTACTGAATTATATATTTCAAACTAGATAAAATGAGAAAATCTGAGTTCTGCACATGTTACTACAATAAAAAGTTTTTTAAAAATTTATTCCCTCACAGCTCTGGAAGCCAGACATCCAGAGTTCAGGTGTCAGCTTTCGACCTGTCTAAAAGCCTGAGGCCAACCTCCAGCTCAGGACTCCTCCCTGCACGGGCCTCCTGCCTGCCATCCTTCCTTTATTTGATGAACCACTTATGGGTCCCAACTTAATGCCAGCCACAAGGCTCAGTGGGCATCATCTGGCATTTTTGCCCCCTTAACATTCACTGTTCACACTCGCCGTAAGCAGAGGTTTCTAGCTGACACACATCTAAAGCTTTTCTACTTGAGGCAGTATAGCAAACTGGGTGTCAGGGGGTGGGGTTCTGGGGACAGATGGGTGTAAAAGTCCCTGCTGGCCTGTCACCAGTTGTACAATCTGTGGAAAGTTGACTTATCGGAACTCTGGAATAGAAGGCAATAATTCCTAACCTATAGGATTATTCCTAGAATTAAATAAAAAAAAGTTCTGTAAAGCACATTGTACATTGTAGAGTGCATAGCAAGTGCTCATTTTAGTGGCTGTGATAACATCATTGGTTACATACAACCCTTACATAGCATGCCTTTACCAAGAGAAAAACACTCCAAGCCCCCATAGAATGAGCTCCAAGGCTGGGCCTGCCTGTACCCCGAGCCTCACCTCTCCCCTCCCACTAATCCTCTGTGAAACCCCACTCCCCCTCCTCGAATGCCCACCTCAGCATCTTCAGCCGTGTGCTGTCTCCCAGCTGGGCCAGGGGCGAAGCCAGCACACAGCCGTATGGCTGCAACGTGGTTGAAAATATCCAAGCACAGCACATTAGACTGCATGGTCAGAAAGGAGCCCACCCTGGGCTCCCCCAGAGCCCTGGCCCCACCTGTCCTCCCAGCCCCAGTGGGTCTGGACCATGGTGAGGTAGACAGGCTGCATTGGAAGGCAGATGCCCAGTGCCTCCCTGGACTCCTGAGGATGGGGCCTCCCACCCCCATACCGTGCCCCCAGTACACTGGCCCTGCAGCCTCCCCAGAACACTATATGGTGGATGCGTGCTCAGACTGGCCTCCCTGTCCCCCATATCATTTGACAGATCACCCTGAGCTGCCCATTTGCCCTCCTAACCAGCCTAGGTGGGGTCAGTGGGGGAAAAGAGGCTTCCTTCATCCTCCCTTTCCCGGACCCAACCAGAGTGGTCCAAAACAGCCGTGGTCGAAACTCCACCTTACCTGGGGCTGAGCCACAGTCTTCTCCTCCAGGGCAGGTAACTGAGAGTTGACTGCATAGAGGGGAGCTACATAGTAATCGGGCTCTAAAGCCTGGAAGAGGTCTCCCAGCTCCTCCCAGGCCCTCTATGAGAACAGGGGACAGCTGCCTCCAGTCCACTGAGCTCCAGGTGATGCCCCCACCCACTCACAGCCAGGCCACAAACCTAAACAGACCCACAGCATTCACCCTCAGTAGAAATACAAGCCATGCTCCTGCACCAACCACTACCCATCACATCCCATTGAAATCATACCATTTCCAGGTTCGACCGTTCACTCTATTTTAATCACCAGTCTCCTCTTTTCAGTGAGGATGGAACTATATGGTGTTTTCAAACCAGCCTCTGCAGCTCATCCTTAAAGCTATAAAATCTTTCTCTCGCAGCCCTCAGATACTTTAGTGTGGAATTACTTCTGTTTTATTATCTTTGGTAAAAAGCTGATTCGCCCCAAACAGAACTGGCAGCCAGCCAATGATCCTGCCCTTGGCCTAGTTTATTAGAGGGACCCTGTTCGTGATGCCATGAGGGGTGCCTTGTCCCCACTGACTCCTGCATGCTGCTCTCACCCCATCCCCAGGTTTGATGGTGACAGCTGCTGTTTGCTGCTGGAGGCCTTCGATGGTCAGTTGAACACTCGTGGCAGGTAAGCTGTGTGTCTTCACCTGACTCAGCAGCAGCATGAGCAGAAAGGAAAGTGCTTCGGGACCAGGCAAGCCAGAGTTCAAATCCCAGCCCTTTATTACTTACTGTCCACGTGACCTCAACCCCTCTGATGCCCAGTTTCCTCTTTTGTAAAAATTGGGCTAATTATACCCTTTTCTCAGGGTTTTGATTAAATGAGATGATCTAGACAAGGTATTGCACATGATAGACCTTTGATAAATGCTTGTTCCCACTCAATTCTTTCCTCTCAGTTAGGGCGGCATCACTTTATGTTTTATGTCCTGTGAATCACCGAGAAGGTGAGAGCTGATGGGAAACTTTCTGGAATCTCTGGTGCAAGCTTCTCAATTTACAGGTGATGAGTACAAGGCCCAGCAACTACCCTCTACTAAAATGAATGTGAATTGTGGCTGTGCAAACTTTCCCCTTCCTTCTGGCCTGAACAGCAACTGAGCTGTCCCACGTGTGAATTGCAACCCCAGAATTGGTGAAACATAGGTCCCTAGATGTCTCCATGAAGAAAGGGGCATAACTTTTCCTCTTAGGTGGAATCTACAGGAGGGGCAGATATCTCACTCCTGGCCACCAGTGCAGAGCCTGTGGTACTGACCAGAGCTGACTGGGAGGCTGGCATTGGAGAACAAAGTAGAGGACCAGTGATATCTGTCAGCTACCCAGCTTGGAAAGGGGGCCAGAGTGAAACCACTCAAGCTTGCTTTGGACACAAGTACAACAGAAAAATACAAAGATATCTGGCATCTCAGAATTTGCCCTCTCTTGTGCTCTGAACCCTACAACCAGCAGGTTGGCAATCCCAGGCTAGCCTGATGGAGCAGGGAAACCATCTGGAGAGGGCCCCAGGCAGCCAGCCATCCCCATGGGGCTGAGACAAACTAGCCTGCTGCTGGCCCTCCCACTACACAGACATGCAAGTGAGCTTGAGTGAGGCCAGCCTGGAACAGAACCACCAGCCAAGACAGCCCAAACTGCCAACCTGCAAAACAAAGAGCTAAATCAATAGCTATTATTTTAAATTACCAGGTTTTAAGATAGTTCGTTACACACCAAACACTACCTGATATAGGTGTCATGTTAGCCAGGCAGACTGAGAATTAAAAAAGAAGAAGCAAACTCTAGAGCCCATGATATAGTTGGGGGAGGAAGATTTGTGCATACAAAGGAATACATGGATTACAGCTAAGAGTGCAGCTCAGCACTCAGGGAAGCCCACATGCACCAAGGGACAAACTTCGATGGTCCCCTGAAAGATATCACTTATCAATCCAGCAAACATGAGTCATGTGCTTACCAGGACCAGGTGTCCTGCAGAGCACATACTCCATGTGCAGTCCTTCTCCTATTTCCTTCCCACCAAGGTGAAGCATGTCAGCCTCATGTAGAAAGATAGTGACATCACCATACATATCCATGCAGAGAGAAAGTACTCGAGCCAGACTTAGAACCCAGGCAAACTCACTCAGAACCCAGAATCTTCATAAAAATATAACATTGCCCTATTTTAAAAGTAATTGTCCTATACTCAGGGACAATACATGCCCAATCCAGCAGGCACCCCCTAACAGCTGTTCTTGTGCTCCACATGGGTTGCATCTTGGAGGAGCCACTGCATAACTCTAGAGGGAACATGCTATGTCCACCCCGTTATTTCTGCCAACAAGAGCAAATCCCAAAGGGTCATTTTCCCCTTCAGCCTGTCTACCTTGGGGCGGGGTATGGGGTCAAGGACAGGGCAGCTTGGGGGCTCAGAGTTTGGTAATGGTGGAAGGTAGTAGGGAAAGGAGCCCCAGTGAGGTTCTGTCATCCTGTGGAGCCCAATAGGAAAGGGGTAGATGGTGACAGTGCACAACAAGGGGCCAGGGCTAGAGGCCAGCCTGCTAGGAGTTAGAGGAAGGGGGGAAGGGGATGTTCTAGCTTGCTAAGTGCTGGGATGTGATATATCAGAACTGGAGCAGCTTTTTAAAAGGGGAATTAATAAGTTGCTAGTTTACAGTTCTAGGCCATGGAAATGTCAAAAAGCAAGATAGAAATGTCCAATCTAAGGCATTAAGGAAAAGATACCTTGGCTCAAGAAGGCCTATGACGTTCAGGGTTTCTCTCTCCACTAGAAAGGCATGTGGTGAACAGGGCAACATCTGCTAGCTTCCTCTCCAGGCCTCTTGCTTCATGAAGCTCCCTGGTGGCATTTTCCTTCTTCATCTCCGAAGATCGCTGGCTGGTTGACTCTGAGGTTCTCCTGTCATTCTGTCATGTTCTGTGGCTCTCTCCTTGTTCTCAAAAGGAACTCTCTCCAAAATGTCTCCTCTTTTATAGGATTCCAGTAAACTAATCAAGACCCATGTAGAATGGGTAGAGATACATCTCCATCTAATCAAGCTTAATATTCACAATTGATTAGAGTCACAACTCCATGGTGATAACTTAATCAACTTTCCAACCTATAGCACTGAATAGGGATTAGAAAAAACCATTGTTCTCACAAAATCGATTAGGATTTAAACATGGCTTTTCTAGAGTACATAAACCCTTTCAAACCAGCACAGGGGGTGATGCCAAGATCCATCCTCCATAAAGCTCTGCATGCCTTACAGCATACTTTCTCATGCATCATCTTCAAGGTGGGGACTTGAGGATCTGGTTCCATTTATGTTCAGGCTTTGTGAGAAACACAGGTTCATGTCTTTGTACATATAAATAGATATGGCATAAATACACTGTGTTCATTTGGCTTTTGGTTGGGGATTTTGTGTATGCCAATGAGACCATGTTTGAAATGTGCTTAGGTCTCAAAAATGGAAGACGTGCTTAGATCATAAATTTAATAGTGACTGATATTACTGGGAAGTAGCTAAGCATCAAGGACTTGCTAATTGGGCTAACCAGGCTGTATCAGTTGATCCTCTCAACTAGCTTATGAAACAGGACTATTAGTTTCCTCATTTTAAAGATGGGGAAACCGGGACTAAGAGGGGATAAATGATGCGAGTGAGGTCATAAAGCTGGTAAAAAAGAGAGGCACGATTTGTATCCTGGCGATTTGGTATTATACCTCAAACTTTCAGCCACTTTGCTGCACTGTATTGATTTAAACAAATGATAGTGAACCTGCAGGAGATGGTTTCATAGTGATTCAAAACAGACATAAAAAATAGGTAGGAAAAATAAGACATTCATTCCAAGTCACTATGCAGACCAAGAATATACATTCACCTAAATTGAGGGTTCCTAGATTAAGAAAGAGCTACGAAATGGAAGCCACGTATTTTAGAACTAGAATTCTAAACCACCAAGGATAATACACTGTAGAAATTAAAAATCCAGGTTAATTAGTATTGGATTTAGCTGAAAAGGACAGAAAATCCTTGCAGTGGCTTAAACTATGTTAGAAATGTATTTCTCTCTTACATAAATGTAGGCACTTAAATTTCATTATTCCATCAATGTTGACACATCTCCCATCTGGCCCAAGATGGCTGCCTTAGCTCTAGCCAACGTATCTGCATTTCAGTCAGCAGGAAGGGAAAAAAGAAGCAGGCTCACCCAGCTCAACCTGGAAGTTGCACACATCATTTCCTTTTACATTCCATCCGCCAGGACTTAGTCAAGCGACCATATCCATCTGGAAGGAAGGTTGGGAAATATAGTCTTTATTCCAAAAGACCATGTGCTGAGTAAAACAAGTGATTGGGTAAAGGGAGTGGGATATTGGTGGCCCAAGCAGCACCATCTGCCACAGAATGACACATAACCATCTTTTTTATTTAGTTACTTTACTCTTGCTTCCAACATCCCCTGATCCCACATGTAATAATTTTCTGTGGCTACTATAACAAAATGCCCCAAAGCTGGATGGCTTAAAACAACAGAAATTAATCCTCTCACAGTCTTGGAGCCAGAAATCTGAACTCAGTATCACTGAGCTGAAAACAACAGGGCCAGGCTCCCTCCGGAGGCTCTAGGGAAGAGCTCGTTCCTTGCATCCTCAAGCTCTTAGTAGTTGCTGACAATCCTGGGCTTGTGGCTGTGCCACTCCAATCTCCAAGACCATCCCCTTCAAATCCCTTTGTGCTCTGTCTTCATATCACCTCTCCCTCCAGTGTGTCAAATCTCCCTCTACCTCCTTCTCCTGGGGATGCCTGTGATTGCATGTGGGACCCACCCGGAAAACCCAGATTCCTTCACTTAACCACATCTGCAAAAACCTTTTCCACATAAGGTCCTCTTCACAGTTCCCGGCATTGGGACCTGGAGATGTCTTCAGGAGTTTTTATGGGCCCCTATCTCTGCTATGTTGAATGATGCGCATTTCCCCAAGTGCACAGAGCTCCCCCCCTCCCCTTCTGGCCCTCCTCTTGTTGCCTGGCCTCTGCACCTCCCTGGCCTCCCCACCTCCTTCACCTACAAGTCATGTAGATACTGCTGTCCTTGGGGAGCTGGGATGACTCTCTCCGTCCCTCTCCCCAGCCAGCTGCCTCTCCTCCGAGCAACTCCGTGGCCCCTGGTGCAAGGTGTTGTCACCAGCTGTTTTCTTCTCTGCCTCCAGAGCCAGTCCTGAGTTCTCCTCTCTCCCTCTCTGACCCCTCAGACCCTGCCCAGTCCACGTGGGTATTCAGAGACTACACATTCACTGAAGCTGTACACCTGCATGCAGTGTCATCAGACACCAAGAGGCAGATCAAGGGGCAGGTATGAGGTACATCTCTGCCAGAGCTGTTATAATAGCTACCACAAAGACTCTGTGACTTAACCCACAGGGGTTTATTGACTTACGGTTTTGGGGGCTGGAAGTCCAAATCAAGGAGTCTGCAGGGCCTTGCTACCTCTGAGGCTTATAGTGTTCTAATGGTGGCTGGCTGTGCAGAATGAATGAATTTCATTCATTGATATTGAAATCTCTGGTTCTTTCCCATGCCATCTTTCTCCCTATCTGTCTCCTCCTGACCCTTCCTTCAAATTTTCTCTGCTTATAATGGCTCCAGCATATGGCGTTAAGGTGCTGCTGTTTCAGTTGGGCTTCCTTTTAATTAATAGCATCTTCACACACCCTATTCACAAACAGGTTAACACCTGCAGGACCAAGGGTTAGGACATGATCTGGTCTTTGTGGAGGACACCATTCCATCCATCACACTCTCCTTTAAGAACTTTGAAAGGTATACTGGTTTGAAACTGTTGTATACCCCAGAAAAGCCATATTCTTTAATCCTGATTCAATTTTGTTGAGTGGGATCTTTTTTATTAAGTTGTTTCCATGTATATGACCCACCAAATTGTGGGTGAGGCCCTTTGATGAAGTGGTTTCCACAAGATGTGTCTTCACACATTCAAGGTGAGGTTGCTCACTGGAGTTCTTTAAGAGGGAACCATTTTGGAAAAAGCTTTAGAGCTGACACACAGACACAAGTGTAGGTGCAGAAAGAAAAATGTTCCTAGGGAAGCTGCTTGAAACCAGAAGCCAAGGGGCTAGCAGATACCAGACATGTGCCTTTCCAAATCAACCTTTCTTGAGTCAAGGTATCTTTTCCTGGATGCCTTAGTTTGGACATTTTCATAGCCTTAAAACCATCAACCTGTAACTTAATAAATTCCCTTTATAAAATAAAGGTATATTGCATATCCGGCAGCATTAACAAACTAAAACCAGGAGATAATACATTAACTTGACATTAGAATCCAAACCCATCAAAACAAATGCCCTGGGGAATAGTTGTACTTCATCCACTCCATTCTTCTCATCCCTCAAAGGACCTGTTTTTATTCATCGCTCTTTTACCTTCCAGTGTTTTACACACATGCAAGCAAGTATAAATACGCTTTTATTTTGCTCCAATGCAAAAATTGGCTCATTCTCCTTGTTGTTTTTTCCCATGGAACAGTACATCTGAGCAATCATTCCATACCAGTCAGCAGAGGTCATCCTGATTTCCTGTGGTGACAGCATCATATTCCAATGTGTGTGAGTGTCTGATTTATAACCAACCATTTCTCTGTTACTACCAATAGGTGAGCAGTCATGTGCAGGGCTCATTTCTCATACAGAGAAGTAATCCTGTAAAATGAATTTCAAACATGGGATTTCTGCATGAAGGGGTAAAGGCTCTAGTAATTTGGGAACCACTGTGACCTGGCGTTTTCAAACTTACAAAAGCACTGCTTGAAGAAGACCCTTTTCCGAGCATTTTGGAGAGCCTCTCTTCTTAGGAAAGAGACCGTGAAGACAGTCAGGAAAAATTCTCTCACTGTCACTAGAATGTTCTGTCACACCTGCAGAAGGCAGGGTGGGCCACAGGTGAGAACAATCATAAAGAATGCGTTTGTACCCACTCTTTTTTCGGCATTTACAAAATGGACATTTCTGCCCAGGGTTTCCACCACCACAAAAGCGAATTTCAAGGGGCCTGTAGTCAATTGAACCCTTTTCCACCTTGGAGGCTTGTCTGCACCAGACACCTAGCATCCTACATCCCACAAGGTCATTCTCAGCACGTGTCCAAGGTCACAGAGAGGACACACGCCAAGGACAGAAAAAGGCTCGAGAGTTGCAGCCTCCAGCTCTGTCCCCAGTGAGCCTTTGTTGGATGAGACTCAGGGGCCTGGGTTCTGGGTGACAGACTGGCTGAGTTGGGGTGAGCAATGGCCCACAAATGTCTTCCAGAGGATTCTAGAGCCAGGCATGCCTAAGGAGGCAGAGGGATTTGGGGCTCAGACAAAGTGCTTGTCTTCTGGGCCCCTGAATCCTCTCCTGGGCATTGCCTCTTTTCAGCATCTCTACTGTTGATTCCACCTGAACTGTGCCCATGGACCCCAGCTTCCCTCATTGCTTACAGAAATACAGTGGCCAACAGGACACTTTGTATTTAAGCCTGGCCATGTCAGTCCTCGCTCAAAAGCCTGCCCTGGCTTCCCCAGGACCCAGCCTCAGCTACTCCCCTGGGTCCAGCCACCCCAGCACACTGGCCTCCCTGCTGCTCCCCCATCATCCCTGCAGTCCTACCTCACACCTCACACACTCCTTGTCCCTCCCTCTGGGTCTACCTCCCCCCATTACCACAGTTCTCCCCATCCCTGTTTGGTCTCCCCTGACCTCTGACTCATCTCCTTGCAGGCATTCTGTACCCCTCTGTTTCATTCTTGCATACATCTATTTTCCTTATTTCTTCTTACTTCCCCTCCACTAGAATACAAGCTGGTGAGGATTTAGGTGGCTTGTGTCCTCCACTAAAGCCCTTCACCCAACCTGGTGCTGGTGTGCAGGAAGCATTCGGCCCATGTTTGCTGAAGGATGGACACTAGAGTGAGAGAACGTGGTACCCCTCACAGCCTCCATGAGCTGCCATAATGGCCCCCTCCCTGCCAACACTCTGGGAAACAAGTAGCTGTCTGTCTGCATTTTAAACAAGATGAGGAATGCTCAAGGCTCTGGTGTGGGCCTCTCATGCCGCAGTGAGGGTGAACCTCCAGGCAGACCTCGTGTCCAGAAAGCCCAGCCCCAAGGTCCACCTCCGCCTGCACCAGGCCAGTGTGGGAGTGATATTGAGAAAGGGCTCACTAGGGTGGGCCATGGTGGCTCAGCAGGCAAGAACGCTTGCCTGCCATGCCAGAGGACCTGGGTTCGATTCCCGGTGCCTGCCGATGTGAAAAAAAAAAAAGAGAAAGGGCTCACTCAGATCTCCCTGGTGGGCAACACAGTGTGAAGTGGGCTCATCTGAGAGGTAGCAGTTATGGATGTCAGGGTCCCCTGCTCCTCCAGGCCCCTCAAATCCCTTTAGACCAATATGCTAGAGAAGCATCACCAGCCGGCAACTCAGGAGTGGGTTGGTGCATGAGCTTGGAGCATGGACCATGGGGTTTCTCCACCACCAAAGTCAGCTTTCCATAGTGTATTAGTCAGGTTTCTCTGGAGAAACAGAACCAACTAAGAAATATCAGTAAATATAGGATTTTATAAAAGTCTCTCATGCAACTCTGAGGATGCACGAGTACAAATTCCATATGCAGGCTGCAAGCTGACAGCTCCAATGAAAGTCTTCAATGACCTCTCCAGGAGGGGCTGGCTGGTTGAAAAAGTGAAAGTTCTCTCTTCTCCCTTAAAACTCTTCAACTGTTTAGATTAAATCCAGCTGATGGGATTCTCTCATTGTAGAAGACACTCCCCTTAATTGATCATAGATGTAATCAGCCACAGGTGCAATAAACTGACTGGTGATTTATTAAACCAACCTTCTGGTTTATCAACCAGCCATGAAATGTCCTCTTGGGCCAGTGCTCACTTGACAAGACAACTGGACACCATCACCTGGACAAGTGGACACATGAACCTAACCATCATACATAGCTATTTGGAACATCAGGCTCAAACAACAGTCATTTTCAAAATATTTAATTTCTTTACTGGTTGATATATATACTAGTATGCTTTTTCTAATTTATTTACTTGTCTCTTCTATTTTGCATGCTTTTTAATGCAATTTCATTGAGATAAATTCACATATCACATAATCATTCAAAATATACATAAATGGTTCATAATATCATCAAATAGTTGTGCATTTATCATTACCATCGGTTTTTGAACAATTTCATTACTATAAAAACAACAAAAATAAGAATAAAAGTTAAAGTAAAAAAGAACACCCAAAACATCCCAAACACTCATTCCCACCTCTTATTTATTTATTTTTTGTTTTTATTTTCTTGCTCATTTGCCCATACACTGGATAAAGGAAGTGTCAGTCACAAGATTTTCATAATCACACAGTCCCACTGTAAAAGCTCTATAATCATACACTCCTCTTCAACAATCAAGGCTACTGGCTTATAGTTCAGTGATTCAGGAATTTCTCTCTAGCTACTCCAAACACCAAAAACTGAAAAAGAATATCTATAAAATGTGAAACCTCTAGAATGACCTCTAGACTCTATTTGAAGTCTCTCAGCCACTGAAACTTTATTTTGCTTTATTTCTCTTCCCTCTTTTGGTCAAGAAGTCTTTCCCATGAAGGGGAAAGGGCAGTGAACTTACCTGCAGAGTTGGTTTAAAGAGAAAGGCCACATCTGAGCAACAAAAGTCGTTCTCTGCATGTGACTCTAAGGTATAATTGCAAGTAATCTTAGCTTCTTTGCAGGAAAAAAGTTCATAAAGGTAAACCTCAAGGTTGAAGGTTCAGCCTATTAAATTGGCAGTCCCCAATGCTTGTGAGAATATCAGGAATTTCCCAGGTGGAGAAGCTTAATATTTCTACATTTTTTTCCCAGTCCCTCAAGGGGTCTTGTGCATGCTTTTAGATGCTGATCCCTCCATGATATTTCTAGACAGAGGCAGGCCATCAAACAATAAAATATCTCCCTAGTCCTAAGTACATTTTCTCTTCAGTGCAAGCTGCTACAGGAAAGAAAAGACAAACCAGCAGGTGACAGTCCTTGTCAGCACAACTGTTGAGACCTAAAATGATGCTGGGACATGGAATTCTGCAAAGGACCCTGAGTCCCTGGCAGGGCAGAGAAGAAGGAGTACAGAACGAGATGAGGGTCCATGTCTTCAGGTCTGACCCTGATGTCATCCATCATGCATTGGTTGCACCCCTCTCTGAGCTTCCGCGTCCTTGTCTGGTAGTGAGTATTATCCAGATACCTTCATCATGATGCCTTTTCAAGAACGCAGTGCCTTATCAACACCAAAATAGCCTACCTTTCCAGGCAATGTAGGCACCTGGAAAGAAACTATGGGCTCCACAGGAATTCCAGTTAAAGTTCCCTGGTGTCCAGAGCACCAGAGCATCCAACTTGCCTTCCATGGCTTGACTCAATTGGACTATCAGGTCTAATCTGATATTTGGAAGAATACATGGTAGTGGTTCTCAAAGAGCCTACTATGAAGTCAGATTTCACTCTTCCTTTGGAAGCTTGTTTAATGAAAGCAAAGATCTGACTGTTCCATGACAATACAGGGAACCAGCTCTCCATAGTTCTTACCACAATAATTGCCGCTTACCTATTTACATTAATCCAATAAGTGGCCCAGGGAAACTGTGGTGCCAAGGTTAATTTGAAAAATAATTAGAGTTCTAGATTCTGCCATTCCCTGCATTCTTAGATGAGTCATATCCTGCCTAAGACCCTGCATACCCAGTCCACACCCCCAAGCACCTCCTAATGCTAAATCCAGTCATCAGTCTTTGTTGCCCTTCACTTCGTGTTCAGTGACATTCAAGATGCCTCCTTCCTGGAGCGCTCTCCTCTTGTGCCTTGTCATATGCTGCATGCAGTTGGCTTCCTGCTGCCTCGCTAGCTCCTAATCCCTCACAGGACCCTCCTCCAGTGCCACCTTCTAGATGTGAGGTGGCATCAGTCCATCGTACACAGAGAAGGTGCCTGTACAGCTGACAAGGCCCACACATGCAGCCCCTATCTGGCTTCCAGGTAGTCGGTTCATACCAGCAGTGCCCCCTCCACCTGCACATCCATGGGACCTCAGACACAGTGCATGAACCATGGTAGCACATGGACTGTCCGTGCCTTACCAGGATGTGCCATCTTAGTAAATGGTGCCACCCTACACCCAAATTGCCCCACCTGTCAACTCTCCCTCAAGAACATTCCTGGACTCACTATTCTTGAGTATTGTCCCAATGCAAGCCACCACAAGGTGCATTTGATCAATAGCCTGGGCCTCCTGACCAGACTCCCTGCTACTACTCTGACCCTCCTCCAGTCCATTCTCCACTCAGGAGCCAGGGAGACATATATTTTAATGTATTTATGAGATGTCTTCATGCACATACAATCCAACCAAAGTATGCAATCAATGTCCCACAATACCATCACATAGCTGTGCACTCATCACCATAATCATTTTTATATTTGCCTCACTACAGAAAAAGAAAAAAAAATTCATGCATCCTTACCCCTTATCCCTCCCTCTCATTGACCACAAGTATTTCAATCTCCTGACTATTTACTTTTTTTGCCCTTATTTTTTAACTCATCTGTCCATACCCTGGATAAAGAATGCATCAGCCACAAGGTTTTCACAATCACATGATCACCTTGTAAAAGCTATACGGTTATGTGATCATCTTCAAGAATCAAGGCTACTGGAATACGGTTCAATAGTTTCAGGTATTTCCCTCTAGCCACTCCAATACATCATAAACTAAAAAAGGGTAGCTATATAATGCATAAGAATAACCTCCAGGATAACTTCTCAACTCTGTTGGAAATCTCTCAGCCACTGAAACTTCATTTTGTTCCATTTCTCTCTTCCCCATTTTGGTCAAGAAGGCTTTCTCAATCTCATGATGCCAGGTTCCAACTCATCCCTGGGAGTCATGTCCCACATTGACAAGGAGATTCATATCCCTGGGAGTCATGTCCCATGTAGGGGGGAAGGGCAGTGAGTTCACCTAACGAGTTGGCTTAGAGAGAGAGGCCACGTCTGAGCAACAAAAGAGCTTCTCTGGGGGGACTCTCAGCGTTATTATCAGCAGGCTTGGCTTCTCCTTTGCCAGAATATGTTTCATAGGGGTGAGCTCCAAGATCGAGGTTTCAACCTATTGAATTGGTTGTCCTCAATGCTTGCAAGAATATCAGGAATTCCCCAGATGGGGAAGTTTAATATTTCCTCTTTTCTCCCCAGTCCCCCAAGGGGACTTTGAAAATACTTTTTTAGTCTCTACCCAAATTACTCTGGGATGTATCAGGGCATCACACTAATCTCTACAAACCAGCAAGATCTCATGCCCTATTCAAGAGTTCATGTAATTATGCTGTTCAAATAAACTGAACACACAAGTTAAATTAGATAATGCACTACCAGAAAATAAATTTTGCACCAAATAAACATCTCTTCCTTTGGTCTTACACAGAAGTTGAAGTTTTAAATTACAGACCATATCATCCTTTACCCTGTATTATGATTTGCTTTAGTCCTATCTAGATGAGTTTCATTCATATCTCTAATCGAAGTCTGATCACTCTTTCAATTTTTTTAACAGTTGCTTTACAGAGTAATGCTGACTTTCATAGTTTCAAGAGCTCTAACTTTGAGTCTCAGATGTCACATAAATACCCAAAGTTACAGGTTATACACAAATAGCTCAGTATCTCAGAATTTAGAAATAAAAATTACAACTCTAGAATAGATAGGAATGCTATAAAAGTTTACAGTCTAGGACCCTTTACAATAGGCCCCAACCTGATAACCCATGCACTCAACTTCAATTCTCTGAGTTTATATATTATAGCTAGTTCCTATGAGTGAGGCAGGACAGTACTTGTCTTTTTGTTTCTGACATTTTATTTAACATACTGTCCTCAAGGTTCATTCACCTAGTTGCATGCCACACAACTTCATTCTTTCTTGCAGCCTACTCAGGAGTCCATTGTATATATATATCACAGTTCCCCCTTCCATTCCTCAGTCACTGTACACTTAGGCCACCTCCATGCATTGCAAATCATGAACACTTCCACCATAAACACCAGTGTGCATAACACCAGTGTGCGAATGTCCATTCGTGTTCCCACTCTCAGATTCTCCAAGTATATATCTAACAATGGGATTGCAGGATCATATGGCAACCCCATCACTAGCCAGCTGTGGAACCACTCCCTCTGGAGTGGCTGCACCTCTCAGCTTCCCTACCGACAGTGAATAAGTACATCTGTTCCTCCACATTTTTTCCAGAACTTTTTTCTTTCTCTTCATTTTTAAACAGTTCCACAAAGAATCCCATACACCTCCTTTCCATCCCCTACTTCTTGACATTTAGTTTTGTTATAATGCCTTTGCTATAGTCAGTAGAAGCATATTACAATGTTACTGTTGACTATAGAACCTAGCTTGCTTTGATTGTATTTTCTCCTGTATACCATTCCCATTTTCAACACCTTGCAATGTTGACATTCATTTGTTCTCTCTCATGCAAAAATATTCTTATATTTGTACATTTAATTATCATCATTGACAACTCTAGGCATTCCTAAGTTGTACCATCTCAGTCATTATCCTCTCTCTTACTTTCCGGTGTCATACGTGTCCCCAACTCTTCTCCCCCATGAAAGAAATCATGAAAGACCTACATAAATTAAAGGGCATACTGTGTTCATGAATTGAAAGACTTAATATAGTTACATTTTATAAATTGATTTATAGATTCAATGAAATACCAATTAAAATCCCAACAACTACCTTGCACATATAGAAAAAACAGTAACCAAATTTATCTGGAAAGGGAAGGTGCTAAAAATATCTTGAGAAAGAAAAATGAAGTGGAAGCTCTCACCTTACTTGATTTTAAAGCATATTATGGAGCTAGAGTGGTCAAAACAGCATGGTACTGGCATAAAGACAGATATACTGCCCAATGGACTCGAATTCAGTGTTCATAGACCCTCTCATCTATGGACAATTGATCTTTGATAAGACAGTCAAGCTAACCCAACTGGGACAGAGCAGTCTCTTCAATAAATGGTGTTTAGAGAACTGGATATTCATAAGCAAAAGAATAAAAGAGGATACATACCTCATACCCTATATAAAAATTAACTCAATATGGATCAAAGACCTAAACATTCAGTTTCATTCAATGTACTTATATTATTGTGCTTCCATCAGATAGTATTTCACTATCCATTTCTGAATTTTTACAATCAGTCTTGATGCACAGTCTGTATTCCTTCAGCAACAAATGCCCAATCTCTACCCTCTTTCCATCCCCTGATAACTTGTGTTCTTAACTTTAATTCTCAAAGTTGACTCCATTAATGTTAGTTCATATTAGTAAGACTATCTAGTATCTGTCCTTTTGTTTGTGGCTAATTTCACTCAATGTAATGTCCCTAAGGTTCATCCATGTTGTTACATGCTTATGACTTTATTCTGTCTTACAGCTGCATAATATTCCATCGTATATCTATACCACAGCTTGTTTAACCTCTTGTTCATTAATGGACATTTAGGTTGTTTCTATCGCTTGACAATCATAAAAAAAAAATGCTGCTATGAACATCAGTGTGCAAATATCTGTTTGTGTCTTTGCTGGATCATATGGCAATTCTGTACTTAGCTTACTGGGAACTGCAAAACTACTTACCAAAGTGGTTACACTGTTTTATATTCCCACCAACAGTGAATAAGTGTGCCTCTTTCTCCACATCCTCTCTGGCACTTGTCATTTTCTGTTTTTTGTTTTGTTTTTGTCTGATAATGGCCATTCTAGTAGGTGTAAAATGATATCTCATTGTGGTTTTGATTTGCATTTCCCTAACAGCCAATGAAGTTGAGCATCTTTTCTTATGCCTTTTAGCCATTTGTATTTCCTCTTCTGAAAAGTATTCATGTCTTTCATCCATTTTTTAATTGGGTTGTTTGTCTTTTTGTTGTTGAATCTCTTTATAAATTCTGGATATTAAACACTTATCTGATACGTGGTTTCCAAATATGCTCTCTTGCATAAGCTGCCTTTTTACTTTCCTGACAAAGTTCTTTAATGCACACAGTGTTTAATTTTGAGGAAATCCCATTTATCTATTTTTTTTCATTGCTCCTGCTCTGGGTGCAAGGTCTAGGAAACTATCTCCTATCACAAGATTTAAAAGTCATTTTCCTACATTTTCTTCTGAAAGTTTTATGGCCTTAGCTCTATTGTTTAGGTCCTTGATCCATATTGAGTTAATTTTTATATAAGGTATGAGATATGTATCCTCTTTTATTCTTTTGCTTATGAATATCCAGTTCTCTAAACACCATTTATTGAAGAGACTGCTCTGTCCCAGTTGGGTTAGCTTGACTGTCTTATCAAAGATCAATTGTCCATAGATGAGAGGGTCTATGAACACTGAATTCGAGTCCATTGGGCAGTATATCTGTCTTTATGCCAGTACCATGCTGTTTTGACCACTCTAGCTCCATAATATGCTTTAAAATCAAGTAAGGTGAGAGCTTCCACTTCATTTTTCTTTCTCAAGATATTTTTAGCACCTTCCCTTTCCAGATAAATTTGGTTACTGTTTTTTCTATATGTGCAAGGTAGTTGTTGGGATTTTAATTGGTATTTCATTGAATCTATAAATCAATTTATAAAATGTGACTATATTAAGTCTTTCAATTCATGAACACAGTATGCCCTTTAATTTATTTAGTTCTTCCATGATTTCTTTCTGAAATTTCTTTGAGTTTTTCGTGTTTAGGTTTTTTGTGTTCTTAGTTAAATATATTCATAAGTATTTTATTCTTTTGATTGCTATTGTAAATGGAATTTTCTCTTTATTTCCTCCTCATATTATTTATTACTAGTACATACAAACTGTACTGATATTTGGGTGTTAATCTTGTACCCTGCCATTTTGCTGTACTCATTTAATAGTTCTATTAGCTTTGCTGTAGATTTTTGGGGACTTTTAACAGATAGTATCATGCCATCTGTACGCAGTGAGAGTTTTACTGCTTCCTTTCTAATTTGGATACCTTTCATTTCTTTTTCTTGCCTAATTGCTCTGGTTAGAGTGTCCAGCACAATGTTGAATAACAATTGTGACAGTGGCCATCCTTGCCTTATTCATGATCTTACAAAGAAAGCTTTCAGGCTTTTCCCATTGAGGATGATGTTAGCTGTGGGTTTTTCATATATTCCCTTTATCATGTTGAGGAAGTTCCCTTCTATTCATATCCTTTGAAGTGTATTCATTAAGAAAGGATGTTGAATTTTTGTCAAATGCCTTTTCTGCATCAATCAAGATGATCATGCAGTTTATCTGCTTTGACTTATGGATATGATATATTACATTAATTGATTGTGTTGAACCAGTCTTGCATACTTAGAATAAATCCCACTTTGTCAAGGTCAATAATTCTTTTAATGTGCTGCTGGATTCAATTTGCAAGTATTTTGTTGAGGATTTTTACACCTATATTCACTAAAGAGATTGGTCTATAACTTTCTTTTCTTGTAATATCTTTGTCTGGCTTTGGTATTAGGGTGATGTTGGCCTCATAGAATGAATTATGTAGCTTTCCCTTCTCTTCAATATTTTTGAAGAGTTTGAGCAGGATTGGTGCTAATTCTTTCTTGAATGCTTGGTAGAATTCACTATTAGGGTGATGTTGGCTTCATAGAATGAATTATGTAGCTTTCCCTTCTCTTCAATATTTTTGAAGAGTTTGAGCAGGATTGGTGCTAATTCTTTCTTGAATGCTTGGTAGAATTCACATGTGAAGCCACCTGGTCCTGTTCTTTTTTTTTGGGAGGGAAGCTTCTTGATGACTGATTCAATCTCTTTACTTGTGATTGAGTTGTTGAGGTCATCTATATCTTCTCAGTCAATGTTGGTTGTTCAAGCTTTTCTAAGAAGCTGTCCACTTCATCTACATTGTCTAGTTTATTAGCATATGGTTGTTCATACCATCCTTTCATTACCACCTTTATTTCTGTGGGATCAGTGGCTATGTCTCCTCTTCCATTTATGATATTATTTATTTGCATCATCTCTCTTTTTGTCAGCTTAGCTAAGGTTCCATCAATTTTATTGATTTTCTCAGAGACACTCTGATTTTGTTGATTTTCTCTATTGTTCATATGCTCAATTTCATTTATTTCTGCTCTAATCTTCATTATTTCTTCTCTTTCTGTTTGATTTGGCATTAGTTTTCTGTTTCTTTCTAGTTCTTCCAGGTGAACAATTAATTCCTCAATTTTTGTACTTTCATTTTTTTAATATAAGCATTTAGAGAAATGAATTTCCCTCTCAGCACCAACTTTGCTGCATCCTATAAGTTTTGATATATTGCATTCTCATTTTAATTTGCCTTGAGATAATTACTGATTTCTCTCGTAATTTTTTTCCTTGACCCACAGGTTATTTATGAGTGTGGTGTTTAGCCTCCATATATTTGTGAATTTTCTGGCTCTCTGCCTGTTATTGATTCCCAATTTCATTCCATTATGATCCAAGAAAGTGCTTTGTATAATTTCAAACTTTTAGAACTGTACTGATACTTGCTTTGTGTCCCAGCATATGGCCTATCCTTGAGAATGATCCAGGAGCACCTGAGAAAAAAGTGTAACCTGCTGTTTTGGGGTGTAATGTTCTGGAGATGTATGTTAAGTCAAGTTCATTTATCATATTATTCAAAATTTCTGTTTCCTTATTGACCCTCTGTCTATATGTTCTACCCATTGATAAGAGCAGGGAATTGAAGTCTCTAACTATTACTGTAGAGGTGTCTACTTCTCCCTTCAATGTTATCAGTGTTTGCCTCATGTATTTTGGGGCATTCTGGCTCAATGCATAAATATCTATGATTGTTATGTCTTCCTGTTGAATTGTTCATTTTATTAGTACATAGTCTTCTTCTTTGTCTCTTTTAATTGTTTTACATTTGAAGTCTAATTTGTCAGATATTAGTATAGCTAACCCTGCTCTTTTCTGGTTGTTGTTTGCATGAAATATATTTTTCCAATCTTTCACTTTCAATCTGCTTTTGTCCTTGGGTCTAAAATGAGTCTCCTGTAGACAGCATATAGATGAGTCCTGTTTTTTAATCCATTCTGCCAGTCTATGTCTTTTGATTGGGGAGTTTAATACATTAAAGTTTTATGTTATTACTGTAAAGGCAGTACTTTCTTTTATCATTTTGTCTTTTGAATTTCATATGCCATTTTTTTCTCTATTTACCTTTACTGATGATCTTCATTTCTATGCTCTTCTCCAGACCTCTCTCTTCTGTCTTTTCCTATCTGTCTGCAGTTCTCCCTTTAATATTTCTTGCAGAGCCAGTCTCTTAGTCACAAGTTCTCTCAGTGACTGTTTGTCTGAAAATATTTTAATCTCCCCGTCATTTTTGAAGGACAGTCTTGCTGGATGTGGAATTTTTGGCTGGCAGTTTTTCTCTTTCACTGCCTTCTTGCCTCCATGGTTTCTACTGAGAAATCCACACATAGTCTTATTGAGCTTCCCTTATATGTGATGGATTTTTTTCTCTTGCTGCTTTCAAAACTCTCTCTTTGCCTTTGGCATTTGGCAATCTGATTAGCAAATGTCTTGGAGTACGTCTATTTGGATCTATTCTGTTTGGGGTATGCTGCATTTCTTGTACCTGTAATTTTATGTCTTTCATAAGAGATGGGAAATTTTCAGTGATTATTTCCTCCATAGGCTTTCTGCTCCTTTTCCCTTTTCTTCTCCTTCTGGAATACTCATAACACATATATTTGTGTGCTTTGTGTTGTCATTCAATTCCCTGAGACCCTGCTCATATTTTTTTCTTCTTTTCCCTATCTTTTCTTTGTGTGTAGGATTTCAGATGGTGTGACCTCTAGTCCACTAATCCTTTCTTCTGCCTCTTCAAATCTGCTGTTGTAGGTCTCCATTTTTTCATCTCTTCTATTGTATCCCTCATTCCCATAGGTCCTGTGATTTGTTTTATCAAACTTTCAATTTCTTCCTTATGTTTATCCAATCTCTTCTTTATTTCCTTCATCTCTTTTGCTGTATCTTTCCTCAACTTGCTGATTTGATTTTTAATGTGATTTTGCATGTTTTTTTTTTTTGCCATATGGTGGGGGTCACACTTTATTCTTTTTCCATGTGAGTATACTATTATTGCAGGACCATTTGTTGAATTTTAGTTTGTTTGTTTTCTCTTTGTTTGTTTGTTTGTTTTGGAAGTGCATGGGTCTGTTATTGAACCTGGGTCTCCTGTATGGCAGATGAGAATTTTACTGTTAAACTACCCTTGCACCCCCACCCCTTGCATGTCTTTTTGAACTTCCTGAATTAATTATTTCAATTCCAGTATCTCATTTGAATTGCTGGTTTGTTCCTTTGGGCCATATCTTTGATTTTCTTAGTATGACTCGTTATTTTTTTAGTGGCATTCAAGCATTTGATTTCCTTAATCAGTTTATTCTGGAGGTTGTTTTCACTCTCTTACCTAAGCTTTTCTTTTTCGGTGGCTTTCTTCTTTATCTGTTCTTTGGCTTTCTGATCAATTTATTCTAGACCTCCAGCATAGGTTCTGTTTAACTGATCAAAATTTTTCAGCTCTTGTTTTTCTGGTTCTTGCCCTGCCTGTATGAAACCATTTTTTTTTTAGGAAGGTTTCTTCAGATATGATTGACCCCAGTCAGATTTGCCCAGACCAGAGAGGCTCACTTCTCAGGAAGAGAGTACCCAGTATCAAATTTCCCTGAGGGTGAGACTCAGCAGGTTATCAGACTTCCTTATGAAGCCTCTAGACCCTGTGCCTTTCTTATCCTGCCCAGATGTGACACTTGTCTACCTGCAGCTTCCCACTATTGCTAAGTGATGTGGTGCCTTTAATTTCAGCAGATTTTCTTCCAGAGGCATGGCAGAGACAGAGGCTGAGGTAGAAGTCAGGTTTAGGCTGCTTCTGTTTTCCAGCTGCTGGGACCCAAATTCCCTGAAGGAGGGCCACCATTTACATTGAGACCTGTCCCCTTTATCTTGGGGAAGATGCACCCTTTAAAGGAGTGTCCCCATTCACCTGACTATTTACTTTGTCTCTCAGGCATGCCTTAATTCTGCCTTTGCCTGGGGCAGTGCTGAAACCTGAGAGTGCTTGTGGTTCTAGCTAATAAGTTATTAAGAAGTTTTAAAAAAGCATTTTCAGAGCTGGACCCCAGTGCCCTAGGTTTGTCAATCAAGAGTTGGAGTTTGTACATGGCTCTGTGTGCCCCTTTTCTTGGGTCCAGTCCTTTTCCAGTATTTTGTGCTGTTTAATTAAAAAAGCCTCTGTCTGTTTGTTTGTTTCTGTCAGCTTCACTCCTTCTCTGCCAGCATGAAAACTCCTGGTTCCTTTAGTGCTTACTTCAGGCTTATCTGTGCTTGGAACCTGTTTACAGCTTTTGATGTAAACAGAATACAGAATTTGTTGATTAATTCTGCAACTGGAGCTCAGTTGAGCTAACTTCCTTGCTACTAATAAAGTCTGTTTCCTTTCCTCTCAGGGAACCAGCCTGCTGTGCCTGTAAGGAAGGGGTACTAGCCTCACTGATCTCAGTCATCTCACCCATTTCAAATTGGTGCACAACATGTGTCCAGTCACCGATGTACCCCCAGCAGCTGTTCCATACAGTTCCTGGCTATTTACTAGCTATTCTGGAGGAAGAACTAAATTCCACCCCTCACTATGCTGTCATTTGCCCCCCACCCAGGGAGATATTCATGGTGTGAACCAGGGCTCTCTTCAGCTCAAACCCTTCAAAGCTTCCAGTTGCTTTTAAAATCAATGTAGCATCCACCAACCTGGTCCAAAGGCCTGCTGGCCTGAGTACTCCTCTCTGGCCTCTCCCATAGAGAGCCCTTCCTCACCACAAGACCCCCTGGACTCCCTGCAACCTTGGCCTGTGCATCTTGCCTGCTGATTCTTTACAGCTGGTGAAAGCATGTCCTTCTGGTATCACTCCATGTCACCTCTTTGGAAAAGAGTGCCCTGACCACCCACTGGCCTCAGCCTTTCCCAGCCATGTTCTACCATGCTGCCCTGTCAATTCATTCTTTTTACTCTATTCACACTCCTCCTGCACCGTGTCAGCTTTTGCTCAGCTGGAATCTTGTCTGCCATGTCTATCACCATGTTCCAAGTCCTGGCACAGCATCTGGCACATTGTAGGGTTGCCACAATTGTTTTTTTACTGAATCAGTGATCTTAGTAAAGGAAGGTCAAAATGCCATGTTCTTCTTTGTTCTTCACCCTCCCTCTGTATGGTGGGCAATTATTCCAGTACCTAATTATATGATGTTTTCTATTCATGGTATGAAGATAAATAGGCTAGTTTGATCCTGAGTATCTATTCTCATGCTGCTTTGAGCAGTCATGAAATATACATCATCAAACACATGCCAGGGTCCCAGGCAGCTAGGAGGAGCTTAGTGCCAAGGGGCTGTCTGCTTTGCCAAGGAAGTGATGAGTGATATGAGGTCAAAATCACCACCCAGCGATGACCCTTTCCCTACAGTTCAATTTAACACTGTGTGATGCCTGATGGATATAAAAGGGGAGGCTCAGAGGGTCCTAAAGACCCCAGATGAGGCAGCCTTCTTGGTCTGCACATCCATTCTCTCCTGCTCTGCTCCTACTAATCTTCTGCCTCATTTTCCACCCTTTTCCTAAATGCATCCCCCACCCCAGGCTTACCCCCTTACCTGTACTTAAGTATCTCCGTATGCCCTGTGCACTCCCATCTCCTTCTCTGCATACTTAAAGATTCTGTCTGAACTTCATCTTATTTCTTAAGCTTCTCTTAGTTACACCAAATTTTCAGTCCAGAGTAATTTAGGTCCCTTCTTTGATGTCTAGTTGTTCTTGGACATGATGTTACTGAAGCAATTTATACATTGCCTTCATTGTGTATTTTACTTACATTGCTTATTTTCCTGACTGTCTTTCCCATTAGGTCAGGCTCCTTCGGGACAAGTCTCCATTTTATTTTACTCTTCTTTCTACACAAAACTCTGGTTTAGCACCTGAAACAAAGTAAGCCCTCAGTAAAAATGTTTTCCATAAATGAATGTCCAGTGAGGTGAGGTCAGTATCTGTTTCCTTCTTTAGATGGTATCCAGGTTTGAAAGTATTATGCACCCCAGAAAAGCCATGTTTTAATCCGGCTTTTCTGATCCAATCTTGTGGGATCAACCATTTCTTTTAATCCTTATTCAATAATGCAGGTTGGAATCTTTTGATTAGATTATCTCTATGGAGCTGTGACACACTCAATTGTGGATATTAGTTTACTGGAATCCTTTAAAAGAGTAAACATTTTGGAGAGAGTGGCCGGAAGTAGAGAGTCACAAGAGAGACATGGGAGAGACACGAGAAATGCAGCTGCAGACCTTTGGAGATAAAGAAGGAAAATGCCACTGGGGATGCTTCATGAAATAAGAAGCCTGAGAGAAAGCTAGAAGACATGGCCATGCTTGCCACTTGTATTTCCAGTTGAGAGAGAAACCCTGAATGTCATGGGCCTTCTGGAACCAAGATATTTTCCCCTGGATGCCTTACATTGGACATTTCTAGAGACTTGCTTTACTTTGGACATTATCATGTGCTTAGAACTGTAAATTTAAAATGTAATAAATTCCCCTATTTAAAAGCTTTTCCATTTCTGGTATATCACACTCCAACAGCAAGCAAACTAGAACAGATGGTACAGACTGCATGGCCCAGGTTGAGTACTTCAGTTACTTACAGTGTGTGCTATGGTTCCAGTGCCTCACCCAGGATAGCCTCATTGCCTCAGCCACCTCTTTTCTATTTGCATCTCCTATGTCCTCCTCCCAGGGAGGGACACCAGACACTCATGCTGGGATCCTCAGTTCCAAATCACAGAACCTTTTTAATTTAAAGCTATGATGACTCTACAAAAAGCATCTATCTATATTTAAATAAAAACATGATATGCTGCCTTTTGCAGCCTGATGACCTATAAATAAGGACATAGCCAGTCTCAGAGAGGATACACATAACTTAGAGAGCCTTCAGCTCCTCCTTTCCTTTCTTCTTTTTTTTAATCAGAGCAGTTGTAGGTTTCCAGAAAAACAAGTACAGCATCCCCATATACTCTTCTCACACACACAGTTTTCCCTAGTATTACCATCTTTACATTAGAACAGTAAATTTGTTACAAGTGATGAAACAATATAATTATAATTGTACGGTTAACTTCATCTCACAGTTTACATCAGGGTTCACTGTGCATGTTGTGCTCCTCCTCTTGCCTCCTTACTACTCACTCACCCAGCCAGGCCCCTACCTGCCAGTCCAACCTGGGTGAGCCTCTATACACGCAGGAGGTGAGGGTTGCCTGGTCCGCAGATCATGACTGGGAAGGAGAAAGGAAAGAATGAGTTGAACTGCTCAAGAACACAGGGCATATTCGAGAATATTTTGTGGCAAGGAACAGCAAAAAGCCCAAAACAGGGGAAAGGGGGAGAGACGGGAGAAGAATCTGGATGAGGTGAGAGGGGCATGAGAAAAAGGACGGCACACAGACTCACCCAACAAGCCACTTTTGGACATACTCAACCAACAAGCCACTTCTGGACATAGGGAAATGATTGTGGGAGCAGGCATATAAATATTACAATCTGATACTGCTGTTTTCACTGCATCAAAATCCCACACCATGACCCTGAACATTCAAAGAAGTTCTGCTATACAACAGCCAGAGTTTAGCAACACTCCTGGGAATGGACAGACACAGGCATGCAGTGGTTAGGTGGGTTGGCAAGGAAAACAGCAGCCAGGGAACAGTTTCTAGAAGCAGTAAAGCCAAGCTTAAGTCTGCGAACCTGTAAAATAAACTGCTTTAGTCAATGAACAAAAGGACATAATGTTCAGAAACCTTATTTGCAAATATTTTAAGCTTTCAGGAATTTTTCTGTAGGAAATCCCATCAGTGAGAACAGAGCATCCCAGTCCTGCCTGGAGCATCTGAGGTCTCTAATACAGAGAAAAGGTTTGATTTCCAAACCAGGTGCAGTGCTTCAGATAAGGGGTTTGGGGATCAACATTCTAATTTATTTAACCTCATAGTTGCCAAGGAAACAGGTCCCTTTGTCTGCTCTCTGGCCCAGGCTGGTATAATTCCTTTATATATAACCCTGATTTGCTTTCAGTCCATCAAAATACCACTCATGGGAATTTTAGCTAAATTGCACCTTTTCCCTGAAAATCTTTTATTAACTGTGTCTCTTGCTTTGCATGACAAGGCACGCCATGGTTCTCCTTGTAGCTGGTTAATAAACTTCACTCTGTAAGTCACTCTTATCCCTGTGGTCTCTGGGCAGAGAAGATGAGCCCCGAAAGTCTACTGGAGCAGCCTGGAGGGGAGAATGCCCCTTGGTACAATAGAAAGGCAAGGATGGCTCCAAAACCTGGACAACTTAGAGCTCTCTGGGTTATATAGACACAGAATATAGGCAATGGACATGAAGCCATGTAGCAGAGTAGGTAACAACACATTAATGGAGTCAAGCAATCCTGGTCTCTAGTTGTGTTACCTAACTGTCTATCCTTTTCTCATCTTTATTCCAAAGTATTTGTTTTTTCCTACCACAAATGGTGTCAAGAGGATTAAATCGGGGATAATGCACATAAGACACTTTTTCAGAGTGCCTGCCATACATCACCTGCTCAACAGCGTTAACTATTACTGTTAGTAAAATACAAATGGCTAAGAATACAGCATGGGAAGAATCACAAACACATCGGCTCTGTTAAGATGGTAAGATTTAGGTGATTTTCTTTTATACTCTTTGCTGCAGGTTTTCTCTTACTGTTATACTTACTCTTTTCTCCTGGTCTTACTATGAGACCACAAACCTTACCCTTCTGCGGATTTTCCCCTTACCCTTCACAGTGGTTTATAGGGTCCTCCACCCTCCGGCCCGGTCCCCTCTCTGACCTTCCCTCTTACCTTCCCCTTTTCCATTCCTCCACCTTTGCCACATGAGCTGTCTGACTATTCCTGGAAAGGCCAAGTTGCCCTCACTTCAGGCCATGTGCAGGTCCTGTCCCTCTGCCAGAGCCTGCTGCCTCAGGATGTCCACAGGGCTTCACCTCTATGCTCAAATGTCACCTTGTCAGAGATGACCCCCAACCACCACACACATGAACATGCGCACATACACACATGCTCATACACATACACACACACACATATACACACACAGACGTGCTCATACACTCATACACATACACAGAGGCAAACACATATACACCCACAGATATACACGTGCACAGGAACACACATATACTCATACCTACACATATACATATATATATAGACATACAACTATGTACAGACATATGCACCCACATATACGCAGAGACATGCACACAAATATACATACACACATATGCACTCACACATACATACACACTCACAAACATGCATCCACCCAGACACATACATACACATATTCACCCTCATGCACATGCATAAATACACCAACCCACACAGGCACAAATAAATACACAGACACTGACACACACACACACATACCTGCACACATACACACCCACAGAAATAGCAAATCCCTCACTCCCGGAAATAAGAGGATTCCAGCAATGAAAAAACTATAGTCTGAAATAAGCTCAGTAGAGACATTGAAAGATACAAGAAGAAAGGCTGTCTGGTTTAGATATCTGGTAGCACTACTTGTTCCACTAAGAGCCCAGGTTTAATATCTATGTTATAGGGAACACAGAAAGATAATCTTTTCTTTGTTGCACTCATTTCAGAAATGGCCAAAGTATGAGTTGAGATGGAGGTGGAGCCAGGTAGAGCTACAGAAGAGAGAAACAGTGATAAGAAATGTGGGTGAAAATAAACGTCCAGGTGAGAAGTAAGCAATGTATGGGAGGCACAGAGTCAACAGAGAAAAATGAGGAGAGAGAACATGGAGGTTATCTGCAGAGCCATCACAAGCAGCATCGCCTAGGACTTTGCTAGAAACAAAAATCCTTGGGCCTATCCAAAGACTTTTCACTCTTCACCGAGTCCAGGAAAAATGTTCATCAAGACCTGATGCATTTCCAAAAAATGGATCTCAGATCTTTTCTTGGTAGATCCTAAAGCTAATTTACTGTCACATGGTCATCTCCTCCACATCACCTGCTGGAGTTACCTGAAGGAACGGAGGAGAGAGTTCCCTCCACTGTCTACTGGAGCCTCCACTGCCAGATATCTTCCTCCTGTCTGGTTCATATTTGGCACTCAGTAAATACCTGGCTCAAAAAATAAATATTCAAGAAGGTTTTTATCTTTAAAAATTAACTGCAAAATTCAGTATTCCAATTTCTTCTGGAAAGAAATTTGCATCTGTAGTTTACAGTGGACTGGCAGAGAGACAGGGTTAGGGCCCTGAAAGCCTTGGCCTCATTTGTCCACAACAGCTCATGGCACACATCAGAGACCCTGAGGGTGCGACTCAAGACCAACACCTCACCTGGCATGAAATGGAAGGAAAGTGGTTCTGAAAGAAGCAGCTTCTAGGTATAGATGACCCATAACCAAAAGAGGAGATGAGGGAAACATTATACAAGCCAAATAACAAAGAAAAACAGCATACATGGAGACATTTTCCAAAGATGAATTAAGGAATAAATTCTTTCCTCAGCTAGCTTTAAGTTAGGTTAACTCAGAACTGAGTCTCTTAAGCGTCTGTTAGATCTTATTTTCTGAAGCCTATGGGAAACCCTCCCCTATCACTGCAGTCTGCACAGCATTGCGATCTGAGACTTCCCTGTGGCCTGGGCTGACACCACATGAGTCAATCTATGGGACTCCCCAACTTGAGTATTGACATAGTCAACCGATGGGAACTGTTGCTAATTGCCGCTCCTATCCCACTTCTACTGGAGCCTTTTCACCTGAAGACAGAGAAGTAGGCATCAGAGTCATATATCAATAAAGCCCCAAAATTGCTCATCAGTTTTCTCCACATTCTACAACTGACTGTTCAGCTGAAGACACTGGCAGGCCACTCCTCTTGTCCTAGATAAGTAAATAAGCTTGGCAGAAATGAACAGATGGAGGAAAATTTAAAAGCAGCATGTGGGCGTTTTAGGCTCAAATCCCATTAACAGACAACAGGATTTATAACAGCAGCTCCCACACAGAATTTTGGAAAGTTTAAACTTGTGGGTAATAGATTGGGTTCACCCTCCCTCAAATTACCTGCATTGCATTGAGACATATTTCCGCATCTGAAGCTCTTTCTTCAAATTAAAGAGCCTACACTGCCCGGGCAGATAGTGGTATTGGTAACTACACACCAGTTGGTATTGCTTATACTGCTTCTTAGTTCTCTTTCTCCCCCAGAGGAGTTGTGCCAGGTTCTGAAGGGATGGCGGTTGGTTGCAGTAGATGGGAACCTGAGCTCAGAGGAAAGAAGAATATAAGAGTGAATGCTCTTGGTAACCCAAAGTCATACAAAACAAGAAACCTAGACCAAAGTTAATGTCAGAATATTCAGAGGTTCCATCTCACACCATATCAAAGGCATCAACACAGCCCATTATCCATCCAGCAAAAGAAATGGTGGGGACCACTGGGGGCAGTCAGGAAGTAGGTGGGAGAAACCTAAGTATCCCTGAGTGAGATGGCTGGACTCCCAAGGGAGCTGTGGACAGGAAGCCACTGTTAGTGAGATCCAGAGGACATGGTTTTCTCCCTCAGTCTGGTAGGGACAGCGGAAACCTGAATTACAATAAATATCAATCCTAAGTTTTGAAGGAAGCCTCTTGAAAAGTTCATGGCTATCCTGAAACTGTCATAAGACTCAGGGATTAAACCTGACTCGCCAGAAGGGTCACCTCCAGCCCCCTACTTAGGCACAATGCTCAGAATCTCACACATGTCCTACTGAATCATTGGTCTCCAGAAATCCGGAGATGAGCAGGAAAGCTTTATAACCAGCTAAAGTGGCCACTAGAGGTCAGTCACCTGGATCCAGGTTCCAGGTTTATTTTTCTCACCATTTTATCCCTAGGGCTCAATAAGTATATGTTGACTAACTCTGGACTAATGAAGAGTCCAGAAGAATGGCTAGAAGGCATTATTTCATTATTGATTAACAAAGGACTGACTGGATGAATCAACCAATCAATTAATCAATAACATTCAGTAAAAGGAAGGAGTGTAGGACATTCCTTCAAGTAAGGAAACATTTAGTATGATGAGATGGCCTCAACCCTAGTGGTACAGCATAAGACCCAAAAAATGCTGACAGAAGTTGCTTGGGGCTGGTTGGGGACATCGACCTGGACACGAAACCTTAGCAAAAGTGGATAAACCAGAAACTACAGAGCAATATTTGTAAAATACATATTTCTCCATTCGAGTGGCTCAAGGTAAAGCAGGAAGTGTTTTGAGAGGTTTGGCTTGCTGAACAGGCTCTCTCAAGAGAATCCAGATTCCATTTATAGCCATTTGTGGATTTAGTAAGACTGATGGATATTATTCAAGAATTCAGAGTGTGCATGTGTTGCATAAATGATATTGAGTCCTGAAGACAATTTGATCCTGGAAGGAATCTTCCCTCACTGCGCTCCCTCTCCCACACACATATGAACAATTGATGAGGCTATATTCACCCCAAAAACCTAGCACACATTCGCCCTAAGCATATTATATATTGGGTGATTAATGGGAGTGTCCAATATTCATTACATAGTCTTGGTTTCCTACTTATTTAGGTATCATGATCAGTCTCAGTAGGATACAGATAGACAAATGACCCATCAACGCGTATTCATCTCAGTGAGTTCAGTGAGCCATTGTCTCTGACTCAAAAGGGAGTGTTTTCTAGTTCCCAACATCTGCTCAATCACAGGCATAAACGTGGTACCACAGACTTGGGTTCTAGGGCAGAACACTTCCTGGAAGTAAAGTACTTTCCATATGGGCCTAAGAAAAAGGCTTGTGCAGCCCTGTTTGAGATGGTGTAGGTGCTCTGGGAATCTCTGGCAATCCAGGGTAAGGCAGAGTCCCTAAAGGACTAGATTCCTGCCTCTTCTGGGGTGGGAGCTGTGGAAGAATTGGCTTTTGTGGCTGTGGTTTTGAAATGAATTTTTGATGAACGGGATCTTATTTTACTTATCCAGTAAGCAAGGATGAAACTCTGGATTCAGAGCTTAAAATATTTTTCTGACTAGTGAGAGAATCGACCAGCTCATATTATATAGGACCATAAAATCCTGGACAAAAGTTACTAGTGAGAAACTAGTAGTTACTAGTGAAAAAATTCAATTTCCTATGACAGAATTTATAAGTGTAAGTTAACAAATAAAATTTCCCTTAACAGCTACATTTAAATAAGCTTCAAGGTTTACTCAGGCTGGAGATTTTAGGTTCCAACCTTGGCCGATAATTAAAAACAAACAAACAAACAAATAAGCAATCAATCAAGTAGAGGTCAGCTCCCTCCCAGGGGATTTCATGTCCTTCCTTAATCAACATTTAAGAAGAACTGTCTTAATTGACTATATCTACTGTAATTATTACATGTATAAATTTAAACCTAAAAAAGCAAAGCTGCTTCCCTTGGCTCAGATTGTCCATTAAACTTTTAATGACCAGCAAATATAAGCACTGCTTAACTTCAACTTTCCTATCTTATTGTGATATGGCAACGCTTAAACCTACACATTGGATTCTTGATAAATTTTGTTTTATCAACAAAGTTTGTTCTGTTTCAAGATTTTACCACATCAAACCCATCTTAACCTTGGTTCCCTCCCCCACCCTGCTTGTATCCAAGAATGCAAAAATGTAATTTTAGGTTTATCATTTTACTTCCATACAGTTCAAGCTAGTTTTAATTTCATTTGGTAAAATGAAGGAGACAGGCTAATATCTACACCCTGTGGGATACCTGTTATTTCAAATATAGGTGAGCTATAATTCTTATCAGTCTTAGACCCTCTTGGAATGACTTTGTGGGAAAATCTCTGCTCCATTTCCAAGTGGTTGCAGAATTGCTGAGAAAGAAGCTGAGGCATCCAGCAATGGTTGATGAAATGCTCTGGCTCCCCTACCCAGGAGCATGTGCCCACCAGTAAAAGAACAAGCTTAAATCACAATAATGGAGCTCTGCTGGAAAAATGTCAGCACTCATTGATACGGTGGTCACAAGTGGCTTCCCTAGTGACTACGACTTCACACGAAGGGAAGCCCCAGGCTCCACCAGCTTCTTATCCATTTGTCTGCTATCCATTTCCCTGTTACCCAACTTAAGGTTTGACTAGTTGCCTCTCCTTTGAAATTCCCACTCAGATCCAAAGACTCTAAGTTCTGGAATCATAAAAAGCACAGGGTATGAAAGTCAGCTTCAAGTGTTTCTTGGATACTAATCCATGCAGAATCCCTCCCAGAACTGCTGCATCGACCTCTAATTCCAGGGAGAAGAAAGGGGGCCTAGGCCTGGAGACACTGAGACTATCAAGATGAAAGTGTCAAGTGCTCACAAAATGTGATTGTTATTCACAGGCCAGGGGCCAGAGAAATTAAGAAATCGCCTGAGTGCTGAAGTCTCCCTAAATATGACAGTGATAAAAATGGCTGCTACAGACCCCATGCAGCTTGGCTTACATCTGATCCATCTGCTGGGCCACTCATCCTAATCAAAAGCTATTTAGCCTTGGTGGAAGGCTACCACCAAGCTCGAGCTGACCTGCCAGGGCCCACAGCTGCTCAACTGATAATGCCACACCAGGGTCTGGTGGCCTTCCCTGTACCGGATGGCATGGCACAAGCTGAGTGGGCTTGGCAGGCTGGAGGCCAGCTAGGTCTCATGTAGGGGTCATCAAAGGACTTTGCCTTCCTTTTCTCTTTAGCTTCAAAAGAAACTTAAGCTGCAAATCCAAACAATGTAGAAAACAGGGAATTTAGCACCGTTTCCTGCCCAAACTGAACATAGGGTCCTCCTTAAAGGATAGTACTGAAGGAGCCGGAGTTTGAAAATTTCTGCAGGGATCCCAGCAAAATGTGCAGGGCATTTTTATGAGAACAGATAACTGAAACTTTCCTTCTGCACTTATGGCATTCAAATAGAGGCGGCACCTGGCACCAGGCAAACAAACGTAACAGAAAATGAGTAATGAAGCAAATTGAGTACATATTTCCTTTTAAAATTTTAAAAGAGATGGCATGTGTGTGTGTGTGTATGTGTGTATACACATTCTGGGTATAATTTGACTTGAGGAACCATTGTGTTCCTGAGATACTTTGTAAATAGAAGAATCTCTCTCCTCTAGGTGCCATTAGTTCCCAAATAGCAAAGGCTTATGTCCTAGTCTACCAGGGCTGCTGAAACAAATAGCACAGACTATTTGGTTTTAACAAGAGAGTTTATTGCTTCACAGTTTTGGAGACCAGAAGTCTAAAATCAAGGTGTTGCCAGGGCCTGCTTCCTCTCAAGTCTGTAGGGTTTCAGTAATGGCTTCCAGGGATCCATAACGTCATCTCTGCCTCATCACAGTGTGTCTGTCTCCCCATCTGTCTCCTGCTCTGTGTCTAGATCCCCTCTGCTTAAAAGGATTCCAAGCATATTGGATTAAGCCTACCCTGACTCAGTTTGGCCTCATGTAAAAATGGGATCTCCAAAGGTCCCGTTTACAAATGGGTTCAAACCCACAGGACTGGGGGGTTGGACTTGAGCATGTCTTTTGTAGGGGATAGACTCAATCCATGTTAGGGGATTTTGACTGAAATACCAGATATTTATTGAGTGCCCAGCATGTCAAGGTGCCTTACTGGTATGCCTCTACCCCATGTGTTTCCTCTTGATCTCAGCAAGCAGATGAGGAAGGTACAAGAGACCACTGCAAATCCCTCATTACAAAGTGAGATGCACTAGGTGCCCTGTGACTCATTCAAAATCAGGACTTACAGAACCAGGTCCAGGTCAATTTTTCTCATTCTCTTCCTAGGACTTCCTGCCATGTCAAGTGGTCTTCCAAAGGATTTTGGAATTCATCTGGGAAGGAAAAACAGGCAGAAAAGAACTAATTCAAAGTATCATGTAAAATATGTTTTATGAACAGCACAGTTAATACAAAGCCAAAGAAAGTCAGAAGAGGAAAAGTTGCTGTGTGACTAAAATGATTGAGAGGAAATTCACGGAGACCACAGAACATGAGTTTGGGACTTGATTGGTTTCAAGATGTAAAGGAGCTATTTCAGCCAGTCTGGCTATAAAGGGCAACTTGTAGGAGAATAATTTGGGGAAGGTCAGTTATTGAGATAGGAATGTATTTTTAAAAAAATGGGAATCACAAACAGTTTGAGTAGAGGAAAGGTACGAAATCTTTAAGAATATTTTAACCCATTGAGAGCCATTTTACCCCCCTATTTTTTCCCTCTGGAAATTCCATGATTCTATAGTCTCTGAAACACAATTAGGGTGGAGAGTTGACTAGAGGTATGGACAACACCTACACATGTCCCATTAAGTCTAGTATAAGGTAATGAGGTTCTGAACTAGGTGGGCCAGTGAATGGAAAGCAGAGACAGTACATTGAGGAATGACAGTTCTCAGGGTTTGTAAATGGATTATACATGTGAGTCAGGGTAATTGAGATCAACACTGCCCTTAGTTCCAACCCATGCTTTGCCGCTAATTATCTGTGTGACTTTGGATAAATCAATTCAGGTCTAAGAGAATGTTGTATGAGGTATCATAACCCTTGGAGCTGAATGTCTTTTCTTCATGGCATTAAATTTCTTTTCAACAACATCTCTTGACCCATGATACCTTCACTTTGCTTACATTTTTCATCAAATGAGACTGATGATGAACTCATTAAAGTTATTTTGGTTGAAATGAGGAGTAAAATTATTGTTAGTAATTAATCTGCACCACATATTATCAGTTACTACCTCTTTCTCCCAGTCCATCAGCTCCTCCTGACCGCTATCCCTCTCTCCACAGCTGATTATCTGAGCTTCTCTCTTCTCTCTCATTGGATTCTCTTGCACCCTGTCTCTTACACAAGGATGAAGTTTAGGAGGAACTGGGTGCAAGAGAATCCGCTTCTACTTTTTCTGCTCCTAAGCACAAAGGGAAAAAGCTGCCAAAAATAAAGATTGAACAGTTGGTCTACAAAGTCATGGTCTACTACTCAAAAGGTTCTTCAACCTTGCCAAGCAAAATTATTGGCCAGTTCCTACTTATTGGTCAATTCTCTCTCTTTTTTCACTGACAATTCCAAATGACAGTCTCCAACACTAACAAACTTGGTAACATCCACCCTCCTCCTGAAATTCTCCATCTTCTCTTCTGCAGGCAGCCTCTCCTGCTTCTGCTGGCTAACTCTCCTTCTCCCACCTCCAGGCTCCCTTGCCTCCACTTCCCTCAAAAGTAAGTATTCTGTTCCCAGCCTGCTACTCACTCCTTGTATGATCACATCTACTCCTGTTGTCTTAAATACTATGAACATGCTGATGACAAATCTATGCCAGCAGCTTAGCCCTCTCCCCAAGCCCCACATTCATCTTTCCACTTGACTTTTCTTCCTGGATGTCCTATAGGCCAATTAAATTCAGCATATCTATAGCAAAACTCATGATCTTCCCTTCAAAATCTGTTCTTTCTTATACCCTTCACTCATTTGGGGCTACCACCAGCTTTCCAGGCACCCAAGCTTGAGACATAGAGTCACAGCTTTTTTTTTTTTCTCCTTTTCTTTCACAATATCCAATAACTAAGTTCTTGGTTGAGTTTTTTCCAAATACTTCTTGAGTTTCTCCCTGTCCCCATTCTTGTCTTTCCCTCAAATCTCTTCTGTGTGGCCACTGGAATCTATCTCTGATTCTCTACAATGCTTAAAATACTCAAACCCTCCAGGGTTTCCTGTAAGATAGGCACTAAGCTCTGACTACAATGTGTGAGGCTCTCCATGGTCCACCTGTCTACCTCTACTCTGAATTGCTTCGGGGTCCCCACATTTGTTGACTTAGCCTTGTGTCTTTGTGCCTTCAGTCTGTCATCTTTGCCTGGTAAGCTCTTCTCTTATTCTTTCTCTTCTTCTCCATGGCACCTTTTACATCTGATTTGACCCCATTTCTCCAGTTTGGCTCACTGTCACCTCTTCAGGAAGCCGGAACTGGCTCATTATTCAGTCCCCAACTGGACTGCAGGCTCCATCCCTGCTCTTATAATGCTTGGAGCCTTGTTCTAGCCTTGTGCTCACTGATTGTGTTAAATATTTTTGTTTACATGTCTGTTTCACCCCAGAAGAAGAGGAACCGTGCCTCATTCATCTCTTTATCCCCAGCAATAGCACACAGTCATTCCTGGGACAGAGGAGGCTCTCAACCAGTGTTTGTTGAAAGAATGAATGTGGGCCCATTTTAGTTAACAGTCCCAATCCACGTTTCATTTCCATCAGTCAAATAATAAACTTCTCCCATCACATTTCTCTTTCTAGCACACATGGCCCTCTAATTGCCAGAAACCATGGGGGGGGGGGGGGTGAGTGGTTAGGACAAAGTTTAACAAAGCCTTGTCTGTGGGTTTAACTCCTTCTAGTCTTGCTCCATAATACTCAGTTCCCACCCCCAACAACACCCACCATCTTAGAATTGCACTGGACTTTCCACGAGGGACACACCATGACCCAGTCAGGGCTGGCAGCACAGGACTCCCCACTGTAGAAAAGCAAACTCAGAATAAATGTTGGGTCAATAGTAAAACTAAAGTCTTGCTATTATTAAACAGTGCTGGTTTACCTCTATTGAGCTTGTATCAAGTTTGGCACTATTCTAATTGTCTCATGCCTACTAACACATTTAATTCTCCTGATGACCCTCTGGGACTGCTACCATGAGTGTGTCCAATTTATAGGCAAGCAAGCTGAGCTCAGAGGGTCACTCATTAGCCTGGGTTCTCACCATCCAAGGGCAGGGCACCTCGGGGATGTCTTTGCATATAAAGCGGTATAATGCTGAGTCATGGGACAAGATTCACACCCAGATAGCCTTGGGTCTCCCAACCCTGACCTTTTGGGACCTCCCAAATCCAGTTTTGCAATGCTGTGATTGATTTACAAACCAGGTTTGCCCCATTGACCAAGATTTTTTTTACGTTTGCATGGTACCCTCCTGCTAAAGTCTGGATGCCTGGCCTGCCTTGTGTAACCAGAAAAGTACCAACATTGGTGTATTCCCCCAGCCAGACTGAAGGACAGTGAAAAATGTACCCCATATTTTAAATACCCTTTTCCTCCTGCAGCAGAGTCAATGACAAAGCAAGCTCCAGAGCTGCCAAGGAGTCCAAGCTGCCTCTTGTTCTTATATTTAAATTTAATTTAACCATAGTCTTGTTCTGCATGTCAACAGTTCAGGACAAATTGATGGGTTCTAGTTTAACTATTTAACTGTGCCATCTGTAATATGTTCAACCATGCATTAAATTAAAAATGACACTTGGAAATATGTATATCCTGGACCCCAGTTCTGTGCACAAAATAGGAAAAGATTTAAAATGCTGTCTAGTAGAGGATTACCACTGAAGAAGCATGAATCTCATTACCGCGGGCTGCACTGAACACATTCGCAAAGCTCCATTTAAAAGGCTCACTGAGGGAGCAGCCTGGCTATCTGGCTGGCTAAACATTTCCATTTGCTTTCCGCAAGAGAAAAGGCAGATGCTGCAAAGCAAAGAGGTTGTCAGTGCACCCACCTGCTCACACCCACCTTGATCCTGGGCTCATATCACCTGCTCCAGCTGTCCTCTCCTCCCAACACCACCCGGCCTAACCCTTCCTACAGACATGAATCAACTCATACACCAACACAGACAATGAGGGCCCTGCAGTAGTTACCACCTAGTAAGTGCCCACTCTGTGCTGGCCACTTCCCCAGCACTGCTTACAATAACTCATTTAACAGCCCTGTGAAGTGCAGTTGTTGTTATCCCACTTTGGCATCCACAGGTATGTATGCTCAGAGGGGGCAGATGTATCTTTCAAGGTAGCACAGAGATTAATGGCAGAGGCAGGATTCCAGTCCAGGTCTAACTCCCAAGCCAAGGCTCTTATCCATGTGACACACAGCTACGTAAGCCACTTCTCCTGAAAATGTCCCATCAACCAAGCACCTGTCCACCTAGTTTAGTTCCCTAGATGCTAAAACAAATACCACATCATGGGTTGGTTTAACAACAGGAATCTATTGGCTCATGGTTTCAGCAGCTAGAAGGCTTGCTCTTTGCTGGAGTTGTATCACCTGGCTGATGGGCAATTTGTGGGGCTCCTTGGCTTTTCCGTCACATGGCAATGCATATATGGAGGCATCTTCTCTTTTCTCACCTGAGTTCTCTTGAATTTGGCTTCTGGCTGCTCCCTGTGGCTTCTCTCTCCATCTGACTTTCACTCTGCTAATAAAGGACTCAATAATCCAGATTAAATAGCCTAACCCCATTCATTTCGGCCACGCTTTAACTGAAGTAACACCTTGAAGAAATCTTATTTACAATTTTCACACTCACCAGAATGTGAAAAAGACCAACAACATGTCCAACCAGAGGTACACAATTCAAACCACCCCAGTACCATCCAAGCACACACATAAGCCTGTGGTACCTTCCAGGTGAAAATCGCAAAATAAGGAGCATGTATGTGGGATTCTCTAAGATCGTTTTGCCATGACCTTTCCCTCCAGTGGCAAGTGAATTTTCTGCTACCACAATGTGGGCTCCATAGGGCAAGGAACAGTGTTATTTATCTTGATAAACTTACCACATTAAATGCACATTTAGATAAACAAGCGAGCAAAACAGTATACATGGAAAGAAGGTAAAGACAAATGATGTAAAACCCCAACAGCAGCTGCCATGGAACTACTTAGTCTCCCCACTTCTCCTTATAGGGTCACATGGCTGTCACAAAGGCAAATACAAATAAGCATTATAATTCCTTAAAAAGCTCAATGCATGATGCCATCAAGACCACTGTTCCTGAAACAATCTTGTGGGAAGGGAACACATATCAAATCTAATACATGTTTTCTATCCACCTGACTCACTTCTGCCCATTTGTCTCCCATTTTCTATGCTTCATCCTACCTCCATCTTCTAATGATAGGCTGGCAATTTCTTTTCTAAAGAGATTTTCTACAGCTGCCCAGTTTTGCATTTATTTAGTACATGCCCTGCTGAGATAGGTCCATTAGTGGAAGTTTTACCATGGCCTGACCTTGCCCTGGTCTGGGTTGAGTTGGGTTTGGCTGTGGAAGGGTAGCAGCAGGTGAGGCTGAAATTAATCTGATTTCACAGTCAGCTTCCGGGTGTGTTTGTGTCTGTTGCCTTAATGGGCTGCAGGCTGCCAGACTGTCTTCCAGAATCTTCCGTCAAGGTTGAAGGATATGGCTGGCAGCCTGGTGGGAGCCACATCCCTGATGCTCAGCAGTCACTGCTGGTCAGTTCTTCTGCATTGCCAGGCAGATTTGCCCGGAAGCCTTCAGATTCCCCCAGTTTCCCTTTTAATTTTAAAAATAAAGGAACTATTAAATATGGATTGCGTTTGTCCAATCTGATCGAAAGTGAACATTTTCATAAGCCTCATTGCCCGTGGAGCTAAATTTTGGTGTCTTGCCCGTGTGAGCAGAAGACTTCACATGCAGAATTTTTACTCCAAGCTAAGGGCAGAGCAGACTCCATGAGAGCAGTGGACCACAAAGGGGGAGTCTTTTGGGTCAGGTGGAAATTATCCCATCTTAGAGTCTAAAAGATACAGGTGCTATTACTATTTTTGTAAATAGCAATTATTTAGTGAATATCGGCTGTGTTCCAAACTTCATGCCAAGCCTTTTAAGTAGCTCTATTATTGTTCCCATATTGCAGAAGAGAAAACCCAGAGTGCACCCAGGGCTGCCTTCTTGGAAATGAAGGAGCAGGGCTGGAATTCTAATCCAGCCATTTGACTCCAGTCCCCTCATGGTTTCCTGCCAGTGGAATGGGCTCCACTCTTGTGTCTGAGGTCTAGTCAGACTCTCTTTCTTGTGCTCCCAAACTTCTATCCTTTTCTGGTTTAGATTCCCTTTGTGCTTTTCAAAAAGATCACTATGCTTTTTCAGTACACATCAAATAAAATAACCCCCAAAAGGCAAAAATGGCAAAGTATTTTAACAACATTTATAAACAAGTTTGTATGGAATGTCTTACAATACACTATGGGAACACAACGCATGTGAGTCACCTTATCTGGTCAATATACAGAGCTTGGGGGACATGTGAATCCTCGGCTCCCTTGAGCTAGCCTAGAAATCCACAGCCCATGTTGATTTCCGCGTCTGCTCCTTGGCTCTGTTGGCACCCAAAATGGATGGCATTGAGGTTGAATAAGCAGTCTGCTTTAAAAATAACAGCACAACAGTAAAAATAAAATACATTTCCATGTTTAAATAAAGGGGCAACTTAAGGAGACGTCAAGCCCATTTTCAATTTCCTTCTTAGGGACAGGCCTAAAGTCAGCCTGCAGAAGGATTAGAAGATTCCTTGGCTGAGAGAGTTTCCTGAGCCCCAAAGAGGGGGCCCCATCCAGGAAGACCCACAGCTCTGCAGTCTCTTCTGGATTCTGGGTCATGTTGCTGGGTTTTGTTGTTTTTGCTGGAACACCAGAAATTTGTCTGGTACACCCTCATCAAACTAGCACCCTCAGCGAGAGGACACCAGACAGATATTTCCCCTCTTTCAGATCCAACCAGCCACAGATCAGCTCTAAGAGCAAACCATCTTCTTACTTGCTATGCTTCTCTTGGCACAGTGACTTTCCTTCTGAGTTTCTCGGTCTCAGATGGCTACAGGGGAGTTGGGCAATCTGCCACCACAAGCCAGTCTGACAAAAACACACAGATCCGGCAGCCTTCCTTCTGCCAATTACACTGGGTTCTGTCATTATTAAGATGAGTTTTGAATAATTCCTGGCATCAAAGGAATAGTTACTTTTCAAGCAGTCTCTGAATTATAGGGAGTTCCCCTGAGGGAAAAGCACTCCTCTGTTGGGTGGGTGTTTGTTCTGAAATCAATAGAGTAAGAAAGTTCATTCCAAATTTATCTGATCAGAGCCGCGAATCTAACCCCATTTTACCACCACCACTGCTTACCTAGGCAGAGGAAACTAATGAAAGATTGCATGTACAGCATGGCAGCGTCCCTGTGCAGGCTCCATCAATTCATGCCTCTGTGTTTGGGTAGGGTTTACTCTATGGGATCCTGTGTTCCACACCACAAACCCTGCTAAATTTTCATCAGGGAGGACATTTCTTCCCCCATCCTTCTCATCTCCAATTCTCACGCAGGAGAAGAGCAACTCAGATTCTGAATTTGCCTCCATAAACAGAACCAGAGTATTGATCAAACCTTGACCTTCCAGGCACTCAGATGGGAGAGGTCCCAGAAAAACACAGGGTTACTGTGGGAAGGACACCGGTTCTTGTTACTTTCACCATGTTCTTTTCTCCTAAAGGGTTTTAGGGAGGGCGTTGATGTGTTCATCTCCACAAACTTTCCATGAGACTGAGAGGAACAAAATGTTCATGGCTGTTTTTCACTTAGGAAGGTCCAAGGCCCAGAGATTTTAAGCCACTTGTGGTCAAACAGGTCAGTAGGCAAAGCCATATACACAGCTGACATTTCATCACTCATCTTCCTGCCAGACTTTTCCTGAGGGTAGAAGGAAAAGACTCACAATCTGGGCTCCAAATTAAAAGAACAAGGAATCGAGCTTGGATTGAGAAGTTGTTTTGAAAAAGGACTCACAGCATGGATGGGCGTGGCATGGCTCTGTATATTGGATGTAGAATACTAGCCGTTTTAATGAACACATGCATGCTGTGTAAACCTCAGTTTTCCTTGCCCGGAAATAAAATGATGATAATATCTTCATTATACAGTTGTTATGAGGATGAAATAACACATGGAAAGTCTGGAAGCAACACGCTTTTGTCCTCCACCACAGATTTAGTTGAGGGTACAGTCACTTTGCTTTAACGGCCCTTATAAACCCTTGATTCTCGCTGTTTAATTGTGGATCAAGGTCACAAGGAAAGAAGAGTGGCCCAGATGGGATTCCAATCCTTACTGCTCTCTCAAATGTTTTAGTTGGTCAGAAACTCTTCTTGAGACCCCTCTCCAATCAATCCCAGATTGATCTCATGGGACTTGCTCATTTTTCTGCCTTCATTTTGGTCCCACTTCTGTCCCCACTTGCCTCTCTCCTCCATGCACACAACATCACCTCCACTCTCTCCACCTCCAAAAATCTATTCATGTAGCTTTTGCCCTTTTTTTTTTGTCTCAAACAAAAAGGGGAGCAGGAGAGGAGAAGATGCTGAGGCAAAAGGGTTGAGGAAGCTGTGGACACCATACACTAATAATTTTTATACCATCTCATAGAGTTAAAACACAAGCTTTTTAATTTTCTCAAGCATTATTTTGATGTATATCATTTTTAAATTTCCCATGAGTTTATATAAAACATTTTATATGGTCCATAAATTGTGATATTAGCCCTTGGATGGCATGGGAAATGTTGTAATTTTTTCTGGCCATCAAAATCATAACTAGCATCATTGCCAGCACAGTATAATTTATAACCCTCCCTGGATTTTGTTTCATTCCAATTCTTATTTATATTTTAATACTCATTTAACCAAAAACTCCTTTTTTTAACCTAACTGAAATCATATTTTTCATGCTTGACATAATCACACTGAATTCTACAGTGTTAGCCTATTTCTGTGGATTATTATAAAATAAGAGCTGTCATTATTGAATATACTCACACCATAGGTAAAGCTTGAAGGCTGGAACAATAATAAAAAAATACAGATTTATTAATTATCAATATTTACTGATGAGGGAGAAGATGACAATAAACAGTTATAGATGACTCTAAATAACCAAAAATAGAAGAAATTACATTTCAAGAAAACCAATACCCTACTATTATTTTTGAATTATAAAATTAGAATGGAGGAAAATAAATAAATAAATAAAAATTAGATGGAGAAAATATCTGAATCCTCTTGCCCAACTTCTTGGTCCTTTTTGCTTTAGCATTTTGATGGTTTTCTTCATTTCCATGTGTATTAGTCAGGTTTCTCTAGAAGATATCTGTAAATATTATGCGATTTTATAAAAGTGTCTCACAGAACTATAGGGATGCATGAGTCCAAATTCCATGGGGCAATCTGCAAGCTGACAATTCTGATAAATTCGTGTTTTCCGTGAATTTCCCAGGAGAAGCTGGCTGGCTGAACTAGAGATGAAAGTTCTCTCTTTTGACTGCTGAAAAAGTCATAACTACCCTTTTTAAAGCCTTCAACTGATTGAATTAAATGTATCTCATTGCTAAAGACAATCTCCTTAGTTGATTGTAGATATAACCAGCCATAGATGCAATCAACTTACTGATAACTAAAGTCCATGAAATGTCCTCACACTAACAGATAGGCCAGTGCTTGCCTGACCAGACAACTGGGCACCAACACCTGGCTAAGTTGACACATGAACCTAACCATCAGAGTCCACCCCTTGTCAACTTGACAGCTATAAACATCACCTTAAACCATGCTCAATCTCTACATAAAAAATAATAGCAGACATATTTTTCACCTAACAATACTGAACTCTCCTGTGTACAACTGGAAACACACCAAATCTTTTCAAAATTGGGTGCAAGTCCTTGGGTAATATTCACTCTTTAACTTGATATCTTATAACTTAAATACTACAACATGATCGATACTACTTTTATCATAAGATAAGGGGTAAGTTAGAGAAGAAAACAAAGATATTCACTTTATGTACAAATACAAACATACTCAGAACAAAACAAGGAATAAATATTCAAATAATTACAGTCCTTGTGTCTGTGACTGGTCACATGCTCATAATTTGTATTTATCACTACCTTCTTCCACTATCCATTCCATGGATTAATTGTGGATCAAGGTCACAAGGAAAGAAGAGTGGCTCCGACTGGATTCCAATCCTTCCTGCTCTCTCAAATGTTTTAGTTGGTCAGAAACTCTTCTTGAGACCCCTCTCCAATCAATCCCAGATTGATCTCATGGGACTTGCTCATTTTTCTGCCTTCATTTTGGTCCCACTTCTGTCCCCACTTACTTCTCTCCTCCATGCACACAACATCACTTCTCTCCACCTCCAAGAATCTATTCATGTAGCTTTTGCCCTTTTTTTTTTGCCTCAAACAAAAAGGGGAGCAGGAGAGCTTCCTGCTTCAGCTGGCCATGGTTCTTTTCCTTATGCGGTGAACAAAACCCTAATTCCTGAAGTTTCTGGGCCATTGGTAGTCCTGCCTAGATTGGGTCAGTGCAATTTTCCATTGATTTCAATCAGTGCACACGGTAGTACTGAGAGATGCCCTAGGGGATCTCCTGTATTCCAGGAAAACTTTTCTTTACATCCATTGGGTAGTTGCAGTCTCATTTTCCCTTGAAAGTCAAGATCAATCTCCCCAGCCAATGTAGTAGTTCCTTCTTTGCCTGTTGATTCAGTCATGAGAAGCCCAAAGTGGCTAGGTGGCAGTTTTAACTTCCAGTTCAATGGAATTACTGCTGTGTGTCCCAGTGGATGCACTCCTATTTTTGGAAGTAAGACCTGTATACCAGCAGAGCTTAAGACTGTAAGGACAGAAAACAAAATTTTTTCTAGTGAATCACTAGAGACAATTGTATATGGTACCATTCCCATTTTGACCCCTTGATTCCTGGACCCATGAATCCAACCTATGGGAGAAACAGCACCACAGAATCAGTTCTTATTCAGAGCACCCACAGCCTCCTAAAGAACATTTCCCCAGCCCTGCAAAGTATAGCCACATAGTTGGAACAGTAATTAAGTCATCAAAAGACCATTCTACCATTCTATCAATGTAGCTCCTCTGGATGACGGGAACATGGTAAAGACAGAGAATTCACTGAACATGTGCCCATTCCTGCACTTGACTTGCTGTGAAGTGAGTTCCTTGATCAGAAGCAATGTTGTGTGGAATACCATGATGGTGAGTAAGGCATTCTGTGAATACACAGATGTTAGTTTGGACAGAAACATCGCATTCAGGGAAGGCGAACCCATATCAGGAGTATATGTCTATTCCAGTTAGAATAAATCATTGCCCCTTCCATGATGGAAGTGGTCCGATATAATCAAACTGCCACCAGGTAGTAGGCTTATCACCTTGGGGAACGGTGCAATATCAGGGACTAAGTATGAGTTTCTGCTGCTGGCAGAATGGACATTCAACAGTGGTTGTAGCCAGGTCAGCCTTAGTGAGTTGAAGTCCATATTGCTGAACCCATGCACAATTTCCAACCCTACCATCATGACTACTTTGCTCATGAACCCATTGGACAATCACAGGAGTAGCTAGGGAAAGAGGCTGACTGGTGTCTACAGAATGGGTCTTTCTACCAACTTGCCTATTAAAATCTTCCTCTGTTGACATCACCCTCTAATGAGCATTCACATGAGACACAAATATTTTCATGTTTTTTGCCCACTCAGAAAGGTCAATACACATACCTCTTCACCAGACCTCTTTATCATCAATTTTCCAATCATGTTCCTTCCAAGTCCTTGACCATCCAGGCAAACTATTGACAACAGCCCATGACTCAGTGTACAAACACACCTCTGACAAATTATCTTTCCAAGCAAAATGAACAACTAGGTGCACTGCTCAGAGTACCACCCACTGGGAGGATTTCCCCTCAAGACTGTCCTTCAGGAACATCACAGAAAGGGGCAGCAGTACTGCAGCTGTCCACTGTCAGGTGGTAGCTACATATCATGCAGAACCATCTGTAAACCAGGCCCAAGTTTTCTCTTCCTCAGTCAACGGATTGTGGTATAGCCATCACACTACTCTCACATCATTGCCATGAAAGCCTCATCTCCCTGCCCATCCACAGTTTTCCGCTTTATCTCATGTCTTCCTTCCTGGACCTCCGGTAGACAACTGCCTCTTTTTGTCTGCCTCTCATTCTTTTCCCCTTAAATTGATCTTGCCTCCCTTACTTGTTACTATAAGAAGCTAAAACAGACACTAAAAGCTCAAATATAAAATCATTTTCATCTAAAACTCTTTGCTTATAACACCAAGCAAGAAACCCAGTCATCTTAGGATCTGTAAGATGAACCAAGAATGTTACAGCTTTGAGTTGAGAAACAGAAAAAGAGAGTTGAAGCCAAGTTGGAGACTATGTCTTTATAATAACTCTTGGCATCAACCAAGAGGCTGGAGTACAGATACCAAGGGATCTCAAGTCTCCAATGTTGACTTTGTCTAGCTTGTCCTTTATTTCTTGTGTAACTTGAAGGGCAGCAGTCCATCTCTCACAAAATTAGAGCATCTTTAAGTACAAATCCCTTTATTATTCTCATTTCCTTTTCCTGTTGTTTGGCTAAAAATGGTACAATTATCCCACCTTCTGAGTCACGTTCAGTGGGTAGTTTGTTGAAAGTCTCTAGAAACAAGACAGCTCCATGTCAGCAAGTGCCATGAGCCAAAGCAGAATCACACAGATGTCCCTGAAACAAAACCAGGAAAAACAAAAACAATCAAAGATTATTTTTGAGTCACAGGATTACAGCAATTTAGAAAATATTCTTAATGTTTATTTGGATGCTCCTATTTTTTCTAAAGGGACATATATAATAAGAAAATTGCACATAATTTTATGACAGTTTATATAATATCTTCAATTTTTGCATGATAGACATTTGTGCTTTTTTATCACTATTCTATTCTAAGCTAGATAGTATTTTATTTAAATTAGTAACTGGATTGTTACATCTATTGACAAATGAACCACTACTTGCTTCTGAGACTTTCTCATGCATCCTGAGGAAGCATTACCTGTCATTCAGAGATACAACCAGGGTTTTTATCAAGAGCTTTTGGAAGGTCCATTTGATCCCTGTGCTACAATTAATGGTCCATATTCTGCCAGCTTTATTTACAGCAATGATGCTTTCTGTTCAGTAATTCAGGTCTCAAGCAGGCAGCTGATACAGGGTGGCTTTCTTCAGGTTTCTCCTAAACCACTTGACTTACTCAAGGAATGAGCATCTTACAAAACTCCATGCCCTATCATTGAAAAACTTCAGGTTTTAAATTTATTTTTTAAAGATCATCAATGTAATTAAAACAGACAAATGAGAAATTTGGAGCAGGTTTGCCCTGAAACAAATCACCACACTGCTATGCCCCACCCCATTCCTGCTCCCTGCTGCACATCCATCCTGCAAACACAAGGCCTTAGACTACTGAAAAAAATCAACTCCCGAAGTAAATCAATCAAGATATTTATATGCAACAAAGACAACAGAAGATTGGTAAGCATATCATAATGCAGACAGATATAGCCCTGTCTAATGACCAAATTAAAACACCAGAGGAGACAAAGATGTTGGAACAGCTAATCAAAGATGTTTATACAACTCTACTTATAAAATAAGTGGTATGGCAAATGGCATAAAGGAAATCAGAAAGACTGTAAAAGAGCATAAGGAGGAATTTGAAAGAATAAATAAAAAATAGCAGATATCACAGAGATTAAAGACTCTGTTAACCAAATAAAAAGCATACTAGAGGCACACAACACCAGATTTGAAGAGACAGAAGAAAGAATAAGCAATATAGAGGGCAGTATTACTGACTATGAAGACTCAAAGCAGGAAATGACAAAAAAGATGGAAAAATTTGAATTGGACCTGTGGGAAATGATAGACAAGAAAAAGTGCACAAATATAAGAATCACTGGTGTCCCAAAAGGAGAAAAGAGGAGTAAAGGGCTAGGAAGAGTAGTTGAGGATATAATGGGAGAGAACTTACCAACCCTTATAAAGGGCATAAATATACAAGTCAAAGAAGCTCAACAAGCTCCAAACAGAATAAATCCAAATAGTTCTTCCCCAAGACAGATACTAATCAGTCTGTCAAATGTTCTCAAAAGAGAAGCAGAAAATCTTGAAAGCAGCAAAAGAAAAACAATACATACAAAGGAAACCACATAAGACTGAGTTCAGACTACTCAACTAGCACCATGGAAGCCAGAAGGCAGTAGCATGATATATTCAAGATCCTGAAAGAGAAAGACTTCCAGCCAAGAATTCAGTACCCAGCCAAATTGTCCTTCAAAACCGAGAGAAGGATTAAAGTTTTCACAAACAAAGAAGTCCTGAAAGAATTTGTCAACAAGAGACCAACATTATAAGAAATTCAAAAGAATTTCTGCTGGCTGGGGAAAAAAAAGACAGGAGAAGAAGGTCTGAAGGAGGGCACAGAGTACCACTGAGGGTAATTTAAGGGATAAAAAAAGAAAGAGGGAAAAGAATATATAGATCTGACAAATAAAATTAAAAAGATAAGATGGTGAATTTAAGAAACACCTTTTCAGTAATAACTTTGAATGTTAATGGACTAAACTTTCCAATTAAAAAACACAAATTGGCAGAGTGGATTAAGCAACATAATCCAGCTATATGCCACATACAAGAGACTCATCTTAGACACAAGCATACAAATAGACTGACATTGGAAGGATGGAAAAAGCTGGTCCTCTCAAGTTGTAACCAAAAGAAAACAGGAGTAGCTCTACTAATATTGGACAAAATAGACTTTAAATGTAAAGACATCTTAAGAGACAATATATATTACTTAAAGGGTCAATTCAGCAAGAAGATAAAACAATCATAAATGTTTACACTCCCAATCCAGGAGCTCCAAAGTACATGAGACAGATGTTGGTAAAACTGAAGGGAGCAATAGATGTTTCAACAATAATAGTAGATGACTTCAATACACCACTCTCCTTTATAGATAGAATAACCACACAGAAGATCAACAAGGAAATAGAAAAGTTAAATAACTTGACAAATGAATTAGGCCTAACAGACATATATAGGTCATTGCACCCCCGAAACACCAGGATATTCATTCTTCTGTAGTACTCATGGAACATTCTTCAGAATAGATCATATGCTGGTGCACAAAACAGGTCTTTTATAAATTTAAAAACATTGAAATTATTCAAAGCACTTTCTCTGATAACAATGGGATGAAGCTGAATCTCAATAACCACCATATATGGCGATTAAATAACAAATCTTAAACAACCAGTGGGTCAAAGAAGAAATTGCTAAAGAAATCAGTAGCTATCTGGAGATGATTGAAAATGGTAATACAATTTATCAGAACTTGTGGGATTCAGCAAAGGCTGTGCTGAGAGGGAAATTTATTGCCCTAAATGCCTATATTTAAAAACAAGAAAGAACAAAACTCAAAGACTTAACAGCACACCTGTAGGAAATTGAGAAAGAATAACAAACTAATACCAATGCAAATAAAAGAAGAGAAATAACAATTATTAAAGCAGAGATACATGAATGGAAGAATGAAAGATAAACCGTAAAGATAAGCAATAAAATCAACAGTTGGTTCTTTGAGAAAAATCAATAAAATTGATGGGCCACTAGCAAGACTGACAAAGAAAAAAAGAGAGGATGCAAATAAACAAAATCAGAAATGAGAAGGGATGCATAACCACAGATCCTGAAGAAATAAAAGAAATCATAAGATGATACTATGAACAACTATATGCCAACAAACTAGGTGAAGGACAAATTCTTGGAAACACACAAACAAGCTACATGGGCTTAGGAAGAGCTCAACAAATCAATTACAAGTAAAAAGATTCAACCAGTCATGAAAAATTGTCCTACAAAGATAAGATCAGGGCCAGATGGTTTCACAGGGGAATTTTATCAAACATTCCAAAAAGAACTAACACCAATCCTGCTCGAACTGTTCCAAAAAATTGAGGAAAAACGAACTCTACCTAACTCATTTTATTAAGCTAATATCATTTTAACACCAAAACCAGATAAAGATGCTATAAGAAAGGAAAACTGCAGGCCAATCTCCCTAATGAACATAGATGTAAAAATTCTCTTCAAAATATTAGCAAATTGAATCCAACAGCACATTAAAAGAATTATACACCATGACCAAGTGGAGTTTATACCAGGTATGCAAGGATGGGTTAACACAAGAAAATCAATTAATGTAATACAGCACATTAACAAATTGAAAGGGAAAAATCACATGATCATCTCAATTGATTCTGAAAAAGCACTCAACAAAATTCAACATCCTTTTCTAATAAAAACACTCCAAAAGATAGAAATCAAAGGTAACTACCTCAATATGATAAAGAGAATATATGAAAAACCAATAGCCAGCATCGTACTCAATGCAGAGAGACTGAAAGCTTTCCCCCTAAGATCAGGAACAAGGCAAGGATGCCCACTGTCACCACTATTATTCAACATTGTGCTAGAAGTTCTAGCTTGAGCAATCAGGTGGGACAAAGATATAAAAGGCATCCAAATTGGAAAGGAAGAAGTAAAACTTTCGTTATTTGCAGGTGGCACGATACTATACTTGGAAGATCCTGAGAAATCTACAGCAAAGTTACTTGAGCTAATAAACAAATTCAGCAAGGTGGCAGAATATAAAACTAATGTACAAAAGTCAGTAACATTTCTATACACAAGCAATGTCCTAACTAAGGAGTCAGTTCAGGAAAAAATCCCATTCAAAATAGCACCTGAAAGAATCAAATACTTAGGAATGAACTTAACTAGGGACATAAATGACTTGTACACAAAATGCTACATAATATTGCTAAAAGAAATCAAAGTAGATCTAAATAGGTAGAAAGATATTTCTTGCTCATGAATAAGAAGGCTAAATATAGTTAAGATGTCAATTCTCCCCAAATTCATCTACAGATTCAACACAGTACCAATTAAAATTCCAAAAATTTACTTTGAAGATTTGGAAAAGTTAATTACCAAATTCATCTGGAAGGGACAAAAAACCCCAAATAGCTAAAAGCATCCTAAAAAAAGAAGAACAAAGTGGGAGGGTTACCACTTTCCAACTTTAAAACTTATTATAAAGCCACAGTGGTCAAAACAGCATGGTACTGGCACAAAAATAGAAGTATTGATAAATGGAATTGAATCAAGAGGGCAGAAATAGACCACCAAAAATATGGTCAACTGATTTTTGACAAGGCCCCTGTGCCAGTTTGAATATGTGGTGAACCCCAGAAAAGCCATGTCTTTTAATCTTCATTCAGTATTGCTGGGTGTGGGAGCATCTTCATTGTTTCCATGGAGATGTGAACCACCCAATTGTGGGTGGTAACTTTTGATTAGATGATTTCCATGTAGGTGTGTCTCCACCATTGAAGGTGGAGTTGCTTACTAGAATCCTTTTAAAAGAGGAAACATTTTGGAAAGAGTCCTTTTGGTAGAGTGATGAGAAAGCCAGCAGGTGCCACCATGTTCGCCATTTGCCCTTCCAGCTGAGAGAGAAAGGTTGAATGTCATCAGCCTTCTTGAACCAAGATATCTTTCCCCAGATGCCTTAAATTGGACATTTCTATAGACTTGTTTTAATTGGGACATTTTCTCAGCCTTAGAACTGTAAACTTGTAACTTATTAAATTCCCCTTTTTAAAAGCCATTCTGTTTCTGGTATATTGCCTTCTAGCAACTAGCAAACTAGAACAACACCCAAATTCACTGAACTGGGACAAAATGGTCTTTTCAATAAATGGGCTTGGAAGAACTGGATATCATAACAAAAATAATGAAAGAGGATCTTTACCTCACACCCTATACAAAAATTAACTCTAAGTGGATCAAACACCTAAATATAAGAACTAGCACCATAAAGGTTCTAGAACAAAATGTAGGAAACATCTTCAAGACCTACTAATAGGAGGTAGCTTCCTAAACTTTACACCCAAAGCACAAACAACAAAAGAAAAAATAGATAAATGGGAACTCCTCAAAATCAAATGCTTCTGCACCTCAAAAGACTTTGTTAAAAAGGTGAAGGGGCAGCCAACCCAATGGGAGAAAATATTTGGAAGTCACATATCAGACAATGGTTTGATTTCCTATATATATAAATAAATCATACAACTCAACAATGAAAGAACAAACAACTCAATTATAAAATGGGCTAAAGATATGAACAGGCAGTTTTCTGAAGAGCAAATACAGATGGCTCAAAAGCACATGAAGAGATCTTCATTTTCATTGACTCTGAGGGAAATGCAGGTCAAGACTATAATGAAAATGATATACAGCCTGGGATTTGTTTCAAAAGAATCCTTGGGGATGGAGTTTGAGTAGAAAATGAAATGTATGAAAAAAGATTTTCAAGTTGATAATTGTTAAAATTGGGTAATGGGTACATGCGAGTTCATTGTAAGATCTCTCTACTTTTCTATATGATAGAAATTTTTCATAGTGAAAAGATTAAAAAAAATGTCACTGAGAGGAGGGAAATATTTGTTCTTTGTTAGCTACCCTTCTTAGTTACCTTTTCAACACTATTTGAGTCCTGTTCTCTGAGCCTTTGTTAAATACAGACCTCCTCAAATTTAAACTTGGTTCATTTTAAACTTCTGGAATTAGAAAAGTTTAGATCTACGTGCATTTCAGTCTTGCTACGGGTTCCTAGGAAGTCATTTAACTTTATACTTCAGCCTTCTCATTTCAAAAGCGAGAACATATTTTTATGTTAGTTTAATAATCTACTCTTTTCTTAGCTAAATTCTCTAGAGATTTTTCAGAAGATTTTGTCATTATGTGATGGGGCACAATTGTTCAATAAATTTTTACTATGCAAACAGCACGAAAATACATAAGTAGATTTCTGAGGGACTGACGTGAATAGTTGGGGATGACAAATTGTAAATATCAAAAATGATTAGTGGAGAGAGCCATCTGAAAAAATAGTAACTTGGCTGAGTAATGAGACTTACGATTAACATATTCTACAAATATATCAATACTATAGCTCATCATGTCCTTGTTCCTCTCCAAAATAATGACAGTCACCAGGACAAAAAAAAAAAAAAAAAAGACTACGAGATACCACTTCACACCTGTAAGAATGGCTGCTATTAAACAAACAGGAAAGTATAAATGTTGGAGAAGATGTGGAGAAACTGGGACACTTATGCACTGCTGGTGGGAAAGCATAATGGTGCAGCCACTATGGAAGACTGTTTGGTGGCTCCTTAAGAAACTAAATATCAAGTTGCCCTATGACCCAGCAATAAAATACTTGGTATATACCCAGAAGAACTGAAATCAAAGACACAAACAGACATTTGCACACCAATGTTCATAGCAGCATTATTCACAATCGCAAAAGCTGGAAACAAACCAAATGCCCATCAAAAGATAAGTGGATCAACAATTTGTGGTATATACACACAATGGAATATTATGCAGCAGTAAGACAAAATGACCTTCTGAAGCACATAACAAGATGAATGAGCCTTAAAGGATGTAAAGTTGAGTGAAATAAGCCAGATACAACAGGATAGATACTGTATGATTCCACTTTTATGACCACAGTAAAGGTAAAATCAGAGGCTTATAATACAAAATATAGGGGATTTAGAGATATATAAAAGCTACAGATGGGTGAACTGTTAGTTAATGAGGTTGAACTCCAATGTAAAGGAATAGATAGGTTCTCTACTGGGTCTAGAAGTAATATTACTATAGTGAAGATGAATAAGATTGAAAGGGGTTGTATAGACCTACGTATCCCACTGATTCACACTAGAAATATGAAGTGGTTTGTGCAAGAATTACTTCAAAGATATGCTTCGTGTACAGAGAATGTTTAAGTCCAGGGTACAGGGGTAAAACTGCTATTGCATGCTATGTACTATGTTTAAAAGGGAAATATCAGCACTTCCACAGCAACAGCAGAGGTAAATAATGGGGGGGGAGGGACAGGACTTAAGAGGAGGTTTAGATTTCCTATTTGGCAATGGTGTGTTTATGGTTCTCTTTCTCTTGGGAACAATGAAATTATCTAAAATTGAGAATGTTGATGGACTGTGGACTTTGGGCACTATACATGATGCCCTATAAGGCAGGTGGCTGAAGGATGCACCGATGGAGAAGTAGATTGGCAAATGATGATGTATACTTATGAACGAAGGCTGTGCTGCTACAAAAAGGAACAAAGTCGTGAGGCACGCAGTCATGTGAATGAACACGTGGGACATTTGGTGAGACAAAATAAGCCAGAAACCAAAGAACAACAGTGATATGGTCACCTTTAGAAAATGCTTATAAGAAAACAGGGGCCTAAATTGTAAGCTTTTATAACAGACAGAATAAATCTGAGTGGTGATTATTATTTCTGGATTTCAAGAGGCTATTATATATATATAAAACCTGATATTTAAAGATAAGAACAAAGCTGATCAGGTTGGGGTTAAAGTAATTCAGAACACAGAGGTAAGGAAGGCAGTGTCTATGTTTTAGAACCACACATACTCTTTGAGACCAAAGGGAGAAAGGTTTATTTGGTCTGGAACTGAAATTTTCTGCAGTGCATAATCTAACCCAACCTATTTGTATAGCTCATTTGAACAATTGAGACACAGGGAACCCAGAATAAGAAAGAGGTTCTTTAATTCTGTACAAGTTATTGTAATGCCTGGATATATCCTAGAGTATATTAAGCAGATAATCAAAAAGTATCGGTAGAGTCCCTTGAGGGATAGGAGAAAGAATATGGAACTATTAAACCTTACCATCAGGGAATCCCCTGATACTGCATCAAACTTTAGGGACACCCAAAGCAATAGGCCATGCCCTCGATCCTTAGGCTTACTCTTGTGAAGCTTACATAGGTAGCAGAGAAGCTTAGACTACCTATAGACATGCCTAAGAGTTACTCTTTTGTTGTTTAGATATGGCCTCACTCTCTCTAAGCCCAACTCTGCAAGTGAAATCATTGCCCTCCCCTCTATGTCGGACATGACATCTAGGGGTGAAATTCTCCCTGGTGACATGACAGATAACTCCCACAGATGAATCCAGACCTGGCACCATGGGATCAACAAATTTCATCCTGGCCAAAAGGGGAAAAAGAAGTGTAACTAATAATGTATCAGTGACAGAGAGAGTTCAAATACAGTTGACATGCTACTCTGGAGGTTGCTCTTATGCAAGCTTCAGTTAGACCTTGCTACATATCATAACCTGCCAACCCTCAACCAGGACCATTCCAGCCAACCCTAAAGAACACCTAGGGCAATATATAAGATTCCACAAGGGTTCCATGCAGCAGAGTAACTTTCCAGAAACCTACAACCTCCAATGGGTCCCTGGTCCAGATAAGTCCTGAAACCTAGAGGGCCCAGCCTCTCAAAAACATCAGATAGTTCCATGTCCCTACCCCTTATTAGTGACAGCCCCTTCCAATATGAAAAATTTAGAATGGCCATAGTCCAAACACTCCTAAAGAGAGGGATGGAAAGATCAAAGGTGATGGTTGAGTTATACATAGAAGATAGGATTTAACAAATGAATATGAATCCTAAATCATTAAACTGGTATCTCTTTTATTCTTCAGTATCTTAGAGCAGCTAAAAGTAAAAACCTAAAATTGTGGTATTGTAACCCATGTCAAACTCTGAAATATATTCTACAACTAATTGTGGTGCTTTGTACTTTGAAATTTATTGTTTTTATATATACATGTCATTTTTCACAAAAAAAGAAAAAAAGTAGATTGTCATGATCAAAAAATATGTATGCCTTCTAGTCTCCTATATTCTGGAGCAGCTAGAAGGAAAAATGGGAGAGGATCGTATGGTAGTTCATGACAAACTTTGGGATCTGTCTTGTAACTACTTGTTGAAGTGGGCTTTGAAAACTATTGCTTTTTTATTTCTCTGCTTTGCATATATATTATACCATACAATAAAAAAGTTAGAAAGAAAAAACTCTACCTGAAAGTAGTTATCATCTTCTTGGTACCACAGAGGTTTGCAAAACTGACCTTTGCTCCGGTCCCCCAATACCTGCCATCCTCCTCTCACTCCCAGCTCAGGCTTAAGTCCTAGAAATGTGTGTTACAGTGAAGTTGGTTTCTTACAACCCTGGGATTTGTCTTGTAAGGTCTGGGTAGGGCTTACTCATCCATCCAAATATTTTATTGATAGTGACTTGATCTAGGTTTGAATCCCAGGTTCATTGGTTTATATTCTGAGCCCTGTTCATCTGTAAAATCAGAATACTACCTGAGCCATGATGTGGTTTTGAGCATCTAAGTCACTGTTATAAAGATTACATCACTGGAGCTTCATAAATGGTGAATAAATGGGAAACTAGAAAAATCACTATTACTTCTAATGCTAAGGATGACACCAAGTTTAATACAAATTCTTTTGTTTCCTTAATTTCCTACCTTTGATCTTGCCATGGAGAGAAGTAAGAAAATGCTTTGAGAAGTGTCCTGTTCTTCCCTAGAAGACACAGCCAGTGAGAGCCTTTCTGCTAAACAGCTACGGCTGTGCATGAACAAGAGGTATGTGTGTTGAGTCAGTTTTCTTGTCTGAATCCTGGCAGTTTCAGAAGTACCTTTTGGAGTGCCCTTGGCAAATGAGCAGCTCGCTACTGTGACAGCCACATCTCACTCTAGTGGGGGATCAAGACAAATACACAGACCATAATGTGTGTATTGCTGCACATTCCCACAACCCAAAGCCACCACTACAAGCCAAACCGAGGATCACTGGAGCCTAGAAAAATAAGTCGTACCCATTGACGTGGCCTTGGAAAGTTACTCTAAATGTGATTGTCGACCCACCTTGTGTAGGCTTCGTTTGATTTAATTATTTGATTTGTGAATGGTCAATGTTATTGACTGACCAGCCACCCATAAACCTTTCCACTTAATAAAACAGTGGCCTATTAGCTTAAAGTTCAATAAACTAGCGTTGAGGGGAGCAGTCTCTGGGAAGACAACCAATCACAGAACTGCAGACTCCCTGGCTCAGGGAGCAATCTCCCAAAGGAAGCAAAGATTTCACTTCAGATCTATAGATGTCTTATTGGATTTTGCATAAAGAAACTCCTGCGTAATTGAATAATAATGTAGCCCTTCTATATAGCAGCGAATATTTGAAAGCTTTAAGAGCTCTGCTGAAAATTTATCCAATACATGGACACAGGTGTTAAAAGAGCACTTTCATTTTAAGGGCTAGTCAGCATCCCAGCCACACATCTAGCTTTACAAAAGGATGAATCAACTCACTTGGTGCTGGAGCTACTACTTCTACAGATAGAACAGTAACGTACAACCCATGCCAAGGAAATGCGGGGTTCTCTAAGATGTCATTCCAGCAGGAACACAAAGCCTGGACGTCTGTGTGTGTCTGCTCTCTTTGAAGATTTCCTGGATTTTGCACTGTACAAAAGATACAACCCTGGACCATCACTGTAATGAAATGTTCCTATACTCTTGTCGGTTTCTTCAGTCCCACTCCTTCCACTAGGAGGTCTCATTTTGAGCACATACAGCAAAGATCAGAGTTGAATAGTTGTCTCTGAACAGATTGTTAGTCTTGCAATAGTGGAACACATTAAAAATTCCAAAAGTCTGACATTCTCCCTGGAAGCACCGCTTGAGACATGCTTATACACCCCTCAGCTGCACACAAGAGGAACCATTTCTGCCCCACTCAGCACTATTCAGACAAAAAGCTTCTGTGCTCGGTAGAGGAGAGCATCTGTTGCAATGCGCACATGCTCACATGAACAGGTTCTTTCTTGTCCTATTCTTTCATTTATCCAAGCATTTCACCAAGCTCCGAAGTCTGTGTATGCTCCTGGGAGGTCTGGGAGAGGCAAGAAGGGGCCAACTACTGGTTGGCAGGTCCTGGGGTGGGCTAAGCCAGGGTTGCCCATTCCAGGGCAGAATTGACCTTTAAATGTGGCAGTGACTAAGAGAAATCAGTGACTGGGAAGTCTTTGAGACATGCAGGAGAATGGGGAACTTCCAAAAGCATATATTTTTCATTTTGCTGAATATTTTTAAATATGTTTTATAATTTATAAGACAATGTTTAGGAATTGTTCCAATACTCTTGGGTCAATAATATTCATTGCTTTGCATGAATTATCATTTAGTAACATAAAGAATTTATACCTTAATTTGGTTTTCATGGTCTTGCATCATTGCTATTCATGGAGAAACTAAAAAAAAAGGTTTTATTAACTCTCACTAAAATATTATAAAACTCATGTAATAAGAGAAGAGGAGGAAGGTGTCACATATGCATGTCTGGGGGATGGTACATATGTGCCTCCATGTTGTTGAAGGAAGTGACGTTCCTGAAAATTGCTTAGGAAGTAGTATTTTTATATCTAGCCACACAACAGGTCAATGTATTAGAACACAAATGAAATCTTCAAATAACTTCAATACTGCTGTATTCCATTTTTTAAAGGGATAGGAAATGAAAGTTAAGCAGAAAACTCACATCAGGGATTTATTTTATAACTTATACTTTACAACCTTAAGAAGTACACACAGACTGTACACATTTTACCTACACAGAGCTCTCAGCTGTATTAGCTGGCCTTCATGTGTTAAATAAGGGCTGAAACAGACCCTCTGCTTACCAGAAGGCCTGTGAGTTGTATAACACCTTGTCAGAGCGCTGTACCCTACCCAGTGCTCAATACCCACAGAGGATGAGAGTGCATGTGTGCCTCAGTCATGACCACTGAGCTCAACAGAAAGACCTAGAAAGGAATAGTCTTATGCATGCTTAGTTCAGGAGATGCCAGACACATATCAGCATCTGTAAGAGAATGCTACTGCTTACAGTCATAAAAGTCAGTCAACGTAGAGATGGGAAATCTCATTGGAGGCTAAGACTAGTGGGTGAAAGGTTGATGAGGAGCAGGATACTCACAGACCCTGTAGTATCTCTCCATGAATTATTATTAATTGGAAAGAGAACAATAGTGGCTTTACAACAGAGAAGACTGGAGGGTGCCATCTTAACTCTGTGAGCAAAGTCAACATCAGCAGTCCTGGGGCAAACAGACACCAGGTACCTCCTGAAATGAAGCTCTGAGAATACATCGCTCCAGTGGTATTCCTGTCAAAGATGCAGAACCCAACTCTAATCCCAGAAGAAGCATCAGACAAGCCCAGCAGAGGGACATTCTACAAAGTAACTGGCCTCTACTTTTCAAAAGAAAGGCTGAGGAGCTCTTCTAGATGAACAGAAACCAAAGTCATGAAAATTAAATGCATTCCATGGATCTTGCATTGGATCTCGAACTGGGAAAAATGGCCATAAAGGACACTACTGTTAAAACTGAAAAAATTTGAATATGGACTGCAAATTCAGTAATAGTATTATGTTGATGTTGAATTTCCTGATTCAGATGCTGATAGTATGATTATGTAATAGAATATTTATGTTTTTAGGAAATGTATACTGAAGTACTTAGGAGTAAAGGAACATGATGTTCTCCAGTTTAGTCTCACATATCATGAAATAATATATATATGAACATAAATATGCAAATTTGTATGTATCTGCATATATATGTGTGTATGCTTGAGATAAAGAGATAAGAAAGAGAATGATAAATAAATAGAAGCAAATAGAGCAAAATGGAAGTAATTGATGTACCCGGGAAAAGGATCTTCAGGAGCTTGTTGTACTCCTCTTGTAGGTTTTCTGTAAGTTTGAAGTGATCTCAAAATAAATAAGATCAAGGGAAAAAAGCACAGCTGGAAACAATTCAATCTGAAAATACTTATCCGTGTCACAGTGAGCCAGCGGGGGTGAAATTTTAGAAATGCTCCAACTTGCACCTGCTCCATCAGAGGACACCATATGCCATCTTCCATCACATCACGGACAGAGTTGCTTGATGGCCCACCTTCAGCCCTTTAAAGGCAGGTAACGCCTAGAAGTGTGTTCCTCTCTGGTTCCTGATGTAGGCAGACCTCAATGGAGGGGCCAGCTTATGGGAGGGAAGGGCACAGATCTGTTCCATCAGACATCAAACGTTTTGACATTTGAATGATATATCCTTATTGAAATACATTTGAAAAGTGCCCTAAAAACAACAATGCATCCTGTATCTTTACAATGTAAGCCCATAAACTGCCATCACATCATGATTTTTTTAAAACATCAGACTTGCTTAAAGCAAGACATCTCTGCTATACTATTTCTATATTTCTGATGCAAACGGAGGAATGGTATGCTTTTCCCAAAGTTGAAAAACAGATGGGATGCTTTTCCCAAAGTTGAAAAGCTAAAATTCAGTTCTCCAAATTTGCTCACTCATTTATCCAATGAACATTGTATAATCCCCTACTGGGTGCTCCATAGACAAAGTGGCCCTTCTACATCCCATTCCCTGGCATTAAATATTTGTTTGCTGTCTCTCTAATAGGCATCTTCAGTTTTCACGCCCAGATTATCCTTCCAACACCCACAGCCCCCTTCCTGGCCCTTCACTGAAATTCTCTCTTTCCCATCTCAATCAATGGCAACTTCATTTTTCTAATTCTCAGGTCATAACCCTTAGAGACCCTCTTTTACTCATGCCCAACATGTAACCCAACAGCAACTCCTGTCTGTTCTACCTTCAAAATAGATCATAAGTTGGCCATTTCTCAACACTTCCATTCCTTCTCTTGGAACCAAACCATCAACTCTCACCTACATGATTAAGATAGTTGTCTCTCAGCTTTGTCCCCTGCCCCTCCACACTCCATGTGCACACAGAATGCACTCAGTGGTTTCCTGTAACACTCAACACAGGAGCCAAAATTCTTAAAGTGACCTATAAATCCTGCAGGATCTGGCCCACAAGATTTTTCTGTTCCCCATTATTCTCCCCTTTGCTTACTCCATTCCAGTCACACTGGCCTCTTTGCGTGCTAAAAATATACCGGGCATACCTCACCTCAACATCTTTGCTCTGGCTGCTCCTTCTGCCAGGATCTCTCTATCCCCAGATTCTACATGGTCTCTTTCTCCTTTCCTTCAGGTCTTTGCATAAACATCACTCTATCAAGGCGAGGCCTTCCTCAACCACCATATATAATGGCAAACAACTCCCAGCATTTCCTCCCTTTTCCCAGATTTATTTTTTTCCACCATCTGACATCATATACATATACTCATTTATTTGTTTATAATCTCTCCCCCATATTCAAATGCAAACTTTGTAAGACAGAAAATGTATCTATTTTTTTTTTAACTACAATATCCCCAAGCCTTGGTTCATTGTCTGACTCAGAGGAGGCATTTGGTAAATACTTATTACACGATTGAATGTATTACTTTATTTCATTAACTTGACCTAAGCTTTGGGAGAAATATTTTTAAAACTAGCACACTTTTGCCTCCAAGTAGAGGAGTTTATAGACTTGAGTATCTATAAACTTAATAGTTGTCATGTTGGAAAAAAAAAAGATAATAAATACAAAGGGAAAGCAAAACTTTCTTCGCTTCTGCAAGCTGACTGAATAGTATTTTCTAGTCTATTAGTTTTCTTGCGACATCTAACAAGTTCTATGACACCATGTACTTTATTATAAAGTGTGTGAGCCTTAGAGAATGGATTTTAAAAATCATTAATCCTGGTGAGTGGTGTAATTGTCCCTCTCTATAGAGTTAAATCTGCCCCCATGTCACTGCTCTCAGGGTATTTGTAGGTTTCCTTTTTTAGACTATAAATATATACAACTCAAATGGCATCCACCCACGCTTGTTAATTCTGCCTGGATAATTCCTATTTATACCACTGGTTCCAAAAATCTCGAAAGAGATCTCAGTGGGTCAGGAGAATTGTGTGAAAGGCCCTAATAGGTTGTATCACTTCATTTAATGGTACTTAGTGAGAACAAAGACTGAAAGCCTCAAGTGGAAAGGAAACCCTTAATTCTACCTCTAATTATCATGATTAAGTAAAAGCTTTGATGTTCAATTTGCCCCTTTTCCTCAGGACCCTTGCTGTCTTATCATCCACCATCAGTGTGCTGGGAAGGCCCTTGAAATAATGAGCTCAACCCGCCAGACAAAGCCACACGCAGCCCAGAGATACCACATGTGATTCCCCCAACAGGGCATGCTATTGTAAGCTCCCAAGCCCCTACCCAGAATGTTTCTTCTATATTGGAACCCTTCACTTTCCTCTCTGCCCATCTTACCTCCTGATCATGTTTACATCCCAGCTCAAGCATCATCTCTGAATTCTCTTTTTGACTCCCTCATGCAGTCGGTTCATCATTCCACTGTGGTCCTACGGCACTTAGCTCATACCTGAACATTCATTAGTCAGGTGAGATAGTTTATACTGAAGTAACAATCAGCTCCCAAATCTTAGACATTATATTAACATAGGTTTATTTTTTTTCAAAGCAAAGACTGCTCAGATAAAAGTGATTCTCTAGGACACCTGCATGCCACTCATACTCAGATACCCAGGCTAATGATGGTTCTTGTCACTATATCATCTGGAATGTGAGGCCAGCTTCCCAGCACAGCAGGAAAAAAGGATGCTGGCCTCACTTCCAACCACAGTCCATTGGCCAGAAACAGGCACTTTGGACTGTCTAACTGCAAGAGGGAATGTGTGTCCAGGAGAAAAGCTGAAGATATGGGTGAGCCTTGCAAATCTCACTACAATTAATTTTGATGTACTCCAGTCACGGTAAATGTCTCCAATGAGAGTGTGTGTGCATCTTAATTGAAGGAATCATGATTATTCATCTCACTGCAAGATTCCAAGTTCCGAAAACAGTGCTTGTAACCTAATAAGTGTTCAGCAAATATTTGTTGAATGAGTGAATAGATGAATGAATGATTTAAACTAATTGAGATCACCTGCCAAGGACTGAGGAAGAACCCAACATCTCCAAAATGTATGGCCATCCAATATCAGAATTAAATCGAGGTTTTTTGGAAAAAATGAGGGGAGCAAAATGGTGTTGAGGAGGCACTGGTGTTGACTTTACAGCATTTCACAGATATTTGTGTTGATTGAGTAAATGGATGGATGTCTGGATATCTGCATGGATGGATGGATGAATGGATGGATGGATGGATGAGTGGATAGATGAAGGTTGGGCAGACTTCTTCCCATTCCTATTTCTCTGATTACCACCTTTTTCACTTGAGTTAATACAATGTCCTCTATAATGAATATCATTGTTTCCAATCTCTTTTCTCCCTCCCAATACATCTTCTACACTGCTGCCAGAGTCATCCTTTTAAAACTCACGTTGAATCATGTAATCACCTTATCTTTTAAAAATTTAGGAAACGGCCAAATTTTTTTTACATTACACTCAAAATCCTTTACAATTTGATTGAACCTTGCATCTCTACCTACTTCTCCATATCACTGTCTCCCACACACATCCAATCAGCTTTAGCCACACTGGACTACTTGCTCTTCTCTCAAGAGCATGCACTTTCATATGCTGATCCTGTGCTCATTCATTTCCTTTTTTGACTTTAAAACGATGCATCAGTCAAATGTTATTTCCCCTGCAAAGACTTTCCAGCTCCCTTCAGACAGAATTAATTGCTCCTTCTATGCGGCCCCTGTTTACCTAGTTTATACTCCTAAATACTGTACTTCGGTAATATGCTTTCTATTTGGTCCATAACCATTAGAGCTGGAAGAACTTTCTCATTGTGTACCTGCTGGATTATGGTTTCTAGAGAGCTGGGATCATGTCTGACTCTCTTGGTTAGGAGAGTGCATTGACCATTGTAAGCATCAATCATTCATTCTTTTATTCAACAGGTGCTTTTAAGTGCCAAATATTTGCTAGACATATCAAATCCTAGGGAGGGCTGTGTTCACCAAGAGCCCTTTGGCCATTTTCACACAATACACAATGCCATAGAACGGTAGCATCGTTCATTAAGCTGGTTTATAATTAAACGTGAACTTCATTCTCTTGCCAAATGACGAGAGCACTTTTGATATCTGTTCTTGGAAAGTGCTAAACAGAGGTCTTCACTTTGAAATACTTCCCTGGTAATACCTCATATTCTTTTGTTAAGAAGGTTTTATTGGCCAGCGTAACGTTTGGGTGATGGGCTTGGGCTGGTTACATGATGCAGACATGAGCAACTGGTTGTTGATGTTTGTCTATAGCCACACATGCCCCCATTTCTCAAGACGGAGTGTTCACTATCCTTTTAAAATGAGCTTTAATCTTTTCAATGGCCACACAAAATTGTTCTTGTGCATAGTGGGCTTTCATTTTATTTCCTTTTAGGGCTCTGTAGAGAAAAACGTGAATGCTTTCAAACAGCTTCTATTTTCTTCAGGTGTGGCATTTGAGTGTTGAAATGTACACTGCATTTTCTCTGTGAATTCAATAAAACCCACCAGCTGCAGCCATCCATTCTCCCTTCAGACCTGGCCCCGCTACTCCCATTAAAGTTAATGGAGACAATTATGTCCACAAACCAAAGTGAAAGTAACCCCTTCATTTGTAAATTAGCTCAATTCTAGTAGATTTTCTGTGTCAAACCAAGAAAGGATCACATGAAAACACATCAATCATGAGCCCCTTTATTTGTCTGAAATAATGCTCATTTAGAAAGCTTTCCATTCCTGCCAAGGAAAAAAAGGCAAACAGCAAACTCTTCACAGCTATTTGAGACTTTAATCTGTGAGGCCCTCCACTCTTCCGTCCCCACACTTTTTTGGTAGATGGTAAAGGGCAAACATTTTGATTCCTTTTAGAACTCCCATAAATCCAGAGGGGGCCAAATCCCACTTTACAGAAGCCGTTTCCTACTGAGATAGACTGGTGTTGCTTTCAGTGGTGCCCACTGTTTTCTTTCTTTCTTTTTTTTTTAGAAATAATGAAAGCAGATATTTCTCTTTTCTGAATTTGTGAAAAACTGATCATTGCTTTTCCCTTTTCTAAGAACAAATGCATTTAAGTCCAGCTCTATCTTCTGAATGTCATAGGTTGACTATGAAAGTGCTGAAATCTGCAAGAGCACTGACTAAGAATAGTACCTGCAATTGACCTTTGGGGTTTTTCTCTCTGGGGAAGTGCCCTCAGAAAGTGTCCAGTCATCATTCAGACACTGTGATACGATAATCAGGTTCCTGCCCACTTTGCTTTTACAGTAGTATATATTTCAAGAATGAATGAGGTGTGGACACCTAGTGTCACTCTCCCCAGTGGTTGCCCATGCAGCATCCTCATGGCATCTGATTCCATCTTCCTCTTCTTGCCCCCTGCCCTGGCCTCTCTGCTCCTGCCCCATGACACAGGGCCCCAATCACAACAGGAGCATGCCTTCTTTCCCTTCTGGGCAATTTGCCCTCACTTAGGGTGTTCTGTCCAAGTACAACCATAGCTATGGTCTGTCGTCCCAACAGCTGGAATTCCCATTGAGTAAGTGAGAAACATTTACATTTTGCCATTCTCACTCATTCTTTTCATGTGCAAAATCAAGCCTTTTATACTTCAATAAAATGATTTTTTAAAGTCCAAACCCAGTATTAAGTCTATAAAAAGTAATATGAATTGATATCGGAAATATATTTCATAAAGACTCCCAATTGGAACAGAAGTTAAGAAAACAAAGACTTTGAAGGGTACGGATGGCCCTAGCCTTATTTATAATAATGCAGAATGGTTTCTGTCCTGTTCATCCACTTCAATCTCCAGGGTCTATGTATGCTTATTTCAGGGTACTCATTAAGTATTTATTAAATTAATGAACGGCTTAAATCTTCTTGCTAGCTTAAATTTTTAATTCCTTTTAGATAAGAAATGGAATGCTCTAATGATGACAAGGGTCAGAAAAGAAATTGTCTGGAGGGATGGGGTACAGACTGAAAAAAGATATCTTATGAGGTGCCGGAGGTATTGATCTGGGTGGTGGGTACATGGATAAATACAAAAACTCATCCAGGTGAACACTTAAGGTTAATACACTTTTTGCACTTTACCCCATCTCTATAGTAACCTCAAGTTTTTTCTAAGTAAATGACTGTAGTAAGATGCTTCTGATCCATGTGAAATTCTGTTTTGTTCTCCATTCAGGTCTTTTCTCTAATTTTGTTTTTCAGGGATCCTTTACTCCTGGGCCTATTCATTTGCTGTTTGAGTAGTATTTACATATCGGTCCTGTTTCCTACTAGCTCTTGCTTAAGTGATTTATAATTGCCTGATAATTCTGTTTGAATTTTTTTTTACTTTTCTGGAAAAAAAAGAAACTTAAAGCTGCAAAATAAAAACCTAAAAGTACATAAAAAATAAATTTTCAAGCACATGTAGATACATTGTAATAAGAATTTTAAAAACAGTATGAAGTTGGTCATCATACAGGGTTCTTGGAATCCTAGCTAAGACATCTCCTATGGATGCACCAAAGAATAATGTGGAAACACTCTCAAGTTGCACTGTTCGTGTGTTCTTCATCAAACAACTTAACTCTCTATCTAGAGAGCTGAAAACTTCAGATTGAAGTCACCAAAGAAATAGACTGTTATGGAAAGATACCCATTAGCCATGTGACATTGACCTGGTCACTTAGCCCCTTGATCTACCCTTCAGTTTCCTCTTTAAAAACAAGAGGCTGAGATTAAATCTAAAACCACAGTCAGCTCTAGTTATCTATGTTTCCATGAAAGGTGAGTCTTAGTCATAGTAGCAATATTTCTGGAGTCTTCAGTTCAACTTAGGAGAATAATAAGTAGAAAGTCAGAAGGTCTCATTTTCTTCTTTAACTTTCTGTCAACATAAAAATGATAGTGTAACTTACATTTCCCAATTGACCAAAGGAAATGATGGTTTTCTTATAGTTGTTAGTAGCAGAGAACTTGATTCTTTTTGACAGTGCATCAAACTGAGTAATGTAACTGGTTCTCAACAGGCACTGAAGAATGACTTTGAAGCTATTAAAATGAAATAATATTTATAGTGCCTTAGGGTTAATGCACCACCACCAAATAAGTGGCATATCTCCCTTTCAGAAGTCTGGACCATCCCTAAAATTTTCTTAGCGTTTATGACCAGACTACCCTTGACATTATATGTTAAATATTCCTGTCTTGGCCAAAGTGGGTGAAAACCAGGAATACTCAAAATAAAGACTAAAACTCAGCTTTGCACTTGCTCTATAATTATAAAGGAATGGGAGAGGAATGAGGCACATTGTGTAATATAGCCTCTCTGCATTTCACTAATCTGCTGCAGGAGCAGCTTAATTGCTTTGGAAAAATAATAAGCTCAAGTTATTCTCTTAACCTTAACCTGGAATTTTCAAATATTGATTAACTGTCACCATGAACTAAATGTACTTGTGTTGCTGGACCAAAGATACCCATTCTTTCTCCTCCGTCAACAGTCCCTTCTTAAAGAGTCTGCCTTGCTGACAGCTTGGAAGGGACCACCCCACAGACCACAGCTGCTGTGAGGCAGGGATGGGAGGGCACCTGACTTAAATGTAACTGATCAGATCTTCCCACATAGGAATTTGAAATAGAGAAACAGAGAATGCATCAGTCAGATGTGTTGTACCTGGAGCTGGAGGGTCATGTTGCACCCTGAAGCCAAATACAAGCCGGAGTTATGAAGAGAGGAGCTAGAAAGCTGATTGAGAATGCAGGTCAGCCAAAAGGGGAGTCCAGTAGATCATCAAGAGAAGAAGATATGAATGGATTAGAAAGGGCAGGACAGAATGGTCAACACCTAATGCTTCCTAGTTTCTAGGACACACTGCTGTACTCCTGGTCTTTGGATTTTAAAAGCATACCTTGTAGCCTTAGTTACTCCCCCTTAACTTTACCATTGTAAAAGATTAAAAATACGTGTGCATAGCCTCATCATTTCTTGTACATGTGTACACATTCACACACAGTCATACAAATGTACATCTATCTGGTACAGGGTTAAAAAAGCAAACAGAAAAACTGACATAGTTTGCATTAGAAAAGAAGGTACATGCTCCAAGTGTGGGACAGGAGCAGAGAAATATTCAGGTGAGACTGCTTGCAGGAGAAGTTGAGGATGGTTTAAGAGAATAAAACTATTTATTCTCTTAAAGAATATTCTCTTAAAGAATTCTCTTTAAGACTGGGCAACTGAGATAACTGAGATACTGGGAGAGATTTTTACGAAGTTTTACCATTTGCTTACATGCAGTTGTCCTCTGGAAACTTCAAGTTTTCTTAGCAAAGACTTTTCAAAGCCCTCTTAGTAAACAGATTTGTGTTGCTTTCTTAATAGGATCCTCGAATGAGACTGGACAGAGAGCAGCCCAATTTTATTTGAATTATGGTAAAACTTTCTTTTTCTGAACAAGAATTTCTCAGCAGGATACTAATAGTATGGGACAATTGTTGTGCAGGACGGTCCTTTACATTATAGAACGTGTAGCATCACTGACCCCTAGATACCAAATGACAGAGCATCCCTCAGTCACTCTGAAAACACCCTCCATGCATCTCCAAATGCCCCTTGAGTGGGAATAATGCTGTCCATGGTTGAACATCCTGATCTAGACATTGCTAAATAGGTTCCCACACCTTGCAATGAAATATTTCCTAATGAAGACAATGGCTAATATGTAAGAATATTGGAATTATTTTAATTCTTCCCACGAAGATAAGTGGTGACCTAGAAAGCAATCTTATAGCTGAGTATTGAAAATATGGCATAAGTTCTTGCACAAAACCCTGAAACTAAAAGTGGGGAAGAACAACTGAAGTCAACAGGCACGGAGTGGAGTAGGCCTTCCATGAGGGCCACTCTATGAGGAAAGGGGACCTTGGTCTAAAATGAAGGCTCAGAGAAGATTTTATGAAAGTTCATGACCTCATGAAAACCAAAATAGGGTAAACAGACACTATTGTGTCTAAGATTGTACCGATCTTAGAACAGCAGGGCTCAGAGCATAATTGGGAGCTTACATTTTTAATTTAATTGTGCAAGACACTAGTTAGAAGATGTTATAGTTAAAGGCAAGTACTCTTCACATAATGATGTTCTAAATTAAAATAGGTATATTTTAAAAGCAAGGTTTGAGCACTTGGTCTCTGCATGCTGGATGTTCTTCTTCCAGACAACCACAAAAGACCCTCACCCCTCTTCATGGAGTAAAGTATCAGCTCCTTGGGGAAACCATCACTGATCCTGTTCTCTCATCTGTTCTCTATGGCTCTTACTACCCCAGAGTACTCTGTGTTCACTTGCTTGGTTGTCCAGTGGAAGACGATACCCTTCACTGGAAGGAAGCTCCATGAAGATAGGAATTTCTTGTTTATTTTTTCACTTGATGCCAAGAAGAGTATCTGACAATAGTAATCACTTAATAAATGTTTATTGAATGGGTGAATGAAATAATGAGTGAAATAATTTGAGATTCATTCAGGTGGATAAATATGTAGTAAATCCATAGTTAGTGATTGAAAAACGTTAATGATGTTTTGGGTAACTCCTTAAGTCTTGGAGGTTGAAAACGTCGAAAACAGATATAATTCCACCAAACTGTTCTATAATTGTACAGCCCAGGTTGGCTTTGACCACGGGGAAAGACCAGAGGTCTCAAACTCCCCAGAATGGAGGAGTTAATTGGAGCCATGCCACTTCCACCATGCAGGAAGAACGGTGTCCCTTCCCTCATTTGAAAATGGTTTCTTAAGTGTCTACTCTGAGGTAGGCATAGCACTAGGAACTAGAGACACAGACCTAGTGTTTTCAGGGAGCCACAGAAATACGGAGACAGCCTTGGAATAGAAGCAAACATGGGAAGCTTGTGTGAAGGACCTGGGAGTGGAGAATTGGGATGAGGAGTACCCTGCCTAGAGTGGTGGGGAATCAAAGAAGCCATCCTTCTAACTGAAGTCACATATGCTGTCTTGCTCCTTGTTTTCAAAGCAGACAATAGAGGTTCACATTCAAGGATTGCAGTAGGTTCCACTGGCAGGTAAATATCAGGCAGACATTGGATGCTAGGTTAATCCTTCCCTCTCACATGTAACTGTGATATTGCATTTACATAGCATTTTAATCAGGGTAGGATATTAATATCACTGCCACAAAAGCAGAAGCCTACAACCTGGGTGGCTTCGCACAGTAGGTCCAATGCATGTGGGTGGGACTTTCTACCTGGTGGCTCAAGGATCAAGGCCCCTCCCTCTTATGATGCTGCCGCAGCCACAAGGTCACTGCTGCAGGGGAGGAGAAGGTTGGCTCTTGCCTGCCTTAGCCTAGAGGGGACACAGTCCATTGGCTAGAAATAGTCACATGATTCAACCTAATTGCAAAATAACTGGGACAGCCAAAGAAGCTAATGCAATGAGTGATCATGAATCGTCTGGGCCCCAACTAATTAAGCTTGGCACATTATCATTACATGGTGGAGACTCATTCAAAGAGAAGAACAGGAGCCTCTGTAAGAGTGTTTATGTAATAGAGTTTCCAGCTACTCCAATGTAAAACTGAAACATCAGTAGGATTGTCCTAATCTCCTTTCACACCATGAAAACTGGCCCTGATCATACAAAAATTACTTTAGATGATGTATCCTCCAAAGTGGCATTTTGAAGAAAAACTAAGCTAATGGTTATAAATAGCCAAGGCCAGTTTCCTGGTGGATAACCGCAGTAGCAAACTGAGGGTTCTGAGACCATTGCCAGTCTAAAGGAGAGCCAGTACTGACCATGTGCAAGGGAGAGGAGAGGACGCCAGGTAATACCAGCTGGTGAAACCCCTGAGCTCAACTCCAAACAGTTGCAACTCCTAAAATACCCTTGATCATTAAGCTTCAAGGGAAGGGTCAGATTTAGATGAACTTCTTTCTAAAGTACCTGAAAACATTTATCTTAAAATCAATAAAACAAAGAAAGTAGAGGAGAAGCCTAGTTGTGCTCTTGCCAGTAATGTGATTACAGAAACTTTCCACTTGGAAAATAAATAAAAAGGCTAATAATGGAGTTTAAGCCAAAAGATTGTAGAAGAAAGCCCTGCAGCCACATAAATTATATGATATATGTTACTGCAGACACTGCAGTGACTGATTTTTGTGTAAAGTATAAAGCAGAGTGACTCAGACATGAATGGAAATGTACCAGAAAAAAATAATTTTGGCGCCGATGAAAAATATAATGTTTTTCTGAAACCTCAGTCTTTTCTTTACTATATGCCTATAGCTGATTATGAATTCAAGTAATTATGTTTCGTTATTAATTGCATTTCTTTCCAAAGCTATTATACACTTGGCCTGTAGTATGCACTTGACCTACTTATGGGAATCTGCAACTGAGGGAGGTTTCTTGGTTTGTTTGTTTATTTTTTCAAAGGCTTATTTTTTATCTTGGATGAGGCAAAAGGGAATAGAAGTAGGTAGACGATCATAACTTTTGTCCTTAATGTGGGCCATGGCTTCTAGAAATGTCCATTCCTAATAATAATCATTCAACATATTTTTATTGACTACCCATATATGCCAACACTATTTTAAACCCGTGACTATGTAGGTGATTGACACTGACAAGTATTCCTGTCCTCCTAGAATTTCCTTCCTGGCATAATATGATTTTAGGATGTGCTTTGATTATTTGATCTGTTTGTTTCTGTTTAGCAAAACATATTGTGACAGTATTGAGGATTGGGAATTTTTTTTCTTTTTTTAGATTTTTGTCACTCACTTAAAAATTATCACTAAAAATTCCATCTTTGCTTCCACTTTAATCATACCAGAAATAAATATATTGAGAGATTTTCTAGTGGTAAGGAATTCTGCTAAGAACTTCAGGGATAAACATTTATAAGACAAATCTATAAATTTATACTTTAGTGGGCTGCACCCACACTGTTATTTCAAAGGATATTGTGATCATTTCTATGTTTGACAACATCATACTACCTACAGTAGGGCATGCTTTGGTTGGGTCATGCCATATACTACCTATGGTTGGGCATGCTTGGGCTGGGCCATGCCATACTACCTATGGTTGGGCATGCTTGGATTGGGCCGTGCCATATACTACCTATGGTTGGGCATGCTTGGGTTGGGCCGTGCCATATACTACCTATGGTTGGGCATGCTTGGGTTGGGCCGTGCCATATACTACCTATGGTTGGGCATGCTCGGGTTGGGCCGTGCCATATACTACCTATGGTTGGGCATGCTCGGGTTGGGCCCTGCCATATACTACCTATGGTTGGGCATGCTTGGGTTGGGCCCTGCCATAGACTACCTATTAGACTACCTATGGTTGGGCATGCTTAGGCTGGGCCATGCCATATACTATCTATGGTTGGGCATGCTTGGGCTGGGCCGTGCCATACTACCTCTGACGAGCATACTTATGTTGGCAAAGTCATTCTATCTATGGCCCCTCCACTAAATAGTTCACAGAAGTTTGACTGCACCTTTTGTTAAACAAAAGCCTGTTGGTCCTTGGGGACCAATATGGGAGGCAGGAGCGAATGGCAGTTTCTGTGACATGGAGGCTCATTCAAGACTGAAACTGAGAACAAAAATCTTAGGTTAATACTCTCTCATGATGACGAGAACTCCTGAGACAGGAATGGAATGCATATAGCCTGGCATCTGACCTTCAGAGACATCATTATTCTCTCTATTCAGATCCACCACAGGCAAGTACACTTTAAGACATGATAATCTTGGAAGAAGTGGTTTCCATTTATTTTCTCACAGTGCCAGTCTTCCACAACCAAGGGAGCTGTCATGTTTGTGCAGTGGGGACAGCAGCAGAGCATGCGGTCTGATACCCTGGTGAACCTAAAAGAACTCGGCCACGCAAGTTCCAAACCACATTCTGTAATTCTTGATTTCACATATTTGGCCTAATGTTCATTTAAAAAATTTTTAATTTCAGCAAAAAGGGATCAATAAACATTATAGGAGTTTCTAAGATTTTTCTAGCTCTCAGAAGGCCTTTAAGAATAGTATTTTTATGAGTTAGATATAAATGACTCAGAAACATATGGATTGAATTTACTTCACTATATCAGAATTAACATAATGTGGTTTAAAAAATCTTGGTCCAGGGTAGCCAAATTTTGAAAAAGTGTGGCCACATGAACAACACTGGCTGTTTCCCATGCCACCCTGCTCCCATATGCATCTCCTTTTCTCCTTGAACACTGCCTGGAAGTTGTACCTGACTTCAGGCACATCAGAAGGAATCACAGCCAGCAACATTAGAGACTTCCACATTCATTCCCCAGAAAGAATCTGGGTTCTCCAGAGACACTATGTTCAACAACTGTGAACAAGCAGAGCAAAAACCCATAGTGTATTCTCAACCGAATAAACCCCCGGTCTTTTTTAGAGCTTCATCCCTTCCAGCTTTCAGCTTGTCCTTTGGAAAAGGATACATATGGGTGTGGATGGCAACAGGACAAATTACATAATATGATGAGTTCAGTGCTTAATGGAAACATGGGTCCCTTGTTCAGAGATTATTGAGAATTCCAAGATGGCGACTGCAGAGCATTCACCAAATATGAAGCCCCTGAGCATGGCCATGCCAGACTATGCACTAAGGCATCTTCTCCTTTCACATTTTTTACTGAAAATAAAAACAAGAGTACAGCAGAATAATAAACATGAAATAAGATTTCAAAGTTACTATTATATGTGATTGTGACTTAAGGATTTGGATTTCCCAAGCATTGCTGACTTAGAATCAAGGGGTGGTATCAGATACCACCAAAGACTCTAAAAGGAGTTGAAAAGCCAAAGGTCTGAAGTTATAAAGGGCACCAGCTGAGCCCTAATCAAGAGGGAAGTGAGTGGTCAAGAGCAGAGGCTGAGTTCTGGATGCATTTTGTTAGAACCCCCTTGAGGAAGACAGTTTTGTTAAGAAAGGAATTCTCTTTAAACTTTATGGCACCATAGTATAATAACAACAAGGAAGATTTTGAAGGAAAGTTAACTAGCCCTGGAATGTTTGATATATGAACCTTTTGCAATTTTTCATTTTACCCCATACCTTATTCAGAATTGTCTAATAAAAATCTCCCCTTCTTCCCTCACAGTTTCCAGAGATGAATACATATGCAAAGCAACAATTTGTTCAAGCAGAAATCTCTTCATGACTATCTCATGTAATATGAGTCTTTGGGACTCCTAGTACCTAGATGCAGGCACTGCCCCTAAGCTATGGTTTCAAAACAGTCTATATCTGGTAAATTTGTATGCATTTATTTTTAAAATAAATATCTTCATTTTTTATGTGATGAAAATTCAAGCAATAATATGGAAGTATGTAGAGTAAAAAATGTAAAAGGCCCTTGGTTATTTCAGTCTCTCCTTTCGTGAGGATGCTGTTATATCTTTTCTGATTTTTCTGTGAGATTTGCCTTATATTACAAAGAGTTCTTTGTATTTTAAGTATTTCTCACAGATCCATATTAGTCTTTTTTGTTTATTTTCCTGTGGTGTCTATGAAGATTGGGTCTTAGCAAAAAAAAAAAAAAAAAAAAAGACAGTCTATTTTCTCTTCTTTACACCTCCTTTCTCACCTTTTAAAAAGAGATTTGGGCCAAATTTACAGTATGTTCTATTTTGTTAGCTGACCAAAATGAGGTCAGCTATTAAGCATTCAATGGTACTACGTGTTTTTTCCTATTTATTGTGAGAAGGATGAATACGTTCGTATTGTCCATGAAGAAATTATAAAAAAAATAAGCAATCAGTGCTTCCATATATTGCAGATAATATATGCTGATTCAGTGAATAAACTTGGAAATGTTCAATATCCAAAAGACTGGGCTTTTGATAAACTATCAATTTAATGCCATTCAACAAACATTTCTTAAGCATCCATGTACCTTTACCGAGCTCATGTTGCTGACCTAAGGATGCAGTGGCTATGACTCTGTCTCTGTGCAGCTTTGCTAAGAGTAAACACTTATTGGCAGTAGAATATGCAAACACTGCAGCTAAATGCAGTACAAGAAAGAAAGAACCCTGTCCTAGCTTGGTGGACCAGATGACTTAATAAGTCTTTCATTTCAAATCTATGTCATCTCATAAATACCAGATCAGTGTGTGACAATACAAAGACTTCATTCCTTTCCTAGATTCTGCTAGGGGACACTTCCTCACAGACTGGAATGTATTTCAAACAACATAATCTACACTTGTCATATTGAGTGTGGAAAGGGCATCTGAGGACACATTTCTTTTCCGGGATTTGCTTCTCCAGAGATTTTTCAATTTCTTGCAAATTTGCAAGATTTGGTAGTTGATGATTGATCTCAGAGCAACCACAATAAAGTAGCCAAGTCTGACTGCAAGCCCTAGGGGCACATTCTATTTATACTGAAACTATCCAAGTTAGAACTGGTAGAGCCAGTTGGAAAAATCTCGATATATATGAATTCCTACAAAGAAAAAAATTGATATGGAAAGAAATGTTCTGTCTGAACCAATTCTTGTTGCTTTATATTATAATAAATTTGGTTGACAGAAATGAAGGTTATTTTCTTTATCACCACTAAGTCAATTGCATTTAAAGGTGTGTTTGAAATTTGGAGATGCATGTGGGTGCCTGTGCTTGTACCTGTGTGTATGTCTGTGTCTTTGGGAAAGGAAGGAGAAGACACATTAGTGTGAGCAAGTCCTGCTACAAAGGGACCCAAAGGAGCAAGACAGAAGACTTCCTTTATCTAAAGGAAGTGAGATGCATTGGTTCTGCTCTTTCTCTCTCAAAGCCTCAGATACACCCTTACTTTGATCTACCTTATTTGTGGATCTGGCAGAGCAGCCCCAGGGCAGGACTATGGTCTGGCAGATGAGTGGAGTGAATGGATGAAAGCATAAAACCAGGCTTCTTCCACCCACTGTGTTCATCCTCAGCCTACTGGAGTTTTCTGACTGCCTGTACTTAACTGAAATGATGCTATCACCCTGCCCCGTCTCTGAAGTACCAGCTCTCCCTGACCATCTCTAAAACACTTTAAGTTACTAAGACCCAACTTGACTCAGTTTAACTTAAAATGTAGTGAGGAAAAAAAAATGTAGTGAGAGGCAGAATTTATTGTAAGACTACAAGGATATATCATGCACAGAAATTCACTCATTCATTCATTCATTCATTCAAAAATATCAGCTGGAATTTCATCAGCGAAAAAAAAGACATACTTCCTGCTTATATCCTGACTGGAAGACAGACAAATAAATAACCACACAAACATCTATATAATTATAAAGTATGTTGAGTATTCTGAGGAAAAGGCATAGGGGTGGGCGGTTTTACAAAGTGTAACAGAAGAGCTGGGATCAGATTGGAGATTCAAGGAAGACATCTTTGAGGAGTAGATGGCCCCACAGATGCATTCTACTGAGCACTGAAGGGAGAAATTATAACAAATCTCCCAGACACCTTCAGAAAATCGAAGAAGAGGGAACAGTTCAACCAAGTTTATGAGATCAGCATTCCCCTTATTACTAAGTCACATAAAACTTTACCAGAAAAGATAACTAGATACCTTCATGATCAGATGTAATAGGCTGAATAATGCTCCAAATATGTCTGACCCCTAATCCCGAAACCTGTGAGTATTACTTCATGTGGAAAATGGTACTTGCAGAGTCTGTTAAGAATCTTCATGTAGAAAGACACCAGGATCATCCCTGGGTGGCCTTTAAGGATCTGCAGAAGAGGGAAGCAGGTGGCTCAGAGCCAGAGGATAAGGCAAGGTGGCAATGGACACAAATGTTGGAATAATGTGCTTTGATGCAGGAAAAAGCCACAGTAAGGAATGCGAGCAGCCTCCACAAACTAAAAGGTCAAGGAAGCAATTTATCCTTTAGAACCTCCAAAGGAGCCAGCCCTGCTGACTCCTTGACTTCAACACAGTGAAATGGAGTTCAGACTTCTGACCTCCAGAACTGTAAGAGAGCTTGAGTTATTTTAAGTCACTGAGTTTGTGGTAACTTGTCATAGAGGCTATAGGAAATTAATACAACATAGTTGCAAAACTCACTAACAAAAGTTTAGCCCACCAACTCCAGCAATATATATTCTGGTTTGCTAATGCTGCCAGAAAGCAATATACCAGAAATGGATTGGCTTTTACAAAAGGGATTTATTAGGTTACAGCTTTACAGATCTAATGCCATGAAAATGTCCACATGAAGGCATCCACGAGAGGATACCATCACTCAAGAAAGGCCAATCATGTCCAGGGTTCCTCTGTCACTTAGAAAAGTATGGGAGACATTTGCTGGTCCTTCTCTCTTTGGTTGGTTTCCACAATGCCTATCTCAGTTTCTGTGGGTCCTTCTGGCCTCTGCTGGGGCATTTTCCCTCTCTAAGCATCTTTGGGTTCTCTCTTAACTTCTCCTAGGCAAACTCTGGATTTCATCTCTTAGCTTACCATCTCCTGGACATTTTCTATCTCCAAGCGCTGGCTCTGAGCTTTCTATTTTTTTTTTTTTTTGCCTTTTATTCTCTTCATAGTGGACTCCAGTCAAAGGATTAAGACCCACCTTGAGTTGGGTGAGTCATATCTCCATGGAAACAACCTAGTCAAAAGGTTCACCCATAATAGTCTGCGTACATGAGATTGGATTAGAAGAACACAGTTTTTCTGGTTACATAACAGTTTCAAACCAGCACAATATATAAAAAGGATAATACTTTATGAACAAGTGAGATTTATCCTAGAAGTGCAAGATTGGTTTAAAACTCAAAAATCAACAAATATTATTTAAAAAGTTATTTCATGAACTAGAGTAGATGTATGACATTGTTATAAGGAATTAATAATAGAGGGGTATAAGGGAAAAAATGTACCTATCACAAAGTATGGACTATAGTTACCAGTAATATTTTAATACTCTTTCTTTAATAATAACAAATGTACCGCACCAATACTATATCACCAATAATATTGGGGGATAAGGAGTATGGGAGGACTAGGGTTTTCTTTTTTATTTTTATTTCTTTTCTGGAGTAATGAAAATGTTCTAAAATTGATCATGGGGTTGTATACACATCTATGTGATGACACTGTGAACCAGTCACTGCATACTTGCTATATATTCTGTGTGAATATATCTCAATAAAATTGCCTTTCAAAAAATCAAACAATATAATTAAACATCTTAACAAGTTTAAAATAAATCCATATGATCACCTCGAATAGATGCAGAGAAAGAATTTGACAAAATTCAACACCGGTTCATGATTTAAAAAACTCTCAACTAGAGGGAAACTTCCTCAACTTGATAAAGTATATCTACTGAAAGTCTACAGTGAACCTCATGCACAATAATGAAAGAATAAATATGTTTACTTTAGGAATAAGGCAAAAATGCATATCTTCACCATTTCTATTCAACAATGTACCAAGTTCCTAGGCAGTGTAATAATGCAAGGGAAAAAAAGACATAAAAATTAGAAAAAAGAAATAAAACTGTCTTTTTTTCACAGATGACATGATCCTAATGAATCCACAAAAAAATACCACTAAAATTAATAGGGGAATTTAGCAAGGTTACAAGATACAAGATCAATATACAAAAATCGGTTGTATTTCTATATACAAAAATAAATAACTGCAAACTGAGAGCATAATTACACTGAAAACTGAACAACTTGGCTGAGTAAAATTAAAGAAAAACCTCAAGAAATGGACAGAGAAAGATCATTTCATGCATTGGAAGACTCAATATTCATAAGATGTCAATTCTTTCTAGAATGATCTCTATCCTTAATGTAATCTTCAAGTCCCAACAGAATTTTTAATAGAAATTCCCAAGCTGATTTCAAAAGTCATATGGAAATAGGCAAAACTATTTTGAAAAAGAACAGATTTGGAGAACTTGCACTATCTGATTTCAGAACTTACTATGAAACTCCAGTAATCAAATAGTGCAGTAATGGCAGAAGAATAGCCATGAAGATCAATAAAACAGAATAGAGTCCAGAAAGAGAACCATGCACAAACATAAGGACACTTAATTTTCAGCAGAGAAACTGAAGACATTAAATGGAATAATAGGTAGTTGTTCCAACAATTGTTTTCAAACCATTGAATATTCATTTAAGAAAAATTAATATAAACCACTGTCTTATGCAATATTTAAAAAAAAACTTGAAATGGATCAAATACCTAAATGTGAGAGTTTAAAGTATAAAAGTTTTCTGAAGAAAATGGGAAAATAGATTTGGGTTTCTAATTTGGGATACAAAGAAATTTCTCAGATAGGAGACAGAAGCATAACCATCAAAGAAAAAATTGATAAATGGACTTCATCTAAATTTAAAACTTTTGCTCATTAAAAAACCCTTTAAAGAGAGAGATTTTTTTTGGTGTGAAATTTATGTTTTGGGTAGTGCATTTCCTAATTTAACTTGTATGGTCAGTTTAGTTGAACATTTTAAGTACGTGGAATCTTGAATAGGGCGTGAGATTCTGTTGGTTTGCCCAGGTTAGTGTGATGCCCTGATATATCCCTGAGTAATTTGGAGAGTGAATGAAGAAGTATTTGTAAAGTCCCCTTGGGGGACTGGGGAGAAAGGAGGAAATATTCAACTTCTCCATTTGCATAATTTCTGATATTCTCACAAACAGGGGGCGGGGACAACCAAATCAATAAGCTGAGCCCTTGATCTTGAGGTCAAGATCCCCTATGAAACTTATTCCTGCAAAGGTTAGGCTAAACCTACTTAAAATTAGGCCTAAGAGACACCCCCAGGGAACCTCTTTTGTTGCTCAAATGTGGTCTCCCTCTCTTAGCCAACTCAGCAGGTGAACTCACTTCCCTCCCTCTTACATGAGATGTGACTCCAAGGGGTGTAAATCTCCCTAGCAATATGGGACAGAAATCCCAGGATGAGATGGAACCCAGCATCAAGGGATTGAGAAAACCTTGATCAAAAAGGGTCAGAGAGAAATGAGACAAAATAAAGTTTCAGTGGCTGAGAGATTTCAAAGAGAGTTGAGAGGTTATCCTGGAGGTTATTTTTATGCATTATATTGATATCCCTTTTTAGTTTATGTTACATTGGAGTGGTTGGAAAAAAGTACCTGAAACTGTTGAACTGTGTTCCAGTAGCCTAGGTTTTTGAAGACGATTGTATAAAGGTATAACTTTTACAATGTGACTGTGTGATTGTGAAAACCTTGTGTCTGATGCTCCTTTTATCTATGGTATGGGCAGGGCATCCACAAAATATGGATAAAAATATAAATAAATAATGGGGGGGCAAAAGGTAAAATAAATTAGACAGATGGAAATCCTAGTGGTCAATGAAGGGAAGCAGTAAGGTGTATGGTATGCAGGAGTTTTTTCTTTTTTCTGGACCTAAATTGTACCTTAAAAAAAAGAAGACAAACTCAGAAAATAAAAGGGCAAGTCACCTCTTTGGAGAAAACATTTGCAAAACATATTGATAAAGGACTTTTACCAGTAAGTATAATGAACTTTTACCACTCAATAAGTAGAAAAGCAACCAGTTAAAAACAAACTGTACAAAAGATTTGAATAAACACTTCACTAAAGACTTAAGGATGGCCAAGAACATGTGAAAAAAATGTTCAGCGTCACTAGTCATCAAGGGAATTCAAATTAAAGCCACACTAAGCTACCACAATAACTCACTATGCAGCACTAAAGTGACAAATATTTAACAACAGGCAATATTTTTATTGGTAAAGATGTGGAACAGCTGGAGCTCCCATTTTTTTGTTAGTGGGAATAAAAAATTTACTCTTTAGAAAACATGTTGACTGTTTCTAATAAAGTTAAATATATACCCAGCGATCCCCTTCATGAGTATTCAACTAAAACTGTGAAGATATATGTCCACATAAAGCTTTGTACAGAACATACAGCTTTATTCACAATAGCCTCCAAAACTGGAAAAAATCCAGATATCCAATGCATCAATTGGTAAGTGAAGAAACAAAAAGTGATATATACTTACAACAGATTCCTACCCAAAAATGAAATGAATGAACCTCTGATAAATGCAATGACATGGGTGAATCTCAGAAGTATTATGCCTAACCAAAAAAGTCAGACACACCAGACTACATATTATTTGATTCCATTTATATGGAATTCTAGAAAATAGAGACAAAAAGCACATTAGTCATTGCCAGGAGCTGTGGGGAGAGAGGAGATTGAATACAGAGAGCCATGGAGGAAGTTTTAGGGGTGATGGAAATATGCTATATATTGATTGGAATGTGGTTAAATGATGGTAACATTTGTCAAAACTCATCGAACTATACACTTAAAGTGAATGATTTTGTTATATGTAAATTACCTAGCAATAAAACTGATTATACATAGAATCTTATAAGAATGCATAAAAACAAAAGTAAAGGACACAAATTATATATGTTAGAAATATTGTCAATGAAAAAGAAGGAAGGAATGAAAGGAGGGAGGGAGAGAGGGAAGGAAGAATGGAGGTAGAGAGGGAGAGGGAGGAGAGAGAGAAAGAGGGAGAGAAGACAGTAAAGAAGCTCACATAGACCAGTAGTAGTAATAATAATAATAATAAGATGCCTGAACTGAGGCATATTATGATTAAGTTTACTCTCTGCACCCAGTGTGAAGAGGGGAGAAGTCCTCAAGCCAATGAAACATAATAGAAAGCTCAGAGAGGATATCACAAATCATGGGGAGAAAATGGATAATTTTTTTAATGATGGTTGTGGTGTTTTGAAGTTGCTTGTATCCCAGAAAAGCATATTTTTAAATCTAGTCCATTTATTTGGGTTTGAACCAATTGTAAATAGAACCTTTTGATGAGGCTACTTCAATTAAGGTGTGACCCATCTCATTCAGGATGGGTCTTAATCCTATTTCAGGAGACCTTTATAAATGAAATGAAATTCAAAGAGAGAGAAAGTTATACAAGCAAGAAGCTGAAATCAATGGAACCCAGAAGAGAAGGGAGAGATCAGCAGATGCTGCTATGTGCATTGCCATGTGACAAAGGAGCCAAGAATCATCGGCAGCCAATCTTCAGAAAGAAAGCATAACCTTCGTAATGCCTTGATTTGGACATTTTCATGGCCTCAACCTGTAAGCTAATGGTATCTGCTTTCAGCAGCCTAGGAAGCCAAAACAATGGTGGAACACTTGTTATCCATATGGAAAAAAATAATATTTGCCCTCTATTTTGCAATACATACAAACATTAGTTCCAGGTGGAATAGCAAATTAACTGTAAAAAGCAGAACTGTTAAAATATTATAAGAAAATTGTCTTCACAGCTTTGGGTACAGAAGACATTCTGAAGCAACATACAAGAAAGAGAACAACCCATAAAGTAAACACTGACAAGTCTGACATTATAATTAATATCTTCTCATCAAACCATCTGAAGATATTAAAAATCATCCCACAAACCAGAAGATATTTGCAATGCATACAACCAACAAAGGATTAGTATTCAGCATATATGAAGGACCCACAAAATAATAATAGATAAGCAATGACTAGGAAAAAGAATAAAAGATATGAAGAGATATTTTCCCAGAAATAAAAACACAGGTAGCCAACATAGATACTCAGAAATACTCACCTCAAGGATAACCAAGGAAATGTAAATTAAAACCACACCAACATCATTGAGGCAAAAATTTTTAAAGTTAGGAAATGCCAAATGTTGGCCAGGTTTTGAAGAAATGGGAGCTTTTATACACTGTTGTTGTGAGTGTAAATTGCTACAACCACTTTGGAAAACAATGAGGTATTATCCAGTGAAAGTGAAGATGCATGAGCCATACTTCTCTGCAATTCTACTCCTGGAGAAAACCCTTCCCAGGTGGGCCAGGGAGCATGTCCAGGAGACCTCCTAACAGCACTGTCTGTGTTGGACGAAAATGGAATTGTTCCAATGCCCTTCAACAGGAAATCAGAGAGAGCACTGTGGTCCATTCATTCTTTGAACAAAAAAAAAATCATAACTATATATCTAATAGATTTTATTAAAAATGAATCTATGAAACACGATTGGAAAAAAATAGTTAAGAAAAATATAGAGTGTGTAGTAGTTAGGTTCAGGTGTCAACTTGGCCAGGTGATGGTGCCCAATTGTTCTGTACTGTGGGCTTGAATCATCAGCATGTGAGTTTCATCTATGGCTGATTCCATCTGGGGTTGGCTAAGAGGAATACCTTCCATAATGAGTGACATTTAATTTAATTAGCTAGAAGTTTAAAAGCAAAGCTCTGCACAGCTCCAAGGAGCCCAGTAGAGCCCAGCACACCTCAGCTCAGTACTCAGAGCTGGCTCAGACCCACACATCTGGAGATACAGAAAGGAAACACCACCAGGAAAGCCATTTGAACTCAGAAACCGGAAAAGAGGGCCAGCAGACAATCCTGCATGCCTTCCAAATTAGTAAACTTGTAATTCAATAAATTCCCTTAATAAAATCTAGTCCATCTCTGATGGCAGGCTTTGCAAACTAAAACACACTGTGATACCATTTATTTAAGGGTCAAATGTTAGCCATCTAATTTAAGGATTCATACTTAGGTGGCAAAACTGTAATAAAATGCAATGAATGATAAACGCAAAAATCATAAAGAGTGTTTATCCCTGGTGAGTCAGGAAGAGATGGTGACCCGATAGGAGCTTCCGTGTTGCTGTTAATATTTTTAAGCCAAATGATGAGTTTGTGGTTGTTAATCATTCTTTGCACCTTAAATATTTTTCAGCATATGAACTATTATAATAATTTTTAAATTAACAAATAAGATGACCAAAAAATGAAAGAGAAAATGAAAAGCCGTGGAATTCAGCAAAAAGTTTTGCCTTTGTTTGAAATGTATCAACAGGACATTGTGTTATAAAATGCTATGGGGCTTGGGGGACTTTGCTGTGTGCTACTTTTAATTTCTCATGCTCTCAAGCTGGCTACGGTCAGGAGAAAAGCCCAATGATTCTCCCTGTTGACATTTTCTTTTAATCAAAGAATGTATTTTATGCCTTATTACAAGAGCAGATACTGTTTGAGCACCGCTTTGGTTTAGAAAGGCAGTTTATTTCACAGTGGTAAACAGATTTGTCAGACATTCCAACTGCACAAAATGTCAAAATGTCTATGCAGATTGGACAAAGGGAAGGGGGAATCGCTGTGATATTTATTTGATGACCCTGTTCAATTATTGATATGTCAAAGACCCAAATGTATACAACTGTTCTGTAATAACATGACTGTGCTATGAAAAACTATTTTCTCATAACTTATTCTATCATTACTCAGAGGCCATCCATTTTTAAGTTTATCCTCTTGTTTCTCCCAGAAACTGAAATTATTGTTGTGTGCATTGTTCCAATAACTGTGGGAGAGAGGAAATATATATCTAATGACATACTGTTTATGAAATTATTCTGAGTATATAAAGAGACAGCTAGGTTACATATTAGTAATTATTATTTTCCAGATGAAATACAAGTGAAGCAATAACAAATTCAGTGACTTGCCATAGGTTATACTGTGGCTGAGGGTTAGAAAAGGACATGACAACCTTGTTCATCTCCTTGCACCTCCAAAGCGGATTCAGTGGAATGCGGGGGTTTAAATTCGTTTTTGAACAACCTTAAAATGGTTTACAGAATGATGTCTCACAAATTGTTAACAAATAAAGCAGTTAGAAGCTGAGCATGCTGGTCAGAGGGAACTCGAGGATCCAGGGACAGTTGCTCATCCACTTCCCTGGCCTGGGTGAGGGTGGGGTGGGGGTGCTGAGACCACATCCAGTGCCTGGGTCCCAGATTCCTTCTGACTGTGATAGCTATGAAAGTGATGGGGAGCCTGAGTCAAGCTCCGAATGTGGCAGTGTTTGTTGGATCCAAACATATCAACACTTCCTCCAAGACTCAACGGTGGTCTCTGGGAGGTTGAGTCAGGAGAGCCCAGGGTCTCCAAGTAGGACAGTATCTGGCACAGAGAAGAAGCTCAATGGCTGTGAGCAGGAGTGGATGAGTGAATGAAAGTGGAGATACAGTGGTGCCGAATTCCACCACCCAATGTGGTGTCTGAGCTCTTGGCCGGCTCACAGCCAACACCCAGGAGGGGATCTAAGACCAGGATCCTCCATGTCTATTTGACACTGTGCACCTGAAGCAGGTTCCCTCCCTCTTTCCCTTGCCCTCTTCTGCTAGTGGTGGTACAGTCATGTAGGTCAGAGACCCCCAGGTGACCAGGGCCTGCTGGATGACCAGGTGATCAGGACCTCCCTTGTTTACTGCTGTCCCTGCCAGTCACCAGTGGGTGTCACATGCTCTTGCCACTCCTGCAGCCATCATCCCCCACCACCCAACTGCAGCTCTCTCCATCCCTCTCCACTCTTTCTGTGAGACCAGAGGGCCCCTCATCTTCTACAATCATCCCTTCAACCCCTTTTCTCCTATGTATTTACTTTCAGTGATGGATCCAAGAACCAAAGGGGGAAATATTCCCACTTAAAAAGTTCCTTCCAACATTCCATGCTCATGGATTAGAAAACTAAATATTGTTAAGATGACAATTCTACCCAAAGGAATTTGCTGATTCAATGCAATCCCAATAAAAAGTCCAACAGCCTTTTTCACAGAAATGGAAAAGCCAATCATCAAATTCCTGTGGAAAGGTAAAGGGCCCTGAGTATTCAACACCATCTTGAAAGAGTATAATGAAGTTGAAGGACTCACACTTACTGATTTTAAAACTTATTGCAAAGCCACAGTTATCAAAACAGCATGGTACTGGCATAAGGACAAACATACAGACCAATGGAATCAAATTGAGAATTCTGAATAAACCCTCACGTCTATACAAGTCTGCCAAGTCCACACAATGGGGAAAGAATTTTTTCATTACACATGTTGGGAAAACTGTATATACACATGCAAAAAAATAAAGGTGGACTCCTAACTCACACCATGTACAAAAATAAGTTCAAAGTGAATTAAGGACCTAACTAGCAGAACCAGAACTATAAAACTTTTATAATAAAGCATAGAGAAACATCTTTAGGACCTTATGCTAGACAATGGTTTCTTAGACTTTACACCAAAACCACAAGTCAAGTAACAACAACAAAGAAACAGATAAATAGGACTTCATCAAAATTAAAAATTTTGTGCATCAAAGGAATTTATCAAGAAAATAAAATATAAGCTACAGAATGGGAAAAAATATTTGGGAACCATGTGTTTTAGTTTCCTCAGCTGCTCAAGTAAATGCCATGCAATGAGTTGCCTTACAAATGGGAATTAATTAGCTCAGTTTTAAGGGTAGGGGAAGTCCAAATCAAAGCATCAGGAAGTTGATGCTTTCTTCCCCAAAACAGGCATTCTCAGGTTGGCCACCAGTGATCTTTGGTTTTTGGTTCCTCAGTCCCATGGCAATACATATGGCAGCCTCTCTTGGCTTCTCTCCCCTCTTCTGCATTCCACTGATCTAATCTGTAACTTCTTGGTTCCCACAGCTTTCTCTCTATCTGTCTGAATTACATTCTGCTTAAATAAGACCCCAGTAATAAGATTAAGACCCATCCTGATTGAATTGGGCTACATCTTAACTGAACAACCTCATCAAATGGTCCATCCTACAATGGATTTACACCTACCAGAATGGATTAAGTTTTAAGAGCTTGTTTTTCTTGGGTACATAGGGAAGAACCACACCAGGATCTTGTATCTGATATCCTTCAGGGCTCCAACCGTGTCCTAGCTCAACTGCCACCCCTTGGGAGAGCAAGAGGTTTCTCAGCCCTGCCCACCTGTGCCTGAAGGTAAGGTACCCAAAGAACCCCTGTTGTGGAAACTACATTTTAATCTTCCTTGAATTGCTAATACAGAGCCCATTATTTCTCTATCCAGAAGAGAAGAATGTCTTCTTCAAAAGCCCACAGTAGAAAAGCATTCATGACAGGCCCTTTCATATCTAACAAAAGATAATTTGCATATGCTCTTTCCGTGGGAGCATGTCATTTAAACTAGATAGAGCTTCCTTAAAAAAAATAAAAAAGTAGAAGAAAGTTAATGAGACATTAAGAAAAAAAAAATCACCCAGAAAATGCTCCACTCCTTGTCAGAATGATGATGTCCATGGGAACGTTTCTTAAAATATTTTATTGTAGTCCCCTCACCTGTCACTCTGAATTTTAGAAGACTGAATAAGAATCACTCTTCTGACACTCGTGTAAGATTACATCCGTATCCCGGGATGCACATGAGCAGGCCTGGGAGGTCATGGACGTGATTTAATCACGTCAGAGGAGTCTTTTACTGGAGTGAATTCCAACCCCCCGACGTGGTCATGCTCAGCTGCCTTTGGCTCCATGTTTGACTGCTGCAAAGTCTGACTAAGGAAGGGAACTGCCTAGAGACTATGTTTCCTTTTCACTCCAATATCCAAAACGTTAAAGGAAGATTGTTTGGCTTTGCTAGTATAAACAATTGGCCCTAAGTTAGAAATGTATATGTGTAATCAAAATTCAGCCTTTAAAAAAAAATTCAGCCTTTGCAGAAACCATCCATGAAAGCAGAACTACTTCATCAGTACACGTTGTCAAAGAAAGCGAACAGTAGGAAGCAGCAAATGATCCTCTCAACAGCCAGTAACTCTAAAGCCACCACCCTAGCGGTGGCGCCACTTTGCAATTGTCAAAGTGGGTCCATCTCCATTTCCAGCCCCTAGCCAATCCCCTAGCTCCCTCACTACCCTCCCCATTCCCCTTAGGGCTGGGATTAGGGGGAGGCAAGAGCAAAATATAAAAGAAATTCAGTAACCAAGGTGAATAATATCTTAAATGCAATTTTTTAAAAACTCAAAATTAATTAAAAAATATCCATGTCAAAAGTTTAGAAAGAGATAGTCTACAACTGTGCCTGCCATAATGGGTCCTGGTTGTGGACCTGGACTCCACAGACAGGAGAGAATGGATAAGAAAAGAAAGAGAGGGTGCCGAGAAAGTTACCAAAGCAGTTCATTCAAGTTCAGGGGCAAGATGGGGCCAGATCCTCAAATCCAGAGCATGAAGGCAGGGCAGGATTTGGGTAGGAAAAAATCCCAGTCATAGGGACTAAGCAGCAGAGACTCTTGATACCGATCCTCAGTAGATCAGAGCTATGGGACCCCAGGGTGATGACCTCCACACTGGCCCTGCTGCCACCCTCACCCAGGGTAAGCAGTGAAAACCCAACTGGAGCTTGTCACTCTGGGTCCCTGGCCTTCCCTAGCTCTTCCACCTCCTTTCCCCGCACCTGTACCCCTGCCTCAGTTTCCCTCCTCGAACAGCTGCCTCAGCCTGCATGGCTTCCTTCACCTTCCTGGGCCAGAGCATCCTTCCTGGACCACCCTATAAGAGAACCCCATCTCCTTTCCTCCTTCTCCCTGTAAGTCAGCTCTGGGTTTTAATAGCACATACCATCATCCTTTGTATGTCTTTTTGGTCCATCTCCCTGTTGGTCAGGAGGAAAGACCCCCAAGGAGCTGTCAACCACTCCAGTAGAGGTGTTGGGGCCACCAGTAAACACATGACTCACACAGGCTCTGGGTGAAACAAGATTGACTCACATGAAGAAGGGACAGAGCTGGGTCTGTTTATCTAGAAGGCCTCAGGTCTCGGTCCTTGTGACTCACAGAGGTGTTCTATACACAGTACCCCTCTTTTGGGTTTCTGTGCTGCAGTGGAGGAGCCCCGCTTCCTCCCGGCCAGGGAACCACCTGGATGTGAGCCAGATGTAGTAAAATATGCCCACTTTGATCAGGCCAATACAGTGAGTGTTTGCATGTGCTCTGGACAGCAAGGGAAGGAAGGTCCCTGCAGTGCCCTTGCCCCCTAGCGGATTGTGTTTTATCCCACCAAGGGGTAGCAGGCTGTGCTAGGACTGCCCCCTTCCACAGTCCCACACTGAAATGCGAATCCCATAAAAACGGACTACTTTGTTCATTCTTATATGCCCAATATGTAGTCTGACAAACACTGGGTGCTCAATCAATGTTTATGAAAGGAAGGGAGGGAGGGAAGGAGGGAGGGAGAGAGGGAGTCCAGAAGGATTGGTCCTATGCCTGTCTGTGGGACAGCTAGTAGAGGGAAAGAAGACAGGAGATGACAACTGCAATATACATGTCTCAGTATGGATGACGCTTAAATCAGACACAAAAGAATAAGACAGAAACCAGGACGTGGAGAAGGTGCCAAGTTCCAGGGCCTGGAAGTGGAGAGAGGCACTGAAGCATTGGGAAACCTCCAAGATAATCTCTGTGTCCATCTCAGCTTTATCAAGAATGGCTCTACCCTAGACACGCACCCCACACTGAGAACTGCTCTCCAGATGGACACACGGGAAAGTGGGCACTCCCCACAGCCAGGAACAGGAGTGCTGCTCAGCAGAGAGAAAAAAACTGTGGGCTGAAACAACAGAACTCTTGGAACAAAATCACCAGATTTCCCAAGGCTTTTCTTAGTGGGTCCATCCATCCCTACAAGCTCTCAGTTCCCAATTTGTCAGTTCTAGCAGGATACATACATCATTAAAGAAAAATAAGCAGAATAAGAAATTCAATTTCTCTAACTTATATTTTCTCCTTTCCACTGACATCCTGATATTTCATTGAGTTCAAGAGAGAGGAAGTCATGTCATGGCAACCCTCAAATTCTGGGCAATTCTTTATTCTCTGTCTTCACATTTGTAACCTTTAAATCTATGCCTAAGATATCACCAGTGTGGTTTTCTGGAAATGTGCTGCCCCCAGGGATGAAAAACAGCCAAATGTCTTGAGCTCACATCATTCCTTTCTTGAGAACATGCTTATTTTCACTGTTAATCTAAAGGTCAGAGTGACCTGGTGGGCTTGGAGAAATATAAAGCACAGGTTATTTAGGTCTCTGGGAAACATTGGAACAGAGGTCTAACAGGGTGATGGCCTACTCGGATAACAGAAGCTGAGGTGTTTGGCTTCACACAATCTGCTTTTAGTTACCCGGGTTGTTACTTGGTATTCTTTCCTAGATGAATCTAAAGCTGGGGGAGAAAAACCAGCCCTACCAGAACTTTCCCACATCAAAGGTATGGTATATATTTTAAACTTCAACTTCTGTGTGAGAACAAAGGGAAAGATGTTTATTTGCTGCAAAATGTATATTTTGGGTAGTGCATGATCTAATTTAACTTGTATGGTCAGTTTAGTTGAACACTGTAATAATAAGTACATGGAATCTTGATTAAGACATGAGATCTTGTTGGTTTGTACAGGTTAGTGTGATGCCCCAATATATTCCAGAGTAATTTGGGCAGAGAATAAAAATGTATTTGCAAAGTCTCTTTGGAGGACTGGGGAGAAAGTAAGAAATATTCAACTTCCCCATCTGAGGAATACCTGATATTCTCACAAGCAGTGGGGACAACCAATTCAATAAGCTAAGCCCTTGATCTTTTGGGGGGGTTCAACCCCATAAATTTATTTCTGCAAAAGAGAAGCTTATTTATGATTATGCCTAAGAATCACCCTGAGAACCTCTTCTGTTGTTCAAATGTGACCTCTCTCTCTAAGCCAACTCTGCAGGTGAAGTCACTGCCCTTCCCCTCTACAGGGAACATGAGTTCCAGGGGTGAAATCTCACTGGCAATATGGGAAAGAAGTCCTGGGATGAACTGGGACCCAGCATCATGGGATTGAGAAAGGTTTTTTGACCAAAAAAGGAAAGAGAGAAATGAGAAAAAAATTAAGTTTCAGTGACTGAGAGACTTCACACAGAGTTGAGAGGTTATCCTAGAGGTTATTCTTATGCATTATATAGATATCCTTTTTTAGTTTACCGTGCATGGGAGGGGTTAGAGGGAAGTACCTGAAACTGTTGAGCTGTGTACCAGTAGCTTGATTCTTGAAGAATATTGTATAACTATATAGCTTTCACAATATGATTATGTGTTTGTAAAAACCTCATATCTTATACTCCTTTCATCCAGGACATGGGCAGATGAATAAATAAATATATATATATATCAGGGAAAATAAATAGATAAATAATAGGGAGGTAAGGAAAAAAATGGGTGGATTGAAATCCTAGTGGTCAGTAAGAGGGAGTGGTAAGGAGTATTGGATGTATGAGTTTTTTTCTTTTTATTTCTTTTTCTGGAGTGATGCAATGTTCTAAAAATGATAATGGTGATGAATACACAACTATGTGATGATATTGTGAGCCATTGGGTGTATACTGTGCACGGACTGTATGTGTGTGAAGATTTCTCAACAACAATATTTTAAAAAATGGTATTGCCCTCAAAAATGGTATTTTGCTAGGTTTCATTTCAAGGTAGAAAAGTACCACAAAACTTGAAATCTAAGTTATAATCAGATAAATTATTTCAGATGAGGCAAATGATATGGATTTTTTTGCCCTGGCACTGAATTGATGGTGGTGCTTTTTTATTTATCTTCCCAATTTTCCCAGATGCTATTGTCAGTCTCAAAGGATGCAGCAACCCATCCTGCTTGAGCAGCACCTCTGGTTCTGTGGCCATTTGGGGTGGGGGAGAGGATGGACTGCCCTTGATGGTGACATTAAATAGGAACCCTTCAAGAGGATCTGGAATGGTTTGAAAATACATACAAAGTTCTGTGTGTGTGTCTGTGTGCATTTCTCTGCAAAGAGTATCAACAGCTCTGATCAGATCATATAACTATTCCCCTCACAATAAAGCAATGATATATTCCAAGAAGATGAGAACGCCGAGAACTGGATCTCGGTGAACGTGAACACTGAGGAAACAAACAAAATATTAAAGTATAGATGTGGTAGGTTGAATTACGTAACCCAACAAGCACATGTTTTTAATCTTAGTCCATGTCCCCTGTGGGTGTGAAACCATTGTCAGTAGGACCACTTGAAGATGTTACTTTTAGATAAGTTGTGCCACAACTGAAGCAGGGTGGGTCTTAATCTGAATTACTGGAGGTCTTATAAAGAGAATTTGGAAGTCACAGAAGAGAGAAAGGGGGAGGTGTTGCCATGTGACAGGAGACAGAGATGCAAGCCAAGGAACCCCAAGGATTACCAATAGCCAGCACCAAAATATGCAGTGTTTGGAAAGAAAAAACTGTGGAGATATACTGATTGTGTACTTCTTATAGCCTCAAAATCATGAGCCAATAAATTCCTGTTGTTTAAGTCAACCCATGGTGTGGTGGTGGTGATAACAGCTCAAGCAAACTAAGATAACAAGAATGGTTAATAAAATAGCAACACAAACTGACAGAGAGTAGTTTTGTACTTGTGAAAGCAAAGTAAGGAAAGAGAGTAAAGAAGGAGGGAGGAGTGAATGGTGTCAAATATTTTAGAGATAGCAAATGGGACATCCCTGTAAACAAGCCTGTGGACAAATAGAATTTTTTTGTAATCTTATGGAACATTGTTTCAAGAAAATTGTGGAAATAGGTGACAAAGTTCAGTGAGTTAGGAGTAACTAATCATTCAGATGGTAAGGACAGTAGGCATAGGCTTCTTGCTCTAGTTAGAGTAAAAAAGGTCACATGAGACCAACACACCTGCTGAAGCAACTAGGAAAGGATGCTAGACAGGGGCTCAAAGTGGCATAGAGAAATAAAGATTTCTGGTAAAGATACCATTTGCATAATTATGAATGCCAGGATTATTGTATTGTATTTCTTGGTATGTAAGTCTACTTATTTTCTACAGGAACCGAAATGCAAATATACTTGAGAAGATTTTGTGAGATGGTATATTATACAGCCATTAAAAATGATGCCTTCAAATAATATGTAATGGCATTGTGAAAATGCTATGGAGATAAAAAGTGAAAGAGCAGAAATTAAAATTTTCAGTATAGTGTTGCAAAATTTAGTTTTTAAAGTTCCAGTGCACAGAAAAGACACTATTAAAATATTCAACTAACTGTTATCCCTTCTGGTAAAATTATAAATTATTTTTATTTTCTTCTTCCTCCTTTGTGTGATTTTCTACCACCAGTATATATACATTGATTATTTTTAGCACAGGCAGGCTCCAGGAATCTTACCCCGGTCTCCATCTCAGCAGGTGAGAATTCTGCCACTGGTGCACTGCCCTGTATATAATTTTTTTGGTGGGGGTGGGGAAATGCACATCTGGGAATTGAATCTTGGCCTTCTGCATGAAAGATGGGCATTCTAATCACTGAACTACCCGAAAGGAAAGCTCGTATATACTTTTTTTTTTTTTTTTGCATGGGTAGGCACCGAGAATTGAACTCATGTCTCTGGCATGGCAAGTGAGAACTCTGCCTGCTGAGCCACCGTGTATACTTTTATAACCAGAAAAATGTTCTTAATAAGTAACAAACGGATTATTTTCCCTTTAAAATAAAAGGAGTTAAATTAACTCTTGCTTTTAGACAAAAGGGAACTCAGCTAAGATGTGTGAAAATACAGTTTTCTTTTCTTTAGAGGCCTTTTTAAATCCTTTGAATAAACAAGAGGTGTTGAATATTAACTAGGACTTTTTACTCAAACAATTGGGTAAAAAATAATTACATGTATGTTTATACAGTCAATTTAGTGTAATCATTGACTCAAAGTCTCAGGTCCCTTACCCCTTTCTTTCCACTTTTTTTTTTTTGTCTTATAGTACAAGTGAACACAATAAAATAAAATAACCACTTATTGGAGTATTGGGATTCTGGGTGTCTTTTTTTTTTTTCTTTCAAATTCATGTGCTGCTCTTACAAAATTGTCCCTGTGGTTCTTTTTGGCGTGATTAAGCTAGTTTCATGGTAACCTCTGGAGAGGTTAAGCACAGCCTTTCCTAACCACTCATCAATCGTCCTTAGGTGGTGAGACCTTGGAACTCAGTAGCATGGGCTCACTGTGACCAACATCTGTGACTCAGGCTGGTGTCCTTCATGGCTCGTGAAAACCAATGACACGACACGAGGTCATCCTGGATGCATCCAGACACTGAAACTCTGGAATGGCACCCAAACTTTAGAGAAAAACAGACATTCCTCCTATTTTCAAAAAAAAAATCTATCTCTGGTCTTCTCAATTTTCGTTCCTCTTCAGAGAGGGCTGCAGAAGCTTGTAGAAAGATACCCTGGCATGGTTTTGAGTTTTTAAACTCCCTAGATTTTTTCCACAGTATCCCTAACCATAATTTTGATTTAAAGAAGAAAACCTAAATCCCTAATTTCTGAATTTAGATGCCTCAACTAAATTGATTAAAAAGTAATGTAAATCAGAATGCGCCAAATAAGCATTCTGCATGCACATTTCCTTGACACTGTCTCCTGGAACATGACTTGGCTAGGGCACAGACATCCCTCCTAAAAGAGCTAGTTGGAGATAGAAGAAAAAGTGTGTAGGGTCAGCTCTCCCGGGACAAGATCCTACATGGGTCAAAGCCTCTCAGAAAGAGCTGGGCATGTCCCTGTGAGCCAGCCCAGGGTAAAAGCTGCTGTGATGCCCTGGTCTCCAAACAGCTGTTTCCCCATCATCCGGAAAGGGATTTGGGTGGTAATCATGAAAACCTTGGCAAAAGGACAGCAAATATTTCATTAAGAAGAACATGTGCTATAGGTCCCAGCTTGAGTTTCAGCTAAGATTTGTTGGACTCGTCTGTAAACTTGGTGGAATGGATTTACCATGTACCCCTGGGACTAGGAGAGAATGCATTCTAATGGAGAAGAGCTAGGACCAGAAAGTAAGAGTTGTCAGAAGGTTTAGGGAAAAAAGAAGAGAGTGAGCAAAACTGGAAAGGGTGCTTCATTCAAATATCTGTAAAACTGCATGACATAAATGACAGATTCACAACACACACACATACATACACACACACAAGAGGTATTTATTCTTCCCCACTCTGCCGCAGACCACCTTCCACAATTTTTACCCCAGGAGGGCCCCTGTGAATTAGTGGCTATACCCGGAAAAGTGCAATGGTTCCAGTAGAAGACAATAGGGCCCAGCAAGAGGAGCGGGGCAGCAAATGTTCGCACAACAGTCCCACCCAAGGTCAGGTGAAGCACTCCCAGGGGAGATCCAGAGACGCTTGGCAAGAATTTTGCAGGGAAGAACAGGTAGGGGTAGGGAGTGGAAGCACAAGAGGGCATTGGTGAAACAATAACATTTGAGTTATGACTTATAATGTGACCCCATTAGACACACAGGCTGGCTCAGACCACAGGAATGTGTCTGAAGCTGTAATTATCAGCCCATTTATTTTCAGGGTGACAGGGACAGAAGCATAATAAGTGGAGGAGAGTTGTGCAAAAAGTCAAACAAATTGTGTTCCATTCTATTCCATATTTTATAGAGGTGCTTACAACCTGATGAACTTTAGAACAGACTCTGGCTCATTACTTTTGACAGGTTGTGCCAGAAAACAAGTACCAGTAAGTGATTCATCACAGTCTATACCAAGATCATAAATCTTTATTCTCCAAAAGCTGTGCTTTGGATCCAGGGTAGACCATAGTGTTATTCATTTTGGTTGGCTGTCAAAAGAATAGCCTTTCAATGTCCTTCCTTATGGATTTTATCGTTCCTCAGGAACCATTTTATTCACTTTCCTATGACTTGTTTTCCACCCACATAAAAAATATATATATATATACAGTTTCTATAATCATGGAAAACACTTTCACAAGATATTTTTTCAAATAACTTTGGGGCAATTTTGTTGGCTTGACCTGCTAAACTGTAGTTCATCGGTGCATCTAATATATAGAGTTATAAACTATGCCTACACCTAAAATAAACTTTCTCAAATTGCTATGGTGGTGAAATTACTTTTTTAAAAGCCTCATTTTTGAAGAAATTATTTAAAACCACAAACAGAAAGCATGAAGGGTAAGAAGTAAACTTTAGTTTATCACTTACCATGTACCATGCCCTTCATATAAATATACTAGGCCTCATTTAACCTCCCCCTCTGCCCCCCCCCCCCCCAGTATTTTTCCCCAAGTACTTGTTACCAGTGCCCTTACTCTTTTCTCAATAGCTATAGCCCTCTGGGGTCTTGGAGTCATTTAAATATTGAAATGGATCTGGCCCCAAGCAGTCCAAGGATATTTTGTTGATGTGATTGATATCAGTTGGATATGATGGAAACCAGGCCATGAACATCCTCCTCCATATGGGCATCTGGACTGAGCCTTGTTCCTGAAAGGCCAAGCCTCCACCCCCACTTCTCGTCTCCTCTGAGTTCAGCCCTACCCCACACTTGTGTAGCCTGTGTCTGAAAGGGCTGGGGAACCAGAGCAAGGGATATAAAAGCTTGACTCTAAGACCTTCACTTTTATTTTTTAAAACAACTATAATCATTTTATTGTTCTCATTTTTTGTTCTAGGGATTCATGGGGCTCAGCTAAGTGATCCTCACTTAGGCCTCATTTAATTTCCCCCAATATCCTTACCCGAGTACTCATTGTTACCAGTGCCAGTGCTCTTTTCTCAATAGCTATAGCCCTCTGGTGTCCTGGAGTCATTGAAATATTGAAATGGATCTCAAACATGCAGTTGTATGACTGAGCTAGAGTCGTCTCCAAGGTGTCTGCACCCATGTTTTTGTTGCTTGTTGTTGACTGTTAGCTGGGACCTCAGCTGAGTTTGTACAAAATCCTACATGTGGCCTTTAATGTGACTTTGACTTCCTCATGTGGAGCTAGATTCCAAAAGCAAATGTCCCAAAAGACAGGAACTAGAAGCTGCCAGTTTCTTAAAATACAGTCCAGGAACTGGCACAGTATCACTTTTGTTTCATTCTATTAATGCAGTGAGAATCAGATTGATGAGAGAAGAGTTATATAATTGTGGGGCCATGTTTTCAAACTTCCAAAATCCACATTCTGGCCACAAATGATTTACTTGCTTACCACAAGCAAAATATACTCATTCACTTACTCTCAGTAGCCCTGCAAATTCTCATTGCACTACAGCATTAGACTTGGGCTAAAGGTCCAGAATCTTGTGAAGTCTTGAAGCATATGATGATGTTTGGGTACTGTTCTTTGAGTCCAGCTTCTTGAATAGTTTCTTTCCAAAGAAGACCTGTGAATTATAAAGACAAATTATCTACCCAACCACCACAACATACATCATATACAATTTTGGGTACAGGCATAGGAAACTGATTTAGACATTTCCATCCAAAGAGGGGGGAAATGGGAGACATTATAGCCATTGCTGGCCCATAGATATTCTGAAATCCAGTTGGGTAAATGTTACCTTTAAACTTTTCTCTTTAAGAGTTAAATATATTTAATGTCTTTTCTGTGGCATCATGAAGAAAGTAAGAAATGACACAAATTTTTCCTGACTGGGAAAAGTTTCCTAATCACCCAGAGAAGTATCTACAAATTGTCATGCCTTGATGTAGCTACCACACTCCAGGATTTCAACCACAGCATAATAGACTTAAAGATTAAGTTGTGTCGATCTACTCAAATTTGAACAACTAAACTTACATGATTCTGAAGCAAAACCCAAAACACAAATTTTTAAAATGCAATAGAAAAGATAAATATCAAACAGATCATTTATATATTGTATTTTCAGGGTTCTCTAGGGAAACAGAACTGACAGGCAATATCTGTAAATCTTTATAAGAATTATTTCACACTACCAATGGGAAAGGCAAGTCCAAATTCTGTAAGGATGGCTAGAAGCTGGTAACTCCAGTGAAGGTTGTCAATGAATTCCCCAGAAGAAGCTGGCTAGCTGAAGTACAGATGAACATTCTCTGTCTGACTGCTGAAATCATCACTTCTTCTTTTAAAGCCTTCAACTGATTGGATGAGACTTCTCTCATTGCTGAAGGCAATCTTCTCAGTTGAGTGTAGATGTAGTCAGCCATAGATGCAATCAACCTACTGATTATTTAAGTCCATAAAATATCCTCACAGTAACAATTAGGCAGTGCTTGCTTGACCAAACAACTGGGCACCATCACCTGGCCATGGTGACACATGAACTTAACCATCACAATTCACCCCTTGTCAACTTGGCACCATCTCCTAAACCATACTTAATCTCTAAATAAAAGCAATAAGTCATATTTTTTGGCTAACAATACTCCATTGACTTTTAGGTGTTTGTTTTAACAATTTTATTCGCACACCAAACAATCCATCCTAAGTATATAATCAATGGCTCTTTGGTGTAATCACATAGTTATGCATTCACCGCCACAGTTAATATGAAAACAAGACCTTCACTCTTAAGTCAGACACAATTATGCTGGAAGATCGCCCTCAAGTTTCCTCTTGCCATCTTGTCATTCTTGGACAGATGTTGGGTTCTTGGGAGCCTCCTTTACTTACAAATCAAATGGAGAAGCAAAGACTATGGTGATCCTTAAGGGGAAAAGTGAAGATGAAATCTTCAAAGACAAAATATATTGTAGGTTATCGTGAAGGGTATCTGTTTTAAAGATAAGAAAATGCATGTGTCCAGACAGCAATGGAGAAGAAACACTAAAGAAACCAGCTATGTCCCAGAATAGCTTCCCTGCCTGAAGTGATGGGGAATGTCCCCCAATTCCCGACCTGCCCTCAAGGGTTATAACAAACTGGGTGTAAAGAGGAAAGGACTGACCAGAGGGGTTAAGTCATGAGTTATAGATCATATAGAATATGCCATGCAATGGAGGACACAGCTACACCTGACTCAATGCCCATTATGAACAACTCAAATTCAAGATTACACTGACCTTTAAGACTCTAAGACTGTGATTACTGAAATAGCACGCACAACCAAACTTGGCACTAAAGTCCAAGACAGAAAGAAGCACACACATTCTGGTTGCATTTTTTAATTCATGCATTGAAAATCATTGCATCATTTCTGAACAATAAAGTAGGGCAAGGGAAAAAGCAGTAACTGTGCTGTGGAGAAAACCTCATCCTTATACCTTACACCTTATCCAAGGATGAGGTCACTGTATTGGTGACATCAAGTGGATATTACCTACTGCTTCACCTCTGTGTTCTTATTCTCAAAAGCCAATAATCCCAGCCATAAGAAACTCTCAGACAAAGCCAAACAAAAACCTTGCCAGCCTTCCTCAAAACTATCAGTGCCGTGAAAAATAAGTTAAGGTTGAGAAACTGTCACAGACCAGAGGAGACCAAGAGGATATGATATGATGATGAAGCTTAAGGTGGGATTCTGGAATGGATCCTGGGGCAGAAAAGGGGCATTTAAAAGCAAATCTGATGAAATCAAATCCAGGCTGGAGTTTAGTTAATGGTAAAGTAGCAGTGTTGATTTCTAGGCATTGACAAAAACACCACAGTAATGACAGATGATATCCTTAGAGTAAGCTGGAACTGGTTGAGGGATAGATGGGAACTCTTAACCAGTTTTGTCACTTTTCTAAAAATCTAAAATTATTGCAAAAGAAAAACGTTATTTTTTTTAAAAAGAATGAACCTTTCTCCCTCAGTAAAAAAATCATTTGGAAGGTATTTTTCTCAAAAAAAAAAAATCTTTTATTCAACACACAATAACAGTAAATTAAATACCAACAAGTGATTAATTAAATTAGTGGGAACCTGGAGGAAAGAGGCTTTCTCTTAGGAGCTCAGCCCCTTTTTTCTGTTGAATTAGGAAAAGCATCCTGTGGAGGGAAGTTTCAGGACAGGAAGAGAGCATGGCTGCCTGGGCCTAGGGACCTAACCAGAAATAGAAGAAAGCTCAAGCAGACATAAACAGCAGGGGGAAGGACAGTCAGGAGGCATTTGACTGGAGTGGCTAACACAGCATCATCACTCATGCACACATATCATGCCTCATCCTCACAATAGGAGCCAAGCCCTGCCAATTTTAATTCTGAAGTATTCCTCAAACCTTCTCCCTATTGCTATTATCACTGCCCTCATTAGGACTTTTAGGATCTACCACCCAGCTCTTGCAAGGGTCTCCCAACAGGTCTCCCTGCCCCCAAGCTCCCCTTTCAAGTCCCTCCACTCAACCCCCACAGCAATATGTAGAAATGCTAAGAGTCCTGTATCCTTTCTGAGAACTCTTTGCTGGCTCCCATGTTTTAAGATAGCCTCAGCTGCCCCTCACCAGCCTCCAGGCCCTCTTCAGTCTCATCTCTCAGCACCTGGTGCCTGCACCTTGCACTCTAGAATTTCAAGGGCTTTAGGGAAAGCTAGTCCCTACACCAGGCAGGTCTTTCCTTCATTCTTTGCTGGTCTAGTTCCACACAGCTCTGAGACCTCCCATCCATAAACGTCCCCACCCTGATTTTCTGTCTGCCAAACAGTTTCTCCATCCAGAGCATTTCACTAATCATGGGAAATGTTATGCTTCAAGGTTCTGTCTCCTTTACCACTGGACCATAAACTTCTCAAAAAAACAGCCATATGTCCATCCATCCATCCCCAGCCAGCTGTGCTTGGCCAGTGATATCTCTAAGCCTACTGAAATAGATACAGAGAAGTCCAGGTACCCAAGCAGGGTACAAGGAATGAGACCCCAGGTGCATGGGGGAACTGTCCAGAGGTAAATATAAGGCCGACAGGGGCAGAACTGAGTGAAGAAGGTGATGGCAGAGCCCAGGACAGAAACACTCAATAATGCAAATGAAAAAAGACAAGAGCTGGATCCAGGGTTGTCAGAGTGATGCAGAGGTGCTTGATTTCATGAACAGGAGATGCTCAGGCTTGATCTCAAACTATTTACAAGCCTCCCATGGCCTTCCAGCCCTCTGCTCAGTGCTTCTCAAACTATTTATGGTGATACAACCATAGTTTCTATTTGCTATCCATTGCAGATTGATCAAAAACCAAGTACATACAAAATACAAGTCCATTTTTTAATTATTAAATTTGACAGACTTAAATTATTGTGCCAAATGGTTTTTTTTTCCCAAACACTCCCCTTTCCCCCTCTCTCTATACCCCTTAGTAATGCTAATCTACTTTCTATCTCTGCAAATTCGCTATTTCTAGTCATCTCTTCTAAGTGATATCATACAATAATTGTGCTTATGTGCCTTGTTTACTTCCTTAAGCATGATGTTTTCAAGGTTTTTCATATTGCAGCATATCTTGGAATTTCATTCCTTCTTCTGACTGAATAATATTCCATGGTGTGTATGTATGGCATTTCGTTTATCCATTCATTTATTGATGCTCATTTGGGTTGTTTCCCTCCTTGGGCTATTGTGAATCATGCTACTATGAACACTGGGTATCTACATATCTATTTTAGACCTTGCTTTAACTTTCTTTGGGTGTCTACCTAGTAATGGAATTGATGGGTCATATGGTAATTCTATATTTAACTTTTTGAGGAAATGTCATACTATTTTTCATGGTGGCTAGGTTATTTTACCTGCCCATGAACAAGGCACTAGAGTTCACATTTCTGTGCATCCTTTTCAACACTTGTTATTTTCCATTTTTAAAAGTTAAGGCATCAGTGCAGGCATAAAGTGGTATATCATTGTGGTTTTAATTTGTATTTCCTGAATTGCTAATGATGTTGATGCAATAAGATTTTTTTTCTGTGTTAGAGATGCTGTGGGTTTACAGAACAACCATGCATAAATACAGGATTCCCATATGATACAATAAGTTTTAAGAACTCTTACTCTCACTTTTGCACTCATCTCCTCAAGGACCAGTAACAACTTGTAGCATGCCACACTTTGAGTGCACTGTTCTAACTCCTCTCTTCCCTTGTCCTAGACACAGAAGTAAACATGCCACCTGGATAGTGTCAGCACATGTTATTTACTGTGATCCCTCTGCCAAAGACAGAGAACCTCTGGTGGTTAGAAGACCATATGTGGAAGATGAGAGACAGCCAAGAAGATGCAGGAGCTGAGTAATCCTCAGATCTTCACACTCTGCATCACAGAAAAGCTGGTAATTAGAGAGCACCACTCACAACCTTGCCCTCCTCTCAGCTTCATTTGTAGTGAAGTTGCCCAGGCAGCCAGATGTCCTTCCCAGGATATCCAGATGACCCTCAGTGGTCCAACAATCCTGGTATTCACACTCCTTTTAGACCCCAGCCAGACTGAATTGCATGACCCATATGACTGATCTTGTGTGACCCATAGATAGGGAGAAAGCGCCATCAATGAATTCCAATGCTGGGTCATAAAAGTCCTTGCAGATCCTACCTTGGTCTCTTGAAGACCTGACTGACTCAGCAAGTAAGAAGTCCAGCCACCCAAAAGTAGACAATTTTGGAGAGAACACCTAGAGAGATCACATGGAGATACTATATAAAGACCAAGGACAGGTCAGTAGAGAGACCACAGAAAATACAGAGAGGCCATGAGAAACCACAAAGATACTACAGAGAGACCATTGAGAGACCACAGAAAGACCATGGAGAGTCTGTAGTAGTTAGGATCAGGTGTCAACTTGGCCAGGTGATGGTGCCTAGTTGTTCTGTTGTTGTGGACTTAAGTCATCAGCATATGAATTTCATCTATGACTGATTATATCTGCAGTCAGCTAAGGGGAGTGACTTCTGCAATGAATGGTATTTAACTTAATTAGCTGGAGGCTTAAGAGGGGAAGTCATAAGAGCAGCAACTCTGCACAGCTCTGCACAGCTCAGCTCAGTGCTCAGAACCATCATAGACTAGATGTTTGGAGATGCAGAGAGGAAATTCCCCAGGGAAAGTCATTTGGACCCAGAAGCCAAAGGAGAAGGCCAGCAGACATCACCATGTGCCTTCCCTTGTAAATTTGTAACTAAATAAATTCCCTTTATAAAAGCCAGCCCATTTCTGGTGTATTGCATTCTAACAGCTTTAGCAAACTAAAACCAATTTAGTACAGAGGAGTGGGAGTGCTGCTGCATATGCCAATACCAAACATGTTGGAATAACTTTTTAAATGGATAAGGGAAGGATTCTGGAAGAATTGTAAGGAACTTGATGGAGATGTCCTTGATTGCTCTGAAGAGACTGTTGGTAGAAATGTGGACTCTAAAGATTCTGCTGTTGAAGCCTTAGACAGGAAGAAGGAATATGTCATTGCAGATTGGACGGAAGGCAACCTTTGTTTTATGGTGGCAGAGAATTTGGCAAAATTGAGTCCTGGTGCTGGATGGAAGGGAGAATATGAATGTGATGTTCTGGGATATTTGACTGAGGAAAGTTCCAAACTAAATGTGAAAAATGTAGCTTAGTTTCTCCTTGCAGCTTATAGTAAAATGTGACAAGAAAGGAATAAGCTGAGAACTTAACTTTTGGGTATAAAGAAACCAGAAATTGATGATCTGGAAAATTCTAGGCTTCCAGAAAGTGAGACCCCAGAAAATAGTGCCCCATCTGAGAATTTAAGCAAGCATGGAACCAGTCAGTCATTTCAGGACAAGCCAAGATTAGAGATGGAGTTATCCAAAAAGGGCTTGTGGAAAGTCTTATTGTCTGATGACTTTGATTCCTATATGCTGCATGCTGCATGCCAAGTCAACAAATATTTTGAGAGACTTATATAAGTGGAGCTACTGCAAGTATGGACTAAAAGGGACAGAAAAGAGAAAGACTGAAGGAAAATTAACCTCAGAGGCAGAACCATGGAAGATAAGGTTTGAAGCCAAGAAATCTTGGGCCAAGAGAGCAGATCCATGCATGCATGTGGACGGGGTGAGTTTGCTGTGGAGGCAGATGGCAGACTTCCCACCTCAATGTTCAGGAATAGTTCTGGTGCTCCAGGCTCTGGAAAGGGTGGAGTACATTTCTCAGGGACTGGGGGGAGCCTGGCTGCAGCCCCATTGTTCTGAAGGGGCTTAGTGTGTGCCCTGGAGATAACAAATAATCCAGGTGCCACCAGATGCTTGAGGAGGGTGGAGCTGAGAAAAAGGTGGTCTCCCAATGTTCCCTAATGTTGCAACCCTCATCCCAGTGTTTGGAGAAAGCACAGCTGTTGTATGGGCCCTTGAAAAGGGCAGGACTGCCACTTTCTGAAGCCCCAAGGATGACTCATTCTCAGACTTTGAAATCTAATGGAGTTTCTCCTGCAGGTTTTCAGAATTGTTTAGGTCTGGTGACCCTTGTTTTCCTTCTAGTTTCTCCCTATGGCAATGGGATCATTTATCCTATAACTATTCCTTCTTTGTATATTAGAAGCAGATAACTTGCTCTCAATTCACAGGTCCACAGCCAGAGGAGAATTTTGCTTTAGGACAGACCATCCCTGTAATTGACTTTGATGAGAAGTCTATGTACTATTTTTAAGTTGTAATGTATTTGTATTGTTAACTGAAATGATTTAAGGCTTTTGTGATATTGTGATGAAATGAATGTATTTTGTATATGGAAAGGTTTAGTGCATTGTATGCAGGACAGATAAGCATTGTTAGAAAAAAATTATGTCATTATTTTCTATTTAAAGATTAAGTATGGTTCAAGGTGATGTATCTAGTTGCCAAGCTGACAATGGGTGGACACTGTAGTAGTTAGGGTAAGGTGTCAACTTGGCCAGGTGATGGTGCTCAGTTGTTCTGTCGTTCTGGACTTAAATCTTCAGTATACCAATTTCATCTATGGCTGATTTCATCCGTAATAGGCTAAGGGGAATGCCTTCCACAATAAGAGATGTTTAATTTAATTAGCTGGAGGCTTAAGAGAAATCAGAAGAGAGAGAAGCAGCTCAGTACAGCTCAGCTCAGTGCTCAGAGTCGACACAGGTCCAGATGTTTGGAGATGCACAGAAGAACTGCCTCAGGGAAAGTCTTGACTTTCCCATGTGATAGAGGAACTGTAAATTTGTAACCAAATAAATTCCCTTTATAAAAGCCAATCCCTTTCTGGTGTATTGCATTCTGGCATCTTTAGCAAACTAAGACACAGACCGTGGAGAGCCTATTAAAGACCACAGAGAAACCACAGAGATCATGGAGAGATCATTGAGAGACTACAGAGGGACCATGGGGAGAGAGACCATGGAAAGTCCATGAAGAGACCATAGAGAGATCACAAAGAGACCATGGAAAGACCATGGAGAGACCAGAGAGAGACCAGGGAGAGACCAACTGTGGAGAGACCATTTAGAGAGAGAAGGAGAGAGAGAGAGATGCCTGGCTAGCGCAGTTTTTCCAGCCCCCAGCTTTTCTAGACATCTCAGCCAAGGTCCCAGATATTATAGGGAAAAATGAGTCTTCCTGCTGAGTTCTGCCCAAATTATAGATTCTTGATGATAAATAAATATTGCTACTCTAAGCCATTAATGTTTGGAGGTAGTTTATTACGTAGCAATTTGTAACCAGAATAACCCAACGTCCTAGAAATATATATTTTTAAATTACTGGCATAATTCAGGTCCCACAAATCCCATAAAAGGGTATTTCAGATAGAAAACCAATTCTGGTGTTTTGAAACCTACTTTCTCCTTACTGGAGTTTCATTGTTGTGTTATCTAGGGAGAGAATATCAGAGGCTTCCTAGGCACCTGCAGAATAAACCCCCATCATGGCTTGGAAAGAAGGGGCGTTGTGATGGAGAACTCTACTTTCAAGTTTCCAAGTCTTCAAGGCTGCTGTAAAAATGACGTCAATCACCAGGCCATTAAAACGCAATGACGAAAAATAAAGCATCGATGGCTGAGAGATTCCAAACACAGTTGAGAGGTTATCCTGGAGGTTATTCTTTTGCATTAAATAGATATCACCTTGTTAGTCAAGATGTAAAGGAGAGGCTGGAGGGAACAGCCTGAAAATGTAGAGCTGTGTTCCAGTAGCCATGTTTCTTGAAGATGATTATATAATGATATAGCTTTCACAATGTGACTGTGTGATTGTGAAAACCTTGTGTCTGATGCTCCTTTTATCTACAGTATGGACAGATGAATAAAATATACAGCATAAAAATAAATAATAGGGAGAAAAATGTTAAAATAAATTTAGTAGATTGAAATGCTATGATCAATAAAAGGGTGGGGTAAGGGGTATGGTATGTATGAATTTTTTTCTACTGTCTTTTTATTTCTTTTTCTGAATTGATGCAAATATTCTAAGAAGTGATCGTGATGATGAATATGCAACTATGTGATGATATTGTAAATTACCAATTATATATGTAGAATGGAATGATCATATGTTAAGAATGTTTGTGTGTGTTTGTTGTTGTATATATTTTTTTAATTTAAAAATTAATAATAAAAACCTGGGAAAAAATTAAAATTAAATAAGAGAGGGAACTAAGGATCAAATAAATTGAGAAAACTGAGTACTAGTGATCAATGAAAAGAAGTGGTAAGGAGTCTGGCATGTATAAATTTCCTCTTTTTTCTTTCTTTTGCTGGAGAAATGCAAATGCTCAAAAATATGATCATAGTGATGAATACACAACTATGTGATGATATTTTGAGCCACTGATTGTAACCATGTCAAGAACATTCGTATGTCAGGAATGATTGTATGTCAAGAATATTGGTGTGTTGGTTCGTTGTTTATAATAAAAATATTTTTTTTAATGTGAAAAAAAAACACAATCGATTAGGTCTCACAATATGCTATTATCTATTAGCATCAGAACAACTGCAGAATTAGATGAAACATATGTGCTTTCCAGCTTCCCAGATGAAACACTGCTAAAGTTTAATTGGATTTCATATCAAAACCTGTGCACCTCATAGGAGGTTGTATGTGCTTATAACACAAAAAAAGAAACAAGATGCTGAGAAAATTCAGTTCATTCTGGGGTCCAAAGTTGCATGTTGCTGATCCCTGAATTAACAAGAATCTTTATCAGGTTCTGAACCTTTTTAAAGTTTTCGAGCCACTAGCAATTTATAGGTATTCCTACTCATTGATCATGAAATTGCAGAGGCCTCTGAGTCATCTCTTTGTTGGGAAGATAAGAGCAATAAGGAGTCAGCAAAGAAATTTCCTGAGTTATTTCACCACTGTGGGTGGACTCAGAGTTGCCAATAATACATGAAACACATTCCTTTCCTTCCAATTTTTTGCCACATCAAAGTCAACTGAGAGGTTCTTCCAACTCACAAGTAGAATTCCAGGGTGTCAAACTAACATGGCCATAATCTGATGTATAGCTTTTGAATGTGAGATGTCAAAAATTTCTGTTGCACCCCTCTTGACATTGAGAGGTATCTGTGCAGCACCCTGTCTGCCCTGCATAGTGCTCTTGGTTCTCCACACCTTCAGGAGAGGGGCTGCGTGGCAAGTCTTCTTAGCCTTGTGGTTTTGAACCCTGTTTGAAAGCTCTCAGCACAGAGCTTAAAATGTGTGTAATCTTATTCATTTGTGCAATCCACTTTGGGACCAGCCAGGGTACCAGTGGTAGTTATAGAATTGCATTGATGATGTGCCACTTTCTACTACTTTTAAACAAGGCTCAGCCTCTCCATCAGAAGAAAACTCTCATCAATCAAACATTTTCTGGTTCAGAGTCCCTTTGCTACACACATTTTGTTCCAAGACCAAAGCCACTGGATTAGGAAAAAATTCCCAAAGTCCTGGCCATCGGAGATGAGAAAAGCAAACTTGATTGAATTATTGACAGGGTGTTCCTTGGTCCTGAGCTGGGACGGCCCAAGGAGGTCTGGACATGGAAAAAGAGGCCAAAGGACTGAGAGTGGGTTCCTCAACGACACCTAGGACCACCCTGAGATCTGGGCACCGAGACACCCTATGTGGGCCTGAGCATGTCCTTCTGCAGCCAAGCCCCTCTTGTGAGGGAAGGAGTTCATGATAAAGGGGGTAGTTCATGAGGCCAATGAGGATATTCCTTCCCCTGAGCTCTTGGCCCCACTGCTAAGAACCCAGAATTCCTTGGCCAAAGAGCCCCTTCCTACACATCAGCCTCTGACTCAGTCTGTCCTCTGCATGGTGGGCCATGCTGCCTAGCACAAAGGGTGGCCAACGGGTAGGTGTTGGAGGGGAGGCCCCTCTTGGGGCAGCTACAGAGAGACAAATTAGGGGCTGGGCCTTGCAAATGTTGCTGCTGGGGGTTCCCATAATAATAAACCTTAAAAACATATTTGTTTTAGCAATAAGGAGGCCACTGGCAAACCTTTCACCTTCTACCCACTCTTCGTCACTGATCTATCACCACCATGACAAAGAACTGAAACATCATTTTCTTATTTCTTTGGAAGTCATCTTTCTGTTCTTCATTTTTAACATGTTAAATTTTCTGTGTATTGTTACACAAACAAAAATAAAAACAGTGCCCTTTTCATGGATGCCTCTACTGGTCTCTTTTCTTATGAGTTATTAATTCTTGATGGAAAAAAAATAGACTCAATCCTTGTGTATGGCCCTTGTTAATTGTGGGGTGTCTCAGTTTGCCAGGACTGCTAAAACAAAAACTGCAAAATGGGTTGACTTAATGAACAGGAATTTATTGGCTCAAGTTTTGGAGGCTGGAAGTCCAAAATCAAGGCCTCAACAGGCCATGCTTTATCCCAGGGTCTGTGTCATTCTGGAACCAGCTTGCCACAATCTTGGGGTTCCTTGGCTGCCATCTCTGCTTCCATCATGTGGCAATCTCTCTACCTTGCATCCGTTCCTCTAATTTCCACTCACTTCTGGCTTCTGCGGGCTGGCTGCATGTGAATTTCCTTGGCTTCTAAGGACTCGAGTCATATGGCCCATGGCCCATCCTGATTTAATTTGGCCACATCTAAGTAGGATCTTAGAAGATCTTACTCACAAATGAGTCCACACCTTAATTAATCATAGCATCTTCAAAGGTACTATTTACAAATGGGCTCACACCCCAAGGAATATGCATTAAGACCTGAACTTGTCTTAGTAAGGAACACGATTCAGTCCCCAACATGGGAAATAATGAAAGGTGCTTTGTTGCTGTGAGGATCCATCCCCTTTGTGAGGCAAAGTCAACCCTGGAAAAGATATAGTCTGGGCTTCTAGGTCCTGGTCATCCTGCACTTATAACCATGTCCTCCACGGCCTTTTGAAGAACCATTACTTGCTCATACTACAAAGAGAGATTCCGGTGTAAAACTAGCAACCAAACCCAGATGGCCTCCCAGATGGGGAAGAGATAAAAGAATTTTAATAAAGTCATATGGCTAATTTAAGAGCCAAATATAAATAGAATAAAATTAAACTGGGGCTAGAATTTGGGGGAAGAAAACAGCACTTTTTCTGTGTCTGTGCTGGAGCCTCAGCAGTTCAGGCCTAATGTTTAAGGTCTAATTTGCAGTGTCAGAAAGAGCTCTCTGGTTCAAATTTCCTTTGCTCCTCAATTCTTGTTCCAAACCAGAAGTCACCGATTCTGTAGCCATCCCCAGCAAGGCCACGCTGATATGGAGAGAGGGACCTCTAGTGTTGAGCTACTTTTCTGCCACACAGCACACCATCTGTTCACATATTCATCTATCTATTTATACATCATTATTGGAACATTCTTTCTCTCTGAGAAAACCTTGATTTAAGTACTTATAAGTAGGCATTTTTCTTTCATTTCTGGGAAAACTTACGACATGTAAAAATGGCAAAATATCTTATAATATTCAAGATTAAAGAAAGACTTAAATAACAAAAAAAGTCTCTATTAAGGGCCAATTAAACTCTTGAGGATCAGCACTAAAAGTAATTCAAGAAGTCTACGATATGGCCTTTATATGAAGAGACAATTAAAACTCCCAATTAAAAGTCCCAGACGAATATTAAAGATGTGTACTGTCTGTATTTCATTTACATAATCAACATTTGCTGGCGGTAAAGATGGACAGGATCTGGGCAGGGAGTGGGGACACTTGCCAAGCTGGATCTGGGGATGCCCACGGCATCAAGGAGAAAGCAGGGAGGCTGGGTAGGAGCTTCCAGTCACGGACCTGTGGCATGGAGTACCATTCCTCAATTCATTCAGTAAATTTGCTGAGCACTTTCTGTCGTCAGACCCTGCCTGCTGCATGGAAGCCACCAAGATGAGCAAGACACAATCTTCTGAATCCCCCAGATATAGTCCAGTGGGAGAGAGACAAAGAGCTGCCCACAATACCAGGAAATACCGACAAGACAAGAGGCATGCCCTGGGTTCAAGCAGCATGCAGAGGGGATGGGCTGACTGCCTCTAAGCCAAGGATGCACAGAGGAGGCTGCCTCTGAGCCATGTCTGGAAGATGGCCAGTGGTTCCCCAAGTGGAGAGAAGAGGACGCTCTGGGGGGATACCCAGCATCCGTGGGCCCTGCTGGGTCCAGCTCAGGGGTCTGAGCTCTTTTCTGAAGAATTACAGAATTATGGGGTAAGAACAAGGTGTTCTCAGGAGCCTCCACGGAAAGTGTTAGAGGGCTTTACTCAGGACCAAGGGACCCAGAGGATGAAGCAGAAAGGAACATGGCAGTATTTTCATGTTTTAAATAATGACAGGCATGAAAGATGGGTGAGAGGGACCCGGCACTAAAAGCCAACAGTCCAGTCTGCATCAACTGCAATTATTGTGGGATTCTGAATTGAATCTTAGGGAATTTGGCCAGTGAAGAGCTAGAGTCAATTATTTTGCTTTGGTTAAAATTTCTTCCTATTTTTCTCTAGTATTAATGATAACAGTAATAACCAAACAATTTCAATTATGTATTGTGTATTTAGCATATGTGGGGCCCGCAACTAAGAGCATTACATGAGAACTCCTGTGAGTGAGGCTCCACAGCTAACATAAAGAAATTGAGACTCAGTGAAAATAAGTAATTGGCCAAAGTTCACATAGCTCCCAAGGGAAGTCTGGGACTTTTCAGTCTCCCAATCCCTTGTTTTTAATCCTGTGCTAACTTCTATTTCTTACCATCAAATAAATCCCTTTTCTGATGCCAGATTTTATGGAATTGTCTTATTTGTCTGAGATATTGCATCCAGAAGGGAGGTTGGACGCCAGGATTATTTTTGTTACCACGATGTTGAATGAAGTCTGGGAAAGTTTTCTGTACTCATGGAAGAGATTTATACAGCATAAAAGGCTGAGCACTAACCAGGACTTGGATGGCAGCATTAAGACCAAACAGGAAGCAAAGCTGCTCTGGTGTGACTCCTCCCATTCTCCCTGATTGTATCCCATCCATTATCATAGCATCCCAGTTGGCATGGTGTCAACGGGGGTGGGGGAGAGGGTGCTAAACGAAGAGGGAATTATGAAGCACTACCAAGGGAGAAGGGCTTTCTTTTTAAGAGCTTTCATCAAGATATATCTTTTGAGCTAAGTTTTAGTATATCCATATTCTGCTCCGACATAGCAGCTGGCATCATGAGACCAGTAAAATATCCTGAAAGTCATTTCTGGAAGCTGGATGGACTCCAACTTTACTATATCACCAATGTAGAGAATTTTCTACACTAGTAGACAATGCAAAGGTCTCCATTACTAATGGACAGAGGAGGGAGTCTGGGCCAGCAATCATGATGGTCATTACGTCTGTCCATTGGTGCCAGCTTCACAGTACAACTGGAAGCTCTTCAAGGTCCGTGAAATCCTGTCCTCAGATGCCAGGTGCAATTTTGCTGAAATCAGAGCACGTCGTAGCATTTTCCATCAACTTCTTTCTTGTTATCTCCAGAAGTCAATGGAATCATGAGAACAAGAACAGCTTCTTGCCCTACTTACTAAGTGTTCTAAATAGAAGATTTCATACTGAGGTCAGTGAGCAAAATTCTGTTACTATGATCTTCTATTGCTTTCCAATAAAAACAACTTCCTTTTTTTCCACTTCTTCTGTTCACTCCTTCCTTCCTCCCTGCTTGTGTTTTTTGTGGCCCATCCCTCTTCCCTGGGGGACTTTCAGTCCTATAGTGCCTGCAGTCTGACCAGCAAAAAGGCTGAGAGGGGGTTCACCCTGCTGTGGCCTACATAGGCTTTGGAAGGCCAGCTTCAGGGTGTGGGTGGGCTTGTGCCCACTTAGATCCTCCTTCTCCTTTACACTTCTCAGTACTTAAATTCTACATGTAGCAACAGCAATTTCTATCTTTAGCAATTGGTTTCCCCTTGAATAGTCAGTGGGAGGTAGTCAAAGCATGACTTCAGTGACCGTTCACTATTGTAGAGCTGCTTTCATCCATAAGCTTACCATTAATCATACCAGAAAATAATAGAATGGCAAAGAGTGATTGCTATTACCAATAAAATCACATCAGCACTGCCATTGGAAACTGCTGTATTGCCTTTTCATCGCTGAGTGATTGTCCAGCTGGCATATCAGGACTACATGTTTGCAAACAACAGGTGATGCTCAGAGGGAAATTCCAGTACAAAGAAGACCCATGGCAGGGCTTAGAACTCAGGCTTGGTTTCATCTCCAGACCCTGTAAGCTCAAAAACTCAATAGTAAGAGGCCTGATCTGTTGACCATGCTGTCAATTTATTACTATGCAATGAAAGTAAGATTTTGTAGAATCTCATATTATAAGCTAAATTGTATTATAAGACAGGTTGTTTCATGAATTTAGTATTACAGAAAGCAGAGTGAGGCAGGTGGGTTAGCTGAGGCAGCTGGACCAGTTCTTCTCCACTATTAGAGATCATGAGTGAACTGTGAACCAGCTCTTCCCCTTGTAATATCGATAGAGGTCCCACTGCAGGCCAGGCCTGCTGAGGTGCTAAGAATGGAGGGGGTGACACCAAAGTCCCACCCACTTGGAGTCGATTCCTGTGAGAGGAGAGGTAATAAGCAAATGGGCAGATAAATTCATAATACAATGGCAAGGAATGATAAGTGCTAAGGAGAAAACTAAATCAGGGAAGGAAGGAGAAGGGGAGGGAGAAGGTACATAGAACTGGACCCTCTAGGAGGGAGCATCTGAGCAGAGATTCTGTGAAGAAGGGATGAGCTCTGGGAGCATCTGGGGAAAGGGCTGCCTTGCCCAGCAGAGAGAAGAGCAGTGCAAATTCCCTGGGCAGGCCTTCTTAGTGTGCTCAAAGAAATGGGGCTTTGGTTTTTAGCAAACATATCATAACAGACTTGATGTGTCAAAGTGTATGTTTTTACCCCCAAAGTAGGCAGAGTACATTTATACAACGAGGTAGCCATTTCAGAATTCCCCTTTAAAAATCCCCTTTGAATTACTACTTCCATCCCCTCCCTCTCAAACTTCCACTGAAACAACCAAAACTCATAAAAATAAGCAAATAAAATGGGGCTGGAAAATGACAGGCAGGGCCATCAACAAGCCAGAAATTTTGAGATATTTCTGGATGGTATTTAGTGGATGGAATTGGACTGACAGAAAAGGTGATCAGGGCTGCCTGGTCTGTGATTCTGTAAGGATGCTTCCTTGAAAAGCAGAACGTCCCCAAGGAACCCTGAACATCCTGAAGCTCAGAGTTGCCTGGGGACAAAAATGAGTTGGGGGTCGGGGGTAGGGTGCATTGGCAAGGACAAACAGGGAAACTTCTGGAATTGCCCAGGAACCCTGGCCACTTCCCCAGCTTCACATAGGGAGGGCTGCTTGCAGGGTAAGGGGGACTTGCCTGGACAGTTCCCTAACACGGACGGTGCCACCCTTAGAATGAGGGAAGAAATAACTTATAAAAAACCAACAAGTGCTTTGACACCTGTGGTAGTTTGGTTCAGGTGTCAACTTGACCAGGTGATGGTGCCTAGTTCTGCTGCTGTGGACTTGAACCATTAGCCTGTGAAACTCATCTATGGCTGGTTACATCTGCGGTTGGCTAAGGGGAGTGACTTCAGCAGTGAGTAACGTTTAATTTAATTAGCTGGAGGTTTAAAAGAGAGCGGTTAGAAGAGAGCTCAATGCAGTACAGTCCAAGCAGTTCAGCAGACCTCATTTTAGCTCTCACCGCTCAACCCAGACATTTGGAGATGCAGAAAGGAATTGCCCTGGGGAAAGCTGTTGAAACCCAGAAGCCAGGAGAGAAGGCCAGCAGATATCGCTCTGTGACTTCCAGTGTAAGAGAGAGCCTCAGATGAAAGTCAGCTGCCTTTTCTCTGAAGAACTATAAGTTTTTAATGAAATAAATCCCCTTTTATTAAAAGCCAATCCATCTCTGGTGTGTAGAATTCTGGCAGCTTTGGCAGACTAGAACTTCCTTTCTTCCCCCTAAGAAAGGAAGAGGCTCCCAAGCAGATAAAGCTGCAACCTGGTCCTAATACTGAGCTGTCTGTAAAAGGATGGTCTGTCCTGTGCTTCCCTATTTCCTAATGTGAGGAGCAGCAGCTAGAAAATCTCACAAGCAGGCCAATGGGAGGGCTGGGGGTGAGCCAAACTTTGCAAACTGCCCAGGTCCCACCCAGGGAGCCACTGGCTACCCTCCGGGTCTCCTATGGGTAGGGAAGCTTGCCAGCTTGGATGCCCCTGCCAGCACCCTCACTGCCAGTCTCCTTCCAGGCCATGCACCGTGGCCCTTTCCTGCTCCCAGCCCACCCTCCATGCAGGGAATTAGCCACTGTCTTGGTAAGTCTCACCTAATTCTCGCCAACTCTGTTTGTATTTCTAATTTGTTTCTTATGTTCCTCTTTCCTTTTCTAACATGATGGCTTGATTACATTTTCTTTCTTTTCTTACACTCTTTTTGAACTTCTCTACCCTTTTCTATCTTGCTAATGGTTATACTTCAATTTTAACTAATTTAATTAAAGCATATTTTTCAATCCACATGAACAATTAAATAGAATTTATAAACTTCCTCTTCTCCAGGTCAAGTAAGATAAGATGTTCACAGCCTCTTATATCCCTTTTTCTGAATAGCATCTGGCCTATAAGCTTTGCTTAAATAATTTTGAATTATTGCTCCAAGATTGTAATTATTATGGTGGGGTTTTTTACATTGTACCATTCTTTAAAAAAAAATCCTTTTAAAAAGTCTTAAACCTCCCAACTACATTGACAGTGACCTTTGCTTTGGCATTACATTTTATGGTTTCCTTGCCCATTATCTGATATGCCAGGTGTAACTGAGAAGTCAAGATTTAAGGGATGATTTTGATAACTGAATCATTATATAGACATTTCTTTTTGCTTTCTGATATACTGGAATAGACAGAGGGAAATTCCTAAAATCTCTAAATTGTAATCCAGCTGCCTTGATCCCTGATAACAATTGTGTAGCCCTTATCTTCTGCCCCTGTGATTGTAAAAACCTTGTCACTAACCTTTATTTGTACCCAGTTATCCAGTTTTTCAACTTCAGAGTCTGGGAATCACTAAAAATGGCCCCTAATATTTATTAATGAAGGGTCCTGGGTCAGCCCAGAACTAACCCACCCCAAGTCCAAAGTTATCTTGAAGACCAAGACTGGATCTAACCAAAATGGGCCCACCTGACATGCGCAGTAGCTTAGACCTTAACCTACACGTCACCTATACCTCATTCCACCATCTTCTTACATATATTCTGTGACTAAGCATGTAATCAATCTGTGCATGCTCAATAACCAGATCACCTCTAATTACGTCATCTGGGGCCACTGTGTTCATTATCCTAAATTCTGCTCATCTTTTTCTCTAAAAAAAACTGTCAGAATTGCTGCAGTTCAGGGAGACAGATTTTAGGCCACTAGGCCATCTGCTCTCCTACTACGTGCCTAGTTAAGGACTTTTTCTCTCTTTGAAACCCCGGTGTCTCAGGAATTGGTGATTGAGTGCATTGGGCAAAATAATCCACGGCCTTTGTCCAGTAACAATTTGGCAACCCAGAGGGGATGAATGCGAGAATCTCTGGAGCCCCAGCAGAGCAGGTGAGCCAGGTAATTAAGCCTTTTGTGGCCGCTGGACTGAATTTAGTCTAGAGGCTCAGCAACTGGGGACTCTCTGTTCTGCCGGCGCTCCAGAGACTTTTGGCACCTTAGGAAAACTTTAAAGAGAGAAACTTTTCCATGTCCAGTTCCATGTCCGGACATCTGACTGGGTGAGTCGGTCATCAGGGTCACAGTGGATCAGGTAATAAATAAGCAGTTCAAGTCCCCTTGACCTAGGACAGGGTCACACCTCCACAATGATCCTCTTTGCTCTGACCACTATGCCTCTGATTTTGGTACCATACTATACAGGGATTGAAGCCCTGACCTCATCCAACAATCAATTGGTGTTTAATAAAATTAAGTAGGCCTGTTTAAGTGCTAGCCCATGTGTTACTTAGGTATTATTTAATTGTTAATTGGTTGTGCTAAGTGTTTAATGCCTGGTGAATTGTTAATTGATGTGTTGGGTGTGTGCTCTGTACAGGATTTGAGGCCCTGACCTAAATTTGTGGACTATACTCCTAAAAAAAAAGAGCAATCCAACAACTAATTGGTATTTAATGAAATTAAGTAAACTATTTAATGTTAGCCAATGTGTTACCTTGGTATAGGAAGAGTTGATGTTTGTTTAATTGTTAATTGGTGCATAAGCGTTTAATGCCTTTTTGTTAGTTGGTATGTTCAGTCTAGTTATTAATTGGTGTGTTACTTAAATATAACAAGTATTAAGTGTCTGTTTAGGTTTATTGATTGGCATGTTCCTGCATTAGTATTAGTCACATGTTCCTAATTGGTTATTGATTATGAAAATACATTCAAAAAGGGAATCTTTGGGCTGTATTGAAAATTGAAAAGATTTTGGTTATGAGTTTATAAAAAACATTTTATTTCTGAAACATAATCTGGTCTTAATATAATTTAAAATGAAAATACTACCATTATAGTCAAGTTAAAGGTTTTACACTTAGAATTGTTCTGCAAAAAGGTAGACGTGGGATGAGATAATATAGTCAATCCTTTATTTGTTACTCTCAAAATTATTTCTGTGTTTCTATTTCTTGTGTAATTAACTTTTTATCTGTGTCTGCCTGCTCAATGTATATTCTCATACCTCACGATGGTAATAACAAAGTAACAAAAATTCTTTAAGAAGCTCTATTGGAATTGCTTAAGAAAGAAATAGGCAGTTTTATATAAAATAGATATAAATTGGTACTCCTGAAGTAAAAGAGCAAAAGGAGATAAAACTCTCTGAACAGCAAGATTCAAAACCTTAGTTTTGTAATTACTATAAACAAACCTGGACATTAGAGAAAAACCACCCTTGGAATTTCCCTAAGGCAGCAGAAAACTGCCAAAGGGCTGCCTCTGCAAAGAACAAAGACCTTTTCCAATCGTCCTGGTCAGAGCTCTTAGTAAACTAGAGCTAATAGTTGAAAATACTTCAAGAAGGGCATAGGAACTCTCAAAATTCCATAGATCTTACCTAAAACTTTCAAATCCAAAAAGCCTGTTTTTTTTCTGTTCAACCTATCTCTGCCCCAAGGGGTAACCACCTAAAGCAGTTATAGGGGGAAGACCAGGCACAAAGGATATGGCAAGGTTGGCCTAGAATTCTTTTTTTACTGGGCCTGGAAATTAGAAATGGTAAGCATAAAAAATGCTACAGAATAGGCTGATGTTTGTTAATAACATTTTTTCCAATAATACCTTTGCAATAGTAACTATGGTAATCAGATCATTATTAAATATGAACAGCCTGGAGATAGGAATAATGGAAGGGAATCTACTTACCAAATTTCATTAAGTAAAATGAAAGATCTTTGAGAGATAAGGAAAAGTTTTCCTGAATTTAGACTTGGGACAAATTAAACAATTATAGTATATTTTCCAGAACTTGATCATTAATGTACTTTTACAATTGTTCATAACTAAGGTATTATGAAAGCAAAGTTTTTTTTTCATCCTCTGATAAAAGGAATTTCATGATAAATTTTGAATTGAACAAATACAATTTTATTCTGCTCGGGTGTTTTCTCCCTAAATCTATATAAGCTTACTGAAAAAAAAAATAAGGTAGTATTTTAAATACTTTCTCAAAATTAATCTTAAAATAACCTAACTGGAGAGATTGTTACATAAACTAAGCAATGTACCTGGTAATAATAATACTTATATAAAGTATAATTAAGAATACACTGATGTTTCAAACATACCCTATTTAAGAAATTGGTTAAATTTAGTAAGAAATATAAATGAATTTTTTACAATCTTGATTACCTGGATTTCAAAGAACCTGGCTTTTTGTTATTTGTCCATTTGTTAACTCAGTATGTGGAAGAATTTGAATTTGTAGTGGCTTTGTTAATGTCAATAAGTATATTTCTGTTAATAAATGCTGTTATAAATAGGGAAAACCTAATTCTTAACTTCAGAGAGTTTATATTCTAGTTAGACTATATTTATACCAGGGCATAGTATAGAAAATGGTAATGAAGGAATTAAAATGCTGGAAAATTTTGAAAAGCAGATAGATAAGGAATAACCTAAGAGGACCTCATAGAAGAGATGACACTTGTTTAAGACCTTTAAATTTAAAAAGCAGCATTTAAATAAATAGAACTGTGAACTAGTTTTTTAGAAGCCATAACTTAATTTTTGAACTAATATATCCCTGGTATTATTTAGCAGTTGGAAATAATGCTATTTAAAATATGAGGGTTTTTTTTCTGGATGTAAATCCCTTACATATCAAAAAGCTGATTATAGTTGAAACTTGGTGCTTTTCTCACCTCTGAAGGTAGTGCTGAATTGGACTGAGAGATTTTAGGCATATTGTAAATAATAATGTTTGTGTTCTGAGTATAAATTATACAGATGCCTGGCTGTGTTCTAGATCTAAGCATAAATTTCCTCCTTCTTCCATTATTTTGTAGTATCTTCATCTCTTTCCCCCATCATGGATACTGTTATTGGAAGGAAATACACAGGTTTAAAAGCTTCGTGGATTTATTGTCAAATTTATTTCTGATTATGTGCAGTCTGCATAAATAAAAGCTTTAGTTGGAATGGATTTGGAAGATGATAGTAGAAAGTTGGAGGAGATGAACTTTGTTTGTTATAGTCATGGTTGACTATAAGCTCTGAATGAATGTAGAGAGTTGTAAAAAAAGGAGTTTATGAAAGTGAATTCTGTCTGTCATAGTCAGTGCTGGCCAAAATTTAATGACTGTGCATCAAATATTTTTTAAAAAGAAAGCTTTTGTGTCAAATTGGGTACTCATACAAAACTATGTTTAGTTTTATCCCTGTTAAAATAATGTGGCTTGTTAGTCTGCTCTTAATAGAAAGCCTTTTAAAACAAAGTTTTTCTTAATCTCCTGAGTACTCTGTCTAGAAAACAAAGATTTTACATAAAAATAATACTCTCATTAATGTTTATATTGACCTTATCCTTTATTTCAGAAGACAAGTCCTCTCACTATTACAGTTCTCTCACTGTTACAAATAATTTGTTCATATATCTTATGTAGGTTAAGGTGCTAAAATAGTTTAACCGATTGCATAAGAAGTGTTTGGGAAGAATTACAGTGGTTAAAAGAAATTTCTGTCCTGTTGCTGGTTAAATTTTTATAGGTAAAATACTATTCATATATTTAGAGATTGTATAAAATTCCTAAAAATTTGACAATGTTCTCACTGTCCATATTATATGCTGATACTAATCTGTATGATGTTAAGCAATAGTATGGTGTTGTTAGACATGGTTTTAGCTATTCTAAAAAGGCTACAGATCATAGAAACAGCCAAATTGTGAGTCGCACTACTTTGCTCTAATACTTAAAAGTATATGTGGTCAGCTATAGGTCAGAGCTCCATCTGCAGTAAGAAAAACTTTAAGAGAAAGAGAGGAAAATATATATATTTTTTTCTGTTAAATAACAACTAGTAAATATGTAAAAGTGAAACAGAACATAACCTCAGCTATGGTTCCTTAATATAAAACAACTGTCTGATGTTTTTATTTCTGAAAGTCACTTCATTTAAAAATACTTATAAAAATTAAAGCTCGGATTGTAAGCTTTAACTGTTACCTTTAAATTCTGAAATGCTTTGCTCTTTTTAAAACTTAGTAGTTCTCTGGAACTTTAAGTATCTGCTTGACACCTGAGACTCAGATTTAGTTCTCCAGCTCTGAAAGTCAGCATAAGTTCATATAGCAACTTTTAAAAAAATAACTGAAAATGTTCAAACTCGAATTAAAGATGTGATGAAACTCACCTGGTTAAAAATAAGGTAAATTAATATACAAGATAAAGAATAATATTGTCTGTATTTTAAAGTTTTAACTTTTGTGTGAGATAATAAAAATGTTTATTTTGTCTAAAATTTACACTATCTAATTTAATCTGTCTAGCCAGTTAAACAATCTAATTCAGTTTTATTTGATATAGATCCTGGAATAAGGAATAAAATCTTAATGTTCTATACAAATTAACATTATGCAATGATGCATTTCAGAGCATTTGGGGCAGAAAATGAAAAAGGTTTTGCAAAGTCCCCTGAAAGATGGGGAAAAAAATAGAAATATTAAACTTCCCCACCTGGGGAATTTCTGACATTTCCCAATTTAATAAGCTGAGGCCTCAATTGTGAGTCTTTCCCTTATGAAACTTATTTCTGTAATAGTAAACTAAATCTACTTATGATTAGTGCTAAGAGTTATCTCCCGAAAATCTCTGCTGTTGCTCAAATATAGTCTTGTTCTAAGCCAAACTGTGAGCTTCCCCCTGACATGGAACATAATTTCCAGGGGTATAAGCCTGGCCTTGGCATCATGAAACATAACTGGCCCTGGCATCATGGGACGTAACTGGCCCTGGTATCATGAGACATAAGTTCCAAGGATGATCCTGGCCCTGGCTTCATAGATTAGTTCACCAAAAGAGAATAAATAAATAGTTTTAATGGCTAAGAGATTTCAATCAAGTTGAAAGGTCATTCTGGAGGTTAATCTTATGCAAGTTCCAGCCAGATATTGTGAATTGCCACAATACAGCAAACCTTGACCAACAGTGTTCCTGGAAACCCTGAAAGATATCCTGTGCTCTATAAAATTTTATTTATTAAGTTTGTTTTACAGAGACTTGAAACCTCCAGATTATTCCAATGCCAGAAAAACTCTGAAACCCAAAGATACTGGGTTCTCCAAGAAAAACAACTTGTTTCATTGTTTCATCCCTCTGTCCCTTAATGACAACACCCCTTCTCAGCCTGGTAGCAGTTAGAGAGCTGTCACCCAAATATCCCTCAAGATTGAGAAATAATTATCAAATGAGAGGGAGAAATTATAACTGAGAAATCAGGATTTAAGGGATGATTTTGATTACTGAATCATTATATAGATATTCCTTTTGCTTTCTGGTATATTGGAATTGCAGAGGGAAATTCCTGAAATCTCTAAATGGTAATCCAGCTGCCTTGATCTCTGATAATGATTGTCTAGCTCTTATCTTCTGCCCCTGGGATTATAAAAACCTTGTGACTAACCTTCATTTGTACCCAGTTATCCAGTTTTCAACTTCAGAGTCTGGTAATCACTAAAGACCTCCCCTAATGTTTATTAATGAAGGGTCTTGGGTCAGCCCAGGACTAACCCACCCCAAGTCCAAAGTCATCCTGGTGACCAAGACTGGATCTAACCAAAATGGACCTACCTCACATGTGCAGTAGCTTAGATTTTAACCTACAAGTCACCTATACCTTATTCCACCATTTTCTTTCATATATTCTGTGACTAAGGATGTAATCAATCTGCACATGCTCAATAATCAGATCACCTCTAATGGATCACCTGGGGCCACTGTGCTCATTATCCTAAACCCTGCCCATCTTTTTCTCTAACAAAACTATCAGAATTACTGCAGTTCAGGGAGACAGATTTTAGGCAGTTAGGCCATCTGCTCTCCTATTTCATGCCTATTAATAAACTCTCTCTTTAAAACCCTGGTGTCTTATGAACTGGTTATTGAGCACAGACTTTGTCCAGTAACACAAGTCCTTCCCTTTTTGAGCTTATTCCACAAACTTTTGCTGGTTGTCCACAGTGGCCCCAGCATGGGATCTAGTGGCTAGAAGCTTGGTCTTCCTGGATCTCCTGTCCCAGTGAGAACCTACAATTGCTCTCTTTGGCTGGGGCATGCCCCTGACTGATCTGTTTCCATGTTTCTGCCTGGGACATGCTTCCCCTGGAAGAAACCTGTTTCTGTGACCTCCTTCGAGCTCTGCCCAAATGTCCCCTTCCCAGGGAGCATGTCTATGGCCACATCATTCCAAGCTGCACCCCTCCTATGGTACTCCCAGTCTGATTTTTCCCCACAAGACTTCTAACACCCAGCATATTTAAGGTTGCATCAGTCATCACTGAAAGAAAAGGGTTGCCAATTGGGTCACGGCACGTTGCCTTCATGTGAGGTCACAGCTCTCAAATTTCTGTTAGTAATTTGGAAATTGTTGGAGACTTCTGTCTCCAAGATGTCTTACATCTCCTTTCTTAGGATATTAATGCACTTGCTGGTTGTTTACAAGAAAATTTAGAATTGGGGTCATTATTATGCCTTCTTTGTATACAATAACTTCTTGTTTCCATGTGCTATCATCATGTAAACTTCTGAAGACATTATCAGTGGCGAATGGGAGTTGAGTTTGCAGACTCCAGCATTTTATTCGGGATACCAAAGTTTTGCTGCAGCAAAGGAAACCAGAATAGAAGTAGCTTCTAGGGATGGCACACAAATTTTATAGACCTAAAAAGGAAATTATCTTGACTTCTCTTAACTGGGCAAGAGTTTGTCAATCTTATAGGGGCAGGTTTTAGCAGGTGACCTTTATTTTGTATTGGGTTAAAGGGAATGAACTACGGCTTGATTGTCTATCTGGATCAACTACCTTGGTGGGAATTTCAAATTTCAAAAGATAAGAGGAAACTTAAGAGAACCTTTTTTTTTCAGCTCTTGTGCGTGTCCCCAGGGTTTTCTCTATACAACTTTATCAAATTGAAGCTTTGCACAGGTAGTCCTGACAATGCACAAAACTGACTTCCTGGCAGCAGCCTGCCCAACAGTAATCATAGGACACAGTGATAGTAGAGTGTACCCCACTTTTCAGAGCTGCTAGTGTGAAACATTGTACTCCCTGGAATCAGTATACATAGGTAAGTTTCTTATTTTTGCCTATTATTTAACTCCAACTTACTAGCTTGCAAGCTGAATACAGGGACTTTCGTGTGTTCACTGATCTGTCACTGGTGTTTGAACACTACCTAGTCCATAGTATGCACTCAATGGATACTTGGTGTATAAATTAATGGTGTAGAACTATAATGGTGTATAAATTAAGCACCCATTCTCGTGCTTAAAGCCCACCTACTAAAACCTACCCCCATAAGATGGGCAAACCTTAGTCCAGTCGAGAAGAGTAAAGGTAATTTTTAGTATAATTACTTTATACACTAGTTCTGCTTACTTGGGAAGCCATAATTTCTCACAGCCTCCAGAGTACACTTCACTTCACATTGGAAGGCAACGCATGGTCGTATTTACTCTGCCTTGCTTTCTGACCTTTCGGTTGCTGAAAGCCTCTCTCTCTTTTTTTTTTTTTAACACATGGACAGGCACTGGGAATCGAACCTGGGTCTCTGGCATGGTGAAAGCCTCTTTCAAAGTAAAAAAGGAACAGTTGACTCGTATATGTCTTCCAAAAGATGACTGATAATTTTCCAGACTGTGTGGGGTTTTTATTAAATGCTTGTAGAATCAAGTGCAAATGTCCCAGATGATTCAGCCACATACCCTCATCTTTATAGATGAAAGTAAGAGCAGGAGAGAGAGAGTGACAGAGGGAGAGGGAAAGGGAGAGGGAGAAGAAGAGAAAAAGAGGGAGGAGCAGGGGAAGGAGGAAGAGGAGGAGGAGGAGAGGAGGAGAGGGGGAAAAGAAAGAAGGAAAGCAGACAAGCCTCACTACATCTGCTCACCAGAAAGTTCTCTCACTGATGCAATTAAATTGTGGTCAGATGGAGATTATGCAGCACCAAAGGTGTTGATTCCTGATGTTTTAGCAGGAGATTTCCAGGTAGCCCAAGAAGAGTTTTGACCCACAGTAAAAGGAATGAACCAGGCACTTGTTAGAAAGAACATCGTGCTTGAAAGAGAATAAGCGCTCATCTGATTGTGGAGAAGGAAAGAATTTACTCACGATCTTGCAAGAACAGGCATCTAACTGAAAAATGGTGGTCGGTTCACCAAACAATAGAATGCCACAGGTATTTATAACCTAAGCTTAGCATGCAGGCTCCTCCCTTATTTCCCCACTGATTGGATACTCCAGAAATTACAACCTATCTGGATGGTCTAACTAATTCAAATTTCCCGTGGAAGGTTCCTGCTTTTGATTACATTTTACATTTCAATGACCCTGGTCATTATTTATTTAAACTTGTTTCTACTTGTTTGGTGCCAATTCTAGGCTTATGTCAGAGGCACTTTCCTTCCTGCCTGCAGCCTGAGTTGTTCTGCACACCTTTCTTGCACCATCTTGTGTGAAAGCTAAATTTAATTTTCTTACACACTGACTTGGCCTCCCATACTTCAGAGGAGGTATCTGTGCTCCCAGTGGGTATCCTTGAGTACTGGAGTACAGGCAGACTTTGTTTCAGAATCACTTGATTTAATCTACAACTATACCAAAAGACAAAAAAAAAAAAAGAGGATTTCTCACTGACTGCACCTTGTCATAAATTCTTATTCGTGTATTTTTATTTCATGGGACTCTGTGGTTGGGGAACAAAACAAATGTTCTTTATAAATGGATTCTTGGTTTTTTAATGGTATGACGCAGGAATTTGCTCTTATAACTGTCAAGGAAACAGTTAGTGGTTCTAGTGCAGCCTTGAGATCTAATACACATTTCTGAAGCCCAGTAATGCAGTCTCTTTTAATTACTTTGATGAGCCCTCCAAACCCATTCATTATTTTACAGTTCATTTAAATAAAACCCATTGAAATGAAATAACTAAGGTTATTATGACTTTAGTGTTTTGTGTTGTTGCTTCTTTGTTCCCTCCAAAATTTACAGAATAGCACACTTTAAATAAATCTCCTAAGGCAGGGATCCTGAAAGCAAATTGGGGCACCCGAACAATCAAAGCCTGGTTACAGGGTCTGGAGTTCACTGCATTCCACACATGCAGTAAGAACGGGGGGTAGGCCACACAGGGCATGCGGCTCAGCAGATCAGGAGGGACGCACATGAGAAAGTCTGCATACTAACGGTGGTGCAATCCTTTGTGAAGAGAGCTGCTGGAGTTAGGACACTGTTGAATGAACTGAATTCACCAGGTGGCCCTATGTAGGCTTTTTGTCAAATTTCTAATAGGAACATTCTAAAGTCCTTCCTCAAAGAAAAAAAAGGGATTCTAACCTCCAATGGCCTCATGTTCCAGTGCTGCAAAGCCCCAAAATGCAGAAATAATCTTTTAAACATTTAAATTAGATATGAAAACAGATCTCAGGGCCAAAAGAAATGACAATTGATAAGATGAAAGTGAAGAAGCAATTTGTTGTACATGGACATTCCTTCCCCCCATGCCTTATTTATGGGAATCTGATTTTGCAAGGGAATCACAAATGAAATTCCTACAAGGAGATGTGCTCTCTTAATCTTGTGATAGGGACCAGTGAATAGAGCTGGAGATGAGGGCATCTTGAGCTCCCATTGAAAACATGGAAAGGTCCATATACATTCTGCATACCTATTACAATTGTTTCCTGTACTATTGACTTAAAGAACTAATATGTAAAGCAAATCGAATCAGAATCCTTTTGCTGTGCTATTAATGCATGCTTATATACTCACCTTTGTCCCTTGGAGCAATGAAATTGCATTAATCCTACTACATATTGGCAGTTGCTGAGACCCATTGGGAGTGCTAGTTGATAGGCAGGGCATGATTGCACAGCCGTGGGAGACACCTGCTCTGAGATTAGATGAGATAAGAGATCTTTCCTTTCAAGACCATGATATTTCAAAAGCTCCTGGTTGGTTTCCTGATACTATCCCCTGCTTTCTTTCTCCTTTCCAGACATATTAGGTTGTCCACCATGTAGATGAACACAAATCATAGGGTTCAGTGGAAAATTCTCCATTTGAAAAAAAATTAATAAGAAATATTTCATCCTATAAAATTTTATAAAGTGTATATTGACATTGTAAATAATAATAAAGCAAACACTTATACAGCCATGTCTAAAGTGAATAAATAAAACATTGTAGTCACTTGGATGTTTCTTATGTTCGTTTCCTGAACACATCCTCCTTCCTAATCCCTGAGAAGTAACTACTCCTTGTACTTTTCTAAAAATCATTCCCTACTCTTTCTTTACAGTTTTACCACATGTTAATACATCCCAAATTGGTATTTTGTCTCATATTGCCTCTATCTGTACTGGATATAGGAACCAAATTGTAGATACTCCTTTGGGGTAGGCTTCCTTTGCTTAACATTCTTTGTAGGATTCATTCCTGTTGATAAATGTAGATATAATTCACTTATTTCCACTGCTGTAAGGAATTCTGCTTTATACCTATATCATAATTTATTCACTTATTCTTTGAGCATTCTTATACTTGGCTTCTGATACTCATGTAACAGATTCTCACAGGTACATATGAGGTAGGAAGAATTCCAAAATGACTGCCTAAGATTTCTAATCCTAATTCCTAGGACTTTGAACATGATGGGATACCACACCCATGATAAAATTAAGTTATATGGTAAAACAGATTTTGCAGATGTAATTAAAGTTTCTAATCAATTAGCATTGAGTTCATCAAAGGAAGACTATCCAGGTGGAATAATCAAATTACATGGTCCCTTTAAAATCAAAACATTTTCTCTAGATAGTCACAGAAGGCAAAGGCAGAGAGGTTTGAAGCACAAGGATTCAACTGGCCATTGCTGGCCAAGAAGAGAACTCTGGGACCTGAGAGCTACCTCTGGCTGACAGTCAGCAAGGAAATGGGGATCTCAGTCCTATAACACAAGGAACTGAATTCTGTCAATAAATTGAATGAGTTAGGATGTGTATTTCTCCAAGAGAATCCAGATAAAATCCCAGCCCAGCACACACCTTGATTTTGGCCTAAGCAGGAAACCCAGTCAAGCCCATTGGATTTCTGACCTAAAGAAGTGTGGGCTAATAAATGGGTGTTGTTTTAAGTCACTAAGTTTTTGGTAATTTCTTATGTGACAAAATAATACTAATACGACATCAACACAAGTAAAATTCTTAGATCGTAAAGTACGTGTGTGTGCAAATTTACAAGATATTACTTTTCCAAAGTGTTGCAACAATATTAATTGAACCACCAACACCACCCTAGTATATAGGTTGCTCCACATTCTTGCCAGCACCCCATATTGCCACTCATTTTAAATTTTACAATCTGGTGTGTATGTGTGTGTGTGTATATGTGTATGTGTGTGTAACGTTTCCACACTGTGATTTAAATTTCCACTCATGTAATTTCTAATGAGGCTGACCATCTCTTCACATATAATTTGGCCATTTGAGTTTTCCTTCTTTTCTGTAACATATATTCCCCTCTTTTAACCCAATTTTTTATTAGCTTCTTTTTCTTTTTCATTAATTGATAAGATTTATTGACATTCTGGATGCAGGACCTTTGTCAATTATTATTTTGCTAATATCTTCTTATATTTTGTCTCATGAAATTCTTTTTTTAAAGTAATGAAAATATTTTTTATAAATGTTTTATGTTCTTGCTCTCACATTTAGGTTCTTTAGTATACCTGGAATTGATTTTTGAATGTTATAAGATACAATTTTATTTTTCTCTATCAAGGTAACTAATTATTTCCACAGCACTTATTTAAAATTTCAGACCTTCCCCCACTGATTTGAAATATTTGATGTGTTTTATACATGGGCACTTGAAAAGAATGTGTATTCTGATGTTATTGGGCTTAGTGTTCTAAATATGTCAATTAGGTTTACACCAAAGTATTGTTTCAAGTCTTTTATTTCCCTTTTGATCTTCTGTCTAATGTCTAATATCCATTATTGAAACTGTTATTGTAGAACTGCCAGTTTCTCCCTTCAGATTTGTCATTGTTTGCCTAATATATTTTGGTGCTGTGTTGTTAGGTACATATATGTTTATAATTCACACATAGACTCTTTTATCAATATATAGTGTCCTTCTTCATCCCTTGTTCAAGTTTGGGCCTAAAGTCTGTGTTGTTCAATAGTAGTACAGCCACCCTAGCTCTCTTTTGGCTACTATTTGCATAGAATATCTTTTTTATCTTTTCAATTTCAACATATTTGTGTCTTTTGTAGAGTCTCTTGTAGACAGCATGTTTTTTTTAATCTAATATTCTTATTTGTGCCATTTGATTGAAGTTTAATCCATTTACATTTAAAGTAATTATTGATAGGAAGGACTTCTGCCATTTTGCTACTTATTTCCTGTATGTCAGAACTATTTTGCCCCTCACTTTCTCTATTACTAACTTATTTTATGTTTAGTTGATCTTTTATAGTGAAACATTTTGAATTTCTTCTCATTTCCCTTTGTGCATATATTTTAGATATTTTCTTAGTGGTTATGGAAATTAGAACTGACATTCTAAATTTATAATAATTTAGTTTAAGTTGGTATCAACGTTGCTTCAACAGTATACAAATCTCTACTCCTATACAGACCCATCTCTTCCTTTATGTTATTTTTGACACAAATTAAATATTTATACACTTTGTACTCCAATAGCATATATTTATATATTTTTATGTATTTGTCTTTTAAATCACATAGGAAATTAAAACATGAAATTACAAATCAAAAATATAATCATATTGGTTTTTTATTTACCTTTATTGGAGATCTTTATTTCTTTGTTCAGTTTTGCATTACAGTTTAGTGTCCTTTAATTTTGATGAGCATTTCTTGTAGAGAAGATGTACTGGTAACAAACTCTGTTGTTTTATCTGTGAATTTCTAAAATTTTCTTCATTATTGAAGGATAGTTTTTATAGATAAAAAATTTTGGCTGCCAGTTTGGGTTTTTTTTTATTATTATTTTAAGGATTTTAAATATGTCATCCCACTGACTTCTGGCTTCCATAGTTTCTGATGAGAAATTGGCTATTAATCCTACAGAGGATCCCTTGTACATGAGTCATTTCTTTCTCACAGCTTTCAATATTCTCTCTTTTTCTTTGGTTTTTGAAAGATTGATTATAACCTGTCTTGGTCGAGATCACTTGAAATTTATACTACTTAAAGTTCATTGAACTTCTTGACTGTGTATAGTCATGTCTTTCATCAAATTTGGGAGGTTTTAAGTTATTACTTCAAGTATCCTTTCTGCCCCTTTCCTACTCTTCTCCTTCTGGAACTCCAAAAATGTGTATTTTGGCATGCTTTATAGTGTTCCACAGGCCCCTTGGGCTCTGTTCACTTTTCTTATTTTTTCTTTCTGTGCCTCAGATAGATAATTTCAACTGTCAAATCAAGTTTGCTGATTCTTTTTTCTGTATACTCAAATCTGCTGTTGGACCCTTCAAGTGAATTTTTTTTTGTACTTTTCAGCTCCAGATACTATGTTTAGTTCCTGTTTATAATTTATTTTTCTTTATTGATAAACTCATTTAATTCATATTTCATTTTCCTGTCTTCCTTTAGTTTATTTGTCCATGGTTTCCTTTAGTTTTTGAGAATATTTAAGACAATTGATTTAAATAATTGATGCAGTAAATTCAATCTCTGGGCTTCCTTAGGGTGTTTTTTTGTTTGTTTGTTTGTTTGGTTTTTTGGCAATTTATTTTGACCCTTTGATTGGACCATGTCTTTCTCTTTCTTTGTATACTTTGTTTTTTGTTGTTGTTGTTGAAAACTGGATATTCAAATATTATAATATGTAACACTGGATACCAGATTCTGCCCCTTCCTTAAGGTTTGCTGTTCTTGATTGTTGAAGGCTGCAGTCATTCATTTTTTAACTTTTCCAAACTGCTTTTGAAAAGATTGTGTTGCTTGCCATGTCTAGTCACTGAATCTCTGTTACTTTTGCTTGTGTTCAGCTAGTGCTTGGATAGAGACTTCCTTGAATTCCAGGAGCAAAAACAGAAAAGCAAAACAAACAAAAAAAACCTCTCCTAGTCTTTATGGGATTGTTGAGGCAGTCCTTTAACATTTAGTCAGGACATTTAAAGTCTGTCTTAGCCTTCACTACTTGTTTCTACTGATCCCAGAGATCAGCAAGAAGTACAAATGTATGAATAAATGTCTTGCCTTGGGCATGGAAGTATACGAGTGTATAACATGCCTAGGGCATGGATTATACATGGGTAATTTTGAATTCTCTAATTTCCCAAAGAAACTCTCTCCCCATCTTCTCCTAGCAATTAGGCAATCTATTGTATGTCTAAACCATTACCTTTCATCCTGGGTGACTGCAGTGTTTCATTCATGTTACATCTGTTCAAGCAATATCCTCCATTTTTCTACCCTGAGTGAGTTCTGAGTTTGATTAAACAGATGAGTGCCTTACTTCAGTCCTTCAGGAAGCTACAGACCGTTTAGGACAGATATAGACAATTATGTGTGGATAAGGTCTGCTCTTCTCCCTGTGAAAGCAGGGACTGAGTCCCACCCAGGGAACATGGCCTGTTGTCTTCAGGACTATCACTGAGCAAGGGACTGGGTGAGGCAATGGCAAGCAAAACAAAGCTTTCTTACCATTTTTTTTTTAACCACCAAAATGGTTTCATTTTTGTCATCAGCAACTTGCACACACTGCAACTGCATCATTACTTTGACTTCCTTAAATATTATTTAAGTATACATTAAAAATATGTTAAAGAAGCCCGCTGTAAACATAATCCCATTTCAATATATTTTCCTGCTTTGTTTTATACATAAATAACCTTATCTACAAAATCATAAATGAAACTGTCAATTCTTAAGACCTAAAAGTCCATTCAAATTTTGCTCAAATTAAGAGCTTGACAAAAGTGTTTTCTTTATATTATTTTATAAGTAACATGCAGTGTTTGCAATGTTTATTATCAATCAAATGACATATTATTGTCACAAGCTATTGTCTTTAAATCAGTTATTCTAATAAAAGACCTTCCAATGCACTTGATGAGGCTGCTATGTATTTAAAAAGCCAAAAAGTCAAAAGACTAGATTTTTTAAAACTGTAGAGAAAGTTATCATTAAGATATTACTAAGCCTTACTGAAACCACTTCAGCATGTCTGAACAATAAAAAGCTACTAAAGAGTGAATGCTTGTACTATCATTTAAATGTTAACTTAAAAAGTCTAAAATTTATGAAACAATAAAATCAGATTAAATTCATATTAATCTTGTGAAAAAAAATCTCCTATTGAGATTGTTTCAGGAAGTGAATCAACACTATTCTAACTTTTATTCAAGATTTACTATCTAAGCACTCAAAGTACTTTTATGTAATAAATCAAAAAGGAATTTTGCATGGTTGGCTATGTTTCATGTCATAAATTATTTATTTAGGCCTTCATATATAGGGAATAAAACTTAGAAAATAAAACATTCTCATTAGATTTAAATGAATCAAACTACAAATAATACAAAGTTAAACATTATCATTATTTTAAAAATCTAATTTTCTAAAAATTTTATTTTTCAGTATAAAAATGATCAGGTTCACATTAACTGCCAGCCAAACTTTATGTTTATAAAACTAAATATTCTTCATTAAAGAGCTCACAAGAAATGCTTTCCATGTTCTTATTTTTTAAACAAACAAATTCTTATATTCATAATAAATCTAAATAAAAATTCACAAATGGTGGCTGAAATTCTGTCAACTTTCAGCCCAATACAAATTAAATTCACAGTTCTTGTACATAAACAATTCAAAATTAAAGTTTATAACCAAAATGCCAAATTATAACTACTATATTGCTACTGGTGGATTCCACTAGACTTTCAACCAAGCACAGTAGGTGTGCACATTTGATAGACAGACTGCTTAGAAAATGAAAGCTATCAGAGCTATAAATAAGGAATATATAAATATGAACACAGCAATGTCAAAGCATCAGGGCCTTAAAAAATGAAAAAGATGTGACGTAAACACATTTGATAGTTTTCTCGTAAACCACTTTCCACTGATTTATAAAGCTATAGTTTATAATTCTTATAAAAAGCAAAATGTTTCTGCACTGCTGCATGCAGTAATTTCATTCTACATTCTTGACCATAATGCAATCTTCAAATCCTCTCGCAGAGCTTGCCTTATCGCATCAGGATTTCTCCAGGAAGTCAACTTGTCATATTTTCAGCAGCCTTTAGTGCTTCGTGGCCTTGCGAAGTTCCTTAATAACGATGATAAAGCTTCTGGGTTAATTCCTCGTTCGCAAAGCTGTACACAAATAGACCGTTTCCATAGCTAAACCCGCATTCAAAGTGCCTGAAATCTCAAGCAGAACGTCCACGGCCTCCCTCACCGCATTCAGATTCACTGCGGCACCCGCAGCGGCCGCCCTGGGGCTGCTCCTACTCGCCTTGCTGAGGCGGAAGGAGGTGGAGAAGGGCCTGACTCGGCACTGGAGAGCCTTCCTTTCTGCTTTCCTACCATTTTTAAGTTGCTTTTTTTCTTTTTCTTTTTCTTTTTTTTTTTTTTTTGACAATTTATTTACTGAGGGTGGGTCAGGGGCGAGGAGTGTGGGGAGGGCCAGGGTGGTGCAGACAGCCTCTTCTCCCTAGAGGCACCAGACCTTCTTTCTTCCCCGCCACCAGGTTCTACCACCCGGGGTCAGCTAAGTTAAGCAGAAGTTGAGAGGGGTGAGGTGGCTGGAGAAATGGGGGCCAGGGAAAAGAGAGGGTCAGAAGGGAGGTGGGGGTTCATGGGGTCAGAGGTAAAATGGGCCTTATGGGAGAGTCACGGGTAACAGGTAGGTCAGGGGTGAAGCAGGACTTATGGCACTCAAGGTAAAGTGGGATTTACAGAGTCAGAAGTGAAGTAGGCTTCATGGAGGGGGTGTGGGAGTTGGAGTTAGAGTGGGGATGCTCAAAGGTCAAGGGTGAACCATGGTCAGATGTGAGGCAAGGCTCGTAGGAGTCAGAGATATTATCAGGTTGAAGTGATGTTCCTTGGGTCAGAGGTGATGCTGGGCTCGTGGAGTCAGGGGTGAGCAGGGTTGGAAGTGAAGTGAACTAATTTACATTCCTAGTGTTAATCAGTGGGACATGTAGGTCTGTACAAGCCCTTTCAATCTTGTTTATCTTCAATATGGTAATATTACTCATAGACCCACTAGAGAATCACCTTCACGCTTATTTATTCCCTTACATTGGCGTTCAACCTCATTAGCTAATGGTTCACCCATCTCTAGCTTCTATGTATCTCTAAGTCCCCTATATTCTGTATTATAAGCCTCTGATTTTACCTTTATCATGATCTTAAAAATGGAATCATATAGTATCTATCCTTTTGTGTCTGGCTTATTTCACTCAGCATTATGTCCTCAAGGCTCACCCATCTTGTCATGTGCTTCAGGATGTCATTTTGTCTCATTGCTGCATAATATTCCATCGTACGTATATACCACATTTTGTTAATCCACTCATCTGTTGATGGGCATTTAGTCTTTTGGTGATTCTGAATAGTGCTGCTATGAACATCAGTGTGCAAATGTCTGTTTATGTCATTGCATTCAGCTCTTCTGGAGAAATACCAGTAAGTGCTATTGCTGGGTCATAAGGCAACTCTATATTTAGTTTCCTAAGGAACCACCAAATAGTCTTCCATAGTGGCTACACCATTATACATTCCCACCAACAATGCATAAGTGTCCCAATTTCCCCACAGCCTCTCCGACATTTATAGTTTCCCATTTAATAGCAGTATTTTATAGGTGTGAGGTAGTATCTCATTGTAGTCTTGATCTACATTTTCCTTATAGCCAATGAAAATGAGCATCTCTTCATGCTTTTGAGCCATTTGTATTTTCTCTTCAGAAAAATGCCTATTCATATCTTTAGCCCATTTTAAATTTGGGTTGTTTGTTCTTTTGTTGTTGAGTTGTATGATTTCATTGTATATACAGGAAATCAAACCTTTGTCTGTTATATGATTTCCAAATATTTTCTCCCATTAAGTTGGCTGCCTCTTCACCTTTTGGACAAAGTCTTTTGAGGTGCAGAAGCATTTAATTTTGAGGAGTTCCCATTTATCAATTTTTTCTTTAGTTGCTTGTGCTTTGGGTGTAAGGTTTAGGAAGCTACCTCCTATTACTAGGTCTTGAAGATGTTTCCCTACATTTTCTTCTAGAAGCTTTATGTTGCTAGTTCTTATATTTAGATGTTTGATCCACTTTGACTTCATCTTTGTATAGGTGTAAGGTAGGGGTCCTTTTTCATTCTTTTGGCTATTGACACCCAGTTCTTCCATGCCCATTTATTGAAAAGACTATTTTGTCCCAGTTCAGAGAACTTGAGGGCCTTTTGAAAATCAGTTGACCATTGATTTGGTGGTCTATTTCTGCACTCTCAATTCGATTCCATTGTTCAGTTCTTCTATTTTTGTGTCAGTACCATGCTGTTTTGACCACTGTGGCTTTATAATAGGTTTAAGTCAGGTTTTAAATCCCCTACTTTGTTCTTCTTTTTTAGGATACTTTTAGCTATTTGGGGTCTCTTTCCCTTCCAGATGAATTTGGCAACTAACTTTTCTAAGTCTTCAAAGTAGGTTGTTGGAATTTTGATTGATACTGCTTTGAATCTGTAGACCAATTTGGGTAGAATTGACATTTTAACTATATTTAGCCTTCCTATCCATGAGAAAGGAATGTCTTTCCACCTATTTAGATCTCCTTTAATTTCTTTTATCACTATTATGCAGTTTTCTGTGTACAAGTACTTTATGTCCCTAGTTAGGTTCATTCCTAAGTACTTAATTCTTTTAGTACTATTTTGAATGGAATTTTTTCCTTAACTGACTCCTCAGTTAGGTCATTGCTTTTGTATAGAAACATTACTGATTTTTACACATTAATTTTATATCCCACCACCTTGCTGAATTTGTTTATTAACTCAAGTAACTTTGCTGTAGATTTCTCAGGATTTTCCAAGTATAGTATCATGTCAGCTGAAAATAATGAAAGTTTTCCAGTTTGGATGCCTTTTATTTCTTTGTCCTGCCTGATCGCTCTAGCTAGAACTTCTACCACAATGTTGAATAATAGTGTGACAGTGTGCATCCTCGTCTCATTCCTGATCTTAGTGGGAAAGCTTTCAGTCTCTTTCCATTGAGTATAATACTGGTTATCAGTTTTCATATATTTCCTTATCATATTGAGGTAGTTACCTTTGATTCCTATTATTGAAGTGTTTTTATCAGAAAAGGATGTTGAATTTTGTCAAATGTTTTTTCAGCATCAATTGAGATGATCATGTGATTTTTCCCTTTTGATTTGTTAATGTTCTGTATTATATTAATTTATTTTCTTATGTTGAACCATCCTTGCATTCCCAGTATAAACCCTAGTTCATCATGGTGTATAATCCTTTTAATGTGTTGTTAGATTTTATTTGCTAATATTTTGTTGAGAATTTTTGTATCTATGTTCATTAGTGAGATTGGCCTCTAGTTTTCCTTTCTTAAAGCATCTTTACCCAGTTTTGCTATTAAAATATTAGCTTCATAAAATGAGTTAGAGTTCCTTTTTCCTCAACTTTTTGGAAAAATTTGAGCAGGATTGGTGTTAGTTACTTTTGGAATGATTGATAAAATTCCCCAGTGAAGCCATCTAACCCTGAGCTTTTCTTTGTAGGAAGACTTTTTTTTTTATGGGCAGGCACTGGGAATCAAACCCAGTTCTCTGGCATGGTGGGCGAGAACTCTGCCTGCTAAGCCACCATGGCCTGCCCTGTACGAGACTTTTGATGACTGATTGAATCTCTTTACTTGTGATTAGTTTGTTCAGATCTTCTGTTTCTTCCTGAGTCAGTGTATCTTGTTTGTGTGTTTTGAGGAATTTGTCCATTTCATCTAAGTTGTCTAATTTGTTGGCATATAGTTGTTCATAGTATCCTCTTATAATTTCTTTTACTTCTTCAGGGTCTGTGGAAACACACCCCTTCTCATTTCTGATTTTGTTTATTTGAATTCTCTCTCTTTTTTTCTTTGTCAGTCTTTGTAGTGGCCCATCAATTTTATTGATTTTCTCAAAGAACCAGCTTTTGGTTTTATTGATTCTTTCTGTTGTTCTTTTGTTCTCCCATTCATTTTTCTCTGCTTTAATCTTTGCTATTTCTCTTCTTCTATTTCCTTTGGGATTAGTTTGCTATTCTTTCTCAAGTTCCTCCAGATGCACAGTTAAGTCCTTGATTTTTGCTCTTTCTTGTTTTTTAATACAGGCATTTAAGGCAATAAATTTCCCTCTCAGCACAGCCTTTTCCACATCCCATAAGTTCTGATAAGTTACAGTCTCATTGTCATTCATCTCCAGATAGCTACTGATTTCTCTGTCAGTTTCTACTTTGACCCACTGGTTGTTTCAGATTGTGTTATTTAATTTCCAAATATTTGTGAAAGATCTCATGCTTTGGTGGTTATTGAGATCCAGCTTCATTCCATTGTGATCAGACTAAGTGCTTTGAATTATTTCAATGTTTTTAAACTTATTAAGATCTGTTTTGTGCCCCAGCATATGATCTATCCTGGAGAATGTTCCATGAGAACTAGAGAGGAATGTATATCCTTGTGTTTTGGGGTACAATGACTTATACATGATTATTAGATCTAATTCATTTGTCAGATTGTTTAACTTCTCTATTTCCTTATTGATCTTATGTCTCATTCTTCTATCTATAAGGAGAGTGGTGTATTGAAGTCTCCTTTTATCGTTATTGAAGCATCTATTGCTCCCTTCATTTAAAGCCCTGTGTTTCTGGGATGTATGTGTAACCAGATGCAGGGTACGGGGTGGGGCACAACAGTGCTGTGATGTTGGTGCTTGTGAACTTGGGTGCCCAGCAGCCAAGGAAGGTATAGGTATGCAGGTGTACAGCTCTGGGGTGGGAGCGTAACCTTGGTGTGTGTGGGTCTAGGGCATGGGGCCCTTTGCTCACATGCACAGAGCTATGGAAGTGGGTCAGCATAATGGGCTGGGGGCAGATATGATCTGGCTGTACAGGTGAGTGCTTTCCCAGAGCCTGAGGAGTATGACTGAGGGCCGTGCACATGTGTGAATCTAGGAGTGCTGTAAACTGATGTTCTCAGAGCTGAGGGGCATGACTGGGGTAGTGCCCATGCGTGCCTCTAGGAGTGCCATAAACTGATGCTCAGAGCTCATGGGGGGGTGGGGGGAGTGTGAGGCTGTGCAACACTATGGGCAGGGAGCAGGGGTAGACTGGGTATGGAGGTAAGCGCCCGCAGCCTTTATGAGCTGGCACTAGCCTGCAGGGAACAGGGAGAAGGAGGTAGCGCTCTGGAGGGGCACAGGAGAGGTGGGTTGGGTTGCACCTGGGATGGGATTGTAGGGCAGGTACGTGCTGGAGGTTGGTGAGTTGGTGGTGCCTGGAGCGTGTGGGGTGGGGGCAAGTGACGGGGTTCAGGTGCATGAGGTGTGTGGTGAGTCTCAGATCACGAGGCTGCGCTGATGAGGGTAGCACATTCAAGGAACATGGCTTGGCTTAATTCCTAGTTCCTGTCTCTCCATCCTTGAACTCCTGAGGGCCCCGGGCTTCTGCATTAGGCTCCAGTTTTCTGCTTCTCAGTTCCTCATCTTTTGCAGCTAGGGCCGCTCTACCTGGTGCAGAAGACTCTCCCAGGTCAGTTGCACTCTGGAACCACCGTCTCAGTCCTCACGTCCCTTCTCTAACTTTTCCTTGGAGCAAGGCTGAACTCTATACACCCTAATCTGCCAACTTCCTGGGACTTCTCCATTTTAAGTTTTTTTCCTTGATTCAGCATTTTCTTTGTTGAAAATTTATCAGCTTTCCACACTTTCTGACAAAGTTGGTTATAATGATTTTTACCGTTTTTTTTTTTTTGTTTGTTTGTTTTATGTTTCTGTGATGGGACAGGTTTTTGGAGTCACTTTGCTGATACCACTTCGCGTTTCTGTGGTATACCCATGACAGTATCATGGGTATATACTGTATCTGGGTGAATATGTTTCTGAACCTTATTCTGTTCTTTTATTATATTTTTATCCCTGTATACCATGCAATTGTAATTACTAAAGTTTTTTATTATGTTGTGATAACTAATGGAGAAAATATTTCCAGGCTAGAGTCTTCTTGCCTATTCTTGTCCCTTTATAATCTCATATAAATTTAGAATCAGCTTATCAAGTTCCTTAAAAAAAAAAGGCCATTGAGAATGCTCTGTATATATAAATCAACTTGGGGAGAGTATCTTATAGTTCATGAGCATGGTATATTTCTCCATTTATTTAGGACTTTTATCATAGTTTTCAATAAAGCTTTAGAATTTTGATTTCAATAAGGCTTTAGAATTTTTAGAATTTTGGTGCTATTATAAATGACATCTTTTTAATGTTTGTTTTAAATCTTAGTTGTCAGTAAATAAAACGACAGATTTTTGAATATTGGTATTATGTCCACAATTCTGGTAAACTTTTTATTATATCTCATCAGTTTTCTAAAGATTCCTTTATTTCTTATATATATATATATATATATATATATATATATATATATATGTAATATCTGCAAATAATGGCATTTAAAAATTATTTTACAATCCCACCTTCATGTTTCGGTTTTGTTTTTGTTTTTTGTCTCACTCAGTCCTTCAGGAAAAAGATGATGAAAGGTTGTGATAGCCCTTGCCTAATCACACATCTCAAAAGGACTCTTTTTACCCTTACACTGTTAAAAGTGTTGTTTCTGACAGGATTTTGTTTTTTGTTTTGTTTTGTTTTTTAGATATATTTTATGTTAAAGAAAGCCTTTTAGTTTACACAGATATCATAAATGATGTTGAATTTATTAAACATTTTTCTATATCCATTGAAACAATCATGATTTTTCTCTCCTAATCTGATTGTTTAGAAAATTATGTTAATTAATTCTCAAAGTTAAACTGTACATTCCTGGAATAAAAATTTTGGTCATGAGGTGTTAGCCCTTTGATACACTGCTGGACTTTATTTGCCAATATGCTATGTAGAATTTTTGCATCTATATTCATAAGTATTATTGGCCAGTAAATTTTCTGTTTCCTACTGTCCTTGGTAGGTTTTAGTATGAAGGCTTTGGAAGCCTCTAAAATTGAGTTAGAAAGTGTTTCCTTTTTTGATCTTTCTGTTCTGATCAGAAATAGTTTGTATAAAATAGGAATTATTTATTCCTTGACTATCTGCTATAACTCACCATATAAGTTATCTATGCTATGGACTTAAAAAATTTTTGTTTTACCATTCTTCAATTTCTTGAAAGAATATAATATTATGTAAGAAAATTCCCAATTATTTAATGCTATTTTTCCCCCCAACTCCAAAATATTTCTGATAAAGGTATTTTCATCAGCAACTGAAAGATGGGCCACAGGAAGGCCTTAAGCTTGCTAGTTTTTTTAGTCTGGAACTACTGCTCAAGAAGGGTATAGAACTGATGAAATAGGTCTTTCCAGAAATGAGAGAAGGTGATGACCATAGAAAGAAAGAAATCAACCTCCCTTGTGGAACAAGGAATATAGTTTTCATTGTCATCAATTATATCAGTGTCTGGATGTCACACCACAGACAAACAATTTGAGGTTTCACCTACCTAACTCTTATTCCAGAAAAGAGAATTTCTTTTTAACTTATCACTGAGGTATACTCTGCACTTTTTTGTTCTTTCCAGTAATATTAGATTTTTTTGCTTGAACATTTTACATTAATATTTCTCTGCAATGTCTATAACTTTCCTCTGAGGTAAGCCAGCTCCAATTTGTAGGCAAGGAAATGGATTTCCAACTCCATTAAGGTCTCCAAGTAATGAGGCTGCAGAGACAAAATACAAATTTAAGAACCCTGGAGTTGGAAGGGACTTCAGAAATCATTCTGAGCTTGCACTGAGAAGGTTAATGAGGCTCAGCCAGAGCTGAGAACAAAGCACTTCAGCCAGGGTCCCTTCCATTACCTGGCAGGACTTTCACCAATGAGAGTCCCTTAACTGATGGGTAAGAGGATCAGAATTGTTTTTGTGCAAGGTCTGTGTCAGCAAAGTTTTATCTCTCTCTCTAAGTATCAAGAATATTTCCCCCAGGAGTGAGCAACCCATGGTTAAAAGAGCAGAAGCAATCCTTAATTGGCCTATAAAGGAGCCTGAAATCAGAAAGAAGAAAGTGCTCAAGCACAGATGAATACTTCCTATTCTAAATCTGTTAGCATTTTATAAAGAAATTTTAAAAGTGCCTGCTGGAGTGCCATTGCTGCGGGGTATTGTGGGATCTTCTGCGTCCTGCTATCTATCCTAGGTAGAGGGGTGCCTCTCCTTTTCCCTCTCCCTTTCTCTAAGAGTTTCCCTCTCCCTCTCCCTAAGAGCTGGTTCTCAGCTAGAAAAAGACTGTAGAATCTTTTTAATCCTTTTTCTTGGCATTGCCACTTTTTGAAGCAAAGTTAACCTGGTGTTCTAGTGTGGGCTTTCTTTTTGGTCGATTTAAATATTTTTTTAAAACCTATAAACTGGACAAGAGATAGTTCTACAATGTCCAAATCATTCCAGCAGTCATCTTTCATTAGGGACTCACAGGGTCATGAGCATGACCTATCTGCAGCAGGAATAAGCCTATTGCTGTTGCTGCCCAGTCTTAAGTATGCCAGCATCTCTAGAAGGATGAACCAGGGTACTAACTAAATCTTGGAATGAGTTCTTCATTGAATCAATAAGGAGGTCCTAGTGCACTGTCTTCTGCTAGTACTTCTTCCCTAATTTTCAGGTTATATGCAATATTGGAAGTAGAAGTCCACTCTCTTTGTCTTCTCAACACTGTGGAGATGCAGACCAGACCAGTAACATTTGGCCAGCTTTGGTTTGTCTGCTAGAGAGTTAGATGAACTGAGTCAAAATCCAAAAAACAAGATTATTCCTGAGAATTTGCTCCAAATCCTTCTACAGCTTAAAAGGAGGAGAACTGAAGAAGTCCCTACATTGAGTTATGGTAGAGATGGTAGATCTGCTGCTTGGGAGCCACCATAGAGAGTACCTAGGGATGACTGGGAAGAAAAAAGGCACTTTAGAAGAGATAGTCTTGATGATTGTGGCCCTCATCTCAATCCAGTGCTTGATTATGACCATAGAAGTCCTTTCCAAGAATCTGATTATTATGACTGAATGGATTATGAAGATGAACAATTAAGAGGTGGAAAAGGGTATGGGGATGATTCTTTTTTTGGTGATACCTCGACTAACTATAATAAATTTGACAGTAAATATGAGAGACTATCTATAGATAGTCTATATCTATAGATCTAAAGATGTTTCTCTCTTTGAGAAAAAGAGAGGTGATCCTCAAAGTAGCAATATTGAAGACTTCCAGCAACTCTTACCAAAAGGTTATCTCCATCTGTGCTCTATATGTGACTTGCCAGTCCATTCTAACAAGGAGTAAGTGGAGTCAACGTATCAATGAAGCAAGTCAAAGTCATTGATGTCAACTTCTTTTTGAAATCCTGACAATGATACAGGACACGCAACAATGGATCCATTCATGCTGCAGCAATCTACAAACCCAGTGTCCAAGCTTGCTAGCCACTGGAATGTGATATACCAGGAGCAGGATGGCTTTTAAAGAGGGGAATTTATTAATTGCAAGTTTACAGTTTGAAAGCCATGAAAATGTCCAAATTGGTTCAGGAAGGCCGATGGCTGTCAGGGTTTGTCTCTTAACTGGAAAGGCACAGGTTTCTTGTTTCTCTCCAGGATTCTTGCTTCACGAAGCTCCCTCAGGGGTATTTTCCTTCTTCATCTCCAAATGTCTCTGGCTACTTGGGCTCTCGTAGTTCTCGTGGCTTTCTTGCATATTCTGAAATGTTTCCTCTTTTAACGGATTCCAGTAAATTGAATCAAGACCCACCTTGAATGGGTGGAGTCGCATCTCCCTCCAATCAGAGGTTAATGTCCACAATTGGGAATGTCATATCTCCATGAAGATAATCTAATCAAGTTTCCAAACTACAGTACTGAATAGGGATTAAAAGAAATGGCTGCCTCCACAAGATGGATCAGAATTAAAACATGACTTTTCTAGGGTACAAACTCCATTCAAACAGGTACTTCCAGCAACAGGAATTCTGGACCTCCACCTCTCTCATTTCATCTTGAGGGACTAGGAATGGAAATCTGCAAGGACCAAGACACATGCAAAAAGGCAGAGTGGAAACAAGCAGAGTTGTTCATATCGTGGATTTTCAATGAAAGGAAAACTTGAGGTACCAACTGTTATAGCTGGTGGAACCATTTGGAGTTGAAATTCAAATAATCTGATTCTAAATAAAATTGAGGGCTTTATTCAAATGGCAACCACAGAAGATGCTCAGGCTGCAGTTGATTATTATATAACCACACCAGCATTAGTATTTGGCAAGCTAGTGAGAATTCATTTGCCCCAGAAGTATAAAAGAGTAGAGAAACCTGAAAGGAAGCCAGATCAGAAGTTTGATCAAAAAGCAAGAGCTTAGCAGATATGGCCTCTCTCTCTCAGCCAACATGGCAAGTAAATTCACGGCCCTCCCCACCTCTTTTGGGACATGACTCCCAGGGGTGTAAACCTCCCTGGCAATGTGGGACAGAAATCCTAGAATGAGCTGGGACTCAGCATCAAGGGATTGAGAAAGCCTTCTCAACTTAAGTGGGTAAGAGAAAGATGAGACAAGGTAGGGTGTCAGTGGCTGGGAGATTTCGGGCAGAGTCAAGGGGTTGTCCTGGGGGTTGTTCCTACTCATTGTAAAGCTATCCCCTTTTGAGTTTAAAGTGTATTAGGCTGGAGGGAAGTGCCTGAGGCTGTGGAGCTGTGTTCAAGTAGCCGTGTTTCTTGAAGATGATTGTATAATGGTGTAGCTTTTGTGGTGTGACTGTGTGATTGTGAAGGCTTGTGTCTGATGCTCCTTTTGTTTATGGTATGGACAGATGAGTAAAACATATGGATTAAAAATAAATAATAGGGTAAACAAATGTTAAAATTAAAAAAATGTATATTGGGTGGATGGAAATGCTGGTGGTCGGGGGGTGGGAGAGGTGGGGGGTGTGGTATGCATGAGCATTTTCTTTTTTCTTTTTGTTTTGTTTTCTGGAGAGATGCAGATGTTCTGAAGGGTGGACATGGTGATGAATAGGCTGTGTGATGATGTTGTAAGCCACTGATTGTACGCCATGTATGAAATGTTTGTATGTTAAGAATGTATGTGCTTGTATGTTGTTTTATCAATAAAAATTTTAAAAAAAGATTAGAAAGCCAAAAAATAAAAAATAAAATGAGTAAAAAAAAAGCAAGAACTTGGACATGTGATATATTTCAGTACTTTATTCCATTCTGGCTATTCTGACAGTGCTATCCTCAAACTTGCTGAGCCCTATGGGAAAATAAAGAAATATATATTGATGAAAATGAAAAGCCAAGTCTTTTTTGAGAAGGAGGTCAGAGAAGATACAATGGCAATGGTTGATCATTGTTTGAGAAAGGTCCTTTGGTTTCAGGGGAGATGTGTGAAGGTTGATCTGTCTGAGAAATATAAAAAAACTGAGGATTCCCAACAGAGTCAGTGACTTATTGAAAGAAGATAAATCCCCCTACACCCCCCCCCCAAAATCTTATTTTCCAGATGGCAAAGAATCTCCAAGTGATAAGAAATCCAAAAACTGGTGGGTCACAGAAGACTAAAATTATAAGTGAAGGTAAGGAACAAGAAGAAAAGTCAGGTGAGATCCAAAGAAAGATATAAAAGATGACCAGATAGAAGAAGAACCTAGCATGCTTCTTGAATCTGAAGATGAGCTATTTGTAGATGAAAAAGAGGCAGCAGCACTGCTAGAAAGTGGGAGCTCGGTGGGAGATGAGACTGATCTTGCAAATTTAGGTGATGTGGCATCTGATCAGAAAAAGGAGCCTGCAGACGAAGCTGTGAAAAAAGATGCAGACGCGAAGAAAGTGTTTAAAAGGTGGACAAGATGGAGGAACTTGATCATGAAAATGAAGCAGTGTGGGAAAACAGAATTAAAAGTTAGGAAAATACAGAACCAGGCACTGAATCTGCTGAGAGTGCTGATGATCCAACAAAGATACAAGTGAAAATGTCCCTGTTAGTATTGACTATGTGACACCTAAAACAGATTTTACTCTAAGCTGTGTTCACTTTTATACAAATGAAGTGCAAAGAAAACTCATTGCAGCAGCCTTCCTCGTTATCAGAAATTGAAGACATTTCTGAATAAATTGGTAGAAGAATGCAGGCAGGAGAAGGACACATAAGATATTCAAGAACCTTAAAGATTTCAAAAGAAAATAATATTTTTTTGTTTTTAATGTTAACTTTTTTAAATACAGTACTAATAGAAAAAATACTGTACTCTTTTTTTTAGTGGAAAAAATAATAGATGTCTGTTCAAGTATTTAAGTGTTATAGCAAAAATACATATATGGTTAAGTTAATGAAGAATAGTTTTTGTTTTATCTGAATGGCAACAGACAAAAGTACTTTGTAGAGACTGACTCCGTAAGCTACTTAAGATAACTTGCACCACTGAGAAAAGGATGTAGAAACATTCAGAGAAATTAAATTTAGTATTCCAGGCTTCAAAGAGATGTCAAAAACTTTGAATTCCACTCAATAAAGAACAAAACCAATTGTTCAGAAAAAAAATGCCTGCTGGCTTAGGAGTCTCTGATGTTTTACAGTTCACAGAGCACTCCTTTCCTTTAATGCAATTCCACCAACCTTTGGCTCAAACTTCATTTAGAATCTGATGCTCAGAGCTGCAGATATCCACAGGACACCGGCAGTATGTCATGGGAGACAAACGTGTCCAGCCTCTGACATACATGACAGAGCATGACACAAACAAGTGTCCCTTATCTGGTTGGAGGTGGGAGGACCGGAGCACAGCGAGCTTCTTAGAAACAGCCTCGTAGTCAGGACATTTGAGCGGGATGGGAGCAGGCGATGAGATTTCAACAGACTCCATGGGAGGCCAGCCCCCAGCTTGGAGGTGAGCAAGGGGGCTGAGACGGGGACCTGGGAGGTGGCAGGTCTGCTCGCCAGTGCGTGGCCTTAGGTGTGCTCCCCTTAGGAAGACGGGGTGATCCCAGGACTGAGCCCAAAGGGCTACTGTGAAGATGGAGTAGGGAAAGCCCTCGCACAGGGCCAGCCCTGGATAATGGTCACCTGCCAGAATTTCAGAAAACCCTAAGTAGCATCATGAAGCTGGCCAGGTGATGGGGCCGTCGTGTCCGTATGCGATAACCTGGACTTCATCATTTTGACGAGGAGAAAGTTTCCCAGCAGGGCGGTAAGATGGTCGGATCTGAGTTTCTGGAAGAAGTCGGGTAGTGGTTTAACAGGAGAAAGACCAGAAGCAGGGGTGGACAGAGAGCGCCTCCCACCAGTCAGTGTGAGGGAGGATTTAAAGGGGTGCACGTTTTCTTTGTCTCTTCCCCCACCAGGCGGGAAGTCCCGGCCCCCTTCCTCTCCTGTTTGCACCACGAACGTGTAGCACGAGTGAACTGACTAAAGGGCGACTCACCCAAAATCCCGCTGCAGGGTGGGAAAGGATCATTCACCCGTTCCACAGAGAAGAAAAGCTAAACTGCGGGAGGCTCGGGGCCTTGCCCACAGCCCACGGGAAGAGGCTTCGCGGGACCAGGGAAGAGGACATTCCAGTCTTTGTGCAGGAGTCTAGCCCATTGAACTGGCGGGTTTAATTCGTTCACCTCAGACCAAGAACGGAAGACTAGGGTTCTGGAAAAAAAAGAAAAAGGAAAAAAAAGTAGCCCAAGACCTGTTGGAATACTACCGATGACGATGACGATGACGGTGGTGGTGACAATTCGAATTTAAACGTGACAATTCAGCTATTGCACACTAGGTGGCAGCACAGTGCGCGGTTTTGAAGGAAATGGTAGCGATCGCAGCCCTCAGTACACACCAGGCCCCACCTAGCGCTTGGCGTTTCTTATTTTATTTAAGCCTCAAAACCATTCAATACTGTAGAATAAAATATCTAGCAAAAAAAAAGAGATAAAATCCCCAGTTGCAGAAACCTAATGCCATCAACCTTCCTGCTGCCAGAGGGCAGGATGTGGAGGGAGGTTGGCATTTGGCTGCTCGCCTGGCCCTGAAGATGCTCCCTGGGGGAAGCCTGGAGTTCTAGAAACCCCCTAACTAGGGGTTTCTCTTAGTTGAGAAAGTGTAGACAGGACATAACCTTCCCCTGGGCCTCAGAATGGACTAGGGCACCTGCCCTCTGCCTTCCTTCCTCACCCTGCACTTGGGCTGTGCCAGGCCTGGCCTGGCCACATCTGCCAGCTGGGCCTGCCAAAGCCTTGCTCCCTCCTCCTAGGACCTGCCATTTCATAGCAGATATTTACTGAGCACCTACTGTGCACCAGCCAAACCAGCTCCAGACCCCTCGTCCTTCACCCCCACATGGCCCATTGCTGCTGTCCCTCCAGCTCCAGATTCCTTGGGTCTCCACTGGCTGTCCCCAAGCCCAGCTGCCCAGGGCCTACCCAACCATCTCCCTTCCCAAGACAAAAGTGCTTGTCCTGGTGGTGCCCAGTGCTTGAAGATGCATCCCGGTGTCCCTGGTGTGTGGTGAAGGGTGGACGTGCTTTCTCCCAGGCTGGGTCTTGAAGGCTAAAACTGTAGGCTCAGGGGAGGCCAGCGTCGGCAGCCCTGTCCTAAGTCTAACCCCACGGTAGGCTCGGGCCCTCAGTTATGTGGGCTCTTGGCTTGGAGCTTCCCAAACCTCACAAGTCTCTGGTGACTGCTCCTGGATTTGCTTGAACTTCATTTGTATAACATATAGATAGATATAAATAACAACAACAATAACTGCTGATTGTTATGAGCACTTTACACAGATTAACTCCTTTAACTCTTACATCAACCGAATGAGCAGATAAAATCACTATCCCATTTGGTAGAAGAGGAGACTGAGGCCAGAGACTTTGTTTTCCCAGAATCCCAAAGCTAAGCTCTCTGATTCCAGAGCCTGTGCTTCTCTCTAGCCCACTCAGTTTTCCCCACAAATCCAAACCGACACCCTGTTGGGTATTCATTTGACCTTGGTTGTAAAAATCAGACCCCCATGCCCCAGCCCTTCTGTTGAAGGAGCCCAGATGCTTCCTGACCTAATGCTGCCAGTCCAGTAGTTGGGGGAAGGGGCCACAGAAGCCCAGGAGTCTTCTGTGGCCTTTGATCCATTGCATTTTGTTCTTACACAAATAGCCTGTGTATGTTAATCTTAGAAAAAGAAACAAAGTATTGATAGAATCCCTTGAGAGACTGGAGAAAAAAATACGAAACTATTAAACTTTCCCTCGCGGGAAACCTGTGGAACTCTCTCAAGCATTAGTGACTCCCAATAAAATTGGCCAAGAGGCAAGCCCTTGATTTTGAGGCTTGCCTTTAAGCTTATTTCTGTAGCAGAAAAACTGAAGACTACCTATAATTATGCCTAAGAGTTGCATCCAGAAAACCTCTTTGATTGCTCGGATGTGGCCTTTCTCTCTCTAAGCCCAACTCTGCAAGGAAAATTATTACCCTCCCCATACATGGGACATTATATTCGGTGGTAAAGGTCTCCCTGACAGCATGGGACATGACTCCCAGGAAGGAGCCTGGCCCTGGCACCGAGGGATGGACAGCGCCTTTTGAACTAAAAGGGGGGAAAGAAATGTTACAAAATAAGGTATCAGTGGGCGGGCCACAGTGGCTCAGCAGGCAGAGTTTTCACCTGCCATGCTGGAGACCCAGGTTCAATTCCCAGTGCCTGCCCATGCAAAAAAAAAAAAAAAGTTATCAGTGGTTAAGAGAGTTCAAATGGAGCTGAGAGGCTACTCTGGAGGCTACTTTTGTGCAAGCTTCAGCTAGATATTTCTAATTGCCATGATTTGCCAAACACCAACTGACATCACTCCTGTTAACCCTAAAGAACACCTAGAGCTCTGAGACTCTACCAAAGTTTCATGTATTAAGTTTACTTTCCTGAAACCTATCATCTCCAGAGAGTTCCTAGGCCAAATGTGTCCTGAAACCCAGAGGGGCCAGGCTCTCCAAGAATATCAACTAATTCCATTTCCCTGTTGTTTCTTTGTTTTTTAAGATGCACAAGTTTTTATTGTCCACCCATCCCCAAAGGGCATCTGTTGCCTCAATGCCTCAGAACTTTGGTGTTGTTGGTCTCAGATACCACTTGGCAGTCCGCGGTCCTGTGCATGGTGGTCTTGTGGATGGTTTCATGGAGTTGCTGCTGTCCAGGGTGTCACTGAGGCTGGGGTCCTCCCCATCTCCTAACAGGCATCGGTAGGTGGTGATCTCAGCCTTCAGCTTTACCTTGATGTTCAGGAAGGCCTCGTACTCCTGGGCCTTTGCCTGAGTCTGTGCCTGGCGCTGCCCCTTTGCCTGAGTCTGTGCCAGCTGCTCCATCTGAGGGCTTAATGGGCTTCCACCTCCCTCAGGCTGTTCTCCAAGCTGGATTTCAGGTATCTCAGAGAATCCAGGAAGATTTCCAAGGACTGGACAGAATGACTTAGCTCCATGAATGTCATTTCAGCAGCTCCTGTTTCAGCAGAGTGAGAAGTGACTGAGAAGTGGCGTTCTCTTCAACCTGCTGAGACCAGCACTTACCCAGCTCCACTTGGTTCTTCTGAGCCAACTCATCATACTAGGCCTGGATGTCTGCCATGATCTTGCTGAGGTCCTGAGACTTGGGGGCATCCCCCTCCCTGGTCAGCCCAGAACTGGCAATCTGGACTTGTAGGCCCTTGCTTCCTCCTCATGGTTCTTCTTCATGAAGAGTAGCTCCTCCTTGAGAGTCTCCATCTCCATCTCCCACTGCAGCCGAGTGATGTTGGTGTCATCAGTGGCCTTGCAGAGCCCATGGATGTCATTCTCTACATGAGTGCATGGCCAGCTCAGTCTCCTACTTGACTCTGAAATCATCGGCACCCACTTGGGCATTGTCAATCTGCAGAAGGATGCAGGCATTGTCCACAAAATTTTCAAAGATGTGACCCCTTAGTTCCTTGATGGTCTTTAGGTAGTGGCCCCAGTTCCTGACCTGGGGTCCCTTCTTCTCCAGATGTTCCTGAATTTTGCCCTCTAGTCTCCAGTTCTCAGTCTCCAGGCTCCTCACCCTCTCCAGGTAGGAGGTCAGGTGGTTGTTCAGGTCCTGCATAGTCCCCTTCTTGCCCTGGATGCCCTCCGTTCCTGCCAGACCCCCCGCCATCCCACTGGCCAGGTCCCCGGCCTCCCAGCCACCCCAGGAGCTAGAGGAGTAGGACACGGGGATTCGGGAGCCCGAGCTGCGGACCCCCACATAGACACTGGCCGTGCAATTGGCCGGCCAGACCCGAGATTAGAGGCCAGGGATTAGTAGCTGGCAGAGAAGGTGATGGAGTGGGTGGTGAAGCTCATGTTGTCCAGGGAGGAAGGCGAGATGCTGGGACTACGGATATGGCCACCCCCTTCTTATATTGTTGACACACCTTCTTAACATAAAAAAGTTAGACTGGGCATAGCCTAAAGGCCCCTATAACTGGGAGTAGGATCAAAGAAGGAAGAGGTATAGCAGAGAAGATAGGATTTAGCAAACAAGTATGACTGCTGAGTCACTATAATGGTACATCTTTTAGCTTCCAGTGTTTTGGAGCAGCTAAAAGGAAAAACCTGAAAATGTGGAGTGGTAACCCATGCCAAACTGTGAAATATGTTCTGTAGCTACTTGTTAAAACATACTTTGAAAATTATTGCTTTTATATATGTGTCTGTTTTATTTTTCACAATAAAAAAGTTAAAAAGAAAGAAACAAAGTCACCAGGTAATCAAAGCTGCAGGTTGAGTGAGAAGGAATCTGCTGGAGCAGGGAGATCTCAAGACAGAGAGTAAGTAGGAGAGTCTTCAAATAGCAGTGGTTACGGCCGCTTAAAAAAGCAACTAGGGGATTTCGGGTGGGAAGCTCCGTGATCCTTTGATGTTTCCATTTTTTTATTGCATAGGAGATCGTACATATTGGGGAGTAGATACACATTGGTTAGTATAGTATACTTATCCATTTTTAATAGGCTGCCCCTACTGGACTAAACTGAGATAAGCTTATTATTAAATGCTGCAAGAAATTGCAACTTATTGGGAGTATGTTCTACTTTCTCAGAAAGTCCCATCCTTGTTCAAATTTTATCTTTTGGAAAGCCCCTGTCATTTCTCAGAAAGGGGTTGCTCCCGGCAAGTCCCAATGCAGGTGGCCTTTTTGTTTGTTTGTTTTGTAATCTCATTTAATGCCCATATGTGCATTCATATGGTCACATCTGGATTTGAACTGCCTTTATATTTTCTTAGAAAACTATACATTGTACTTCCATGGGCCTTACAACACCTTTTGTAGCTCCCTTTTTCAGTGCCAACATGTAGGCAGGCTTTGGGTGTCTTGGGGATACTTATTGATTGTGGGACCCCCCTGAAGGAGGATAAGTGGGATGCTTTCCTACTCACTTTTTGTCCTCGTGACTGCTAGCACATAGGAGAGGCCCAAAAAAGTGTTAGTTGACCCAAAATAAAGTGTGAGCACATCCTCGAGTGCAGAGTACAGGTTCAGTCAAGAGTGCACCTTCTTTTGACGCCTTGCCACTCTTGCTTCCTGGGTGCTTGCCCCTTACCTTCGCTGCCCCCTGCTGTGTCCTGGAGCCTCCACTCCTGTCATAACTAGCAAGACATTTTAAAACAAAACAAACACCCTATTCATTATTCAAAGCAAAAAATGGATTTAGACAATGCAGAATGATGGGGCTTAAGAAAGCAAGTAGCAGGAAGAATTGACCTAGTCTGCACAGCTAAGAAAGCTTCCCTAAAGAGTTGGGACCTAAGGGCCCAGTATGGGTTAATCAGGAGCTTTTCGGGTAGGGGCAAAGGTCCTAAGGCAGGAAGGAGCCAGTGAAGTGCCAGGAAGTGCAAGCAGAGTGGGGGATGATGGTACAAGAGGACTTAGAATGGAGCCATGGGCCAAACCCTTCTGGGATTAGAAGTCTAGGGCAAAGATTTTGTTTTTTACTGTAAATCTATGGGAAGAGTTTCAAGCAAGGCAAGATATAATCATATTTCACTTTCCTGAATATCATTTTTGCTTCTTTGGAAAGAACCTCCTTCCAAAGTGAGTAGGTGGAGAGGAGTAGAGAAATCCAATAGATGCTTAGGAGGTAAAGTGAACTGAACTGGATAATTGGTTGGAAGTGGAGGGCAAGTCTGCATGAAGGATGCCTCCTAGATTTCTGACTTAGAGAACTGGATGGTCTATTTTTTTAGGACTAGGATGATGAAGAAGGATGGTTTGGCGGAGGAGACTGTGAGTTTAATGACTCAGCTTTGAGAGCTTCAGTTCGCTCTTCTCTAAAATGGAGATAATAAACGCACCTCATAGGGACCAGGTGAAATTAAACTAGATTCCAAATGCTAAGCATGCTGAGGGCCCTGTGAGTGCTGTCTGCCCTTTGGCTCAAGAGGCACAGGAGGAGGGGTTCCTATGCTCTTGACCTCATTGCACAGACCCTCTCTTGCATGGCACTTATCATAGCTGTCATTTCACATTCGTGTGGTTCCCCAAATAACGTTTGTCTCCTCACTTGATCCTAAGTTCCAAAAAGGCAGAGACTGAATATGATTTTTTTCCACACATATCCCCAACACTGAGCTTTGGGATGAAAACATACGAAAGGCTGGAACATGAAAGTCTCACTCCCACAGAGCCTCATTCCTGCCCACCTCTGCACACCTGCCACAGGTACTCAGGGATACCCTGCCATGGATCCTTATTAGCCAGGTCCTGGCAAGCCATGCAGTTCTTCAGATTTCACTGCTAGAAAGCAAACCAACGCTCATCTGGAGCCTACCCCAGACGTCTCCAGAAGTTCTTTGGAAATATGCAGCAGACATTTCCCAGCAACACAGCAAGCCACTGTGCTTGGAGGTGCCACAGGCTCATTTGTTGCCCCTTTCGTGCACCCATTTCCTGTCACTGCTTCCAAAGAACCTGGGTTTCCACACTGTCCAGTCTTATTATTTGAAGATGAGCCTGTGAAGCAGAGAGGGAGATTACATAAAGAAAATTCAAATTATTTTAAAACAACATATGAACCATTGATTTCCACTGCCTCCCTCAGAGAACATTTATGTGGCCATCTATCTAGCAATAAAACCATCTGATTTAGTGGGCTTATTTTCATTCTTAATTTGCTCCTATAGTTCTTCTCTTCTAGGTGCTTGTGTGGCTTTCATTCCCTGCTTGTTATTATTTCTCATGTTTTATCTCTGACAAGATAATAAACACCTCACGGGCTGTGTGCTGGTTTGAAGCTGAATGCACCCCAGGAGGACATATTCTTAAATGTAATCCATTCCTGTAGGTACGGACCCATTGTAAGTAGGACCTTTTGACGAGTCTCCTTCAGTTAAGATGTGGCCCACTTTGTTCAGGATGGGCCTTAATCCTCCTACTGGAGTATTTTATAAATGGAATGAACACACACACGGAGAGAGAGAGAGACAGCCACAGAAGCAAGAAGCTGAAATGAACAAAACCCGGAAGAGAAGGGAAAGCCAGCGGATGTCGCCATGGGCCCTGCCATGTGACAGAGGAGCCAAGATCACCAGCAGCTGGTCTTTGGGAAGGAAGTATTGCCTGTTGATGTCTTGATCCGAACGTTTTCTTAGCCTCAAAACTGTAAGCTCATAAATTCCCATCGTTAAGCCAAACCATTTCATGATATCGGCTTTCAGCCACCTAGGAAACTAAAACAGGCTTGAACCATTTCCTAACGACGTATCTTATAAACGTTCTCAGTAAGTACTTTCGGCTGATCCATCTGGCAGCTTATCTTTGAAAAAGCAGGGAACTCTCTAAGGGAGGGAGAGGGAATGGAAATGAGGAATGTATACCAGGATAGCCCCTCCAGATCACAGAGCACTAGCTCATCAAATCAAAGCCAAGTGGCAGGAGCCAGGAAATCCCTTTCATTCATTGGAATTTATATGGTGAATCCTCTCTTTGTTTGGTCTGAGTGTGGATATCAGCCTCTGAACTGACTGGTTCAAACGTCACAATCCAATATGTAAGATATTGCCCTCCTGGTTAGTGGTAGATGTTTTCAATCCTGCTTCTTTCCCTCTCTACAGCTCTTGGTTGCTAAGTGCAGTTGTTTCCTGGAACCTCTTCAATGAGTAAAAAGCCACGGGAAAATGGCCAAAGAGGAGCTTATGGGAATGGACTTCAATCTTGGAGGATGGGGTCAGCTCAGGTGATTCTGCCTGTTCCATCTGTGTCAGTCTCTGTCACAGTTTCTTTTAGGCCTTCATAAAGGGGCAAGAGTCTTCATCTTTCCACTCTTCAGCTAGCTCTGTTGACAAACGTAAATCTTAAGTATTCGACAGGAGGAGCAGAAAGGGATAAAACTAATTTTAGCATTAGGATGAAGACCCCACCCGGAGTCAGGGGTGGAGGTAAATAGAAATGCCCTGAAACCCCATAGGTTTCATCATTGTCCAACGGAGAGCAAGACAATCTTCTGGGAGAATTTGGCCAGCTAACCTGGAACTCCTGCATGCCCTGCAGGTCCCAAGTCCCAGTATCTCCCTACTGAGATGCTACCTCTTCCTAGTCCCATCACCTCACCTGTTGTGGGTAGGAACGGCAGTGTGGGATGTGGCAGCAGATCACTGTAACCACAGTGCCTAAATTTCAGCAGGAGAGGAGAGTTCGCGTCCAGCTTCCATAATGAAGCCTGAACCCCTGGACACCTCATTGACCACTCAGGTTTCTGCCTGTCCACCAGGGTCAGCAACAGGTCCAGCACTCCTCCCGGCCACTGCAGATTCAGAGCTTCTCTTTACTCCTCCTCTGGACCGCTCTCCCTTTGACTACAAGTCTGTGCCCTCAAAATAAGTGGATTCTTGACAGAGTCTTAAGACAGATTCACTTTGTATTTCACTGTTTTGGGAATGTTGAAACCATTCTGTTGTCCTCTCTCACTGCACATGCAAATGCTTATGAAGCAAATAGCATTTAAATTTTAAGAGATAATTTTGTAATTATTTTCCAAGTTTTTCTTTGCTTCTTGTGCCTTTTTAAAATACTGGTGATTCAGGACCACATTCTCATTGTACAAAATTTTAAAACATGGAAATAGACTAAAACATGGAAATCTCTTTTATTGCTCGTCTCAGACGTGAGCGCTGTTAACAAGATGGAGATGCTTCCTGTCTTATTTCTTAGCATTTATACAGATGGATGGATATAGGTACTTTTTAATTTTCTTCATGTAAATAGTGCTATACTATGTGCATTGTTCTGCTACTTGCTTCTTTATATATCAATCTACCTTCAAAACTTATTTCTGTTCATATGAAATAATAACATTATTACTTTTAAAGTCCTGCATCATATTTCATAATGGGGATGGATTATACATAATCTACTAAACTACTCCTTGAAAGATAGGTTGTTTCCAAGAAGAATTATGAGAAATGTTTCAATCATAGCTTTGAACAACAATCTTTGTGCATGTAAATATTTATGAAGGCCTAATTCCTAGAAATATAACTGTTGGGTCATAGGATATTTGCATTTTTTGTGTTTTAGTGAAGTATAAGTCACATACCATAAAAATTAGCCATTGATTAGTAACATGTGTGTAGAATTATGTAAGCATAGCCACAGTTTTGTTTTAAATTAAGACATCTCATGCCCGTTTGCAGTCACTGCCAACTCCACCCACACTCCAGCCCTAGGCAACTGTTATTCTACTTTCTGTCTCTATATTTGGTTATTCTGGACATTTTATAAAATGGAATCATACACTATGTAGTCTTTTGTGTCTGGCTTCTGTCACTTAGCATAATGTCTTTGAGGTTTATCCACATTGTAACACATATCAGTATTGCATTCCTTTTTATGGTCAAATAATAAATAGTCCATGTTATAGATGTACCATGTTTTGTTTATCCATTCATTGGTGGGACATTTAGGCTATTTCCACTTTGTGGCTGTTATGAATAATGCTGCTATAAACATTTGATACAGGTCTTTGTGTGAATGTATATTTGCCTTTCTCTTTAATATATACTTAGGAATGGAATTGCTGGGTCATACGTTAAATTTGCTTTTAACTTTTTAAGAAAGCAAACTTTTTTTTCCAAAGTGACTATACCATTTTGCATTCTTATAGTAATACTAGAGATTCAATTTTTTTGCATCCTCAACAACACTTGTTATTGTCTGCCCTTTTATTAGATCTGTTCTAGTATGCGTGAGTATGTGTGTTTTTTTAATTGGCTTTACCAATTTGCACTCCTACCAAAGGTATATATGATAATGTGTTTTTCCACATCCTCACCGATCATAGCTATCATCAGTCTATTTGATTTTTGTTCTGTGAATATGTGTGAAAAATTACCTCACTGTTATTAGGGACACCCAAATCAATAAGACAAGCCCTTGATCCTGAGGCTTGCTCTTGTGAAGCTTATGTAGGTAGCAGAGAAGCTTAGCCTAACTATACGTATGCCTAAAAGTTACTTCTGAAGGACCTCTTTTGTTGCTCAGATGTGGACTCACCCTCTCTAAGTGCAACTCTGCGAGTCAAATCATTGTTCTCCCCTCTATGTGGAACATGACATCCAGGGGTGAAAGTTTCCCTGGTGGCTTAGGAGATGACTCCCAGGGATGAGTCTGGCCCTGGCATTATAGAATCAACAGTGCCATCCTGGCCAAAAGGGGGAAAAGAAGTGTAACAAATAAGGTATCAGTGGCCGAGAGAGTTCAAACAGAGTCTAGAGGCTACTCTGGAGGTTGCTCTTATGCAAGCTTCAGTTAGATATTGCTACCTATCATAACTTGCCAAACTCCAACCAAAACCATTCCAGCCAATCCTATAGAATGTCCTAAGGCAATATATAAGATTCTACAAAGATTCCACGCACTAGGGTAACTTTCCAGAAACCTACAGCCTCCATATGGGTCCCTGGACCAGATAAGACCTGAAACTTAAAGGAGTCAGCCTCTCCAGAACATAAACTAATTCCATTTCCCTACCACAGATTATTGACAGCCCTTCCAACATGAGAAAGTTAGAATGGGCATAGCCCAAATACCCCTAAAGAGTGGTATAGAAAGATCAAAGGTGGTAGTGGAGTTATACAGAGAAGGTAAGGTTTAACAAACAAGTATGATTGCTGAATCATTATGTTGATATTTCTTTTAGTCTCCAGTATCTTAGAGCAGCTAGAAGTAAAAACCTAAAATTGTGGAATTTAGGAACCCATACCAAACTCTGAAATCTGTTCTGTAACTAATTGTTGTGCTGTGCTTTGAAATTTGTTGTTTTTTTATTTTTTTGTATATAAGTTATTTTTCATGAAAAAGAAAAAAAAAGTCCATTGTGATGATAAAAAAATATTTATTTCTTCTAGCCTCCATTATTCTAGAGCAGCTAGAAGGAAAAATCTGAGATGATGGTATGGTAGCCTATAACAGACTCTGGGATCTGTCCTGTAACTAATTGTTGAGGAGTGCTTTGAAAACTATTGCTTTTTTCTTTCTTTGCTTTGTATATATGTTATATAACACAATAAAAAGAAGTTAAAAAATTACTTCGTTGTTTTAATCTGCACTTTCTATATGCTAGTGGTATTTAATATCTTTTTATATGTTGAGGAGCCATTTGCATTTCTTATTCTGTGAACTGCTTCTTCATATTTTTTATTGAATTGACAATTTGTAGGTATTCTACATATTACCCATTTTTACTGTATATCTAGTGTATCTTATTCTATTTCTTATCTTTTTTTATGTCTTTATTCTAAAACCTGTTTAATAATCACTAGTTAAATCTATCATTTTCTTTATTACAGATTTTAAGCTATACTTCTTACTTAGGAAGGCCTCTCCCAAGTTTATAAAAAATGTCCCCTTCTAATACTTCCATGGTTTTATTTTTATAGTAAATGCTTTAATAAATTTGGAAATTATTTTTATATATGGTGTTAGTCGGGAGGGAGGGAGGATATTTATTTGGATCCAATTTCCACAAATCTTTTCACTCAGTTGTTAATCCTTTCCCTACTAACATAAAAATAAAATTCCACCTTGGTATAAAGTAAATTTCAATATGTAAGTGAGTTTCTTTCTGGACTTTATATTCTGTTCCATCTTTTTGTCTACTCCTGGACCAACATCAGAGCAGTTAAATTACCATTGTTTGAAAGTGTGTTTTGGTATTAGGTAAGACAAGTCTTCCAATTGTTTAAAAAAAAAATGACCCAATTATATGTTATATATATATATGTATGCATGTATAGTTTAGCATATTAAACAAGTTGAAAGTGAAAAAATGGAAAAGAAAATTCCATGCAAAGAGTAACCAAAAGAGAGGGGGTGTATACCAGTTTGAAGCTATTACATAGCCAAGAAAAACCAGTCCTTTAATCCTTATTCAGTACTACTGGGAGGAATCTTTTTTATTCTTTCCATGGAGATATGGCACACCCAATTATGGGTTGTAACTTTTGATTAGATGGTTTCCATGGAGATGTGTCTCCACCCATTCAAGGTGGGATTGCTTACTGGAGCCCTTTTAAGAAGGAACCTTTTGGAAAAAGCTTTAGAGCCCCAGAAACACCAGAGCCCACACAGCCAGAAAGCTTTGGAGATGAAGTAGGAAAACACCCCAGGGGAGCTTCATGAAACAAGAAGCCAGCAGAGAAAGTTAGCAGACCTTACCTGTGCCCTTCCAGTTGAGAGAAACCCCAAACTTCAGTGAAGGTGATCTCTTGTTGGTACCTTAATGTGGACATTTTCACAGCCTTAGAACTGTAAACTTGCAACTTAATAAATTCCCCTTTTTAAAAGCTGTTTTGTTTCTGGTATATCACATTCTGGCAGCTTTTGCAAATTAGAACAGGGTGGTTATACCAATATCAGATAAAAATAGACATTAAGCTCAAAACTGTTACAAGAGAGAAAAAAAGGACACTATATATTGATAAAAGGGTCAGCCCAGCAAGATGGTGTAACAATTACATGCACCTAACAGAGTCAAAAATTTATGAAGCAGGTGGTTCCATAAGAGGCTAGGGGTGGGGTTGCCATATGATCCTGAAACCCTGTTGCTCAGTCTATACCTGGAGGAACTGAGTGTGGGAACATGAATGGACATTTGCACACTGGTGTTTATGGCAGCAGTGTTCATGGCCCACAATGGATGGAGGTGGCCTAAGGCTACAACGACAGAGGAATCAAAAGGGGAATTAAGGCGTAAACATACAATGGACTACTGACTGGCCGCAAGAAGGAATGAAGTTGTGAGGCATGCAACTAGGTATATGAACCTTATGGACTGTACATTGAATGAGTTGTCAGGAACAAAAAGACAAATATTATCATGCCTCAATTATATGGAGTAACTATAATAGAAAAAACAATGAATTGAAGTCAAGAACATAGGTTGTCAGGTTGGGGCCTATTGTAAAGGGTCCTAGATTGTAAGCTCTTACAGCAGTCACAAATTTTCAGGAGGTGTAACTGAAATTTCTAAGTTCTGAGACACTGAGCTGTTTGCTTATAACCTGGTTGTTCCCTGTAACTTTGGGTATTTTTATGACAGCTGAGACTCAGAGTTAGAGCCCTGAAGCTATGAAAGTTAGCAGAATCCCATACAGGAAGTGTTTTAAAAGTTGAAAAAGTGATCAGACTTCAAGTAGAGATATGAAGGAAGCTGATCTGGATAAGACTAAGGTAAAGCAGAATACAGGGTAAAGAATGATATCGTCCATAATTTAAAACTTCAACTTCCGTGTGAGACCAAAGGGAGAGACGCTTATTGGGTGCAAAATTTATATTTAACTAATTTAACTTGTATGGTCAGTTTAGTTGAACACTTTAAGTACATGGAATCTTGAATAGGGTGGGAGATTTTGTTGCTTTGTCCAGGTCAGTATGCTGCCCCCATGTATCCCAGAGTAATTTGGGCAGTGAATAAAGAAGTATTTGCAAAGTCCCTTTGGGGAACTGGGAAGAAAGGAGGAAATATTCAACTAGCCCATTTGGAGAATTTCTGGTATTCTTGCAGGCAGTGGGGACAACCAAATCAATAGACTGGGCCCTTGATCTTGGGGTTTGCCCCTATGAAACTTATTCCTGCAAAGGATAGGCTAAGCCTACTTAAAATTAGGCCTAAGAGTCACTCCAGAGAAACTTTTTTGTTGCTCAGATGTGGCCCCTCTAAGCCAATTCGGCAGGTGAACTCATTTCCCTCCCTCCCATGGGACATGACTCTCAGGTGTGTAAACCTCCCTGGCAATGTGGGACAGAACTTCTGGGATGAACTGGAACCCAGCATCAAGGGATTGGGAAAGCCTTATTGACCAAAAGAGGGAAGAGAGAAATGAGACCAAATTAAGTTTCAGTGGCTGAGAGATTTCAATCAACAGGTTATCCTGGAGGTTAATTTCATGCATTATATCAATATCCCATTTTAGTTTATGGGGTATTGGAGTAGCTGGAGGGAAGTACCTGAAACTGTTGAGATGTGTTCCAGTAGCCTTGATTCTTGAAGACAGTTGTATAGAGATATAATTTTTACAGTGTGACTGTGAGATTATGAAAACCTAGTGTCTGATGCTCCTTTTATACAGAGTATGGACATATGAATAAAAAATATGGAATAAATAAATAAATAATAGGAGGATGAGGGGTAAAATAAATTAGGTAGATGGAAATAGTGGTGGTCATTGAAAGGAAAGGGCAAAGGGCATGGTATGTATGAAGTTTTTTGTTTTTCTTTTTATTTCTTTTTCTGGAGTGATGCAAATGTTCTAAGAAATGATCATGGTGATGAATACATAACTATGTGATTTTATTGTGAGCCATTGATTATATACCATGTTTGGACTGCATGTGTGTGAAGATTGATCAATGAAAATATTTTTTTAAAGTAGAGAGGGAATTAGCTGGAATGATTTACTGTGAGAAGAACTCAACTGACCAGATATGACCAGCTTTGAAGATCAAAGAACTGTGCCATGAGCCAAGGAATGGGGGTGGGGGGCAGTCACCAAAAGAGGGAAAAGGCAGGGAAATAGATTCTCCTTTAGAGACTCCAGAAGAAACATAGCCTTGCTGACATCTGACTTCAGCCCAGTGAGACCCATTTCAGGCTTCATACTTCCAGAACTATAAGATAATAAATTGGTAGTGTTTTAAACAAAATTAAATACTTTTATGCTTCAAGCACTTCAATAAAGTAAAAAGACAGCATGCAAAATGTGAGAAAATATTTGTAAGCCACATACACAATAAGGATTTAGCATCCAGAATATATAATGAAATCCTACAACTCAGCAGCAAAAAGACAAATGAGTAATGAAAATACAGACAAAAGACTTAAATTTTACCTTTCCTTGAAGATATACAAATGGCCAGTAAGCACATGAAAAGATGCTCAACATTATTAGTCAATAGGGAAATGCAAATCAAAACTATAATGAGATACCATGTCACACCCACTAGAATGGCTACTATTAAAAATGAAAAATGGCTAGTGTTAGAGAGGATGTGGAGAAATAAGAACATTCATTCATTGCTGGTGTTCTAGTTTGCTAGCTGCCGGAATGCAACACATCAGAGACAGATTGGCTTTTAATAAAAGGGGATTCATTTTGTTAGTTCTTTAGAGGAAAGGCAGCTAATTTTCATCTGAAGTTCTTCCTTACGTGGGAAGGTTCAGGGTAATCTCTGCTGGCCTTCTCTCCAGGCCTCTGGGTTCCAACAACTTTCCCCGGGGTGATTCTTTTCCACATCTCCAAAGGCCTGGACTGAGCTGCGAGTGCTGAGATGAGGTATGCTGAGCTGCTTGGGCTGTGCTACGTTGCGCTCTCTCATTTAAGCACCAGCCAATTAAGTCAAATGTCATTCATTACAGCAGGCATGCTTCCTAGCCGACTGCAGATGTAATCAGCAACAGATGAGGTTCAAATACTATTGGCTCATGTCCACAGCAACAAAACTAGGTGCCTTCACCTGGCCAAGTAGAGAACTGAATCTAACTACCACAGCTGGTAAATGTAAAATGGTACAGTCCCTGTGAAAAACACCTTAGCAGTTCCTCAGAAAGTTAAGCATATAATTACTGTATGACCCAGCACTCTTACTTCACAGTATATACCCAAAAGAATTGAAAGCAGAGACTTAAACAGATATTTGTGCATTGACATTCCTAATGGGATTATTCATAATTGTCAAAAGATGAAAGCCACTCAGGTGCCCGTCAACTGCTGAAGGGATAAACATAATGTGGTACGCCCACACAATGGTACATTACTCAGTCATAAGAAGGATTGAAGTTCTGATACATGCAACAACATTGATGAACTTTGAAGACATCATTTTTCATAAATTAAGCCAGATAAAAAAGGACAAATATTGTATGATTCCATTTATATGAAATACCTAAAATATGCATGTTCATAGAAACATAGAGTATATTAGATGTTACCTGAAACTTGGGGCAGGGGTGAGGATGAAAGGGCAGTATTGCTTAAAGTGTACCACACTTCTGTTTGGAATGATGAAAACTCTTGGTTTTGGATGGTAGTGATGGTGGCACTGTATTACGAAATATCACTGAATTGTACCCGTTGATGTGTTTAAAATGGGAAATTTCACATTACATAAATACTATCACAATAAATTATTCTTATGATGTTTCAAGCAATACTTTTGAAAAATCAAAAACAAAGGAATAAGCTTAAAGGGCTTCCACTGTTCAAGTTGTAATATTCTGAGCATCAAAAAAAGAGATAATAATTTTAATAAAAATTAGGTCTGCAAAATGCCACATATTCATAGTGATATTCAAAAAAGGAAAGGAACTTGTAACATAAAATAAGAATGATTTTATGATGGCTAAGGAAATATTCATACATGTGGGTATTTTCAATATACATATTTATAAAGCATATGCATGTCCTTGTTTCTATATATGTATATAGGAAAGAATACATTTTGGATAATTAAATTACAGGAATTTTATAAAGCAAAAGAGACTGGAAAAATGTAAGTGCAAAAAACTAACTATAGAAATATCATATGACCCAGAAATCCCACTTCTAGGTATATGCCCACAAGAATTGAAAGCAGGGATTCTAATCAATTTAGTATTAGATAAAAATATCTGATGCTGTAGATATTTTCACACCAATATTCATAGAGCATTATTCACAATTGCCAAAAGATGGAAGAAACCCAAATGTTCATCAACAGATGGATGGAAAAACAAAATGTGGTATATCCATCCAATGGGATATTATTGTTCTAGTTTGCTAGCTGCTGGAATGCAATATACCAGAAACAGAATGGCTTTTTAAAAAAGGGGGAATTCAATAAGTTGCTAGTTTACAGTTCTAAGGCTGAGAAAACTTCCAATTAAAACAAGTCTATAGAAATGTTCAATCAAAGGTATCCAGGGAAAGATAACTTGGTTCAAGAAGGCCGATGAAGTTCAGGTTTCTGTCTCAAGTGAGAAGGCACATGGTGAACATAGTCACAGCATTATCTGCTAGCTTTTCTCTCCTGGCTTCTGGTTTCATGAAGCTCCCCAGGAGGCATTTTCCTTCTTCATCTCCAAAGGTCGCTGGCTGATGGACTCGTCTTCATGATGCTGCAGCATTCTCTGTTCTCTTCGAATCTCCTCCTTCTCCAAAATGTTTCCTCTTTTATGGGACTCCAGAAACTTATCAAGACCCACCCAAATGGGTGGAGACATGTCATCACCTAATCCAGTTTAACAACCACTCTTGATTAAATCAGATGAAGATTAAATCACAGGGAGATGATCTGATTACAGTTTCAAACATGCAGTACTAAACAGGGATTATTCTACCTTTATGAAATGGGATTTTGATTAAAACATGGCTCTTCTAGGGGACATACATCCTTTCAAACCAGCACAATTATGCAGCCAAAAAAGCAGCGAAGTTCTGATAAATGTTACAACATGGATGAACTTTGAAGACATTATGTTGAGTGAGATATAAAAGGACAAATATTGTATAGTGTCACTTATATGATGTAATTAGACTATGCCAATTCTTAAGAGTCAGAAACTAGAATTCAAGTTACCAAGGGCCAGGGTGATGATCAGTAATGGGGAGTTAATGCTTAGTAAGTACAGAGCTTCCCTTTGGGGTGATGGAGAAGTTTTAGTAATGAGTGGTGGTGACAGTTGCACAACATTACGGATGCAATTAACACCACTGAATTGATATTTGAAAGTGGTTAAAATGGGAAATTTTATGTTGTATATATGTTACCATAATAAAAATGTTAAAAGACCATAGAAACACACAACACAAGTATTGAATCCTAATGTAAACCATGAAATAAAGTTAATAGTATAATTATAATAATATTATTTCATCAATTGTAACAAAAGTATAACACTGATGCAGTGTTAATAGTAGGGAAAACTGTGTATGTGGCGATCGTGGTGGGGAGATATATAAAAATTATGTACTTTTTGCATGATTTTTCTGTAAACCTACAACTCCTCAAATAAAAAAAAGGAAAAAATTGTAGATACAATAATCAAAAAGATCAATTGCTACCAGTGGTCCCATGTAATTCTTACATAGAAAGAGAGTCTAGTATTGATCTACAAAGTAACAAATTAAAGCGAGTCTCCAAAAGTATGTCCGCAATAATAAATAGCCAAATGTCCCAAGGGAAAGGATTCACCATACAGGTTTGATTACTCACAGTAGACAAGGTCTCAAAATGATACTATTAATTATAATGAGATATTAATAAGGTGTTTATAAGTTTTCAGCAATGCTAGTAGATAAGATCAATATATCATAAAAACAGGACAATGAGTTAAGTAATGCTGGCCATGAAAAATTAACATATTTACCATTTCTTGGAAAGCCACCACGTTTGAAAAAAAGTAAAGTAATATAAAAGGCAAAGTAGGGCTTTCTCCGCCGGCCCGCCACGCGGCGCCCACGCCCCGCAGCAGCCGAGCTGCCCGACCTCCTTCCCCCCTCTCTTTCTCCGCCGGCCCGCCGCGCGGCGCCCATGCCCCGCAGCAGCCGAGCCGCCTGACCTCCTTCCCCCCCCTCCTCCCCCTCCTGGTCCGGCTGCTCTCCAACCACCACGGTGCCCTCTTCCCCCGCCTTCACCGTGCTCCTCCGCCACCAGCCTCGACAGCCTTGCCGCCCTCACCTTTCCTCCTCCAGAACAACTACTGGGGGAGTGGAGATAATACAGAGCAGCTCCCGGAGCCACGAGGGAGATCAAAGGGACAGCGTACCCCATCCTGGAACGGCTGACTATCTGGGAGAACCAGCTCCGGTGAGATCACCAAGGGGCACGGGCTTTCCTGGGTGGGACGGCAAGCGACCGGAGTCCCTCCCTTCCACCTTCCCAGGCCAGCTGGTAGAATTGGACAGGCGGTCCCCTTAGGCCACGGCGGCTGGTGCCCCCACCACACGAGGCCCCCCGGAACAACTGAGATAGTTGGGTCGGAAATCCCCAGACTGCGGAGAACAGTGACCGGGGGATCCCTTCCAAACACGTGACTCCCCCGTCGGCTGGGAACAGTGCACTCTCCCGGGCTGCGACAGCTGGCGCCCTCCCGCCACACTTGGTGCCCTGGGCCAACTAGCTAATTTGGCCGGACGCTCTCCTGTGCTGCGACGGCCGGCGACCCTCCCCGCATTCGGAACCCCAGGCCGGCTGGCATTCTTCCAAGACGCTTCGGCGGCTGAACCTCCCCTACGGCGAGAATTTTCCAGAGTTAAAGGACCTACAGCAACTTTCACTGGTGGAACCCACAGACAAACGTGTGCCACGAGCGCCACCTACTGGGCAGGATAAGAAAAACAGAACCAAGAGATTGCACAGAAAAACCTTTCAACCTATGGGGTCGAACACCCGGGGAAATCTGACTAAATGCCCAGACGCCAGCAGAAGATAACGGATCACGCTCAGAAAATTGAACATATGGCCCAGTCAAACGAAGAAACCAATAGTTCAAATGAGATACAGGAGCTGAAACAACTAATGCTGAATATACGAACAGAAATGGAAAACCTCTTCAAAAACGAAATCGATAAATTGAGGGAGGACTTGAAGAAGACATGGGCTGAACATAAAGAAGAAATAGAAAAACTGAAAAAACAAATCACAGAACTTATGGAAGTGAAAGATAAAGTAGAAAAGATGGAAAAAACAATGGATACCTACAATGACAGATTTAAAGAAACAGAAGATAGAATTAGTGATTTGGAGGATGAAACATCTGAATTCCAAAAAGAAACAGAAACTATCCGGAAAAGAATGGAAAAATTTGAACAAGGTATCAGGGAACTCAAGGACAATGTGAACCGTACAAATATATGTGTAGTGGGTATCCCAGAAGGAGAAGAGAAGGGAAAAGGAGGAGAAAAACTAATGGAAGAAATTATCACTGAAAATTTCCCAACTCTTATGAAAGACCTAAAATTACAGATCCAAGAAGTGCAGCGCACCCCAAAGAGATTAGACACAAATAGGCGTTCCCCAAGACACTTACTAGTTAGAATGTCAGAGGTCAAAGAGAAAGAGAGGATCTTGAAGGCAGCGAGAGAAAAACAATCCATCACATACAAGGGAAACCCAATAAGACTATGTGTAGATTTCTCAGCAGAAACCATGGAAGCTAGAAGACAGTGGGATGATATATTTAAGTTACTAAAAGAGAAAAACTGCCAGCCAAGACTCCTATATCCAGCAAAATTGTCCTTCAAAAATGAGGGAGAAATTAAAACATTCTCAGACAAAAAGTCACTAAGAGAATTTGTGACCAAGAGACCAGCTCTGCAAGAAATACTAAAGGAAGCACTAGAGTCAGATACAAAAAGACAGAAGAGAGAGACATGGAGAAAAGTGTAGAAAGAAGGAAAGTCAGATATGATATATATAATACAAAAGGCAAAATGGTAGAGGAAAATATTATCCAAACAGTAATAACTCTAAATGTCAATGGACTGAATTCCCCAATTAAAAGACATAGACTGGCAGAATGGATTAAAAAACAGGATCCTTCTATATGCTGTCTACAGGAAACACATCTTAGACCCAAAGATAAATATAGGTTGAAAGTGAAAGGTTGGGAAAAGATATTTCATGCAAACAACAACCAGAAAAGAGCAGGAGTGGCTATACTAATATCCAACAAATTAGACTTCAAATGTAAAACAGTTAAAAGAGACAAAGAAGGACACTATATACTAATAAAAGGAACAATTAAACAAGAAGACATAACAATCATAAATATTTACGCACCGAACCAGAATGCCCCAAAATACGTGAGGAATACACTGCAAACACTGAAAAGGGAAATAGACATATATACCATAATAGTTGGAGACTTCAATTCACCACTCTCATCAATGGACAGAACATCTACACAGAGGATCAATAAAGAAATAGAGAACCTGAATATTACTATAAATGAACTTGACTTAACAGACATTTATAGGACATTACATCCCACAACAGCAGGATACACCTTTTTTTCAAGTGCTCCTGGATCATTCTCAAAGATAGACCATATGCTGGGTCACAAAGCAAGTCTTAACAAATTTAAAAATATTGAAATCATACACAACACTTTCTCGGATCATAAAGGAATGAAGTTGGAAATCAATAATAGGCGGAGGGCCAGAAAATTCATAAATACATGGAGGCTCAACAACACACTCTTAAACAACAAGTGGGTCAAAGAAGAAATTGCAAGAGAAATTAGTAAATACCTAGAGGCAAATGAAAATGAAGACACAACATATCAAAACTTATGGGACGCAGCAAAGGCAGTGCTAAGAGGGAAATTTATTGCCCTAAATGCCTTTATCAGAAAAGAAGAAAAGGCAAAAATGCAGGAATTAACTGTCCACTTGGAAGAACTGGAGAAAGAACAGCAAACTAATCCCAAAGCAAGCAAAAGGAAAGAAATAACAAAGATTAGAGCAGAAATAAATGAAATTGAAAACATGAAAATAATAGAGAAAATCAATAAGACCAGAAGTTGGTTCTATGAGAAAATCAACAAGATTGATGGGCCCTTAGCAAGATTGACAAAAAGAAGAAGAGAGAGGATGCAAATAAATAAGATTAGAAATGAAAGAGGAGACATAACTACTGACCTCACAGAAATAAAGGAGGTAATAACAGGATACTATGAACAACTTTACGCTAATAAATACAACAATTTAGAAGAAATGGACAGGTTCCTGGAAAGACATGAACAACCAACTTTGACTCAAGAAGAAATAGACGACCTCAACAAACCAATCACAAGTAAAGAGATTGAATTAGTTATTCAAAAGCTCCCTAAAAAGAAAAGTCCAGGACCAGACGGCTTCACATGTGAATTCTATCAAACATTCCAGAAAGAATTAGTACCTACTCTCCTCAAACTCTTCAACATAATCGAAGTGGAGGGAAAACTACCTAATTCATTCTATGAAGCCAACATCACCCTCATACCAAAACCAGGCAAAGATATTACAAAAAAAGAAAACTACAGACCAATCTCTCTAATGAATACAGATGCAAAAATCCTCAATAAAATTCTAGCAAATCGTATCCAACAACACATTAAAAGAATTATACATCATGACCAAGTAGGATTCATCCCAGGTATGCAAGGATGGTTCAACATAAGAAAATCAATTAATGTAATACACCATATCAACAAATCAAAGCAGAAAAATCACATGATCATCTCAATTGATGCAGAGAAGGCATTTGACAAGATTCAACATCCTTTCCTGCTGAAAACACTTCAAAAGATAGGAATACAAGGGAACTTCCTTAAAATGATAGAGGGAATATATGAAAAACCCACAGCTAATATCATCCTCAATGGGGAAAAATTGAAAACTTTCCCCCTAAGATCAGGAACAAGACAAGGATGTCCACTATCACCACTATTATTCAACATTGTGTTGGAAGTTCTAGCCAGAGCAATTAGGCAAGAAAAAGAAATACAAGGCATCAAAATTGGAAAGGAAGAAGTAAAACTATCACTGTTTGCAGACGATATGATACTATACGTCAAAAACCCGGAAAAATCCACAACCAAACTACTAGAGCTAATAAATGAGTACAGCAAAGTAGCAGGCTACAAGATCAACATTCAAAAATCTGTAGCATTTCTATACACTAGTAATGAACCAGCTGAGGGGGAAATCAAGAAACGAATCCCATTTACAATTGCAACTAAAAGAATAAAATACTAGGAATAAATTTAACTAAAGACACAAAAAACCTATATAAAGAAAACTACAAAAAACTGTTAAAAGAAATCACAGAAGACCTAAATAGATGGAAGGGCATACCGTGTTCATGGACTGGAAGACTAAATATAGTTAAGATGTCAATCCTACCTAAATTGATTTACAGATCCAATGCAATACCAATCAAAATCTCTACAACTTATTTTTCAGAAATAGAAAATCCAATAAGCAAATTTATCTGGAAGGGCAGGGTACCCCGAATTGCTAAAAACATCTTGAGGAAAAAAAACGAAGCTGGAGGTCTCGTGCTGCCTGACTTTAAGGCATATTATGAAGCCACAGTGGTCAAAACAGCATGGTATTGGCATAAAGATAGATATATCGACCAATGGAATCGAATAGAGTGCTCAGATATAGACCCTCTCATCTATGGACATTTGATCTTTGATAAGGCAGTCAAGCCAACTCACCTGGGACAGAACAGTCTCTTCAATAAATGGTGCCTAGAGAACTGGATATCCATATGCAAAAGAATGAAAGAAGACCCATCTCTCACACCCTATACAAAAGTTAACTCAAAATGGATCAAAGATCTAAACATTAGGTCTAAGACCATAAAACAGAGAAAAATGTTGGGAGATATCTTATGGATCTTACAACTGGAGGTGGTTTTATGGACCTTAAACCTAAAGCAAGAACACTGAAGAAGGAAATAAATAAATGGGAGCTCCTCAAAATTAAACACTTTTGTGCATCAGAGAACTTCATCAAGAAAGTAGAAAGACAGCCTACACAATGGGAGACAATATTTGGAAATGACATATCAGATAAAGGTCTAGTATCCAGAATTTATAAAGAGATTATTCAACTCAACAACAAAAAGACAGCCAACCCAATTACAAAATGGGAAAAAGACTTAAACAGACACCTACCAGAAGAAGAAATACGGATGGCCAAGAGGCACATGAAGAGATGCTCAATGTCCCTGGCCATTAGAGAAATGCAAATCAAAACCACAATGAGATATCATCTCACACCCACCAGAATGGCCATTATCAACAAAACAGAAAATGACAAGTGCTGGAGAGGATGCGGAGAAAGAGGCACACTTATTCACTGTTGGTGGGAATGTCAAAGGGTGCAACCACTGTGGAAGGCAGTTTGGCGGTTCCTCAAAAAGCTGAATATAGAATTGCCATACGACCCAGCAATACCATTGCTAGGTATCTACTCAAAGGACTTAAGGGCAAAGACACAAACGGACATTTGCACACCAATGTTTATAGCAGCGTTATTTACAATTGCAAAGAGATGGAAACAGCCAAAATCTCCATCAACAGAAGAGTGGCTAAACAAACTGTGGTATATACATACGATGGAATATTATGCAGCTTTAAGACAAGATAAACCTATGAACCGTGTAATAACATGGATGGACCTAGAGAATATTATGCTGAGTGAATCCAGCCAAAAACTAAAGGACAAATACTGTATGGTCCCACTGTTGTGAACGGACATTCGAGAATAAACTTGAAATATGTCATTGGTAACAGAGTTCAGCAGGAGTTAGAAACAGGGTAAGACAATGGGTAATTGAAGCTGAAGGGATACAGACTGTGCAACAGGACTAGATACAAAAACTCAAAAATGGACAGCACAATAATACCTAATTGTAAAGTAATCATGTTAAAATACTGAATGAAGCTGCATCTGAGCTATAGGGTTTTTTTTGTTTTTGTTTGCTTGTTGGTTTGTTTGTTGTTGTTGTTTTTTACTATTACTACTACTTTTATTTCTTTTCTTTATATTAACATTTTATATCTTTTTCTGTTGTGTTGCTAGTTCCTTTAAACTGATGCAAATGTACTAAGAAACAATGATCATGCATCTATGTGATGATGTTAAGAATTACTGAGTGCATATGTAGAATGGTATGATTTCTAAATGTTGTGTTAATTTCTTTTTTTTCTTTCCGTTAATAAAAAAATAAAAAATAAAAAAAAAAATAAAAAAAAATAAAAAAAAAAAAGGCAAAGTAGGGTGGGCCACGGTGGCTCAGCAGGTAAGAGTGCTTGCCTGTCATGCCCAAGGACCTGGGTTCGATTCCTGGTGCCTGTCTATGTAAAAAAAATGAAAAATAAAAATACATAAGTAAAAGGCAAAGTATTAAAAATTTCATGCAAAGCAGGTGAGAATTAATTCTAAAAAGGGGCCTAGCCTAATACCTTAGTTCATGGTAGGAACGACTGGGTCTGTGCTTCCAGGCTCCTTACCAAAGACAAACCTTAGTCTGAGGAGGTATTCCTTTCCTCTGCATTTGATAAGATTACTACAAGCCCAAGAAGATATCAAAATTAGTAACAAATCCCTAGGGGAATATAAAAATAAACATGATCAAAATTCTAGAAATGTATTTTCAAAGTATAAAAATAATGTACATAAAGCTCAAAAGTTGATTTTTCAAATTAGATTCTTGTAAGTGATTAAGAAATCTGTAACACTGTAATCAGGTACATTTTATGAACTGTAAGATGTTTGAAAGCAATCAAGCACACTCAGGCAATTAAATTAATTAAATTCATAATAGATGTTTAAATGCTTTAAAAAATTGTTTCCTTCCTTCCTTTATGAATAATTCAGTCCAAAATCCCCCTCAGGCAGGGTTTGTATGAGGAAGGAGAATAAACAGGGCCAAGAGGGCAAATGCTTACAGGGGGCTGGAGGAAATAAGTATACACATGGAGGCTAATGGCAGCCAGATTAGAAAAGAAGGCCACAGACATGGAAAGGAAGAAAGCTAGAATGTGGTATTGGATTGGAATTGGAGTTATCAGTGTGAACTCATGATTTTCAATAAATATAGCTATAAAATGAATATCTTTGATGGTGTGTGAATGCATATTTATACTTATTCAGGTATTTTCTAACTTTGAGAGTGTCTGGGAGCCATGACGTCCCCTGTAGCAATGAGCATACCTGGTGCTGAGATATTGGTTTCTAATACCACACTTCACTACAAGGAACCAGGGAAGGGCAGGGAACGTACAGGATGCAGCAGGAAGTGATCAAAAGACAAAGGCACCAGATCAAAGGGTCTTCTACTAATGAAATATCAAACAATTAATGTGCGTAAATAATGAGAGTAACAAAACATAATTCACTGAATAAAATAGGAATCTATGAGTTCACACTGATATAAATGAATAAAGATGGGAGAAGAGACCATTTAAGAAACATTGAAATCAGAAAATCACCATTTGGTAACCATTCAGCAAAACACACACACACATACACACACACATAAATGCTAGAGCTAGGGGGATGAGCTTTGGATGAGGGATGGAAGCTCTACATCTTCTCAAATTGTCTTTCTCACGATATACATACTAATTACAATAGGAGAATGTGTACTGTGACAGCGGGGATACCTGGTGGACAACAGCTTCCTCAGGTGCCCCAGGTGGACATCACAACTCCTGGATGACCACATAGCATGACACTTAGAGGAGCAATGAGAAGGTCCCACATCACTTCTGGATCTTCCTGTCAAAAATGCATGACCTGCATCTAATCATAAGGAAGCATTACACATGTCCAAACTGTGGGACATTTGATGAAAGAGCTGGCTCAGAATGTTCAAATCAAGGTTGGAGTGGTCAATGAAGAACCAAGGAACTGCTCCAAATTAAAGATGGACAAAGCAGAGCAAGGACGAGCATGTGGTTCCAGCTAGGACCCTTTGGTGTGAAGACAGCCACTGAGACTAAACAAAACCAGTATGAGATCTGTGGAGAGCTGGATCGTGTCTCTAAAAAAGAGACATTGAAGTCCTAAGCCTCAACACCTCAGAACATGATCTTATTTAGAAATAGGGTGGTGGCACATGGAGTACATTAATTAAGATGAGATCACATTGGTGTAGGGCTACCTCCTAATTCAATATGAGGATAAGATGAGAAGACACAAAAGGGGAGAGCACCATGTAATGAAGCAGGCAGAGACTCAGATGCTGCAGCGTTCAGCCAAAGAACACCAGGGATTACCTGCTATCACCAGAAGCTGGAAGAGCAAGGAGAGGTTCTGAGGGAGCACAGCCCTGCCAACACCTTAGTTTGCACTTCTGACCTCCAGAACTGTGAGACGATACATTCTGTGGTTTTTAAACCACCCAGAGGGTGGTACTTTGTTACGGGAACTCTGGGACATTAAGACAGGGTGAAGAGTATGTGGGGGTTCTTTGTGCTGTTCTTACAACTTTTCTGTAAATGTGAAACATTTAAAAAGTAAAAAAACCTTAACATATTTTTCAAGATTTTATCATTTTTTTATTATATGGGTGAGTAGCATAAATTCAGCTTTAAATGAAAACTAAATAGTTGTGGCAATTCTTCTCCCTGAACAAATGCTTCTCAGACATTAAAATATCTACTCAACATTTTTTGAGCACTCTTTTGACCAATAACTTTTAGAAGTAATTTATTATGTAATCTTTTAAATATGAGGTTTCTATCAGGATTACATTAATTCTACAGATTATTCTGGAAGAATCAAATCCTGGCACAATTGAGTATTCCCACTCAGTAACATTCAGATCTTCTATTTATTTATATAAAATTTTATTGTCATCTTATAGGTCTTTCACAGTTTTCAGTACATTTCTTCAGAAATTATTGCCTCGCAGTATTGGTGTGGTACACCAGTTGCTGTTAATGAGATAATTTGAAGGTATTACTATTTAACTGTAGTCCATAGCTTGCAATAGGTATTTCCCTCACACACCACTCTGTTATTATGCCTTTGTACCAGTATCATACATTAGTACCAGTTCATACAATAACTTACTTAAATTTATAGTGTTAATCAGTGACACACATTACTTTTTAATCAAATTCACCTACAGTACAGCACTGTTCCTTATATTACCACTAATAAGCTACATTCACCCTATACCTATTTCCAAACATTTTAAGTTCCACCTCGCTATACATTCTAAACATATTAGGTTACCACTCCCCCTTCTCTAACTTCTGTCTGTTTCTACATTTTAAGACTCTGAGTTTACATCTTTCAGTTAGTTCATATTAGTGAAATCATACAATATCTGTTCTTTTGTGTCTAACTTATTTCACTCGGCATTATGTCCTCAAGATTCATCCATGTTGTCATATGCTTCAGGACCTCATTTCTTCTTACTGCTGTGTAATATTCCATCGCATGTATACACCACATTTTGTTTATCCATTCATCTTTTGATGGGCATGTGGATTGTTTCCATCTTTTGGCAATTGTGAACAATGCCACTATGAACATTGGTGTGCAGATGTCTGTTCGCTTTCAGATCTTCTGAGTATGTACCGAGCAACAGAAATGCCAGGCAAATCAATATTTAGTTTTCTGAGGGATCACCAAACTGTGGCTGTACCATTTTATAATCCCACCAGCAGTAAATAAGTGTTTCTATTTCTCCACATCCTCTCCAACACCTCTAGTTTCCTGTTTGTTTAATAACAACCATTCTTATAGGTATGAGATGGTATCTCAGAGTCATTTTGATTTACATTTCTCTAACAGCTAATAAAGATGAACATCTTTTCACGTGCTTTTCAGCCATTTGTATTTCCTCTTAGAAGAAATGTCAGCTCACATCTTTTGCCCATTTTGTCATTGGGTTGTTTCTCCTTTCATTGTTGAGTTGTAGGATTTCTTTATATATACTGGATCTCAAACCTTTATCAGATATATGGTTAACAAATATTCTCTCCACTGAGTTGGCTGCCTTTTCACTCTTTTGACAAAGTCCTTTGAAGCACGGAAGTGTTTAGTCTTGAGGATTCCCCATTTATCTATTTTTTTCTTTCAGTGCTTGTGCTTTGGGTGTAAGGTCTAAGAAGTTACCTCCCATCACTAAGTCTTGAAATTTTCCTTATATTTTCTTCTAGGTGTTTTATAGTACTGGCTCATATATTTAGGTCTTTGAATCACTTTGAGTTAATTTTTGTTTTGGGTGTGAGGTAGGGGTCCTCTTTCATTCCTTTGGGTATGGATATCCAGTTCTTCCAGCATCATTTATTGAAGAGATAATTCTGTCCCAGTTCAGTGATTTGGGGGCCTTGTCAAAAATCAAATGATCATAGATATGAGGGTCTATTTCTGAACTCTCCATTTGATTCCATTAATGAATATGTCTTTGTGCTGGTACCATGCTGTTTTGGTAAGAAAATTTAGTGAGGACGTGTAAGACCTCCCACTTCAGTCTTCTTTTTCAGGATGTTTTTGGCTGTTGGAGACCACTTTCCCTTCCAAATAAATTTGAAAGCTAACTTTTCCAATTGTGCAAAATAGATTGTTAGAATTTTGATTGGTGTTGCACTGACTCTGTACATCAATTTGGGTAGAATTGGCATCTTAACAATATTTAGCCTTCCTATCCATGAACACAGAATATTTCCACCTGTTGATGTCTTCTTCAATTTCTTTAAGCAAATTTTTTTTTGTAGTTTTCTGAGGACTGGTCCTTTATGTTCTTGGTTAAGTTTATTCCTAGGTACTTAATTCTTTTACTTGCTATTGCAAATGGAATGTTTTCTTATTTCCCTCCTCAGTTAGTGTATTCCTAGTGTCTAGAAACACAGCTGATTTTTGTATGTTGATCTTGTACCCTGCTATTTTACTGAATTTGTCTATTAGCTCAAGTAGCTTTGTTGTAGATTTCTTGAGATTTTCCAAATATAGGGTATTTGCAGTGGATCATGTCCTCTGCAATTAATGAGAGTTTTACTTCTTCCTTTCCAATTTGGATGGCTTTTATTTCTTTTTCTTGCCTAATTGCTCTCACTAGATCCTCTAGCACAATGTTGAATAATACTGATGACAGTAGGCATCCTTGTCTCATTCCTGATCTTAGAGGGAAGACTTTCAGTCTCTCCTCATTGAGTATGACATTGGCTGTGGGTTTTTCATATATGCCTTTTATCATATTGAGGAAGTGTCTTTCAATTCTACCTTTTGAAGTGATTTATCAAGAAAGGGTGCTGAATCTTATCAAATGAATTTTTAGTGTCAATTGAGATTATGTGATTTTTCCTTTGGATTTGTTAATATGTTATATTATATTAACTGATTTTCTTATGTTGAACCACTCTTGCATGCCTGGAATAAACTCCTCTTGGTGATGGGGTATAACTATTTTAACATGTCATTGGATTCAATTTGCAAGTATTTTGTGAGAATTGTTGTATCTCTCAGATGCACAGATTGGTCTGTGGTTTTTCTTTCCTGTGGTATCTTTATTAGGTTTTGGTAGTAGAGTGATGTTAGCTTCATAGTTGTGTTCCCTTTTCTTCAATTTTTTTTGGAAGAGTTTGAGAAGAAATGGTGTTAATTCTTCTAGGAATGTTTGAAAAAACTCCCCTGTGAAGAACATTAGATAGTTCCATCTCCCTACCCCGTATTATTGACAGCCCCTTCCAACATGAAAAAGTTAGAATGGTCATAGCCCAAACACCCCTAAAGAGAAGGATAGAAAGATCAAAGGTGATGGTGGAGTTATACAGAGAAGAAAGGATTTAACAAATGAATATAACAGCTGAATCTTTAAATTAATATCTCTTTTGATCTCCAGTATCTTAGAGCAGCTAGAAGCAAAAACCTAAAATTGTGGAATTGTAACCCATGCCAAACTCTGAAGTATATTCAACAACTAATTATGGTGCTATGTTTTGAAATGCATTGCTTTTTTTGTATATTTGTTATTTTTCACAGAAAAGAAAAAGTATCAATTGTGATGATAAAAAAATACTTATGTCTTCTAGCCTCCTATATTCTGGAACAGCTAGAAGGAAAAATCTGAGAGGATTTTATGGTAACACATGAGAAACTCTGGAATCTGTACTGTAACTACTTGTTGTAGAGTGCCTTGAAAACTACTGCTTTTTTTATTTCTTTGTTTTGTATATATGTTATATTATACATAAAAAAATTTGAAAAAATATGAAAAAAAATTCCCCTGTGAAGCTATCTGGCCCTGGGCTGTTCTTTGTAGGGAGGTTTTTGATGACTGGTTGAATTTCTTTACTTGTGATTGGTTTGTTGAGATCTATTTCCCCTCAAGTCAGTATAGGATGTTCATGTGTTTTTAAGAAATTGTCCATTCCATCTAAGTTGTCTAGTTTGTTGGCATACAGTTATATATGGTGTTCTAGTTTGCTAGCTGCTGGAATGCAACACACCAGAGACGGATTGGCTTTTAATAAAAGGGGATTTATTTTGTTAGTTCTTCAGAGGAAAGGCAGCTAACTTTCATCTGAGGTTCTTTCTTATGTGGGAAGGCACAAGGTGATCTCTGCTGGCCTTCTCTCCAGGCCTCTGGGTTCCAGCAACTTTCCCTGGGGTGATTCCTTTCTGCATCTCCAAAGGCCTGGGCTGAGCTGTGAGTGCTGAGATGAGGTATGCTGAGCTGCTTGGGCTGTGCTATGTTGCGCTCGCTCATTTAAGCACCAGCCACTTAAGTCAAACATCATTCATTACAGCAGGCACGCCTTTTATCCGACTGTAGATGTAATGAACAACAGATGAGGTTCATGTACCATTGGCTCATGGCCACAGCAACAGAACTAGGTACCTTCACCTGGCCAAGTTGACAACTGAATCTAACTACCACATGTGGTATTCTCTTATGATCTTTTTTATTTCTTCAGTATCTGTGATAATGATCCCCCTCTAATTTCTGATTTTATTTATTTGAACTTCTCTCATTTATTTTGTCAGTCCAGCTAAGGGTTTGTCAATTTTGTTGGTCTTCTCAAAGAACCAACTCTTGGTTTTATTGATTCTCTATTTTTTTTGTTGTTGTTCTCCAATTCCTGTATTTGTGCTTTAATCTTTGCTGTTTCTTTTCTCCTAATTGTGTTAGGATTAGTTTGCTGCACTTGCTCTAGTTTTTCAGTTGGTCAGTTAGACCTTTGGTTTTGGCTCTGTATTCCTTTTTAATGTAGGCTTTTAGAGATATAAATTTCCCACTCAGCACCACCTTTACTACAATCCATAAGTTTTGATATGGTGTATCTTGTTTTCATTTGTCTCCAGCTCCTTACTGATTTCTTTTGAAATTGCTTCTTTGATCCACTGATTATTTAAGAATGTATTGTTTGACCTCCATATGTTTGTGAAAGTTCCAGTTCTTTGGTGGTTATTGATTTCCAACTTCATTCCATTATGATCAGAGAATGTGCTTTGAATATTTTCAGTCTTTTTCAAGTTACTAAGATCTGTTGTCATGGTTAGGGACACGTGTCAACTTGGCCAAGTTGTGGTACCTGTTTATCTGATTGGGCAAGCGTTGGCCTGTCTGTTGCAATGAGGACATTTCATAGGATTAGGTCATGATCACGTCAGCTGCATCCACAGCTGATTCCATTTGTAATCAGCCAAAGGGGAGTGTCTTCTGCAACTAGTGATGCTAAATCTAATCATGGGAAGCCTTTTAAGGAGGACTCAGAGGAGACAGTTTCCATTCCATTCCTGCTTTGGCTGGTGAGCCTCTCCTGTGGAGTTCATCCAGGCCATCCACTGGAGTCATCGGCTTCGCAGCCTGTCCTGTGGATTTTGGACTCTGCATTCCTGCGGTCACGTGAGACACTTTTATAAATTTTATATTTGCAAGTGTTCCCTGTTGATTCTGTTTCTCTAGAGAACCCTAACTAATACATCTTGGTACCAGGAGTGGTTCTTAAGAAACAGAATCTTAAAAATGGGTTTTTATGAATGGTTTTCTACTCTGACTGGACTCAGAGACAGTAAGGACTCTGATTCCCATAATCAGAATGACACTCCCAATCCATGGAGTGAGTTGGCAAAGGAGATAGTCAAAATATCATCATTCGATTCTCCTAATGCTTCGCTTGTACGAAACCAGACTCTGGAGGATAATGTTTTTGACACCTTTACAGAGTTTTGTAGAAATAAGAGTTATAGAGATGTTGGTTGGTTGTTGTTAGATACACTGTCTACATTAAGGGGTGAAAGGGATGGGCTTAAGGCTTCAAACGAGAAGCTTAAGTGCCGTCTGAAAGATGTAGACGTTTCTATGAGTATCCTGAAAGAAAATCTTATTTCCTGTATCCGTAGACTTGAGAGCTCTGAAAATCAGACTCAGAATCTTATTGTTAGAGTAGCAACTTTACAACATAAACTGAAATCTCAATGTTGCATGGTGTCTGCCGTTAAAGTGAGGGCATTGATTGGAAAGGAATGGGACCCTGAAAAATGGGATGGTGACATATGGATTGATAATGATGTTGGGGGCGAGGTTGAAACTCTAGGCCATGCTGAGTCTTCTTTAGATAACCCTGTAATAGTCTGCCCTGAGGACATAGCCGCCCCATCTCCAGCCTGCCTTGAGGAATTGGCCACCCAACCTCCTCCTGAAGGGATTAGCCTTAGAGTGATTATTCCTGTTTCACCAGATGAAACTGCAAATGAAGGCCCTGAAGCAAATGGCTTGGAAGATATTTCTAATTCTTTTCATGACCCACCCCCACCACCCCTCATTTCTTCTAGACCTATAACTAGACTAAAGTCCCAACAGGCCCCTAAAGGTGAGGTACAAGTATCACACATGAGGAGGTACGTTATACTCCAAAAGAACTGTGTGAGTTTTCTAATTTATATAGACATAAATCAGGGGAATATGTGTGGCAATGGATTTTAAGAGTGTGGGATAATGGTGGGAGGAATATAAGGCTGGATCAGGCTGAATTTATTGATATGGGCCCACTAAGCAGAGATTCTGCATTCAATGTTATAGCTCGAGCGGTTAGAAAAAGTGGTAACAGCTTGTATGGGTGGTTGGTTGAAACATGGATGAAAAGGTGGCCAACGTTACCTGAGGTTGAAATGCCAGAACTGCCCTGGTATAATGTAGATGAGGGGATACAGAGGCTTAGAGATATTGGAATGTTAGATTGGAATTATCATGCAAAGCCTGCTCTTACATCCCAGGAATGTCCCAGAGGATGCACCTTTTACCAGAACAGTGAGAAATAAATTTGTGAGACTAGCACCATCATCCCTAAAGAGCTCTGTGGTTGCACTTCTCTGTAGGTCAGATATTACTGCAGGAACTGCTGTCACTGAGCTGGAATCCTTAAACACAATGGGGATGACAGGATCCCGAGTTGGCAGAAGCCAGGTGGCAGCACTTAATCACCAAAGACAGGGTAGACGCGGCTATTATAATAGACAGCAAACTCAAAGGAGGCATCAGAATTATATGACACACAGAGATTTGTGGCATTGGCTAGTAAATCATGGGGTACCTAGAAATACAATAGGAGGGCAGTCTACTAAATTCTTGTTGGAGCTGTATAAACAAAAGAATTCTAGGTCAAGAGAACAGAAGTCTAACCTGAATTACAAAAACACAGAGTCACAGCCCCTTAATCAATTTCCAGACTTGAAACAGTTTGCAGATCCTGAGCCCCTTGAATGAAGGGGAGGCCAGGTCCCTATGGGGGAGAAACCTGTTACACTGCCACAAATTTATACTGTTAACCTTCCTCTAAGTCTTCCCCAAGGAGACCGACGGCCTTTTACCAGGGTAACTGTGCATTGGGGAAAAGGAAATGATCAGATATTTCGGGGATTATTAGACACTGGTTCAGAAGTGACATTAATTCCAGGGGACCCAAAACGTCACTCTGGACCACCAGTCAGAGTGGGGGCTTATGGAGGCCAGGTGATCAATGGAGTTTTAGCTCAGGTCCGTCTCACAGTGGGTCCAGTGGGCCCCCGGACCCATCCTGTAGTTATTTCCCCAGTTCCAGAATGTATAATTGGCATAGACATACTGAGCAACCGGCAGAATCCCCACGTTGGTTCTCTAACCCGTACAGTGAGGGCTATTATGGTGGGAAAGGCCAAGTGGAAGCCACTAGAACTGCCCCTACCAAGCAAAATAGTAAATCAAAAGCAATACCGTATTCCTGGAGGGATTGCAGAGATTACTGCCACTCTTAAGGACTTGAAAGATGCAGGGGTGGTGATTCCCATCACATCCCCGTTCAACTCTCCTATTTGGCCTGTGCAGAAAACAGATGGGTCTTGGAGAATGACAGTGGATTATCGTAAACTCAACCAGGTGGTAACTCCAATTGCACCTGCTGTTCCAGATGTAGTATCATTGCTTGAGCAAATCAATACATCCCCTGGTACCTGGTATGCAGCTATTGATCTGGCAAATGCTTTTTTCTCAATAGCTATTAGTAAGGACCACCAGAAACAGTTTGCTTTCAGCTGGCAAGGTCAGCAATATACTTTCACTGTCCTACCTCAGGGGTATATCAACTCTCCAGCCCTATGTCATAATCTTGTTCGCAGAGATCTTGATCGTTTCTGCCTCCCACAAGACATCACACTGGTCCATTATATTGATGATATCATGTTGATTGGACCTAGTGAGCAAGAAGTAGCAACTACTCTAGATTTACTGGTAAGGCATTTGCATGTCAGAGGATGGAAGATAAAGCCAACAAAAATACAGGGGCCTTCCACCTCAGTAAAATTTCTAGGTGTCCAGTGGTGTGGGACATGTAGAGATATCCCTTCTAAGGTGAAGGATAAGTTGCTGCATCTGGCCCCTCCCACAACCAAAAAAGAGGCACAACGCCTAGTTGGTCTTTTTGGATTTTGGCGACAACATATTCCTCATTTGGGTGTGCTACTCCAGCCCATTTATCGAGTGACCAGAAAAGCTGCTAATTTTGAGTGGGGACCTGAACAACAGGAGGCTCTGCGACAGGTCGAGGCTGCTGTACAAGCTGCTCTGCCACTTGGGCCGTATGATCCAGCAGATCCAATGGTGCTGGAAGTGTCAGTGGCAAATAGAGATGCTGTCTGGAGCCTTTGGCAGACCCCTATAGGAGAATCACAACGCAGACCCTTAGGATTTTGGAGCAAAACCTTACCATCTGCTGCAGATAACTACTCTCCTTTTGAGAAACAGCTTTTGGCCTGCTACTGGGCCTTAGTAGAGACTGAATGCTTAACCCTGGGCCACCAAGTTACCATGAGACCTGAGTTGCCTATCATGAGTTGGGTGTTGTCTGACCCACCAAGCCATAAAATTGAGCGTGCACAGCAGCACTCTATTGTAAAATGGAAATGGTATATACGAGATAGAGCCAGAGCAGGTCCTGAAGGCACAAGTAAGTTACATGAAGAAGTGGCACAAATGCCCATGGTTTCCACTCCTGCTGCCATATTACCTTCTCTTTCCCAGACCAGAGCTATGGCCTCTTGTGGAGTTCCTTACAGTGAATTGACTGAGGAAGAGAAAACTCGGGCCTGGTTTACAGATGGTTCAGCACAATATGCAGGTACCACCCGAAAGTGGACAGCTGCAGCATTACAACCCCTTTCTGGGGTGTCCTTGAAGGACAGTGGTGAGGGGAATTCCTCCCAGTGGGCAGAACTTCGAGCAGTGCACCTGGTTGTTCATTTTGCTTTGAAGGAAAAATGGCCAGAGGTGCGTTTGTATACTGACTCATGGGCTGTTGCTAATGGTTTGGCTGAATGGTCAGGGACTTGGAAAGACCATAATTGGAAAATTGGTGACAAAGAGGTCTGGGGAAGAAGTATGTGGATAGACCTTTCTGAGTGGGCTAAAAACATGAAAATATTTGTGTCCCATGTGAATGCACACCAGAGGGTGACTTCAGCAGAGGAAGATTTTAATAATCAAGTGGATAAGATGACCCGTTCTGTGGATACAAGTCAGCCTCTTTCCCCAGCAACTCCTGTCATTGCCCAATGGGCTCATGAACAAAGTGGTCATGGTGGTAGGGATGGAGGTTATGCATGGGCTCAGCAACATGGACTTCCACTCACCAAGGCTGACCTGGCTACAGCCACTACTGAGTGCTCAATCTGCCAGCAGCAGAGACCCACACTCAGCCCCCAATATGGCACCATTCACCGAGGTGACCAGCCAGCTACATGGTGGCAGGTTGATTACATTGGACCACTCCCTTCATGGAAGGGGCAGCGATTTGTTCTAACTGGAATAGACACATACTCTGGATATGGGTTTGCTTTCCCTGCACGCAATGCTTCTGCCAAAACTACCATCTGTGGGCTTACAGAATGCCTTATCCATCGTCATGGTATTCCGCATAGCATTGCTTCAGGTCAAGGAACACACTTCACAGCAAATGAAGTGCGGGAATGGGCACATGCTCATGGAATTCTCTGGTCTTACCATGTTCCCCATCATCCAGAAGCAGCTGGATTGATAGAACAGTGGAATGGCCTTTTGAAAACTCAATTACGGTGCCAACTAGGTGGCAAAAACTTGAAAGGCTGGGGTAATGTTCTCCAGGAAGCTGTGTATGCTCTGAATCAGCATCCACTGTATGGTGCTGTTTCTCCCATAGACAGGATCCATGGGTCCAGGAACCAAGGGGTGGAAATGGGAGTGGTACCACTCACTATTACCCCTAGTGATCCACTAGGAAAATTTTTGCTTCCTGTCCCTGCTACCCTGAGTTCTGCTGGTCTGCAGGTTTTAGTTCCAAAACTGGGTGTGCTTCCTTCAGGAGAAACAACAGTGATACCACTGAACTGGAAGTTAAGATTGCCACCTGGTCACTCTGGGCTACTTATGCCTCTGGATCAACAAGCCAAGAAGGGGATTACATTATTGTCTGGGGTAATTGACCCTGACTATCAGAAGGAAGTAGGACTGCAACTACATAATGGAGGTAAAGAAGAGTTTTCTTGGAGTATAGGAGATCCCCTAGGGCATCTATTAGTACTACCGTGCCCTGTGATTAAAATCAATGGAAAACTGCAACAACACAATCCAGGCAGGACTACTAATGGCTCTGAAACTTCAGGAATGAAGGTTTGGGTCACCCCACCAGGCAAAGAACCACGGCCAGCTGAAGTGCTTGCTGAGGGTAAAGGGAACATGGAATGGGTAGTGCAAGAAGGTAGTGATAAATATGAACTACAATCACATGATCAGTTACAGAAACAAGGACTGTAATTCTGTTTTGTTCATGTTATACTATTTAAATTGTAAGATATCAAGTTTAAGAATGAATGTTGCCCAAGGATTTGCACCCTGTTCTGGAGAGATGTCATGTATTTCCAGTTATATGCAGGACAGTTGAGTATTGTCAGGTAAAAGAAAAAATGTGTGCTTATTTGTTTTCATTTGGAAATTAAGTATGGTTTAAGGCGATATATATATAGGTGCCAAGTTGACAAGTGGTGGACTGTCATGGTTAGGGACACGTGTCAACTTGGCCAAGTTGTGGTACCTGTTTTTCTGATTGGGCAAGCGCTGGCCTGTCTGTTGCAATGAGGACATTTCATAGGATTAGGTCATGATCACGTCAGCTGCATCCACAGCTGATTCCATTTGTAATCAGCCAAAGGGGAGTGTCTTCTGCAATTAGTGATGCTAAATCTAATCATGGGAAGCCTTTTAAGGAGGACTTAGAGGAGACAGTTTCCATTCCATTCCTGCTTTGGCTGGTGAGCCTCTCCTGTGGATTTCATCCAGGCCATCCACTGGAGTCATCGGCTTCGCAGCCTGCCCTGTGGATTTTGGACTCTGCATTCCTGCGGTCACGTGAGACACTTTTATAAATTTTATATTTGCAAGTGTTATCTGTTGATTCTGTTTCTCTAGAGAACCCTAACTAATACACCTGTTTTGTGCCCCAGCAGATGTTTTACCCTGGAGAATGTTCCATGAGCGCTTGAGAAGAATGTATATTTTGGTGTTTGGGGATGCAGTGATCTATAAATGTCTGTTAGGTCTAATTCATTTATCATATTATTTAGGTTCACTATTTCCTTATTGATCCTCTGTCTAATTGTTCTATTTATTGAATAGAGTGGTGTATTGAAGTCCCCTACTATTATTATTGAAACACCTGTAAGTCCCTTCAGTTTTGTCTGTATTTGCCTCATGTACTTTGGAGCTCCTTAATTGGGAGCATAAACATTTATGATTGTTATTTCTTCCTAGCGAATTATTCGTTTTGTTAATCTATAGTGTCCATCTTTGTCTCTTATAACATCTTTTCATTTAAAGCCTATTTTATCTGATATTAGTATAGCTACTTCCACTTATTTTTGGTGGAATATCTTTTCTTCATCCATTCACTTTCAACCCATTTGTATCTTTGGGTCTAAAATGAGTCTCTTGTAAACAGCATGTAGATGGATCATATTTTTTTCCTCCATTCTGCCTGTGTCTTTTTATTGGGAAATTTAATCCATTAACATTCACAATGTTATTATTGTAAAGCTGTCCTTACTGCAACCATTTTAACCCCGGGCTTTTATTTGTCAAATCTAGTATTTTTATGTATTTTTATGCTTTTAGTTACCCTTACTGATAATCATCATCTTTATACTGTCCTCCAAATCTCTCTCCTGTCTATTTTTTTTCAGCTAACAGAACTTCCTTTAGTATTGCTTACAGGGCAGGTCTCTTGTTAACAAATTCTCTCTGCGTTTGTTTTTATCAGTGAAAATTTTAAACTCTCCCTTACTTTTGAAGGACAGCTTGCTGCATAAAGAATTCTTGACTGGCAATTTTTCTCTTTCAGAATCTTAAATACATCATACCTCTGCCTTCTCATCTCCATGGTGCCTGATGGGTAGTCTGAACTTAGTCCTATGTGGCTTCCCTTATATGGGCGAGTTGCTTTTCTCGAGCTGCTTTCAGGACTCTCTCCTTCTCATCAGCATTTGACAGTCTGATTAGCATGTATCTTGGAGTTGGTCTATTTGGATTTATTCTATTTCGAGTTCATTACTATTCTTTGATGTGTATATTTGTGTCTTCTACAAGGGTTGGGAAGTTTTCCCCCATTATATCCTCAACTACTCTTCCTAGCCCTTTACTCCTCTCTTCACCTTCTGGGACACCAGTGATTCTTATATTTGTGCACTTCGTGTTGTCCATCATTTCCCTGAGAAAAAAATTTTCATCTTTTTCATGATTTGTTCTTTTACGTGTTTGAATTCAGTTGCTATGTCCTCCAGTTCACTTATTCTTTCCTCTGCCTCCTCAAATCTGCTGTGGTGAGTGTAAAGTATATTTTTTATTTGATTAAAAACCTTCATTTCTGTAAGACGTTATTTTTCTGTTTATTCTTTCACATGATTTTTATGCTGTTCTTGTGTCTTAGGGATACCCTTTATCTTTAGCCACCCATTAAAGTTATGTAGGAGACTTGTATGAACATCATTGATTAGTTGTTCCAAGTTCTGTCTCCCCTCCGGCTTTTTAATTTGATTATTTGATTTAGCCATCTCTTCTTGCCTCTTCATATGTCTTGTGATTTTTTTTTTATTTTATTTTTTGCTGTTTTTTCAGCATTTGATTATCTCTATAAGGTTATTTTGAAACTTGGTTTCCTTCGCTCGTCTAATATTTTGCTTTTGCTTTGATGGTCCTCTTTGGCACTTGGTTTGTCAGTAATCACCGCCAGGGCCTAACTCTGGGGATGCAGCCCTTTTCAGAAGTCTGTTGGTGGTTTTCCAGTCTGCACTTACCCTGTCTTCCCAGCAGATGGTGCTCTTGGGCCACCTCTCTCCCACATCCCTGCCTCTTCTGGACTGCAGCAGGCCCCTGGGTAGGTTCCCGCCCAGGTGAATCCAGTTAAGGCCACAGGCCACAGGCCCTTGGGTGCGCTAGAAGCTGTCCACTCCAGGGCTAAGGGGTGGGCACTGTGCATCTCAGCAGAGACCCGGCTTGTGGGCACAATGGGTCTCACCAGACCCGTACCCAGGCTCCCGCATGGAAAGACGCTGGGCTGCGGGACGGAGAGGTTCAACTTCCCCAGCCAGCAGGCAGCACAGGAGTGCCCTGCTCTTCACTGGCGCTAGACTGCCTCTGGGGTGGAGGATGGGTGCGTGGTGTTGCAAAGCAGCTGCCTGGCGCCTGCCTCTCTGCTCATGCGCAGTGAGCACTCTGAGCCTCTGTGTGCAAAGGATCGAGGCAGCGGGCCCCAGAGAGTCTCTAACTGGCCAATTTCCAGATTGTCTCTGCTCTGAGTCCCCCTCTCCTCCTGAGGGGAGGGCTTCCCAGCCACCCCCAAATCCAAGAGCCTACACCAGCCTGCCTCGGGAATGGGGTAGGCACTGGGCACTGCAGCAGGACTCTGTATGTGGCCAAGCTGAGTCTATGGTCCTGGGATCCCTCATGGGCTGGGGTCTGAGAAGGTGGCTGGACCCACCTCTCCGAAGCAGGGGTGAGTCACTTTTCGGCTGCCTGATCTGGTTGCGATTGAGTTCATTCACCCCAATTTCTCAATCACAGTTTCTCCACTTTTCCATCCAGGTCTTCCTTACATAATGCAGTGGTTCTTCCGGACTCTGGAACTCAGCTATTGATTTTTACAGCAACCTCACACATTTATTAATCCTGAGGGTTTTTTTTTTTTTTTTTTTGCTATCTCGGATATTTTAGGTCATCATACTACCTTCAAATGTGAGTTTTGTCTTTTTTCTTTTGTTGTTGGCTTGACCAAGGCAATGATGATGAACATCAGTGAGAGTGGGCACCTCCCTTGCTGTTACATTTCAGCGGGAATGCAAATGTTTCCAACGTCTCACCATTGGGTATGATAATGGCTATAGGTTTCTAGTAGATACCTCTAATCAGGTTAAAATATTTGTATGTCTCTGGATGAAACTGTCTGCTGGGTGTCCCCAAAATACCTAAGTCCTGTTCTTATGGAGGGAGGAAGAAAAACAGTCAACTATCAGTCATACTAATGAAGTGAGTGCCTTAAGGAAAAGCAACACAGGAACCCGCTCCCTGGGGTGGGGGCTCAGCCATTTAGACTGCAAATTTCCCACGAAGACCCTCGTGGGAATTGTGACATGGTTGTTTTATTTTTGTTGCTCTCTTCCCAGTATTCTCTTGTCCTCCCCTTAGTTGCCTCTAAATATTGCCCAGCTTTTTAAGTCAGTGCAAGTTCTCCACCTCTAGGAAGTCTCCTCTGCCTCTACTGCTGCGCCCAAAACAGCCAGTTCACAACTGTTGTGCTGTTGTAATCGTCAACTGTGTCCCCTTTTCAGTCTCAGAAGTGTTCCAGTTTGGAAGACAAATTATATGGTCTCCCCAGGCTGCAGGGATCTCTCCCTCCACTGAACTATCAGCACTTATCAATAATACCACTTATTTGTTAGTTAACTGAGAAGGCCATGTGACATATCTGTACTCTTAGTTTCTCAGAATCCATGATGTATCTTCTGAAATTACTAGTAACGCATCACAGGGCAAAAAAGCGCAGGCGTGGGAAAACTAACAATACTAATTAATTTAAATCCAGAGTCCAAATTTAGCCATCGGAGACACCTTGCAGCAAGTTTCCCAAACCTCTTGGCCTGATTTCCAAACCAACCTTAAAGGAAAGTTGTTGGGATACTAAAACGAAGGTAAGTGACTGTCTAAAAAGATGCCATCTAGAAAGATGCAAGGCTTGTGAGGGTAGGGCATATAGTTTTTACACATCCCCATAACGCCCAACAAAGTCTTGTTCTAAAAAGGTATACAAATACTTAACTATGCCATCATAAAGAATTTATTTCTTTGAAAATTTTTTTTCTACAAGTTTTTACCTAAATCTCAATAGAATGGGAAGTGGTTATCTCCCTATAAACTGCACTACTTCTTGCTAAACCTTAAAATGCCATGCTGGCTCTTCCAAACCACAGAAGTCCATTTTAATGAGTCTTATAGGAGTAGTTGTCATGCCAGAGCAAATGCTAGCAGGGTGCTCCCATTGTTCTAGAAGGTGAATGGGTATAATTTAAACCGGACACACAGATGATAGGGAGCTTTCACTAAATAACTAGGCTCTGGTTGGCAATTCCCATTTTCTAGGATATCCAGGGACAAGTGTGACAGAGAGAATTGAAATACCCCCAAATGATAATTGGAATGCATTTTCTCATGAGGAAAATAAGGTCAAAATTGTGATTGTGAATACTTTCCTTAGCTGTATATTTTAGCTTTTTTGGGGGGTGTGGGGTGTGCATGGTCCGGGAATCGAACCCGGGTCTCCCGCATGGAAGGCGAGCATTCTACCACTGAACCACCCATACACCCACATTTTAGCATTTTAAATCATGCCAAAACAACACTTCAACTATCCTCCATCTTCCTTCAAACCTATTATCACTACTTAAAAACCCACAACATGGTCTTAATTAAATGTACCAATGGTCTCAAAACTGCCACTTGGGAAACAGCCGATTTGTTCCAAGACTGCAGCTATGTTCAAATCATTTCTGGATCCCATCTTCTGCACTGGTCTTTAGACTTCATGTCACCTCAGAGGTTACAAATCTCTACTCTCCTGAGTCGATGTGACTTTTTTAAGGGCCCAAAGATATTGGGAGTTGGATGATCAAGCTGAATAATAACTTGAGGTTAGAAAACAAAGGCATAATTATGAAGAAACCTGACCCTTCAAACTATTTTAGCCAGTGATACAATAGAATCATGTGTGGCTGTCCAAAATAACTCCTTTGAGGATAACATTAATTTAGCTGAATAAGCAAAAACAAGTTACAGTCACACTTTAGATATGCCATACGCTCTATGTCACAACACTGAAAAAGGGCCCTTCCCAAATTGTATATCCCACTGTCCTACCAAGTTACCAAAAATCGTGAATACTTTAATCTGAAGGGCCAGAAAAGTATACCCTACAGAACCACCAATATCTTAGTGTGAATTTGTCTGACATAATAAATTGTCAGCTTTGATCAACACAAGTCAATAGGACATAGTGATTTAGGGGAAGGCAAAGATGGAAAGGCCCAAGGGAGCCAACTTCTAACCATCACACAGCCCTTTGGCTCCAAGCACACATCCTAACAGACCAGGCAACCAAGACGTGGCGGTTTGGTGCTGTATGTACCCTAGGAAAAGACGTTCTTAAACCTAATCCATTCCTGTGGGTGTACATCCCTTGTAGGTAGGATCAATTGGCGAGGCAACTTCCGTTAAGGTGTGTCCCACCTCATTCAAGATGGGTCCTAATCCTAACCCTGGAAACCTTTCTAAGCAGAATGAAATTCAGACAGAGGAAAGAGAAAGGCACAGGAACAAGAAGCTGAAACTCAACAGAACCTGGAAGAGAATGGGGAGGCCAGGAGGGGCCACCATGTGCATTGCCATGTGACAGAGCAGCCTGTGAGCAAGGATCACTGGCAGCCAGCCCCAGAACACAGCCTTCGGGAAGAAAGCACTGCTTTGATGATGTCCTGATTTGGACTTTTTATTAACCTCAAAACCATGAACTAATAAATTCCCATTATGTAAGCCAACCCCTTGCAAGGCATTTGATTGAGCAGCCAAAGGAAACTAAAACACATGGCAACATGGTCCAAGTATGTGGTGATTTTTATTAAGAATAACTTTGGTTCTAAGAATTCCACCCTCAATTCTGTAATACTTTCCATTAAAAACAATTATACAAGAGCAAATACAAAAAATATTAAATTATGAAAACAAATCCATTAAGGCTCCCTTTATATATATTATATACACTCAAACAAGTCAAGATTTTTCAGAGTAGAAGAATAAAGTCAACTGTTTTAGCTTAGAAAGCAATACTACTTTACTACTAGGAAACTATAAAACACTGAACTATTTTAAGAAAAGCATAGAGTGGAAAATGGAGCCAGTTTTGTAAAAAAGTGGCTCAAAGCACAAAACTGCTCAACTGTTCAAGAGTCCTGGGGTAGGAATGTACATTCAGGCATGAGGGGGACTGACCATCTTTTTAAACTTAGGCTTGTTGGCCAGACCATACTACAGAGCATCTCTGCTGGTGCTCTCACTGTTCACTCATAAAACATCACTTCACGCTATTTACAAGTCCTCTTTTGGCCAGACCTTAAACTTCTAATGAAAAACAATTCTGCATATTTATGAAGGAGACTGGGAGGGAAAAGCTTTTGTAATTTTTTCCCCCAGCAAAGACTGAATTCTAGGTAAGTTCCAGGAACAGAACTGGTCCTTCTAAAGGAGGTTGTCTGGGTTCTTGAGAATTTTATCAAGTGGCAGAACTGCTACAAGGGTCCAGTCCTAAAGAATAACTGTTAGATAAAAGGATATGAGCCAGTTCTAACTCTTCATTTTACAAACCACATCGTTAGTCCATATATGCACACAAAAAGAATTCCAGTTAATGTGCAGTCAAAAAATGTACTTTCTTTTTGTTGTTGTTGGAGTACATGGGCCGGGAACTGAACCCAGGTCTTCCACAAGGCAGGTAAGAATTCTACCAGTGAACTATCCATGCACCTCAGAAATCTACTTTTAAGGTGATGGGTCCCCAGGCTCGCTTCTCTCAAGAGGAAGAATGGTGGAAAAATCACCATTCCATCTTTCAAGAGCAAACTTAGGAGCTGCATTTTATCTTAAGTATCTCATATTTTATTCAAACAATACTTGTTTAGAAGATAAATAATCTACTTCAGGTGTAATTAACTAACATGTCTCTCCAAGTAGCAGTATGTTATCAATGTGTTTACTTTTCTCTTGTTCACTTCAGGAATCCATATGGGCCAATCATCAACTATTAAGACTGAAGCGTCACCATCGAAAGCAGATTTCCACTCTGCTTATTCAGGAGTCCAAAGCTAGGGACCCAGCTTTCTAGGAGCCTTTAAAGGAGATGTGAGAAGAGTCTTAAACATAGGAATTACTGGCTGCCTTGTCTGTATGGAGAACATATGAACCACCTACCATCCCAACTGAACATGCCCTGCACAGAATCAGCCGTATAAAATGGGTTTTACTGTTGTCTGTCGCTCAGCCTTTCCTATGAAGAGCACACTGGCTAGAATAACGAGGACAGCCTCTCCCTTCAGGCTTTTCCTGAGAGACACCATATAGTAGTCATCAACATCATCAAACAGCGTCACCACATGAAGGCTGGTAAAACAGTCCTTCTCCACGAGAAAAAAAACAAAACAGGCAAAGAAACATGTGGTCACGGATCAGAAAGTTCCAAAGCTTGGATTCTAATGATACTCAACATATACAAGTGCTAAGTCTTCCAAAGAGCTCTCCTTGAGACCAGTGCACATTGGTTTCACATTAAAATGCCCCAACAACTCATTGCCCAGCTCCAAATGGGAACTTTCCCATACTGCTCTCAGAAGAAATCAAAAGATTTGGGACTCTCTCCTTTGACAATGGAGTTGGGTTATATGGACTAGTCTCTATTTGCCAAAGGATCAGGAGAACATATCATCTACAAAGGACTAACTTGGTAAGACAGTTTAAAACAAAATGAAACACCCTATTCATTATTCAAAGCAAGAAATGAATTTACATGATGTACCTCATTGAACAATGTCACCAGGTAGCATACTATTCTATTGAGAACCAAAAGGAATGAAAAGAAGATGCAGTTGGATGTTTACACATTTTTGTTTCCAGATTTTTTAACCTTCTCACCCTATATCCGAATTTTAGTCCTGTGCTCAATGTTAACATTCTCTGGTGTTAATTCTAACAGGATGAACTGTATCAATTTGACAAGAAAATCTAAGGCTCTCAGAATAGAATTTACATATATTGGATAGAACCAATTAAATGCATTTCTTATGCAAACTAAACTTTCTTATAGATAACAAGAAGGATTAAACACATTTTGAGCTTAAAAAAAACAAAACATAAAGGCTCTGTGCCCTACTAAACTTGGACTGGAAGAAAAACCAAACAGTGCGACTCTCAAGAATTTATTCCAGTGTCCTCTTCCTCTTTTTTAAAAGAAAAGCATCTGAACACAGGTCCATTACCCAAGGGGTGAGCTGGTCAGCATCCCTCATTTGGCGAGTGGTAACTGCAACTGTCCCAGGTGACTCACCCCCCCAGAGCGCAGGGGGAGGAAAACCCAGTCCTGGTCCATTGGAAAGCAGGCGCATTCTCGGGGCTGGGCCTCTCTGCAGGGACCCTTGTCCTGGGGGGATGCTGCGGAGGCCGCCACAAGCACGGCTCAGAGAGGAACAGGCTGGCAGGCACCTAGGACTCCTGGGCCTGGGCGACTTCATGGCCCGTTCTTCTGAGATTGCCTTTGACCTTCACAAACTCCGGGGCGTTTTCCTGCTCTTCTTGTGATTTCTGCTTCTCGAGTTCCAGCTAAATGAAATTCAGAAGCAGAAACATAATTTACAAATTTTTCAAAGTATTCCCCTTTCCAACATCCTCATTTTAAAAAAACAAAACAAAAACACCCAGATGTATAGATGTCTTGGAGTAATTCTGGGTAGAAGAAATCAACTGACTGTATCAGCAAATGATACCAAGAGATGACAAGAATCCAAACACCAAGGCTGAGAAAGCAGAGTCCTGAGAACCACCCACAGCTGTCTGGGGTCTCTGAAGGTGAACGTCATTTGACTGTTTCAGGCTCCCCATGCAGCTGCGAATCCAGTGGTGATGTCCTACTTTGGCTTTGCATCTTCATTTCTGTAGGGCCCTTGGTGGAACCCCCAGCCCTCCCTGAACGCATTTTGCCCCATTTACTGACATTCTGTCTCCTGTCTCCTGTGCTTAGGGGTGAGCACAGACTCTGACACATCAGGGAGACTCTGCTTTCTCCAACATCGGGACAAAAATGGAACACCCTCACCACGTCACCCTCACCTGTTCCAACTTCTGCTGCCGTTTCAACAGTTCAATTTCCAAATCGGATTTCTTCTTTTGTGCTTCCTCTTCCTTCTGCTTTATTACTTGGTCTCGTTTTCTCTTTTCCATTACCTTCTGCAGTTCTGGTTTATTCTGAGGGGCAAGACCTCTGCAAAAAACGATTAAGAAAAAGAAAAGTATAATAATTTAATCTAATGGACCCATCTTTCATGAATGAAAATTTAGTTTAAGGCATGAACCGTAGAAAAGGGGTCTACTGGATGAGCACGACTGTGAAACTTATTTCTAAGCTAACCCCTTCACAGGCAACACAGTGGGCTCAGAAATTCACAGGCATGAGAGCAAGGGCAAGGGCCCTTCCAAAAGACGACAAGAAGTTCATTCATAGAATACAATTACTCAGCATCCACTGTTTGCCTGTTACTAGACCTCGGAGGCTGATAGGAGCGGGGATGGGTGGGTGGTAGGCAGCAGCTTAGTAATGGAGAAGGGGACAGCACACTCGTGGGATAGGGGAGGGGACAACACACACATGGGGTAGGGGAGGGGACAGCACACTCATGGGATAGAGGAGGGGACAACACACTCACAGGATAGGGGAGGGGATAGCACACTCACAGGATAGGGGAGGGACAGCACACTCACAGGATAGGGGAGGGACAGCACACTCACAGGACAGGGGAGGGCAGCACACTCACAGGATAGGGGAGGGACAGCACACTCACAGGACGGGAGGGACAGCACACTCACAGGACAGGGGACAGCACACTCACAGGACAGGGGAGGGTATGGTGCACTCATGGGATAAAGAAGAGGACAGCACACTCAGGATGGGGAGGGGTAGCACACTAAGGATGGGGAAGAGGTCGACACATTCACAAAATGGGGGAGGGGAAAGTTAAGACTGCCACTTGGCCGCTTTGCGCTTCTCATGCCACTGAATCAACAGGCAAGGAAGGGGATTACTGTACTGGCTGGGGTGACTGATTCTGACTATCTAGGGGAAATAGGACTGCAATGACACAATGGAGATAAAGAAGAGTTTTCCTGGAATACAAGAGATCCCCTAAGGCATGTAAGGTAGTACCATCTCTTAGTACTACCATGCCCTGTGATTAAAGTCAATAGAAAATTGCAACAACCCTCTCCAGGCAGGACTACCAATGGCACACAACTTCAAGAATGAGCCTCTGGGTCACACCACCAGGTAAAGAACCATGGCCAGTGAAAATGCTTGCTGAGGGTAAAGAGAACATGGAATTGGTAGTAGAAGAAGGTAGTGATAAAAATGAACTATGATCATGTGAACAGTTAACAGAAATAAGGACCGTGTTGGTATGAATATTTCCTCCTTGTTTTGAGTATGTATGTATTTGTACATAAAGTAAATACCTTGTTTTCATCTTATCATGTCATAAGTTGTATTGCTCATGTTACAGTATTTAAGTTAAAGGGTATCAAGTTTAAGAGTGAATGTTACCCAAGGGCTTGCACCCTATTCTGAAGAGATGTAGTGCATTTCTGTTTGTATGCAGGACAGTTGAGTATTGTTAGGTAAAACATGTCTGTTATCGTGTTCTGCTTAGAGATCAAGTATGGTGTAAGGTGATGTGTATAGCTGCCAAGTTGACAAGGGGTGGACTGTGATGGTTAGGTTCATGTGTCAATTTGTCCAGGTGATGGTGCCCAGTTGTCTGGCCAAGCAAGCACTGGCCTAATCGTTACTGCAGGAACATTTCATGGCTGGTTAATAAGCCAGAAGTCTGGTGTATTAAATCATTAGTCAGTTGACTGCATCTATTGCTGATCACATCTGTGATCAACTAATGGAGTGTCTACTGCAATGAGATAACCCAATCAGCTGGATTTAGTCCAATTAGCTGATGACTTTTAAGGGAGAAGAGAAAACTTGCATTTCTTCTTCAGCCAGTGAGCCTTCCTGTGGAATTCATCAACGACCCGCAGGAATTGCCAGCTAGTGGCCTGCGCCCTGTGGAATTTGGACTTGGGCATCCCCACAGCAACATGAGAAACTTTTATAATATTTCATATTTATTTACAGATTTCTTCTGCTGGTTCTGTTTCTCTAGAGAACACTGACTGATACAGCTTGGTTCCAGAATATTCTAGAAACTAAATCCATAATCAGTGCAATAAAAATTACACAGAGGTATTTTACGTAAAAATAAAAAAATACATAATCAAAAAGTTACATACAGGTATTTTAACTGTTTACAACAGAGGTAAGTATTATTAAGCACAGGAAAATCTGTCTTTAGATCATTTGAGTAAAGACTCAATTTTATCACCATTAAAAGTCTCAATACGACAAAACAGAATTAAGAAACGGAGATTTTAGGATTAAAATTTAGCCACTAGCATAATTTAAATTTCAAACACTTTTCTTTCCCTCTATTTCATTGGCAAAATTAACTTCAACTGTTATTAAATTTCTCTGGATTATGCAAAAGTGGCTGAACAAACTTTGATATATGATACGTTAAGCAAACATTCTATCATAACCGATGAATAGGTTTAACTATTCTACAGTATTCATTTCAAAGATTTTATACAATGGTGACAGTAACATAAAATATTTAGTAATAGAAAATTTGGGAAAATGGTGCTTACATGATAAATGTTCTGCACTTACAATAGTAGAGAACTCATGCAAATTTAGTTAATATTTTATCACAATGGATCACTTATCTTTCAGTGCTAAATGGACAAAGTCAAGCACTGCCATGTGACTCTCTAAGCCTAAAAAGTTGTCAGATTGCAGAGACAGCATCAACAAACAGCAATGAGCTGTTCCAAATTTCATCTTAACCATGAGATGATGCCCTAACATGAGATGAGCTGATCCTCTTTCAGCAATTCTTAAATTTACAGCTCACGAATGCCCCCAATCCCTGGGTGACTGCCGGTGTCCTGGTGGCTTTAACCCACCAAGATCAACCATTCTTCTTCGGTCTGCTTTCTGGACACAGAGCCACCTGGGACTATTACAGTGGGCACAGCCAGTTTTTTAAATTACTGTGTTCTTTCTTTGCAAAAGGAGTCCAATAATTCATATGTTCATACAACATAAGACATGAAAGCACACCCTAACCCTTCCCCGTTACACAAATGGTGAGAGCATCATTTACATCATCTTATGTGCAAATGGCGTCCCTGAAATTGATGCCCGGTGCACATCCTGCCCCGTCAATCCCTTCCCACTCCTGAGCCCAGAGATCATGTTAGCAAATCTGGGCTCTGCTCCTCCACCCCTCCCGGGCCTTCACAAGGACAGAGCCTCTCTCACTCTCAGCATTTGCACATGGCCATAATTTTGCCATTCTCCTATCGACAGACATTTGGCTCTTCCCACTTTTTCACTATGAAAAACAGTGAGGCCACAAAGCTCCTGTACATTTATATTTGTGCTCTTACCCAAATCTATTTTCTAGTTAGAATCTGACAATTGCAGGCTCAGCACCTGCACTCTGGATGTTTGGATATATGCCGCCAAACCGCTTTCCAAAAAGGCTGCAGCAACTTCCATGCCACCACCATGAAACTGGCAGCCAACTTGCAAAGCTATATTTCATATTTCATCTCCAGGGGTAGACTGGAAGGGCCCACATTGATTCCACAAACATGAACAGGAAGCTCACCTGTGAGAGCATGCACCTAACCAGAGGCAAGTCTGGCTCAAAGTAACCCAGCATGCTCACCTACCCGCTTAGCCAAACTCCTCTAAACTAATTTTTCTTTTTTCGGTGGGGGGTGGTTTGCATTTGGATTTCACCCCTTGCTCTTTAATCCTGGAACCTTGTGAGTTGGCTGTTTCATCTACATTTTTGGCTCAGCTATTTTATCCACATGGATTCACGCAGAAGTACTTCTATTCTGTTTCACCAGAAGCTCCCCTTATTTTTCCATGTTGTACAGCAGCAAGTGTTTATGAAGGAATTGTCTGTCTAGTCAAACAAGCCAAAAAGAAGACCAACTAAAAACACAGGGAACTAGAAATTGTTTTGGAAAATACAAGCCAAAGCACCAATTTTAGGGATGAGTTTAAGTAGCTAGGCATTCTATTTGGCCCTCAAAAGTATTCTTTGTAGAGAGGACAGAATCTCTCTAAACTATGTTACTATGGTTTTTTAAGATCTCTTCAACACTAATCTTTTAACTACAAAAACCAGTGTCTGTTATAATCTGCCTTTTTGTGCACCAACGGAAACTGAGAACTTTACAGAGAATCTTAATAATTAATGGCATGCTGTGCCCAGGTCAAAATTTGAAGACTTTAAGCCTGAAACTTAGCTGGGTTAAAAAAAAAAAAAGATAAAAGAGAGAGGCTGTGCCAGATGCCTGAAGAGCTCAGAATCAGTGGCGGAAGACCTGTGCGTGTTTGTTCTCATGCAATGGTTTGCTTTGATCTTGTGATCTCAAAAACCAACTCTAAACGCTGTGTGAACTAAATGCTACAGAGCCCGGAGCCCAATTTGTGGCTATTTAGAGGACAGGTGCAGGCTCCAGGTAAAGTTTGCTTTGTGTTAACCTCATCTCTGGTTCTCTCTCATCTTTCCAGCTCTTTCTCTATTTATGTTATCACTATATTTGATTTTCTTCAATAATTACTATAAAGCAATATTTATTGCTTCTCTTTTTTACTCCAAAAAATGACAATGTGACCCTAAGTTATTGTACATTTCCCACCCCCAATGTTAAACTAACAATCACCCTTAGTAATATCACACTAACAACTACTAGTTATTGGAAAGACCACTGGATAAGATGATATATGGGAAGTCCCTTCATAAACTGTAAAAAACGTAAACAGATTTCATTTCGATACAGACCAGTACAGAATCAAGCATGTTATTTCTTAACCAAACACATATATTGATCTGGTGCTTCCTGTTACTTGGCACTAAAATCTTAAAAACAAAAACCCTAAAGCATCGAAAAAGTATGAAGGTAGAAGATGAATAAATGAGAAGAAACTGCTTAGGTTTTCATTCTAAAACCAGTTGTATTTCACTCTGAAACTTAATTGTGTAACTAAGATGCTATTTTGAAAAACACAAAGACATCAGAGGAAATGTAATCATCATTTGATCTTGAAATCTGCCCTTTTCTGTTCTTTTTAAATGTACTTCCAGGCAGACCAAACCTTACAAGGAGAAAGAGGAAAAAGCAACAGGGATTTCTGGATGATGCCATGCAGGAAATGGAGGATGGACAGAACCAATCTTGAACTGAATATGTCCCACATGCCAATCTAGGTGACTCCAGAGACATCCTCCTGCCACTGGAACATGCAAATTAGGCTGCATCCCTCTGGTTCCTGCACTTCTCCAAATGTATGTGGAAAATGTGAAGATTTCATATACTTTGTTTCTATCCTTAGCCCAGTCAATTTCATGGGCATTTTAAACTATATATGCATTTTAGAAAGGGAAGCCCCGGGCAGCACTGGCCGAGGGCCACACCCACAGGGCTTTGTTTTATGGGCACTGGCCTGGTGCAGAGGTTACAGGAGACAGTCCGTCCGAAGTGGGTCAAGAAAGGAAAGAGTTTTTAAAGCCTTGGTAAACACAATGAAAATAAAATCTAGTTGACTCTAAGGTCCCCTAGGGAAAGCTGTGCTTAAGAAACCATCTTGTGGCCTCTTTCTCAGCCAACTCTGCAAATAAAGTAAGTGCCCACTCCCCTACCTGGAATATGACTCCCAGGGGTGTAAATCTCCCTGGAAACGTGGGACATGACACCTGGGGGTGAGCCTGGCCCTGGCATGTTGGAGTGAGAAAACCTTCTTGACCAAAAGGGGGAACAGAAATGAAACGAAACAAAGTTTCAGGGACTAAGAGATTTCAAATAGAGTCAGGAAGTCATTCTGCACGTTATTCTTATGCATTATATAGATACCTCTTTTCAGTTTCTAGTGTATTAGAATAATGAGAAGGAAATTCCTGAAACCGTTGAACTGTATTCCAGTACATTTAATTCTTGATGATTGTATAACTATGTAGCTTTTACAGTGTGACTATGTGATTGTGAAAACCTTGTGACTGACACTCCCTTTATCCAGTGTATAGACAGACCAGAAAGAAAATAAAGACAAAAAATAAATAACAAAAATAGTGGAGATAAGGCATTAGAATGTTCTGGGTGTTCTTTTTTATTTTTATTTTATTATTTGTTTTGGAGTAATGAAAGTGTTCTAAAATTGTGGTGTGCACAACGACATAATGATACTGTGAGCCACTGACTGCACACTTCGGATGATTACATGGTATGTGAATATATCTCAATAAAATTGCATCAAAAAAAAGTTTTGAAAAGTAAAAAAAAGAAAGAAATATCTTACCGTTTTTGATTCATAAGAAGCTCTCTATGGAGATCCTGATGGTTCCGGGACGTCTTGACAGGATTGACGAGTTTCTGAGGCCGAATCAGCTCAGGGTTGTCATCTTCTATGTAGTCCGGCTCGGCCATGGTATTCCGTGGAAGGAGACACGGATCCCTGAGGCCAGAGGCCTCCCACGGGCTGTCTGCAATGGAAAGTGAGAAATGAGCAGTCTTGTCTCAGCTCTGAGACCTCTCCTGGAGATAAAGCTGGAGTGGGATATCCGCTGATGCCTGCCGTCATCCCAGGCCCTTGCCGCCAGCACAGTGTGTCACAGAAAGAGTAGAAGGCTGCGGCAGCTTGGGCTGCCCACCTGGACTGCCAGGACGCCTTGGGGGTCTCAGTCTCACCACCTACTCCCCACCTTATTTCCCATCTTGCTCTTCTAACTGCACACAGCTCCTGGGCTCCAACCCCAGGCCTGCACTGCCCCTTTGGCCCCAGTGCCCTGATGCACCCTGGAATGTGCCAACACCTGGCCCTGCACTGACAGAGGTGAGAGCTCAGGGCCAGGGCCAGGCCCAGTCTGCTTCTGCCCTGCTGGGCCCTTCGGCCATTGCCCCCTTCTCAGAGAGACCCGATTCCCACCCACCCGGCTGCAAGCGCACCCTGCCCAATCCCCAGCCCACCCCGTGTTGGCCAGACTGCAGATTCCACATGTTTGCTCCAGGGTACAGGCTCCTACGGGCAAACCCCAGGTCTGTGTCCCCCCACTGCTCGATGCCCTGCACCTGGAACATGGTGGGCAGGGATGGCACACCGGAGGAAAGAAGGAAGGGAGGCTGGCAGCAAGAGGGGACACCACTGATGTGTAGGAGAGGAGGCAACCTGATGGCATACCTGGGAGAAGGCACTTAACGCTTATGGGCCTCAGATTCCTGCTGGGCTGAGCGAAAGGAACAGAGGACAGTCCCTCCAGTCCTCGCCCCTGTTTTAATTGTTCCTTCTATGATCCAGGTATGTCCTGCTCAGTGAGAGGAGTTCTCAAGGAACAGCTGGCTTCTTTCTGAGACCCACAGACAGTGGTCTAGGACAGTGAGCAACACGTGGGAAGGGCCTCTGAATACACACCATTTAACGGGATGGAAGGAGAACTCAGACAGGGGCAGGGGCCAGAGAAACAAGGCTGGCTGAGGGAGCATCAGGCTGCACAGGGCCCCAGTGGGTAGCCTTCAGGCAGGTGGTCTGCAGATAGGTGGGTAGTTCACAGGTGGGTGCACCCAAGGGCGGGTGGTCCACACGGGGTCCGCCATAGACAGGTGGTCCACACGTGGGTGGTCCTGTAGCAACTGGTCACAAGCACGTGGTTCACAGGCAGGGCCCTCCACAGGCTGGGTGTCCACAGGTGGGTCCAACCACAGGCAGCTGGGCCACAATCAGGTCACCAGCCTGCATTTATCACTGCAGAGCTCTGGACACCTGGCATTGACCCCATCACCACCTCCACCCCCCACCCCACCAAACTAACCTGGCAAATATTTCAAGATAATTGACATACCCCTTTATGCTTCCCTGTCCCTGAATGGTGATTTTATTTTCCACCAAAAATCTGACAGAGAGTCCTCACTGTACCCAGGGCAGAATGGTTGGCACTGGTCTTCCCCTAGAAAATCCAGCCCTCATGCTTACCAATTCCCAGGCTATGTCCATGCCCACAGGGTAACAACGATCCGGAATGGGGCAGGGGTGGGAGTGAGGGTCACATCCAAGCAAGTTAACACTGCGTCCACAGCTGAAGCCTGTGGTTCCCAGTTTTAAGCCACTAGGCCCACCCAAGTGCCTAGTGCGTGGCAGAAACTGAATTAATGTTTGCTGAACCAAATAAATCTGTACCAAAAAAAAGTGGCCAGTCCTCCCTGAACAAGCTCCTAGGCTGCCATCAGTTCACGGCGCGTACGCCTAAATCTAAGCGTGTTCATCGCACAGTGGGGCGGGAAACGGAGGCAAGAACAGAGAGTGTGCCCATGGATGCCACGTGCAGGGCTGGGCGTTGGAAAATAATAAAGATGAGTTTTCAACTATAATAGAAAGGAAACAGGGCATTTGGTTTCACAGGCATCGGTGCTGTTTCCGGGAGTCCTGACCTATCTCAGACACGGCCGGACCCTGAGATACTCAGCAGGAAGCTCGGCCAAGGGCGCGCCTCCCAGAGTTCCACGCACAGCACAAAAACAGGCACAGTTTCAGGGCGCCCATGCCCCAACCCCATGAGCAGAACTAGAATTCTCACTTTACAGACGACAGGATGGAGAAGCAATCATTAAGTAACTTGCCCACGATTATATCGCCAGTGGTTAAGGCGGAAAGTAAAGTGTTCTCGGATTTCAAATCTCATCTTCTGTTCATCACACTATGGGGCTTAATGTTTTGTGGCAAAATAACTTAATGTGAAAATAGGAGGAAAAAAGCACAAAGAATAAATTGGCTAAAATAGAAAAAGTGCAAACCTATCATTCATTTACATATTTTAAGTAAAACTGCAGGATAAAGGTTTGAACTTACCAAACGATAAGATACACATGATAAATCACAACCAGCACTCCTTAAATGATGTCGGCAACTGATCTTTCAACGAACCCAGGTGAGAATCACCCACCTGGCAGGTAGTGAGACAGTGAGCCCATCGCAGGCAGTCCCGCGTGTGCTGCTCCTCACAGAAACGTGCTCCCTGGCTGCAAAATCAAGCACACAGATGCACCTCCACACGCCAGCAAATGTCCCTAAAGACAACAGCAAGCAGTTTCATTCTAGTTAATCAGCAGCCAAAAGGCCAATGGGCTTCACAAAAGGAACAGCCTCTCTTCCTCACACTGTGGATGATCTCCACCCAATCAAAACAGACTGCTGCCTCCAAGGCTAAAGTCCCAGCACAATGTGGTGACAGGGGACATGAACGGCCCTCGGCCACAGCACAATAGCACTTCCGTGTGCCCAGGGCCCCCTTCCCTTCCTCTTCCCCCTCTCTCTGGAGCTCTTTCAGCTCCCATTTCTCCTCCTCTTTTTTTAAGAAGCACAGTACACGCGACCCCCTGCTTTCTCAGAAAACAGCTCATGTTCAGTTGCTACAGGGGATCCAGGGTAAACGCCCTGTGCAAACAGAAATTGCCCCACATCATTCCTCTCTGTTTAAAGAGATATGCTGCAAAGTGACACATTTTATCATATTTTTCCCAATTCCAAAAGAAAAGCATGCTCATCATAGAATTTTGGGAAATACAGACAAAAAGGAAGAAAATCTTTTGTAATCTTACCCTTCAGAAACACCTGTGGGTGCATCCCCTGCTAGTACCTTTTCTCTGAGTTTGTGTGCAAACAGACAGAAAGACATGTGATCTTAAAACAGAAAATGGGGCATCTGCGTTTGTGGGGCTTACACTCCAACGGCATGAACTAAACAATAAAAATAATGAACAGGTTGTCACCTAGTCTATCAGGAAGGATTAACATCGTGGGAAAAGAAAAAGTAAAGCAAGTACTGATGCGAGGCAGGGTTTAGGCCTCCCTTAGAGGGGCAGGGAGGAGCGAAGGGGTGGGAGCAAGGGAATAACATTCCAGATGGTGGGAGGAGCTGGGGAGGAGGAGGAGGAGCCAGGACACCGGGTACTAGAGGCCTGGGAGGGATTCCGCCTGTACCCCAGGGTCCCGAGGAGCTGCTGCAGGGCTCTGAGCCGAGCCAGGACACAAAAGGACTCATTCAGCAACTAGATTTCGAGAGCCCAAAGGCAGGCCAGGAAGGCCAAGGGAGAAGGATGAGGGAGGTGGCCATTACTGATTGTTCTGGTTTGCTAGCTGCTGGAATGCAATACACCAGAGACGGATTGGCTTTTAATAAAAGGGGATTTATTTTGTTAATTCTTCAGAGGAAAGGCAGCTAACTTTCCACTGAGGTTCTTTCTTACACGGAAGGCACAGGATGGTCTTCTCTCCAGGCCCCTAGGTTCCAACAACTTTCCCTGGGGGGACTTCTTTCTGCATCTCCAAAGGCCTGGGCTGAGCTGCAAGTGTTGAGGAATGCCCAGTTGCTTGGGCTGTGCTACATTGCGTTCTCTCATTTAAGCACCAGCCAGTTAAGTCAAACGTCACTCATTGCAGCAGACACGCCTCCTAGCTGACTGCAGATGTAATTAGCAACAGATGAGGTTCACGTACCATTGGCTTATGTCCGCAGCAACAAAACTAGCTATGCTCGCCTGGCCAAGTTGACAACTGAATCTAACACACCGATGCAGTCAAGTGACGGCCCAGGGAGGCCGTGCCACAGCTGGGAGGAGGGGGCTTCCCAGAGGACTACGTTGGAGGTGGAGGGGACACCAGACACCCGAGGATGATGCCAGCCAGAAGGTCAGAGCCGGGGAAGGCTGTGCACAGAGCAGCAGGAAGCAGATGAGCACAGCTTTGCTGGCGTTGAGCTGGAGACATCTGTCAGCATCTCAGTGGCCATGGCAAGAAGGCAGGCAGAGCAGGTACCCAGCTCATGGCCTCCCTCTCTCTTAGGACTTGGCCCCCATGCTCACTCCCTCTTTTCCTGCCTTTCTCCTGTCCCCCCACTCCCACCACTGCCCCACCTGGAGGCAACCCAGGGGAATCACCCTGCTCCTTCTGCGGTGCTGTGAACTTGGTCTGCAGTGAAGAGCCTGGCTGAGCTTTTGCTGGGGAGAAGGCAAGGCTTCAGCTCTGAATCTAGCAAACAACCTCTAGTCTTGGGAATCTTTCCTGGTTTCTCCTTAGATTTAGTTTTTTTAAGTCTTTCTTCTCCCACAGGACTAGATGGGCCCAAGGCTGGCCATGACCGGAGAGCAGCAGACCCCAGGGCAGGCAGGCAGGGGCTGCATGGTCTCCTCCCTTTTCCCCTGTCTGCCCCCCTCCCGCTCTGCAGTTGGGGAAGGGAGCATGGAACCCCTCGGCCTGAAGGCACGTAGGCCTTAAGCCTGCCTGTGGCCCAGGCAGGAGAGGAAAGAAGGGGTGAGCTGGCTTGAGGCACCCTTTCTCAAGGCAGTGGAGGGGACTGGGGAGGCACCGGGGGTCTGCACCGCAGGGAAGTCCTACTCTGGAGAAATGATGCACTCTCAGCCGTAACCACCTAAACGGCACTTCTCATCACCTCTCCTCCCTCACAGTTAGAAAATACAACTCTGAGGGGAAAGTGACTGACGTCCCTCCGCAGATCCCATTCTCTGGCCAAACGGAAACAGTCACTCCTTGCTCCCAGGTGCTCCCTGTTCTCCGCCTTCTGTCCCCGCCAGCAGGGCAGCTGGTCTTTTCCAACCTGGTCCCCGTATTGCTGCAAAGCCAAACAAATCGCATTCACCCTTTCGGCTCCAGATCAGTTTCAGATCCTCCACATCGTTCCAAATGCCCCAGGTGCAAGAAAACTCTGACTTCTAAACAGCCATGGGGTTTTCTCTTCCACTTCTCCTAGTGCCATCAATCCCCACCTACGGCAATATGTACCCGAGTCTCACCTCTTTACTGCACAGACCACCTCCGGTTTGTGTTCACACTCCCCAGACCCTCATCCCTTGTTCAGTACATATTAAACAAATGAATGAACAGAGTCACGGGCTAACTAACAGTAGAGGGCGCCGCCGAGCTGTCGGGATTCTGAGCAGCAAGGTAAGGTACTGGGAGTGGGGCTCAGCTCCAGCCAGGCAGGTTTTCTTACTGGGCATTGCAAGATCCAGGAGCCTGACAGAGATGGAAATCACTGGAAGTTAAGGCAGTCTGTAAGCAGATACTACTATGACACAAAATCTCTCTTCTAGTAAACCTTCTTGTCCTACTTACTAGTCAAGTAACTGATTCATGAAGTCACTTTTTTAAGTATCAAGTCAATGAAGGAAAGTCAGTGCCAGCTCAGCATATAGAAATGGCCTGAGATTTTGAACAGCGCTCAACATCGTGACAGCGCTGCTATCGGTTAAAATGAGTAAAGGTGTAAGAACCGATGCCGCATATCCGTGGCACATGTATGAGTACTCAGTATATTAAACGGAAGCTGTCATTGGCTCAACTCTGCGGCCGACACCATTTCCCGTTTCATTCAGATATTTATGTACTCATGCATGTAACTCTCCCCTGCCAGGCCTTGGTTTCTTCAAATCCACAAGAGTTTAACTGAAGGGCCCCCAGACCTTCTCACTGGTGACATTCGGCAGTTCTAAGACTCAGCCATGCCACAAACAATTCCTTACGGTAAGAAGTAAAAAGGCCGTGGCGCGTTCAGGGGCACTGCACCATCCCGAAGGGCGGGGTACAGGTGGGCCTGGGCTGGGGGGCCTGACTGCTGTTCTGGGGTGGCAGGATGTGAAGTGGTGCAGGAACACAGAACTGCACTCAGACGCTGGGAAACGCCACCTGGTGAGAGTCTGCTTCCATTCCTGCTAAACAAACAAGCAGATGTGATCCCCAAATGCCACCTCCCAACCTTCCAGAGGATGTGGAAATCCCTTCACTGTAGATGGGATTTGAGCCCTTATTTTGTACAGTGCTACCTTAAGCCCGGTTCTTTGCCCACCCCAAGTATCTGTGTGAATTTCTCCCCATGCCATAAAGATCACAACTGGGCTAGTGAAACAAACACTGATTAAAGTTGAGTTTCCCCATCATGCAATTTGGGCTCAAATATGAAGTCCCAAAGCTACCAATAGCTCATGTGCATATTACTACATCGAAATGATCAAATTCTAAACCTAATCCTATGAGATTTAAAAAAAACATAATTTCGGAATTATGCTAATTTTCAGATTCGCCTAAATATTTAAAATTTAATTCTACCTATTAGCCTTAATAACAGAATCTTTTTAAAACCAATCTCTCAATACATGACAATATATACAGTTAAAGGTACGCTACAACCAATCAAAAAAACTTAACAGTTCAATGTTTGGACTGCTACTACAACTTCCAGAAAGCTAAACATATACTGCAAGGCATTCTTTAAGAGAACCCTGCTGCCCAGGCTGAGTCTAAGGGAGTCCAGCGACCCTTGGGTGACTAGCCTGGGAAATTCTAGCAACAGAAGAATGCAGGCTGGCAGAGTCCAAACCTGAAAAGGGGAGGCACTGCCCTGGGTCCTGGGCTCTCTCTCTCAGCTCCCACTGTTCCCAGACAGGGAGGGTGGCTGTGAAGAGGAAGGAAAGTAGAATGAGCAGAGGCAGGAATTCCTCCCAAGCAGCAAAGGGTGTCAGCTGAAACCCCCTGACTTGCCCAGCAGAAACCAAGGGCAAGAGACTATGGCCAGAGGAGCTCTGCGGCTATGGCCCGCCACAACACGACCTGGTCACCACACCCACCAGAGCTGCTGGGGGCATACGAGAAGAAACAGCACCTTCACTCTCAGCCAAGCTCCCCCCTGCTGTAGCAGAGCCCCTGAACATCGAAATTCTCAATAAATCTGCTGCAAACAGGTTGCTGCACAAATGCCAAACAGTGACGGACTGGGAAAGTATCAAACTCAGTTTCTCATCCGGTTTGCCATCCCCCAAACATGCCTTTCTGAAGGAGGTCCATAATTCATATTTAGGAAACAGGAAAGGTGGAGGGAGAGACTAATAACCAAGGAACCCATGACACAGGCTGACATTCCAGACAGGCTGGCCTGGGGGTCGCCAGCAGGTAGTGATGGTGCCACAGATAACTCAGTGCTCATTTTCACAGTGACAGCCGGACCCTTGGCACTGCTGGCAAAAGGACTCGCTGTGAGCATCCTGCTCTTTAGAGGTGCCAAAGGAAAGGGCCCTACAGGCTCTGGTTATGTGGCGTGCTCACTCTGCAAATCCACCGTCAGTGGGCGTGTTTGGTTTCTGTCCTTTGCGAGTGCGTTCTGGACGCCCACTAAGGATGCCCACTCTTAACCATTCCACTCTGCTGGGAAGGGATAACGGGTTTGACTTTAACAAGATTTCAGCATCTCTCAAGAACGATTTTAGATGCTTTGGAACATAGCTTGACAATCTCAGACAGAAAATATCTTGCAGACAATCCCACGAAAGTGGGGAAAGAAGGCAGGAGAGATGTGTTTTCTTAAAAGCTCAGAAATGTCTTTATAAGAACATGCATAGCCACTGAGAGTTGGAGGCAGCCCAATGTCCATCAACAGTAGGCTGGATAAACACACAGCGGTGTGTCTATATGTGGGATATGATGAGAAAGAAGGAACCTCAGCTACAAGCAAGAGCACGGCAGAAGCTCGCAAACACACTGCTGAGAAAAGACAGGTAGGTGCAAAAGAGAACACACCAGGTGATTCTAGACACATGACATCCAAAATCAGGCCAAGCCCACCTTGGGATGGGATGTCAGGATAATGTATCTTGGGAGCAGGTCGCAAGTGTAGGGGGACAGAAGAGGGGTTGCTGGGGTGCTGACAACCTTCTGTTTCTTGATACAGTTCTGACGACGCAGGTATGTTCACTCAGCAGATTCGTCGATCGGTATGCGTTTTGGCTGATGCCCTTCTCTAAATGCATTTTCTGGGCACCCACAAAGCAGGGACTCAGAGGATGCTTATGTCAAAGCACTGCTGGTGCCTGAGCAAAAGAAAGTGATGCTAACAGTCAACAGGGGGATACCTGGGCTGCTTTCCACAGAAACTGGCAAATCAACCCCAGAACTCCAATTCCATCTCCCCTCTAACTCCCCAAAGTCCAAATGTTCTGCCAAAAAGAGTTTTCTCTATTATTTGGTTATATCATGCTCAAAGCCAATGTAAAAGTAAGAAAAGAAAAAAAAAGGCCATTTTCGAATGTGTGGTTTTGCTCAGAAGTTCAAACTAACGGAAAAAGTTTTAAAATAAAAAGAGTGAAAAAACAAAAACAAAACCACTCTGTAAGTGTGGAAAAAAGAGGTCTCTAGGAAGAACTAAACTAATTTAAAATTTTAAAAAAGAGGCATTAAATTTTGGCGGGGAGAGAGCGAAAGTGGGTTAAGAGGTGAATAAAATCGTTCGAGGGCCCCTGGTCTGTTAGAACACCCTCTGGTCCCCACCCTACTCTGGCCAACAGAAAAGAAGAGCTACTCTGCCTTGGCCGATGTACACCTGGGAAAGAAGAGAGGCCCCTCTGCCCACTCGGCCACACCAGGGCACTGACTAATTTAATTGGGTCGGGAACTGCTAGAAGAGCCTCACCTGACAGTATTGAGATGAAGCTTAAAACCTCTTGGACGCACTTTCAAAGTCTCCGCTGCAGTCTGCCGCCTTATCAAACTCCTGACTGCTGTTCTCTCTCTCTCTCTCTCTCTCTCTCTCTCTCTCTCTCTCTCTCTCTCTCTCTCTCTCTCTCTCTCTCTCTCTCTCTCTCTCTCCCTCTGTAGCCCAGGTAGAATTCCCTCCTCAAGGCCACTGGGAACACAGACACCTTTGGGAGACAGTGCTCAACGCTCCCCTCTCCGTGAACCCACCCGGGAGATGCCTGCCCCGGGCTCACATGCTGTGTGAGCATTTACTTGATGGCATTCAAGACATATCCTGAGCTACTCCACACCACATCAGCCAACTTTTCACGAGTGTACACGCTGCCTCCTTCCAAGGACATGGCTGGGGATCTTCTCAGATAGGAAGAGGCCTCTTGCCACCTTCAGTCAACTCTCCCAGGCCCAAGCCAGTGCCTGTCACACGGACACTAGCTGACTAAGTGCAGGCCACGTGGGAATCCATCAAAGTGGAAGCAGTCAACGCCGTGACCATAGGGAGGCCAAAGAAGCAGCAGGAAACCAAGCCACCAACTCCCTGTGCCCCTGGCAAGCTCTGTGGGCTGGGGCTGCATCCAACTTACTCCCTGGCTGTGTTCCCCATCCCACACCCCATTTCCAGGTCACCCCGCAAGCATCCAGAAAACTCCCCAGAGGAATGGAGGACCAAAGCCCTTCCTGAGTCCCTGGAGGGCTCTGTCCTTTAGACTCCAGTATTCTCCAGTACTTCTCTCAGGACACCCACTTCTGTATCGTCAAATCCTATTTGGAGTTTCCTATCCTTCATGTTAAACTCACATAGGGAGGCCTGGCTCATACTCATTTCTCATCTCCAGAAATACCTCTATCTGCCTTCCACATACAGATCAACTAAGATTAACCAGCCACTGTTCAGGCGGAGCCTAGAAGGTCAGGGCTCAATAAAACAGGCCAAAAACAGGGAGGGGTCAGCCCACACTTGTTCTGATCTCATCTAATGTTGAACCTGCTCAGAACTAGTCAGAGACAAGCCTCTGCTCTTCTCAGTACAGGCCAGTCCAGGGACCCAAAGGCCATTTTCCTAGCCAGCAGGTTATGCTCCCTCCTGAGTAAGATGACCTGATAAAGCTCTCCCCAGGAGCCCACAGCTTCTGTCACCACACATGGGCAAAGAGACACAGGCCACCCCAAGCTACCTGGCATGTTGTCTGGAGGGAGCAGGCACTAGCAGATGTGCTTGCATGAATATTCCCAGCAAGTAATAACACCTCATTACCATGCAATACGCAAATCTGCACAGGCTTCCCAGCACCAAACACCCTCCAACCACCAGATTTCCTTAATAATTGATGATCTTAAATTCACTGGCCTTAAGAGTGCCTTAGACTGATAAATTACACTGATCAAGTAACAGTTGATAGATGACAAGGAACTGATTCAGGGTCCCTCCCTCCTGCTGAAAGCAGCCTGGGGAAAGAGGCTCCAGGACCCTGCCTTTGCCAGTGAAGGGTGCTCTGTGGACTAACAGTATCACCAGGGGTTAAGAGACACTGGCCGCACCCAGGGCAGCTTTTGCTTTGTTTAAAGAACTTGTATTTCTCTAACTAAAAGGGAAAGTAGGAAGCAATTCTGGGAACTGCACTAGGAAAGCTAGCATGTGTAAATTCTAAAAAAACAGGGTCGGTACAAGGAAGCTATTTCATGTTGGAGCCTGCTCCAAAGTCCTGGGGCCCTGGCCCACCGCTCCCCCAACTTGTGACTCAATAGTGCGGGCCTCACTTTCCATCAGCTGCTACCTTCTCTGAGCTGAGCACCGGGGCCACCAGCCTTGCTGTTCGCTGGCTTTCTGTCCCTCCTTCCTGCTTTGCTATTGATTGTTTGGTCACGTAAATTCCCAACAGCTTGGTTTTCCAGAACAAGGAAATAAAAACCAACCAGCTCTGTCCCAAGGTTGACTATCTGATTTTTGAAAAACCAAAGCTTTATGAAGAGGAGTTTAATTGAAAATACTAAATTATTCATCTTCCTTATAGGTAAAAAGAGACGGCTCAGCCAGATGACTCTTAAGATCCCTTACTGTCTTAAAGTCCTGATAGCGTTGGGAGTTGCGTTTTGGTGCTGATCCCACCGCAGGCACTCATACCCCAGGGCTGGTGAGCTCTACGCCCACCCAAGGAAGGCCCTCCCCCTGGGAGGCCACGCATCCCTCAGCCCTCCCTTCTACTCAGCCCTGCTCTGAGGTCCCGAGGACCACTGGATTTTCCAAATGCTTCCACCTCATTCCAAGCCCCTGCAGGGAGAGTCTCAGTTGCTCAGCCTTAGGCAGGGGATGTCCACACAGGAATGAAGCAGAGACCAGACTTTATTAACACCCCAACTCTAAATTCTGGGGCTCTAGGCAAGAAACACTTTTTTTAAGTCAAAACCCGTGAACTAGCAGCATTATCACTTGTAACAAACATATGCAATAAATGAAATAAGGCAACATTTATCCTTGTTTGTGTAAAACTCTATCAGGTATATGCTACACCGCAATTAAATTAAGTCTGAATTCTAAACACTATCCCGAAACTAATCCACAGTCAGCCCTATTACTCCTCCCCAGTATCTCTGGACCTTTGCCCACTCCCTAAATCCATAGCTATTCACACTCACTTCCCCCAAGCTCCAAAGAAGCATGAGTTAAAAAGCAAAGCTCATGACAAAGTTGTTTCCTCCTCATTCCACTACATTTAGAAAATCATTGTCTACTCTCCTATTACTTGTAAGATAAACTGTGCTATTTCCTTTCTGAAGAATATATTGGTAATCAGTGACAAATGGCCTTAAAACATACATACCTGTGAACCTGGCTATTCCATTTCTAGGAATTTATCCCAAGGGAATGATCAGAAGTGTGGACACACATGTATGTATAAGAGTATTTATCCCAGTAAAGAAATGGAAACCACTTAAATATCTAACAAAAATACAATGCAGTGTAAAAATTATATGGTATTAAATTAAATAATGAAAGGGAACATAATTATGCTGTATTAAATGGGAAAAAATATCAGATTCAAAACACTCTCCCTTTATTTTGTAAAACAAACATGGCGCAGCGCTATTCCAAGGGTGGTCCCGGAATACACATCAGGATGCCCCTTGATGCAAACGTTTACTTCCGAGACCTCTGGAATCAGAATCCCTGGGCACAGGGCCTTGCCACCTGTGTTTTCATAATGTCCATTACATGCCACATGACCCTGGAGGTAGATCGCAAAATGAGTCCCACTGTGGACGCAGGGAAACCAAGGCACAGAGAGGTCGGGGAACTCCCTTCAGCCTACAGAGCTAGCAAGCAGCAATGTCACCAGCGGGCCCCACAAACCCATCCTCTTACGCCCTCTCTGTTAGCTCCCATGTCTGGACGCTGCACAACCTTCTAAGCTGATGACTTCTATCGCCAGGTCATCAACTGAGGTACAGAATGTGTGTGTGTGTGTGTGTGTGTGTGTGTGTGTGTGCATAGATGTGCATCGTGTGCAGGCGCATGTGTGAGCATGAATGCAGGTGTGTGCATGTACATTTGTGTGAGCGTGTGCATGCTTGTGCACATGTGGGAGGGAGGCTCTATTCCCAGCACTGCCACGAGGTTCCTCTTGACGCATACCTGGTCGCCATTAAAAGTTTATTAAGAGAGCACTGAATACCAATGCCACACGAGCAGAAGTGTTTATGGGCCAGACCAGAAGAAGACAGGAGGGGCTGCTCTTTCTGGATAAAGCAGAGCTGCTGTGCAGTGGCCCCGTGCAGAGTCCGCTAGTCATGTGGCCCACAAGCCTTGGCATTCTGCAGCTCAAGAGACTTCTTTTAATTTGGGGGTGTCTGCATTATTTCAAAATTTGTACATAACGTGATACTTAATTTTTTATGGTAGGTTAGTTCATATTCAAAAAATTCAAATTTACACATAAAATTTTTTTCCCTAAACTGCAAATTCCAGAAGAGGCCTCCTGTGATCCTGGCCCTTTCATTGTATGTTATCTTCTCAGGAGGACACTCGTCAGTTATTCACTTCAGCAAATGGCTAAAAGGACGCACTGGAAGATGGTGATTTATGTCCATCATTCCTGAGAGGAAAGAAACAACACAGAACCTCAGGCCAGACCAGCTTACAAAGACCTCAAGCATGCCTGTCCTCAAGAGCTGAAGAATAACATTAAAATGTATGGCCTGGCCCACGCAACCCAATAAGCTAATATTTTCCCAAGAAGAGAATCCATCTTCAAGAAGACTCAGAGACAGAAACTCGAAGCAGAAAGGAACACAGATCATTTATTCAACTTCCTCATCATCCCAGATGGGGAAACTGAGGCTAAGTCCACAGAGGGGGAGGGGAGGGAGCTTGGATACACGTCAAGATGTGACGCCGGTCACACTTTCCTGTCTGTACAGCCTCTCTCACCTCCTGCTGCTATCTGAAATTGTCTAAACTGAGTTTCCAAATTCCCCACTTATCTCAAGTTGTGTTTCTGGCACTATCGCTAACACTACCAACAGAACCTCTGATGAGCACCTGGACAGCCATGGAAATGTGTTTACAGTTTAAGTGCAGGAGCAAACCGTCGTCTCTGCTTCCTTCTCCTGCCAAACTTCAGGGTAGTACAAAGTCATGCTGAAGGTTAAAACAAGGAAAAGATGACCCACTTGTGTTTCTTAACCTGGGATGCCAGCCCTGAGCCACCACAGGCAGTCTCGGCTCAGCACGGCCAGTTCAGGCGACCTCTTCCAAGGCGCCTTTCCCCACTGAAGTCCGTCCTTCCTCAAGCATCAGCATCCAGGACATCGGCAAGAGCTCTGACAAGTGGAGAGGTCACAAACGACCGGCCTCCCTGGCAGCCGCACCCCAGTATTCCCTCCGGACATAAAGGATGCTCGGCGCCCAACACCCCACCACTGAACACCCCCTACTGACCAGCAGATGGACGGCTCCTTCTGCACAAACAGCAGCTCGCACCTGCTCTGGTCTCCCGCCTCCTGGGGACAAACCACTGAGAGGAGACCCGAGCACAGAACTGGGACTGCTTCTCGACAACACCCAATCCAGATCTGGTCCATTTCCCTAATCTCACCTTCAAATCGCCCCACTCTGCCTTTCCAAGACGACCCCCAGGTCCCTCCCTGGGGGTCCTGCCCCTTCTGCAGCAAACACTGGTAGGGACTCAACACATAGTTGTTTAACACACTAATATTAGTTGCACATAATGTGTGATAGAGTAGAAAGAACCTAAATAAAAGGTCTGCAAACCTAAGTCCTGGCTCCATCCCCTCTTAGGGTCTGTTTCCTCACTGTGAAATGACAGACAATAATCTTATCTTTCTACAACGCTTCATTTCAAATCCACCAGATTTCAGCCATTTTGCTGGTCAAACAGATTTGTTTCCATGGAAGAACGTGACGTGACTTTTAAACAATTACTTATCTTGCTATTTCTAAATATGGCACAGTTAAGAGTTTGTCTGGAGAGTTTTATTTTTCATGCAAAGCAAAAAGCTAGAAAGATCTTCCTTCCAGAAACAGTGTTAACGATTATGTTTATTTCTGCGTGGTTAAAATGTTTCATGATTAAAGGAATATATACGCTGACTCTGAATTTCTGCTTCCACCAAGAAAAACGAGTGTGAGGTCTGGGTGTGTGCACCCGGGTCTGCAGAAGATTGTAAAGTCTCTAACGAAGCCCCAGGGAATAGCTATTTACATGGTCTGTTTTCCCTCCAGGCCCCCTCCAGGGCCTTCTGCGAACAACAAACAGTGGCAGAAAGAACAGCACCAAGGGCGAGCACCAATTACTCAAACACTCTGTGTCCGTCCTGGGGAGCGGCCCAGGATGGACCCAGAGGTCCAGGAGGAACCAGGGCATGGGGCGTCGAACCCCAGCACAAATGACAATCACAGGCCGCCAGCCGTGCCACAAGCACGTCTTGGGTGGGAGGCAGAGCCCCCAAAGGCACACTCGAGTCCTGCTCCGACCCTTAATGGGAAATAGGATCTTTGGAGATGCAGTGGGTTGGGGTGGGCCCTTAATGCCATGGGACAGGTGGCTCTATAGGGAGAGGAAGTTGGTGACAGCCGTCCTTGTGATTGGGCCAAAGGCTGGGTCATGCCAGGAGCCCAAGCCTGCCCTGCAGTCCTCAGAGGCGGTGCAGCCTGCGACACCGCCCTCTCCTCGGAGCCCAAGCGGGCCCTGCTGAGGCCCTCTCCCTGGCTCCCTTTTGGGGTGGCCGTTCCCATAGCCTCTGGAACTGCCAGCCTGTGACACATGTTCTGTCTGGTACTGGGGGATGCGGAGGAGGTGGGGTAGGGGACTGGAAAATGTGGAGGGCACCCCCGGGGAGGGAGGCTGAGGGACAATGGGTGGCAACCGTCACACACAGACGAACCCATCCTTCAAAGGCAGCCCGAACCTTGACCCCTGACCGGGCTTCTGAGTCTTGGGGGACCCCAGCCCAAAGACAGAAGCTGTAACCAAAAGAAGACAAACTTCTTAATGGCTGCCTCAGCTTCTCCACCTCCACTCACCCTCTCTTTATAAACTAAGGGATGCGGGGAAATGCCCCAACGTGAATGCACCTGTAGTGGGAGCCCGGGAACCAGGGGGTCACTGCCCGAATCAGTCGGCTTGCCCTGTCCGCTTGCCTCAGCTGCCCCCTGCCCCCTCTCAGGGAGCAGTCGTTTTAGGACAGGGACTGCATGCTCCCACCGGGGCCTGTGGGGTCAGAGGAAACAGAATCAAAGCCACCGGGAGGACCAAAACACTAACTACAACCAGTTTTTCCGGCCACCCTGTCTCTCGGCCATGCCACACCCGAAAGCTGGGCTTACCTCTCCAGGAGCCAAGCTTCCACCATTACAGTGATAGGCACAAAAAATGTTTTAAATCAGAAGGGAGGAGAATGACAGAATATACTTGGCAATCAAGGAACACAAAAATGACAGCCTAAAAAACAAACACCAGCGTTTAAATAGCCATCCCTCAGTGCCACCATATCCGAAAAGCACAGACTTCTTCTTACAGGGAATGGGGAAAGCGGTCAGTGTTTTAGGAAATACTCAAGGCTGTAAAAATTCATGGAATTTTGTAGATAAAAGAGGACTCTGAGAAATAATCACTTAATTTTAGCAATGAGGAACAGACAGATCAGTCATAATCCTGACCCTATGGAAGGTGAGTGCCATACGTCACCTTCATACAAACGGGATGCTTTTAGGGAAAGACAAGACTACAGAAGTCTCAGATTTCATCTGTGGCATCCATCCCCATGTAAATCATCGCTCTCATAAAACACAGCCTTAACAGTCACCCCCTCCTCCCACAGGCCACCATGTGAGAGCTCAAAGCCCCTAGGACTCATCTATAGCTACCAGCAAGCCCTGGGCTACCTGGTACTCAGAGGCTGTACCAGCTGTCCCCCCAGCCTCCCCACAGGCCACCCATCCTGGGCAGCCCCGACACTGCCATCAGGTCTGTTAGAGCCTAATAATACCACAGACAAATAATGTTCTCCCAGGGTCTGGACACAGCATCAGGATGCTTGAATTCCACAGCGGCACTGTAAATGAAACAGAGCAGGGCAGTAACTCCGCAGGATGAGCTCTGCCCCACAGCAGCTCCACATGAAATGGAGAACTCGGTTTCCTTCCCCAAAGTTATCCAAGTTTTAAAGTCTTCACTTCTGTTGCTGTAACGAGATTCATTACTCAAGGACTCGGCATCTAGAAACTTCCCATCCACTGTGACTTCTCTCTCAGCTCTTGTCAAAGAACTGAGAACTTTAATAACACTATTTGTTTTAAAAGCCACGCATATAGGGGATATTGGTTACCTTAAGTAAGTGAAGAGAGACAGATGATAGAGACAGATGATGGAGACAGATGATACGGAGACAAATGATAGGTCAACACATTCACAATGAAAGCCTGTCCTTTACAGCTGATTACAAAGGAAATCACAAATCACTTCCGGAACAACACTTGTAACTTTCTAACAAGAAATTACAGATGTGTCATGATTACTAATGACTTCCCTTATTTAAAAAAAAAAAAAAATCTGAAAAGCTTTATCAAGATAGGGTAGTTTTACCTACAGGAATGGATTAAGTATTCAAAATAATATGCAACAAAAACGAGCCATGAAAAATGCAATATTTCTTTTATAAGTTTGTCAGGACAATTTAGAGTTCATGGAACAAAACATGGAAATAAATGCACTACTCTTTAGTTTATAATCTTAGAAATGTCAAACTAAGATTCCAAGAGTCTGGGAAGATTGTTAAGTCAGTTCATAGCAGAAAATATACACGCACAAAGGGACACGTGCCATGCTCATTAGAAAGGACACGAACAACTTCATTTTCCTCATTTCATCCATGAATCTTCAGAACTGAAGTGATAAACCTTATTTTCCATATATGAAATGTATATAGAAAAAACATCGAATTTCTATCAATATTCCAAAAATCACAGTGCCTGGTAACACACTGATAAGCCCTGCCTCCTCCCACAGATGATAAGGGATCTTTTTCTCCTGCAGTTTAACCCTGATAGGACCACCAATTCCAACAACAGTCATTACCTCGACCCCTTTTTGCGTTACCAGATTCTCCCAGGCCCCCTGGGCTCTGGGGCCCTCTGGATGGAGACGCCAGTTTCCCACGTGTCCCTGCAGTGGCGTGATCACCTCCTTCTCAGCCTCCTTTTGCACTTCTCGGTGGTCTACCTTCTGTGATACACAGTCTATCTCTGTGGTAGAGGGCTGGAAACTATGCTATTAGTGAAGAAAAAAGAAAATTGACAACTTCAGAGAAACAAGGCAATGCCTTGAATGTGAACCCTTTGGTCTGTGGGGCCCCTGAAGTGTGAGAGCTCTGGGGGACTCTCCCCCAACATGTGATGCTTGGAAGACCTCACTGGGAAGCACAGAATATGGGAAACCCTGTGATGAACAGCCCTGAACAGATAAAGGGCCACAAAGAATCCACTCAGTTTGGGATGGACAGAGAGACAAGGATGCCCTGATAAGTACTGTCCTTCTAAGGCACAACTGGACTTGGTCTAAACAATTTTGATAAAGTTCCTAAAGTACCCCAGATCAAGGCAAACTTTTCTGTCTGCTTTATACGCAGTGACCCAATAAACACACACGCTACCCACATGCTATATACACACACTACCCACATGCTATTACACACTACACACATGCTATGTACGCACTACACACATGCTATGTATACACACTACATGCACAGACACACAACACACACATTCTAAATAACAATGCATGTGTGCATGCGCACACACAGACACACGAGTACCTACGCAGAAGCTTCTAGAAGCAATACATAGCCTTTACTACATACAGTACTCGCTGCTATTTTCATTGTTTCATTTTCCTGTAATGCTTGTGGAGTTCTCCCAAACTGAACTCATGACCCACTAATGGACCAACCTGCAGCCTGAAAATCCTCCCCTACTTCATTTGCTTACACTTGCCACCATGACTTGGCTCTCTTAGGACTATCTCAGGCACAAGAGAGCTTCCAACAGAAATGCAAACTGGATGAGCTGCTGTGTGTACTCCAATTGTCATCATTCCTCCAAATGGGAAACACTTAAAAAACATGACCTTTTAAAAGTTTTCTTTGAGCTAATATTCCTGACACTATAGCCATCACCTTTTCTTCTGCCTCGTCTTTAAACTACCCTTATTCCAACTATTAAAGAATAATTTCAGATCCTTTTATCTGTGTGTGAACAAGTAAGGGTACACAAATTAGAGAATCCTTAAGAACTATATTTGTTCATGGTCAGATAACATTTTCCCCTACTACACAGGGATGGGGCATGAGGCGGGGCTAAGAAAGTGGTTGCTCCTCCTTACTAAAATATTTTAAAAGTCATTTCAAAGCTGTCTCCACCACAACAAAATGACAGATAACCACAATCAAATATTCAAAATTAACTTCAATTGCATTTGCTATTTTTAAACTGCAGTGTAACTCAATAAGTTTCCTAATACCAAAACAATAATTCTATTTGTGTAATTTTTTTTTTAACTGAACAAAATTCCACCCTCAGAGCTAGAGTTGACAATGGCGAAGAGGAAGTTCTCCAGTCCCTGGTACCAGGGACCAACCAACCAAGGGTCAAGCACCAAAGACCACCTACGGGCCACACAGGAAAGTGGCAAGAGAACAGAAAAGGAGAACATGATGAAATAATCTATTTTTCTTCCTGATAAAAAGAGATGGCACAAATCAAATGCCGTTGATGAAAAGACACACAGACACACAAAGCTTTAGAGTTTGGGAGGTGCAGATTCCAAGCCCAGCTCTGTCACATGTCAGCCATCTGCCCTTAGATGGACAATAAAAACAGTCAAATATGCACTCAGTACCAGCTGTTTGCTGGGCATGGCCCCCAGCACCCACATTCATTATCTCATTTACTGTAGCTCTGAGGCGGGTTCTGAGGGCCAGTAGGCTAACAACGTTGCTGGACTCCTAGCACCCATCGAGGGAAAGCCAGTGCAGGCTGGCAGATGCCACGACTAGCGAGCGGGCTGGGCTCCTTGTCTCTCCCACAGGGCTGTCCCTGCACATGGGCACTTCAGGGAGTCCGGGGTCAGAGGGTTAGTTAGGAACGTGCCCCTTCACTTCTGTACCTGTTTCTCTACCTTCTCACTGCCCCACCCCGCAAACACACCTCCCTCCAAGGCCTCCCGAGGTCCCAGGAAACATGATTCATTGAGCACTGGAGGCAGGTGTGGGGCAGCACCTGGCACGGGTCTCTTTACTAAAGGAAGGGAGGTGGGAATCTAATGCTGTGAGACAAGGTGATGTTTTGGGGCCTAACCTGGAGCCCAGAAGGAAGCAGGAAGAACCACAGGGGCTCGCTCTCCACCGAGCATGCGGAAAGCGCTGCAACAAATCTTTACGGTGACACTTATTCACCCAACCATGCAGTCAGTCACCAGCTTCAGAATCAGGGAGGAAAGTGTGGCTTGGGTATCTGCAGGATCTGTGAGGCAGGGCTTCAAATATGCCAGGAATTCGGCTTAAGGCAATAAACGGTCTCAGGATGTAGGGTAGAGCTGCATGAACTTCAGTTTTGGAAACAGGAAGTACCAGTACCCAGCAGTAGTAAGTTTCGAGAGAATTTTTCAAGATAGGGTTACATTTCCCTTTCTTCCCTGTTTACACTGGTTAGCAAATGCCATTCCCTCCACTACCTTACAAAAAAAATAGGTAAACAAAACTAAGGATAGGCTGTGAAATGGAAATAACTAGAGTGTATCAATTAGGTTAACTTAACTTCAAGTTAATGAAAGACATGCCAATAAGATACCATCACCCAATTACTGAACAGAGGCATTTTTTTAAAAAACAAGGGTAGAATAACTGTGTGTGTGTGCGTGTGTGTGTGTGTGTGTGTGTATACATCTGTGGTATAACAACTTAGCTATAAATGTCAGACAAACGGTTGTCATAGCAACCAGTGGGCACCAAGGCCTTGCCCATGATTAAGTGTCTCCACCTAGAACCAGTCTTTAGCAGTTTGGTTTGTTCTACATTACATAGATACAGTATTATTATAAAAATTGGCTTTTCAAGCATTAAGAAATTATGAGTCTGCCAAACCAAAGGAGAATGCAGCACCTTATCTTGACTTGCAAAAAAAGGACCAAAGTTGAATTTATGAATGTTCTGAAAACAGGACATTATTATTACAAAGCAGGTCAATAATGTGAAGAAATATGTTTGCTTTCACCCTGTTTATTTTACCACCCACTAAAACAAATACCACACAATGGTTGGCTTATCAACAGGAATTTACTGGCTTGTGGTTGCAGAGGCTAGAAGACTGGCTTCCTCCTGGGGTCGGTATCTTCTGACTGGCCAGCAACCTTTGGGGTTCCCTGACTTTTCCATCACATGGCAATGCACATGGTGGTGTCTTCTCCTTTCTTTTCTGGCTCCAATGACTTCCGGCTTCTGGCTGCTCCCTGCGGCTTCTCTTCTGTGTCCAGTTTCCTTTGCCAGCCATAAGGGATGAAGGCCACCCTCATTCAGCTTGAGCACCTTAACTAATAGCACCTTCAAAGGTCCTGTTTACAAATGGGTTCACACCCCTAGTTTTGAGACCTGGACTTGTTTTTTGTGGGAGGCATGATTCAGTCCCCAACAGCCAGCCCTCTGAACCCCCAAAAGGCATGTTCTGCCCACATGCAAACTACTTTCATTCCATCACAATATCCCAAAATATGCAAATAATTTAGGAACAAAGATAAGTACAGAGTCTCATCAAAATCAGTTAAGGAGGTGGTTTTCCTGGTGCAAAATCCCTCTGTGCGTGGACCTGTGAAAACAAGTTATCTGTTTCCAAAATACAATAGAGGGACCCTCCCGAAAGGACTGCTCCCCATCTCACCTGTGAAACGTACCTTGAGCCCGCTGAGCAGAGGGTCTCGCTAGTCACAGTGGTCTGATTCTAAACTCTCACACGCCCATACACACACAGACACACACACACAGCACAGGGCGATGCGGGCAGGCCATGGGAGACAGGCCTTTCAAAGCCACTCCCTCTCACCCCAAATAAAGAAGTGAGAAGTCTGTTTTTTTACCTGTCTGAAGCTGAAATACAAAGTAACAGGGGGGCTCCTTAAGATCCCATGTTAGAACTTGCCGGAAATGCAGCCCTGGACATGTTGGGTGCTTCTGGTGCTTGGAGGTGATCAAGCATGGAGAAGATACTAATTGCAAAAAGGAGGCTTTGCATTCCTTTCCAATACTCAATATAAAAAGGAACACTATTTGAGTGCCTCCCAGCCCCTGATCTGAAGGTCAGAGACCTGCTGTCAGGCGTGAACAAATGGATAAAGTGGGCCTGGCCACTCCGCTCAGATGCACGGATCTGGAAGTGCTGACTGCAGAGTTTCTGGACTGTTCCTGCTGGCCAGCACACTGAGGTTCAAAAGGGGGCTCCCCCAGTCAGCTCTCATTGAGCCTCATACTTGCCTCTGCCATGGCCCAGGTCTACAGAGAGTTCTGCTCTCATAAAACAAAGCCAGCAGCCCTCCAGCCTGATGCGGGCCTACTGGATGCCTCCACCAAAGGCCATTCTTGGCAGGAATACTTAAGAGCCCATCTGGGCCCCAAGCCACCTGCCTTACTCGTTTCATGATTCTGCCTGAGACACGATTTCAGGGTCCATTTAGAAGGCCACTTGGCAGCCTCTTCTCAAATACACCCAGATATTAACATTTCTGTGGCTAACAGAGCAGGACCTATGTTTTCATTTCTGAACAGAAAAGTGTCAGAGCAGGAAACCATGGGATTCCTTTTAGGACGTAAATCACATCGGGTCACACACACATACTTCTTAGTGTACTCTGGATAACATGCCCAGTACCTGGCATGCTCCTCATGCTCCACCTGTTCTACCTGGCCCACCTCTGGTCTGCCTTCACCTCCCTGCAAACCCAATCCCCCTGCCTAGCCCACAGCTCCAACGCTGTCTCCAGCTCACCCTCTCACTTCTATCCAGAGGTCACCTCCCCTGACCGCCCACCTAGCACAGGGCCTGCACTGCCCTTCTGCATCCGAAGCTTGTTCCCTGCCTTTCACAACTTATAATTATTTAATTTCTTGCTGGATAAGCATTATCTCCTCTCCAAATACTCAGATACATGAGGATTTGGACCATTTCTGGTCTGCACACCCCTCTCTCTCCTGGGCTTACAATATACAGTATGTTCGACTGACATGTGCCAAAATGACTAGCTCAATGTCTCAATAAACTGCATGGAAAGAAGATGCAATCCACAGACATTTTTATTTGTCCTGAATTGGCCATTGCACACAAAAACACTGTTTGCTGGTCTTGGGCAGATAGATGCACTGTCTCTCTGACCCCTCACCCCCACCCTGCTGGGGTCTGTGTTCTCCTGGATTCTTCCGAGGACTTGCCAAGGGGTCTGTTACCCAACTGTTTGGAACTCATGATCGAAATCACACTGTCAGCGATGGCTTGATCCCCACCCCAGGCAATCTACAAATGCACGACTGCTACATGAGCCACCGCTAGCGCCTGCTGCGTTCCAGACAGGGCTGTGGACGTGGGGCGCCTCCTTTAACCTTTGCAGCACGTCTGGGAGGAGGTACTCTCACCAGTCCCTAGCTGAGCAGCTGAGCTCCTGAGTAGCACCTCACCCTCGGCCAAGGGTCAGGATCTGGTGAGAGCAGCCAGCACCACACTGCCACCGGAGAGGGGGAGAAGGGAATGTTGGGCAGGAGGGTGCGAGAGCTCCTTACTGTTATGCTGTAGCTCATCCCTGCCAGTGCAGTCCCCAGTCCAGGTAAGACAAGTGAGGTGGCACTGTCTCTGTTTTGGAGCCAGGCAAATGTTTTTAAAACGTTCAGAAAAAAGACTAATGACATTGTTTGACTAAGTGCAGCAATTCTTTCCAGTCCCTCATGCACGCCTGCACTGCCCCCAGAGCCCACCTGCTTGCCTGACTCTTCCACAAAGACGCCTCAATGTTTGGTGATTGATGACATGGTCCATAATTACTACCTGGGCATGTGTGTGCACTTGCGTGTGTACACGTGCACTTTCAAAGCTCCTGTTTGTTCTCTTGAGTTCTGGAAGTCAAAAGGTAAAGAAATCACCTATTAGATGATTTCACTCTGAGGTGTAAAAGGTAAAAAAATCACGTGACCTTCCTAGAGATGCTAAAATGAGTAACTCTTTAAAGGTTACTTGTGCATGAATTAACAAAGACCAAATGAAATGAAAATGACCAAAATTGGATGGAAATTTCAAGAAGTACCCAGAGGCCAAGTGGCAAACCACTCACCTGATCTCGACTCTCCTACCGTCACCCTCTATATCTGAGTCATGCAGGCAGAATGCTCAGAGCTGTGCTTCTCGTGAGCACAAGGGGGCCAGGTGGGGGTGAGGGGGTTCCTAAGTCTAGTGTTTCTAACTGGAGACCATCTATACTTTTTTCTGAATTTTAAGAAACACACCAACACTGTGCTGGTTTGAAAGGATGTATGTTCCCTAGAAAAGCCATGTTTTAATCAAAATCCCATTTCGTAAAGGCAGAATAATCCCTATTCAATACTGTATGTTTGAAACTGTAATCAGATCATCTCCCTGGATGATGTGATTTAGTCAAGAGTGGTTGTTAAACTGGATTAGGTGATGACATGTCTCTACCCATTTGGGTAGGTCTTGATTGGTTTACTGGAGTCCTATAAAAGAGGAAACATTTTGGATAATAAGAGATCCAGAGAGAGCAGAGCAGAACGACATAGCCATGAGAAGCGGAAAGTACACCAGCCAGTGACCTTTGGAGATGAAGAAGGAACATGTCTCCTGGGGAGCTTCATGAAACAGGAAACCAGGAGAAGAAGCTAGCAGATGGTGCTGTGTTCTCCATGTGTCCTTCCAGATGAGAGAGGAACCCTGACCATGTTCACTATGTGCCTTTCCAGATGAGAGAGAAACTCTGACTGTGTTTGTCACGTGCCTTCTCACTTGAGAGAGAAACCCTGAACTTCATTGGCCTTCTTAAACCAAGGTCTCTTTCCCTGGATGCCTCAGATTGGACATTTCTACAGATTTGCTTTAATTGAGACATTTTCTCAGCCTTAGAACTGTAAACTAGCAGCTTATTAAATTCCCCTTTTTAAAAGCCATTCCATTTCTGGTATATTGCATTCTGGCAGCTCGCAAACTAGAACAAACACCATCATCAAAACCTCAATAATTCGATCAGCCAGGAATAATAAAATATGTGCACAAAGAGCTTGAATGTTCATTAGCTGCGAAACGAGAAGGGAAGCCCAAATTAGCAGATAAAAATGAAGGCAGGAAAACATCAAAGTTTAACTCCTGAGATGTGTAGTTCCACAAAAATAATAGTACCAATTTAAACTGATTCTGTTTATCTACAGGTGGACCAACAGCCTGAAGTTAGCCTCCATTTTCCTTCCAACACTGTGCAGCTGTGGTTTTCATCCCTGGCTTGCACATCTGAATCAGCTACAGAACCTCAAAAACATAGTACTGTCTAGCTCCGGCAGAGAACCAGTAAGTGGGAATCAAGCACGAGCACCCACCCTACAAGAGGGTTTGTGACATAATAGAGCCACATGAAAAGGAACAAAGGAACACCTGATAAGGGCCAAGAACCATTCCACACTGCTCCTTCTCCCTTTCCTCCTCCTCTCCATCTCCTCCTCTTCCACCTCTGAGACCAAGCACCAAAATCACCCACCCATGGCTTACTGAGCACCTCTTGTGCCAGGTCTGTCCAAGGACTAGGGATACAGTGGTATCCCTAGCAGGGATACAACACAGGCAGACCTGCCCTCAAGAAGCTTCTCTTCTGACGGAATTCTTACTAGGGAGATTTAAGTTACCCTATTCTAGAAAGAAGAACTGAAAAGGTGCCCCATCCCCAACAGTTTCAGTACAGCCTTACTAAACTTAAGTCCTTTAAAATTTATTTGTTCCTATGCCCTCAGAAGGGTTTTGTTTAAGGAACTGTTAAGTGCCTTCTCTAAATGTGAAGATAACTGTACCAATTTAAATCTCAATATCTTCCTTCTCATAGCGAAAAATTTTAGTTCTAGAAATCCAACACACCCTGCCCCTCCAACCGCATTCCAACCGGCAGGCCCTGCCCAGCACAGGGCTCAGCCAAGCTGCTAATCCTGACTATCTCAGATGTTGGCTCAGTGTCTGTGTGCCCCACACCCTCCGGTGTCCTATCAGCATCCCTTTTTTTTCATTTGTGACAAATGCCTGTCATAGGCTTAGAGGATATTGAAGATGTGTAAGAGTCCCTTTGAAAAGTGTTTGGTCTTTCTGTACAAACTAAACCAAGGTAAGTTACATGGTAATATCACACAGTATCTATAATGACTTCTGACATCGAATACCCAGAGCTGGTCAGATTCACAGGTCCAGGGCACTGTGCTCCCCCAGGAGGCCCCTCCCCTATGAACAGCTGCCAGTTCAGGGGTTCCTAGGGCACCTGTTCTACTGACCAATAGGTTACAAATTCAGGGGTTTCCACTGCTCTTTTAGGTTCGTTAATTCACTACAATGACTCACATAATTCAGGAAAGTGTTATCCTCATATTGTAATTTTATTACAACAAAAGGATACAAATCATGGCCAGCCAAAAGAAGAGATGCACAGGATGAGGTCTGGGAGGTATCAAATGCAAGCCTCCGTGTCCCCTCCCCACTTCCAGTGTCCCCTCTCTGCACCTCTAAGAATGACAACCCTCAAGGAGAGTGACCCACTGGGAAGCTCACCCCAGCTCTGCTGTTCTGAGGTTGGAGTGGTTGATTGAACTCGGTCCCCAGACCCTTCCCCTCCCCAGAGGTTGGGCTTGGTGTTTCAGGAGTGGCCGCCCCATCCTGTCACCACTTCCATCAGCTATCCAGGATGGCCCAAGGGGCCCACCGTGAATAACAAAAACAGCCAATCACTCAAGAAATTCCAAGGGGTTAGGAATGACTCCCCAAACACCAGGACAGGGCCATCCAAACTCTTTACTTCAGGGCCAGGCACTGTTCTGAGTAGGAGAGAAAAGAGTCCCTGCCCTGGTGAAACCTGCAGTCAAGGGGACAAGTAGATGACAATGAGCAGGACAAACACAGAACTTCAGCAGGGGTAAATGCCATAAAGGAAAAAAGAAAACGAAAAAGAAAATGAAAGAAAGGGAGTAGACCCTCAGGAAAGGGAGGTCCTGGAAGGTCTGAGGTGGGGGGACAGCCATCCAGGCAGGGCAGCCAGTGGCTGAGAGCGCAGCCAAAGGAGCTGGGAAAAGCTTCACAGGAAGGATTTCAGATTTCATTCTCAACGCCACAGGAAGGCAGCAAGAGCAAAAGGCTCCCGTGGTTTGAGGTTATGGCAGTACAATAATGATGTATTTCGTTCCTTATTTAGAATCTGCAAATCCTGTCCAGTCCAGTCTAATCCATGGAAGACACTGATCCAAGAAATAATTACAGGCAAATAGTGGTTTCAGTCATTGAAGGAAGAAACCATCAGAAGATATATTTGGCATGCATTTTCTAATTAAATTAGATTGTTTCCAAACCTAATGATAATAGCCATTGGGGGTGCCCTTGAATCTAACCCTCTCCATGGTTTTAGGCAGAGGAATGAACAGCACTGAGAAATGCGACTGCGGTAAGCAGGGATTCCAGAAGCCGTAAAACTGCCAAGAGAAATATGCAATGCTCAGGCCACAAGGCCAAACTGCCCAGACACAATTAAGAACTGGCAGCTGATCACACGCTCATCCTAGATGACTTCCCCACTCTAGGGGAGGCTGTCTTAGCCCTGGGGGCTGGGATCCCGTGGCCATTTCAACCTGGGTAAGAAACAGCCCTGTCTTGCAAGACACGTGACAGAAATGACAGGAAGCAAAGGAGCCTCTGCTCCAGGGGAAAATCACTGGTAATCCCATTTCTTGATTAATTTTTGAGTCATGTCTTTCTGATAAATCAATTAATTGCTATTAAAATAAAGACGACAAGGCCTGAGGTGCAAAACAGTCCTAGAAAGTGTCCATTGATGTGTTCAGTAAACAAGAACAGGAGGGGGGATATCAGGTCTTTCTTAGCACACCTATTACAAACACTGGGGTGACATGCAGAAGACAGCCTCCAGATGAGGAAAACACACTTATTTCTTACCTCTAATAAAACACTTGATTTTTCTTCCTGGTTTTAGAAGCAATATACTGATCGCAAAAAGTATGGAAAATATAGATAAAATGAAATATCGCCCATAAAGGTAACACTAAACATATCCACATTTTGATGCATTTCCTTTCAGTTAACACAAACATAAACCTCTTTGTACTTTCTCAGCAAACTTAGGATCATACTGAATGATGTTGGGAAGGAGCCTGAGAGCAGCGAGTCAGGACACACGGCAGGAGGCTTGGACGGACAGGGGAGTAGGGCGGGGTCCCCAAGGACAGGAAGGGTGAGGCCAGTCGGCCAGCGGACAGTCCCACCTCCAATCATCAAGAGGCCTGGACCTGCAGGTGGAGCAGGCGTGTGGGCGGGAGGTCCACCGTGGGCGGGAGGTCCACCACGTGTGGTCTGTGGAATGGCCGACCTGTGATGCAGTGCCTTACTTTCCTGAGCTGCTCATGCCGAAGGATGGCCTACCTGATGGGAATTTAAAGGCTCACGGTTTTGAGACCAAGAAAAAGCCCAATCAAGGCATCATTAAGGCAACATTTTTCTCCCCAAAGACCGTGGCGTTCTGGGGCCAACTGCTGACCATCCTTGGTCCTTGGCTCCTGCCACATGGCAATGCACATGGCGGCCTCTCCTGACTCTCCAGGTTCCACAGACCTTCAACTTCTGGCTGCTTCCTCTGTGGCTTTCTCTTTCTCTACCTGAACTTTATTTTGTTTATAAAGGCCTCCAGTAACACGATTAGGAACCACCCTGAATGAGGTGGGCCACTTCTTAACTGAAGTCACCTCATAAGAAGGTCCTACTTACAATGGGTCTCCACCCACAGGATTGGATAAAGTTTAAGAAAAGCTTTTTCTGGGGCACATACAGCTCCAAACAACCACACACAGTAAATGGCAAGTTCAGGGGAGCGGGTTTCCACAATGTCTGCAACATAAGCCACAGGTATATTCTAACATACCGAGATTGCTATTTGGTACAAAGATCTATAACTTCCTGAAGAGGCTAGCGATCTTCTAGCTCGAGAATGGGCTCTTCTGTCCTCACCAGAGTCCCAAGGCCGAATCCTTTTCCTCTCAGGATTCAAATCCCAGATGTCTTTTTCACAAATAATCATCCTTGTTCTGATATTCTAATTTTCATCTAGCCCAGAGCATTTCCTTAAACCCCTTTCATTTCGCTGATGTGTTTGTTAACTGAATCCAAAAAACACTCATGAGTTTGCCAAAATAACTGTCAATAACTAACACAGAAAGGAATATATCTCACAGAAATACATAACTGGACAATAAAAGTCAAAAGGAAAACGGATTCATGTTATCACTTCATCAGGGGAGGGTACATGTTGTGTTTTGTGTATTGTGTTGGTGTGCACACATATACATGCAAGCACGCATACTAAGACTGTACCAATTTGTAATTTAAGTCCTATGGTAGCTAGAAGGGTTTGGCAATAAAACACATGGCTTCAGCAAATACTTTTATTTTAGCATTATTTGGGAAAAAATATGTATGTGCAGAAAAGCTCCCCCTACTCAAGAACACCTGTTCAATCTAACCTCACCCTCTAACCAGGCCTGGGGGTGTGGGGCCTGACACAACCAAAGGACAGACAACCAAAGTAGCTCACCAGTCACAGAAGACTCAATGACTCCAAGACACTTAGGATCCTGGAGCGACAAGGAGGGGCCTTTGTGCCCTCTCAAAGCACCAGCGAATCTCAGTTCACATTCTCCCAAGTTCTCTTTCCCGTGTCCCCCTAAAATCAAGGCCAGGCTCCACACCAACTAGAGCTGGGCCTCTCGTGCCTGTTCTGAGGGGGCCCGAGCACCTCACAGGTGTCCTTCACAGCTCACCCAGGTTCTGGGGGAGCAGCAGAGCCAAGAACTGTCCCCAGGCTTGGCCTAGAAAACTAGCCAGAGAGGCCGGGAGAGCGTACAGGCTAGCCAAAGCCAGAACCACGCCTCTCCCCGGCCCCAATTAAGTCAATTTTCCTCAAATAGCACTTACCAATAAATATTTATAAATTCTTTTTATTCACTACAGAAAGAGAATATTTCCATAAAATAAAGGTTCCAAATGTTAAGCCAGCAGAAAAAGATGGCATTTATTACTGCTAGTCAAAATTTTATTTTTAGATATAAATAGGAATGTGTACAAGGTAGATATGTAGCCCATGTTAATAAAGATAGGTTGTATTTTTTTTCCCAAATAGACACTACAAATGTACCTAGAAAAAAAAAAAGTGTGTGTGTGTGTGTGTGTGTGTGTTTGAGAGAGAGCAAGAGAACTGTTTGTCTAGAACAAAATGTTTGTGCAGAACGAGACTGACCAGGTCGAGCAGTGAGGCAGGGCCACAAAACCAACTAAGGCTGCTGTGGACATTATTACAGCAAGATGCAGGAAAGCACTTAATCTTTTACTCATGAGATACATCTTAGGAGCACGTGAAAATACTGCTCCCAGAATGAATAGCAAAGGAACAATCTTTCCTCATCCCAATCAAGGAATAAGAAGGAACTTCATTCAACTCTGGGCATGTCCATCATGGTGTTTTCTGGTGGTTGTCATTACTTGTTTGTTTTTTTTTAAACTAACAACTATTAGGGAGAAAGTAAAGGCAATGAACAAAACAATTTCAAACCAACTGCTATTTTGCTAAGACGAAGTACTTCGGAACATGAACGAGTCCTCTAATTTCCACTGAACAATCACATCCTCCTGGAAACGGAAATCCTTAAAAGAAAACGTACAAGCTAATCCTCAGGGTTTCAGACATTTCATGTAGCATGGGTGAGATAACGGAGACAAAAACTACTGAACCTAAAGTTTTTTTAAGTTAAGCAGAGAGTTTGACAGGGATGGTTACACTCTTAAGAAATATTAGAAATAAAATAGTTTCTGACAGCAACACAGAAACTCCCTGATAAAGACATGGTGCCCAATACCACTCACTGGGCAAGGCATGACTTTCTACTGGCTCACCTCCAGATCTGTTTCCTTTAAATTCACACATTTCTAATAGAAGGACTAGATTGGACTACATCATAAATGGTCTCGAGAGAGAGCCAAAGCTCATTTATCTCGGATGCAAAGGAAATTCAAAGGAAAAAAAATCATCCTTTGGCAAGAGAAAAATGTACTGAGAAGATCAGCCCCCACTCATCCATCTAGGCGTTGGCTAGAAAGGTTATAGAGATTCAGCACAAACCTCTCCGGACGCTTGCAGGTACTTTTCCCAGGCAGCAAGTAAAAGGTCACAGCAGAAAGGCACCTCCCAATGGCAGTGGTTGCTGATACCAGTGAAGGAAAGTAGCCAAATCAAGAGCTTACACCACCTCTACCCCACCCTACCACACCGCTGAAAAAGGTTCTCTCTCTGGAAATCAAGAAAGCCACAGTTTAAGTTGGAAGGGAGACGCTATGGCAACTTCAGAAAGAGGGAAGCTGGCTTTGGTTTCTCTGAGTGCAGCTCAATGACCTCAGGCAGCCAAGAAACCAGAGCAAACAATGGAAAACAAACTGCAAAGCCTGGTACCAGTGACTGCCCTTCCAAGCCGATGCAACACGCTGGCACTGGCAGCACAAGGAAAATTCAGATTTGCATAAATAATCATCTACCCTGCCTGAAAGCAAATACTCTCTGCACAAGTTAATTAAACTCTATTAACGAAAGCAAACATTTACCCCTCCTGAATCAGCTCCCTCACTAAGTGCTGTGACAACACATGACAAGTCAAACACAGGGCTCCATCCCCCCCTGCCCAGCGTACACATAGCTGAACCTTCGGGACACATGCTTGGTGCTCCTTTCCACTGTTTACCAAAACCTGCCTGACCTGAGAAGGCTGGGTTTAAACTCCTTATTATGTCCCCCACAAGCCCTCCAGGCTTGAGGACTAAAACTGCATTCCCAAGGACCCTAACTCACGACATGACAACTTTTAGCAGGAAAAATCAGAACCAGGGAAAGAAGAAACTTGGGTTCTAGCCCCATTCTGTCAGGCGGCCTGTGTGACATCTGGTTTGGGTATTCTCCCCTATAGGAAAGGAAGCTTCCTTCCAATCCTTGGTACTATTCCTAAATTATCGGGAAATAATTCCAGTTCAAGGCTGAGAGTGTGACACTCAACCGTAGAGGCCTACACAGACACGAGTAACGTCCATGAGTGCACTTTAACTCCGTACCCAGCAGACATCCCTGCAATGCCACACATGCTCCAGACACAGCAGCACTGCACCCAGAGCCAGGGGAGACCAGTGGCAAGGTAGGGGCCACGTAACACAAGATGCTGTGGCCTCCCATCTGGCGCCCTCAGCTTCCCTCCAAGTGTGTCGTTACACACACATGACACTAACAAGATAGCACCAGCCCCCGTGAGTTTACCTGCTCTCCCTGTTCCTCCTTCTCCAATCTAGCTATCTCATCACCCAAGAAACACCAGACAGCTCTCAACAGAGAACATGTCGCAAGTCCTGGCAAAGCTCCACTCTGCTGGATGAATTCACTGAGCACAGGGTTTCTTACAACACACAGACATGCCACTAAATATGCAACCCCCCCAAAAAAAATTTTAGTATTTAATCAGTGGGTGAAAGGCTATTATTTTCTCAGATTTCCTGACAGTTATTCCTAAATGAATCTGTGAAAAACTATTGTGACTCTGAGTTCTGCACCATGAGTCATTAACATGACATAGCTTTGTAGTAAGTACATGAAATTCTCTAAAAACACTTTTAAAATTTTATTATGTGAAATAAAACAATTTCTGCCCACCATACCAAGTGGAAAAACTTCATCCAAGATCTCCAAAGTGAGCATGGTTTCTGTTTCCATTGTCTTAACCTCTTCATTTCTAAGAAAGCTCTTTGGGAGGGCGTTCTGCAGACTGGTAAGATGTACCCTGGCCCAGCTCACTTGAGAAGCAGGGTTCTGCCTAAACATACAGAGTTCCTATTCTGAGCTCCTAAAGCCCAAGCAGAACCATGGTCACCCAAATGCAAACAAAGAAGCTGCAGATGACCATGACGGCCCACCTCTCTGCAGGAAATCAAACTGGTCAGCAGAATCCACTGTTTTGGTGCTCCAATGCACTAAAATGAGAGACTGAGAAAAAAACTCAGCCTCAGGGTCTCGCATGGAATTAGCTGCAGGAAATCAAACTGGTCAGCAGAATCCACTGTTTGGTGCTCCAATGCACTAAAATGAGAGACTGAGAAAAAAACTCAGCCTCAGGGTCTCACATGGAATTATTGGTGAATTTTGATGTGCTCCTGGAAAAGGAATTGGGAAACTGTATTTTTAATTAGTATGAAGTGTAGGAAATTAGCAACATTTCGTCCTGCATTTCTCCACCATGTCTCCACCCACATCATGAGGACACGTGGCTAGATGCCAGAACCTCTTCCTAATTAGTTCATAATTGGTCACAGGAGAAAGTAACAGGATGTGTGCCTCTGGGTCTGCTTTATTCCAAAGATCATACTACCCTATACTACGCTGAGAATACCAGGAAAAGAAAGATGACATTTTTAATGAACATATTCATTTAGGATAGCCTTTAATAAAAGTTCTGATTTTCATTAACCAAGTTGTCCATATGTCTCAATAATGAGCATGGAAGCCTTCCTCTACTGAATAAAGTAGGGGGTCTATTTGTAAAAAGCTCTATTTTAAGTAGTTTATGCTTCACGGTAGGGTACTTCTCATTAAAGAGGTGCACAAACTTGGTAAAGAGAAAGCAAAGTATAACAGCCTGGCCAATACGGAAAGGATCTCTAGGGAATGTCTTTCAAAACCTTTTGAAAAACATCTTACATCACAGCAAGCATGTGCACACACAAGCATACAATAAAAGTTTCACAAAACAATATTTATCTCTGGTATGGTCACTTATTTTCTAATCTATGTTTTAAAATGCTGGCAGTGACTCAGTATAAAAATCACTGTGTTAGAAACCAGTTAACAATTGGAAAACATCACTAAAAAGTGAAAGGCTTTCTATATTGAGAGATACAAGTAAAACCAGCAAAACTGCAAAGAAATGTTTAAGGTGGTATCCTTAGCATCCAAATCTTAAGAGTATACTCACTACTCCTTTAGTTTTTCCATCTATAAAACTGGAATAAGGACATTCACTATAAAATTAAGGAAGATCACAATGTTCAAAAGGTATTTCTGAGTAGGAAACTTGAAAACACTATGAAAACTTAATTAAAGCAGAAAAGCTAAGCCTACCTATAGTTATACCTAAAAGTTACTTCCAGAGGACCTCTTTTGTTGTTCAGATGTGGCCTCTCTCTCTCTCTCTAAGCCCAATTCTGCAAGGAAAATCATTACCTTCTCCTTTACATGGAGCAAGACATCCAGAGGTGAAAGTCTCCCTGGTAACGTGGGAGATGACTCCCAGGAAGAGCCTGGCCCTAGCACCACGGGATCAACAATGCCATCCTGACCAAAAGGGGGAAAATAAATTTAATAAATAAGGTACCAGTGGCTGAGAAAGTTCAAAATAGATTTGAAGCTACTCTGGAGGCTACTCTTATGCAAGCTTTGGCTAGATATTGCTATTTATCATGGTTTGCCAAACTCCAACCAAAACCATTCCTGTCAACCCAAATAAAACCTAGGACTTTATCTAAGAGTCTACAAAGGCTCCATGCACTATGATTACTTTCCAGAAACCTACAACCTCCAGAGGGGTTCCTAGGCTAGGTAAGTCCTGAAATCCAGAGGAGCCAACCTCTTTAGAACATCAACTTGTTCCAAACCCCTATTTCATATTATTGAAAGCCCTTTCCAACATGAAAGAGTTAGAATGGGCATAGCCCAAAAACCCCTAAAGATCTGGAGAAAGATCAAGGGAGAAGGTGAAGTTATAACAGAGACAACAGGATTTAACAAATGAGTATGACTGCTGAATCATTATATTGATATTTCTTCTCATCCTCAGTGCCTTGGAGCAGCTAGAAGGAAAAACCTAACATTGTGGAACTGTAAGCAAACTCTGAAACTATAACCAAACCCATACAAACTCTGAAATCTGTTCTATAACTAACTGTAGTGGTGTCCTTTGAAATGTATTGCTTTTTTGCACATGTTATTTTTCACAATAAAAACGTATAAAACAAAATTTTGTTAAGAATAGAAATGATCAAACTGCTGATTAAGAAAGTAATTTTATTATACTGAACCCTCCCAAATTATTCAGGGATTAGTAATGTACCAATGCTATTAAAACTAGGAAACGGAAGAAATGAAAACAGATTTCAGGTAGTAAAACAAAGAATATCATCAACATAAGGCTTTTCATATATCAAAAAATGTTGATTTCAAACCTCAAAAAAAAACTTTCAAAAGTACACTGATTACTATATGAAAAACCGACAGCCAGCATCATACTCAATGGAGAGAGACTGAGCGCTTTCCCCCTAAGATCAGGAACAAGACAAGGATGCCCACTGGCACCACTCTAATTCAACATTGTGCCAGACCTTCTAGCGAGAGCAATCAGGCATGACAAAGGAATAAAAGGCATCCAAACTGGAAAGGAAGAAGTAAAACTCTGTTTGCAGATGATATGATACTATGCTTGGAAGAACCTGAGAAATCTACAGCAAAGTCACTTGAGCTAATAAACAAATTCAGCAAGGTGGCGGGATATAAAATTAATATGTAAAAATCAGTAACATCTCTATACACAAACAATGATCTAGCTGTTGAAGTCAGTTAAGAAAAAAATTCCATTCAAAATAGCAACTAAAAGAATCAAGGACTTAGGAATTAACTTAACTAGGGATGGAAAGGACTTTTACACAGAAAACTTCATAACAGTGCTAAAAGAAATCAAAGGAGATCTAAATATGTGGAAAGACATTGCCTGCTCATGGATAGGAAGACTAAATATACTTAAGATGTCAATTTTCCCCAAACTGATCTACAGATACAACATAGTACCAATCCAAATTCCAACAACCTACTTTGAAGATTTGGAAAAGCTAATTACCAAATTGACCTGGAAGGGAAACAGACCCTGAATAACTAAAAGTATACTAAAAAAGAAGAACAAAGTGGGAGGATTAACACTCCCTGACTGTAAAACCTATTATAGAGCCACAGTGGTCAAAACAGCGTGGTACTGGCACAAAGATAGAAGCATTGACCAATGCAGTCGAATCAAGAGAGCAGAAATAGACCACCAAATATCTACAGTTAACTGATTTTTTGACAAGGCCCCCAAATCCTCTGAACTGGGAGAAAACAGTTATTTCAATAATTGGGCATGGAAGAACTGGATATCAATAACCAAAAGAATGAAAGAGGATCCCTATCTTACAACCTACATAAAAATGAACTCAATGTGGCTCAAACACCTAAATTTAAGAACTAGCACCATAAAGCTTCTAGAACAAAATGTAGGGTAACAACTTAAAGACCTAGTAATAGGAGGCAGCTTCCTAAACTTTACACCCAAAGGACATGCAACAAAAGAAAAAATAGATAAATGAGAACTCCTCAAAATCAAATGTTTCTGTACTTCAAAAGACTTTGTAAAAAAAGTGAAGAGGCAGCCAACTCAATGGGAGAAAATATTTGGAAATCACATATCAGACAAAGGTTTGATTTCCTGCATATACAAAGAAATCACACAACTCAACAACAAAAGAACAAACAAACCAATTATAAAATGGGCTAAAGATATGAATAGGCATTTTTCTGAAGAGCAAATACAGATGACTCAAAAGCACATGAAGAGATGCTCATTTTCATTGGCTATAAGGGAAATGCAGATCAAGACTACAATGAGATACCACCTCACATCTATAAGAATGGCTGCTATTAAACAGGAAACTATAAATGCTGGAGAGGATGTGGAGAAACTGGGACACTTATGTACTGCTGGGGGGAATGTATAATGAATGGTGCAGCCACTATGGAAGACTGTATGGCAGTTCCTTAGGAAACTAAATATCGAGTTACACTATGACCTAGCAATAGCACTACTTGGTACATACCCAGAAGAACTGAAAGCAATGACACAAACATATACACACCGATGTTCACAGCAGCATTAATTACAATTGCCAAACGATGGAAACAAACCAAATACCCATACCCATCAACAGACGAGTGGATCAACAAAATGCGGTGTATACATATGATGGAATATTATGCAGCAGTAAGACAAAATAACATGCTGAAGCACATGACAAGATAGATGAGACTTAAGGACATAATGCTGAGTGATATTAGCCAGACACTAACTTCAGAAGGATAGATACTGAATGATCCCACTTTTATGACCAGCAAAAAGGCAAAAAATCAGATGCTTCTAATACAGAATATAAGAGACTCAGAGATACATAGAAGCTAGAGTTGGGTGAACCGTTAGCTAATGAGGTTGAACTCCAATGTAAGGGAACAGATAGGAGCGAAGGTGGTTCTCTAGTGGGTCTATAAGTAATATTACCATATTGAAGGTGAACAAGATTGAAAGGGGTTGTATAGACCTATATGTCCCACTGACTAACACTAGAAATATGAATTAGTTCCTGAAAGAAGTACTTCAAAGACATGATTCTTGTATAAAGAGTGTTTAAGTCCAGGGTATAGGGGGAAAACTGCTATTGCATACTATGAGCTATGTTCAAAAGGAAACCATCAGCACTACCACAGCAGAGGTAAATAATGGGGGGAGGGACAAGAGTTAAGAGGAGTTTCAGATCACCTATTTGGCAAGGGTATGTTAACTGATTTTATTTCTCTTGGGAACATGAAATTATCTAAAATTGAGAATGGTGATGGACTGTGGACTTTGGGCCCTCTACATGATGCCCAGTGAATACAGGTGGCTGAATGATACAATGATGGAGAAGTAGATTGGCAAACGATGGTGTATACTTATGAACGAAGGCTGTGCTGCTACAAAAAGGAACAAAGTCATGAGGCATGAAACGATGTGAATGAACATGTGGGACATTTGGCGAGACAAAATAAGTCAGAAACAAAAGAACAAGAATGGTATGGTCACCTTTAGAAAATGCTTTTAAGAAACCAGGGGCCTAGACTGTAAGTGTTTTAGAGCAGAAACATTAAGTCCAGAGTGGTGATTATTATTTCTAGATTTTGAGAGGCTGTTTTATATATATAACCTGATATTTAGAGATAAGAACGAAGCCAAACAGGTTGGGGTTAAAGTAATTCAGAACATAGGGGAAAGGAAGACAATGTCTATATTTTAGAACCACACATACTCTTTGAGACCAATGGAAGAAAGGTTTATTTGGTCTGGAATTGAAATTTTCTGTAGTGCATAATCTAATACAACCTATCTGTACAGTGCATTTGAACAACTGAAACACAGGGAGCACAGAATAAGAAGGAGCTCCTTTAATTCTATATAGATTATTGTAATGCCTGGATACATCCTAGAGTATATTAAGCAGATAATCAAAAAGTATTGCCAAATTTCCTGAAGGATGGGAAAAAAACATGGAAGTATTAAATCTTACCATCAGGGAATCCCGTGATAATGTGTCAAACGTCAGGGACACCCAAATCAATAGGCCATGCCCTTGATCATGAGGCTTACTCTTGTGAAGCTTACGCAGGGAACAGAGAAGCTTAGACTAACTATAGGCATGCCTAAGAGTTACTTCTGGAGGACCTCTTTTCTTGCTCAGATGTGGCCTCAGTCTCTCTAAGCCCAACTCTGCAAGTGAAATCATTGCCTTCCCTCCTACATGGGACATGACATCCAGGGGTGAAAGTGTTCCTGGTAAGGTGGAAGATGACTCCCAGGGAGGAATCCAGACCTGGCACCATAGATTCAACAATTCTATCCGATCAAAAGGGGGAAGTCAGTGTAATTAATAAAGTATCAGTGGCAGAGAGAGTTCAAATAGAGTCAAGAGGCTACTCCGGAGGCTGCTCTTACACAAGCTTCAGTTAGACCGTGCTACCTATCATAAACTGCCAATCCCTAACCAGGACCATTCCATAAGAACACCTAAAGAACACCTAGGGCAATATATAAAATTCCACAAGGGTTCCATGTACTAGAGTAATTTCCTAGAAACCTGCAACCTCCAGATGGGTCCCTGGTCCAGATAAGTCTTGAAACTTAGCCCAGCCTCTCCAGAACTGCAGATAGTTCCATCTCCCTATCTCATATTAGTGACAGACCCTTCCAATATGAAAAATTTAGAATTGCCATAGTTAAACACCCCTAAAGATAGGGATAGAAAGATCAAAGGTGGTGATGGAGTTATATAGAGAAGATAGGTTTTAACAAATGAACATGAATGCTGAATCATTAAATTGATATTTCTTTTAGTCTCCAGTATTATAGAGCACCTAGAAGTAAAAATCTAAAATTGTGAAATTGTAACCCATGTCAAACTCTGAAATATGTTCTACAACTAATCGTGGTGCTATTCCTTGAAATAAAGCTTTTTTGTACATGTTATTTTTCACAAAAAAAGAAGGAAAAAAGTCGACTGTGATGATAAAAAAATATTTAAGCCCTCTAGCCTCCTATATTCTGGAGCAGCTAGAAGGAAAAATCTGAGCGCATCATATGGTAGCCCATGAGAAACTCTGGGATCTGTTCTGTAACAACTTGTTGAAGAGTGCTTTGAAAACTATTGTTTTTTTTATTTCTTTGCTTTGTACATATGCTATACTATACAATAAAAAAAATTTTTTTAAAAGGACACTGATTAATATCACAGTGTTTGCCTTTTTAAGGTGCGATCCTAGGATTTCTCAAAATGACGGGAGGAGCTCTGCTCTCTTATTCCGGATATGTGGGTCTTGTTTCCCAAGTGACCTTAAACTGAGATCTATAAACCTATACATATAACATGGCAACACGTGCCAAATCGGGGACTCGGGTTTAAATTTTTTTTTACCACAAATGTGAATAAAAATATTTCCTCATAATCCAGTTTGTATTCACATACCAACCCAGATTAAAGTAATTTTTTCTCCAAACTAAACATTCCAGATGGTTAGTGTTTCTGTGACCACAGCAGGCCAGGAAATATGTCTCGTTTAAGTTTTATTACCTGTACTATCAATCATGCTACTGAGGAGAGGCTCCTTGACCCCAGTTCTTCACAGCTGAACTATTCCTTAGCAGGGCTTCCTGGGCTCTCGGTTTCTAGGCTGGAGCAGGGGCCAGCGCACAAAGCTTCCCTCCCCCAGGCAAACTGCAATAAAATGGTCGCGACTCCACCTCCAGCAGAGGATGTCTAACATTTTTTGTTGACCTTTTCAGTGTGGGCCCCGCCTCCCCAGGAGACAGAAGTTCCCCAAGGAGCAGTATCCTATACATTACTTTACCCATGATGCTGGATCTTTATGAGGATTTTCAGAACGTCAGGGGAATTAATACATTCCACACACTCCTGTTTTATTCAAATTTCTTCATTTTTCTGGAATTTTCTAGTTAGAAATACAGTGATAAAAAATCAAGAATAAACACGTTCCTTCCATACAACAGTAAACATTTCCTTTTGAGATCCTGAAATAATCCCACTGACTTATAAACACTGGGAAAAAGAATTCATTTCAGACTCGACAAGAGAGGGGACTGTGCCAAACTGTTCACTTTCTGATCCTGTTTATAAAGTAGATAATAGCATGCTTCGTTTGGATCTATCTCCTGTAGTCGGAAAGCCACTCCCCACTCCTGAGGGCGAGAAAACTTGACAAGCAGTGCTCTCAGTCAAAAGACAGAAGTGTTTACTACGGAGTTCCTGTTTGGCAAGAGAAAACTATGACTGTTTTAGAAGAGATGAAAACGAGGGTGGGAAGAGGCAGCGGAGAATATGCACATCGTGCCTGACAAACTACCACCGATGACTAATGTGGAGAGAACCAAACAATGATCTCAGGGAAGCGCGCTCATTCCCATGTGATTTATCACCACCTCATGGGCCTTTTTCAACCAGACTCCCCCAAAATTACAGGAAAGTTTCCTCCAAACGCAGACTAAAATAATGAGAACCTGGCTTGCATATTTCATTTTAAGACATTACCAAAACTATAAGGAAGAAAAGCATCATACTTGTTTCCCATTAATTTCGGAGGGCCTCTCGGGAAAAGTCCAGAAACACACACCTGGAAAAGTCATTATATTAACATTAAGCATTAGGCTCACGTTAGTCAATAAAGTGCTTTCCTATGAGGAAAGATGTTTCCTTAATTAACCACTGAAATAGCCAGCTTGACACACCAATCTTAAAAGCTAACATTAAAATGTACGCTTCTTGTATACTACCATATTGGTGGATATGACACTTTGCACATTTGTCAAAACCCGAAGGGCTGCACACACAGCGTGAATCCTCATATAAACTAAGGACTTTAGTTACTGAAAATGTATCAATTGGTTCCTCAATTTTAACAAATGTAATTTAAAAAGTCACTAATAATAAAATCCCAACAAACATGTAAGCATCTGGAAAACAGGTTCAGCTATTTCAACATCGTTTGTAAACATTCATAGCAACTGGTGAAATTCCTTGAACACAGAAAGGGACTCACTAAGTCACTGAACCAAAAATTTCATCCTTTGGCAAAAGCAATGCTTTTGAAACTATATTTTAATGTTCAGAAGTCAAGTTATTTGGTTTCCCCAAGGCAGTGTATAAACTAGATAAGGCCACTTGGAAAGTCACTGCAAAGCTGTACCGTATTGTGATTATTCAAAAATTTCTACCTCCCTACCCAACTGGCAACAACCCAAAAATTGGTACTCTAGGCTTATAAGCCAAAGAAATGGAAATTTTACCTTAGCAAATCCAGAAATTTCTCTCGGTAGTATTATCCAAGTAAAATTATACAAGGGCAACAAAATTTCAAAACAAGTACCCTACCCAATACTTTTACTGGGAGATAAAATTGTTTTTCCTCATTCCCTAGTTCTTTTCAAAGAAGACTTGGGGTACCTTAAGATAAACGTCATACAAAATAGATGGTCATTCATATTTTAAAACTTCAACTTCTGTGTGAGACTATAGCAAGAAATTTTTATTTCGTACAAATTTTATATTCTGACTAGTGCATTTCCTAATTTAACTTATATGGACAGTTTAATTGAGCACCCATAAGTGCATGGAATCTTGAATAGGGCATGAGATTTTGTTGGTTTGTCCAGGTTACTGTGATGCCCTGATAAATCCCAGAGTGACCTGAACAGTTAAATAAAGAAGTATTTGCAAAATAAAGAAGTATTTGCATTTAGAATCCTGGGAGTTCGTGTGTGGGGAGCAGTCTAGCATTTTCTTTCAGTGAATTAAAAGCTAATGAATTAAAGACCAGGCATAATTCTATGCCTTTGACGATTAACAAGTTTTTTTAAAAGCAAAACAAGACAGAAAATAGCCCTGTGTTCATTGAACTTTTTATTTGTCAGGTGCTGAATAGAGAATACCATCCATACTATTATGCATCATTCCTTATAGAAGTGGGAAACTTCTGTTATAATGCCATCATATCTTTTCTTTCCCTTAAGATACTAGGAGGCTGCTTTTCCCCAATCACAGAAAAGTGAATAACTTCTACTTTCCTTTTTTTGGTCCTGGTCCCTAGAAAGCTTAAAACCACATTTAACTCTTAGATCCAGAAATTATATGAGCCCTCATGTGTGGTTCTTCTGCTGTTTCTTCTGTAGTGTGACTTTGACTTGCTCTCCTTTTTTATTGACCTAGTTGCTTGTGTGACTTTTTTTAAATATTTTTATTGTAAACAACAAAGAAACATACAAACATTCTTGACATGGTTATAATCAATGCTCACAATATCATCACATAGTTGTGTATTCATCGCCATGATTGTTTTTTTTTTAATATTTACATCTCTCTAGCAAAAGAAATAAACAAGAAAAAAGAAAAAACTCATACATGTCATACCCCTTATCCCTCCCTCTCACTAGTATTTCAGTCTACTCAATTTATTTTAACCTTTATTCCCCCTATTATTTATTTGGAGAATTCTTGATAGTCTCGCAAGCAGTGGGGACAACCAAATCAATAGGCCGAGCCCTCAATCTTGGGGTTTGTCCCTATGAAACTTATCTCTGAAAAGGACAGGCTAAGCCTGCTTAAAATTAGGCCTAAGAGTCACTTCCAGAGAATCTCTTTTGTTGCTCAGATGTGACTTCTCTCTCTCTCTAAGCAGACACTGCAAGCAAACTCACTGCCCTTTCCCTCTCTACATGAGACATGACTACCAGGGGTGTAAACTTCCCTGGTAAAGTGGGACAGAAATCCTAGGATAAGCTAGGAGTCAGCATCAAGGGATTGAGAAAACTTTCACAACCAAAAGGGGGAAGAGCGAAATGAGACAAAGTATCAGTGGCTGAGAGATTCTAAACAGAGTCAAGAGGTAATCCTGGAGGTTATTTTTACACATTATATAGATATCCCCTTTTTAGTTAATGGTGCATTACAGTGGCTAGCAGGAAGTACCTGAAACTGTAGAGCTGTGCTCCAGAAGCCATGTTTCTTGAAGATGATTGTATAATGATATAGCTTTTGCAATGTGACTGTGTGATTGTGAAAATCTTATGTCCCCTGCTCCTTTTATCTACAGATATGGACAGATGAATAAAAAATATGGATAAAAAATAAATAATAGGGGGAATAAAGGTTAAAATAAATTGAGTAGACTGAAATACTAGTGAGAGGGAGGGATAAGGGGTATGACATGTATGAGTTTTTTCTTTTTTCTTGTTTATTTCTTTTGCTAGAGAGATGTAAATATTCAAAAAAAAAAACAATCATGGCGATGAATACACAACTATGTGATGATATTGTGAACATTGATTATAACCATGTCAAGAATGTTTGTATGTTTCTTTGTTGTTTACAATAAAAATATTTAAAAAAAAGTCACACAAGCAACTAGGTCAATAAAAAAGGAGAGCAAGTCAAAGTCACACTACAGAAGAAACAGCAGAAGAACCACACATGAGGGCTCATATAATTTCTGGATCTAAGAGTTAAATGTGGTTTTAAGCTTTCTAGGGACCAGGACCAAAAAAAGGAAAGTAGAAGTTATTCACTTTTCTGTGATTGGGGAAAAGCAGCCTCCTAGTATCTTAAGGGAAAGAAAAGATATGATGGCATTATAACAGAAGTTTCCCACTTCTATAAGGAATGATGCATAATAGTATGGATGGTATTCTCTATTCAGCACCTGACAAATAAAAAGTTCAATGAACACAGGGCTATTTTCTGTCTTGTTTTGCTTTTAAAAAAACTTGTTAATCGTCAAAGGCATAGAATTATGCCTGGTCTTTAATTCATTAGCTTTTAATCCATTTTAATTCACTGAAAGAAAATGCTAGTCTGCTCCCCACACACGAACTCCCAGGATTCTAACTATACACCCAGATGGACTTCATGTTTTCTGCAGAATTTTCCTCTCAAATATTGTTTCCTTCTGCCAGCTAATTGACATGATAGAGAACTCTGTTATCCTCTGTGATTAAAATCTAAAGAACTCCTATTCTGTGTTGCTTTGGAAAGATCAGCAATCTCACTTACTGGAATGACTGACACCTAAGTGGCACAGCAAAGCACAGCGAGGACAAAATGTGGTCCCTGATTTCAAGGAGTTCACATTCTAGTGGTGAGTAAAGGGGAGGGGAAGACAGGCAATGGAAAAATAAATGAGTAAGCAGCATCTCTGCAATGCATCTGGGAAAGTGCCAGAAAGAAAAATAAAGCAGAGTATAAAGGTTGCACTAAGTGTGCATGTGGGGGGGGGCATTTTATAATGGACAAACAGGCTTTCCAGAGCGCCCGAAAGACCCTGCACACTCACCTGGTTGTGCAGGAGAAACCACTAAAAGGCTGGTGGGCTGGTGCCCACGTGAGGGGGAGAGACCTAGTGAGGTAGGTGGTGGCAAGACAGGCTTCCGACTCACTCAGACACGTGGAGGAACAGTTGGTTCAGGTCTCAGAGCTCCGGGCAGGCAATATAATGGAAATCTGCTACACAGCCGCATATTCAGACCAGAAGATACTTAAAGCAGGGGCACCTCCCACTGACTAGCATAACTGCCGGGTCCTCAGCAGGAGCAGTTCTGCACTGATCTGCAGGGTGCCTGCCTGTGGTGGCAGTTTCGACATTGGGACATCCTGCCCACACATTCTTCATGACAGCAGTGAAAACCCAGATTTGGGTGCATGAGAATAAAACTCTGCCTTCAGCCACAGAGGATACCAAGGAATTTAAATTAGGATTAACAGCATGCTTACAAGGTTGATTAGGTTACTGAGTACTGCCAAGACACTGCCAACTGTAAAACCATAAAATGCTGTGAAGCAAGTCTTATTGGTATCCACGTTTTACAGATAAGGAAACTGAGACTCACGCAGGTAATTCCCTTGCCTGTGGTCACAAAGCTGATAAACCGCAGGCCTAGAAGGAGGCCCCAGAGGTCTGATTACAAAGCCTGTCAAATCATCTTACTTCTCAATTTAAAGACACTGGAAAAATTCAAACTATTTATTTGGCAGGCGCTACCCGGGGACAGGGGGAAGGCCTTATTCTTCTCTCTTTAGCTGATGAGACAGTCTAGGTCTTATTTAAGATCCAGAGTCCAGACGCTTTAGGGAGATATATGTAAGTCAGAGCTAAAGAGGCTGCAGGAAAAGTACCTACTGTTCATTAGTGACAAATGATATGAAATGCAGAACCACAGAACTCTAAAAACAGGATATAAGCTCACGGTCCTGGGCATGCGCCCACCAGCTGCCCTTCTTTTACATTTTAACATTTCTTCATCTACAGGAGATCACGAGCATATTCTACAGCTCTCCATGTACTTCTTTTGAGCCAAAAAAAAATGCCATTTCACAGCACATTGTCCCAATTCTCTGTGAAACTAGTATGTCACACAGATTTGAAAACTGTAGCTCTCCATTTATTTTGCTTTTTTAAAAAAGGGTCACGTAAATTGGGGCCGACACCCACCCCACTCAGATCATAATGAAAAGAGAGCAGGGATGCAGGGAGAAGACCTGGCCCCCTAGACTTTTTGTGGCCTTGCCAACACAGCTGCCACGAAGGAGGGGTAAGCTCATGCTGGAAGCAGGATGTACAGGAAGCGAAAGCAACACTACCCAAACTTATGTGGATGTCCACTTGCTAGAAGAATCTTCCATATTTTACATTTCCAAGACACTACCAGGTATCACAAGGACACTCCATGGGATCCAGCACCTGAGGACACAAGAAGTACAAGAAAATACTTCTCTCCCAAATGATGTGTTGCTGTTGTCATACATGTATGCATTTCAAGGCAAGTCCTCAGGAGGGTAGATTTGAGCTCATGAAATGTGGGATTAGGATGATATAAAATTGAAGTAAATGATGCCTTTTGAAAGGAATTCCTGGCTACTCCCACAGATTCCAGATACTGACACACATTGAGCCAAAAGCAAAGACTGACAGAAGAGGCCAAACAGGACAGGACACAATGAAACCTACCTATGAAGGGGCAACACTTACGGTCTGAGTCCAGTTAGTCAATGTCTGACCGGGCAGCAGTAACTGCTGAGGAAATGCTTCCTCTCTGCGGAACAACAGGGACCCTTCCTCAGAGCATCCCATCAGTTATGGGAAAATGCAGTATAGTCACATGGCTGCCAGAGTACCCACATGTGGGAAACCCTTCCCAGAAGGGGCGGGGTGATGAGCAGACTGTGCTCAAGCACGAGTCTTTCATTCCATTTCATCACAAACAAAGGAGTCTCAAAACATGGCAATATCTAGGAGATGCTAGCATCCAAATAACATGGTTCTTGTGGAAATTTAAGAACATCAATCTTTACCAAAAGGGAGAGAGAGCCCACACTGCAGGGGACAAGAACACACATGGGTGCCCTCTTGCCAGTTAGAGAACAGTGCCACTGCGGCACACTGAGCCCTGCTTATCCTCCTCGCCCACCTCCACTCCTGCACACCCCATTCAAATAGCCAAAGAGGAAAAAGACTCCAAAACCCTTCTCCCGAGGCTGACAACAGCGTGTCCTCTCCCTCCTCCCTCCCCATGCCCTGCTCCCACCAGTCCCTGCTCTCCAGGGTCTGGTGGGGCTACTATACCTGGGGGAGCCTCAGGAAAGAAGTCTCCTGAGGAAGTGGAGGCAAAGGGGTTCAATTAAAGATGCTGCTGTTTTGCATTTTATTAATATTTATAGCATTAGCCGATCACTGCCAAAATACAGTCATCTAAAACTAAGAGAGAAGAGAGCTCAGAAAAATGTAATGCAGAATATTCTCAGAGTTCAAGAAAGAAGCAAACAGAAAGATGGCAGCCAAGCTGCTCTAAGGAGCAAATAAGCTTTGGACCTGCCACAGAAACTTACTGTGGTCAGATCTTTGGTCAGGATCTTTGTTCATATGCATGACAAATACTTATCTGCTACTAAGTCTATCTAAATTAGAAGACCAGATAATTTATCCATCAAACCAGATCACTTTTGAGTGTGAATGAGGGCTCTAGGAAGAATTACTCCTGGACAAAAAGCCATGAGGAGGCCCGCCCAGGCAGGAGGTCCCACAAGGGCCATTCCCTGCCAACAACAGCTGACCCTAATCCCTCTTGTTTGGGAGGGATGCTCCTGCATTAACACAAGCCCGTGAGCAAGAGATCAACTGGACAGGAACTTCCCTTGGCATCACTGTCAACTCCCAGTTACTGGTGTCCTGACCTGATTTTCCCATCTGCTGCTTCAGATTCCTGAAAAGATTAGTAGAAAGGAAGGCGGAGCTGTATTCTCCATATGTCTGCTTCCGTCCTGTCCTCGGATACTTTGCTGCTTCTAAGAAACCTGTCTGACCACAGATTCTAAACTTCCACTCAACTTTGGCCACTGCTCCACTCTTCAGCAATACCCCAAAGCTCTGGTTTGGCCATCCCACTCCCCACTGCCCAGCCCAGCTCCACACTGCACCATTTCTGAACCTGGCTAGCATGACAGCTGCAGGAGGCCCAAGAGGAATAAGACAGGTCAAGCAGGCATTTGCCTGAGAGCTCGCGGACAAACTGAGCCCTGCAGGCTGAATAGTCTTGTTTCAGTGGGTAAAAGTGAAGACTATCAGGTAAAGCATCATATTCAGAAGCCGACTGGGGAGAGGGCACAGGGAGGACACCCCATTGGCAACTGTGTGTGCAAGTTGTGCCCAGGCTCCATCTGCGATACCTGGCTGACACATGGGAGAGATGAGAAAACTGGCTCACAGTAGTCAAGAAACTCATGGCACACACTTCTGTGAGACCCCCAGCAGGCTCTCTGCAGGGGCAAGGATGAAGCAGGTGAGTCTACATAACAGTCCTAAGAACCATGAAGCAAATGTTCCAAAAAGCAACCGATGGCCAGAAGACTTCTCACCATCCTCCCTCCCACACACATACAACCACCTCCCCAAAGTTGCTTGCTTGACATTGATGAAATCTCTGTCATCTCTACCAGTGGTGGTACCCAAGAAGGAAGGAAGGCGGAGGGCCAGGGAAGGTGATGGGAGCTCAGATAAGAAACCCTTGCTTTCCTAACCCATTGCAAGTCGAGCCCTTGGTGATGTTTTCAAATATTTAGAGGAGAAGTGGTGATTATTCTAAAAGAATGATCAAAGGAATTATTTTTAAAACTCGGGCTTGGTACAAGGTATTTTTATCAAAAGAAAGAAGTTGTTAGTTCAGACCTACCTAGACATTTTTTAAGAGTCCTATCACCCAAAATCTCTTCTAAATGCTAAAAAGGCAAGCAAAATTACTAATTATTTAAATAATATTTATTATAGCCAGCGCATCATTTCCATTGACCATTTTTAGAAAGAATTAGAAATGGTGGGCTTTTTAATACAGATGTTAAGAGTATATCGAAGGCCCTGGCTAAGCAACGTTTATGGGTTGCTAGGAATAAGGCACTCCGGTAAAGTAAAAACATAATAATAATGACAGAAAAGAAAGGAAGGGGGAGGAACGGAGGGAAGGAGGATGGCATGAAGAGCAGTACCTTAGGGTGTATAACAGCACATATTGTCATGAGTACTTCTGAGTTCTGTGTGCTCCAAGTAAGCTATTAGATGTCTCTATGCCTCAGGGTCCTCCTGAGCAAAATAGTCAATTACAGTCCTAAATCATGGGGTTGCAGTAAGGATCAAGTAAGTGACACATGCGCGGTATTTGTCATTTGCACAAGAAACAGTCAGGCATCAGTGATTGTCATTCTGAGCCCAGTTTTGATTCCAACACCAACAATAATTAGCTGTGTGGTCTCAAGCATGCTACTTAACCTCTCTGAGCCTTGGTTTATTTACCAAAATATGAGTCTGGATTAGCTGATCTTTGATCTCTATGGCTTCTCCAAGCTCACAACCTGACAACCCACTAGAGTTGACGATTCTAAGTTCTTTAAGGTTTCTAATTTCCACCATTTATTTGATAACAAGCATGAGGACAAAAGCCCAACTCCTACCTAGGGGAATCTTAGGAGCTGCTTTATGATGATGTTTTTTACAGTGTGGTTTCCAGGAACACACTGTAGCCAGAGGACGGTCCATCTGCCACAGGTGCTGTCAACATACTTCTTTCCCAATGTCGAGGCTCTCCCACTGCTGGTGCAGTAGGCCACAGCTTGCCCAGAAGGGATGGGCGAATCAAATTAAATTCACTTGCCAGGACTCCCTCAAAGGGAGCTTCCAATTACTTCCTGCCAGAACACTGCAATCCCCTCTCTTTTCCAAACACTCTTCACATGAAATCCTAAATGCCCCAGTACAGGGTTCATTTCTCTACTATCTGAGCAGAACAAAAATTAAACTACTTCAGATATATCATTGCCTCCTGTTTTGTAAACTCATCAGTGACACATTTTCTTTTATAAGAAGAGACTGGGCAGAAGTGTCCTTACATGGCAGAAAATTTAAAATTATTATTGAAAAGAACCAGCCTAGCTCATAACCTATGTAATAATCGCCTAATTTAGGGAGTAAACAGGCACCCAATGGATGCAAACAACAGAGCTGGTATACAGGGCCAGAATTTAGTGTTGCTATTAAATAAGACTTAGAATAAAATTGCCCTGACATAATAACATTCATTCAGGATTGTGCATACGGTAATTAGCTTTAAAGACATGCAGGCCTTACCACGACTGGATAAAGCCAAGTCAGTATGTTTTTCTCAATGACTTCTCTGGAGATTCCTAACCTGCATCAGTGCTGCCAGTTTTTCCTGATAGCCTGGCAGGTTTCTCAGCTCGCCTTCACTAACATGCTCATTAACAGGGAAGAATCAGCAACCTCTAATGAAACGATTAATTCAGGCAATCATCAAGGCAAACCAACAACTTGCTGGGAAGAAGGTTGCGAGGAAATTCATGATGAAAGGATCAAGCTGCCACCCCTTGAACCCAACGATAGATCTTAGCATCCCTACAAACGAGGCAATCATCTTTCTGACAGATGTAATGAAGTTTAACAATGCCATCAACGAATCAATCTTGCCAAAAAACTGAATGCAGATCTGATCAAGCTTTAGTGCTAACTTCTATTATACAGAAATACAGGGATTAGTGGAACAGGTTTGAAAAGAAAACAAGGGGAAGGGGAGAGGAGAAGAGGTAGGACATTCTACTAGACAACTGCCCTGCTTAATTCAACGAACCAATAGCATGGAAAGCAAAGGAGGAAGAAGTTTCTAGCTTAAAAGACATTGAAGAGCCATAAGAATCAGAAGCAATGTGTAGACTTTTCTGGATTCTGGGTCAAAGAAACCAAGACATCTTTGAGTTCATAAGGGAAATCTGAATATAGACTGATTATTTGATGATATTAGTAACTTTCTGTTAATTTTATTAGGTATAAAATGGTATTGCAGGGCAGCGCGACGGTGGCTCAGTGGCAGAATTCTCACCTGCCAGGCCAGAGACCTGGGTTTGATTTTTGGTGCCTGCCTATGAAAAAAAAAATTTTTTAAAGGTATTGTGGTTATGTAAGAAAATAAATACAAATGCATATGGGAGTAAATTACATGATATCAAGGATTTGCTTTAAAATACCACAAGGTGGACAAAAAAGAAAAGAAAGAAAAAGGGTTTTACTAAAAGAAACACATGTGGCAAAACATTGAGAATTGCTCAGTCTGGGGGCAAACTTCTTCTCAATCTCATTGGTTAGAAATGAGTCATGCGTCCATTCCAGTAAAACTGCTGCTGCCAAGGTAATGCCACATGCTGATGGGTCTAGGCCTGGGCTCCAGAACCCATCACTGCCAAGGGATGCATCATCCCAAATAGCTTCAATTCAGATAATCAGGGCCCGCGCACCGAGAGAGCGCCAGGGACAACGCCCAGTCTTGTGACTGATACCCACTTCTGGCCCGACATAAGGCGATGCAGGCTGGGGAGGCTTCCTGGCAACACGTCCCCTGCTGACGGAGAACATGCTCCATGCCTGCCCACCACACTGTCCCCCACTCTCCACCATGTAAACAGGTGAGGTCCGGAGCACTGCAACCACTTAGCAGGCAGGAGAAGAAATCCAAGAGATTCATGAGGATCCCAACTGAGGCGCCTGATGTCACAGAGCCTCCAAACCAGTCCTCGGGCCAGACTTCTTTTCAAGTAAACAGTTGGTGCCCTCACTATTAAGTTAAACAAGCACTGTTTCTGGGCATTCTGTTACCTGCCACCCCTCACTGATAACCTTCAAAATCATATGACTGGTCTGTAGGGGGGAGGGGCGAGATCAATGTTTGGAGATGGGGGTTGGACAGAAGTCTGGGCTTCCCTACCCCTCGCCTATGGATGTTCTCAAATGGCACCTGCAGCCTCTCTGGGTTGGCAGGACAGGCCACACGGCAGGACCCAGGCTATGCATCACTGCCCCTCTCCCTCCCCCCCAGCAAAGCTCAGGACAGGTCAGAGGCAGTACACAGGGCTGCTCAGAGAGGAAATTTACAGGTTCCTCTTCCAGTAGTTTCTGCCAACAGGTTTAGCAGCCCTAAGTTTCAACATTTACATAAAAGCATAAAATTGCAACTGGAGATTACCAGTACTTGACCAGAGTGAGAGGGAAACCACCATTTGAAGCAAGCAATTATCTAAGAAATTTGGAGAGAACAGGGAAAGAGGTGAACATCAACAATTCTGCACTCCAGAACGGTGTTGCCCCCAAGAAGGTTTTCTATTTTTTGTCTCTTAAAATAAAAAATTATCGAAGTATAATCTTACATAAAGTCAAGTACACAAATCTTACACATATAGCTCAACCTGTTTTTACTCCCCGCAATTTTAATCTTATTTATTTAGTTTGGCTTTCAAATATCCTATTTCCTCTCTTCAAGGCTAGTACCAGTCTAAAGTAACTGAAATGGAAAAAGAAACAGGTGGGGACCTGCTTCCAGCATCTGTGCTGCATGGGCCGGTGGCAGGAAAGCTGGAGCATGCTGCCCGGCAGAGCACAGAGTAAGGCCAAACAGAGCACGGTGGTAACGAAAGAAATGACTTCTATTAATAATATTAGTGCTCCATTTACATTAAGCCTCCACTTCTGCCCCAAATCCTACTTTTCTACTCTCCAGCACTGCCTGACCTTTTCAAAACAGTGGTGGTCACCTTCCAGCAATTTCAGAGGCCTCGCACTTCGCTGGTTAATATTGTATCCAAAATCAGCAAAATTGGTTGTAACCACCTGAAAACATTAACAAAGATTAGAAGAAAATATTTTTAGATTAAAATGTAATATTACTAATATTTTAATCTTAAAGCCAGGTATTCAAAATTAAAAGCAGCTTTTTAACTTTTTTTAACCAGTAAACTGGCACTATACTGAAAAAAAATCCCTAAAGTGAAAAATATACTGAAGTTAAAGAATTAGTTGAACAATGCAGAATTCAAATTTAGAAAGTTAAATTTGTAACACTGTTTATGGTAAACAGTGGCTTACCATAACCATGGCAGAATCCAGGTTTGAAATCAGTCCTCACTCCAAAGAGTCATCACTTACCAGGCTAAAATCATACAACCAGCTCTTACGAAGCTACTTAATAATCTAAAGAAAAAAATATGAGTTTTTTAAAATCTTTTCAAAAATTTTAGATTACTCATATACTTGTAGTAACAAAAATTCCTCCAGAATACGAAACATGAAATCTTCCAATATGGACTATATTCCAATATGAACAGGAAAAAATACTGTTTAAATGGAGCTTTTACAAAGTGAGCAAAATGTATAATACATAATAGAATTATATAAACATCGTGAAAAATGCAAGATGCTTAATTAAATACCATCTGTTAATAAGCTAATAGCCTTGGGAAATGTCCTAAGAAATGGGATTTCTGGTACACATAGTATTTAAAACACAACCCAAGCACACAAGCTCTGACTAATAGCATAATGACATGTTTTTTATTTGGTGCCACCCTCACTCCTTGCCTTAAAGAACTACTTCCTAAATGGATGATCACTTTAAGAAATTATAATTTCCTACGATAATTCCAAAATAAAAATTCAATGCAAATACTCCCCCTAAAACTACAATTTTAGATTTACCTGCCAACAGGCATTCCAAAGCCCATTCTGAGGTTCAGGGAGCCAAAAGCTTTACATACGCTATGCAGCGAGCACAGAGGGGTGCCAAGAGGTAGCTATGCAGGAGCCACCCGAATGCGAGCTCTGCTCTACAGCCCTGGGCAAGCTGCAGATTCCTCATCTGTCAGACGCTGATAACGGCATGTCCCTCACACGAGGACGTGGATGACCATGACAGGGCCTGGCATACAGTAAATACTGAGTAAGTAAGTGCCCTCCGTTACTGCCACATTCACTCACTGAAGGCACAGCACAAGGGAAGCTCAGAGGACCTCTTTCCGACCCAGGTGAAGAAGGCTGCTTCAAAGCAGGTGTATTCTGCAACAACAGATGGACCTCAAAAACAGTACATTAAACGAACAGAGCCAGACAGACCACAAACTGGACAATTCTATTTGTAGGAAACTTCTGCAAGAGGCAACACTCTAGGGATGGCAAAAAAAAAAAGACCAGTGCTTGCCTAGGACTAGGGTGACGGTTCACACAAATGTACAAACTTACTAGAAATCACAGAATTGTACGCTTGAAGTGGGGAAACTGTATGGTATATACATTTTACCTAAATGAAGCTGCAGGAAAGAAAAGCAAGTAAGTTTCCAAAGCGTTTGCGCAGGTCCTTTCACACCAATCTGGGACGACAGCAAATTCAGATATTTTACAAAGTACAGCAAACCGGGTTGAGAACACAGACCCTGACCCCAGCCGTGACTCGGCTTCTTCCTGGTACTATGAACTATTCCTCCAAGCCTCAGTGTCCACATCTATAATATGGGAATAACAACAGTACTAATTTCATGATTAGGCCCTCCTCTGGATCTGCTGGCTTCCGGCTGCATTCTGGCCTCTCAGCAGCCAACTCTCCCTCTGCAGCCTGGGCATCTTTACAAGAATATCTCAGAACCCCCGGTGGTCTGCCCCATGGGACCTGGCCCCCTCAGACCTCATTCCATGCCCATCTCCTCTGCCCACCAGGCCCCATCCACACAGGCCTTCTGGCCATTCCTTCAACCCAAGCTCCTGCTGTCTCCAGGCACATCGTTCTGCATGATGCACCACGCACCAAACATCATAGGGAGACACCCCCACCCCCATTCACCTGGATCTCAGATTCATCTGGCCTGGGAGTCTCACAGACTCCAGCCCTGAGACCACACTTACTTTTCTTCCCAGCACTGCCCATTTGCTGCCTGTCATCCCACAGAATATAAATCCAAGCAAGCAGAGATTTTGTCCATCCTGTCCACTGCTCTCCCCAGATCATGTGCGACAGTGCCTGGCACATGGTCACACTCAGTAAATACGTGCTGAATGAATGAACAAATCTCAGAAAGCACTGAGTACAATGCTAGGAGCTGTTAGCTGGCAACAATAGTTATTGTTCTTACATCTGACATAAGAATATCGAAGTCTTGGTCAGTTAACCAATGAGCCCAGGCAAGCTAAAAGTCTGATCTCCTGTGACATCCACAATGCCCCGTCCCACAAACAGGGAGGGTCTCTGCCACCCTACTGGGGGACACAGAGCTTCCGGGGGAATAGTGATGTACTGGCATGGACACGCCTGCAGGTGTTAGAACCACAGGCTTCCACCTCACCCCCAGAGAGCGCTAAAAGGAAGGGGAACTGGGGTTGTCCCCATGTTACAGATGAGGAAGTTGAAAATCAGAAATGAATGACCTGCTTAAAAAATCACAAAGCTAATTAATGGTGGACTTGGCCTTAGGATGCTGCAAGCTTGGAAAGTCTAGACTGCTCTAAGCATCCATGAAAAATAAAGAACCTAGGCCACTGTCTTATCTGTATGTACAGACATTGAGGAATAGGGGGAAAGAACACTGTAAATAAAGTCCTTCTACATATACATATGGACAGTGAAGTTCTTAACTTCTGCCAGGACCTGGGGGTTTAAACACATCTCCAACTGTTGAGGATTCATACATCAGCATTTTACAAAATGACTATACGGCTCTGTAAAATGTGAACTCTACCTCTGATACTCACAGAGTATAATATTTCATTTTTTAATAAAAGACCCAGAAAAGCTCTCACCACAGTTATCACAGCACTTTCCAAGGAATGCCAAAACACATACCCGGGAAGAGAATAAAGCATGCCACTTCCAACATCAGGAAGAGGCCACACTGAAAGCACTGCTGAGGCAGGTCGGGCCGAGGAGAGCAGACAGCTTCTGGCTCTTACTACAGGGACACAGGCTGGGCCACAGCCCGGGAGGAACCATCCCTAGGCTTACCACGAGGAGTGCCGTGCCCACTGGGGGTCCCAGAGTTGAGGCCTGGACCCCACAGCTACCAAGTCAGCGCCAGAGTGGCCACCTCCACCACACCACATGGAGAGAAGAGCCTTGCTGGGATCCCTCCTCAGGCCTGGGGCTGGGAGCCTCCTATGTGACAAACACTGGCCTCAACAGCAAAAGGAGCATCTCGATGCTATGAAACAATGTGAGGAGAAAATCTCGAGGCCACATGCACTGGCCACAGTGGGGACAGCAGGCCTGTAACCTACAGGTCTTCTCTCTCACTTTCTGGAGGAGACCTCACAGCACTTAGTCCAGAGAGGTGCAGAGGTTCGGCAGACTCTGAGCCTAATGACTACTAAGGAAGGAATGGCACTGCCATTCCCATCCTCTGAAGGGGCTTTTCTTTACCCAGCTCTGTCTGCCAGCCCGGAACCCCAAGCCTCAGCCGTGCGCAGGGCACATGACCATCCTTACACCAGGCCACTCTCTCTCCTCACTTCTCACATGCACGGCCAGTGATGAGGGGCAACAGCTACTGCTTCACGGGTGCTCTCCACCGTACAAAATTGCTGGAAGAACTGTTTGCTGAAGGGGTCACCTCTTGGTTAGGGAACATTCATTCCTGGTTCTGTCTTTCCTGTCTTTCTTCTGCAGCTCACCACACCATGTGACACCGGAAAACATTCCCACTTGTTCTCCACAACTCCCCACCTGAGCTTTTCTCTTGCAGCTGATCCTCCAGTAGAGGCAGAACTTCAGCCAGGACAGCAGCTCACCACCACAAAGTCTCCCAGCCCCTCCTCGATTCTGCCCTACAACATGTCCCAATCCCTCAGCCAAGTTCCAGACAAAATTCAGCATCCTTCTCATGGGTCCATCCACAACTCGACCGCCAGGTTCTAGAACTGCCCCGCCCTGGGCACAACATGCACACCTCCCCTCCCACCGCCTCTTCCCCCACCTGGCCCCTGCCACCCTCACCCTACCCATCCTGAACGCAATCCCCATCCCTGGCAGTGATTTACATCCTTCTTTCTGTGGGGGTTTAATTCATGAAGTGCCACTCTGCCCTCAGAGCTCTTAACGTAACTGTAATTAAACCATGTCTGTGTAATGTTGGGCAGTTCTGTAAATATCCTCCTCACTATCCGCCCTCACTCTAGTTAACTCCACATCCCCAATACCAGTCCAGGGCTGGGCTCCAAGAAGGGCTAAATAAACATCGGCTAAGCAAAGGGGTGTGTGAAAAGCAAATCCTCCCCTCAGCCTGAGAAGGAGCCCCCCCACTGATTTACCACAACTCAATGGCAACCTGTGTCTGAGTCTAGTTCATCTGCCAAGGGGGTACTGGAATCAATAATATCAGAGGGGCAAAAGACAAAGCCCGTTTCCACAGCAAGCCCTGGGTTCTCAGGGGGAGAAGAGCTCAGGTGGACAAGGCCCAGCACTGCCTGACCTAGAAAGGCACAGGGCACTTTGCTCAGCGAAGGAAAAACAACGATGGGACGAGATTAGACAAGGAAGGTCCCTGAGGCCTGCACCTCATGGGGTCATGCCAACAGGCATATGTGACCCCAGTGTGTCACTCACCAAAGCCACATTCTCTAGACTTAAAGAAGAGTGACAACTCCTCAGGATACTGGGGACTTCCTTGGATACCTGATACAGACATCCCCCTTAACCAAATTCCCTGAACCATTTTCTCATTGGTAAAATGAGGATTAAAACACCAGCACAGAAGATTCTGGAGGGCACAGACAGGCAGACACTAAAGACAACACTAAGCTACATGATTAATTTATTCTGTTCCCTCCTTTAGTGGTGGGAAAAAAGCTCCACCCTTCCACCACTCCTCCCAAAGGAAATCACTAAAAAATCTCTTCCCCCTTTTCTGTGACATCTAAACAACTACAAATCTCATCAATGAATAGCAAACAGAGTCCATCCTCCCACAGCCCAGATACAGGATTTCTCACAGTGCTTCTCTCACACGGAAATCAAATCTACTTTCAAGCATCCCAGAAATGGAATCTCTAGGCCACTGAGGTGGGACACTGGGCAGGACAAAAAGCGACAGTCAGTCCGGACATGGGACCACTCCCAAACCTTCTCCCTTACCCGAGAGGCATGAGAAGAGGAAAAGCGCAACCCAGTCAACTAAGACCCGGAGTCCAGCTTGGCATGCTGCTTATATCCAAGTCGACCCAGGAGAACTGAAAAATCAGACTTCACTATCCTGATACTCCCTGTATGAGTTTCTCTTGACCTTCCCGTGGAGAAAGGTGCTACAATTTCACCGACCATCACAGCCGACCACAGACTTCACTTACAGCTGTACCCTAAGCACGCGCACCGACTAAGAGGCCCCAAACATCAGCAACAAAAACAAAAAGTACAAAACCACAACTTCCTTCTCGTAAATTCTTCTAACTTCAAAGAGTCTTGCATCATCCTAATAATCCACCTACCTCCAAATGTGTGTCTCCAAGACCTCTTTCTACTTTGTATACCTTACAAGTGAAAAATAAACTGAACTCTAAGTTAAACCAGGGACTATGGTTAATAGTACAATCATAAAAATGTGCATTCATCAATTCTAACAAATATTCCAACCCAATACAAGGTGTTAATAGCAGAGGGGTATATGGGAATCCTGTATTTTATGCATGGTTGTTCTGTAAACCTACAACTTTTCTAATTCAAAAAAGAAAAGTATATAATGACAAAAGTAGCCAGATGGGTAGCTGAGCAACATTTTTACCACATACACTCAAAGCTACTAAAGACTCACAGAGAAGCCCTGCTTGTTCTAATTTCTCAAAGTCTTTCAGAAGCAAGCATGTATCCAGCTGTAAAACCACTGCTCTGCCTTCTTATCCCAAAACAGTTCCTTTCCAACAGAGGCATTAATCTCAGCATACAATTTTACTTGTTTAACATTTTAAAAAGAAAAATTTCTTTTTGTTTAAAAGTAAAAAGTCAAACCCAAACTACTTCTGAAATCCAAACAATACAGCCTATAAAACTTCCATCAGCCCATTCATCCAAGTCAAATGGAAATTACATTGTTTTCTCTGTCTCGTCCATCATGGTTATTTGCCAGGCTATAAGAAAATAACTCTCAAAACAACTTAGTCATTTGCGAAAGCAGCAAAGCCTACTGGAGAACCATGTCTGAAATGCCACGTTTTAGACTGTGACTGGAAAAAGTCAAGAATCAGAAAAAAAATCTCATTTAGTCACACACACACTTAAACAAGCACACCATGGCAACAAAACCAGAAATCAAACAAGCATGCCTTCACCCCTAGGGTGTGTTTGAGTAGTGGGCATATGATTTTTTCCCACCTTTTAATAAACATACATAATTCCATACTTAAACGTTTTTAAACTTGAAACCACTAGTATTAAGGCAGATCAGACACTCTTTCAAGTTAAAGCAACTTGGGCAAGTAAAATTTCCCAAGTAAAGGAAGGAGAACATGGCCAGAAAAGAAAACTGATGTCCCTGGTTAGCAACAAATCCTCAAGTTTAAGAATGTCAAGTGCAACTTTTCTGCACTTTCCTTTTAATGTCACATTCGTTATAATCTAAGAACTTTGTTTTAAGTCCCTGAATAAGTTCTTCTGAAGGGAGGAAGGGTACCAGGCTGCACTGAATAAGACCTGTCATCCATCCTCTCGAAGCGACCCTCCCCAAAGGCCAAGGGCTGTCACGTCTCGGCCCTGTGCAGCAACGCTCCCCCGGCCACCTGAGGTCCAGGGGACCACTCGGACAAGATCTGGACTCCTGGACGCCCGACGCCCCGGGACCCTGGGTTCCCTGCGCAATAGGAACCACCGCAGTCCGAGAAAGAGAAGTTACTTTCCGGCTCTTCGGAGACAATACACCGCCCCCCGCACCGCGGAAACCAGCTCTCCCGGCCGCTTTGTGTGCCTATCTCCGACTGCACGAAAAGCTCCCGGGGCCCCGGGTCCTGGCAGCTAGAGGCGCGGGGCGGGGGGACGCACCGAGGGAGGCGCGGGGTGGGGGTCGCGGAGCCCCTGGTGGGCAGGCCTGGAGGCCGCGGGGAGCCAACACGGCCTGTCCGCCTCCAGCCCCCCGCGCACGTCTCCCGGACCTCAGTCCCCCGCGCGCGCCCCAGGCCCCCACCTCAGCGCTCCCGCCCCTCCCTCCCAGGGACCTCATGCCGAGGGTCGGGGGCCGCCCTCTCCCCGCCGCGCCCCCTCCCCCGAGCCGCCGTCTTTGTGTGCCGAGTAGGGCGGCCGACCAACCTTAGCGCGCACAAAGGGGCGCGGCTCCCCTCGCTGCAGCGGCCGGCGGGGACAGCGGTGACGGCGGGACCAAAGGGAACAGCGGCGACGGCAGGAAGGGACAGACCCGCCTCCGGGGTCCACTCCGCGTCCGGCTCGGGCGCCTCCTGTTCGCCGCGGGCCGCGCGCCGGAATTAAGTGGTGGGGCGGGGCGGGGGCGGGGAGGAGGGCGGGGCGGCGGTGGGAGGCGGGGCGGGTGGGGGCGGGACCGCTGAGTCACGGGTCCGCCCCCCGCGCGCGCCCGCTGGGACCCCTACCTCTCTGCAATGTGTGCTGACAGCTGCACGCGTGGACCGCGTCGGGCAGAGGCGGAATTCGGAGCAAACCTTGGGAAAGCGTTCGGGGAGGATCTGATTTGTGGGCCCAGTTGGGCTTTCTTCTGGGACCCTCGGAAGAGGAGAGGGAATATTTTCAGCAGAGAGGAAGGACTGGGAATAGGTGTGCAGGCTCCGCGGCTGCAATTAGAGGTCCCACGCGCGCGCACACCCTTGCGCACACTCATACCCGGCCACAAGCACGCAGCAGCGCCTTCCCGGCCGGCGTCCACGACGCTGTCCCCATGCAAATTCTGCCAATGCGTCACGAAATAAAATGTAAAAGGACTCCAGGAAGAAAAGGAAATAGATTTATTAACGTACAAATATAGGGTCGAGCCAGAGTTTTAAAGGCCAGGGATGTGGGGATTTATAAATATACACCCACCCGCCCCTTCATCAGGGGGTAATTAAATGTGTGCGTAAAGAGGAAAGAGTTTAATTCACTTCGTTCTTCTCTCGGACTTTTCTTGCTTCTCTGCACAACCCCAAGGCTCTAAGATTACTATCTACCTGAATCACAGCAGGAACAAAACAGGAGCTCTCTGCCTTTCAGAGCAACCAACAATAAAGACAGCAGGATGATGGATTTTAGATCAAAAGCTTTCTCATTTCCTTGGCACCAGATGGCTAAGGGTTTATTCATTGATAAACTTTTCTGAATAAAACAGCTGGGGCCGAGATCATAAAAAGAAGTATAAATTATGGATTTCCTGAAATGGGTACGTGTTCCACAGAGGTCCATCCCACGCATACTTCAAATCACAGCCTCCCACAGCTGGCCCACCCCTGGGTCCCTGGAGTGCCGGTGTAGTGTGATCACCCACCATAGGCTTTAGAGAGAGAATCTCCTTTCCAATCAGACTGAACTGGGCCCACTTTATCCATGCTGCTTCTTTCAATGCTTCCTGCCTTGCCTGCTCTAAACCTTCCCTCCTGGTGGTTTCCTTGGTCTCCAATGGCTCCACCAGCCACCCAAACCCAATTTTAGGGTCCAGCCTAGATTCCCCCTTCATTCCCCCCAAACAAGTTGATACTAAATTCTGCACGTTGTACAGAAATCTAGAAGCCCCCTCCCCCACCACACAGGCACTGCCACAGCTGGTCTTTGGAGTCTGTGCCCCAGCTGAGACAGTGGTCACCTCCTCCTGCCTCCATCTCAGGCTTCCTCCAACTACTTCCCCAGAGAACTTTCTAAGTTCATATCTGCTCAGGCTCATCCCCAGCTTAAAACTCTTTAATGGGCCCCCAATTCCTACCATAGGGTCAAGTCCAAGCTCCACAGTGCAGTGCCCCAGAGTGCAGCCTACTTTTCTGGGCATGGCTTGACCCCTCTGCATGCTTCCTCCTGCCCACTCTGGCCCAGCCTGCTGCCTTAGGATGAGCAATTCACCTTGTTGTGCCCTTCCATCTGCCTAGTACACCTTCACTCCACCCACCAGCAAAGAGCTTCTCCTCTCTGAGAAACCTTCCCTGCATACTTCCCCAGAATATCTCCTTTAGGCCCCTCCTAGCCCAGTGGTGTAAATATTGCACTGCTTGTAAATGTGTCCCTTGTGAATGTGTCCCTTCCTACAGCATGTGCTTTAGAATGGATGTATACACATGCCTGATGTCCCTGGGCCAAACACAGGCATGTAAGAAGAATGCAATGAACATGTGCCGGATTGATGAAAGCATTGGATTCTAGGTTCTAGCCTTTCTAAAACACTAACTCATCAGTGGGCCCAAACTATCCCTACAGAACCCCCCTGGACAAAGTTCTGCATTGTCAGGTCATGGGACATTATTAGGGTGTGGTCAGGGACCACCCGGGGTCCTCCCAGCCCTCTGAGGCTAACGGAGAAGACTCTTCACAATCTGGGGAATAAATGCCCACTGGCCCTATCTTATTAAGACTCATAATTTATTTTAAACCTTAAACAAATAAAGGGTTACTTTGAACCTGTCACTTCATAATACTCAGGAAGTCAAGGTCAGTTTACAAAAGTCACTGTTTGGGGCTGACTGCTTCTCATCTGTAGGAGATGTAATGGGGATTTGCACCCAGTTTGGGTAAGATCAAGTGGTGGGCCCCAGAACCGAGAAGACTGGGATTTGGGACAGGGTGGAGTTTGTATATGTATCTCTAGTTCTGCCATAGTGTGGGGGTTTAGTGGGTGCTGAGAGGTACTTATCAGATGAATAAGCCAAGCTTTTCAGGGCTCAGCCAGGCTTCCCAGGATACAGCAGGTGACGCCAAACTTTCAGCCTGAGTCTGGTATTCTGTTCCTCAATGTCCTGGCTCTGGGTAGGACTCCAAGAATGGTCCAGTGGGCCAATGGCATAGGGACTCCCTGCTCTGTGTGGAGACTTTTGTTCCTGGGCTGACATAGTTTATCAGGGGCACCGAGGGCCTTGTTGGCATGCTCTCTCCAAATACAAAGAAAATATTCCTCTGAATATTTTCTGAGTCATTTAGCCTATCATTGGTGATGGATTCTATGATCTCACATTACTGGAAAGAATGTCTGATAATTTTCCATCTTATAGCACTCATCAACGAAGTCACTTATATACTCAGCCATAAGCTTTTGCTTTGATATCCGGGAACTGCCCCCAGCCCTGCCTTTTTTTTTAACTACAGAAGTTGTGGGATTACAGAACATGCGTACCATATAGGGTTCCTACATACCACCCTTATTAACACCTTGCACCGGTGTGGAACATTTGTTACAATTGATGAAAGCACGCTTTTATAATTGTACAATTAACCATAGTCCATGGTTTAACTTAGGGCTCACTGTGTGGTACATTTCCATGGAATTTAAAAAATTTTTGTTCTAGAAGCATACATAAAACCTAAAATTTTCCCCTTTTAACCACATTCAAATATATAATCCAGTGTTGTTAATTATGTTCACAATATTGTGCTACCATCATTCATTACCGAAATCTTATCTGTCACCCCAAATAGAAACTGTACATTTTAAGACTTAACTGCCTATTCTCTACCTCCACCCCATTGCCTATATTCTAGATTCTGAATCTATAAGTTTGCTTATTTTAATTATTTCATATCACTCAGGTATCATAATATTTGTCCTTTTGTGTCTGGCGTATTTCATATAATATCGTGTTTTCAAGGTTCATCCATGTGTCACATGTATCATACTTTCATTCCTTATCTTATGGCTAAATAATATTCCATTGCATGTATATGCCACACTTTATCATGTTATTTGTTGATGGACATTTGGGTTGCTTCCATCTTTTGATAATTGTGAATAATGCTACTATAAACATTGGTATGCAAATATCTGTTTGAGTCCTTGTGCTCAGTTCCTTTGGGTATACACCCAGAATTATGATTGCTGGGTCATATGGTAATTCTGAATTTAACTTTAAGGAACTGCCAAACTGTCTTCCATAATGCACCATTTTCCATTCCCACCATCAATAAGTGAGTGTTCCAATTTCCCCACATTCTCTCCAACACTTAAAATTTTTCCATTTTTTAAATAGTAAACCCTTATCAGATATGTGGTTTGAAATAGTTTCTCCCATTTATAGGTTATGGTTATACTTTTATACTAAAGTGCTCTGAGGCACAAAAGTTTGAAACTTTGATGAGGTCCCATTTATCAATATTTCTTTTGTTGCTTGTGTTTTGAGTGTAAAGTCTAAAATCCATTGCCTAACACAAGGTCCTGAAGATGCTTCCCTATATTTTCATCTAAGAGTTTTATAGTTCTGGTTCTTATATTTAGGTCTTTGATCTATTTTGAGTTGCTTTTTTTATATGGTATGAGGTAGGGATCTTTCTTTTGCAAATTGAGATCCAGTTTTCCTAGCACCAAGTGTTAAAGAGATTATTCTTCCTCAAATGTGTGGACTTTGCTCCCTTGTCAAAAATCACTTGGCTATAAATGTAAGGGTTTCTGAGCTCTCAAATAGAATCCATTAGTCTGTATGTCTGTTCTTGTGACAATACCATGCTATTTTGATTACTGTGGGTTTGCAGTGAGTTTTAAGAATGGGAAGTGTGCATCCTCCAAATTCATTCTTCTTTTTCAAGATGGCTTTAGCTATTTAGAGTCCATTACCCTTCCATATGAATTTGATGATTGGCTTTTCCATTTCTTCAAAGAAAGCTGTTAGAGTTTTTATTGAGATTGCATTGCATTTGTACATCACTTTGGATAAAATCAATAGCTTATCAATATTTAGTCTTCCAATCCATGAATACAAATATCCTTCTATTTATTTAGATCTTCTTTGATTTCTTCTAGCAATGATTTGTAGTTTTCTGTGTTCAAGTCCTTTACATAGGTTAGATTTATTCCTAGATATTTGATTCTTTCAGTTACTGTTGTAAATGGAATATTTTCTTGATTTCTTCTTCCAATTGTTCATTATTAGTGTATCGTAATGCTACTGATTTTTGCTTGCTCAACTTTTACCCTGCCACTTTGCTGACTTCGTTTATTAGTGCTAGCAGAAAGTTTTGTGTGGATTTTTCGGGATTTTCTATATATAAGATTATAGGAACCTTTTAAATTCATCCCTAAAGAAAATTAAAGAAAGCAGAAATGAAGCTCTGGGGACACAAAGTAGAGCAAAGCAAATCAATTTGGAATAAGATATGTTGTTTTTAATCTTTTGCTGTGGTCATTTTCCCTGTGTACAATCTTGAAATTCTTACTTTGTGTCCTGCCTATCATTCCAATGAGCTCCAAATAGATGAAAATACTTAACAGTGTCCTAAAGGAGGGACATTCATTGTTACTTATATAATCTTTCATGCCTGACATTTTGCATGAACATTTGAATAGATAGCAATCTATTAAAAAATAAAATTTTAATTTAAAAATCACATTTTAAAAGGCATGTTCTTTAATATCCATATCAATTGTCTGTTACTGAGTAACAAATTATCTTCAAAACTTAGCTGTCTAAAACAAGGATGCTCTATTTTTCTCACAATTATGTGGGCTGGCAAATTGCACAGGGTCAGCCAGGATGGCTCATCTCTGCTGCATGTGCTGGCCATCAGGCTCTCTCATGCTGGCCAGGGACCGGCTGATCCTGGGTGACCTCAATGTCCAGGGATTGTCTGGCACTATCAGCATGGGGCCCTTAGGTCCCCTTCACATGACCTCGCAGCAGCTGGCCGGGGCCCTCTCACGTGGAAGCTGGACCCAGAGGGACCAAAGAGGAAACTGTAAGGCCTGCTGAGGTCTGGTCTTAAGGTCACTATGCTGCATTCTTTTGTTCAAATCAGTCACACACCAGTCCAAACCCACGGTTTAGGGAAATAGACTCCACCTCTTGATGATACAAGTGGGCGTCCTGTTGCAAAGGGGCCTGAGAACTAATCTGGGGGAACTGTGGTGGCTATCTTTGAAAACAACCTTCCCCTGAATCAAGAATTAAGGAAATACACAGTAGAAGGGCACAGTGACAGGTGACAAAGATATTCTCAAGGGAAATCATTCTGATGATAAACAAGCCACGGAACCATAACAAAACATTGGTATTGACTTCCTGCTCTGCATTGATAGATCAAAGTAAATACTTATTTTTTGCTTATTTATTTTTGTTTAAAATAAGAATGATAGAGGTTCAAAAATAATAAATAAGGACAAAGGCTTTAGGATGCTTAAGAAACTAAGGTTGACCAAGCTCTAAATCAGTATGTTAGTTACCTATTGCTACACCACCCCTCACCACAGATGTAGCAGTTTAAAATTAACACCCATATGTTAGTTCATCCTCTCTGTAGGTCACAAGTCTGGGTACAGCTTTGCTGGGCTCTCTGCATAAGGTACAAAGCCAAAATCAAGGTTTTGACAGGGCTTGCAGCTCATATTGTCTGGAACTTGAGGTCCTCATCCAGGCTTACTCAAGTTATCAGAAGAATTCAGCTCCTTGCAGCTGTAGGACTGAAGGTCCCCATTTCCTTGTTGGCCATCAACCAGGAGTTGCCTTTAGTTCCTATCAGCTACCCACAGTCCTCACCACGTGACTTTAGTGTCTTTAAGTAACAGTGGCACATTGAATCCTTCTCAAATTTCAAATCTCTGATTTTCACCATCTCTGACACTGAAACCCAGATTTAAAGTGCCCATGTCATTAAGTCAGGCTCACCCAGTAATCTCCCCATCTTAAGGTCAGCTGATTTGAGACCTTCATGATTCTGAAAAATCCCGTCATAACAATACCAGAGTTAGTGTATGACTGAATAACTGGGAAAAGGTATGTGTGTTCCAGCAGCCAAGAATCTTGGAGGCTGTGGAAGATTGAATTATGTACACCAATTTTGTCAAATTATTAATCTCAATTCACATTCCTCTGGGTGTGAACCCATTACAGATATGATGTCTTAAAGATATTTTTAGTTAAGGTAGTTCCCAAAGGAATGAGGTTGGTCCTTAACCCATACTACTGGAGTCCTTCACGAACAGAAGAAATTCAGACATAATAAGAGAAAGCTATGGGAAGGAGCCAGAAACCAGAAGCCAATGAAAGCTAGAAGTCAACAGAACTCAGAAGAGAAAGAAGATTATCACCGAATAACTCACAGCAGGGATACAAGCCAAGGAACCCCAAGGATTGCTGTCAGCCAGCCCCAGAATGTCACAGACTTTGGGGAGAAAGCATCCCCTTGCTGACACCTCAATTCTGGACTTCTTCTAGCCTCAAAACTATGGGATTTTTAATCCAGATATTTAAACCAACCCATTATGTCATATTTTTCACAGAAGCCTGGAAAACCTAGACAGAGACCATTCCATAATCAGAAATATAGATAGATGGATGGACAGACGGACTGGTAAATGTTTTTTGCATGAAACATCAAATGAGAGGAAAAGCAGATGGTCAGGGAAGCATCACCTATAGAGCTCATCAGATACTTAGCTAAGCCAGAAGTGACCAGGACTAAGAATGAATTCTTATTAGGTAGCAGCCGAGCTCCCACACAGCTTAATGGGTAGTAAGTCTTCACTGAATCCTGATGACCTGAGCAGAAGGTACTAAGAAAAACGGAAAAGCAAAGTTAAAGATATAACACCCCAATTTTATCACTTTATTTTGCTTAACTAGTTTGTACTGCTGTTGCATAACATTAAAGCAATGCTTTATAACCCATGAAGATAATGATCTTCAATGAAGGGACTTATAGAATTCAGTCGTGGAAACTTTGGTGAAAAGAATTTGGTTTGCCAAGCAAATATAATAAATATATGCGCCCTTTAAAATTAATAGTACTCAGAAAGGATCAAAGTGATATACTTACATCTCAGCCAGAGGATAAGCCGTTACATTAAAATAGTCTCTTTTCATGAGCATTTTTGCACAAAAGAATGGAATCACCTCATTAAATATGCTAATAGCACCAGTGGTAAAGGGGAATATTGTCCCTGGAGAAGTTAACCACTGTGAAGCAATTTGCAAGCTCTAAACAGAGCTGTATTTCATAATGTAACAAGACACTGTGCCATTTCTATATAGTTTAACATTTAGAATAGTTTTGATGTGAACACATTAAATATATGTGCTGCCCGAAATGCTTAATTTATCTTTTATAAAACACTTGCTCTTTGTAGTTTATAATTTTTAAATCAAAAGGATTCTTTAACAAAGTGGTTCTAACTTATAACTAAAGATCCCTTAAGAATCAAGAGAAACAGCTGTTATTCACATAAACAACTACTGAATGGTGCAAAGAACTAAGTTTTACGTCTTTTTTTCTTTACATGAATCCAATACCAGACAAAAGGATTTCCTGTGAGCCTTCCTGTATGTTTAAACTAAAATCTCTAAAAAGCTACTAAGTTCAGGGGGGGAAAAAATCCCTCACAACCTCATCCTGTCAAAAAATATTACAATATCTTCGTAGTGGAATAGACAAGTCAACAAGCCATCTCTGCATTTAGGCAGAACAAAGATTTCTGCATGTTATTTTCATAATCAGAATGCCCAACATTTAATACAAATGGCCAATTTACTGAGAACATTCTACATTTTGCCCCAACTTCTTTTCTTCTCTCCAATACCCCTTCCAGATACACACACATTTGCACAGGAGGATGTATCCCTCAGAATGCTTGCATTGGTAATAATTAGCTGAGTGCCATTTACGCAACATAATGGAAAATCAGAGGTCAGCTAGAACTGAAGAAGTTGGCTGTCTAATCATGTTTCTGCTACCAAATACCTTGGTGATTCCAGACCAGGTATTTAATATGTTACTGGCTTCATTTTTCTCTGGATCTAATGGTTAATGGTTCCATCCCAGTTTTGTATGCTCCTCATACATCTAAAAAGCCAGCACAGAAGGTGTTGCTCTCCAGATTTGGCTGGAAAGGGGACTGACCAAAACACTGGAGCTTACAACTAAAGTCCAAACTGCAGTCAAAGTTAAATGAACAAACTGAGAAAGTTTGCTCATTAACTCTGCCTAAAGAAGTGTGTCCCCATCCGCTTGAAGTGCAGATATGTATCAGCCTTTAAAAAGCAACTTTCTGAATGATAACATTCTCCTTTTTGATAGCATTTTCCTCTGCCAAGTTTATCCTGAGCCATACTGTTGACTAATGTTAGCTTTAGTCTGCTAATGTTCATATTAGTAAAAGTGGGGGGAAAAAGGAAAAGATTGAAAGAATGAACGATAGAAGAAAACCAAAGTCCTTCTCAGGCAACCAAAAGTGGTTTCAGGAGATGTTTCGTAACTCTTCTCACTCACCCCGCAGGCAGCTGCCATCACTTCCCAAACAACCTGCTCTGTTCTCAGGTCCGGCTGGCCCTGGTGACCTGCTTCCTCAAAGGCAGCAGCTGAGACACATTGTGGGAAACTCTGCTTTGACATGCACCTGCTTGTCCCAGATCAACTCTCATTGCAACAACTGCCTGAGCCATATGCTCTCATCCACACCGAGTATAAACAATGACTTACAACAGATAAAAGAAAGAAAATGCAAACATAGCAAAGAAACTATGCTTTTTCTTTGAAAGACCAATAAAACTGACAAACCTCTGCCCCAAATGATGAGAGAGAGAGGCAGGGGAAAGGGGGGAAGTAAGTAAAAAAAAAAAAATTAGGAATAAAAATGGAGTTGTGACTGTAGATATTTAAAGGTTTTTTTGTTTGTTTGTTTTTGTATTTTGTTTTTGTATACTGTAGGTGGGATCACATTTCATTATTATTTTTGCATGCAAATATGCTGTTACTGCAGCACCATTTGTTGAATTTGTGTTTGTTTTGCTTATTTGTTTCTTTTTGGGGGGGTATAAGTGCATGGACCAGGAATCAAACCTGGATATCCCGCATGGCAAGCAAGAATTCTACCACTGAACTACTCTTGCATCACCAGATACTCAAAAGTTTAGTTTAGTTTTTTTTAAAAAAAAAAAAAAAGGGTACAAAAAGTACTATGAACTTTATTTGAAAATTTAGATGAAGTAGAAAAATTCCCAGAAAAAAACAGCCTGTTGCAACTGACTCAAGATGAAATAAAAGATCTGAAGATTCCCATAACCTTTCGATGAATCAAATCAGCAATTAAAATCATCTCACAGAAAGGAAGGAATCTAGGACCATGGAAATTGATTTTAAGAATGATTTGCTAATGCCAGTTCATAGCATGGTTGAAGATAGTCGTCTTCTTTTGAGAGACAATTTCTCAGTGTGACTAATGAAAAGCAGAATATCTCATTTTCACTCTTAACTTCCCTACTTACTGTTAATCAAGAGTTCCTGAAAAACTTCAGGATATTCCATTTCCTCTCTCAGTCCCCATATCAGCTTAGTCCCCAAACCATTGCTTTCTCTATAATTTCTCTCAATTCCACATTTCCTCTCCATCTCTACCAAATTCTGCCTAGAATCTAAGCCTATTTAAAATTATGCCACCCCCAGAGAACCTCTTTTGCTGCTCACATGTGGCCTCTCTCTCTAAGCCAACACAGCAAGCAAGCTCACTGCCCTCCCCCCTCTATGTGGGACATGACTCCCAGGGGTGTAAACCTCCCTGGCAACATGGGACAGAAGTCCAAGAATGAGCTGGGACTCAGCATCAAGGATTGAGAAAATCTTCTCGACCAAAAGGGGAAAGAGAGAAATAAGACACAATGAAGTGTCAGTGGCTGAGATTTCAGAGTCGAGAGGTTATCCTGGAGGTTATTCTTACGCATTATATAGACATCCCCTTTTTAGTTTATGGTAGTAGAGGGGCTAGAGGGAAGTACCTGAAACTGTAGAGCTGTGTTCCAGTAGTCATGTGGCTTGAAGATGATTGTATAATGATATGATTTTTGCAATGTGACTGTGTGGGTGTGAAAACCTTGTGTCTGATGCTCCTGTTATCTATGGTACAGACAGATGAGTGAAAAATATGGATAAAAATAACCAAATAATAGGGGAACAAAGGTTAAAATAAATCGAGTAGATTGAAATACTAATGGTTAATGAGAGGGAGCAGTAAGGGGTATGGTATGTATAAGTTTTTCTTATTTCTTTTTTATTTCTCTTGCTGGAGAGATGCAAATGTTAAAAAAAAATGATCATGGTGATGAAAATGCAACTATGCGATGATATTGTGAGCCACTGATTGTACACTATGTATGGAATGTTTATATGTCAAGAATGTTTGTATGTTTGTTTTGTTGTTTACAATAAAAATATTAACCAAAAAAAATTCTGCCTAGATCACAGATACCTAATTCTCATTGACTGCACATCCACAAATACTGATTTCCTTCTGTCTGCCCTATCCAGTATTCACAATTGTAACCAGTGCCTTGCTGGCAATAGTACCGGCTGAGCCCTTTTCCAGGTTCAGGAGTTTCAACAGTAAAAGAATTTAGAGATGAGAGGGCCAATAGGAATAAGCAGTAAAGTTTGTTAAAGAGAGAGAGAACATGTGAAAGAAGCTAACATGGACGTGTTTAAGAGAGAAACACGCATTGAGTGGAAGTGGGTTAGCTTGCTTTATAGAAAGGTTTTACTCATTGCAGAAGGCCTTAGTAACCTTTGAACACTAGGGGCTTACAAGGTTTGTATTAACCAGGTACTTCTAGGGCTAGCATTGTTTCAGGAAGAGATAACTATTGATGCTTGTGGCCAGCCCATCATGTATCCAAAATTTGTCCTTGTACAGATGTTTAAGTATCTTCACAACCCCGGGCTTTCTGTTATAACCTAAGAGTCAGCATTGGGCCATGATTTTACAAGTTTTTTATGGTTTGAGGAGGTTTTGATGGTTTGGAGGAGGTTTCAGGGCTTTAGAGGAAATGTTTGCAGCTTTGCATTAATTCCTTTGGAGCTGGATAGGAAACTAGGGACGTGCAGGTGTCCATTAACTCTTTCAGAACTGGACAGAAAATGAGGGACTGCAGTTGTCCTATTGTATGCTGCCTCACTGTCCTTCAAATCATATCACAGGCAGACCATGAAACTAGGCTGATCCTCAATAATAAATCCCACAGTGCTTCCTTCCCCTAGTCCAGACCATTAGGTTTTCTTGCATTAAGATTCAAATTTACTTCTTTCTTTAAGAAATGGTTTTCTTTCCTTCATAGCTGTTGTCCTGTGAACCCAGTGTTAAGGAGTCCAGCTGAACTGAAATTAAGAAAATATACAGAGACCGAGGGAATTTACTCATAATTATCAGTTAGTTTAATCAGAGGTATTACTGTGAAAGAACTTTATACGTCTCCAGAAGTATAAAGTAGAAGTAGTTACTTCTTAAGAATTTAGAAAGAGTTGAGCCTTAAAAGTTATTTATGAACCACTACCAAAGCAGATGTCTAGATAATTGTGAATTAGCTACTTTCTTTGAATGCTTCAGATGAAAAGGATAAGCTTACATTACTACTTTAGATAACAGATTTAATTCAGTTCCTGATTTTTCCTGTCTTAAAATAGAAATGAATCCCAAGGTAAAACCTTTAGTTATCTCTAAAGTGTCATAATTAAGATGTCCTTTTAGCATGCATATTTACTTTCTAGCAAATTATCACTCCCACTAATAGCAAAGAATAGTAAATTCTTCGTGTTTAAGGGAAGTCATTGAAAACATAATAAAAATGACCTGGATGCTGGTTACCATTCCTCGTGTATGTCAAAAGAAAAAATGCTGAGATAATCAAAGTTTAAAAAAAAAGACACAAAATACTATGAACAACTTCATTTGAAAATTTAGATAAAATAATATCCAGAGAAGCTGGATATTACAGTGATGAGGTTCCCAGACTCTGAAGACCAAACGGTGTGAGTTTATATCCTTTCTATCTACTTACTAGCCAATTAACCTTGGCTAAGTTAGTCAACTTCTCTAAGACTCATTTATTCACCAGTGAAATGGAGGTTCATTCATTTATTTAACAAATATTCACTGAGCACATTCTGTGGACTCTCCTAGGCCCTGAGGATACAGAAGTACACCAAACAGACAAAAATCTTTGCCTTTATGAGATGTATATTCTGAAAGAGGAGTCTAGCAGGAAAGGAAGAAATGAAAAAGAGAAAGAATGAAGAGAGGGAGGGAGGTAAGAAGAAAAGGAAGGGAGGCAGGCACAGAGGAAGGAAGAAGGAAAGAAGGCAAGCAAGCATATGGTAATTCAGAATGCTATGGGAAAGAAATAAGACCTGAAAGGGGAATACAAAGTGGTGAGGAGACTGTAATTTTAAGTAGAGTGGCAAGGGACAGTTGCTCTGAGAAACTAACATTTGGGCATACATTTGAAGGCCATTTAGCTGTGCAGATATCTGGAGAAAAGTCTCCTGGGGAGCTAGAATGGCAAGTGCACAGGTCTTAAGCTGGCACATCGGAGGCGCATCCAGGAGGTCAGTGCTGCTGGAAGCATGAGAAAAAGGGTAGCTGACAGAAGATGAGGTCAGAGAAGAGGGAGTGGGGGTCAGATCACCCTGCAGGCTACTGGAGGGACTCTGGTGTTCCCTCTGAGAGAGATGGGAAGCCTGGAAGGGTTTGGGGCAAAGGAGCCACATGATTTGATGCACAATTTGAAGGGCTCTCTGGTTGCTCTATTAGGGATAGACCCAAGGGGAGCAGAAGTGGATGAAGAATGACCATCTGAGGCTGATGCATCAACCTTGGAGAGAAGAAAGAGTGAATTGAACCTAAGTGCTGAGAATTAGTCAGATTATAGACCAATGAGAGTAGTTAAATGGGTTAGATTGTGGGGTAGCAGAATCAGGGAGTTACAAATGCCTCTAAGTTTTCTGGCCTGGAAACCCAGAGGGATGGAGCATCCATTCCCTGAGAAGGAGGCATCTAGGAGAGGATCAATTCTTGGAGAGAAGATCAAGAGTTCAGTTTTAAATGCCTGTGGTCGCCCAAATGGAGATATCCAGCAAGTATTTGGGCATGGGTTCAGAGCTAAGAAAGGAGATTGGGCTATTGCTCTAAATCAAAGTTCTTCAGCATCCATGCAATAAGCTGGGGGCCAAGACAGAATTATGCATCCCAGCCCACGCTGCCATTTACAGGTCAAGGAGATGAGCAGAAACTAACCAAGAGACTGGGAAGGAAAAGCCAGTGAAATGGAAGGAAAACCAAGGAGTAGAGTGCTAGAAGACAAGGGAGACAAGACAAGGCAGGAAGAGAGAATGGTCAGCGTCTCAAATGCTGCTGATGGGGACTCCACCAATGGGCTTACCAACCCAGGGGTCACTGGTGGAGCGGTGGGGATGGAGGGCTGGCTGGGGTGTTTTCCACATGGAATGGGAGGAGAGGAATCGGAGACAGCCAGTGTGGGCAACTTTTTTGAAGGCATCAGGTGCCAAGAAATGTTTTATTTATTTGTGCTCTATGTTTTCAAAATGCAAGAAATTCATGGCATATTTTTAAATGGTTGAGAAAGATCCTGTGGAGAGAGAATTCCAGGATATTCTGATCGGACCTGTGAACACCAAATCCAGCCCTCACCAGAGCAAATTCTGCTCCAGCTGAGCTTCCTCATGGTGGCATGACATGCCTTCTCCTCTGAAACTTTGTTCCCTTCAGTGGGGTTGCTATGCCACACACTTTGGATGGATCCAATTCTCCCCAGAGATTAAGGATCAGTTCAAGTCAAAAGGCCTACCCGAACTTCTATAATCTATATGAATGATTCCTTTATTTTCCTTTTATAACAGTGTTTATAAAAGACTTATTATGGGTCTCTGTGAACAAAGGCATGAGCTATATTTGGGAGGAAAATAAGTTAAATAAAAAGGACAGTCTCTACACTCAAGAAGCTAGAAGATTTTTCATCGTCAGATATCGTAACTTTTTATTCATATCTTTTTTTCTGTTATGCCATTGCAAATCTTGAAGACTGGAGTCAATATTTTCATTTCTTCAGTGTCCAGTACAACATAATGTCCCATAAAAGAGCTGCATAGATATTTACTGCATTAATTAAAATCTGAGTGTGGTGGAATTATTTAAAACACAATTATATTACTTTCCAATTATATGAAATCATCACACAACTAAGCTTAATAGTTTATTCCTTCAAACATTTTACAATTATTTTGGATCTTTCTAAAAGATGTTAAATTCTTCCTTGCTGTGATAGACAAAGGCCCTTAGAGACATCATTTTACAAAATAATTCTGATCTCTTTGTAAGTGGCAGAACCAGTGACTGTTGGAAATTCTGATAAAGTTGAATTTAGGGCTCATTGCTGGACTATTTGTACTTAAGACTCTACTTTAGTTGAAGGAAAAGAATCTAGCTCTGCAGAGTTAGGGGAACTTGGTGCTTCAAAAAATTCCAGGACAAATGAGAAGACAATTCTTTTCCACAATTGCCACAATTATCAGGGTTCTACCCACGTCACAGGATAAACCCAGGAGAATAGTAACAAGGTAGAAAATATGAATATGCATGAGCTGGAATCCCACCAAGAAGGTGATAAAGGGCATAGTTCCATTCCGTAAGACATACAAAGTTAGGAGATCCAATGGGTATATTGTTATCAAATTTGTGGCAGATATTCTTCCAGGCTTATTGGAGAGCACAAAATTTATTTTTAAAAAAGTTACTAAGTTCAGTGATAATGAAAGACAAACATCAGTCCCTTATAATAGTCAGATAAAGAGAGGAAAGAGAGTAAAAAGAAATAAAAATCAAGTTGGGTCCTGAGAGCGGGAGAAGGAGAAGGAAAGGGAGAGCAAGTAGTAGGAGAAAAGGGAGAGAGAGGAGAAAGGAGTAGGAGAGCATGAATCTGGGCAAGGATGGGGAATGAGGGAGAGAGGGGAACGGAGGCTGGAAGGACAAAGGAAAAAGCAGGGGAAAGGACTGGGGATATTTTAAGATTTTATTTGAAGGCAATACCCTGCTTTTGCCTGGGAACTAAGACCAGGAAACAAGGCTTCCTGCTCAGGCATGTGTGTGATTCTTGTTTTGTTCATTTTAAGGGATTGTTGCGTATTCAGATGAAAGAACCTGCAAAGGGAAGGGGGTTGCACCTGAAGCCTGAGCCCCTTTCTGGATTTGACCCCTGGAGAAATGCACGGTTCTCAGACTGAAACAGGAAGTCACTTGTGGTCTTGCTTATGATGGATTCAACCATCCGGGAGACACTGCCTAAACTAAAGCTAGCAGCAACTGAATATTATTCAACCTAAAATTGCATATTCTGCCATTTGAAGCTTACCATGGTGAGATTTCACAGTTGACGGCTTTTTAGAATTAAGGAAACATGGTGTCGCTATCTATTTGTGAATTTGAACAAAAGTCAAACCTTAAGCCCAGAACCAAGTGTTGCCTGGGGGATGGCTGTCAAAAGAAAAGAAAAAGCATGTAGGTAAGAATTCAAGCAGATACCAAAGAAATAGCCCAAGACACACACAGGAGCCGGAACGGGGCCCGGTGTTCCCTCAACTTTCAAGGTTTTCCAAACCCTGATCCAAATAACAGTGGAACATCATTCCCCCAAGACCAGACCCTGCCTCCTTGGAGATTTCCTTTCTCCATATCCAGCCAAGGAAAGCTCTACCGATTTTTACTAATTTTTGTTAATCCTAATATATCTAATAATCTTTGTTAAAATTTTTAATTCTGCAAATTAGAATACTATAAAATAGAGATTGTGTCCATGGGAGCATGCAAAATCTCGGGCCCTACATTTTTTTTTTCAGCCACTTTTGGTTTTCAAATTGTGGAAAACGTTCCATTTATTTAGGTCTTTGTAAATTTCTCATATTATCATACAAATCTTGCACATATTTTCTATGCTTATCCCAAGAATCTTTTTTTATTTTATTGTGAATAATAAATTTTTAAAATTTCTATTTCCATTTATTCACTGCTAGTATGTCGAAATACTATTGATATTTATGCTTTAACTTCTTATCTGAAAACTTGCTAAACTCACATATTTGTTCTCATAGCTTTTCTTGAGAATCTTTGGGATCTTTAACGAAGACAATCATGTCATTGACAATAAAGACAGTTTTATTTCTCAGGCTCCCTATATTTTTGATTCAGTATTTCTTTCAGGGAGCTCACGGGGAAGCAAGTAACCCACAGAAAGTGGGAAGAATGAGATTCAGGGCCACAATTTAAATGCTTTGAAAGCACAAATGGAAACTGCTGCTTATATTACATGGATTTGTTTTAAACTTCTGCTTTTAAACCCTGCCTGTGTCATTTATGTTCTGTAACTGACTTCTACTGCAGACTCTTTGATTTTCAACTCATAAGTGCTTAAACTGCAAGGCTCACTTTGGTTGAAAAATTTCCTCTTGTGATCCACTTTTAAAAATATACACAAAACAGAACATTTCATGGCTAGACATAAGTCAGATGCCATAGGGCAAGGATAAATTAAAGCAAGACGCTTGATTAAAGAGTTAAGACCACGGATTTAAAGAATTTAAAGGACAAAAATGAAGCTAATGCCTAGGCTGCAACTTTATTTAAGGAAACAGGATACAGGGACTTGAGAATTCCCCCAGGTTCCCAGACCAGAAGCATGTGTTGATGTGAGGTTGGAGAATAGAGAAAGGAGAATGAATGAGATTGGAAACAGAAAAATTCAGATTCTGAGGCTTTCCCAGCCAACATGGGTTGGCACCAGTGCTGCTTCACAATTTGCTTGTTAGCTGCAGGAAACAGAACGGAGAGCAAAAAGGAAGGGAAGGGAAATTTCTGCAGGGCAAAAAGACCTACAAAAATGTCCTGCAGTTAAGAGAAGATGTCACAAGACAATGAAGTTTAGCAAAAATATATACTCAAGTTGCTCTGCGACCCCAGGCCATTTCTCTTCAAGCTAATTACACAGCATGTTCTAAATACCAGAGAGAAAACCGCTTCACACCAATAAAACTTTGCCACACTCTCTCCATAAAGTAATGAACCCAGTTTTTTCCTTGATTGTTCCACCAACACCTTTAGAAAGCCCAGTCTATCAACATTCATTCACTGCTCTGCAGCCTTGGAAATATGGAGATTTAAAGATGAGTTCCCGCCCTCGGCAAGCTCCCAGTCCAGTATAATAAAGCAGTTGTGATGTAATAAAATGCTCTGACAGAGAAACACTTGGGAGCAAGTATGAGGGATTCTTAACCTAGACTGGAGAGAGGAGTTGGAGAAAGTTCCCGAGATCACCTCTAAACAGTTCCCTCATATCAGCCACCGGTTCATAGTGGGAAATTATATTTTAAACATAATGAATATTTTAAACACTTAATTTTAACTTAAACATATACTGGACATCCATTGGCCAATTTATTTGATCATAGGGCCAAATTTTACTTTTAAGCATAAGCCTACTCATTGGAGCACCCTCTTTTCTTTCTTACAAAAATCACACCCAAAATACATTAACTACACAATTTTCAGTTTCTTTCTTTAAATGGGAGCAAAAGTAGAAATGTAACTACAAAACACTCTGAGTAAAGAATTGTTTTTGACTTTGGCTAATTTACCAACCCTATACCATTCTCTTGTCCACACCTAATTGGACAGCAATTCTTCTCGACAGCTCGTCTTCATTCTCTGCAGAGCATTTGACTAGCTTGTCATAACAACCCTCTTTCTTTTGGTGCTCATGCATCGTTGGTTGACTTTATGTTTGATTATATTACATTATTGCAATAGCAAGTAGAACTGGCATAAACAAGTTAGAAGCAAGCACACCTAATTCTTAGTAAGCAAGCATACGACCCAGCGCATGGAAGCTGAAGCTGGAGGCTAGCCTCCCAGCCGCAAGAGTACAGCCTGCCCCAGGCCTCAGTCTGCCTGCTCCCCAGAGGGAATTCAGAGTGACTGTTACTCCAGGATGGTGGCTAAGTGGAGCTCCATTAAAAGAGCATCTACTACAGAAAAGGGACAGACATTCTGAGAAGAGTGAGCAGCATGAAAACATAGACAGACTGACGGAAAACTCAAAGAAGCACAAAGAGTTGGAGGGCCCTGACGAGGCCAAGCTTCAATCTAACATCTCACCACGGGGTTTTATATTCTAAAAGCATATAAAGTCCATTTTTCTCAAATTTTCTGTGGCTTAACAAAAGCTCAAACTCCTGTTTGACAATACTAACACTAAATGTGGCTAAGGACACTACACTTGAATAAGCTTGCCCACACCCATTACATAGCATTCCTCTGTCAATGGAGCATTAAAAATACTTAGTTGTGCATGTCAGCAAACTCATAAGAAACAGGATCTTCTTATCTCTATAAAAATAATAACGATAGGGATCACATCATCCCAAACGAATCCCAGGCAAACAGGAAACAGTGTAGGAGCGTGTGAGGCTGGTGCCCCATTCAGAAAATGTGTAGGGCACCATTTAAAAACCGCTGGACTGGCCATGCACCTCTCCACCCCTAAAAAGTTTTTTTTTCAACAAATGGTGCTTCAATAATGGGATAGTCATGTGGAACAGGAATGAAATGTGACCCCCAACATATAGCATACCAAAAAAAGGAAAAAACACTGGAAATATCCAAAAGCTTTGAAAGAGATCCATGAACAACATGAATGATGTCCTGTTCATGGGAACAATAAGTAAAACCACCAACCTCCCAGACAACAGGAGAGGTGTGGAGGCTGTGCCAACATGTCGGGCATAAAGGCTGGAGAAGAAAAGGCAGAGCCAGTGCCCACTGTCCCAGGTTTTGCTCACCCCACTTTGTCTCCAAGTTTAAAGAGCTTGAGGTCAATTCCCAGGGAGCATGAATGTCCCTGAATAGCCAAGAAGGTTTGGGCAGGATAAGCCGCACTTGCTACAAATACAAACATGGCAAAATAACCTGAGTGGCTGACAAAGTTTAGGGAGGAAGGAACAGAGCAAGCAGAACTGTTAAATGAGTAAGTTAGAGGGCTGATTAAAAAAGCACACACATAGCAATGTATATGTATCTTGACCAGCACATATTTAAGATTAAGGAACACCCGTCCCCTGGTCACTTGTTGATCTAGATGTGTGACAAGGGTTCTGTTGATCAGAAAGACACTCCCACACATGTGTGTGTGTGCATGTGTGTATATGCATGTGTGTATGTATATATGTGTGTATTATGGACTGCATGTATATGTGTGTGTTGCATGTGTGATCTGTGTATGTAGGTATATATGTGTGTGAACATGTGTCTGCATGTGCATGTGCATATATGTGTATATGTGCTTTGTACATGTGTTTATGTTTTCATGCATGTGTGCTATATGTGCATGTATATGTGTATGCATGCACATGCGTATATATGTACACACATACTGTGTATATATGTGTGCATGTATATATGCATGCATGTGAATGTGTGTATATGTAGGTATGTGTTGTGTTGCATGTGTGGTGTGCATGTGTATGTGTATGTGTGGATCTCTTCGTGTCCCACCCATTTTTCATTCTGGTACTCGTCCTCTACCCTGGTTCAGAATCATCCTCCATTTTCTCTGCCAGGACAAAGCCTCACCCTGCCGCACACCCCTCAGGGCACAGGGCGGGGCTTCGTATCTGCTCTGAGAAGAGGTTGCAGCCATGCTCCAGCCAAGGCCTGGCAAGCCTGCAGGAGGTCATAAGAACAGGGAAGCAAGAGGGCCAACCCTGCTCTGCAGCTGTGACATGGTCTGCCAAAATAGGCATTAATGCCACGTGCGGGAGAAGCAGGTGGGAGGGACAGAAAGTGTTTGTCTCGTGTTGGCACTGCGCCGCAATGTACAATCCAGATCAGATGTCTTGGTCATTTTTATGGTGAAATTCTAGCAGTTTCAGAATCTAGTGCTGTTGCTTAGAAGAACGCAGAAGTGGCGTGGAGCCTAATTGAAATAGATAAATACTCAGGAGTGCTTGAGCCCAGAACTACAAACCACACTGTCCAACCCTGCAGGCAGCTGCCGGTGGATACATGAACAGCTAATTTCAGCAGGGCTGCTGAATAATCAGGGCTTAGAAGAAGTCCAAATGCAGGCTGAGCTCTTGCCAACCTCATTAGAAAATACACAGCTGAACATCAAAGCCAAGAAAATCCTCCTCCCTCCTTAAGGCAGAGGGTAGGAATGGAATCCCCAGGTACTCTCGGGACTCTTTTAAGGTAAAAAGTGACTGTCTGGAAGTGGGCAAAGCAGAAGAGAACAGAAAAGCCATCTCCTGTTAGGATGACAATTTTATTTACTTCGTTGATGGCTGGTGCCTTCCGTCCCTGAACAACTGTGGATTCACAGCATGGATTCACAGAGACCCTGCCCTTCTCCTCATTCTTCAATGTACAATTCATTAGAGGAATAATGAAAACAAAGCTGGTTTATGTTTAAATGGCATTTTGCAGCTTTCACTTGTACTGTAGAATTGCTGGAGAAATTGACACCTTGGAATTTAGGTACAAAAGAGCATATTCTCCCGCCATGCTTCTGCCGCTTGATTTCTCATTTGGGGTCCCAGTCCTCATAGGGCCTGCCTTGCATGGGAGCTGCCCCTGACATTCGAGATGGATCATTTTGCAGTTTGAGGTGTCTTACTGTGTTGGTCCCTATAAAAGCCTCTGTATATCCCAGCAAAGCTCTTTAAGCCATGCATAAAAGGGGACCCTGAGCACAGAATCTGCAGTCTCAGGATTCATTTCTGCTCTGCCCCCTGTGATTTGTTTGTTCCTTGCTCCAGCTCTTGGCCATCCTATTATAAATCCTCATTGGTTATCTGGATCTCCTTCAGCATCAATTGGCAACCCTCCCTATTCTCATCATGTCTCTCCTCCCACAGAAAGCCCTAATTAGATCCAGTCCCACCCTGAAGGTGAGCTTTAGGCAGGGACCAGGCAGGCACCAATTTAGGTAAACTGTCATTGCCTTAAGAGTTACATCTAAATTGTGGTCATATGATTAAAAATGGAAAATTTCCCAAATAAATGGTCATCAGTTCATAAAAATATTGCAATCTGATTCTACCTAAACATGTTTTATCACTGTCCATCCTAATTTTAAATGTCCCAATGTGTTTAAAGTGAAAATTATAATTGAATAACTTTAGAAACTGATGTACAGCTAGATAGACAGGAGAGGCATGCAGAATCAAAGAACGCCATTGAATATCTGTTTAAAGTAGCATCTCTGCTAGAGAGAAAGATAGGAAGAATATAGGTAGAATTCAGAGTAGAAACAAGCCTTAAGCAGATTGGTTGAATCCAATGAAGGGGTAGCAGGGGCAAGAGGAGGGGGCAGCATTTTTCAGGGACAGTCATATGATATCACTTGCCCCAACCAGAGGACAAAAGTGAGAGTAGTTACAAAAGAATAGACGTGAACTCAGGGCCCCCTATGTAGTTCATGGACTTGGAGGCCACCATTGGTTTGTAGGTCACTGTTTCACACCCAAGCCGTCGCCAGCTTATGGGCATCTCAGTTTCCAAGAAGATAACTTCAATGCACATGAAATAAAAACCTCAGCTTTCTTGAGAGAGTATTCCCAAATTTCTTGGGAAGATAAATGTAATTGACATGGGATATTGGAAGTGTTTGCTTGGTGGTTATATATATTTTAATCCTAGTCAAGCTTAGAACCAAGTTTAAATCATGAAGTAAGTCAAACTCATGATATTAACAATTTTTGTTAAATTAGAGAATAGCATATGTGTACCCTGTACTTGATGTATTTTATTGTCTAAAAGCATGTGGCATATTAGAGATTCTGACAAATCAATTTTGTAACTCCAATTCAAAAATAATAATTGATTTAGATTCATGATTTTAAGTTGACAAAGTAAAACAAGGTATGTAAACTGCATTGAAAAATTTAGAAGAATTTAAGATTTAGTACACATACATACACAGATTTATATTACTTAAGCTTTGGGAAGATTCTCGTTTTATAGAGGAAACTGAGGATGTTGAAAGAAAACTGAATATATTAAATTTATAAATGCAATTTGAGATGTTTAAGGAAGTTTAAACTTGTAAGTGGAACCAAATAATGATTAAAAAATGTTTTTAAAGTGATTTAAAAATATATTGGCATCGGGTGGGCCATGGTGGCTCAGCAGACCCGGAGACCCGGGTTCCATTCCCAGTGCCTGCCCATGCAAACAAACAAGCAAACAAAAAAAATGTATTGGCATCACATGTAGCCTAATAAGATTTATAAACTTAAGGAAAAATCATGATTTTAAATTTACTTTATTAAATCATATATTAATATTTAAAAATACATAAGTCACATAACTGCTAATGATCTTAACACCTAAGAAAAATGGAAATACATGTATCTTCTCTGATGTTAAAAAGGAAATGAATAATATATATCACAGCACAAATCTCTGATGGAGTTTTATCTCCTTCCACAGGATGCTGTGGATGGAGGGGCTTTCCTAAGTTACAGAATTTCCTGGTCTCTGAACCTTGAGTTCAATGCAATAAAGAAGACTTTTCAGAAAACATGCACAAAATGTTTTTCATTGTTTCATTAATTTAGTTTGTTCTGAATTAAGCCTTTATGCCCCATATGTAGTGCTAAGATTTGGGGGTTGGGTGCACAAGTGGTTCAGCGGTAGAATGCTCCCCTTCCACGTGGGAGACCCAGGTTCGATACCCAGACCATGCACCAAAAAAATAAAATAAACAAATAAAAATAAGAAAGTCTTGGGGGTTGTCTTCACTTGTCTTTCAGTGTTAAAAGACATAAAGGAAATAAAATTGCTGAAAAATCTCCAAATCACAAGATTTCCATAGTAATCATTAGCAAAATATGATGTCATTGGTGGGGGGGTGGGCAGGTTTCAGGATGGCGGAGTAGGGAACTCTAGTCCATCCTTCAAAGCAGTTAGTAAACAGCCAGGAACTGTCTGAAACAATAGTTTTGGGGACCCAGAGACTAAAGCACATTGTACACCAGCCAGAAATGAGTGAAAGAAAGAAACTGATAAATCGTGGTGAAGAACTGTGAGTAGATCTCTCCACGCTGTGGGGATTGGTACCCATTTCCTGTTCTCAGGGCAGGTTGTCTTGGGATCCACTCCATGTCTAGAAATAGAAGTCCTCTCTCCTAGGAACAGAGGGAGGGAGGACTCAGTCAAGTGTGGATTGTGGTTTTTGATTAGCAAACTTGGATTGCTGGTTTCCAACTCCAGGCACAGCTAAATTTGCAACTTACCCAGGAAATAGCCTTTATTTCAACTCTGCCCCTGGTAAGGGCAAAAGTGGGACTTATTTAGAGACATAATAACTTCCTGGAGAGGTGGAGATCAGTTTGCTGAAGGGCAACTCTTCACCCAAAAAAGGGGGGTGGGTCATGACCTAGTTTAGTTTGTGGCTGTTGATTAGTGAATTCAGATCAAGGGATCTGGGACCAGAGTAACAGTTTTAATCCACCTTCCCCTGAAGCAGCTAGCAGCCTCTGTCTCAACCATACACCTGGCAGGGTAGAGTGCCACCTTAGGACTATGGGGAACAGTTGGCTAAAGAGTGTCATCTAACTGGCAGGACAGGAAAGCACAGATTCAGGGACTGTCAAAGAGAAGTTTAGTGTCCCTCTGTGTCTCCAATCCAGGGCACTTTGGAACCAATCCATGCTGCCTTAGTGGCTCCCTGGTTATCTTTGGACTAGGAAAAACTGGGGTGGGAAGGTCCTATCTGAGGGGACTCTTCTCCCAGAATTAGCCTTCCATGTAAAAGTAGCTAGAGATAATGAAAGGAGTATTAAAAAAATAAAGTGGCACCTGGACCTGGCACCATGGGATCAACAATACCATCCTGACCAAAAGGGGGAAAAGAAGTATAACTAATAAAGTATCAGTGGCAGAGAGAGTTCAAATAGAGTCGAGAGGCTACTCTGGAGGTTGCTATTATACAAACTTCAGTTAGACCTTACTATCTATCATAACTTGCCAAACCCCAACCAAGATCATTCCAGTCAATCCTAAAGAACACCTAAGACAAAAAACAAAACAAAACAAAACAAAACAAAAAACATATAGAGGCAAATAAAAAAACAATGGAACAGATCAATAGGGAAAAGGAATCTTTCTCTTGGGGATGAAACAAATGAACAAATTGTGCAATCTCAAAAATTGTTCCATATTTCCAGGGCAAGAATCAAGTGAATAAAAGCAGAAAAAATTCTGATCTGTTAAACATGAACTATTATAAAGGTTTAAAATCAGTTCACACAAGTGTCAACAAAGAGATTTAGCATAAAGCCAATCAATAAGAAAACCCAAAGCAAAAAAAAGAAACTGACCTCCAGAATAAACTCATCAGGGCACCAGCCTAGACACCAGCACAAAATTACAAGCCATACTAAAAAACAGGAAAATATGGCCCAGTCAAAGGGACAAAAAAAAACTTCATACACAATACAGGATTTGAAGCAACTAATCAATGATGATTTCCCATAAATCAATTCAAGGAGATAAAGGAAAATATGGCAAAAGAAATAATAGGTATTAAGAAAAAATGGCTGAGCAGAAAGAATTTGAAAGCATGCAAAAATAATGACTTATGGAAATGAAAGGCAAAATAGAAGACATAAAAATACACTAGAGGTATACAAAAACAAATTGGAACAGACAGAAGAAAGAATCCATGAACTAGAGGATAGAAAATACAAAATTTTACAATTAGAAGAACATATAGAGAAAAGAACAGTAAAAAGAAAGGGAATTGAATGACAACAGGAAGCAAACAAATATATATGTCATGTATGTCTCAGTAGGAAAAAAAGGGGGGGGAAAGGGCTGGAAAAATATTTGAGGTAATTATGGCCAAATATTTCCCAACTCTTGGGAAAGACATAGAGATACATGGCCAAGGAATGCAACACATACCTAACATAAATCATAATACACCTTCAAGATACATACTAATCAGAATGTTAAGTGCCAAAAATAAAGAATACTGAAAGCAGCAAGAAAAGGCAATTCATCACATACAAGTGATACTAAAAAAGACTAAATGCTGATTTCTCAAGAAACCATGGAGGCGAGAAGGCAGTGGTGGCATATATTTAAGATACTAGAAACTAAGTATTATCTGGCAAAAATGTCCTTCAGAAATGAAAGAGTTTTAAATATTCACAGATTAACAGAATCTGAAAGAGTCTTTTAGAAAGAGAATTGACCTGCAAAAAATAAGGAAGGGAGGGCAGGCAGTGGTGGCTCACCTGCCTTGCTGGAGACACGGGTTCAATTCCTGGTGCCTGTCCATGCAAAAAATAATAATAATTAGGAAGGGAGTGCTACTAGCTGAAAGGAAAATAGAGGAGAGAGGGGAATTGGGGGAAAGTGTAGAAATGAAGAATATCAGTTAGGGTAACTAAAAGAGTAAAAAAGGGGGGGGGCAAAAATAAGATATGACATATAAAAGCCAAATAAAATGGGTGAAGTAAGTACTAGCCTTACAGTAAGAACAGTGAATGTTAATGGATTAAACTCCTCAAGAAAAAGACACAGACTGGATGAAAAAATTCGATCCATCTATATGCTGTCTACAAGAGATTCAACTTAGAGCCCAAGAAACAAATAAATTGAAAGTTAAAGGTTGCAAAAAGATATTCCATGCAAACAGTAACTAGAAAAGAGCAGGGGTAGCTATAGTGATACAGAAAAAAAGACTTTAAATGGAAAGCTATTATAAGAAACAAGGAAGGACATTATACACTAACAAAAGGGCAATCCATAAGAAGAAAAAACAATCATAAATGTTTATATACCTAACCAGGGTGCCCCAAAATACAAGAAGCAAACACTGGCAACACTGAAGAGAGAAACAGACATCCCTACAATAGTACTTGGAATTTCAATACACACGTCTCATAAATAGATAAAACATTTGACAGAGGATTAATAAGGACACAAAGACTTTTAATAATATGATTAATGAACCAGACCTAACAGACATTTACAAATCATTGCACCCCAAAACAGCAAGATACATCTTCTTCTCAAGTGTTCATGGATCATTCTCCAGGATAGACCAGAGGTGAGGCCACAAAACAGGTCTCAATAATTTGAAAAAGATTGAAATTATACAAAGCACTTTCTTTGATTATAAAGGAATGAAGCTGGAAATCAAAAACAGCTAGAGAACAGGAATATTCACAAATATATGGAGGTTAAATGATACACTCTTGAATAATCAGTGGGCCAAAGAAGAAATTAAAGAAAAATCAGTAAATATCTCTGGAACAATGGAAACAAGAATACAATATATCAAAACTTATGGGATGTCGCAAAGGCAGTACAGAGAGGGAAATTAAAGCTCAAAAAGTGATTTTATTATAAAATAAGAAAGATCTCAAATCAGAGACCTAACCTCACAACTGAAGGATCTAGAAAATGAAGAGCAAACTGAGACCAAACTGAGCAGAAAGAAGGAAATTTAAAAGATTAGAAATGAAATAGAGAAGATCAACAAAACCAAAAATTGGTTCTTTAAGAAAATAAATAAAATTACCATCCTTATCTAAATTGACAAAGGAAAAAGAAAGAAGATGCACATAAACAAAATCAGAAATGGGTTGGGGGTAGTACTACTGGCCCCACAGAAATAAAAAAGATCATAAGAGGATACATGAACAACAGTATGCCAACAAACCTGAGAACTTACATGAAATGGGAAATTTCCTAGAAAGACACAACAAACTACTATGATTCTAGAAGAAATAGAAGACCTTAACAAATCAATTAAAGTAAAGAGATTGAAGCAGTCATTAAAAAACTCCCCACAAAACAAAAGAAAAAAAACCCCCCACAAAAATATCCAAGGACAAGTTAGCTTCCAGAGGAATTTTACCAATCATTTCAAGAAGAATTAAAACCAATCCTGCTCAAACTCTTCCAAAAAATTAAAGAGGAGGGATTACTAGCTAACTCATTCTATGAAGTCAGCATCACCCTAATATCACCCAAAGCATTGCTAAAAGAAATCAAAGGCAGATAACAATATTACAAGAAAAGAAAATTACAGGCTAATTTCTCTAATGAATATAGATGCAATGATCCTCAACAGAATACTGGTGAATTGCATGCAACAGTACCTAAATGAATTATACATCATGATCAAGTGGGATTTATCCCAGGTGTGCAAGAGTGGTTCAATACAAGAAAATTAATTAATGTGATACACCACATTAACAAAATGAAGGGAGAAAAGCATACAATCATCTCAGTTGATACAGAAAGGGTGTTTGACAAAATCCAGTGCCCCATTTGATTAAAAAAAAATACTTATAATACTAAGAACAGAAGGAAATATCCTCAACATGATAAAGGACATATATGAAAAACCCATAGTTAACATCATATTCAATGGTGAAAGACTGAAATTTTTCCCTCTAAATTCTGGAATAAGACAAGGATGCCCACTGTCACAACTGTTATTCAACATTGTGCTAGAAATTCTAGCTAGAACAATTAGGGAAGAAAAAGAAATAAAAGGCACCAAATCATAAAAGGAGAAGTAAAAGTTTCACTATTTGCAGATGAAATTATCCCATACCTAGAAAGTCCAAAATAATCTACAACAAATCTACTAGACCTAATAAATGAATAAGCAAAGTGGTAGGAATACAATATGAACACAAAAAAATCAGTAGTGCTTCTGTACACTAGCAATGAGCAATCTAAGGAGGAGGTCAGTTAAAAATCCCATTTACAATAACAACTAAAATAATCAAATATCTAGGATTAAACTTAACCAAGGATGTAAAGGACCTACCTAGGAAACTACAAAGCTTTGCAAAAAGAAACTTAAAAAAAAACTAAATAAAGGGAAGGACATTCTGTGTTCATGGATTGAAAGACTAAATACAGTTAAGATGTCAGTTCTCCACAAATTTATTTACATAGTCAATGCAATTCCAATCAAAATTCCAACAGCCTACTTTGCAGAAAAGGAAAAAGCAATCATCAAATTTATTTGAAAGGCAAGGGGTCTCAAATAACTAAAACATCTTGAAAAAGAACAAAGTCGGAGAACTCACACTTCCTGACTTTAAAGTATATTACAAAGCTACAGTGGTCAAAACAGCATAATCCTACCATAAAGATAGATATATTGAACAATGAAATTGAACTAAGAGTTCAGAAATAGATCCTTACATCTATGGTCAATTGATTCTGACAACGCTGCCAATTTCACTCAACTGAGATAGAACAGTCTATTCAACAACTGGTGCTGGGAGAATTGGATATCTATATCCAAAAGAATGAAAGAAGACCCCTATCTCAGACCTTATGCAAATGGATCAAAGACCTAAATAAAAGAGCTAGAGCCTTAAAACTCCTAGAAAAAAATGTACAAAAGCATCTTCAAGATACTATGATTTCATAGATTTTACACCCAAAGCAAAAGCAACGATAGAAAAAATAGGTAAATGTGACCTCAAAATTAAATACCACTATGCTTGAAAGGCTTTGTCACAAAAATGAAAAGGCAGCCTACTCAATGGGAGAAAATACTTGAAACCACATAACCAATAAGGGTTTAATATCCAGAATATATAAAGAAATCCTATAACTCAACAATAAAAAGACTAACAACTTAATTTAAAAATGGGAAAAAGGTTTGAATTGATACTTTTCCTCAGAGAGGAAATACAAATGTCTAAAATGAACATGAAACGTTGTTCAACATCACTAGTCATTAGAGAAATGAAAATCAAAACCGCGATGGGATATAGTTTCACACCTACTAGAATGGTCACTAGAAAACAGAAAACTACAAGTGTTGGAAAGGAAGTGGAGAAATAGGAACATTTATTCACTGCTGCTGGGAATATAGAATAATTCAGCCACTGTGGAGTTTCCTCAAGAAGCTAAGTACAGAATTGCCAGATGATCTGACAATCCTGCTATTAAGTATATGCCAAAAAGAACTGAAAGTGGGGACTCAGGCATTTGCACACTGATGTCCATAGTGGTATTATTCCCAATTGCCAAAAGATGGAAACAACCCAAGTGTCCATCAACTGAAGGATAGATAAACAAAATGTGACATACACATACGATGGTATATTATCCAGCTGTAAAAAGGAATGGAGTCCTTATGCATCTAGCAACATGGATGAATTTTGAGGGCATTATATTGAGTGAAATAAGCTGACAGAAATGAACAAATATTGTATGGTTTCACTAATATGAACTAATTATAATGAGCAAACTTTTGAGCAAACTTTTGGAGGTAAAATCTAGAGTATAGTTTACCAAGAAATAGGGGGTAGGAGAATAGGGAGTTGATGCTTAATTTGCATTGATTTTTTTTTAAGTGGATTATAATTGTTTGGAAATGGATAGAGGTGATGGTAGAACATTATTGTGAGCGTAATTAATAGTGCTGAATTATGGGTGTGATTATGTTTGAAAGGGACCATTTAGGGCCGTTTGTGTCACTAGAAGGAAAGCTAGCGAATAAAATATAGGACTATATAACATAGTGAACTCTGTTGTGGATGATGACTGTGGTTAATTGTACAAATATAACAATTTTCTTACATCAACTAGAACAAATGTATTTCACTAGTACCACGTTATAATAATAGGGTGGTATGTGGGAAAAATACAACTAATACAAACTATGGACTATAGTTAACAGTAATGTTATACTGTTCTTTCATATTGTACTGTTCTTTCATTAATTGTAACAAAGATAGCACACCAAGGCTAAGTGTTAATAAAAGGGGGCTATAAGGGGCATGAGATTTTTCTTTTTGGAGCTATGAGAACGTTCTCAAAGTGATTGTGGTGGCGAATGCACAGTTCTGCAACTGTGCCAAGAGCCATTGATAGTGCACTTTGGAAGGTATGTGAATAAAATTGTTTAACAAAAAAAAAAAAAGAGAGAGAGAGAGAGAGAGAGAGAGAAAGGGGAAAAAATGCAGTGTTGCCTACAAACACCCACTGCTCCCAAAGTATACGAAATGAAACAATGCACTTAAGCAGAGCTGAATTTTACATTATACTCAGCTACCATTTCACCATTTCATAACCATGGTTTGAAATGAACTTAGAGAGCAGTTAATTCAGTGTATGAAAAGAAAGAACTTCAGGAAGAACTTTCAAATGCTATTGTTTGAAATTCCTTTAATTATAATGGGAGCTAATCTGTCTGAAATTAGATAAACAAAATGTGATATATACATACGATTATATTATTATATATAGTATAATAATAAATGAACATTTATTATTTTATCATTTACTATTATTTTAAATTTGTAAAATAATGATAAAATATTGTTATTATTAAATAATAAAAATATTATTAAATGGACATTTATTATTATTTTATATAATAATAAATATATTATAAATTTTATCTCTGCTTTTCTTTCTCCTGAACTGATCCTTACATAAACCTTCCTATTTAGGTCAGTGTAGACCTTTGTTTTCCAGGTTAGTTTGTACTTATTTCCCACATTTCCCTCTCCCATACAATCTCAATGTCTCCCTGCCTAGACACCGTCCTAGCTCCTATACCACCCTCCATAAGATCTTATCTCAAAAGCATCTTACTGCCCATTTCTTATCACCACAGGACAGGTTTGTATTTGTGGCTTTCCTGGGATGAACTTATCCATCTTCTTATATTTGGTTATCTGTTTAGATGCAAGAGGAGGGCCAGTGTATAAATTGCATGAGTCAACTTTTAGGATTGCTCATTTTTTTAGAGATGGATTTCTTCTCTAAAACTTGGCAAGGGTTCCTCAAGAGTAAGTCAGGACTGATTGTGATTGCTAGGACATTTCCCTGATTGTTTTACAAGAAGTCTATCACTGTGCCCAGCCCCACTCCCCCTCGTCCTTAACCTCCTGCTCCCCTACCCCACTCATTTCATCCTCCTAGTGGATTGTACCCATCTCTTGAGTACGGGTGAGGCATCAGAACTTGGGGCAGTGCAAAATGAAAATGTGTATCTCTGTGCAAATTGAATTATGTACTCCAGGAAAAAAACCAATATGCTCTTAATTTTACTCCCAGTCCTGAGGATATGAACTCAATGTAAGTAGGACTCCTTGAAGATGTTATTTTTAGTTAAGGTATGACCCAATTTAATGAGGTCGGGTTTTAATCCTATTACTGAAGCCCTTATAAGGAGAAAGCCATTGGGAGGAGCCAGAAGCCAGCAGGAACCCAGAACAGAAAGGAAAGGACATTGCCACATGATGGGAAAACTAAAGAACCCACAGATTGTTGGCCAGTACGCTGCCAACCCCAGGAGGAAGCAAGTCTTCCAGCCTCAAAAGTAAAAGGATTCAGAAATCTGCAAATAAAAATTATTACATAAAGGAAATCCAAAAGTATCTTTTTCTTAAGGAAAAGATGGAGGAGAGAAAGGCTGGGGAGAGAAGCAGGGATGAAATGGTAGGGACACAGGGACAGGGAAGGAGAGACTTGAGACATGACAAAGGGATGGAGAGAAGACCCGGTGGGCAGAGAGAGAGGTAGGATTGCATAGCAAGAGTCAGAGAGGGCCAGAAGAAGAAATGAGACTGAAGGTTCATTTACAGGAGTTAGCAACCGATTTTAGTCACACAGCTGGTCAGACAAGCTTCCTTGCTATCTCCCCTTTAATGAGAGTGTAGCTTTCCAAGGTCCTAACTTAATGAGGATTCAGTTCCAGCTCTGTGCCTCTCATAGGACAGGCCTTGCCCCTGTAGCAGACAGGCTCTGTGGGTGACCTCAGGATGCCAACCTCCTGGGGTTCACTCCCTAGTGGGTTCCTTTCTTCTTGAGTGTGTGTGGGACCTGGGACCTGCTTCCCACCAATGGAACATGCCAAAGATTACAGGATGCATATTATTTGTACATGATTACATTACCAAAGATGGCAGTCCCTGTCTTGCTCAGGCCTCTCACTCCCTGGCTGGCTTGATGGAGCCAGCTTCTATGCGGTAGGCTACCTATATCAGAAGCCTACATGGCCATGACAACCAGCAAAACTTCAGTCCTACAATCAGCAAAACTTCAGTCCTACAACAACCAAAAGCTAAATTGCACCAGGAATGGATTCTTCCCCAGTGGGGAGGGCAGCCCTGGCCTTCCTAGTTTAACCAACATGACCTTTATTACCTGGCATACCTCTTTCCTTTGTCTCACAAAATCCTTTCTCAATTTGGGACTCAACTGGAGACACCTACTCTATAAAAGTCTGCTCTGCTTGCCATGCCCTTCCTCATTTGATGTCTATTGTTATCTTATCCATCATCACCCCTTTCAGAGAACCTGTCTGTGTCTGGCAGAGTTTGGCTATAGGAATACCTAAACTTCATCGATCATTTCCTACATGTTGAGCACTGTTACAAGTAGCTGACATGCATCAACCTATCTAACCCTCACACAATAAGCTTTCAAGATGGGGACTACAGATGAGGAAGCCAAGAAGTTAGGGAGTTTCAGGACTACAAAGCTGGTTTGTGGTGGAACCAGGCTTTGAACCAAGAAGTCTGATTCCAGCATCTGAACCATTAACCACATACAACATTGCTTCTCAATTAATGGTGGCCAAATGAAAAAATGAATGAGCAAATGATTGGAGGTAATTGACTATTCTTTCTCATCTGCCTTCGTCAATCCTCACTCTAACACGTGTGAACGCTCTTTGGATCCACAGGCTTTAGTTTTCTTGGAAATAGAGCACTAACATGAGCCCCATGTAACCTGGCTTTAGTGGGATACTGGACAATAAAGGAGAGTTTTTCTTCAGGTAAAATAAGACCAGCAAATTTTCTATTTAGTCACTGGATTTCCTAGGATGGCACTTTGCCTAAGTCCTAGCTAGTTTCATGGAATTTCAGAGCTGGAGGGACCTTATTGATGATCCTTTCTAACCCCTCAATTTAATAACAAGGAAACTGAGGCTCAGCTCAGTAGAGCAGTGAAACTTCCAATGGCCACACAGCTAGTTAATGAGGCAAGACAAGACTGAAAACTCCAAAACATATCAGTGCATCTATTTTCTCCAAAGGAAATACCCAATTCTGACATTTTTTCACATTCCTTTTTCAGTAGAAAACTTGCCTGAAGAGAGTTTTTAATCCAGATGTAATTATTTTACCCTTTACCTAGGATAATTGTCTACAGTTTCCATTTCCAAGTGAGCTTAGATTTCAAAGATTTATGGTGATACAATAACATCCTACTAGAGGGATATTCTTTTGCCTCACAAATGAAGGGACCACTTTATTTTCCTTACCCACAGCTTCAGCAGAAGGGGAAAATGTGCTTGAACCAAATGTATTTGCTTAAATAATAAAGTTGATAATCAACAAAGCCCGACAATCCTTTATAGTTCCTTCCAGGGTAGATAAAATAACCAAGTTGATACTTTCCACTCCTAACAGCCCCAAGTTCACTAAGCATTGTAATAATTACCAATTTAGATAGACATTCAAATAAAACACATCTTGAAAATTTGGAATGCTCTGCCACGTGAGACTTCTGAAGAGTTTAAGCCACCATTGGTTTGGGAAAATGAATGCAGCTGCACTGAGCATGGTATTTGAACTGGACAAAGAGAATGAAAGCTATGTTCAGTCAGCTTCAGAGGGCTGACCCTATGCGTACACCCTCAGCGGTCTTTAGTGGTAATGCCAGTCAGGAAGTGAGTCCTAAGTGTGAGTGAAACGAAGTCACCTTAGACAAAGACAAGAGAACAGTTGTCCAATGGGAGAATTCTTTATGCTGTTGCTGTATTACTCATTTAGGACTCATCTAATGGTACCAGTAATTAGGATGGGGGATCAAATATAAGAGCACAGAGTATTTCCTCTTCCTCTTTCTCTTCCTCTCCTCTTGCTGCAGTCAGATGGCAGAATTGTGAGGTAGGGGCTGGCCTTCACTGATCACCTAAAACCCCCTACAACAGTCTTAATGAAGATGGGTGGCCATAGCCAAACACTTTCCAGGTTCCAGGCACTCTTCTCGTTGAACTCTTTATGCAATCCTCGACTTTGTATATGCATCCCACGTGTTACATCACATTATCCTCACACCTACTCAATGAGATACGTCTCGTGGTCCTATTTTACAGATGAGAAAATTTCCCAAAGGCAAATGATGAACTAGTAGTTGTGGGCATATCTGACTGGAAGCTAATGCTCTTTTCCAGGTGGCAAAGGCTTCTCATCATACACTGTATACATCACCAGCAATAAATATTACAAACACAGCTGATGTTTTCTTCTGTGCTAGAAGTCAGAAAACGGGAGGGTCTCATCTTGTTTTGCTTCTAATGTGCCCCATGACCTTAAGCAAGTCACTTAATTTCTCCACAATCCAGTTTCTTAAAGTAAAAATTATATTGGCCTCACCCTATGTTCGGTGTTATTATGAAAGATTCCAATAAAATGATTATGAAAGTATTACGAAGAATGCCATAGAGATGCACAGACTGACTAGGAAACACAGAAACCGTTCTTCTTGGGACAGATGGAAACTCTTTCTTACGTACTTCCTGCCCCATCACCTTCATGCCCAGCTGTGAAGGGTAGGAAATAAAGTCCTGCTTTAATTATAGGAAGTGATATACATAGAGTGTCCTGCCTAGTAGGTGCTCAATAAACAGCAATGTTCTCATGTTGGGTGGATGCGCCTAGGAGGCAAAGCTGAGCACCTGTTCACCAGGTGTCACAGGCAATCTGTTTGCAGCATCTGAAAAATGACAAGTAGCTTATAAACTTCTTGAACAAGGCTAAGTTCAAAATTGGATCTATGACTCTGCTGAGCATAGTGGGGAAAGGAATTAAGTTCTGGAAGCCACTTAGTCACATCAGAACCCAAGCCTGGCATCCTTGCTAAAGCTCAGTCCTTTTTATGGGTCAGGACTCACTGTCCTCTCTCCCTTCAGATGCTAATCACTTACTCAACTGCAAAATACTCGTTTATTGCCTGACTTGCACTTCATTAATCTTCCATAGGCGTTAACTCCACAGAAGGCAATTGCTGGTTCAGCAAATCTGAAAGGATCCCCAAAGGACTGTCACCCGGATACATTCAGAATGGCTTCTGGAACCCCCCCCCCCCTGCTAGTCTGAGCAAGCCAGAGAAAGACCACACAGCAGCTGTCACATTTCAGTGGGTGCTCTCCTTGCTGATCATTTGTAATTTGTGTTTTTCTGGTTAACTGTGCCCGTGGCTGTGACCATAGCTCTATGCTGCATAGACTTCTCAGCATGGGAGGAGACACCACTATTAAAAAGAGAGCCTGGCTCCCACAGAGTTCTGGTCCTGAGACATAGTTTAATTCATTTCTCATCTACTAGGGGAAAATAATGCCCGGGAGGAAAATCAGATAAACAGTAGCAATTCAAACTTCCCTCAAGCAAGGGTTTATTATTTTACTTTTCCCAGACCCCAGATAAATTTTCTGATTCCTGTTTTATGTCCCTTTGGCTGACATAAGTCAAGTTCTCGACAATGATTAAAAATCCCATTTGGGGAGAAATGGAACATCATGATGAAAGGGACTGTTGCTGTGTGACGAATTTAAGGTTAGTAAAAAGAGCTGAACAAAGAGTCTAGGAGACCAGAGCCTCTGTTTCTCTACTGAACAGACAGAACCTGTTCAAGCTGCTTCTCCCTCACACTCACTCTAGGCCCTACGAGGTGGATTTGCCACCCACCACCACTGCCCTGCCATAGGAAGAGCTGATTAAGGAGAATGTCTCTGTTGACAGGAGTACCTATTGTATCTCTAAGGTTGCAGGTTGCATTACTCATCTTCCCAGCAGCCACCCTGGTGACTTCCACGTCACGGGCACTCAACTACAATCACATATTGGTTGAATGAATGAGTGAGTGAGTGAATAAGTATAAGAAAAATTCAAAAGGCCTAGAAGAATTCTGGAGGCAGTTTGGGTTGATTATAATCAGCTGTATACTGTCATTCACCAGTCTTGGCCAGACCTGCAGTGCAATGAATCAATACCAGGCAGCTGGTAGGTGGACACATGTAACCAGCCCCTGGAAGAAAGAGCTCTCTTTCACAGGTGGCTGTTTGAAAACAAAGCAAGGCACTCCCAGTTGGCAGCTGTGAACCCATGAGAGTATGTGCTAAATTTGTACAAACTTACACTTTCTAAAATTGGGCATTGGAGCTGGAAAAGGAAGGGGACAGTGCTCCCAGTCAGGACCAACAGTCTCTAAAACCTAGCATTTTGCTAGAATGAGGCAATATTGAAACACTCTCTAAGAAGATATTTTATCACCCTGACTATCTTGCATAATTGAATACATATTTAGGTGCTGACATATGTAAGGAATGAATAAGTTTTTGCTTCCCTGGAAAACCTGAAAGCAAAAATGAGGTGAGAATCAATTCTTCAGGGGGAAAAAAAAACAAAGGTCTCCTAAACTTTTTCTTAACAGATTTTTAGCACATTTGAGAAATGGGCATGAGATAATATTAGCAAAAACAGCAATGAAAAATTTATTCAGGCATCTCAATATTTTCCATCGTTGGTCAAAATCTGAAACACAAAGAGGAAGTTGGATCTGGGGTGATTATTCTCTAAGCAGGAACAAGCTGGACCCCAGACCTTTGGTCAAGGAAGCGTGACCAAGAAAGGCACAGGGCCTTTGACTTAGTAAAATGCAGTTTAATCCGCTGGAGTTTAATCCACTGACCCTAATTCCAAGCAGATATAATCATGCGGGTCCTTCTCAGACAGCTATTAGGAAGAAAGAAAACAAAGCAGGACCAAACCACTGAGGTGCCTGTTGCTAGGGAAACCACTTCCTCTTCATTCGTCCAGAGTAATTCAAGCTATTCAGATATCACTGGAATCATCTTTCCTAGGCTTGGGAGGAACAGAAACTGCTCTCAGGGCTCAGACGTCATGGCGACACTGGGCAAGGCTGGGCTTTTCCAGTGAGCAGAGGATGCCGGGAGAGAACAAGGGTGAGTGGACATCTCGTATTGTTTCTGAGGCTGGTCCTTGTGCTTTCACCTGCCCCGGAGTGTCCATTATGAGTGGTGATGTGCACACATGGCCAGGGCAGAGACAGTGCTTCATTCATCTTCAGATCCCACATTGCCCAACACAGTGCTTTACACACTGTTCTCCAAGAATGTTGAGGTGAATTCCTTCATTTCCCGAAGATTTATTGAGGACTTGGCTCCACGTACTCTATGCAGGGTGCTGTCATGGAGACAAAATTCTTCCCCTCAAGGAGCTCCCCAGTCTTGTAAGAGAAGCACATGAGTTAGGATTAGACTTGGCCACAAATAGCAGGAAGGCAATAGCAGTGGAGTAGATGAGATGAAGGCTCTGTTTTCCAATCGCTCCCCTAAAGGAAGCCTGTGGGTAGACAGGTAGAGTTGGAACTACAACTCTGCCGTCATCAAGGGCCTTGGCCATATCTTTATTTTTCCTCCACTATCCTTAACACCAGTCCATCCTTAAGGCTACTGCATGGTCCAAAGTGGCCGCCATGATATCTCGTCAATGCTCCAGATGGGAAGAAAGAGGAAGGCGGTGACCCTGGAAGAACTTTTCCTGGAAGCCCCACTGTAGAAGATGCCGAGGAGCCCTGGCATCTCCCCTTGCACCACTTCAGTGCACACACCCAAATGTGAAATGGTCAGCCCCTGAGGTACACTCAGAGCCCCAGGAGGGTGAAGCCCAGTCACCCAAAGTAACAGTGTTCTTAAATAACTTATAACCCTTTGTTGTCAGGCATTCTTGCCCTGTTTCACACTTCCCCACCACCACCTGTGTTTCCTAAGATCTCCAAAATAAACATGCTGTTCTAGAATCCTTATCTCAGTGTCTCTTTCTAGGAGAACCACAGTAAGAATGCACCTGACAACTTCAGCTTGTATCTCATTGGTGAATGATGTTATTTTATAGTTGCACCAAAAACTGCACCCAAAAATATTAGGAACTGTGGCTTAGAAAAGAATATGAGTATTGGATGAACACTGGCAGTCTCTTCCCAGGAGATGAGACACATTCACACGTAACTGTAGATATGGGCCCTAAGAAAGGCATTAGAGAAATAACATGTGGATATGCCCAGGGAAGACTTCATGGAAACCACAATTCAACCTGGACCCTCAAGTCTAGCTACGGTTTTGGTGGGTGAATAGATCACTGACAGTGGTGTATAGGATGCAGGCAGGAAGACTTGCAGGTTTTGCCTAGTAGTTTCTAGTAGGAAACTACCAGAAAAATGACCTAAATCATAGCTTAGGAGCAGAGCTGGAGAAGGTAGAATAGGCACAAGCAATGTAGAAAAGGTTGTCGGTGAGGTTGATACAGCGAGAGGAATCAGATGTGACCTTGAAGCCTGAAGCAAGTTTATTGTTGTCTTTGATTCTACCACATTTAAGTATCGTTTCTTAATAAGATGGCAGCAGATTTAAGTCATAGATACATGTCACCAAATCTTTAAAAAAAAAAAAAGTTAAAGCTCTTATCTCTATACTTCATCTCCATCAAAATATAACTATTTTATGCCCAGGGCAAATTCCAAGAACCTTACTCTAACCCAATGCTCCCTCTTTTCAGGAAGCCAGACAGGATTAGGCTTTCAAAAGGGCACTAGTTCTAAGATCCTGCTGATATCAGAGAAGTATAAAACAGACTCCTCACTGTCCTGGGTTTGTACTGCCCAGACTCTCCAGAAGACACAGAGGTTTTTGCAGAGTTGCTGAAATGGCTGAGAGTGTGGGACTTAGGGACCAGCCAGGGCTGTGCTGAGTCCTGGCTCCAGCCCTTCTTGCTGTATGACCATTGAGAAATCAACTTTTTAAGCTTGAGTTTTCTCACCTACAAAGTTGGGATAATCTGGTTCCTACTTCACAGGGCTGTTTAAAGAATCTAATAAGAAATTCAGGTGAAGAACTTAACAAGGTGCCTAGAATTGTGATGATCCTGAATATGAAAAAGTTAAAAATGACAGCTGGACCAGATCAACTCTGGGTCTAATTAACAGATTGGAAGTGGTAAGGAGCAGTGACAGGTGTAGCCACGTGAAGCAAATAACATGACTCTTCATTTTCATTAAGCCTTATCAAGTTGATGGAAAGAGTGACCTACTGTAAGCCCCCCCTAGTGCAGGCAGCTGTGAAAAGAATCCAGGCACATTCTGGAAGCATAACCACTTGGGTTTAGAGTATTTGCCAAGTGCTGCATGAACGTATAGCCACAAAGGCAAAACCCGAGGCACTCTCTCATTGCCCGGCATGGAAGGTGTCATAAACACTTACTGAAAACGTGAACAAATTAAACGTGCTTTTGAGTTGCTGATTTGTTCTGCTCCTGTGGCTTAGAACAAGCCAAGAGCAATTTGTCCCTTTTGTCCCTTTTGACAAAGTCCCTTTGTCACTTCCTTCTCATATGGGAAGGCTAGAATTTTCCAAGATTTCTGTGCACTCTGGAGACACACTTGATCAAGAGCCATCTAAAAGGTGCCAGGCAAACAGACAGGCAAATGCTCGCAAAGGGAACTTTACCCATCAGCCTTGTCGGGCAAGAACAGAAATAGGCGTCCTTCCTTCCCCCCAGCACTGTCAGAGAAACCAGCGGCTTCTGGGTCTGCCTGAAAATGGAAGGTAAGGAAAAAGAAGCCAGTGGCTTGCCGCCTTCCCCAAGAGTGTGGGATCGCCGTGTGGCATGGCCGTGCCAGCTGGAACCACCCTTCCATTAAAGGGTTCTGCTTCCTGGTGTTACACCTCATAGTTTTGAAATACTCTGCAACCCTTCGTTACTGAAATCCTGAAAGGTCTGTGAATGGTATAGTTTTAGCTTCTTGTAAGGAAGAAAATATCACTGCAACAGCTTCAGGGAATTGGGTAAAGATCCGGGTGAGGTGAGGACACCTCGTGCTCCACTGTTTGTATCTCCTCTCGTTGCCATAGCCACAGCACCCTACCCTCATGCTTTCTACTCCCCAGACTCAACTAAAGAAGAGATTTCTGATAAAGGACCGAAACCACAACACTATCCATAAAACATAAAAACTATAATCATTTGAAGAATAGCTGCTTTTTGCCTGAAAACATGCAAGGTTTATTTTTTGTTTGTTTGTGTTTTTTTTCACTCCTCATATTTCTCATAAGCCAGGGGTTTAAAACTCAAATGCCTGCTGGGGCCAGGAGCAGGCGAGGCTATAGTATCTAAAGGATTTTTTTTTTTAACCACTTAGGAATTCAGGTCCAGTTTGGCCAGTTCTTACAATTTTTCTCTTGAAATTTTCCAGTGTTAAAATATTGGCAATGAACTTTAAAAAAAATGTTAAAGACCAGGGGCTGGATTTGTCTCATCTGGAACAAGAGGCATGGGCAGTTACAACCACCTAGCCAGGTTTTCAGATATACTGTTTTCTGGATATCTGTGGGGGGCGTATATTGTGTGTTAACCCTAAGCATAATTCGTTAGGAAAAGGTCCTTGCAACGTTGTCCTGCCGTAGTTTATCATGTCTTTCTTTCTCTCATCACCTCTGTGATGAAGGTTAAGAAACCAGAGGTGTTCTTTTCTAAGTCAATTTTAAAACCAGGCTCAAATAGGGTAAATGATGATTCAGGTTCACACAGAATCAGTTAGCAATTAGGCTGAGGATTAGGGTCCACATTTGGAGGCTCAAAAGCACATGATTTTATGATTTGAGTCCACTCGTAAATCCAGCATACTCAAATTGAGACAAAATAGAGCTGTACCCAAGCAAATAATGCTTTATGATAGTCAATTTCCAGATGGAAAATCTAATTCCTTTTTACTCATCATTAAATATCCCCCAATGGACACGTAAGGATAGAACACTCCATTCCAAAAAGGAAAGGCCAGAGTATTTTTGAGAAACCTGGGAAAACTGCCGTTTTGACCAGTTTTAAGGTTGTAATCAGCTGCTTGATGTACATTCAGTTTCTTACTCTTTGTGAACAGCTTTTTGAGCTATCAGTCAGGGTCATGTTATGGCATATCCAATGCCAGGATGCCCCAAAGTGCCCTCTCTTAGTTTGGGTTTCCCCCTGCAAAGCAGACCCTGTGACAGGGATTTGGGTGGCAGCTGGGAGGTGAAGAAAGCACTAGTAAGGGATTGGAGAGGGGAGAAGGGAAGCGAGTGGCCCACATAGGGCCGAACCCACTTGCTGAGAAGCCCTGGGGTCCAGCCTAGAAAGTACCGGCTCCCCGAGCTGGGGACTCATGCCCTGGTCCCATCGGCGGTTGGCTAGGGGCTCCTCCTGGGAGCTGTTCAGGCAGGGGTGGGGTGGGAGAAACTTCAGCAGACCTGTGAGGCCAGAAGTGGAGCTAGAGGGCAAGGGAGGGAGGGCATGAACCCTCCTCTATGAACTTTGATGCACACAGGGGACATTTCCCTCCAACCTCTTCACAATCATGGTACTGACCCTGTACCCTTCCTCTTGCAGAAATTCTAGTAAGGTGGCTGCTCTGCCATGAGGCATTCAAGTGTAGAGTGCAGTGTGGGTGCCATTGAGCCATGTGAACAAGGCGGGAGTGGGGAGAATTAAAGAAACGGATTTTTTAGGGGGTCTTTAGGACCAACAATTTCACTTCAATTAAATGTTTTTAAAGAAACATGGGGAAATGGCAAAAACAGGAACATCTTTTCAGATTTAAAATTTCTGAATTTTCTCTGCTGTGAATTTTTGTGACTATCAGCTGTAATTTCTAGATGATAATTTCCACCCTCTTGTTCTTTCCTGAGAATAAGAGGAAAAACACATGCACTCCAGGAAAGCCAGCTGGGTGTCTGAATCCATGGCATGTAATGCAGGCCCATCTTTTATTCCTCTCCAGAGCCACAAGTGGGAAGTGGGTAGAGATTCCTCCAGAATGGAGATATTTAAGGACCTCGCTTTACAGTTTGATTTAGTTAACACAGATGGAACCTACATGGCTTCTGATTTTGCATGTTAATGTCTCCACAATTCTTTCTTTAGAGATTTTATGTTAAATTTTGAACAAGCAAATAAGAAAATTAAATAGTGAAGGAAAATGAAACATAAGAAAAAAATTTAAAACATGGACTCATGTAGAAAAACATCCTGTAGCACCCACCACCCCCACCCCTATTTAGGCAATTCTGCTCTAAGTATTACCACATTGAAACTTTTGTTCCTGGTAACCAATTCACCCTATGACCCACGTGAGCTTCTGGAAAGCTCCGTGTCTCTGTTCCCACTGTGTCGCAATGGCATGCAGTAAAACTCCTGGGTGTCTCTTGGGCCCTGTGGCTGCAGAATCAAAGCTAAGTGACAGCTGTCGTGGGAGCATCACAGGTGTCCAGACAAGTAGCAACACGGGAGGTGGACCCTGAACTCAGAGCACTGAATCAAACACTCATTTTTATTTAGATTGCCTTTTTCTCTTACAAACTATGAATGTTTGTTGAATATCTTGAATCCATAAAAAAAAAATCTGGAAGCAATGAACTCTCTGTCTGTGGAGGGGTACAAAGCTGGGGGTGGTAATACCATTCAGTTAATTTTACCTAGAAAAGTGCTGAGAACTCTGAAACCATATATCATTATTCAGACATTGTCTCAGTGCAAAACAGTGGTGAGCTGGACCCAGATGGCTGGAACAGGAAGTCTGCCTACACCTCAGACTCAAGTACACCAATACTTTCCCCTAGAACCAGCTTGGACTCCAGGGCAATGCCAACTGGTTTAAAATCGAGACAAAAATAAAGGTGACTTTCTCTTAGCCACTCACATGGGACAATGCAGGATGTGTAAGTAAATTCTAGAAACATCTTTCTCTTTACGAATACATGCTGGAGCCCATGACCTCCTGTCCAGAGTCCTTTTCAGTTGAAATCAGGACTGAATTGCTTTCACAGATCTGTGTCCCTCTGGTAATTCTCCAGCAATAGGAATTTGGCACCTTCACTTCTGGAGAAGAACTTACATTTAGTGAGAACCTAATCACAGTTATTTGAAATACAGCACAATATGGGGGTGGTTCTTGAACTAAAATAAAGATAAAACTAATAAAGAAGTTTCAGGATCATGTCTTTGCTAAACATCAACTACAACTCCCAACTTCACTTTCTCTAATAAAAAAGGCCTCCATTGAGCCATCACACTGTTTGTCCTAGAGTAAGAGGTAGATAGAAAGCGAACTCTGGGTAAAGGAAGTAAACTTCGTTGCCGGAAGGCAAGATTCCTGCCTTGATTCATCCTTTACTTCCCATGGTATTAACAAGGTTCACTTACGTGTGTTAAACGTGAACAACAGTTTTTATATTCAGAGTTGTGTCCTGAAGAGGACTTCAACCATCCATCATGCGTTATACTTTAGTCAATAACCACTTATTTTGAGTTCTTACATATTCCAGGCATTGTGCTAGGAGCTGGGGGAAAACCAAAGTAGAAGATGTTCACAGCCTTTAGTCTCTGATTGATCTAGCTCCTTTAGCAAGAGTTTTAAAGAGCAAGCATTCCTTCTTCACTCAACAAATACCCACCGAGTGCCTGCTTTGTGTGACCTGTGGTTCTGGGCATCCATTACATCCACAGCAGCAAACAAAAGAGACAAAAATCCCAGCCTCCGTGGAGCTTCCATCCCAGGAGGAGAAAACAGACCACAACCAGGCACACTGGACGTCACGTCAGCTGGTGATGACGGGTGGTCTGCGGAGACTTACGATGGGCAGGGAGGACAGGATGGAAGGGGGACTGCTGGTAGCACGAGGTGCTCGGGGCAGCCTTATGAGAGTGAAATGAGGCAGGGAGCAAGCCACACAGAACAAACTCCTGACTGCCTCCCAGAACAGCTTTCTATCTGCTCTTGGGTCAGGGCTTCAGAAATAAAAATCTGTGTGGAAAAAGTCATCTTTCTTTTGCACAACAAATCGGAGATGTAACTGAAACACTGTTGGTTCCAGCCTTACTTTTGACTGCTCTCCCATGACATAAAAGGAAAAGAAGATACTTTGCTTGTCTGAATTATAAAAATATGGGTCTCTGGGTGGGCCACGGTGGCTCAGCAGGCAGGAATGCTTGCCTGCAATGCCAGAGGACCCAGGTTCAATTCCTGGTGCCTGCCCATGTAAAAATAAGTAAATAAATAAAAATAAAATAAAAATATGGTTCTCCTTTTTTTCCCTCCCACACCACCTGGAAGGCAGGCCTGAATCTGTGCATCACAGATCCAGGGGACTAGAGGGTCACCACAGCCACTGGGCCACATCCAGTGCCACCCTGCTTTCACTTCCCCCGTAGAGGTTACAAAAATACACGCATTTTTTTTTCACTGTATCCATTTTTGGTTGAAGAACTTTAACCGTTTGTGGTTTGTTGCTTCATGCGTATGAAGAAATCCACAGACCACAGAAAATGCAGATTTAACTGCAAGCAGACAGCTTAGATGGCTGGCTTTGAAAAGGTGCAGGCCCTTCACGGAAGCTGCCTTCAGCAAGAAGGGAATGTTCTGATAAAACTTTCCCAGCATCACAATGGAGCTAAAACTCAGGATTTCCCCTTCAGATGACGAGAGGGTGCGGCCTCAGAGGTCCTGGCAGCACAGGTAGAAGGCAACCTGAAAGATAGTGAAGACTCCACAGGATCTTGGTTTTTTAGGTCTCCGGAAACTTGCTTCAACATTCAAAAGTGCTGGGCCTGTTTGTAATGCAATGCCTGACAAGAAACATGGCCAGTTCAGCAAACATTTTTAAAAACACACTTCACTTTTATGTTTTAAAATGCAGCCACCAACTCCAGGAAGATATAATATAAAAGAAAAATACAGGCCGAGTTCACTCCTGCTCCAATGAACAGGTAGAGAAGTGACAGGAAACCGACTGGGACAATGATTTCAGGGTGCAAGAGACCTGAGAGGATCTTCTACATGCCATAGGGAGACCCTGGTTGCAAAAGTTGAGGAATTGAGACACAGAGAACCAAAGACCATCCAGCTAAAAGCCTAATGTGCCCCTTTCCAGACGGAGGCCTGGAGCCCTCAGGAGTGCATGGGCAGGGAGATGGGACAAGGAAATAAGCCAAGCCATGTTCTTTACCCACATGCGCTACACCCGCCCCTGCAACCCACAACACCTCCCCATGACCTGCACACTTGCATCCCACCCCCTCACATGTGTGCATCCACATCCTGGGCTCGCTAAGCCGCCTCTACCTTGCATAAGCAGTACCCATACTCTGACCCCTCACCTACACCCCACCCAGCCTACTCCAGCACCCCTGCTCCCTGCTGCAACCTGCACACTCACACTGCCCACCCGATCTGACTCCCACCACACCCTGCCTCCGTGTCCCTCATGCCATACCTCACCCTTGCGCTCTGAGGCCTGCCTGAGCTACACCTCATCCCTATGGACCCCATGCTGTGCCCCCACAAGCCCCCTACACCACACCCCATGCTCCCTGGCAGCACAGCATCTACACCCTGTGCCAAGCCCTGTGTTATAATCCACCACCATGCCACTGTGCCCTGCCCCATGCCTGTCCTGCAAATACAAAACTTTAAACTAGTGAAGGAAATCCAATTCCAAAGTAGCTTTATCAAGATAATTACATGCCTTGAAGGCAACAGAAAAGCACAAAGCATATGAAGATGCAGACAGATATAGCCTAGACTCATGACCAAATTAAAACACAGAGGAGACACAGACTTTTGAATAACTAATCAAAGATGTTCATACAACTCAACGGAATAAAATCATTGGGAAGGCGGTGCAATGGTGGCTCAGTGGCAGAATTCTCACCTGCCATGCTAGAGACCCAGGTTCGATTCTCAGTGCCTGCTCATGACAAAAAAAAAAAAAAAAAATCAGTGGGATGCCTAATGACGTAAAGAAGATCAAAATGACCCTAGAGGAGCATAAAGAAGAATTTGAAAGAATAAAATGAAAAATAGCAGATATCACAGAGATTAAAGATGCTGTAGACCAAACGAAAAATATAGTAGAGGGCGGGCCACAATGGCTCAGCAGGCAGAGTTCTCACCTGCCATGCTGGAGACTTGAGTTCAATTCCTGGTGCCTGCCCATGCAAAAAAAAAAAAGAAAGAAAATTATATATTCATATATATATAATTTATATATGTACTAGAGACATACAACAGCAGATTTAAAGAGGCAGAAGAAAGACTAAGGAAACTAGAGGATAGGAAAATTGATTTCAAATTACAAAAGAATAAATGGAAAAAAGAGAGAAAAATTTTAATAGGATCTCAAGGAAATGATGAACAAAATGAAGTGCACAAATACAAGAATCATTGATGTCCCAGAAGGAGAAGAGAAGAGTAAAGGGCTAGGAAAATTAGCTGAGGTAATAATGGGAGGAAACATCCCAACCCTTATAAAAGACATAAATATGCAAATCAAAGAATCCCAACAAACCCCAAATAGAATAAATCTAAATAGGCCAACTTCAAGACATGCTAATCAGCCTGTCAAATGTTGAAGCTAATCTGCTTCAAATGTTGAAGCAGAAAATCCTAAAAACGACAAGAGAAAAGTGATCTACTACATACAAAGGAAACCACAGAAGACTGAGTTTGGACTACTCAACAGACACCATGGAGGTGAGAAGGCAGTGATATGATATATTTAAGATTCTGAAAGAGAAAGACTTCCAGACAAGAATTCTGTACCCAGTCAAATTGTTTTTCAAAACTGAGGGTGAAATTAAAATCTTCACATACAAACAAATGCTGAGAGAATTTGTCAACAAGAGACCAGCCCTACAAGAAACACTAAAAGGAGTTCTGTCAGCTGAAAAAAAGACAGGAGAGGGAGGTCTAGAAGAGGGCACAGAATTGAAAAGTACCAGTAAGGGTAACTTAAAGGATAAAAAGAGAAAGAGGGAAAAGAATATATATATATCTGACAAGTAAAATCCAAAGGATAAGATGGTGGATTCAAGAAATGTCTTTATAATAATAACTTTGAATGTTAATGGACTAAACTTACCTATTAAGAGATACAAATTGGCAGAATGAATTAAGAAATATGGTCCAGCTATATGCTGCTTACAAGAGACTCATTTAGACCCAAAGATACAAATAGATTGAAAGTGAAAAGATGGTAAAAGATGTTCCATGCAAGCTGTAACCAAAAGAAAGCAGGAATAGCTATACTAATATCAGACAAAATAGACTGTAAATGTAAAGACATCATACAAGACTAAGAAGGATACTAGATATTAATAAAAGGGACAATTCAGCAAGAAGAAATAACAATCATGAATTGTATATGCTCCCAATCAAGGAGCTCCAAAGTACACAAGGCAAACACTGGCAAAACTGAAGGAAGCAAAAGATATTTCAACAATAGTAGTGGGAGATTTCAATATATCACTCTCCTCTACTGATAGAATACTCAGGCAAACGCCCAACAAGGAGATAGAAACCTTAATTTGATAAATGCATTGGACTTAACAGATATATGAAGATTGTTACAGCCTCAAACAATAGGATATACATTCTTTTCTAGTGCTCATGTACCCTAGAAAAGCCACATTTTAATCCTAACCTATCATGTGCAGGCAGCCTTTTCTTTTAAGGATTCAGCACTTTAGGTTGGAGACTTGATTAGATTATCTCCATGGAGATGTGACTCACCCAATTGCAGGTATTAATTAGAGGGAGATGTGACTCCACCCGTTCCATGTGGGTCTTGATTACTTTCCTGGAATCCTTTAAAAGAGGAAATATTTTGGAGGGAGCCTCGATAGACCCATGAGGTCAGGAGCCCACACAGTCAGAGACCTTTGGAGATGAAGAACAAAAGCCCCCCTGGGGGAGCTTCATGAAACAAGAAGCCTGGAGAGAAAGCTAGCAGACACCGCCCTGTTTGCCATGTGCCTTTCCAGTTGAGAGAGAAACCCTGAATGTCATCGGCCTTCTTGAACCAAGTTATCTTTTCCTGGATGCCTTAGATTGGGTATTTCAATAGCCTTGCTTTAGTTGGGATGTTTTCACGGCCTTAGAACTGTGGACATGCAACTTAATAAATTCTCCCTTTGAAAAGCTATTCTGTTTCTGATGTACTGCATTCCAGCAGCTAGCAAACTAGAACACACTGCATTAGCAAATTGAAAGGAAAAAAATCACACAATCATCTCGATTGATGCTGAAAAAGCATTCGACAAAATTCAACATCCTTTTCTGATAAAAACATGTCAAAAGATAGGAATCAAAGGTAACTTCCTCAATATGGTAAAGGGCATATATAAAAAAACCCATAGCCAGCATTATATTCAATGGTGAGCAATTGAAAGCCTTCCCCCTAAGACCAGGGACGAGACAAGGATGCCCTCTGTCATTACTACTATTCAACCTTGTACTAGGAGTTCTAGCTAGAGCAATCAGGCAGGAAAAAGAAATAAAAAGCATCCAAATCAGAAAGGAAGAACCCAAACTTCCATTAATTGCAAATGACATGATAACATACTTGGAAAATCCTGAGAAATCTATGACAAAGTTTCTTGGCCTAATAAATTCAGCAAAGCGGCGGGATATAAGATTAATGTGCAAAAATCAGTAGTATTTCTATATACGTAAGCAATGATTTAACAGAGGAGTCAATAAAGGAAAAAAATTCCACTCAAAATAGCAATTAAAAGAATCAAGTGCACTAGAGTAACTTTCCAGAAACCTACATCCTCCATATGGGTCCTTAGACCAGATAAGTCCTGAAATGCAGAGGGGCCAGCCCTTCCAGAACATCGACTAGTTCCCTCCCCCTATCCTATATTATCAACAGCCCCTTCCAACATGAAAATGTTAGAATGGGCATAGCCCCAGTACCCCTAAATAATGGGAGAAAGATCAAAGGTGATGGTGAAGTTATACAGAGATGGTCGGGTTTAACAAATGAGTATGAGTGCTGAATCATTATATTGATATTTCTTTTAGTCTCCAGTACCTTAAAGCAGCTAGAAAGAAAAACCTAAAATTTTGGAATTGTAACCCATACCAAACTCTGAAATCTGTTCTACAACTAATTGTTGCAATGTACTTTGAAATGTATTGCTTTTTTTTGTATATATGTTATTTTTTCGCAAAAAAAAAAAAAAAAGAGAAGGAAGTACAACAGAGAAGATAGGATTTAACCAATGAGCATGGTTGCTGAATTATATTGATATTTCTTTTGGTGTTCAGTGTCTTGGAGAAGCTAGGAGAAAAAAGGAAAAATCATGGAACTGCAACCCATACCAAACTTTAAAATCTGTTCTATTACTACTTGCTAAAGTGTACTTGGAAACGTATTGCTTTTTGGTACATATGTTATATTTCACAATAAAAAAAGTTTTTTTAAAAAGAATCAAGTATTTAAAGATAAACTTAACTAGGATATAAAGGGCCTATACACAGAAAACTATATTACATTGATAAAAGAAGTCAAAGAAGATTTAAATAAGTGTAAAGGCATTCCCTGCTCATGGATAGAAAGATTAAATGTAGTTAAGATGTCAATTCTACCCAAATTAATGTGCAGATTCAATGCAATACCGAACAAAATTCCAACAACCTACTTTGAAGACTTGGAAAAGCTAGTTACCAAAATAATTTGGAAGGGAAAGAGACCTCAAATAGCTAAGAATAACCTTAAAAAGAAGAAGTGGGAGGATTAACGTCTCCTGATTTTAAAGCATACTATAAAGCCACAGTGGTCAAAAGAGCATGGTATTGGCACAAAGAAGTATTGGCCAATGGAATCTAATCAAGAGTGTGGAATTAGACCACCAAATCTATGGTCAACTGATTCTCAACCAGGATCCCAAATTCCCTGAACTAGTACAAAATAGTCCTTTCAGTGAGTGGGTATTGAAGAACTGGATATCAATAAACAAAATAAGGAAAGAGGACCCTGACCTTACAACCCATACAAAAATTAACTTGAAGTGGATCAAAGACCTAAATATAAGAACCAGTACCATAAAACTCCTAGAAGAAAACATAGGGAAACATCTCTGAGAGTAGTTTCCTAAAGTTTACACCAAAAGCACAAGCAATGAAAAACAAAAATAGACAAATGGGAACTCCTCAAAATTAAATGCTCTTGTGCCTCAGAAGACTTTGTCAAACCAAATCAATAGGCCAAATCCTCAATCTTGGGGTTTACCCCTATGAAACTTATCCCTGCAAATGATAGGCTAAGCCTATTTAAATTTATGCCTAAGGGTCACCCCCAAAGAACCTCTTTTGTTGCTTAGATGTGGCCTCTCTCTCTCTAAGCAGACATGGCAAGTGAACTCACTGCCCTTCCCACTCTACATGGAACATGACACCCAGGGATGTAAACCTCACTGGCAACATGGACAAGAATCCTGGGATGAGCTGGGACTTGGCATCAAGGGGTTGAGAAAACCTCAACCAAAAGGGAGAAGAGAGAAATGAGACAAAATAAAGTGTTGGTGGCTGAGAGATTTCAAATAGAGTCGAGAGGTATTCCAGGAGGTTATTCTTATGTATTATATAGATTTCCCCTTTTTAGTTTATGGTGTATTAGAGGGGCTAGAGGAAAGTACCTGAAACTGTAGAGCTGTTTTCCAGTAGCCATGTTTCTTGAAGATGATTGTATAACGATATAGCTTTTACAATGTGACTGTGTGATTGTGAAAACCTTGTGTCTGGTGCTCCTTTTATCTACGGTATGGACAGATGAGTACAAAATATGGATAAAAAATAATGGGGGGGGGCCACAGTGGCTCAGCAGGCAGAGCTCTCATCTGCCATGCCAGAGACCCAGATTCGATTTCCGGTGCCTGCCCATGCAAAAAAGAAATAATAAAAATAATAGAGAGAACAAAGGTTAAAATAAATTGAATAGACTGAAATACTAGTGGTCAATGAAAGGGTGGAGTAAGGAGTATGGCGTGTATGAGTTTTTCTTTTTCTTTTATATTTCTTTTGCTGGAGAGATGTGAATGTTCAAAATATGATCATGGTGATGAATGCACAACTATATGATGAAATTGTGATCCTCTGATTGTACACCATATATAGAAGGTTTGTATGTCAAGAATGTTTGTATGTTTGTTTGTTGTGTACAATAAAAATATTTTTTTAAAATACTGTCAAAAGGGTGAAGAGGCAACCAACTCAGTGGGAGAAAATAGTGGGAAATCACACATCAGAAAAAAGGTTTGATATCCTGATACATAAAGAAATCAAACAACTCAACAACAAAAGAACGAGCAACCCAATTATAAAATGGGCTAAAGATATGAATAAACATTTTTCTGAAGAGCAAATACAGATGGCTCAAAAGCACATGAAGAGATGCTCATTTTCATTAGCAGATGAAGACTACAATGAGATACCACCTCACACCTATGAGAATGGCTGCTGTTAAACAAACAGGAAACTGTAAATGTTGGAGAGGATGTGGAGAATTTGGGACACTTATGCACTGGTGGTGTGAATGTATAATGGTGCAGCCATACGGAAGACAGTCTGGTGGTTCCTTAGAAAACAAAATATCGAGTTGCCCTATGACCCAGCAATACCACTACTCAGTATATATCCAGAAGAGCTAAAAGCAGTGATACAAACAGACATTTTCAGGATGATGTTCATAGCAGCATTATTCACAATCACCAAAAGATGGAAGCAACCCAGGTGCCCATCAACAGATGAGTAGATAAACAAAATGTGATATATACATATGATGGAATATTATGCAACAATTAGATGAAATAAAGTCCTGAAGCACATGACAAGATGAATGAAGCTTGAGGACATAATACTGAGTGAAATAAGCCACACAAAAGGATAGATAGTGAATGATTTTCTTTTATAACTATGATAAAGGTAAATTTAGAGGCTTGTAATATAGAATATAGGAGACCTAGAGATTCACAGAAGTTAGAGATGGTTGGCTAATCTCTAGTGAACGGTTAGCTAATGAGAATGAACTTAAATGTAATGGAGTAGACAGAAATGAAGGCAGTTCATTAGTGGGTCTATAAGTAATATTGCCATATTGAAGGTGAACATGATTTAAAGGGGTTGAATAGAACCACGGACCCCACTGGTTAACCCTATAAGTATAAATAAGTTCTTGCATGAACTACTTCAAAGATCTCAATCTTGTACAAAAAGTTTATAAGGTCAGGGTATAGGGGGAAAACTACCATTGCATGCTATGGGCTATGTTTAACAGGAAGACATCAACAGTACCACAGCAATACCAGGGGTAAATAACGGTACAGGGGGAGGAGGACAAGAGTTAAGTGGAGGTTCAGATTTTCTATTTGGTGAGGGTGTGTTTATAAATTATTTTTCTCTTGAGAGCAATGAAAATTGTCTAAAATTGAGAGTGTTGATTACTATACCACAAAGTGAGGATAATGTGAGATATGGACTATTGACTTTGTACATTATACATGATGCCCAAAGGATGGAGGGAGGCTGAAGGATACACTGAAGTAGAATGGAGAACGTGGTGTATACAAATGATTAAATATCATACCGCTACAGAAAGGAACAGTTGTGAGGCATGCAATGTTGTGAATGAATCTGAGACATCATGTAATACAAAATAAGCCAGAAAACAAAAGAGCAAATACTGCACTGTCCATCTAGAAAATACTTACAAAGAAAATTGGGGCTTAGATTGTAAATTCTTATAGCAGTCACATTTAGTCCAGAGTGGTAATTGTTATTTCTAGATTTTGAGAGGCTATGCTATATATGCATAATCTGGTATCTCCCTGGAACTTTGGGTACCTGTGTGACACCTAAGACTTGGAGCTGGAGTTCTGCAGTTTTGAAGGTCAGCATTGCCACATGCAACAACTGCTAAAGAAATTGAAAAGAGATCAGCCTTCAATTAGAGACAAGAACAAAGTCAATCCGGTCAGGACTAAGGTAACTTAGAATATATATTGGAGAACACTGTCTGTAATATAGAATTACACAAGTTATCAGTGGCTGAGAAAGTTTATATAGAGTCCATGTTAGTCTGGAGGCTACTCTCATGCAAGCTTCAGAGGGGCCAGGTTCTACAAAACATCAACTAGCTCCATTCCCTTATCCCATATTATCAATAGCCCTATCCAACATTAAAAAGTTAGAATGGGCATTGCCCAAATACCCCTGAAGATCTGGAGAAAGATAAAAGGAGAAGATGGAGGTATAACAGAGAAGATAGGATTTAATTAATGAGTATAACTGCTGACTCATTATACTGATTTTATTCTCCAGGGTCTTAAAGCAGCTAGAAGGAAAAAATTAAAATTGTGGAATTGTAATCCATACTAAACTCTGAAATCTGTTCTATAACTACTTACTGTGGTGTACTTTGAAATATATTGTTTTTGTTTTGTATATATGTTATCTTTCACAATAAGAAATAAAAAATGAAAAATAAATGCAGCCACCAGAATGGAGGCCACTCTTTTTAAAAGGAATTCTCTAAGAAGCATAGTTACCTGCTGTCCATCTCCCCACCCACAGAGAGGAACGAATGAATGAAGAGGTGATATACTAACTCTAGAAGGCTGTCAGTCTCTCTCTCTCTCTCTCTCTCTCTCTCTCTCTCTCAAACTGGTACCACATGGTCTCTTTTCATTTGGCTACAGATAAAATTAATAAAGGCAGGATCTGCAAGTTTTTTAATTCATGTCGTCTATAAACCCAAGTCTCTGTACGAAGAAAAAATGTGATCTTATTCAATATTAATGCCTTTTATAGACTGTTGTATGTACATGAGGCACAAGACATTAAATGAGGCGTCATCATAAAATTTCTCTCCAAATTACAAAGGCAGGGTAGCTGTAGAAGGCTCCGTGAAGGTACATGCTCAGTGGAAAGGCACACAGAGAGTATGCTCATGGCAGAGGAAAGTCATTTGTCATAGCAGCTTCTGAGACATGAGGCATAAACCCAGGTGAGCACAACATGCAAACTCATTTCTATCCTCAGTTGCTTTCAACCACTAGTTTGTCCTTGGAGGGTCAGGTTGTCAGGTGCAAATGGTGCCATTTTGTGGACATGCAGGTCTGTTTGGGATCGTGGCCTCTTTGTCACTATCAGTAGAGCCACTTTATTTTACTCTATTGTAGAGTGAACATGGCTACACATGGCCTTTGGGAGACACCAAAAGATGTTCAACCACAAGGCCTCCCCCAACCTAACACCTTTTTCCATGGACCCATTACCTCACCCTTCCTTTTCACTGTGTAGAGGTGCTATGAACTGAATTATAACTTTTATGGGTTGAGTTGCATCCACCCAAAAAGTATGATGAAGTCCTAAACTCCAGAAACTCAGAATGCAAGTTTATTTGAAAATTGGGTCACTACAGATGGAATTAGGTAAGTTAAAATGAGGTCACACTGGAGTAGGGTGTGCTTGCAATCCACTATAATTGGTGTCTTATAAGAAGGGGAAGAGGGGCACAGAGAGGGAAGACAGCTGTGTGATGCTGGAGTAAAGACTAAGTTATTCTATATGCCAAGGAACACCAAAGCTTGAGGCCACCACCAGACCCAGGAGAGAAGCACTGAGCAGATACTTCCCTATATACTTCAGAGGGAGCCTGGCCCTTCTGACACCTTGATTTCAGAATTCTGGCCCCCTTAACTGTGAGAATATAAATTTCTGTTGTTTTCAGCCACCCAGTTTGTGGTACTTTGTTACAACAACCCCAGAAAACTAAGACATAAGCACAGCCCAAATTCAATTTTTCATTCTTTAAAAAAATTTACATTTAATGCTTCATCACAAGGATGCAATGCATCTTTAATATGGCACCTTTCAATAAAGGATCTACCTTCCCTTTCCAGCAGAACTAACCCCTGCTCTATGGAGCAGAGTCTGACGGACTCACCATCAAGTGCTCCCAGGACTCAGGGCCTTCCAGTGCTCAGGGGAAAAGGCCACTAAGATGCAATGTGGCCACAAATGGAAATGACCCCTTGCACCATCACCCCTTCCTTCTTTCCTCTTGGCTAATGTTTCAAATTCCTTTACCAGACCCCAAGACTCTTCATTCCATAGGTAGGTTTGAGCTTAAACTACCCAAAGCCTGAAGACAGGTAATGCAGTGATATACATGAATATGTGCAAAGTAGGCGGTGTCTGAGAGCAGGCCCTTCAGATGGGAGGAGCTGGGAGCTAAATGGGGAGAGAAGGAGCCCCATGAAGAAAGACAAGCATCACCTCCTTGGTGAACCTCTGTTGACAGTCACCCTCATGTTAAAAGCAACTTGTTAAAAACAGACTACCCTAATACAATACTAGTGGTCAAAAAGGGGGAAGATAAGACGTATGGGATGTTTGTGGTTTTCTTTTTATTTCTTTCTCTGGAGTAATGCAAATGTTCTAAGATTGATCATAGTGATGAATGCACAACCATGTGATGATACTGTGAATTGATTGTATACTTTGGATAGATTTTTTGGTGTGTGAATATATCTCAATAAAATTAAATATGAAAAAAAAGTTAAGGTGGTGCCCCCGGCTCTGCAGATGTGAAACTTTCTATAAATAGATGACAATGAAGACAGTTGCAGCAATGGGCCAGAAGGAAGAGCCCAGAGAGAGATCCCATCATGGGAACACATGGCCTTTGCTATCCAACCGCCCTTCCCAGGGAAAAGCTGGAAACCCCCATGGGGCTGGGAGGTCCACGGAGACCAAATAGGGTGTCCCCCTCAAGGCGTTCACAAGCATTGTTCCTGGTGGAGGAAAGTCCATATGTGAACAGTGAAACTTCAACTTTAAGCAGAAAATATGTAGAATAACTGCTTTTTTTTGGTGGAAAAAATAAGAAAATCATAGACATTTCAAAGAAGGTAAAATGGAAGTGATCACTGAACACATAAAAACATTAAAATAAATTAAAAGAACAACAACAAAAATGAGTCAAGGGGAAATGCTAAGCATTAGTTTTCTCCATTACAGGTTGACTGTTGACAAAATAAAACTCAAAGTGACACAGAGGCCAAACTCTCAGAGCAAAAGAACAGACAATAATGTGGTAAGAATCAAACATTCCCCCATTAACCTGTTATTGCCCCCTGGGTAGTCCCTGCAAGTATAAATAATAGACCTCAGTATCAAGTGACAAATGCCAAAGGATTAGGTCATCAGACCAACCAAAAAAATGGGCTGAACTCCAAGTAGGTATCACTTTGGATTCAGTTTACGGTATTTGATTTTCGTTTTATATATACCCTGGTTTATGTGTCTCTCACAAATGAATTTGAGCTCAACTCATAGGTCATGCCCTCATGGAAAACTTGGATCCCCAAATTGAGTTTGCTTCACCTTGTAGCACCCCCATCCCCTTCTCTTGTCTCCATATTAGTGCATGCCATACTCTACCTTTTGTCTTAGCTTTCCATTACAGGTTTTTCTAGACCTATTTAACATAGATTTAACAAGATTTGCAGAGCACCTGCTTTCTCTGCCATTTGCAGTTTCCTTTTCACTTGTGTAATGGTGGCATTTCCCATTTTCCTGTGGACTCTGGGATGCACAGTGTCCCATCTGCTGTCTTTTCCCCTCTAATCTTAGCATGGTTCCTAGCACAATGTCTAGCACATAGAAGACATTCAATCAACATCCTCCAAATTAATGTATTGATCTTATGTTCATATTGGTCAAATAATTTTTAAAAATTATTTTTAAAAAACCTTATACTTAACAGGATTTCCAAGAACAGTTAATAAATATTGTAGGTCGGAACCGAATGGACTAAGACTAGAGGCGCTGTACACTGAGGAAACGATGTGAACACTCAGGAGTAAATCCTGAATAAAGATGCTCCAAAACTAACAGCCTCAAGCATTCATTAGATGCATGAGGTGCTCCTTGCATTTTCCTATTGAATTTTTTACTTAGAGAATAGTGTTATTATCAGGAGAGTGTTTTTTTAAGAGGACAAATAAGCCAATTAGTTGTATGCTCAAAATCTAAAACTATGCAAGCTGATCACATGCACGCACAAGTGGGATTCTAGATCTTTAACAAAGTTTCAACCCTTCTTTTCTGCTGAATTATTTTCCATTGGAATCCCTGCCTCTGAATGTATTTGCTGAGGGAAAGGTTGCCCACTGCACTAAGTTTCTAGGGCAATACCTCGATGGCTTGAAGACCTAGGCCCCTGGCACACTGTCTAACTTCTCACCTGAGATGCCAAGGGAGGACACATTGGGGATGACCCATCCTGGAAAAGCACAAATCCACGGTGGTGCCCTCCTAATGGGAATGGGCAACAAAGCTCTGGGTGTAAAAATAGGTCCCCAAAATAGAGCAGGCTCTTTGTCAAGAGGGAAAATGATGCCATTGAAAGAAGCAGCTGGGAAATGTTTTAATTTCAGAGTCTCTTTGTGGGATTGAATTATGTACCCCAAATTAGACATGTTCTTGCTCTCAGTCTGCATTCCTGGGTGTGAATCCATTGTAAATAGGGCCTTTTGAGCCTGCTATTTTTAGTTAAGGTGTGGCCCAGCTGAATGAGGGTGGGTCTTAATCAATCAGAAGTCAAAAGTTGGAGAAGGTCACATAGGAAGAAGAGGGAAGTCAGGGGAAACCAGAAGAGCCAAAGAAAGAAGAGGACATCACCTTGTGTCTGGAAGCAGTGATGCAAGCCAAGGAACCACAAAGATTTCCAGCAGCCAGCATCAGAATGCTAGATTTGGGGGGAGGGGGGGAAACAAGCCTTGCTGATATCTTGATTTTGGACTTCTGGTCTCAAAACTATGAGCCAATAAGTCCCCATTGTTAAGCCCAAACCAGTATGTGGTATTTCTGATAGCAGCTCTTGCAAACTAAGACACTCTGGATTGGCCAAATTTGCATTGGCCAGGCAGTAACCATCATCTCAGTCTCCATCTCAAGTTGCTTTTGCACTCGGAATAGTTTTCATGGTTATGATATGCATGCTCCAACTCTGCCCCTACTTTCCAACTCCAGTATCCATGACAAGGATTACAAATTCGGGGGAGACTTCTTCAACCCTACTTCCCAGAGCAAATCTAACTGCTTTTCCTCAGGTTCTCAGGAGCACTTTGAGTGTATTGATCTTTTCATATTGTTTCCCGTGTTCTAAATATGTCTATCCCTTAGATATAATTTTGTTTCTTTGAGGGTAAGCGCTGTGTCTTACTCTTTTTCAAATCCCAGAAATCTAGCAGTAGGTATGGAGTTGGCTCACATCAAACCAACTCCACTGCATCCACCTACCAGAGAGGAAGAGGGCCTTGCACAAAGCGGACATGGGACTCATCTAACAGGATAATTTTTCTGAATAGCTGCTACATGCCAGGATCTCACCATTAAGCAAGACAGGGGAGGTTCCTGCTCTCCAGGAGGCAGCAAGCAAATGAACGAATCAGGAGATAGTGATGAGTGTAATGAAAAAAATTAAAAATGAGCAAATACATGAAGAGTGATCTGGCAAAATGATCAGAGATGTTCTCCCTAGGATGTGGCATTTGAACTGAGAAGGAGCCAGTAGAGCAAGGTCCTGAATGGGGAGAGTGTCCAGGATTAGGCAAAGACTGAAGCAAGGTCTGTTCTTGCTCTGACTGTACCGGTGGGTGTGGAGGAGGAAAGCAGAGCCAGTTAACTGTTAATTCTCCCTCCTTAATCTCCATTATGGCAGGTGCCTTAGCTTTGCAGACTCTTTGTTACTATCCCAATTTCTTAATCCTGCTTCCTGATTTATATTAAATTATAAGGACAGGATCCTCTGTCAGCAGCAAACATGTGTGGAGCCTTCCACTAAAATTAAATCACATCAAGCACCAAACTAAACACAGTTGGAAATTATAGGCTGGTATGTAAGACTTAGATTCCATTTTAAGTCCATTCAACTTGTTTTTATTTTTATGACAATTACCTTGCATCTTCATCATTAAGTGTTAAATTCACCTGTCATGTGCCCCTTTCCATATTATCTCATAGGAATTCCTTTGATAACTTCAATAGCTTTAGGAAAGCTGCATATTTAACTCTATACCAACATCAAAAACCCAGCAAACCTGCATCTAAATAGCATTTTCCAAGATAACCATAAATATTTCGGTAAATAAATGCATTGCTCATTTTAATACCACTGAATTTGAAATTTCTGCATCTTTCTCCCTTTATATCTACTTCTTTGCAAGTATTGTTAACCAAGAACTGTACTCAACCAAAACAGTGACCCCACAGCAGCTATTTTCTGCTTCATAACCGGCTGGTCCAGATGCCATGCCTGGAATACATCAAAAGTGACATTTCTAGTCATGTTTCCAATCACTAGGAACAGACAGATTTTTCCCTCATAGTCTGCAAAGCACTGGAATCTGTTTGCCTGCCACCCAGGTCAGCACCGCTCGTCGGAAGTACACTACCTGCTCTCGCCTTCTGTTCTAGCTTGAGGCATCGCGGCTCCTCGTGGGATCCCTCTTTTTCCTGAACGCCAGCAGGAAACACCAGAAAAGCAAGGAGATATGGAAAACAGTGCATTAATTACAGCAATGCTTTTGGCAAACCTACTGATTAATATGTGATCAGGACGTAAAAAAAATTAAACCAAGCCCTTAAGAAATGAGGCTTTGGACAAACAATAACTCCAATGATAGATGTCAAATTGAGTAACTTTGTGGAGCTGGTTCCGCAGGCCAGGATGCTGCCCCCATCCTTTCTAGACCCCTATGGTGTCTAGAAAGGTGGGCGGGCCCTGGAGTGGTGCATCCCAGAGCCCTCTGGGATAATTCGTTAGGAGCTCCAATTGGTGGTGGGTTTCGCCATGAGATAGAAATTCTGCCAATACAGCAGAAACAAGAGAAGCATGTTTTATTTTTCATAATTCAAAGAGTTGGTTTAATAAACTTTTTAAAGTTATGTCACAGTTCACAATTCCTTTCACCTCTGGGAAGCTAGGGGTACCCATTCTTTCCTGAATTCTGGTGCAATGCTCTCGAAGCTAATGGTATTTCTTGTTACCACTGTAGCACTGATCAGAGTAGATCAGACTAGGATTGAGGGAGCTGAATTGAGAGGAATGGTTAAACAGTGCTTATCTAATTTTGTCTGGAAGATGACTTTATGCTGAGTGATTCATTTACTACTTTTGTTCATTGAACAAATATTGGCTGAGTGCCTATGATGGGCCATTTCTGCAAGACCTTTGTCCTTAGGCACAACCTTCCAGCCTCCTTTGAATTATGTTGCAGGTAATTGCCTGCTCAACTTTTTCCTTAGCACAACTTTCTCCTGGCACACTTCCTGTATGAATTTTGCTCTTCCTAAAAATTTAGCCCAATAGATGTTCCAGACCATAATGAAGCATATGGGAATGGGTTTCTGTAAGTGAGGAAACTGAGGTTGCTTTGCAACCAAAGTGAAATAATGTATCTCAAAACCTGGTGTTGTCCATTGGGAGTAGACTCTCAAATTTGCCCCATGTTTGCTGAATCCTAGGTAATATCTCATGTGGTTGAGAAAACATCAAGCTCTCAAGCTTGGTTTGCAAGATAAGGAAAGAAATGTCCTTTTACCATTCAGAAAGATGAGTTTCTATTCATTAACATTAGTATTGACTCATAGGAGAACTGATTTTACCTGTGTTAGGAACAAATATTTTTCCAGAGATTAAAAAAATCATCTTCAAATGTTTAACATCAGGGACAAGTGCCAAAAAATGTGTCCTATTTTTAAAACCCATGAAATAACCTTGGCATGGGCAATTTGGGTAAACAGGATCTCAGGCCAATTATCTCAAATTCATATGATAAAAGCAATTTTAATGAAAATTGTTAGCAAAATTAAATTTCTGAAAAGAGTGTGAATTAATAGTAAACCAAAGGACGTGAGAATCATAGTAAGTAAATGCAGTGCCTCATTTCATGTTTCACAGGCCCAACAAAGACCTTATGTGTTGAAAACATGAAGGGTTATTTTATAACATCATATTTTACAATAAAGTCACAAAGAAAGTCCCTCAGGATGCCAAAATAATCCAAATAAAGTTGTTTCATAGATGAAAAAATTCTTCACTTTGAGCCAATAAGACTATTTAGTGTTTTATTGCTCTGAATTCCAGAATTGTGAAATAACTCAGCTCTTTGGCTTTTCTCCGAACATATTTATTACTTCATTTGAAAGTGCCCCTCACCACATTTCCTCATTAGCTAGTACAAGTTGCAAAACCCCGGAACAATCTGTGGAGGGCAAGATGTTTGGAATCCTCTTGGCTGGAGAGCTTTCAGCGCAGTATAAGCAAGTGTCTGTCTTTGATAGCATGAGCTATGCTCTATTTAGAGGAAAGATCAGCAGAAGTCTGTGATATGCTGAATTTGTTCTTAGTGAGCTTTTCCTGGCAAAGTTGGAATAAAGTGATCATAGTCCCAGTGCAGTAGCCTGCTGATTCTGCTGCCAGGCGTCCACTCTGTCTCTTTCTCCTCCTTAAAGCCGCCCCTTCCCCCTCCCGTGGGACTGAGGCAACGCCCACCACCCTATCATCACCCACAAATGCTGGCCTCTGTGATTGGTGCAAGACTGTCATGTGATTGGTACAGGGCCATCAGGTGACCTGATCAAGGCTATGGAGAGGTACCAGGATGTTTTCTGGGCTTCTGGGAGAATGAGCCTCTTAGCCTGAAAATCAAGACACTGTATGAGTCAGAGCTGTCCCACCATCTTGCTGTCACACATGGCCCAAACCTGCAGCCCATGCAAAAGAGCAGAGCCAAGAGAGGGCCCCTGCAAAGTCCTGATGATGTCATTTGAGCCCTGATCCAGACTTTCGTGAAACAGGTCACCTTGGGCTTTTCAGCATATACTGGCTAATACAGTCCTTTTTTAAAAATTTAAACACCCTCCTTTTAATCAAGCAAATTTCCCTTGGTTTCCACAACTGCTAACAGAACTAGTCCTAGCTGATTCAACAATATGAAGTACCTCAGCTCTGGCAAGTCAGGAGTCAGCTGTGTATCTCTAGCCTATACCTCACACACCATCGTCTGTTCCATGGTAATTAAATGACGATGCTTGTGGTTGTGGAAGGTGATATTAAAACTTGAACAATAGGACTTTCCATCTTTTCCTCTGAAAACCAGTCCCAAATTGTTTTATCGTGAGGCCATGGCACTACCAGAGTTTTTATACTTGGTGAGTTCAAGATTTGTTTTGGGTGCAAGTAATTCCCTTTTCCTAAGATTCACCTGGTTGAACGGTTGTGAACAATAGTTTTTAAAAAACATAACCTCCCTGGCACGCTTCAAGTCATTTTGGTATGGCCTCCTAGTTTTGAAACACTGACAGTAGGAATTTCCCTCTGCAAAGACATGTTTAGAAGGGAGAAGATAATTTGTTGAAAGAGAAATAAAATTCCTGACCAAGGACAGGAGAGGCCTGTTTCCACTCATCTCCAACAGATGCAACTAACCTGGCCCTAACTCTTTGTTTCAACTTCCTTTGTTTGAAAATTGTGTCCCAAACATGACTCTCTGCTTTCCTTTCCAAGAGAGTTGAATTTTAATTTTAAATAATTGTTTCCCTATCACCAAGGAATTATCAACTTTTCTCTTATCATGGACTATACTACAAAGAACATCTTTTGGTGTAAAGCTTTTCACTTTTTTCTATTTCAGATTATTCTGTATTAAAGTTCCAAGGGCAGAATAATACATCAGAGCCCAGGGATGTTTTTGAGGCTTTTGATGCAGACTGAAAACCAGCCCCCCAACACACACCAAAAAGGATGTTTCAGCAGGTTTATACGGCAAGCAGCACTATCCAGGTGTAACAATGTCATTTGCATCTCCCTAACAAGACCTAATGCAACATCCTTATGGCTATGACGCGTCGCCAACTAGGGGTAATTTTAAAATTGGATATCTAACACCCACTGCCTCTCATATTGTGTGCATTGCTGTGAATAAATATATGTTTAATTTCCATGGAATTGCATATTTAAGCTCTGCCTATCTTACTAAATTACAAGTTCTACCAGAGCAAAGACTTTGCTTTACTCTTTCAAGCTTCATTCAGGGTCTACCCTCTCTCTTAACAGGAGCTTACTAAACAGTTGTTGAATGAAATGAATTGTTATGCTACTTTCAATTTTTGTTTACTGCCCAACCTACTATTACACACCACAGTGAAAATTCAAGCACTGTCCCTCCTGAGAACACTGATCAGGCATCTGTTCATCCAAGAGGGAGTTCTTGAAGTAGCCACCTCATCCATCCCAAACTCTACCCTGTTCTCAATTTAAGATATATTGGCTGACATTTCTTGAGTATGTGCAATGCATTAGACAAGCTGTGCCTTACATGCCAACAGTTCATTTCATCTTCAACAACCCCATGAAATACCATCTTCAACCTTGTTTTATGGATGGAGTATAAGAAGCTGAGAGGAGTCAATTCATGCTGTAGTAGATGCTGTAATGTACCACCTATTCTTACAGCTCCAGGGAATGCCCTTGGCAGGTGGTCTTCAGCTGTCAATCTCTTGGGGTATTGTAACCCAGGCCAGCTGGCATCCAGTGATTTGTTGACATGCGGGTAGACAGCCCAGCCCCCTTGCTCCAACTCAAGGAAATACCAAAAGGCCCTAGAGCTCCAGAGCCTCCTAGGGAGTTGGCTGAGTCCTTCATTGAGGCTTCACTGTGACCCTACTTCTCCCTCTGGCTCAGCCCTGCTCCCTTCACTTCCTTTTCCTTCCCTTCGCTTTCTTTCCCTTCCCTTTCCTTCCCTTCCCAAGAGCACCCCTAATAAACCTTGTGCATGCTATTCTCTGTTTCAAAGTCTGCTTCCCAGGAACTGAGCCTTTGACATACCCAAAATCATATTTCCAAAAGTGACAAAAAGGAGATGCAAACCTCGGTTTACCTGGCTTGAAACCCATTATCTTAACTACTACACTAAAATCCCTCCCTAATAACAATCCCTCTCCCTCTTTAAAGCTACGCATGCCTGAGCCACATACACAAAGATCCTGACTGGGTGAGTGTGGGGTGTAGTGTGGTGCTGGTTTGCTTGGGACTGGGGGTTTCCCATCATGCAGGCCTTTCAATGCTAAAACCAGGAAGTTCTGAGCAAAGTAGAATGAGCATGTCACCTTGAATTGGGTGTGGTTAAGATATATGTAATTTTAACAAGCTCCTTGGATGTTTTGATGCACTAAAAAGCCTGAAAAGCATGGGTGTATTGGTAAAGAATGTCCTTTACCAATTATGGGTGAGTGTTTTTAAGCTGATATTATTGAACTCTCTTACTCCGTGTTAGTCACTATCTCAAGAACTTGACAATTTGTTAACTTGACTACTATTGTCCCCATTTTACGGAGGAGGAAGCTGAGGCACAAAGACATCAAGGAACTTGCCCTTGACCATCAAGCCAATCAGTAATAGTACCTGAATACAAAGCCAGGTGGTCCAGAGATATTGCTCATAACTCCCAAGTTAGATATGCTCTCTAAATTTCCTCATATGGGAATGGATTTAATAATGCCTACCCAGAAGGGTTGCTGTGAGAATAAAACAATATAATAAATGTAAAGCATATCATGAGTGCCTGACATAGAGTGAGAACATATTCTAGGCCTTTCTTTCCCCCATGAAGTGGCAGATGCTATGTCCAATGACCACTGGATAATCTAAATTGAATGTAGATTTGTCAGCAAAACTGACCCTATGCCAAATTCAGTATGGTTAACACATAATGACTGAAAAACTTTTTGTTCCTAGCACTGTGCTGGTAAGAGTGGGAGTCCACAATGAGTAGAACATAATTCTGGCCCTCCACAAACTCGTACACTAATAGGGAAGACAGAGCACAATTATCCCCCCCCCCTTTATTAGAGAAGTGTGAGTTACAGAACAATCATGCATAAAATTCCCCTATACCACACTATTATTACAATCTTGCTTTGGTGTGGAACCATTGTTACAATTGACAACAGAACATTTTTATAATGAAAGTCCATGACTCAACTGAGGGTTCACTGTTTGGTACATTGATCTTAATCTTGGGGAAAGAAATGTCCACACTAACAAATTACTTCCTCGCTGCCCCCGCTGTGTGGTTTGTGGACCAAGCCAGAAAAGCCGTACAAAGAGTTGCAGTGTGAGGGTCTGTGAGAGAGCCTGGCCAGCCTCAGGAAAGGGAAGGCACTGTCCATAAAGCAGGCTCTTCCATGTCCTCCCTCTCTTTCTGTGTGGGTGGCAGCCAGCACACATTCCCTGAGCTTTGAGCTGTCAGAGAAGTGTCCCCAGGCCCCAGGACACAGAACAACTTAGCAGGGAAGAGACATCTGATCAGTTCTAGAACAGGTTGAATGTTTATGGCCTTAAAGAATGAACACAGCAGGTCTAACTATTCCAAAATGTGCCAGGAACTTTAAAGTGAGAGGGCAGAAAAACAAGCAAAACCCACTGGCATCCCACTGGGGTGTTGGGAAGGCCATGGGCCTTGGGGTTGAGAAGATTAGGGTTCGAATCCTGGCTTGGCCATTTCAGGGCTGGGTGACGTTGGAGAAGTGACTTAACCTCATTGAGCCTCATCAGAAAAAGTGAAGGCAATAGCAACAACCCTGCAGGATTACTGCAAAGGTGAAATGAAATAAGGTGGTGGAATGAGAATACCCCACTGGTCACCATCACTGTGAGATGGGGTGACCATTTTCTGCAGTCTGGCATCCTGCTACCCCCCAGCACAGGAAATGTTCCAGGCAAGAAGATATAACCCAATTCAGACCAAACTTGGGGGCTTTCGGCTGTGTTGATGAATGCTTTCATCCTCTCAGGGCAGATCCCCAGAGCTGGTGATAATCATATCTTGTGAGATGGCTGGAGAGAAGGAACCCAGCCCTCCATAGGGAGCAGTGACAAAGGGCAGATGGAGCCCTGAGTCCCATAGCTACCTCTCATTCTGTTGTGGCTTATTGCCTATTTCCACATTCTTCCATCAAATTCCTCATCGTTTAGGAGGTACCAACCTCTCCCAGCTCAGTCTCTCACTTCAGCCAGCCCTGGGTCCGCAGAGCACATTCCTCACGAGCCAATACTGCAACTCCCTGAGCATTTCCTTCAACCAGAAGTCTGCTGCATTCAGCCATGAAATGTTTGGGGCTGGTCTTAGTCTCTGCCTGTGGGAAACTCACTTCGCCACAGCAAAAGAGGAGATGTGCGTGATCACATGCTCGTTAAGCTGCCCTTCTCAGGCATCAGAGAGTACCCCAGATCACCAGGAGGACGTGCACAGTGGGTCAAGCCCCACCATACTTGGGCGAGTCTGTGCTTCTGTGTTCTTTGCCAGCTCTCCAGGAGAGGCTGATACACACCAACATTTGAGAACCACCGTAGTAAAGGATAAAAGTTTGGTCTGACACTCAGACATCGAAACCATCTCTTTTCCTCAGTCTCCCTACTTGTCTATTACTGTCAGTGTGTCACTTCTTACTTTATTGCTGGACAAGACTGCATAAGCTCTGAGATCACGGCCTTTCAGTTCATGTTGAAAGAGGGAGATAAAGTGTCTAGGCCCTTGCTTTCATATACAGCATTCCAGCACCCCATCTGCCTGTTTGTGGGACCCTGCTCTCTTGACAATCTCACACCACCTTCTTTAACATTTGCTTCACTGATTTTGTTACTGATTGATTTTTTTATCTTATTGTGGTAACATATATACAACATAGAATGTCCCATTTTAACCAATTTTTAAGTATGCAACTCAGTGGTATTAATTATATTCTTATAATGTGCTATTATCACCAACATCCATTTTCAAACTTTTCATCACCCCTGACAGAAATCCTGCATCTGTTAAACCATAAATTCCCTATTCCCTGCCTCGCCCACCCCATGGTAGCCTGTAATCTACTTTTTTGTCTCTAAGAATTTGCATATTCTAGATACACATGTAAGTGGAATTGTATATTTGTACTTTTGTGTCTGGTTTGTTTGACTCAGTATGATGTCTTGGAGGTCCAGCCACAGTGTCACATATGTCAGAATTCCCTCCTTTTTTACAACTAATAATATTCCATTGTATTCCATATTAGTTTATCTATTCTTCTGTCAATGGACACTTTGTTTCTACCTTTAGGCAACTGTGAATTGATTCTCTATTTTCAATTCTTTGAAGTATGTACCTAATTTGGAAATGATGTGTCATCTGGTTATTCTATTTTAATTTTTTGTGGCCTGTCAAACCATTTTCCACAAGAGCTGTGCCATTTTATGTTCCCACCAGCAATGCACAGGGGTTCCAATTTCTCAGCATTGCTGAACTTACTTTGATTTTAAAAAAATAATTTTAAGTGGAAAGAAGAGCTAGTTATTGGTAGCTATACTTGTAGTAGTTAGGTTCAGGTGTCAACTTGGCCAGGTGATGGTGCCCCGTTCTGTTGCTGTGGACTTAAGTCATCAGCATGTGAAATTCATCTGTGACTGATACCATCTGTGGAAGTGCCTTCAGCAATGGATGGTGTTTAATTTAACTAGCTGGAGGCTTAAAAGAAAGAGGTCAGAAGAGAGTTGGCTCAGACCCAGATGTTTGGAGATGCAGAAAGGACACACTCCAGGGGAAAGCTGTTTGTACCCAGAAGCCAGGGGAGAGGGCAGCAGCTAGTCAAAGTACTAGCTGAAGAGAACTTCAAGGTAAAGAAAAATGTGGAGAGGATAGTTTTATAAAAGAGGAAGCAGGGGACTTCCTGGAAGATGGCGGCTTAGTAAGACGCGCGGATCTTAGTTTCTTCTCCAGGACACCTACTAGGGGAGTAGAAACGATACAGAAAGCGCCCAAAGCCACAACAGAGATAAAAAAGACAGCGTACCCCATCCTGGAACGGCTGGCTGGCTGAGAGAAGCAGCTCGGGTGAGATCGCCGAGGCGCGCGGGCCTTACCGGGCGGGGTGGCAAGCGGCCGGAGTTACTCCCTTCCCCCTTCCCGGGCAGGCTGGGAGAATTGGAGAGGTGGTCCCCTGAAACCAAGGCGACTGGCGCCCACACCACGCACAGCCCCCGGACCAACTGAGAGAATTGGATCGGAAACCCCCAGGCCGCGGAGAACGGTGACCCCGTGACTCCCGGGGAACGTGCACTCTCTCGGGCGGGCCGCTGCCGCTGGCGCCCTCCCACCACGCTTGTTGCCCAGGGCCGACTAGGAAATTCGATGGGCTCTTTCCCTGGCTGCAGCGACCAGCAACCCTCCCTGCGTTCGGACGCCGGGCCGGCTCAAGCCGCTTCGGCTAGCGAACCCCCAGGACGGCGAGAGTTTTCCAAAGTTTAAGGTCCCACAGCACCTTTTACTGGTGGGACCCGCAGACAAACGTGTGCCACGAGCACCACCTACTGGGCAGGATAAGAAAAACAGAACCCAGAGATTTCACAGAAAAATATTACAACCTTGCTGGGTCCAACACCAAGAGAAATCTGAATAAATGCCCAGACGCCAGCAGCAGAAGATAACTGTCCACGCTCAAAAGATTGAAAATATGGCTCAGTCAAAGGAACAAACCAATAGCTCAAATGAGACACAAGAGCTGAGACAACTAATGCTGAATATACGAACAGAAATGGAAAACCTCTTCAAAAATGAAATCGATAAATTGAGGGAGGACATGGGCTGAACATAAAGAAGAAATAGAAAAACTGAAAAAACAAATCGCAGAACTTATGGAAGTGAAGGATAAAGTAGCAAACATAGAAAAAATAATGGATAGCTACAATGATAGATTTAAAGAGACAGAAGATAGAATTAGTGATTTGGAGGATGGAACATCTGAATTCCAAAAAGAAACAGAAACTACACGGAAAAGAATGGAAAAATTTGAACAGGGTATCAGGGAACTCAAGGACAATATGAACCGCACAAATATATGTGTTGTGGGTGTCCCAGAAGGAGAAGAGAAGGGAAAAGGAGGAGAAAAACTAATGGAAGAAATTATCACTGAAAATTTCCCAACTCTTATGAAAGACCTAAAATTACAGATCCAAGAAGTGCAGCGCACCCCAAAGAGAGTAGACCCAAATAGGCGTTCTCCAAGACACTTACTAGTTAGAATGTCAGAGGTCAAAGAGAAAGAGAAGATCTTGAAAGCAGCAAGAGAAAAACAATCCATTACATACAAGGGAAACCCAATAAGATTTTGTGTAGATTTCTCAGCAGAAACCATGGAAGCTAGAAGACAGTGGGATGATATATTTAAAATACTAAAAGAGAAAAACTGCCAACCAAGACTCCTATATCCAGCAAAATTATCCTTCAAAAATGAGGGAGAAATTAAAACATTCTCAGACAAAAAGTCACTGAAAGAATTTGTGACCAAGAGACCAGCTCTGCAAGAAATACTAAAGGGAGCACTAGACTCAGATACAAAAAGACAGAAGAGAGAGATATGGAAAAGAGTGTAGAAAGAAGGAAAATCAGATATGATATATATAATACAAAAGGCAAAATGTTAGAGGAAAATATTATCCAAACAGTAATAACACTAAATGTCAATGGACTGAATTCCCCCATCAAAAGACATAGACTGGCAGAATGGATTAAAAAACAGGATCCTTCGATATGCTGTCTACAGGAAACACATCTTAGACCCAAAGATAAACATAGGTTGAAAGTGAAAGGTTGGGAAAAGATATTTCATGCAAATAACAACCAGAAAAGAGCAGGAGTGGCTATACTAATATCCAACAAATTAGACTTCAAATGTAAAACAGTTAAAAGAGACAAAGAAGGACACTATATACTAATAAAAGGAACAATTAAACAAGAAGACATAACAATCATAAATATTTACGCACCGAATCAGAATGCCCCAAAATACGTGAGGAATATACTGCAAACACTGAAAAGGGAAATAGACACATATACCATAATAGTTGGAGACTTCAACTCACCACTCTCATCAAGGGACAGAACATCTAGACAGAGGATCAACAAAGAAATAGAGAATCTGAATATTACTATAAATGAACTAGACTTAATAGACATTTATAGGACATTACATCCCACAACAGCAGGATACACCTTTTTCTCAAGTGCTCATGGATCATTCTCAAAGATAGACCATATGCTGGGTCACAAAGCAAGTCTTAACAAATTTAAAAAGATTGAAATCGGTGGGCCGCGGTGGCTCAGCGGGCAAAGTGCTTGCCTGCTATGCCGGAGGACCTCGGTTCGATTCCCGGCCCCAGCCCATGTAACAAAAACGGAGAAACAGAATACAATAAAACAAGAAAATGTTTAAAAATGTTTCCCTTTCTTCCTTCCTTCCTTCCTTCTATCCTTCCTTCCTTCTCTCTGTCTTTCCTTTAAAAAAAAAAAAAAAAAAAAAAAAAGATTGAAATCTTACACAACACTTTCTCGGACCATAAAGGAATGATGTTGGAAATCAATAATAGGCAGAGTGCCAGAAAATTCACAAATACGTGGAGGCTCAACAACACACTCCTAAACAACGACTGGGTCAAAGAAGAAATTGCAAGAGAAATTAGCAAATACCTCGAGGCGAATGAAAATGAAAACACAACATATCAAAACTTATGGGACGCAGCAAAGGCAGTGCTAAGAGGGAAATTTATTGCTCTAAATGCCTATATCAGAAAAGAAGAAAAGGCAAAAATTCAGGAATTAACTATCCATTTGGAAGAACTGGAGAAAGAACAGCAAGCTAACCCCAAAGCAAGCAAAAGGAAAGAAATAACAAGGATTAGAGCACAAATAAATGAAATTGAAAACATGAAAACAATAGAGAAAATCAATAAGGCCAGAAGTTGGTTCTATGAGAAAATCAATAAGATTGATGGGCCCTTAGCAAGATTGACAAAAAGAAGAAGAGAGAGGATGCAAATAAATAAGATCAGAAATGGAAGAGGAGACATAACTACTGACCTCACAGAAATAAAGGAGGTAATAACAGGATACTATGAACAACTTTACGCTAATAAATACAACAATTTAGAGGAAATGGACGGGTTCCTGGAAAGACATGAACAACCAACTTTGACTCAAGAAGACATAGATGACCTCAACAAACCAATCACAAGTAAAGAAATTGAATTAGTCATTCAAAAGCTTCCTAAAAAGAAAAGTCCAGGACCAGATGGCTTCACATGTGAATTCTACCAAACGTTCCAGAAAGAATTAGTACCAATTCTCTTCAAACTCTTCAAAAAAATCGAAGTGGAGGGAAAACTACCTAATTCATTCTATGAAGCCAACATCACCCTCATACCAAAACCAGGCAAAGATATTACAAAAAAAGAAAACTACAGACCAATCTCTCTAATGAATACAGATGCAAAAATCCTCAATAAAATTCTAGCAAATCGTATCCAACAACACATTAAAAGAATTATACATCATGACCAAGTAGGATTCATCCCAGGTATGCAAGGATGGTTCAACATAAGAAAATCAATTAATGTAATACACCATATCAACAAATCAAAGCAGAAAAATCACATGATCATCTCAATTGATGCAGAGAAGGCATTCGACAAGATTCAACATCCTTTCCTGTTGAAAACACTTCAAAGGATAGGAATACAAGGGAACTTCCTTAAAATGATAGAGGGAATATATGAAAAACCCACAGCTAATATCATCCTCAATGGGGAAAAATTGAAAACTTTCCCCCTAAGATCAGGAACAAGACAAGGATGTCCACTATCACCACTATTATTCAACATTGTGTTGGAGGTTCTAGCCAGAGCAATTAGACAAGAAAAAGAAATACAAGGCATCAAAATTGGAAAGGAAGAAGTAAAACTATCACTGTTTGCAGACGATATGATACTATACGTCGAAAACCCGGAAAAATCCACAACTAAACTACTAGAGCTAATAAATGAGTACAGCAAAGTAGCAGGTTACAAGATCAACATTCAAAAATCTGTAGCATTTCTATACACTAGTAATGAACAAGCTGAGGGGGAAATCAAGAAACGAATCCCATTTACAATTGCAACTAAAAGAATAAAATACCTAGGAATAAATTTAACTAAAGAGACAAAAAACCTATATAAAGAAAACTACAAAAAACTGCTAAAAGAAATCACAGAAGACCTAAATAGATGGAAGGGCATACCGTGTTCATGGATTGGAAGACTAAATATAGTTAAGATGTCAATCCTACCTAAATTGATTTACAGATTCAATGCAATACCAATCAAAATCCCAACAACTTATTTTTCAGAAATAGAAAAACCAATAAGCAAATTTATCTGGAAGGGCAGGGTGCCCCGAATTGCTAAAAACATCTTGAGGAAAAAAAACGAAGCTGGAGGTCTCACGCTGCCTGACTTTAAGGCATATTATGAAGCCACAGTGGTCAAAACAGCATGGTATTGGCATAAAGATAGATATATCGACCAATGGAATCGAATAGAGTGCTCAGATATAGACCCTCTCATCTATGGACATTTGATCTTTGATAAGGCAGTCAAGCCAACTCACCTGGGACAGAGCAGTCTCTTCAATAAATGGTGCCTAGAGAACTGGATATCCATATGCAAAAGAATGAAAGAAGACCCATCTCTCACACCCTATACAAAAGTTAACTCAAAATGGATCAAAGATCTAAACATTAGGTCTAAGACCATAAAACAGTTAGAGGAAAATGTTGGGAGATATCTTATGGATCTTACAACTGGAGGCGGTTTTATGGACCTTAAACCTAAAGCAAGAGCACTGAAGAAGGAAATAAATAAATGGGAACTCCTCAAAATTAAACACTTTTGTGCATCAAAGAACTTCATCAAGAAAGTAGAAAGACAGCCTTCACAATGGGAGACAATATTTGGAAATGATATATCAGATAAAGGTCTAGTATCCAGAATTTATAAAGAGATTGTTCATCTCAACAACAAAAAGACAGCCAACCCAATTACAAAATGGGAAAAAGACTTGAACAGACACCTATCAGAAGAGGAAATACGGATGGCCAAGAGGCACATGAAGAGATGCTCAATGTCCCTGGCCATTAGAGAAATGCAAATCAAAACCACAATGAGATATCATCTCACACCCACCAGAATGGCCATCATCAACAAAACAGAAAATGACAAGTGCTGGAGAGGATGCGGAGAAAGAGGCACACTTATCCACTGTTGGTGGGACTGTCAAAGGGTGCAACCACTGTGGAAGGCAGTTTGGCGGTTCCTCAAAAAGCTGAATATAGAATTGCCATACGACCCAGCAATACCATTGCTAGGTATCTACTCAAAGGACTTAAGGGCAAAGACACAAACGGACATTTGCACACCAATGTTTATAGCAGCATTATTTACAATTGCAAAGAGATGGAAACAGCCAAAATCTCCATCAACAGAAGAGTGGCTAAACAAACTGTGGTATATACATACGATGGAATATTATGCAGCTTTAAGACAAGATAAACTTATGAACCATGTAATAACATGGATGGACCTAGAGAATATTATGCTGAGTGAATCCAGCCAAAAACTAAAGGACAAATACTGTATGGTCCCACTGATGTGAACGGACATTCGAGAATAAACTTGAAATATGTCATTGGTAACAGAGTTCAGCAGGAGTTAGAAACAGGGTAAGACAATGGGTAATTGAAGCTGAAGGGATACAGACTGTGCAACAGGACTAGATACAAAAACTCAAAAATGGACAGCACAATAATACCTAATTGTAAAGTAATCATGTTAAAACACTGAATGAAGCTGCATCTGAGCTATAGGTTTTTGTTTTGTTTTGTTTTGTTTTGTTTTGATTTTACTATTATTACTTTTATTTTTTTCTCTATATTAACATTCTATATCTTTTTCGGTTATGTTGCTAGTTCTTCTAAACCAATGCAAATGTACTAAGAAATGATGATCATGCATCTATGTGATGATGTTAAGAATTAATGATTGCATGTGTAGAATGGTATGATCTCTAAATGTTGGGTTAATTTCTTTTTTTTCCGTTAATTAAAAAAAAAAAAAAAGAGAAGGGATAATTGGAGATGAAGGGATACAGACTGTACAACGGGACTGGATATAAAAACTCAGAAATGGACAGCACAATACTACCCAATTGTAATGCAATTATGTTAAAACACTGAATGAAGCTGCATGTGAGGTATAGGTTTTTTGTTTTTGTTCTTTTTGTTTTTTTTTTCTTTCTATTATTGTTTTAATTCTTATTCTGTTGTCTTTTTATTTCTTTTTCTAAATCGATGCAAATGTACTAAGAAATGATGAATATGCAACTATGTGATGTTATTAAGAATTACTGATTGTACATGTAGATTGGAATGATTTCTAATTGTTTTGTTAATTCTTTTTTTAATTAATAAAAAAAAAAAAAAAAAAAAGAGGAAGCAGTTGCTCCTCATAGTTGGGGAAGTCCATTTCAAAGCCAGACCATCATATGTTTCAGTTTAGGGAGCTCAGGACCGTTAAAACCACAAGATCAAACTACTGATCACATGGTGGAAATTTTGGAACCTGGAGCCTAGGAAATTATGACACAGTTTTTACAGCTTTAATTCAACCTGCTGGTCCAAAGTTCAAAGTTATAGAAGGATTACAAAAATATATCAATTCAAATCAACTCCTGTCAACCTCTTGGGGAATGGAAGGTTAAGATGAGGCTGATGACACCAATTGATGGGATTATTATATCCCCCTTCTCGGATCTGTGATACAGATCCTGCATGAGTGAAGAGAGAGAATATAATTCTTGGGTGCCATGGGCACCCAAGAAATACTTGTTCAATGAATGAATGAATAATATTTGTTTTAAAGAAAAATGCTTCCCCCACAAAGTCTTTCTGTGTAAACTGAAGCCCCCGGAAGCTCAGCATGCATGTTGTATGGCTTCTAACCCCACAGGCTCGCTGCCACACATCCCTAAGAGAGAATGTGTCGGAAGGATCTCACAGGTACATTGTGAATGACAGGATATGAGTTTCTGCACCAGAATGTTAGTTTCTTGCTGGGTTGATTTCACATTTTTTATTCTATCTCCATATCTGTTCACAAAATTATTCATATTTCAAATCTGTCTGGTACTTCTCAATTTATAAAGCACTGCAGAATATATTCTTTCCCTTGACTCCTTTGGTAACTGTGTGGGAAGCAGAGCAGGTATACCCCAATTTCCCATGGGGAAAAATTTGAGCCCCACAGTCATACTTTTTGTGAAGAAAGGCCAAAGCTAGAGTCTCTGTCACCAGCCATTCAAGAAATAGGGAAATTGTTTCTTATTTGCACCTGGAGACTCCTTGAAGTTCAAGTAGAAGAATCAGAAGGCAGGGAAAGAGGAAAGGAGCTCCTGCAGACCTCAAGCTGCACCTATATGAATATTTCTTGGAGGCTTCTTGAAATCTCTGTAGATTATTCTTGCACCTGGGTTCCATGTCCTAATCAATATCAAGGCTGAGGCCTTAGCATGTGTGGAAGTTGATGAGCAGAAGCTACACCCCTAGGCAGTTACACTCAACAACCATTTTGGTTTCTTGTAGACTTTTCTAGAATAAATGGGAAACTTGGTGATGCTTTTTTTTTCTGTAAACCTAATCATTTCTAGTCCTAGCTGAGCTGAGCTGAATTTGCAATAAAAGGACTAGAAGTTCCCTGAGTCTGTATTTAGCTCTCATCTTCTATGCTGTGTTACCAAAAGGCTTTTTGTTTGCTTTCTAAAGTAATGTTCTTCCCACTAAATCCTTCAACCACCTTTAGAAAGGTGATAGCTAACGGAAAAATGAGTTTCAGAAGATCCCCATTCCAATGCAATATCATTACAGGAACCTGATCACATTCACACTTGCCTGGGCTTCATTTTCTCTGCCAATAAAATGGAATAAACAGCAGCTCTTCACAAGCCTATAGCCACACTTCCAGAGCAAATAAGGAAGGAAGGAGGCCTGGAAGTCATCACGGAAGGTTCCACACTCTTATTATTTGCAAAATGATCACTGTGAAAGTCAGTATTTACCTTTTTGCTTCAGGAGAACCCAGGCACTTGTGTGCAATGCAAAGTCAACACAAATAACAGAAGCAGAAATTCTGCCCCACGTACATGGGGGTCACTCGGTCAATATGTATTGTTTGTGGACTAACCTCACCCTATGGATGGTGTCAAGACAGCATCAAGTGCCTGGAAAACTTATCAAGTGAAGAAAAAGGGGTGTGTGGAGCCAGCTATAGAGAAAAGTGCTTCCCAGGAATTAATTCCATTCTCATCCCATCCTCCTGTTAATGCTTCTCTGCCCCACTCTTACGCCTGAATAGGGCTTAAAAGAACCGCCTTTAGACCACAAGGAACAGGGAACGTCCACACATACACATACATACACACATGCACACAGAGAGAAACATACACATATATGCATGCAGGCACATACACATAAACATTCACATATACCTATGTATGTGCACTTGTACAAACACGTGTGCATATACACACCTGAACACACATACACATGTATACACGCATACACATGTACACATATGCATGTGCATGCACAAATGCACACATATGTGCATATACGCCCACGCACACCCATGCACATACAACCAAACAAAAATGAACAAAACCACATAAAGAAGCAAGTCCAGTAAAGAGATTTCTGAATCACTCAGCCTCTGCACACCTCCTACCAATGCCTCAAATCTCCTAACAGGGCATGTACCTTTTGTTGTACAAATCTGTTGTTTAGCCTATATATACATGTGAATTTACTGGCTCTCTGCCGGTTATTGATATCCAACTTCATTCCGTTATAATTTGAGAAAATGTTTTGTATAATTTCATTCTTTTTAAATGTATTGAGACTTGCTTTCTGACCCAGCATATGCTCTATCCTTGGGAATGATCCATGATCACTTGAGAAAAATGTGTATCCTGCTATTGTGGGTGTAGTGTTCTGTAAATGTCTGTTTTACAGAAAGTTCTAGTCTAGTTCATTTATCATATTATTAAAAATCCCTGTTTCCTTATTGATCCTCTGTCTATGTTCCATCCATTGATGAGAACAGGGAATTAAAGTCTCCAACTGTTATGGTAGAGGAGTCTATTTCTCCCTTCAGTGTTAGTGCTTGCCTCATGTATTTTGGAGCACTCTGGCTTGGTGCATGAAACTTATGATTGTTATGTCTTCTTGTTGAATTGTTCCTTTTATTAATACACAGTGTCCATCTTTGTCTCTTTTAAATATTTCACATTTGAAGTCTAATTTATTGGATTTTAGTATAGCTATCCTTGTTCTTTCTGGTTGAAGTTTGCATGAAATATATTTTCCTAATCTTTTGCTTTCAATCTATTTTTGTCCTCGAGTCCAAAGTGAGTCTACTGTAGAGAGTATATGGATAGGTCCTGTTTTTTAATCCATTCTGCCAGTCTATGTCTTTTGGCTGGGGAGTTTAATCTATTAACATTTAATGTTATTACTAAAAGGCAGTACTTTCTTCTACCATTTTATCTTTTGGATTTCATATGTCATGTTTTTTTTCTTTTTCCCGTACTGATAGTCTTCCTTTCTATACTGTTCTCCAGACCTCTCTCTCCTTATCTATAGTGCTCCCTTTAGTATTTCTTGTAGAGCCAGTCTCTTAGTCACAAATTCTCTCAGTGACTGTTTCTCTGAAAATATTTTAATCTCCCCCTCACTTTTGAAGGACTGCTTTGCTGAGTATGGAATTCTTGGTTGGCAGTTTTTCTCCTCAGTATCTGAAATATAGTACACCACTGCCTTCTTGCCTCCATAGTTTCTGCTGAGAAATCCACACACAGTCTTATTGAGCTTCTCTTGTATGTGATGGATTGTTTTTCTCTTGCTGTTTTCAAAATTCTCTCTGTCTTTGACATTTGACAATCTTATTAGTAAATGTCTTGAAGTAGGTCTATTTGAAGCTATTCTGTTTCGGGTATGATGCATTTCTAGGGTGTGTAATTTTATGTCTTTCATAAGAGATGGGAAATTTTCAGAGATTATTTCCTCCATTAGTCTTTCTGCCCCTTTACTCTTCTCTTCTTCTTCTGGGCTACCCATAACATATAGATTTGTGTGCCTTATGTTGTCATTCTATTCCCTGAGACCCTGTTCATATTTTTCCATTCTTTTCCCTGTATTTTCTTTTGTGCATCAGATTTCAGATGTACTGTTCTCTAATTCACTAATCCTTTCTTCTGCTTCTTCAAATCTATTATTGTAGGTCCCTATTGGGTTTTTTCATCTTTTCTATTGTGCCTTTCATTCCCATAAGTTCTACAATTTATTTTTTCAAACCTTCAAGTTCTTCTTTATGTTCACCCAATGTCTTCTTTATATTTAGATTTTTGCATGTCTGTTCAAACATCCTGAATTAGTTGTTTCAACTCCTGTATCTCATCTGTAGTGTTGGTTTATTCCTTTAACTGGGCCATATCTTCAATTTTCCTAGTGTGACTCGTTATTTTTTGCTGGCATCTAGGCATTTGATTTCCTTAATTAGTTTATTCTGGACGTTGTTTTCACTGTTTTACCTAGGATTTTCTTGTGGGATGGCTTTGTCCTCTATCTGTTCTTTGACATTCAGTTCAACTTATTCTAGACTTCTAGCAAAGGTTCTGTTTAACTGATCATAATTTTTCAGTTCTTGTTTTTCTGTTCTTGCCCTGCCTATATGGAGCTTTTTTTTTTTTGAGGAGGAGGAGGATCTCTTCAGATATTACCAATCCTCGTCAGAATTCCCAAGACCAGACAGGCCTATGTCTCAAGAGGAGAGTATAGCTAGTATCAGATTTCCTTGAGGATGAGACCCAGCAGGCTGTCAGACTTTCCTATGAAGCCTCTAGATTCTGTGTTTTTCCTATCCTGCCCAGCATGTGCATTTGTCAGCCTACAGCTCCCCACCAGTGTAAAGTGTTATGGTGCCTTTAATTTCAGCAGCCTTTCCCTGCCAGTGGTGTGGTTGAAACAGAGGCTGAGGTAGTAGGTGGGTTTTTGAATGCTTCTGTTTTCCAGCCCCTGGAGCTTGAATTCCCTGAAGAAGGGCCTCCATTTTAGCTGAGCATTGTCCCTTTTTCTTGGGGAAGATATGCCCTTAAGGGAATTGTCCCCATTCACCTGACTAGTTACTTTGTCTGTCAGATATGACTTAAGTCTGCACTTGCCTGGGGCAGTGCTGGAGCTATCTAATGAGCTGTTAGGAACTTTAAAGAAAAAAAACCTCTTCAGATCTGGATCCCCACTCCCTGGTTTTGCCAATCAAGAGCTTGAGTTGGTATGTGGCACTGTGTGTCCCCAAGCTATATGTGCCCCCTTAGTGTCCAGCTGTTTTCTGGTATTTTGTGCTGTCCAACTCAAAAGCCTCTTTTTTTTCTCCCCATCAGCCCTGCCCCCTCTCTGCCAAGGTGAAAACTCCTGGTTCCTTTAGTGCTTTCTCCAGATTTATGTATGCTCAGGGCCTGTTTTCAGTAGTCAGAATTTATTAATTAATTCCACAATTAGAGCTTGGTTGAGCTAAGCTCTTGCTACCAGTAAAACCTGTTTCCTTTCCCCTCAGAGAACCAGTTTTCCATGCCTATGGCAGAGGGGTGCCAGCCTCCATGGCTTGGGAGACTTACACTTCTGTGTGGGATCTCAGACATTCCACCTTTTCCAGACTTATGTGTGCTGTGTGTCCAGTCACTGATGTTCCCCCAGCAGTTGTTCTGTACACTTCCTGGCTATTTACTGGCTGCTTTGGTGAACAAACTAAATTCCATACCTCACTCTACTGCCATCTTGCCCCACCTCACATCTTTTGTTTTAGCAGTTCTTTTGCAGAGGATCCAGAAAGAGAGGGGATGTTCCTGGGAATCTGAGTGTTACTTGAAAGTAATGCACAAAATTCCATAACAAGGAATGAATAAAGAGTTTCCTTTTTCCCATCTTTCCTTCTCCACCCACACCTTCCTGCTGGTTTAGATACATCTCCCAGCCATTGCTAACTATCTCCAGCTGTGCAAATTCACCAAAACCCTTTATCTTGTTCTGTTGGTCTTAGCATGCTTACTTCTCTAAGGCAAGATAGATACATTTACTGGTTAGGGGTTAATTCTGGGCTTTAATCTAGAAAAACAATGGCAAGCCATTTCATGAGCAGCTTGGTCGTTCATTCAACAATGACTGTGGGCCTACTACACACCAACCTAGGCCAGGTTTGGGAGAAACAAAGGGACCAAAACAGGGTCCTGCTCTCCAGGAGCTCCTGGAAGGGGAAAACATTCATTATAACAGGAAGTGTGCTAGGATGGAGTTGGGAGGATCTAGGAGGGACCCTTCCTATCTGAAGGTGACAGGTGAGTGACACATACTAAGAGAAGGTGGAGGTGGCCATCTTCCAGGTAGGGAACATCCTAAAGAAATAGCACCTCTGAAAATACTTTTCAATTTTAATTTCTTCTAAAGAAAATGCACTGGCACATCCGAGATGGCATAGGCACTCAGGATCTCCCAGCCCACCCTTTCCCACCCCATGTTGCATGCTGAGGGATTAGGACCATGGTGCCCTAGCCCTCTGACCTCCTGCTGTATGCAGCCAATGGGAATAACCAGAGGCCTGAGGGAGAGGGTAGAGCCAGGCCAAGCACACTATTCCCCACACTCACCAGAAAGGCCATTTCAAAGGAGTCTTCTCTCTACAATGTGCTTCTCCATGGCTCCAGTTTCTGTCCCTTTCCTTTGGGCCTAGGAAAGCACTGCCCCTCCTCTAGTTAGCAGCATCCCTGGGGTTCTTCTCTATCTCACCCATGCTCTTGTCATCAGTCTCTTATTAAACTCTCCTTGAATTATCCTCATGTGAAGACCGTCTGCTTCTTTTGGGGGCCTTGACTGATGCAGCAAACACACACACATGCATATGCATGCACACACCCCAGTGAGAGTCATGGTGGTATCTGAAGGGCCCATTCATTCATTCCCCATCCACAGATGCTTACAGATGGCCAAAGTACAATGGATGAGCAAGCCGTACTTTCTGGATTTGATCTGACAGTGCTAGTTACAATGTTCCTTTTCCATGGTCAGATCATATATTTTGATTTGGGGTCCAGATAATATCATCACAGTCACGATGGGTAATGGGAGGTAAGTCAGACAGAACTCACACTCTCAGAGTACATGGTCCAGTCTAACTAGTCCACCAAATAAAAGGCAAGTAGGGCACTCCCAAGACAGTCACGCATTTTGCAGAGCACACTGTGGCAGCTGTTGCTCAGCCCCTGGGCAGTGAGTCTTCACCACTTTTGGGTCAAAGCCTTCAATAATGATACAGAAACCTGCCTTGTCATTGAAGGCTCACAATAAGCCATGCAGTGGCTGAATGTTTTATGGACAATAGTGGATTTATTCCTTACAGCATACCCTGTGAAACAGGTATCATTTTCCTCATTTTGCAGAAGACAAAATTCAGGCTAAAAATGCTGAATCGCTAGTAATAGAATCTGGTTTTGGAACCTACTGTCTCTATCCAACATCTGTACTCTTAGTCTCTTAACTTCTCTCCTGCATGGCCTCTTCCAGAAAAGACCATCCAAGGCCAAGACCAAATGGTGTTTGGAGAATAAGAGAAAATGAGAGGTTTGGAAGCAAAGGGCTATCCTATAATTTGGGTTGAGCCTGTTGTTACATCTGCCCAGTAAGAAACAGGCTGGGGACCCAACCTCATGGGAATCCCTTTTGATTCCAGGTGGTTAAATCAGACATCAGCTAACAATTTGCTCCAGGCTAGAAAGATGGGCAAGGGACAAGCTGACAAGATACGTCCAGGGACACACCAAAGATTTGCTTCTGTGGAGACTCCAGCTCTCTTCAAATCACCTAATTATGATTGCTTCAAAGAGAACATAGAGATTTGGGTATTAATGGGACGGTGTTGAGGGATGCATTTGAAATTTAAGGTTGTTCTACTTGCGATTAGCCCCAGTGAGGCTGGGGGCAGGGAAGCTTCTCCATGTACTTTTCCTTTGGGTACAAGGACAGCCAATCTAGCCACACAGGAGGGGCAACAAGTGATAAAAATGACTGAAAATGTAAAGGACCCCATAAATTCTGACAAATTCAAATTTAAGGTCCATCGATGGCTTCATAACATCTATCTGACTCCTTGTACTGAAAGTGCCCACTTGTCATAGTTGATGCTGGTGGCCTAAAGTAATTATCCTTGAAAATGTCCATTTGGGTGATAAAATATCACACCCCTATCTGTACGACCGTGTCCAACACAAAAAGCCAGGACAGCGGGATCCAAGCTTCAGACACCTCAAATCTGGTTATGGGGCACGTGTTGTCCTACCTCATGGGCCTGGGCTATTCAATTAACCTCTCAGGGCCTTTGGGTGGTGACCGAGAGTGAAATTTGTGGCCAGCGACTTTTCTGAGCAATGACAAATAGAATAAGCTCAGAGAGAACAGCGGAGCAGGAAGCAACGCCAAGGGATTGCTTGGAGCCAGAAAGAGACTTGCAAAAATCATGCCAGTGCCATCCATCTGCCCTCACCCTCTGTTGTTTTGGAGAAATCCAGCAAATTAAACCTGCTGTGGTAAATGTATCCCCAAGAGCCAATGGCCTGGAGATGTGGGCTTTCTGCCAAGTGGAATCTGACCTATCCATCAGTCTGGAGCTCTCTGCCTGTTTACAATAACGGAGCTCCTAGTGAGTCTTGTTCCCTGTAAACACGGCCCAGAAAGGTGTCGGCACTGGATGCCAAAGATGCCTCTGAACTTGGACACTTGCCAGCTCCTCAGCTGCTTCACGGAAAAGGACAAGGTATGGGCAGCCCCAGGATCTGGGGTTTTGGGTGGGGTGTGGCTGGTTTCAGCATCTCTGAGCAGGCTGGAAAGTCTGTCCTTTTCTGCACCGACTGCCCCCCAACCCCAGCAGCCAGCCAGGACTCAATTTTATTTGGATCAAGTCTAACAGCCTGGGGTGGGGGCTGGGGTGCTGGGGGTCTGGAGGGCTGGAAGGGCAGGGCAAAAACACTGCTGTCCCAATCTCAGGCCTCTGCTAAAAGACTTGGATGTACAGGAGGAGCTGGGAAAGGCTTCCCCTTTCCCTGAGCCTCCCATGGGCCACGCCCACCCTCTTTGACTCCTCTCTGCCCAACCCCGACCCAGCCCACTGTCTCCAGCCTGAAGCTGCTGTGGGAAGTTTCTTCCCATTCACCCTGGGCCAGATCTGGAATCACATCCAGAGCAGGCCTCATGTGTTTGGTGAAAAACACAGAACTCTGTGGCATCCATGTCGTTGGAAAATTTGCCACACATGAGCCCAGGAATCTGCCATAGACCAAACTCGAATGCGGCCGCACACAAGCATTAAATTGCTGCACTCCAGAATTCATTTTTCTCCCTCCTACACAGCCTCAGAGAAACTGGGACAGGGTGAGCAAAAACAGCGAGAGCCCTTTGCCAATCCTGCACTTCCAGGGAAGAGGCCAGGTGCCCCTGAGAGCGCCATAATCGTGCCTACAAAAACGTGCGGCCTGAGGGGATAGGACCTCAGAGTGTGTCCCTGCGCTGGGGCCTCCACCTGCTCGTCTCGGCAGTTTTGCGCCTTTATCTCGACAGGGCCCATGTGCTGCATTTTGACCTGGCCCCAATTCCATTTTCAGCCCTAAATATTGAGATTAAAAATTAAGGCCATAATAATTTTTAAGGCCTACTTGTGCAATAGGAACCCTGGGCCAGCGTAAATCACAGTGGGTATGTAGAGGGAACCGGTATGCCCCTGCGACCACTCCTGGGCCTTTGTAAAAGCCCCACTGAAAGGTCTATTTGAGACAAGGGGACAAAAAGCAGCCGTGAGTATGGACAAATCTCATGCAAACTGGAGGGCTTTGGAACACCTATGCCCCAGGGATTTGGGAAACTATTTGCAAAAGTATTAATTTAATTCACCGAATAGGTACCATTCACACTAACAGATACATTGTGCTATGTAATTATGAAGGTAGGTCACACTTGTGATCTCCCCTAAGCTATGGAACAGCCCTTTAAGGAAAAAATAATCCTCATTTTACACTTGAGTAAACTGAGATTCCAAAAGGCCCCATGACTTGACCCAGATGGTAGAGCTGTTGCTCCAGTGGGGGTCTCTCTAACTGTCTGCCTGGGCTTCCTTCTCCATGTCCTCGCTGACTCTTTTAGGCTGACCCTGAGCAAACTAGTATGCTAGGTTTCAAGGAATCCCAGATTAGACATAGACACAAATAACTGGCCATATAAAGCAGACGTGAGCACAGGAAAAGAGGCATAAATACATGCTGGGGAGGTTGTGTAAACAATGCAAGCACATCCTTGGGGGAGACCAGGAAACTATTTGTGACAGAGGAGGAGCTTGTAAGCTGAATGCAGAAGAAGCAGGCGGAGATAGGAGGTGGGGGGGGCCTGCGTTTAAGGGAGGCGGTAAGCCTGGGCAGGAGGTTGGAAACCTGGGGTCCAGTTGGGATTGTAGGGGGCAGGTGAGTGGTTGCAGAGAGGGTACCTGGGAGGGGGCCAGAAATAGGCTGAGCTGTCTGGTACTGTTTGAGTGCCCCATGAGGATTTTTATTTAATTTGTGAGACAGTGGAAAGCCCACCTGGAGAACAATTCTACCCATCAGCAAGAGTGGGTTGGCAACAGCTGGAGGCTGCTTGGAAGAGGGCAGCCTGAGGGTGAGGGGACAGAGAAAAGTCTGCATAACAGGCCTTCAAAGAAAAGACCACGATGACAGCTGGGAGACAGGGAGCATAGCTGACAGACGAAATGAGGTTAAGCATGATCTGGAGAAAATCAGCAAGAGAAAAGTTTGCGAGATTGTCCCCCATTGAGAGCCGAGACTGTGAAGGTGAGCCATTTCTTTTGGCAGTTTACCAAGCTCAAGGAGGACGAGTGAGCACCTGGGACTCAGACCGGTGGCTTTTCAGAACCCAAGAAAACAGAGCAGATGTGCACACCCCTGCAGGAGCCTTGGGACCCGTCAGGGTCTACACAGAATTTAGTGTAGGGAGAGTAATGCAAATTGACACCAGCAAGATCCAATAAAGAGAGGAATGTTCAGATTTGTTTAAACAAACAAACAAACAAAACCTGGCCTGTGCTCATCTATGTGTATGGAGCCAGGGCCATGGTGCCTCTCTGCCGCAGTGCCAGCACATTCCCTTCCTGCCATGAACTGCAACGCCGCACTCTCTCCCTCCTAGATGAGGAAACTGATTGAATGAGCCCCACTTTTTCCTGGCATCTCTGACAGCTGCTATTATTTGAAATCACACCAGCTCTGGGTAAGCCATAGGCCCAGACTACCACTTGGATGCTGAACACAGGAGGAGGAAAAGGTGAGCCGAGACACCAAACTATAGCTAATAGCCTGAATGCAGGTTACAGGAGAGCATACAGCAGTGGTTGATGCTGGTGCAGGCTCACATGCACACAGACACACACACTCATGCACAGACACGTGCATGTGCACATGTGACAGCACACACATGTCCACATCATCACACATGCAACACATGCAAAGCTTATGTACATGCAAACTTGCCTGCACATGCATATCCACACCATCCCTCACCCCTGAAATGGCCCCAGTTCTCTAAACCAGTAAAATTACATCTTGATGCCAGGATAAAAATTAACAGAGAAATGTCTTGTTTTCCTTGGAAACACTCTCTACTGGTAATTGCATGTGGAAGCATAGAGTTAATCTTATGTGAAGTCACTTCTATTAAAACATTCTTTAATGTCCTGATTTAACTTCATATTCCTTGACATTGTGCTAATCTCATCTCATTCTCTTTACTAAGCTTATTTTAAACAAGATCAGCATGAGGCAAAGTCCTTCGTTTTAAACAATAACAACAGCTATGATAATAATGATCTATCTATCACAGAAACAAACTCGAAGAGTGCCCAGTACAAACCCCCCATGCTTACAGGTCAAGAGACAGAGACCAGAGAGAAAAAAATGACTAGCCCTGGGCAGAAAGTTTTCCCAACAGAAAGGACGAGGGTTGAGGGAATTGTGGTGAGCTTTGGAACATAAGTCCATCACAAAGATTGTTTCTTTGGAGAGGAGGAAGGCAGCAGCTCCTTTAGGAGGACTGCTGGGCGACCAGAGTGGCCCAAGAGCTGCAGAGCAGGTAAACACATGTTAAGCTTCCTTTCCTGCAAAAAAAAAATATGATTTAATAGTATTTGAAAAAGAAAATTTAGATGTTTGGGATTCCCCCCACTGGCAACAGCAGCCCTCCAGAGATAAATATCGTGGAAATAAAAATTCTTACATCACTTTTCAAATGAAAACCGGGGAATGTAGTCTGATAAGTAAATACAGGAATTAAGGTAATTTGTCCCACACACAGCACACTTAATAAAATACTTTTAAGAAATAGAGAGGCATACATGGTGTGTATGTGTGTCTCCACAATATATGTATTCATAATAAATGTACATGTAGTTTGAAAGAGTCTGTCTTATGCACATTATCCTTCCTGGGCCAGGGAGTGATTAAATTGACCTTCTATTGTAATGTTCTTGTTGTTCCTTTTCATAAAAGCCTTGATTTAATAATTGAATTAATTATCATTTTATGCAGGGAGAGATTCAGATGGAAACCATGTGTTTGCTGAATCCCAGCTGGAAGAGCAGCTCTTCCTTCTCAGAGTAAGCTTTGGGTCTTTCTGTGTTTGAACAAAACACAAAACAAAACACATATTTTTGAAAAATGGTATTTTGACTCATTTCTAAGTCTTCCCTGAATTATATTGCAATGTATTGAATATTCTGTTTAACCATCAGGCAGGAAATGTTTCCTGTTTTCATAATGACATCAGGGCTTATATATGAGGTTGGTCTTAAAGTTTTCTTTTTTTGAACACTCAGCCTCAATTTTCTTCAAGACAGCCAGTTACAGTCAATTGAGCATCAAAGACTAAAATTTCTGGTTTCGATTCAGGCTCAGTAGCAACCTAAATACTTTCTAACATTTACTCCAAACATGTTTGAGAGGTAACAGCCCTTAATCAGAATGGTGGGGTCTTCCCAGAGGTAGATCCCTGACCAAATCTGGAAAACATAGAGGGGAGTTCCAGAAGGTTGGGGTGGTTCAAAAATTAAATCATACATCATCTGAAGTAAAATCAAAATAGAGTAAAAGAAATGTAGAGATCCAACTCTGGTTCTATCACTGATGAGCTGCCTCTTCAGTGAGTTCATCAGCTGTTAAAATGAACTTTCATCTGTCCCTGCTACGAGATTCTTTTCTAGAACAGAGAGAGAGACTGAACCTGCAGTCACGTGAAAATTCCTGCCCCACCCATTACTGCAGAGGACAAGGCTCTCCTCCCCAGATATGATCCCCGTGGGCTACTCCTGCAACCTAAGGTGGTGGTTACATGGTAGGCCAGTTTGAAAATATTATGTACCCCAGAAAAACCAGGTTTTAATCCTGATCCAGCCTTGTGGAGGCAGCCGTTTCTTTTAATCTTGATTCAATAATCTTTTGATTTGATTGTCTCCATGGAGATGTGACATGCCTAATTGCAGGTATTAAATTTATATTAGAGGGAGATGTGACTCCACCCATTCCAGGTGGGTCTTGACTAGGTTACTGGAATCCTTTAAAAGAGGAATCTGTTTGGAGAGAGCCAGAAACGACAGAAGCCTCAGAGCCGACAGAAACCTCACAGCAGAGCTGACGCCAATGCAGACACATGGAGAACAGAGACACAGATGTTTGTAGATGTTGGAGCCCAGCAGACGTTACCGTGAGATGTTAAGCAAGCCAGAACCTGGAGAGGCAGATGCCAGTCGTGTGACTACTCAGCTGACAAAGATGTTCCCAACCCATGCATCTTCCTTGAATTAAGGTAACCTCTTGTTGGTGCCTTCATTTGGACACTTTAGCTTTCTTAGAACTGTAAACTTGTAACTTATTAAACTCCCCTTTTGTAAAAGCCTTTCCAGTTCTGGTATATTGCATTCCAGCAGCTTCCAAACACTCACACAGGCATGGATGTTCCTTCCAGTGCCTTCCACAAGCTGCGGCAGCTAGGGTAGATTAAGGAGCCACAGGGCCGCCTTAGGTAGGCAGGCTGAGATGTTTAGGATCCTCTTCTTTGTCATTCTGCATCTATTCAAATCACCTTGCTTCTTTCTTTCCAGACTATAGCTCCCTGCCCCCTCACTTTATCAAAATGTTGAAACATACATACTTTTTTAAATATTTTAAAAATTATTTTAAAAGAAGCTATAAGATTTTCAAAGAGCTCAGCTTGTGGAGGAGACAGCAAGCTTATGAGGAAAAAAAAAAAAGAAAATGCAGACCAGGCTATGGAAGGCACAGAGCGGGTGTTAATAGCTAACCAGCCTCATGCACACTCCTGCTATACCCTCCATCTCACGCCCGTCCTTTGTTTTCTGGGCTGCTGTCACTTTGTATGACAGCCCAGTCCCCTCACCTTGGAAGGGCTGAACGTCATATTTGCCCGACCTTTTCCCTTTGGTGTACTTATCAAATATCTGCAGTGAGATGTGGTAGGGTATTACCACACACTCCATGATTCATGGAGCTGAATTGCCCAGGGAAACAGTCATTGAGGAAAGGAAATGTGCAGGAAGCCTTATTTACCCACTCCTTTTGGGCAGTGAATCTCAACCCTGGCAGTGTGTTTCAATCACACAGGGAGTGTTTTCAAATTACTGATGCCTGCTTCAACAAACTAGAAAACTGGACATCCACGAGCAAATGAATGACACTAGACCCCTAACTCACACCGTTAACAAAAAATTAACTCAAAATTGTCAAAGGCATTCATTTAAAAGCTAAAACTATAAAACTCTTAGAAGAAAACAAAGAGAAATCTTCATGACCTTGGATTAAGTAATGGCTTCCTAAATATGAGACCAAAGGCACAGGCAACAAAATTTTTAAAAAAAGATAATTTTAACTTTGTCAAAATTTAAACGATTTGTACATCAAAGGCACCATCAAGCGAGTGAGAAGATCACCCGTGGGATGAGAGAAAATATTTGAAAACCCCATATCCGACAAGGATTTCATATTCAGAATATAAATAACTGCTACAACTCAACAACAAAAAAGATGAATGACTCAAATTAAAATGGGCAAAGGACTTAAATAGACTTTCTCCAAACAATATACACACATGGCCAATAAGTACATGAAAACATCCTCGACATCATTAATCACTAGGGAAATGAAAATCAAAACCACAATAAAAACTTCACACCCACTAGGATGGCTATTATATATACAAGTATAGATATAGATATATAAAATGGAAAATAACTAAGGCTGACAAGGATGCAGAGATATAGGAACCCTTACACATTGCTGCTAGGGATATAAAAATGTATAGCCACTGTGGAAAACAGTTGGGGGATTGCTCAAAATGCTAAGCATAGAATTACCATAGGACCTGGCGATTGCTAGGTTTATACCCAAAAGAATTGACACCAGGACTCAAACAGGTACTTTTGTACACCAATATTCATAGCAGCATTAATTGTAATAGCTGGAAGATAGAGGCAACCCAAGTGTCCATCAACAGATGAGTGGATAAACAAAATATTGAATATCATAGAATGGAATACCACTCAGTTTTTTAAAGGAATGACGTTCTGATACATGCTACAACATGGATGCATCATGAAAATATTAGGCTGAGTGAAATGGAGTAAGACACAAAGAGACAAATATTGTAGATTTCACTTATAGGAAATGTCTAGAAAAGGCAAATTCATAGAGACAGAAAAGTAGATTACAGGATACCAGAGACCAGGGGAGGGAGGGAATACAGAGTTCTTGTTTAGTAGGTACAGAGTTTCTGTTTGGGTTGAAAAAGGCATTTTAGAAATAGAAGGTAATGATAGTCACACAACAATGTGAATGTAATTAAGGTCACTGAATTGCACAATTAAAAATGGTTAAATGGCAAATCTTATGTTAAACATATTTTTACCATAGTCGAAAAATAAATAAATTCCAGTTCTGTTTTTTAAAATTCCTATGTTAAGCCCAAAATTTGCTGTATTATTTTCTTTTGGGGGGGCTGGGGCTGGAGAATATAATCTTTACCAATTCCAGAAATTCCTTTTTATTTCTTGAAAAAAAAAAAAAAAGTACAGATGCCTGGCTGTACCCAAGACTTGGATCTAATTGTTTTCCAGGAGATACTTCTGGATTTCCCTACAGTCCTTTAAGGCTTAAAACTACAGCTGCTTGCCGGAGAGGGATCCCACAAGTTCACTAGGTCAAGGAGACAAGCTTTTCACCCCAAGCTGTCAGCATAGCTTAGGAAAAACATCCAGATCTATTGATAATTTAGAAGTCACAAAAGTAGGGTAACTAACTAGAAGTCAAACTTAAAGTTTCCTAGAATCACTGCTGGAAGATTTAAAAGACAGATTGGCTAGAGCTTCAGACTAGAAGTGGATTTTTTAAAATTTACTTTTCTTAGAATTATCCAGGAAGGTCTTTGTTTTGGAATATGATCCAAAACTTATATTTTCTTTGGGCTCCACATTCAAGCAGCTTCCTTAGTGGCAGCTGAGATTGCATGTGCTTCCTTTCACAGTAAGCCTTCTTATTTCCTTTTCAGACTTTCTTCCCAAGCCCCAGGTTTTGACAGCAGCCAGACCTTGACCCCTGAGCCTCTCCCCTCTCCGCCCCCATTACTGGACTCCCAGCCACTACTTGACTTACTGCACAGGTTTAGCATCTCACACAAACCTATGCTTTCTTCTGGCTAATTAGATTAACTAACCACACTGTTGTAATGGGGAATAATGAGCTATTAAGTTACCCCCCTCGATAACTGACAACATGCATCAAAAGCCTCCATATCATTTATGTCCCTTCATCCAGCAATCCTTGAATGTCAGAAAAGTTTATCTGTAAAGATGTTCCCTTTACAGCATGAGCAATTTATAGCGAAAACGTTTTGAAAATATTTGACAGGTGATTACACAAACAAGAAAAATAGAGTTCCCATCATGGTCCTAAGGAAAGGGAAATGGGAATACCTCGTGGGACAGAGGAACCGGTGACGCAGGAAATTTGGGGGGAAGAAGTAATATAGACCTTTTGCCATTACTTGGGCAGTTGGGATGGGGAGAAGTCTGGTGAGCTGGATTGGGAGAAATAGTCAGATACTTATGCTCTGTTCTTACTATTTGATACCAAAATTCTGGAATAGGGCATGTTAAATGGGTGAGATGAAGGGAAAGAGAAGGACACCAGCATTCAAGGTCACCTAGCTTGGTGGCTCCTACATGCATCAAGAAGAAGTTTCTTATCAGCCACATCTAACTGGTGGGCTAACTCAGTCTTTGCTGTTGGAGGAGGCTAGGGAAAGGACCCTGATGCATTTCCTGAAATCCTTAGCTCAGAGAATTTAGAGGTTTCTGCATGTTCGTGTGTGGGCACAGAATATTTGTGACTGGCAGGGGCCTTGGTTCAGGTCAGAAAGTGACAGTTTGCTGGGATTTTAAGACAAGACACAAATGGCAGGAAAGAAACCCACAAAACTCAGTGGTGGAAGCCACAAGATAGCTCAAAGGCCATATGAGACTGTCATAACTCAGCAAATGGCAAGTCAAAAACAAATCCAGACCTGTCACTCTTCACTAGAGAGCTGTGAGGGTGCAGCATGCACATGGACCCAAGATTTTAGAAAAGCTCCCCACTCTTCCTAGAATCCAGATACAGCCTTAGCAAACACTGAAGAGAGAAAGAGGACCTGAAAAATTGAACACTTACCCAAAAAATCTGGCCTATCATGTACTACTGAACCTGGAAGTAACTGAAAGAATTTTCATTTTCTTTACACGATAGGGTTGAAGGCAAGAGAGCAGGTTTGGATCACTGATTTTCTTTACTTGTATGAATAGTGTTGTATTAAATTTTTTATCTGACTATATTTACCATACACCTTTTTTTATCCTCAAAGCTGGAGATTGGAAAAGTCTTCTTCAAAGACCTAAATGAGAGAAAACTGATCATCAAATACTGGTATTTAGGCAGCTACAGCCGGTGGTCTGCCCACTGTCCTGCAATAAAAATCACTGATTGGCAAACTCCAGTCCTCACAAAGAGAACTTCTGACCCCTTTTTACTGCATCTCTACCAAATATGGATGGAAAAACAAATGTTTGAGGAAAGCTTCCAATGGGATACAGAAACAGAAAAATGGGACTCAGAGAAATCAGAAATGTTGGAGAAGCAACCATCATACAACTGGCTGCCCCTCCCTGGACTTTCCCAGCCAGAACCCTGGGCTCAGCACTTTTCCTTATGTAGACGTTCAGCATCAAGCCAGTGGCTTGACCTAAACTCTTCTTCCATATAGGGTAATCTTTCCCTGTTCCTGCTGTATAATGAACTTCTATGTATCGCTTAAGTGTGTGTGGCATATGTACACCTGTGCCTGGTAGGAAGGAAACAGTGTCTTCCCCGCTGCAACACAAGCAGGATGTGTGCAGTCTATTACCCAGAATTGGCTGTTGGGAGGGACCTGCCTGCCATGAGAGACCAATGCCCACTATTGAAGCTGACCTTGCTCTGTCTCTTCTTTATGTGAGTAAAGTGTTGTTCTAATCAGTTCCAACAGTGCTTGTGTATATTATGTCTTCCTTGGCGGCTGAGATACAGCAGTCCATCAGAGACGGCAAAAGTGTCTGGACCCCTATTCTTGGCAACTGGCATGTCTTTCCTTTCTCCACGTGGTGGACCTTCTGCCCTAGTGGTAGCCCAGGATTTTGATGCGGCAAGAGACAATGCAAACAGTGGGGGGAAACACCAAAAAATAATTAAAGTCATCAAGGAGAAAAAAGAAGATATTTTATCCTTGAAACAAGGACAGATTTGTGTCCATAAAAGAAACAAACAGAGCTCAAGAAAAAACACAGAAATTAAAAACATGCCAGCTGATTTCTGGTCAATGAAGATGGAGGCATAATATGCTACAGAGTGCATTCCCCGACAGAAGCTCTGAACAACTAGCAAAAACAGGCAGAGCCGTCTTCCTAAAAAAAAAAAAATCTCTGGAAAACAGTTAAAGGATTGTAGTAACTGAACAAGTGCTGAATAAAGAAAATGCAGCTTTAAAAATGGTATAAGACCCTAGTCCTCCTGCAAGTCCTTTCTGGCATGATGTGTAGCCAGTTTGCACTTCCATTGTGGGTTTCTGACCCTGTTGCAGGGGGAGCAAAGTCGCCCCTATGTGCATGCTGGGGTGTCTGTGTGTCCATGCCAATCTACTGGGTGACAGCCTGAAATACTGAACCAGGAAATCTATCACTAGCTCATCCTCCCAGAACTTGCTCTGCAAGCAGATGTAGCATGTGGGACAGCTAAAGCTGTATAAGAAACAATTAAGTTAAAGTGGCCTGGGGTAAATGATTATCAGTTTTAAGACATCATGCAATCCAGTACCCAGGAGGAGGAAAAAGTTGATTTCATAGGGATTGGAGGGAACATTCAGATTCCTGGAAATGAAGGAATGCCTATAGCCATGAACATATACTAGAGGACCCTGCACTTCATTTTTGCCTTAGTCTGATCTTCTTGATAGGAAAGCTAAACTCTGAAAGGACCAACCAACTCAAAGACCAACTTTGCAGAGTTGCAACCAACTAACTTGCAAAGACTGTGAAAGGTGTTTCTTTGCATTGGTTTGTTTGTTTGTTTTTGTTATTTTCAGACCTTTAAGAAAATATTTGTCATATCACTGGCAGGAAACAAACAAAAAATAGACAGCTCAGAGACTATATCCCAGAGCTAAAACACTACAGTATTAAAATATATAATGTGCATCAAAAGATTAGAATACAAACAAAGAAGCAGGAAATGAGGGTTCATCTATAGTAACAAGAAAAAATTCAGAAACCATCAATAAAGAAGATCAGACTTAGGATATGCCAGAAAAAGATTAAAAAAAAAAAAGATCTAAATTCAAAGACAAATAAGTTGAAAGTGAAAGGATGGAAAAAATTTTACCCTGCAAATGGTAACCAAAAGAGAACTGAGGTAATTACACTATTATCAGATAAATATACTTTAAGGCAAAAACTGTGATGAGGGACAAAGAAATTCATTATATACTGACAAAGAGGTCAATTTAACAAGAAAACCTAACAATTATAAATACATATGCATATAAATACAGAGCACTCAAAATGTATGAAGCAAATATTGACCGATTTGAAGGGAGAAATAGGTGATCCTACATAAATAGTGGATATTTCCAACAGTGGATAGAACATCTAGACAGATGATCAATAAGGAAATAGAAAACTTGTATGACACTTGAGCTGGTTTGAATCTTTTGCGTACCCGAGAAAAGCCAAGTTCTTCCTTCCTCATTAAATATTGCTGGGTGGAATCTTTCCTATTGTCATCTTGGAGATGAGACCCACCCAGTTGTGGGTGGTAACTTTTGATTAGATGATTTCCATGGAGATATCTTTCTACCCATTTAAGGCGGTGTTGCTTACTGGAGCCCTCTAAAAGGGAACCATTTTGGAAAAAGCTTTAGAGCCTATGCAGTCAGAGACCTTTGGAGATGAAGAAGGAAAATACTTCTGGGGGAGTTTCATGAAACAAGAAGCCTGGAGAGAAAGCTAGTAGATGTTGCCACGTTCACCATATGCCTTTCCGGTAGAAAGAGAAACCCTGAACGTCATTGGCCTTCTTGAACCAAGGTTGTCTTTCCCTGGATGACTTAAATTGACATTTCCATAGGCTTGTTTTAATTTGGACATTTTCCCAGCCTTAGAACATGTAACTTGCAACTTAACAAATTCCCCTTTTTAAAACCTATTCCATTTCTGGAATATCACATTCTAGCAGCTTGCAGACTAGAACAATACTGTAAATCAAATAGAACTAAAATACACATAGATCAATTCACCAAACAGTATTAGAATACATATTCTTTTCTAATGTACATGGTTCATTCTCCAGGATAGACCATACGATAAGTCACACACAAAAAAGTACCAATAAATATAAAATGTTAAAATCATAGAAGACATCTTCCCCAATGCCAATGGATTAAGGCAAAAAAAAATCAATTGGAGGAGAATTGGAAAATTCACAAATATGTAGAAATTGAACAACACACCCTTAAACAACCAATGGGACAAAGAAAGAATCCCAAGGGGAATTGGGAAATTTCTTGAGGTGAATCAAAATGAAATACAATCAAAATGTATGGGATGCAACAAAGGCAGGGCACAGGGAGAATCAAAGCTCTGAGTGATTCCATTACAAAAGAAGAAAGATCTCAAATCAGAGACATAACCTCACAACTAAAGAATCTGGAAAATAAAAGTAAGCTGAACCCAAAGTGAGCAGAAGGAAGGAAATCTAAAATATTACAAATGAAATAGAGAATAAAAAACAATAGAGAGAATCAACAAAACCAAAAGTTGGTTCTTTGAAAAGATAAAAAAAAAAAAGACAACCCTTTAGCTAGACAGACGAAGAAAAAAGAGAGAGGATGCAAATAACTAAAATCAGAAATGAAAAGGAAGATGTTACTACTAACCTCATAAAAATAAAAAGGAATATAAGAAAATATGAACAACTGTACACCAACACATTAGAAAACTGAGATGAAATGGACAAATTCCTAGAAAAACACCAACTATCTACACTGACTCAAGAAGTAATAGAGGGCGGGCCACGGTGGCTCAGCAGGCAAGAATGCTTGCCTGCCATGCCAGAGGACCCAGGTTTGATTCCTGGTGTCTGCCCATGTAAAAAAAAAAAAAGAAGTAATAGATTATTTCAGCACACCAAGTACAGAAAATGGCTTTTTCAACAAAGAAAAGCTCAGTACTAGATGGTTTCATTGATGAATTTTACCAAACATTCCAACAATAGCAACACCAATTCGGCTCAAACACCTCCAAAAAGTTGAAGAAGGATAACTCCCTAACTATTATATGAGGGTACTATTATCCTAATACCAAATCCAAATGAAGATACTACATGAGAAAAACATTACGGACCAATATTCCTCATGAACATAGATGCAAAAATCCTCAATAAATGCTTGAAAACCAAACCCAACAGCATATGAAAAGAATTATATGCCAAGACCAAATGGACTTATCCCAGTTATGCAAGGATGGCTAAACCTATGAAAACTGATTAATGTAATATTCCATATTAGTTGAACAAAAAGGGAAAAAACACACGATCACCTCAGTTAACACAGAAAAGGCATTTGACAAAATCCAGCAACTCCTTCTTGATAAAAATACTCAGAAAATTATGAATAGAAGGAAACTTGCTCAATATGATAAAGGGCATATATGAAAAACCAACAGCTGACATCATACTTAATGGTGAAAGACCGAAAGCTTTCCCTCTAAGATCAGGAACAAGATAAGGATGTCCACTGTCACCTCTGCAATTCAACATTGTACTGGAAGTAATAGCCACAGTAAATAGGCAAGAAAAAAATAAAAGGCATCCAGATTGGAAAGCAAGAAGTAAAACTTTATTTATTTGCAGATGACGTGATCCCATATATAGAAAATCCTGAAAAATCCACAATGAAGCTACTAGAGTTAATAAACAAATCCAGTAAAGTGGCAAGGCAGAAGATCAACAAGCAAATATTAATGGAGTTCCTCCATACTAGTAATGAAGAAATCAAGAAAAAAAATACATTAACAAGTAGCAATTAAAACAATCAATAATAAATTTAGCCAAGGATGTAAAGGATTTACAGATGGAAAACTACAAAACATTGTTAAAATAAATTACAGAATACCTAAATAAATGGAAGGACATTCTGAATTCATTGATTAGAAGGCTGAATACTGTTGATGTCAAATCTACCCAAAGCAAATCACAGATTTAATGCATTTCCACATTAAATTCCAAGGGATTTCCTTTCAGAAATGGAAAAGCCAAATATCAAGTTTATATGGAAGAGTAAAGGGCCCTAAATATGCAAGATAAACATCTTGGAAAAGTAGAACAAAATTGGAGGACTCACATGTCCTGATTTTTAAACATATTACAAAGCTATAGTAACCAAAACAGCATGTTCCTACCACAAGGACACTCATATAATCCATGTAAAAGTATTCAGAGTTCAAAAATAAACCGTTACACTTATGGTCAGTTGATTTTTGATAAGGGCGCCAAGTCCATTCAAGGGGTTAAGAACAATCTTTTCAACAAATGGTGCTGGGAAAACTGGATGTCCACAAATTAAAGAATGAAGGTTAAGCCCTACTTCACACTATATTAAAAAAAGCAACTCAAAATGAATCAAAGAACTAAACATAAAAGCCAAAAACTATAAAACTCCTAGTGGAAAACATAGGGAAGCATTTTCAGGACTTTGTCTTAGGCAGTAGTAGTTTCTTAGACTACTACTAAGCATGAGCAACAAAAAAAAGATAGATAAATAGGACCTCATCAAAATTTAAAACTTTGGAGCACCAAAGGATTTTGTCATGAAAGTGAAAAGACAACCTATAGGGGAAATAGTAGAATAGGAGAAAATATTTGGAAACCACGTATCCAATAAGGGTTTATTATCCAGAAATCTACATAATCATACAATCCAAAACAAAAAGACAAGCAACCTAAATCAAAAATGGGTAAAAGACTCGAATAAACATTTCCCCAAAAGATATATAAACAGCTAATAAGCTCATGAAAAGACCTTTAGTCATTAGGAAAATGCAAATCACCACAATGAGATACATTTTCATATCTACTAAAATGGCTACTATTAAAACATGAAAAACAACAAGTGTTGGAGAAGCTATGGAGAAATAGGAACACTCATTTGCTGTTGGTGTTGGGAATGTAAAATGGTACAGCCACTGTGGAAGACAGTTTGATTGTTTTTCAGAAAGTTCGATATAAAATTACCATATGACCTGGTAATGCCACTTCTAAGTATATACCCAAAGAATTGAAAGGAGGGGCTCAAACAGATATTTGCACATTGATGTTCATAGTGGCATTATTCACAATTGCCAAACGATGGAAGCAACCCAAATGCCCATCAACAAATGAATAGTTAAACAAAATGTGATATATATGCACATGATGGAATATTATTCAGCTGTAAAAAGGAATGAATTTCTGATACATGTGACAGCATAGATGAACCTCAAAGACATCATGTTGAACAAAATAAAGCAGTCACAAAAAGACAAATAGTGTATGCTATCACTGACGTGAAATAATTAGAATAAGAAAAATCATAGATTCAGAAAGTAGAATGCAGGTTACCAGGGACCAGGCTGGAGTGAGGTAGGGAATGTAAAGTTAATGCTTAATTGGTACAGAGTTTCTGTTTGATGTGATGGAAAAGTTTTGGTAATGGATGGTGATAATAGTAGCACAACATTGTGAACTAATAAACACCATTGAATTATATATTTGAATGTGGTTAAAAGGGAAATTTTAGATATTATATATAATAAATTAGAATAATTTTTTTAAAGCTATAGGATTGTATAGCACAAACAGTGAACCCTAATGTAAACTATGGACTTTTAGTTAATAGCACAATTATTACAGTATTATTTCATCAGTTGTTAACAGTCTTAATAGGGAAAACTGTGTATGAGAAGTAACCAGGAACCCTATTTTCTGCAAGATTTCTCTGTAAACCTACAAATGCTCTAATAAAACAGACAAACAAACAAATAAATAAATATGACTGCTGAAATTCAATGAGGTAAGAAGATGAAATCAAGTAAATTTCCCAGAAAACTAAAAAAAAATAATAATAAACAGAAAGAATAAGACAGAAAGAGAAGGTAATCACATCAGTTTAGGAAATTGTATTAGTTGTCCATCACTAAATAATAAATTACAACAAAATTTAGGAGCTTAAACCAACAATAAGTATTTATTACCTCTCAGTTTTTGTGAGTCACCCAGGGGCTCAGGGCCTGTGGGATGCTGGTTGAGATTGTGTCATCTGAAGGTTTGACTAGCGCTGGAGGTTCTGCCTCCAAGAAGGCAGCTCCTTGCTGGTGGTTGGGAGGAGGTTCCATTCCTGTGGTGTGGACCTCTCGGTAGAGCTGCTTGAGAGTCCTTAGGACACTTCAGAAAACTTTCCCAGAGCAAGTGGTTCCAGAGAGAGCAGTGAAGAAGCCACCGTGCTTGTTAAGACCGAGTCTTAGAAGGACACACTGTCACTTCCACCCTATTTTGCTTGTTGGAAGTGGGGCACAATCTGGCCCCAATCAAGAGGAATAATTTAGGGGGGTGACAAGGAGCTGGCTCTTGGTGGTGCCAGCAGGTGGGAGGTGTGTCAGGAAAAACCCAGTTCAGACCTTAGACCATCATGGGTTAGAATTCTGGCTTCTCAAGGAACCTCTCCTCAGTTTCCTCATCTGTGAAATAGGAAAGATACTGCTATTGTGCAGAGTGTTGTAAAGTTGAGAATCTATTTAAAGTGATCAGCACACAGTGCGTGCCTGATAAATCAGTTATGATTAATATTGAGATGCCTGTGGATGAAATGGAGAGGATATGATTTGCTCTGAAGTCCTGACTTAGTCCCAAACCAGAATTCAGAAAAGCAGTAAAATCCCCTCTGGGTGACTCAGAACTGGACAGCCAAACAAGCGGAATGCACTCTTCTACCACGTCTGAATAACAAGAGAAATTCTGCAGAAAGCTCAGCAGAATCTCCTGGAATATGGGGTTTTATGCATTTGGAGGAAACTTCTCAGCTCATGAAACGTCATGTTTTGGGGTTTTGGTTCTTGGGAGGTCGTTACCTAAATCTAGGAGAAGGAATATGCTTGAACTTCCAAACTCATAGCAGCATGATTTACAGAGAAAAGGGAAGAAGGCTTCAACTCCAAAAAACGTTTGGCATCCACCAGTAAATACAGGCCTACCTGGTTTTCCATCCACCTTTCAGTATGAGAAACGCATCTCTATTTGTAACCTCCCTGGCACAGCTTTTTCTGGTGCTGCTGGTTCTGGCTATTGCAGTATATTACAAAGGATGCTAATTTAGGTCTGTGGGTGCCTCCCCACTTTTTACAACAATGATTGTTTTTGATCCTCAACCACCTTAACAGGTGGGAAGAGTGCAAACTTTTATCCTCATCTCTACAGATGAGGAAACAGAGACTTCAGACAATGAAGTGGAGTTCCTGGGATCAGCACTGAGGTCTTCTCCAGGCCAGCCCTCCCTCCATGACCTTACGATCATGTGGCACATGGCACGTGGCTCTCGATAGGACAGAAGGCACCTTCAGGCTTCAGCCCTCAGACAGTGGAGTCTGATCAGGAGCCAGGGCCCTCTGATTTGGGATTCAGTGGACAAAGCTTGCCCCAGTGACACATCTTTGCGTATGAGCCTCAGGCCTCAGAGTGTCACGCTGGGGCGTTTTCTACATTGGCCTCATTTTCTTGCCTCTAAGATAAGAATCATTTACTTTATTAGGCTGTCATCAGGAAAGAGAACCATTTTTATTAAACCAGAAATGTGTTTGTAAGCATCCTAATATACCATAATATTCTGCCTCCACATTCATTCAGACTATTTCAACTACCAAAAACATCAAGTCCTTATTTTGTGCAGAATAAAAGATACAAAAATGGTAAGAAAAAAACATGTAAAAAGCTGGTCAAGAGAATCCGCCATCCCTTGCCCAGTTGCCCTTATTTGTCTTCCCTTTCCTCCCCCATATGCATTTCCCAGGCTCCCTTGTCAACTGGCTTCCTGCTAGATGTGGCCAATGGGAGCCTAGCAGATTAGGAGGTGGAGAGAAAGGGAAAAGTCAGGGTATTTATCCCTCTCTCTTCTGCAGGTGGCCTTCCCAGAAGAGGTTGTGTCTGCTGCAGCTCTAGCTCCCCCTGAGCAGTTGTCTTCTCCATGGACCCCTCTTCCTGAGGGGAATCCCTTGCTCCTGGGCTCTGCCTACACACCTCTCCCCTCTGCCCCCCAGCCCCAGGGACAGTAGTGCTTCCTGCTGCTGCTAACCTCTGGTGCGCCTCACCATGTCCTGTAGGCTTTTCCACCCTTCTTTCACCTCTGTGGCTAGTTCTCTACTTTCAATTCCCTCTGTTACAAAGTTCATGAAATGGGCTCTGCTTTTCCTGTATTCTGACTGACTCGTTACCCTTCAGAGAAGGCAGAGTGGAGGGAATGCCTTCACCTCAGAACTTGGGTTGGAGCAACTAGCCAGTCTCTTTGGGCTTCAGTTTCCTTTTCTGAAAAATGAAAGAATGAGTCAAGGTGACTCCTGCCATCAATAGCAGAGTTATAATTGATCAAATAGTGGGTGATTCCCCAACTGTACCAGAACCACCTCCAACTTGCACCCCTATTTCCTATAAAATGACTTTTTAAAAAGTAAATGAGAAGTTATTGGATCTTGGGCAGTGTGATAGCGGCTCGGTGGCAGAATTCTCACCTGCCATGCCAGAGACCCGGGTTGGAATCACGGTGCATGCCCATTAAAAAAAAAAAAGAAAGTTATTGGGCCTTATCAGCTCCAATTCACCAATCAACTGAAGGGAAATTTAGCAGATTTTGAGAAAATGGTAACAAATTGACTTCCTCAAAATTCTACCAGACACTATTATCTTAATTAAACCCTACAACTCTTCAGGTAAGTGTATTCAAAAATTTGTGCAACCATTACCACTATTTCACTCATAACATTTTCATCACCCCCAAAGAAACCCATATCTATTAACAGTCACTCTTCATCTACTTTCTATCTCTATAGATTTGCCTATTCTGCCCATTTCATAAAAATAAAATCATATATGATCTTTTGTGTCTGGCTTCTTTTACTTAGTATAGTGTTTTCAAAGTTGATCTGTGTTATAGCATGCATCAGTATTTCATTATTTTTTCATTCTTAAAAAAAATCCATTCATGGATATGCCACAATTTATTCGTAGATTCATCAGTTGGTGTTTCTACCTTTTGGATGTTATGAATAATGCAGCTATGAATATTCACATGCAAGTTTTTGTGCAGATATATTTTCAATTCTCTTGGGAAAATACCTCAGAGCAGAAATGCTGGGTTACATGATAACTTCATGTTTAGCACTTTGAGGAATTGCCAGACTGTTTTCTCAAAGTAGGTGCACCATTTTACATCCCCACAAGCAATGTATAAGACTGTCACCAGGGAAGAGATGAAATGGAGCCTCACCAGCACTTGTCTTTTTGCTTATAGCCATCCTAGTGGTGAAGTGGTATTTTACTGTGGTTTGATCTGCATTTCTTAATGACTAATGGTATTGAGCATCTTTTCATGTGCTTACTGACCATTTACATGTATTCTTTGGGGAAATATCTATTCAAATCCTTTGCCCATTTGTAAATGAGTTTATTGTTTTTCTTTATTGTCAAGTTGTAAGAATTCTTTTTATTTTCTGTGTATAGATCCCTTATAATATAAACTTGCAAATGTTGTCTCCAATCCTGTGGAATGTCCTTTCAATTTCTCAAGCATATCCTTTGAAACACAAAAGTTTCTAATTTATTTATTTACAAAGTCCAGTTAATCTATTTTTTATTGCTTCTGCTTTTGGTGTTATATCTTAGAAACCATCCCCTAATCTGAAGTTACAAAGGTTTACTTCTATGTTTTCTTCTAAGAGTTTCATGATTTTAACCCTTAACAACGTATTTGATCAAATTTGTGTTAATTTTTGTATATGGGGTAAGGGCCCAACTTCTTGCCTGTAGATATCCAGTTATTCTAGCACTGTTTCTTGAAAAGAATATTCTTTTTCCATTGAATTTTCTTATAATCCTTGTTAAAAACCAAATGATCATAAATGTAAAGGTGCATTCCTGGACTCTCAATTCTATTGCATAAATATATTTGTCTATCCTTATGTCAGTACCATATTGTCTTGATTACTGTGACTCTGTAGTAAATTTTGAAATTAGGATGTGCAAATCCTCCAACTTTATTCCTCCTTTTAGATTGTTCTAGGTCCCTTGCTTTTCCAAACAAATTTTAAAATCAGTTCCTCAATTTCTACAAAAATGGTAGCTGGGACTGATAGGAATTTCACTGAATCTATAGAGTACCACCATCTTAAATTATGCCTTCTGATCCATGAACATGGTATGTCTTTCCATTTATTTAATTTAAAGCTTCTTTGATTTTTTTTCAGCAGTATCTTGTAGTTTTCAGTGTACAAGTATTGCAACTCTTTTTAAAACTGTAATCCTGGTATTTTATTCTTTTTGATGGTATTGTAAATGCAAATTTTCTAAATTCATTTTTAGTGTTCATGGCTAGTGTACAGAAGTACAGTTTATTTTTATGCATTGATCATGTATTCTACAACTTTGCTAAACTCATTTATTAGTTCTCATAGTTTTTTGTGGATTTTCTGAATACGAGATCATGTCATCTGAAAATTGAGATAACTTTACTTCTTCCTTTCCAATATGGATGCCTTTTATTCCTTTTTCTTATTTAATTGCTTTTCCTAGAACTTCCAGTACCATATTGAACAGCAGTGAAAGCAGGTATCCTTGATTTGTTACTAATATTAGTAGGAAAGCTTTCCATATTTCACTACTGAGTGTGATGCTAGGTGTGGGTTTTTCACAGATGCCCTTTTCAATTGAGGAAGTTTTCATCTATTCCTAGTTTGTTGAGTGTTTTGATGTTGAAAGAATACATTTTTGTGCCTGCCCTAATCCATTGGTGTTTCAGTCCCTCCTGCTCTGAATGAATTTCTTTTTATTACCATGGAAATGTCAGCAAATAGCTGCCACATTTCACCCCTTCCCACTATGTAGCTCATTCTCTCAGATTGAAAACAAAGGAGTAAAGTTGCTTGGGAAGGTATTTAAGATGTTCCATAATGTCAGAAACATACATGATGCCAAAATTGAAAAAGCAGTGAAGGGAAATGTCAGGTGGTAAAGCAAAGTCTGTATTTTATTAATGCCAGATCTGCATTGTCACCTGTTACTCCACAGCTTATGGTGTTAGGATGCCTCTCCCCAGCCACTTGTAAGAAGTGGTGGGGAATGGGGTAATATTTTATTAACTCTGTGATCTGGAGCAAGATACTTAATCTCTCTGTACCTTGGTTTCCTCATCTGTAAAATGAGTCCAAGTGCCTAAATTATGAAAATACAAATAGCTCATGCATGTAAAGTACTTGAATTAGTGCTCAGTAAAAGGTAGCTCCTATCATTATTAAAATCATACTATTGGTACAAGCTTAGTCAAATATGAGCACGATGTCTCTACTTCATATTCCAGAGGTTAGTTGATATGTGTATGAGAAAGAAGAAGCCATTTAGGAAACAGAAGGAAAAGTTTGCTGTAGACCAATAACTGCCACTACCCCAGTTACCACTTCTTGTCAACTATTTAAATATCAACTATAATCACTGAATGTCATTTTGAAAAAGCTATTCAGAGCCACAGCTTTTTTCAACAATTTCACTACTATTTCATCTTTGACATTTCACAGAAATAAATGAATAGGAGAGGAATGCATATAGATGGTGCTTCTCAATGTTATTAACTAGGCAGAGACTGCATAAAGATATTTTATATGTCCCAAAGGAGGTGCCTCCTTCTCACACACGTGCACTCCCCTGTACAGTCATAGACCCCTGAATGCTCCATTGCTAGGCAGAGTTTGCAAGACTGGTGGGAAAATTCATTGCCAAGTCCTTGTCTCTTAAGCCTTTTTAATGCTGGAAGTGAGTAACTACTTTGCCATCTCTTTCAGGAATTTGGGCTGAACTTTTCTTGGTTTTTGTGGCAGAGACAAATAGTCATCCCTCCAAAATTCATATTCCCCTTCCATAATTTACAGTTGTCACTGGGATGTGACATATTCCCCTCTGCCAGGTGTCGCCATGTGACTGTGTTGAAACTAATAGAGCATCCATTGAGCATGTGGCTTCCTGGGCTCCTCATGCAGTGTCTCTCCAGGCTCTTTTCCCCTCCTGGGTGACATGTGTTTATCCTCCACGAGACCTTGGCATCTCGGTGCTGAGGATGGCAAAGCCTCCATCACCGATGTCCCTAAATAACTACAGGCAGGAGGGCTGCCCTGATGATCTCTCATCTACCAATACTGTTTTCAAGTGGAAAATTCTGTTGTTTTAAACTTCTGATATTTCGGTGTTCATTTGTTTCAGCTCTTCTCACATTGACAACCCCCTGAATATTTATATAATTAGGGTCATTTTAATCTCAGCATTATAAGGGGTATAAAGTTATTTCTTAAATAGATTTTTTTAAGTTAAAAAAGACATTGAATTGGAGATTGAATATGGATTAGCCAGAGTCCCCCTGATTCGGTTTAGGACCTGGGCTTATGAAGTGTATTTGTTTGTTAAGCTGCTGGAATGCAATATACCAGAAATGGAACAGCATTTAAAAAGGGAATTTAATAAGTTACGAGTTTACAGTTCTAGTGCTGAGAAATGTGGAGGGCCAGGAGCAATCAATCAGGCCCAAGCAGGAGCAATTAATCAGGCCCACGTAGGGAAAGTCCCCACAACATTGGGGCGGAATGTCCCCAAGAGTTAAACAATAGCCAATGTTAGGAAACTGAGAGAACAGGATGTGTTTTGGCAACAACTAATGGCATTTTTCTGCTTCTATGATATGCTTGCTTGCTAGCAACTGCAAAACCACAACATGATTTTAGCCTTTATAAGCACACCTTGCAAACCTCTAGGGGATGCTCTCTGAATCTTCCTTCTTGGAAGTTTCTGAGACAGTCGCCAGCCAGCTAATAAAGACTCCAAATTGGCTTGCAATTTTGAATTATGTGGTCCCTCTTTCGGTGTGCCCCACAACAAGAAAATGTCCAAACTAAGGCATACAGATAAAGACACCTTGGCTCAAGGAAGGGTGATCTGGAAAGGCACATGACTGGTATCTGCTGGTCCTTATTCCCGGTTCCACTGCTTCCAGCTTCTGATGCTAGTGGTTTCCTCTCTAAGCATCTGTGGTCATTCCCTTAGCTGCTCCAGGACAAAACTCTGGGTTTCATCTCTTAGCTTAGCATCTGCTAGGTCCAGAGGTTTCTTCTCTTTGGGTTCTGGCTATTTTGTGAGTCCTTCTTAGCACCTGAGCTATTTCTGTCTCAATCTCCAAATATCTACATCAACTCTGAAGCAACTGCTCTCCAAGTGTCTGGATCTGCTCTCTTCTGAGCTTTCTCCAAAATGTTTTCTCTTTTAAAGGACTCCAGTAAACTAATCAAGACCCACCTGAATGGATAGAGTGACATCTCCATCTAATCAAAAGGCCGTTCCCATAATCAGGTGCATCACATCTCTGTGGAGATAAGCTGATCAAAAGTTTCCACCCTACAGTATTGAATCAGGATTAGAAAGAAACAGCTGCTCCCCACCCTGCCACACATACACACACACAAGCAGAAGATTGAATCAGGATTAAAACACTGCTTTCCTGAGGTACATACTAGCTTCAAACCGACACATGGGGCTGTGTTAATTTAAGAGATTTCTACTCTTGCTATTTTCATATATGGGCACATACATGAATTTATTTATAGTTATATACATTTATGTGGATATCTCTGACCTGCTGTGCAGTAAAATGTCCACTCTTTATACATCCATTTATCAAAGGTTTACTCTATGCCAGCTACAGTCTAGGCACAGTGGGACACAAAGATCACAAGATGAGGTCCCTTGCCTCCAGGGCCTATGGAGAGCTGCAAGCCTACTTCTGCAGATGTCTCAAATGCTTAGGCCTCTCATCCACTAGGATGCATGAAGTCCAGCTCTACAGTGAATCTCCTGGATTAGATCTGTCTTCAGCACATGCTCACATTACATCTTCAGGAGAAGAGAATTCTCCATGACTGGGAACTTAGACCAGAGCCCTCCTGACAGGGAAGACCAGCCCTCACACAAATTCCCAGGAGCCCAGGAGGAAAGAACAGAAATTTGTCCAAATCTGAAGAGGAAAGAAGCCCCAGCACATGGAGCCTTTAGCACCACACCCCGTTGCTATTCCAGACTCACTGGCTATGAAAAAGCAAAGCCTGGACATTACTAGAGCTAGTTTGAGATGAAGGCTCCAAAACAAATGTTTGGAAGTAAGTCCATAACCCCCACATAACTTCAAAGGGCTGTAAGGAAACAACATTGTTAGAATTTGGTGTAAATGTATCTGAAATACATGACTTAGCTTTCTTCCAAAATAAATGTAGTTCCATGGGGGAGGAAAAACAGCTTCATGCTCTGGTGTATCTTTGTTTTTATAAACCCACAGCACTTAGGAGAAGATGTGAGGCTCTCAGACCCTCAGCAATACCAACTTTTCCTGCAGAGTTGGGCTCATCAGGCAGGGGTGTGAAGTTTGCTTTCCTGGAAGATAGAATTTCTACGTGAAATTACAGATTCTGAGGGGGTCTCTTAAAGAAAATAGAAAAACAGAGAGAGGGAGGACGGAGAAAAAAATTGAGAGTTACTCCTTAAAAGACAAGGTTTATGAAGCACACCATATCTTTTACTCGGGATTGTATGCCCAATCAAAGCTCCAAATTCATTCTGGGGGAGGGGGAACACATGAAAATGCCTAAATGAGGTAGCTTCTCTTGCAAACCAGGTGTGTATACTTGATCCAGAATTAAGCAGGACTGATGCAGTCGAACAGGACGTCTGCACTAGTTTGAAGGAAGAAAGGGCTGAAGACACAGAACAGGGCACCAGGGAACCAAACCTAGATGGTCGGCACAAATAGATAGCTATTGTCTGAGTCCACATACATGAAATAGCTAGACTATGCAGATGTAAGGAGACAAAAATTAGAGTACAGGTTACCACAGATGAAGGGAGTGGGGAGTTAATGGATAACGGGTATAGGTTTCTGTTTGAGGTGAAGGGAGAGTTCCAGTAATGGAGGTGGAGAGGGTAGAGTACCATCGTGAATGTGATTAATCCTACAGAATCCTATGCTTAAGAGTGATGACAATGAGAAAGCTTATGTTGTATATAAGTTTCCACAATTTGAAAAAAACGGCAGGGGGGCAGACAAATGAAAAGACAATTAAATGCAATATATGAGCCTGGACTGGATAAAAAAAAGTTAATTATTTCCTGTGATCTCTGGGGATAGGTTTATGGTAATATTCCAAGATTAAGGGCTATAATGTCATATTTTCCTGGAAATAAGTGTATCCACTTGGCCCCTAGAAATCTACATGCCCAACTTTCTGCAAGTGGCTTGACCCTGCATGTGGAGTACTGCCCCAAAGGATCAGGCAGAGGAAATAACTCTCTCATGCTTGTCAAATTACCAGTTGCTCCCATGTATTTTCCCCTTAAAAGGGTCCTTTGAACTCTGACCTTTCTCTGATCGTCCAAAATAGCCTTATGAATTGTTCTAAAACAAGATGATGCTTCTAGCTTTGGTCCTATAGCACACAGAACCTGGGTCCATGTCTCTTGGATCAACATGGACTCTTCCTGTCAGTAGCAGCACCTCTTTGCCTTAGGGCTTCTTCTGAAACCCAGGAAGATTGCAACCCTGGAAATGCCAGGTAAATTCACACCTCTCAGAAGTAGCCAATACTTATGACTCTTGGGTGCTTGTGCATAAATACTCCAGCTCCCTCCATTCTCAAGTGGGATAATTCTGAAGCATGTGCTTTATATACTTTCCACTTTCCTCGTGGTTTTAGGCTCCAATTGTCCAGTGTTGACTTAATAACAGCCTCCCCTTTCCTGAATCACTTCCCCACTCCCCAACTAGTGCTTCTAGGGAAACCCAGACTAAAACACACACCAAAATGCTTAGCTAAATTTACATGCTTTGACAATCTGCCTCAATTTCTAATTTTAAAGTAAGAAGGCTAAAAAAAAATTGAATTTAGGAAGTTTGAGGTAAACAGAAAAGCTCTAAGCAGACACAGAAAGATTAAATAACCCCTAGCAAACTCTTAAATCCCAAACAAAGGAGGGGGGTGAGCTAAGTATGCCACTCACCAGCCACCCTCATCATCATTCAGATTCTCTCTTTCTCTCTCTCTATGCCCTGCCTCAATATATTTATGGAACAAAGAAGTCTATTGAAGGGCCCAAAAAGTGAAAGGAAACATAATATTTGTAAGCTAATGGGTGGTCTGAGATCTGGGCTCAAAGCTATATCTTGAGTCATTTGACTCTCTAAGATCAGTCATATGTGCACCATCATCTTTAGCCAAAGTTTTTCCATTGATCAAAACTTACTTCAATCCAGCAAATTTTGAGAAGACAAGTCAGCAATTATATTTCTCCCTTTTTGGTTATTCATTTCTTTGGCAGTGTGGTTTCTAGTTTGTGTTTTCTTTTCAATTACCAGTAGTAGGAGTCATACACTGAAAGTACTGAAAGTAAAATCAGTGAGAAACATAAAGACAGAGCACACTGAGTAGAAATGAAGGTTAAAGAAAAAGAGAACCACCCTCAGGGTATCAATTCCAAGTGGCGAGAAGCCCAGCTGGGCCAGCAGGAGTAATTTATGTGGGCAATCCATCACTGAGGCCCTCAAGAAATACATGTCTTCTTCTCTTTGTCAACAGCCACCCCACTCTGATGTATCCTTCAGAGACTGTTATATTGGGTTGGGCTGGCAGCTGTTTCCCTCTTACTGCATGGTGATTTATTTGCAAAACTCTAAATCACAGACAAGCTTGAAAATCAATCAGCTGGGTAAAATACAGATGCTTCTGAAGTGTCCAGACATTATCATAAGTATATTCACATCTGGTCCATGTTTGAACATTTTTTGGCCATGATCTTAATACACCTTACTTCGTTATGAGATAAAGGGCACATAGACATTGATTATGGGTAAATTTACCCTCTTGTTTGACAAGAGTAAGCTTAGATTCAGGAAGGAGGCCTATAGGTCTCATGTTTATATGGAAATATGGCAGAAGTGCTCTCCCCTGTTAGTTGGCCACAAAACTAATGGAAAGGAGAGCCCAAACCAGGCACTTTACAGAAATAATTTAATGTAATCTTCATATCTTCAAGTTATATATTTTAATTATCATTTCATGGAAAAGAAAAATGATGACCAGAAAGGATATGTAAGTTGCCCAAGTTCATTGCTATATCCCACCATAGTGCCATGCATCAGGCACCATACTGGCACTGGAAAGCTCATGTGGGTAAGCCAGGGTCCCTGCCTTCAAGAATCACAGAATGATTCATGATAACAAAGGTATGCATGTGAAGCCTACATGTGGGTTGGGCATCCTGATTATTAAAAGTCCTCCCAGGTGATGCTAATGTGAAACTGACATTGAGAAACATTGACTAAGGTGAATCTGCCCCAACCCCATGACTGTTATCATAGATGATATTCTTGAGCTTAGTTGTAAAGGCTATAATAGGAGCTGTAGGAAGATAGAGGGGTAAGAGTAATCCAGATAGGGGTTTAGGTGTGTGAAGGTCCAAAGGAAGCAGAGAATCCAGTGTGTTGGAGGAACTGAAAGAAGTTTAACAATGCAGGAGCACAGCATGCTGGGGGAGAGCCCAGGGATAAGGTAGAGAGGCAACATGTTGAAGATCTGGAAAGCCATTGGGAGATTTTAACCAAGGACATATGGTTCATATTTTACAAAGATTATTCTGGCAATAGTGTAGAGAATAGATTATAAGGAGAAAAAGTGACTATGGAGAGGCTGCTTCAGTAGACCAGGCTAGAGACTCTGTGACCAAGACTGAGGGTAACCAGCTGCCCCAGTTTGCCTGGGAATGTTCTGATTTTAACACTGAAAGTCCCACATCCTGGGAAACTCTTCAGTTCTGGACAAACCAGTACAGAAGATCACCCTGTGTAGTGCAGAAAAGTGGCAACATGAACAGAGCAAAGCAGACAGACTTTAGAGATGTCAGAGGTGGGTTTAACAAGACTGAGTGATTTGGTAGGATTACTGAGAAGGAAGAGAGGAGGAGGAAGATCAAGGCCAACTCCCGGGTGTCTGGCTGAGTGAATGCTGAATGACTGGGAGCACTGGAGGAGCGGGGGAGGTTCAGCAGCATAGTGAACGGAGTGAGCAGAAGCATGGGCTTTGTTTCGAGCATGTTCATTTTGGGCACCTAAGAGAAAATCCAAGACGTAGATATGGTACCCAAACATCAGTAAATTTAATGACTGATTTATTAAGTACCCAGTAGGCACAAAGCATCGAGAAGTCAAGACAGAGAGGGCATCAGCCTCTATGTAGCTCTCAGTTCCAATAGGAAAGGAGACAAGCTAAACTAAATTTGACAAAAAAAATTATTTCTCAACAATACTTCACCACATTACTCTCCTGCAATACCTATATCTAGAGTAGCCAAACCTTCAGTTTCTCTAGGTTAGAACCAATTTCACCTGCTGTCCCATGTAATCATTAATAACACCTTTCACTCACAAAAATACCCCAGTTTCTATGATAAATTTTGAAATGACCTAACTATCCTCTCTGTACTACCTCAGTAATACTATTGGTTTTCTGTATCCTTTGCTGTCTCTCCACACAGGCATGGTTCAGATAGTATTGAGTACATTCTGAACAAGGAAATGAAGCAAATCTATTTCTCCACTCTACTAACCAATCTTTCCCAGAGATATATGATTAATCTGCTCTCTGGAAGTCTGCGCTGTATAGTGTGAAAATATTGATTTGACCGGGAGTCCAAAGAGCCATTTTCAACGGTGGCTCTGCCATTTCCTGGATGTCACCTCACTTACCGAAACATCAATTAATGACCTTATCTCCAAAATGGGGACAATATCTTTCTGCCATGACTATTTTGGAGCATTGCTGTGAAAAGAAAAGGTATGTGAGAATATTTCTAAGCCACAAAGTGCTACATGAGTGTAAAATTTTCTGAATATCAAAATAAAACATCCTTGGGATAGTTTATCTGATATATGATTCTTGATGATGGAAACATATGTGTTTTTAAAGTATAAATATTTAGGAGGCATGTATAATAATATACATATAGTGAATACTACTGTACATAATAAAACACTGGGTATTCATAAATAAATTATTTGATTCTCATCTAGTGTTTTAACTTTGCATAGCCATCACTCTAACTTCTGTCACAGGAAAGGATATATGTTATAGCACCTGGAACCAACCTCACCCAACTTTTCAAAATCAAATTCAAACTAATGTGTCAGAATCCATTTTGTCAACAGAAACCACCTTTTCTTAGAATGTGGTCAGTACCATGTAGCGCTCTCGGAGGTATTTGTTAACAAAGTGTCATTGAGCTTCATATGAATCTGACTCAAGTTCTGTGTTAAGCAGGAATGCGATCCAACAAGATGGCATTGCTTTGCTCAGGATAACAAACTAGTTCCTATGTGCAGGGCAAAGTGACAACAGTCTGTCAGTAATGACTAGGAATCACACTGGCAAATAATACATCACATTATGGGGCTTTTGAAATGTGAGAGTAGCTAAATGGGGCACTAGAGAAAGGCTGCATGGTCATAAAAATGGTAAGACAAACTACTGCTAATTCAGCTCATGTTATTATTTTATATAGGTGAGTTTTATGGTTTCCATTTCACCAAGAGAAAACTGTGCCTCAGAGAGGCTGTGCAGCTTGCCCATGATTGAGTAGCAAATAATTAATAGAGCCAAGTTTAAACCCCATATTCATCTAACTCCAGAATTCATATTCTTTCCAGCAAACCATGCTACTTGTCAACATTTTTCATCTTCAACATATTCATTAACCGCATAAACCCTCAGAAAGTAATTTCAATAAATGTCCCTTAGAAAGGGTTTCTGGTCACTTGGTATTTACAGAGGACTTTGGTCACTTGAGCCACTGAATCAAATAAGCAGGCTGCTGGCTATACCCACATAAACTTGGGACTTGGTGTGTCCAAGCACACACTTGCACTTACTTCAGTGGAGCCTTCTTTACCAAAAACAGCATGAATTAATGTGCGATGAGATTAAATAGTATGTTAAGGGGAATGAACGCCTTGCCATACACAGAATCAAAGAATCCATTGTATCACCACCTAATAAGCCATGGGAGGAAAAATGAATTGAAGGGCAAACTGAAGAGTCTCTGTATTGATGACGGGTTGCTCAGAGACCTAGGTTGTTAGGCACAAGCTATGACCCAATTAAACTTCCCTTACATTGGCCCAGTCTGACCTATGGGAGTTAGAAGCGATTACTAAACAATTGACACCTGCATCCAAACAAAGCTCAAGCTGGATGACCATTAGGTCTATGTATTTTGCATCACTCCTGACATTTCCTTTCAGTTTTATACTTTTAAGGGGTTCATTTGTCACGTACCTTGGTAGTGAAATGCATTGGGTACAGTGTTGTAAATTCCTTGCAAACAAATTCATATGCATGATCTCCTCTGCGGTACATGGGAGCCCATCTGTTCCAGCCTCATCTGCCAAGTCAGCCCAGGCCTGAATTAGTCAGTATCAGCTGACAAGCACTGGTCAAGATGCTTTACACCTATTTCTCAAGGCTGTTCTTGCAAAACTGGGTCACATTTCAGTATTCAGGCATTTGGAAGTCCTGTGTATAGGATTTGTGTGCACCAAGAAGGTACATGAATTCAGCCACCAAGTGGAATTCAGATAGCCTTTTGTGACAGACCAGATACTCATCTGTAGGAGCTACTAGGGGTGACTTTGACTAAAAGTAGGGAGCTGGCTGGCTGGGTGACCCCTCAGGACATGTATCAGCCAATAAAGGATAAAGAGCTTACACTGCAGATACATATTGGTGAAATGTATCATTAAAAGATTAACAGGAAAGATTGGGGGACAAAAAGACTGTATGTGTGCTTTAGAATGATTCCAGGAAGAATTACTCAATTGCAAGGGGATAAGACATGGGCGTGCATTATTCAGGAAGATTGAGAAGACTCAATTCCAAATAGTATATAGGAAAAGGATGGTTGGTGTTCTGCCAGGTGTTGTTGAACTGGGGAATGGATTGGAATAGTATTCATAGCCAACTTCCATGGATCTGTGGTTGTCTAGCTTTAATAGATAGATCCTAGAGTTCCACTGCAGGAAATGTAGCAAAGCTGACAGCTAATGTTTGGGCATTACTTTATAATTTCTAAAAGGGCATTTATATATTTTATATAATTATATAAATTATCATATTTTATACTTACATCTATGAGGAAGGTATAGCATGATTACAGGTCTAACTGCAAACAAACAAACAAAAAAATTGTGAGAGGTTTTTTGCAGTGCAGGGTAAGAGTGGGAGGGTGAGGGGTAGATAGTAAAGATGACAGACCTCAAAGACAAGTATTAGCATATGTCTCTAGAATATATTTTGATAGCCAACCTTAAAAGGGACATACTGGAAGAAACTGAACGATTGTCAAGTTTATTTTCTAGTTTTCAGGTCCTTAGAGGGGAAGTGATAAAGCCAGAGTGACATGCCGAGAGCGAGGCAGAGCTGACCAAAAACCCAGGTCTCCTAACTCCCAACCCTATGTCCTTTACATTTGCCTATAGTCTCCCTTACAGTTTTCTCATCTTTCAGTTTCATACCTCATCCTTACCAGAAACCTATTCTAAAACTAGTTGTAAGAGATCAAGAAGTAACTTTAACTTATTGCCTATGTGAAAAACACTAGAGACAGTGTTTTCACTACTAGCACTGGCTTAAAAGAATATATAGGGAAAAAAATATACTGACTCACTGACCGCTGAATTCACATCCACGTAAATATTCTATACTCCATTAATTCCAAACCACTCAAAGTCCCCAAGAGTACCATACATCTTTATGCCCTCATTTCTGTTGGGTGTCTTGTAGAAGTAGAATTGCTGGATCACAGGAAATCCTTGACAATTCCCCTCAGAGCTTATCTTCCACCCTATCACCCAACCTAACCCTTCAAGCCCAAATCTAAGTATCTTCTCACTTTCTACCCCATTAGCATTCATTTATCAGGGAGTTCTGATGACTCCAAATGTAATCTGTGCCCAGTTCTCTACATCCCACTACTTTACATCCTATCTAAGCTACCATCATCCTATACCTGGGCTACTGAAATGACCTCTTAAATATGTGCATGCTTCTACTCTTGTCCTCCCCAATCCATTCTCCAGCAGATATCAACCAGATCATGTCCTTTGTTTGCTTAAAAGTTTCCTTCAAACTTCCCATAAAATCCAGACTCCTTCCCTGGTCTGCAAAGCCCTTCTTTAATCTGACCACTAGTTACCTCTGAAACTTCATCTCTGGTGCCCTGTGCTCAGCTATCTCTGGTCTTCCTTCTGTCCATTCCCAGGGCATTGAGACAGGTTCTTACCTTCAACCAAGAAGGGAATTTCCTTGATGTTTTCATGGTTACCTCCTCCTATTCATTCAACTCTCAACCTGTAAGTTACTATGCCTGAGAAGCCTTCTCTGAATACCTAATCTAATATAGCTATACAATCACTGGCTTCATAACCTTGTTTCACTATCTTCAAGGTAATTATGGCTATTTGACATTTTTATTTCTTCCTTCCTTTCTTGCTTGTCTCCCCTCAAGAACGTATGTTCCATGAGAACAAGGAACACACTTGTCTCAGTCACCACTGTGCCCAGTGCTTGGAAAAATATCTGGCACAAAGAACGAATGTAGGCGTTTATAGCAATGGTAATGACCTCAAAAACCAACACATAGGATTGGAGAAAGCAGATCAGTACAATAACCCAAGTTATGGATCTGTCAGTCAAATGGTCACGTAATTCAGGAGGTGAGTATGTTGAGGGTGTTTGGTACAAGAATGTTGGAAATGTATGTCAGAGAATACAGGATGGATGGTAAAGGAAAGAAGCCATTAGGGAGAAAGTATGATTTGAGGGAAACTGGAGGTCTTGATATCACAGAACATTGATAGTGAGACTGTTTCAGTTTGCTAGGCTGCTTACGGCAGAATACCATGAAAATGGGTTGCTGCTGGTCTGTCCCTTCTCTTCCAGGTTTCATTGTTTTCAGTTTCTTGCTTTCATAGCTTTTTCTCTACATCTGAATTGCATTCAGACAAAGGGAAAAGAATGTATGATAGAATACAAAACTCATATTCTGTGTTGCTTCTGAAAGTTAAAATAAGCAATTTCTGGATGCCAATTTTTCATTCTATTTTCATCAGGCATTTAATGATGTAAGTAGACCACACCAATCAAAGGACAGGCCAAACTGTCCAAGATAGCTTTCTAGGGACTCATAATTAAGACACTATCGATCTTCAACTTCCTATTGCACTAAATTTTAATAATATTTTATATAAGCATAGTAAGTCTGCTATGAAAGGAGGCCCAAGATCACTCAATTCTCCTTCACTGGCTCTCTAAATCAATGCTGCTTTCTAAATCCAAAGTACACTAAAACCTTTCCTAAGTACAAATCACAGATCATTAACAGTCATTTCCAAAAATTTATTTTCACTCAGGCCAGGGGTGAATACGACTGGGATTTATTTTCGCTAACAAGTATGCAGTATTATTTCTGGATAATCGATTCTGTAATTTTGAAAGGGCCATATAAAAATAGATTTTAAATGACTGAATATGAAATGTTGCCAGTGTTGTGCAGGGTGAACATTGTGGCTTCAAGCTACTCGCCCCTTGATAACATCTCCCCCAGCACTCAAACAGGAAGCCAACACCAGGTGGCCTTGTGGCCAGCCTGGAGAAAGTTCTCTCAGCCAGACCGCACTGCCCAAGAAGGAGAGAGGAGGCTGAAGTTCTATGAACCCACGGGAGGGTAAGGATAAGAGAAGGAGGTTAAAAACAAGTAGGCCAAGAAGAATTCCCAGAGCATGGTGGAGCACAGATCTTGTCAAAGATCCGAGAAAAAAAGCAAAGAGGCTCCATTCATCTCAGCCGTACAGTAGACCCTTTTGTTTTGCTCATATGGTTTCTCTTTTATTTACATTTTGCAGAATTGGAGTTTGGGATGATGTGGGGAGAAAAGAAAAGTGGGAAAGAAAGGGGAGGGGAACAGAATGAAGAAAAGCATTTCCTTCCAACAGAAAGAGCATTTTGTTTGTGCAGGGAAATGCCCAGAGATGAATCTGTCTTCCGCAAGCAAGCAGCTCCTTTGAAAATGCCCCCTTTCCAACAGGCCAGCTCTTCACTGCAGAACACTGCTGTCAATGCAGCTTGCTTCTCAGCCAAATTTGAAACAGGAACCAGCTTAGTATCTCAGTTTACTTTTTTCCCCCATCTGAAAGTGGAATTTACCCCAGTGGCTGTTGGAGAAGCCATAAAATATCGCCAACATGGCTGCCATGGCAGATGTAAGGTCAGCCATTTTGTGTCGCCTTGCATCAGTGGCCACTGTCCACACTATAGAGTGTACTGGACATCTTGGGACCAAACCTGTCAGAGTAAATGCTCCCTCTCCAGCCATGTCTTGCCCAAAGTTTAGCACTAACTATGCCACTACTGTGGGACACTGGCCATATGCCAGCACTGGGAAAAACTCTTCCCAGATTGATCTCATTCAACATTATTGATACACACAAAGGTACAACAACCAGGGGGAAATACGTTCCCACTCTACAGATAAGGAAGATGAAACACAACAAATTTAGGTAACTTTCCCAAGGTCATAAAAGTAACAAATGGCTGAATCAGGATCTAAATTCACATCTGACTCCAGAGCCAGGGTCATCTTAAAATAGTCCTGAATTAGATGAGACAAAATGTTCAGACTAGTGAATTTGTTGGTGATGGAGGAGAGGATCAGGGGGAATAAACTGTAGGTAAGAGCAAACTTGGAATTATCACGTCACCACTGAGCCTATCCTCTTGGGTAGAGGATGAGGTGTGCCTCCCACTTCTCCCATGGCTGGGGACTGTGGCCTCTTCATATCTTATGTGTAAAATGAGACTTTAAGCTCCAAATGATCCCCTTAGGATTCCCAGCCTATTTCTGGTGGCCCAAGGCCTGTCACACATCATCTGAAAAAGGAGGTTAGATGAGTAAATATAAAATCAGGTTAGCAGCACCTGTAGGACTCCCTATAAGACCAGCACATGTAAGGTGTCCAGTCATTAAAACAAATGAATTGACCTTCTGGGTGCTTGTGCTAAATTTCTGTTGGCTTTATGGCTGAGCTAGTTGTTTTCTGTTCTGGATATTACTGTTGCTTAACAACCTCAAAACTAATGAACGGCTTAAAACAACCACTTCCTTTTATTCTCTATTTTGCAGATCTAGAATTTGGAAGGGATACAGGTGGGCTGTTTCACCCTGACCTGAATGCACCAGCCATGTCATCTGGGGTGGAGGTCACCCTTGAAGATGCTCCTTCACCCCCACACAGAGAGCCTCAGTGCATCTTAGCCTCTCTCTCCACACAGTGTCTTGTCATCCTGGGCACCACCTTGTGGCTTTGATTTCTCCTGCACGGTGGACTGAGAATATTCACACTTTTAACATGACAGATGGCTTCCCAAAGACCCAGGAGCAAGCTGCTACCCCTCAGAGGCCTGCTCTCCAGAAGGCATCCTTCCTTCTCATTCTATGGGTGAGATTCCCAGAGATTTGGAAAGGGGTGGCTCTGTGTCAGGGGAGAGGACCACCTCCACTGCTCAACAGTAGGAGTACCAATTTGCCATAGCATCATATCCCAGGATACAGTCAGGAGAGGTCCAGGTAATTGCTTTACTTTGAGAAATTGGGATGCTCCAGGACACAGAACTGCACTCACCCACTGAGTAGAACAGTTGTAGGTGCTCTGGAGAGCGCAGTTGGTTTTGACTGCCCAGTACTCATGATTCATCCAGCTTTCTTCTGCCAACAGCTCCTTGAAGCACCTTACCTCATAAACTCTCACTCCGTGGAATTTGGGTTGTGGGTAGATGTTACACAGGAGCCCATGCCTTGGGCCTGACCAATCACCATAGGAGAAAGCCAAGTCAAATTAGCCCACCATGCCTTCTGCCTGCCCTTCAAAGAAAAGACCCAAAACCAAGAAACCCAAATCTGTACATACTGAATCAGCTTGAGTCAGGTGGGCAGGATAACCCAGAATGAAGCCAAAGCTTAACACAACATTATTGGTTTTTCCCCGGATTCCTGCGTAACTTCCTAAATGGTATCCTTAGCTTCAGTCTTGTCTTGATCCAATTAATTTCCCATCACAGTGATGGCTCTAAAATGATTTTCCTTAAAACCCCCAGCAATTCTCCATGATCTTCAGTATAAAATCAAGCTCCTCAGTTAGGCATGCAAAGCTTGTGTGGGCTGTTTGTACCTGCCTTCCATCCTACCCCAGCCCCAACCAGCTCCCAATTCTTCTTTCTAAAATACATTCACCTGCCCCTGCCTTGGCACCTCTCACTTACTTTTCAAGATTTAATTTGCATGTCGCCTCCCCTGATTGGGTGCCCTAGTGCTTGCTTCTGTTGAATCACTTGTTATACCATTATTTTTTCTTGTCTATCTTTCCAACCAGATTGTGGGCTACTGAAGAAGAAGGTAATTATCTTTTATCTCTGCATCCCCAGAAATAATCATAGTGAATGGCTCTTGAAAAGTGCTCAATATATGTTTGTTGAATGAATGTGTGTCCTTAAGCAGAACAAGTGCATAGGGGTCAGGATGAGGTCTAACAGAAGGTAACGAGCATCTATCATTCTTTTGGGCCAACCAATTCCTAAACCTTCCTCAGCTTTGGCTGAGTCAACCTCCCACTGCAGATGCTGAAGATATCAGCAGTCTTTCCTGAGGCCACAGCATGACCTCTACCCTTCCTTCCACAACCAGAAACTTCGAATGAGAAGCCAACAGTGTAAGGGGATGGGACAGGTAACTAGCCATTAGGCAAATCGTGTTCTTGGGCCAGCAGCAGCTGTGGTACTAAGGGCAGTACCCACATCAAGAGCCAGAGTGGTCAAAGGAGTGGATGTGCTAGTGGGGGCAGGCAGCCATCTGCACACTTCAGGGTGTCAGGGTGAGGTGGAGGGCAGGGCTCCAAGCTGCATAGTCCAGACCCTAATTCTCCAGCCTCCTGGTGATTCTACAAGCTACCTACCTATAAGAACGACTATATTTAAATCAAGCAGAGTTCATTTCTGTTGCTCGTAATTACCAGCCCTGACTGATACACAGAGGTTTCAAATATACAGCATTTAACCATGGTGCAGCATAGAACAAACCAGGTAAAATTCCAGGGGTCTCAAAACCCAAGTGTCCCCAGTGGGACCATGTGGCCTTCTTGCTCAAGTGCCAACTACCCTGGATTCCCCACCCCACCCACTCCTTCCTCAAGAAAAGTGTGAAAATAGAACTGACTGGACCTTTGGGATCTAGAGCAACTTTCCTAAAACAAAAAATAAAATCCTCAATGCTCTTCATTGAGACAAAGCCTGCACATCCTGTGCTCAGCTTAGTCCTAGATGAAACAAATTAAAGGGCTGCAAGAGAGCTGGAATTTGGTTCCAGCAGCCTTTCTGGGAAGGAGAAATTGCCAAGCTGGGATGGCTGCATCAACAAGCCGGGGAACGAGGCTATTGAGGAGACACAGAAGGTCATACCATGTGACTTAGCAGCCTCTCAGAAGCCTGTGTCCTCAGATGCAGGACCTGGGCAACCCTGAGGAGGTAGGGAGGGCCTTTTCAGACTTGCATGGTGGCACATGCTGTTTGCTCAATGCCCTTCAGTGCATCCTCAGGTCTGGGCCCTTCCCAGCCCTCCCCTGCCCTCCATCGTCTACCTGGCTTCCAAGGAAACCAAGCTTCATGCCTTCGTCTTGGCTAAGCCTCATGCTGCAGAGACCAGTTGGTAAATAGAAACATCTGTCATCACAGGACAATGTCCTCTGTGTCCAACCCCTCACTGCTGTGCTAGGGCCAAGGCACAGATCTCATTCTGGCCCAAACGAGGTCTTCACAGAAGGCATGGAGTGAAGCGAAATGCAAGTGCCACGTGCCAGAATCGCCCTGTCCCCAGGGAGTAGCAGCCCCATGCTCCTGGCCGTCCAGTGATGTGCTCCCTACCCTGACTGTTACATCACAAGCACCAACACTGTGAGAGAAGGCACAGCCCCCAAGCCCCTTCATGACAATGAGGGTACATTAGGAAGAATGATTAGCAGCTGCCGACATACCCTCAGACCATGACTTGCAGGAATGAAACCAGAGATAGGAAGAGGGAAAAAAGGAAAGGTCTAAGTCCACCTGGGGAGCACAGTGGATGGGGCACCCTAGGGTCCATCCCGGACAACCTGGGCAGAACGATGTGTGGCTGTTAGAACCTGCGGAAATGGAATAGACAGCTAAAATAGGAACCTACCTGCAGGAAAATGCACTGGGGCCAGGAAAACCACTGGAGGTAAGGCTCTGAGGGAAGCCCATTGGTGTAGAATCTCCAATGAATGCAGAACTGCTCACATTCATGAATGCCTTCTAAAGGCATTGCCCCAGGGATTTGAGGTGGGCTTGGGGACATGGGAAATCTGTGGAAACCATGGGAGCTATATAATGGGAAGACACAAAAATGTAATTCCCTGGAAAAGCATTTGCAAAGCAGTGTAAGGCTATCAAAGGAAAGGAAAATACAAACTCAGGGTACTACATTTTCTAGACATTGTAGCAGGGATATCATGGGCTATAGGACCCAGAATTTTGCCTTTAGCACCAGGTAACCGGGGCCCTACCCCCAACACCTTGTTTTAGAGAACCCTGCCTGGGCTCTTCCCCAGTCACTCTCATCCCTTGGGGAACAGAGTCAGTAGGGCCAAGGGGAATGCCCACCCAACATCCACCCAGGTAGAAGAATCCAGGACTCCCTAACCAGTCAGCCCCTGGCCTGCTCTGGAGCTGTAGGCTTTGTTCCCAGGCCTATTCTGCCAACAGATCCCCAGGCCAGGGAAGCCCCAGGCAGGAAGGGGAGAGATTGGACAGAGCTGGGAGTGCAGGTCAAAACATGGGTGCACACATGCTGGAGGTCCCAGAAGGTACAAAAAAGAACCTGGGGACACAGGAAGGGGACTGGCCTCAAGATTTTTCCCCAATGTGGTCCTGCACTCATTAGGTCCTGCACTCACTATTTCCATCTACACATCTGTTATGGATAGGCCCATATGTTGTCTGATGTCCGTTAGGCAATGAGGAGAGGAGGAGGCCTGAGCCCAGCTGGGCAGATGAACACACACACCTGCTCTTTCCTTCTTCTTTATGACCCTTAGGGAAAGACTAGACCGACACAAAGCCCCCACGCCTGGCCTTTCCAGACAAGGCATATCCCAAAACAAACCACAAATGTGCATTTCAAAGGAACGTTCTTCACCATTCAAACTAGAGGTCATCTGGGGAAACCTGATGTTCTTTGCAAGATTTCCAGTATTTTGACTTGCCCAGCAAGGGACTGGGGCTGGACTAGCACTATCTGCCCTCTGCATCTTTCTCTGAGCTTACGGGTAAAGGTGGGACATTGCTGCTGAAAGGGAGCTGCTGGAAATGTCTGCAATGCCAGGGAGAGTTCCTCAGGAGCCAAATACAGTGAAGTTCCCTCATGTGCTAACTCACAGGAAAAGCGTGAAAGGGTCCTGCGACCTCCATGGGTCTCCAGGAGCCCCTGAGCTGCTCCCAGAGTTGTTCCTGTGTTCCCCCGTGCCCTGGCCAAGGGCTCCAAGAATAGCATGGACAAGAGGGAAAGGGGTCACATTGTAGGCAAATGCCTAGCCCTCAAGAGAGGGTTGTAACATATCAAAGAGGAGTCCTAGCCTGCTCTTTGCTTCCACTCCAAGAAAGGGGCAGAGGGCCATGAGCACAAGGAGGCTGCAGAAGGGATGAAGGGACTCAGAACCGACATAATCCTCAGCACCTCTCTCTTTTGTTTCTCAAATGTAATTTTATTGAAATATATTCATACACCCTATAATCCATCCAAAGTATACAGTCAATGGTCCATAGCATCATATATGGTTGTGCATTCGTCACCATGATCAATCTTAAAGCATTTGCATTACTCCAGAAAAAGAAATAGAAGGAAAACTGCATACATCCTATACTCTTTATCCATGACCCCCCTTGTTGACCCTTCGTATTGCATTGTACCCAATTTAAAGACATACAATAAGAAGTAAATTAACTAAGACAGTGTAGTATTGTCAGAGACAGATATACAGATCAGTGAAACAGAACAAAACATTCAGAAGTAGATCCATACTAACACAGGCAACTGACTTTTTCTTCTTTTTTCTTTTCTTTTTTTTTGTTATATAGCTATGCAATCATTATCAAAGATCAGGGCTAATGGATTACAGCTCAACAATTTCTAGTATTTCCTTTTGGCTATTCTAATACCTAGAAACTAAAAAGAAATATCTATATGATGGGTCAGTAGTCATAATAATTTAAATCCAAATTTATCTGTTGCAACTCCTCCCTCTCTTTTGATCATTCTCTCAATCTTCAGAGATAACAGGGCAATGACCATCTAAACTTCTTCATGCTGGAAAGGGGTGTTGACCATATGGAGTAGAGGAATGAAACTGATTGATGTTCTTGGAGAGCCTGGAACCTCTGGGTTTCAGGATTTATCTGGCATAGGAACAATCTGGAGGCCCCAAGATTTTGAAAAAAATAAATTTACTAGGCAAAACATTTCCAAAGCCCTAGATGGAGCCCAGGGTATTCTTCAGGGTTTTCAGCAATACTTTTGGTTGGGGTTTGGCATATTGTGGCAATTTACAATATCTGGCTGAAGCTTACATAAGTGTAACCTCCAGAATGAACTCTCAACTCTATTTGAAATCTGTTGGCCACAGAAACTTTATTTTGTTCCATTTCTTTTTCCCCTTTTAGTCAAGAAGGCATTCTCAACCCCACAACGCCAGGGCCAGGCTCATGGAAGGGTGGTGATTTTATTTGCAGAGTGACTAAGAGAGAGAGGCCACATCTAAGAAACAAAAGGTGTTCTCTGGTGGCTCAACACCTCTCCTAACTTTTGGTTCCAAATGTTTTCTCCAGTCTCACTATTTTAATATTGACTGGGGCCAGGGAAGACTTTTCCATTTTGCACCAATGACACTCCAAGCCTGAGGTTTCCCAGCACTGCTTCTGCCAGTCAGTTGACCACTGCAGGGAATCTGACTCATTTGCTAGGGCCTCAGAGGCAGAGCCCCCCATCATTCTTGTTCTTGCTACAACCTGGAAACAGATACCAGAAAGCTCTGGGAAGGGACACAATCATTCAGCTCATTGAGCCGTCTCCATCACTCCAGAGCCCCTCCCTTCCACTCCCCACTCGTCTCTTCAAAGGTGGTCCTCAGAAGTACTCTGCTATGGAGGAAGGACAGAGCCTGGAAGGGACTCAGCTCTGCTGCTCCCAACCTTCTCCACTCAGGGATTCCCTTTCCCATCCCTGCAAAAGTTCAGATGAGTTTCACTTCCTCTTAAGACCCCGTCTAAATATAAAGACATAGGGTTTATAGTAAGGCTCAGTTATTGAGGGAAGAGCTTAGCAATGGAACTGAATTTGAGCCATATTCATTGGAGGAAGATTGTAAGGTGGGGGTGGCTAAGGGTCATGAAAACTTAGCCATCCACATAACATTTTATAAGAGAACGTCTTCCGAAAAGACAATTTTAATTAGCCCAAGTATCATTTTAATACAGTACTCACAAAGCATCAGGCTGACCCTGAAAAAGTTCCTAGTTCAAAAGCTATTTATGATGTTATTAAAAGGGTGGTGAAAAAGACAACAGTAATAGATGCCAGTGCATGCACACAGGTACACATGTAAACATGTACATGTATGCACACACAAACACATGTATACCTGCACAGGCACACACAAACACATGTGCATGCACACACAAGCATGTGCATAGATACACACACATGCACACAAACACACATGCATGCACATGTACACACACATACATGTGCAGAGATTTTATGACTCCTCCTTTCCTAGCAAACCAAGTTCTACCATTTGCTCCTAGTCAGGACAACTACGGTGACTAGAAGTAAAGAAAGGAAGAATGGAACCAGTGGTGTCATGGAGATTGTGTTAAAAATCAAAAGCCTTGGGCGGGCCACATGGCTCGGTGGCAGAGTTCTCGCCTGACATGCCGGAGACCCGGGTTTGATTCCCGGTGCCTGCCCACGCAAAAAAAACATAGGGTGCATGGTTAGTTCAGTGGTTAGAATGCCCACCTTCCATGTTGGAGACCTGGGTTTGATTCCCGGACCATGCACCCAAAAAAGAAAAAAAAATCAAAAGCCTTCCTTTTCTATCCCCACACCTTGGTCAGACTTACAAAGCTTGGACAAGTTTCACAGTACATAGAAAGAATTTCTAGATTTACTATCAAGGGCCATTGTAATTATGTGACACTTATTTAACCCCAGTGATGAAATAGAGTTATTTTTGCGTTTTCTTCATGTCCATATTATACTTATTATTTGTGGGTGAGTGGAAGGAAAATGAGAAGGGAATGGAACAAAAAGGTGAGGATAAACATTCAAACAGCTGACTCCGATTTTTTTTTTGTTCTAACTATTTTTACTTCACCTCTGTTCTTCAGTGATAAAGAGAAATTTTTGCTACTTCTCAAAGAATGGAAAAGTATGCTTAATGCCTCCACTTTGATAACCGAAGAAAGTATTTTACAGTTTGTTTTCCAAATATTCAACACCCTCCCCTCCTACTCCCATATAAAATGGAATGTAGGTAATGGCTAAAAAACATTTCCTTGAAGTGAACGAATACATTTTTCATATCACAGATGAAATTTTTTGAAGGAAAAATGCATCAGAGTACTTTATGGAGTAAACACATGGGCCCTGAGCAGGCTGCCTCGCTCCAGCCCCAGAGGGAGGATTGGGAAGTCCTAGCCAATCGCAATAGGGCTGCCACCTGCCTTGACATTGGGACAAAAAGTGAAAATCTAAGAGCTGCTTTATGGTTGATAAAGAAATGCCCTCTCTCCCTGCTGAACTCCCAACTCCAACTGAACGAGGGGTGAAAGTACCCAGCCCTGAGATCTACCCTAGTTTGTGGGGATCTGAGGAAGCCAACCCAGGAGGAGCCTGATTAGAGGGAGCTACAACTCCACACCTTCCAGGTGGGTCTTGATTAGTTTACTGGAGACCTTTAAAAGAGGAAACATTTTGGAGAAATGCCAGAAACGACAGGGCTTAGAGAAATGGCAGAAGCCTAGAGCCGACAAAAACTTCACAGCAGAGCTAACACAAATGCGGACACATGGAGAACAGAAACATGAATGTTTGGAGATCCTTGGAGCCCAGCAGATGTTGCCATGAGATGTTAAGCCAGCCAGAACCTGGAGGGGCAAATGCCAGCCACGTGACTATCCAACTGACAAAGGTTTTCCTAACCCATGGACCTTCCTTGAATTAAGGTAACCTCTTATTGGTGCCTTAATTTGAGCCTTTTCATTGCCTTAGAACTGTAAACTTGTAACTTGTTAAATTCCCGTTTTGTAAAAGCCATTCCAGTTCTGGTGTATCGCATTGTGGCAGCTTCCAAACTAACCCAGGGCCCCTCTGCTTTCCAAGACCAAGGCATGAATGAAAAGCTGTATTAGCAACAGTTTAATTTGCTTGCCAACATTTTTACTGCTCAGGAAAGCATTTTTTAGAGGAATAAAAACTTGAAAACCGATCATTTTAACCAAGTTAACAAATATATGGGTTCTGTGACTTACCCACCCTGTCTAAATCCTGCCTCAAATGATTCAGTGGTCCTAGAAAATCTCTTTTGAGCGAGAACAAGTCACACCAGGTAACAGGTCACAATTGCGTCCATAAGAGGACAGCTACCAGGGATAAAATAGAAAGTAACTCAGTCACCCCCAAAGCAATGTGGTCACGAAGCTACAGCACCACCCTCAATTTAGATCCTTCCAACCAACCCCATGGTAACTACTCCCTCAATTCCTTCTCCATACATTCTTCCCCAGAGAACACCTTTCCACTCACAGAAACTCTCCAAGGAGATAGCACAGAATCCATAATCACTGGGCATGTATATTTTTAAGAAGCATTCAGGGCACTGAATTATCTTAAAGACTCAGAATTTTGGAGTTGGAAGGAACATTACTGCCTTAGAGGCATCTTGTCCATGCCGCAGCCCTAAATTTAGGATGCGTAAAAATCCGGTTTTGAAAGTTGAAGAAATGGATTCAAGATTCATTAGGTGGGAGGATGGAGACTAGATAGAACAGGTCTCTGTTTCCAAAATCTAAGGTCATTTCCTCTTCAACAAACTAGTCAATAAACCAGATAGGGAAAAACCAAAATTCCCCTGATGAAGGTCTCAAGATAGAGAGGGAAATCGATGGAATAGAAGAAGACTCTGTCGACTTCTGCAGGGAGCTAGGGTAGGGGTGAGGGGTGAGAGTAACTGCAGCATCCTGTGGGGAAGACCATGGGGAATTTCCAGCCGCTGAAGAAAAGATGTCAGTGTTTGGGAGTTTCTAAAACACACAGAGTTTTTTCCTGATAATGCCCATGGTTAAAGAAAAGCAAAAATATCTCTGGTTGAAACAATTTAGCTGAAACTAGCTCCATAGATGGAAGGAGAAAGCCCTCCTAGCAGTCTCTTCCTTGTTCTCCCCATAAACTCATCTGGGCCCTTTCATGGTGAGGTCAGTCATGGAACTTGAAGGTCTGTTGAAAGATTTCATTTAGTCACCATATATATTACTGTGCTTTTCAGCCTAATATTTGGAAGGATGCCCTGATTCTGCTTGGAGTAGGAGGGGGAAATGAGCTTGCATAAGCTGCTGATTGGTAGGGCAATTTTGTGCTTTAAATTTCAAAGGATATTGGCAAAGCATGATTCACTCAACGCAATATCATTTAAGAACACTCAGCCCCTCATGGAAGCCTCTCTTTCCCTTCCTACTTTGTCCTGCCATTTGCGTAATAGAAAGATTGGCCAGAAATCCTTCCTACCGTCCTTGCTGAAGGATCTTAGAGGATTTCAACAGTAAAAGAACACATCAGAAGCTGTTGTGTGATGTGGGTTAGGATTTTTCATTACCTATTTTGCAGAAATGCCATCGGCCTGTTCTCTGAGCCTGGCTTGCATAGATTCTTCCATCTCCATGAGGTGGAACAGAGGCTGCTCTAGTTTACTAGCTGCCAGATGCAATATATCAGAAACAGAATGGCTTTTAAAAAGGGGAATTTAATAAGTTCTGTAGTTTATAGTTCTAGGGTTGAGAAAACATCCCAGTTAAAGCAAGTTTATAGAAATGTCCAATCAAAGGCATCCATCCAGGGAAAGATACCTTGGCTCGAGAAGGCCGATGAAGTTCAGCGTTTCTCTCTCAAATGAGAAGGCACATGGCGAACATAGTCAGGGCTTCTCTCTCAGCTAGAAGGGCACATGGCGAACACGGAGTCATCTGCTAGCTTTCTCTCCTGGCTTCCGGTTTTATGAAGCTCCCCGGGAGGCGTTTTCCTTCTTCATCTCCAAAGGACGCTGGCTCATGGACTTTCTGTTTTATGGTGCTGCTGCATTCTCTGCTCTCTCCAAATATCTCATTCTCCAAAATGTTTCTTCTTTTATAGGACACCAGAAACTTATCAAGACCCACCCAAATGGGTGGAGACATGTCATCACCTAATCCAGCTTAACAGCCACTCTTGATTAAATCACATCTCCAGGAAGATGATCTGATTACAGTTGCAAACATACAGTATTGAATAGGGATTATTCTGCCTTTACAAAATGAGATTTTGATTAAACGTGGCTTTTCTAGGAGACATACATTATTTCAAACCAGCACAGAGGACCTCAACCCAGGTTGCATATTGGAATCACTGAGGAGAGCTTTTTAAAAATACTGCTGCCCTTGTCCCATCTCTGAGCAATTAAATTCAAATCTCTGGGGGCGAGGCCCAGATATTTAATAATATTTTAAAATTCCCCAAGTGATTCCAGATACAACTGGAGTCGGGAACAACTGGGATAGAGAATGGTGCATATTCATCAGTCAAGTAAGTACCACAACCCCAAAACAGAAATGGCTGTCCCCCTTCTCCAAAGCTTCCACACCCTCTCACTACCAACATTTTATATCCGTTTTCATTGCTTTGATTTTCTTTCTCCTACAGTTATTGCTGTTTAACAGACTATGTGGTTTGCACATTTATTGAGTCAACTCTCTGCCTCCCTCCGTAGGCTGGGAGTCCGTGGGGCTGCTGACCACAGAACAGGATGGATATTCAGCTCCTAGAACAGGGCCTGGCCACCAAGTGTCCACTGGGGAAATGAATGGAGGGATGGGAATTATGTCTGGTGTGACTGTGAAACTTAGCAACTGATTACTGAAAGAGCCGTCCTCGGCACACACCTCACCATCCTAGGGATCTGGGTGGGAGGTGATAGTGCAAATGCCACGGCAGAAGGCTGGTGGCCAGGTTCGGACTTGTAGGATCTGGGCCCATCAAGAGAATCAAGGGCTGGAAGCCTGCCTGGAGGAAATAAACATCTTAGTGGATCATCAACAAGGAGCCTTCAAAAAGCATAGGGAGGGGGTTTGTTTTGCCTTTGGAGGAACTTATATAAGACAGGAGGGTACCAGGAACCAGGAGCCACCATCAAGGTCACAGAGAACAAAGCATGGGAGGTTCAGAAACTCATTCTAAAAGTTAAAAATGGGCTGTAACAATGGGCAAGCATGGATATTAAAATTAGCCAGGACAAGAATATAGCTTCCAAACCCCTGAAGCCAAAGAGGCACTTGATAAGAAACAGGCTTGCACAAATATCCCAAAGTCCTGGAAAATAATCCTCAGGATCAAATAGGAGAGAGTCTTCCTTATTCAGAAAGTAGAGAGCAGAATTGGAACTGAATGCCAGTAGGTTTAGGAGTAGGGTGCAAGGCTGGGAGTGCGGTGCCACTTACCTGAGCACACAGCCTGCTCCAGCATACTACCTGCCCCAGCACACAACCTGCTCCAGGACACAACCTGTCCCAGGACACAACCTGCTCCAGCACATAACCTGCCTCAGCACACAATCTGCCCAGCACACACATGCACTAGCATACACCTGCACCAGCATACAGCCTGCCCCAGGACACAATCTGCCCCAGCACATGTCTACCCCAGCACACACCTGCATCAGCATGCAACCTGTGCCCAGCACACCACCTGTCCCAGCACACCACCTGTCCCAGCACGTCTACCCCAATACAAACTGCCCCAACACACAACTGCTCTAGCACATGGCCTGTGCCAGCACACAACCTGCCCCAGGACACACCTGCACCAGCATACACCCTGCACCCAGAACACAACTTGTCCCAGTACACAACCTGCCCCAGCACGTCTACCCCAACACACAACCTGCCCCACTACACAATTTGCTCCAGCACATGGCCAGTACCAACACACAACCTGCTCTAGCCCACAGTCTGCCCCAGCATGAAGCCTGTGCCAGCACATGGACAGAGCCCCATCTAGAGGAGATGCCCTGAGGAACCAAGGAATACAAAAATTATATCTGAAGTTAAAAGACTGAGCTGGGTTGCTGGAGTGACATGTATTCTCAGGTCAAGGGACAAACAGAACAGTGTCAGCAAATAGATTTCCAAAATCTGTGCTCTATAGACACTTTCATTTCATTACTCTCTGGATTTGTGTCATTTCCCTTACTTCTTAATAACAGTTTCATTTAAAAAAATCAATCCACCTATATCTTGGTACATTAAGATGCACGGAGGCTGGGTGGGCCAGTGGCAGCGGGATGGTCTGCAGAGGCCTGGGAGTGCCACACCCTGCCTTTTCACAACTCTGCCCTTGGCTTCTTCCAGCCCCTGGTCCTATACTTGTGGGAGATCATGGTTGCCTTCCTGTCTAAGCCCCTCAGAGCCTGTGTTTCCATTTGCTGCCCCAAATGTCAGACTGGTGAGCCCCAGCTAGCTTGGAGGCCCCGCTGTTATTCAACTTCATTCACTGCTATCTTCTTAGCCCTCGGGTACTTCTTTCAGGGCACCATGATCTCCCAGGTTCTTCTGTCTCTGTCAGCCAGACAGCTGTGTTCTTTGAGGGAAGGAAGTAAGTCTTATTCATTTTGTTTTTTCCAAAACTGGTATAGCTCCTGGCATAAGAATTGAAAGACAAATCAATGAATGACCTTGGAGACAGAGACTCTGTGACAGCAGAAATGCTAAAGCATAAATATGAGTCAGGAAGGAAAGGAGATGAGAATAATGGACACCATGGAAATGAAGGTGATAAGAAAATAAAATGGTGAAATTTGGGATTTGATCATAAATGTATGTATGATAAGATTAGTGTTTATGGAAACCTCATAGGGTGGGAAAGGATAAAAAATGTGAACAAAACTGTATAAAAGCTTTTAACAATAAGGCACATTCTCATTTCTTTGAGCATTTATTGCCCTATACTGCAGCTATTTGCCTGGCTCCTGCACTAGGCAGGCATCTCAGAGACAAAGCCAAAGCTCTGCTCTTCTACATATACCAGGACATAACAGCACAGATCAGTTTGCTGAACTAAGGAATGAACGAAAGCTGTAGCTACACACTAATTATCAAAAGCACAAAATAAATTTCCTGCTGAACATTTCATTTGAAATTATTTGTTTCTCACTTAAGCTTAAGTTTCATTAATTCAAATTACTTTTTTCTCATTGATAATAATATATAAATATTTGGCTTCTCTCTCAAATTTAGGAAGTAACCTATTAAGTGTGAAATCATGTGCTTCATCCTTCAACCAGATTAACGACAACAACTTTCAAATATTGAGTTTTGGGCAAATCAGCCAAAAAAATTTTTTTTCAACCAAAAGCATTATAAAACCAAATTGTTGGGGGGGGGGGTGGAAAGTGACACCATTCTTAGCAGTGACTATAATGCAGTTCAGTGTCTTGAAAATGTGAAGAATGTTACTTGTCTGCTTTTCTGTGTGCCATTAAAGTCACAGAAAGTAATGAGGCAAACACAGTCCTCAATTTTCTTCCACTTCCATTTTAATGGTACTATAATTTGTGTTATGACTATTCTATATTTTCTCCTATCATGCTTAAACTTCTGTATACATAGTCATTCTTTCAATACAGTACTAGAATCATAAAATCTACCATCTTCATTTTGCAGATTAGAAAATAGAAGCATTAAAGAGATGACTTTGTTGGCATGCAGGAAATTTAGCTAGGAGTCCAGGAAACAGGCTAGAAGGACAGTTGAAACATGTCTGCTTCCTCTGGCTAAGTTCACTTTCAAATGAAATGTTCTGGGCCTTTTGTCTCAAACTTTAGTAATAAACATCTCATTCTTCAAGAGAAGAAATTTATCTTGGTCCATACCCCTATCTCTGGTGTGGTCTTAAATTATTTCCATCCATTTCTACAATAACAAATGGATCACAAAGATGTTGGCAATACCAAAAAATTATTAAAGACAAGAGTATAGGAAGGCTCTGTACCATAAATCTCCCCACTGATTTTAGTTTTACTCTTTTGCTCTCCAATTTGTTTAGTGAACATTTATTAAGTGCTTACTATGTGCCAGGCATTGCTCTAGGTGCTACATATGAACAACAAAGAGGAAAAAATGATTCAGCCCTTTCCATGGAGTTCCTGGCAGTCTAGTGAGAAGCTCAGACACGTACACAGAGTGTCACTTAATAAGTGCTTTGAGGCAAATGCCCAGGGCCAGGGAACCCGGGAGAGGACGCCAGCGGAGAATGGTGTGGAAAAGGCTCACCTAAAAGGGAACAGAGACAGAACATCTGGAAAGACCACCAGGAATTCCATGGAGTTCCTGGCAGTCTAGTGAGAAGCTCAGACATGTGCACAGAGTGTCACTTAATAAGTGCTTTGATGCAAATGCCCAGGGCCAGGGAACCCGGGAGAGGACGCCAGAGGAGAATGGTGTGGAAAAGGCTCACCTAAAAGGGAACAGAGACAGAACATCTGGAAAGACCACCAGGAATTGTCCAAAGTGTGGGTGGAGCAGGTGGGTGATGGGAGGAAGAGAAGAATGGAGTTCCAGCTGCTATGGAAGCTACCCTCAAACCACAAAGGGAAACTTTCACAGGATGGAGCCAATGTTGGGGATAGCAGACCAGGAGGTAGAAAAAACCTAATGTTCCATGATGAACTATGAAATTAGCCCCAAAACCACCTTCCCTCCAACCTCAGTGAGATAATACATTTCCATATGATTTAAGTTTGAGTAAGGCTTTCTGTTTCTTGCCCCTAAAAAGCATTCTAACTTAGATGAGGAGGAGGTAAAGGAAGTAGTTCAGTTTTAAACATTTTCACTTTGAGATGGCCATAGGACCACCTTGAGATCTCCAAGGGATCGTTGGGTCTGTACACACTTGTTAAACTATGTGCGATCACTTTGGAATACTGAGTGCATTCCCTCTGATTACATGTGTGCATAGAAAACCTTGAAACAATTAGCCAGCACTCAACATGGCTCAAAAGCTTTCTCAAGGATCCAGGATCTTCCTGCCTTTCACTCTGCCATCCCTAGGCTACACATTTTGCTTCCAGGCTTGTCCTCTTCACAATCATAGGATGGAATGGCAGCTGCAAGCATCCTAATTGTACACAACAGTGTTCAAAGGCAAATTATGGGCAATTTTTTTTTTTTTTGCCTTCCTTCTTGAGATCAAAGAGAGCTTTAGAACTTGTGCTCAAAGGTAGCTACTAGGTATTTGAAAGATCTAACCAGGAGCCTGCCCCTAGAGATGATTACTTAGTGCTTGAAGGACTTGAAGCTAGCTAAATCTAAACCAGAGCATTTGTTGATTTCATAAGTATTTTTCCACTTGTGAAATGAATGGTATTCAAGGCCCATGGTTTACAAGCATCTCTACCTTTGCAAAAGGAAGTGTAAGAATCTGGTGGGCTCAGAAGGCTAACTCCTTTAGAGTAGATTCCTGAATCTAGAGCTCCATGTGGTTCTGGATCCCTCATTTAACAGAGGGCTCCTTCATCCTCTTTGTCTAGAAGGATGGTTGGTTTGGCTACTAGAATATTGTCGTGTTCCTATGCATTATTTTCTTCAAGCAAGGTACTACTAATTAAAGGACAGAAGCTGGGGATTCTACTCTCCTTGCAGGATCAGATAATATGACTCTTTTTGTGCCTGTTTGGTAACCAGTGTTTCTTCCTATGGTAGAGTTCATGTGGAACTTTCTTTCATGCAATATATTATTGGTAGCAAGTTGTGAGTGAGGGATATATAGCCTCTACACACCTCTATTATTGGAGGCTACCAATACCATCATCTCAGATTTCTCCTTCTAGCTGCTCCAGAACATCGAAGGCTAGAAGGAATATATATATATGTTTATATGTGATTACAATATATAATCACAATCGACTTTTTTGTGAAAAATAACATATATACAAAAAAACCAATAAATTTCAAAGCACATCACAATACTTACCAGAAAATTTTGAATGGTCTAAATGAGACCCCACTGAGACTTAAGTACCAAGGTCAAATGGGTTCCTGCAGAAACTTAGTCGAAAGGACTCTCCTTCCTATAGACAAGCCCCAACGTCCTTGGACAAGGCCTGAGACTAAGAACCATCTGTGAAATCCATCATTTGCTAATTACCAAAGTCTATTCTTTCTCCTTCCTACTTCACTGCTCCATGCATGTCATCTAAATAAATGGAAGGACATTCTATGTTCATGGATTGGAAGACTAAATATATTTTAAGATGCCAATTTTTCCAAAGCAATTTACAGTTCAATACAATCCCAATCAAAATTCCAACAACCTTCATTGCAGAAATGGAAAACCCAATCATTAAATTCATATGGAAGGGTAAGGGTCCCTAAATAGCCAATCATCTTAAAAAAGAAAAGTTGGAGGACTCACACTTTTTTATTTTAAAATTTATTACAATGCCATAATACTCAAAATAGTATGGTACTGACACAAGGAAAGGCATAATGACCAATGGAATTGAACTGAGAGTTCAGAAATAAATCCTCACATCTATGACTAATTGCTTCTTTTTACTTTTTAATTGTATAATACAACATATATACAAAGTAAAGAAAGAAAAAAGCAATAATTTTCAAAGCACTCTTCAACAAGTAGTTACAGAACATATCCCAGAGTTTGTCATGAGGTACCATTCCATCATCTCAGATTTTTCCTTCTAGCTGCTCCAGAACATTGGAGGCTAGAAGGAATATACATAACTTTTATCATCACAACTGACTATTCTGTGAAAAATAACATATATACAAAAAGCAATATATTTCAAAGCACAGCACCACAATTAGTTGTAGAACAGATTTCAGAGTTTGAAATGGGGTACAATTCCACAATTTTAGGTTTTTACTTCTAGCTGCTAGATACTGGAGACAAAAAGAAATACCAATATAATGATTCAGCAATCATACTCATTTGTTAAACCCTACCTTCTCTGTATAATTCCACCACCACCTTTGACCTTTCTCCTACTCTTTGGGGGTATTTGGGCCATGCCCATTCTAACCTTTTCATGTTGGAAGGGGCTGTTGATAATACGGCATAGGGAAATGGAACTACTTGATGTTCTGGAGAGACCAGCCCCTCTGCATTTCAGGACTTATCTGGTATACATACCCATCTGGGGGTTGTAAGTTCCTGGAAAGTTACCTTAGTGTATGGAACCTTTGTAGAATCTTACATAATACTCTAGGTGTTCTTTAGGATTGGCTGGAATGTTTTTAGTTGGGGTTTGGCAAGTTATGATAGTTTGCATATGAGTGCCCTCCAGAGAAGCTTCTCAACTCTGTTTGAACTCTCTCAGGCACCAATACCTTATTTGTTATACTTCATTTCCTCCTTTTGGTTAGGATGAATTGTTGATCCCACAGTGCCAGGGCCAGATTCATCTTTAAGAATCATCTCCCACACAGCCAGGGAAACTTTTACCCACAAATGTCATGTCCCACATAAGGGGGAGGGCGAAACTTTTACTTGCAGAGTTGGGCTTAGAGAGAGTGAAACCATATCTGAACAACAAAAAGAGGTATGACTGATTACTTTTTGACAAGGATACTGTCATGGTTAGGGACAGGTGTCAACTTGGCCAAGTTGTGGTACCTGTTCATCTGATTGGGCAAGCGCTGTCCTGTCTGTTGCAATGAGGACATTTCATAGGATTAGGTCATGATTGCGTCAGCTACATCCACAGCTGATTCCATTTGTAATCAGCCAAAGAGGAGTGTCTTCTGCAATTAGTGATGCTAAATGCAATCATGGGAAGCCTTTTAAGGAGGACTCAGAGGAGACAGGTTCCATTCCTGCTTTGGCTGGTGAGCCTCTCCTGTGGAGTTCATCCAGGCCATCCATTGGAGTCGTCGGCTACGCAGCCTGCCCTGTGGATTTTGGACTCTGCATTCCTACGGTCACGTGAGACACTTTCATAAATTTTATATTTGCAAGTGTTCTCTGTTGATTCTGTTTCTCTAGAGAACCCTAACTAATACATCTTGGTACCAGGAGTGGTTCTTAAGGAACAGAATCTTAAAAATGGGTTTTTATGAATGGTTTTCTACTCTGACTGGGCTCAGAGACACTAAGGACTCTGATTCCCGTAATCAGAATGACACTCCCAATCTATGGACTGAGTTGGCAAAGGAGATAGTCAAAATATCATCATTCGATTCTCCTAATGCTTCGCTTATATGAAGCCAGACTCTGGGGGATAATGTTTTTGACACCTTTACAGAGTTTTGTAGAAATAAGAGTTATAGAGATGTTGGTTGGTTGTTGTTAGATACACTGTCTACATTAAAGGGTGAAAGGGATGGGCTTAAGGCTTCAAACAAGAAGCTTAAGTGCCGTCTGAAAGATGTAGAGGTTTCTATGAGTATCCTGAAGGAAAATTTTATTTCCTGTAGCCGTAGACTTGAGATCTCTGAAAATCAGACTCAGAATCTTATTGTTAGAGTAGCAACTTTACAACGTAAACTGAAATCTCAGTCTTGCATGGTGTCTGCCATTAAAGTGAGGGCATTGATTGGAAAGGAGTGGGACCTTGAAAAATGGGATGGTGACATATGGATTGATAATGATGTTGGGGGTGAGGTTGAAACCTTAGACCATGCTGAAACTTCTTTAGATAACCCTGTAATAGTCTGCCCTGAGGACATAGCCGCCCCACCTCCAGCCTGCCTTGAGGAATTGGCCACCCAACCTCCTCCTGAAGGGATTAGCCCTAGAGTTATTAATCCTGTTTCACCAGATGAAACTGCAAATGAAAGCCCTGAAGCAAATGGCTTGGAAGATATTTCTAATTCTTTTCATGACCCACCCCCACCACCCCTCATTTCTTCTAGACCTATAACTAGACTGAAGTCCCAACAGGCCCCTAAAGGTGAGATACAAAGTATCACACATGAGGAGGTACGTTATACTCCAAAAGAACTGTGTGAGTTTTCCAATTTATATAGACAGAAATCAGGGAAATATGTGTGGCAATGGATTTTAAGAGTGTGGAATAATGGTGGGAGGAATATAAGGCTGGATCAGGCTGAATTTATTGATATGGGCCCACTAAGCAGAGATTCTGCATTCAATATTATAGCTAGAGCAGTTAGAAAAGGTGTTAACAACTTGTTTGGGTGGTTGGTGGAAACATGGATCAAAAGGTGGCCAACATTACCTGAGGTTGAAATGCCAGAACTGCCCTGGTATAATGTAGATGAGGGGATCCATAGGCTTAGAGAGATTGGGATGTTAGAGTGGATTTATCATGCAAAGCCTGCTCTTACACCCCAGGAATGTCCAGAGGATGCACCTTTTACCAGAACAGTGAGAAATAAGTTTGTGAGACTAGCACCATCATCCCTCAAGAGCTCTGTGGTTGCACTTCTCTGTAGGTCAGATATTACTGTAGGAACTGCTGTCACTGAGCTGGAATCCTTAAACACAATGGGGATGACAGGATCCCGAGTTGGCAGAAGCCAGGTGGCAGCACTTAATCACCAAAGACAGGGTAGACATGGCTATTATAATAGACAACAAACTCAAAGGAGGCATCAAAATTATATGACACGCAGAGATTTGTGGCATTGGCTAGTAAATCATGGGGTGCCTAGAAATACAATAGAAGGGCAGTCTACTAAATTCTTGTTGGAGCTGTATAAACAAAAGAGTTCTAGGTCAAGGGAACAGAAGTCTAACCTGAATTACAAAAACACAGAGTCACGGCCCCTTAATCAATTTCCAGACTTGAAACAGTTTACAGACCCAGAGCCCCTTGAATGAAGGGGAGGCCAGGTCCCTATGGGGGAGAAACCTGTTATACTGCCACAAATTTATACTGTTAACCTTCCTCTAAGTCTTCCCCAAGGAGACCGACGGCCTTTTACCAGGGTAACTGTGCATTGGGGAAAAGGAAATGATCAGATATTTCGGGGATTATTAGACACTGGTTCAGAAGTGACATTAATTCCAGGGGACCCAAAACGTCACTCTGGACCACCAGTCAGAGTGGGGGCTTATGGAGGCCAGGTGATCAATGGAGTTTTAGCTCAGGTCCATCTCACAGTGGGTCCAGTGGGCCCCCGGACCCATCCTGTAGTTATTTCCCCAGTTCCGGAATGTATAATTGGCATAGACATCCTGAGCAACTGGCAGAATCCCCACGTTGGTTCTCTAACCCGTACAGTGAGGGCTATTATGGTGGGAAAGGCCAAGTGGAAGCCACTAGAACTGCCCCTACCAAGCAAAATAGTAAATCAAAAGCAATACCGTATTCCTGGAGGGATTGCAGAGATTACTGCCACTCTTAAGGACTTGAAAGATGCAGGGGTGGTGATTCCCACCACATCCCCGTTCAACTCTCCTATTTGGCCTGTGCAGAAAACAGATGGGTCTTGGAGAATGACAGTGGATTATCGTAAACTCAACCAGGTGGTAACTCCAATTGCAGCTGCTGTTCCAGATGTAGTATCATTGCTTGAGCAAATCAATACATCCCCTGGTACCTGGTATGCAGCTATTGATCTGGCAAATGCTTTTTTCTCAATAGCTATTAGTAAGGACCACCAGAAGCAGTTTGCTTTCAGCTGGCAAGGTCAGCAATATACTTTCACTGTCCTACCTCAGGGGTATATCAACTCTCCAGCCCTATGTCATAATCTTGTTCGCAGAGACCTTGATCGTTTCTCCCTCCCACAAGACATCACACTGGTCCATTATATGGATGATATCATGTTGATTGGACCTAGTGAGCAAGAAGTAGCAACTACTCTAGATTTACTGGTAAGGCATTTGCGTGTCAGAGGATGGGAGATAAATCCAACAAAAATACAGGGGCCTTCCACCTCAGTAAAATTTCTAGGTGTCCAGTGGTGTGGGGCATGTCGAGATATCCCTTCTAAGGTGAAGGATAAATTGCTGCATCTGGCCCCTCCCACAACCAAAAAAGAGGCACAACGCCTCATTGGTCTTTTTGGATTTTGGCGACAACATATTCCTCATTTGGGTGTGCTACTCTGGCCCATTTATCGAGTGACCAGAAAAGCTGCTAATTTTGAGTGGGGACCTGAACAAGAGGAGGCTCTGCGACAGGTCGAGGCTGCTGTACAAGCTGCTCTGCCACTTGGGCCATATGATCCAGCAGATCCAATGGTGCTGGAAGTGTCAGTGGCAAATAGAGATGCTGTCTGGAGCCTTTGGCAGGCCCCTATAGGAGAATCACAACGCAGACCCTTAGGATTTTGGAGCAAAGCCTTACCATCTGCTGCAGATAACTACTCTCCTTTTGAGAAACAGCTTTTGGCCTGCTACTGGGCCTTAGTAGAGACTGAACACTTAACCATGGGCCACCAAGTTACCATGAGACCTGAGTTGCCTATCATGAGTTGGGTGTTGTCTGACCCACCAAGCCATAAAGTTGGGCGTGCACAGCAGCACTCTATTGTAAAGTGGAAATGGTATATACGAGATAGAGCCAGAGCAGGTCCTGAAGGCACAAGTAAGTTACATGAAGAAGTGGCACAAATGTCCATGGTTTCCACTCCTGCTGCCACATTACCTTCTCTTTCCCAGACCAGAGCTATGGCCTCTTGGGGAGTTCCTTACAGTGAATTGACTGAGGAAGAGAAAACTCGGGCCTGGTTTACAGATGGTTCAGCATGATATGCAGGTACCACCCAAAAGTGGACAGCTGCAGCATTACAACCCCTTTCTGGGGTGTCCTTGAAGGACAGTGGTGCGGGGAAATCCTCCCTGTGGGCAGAACTTCGAGCAGTGCACCTGGTTGTTCATTTTGCTTGGAAGGAAAACTGGCCAGAGGTGCGTTTGTATACTGACTCATGGGCTGTTGCTAATGGTTTGACTGGATGGTCAGGGACTTGGAAAGACCATAATTGGAAAATTGGTGACAAAGAGGTCTGGGGAAGAAGTATGTGGATAGACCTTTCTGAGTGGGCTAAAAACATGAAGATATTTGTGTCCCATGTGAATGCACACCAGAGGGTGACTTCAGCAGAGGAAGATTTTAATAATCAAGTGGATAAGATGACCCGTTCTATGGATACCAGTCAGCCTCTTTCCCCAGCAACTCCTGTTATTGCCCAATGGGCTCATGAACAAAGTGGTCATGGTGGTAGGGATGGAGGTTATGCATGGGCTCAGCAACATGGGCTTCCACTCACCAAGGCTGACCTGGCTACAGCCACTGCTGAGTGCCCAATCTGCCAGCAGCAGAGACCCACACTCAGCCCCCGATATGGTACCATTCCCCGAGGTACCAGCCAGCTACATGGTGGCAGGTTGATTACATTGGACCACTCCCTTCATGGAAGGGGCAGCGATTTGTTCTAACTGGAATAGACACATACTCTGGATATGGGTTTGCTTTCCCTGCACGCAATGCTTCTGCCAAAACTACTATCCGTGGGCTTACAGAATGCCTTATCCATCGTCATGGTATTCCACATAGCATTGCTTCAGATCAAGGAACACACTTCACAGCAAATGAAGTGCGGGAATGGGCACATGCTCATGTAATTCTCTGGTCTTACCATGTTCCCCATCATCCAGAAGCAGCTGGATTGATAGAACGGTGGAATGACCTTTTGAAAACTCAATTACGGTGCCAACTAGCTGGCAAAAACTTGAAAGGCTGGGGTAATGTTCTCCAGGAAGCTGTGTATGCTCTGAATCAGCGTCCGCTGTATGGTGCTGTTTCTCCCATAGCCAGGATCCATGGGTCCAGGAACCAAGGGGTGGAAATGGGTGCGGTGCCACTCACTATTACTCCTAGTGATCCACTAGGAAAATTTTTGCTTCCTGTCCCTGCTACCCTGAGTTCTGCTGGTCTACAGGTTTTAGTTCCAAAACGGGGTGTGCTTTCCCCAGGAGAAACAACAGTGATACCACTGAACTGGAAGTTAAGATTGCCACCTGGTCATTTTGGGCTACTTATGCTTCTGGATCAACACACCAAGAAGGGGATTACATTATTGTCTGGGGTAATTGACCCTGACTATCAGAAGGAAGTAGGACTGCAACTACATAATGGAGGTAAAGAAGAGTTTTCTTGGAATATAGGAGATCCCCTGGGGCGTCTATTAGTACTACCATGCCCTGTGATTAAAATCAATGGAAAACTGCAACAACACAATCCAGGCAGGACCACTAATGGCTCTGAGACTTCAGGAATGAAGGTTTGGGTCACCCCACCAGGCAAAGAATCACGGCCAGCTGAAGTGCTTGCTGAGGGGAAAGGGAACATGGAATGGGTAGTGGAAGAAGGTAGTGATAAATATGAACTTCGACCACGTGATCAGTTACAGAAACGAGGACTGTAATGCTGTTTTGTTTGTGTTATACTATTTAAGTTGTAAGATATCAAGTTTAAGAATGAATGTTGCCCAAGGATTTGCACGCTATTCTGGAGAGATTTAATGTGTTTCCAGTTATATGCAGGACAGTTGAGTATTGTCAGGTAAAAGAAAAAATGTGTGCTTATTTGTTTTCATTTGGAAATTAAGTATGGTCTAAGGTGATATATATATATATAGTGCCAAGTTGACAAGGGGTGGACTGTCATGGTTAGGGACAGGTGTCAACTTGGCCAAGTTGTGGTACCTGTTCATCTGATTGGGCAAGCGCTGGCCTGTCTGTTGCAACGAGGACATTTCATAGGATTAGGTCATGATTGCGTCAGCTACATCCACAGCTGATTCCATTTGTAATCAGCCAAAGGGGAGTGTCTTCTGCAATTAGTGATGCTAAATGCAATCATGGGAAGCCTTTTAAGGAGGACTCAGAGGAGAAAGGTTCCATTCCTGCTTTGGCTGGTGAGCCTCTCCTGTGGAGTTCATCCAGGCCATCCATTGGAGTCATCGGCTTCGCAGCCTGCCCTGTGGATTTTGGACTCTGCGTTCCTACGGTCACGTGAGACACTTTCATAAATTTTATATTTGCAAGTGTTCCCTGCTGATTCTGTTTCTCTAGAGAACCCTAACTAATACAGATACCATGCCCAAATAATGAAAAAATAGTCTTTTCAATAAATGATGCTAGGAAAACTGGATATCCACATGCAAAAGAATGAAAGTAGGCTCCTACCACATACCACGTATAAAAATTAAGTCAATATGGTTTGAAGACCTAAATATAAGAACTAAAACTATAGGAGTTAAGCATAAGAACTAAAACTTCTGAAAAGAAAACATAGGGAAACATCTTTAGGACCTTATATTAGGCAATGGCTTCTTAGATTTTATAACAAAGCGCTGAACAACAAAAGAGAAACAGATAATGTAATTTCATCAAAATAAAAACTGATTGGACATCAAAGTAGGTTATCAGGAAAGTGAAAATACAACCTACAGGATAGGAGAAACTATTTGGAAACCATATATTTGAAAAGTATTTAATATCCAGAATACATAAAGGACTGCTACAACTCAATTTTACTACAAAACGACAAACAACCAAATTTTAAAAGGTACTAAGAACTTAAATAGACATTGCCCCAAAGAAGATATACAATTACCCAGTAAGCGTATGAAAATATGCTCAACATTATTTAGTCATTAGAAAAATGCAAATCAAAAGCACAATGAGGGGCAATGTATGCAGCTTCCCAGCACTGCTGGAGTGGGGAGGGTTGAGTCTCCCCGCTCACTCCTGTACCGACTTCAGCCACTGCAGCTTAGTGGGGCTGACACTGCAACTTCCCAGGCCCCGGGTAGCTTCTGTTGGGTAAGTGACATGAGGGACCTGCTGCAGTGGGTCGTCGGAGCCAACAGGCCTCGTGAGCCGGGCAGACGCACCTAGCTTCGTCCCTTGTCCTCTGGTCCGAGAGCATCCAGGCACCACCTAGGTGGTGACCCTGCAGGACACGCAGGCTGGACTGACCCTGCACCACAAGTGGAAGGCATCTCGAGGCCCCAGCCCGACTTTTGATGGGGTTAGTTGGGGTGGAGCTTCTGTTGGTCTCAAAGCAGCTAGGCATCCCCACTGCTTTCCTGAGCAAGTAGAAAATAATCTTCCAGCTGATCTATCCACTGACATTTACTATGGTTGGGTCAGTGTTGGAAGTGGAGATGTCCATAAGAGGTGAACAGAGGATGGAACCCATATGTGCTAGTTTGGAAGCTGCCAGAATGTGATATACCAAAAATGGAACAGCTTTTATAAAAGTAATTTAGTAAGTTAAAACTTTACAGTCTTAAGTCTATAAAAAATGTCCAAACTGAGGCATCCAGGGAAGATACCTTAATTCAAGGAAGGCCAATGGGTCAAGATCACCTCTGTCAGCTGGATAGTCACATGGCTGATATCTGCTGGTCCCTTATTCCTGGGCTCTGATGCCTTCAGCTTCTGTTCCTTTGGGGGGTTCCTCATTTTGCTTCTCCAGAGCTGGCTTTCATCTCTTGGCTTCCCTTAACTCTCTCCGGGTTCTGACTTGCTTAACATATCTCTTTAGCTCTACTGTGAAGCTTCTGTCCGCTCTATCATTTCTGTCATTTTTTGCTGTCTCCAAAATGTTTCCTCTGTTAAAGGATTTCAGTAAGCTAATCAAGACCCACCTGGAATGGATGGGGTCACATCTTCATCTAATGTTTGTCATGTCTCCATGGAGATAATATAAGCAAAAGATTCCAACCTATAGTATTGATCAAGATTAAAAGAAATGGCTGCCCCCACAAGATTGAATCAGGATTAAAACATGGCTTTCCTAAGGTGTTCTAGTTTGCTAACCACTGGAATGCAATATAACAGAAACAGAATGGTTTTTAAAAAGATAAATTTAATAAGTTGATAGTTTATAGTTCTAAGGCTGAGAAAATGTTCCAATTACAAAAGTCTATAGAAATGTCCAATCAAAGGCATCTAGGGAAAGATACCTTGGTTCAACAAGGCCGATGAAGTTCAGGGTTTCTCTCTCAAGTGATAAGGCACCTGGCAAACATAGTCACAGTTCCTCTCTCATCTGAAAGGGCACATGGCAGACACGGCATTATCTGCTAGCTTCTTCTCCTGGCTTCCTGTTTCATGAAGCTCCCCAGGAGACATTTTTCTTCTTTATCTCCAAAGGTCACTGGCTGGTGGACCCTGCTTCTTGTGGCTATGTCCTTCTGCTCTCTCTCTCTGAATCTCCTTCATTCTCCAAAATGTTTCCTCTTCTATAGGACTCCAGTAAACCAGTCAAGACCCACGTACGTGGGTGGAGACCTGCCATCACCTAATCCAGTTTAACAACCACACTTGATTAAATCACATCTCCAGGGAGATGATCTGATTATAGTTTCAAACATACAGTATTGAATAGGGATTATTCTACCTTCATGAAATGGGATTTTGATGAAAACATGGCTGGCTTTTCTAGGGTCCATACATCCTTTCAAACCAGCACATAGGGTATATAATATTCTCAAACCAGCACACCATACAAAAGAATACAAAAAAGTCCATGGAAACTCACATCATACATCCCCTTCAAAGAGGACTTCTATGGGGAAATGCTCAATGTGGCCATCCTTGGGTTCCTCAGACTAGAAGAGAACTTTGAGGCTTTGGAGTCACTTATTTCAGCAACTCAAGGTGATATTGAGGAAGCTAAGAAACAGTTAGAATTATTAGAACATTTTAAATTTTAGAAAGACAATTTCTCCCAGGTTCCTAAAAATAAAGTAATCAATGGCCACTGCTGAAAAATCATTTTATTTATTCACTCACTGTTTTCTAGTATTTCACTGCTCATAACTACACTGTCTTGTGTTGGTTGTATTTTAAAGATCAATCAACCTAAAAACAAACCTAAAAATCTAACTCATGTAGCTTCAGATTAGTTTAAACAATACAATGTAATTACTGTATGTTTCAGTTGTTAAATTAAACCCATCATGCCACATTTAAAAATCAAGATTCTTTTTTATGTAATATGTTAATTACAAACAATTTCAAAGCTTTCCAAAATGTACCACTAGAAACGTCTTAAGTTTCTTATGATGGAAATAAAACGTATGTAAGTGTAGTTGAAAGGTATATCCCTAGCTTAAGATGAGACATGATTCTTAAAACACCAATATGTATACAGGTACTTGTATAGCATGTGCTACTAAACCGAGCAGGCTTGTAGAAGTAACAAACAGAGGTTTGGTAGTCTGTTATAAACCTAAGAGGAAAAATCCAGACTTTTAGTTTTTATAATTGTGCACTGGCTTTTGTTTGTTTGTTTTGCCCCCAATTCTGCAGCCTTGTCCCTTGAAGTCTCTTCCATTGTACAGTGTTATTAATTCTGCTAACTTTCAGACTTCATTGCTGACAACAGGCCTCTTGGCTTTCGCAACCTATTACATTAAATTTCCCATCAAACCATGTCAGCCTCTGAGGTCACAGATTTCAAGAGAAGCTTTAGATATTTTGCCATCTAACTTCATGGGCAGGTGTTTTCTAAATTGCTTTTAGGTTTATTTTTCCAGTGTCAGAAATCAGATTGAACTTATTTAAAATTCTCAGACTGTGAGTGCTCATCAGAATAAGAACAAAGCAGATGTGTGACGATTTGCTGATAAAAAAAAAAAAGTGGAGTTTGAAGCACGCTTGAACTCTGGTGTGTGTGTGTGTATGTGTGTGTGTGTGTGTGCGTGCGCGCGATGCCTGCACATGTGCACTTGTATTTTGATTGACCTTTCAGAGGGAAAGCAAAGCCTTCCAACTAGACTTCATCCCAACCCCACCTGGTGAGTAGAGTGTCTTGTTGATGATTTTTCTAATGCTTACTGAAGCCCAAAAATAGAGTGTGATTGCCCTGGTGAAGAAAACTCTGCTCTACTGATCTTGACTTTGGAGGGCTCTGTCAGACTGCTGAGTGGCATTTGAAGGTCACTCTGAGCAGGCCAGTGAAATGATTGTGGACTTAGTTTAGAAGTAGCATGTCTTAATGTGGGATCACCAAACAAGTTTCTGGTGGCAATAAAAATTCAGTATTTCACTTGATGTGTTAATTTTAGCATGCACGTGTATGAATAAAATAAAGGGATAGCAGAGATCTTCCTTCCGGGTAACATGGCCATGGACACTATGTTGCTTTCAAAATTACATTTTCACAGAAGGCCTGTGAAGGAAAATGGAACTGGGGCTCCATTTAAAAACAGGAAGAAAAAAAAAAGAGTGATGCCATTTTTAAAATAGTCAACTCATGAAAATGATTACAGATCATCTGCAAATGATTTTTTTACATTAATACAAATTAATATAGTTATTATAGACATAAAGACTTGTGAAATTTCATTTCAGTCCTTTCCTTCATGAGGTGAAATCACTGTACTCTGTTCTCTGTTCCATTTTTACATAGACCTGCCTCAATTTTAAATGCTCTTGACCTCCTTCTTCCATCAGTTTTTGGTTGTTTTGTTTTGTTTTTTTAGGTGCATAGTCTGAGAATCGAACCGGGTGTACTGCATGGAAGGTGAGCGTTCTACCGCTGAACCACCTGTGCACTCTGGTTGTATTTTAAGTCAAAGAAAAATGAGTGTTATTCAAATCTGTAGTTCTCATTTTTGCATTGGATAATACTTTTCTCCTTTTTAAGAGGAGATATTCTTGTTTTTCACATTTTTGTTTATTGGATCTTTTTCCCTTTAAACTATTGACAGTGTCGAGTTTTTCATGTTGTTTTTTCCATTTAGGTTAGTTTACAGCTGTTCACTTAGAGGGAACTGAATCTACCTTTACCATTACATCCTTTCACCATATGAACAGTGATGGCCATGCATATCTGCATTGCACTTTTAGAAAAAAACTTCTATAAGTTTCTTCAAGATTTCGTTGAACATTTAAATGTTCATTTAAATAGACCAGCTTCTTAAAGAACACAAAATTCTTGGGACTCCTCTCCCCTGAAAATATTTAAGAACAGATCAATTAAGAAAGAGTTTGAAAATTATTTCTTTTTCGTATAATTATGTGCCTGAAAAAAATCTAAACTCTGAAGTTCTGTATGTTCAATACCAGACTGAAGAGTACCTGTAGCTTGGGGGAAAAGCATAAATAACAAAGTTCTAGTTAAATAATCTTCATCTCATATCCATTTTCCTTCCTGCTAACTATGTGATTTTCAGCTATTTGAGCCTTTTTGTTTATGTAGGTAAAAAATTGAAATTGATATTTGGGAAATTAAGGTTAAAGATTGCTTTGGGCCTCATTTTTCACTTTAGCACTGGATTTGCTGGAAAGGAGAGGCAGTATATAGGAGGTAATTTTAAAGATAAAATAACTCATTATAAATCAGTTTCCCTAATCTGCATAACTGAATTAAAATATATATATATAGAAAAACAACTAAAAGTCACGTTGGATTATTGGAAACACGGATAAACTCAGTTGGTTGTACTTTATGTTATATGACTTTATGGCAAACAGCAGTATGTGACATTTTTCATTTTTTTATAACAATATTTAGAAAAAGCAATTTAATGTTAGAAATAAAACACTTGAACAAAAGATGCCTTGATTATTTTATGAAGCAAAGTTAAACAAACATGCAAAGTGTAAAAACAGATTTGTGTTTATTTTGTTTGACTAGTTTGCTGCTAATTATGTTCTCATAAGCATAAGAATGTTCTTTGATATTTTATTGTTGTCTTGTGTTTTTTAAATAGTTATTGCTTTTGAAAATCTGATAGTATCAACATTTTCAAAATTTTTATGTGAGAAGTTTATATTTATGTATTTTCAAAATTTTTATGTGAAAAGTTTATATTTATGTATTTTAAGAAATTATAGTAGTACCATTTTGATTAGTCTGAATGTTTCCAAGCATTGAAATAAATCTTGACTGAGACATTTATTTCCATGAAAAAAAAATCCACAATGAGATGCCGTTTCACACCCACTACAGTGGCTGTTATTTAAGAAAAAAAGGAAAATAACAAGTGTTGGCAAGGATGTGGAGAAACAGGAATCTCCTCAGACCCTATTTTTGGGAATGTAAAATAGCGCAACTACTGTGGCAAATGGTTCCTCAGAAAGTTAAGTATAGAATTACCATAGGACCTGGCAAGGGACTTCTCAGTATATAGCCAAAAGAATTGAAATAGGGACTCAAAACAGTTATTTGCACACTGATGTTCATTACAAAATTGCTTCCCAAAAGATGGAAGCAATCCAAATTTCCATTAACAGAAGAAAGGATAAACAAGTTGTGTATATACATCCAATGAAGTATTATTTAGCCATAAAAAGAAATAACATTCTAAACCTACTACAACCTGGACGTACCTTGAAAACATTATGTTCAGTGAAATAAGCCAGACACAAAAGCACAAATATTGTATGAGCTCACTTATATGAAATTAATAGAATATGCAAATTCAGTCAGACATTAGAATACAGATTACAAAGGAAAGGGTAGGGTTGGGTAATGATGTGTTAATGTTTAACTGGTGCAAAGTTTCTGTCAGGGTGATAGAGAAGTTTCAGTAATGGACAGCAGTGGTGGTGGCACAACATCATGAATATGTTTAACACAACTGAATTGCAAACTCAAAAGTAGTAAAATGATTAATTTTATATTGTATATTTGTTGCCAGAATAGAACTATACAACAGAAAGAGTGAACTCTAATGTAAACTATGGACTATAGTTAGTAAAATAATTACAATAAATCATTTTATCAATTGTAACAAAGCTACCACACTTGTGCAAAATGTTAATAAGGAAAACTGTTGGGGGTGGTCTACATGAACTCTGTACCTCCTGCATGAACTTTTAGGAAACCTGTACTTTTGGCACGAATTGTTTAGTAAGCAACTGCTCAAACGAAAAATGTATTTTAAATTAATTAATTGATTAAAATTTTAAGTCCATTTATTATTTGCAATTTGCAGTATATTAATTGCTACTTTATCAAATTACGTGAGACACATCTTACTACCCTTTTCTGTTGAGATTTGATGTATTAAATTACAAAATCATACAGGTGGCTCATTTGAGGGGAAATCTCTAGTTTTCTATGGACAACGAAATCATGCCCATGTGTTTAGTTTCTAAGAGTTGCCTGAGTGTCATTTTCCATTTAACTGAACATGGGATACCCACAAGGCAACTTCTCAGAACTAGGTCATAAACACCTCCCCTAGCAGATTCCGTGCTTTTCATGAAGGCTTCTTTTCCTCCAGTTGCCTCAAATTTCCAAGCTCTCACCTCCCTGGGTGCAAAATTACACCACCAAGAGCATCAACCTAATATTGGAAAAAGTGTTGACTGGGTGAGCTATATTTTCTTTGGAAAGGAAGAACTGGGAATGGAAAACTAAAGGCAGTTCAGATCAGGTTAACACATGTCCTTGGCTGGAAAAAAATCTCTAATTTCCTATGATAGATATAGCATATTCATTCAACTAACCCCTGTGGTTCCTGGAGCAAATGAAAAGTTAAAGTTTCCAGCATAGCCAGAGAGTGGAATAGTGGAAATTTTTTTTAACTGAAGTAGGACTGCATGTTACATAATCAAGAGGATGGAAATTCCAACTATGCAGATTTAAGTATTTAGTAGAAAATGAGTCTTATCAATAAATTAGAATCTCCTTGGTGGCTCTTGAATCAGACCTTGGAAACCTAGGTACAAAGTAAAACCTTTTCATTCACTGCCTGCTAAAATAATGGCTACAGATGCAAAGGGCACAGGCAGATTGCTAGGTGCTCTCTGATGAGCTAGAAATAGGTGCTGCTCAGAAATGGGCTGCCCTCTTCTTTTTGTACCTCCCTCCTTCCCCCATATCAACACATACTTAGAAAAAAATGTCATTTTTATCTGAATTGTAAATGCTGTGATAACCTCACTTGAATATGATGCCTTAAAATTTGATGAAATTACACACTCATCTTTTATTTCTTAGTTTGAATTATACTTGTCCTTAGCAAGAAATTGTTTGAAAATGTTGCATTTTTGCTATTGGATCTTTTCCAATGACCAAAGCTGTACAATGTAAAATGTCCTGGTTTTATAAGGTCTGTTTGTTGCACTTCATTCTAATAGAAGCCAAGCAGTCATCCCTCTCTTTTTCTGTTGGGATGCAACTGGATATCTGGAATGGAACGTTCCTGTGTACTGGAGTATATAGTGCACTTTATGCCACTCTGGTTAACAACCTCTGGAAGTAGAGACCCAGAATTAGAAATTATCAGAGCTTGAATGGAGTGGGATGGGATTCCCATCAGCTCATTCAAATATTTCCTTTGTTTGGAACAGGAATGCCGGTTAGTGATTTCGTTCAGGAGCATAAAAAGAAAATAGAAAACTAAACTTTGATTGCCTGGATCTATTAGCTGCTTGCTACTAAATATTTTTATGTCAAATCATATGTTTTACAGAGAGCTTCATTAATGGAATATTTGTTCTTCTAGGTAGCCAAGAATTCTGCTTATTTCTATTCTGTCATACAGGAGAAGGAAAATGTATGAAAGCTGGTTCATTTCAGAAGACGAAATGTAACACAGCAGAGATGTCCCCAATAATGCAGAATTAGTGTGGAATGAGGGGAGACAGATGACCAAAAATGAATGTGTGACACATTTGTAAGAAGCACTGCCATGTATGGATGGGACCCCCAAGGCTTGACTTTAATACAACTTTAAGACCTTTCAAATAAAAATCAGTATGTTGAACGAGATCAGTTGCCTTCAATGTTAAATACTTCCAAGAGCTGTTCTGTTAATAGGTATGCCAGGAGCCTCTGGAATACCAAATCCCAATTAACGTGGCCTGAATGTAGCTTCAGGAGGGTATGACTGGATTCTGGTTCTAACCAAGGAAGGTGAAACCCAATTAACTGAATGATCCCCAGTCTTAAAAAGACTGTGTCAAGAAAGAAAGAAGCATGGTCTGGGGCCTAAACAAGGAGAATAAGTAGCTTTCAGTTACTTACAGCTTTTGAGTTCTGCACTCCCCAAGGAAGCAATGCTTTGACCAGCTGACACAAGCTGCTACCTTTAGGAAAAGATCCTCGAATGGGAAGATCAGAGACTTAATTTACTGAGCCCTAGTCTCCTCTTCAGTAAGAACATAAGGAAGTGGGCCCAGGGTCACTGCCAGGCCTTAGCTTTTACTCCGAGAGAAATGGAGAGCCAGTGGAGGGTTTTGAGTAGAGGAGTGGTTTGGTCTGACTAGCATTATATAAAGATTTAGAAGGATTAAATGAAATAATCCACATAAAGCACTTAGCACCATGCCTATTACATTAAAAGTGCTCAATACATAGTAATGATGATTGTAATTACCATAACTCATGGTGCTAGCAAAGTAGCTCTGCTACACGCCTCGACAAATTTCTGGTGATCATTTCTCTTTACCTGGGATTTTCCTGTGGGGAAAAGACATGGCTTGCTCTACTCTACCCTGACAGTCAGTCTTTAAAGCTCACTACTAAACTGGTATTCTCATTAGGCTCTTGTTGAAGTATCAAGATACTGACAAAATCGAGTATCTAGGCAGCAGTGCAGAGACTCAGAGCAAGAACTTACAAGTGTTACGGAAAAATTTTCTGAAATTAACACATTACACTGATTAGATGCTTATTGCAGGAACTGTGTCTTATATCCTCTGCCTACCTTTTTGAGAAAGAGGAGAAAACAGCAGAATTCAACCAAGAAGTGTGCAATACTAGATGTGATATGCAATTATAAAATAATCATGTAGAAACTCTTCTTATTCAGCCCAGCTTCTCCTGACTTCCCAAGAATGAAAAAGGAGCTTCTTCCAAGTGCTCTGACAGCATGCAATGTTGCTCATAAGCCTTCCCACACTACACTAACACTGCCTGTCAATAAACCATGCTTCCCACTCGAATGTAAGCACTTTCAGGGCTGAATCTTAGTCACCTCTGGTTGTCTCAGGACTACTGTTGTCCTGACAGAGTAAGAGTCCAATAACCATTGATTAAATAAAAACAGCAATACTTCTGTATTTCATCAATTCTACAATTCCACCAAATTTAAAGCACTTCAATTGCAAGACCATGAAGAAAGAAAAAATATATATTAGAAGATACCAGCAATTGTAAGACACATTCCAATTTTAGAGTTTGTTCTCACCTTGATTTCAGGCCTGCAGCAGGGTAGACATGACTGAAAAGAGGTTGCAGACTAATTGGCATCACTTTATAAAGGTAGACATGTACACATTACATTTACACAAACAAAAATCTTTCATTTTCACTTAGTTCACTTGGCTTCCCTAACCCAAGCTTTTCCTCTCAGATCAAATATTGTTTCAGATTTAACTGAATCATCCTCCTGTGTGAACATCACATAAAACTAAAGACAGAGAGACTTGTCCCCATTTTTTAGCTATGGTTATGCTCTGGTTTTGAATTTTTTTTTAAAAAAGTGTGTTATTTATTGCCTCTACCAAGGCAGTTCAAATGATCAGGATCATTAAACCAAAGGGGAAATAATTTTTCTGCCAGGAAAGATTGTAATAAACAAAGTTCATTCATCATCTGAGGGGAAATGTGTCAGTGCAAAATTACAAAGTAATGATAAATCTGGGCAGTCATGTGGCACTTTCAATCATAAGATCTCAAAGCATCCCACACTGTAATCAACAAAGCCTTGTCACCACAGGATGCAAAGTGGAAAGTGTTGCTAGCACTTTGTTATACATCAGGAAACTAACAAAGAAAGAGGGGAATCAAGTTAATAAAACACTGATGATAACTATTATTTGCATATAAGTACATGTACCTACACAAAAACATATATAGAGGTTAAATTTGATCAAGTGAGATTTATAGAACTATTTAATTGTAAATTCTCAAACATACTAACCATGCTAAAATACTAATAATAATAATTAGTAGCAGAAACATGCAATCTTATTTAGAAGATGGTTTTGGGAATCAAATGGAACTGGGCTCCAGTGCTGGCTCTATCACTTACCCCTCTATGACCTTGGGTAAGTATCTCACCCTCTCTGAGTGTCCATGTCCTCATCTGTAAAATTGGAATCATAAGAATATATGCCTCACTGTGACCAAAGTTAGATGAACTACTCCATCTAACCTACAGTAATGCTCTGTAAATGCAAGCACGTTATATGTGGGTAGACCAGATGTCCATTTACCTTGTTCCCATATTCTAGCACTCAACTGTGTAGTAGTTTCGTTGTCTCACTTCCAGTATGGCCTCACTTTCTCTCTATCCAGTATGGACACCCTAGTCAACTGCTGCATTTCTACCCCATAGTATCCCTTCCTCTCTGCCCCTCCCACCATATTCCAATGTACCTTTTATGAAGATCCCTAGTGCTGGTTATTTCAATGGCCTCTTAGCCTCCGTCTTCTCAGAATGAAATCCTAAGCATGATGTTCCTCTGCTCAAAGTTCATCAAGTAAGATCCCCTACCTCCTACTAAATAACTTCTACTACAGCATTCAAAATACCCCCACTATTGCCTTTTATCTACTTTCCCAGGTTTTTCTCCAATTTGTATCCTCATCTTTAGCCAATCTGCTGCACCTATTCCTCCTCTATATTCCTTCATGTCCATGGTTCATACAATGTCCTTTGTTTGCAATGCCCTCTTAATCATCTCTGCTTTTAAAATCCAAGCCTCCTTCTAGACCAATCTCAAGTTGCCCTCCCCTCCAGGATAGAGATCCTGATCCTCCAGGGTAACTTTCCTGAGAGTCCTCTCAGGTGTGCCTCTTTCTGGGATGCATCCATTTAGTCTTGCGTTACTGCTGATTCCATGAGGGCCTGCCTCACCTTCATGGTCTATCCAGGGCTTCACTCATACTAAGTGTACAATAAATATGGACATTAGCCCACATATTTTATTGATCCTATTGTTTACCTTGAGCCCCTGTGTTAGATATGCCACTAAAACAGAATGGTAAAATCAAATCAACACTTTGAACTTGCTGCTGTACTCAGCGATACAGAGTAGAACCTGGAGCTGCCAGAATCTCTACCTAACAGAAAGCTTTCCAGCTCATTAAAACTATACATCACTACTACCTTGAACACGCAACAAATATAAAGTTGGCCCTGAAGTTCATTCAACCAGCTGTAGTGTTATTAAAATGTCTTGATCTGGATGTGAACATAAAAAATAAACGTTTTGTTTTTTGTTTGTTGGCTTGGGGTTTTCATTTAGTGGTTCTAGAGAAACCATGATAGCTATTGCTGTAACTATATTGTTATAACAGGGGTTTGGGGTTTAGTCAAATCCTTTGTCAGCCTCAGAAGGGTACAAACAACAGTGCTGGGCTTCCGTCATTTAACACAACCTTGTACAATGTCAAATGAAATTCTTTATTAAATGAATTTTAACTCTATTTTTGCTGTTGGTAGTTTTCATTTCTAATGAAGTTTCTTAGATTAAAACTTTAGAGCAAAACCTGATTTGGCTAAATGAGATAAAGAATGATTTTTTAAAATCAGAATATCCTGGCAATGGATCTCATACATTTCTGAGTTTTTGAAGTCTGGTCCTAAGCTGGTTGACCAGGGATATGACAAAAAAAAAAGTACTCAAGGAACATCTTTGGAAAACACCCTTCAGAAACCCAAGCTCTTCACACTCTCCCTAAATAGGGATTACCAGGAACTTTGAACTAATTGTGCAACTTAATCCATTCCAAATATTCAACAATTGAATTCAAAGTGTAGCAATACCAAAAAAGAAAATAGATAATAATTCCAGATGCTACCTCTTAAAAGCAACAGTACCATAATTTCATATAATTTCCTTCTCTATCTTCAAGTCTCATACAATTATCACAGAAACATTCATATAATGAATATTTTTACAGGTCATACCTTTCTTTACTGCTATGAATACAGTGATTATCATCTCTTAATATTCCCAGATAGCATTTGATCCATTTTCAGTGGAGGAAATTTCTTAAATTCTATAATCATGCTTTTCATACTGTGTATTTTCATATAAGTAAATTCATACCAGCAAAAAAAAGCTCTCTCCCAGACTGCATTATTTTCCTAATCTTTTATTGACAAATTGTGGGCTCTGGAGCACCTGGCTTACTAGTTATAGGTCTATTTTGGCCATTGCTAAGGCTCCAGGCTTATTGTAACTGCCTCCCTCTCACATCCCTTAAGAACTTCCTGAGGATTTAAAAGAACTTACACTCAATTAAGAGTTCCTCAATGTCTTATTCAGTACAAGTGTTAAACAAGTTTGTCCTTTGGGACTCAGAAAAGGATCAAACTCTGCTCCTTCCTACAAGGAAAGGCACTGTGTACACTCACCTTTGACATTTCAATAATTGATGGTCTGGGGATAGAAGTCTGAAAAGTAACCCCTTCGCCATCCGGTCCATCATCTAGGGATCCAGGCAAATCCTCAGGTGTCTGAGCAGGCTGGACTGTGATGTGGTCCCTGGAATTCAGATTGGCATTGCCATTTCTCTCTGGGTGGGCACCAGAATCTCGCCTTTCCTCTGGAGCCCCTTCTTTCCCCTGTGGATGACTTGGACGTCTGTCCTTTTTGGTCTTGGGCTGAACATAGATGGCGGAGTGAGTGTCTGCCGTGCTGGACTGATCGAAGGGGACATTCTCCCTTGTATTCCCAAAACACGCAAGCAGAGCTGAGCACGGAAATGGATGCATCCTCCTAGATGGAGATTTCAGGCTTCTGGTGAGCCTTGCTTTCCATGTGGACATGACTGGCCATGAGGCGTGGCAGAATTCAACTGGAAAAAGACAATTTCAGAGGAGTCCAAATTGCCACTGGTGTCCATAGAGTAACTATTTCCTTGCCTGAAGAGAAGAACTTTCTAGTGGTTGCCCCTAGATAGAAGTTAGAGGCAGGGCCACCTTCACTGAGGGTTGCTCAGCAGCCAGCCCACCTCGGGAAGCATTTTCACACTCTTCCTTCCTGGAGGCTCAGTGGCTAAAGAAAGCTGTCTGTGAGGCCTGAGGTTGGCTTGGGTTACAGTCCCCAGGCCGAGCAGACACTTCAGCGTAAGACAGAGCCAAGTCAATAGATGGTTGCTTCAGGTTACCCTGGAGGCATAAAGATAATGTAGCCTGATAGCACCTGCCATAGAACCGCAGCCTGTGTATCAATAACATCATAATAGCACCATAACCTGCTCCAGTTACCCTTTTCAAATATTTATTCCCCCCAAACAAAGCAAAAATGATTCAGTTATCCATCACCAATGAAGACACGCCAACCCCCACCCCCACCCCAAAAGAGGCCGTGACCCTGCAGCTGTTGCATTATTAAAAGTAGGAAGTAGACATGGAGCTTTCGTCTGGAGACTGATCCATGTTTGGGTCTGATGTCACAGGGATATTTCTGGATCTTTTTTCAATCTTCCCCCAAACAAGTTTCATGGCTTCAGTATCTCCCTTCCTACTAACTATCAATGAGTCTTCATTAATTTGTCTTTCTTGGTACCCATACTAAATCCTTGTTTAATTTTCAACAACAACCACAAAAATGAGCTCTCCATGAATAAGTGACACAGGTAATATGTACGCATGAATGTGTATTCAGCCTACTGTGTCCTAATTTTGGAAAGCAACCCCCGTTTGAACCTAGACCTATTTCTCAACACATTATTATGGGAATAGTGAAAAATAATAAATTATAACCATATTCTAAGACAGTGCTCAAAATCAATATTTTTCCTTAGCAAAGCATCTGTTAGGAATGTTCTAGAAATGTAATACCATAAAGTTTTCACCATTAATCATGGTTTCCAGGTCAAGGCTCACAGACATATTTTTCCTTCTGGTTTATGTCTACTTCCCCTTACAATTTAATGTCAAGATTTGCTCTCAAACCTATGCAGGTGGTAGATACCACAGCACTACTTCTCTTTTCCAGGGCAGAGACAGAGTCTCACGTAAGGTTTTGCTGCTGAGAAAAAGTTGGATAAGCCTGGGGTTGGAACTGCTACAGCTGTTCTCTGTGTCTGAGTCAACCTGACAGTTGTGCATTCACGTCACAGCTGTCCCAGAAATCCCGTCCTGATAGAGCAGACATATCTACAAAGGTAGATTGGCTTCAGGAACAGTGGCCATGGCTCCAAATGTAGGTTTTATTTAGTTCTTACCAAAAATTAAGATGAAACAGAAAAGGCTGCCATTCATTTAGAGGTCCTTACCTACCTAGATGGTAGAAACCGCCTCCCTTCAAAGTAGCAAGAAGGCTGAGCTTTCTCCTGGCTCCTCTCCAAGGATCCTGGCAACTCTGGAAGCTGTGTTTGGCCTCCTGCCTGCCAGCCAGTTGCTGCAGCCCCTCAGGAAAGTTCACTCCATACTGTCCCCCTCAGACATTTTTCTATGTCTTCTGTGTCTTTCTCTGAATTTCATCCTCTTATAAAGGACTCCAGTAAGAGAATTAAGACCCACCTGGGGATGAATGCCTCAACTGAAATAACCTAATCAAAAAGTGCCACTTATAATAGGTTTACACCCATGGATGAGTTAAGAACATGACCTTTTCTGGGGTCCATAAAGCCTCTAAAGCATCACACTAACTGACGAAGAAAAAATAGAGGATACAAATAATAATAATCAGAAATTTAAAGAAAGACATGACTACCAACCCTGCTGAAATAAAAAGGACAATGAACAATTGAATGTGAATAAATTAGACAATCTAGTTGAAATTCTTAGAAACACACAAAGTACCAACATTGACTCAAGAAGAAATAGAAGGTGCTTCCTTCAGCGGCACATATACTAAAATTGGAACAACACAGAGAAGATTAGCATGGACCCTGTGCAAAGATGATACACAAATTCATGAAGCGTTCCATATTTTTCAAAAAAAAAAAAAAAGGAGAAATAGAAGGTCTCAACAAGCCAATTACTAGTAAAGAGATTGAATCAGTAGTCAAAAGAATCCCAACCAGAACCAGAAGTTCTCACAGGGAAATTCTACTGAACATTCCAAGAAGAATTAACACCAATTCTTCTGGAACTCCTCCAGAAAATTGAAGAGGAGGGAACACTATCTAACTTATTCAATGAGGTCAACATCACCCTCATACTAAAGCCAGATAAAGACACTGCAAGAAAAGAAAACTACAGACTAATATCTCTTATGAATATAGATGCAAGAATTCTCAACAAAATATTAGCAAACTGAATTCAACAGCATAATTAAAGAATTATACACCATAATCAAGTGGGATTTATCCCTAGCATGCAAGATTGGTTCAACATAAGAAAAACAAATAATGTAATATACCACATTAACAGAATGAAGGAAAAAAATCATATAATCATCTTGATTAATGTAGAAAAGGCATTTTACAGAGCTAACAGCTTACTTAACAGTGAAAGCTGGAAAACTTTCCCTCTAAGATTGGAAACAAGCTAAAGATTCCCACTGTCACCAGTGGTATTCAACACTGTACTGGAAATTCTTGCCAGAGCAATTAGGCAAGAAAGAGAAATAAAAGGCATTAGGTTGGAAAGGAAGAATTAAAGTGCTCCCTATTTACAGATGGCATGGTCCTATATACAGAAAATCCTGAAAAATCTACAACAATGATCCAAAAGCTAATAAAGGAATTCAGCTAAGTGGTGGGGTACAAGATCAACACCACATAATCAGTAGGGTTTCTATGCACAAACAATGAACAATAAGAAGAAATCAAGAAAAGAATGCTATTCACAATAACCATTAAAAGAAACAAATACCCAGGAATAAATCTAACCAAGGACTTGTACACAGAAAACTACAAAACATTGCTAAAAGAAGTAAAAGAAAATCTAAATAAATAGAAGGATGTTCCTAGTTCATGAAGTGGAAGACTAAATATCATTAAGATGTCAGTACATGGAAAGGTAATAGCTAAATTTATTTATATGGAAGGGCAATAGCTAAAGCCATCTTGAGAAAGGAGAATAAAGTTGGAGGACTCACACTTCCTAATCTTAAAACATATTATAAACCCACAGTAATCAAAACAGCATGGGACTGGCACAAGAACAGACATATGGACCAGTAGAATAGAATTGAGAAGTCTATGACCAACTGATTTTTGACAAAGTGGCAAAGACTACTTAATTGAGAAAGAATAGTATCTTCAAAAAACTATGCTAGGAAAATTGGATCTCCATTTGCAAAGAGAAAAAAAAAGAAGCAGGACTCCTACCTCATACCATATACAAAAATCAACTAAAAATGGATCAAAGACCTAAATATAAAAACTAGAACTATCAAATTCATAGAAGAAAATATAGAGAAGCCTCTTCAAGGACCTTGTTTTGGTCGATGGTTTCTTAGACTTTACACTCAAAATATAAGCAACAAAAGAAAAAATAGATAAATGTGACTTTGTAAAAATAACAAAAAGTTTTTCAAAGGATTTTGTCATGAAAGTAAAAAGACAGCACATACAATTGGAGAAAATATTGGGAAACCATATATCTGATAAAGGATTATATCCAGTACATATAAGAAAATCCTTCAACTTAGCAACAAAAAAGACCAACAGCTCAACTAAAAAGTGGGCAAAAGACATGAACAGACATATCTCCAAAGATATATAAATGTCCCAAAAGCACATGAAAAGATGCTCAACATCAATGGCCGTCAAGGAAATGCAAATAAAAAAACACAATGAGATATCATTTCACACCCATTAGAATGGCCACTATTAAAAAAAAAAAAAGAAAAGAAGTGTTAGAGAGAATGCAGAGAAATAGGAAAACTCATTCATTTTTGGTGGCAATGTAAAATGGTGCTGCCACTAAGGAAAGTAGTTTGGCAGTTCCTCAGAAAGCTAAGAACCACTATATAATTTAGTAATCCCACTACTTGAAATAAACCCAAAAGAATTGAAAGGAGGGACTCTAACAGATATTTGCACACCAAATATGTTCACAGCGTCATTATTCATAATTGCCAAAAGATGAAATCAACCCATGTGTCCATCAACTGAAGAATGGATAAATAAAATGTGCTATATATAGACAATGGAACATTTTTCACCTGTAAAAAGGAATGAAATCCTGATACATGCAACAACATGGATGAACTTTGAAGATATCATGTTGAGTGTAATCAGCTAGACAGACACAAAAGGACAAATATTGTATGATTTCACTGATTTGAAACAATTAGAATAAACATATCATAGTGTCAGAACCTAGAATATAGGTTACCAGGGAATGGGGCACAGGGAGATAGGGAATGGAAAGTTAAGGCTTAAAATATACTTGGCTCCTATGGGTAATATGGAAATGTCTTGGTAATGATGGCGTTGATGGTAGCATACCATTGTGAACATAATCAACAGCACTGAAATATATATCTGAATATGATTAAAAGGGGAAATGTTAGATTGTATATATGGCAACAGAATAAAACTAAAATTAAAAAATATATATCCATGGAATACAGCAGAAAAACAGTGAACCCTCAGTCAAACCATGGGCTTTAATTAATAGTACATTTATTAAAAATGTTCTATCATTAATTTTAAAATATATTCCACACCAAAACAGGGTGGTGGTGGGACGGTACATGGGGATCCTGTGTTTTACGTGTGATTGTTCTGTACACAACAACTTCTCTAATAAACGAAAAAAATTCAAACTAATGGGATTATTTTAAGGGATTACATTTATAACACTATGGGAAACAGGATGAGGCCATTAACATACAAGAAAACTCAACAAATTCTCAGAAAACAAAAAGAAGATGGAATATCACTAATTAATGGGGCGGGGGGGGGACAGAAATCCAGCCTGCCAGAACGAACCCCAGAGAAGCTCTCGACTTGGAAGGCAGCAAAATAGGACATGAGAGTTCAGGTCAGAAAACAGTGGATTAATTTGTCTGAATATGGAAGTCACAGGTTTTCTTTAACTTCTTCTGCTGGCAGTTTATAACAGGTATGTACCCTTCAAAACTAAACAAATAAAAGCATCTTATCTAAAACTATTTAATGAACTCTGTCAAATGAGCCAGTAAGGGTAGAATAGCTAGTGTGGGTATCGGGATCCAAGAACAACCCCTCTATTTTGGTATTTAGGGCCCCTGACATAACAGCTAACTGCTTGACTGCTACCTTAAAGTGAACCCTCCATTCGAAATCCAACCAAAAGTCAGAGAGTTCCCAGGCAACCTTCCAACTCCTCTCTCATAGAAAAAGTACAAATAGACCACAAGACATAACAACACTTTTGAAAAGAACTGTAGCATAGATGACCAAGGTAACAAAAGAAAAATGTCCTGGAAGAAGACAGGGAAAATATAACATTTAAAATATAGCATTTAAAATTTAAAATAAGCTTCTAACATCCAGAAAGGAATTTGACAAGATATGTAGTCCAAGAAAATAAAATTTAAAAAATAAATAAATGAATGAATAAACCAAGAATAGTATGATATGAAAAAGGAATAATTAGAGAATAAAATAGAGCATTTGGAATAAAATGCATGACTGAAAAATGAAAATTATGATAAAAAGTTTATAAAACAAAATACAGGAAATTTTTCAGAGTGTAAAACAAAGAAACAAAATATATGAGCTAAAAGATAATTCTGGAAGTCCAACATTAGATGAATATCATTCCAAAAAGAAAAAAAAAAAAAGATGGTTTTTAAATTGGCAAAGAAATAGATGAAAACTTCCCAAAGTTGAATGGAGAGTTAAAAGATCAAACCAAAAGTCCCAAAGAAAGTAAATTTAATAGATACATATCATTATGAAATCTCAAAACACCCAGGAAAAAGAAAAGAACTTAGGAGTCACCTATAAAGGAAAAAAATCAGTCATTGATATTCCCAACAACACTGGATGTTAAAAGAGACAGGAACAATGTCTTCAGACACATGACCAGAGAAATAAAACTATGATCTTACCAGGAGCATTGTACAGGGAGGTGGGGAATGAAGCTCCAGCAAAACCAGTCATTTTTGACCCAGAGAACAGAGGGCCACAGGAAAAAAGAAGACATCAGAGAAGAGATGTGTATCAGTTAGAGTTCTCTAGAGAAACAGAATCAACAGGAAATATTTGTAAATATAAAATTTATAAAAGAGTCTCACGTAACCACGGAACATAGAATCCAAAATCCTTAGGGAAGGCTGTGAAGCTAATGACTCCTATGGAAACTCTGAATGAACTCCAAAAGGAGAGGCTTGCTGGTCAAAGCAGGAAGATCCTCCTTAAAGGGCTTCCAGTGATTAGATTAGGCATCACTCATTGCAGATAACACTCCTCCTGGCCGATTACAAATGAAATCAGCTGTGGATGCAGCTGACGTGATCATGATTTAGTTCTATGAAATGTCCTCACAGCAACAGACAGGCCAGCACTTGCCCAATCAGACAAACAGGTACCACCACCTGGCCAAGTTAACACATGAACCTGACCATGACAAGAGAGTATAAATAAGTTGCTGGAAAAACTTTTAGAAGGAAAAAGACAAAAGATACAGGGACAGTGGTTGAAAAGAGAAGACAATTAGAAACTTCAGGAAAAATTAAAACTGCAAAGTTACCCAAATATGATGAAGCCAGGCTAAATTAGAAAGGAAATCAGTACAATGAATGGAATGGATTCCAATGAACAGATAGTAAAAGGTTGGAAAACATTCAAAGATATGGTAAAGAAGGCATATTTCTTCAACAACAGAAAAGATAACAAATCTGAAACATCAATGAAAAGAAGTAACAACAACAAAAACAATATTCAAAAAAAGCGGATCAGCTGGAAAGCCTTGGCTGCAAATAAGAGAAAGTACTACCTGTTACAGATTGAATCGTGTCCTCCACAAAGACATGTTCAAGTCCTAACACCCAGGTCCTGTGGATGTGAATTAATTTGTAATTAGAATCTTTAAAGATCCTATTAAGATGAGGCCAAAATGAATCAGGGTGGGTCTGAATCCAATATGATTAGTCTTTATAAGCAGAGGAAATTCAGGCACAGAGTGAGTCAAGTCAGTAGAAGACTGAAAGGGACAGATGACCATGTGACAGATGCAGAGATTGAGTCATGGATTTCTGGCAAGCCACCATCAGAATTCTACATGATCCTCCAATAACTTGATTTTGGACAACTGGTGTGTGGTACTTTGATACAACAGTCCTGGCAAACTAAGACAATAACAGTTAAAAGGAGCGTAAATCATTTTGTTTATTCTTCTCTAGGTAGACACATAGGTTCCTTCTACCTTTTAATGATTGTGAACAGTGCTGCTATAAATATGGGGTATATGTAAAAAAAAAAACGTGCAACATAAACAATAGTGGTTTATCAATGTCTTGAGGTAAGAGATTCAAGCTTAGTTAATTTCAGCAGTTCAGCTATTTCAGGGACTTGGGTTGCTTCCCTGTATTCTTGTCTTTCCCCTCATAGTTGCAAGATCACTGCCACAAACTTTTTAACTTCTGCACCTGGGAAATTTCTGATACTCTCTCGGGCATTAGGGGCTCCCAATTTAGTAAGCTAATCCCTCCATCTTTTTTTTTCTTCTGCACTTTTTTTTTAATATTGTGAAATATATATACCAAAAAAGCAATAAATTTCCATGTACATTTTAAAAGTAGTTATAGAACAAAATTTTTTTTTTTCACACAGGCAGGCACCGGGAATCGAACCCGGGTCCTCGGGCATGGCAGGCAAGCATTCTTGCCTGCTGAGCCACTGTGGTCCATCCTAGAACAGATTTTTTAAATTAATTTATTTTTAATTTATGATACATAACCACATACAAACACAAACATTCTTATCATATGATCATTCCATTCTTGTTATATAATGAATAGCTCACAGTATTATCACAGTTGTATATTCATCAACATGATCATTTCTTAGAACATCTACATCAATTCAGAAAAAAAAATAAAAAGAAAACAGAAAAAAAATCATACATACCATACCCCTTACCCCTCCCCTTCACTGATCACCAGCATTTCAATCTACTAAATTTATTTTAACATTTGTTCTCCCTATTATTTATTTCTTTTTAATCCATATGTTTTACTTGTCTGTCAATAAGGTAGACAAAAGGAGCATCAGACACAAGGCTCTCACAACCACACAGTCACACTGCAACAGCTGTATCATCATACAATTATCTTCAAGAAACATGGCCACCGGAGCACAGCTCCACATTTTCAGGCAGTTCCCTCCAGGCTCTCCATTAACCTTAACTAAACAGGTGATATCTATTTAATGTGTAAGAATAACCTCCAGGATAACCTCTGAACTCTGTTTGGAATCTCTCAGCCACTGACACTTTATTTTGTCTCATTTTGCTCTTCCCCCATTTGGTCAAGAAGATTTTCTCCATCCCTTGATGCTGAATTCCAGCTCATTCTAGGATTTCTGTCCCACGTTGCCAGGAAGGTCCACACCCCTGGGAGTCATGTCCCACATAGAGAGGGGGAGGGCAGTGAGTTTGTTTGTTGTGTTGGCTGAGAGAGAGAGGCCACATCTGAGCAACAGAAGAGGTTCTCTTGGGAGTGACTCTTAGGCCTAATTTTAAGTAGGCTCAGCCTATCCTTTGCAGTAATCCCTCGAATTTGAATCTTGTCCTTATGAAACTGATTTCTGCAATGGTGAAGCTAGGCCTGCATGTAATTATGCCTGAGTCATCTCCAACAAGCCTCTTTTGTTGCTCAGATGTGGGCTCTCTCTTTAAGCCAACTCTACAAATAAACTCACTACCTTCCTCCCTACATGGGACATGACTCCCAGGGATAAACCTGGGCCTGGCATCATGGGATTAAGAATAACCATAAGGGGGGAAAGAAATGGAACAAAATTAAGCTTCAGTAGCTAAGAGATTTCAAATAGAGTCAAGAGGTCATTCTGGAAGTCATTCTTAGCTGGTTATTTCAAACTACCACAGTATGCCATTTACCAACCAATAGTACTACTGAAAACCCTAGAGAGTGCCCCAGGCTCTATCTAAGTCTCTATAAATGTTTTTCTTAGTAAGTTTAATTTTTCCAGAACTTAAGGCCTCCAGATTGATCTTATGCTAGATAAGCCCTGAAATCCAGAGGTACCAGTCTCAAAGAATAATCACCAGGTTCATTCCTCTACCCCAGAAGGTCAACCCCTTTCCAACACAAAGCAGTTAAAATGGTCGTTGCCCAGACATCCCTGAAGATTGACAGAATGATCAAATGACAAGGAGGAGCTGTAACTGAAAAATTAGGATTTAACAAAGGACTGTGACTACTAATTCATTATACAGATATTTCTTTTTAGTGTCTAGTATTATAGAACTGTGAGAAGGAAATACCTGAAGCTGTTGAACTGTAATCTAGTAAATCTGATCTTTGATAATGATTGTATAACTAACTACACTGCAAAAAAAGAGTCAGTTGCCCATGTTTGTATGGATCTACTCCTGGATGTATACTATATATATATATGTATACATATATTTACTACAGTTTCTTAGTTAGCCTGCTTCTATTGTAAGTCTTAAAATTGGGTAGATTGCAATATTAGTGGTCAATAAGAGGGAGAGGTAAGAGGTATTGAATGTATAGTGTTTTCCTTTTTTATATAGTGTTTTTAGTTATATATAGTGTTTTCCTTTTATTTTTTTTATTTCTTTTTCTGGATTAATGTAAATGTTCTAAAAACGATCATGGTGATGAATGCCTAACTATGTATTGATATCATGAATCACTGCATACTTTGGATAGACTGTTTGATGTATGATGATATCTCAATAAAATTAGATTAAAAAAAAGATTATTGTCATAGCTACAACCATCTCATCCTCATAGTGCAGCTCCAAAGGCAGGCAAGAAGGAAGGGGGCTCCCTCTTATATTTCTCTTTGTATTAGAGAGGGAAACTTTCCTCAAAGCCACCAGCAGACTCCCCATCATGTTCAATGGCCTGAGCTGGGTCACATGTTAACACCTAAGGGGAAAAATGGCTACATGACTGGCTCAGGTACATCATAATCCATCACATGGAGCACATTGAGAAGCCTACCTTTCCACATACGTTGCTACTTAATGTTTTAGCAAACAGGGAATTGTTAGCAAAGAAGAATGAGGGCAATATCATTCTTCTTTGCTAACAAAGCAAGGCAAAGAACTGGGTAGTATCTTAGTTTGCTAGGGTTCCTGTAACTAAAGACCATAGCAAAGTGGCTTACACAACAAAACTCCCTTGTCCCATAGCTCAGTAGATCAGAAGTCTGAATCAAGGTGTTAGCAGGGCCATGCACTCTCTGAAGTCTATAGGGGTCTGGTGGTGACTTGCTGAAAATCCATGGTGTCCTTGGCTTGTGGGATAACTCCATCTCTGCCTCCATCATATGGCTATCTCCTCTTTCTGTCTGTCTGATGTCCAAATGTAGAGTTCGTGATCTAGTGTCTTAGTTTCCTCATTGCTCAAGAAAATACCATTCAATGGGTCAGCTTAGACAACGGTAATTGATTGGCTCATGGTTTTGAGGCTAGGAGAAATCCAAATCAAGGCATCATCAAGGTGATGCTTTTTTTTCTGAAGACTAGGGTTCTAAGGCTGACTGCCAGTGATCCTTAGTCCTGGGCTCCTCTGTCATGTGGCAGTGCACATGGTGGCTATTCTAGTTTGCTAGCTGCCAGAATGCAATATACCAGAAATGGAATGGCTTTGAAAAGGGGGAATTTAATGAGTTGCTAGCTTATAGTTCTAAGGTCGAGAAAATGTCCCAATTAAAACAAGTCTATAGAAATGTCCAATCTAAGACATCCATCCAGGGAAAGATATCTTGCTTCAAGAAGGCCTATGAAGTTCAGGGCTTCTCTCTCAAGTGAGAAGGTGCATGGCAAACATAGTCAGGGCTTCTCTCTCGGCTGGAAGAGCACATGGCAGACACGGCGTCATCTGCTAACTTTCTCTCCTGGCTTCCTGTTTCATGAAGCTCCCTGGGAGGCGTTTTCCTTCTTCATCTCCAAAGGTCGCTAGCTAGTGGACTCTCTGCTTCGTGGTGCTGCAGCATTCTCTGCTCTCTCTGAATCTCTCATTCTCCAGAACATTTCCTCTTTTACAGGACTCCAATAAATCGATCAAGAACCACCCAAATGGGTGGAGACATGTCGTCCCCTAATCCAGTTTAACAACCACTCTTGACTAAATCACATCATCCAGGGAGATGATCTGATTACAGTTTCAATACAGTATTGAGTAGGGATTATTCTACCTTTATGAAATGGAATTTATATTAAAACATTGCTTTTCTAGGGGGCATACTTCCTTTCAAAGCAGCACAGCAGATTGTCCAGGCCTCTGCCTTCTCTTCTGGTTTCATTGACTTTCTGTTCTTGGGTGGTCCTTCTTTGGCTTTTTTTCTCTCTTTGGGAGCTTCTCTATAATGCCTTCAGTTAATAGGATTAAGACCCATCCCAGGCTACACTTTATCTGAGGTAACCTTATTCAAAGGTCCTATTTACAAAGGGTCATATCCAAATGAATGGATTAAGGTTAAGAATGTGTTTTTGCTGGGGTACATAGCTCCAAACCACCACACCTAGGGTATGCCTTTCTTTTGGGAATAGCACCCTGATGTCCTTTTGGGGAACTCCTCTGCCCATGAGCTTCAGGCCTGGCTCCAGGGGTGGAACATGGCACCCAGGCTTAGATAATTGGCCCGAAGGCCCTGCTCACAGTGACTGTCCCAGTGACTGGCAGCCACAGAACCCAACAAGATGAGAGAACCACAGAGCCCACCAGCCAGTGACCTTTGGAGATGAAGAAGGAAAATGCCTTCTGCTGAGCTTCATGAAGCAAGAGATCTAGAGAGAAAGCTAGCAGATGCTGCCATGTTCACCATGTGCCCTTCCAGCTAAGAGAGAAATGCTGAACATCATCAGCCTTCTTGAACCAAGGTATCTTTCCTTGAATGCCTTAGATTGGAAATTTCTATAGACTTGTTTTAATTTGGACAATTTCACAGCCTTAGAACTGTAAACTAGCAACTTATTAAATTCCTCTTTTTAAAAGCCATTCCATTTCTGGTATAGTGCTTCCAACAGCTAGCAATTCAGAACATGAAGCAGAATTCATGGGTCACATTCTATTCAGTTAAGATATTCACAGAACACAAGATTAAAGGCTGGGATTTTTTAATTAGGAGGCTTGAGAACAAATCAAAACTATCTAGTCTGTCTACCTATCTATGTAATTTATGTATAGTGATAAATAAAATTTAGTAGGCCAAACATTGGAGATGCTTGTGCTAAGCCCTCCAAAATCTAAGCAAAACCAAAATCTAAATAAATTTCTATTCCCTGTATATGCCTGGCTTACTCCCTAAAAACAGAATTTAAATCAGTCAATCTTCTATCTGCAACTCCTTATTCTTATGTCAGGTAACTTGCTCATTGCTAAGCAACTGGCCACATAGATCATTGTAGAAAATGTGTCTACATAACCCAATGAAGACTTCCTCCTTTTTCTGTTTGTAAAAGCCTATTGCTCTTTTTATCACTGGAATTCATCTCTACTTCCTAATGATTGAAATCTCTCCAGTTCATGAAATGATTCAATAAAACTCTCTAAGATCTTCCAACAAGAATGAAGTCCGAAACTGGGCTACTTGGAAGAAATTGTCTCTTCTTTCCACTGGATTTAAACCTGACAGAATGGAGGGTTGGAGAAGCTGCAAATATGTTGCCTCTTTGAAGGGAGAGCTCCCCCAGAATGGAGCCAATACAAAACAGAATTCAGGAGATGGTGAGAGAGAGAAACTGGATTCTGAATATACTGTTGGTTGAAGCTTCAACTGAGGCTGGACCTATCGCTACACTTTGCTGTTATGTGAAAAATAAATTTCTTTTTTGGCTTCATTTGCTTTGAGTTGAGTTTTTTGAATATTATGTCTACAGAAAGATTCTTAATCAATATATGACCCTCAGGTAGCAGCAAATCATAGAAGACTTAATTATGGTTATGGAGTAGAATGTAAATGCTTTCAACCTTGACAGTGACATCAAAAAGGGAGAGATGAGAGAAACTGAAATGTGGGAAGGATGGATGTGCTAATTTTTTTATATTACAAGGCCAAAAGATGCTCCCTATGATTGGTGCAAAAAGAAACAAAGTATGGTGCTTGAGGTTGCAGAAGTGACCAAGAGAAAAACTGTAAATCAGGATGGAACACTACTGGGAGAAGAGAGAGTGGAATAAGTAGCTAAATACTCACCTATTGTATTAGAAAATCAATAGATAACATCCAAGATAGATAGATAGATAGATAGATAGATAGATAGATAGATAGATAGATAGATAGATAGATAGATAGATAGATAGATAGATAGATAGATAGAAAGAAACATAAACATATGAGTTAGTGGGCAAGATCATCATCTATCACAGTTGAATGTCAACAGACAATATGTTAAGTTGGTAAAATAAGAACAGAAGTATAACATATTCATTATAATATGGTGCTATCAGTAAGTAAAATAAAGAAAGAGTTATAAGAGGCCGCCTTTAAGGAGCAGGGCTAGAGGTGAGGAAGCAAAGCAGGTGATTCCCTTTTGTTACAAGCTCTTATGTATATTTTATACATAAAGCATATGCAAATACTGCTTTAACACAAATTTTTAACAACAACAACAAAAAAAAGGAATGAGGTCAATTTACATGTGCAATTGGGAAAAATCTCCAAGAAATATTCTAAGTGACAAAAGCAAATTGGAGAGCAAAGTATATAACATGTTCTCAGTTGTTTTAAATAAGTGCGCATATCTCTCAATATGCACATGTAAATATATACATGTATGTGCTGATATTTGTTTAGAAAAATTCTGATTGAGTACCCAAGAAACTTATCATCTGCATCTGGACAGGGGATACTAACTGCCTGGTCTGGGAGTAACATGTTTTATGTACTCTTTGTACTATTGTACTGTATGAGATTTTCTTTCTAACCATGTGCAAATATTTACTTTTCAATTTAAAAAGCTAGCAGGAAAGCATTACCAGGTGACATGGTACCAAAGAAATAATTTTTAGCCATGGTCTTAGATAAAAGGCAAGGATTTAGTTCAAATGATCCATCCAATGCTAAGCCTAATCCAGGCCTGCTGTCGGCCACCCAATAGTGAATGAAATGATTCTATACCAGAACCCAGAGATGAGACGCTAACACTGGAACCCATTTATGCAAGCAATATTTGCAGAAAACCCATTATATACCAGATTCTTAGTGAGGTACTGCTGTGAGGCAGTTACTGAATGACGTAAGACAGGGCCCTCACCTTCCCAGAGCCCAAAGTCCAGTGGGGCAGATGAGTGATGTGGAAAGTGCAGGAGGAGAGGCCACAATGAAGTAAGGGTCTGTGTGGGCAAGAAGTTGCCCTCACTACCTACACACTTGTCCCTGAGACTCACCTTCTTGGGGTTCTTATCCATTATAGTTTCTGTTGCAAAGACTTGGGCACCACTGTCCACTGTCCACTGCAGCCCCAGACAAATCCAGCCCAAGAATATCTTTGCCTGTCCTTTATCCTCCACAATTCAGGTAACACCAGTCTGTGGTGTTCAAACAGGCTTCACAGATTACAAAAGTGATCACACCTCTAAAAATGTTTTCTTGGTTAAACATAGGAGTACTATATGACCCAGCCATCCCTGTCCTAGGTACACACACAAAAGAATTGAAAACAGGGACTCAAACAGATACCTGTACACCATTATTCATAGCAGCATTATTCACAATAGTTAAAGGTGGAAACATCCCAAGTGCCCATCGACAAATGAATGGATAAACAAAATATGGTATACATATACAATGGAATATTATTTAGCTGTAAAAAAAGAATGAAGTCCTGATATCTGCTAGAGCATGGATGGATCTTTAAGATGACTTGCTGTTTGAAAGAATCCAGACACAAAAGGACAAATATTGTATGAATTAACAGGAATAGGCAAATTCATAGATACAGAAAGTAGATTAGAGGTTATCAGGGGCAGGGGAGAAGTAGGAATAGGATGTTATTGCCTAAAGAATATAGAATTTCTGTTTGGGATGATGAAAAAGTTTTGGTAATAGATAGTGATGTTGGTAGCACAATATTATGAATGTAATTATGCCACTGAATTGTATACATGAAAGAGGTTAAAATGGGAAATTTTATACTGTATGCATGTTACGACAATAAAAAGTTTTGAAAAATGTTTTCTCTTTGTACCGGCCACTATATACATAACATCACTGTCAGTGCCCCAGGTTATCCTTGCTGGATCTTCCATGGCTTCTCCCTGTTTAGTTCCTGCCCCTTTACCAACAGTAGCGACTGTCTTTTCCTCAGGCCGATCTCAACTCCTCAGGGTCCAAGCTCAGGAGGTAAGATCCTGAGCGGAGGAAGCTCCCTCTCCCCCTCATCTTCCTACTCATTTCTTGCCCCAGGAAGACTAACACTGGGAATATCCTCTGACCTAAGGGAAGACTTCCCTTTGACAGTAAGCTTAGCCCATGTCCCAGCAATACAAGAATCACACAGAATGCAAGAGCCCAACACCAGCCCCTGAGAGTAGGAGGCAGGGGGATTTTCTTATAAATGCAGATGAATGGCACCCAACCCAGATCAGGGGAGCCAGGAGAGGGAGCAGGAAACAGGGGATGCAAGTATAATACCCAGAAACACCCTCATGGTTCCAAATCAAGGCCAGAAGCACTGTTACTCTTTGATTTCACATCCTCTCTCTCTCCTCATGCTACGTTAAAATCAAAGTTAATTAAAATGGGGGTTGAACACTTTTTTTTGGCAAGAACTTCCCAAACACTTCTGAGATCAGTGTAGATGCCCTAATTTATTATAAAACTAGGTTTGACTATCACAAGACATGTCTGGAACAAACACTACCTTATGAACACTTTTCCAGAATTCTCTTTACTACTCTTTTCACTCCCCATGCAGAAGTCTCAGCTGATTACAAAGTTATCTTGCTTAGAAAGAAAAAGAAAAAGGTTTCCCGCTTTCTACTCAAAAGTATGGCTGATCTTAAGGCTTGCTCTTGTGAAGCTTATGTATGTAGTGGAGAAACTTAGCCTACTTATAGGTATGCCTAAGAGTACTTCCAGAGCACCTCTTCTGTGGCTCAGATGTGGCCTCGCTCTCTCCAAGTCAACTCTGCAAGTAAAACCATTGCTGTCTCCCATACATGGGACATGACATCCAGGGGTGAAAGTCTTCTTGATGGTATAGGAGATGACTCCCAGGGATGAGCCTGGTCCTGGCACCATGGGATCAACAATGCCATCCTGACCAAAAGGGGGAAAAGAAGTATAACAAATAAGGTATCAGTGGCTGAGAGAGTTCAAATAGAGTCAAGAGGCTACTCTAGAGGTTACTCATGCAAGTTTCAATTAGACATTACCACCTATCATAGCTTGCCAAACCCCAACTAAAACCATTCCTGCCAATCCTAAAGAACACCTAATGCATTACATAAGATTCTACAAAGGTTCCATACACGAGGGTAAGTTTCCAGAAACCTACAACCTCATAGATGGGTCCTTGGACCAGATAAGTCTTGAAATGCAGAGGAGTCAACCTCTCAAGAACATCAACTACTTCCATCCCCCTACTCTGTATTATCAACCTCCCCTTCCAATATGAAAAAGATAGAATGGGCATAACCCAAATATCTCTAAAGAGTGGGAGAAAGATCAAAGGTGTTGGAGAAGTTATAAAGAGAAGGTAGGGTTTAACAAATGAGTATGATTGCTGAATCATTATACTGATTTTCTTTTAGTCTCCAGTATTTTAGAGCAGCTAGAAGTAAAAATCTAAAAATGTGGAATTGTAACCCATACCAAACTCTAAAATCTGTTCTTCAACTAATTGGTGTGCTGTGTTTGAAATTTATTGCTTTTTTTCACACGCAAAAAATTTTAAAAGTCAGTTGTAATGGTAAAAAATATTGCGATAAAAAATGACAAAAAATAAAGCATGGCTGAAATGAAAAGGGCCGATGAGTCAAGTCATCTCAGAAATGCAGCGCTTTCCATTGGATGAGCAGGAAAACCCTAAGCTCCAGGATTAAATTACATCATTCCAGTTTATAACAATGCTTCTGTGGAAATACTGATCATGTTCTTCATTATCTTTCTTCTGTGGACCCTTGATCTTTGAGTGATTTCAGAGATACCCAGACATGCCACTTGGCAGCCCAGTTCACCATTGCCCCTGCCCAAAGCCTGGCAGTCAAGGGTCCTCAGTCCCTGGGGTGGCCATAGAACAGGTAGTGGGTGTTGGAGGCTGCGCTGGACAGTTCTTACAAGCAGATAGAATCAGATCCCTGTCATCCAGTCTGGTCTATCTCATTATACAATCATGCTAAGTCCAGCCTGTAGATGGTGTCTGGTTTTCTGTCAATTGTTGTTCTGGCAGATACAGAATGAAAAGTGTCTGCCCTGACTCCTTCCCAGGGGCTGCACCTGAAACCTGTACTCATCATGTACTCACACCTCCACCATATGTGGGACTCATAGCCCATGCAATCTTCCTCTTCCCCAGAGGCAGATGGGGTAACTTGTTTTCCTGTATGACAGTGATGCAGGAAAACACAGTAATGGCAATACACAACCTTAGCAGGAGAGGGGTGAAGGAAGTGTTATTTGTCAAAACTCAAAGAATTGAACATTTTAAAAGAGTGAATTTTATTGTAAATAAATTATACTTCAATAAACCTGACTTGAAATATGAAGCTACTAATAGCTAACAGAATCTCCAAGTGTGCTGGTTTGAAAGGATGCTGTACTCTAGAAAAGTCATGTTTTAATCCTAATCCCATTTTGTAAAGGCAACCATTTCTTCTAATCCCTATTCAGTACTGTATATTTGAATCTGTAATTAGATCATCTCCCTGGAGATGTGATTCAATCAAGAGTGGTTATTAAGCTGGATTAGGTGGAGACGTGCCTCCACCCATTCGGGTGGGTCTTGATTAGTTTACTGGAATCTTAAAAGAACTTCTGTCCATGACACTGCTCTATGGCTATTTAAGTCTGTATTTCACTTCTTTGCATTCTCTTCTATTCTTAATAAGTTTTACCAGATTTCTTACTATCTTATTTATCTATTCAAATAACTTCCTTCTGATTGTTAATTTTCTCTTTTTGTGCAGACCTACAGGTCTCTACTTCATTACTTTTTTCCTTATATGATTTATTTTAGTTACTTGTGTTTGCACTGTTGCTCTTTTTCCAAACTCTACTCCTGCTCATTTTTTAAAACTTTTTATTGTCTTATAAATGTATTTAAGGTCACAAATTTTCCTCTAATTCTCCACCATCCAATGTGGTAGCTATTCAATTTTAATGTTATATAAAACTAGATGAAATTTAAAGTTCAATTTCTCTGTGAAACTAACCATATTTCAAGTACAAGCATACCCACTTGTAGTGTGCTTCACTTTATTGTGCTGTGCAGATATTTCATTTCTTTACAAATTGAAGGTTTGTGACAACCCTGCATCAAGCACATCTACTGGAGCCATTTTTCCAACAGCAAGTATTCACTTTGTGTCTCTGTGTCACATTTTGGTAAGTCTCACAATATTTCACACTTTTTCATTATCATTATATCTGTTGTGGTGACAGTGATCATTGATTATTGATGTTACTCTTGTAATTGTTTTGGGGCATGATTAACTGCACACTTATAAGATGGAGAACTTAATCAATAAATGTTGTGTGTTCTAACTGCTCTGCCAATCAGTTGTTCCCCCATCTCTTTCCTTCTCCTCAGGTCTCATATTCTCTGAGACACAATAATATCAATATTACCAAAGATATATATACCCTACTCCGCAGAAACTGAATGTGTTACCTTAAATAACAAAAGAGGCTTTTTAGGTGTGATTGTATTAAGGATCTTGAGATGGGAAGTTATCCTGAACCATCAAACAAGTCCTAAGTACAACCATGTGTCCTTATAAGAGGAAGGCCACAGATGAGTTGACTACAGTAGAGGAGAAGGCAATGTGACCACAGAGGTTGAGACTAGAGTGATGCAGCCACGAGCCAAGAAATGCTGGCAGCCTCTAGAAGTTGAGAGAGAAAAGAAACAGATTCTCCCCTGGACCCCCCAGTAAGAACCAGTACTGCCAACACCTTGGCTTAGACCTAGTAAAACTCATTTCAGACATCTGACCTCCAGAACTGTAAGAAAACAAATTTGTGTTGTTTTAAGTCACTACATTTGTGATAATTTTGTATAGCAGCAACAGGAAACTAATTCAGTATCTAATACCTTGGGTTTCTGAATTTCATAATTCAGATCTGTATCTTTGCTTCCCTTTAGTCTACTTGTTCTATCAATTTCTGAGATATTGATAAAATATCTCCAACTCCTCCTTTTGATCTATATATTTCTCCCCCTATACTATCAGCTGCTTTTTATATTTTCAGGTATGTTGTTTTGTTCACATACCTTCTAGCTCTATTATCCCTTTTGTCAGGATGTAACACTCTTCTTGGTTCCTTAGGATATTTGTTGCCTTTATTTTATTTTGTTGGATATTCTAAATATCCAATGTTTATTAACTATTTTATTGGATATTCAAATTGCTTCCCAAGTTAAAAGTGTAATGTCTTTGTCATCCTCACTAGAATAAATTTGAGATAATACCTAGACCTTTATCCCACTTCTTTCCAACTAGAAGTCATGATTATGTGTATATGTATATATGTGTGTATATTTATATGTCTAGATATATAAATACATAGATAAAGAAATAAATGTGTATATATATATATGTGTGTGTGTGTGTATACACGGACTAGTATAAATATATGTATTTCTTAGATCTATCACTGAGAGGCCCAAAAGCAATGTCAGATGAGCAGACCTAGTTCTTATATCTTGGTTTCTAAATGTCATTTAGAATAGATAGTGCACACAAAGTAGTATATTGAAGAGAACTTACCAGGGAATTATGTACAGAGATGCAGCAGTATTGTGAGCACCGGCAATGGAAGAAAGTCTTGCATTATCAGTAGTGATCTTAAATGTAAAAGAATTAAACTTTCCAGTCAAAGGCAGATATTGGCAGAATGAATAAAAAACCAAGATCCAATCATATGCTGTCTCAAGAGAATCACCTTAAATCCAGACATAAGATTGAAAATGAAAGGGTAGGGGAAAAAAAAGACCATGAAAGTAGTAACAAAAATAAAACTGGCATAGCCATACTAATACCAGATAAAATAGACTTTAAGTAAAAAACTATTACAAGATACTGAGAATACTATTGCATACTGATAAAGGGGTCAATTGAACAAGAAGATGTAACACTTATAAATATATATGCACCTAACAGTGAGCCCCAAAATATATGAAGAGAATACTGATAGATTTGAAGGAAGAAATAGATAGTTCTACACTAAATAGTGGGAGACTTTAATACACCACTTTCAATAATTGATGAAATATCTAGATAGAAGATCAACAAGAAACACAAAACAATACTGTAAACCAATGAGACCTAGCAAGCATATATATGACTTCACCCAATGAAAACAGAATAAACATTCTTCTCAAGTGCACATGGATCATTATCTAGGATAGACCACATGATAGGTCACAAAACAAATCTCAATAAATTCAAAAAATACTGAAATTAAAAAATATCAAAATCTCCATCCACAATGGAATGAAGTTAGAAATCAATAACAGAGGAAGAAAGGGAAAATTCACAAATATGTAGAAATAGACAACATACTCTTAAACAACCAATGGGTTGAAGAGGAAATCACAAGGGAAATTAGTAGATATCTTAAGGGTGAAGAAAAATGAAAATACAGCATACCAAAACTTATGGGATGCTGCAAAGGCAGTGCTGAGAGAAAAATTTATAACTCTAAATGCTTACATTAAAGAAGAAAAACAACTTCAAATGACAGATCTAACTTCAAAACTGGAAGAACTAGAAAAGGAAGAGCAAACTAAACCTAAAGTGAGCAGAAGAAAGGAAAAAACAAAGATCAAAGAGGAGATAAATGAAATAGGGAACAAAAATGCAAGAGAGAGGATCAACTGAATCAAAAGTTGGTCCTTTGAAAAGACCAATAAAATTGACAAAACTTTAGCAGACTGATGTAGAAAAAAAGAGAGATGATATAAATAACAAAAATCAGAAAAGAAAGGAGGACATTGCTAACAACTGCTGGAATAAAAAGGACTCTTAGAAGATACCATGAACAACTGTATGCCAATAAATTAGGTAATTCGGATGAAATGGACAAATTCTCAGAAACACACAAGCTGCCTACACTGATTCAATAAGAAATGGAAGGTTTCAACAAACCAATTGTTAGTAAAGAGATTGAATCAGTAAACAAAAGCTTCCCGGCAAAGAAAAATCCCAGATAGGATGACTTCACAAGGGAATTTTACCAAGCATACCAACAAGACTTAACACCAATCCTGCCCAAAATCTTCCAAAAATTGAAGAGGAGGGATTACTCCCTAATTTATCCTACAAGGCCAACATCATCCTCATACCAATGCCATAAAAATGCCCTACAAGAAAAGAAAATTACAGAACAATATTTCTTGTGACTATAGATGCAAAAATCCTCAAAAAAATACTGCAAACCAAACCCAATAGCATAGCACATCAAGGATTTATTTTTAAACCATATTATATTCTAGGATTTTTGTATGTGCATTATCAATACTGAATAATGAGAATTGATGTTAACATAGACCATTACTGAATCTTTTAATCAAAGAGCAAATCATGCTCTATATATTTCATTTACTTGTGCTGGAAATGGACTATCACATTTAAAAAGTCAACAACTAAGATCTGAATGAAATAGCTTCTTACATTTACTCACATTTAATCAGATAATTAAAGCTGTGAAAACAATTTACCAAGCAAATGTTAATTATCATTATTATATCACAGCTATCCTCACCCTTATCCTATAGGATGTCACTTTTGCTCTCCCAGCTTCCTAGGATCCTTGATAGGGCAACTGAAAGAAAGTTGAGACAGGGTTGAGTTTCTCAGGCTACATCCCCTACCTGTGGGAAGAATCATGGGTAGCAAACGGAAGGTCTGGAGCAAACATTGATCTGAAATTTCCCAATAGACTACCATCTGCTGGTTGGGAGGACACGTCCATGCAGGAGCTGTTTTCTCTTGCCATGCCTACACACTGCACACCAAGTTTGTCTGGGGCCATAGTAATGCATCTGAGGCAGCAGTGGATTGCAAGTCAGAGTGCTCATGTCCCAGGCCCAGCCCTCGTCTTCTGGAGCTCTGTGACCTTGAACAAATCATGACATCATTCTTGGCATCCATCTCTTCCAATGAAAAATAATCATCTAGAGCTAGTTCTGCCAAGAGACCATTCTGGGAGGGCCCTCTCTCAGAGATCCACGAGTGAAGGCATTTTCCAAATCTCCGATTTATAAATGCACATGTTCCCACCCACCCTCTGCCCAATTGTTTGGGTGATAAGAGCAAATTATTCAGGTTGACCAGTAGATCACACCATTAGTGTTGGGTGATGGAGGGGCCTTGGCTGGGGACAGTTCTGTGAGCTTGTCTAAGAGCTGCACTTTCTGAGGCTTTGCCCTGGTGTTTCTATGACCACTGACTGCAGCAGTTTTACTTATAATCGTAATTGTTGTTTTAGCTTATTCCTTTTATTTGTCATTGTAATTGTTATTTTATGTTAACTGAGGAATTTATAACTCTGCTGTAACCAGCCCATCCACTTGCCCTCCTTTATAGCAATTGTTTAGTTTATTTCCTTTTCTTTACTTGTTATTATAGCTTGTTGTCTTATGTTAACTGAGTGATTTATGACCATTGTAACCAGACTCCCCAACTGGCTTTCATCAATTTTCAAAGACTATAACCAATCAATATATACCAATGTAAAAATGTCACTATCTTTACCTCCCTTTGTTTGAGCCTCATAAAAACCCTAATTTCTTTAGACCCAGGAAGACAGATTTGAGCTTTTATTTTCTCCTGTCTCTTTATTTGACTGCCTTACAATAAACTACTTTCTTTTCTCCTGATGCTATAGCATTGACTTCTGTGCATATCAGGCAATGGGTCCCTGCCCAGTAACAATCTGGCCATGCTGGTGGGACTTTGTTGCCTGAGTTCTAGGGCCCATGAGGATGGATTTGTCCTGTCACTAACCCATGGCCACAATTTGTCTAGAGGCTTCTCCTGTCCCTGCTGGTGTAACAGACACATTGGCATGATTTTGTTTCAAAACAAGAAACAGTTCCAGGTTCCAGATGTCTAATCAGTGAGTAAGGGGGAAGATATATTTGAGGCCAGGAAGGTTGCCTTGGGTTCGAGTCCCCAACTGGAGTTAAAGTTCCCTGAATCCCTCTGTCTTCCAAGACCTCCTCTGCCCCTACCTCCATATCTGATCTGGTTGTTGGGTTCTGTATCTGATCTGGTTCTAATTTGGATTGATCTGGTTATTGTGTTATTTAGATCTCTGTAAAGTACTAGTACTGTGTTTATAAAAATACTTATTAATATTGTAAAATTCATTGCTGTTTTAGATAATCAAGTGAAGTGTTAATACCATACCTGATTGTAGCCCTCTGAGATACATATTGAATAATTGGTCAGTGTTCAGCTATAAACTAATGAAATGGAAGAAAAAGATTTACATTTGTAATCCAGCCTGGGCACAATATAAATTAGAGTCGGGGGAAAGAAGCCAGAGAATGGATCTGTTAATTGTAAAAATATTCTACAGGTAAATGTGTTCTGTAAGAGGGAAGAAAAGTGGGATGAAGAACCTTGCATACAATCTTTCATCACCCTCTCTAAGAATAAGCATTTCCAGAAAAAGTGCAAGAACATGCCAATAAAAAGTAAGGTCTTTCTGGACTCTAATCTAGAGGATCCCTTTGATCTGCCTCTGTGCCTCCATCAGCCCCAACTCTGTATGCTAATGGCTTTCTATTAGGAGAGGAGCTCACCTCCAACTGCCCATGTTACCCTCTTGTACCTAGCATACAAGAGGAAATGGCCCCTGTGCCCAGCATACAGGGGTAAATGGTCCTTTTGTGCCCACTATGCAAAAAGAATGGTCTCTACATCACATGCCCTTCTGTGTATTCAATTTGGCCAGAAGGTTATCATCCCAACTACAGAGCCTCCGGGTAGCATATTCCCCATCAGTCAAGCTCCTGTAGGACTAGACGACCAGTGAAATTCTCATGGATTTGTATATGTACATTCACCATTTTCAACATCAGATCTCTTTAATTGGAAAAACAACAATTCTACTCATAGTATAATCCTAAGAAAATAGAGAATTCGTTTGCTTCCATCTTTGCTCCACATACTCTAACTGGGGCTGATATACAAGCCCTGCTTAATACACTACCAAACAGCAGAAGTAACAAGGATGGTGTTAGAAAAGGCAAAGCAGGAAGCTGATGGATTACATGTGGATGACCTGATAATCCTTTGTGTTCAGGAGCCAATCAAGCTCTATCAACAGCTGACTCACACTGGGACCCAAATGATCTTGATGGAAGGACCAGGCTAGACCATTATAAGGAATGTATAATAATAGGACTACAGAAAGGAGTGCCAAAGCCTAGAAACCTAAAACAGGGGCAGAAAATATAGCAAGAGCCAAAGGAAAGCCCTCAACCTTTTCTTGAAAGAATTTTTGAAATATATAGATAGTTCATAGACATAGACCCAGAAAAATTAGATGATGCAAGTTTGAAAAACATGACTTTTATCAGCCAGAATGCACTGAACATCAGAAAGAAATGGCAAAAAACTGGATGGGGGCCTAAGACTGTGCACCTCACAACTTGTTGAGATTGTTTTTAAAGTCTGCAACAACCGAGACCAGGCTAAGTAAGATAGATACCTAAACCGACAAGCTGCCTTGATCAGAGCAGTTATGGAATAAAGCAACTGTAGACTGGGAGTTGAGAAGGTAAGACCCTGGTGCCCTCATTGACCACATAGAAACCTAACCAGTCCAAGGACTCTGGGTTCTGGTCAAGGTGCTTATTGCAAAGAACAAGGGCATCAGAAAAGGGATTATCCCAGGTATCCTTGGGACTGGTTTCCGAGGGAGGGTGGAAAACCCAAACTCCAGATGCCCCAATGGGACCCTGGCAACAGTGACCTAGAATGAAGGGACCTTAGGGGCTGTTCTAGAAGACTCATCTACCCTCCTAACCTCCCACCAGGAGTCTCGGGTAACTATACATGTGGGAAAACAATGAATTGACTTTCTCATCGACACCAGAACAACTTACTCAGTACTAAATAAAAAGCAAAGCAGTTTCATCTGAAACAGTAGCCATAACTGATATATCTGGAAAGAGTGCCTACTCGCCCCTTTTCAAACTATTACAATGTCAAATTGGGATAAAAACGTAAAACAAACTTTTCTATATGTGCCTGAGTGTCCAGCGTCTCTGTTAGAATGAGATTTACTAGGCAAATTAAATGCACAAATAACCTTTACTCCAAAACATTTAACCATAGAAGTATCTCCAGAGCAGGCCTGTGCCCTATCAATTGCTCTGCTGTTTGCAGAAGTCCCCACAGAAATCCCCAGGATTCCAGAGGAAATCCTGTCATCGGTGAATCCAGAAGCCTGGACAGATGGAAAGTCTGGATCAGCAAAAATGGCAGAATTGATCCAGATAAAGAAAGCTTCAACAGCCATGTACAAGTTGTCATGTTAAACAAATTAAAATCAAAGGAATTGAGCCACAAATTTAAGCATTTTTAAAATGTCAATTAAAACAGCCTTGTCAATCTCCATGTAATATTCCAGTACTGCCGGCACAGAAGCCAAGCACTCTGAGTGAATACAGGTGTGTACAAAATCTCTATCAACCAAATTGTAGAATATATTCGCCCTGTAGTTCCAAATCTGTATACTTTGCTCACTACCCTATGAGGAGATCTCTGTTGGATTACAGTCCTAGATTTAAAAGATCCTTTTTATTGCATACCTCTTAGTCCAGAATCTCAAAACCTGTTTTGCTTTTGAAAGGAAAATCCTAATCTCTATATAAAGCAACAATATTGCTGGATTGTTCTCCCACAATGGTGTAAAAATGCCCCTGGAGAGGCCTTCGATTAAGAGAATTCCACTTGAAAGAAGGGATTTTATTGCAAAATGTAGATGGCATCTTAACTGTCAATTTATCAAAAGAATCCTTGAATAGAAATACAATTCAAACTTTAACTTTCCTAACAGACCAAGGATATAAAGTTTCTAAAAATAAAGCCCAAATTCTGCAAGTATCAGTAAAATACTTAGGCATTAAACTGTCAAAAGGGCAAAAGAATGTATTACCTAACCTGACAGAGCCCTGGCAAGAGTGACGGAACTAGCCACCAGAAAACAATTTAGGGGATTTTTAGGGATGGCAGATTTCTATCATATTTAGATTCCAAATTTCAGACTCATAGCTAAACCATTATATGGGGCTCTAAAAAAGATTAGGCCAAGAGCCTCTAGATTGGACTGCTGAATGTAAAAATGCCTTCCAAGACATAAAAGAAACACTTCCTTGGCCCTTGGACTCCCAGACTCAAGAAAGCTTTTTGATCTTTTTGTACATAAGAGGCAAAGAATTGGACTTGGAGTTTCCACCCAGAATCTGGTAAACATCAGCCGTCCTGTGGCTCACTTCTCTAAACAACCACCACTCAGGAAGGGCTGTGTGTTTAAAGGCAGTTGCGGTTACGTGTAACCTCCTTAAAGAAGCTGAAAAATTCACCCTAGAGCAGCCCATCACCTTTCATACTCCACACTATGTTTTGCCATTATTAGAACAAAAAGTTGGGCATTGGCTCATGACTGGTCGACTGGGAAAATATCAAGCCATTTTTTTAGGCAATCCTAATATAACATTAAAAGCCTCCTCCTGCCTAAATCCTGCCACTTTACTTCTAAGTGATGAAGAAGAACCAATATATAACTATATTCAAATAATTGATGAAGTATGTTCTGATCCTCCAGTTCTCACCAATCAGCCTCTAGAGAACTCAACCTGGAGGTGTACATCCCTGGAAGTAGTTTCACAGACCAAGGAATTTGAAAAGCCAGATATGCTGTAGTAACCCTTCAAGAAATTCTGGAAAGTGAACTCCTTCCACCAGGTGTGTCTGCATAAGGGGCAGAACTCATTGCCCTCACCAGGGCTTTATACCTAGGGAAAAAATTACTAGTAAATATATGTATTGACTCAAAATATGCCTTTAGCATAGTTTATGTACATGGTATTGTATGCAAAAAGAGATACCAACTACCTTATTAGAGGTAGTTATGCTACCAGGAAAACTAGCAATAATTCACTGTTTGGGGCATCAAAAAGGTGATGCACATGCAATAAAAGGAAATCAAAAGGCCAATAGAGAAGCAAAAATTGCTGCTTAATCTAAAACTGCTCTTCTAATAATGGCTTTGATACCCCACATAGACCTAGAAGAGGTCAGCCCTAAATATTCCTCAATGGACCTAACCTGAGCCAAGGAATGAGACTCCCAAGTGGGAATCCACAGCACTTAAGATTATCCCTTTAAAACTACCAAAAGGGATGTATCTTTGACAAAGAAGGAAAATTTTAATCCCTGAACACCTAATGGAAGGTGTTCTCTCCCATTTATATCAAAGTACTCATAATGAAAGAGAGGCTATGTGTCAATAGCTAAAAGAATGTATTATTGGACCAAAAATACTAAAAATCATCCAAAACCTAACTCAAAGCTGCTTATTATGTGCCAAAAACAGCCCCCAAAACTGGACCACCCCCACCAATTAAAAGAGTACAAACTAGAGGTCTAGTGCCAGAATACTGGCAAGTAGACTTTACCATGATGCCAAAAGTAATAGGAAATTTCAAATTCTTACTAGTCTTTGCAGATACATTTTCAGGCTGGATAGAAGCATTTCCTTACACAACTGAGAAAGCCTCTGCAGTAGCTAAAGCCTTGCTACAAGAAATTATTCCTAGATTTTGGCTTCTAATTTCTATTCAAAGTGACAACAGAGCAGCCTTTAAAGCAAAAGTCTCACAAGATTTACCAGGACACTTAGGCATAAATGGAAACTGCATGGATCATAGAGACCTCAGTCTACAGGAAAAATTTTAAAAATGAACCACACCATGAAAAATACTATAGCAAAAACCGCCGAGAAATCAATCTTATCAAAACATTGCCAAATGCTCTGCTAAGGAAAGGTAAGAGTAGACCCCAGAAACAAGTTCCATTTAAGTCCATATGAAATAGTTTATTTTAAGAAGGAGGCCCTTCTTAAACATTCCTGGTGTGTCAGTTTAAAAATGCTGTGTACCCCAGAAAAGCCATGTTCTAGAGAGGCTGGCCCCTCTGCATTTCAGGGCTTATCTGGCCCAGGGACCCATCCGGAAGTTGTAGGTTTCAGGAAGTTTACCCCAGTGCATGGAACCTTTGTAGAATCTTATATAATGCCCTACATATTTTGGGGATTGGCGGGAATGGTTTTGGTTGGAGTCTGGCAAGTTATGATAAGTAGCAATGTCTAACTGAAGCTTTCATAAGAGTGGTCTCCAGAATAGTCTCTCAACTGTATTTGAACTGTAAGCCACTGATACCTTATTTGTTCCCCCTTTGGTCAGGATAGCATTATTGGTCCCACGGTGCCAGGGCCAGCCTCTTCCATGGGAGTCATCTTCCACGCTGCCAGGAAGACTTTCACCCCTGGATATTATGTCCCACGTAGTGGGGTGGGGTGGGGCAGTGGTTTCACTTTCAGAGTTGGGCTTAGAGAGAGAGAGGCCACATTTGAACAACAAAAAAGGTCCTCTGGAGGTGACTTTAGGCATACCTATAGGCAGGCCAACTTCTCTGCTACATACATAAGATTCGCAAGAGCAAGTCTCAATAGGCTTGGCCTATTGATTTGGGTGTCCCTAATGTTTGACACAATATCCAGGATTTCTGCGGAGGTAATGTTTAATAGCTCCATATTTTGTCTCCCATTGTTCTATTTTGCTAGCTGCCAGAATGCAACACACCAGAGATGGACTGGCTTTTAATAAAAGGGGATTTTTTTCATTAGTTCTTCAGAGGAAAGGCAGCTAACGTTCCACTGAGGTTCTTTCTTATGTGGGAAGGCATAAGATGGTCCCTGCTGGCCTTCTCTCCAGGCCTCTGGGTGACAACAACTTTCCCCGGGGTGATTCCTTTCTGCATCTCCAAAGGCCTGGGCTAAGCTGCAAGTGCTGTGATGAGGTATGCTGAGCTGCTTGGGCTGTGCTACATTGAGTTCTCTCATTTAAGCTTCCAGACAATTAAGCATCATTCATTGCAGCAGGCACGCCTCCTAGGCGACTGCAGATGTAATGAGCAACAGATGAGGTTCACATGCCATTGGTTCAGGTCCACAGCAACAGAACTAGACACATACACCTGGCCAAGTTGACAACTGAACCTAACTACCACACCCATCCCTCCAATACTTTGCCAATACTTTTTGATTATCTGCTTAATATACTTAAGCTATATAGGATTAAAGGCTCTCATTCTAATTCTGGACTTCCCATGTTTGGATTATTTGAATGATCTATCCAGACAGGTTGAATTAGAATATGTACATCAGAAAATTTAGTTCTGGACAAAATAAACCTTTCTTCCTTTGGTTTCAAAGAGTAGATGAAGTTCTAAAATACAATGTCTTCCTTACCCCTATATTCTGAATTACCTTAATCCTGACCTGTCAGCTTCATACTTATCTCTAAATACCAGGTTATACATATATAAAACAGCCTCCCAAAATCCAAAAATAACAATTACCGCTCGGACTAAATGTGAGTGCCATAAGAGCTTACAATCTAGGCCCCAATTTTCTTATAAGTGCTTTCTAAATGAGATCATACAATATTTGCTTTTTTGTTTCTGGCTTATTTTGCCTCACCAAATATCCCGTAGGTTCATTTGTATCATTGCATGCCTCACAACTTGTAGCAGCACAATGTTCGCTCATACGTATGCACCATTGTTTGCCAATCTACTTCTCAGTCCGTGCATCTTTCAGCCACCTCCATCTACTGTCTATAACTCAGGCATAATGTCAAAGTCAACAATCCCTCCCCTCATTATGTATCCCTGGTATTGCTGCAGTGCTGTTGATGTTTTCCTGCTAAACATAGCTGCTGTGATTTTTTTATCTGTATTCCTCAGTTGGTTGTATCTTTTTCCTGTGGCTGCCTTTAAGCTTTTTTCTTTTAGACCAACTCTAGCAACCCAATTTAAATGATTCTTGGTATGATTTTCTTTGTGTTTGTCTTGTTTTGTTCTGTGTTTTTCCTTATGGTTCTTTAAGCTCCCAACTTTGTGGATTTATAGTTTCATTAAATTTAGAACATTTTCAGCCATTATTTTGTCAATTATTTTTTAACAATCTCTCTATTCTCATTTTAAAACTCCAGTTATACTGGAGTTGTATCTGCTTGATATTATAACCTCAGCTCACCATGGGGCTATTCATTTTTTCCTCCTCTTTTTCCACTGTGAACCTCACTTTTGATGGTTTCTATCACCATGTCTTCAAGTTCACTGACCATTTCTTAGGCAGTCTCTTCTCTGTGGTTGATCCCACCCATTCTATTTTTCATTTCAGATATTTTATTTTCAACTCTCAAACTTCCGCTTGGATCTTTTTGATGTCTTCCATTTTACTCTTGATCATGGTCATGGTTTCCTTTACATCTTTGGGAATATTTATGGAAATTACAATAGGTATTTAAAGATCCTTATCTACTAATTCTATCACTTCTCTATTTCTAGAGTTGTTTCTATTGATACATTATTTTTCTCCTGGTTATGAGTCACATTTTTATGCTTATTTATAGACTAGTAATGTTTGATTGGATGCCATACATTGTAAATTTTACATTTGGGGGTGCTGGATTTTATTTAATTCCTTTAAAGAATGTTAGATTTTCCTCCAGCATGCCTAATTCTTGGCTGATTTCTTTTTTTCCTTTTGAAGATTGTTTTTAAGGATTCAGCGCAGCCTTTTTCAGAGACTAATTTGACCCCACTACTTTGAAAGCATGACGTATGAGATATCTTCACTCTGGCTGGTGGGAATATAAACCAGACCTGTGGTACCAGCTCTAGCCTTGGGTGGTTTCATGCATGTGTCAGCACTCATCCAAAGTCTTACAGAGACTCCTCTGCATGTCTCCAGTGAATTCTGTGCAGTGCCTCCTTTCTGTTACTCTCCTCTGAATATTTACCCTCTCTCTAGACCATGAAATTCATATCTCTGTCTCCCAACTCAGCGAGAATTCACCAGGTTCTGTTTTGACTCCCCCTCCCTGCACTGACTCCTGGAAACTGCCTCTAGCAGTAAGCTGATGTGATCATGGATCTTACATCATTTGTTTCTCTTCTCCCAGGATTACAGTACTGCAATGCTTATTGCCCAGGGTCGGGAAATTGTTGTCTCTTTTGTACATTTTTGTGGCTTTCTAGTATTTTAGGGTGGTAGGAAAAATCTGGTAACAAGCTTTCATGAGTGGAAGTGGAAGTCAAACTTGGTCACTTTGAAAATAGAAAGGGTGATATAAATTTTCTGGGACAGAAGAGCAAACTACTTGTGCCTCAGGAAAATGAAGACTTATGTGGCAGTTAAACGAAGATTATAAAGACTGAGGATTTCTGACTCTTGGTCAATAGGTCAAAATTTAAATCTTTTTAAATTTTTTGTTGAAGTATAATATACATACAGAAAAAGGCACATATCATAAATGTACAGCTCAGTCTATTTTCACAAATTACAGGCACCCATGTAACCAGCACCCAGATCAACAGAGCCCCTGGGCCCCCTTCCTGTCATTACTCCCCCAGAGAGGAACACTGACTTCTAACAACACGGATGAGTTTTGCCTTTTATGGCTTTAGGTAAATGTAATTGCACTTCTGCCCTATTTCGCTCAACATCAGGATGTTGAATTCCCCATATTTTTGTGTGTAATCATAGATTGCTGATTCTCATTATTGTATAGTATCCCATGGTGCCAATATAATATAATGTATCTATTTTACTGTTGGTGAGAATTTGATTAGCTTCCAGTTTGGGGTAATTACAAATACTGATGCTCTGAACATTCTAGTACATGTATTCAGTTTGTGGGCTATAACTACACAATGTTTTATGTCATAAATTGGGTCCCTAAAGGTAGGAAAAATGAGCATTAATGTAAAAAGAAGTTAAAATTTTCAAACAACTAAAAAGCAAAACATAAAATCCGACCCGTTTGCTATAAAGAATAAGTAAATCAAAATGCCACTCATCCTTTAGGGTGTCCCTTCCCCCACCAAACCCTTCTACCTGTGCAGACCTGCCTCCTCAAATGTATCACTTCATCAACAATTTCCTCCCTGGGTATTCCTCCTCTCCAGCTCTACTGGTTTTATCAACCACCACCTGAAGTGCTCGCAACATTCCATGAGTGAATGAACTCCAAATCTTACCTAAGTAGTGATGACCTTTCTTATCTAAATTTGTCTTGGGGATTCAGGATTTAAATATATCTTTGTCTGAGAGTTACTGATTAACTTTAGATCTTGATTAGCACCTCTGTCAGGTTAGAGTTATTTATTTTTACTCACACAGTAACAGACCTAATTTCAGATGCTATCCATTGTGACCAAGGGCACAAGGAATTTCATGTACATAAAACTTTATTAAGAGATGAAAGAAAAATATAATCAAGGGTGATTAGCAACTCCTAGCTTTACGCTCATTCATGCTAAGAAGTTATACACAACAACAACAAAAAACCCAATAAAGCTCGGGGGTTCCAAGATGGCGGCTTAGTAAGGTACGTGTGTCTTAATTCCTCCTCCTCCAAAGCAACTACTAGGTGAACTGAAACAGTGCAGAACAGCTCCCGGGGCTACGGCAGGGAATGGACACACAGGGTACCCCAGTCTGGACTGGCTAGTCTGACTGCGAGACTCGGCTGCAGTGAGATCCCCAAGCGGCGCACGATTTCCTGAGCAGCGGCAGCTGTGGCGGTCGGAGCTACTCCCTCCCTCCTTCCCAGGCCGGCTGAGAGTCTCGGAGAGGCAAGTTTCCCAAGCCGAGGGGGCCGGCGCCCCTCTTTTGCGGGCGGCTTCGAGTCTCGGCTTCGAGTCCGCGGCTACGAGTCTCGGATCAGAGGGCTATCCAAGCCGCGGTGCCCCCCCACCCACAGGCGGATTCCTGGTCCAGTGGGGAATTCTCCAGGCCGCGGAGGCCGGTGACTGACGCCCCTCCCCCGCGGGCGACATCCTGGTCCAGTGGCGAATTCCCCGGGCCCGCTGTGGCCAGAGACCAGCCACAGGGTCCCCTCAAGCCGCGGCGGCTGATGCCCCCACCACGCGCAACCCCTGAACCAACGGAGAGAATTGGATCGGAAATCCCCAGGCTGCGGAGATTGGTAACCGGGGGGATCCATTCAAAACACTTGAGACAAACGTGTGCCACGAGTGCCACCTACTGGGCAGGATAAGAAAAACAGAACCCAGAGATTTCACAGAAAAATCTTACAACCCTGTTGGGTCCGACACACAGGGAAATCTGACTAAATGCCCAGACGCCAGCAGCAGAAGATAACTGCCCACGCTCAGAAGATTGAGAATATGGCCCAGTCAAAGGAACAAACCAATAGTTCAAATGAGATACAAGAGCTGAGACAACTAATGCTGAATATACGAACAGAAATGGAAAACCTCTTCAAAAATGAAATCGATAAATTGAGGGAGGACATGAAGAGGACATGGGCTGAACATAAAGAAGACATAGAAAAACTGAAAAAACAAATCACAGAACTTACGGAAGTGAAGGATAAAGTAGAAAAGATGGAAAAAACAATGGATACCTACAATGATAGATTTAAAGAGACAGAAGATAGAATTAGTGATTTGGAGGATGGAACATCTGAATTCCAAAAAGAAACAGAAACTATAGGGAAAAGAATGGAAAAATTTGAACAGGGTATCAGGGAACTCAAGGACAATATGAACCACACAAATATACGTGTCGTGGGTGTCCCAGAAGAAGAGAAGGGAAAAGGAGGAGAAAAACTAATGGAAGAAATTATCACTGAAAATTTCCCAACTCTTATGAAAGACCTAAAATTACAGATCCAAGGAGTGCAGTGTACCCCAAAGAGATTAGACCCAAATAGGCGTTCTCCAAGACACTTACTAGTTAGAATGTCAGAGGTCAAAGAGAAAGAGACGATCTTGAAAGCAGCGAGAGAAAAACAATCCATCACATACAAGGGAAACCCAATAAGACTATGTGTAGATTTCTCAGCAGAAACCATGGAGGCTAGAAGAGAGTGGGATGATATATTTAAATTACTAAAAGAGAAAAACTGCCAACCAAGACTCCTATATCCAGCAAAATTATCCTTCAAAAATGAGGGAGAAATTAAAACATTCTCAGACAAAAAGTCACTGAGAGAATTTGTGACCAAGAGACCAGCTCTGCAAGAAATACTAAAGGGAGCACTAGAGTCAGATACAAAAAGACAGAAGAGAGAGGTATGGAGAAGAGTGTAGAAAGAAGGAAAATCAGACATGATATATATAATACAAAAGGCAAAATGTTAGAGGAAAATATTATCCAAACAGTAATAACACTAAATGTCAATGGACTGAATTCCCCAATCAAAAGACATAGACTGGCAGAATGGATTAAAAAACAGGATCCTTCGATATGCTGTCTACAGGAAACACATCTTAGACCCAAAGATAAACATAGGTTGAAAGTGAAAGGTTGGGAAAAGATATTTCATGCAAATAACAACCAGAAAAGAGCAGGAGTGGCTATACTAATATCCAACAAATTAGACTTCAAATGTAAAACAGTTAAAAGAGACAAAGAAGGACACTATATACTAATAAAAGGAACAATTAAACAAGAAGACATAACAATCATAAATATTTATGCACCAAACCAGAATGCCCCAAAATATGTGAGGAATACACTGCAAACACTGAAAAGGGAAATAGACTCATATACCATAATAGTTGGAGACTTCAACTCACCACTCTCATCAATGGACAGAACATCTAGACAGAGGATCAATAAAGAAATAGAGAATCTGAATATTACTATAAATGAGCTAGACTTAACAGACATTTATAGGACATTACATCCCACAACAGCAGGATACACCTTTTTCTCAAGTGCTCATGGATCATTCTCAAAGATAGACCACATGCTGGGTCACAAAGCAAGTCTTAACAAATTTAAAAAGATTGAAATCATACACAACACTTTCTCGGATCATAAAGGAATGAAGCTGGAAATCAATAATAGGCAGAGTGCCAGAAAATTCACAAATACGTGGAGGCTCAACAACACACTCCTAAACAACGACTGGGTCAAAGAAGAAATTGCTAGAGAAATTAGCAAATACCTCGAGGCGAATGAAAATGAAAACACAACATATCAAAACTTATGGGACGCAGCAAAGGCAGTGCTAAGAGGGAAATTTATTGCCCTAAATGCCTATATCAGAAAAGAAGAAAAGGCAAAAATTCAGGAATTAACTATCCATTTGGAAGAACTGGAGAAAGAACAGCAAACTAATCCCAAAGCAAGCAAAAGGAAAGAAATAACAAAGATTAGAGCAGAAATAAATGAAATTGAAAACACGAAAACAATAGAGAAAATCAATAAGACCAGAAGTTGGTTCTATGAGAAAATCAATAAGATTGATGGGCCCTTAGCAAGATTGACAAAAAGAAGAAGAGAGAGGATGCAAATAAATAGGATCAGAAATGGAAGAGGAGACATAACTACTGACCTCACAGAAATAAAGGAGGTAATAACAGGATACTATGAACAACTTTACGCTAATAAATACAACAATTTAGAGGAAATGGACGGGTTCCTGGAAAGACATGAACAATCAACTTTGACTCAAGAAGACATAGATGACCTCAACAAACCAATCACAAGTAAAGAAATTGAATCAGTCATTCAAAAGCTTCCTAAAAAGAAAAGTCCAGGACCAGACGGCTTCACATCTGAATTCTATCAAACATTCCAGAAAGAATTAGTACCAACTCTCCTCAAACTCTTCAAAAAAAATCGAAGTGGAGGGAAAACTACCTAATTCATTCTATGAAGCCAACATCACCCTCATACCAAAACCAGGCAAAGATATTACAAAAAAAGAAAACTACAGGCCAATCTCTCTAATGAATATAGATGCAAAAATCCTCAATAAAATTCTAGCAAATCGTATCCAACAACACATTAAAAGAATTACACATCATGACCAAGTAGGATTCATCCCAGGTATGCAAGGATGGTTCAACATAAAAAAATCAATTAATGTAATACACCATATCAACAAATCAAAGCAGAAAAATCACGTGATCATCTCAATTGATGCAGAGAAGGCATTTGACAAGATTCAACATCCTTTCCTGTTGAAAACACTTCAAAGGATAGGAATACAAGGGAACTTCCTTAAAATGATAGAGGGAATATATGAAAAACCCACAGCTAATATCATCCTCAATGGGGAAAAATTGAAAACTTTCCCCCTAAGATCAGGAACAAGACAAGGATGTCCACTATCACCACTATTATTCAACATTGTGTTGGAGGTTCTAGCCAGAGCAATTAGACAAGAAAAAGAAATACAAGGCATCAAAATTGGAAAGGAAGAAGTAAAACTATCACTGTTTGCAGACGATATGATACTATACGTCAAAAACCCGGAAAAATCCACAACAAAACTACTAGAGCTAATAAATGAGTACAGCAAAGTAGCAGGTTACAAGATCAACATTCAAAAATCTGTAGCATTTTTATACACTAGCAATGAACAAGCGGAGGGGGAAATCAAGAAACAAATCCCATTTACAATTGCAACTAAAAGAATAAAACACCTAGGAATAAATTTAACTAAAGAGACAAAAAACCTATATAAAGAAAACTATAAAAAACTGCTAAAGGAAATCACAGAAGACCTAAATAGATGGAAGGGCATACCGTGTTCATGGATTGGAAGACTAAATATAGTTAAGATGTCAATCCTACCTAAATTGATTTACAGATTCAATGCAATACCAATCAAAATCCCAACAACTTATTTTTCAGAAATAGAAAAACAAATAAGCAAATTTATCTGGAAGGGCAGGGTGCCCCGAATTGCTAAAAACATCTTGAGGAAAAAAAACGAAGCTGGAGGTCTTGCGCTGCCTGACTTTAAGGCATATTATGAAGCCACAGTGGTCAAAACAGCATGGTATTGGCATAAAGATAGATATATCGACCAATGGAATCGAATAGAGTGCTCAGATATAGACCCTCTCATCTATGGACATTTGATCTTTGATAAGGCAGTCAAACCAACTCACCTGGGACAGAACAGTGTCTTCAATAAATGGTGCCTAGAGAACTGGATATCCATATGCAAAAGAATGAAAGAAGACCCATATCTCACACCCTACACAAAAGTTAACTCAAAATGGATCAAAGATCTAAACATTAGGTCTAAGACCATAAAACAGTTAGAGGAAAATGTAGGGAGATATCTTATGAATCTTACAATTGGAGGCAGTTTTATGGACCTTATACCTAAAGCAAGAGCACTGAAGAAGGAAATAAATAAATGGGAACTCCTCAAAATTAAACGCTTTTGTGCATCAAAGAACTTCATCAGGAAAGTAGAAAGACAGCATACACAATGGGAATCAATATTTGGAAACGACATATTAGATAAAGGTCTAGTATCCAGAATTTATAATGAGATTGTTCAACTCAACAACAAAAAGATAGCCAACCCAATTACAAAATGGGAAAAAGACTTGAATAGACACCTCTCAGAGGAGGAAATACAAATGGCCAAAAGGCACATGAAGAGATGCTCAATGTCCCTGGCCATTAGAGAAATGCAAATCAAAACCACAATGAGATATCATCTCACACCCACCAGAATGGCCATTATCAACAAAACAGAAAATGACAAGTGCTGGAGAGGATGCGGTGAAAGAGGCACACTTATCCACTGTTGGTGGGAATGTCAAATGGTGCAACCACTGTGGAAGGCAGTTTGGCGGTTCCTCAAAAAGCTGAATATAGAATTGCCATACGACCCAGCAATACCATTGCTGGGAATCTACTCAAAGGAATTAAGGGCAAAAACTCAAACGGACATTTACACACCAATGTTTATAGCTGCGTTATTTACAATTGCAAAGAGATGGAAACAGCCAAAATGTCCATCAACAGACGAGTGGCTAAACAAACTGTGGTATATACATATGATGGAATATTATGCAGCTTTAAGGCAGGATAAACTTATGAAGCATGTAATAACATGGATGGACCTAGAGAACATTATGCTGAGTGAGTCTAGTCAAAAACTAAAGGACAAATACTGCATGGTCCCAATGATGTGAATCGACACTCGAGAATAAACTTGGAATATGTCATTGGTAACAGAGTTCAGCAGGATTTAGAAACAGGGTAAGATAATGGGTAATTGGAGCTGATGGGATACAGACTGTGCAATAGGACTAGATACAAAAACTCAAAAATGGACAGCACAATAATACCTAATTGTAAAGTAATCATGTTAAAACACTGAATGAAGCTGCGTCCGAGCTAAAGGTTTTTGTTTTGCTTTGTTTTGTTTTGTTTTGTTCTTACTATTATTACTTTTATTTTTTTCTCTATATTAACATTCTATATCTTTTTCGGTTATATTGCTAGTTCTTCTAAACTGATGCAAATGTACTAAGAAACGATGATCATGCATCTATGTGATGATGTTAAGAATTACTGATTGCGATAACTTCCTGGAAGATGGCGGCTTAGTAAGACGCGCGGATCTTAGTTTCTTCTCCAGGACACCTACTAGGGGAGTAGAAACGATACAGAAAGCGCCCAAAGCCACAACAGAGATAAAAAAGACAGCGTACCCCATCCTGCAACGGCTGGCTGGCTGAGAGAAGCAGCTCGGGTGAGATCGCCGAGGCGCACGGGCCTTACCGGGCGGGGTGGCAAGCGGCCGGAGTTACTCCCTTCCCCCTTCCCGGGCCGGCTGGGAGAATTGGAGAGGCGGTCCCCTGAAACAAAGACGGCTGGCGCCCACACCACGCGCAGCCCCCGGACCAACTGAGAGAATTGGATCGGAAACCCCCAGGCCGCGGAGAACGGTGACAGGTGGGGGAGGCCCCTTCCAAACCCGTGACTCCCGGGGAACGTGCACTCTCTCCGGCGGGCCGCTGCCGCTGGCGCCCTCCCGCCACGCTTGTTGCCCAGGGCTGACTAGGAAATTCGGACGGGCTCTTTCCCTGGCTGCGGCGACCAGCAACCCTCCCTGCGTTCGGACACCCTCCCTGCGTTCGGACCCGGGGCCGGCTCAAGCCGCTTCGGCTAGCGAACCCCCAGGACGGCGAGAGTTTTCCAAAGTTTAAGGTCCCACAGTACCTTTTACTGGTGGGACCCGCAGACAAACGTGTGCCACGAGCGCCACCTACTGGGCAGGATAAGAAAAACAGAACCCAGAGATTTCACAGAAAAATATTACAACCTTGCTGGGTCCAACACCAAGAAAAATCTGAATAAATGCCCAGACGCCAGCAGCAGAAGATAACTGTCCACGCTCAAAAGATTGAGAATATGGCTCAGTCAAAGGAACAAACCAATAGCTCAAATGAGACACAAGAGCTGAGACAACTAATCCTGAATATACGAACAGAAATGGAAAACCTCTTCAAAAATGAAATCGATAAATTGAGGGAGGACATGAAGAGGACATGGGCTGAACATAAAGAAGAAATAGAAAAACTGAAAAAACAAATCGCAGAACTTATGGAAGTGAAGGATAAAGTAGCAAACATAGAAAAAATAATGGATAGTTACAATGATAGATTTAAAGAGACAGAAGATAGAATTAGTGATTTGGAGGATGGAACATCTGAATTCCAAAAGGAAACAGAAACTATAGGGAAAAGAATGGAGAAATTTGAACAGGGTATCAGGGAACTCAAGGACAATATGAACCACACAAATATACGTGTTGTGGGTGTCCCAGAAGGAGAAGAGAAGGGAAAAGGAGGAGAAAAACTAATGGAAGAAATTATCACTGAAAATTTCCCAACTCTTATGAAAGACCTAAAATTACAGATCCAAGAAGTGCAGCGCACCCCAAAGAGATTAGACCCAAATAGGCGTTCTCCAAGACACTTACTAGTTAGAATGTCAGAGGTCAAAGAGAAAGAGAAGATCTTGAAAGCAGCAAGAGAAAAACAATCCATTACATACAAGGGAAACCCAATAAGACTTTGTGTAGATTTCTCAGCAGAAACCATGGAAGCTAGAAGACAGTGGGATGATATATTTAAAATACTAAAAGAGAAAAACTGCCAACCAAGACTCCTATATCCAGCAAAATTATCCTTCAAAAATGAGGGAGAAATTAAAACATTCTCAGACAAAAAGTCACTGAAAGAATTTGTGACCAAGAGACCAGCTCTGCAAGAAATACTAAAGGGAGCACTAGAGTCAGATACAAAAAGACAGAAGAGAGAGATATGGAAAAGAGTGTAGAAAGAAGGAAAATCAGATATGATATATATAATACAAAAGGCAGAATGTTAGAGGAAAATATTATCCAAACAGTAATAACACTAAATGTCAATGGACTGAATTCCCCAATCAAAGGACATAGATTGGCAGAATGGATTAAAAAACAGGATCCTTCGATATGCTGTCTACAGGAAACACATCTTAGACCCAAAGATAAACATAGGTTGAAAGTGAAAGGTTGGGAAAAGATATTTCATGCAAATAACAACCAGAAAAGAGCAGGAGTGGCTATACTAATATCCAACAAATTAGACTTCAAATGTAAAACAGTTAAAAGAGACAAAGAAGGACACTATATACTAATAAAAGGAACAATTAAACAAGAAGACATAACAATCATAAATATTTACGCACCGAATCAGAATGCCCCAAAATACGTGAGGAATATACTGCAAACACTGAAAAGGGAAATAGACTCATATACCATAATAGTTGGAGACTTCAACTCACCACTCTCATCAAGGGACAGAACATCTAGACAGAGGATCAACAAAGAAATAGAGAATCTGAATATTACTATAAATGAGCTAGACTTAACAGACATTTATAGGACATTACATCCCACAACAGCAGGATACACCTTTTTCTCAAGTGCTCATGGATCATTCTCAAAGATAGACCACATGCTGGGTCACAAAGCAAGTCTTAACAAATTTAAAAAGATTGAAATCATACACAACACTTTCTCGGATCATAAAGGAATGAAGCTGGAAATCAATAATAGGCAGAGTGCCAGAAAATTCACAAATACGTGGAGGCTCAACAACACACTCCTAAACAACGACTGGGTCAAAGAAGAAATTGCTAGAGAAATTAGCAAATACCTCGAGGCGAATGAAAATGAAAACACAACATATCAAAACTTATGGGACGCAGCAAAGGCAGTGCTAAGAGGGAAATTTATTGCCCTAAATGCCTATATCAGAAAAGAAGAAAAGGCAAAAATTCAGGAATTAACTATCCATTTGGAAGAACTGGAGAAAGAACAGCAAACTAATCCCAAAGCAAGCAAAAGGAAAGAAATAACAAAGATTAGAGCAGAAATAAATGAAATTGAAAACACGAAAACAATAGAGAAAATCAATAAGACCAGAAGTTGGTTCTATGAGAAAATCAATAAGATTGATGGGCCCTTAGCAAGATTGACAAAAAGAAGAAGAGAGAGGATGCAAATAAATAGGATCAGAAATGGAAGAGGAGACATAACTACTGACCTCACAGAAATAAAGGAGGTAATAACAGGATACTATGAACAACTTTACGCTAATAAATACAACAATTTAGAGGAAATGGACGGGTTCCTGGAAAGACATGAACAATCAACTTTGACTCAAGAAGACATAGATGACCTCAACAAACCAATCACAAGTAAAGAAATTGAATCAGTCATTCAAAAGCTTCCTAAAAAGAAAAGTCCAGGACCAGACGGCTTCACATCTGAATTCTATCAAACATTCCAGAAAGAATTAGTACCAACTCTCCTCAAACTCTTCAAAAAAAATCGAAGTGGAGGGAAAACTACCTAATTCATTCTATGAAGCCAACATCACCCTCATACCAAAACCAGGCAAAGATATTACAAAAAAAGAAAACTACAGGCCAATCTCTCTAATGAATATAGATGCAAAAATCCTCAATAAAATTCTAGCAAATCGTATCCAACAACACATTAAAAGAATTACACATCATGACCAAGTAGGATTCATCCCAGGTATGCAAGGATGGTTCAACATAAAAAAATCAATTAATGTAATACACCATATCAACAAATCAAAGCAGAAAAATCACGTGATCATCTCAATTGATGCAGAGAAGGCATTTGACAAGATTCAACATCCTTTCCTGTTGAAAACACTTCAAAGGATAGGAATACAAGGGAACTTCCTTAAAATGATAGAGGGAATATATGAAAAACCCACAGCTAATATCATCCTCAATGGGGAAAAATTGAAAACTTTCCCCCTAAGATCAGGAACAAGACAAGGATGTCCACTATCACCACTATTATTCAACATTGTGTTGGAGGTTCTAGCCAGAGCAATTAGACAAGAAAAAGAAATACAAGGCATCAAAATTGGAAAGGAAGAAGTAAAACTATCACTGTTTGCAGACGATATGATACTATACGTCAAAAACCCGGAAAAATCCACAACAAAACTACTAGAGCTAATAAATGAGTACAGCAAAGTAGCAGGTTACAAGATCAACATTCAAAAATCTGTAGCATTTTTATACACTAGCAATGAACAAGCGGAGGGGGAAATCAAGAAACAAATCCCATTTACAATTGCAACTAAAAGAATAAAACACCTAGGAATAAATTTAACTAAAGAGACAAAAAACCTATATAAAGAAAACTATAAAAAACTGCTAAAGGAAATCACAGAAGACCTAAATAGATGGAAGGGCATACCGTGTTCATGGATTGGAAGACTAAATATAGTTAAGATGTCAATCCTACCTAAATTGATTTACAGATTCAATGCAATACCAATCAAAATCCCAACAACTTATTTTTCAGAAATAGAAAAACAAATAAGCAAATTTATCTGGAAGGGCAGGGTGCCCCGAATTGCTAAAAACATCTTGAGGAAAAAAAACGAAGCTGGAGGTCTTGCGCTGCCTGACTTTAAGGCATATTATGAAGCCACAGTGGTCAAAACAGCATGGTATTGGCATAAAGATAGATATATCGACCAATGGAATCGAATAGAGTGCTCAGATATAGACCCTCTCATCTATGGACATTTGATCTTTGATAAGGCAGTCAAACCAACTCACCTGGGACAGAACAGTGTCTTCAATAAATGGTGCCTAGAGAACTGGATATCCATATGCAAAAGAATGAAAGAAGACCCATATCTCACACCCTACACAAAAGTTAACTCAAAATGGATCAAAGATCTAAACATTAGGTCTAAGACCATAAAACAGTTAGAGGAAAATGTAGGGAGATATCTTATGAATCTTACAATTGGAGGCAGTTTTATGGACCTTATACCTAAAGCAAGAGCACTGAAGAAGGAAATAAATAAATGGGAACTCCTCAAAATTAAACGCTTTTGTGCATCAAAGAACTTCATCAGGAAAGTAGAAAGACAGCATACACAATGGGAATCAATATTTGGAAACGACATATTAGATAAAGGTCTAGTATCCAGAATTTATAATGAGATTGTTCAACTCAACAACAAAAAGATAGCCAACCCAATTACAAAATGGGAAAAAGACTTGAATAGACACCTCTCAGAGGAGGAAATACAAATGGCCAAAAGGCACATGAAGAGATGCTCAATGTCCCTGGCCATTAGAGAAATGCAAATCAAAACCACAATGAGATATCATCTCACACCCACCAGAATGGCCATTATCAACAAAACAGAAAATGACAAGTGCTGGAGAGGATGCGGTGAAAGAGGCACACTTATCCACTGTTGGTGGGAATGTCAAATGGTGCAACCACTGTGGAAGGCAGTTTGGCGGTTCCTCAAAAAGCTGAATATAGAATTGCCATACGACCCAGCAATACCATTGCTGGGAATCTACTCAAAGGAATTAAGGGCAAAAACTCAAACGGACATTTACACACCAATGTTTATAGCTGCGTTATTTACAATTGCAAAGAGATGGAAACAGCCAAAATGTCCATCAACAGACGAGTGGCTAAACAAACTGTGGTATATACATATGATGGAATATTATGCAGCTTTAAGGCAGGATAAACTTATGAAGCATGTAATAACATGGATGGACCTAGAGAACATTATGCTGAGTGAGTCTAGTCAAAAACTAAAGGACAAATACTGCATGGTCCCAATGATGTGAATCGACACTCGAGAATAAACTTGGAATATGTCATTGGTAACAGAGTTCAGCAGGATTTAGAAACAGGGTAAGATAATGGGTAATTGGAGCTGATGGGATACAGACTGTGCAATAGGACTAGATACAAAAACTCAAAAATGGACAGCACAATAATACCTAATTGTAAAGTAATCATGTTAAAACACTGAATGAAGCTGCGTCCGAGCTAAAGGTTTTTGTTTTGCTTTGTTTTGTTTTGTTTTGTTCTTACTATTATTACTTTTATTTTTTTCTCTATATTAACATTCTATATCTTTTTCAGTTATATTGCTAGTTCTTCTAAACTGATGCAAATGTACTAAGAAACGATGATCATGCATCTATGTGATGATGTTAAGAATTACTGATTGCGATAACTTCCTGGAAGATGGCGGCTTAGTAAGACGCGCGGATCTTAGTTTCTTCTCCAGGACACCTACTAGGGGAGTAGAAACGATACAGAAAGCGCCCAAAGCCACAACAGAGATAAAAAAGACAGCGTACCCCATCCTGCAACGGCTGGCTGGCTGAGAGAAGCAGCTCGGGTGAGATCGCCGAGGCGCACGGGCCTTACCGGGCGGGGTGGCAAGCGGCCGGAGTTACTCCCTTCCCCCTTCCCGGGCCGGCTGGGAGAATTGGAGAGGCGGTCCCCTGAAACAAAGACGGCTGGCGCCCACACCACGCGCAGCCCCCGGACCAACTGAGAGAATTGGATCGGAAACCCCCAGGCCGCGGAGAACGGTGACAGGTGGGGGAGGCCCCTTCCAAACCCGTGACTCCCGGGGAACGTGCACTCTCTCCGGCGGGCCGCTGCCGCTGGCGCCCTCCCGCCACGCTTGTTGCCCAGGGCTGACTAGGAAATTCGGACGGGCTCTTTCCCTGGCTGCGGCGACCAGCAACCCTCCCTGCGTTCGGACACCCTCCCTGCGTTCGGACCCGGGGCTGGCTCAAGCCGCTTCGGCTAGCGAACCCCCAGGACGGCGAGAGTTTTCCAAAGTTTAAGGTCCCACAGTACCTTTTACTGGTGGGACCCGCAGACAAACGTGTGCCACGAGCGCCACCTACTGGGCAGGATAAGAAAAACAGAACCCAGAGATTTCACAGAAAAATATTACAACCTTGCTGGGTCCAACACCAAGAAAAATCTGAATAAATGCCCAGACGCCAGCAGCAGAAGATAACTGTCCACGCTCAAAAGATTGAGAATATGGCTCAGTCAAAGGAACAAACCAATAGCTCAAATGAGACACAAGAGCTGAGACAACTAATCCTGAATATACGAACAGAAATGGAAAACCTCTTCAAAAATGAAATCGATAAATTGAGGGAGGACATGAAGAGGACATGGGCTGAACATAAAGAAGAAATAGAAAAACTGAAAAAACAAATCGCAGAACTTATGGAAGTGAAGGATAAAGTAGCAAACATAGAAAAAATAATGGATAGTTACAATGATAGATTTAAAGAGACAGAAGATAGAATTAGTGATTTGGAGGATGGAACATCTGAATTCCAAAAGGAAACAGAAACTATAGGGAAAAGAATGGAGAAATTTGAACAGGGTATCAGGGAACTCAAGGACAATATGAACCGCACAAATATACGTGTTGTGGGTGTCCCAGAAGGAGAAGAGAAGGGAAAAGGAGGAGAAAAACTAATGGAAGAAATTATCACTGAAAATTTCCCAACTCTTATGAAAGACCTAAAATTACAGATCCAAGAAGTGCAGCGCACCCCAAAGAGATTAGACCCAAATAGGCGTTCTCCAAGACACTTACTAGTTAGAATGTCAGAGGTCAAAGAGAAAGAGAAGATCTTGAAAGCAGCAAGAGAAAAACAATCCATTACATACAAGGGAAACCCAATAAGACTTTGTGTAGATTTCTCAGCAGAAACCATGGAAGCTAGAAGACAGTGGGATGATATATTTAAAATACTAAAAGAGAAAAACTGCCAACCAAGACTCCTATATCCAGCAAAATTATCCTTCAAAAATGAGGGAGAAATTAAAACATTCTCAGACAAAAAGTCACTGAAAGAATTTGTGACCAAGAGACCAGCTCTGCAAGAAATACTAAAGGGAGCACTAGAGTCAGATACAAAAAGACAGAAGAGAGAGATATGGAAAAGAGTGTAGAAAGAAGGAAAATCAGATATGATATATATAATACAAAAGGCAGAATGTTAGAGGAAAATATTATCCAAACAGTAATAACACTAAATGTCAATGGACTGAATTCCCCAATCAAAGGACATAGATTGGCAGAATGGATTAAAAAACAGGATCCTTCGATATGCTGTCTACAGGAAACACATCTTAGACCCAAAGATAAACATAGGTTGAAAGTGAAAGGTTGGGAAAAGATATTTCATGCAAATAACAACCAGAAAAGAGCAGGAGTGGCTATACTAATATCCAACAAATTAGACTTCAAATGTAAAACAGTTAAAAGAGACAAAGAAGGACACTATATACTAATAAAAGGAACAATTAAACAAGAAGACATAACAATCATAAATATTTACGCACCGAATCAGAATGCCCCAAAATACGTGAGGAATATACTGCAAACACTGAAAAGGGAAATAGACTCATATACCATAATAGTTGGAGACTTCAACTCACCACTCTCATCAAGGGACAGAACATCTAGACAGAGGATCAACAAAGAAATAGAGAATCTGAATATTACTATAAATGAACTAGACTTAATAGACATTTATAGGACATTACATCCCACAACAGCAGGATACACCTTTTTCTCAAGTGCTCATGGATCATTCTCAAAGATAGACCATATGCTGGGTCACAAAGCAAGTCTCAACAAATTTAAAAAGATTGAAATCTTACACAACACTTTCTCGGACCATAAAGGAATGATGTTGGAAATCAATAATAGGCAGAGTGCCAGAAAATTCACAAATACGTGGAGGCTCAACAACACACTCCTAAACAACGACTGGGTCAAAGAAGAAATTGCAAGAGAAATTAGCAAATACCTCGAGGCGAATGAAAATGAAAACACAACATATCAAAACTTATGGGACGCAGCAAAGGCAGTGCTAAGAGGGAAATTTATTGCTCTAAATGCCTATATCAGAAAAGAAGAAAAGGCAAAAATTCAGGAATTAACTATCCATTTGGAAGAACTGGAGAAAGAACAGCAAGCTAACCCCAAAGCAAGCAAAAGGAAAGAAATAACAAAGATTAGAGCAGAAATAAATGAAATTGAAAACATGAAAACAATAGAGAAAATCAATAAGGCCAGAAGTTGGTTCTATGAGAAAATCAATAAGATTGATGGGCCCTTAGCAAGATTGACAAAAAGAAGAAGAGAGAGGATGCAAATAAATAAGATCAGAAATGGAAGAGGAGACATAACTACTGACCTCACAGAAATAAAGGAGATAATAACAGGATACTATGAACAACTTTACGCTAATAAATACAACAATTTAGAGGAAATGGACGGGTTCCTGGAAAGACATGAACAACCAACTTTGACTCAAGAAGACATAGATGACCTCAACAAACCAATCACAAGTAAAGAAATTGAATTAGTCATTCAAAAGCTTCCTAAAAAGAAAAGTCCAGGACCAGATGGCTTCACATGTGAATTCTACCAAACGTTCCAGAAAGAATTAGTACCAATTCTCTTCAAACTCTTCAAAAAAATCGAAGTGGAGGGAAAACTACCTAATTCATTCTATGAAGCCAACATCACCCTCATACCAAAACCAGGCAAAGATATTACAAAAAAAGAAAACTACAGACCAATCTCTCTAATGAATACAGATGCAAAAATCCTCAATAAAATTCTAGCAAATCGAATCCAACAACACATTAAAAGAATTATACATCATGACCAAGTAGGATTCATCCCAGGTATGCAAGGATGGTTCAACATAAGAAAATCAATTAATGTAATACACCATATCAACAAATCAAAGCAGAAAAATCACATGATCATCTCAATTGATGCAGAGAAGGCATTCGACAAGATTCAACATCCTTTCCTGTTGAAAACACTTCAAAAGATAGGAATACAAGGGAACTTCCTTAAAATGATAGAGGGAATATATGAAAAACCCACAGCTAATATCATCCTCAATGGGGAAAAATTGAAAACTTTCCCCCTAAGATCAGGAACAAGACAAGGATGTCCACTATCACCACTATTATTCAACATTGTGTTGGAGGTTCTAGCCAGAGCAATTAGACAAGAAAAAGAAATACAAGGCATCAAAATTGGAAAGGAAGAAGTAAAACTATCACTGTTTGCAGACGATATGATACTATACGTCGAAAACCCGGAAAAATCCACAACAAAACTACTAGAGCTAATAAATGAGTACAGCAAAGTAGCAGGTTACAAGATCAACATTCAAAAATCTGTAGCATTTCTATACACTAGTAATGAACAAGCTGAGGGGGAAATCAAGAAACGAATCCCATTTACAATTGCAACTAAAAGAATAAAATACCTAGGAATAAATTTAACTAAAGAGACAAAAAACCTATATAAAGAAAACTACAAAAAACTGCTAAAAGAAATCACAGAAGACCTAAATAGATGGAAGGGCATACCGTGTTCATGGATTGGAAGACTAAATATAGTTAAGATGTCAATCCTACCTAAATTGATTTACAGATTCAATGCAATACCAATCAAAATCCCAACAACTTATTTTTCAGAAATAGAAAAACCAATAAGCAAATTTATCTGGAAGGGCAGGGTGCCCCGAATTGCTAAAAACATCCTGAGGAAAAAAAACGAAACTGGAGGTCTCGCGCTGCCTGACTTTAAGGCATATTATGAAGCCACAGTGGTCAAAACAGCATGGTATTGGCATAAAGATAGATATATCGACCAATGGAATCGAATAGAGTGCTCAGATATAGACCCTCTCATCTATGGACATTTGATCTTTGATAAGGCAGTCAAGCCAACTCACCTGGGACAGAGCAGTCTCTTCAATAAATGGTGCCTAGAGAACTGGATATCCATATGCAAAAGAATGAAAGAAGACCCATCTCTCACACCCTATACAAAAGTTAACTCAAAATGGATCAAAGATCTAAACATTAGGTCTAAGACCATAAAACAGTTAGAGGAAAATGTTGGGAGATATCTTATGGATCTTACAACTGGAGGCGGTTTTATGGACCTTAAACCTAAAGCAAGAGCACTGAAGAAGGAAATAAATAAATGGGAACTCCTCAAAATTAAACACTTTTGTGCATCAAAGAACTTCATCAAGAAAGTAGAAAGACAGCCTTCACAATGGGAGACAATATTTGGAAATGATATATCAGATAAAGGTCTAGTATCCAGAATTTATAAAGAGATTGTTCATCTCAACAACAAAAAGACAGCCAACCCAATTACAAAATGGGAAAAAGACTTGAACAGACACCTCTCAGAAGAGGAAATACGGATGGCCAAGAGGCACATGAAGAGATGCTCAATGTCCCTGGCCATTAGAGAAATGCAAATCAAAACCACAATGAGATATCATCTCACACCCACCAGAATGGCCATTATCAACAAAACAGAAAATGACAAGTGCTGGAGAGGATGCGGAGAAAGAGGCACACTTATCCACTGTTGGTGGGAATGTCAAAGGGTGCAACCACTGTGGAAGGCAGTTTGGCGGTTCCTCAAAAAGCTGAATATAGAACTGCCATACGACCCAGCAATACCATTGCTAGGTATCTACTCAAAGGACTTAAGGGCAAAGACACAAACGGACATTTGCACACCAATGTTTATAGCAGCATTATTTACAATTGCAAAGAGATGGAAACAGCCAAAATCTCCATCAACAGAAGAGTGGCTAAACAAACTGTGGTATATACATACTATGGAATATTATGCAGCTCTAAGACAAGATAAACTTATGAACCATGTAATAACATGGATGGACCTAGAGAATATTATGCTGAGTGAATCCAGCCAAAAACTAAAGGACAAATACTGTATGGTCCCACTGATGTGAACGGACATTCGAGAATAAACTTGAAATATGTCATTGGTAACAGAGTTCAGCAGGAGTTAGAAACAGGGTAAGACAATGGGTAATTGAAGCTGAAGGGATACAGACTGTGCAACAGGACTAGATACAAAAACTCAAAAATGGACAGCACAATAATACCTAATTGTAAAGTAATCATGTTAAAACACTGAATGAAGCTGCATCTGAGCTATAGGTTTTTGTTTTGTTTTGTTTTGTTTTGTTTTGATTTTACTATTATTACTTTTATTTTTTTCTCTATATTAACATTCTATATCTTTTTCGGTTATGTTGCTAGTTCTTCTAAACCAATGCAAATGTACTAAGAAATGATGATCATGCATCTATGTGATGATGTTAAGAATTAATGATTGCATGTGTAGAATGGTATGATCTCTAAATGTTGGGTTAATTTCTTTTTTTCCGTTAATTAAAAAAAAAAAAAAGAGAGAAGGGATAATTGGAGATGAAGGGATACAGACTGTACAATGGGACTGGATATAAAAACTCAGAAATGGACAGCACAATACTACCCAATTGTAATGCAATTATGTTAAAACACTGAATGAAGCTGCATGTGAGGTATAGGTTTTTTGTTTTTGTTTTTTTTGTTTTTTTTCTTTCTATTATTGTTTTAATTCTTATTCTGTTGTCTTTTTATTTCTTTTTCTAAATCGATGCAAATGTACTAAGAAATGATGAATATGCAACTATGTGATGTTATTAAGAATTACTGATTGTACATGTAGATTGGAATGATTTCTAATTGTTTTGTTAATTCTTTAATTAAAAAAAAAATGAAAAAAAAAAAATTACTGATTGCATATGTAGAATGGTATGATTTCTAAAAAAAAAAAAAAAATGGACAGCACAATACTACCTAATTGTAATGTAATTATGTTAAAACACTGAATGAAGCTGCATCTGAGCTATAGTTTTTTTTCTTATATATTTTTGTATTTTTTATTTTTATTTTTATTTTTTCTCTATATTATCATTTTATTTCTTTTTCTGTTGTCTTGCTATTTCTTTTTCTAAATCGATGCATATGTACTAAGAAATGATGATCATACATCTATGTGATGATATTAATAATTACTGATTGCATATGTAGAATGGAATGATTTCTAAATGTTGTGTTAGTTTATTTTTTTAATTAATAAAAAAAACTCAATAAACTATTTAGAAGATAATGTGAATAAGAAGCTTATTAACTATTTACTGTATTCTCTGGTCCTGAAATATTAACCTAAATTTTAAATATATATATTTTATATTTATACATGGTCTGTGCAGAAGTAGAGAAAATTCTGAAATACTTGAAAACAAAAAATGTCAGACATATACTATGTCACCGAAGTTTCCTTAAACTGTTCTTATTTCTTTGTGATGTCATGTTGTATAAGATACTAACAGTATCACTTAAAAAACACCATAAACAACTTTCTCTAACCCCAAATACATTAGCAACTTAATCATTTCTGTAATGTAGCTGTGTATTTTATTAACTTCTTAGACCTTCTCACTTTCTTAAGGTTTTAGATATTTCTAGTAATCTTAAGAATTATTTATTACATATTTAACATTATGCAATCTAGGAAAATAGATTTTTTAATACTACCCAGAGCTAACATAATTTCTAGTCTTTGTATTTGAATATTTTTCTTATATTATATGCTATATACAATCTAGCGTCGTAATTACTTCAGTTATCATAGCAGAAGTATTTTGTACAAGGTCCTCACTGCATCATTTTCAGTGCCTGTGTATTATACTTTGTATGGCTACTTTCCACTTTTCCCTTTTATAATATACTGGGGAGAGAATCTTCATAATTACAGCTTTTTTAACCTATATTTCTGATTATTCCATCCAGATATTAGTACAAGGATATAAATATTTCCTTGGTTCTTGATATGTATTGTCAAATCTTTTCCTGAAAAACTGAATTTTGTTTCATGTTAATAATAAACACTGGACTTACTGGATAAGAATGAAGCCCTGTTCTAGTGTGCCAGCTGCTGGAATGCAATATACCAGGAACAGAATGGCTTTTGAAAAGGGGAATTTAATAAGTTGCTCGTTTATAGTTCTAAGGCCGAGAAAATGTCCCAATTACAAGTCTATAGAAATGTCCATTCAAAGGCATCCAGGGAAAGATAACTTGGTTCAAGAAGGCTGATGAAGTTCAGGGTTTCTCTCTCACGCGAGAAGGCACATGGCAAACATAGAGCTTCTCTCTCATCTGGAAAGGCACATGGTGAACATGGTCAGGGTTCCTCTCTCAGCTGGAAGGGCACATGGCGAACATGGCATCACCTGCTAGCTTCTTCTCCTGGCTTCCTGTTTCATGAAGCTCCCCCGGAGGCATTTTCCTTCTTCACTTCCAAAGATCGCTGGCTGGTGGACTCTACTTCTTGTGGCTATGTCGTTCTGCTCTGCTCTCACTGAATCTCTCAAAATGTTTTCTCTTTTATAGGATTCCAGTAAACTAATCAAGACCCATCCAAATGGATGGAGACACATCTCCCCTAATTCAGTTTAACAACCACTCTTGATTGGGTTTCATCTCCAGGGAGATGATCTAATTATAGATTCAAACATACAGTATTGAATAGGGATTATTCTGCCTTTACGAAATGGGATTTTGATTAAAACATGACTTTTCTAGGGTCCATACATCCTTTCAAACCAGCACAAACCCTAAATAGAAGATTGGAATAGAAGGCTCGGTTAGATAATAATGATTTTTTTAAATATGACTCAAATTCTAGGTTTTTAAAAGATTTTCATTTTATTAAAAATAATAGAATATGTATTAAGGTTTTATAACTCAAAGAGATATAAAAGGGAGATAAATTGGGCCATAATTTAACTGCACTGATTACTCATGTTAACATATTTTAATAAAAGTAATATATGTATTCAGTTAGGAAATTCAAACTGCATGGAAAAATGCCACATAAAAAAGTGAAATCCTCCTACACCCTAACATCCTTTTCCCCAAAGCTATTTATATCTCAAATTTTAGTTCAAAGTATAGGTTCTATCATTTATATCATCTATGCCTCTGGGCATAGGAGAGAGCCTGAAACCTCACAGAAAAATATAGAGCAGAGGGCTTCTTTGCCTATATTTAAAAACATATACATAGAAAAGCTTGTGTCTGATGCTCCTTGTCAACAGACGAGTAGAACATATGGAATAAAAATAAATAATAGGGAGAACAAATGTTAAAATAAATTTAGTATGAAATGCTAAAGAAAGCGAGGGGTAAGGGGTATGGTATGTATAATCTTTTTTTTCTGTTTTCGTTTTATTTCTTTTTCTGTTGTCTTTTTATTTCTTTTTCTGAATTGATGCAAATATTCTGAGAAATGATGAGTATGCAACTAAGCGATGATATTGTGAATTACTGATTCTGTTAATGTTTTAGTTCTTTTGTTAAATTTTTTTATTAATAAATAAATTTTAAAAAACATGTTTTTAAATATATATGTATTTAGAAAGATGACAGTATCTTATAGAATAGGAAATTGGAAGTAAAGAGGCAGAAATAATAGCTTTAGGATATTTTGCTATAAAAAGGAACAGAGACATGGGGCAAGAGCACATGATTTGGAGGGGGTTGGGATTTAAGTTTTTTCTTTGCTTTCAGATGGGAGATAAACAGCATATTTAGGTATTAATGGGAATGATGTAAAAGAGGGGAGTCAAGGAAGGATGCAGAGAGAGAGAAATGCTGAAGCAAAGTCTCAGAGTAGTGAGGAGGGAAGACCATGGACTGGTCACCATTTGTAGCAAGAGAGAAAGCAAAGTATATGAGTTCAGCACAGGAAGGTCAGTAGATTTGATGGGAAGGTTGAGGATGTTCTCCTATGATCACTTCTTTTTCCTCAATTGGAATCAATATTATCGACTGAGAGTTAGGCAGAAAGGAGGTGCTGCAGTTTCAGGAGAGGACAAAAGATGTGAAATAGTCTTCTTTGAGAACAGGCATTGACTGGGAACATGAGGCAGAATTGGAGGCACTGAGGTCTCCTAGCAGTTTATTGTCCTGTGGCCAATGGGGGACAGTCCTCAGGGTTGGGTGCTTTTCTCCAGCTATGCTGAGTGGCTCAGGTACAGGGGCAAAGTGATCCATAGATAGATCTCCTCAGGCTTGGCCAGGAAACTACTGGCTAGGGGTCAAAGTTGTTGTGGATAAAGGCACAGCAAAGATTATAACATTGCTAAGCTTTGTAAGAGGAAAGTGTGGACATGGGGGTGGTGATGGAGTTAAAGAAAGAAAGAAATGAGCTACGTCCAATGCTTGATAAAATATGAAGCCAGCACACTCCACAAACATGTTGAGTGATGCCTGGCTTTGGTCCCTCCTGGGTCACATTTTGCGGCTTCTCTGGATTTTCTCTCTTCCCCTCCATCCAGCTAGTGTCAACTAATGCACGGCCACACATTCACTGTCATGGTTCAGGGCTGTTTGATTTTTAACCAGACACTATGTTTGATGAATGAAATCTTCCAGGCACAAAGGTCTTAAATCTCTAAGGATGAAACTTCAAAACATCTACAGACAGTGAGAAGCAAACGTTGGGCAGGATACCTAGCACATGTTCATGTGTTTATTAAAAGAACGAAACACAAAGATGGGCCAAAACTGGTGAGTTCAGATGGACATAGTGACCAGAACATGAGCATGTCCTCAGAGAAAGTACTAAAAGGGCTGCCCAGCAAACATGAACCTGAACTCCCCTTGGTTGTGTTGTAAAAATTCCGAGAAATAGGACCAACTTTTCTACATTCTTCTCTGGTTTGTTTCTCCCCAGGTATCAATTCAGGATGATGTAATCTTTGAGAATGCAGTAAATATTCACAAACTGACCATCTCACGATGGGCAGACAAGCTGAATGAGCTGACACTAACGTGGAAGAGATGAAAGGCAAGGCGATACCCTCCCCCAGCCAGAGCTCGCACACATTACCCCACCCCACCCCCACCTCCGCTCTGAGCCTATCCTAGAGCTGAGCTCACTGCCAGCACCTCAACCAGAGAACTCCAACACAGTGGTGCTGACACAGAAATGCCTGTGCTGCTGTTTCCTCTGAGGTCTGGGCCACAGCCAGGTTCTGTAGTAGACGACTCTTTATGATCAAAGAGCAAGGAAACCTGTTCCCTGGCCTTCTGCCCTGGGAAAAGAGTGCTTCCCTCAGGAAGGGGCCTTGGCAGGAGGGGCACGTGACCCCTGCCCTCCTGTCCACTTTATAGGGAATTTGTGCCACTGAATTTAGCCAGCAGAGTTGGGGAGAAGGAAGAGCGCAGAGTGTACACAGAAATAAGAGGGAAGGACTGATTCCAAAATGTTAGTGGTCGTTCATTCTCTTTGCCTGGTGGAATTACTAGTTATAGCTTTAGTTTTATAGTTTTATAGTTTTGTCTATATGGGCTTTCTAACTTTTCTACAATGAATACCAATTACTTTTGGAAAGAGATGGAGAATGTTCTTCAAGTGTGTTCCAGGGATAACATATTAAAGTATCAAAATGTCCAGGTTTCAACAAAAGGTTACAAACCACACAAAGAAACAAGAAGTGGTGGCCCAGGCAAAGTAGAAAATTAAAGCATTAGAAACTATATGTGAAGAAGACTGGATTTAGGACACATCAGACAAATACTTTTTAAAAAATGGTCCTTAATAGGCTCAAAGAGCTAAAGGAAAACATGGGTAAAGAACTAATGGAAATCAGAAAAATGTTAGGGGAGTACAAAGAGAATATTAATAGAGAGAAGAAAATCATGAACAGGAACCAAAGAGAGCTGAAGACTCTCTTTGGTCTTCAGAATATTAGATTCTGAAGATTAGAATCTTCAGAATATTAGACAGAAATATTAGACAGAAATATTAGACAGAAATTAATATTTCTTTACAGGGGTTCCATAGCAGATTGGAGCTGGAAGAAGAAAAAAATCAGTGACCTTGAAGATAAGACAATTGAATTCATCCCATCCAGGGACAGAAAAAAGAAATAATGAAGAAAAGTGACAGAGACTGAGGAACCTATGGGAAACCATCAAGCATACCAATATAAGCATTGTGGGAGTCCCAGAAGGAGAAGAAAGGGCAAAGAGACTATTCAATGATATAATGGCTGATGTTCTAGTTTGTTAGCTGCCAGAATGCAATATACCAGAAACAGAATGGCTTTTAAAAAGAGGAATTCAATGAGTTGCTAGATTACAGTTCTAAGGCCAAGAAAATGTCCCAATTATAACAAATCTATAGAAATGTCCAATCAAAGGCATCCAGGGAAAGTTACCTTGGTTCACAAAGGCTGATGAAGTTCAGGGTTTCTCTCTTATCCAAGAAGGCACATAGCAAATGCAGTCCCAGTTTCTCTCTTGCCTGGAAGGACACATGGAGAGCAAGGCATCATCTGCTAGCTTTCTCTCCTGGCTTCCTGTTTCATGAAGCTCCCTGGGAGACATTTTTCTTCATCTCCAAAGGTCGCTGGCTAGTGTGCTCTCTGCTTCTCATGGCTATGTCGTTCTTCTCTGGCTCTCTCTGAATTTCTTCATTCTCCAAAATGTTTCCTCTCTTGTAGGACTCCAGAAACTTCAAGAACTCACCTGAATGGGTGGGGATATGTCGTCACCTAATCCAGCTTAATAACCACTCTTGATTAAATCACATCTCCACGGAGATTATCTGATTACAGTTTCAAACATACAGTATTGAATAGGGATTATTCTGCCTTTATGAAATGGGATTTAGATTAAAACATGGCATTCTAGGGGACATACATCCTTTCAAACCAGCACAGGTAAAAACTTCCAAATTTAATGAAAGACATGAATATACACTCCAAGACTCTCAACAAACTCCAAACAGGATGAACCCAAATAGATCCCCATTGTGGCATATTATATAATCAAACAGTCAATGCCAAAGATAAAGAGAGAATTCTGAAGGTTTCAAGAGCAAAGCAACCTATCACCTACAAAGGGAGCCTCAATAAGATTGAGTAAAAAATTTCTCTTTGAAGACTAGAGAGGCAAGAAGGCAGTAGGATGACATATTTAAAGTGTAGAAAGTGAAAAATTGCCAATCAAGAATTCTATATCCAGCAAACTCTCTTTCAAAAATGAAGGAAAGATTAATACATTTCCAGATGGATAATAGCTGAGGGAATTTGTTAGACTGTTCCAGACTGGCCCTGCAAGAAATGCAAAAGAGAGTTCTGCAGGTTGCAAAGAAAGGCTTTCTGTAGATGAAAGTCACACGAAGAAATGTAGATCTCCATTGAGAATATCTACATGGGTAAAGGTAAGTGCCAGTATTATTTTATCTAAAAGGCAAGTGTATAAAATGTATGTTAAATATGTAACTCATAATGCACAAACATGTAATTTATGACAAGAACTACATAAAGGTGGAGAGACAGAGGAGTACAAGAACATGGTGTTTTAAATACTGTTGAAGTTTCATATCAAAGCAAACAAGAGTGTTACAGATTTAGGATGTTATATTTAAGCCCCATGGTAACTACAAAGAAAAATATTAGAGAATATGCAAGCTCATAGAGAAAGAAATTAGAATACAGTTTGCCAAAAGCAGGGGGCAAGAGTAATGAGGAGTTAATGCATAATGGGTATAGGGTTTCTGTTTGGGGAGATGAAAAAGTTTTTGTAGTGGAAGGTGGTGAAGTTACCACAATATTATAAATGTGATTAATCTCATTGAATGGTATATTTGGGAGCAGTTGAGATGGAGTATGTTGTGGTGCTCAGTAGGGTTTGCATTGTTTTTGTAACTGGTAAGTTTGAAAGTAGTTCAAAATAATTTTTTAAAGAGGTCACAGAAGTCAGCATGAAAAAGCCTTCATTTACCATATCTGGGCCAATCTCAGCATCAAAATAAACAAAGCTAGTGATGGATTATAATCACGCAACAAAACAGTAATCAGTGAGTCCATACCAATATGAATAAATAGGAAGGAACAGCTCTACTTCGGGTGCAGAAGGAATGGTGGCATTATGCATTTACCAACTGTTCTAGTTTGCTAGCTGCTGGAATGCAACACACCAGAGACAGATTGGCTTTTAATAAAAGGGGATTTTTTTTTGTCAGTTCGTCAGAGGAAAGGCAGCTAACTTTCGACTGAGGTTCTTTCTTACGTGGGAAGGCACAGGATGGTCTCGGCTGGCCTTCTCTCCAGACCTCTGGGTTCCAACAACTTTCCCCAGGGTGATTTCTTACTGCATCTCCAAAGGCCTGGGCTGAGTTGTGAGTGCTGAGATGAGGAATGCTGAGCTGCTTGGGCTGTGCTACGTTGTGCTCTCTCATTTAAGCACCAGCCAATTAAATCAAACATCATTCATTGCAGCAGGCACACCTCCTAGCCAACTGCAGATGTAAATCAGCAACAGATGAGGTTCACATACCATTGGCTCATGGCCACAGCAACAGAACTAGATACCTTCACCTGGCCAAGTTGACAACTGAATCTAACTACCACATATCCACCCCTTGTCAACTTGGCAACTACTTGCATCACCTTAAACAATATTAAGGTACAAAAAATTCTCTTCTGGCTGTGGACCTGTGAATCTCAAAACAAGTTGTCTGGTGCCAATATGCAAAGGTGGGACAATCACAAGATACAGGTTTTCATTCCCATAGGGAGAAATTGGAAGGAACACAGAAGTAAAACCTGCAGGGCAAGCGCCATGGGATTTCAAAGTCTAAAAGTCATTTATCCTTCGGCTTTAGAAGGTGGCAGTCCCACCCTTTCCAAGGGCCTATGCAGTGGCCGGCCTCTTTCCAAATCAACCTCGGAGAACATTGAGGAGACATCTTTTTCTCGGCTCCACTCTCTCCAGGCATCAGGGCCACCCCTGGGCTCTCTGCCATTTCCGGGGCACATGCTCAACCCCTCCATGTGGTGACAGCCAGACTCTTCCCAGTTCCCCAAGGAGGTACAAGCATTTTTGTACCTTCTCCAAGGCCTGAGGCTACACAACTCTTCCACTGCAACAAGGTGGGAGGCTCATCCTCACCCTTCAAGGTAAACTCACCCTCTCCATGTATATGGGTGGGTCCACTCTCCTGGCCAAGGTTTCTTGGCTTCAGACCCAAGCTTCCATGGTTCTCACTCTGCAAACTCCAATTTGTCCCTTTGTGTCCCCCTTTGTCCAGATTGGCAGTGGTTCCATTTACACCAACAGTCTCGTCAAGCACTCCAGGACTTCTCCATCATTCTCTTCACAGTTCCTCCAAAATCTTCCCCTTAGCCATCCAAAAAACTGTTCCAACATATCTGGTATTTGCAAACCACAGCAGCACCCCATTCTCCGGTACCAAATCTGTTCTAGTTTGCTAGCTGTTGGAATGCACATAACAGAGACGGATTGGCTTTAATAAAAGGGGACTTATTTCGTTAGTTCTTCAGAGGAAAGGCAGCTAACTTTTGACTGAGGTTCTTTCTTACATGGGAAGGCACAGGATGGTCTCTGCTGGCCTTCTCTCCAGACCTCTGGGTTCCAACAACTTTCCCCAGGGTGATTTCTTACCGCATCTCCAAAGGCCTGGGCTGAGCTGCAAGTGCTGAGATGAGGTATGCTGAGCTGCTTGGGCTGTGCTACATTGAGCTCTCTCCTTTAAGCACCAGCCAATTAAGTCAAATATCATTCATTGCAGCAGGCACGCCTCCTAGCCGACTGCAGATGTAAATCAGCAACAGATGAAGTTCACGTACCATTGGCTCATGTCCACAGCAACAGAACGAGGTGCCTTCACCTGGTCAAGTTGACAACTGAATCTAACTACCACACCAACCATCTTAATGACTATTGATTTCGGTAACAAGCATCTATGGATGCTAAAGTTAATGTATGAAAAGTTAATAAGGAACCAGATATTTACACAGTCTCAAACTATTTCTCCATCAAATAATTATTAACATCTTGATGAATACTTATCAATTCTCATTCATATTTAATACTTATTACTATCTCCCCACAAAGTACTTATTAATTAACCTTACTGAGGACAAATATCATCAAGTGATAGCAGTTGACATTACATAGTGCCCCTTCTGACAATAGGCACCCAAAACTCCGCCACTTCTGAGTGATTCTGTGAGATTCCTCTGCTCTCCCTGAATCTACTCATGACAAAACATCAGGCAAACCCAAATGGAGGGACATTCTTCAAAGTAATTGGCCTATTCTCTTCAAAGGTATCAAGGTCATGAAAAGTAAAGAAAAGTAAATAACAGTCCCAGGTTGAAGACGAATGAAGAGACATGCTAGCTCAAAGAAGGATGATCCCAGATGGGAGCCTGAAGCTAGAAAGAACCCTAGTGGGACAAGCAGTGAAGTCTGAATGAGGACCAGTGGACTAGAAGCTGTCATGGGATCAAGGTTAGTTTCCTGATCCTTATAAGCTCTGTGGATATCTGTGTAGGGATGTGTCCTTATTGTCAGGAAATGCCTATTGACATGTTTAGGGGTAATGGAGTACTTGCTTTTTGCGACTTACTTAAAATGGCTGAGAAAAAAGAAAAAATATTTGTGTATATATAAAGAGAGATAAGGAAAATATGATGGTATGTTAACAATTGGGGAATCTGGGAAAGAGTATACAGGACTTCTGTCTACTATCCTTGAACTGCAACTCTTTCATAACTTTAAAATTATTTCAAAATAATATTACTCCAAAAAGCATATGATAAAAGTCAACCCCAACTTTCAGCAAAAAAAAGTAAAAATGTATGTATGGATAGAGAGGGGGAAAATATTTTAGATATTTTTCTAGGCTTATGTATATACACAGGGGTTTATCACTGCTGTTTTGTTTTGTTTTGTTTTTTATTAGGCTAATACTATACAAACTGTTCTAACTGATCTGAAACTTGCTTCTGTCTCTTATAAATATGTCTTGGAGATCTTTACCTGTCAGTATAGACAAAATTGACATTTTAATTGCTGCATAGACTTGTCTTCTGTCGATAGTCCAACATTTTAAAACCAATTCCCTATTGGAACATATTCAAGGTGCTATCCAATATCCTTTAATATGTTTATTTTTCTTTAAAACTTTTACTAGTAAATAAGATTATGTACTTAAAATGACCATGTGAACCACTGTATGTGACAATCGTAGGAGGAAAGAAATTCTCAGATTCGGATTGCACAAGTATTCTAAAGTTACAATAAGTTCAAGATAAAGTTGGTGGCAATGGACAAGATCATAAAGACCCTTCAGTGGGGCCTAAGTTTTTCTTTTGCCTCTCCCTAGCAGTGCAATGGGCAGATTTTCAAGATTGTCTTATCTTTCTTTCTGACAATCTTCTTGCAAAACTCCCTGTTATTTTAACTTAGAATGTTCTTTATTGGCCTGCTTAGGAATGGACATGGGAATTTCTACCCTTATCCTTATCCTACAGCCATGAATGCTTTACAAACAACCTGCACATGCAAAATTACTCAGGCTTATCCATAATCAGCAAAAAAAAAAATGGAATTGGAGAAAACAACTTTGTCTGCTGTGCTTATTGCTAAAAGAGCAATTTCTCCTAGATGCCCACATGGATATAACTTTTAAAAGTGTGAAACATAGTTGGCATATTGGGAATAGCAAAGTTTCTGCATAAATGTCATTATTTTGTCATTAGAAGTGGAAAAGGCCATCAATGAAAGAATGTAAGCTTCCCTAAGCCTATGGGATTGAGTCAGAGAGACAAGGAGGGCCCTCACTGGTCTCAAGCAGACTTAGAGATCCAAAAGGAGTCTATGTTTGGCCAGAAAAAAGCATTCAATGCCTTGGACATTTCTCTTGCAAAAAAACTGGCCCCCAGGAACAAAAGTTAAAATAAATTTTAACCTTTATTGAAATGCTAGTGATCAATGATTGAAATGCTAGTGATCAATGAAAGGGAAGGGTAAGGGATATGGTATGTATGAATTTTTTCTATTGTCTTTTTATTTTTTCTGAATTGATGCAAATGTTCTAAGAAATGATCATGATGATGAATATGCAACTATTGATGATATTGTGAATTACTGATTATATATGTAGAACGGAATGATCATATGTTAAGAATGTTTTTGTTTGTTGTTATATATTTTTAAAAATTAAAAAAACAAAACAAAAACAAAAACTGGCCCCCAAATTACTTGCGAATCACTGAACATACACAAGTGTGGTTTATATGCACAGAGAGAAGGTAGGCTTGTGAGTGGATATCCTTTGTGAACCTTTTGATTTTGTGTGACAAGGTGGGTGAGACTAATAGAAAGGGTAACCTAGGAGTTAGGGAGTGCCCTGTCATCAAAGAGTCTAGATTTTAGGGATGAAGCTTCCAATCGCCACTCCCACAATCATCCTTCCACTTATGCCACGTGACAGTGACTTTAAACAATTATTAAATAATTCATCATAATTCTTATAGCTAAGGAAAATTTCCATTGTATTTATGACAATGACTAGTTAAAGACCTTAAGTGAGCTTAGTGTCTTCAATGTGCTATCTCCTCATGAAGGCCTAGCTTTAATGTCAAGGCTTAGGTAGGATTGGAATGCATGAGAACTAGTGAAATCTTTCAAACAAAAGCGCAGTTAAATTCAGTAGATATCTGTTGATGGGTCTACTCTGTACTAGGCACTGTGCTATCTTACTTACATTTTTCCATTTAATCCTTGCAATAGTCCTATTGGGTAGATATTTGCTCCATTCTAAGTTGAAAACCCACAGACCAGAAAAGCAGAAGGACTCTTCTCTGACAGCTTAACTAATCATAGTCAACCCTAGGATTTGAATCCCTGCTCAAAGCTCTTTCCATCTGTTAGGATTGAATCATATCTCCCACAAAGACATGCTCAAGAAGAACAAAGGAACGTCAGTATTGCAGGGTGTAGAAAATAGATGGTCATTCATATTTCAAAACTTCAACTTCTGTGTGAGATTAAAGCAAGAAATGTTTATTTGGTACAAAATTTATATTTTGACTAGGGCATTTCCTAATTTAACTTATATGGACAGGTTAATTGAACACCGTAAGTAGATGGAGCCTTGAATAGGGCATGAGATTTTGTAGGTTTGTTCAGATTAGTGTGATGCCCTGATAAATCTATAAAGAAATATTTGCAAAGCCCCCTTGGAGGAATGGTGAGAAAGGGGGAAAATTAAACTTCCCCATTTGGAGAATTCCTGATATTCCTGCAAGCAGTGGAGACAACCAAATCAATAGGCCGAACCCTTAATCTTGGGATTTGTTCCTATGAAACTTATCCCCACAAAGGATAGGCTAAGCCTATTTAAAATTAGGCCTAAGAGTCACCCCCAAGAACCTCTTTTGTTGCTCAGATGTGACCTCTCTCTCACCAACACAGCAAGCAGACTCACTGCCCTCCCGCTCTCTACATGGGACATGACTCCCAGGTGTTTAAACCTCCCTGGCAATGTGGGACAGAAATACTAGAATGAGCTGGGACTCAGCATCAAGGGATTGAGAAATCCTTCTTGACTGAAAGGGGGAAGAGAGAAATGAGACAAAATAAAGTGTTAATGGCTGAGAGATTTCAAACAGAGTTGAGAGGTTATCCTGGAGGTTATTCATACGCATTATATATATATATATATATCCCCTTTTTAGTTTAAGGTGTATTAGAGTGGCTAGAGGGAACTGCCTGAAACTGTAGAGCTGTGTTCCAGTAGCCACGTTTCTTGAAGATGATTGCATAATGATATAGCTTTTGCAATGTGACTGTGTGACTGTGAAAACCTTGTGTCTGATACTCCTTTTATCTTTCTATCTATTGTATGGACAAATGAGTAAAAAAATGGATAAAAAATAAACAAATTATGGGGGAGGGTTATTGGTAATTAATGTATGATGTACACTTAAAAATAATAATAATGGGGGAACAAATGTTAAAATAAATTGAGTAGATTGAAATACTAGTGATCAGTGAAAGGGAGTGATAAGGGGTATAGAAAAAAATAGGGGGAACAAAGGTTAAAATATATTGGATAGATGGAAATAATAGTGGTCAATGAGAGTGGGGTAAGGGGTATGGTATGTATGAGATTTTTCTTTTTTCTATTTCTTTTTCTGGAGTGCTTCAAATGTTCTAAGAAATGATCATGGTTATGAATACACAGCTGTCTGATGATCTTGTGGGCCATTGATTGTACACCAAGTATAGAATGTTCATATGTTAAGAATGTTTGTGTTTGTATGTTGTTTTGTCAATAAAAATATTAAAAAAAAAAAAAAAAAAGGCATGCTCAAGTCCCAACCCCTGATCCTAAAGATCCTAAAGATCCTATTAAGATGAGGCCAAACTGAATCAAGGGAGATCTTAATGCAATGTGACTAGAGTCCTTATAAGCAGAGGAAATTTTGACTCAGAGTGAAAACAGACAGCCATGGGATGGAGGCAGATTGCTTGCCAGCAAGCCAGCATCAGACTTCAGAGAAAGTGCGATTCTGCCAAAACCTGGACTTCTAGCCCCCCAAATTGTGAGACAATAAAGTCCTTTTGTTTAGATTAATCAGTTTATGGTATTTGTTACAGAAGCCCTGGCAAACTAAGACATCCTCTTATTCTGTCTGCTTCTAGCTTAGAATATTCAAGATGCTACTAAAGTAATAAGATTTTCCAATAGGACTGAAACTTTGGGGACTCATCAGTAACATGTATTACAGAAATCTAAGGAGACTACAAAAGTCATTTGCAAAGGCTGAATCTGAACTTGGCTTTGGAGCACTCACAGCCCAGAGCCAAGGAGCTAGGATACTAAAAACTTTCTGGGGAAACAAAACACATCTGCATATGTTTCCATTCCATCTTCACAATTAGCCCTGCAGAAATCTGGGAAAGAGAAGTCTGGGTTCCTTTCTGAAAGGAATAAGAATCTGATTAATGTAGGGCTGAGGAAGAGTGGAGATATATGAGAAACAAATATTTTGCTGGCAGAAGTTTAGAAGTGGGAGCTCCTGAATTCCTGGGGTACACACAGACTCTGGGGTAATCTTACAGGGGAGCAAGTTTACCAACTGTTAGAAACTGCCCAGCCCAGGATCTCTCATAAAATATTTATTGCTCCCACCGCCAAGGAGCCAACATTTGATCTGATTATCTCCAAAACAGGCATTTGAAAATTCAAAAGGATCAAAGATAAGAAGCTGGTTGTAAAAACATCGCAGCCACAGAGAATATCTCACTGTTGGCCCTACAGTCTAAACAGGAGAAACTATCAGTCTGAGGAGAGAAATCTTGAAGGAGGGGGCAGAAGCTCAAGTACTTCAGAAAAGAGAAGCAGTCACTCCTTCCAGTTTCTTGGCTGGGACCTGAGGAGAAAACACCACCACTGAATCCCCTGTTTAGGGAAGAAAAACCTAGTGAGTGCATTTCCTCCATGGGGATCTAATGCTTCATGTTCCAGGGAGGCAAGAGGCTAAAAGAAAGAAGCTTCAAGTTTCAGTTTTCGGAGTTGTTCCCCTCCCCTGGTTGTTTTACTATTCCTAGAACTCTGTGCATGAGAGAAGCTAAAGATTTTATAAAAGACCCAGAGTCTTACTTAATGATGGGTAAAAACAACTAGATTGGAGTCACCACAAAATTATAGGTCCCCAAAAAAGCTCTAAATGTCAGAAGTTCTTTTTTGTAACTTGTTTGACAGCAAAACTTGACCTGATTGAAATATTTCTGGTGGCAAAAGCTGCCCTAGACTTCAGGGAGGCTGTTTCCGGGTATTGCCCAAGCCCCTTGGGGCATTATGCAATATCATTTGTATGAATCCCATTGCTTTCATGAATTCCAGGAATACCTGACTCCAAATGTAACTGGTGTCCTGCTGGCAATGCTGCCAGCTGAGCCCTGTTTCGGGTTCGAGGGTGTCACCACTAAAAAAATTTAGTCCAAGGACAGAGCGAATAGGATTAAGTAGTAAAGTTTATTAAAGAGAGAGTACACATTAAAGAAGTTAACACAGATGTGTCCAAGGGAGGGACACACACTGAGTGGGAATGAGTTAGCTTGATTTATAGGAAGGTTTTTGCTAGTGGCAGGTTTCCATAGTAACCTTGGAACACTAGGGTCTTTTAAGGGTTATATTAACCAGGAGCTTATAGGGCTAGCATTGTTTTAGGAATAGATTAACTATTGATGCTTGTGGCCAGTCTGACACATATCCAAAATTTGTCTTTGCACAGATGCTTATCAATCTTTCCAACCCCAAGCCTTTGTTATTAACTAAGAGTTTGCTTCGGGCCGTAATCTTACAAGCTTTTACGGTTAGAAGGTGTTTCAATGGTTTGGGAAAGTTTTGATGGTTTGGGGAGGTTTGGGGGTTTTAGGGGAAATTTTTGTCCTGTGAAGTTTGCAGTTAAAATTTACAGTTTACATTACTTACTTTGGAGCTAGATAAGAAACAATGGACTTGTGGTTGTCCATTAACTTTTTCAGAGCTGGAGAGGAAAGCAGGGACTTGCATTTGTCCTATTTTATCTCGGTTGTCCATTAACTTTTTCAGTGCTGGACAGGAAAGCAGGGACTTATAGTTGTCCTGTTTTATTTTGCTTTACAAGAATTTTGAGCAAAGCATTGTGGACCTGTATTATATGTCTTTTTTTTTAATTTCATCTCTTGTTATAAATGCAGGTTACTCCTTTTCTTACACATTACAGTCAACCAATCCACAGTCAATTTTCTCAGAAAGTGTACAATTTGCCTGATCCCATATGGTCTTTTGTGAGGTCAACCATCAAACCTTTGGGAGAGCCAATTCCACAGGTGGAGCTTGTGTGCTGATACATTGCTCCTGCTAGAAGGCAGCTGTTGGAATTGTATGAGGAGTACCAAGGACAGTGGTTCTTCCCTGAGAAGGCTTTTAAAAAAAATACTGATATCTGGGACTCTCCCCTCCCCTGTACCACCCAGAGTCTGAAGTGATTGGTCTGGGATGCAGCCTGGGTTTCAGGATTTTTTAAAGATCCCAGGTGCTATATGAAACCAGAAGGAAAGATAGATGATAAAGACTGAGATGGTATAATCTAGGAATGCCTAGAGTGTACAATGATAGTGACTAAATGTACAAATTTAAAAATATTTTTGCATGAGAAAGAACAAAGGAATGTCAATATTGCAGGGTGTAGAAGTAGATGGTGATTCATGTTTTAAAACTTCAACTTAATGTGAGATTAAAGCAAGAAATGTTTATTTGGTACAAAATTTATATTTTGACTTGTGCATTTCCTAATATAAGATATATGGACAAGTTAACTGAGCACCATAAGTACATGGAACCTTGAAAAGGGCATGAAATTTTGCAGGTTTGGCCAGTGTGGTGCCCCAATAAATCCCAGAGAGATTTGAACAATGAATAAAGAAGTATTTGCAAAGTCCCCTTGGAGGAATGGCGAGAAAGGGGGAAAATTAAACTTCCCCATTTGGAGAATTCCTGATATTCCCGCAAGCAGTGGGAACAACCAAATCAATAGGCCGAGCCCTCAATCTTGAGGTTTGTTCCTATGAAACTTATCCCCACAAAGGATAGGCTAAGCCTATTTAAAATTAGGCATAAGAGTCACCCCCCAGAGAACCTCTTTTGTTGCTCAGATGTGGCCTCTCTCTGTCTCAGCCAACACAGCAAGCAAACTCACAGCCCACCCCGTCTCTACATGGGACATGATTCCCAGGTGTTTAAACCTCCCTGGCAATGTGGGACAGAAATCCTAGAATGAGCTGGGACTCAGCATCAAGGGATTGAGAAAACCTTCTCAACCAAAAGGGGGAAGAGAGAAATGAGACAAAATAAGATGTCAGTGACTGAGAGATTTCAAACAGAGTTGAGAGGTTATCCTGGAGGTTATTCTTATGCATTATATCCCCTTTTAGTCTAAGGTGTATTAGAGAAGCTAGAGGGAAGTGCCTGAAACTGTAGAGCTGTGTTTCATAGCCATGTTTCTTGAAGATGATTGCATAATGAGACAGCTTTTACAATGTGACTGTGTGATTGCGAAAAAGAAAAAAAGAGCATACCAAAACAAACAAAAAGCTGTGAATGGCGTGTACCATTCATTACCTTTTCTAATGACCTTTGTTTTGGGCTTCCAGAAAAAAAAATCTTGGGGGAATAAATACCTGATTCAATGTATTTCTAATTTTCAACTTATTGCTTCTACAAGCTTGAGCTCTCCTAAAAGACAAAGGTAAAATAAAATAAAATTAGAAAGGAATAGAATAGAATAAACAATATAGAAACTAATGAAAAAGTTTCTAAACTCAGAATGAGAACATGTCCAAGAGGAGTTCTCCCTCAGTGGAATTGTTTTATTCAAGCACACTGTGAAAGAATGGTCACCTGACTATCATTTCTTCTGGAATGCAACTCAAGGCATAATAAACTTACAGAAGTCTACCCAGAAAAGTTCAACTGACTCCCACAAATAGGAGCTCTGAGTCACCATATGCTCTCCTGATTTTTAGGTCTCTACTAATCAAGTATTTCCTTGTCCTTTATACCAAACCACTTTGCTCTAAATTTAAAATTTGTCAGTGGAATGCAGACTATATAGAGTTCTCCATATTCAAATGAAGAACTATGACATTTAAGTTGTACTCTAAAATATTGTATCTCGTCACCCAGGCTTATTTCAGAACCACATTAAAGGGTCCTCTGCTTCAGATTTTTAAAATCTAAATCAAACCAGGAATAATACCTGTCTTGGACTACTACTATTACAGTTTTTATGAAAGTTTTCAGTCCCAGAATTTTGTCACTTTTGTCAGAATGTCTGGCTTCTAAATCTTGTGTTTATGGATTTGGGGTAAAAACAGACCAAAAACGGACATACAATGTACACAACGAGAAAGGAAGTGATTCAAAAGAAAATAAAATAGAACAACAGTAGTTATTTCCTGTCAAACCAAAAAAAAATTTAAAAAGGAAAACTCTAACTGCTACATTTCCAAAAAAGATGCAAACATCAAAGGGGAAGGAAAGTTATTTAAGATTCAAAACCAGCAATTATAAATAAGATTCACAGTAAGAGAAAATTTAGTTTGTGGCAGAGATGGTTCGTGGCCATGAAGTATCTATTCCTCTCTTCTTTCTCACTAAAAAATCTTTTTTTTAATCTGGGCAGCAATGAACATAACCAGAAGCTGTTATTTCACAAACTCCCTTGTTTAGCATAGAATTTCAGTTCCAGTCAATGACTACAAGTGTTGAATGAGAAGGAAGGTGGGGGACAGGCTGCCTTAAGGAAGCTCTCTCAGGTAGGAGGCAGGGCCTCTCGTACCTTTCCCCCTTTGGAATGTGGAGTTCCAGTCGCTAACCTGGACAATGGGTTAAAAGTGGAACTCACCACTAGGATATAAAGCAAAAAAGTCAGTGCTGAGTCCCTAATAACTTCGTGGAACTGCCTTATTTACTGTGTACTTCTTCTACATGAAGGAATAAATTCTTGCATTCTTAAGCCATTGGTTTCTGTTACTCTTATTATAGTCTGCTCTATTAAAAACCTGGCACTAGGGAAAATATATCAATTACAAGATTTGGGACATAGGTCCTTGCTATTCCAAATGTGGTCCCTGGACCAGCAGTGTGGGCAACATCTAGGAGCCTCTTGGAACTGCAGCATCTCGGGCGGCCTACTGACTCAGAATCCACATTTTAACAGGTGATTTGTATGCATAGTAAAGTTTGAGCACTGACTTGGAGTAAATTTCTTTTGAAAACCCAGACTAAACACCATGGATTTGACTGACATACTGGCAGTATTCCTATAACCTAGAGTCATAACCTGAAAAAAAGGGCACTGAAATATCCAACCTGATTTTGAGATCATCCTATTCCCAAGTGACAAGGATCTAAATAAGTTCAAAATGCATTAAAGAAAAACAAACAAAAAGATGACAAACAATTAAAAAAAACTAACCTTGGGCTTTTTCAAAATAAAATTACATTACATATAATCATCAAGCTGCTAAAATCCAAAAACAATAACCACTACTGGCCATTCACTACATGAAAGCATTTTTATTGTCATTTTTAAGTTATATAGTATTCATTTATCATTAGGAAGTACTATTTCTATAACAAGAACTTAGGATTGCCCCGCAGCAGCCGAGCCGCCCGACCTCCCTACCCCCTCTCTTTCTCCGCCGGCCCGCCGCGCGGCGCACGCGCCCCGCAGCAGCCGAGCCGCCCGACCTCCCTACCCCCTCTCTTTCTCCGCCGGCCCGCCGCGCGGCGCACGCGCCCCGCAGCAGCCGAGCCGCCCGACCTCCCTACCCCCTCTCTTTCTCCGCCGGCCCGCCGCGCGGCGCACGCGCCCCGCAGCAGCCGAGCCGCCCGACCTCCCTACACCCCTCCTCCCCCTCCTGCTCCGGCTGCTCTCCAACCAACACGGTGCCCTCTTCCCCGGCCTTCACCGTGCTCCTCCACCACCAGCCTCGACAGCCTTGCCGCTCTCACCTTTCCTCCTCCAGAACAACTACTGGGGGAGTGGAGATAATACAGAGCAGCTCCCGGAGCCACGAGGGAGATTAAAGGGACAGCGTACCCCATCCTGGAACGGCTGACTATCTGGGAGAACCAGCTCCGGTGAGATCACCAAGGGGCACGGGCTTTCCTGGGTGGGACAGAAAGCGACCGGAGTCCCTCCCTTCCACCTTCCCAGGCCAGCTGGTAGAATTGGACAGGCGGTCCCCTTAGGCCGCGGCGGCTGGTGCCCCCACCACACGAGGCCCCCCGGAACAACTGAGATAGTTGGGTCGGAAATCCCCAGACTGCGGAGAACAGTGACCGGGGGATCCCTTCCAAACACGTGACTCCCCCGTCGGCTGGGAACAGTGCACTCTCCCGGGCTGCGACAGCTGGCGCCCTCCCGCCACGCTTGGTGCCCCGGGCCGACTAGCTAATTTGGCCGGACGCTCTCCTGTGCTGCGACAGCCGGCGACCCTCCCCGCGTTTGGAACCCCGGGCCGGCTGGCATTCTTCCAAGACGCTTCGGTTGCCGAACCTCCCCTACGGCGAGAGTTTTCCAGAGTTGAGGGACCCACAGCAACTTTCGCTGGTGGAACCCACAGACAGGCGTGTGCCACGTGCGCCACCTACTGGGCAGGATAGAAAGAACAGAACCGAGAGACTGCGCAGAAAAATCTTTCAACCTGTGGGGTCGAACACCCGGGGAAATCTGACTAAATGCCCAGACGCCAGCAGAAGATAACGGATCACGCTCAGAAAATTGAACATATGGCCCAGTCAAACGAAGAAACCAATAGTTCAAATGAGATACAGGAGCTGAAACAACTAATGCTGAATATACGAACAGAAATGGAAAACCTCTTCAAAAACGAAATCGATAAATTGAGGGAGGACATGAAGAAGACATGGGCTGAACATAAAGAAGAAATAGAAAAACTGAAAAAACAAATCACAGAACTTATGGAAGTGAAAGATAAAGTAGAAAAGATGGAAAAAACAATGGATACCTACAATGACAGATTTAAAGAAACAGAAGATAGAATTAGTGATTTGGAGGATGAAACATCTGAACTCCAAAAAGAAACAGAAACTATCGGGAAAAGAATGGAAAAATTTGAACAAGGTATCAGGGAACTCAAGGACAATGTGAACCGTACAAATATACGTGTAGTGGGTATCCCAGAAGGAGAAGAGAAGGGAAAAGGAGGAAAAAAACTAATGGAAGAAATTATCACTGAAAATTTCCCAACTCTTATGAAAGACCTAAAATTACAGATCCAAGAAGTGCAGCGCACCCCAAAGAGATTAGACACAAATAGGCGTTCCCCAAGACACTTACTAGTTAGAATGTCAGAGGTCAAAGAGAAAGAGAGGATCTTGAAGGCAGCGAGAGAAAAACAATCCGTCACATACAAGGGAAACCCAATAAGACTATGTGTAGATTTCTCAGCAGAAACCATGGAAGCTAGAAGACAGTGGGATGATATATTTAAGTTACTAAAAGAGAAAAACTGCCAGCCAAGACTCCTATATCCAGCAAAATTGTCCTTCAAAAATGAGGGAGAAATTAAAACATTCTCAGACAAAAAGTCACTAAGAGAATTTGTGACCAAGAGACCAGCTTTGCAAGAAATACTAAAGGAAGCACTAGAGTCAGATACAAAAAGACAGAAGAGAGAGACATGGAGAAAAGTGTAGAAAGAAGGAAAGACAGATATGATATATATAATACAAAAGGCAAAATGGTAGAGGAAAATATTATCCAAACAGTAATAACTCTAAATGTCAATGGACTGAATTCCCCAATTAAAAGACATAGACTGGCAGAATGGATTAAAAAACAGGATCCTTCTATATGCTGTCTACAGGAAACACATCTTAGACCCAAAGATAAATATAGGTTGAAAGTGAAAGGTTGGGAAAAGATATTTCATGCAAACAACAACCAGAAAAGAGCAGGAGTGGCTATACTAATATCCAACAAATTAGACTTCAAATGTAAAGCAGTTAAAAGAGACAAAGAAGGACACTATATACTAATAAAAGGAACAATTAAACAAGAAGACATAACAATCATAAATATTTACGCACCGAACCAGAATGCCCCAAAATACGTGAGGAATACACTGCAAACACTGAAAAGGGAAATAGACACATATACCATAATAGTTGGAGACTTCAATTCACCACTCTCATCAATGGACAGAACATCTACACAGAGGATCAATAAAGAAATAGAGAACCTGAATATTACTATAAATGAACTTGACTTAACAGACATTTATAGGACATTACATCCCACAACAGCAGGATACACCTTTTTCTCAAGTGCTCATGGATCATTCTCAAAGATAGACCATATGCTGGGTCACAAAGCAAGTCTTAACAAATTTAAAAAGATTGAAATCATACACAACACTTTCTCGGATCATAAAGGAATGAAGTTGGAAATCAATAATAGGCGGAGTGCCAGAAAATTCATAAATACATGGAGGCTCAACAACACACTCTTAAACAACAAGTGGGTCAAAGAAGAAATTGCAAGAGAAATTAGTAAATACCTTGAGGCAAATGAAAATGAAGACACAACATATCAAAACTTATGGGACGCAGCAAAGGCAGTGCTAAGAGGGAAATTTATTGCCCTAAATGCCTTTATCAGAAAAGAAGAAAAGGCAAAAATGCAGGAATTAACTGTCCACTTGGAAGAACTGGAGAAAGAACAGCAAACTAATCCCAAAGCAAGCAAAAGGAAAGAAATAACAAAGATTAGAGCAGAAATAAATGAAATTGAAAACATGAAAACAATAGAGAAAATCAATAAGACCAGAAGTTGGTTCTATGAGAAAATCAACAAGATTGATGGGCCCTTAGCAAGATTGACAAAAAGAAGAAGAGAGAGGATGCAAATAAATAAGATTAGAAATGAAAGAGGAGACATAACTACTGACCTCACAGAAATAAAGGAGGTAATAACAGGATACTATGAACAACTTTACGCTAATAAATACAACAATTTAGAAGAAATGGACAGGTTCCTGGAAAGACAGGAACAACCAACTTTGACTCAAGAAGAAATAGACGACCTCAACAAACCAATCACAAGTAAAGAGATTGAATTAGTTATTCAAAACCTCCCTAAAAAGAAAAGTCCAGGACCAGACGGCTTCACATGTGAATTCTATCAAACATTCCAGAAAGAATTAGTACCTACTCTCCTCAAACTCTTCAACATAATCGAAGTGGAGGGAAAACTACCTAATTCATTCTATGAAGCCAACATCACCCTCATACCAAAACCAGGCAAAGATATTACAAAAAAAGAAAACTACAGACCAATCTCTCTAATGAATACAGATGCAAAAATCCTCAATAAAATTCTAGCAAATCGTATCCAACAACACATTAAAAGAATTATACATCATGACCAAGTAGGATTCATCCCAGGTATGCAAGGATGGTTCAACATAAGAAAATCAATTAATGTAATATACCATATCAACAAATCAAAGCAGAAAAATCACATGATCATCTCAATTGATGCAGAGAAGGCATTTGACAAGATTCAACATCCTTTCCTGCTGAAAACACTTCAAAAGATAGGAATACAAGGGAACTTCCTTAAAATGATAGAGGGAATATATGAAAAACCCACAGCTAATATCATCCTCAATGGGGAAAAATTGAAAACTTTCCCCCTAAGATCAGGAACAAGACAAGGATGTCCACTATCACCACTATTATTCAACATTGTGTTGGAAGTTCTAGCCAGAGCAATTAGGCAAGAAAAAGAAATACAAGGCATCAAAATTGGAAAGGAAGAAGTAAAACTATCACTGTTTGCAGACGATATGATACTATATGTAGAAAACCCAGAAAAATCCACAACAAAATTACTAGAGCTAATAAATGAGTACAGCAAAGTAGCAGGCTACAAGATCAACATTCAAAAATCTGTAGCTTTTCTATACACTAGTAATGAACAAGCTGAGGTAGAAATCAAGAAACGAATCCCATTTACAATCGCAACTAAAAGAATAAAATACCTAGGAATAAATTTAACCAAAGAGACAAAAAACCTATATAAAGAAAACTACAAAAAACTGTTAAAAGAAATCACAGAAGACCTAAATAGATGGAAGGGCGTACCGTGTTCATGGATTGGAAGACTAAATATAGTTAAGATGTCAATCCTACCTAAATTGATTTACAGATTCAATGCAATACCAATCAAAATCCCAACAACATATTTTTCAGAAATAGAAAAACCAATAAGCAAATTTATCTGGAAGGGCAGGGTACCCCGAATTGCTAAAAACATCTTGAGGAAAAAAAACGAAGCTGGAGGTCTCGCGCTGCCTGACTTTAAGGCATATTATGAAGCCACAGTGGTCAAAACAGCATGGTATTGGCATAAAGATAGATATATCGACCAATGGAATCGAATAGAGTGCTCAGATATAGACCCTCTCATCTATGGACATTTGATCTTTGATAAGGCAGTCAAGCCAACTCACCTGGGACAGAACAGTCTCTTCAATAAATGGTGCCTAGAGAACTGGATATCCATATGCAAAAGAATGAAAGAAGACCCATCTCTCACACCCTATACAAAAGTTAACTCAAAATGGATCAAAGATCTAAACATTAGGTCTAAGACCATAAAACAGTTAGAGGAAAATGTTGGGAGATATCTTATGGATCTTACAACTGGAGGTGGTTTTATGGACCTTAAACCTAAAGCAAGAACACTGAAGAAGGAAATAAATAAATGGGAGCTTCTCAAAATTAAACACTTTTGTGCATCAGAGAACTTCATCAAGAAAGTAGAAAGACAGCCTACACAATGGGAGACAATATTTGGAAATGACATATCAGATAAGGGTCTAGTATCCAGAATTTATAAAGAGATAATTCAACTCAACAACAAAAAGACAGCCAACCCAATTACAAAATGGGAAAAAGACTTAAACAGACACCTACCAGAAGAAGAAATACGGATGGCCAAGAGGCACATGAAGAGATGCTCAATGTCCCTGGCCATTAGAGAAATGCAAATCAAAACCACAATGAGATATCATCTCACACCCACCAGAATGGCCATTATCAACAAAACAGAAAACGACAAGTGCTGGAGAGGATGCGGAGAAAGAGGCACACTTATTCACTGTTGGTGGGAATGTCAAAGGGTGCAACCACTGTGGAAGGCAGTTTGGCGGTTCCTCAAAAAGCTGAATATAGAATTGCCATACGACCCAGCAATACCATTGCTAGGTATCTACTCAAAGGACTTAAGGGCAAAGACACAAACGGACATTTGCACACCAATGTTTATAGCAGCGTTATTTACAATTGCAAAGAGATGGAAACAGCCAAAATCTCCATCAACAGAAGAGTGGCTAAACAAACTGTGGTATATACATACGATGGAATATTATGCAGCTTTAAGACAAGATAAACTTGTGAACCATGTAATAACATGGATGGACCTAGAGAATATTATGCTGAGTGAATCCAGCCAAAAACTAAAGGACAAATACTGTATGGTCCCACTGTTGTGAACGGACATTCGAGAATAAACTTGAAATATGTCATTGGTAACAGAGTTCAGCAGGAGTTAGAAACAGGGTAAGACAATGGGTAATTGAAGCTGAAGGGATACAGATTGTGCAACAGGACTAGATACAAAAACTCAAAAATGGACAGCACAATAATACCTAATTGTAAAGTAATCATGTTAAAATACTGAATGAAGCTGCATCTGAGCTATAGGGTTTTTTTTTGTTTTTGTTTGCTTGTTGGTTTGTTTGTTGTTGTTGTTTTTTACTATTACTACTACTTTTATTTCTTTTCTTTATATTAACATTTTATATCTTTTTCTGTTGTGTTGCTAGTTCCTCTAAACTGATGCAAATGTACTAAGAAACAATGATCATGCATCTATGTGATGATGTTAAGAATTACTGAGTACATATGTAGAATGGTATGATTTCTAAATATTGTGTTAATTTCTTTTTTTTCTTTCCGTTAATAAAAAAAAAAAAAAAAAAAGAACTTAGGATTGAAGAGATGATTTTGATTACTGAATCATTATATATAGATATTCCTTTTTGCTTTCTGGTATATTGGAGTGCACAGAGGGAGATACCTGAAATCTCTGAACTGTAATCCAGATGCCTTGATCTCAGATGATGACTATATAGACTTTATCTTGTGCCCTAGTGATTGTTAAAACCTGTGACTTACCTTCACTTGACCCATTTTATCTGGTTTTTTGAGTTTAGATCTTATGGTGACTAAAGACAGCCCCTAATGTTTATTAATGAAGGGCCTTGGGTCAGCCCAGAACTAACCCACCCCAAGTCCAAGTGTTATATTGATATCAGAAGCTGGATCTAACCAAAATGGGCCTGCCTGATGTACTCGCAGTAGCTCAGACTTTAACCTATAAGTGCCCTACACCTCATTATAATACTTAAACTCACTCCCATCATCATAGTAAGGCCACCATTTTCTTCCATATATTCTGTGACTAAGTGTGTAATCAATCTGCACATGCTCAATAATTAGATCACCTCTAATTACATCATCTGGAACCATTGTGTTCACTATCCTAAAACCTGCCCATCTTTCTCTACTATAAAACTATCAGAATTACTGCAGCTCAAGGAGACAGATTTTTGGGCCCATAGACCATCTGATCTTCTGCTTCGTGCCTAGCAATAAACTCTCTCTTTGAAACCTGGTGTCTCAGGAAGTGGCCATTGAGCACATTAGGCAGAAAATCCACCACCTTTGTCTGATAACAATTCTCTGACAAATTCAGTTACATTCTAACTTCCCATGTGAAAATTCATTAACCCCTGCAGTATTTATAAGTGAAAGCCATACTTTCAGTCTGGACACTTTCTCTTCTATGTGCCCAAAAGACTCTCAGTCAGCAAATGCAATTCTTTTTAAACCAATTTTTGGTTTAAAAAAAAACCAGTTTGGGAATCAATTAATAATAGTTAATTCTCAAATTGTTCTACAGCAGCTTTTTTTCCTAATATAATTTCTGTTCAATAAAATGCACAGATTTTAATCATACAGCTAGATGAGTTTTGAAGATTGTGTTCATCCATGTATGCACCAACCCAATCAGGACATAGGACCCCTTCATGGCCCAAGAAATTCCCTTGTGCCACCTCCTCCCGCCACACAGGGGTATTCACTTCCACCCTGGGTTTTATTTTTATGTGGCCAGGAAATTGAAATCCAAAGTATTTTATTATTTAAATCTGATAAAATGCAATTAAGAATGCTGTAACTCTGTGTTGCCTATTAGGTACTTTAATATGCTGTAATTGTCTAACAAAATCTTGTCTAATGAAGAACAGTCAAGAGCAAAAAAGATAAGGTGATTTGCCAAAACTTTGGCAACATTTGCATGGATTATCGATCTATTTTGTAAAAATAGGTTTTCAGAAGGTTTTCTTCAGATGAGACACACAAATTGAAAGGAATGCTTCCTGTGCAACAGTTCCTGATACCAAACAGAACTAGAATGGCAGAACCATTTGCAGTTCAGAACATAACTAGTTAACTTTTTTAAAAAATACACTTTGCTTACAACAGGTTATTGTTTTGAGTTGAAATTGTGAGTTGGATAAGTTAAACATTGTTTTTATTGTTCTAATCCAATATATTTCATTCAAAGTTAGTGCACGGAGCACTCTCACCAGTCTCAGAAGCAATTTACTGCATGAATTTTTTCAGGGATTCCTTTTTCCCAATCTTAAGATGTGGGTGTCATGGTCAGGTTCATGTGTCAACTTGACCATAGTCAGGTACCTGTTTGCTTGGTTGGGCAAGTGCTGGCCTGTCTTTTGCTATGAGGACATGTCACAGAATTAAGTCATGATCACATTGGCTATATCCACAGCTGATTCCATTTGTATTCAGCCAAAGGGAGTGTCTTCTTTAATGAGTGATGCCTAATCTAACCACTGGAAGCCTTTTAAGGAGGATTCAGAAGAGATGCGGCAAGCCTCTCCTGTGGAGTTCGTCCAGACCCTCTGTCAGAATTATCAGCTTCATAGCCTGCCCTATGGATTTTGGACTCTACGTTCCCATGGTTATGTGAGACACTTTTATAAATTTTATATTTACAAATATTTCCTGTTGATTCTGTTTCTCTAGAGAACCCTAACTCATACAACTTGGTATCAGGAGTGGTTCTTAAGAAACAGAATCTTAAAAATGGGTTTTTATGAATGGTTTTCTACTCTGATTGGACTCAAAGGCACTAAGGACTCTGATTGCCCTAATCAGAATGACATTGCCAATCCATAGAGTGAGTTGGCAAAAGAGATAGTCAAACTATCCCCATTCGATTCTCCTAATGCTTTGCTTGTATGAAGCCAGGCTCTGGGGGAAAATGTTTGTCACACCTTTAAGGAGTTTTGTGGAAATAGGAAGTGTATTTCCTATTCCAGGAATAGGAAACCAGTTGGCTGGTTGTTGTTTAACTGTATATATTAATGAGTGAAAGGGATGACCTTAAGGCTTCAAACAAGAAGCTTAAAGCACCATCTGACAGATGTAGACGTTTTTGTGAGTGTCCTGAAGGAAAATCTCATTTCCTGCAGCCATAGACTTGAGATCTCTGAAATTCAGACTCAGAATCTTATTGTTAGAGTAGCAAAACTTTACAATGTAAATTGAAATCTCAATCTTGGATGGTGTCTGCCGTTAAAGTGAGGGCATTGATTGAAAATAAGTGAGACCCTGAAAAATGGGATGGCGACATATGGATGGATAATGATGTCGGTAGCAAGGTTTGAAACTCTAGGACATGCTAAGTCTTCTCTAGATAACCCTGGAATAGTCTGTCCTGAGGACATAGCTGCCCCACCTCCAGTCTGCCTTGAGGAGTTGGCCACCCAAGCCCCACCTGGAGGGGATTAGCCCTAGAGTGATTAATCCTGTTTCACCAGATGAAACTGCAAATGAAATACCCTGAAGCAAATGGCTTGGAAGAGACTTTTAATTCTTTTCATGACCCACCCTCACCACCCCTCATTTCTCCCAGACCTATAACTAGACTAAAGTCCCAAAAGGCCCCTAAAGGTGAGATACAAAGTATCACACATGAGGAGGCAAGTTATACTCCAAAAGAACTGCGTGAGTTTTCCAATTTATATGGACAGAAATCAGGGGCAATGGATTTTAAGGGTGTGGGATAATGGTGGGAAGAATATAAGGCTGGATCAGGCTGAATGTATTGATATGGGCCCACTAAGCAGAGATTCCGCATTCAATGTTATAGCTTGAGTGCTTAGAAAAGGCATTAACAGTTTGTTTGGATGGTTGGTTGAAACATGGATCAAAAAGTGGCTGACATTACCTGAGGTTGAAATGATACCTGAGGGCAATTCTGATTGCCCTGGTATAATATAGATGAGGGGATCCAGAGGCTCAGAGAGATTGGAATGTTAAAGTGGATTTATTATGCAAAACCTGCTCTTACACCCCAGGAATTTATGGAAGATTCACCTTTTACCAGAACAGTATGAAATAAATTTGTGAGACTGGTGCCATTATTCCTGAAGAGCTCTGTAGTTGCACTTCTCTGCAGGTCAGATATTACTGTGGGAACTGCTGTCACTGAGCTGGAATCCTTAAACACAATGGGGATGACCGGACCCTGAGTTGGCAGAAGTCAGGTGGCAGCACTTAATTGCCAAAGACAGGGCAGACGTGGCTATTATAATAGACAACAAACTCAAAGCAGGAGTCAAAATAATCTGACTTGCAGACATTTGTGGCGTTGGCTAGTAAATCATGGGGCACCTGGAAATACAATAGATGAACAGTCTACTAAATTCTTGTTCAGGCTGCATAAACAAAAGAATTCTAGGTCAAGTGAGCAGAAGTCTAACTTGCATTACAAAAACACAGAGTCACAGCCCCTTAATCAATTTCCAGACTTAAGACAGTTTACAGACCCAGATCCCCTTGAACAAAGGGGAGGCCTGGTCCCTTTGGGGGAGAACCCTGTTGCACTGCCACAAATCTATACTGTTAATCTTCTTCCAAGCTTTCCCCAAGGATATCGATGGCCTTTTATCAGGGTAACTGTGCATTGGGGAAAAGGAAATGATCAGATATTTCAGGGATTATTAGACACTGGTTCAGAAGTGTCATTAATTCCAGGGGACCCAAAATATCATTCTGGTCCACCAGTCAGAGTTGGGGCTTATGGATGCAGGTGATCAATGGAATTTTAGCTCAGGTTCATCTCACAGTGGGTCCAGTGGGGCCCTGGACCCATTCTGTAGTTATTTCCCCAGTTCCAGAATGCATAATTGGAATAGACATACTAAGCAACTGGCAGAATCCCCCTCACATTGGCTCTTTAACTCTCGCAATGAGGGCTATTATAGTGAGAAAAGCCAAGCAGAAGCCACTAGAACAGCCCCTACCTAGCAAAGTAGTAAACCAGAAGCAATACCAGATTCCTGGAGGAGTTGCAGAGATTACTGCCACTCTTAGGACTTATGGATGCAGGGGTGGTGATTCCCACCACACCCCCATTCAACTCTCCTATTTGGCCTGTGCAGAAAACAGATGGGTCTTGGAGGATGACAGTGGATTATCATAAGCTCAACCAGGTGATAACTCCAATTGCTGCTGCTGTTCCAGATGTGATATCATTGCTTGAGCAAATCAATACCTCCCCTGGTACCTGGTATGCAGCTATTGATCTAGCAAATGCTTTTTTCTCAATAACTGTTAGTAAGGATCACCAGAAAGAGTTTGCTTTCAGCTGGCAAGGTCAGCAATACACTTTCACTGTCCTACCTCAGGGGTATATCAACTCTCCAGCCTTATATCATAATCTTGTCCTCAGGGATCTTGATGGTTTCTCTCTCCCACAAGACATCACACTGGTCCATTATATGGATGATATCATGTTGATTGGACCTAGTATGCAAGAAGTAGCAACTACTCTAGACTTACTGGTAAGGCATTTGCGTGCCAGAGGATGGGAGATAAATCCAACAAAAATACAGGGGCCTTCCACCTCAGTGAAATTTCTAGGTGTCCAGTGGTGTGGCGTATGTTGAGATATCCCTTCTAAGGTGAAGGATAAGTTCCTGCATCTGGCCCCTCCTACAACCAAAAAAGAGACACAATGCCTAGTTGGTCTCTTTGGATTTTGGCAAAAACATATCCCTCATTTGGGTGTGCTGCTCTGGCCCATTTACTGAATGACCAGAAAAGCTGCTAATTTTGAGTGGGGACATGAAAAAAGAGGATGCTCTGCAACAGGTCCAGGCTGTTATACAAGCTGCTCTGCCACTTAGACAATATGATCCAGCAGATCCAATGGTGTTGGAAGTGTCAGTGGCAAATAGAGATGCTGTTGGAGCCTTTGGCAGGCCCTAATAGGAGAATCACAACACAGATCCTTAGGATTTTTCGGCAAAGCCTTACCATCTGCTGCAGATAACTACTCTCCTTTTGAGAAACAGCTTTTGGCCTGATACTGGGCCTTAGTAAAGACTGAATGCTTAACCCTTGGCCACCAAGTTACCATGAGATCTGATTACCTATCATGAGCTGGGTGTTGTCTGACCCACCAAGCCATAAAGTTGGGCATGTGCAGTAGCACTCCATCATAAAATGGAAATGGTATATATGAGATAGGGACAGAGCAGGTCCTGAAAGCACAAGTAAGTTACATGAGGAAGTGGCCTATGGTCACTATGGTCCTATGGTCTCCACTCCTGCCACATTACCTTCTCTTTCCCAGACCAGAGCTATGGCTTCTTGGGAAGTTTGTTACAGTGAATTGACTGAGGAAGAGAAAACTTGGGCCTGGTTTAGAGATGGTTCAGCACAATATGCAGGTACCACCCAAAAGTGGACAGCTGCAGCACTACAACCCCTTTCTGAGGTGTCCTTGAAGGACAGTGGTGAGGGGAAATCCTCTCAGTAGGTAGAACTTCGAGCAGTGCACCTGGTTGTTCATTTTGTTTGGAAGGAGAACTGGCCAGAGGTGGTTTGTATACTGACTCATGGGCTGTTGTTAATGGTTTAGCTGCATGGTCAGGGACTTGGAAAGAATATAATTGGAAAATTGGTGACGAAGAGGTATGTGGATAGACCTTTCTGAGTGGGCTAAAACATGAAGATATTTGTGTCTTATGTGAATGCACACCAGAGGGTGTCTTCATCAGAGGAAGGTTTTAATACTCAAGTGGATAAGACGACCTAATCTGAGGATACCAGTCAGCCTCTTTCCCCAGCAACTCCTGTTATTGCCCAATGGCCTCATGAACAAAATGGTCATGGTGGTAGGGATGGAGGTTATGCATAGGCTCAGCAACATGGACTTCCACTCACCAAGGCTGACCTGGCGACAGCCCCAGATATGGCACCATTCTCTAAGGTGACCAGCCAGCTACACGGTGGCAGGTTGATTACATTGGACCACTCCCTTCATGGAAGGGTGTGCTGGTTTGGAAGGAAGTATGCCCCCTAGAAAAGCCATGTTTTAATCCAAATCCCATTTCATAAAGGTAGAATAATCCCTATTCAATACTGTATGTTTGAAACTGTAATCAGATCATTTCCCTGGATGATGTGATTTAGTCAAGAGTGGTTGTTAAACTGGATTAGGTGATGACATGTCTCCACCCATTTGGGTGGGTCTTGATTGGTTCATTGGAGTCCTATAAAAGAGGAAACATTTTCAAGAATGAGAAATTCAGAGAAAACAGAGAATGCTGCAGTACCATGAAGCAGAGAGTCCACCAGCCAGCGACCTTTGGAGATGAAGAAGGAAAATGCTTCCCTGGGAGCTTCATGAAGTCGGAAGCCAGGAGAGAAAGCTAGCAGATGGTGCTGTGTTTGCCATGTGCCCTTCCAGCCAAGAGAGAAGTCCTGACTGTGTTCGCCATGTGCCTTCTCACTTGAGAGAGAAACCCTGAACTTCATCAGCCTTCTTGAACCAAGGTATCCTTCCCTGGATGGATGCCTTAGATTAGACATTTCTATAGACTTGTTTTAATTGGGACATTTTCTCAGCCTTAGAACTGTAAACTAGCAACTCATTAAATTCCCCCTTTTAAAAACCATTCCATTTCTGGTATATTGTATTCCGGCAGCTAGCAAGCTAGAACAGAAGGGACAGTGATTTGTTCTAACTGGAATAGACACATACTCTGGACATTGGTTTGCTTTCCCTGCATGCAATGCTTCTGCCAAAGCTACCATCCATGGGCTTACAGAATGCCTTATCCATCATCATAGTATTCCACACAGCATTGATTTTGATCAGGGAACACACTTCACAACAAATGAAGTGCAAGAATGGGCACATGCTGTCAGGTCTTTACATGTTCCCCATCACCCAGAAGCAGCTGTATTGATAGAAAGGCATAATGCTCTTTTGAAAACTCAATTACAGTGCCAACTAGGTGTCAATACCTTGAAAGGCTGGGGTAATGTTCTCCAGGAAACTGTATATGCTCTGAATCAGTGTCCACTGTATGGTGCTGTTTTTTCCCATAGCCAGGATCCATGGGTCCAAGAATCGAGGAATGGAAATGGGAATGGCACCATTATTACCCCTAGTGATCCACTAGGAAAATTTTTGCTTCCTGTCCCTGCGACCCTGCTGGTCTACAGGTTTTACTGCCAAAAGGGGGAGTGCTTCCACCAGGAGAAACAACAAGGATTCCATTAAACTGGAATCTAAGACTGCTACCTGGTCACTTTGGGCTACTCATGCCCCTGGATCAACAAGCCAAGAAGGGGATTACATTACTGGTTGGGGTGATTGACCCTGACTATCAGGGGGAAATAAGACTGCAACTATACAATGGAGGTAAAGAAGAGTTTTCCTGGAATATAGGAGATCCCCTAGGGCGTTTTTTTAGTACTACCATACTGTGATTAAAATCAATGGAAAACTGCAACAACCCAATCCAGGCAGGACTACCAATGGCTCTGAAACTTCAAGAATGAAGGTTTGGGTCACCCCACCAGGCAAAGAACCACAGCCAGCTGAAGTGCTTGCTGAGGACAAAGGGAACATGGAATGAGTAGCAGAAGAAGATAATGATAAATATGAACTATGACCACATGATCAGTTACAGAAACGAGGACAGTAATGCTGTTTTGTTCATGTTATACTATTTAAGTTGTAACTTATCAAGTTTAAGAATGAATATTACTCAAGGACTTGCACCCTATTCTGGAAAGATTTAATGTGTTTCTGGTTATATGCAGGACAGCTGAGTATTGTTAGGAGAGAAAAAAAAGTGTCTTATTGTTTTCTATTTAGAAATTAGGTATGGTTTAAGGTGATGAGTACAGCTGCCAAGTTGACAAGGGTGGACTGTCATGGTCAGGTTCATGTGTCAACTTGGCAAAGTGGTGGTACCTGTTTGTCTGGTTAGACAAATGCTGGCCTGTCTTTTGCTATGAGGACATCTCATAGAATTAAGTCATGATCACATCGGCTACATCCACAGCTGGTTCCATTTGTATCAGCCAAGGGGCATGTCTTCTTTAATGAGTGATACTTAATCTAATCACTGGAATTCTTTTAAGGAGGATTCAGAAGAGACAGGTTGTCTTCCTGCTTTGGCCTATGAGCCTCTCCTGTGGAGTTAGCCCAGACCCTCTGTGAGAATTGTCAGCTTCATAGCCTACCCTACAGATTTTGGACTTTACATTCCCACAGTTACATGCGACACTTTCATAAATTTTTATTTACGAATATTTCCTGTTGATTCTGTTTCTCTAGAGAACCTTAACTAATACAGTGGGCAATGCTAATGCACATAGATTTTACAAGAAAATTATGAGAAAGGCACTTTTAGATGTTGATACACTACAAATAGGCATCCCTGGCATTGATAGTTCCACTGGTCGACTCATGTGGTGGGTTTTCTCTGGCGCCTGCACCAGCCTCGTGGATTTGCTTCCTAGTTCTCAGGTCCAGGCCTCTGGCTCACTGCCCTGCACCAGGGTGTGCTATCGCATACTTGGGTGCCAGTTCCTTGATCAGGCTCAACAGGGTGGATTTTTCCACACAGGCCCTGCACTCCTCCCCCCAGCCCTGCAGGATCTGCTTCAGCTCTGCGAGTCTCATAGTCTGCAGACGCCAGGTCCAGTTTCCTTTCTAAGCGACCAAAGGAAAAACACAATGAAAACAAAGTAAAACCATGAGACGCTTTGAAAGCCAAAACGTTATTACTTATCTTGGTGCAATGTCCATGGAAACCAAGATATACCTAAGGAAAATGCATCATATGCAAAGCTATTGGGATGATTTGTATTCCCTCAGCATTTCTCTTTAAGGTTTGGCACTTGCTTCAGAACAGGGGCAGGTGAGGTTTTGCAGTTTGCCACCTGTCTCTAACTATGGCTTCCCAAGACCAATGTCTCCTAACTGCTGTTCCTAAGGTAAAAAGAAGGAACTAGATCAAAGGCATCCCTTGGGAATGGTGGTGAGTGTGAGCCTCTGAGAGCTACAGTTGCTAATTAACTAGAAAGTTGTTGTTGTAGTTTGCTAGATGCCAGAATGCAATATATCAGAAAAGGAATGGCTTTTAAAAAGGGGAATTTAATAAGTTGCTAGTTTACAGTTCTAAGGCCGAGAAAATGTACCAATTAAAACAAATCTATAGAAATGTCCAAAGGCATCCATCCAGGGAAAGATACCTTGGTTCAAGAAGGCCAATGAAGCTCAGGGTTTCTCTCTCAAGTAAGAAGGCATATGGTGAACACAGTCAGAGCTTCTCTTTCAGCTGGAAGGGCACATGGCGATCATGGCATCATCTGCTAGCTTTCTCTCCCGGCTTCTGGTATCATGAAGCTCCCCAGGAGGCATTTTCCTTCTTCATCTCCAAAGGTCGCTGGCTCGTGGATTGTCTGCTTTATAGTGCTGCAGCATTCTCTACTCTCTCTGAATCACCTTCATTCCCCAAAATGTTTCCTCTTTTGTAGGACTTCAGAAACTCATCAAGACCCATCCAAATGGGTGAAGACATGTCATCACCTAATCCAGTTTAACAACCACTCTTGATTAAATCACATCTCCAGGGAGATGATCTGATTACAGTTTCAAACATACAGGATTGAATAGGGATTATTCTGCCTTTACAAAATGGGATTTTTTATTTAAATATGACTTTTCTAGGGGACATACATCCTTTCAAACCAGCACAGCTGTATTCACTTTTACACAAATATATTACTGTATTCAAACATGTAGCCACAGATATTAAAAAGCACTATTGATGTTAGATAAAAGTTTCAAAGAAAGCCAAACACCTGGATAAATTAGGTGCATTTTCACCGAACCTTAATTGTTGGGCTCTCTGTTTAAACTGCCCCTATTCCTAGCAGTGGAATTACTAAATTATCCCAGCATGTATTAAAGCCCTTTGTAATATATCTATCCACTTCTCTAATACCAATCCCTCTGTGCCAGCCAATAATACTTTTCTTCAAGATCTAACTCCTTTAGCAAGACTGCTTTGCTTATTTCCTAAAATTGCTCACGGATTATCTGCAGAAAACTTTAAAACTCAGCCACTTCTTACTGACAAGCCCGAAAGCAGAAAAAAAAAAATTAAGCTCCTCTATAATATACTCATGACTACAATTTTTCCCTATCAAAAAGAGAAAATTTTTCTCTTTTGAAGGATAGTCTCCTTACCCTTCCACCACCTTCCGGTGAATGTAGATATATTTAAATTTACTTATGAAACACTTACTGGAAGCCCAGGACCTTTTCAGCTTAAATTTTCTTTAAAAGTGCTTTCCTTTTTTTCTTGTATAATAGAACATAATATTTTAAAAGCCCTTTATTCTATTTTTTTTTCTTTTTAAAAGCCTTCTAAAAACCTAATAATGGTCAAATTACTTATCAAAAATTAAATGGATTTTTGAACCCTTTTTTTTGGAGAGTCAGCTACACTCTGCTCCTGAGAACGCCTCAGTTTTTATAGTGATCCTTTTAAAAAGCAAAGCAAATGAACAAAAACATTTACAAATGTTTTACAAAACTTACAAATCAAAAACTGAATGACAGCATTCTTATTTTAAAAATAATCCAACTCCACACTTCTCTCATTTGTTAGTTTCGCAGCTGACCTGACAGAATACCTTTAAGTAGAAACTTTTAAAGTTCAAATTATCAATGCCATGCAGCTCAACTTTCCTGCCAACAATAAACTGGAGAGAAGAACTTAGAACTATTAGTCTATTCAAAATTTATGGTTAAAGAGAAATACTTTTTTTGTAAGTATCAGCAGTCTTTTTCAACTTAGCATCTGGCATTAATTTTACAAAGGGGGCAGTCTCTGTGACAAGCTACAAAGAACAAGTCGATACAAAACTTAAAACTAGTTCATGGCTCCCCAAGGGCCTCTAGTGGCCAGTGTTGTCAAAACATGAGACAGGCCCCTTCCAAAATGAATAAATTCGAATGGGCATAGCCCAAATATCCCTAAAGAGTGGGAGAAAGATCAAAGGTGATGGTGGAGTTAGACAGAGAAGATTGAGTTTAGCAAATGAGTATGAGTGCTGAGTCATTATACTGATATTTCTCTTAGTCTCCAATATCTTAGAGCAGCTAGAAATAAAAACCTAAAATTGTGGAATTGTAACCCATGTCAAACCTTGTGCTTTGAAATTTATAGCTTTTTTGTATATATGGCATTTTTCACAAAAAAAAGAAGGAAAAAAAGTCAATTGTGATGTTAAAAAAAAAATATTTAAGCCCTCTAGCCTCCTATATTCTGGAGCAGCTAGGAGGAAAAATCTGAGAGGATCGTATGGTAGCCGATGACAAACTCTGGGATCTGTCCTGTAACTACTTGCTGAAGAGTGCTTTGAAAGCTATTTTTTTATATATCTTTGCTTTGTATATATTTTATATCGTACAATAAAAAAAGTTTTAAAGGGTGGGCCACAGTGGCTCAGCAGGTAGAGTTCTCGCCTGCTGTGCTGGAGACCTGGGTTCGATTGCCGGTACTTGCCCATGCAAAAATTTTAAAAAAACGTTTTAAAAAAATGAGGCAGTACTCATTTTTTCTCAACAATATCTGATTAGCTTTTCCATCATCCAAGGATCCCAGTAAGATCCCCTGCACACGGTAGAAGTTATTCAAAATAACTTTGTTGAATGAAAGAATCAGCACAGGTTCATTCCTTGTGTGGATACAGTTGTGCATGGGTTCCGTGGTTTCTACCACAGCCTCATTTCTTTAAAGCCAATATAAAGGGAAGCCTATCCTGTAATCATGAGGCTGCAAGTTAAGGCGTGCCTTGGGCAAACTGGGAAATAAGTTCTCTTTGGTACCTTCCAGTCTTAAAACTATTTAAAGCTAGCTGCTCTGTTTAGCTGTGTTGGAAAATAAGACTGAAATAATTCAGTTAGAGGCTAATGACTTGGTTTGTTTCCAATACTGTTATGTGTAACAGAAAACAAAGGCTTTAAAAAAAGGAATAAATCTCTACTGATGGAATTTCAGACATTCAGAATAGTCTGAGGGAGAAATACTCCAGCCTTTTATCATACCTAGCATATCTATCCAAAAGGCTGGCCCAGATACAAATCTGCAGTGTAAGAATAGATCTGTGTAAAGTTTATAAGGCCAAGGATAATGTTTTAAATAGGGCAGCTCTTTTTTTTCTTTTTTTTTTTTTCCTTGCTGATAGGCTATTTCATCAGGTGAAAGCTAACTTATTCTAATAACCTATTTTCTAAAATTTAAAGGCAGAATGGTAGACATGACTAAGAAGAAAGATACAGTTATGCTTCCAAGTCCATAAATCAGCTTTGAATACATGCAGCTTTTGTCTTAGCAGGTCACCAAGATCCAAATCATGTGGATTAGCTGTTACTCTTATAGTTGGAAATTTTCCTTGACCTACACAGCAGTGTTGCCTTGGAAATTTAATAGTTTAAATATTGTTGTGTGGGCTATCTTGGTGATTGAATTATGTCCCCCACAAAAGACATGTTCAAGTCTTAATCCACGTCCCTATGGGTGTGAATCCATTTGTAATTAGGACCTCTGAAGATGTTATTGTTACTTAAGGTGTGGACTCATTTTTTAGTGGCACCTTCAAAGACCCTGTTTAGATGAGGCCACATGGAATCAGGGTGGGACATGGTCCATATGTTTAGAGCCTTTATCAGGCAGAGGAAATTCAGACAACTGAACAGGAGACGTAGAAGCCAGCAGAAGAAGCCATGTAACAGAGGCAGAGATGCAAGCCAAGGAACCCCAAGGATTGCAGCAAGCCAATGCCAGAACTTGAGAGTCCAGAAAACATGGCCTATCAAGACCTTGCTTCTGTACTTCTAGGCTCCAAAACCATGAGACAATAAATTCCTGTTTTTAAGCCAACTCAGTGTGTAGTATTTGTCACAGCAGCCCTGGCAAACTAGACAGGCTGGCAGTTTTATCTAATGTATTTGTGCCAGTACTATTTATTTATCTTCCCTTAAAGAAGTTTAAATGGCACTGGGCTCCATTTATCAGCCCAGCAACCAATTGGTGAGTAGGGAATTCCTTTCCTTCTAACACCGACTTATTAGAAATCATGGCCCTACATTCAGATGTATGGTAATACATCAGACATAACAGAAAAAGTGCCTGACTCTATTTTACCATATTTCAGTTCACAGATCTGGTCATTTATTTTCTTTAGCTTCTCACAAATCTTCATTACAGGCATATACACACTCATTGGGTGAGTGACTTCACTTAGGATCTTCATGGCTATGTCTTTCATTGCTCCTAGATAATAGCACTGAAGGAGAAATATGATAATTTAGTGTTCAGACAATGAAAAAAAAGAGGTAATGTCATATTGAGACGTAAGAAGGTGGTTAACCTAGTTTTCATGGTCCAGCTATTAAATCTTAACCCCTGTTGACTAAGACGCCAGAAAGCAAGTGATTCAGTTGCTGCACTCATCTTAATTAGAAGTACTCACAATACACATGATGCTAAAATGATATAAGCTAACACTTCCTAAGGGTTTTCTCTGTTCCAGGAGCTGCTCTAAGTGTTTTGTAGGAATTAATTCATTTAATTCTCACAATAATCACTGTCCCCATGTTGCACCCATGCCAACTATAGGTCACCTAGCTAGCAAGTAAAAGAGAATTCAAAACCCAGAATTTTAGCTCTAGAGTCCAGGCCCTTTTCTGTCACACTTTTTTCAAGATACCTGATTTAAGAGTTTTCACATTTAAAAATACGAAAAATAATGGCACAAAATTTTACAGTGTGCCAATGTGAGCCACCTACAGTTCAAATTCAAAACACAAATTCAACGTTACAACTTTAGGCAAAATGAATTGGCCTAAAATCGTCTTAGTGATGGACAAACAATATGTTGAAACAAGTTATACGTGCATACCCAAAAAGAGCCATATAAAGATATTATAAGAAAAGGTAAATACTTTGTTAGTTATACATAAGTAATAGTATAAAATGTTTGTTGGGTTTGATAAGAGGTAGAAAGTCTACATACTCAACTCAGAACAGTATATTCTCATTAGGAATTCAGCTTTATAAATTTCACTTAGGAAAACAGAGAATTGGTCGCCCGTGGTTTATTCAGAAAAATGAAGCTGGGTATATTTGGGATGAAATACATATGACTACACTTCACTGAAAGATCAATTTATGATTGCTGTCTATAAAGAACATGCTTGAAGCAGAAAAACAAATTAAACTGTTAGCAAGTTTCTTCAAGCACAAGGGAAAAACAAAAGGTGAAAATTTATCATGCCAGACGGTTTTCTTTTCCTTTGACATCCAAGCAAAAGCTGATCAATTCTTTTCTATGGCATCCAAAGAAAAGTTCACTTCTTTGGCTATCAAGGAGTTATAGACTCGGTTCAAAAATTCTGTGCATACTAGAAGGAACAAAGAAATGATGCAAGGTTTACACAACATAACCAATGCCATACCCATGCATATGTTCCACCACTCACCAAATGAAAAAGTAGGTATAGTGCAATGTATCATGATCATTCTAAGTAAAAATGGTTCCAGGCTTGTAGCTTTGAGCTTAGTGTTAGGCCTAACTGTGGTGGACACTTACTATGAGCTTGTTAAATAAAAAATTGCTTGGAATCAAATTCCACCTAAAATGAGAAACTTCTCCACATTTGGCTGACCTGAGAAGAACATACAACATTCTTGAGAATATGATGCTTGGGACAATTTAATTGTAAATGTAGACCTTGTATAGGTGTCTCGAGTAAAGCCCATTGGTAGTCTACTTCTGTATGTTCATTTTCCTCACCATGAGCTTGAAGTGGAGGTCCCAATTTGATCATTTTCAGTCCTAGCATCCAGAGTCAGTGCAAGGGATGCCCTCAGAAGAGGCACTCAGAAGTAGCAACAATGACCATAGCTAACATATGTCGGTGCTAATACATGCTACTACCATTCTAAGCACCTAATGTTTATTGACTCCTTCAGTTCTCACAACAATCCATAAGGCAGATACATGATTATCCTCATTTTACAGATGAGGAAACTGAGTCAAAGAGAGGTCAATTAACTTGCCCAATAAGTGAAAAAAGCAGATTAGATCCAAGGCAGTTTGACACTAGGGCCCACACCCTTACACACTAGGTTAGCCTGCTTGCAGTGTGAGGGGACTGCTTTCCCATGTTACTTCCCAAACAAGAGCCAGTGTCTACCCAAAAGAGCCAAGATGGAAAGCAAGGCCAAAGCCTATGCAGGAAGACGATGGCCCTACAATGGGGAATAAGAAAGAGTAGAGATTCTCTTGATTCTCTCTATCCTGCCTCTTGATTCATGCTACAACTAAAACAAAGTAACGTACTCTGTCCTCCATGACCCAATAACCAAGGGTCTTATTCTATATGCCTGGTAAATGAGGGAAGATCTAGAAATCATTCTGATAGACAAACTAGGCACCTAAAATTGTTCAAACTATGTTCATTTGGTTAAATTAATGTAGTCAATTAATAGACATTTACTGAGCACCTTCTATGTGCAAACCACCAGGGGAGAAATAACGAAGGATGAACTTCAAGAGGAAACTGACTACAAAGTAGGAGCATATTGTAAGAAGAAATGATAAGAAAAGAAAATGGCAAATGGGAGAAAATCTGGATATAGATTAACTCTGTAAATAATAATAATGAACATATAGAGGTGTAACACAAAGTAAAACCCAAATACAGGAAATCATAACACATAAGATGGGAAATAAAGGAGAATTAGAATTGAACTGTTTAAGGTTCTTTTATTATCCAAGAGGAGAGAAAGAAATATTATCATTAAGTCATGTCAAATTTCAATCATTGAGCATATTGAAAATCTAAGGATAATAACTAAAGGAATGTAAATAGATTACTTCTAAATCAGTATTGGCACAGGGCAGGAACAGAGATTTTTAAAACTTTGTCTACTGGAAGGCAGGAAAGAGAAAAGAGGGAGAAAAAAAGCACAAAACGTTTTTTTTAAATCCACAAAATTAAGTGGTAGAAATAAAATATACCAGTAATGATAATATATGTAAATGTATTAAATTTGCAGTTATATAACAAGATTTTTTAGATTGGAACTTTTAAAAGTTCAGCAATATGCTCACTGGGGATAACAAAAGTCACTACGTAATCACTGAATGAACACTTTACCAGAAAGAAAGAATAACCTTGAACTAGTTCAAAACCAATTACAGCCTAATAATACAGAAAGGAAAATCCTAACAGGACTACAAGAAGAAATTGACAAGCTCACAATCATAGCAGGTGATTTTACACCCTCTCAGAAATTATTTGATCAAATAGACCAAAAGTTAGGAAAGGCATTTAAACATTTGAACAACAGTATTCATAAGCTTCATTGGATAACCCATGTGGAACCCCTCTCCCACAAATTAGAGAATTCACATTATTTTCAAGAAAATATGGCATATTTTCATAAGTTTGCCAGATTCACTTTTCACCATTGGATAATAATAGATGATATCTTAAACTGGAAAAATCAAGAAAGAGCATTATAAGAAGTTTATATTAATAAAGGTCTGTGTCAGATGAAACAGCTAAAATAAACCAGTTACCCAGAAAAAATTTTTAACGTTTTAAATTTATATGCACATTTCAACAAATTAGAGATAACATGGACAATATCCTTGAAAAGTATAATAAACAAAAATAGTCTCAAAAGGAAATAAAAACCTGAACAGACCTAAAAGACATTTTAAAGATTGAAGTAGAAATCAAAAATATATCGGAAGAAAAAAGGTCCTGGTTAACCAAACTAGCTTATATTAGCTATTACAGAAAAAGGAGAAGAAAAAAAGCTCCCCAGTTTTTAATGAAGCTGGTCAAACCTTGCTATCAAAACTATGCAAGGACATATAAGAAAGAAAAATCATTGGTCAAATTTACTTTAAAAAATATATGTATTTTTAAAAGCAAAATCAAGTAAGAATTGCATGAAATACCAGGACAATTTAAAACTAGAAAAATTATTAATGTATGTAATCATCTCAATACATGTATAAGTATTTTTTATAAAATCCTATTTCTATTTATGATCACACACAGAGCAAACAAGGTACAGAAGGGAGCATCAACTTGATAAAGGATATCTACCAAAACCCTACTTAAAATGCCATACTTTAAAAAATATAATAAATAAATAAATAAATGTCCCTTTATCATCACATATTCAATACTGGAATGGGCATCTTCCTTAATCTAAAAGCTGTATATTATATTGGAAATGAAATAGCAAAATTGCCATTATTTGCAGATTATATACTTATGTACATAGAAAATCCAAGAGAATTTGATGGGTTTTTCTCCTAAGAATGAGAGCATTAAGCAAGTTTGTGGAGTATTAGATTAATATAAAGAAAGTGTTTCTTTGCTAGAAAGAAACTATTAGGAAACTGCACATTTAAAAAGAGATACAATTTACAATTGAAACAAAACTTCTAGAGAAATTAGTAGTACATCAATGAAATTCATCAAGACTTTGGAAGAGAAAATTCTAAAACTTTATTAAAAGGCCTAAAGGTATACCTAAGAAATGGTACTGCAAGCCATGTTCATGAATGGTGTGCCAATTTGAATCTGTTGTGTACCCCAGAAAATCCAAGTTCTTTAATCCTCATTCAATATTGCTGGGTGGGATCTTTTGATTGTCTCCATGGAGATGTGACCTATCCAGTTGTGGGTGGTAACTTTTGATTAGATGGTTTCCATGGAGATGTGTTTCCACCCATTCAAGGTGGAGTTGCTTACTGGAGCCCTTTAAGAGGGAACCATTTTAGAAAACGCTACAGAGCCCACACAGCCAGAGATCTTTGGAGATATAAGAAGGAAAACACCCCTGGGGGAGCTTCATGCAACAATAAGCCTGGAAAGAAGGCTAGCAGACTTCACCATGTGCCCTTCCAGCTGAAAGATAAACCCTGAACTTCATCGGCCTTTTTTGAGTGACGGTAACCTCTTGTGGTGCCTTAATTTGGACATTGTCATAGCCTTGCGTTAATTTGAACATTTTCACAGCCTTAGAAGTGTAAAATTGCAACTTAATAAATTCCCCCTTTTTAAAAGCTGTTCTGTTTCTGGTATATCAGATTCTGGCAGCTAGGAAACTAGAACAGATAGGTAGCTTCATTATTATAAAGATGGTAATTCGCTCCAAATGGATCCATAAATTCAATGTTATTCCAATCAAAATCTCAAAATCTCATCCAGTTGTGAGTGGTAACTTTTGATTAGATGGTTTCCATGGAGATGTGTCTCCATCCATTCAAGATGGGGTTGTTTACTGGAGCCCTTTAAGAGGGAACCATTTTGGAAAGAGCAGAGCCAAAAGAGCCCACACAGTCAGAGAGATCTTTGGAGATACAGAAGTAGAACACCTCCTGCGGAATCTTTATGAAAGCAAAGCCAGGAGAGAAAGCTAGCAGATGTTGCCATGTGCCTTTCCAGGTGACGGAGGTGTTCTGAACCCATTGGCCTTTCTAGAATCAAGGTATCTTTCCTAGATGCCTAGTTGGGACATTTTCACAGCCTTAGAACTGTAAACTCCCTTTTTAAAAGCTGTTCTGTTTCTGGTATATTGTATTCCAGTAAGTTACAATTAAAACAACTAGATTCAAATCCACAAATCTAACAGGGCTTGGTATAGGACAAAGATGGCACTAAAAATCACTGGGGCAAAATGGGCTAGTCAGTACATGTACTGGGACAACTTACTCATATGGAAAAATGTAAAATTAGATCTTTACCTAGTGCTACCCACAAACAGGAATCCCAGATACATTAAAGACTTACATGGGGAAAGCAACACTATAAATGTTTAGAAGAAAACAAAGTAAGATATCTTTATGACATCAGGGTAGGGAAGGATATCTTAAATAAGATGCTCAAGCATAAGCCATGCATTTGATACCTTTGATTACATTAAAATTAAACAATTCTGTGATGCAAGAGAAACCACAAACAAAAGATAAGACAAGCCACAAATTGACAAAGGATTCATTTGCAGAATATATGATAAATTGCTATAGTCATACCCTTAGTTCCAGTCATTACCAATGATACAACATCTTCATAATTTCATTCCCTGTCCATCACCTCCTATCTTTACAGCTCACGTCCTCTAACTGTGGTAGTTAGATTCAGTTGTCAGCTTGGCCAGGTGAAGGCACCTAGTTCTGTTGCTGCGGACATGAGCCAATGGTGTGTGAACCTCATCTGTTGCTAATTACATCAGCAGTGCGCTAGGAGGTGGGCCTGCTGCAATGAATGACGTTTAACTTAATTGGCTGGTGCTTAAATGAGAGAGCACAACATAGTGTAGCCTAAGCAGCTCGGCATTCCTCATCTCAGCACTCGCAGCTCAGCCCAGGCCTTAGGAGATGCAGAAAGAAGTCACCCCAGGGAAAGTTGTTGGAAGCCAGGGGCCTGGAGAGAAGGCCAGCAGAGACCATCCTGTGCCTTCCCATGTAAGAAAGAACCTCAGTGGAAAGTTAGCTGCTTTTCCTCTGAAGAACTAACAAAATAAATCCCCTTTTATTAAAAGCCAATCCGTCTCTGGTGTGTTGCATTCCGGCAGCTAGCGAACTAGGACACTATCCAACTCCAACAACACCCTGACTCTACCAGTTCATATAATCCGTTGATTCTGAACCTTTTCACTGTGTTTCCTTATCCAGCTTACTTAGATTCCATTGTCTGGCATTATAAACACTCCTTTCGGTACACTCTCAACTCCCTTACATCACTCTCCCTCATTGAACTCACCCAGCAAAATCCTAACCCTGGTTAAAACCAACTCTCCATCAACTCCGTACCTATATTCACAGATCTGAACACGGCTGGAGAAAATAACACAGTTATGCTCACCTCACTTGAAATTCACAACCGCTAATTTCAAGGATGCCATTAGGACCTCCCTGCAACCCTATTACATTTACCTAGCTTATACAATATCTCACGCTACAAAATGATTATTTCACATCTGCTCTCTCCTCAAACTTTGTCTAACACCTCTAGCCCTATTCTCACTCCCACTTGGTGACTTTACTTCCTATTTCTTTGAAAAGAAAAGCAACAGAAAAGAATACTCACCTGCTTCTGCCACCACATCCATTATACCCACATATTCAATAGCATTATCCTCCTTCCAGATGATAAAAGACCTTAGAACACTTGAGTTACATTTATCCCTGTTGAATTACATTATTGTTATCCAGCCATTTAGTTGATTTTAGTTGCTTTATTCCACCCTAAGAAATATTTTTATTTTTCTCATATGTATTCAAGACTTATTCATATATTTATTACTTCATTTGCTCATTCTATCTTTTAAGCCTCAGATTTCCCATCTGGAGTCTTTATTTTGCCTGAAAAGATTCTTCAAAATTTATTTTTTAATTTTTAATCTCTTTTAATTTTATTATTACATTTTTCTTTTTCTGTTTGTTTGAAAACATAATTTTCACTATTATCCTTGAAATATATGTGTACTGGGTTTCACTGGAAATTGTTTCCTTTGAGTACACTGAAGATACCATTTCACTTGCTTCAGTCTCCCATTGTTTTATTAGGAAGGCAGTTTTCATGCTAACTGTCATTGTTTTTTTCTCTAGCAGATTTAAATTTTTCTTGTTTTTAGTGTTCTGTAGTTCCACCATGATATCTATGTGTGTATGTGTGTCTATGTATGTTTTATTTTGTTTTATTTTATCACTGGACCTCTTGAATCTGTGGCTTGGTGTCTTTCATCAGTTATGGCAAATTCATGATTATCTCTTCAAACATTGCTTCTGCATCATTCTTTTTCCTTGTCTATCAGAATTCCAATTATACGTTTATTGGGTTTTCTCTTTTTATTCTCTATGTCTCTTAAACTCCCTTCCTTATTTTCAAAATCAGATTCTAATCTCATAGGACTAGAATGGAACTCAAAATCCTGCATTTTTAACAAGCTTCCAGGAGACACCAAAGTTGCTAGTATGAAGACCACTCTTTGAGTGGTAAGTTTTTAGCATCAGCTAGATCCCAGCATCAGCTCTGCATGTTCTATTATTAAACTTATTCACTAACTTTTAAATTTTTATCCTTATTTCCAGAAATAAATTATTTTTCAAATCTGTTACATTTATTGTGCCTTATTTCCTGCAGATATGTTGAAGCTATTCTTTCATTTATTTAAAGATACTAAGCATGATTATGTTATGATCTGTGTCTTATCATTCCAGTATCTGAAGCTTTCATGAATATGTTTCTACTTCTTGACCCTTCTGTGGATTCTTGCTCATAGTACCTCTTCTTTTGTGTGCTTATTTTTAACTACAGAATGCTCGCAGTCCTTGAAATTTATTTGTGAAGATTATTTGGAGGCCAGAATGAAGATGCCTTACTTTCAGAAGGGATCTGTGATTGTCCATATCAGGACCTGGGGGTCACTAGCCAGGCATTGTTTTAATTAAATTGACAGCTTGAAGCCTTTGGAGCATTGATGTGAACCTGGGCTGCAAATCCAAGAGAAGGTCATCTTGTGGTTAAAACCTCTCAGAGAATTTTTTTTCTTTTTCTATTCTGCCCAGTGTAAAGGCAAATTTCTTTATCATCTTCTAGGGGTATTTTTGATTCAATATCACCCTGAAGTTGTGGCCCTTTGGGAATCCCAGATTAACAAGGAAGAGTCTTCTATAGACATACCCCCACTTAAAGCAAGTCCTTTTACTTTTACTTCTGTTCCTCTCACACCAAAGATTCCCTTTACTCTGACTGGTAAATACCCTCAGGAAAAAATGACTATGACCTCATTTTACCTTTCAGGATTGATTCTTTCTCTTAAATTTTACCCCAAATCTTTGTCTTGCAGGACTTTGATTCCTTAATGATGTTGTTATATTTTCTCCAGCATTTTTAGTAATTTTTGGCCAGAGAAATCAGGATAATCTGACCCACTAAATACCTAAAAATCTAGGTAACATGATCCTTTTAAAATGAAAGCCAGTTCATGCTACTTTACCTGCTCAAAGTTCTCTGATGGTTTTCCACCTTACTCAAAGTATAATCTAAAGTCTTTGTAATGTCCTTCAAGGCCCTGGGTGACCTCTACTACCTCTCTGACCTCAGCTTCTGCCATTCTCTTCCACTTTTGCCACACTGCTCAGTACAATTTAGGTATTAAATATGTTTATGTTGGTTGAATAAATGAACTCCTACAGATATATGTAAAAAACATTTAAAAAATTGGAAATGTATGTGCTATATGATCCAGCTATTCATCTTGTGACCTAGAGAAATCATCAAATATATTAATGCAAGAATAATTAGAGGAGCATTTTTTAAAATTATGTGGAAATAGGAAACCCTAACCTTCCCTCAAAGAGAGAAAATATAAATAACCTGTATTTCATTCAAAAAGTAGACTCGTATAGAAGAATTAGAATGAATGTTCTAGGCCTATAGTTATCAATGTGCATAAATCCTCCAAATATAATGTTGACTGAAAAAATGTTGAAAATAAGCATGTGCAGAGAAAAATGTATATATATTTAAACCACAAAACAAATGCATAGGTTATTTATGGGTATATACATTTGTAGAAAATTATTTTTAAATGGATGGGTATCATATATTAACTTCAGAATGGCCATTTCCTCTAAAAAAAAAAAAAAGGAGGGAGGGAGAAGGGAAAGGAGTCAGCTGTAGTTAACACTTGTTTTTCAAAGACAGAGAATGGTAGCATATACTGCAAAATATCTATTTCATCTAGATATTAGGTATATAGATTATATATTTCACCATGTTTGAAATACTTTCTAATTTGTTTTAAACTCTATGATAATTTTGACTATCACAAAAATCTTCAACATACTCAGTAAAATATTTGGTAATAAATGAAACTGAATATGAAAAATTCTACTCCAGCTTGCTTTTGGAAAATCCAGGACAGAAGGAGGATTATAACACTCTTTATGATGTGTTAAGACTGTAAAAGTGCCCAGAATTTCTTGAATAATTTGTAAAAAACATCACAGTTCCAATTTTATCTTTTCTTTTGCCCTAAATAAATCAGCTACCAATGCCACACTCATAAGGATGATACAAGTAATGGTTCAACATTTAGCCTGTGAAGCCACTCACTGGGTCTAAGTCTTACTTACTAGCTGTGTGAATTTGAGTAACTATTCCTGTACTTTGGTTTCCCTACTTGTAAAAAATAATGGGCCCCTTCCCCACAGAGCTGACGGACTGGCCTGGCTCCCCTCCTGGCCCAGATGAGCTGGCTGGCTGCCTGAGGAGGCGGGGAAGGGAGGACTGCGCATGTGGGCCCACAGGCTAAGAAGGCGAACTTCTGCGTTGCCGCCAACTGCACGTGGAAGAGCGCTTAGTCCCACCCAGCCTTCTTCAGGTTCCTGCCGGACCTGGCCAGATGCCAGAAGTGAGTGGAGAATTGTAAGGAGAGCAAACTTGAAAGATAAAACACCCGATCAGCTAAATGAACATTATGGGTTATGTGCCAAACACTATGAGACATCTCTGATCTGCAGAACTGTACATTATGAAGAGGCATCAGAAACTAAAGAATGATCAGGTTATTTTATTTCTCAAAATTAATTGGAGCAGATACTTGTGAAGTCATTCGCAGAGTTCTTATAGGAAAATTCTTGGAGATAATGCTATACCAACAATATTTGATCTTACCAGTCATTTGAACAATCCACATAGAAGACACAGGAAACAAATAAAAGAATTGAGTGAAGATGAAATCAGGACACTGAAACAGAAAAAAGATTGAAGAAACTTCTGAACAAGAACGAAAACATAAAGAAACAAACAACAGCAATGCTCAGAACCCAAATGCAGGAGAAGGGGGTGAGGAACAGGATGAAGATATTTTACCTTTAAACCTTGAAGAGAAGGAAAACAAAGAATACCTGTATTAGTTAGGGTTCTCTAGAGAAACAGAATCAATAGGAAATATTCATAAATATAAAATTTATAAAAATATCTTACATAATCATGGGGACATAGAGTCCAAAATCTGGAGGGCAGGCTGTGAAGCTGATGATTCTGATGGAGGGTCTGGACAAACTCAGGTGAGGCTTGCTGGCCGAAGCAAAAAAGGGCCTGTCTTTTCTGAATCCTCCTTAAAAGGCTTCCAGTGATTAGATTAAACATCACTCATTAGAGAAGACACTCCCCTTGGCTGATTACAAATGGAATCAGCTGTGGATGTAGCTAATGTGATCATGATTTAATTCTATGAAATGTCCTCATAGCAAAAGACAGGGAGCACTTGCCCAACCAGACAAACAGGTACCACCACCTGGCCAAGTTGACACATGAAACAGACCATGACAATACCTAAAATCTTTATTTGAAATTTTTATTCTTATGGGAAAACAAAACATACCCCTGGATGGACATGTGGCTGATGAACTCCCTGAAGGTCTCTTTACTCCTGATAACTTTTAAGCACTGCTGGAGTGCTGAATAAATTTGCTGAAGAGGTTCTGAGAAAGTGCTTTGAGACAACAGCAGTTAACACATTCTTCTGTTCAAAAACACAGCAGAAACAGATGCTTGAGGTATGCAAGAGATGCATTCAGGAAGAAACTCTGAGGGAAGTGAGAGACTCACACTTCTTTTCAGTTATCACTGATGCTGCAGTGGACATAGCAGGGGAAGAGCACCTGCCTGTGTTGGTGAGGTTTGTGGATGAATTTCATAACCTGAGAGAGGAATTTGTGGGCTTCCTCCTTTATGCAGCAGATGCAGACATTTTTGCTGTGAAATTTCACACTGCAATAACTGAGAAATGGGGACTAAACATGGAATACTGCCATGGACAGGCTTACATTGTGTCCCGTGGATTTTCTTCCAAAATGAAAGTTGTTGTTTCCAGACTTCTAGAGAAATATCTCCGAGCTATCTACACACTTTGCTCTTCCTGTACCTTTGCTATGTGGTTAGCAAAATCAGTGCCTGCTATGGAAGAGTATCTGTTGCATTGGGAATAATTGAGGAAGTTTCTTCTTTTTTCATCCATCACTGCAACTACTTTTAGAACTTGGCAATGTAATTGCAGTCCTTTTTCAGAGCAATGAAGGGGTAATGAACTAAAGAAAATTTGCCATTCTCAGTGGACAGGCAGGCATGGTGCTTCTGAAATTTTAGCAGAACTTCTGCAAGCACTTGTTTTATGGTTAGATGGTATAAACAGTGACACAAATATTAAATGGAATAACTGTATAGCTGGCCAAGCATTTGTACTCTGTAGTGCAGTAATAGATTTTGATTTCATTGTTACCATTGTTGTTCTTAAGAATGTCCTATCTTTACAAAAGCCTTTGGGAAATATCTCCAGGGGCAAACCTCTGATGTCTTCTGTGCAGCTAGCAGCTTGACTGCAGTGCTGCATTCGCTAAATGAAGTGATGGAAAATATTGAAATTTATCACGCATTTTGGTTTGAGGAAACCACAAATTTAGCAACCAAACTTGATGTTCACATAAAACTCCCTGGCAAATTCCACAGAAGTCAGCAAGGTAACTTGGAATCTCAGTTAACCTCAGAGAGTTACTATAAAGAAACCTAAGTGTTCCAACAGCGGAGAACAGTATTCAAGAACTTAAAGATACATTTTCAGAACAGCACCTCAAAGCTCTTAAATGCTTATCTATGGTACCCTCTGTCACGGGATAGCTCAAGTTCAATACGTCAGAGGAACACCATACTGACACGTACAGATGCGACTTACCCAATCCTGACACACTCTCAGCCGACCTTAATTGTTGGAGAATCAAGTGGAAACATAGAGGGAAAGACATAGAGCATCTATCCACCATTTATGAAGCCCTCCATCTACCTGACATCAAGTTTTTTCCTCATGTTTATGCTTTGTTGAAGGTCTTATGTATTCTTCCTGTGATGAAGGTTGACATGAACGCTATGAAAATGGACGAAAGTGTCTCAAAGCATACCTGAGGAACACTTTGATAGACCAAAGGTCAAGTAACTTGGCTTTGCTTAACAGAAATTTTCATATAAACATTATTTGTATTTGAAGGTGGACATATATATCAAACACTATACAACTAAGTCAGAGCTTCCTACAATTCAGAAACCATTGAAAATACTTAAAAGACTTCTATAATATGTTTTCATCTTACATTTGTAGGAGCTGTGAGGTGTATGTAGGCTGCTTAATCACTATCTTTGCCTATAGGTCTCCCATTGAATACATTAGTCATTAATAATCTACCTATTTAAAGGCCCCTGTTTGAACTCTTATGCTTTGAAGGGCCCATCTATTCTTCCAGAAGATAGCATTGAAAGTGCCACATTTAATTTTTGTGTGATCTTTGTTAGTGGCACTCAGGAATTACTTTAATTAAGTCATTTTAGACATAACATTAATCATTACTGTGGATTCAATTGTCAGTCCAGTTATCAATACTTTAAAGAAATAAATTTTGAGGATGTGCCAGTCTGAATCTGTGGTGGACTCCAGAAAAGCCATGCCCTTTGATCCTCATTCAATATTGCTGGGTGGGAGCATTTTAATTCCATGAAGATGTGACCCACACAATTGTGGGTGGTAACTTTTGATTAGATGATTTCCATGGAGGTGTATCTCCACCCACTGAAGGTGGAGTTGCTTGCTGGAATCCTTTAAAAGAGGAAACATTTTGGAGAGAGTCCCTTTAGGTAGAGCCAAGAGAAAGTCAGCAGACACCGCCATATTTGCCACGTGCCCTTCCAGCTAAGAGAGAAACGTTGAACGTCATCAGCCTTCTTGAACCAAGGTATCTTTCCCCAGATGCCTTAAATTGGACATTTCTTTAGACTTGTTTTAATTGGGACATTTTCTCGGCCTTAGGACTGTAAACTAGCATCTGATTAAATTTCCCTATTTAAAAGCCATTCTGTTTCTGGTATATTGTATTCCAGTAGCTAGCAAACTAGAACAGAGGAGATGTAGAAGGAAGGAAGGCATTTTGTAAAATGTTAAAATGAGGCTCACAACTGACCTTTAACTAGTCGGACTTTTAAGTATGTTGGTAAGAATATGTATTGGACAGTTAAGGGAATTACCAAAGAGTAAGAGAAACTAAGCTTGCTAAGCAAGGATTTCAGTGTAGATTTTGTCTTTATCAAATGAACCTAAAGGAACAAGTTACAGTTAAAGTTTGAATGCCTTTTTCCACATCTGGTTGTTGCTGTTTACATTCCTTTGTTGAGCCTACACCTTCATAAGCTTTTTAGCGGGTATGTGTTGAACACTTCTGTTTCACAGTCTAGACAGAATCAGAGGTCATGAATACTGATAGCTAATTTGTTTGTTTTCTTCTATTTTCATGACTGTATCTACTGCCTCACCTTGATTTATAAGCAAAACCTGGGAAATCTACAAAAATAAGTGTTTTGTGGTTTATCTAGGAATAATACAGAATATATTGCTGTTATTTTTGGTGAAGAAAATCAATTTTGTAAGGTTTTTTTTTTAAATGCAAGTACCTATCTCAAAAGATTGTCGTGAGGCCTCAAAAAGCTAATATGTATGAGGCACTTACATGTGTCTTCTAAATAGTCAGCACTTGATAAATGTATTTATCATGATACCTAAATCTATTAGGATTTTGCTTGTTTTAGATAGCATAATAAGAAGTGTTAAACGGCAAATCTGGTTAGGCAGAACTGAAATTACACTGCAGCATATTGGCCATAGATTGCTCTTAATTTCCTTATGATTGTTCCTATCACATATGGTGTATTAATCAGAGTTCTCCAGGGAAACAGAACCAACAGGACACACACATATATTATATATATAGAACATATGTATTATATGTATATACTATATATAATGTAAATATTGTAAGAGTTATAGGAATTGGCTCACACAACTACAGGGATGGGCAAATCTGAATTTCATAGGGCAGGCCACAAGCTGGGAACTCAGTTAAGATTTCTGATGAATTCTCAGGAAAAGCTGAGTAGCTGAAGTAGAGGTGGAAATTCTTCTTCCTGGCTGCTAAAATCATCAGTTCTTTCTTTAAGGCCTTCAACTGATTAGATGAGACTTCTCCCATTTGTTGATTGTAGATATAATAAGCCATAGATGCAATCAACTTACTGATGGCTTAAATCCACAAAATATCCTCACAGAAACAATCAGGCCAGTGCTTGCTTGACCAAACAACCAGATACCATAACATGGCCAAGATGACATATGAACTTAACAATTACAGATGGTAAGCTAAAAGGCAAACCTCAATCACAAAGATGAAGGTCCCAATATTTTAAAACAACAAGCTTCAATAGAAAAGTCATTAACTTAACTTTATTCCCACACCTTATCTTCTCCATCACCTCTGAACCTCCAATATCTCTGGATATGTCTTATTGCCCAAGACTTGGGCTTCCAAAGAAACTATGTTTTTAAGATGGGCATGGTTCAGCTCTAAAAGCAGTCAGAAACAAACAGCAGCAGCAACACCACCACTAGTGTTCTCTCCCACAATGTTAAAGGTAACTTTTCTTTACAATCTTCTGACTTTCATTGTTTTGTCAGAAAAAAAGAAATCATCTGTCAGACTAATTGTCATACCTTTCTTCAATCTTTTCTCTCTAGCTATTTAAGATTTTCTCTTTTTTATTTCGCTTTCTACTATTTTCTTATAATGTGACTAGATGCACAATTATTTCTATTTATATTATTTTGAATACATTGGACTTCCAAATCTGTGGATTGATGACCTTCATCACTTTTGCCCATACCCTCTCTCCTCTCCTGAAAGTCTGATTAAAATGTTGTGATGTCTCTCTTTATCCACCTTGTATCCTTATCTGTCTTTCGTATTTTCCATCTCTTAAATTGCTCAATGATTCATTCTTGATAATTTCTTCAGATATTCGAATTCACCAATTCTTCACTCAGCTGTGTCTATCAGTGGCTGAACCTATAAATTCTTATTTGAAGTTTATTTATTTCGTTTTCAAATATGTGTGGGCATTTTAAATAGCCATATGTCTTTTATTCTTTTTTCTATCACTTCCTTTATTTAAATTGAATAAGCACATTTTATATTCTGGATCTGACAGTTCTAATACCTGAAGCCTTTTCAGGAATGCTTCCTCTGTCTCCTATTTCAACTGACTGTCACTAATGGTGCCTTCCTTCCTTATGTGTTTTTTATTTATTTTTTTTTAATGTGAGCTCTATTTCTTAGAATTTTGAGGGAATTCTTTAAAGGCTGGATTAAACGTAGATTCCTCTAGGTAAGACTGACATTTGCTAGATACCTGAGGATGACTCCTGCTTGAAATCACTTTGAACTAAATTCTAAGTTTGAGTATTTTCAGACTATCCTGGTAGTGTGAATTTGGGCTTCAATCCTATGTGGACTAGCCTGTGATCATGAGTTTGGTGTCTTTTTTTTTTTCCTTTTACTGAGTAAAAATTTCAAGTTATACAATTTTCCTTTTAGTTCTTAGAATTGGGGTGGTTGTTTCTTCCAGTTCACCATTTATAGTGAGGGGGAAGATATGCTATTACATTACTAACTGGGGAGGACCCTGGTTTTGTTATTCTCTTCATTTTGCCAAAGTGATGATTCAGATGATACTAAGTTCACACCACCTCACTAGCAACTGTCCCAAGGCAAAAGCCAACTTTAGGACTCCTCCTACCTCTTTTGGTTCCCACTTTCACTTTATTTTTGGCCTCTGGGTATTCCTTACAAGCTTGCATTTAAAAATATATTTACATTTTAATTTCATTCAGTATTTCTTGGTTGTCTTCAGTGAGAGGGTCAATTATGTCATCTTTTAGAGCTTGAAGTCATAATCATTTCTATTGCTACTGATTTATAGGAACACAATCCCAAATATAATAGCCATTCATTATTATAACCAACATTTATTGAACACCAAGTACTACATTATATTCTAGGTTTTTGAAATTCGGTAATGGAGAAAACAAGTCCTTGCCCTAAATGACTACATTCTAGTGAATAAATAAAAGTATCTTGTGGCTAAAAAGAAAAATAAAGCATGTTAAGAGAGACAGAGGATGACAAAGTTGGCAGGTGGGGTCTTTCTTGGATAAAGTGATATTTGAGCAGAGACTTTGAAGGAAGTGAGAGAGCAATTTCAATGAACTGCTTGGGAAAGAACTCGCCAGGCAGAGGGGAAAGTGATGCAAAGTCTCTAATGCAAGATGTTCTTAGTGGGTCCGGTGAACAGTGAGGAGACCAGTGCAGCGGAAGTGAAATGAAGTAGAGGAGCAACTGTAGAAAACAGTCAAATGGGCAGCAGCATGCTCAAATCATCTAGGGTCTTTAGGCCATGGAAAGAACTTTGGATTTTACTCTGAGAAGGAAACTTATGAGGAGAGATATGATCTAAAATTATTTTTAAATATATATCTCTGGATGCTGCCTGGAGAACAGACTGCAGGGGTAGCAGGAATAGAAACAGAGAGACCAGTTTGAAGGCTCTTGAATCGCTGTATATCTTGGACCAGAGTGGAGGTGATGAGAAGTGGTTGGATTCAGGATACATTTTGAAGGAAGAGCTAAAAGAATTTGCTAACTGACTGGATATGGAATGTGGAGAGCGAGAGAGATAAAGTCAGGGGTAACTGGCCTGAAATCTGGAAGAATGGGGTTGTCATTTGAAGTCTTGAGCACACACATACGCACACCCCACCCCACCCATCCTCCCACTCCCCACCCCCAATGTGAAGCTGTGTGAACAGTGGATCCAAGGGCTCTATCCCTGAATCTGCCTCTGGGTCACTAGCACTACCCCACCTATCCTCCCCAATGAAATGGAATCCTCACTGGTGGGTGCTGTCCAAAGTTTGGTGAATTCCTGGTAATAAAACACTTTCATGTCCCCATGTAAAACAAAAAAACAAAAACATCATACTAAGTGGAAGACATCAGATGCAAAAGACTACATCTTGTACAAATCCACTTATATGCAATGTCTAGAAAAAGCATATTAATAGAAACAGAAGTTAGTAGTTGCCTGGGGGTGGGAATGGGAGCAGAGATAAACTGCGGAGCACCAGGGAAATTTTTAGGGTAATTGCAGTATTTTTAAATTGAATTTTGGTGGTAACTGCACAACTCTGCAGTTTTCTAAAAATCACTGGATGGGTGGATGAATTTTACTGTATGCATTTATATCTCAATGAAGCTTTAAAAAGAAGTCTTTATAAAAAGCTTTAAAAAAGTCTCGCCCTCCCCCCCCGTCACATATATTCAGGAGTTGTAATTGCTATTTCTTAATTCTGAGATACTGAGCTATTTATGTGTAACCTGGTCATTCCCAGAAACTTCAGGTATTTATGTGACACCTGAGACTGAGTTAGAGCTCTGAAGCTAGAAAAGTCAGCATTACCCCATACAGCAACTGTTCAAAAAGATGAAAAAGTAATCAGACTTCAACTAGATATATGAATGAAGCTGATCTGAATAGGACTAAGGTAAATCAGAAAATAGGGCAAAGGATGATACGGTCCATATTTTAAAACTTCAAGTTCTGTGTGAGACCAAAGGGAGAGATGTTTATTTGGTGCAAAATTTATATTTTGGGTAGCACATTACCTGATTTCATTTGTATGGTCAGTATAGTTGAACACCATAAGTACATGGAATCTTGAATAGGGCATGAACTCCTATTGGCTTACCCAGGTGTCATGGTCAGGGACATGTATCAACTTGGCCAAGTTGTGGTACCTGTTTATCTGGTTGGGCAAGTGCTGGCCTGTCTGTTGCAATGAGGACATTTCATAGAATTAGATCATGATCACGTCAGCTGCATCCACAGCTGATTCCATTTGTAATCAGCCAAAGGGGAGTATCTTCTACAATGAGTGATGCTTAATCTAATCACGGGAAGCCTTTTAAGGAGGATTCAGGGGAGACAGGTTCCATTCCTGCTTCAGTGGTGAGCCTCTCCTGTGGAGTTCGTCCAGACCCTCCATCGGAATCATCGGCTTCACAGCCTGCCCTGTGGATTTTGGACTCTGCGTTCCTGCGGTCACGTGAGACACTTTCATAAATTTTATATTTGCAAGTGTTCCCTGTTGATGCTGTTTCTCTAGAGAACCCTAACTAATACACCAGGTTAGTATGATGCCCCTGTACATCCCAGAGTAATTTGAGCAGAGAATAAAAAAAATATTTGCAAAGTCCCCTTGGGGCACTGGGGAGAAAGGAGGAAATATTAAACTTCCCTATCTGCAGTACTCCTGATATTCTTGCAAGCAGTGGGGGCAACTAATTCAATAGGCTGAGCCCTCTATCTTGCGGTTTGCCTCTGTGAAACTTATTCCAGGAAAGGAGAAGCTAAGCCTACTTATTATTATACCTAAGAATCACCCCCCCACCCCAGAGAACTTCTTCTGTTGCTTAGACATGGCCCCCTCTTTAAGCCAACTTGGCAGACGAACTCCTGTCCTCACAGGGGTGTAGATCTTCCTGACAACATGGGACAGGACTCCCAGGATGAGCTGGAACCTGGCATGGTGGGATTGGGAAAGCCTTCTTCACCCCAAAAGAGAGAAATTAAACAAAATAAGTTCTAGTGGCTGAGGAATTTCAAACAGAGTTGCAAGTGTATCCTGGAGGTTATTCTTATGCATTATATAGATATCCATTTTTAGTTTATGGTATATTGGAGTGGCTGGAGGGAAGTACCTGAAACCGTTGAGCTATGTTCTAGTAACCTTGATTCTTGAAGACAATTGTATAACTATATAGCTTTTACATTGTGACTGTGTGATTGTGAAAACCATGTATCTGATGCTCCTTTTATCCAGGGTATGGACAGATGAATAAAATAAATAAATAAATAATGGGGGGATTTTTATACCTCAACTGTCACACTGCCAATGTGTCATCCAAATAATGAGTTATGAATTCCAATTTTTACCTTTAAAAGATATTCTTTGACTCATTAAAAGATAATACAAATCTTTTTCACTGCACACATGTATTTATTTATCAAACAAAATCAAGTGCCTGCCATATAACAAGCACTGTGGTAGCCCCTCAGAATGAGTCCTGGCTTCCAAGGACTGGACTGTCACATGGAAGAGACCAAAACAATGACTAAACAATATAAATATACTAAGTACTGTGCAGAAACAAAGGAGAAGCACCTATGCGAAGGGAATTGGGAAGCCACTGAAAGGTATTTTAAAAAGGGGTGACCCCAAGAGAGCCTCTTTTGTTGCTCAGATGTGGCCTCTCTCTCCAGCCAACACAACAAGCAAACTCACCACCCTCCCACTGTCTACATGGGACATGACTCCCAGGGGTGTGGACCTTCCTGGCAACGTGGGACAGAAATCCTAGAATGAGCTGAGACTCAGCATCAAGGGATTGAGAAAAACCCTAGAATGAGCTGAAACTCAGCATCAAGGGATTTAGAAAACCTTCTCGCGGAAAAGAAGGAAGAGTGAAATGAGACAAAGTGTCAATGGCTGAGAGATTCCAAACAGAGTTGAGAGGTTATCCTGGAGGTTATTCTTACGCATTAAGTAGATATCACCTTGTTTGTCAAGATGTAATGTAGAGGCTGGAGGGAACTGCCTGAAAATGTAGAGCTGTGTTCCAGTAGCCTTGTTTCTTGATGATGATTGTATAATGATATAGCTTTCACAATGTGACTGTGTGATTGTGAAAACCTTGTATCTGATGCTCCTTTTATCTACCTTGTCAACAGATGAGAAGAACATATGGAATAAAAATAAATAATGGGGGAACAAATGTTAAAATAAATTTACTTTGAAATGCTAGTGATCAATGAAAGCGAGGGGTAAGGGGTGTGGTATGTATAATCTTTTTTTTCTGTTTTCGTTTTATTTCTTTTTCTGTTGTCTTTTTATTTCTTTTTCTGAATTGAGGCAAATGTTTTAAGAAATGATGAATATGCAACAAAGTGATGATATTGTGAATTACTGATTATATATGTAGAACGGAATGATCACGTGTTAATGTTTTAGTTTGTTTGTTAAATTTTTTTTAATTAATAAATAATTTTTTTTAAAAAGGGGGTGACATGACAACCTTCCCAGGGTACTAGAGAGGAAGAAGATGGTAGGGAGGATACTGTAGTGGCAACAAGGAAGGTAAAAATGATAAAGATCTGTAACAAGTCATTGGATCTGGGGAAGAAGGAGAAAGGAACAGAGTCAATAGGAGGTAGAATCAATGGACACAAGGACTTACTGGCTGTAAAGAGAGAAGGGAGAAAAGAAATTAGAGTCTATTCTAGCTGGCCAGGTAGACGCTGACACCATAAGCATAACTGGTTTGGGGAGTAAGGGGAAGAAACAATGACTTTGGTCTTAATGACTTCTGTCATGAAGTATGCAGTGTCTAAGTGGAGCAATTTAGTAGTCAGTTGGCTGCAAGGTCTGCAACTCTAAAAAGGGGATGGGTTGGGTATAAGAATTTTGGATTTATCGGACTGGTACATAGGTTGATTTTGGTTGCACAGAAGGGAGAAGACTGAGAAGAGGAAGGCAGAGGGCAGAACCCTGAAAAACCCCAGTATTTAAGACATGTTGTTCTAGTTTGCTGGAATGCGATATAACAGAAAATGGAATGGCTTTTAAAAGGGAGAATTTATTACATTGCAAGTTTACAGTTCTATGGCCATGAAAGTGTCCCAATTAAAGTAAGTCTATAAAACTGTCCAAATTAAGATACCAACAAGAGGCTACCTTGACTCAAGAAAGGCTGATGAAATTCAGGGTTTCTCTCTCAGCTGGAAAAGCTCATGACAAACATGGCGACATCTGCTAGCTTTCTCTCCAGAAATCATTCATGAAGCTCCCCCAGGTGCATTTTCCTTCTCATCTCCAAAGGTCTCTGGCTGCGTGGGCTTTCATTGTTCTCATTCTCATGACTCCGCTCTGTGGCTCTTCTAACATTCTGAAGCTTTCTCCAAAATGCTTCCTATCTTTAAAGGATTCCCGTAAACTAATCAAGACCCACTTGGAAGGGGTGGAGTCACATCTCCCTTCAACGAAAGTTTAATACCCACAATTGGGTGAGTCACATCTCCATGGAGATAACCTAATCAAGACTCCAACCTATATTTTTGAATAGGGATTAAAGGAAACTTTTGCTCCCACAAGACTGGATCAGGATTAAAACATGGCTTTTCTAGGGCACATAATCCTTTCAAACCACCACACATGGCTAGTAGACTAAAAGCTCGTAAAGAAAGACTGTGAACGAAAGGGTACAAAGAAGCAATGGCAATAAAAAAACAGTCATAACCATCAAGTAAAGTTTCTGTAAGAGAATAGAATCAATGGTGTCACATGTCACTAACAAGTCAATCTAAGAATGGAAATTTATTCCCTGGATTTAACAAATCCATCAGAATAACCTCATATAAATCACCTGACAAATCAGTGATTTAAGGTTCCTTGCATGTTTTTATTGCTATAACAAACTCACATATTTATATTGTGGGGTTTTTGTTTATTAAAAATAGTCCCAGAGTGGCAGGGCCACTGAAGATAAAGCTACATGATGGGAACACATGGCATATTTTGTCTTGGTCCTGGATCTGTGCTCAGCTGGTCAAGGCTGTTAAGTAAAATAAAATGGCCTCCTGCATTGGGCATGGCTGGGATGGATCCCTTTCCAATAAAAGTATTTTCCAGAAGACAAAAACAATTGACCCGCAAGGACAAGAAAGAGGAATGCACCCTACAGAATTGTTGATAAGAAACACCTGGTGATAATTCAGTTTCAGTCCAGTAGAGCTAGATTAGAAGAATGGCCAAGCATGCCACACTAATCAGTGTATATCTGCTCCCCACCCTGTAGACTCCCCCTATGTCAAAAAGAAACTTAATGTCAGCCATTCAGAACATGTCCTCACTTACCCTATATTAGCTCCCCATTTCTACTCCCTGTTGGAGCTCCCTTCCATTTGCAGTTCAGATGCCACCGAATTCATGAATCATAAACTGCTCAAGTAAGCTCCCATTAATTAATATCTTGTCTAACATTCTTTTAAGATTATCAAACCATGGCAAATATAATCACATTTTATTTTGTTTTCTTGTTCAAGTTCACAGTCCTTACAGGTATGCAGTAGGGTAGAGAAAAATCTTTTATGAAATGCAGCACGATTCAATTAACTAAATGCATAAATATTCTGACTGGGGATCACAAAATAATTGAAGAGGAAAATGTACTTCCCAGTAATAGGACATGATTTTCAGTTCTAGAACCCTATGTAAAGTTGGTTGGTATTTTTAAGGGGAATTCTAGACTATCACCTCAAAACCAGGTTCTATAAATCCTCGTCTGAGAAGAAAACCAAAACTGTCAAAGAAAAATCTGCACCAAGCAATGATAAACATGCCAGTATGACTCTACTCAAAGTTATATGCAATTGAGAAGAAAGAAAACAGGCTATCACAATAGGGGAAAGAGAGATGGCTCAGCTTGTCTGATACAGAGGCATGAGAGATTTTAAGGACTTCTGTAGGAGTTAATGGAAGACGGCTGGAAGAGGAGGTCAAGAGATGGGGTGTGTCCATTACATGAGGTTATCTCTTGAGTTTACTATTGAGGCAAGGTGGAACATGTTCTTTCTGGGTTCTGTAAGGGCCCAGGTGAGGTAGCTCAGGGAGTTTGAGACAAAGTCCATCTTGATCAGGAACACAATGGGTGGGGGTTTCTTAACCTACGCTGTTTTCCAGGATTACAGGGTTCAGGTAAAATTCAACATTATCATAACAAGTCGCTTTTGGAATCAAGGAAGGTATATAGCAATAAAACGTTCATCTTTCTCTTAGTGTTTATTGTTAGTCTAGCATATAATATTTGTGTAGAAAATATGGAAAAGTTTTTAAAAAACTTAGTAGCCACAAGTGAATCTATAATTATTTCAAAATAAATATTTTTTAGCAGTCCCATAATACAATCCTTATAAAGTGATCCAGAAGCATTTACTTTGTTTTTCCAATAAGCTTCACATTATCTAAAGCAGCTTATGAACTGAAATACAGATAGGGCAACACAAGTAATATGAATGAATAAAGCACTCTGAATCTAAGGGGAAATAAATCCCTGGAGAACACATGTCCTTTTTAAAAGGAACAGCCACAGCTAATTCCTATTACAATCATACATGGGAATACAGGTCAGTCTTGGCAGGTCACCAGATTTTCAAGAAAAGCAAGAAATTGGAATTTTAAAAAAATGAAACCTCCTGTAATGGTCAGGTTCATGTGTCAACTCGGCCAGGTGGTGGTATCTGTTTGTCTGTTTGGGCAAGTGCTAGCCTGTCTGTTGCGATGAGGACATTTCATAGAATTAAATCATGATCATGTCAGCTGATTCCATTTGTAATCAGCCAAAGGGGAGTGCCTTTTGCAATGAGTGATGCTTAATCTAATCACTGGAAGCCTTTTAAGGAGGATTCGGAAGAGACAGGTTCTCTTCCTGCTTAGGCTGGTGAGCCTCTCCTTTGGAGTTCATCCAGACCCTCCATTGAAATCATTGGCTTCACAGCCTGCCCTGTGGATTTTGGGCTCTGCGTTCCCACAGTCATGTGAGACACTTCCATAAATTTTATATTTGCGAGTGTTCCCTGTTGATTCTGTTTCTCTAGAGAACCCTAATTAATACACCTCCCAATTAAAAACTGTAGCTAATTACTTTTAATACTTCATGAATTCTTAAAAAATGCATCAATAGGTAGGAGACTCATGTATTTTCATTGTATACATTGAGGGGAAATTAAATGACAAACAATAAGGGCTCATAACCAGTAAGAGACCCACATTTAGTATCTAGTTCTCCTGTTCCAAAATTAGTATTACCTTCCTCTGTAAACTACAGTCTCTTATCTAACAAATTGAAATATACACACAGGTTAGTCAGACAAACAAGCTAATAATCACAATTTGTTATAATAAATTTAAGCATAAGTCCCACATTTAATTAATCCAGATGCTTTGATTCTTCTGAAATGTTTTTAGGTAGAAGTTTCAGAAAATAAGTTCTTGATGACTGATCAAATAGGTTGCCTGTGCCTTGCAAATTCTGCTCTAATTGTATAAAATAGAGATTTTTAAGTACAATCAACTTTAGCCAAACAAATATCTATACCTATACAAAGTTTTAAAAGTAACATATATTTTAGAATTTTGGAGAAAACTTTTTAATTATTGTAGTTGATAGAAAGCTGGACTCCAATTATTAAGACTTTATTTTGTCACATTTCAGATTATACTCATCCATTCATTCAATATTTGTGAGCTCACGTATATTTTGAGATTACCATTTCCTGGGAGGTGGGCATATATATGAATTAATTATTTCAATGAAACATGGACATTAAGTGTCATAGTAGCCCAGGACGAAGGAGCTAGGTAGCACAGAGAATTATCTTTTTTGATTCTGTGAGGTAGGTATTATCACACTGATTTTCCAAGAACCAGGTACAAGGGCATCAGAGCCAGTGAGATTAGTAAATCCCAGACCCCAAGGGTTGTAACAGACATTTGCACCTAAGATTCTGTGAACATAAAAGTATCATTCTTTTGTACTCCTCCCCTTGCTAAGGAGTTAATATATGCCTTTGCAAAGCAACTTTTATCTCTCAAGTCCTGACAAGTGTTAGTTATGCTCTCTAATATAACCCTCCCCACCCTCCAATCACAATCGATTTGCCATATTTTATTTTCTTTCTGGGAGCCACACGCTAATTTGAACTTGAAAGACAACTTCTGTACAAGGAGGGCAAGTCTCGCCTGTTAGAAGCAGGAAATCAGTTCTGCACCGGGGTTATCTGAACCTAGGCGCGTCAACCCAAAATCTAAACCAAAGTCAAACCCACCCGCTTTTACTGCGACTGTTTGGTATTCACAACAAGACCGGAACGTGCCCTAAAAGTCCGCTCGGTATTCACAGGCCAGGCTCAAGCGTTTGCCTTGGACTGGGGGAAGGTGATCTGAAATTAAGTGCAGGACCTGTACCTCCAAGGTGAAATGCTATTCATAGCGGGGGGCAGAGAAGCCAAGGCAGCCAAGGGACGCACAGCGGAGAGGTGCCCCGCCATGCAAGCACGCCTCACACTGCTCACCTTCACATTCGGCCCCCGACCGCCCAGGCGCCTCTTGGCCTTGCGCCAGCGCCGGACGAATGACCCAAAGCCGGGTGCAAAGGGCCACTACGGCAACCGGTTTCATGCACCACATGCCGAGGGGCAGATCTGACGCCTGAACAGCAAGCCCAAACACCAAGTAACAGACCCCCGACCGCAAGCGCGGGTGGGAAAACCACACGCAGTGACTGGGAAAAAAAATGACGTAAAGCCCCTGAGCATTCCCATTGGTTCTCACGACACAGCAAGAAAGGGAGGGGCCTCTTCCGGTCCCTCTCCCACCGGCGCAGGCGTCGTTTGTCCCCGCGGAGCGGGCCGAGAAGTGCTGAAGCGATTCGTCCGCCTCTCTTCAAGGAGGCGGGACCTGCGCACTGATTGGTGGCGCGCGGGCGACAGACGCTACGAGACGGCGCGGTGGCTGGCGGGAACAAGAGGTTCCTAGGTGCTCGTCGGGCTTCAAAGCTCGTGTTGCTGCTTCTGGGACCCTCGTTGCCGCCGCCACTGTCGCCGCTGTCGCCGCCTCATGGCGGCCGTAGGAGTTCACTTGGGTTGCACATCGGCCTGCGTGGCCGTTTATAAGGTGAAGGGCTGCGCCGCGGCCTTAGCGCCGGTCCTCTATTGGTCATCTGCACGGTTGTGAACGCGAGTTGGCCGCGGAAAGGCGCCCTGGGCGGTGTTTGCGTGGTAGGAGCGGGGACCCTGGCGGCGCCGGCGCTTTGAGGGCAGGCACGTCGGGACTACCGGATGCCCGGAGGTGGGCACGGGGTCCCGGGGATATTCCGGCCGCAGGATGCGCCCAGGTGGATCCGGACACCTGCCACCTGGAGGCTTCTGGACGCTTGCCAGAAAGGGTGGCCGCGATCTGAAATTGGACCTTTTGCTCCTGTGAACACCGTGCTTGGCTGTGAAATGGGTTGATAGTGCATGCCTAGAAGTAAGACTGGAACTCAGGGGTCCCAAAAAGGAGTTATGGCCCTCCTCCCATCAGCAGGGAGGCGAAAGGAAAAATAATAGTGAACTCCCCTGACATTAGTGACTATCTTTGTAAACGTTAAATGATCTGAAAGGAAAAACTGGAAGGATCAGTATTACTTACATTGTAGAAAAGGGAGGAGGGATGTATTTTTGGGGGGAGGGAGAGCAGTAGGAAGGATGATGTAATAATAGTCTTGTTATTGTATATAGAAAGGTTATATTGAATCCACTTATTGGCTGTGCAGAACAAAATGCAAAAAATGAGGCACGTTGTGGAATGTAGGTCTTCTGTAGATTTAGAAAATTAATAACGATTAAATCTACAAGTTTAAAATATTGGTACAGAAATCCTTTTTACGTCTATGGCAAAGTAACGTTGACCCACATGTACATGAATGTCTCTAATAGGACTGTGTATTTCATTTCAAAACAACTAATACAAGTTGTGTGTTTTCCTCTAGGATGGCCGGGCTAGTGTGGTTGCAAATGATGCAGGTGATAGAGTTACTCCAGCAGTTGTTGCTTATTCAGAAAATGAAGAGGTAATTCCCCTCCTTTTTGTGCTCTGAAATAACTAAAAATTGCCAGCATTGTAAAATATTGCTCTTTTTTAGGTTATTGGACTGGCAGCAAAACAAAGTAGAATTAGAAATATTTCAAACACAGTAATGAAAGTAAAGCAAATCCTCGGCAGAAGGTATGGAATGCAATAATACTTTTACATATGCTAAAAACATATTTATAAATTCCAAGCTTGATGTGAAGTGAGACTAGAAACACCAGTTTGTCTTTTCATGACTGTCATTTCAGAGAGTACCCTTGTAGACAGTTTCATTTGATAATTTGTTTTGGGTCTTCTCAAGGATGAAATTCATTCTGACATTTCTTTCTTCCTGATAAGGTCTGCCAACATTCATTTAGTATTGCTATTTATGTCATAGAGGTGGTATCAGGGTTTCTCACACTTTTATATTCTATTTTTTAAATGAGGGACTTGAAGATTTTGTGAGAATTTGGAGTCTTCTTTGACTGTAGGTAAATTTTATAAACTCTTTTACAATTGATCCTAATTTGTGTAGAAGCTAGTGATTTTCTTTCTCAGAGCCTTTCATGACTAACTTTTCCCAGTCAGCTTACAAATTTAATCATTACAGAAACAGCTTAATTAATGTCTTAAGAATCAGGTTAATCATCTGTTGTAACTTTAATTTAGATTAAAGAGGCTTGCTTTCCCAGACTTACGTCTCCTCAAATTATAGATTACCATAATAATTAGTGGTTTTCATTTTCACTAGAGTAGTAATACTTGATATAGTGTTTTTAAATTTTCATAGTGCTTTCACATCTATTATTTTATTTAATCCTCTCAACATCCCCATAAAGTTGGTAGGGCAGGTATTATCCCTCCCTGTTTATAGATGAGAAAATCAAGGCACATAGAAGTTGTGGCATTCTGAAATAGTTAGGGGGTTAAATTAGAAAGGACTGCAATTTAGGTCTTCTACCCCTCAGCCCCAGGTTTTTCCTTTACATTTATTTGAGAATTGAAGTAGAAATTTCTTTGTGTTTATGGGTCTGGGAGTTTGGGATTTATAGATTAGGTTTAATATTTATTCCTTTTATGTATGGAAGTATTTTTGTTTTCCTCTGTCTTAATTGAACTTCATGGTAATTATTTTCTTTAGGCTATCTATGCACTAAGCCAAAAACTAGCATTTGGGAGAGAATTCAAATTTTTATACTCCCATATCCTTTTACACACTCACAAAACTTAATTCTGAGTATATTGAAAAGAAGTAAGTTGGTGTCAAAAACTTTCAAATTCCAGAAAAAAATCACTGTAAGCAGCCACAGTATGTTTTTGTTGTATTTATGCTGCTATTTTGAGGCAAATGGTGAATGTAATAATGTGCCTATTTTCTGACATATTATGCTGAAAGCTTTCATTAACAGGAGCAGCTTAAGCTCTCTTCTCTTGCCCTGATAGGGGTGCCTTCATGACAGTTAGATGGATAGTATATGGCCCAGCATATAGCTTAAGTCAAAGGCAGCGAAGAATAAGTGCCCTTCAGATGTATTGCTACAATGTGGTCCTGCTAGGACTTCTCCAGAGTTAGTGCCTCACAGTCCAGTTATTTTTTCCCTCAGTTTGTCTACCTAACTAGACAATAGTGTTTCTTACAGACACAAAGCTGTACCAGGTCTCTGCCTTGGAAGCATTCGGCCCCTTTGTAGAGATGCCAGTCCTTTTGTTAACAAGCCAATAATACCCTTTTTAGCCCCTGGTCCAATATTCATCCCAGGCAGAGTCCCACAGTTGGGCTTTCTAAGTCCTGACATCATACCTATTTATGAACTACTCAGAGCACCACTTAACTTGCTCCAAACTTATCCTTACATCCTCCCTGTAACTCTCATTCCCCTGTGGCCTTCCAGCCAGAAATGCGGTCCTTGGACCTGGCTTCTCAGCAATTAGCCCTGAGAGGGAAGAAGCAGCTGGCTCCTGGAATAAACTGAGAGCATACAGAACTTCCCCACACCACACCTTCCGATTTGCACGTTGCTGTCCAGGAGCTTCCTTCAGCTAGCCTTCATTCCCAGCCCACCATGGCCAGTACCAATAGCAGTGCGGGCATCCGGTGGTCCAGACAGGAGACACGAACTCTTCTCTCCATACTAGGCGAGGCAGAATATATTCAACGCCTCCAGACTGTACATCATAACGCAGATGTCTATCAGGCTGTGTCTAAACGAATGCAGCAGGAGGGCTTCCGCCGCACCGAACGTCAGTGCCGTTCCAAGTTTAAAGTTCTGAAGGCACTATATTTAAAGGCATATGTTGCCCATGCCACAAGTATGGTTGACCCACCACACTGTCCATTTTATGACACTTTGGATCAGCTTCTCCGGAATCAGATAGTGACTGACCCAGACAACTTAATGGAGGATGCTGCTTGGGCCAAGCACTGTGATCAGAATTTAGTGGCCTCTGACAGCCCAGGGGAAGAAGGGACCAGCATTCTGAAAGCAAAAAGGACACAGGCAGCAGATCATCAGCCTATCTTGAAAACAGTTAAGAAATCAGATGAGGATTGTCAGCTGAGAATCAGTGACCGGATGCGAGAAATCAGTGACCCTGAGGACTCCTGGGATGAATCCTCGGGTGCAGGTAACTCCCAAGCATGTGTAGGATTTGGGTTATGAACTCACTTGGTTCTGAACAACAGAACTGTTTGGGTAGTGTCCTCAGCATAGTCCCAGTTTCTGCCCCCTTCCCATGCTGACGCCCCCTTCCCACGCTTTTTAACCCATGTTGACAAAAAAGGTTTCAGGTTTTAAAATGCTGTGAATGTAGGTATGGTAATGTATTAGAATTCTTTAAATCTAGATATGTTCTCTAGAGCCCAACTAGTTTTAACCTTTTATATAATGGATCTGTAGGAATTTGTATATATGGAGTGGGTTGGATCCCTGCATGGAGAGGGGTTCAGGAAGACCAGGGGAGGTTTTGGAGGTAAGATTAAACAGGCCAAAATGTCCAGAGTAAGGAAAGCGGCCTTATCAGGAACTACCATAGTTTTATAATTGTTTCTCAGATTTGCTGCTGGCACCAAACATTCCCTCAGCAGGAATGTACTCTTTGCAACATTGTTGCTTTGTTTTTCAGGGTGCTCTCAAGGGACCCCCAGCTACAGCAGCTCCCACCACCCTTTCAGAGGTGCAGTTGCTCCCTGTCAGAGCAGCACTATGACCAGACTGGGTGTGTCCTGTGAGCCCAGTCCCTGCACCAGTACCTGCCGAAACCCTCCCGGTGTAGCCTCCGCACAGCGGCCTCAGGTCTCTTCATCCAGAGTCCGTTTTGTTTCTGGTGGGGATAGGCTTTTAACCAGTGAGCCACCTCCAAGGTGGGCAAGGAGAAGAAGGCGTTCTGTGGCCAGGACTATTGCTGCTGAGTTGGCAGAAAACAGGAGATTGGCACGAGAACTCTCAAAGCGGGAGGAAGAGAAATTGGACAGGCTGATTGCTATTGGTGAGGAGGCCAGTGCTCAGCAAGACACTGCCAATGAGCTGCGCAGGGACGCTGTGATCGCGGTCAGGCGCTTGGCAACAGCTGTTGAAGAGGCAACTGGTGCTTTCCAGCTAGGGCTGGAAAAATTGCTTCAAAGGTTAATTTCTAATACCAAAAGTTAGATACTGATTACGAAAGGGTATATCTCCTAAACCATTAGAAGTCTAGTTCCAGAACCCATCTTGTTGGTACCGTGACTCCTTCCTACGCACTTAGTCTCAGATAAGATGGAGTGGATGGACCACAAATATAAAAGTATAGGAATGTACATGCTCCTTCATTTCCCTAAGTTCTCCACCAACTGAGAGACCCTCCAGAAGTGGGAGGGGAGGCTCAGTGGAGAAAGGATGGAGCTAAGACCAGGGAGCTCATTAATACCTGGCTCTATCACTGACACTCTGTGTAGCACAAGGCAATTTCATTTACCTCTCTTACAACAGTTTCCTCATCTGCAAAATGGGGAAGAGATAATAACTAACCTGCCTACCTCACAGGGTTGTTGTGAGGGTCAAGTGGCTAATAGATGTGAAAGATCTAAAAGCACTATATACAACATAAGTTATTAATAACTTATAATAGCATACCTTGGCTGAGGTAAGTTTGGGTGAGGCACCTTAGTTTACAAGATACAGCAGAATGGTTGTATGCCATGACTTCATTGCTTGAATCTTTCCTTTATGAATTTGAGTCTCTACATGACTGCTTCGTTAGAATTTGAGATCTTAGTTTTTTTAATCCTCTACAGCTCATTTGACTAATATAGACATAAAGTGTAACTATACCTTTTTGTCTTATATTTTTGCTGCTATGTCTAGGACATGTCTACTGGTAAACATTCTTAATAGCCAAACTATTTTTTTCATCTTCACTTTGTTAGTTCTTAGTCTCCTATCAATATGAGATATAATTAAGAACTGATAGGAAGCCACAATAGTGTGTTATGGTTCATGTTGATAATAGTCTGATAAAATGAAATATTGGCTGTAATATAAAATACTAAATGTAAGTAAATTCTTTGCATTTCATATTATTTGGGTCCCTTATATGCATAAATATATATCCTTAAATCTTGATAGTTTTTTGAACATCATGTAAACAGTTCTGATTATTTCAGTTTCATATTCTGTTTTTACCTAATGTCATTTTTTTCAATTAATACTGTTTCCAGCCAGTATATTACAGAGGCAAACCCTGGAAAACTTTCCTTCCAGGAAACGTTCCAAAGTCGGTTTTCCTCAAATGGTGTAGACAGAAGTTCACTTAGTTAATGGCATTTGATGAACAAGAACAGCTTTATTTCCCCCTTTAGCTTTGGGAATACTTAAGGGTGGTGTGGTGCATATAAAGGGTGCCTGCAATAGTTAATTCCTTTTATGCATAACCCCTCAACAGAACTCCTTGGTGTTGAACCACACTTGCAATTTACTTTAGAAAGAAAGCCATTACTGGCTAGCATTGAACTAACTGTAATACTTTTAGTGATTTATATAGTACTTTGAGAAAATACAAATAGTTGCCTTTGGAATTTAAAAAACTTTCCTATTAGAGACTGACCAAGAAGTGCGGATATATTGAGAGGTTTTTTTTTTAAATATATATATATTTTACAGACTTAGTTATTTACCTAGATGCTGGGAGTACAAATGGGTAGAGAAATGGTCAGAAAAACAGAGGGAATATACCTGGAGCACAAGTAGATGGCAACAAGCTGCTCTGATGAATGGGGGGGCTTTATCTCTATAATGAGGAATTTGTATCAGGTGATTTTCCTCGTACTTCCAGTTCTAGAGAAGTTCAATAATAGCATAGCAACAGCAAGGCAAAATAAAAGTGAAATATTATATTTTCAGTTCCAGAAGCTTAACAATATATACTTGAAATACTGGTAACAGTTCAATTTTAAGGAAGCATTGGGACATTAATGTTTGCTAATACACTCATGAACTTCTGTGCACTACACCAGATATAAAGATTCTCTGATCTCAAGGAGCATATATTAAGGCATTGAATGGGCACATATATGTATTCATTTTCTCCATGTTTAGGCCATCTTATAGAAAGATATGTGTCACTTATAACTGGATGAGGCTAATATGTCTGGGTAAACTTTCTGGAAAAGCAGAAGGAAATAACTAAAGGAGAGTTAGATCTGTACTTTTACATTAATTTGTTACTAGTAACAACGAATTTAGGCAGGGATATAAATGAAATACAAGAACAGAAGAGCAGAGGCAGAGTTCATCTTTGATGATAGTGTGACAGTCTAATGGATGAAATCATCTTAATGTGGGAATAAGACCAAAGGGAAAGATGCAGAAGGAGGAAACAAATACAGGCTGAAAATACTGTTAGGATGAGGGAAGTTGTAGTAAGGGGAGGCAGTGTGGAAGAAAGAGACAAGCCCGGTCACCCCTGCCTAAGTTCTAGGCCCACCCATTACCAGCCGTGTGCCCTTAGGCAAGTCCTCTCACCATTCTCTAGCTCAGGTTCCTCATCTGCACAGTGAGAAACAAATTGTCCTACCTACCTCACAGGGGTGTTGTGAGGATCACAGAACAGATGAATGTAGGTGCATTCTTGGGCGTGTGATGTGCTGATGGGACGGTGCGGTGGGTATGTAAGTGCTGATCTGTGCTGAGTCTGGGCCTCCTGTTCATGCTAGACCTGGAAGGAGGAGAAAGGGGAAATAGCATTGCTGAAGGTTATGATACAATGATAGGACTAACTCTGCCTCCTAAAGACCATGATGTAATGAGGTGCTATGTATATCAACCTCCCTACCCTCCTTTGTTTTTCTGTTACACAATTTAATCCTGGTATGGACAAATAAAATTTTACTTGTGTATAGTTATGGGTCAGTCCGCTATTTTCTGATGTTGTCCATGATCATTTGTCACATCCATTCTCTGCTTTCTGCTTCTCTACTAACTGATCTCCAGTGTCTTGCCCAACTATGGCCCTAATTGCTACATGTGCTTTCTGCTGTCAGATGAAAGAAGCCCTCTTTCATTGGCAGTTCAGAAATAATTTTCCATTTCTAAGATTCTATAAATTCCATAAAATATTCTTGGTAAATTATCTTGTCTGAATAGTGGATAACATATGAAAGAAAAAATAAATTATTGTGGATGACTTACCTTCTGTTCTAAAAAACAGAACTGGTAAGTGTCATGCTGGAATTAATATTGGTGCAAAAAAAAATACTGTGTGCACACTTTGTTTTTTTTCTATTAAAATATTTGTTCAGAATGTAGTAAAAACATTGGGTTTAGAAAAAAGAAGGGTTTAGTAGAAAAATACTAAACTTTATATTGAAGATGTGGATTTCAGCCAGTTATGCCATTAATATGTGATTTTGGGCAAGCTACTTAACCTCTCTCCTATCAGTTGGTGATTTTGAGGTGATAGAGAAGAAAGTAGGCATTCCAAACAGAATTCTATGCTGAATAGACCCTTTCGTCTGCCTCTTTATACAGATTGGGGTCCTCAAATGTTCAATAACCTTTCTGTAATTAGCCACCATCCCTGTTCAACTCTTATGAAACATTTAAGGCTGGCCTCTGAAAAGAAACAGCAACAGCCCCTTAGAAGAAGGACTTAATGGAAAAATACTCGTCTAGTTTACCTTAATTTCTAGATGAATTTAAGGCAAGCTTCAGAGATTCTTATTCCAGCCAGGGAATAGAAGGACTTTGTTCACAGCCTTACTGGGAGGCGGTGTTGGAAGACCATGGACAGGTACTGGCTTGCCTCTTCCTAGCTTATAAGGCGTGGAGCAGTTCTGAACCTGTACCTGCCAAACTAACCACACGGGACTGCAGCAAGGATGGTGAGGCAGTGTAAGCGAGTGCATTGTTGAGACTGCATAAATTGGTGTTCCTATTCCGTGCTACCTTCGTAGTTTTCATTTTTCCATTGCCACCATATTTATTTAATGCCCACTTTATCTAGGATATTATCTGTCTACCCATAGTACTCTGCGACTGTATTTACCCTCTAGCAACACCTCTCAGCAAGCAACATTTTTATTTCCATTCTATCTTTTAGTTTTGGGTGTTGATCTATGTTCAGAAACCAGGCAGCAAAGATGGTATTGGATATTCTGTTTTGCCCTTAGTTTGCAATCTTACCTTTTTTGTCCTTTTCAACTTAGTCGTAGGTTCTTCTGGATCATGGGTGTGCTGGTATATAAAATAAATCATTCATATGAAAAATCACCCAAAAATGTATAATAATCTGTTAATTAAAACCTTACTGCAACAAGGTCAGTACAAGAAAGCTTATTTACTTTCAAATATGAAGATTAACACTTTAATAGAATTACTCTGACCACTGTAAATAACCCATCTGTTTAATCCCAACTTCGATAATATTTGATTTTTTTCTCAATACTAAGCAACAGTAGTTTTCTTTATGTTTTCATATTTGTTCAATGGTATTGAAAAATAAAGTCCTCAGACCTTTTATCTGTAATATGGATTTAATACTTAGCTCTCTTTATCTTTCTTTATGGACAGCTCTGATGATCCACAGGCTCAGAAATACATCGCAGAAAGTAAATGTTTAGTGAGTATGGTTCTGTTGTTATTTCCCTATTAAATAAAGTAATTGCCAAGGTCATCACCTACAACACTGAGAGACTTTCTATTTTATTAAAATTATTCCTTACTTATTAACATCATAATTATTTTCTTGTAGGTCATTGAAAAAAATGAAAAATTACAGTACCAAATAGGTACTGGAGAAGAAACAAAATTTGTTAATCCAGAAGATGTTGCCAGGCTGATATTTAGTAAAATGAAAGGTACTGATCAGAAGAGATAACAGTTAACTTTTAATGATCTTTTTAAAAGTTGACCTTCAAAGTTAGAGGTGCTTTTGGATCTGGGGAGCAGAATGACTCAGTGGATTTAGCAGTTAGAATACCTAAACCCCAGACCTGTCTTGGCTTCTGATTGGCCATGGGACCTTGGGCAAGTGACTTACCTTCCCTGACTAGTTTCTCTAAAAGTAAAGTAAATGGATTGGGCCTGATTATCTATCCTTTTCAAAATTTAGATTTTGTGGCCAAATTATTGGTGGATGATGAATGTTATTTCCTTCTTTTAGAGATTGACTGCATTCTTGATAATAATTTAGATAGATAGGTATGTCTGGTTTTATCAACACTTATAGATAGGGTCTGAGCCTTGCTGTGTTCTGTGGAACAATTTTGTGAATTCTGGAGTAGATCATTTATAAAGTTTACTTCAGCTTTGGAATTCTGTTATGAGTTTGTTGAACTAGCATTATGATGTGTCTTCATGCTGCATTAGAAGTTCGCTCTGTTGAACTAGACCAAGACTATTTGGAAGATGGTTAGAACTTTGAAGTCTAAGAGTCAGGCTGTTTGGAAAGTATCTGGGTCCACGTCCACAAGATGTCACCAAAACCATAAAAAGTGCTGTGCGATTTAAGAGAACAAGAGAAGAAAACTGATGGGAAGGGGTATCCAAGTGAATTAGAACAATTATTTCAGGGAGAAGATCTTTGACACAAATTAATAAATCTCAGTATCACTAGTTATTATTTTTTTCTGATTTGTCAGAATTTCTTTTTATATTTTTTAATATACAGAAACAGCACATTCTGCCCTGGGCTCAGATGCAAATGATGTAGTTATTACTGTTCCATTTGATTTTGGAGAAAAGCAAAAAAGTGCTCTTGGGTAAGTATAATTTGGACTTTATCTTATTTGCTTACTTGAAGGAAATGCAAATTTCACATTATCACTATACAATAAAAGGTAAAATTGCATCTGAAAATTTAGTATGGTGCTTTTGGGTTTCCTATCTTTAATGAAAGCCCTAAAGTACATAAAATTAGATGTGATATGCCTTCTTGGTGTTTTGATTGGGAACGTTTATGGTTACTGAGTTGATTTTTTTGAATTACTTTGCCTTAGTTTTATGTAAGTAAAGTTTAAAAGTTCTGGTCCTAGATTAAAGAAATTGGAAAATTCCAAAGTTTATCATAAATGTGTCTTAGTCACTAAAATTTATAAGCATAGATATTTTTGAGAGATATTTCCTTATTCAGTATAAGTGCATGTTATTTTCTTTTTCAAGAAAATGGGCTCTAAATGTTATTTTAAACAGAAAATGATCTACTTTTTACAGTTATAGCATTTATTGTGTTCCATTGTCTTGCTTCTAAAGATCATTACACTTCATGTTTCACTTAGGAAATCTTATTTGCAAATTAGCAAATAAGATCTATTTGAAAGTAAGATTATTTGCAAATTATTAATAGACCAAGCCCTCAATCTTGGGGTTTGATTCCATGAAACTTATCCCTGCAAAGGATAGGCTGAGCCTACTTAAAATTAGGCCTAAGAGTCACCCCCAGAGAATCTCTTTTGTTGCTCAGATGTTGCCCCTCTCTCTCTCTCTGTAAGCCAACATGGCAAGCGAACTCACTGCCCTCCCCACTCTACGTGGGACAGGACTTGCAGGTGTATAAACCTTCCTGGCAAGGGACAGAAATCCTGGGATGAGCTGGGACTTGGCATGAAGGGATTGAGAAAACCTTCTCAACCAAAAGGGGGAAGAGAGAAATGAGATAAGATAAAGTATCAGTTGCTGAGAGATTTCAAATATAGTCGAACGGTTATCCTGGAGGTTATTCTTATGCATTACATAGATATCTAGTTTATGTTGTATCAGAGTGGCTAGAGGGAAGTACCTGAAGCTGTAGAGCTGTGTTCCAGTAGCCATGTTTCTTGAAGGTGACTGTATGATGATACAGCTTTTACATTGTAACTGTGTAATTGTGAAAACCTTGTGTCTGATGCTACTTTTATCTACTATATGGAGAGGTGAGTAAAAAATATGGATGAAAAGATTACTTGCAAATTAGCAAATAAGATTATTAATAAATGAGATTATCTGAATGTGGATTGAACGTGTTGTGATATTAACTTCATTGAAAACAAACTGTTGGCAGGGAAGCAGCTGGAGCTGCTGGATTTAATGTTTTACGATTAATTCATGAGTCATCTGCAGCTCTCCTTGCTTATGGAATTGGACAAGACTCTCCCACAGGAAAAAGGTAAAAAGCGTAATTGGAATTGTAAGTATTTCAGTGCAGAAAGCGTTTTAGATTATAGCAGTTACATCACTAGGAATTGTTATCAGATGCAATGTTTCCCATCCTCTGTGGATGAAAAACATGAAATCTCTCACCTAGAGTTTTTAAGTAGATAAGAGAGAATTCCTAGGAATTCTCAGAAAAGAGGAACATTGCAGGAGGGAATATTGAGCTTTTCTGCTCTTCTCTTAGCACCCTCATTTTGTCCATTTATTGGAGAAAGATTTAGAAAGTATTGGCACTGCCAAGTTCCAACTCAAGGTAGGACATTGTTAATTTCACTATCAATTCCAGTGATTAGATATGTGTAGATACAGTAGATACTTTTTTATAAATTTGACTTGGCAGGAAAGAGGGGGGAATCCAACATGGGTTTTGTTTTGTTTTGTTTTTTTGTATGCTGTGTGGTGGAGATCAGATTTCATTCTTTTTCCATGTGACTATCCTGTAAACGCAGCACCATGTATTGATTTTTTTTGTTGTTTGAGTGCATGGGTCAGGAATTGAACTCCCAGCATGGGCTGGTTTTTTTGTTGTTGTTGTTTTTTGTTTTTTACATGGGCAGGCACTGGGAAACAAGCCCATGTCTCCAGCATGGCATGCGAGAACTTTGCTGCTGAGCCACCGTGGCCTGTCCCCAGCATGGGTTTTGAGAATTCTTTTGATGGTGAAATTATAAGACATACTTCCTCCTGATTTATTTCTCAAAACTTACCTTTATAGACCTCATGCATCATGCAGTGCAACTTTAGGGAAATTAATCCAGTTATTGTGTTAAATTTCCTTAATTGTTTTACCTTATTCATGCTTTAGGTTCAAAAAACTATATGTATTAGTGACTAGGAAATTATTTTTAGGGGAACTAGGTAAATGTAGAATATCAAAAATTGTGAATTTTGATACACAGGAAATTAGCTCCATATTTTGCATATATTTTATATCTGTAAAACATGTTTTTGCATTAGTAACTTGCACAATAGAATCATTAATACTAATATATAAAATATCTATATTCAGTTCTCTTATAATTCACTATAATCACAAGTCCCTTCTTGATTTACCTTGAAATGTAATGTTTTGAACTCCAGTTACTCAAAAGATTATTGTTTTACCAAGGTAAGTAAGAAACAAAGAACTCTGACATGGCATTAGAAGATCTGGGTCTTAGGCTTCATTCATCTTAAATGACCAAGCAACTCTGTCACTCATTTGAAATGTTCTGTTTCCTCGTTTGTAATTTAAAGGATTAAACAAAGTGGCTTCTAATGTCCATCCTAGCTTTAAAATATGATTCTCTGATAACTTACTCATTCTTTCTTTTGAAGCAACATTTTGGTATTTAAGCTTGGAGGAACATCCTTATCCATCAGTATCATGGAAGTTAACAGTGGAATATATCGTATTCTTTCAACAAACACTGATGGTAACATAGGAGGTGCACATTTCACAGAAACCTTAGCACAGTTTCTAGCTTCTGAGTTTCAGAGGTGAGTTTTAAGAGATTTGATAATGAATTTTCATGAATATTGTTCTTCAGCTTTTATAAATTTTTCTTCATTTATTTTAAATTGCCCTGCTTCAAAAGGGCAATTTTTTTTTCCATTCTTTGGAAGCTGGACATTTTTGTGTCTACAGTTAAAATGTCCTAACCAGGCAATAACACGGAAGCAGGAAATGTAGAGTTAATCAGTTGCATGAAGTGCAAATCAGCATTAAATACTGGAGTAGCAGTTCTTTGAACAAAGATCCACTACAGATTTTAGAAAAGAAATTTAGTAATCCATTCTTCTTTCTTGAAATTTAAGAAACACAAAAAATAAAAATGAAAGATAACAGAAAGAAGACAACCATTAAAAGGGCCCGAATGAATAAACCGGAAAATAAGCACATGCTGGAAACGAATAGACCAAGCCACGTTCTCCTCCCCCACTTAATTTTTTTTTTTAATTTATGTTTGTATTGTGAAGTTTAACACATATACAAATAAAGCAATGAATTTCAAAGCACACCGCAGCAAGTCGTTACAGAACAGATTTTGGAGTACAAAAAAAAAAAAGTAGAGCTAATGAAGACTGTATTATGTTATAGTCACATTCCAGTGAATTAATGCCTTCTGGGTGTTTAATTACCAACTTACTACAAGTTTTGTTACTGGCTGTAATTATTGCATTCAAAATTCTAATCTTGTTGGGACATATCAAGAGTGAAATGTATAAAGGTTATATTTTGGACATTGCTGCGCTAGGAAAGTGTAATTGAAACTATTTTCACCAATTTACACTGATTGGTTAAAAAAATAAATCTTGAAAAGGTGGTAATTTCTCACTTGTTTAATAAAAACCTATACTGCTTTTCATTATAAAAGTGTTGTTTAAAGACATTGACCATTACTTTGCAATCTGTTTTACAAATTAACTGTAACTTTATTTATTTTTTATATGTCAGATTTCTTTAAAGAAGCACTTTTAGTTGCTTTTTATTTCTTATACTGGACAGGTAATTTTATATCATTAAACGATAATTGTGCTATAATTGTAAGGTAAATTGTGAGACTTTGACCCATAAAGTCAAGTAAATCTCCTTCAACCTCTTTGTCTCACCTGCAAAGATGACATCTATCCCACTTGCTCAGAAGTACAGTCTATTATTATGGCTACATACTGCAGCAATTCAAAGTATTAAATAAATCAGTTATTCATTTTTCTTGAGGCGCAGAAAATTTTCTTAGGAAATTTTAGAAAGATTTAGAAGCCAAATACTAAATCTGGCATGTACTACTGATTTGTGAATTTTTATTGTTCTAATAGGAATTATCCAGATTTTAGTTAAAATAAATTCTAAATGACCTAATGATTTTTAAACTTCAAAGACTTTTTTAAATTTAGATCCTTCAAATATGATGTGAGAGGAAATGCCCGTGCCATGATGAAATTGATGAACAGTGCTGAGGTCGCAAAACATTCCTTGTCAACCTTGGGAAGTGCTAATTGTTTCCTTGACTCATTATATGAAGGTCAAGATTTTGATTGCATTGTGTCCAGGTAAAATTGAAGTTGAAAAAAACTTTAAACAGAAAACCCTATTCCAAGAATATTCATGTTTAGATTGTATTTCTACCTTTGGGATTTTTTTGTTTGTTCATTGTTTGAGATTTACAAAGCCAAAAGGGGAGTCTTCCTGTCTTATTTTTGGGGCCCAATTTTTGTCAGACAAAATAGCTGTGTCCAAAGGAATCGTATCAGTTACTGATTGCTTGCGCTGTTATTTTGCAGCTACAAATAGCGGTATTTGAAATGCAGTGCTCTACGTTCACCTGTGGCTTATGGCTCACAGAGATTCTCTTGGAACAGCACTGCTTTTGATCTTTTAGGAAAGATTTAAAGCTACAAAAGATAGGTGTTAAGTTGACACTCTGCATAAAGTGTCTATATTTCTTTTTATTTGCAAAATTCCTAATGTAGCTCTTAGTTTATAACCAAGTACTCAGTATAACTTTGCTTATTAATACCAGTACTTAAGGAGATAGAACTTTATAATTTTTCAGTAAGGAAATTGTGCCTTTATCACAAAGATTGCAACCATAAAATTACGTTTTATAAAGAGATAACAAATAGATTTCAGAATCACTTATCTGCATTTATGAAGTGCACTATGAAATCAGGGAGTACATTTTTCAGGAACATAGATCTTTCTTAAAATTTTATTATATGCTGGCATTTTTAAGCTTTTCAGGATGCAAGAGAACTAAATTTATGTATCACATAATCTCAGACTATAAAGAAAAATAATTAGAAGTACTTTTAAAAATTGTTAACATAAAAATAAAAATCTCTAAATGATAACTCAGCATCTCTAGATTTATTGGAACTGTTGTTCATAGGGTTTGTATTTTTAGGTTATTTTAAAAGTTTAATTAAGCTACAGGTACTTGAATTTTTTTTTTTTATTCAACATAGCAATATAGAAACACAAGTATTCTTACCATATGATTGTTCCATTCTTGATATATAATCAATAACTCACAATAACATCACGTAGTTGTATATTCATCATCATGATCATTTCTTAGAACATTTGCATCAATTCAGAAAAAGAAATAAAAAGAAAACAGAAAAAAATTCATGTATACCATACCCCTTACCCCTCCCCTTCACTGATCACTAGCATTTTAATCTACTAAATTTATTTTAACATTAGTTGGGTACTTGAATTTAATATTAAATATGAATTTGATATTTGATATCTTCATATTTTTGTAGATGAATAGCTTTGACCTTTTTCTCCTCATGATATATTGTATTACTAGTTGTTTCATACGCTGTGCTGACCATAAATCTACTCTCCAAAGGACTGTCAATTTAGGACTCGTATTACTTTTCAAAGAAAAAGATGTATTGTTTGACAATCTCTTTGTCTTTCTCTTCTCTCTATATGCTTGTGCATGTGTATGTACAGAGCAAGATTTGAACTTCTCTGTTCTCCACTTTTTAATAAATGTATAGAAGCAATCAGAGAACTTTTAGAACAAAGTGGATTTACAACAGACGATATCAATAAGGTAATCCTTAAAAAAAATTTTTTTTTGTATACTGTATGGTAGAGTCACAGTTCATTCTTTTTCCATGTGAGTAGACTGTTATTGCAGCACCATTTATTGAATTTTTGTTTGTTTTTGTTTCTTTTGCTTGTTTGTTTTGTTTTTGGGAAGTGTGTGGGCTGGGAATCCTACCCGGACCTCCCGCATGGCAGGCGAGAATAGTTTCAGACTTGGTATTTAGGAAATAGCCTTTTGATACTGAAAGAATATTTTTATTTTCTGAGTTTGTGTTAATGAGTAAGGAAATTAATTAAATTTTTATTAAAGACAGTGGTGTACTCATAATTACATATATTCAGCATATTCCAGTATATGTTTTTCTTTTTTTTATTAGAGAAGTTGTAGGTTTATAGAGAAATCACACAGAAAATACAGAGTTCCCTTATATCATCCTGTTACATACATTTTTCCTATTAGAAACACCTTGCATTAGTGTGGTGCCTTTGTTACTGTTGAAACAATATAACTATAATTATACCATTAACTATGGTCCATAGTTGAAAATTCATTGTATGTGTTATACAGTCCTGTGGTTTTTTTTTAATGTTTATTCTAATAACATACAACCTAAAATTTCCCCTTTTAACCACACTCAAATATTTAATTCAGTGGTGTCAATTACATTCACAATGTTATGCTGTAACAACCATTACCAAAACTTTTCCTTCACCCGAAACAGAAACTATACCAATTAATTATTAACTCCCTATTCCCGACATCCATCCCAACACCTGATAATCTATATTCTAGTTTCTGACTCTATGAAGTTGCTTATTCTGATTCATTTCAGTAGCTCATTACTGTATTAGTCCTTTTGTGTCTGGTCTGTTACAGTCACATATAATGTCTTCAGGGTTCATCCGTGTTGTCACATGTATCAGAACTTTGTTCTGTTTGTCGCTGACTAATATTTCATGATATGTATGTATGACATTTTATTTATCCGTTAATTGATGAACACTCGTGTTACTTCCATCTTTTGGTAATTATGAATTAATGCCACTATGAACATCAGCATGCAAGTGTATTCACATTCCTGCTTTCAGTTCTTTGGGGTATTTACCTAGAAATAGGATTGTGGGGGTCTTGTAATTCTGTACTTAACTTTCTGAGGAACTGCCAAACTGTTTTCTACAGGCGGTGGTAACATTTTACATTCCCACTAACAAGGAATGAGTATTCTTATTTCTCTACATCCTCTCCAGCACCTGTAATTTTCCACTTTTTAAATAGTAACCATTCCACTGGGTGTGAAATAGTATCTCATTGTGGTTTTGATTTACATTTCCCTGAGATCTAATGAGGTTGAGCATCTTTTCATGAGCTTATTGGCCATTTGTATTTTTTCTTTGAAGAAATGTTTACTCAGGTTTTTTGCCCATTTTGTAACTGGAATATTCTTTTGTTGTCAAGTTGGGAAAGTTCTTTATATATTACAAATCTTAATCCCTTATTGAATATGATTTTCCAAATATTTTCTCCCAATGGGTAAGTTGTCATTTTACTTTCTTGGTAGAATCCTTTGATACACAAAAGTTTAATTTCGATTGTTTCAGGTATCTATTTTTTCTTTTGTAGCTCCTGCTTTTGATGTAAAGTCTAAGAAACCATTGCCTAACACAAGGACCAAAAGATTCTTCCCTATGTTTTCTTCTAGTTTCATACTTTTGGTACCTATATTTAGGTCTTTGATCCATTTCCAGTTAATTTTTGTATATGGTATGGGTTAAGTTCCATCTTCATTCTTTTGCATATGACTGTTCACTCTCAGCATCCTTTGTTGAAGAGACTGTTCTTTCCCCATTCACTCGATTTGGTAGACTTACCAAAAATCAGTTGTCTGTAGGTATGAGGGTTTATTTCTGAGCTCTCAGTTCAATGCTTTTGATCTGTATGTCTGTCCTTGTGCCAATACCAGCTGTTTTGACTACTGTGGTTTTGTAAAAAGTTTTCAGATCAGGAAGTGTGAGTCCTCCAATTTCATTTTTCTTTTTCAGGATGGCTTTGATTATTCGGGACCCCTTATCCTTCTGTATAAATTTGGTGACCAACTTTTCCATTTCTGCAAAGAAAACTGTTAGTCTTTCATTGGAATTGCGTTGAATCTGTAAAGCACTTTGGTAGATTTGACATTTTCACAATATTTATTATTCCAAACCACGAACACGGAATATCTTCTTAGCTTTATTTTAGCGATGTTTTGTCCTTTTTTTTGGTATGTCCTTTATATCCTTGATTACACTTATTCTTAGGTGTGTGATTTTTTTTAGTTACTATTGTAAATGGTATTTTTTTCTTGATTTCCTCTTCAGATTGTTCAATACTTAGAGTATAGAAACGTTACTCTGACTTTTGCATTTTGATCCTGTAGCTTGCCACTCTGTTGAATACATTAATTAATTCTATTAGCTTTGTTGTGGATTTTTCAGGATTTTCTCTATATAGGCTTGGGTTACCTGCAAATGGTGAAAATTTTATTTCTTTTCCAATTTGGATGCTTTTATTTCTTTTTCTTGTCTAACTGTTCTGGCTTGAACTTCTAGCACAATGTTGAATAACAGTGGTGACACTGGGCATCCTTATCTGTTCAAAATATTAGAGGGAAAAAGGTTTTAGTTTTTCACTCTTGAGTGTGATGTTAGCTGTGGGGTTTTTTATCTATGCCCTTTATCATGTTGAGAAAGTTTCCTTCTATTCCTAGTGCTCTTAAGTGTTTTCATCAAAGAGGTGCTGGATTTTGTCAAATGCTTTTCTGCATTAATTGAGATGATCATGTGTTGTTTTTTCCCCCTTCATTATTGCATCTATTTTCTTGTGCTATGTCTTAAAAGGGAAATAGACCAGAGATAATTTTATTGCTGACACCTTGGTCATTTGTTTAGTTCTTTCCCCCTAAAGCAAAGTACTTTAAGAGTACAAAATACTCTTAAAGAGTACAAAGTATTTTTAGGTTTATTTCTTATGATAGATTGTCATGATAAAATTATCGGGTCAAAGATAATAAATAGTGTAAGGTTATTTTTACCTCAAGTTACTTTTCAAAAGAGTTAAATTACTTAGTATTCCCAGTGCAACACATCAGAATATACATTTAACTTTAACCTTGCTGACATTGAGTTTTAGCATTTAACAATGAATTTTCAGTTAAGTAGTTGAAAAAGATATCATTTCACTTAATATATCTTTGGTTATTAGAAGATTGATTGTTTTTTCACGTTTATTTAATTTTGTATTTTCTTTGTGCAAATTTCAGTCTCTCCCTCTTTAATATTTTAAATCTTAGTGTTTAAAGAAATTATTTATGTAAATGCTGTGTATAATTAGAATAATAACTAGTTGCTACAATCTTTTTGAAAGGCTTACAGTTTGCTATTTAATTTTGGTCCTGTTAGAGGACCAAATTTAGAGGCGTTTCATAGGCAGAACTTTCCTTTTGTTCATTCATTTAGTACCTGAAACCTATCTGTCTGTTACTCTGTTTTCTTCAGATGTTTCTAAAGTTTATAAATCCCATCTTTGTTCAGGTGTGTGATAAATATTTGATACTATTTTATTTTCATTTGTCTGTAGTTCAGAGGTTTTCATATTTTTACTATTTTGATGAATGTGTATGATGGAATTCTTTTTTTCCCCCCTTCAATTTAGTTCAGCAAATTTTTTTGAACATTAACAGTGTTCTAAGCAGTGTTCCAAGCAGTGTGCTAGGTGCTTGGGGGAGGGGGTGGATCATAAAGAATAAGGCATGTCGCACAGTGTCAGCAAGGCAGTGGTAGGAAAGGAATGGACTTGGAGACAGGCGCACCTGAGTCAGAACCCTTGTTGTGCTAATTGTTCCGGACTAGGCAAATTCATTTGTCTGAGACTTGCTTTTCTCTTTTTAAAAAAAGGTGATGATACTTATCTTGTAAGTAAATATTAAATAAGCATAACTAACTCCATGGACTTGATCTCAGAATTAAATAACATCTGTAGCATGGTGTGTGGCATATTTTGGTGATCAATTAACGTAGGTTCCCTTCCGTTATTAAGTGATCATAGATCCCTCACATTTGGATATCACAAATAGTGTATTTTCCAGTTGCTTGAATTGAGCCAAGTATAGTTTTAGGATGAAGAATGTTATTAAGGGTTCCCGCTACAGATATTCCCAAGGCTTTGGGGAGCCTAAAAATATAAAGACACTTCAGCATGTTGGCTTTGCTGCAGCAATAAACAAACCCCAAATCGCAGTGGTTTTCTATAGTAAACTGTTTTTCTCAGTTATCTTACAAATGGCCAGCACATTAGCTCTTTTCCATTTGCTTTTCATTCCTGGACCCAGGCTGAGTTTGGACTTCAGGAGAGAATCGGGCTGAGGTTGGCATTTGTAAGCACAAATTCAGAGCGTGAGCCTGGATGGATGAGCTCACCTACAGAGGAGGTATCACTGCAATGGGGAGGAAGCCCAGGGCTCAGGACATGACAAGCAGAGAAGGGATACTAGCCCAGGGGATTGAGAAGTGGCAGTGAGCAAAGGGGAGATAAGGAACACAAACAACAGTGCTCTAATGAGGGAGGGAAAGAGCAACTGCCCTGAAATCCGAGAATCCGGTCATATGAGTCCGAGGGTTGACTGTGGGCATGGCCTCATGGGAGTGGTCGGTCCAAGCAGTTGTTTGTGACATGGAGGTGATTATCTGTATTGATTTGCTAAATGCTGCCAGAATGCAATATACCAGAAATGGAATGGTTTTAAAAAGGGAATATATTAAGTTACAAGTTTAACAGTTCTAAGGCCATAAAAATGTCCAACCTAAGGCACCGAGAGAAAGATATCTTGCTCAAGGAAGGCTGATGTCTGTCACATGGGAAAGCATGTAGCAGGTATCTGCCTGTCGTTGTTCCTCATTCCATTGTTTTCAACCTCTGATACTAGCACTTTCCTCTCTCAGAATCTGTTGGCTTCACCTAGCTTCCCTAGGACACAAAAACAATTCTGAATTCTGGCTTGCTTAGCATCTCAAGGCATATGACAGTATCTTCTGAACTCTGTATCTCCAGACATCTGTCTAGGCGTCTGCTGCCTCTGTTGGCGCTCCAAGCATCTCCACATGTCTGTGTCTTTGTTGGCTCTGAAGCAACTGTGTTTTCTCCGAAATGTCTCCCCTTTTAAAGAACTCTGGTAAACTAATCAGGACCGACTTGAATGGGTGGAGTCATATCTCCATCTACTCAAAAGATTACACCCTAAACAATAGGTCTTGCCCCACAAGATTGGTTTAGGAAAAGAGCATGTCTTTTCTGGGGTACATGACAGCTTCAAACCGGCACAGCATCTCACTGCAGTTGAATACAGAATATAAGGCAAGATTGGAGACAGTGGCTATAGACAGCTCTCTTTAGAGTACTGCTAGAAGAACAGCAAGAAAATGGGAGTAGCTGGAGAGGGCTGGGTTATTAGTGGTGGGCTATGTCATCTGTAAGTGGTGATACTATAATAAGTGCCTCAAAAATAAGTAATTTTTGTTATCACTGGGTCTCCCCCCTTCTTTTATTATGGAAAAGCTGTTGGTATTTTACCAACAAAATGATTACTGATAGTTTGAAATAGTTTCCCTTTATCATATGAAAAAACCTTTCTCTTCTTCCTATTTTTAAAAGTTTATATATGAAATAGGTTGTCTTAGTTTGAGCAGATGTCACATATAACAGTGTGTTGACTTAAACAACAGGGATTTATTTGTTCACAGTTTTGATACTGTAAGTCTGTGTTAATTTGCAAGCTGCCAGAATGCGATACACCAGAACTAGAATGGCTTTTAAAAGGGGAAATTTAATAAATTACCAGTTTACAGTTCTAAGGCAATGAAAATGCCCAAATTAAAGCACCAGCAAGAGGTTACCTTAATTCAAGGAAGGTCCATGGGTTAGGAACACCTTTGTAGTCTGGGTAGTCATGTAACTAGCATCTGCCTCTCCAGGTTCTGGCTTGCTTAACGTCTCATGGCAACATCTGCTGGGTTTTAAGCATCTCCAGGCATCCCTGTTCTCCACGTATCCACATCTGTGTCAGCTCTGCTGTGAAGTTTATGTCAGCTCTAAGGCTTCTGTCATTTCTCTAGACTCTCATTTCTGAGGTTTCTCTAAAATGTTTCCTCTTTTAAAGGACTCCAGTAATGGATGGAGTCACATCTCTATCTAATGAAAAGTTAATACCCACAATTGGGCACACTGCATCTCCATAGAGATAATCTAATCAAAAATCCTAGCCTACATTATTGGATCAGGATTGAAAGAAACAGCTGCCTCAACAAGATTGAATCAGGATTAAAACATGGCTTTTCTAGGGTACATAATAGATTCAAACTGGCACAAAATCTAAAATCAAGATAACAGTAAGACTTGCTTTCTCCTGGGGTTATATTTTGGTACTGGCTTCTGACACTACTTGGAGTTCCTTGGCTTGTAGATCTGCCTCCCATCACATGGCAGTGTCCTCGGCTTTTTCAGTTCTATAACTTCTGGGATCTCTTTATAATGCACCCAGTAATCTGGATTAAGATCTATACTGTTACTAAAATTAACATCTTCAAAAGGTCTTATTTACAATGGGTTCACACCCACGGGGATTAAGTTTTAAGAATATGTGTTTGTTAGAGGTATATAACTCAACCTACCATAGAGATATTGAGTTTTTTGTTTGTTTTTCTAACCTAGGTTTATTCAGTACAATTTGCTCATTCTACACAAAAGAATATGCTTCAAAGTTGCTAAAATGCTTCAAGGTTACAAAACTCAAAACAGAAACTTTATAGTCCTGACTGTACAGTAAAAGCCAAAAAGCAATGTACGCTTTGCAGAGGTAACCTGCAAGACCACCAGGACCGACAGCTGCAGTAGGTGGCTCTGTGGTGACCCTGCTGAGCTTGCTCTCAGGTTGCTTGCCAATTTCAGAGAAAGGGAAGTGTAGGGTATGCGCACAAGCACAAATAAGGAACAATTCACACCAGGAAATGCGGGGCAAGGGAGGGGCTATTCTTGGAGAATTCTGACCCTAGGTTTTGGAAGGGTACTTGAAGCAGAGGGCCTCTGGACAGGGCCAACAGGAAGGGCAGCTGCATAAATGCTCACCCATGTTCCCCAAAGGCCCCAGGGGGCATGGCCAGGTCACCAGGTTGTCCTAGGTCCTTTGGGGAAAGGAGAAATGTGCCCAGATGGGGGCAGCACGGCCACCTTGCAACTTTGTTTGCCATATCTATTGGCTCTGCCCCTGAACTACTACTCTCTCCACAATCGGAACTAGTGAGCCTTCTAGCTAGAACCACCAGAGGGCTTTTTTATAAGGTGCAACTCCAAAGCCACACTCCTGCGGGCTAAAATCAGCCTTCACAGGAAATGTTTCAATTGCTGCCTTAGAAGCCTGCCTCTGAGTTAGGGATTTCCTTTCCTCCCTGTGCCAATTTGAAAGTATTTCTGTACCCTGGAAAAGCCGTGTTTTAATCATAATCAATCTTGTGGGAGCAACGGTTTCTTCTAATCCCTATTTAATATGCTAGAAACTTGATTAGGTTGTCTCCACAAAGATGTGGCTCGATCAGTTGTGGGTATTAGACTTGTTTAGATGAAACCATGTCTCCACCCATTTTTTTGGAGAGAATGCCTTTTGAGAACCACCAGAAAGCCATAGCAGAGCCAAGTGGAGCCATGAGGCCTAGAGAATCACAGAGCCCACCAGCCATTAACCTTTGGAGATTCTGGGAGAACGATGGGAGAATGATGGGAGAATGAGGAGAATGCCACAGAACCATAAGGCAGAGTGTGCCAGCCAGCGACTTGGAGATGAAGAAGGAAGACGCCTCCCTTAGAGCTTCATGAAACAAGAGGCCTGGAGAGAAAGCCATGTTCACCATGTGCCCTTCCAGCTGAGAGAGAAATGCTGAACATCATCGGCCTTCTTGAACTAATGTGTCTTTCCCTGGATGCCTTAGATTGGACATTTCTGTAGACTTGCTTTAATTGGGACATTTTTTTCAGCCTTAGGACTGTAAGCTAACAACTTATTAAATTCCCCTTTTTAAAAGCCATTCCATTTCTGATATATTGCATTCCAGGGGCTAGCGAACCAGAACAGATTTTGGTACCAAGAGTGGGGTGTTGCTGAGGTTTGCAAATACCAAACATGTTGGAATGGCTTTTTTTCCGGTGGGGGGTGGGGTGTATGGTCCAGGAATTGAACCTGGGTCTCCCACATGGAAGGTGAGCATTCTAACCACTGAACTACCCATGTACCCTTGGAATGGCTTTTTAAATGAATAAGAGGAAGATTTTGGAGGAGTTGTGAGGAGCTTGATAGAGAAGGCGTAGAATGCTTTGAAGAGAATTATTGGTAGAAATATGGACTCTAAAGACACTTCTGATAAGGTCTTAGACAGAAATGAGGCATGTATTACAGACCGAAAGGAAGGTTAGCTTTGTTTTAAAGTGGCAGAAAATCTGGCAAAATTGGCTAATGGCTTTGGCTGGAAAACAGATTTTAAAAGTCATAAATTTAGCAGAAGAGATTTCCATATTAAATGTGGAAAGTGCAGCCTGGTTTCTCCTTGTAGCTTATAGTGAAATGCGGCAAGAGAGAGATAAGCTGAAAACTGAACTCTTGGGTACAAAGAAACCAGAAATTGATGTTCTGGAAAATTCTGAGCTTCCAGGAGGGAAGACTCCAGAGATGTATCTCCACCCATTCCACATGAGTCTTGATTAGTTTACTGGGATCCTATAAAAGAAGAGATATTTTTTAGAGAGAATAACTTTTTAAAAGCCATTCTATTTAAGGTATATTGCATTCCAGCAGCTAACAAACTAGAACACTACTCTCCTCCCTTGGCTATAAAAGTGACAAAACTTAATTGGATGGGATATAAGTTTCAGGGCATGAGGAGTTTCTGCAGTCCTGCTTTATCATGAGAAGTTGGAGCAGGAGTGGCCAGTAATAATATTAAGCACAAAATCTTTACAGGCGTGGTTTGTTCTAAGGCAAAATTCTCCTCTGGCTGTGGACCTGTGAAACTTAGAACAACTTATCTGCTTCGAGTTTACAAAGGAGGGACAGTCATTGGATGAGCATTCCCATTGCCTTAGGGAGAAGCTGGAAGGAAAACAAGGGAACTGGACCCAAACAATTCCAAAACCCTATAGGTCATACTTCATTAGATTTCAAGGTCTGAGAGTCAGGTACAGAGAGACATTTTATACTCTGGGCTTGAGAGTGTGGCAGTTCCACACTTTAGAAGGACTTACACAACAGCCCTGCTCTCTCCAAACACTGGGATGAGGGTTTTAACATATCCAAGTATTGGGGTAATTATCTTGTTCTCGGCCCCACTTCCTTCAAGCTTCGGAGTGACACCCAGACTCTGCCATCACTGGGGCACAGGCTCAACCCCAGGCTTTTCAAGTCCCTGGGAACTATGCTTTACTGTGTCTGAAACCTGGGGCATCAAAACTTCCTGAAAATGGGATGGCCAGACTCCCCTATATAAACTTTGGGGCAAACACACCCTTTCCACATGCATGGGTGGATCTTCTCTTCTGGCTTGAGGTATCTTAGCTCCAGACCTTGGCTTCCATGTTTCTGCCTTTAAAGTCACTTTTCCTTCAGTCTGTCCTTTTTAGTCTAGGCTGGCATGGTTCCATTTATAAAGATTCCACAATAAACTCGTCATTTTCCATTTACCATATAGGAATCCCAGCTCTCATACAACAGGACTTCCTACAGATCCATTCTGGCTAACTCCATTTCCAGTCCTGACTTGTCCTGACGTGGCTGATTATTTAAATCCTCACATGGGGCTCTATTCCTTGGGGACTCGCTGTCTGGAAACTTAGAATTTTCCAAGCCATCAGTTTCTGGTTTCTTTATTCTTAAGAGTTTAGTTCTCAGTTTATCCCTTTCCTCCCGCCTTTTACTTTAAGCTGCAAGGAGAAGCCATGCTGCATTTTTCCACATTTTATTTGAAAGTCTGTTCCGCTGAATATCCCAGCTTGTTGCTTTCAATTCTCCCTTTGATCCAAGACCAGTACTCAATTTTGTCAAATTCTCTGCCACTTTAAAACAAGGGCCACATTCCTTCCAGTTTGCACCAACACAATCATCATTTCCATCTAAGGCCTATCTAGAAGTACCTTTAGAATCCTTATTTCTACCAACAGTCTCTTGAAAGCAACTAGGCCTTTTTTTATCAAGGTCGTCACAGTTTTTCCAAAATCTTCCCTTTATCCATTTATAAAGCCATTCCAGCATTTTTGGTATTTGTAAATCACAGCACCTCGCTTCTCCAATATCAAAATCTGTTTCAGTTTGCTAAAGTTGCCGGAATGCAATATACTAAGAATGGATTAGCTTTTTCAATAGTTACAAATTTACAGTTCTAAGACCATGAAAGTGTCCAAATTAATGTATCAGCTGAAGAAAGGCCACTGTCATGCAGGGTTACCATGTCACATGGAAAGGCACCTGCTCGTCTTTTGTTCCTGGGTTCCATTGCTTTTAGGTTCCTTGTATCCTTGCTTCTCCAGGGCATGTCTTTCTCTCTGTGTCCTTCACTTGACTTCCTCTCTCTGTTTGCAATGTCTATCTTTCTGTGTTTTCTATCTTTATTTCCTTCATAGAGGACTCCAATATTAACTATTAACAACATAGACTTTTCTTGCGTATATAACTTTTCAAACCAGCATACACCAGTAAGATGATCTTATGATTTTCTTCATTTCTTTTAAAGTTAATGTGACGCAGTATTAATAATTTCCCAATTTGGAACTATCCTGGTATTCCTGAGATATAGACCTTACTTAGTTTTGAAGAAATTTTCTTTTAGCATATTATTTTTCTGTGGTAATTCATTTGTAATTGTCACATTGTTTCTGCTGAGTTAGAAATAATGGCTCCTTCATGTTTCTCTCACCAAACACTTAAAAGGAGAATAATATTCCTGGTTGCATTGGAAAAAGAAGTGCCTTTGCTGCTTGCCTCTACTCTCATCCCAGAATAATGAGTTGTCAGTGGTCCTCCTTCTCAACAGTGCTTCTATTTTGGGAGAATCAAAGACAGAAGGTTGAGTTTTAAATTTCATCTAAACAAGATGCATGTTGTAGGCTGAGCACAGCAGGCCTGTCCTCACCTGAGCTCAGTCCTTTTATAATGTCTCTCCTCAACTCCCTCCTTCAGTCCATCAATCATGTCCTGCCCCTTAATGGCCTGTCCCTTAAAAGGTTGAAACATCATAAACATTACTTTATCTCTCTCTTCTTTTTGGAAAGCTCCTGAGACAACACTTAAAGAAATAGGAGGTTTAATCCTTTTTGGCTCAAGTGTCTGAACTTAAAAAATGACAAAATGCCACAATATATCTGGCTCCTTCACTCAAAACAGTACTTCCTAAACCAGAACACCTAGGACTTCTTACTTTTCCTTTTTCCTAGGTGACATCTGATACCTGACATTCTTCAGAAATTACAAGCTAATACTAACTTTCTTCATAGCCTAAGACTCGAGAATATGAGAATGATTACGAACTCCAGTTGCTGTAGGTGCCAGGCATGGAACTAAGTGAAGTTGTCTGAGTACAGGAGAAAATAACTCTCCAGAAATTTCAATTGAACTAAGTGTAAACATATAAAGATACAAATATCTGATACTTTCTTTTAAATTACAAGTTAGAAAAAATACAAATTGACAAAAAGAAATATTTAACTATTAATATTTCTTTCAGAACTTATTTCTCCTTGATTTGGAACCTAAAATGCCTTTTCTTCCACACCAGGATATCATTGACAGGCTTTTCTTTTGAGTTTATATGGTTGCTGTAGGATTCAGCCTTAAACCTTTACAGTAGGAACAACATTTTATTTCCATTTTCATAATGGAAAACATCTGCTCGTAAATTATGTTCCTTTAAACAATTTTGGAACCTTTTCCAAGTTTTTTATTTGTTTTTAATTTTAGCATAAACACTTCAAAGAATTCTGAGGTCAAGCTTTAGTGCCTTAATTAAGGGAATATAATTTTAAGCTATCACTTTCATTTCTGTAAATTAAGTTCAGTTTAAGAAAGTGTATGAAGTCCTTTGTCAAGTGAGTTTCCCCAAAATATTATTTCTCTAGGAATGAGCAAATCAAAACCTCTTTTTGTGCAACTACATGAGAATGCCTATGCAGAGATATGTTTATAGTCCTTCTAGGGATTATAATATCAATCAAAAAGCCTAAGTTTGATCCAGTCATATCTGATGAACTGATGCTGAGGTTTTCCTACAGAAGATATGGAAAAAAGTCCATTTCTTTCTAGCACACTAAATATCTAAAGCACTGGCTTCACAGCCATGCAGTACAGCAGGCTCACTCTACTGCAGATTCTATTTGTCAAGCAAAGTATTGAACTGACTGTGGTTCACTTCAGAAGCATGCACCCATTTGAGCATATTGACTCCTTCCTTGATGTGTGTCCATTTTGTTGTTTTAGCACAAAACAGTTTTTAATAAAACATGCCATGAATGGGCTTAAGTTATACATCAGTGCAAAATGTCAGCACCCTGGAGTTAAATTTCCTACCAAGTCCAACATCAGCATACTCTGTCACACTTAGATAGAGAGATGGGTGTGTAAATGAAATTTAGGATTCCTTCTCACAAAAATAAGTAGATTATGGATAAAGTATCTGTTGTGAATACCATATCTAATAAAGTTCTTTGGCTATATGAAAATTTTCTTTAATAACCAACTAGGAGGTATTGTTTTTTTCTATTCTCATTAGTTACCCTAGAAAGTACATAAATGATTTATTTTTTCCTGGTATTTGTGCTATAATTTCTTATCCATATTTTCAACCTGCTGAGCAGAAGCATATCTTTTTAGACATATTTGCAAATGATAATTTATTTCCTGGCATACCATATTTTCTGTTTTTTTAACATGGGCAAGCACCGGAAATCGAACCCAGGTCCTTGCCTGCAGCATTCTTGCCTGCTGAGCCACTGTGGCCCGCCCACCATATTTTCTATTTTCAATATCACATCTTGAGTACAAGTGTCTCAGTCTCTGTCAAAGCTTGAAATGCTCATGTAATTTTTTTTTACTTAATACATAGCTAGTGTTCACAGAAGCATCATTTAATTTGTTTCATTCCAAACCAAACTCTGTGAAAATGTGTATTTTCCTCAGTTTTTTATGTTTTCCATCATATATCTGTTCCATTTTCTGGTAATATTTCTTACCACGATTTTTCTTTTATAGTAGTGACTTAGTTATAGTAATTAAACATAGACACACTTGTGTTTACATATTGGAAGGAATATTCTTCACATTAAAAAAGAAATTGCTCCCTACCATTTTTTCATGAAATCCACAGTCCTCTTAATCTGTATTTCATTCTGCTACTTAGATTGAGAGATGGGTTTATCAAATGTTTCACATTCAGCCATTTCCTCTAAGGAAATCAGCAGCACAAGTGTGATTATAATGGGCACTGCACCCTGGCTGGTGAGGCCCGCAGGAGGTGGTGGTGGGCCTGCTGCAGACAGGCCGTAAGCTGTCCTGGTCCCAGAGTCATTGTGCTCTCTGTGTGTGGCCCACTCAGGGCAGTCCCACTCAGAAACATGAGCCAGCGCTGTCACAGCCTTGGGCTTCTTCAGAGGCTCCCATAATCTGGATTATTTAATAAGATTTTCTGATGTTTAAGGGTTAGTAACTAATTTCCAACTTTGTTTTTATGTGCTGAATTTTAAGCTATGTACAGGAAAGATATAAATACTTAAATTTTTGGAAGCATCTAGCCTACAGTGCTATTTTAGCCATTCTGTGCATCTGAACAAATAATTTTTTAAAAGTTAAATGAAATGTGAAATTATTTTTTAATGAGACAGCAAATTTAACATTCTAAAATGTTGCTACCTAACTAGGAAAAATAATAGTTCTTTCTTTACAGTTCACAACCATACTTCTTTAGACCCTGTACCAGATGAAATACTCTAAGCTCTGATTTTGTTTGGTTTTTTTTTAGATAATTTTTACTTAAAAATGCAGTACACTGACCAAGCAAAAACTTCCCCCCTCTTCTTCCTCTATCCCTTGGTAACCTGTAATCTATTTTCTTTTTCTGTGTATTTGCTATTACTACATGTCTCTTCAAAGGGAAAGATAAAATATTTGTCCTTATTTCACTCAGTGTGTTTTCAATGATCTTCACGTTGTAGTATCTCAGAATTTCATTCCTTAAGGCTGAATAACATTCCATTGTATGTACCACATTTTGTTTATCCTTTTGTTGATGGATGCTTTTGTTTCTGCTGTTTTCCAGTTTTGAAAACGCTGCTATAAACAGTGGTATGCAAGTGTCTGTTTCAGATACTGTTTTTACTTTCTTTGGGGATATACCTAGGAATGGAATTGTCAGTCGCATTGTAATTCTATGTTTAACTTTTTAAGGAACTACCATATTGCTTTCCACAGTGGCTGAACCATTTTACATTCTCACAATGTACTGGAGTTCAGATTTCACTGCATCCTCTTTTGTTATTTTCCATCTTTTTTCATAATAGCCATTCTAGTTGAGTATGAGGTGAGATCTTATTGTGGTTTTGATTGCAGTTACCTAATGGCTGATAATGTTAAGCATCTTTAGATATGTTTATTAGCCTCCTTGGGAAAATGTCTTTTTGAGTCCTTTGCCCATGGATTATCTTTTTGTTGTGGTGTTATAAAAATTCTTTATGTATACTTGATACTAAGCCATTATTAGACATTTGGTTTGTAACTCTTTTCTCCCACTCTGTAGGATATCTTTTGTTTCTTTTTTTTTTAATATAACTGTTTATTTAAGTTTAAAAACAAAAAAAAAATAGATTTATTCCCACACTATACAGTCCATCCAAAGTGTGCAACCATTGACTCGCTTTATAATCACAGCGTTTCACATTCATCATCACAATCAATTTGAGAACATTCTCATTGCTTCAAAAAGAAAAATCCCATAGCCCTTATAACCCCTTCATATTGGCACTTAGCATTGGTGTGGTATCTTTATTACAACTAATGAAAGAATTTTATAATATCACTGTTAACTGTAATCTATAGTTTGCATTAGTCATATTTTCCCATATACCACTTTATTATTAAGGCTTTGTGATAGTGATGTATATTTATTCTAGTTCATGTAAGAACATACTTATATTTGTACTAATAACCGCAGTCATCATCCACAACAGGATTCGCTGTGTTGCACATTCCCATGTTTTATCCTCTAGCATTCCTTCTAGTGACATACACGACCCTATACTTGCCTTTCAACTGTAATCACAACCATAATTCAGCACTGTTAATTACACCAATAATAATGTGTTAACCATCGGCACTACCACTTCCCAAACCTTTACAATAAACCTGAATAGAAATTCTGCACAAATTAAGCATCTGCTCCCCATCCTGTACCCTGGTAACATATGTTGTAATTCTAACTCTGAGGTTTTTTGTTACAGTTAGTTCATATCAGTGAGATCATATAATATTTGTCCTCTTGTGTCTGGCTTATTTCACTCAACATAATGTCCTCAAGGTTCATCCATGGTGTTGCATTCATCAGGATTTCATTCCTTCTTATAGCTGAATAATATTTCATTGTATGGAGATACCACATTTTGTTTTTATGCATTCATCTGTTGATGGACACTTGGGTTGCTTCAGTCTTTTGGAAGATTTGAATAATGCTACTTATGAACATTGGTGTGCAAAAACCTGTTTTGAGTTCCTGCTTTCAGTTCTTCTGGGTATGTAGCTAGTAGCAAGGTAGCCAGATCATATAGCAGTTACATATCAGCTTCCTAAGGAACTGCCTAACTGTTTTCCACAGCTGCAGCACTATTCTACGTTCCTGCCAGCACTGAATAAGTGTTTTTATTTCTCTACAGCCTCTCTAACACTTGTAGTTTTATGTTTTTTTGATAGTGGCCATTCTAGTAGGTGGGAAATGATATATCATGGTTTTGATTTGCATTTCCATTATAGGTACTGATGTTGAGAACTTGTCATGTGCTTTTTTAGCCTTTGGTGTTTCCTCCTTGAAAAATGTCCATTCAAGTCTTGGGCCTGTTTTTTTGTTTGTTTGTTTGTTTGTTTATTGATAACTCTTCACACACCTATATTCTATACATTGTGTATAATCAGTGGCTCACAATATCATCACATAGTTGTGTATTCATTGGCATGTTCATTTTTTAGAACATTTGCATCATTACAGAAAACGAAATAAAATGGAAAAAAATCACACATACCATACCCCTTACCCCTCTCTCTCTCATTAACCACTAGTATTTCCGTCTACCCAATTTATTTTTACCCTTTGACCCTCCTATTATTTATTTACTCTTTATCTATATATTTTCTCATCTGTCCATACCCTGGATAAAAGGAGCAGCAGACACAAGGTTTTCACAATCACACAGTCACATTATGAAAGTTACAGCTTTATACAGTTGTGTTCAAGAATCAAGTCTACACTAACAGTCACCCCCAAGAGAGCCTCTTTTGTTGCTCAGATGTGGCCTCTTTCTCCAGCCAACACAACAAGCAATCTCACCACCCTCCCCCTGTCTACGTGGGACATGACTCCCAGGAGTGTGGACCTTTCTGGCAAAGTGGGACAGAAATCCTAGAATGAGCTGAGACTCAGCCTCAAGGGATTGAGAAAAACTCTAGAATGAGCTGAGAGCCAGCATCAAGAGATTGAGAAAACCTTCTAGATGAAAAGAGGGAAGAGTGAAATGAGACCAAGTGTCAATGGCTGAGAGATTCCAGAGTCAAGAGGTTATCCTGGAGGTTATTCTTACGCATTGAGTAGATATCACCTTGTTATTCAAGATGTAATGGAGAGGCTGGAGGGAACTGCCTGGAAATGTAGAGCTGTGTTCCAGTAGCCATGTTTCTTGAGGATGATTGAATAATGATACAGCTTTCACAATGTGACTGTGTGATTTTGAAAACATTGTCTGATGCTCCTTTTATCTACCTTGTCAACAGATGAGTAGAACATATGGAATAAAAATAAATAATAGGGGGAACAAATGTTAAACTTAGTTTGAAATGCTAGTGATCAATGAAAGTGAGGGGTAAGAGGTATGGTGGGTATAATCTTTTTTCTTTTTTTTCTGTTTTCATTTTATTTCTTTTTCTATTGTCTTTTTATTTCTTTTTCTGAATGGATGCAAATATTCTAAGAAATGATGAATATGCAACTAAGTGATGATATTGTGAATTACTGATTATCTATGTTAATGTTTTATTAAGTTTGTTAAATTTTTTTAAATTAATAAATAAATTTTTAAAAAAAAGAATCAAGGTTATTGGAGCACATTTCAGCAGTTTCAGGTACTTCCCTTCAGCCATTCCAATACACCAGAAACTAAAAAGGAATATCTATATAATGCATAAGAATAACCTCCAGGATAACCTCTCCACTCTGTTTGAAATCTCTCAACTACTGAAACTTTATTTTGTCTCATTTCTCTCTTCCCCCTTTTGGTCAAGAAGGCTTTCTCAGGCCCTTGATGCTGGGTCATGGCTCATCCTGGGAGTACTGTCCCATATTGCCAGGGAGATGTACACCCCTGGGAGTCATGTCCCACATATGTGGAAGGGCAGTGAGTGCACTTGTTGAGTTGGCTTAAAGAGAGAGAGCAAGGCCACATCTGAGCAACAAGAGGTTCTCTGGGATAACTCTTATTTTAAGTATACTTAAAATTATTCTTTGCAGGAATATGTTTCATAGGGGTGAACCCCAAGATCGAGGGCTCAGCCTCTTGATTTGGTTGTCCCCACTGCTTACGAGAATATCAGAAATTCTCCAAATGGGGTAGTTGAATATTTCCTCCTTTTCCCCAGTCCCCCAAGGGGATCTTTGCAAATACTTCTTTAATCACTGCCCGTATTACTCTGGGATTTATCAGTTGGGCCTGTTTTTTAATTGGATTGTTTGCCTTTTTATTATGGGGTTGTGGGAATTCTTTACATATTCTGGATATTAAACCCTTACCAAGTATGTGATTCCCAATTATTTTCTCCCATTGATTAGGTTCCCTTTTCACTTTCTTGACACAGTCCTTTAGAACACGGAAGTTTTTAAATTGAGGAGATCCCATTTATGTTTTTTCTTTTGTTACTTGTATTTTGGGTGTCAACTCTTAAGAAACCCCTACCTACCACAAGATCTTGAAGATGCTTCCCTACATTATCTTCTAGGAGTTTTTTAGTACCCTAAATAGTTCTTCTATTTAGGCCTTTGTTCCATATTGACTTAATTTTTGCACAAGGTACGAGTTTGTGGTCCTCTTTCATTCTTTTTTGTGTGGATATCCAGTTTTCCTAGCACAAGTTGTTGAGGAGACTATTCTGTCCCCACTGTGTGACTTTGCCGCCTTGTCAAATATCAGTTGCCAATAATGTAAGAGTCTATTTCTGAACTCAGTTCAATTCCTTAGTCAATATATCTATCTAGTCTTTAGTTTTGCCAATGTTTGCCTCATGTATTTTGGGACACCATGGTTAGGTCATAAATATTTATTATTGTTATTTTCTTGGTAGATTGCCTCTTTTATTAATATATACTGTCCTTCTTTGCCTCCTGTAACATTTTTTTCATTTAAAGTCTATTTTGTCTGATATTAGTATAACTATCCTGGCTCTCTTTTGGTTACTATTTTCCTGGAATATCTTTTTCCAACTTTTCTCTTTCAGCCTATTTATGTCTTTGGATTTAGGGTGAGTCTCATGTAGACCACATGTAGGTATCATATTTTGTTGTCCATTTTGCCAATCTATGTCTTTTGATTGGAAAATTTAATCCATTAACATTCAGTGTTATTACTAAAAAGGCAGTACTTACTTCAGCCATCTTATCCTTTGTTTTTTATATGTTGTATCTTATTTTTATCTCTGTTTTTACCCTTTTATTTACCCTTCTGATACTCTTCACTTCTACACTCTCCTCAAGCCTCTGTGTTTTATCTTTAATTTTCAGCCTGCAGAACTCCCTTTAGTATTTTTTGTAGGGCAGGTCTCTTGTTGACAAACTTTTTCAGTTTCTGTTTATCTGTGAATATTTTAAAGTTTCCCTCATTTTTGAAGGTCAGTTTTGCTGGATAAAGAATTTATAGCTGGCAGGGTTTTTTTCTTCTAGTACCTTAAATATATCATACCACTCCCTTCTCGCCTCCATGGACTTAGAAACCAGGACTTTTTGTGGTTTCTTTGTATGTGACAGATTCCTTTTCTCTTGTTGCTTTCAGGATTCTCTGTCCATCCTTGGCATTTGACAATTTGATTAGTATGTGTCTTAGAGTAAGTCTGTTACGATTTATTCTGATTTTAGTACATGGAAGTGTTTGTTTATGCTTTCGTAAGAGTTGGGATATTTTCATCCATTATTTCCTCAGATATTCTTTCTAGCCCTGTTCCCTCCTCTTCCCCTTCTGAGTCATCGATGATGTATAGATTTGTACACTTTGCACTGTTGTTCGAATCCCTGAGATTACTATTCAATTGTTTCCATTATTTGGTCTATCTGTTCTTCTGTCTGTAAAATTTCAGATCGCTTTCCTGATTCTTTCTTCTGCCTGTTCTTATCTGTTGTTGTGTCCCCATAGTGTATTTTTAATTTCTTCTCTTGTACTTTTGTTTCCCATAATTGTTATATTTCTTTTCAAACTTTCAGATTCATCTTAATGCTTACCCAGTGTCTTAATATCTAATATCTCTTTAGCTATATTTTTCTTCATCTCCTTGAATTCACTTAAGAGATTTGTTTCAACATCTTTGAGTATTTGTTCCTAATTCTCTGTCACCCTCAAAGTTTGATTTGTTCCTTTGATTGGGCCTTATCTTCCTCTTGGTATGGATTGTTAGTTTTTGCTGATGTCTAAGCATCTGATTATCTTGATGAGTTTTTACTTTGAAATTCAGTTTTTCTCACTTATCTAGGGTTTTACTGGTTGGAGAGCAAATTCTGGGGGTGAGGCGAGGAGTTGGAGCCCAAAAGGAGTTTCCTAGCTTCGTTTTTCCCAATAAGAGCACACTAGGAACTCACAATAGGAGAGCAAACAGCTTCACAGTACACTGGAAAGGGGTCCAGTGAGGGCACCTCAAGTTTCTCCTATGGCTTTTTGAGGCCACATTTTCTTGATATGGTCCTTGCCCGGTTAATGCAGCTCTTTAACATTTTCTGTAGTTTTGGGAAGGGTATTGAGTTTAAGTCTTCTCTGCTGCATTTACTCAAGGCTGTTTGGAACAATGGCTTAAAGAATCAGACCCTAGCAACCTGAATAGCTGCTCAAAAGTAGTGAGCAGCCTTTTATCTACCTTATCAACAGATGTGTAAAACATATGGCATAAAAATAAATAATAGGGGGAACAAATGTTAAAATAAATTTAGAAGATTGAAATGCTGGTGATCAATGTAGGGGTAAGGGATATGGTATGTATGAATTTTTTTCTGTTGTCTTTTTCTTTTTCTGAATTGATGCACATGTTCTAAGAAATGATCATGATCATGAATATGAAACTATGTGATGATATTGTGAGTTACTGATTATATATGTAGAACAGGATTATCATATGTTAAGAATGTTTGTGTTTATTGTTATATATTTTTTTAAAAATTAAAATTAAAAAGAAAAAAGGTTAAAAAAAAAAAGTAGTGCGCAAGGGATTGGACTACACACCCAGATCTTTGGTTACTGTCTAGTTTAGTGCACCAGCAAGCTGCACTAGGATCCCGGGTTGAAGACCCCATTGCTGCCAGCCACAAGACTGTGGGTGTTAGAAAGAACACCATACTTGAAAGAGATTACGCGCTCACCTAATTGTAGAGAAGAGAAAAATTTATTCACAGTCTTGCAAGAACGGGTGCCTACCCAAAAAATGATGGTCAGTGCCCTGAGCAACTAAAAGCAACATTTATTTAACCCGCAAGTCCCTCCCCTGTTTCTCTGCTGATTGAATACTTCAGAGGTTACAGCCTATCCGGATAATCTAATTCATATTTCTGGTGGGAGGTACCTACTTTTGATTCACTTTTTATTTCAGTGACTCTGGCTGTTAATTTTTTTTTTTTTTAACTTTTTTATTTTATAGCATAGCATATATACAAAGCAAAGAAATAAAAAAGCAGTAGTTTTCAAAGCATTCTTCAACAAGTAGTTACAGGACAGATCCTGGAGTTTGTCATGGGCTACCATACGATCCTCTCATGTTCTTTTCCTTCTAGCTACTCCAGAATATAGGAGGCTAGAAGGCCCAAATATTTTTTTATCATCACAATCAACTTTTTTTTCTTTCTTTTTTTGTGAAAACTACCATATATACAAAAAAGCAATAAATTTCAAAGTGCAGCACCACAATTAGTTGTAGAACATATTTTACACAATTAGTTTGACGTGGGTTACAATTCTACAATTTTAGGTTTTTACTTTGAGCTGCTCTGAGATACTGGAGACCAAAAAAGATACCAGTTTAATGATTCAGCATTCATATTTGTTAAATCCTATCTTCACTGCATAGCTCCACCATCACCTTTGATCTTTTCCTCCCTCTCTTTAGGGGTGTTTAGGCTAGGGCCATTCTAAATTTTTCATATTGAAAAGATCTGTCATAAAATGGGGTAGAGATGGAACTATCTAATGTTCTGGAGAGGCTGGGCCCTCTGGGTTTCAGGACTTATCTGGACCAGGGACCCATCTGGAGGTTGTAGGTTTCTGGAAAGTTCCTAGCCGTTATTTATTTAAACTTGTTTCTCCCTGTTTGGTGCCAATTCTAGGCTTATATCAGAGGTGATCTTCTTTTCTTCCTGCAGCCTGAGTTGTTCTGTAGCCCTTTTCAGGTCCTCTGTGAAAGCTAAATTTAATTTTCTTACAAGTCCCCCCCTCTTTCTTTTTGAACTTTTTTAGTTTTCACATTTTACTATTTTTTCAAACTTGATAAGAGCCGTTTCACACTTTTTATCATAGGGATCTTCCTTTTTAAGGGGGTACAAAGTGTTTTGCTCATACTGAATAGGCATTTGCTTGGTTAAGGCAGACTCAGTGAAAGTCTGAACTAACCCTTGGGCACATGGGATAATGCAGCACCAAGTGCTGTGAGTACCCCAGCTAGGGTGATTAAAGAAGTTAACATGAACAGGGCCACCCCTTTCCATTTCCTAGACTAGTTTTTTTTAACATCCCATGAGGGGGTCATCAATGCCTAAATTTTTCTCCAATTCTTCAGATAAGGCCTTCAGACCTTGGAAAGCTTTGGTGAGCGTTCATTTGGGTCTGTATTATTGGGGACAAATGTATAACAACTACCCCCCACCATAAAGCTAACACCTCCCTTTTTGGCTCACATCATGTCTAGGGCCATCGTATTCTCCCATGTCATTTGGCTAGTAGCATCCAACTCTTCTGCTCTTTCTTCAACTGCATCCTGGGTGTGATTGATTACTCCACTCTACATTTTTGTTGATGGTGACCCACCAGAATAAGGGTGATTTCAATTCTGCAGCTATTTAATTTCTAGCCTTAAACTCATCTGGGATTTCCCTTGGTACCGCTATACTATCTAAATTAACTCAATCCTTATCCTTTTCAAATGCTAGGGAAAATGGGATGACCAATTGGACCAGAGCACTGGTCCCTTTCCCCTTCTTGGGTAAAACTGGTTGGAGGATTCCCTTTCCACAATACCACCAAAGGCCTACTTGTGGTGTGGTTAAACTAGAGAAATTGCCAGTATTATCATCAGTCACATCCCATGCTTGGGTACCTGAGACCATGGTCCTGAGGTCCTGGAGCCCTTTTTCCCATCTAGAGAGACAGGAAAAGTAGTTTCCTGAACCCAGGCAAGAAGTCAGTATGGTCCTGACTTTTTCACCCCTGACTGGAGGAAAAAGTGAGGACAATGTACTACAGTTCTCACCAGGAGTAGTATTCTGAAAAAGGAGTACCATGCACTTGAACTCCTTTTTGTGTTCCTCCATACTCTTCGGAAAGGGCACAACAAGAACAGTGGGTCATTCTGTTGCACACACATAAGTTGCTTTTGTTTAGACTCTGGACTATATATATGATCCATTCTACCCAGGCATTTGTATCTCTTCACCCTGTCCCTATGGTTATGGTTTGCTCCAAGTTCTCTGTTTCATCCACCCTGACAACTTTGAGATTATTTTGTATTAGGGAACTAACCTTTAGCTGAGTGTCCTTAGGCGCTATTGAAGAGTTAACTGGAGAGGGCATTACTGGTGTTCCGGACAGGATTTGTATCCTGAACCTTCCTAGAGGGTCTTTTCCAGTGAGGTCTCCCCTATCCCATATATTCTATCAACTATTACTGCATCTCTGCTGCTGCCCCCTACTAGATGTTTGTCTGCTTTCTTGATGGTTATCACCACCAGGTTACACTGTTTTCAAGTCTGTGAAATTAATTCCATGTCTGCGGTTCATCCTTGAAATTGGGTAATCCATCATACATCATCCCAGGAGGGGCAAGGAGATGCTCTACTGTACATCCCCCTGCTGGTTCTGGATGCAAGTATTTGTTTTTCCAACTCTATTTTCATTGACTTAAGTGTCTGCTGTCTATTATTTGCCAAGCATCAAATATTAGGCCTTGAGGACAGGACCCGTTCCCCCAGGATGTAACCTACCCCTGGGCAAATATTTCAGAAAGGCTCTCTTACCCCAAACTGCCTCAGCCCAGCATCTTCTCCCCACCCTCCATCAGTTGTGTTCTTGCAGTTACTTCTCATTATTCAGCTTCTGTTCTCCAGCAAATGCATTCTTACGTAAACTCCCCTTATTTATTATTCGCCTTCCAGCATTTATAATACTGTGTGCCTAAGGCAGAAATTTTAAATTTTACCAGTGGAAAACTGCCAACTCCAAACTTAGCCCCCTATTTCTGAAAACTAGCCAATAGGGACTTGCCTAAACCTTGACCCTAGCTTTTTAATCCTAAACCTTAAAAACCCTATCCTCACCCACTACCTCGGGGCAACCGTCTTTCTCTTTCTCTTGGAACACTGCCTAGGTAGCTCTGTTTTTCCCTGAAATAAAGCCTTTGCGTAAAACCTTTTGTTCTACCTCCTTCCTGGTGACTTTGCTGAGTTTGCCTTTCATCAAACTGTACAGTTTGGGGCTTCAAACTTCAGTTACATTCATTACTAATTTGACAGGGTTTATTGCATCCCCAATTTGGACTATAATTTTTCTCATTTTTAAATTGAGCCCCAGATCCCTCATCTGTCTTCCTTGGGTAGGACTTTTCTTTGGCCAAGGTCACTTATTAACTATGTTAAAGTACAGAATCCAAACCCCAAATCAAAAAAAAAAAAAAAAAACCCTTCTACCTTCTACCCTCCAAACTGTTGTCTCTTTAACGTGATTTTAAAGGGTCCAAGTTGGAGATATTTCTCAGGAATCAGACTGTGTTGTTGGATACTTACCGCCTGGCTTAGGTATTTGTTCTTTCACTTGGGTATAGTTAGTCCAGCCTTTCTCTGCCATCCAGATGGCCATTTCAGTTGTCAACATCCTTCTTAGGCCTGTTGGAGTTTGGACTCTTCACAATTTGATGAGGACCCAACTTCCAGGTTGGTATTGATGGACAGCATATTCAAGAGGTGGGGTTTGGGCCAGCAAGCCGAGATGCCTGAGGGATGACAGAGTAGAGGACAAAGCCAGTACATAATTCTTAAGGAAGAGGTCTTTTGCAAAGTTAGCTACTAGCATGGTTTTTCCTAAGGCAAAATTCCCCAAATCCTCTAGCTCTGGACCTATAAAACTCAGAATAAGTTATTTGCTGCTGACATACAAAGGAGGGTCGGTCATAGGATACATATCCCTTTTTACATAAGGAGAAATTGGATGGAAGGAACACAGGGGTTACCAGATCCAAGCAATTTTGAAAACCTGCAGTGTGCAAACTTCATTAGATTTTAAAGTCTGAGTCATTTATCTTCAGGGCTTTAGAAAGCAGCAGTCCCACCGTTTCCAAGGGCATGTACAGCAGCCCACCTTTCTCTGAATGCAACCCTGGGGAACACTGAGGAGACCACACCCCTCTTGGCTCCACCCTCTCTAAGCACTGGGGCTGCCCCTGAGCTCTTTGCCATTTCTGGGGCACATGCTCAACCCCTCCAGGTGGTGGGAGCCAGGCTCTCCCCAATTCCCTAAGGAATGTGCTCAACCCTCTCTCCAAGGCCTGGGTCGCAGAAGATCGAGCCGCCCTGGTGTCCATCAAAAATGTAATTTCTCCTGATATGGGCCCATCTTTAGATTTTATCAGGCTTCTGGTAGGCTTTTGAGACAAGGAGATTTTAACCTCCCTAATTTTTAAAATTTATTAGGGGTATCCCCCAACCTTCTTTAAATTGAGGCACTCCCTTTTGAAATGATCAGGTTTCCCATAGTGATAACACCCTGCTAGGTCTTGTACCCCTCTTGCTCCTTTATCCCCTTTGTCCCAGACTGTTTCTCTATTTCGCCTCTGCCTGTCTCTTCCTTGCTTTATCTTTAATCCTTTCTTGATCTTGTGGTTGACTGTTCTCAACGTGATTTTAACTTGTTTCTGCTTTCCTTTTCACAACGCACTATAACCAGTGGCATGGCAGGGGAAGCCATCCAGCTAAGTGACTTGATTTCTGCACTTGGCGGGCAGCCTGAGGAACACCCAGCCAGCATTTGCACTAGCCCCTCAGCCAAACTTGTCCCTGGCCCATCTCTAGCACTGTTCCCCACCCGCAAAGGGGCCAATGGCTACACAGTCCTGAGAGCCCGGAGCTGGGCCACATATGGTAGAGGGGTTTGGGGCTTAGAGGGGGCAGCTGGGTGGGTGCCAAGCTCATGCTCTCAGGACTAACTGACCAACGTTCAACTGCTGTTCACATGGAACCCTTCTGCATTTCGACCTTCAAAGTTCTCATTTAAATATTTGCTGTTACTACCAAAATCTGCACCTGCGGCAGCTCCACCCGGGCCTGCACGCTAGGCTTCAAGGCTCATCACAGCAGCGTAGCATTCACGGGGTTGGGGGATTCAGGTGGCACCACCGGCGGTGGCCCGTCCCACTCTTGTCCCTCTTGCACACATCCCAGCTGCTGGTGACAGCCAGGTATAGGCCCAGTGCTTCAGTGCCATTTATTTTTGCAGCCCTGACACTGAGCAGTTTTGAATACCCCTCTCTCACCTGCTTGCCATTTCTTTCTTGTACAATACCTCAACGCAGACAAACAACAAACAAAAGTCCACGCCTGTACAAAAGAAGGAACAGGTGATTCTACATCTAAAATAAAATGTAGGAGCAAAGAAAGGAGCCGGATTGGGTCTTAAGGGCTGCCATCACCAGTAAAGTTGAATACAGCAAAACATCACATCTAAAATACACTCTGAGACTTTCTTAATAACCTTCCTAGTGATTTATTCTTTCAGCTCTTTATCTTCTGGATCTTTTTCTGAATGTTAGCTCAGGACTCCTTTACAGTTTGGGGTCACAGGACTATCAGAGTCTGTCCCTCAATATTTTCTTACTTGGTCCCTCAACTTCGGCAGGTAAGCCAAAGGAGTTTTGTTTAAGTTCATTCCTTAAAAAAAACTGTCCAGGAAGGTTTTGCTGGAAAAGATGCATCTTCAGTTTATTAAGAATCCCTGTGTGTCTTTAATCATCCAACCTCTTCTTGACTCAGGTACTTGCCTAAATAACTTAGAAAGCAGGCGTGGCATCTTTTCTGCCACCTCAAATAATGCCAGCATTATTGCTCAGAAGTGGTTGGCAGGTCCTCTTAGGAGACACCCTAACCCTCCTAGGAGTACAATTCCTGCACTGACACTTTGAAAACTGAACTCATACAGGAAAACGCTCCTACGTCAAGACAGTTTTATTCACCCATTTGCTTTACTCTTGTTAGTAGCAAGTCTGCAATTCCTGCATTTGGCAAAGGGATTTATTATAGAGAAACCGAGACTGCATCAAGTGGTCACATACCACTTTGAAATAGTTCTATTGAATCAAAGAGACAAAACTAGGAAATTACCGAATACAAGTAGCTCTCGGTAGCTTCTTCAAGTCCCTTTTAAGGACTAAAAATTACTAGTTTTAGCTGTCTTTTCCTTCAGCTACCTCAAAGGCTTTATTTAAATTCTGAGATTTTGGTATAGCCAATTTTATCCCCTGTATAGTGAGGCCTTAAAGGTCTCACACAAAGCCAGTCCTCATCTGCCCTGTATTTTGGCCAGGATACGTTGGGTAGCCCAGTGCTTTCTTTTGTCCAAATGTACATTTTTCTTTCCCTTGGTCTGCCAGTGTTCCAACATTCTTCCTCTGAACTATCCAGGGGAATGCTCCTGGAGGGGGGGGTGGGATTTTATAGGTACCCCTCCCTTTTTCCCCGGCCAGCCAACTGCCTCTATCCGTTCTGAGTCTGCCTGGTTTCCTTTGTTTCGACACCATCTCAATCGTCCTACTCCAGCCTTTTTCCTAGCAGGAGAGGGGAACCGTGGATTGGAACTCCACACTTGCTTAACACCAGCCTCATTTATGGGAATTCATCCTGACCACCATGGTAGTACTTAATAGCCTTTTTCTTACTTTGGTCTGTTCACAGAGTTGCCTGCTCACTGTGAGGCAGATATCCCCCCTTTCTTCTTCACAATTGGCGGATTTAAGCATCTGGTCTCGAGTCCTTCTGGCTGCCAGAGGTGGGCCCCCAAATGAGAGTCTGAGATCACTTAATCAGCGGGGTACACCTTCCTTTCATCCTCCCCAGGGGTCCCCCTCTGAAGCCTCGGGTCCCAGACAAGCCCACAAATTATTAGAAAGAATACCATACTTGAACAAGAGTAAGCATTTACCCAATTGTGAAGAAGAAAATAATTTATTCACGATCTTGCCAGAATAGGCACCCACCCGAAAAATGGTGGTTGGCCCCCTGAACAACTAAAAGAAGCAATATGTATCTAACCCACAAGTCTCGCCCCTGTTTCTCTGCTGATTGGATACTTCAGAGCTTACAGCCTCTCCAGATAATCTAACTAATTCAAATTTCCAGTGGAAGGTTCCCATTTTTTATTATCCTTTTTATTTCAGTGACCCTGGCCGTTATTTATTTAAACTTGTTTCTATCTGTTTTTTTTTTTTAAGGTCTGGGCGTTTTTTTATTATTATTAATTTAAAAAAATTTAACAACAAACGAACTAAAACATTAACATGTGATCATTCCATTCTACATATATAATCAGTAATTCACAATATCATCACTTAGTTGCATATTCATCATTTCTTAGAACATTTGCATCCATTGAGAAAAAAAAAGACAACAGAAAAAGAAGTAAAACGAAAACAGAAAAAAAAAAGATTATACATACCATACTCTTTACCCCTCGCTTTCATTGATCACTAGCTTTTCAAACTAAATTTATTTTAACATTTGTTCCCCCTATTATTTGTTTTTATTCCATATGTTCTACTCGTCTGTTGACAAGGTAGATAAAAGGAGCATCAGACACAGGTTTTCACAATCACACAGTCACATTGTGAAAGCTATATCATTATTCAATCATCATCAAGAAACATGGCTACTGGAACACAGCTCTACATTTTCAGGCATCTACCTGTTTGGACCCAATTCTAGGCGTCGGTCAGAGGCGCTCTCCTTCCCTACCTGCAGCTCAAGTTATTCTGCAGCCCTTTTCCTGTGCCATCTTGTGTGAAAGCTAAACTTAATTTTCTTATGGGGTGAGAGGTGCTAGACACTGCACAAAAAATGAAATTCAGTGGTACTTAACACAATTCACCAACCTCTTCCTGCTTTTCTCTTGATGCTTCATAGTGTTCTACTAGACTCCGGAGTTTCTAGATAGTTGATCCCACAGTTCTTGCCAGTTTAGTAATTTTCTTGGCAGAGGAAATGACCAATTCCTTGAGCTTCCTTTCAACAGTCCTCTGTTAATGTGTGTTAATACAGCTTTTTGATAATGAAAATGAGAAATTTGAATGGGCAAATTCTTCATTTTTATTCTCATGGGATTTACCAAGAATCATAAAATTTTAAAGAGGACTTTTCTTTTTACTTATAAAACGGAACTTTTGGGATTTGCCAAAATAAAACTGCTTTTTCTGTTTGTTTTTGTGTGTCCTTCAGCGTGTATTGGCCCTCAGCTGACAATTAACATGTTGTCCCTTGCCGTTGTTCACCTATTCTTAAAGATCTTTGTTTTCTTTAAGCTGGCCTCTTCCTTGCATGTTGAACTTTCAGGACAACCATAAAAAGACTGAAATAAGAAGTGTTTTTTAATGATTTTCCTTGGGAATTCTATTTAACTATTCTATATTCTGCCTACCTGAGGAGTCTTAAGTGGTAAAGAGATGATTTGATAAGGATTTAAGATGTTTAAAAAGCAGCAGTTTTATATGAAGTTCTTCACAGGCAACAGATTTAAACATTTCTTTAGAAAACATAACAGCAGCATGAAACATTAATCACTATTTTATTTGCTATTCCAATGACTATTTGGGGTTAAGCCTCATTTGTACATGTAATAAGCAAGATTTCTCCTAATATATTAAAATCTAGGGTTTTGTAATTTACCATTACATGTAATGAAGATAGTTCAGCCTGTTACACTTAATATTGAGAAATAACTGTTCTTTTAAAAGTAAAAATTTGAAAATTATTTGCATTTTCTAGGTTGTCCTTTGTGGAGGGTCTTCTCGAATCCCAAGGCTACAGCAGCTGATTAAAGATCTTTTCCCTGCTGTTGAGCTTCTAAATTCCATTCCTCCTGATGAGGTTATCCCTATTGGTGCTGCTATAGAAGCAGGAATTCTAATTGGAAAAGAGAACCTCTCATTGGGAGACTGTCTTATGATAGAGTGTTCAGCCAAAGATATTTTAGTTAAGGTATGTTTATCTAAGTCTTCTATACTTTTACAGAAAAACGGAAGAAATTAATTGTCCTAAATTTTCATACAGACTATTTTTACAGTAAAACTTCAAAATTATAAATTTAAATTGTTATAATTTTACTTTTAAATGAGTTTCTTACATTCTTTTAATTATTATTTGTGTATCATATTAGTTTCTTAATAAAATGAAAACTAATTTTAATTCTAAGATTCTAATAGATATATGTTTCAATATATCTTTGGATAAAGTATATTGATTGGGATTAAGGATTATTTTTATTTTTTATCTTTGTATTTATCTGTAAGTCCAAATTATCTACAGTGAAAATATATATAACATTTTTAATAGGGGCATTGTAAAGATAAAGACCAAAGAATATGCATATTCTTCTGCTTATTAGGGAATGGATGAGTCAGGAGCCAACAGGTTCACAGTACTGTTTCCATCAGGGACTCCTTTGCCAGCTCGGAGACAACACACCTTACAAGCCCCTGGAAACATATCATCAGTGTGTCTTGAACTCTATGAGTCTGAGGGGAAAAATTCTGCAAAGGAGGAAAACAAGTTTGCCCAGGTAAATCCATTAGACTATGAATTTGTCATTTGAAGCTATTTCCTTTTCCTTTTGGATTAGATTTAGTTTAAACTCTCAGTTAATACAAAATGGATATAGGGCATTGAATCCATTTTAATGAATGTATTATTTCTGCTTATCTACTTTCGAAAGAGGGAAGCAACAGCAATTTTAATTTTAAAGAGTTGTGGACAAATAAAAACTATTTGTACTTTTGACCTTCCTTGGTCATTAAGAAATGAAGCTCAGTGTAGTAAATGCCTCATTTTCTAGCTAGAGGATGGATTTATTCTCAGGTTGGTTTCAGTGTTGGCCTCATTCTCTTTTCATTACACAGCAGGGCCTCTGATATAGTATGAGTTTCTGTAACCCATCGGAACCCCTGGCAAACTCTTTCAAAACACCAAGTGCACGTTTCATACAGTATAATCTTCTGCATCTTTAAGAAGAATGCGTAAGAGCCACATTATTTAATTAGCAGCATGCCCAGAAAATACAGTTACATAAAAACCTGTGGGAGCATGGTTGTTTGTGAGGGGGGAGCTGCTGACCACCATACATGTATGCAGAAAATAACTATAGATCTTTATAGATCTATAGAACTAGATGGAATCTTGATAGTGGATACATTTGAGGGTACCAAGTTGTTAAGCTACTGGAATGCAATATACCGGAAATGAAACAGCTTTTAAAAAGAGAATTTAACAAGTTACAGGCATCCAGTTCTAAGACTATAAAAATGTCCAAACTAAGGCATCCAGGCAAAGAGATCTTGGCTCAAGAAAGGCTGATGAGTCCAGAATACGTGTTAGCTGTGAAGGCATGTGGCTGACATCTGCTGGTCCCTTGCTCCTGGGCTCCATTGCTTTCAGCCTCTGTTCCTGTGGGGGTTCATCACTTTGCTTATCCAAGGCTGGCTTTCATCTCTTGACTTTCCTTGGCTTTCTCCAGGTTCAGGCTTGCTTAACATCTCATGGCAACATCTGCTGGGTTCCAATCATCTCCAAACATCCGTGTCTTTGTTCTCCAAGCATTGGCATCTGTGTCAGCTCTGCTCTGAGCTCTCTCCAAAATGTTTCCTTTTTTAAAAGGATTCCAATAAACTAATCAAGACCCACCTGTAATGGATGGAGTTACATCTTCATCTAATCAACAGTCACCCCCACAATTGGGTGTGTCACATTTCCGTGGAGATGATCTAATCAAAAGTGTCTACCCTGCATTAATGAATTAGGATTAAAAGAAACGGCTGCCCACACAAAATTGAATCAGGATTAAAACATGGCTTTTCTGGGCGGGCCGCGGTGGCTCAGCGGGCAAGAGTGCTTGCCTGCCATGCCGGAGGACCCCGGTTCGATTCCCGGCCCCAGCCCATGTAAAAAGCAAACAAACAAACAAAATATAATAAAAAACGAAAATGTTTAAAGATGTTTCCCTTTCTTCCTCCCTTCCTTCCTTCCATCCTTCCTTCCTTCTCTGTCTAAAAAAAAAAAAAAAAAATTCTAAAAAAAAAAAAAAAACATGGCTTTTCTGAATCTTTTCATAATAGATTCAGACTGGCACAGGGGAGTTTTATTTTCTATACTTTTTTTTTTTTTTTGACTTTTTTTTATTAATTAAAAAAAAATTACAAGAAAGAAACACAAACATCCCCAACACATACACTCAGCAATTCACAATATCATTACACAGTTGCATAATCATCATCATGATCATTTCCCAGAATATTTGCATCAATTCAGAAAAAATAAAATAAAAAGACAACAGAAAAATAAAAAGAAAAAGAAAAACAGAAAAAAAAATTTTACATACCATACCCCTTACCCCTCCCATTATTTTCTATACTTTTGATGAACTTTTTGCAAACAATATAGGACATGAGCATGAATTACTTTTATAATAAATATAAAACAAATGTAGGTTAAAAAAAGATTTATAGTATGATTGTTTCTTGTTTTATATATTATTTATATATTCGGAGAAAAATCTGGAATCAGGCTAAGATATCAGGTTGTTTTGGAGGTAAGGGACTTGTTAGTGACTTAACATCTATATTAAAATATTTATTTTTTCTTTTAGCTTTATATTTATAATTCCAACAAAGGAATAATGAAAACATATACAGATATGTAATATGCCTAGTTTCCAACTTGGAATCTCCTGGAATCAGATCACTCCAGCTAGTGATATTTCAGAAGCCCCTCCAGTTGCATGTGGCAGCATACCAGCACTTCCCTTCACATCAGATGTCTAAGCTCAAGTGACAGTCCTCGTAGTGCCCTTGCTGCTTGCCCTCTTGTCTCTTCACATACCACTCAGAGATTCTGTAGGTGCTGTTACTGCATCCTGACTTAAAGCTGCCAGAAGAAGGAGTAGAGTGTTCACTTTATCTGGGCACAATTACAAAATCACAAAAACACCAAATAAAGCCTTTTCGAGTTCCCATCTATTCTAATTTTAGTCAGAAAACTTGATATTGGCAAAGTCAGAAAAATTATTTTCAAATTCCAAATCTGATTTATTGGCATAGTTTTCTCTGAAAACCAAGGAATTTTGTAATAAATTCATTAGAATCTCTTATTTTCAAATATAATCTGGGTTGTACAAAAGAATTTATCACGTTTCTTTTAAATAGAAGGATTTTTAAGTTTATTTAAAATATTTGATTTTTTAAAAAAATTTGTAGAAGTCTTAGCAAAAATGTGATTTGCATATTACTGATAGTGGCTTACTTACCAAAAAAAAAAGTAATCATTTTCTGAGCCAAACAGTACTATATAGAGCCATTTTAATCCTAGGACATGACATTTAAGAGGAACAAATACATTAGTTGTCCTATATTTCCTCCTTCTAGAGGAGGCGATTTGAATTAAGATAGCTTAATTCGATGAATTCTGTTTAAATGGTAGAACTGAAAACTGCCTAAATTAAAATATTTATTTCAGTAATAAATAAGATTAAGTATAATTTGGAATAATTGATGCATCAGTTTATTTATATGTCAAAGTACTGATTCATCCTTTTCATTGTGTTTTTGCATGAACAGGTTGTACTCCAGGATTTAGACAAAAAAGAAAATGGATTACGTGATATATTAGCTGTTCTTACCATGAAAAGGTACAAAATTAAACTACTTCTGATGCTAAAACATTCACTTTGAGACTTAGATTTTTTTCCCGAGTTTATTAATTTTCACCCATTGTCATTTTGTGCAAAACATTTATTGAAAATTTATAATGATTTGTCACTTTACACCCTGCAAAATATATTACAAAAATACATATATCTCACATCATTTGTACTTTTAATTAATTATTTTGGATATAATCAATCAACCTAAAATATGGTCCATGCTAACATGAAATATAATTTTAATCATTTTCAAATATAATTTTCTAAGATCTGTGTAATTCATATTAACTTGTCCTATAAAAGGATAAGTTTATTTTACTATTGTTACAGAAAATCTCTAGGAAATAAATTACTAATTACCATATTCCTAATAGCAGCCCATCCGTAGTAAGTAATTCCTTCCCATATTAATATTAGGAACAACTTATTCCATAAATTATACTTAGCACAAATATCAAATTCATCAGGAGGGATTTTCCTTGGCCTGGGCTTGAAACAGCATGATGCATCTTGACCTTGTACGATATACATGGTTTTGAACTTGAAAACTTTATCATGGGTTTTCAGGATACAAATTTTCTCTCAGTGGTCTAGGAGGAAATTGCTAAGAACAACTCTGTAAATAGTTGACACTAAATTTAAAGATGCTGAAATTGTGTTTATTATTTCTCTTATTATTCTTTCAAAAATTAAAATAATCTCATCCATAAGACATTTCCTAAGGGCATTCTGTTTTCTTCAGGTGAGCTTATAAAATGTTATTTATTCTTTTGTTTGTTTAGGGATGGATCTTTACATGTGACATGCACAGATCAAGAAACTGGAAAATGTGAAGCAATCACTATTGAGGTGGCATCTTAGTGTTTTAGAGAAACCATGACTTTTTTAGAACTAGAATATCAACATTATTTTTTTTTGTTTGTAAGTGGTGTTTATAACTTTTTAAATGAACCGTATAATCTATGTTTCTATTAAACTACAATATATTGGTAACTGTTGAACATGTTTTTCATTTCAGATGAATTGGTGGGAAATATAAGGAGACATTTCTGTCATGAGGCTGTTAAATGAGTTGATTGAAGGGAATTTTGTTAGAAATTTAACATTGTGCTTTTTAAATTTCTCTACCTCTATAACTTCCAATTTTACAGTAGTTTATTGATTCTTGTTAAATAATTAACTTAGAGAAATTAAAACTCCTTAATATTAAATGAAATAATGGCAGAACCACATGCAAAGTATACTATTTTTGATTAAAGAGGGAAAAAACACAAACTCACATCTCATTGCATTTATGTGAATATATCTGTACACATAAGCTGTACACAGAGCTAAACACCAGCTCTTCACCGTGGCTTCTTTTGTGGTGGGGGTTATTGGGTGTTGGGGGACTTTTACTTTTTTTCTTTTTACGATTTTGGATAGTTTGATTTTTTCCCCTCCAACAAATGTTTTCTTTTTGAAGTTAAAATAAAAGATTTTTCTTTTTTTCTGAAGAGAGGGCAAGCTAGTTACATTCCATTCCTCAGACAATATTCCTTTGGGCATTGAAATCAGTGGGCTACTCACGAAAAAGCTTATTCTCTTAATATAGCAAGAGAACCAGGCTCCCTGTACTGGGGGAGAGCCAGAAAGGTGAGACATACACATCATACTCTAGATTTTATTATCAAGAGGAGGTTGCATTTATTCCTTCCGAGCAGATCTGAGAAGAGGAATTACCTTAACTTACTGGTAAAATTAGCTTACTCTGCTGGGCTGTTTTTTAGCTATTCAAAGTTTACAAGTGGGCCTTTAATAATAAATTGTTTTTTATGGAGTTCTGTGGCAGTACTCTTCTGTTCCTAAAGATACAGAACTTGAACTTAATTTTTTTTTATAATTCTGTACCAGATTATTGGAAGAACCATAAAGAAGATTCAGATATAATTCTAAGTTTGCAAAGTCTTTAAATATAGAAGCAGCCTCAAAGGCATACCCTTTTAACAAAACTTAGTACTCAGTTATTTCTTAAGATCTTTTCCAAAATTACAAATAATTAGAAGTTAAGTATATTTATGAGCCATTCATTTAATGTCTTCAGAAAATAGGAAAATACCAGCTGAATTAGTTGTTTCTAAGCCTAAGTGCTTTTAATTATGAGTTTGAAAAATGCTTTAGGATTTTGTTTTGTAGTTATTGTTAGCTTTTTAAAGTAGATCAAGGGGTAGCAAACTATGGTCTGAGTTCCAAATCTTTGTACCCCCACCTATTTTTTTCTCTTTTTGCATGGGTAGGCACTAGGAATCAAACCCAGGTCTCCAGCATGGCAGGCAAGAATTCTGCCACTGAGCCACTGTCACAACCCCACCACCGCCACCACCTATTTTTGTAAATTATTTTTTATTAGAACATAGCTTCACTCATATGTTGGTGGCTATTTTGTCCTATCATGGCAGAGTAGTTGCAGCAGAGACTGTAGGGCCCAAAAGTTTAAAAATATTTACTATCGCACCCTTTACAGAAAAAGTTTGTTAACCCCTGAGGTAGATTATTGAAACTTGTGGAATAAAAAACAATAAAAAATTTATTCAAGAATTCCTTTTCTTTCATATTCATGTAATTATTGAGTTTGCTTTCTCCACTAGTCATGAGGGAAGGGGCTATCAGCTTATCACCATTATGTCTCAGCATCTGGAAAAGTACATGGACATAGTAGGTACTCAATAAATGAGTTATGTGGAATCAAAAATAGCAGTCTTGTCTTTGTATCCTACAGGACATCTCTTGTAAATTTTATGTTTTGTTTAGAAAAGTAGTAAAGAAAGGAAGCAAAACCATCCCATCTGTCTTTACCAGTCAGCTTTGCATGACTTCTTTCAGATATCAAATTTGAGATTGCCATAAGTAAGTGCTGTTTTCTAATGATAATACCCCCAAATTTTCTTGTGTCCTCATATGTCCTCATATTTTGTTTTTTTTTAATTTGTGAAAGATTTTCAAGTGTTATTTTTCAAATAGCTTTAAAATTTTTTTCTGATAAAAATGATACATGTTCATTATACAATTAAAATTTTAAAAAGAAGAAATGTAAAACATCCTATATTCTACCACCTAGAGTACCACTCTTAAGATATTTTTAGTAAAATATCTTGATCATATTTTTGTGCACTTCCCAATTATCTTATTTTTTTCTGGTACGAAAGTTTAGTTCTTTTAATTTGTCCCAAAGTCACTGAAGCAAAAATCATGATAGAACATTCTGCTTTCCTTTACAACCTCCCCCAATGCAGGAAAAAACTATTCATGGGGGAAGAAAATGGTTTTGTACATGGGATGAAACAATATAAATTCAAAACTTACAGATAAGGGTTAGCTCTATCACTCATCTCTTTAAAACGTTTATATGAATATCCAGTCAAAACCAACAGGGCATCTCCCTGGAAATGTTATCTATACATATTTCCAAGTGGACCAGCAGACTATATACTGCCTTGGACTGTCCTTAGAAGGCTCTGTCACTGATCAGGTAGTAGAGTAAAAACGAGAGTCCTTTTTCTCAAATGAAAGAAGTAAACAGGGACGGGAAAAACTATTCAAATTTTATCTCCTTTCCTGGTGGCTTCTGCTGTCCTCTTCCTCCTCTATCTCCACCACAACCCCAAAGCCACCTTCATCCTTAGGCTTGGTCCAGTCCAAAGTAGCTTTTTTTCCATCAATTTTATCATCTTCCATGGCCTCTGTGGTAGCTTTGGCATCTACCTCACTATTGAAGTCTGCAAAGCCAAACCCTTTGGAGGATTCTGTTTCCTAATCAGTAACTATCCTGGCATGAGTGGAGCTGCCAAATGACTCCATCAATATCTCTTCATTGGTGTCCTCAGACAGACCTTTGACACAGTTTTGGATGGCTGGCTTCTTGCATTCGGTGATTCCCTGGGCCCTAGCAACTCCAGCCTAATTGCTCTGCCCTCAATTTCTCTTATGTTAAAGAAATTTACAGCTTCTTTAACATCCTCAAATAAAGCAAATTCTATAAATGCTATACCCTTTAGATTGGCCATTTTGGTTTTGGGGTACCTTGATAGAAGTTGCCTTCTCAAATATTTCCTGGAGAATTTCTTCTGTTGCATTGTAGGAGAGTGGTTTAAAGCCAGAGTTTTTGATTCACCACTCCAAGTGCTATTCTTTCCACCACTAAAATCTTGATTTTGCCCTATCTCTCCTGTGTAGTACAGAGAAATGGGTCGCCCGTTGATCTCGGTCCCTGCTTTTCTTCCAATGTTTTTTTTTTGTTTTTTTTTTTTTGCATCAGCTTCTGTCTTAAATTCAATATAAGCAGGACATTTGGAAAGAAAGCCGAATAGAGTAGCTTGAGATTAGCCCTGCTCCACAGAAAAGTTAGAGAAGGGACAGGAAGGCTACTGAGGCTGCGATTTCAGGAGTGCGGCTGACCTGGAAGAGCCTTCTGCATCTCAAAGGGCATCCCTAGTTGCAGAGCCCAAGGAACTAAGAGGCAGAAAGCTGGAGCCTGGTGCGGAAGTGCCAAGCCTGCGGGAGTGCATGGACGGAACCTGGGGTCTAGGAAGTAAGCCAGGCCGCATTCCTTAGGTGCACTACCCTCACCAGCACAGCTGTGTGACTAGCTACTTGCCTCACACCCCACACACCCGAACCCCGTCACCCACTCCCATTCCCCACACTCCATGCACCCCCACCCCACCAGCCCTCAGTGTACATACCTGCTCACCACTCCCACCCCAACTGCAGTCCAACCCACCTCTCCTGCACCACTCTCAAACACTACCTCCCCCTCCCTGTTCCCTTCAGGCTGTTGCCAGCACATAAAGGCTGCAGGCACAAACTTCCATACCCAGACTATCCCTGCCGATAGTGTCGCACAGCCTCACCCCACCCCACCTGAGCTCTGTGCATGAGTTTACAGCACTCCTAGACCCACACAGGTGCACAGGCCCTCAATTATGTCATTCAGCTCTAGGAACCTCAGTGTACAGCAGTCCTAGAACCACACGTGCACATCTGCCCCCAACCCACTAAGGCATAACACTGACCTACTGCCACAGCTCTATGCATGCGCACAAAAGGCCCCGGGCCTCAGACCAGCACACACCACCTTTACACTCCCCCAGACCACAGCACCCACAAAGCTACATCCTCCCTGGCTCCTGGGCACCCACATTTACAAGCAGCATAACATCCCCAACCTGTGCCTATACCTGCCCTGAAATAAATCACTGCACTGAGTGTCCCATCCCATACCCTGCTCCCTGCTATACAGCCATCCCACAAGCACAAGGCCTTAGACTACTGAAAGAAATCAACTCCCAAGGTAAATCAATCAACATGTTTACATGCCATGAAGACAGGAGAAGATTACTAGATATATCACAATGCAGACAGATATAGCCCTAATGACCAAATTAAAACACCAGAGGAGATACAGACATTGGAACAACCAATCAAAGATGATAATACAACTCTGCTTAATAAAATAAGTAGGTAGCAAATGACAAAGGAGATCAAGAAGACAGTAGAAAAGCATAAAGAGGAATTTGAAAGAATAAAGAAAAATAGCAGATATCACAGAAATTAAAGACTGTTGACCAAATAAAAAACATACTAGAGGCACACAAAACACCAGATTTGAAGAGACAGAAGAAAGAAGTGATAAAGAGGACAAGGACTTCAAAGTCTCAAAACACCATATGGCAAAAAAAACAAGGAAAAATTTGAATTGGTCTCAGGGAAATGACAGGCAAAACAAAGCACACAAATAAAAGAATCATTTGGGTCCATGAGGAGAAGAGAAGAGTAAAGAGCTAAGAAGAGTAGTTGAGGATATAATGGGGGAAAACTTCCCAACCCTTATAAAGGACATAAATATACAAGGCAAAGAAGCCCAAAGAACTCCAAACAGAATAAATTCAAATAGGCCTTACCCGAGATACATACTAATCAGTCTGTCAAATGTTGAAGAGAAGTAGAAAATCCTGAAAGTGGCAAGAGAAAAACAATCTACTACATACAAGGGAAAACAAATAAGACTGAGTTCAGACGACTCAACTACCACCCTCAAGGTGAAAAGGCAGTGGTATGATATATTTAAGATCCTGAAAGAGAAAGACTTCCAGCCAAGAATTCTGTACCCAGCCAAATTGTCCTTGAAAACTGAGGGAGAGGGCAGGCTATGGTGGCTGTGTAGGCAGAGTTCTTGCCTGCCATGCCGGAGACCTGGGTTCGATTCCCAGTGTTTGCCCGTTTAAAAAAATAAATAATTTAAAAAAAAACTGAGGGAGAGATTTAAGTTTTCACAGACACTGAATCGTGAAAGAATTTGTCAACAGGAGACCACGCCCCGCAACAAATATTAAAAGGAGTTCTGCTAGCTGAAAAAAAAAGATAGGAGAATGAAGTCTGGAGGGGGGCACAGAATTGAAGAGTACCACTAGAAGTAATTTAAAGAATACAAACAGAAAGAGGGAAAACAACATATAGACCTGACAAATAAAATTTAAAAAAGAGAAGATGGTAGATTCAAGAAACACCTTTTCAGTAATAATTTTGAATGTTAATGACTAAACTTATCAATTAAAAGATACAGACTGGCAGGATGGATTAAGAAACATAATCCAGCTATATACTGTTTACAAGAGACTCATCTTAGACACAAAAATACAACTAGATTGAAAGTGAAAGGATGGAAAAAAATTTTCCATGCAAGTTGAAACCAAAAGAAAGCAAGAATAGCTATACTAATATTGGACAAAATAGACTTTAAATGTAAAGACATCATAAGAGAAAAACAAGGACACTATATACTAATTAAAGGGTCTGGTCAATTCACCAAGAAGATATAACAATCATAAACATTTATGCTCCCAATCAAGGAGCTCCACAGTACATGAGACAGACATTGGCAAAACTGAAGGGAGCAATGGATATTTCAACAATAATAGTAGGAGACCTCAATACACCACTCTCCTTTATAGATAGAACAATCAGACAAAATATCAACAAGGAAATAGAGAAGTTAAATAACTTGACAAATGAATTAGGCCTAAGAGACATATATAGGTCATTTCATCCCAAAGCACAAGTATATATGTTCTTCTCTAGTGCTCATGGAACATTATCCAGGATAGATCATATGCTGGGGAACAAAACAGGTCTTTATAAACATAAAAATATTGAAATTATTCAAAGCATCCTCTCTGATCACAATGGGATGAAGCTGGATCTCAATAACCACCAAAGAATGAGAACATTCACAAATATATTGACATTAAACAGCACACTCTTAAACAACCAGTGGGTCAAAGAACAAATTGCTAGAGAAATCAGTAGCTATCTGGACATGAATGAAAATGAGAATACAATTTATCAGAACTTATGGGATGCGGCAAAGGCTGTGCTGAGAAGGAAATATATTGCCCTAAATGCCTATATTAAAAAATAAGAAAGAACAAAAATTTAGGACTCAAAAGCACACCTGGAGGAATTTGAGAAAAAACTGCAAACTAACCCCAAAGCAAATAGAAGAAGAGAAATAACAAAGATTAAAGCAGAGATAAATGAATGAGAGAACAAAAGAACAATAGAATTAAGAAAACCAAAAGTTGGTTCTTTGAGAAAATCAATAAAATTGATGGGCCACTAGCAAGGCTGACAAAGAAAAAAAGAGAGGATGCAAATAAACAAAATCAGAAATAAGAAGGGATGCGGGGCGGGCCACTGTGGCTCACCAGGTAAGAGTGCTTGCCTGCTATGCCCGAGGACCCGGGTTCGATTCCCAGTACCTGCCCATGTTAAAAAAAAAAAAAAAAAAAAAAAGAAGGAATGTGTTACCACAGGCCCTGAAGAAATAAACTATAAGCAGATACTATGAACAACTATACACCATTTAGATGAAATGGACATATTCTTGGAGACGCACAAACAAGAAACACTGACTCAGGAAGAAATAAAAGATCTCAACAAACCAATCACAAGTAAAGAGATTCAATCAGTCATCAAAAATCTTCCTACAGAGAAAAGCCCAGGACAGATGGCTTCACATTGGAATTTTATCAAATATTCCAAAAAGAACTAACACCAATCCTGCTCAAACTGTTCCAAAAAATTGAGAGAAAAAGAACTCTACCTAACTCATTTTATGAAGCTTTTATCATTTTAATACCAAAACCGAGTATAGATGTTATCAGAAAGGAAAACTACAGGTCAATCTCCCTAATGAACACAGATGCAAAAATTCTCAATAAAGTATTAGCAAATCGAATCCAAAAACACATTAAAAGAATTATACACCATGATCAAGTGGGGTTTATACCAGGATGCAAGGATGGTTCAACACAAGAAAATCAATTAATGTAATAAAGCACATTAACAATCAAAAGGAAAAACTCACACATCTTTATTGATGCTGAAAAAGCATTCAGCAAAATTTAGCATCCTTATCTGATAAAAAAAAAAACACTCCAAAAGACAGGAATCAAAGGTAACTACCTCAATATGAAAAAGGGCATACATGAAAAACTAACAGCGAGCATGATACTCAACACAGAGAGACTGAAAGCTTTTCTCTTAAGATCAGGAACAAGACAAGGATGCTCACTGTCACCACTATTATTCAACATTGTGCTAAAAGTTCCAGCTAGAGCAATCAGGAAGGACAAAGAAATAAAAGGCATCCAAATTGGAAAGGAATAAGTAAAACTCTCATTATTTGCAGATGATATGATACTATAATTGGAAGATCCTGAGAAATCTACAACAAAGTTACTTGAGCTAATAAATTCTGTAAGATGGCAGGATATAAAATTAATGTGCAAAAAATCAGTAACATTTCTATACACAAGCAATGACGTAGCTGAGGAGTCAGTTAAGGAAAAAAATTCCATTCAAAAGAGCAAATAAAAGAATCAAGTACTTAGGAATGAACTTAACTAGGGGTGTAAAGGACTTGTACATAGAAAATTACATAACATTGCTAAAAAAAAAAAAAAAAAAAAGAGAGATCTAAATAGGTGGAAAGGCATTCCCTGTTCATGGATAGGAAGGCTAAATATAGTTAAGATGTCAACTCCCCCCAAATCGATCTACAGATTTCACACAGTACCAATCAAAATACCAACAACAGCTGGAAGATGGCGGCTTAGTAAGACGCGCGGATCTTAGTTTCTTCCCCAGTACAGCTACTAGGGGAGTAGAAACGATACAGAAAGCGCCCAGCCACAACAGAGATAAAAAAGACAGCGTACCCCATCCTGGAACGGCTGGCTGGCTGAGAGAAGCAGCGCGGGTGAGATCGCCGAGGCGCGCGGGCCTCACCGGGCGGGGCGGGAAGCAGCCGGAGTTACTCCCTTCCCCCTTCCCAGGCCGGCTGGGAGAATTGGAGAGGCGGTCCCCTGAAACCAAGGCGGCTGGCGCCCACACCACACGCAGCCCCCCGGACCAACTGAGAGAATTGGATCGGAAACCCCCAGGCCGCGGAGAACGGTGACGGGTGGGGGAGGCCCCTTCCAAACCCGTGACTACCGGGGAACGTGCACTCTCTCGGGCGGGCCGCTGCCGCTGGCGCCCTCCCGCCACGCTTGTCGCCCAGGGCCGACTAGGAAATTCGGACGGGCTCTTTCCCGGGCTGCGGCGACCAGCAACCCTCTCTGCGTTCGGACCCCAGGCCGGCTCAAGCTGCTTCAGCTAGCGAACCCCCCGGACGGCGAGAGTTTTCCAAAGTTTAAGGTCCCACAGCACCTTTTACTGGTGGGACCCGCAGACAAACGTGTGCCACGAGCGCCACCTACTGGGCAGGATAAGAAAAACAGAACCCAGAGATTTCACAGGAAAATCTTCCAAACTTTTGGATCCAATACCCAGGGAAATCTGTCTAAATGCACAGACGCCAACAGAAGATAACAGATCACGCTCAAATAATTGAAAATATGGCCCAGTCAAAGGAACAAACCAATAGTTCAAATGAGATACAGGAGCTGAGACAACTAATGCTAAATATACGAACAGAAATGGAAAACCTCTTCAAAAACGAAATCGATAAATTGAGGGAGGACCTGAAGAAGACATGGGCTGAACATAAAGAAGAAATAGAAAAACTGAAAAAACAAATCACAGAACTTATGGAAGTGAAGGACAAAGTAGAAAAGATAGAAAAAACAATGGATACCTACAATGATAGATTCAAAGAGACAGAAGATAGAATTAGTGATTTGGAGGATGGAACATCTGAATTCCAAAAAGAAACAGAAACTATCGGGAAAAGAATGGAAAAATTTGAACAGGGTATCAGGGAACTCAAGGACAATATGAACCGCACAAATATACGTGTTGTGGGTGTCCCAGAAGGAGAAGAGAAGGGAAAAGGAGGAGAAAAACTAATGGAAGAAATTTTCACTGAAAATTTCCCAACTCTTATGAAAGACCTAAAATTACAGATCCGAGAAGTGCAGCACACCCCAAAGAGATTAGACCCAAATAGGCATTCTCCAAGACACTTACTAGTTAGAATGTCAGAGGTCAAAGAGAAAGAGAGGATCTTGAAAGCAGCAAGAGAAAAACAATCCATCACATACAAGGGAAACCCAATAAGACTATGTGTAGATTTCTCAGCAGAAACCATGGAGGCTAGAAGACAGTGGGATGATATATTTAAATTACTAAAAGAGAAAAACTGCCAACCAAGACTCCTATATCCAGCAAAATTGTCCTTCAAAAATGAGGGAGAAATTAAAACATTCTCAGACAAAAAGTCACTGAGAGAATTTGTGACCAAGAGACCAGCTCTGCAAGAAATACTAAAGGGAGCACTAGAGTCAGATACAAAAAGACAGAAGAGAGAGGTATGGAGAAGAGTGTAGAAAGAAGGAAAGTCAGATATGCTATATATAATACAAAAGGCAAAATGGCAGAGGAAAATATTATCCAAACAGTAATAACACTAAATGTTAATGGACTGAATTCCCCAATCAAAAGACATAGATTGGCAGAATGGATTAAAAAACAGGATCCTTCTATATGCTGTCTACAGGAAACACATCTTAGACCCAAAGATAAACATAGGTTGAAAGTGAAAGGTTGGGAAAAGATATTTCATGCAAATAACAACCAGAAAATAGCAGGAGTGGCTATACTAATATCCAACAAGTTAGACTTCAAATGTAAAACAGTTAAAAGAGACAAAGAAGGACACTATATACTAATAAAAGGAACAATTAAACAAGAAGACATAACAATCATAAATATTTATGCACTGAACCAGAATGCCCCAAAATACGTGAGGAATACACTGCAAACACTGAAAAGGGAAATAGACACATATACCATAATAGTTGGAGACTTCAATTCCCCACTCTCATCAATGGACAGAACATCTAGACAGAGGATCAATAAAGAAATAGAGAATCTGAATATTACTATAAAGGAGCTAGACTTAACAGACATTTATAGGACATTATATCCCACAACAGCAGGATACACCTTTTTCTCAAGTGCTCATGGATCATTCTCAAAGATAGACCATATGCTGGGTCACAAAGCAAGTCTTAACAAATTTAAAAAGATTGAAATCATACACAACACTTTCTCGGATCATAAAGGAATGAAGTTGGAAATCAATAATAGGCGGAATGCCAGAAAATTCACAAATACCTGGAGGCTCAACAACACACTCTTAAACAACGAGTGGGTCAAAGAAGAAATTGCAAGAGAAATTAGTAAATACCTTGAGGCAAATGAAAATGAAAACACAACATATCAAAACTTATGGGATACAGCAAAGGCAGTGCTAAGAGGGAAATTTATTGCCCTAAATGCCTATATCAGAAAAGAAGAAAAGGCAAAAATGCAGGAATTAACTGTTCAATTGGAAGAACTGGAGAAAGAACAGCAAACTAATCCCAAAGCAAGCAAAAGGAAAGAAATAACAAAGATCAGAGCAGAAATAAATGAAATTGAAAATATGAAAACAGTAGAGAAAATCAATAAGACCAGAAGTTGGTTCTATGAGAAAATCAATAAGACTGATGGGCCCCTATCAAGATTGACAAAAAGAAGAAGAGAGAGGATGCAAATAAATAAGATCAGAAATGGAAGAGGAGACATAACTACTGACCTCACAGAAATAAAGGAGGTAATAACAGGATACTATGAACAACTTTACGCTAATAAATACAACAATTTAGATGAAATGGACGGGTTCCTGGAAAGACATGAACAACCAACTTTGACTCAAGAAGAAATAGATGACCTGAACAAACAAATCACAAGTAAAGAAATTGAATTAGTCATTCAAAAGCTTCCTAAAAAGAAAAGTCCAGGACCAGATGGCTTCACATGTGAATTCTACCAAACGTTCCAGAAAGAATTAGTACCAATTCTCCTCAAACTCTTCAAAAAAATCGAAGTGGAGGGAAAACTACTTAATTCATTCTATGAAGCCAACATCACCCTCATACCAAAACCAGGCAAAGATATTACAAAAAAAGAAAACTACAGACCAATCTCTCTAATGAATACAGATGCAAAAATCCTCAATAAAATTCTAGCAAATCGTATCCAACAACACATTAAAAGAATTATACATCATGACCAAGTAGGACTCATCCCAGGTATGCAAGGATGGTTCAACATAAGAAAATCAATTAATGTAATACACCATATCAACAAATCAAAGCAGAAAAATCACATGATCATCTCAATTGATGCAGAGAAGGCATTTGACAAGATTCAACATCCTTTCCTGTTGAAAACACTTCAAAAGATAGGAATACAAGGGAACTTCCTTAAAATGATAGAGGGGATATATGAAAAACCCACAGCTAATATCATCCTCAATGGGGAAAAATTGAAAACTTTCCCCCTAAGATCAGGAACAAGACAAGGATGTCCACTATCACCACTATTATTCAACATTGTGTTGGAGGTTCTAGCCAGAGCAATTAGACAAGAAAAAGAAATACAAGGCGTCAAAATTGGAAAGGAAAAAGTAAAACTATCACTGTTTGCAGACGATATGATACTATACATCGAAAACCTGGAAAAATCCACAACAAAACTACTAGAGCTAATAAATGAGTACAGCAAAGTAGCAGGTTACAAGATCAACATTCAAAAATCTGTAGCATTTCTATACACTAGTAATGAACAAACTGAGGGGGAAATCAAGAAACGAATCCCATTTACAATTGCAACTAAAAGAATAAAATACCTAGGAATAAATTTAACAAAAGAGACAAAAAACCTATATAAAGAAAACTACAAAAAACTGCTAAAAGAAATCACAGAAGACCTAAATAGATGGAAGGGCATACCGTGCTCATGGATTGGAAGACTAAATATAGTTAAGATGTCAATCCTACCTAAATTGATTTACAGATTCAATGCAATACCAATCAAAATCCCAACAACTTATTTTTCAGAAATAGAAAAACCAATAAGCAAATTTATCTGGAAGGGCAGGGTGCCCCGAATTGCTAAAAGCATCTTGAGGAAAAAAAACGAAGCTGGAGGTCTCGCGCTGCCTGACTTTAAGGCATATTATGAAGCCACAGTGGTCAAAACAGCATGGTATTGGCATAAAGATAGATATATCGACCAATGGAATCGAATAGAGTGCTCAGATATAGACCCTCTCATCTATGGACATTTAATCTTTGATAAGGCAGTCAAGCCAACTCACCTGGGACAGAGCAGTCTCTTCAATAAATGGTGCCTAGAGAACTGGATATCCATATGCAAAAGAATGAAAGAAGACCCATCTCTCACACCCTATACAAAAGTTAACTCAAAATGGATCAAAGATCTAAACATTAGGTCTAAGACCATAAAACAGATAGAGGAAAATGTTGGGAGATATCTTATGGATCTTACAACTGGAGGCGGTTTTATGGACCTTAAACCTAAAGCAAGAGCACTGAAGAAGGAAATAAATAAATGGGAACTCCTCAAAATTAAACACTTTTGTGCATCAAAGAACTTCATCAAGAAAGTAGAAAGACAGCCTTCACAATGGGAGACAATATTTGGAAATGATATATCAGACAAAGGTCTAGTATCCAGAATTTATAAAGAGATTGTTCATCTCAACAACAAAAAGACAGCCAACCCAATTACAAAATGGGAAAAAGACTTAAACAGACACCTATCAGAAGAGGAAATACAAATGACCAAAAGGCACATGAAGAGATGCTCAATGTCCCTGGCCATTAGAGAAATGCAAATCAAAACCACAATGAGATATCATCTCACACCCACCAGAATGGCCATTATCAACAAAACAGAAAATGACATGTGCTGGAGAGGATGCGGAGAAAGAGGCACACTTATCCACTGTTGGTGGGAATGTCAAATGGTGCAACCACTGTGGAAGGCAGTTTGGCGGTTCCTCAAAAAGCTGAATATAGAATTGCCATACAACCCAGCAATACCATTGCTGGGAATATACTCAAAGGACTTAAGGGCAAAGACACAAACGGACATTTGCACACCAATGTTTATAGCAGCGTTATTTACAATTGCAAAGAGATGGAAACAGCCGAAATCTCCATCAACAGAAGAGTGGCTAAACAAACTGTGGTATATACATACGATGGAATACTATGCAGCTTTAAGACAGGATAAACTTATGAAGCATGTAATAACATGGATGGACCTAGAGAACATTATGCTGAGTGAGTCTAGCCAAAAACTAAAGGACAAATACTGTATGGTCCCACTGATGTGAACAGACATTCGAGAATAAATTTGGAATATGTCCTTGATAACAGAGTCCAGCAGGAGGTAGAAACAGGGTAAGATAATGGCCAATTGGAGTTGAAGGGATACAGATGGTGTAACAGGACTAGATACAAAAACTCAAAAATGGACAGCACAATAATACCTAATCGTAAAGTAATCATGTTAAAACACTGAATGAAGCTGCATCTGAGCTATAGGTTTTTGTTTTGTTTTGTTTTGTTTTGTTTTGATTTTACTATTATTACTTTTATTTTTTTCTCTATACTAACATTCTGTATCTTTTTCGGTTATGTTGCTAGTTCTTCTAAACCAATGCATATGTACTAAGAAATGATGATCATGCATCTATGTGATGATGTTAAGAATTAATGATTGCATATGTAGAATGGTATGATCTCTAAATGTTGGGTTAATTTCTTTTTTTCCGTTAATTAAAAAAAAAAAGATAAGGGATAATTGGAGCTGAAGGAATACAGACTGTACAACGGGACTGGATATAAAAACTCAGAAATGGACAGCACAATACTACCCAATTGTAATGCAATTATGTTAAAATACTGAATGAAGCTGCATGTGAGGTATAGGTTTTTTTTGTTTTTTTTTCTTTCTTTCTATTATTGTTTTAATTCTTATTCTGTTGTCTTTTTATTTCTTTTTCTAAATCGATGCAAATGTACTAAGAAATGATGAATATGCAACTATGTGATGTTATTAAGAATTACTGATTGTACATGTAGATTGGAATGATTTCTAATTGTTTTGTTAATTCTTTTTTTAATTAATAAAAAAAAAGCAAAAAAAAAAAAATACCAACAACATACTTTGAAGATTTGGAAAAGCTAATTACCAAATTCATATGGAAGGGAAAGAGACTCTGAATAGCTAAAAGCATCCTAAAAAAGAACAGAGTGGGAGGATTAATACACCCTGACTTTAAACCTATTATAAAGCCACAGTGATCAAAACAGTATGGTACTGGCACAAAGATAGAAGCATTGACCAATGGAATCAAATCGAGAATGCAGAAATGGACAACCAAACCTATGGTCAAATGGTTTTTGACAAGACCCCCAAATCCTCCGAACGGGGACAAAATAGTCCTTTCAATAACTGGGCATAGAAGAACTGGATATCAATAGCCAAAAGAATGAAAATGAACTGGATATCAATTTTGTGTATTGAATCAATACACAAAAATTAACTCAGAGTTGCTCAAACACCTAAATATAAGAAGTAGCACCATAAAGCTTCTAGAAGGAAATTTAGGGAAAATCTTCAACACCTAGTAACAGGAGGTAGTTTCCTAAACTTTACACCCAAAGCACAAGCAACAAAAGAATAAATAGATAATGGTTAACTCCTCAAAATCAAATGCTTCTGCACCTCAAAAGACATTGTCAAAAAGGTGAAGAGGCAGCCAACTCAATGGGAGAAAAGATTTGGAAATCACATATCCAACATAGGTTTGATTTCCTGTATATACAAAGAAATACAACTCAACAACAAAAGAACAAACAACCCATTATAAAATGGGCTAAAGATATGAATAAGCATTTTTCTGAAGAGCAAATACAGATGGCTCAAAAGCACATGAAGAGATGATCATTTTCATTGGCAATAAGGGAAATGCAGATCAAGACTACAATGAGACATCACATCACACCTATAAGAATGGCTGCTATTAAACAAACAGGAAACTATAAATGTTGGAGAGGATGTGGAGAAACTGGGACACTTATATACTGCTGATGGGAATGTATAACGGTGCAGCCACTATGGAAGACTGTTTGGCAGTTCCTTAGGAAACTAAATTTTGAATTGCCCTATGACCTAGCAATAGCACTACTTGGTATATACCCAGAAGATCTGAAAACAATGATGCAAACAGACATTTGCACACTGATGTTCACAGTAGCATTATTCACAGTCACCAAAAGATGGAAACAAACCAAGTGCCCATCAACAGATGAGTGGATCAACAATATTATGGAATACTATGCAGCAGTAAGACAAAATGACATCCTGAAGCACATGACAAGATGGGTGAGCCTTGAGAACATAATGCTGAGTGAAATTAGTCAGACACAAAAGAATAGATTCTGTACGAGTCCACTTTTATGGCCAACATAAAGGTATAATCAAAAGCTTATAATGTGGAATATAGGGGACTTAGAGATACACAGAAGTTAGAGATGGGTGAAATGTTAGCAAATGAAGTTGAACTCCAATGTAAGGGAATACATAGGAGTGAAGATGGTTCTCTAGTGGGTCTATAAGTAATATTACCATATTGAAAAGGAAAAAGATTGAAAGGGGTTGTATAGACCTATGTGTCCCGTTGATTAACACTAGAATATGAATTAGTTCTTGCAAGAATTACTTCAAGGATATGATTCTGGTACAAAGAGTGTTTAAGTCCAGGGTACAGGGGGAAAACTGCTATTGCATGCTATGAGCTGTGTTGAAATAGAAACCATCAGGGCAAGGGTGGCTCAGTGGCAGATTTATGGCCTTCCATGCACAAGACCCTGGTTCGATTCCTGGTGCCTGCCCATGTAAAAAATAAATAAATAAATAATTTAAAATAAATAAAAGAAAAAGATACCACCAGCATTACCTCAGCGACAGCAGAGGTAAATAATGGAGGAAGGGACAAGAGTTCATTGGAGGTTTTAGATTTCCTATTTGGCGAGGGTGTGTTTATTGGTTTTCTTTCTCTTGGGAAGAATGAACTCATCCACAATTAAGAATGTTGATGGACTGTGGACTTTGGGACCTCTACATGATGCCCACTGAATGCAGGTGTCTGAAGGATGCACTGATGGAGAAGTAGATTGGCGAATGATGGTGTATACTTATGAACAAAGGTTGTGCTGTTACAAAAAGGAACAATGTCATTAGGCATGCAATGATGTGAATGAACATGTGGGACATTTGATGAGACAAAATAAGCCAGAAACAAAAGAGAAAGAATGGTATGGTCACCTTTAGAAATTGCTTATAAGTAAACAGGGGCCTAGATTGTGAGTTTTTAGAGCAGACTCATTAACTCCAGAGTGGTAATTATTATTATTTCTGGATTTTGAGAGGCTGTTTTTTATATATATATATATATATAACCTGATATTTAGAGATAAAAATGAAGCTGAGCAGGTTAGGGTCAAAGTAATTCAGAACAGGGGTAAGGCAGACAGTGTCTATATTTTAGAATCACACAACTCTTTGAGAATAATGACAGAAAGGTTTATTTGGTCTGGAACTAAAATTTTCTGTAGTGCGTAATTTATTTCAAACTATCTGTACAGCTCATTTGAACAACTGAAACACAGGGAGCCCAGAATAAGAAAGAGGTCCTTTAATTCTGTACAGATTATTGTAATGCCTGGGTACATCCTAGTGTATATTAAGCAGATAATCAAAAACTATTGGCAAAGTCTCCTGAGGGATGGGAGAAATAATATGGAACTATTAAGCCTTACCATCAGGGAATCCCCTGATACTACATCAAACTTTAGGGACACCCAAATCAATAGGCCGTGCCCTCGATCATGAGGGTTACTTTTGTGAAGCTTACGTAGGTAGCGGAGAAGCTTAGGATACCTATAGGCATGTGTTCTAGTTTGCTAGCTGCCAGAATGCAATATACCAGAAACGGTATGGCTTTTAAAAAGACTAGTTTAGAGTTCTAAGGCTGAGAAAATGTCCCAATTAAAACAAGTCTATAGAAATGTCCAATCAAAGGCATCCAGGGAAAGATACCTTGGTTCAAGAAGGCTGATGAAATTCAGGGTCTCTCTCTCATCTGAGAAAGTACACGGTGAATACAGTCATGGTTTCTCCCTCAGTGGAAAGAGCACATGGCGAGCACAGCGTCATCTACTAGCTTTCTCTCCTGGTTTCCTGTTTCATGAAGCTCCCTGGGATACGTTTTCCTTCTTCATCTCCAAAGCGCTGGTTGATGGACTCTCTGCTTCCTGGTGCTGCAGCATTGTCTGCTCTCTCTGAATCTCCTTCATTCTCGAAAATGTTTCCTCTATTATAGGACTCCACCAACTTAATAAGACCCACCCAAATGGGTGGAGACATGTTGTCACCTAATCCAATTTAACAACCACTCTGATTAAATCACATCTCCAGGGAGATGATCTGATTACAATTTCAAAGTACAGTATTTAATGGGGATTATTCTACCTTTATGAAATGGGATTTTAATTAAAACATGGTTTTTCTAGCCACATATATCCTTTTAAACCAGCACACTCCACCCTCTGGACCCTAAAAAAGACATGTTTTCCCCTTATACATAATCCATTAATTTCATAACAATATCACAAATCCTTAAACCATTCCAGTAGCAATACAAATGAAATACAAAGTTAGAAACAGTACAAACTCTTATCAAAATTAGTCACAAGCATGTAACAGAAGGCAAGGTTCTCCTCAGGTTCTGGACCTATAAAAATTCAAAACAAATTATTTGCTGCCAACAAACAAAGAAGGAACAGTCATAGGATACATATACCCATTTCCATAGGGAGGAAGGAACACAGGGGTCAAAGGACCCATACAGTTTCGAAAACCTGCAGGGCAAAGCCCATTAGATTTCAAAGTCTGAGAGTCATTCATCTTTGGGGCTTTAAAAAGCGGTAGTCCCACTGTTTCCAAGGGCCTACCCAGAAGCCTGCCTCTCTCCAAACGCAACCTTGGGGGATATTGGGGAGAGCACCTTTTTCTCAGCTCCACCTCTCCAAGGATTGAGGCTTCACCTGGGCTCTCTGCCATCTGCAGGGCACATGCTCAACCCCTCCATGTGGTGTCAGCCAGGCTCTTCCCAAACCCCAAGGATTGTGCTTCACCCTCCCCAAGGCCTGAGGCGGCATACAGATGGCTCAAAAGCACATGAAGAGATGATAATTTTCATTGGCAATAAGGGAAATGCAGATCAAGATTACAGTGACACACCACATCACACCTTAAGAATGGCTGCTATTAAACAAACAGGAAACTATAAATGTTGAAGAGGATGTGGAGAAACTGGGACACTTACATACTGCTGATGGGAATGTATAACGGTGCAGCCACTATGGAAGACTGCCACAAAGGCCCATCCTCTCTGCCTTTGGGGCAAACTCACCCTCTCCACGGGCTTGGGTGGATCTGCTCTCCTGTACTGAGGCTTCTTGACTTCAGACCTCAGCCTCCATGGTTTTGCCTCTGAAGCTATTTTTCCTCCAATGTGTCCCTTCTCTGAGCCCCCCAGTTCATACAGGTCCCAAAGCACTCTCGTCGGCTTTCTATGCAGTAGCATTGAATCATGCCCATCAGACATAAGGAGTTTTCACAAATCCTTCCTGGATAACTCCATGTCCAATCCTGGCTTTCTCTGAAATGGCTAACTGATTTCACATTTGACCAAGACCTCACGTGGGGCACTATTCTCTGGAATCTCCTTTCCTGGAGGCCCAGAATTTTCCAGAACTTCAATTTCTGGTTTCTTTGTGCCCAAGTGTTCAGTTTTCAGCTTATCTCTTTCCTGTCACATTTCACTACAAGCTGCATGGAGAAACCAGGCTGCACTTTTGACATTTAATTTGGAGATCTCTTCCGCTAAATATCCAAGTTCATGACTTTTAGAATGTGCCTTCCAGCCAAAGCCATTAGTCAATTTTGCCACATTATGTGCTATTTTAAAATGAGGATCGCCTTCCTTCCACTCTGTAATGACACACATCTCATTTCTGTCTAGAGCCTGGTCAGAGGTATCTTTAGAGTCCACATTTCTACCAAGATTCTCTTCAAAACATTTTAGGCCTTCTCTATCAAGCTTCTCAAACTCCTTCAGATTCTTCCCCTTATCCATTTAAAAAGCCATTCCAACACGTTTGGTATTTGCAAACCACAGCAGTACCCCACTCTCCAGTACCAAAATCTGTTTTAGTTTACTAGCTGCCAGAATGCAGTATACCAGAAACAGAATGGCTTTTAAAAAGGGGAATTTAATGAGCATGCCTAACAATAACTTCTAGAGGACCTCTTTCATTGCTCAGATGTGGCCTCAGTTTCTCTAAGCTCAACTCTGTATGTGAAATTATTGCCCTCCACCCTACATGGGACATGACATCCAGGGGTGAAAGTTTCCCTGGCAATGTGGGAGATGACTCCCAGGGATGAATCCAGACCTGGACTGTGGGATCAACAATTGCATCCTGACCAAAAGAGGGGAAAGAAGTGTAACTAATAAAGTATCAGTGGCAGAGAGAGTTTAAATAGAGTCAAGAGGCTACTGTGGAGGTTACTCTTATGCAAGCTTCAGGTAGACCTTGCTACCTATCATAAACTGCCAACCTCCAATCAGCACCATTCTAGCCAATCCTAAAGAACACCTAGGGCAACAGATGAGATTCTACAAGGGTTTTAGGTACTAGAGTAACTTTCCAGAAACCTACAAACTCCAGATGGGTCACTGGTTCAGATAAGTCCTGAAATTTAGGGGGCTCAGCCTCTCCAGAATAGCAGATAGTTACATCTCCCTACCTCATATTAATGGCAGACCCTTCCAATATGAAAAATTTAGAATGGCCATAGCTCAAACACCCCTAAAGAGAGGGATGGAAAGAGTAAAGGTGATGGTGGAGTTATACAGAGAAGATAGGATTTAACAAGTGAATATGAAGGTTGAATCATTAAGTTGATATGTTTTAGTCTCCAGTATTTTAGAGCAGCTAGAAGTAAAAACCTAAATTTGTGGAATTGTAACCCATGTCAAACTCTGAAATATGTTCTACAACTAATTGTGGTGCTGTGCTTTGAAATTTATTGCTTTTTTGTATATATGTTAGTTTTCCCAAAAAAAAGGAAAGAAAGTCAATTGTGATGATAAAAAAATGTTTAATCCTTCTATCCTCCTATATTCTGGAGTAGCTAGAAGGAAAAACATGAAAGGACTATATGGTAGCCCATGACAAACTCTGTGATCTGACCTGTAACTACCTGTTGAAGAGTGCTTTGAAAAAATATTGCATTTTTAGTTTTTTTCTTTGTATATATTTTATACTGCACAATAAAAAAGTTAAAATTTTTTTAAAAATTCAATATAAGCAAGCCCTTTACTCTTCCCATCCTTGCTGACTAAATCTGATCTCCACAGCATCTTCAAACACTTCTTTTAATTCATCCTGAGTAACTTTGTAAGGAGATTTTTGGCCAGAAGTGTTCTGGTGTCTCAGTCTTTCTTACTGTCTTTTCCCTTTGGTTTCTCTAATTTAATTTTGCTGCCAAAGACTTCTGAATTTGTGAGCTCCGAGGTTGTTTCCAGATCTTCAGCAGATTCAAAATCCATATGGCCAAATTTCTGTAGACATATCAATTCTGACTTCCACGACACCCAGCTCATTTTTTAGCAAAGACATCACTGATCCCCATCTTTAATTTGGGAGCAGATTTGTTGAAGTTCAAGTTTCCAACAAAAAGACTGAACGCTATAGTTTCTAATTCTTCTGTTCCTTGACTTCAGGAGTGGCTTTTCGCTTGGACATTTTCTTCTTTTGTTTTCCAGGTGCTTCTTTGACAGGCTCTTCCCCTTTCTCCCGTCTCCCCCTCCTCATCATTCTCATCATTCTTCTTGTCATCATCCTCTTCCTCCTCCTCCTTCTCATCCTCTTCATCTTCAGCCATGCTCTTCGATTCACAGGAACAGCTTTTCTAGGAGATTTTTTTCCTTTGGCTGGTGTAGTCTCCACAGCTGCTTCTTCAGAATCATCATCTTCATCATTGTCATCCTCATCTTTGTCTTCATCATTTTCATTTTCATCATCGTCATCCTCTGAGGCAGAAGTAGTAGTGGCTGCCTTTATCACTGCTGGCTCAGATTCATCCTCATCCTTGTTCTCTTCCTTGCTGTCTTCATCATCTTCCTCATCCCTGTCATCCTTCTTGGCATTTTTACCATTCTCTGCCCCCTTGGCTAGGGTCAGAGCTCCCGTCTTACCAGGAGTCGCCACTACCACTGCCTTGCCAGGTGTGGCTTCTTCTTGGCAGGTGTTGGCTGGTGTAGTTGTCTTCTTGGCAGGTATGGCTGCTGCTTTTTTGCCAAGGGTTACAGCTACCTTCTTGGCAGGTGTGACAACTGCAATCTTTTTTGTTGGGGAAACCACCATCTTCTTTGCTGGAGTTGTGATGGCCTTCTTGCTTTTTTTTCTGAGGAATAACAATCTCTTCTCCACTGCTATCATCTTCATTTGCTGACATTTCCTCATCATCACCATTTTCTTCTACCTTCTTTGGAGGAGGAGTCATTTTCTTGGCGTTACCTTGATTTTTACCAGCTTTCATGAGCTTTACCATGATAGTGGCTTATGATGGTGGAATGTGGGGCAGACAAGTAGCGCAGAGGAGCCCTGAGAAACATAAGCAACATTGATGGGGGCCACGGCTACTGAGGATGCCAGAGCACAGCCCTTGACTGCCAGCTAGAGCTCAAGACTGAGCCAAAACACCCCAGTTAATACTCTGAAATTTCTGGCGGGCCATAAAATATTTAACCACAAACTAAAGCTTTTATATGCCTAAGAGTTTTTAAGGATAAAAAAAATATGATCCAAGCACAAAACAAATTCTAAGGGAACATCTCGGGATTTCTAAAATGACAGCGAATGAAATTATTACATAAAAATGTAATATTTATAACAATATTGTTCTATTTCTTTGCTTAAGTTCTTTTGCTCCTTTTTAACTCTGCTCTCACCACAGACCTGTGAGTAGTTGTTAATTTGTAGAGAATAGCATGGCATGTATTATTTCTGTTTATAGATGCACAAATAGATTCACAGGAAGTAAGTAATTTATCCAAGGCTTCACAAAAGATAACTGGTGAATTCTGAACGAATAATATTCAGATGCCTTTTTTGTAAATTTAATTTGTATTGACTGCTTACTCTTCTAAGCACAATACCTACAACATTACTTTGAACTTTACATTTTTAATCCATTGTTCATTGTATTTTTCTTTGCCTCTCAAAGAACATTTATTTCATTGGAAGAGGAAACACCCTTTGGGCTTTCAGAAATCATGTTTTCTCTTGTCTTTATGAAAAAAAAATGGAGGGAGGCATAATTCTACACATGGCCCTTGAAGATATAGGTGTCTTTTAGTGGCTTTTTGTCTCTGTCTCCATTCATTTATGGAGGGTTTACCAAAGTCCTTAGACATTTTATTCTTGGGACCCCTTTTGACACTCTCACAAATGAATAAAATACCAAAGAGCTTTATTATATATATTTATATTTATCATATTATGAATTAAAACAGAGATTTTATTTTAAAATGACCAGTTTTAAATAATATTACTTTCAATATAAATAGCATTTTTATGAAAAATAAAAAGTTTACTGGCAAAAGTGGTATTGTTTCTCATTTTTCAAAGTTTTTGAATGTCTGGCTTGATAGAAAATAGCTGTAATCTCACATCTGGTTCTGCAGTCTTTTGCAACATCCACGTTGTATAACCTGGAAAGCTCTTATGAGAGAAGAATAGTAGATAAAAGCAGATAACATCTTGGTATTTTTATGAAAATAGTTTCGAACTTGTGAACCTCCTCCAGGGGCTCAAGGTCCCCATGTCATACCTTGAAGATTGCTGCTCTGGATAGAAGTGAGAATGCTGAAGGAACAGGACCTAATTCATGCCCTGAAAGTGATAGGATTCAAGGCTAGAAAAATAAAGGAAAAGTCAATTTACAAAACAGTGTAATACATTCATTCTATACATTTTTATTGAAAAATAAAAACAGACAAGTTAATTGCACATTTTGGTGAGTGTTTTTAAGGATGTAAAGGCAAGATAGAATGGGGGAAGATGGTAAGGTACCTCCTTCAGATAGAGTGAATAGGCCTCTGAAAAAGTGACATTTAAGCTGGCATTCAAGGACAAGTAGCCATGTGAAGGGAGGAAATGTCCTCTGAAGGAAGAAGAATTTAGAGTTGGCTGCCTTAGTTATTTACTTGTTTACTATCTGCTCCTCCCACTAGAAATAAACTCCATGAGGACAGACCAGAGTATTCCTTGGGAGCTATTCTATTCTCAGAATCTAGTCCCTGCATAGCACAAAGGAAATGTATGATAACAGATTTTGAATGAGTGGAAAAAAGGCCTGGAGGAGAGTGAGTGAGGGGAAACATTTAGTTCGGATAGAGGGAAAAGAGGTATAAGGAAAACCAAGAAAGAACTTCAGTAATGAAGGATGCTCGGGCACATTTGGGAAGAGCAATGAGTTCACTTGGAGAGGGGATGGGGAATAGAGAAGTCTGAGCAGTGAGTATACTTGGAGAGGGCTTGGGGAATAGAGAAGCCTGGGGAGCGGATGATGCGCTATCCAAGTTATGAAGGACAGGTAGGAGTAATCCTCAAGGAAGGAAAGGTAGGAGCTTTCTAGGCAGAGTGGTAAATGACGAAAGGCCAGTGAAGGTGGCAGGGAATATTTGAGAAAGAAAGAAATAAGGTAGAATGAAATGATGAGCAGTGAATAGGAACCAAATTACCACGGGCCTTAGATGTGATGCGACTGACTAGGACCTTTTATTCTTTGTTATCCATGTAATAAGATGCTCATTATAGAAACTGGGTAAATAAAAGCGAGAAGCCAAAAAGAAAACCCCTGATTATCTTTTATTTCCACTTATTCCTCTTCCATTTTTCGTACTATTCATTTATAGTTGTATATTTTGTAGGTTTCCCGGGGTTAGGAGGTTTGTTTAATGTTCTTTGGGGTTTCTAGGTTTACTGTTTTCTTTTTTCTTTTTCGGCTTATCAAACACTTCTGATACTAACAGCTTCATAAACATCTTTTTTTAGGTGGTGAGGCAGTATCTAATGAACCATTCCTTAATGTTCGACGTTTATATTCAGTATTTCAAATTTATACATGATGTTTTGAAATATTTAAGTTTTACATGAATTTTTAAAACTATTGGAGTTTGTCCAATGGCTTTCTACAAAAGACTTCGCAATATACTACTTTAGAAGCGTGGCCTGGTTGTCGTTTAAAGGCAGTAAGCACGGATGCGATGCGAAGCGGGGGTTCCTGCCGGCGACCCCGGGGCACCTGAGACCCCCTCAGGCCGGTTGCACCAGGATCTCGGACCGAACACCCACAGGGGCACTAAGAAAACAAACCCGAAGCACGCGAGACGCATCTAGCTGGGTGCAAACAAACTCGGAAAGCCCAGGTGGGACCTCGGACGCGAAGACCCCTACGACCCCTCCTTCCGTCCAGCTCTCTGCCTTGCCCACTTCCGGTCCCTGCCCCGCCCCCACGCTCGTCCCGTGGCGCACGCGCGACGCCAGCGCGCCGTGTGACGTTGCCGCGCCGCGGCAGCAGACCCGAGCGAACCCGCGGCGGAGGCGGGGCGGAGGCGGGCGACCCCGCGGCCCGCGCCAGTTTGAATGGGAGTCCGCAAGATGGCGGCGGCCGGGCCCGAGGCGCGCCGAGGTGAGGCCGGGGAGGGGAGCTGCTCACTGGGCCCCGGCCCGACCCGCCCCCGGCTCTGCCTCCCCGCGCCGGGCGACCCCGCACGCCTGGGCTGTAGGGTCGCGGGGACTCCGCAGGGCCACCTACGAGCCCCGGAACCTGACTCCCCCACGGCCTGAAGGCGTCGGTCGGGTCAGCCCGGCCCGCGCGCCTCCTCTTCGGGCCGGGGTCGGTGCCCTCTGGGGTGTCTCGCGGGTAACCGGGGCCGGGGGGCGCGCTGACTTCTTTGTGGCGGTTTGAACGGGACGTTTGCGTTGTGTTGATGCTTTAACTGGAAAGGGAGAAATGTGGGTTGTGTAACTTTCATCTTAATATCAAGAAAAAGAAGAAACAAGCGTACGCCCAATTGGGACGCAGTGGGAGGGGAAGCCCCTTAGTGGAGGATACCCCAGTAAGGGGCATATGGGAATGCGCCTCTGGCACAAGAACCTCGCGTGAAATTGAGGTGGACGCCAGAGAATTAGATGCCGATGCGTGTGCGTGTGGGAGTTATCAGAAAGGCTAGAACTTGCCACACATTCTAGAATTTAAAGGCGTTTTCAAGCACTCCTCTCCACCCACATAGATGAACTACCGTCACACAATCCCTGAATTTCCCTTCCTTTAGCAATGAATGGCTAAAATGTAAACTAGTGTTAGGTTTCTGTGATGGTGATGAAACATGTAATCTTGTCATCGAATTCTTTTTTTTTTAGGCGATTAGAGTATCGGAATTTTTACTAAATGTTTGCGGTTTTTTTATATATGTATTTTTTATCCTCAAAGATAGCATTTCCATCTAGGGTTTTGTCTTGAATCCTCATGTTACTTCAACCAGATAAAACGTTTAGGGATGGCAGACAAATACACCTTGGGTAAATACCAAAGAGGGCCCTCCTTTGCACATGGTTAGTGGAGTGAGGATAACTTTACACAAAGCATCCTCAAGTTGATTAGATGGAAAGCAGTTAAGGGATCACTTCTGTTCTACCACTCTGCTGTTCTTAAACCACCACCTCAAAGCAAACAACCCTTCCAGGGATTTCACTGTCTTGATTTACAATTATAAGTTTGAAGGAAGGGGCTTGCTGGAAATGGTGCTAAAGGTTTCCCACAATAAAGTCAGTCTCCTGGTGAGTTGAGGAGAGTGAGGAAAGGATGTAGTCAAGTCTGAGCCGCCGTGTTCTCTCTTCACTGGAAAATCGCCTCAAAACACAAAAGGTTATATCACCACTACCTTGGAGAGCTACTAAGGTATACTTCAGTTTACTTAAAACTTTTGTTTGGTAAACCAAATTTTTTCTAACCCTCACATTTTTTCAGCGAATCAGTGACCCAGCTAGGGATAGGGCAGAGGACTCCGGCCCCCTCTGGTGCTCACTCTCAGACTAAACCAAAAGCAAAGTTATTACACATTTCTAAACATCAGTTTTGTGTTAACCTAGATTTTAAATGCAGTTTGAAAGCATATGGTTTGCGGATATTTTAGGGTGAGATCTGCAACACAAATCAGTTCAGTCAGTTTCTGGCTTCTGTAAGATTAATTATGAATAGGTCTGATTTTCTTCAAGTTTGGTATATATATTATATAAATTGAATACTCTGTTTTGTAACACTTAGCTTTTTAAAACCATACGTGAAATGAGTACTGCAAAAGATTAGCATGCACTCTTTATTATAGCTCTTGGGTTTATTTACCTTAATGATAATACATTGCAAATAGGCAAAACAAAAAAGTTAAAATTTCACGCAACATTCCAAAGTGGGAAAAGTAGGATGCAGGGTGTATATGTTTTGTAACTATAGAGCTATATTTGAATTTATTTCAGTTCCCATTGTCCACTTAAGAAGAAGGAAAAAAGTTACTTTTTAATGGGTTATCAGATTGTGTTTTAAAGTATACTTTAGATGTATTTCTAACAATAATAAATATTGTCCTAGAGATCTAAGTTTATGAAAATATCAGTCATATTCTATTAAGAATATAATGGATAAGTATAATATCCTAGAGATCTAAGTTTCAGTCTCTATAGCGTTCATATATGCTATGTAGAAAATAATGGAAAAATAAAAAAACATTATCTATTGACTTTTGCATCTGTATGTAATCTCAAGAAAGCTTACAGACATGAAGTATTTTGTTCAAGTGGCTTAGTAGAAATTAATTGGCATCAGTTAAACATAGTAGGATAGAGAACTGTGAGAAAATCCGGAAGATGAATTTACCAAACTAGTCTTTAATGCTTAATTTTTTTCTTGAAGATGCATGATTGGTTTCTTGTCATGATTTTTTAGTCCTGTAAAATTGCCAGTTGAAGGGTGGGGATATAGAAGTGTTAAGTTTTTCTTTTTTGTTTTAATCAGTAGCTATTTCATTAGTAAAGAATTCTATTTTCTTATTGTAGCTTGGTGTGTGCCTTGCCTAGTTTCACTTGATACTCTTCAGGAATTATGTAGAAAAGAAAAGCTCACATGTAAATCCATTGGAATCACCAAAAGGAATCTAAACAATTATGAGGTGGAATACTTGTGTGACTACAAGGTAGTAAAGGTAAGGCAAATATCTAGCCTCTTAAAAGAGACCCAATCAGACTTTAGTATTTCATATTTCTGTAATAAAAATAACCTTAAAAACAAGCAAAGCTGTCCTTAGTATTTAATACTCTAAACCATGATAAATTTTATGTCTTATCATCTGTATTGCCAAATAACTTTCAGAAGATTTTGAAGGATAAAATGTTCTTGCATTAGAATATTTTAAGGTGCTTATATTATTCTGCATCCAACTCTTGATTATCTCTGGGTGGATTATCAGAGCAAAATGTTTTATTCCCAATTGGTTTCTCTTGTCATTCATTTTGCTCCTAGATCATATTTCTTTACTATCACCGAATCAAACGTGGAGATTCAAACCAGTTTTTAGCATACTGAATCTCCTCTGGAAGCATCACTGTTTGTATTTTGCTACCATCATGTCAAACTCCACCCTATATTAGCAAGACTGTGGTGTAATAGAATAGCCTGTAGTGCAAAGTAATTTCTAGCCTTGGTTTACTACCTTCTGACTTCAACAGCACTTAACTTCTCTGAGACTTTCTTCCTCTTAAAATGCTGGGTTGTTCTCCGAAGAAATTTTTTCAGTCTAAGACTTAGAATTATATTGTTGAGTAATTGTTTTCTCCATAGCCTACCTCTCTCTCTAAGAATCTTTTTTTGGTCATTCATCTGTCAGTTGTTCTAGATAAATAAACTCAAGAATCCTGTTTAATTTATTTCCTTTCTCTTCATCTTCTGTTTCAAATCAGTCATTAAATCCAGTTTTTCCTTTGAAATGTCCATCTTCCTTTGGCATCACTGCTTTCCCCACTCATTGGTGTCTTTTTATCAAACATTTCACCTATACTCACAAACTTCAACCTTCTAAAAAACTCAGCCATCTGCTATTTCATCTTATAAGCTCTGGGCTGACAAATCTGGCTAAGACTATAATATAATCGTGCATCTTGGGTCCATGAAAGACTTGCGGTTTCCAGTCTCAGGCTGCTCAATTCTCTTGAGAGGCTTTATCTGTTGCTGTGTTTTCCCATTCTTGGCAGCAGTTTTCCCAGCTTTTATTAGTTTTTTTGACTTCTTACTCTATCCTAGACACCCTCATATTCAACTGAAGACCACTTCTATCTCAGTGGAAAATAAGACCTTCAGGTGTGAACACTCAGCCTCTTTCTTAATCACCTATGTGCATCTTTATGAAGAATGGTCCTTATCTGCATCATTCTTACTCTGGGAGGGATTACCATGTTTCTTTTTAAATTCCTATTCATCCCCTCTAGGATTTGCTTAATCAGTGATCTCCCTTTTTTTTTTTATTGATGTCCTTTTTTGTATGAAGCTCTCCTTTTTTTCACTGATGTTTCTCAAACATAAGCATATTTAGATCTTTTCTAACATTCAGAATTCTTCCTTTGACCTTTCCTCCTTCCTCAAGCAAGCATTTCGTTTCTTTTCCTTCTACATTACTTCGCGTTGTTTTTTTTAACAGCTTTAGTAAGATCCAATTCACAAAAGATATAATTCACCTATTTTCAACTGTATCATTCAAAGCTTTTTATATATTCACAAAGTTGTGCGACTATCACCACAGTCAATTTTATAACATTTTCATTATCCCTAAAAGAAGCCCTATACCCCTTAACCATTTCCCCACTGCCCCCCAGTCCTAGGCAACTACTATTTTGTTTTCTCTGTGAATAGATTTGCCTGTTTTGGGCATTTCATATAAATGAAATCATAGAATATGTGGTCTTTTATGGCTGGCTCCTTTTCCTTAGCATGTTTTCAAGGTTCATCCCTAATTTAAATGTGTAACAGTGTTCCCTTTTTATTGCCAGATAATACGTAGTATGGATATGCCAAATTTAATTTATATATTCATTGGTTGATGGATATTATATCTTTGGAGAACTGTCTATTCAGAGCTTTGCCCATTTTTTTTTTTCATCCAACATGTTTTTATTGAATTCAATTCTCAAAGTTTGCACATTATAGTTAGTTCATATTAGTGAGGTGTTATAATATTAGTGCCCGTTTTTTAATTGGGTTGTTTGTCTTTTTATTATTGAGTTGTAATGTCTTTATGCCTTATATATACAAGTCTCTTATCCAGATATATAGGATTTGCAAAAATTTTCTCATGTTCTATGGGTTGTCTTTTCATGTCCCATTAACTTTTTAACCTACTTTGTTTTGATTTATGCCCCCATCAGTGACCTAACTGCCAAACTTAAAAACCACATTTGACTTCTATGCCACAGTTAACACTCTTGGCTACCCTTTCTTCTTTAAAACTCTCTTGTCTGTGAGAGTCTACTTAGATTCAGATTTTGGCTCTGTACTAGTTGTGTGAGCTTCAGTGAATTGCTTAGCTCTGTCCTTCAGTTTCTTCATCTATGAACTGATGATAGTGATAGTACTCATCTTGTAGAGTTAATATGAGCATAGTTAAAATGCTTAGAACAGTGGCTGGCATGTCATAACTGCTAAATGAGCGTTCACTGTCATTGTTATTCCCCTTATCCCTTCTCCTTCTTTCCATCTATTTTTCTTACTGTTTTTTGTAACTCTCCTTTACTGTCTCCTGTTCATCCTTCCTCTGAAATGTAGATATTGTCCAAAGCTCTGTTCTTAGCCCTCTTCTCACCTCACAGTTGTTCTGTAGATGACTCTTTCCTGATGATAACTATTTGCCTTCAAATCTTTATGAGGCCTTAACCTTTTTTCTGGGCTTCATTTTGAATTGGATACCCTATAGATACCCAAATTCAACATATACAGAACACTAGCCATGTCCTTCCCCAAATCTGGATCCTGCCCTAGGTTTCCCCATCATGGTTTGTAGAATTGTAATACTCCCAGTAACCTAAGCTAAAGCTCTCAGACTTCTTTAAATTCTTGCTTCCTGGGCAGGCCACGGTGGCTCAGCAGGCAGAGTTCTTGCCTGCCATTCCAGAGACCTGGGTTCAATTCCTGGTGCCTGCCCAGGCAAAAATAAAAAAATTTTTGCTTCCTTCTACCCTCTAAATGTGAGGGTTCATGAGATTGAGTTATCTCTGCCTCTATCTTTTCTTGTTCATTCCTACTGTAGTTTAGGTTGTTCTATATTGTTATAGTTGTCTTAAAACCTTCTGATTTCCTACCACCTTAGGATGGTTGGGGGATTTCACTTATACCTCCTTCCTCCCCATTGCCATCTCCTCCCACCCAGTTCTCTGCATGGGAGCCATACTGAATTATACTCCTGGTCTTAAAGCTCCAGCTGACATCAGCTCTTCTAGGAAGCTCTCCATGACTTAGCCTAGATGTAACTCCCACAGAGCTGGTAATGATAAAAGGCACAGCACTTATACCATATTGTAAGGGAGTATTAAATTGTCGGTCTTTCTCATTAGGCTGTAAATTCCTCAAAGTGAGGGGCAGTTTCTTGCTAATCTTTATATTCCCAGTGCCTAATGTAGTATTTGATACAAAGAAGAAACTCAGATGTTTGCTGAGTGAGTCCATGGCAAAAATAAACAGGAAATAGTAGTCAGTGGATTGCTGCTATAATCTAGCATGAAGCTATGAAAGTCTAGTCTAGTAGTGATGGTGGAGACTGGAAGTGACTGAGGCAAAGGGCAACTTAATTCCCTAACCACTAATTAAATCACTTATGTACTAGAGAACACAGTCTTGGCCCTCAAATGGTTGACAATTTAGCAGGAAAAGTATGACAAACAGAATTATAAATTGTGACAAGTTCTAGAATAATGACAAAAGCAATGGTATATAAGTCCTGTTCTGAACAGGAACCAGTGAATTTTGTTGCAGTTGAGGAAGGGAAGAAGGCGCTACAAGAGCAGACCAGGTAGGATTTTGCCAAGCATCGAGGGGAAGAAATGGTATTCCAAAAAGGGGACAGTATAAAAAAAGCAAAAGGGCACAAAGCTACCTAATGTATCCAGGAAATCAGAATGTAAGTCATTTCTGTTTTTAAGCTATGTTCCTAATGCTTAGAACAGTGCTGGATCATAGCAAATGCTCAGTAAATCTTAGCTAAATTAAAGAATCACAAGTATTTCAGTGTGGATAGAAGGTAGGATAAGAGAAAGCAGGATGAGGGCAAAGGCTATAAAGGTGGCTTGTGGCCAGATGGTCAAGAACCTCAATCGCATGCTGAAGTGTTTCAGACATGGAGACACAGGAAAGCATCAAAGGTCTACAGCAAGGCCCTAATGCCATTGGAGGAGCATATTAGACGCACCTCTGATGATATCGTGGACCATGTTATTGAGACCATGCTCTTTTATGAGCCAATTAGAGGGCAACCACAAAGGAAAAAGGTACAGTAGTCCTAAAATCTTGTACCTACCCAAAAATGTAAAAGAAAAATAAGAAGAGAGAGAAAGAAAAAAAGGAGGTATTGAGGCAATATGGGTTTATAGATTAAATAATTTTAGAAATAGGGTATATGAGTGGGGTGTTAGGGGCATAAGTGAGCAAAATAGACTGCTTATTCCAAAGCAAGAGGTCAGCTGAATTGATGGGAAAAACTACAGTGAAACCAAACATCAAAAACAACTACAACACTTTTCGAAATTCAGTATTAAAAAGAACCATGGTGGCTCCTTCAATGTAAGTCCAGATCCCCCTAGTAACTTTCTCTATGATACTGAGACAGGTATAGATGGATTTATCATGAAGAACAATCAGTGTTTGTTTCAAGAATGGGATAAAGCACTAAGGGTCTCAAGCTGTGACTGATACTGGGGCATGGTCCCTGGTGTCCTGGGGTTTATCTTTAAATGAGAGTAAAAATACTTGAGTGTTTTTGTACGGAGTACTTAATTATAGTTGAAGTGCTAATGTGAAAAGGATCTAGCTTATCCTGGAGGGCCTGGGTAGGTATCCCTGAGAACTGGTGTTTAACCTTCATACTTTTCATACTTAGGGATTAAAAGATAAGTAGGGGAGAACCTGGAGTCAGAAGAGAGCCTGGTCTCTTCAATGAAGAGAAAGAAAGCCAGTGTGGATGAGACATAGGGGCAGGGAGTAGTAAGGTGAGCCTGAAAGGATGACCAGAAGCACCCATCCTTATCGGCCAAGAAAAGGATTTTGTACTTTAGTTTAAGGGCAGTAGGGAACTATTTAGTTGATTTAAGCATGGGAAGTGATCAGATGAGGTGTATGTGTTGAAACATTACTCTGACCATTGTGCATGAATGGATTAAAAGTGATGAGAGTAGACAGAAAAGCAGTCAGGAATAGTCCAGGCAAGGAAATATGGGAAAAGAGCAAGAACCTGCATATAAGCCCTGAGGAAGAGCAAATGGTACTCTCAGGGAGAACAGCCAAAGAGACCAAGACAAAGTAGTAAGAAGAAAACCCAGAGGATAAATAATGGAAGCCTGAGGAAGTAATAATGTCAGCAAAAGAGAGTAGAGAACTATGAGTCAAAAAAACTAAAAAATCCTTTGGATTTTAGCAGCAGAAGGTTCCTTCTTGTCCCTAGAGCAGTTTCTGTGGCATAGATAGAAACCAGAATAGAATGGATTAAACATAAATTGGAGTTGACAAGGTGGAGTTGAGTAGTCTGGACAACTCTTTCAGGAATTCTAGTTTGAAGAAAGGGAGAGGTAGGAGAGGGCTGTGTAGGTATGGGTGTTTATAATTTCTTTTTTTCGTGTAAAAATTTTTGAGTAGATAATACATCTATTTCATTTTAAAAATTCAATATTATAAAAGGTCATATACTGAAGTCTCCACCCTTGTGACCTAGTCTCTTGGTTCTTTCACACTTAGCAATTCATTGTACCTTTTAAAAATTCTTCCACATACAAGCATCTATATTTCAAAGGAAGTTTAATTTAATTTTACTTTTTTAAAAATGAGGGAGGTTAAGTACTAGTGAGAACCAGTAGAGAGGCAGTAACCGAAAACCTTGAGGAGAAGAGAAATAATTGATGGAGGAAGTCCATCTCTTTTGTCTGCATCTGCCTTCTCTAGTTGTATGTCCGTGTAAGGGACATTTATGCATGGTTTCTATTTTCTCTCTGCATTCAGAACAAAGGTCAGATGCTGCAGAAATTAATGGGGGTGGGTGTGGAGTAGAGGACTTGAAAATAGAAGAGGTCTGAAATAGCCAACTTGGGAAATGGCAGAATACTAACTGGGGAAACAAAGAGGTCATTACTATTATGAGTGACAGTCAGGGGTCCAGTTGAACTTAAAGGATATATATTGTAGTAGTACTGAATCTCAGTGCTACATGACTTTCTGCAACAGTGTTCTTGCCCTGTCCTCCATACAGAATCATTTCTGACAAAAGCTCAGTGACTCTATTAACAGACCCAGCTCAGTAATGAGAAACAGGAACCTGCATGCACATAGATAGGCCTTCTCCCTTGGTAACCTAAGTAATAAATACTACCCAAAGCTTTGACTTCTTTAAGTAGCCAGGTAATTCTGTGGCTCTAGAATCACTACTCTACTACATGGCACAAACTGATACAGTTTTCCACATATTCACAACAGATTAATATTCCTAAAGGACCAATTACATCTAGAGTGGTTTTTTTTTAAGAGCTATAATAACAGAAATCATTGAACTACAACTCAGATTTTACAGACTTTCCTACCACTAACATTGAGTACTGATGATGATTTCAAAATTTGCAGGAAAAAAATAAGCTGATGAAAGATAGAAATTGCTTTTGTTTTTTGGCCACCTATATATATATATATATGTATTTTTAAATTTTGGTGCTTGCTAGTAGATGACAAAGCAGATATTAATGAGAAAGCATGAACTCCTATCTCCGGGTTGAGTTGAACAGTTTGTTTTTCTTTAAGGACTTGTGTAGTTACTGTTGTGATTGTTATATTACATACGCTTGGTAATCATATTCTTTGTTATACATTTAGAAATATTTAGTCATTAATTAAGCAGTTGTCCTGTGTTCTGGTGATACAAAGAATATTCTGTCCCTCCCCACAAATGACTGTAGTTAAGGTTAGAATTGGGAACATAGTTGGCTTGGCAGTGATTAGTTCTCCTTGGGCAAAAGAGGCAGGGAAGGCATCAGAAAGAGAAGAGGTTTGAGCTAAATTTAAAATATAACTAGGTTTCTCTACACATAAAAAGATGAGACTGAAATAAGTGAGGGTACGTTAGGCAAGTAGGAGAAGCCGTTCTCATTGTGACCACAGCACAAAGATAAGGAAAAGCCTGGCATATTCAAGTACTGGTAGCAGTTCAATATGGCAAGAGGGGACCGTATGAATGGAGAGCTTGACAGGCACCTGAGCCAAAGAGGCAGCAGGGACAATCAAGAATGGCCTTTGTTACAGTAGGAAGTTTGAACTTTGTTTTGTAAGTAATGGGCGAGCTATTAACAGTTTTTAAGGACAAGAAACAGAATGGCTGATTCTGTGTTTTTTTTAATTTTATAAGAAAGCTACACTATAGTAAAAAAGGATAGATTGAAGCATTGTCAGTCTGAAGTCAGGGAAACCGGTTGGGGAGGATAATATAATTCAGGCAAAAATTGAAGGCCTAAAAAGTAACTAAAACTATAGTAGTAGGGATGGCCAAGAAGTATCTAAACAAACTTCAGGATGAATTAGATTGAGAAAATGTGATACAGACCGACTTCATAGTTTGTGGTTAATATGGGTAGGTTAGATGGGGTAAAACTCACCATGATGGGCAGTACAGAATGAATCACTTTAGGAAGGGCAGTGGAGAGTTTCATGTGGATAGATGGTTTTACAATTCTAGTGGACGTCCGGTAGGCTATTGGATATATGGGACTGCAGATAAAATATGGGGAGTCAGCATATAATTACTACTGGAAACCATTGGACTATTATGAAGTTGCTCAGAGAGAGCATTCAGATCAGGAATTCTTAATCTGGAAAAGAGGCCAAGGATAGAGCCTTGAGTTTCTGCACAGTTTAAGTGGTGGGCCAAGATGTTCTCTCAGCAAAGCAGGTAGAAAGGGAACATGAGTGAAGAGAATCAGAGACTAAAGCCTAGGGAATGGTGGGCAGTAGCTGACAAGATGTTACAGAGGGGTCAAGGAAAGTGGAGGACTGAAGATTCAGTTCATTGGTTCAGTGATTAGAAGATGGGTAAAATTTAAAAAAAGATTAGTAAAATTGTTCCTGATCAACAAGATGGAGTTAAATGTAACTGTATTTCATGACTCCCCATAGAAACTCAACAGTTTCTAGGAATTGTAAGAAGCATGGCCTAAATTAAAGTTGAAGTAAATACCCCAGCCATGTATTCAAGGCGATCTAAAATTTGCTCTTGCTTTTCCATTAAGGTGTTATCTCTCGCTTCATTCTGAGCCTTAAAGCTAGCCAGATTCATCTCTTTATTGCTTTTTGGAGACTTCATGCAGATCTTAGATCCAGGGTCTTGCTTGTGATTTTACATCCTGCCTGCCAACAAATTCTTTCAGTCTTCATGGTGCAGTTAGTATGTTCTACTTCTTTTATCTTTTACTGATTGTCTGGCCTATATTGATTTCCCTCTTTCTTTATACTTTAATGGTATATATTATCTTATTTGTTTTGGCTTTTAAAATGTATTGCCTTGCATTGCTACTTCACATATCATTACCTTCTTTTCCAATGAGATTTTAACTCCTAAAGCTAGTGGTACTTTATATTTCATCACACTCTCTATTGACAGAGTTTTCATGTACCTTTATTATAAATGTTAAAATAGTTGAGTGATTTTAACCTAAACCAATCATAGTGGGAGAAAATAAGTGTCTATAAGAAAAAATTCATATGATGCATTCCAAATTATGTAGCAGTGATTTGTGGATCATTTTTACCATTGTACTCCATTTCTGTAGGTAATCAAGAGTTGATTACATATTAGAATGAGCTACTGATATAATACATAAGGCTTATGAACTTTGAAACTTTTATTTGGAATTTTAGGGCAGTGAATTAATTGAATTTGTTTCCTGAGTCAAAAGTGACTTTTCTGTGAAAAATTAATATTTTTCAAAACGACAATTTGGGGGAAGGTGTTAATTTTAGAAGTAAAACATGCTTATCAAATGCAGAAGTCTACGAAGTAGGAATAAAATATTGCTTAATTTCTACACAGTTTTTGCCACAAACCGTCATGTTTTTTAAGAGTCTTTAAATAACTTCCATAAAGTTAGTAGGTACCCAAGTGATTAAAGTATAAAACTTGGTCACTAAAACTACAGGTAACATCTAACATTAAACTATACAATAAATTAATTTTGGAAGAAAACTCTTAATTAATATGGTAATCTTCAATGGTGAGATGTTTTCTAGTTTTCTGGATGATGATTTAATTTAATAATTAAGGCTAGTGGGTTTCTTTCACAGTTGGCTGTCAATTGTTAGCTTAATGCAGTGCTGTGATAGCGAAGACTAGCAGCGGAAGACGCAGGACCAGGGTTGACTTGCTTCATTCTAGCATCAGAAAGACAAGAACTTTAAGAGTTGAGGGTAATAGATAAGTTATTTGTGCTGTCATGTGGCTCTCATTACCGGTGATGTATGTGTAGTAGTTCTCTGGTAGTCAGGAGGGAGAAATCCTTAGACTTTAGGAAGCCCTCAGTTCAATGAATACTTAAATGTAGGTCTTGGCTTTCTCTTTTCTAGAGTCACAGTATATATTTCCATGGAAGTACAGTTTTTATGAATATCCTCATACCATAATTTAGCCACATTTTATTTTAAACAGAGAAAATATATTATGACCAGAAAAGCAGAGTTCTTTTAATTCACAAGAATGACTGCTTGTTGAGTTGACTGTGATAAAGCATTCAGTTGCAAGTGCTTGAGGAATAAAATAAGCTTTCTAACTAGCGAAGTGGGTGGCTGCTGCACTGCTGCCTGGTAGTGCACCCTGCCTGCTTTGAGTCTCTTCAGTACAGCACTTCACATACCACAAGCCCTAAACCTTCCGGGTCATTCAGTCTGGATAAATTGTAAACATTAAAACAGCTGTCACGGGCATCCTTACTTTATAAAGAAAAATTTATTAAAGGCTTCAGGGAAAAGCAAATGTTTCTCAGTTAATAGGATTTTGTCAATTATCTGTGAATTAAAGCTTAAAAAAACGTAGAATGCAGTTTTTAATCACGTTGATAGTTCAGAGGCATTTTGTGATCTTATTTTACCCCAGGACATGTGAATATATCTTACTTACTAATCCAGAGGACTAGAAAAAATGCTAAATTGAAAGATTATGTTTTACTTCAGAATTTTCTGGTAATATACATTTAACTACTGCCTTTAAGAGAAACTTAATGAACACGGCATTGCCTTAAGTCACAGATAAGAAGGCAGGATTCCAGATACTGTGGTGAACATGAGTAGCCTGAGGAATAAATCAAAATGTTTGATCTTTGGTAGATTGAGTGCCTGCTACTAATCTAATCATGTGTAAGTCTACATAGATCATTTGTGTTCTTGAGAACAGCACTGTCCGAAAGAAATATAATGTAATTTTTAATTTTCTGGTGACTTTATTAAACAAATTAAGAAGAAACCAGTGAAATTTCTTTGAATAATATATTTAATTTAATTCAGTAGATCCAAAATATTATCATTTCATCAAGTAATCAATATTTTTTAAATGTTAGAGATATTTTACATTCTTTTTCTGTACTGCCTTCAAAATTTAGTGTGCCTTTTACTCAAAGCACATTTCAGTTCTTCCCAGCCATGCTCACTAGGCATACTGGACAGTACATTTATAGGATGCAGGCCTGAGACACTGAGAAGTGTGATTTCCCTTGATCCAGTCTACAGATTAAGGTTTGGACCTTAGAAAACGTCGGCATCGCTATCTGGCCAAGTATGCCACAAACCTAGGTCATGAAGTGTTAGCATTGGGACTACCTGTTTCCATGTAGAAGATAAATATTCTTTTTGTTTAACCTAATTGCTGTTTAGTAAAATATTCATGAGTATCAGTACCTTTACCTGTTACGCTACAGCCAAATATGTTTTGCTGCATCTAAATTCTATACATATTTTATATAATGTAAAGGAAAATAGTTTTATTGTTATAAAAATAAAAATCTGAAAATCTGTTAGAAAGCTGTGAATCGGTATATTATGAGCTGTTAGTAAGAAAAATAATGATTACTTACTCTTTAACATATTTAAGGCTATTCAATAATTGGGACTATCATAATTATACCTGCATTTTCTTTTATATTTTAAGGATATGGAATATTATCTCGTAAAATGGAAAGGATGGCCAGATTCTACAAATACTTGGGAACCTTTGCAAAATCTGAAATGTCCATTACTACTTCAGCAGTTCTCTAATGACAAGCAGAACTATTTATCTCAGGTAAAGAAAGGTAAAGCAATAACTCTGAAAGACAGTAACAAAGCTCTGAAACCTGCCATTGCTGAATACATTGTAAAGAAGGCTAAACAAAGGATAGCTCTGCAGAGATGGCAAGACGAGCTCAATAGAAGAAAGAATCACAAAGGAATGATATTTGTTGAAAATGCTGTTGATCTAGAGGGCCCACCTTCAGACTTCTACTACATTAATGAGTACAAGCCAGCTCCTGGAATCAGTTTAGTAAATGAAGCCACCTTTGGTTGTTCATGCACAGATTGCTTCTTTGAGAAATGTTGTCCTGCTGAAGCTGGAGTTCTTTTGGCTTATAATAAAAACCAACAGATTAAAATCCCCCCTGGCACCCCCATCTATGAATGCAACTCAAGGTGTCAGTGTGGACCTGACTGTCCCAATAGGATTGTACAGAAAGGCACACAGTATTCCCTTTGCATCTTTCGAACTAGCAATGGCTGTGGCTGGGGTGTAAAAACCCTTGTAAAGATTAAGAGAATGAGCTTTGTCATGGAATATGTTGGAGAGGTACGTTCAATTTATCACATAGTAAATAATATGCATGTAAGAGGCATGTTTTTTGTTACCTTAGTTTAGTAACATAAATATTTGATACATTCTGATGTTATTTGCAGATAGGTAGAAATTCATTTTTTGATTTGGGAGGAGGGTTCTCTGGCATGTAATGGAACCGTCTGTGAACAAAAAGGATATGTAATAACAAATGAATATGGTCATCTTTCAACAAACAACCATTCATAGTCATTGAAATTGGCATTTGCTAATTTTAAAATGTGACAACTATTTTTACACAAAAATCCTACGAAGATTATCACATATAAACACATACTGACTCTGAAACCTTTAAATTGTAACTGACTGTATCCATTGACCAAATGTGGTTAAGTGTAGTTGGCAAAACTCAATTTTGTATCCAAAGAAAGGTATTGTAAGGTAGACCAATGTTTTATGAACAAGTATTGTAAAACAGACAAAAGCCTTTATTGCATCCATAAGAAAAATGCAAACTTTGTCCCTACGTAGGGCTCAGATACTTTGCACTGCACAGAATGATCTCTAAATTAACATACAAATACTAGCAAATTTATTTTTATCCAAATAAAAAATAGAGATAACAATATTTACTATTTGCCACATACTATCTGAAGCACTTTATTAACTCAGTGATCCTCTCAACAACTCCATGAGGTAGTTCTGTTATCTCCATTATTATGATTGATGAAACAGAGAAATTGAACTCGCCCAACCTAAGTATACACGGTACAGTAGTAAAGAAGGGCTGGGATACAAAATCAGAGCTCAAGAACCAGATTTATTTATGTCCTGTAGAGAGACCTGTAGCTGTATAGCTTTGTGAAAACTCTAATAAATCATAAACTAGTACAGTGTTTCAGCTTCTTTATTGCTGTGTTGTCTCAAATCCTATTTTGAGTCATAATTTTTTTTGCACCATTATTTCTGCCCCCTTCATTTTCCCACATCTTCCTGTCTAGCTTTTTCTACAGTAATTTGTGTGATGTTAGTTTTGATGACACTTTAATTTCTTACTTTTGAAACCTTTGTGGACGTTTTTATACTAAGCCCTTGGCAAATTCTTTTTCAAGTTTGTTTATTTCCCATTGCTTTGCAGATTTATAAATGAGTGTTCGTCAGTTCAGCAATAGCTACATAATATACTTTAGTTTTTTTCTCTTTAGGTAATTACAAGTGAAGAAGCTGAACGACGGGGACAGCTATATGACAACAAAGGAATTACATACCTCTTTGATCTGGACTATGAATCGGATGAATTCACAGTAGATGCAGCACGATATGGAAATGTATCTCATTTTGTGAATCACAGTGTAAGAAATACTTCAACTATAAGTAGGACCAATAATTCAGCTTAGTTCTGTTTTTCGTGATTTTCCATAGCATGAAGAATAATTATCTTTAAACTATGTACTCTTTTAAAATGCTTCACATTTCCAGAGTATTTTAATAATGAGGGCCTGGTAAGTCATTGTATTATTGTTGTATTAGGAATATACACTTTAAGCTATCTACTAAATACTGTGCATTTTGCCAAAACTCTCCATATGTTACTTCATTAAACTTTCCAACAATTTTGTAAGGTAGGTATTATTATATTAGAGGAGGAAATTAATAATCAGAAGAGGTAAGAGGTCAAAAGTTTAAAAATCACTCAACTATACAGATGTCTTACAGAAATTAACACAGCTAAGTTTTAGGATGTAAAACTAAAGATAAATGTGTGTTCTCTTAAAATGTTAGCATATGTTTAAGAATTTGTACAGTACTGAAGTATTTAGCACTATTTTTCTAAATTATAAATCAATATTCTTCCTTTATTTTCAATTCATGTTTGAAAAGATCTTCAGATCTTAACTCCAGATTATAGTACACCTACTAAACACTAAATACCACCTGTTTTAAATCATATAATCTGGTGAGAGTGATAAGTATTTCCAGTTTATAATTAATAAGGAAAATCTGTCTCAGAGAGTAAATTAAATAACTGATATAATAAGGAAGTAGACTGTTAAACTTTTTGATGGACTTTATACCAAGAAGTTAGATAATTAGTATTTCAATGCCAGAGAACTTCTGAGTCCCTTGTTAGTCTTCAAATTTACTTAAACTTTTACTTTAAATGATTTTTTTCTTAGTGATAAATTTGAGGTTCTAGATATATTCTATTCAAAGACAATTAAACTGTTCATTTTGATTTCTTAGTATGATTCACTGGATCTTTATATACATTCCATAATTTAATGTAGGGTTATCAAAATATCAAATAATTCCAAATGAAAGTTTAAGCAGTAAAACTCCATTCTGTATGAAATTTTAATTCTGTTGTGCTGATTTGATTTTTGAAATATTCTAGTTCTTTAGGGTATGTCTTACTGAAATATTTACAGGTAAAATTGTATGGGAGATTTGTATTAAAATTTTACAGGAAAATAAAACTTGGTACTAGATGAAGCAAGATTGGCAAAATGTTGATAGATGTGGATGGTGTACAGTGGATAATGGGGATTAATTATATTATTTTTCTCTACTTTTATTTATGTCTGAAATTTTCTGTAGGTGAAAATATTATTTTATGTGCATGCCTCAAAGACTTCTACACAATTTAATTTCCCGCATAATGCTCTGGAACTATGTTACTCTGAGAAATTAAGGATTTTATATGGCATATAGAGGAACACATTGATGTCATTTTTATTTAAATGGATTTTAATGTTCTTTTTTTAGTGTGACCCAAATCTTCAGGTGTTCAATGTTTTCATTGATAACCTTGATACTCGTCTTCCCCGAATAGCATTATTTTCCACCAGAACCATAAATGCTGGAGAAGAGTTGACTTTTGATTATCAAATGAAAGGTATGGTTTTTCACGTCATATCATTCATCTTAATTGTTTCTGTATGAAGAGACTAACCTTACGAGAGTTTAGACTAACCTTAGAGAGACCTTACATCATCTGGGCCAAATGAATATTAAAGATGATCAAAATTGAGACTATTAGAGTGAATCTTTTTACTTGAGATCACAAAGCCAAACTGACAGAACCAAAACTACTTTTGATTTCTTAGAATGATGCATTGGATCTTTCTTCTTCCATATTCCTTAATTTAGCGTAGTTAGGAAAATACCGAACAATTCCAAATAAAAGTTTAAGCAGTACAACGTGAAATCTGGCAGGACTTAGACTCCTTAATTTTTTCAGAACTTCTATTATGGATGCTTCTTTATTATAACATCTTCCCTCAATACCATAAGCTTGCATTTTTAAAAAATGTTATCTTATATTTCTGAATATTTACTAAGAGATGTATAGTCAAAAAATTGAAAATATGGTTTAAATCATGCGTACTTAATCCATTCCTACCTGAATCTGACTTATAGAAGCTGTATTCACTTCTGTCTCATTGTGGCAATATAAATGCTTTCTTTCCTTTCTCTGAGAATGATGCCCTTTCCATATTGTTACTGCTTGACCTCAACTTGATGTGCTCTTAAGTAATGTATAAAGTGAACCCAGTGTATAAGTTAGATTTTCCCAGTACGTTTCATCATTTCAGCATCTCTTCTCACAAATATGGACTAATAACATACACTTTACCTTTTATTCACCCATACCATCCTTTCAAGACAATCAATAATGATTTGTCTCTGAGCGTTCACTTTTATTTATATATACAAAAGGAATCTACCTTTTCTTGGGAGTTAAATTTGATGGTCTTGAATACATAAGCCCACTCACTAGCTACATTAAAACTAATAGAAAATTTGAAATTCATTCTAAATTGTCCTCTTTCTTCTGTATTTTTCTGTGTATTCAGGTTCTGGAGATATATCTTCAGATTCTATTGACCACAGCCCAGCCAAAAAGAGGGTCAGAACTGTGTGCAAATGTGGAGCTGTGACTTGCAGAGGCTACCTCAACTGAATTTTCAGGAAATAGAACTGACGATAATTGTAGTTTTTTTTTTTCTAATGTGAATATTTTTTCATATTTTAAGATTATACCTGTGTTAATTTACAGTTCATATTTCAAAACTTATCCAAAAGCATTACTGATGTTTCTGAAGAGAGGAGTATCAGCCCACACAGAAGAATTTGAAGTGTGCATTTTTAATGGTTGGATGCCGAACATGGAAGGAAAACTATTTACAGATCAGCATATGTGTACTTAAAAAGTCTGTGTGAATAGAGAAATACCTCCTTCATTATATGAGAAGTGTTAACCTGATGATGTAGCAGTTGCCAAGATCAAACATTCAATTTGCCCTATACCTTGAGTTTGAAGACATAGTTATTTCAATTTGGGCAAATATACAAATTCTATTTTTGTTACTATATTGTCATTCTATTTACCTGCTTAATACTTGCTGTACTTGTATGTGAGACAAATAGGTGATTCTGAATTTTATATCTATTTTATACTTCTATCATTAAAACATTGGCATCTTAATGATATAGAAAGTTCAGGTATAAAATTAAATGTAAAAAAATTAATTACAACTTGATTTCCTATTTTGAAGCAATCTAGACCATTCTGAAGTGTGTTGGAACCAGTAGTTCTTAAAGATTTTTTATCCTGTTGATGACAAATCTCCAGAAAGCTCTTTCTAAAAGTCCAGAATGGCTGGCCATTATGCCTCTTTGAAAGGACTAAAGTCATGAGACCAGTACGGTGTTCTGGACTGCTAGGTAGCAGGAAATAAGCTCTTGAAATGCACCTCTTATAATGCAGATCAGGAGATCCACATTGAGGACCTCTGTTCCCAATGGAAACAGCATCCCCCTGGCATCCCTGTGCCTAATGACCATGGTTCCACAATACATTAATAATGCATCTTCTGAATTTCAGTCAGTTTTAACACTTCCTTTCCACGAAATTTAATTACTTTTTATTTCCTGCAGGTTCTTCTTAAGAAGTAATCTATATTTTGAACTGACACTTGTTTTATACATGAATTTTTTAAATGTGATAAAGCTTAACTTGGCTTGGCAAAAAAGCTTTTGTGTGCCTCAGTTATGAGACCATTTATTAGTTGTGCTATAAAGATTGATATTGAATATATTAGTGTTTCACCCTGCACAGTAAAACCTCAATCAAGAAAAATTTGCTTTCATCTTTTCCTGATTTGGGGTTTCTAATCATGGTGTCCAACAGGAAGATAAAATGTAGCAAATAAATTTAACTTTCAGTTTTCCTAATTAAGTTCTACCTAAGTTCATTGCCTTAGGCTTCAAGACCTAAATAAGTTTGAGTAAAATTGAACTGACTTCAAGAATGGAGCACTTCAAATATCTTCTTAACCTATAACCTCAGTTTTTGGGAAAAGCTGTACTTTATTATTCATTATATCACCATCCATGATTTGCTCTTTCTTAATATAGGTAAATTGTTTATGTGTTTGGATCTTCACAGTATCTGCTAACCACAATTTGCAGAATATCTCAAGGTGAAATAGATTTTTAATGCCATTTATGTTTTCTTTCTGAAAAAGAAAGGGGTGCACTGGTTCATTATGTCCCTGTAAATGCTGGCTTAAGGGCAGAAGACACTGCTTCTGAGAGAAACCAAAGCTACTATTATCTGTGCTAGGCCTTCAGGGATCCACAAGAAAAGGAGGAAACCCATCCAATGAAGAAAGTGCACTGGATCTTTTAACCCAGTTAAATTGGGTTAAAAGTTAACTGGGTCTTTTAACTGGGTCTCAGCTGCTGCTGAAGAGAGGACTGAAACCAAGGTTACAGTCTATGCTATGGCCTCAGGGGTCTGCCAGACCACGAAATGCACAGACATACACAAAGGGGTAAAAAAAAAAAAAACCTCTAATTAACTAACTCTTTTTTGGTTGGTTGGCTTTCTCTGTGTTTTATTTTTGGGCCAGGCAGATCCCTGAGGTATGAGCATGGACATACCTCAAAAGTTTCAGCCTCAAAAGCAGCAGCTTTTGGCTTCCCACCAGTACGTAAGATATTTGGAGAAGCAGCGCACTTCATTATTTTCCTTTTGTGTACTAGTGTATGTGGTGGGGGTGGCAGACAGTGTCTGTTAGTATTTTTCCTATCTTGTTCTTTCCTTCCCTTTCCCCTTTTTCTTTTACTTCTTTTTTCCATTTGTTCTTAGTGTGGTAGACTGAAGAGTGGGAAAACAAGATATTTAAAGTAACCACAAACACAGTGCTCAAACTGCCCAGTTTCCTACTAAAAATTATAAAACATAAAAGATAGGAAAGTATGGCCACAGATGAAAAATTCAATGGAAAGTATTCCACAGGAAGTGCATTCTCTAGAATTACCAATCAAAGATCTTGAAACAACTTATTAATAGGATCAATGAATTAAAGGAAAAGATGGACAAAGCTAAAAAATCAGTAAAACAATATCTGGACAAAAGGTCCAGATATAATGATACAGTTAAAAAGAAAGAATCAAGTGGTAATTCTGGAACTTAAAAGTATAACTGAAGTGAAAATTTTAATACAGGGTTTCAAGAGCAGATTTGAAGAGGCAGAACAAAGTTTTGTTCTAAGACAAAAAGATTGAAATTGTCCAGAATGTGGAGCAGAAAAAAGTGAAAGGGCAAAAAAACAAAAACAAAGCCCAAGGAACCTGTGGAATACAACTAAGCACACCAATATATAAGCATTAATAGAAGTCCTAGAAGAAGAGACAGATAAGGGGCCAAAAAAAACATTTGAAGGAATACTGGCAGAAAGCTTACTAAATCTGATGAATATACCTATATAAGATGCTCAACAAGCACCAAGCAGGATTAGCCCAAACAGTTCTACACCGAGACAGATTTATGATTAAACTGTTCAATGCCAAGGACAAAGACTTAAAAACAGAGATAAGCAATGTAAGAGATCCTTAGTAAGATTAACATCTGGATTCTCAGTAGACATCATGGAAGCCAGAAGACAGTAGGACAGCAAATTCAAAATGGTGGGAAGAAGAAAACATGAATATAATATACCCGGCAAAGACACTTCCAGACAAAAACAGTTCATTACCATTAGGCCTGCCTTACAGGAAATGCTAAAGGTAGTCCTCCAGGTTGAAAGGCAAGGATACTAGAGATTATCTCAATGCTGGATGAAGATATTAAAATCTCCACTATAACACTGTTAAATGTAAAAGCAGTATTTTTTTATTTGTAATGCAGCCTTTTACTTATAAGGCTCAAAATTCAAATGCATAAAAAACAAGCACAAATCTTCGTTTTCAGGCACCCAGTGCATACAAAGATGTAATTTATAAGAACAACACACAGGGAGGCTAGTGTATATATGCAGGCTATTGAAGGCAAGTTGAAGTCAACACAAACTAAACTGTAATAGATTTAGTATGCTAAACATAATCCTTTTGGTAACCATGAAGAAAATTTTAAAAAGCTACACAAAAGGGAAGGATGAGTGGTTCAAAATGGTTCATTTTAAATAACACCTAAAAGGAAGGCCATAATTGAGGAAAGGAGAGAAAAAGGGTATGAGTTACAAAAACCAATTAGCATAATGGGGGAAGTAAATTTTGGCTTCTAATTTCCTTCAATGTAATACGATTACACTCCGAAATGCAGAGATTGGCAGAATTTCAGACCCAACAATATGCTGTTTACGAGAGACTCATCTTAGATCCATAGGTACAAATTAGTTGAAAGGGTGGGAAAGGATATTTTGTGTAAACAGTCATCAAGAGAGCAAGAGTGACTATATTAATAGCAGACAGAATAGACTTTGAACCCAAAAACTTACGAGAGATAAGGACATTATCGATAAAAGAGTCAATTAAATCAGATTTAACAATTATAAATATGTATGCACCTAACAGAAGAGTGCTAAAATATATGAAGCAAACTGACAACTGAAGGGAGAAACAGTTCTACAATAATAGTTGGAGATTTCAATACACCACTTTCATCTAAACAAGATCAAAAAGGAAGCAGAGGACCTGGACAACACTATAAACACTATAAATCATCTATAACCAACATTTATAATAACATTCAATAACAGCAGCTATACATTCGTTTCAAGTGCACACTGGTCATTCTGTAGGACAGAACATATACTAGGGCACAAAAGAAGTCTCACATTTTAAAATAGTGAAGTCATAAAAAGTAAACACTGACCAAATGGAATGAAACTAGAAATCAGTAACAGAAGAATAATTGGAAAATTTACAAATGTGGAATTAGTACACAACCAACAAATGGTTAAAAAAATTTACAGAGCCAAGATGGCAGCTTAGCAAGGTGTGGGATTTAGTTGGTCCAGAGCAGCTAATAAATAGCCAGAAACAGTACAGAACAACTGTTGGGGTCACGTCAGTGACTGGACACATAGCGTACTCCAATCTGGACCAGCTGTGAGCCCCCCAGAACTGTGAGTTCCCCAAGCCGCAGCAGCTGGTCCCCCTCCCCCACAGACTGCTTCCCAGAAGGGAAAGGAAAGAGACTACTAGCGGCAGGGGCTGAGCACAACCAAACACCAATTGTGGAATTAAATTCTGACTACTAAAAATAGGCACCTAGCTCAGCTGAACCTTGAGTAAAAGCGGAGGTCCCTGGTTTTTGCCCTGCTGCAGAGGGGGCAGGGCTGACAGAAAAAGAAAAAAAAAAAAAAAAACAGGTTTTTTTTTTTTTATCTGAAAAGGTCTGGGCCCTACAGGAAAGGAGGGAGCACATAGGACCTGGAGATACACAAAGCAACATGACAACTTAAGCCCTTGATTGACAAACCTGAGGAATGGGGTCCTGCTCTGAAAAGGATTTTTCTTTTTCTCTTTTGTGGCTGTGTTTCTATGGATTGATTACTCTTTGGATATAGCTGCAAGGCTTCTTGGGCTCCACTTCCCCAGGCATAGGCAGAAACAGGCTTGTTTGAGATCTTGTCTGGAGCCTGTGCCTTCCTCAGAAGAGAGGTAGGGCCCAGCTCAGGTGAAATCCCTCCCTCAAGGAATTCAGACCCTAGGTTTTGGAAAAGAAGCGATTAAAACCAGTCTACAACCTCTCCTCTGTCTTCACCATGCCCCCAGCAGGGAGAGTCTGCTGAAGTTAAAGGTACTGCATCACCTTATGCTGGGGGGACCTGCAGGCAGAAAAGCAGCACATACTGGGCAGCGTGGGAAAAATGCAGAGTCCAGAGACTACATAGGAAAACCTTTTAATGTGCTGGGTCTCATCCTCAGGGAAAACTGATGCAGGAGGCTCTTTCCTCCTGAAAGGAGACCAGTTTGGTCTGGGAAAATCTGACTGGAGTATATAATACCTAAGTAGACCCTCCTAAGGGGTGGGGGAAAGACATCATATAGGCAGGGCAAGAAACAAACAAACAAACAAACAAGAACTGAAAAATTCTGATCTATTAAACAAAACCTAAGCTAGAGGACTAGAATAAGCTGAACCGAATGTCAAAGAACAGATATACAACAAAGTCATCCAGCAAGAAAATCCTAGGGAAAAAAAAAAGTGAAAACAATCTCCAGAATAAACTAATTAAGGTAATTAAATGCCCAGATGCCAGCAAAAAATAAATAAAAAATCACACTAGGAAAAGTGAAAAGTGGCCCAGTCAAAGGAACACATCAACAATTCAAATGAGATACAGGACTTGAAACAATTCATTCAGAATGTTTGGACAGACATGGAAAACCTCATCAAAAATCAAATCAATGCTAAAATAAATTTAGTTTAAATGCTAGTGATCAATGAAAGCAAGGGGTAAGGGGTATGGTAGGTATAATTTTTTTTTCTTTCCTGTGTTTTCTTTTTCTATTGTTTTTTATTTCTTTTTCTGAATTAATGCAAATGTTCTAAGAAATGATGAATGTTCAACTAAGTGATATTGTGAATTACTGATTATGTATGTTGTTTTTATTTTTGTTTATTTTTTTAATTAATAAATTATAAAAAATCAAAGCAATGAATTGAGGGAGGATATAAAGAAGGCAACGAATGAACAAAAAGAACACATCAAAAGTCTGAAAAATTCACAGAACTTATGGAATGAAAGGTACAGTAGAAGAGATGAAAAAAACAATGGAAACCTACAGTGTCAGATTTCAAGAGGCAGAAGATAGGATTAGTGAACTGGAGGATGGGACATCTGAAATCCAGCAAGCAAAAGAAAATATGGGGAAAATATGAGCAGGGACTCAAGGAATTGAATGACAACATGAAGTGCATGAATATACGTGATCTGGGTGTTGCAGAAGGAGAAGAGAAGGGAAGAGGAGGAGAAAAAATAATGGAGGAAATTATCACTGAACATTTCCCAACTCTTATGAAAGACTTAAAATTACAGATCCAAGAAGTGCAGCATACCCCAAAGAGAACAGATCCAAATAGACATACTCCAAGACACTTACTAATCAGAATGTCAGATATCAAAGAGAGAATCTTGCAAGCAGCATGAGAAAAGCAATCCATCACATACAAGGGAAGCCCAATAAGACTATGCATAAATTTCTCAGTAGAAACCATGGAGGCGAGAAGACAGTGGGATGATATGTTTAAGATACTAAACAAGAAAAACTGCCAACCAAGAATTCTATATCCAGCAAAACTGTCCTTCAAAAATGAGGGGGAAATTAAAACATTTGCAGACAAAAATTCACTAAGAGAATTTGTGACCAAGAGACCAGGTCTGCGAGAAATACTAAAGGGAGCACTAGAGACAGATGAGAAAAGACAGGAGAGAGAGGTGTGGAGAAAAGTCCAGAAATGTAGACTATCAGTAAAGGTAAAAAGAAGAAAAATGAGATAAGACATACAAAACCCAAAAGGCAAAATGGTAGGAGAAAGCACTGCCCATACAGTAATAACACTAAATGTTAATGGATTAAACTCCCCAATCAAAGACATAGACTGGTAGAATGGATTTAAAAACAGGACCCATTTATATGCTGTCTACAGGAAACACATCTTAGACCCACTAATAAACATAGGTTGAAAGTGAAAATTTGGAAAAGATATCCCATGCAAATACAATCAGAAAAGAGCAGGAGTAGCTATACTAATATCCAACAAATTAGACTTCAAAATGTAAAACAGTTAAAAGAGACAAAGAAGGACACTATGTATTAATAAAAGGAACAATTCAATAAGACAAATTTAAAAAATTGTTTTTGCATGAGGAAGAACATAGGAATGTCATTACTGCAGGGTGTTGAAAACTGATAGTAATTAATATTTTTTAATATTAACTTATGTGTAAGACTAAAGCAAAAAATGTTTATTTGGTACAAAATTTATATTTTGACTAATGCATTTCCTAATATAACTTATGTAGACAGCTTAATTGAACACCATAAGTACATGGAATCTTGAGTAGGGCATGAGATTTTGTTGGTTTGTCCAGAGTGATGCCCAGATAAATCCCAGAGTGATTTGAACAGTGAATAAAAACGTATTTGCAAAGCCCCCTTCGGGGAATGGTGAGAAAGGGGGAAAATTCAACTTCCCCAACTTGAATTCTTGATATTCTCACAAGCAGTGTGGACAACCAAAGCTATAGGTTGAGCCCCCAATCTTGGAGTTTGTTCATATGAAACTTAACCCCACAAAGGGGAGGTCAAGCCTACTTAAAATTAGGCCTAAGAGTCACCCCCAAGAGAACCTCTTTTGTTGCTCAGATGTGGCCTGTCTCTACAGCCAACACAACAAGCAAACTCACTGCCCTCCTCCATCTACGGGGTACATGACCCCCAGGGGTGTGAACCTTCCTGGCAACGTGGGACAGAAATCCTAGAATGAGCTGAGACTCAACATCAAGGGACTGAGAAATCCTTCTTGACCAAAAGGGGGAAGAATGAAATGAGATAAAGTGTCAATGGCTAAGAGATTCCAAACAAAGTTGAGAAGTTATCCTGGAGGTTATTCTTATGCATTAAATAGATATCACCTTGTTAGTCAAGATGTAATGGAGAGGCTGGAGGGAACTGCCTGAAAATGTAGAGCTGTGTTCCAAAAGCCATGTTTCTTGATGATGATTGTATAATGATACAGCTTTCAAAATGTGACTGTGTGATTGTGAAAACAATGTGTCTGATGCTCCTTTTATCTACCTTATCAACAGACGAGTAAAACATATGGAATAAAAATAATAGGGGGAACAAATGTTAGAATAAACTTAGATGAAATGCTTGTGGTCAATGAAAATGAAAGGGAGGGGTAAGGGTTATGGTATGTATAATTTTTTTTCTGATGTCTTTTTATTTCTTTTTCTGAATGGATGCAAATGCTTTAAGAAATGATCATGATGATGAATATGCAACTATATGATGATATTGTGAATTACTGATTATATATGTAGGACAGAATGATCATATGTTAAGAATATTTGTGTTTCTTTCTTATCATATTCTTTTAAAAAAATTTAAAAAAATTACAAGGTGTCATGGTTAGGGACAGGTGTCAACTTGGCCAAGTTGTGGTACCTGTTCATCTGATTGGGCAAGTGCTGGCCTGTCTGTTGCAATGAGGACATTTCATAGGATTAGGTCATGATCACGTCAGCTACATCCACAGCTGATTCCATTTGTAATCAGCCAAAGGGGAGTGTCTTCTGCAATTAGTGATGCTAAATCCAATCATGGGAAGCCTTTTAAGGAGGACTCAGAGGAGACAGGTTGCATTCCTGCTTTGGCTGGTGAGCCTCTCCTGTGGAGTTCATCCAGGCCATCCATTGGAGTTGTCGGCTTCGCAGCCTGCCCTGTGGATTTTGGACTCTGCATTCCTACGGTCACGTGAGACACTTTCATAAATTTTATATTTGCAAGTGTTCCCTGTTGATTCTGTTTCTCTAGAGAACCCTAACTAATACATCTTGGTACCGGGAGTGGTTCTTAAGGAACAGAATCTTAAAAATGGGTTTTTATGAATGGTTTTCTACTCTGACTGGGTTCAGAGACACTAAGGACTCTGATTCCCGTAATCAGAATGACACTCCCAATCCATGGACTGAGTTGGCAAAGGAGATAGTCAAAATATCATCATTCGATTCTCCTAATGCTTCGCTTGTACGAAGCCAGACTCTGGGGGATAATGTTTTTGACACCTTTACAGAGTTTTGTAGAAATAAGAGTTATAGAGATGTTGGTTGGTTGTTGTTAGATATACTGTCTACATTAAAGGGTGAAAGGGATGGGCTTAAGGCTTCAAACAAGAAGCTTAAGTGCCGTCTGAAAGATGTAGAGGTTTCTATGAGTATCCTGAAGGAAAACTTTATTTCCTGTAGCCGTAGACTTGAGATCTCTGAAAATCAGACTCAGAATCTTATTGTTAGAGTAGCAACTTTACAATGTAAACTGAAATCTCAGTCTTGCATGGTGTCTGCCATTAAAGTGAGGGCATTGATTGGAAAGGAGTGGGACCCTGAAAAATGGGATGGTGACATATGGATTGATAATGATGTTGGGGGTGAGGTTGAAACCCTAGACCATGCTGAAACTTCTTTAGATAACCCTGTAATAGTCTTCCCTGAGGACATAGCCGCCCCACCTCCAGCCTGCCTTGAGGAATTGGCCACCCAACCTCCTCCTGAAGGGATTAGCCCTAGAGTTATTAATCCTGTTTCACCAGATGAAACTGCAAATGAAAGCCCTGAAGCAAATGGCTTGGAAGATATTTCTAATTCTTTTCATGACCCACCCCCACCACCCCTCATTTCTTCTAGACCTATAACTAGACTAAAGTCCCAACAGGCCCCTAAAGGTGAGGTACAAAGTATCACACATGAGGAGGTATGTTATACTCCAAAAGAACTGTGTGAGTTTTCCAATTTATATAGACAGAAATCAGGGGAATATGTGTGGCAATGGATTTTAAGAGTGTGGGATAATGGTGGGAGGAGTATAAGGCTGGATCAGGCTGAATTTATTGATATGGGCCCACTAAGCAGAGATTCTGCATTCAATGTTATAGCTCGAGCAGTTAGAAAAGGTGTTAACAGCTTGTTTGGGTGGTTGGTTGAAACATGGATCAAAAGGTGGCCAACATTACCTGGGGTTGAAATGCCAGAACTGCCCTGGTATAATGTAGATGAGGGGATCCAGAGGCTTTGAGAGATTGGGATGTTAGAGTGGATTTATCATGCAAAGCCTGATCTTACACCCCAGGAATGTCCAGAGGATGCACCTTTTACCAGAACAGTGAGAAATAAATTTGTGAGACTAGCACCATCATCCCTCAAGAGCTCTGTGGTTGCACTTCTCTGTAGGTCAGATATTACTGTAGGAACTGCTGTCACTGAGCTGGAATCCTTAAACACAATGGGGATGACAGGATCCCGAGTTGGCAGAAGCCAGGTGGCAGCACTTAATCACCAAAGACAGGGTAGACGTGGGTATTATAATAGACAACAAACTCAAAGGAGGCATCAAAATTATATGACACGCAGAGATTTGTGGCATTGGCTAGTAAATCATGGGGTGCCTAGAAATACAATAGAAGGGCAGCCTACTAAATTCTTGTTGGGGCTGTATAAACGAAAGAGTTCTAGGTCAAGGGAACAGAAGTCTAACCTGAATTACAAAAACACAGAGTCACGGCCCCTTAACCAATTTCCAGACATGAAACAGTTTACAGACCCTGAGCCCCTTGAATGAAGGGGAGGCCAGGTCCCTATGGGGAAGAAACCTGTTACACTGCCACAAATTTATACTGTTAACCTTCCTCTAAGTCTTCCCCAAGGAGACCGACGGCCTTTTACCAGGGTAACTGTGCATTGGGGAAAAGGAAATGATCAGATATTTTGGGGATTATTAGACACTGGTTCAGAAGTGACATTAATTCCAGGGGACCCAAAACCACTCTGGACCACCAGTCAGAGTGGGGGCTTATGGAGGCCAGGTGATCAATGGAGTTTTAGCTCAGGTCCGTCTCACAGTGGGTCCAGTGGGCCCCCGGACCCATCCTGTAGTTATTTCCCCAGTTCCAGAATGTATAATTGGCATAGACATACTGAGCAACTGGCAGAATCCCCACGTTGGTTCTCTAACTTGTGCAGTGAGGGCTATTATGGTGGGAAAGGCCAAGTGGAAGCCACTAGAACTGCCCCTACCAAGCAAAATAGTAAATCAAAAGCAATACCGTATTCTTGGAGGAATTGCAGAGATTACTGCCACTCTTAAGGACTTGAAAGATGCAGGGGTGGTGATTCCCACCACATCCCCTTTCAACTCTCCTATTTGGCCTGTGCAGAAAACAGATGGGTTTTGGAGAATGACAGTGGATTATCATAAACTCAACCAGGTGGTAACTCCAATTGCACCTGCTGTTCCAGATGTAGTATCATTGCTTGAGCAAATCAATACATCCCCTGGTACCTGGTATGCAGCTATTGATCTGGCAAATGCTTTTTTCTCAATAGCTATTAGTAAGGACCACCAGAAGCAGTTTGCTTTCAGCTGGCAAGGTCAGCAATATACTTTCACTGTCCTACCTCAGGGGTATATCAACTCTCCAGCCCTATGTCACAATCTTGTTCGCAGAGACCTTGATCATTTCTCCCTCCCACAAGACATCACACTGGTCCATTATATTGATGATATCATGTTGATTGGACCTAGTGAGCAAGAAGTAGCAACTACTCTAGATTTACTGGTAAGGCATTTGCGTGTCAGAGGATGGGAGATAAATCCAACAAAAATACAGGGGCCTTCCACCTCAGTAAAATTTCTAGGTGTCCAGTGGTGTGGGGCATGTCGAGATATCCCTTCTAAGGTGAAGGATAAATTGCTGCATCTGGCCCCTCCCACATCCAAAAAAGAGGCACAACGCCTAGTTGGCCTTTTTGGATTTTGGCGACAACATATTCCTCATTTGGGTGTGCTACTCTGGCCCATTTATCGAGTGACCAGAAAAGCTGCTAATTTTGAGTGGGGACCTGAACAAGAGGAGGCTCTGCGACAGGTCCAGGCTGCTGTGCAAGCTGCTCTGCCACTTGGGCCATATGATCCAGCAGATCCAATGGTGCTGGAAGTGTCAGTGGCAAATAGAGATGCTGTCTGGAGCCTTTGGCAGGCCCCTATAGGAGAATCACAACGCAGACCCTTAGGATTTTGGAGCAAAGCCTTACCATCTGCTGCAGATAACTACTCTCCTTTTGAGAAACAGCTTTTGGCCTGCTACTGGGCCTTAGTAGAGACTGAACGCTTAACCATGGGCCACCAAGTTACCATGAGACCTGAGTTGCCTATCATGAGTTGGGTGTTGTCTGACCCACCAAGCCATAAAGTTGGGCGTGCACAGCAGCACTCTATTGTAAAGTGGAAATGGTATATACGAGATAGAGCCAGAGCAGGTCCTGAAGGCACAAGTAAGTTACATGAAGAAGTGGCACAAATGCCCATGGTTTCCACTCCTGTTGCCACATTACCTTCTCTTTCCCAGACCAGAGCTATGGCCTCTTGGGGAGTTCCTTACAGTGAATTGACTGAGGAAGAGAAAACTCGGGCCTGGTTTACAGATGGTTCAGCACGATATGCAGGTACCACCCGAAAGTGGACAGCTGCAGCATTACAACCCCTTTCTGGGGTGTCCTTGAAGGACAGTGGTGAGGGGAAATCCTCCCAGTGGGCAGAACTTCGAGCAGTGCACCTGGTTGTTCATTTTGCTTGGAAGGAAAACTGGCCAGAGGTGCGTTTGTATACTGACTCATGGGCTGTTGCTAATGGTTTGGCTGGATGGTCAGGGACTTGGAAAGACCATAATTGGAAAATTGGTGACAAAGAGGTCTGGGGAAGAAGTATGTGGATAGACCTTTCTGAGTGGGCTAAAAACATGAAGATATTTGTGTCTCATGTGAATGCACACCAGAGGGTGACTTCAGCAGAGGAAGATTTTAATAATCAAGTGGATAAGATGACCCGTTCTATGGATACCAGTCAGCCTCTTTCCCCAGCAACTCCTGTTATTGCCCAATGGGCTCATGAACAAAGTGGTCATGGTGGTAGGGATGGAGGTTATGCATGGGCTCAGCAACATGGGCTTCCACTCACCAAGGCTGACCTGGCTACAGCCACTGCTGAGTGCCCAATCTGCCAGCAGCAGAGACCCACACTCAGCCCCCGATATGGCACCATTCCCCGAGGTGACCAGCCAGCTACATGGTGGCAGGTTGATTACATTGGACCACTCCCTTCATGGAAGGGGCAGCGATTTGTTCTAACTGGAATAGACACATACTCTGGATATGGGTTTGCTTTCCCTGCACGCAATGCTTCTGCCAAAACTACTATCCGTGGGCTTACAGAATGCCTTATCCATCGTCATGGTATTCCACACAGCATTGCTTCGGATCAAGGAACACACTTCACAGCAAATGAAGTGCGGGAATGGGCACATGCTCATGGAATTCTCTGGTCTTACCATGTTCCCCATCATCCAGAAGCAGCTGGATTGATAGAACGGTGGAATGGCCTTTTGAAAACTCAATTACGGTGCCAACTAGGTGGCAAAAACTTGAAAGTCTGGGGTAATGTTCTCCAGGAAGCTGTGTATGCTCTGAATCAGCGTCCGCTGTATGGTGCTGTTTCTTCCATAGCCAGGATCCATGGGTCCAGGAACCAAGGGGTGGAAATGGGTGTGGTGCCACTCACTATTACTCCTAGTGATCCACTAGGAAAATTTTTGCTTCCTGTCCCTGCTACCCTGAGTTCTGCTGGTCTACAGGTTTTAGTTCCAAAACAGGGTGTGCTTTCTCCAGGAGAAACAACAGTGATACCACTGAACTGGAAGTTAAGATTGCCACCTGGCCACTTTGGGCTACTTATGCCTCTGGATCAACACACCAAGAAGGGGATTACATTATTGTCTGGGGTAATTGACCCTGACTGTCAGAAGGAAGTAGGACTGCAACTACATAATGGAGGTAAAGAAGAGTTTTCTTGGAATATAGGAGATCCCCTGGGGCGTCTATTAGTACTACCATGCCCTGTGATTAAAATCAATGGAAAACTGCAACAACACAATCCAGGCAGGACCACTAATGGCTCTGAGACTTCAGGAATGAAGGTTTGGGTCACCCCACCAGGTAAAGAACCACGACCAGCTGAAGTGCTTGCTGAGGGGAAAGGGAACATGGAATGGGTAGTGGAAGAAGGTAGTGATAAATATGAACTTCGACCACGTGATCAGTTACAGAAATGAGGACTGTAATGCTGTTTTATTTGTGTTATACTATTTAAGTTGTAAGATATCAAGTTTAAGAATGAATGTTGCCCAAGGATTTGCACCCTATTCTGGAGAGATTTAATGTGTTTCCAGTTATATGCTGGACAGTTGAGTATTGTCAGGTAAAAGAAAAAATGTGCGCTTATTTGTTTTCATTTGGAAATTAAGTATGGTCTAAGGTGATATATATATATATATATATGCCAAGTTGACAAGGGGTGGACTGTCATGGTTAGGGACAGGTGTCAACTTGGCCAAGTTGTGGTACCTGTTCATCTGATTGGGCAAGTGCTGGCCTGTCTGTTGCAATGAGGACATTTCATAGGATTAGGTCATGATCACGTCAGCTACATCCACAGCTGATTCCATTTGTAATCAGCCAAAGGGGAGTGTCTTCTGCAATTAGTGATGCTAAATCCAATCACGGGAAGCCTTTTAAGGAGGACTCAGAGGAGACAGGTTGCATTCCTGCTTTGGCTGGTGAGCCTCTCCTGTGGAGTTCATCCAGGCCATCCATTGGAGTCGTTGGCTTCGCAGCCTGCCCTGTGGATTTTGGACTCTGCATTCCTACGGTCACGTGAGACACTTTCATAAATTTTATATTTGCAAGTGTTCCCTGTTGATTCTGTTTCTCTAGAGAACCCTAACTAATACACAAGGGTAATAAAAAAATGCTTAGAAACAAATAAAAATAAAGACACAACACACCAAAACTTACAGAATGCAGTGAAGGCTGTTGTATTAGGGTTTTCTAGAGGAACAGAACCAACAGGAGATAACTGTACATATGAGATTTATAAAGGTGTCTCTCACAACCATGGGGATTCAAGAGCCCAAAATCCACAGGGCAGGCTGTGAAGCTGGCAACTCTGATAAAGGCCCTTGATGATCTCCCCAGGAGAAGCTTGCTGACTGAAGAAGCAGTGAAAATTTTCTCTTAAGTCTTCAACTGACTGGATCAAACCCAAATGATTGGAGTATCTCATTTGTGAGAAACACACCCTGAGTTGTAATCAGACACAGCTGCAATCAACTGACTGATGATTTAATAAACCAGCCTTCTGGTTTATCAACCAGCCACAAAATATCCTTGCAGCAAAGGTTAGGCCAGTGCTTGCCTGGCCAGAAAACTGGGCATCATCACCTAACCAAGGTGACACCAGAACCTAACCGTCACAGCTGTGGTCAAAGAGAAATTTATTGCTATGAAGGCCTATATTTAAAATGAAGAAAAATCTCAAAAAAACTAACATTACCTCTTGAGGTACAAGAAAAACAAGAGTAAAGTAAAGCCAAAATTGGCAGAACAAAGGAAATACTCAAGATTAGAGACATAGGAAAACAACTGAGAAAATAAAAACAAAAGCTGATTTGAAAATACCAATAAAATTGAATTTTAACTAGACTGCCAAAAGAAGAAAGTAACTAAAATCAGAAAAATAAATAGTAATGTCACTACCAACCTTACAGAAATAAAAAGGATTATAAAAGAATATTATGCACAATTGAATGCCAACTAGATAATCTAGAAGGATTGAAAAAGTTCCTAGTAATACATCAATTGCCCAAATTGACTCATAAGGACATAGAAAACCTCAACAAACCTATAACAAATACAGAGATTGAATCAGTAATCTAAAAACCTTCCACCAAGGAGAAGTCCATGACCACATGGCTTCACTGGTGCATTCTACAAAATATTTAGAATATTTCTCAACCTCTTCCACATAATTTAAGAATTCTTCCTAATTCATACTACCAGGCCAACATTGCTCTGATACAAAAGTCTGGTAAAGATAACACAAGAAAAGAATGTTACAGACAAATTTCCCTTCATGAATATTAATGTGAAAATCCTTCACAAAATACTAGTAAAACAAATACAACAGCATATTTAAAGGAGTATACACCATGATCAAGTGGAAATCAACCCAGGAATGGACTCAATTAGAATATATGAAAATCAAAGTAATATGCTACATAAATAGAATAATAGGAAAAAACATATAATTATTTCAATAAATGCTAAAAAGGCCGTTGGTAAAACCCAACACCCTTTCTTGATAAAATACATTCAGAAAAGTGGAGAAGGGAGCATTCTCAGCACAAAGGCCATTTAAGAATACCCCACAGCCAAAATACTCAATGGTGAAAGACTTAAAGCTTTCCCCATAAGATCAGTAATAATGCAAGCATGCCTACTTTCACCACTGCTATTTAATATTGTACTAGAACTTCTTGCCAGAGCAATTAGCTAAGAAAAAAAAAGGTATCTAAATTGGAAAGAAGTAAAACTATCTCTATTTGCAGGTGACATGATCTAGAAAACACAAAGGAACTCACAACAAAACTATTACGAGCTAATAAGCGAATCCAGCAAAGTGCAGAGAACAAGATTAAAGCACGCAAAACAAACCAAAAAACCCCAACACACTGTATTCCTATATACCTGGCAATGCAAATGAATTTTAGAATTCAGAGCTAATATACATTGAGCAAGTCCTGGGCCTTTCATATGTTCTCCTGTACTTTTCGTTATTCTGTGAAGGTGGTGCTGTCTTCCCTAAATAACTCCTAAGGAAATAGGCTTACACTGGTTAAGTAACGGTAACATCCTCAAGATCACCCAGCTAGTAGGCAGTGAATTATAATAAGCTGACTAATTTTAAAACAATCTTCAACTTCAGCTAAACTTTAAAAAAATCAGTCTAGTATTCCTAAGGCAAATGTGGCTAGCCACTAGGTTTCTTCTGCAATACATCTTGGTATTTTTAAACAGCCTTTTCACTTTTCCTTTTATACTTTGAAGTTCTTGAAGTAAAAATCAAGTAGCCGCTACAATGAATCCAGACCACTTTCAGGCTCTTAGTGGTTAAGAGCATGGACTCAGCCAAACTGCCTGTTGGAGTCAACTTTGCCTCTTACTCCCTTACCAGGTACTCTGTGCATTCATCTCAGCTGTAAATGGGGATGTCACATTTTCTACCTAAAAAGGTGGTTCTGAGCTACATAAAATACTTAGAAATTATCATAGAGTAAGTACCAAAGTTGTAGCTATAACCCTGTACTATGAACCTGTGCTTTAAAACCTGCAGGTCAGTTGCAACACATTTAGCCCTTAATTCATTCAGCCAGCATTTATTATATGCCTTTTATATCTCAGACTTGCACATAAAGCAATGAAAGTCACAGTATGTACAATTAAATCAATGGTGTGATTATAAAGTGCTGAGTGCTAACACCAAAATAAAAAAAACACTTTGGAATGAATCATACTATTAAGACTACATCTTAAGTATCAGTGGATATATATAAATGTATATGGTTACATCTGATTACATGATTTATGATAATGAAGCATAACTACTTTATAGAGCTCTAAGAAAAAAAAGGAAAAGACTGGGATTCTATAATGGGTGTATTATAGTTATGGCTAGAAACTAAACACCAAATATTTCCAACCCCTACTGGTTATCTCCAGTGATTTATTCTCTTTGAATTTATAGTATTCTTAGAGGAGATAGATAGATAAAATGTAGTATGTATAATCCTACCCCAATCATTTTGAGTTTGTATCATTACCTACTGAAAATTGAAGCATGTATTTCATCATACATTCAACTCATAGCTGCAGCTGGAGTAGAAAAGAGTGGTCAGCATTCACTTACGATGGAGTTAGAGGGATCAGCTAAGAAGTTTGATGCCTAGGTCGTATCCTCCCATGTAAATGGACAAGCCTAATTTGTCCTGCTTCAACATTTGGGAATGGAACATTCCCTTCTGAAGGAACAAAAAGCTGGCTTCCTGCATCCTCTGCATTGGTTCTGAGCACCCAGTTTAAATTGTCCTCCCTCACCAAATTTTTTTTTTACACGGGCAGGCACCGGGAATCGAACCCGGGTCCTCGGGCATGGCAGGCAAGCACTCTTACCTGCTGAGCCACCGTGGCCCCCTCACCAAATTTTAAGTCTTTGTTATCCTAATTAGTCTTGTGGGTCCAATACTTAATTTTAGTCAAATTACCATGAGGCGTGATGATGCACGTCATTGTTGGTTTAACTGATCTAATTGTGTTTTAGAGATTTCACTTAAACATGAAAATGAAATCTTTGTTTTTGCTTCCTTAATCTATGAAACATCAGTGTTTGTGAATTTGTTAACAAAACTTTATTAAATTATCTTATGAAACAATGCAAAAGCATAACCCTACTTAAATAAGTTAATGACTCAAACATACACATAATTTAGCCATTTTCATTTAGCCATCTCATTTAGGTCCTAATTTTTCTAGCTATAATTTTAACACTGAATTTATATCAAGTTTCTTATGTGATATATTTTTAAATTTAAGGTGCTGACTTCCCCCATACCTATCAGTTTATTTTAATAGATCCAAGTTTATTCTTTCAATTTATTCAAAAGTGCTACTGTGACTCAGGTTATTGTCTTATCTTGATGAATGTTCTATGTGCCCTTGAAAGTATCCTGCTCTTACTGAGTGGAGTATTCTATACATGTCATTTTCATTCCATTGGTTGATGGAGTTTTGCTGTTCTTTTATATCCTTGGCGATTACTTGTCCTCTAGTTCTGTTACTGAGAAAGGAATGTTAGTCTCCAACTATAACTGCATATTTGTCTTTCTCCTTTCAGCTGTCAGTTGTTATTTCATGTATTTTGAAGGTGGTGTTAAATGTGTACACATTTAGGGCTGTTATTTCTTTTTTGGTGAAGTGACCCTTTTTTACTATGAAACTTGTCTGATACTAATATAGCCCTCATAGCTCCTTTTAATTATTGTTTGCAGAGTATATCTTTTTCCATTCTTTTACCTTTAACTTAGCTGTGTCATATTTGATGTGAGTTTCCTGTAAACAGTATATAGTTGGGTTATGTTTCTTGGTTTTTATTCTCACAGTCTGTCTTTGCATTGGTGTATTTAGACCATTGTATTTAGTGTAAGTATTGATGTTTGAATTTAGGTCTACCATTTTATTATCTGTTTTCTATTTGTTCCTTCTGGTTTTTGCTCTTGTTTTTCCTTTTCTGCCTTTTAGGTTATTTGAACATTTTAAGTATTCCACTTTAATTTATCTATTGTAATTTCAACCATTACTTATTTGAATAGGTTTTTTAGTGGCTGTTCTACAATGAGGAGGTTTTAATTCTTAAATATCTAAGAGTGAGCTTTTTTTTTTATCAACTATTATACTTTCACCTGTTGCCAGCTTCTCATATAAATACTGTAAATGTTCTCTTTTAGGTCGCTCAGCCTCTGGAGTTAAGGGAATTTCAAAGTCAGAGGAGCTCTGTGAATCTGCATTTGTGCTAAGATTTAGCAGCCTTTTCTCCTCAGGTGTGTGGTTCCCACTTACAGTAGCTGTCTCTCCAACATTAGGTACTGTATTTATATGTTGATTTCTGCTTTTCAAATTAGGATAAGCATCTGTTGGACAAAGTATATTTTGTTCCTTCTGGGAGGCTGAAATATTTTCTTTGATTCTGTAGCCACCTTTGTTTAAGGAAGTTGTATCACCACAGTTTCTTTCTTGGGAAGATAACAAAACAGTGTCAGATTGGCTGTCCCAGCCTTGACTTCCCTGTTCTGATATGTGTGTTGACTGAGAAGAATTCTGGGAAGAGATGTGGGTCGATTCCCCATCAGAGTCACTAAAAAGCTTTGGTGACTGAGATCCCCCTGCCTCTGTGGATGAAGGGACGTTTTCCAAATCGCCATCTGTGATTTCATCATTTTTTCTAAAGAACACTTCCCATTGTGGCACATCAACATCAGACTTCTGCTGAAGTGTTGCAGGATCCAGATCACCTTTAAATGAAGCTGCAATTTCTAACTCTTCTTCACTTTCACTGTTGGATTCTTCACAATCTACAAAGTTTGCCAAAGAAGAGGTTTTGATGCAACCTGTACTTTGTCTTGGTTTTCCAGGCTGGTTTTGTGATATAGTAGTCACAAAGGATGACTCAGAGTGAAGAGTTTGCTGGTTTGGAACCTTGGACCTTAAAGGCAGTGGTAAAGGATCATCAAAGAGATCATCATCTTCCTCCTCTGTGAGCAAAACAAGGAAAACAAGTAATTATAGGAAGCAAATGGAATCAGCGGTGCTTTTAATGAAAACCCAATTTGTAGCATTTAGCTATACTATTAATTCTTAAAAGGAATAGTTTCCTTTTCTTCAAAAAGAAATTAAGGCCCCTTATGCCTGACATATTCTTAACAATTTAACTACCATTCCTTAACTTTTTATAATGCCAGATTATAAAATATATAATACCTTATTCTCCAAATAAGGCCACATTGCCATATATCAGTTCCCAAACATGGCTGATCACTAGAATCATCTGGAAAGCTTTTTAAAAAATATAGCTTTCTATCTCATTCCAGACCAAATGAATCAGTCCCTGAAGGTAGAAGCCAATAATTTGATTTTTATTTTTGAAATTCTGCTACTGATTATATTCATCCACCAGATTTGCAAATCACCCATGAGAGAGGTTTGTAAACTGTGCTCTTGCAAATAGCAGATGCTCAACTGTGCTGACAGATTTAATGAAAAGACAATAGTTATTTGTTTCCATAAGTTTTCCTTTTATGGACATTTTACTGTTTCCTACTTTGTACACAAGCCTGTGGTAGATGCTAGAAGAACTCACAGGAGTTAGATCAACTTTAATTAAATATTAAATAAGCAATATTAGGTGTCAAGGCTAAAATTCAACAAAATTCACTTTATTGATATTTAAGCATGTTGCATTAGCATATTATTAAGCCCAGTTTGCTTAAATTCTTAAAATGAGAAAACCTTACTTGGAGAATGAACATGTTCTAGTTTGCCTAATTTTAAGATATGAAATTTCCTTAAGTTAAATGAGAAGATATGGAATGGGGGGGGACACACAACAATTATTTTCCTGTCATTTAATGTCACCTAACCTAAGAACAATGGAAATTAAATGCTTATGAGACTGGTATATATGGCAACTTACTGTTCTACTGATGAATCTGCTGTTAGCACCAGGGAGCCTCTTTACGTTCATTCTTGTCATTGCCCAATAGGCTCATGAATGAAGTGGGCATGGTAGTAGGGAGAGAGGTTATGCATGGGCTCAGCTACATGGACTTACACTCAACAAGGCCAATTTGGCCACTGCTGAGTGCCCAGTCTGCCAGCAGCAGAGACCAATACTGAGTTCCTGGTGTGGCATTATTCTCCTGGGGTGTCCCAGTTTGAAAGAATTTATGTACCCTAGAAAAGCCATGTTTTAATCCTGATCCAATCTTGTGGGAGCAACCATTTCTTTTAATCCCTAGTCAATAATGTATGTTGGAATCATTTGATTAAGATTATCTCCATGGAGATGTGACACACTCAATTGTGGGTATTAACTTGATTAGATACAGATGTGACTCTACTCAGTCCAGAGGGGTCTTGATTAGCTTACTGGAATCCTTTAAAAGAGGAAGCATTTTGGAGAAAGCTTCAGAACCAAAAGAGAGCCAGAGCCAAAGAGCCCACACAATCAGAGACCTCTGGAGATGAAGAAGGAATACGCCCCTGAGGGAGCTTCATGAAGCAAGAAGCATGGAGAGAAAGCGAGCAGACATTGCCATGTTCACCACATGTTTTTACAGTTGAGAAAGAAACCCTGAACTTCACTGGCCTTTCTTGAGTGAAGGTGACCCTCTTGTTGGTGCCTTAATTTGGACATTTTTATAGACTTGCTTTAATTGGGACATTTTCTCAGCCTTAGAACTGTAAACTAGCAAGTTATTAAATTCCTTTTTAAAATTTGATATATTTATTAACAAATCTTTATACACATATAGTCCATACATGGTGTGCAATCAGTGGCTCACAGTATCGTCACATAGTTGTGTATTCATCACCATGATCATTTTTATAGAACATATGTATTACACTCCAGAAGAAATAAAAAGAAAAACTCTATATCCATACCCCTTACTTCTCCCTCTCTTGAACCACTAGTATTTCAATCTACCCAATTTATTTTACCTCTTATCCCCTCTATTATTTATTTTTTATCCATATTTTTTTACTCATCTATCCATACCCTGGATAAAAGGAGCATCAGACACAAGATTTTCACAATCACACAGTCACACTGTAAAAGTCTTCAAGAGTCAGGGCTAGTGGAACATAGCTGAGCAGTTTCAGGTACTTCCCTCCAGCCACTCCAATACACCATAAGCTAAAAAGGGATATCTATATAATGCATAAAAGAATAACCTCCAGGATAACCTCTTGATTCTGTTCGAAGTCTCTCACCACTAAAACTCTATTTTGTCTCATTTCTCTCTTCCTCTTTTTGGTCAAGAAGGCTTTCTCAATCCCTTGATGCCGGATCCTGGCTCATCCCAGGAGTTATGTCTCATGTTGTCAGGGAGATTTACACACCTGCGTAAATTCCCCTTTTAAAAAAGCCATTCTGTTTCTGGTATATTGCATTCCAGCAGCTAGCAAACTAGAACATGGGTATTTAGCCACTACCAGGATTATAACACTGGACCACTTCCATCATGAACAGTATTTTGTTCTTACTGGAATAGATACTTACTCTGGATGTGGATTTGCCTTCCCTACACACATTTCTAACAAAAAATACCATCCTTGGACTTACAGAATGCTTTATATCCACCATCATGGTATTCCACAGAGCCTTGCTTCTGACCAAGAAAATCACTTCACAGCAAATGAAGTGCAACAATGGGCCCATGCTCATGGAATTTACAGGTAGTACAATGTTCCCCATCACTCTGAAAGAGCTGGTTTGACAGAATGGTGCAATAGTCTTTTGAAGACCATTATGGTACCAAATGGGTGGCAAAACTTTGCAGGGCTGGGACAATGTGTTCTCAGGGAGGTTTACATGCTCTAACTCATCTTCCAATATATGGTGCTGTTTTTCCTATAGCCATTATTCTCAGAAGTTGAAACAGGAATGGTACCATTCACTATTACTCCAAGTGATCCACTAGCCAGATTTTTGCTTCCTTTTCCCATGGCCTTATGCTCTGCTATTCCACAGGGAGGAGAGCTTCTACCAGGAGACACAATAATTTTATTGAACTGGAAGTTAAGACTACCACCTGGCCACTTTGTGCTCCTCATATGTCTGAATCAGCGGACAAAGAAGGGGACTGCTGTACTGGTAGGGTGTTTGATTCTGATTACTAAGGGAAAACTGGACTGCTTCTACAAATGGAGGTAAGAAAGAGTATGTCTGGAATATAAGAGATCTCTTAGGGCATTTCTTAGTACTACCGTGCCATGTGATTAAAGTCAATGGAAAACTGTAACAACCCAAACCAGGCAGGACTACCAATGGCCCAGACCCTCAGGAAAGAAGGTCTGGATCACCCCACCAGGCAAAGAACCATGAACAGCTGAGGTGCTTGCTGAGGGTAAAGGGAACACAGAAAAAGTAGCTGAAGAAGGCAGTTATAAATATCAGCTATGACCACATGACTAGTCGCAGAAATAAGGACTTTAAAGAGTATTTCTTCCTTTAATGAGTATGTTCATGTATGTATGTATAGATACATGATATAGAAAATATCTTTGTTTTCTTCCCTTCCTTCTCTCCTTATCAATAACATAAAATGTATTAATAGTAGCTTACTTTATATCACTGTATTTAGGTTACAAGACATAAGAAGGGCAAACGTCCTCCAAGGACTTTGCATCCTCTTGTGGGGAAAGGATTACCCTTTCCTTTGGTTGCACAAGCTAATATTGTCTTCACTGGGAGATTAAGTATGATTTAAGATTTATATGGGTGCCAAATGGACTGTGATTGATGGCTAGGCTATAGTACCAGTTATTTAAAAAAAACACTAATAGGTATTGCTGTGAAGGTATTTTGTAGATGTGGTTAACATCTACAGTGGGTTGACTTTAAGTAAAGGACATTTACCCTTGATAATGTATGTGGTCCTCATGTAATCATGTGATGACCCTGAGAGTGAATCAAGTACCCCACCAAAGGAATGTTCTTAATCTTACTCTGCATTTCTGTGGGTGTGAATCATTTGTAACTCTTAGAAGATGTTTTATCAGTTAAGGTGTGGACTCATTTGTAAATAGGATCTTCTAAGATCCTATTTAGGTTGGCCAAGCTGAATGAGGGCGGGCCTTAGGCCCTATGACTAGATGAAACCTTGTTAAGAGAAGAAATTCTGACACTAGGAGTAAGAAGCTGGGTGTGGTAGTTAGGTTCACATGTCAACTTGACCAGGTGATGGTGCCTAGTTCTGTTGCTGTGGATGTGAATCATTAGCATGTGAAATTAATCTACGGCTGATTACATTTGCAGTCAGCTACGGGGAGTGACATTTAACTTAATTAGCTGAAGGCTTAAAAGAGAGAGCTCAGTGTAGCACAGCCCAAGCAGCTCAGCATACCTAATCTCAGCACTTGCAGCTCAGCCCAGACGTTTGAAGATGCAGAAAGGAATCACTCTGGGGAAAGCTGCTAGAAACCACGAGCAAGGAGAGGCGGCCAGCAGACATCGCCCTGTGCTTCCCGTGAAAAACAGAACCTCAGATGAAAGTTAGCTGCCTTTGCTCTGAAGGACTATAAGTTTTTAACTAAATAAATCCCCTTTTATTAAAAGTCAATTCATCTCTGGTGTGTTGCATTCTGGCAGCTTTGGAAGACTAAAACACCAGGTGTCAATGGATGTAATATGATCCCAATAAAAACCCTAAGAATAAGCATAAGGATTTCTGTAGAAAGTGGCAAGCTTGATTCTAAAATTCATATGGAAATGCAAAAGACCTAGAATAGCCAAAAGAGCTTTGAAAAAGAAGAACAAAGTTGGAGGAGTTAATTACCTGACTTCAAGACTTATCATAAAACTACAATAACAAGACTTCCTGGAAGATGGCGGCTTAGTAAGACGCGCGGATCTTAGTTTCTTCTCCAGGACACCTACTAGGGGAGTAGAAACGATACAGAAAGCGCCCAAAGCCACAACAGAGATAAAAAAGACAGCGTACCCCATCCTGGAACGGCTGGCTGGCTGAGAGAAGCAGCTCGGGTGAGATCGCCGAGGCGCGCGGGCCTTACCGGGCGGGGTGGCAAGCGGCCGGAGTTACTCCCTTCCCCCTTCCCGGGCCGGCTGGGAGAATTGGAGAGGTGGTCCCCTGAAACCAAGGCGACTGGCGCCCACACCACGCGCAGCCCCCGGACCAACTGAGAGAATTGGATCGGAAACCCCCAGGCCGCGGAGAACGGTGACCCCGTGACTCCCGGGGAACGTGCACTCTCTCGGGCGGGCCGCTGCCGCTGGCGCCCTCCCGCCACGCTTGTTGCCCAGGGCCGACTAGGAAATTCGGACGGGCTCTTTCCCTGGCTGCGGCGACCAGCAACCCTCCCTGCGTTCGGACACCCTCCCTGCGTTCGGACCCCGGGCCGGATCAAGCCGCTTCGGCTAGCGAACCCCCAGGACGGCGAGAGTTTTCCAAAGTTTAAGGTCCCACAGCACCTTTTACTGGTGGGACCCGCAGACAAACGTGTGCCACGAGCACCACCTACTGGGCAGGATAAGAAAAACAGAACCCAGAGATTTCACAGAAAAATACTACAACCTTGCTGGGTCCAACACCAAGAGAAATCTGAATAAATGCCCAGACGCCAGCAGCAGAAGATAACTGTCCACGCTCAAAAGATTGAGAATATGGCTCAGTCAAAGGAACAAACCAATAGCTCAAATGAGACACAAGAGCTGAGACAACTAATGCTGAATATACGAACAGAAATGGAAAACCTCTTCAAAAATGAAATCGATAAATTGAGGGAGGACATGAAGAGGACATGGGCTGAACATAAAGAAGAAATAGAAAAACTGAAAAAACAAATCGCAGAACTTATGGAAGTGAAGGATAAAGTAGCAAACATAGAAAAAATAATGGATAGCTACAATGATAGATTTAAAGAGACAGAAGATAGAATTAGTGATTTGGAGGATGGAACATCTGAATTCCAAAAAGAAACAGAAACTATAGGGAAAAGAATGGAAAAATTTGAACAGGGTATCAGGGAACTCAAGGACAATATGAACCGCACAAATATACGTGTTGTGGGTGTCCCAGAAGGAGAAGAGAAGGGAAAAGGAGGAGAAAAACTAATGGAAGAAATTATCACTGAAAATTTCCCAACTCTTATGAAAGACCTAAAATTACAGATCCAAGAAGTGCAGCGCACCCCAAAGAGATTAGACCCAAATAGGCGTTCTCCAAGACACTTACTAGTTAGAATGTCAGAGGTCAAAGAGAAAGAGAAGATCTTGAAAGCAGCAAGAGAAAAACAATCCATTACATACAAGGGAAACCCAATAAGACTTTGTGTAGATTTCTCAGCAGAAACCATTGAAGCTAGAAGACAGTGGGATGATATATTTAAAATACTAAAAGAGAAAAACTGCCAACCAAGACTCCTATATCCAGCAAAATTATCCTTCAAAAATGAGGGAGAAATTAAAACATTCTCAGACAAAAAGTCACTGAAAGAATTTGTGACCAAGAGACCAGCTCTGCAAGAAATACTAAAGGGAGCACTAGAGTCAGATACAAAAAGACAGAAGAGAGAGATATGGAAAAGAGTGTAGAAAGAAGGAAAATCAGATATGATATATATATAATACAAAAGGCAAAATGTTAGAGGAAAATATTATCCAAACAGTAATAACACTAAATGTCAATGGACTGAATTCCCCAATCAAAAGACATAGATTGGCAGAATGGATTAAAAAACAGGATCCTTCGATATGCTGTCTACAGGAAACACATCTTAGACCCAAAGATAAACATAGGTTGAAAGTGAAAGGTTGGGAAAAGATATTTCATGCAAATAACAACCAGAAATAGCAGGAGTGGCTATACTAATATCCAACAAATTAGACTTCAAATGTAAAACAGTTAAAAGAGACAAAGAAGGACACTATATACTAATAAAAGGAACAATTAAACAAGAAGACATAACAATCATAAATATTTACGCACCGAATCAGAATGCCCCAAAATACGTGAGGAATATACTGCAAACACTGAAAAGGGAAATAGACTCATATACCATAATAGTTGGAGACTTCATCTCACCACTCTCATCAAGGGACAGAACATCTAGACAGAGGATCAACAAAGAAATAGAGAATCTGAATATTACTATAAATGAACTAGACTTAATAGACATTTATAGGACATTACATCCCACAACAGCAGGATACACCTTTTTCTCAAGTGCTCACGGATCATTCTCAAAGATAGACCATATGCTGGGTCACAAAGCAAGTCTCAACAAATTTAAAAAGATTGAAATCTTACACAACACTTTCTCGGACCATAAAGGAATGATGTTGGAAATCAATAATAGGCAGAGTGCCAGAAAATTCACAAATACATGGAGGCTCAACAACACACTCCTAAACAACGACTGGGTCAAAGAAGAAATTGCAAGAGAAATTAGCAAATACCTCGAGGCGAATGAAAATGAAAACACAACATATCAAAACTTATGGGACGCAGCAAAGGCAGTGCTAAGAGGGAAATTTATTGCTCTAAATGCCTATATCAGAAAAGAAGAACAGGCAAAAATTCAGGAATTAACTATCCATTTGGAAGAACTGGAGAAAGAACAGCAAGCTAACCCCAAAGCAAGCAAAAGGAAAGAAATAACAAAGATTAGAGCACAAATAAATGAAATTGAAAACATGAAAACAATAGAGAAAATCAATAAGGCCAGAAGTTGGTTCTATGAGAAAATCAATAAGATTGATGGGCCCTTAGCAAGATTGACAAAAAGAAGAAGAGAGAGGATGCAAATAAATAAGATCAGAAATGGAAGAGGAGACATAACTACTGACCTCACAGAAATAAAGGAGGTAATAACAGGATACTATGAACAACTTTACGCTAATAAATACAACAATTTAGAGGAAATGGACGGGTTCCTGGAAAGACATGAACAACCAACTTTGACTCAAGAAGACATAGATGACCTCAACAAACCAATCACAAGTAAAGAAATTGAATTAGTCATTCAAAAGCTTCCTAAAAAGAAAAGTCCAGGACCTGATGGCTTCACATGTGAATTCTACCAAACGTTCCAGAAAGAATTAGTACCAATTCTCTTCAAACTCTTCAAAAAAATCGAAGTGGAGGGAAAACTACCTAATTCATTCTATGAAGCCAACATCACCCTCATACCAAAACCAGGCAAAGATATTACAAAAAAAGAAAACTACAGACCAATCTCTCTAATGAATACAGATGCAAAAATCCTCAAAAAAATTCTAGCAAATCGTATCCAACAACACATTAAAAGAATTATACATCATGACCAAGTAGGATTCATCCCAGGTATGCAAGGATGGTTCAACATAAGAAAATCAATTAATGTAATACACCATATCAACAAATCAAAGCAGAAAAATCACATGATCATCTCAATTGATGCAGAGAAGGCATTCGACAAGATTCAACATCCTTTCCTGTTGAAAACACTTCAAAAGATAGGAATACAAGGGAACTTCCTTAAAATGATAGAGGGAATATATGAAAAACCCACAGCTAATATCATCCTCAATGGGGAAAAATTGAAAACTTTCCCCCTAAGATCAGGAACAAGACAAGGATGTCCACTATCACCACTATTATTCAACATTGTGTTGGAGGTTCTAGCCAGAGCAATTAGACAAGAAAAAGAAATACAAGGCATCAAAATTGGAAAGGAAGAAGTAAAACTATCACTGTTTGCAGACGATATGATACTATACGTCGAAAACCCGGAAAAATCCACAACAAAACTACTAGAGCTAATAAATGAGTACAGCAAAGTAGCAGGTTACAAGATCAACATTCAAAAATCTGTAGCATTTCTATACACTAGTAATGAACAAGCTGAGGGGGAAATCAAGAAACGAATCCCATTTACAATTGCAACTAAAAGAATAAAATACCTAGGAATAAATTTAACTAAAGAGACAAAAAACCTATATAAAGAAAACTACAAAAAACTGCTAAAAGAAATCACAGAAGACCTAAATAGATGGAAGGGCATACCGTGTTCATGGATTGGAAGACTAAATATAGTTAAGATGTCAATCCTACCTAAATTGATTTACAGATTCAATGCAATACCAATCAAAATCCCAACAACTTATTTTTCAGAAATAGAAAAACCAATAAGCAAATTTATCTGGAAGGGCAGGGTGCCCCGAATTGCTAAAAACATCTTGAGGAAAAAAAACGAAGCTGGAGGTCTCGCGCTGCCTGACTTTAAGGCATATTATGAAGCCACAGTGGTCAAAACAGCATGGTATTGGCATAAAGATAGATATATCGACCAATGGAATTGAATAGAGTGCTCAGATATAGACCCTCTCATCTATGGACATTTGATCTTTGATAAGGCAGTCAAGCCAACTCACCTGGGACAGAGCAGTCTCTTCAATAAATGGTGCCTAGAGAACTGGATATCCATATGCAAAAGAATGAAAGAAGACCCATCTCTCACACCCTACACAAAAGTTAACTCAAAATGGATCAAAGATCTAAACATTAGGTCTAAGACCATAAAACAGTTAGAGGAAAATGTTGGGAGATATCTTATGGATCTTACAACTGGAGGCGGTTTTATGGACCTTAAACCTAAAGCAAGAGCACTGAAGAAGGAAATAAATAAATGGGAACTCCTCAAAATTAAACACTTTTGTGCATCAAAGAACTTCATCAAGAAAGTAGAAAGACAGCCTTCACAATGGGAGACAATATTTGGAAATGATATATCAGATAAAGGTCTAGTATCCAGAATTTATAAAGAGATTGTTCATCTCAACAACAAAAAGACAGCCAACCCAATTACAAAATGGGAAAAAGACTTGAACAGACACCTCTCAGAAGAGGAAATACGGATGGCCAAGAGGCACATGAAGAGATGCTCAATGTCCCTGGCCATTAGAGAAATGCAAATCAAAACCACAATGAGATATCATCTCACACCCACCAGAATGGCCATTATCAACAAAACAGAAAATGACAAGTGCTGGAGAGGATGCGGAGAAAGAGGCACACTTATCCACTGTTGGTGGGAATGTCAAAGGGTGCAACCACTGTGGAAGGCAGTTTGGCGGTTCCTCAAAAAGCTGAATATAGAATTGCCATACGACCCAGCAATACCATTGCTAGGTATCTACTCAAAGGACTTAAGGGCAAAGACACAAACGGACATTTGCACACCAATGTTTATAGCAGCATTATTTACAATTGCAAAGAGATGGAAACAGCCAAAATCTCCATCAACAGAAGAGTGGCTAAACAAACTGTGGTATATACATACGATGGAATATTATGCAGCTTTAAGACAAGATAAACTTATGAACCATGTAATAACATGGATGGACCTAGAGAATATTATGCTGAGTGAGTCTAGCCAAAAACTAAAGGACAAATACTGTATGGTCCCACTGATGTGAACGGACATTCGAGAATAAACTTGAAATATGTCATTGGTAACAGAGTTCAGCAGGAGTTAGAAACAGGGTAAGACAATGGGTAATTGAAGCTGAAGGGATACAGACTATGCAACAGGACTAGATACAAAAACTCAAAAATGGACAGCACAATAATACCTAATTGTAAAGTAATCATGTTAAAACACTGAATGAAGCTGCATCTGAGCTATAGGTTTTTGTTTTGTTTTGTTTTGTTTTGTTTTGATTTTACTATTATTACTTTTATTTTTTTCTCTATATTAACATTCTATATCTTTTTCGGTTATGTTGCTAGTTCTTCTAAACCAATGCAAATGTACTAAGAAATGATGATCATGCATCTATGTGATGATGTTAAGAATTAATGATTGCATGTGTAGAATGGTATGATCTCTAAATGTTGGGTTAATTTCTTTTTTTCCGTTAATTAAAAAAAAAAAAAAAAGAGAAGGGATAATTGGAGATGAAGGGATACAGACTGTACAACGGGACTGGATATAAAAACTCAGAAATGGACAGCACAATACTACCCAATTGTAATGCAATTATGTTAAAACACTGAATGAAGCTGCATGTGAGGTATAGGTTTTTTGTTTTTGTTTTTTTTGTTTTTTTTTCTTTCTATTATTGTTTTAATTCTTATTCTGTTGTCTTTTTATTTCTTTTTCTAAATCGATGTAAATGTACTAAGAAATGATGAATATGCAACTATGTGATGTTATTAAGAATTACTGATTGTACATGTAGATTGGAATGATTTCTAATTGTTTTGTTAATTCTTTTTTTAATTAATAAAAAAAAAAAACAAAAAAAAAACTACAATAACAAGAAAGTGTGCTATGGGTGTCATAGACAAAGAAATCATGGAACATAACATAAGGTCCACAAATAGAACCACTTATATAAGGTCCACTGATTTTTAACAAAAGTGCAAAATCAACCCACTGGAGAAAAGATAATCTCTTCAACTAATGGCACTAAACCATTTATGTCCATGTGCAAAAAATTAGATCTATATCCACAATGAATCAAAGACTTCAACGTAAAACTAAAAAACTTCTACCAGAAAACATGGGAGGAAATTTTTGCAACTTTAAGAGGTCAGGCAATGACTTCTTAGCTATAACACCAAAAAAAAAAAAAATCCATAAAAGTTAAAATCAATAAATTGGACTTGACCAAAACAGAAAATTTCTGCCCTTCAAAAGACTTTAAGAGACTGAAAACAAATAAGCCACACAATGGGAAATGACCTTTGTAAAGCACAAAACTCAATAACAACAAAGCACAAATAAAACTCAACAATTTAAAAAAATGATATGAAAGCATATTTCCATATAAAGATTTATACATGAATTTTCATAGCAGCTCTATCTGTATTGACAAAGAACTAGAAAGAACCCAAACATACAACAGTGAATGGATCAGCAAATGATGGCAGTCCATACAATGGCATACTGTTCATCAGTAAAAAAATGAACTGAGGGTGCACAGGTGGTTCAGTCGTAGAATGCCTGCCTTCCATGCAGGAGACCCGGGTTCGATTCCCAGACCATGCACCTCCACCCTACCAAAAAAAAAGAGGATTCACGCAGCATGAATGAATCTCAAAAATGCCGAGTAAAAGATGCTGGAAAGACTACTTGATTCCATTTACCTAAAGGTCTAGATATGAAAGCTAATCTATAGTGATGGAAAGCAGATTTGTGGTTGCCTTGTCATGGGGGAGGACAGGAAGGGGTGAGAGGGAGGGATTCTAAAATCGCACAGAGAAACATGGGGGATATTTCCATTCTCTTGATGGAGGTGATGGTTTCTCAAGTGTATGCATATGAGAAAATTTAACAAACTGGACACTTGAAACATGTGCAAGTTATAGTATATCAGTCATACCTCAGTAAAACTATTTTAAAAATAACCTAAAACTAGGTATGAAAATGATAAGGATTAGAAGAGGCATTTTGCATTAGCTAATATCTGAAATTCATGGAATTATTTTTCTAAAATCTTTTAATTATTGAAACAAAATGTGCTTTCCTTCAGACACCAGTAATAGGCTTACTGTATTGGTCCTTAATTGGCATAGATGTGTTTTTAAACTAGATTCTAAGTGATGGGAAATGTGGAAATGGAGATGGGAAAGAAAGATGTGGATGAGAACGCCAGCCTTTATCACCCACTTCCTGCTAGGCTTTGGGTGAGTGTCATAACCTTAGGCTTCCATTTCCTCATTGGTGAATGGGATTCAAGTTTGTTGAGAGGTTTAGCTGTAACATACATAATGCATGCCACACAACAGGTGTTCAATAACTAGCATCCTCATTATCTAGCATGTTCTGGTGACTATGTTTCACAGAAAGTGGCTCTCACTAAAGCAACAAAAGCCCAGAATCCTTCCTAACTACTAAAATCTGTCTGCTGTAATGCAACAGGGCTTTCCTCCAAATCTAAAGTTCTGTTTTCTACTTCAGAGCTGACCTCTCCCCTTCCCTGGACACTGAAAGTAACAATGAACAAAGGCCAGAAAGCAGCAATAAGCCACATGTAATAAGCACGGCTGAACAATCTGATGAGGAGACATAGGAAATCTTCCGTTATCCATATTTACTACCATGGTGGAGGAAACGGTAGAGGATAAGGTCTTAGTCTCTCCTTATGGGCAACACAAATCCGTGTTTACAAAAACCTCAGACCACTGTGTGACAGCACGGTTCCCTCCACCGCTTGCTTTGAACGAATTCGACTCCTGCCTAGATGGTTGGGGAAGGAGGGCAGAGCACTCTTAAGGCCAGATGGCCTGGGAGCAGGCTTCTCACCGGAGTCAGGGTGGCAGCTTCTGGTTCGTTTCAGTTTCCCGAGAGGTTTATACTTTGGCTCAACACCTTGAGAGGAGGACTGGCATAAAGACTTTAGGCTGCAAGGAATCAGAAAGATTTATTCTTCCTTTTGGGAAAGTAGCTGGAGTGTAAGCATCATTTTGGAGATTACGAAAACCCCACCTCAGGGAGAATCATACAACCACTTTCCAGAATGGAAAAGCAATGTTTAAAAATTAAAAATCACATCAAGGTAATAAAGCGATACATATACGCACCTGAATGACAGTGACACCTCCTGGCATTTAGAGACAACAGGAAGCTAGCTGCTCCCCTCTTGTTTAATGGGGTTTACATGTATCCTACAAGAATCTCACAAATTTGAACCTTTTTTTCCAAAGGCCCAAGGGCTGACAGCTGAGACCAGGGGAGAGAACGTAAAAAGCACCAGAAGGAGGTTTGAGGGTGCACTGCCACTTTTCAAGGGCCTCCCTATATCAGACTCCTAGGAACCTTTAAGATTACACTTCACGAGTCTACCTGGAGAAAGCCCTCTGGTTCCAACCTGACACTTTTATTTACAGTCATAGCCATTTTTCTTCTCTCCTCTGTGCTCAGGCCCCATTCCAAGACCCCTACACCCCTAGAGCCTGCTCCTCCCCTGGGTCATTTCAACTACCCTTCTTCCCTCTACAGCTTTTTCAAAGTGAAACCCCTCCCCAACCCACACAAAACAGCATAGCCTGATAAAAGCACAAGAGGGGAATCTGCATTTTAACCAACTCCCAGAGTGGATCTTCAGTGTAACCAAATTTATGTATGTTCGAGTTAGTTCCATAAGGCACATTTAGTTCACATCTCAGCTCTGTTAAGATCAAGCTTCTGGACTCTGGCCATTTATTATTATTATGTGTCTGTAACTTTCAAATAACTATCAAACAACATACTCAGTTTATCCTCCATTTCTTCCCTTTTTACTCCTTGCTCAACAACTGAAACCTGGCTTCCCACTCACCAGTACACTGAGAGCACACAAATGACCCTAATGACCAAGTTAAGGGGACACTTCATGGTCCCTGTATTGTTTGTGCATGACTGTGACCCTGGGGCCCTCTGCTTCCATCTCATGACTCTCCTCCCCAGGTTCTCCTCCTACAGGAGGGACAAGCCCCTGCAGAGGCCTCCCAGCAACTCCTTAAACTCACCACACAGAGGCCTGTGGTCCTTTTACTTGGCAGCTCTGGGTGATTTCCAACCCTCACTGTTCACCTTTACAAATCACTCTTTTTTAAAAAAATATTTTTACTAACAAATCTTTACACCGAGTCCATACTGTAACCCCCACTCTTGAATCAAGGTCTCCAACCCAGAAACCCAGGCCTCTCTCCAGAGCTCCTGACCTATTTCCACCAGCGTGTGGAAGCGTGGGCCTCTGTCCTTACCATCTCCAGATGAAGCCTGATTCCTGGGCCTCATGGCCTCTCCTTTCTCTAGCCCCAAGTGGCTCAGCCACAGTGTGCCTCAGTTTACTTGCTCCTTCCCACCAGGCTCTGAGCCCTGAAACAGGGTGCTCTCCATCGACCTGGGCCCCAAGCACAATGCCTAAAATGGCTGGACTAAGAAATACTAAATGAAGGGATAAATGAAACCAAACGAGAAGTGACAAACAGCAACCAGAACAGGTCTTTAGGATCACTATCACTCCTCTCCTTTCAATTTCCTTGTCCTTTAGACCCCTTTAACTAATCACTACCAGGCACTGTGCTGGCTGCTTTTCATACATCATCTCCAAATCTCTGAAAACCCCAGCCAGGGGGTATGAATATTCCTATTTTTGCAGGTTAAAAATCATTAGCTCCTAGAGGTGATCTGCTCAAGATCACAAAATGATAATTCAACCCAAATAATCTGCTACACTAAGAACTAAATCAAATACTCAGAGGAAAAACAAAAACGAAAATCAGTGGAAAAAAAATATATATATATATCAAGACAGAGACAGGTTTTAGGTTTATAAACGTCCGGCAAACTGTTCTGGATTCTGAGCCAAGAACCAGGAGAGCGCACCCCAGAGTCCCACAGCAGAGACTGCTCACATTTCTCCAACTTTGTCCAGTGTGGCGCCCATGGGGATGACATTTGGGTACACGTTCACGGGACAGATGTAGCTCAGGAAATCCTTGATCTAGAAGAAGGAAAATAAAACAGATCAGTTATTTCTAGGGAGATAAAGGGAGGTCAGAGAATGTGAAGCAGAAACTTCTTTTTGCCACAGTCCTTGATGCACCATTCATGGGATCACTGTGGGGCTCTTAAGAAAAGCAAACGCCCACACTCAGTTCCCACCCCAAAGGGCTTTTTAACACCCATCTTTGGGGCACGTGGGAATCAGCATATTTAAAGTTCCCTAGATGTTTCTGGTCCACAGTAAGTACTGAGAATCACTACCTAATGTGATTCAAAGATCTTTTATTTTTTATATTGCATGAGTTTCCAGTGAGTTAGAACTTAGCTGAGTTTTCATTAACTATAATGCACACAAGAAAAGCAGTCATTAGCAGTACCAAGGGTATTTTATCTTCAAGGTGCTTGATTCTAATCCAGGTGAGGACAATTCTATGCAAACATTTCATCAATATCTTGGTTTTCTGCAAAGCCCAGAATGCTAGACAAAGGAACCCTGAAAACGCCTCTACGACCCAGACAGGCTTCTACTCTGCCCTCATCAAATCCTAGTGATTCTGTGGCCTTAGATAGGAGAGGCGCTGCCTCTAAGCCTTATATTCTTCACCTAAAAGTATAAATGTGGAAATATACATAAAGTGCTTGGCCTAGCACCTGGCTTACGGTTAAATGCTCACTAAAATGTCCCTTATAGATCTGACAGTGACCACACAAAGATCTGTATTTCCTTCTGCAAATGGGGAGACTGGAACGCAAAGTCTCCATATTTGAATCTCATTCCCTTTTTAGGAATGAGGCACCAAAAGAGGCAGAAAACTAGGAATTATAAATAATTTTATATTAAAATAAAATGGCCATTTTGGTTAAGATAGGTGAAAGAACACAGAGAGCTGTTTTAGCTATTTTTCATATACACTCTTTTGAACTTTCAGAGGAGGTACGCAAATAAAAACCATTATCTGCTTGCCTACCACCTATCTGGTTTGCATAACCGATCTAAACTTGAGGCTGGTAGAAATCCAAGGTTTTTGAAGGGATTAAGGATGAAGTAAGCTCAAGCCTACCCCAGAAATGACCCATTCCTTCTTCTCAGAGACAAATGGCTACAAGGAGATGAGAGGTCCCCACAGAGAAGCTCCAGCTGTCCCTGAAGCTCCAGACCCTTTACCCAGACACCTGCGTTAAAGCATTATTTGGGAAAAGACTAAAAAGGGAATGAGATTCGAATATGCCATTTAGGTTTCTAAATGGTTCAGTACATCTTCAATGTAGGCCATGGGCCTGTTGATTAAAATACTTTTCAGGAGAGGCTGGCTCTCTCTACTGGCTGTTCAGAGCCCATGGCCACCCTCAGGGAGCTGAGGTAGGGAGGACAGGTGGCCGAAACACCTCCTTGTGGAGAAGCCACCATATGAACTCCCGGGGAGGTTCATGGCACCCTGACTCCGCTGCTAACTGCCCTGAACAAAAGAAATGATGAGTGAGGCCACCTCTCCATCTGAGCTGGGTGCCCTTCCCACAGCCAAGACAGAAAGCTGTTTGGAGGTTGAACCGGACTCCAAAACACTGACAAGTCACCAGAGAGGGGAGCTGACAACTTAAGATTTATCAGGATAAACTGATAAAGACAATATTAACTAAATCACACCATCAAAATTAACACCTGCCAAAGCAGGTACCTGAAATTTAAATCGTGCTATTTAACAGAGATATCAATGTGATATTTTGATAGTCTGACAGAGAATCATTTACAATATCACACCAGACTTGATGAGAGAACCACTTCCTGGAACTTCTGGAATAATCCACATGCTCAAATCACTAACACATCTAAGGCTCACTACTGCAGTGCCATGTCCACAGCTATCAAGGAAATGGATTTTTAAGTGCAGAAATGTCAAAACTAAAATCTTATGACATAAAGTATGAAATAGGCCTATTTTTAAATTGTTTTTTCTTCAATACATAAAACTATTGAATCTCTGCAAGACAATAAAATGCTAATTTTCTTTGGAGATGCATGAGGATTTTGAAAATAAATTATATATATATATATCAAGTTCCCAATCTAGTACAGGTCAATGTTTTCTCTATAAAGCACATCTACTAGTTGAATTGAGTAATTCCACTATGCTATGTCCTTCTTAAGTAGGTCTACAGCTTTGTTATTCCCCACTGCTCAATATTCTTTGTTTATTTTTAAGTAGTTTTGTTTTATTTTTATTTTAAATTTCAGTACACTAAAATTTGAGAAAGGCCAGTAATCTGGATAGTGTTTTAATGCTGGTGGTTGTGGGATTTTATCCTTCAAACAAAATGTCTGATTCTTCTATGATACATGACCAAGTGAAATAGGAAAGTTAAAATATACTTAGGAAAGCAAGATGGGGTAATCACCTCAATCATACATATTCAATGTTTAGGCTGAAAACAGGGTGATGACACAATTTCCTTTGCAGATGGCAAATCTATCTCATCCACTGAGATATTTTCCCTGCACTTCTACAGGAAAAGTTGCTCTAGTCTTTTTTTATTTTTTTTATTGACACATCTTCACACACATACAGTCCATACATGGTATACAATCAATGGCTCACAATATCATCACATAGTTGCATATTCATGACCATGATCATTTTTAGAACATCTGCATCACTCCAGAAAAAGAAATAAAAAGAAAAGAGAAAAAACTCATACATCACATACCCCTTACCCTTCCCTCTGATTGACCACTAGTATTCTAATCTACCCAATTTATTTTACCCCTTACCCCACTATTATTTATTTATTTTTATCCATATTTTTTTACTCATGTCCATACCCTGGATAAAAGGAGCATCAGACACAAGGTTTTCACAATCACACAGCCACATTGCAAAATTTATATAGTTGTATAATTGTCTCCAAGAATCAAGGCTACTGGATCACAGCTTAACTGTTTCAGGTACTTCCCTCCAGCCACTCTAATACACCAAAAAAGAAAAAAGGATATCTATATAATGCATAAGATTAACCTCCAGGATAACCTCTTGATTGAAATCTCTCAGCCACTGAAATTTTATTTTGTCTCACTTCTCTCTTCCCTCTTTTAGTCACGAAGGCTTTCTTAATCCCATGATTCCAGGTCCCGGCTCCTCCTGGGTCTGTCCCACATTGCCAGGGAGACTTACATTCCTGGGAGTCATGTCCAATGTAGAAGGGAGGACGGTGAGTTCACCTACCAAGTCGGCTTAGAGAAAGAGGCCTCATCTGAGCAACAAAAGAGGTTCTCTGGAGGTGACTCTTACACATAATTATAAGTAGGCTTAGCCTATCCTATGCAGGAATAAAGTTTACAGGGGCAAGCCCCAAGATTGAGGCTATTGATTTTGGTTGTCCCTATTGCTTGCAAGAATATCAGGAATTTTCCACATGGGAAGTTAAATATTTCCGCATTTCTCCCCAGTCCCCTATGTGGACTTTGCAAATACTATTTTATTCTCTGCCCAAATTATTCTGGGATATATTGGGCATCACACTAACCTAGACAAACCAACAAGGTGTCACGCCCTACTCAAGATTCCATGTATTTATGCTACCCTGGTCTTGAGTAGCAGAAAAAGGTGCCCTGGAAGTCAGGGATGGCAGCTCCCACCCAGAAGGCCACAAAGTCTGCAGTGAGGGGTCCTCTTACCTCACTGTAGGAGGAATGAAAAGAAAAGCAAGCTCTGTATGAACTCTCTCCGGTCCTAAAGGAATAAAACACAAAATGGAAAGGTCACTTATCAAAACTGAGCTAAATTCTTGGTATGAAATCACCTAGTATGAAATTGCCCTACAATCAGGAATTTTTTCCTAGTATAGGGGTGAACTCTTCCTGATGTGGATGAGAAGTATGTAAGCCCTCCTTCGGGAAGAAAATATAAAAAGCAGAATATGTGTTTCCCCTTTACATAAAAAAAGAACAAAAATTATTCTCGGTAATGTGCTTTGCAGGATACACATGTCAGGGTCAGAGAAAGGAACATGTCTTGGTTGCACCCCACTTACCATTCCCCAGCTCCCAACACATAGGGAGGGCAACTCTCCTGCTACCAAGGAAACTTGTGGCATTGCACAGTTATAAAATACTTACTGTGTTTGAGTTAGGTTCAAGGTTTACAAAACAAGGCTTAGTTATTACAAAGGATATAAAGGAATGGGAAAATCAAAGATTATTCAAAATTGTATAATTTGCTGTGAAAGAATCAGTGACACAAAATAAGCTTATTCTTTTAGGTGTTTTTTGAAAGTACCAATTCCTAGTAATTAAGATGAGGTTTCTTTGACATTTTCCTACAGAATCAGCAGTTTTAAAATAGGGATTTCTGAACATTTTTTCCTATTTTGGTGGTTGTTCCTGTCCTTAAGGTTACATATGGATTGGAAATCAATCTGATAGATTGCCTTGCATCATTTACATGAGGCAACTATTGTTACTCCTTCTCCAGCCTTTTCTCCAAGTGATGTCACTATAATTCTTTTAGCCTTCCCTGGTTCCTGTGGTTTTGATTCTGGTCCCTGTATTTCTTTGCTCTTCTCCTAGAGAGTTAGGACCAATACTGATCTTAGGCTCCCAAGGAGGCCCCATCTGGCCTCATGTTCTCTGAGCCTACTCGCTTCCACCATGCCACCGGCTCTGCGCACCACCCTAGCCTGGATCCATATCTGTACCACGATCCAGGCCATGTGCCAGGTTGGCTCGGCAAACCTGCCTCTCAGAGAGCAGCGCCAAAGTTGCTCTGGTCTTCCAGTCTGGAAGTCAGCAAGATCCATTCAGTACGAGATCATTAAACGTTCAAAATACCCCTCAGTACTGGACTGTCCTTGGCCTCCCTCCCAGCTTGACAAAGCCCCTTCTACTCTGTAAACCTTTCTTAACTTCCCCAGCCAGACAACACTGGGGCTCTGATCACATTCTCTAGAAACAGATGGCTTTCTTGCATCCCTCATTACTTCACTGGGCTTCAAACTATTTTTTAATCAGTCCATCCTACCATAAAAAAATTACTGTACATCCCCTTGGTGAATATTTATGCCTTTATTTATAAATTATGCAATTCTACGAATACTAAAACACATTATATGCATTTATAAAATGTACAAATGTGAAGGGATGAGATTAAAAAATAAATTAAAGTGCTTTCTTCCTGCACTGTACCAGATCATCTTGCAAAGCCTCCCACTGGAGGCTATGTTTGATAGTAAATTCTCTAAGGGATGGCCAAGATGGCGGCTTAGCGAGGTGTGGGATTTAGTTTGTCCTCCAGAGCAGCTAGTAAATACCCAGGAATAATACAGAACAACTGCTGGGGCCATGTCAGCGACCAGACACACAGTGTATACCAGTCTGGACCAGCTGGACCGGCTGCGAGCCCACCCAGAACTGTGAGTTCCCCAAGCCACAGTGGCTAGCGCCCCTCTCCCACAGGCTGCTTCCCAGAGGGAAAAGGAAAGAGACTTTAGCAGCAGGTGATGAGCACAACCAAGCTCCAATTGTGGAATTAATTCGCAAATTCTGACTACTAAAAATAGGCCCCCAGCTCAGCTGAACCTTGAGTAAAAGCTGAGGTCGCTGGTTTTTGCCCCGGTGCAGAGGGGGCAGGGCTGATGGGGAAAAAAAAAAACAAACAGATTTTTTTGGATTTTGAAAAGGTCTGGGTCCTGAAGGAAAGAAGGGGGCACATAGGACCTGGAGATACATACAGCAACATACCAACTTAAGCTCAACAGGGTTCCTGTTCTGAAAAGGATTTTTCTCTTTTGTTTTGGTGGCTGTGTTTCTATGGCTTGACTGCTCTTTGGATACAGCTGCAAGGCTTCTCAAGCTCCACTGCCCCAGGCATAGACAGAATTAAGCTTGTTTGAGTGTTTGTCTGGAGCTTGTGCCTTCCCCAAGAGAGGGGTGGGGCCCAGATCAGGTGTAATCACTCCCTCAAGGAACTCAGACCCCAGGGTCTGGGAAACTGAAGCAATTAAAGTCAGCCTACAACCACTCCTCTGTCTGGACCACACCCCAGTAAGGAGAGTCTGCTGAAGTTAAAGGTACCGCATCACCTTATGCTGATGGGACCTGCAGGCAGACAAGCATGACATACAGGGCAGGAACGGAAAAATGGAGAGCCCAGAGGCTTCACAGGAAAGCCTTTCAATCTGCTGGGTCATACCCTCAGGGAAAACTGATGCAGGTGACTCTTTCCTCCTGACAGAAGGCCAGTTTGGTCTGGGAAAATCTGGCTGGGGTCTATAATACCTAAGTAGACCCTCCTAACAGGAATAAAAAGGCACTATACAGGCAAGTCAAGAAACAAGAAAATAAGAACTGAAAAATTCTGATCTGTTAAACAAAACCTAAGCTAGAGGTCCAGAATAAGCTGAGCTGAATGTCAAAGAACAGATAGACAGCAAAGTCATCCAGCAAGAAAATCCTAGGTATAAAAAGTGAAAACAATATCCAGAATAAACTAATTAAGGTAATTAAATGCCCAGACGTCAGCAAAAAATAATGATTATACAAGGAAAACTGAAGATATGGCCCGGTCAAAGGAATAAACCAACAATTCAAATGAGATACAGGAGTTGAAACAATTAATTCAGACTGTTCCAACAGACATGGAAAACCTCACCAAAAATCAAATCAGTGAACTGAGGGAGGATATAAAGAAGGCAAAGAATGAACAAAAAGAAGAAATTGAAAGTCTGAAAAAACAAATCACAGAACTTATGGGAATGAATGGCACAGCAGAAGAGATGAAAAAAAAAACAAAGGAAACATACAATGTCAGATTTCAAGAGGCAGAAGACAGGATTAGTGAACTGGAGGACAGGACATCTGAAATCTGACAAGCAAAAGAAAATATGGGGAAAAGAATGGAAAAAAATGAGTGGGACTCAGGGAATTGAATGACAACATGAAGCACATGAATATACACATTCTGGGTATTGCAGAAGGAGAAGAGAAGGGAAAAGGAGGAGAAAAACTAATGGAGGAAATTATCACTGAAAATTTCCCAACTCTTATGCAAGACTTAAAATTACAGATCCAAGAAGTGCAGCATACCCCAAAGACAATAGATCTAAATAGACGTACTCCAAGACACTTACTAATCAGAATGTCAGATGTGAAAGAGAAAGAGAGAATCTTGAAAGCAGTAAGAGAAAAGCAACACATCACATAAAAGGGAAGCCCAATAAGACTGTGTGTAGATTTCTCAGCAGAAACCATGGAGACAAGAAGACAGTGGGATGATATATTTAAGTTACTAAAAGAGGAAAACTGCCAACCAAGCATTCTATATCCAGCAAAATTGTCCTTCAAAAATGAGGGGGAAATTAAAACATTTTCAGGCAAAAAAATCACAGAGAATTTGTGACCAAGAGACCGGCACTGCCAGAAACACTAAAGGGAGCACCAGAGACAGACATGAAAAGACAGGAGAAAAAGGTGTAGAGAAGAGTGTTGAAATGAAGACTATCAGTAAAGGTAAAAAAGAAGGAAAATCAGATATGACATATAAAATCCAAAAGGTAAAATGGTAGAAGAAAGTACTGCTTTTACAGTAGTAACATTAAATGTTAATGGATTAAACCACCCAGTCAAGAGACATAGACTGGCAGAATGGATTAAAAAACAGGACCCATCTATATGCTGTCTACAGGAAATGCATCTCATACCCAAGGATAAACATAGGTTGAAAGTGAAAGGTTGGGAAAAGATATTTCATGCAAATAGCAATCAGAAAAGAGCAGGAGTAGCTATACTAATATCCAACAAATTAGACTTCAAATGTAAAACAGTTAAAAGAGACAAAGAAGGACACTATGTATTAATAAAAGGAACAATTCAACATGAAGATAAAACAATCATAAATATTAATGCACCGAGCCAGAATGCTCCAAAATACATGAGGTAAACACTGAAAAGAGAAATAGACATATCTGCCATAATAGTTGGAGACTTCAATTCCCCACTCTCATCAATGGACAGAACATCTAGAGAGAGGATCAATAAAGAAACAAAGAATTTGAAAATACAATAAATGAGCTAGACTTAACAGACATTTATAGAACATCAGACCCCACAACAGCAGGATACACCTTCTTCTCAAGTGCTCATAGATCATTCTCAAGGATAGACCATACGCTGGATCACAAAGCAAGTCTCAATAAATTTAAAAAGATTGAAATCATACAAAACACTTTCTCAGATCATAAAGGAATGAAGTTGGAAATCAATAATAGGCAGAGGGCCAGAAAATTCACAAATACGTGGGGGCTCAACAACACACTCTTAAACAACCAGTGGGTCAAGGAAGAAACTACAAGAGAAATCAGTAAATATCTTGAGGCAAATAAAAATGAAAAATACGACACAACAAAATTTCTGGGATGCAGCAAAGGCAGTGCTAAGAGGGAAATTTATTGCCCTAAATGCCTATATCAAAAAAAAAGAAAGAGCAAAAATTGAGGAATTAACTATCCACTTGGAAGAACTAGATAAAGAACAGCAAACTAACTCTAAAGCAAGCAAAAGGAAAGCAATAATGAAGATTAGAGCAAAAATAAATGAAATTGGGAAAATGAAAACAATCAAGAAAATCAACAAAACCAGAAGTTGGTTCGATGAGAAAATCAATAAGATTGATGGACCCTTAGCAAGGTTGACAAAAAGAAGGAGAGAGAGGATGCAAATAAATAAAATCAGAAATGGAAGAGGAGACATAACCACTGACCCCAGAGAAATAAAGGGAGTAATGAGAGTATACTATGAACAACTTTATGCTAATAAACTTGACAATGTAGATGAAATGGACACCTTCCTAGAAAGGCATGAACAACCAACACTGACTCTAGAAGACATAGACTACTTCAACAAACCAATTTCAAGCAAAGAAACTGAATTAGTCATTAAGAACCTCCCCTAAAAGAAGTCCAGGACCTGATGGCTTCACATGTGAATTCTACCAAACATTCAAGAAAAAATTAGTACCAATCCTGCTCAAACTCTACAAAAATATTGAAGAGGATGGAAGCTACCTAACTCATTCTATGAAGCCAACATCACCCTCATACCAAAGCCAGACAAAGATATTACAAAAAAAGAAAATTACAAACCCATCTCTCTTATGAATATAGATGCAAAAATCCTCAAAAAAATTCTTGCAAATCAAATCCAACAGCATATGAAAAGAATTATACACCATGACCAAGTAGGATTCATCCCAGATATGCAAGGATGGTTCAACATAAGAAAATCAATTAATGTAATACATCATATCAATAAATCAAAGCAGAAAAGCCAAATGATCATCTTGATTGACGCAGAAAAGGCATTTGACAAAATTCAACATCCTTTCCTGTTGAAAACACTTCGAAGGATAGGAATAGACAGGAACTTCCTCAACATGATAAAGGGAATATACGAAAAACCCACAGCTAACATCATCCTCAATGGGGAAAAACCGAAAACTTTCCCCCTAAGATCAGGAACAAGACAAGAATGTCTGTTATTCAACATGGTGATGGAAGTTCTAGCCAGAGAAATTAGACAAGAAAAAGAAATATAAGGCATCATAATTGGAAAGGAAGAAGTAAAATTCCACTGTTTGCAGATGATATGATACTATATATCAAAACCCCTGAAAAATCCACAGCAAAACTACTAGAGCTAATAAATGAGTACAGTAAAGTGGCAGGTTACAAGATCAACACTCAAAAATCTGTACTGTTTCTACACAGTAGTAATGAACAATCTGAGGGAGAAATCATGAAAAAATTTCCATTTACAACTGCAACCAAAAGAATAAAATATTTAGGAATAAATTTAACTAAAGAGACAAAAGACCTAAACAGAGAAAATTATAAGAAATTGTTAAAAGAAATCACAGAAGACCTAAATAAATGGAAGGGAATACCATGTTCATGGATTGAAGACTAAATGTAGTTAAGAGGTCAATTCTACCTAAATTGATTTACAGATTCAATGTAATAGCAATTAAAATCCCCAAAACTTACTTTTCAGAAATACAAAAATCAATAACCAAATTTATCTGGAAGGGCAGGGTACCCCAAATAGCTAAACGTGTTGTGAGAAAGAAAAATGAAGTCAGAGGTCTCATGCTACCTGACTTTAAGGCATATTGCGAAGCTACAGTGGTCAAAACAGCATGGTATTGGCAAAAACATAGATATACGGACCAGTGTAATCGAATAGAGTGTTCAGATATAGATCCTCTCATCTATGGACAACTGATCTTTGATAAGGCAGTCAAAGTAACTCACCTGGGACAGAACAGTTTCTTTAATAAATGGTGCCTAAAGAACTGGATATCCACATGCAAAAGAATGAAATGATCCATATCTCATATCCTGTCAAAAATTAACTCACAATGGATCAAAGACCTAAACATTAGATCTAAGACCATGAAACTGTTAGAAGAAACTGTAGGGAAATATCTTATAAATCTTATAATAGGAGGCAGTTTCCTAGACCTTACACCCAAAGCATGAGCATTGAAGAAAGAAAGAAAGAAATGGGAACTCCTCAAAATTAAACACTTTTGTGCATCAAAGAACTTTGTCAAGAAAGTAAAAAGACAGTCTACACAATGGGAGACAATATTTGGAAACAATATATCAGACAAAGGTCTAGTATCCAGAATATATAAAGAGATTGTACAACTCAACAATGAAAAGACAGACAACCCACTTACAAAATGGGCAAAAGACTTGAACAGACACTTCTCAGAAGAGGAAATACAAATGGCCAAAAGGCATATGAAAAGATGCTCAACTTTCCTGGCTATTAGGGAAATGCAAATCAAAACCACAATGAGATATCATCTCACACCCACCAGAATGGTCATTATCAATAAAACAGAAAACAAGTGCTGGAGAGAATGTGGAGAAAGAGGCACACTTATCCACTGTTGCTGGGAATGTCAAATGGTACAACCACTGTAGAAGGCAGTTTGGCAGTTCCTCAGGAAGCTAAGTATAGAATTGCCATACAACCCGGCAATACCATTGCTAGGTATCTACTCAGAGGACATGAGGGCAAAGACACAAATGAACATTTGCACACCAATGTTTACAGCAGCATTATTTACAATTGCTAAGAGATGGAAATAGCCCAAATGTCCATCAACAGATGAGTGGCTAAACAAGCTGTGGTATATACATTGATGGAATATCATGTAGCTGTAAGACAGAATAAAGTTATGAAGTATTAACAACATGGATGGACCTTAAGGACATTATGCTGGGAGAGATTAGCCTGAAACAAAAGGATAAATACTGTATGGTCTCACTGATATGAACCAACATTAATGAATGAACTTGGATAATTTCAGTTAAGAACAGAAGTCATCAGGAGATAGAAATAGGGTAGATATTGGGTAATTGGAACTGAAGGGATACAGATTGTGCAATGGGACTGATTGTAAAAATTCAGAAATGGATAGCAGAATACTACCTAACTGTAATACAATAACATTAGAACACTGAATGAAGGTGAATGTGAGAATGATAGAGGGAGGAGGCCTGGGGGCACAAAGGAAATCAGAAGGAAAGACAGACAATAAAGACTGAGATGGTATAATCTAGGAATGCCTAGAGTGTATGATGATAGTGACTAAATGTACAAATTTAAAAATGTCTTGTATGAGGAAGAACAAAGGAATGTCAAAATGCAGGGTGTGGAAAATAGATGGTAATATTTTACTTATGTAATTTATTCGTGAGACTAAAGCAAAAAATGTTTATTTGGTACAAAATTTATATTTCGACTAGTGCATTTCCTAATATAACTTATGTGGACAGCTTAATTGTACACCCTAAGTACATGGAACCTTGAGTAGGGTATAAGATTTTGTACGTTTGTCCAGAGTGATGTCTCAATAAATCCTGTTGCTTCCTATGAAACGGAGCTCGAAGGATATTAAGGAATGATGAGAAAGAAAGAATGAAAGACAGAATGAAAGACAGACACAGATGGGTTCAGGGGGTCTGAAGCTCAGCGATAACAGACTAGAGACATCAGACAATTTTATTCTCAACTAGTTCCTGCTTATATACTGCAGGGTTCACGTGACAAAGAGTACCCATGCACCTGGTGAGAATACAGAGTGCTTACTTAAGATGACCACAAAGAACCTGGGGCTAAGACAAAACAAACATTCTCTCTCTCCCAGACTGTTCTCCATTAAGCAAATAACTGCCTCCTCAATTTCTTGCTGCCACTTTAACGCCAGCTGCTCCCAACAAATTCTGCAGGTCTTGTTTTAACCCTTGGCTCCTACAAATCCCATAGGATTTTAACAGTGAATAAAACAATATTGGCACAGTCCCCTTGGGGGAATGGTGAGAAAGGGGGAAAATTCAACTTTCCTAAGTGGAGAATTCTTGATATTCTCACAAGCAGTGGGGACAACCAAAGCAATAGGCTGAGCCCCCAATCTTGGGGTTTGTTCATATGAAACAACCCCACAAAGGATAGGCTGCGCCTACTTAAAATTAGGCCTAAGCATCACCCCCAAGAAAACTTCTTTTGTTGCTCAGATTTGGCTTCTCTCTCTCAGCCAAACAAACTCACTGCCCTCCCCTTCTCTATGTGGGACATGACTCCCACTGGTGTGGACCTTCCTGGCAATGTGGGACAGAAACCCTAGAATGAGATGGGACTCAGCACCAAGGGATTGAGAAAACCTTCTCAGCCAAAAGGGAAAAGAGAGAAATGAGACAAAATAAAGTGTCAATGGCTGAGAGATTCCAAACAGTCGGGAGGTTATCGTGGAGGTTATTCTTACACATTAAATAGATATCACCTTTTTAGTTAAGGCGTAACAGAGAGGCTGGAGGAAACTGCCTGAAAATGTAGAGCTGTGTTCCAGTAGCCATGTTTCTTGAAGATGACTGTATAATGAAATAGCTTTCGCAATGGGACTGTGTGATTGTAAAAACCTTGTGTCTGATGCTTCTTTTATCTACCTTATGGACAGATGAGTAAAACACATGGATTAAGAATAAATAATAGGGGGAACAAATGTTAAAACAAATTTAGTAGATTGAAATGCTAGTGATCTATGAAAGGGAGGGGTAAGGGGTATGGTATGTATGAATTTTTTCTTTTTATTTCTTTTTCTGAATTGATGCTAATGTTCTAAGAAATGATTATGATGATGAATATACAACTATGTGATGAAAAAAAGAATGTTCATATTGTATGTTGATTGGTTTTATTAATAAAAATTAAAAAAGATATTGGAAACTAAAAAAAAAAATTCTCTAAGGGAGGAAAGCATTATCTTTGATGTTATCTGCACTTCACTCTTGAGCAAAACATCTGAGCTTTGGCATCAGACACACTTGTATCCAAGGCTCTGCTCTCCTGCTTCCACTTATCAGCTGTTATGAAACATCAATAACATTTCATTTCTTTAACTGTAGAACAGTGATAGCAGCACCTGTCTCATAGACTTATTTTGCGGGGGTAATAACTGAACCATGTAAAGCATTTACAACAGAGGTAGCATGTTGTACTTACATGTTTGTTTTTTTTTAATAAGTGAAACTAAAATTACTAAACTTTAAATGCTTTGAACATCAGTAAACTAGGGCTCCAGACTTTCTAGCTATGACTTCATCCCAAGCATCTGTTCCCAAAGCCCAGGCAGTCACTCAGGTTAACCTGTCCCATGCCTCTGCCTGCTCTCTTGGAACTTCTCCACTCTCTTCCTCACCTCCTCTGTGGCCGCCCTCGAGCTGCTCACCTCACCACCATCTGCTCTCCCTTACAGCCATTCTCGATGGCCAGCAGGACCATCATGGTGTCTCCCCTACTCCATCCAGCCTCCACAACCTACGACAACTGCTACATTCTCCATACCGAGCGCTTGAAACCCCCGGTCTCCCACCCTCTGAGGTTCTAAACAGGATGACCTCAGGGAATACTAGGAATGGTGTCAGGGTAGGTGTGGAAGCAGCACCTCTTTAGTTTAAAAAAAGGCAAATAAATTATTTTTCAAAATGGTAATAATCTTCTTGGGATAAAAGCTGGACTGCATTTAAGCAAAGTTAAATCAGAAGATTTATTTCAAAGCAAAGTTTCTCTCAGAGGACCTCCCATGACACCTTCTTACCTCACAATCACATTTGTTTTTCTGGTTCTTTCTCCAAACCACATAGTGGATGGCTTAATGCTGATTGTGTGAAGAGGAATTCTGTTCTTAGAAGATATTCCACAGGGTAATTTGTTCCACTGAAAATATTCCTCTGACTAAAAAAGAGGAAAAAAAAGAGAACGACTGTAGGCTAAGGGTCTCAAAAACAAATGTAGACCTGAGGAAGCAGTTGGATGATTCCAAATGGAGGTATGGTCTGCAAAACAATTGCCCTGGACTTTCAACGAGGTGAACGAAAAACAAAAGGCTAGAGACTTGATCTGTATTAAAGAGACTAAAGAGACACAACTGAACACAACACACAACACTTAATTAAATTCTGGATGCCACTGCTCCCAAGCCCAAAGCTACAAAAGGCATTACTGGGAAGACTGGGATAATTGTATAATATCTAATTATATTATAACATCATATCAGTGTTAAATTTCCTGAGTGGTGATTACATTGTGGCTATACAGGAATGCAGGAGACACACGCAGAAGTGGGGTGTCAAAATGAAATCCGAGGGTACACAGGTAGTGTAGTGGTTATAATGCCCACCTTTCATGCAGGAGACCCAGGTTTGATTTCTGGACCACGTATCCCAAAAAAAAAAATAAATAAATCTGCAACTCAATCGTCAAACGGTTGGAGGCAGGAGTGAGCACAGGGTTCACACATACAGGCACACATCCTGTGGCACAGTTAGCAAACTGGTGGCTCCAGACGAAGGCAGATGGTGTTCACTGTAGTAGTCTGGCACCTGTACTACTGATTCAAATTTTTTCAAAATAAAGGTGGATTCTTTTTTTGCTCAGATGTGGCCTCTCTCTCTCTCTAAGCCAATTTGGCAGGTGAACTCACTGCCCTACACCCCCTATGTGGGACATGACTCCCAGGGGTGTAACTCTCCTGGCAATGTGGGCCAGGACCCCTGGGATGAGCTGGGACCCAGTATTATGGGACTGAGAGAGCCTTTTTGACCAAAAGGGGGAAGAGAGAAATGAGACAAAATAAAGTGTCAGTGGCTGAGAGATTTCAAACAGACTCGAGAGGTTATCCTGGAGGTTATTCTTATGCGTGATATAGATATTTCCTTTTTAGTTTATGGTGTATTGAAGGGGCTAGAGGGAAGTACCTGAAACTGCTGAGCTGTGTTCCAGTAGCCTTGATTCTTCAAGATGATTACATAACTATATAGATTTTACAATTTGACTGTATGATTGTTAAAAACCTTGTGTCTGATGCTCCTTTTACCCAGGGTATGGACAGATGAGTAAAAAAAAAATAAAAAAAGGATAAATAAATAAATAATACAGGGAGATAAAGGGTAAAAATTGGGTAGATTGAAATACTATGGGTCAATGACAGAGAGAGGTAAGGAGTATAGGACATATGAATTCTTTTTTCTTCTTTTCTTTAGATTGATGCAAATGTTCTAAAAATAATGGTGAAGGGTGATGATATTGTAGACCACTGATTGTATTTGGTTGGACTGTGTGTGTATATATCTCTTGAAAAAAATATTAAAAAAAGATAAAGTTGGAGAAAAAAGTAACAAAAATGTTTATAAAAGGTAAAAAAAATAATGGGACTACTTTTCCAAACACATTATTTTTAGGTATGAATCCTTTCAAAATGTCAGCAGTCCACCCAAAGCAGACTGCAGACGTGGTGGGGGTGCCTTAGCTGTTGCTTCTTGCTACCAGGCCCTGCACACTCAGTTTTGCTCAGTATTTTTAAAGGCTACATGATCTAAGAAACAGCATGAGCCACCCAGAGGAAAGTAGCCAAATGTGGGAAATGACAGCAGTAGCAGATACAAATTAAACTGGTTTGTGGGATGCTTGAGTACTCAGAGCAAAAAGAAACTTGCCAATTAAAAGGTGTATGGGACAAAGGACCAAAGCCTACAAATGCCACAGGTAAAAAGTTCAAAACAGATTCTGTTTTGTAGCTACATTACTTGTATCCATCCACGAAGCCTCTGGGTGTAAATACACACACATACACTCAAAATAATGAAATCTTTCACGAATGCACATTATAACATACAGCTTACCAAGCAACCAAAACTCATTTCTTACCTTGTAGCTCTCCTATAGTGGCCTGAAGTAGAACATTCCATGCTGTGGGTTAAGAATTCTTGTTTTGAGCTTCATTTTAGGGCCAGAGAAATTGCACTTTAAGCTTTTGGGACTCATGGAGCCAATATTACTAATACAGTGGTGATCTAAATGTATAAATGCAGGGTTTACTAAAAAAATTACTCAGCATTTAAATGCTAAAATATTTTAAAATTTACAGAAAATTATGACATACCTCTGCATTTGACAATCACTAATTAGGGCAGTGATGTTTTATGACTATACAAATTAAAAATTTTAAACATTTAAGGGCAAATTTGGGTTCACAAATGCCAAAAGATAAAAGCAACCTAAATGCTCATTAACGGATGAACGGATAAACAAAATATGGTAAACATATACAATGGGACATTACTCAGCCAAAAAAAAAGAATAAACTTCTGATGTATGTGACAACATGGATGACACTTGAAAACATTATGTTGAGTGAAATAAGTCAGACACAAAGGATAGATATTGCATGATTCATCTTATATGAAATAACTAGAATATGTAAATTTATAGAGAAAGAAAGTAGAGTCCAGGTTACCAGGGACGGAGGCTAGGGGCAGAGGGAATGGGAGTTAATGAGAAACTGGTATAGGGTTTCTATTTGGGGTGAAAGGAAACTTCTGGCAATGGATAGTGGTGAGGGAAGCACAATGCTGTGAATGTGATTAATCCCACTAAATGGTATGTATGGGAGGGACTGAGATGGGAAAGTTCGTATTATATGTTTCCACAATTAAGAAAAGAAGAAATACTAAGGAGACAATAACAGTTAAATGCAATTCATGATCCTTGACTAGACCTAATAATGGAGGAGAAAAGGCCCATAAGGACATTATTAGAGCATACAAAAAAAAATAGAATATAGACTATAAGCTGTCCATCAATGTTAAAGTTCTTGAACTTGATAACTGTACTTAAGGTGGTTAATAAGTGAATATCTTTGTTCTTAGGAAATGTAAATGGAAGCATCAAGGAACATGTTCAAAGAACATGATGTATGCAACTTACTCTCAAATGTTTAGAAAATAGATATGGATGGATGGATGGAAGAATGTTATGGCAAATGTGGCAAAATGTTAACAGTTGGTGGGGGTGGGGGGCATATTAGAATTCTCTGTGTGGATTTCGTATTATTTCTGCAACTGTCCTGTATGTTCGAAATTATTTCAAGATAAAAAGTTTATTTAAAAATTCGAATTAGAAGCTTTATAACTGGCATTTAATAACAGAGAGGTGCTCCATGATGGTATTAGAAAACAATTACCAGTGATTTGCAAAGACATTAGGAATATTCATTGGAGGCTGGACTGTCATACATGTAATTATTTCCAAGTGTGAAGCAAGTTATGTCTAGATATAAATCTCAAACGAGAAGAAAAATAAGGTTAATACACATGCATATGTCAAGAGTATAAGAAATCAATAGCAGTGAATTGTGAATACGTTCCCTTAAATAAGCTAGAATGTTGTATTATATTTCATTGCAAAATATATATATTTTTTCAATGTGCACAACTGTATTTCATTAACAATCTCTAAGTTCTTGCATCTCCTTGCTAATCATGAAATTTATGGTGGTTAAGTACACCTGTGCCGGGCGTTGGGCAACAACTTAGGGCTGCAATCCGAGCTTTATCAAAGCCCTGAGTTTTCATTTGTAAATGGGAAGCCTGGAAATGTGATTTCTGAGGTTCCTTCTAGACCTGAAATTCTGTTTTCTATGGCTCACACAGTGCAAGAACAGTCATCTCCACGCATACCTTTGGGTGCCGACACGCATGGATCTGCGTGTTGCGGTCTGTGGTGAGGTGATGGAGAATGTCGGGCATGTTTCTGAACATGTCTAATTTATCAACATGAACCTGAGGAAAATAAAGTTCATCAGCAAATTAGGCAAAGTGAATGTCCTGTTAATAAACTGTTCACAGGTTAACTCTTCAGGGACAAATCATCCAGTTAGTGACTAACTCTTCTTTTTTGAAATCTAGTTTATGGCTGTTTCAATACACAAATGTTCTACTAGGAAGTCAACAGGGCAAAGGGCTGGGGATCGCCTTCCATTCGGCCTGCGTGGAGACCTCGGTCATGGATTTCATTTGATCACACTGGTATTGCCCTCATTTCTTCATCTTCATTTCTTCGTGGTCATCCAACAAGTGTTTACTGCATACCTATTAGGTATCAAGCTTGATATTAAATACTGGGCATTTAGCAGTGAACAAAGGAGAAAAAAGAATCGAGAGTCACTTCTTTAAGTCACAAGCAAGTGTGCCCCGGAGAGGCAGCTGGACCAGGAAGTAGGACATCAGGCCCTCCCTCCCTGCAGACTGTTTCACCGGACTAGAAGGGATGGGCAGAGGCAGAAAAACATATATTCAAACTCAGGTCACTTTTAGAATTTTAAGGTGAATAACTTTTAAGGTGTTAAAACAAATGTGTCAGTTTTACTTAAAGCTTATCTTCTGAGTAGTTCAAAGTAAAACGACTACAATCTAAACTGATATTAGAATTATGATACAGCAAAAAGACGTATTCTCATTTCAAAGTCTTTATAACAAAAAAGATGAGTATAATAGCAAATTGTTGTGGTATGTAATACAAAAGATAAGTATAAAAAGAATACAGACATAATTGTTTACTTTTCCATAAGAGGGGAAGGGAGGGGAGAATTTTTGAAATTCCAAGTACAGAAAAACTAGATCTTTTTCATTTCACTAAATCACACTGCATTTCATTAAGTCTTTGGCACATGAATGTCATGTGTGGGAATTGTATGAAAAGGTACAAAACGAAGTAGAACTTAAATGTCCAACTAGTTTCAGTACTTTATCTCACTCAGTCATTATCACAAATACAGCTTCTCTTAGGAAACCACAGTGCTAGCCACACACTTCACGTGAGCACTGTTGGGGGAAGGCAGGTTGGGGAGTTGATGGCTGTACCCTCACACTCAAGGATGCTCAGGGACCCACAGGCTGCAGCTGGGAATAAGGCCGGAGAAAGCTCCTGCACAGCCTGACACAGAACTGTCATGTGGGCTCAGACACTAGTACACAAGGACAATTTTTCTGGCATGGCTCATGGGCTAGAAAGTTTCAACCGCAGCTCAGGACACACGTACAGATGAGTGTGAGTATGTACGTGTCTGATCCCAAAAGTAAAGTTTCACAAACAATAATCACTCTTACTGCAAGCAACACACTCAGATACTTTCTCCTCTAAACTTGATTTCTGTGCTGGTCATAATCACTGTATGTATTTTGTGACCCACGGTTTAAAATGCACTTCCTCCATAGGGCTTTTCACTGAGGGCTCCTCTAAGTTACAGGGGCTCCACCAGCGTCCTTCAGCGAGGAAGTGACCAGAAGTGAGCAGGCGGTGCTTGGCTTAGGGATGGGCAACCTCCATCTGCCTGTATCCATCTGCTACTGTTTCCAGTTACCGGTGTGTGTGTATATGGGTGGGTACAGGGGGTGGAAGGTAGAGCTGGGAGGATGGACAGGAGCAACAGAGATAGAATGGTCACTGTACCTGGACTCCAAATTCTTCACTAAGATTGGTGAATAAATATTCATAGCCGTAGGCTGCTTTGCAGTTCAACCACACGACATGGTGTGGGCTCCGAGTGATCCAGCTTCGAACTAGCTCTAGGATCCCGTGCAGACACTCCTCCTGCACAGTATTTTAAAATGGCATTAAATACTTACTAGTGTCATGTGCCCTTGCCATGCCCAACATTCATAGAAGTTAACACAATGGGGACAATTTTGACCCAATTTATCATCCTATAAAACTTCCTCAAGAAACACAGTCATGCCCAGGTTGTCCCCTAGTTTCTCCACAGAGACTTACCCGACTCGGAATTTGATAATATTTTGGATCGCAGAAAGTAGTATCTAAATACACACTTTGGATGTCTTTTACTCTGGAAAACAGACAAAACCACAGAATTGGTATTGCTCCATCTAAAGTAACACAATATGTGTGTAAAATTGAAACTTTTGGTTCTTTTATTTTAAAGGGCTTTCCATTCCATTTGGATTATTTTTTTAAATCAACTTTGTTGAGAAATGATTTCCATACAATAAAATACATGGATTTTGTGAATATGATTCAGTGAATTTTGACAAATTCATGTAATCACTACCCAAGTCAATGTATAAAACAAACCCATTTCGAGGAAAAAAGTTGCCAAATATTATAATCCAGCTTGATTATAGATTATTTCTAATAGAAATCAAGAGCAATAAACCTTTGAAGCTGCGCAGTCTTGCATCTGAGAGGCAGAGGTGGCCATACCTGCCCCCAGAGTGCAGCAGCTCCATCCTGGCAGCTTCACCTTTCGCCAGCCTGAAGTCTCCCGTGTATAAGACAGTCCCACCGCTGCCCTGAAATAAAAACCTGGGAAGGAAATGAGTCTTTGTGATTTCTAGGTCTTACACAAAATCTTAGTGAAGAAAATACATGCCAAATCTACAGCAAATACCTCCTGCCAGAGAGATGTGTGAAGTTAGCCCCTAAACCATGCTAGGCACTCACTGACACCTCCCCGGGGTAGGAAAGACGAGTGTATTGTGGACAATACCGAGTCTGTAATGGCTAGCCCAGAAATATGTCAACACTCTTGACTACATAGTGAAGTTATTCCTGTTCAAGGAGAGAGAAATCCACATCACTGGAAAATGTCAAGTCCTTGGAAAAACAGCTATTGAAGATTTCCATTATAAGAAAGATACATTTCAAATTTGGCCTTCACATCAGTCCCCTAAGTTCTAGTTGGAAACTGATCAAAGAAATTGCCAGAAAAATAATCAAATTTCCCTATACTTATGTATTATGTTCTTGATCCCAAACATTTCTTTCTACAAATATCATACATATCTAGATACAGTAAAATGGCAAAGAGACAAGCCCCTTACATTACTGATCCTGGACAATGACCAGCTGGTAATAGAGTCACAAGAATCTCTTCCTTCTGAAAAGAAAACAAAGTAAAGAAAAACAGCAGTCATTATTAGGAGCTAGTGAATAGAGCCTCGATTCATAGAACACATTCAAGAACCTCTTGAGGATACAGTTTGCCTTTTCTCCCCACTCTTCTCTTTATCAATTCTGTAAACAAGCAGAATCTGTGTCCACTCAATAAACAGCTAAACAGGAGCTACCATGAACTGGGAATTTCATGCCAAGGTATCTAGGAGGGGAAGGGGTGGTGGACAGCTCAGGGTGCGGACTTTCTTTTGGGGGAGATGAAAATGTTCTAAAATTGGTCTGTGCATCTGGAATATACTAAAAGCCACTGAACTGTACACTTTAAATGGGTGAATTGAATGGTACATGAATTTTATCTCAATAAAGCTGCTATTTAAAGAAAAAAAAAGGCTGGCTGCAGCCTGTCTCTGACACCCCAGCTATGCCAGCCACCGTGCTATCTGGGCAGAGCTGGCAGGCTTGCCCCCATCCCAGCCCCTGCAGGTGGGAATGGGCAACCCCTCCTAACTGCACTCAAACAATTTCCCTCAGAGGGCCCCTTTGAAACCTGATTTCCCATTGGTTGGACCTGGATGAACAGGGCACAGAAGTCACAGAACACAGGAAGAAACCAAGGGCTGTTAGGACAGAAGGGCTCTGCCCCCAGGAGGTGCTGGCCGAGTGTGAGTAAGCAGCGGCCGGCTAGCGAGGGGGTCGCAGAAAAACTGTCATGAGAAAGGCATGGGCCAGTCTTTCATTTCTTTTTATCCCACCCTAAGCAGGCTCTGTGCCCCTCTTCAGGACAGGAATTTGATGGGAGGAATATATCAAATGTCTGATCTTTTCCAAAAAAAGTAATGTCTGGAAAGTTGGGACCCTGTATACTGATCACGTTCAAAAAGCAAGGGCTACCTTCAGAGAGAAACATGTTAAAGCAGCACCTTAGAATTAGGCTATGCAACAAATATTTGTCACAAAATAGGAAAAAGGTCCTAGGCCTAGGTATAATTTGAAGGAAACAAAAAAAGGGGAGGGGCGCTTCCCAGTTCTTTTTCTATTAGAATAATATATTCAGAACACAAAGGTTTCCAGTTCTAAATTTAAGGACAAAAAATAAACTTTATCTGCCTGAGCAGTGATTTTTTTTTTTTTTAAATAAGAAAATGATTAAGGAAAAAAAAATCATAATAAATATCAATGACTATTTAATATCTCAAACACTATTAAAAAATTTGATAAACATGCTAGTGACATCATGTAGTAATATTAAGAACTGGAGTTCCAAGTCATCAGCATGTAACACTAAAAAGGAGGAATTTTTAACATAAACAAATCCAATCCTTTGGATGCAGGAAATAAACATGTCATAAAATTTTTTAAATAAAAATTCAATTGCAAAAAAAATTGCTATAATTTTTATTTGAAATCAAGGAGAAAGATAAACAACCACTTAAGTGTCAAATAAGATTTTTAAAAAGCACACATACCTCATCTGAGGCTTCATCCACTAAAGTTATCTGGGTAGGAGTTTCAATTTCAATTGATACCTTTTAAGATAAAACAAGAGTTCACAGGCATGCTGTATCAGATATTTCCACAATTTTTCATGGCTTTATATGCCTCTGCCACCTCATGCACAGTAAGGGGACTACAATAAGAAGGTACAGACTGTCTCTGTATAACAATTTCTGAATTCACTGTAACACACTTCTTAACAGCTTAGAAAAATCATAAAGCTAAAATAGGACCTTTCTAGAGGACCTTATCAGTGTATATATCCTTTGACACAGCCATTATATTTCCCTGAATTTTAATGTCCTCCTTCACATTCCCATCATGGTCACTCATGCGCTTTTCCCCTTGAACTGGAATCTTTGTAAAATATGTAGTGATGCCTTGTCACTACAGTTTGTGCCACAGAACAGTTTGGACCAACCCAGGATGCTGTCCACGATTCCAGCTGCCACAGAGCACTCACTCGCACGCACACACACCTCACTACAGCAGTGACAGGCACCTAACGGGGATTCGATAAGCACGTGATGGACAGATGAGTGTAATCTTAACTCTTTTGAGCCCATTGATGTCGTAAAACTTACAGCGATTGGGGTTCAGGTGTTAGCATCCTTGCACTCCTGGAATAATCACATCTCATTCTTACAATGCAGTACTTTCTAATACTGTTAGATTCTGTTAGCTACTGTCTTCATTTGAATTTCACATGTTCATTCATATATAAAATGGCTTCTTAATTTTCCATGTACTATTGTGATCTACTTTTGCTAGTAACGTTGAGCAGCTTATCTTTTATTATTTCAACAACACATCCAGTATAGGAACTACTTGTTCTTGAACATTCAGTAAAATGCATCTATAAGACCATCTGGGCCTTGGGCTTTTCTTAATAAAGAGGTCTTTGATAATTATCCTAATTTATTTGATGGTTAACGATTTATTCAAATTTTCCACTTTTCTTGTTTCAATTCGGTATTTTTCATCTTTCCAGATACTTGTCTGCTTTGTCTAAACTATCAAATACACTAGAATATGATTTTCCAAAAAAATGTATTCTTGTGCTGGCCGTTACTTCCCTTTTTATTGTTCTCTATTTTATATACATCTTTTCTCTTTTTTCACTTCAATGGGCAGAAATGTATCTTCATTTCTAAACTAAAAGAATCAACTTTTAGTTTTGTCACTCTTCCTTTTTATTTTCGTTGTACTTGTTCGTTTTCATATCATTAGCTTCTGCTTTCACCTTAATTACTCCTTTCTTTCACATTTCCTTCAGTTTGCTGTTGATTCTTTTCCATATCGAGTTAAAGTCTTACTTCAGTCATTTTGTCTTTGCTTTCTAAAGAAGACTAACAAAATCTACTAATGTTATCGATTTCCCTTCAAGCACTCCTTCAGCTGTGCGCCACAAATTCCATCATATTGTGTTTCCATTGTCATTGATTCTAAGTTTTCTTTACAATTTCCTATTTAACCTCAAGATTATTTATTATATGTCTTTAGTTCCCCTATGTATGGAATGATTTAGCTGTCCTTTTATTACTTTATTATTTTTTAATAAAGTAATTTTATTTATTATTTTTCAAAAGTAATTTTATTACTTTTATTTATTTAAATAAATTTTTTTATAAAGTAATTTTTATCTATTATTACTTTATTCTTTCCAAAATCACTGAATTATGGCCAGAGAACACAGAACATCAGAATTTAAGACCTCATTTGTGACATAACACATGGTCAATTTTTGTAAACACTCATGTATAACCTAAATACTGTTTTATCAGTGATGGCCTTGTACTGTATCAACTTAGCGAAGCTAGAACTATTTCCAGGTTAGGATGGCCATAGGAACATTTGTGTGAGATCTGGAAGGCAGAAGTGCAGCAGCCATTTTCTTATAGTCTGAAGGGTGCCAGAAATTATGACAGTTCATGTACACTGCTGTCACGGAGGTTCAACTCCCTGTCATGGAGCAGACCCACAGTACCTCCAACTTCTGCTGAGCTCCATTAGCTGCACTGAGTCCTGAGCTCATATTTGTGCAACCCAGGGGCAAAGAGGGTGTGCTGGGCTTGGCGCTCTATACCCCAGAAAACCATGTTCTTAAACTTAATCCATGCCTGTGGGTGTGAATTCTTGTAAATAGGGCCTTCTGATGAGGTTACTTCACTTAAAGCATGGCCCAGCTGAATCAGGATGGCTCTTAATCCTATTCCTGAAGGCCTTATAAGGAGGGCCAACAAAGGGAAAGTCAGAGAGAACAGCCAGAAGCTGAATGTCAGTGAGACCCAGAAGAAAAGAGAGAAGCCAGGAGAGGCTCCAGTGCGCACTGCCTTGTGACAGAAAAGCCAAGGACCAAGGACCCCTGGCAGCCAGCCCCACAAAGCCGCAATCTTCCAGGAAGAAGCATGGCATTGACGACACCTTGATTTTGGATTTCCTCTAGCTTCAAAATTGTGAGCTAATTTATTAATAAATTAATAATTCCTGTTGTTAAGTCAACCCATTGCATGGTTTTAGCTTAAGCAGCCAGGAAACTAAAACAGGGAGTGACCAGCATTATCAAAGCTGAAAGAAGTGAGCCACAGACATGAGTTTCAGTTTGTCCTGGTGGGTCTCAGTCTGCCTCTCCTCCTCTCCACTTCTCCTCTAGCTCTTCTGCCTAAATGCCAGCCAGGCTGAGCTACTGTAGCTTCAGACTAATGCAGAGGTATGGGTTACAGTCTTGATGTTGTGGCACCCTGTGCAGAAGGGATGGACTCCTCCCAATTCATAGGTCAGATGTCGACACATCTAACACACTAAGAGGGTATGAAAAAAATGTACTACTCACATCATAGGGCTTTCTGGGGAAAGAAGGGGCTTTCTGATGAGTAACTGGCTTGTGTGAAGTAGGAGTGAGTGGCCTTGGTTTTTATCGTGGATAAGGATGGGCCTTACATGGTTTGAATTCCCCATTGGTGCCAAGGGAGGGACAGGCTTTCTTATCAGTTTGCCCAGATATGGGGCACAAGGGGAAGGAGGGGTGGGACTTGAAAGATGTCAGCGGTCTAACTCAAATCGACATTTTATGATATGTGCACAGATGGCTCTGACAGCTCCCACAGTTGTTTAAGGTCTAATCCATATAAGGAACCCCAATTCTATATTATTCACTGTGGTTCTCCCTCTCTGATCAAGCTCAGTTACTGCCTTAAAAGAGGCTATTTTGTCAATTGCAAAATATATTCTTGCTCCATGGTTCACTTTTAACATAAATAACATCCCCTTGAACCTTATGATTTGCTTTTTTGCCTTCAATTTTGCTTTGTATGACATAAAAATTGTCACTCTGGCACTTTTAGTGTATCTTTTTCCCTTTGTTTCCATTCAACTATATTTATTCTTTATGTCAACACACACACATACATACATACACAAGATACACGTACATATTTATATATATACTGTAGACTAATATTGATGGGTCGTTCTCAATTTTTAAACTAAACTGAGAATTTGCCTTTTCATCAACAGCTGCAAGAGTTGAGTTAAACCCATTTGTATTTATAGTAGTTACTGTTATGACAGGACTTTGCCATCTTAGCATTCTCTATATATCAAACTTTGGTTCACTTTTCTCTTCTTTACTTCCTTCCATTGGATAAATCCGTTCTATTCCACCGGATTGAAAGTTCTACTTTCTACTTTTACTTTCTGGTTGTTACCCTTCTTACAACAACCTACAAATTAGACTTGCTTTTCCTAACTTATCCCATAATCTAAATAACAAAACTTAGCAATTATGTTAAGAAACATTTAAACTCTAAATTATTAAAATGCACATTAGCTAGAAAGAAAATGAAATTAAACAAAGAAAACAAAAAATCTAGCTTAAACTGTTGAGGGACAAGAAAAATAAGTCTAGAACAACAAGATGTCAACCTCTTCTAAATTGCTGAATTATAAAAGACAATTCCAATATCCTAATTAGTATGAATACAGTGGTGAGGAATTGAGCTTTGAATAATTCCATTGCTTTTTTAAATCTATCTCCAAAAATATTTCCCACTTAAAACAAAATTAGCATTAATCAAAAAAATAAAACTTACAATTCGTTTCTCCCAAAATCTATACTTCGGGTTGGTTAACAACAACTCCTTAGTTACGGGAGAACAGTATAAGTAAACCTTCAAGCTGAAACAAAAAGATGAAAAAATTCTGTTTCAGTGCAATCCAAAATGAGCCATCTTACTTAGTCACTAGGAAACACTTCAACATCTATCAGTTATTTCCAATAATTCACAAACTGTGCCAGCTGGCACAAAAACTACTAAGATTAGTTCCCAACATGACCTATAATCACTGATTTTTCAGTCCCATCGAAAGTATAACAGGAGGGGAAAAGCAGTCAGAGAAGGCACCATGGCCTCTGACCACCTCACATTTCTATGAGAGATGCTTGCACAGGATCAAGTATATCTGCGGAGCTGCTGACCAAATGTGAAGCTACCTAGGGGGAATGAAAGGAGGTATAGGGGATTGAAGGTTTCTGTTTTTAACTTCCTACTCAGCTATTCTGTTCATATATTAACTTCATAATAAACTTAAAAAAAATCAATAACATAGTTAAAGGTGGTGAATACAGATGGTAACAGGTGGTAGTTTCCAAAGATGGTCACACTCGTATATGCCCCATCCCCCAGGCTCTTCTTACAATACAGACATTGGAATTCCTCCACTGGTCTGTGTTCCCTCCCTGTGAACATGGGCAGACCTTTGTAAGTGCCTTAACCTACAGAAGTGAGGTAAAGTGATGCTGTATGACTTTCGAGGCCAGGTCTTCCGGCAATTTGGCTTCTTCCTTGCCCTCTCCAAGGACAACTGCTTTGTAAGAAGTCCAGGTATTCTGCTGTGAAGACTGCACAGAGACTGAGAGATGCCTGAGAGGCCCCAACTGATCCAGCCCTAGCAATGGCTAGGGCTTTCCAACCCAGGTGTCAGACAAGTAAGTGAATGAGGCCTCTGACAATTTCAGGCCCCAGATCCAGCAGAAAAGAGCCATCCTAGCTGTGTCTTGTACGAATTCCTAACCCACATAATCTGAGAGAGATAATAAATGGTTACTGCTGTTTAAGATGCTAAGTTATGGAGGAATGTATTACGGAGTTATAAATAACTGATATAGAGGCTCTAAAACCAGACAGAGCTGGTAGAAATCCTGGTTCTGCCACTTACTGGCAGTGTGACCTTGGGCAACTAATTTAGCCTCTCTGGTTTCTTAGTTTCCTCATCTGCAAAATAGAAACAATAACAGTTTCTATTCACAGGTTATCAAGAGGCTCTACAAGGAATGTGAGCTCCGACAGGGCAAGGATTGTGTCTGTGTTGCTCACTGCTTTATCCTCAATATCTGGCAGAGTGCCTACCTCACCACAGGCACTCAAAACGACTGCTGGGCTAATAAATACATGTAAAGTGTTAGCATGGTGCCAGGCACACAGGGAGCACTCAATACATATTACCAGCTGTTATCCAGAGCACAAACTGTCAGTATTACTTAGCAGAGAAGCCTAATATTCTCTGGCTCAAAGTTAAAAAATGTCAACAGGGCTCTTTCTGAATATATATCTTGAGTATTCAGAATTTAACTTTGGACAAAGCAATAAGAAGAGAATGTAATAGTTCAGCTCTGAGAAAAGATCCAACAATGTTAAATGATTCTTTATAATGGAGCAACCATTACCACATTCACAGACAAACCACATTTATGGAAGCAAAGAACAACAAACAATGGCTGTTGTAACAGCATGGATAAATCACATAAATAGAATGTTAAGTGACGAACTTGACCACTATAGGGTCTATTCTGTGTGATTCTACACAAATTACCTTCAAAAACAGCCAAAGCTGGGGGCGGGGCCAAGATGGCGCCTTAGTAAGGTACGTGCGTCTTAGTTCCCCCTCCAGAGCAACCACTAGGTGAACTGAAACAGTGCAGAACAGCTCCCGGGGCCACGGCAGGGAATGGACACACAGCGTACCCCAGTCTGGACTGGCTAGTCTGACTGTGAGACTCGGCTGTGGTGAGATCCCCGAACGGCGCGCGATTTCCGGAGCAGCGGCAGCTGTGGCGGCCGGAGCGCCTCCCTCCCTCCTTCCCGGGCCAGCTCAGAGTCTCGGAGAGGCAAGTTTCCCAAGCCAAGGCGGCCAGCACTCCTCTTTGGTGGGCGGCTTCCAGGTCCGGCTACAAGTCTCGGATCAGAGGGCTACCCAAGCCGCGGTGGCCCTCCCCCACGGGCGGCTTCCTGGTCCGGTGGGGAATTTCCCAGGCCGTGGCGGCCGGTGACCGACGCCCCTCCCCCACGGGCGACTTCCTGGTCTGGTGGCGAATTCGCCGGGCACGCTGCGGCCGGCGACCAGCCACAGGGTCCCCTCAAGCCGCGGTGGCTGACGCCCCCACTAAGCGCGGCCCCCCGAACCAACGGAGAGAATTGGATCGGAAATCCCCAGGCCGCGGTGATTGGTGACCGGGGGGATCCCTTCCAAACACGTGAGACAAACGTGTGCCACGAGCGCCACCTACTGGGCAGGATAAGAAAAACAGAACCCAGAGATTTCACAGAAAAATCTTACAACCTTGTTGGGTCCGACACCCAGGGAAATCTGACTAAATGCCCAGACGCCAGCAGCAGAAGATAACGGTCCACGCTCAGAAGATCGAGAATATGGCCCAGTCAAAGGAACAAACCAATAGTTCAAATGAGATACAAGAGCTGAGACAACTAATGCTGAATATACGAACAGAAATGGAAAACCTCTTCAAAAATGAAATCGATAAATTGAGGGAGGACATGAAGAAGACATGGGCTGAACATAAAGAAGAAATAGAAAAACTGAAAAAACAAATCACAGAACTTATGGAAGTGAAGGATAAAGTAGAAAAGATGGAAAAAACAATGGATACCTACAATGATAGATTTAAAGAGACAGAAGTTAGAATTAGTGATTTGGACGATGGAACATCTGAATTCCAAAAAGAAACAGAAACTATCGGGAAAAGAATGGAAAAATTTGAACAGGGTATCAGGGAACTTAAGGACAATATGAACCGCACAAATATACATGTTGTGGGTGTCCCAGAAGGAGAAGAGAAGGGAAAAGGAGGAGAAAAACTAATGGAAGAAATTATCACTGAAAATTTCCCAACTCTTATGAAAGACCTAAAATTACAGATCCAAGAAGTGCAGCGCACCCCAAAGAGATTAGACCCAAATAGGCGTTCTCCAAGACACTTACTAGTTAGAATGTCAGAGGTCAAAGAGAAAGAGAGGATCTTGAAAGCAGCAAGAGAAAAACAATCCATCACATACAAGGGAAACTCAATAAGACTATATGTAGATTTCTCAGCAGAAACCATGGAAACTAGAAGACAGTGGGATGATATATTTAAATTACTAAAAGAGAAAAACTGCCAACCAAGACTCCTATATCCAGCAAAATTGTTCTTCAAAAATGAGGGAGAAATTAAAACATTCTCAGACAAAAAGTCACTGAGAGAATTTGTGACCAAGAGACCAGCTCTGCAAGAAATACTAAAGGGAGCACTAGAGTCAGATACAAAAAGACAGAAGAGAGAGGTATGGAGAAGAGTGTAGAAAGAAGGAAAATCAGACATGATATATATAATACAAAAGGCAAAATGTTAGAGGAAAATATTATCCAAACAGTAATAACACTAAATGTCAATGGACTGAATTCCCCAATCAAAAGACATAGACTGGCAGAATGGATTAAAAAACAGGATCCTTCTATATGCTGTCTCCAGGAAACACATCTTAGACCCAAAGATAAACATAGGTTGAAAGTAAAAGGTTGGGAAAAGATATTTCATGCAAATAACAACCAGAAAATAGCAGGAGTGGCTATACTAATATCCAACAAATTAGACTTCAAATGTAAAACAGTTAAAACAGACAAAGAAGGACACTATCTACTAATAAAAGGAACAATTAAACAAGAAGACATAACAATCATAAGTATTTACGCACCGAACCAGAATGCCCCAAAATACGTGAGGAATACACTGCAAACACTGAAAAGGGAAATAGACTCATATACCATAATAGTTGGAGACTTCAACTCACCACTCTCATCAATGGACAGAACATCTAGACAGAGGATCAATAAAGAAATAGAGAATCTGAATATTACTATAAATGAGCTAGACTTAACAGACATTTATAGGACATTACATCCCACAACAGCAGGATACACCTTTTTCTCAAGTGCTCATGGATTATTCTCAAAGATAGACCATATGCTGGGTCACAAAGCAAGTCTTAACAAATTTAAAAAGATTGAAATCATACACAACACTTTCTCGGATCATAAAGGAATGAAGTTGGAAATCAATAATAGGCGGAGTGCCAGAAAATTCACAAATACACACTCAACAACACACTCCTAAACAACGAGTGGGTCAAAGAAGAAATTGCTAGAGAAATTAGCAAATACCTCGAGGCGAATGAAAATGAAAACACAACATATCAAAACTTATGGGATGCAGCAAAGGCAGTGCTAAGAGGGAAATTTATTGCCCTAAATGCCTATATCAGAAAAGAAGAAAAGGCAAAAATGCAGGAATTAACTGTCCACTTGGAAGAACTGGAGAAAGAACAGCAAACTAATCCCAAAGCAAGCAAAAGGAAAGAAATAACAAAGATTAGAGCAGAAATAAATGAAATTGAAAACATGAAAACAATAGAGAAAATCAATAAGGCCAGAAGTTGGTTCTATGAGAAAATCAATAAGATTGATGGGCCCTTAGCAAGACTGACAAAAAGAAGAAGAGAGAGGATGCAAATAAATAAGATCAGAAATGGAAGAGGAGACATAACTACTGACCTCACAGAAATAAAGGAGGTAATAACAGGATACTGTGAACAACTTTACGCTAATAAATACAACAATTTAGAGGAAATGGACGGGTTCCTGGAAAGACATAACAACCAACTTTGACTCAAGAAGACATAGATGACCTCAACAAACCAATCACAAGTAAAGAAATTGAATTAGTCATTCAAAAGCTTCCTAAAAAGAAAAGTCCAGGACCAGACGGCTTCACATGTGAATTCTATCAAACATTCCAGAAAGAATTAGTACCAACTCTCCTCAAACTCTTCAAAAAAATCGAACTGGAGGGAAAACTACCTAATTCATTCTATGAAGCCAACATCACCCTCATACCAAAACCAGGCAAAGATATTACAAAAAAAGAAAACTACAGGCCAATCTCTCTAATGAATATAGATGCAAAAATCCTCAATAAAATTCTAGCAAATCGTATCCAACAACACATTAAAAGAATTATACATCATGACCAAGTAGGATTCATCCCAGGTATGCAAGGATGGTTCAACATAAGAAAATCAATTAATGTAATACACCATATCAACAAATCAAAGCAGAAAAATCACATGATCATCTCAATTGATGCAGAGAAGGCATTTGACAAGATTCAACATCCTTTCCTGTTGAAAACACTTCAAAGGATAGGAATACAAGGGAACTTCCTTAAAATGATAGAGGGAATACATGAAAAACCCACAGCTAATATCATCCTCAATGGGGAAAAATTGAAAACTTTCCCCCTAAGATCAGGAACAAGACAAGGATGTCCACTATCACCACTATTATTCAACATTGTGTTGGAGGTTCTAGCCAGAGCAATTAGACAAGAAAAAGAAATACAAGGCATCAAAATTGGAAAGGAAGAAGTAAAACTATCACTGTTTGCAGACGATATGATACTATACGTCGAAAACCCGGAAGAATCCACAACAAAACTACTAGAGCTAATAAATGAGTACAGCAAAGTAGCAGGTTACAAGATCAACATTCAAAAATCTGTAGCATTTCTATACACTAGCAATGAACAAGCAGAGGGGGAAATCAAGAAACGAATCCCATTTACAATTACAACTAAAAGAATAAAATACCTAGGAATAAATTTAACTAAAGGGACAAAAAAACCTATATAAAGAAAACTACAAAAAACTGCTAAAAGAAATCACAGAAGACCTAAACAGATGGAAGGGCATACCGTGCTCATGGATTGGAAGACTAAATATAGTTAAGATGTCAATCCTACCTAAATTGATTTACAGATTCAATGCAATACCAATCAAAATCCCAACAACTTATTTTTCAGAAATAGAAAAACCAATAAGCAAATTTATCTGGAAGGGCAGGGTGCCCCGAATTGCTAAAAACATCTTGAGGAAAAAAAACGAAGCTGGAGGTCTTGCGCTGCCTGACTTTAAGGCATATTATGAAGCCACAGTGGTCAAAACAGCATGGTATTGGCATTAAGATAGATATATCGACCAATGGAATCAAATAGAGTGCTCAGATATAGACCCTCTCATCTATGGACATTTGATCTTTGAAAAGGCGGTCAAGCCAACTCACCTGGGACAGAACAGTCTCTTCAATAAATGGTGCCTAGAGAACTGGATATCCATATGCAAAAGAATGAAAGAAGACCCATATCTCACACCCTACACAAAAGTTTACTCAAAATGGATCAAAGATCTAAACATTAGGTCTAAGACCATTGTCATGGTTAGGGACAGGTGTCAACTTGGCCAAGTTGTGGTACCTGTTCATCTGATTGGGCAAGCACTGGCCTGTCTGTTGCAATGAGGACATTTCATAGGATTAGGTCATGATCACGTCAGCTACATCCACAGCTGATTCCATTTGTAATCAGCCAAAGGGGAGTGTCTTCTGCAATTAGTGATGCTAAATCCAATCATGGGAAGCCTTTTAAGGAGGACTCAGAGGAGACAGGTTGCATTCCTGCTTTGGCTGGTGAGCCTCTCCTGTGGAGTTCGTCCAGGCCATCCATTGGAGTCATCGGCTTCGCAGCCTACCCTGTGGATTTTGGACTCTGCATTCCTACGCTCACGTGAGACACTTTCATAAATTTTATATTTGCAAGTGTTCCCTGTTGGTTCTGTTTCTCTAGAGAACCCTAAGTAATACATCTTGGTACCAGGAGTGGTTCTTAAGGAACAGAATCTTAAAAATGGGTTTTTATGAATGGTTTTCTACTCTGACTGGGCTCAGAGACACTAAGGTCTCTGATTCACGTAATCAGAATGACACTCCCAATCCATGGACTGAGTTGGCAAAGGAGATAGTCAAAATATCATCATTCGATTGTCCTAATGCTTCGCTTGTACGAAGCCAGACTCTGGGGGATAATGTTTTTGACACCTTTACAGAGTTTTGTAGGAATAAGAGTTATAGAGATGTTAGATGGTTGTTGTTAGATACACTGTCTACGTTAAAGGGTGAAAGGGATGGGCTTAAGGCTTCAAACAAGAAGCTTAAGTGCCGTCTGAAAGATGTAGAGGTTTCTATGAGTATCCTGAAGGAAAATTTTATTTCCTGTAGCCGTAGACTTGAGATCTCTGAAAATCAGACTCAGAATCTTATTGTTAGAATAGCAACTTTACAACGTAAACTGAAATCTCAGTCTTGCATGGTGTCTGCCGTTAAAGTGAGGGCATTGATTGGAAAGGAGTGGGACCCTGAAAAATGGGATGGTGACATATGGATTGATAATGATGTTGGGGGTGAGGTTGAAACCCTAGACCATGCTGAGCCTTCTATAGATAACCCTGTAATAGTCTGCCCTGAGGACATAGCCGCCCCACCTCCAGCTTGCCTTGAGGAATTGGCCACCCAACCTCCTCGTGAAGGGATTAGCCCTAGAGTTATTAATCCTGTTTCACCAGATGAAACTGCAAATGAAAGCCCTGAAGCAAATGGCTTGGAAGATATTTCTAATTCTTTTCATGACCCACCCCCACCATCCCTCATTTCTTCTAGACCTAAAACTAGACTAAAGTCCCAACAGGCCCCTAAAGGTGAGGTACAAAGTATCACACATGAGGAGGTACGTTATACTCCAAAAGAACTGTGTGAGTTTTCCAATTTATATAGACAGAAATCAGGGGAATATGTGTGGCAATGGATCTTAAGAGTGTGGGATAATGGTGGGAGGAATATAAGGCTGGATCAGGCTGAATTTATTGATATGGGCCCACTAAGCAGAGATTCTGCATTCAATGTTATAGCTCAAGCAGTTAGAAAAGGTGTTAACAGCTTGTTTGGGTGGTTGGTTGAAATATGGATCAAAAGGTGGCCAACATTACCTGAGGTTGAAATGCCAGAACTGCCCTGGTTTAATGTAGATGAGGGGATCCAGAGGCTTAGAGAGATTGGGATGTTAGAGTGGATTTATCATGCAAAGCCTGATCTTACACCCCAGGAATGTCCAGAGGATGCACCTTTTACCAGAACAGTGAGAAATAAGTTTGTGAGACTAGCACCATCATCCCTCAAGAGCTCTGTGGTTGCACTTCTCTGTAGGTCAGATATTACTGTAGGAACTGCTGTCACTGAGCTGGAATCCTTAAACACAATGGGGATGACAGGATCCCGAGTTGGCAGAAGCCAGGTGGCAGCACTTAATCACCAAAGACAGGGTAGACGCGGATATTATAATAGACAACAAACTCAAAGGAGGCATCAAAATTATATGACACGCAGAGATTTGTGGCATTGGCTAGTAAATCATGGGGTGCCTAGAAATACAATAGAAGGGCAGCCTACTAAATTCTTGTTGGAGCTGTATAAACGAAAGAGTTCTAGGTCAAGGGAACAGAAGTCTAACCTGAATTACAAAAACACAGAGTCACGGCCCCTTAACCAATTTCCAGACTTGAAACAGTTTACAGACCCTGAGCCCCTTGAATGAAGGGGAGGCCAGGTCCCTATGGGGAAGAAACCTGTTACACTGCCACAAATTTATACTGTTAACCTTCCTCTAAGTCTTCCCCAAGGAAACCGACGGCCTTTTACCAGGGTAACTGTGCATTGGGGAAAAGGAAATGATCAGATATTTTGGGGATTATTAGACACTGGTTCAGAAGTGACATTAATTCCAGGGGACCCAAAACCACTCTGGACCACCAGTCAGAGTGGGGGCTTATGGAGGCCAGGTGATCAATGGAGTTTTAGCTCAGGTCCGTCTCACAGTGGGTCCAGTGGGCCCCCGAACCCATCCTGTAGTTATTTCCCCAGTTCCAGAATGTATAATTGGCATAGACATACTGAGCAACTGGCAGAATCCCCACGTTGGTTCTCTAACTCGTGCAGTGAGGGCTATTATGGTGGGAAAGGCCAAGTGGAAGCCACTAGAACTGCCCCTACCAAGCAAAATAGTAAATCAAAAGCAATACCGTATTCCTGGAGGGATTGCAGAGATTACTGCCACTCTTAAGGACTTGAAAGATGCAGGGGTGGTGATTCCCACCACATCCCCATTCAACTCTCCTATTTGGCCTGTGCAGAAAACAGATGGGTCTTGGAGAATGACAGTGGATTATCATAAACTCAACCAGGTGGTAACTCCAATTGCACCTGCTGTTCCAGATGTAGTATCATTGCTTGAGCAAATCAATACATCCCCTGGTACCTGGTATGCAGCTATTGATCTGGCAAATGCTTTTTTCTCAATAGCTATTAGTAAGGACCACCAGAAGCAGTTTGCTTTCAGCTGGCAAGGTCAGCAATATACTTTCACTGTCCTACCTCAGGGGTATATCAACTCTCCAGCCCTATGTCATAATCTTGTTCGCAGAGACCTTGATCGTTTCTCCCTCCCAAAAGACATCACACTGGTCCATTATATTGATGATATCATGTTTATTGGACCTAGTGAGCAAGAAGTAGCAACTACTCTAGATTTACTGGTAAGGCATTTGCGTGTCAGAGGATGGGAGATAAATCCAACAAAAATACAGGGGCCTTCCACCTCAGTAAAATTTCTAGGTGTCCAGTGGTGTGGGGCATGTTGAGATATCCCTTCTAAGGTGAAGGATAAATTGCTGCATCTGGCCCCTTCCACAACCAAAAAAGAGGCACAACGCCTAGTTGGCCTTTTTGGATTTTGGCGACAACATATTCCTCATTTGGGTGTGCTACTCCGGCCCATTTATCGAGTGACCAGAAAAGCTGCTAATTTTGAGTGGGGACCTGAACAAGAGGAGGCTCTGCGACAGGTCCAGGCTGCTGTGCAAGCTGCTCTGCCACTTGGGCCATATGATCCAGCAGATCCAATGGTGCTGGAAGTGTCAGTGGCAAATAGAGATGCTGTCTGGAGCCTTTGGCAGGCCCCTATAGGAGAATCACAACGCAGACCCTTAAGATTTTGGAGCAAAGCCTTACCATCTGCTGCAGATAACTACTCTCCTTTTGAGAAACAGCTTTTGGCCTGCTACTGGGCCTTAGTAGAGACTGAACGCTTAACCATGGGCCACCAAGTTACCATGAGACCTGAGTTGCCTATCATGAGTTGGGTGTTGTCTGACCCACCAAGCCATAAAGTTGGGCGTGCACAGCAGCACTCTATTGTAAAGTGGAAATGGTATATACGAGATAGAGCCAGAGCAGGTCCTGAAGGCACAAGTAAGTTACATGAAGAAGTGGCACAAATGCCCATGGTTTCCACTCCTGCTGCCACATTACCTTCTCTTTCCCAGACCAGAGCTATGGCCTCTTGGGGAGTTCCTTACAGTGAATTGACTGAGGAAGAAAAAACTCGGGCCTGGTTTACAGATGGTTCAGCACGATATGCAGGTACCACCCGAAAGTGGACAGCTGCAGCATTACAACCCCTTTCTGGGGTGTCCTTGAAGGACAGTGGTGAGGGGAAATCCTCCCAGTGGGCAGAACTTCGAGCAGTGCACCTGGTTGTTCATTTTGCTTGGAAGGAAAACTGGCCAGAGGTGCGTTTGTATACTGACTCATGGGCTGTTGCTAATGGTTTGGCTGGATGGTCAGGGACTTGGAAAGACCATAATTGGAAAATTGGTGACAAAGAGGTCTGGGGAAGAAGTATGTGGATAGAACTTTCTGAGTGGGCTAAAAACATGAAGATATTTGTGTCCCATGTGAATGCACACCAGAGGGTGACTTCAGCAGAGGAAGATTTTAATAATCAAGTGGATAAGATGACCCGTTCTATGGCTACCAGTCAGCCTCTTTCCCCAGCAACTCCTGTTATTGCCCAATGGGCTCATGAACAAAGTGGTCATGGTGGTAGGGATGGAGGTTATGCATGGGCTCAGCAACATGGGCTTCCACTCACCAAGGCTGACCTGGCTACAGCCACTGCTGAGTGCCCAATCTACCAGCAGCAGAGACCCATACTCAGCCCCCGATATGGCACCATTCCCCGAGGTGACCAGCCAGCTACATGGTGGCAGGTTGATTACATTGGACCACTCCCTTCATGGAAGGGGCAGCGATTTGTTCTAACTGGAATAGACACATACTCTGGATATGGGTTTGCTTTCCCTGCACGCAATGCTTCTGCCAAAACTACTATCCGTGGGCTTACAGAATGCCTTATCCATCATCATGGTATTCCACATAGCATTGCTTCGGATCAAGGAACACACTTCACAGCAAATGAAGTGCGAGAATGGGCACATGCTCATGGAATTCTCTGGTCTTACCATGTTCCCCATCATCCAGAAGCTGCTGGATTGATAGAACGGTGGAATGGCCTTTTGAAAACGGTGGAATGGCCTTTTGAAAATTACGGTGCCAACTAGGTGGCAAAAACTTGAAAGGCTGGGGTAATGTTCTCCAGGAAGCTGTGTATGCTCTGAATCAGCGTCTGCTGTATGGTGCTGTTTCTCCCATAGCCAGGATCCATGGGTCCAGGAACCAAGGGGTGGAAATGGGTGTGGTGCCACTCACTATTACTCCTAGTGATCCACTAGGAAAATTTTTGCTTCCTGTCCCTGCTACCCTGAGTTCTGCTGGTCTATAGGTTTTAGTTCCAAAACGGGGTGTGCTTTCTCCAGGAGAAACAACAGTGATACCACTGAACTGGAAGTTAAGATTGCCACCTGGCCACTTTGGGCTACTTATGCCTCTGGATCAACACACCAAGAAGGGGATTACATTATTGTCTGGGGTAATTGACCCTGACTATCAGAAGGAAGTAGGACTGCAACTACATAATGGAGGTAAAGAAGAGTTTTCTTGGAATATAGGAGATCCCCTGGAGCGTCTATTAGTACTACCATGCCCTGTGATTAAAATCAATGGAAAACTGCAACAACACCATCCAGGCAGGACCACTAATGGCTCTGAGACTTCAGGAATGAAGGTTTGGGTCACCCCACCAGGCAAAGAACCACGGCCAGCTGAAGTGCTTCCTGAGGGGAAAGGGAACATGGAATGGGTAGTGGAAGAAGGTAGTGATAAATATGAACTTCGACCACGTGATCAGTTACAGAAACGAGGACTGTAATGCTGTTTTGTTTGTGTTATACTATTTAAGTTGTAAGATATCAAGTTTAAAAATGAATGTTGCCCAAGGATTTGCACGCTATTCTGGAGAGATTTAATGTGTTTCCAGTTATATGCAGGACAGTTGAGTATTGTCAGGAAAAAAAAAAATGTGCGTTTATTTGTTTTCATTTGGAAATTAAGTATGGTCTAAGGTGATATATATATATATATATATATGTGCCAAGTTGACAAGGGGTGGACTGTCATGGTTAGGGACAGGTGTCAACTTGGCCAAGTTGTGGTACCTGTTCATCTGATTGGGCAAGCGCTGGCCTGTCTGTTGCAATGAGGACATTTCATAGGATTAGGTCATGATCACGTCAGCTACATCCACAGCTGATTCCATTTGTAATCAGCCAAAGGGGAGTGTCTTCTGCAATTAGTGATGCTAAATCCAATCATGGGAAGCCTTTTAAGGAGGACTCAGAGGAGACAGGTTGCATTCCTGCTTTGGCTGGTGAGCCTCTCCTGTGGAGTTCGTCCAGGCCATCCATTGGAGTCATCGGCTTCGCAGCCTGCCCTGTGGATTTTGGACTCTGCATTCCTACGGTCACGTGAGACACTTTCATAAATTTTATATTTGCAAGTGTTCCCTGTTGGTTCTGTTTCTCTAGAGAACCCTAACTAATACAACCATAAAACAGAGGAAAATGTAGGGAGATATCTTATGAATCTTACAATTGGAGGCAGTTTTATGGACCTTAAACCTAAAGCAAGAGCACTGAAGAAGGAAATAAATAAATGGGAACTCCTCAAAATTAAACACTTTTGTGCATCAAAGAACTTCATCAAGAAAGTAGAAAGACAGCCTACACAATGGGAAACAATATTTGGAAACGACATATCAGATAAAGGTCTAGTATCCAGAATTTATAAAGAGATTGTTCAACTCAACAACAAAAAGACAGCCAACCCAATTACAAAATGGGAAAAAGACTTGAATAGATACCTCTCAGAGGAGGAAATACAAATGGCAAAAAGGCACATGAAGAGATGCTCAATGTCCCTGGCCATTAGAGAAATGCAAATCAAAACCACAATGAGATATCATCTCACACCCACCAGAATGGCCATTATCAACAAAACAGAAAATGACAAGTGCTGGAGAGGATGCGGTGAAAGAGGCACACTTATCCATTGTTGGTGGGAATGTCAAATGGTGCAACCACTGTGGAAGGCAGTTTGGTGGTTCCTCAAAAAGCTGAATATAGAATTGCCATACGACCCAGGAATACCATTGCTGGGAATCTACTCAAAGGAATTAAAGGCAAAAACTCAAACGGACATTTGCACACCAATGTTTATAGCAGCGTTATTTACAATTGCAAAGAGATGGAAACAGCCAAAATGTCCATCAACAGACGAGTGGCTAAACAAACTGCAGTATATACATACGATGAAATATTATGCAGCTTTAAGACAGGATAAAATTATGAAGCATGTAATAACATGGATGGACCTAGAGAACATTATGCTGAGTGAGTCTAGCCAAAAACTAAAAGACAAATACTGTATGGTCCCAATGATGTGAATCGACATTCGAGAATAAACTTGGAATATGTCATTGGTAACAGAGTTCAGCAGGAGTTAGAAACAGGGTAAGATAATGGGTAATTGGAGCTGATGGGATACAGACTGTGCAACAGGACTAGATACAAAAACTCAAAAATGAACAGCACAATAATACCTAATTGTAAAGTAATCATGTTAAAACACTGAATGAAGCTGCATCCGAGCTATAGGTTTTTGTTTTGTTTTGTATTGTTTTGTTTTGTTCTTACTATTATTACTTTTATTTTTTTTCTCTATATTAACATTCTACATCTTTTTCGGTTGCGTTGCTAGTTCTTCTAAACCGATGCAAATGTACTAAGAAACGATGATCATGCATCTATGTGATGAAGTTAAGAATTACTGATTGCATATGTAGAATGGTATGATTTCTAAATGTTGGGCTAATTTCTTTTTTTCCGTTAATTAATTAATAAAAAAAAAAGATGAAATGAATCGCTTTAAAATGAACAAAAAAAAAAAATAATAATAATAATACAGGTGGGTCGTGGCAGAAAAAACACTTGCCATGGGATCCAAAATCTCTTCCTCCACTCAAACAAGTTACTAACCTCTCTGTGCTTTAGCTTATCTATGAAATGGGGAATATTCTGCTTGACCTGCATTATCATTATCAAATAAGATAATGCCTTGTTTCATCTCTTCCAATTTATCCTCATTTTAACATCTCTAAAATTGGGGTGTGTTTTCTCATGAGGCCTCAAGAAAGTGCTTTATTATACTTTAATTGACAGCATTTTTTTCTGAGTGATACACAAAACAATGATGCATCTTACTGTCCGTGGCATCATGAATACTGGGAAATTCAATAAATGTACCAGTGTAGTATAAACTATAAAACCTTATATAAACTATAAAACCTTATAATTTACATTCATATGTTAAATTTTAAAGTATTTTTTTATCCATATTTCATTTTTATTCCAGAAGCCCCATGTGGAGCAGCAAAAAGAGTGCTCAAAGTTGGATCTGATGTTTTGTTCTGTTCCACTGATTTATGTATCTATCTATATCTATCTCTAACAATATTACATTGTCTTAGTTAACCTACCTCTATGTAAGTCTTAAAATTGGGTAGAATGCAATAGTAGTGGTAAACAAGAGGGAGGGGTTAGGGGTGTGGGATAGTTTTGGGTTTTCTTTTATCTTTTCATTTCTTTTTCTGATGTAATGCAAATGTTCTAAAAATGATCATGCTGATGAATGCACAACTATGTGATGAAACTATGAACTATTGATTGTTTATTTTGGATGGACTGTATGATGTATGAACATATCGCAAAGGAATTACATTTTTAAAAAGTTGGGTACATAGCAAGGATGAAAAGAAGCATAAATAAACACAATAGTAGAAAAAAAAAAAATAGCCAAAGCTAAACTACGATGATAAGCATCAAAACAGAGGCTACCTCTGAGGGGGGAGGGGAAGATCTGGAGAAGGCAAACAAGGGGTCCGGAGATACTGGCACTGTCCTAGTCCTTTATCATGCTGTAAGCTACACAGATGTGATCACTTTGTAAACTTTGATGTATGTACTTTTCTGCAGAGATGTTACACCTCAATTAAAATGTCTACCTAAAAAAAACCACATATGAGTAACAAAATACATTACCTGCATTCCAATCTTCTTTTTAAGGCAGGGGCTCTCAACCCTTTCATGTGATCTAAAAACAAACGAATAAAAAAATCATAAACATCACTTTTCAGAGGATTCCTTAGGACAAGGAAACTGAATCATCTGTTCTCTAAGCTTCCTTTTAAGGGAAATTAAATGAGAAGTTCACTTTTTCTAGGAGAATTGATTGATAGGGCTCCTTCTTCTGAAGGTGAAGAATCTGTCTGAGAACAGGAACCAGAAAATGTAGACCATGTCTGAGCTCTCAAAGGCAATTTAAAAAGATGCCCTGCACCTTTGGGCAGAATCTAAATCATTCTAGGATGCCACAGAGGAACAAAGTGACCAGGATCTCACTGGAATCCGCCACCAGCCCATTCTTTCACTTTCTTATTTCATTTCAATACAAACCACCCTTTAGGCCATGTCAGGCCCCTCACAAAGGTTATTCCATCTAGAAATTCAAGCTTGTGTTTGTGGACACAGCTAGGAAATCAATCAGGATTAGACAAGAATTAGAAGTTGACATTATCTCATCTCCTTCCCCCCGCTTGAACTATGGGCTGAAAGGTGGGATATTAGCACGCACACATACTTTCTCCACTGCCCTGAAAAATAAAAGAAATACATGGAGATGACATTTAAAGAAAGATAACATTTAAACCAAACATTTCACTAATTATATAACTTTAAATTATAAATTATAAAATACACAATTTTAACATTTAATGGCATGCTAAAGCATCCTGAATCTTCAGCAGGTAAAGACGGAGATAACAATGACCAAACGCTTTGAAACTGTTTAGTCAAATCAAACTAATTCTAATTTACACATCTCCCCTCCCCAACACCTGCTCCACATGCCTTCAATTTATATGTGAGGCTCCTCAGAGCCAGTGAAAATAAGGTGGTCTCTCCACTTCCCTTAGCTGATTTGATGGGTCATGTGCCCCCACAGGAATAGCCTCCCTGCTCCTCAGAGGGTGAGTCTCTACAGCTCACTTTCTAGGCCAATCATTGAGGCTATTAGGGTCCCCATCCCAGCATAGGACTTTCAGTAACTGGGGTTTCCAAAGAGTTTGTGCCATGGTCAAAAGGAGGTCCGTGCTCCCAAACTGACAGTAGGTAGCACCCGAGAGCCTTTTCATTAGGACTCTCCATCCCCACATGCCAGGGCCCCTTTCCAACTGCTGGTCAAGAGAACCCGGGTGAGTTTGCTTTGTGCTGTTACAACTGCACACAGAGCCTACGTTCCAGGGCCTTTTGCCTTTTCCTTGGCTAGAGTAAATCATCCTCAGTAGCCCCCTCACAGGATTTCTCCCTGGGCCAATCTGTCAGACCAAGAAGGGTCCCCTCCACATCACTGGGTTCCAAATGGCCCATCGATGGTCCTTAGGGGAGTGCAAATATGTCAAAGCGAGATGCTAGGTATGTGTGCATTTTTTTCCCAGCAAAAGAGATCATAGTTTTTATTGGATAATCAAAGGCTGTATCCCAAAAAGGTTAAAAACCACCAATAGGCAACATGGGAAACACTCAAAAGTAGAAATTGAGTTCTTACCCTTGATGAACTTATATACTGACTGAACAAACAGACCCACATGCAATTAGGGAAGAGGAAGTTACTATAAACAGCTAGATAGTAAGAAGTCAATTTCAGGCTTAATGTACGAACTAAATGATGATGATTTCACAAATTAATTTAGAGGAATTATTTTTCCAAACTCATTACTCCTAAACATCCAGGGCATGTCCCTAAACCATACTTAAATAATGTCAACCATATTTTGAGTTCAGAGATTGTAGGGTGACTGGACACAAAAGGTAAGCACGGGGGTAGCTTTATACAGCAGCGGGTTCTCAACGAACGGCAAAACGAAACAAAAACAATGTTATTCTCGAGAATGAGCAGACAGATCTCAGAGGCTCACAGTGCTTACTGGTAAATCGATAGGTAGCCCAGATCTTCCTCAATAAAGAGAGACTAATGGTGTCTTTGAGTAAGGAAGCAGTGGCACTTACCAAAAGCAGTAACTTCAGCAATTTACATCAGGTTAAAGTTAAACTGACTGGCTGCACACATAAGAAGACATCTAATCTTCACGCAACCCCGTGAGGAAGGGCAGCCTTCTGATACATAGCCTTCTCAAAACACTTCTGCCCTGTGTGATATGAACCTATCCATAAATTTGTAACCCTCTATGTGCCATCACTAATCTCGATGGGGAATACACTCACCAAAAGGGTAGTCTCTAGCACCCGCTGGAAGCCCACACTCCAAGGGGCAGCTGCTACAGTGTTTCGGTTTATCTTAAGACTCATCAATGTCAAAGGCTGTGCTTATTAGCATAACGAATATTAAAACGGCTTTCTTTGAAAAAGTTAGTAATTTCTTAATCGCATAAAGAATGTTCAAAAATGCGAAAATGTTTGAGATGCTCTCCATCCTCGCAAGGAGCATCTAGGGAGACCTGAATCCATATCATTAGGGGCGACACTGTAGGCTTAACCCCTACAGGACGCGGGCCCGGCTGGGACGTCGCAGTGTTCTGACGCCCGATGCCTTCTCTCAGGGCAACCGCATCCTGCCTCTGGACTAGAAGGAACCTTCGTGAACCGACTTCTAAAACGACGCCGAGCGTGCGCTTCATGCGGTCACAGCAGGCGCATCTGTGCGAGCGCCTGCCGGTTCTGTTAGATGTGTGTGGCAGGAATCGCCCAGTCTTCTTATAACATAGTGGGGGGATGTGAGGAAGAAGGAACCCGCGCCAACCTCGGACCACCGCCACTGCGACAGAACTAAACAACCTAGGACGGTTCCTTGCCAGCTGGCACGCCCCACCCATCTCGCCTACCAGGGCACTAAGCCTCGCCAGCGGAGCGTGGGGCCGGGACCGGGGGCAGCGGCAGCTCTCCGTCCGGTCGGGGTACCCAATCCCAGCTCCCAGCGACCGCGCGGCCTCACTCACCCTTGTGGCAGTGGGATAGGAAGTAGGCGCGGGCCCGCAGGTTCTCCCTGTCGAAGCGGTCGATGGAGATGGTGGGGTACTCCACCATCTGTCCCCCAAAGGAACTCATACCGCGGGCCAAACCCGAGGAACCTACAGCGCAGTAGTGCAAATCCCCAGACCGCCGAGACCGCGCCGCCACTTCCGGGAGCCTGCCTGCCGCTCGCCATTGGCCGGTCGGGCTGCAGCCGTGCCCAATCAGAGGGGCCCGGTGGCCTGGGCGAAACCACGCTCAATCAGAGGGGCCCCGCCGCCTGGCCGAAGCCCCAGGGCTAAACCACACCTATGTAGAGGGTGCAGGCGGCCGGGTGCAGACCTGTAACCTCCGCCTCAAGGAGCTGAGCTGCGTGCCTGGGGCGGGGCCCCGGGGCAGGATCGAGCTCAATTTTACAGATTTAACAATGGAATAATTTCTATCTCGTGTGATATCCTTGGGGATTGTATGAGAAAATTGCATCGGACTGCTGGTAGGCTCAATAACTGTTAGTTCCCTGTCCCATGTATACTCTAAGTTCCCTGACTCATGTGTACTCTACAGATCCTTGATGATCACTCTTAGGTGCCTAATGTTAGGGTACAAAAGATACCAAAGATATTTTAGCTGTTAGGTCCCCTCCCTCCCACCTTTGAGCTATTTTTTTTAGGAAATTAAAAAAATCAAGTCTAAAAGAAAACGGTAAGTGGGCGGGCAACGGTGGCTCAGTGGCAGAGTTCGCGCTTGCCATGCCGGAGGCGGGGTTCGATTCCCTCTGCTTGCCCATGCAAAACAAACAAAACAGTAGGATAATGGGGGGGGGGGGGGGGGCGGTCTAGAATTTTTTTTTTTTTTTGGGTCTAGAATTTTTTAATTACCAAAGCAACTTTTAAAAGATTTGGGAAAGCATTAAGATTCACCAGATCGTCACAGTGTCATTTACTGTGGCCCTTCCTAGCAGTTCTCCTTACATATCACAGTATTGTTAATCAGAACCTGCTGGAACACTTTTGAGGTCCTGCTTTGTGCTGTAACACCGTTACAAGACTTGGGGTGGTTACATAGATGATAAGACGTACCTTGGAGTAACTTTCAATCCATGGGTACAAAACACGCTTGTAGAATATAGTAAATAAGTGCTTCCTCAGGGACGCAAGGTAATATGGGAATAATTATATTACCTTGGTTCTCCCAGGGGTTCCAGAGATCAAATACAACCCTCAGAGAATAGCACATGTTCCTGCAGCAGAATATGCAAAGGGTCCACTTCAAATACTGATCTGCATAGAATCATCTAAAGGAGAGGGGGGCGGGCGAAGTGGGAGAAGTATAGACACCACAATCACTAATTTGAGTTAAATAGTCTGCTGGTATACTACCTCCACACATTTGACTTGGTGTAGGGGTTCTACTGTGGTTAAGGCTGTCTAGCCTTAGGATAAATTCCACAGTGAGCCTGGCATCTGAAGAATCCAATGTGTACACCTTTATTTTTTACATCTTTGCCCACTTTGTTTATTCCTACTACTTTCCTCAGTAGATATAGTACAAAAGAATGAAGGAAATTATTGAGAGAGTTAGAACAAAGGGAAAGGGTAGGATAGAAAATAATGAAGACAGTAAAGAACAGCCCTGCACAATATACTCTAACGAAATGTAGGCTATGTGTTTGGCTTTCCTAGAGGCCACAGTCTGCCTTCTTAGAGCTGAGGGGTATAAGTAGCCAAAGACTACCATCTTCTGGGCAGGACAAGAAGTGCAACCAAGTGACAAAATAGGTTTTTTGGAGTCTTTCCTGACCCTCTCCCAGGGCCTTTTGGATCTGGTCTGTGTCCACTTCATGGGTACCTGGCCTTGTTTTGGCTGGGAAATACTGACAAACCAACTCTTAAAGAGCCTTAACACAAACCCAATCAACAACAACAAAAAATTCTAAAAAAGAGGAAATATCCTTCAGAATAAGCCCATTAAGATAATCAGATGCCAAGATATCAGAAAAAATCATAAGCCATACTAAAATATGTGAAGTTATGGCCCAGTCAAAGTAACAAATTAAAATGTCAGGGTGGATAATAGAACTTAAAACAACTAATAAAAGATGTCCAAGCAAATATCCTAAATCAATTCAAGGACATGACTAAAGAGATAAAGGATATTAAGATGACACTGGGTGACCATAAAGAAGAATCTGAAAGCTTACAAAGAAAAATAATTGCTCCTTTGGAAATGAAAGATAAATTATGAAGTTAAAAATACAATAGAATCACACAACTGTACATTTGAAGTGGCCAAAGAAAGGAACAGCAGGCTAGAAGACAGAGCAGCTGGATTTGAACACACAAAAGAACAGATGGAGAGAAGAATGGAAAAATTTAAGCAGGTTCTCAAGAAAAGGATCAACTACATGAAGCACACAAACATATGCATTCTGAGGGTCCCAGAAGGTGAAGAAAAGTGAAAGGGCCAGAAAGAATATTTGATGAAACAATGGCAGAAAATTTCCCAACCCTTATAAAACATATAAATATGCAAATCCAAAAAGCCCAACATACCCCAAACATAAATCCCCAAACACAATATATTTAAGATACTAAAAGAGAAAAATTGTTAGCCAAGAATTCTCTATCTGACAAAGCTGTCCTTCAAAAATGAGGGAGAGGTTAAAGTATTCACAGATACACAGAAGCTGAAAGAGTTTGTTAACGAGAGACCTCCCATACAAGAAATACTAAAGAGAGTTCTGCTGGCTAAGAAGAAAAAGCAGGAGAGAGAAGCTTGGAGGAGAGTATAGAAATGAAGATTAAAATTTAATTAAAAGCATGAAAAGAGAAAAAGTATAGACATGACCTAGAAAAGCCAAAGGTTAAGATGGCTGAAGTAAGTACTACCTTTACAGTAATAACATTGAGTGTTAATGGATTAAACTCCTCAATGAAAAGACACAGATTTAAAAAAAGACACAGATTAGCAGAATAGATTTTAAAAATATGATCCATCATATGCTGTTTGCAAGAGATTCATTTTGGACCCAAAACATACAAATAGGTTGAAAGTGAATGTCTGAAAAAGATATCCGCATAAGCAGTAACAAAAAAAAAGCTGGGGTAGCTATTATAGTATCAGACTAAATAGACTTTAAATGAAAAAATATCACGAGACAAAGAAAGACTATATATATTAATAAAAGACACAATTCACCAAGAATAAATAACAATCATAATTATATCTATGAGCCTAATCAAGGTGTCTCAACATACATAAGTCAAACACTGGCAAATCTGAAGAAGTAATAGACTTCTCTACAATAGTAAGTGGGAGACTTCAACATACCATGCTTTTCAACAGATAGAACATCCAAACAGAGGATCAAGAGATCCTAAATATGTAATATATAATATACAATATATAATCTTTATATATAATAGATAGAACACCCAAACAGAGGATCAAGAGATCTTAAATATATAAGTGAACTAGACCAAACAGACATATAGGAACCACAAAACAGCAGGATATACATTCTTCTCAAGTGTGTGACATCATACCACATTCGTCCTTTTGCATCTCACTTATTTCACTAACATAATATCCTCGGGGTATATCCATGTTGTTACATGCTTCAGGAGTTCATTCATTCTTACTGCTTTACAATATTCCATCACATGTATACGCATTTTCTTTGTCCATTCATAGGTTGGCAGATATTTGGATTGCTTGTATCATTTGGCAATCGTGAATAATGCCACTATGAACATCAGTGTGCAAACATTTGTTTGTGTCCCTGCTTTCGGTTTCTCTGGGCACATACCTAGCAGCAGGACTGCTGGATCATATGGCAGCTTTATATTTAGCTTCCTGAGGAATTTCCATACCATCTTCCACAGCAGCTGTACCATTTTACATTGCCACCAGCTCTGAATAAGTGTTCCTATTTCTCCACATCTTCTCCTACACTTGCAATTTCCTCTTCATTTGACAATGGCCATTCCAGAAGGTGTGAGATGAAATGTCATTGTGGTTTTGATTTGTATTTCCCAAACGGCTAGTGAAGCTGAGCATCTTTTCATGCACCTTTTAGCGATTTGTATTTCCTCTTCAGGAAGAATATCTATTCGTGTCTTTGTACATCCCCCCCCCCCCCTTTTTTCGTATGCTATATGGTAGGATCGCATTTCATTACTTTTCCACATGAGTATCCTGTTATTGCAGCACCATTTGTTGAATTTTTGCTTGTTTGTTTTACTTGTTTGCTTGTTTTTTGGGGGAAGTGCCCCAAAATGGACCAGGAATGAAACCTGGGTCTCCCACATGGCTGGTGAGAATTCTACACTGAACTACCCTTGCACTTCCCTTTGACCATATTTAAATTGGGTTCTTTGTCTTTTTATTGTTGAGTTATAGGACTTCTTTATATATTCTGTGTATCAAGTTCTTATCAGATGTGTGGTTTCCAAATATTTTCTCCCATCAAACCAGCTGCCTTTTCACCCTTTTGACAAAGTCGTTTGAAGCACAGAAGTATTTGATTTTGAGGAGGACTAATTTTCTATTTTTTCTTTCATTGCTTGTGCTTTGGGTATAAGTCTAAGAAACCACTGCCTATGACTAGATCTTGAAGATGCTTCCTTACATTTTCTTCTAGGAGGTTTATGATACTGGCTTTTATGTTTATGGGGTTTATTCCATTTCATTTACTTTTTGAACAGGGTGGGAGATAGGTGCTCCTCTTTCATTCTTTTAGTTAATGGATATCCAGTTCTCCCAACACCATCTATTGAAGATACTGTTCTGTCCCAGTTGAGTGGTGTGCTGGTTTGAAACTTATGTACCCCAGAAAAGCCATGTTCATTTAATCCAATTTTGTCGGTGCAGACTTATTATGGCTGGGATCTTTTGATTAGTTTTTTCCCATGGAGATGTGACCCTACCCATTCAAGTGGGCCTTAATCAGCTTACTGTAGTCCTTTAATAGGGAAACATTTTTGGAGAAAGTTCAGACACAGGCATTTGGAGATACAGAAGGAGACGCCCCAGGAGATGCCAGAAGCTGAGAGAGCTATTTGAAACCAGAAGTTGGGAGAGGACAGCAAATGTGGCCATGTGCCTTTACATGTGACAGAGGAACCCGGATGCCAGCTGCCTTTCCTCCAAGAGGTATCCTGTAGTGGTGCCTTCATGTGGACATTTTCATGGCCTTAGAATTGTTACTTGTATCTTAAATCCCCTTTATAAAAGCCAATCCGTTCTGGTATATTGCATTCTGGCAGCTTTAGCAAACCAAAGCAAGTGGACATGGGAACTTTCTCAAAAATCAACTGATGGGGGGGAGGGTGCAAGGGTAGTTCAGTGGTAGAACTCTCAACTGCCATGTGATAGATCCGGGTTTGAGTCCCAGTCCATGCATTTCCCTAAAAGCAAACAAGCAAAACAAACAGACAAAAAATAAGCAAACAAAAATTCAACAAATGGTGCTGCAATAACAGGATACTCATATGGAAAAATGATGAAATGTGATCCTGCAATACAGCATACAAAAAAAATATCAACTAATAATACATCTGAGGGTCTATTTCTGAACACTCAATTCAATTCCATTCATCAGTATCTCTGTCTTTATGCCTGTACCATGCTGTTCTCTGCATCATGGATTTGTAATATGCTTTCAAGTCAGGAAGTGTGGCCCTCCAAATTTGCTTTTCTTTTTCAAGTTTTTGGCTATTTGAGGACACTAACCCTTCCAAATAAATTTGATAATTGGCTTTGCCATTTCTGCAAAGTAGGCCTTTGGAATTTTGATTGGTATTGCATTGAATCTGTATCAGTTTAGATACAATTGGCATCATAATGACATTTAGCCTTCCAATCCATGAACATGGAATGTGCTTTCATTTGTTTAGGTCTCCTTTGATTTCTTTTAGCAATGTTTTGTAAGTTTCTGAACTATAACCCTTTACATCCTTCATTAAGTTTATTCCTAGATATCTGATTGTTTTTGTTGCTATAGAAGATGGAATTTTTTCTTGATTTCCTCCTCTGATAGCTCATTACAAGTGTATAGAATCATTCTGATTTTTGTGTGTAGATCTTGTATCCCATCACTTTGCTGAACTCTTTTATTAAGCTCTACTAGCTTTGTGGTAGATCTTTCAAGACTTTCTAAATAATAGAATCATGATGTCTGAAAATAGTGAAAGTTTTATTTCTCTTTTCTGATTCAGATGCCTTTTATTGCTTTTTCTTTCCTAATTGCTCTACCAGCACTTGTAGCACAATGCTGAACAGCATTGGTGACAGCGGGCATCCTTGTCTTTTTCCTGATCTTAGAAGGAAACATTCAGTTTCTCACCACTGTGTACAATGTTAGCTGTGGGTTTTTAATATATACCCTTTATGTTGAGGAAATAACCTTTGATTCCTACCTTTTGAAGTGTTTTATCAAGAAAGAATGCTGTATTTTGTCAAATGCCATTTCCCACCCCAAGGTGGGAGCTAGTCCAGTAACAGCAAGTAGGCCAGTGTGGCTGGAAAAGTATAGGGGCAAAGGAGATCTGTTAGGTACTTTTGCAATAACCAGAAGGGATTCAAGAAGCTGCAGCAACACTCCTAGCTCTCCACGTCTGCCCAGAGTGGTGCATCTTCGGCTCCACACGGACCCCACAATGCACTCCCAAGCCCCGCTTCTAGCTCGCACTTGGGCACGGTAGCCTCCATCTGGGCGGAACCGGACTGGGCTTCCGGAGGCGGTGCCACCGCGTTGCTAGGAGATGTGAGGGTGACGGAAGCCAGGACTGTTGGCCTTTTGTCTGCCCAGCGTCAACAGCCGGAGAGGAGAACGCGAGGCAACCGCCTCGTCTGGAGCTCCCCGGGCCGTATGACCCGGCCTTCCACGTCGGCTGAGCAAGGGTAATGAGGAAGGCGGGGACAGGGTGGGATGTCGCGTCGCCGTGGGGACCGGCCCCAGCGGCCCAGCGTGCACCACCCCTTCCGCCCGGCGTGCACAGCGCTTTCCGTCCGCAGGCCTTTGGCCCGTGCCTCTCCCTACTCGTTTTCACGTTTCTACCCTCTTTTTGTCGGCGGCCTTTCTTTGTTCCCGCTGAGTTTGAGACCTTCCGGTAGTCTCCTCGCTGAGTTTTCGCGCGGACATTGTTGGACCCCCTATTTTCCAGTACCATCTCCGTCTCCGCCCTCCCGGTAGACTGCCTGGTCGACGAAACTAGTCATTTGGGGCGGGGCAACGCGCTTAACACGCCGTGGAGTCCCGAGAGGAGGCAGATGAGCAAGTCTGGACAGTGGATCAAAGGGCGTGTTTTGGGATCTCTTTTTGTCTTTCAGCTAAACACTCCCCCCACCCCGAATTTGGAGGGGGAATGCGAGGATTTTAGAGACTACTTAATGCTTCACTCTTTTGCAATTTAGGAAACTGAGGTCCTGAGATGTTAATGAACTTGGCCAATACAGGGTAGTTAAAGGGCCCCCCGCCACATCCTGCTGCCGCTGGGGTACAGAAAACAGGAGATGGAGAAAGAAATGGAAGATTACGGATGCTTCTGCTCATGGGGTTTTAAAATCACGAAGGATCTTAAAGAGCGAGAGGAAGTAAGACGGGCTTGTTTTAAGGGGAAAACTGCGGTTTTGTATAGAGTTTCCTGTCGCAGGCGGCTCTATTACATTAGAAGGTTAGCTTTTTGTTTTTGGTTAAAATTAGGGATTTGAGATTGGTGATGTTTTTATACCCGTATAAACCCTAAAGCTGTGTAATAAAATACAGTTTTCACAAGCAAGAAACTCAGATCTTTCAAGAGGGAAATGACATCGCCGTTTCTTGTTTCTGCAGATAACTTATCATAGAGTTCAAATGCATTTTGTATCAGTTATTTTTGGTCACACCCACTAAGTTTCAAAGTGCCAAATGTTAGAAATTGCAGAACTAGGACTGCTAGTGAATTTCCCAGAACTGCTGAGTTATGGAATTGTACGTTGATCTTTCCAAATCTTAGTTTCATTTTGTGTTTTAGTGATTGAAATTAAGTTATGAGACACCAAAAATATGAACTTTTCTTACCACCATGTAATACAGGTATATAGCCACTAGGGTTCCTGTAATAGTGCAAGTTGCATCCATGTTCCTTTTAGATATTTGGGGAAACTGACCCAAAATGAAACAAACTTCTGAAACCAAGGATATATGTTGAAGACGGTACTTAAATTTCTGAAATATCTAAAAGATCTGTGTTTCTGCTGAAGTAGATGGTGACTTCCCCAATAGTCCAGCTGAATATAATGTATTTTCTGCTCTTCTATTAAATAGATCATTTTTATATGTATAACTGATATAATTGGCCTGAAAGTGACGAAAGGTTAGACAAAAAAGGTATTTTATTATGTATTAACAAGCTAAGCCTGAAACAAAAATGACTTAGGTAAAACAAAAATGAAGATTGTACCACTTTTAGAAAATACATATGCCCAATGTATTTGTTCTTCATAGCTGGTATATTGTGCAACAGTGAAGCAGTTAACCTCCCATTAAAATGAATGGCACTGAAGAACAAGTGTTTCCCTGAAACATGGCTTACTTATTGTTTTCTCATATATTCTAAATTTTACATACATTCATATAATAATGTAACAATGACTCCCTTTAAAAGTGCAACATGATACTGAACCCAAATTAATAAGGGTCAAAACTTTTTAAAAATTCAAATATGAACAATTTTCTAAATTTTTTGATATATATTATATATATATATGTATACATATTGGAAAAATGAAAACTATATTAATGCTTTATCCATTTAGCAACCACTATTTTCCTCAAGGTAAGAAATGTAGGCCTCAAATGACTTCATTTAAATTTGGAACTAAATCCAAACAACTGTGGGATATCTTCAGACTAAAATGTAAAATGTAGATGTCATAACCCTGTGGAATGTTAAGTAAATAACGTAACAAAGTCTAAAGGAGGTATAATACCAATTTTCTTGTTTTCCATAGAAGAAGGTGTCAGTCAGTCCTTGCGTATGACTGAAAAAATAGAGTTAAAAAAATAGGGTGCATGGGTGGTTCAGTGGTAGAATGCCTGCCTTCCATGTGGGAGACCCACGTTGGATTCATGGGCCATGCACCCAAAAAAAAAAGAAAAAATGACGTTTGCTAATTTTCTCTTTATTAACCATTGAGGAACGTTTTAGGCTACATCTATCACATTGAAAAACGTTTGGCTGAAATTTAGCAATTCTGTCAGTTTTGCTTCCATTTCCTCCTTGCCCACCTCCCCACCCCACCCCCACCCCTGCATGGGGGTGATGATATTGTGATGATGGCGCCGGCATGGCATACGAGAACTCTGCCTGCCAGGCCACGCTGGCCTATCCAAGATTGCTTTTTAAACTAATTTTATTTAGTAATTTCAGGGCAGGCAACGGTGGCTCAGGAGGCAGAGTTCTTGCCTGCCATGCTGGAGACCTGGGTTCAATTCCTGGAGACTGCCCATGCAAAAAAATAATAATAATAATTTCAAACTTATAAGACAGTTGCACGAATAATACAAACCCCATACGGAGAAATCTATTATACCCCCCACCCCAGATACTCAGATCCATCAACTTCTAACATACTGCCACATTTACCATATCATTTTATCTATTTGTTTTTTAAGCATTTGAGAGTGGGCCATATATGTCATGTTCTTTGAATACACAGTACTTCCGTGTACATTTTCTAAGAACAAGGAGAGTCACTTATGTAATCACCTGAAATACAGTTATCAAGATCTCTCTTTATAAAACTATGCTTCTAACTCATGTTTAGAGTGAAGTTTACCTAATGTTAAAGATGGATATTTCTTTTTTTATTTTTATTTTTACTGTAAACAACAAACATACAAACGTTCTTGACATGCAAACATTCTATACATGGTGTACAATCAGTGGCTCACAATATCATCACATAGTTGTGTATTCATCACCATGATCATTTTTTTGAACATTTGCATCTCTTCAGGAAAAGAAGGAAAACAGAAGAAACTCATACATGCCATACCCCTTACCCTTCCCTCTCATTGACCACTAGTACGTCTGCCAATTTACTGAATTTATTTTAACCCTTGTTCCCCCTATTATTTGTTTATTTTTTATCCATATTTTTACTCATGTGTCCATAACCTGGATAAAAGGAGCATCAGACACAAGGTTTTCACAATCACACAGTCACGTTGTGAAAGCTATATCATAAAATCATCTTCAAGAAACATGGCTACTGGAACACAGCTCTACAGTTTCGGGTACTTCTCTCTAGCCACTCTAAAACACCATAAACCTAAAAGGGGGTATCTATATAATACATAAAAGTAACCTCCAGGATAACCTCTTGAAACTATCTGAAATCTCTCAGCCACTGATGCTTTATTTTGTCTCATTTTTCTCTTCCGCCTTGGTTGAGAAGGTTTTCTCAATCCCTTGATGCCGAGGCCCAGCTCATCCCAGGATTTCTGTCGCACATTACCAGGGAGGTTTACACACCTGGGAGTCATGTCCCATGTAGAACGGGGAGGGCATGAGTTCATGTGCCATGTCGGCTTAGAGGCCACAAGGGATGGATAGTTCTAATTGGTGTGATGATTATTTTGCCTTTTCATTTTTGTGCTTTTCTATATTTCTTAGATTTTGAACATAATGAGCACTGTCATTGTTTGAAAAATTCATGTGAATTCATTTACAGGTTTGACTTTAATGCATTTCAACCAACAGAAATATATTTCAATGGAAGAAAAGGTTCAAGGAATCATGGTGAAAATTCTGGGCACTTTATTTCAGTTAATGTATTTTGGTAATAAAAAAAAGAGAAAACGAGTGCAATATTTTCTTTAAAAAACTGTCTATAGGCATTTGGTGAGTAGGCAATTACATGAACTAGAGTTGAATGTTTGAATTTCGGAGACCATTAGAGACCTCCTACATGTTTTTAAGTCAGTGCTTTCAGTATCATGACAACCATACAGCTGCCATAGAATTTTTGCTAGTCTAGCTTCTCACATTGGTTTATCACAGGATTTGGTGCCACCACGGTGACCTGTAAATAGATTGCAGTAACTGATGTTTCCAAGCACTTAAGAAATGGAAAAGAGAAGAAACCATTGCTTACCAACAAGAAGAAGAGAGTGAGAAGATTGATCTTAGATTCCCTTTCTAGGAAAAAAAAAATTCAGTTAAAAATAAGAGTGTTGTTTCAGAAATGTACAGACTATTGCCTGGAACACCAGAATTTGTATACAGCATTTAGGACATCACTCCAAAACTGAATGCAATTTTATTTAATCAAGAAATAAACAGTTCTCTATCTTTCAGGGCTTTTTTCTCCCTAAGTACATGAGTCCTTCTCAACCTTGGAATTGAAAGTTAAAAACGTAAAATATTTGATGGGATTCTAAAAGCCATAGGATTTTCTTAAATGTTAGTTTTGTTTTTTCTTAAAGGAATTTCGAAGTTGTCGTTACTATGTTATCTCTTAATATTGTTTTGACATCTTTCAGAAATAATTGGTAATAAGACTTCTTTAGCCATGGCTAGTTCTGACGTGAAACCAAAATCAATAAGTCGTGCCAAAAAATGGTCAGATGAGATAGAAAATCTGTACAGATTTCAACAAGCAGGATATCGGGATGAAATTGAATATAAACAAGTGAAACAAGTTTCTATGGTAAGATTTATACCTCTACAAACTCGACTCAAAATAAGTTTGTTAGATGGTAAAAATATTTAAAAACAGAGCCAGAGAGTAACTGAAATGGAATTCTCCTCTAGCTGTCGATTTATTGATGAGGTTGAGGCCCAAAAGAGTGATTTTCCAGACAGGTTTTTGGGGAAGGAGTAGACTCTCAACTTGGAAGAGTTAAGAATTTTCTAGCTTTTATTGAGCAGTTATACTCTGCTAAATGAGTCTTTTATTGTTAAGAAAAAAAAAAAGGAGAGTCTTTTTTCCCTCACTTAAGAAGTTTTATTAACTGATATTATCCTCTCCCATGCTGGTTATGTTGCTATAATTTCTTTCCTGTGAATGTACTTTAAAGATTTTTTCTTTCATTTGGTTTTTTTTGTACTTTTAAATTTTAACCATGAATTAGAAAGGAGCTAAATTCTCTGTTTATTACGGAGAATAGGGATGACAAAAACTGTTGGAGAACCTACTCTTGATTTTGGTTGTGTGTTCCAGGCTTTCCTGAGAGTTGAGAGACTTGACTTTGTTTTACAAAATTGAGACATGACACCAATTTCGAATGTGACATTTTCCTTCTTTTTTTCCACTCATTTATTTAATTGGATACTAAGAGCCTAAGTTTTTAAGAATATGATAGAACATGACATAATATTCATAAATTCATAAATATTCATAAATTTCAGATTTGAGGTTACAGCAAGTTTATTATTAATTCACAGGGCTTTTAAAAAACTTTTGTTGATGATTTTTTAAATTGACTTTTTTCAGAGACTAATTCATTTGTAGATTTTTCAGATCTTTTTATTTTTGTCATCCTTCATTCTATCCTTTGATCTCTATTTAAAGGCTTCCAAAAAAAAAAGTAGATAGGAAAAGGAATGGGGGCAAAACAGAGCTAAAATTTAATAGACTTTGATATAGTAGACATTAATTTAGTTGATATTATTATGGTTGGTGGGGATGAAATTGAAAATACTGATCAAAATGAAGATTGAATTACTGTGATTTTTTATGTATCTGTGATATATATATGTTGATATTTTACTCTGCCCTTAGTACTGAAATATAATTTTCATTACTGTAACTATGGCCTTTAAGTAAGTAAAATATTTTATTTTAATGCTGGATTTAAAAACAGAAGAGCTTCCTACTTTGCCTAGAGCTTGAGTTGCCCCTACAAGATGTAGGAAACCTGGGATCATAAGGACAATGACAGCACACTGTGTTCCTCTCATCCCTGCCGTTGACCCACTCTCCAACAATGTTGTCATTGGGGTAAAATCAGGTTTAAGAGAACACAAGGGACATTCATATAGGGGTCATTCCAAAAGGTGACTGAAAGGTGTGTGTGTGAAAAGTGAAAGGTAGAACAGTGTTATTTACTTTATGACTTGGTAATTATGGAGAAATTTTGCGTTTTAATTCAGTATATTCTTATTGAGTTACTGCCATGTGAAAATGTCTGTGCCAAGTGTTTTAGAAGATAAAAATAAGAGTGAGAGATTCCCTGACCTCAAAACATTTAGTGGGCCAGTGAAGAGAGTACAGGCTTTGGATTTAACTCTCCAGTGTTCACATCCTGGCTCCACCTCTTGTCAAATCCTGAACAGTGGTGTTAACTTCACAGTGTCTCCATTTCCTTTACACGTGCTTTAGAAGATCCTCACGGCAATTAAATGAAAGCATGTGTTTGAGTGTTTAATATTGCAGTGCTCAGTAATAATTTGTTGACTGAATGATTGGTGTTTAATGAGCAGTAACTTTTATTATTACCATTATCTTGCAGCGCAAGGTAACAACAAGAACAATAAAGCCTTATACAAATCAAAGGATATATGCATTAGAAAAAGAAGCCCAGGGATTCCTTTTTGGGGTCAATCACCAGAAGACTTCATGACCCTAATGGTGTTTGCAGTGGACCATAAATGATAACTAGGATGACAATTGAAGTCTTGCCTTGCATGGGATGCCCCTACTAGGTGCACAGTGGTCTGAAGGATTTGAGCTCAGTTGTTTTTCTTTCTTTACCTGAAGCACACTCCTATTACAGATGCTATTAGTGTTTGTGGGTCTCTCTACCTGAGAGGAAGGTCATTACACTTGAAAAATAGATTTCTCCCCTTCACCATACTTTAAGGAGTGAAGTTTTCCTAGATTGAATGGGAGTGATCAGGTAAAAAGCCAAGGAAGAAAAGACTTAGAGATGGCAAAGGATATAAAAAGAAAGAAGTCTCGAAGTTGAGCAGCACAGGGTCAGTATAGCTGGTGGTTCTGGATGTTTTGGAGAAGTAGCAGTTGTATTCTGGACAGTGGCAAATGACAGAGAACATGACTGGGCCCAGAGGAGGAGAGCTGTGATGGCATCCAGAACACCTTCCCTTCATGTCTGAGGGGATAGGGCAATCCAAGGAAGGTTTGACTTTGTGACGGAGGAAAGTTGTTTGTTTTTTTTTCTATAATGTAGATGTTAGCGAGTCTGTTGATATTTACTAAACATGCTGCTACCAACTTTTGTTTATTTTTAAATAAGATAAAAGAAAAGTAAAATGTGTAGTTAGAAAATAAAGATGTGACTACACAGATGGTGTATTCTTTTCTTGCAAGTGAAATGTGTAATTTCTAAGTGGGAAATATGAGAAGTGGAGAGCTGCTTGTATAAATGGTGTTGAAAAACAAACAAAACTTCATTTTTTAGGCATACCATTTACCCGAGTAATAGATTTTCAACAATGCATCTCACAAAATACAGAAGGAACATATTTAACAAAGATAAAAATTGATTGATGTGATCAAGAAGACAAAGTGAATTTTGAGGGGGCAGGGAGAAAAATGTCCAAAATAAATCAAACTAGGCAATAAAGAAACCAATATGATACATAAGAAAGAGTAGAGAGAGGTAAGATTGTTGTGGACTCCATTCATGAACTCAACTTTCTATTAAAAATTGGGTTTGAAGGTGGACTTGAAATTTTGACATAAAGGAATGCATCTGCCTTCGAGATCAATCTTAACTTTAACTGCTGCTTGTCAAGTCACTGCTCTGGGGACAACAATCAGCAATAGGCAGTCCTAATTTCCTCCTGGGGTATTATTTTAGAAGTTAGAAAGTTATAAAATATTTGAAAACATGAGAAGAAAGGAGTTTAGTTTATTCTTAATATTTTTCTTCACTAAGCAGAAATTTAAATCTAAATATTGGGGTCTACAGAGAAGCACTAAATTAGTATTTCTACAGTATAAGACTGCAACTTAAAATGTGTTTTGTGTATGTGTAACAGTTTCTTTAAGATTTCAGGCATTTTTGCAGTATAATTTTAAGACCAGTATTACTATATTTATTTTCTGGTTTTTGATTTACAGGTAGATCGTTGGCCAGAGACAGGATATGTAAAGAAACTCCAAAGAAGGGACAATACTTTTTATTACTACAACAAACAGAGGGAATGTGATGACAAGGAAGTCCACAAAGTGAAAATTTATGCATATTAGCCTTTCTTCTTTGTATTACTTGTCAGTTACACCTTTTAAATTCACAGTTTCATTCTACATCATGCAAATGTTTGTCATTTTACAAAATAATTCAAAATGTAGTCATCACTGTAGTGTTGTTGAATGCAAAAGCTATGAAACTTGGTATCCATAATTATCGTATCCTGTTCTTAAATATAACTGCAGAAACATAGGAGTTGTACCCATCTTGATCCCACTCTTTCTGATCATTTTAACTGTGGTAGAATAACCATAATACATGGGGAAAAAAATAACATGTGGGAGACCATTCTAGTGATCAGGCTACATATGTGTTCTCGTTTGGTTTCTCACCACCCCTTGCCTTTGCCACTTTACCCAAATGTGACTCTGAACCTCCACATCTGCATTTCATCACCTTAGGAGTTCCTTTTCCCCAACAGACAGGCGATAATGCCCCCTGGATGTGGTCCACAATCAATGGCTGTTGGTGAGCAGGTGTATAAATAACCCAGCTCCTTTGCTCCCCAGGTACAACCAGTCTGAACTTGTGTTACACTGGCTCCTAGACTTTCCCCAGTAGGATTAAGCTTCATTCACCCACAGGAGCATCTGCTTGATAGACTCCTCTATTAGTCACCTTTGTTCCCTTCCTTGTCACTTCCTGTTCTAGTTTGCTAGCTGCCGGAATAAAATATACCAGAAACAGAATGGCTTTTAAAAGGGGGAATTTAATAAGTTGCAAGTTTACAGTTCTAAGGCCATGAAGATGTCCCAATTAAAGAAAGTCTATAGATATGTCCAATTTAAGGCATCCAGGGAAAGGTACCTTGATTCAAGAAGGTCCATGAAGTACAGGATTTTGCAAGTGGAAAGGCACATGGCAAACACAGGGTTTCCCTCCTCTGGAAAGGCACATGGCGAACACGGTGCCATCTGCTGGCTTTCTCTCCGGGCCTCTTTTTCATGAAGCTCCCCAGGAGGTGTTTTCTTTATTCATCTCCCAAAGTCACTGGCTGGTGGACTCTGCTTTGTGGTTCTGCTGTGTTCTGTCATCCTTCTCTACTATTGTTAGGTCGGGAGAACAGGGAAGGTCACCATGACTTGAGCTGTACAAAATGTGCCGCCCCTTTTGGATGTCACCTGACCCCCTTGCTTAAAAACCGCCTGTGCCAAGACCCAGGCAGGCACTCACAACTTCCTACCTTGAGTTCTGTGAGCTCTGCCCGGGAGTGCAGGAATAAACTTGCTCACTGTAAGGTTACTTGGTCTGCCTTTTCTCTCTTTCGCCTCCAAAACCTTTCATTTGGTGCCGGAAACCCTGGAGGAGGGCCTGGGTGCTTCCCGCCTGGCCAGGGGCGACCCGGACTCCTCCTCTCTCCTCTTTCCTCCACATATCCAGTGACAGGGATCTCTCGGCCTGCCGCTACATCCACCACAGATTGGGTAAGTCCCTTACCTCCTAGCCCTGCTGTTGGGTCTCACCGTTCTGAGAGAGCCTGTCCGTGAATTACCCTCCGAAAATTGTGAATTCACATCAGGTTCTCTTCCGAGGGCTGAGGTGAATGGGGATGCCCGCAAACCTTACACCCTTTCCCAGGACTTGAAAAGTCATGGGGACGCCCCGCTTCTTGTTTCCCTCCCAATTTTCAGGTCCAGGACCTGAAAGAGCCTCAAACCAGGGTGAGACGTCCCCTGGGGAGACGAGCCCTGGCTCATAAGAGCACCAAGGACTCTCTCAGGGCATTGGGACACCGGCACCCGCTGGGCCAGTCCTTTGAGACCTGTCAGTATGGGCAACAAATCTTTGAAAACCAAACCTTGTACTCCTCTGGGTTGTCTCCTGACTAACCTATCTACACTGGATTTACTTACAGATATCCTGCCAAAATGTCTCATTTATTTTTGTAATAAGGCTTGGCCCCAATATCTATTGGACAATGATTCTCATTGGCCTGAGGATGGGACTTTTGATTTTAATATCCTTACAGACCTCCGCAACTTTTGCCAGAGGAACAACAAATGGGACGAGATTCCTTATGTCCAGGCTTTTTTTCTTCTGTGCTCCTGCCCTTCTCTCTGCACTTCCTGCTCTACGGCCCAGGTTCTTCTAGCCAAAGAAAGCCCGAAGCCCTCGCTCCTGGACAAGCAGTCCGATGAAACTTCCTCCTTTTCTGACCCCCTCAATTCCTCTTCCTTTAGATGACCAGGGCCTCCATCATATTTAGGGAAACTATTCACTTCTCCCCCACTCTACTCCCCTCTCCCTCCGGCGGCACTCCAGTCACCATCTTGTCCTTCTCTTTCCCCTTTTGCTCTAGCAGCTCTCCAGCCGCCATCTTGTCCTTCTCTTCCTCCTTCTACTCCAGCCGCACTCCAGGTGCCACCGTGCCCTCTTCCCCCTTCACCAGTTCCTCTGCCACTGCCTGGTCCTTCACCATCCCCGACAGCCTTTGCCATCCTCACCTATGAGCTCCCATACCCACTCAAAGAGTGCTTTACTCTGTCCTCTCAGGGAAGTTGCAGGACCTGAAGGGTTAATTCAAGTACACACTCCCTTCTCCCTGGCTGATCTCTCTCAAATCGAGAAATGGTTGGGCTCCTTCTCCAATGATCCAATTACCTATACTAAAGAATTCCAATATCTGGCTAATGCTTATGACCTTACCTGGCATGACATTCATATAATCTGCTCTTCTTCACTAACTACAGATGAAATGGACTGCATTTTCGATGCAGCCAGGGCTCATGCTAACCAGGTGCATATAACTGATCACACCATGCCGGTAGGGGCCGAGGCAGTACCAGATCAAGAGCCAGGGTGGGACTATCAGGTCGACACGCCAGCGGGGAAAAAACAGACAGACTAGGTGAGACAAGATGCTTACGTGCCTCACAGCTGGCATGCAAAGGGCTTCCTATAGAGTTGTAAACTTTCATAAGCTAAGGGAGGTTACTCAGGGTCCTGAGGAAAATCCTGCCACTTTTCTAAACCAGCTCATAGAAGCCTTCTCCCAATATACCCGCCTAGACTCTGACTTGGAGGCTGGTAAAACCGTCTTAGCCACACATTTTATATCCCAGTCGGCTCTGGATATAAGGCGCAGACTTAGCAGTTTCGAGGAGAATCGAGGACGGTCCTCAGGCCCCTATTCATGACCTGGTAAACACGGCATTTAAAATTTTTAATACTCGTGATGAGTTGAAGAGAGTGGAAAAGGAGTCCCAGGACCGCCGAAGGGCGGACCTACAAACCCAGTTCCTGGTTGCGGCCCTGCAGCCCACTTCAACTGACAAGAGGCTGGCTACGACTAATCCAGCGCCAGGAAAATGCTTCAAATGTAGCCTCAATGGACACTGGTCCCGCCAGTGCCCCAGTCCTCGACCACCCAAGGGACCATGCCCTCTCTGTGGAAAAAAGGGACATTGGAAAAGTGACTGCCCCTTGGCACCTGGCCATGGAGGGGCCGTCCTTCCAACTGCTGACCCATCACTGGCAGCCCTGGGCCTGGCCACCGATGACTGACGATGTCCAGCCTCAGCGACTCTGATCACCCTTGTCGAGCCCAGGGTAACAATCAAGGTAGTGGGTAAGTCCACATCCTTTTTGGTGGACACGGGGGCTACCTTCTCCGTCCTTCCCTCTTACTCAGGTCAACTCCTTCTTCCCATGTCACAGTTATGGGCATAGATGGCTTTCCTTCATGCCCCTTAACTACTGGACCACTTACATGTTTAATAGAAGGCTACCCCATTACACACTCTTTCTTAGTAATGCCTTCTTGCCCCAGCTCACTAATGGGGTGGGATCTTCTTACCAAGTTAGGACCCTCGCTTCACTGGATACAAAGGCCTCAAACAAATTTACTATTACCCCTATGTGTGGCCTCCACCTTCACCCAGGGTTCCACTCTTCCCTCACCTCCCCTGCTGCCTCACCTAGTGAACCCAGAAGTATAGGATACCTCAACGCCCCTAATAGCTTCCCATCATAAACCGGTTCTAATCCATCTTAAGGACCCCTCCTCATTCCCATCTCAGCCACAGTTTCCCATCTCTATTACCCATCGAAAGGGACTCCAACCCATCATTAACTGGCTCAAGGGAAAGGGACTCCTCATACCCACTAACTCACCGTATAACACCCCCATTTGGCCTGTCAAGAAACCTGACGGTTCTTATCGTCTGGTCCAGGACCTCGGACTAATTAATGAGGCTGTCATCCCCATCTACCCAGTGGTTCCCAACCCATATACTCTTCTCTCACACATCCCGTCTCACACCACTTATTATTCTGTCCTGGACCTCAAAGATGCCTTCTTTACAATCCTTCTAGACTCTGCCTGTTACAATTTGTTTGCCTTTACCTGGGAAAACCCAGACTCTTCTGCTGCCCAACAACTTACATGGATGGTATTACCTCAGGGGTTTCACAATGGCCCCCATATTTTTGACCAAGCCTTAGCCAGGGACCTAACAGGGTGCAGTCTAACTCCCAGTGTTGTTCTCCAATATGTGGATGACCTATTAATTTGCAGCCCCTCTGAGGAAGCTTCCACAGAGGCAACTGCCACCCTGTTAAATTTTTTGGCTAGTAAAGGATACTGGGTCTCCCCCGCCAAAGCTCAACTCTCTTCCTCAACCGTCACCTACCTGGGGCTCCTACATCATTATCACCACCTACCTTCCTCACCAGATTCCTATAGCCAACCTGTCCCCCCTCTTGACTATGACAGTTCCGGCCTATAACCCCGCACTGCCCCAATGCAGCAGGAAGTAGCCAGAAAGATCTCAGCACCCTATTATCACAAAAAGGCTGGAATGTTAGGTCGGGGGAACAGGGAAGGTCACCGTGACTCGAGCTGTGCAAAATGTGCCGCCCCTTCTGGACATCACCTGACCCCCTTGCTTAAAAACCGCCCATGCCAAGATCCAGGTGCAAACTCACAACTCCCTACCTTGAGTTCTGTGAGCTCTGCCCAGGAGTACAGGAATAAACTCGCTCACTCTAAGGTTACTTGGTCTACCCTTTCTTTCGCCTCCAAAAACTTTCAACTATCTCAGAATCTCTGAAGGTCACTGGCTGGTAGACTCTGTGCTTCATGGTTCTGCATTCTCTGCTCTCTCAGAATCTCATGGCTTTCTCTCTTGTTCTCTAGCATTTTCCAAAGTGCTTATTCTTTTTTAAAAAAATTTTTTTTAAACATAATAACATACAAAAATGAACATTCTTACCATATGATCATTCCATTCTTGGTATATAATCAATAACTCTCAATATCATCAGATAGTTGTATATTCATCACCATGATCATTTCTTAGAACATTTGCATCAATTCAGAAAAAGAAAAAAGAAAAAAAACCTTATACATCCCATACTTCTTACCTCTCCCTCTCATTAGTTGCTAGTATTTCTATACACCCAATATATTTTAGCCTTTGTTTTCCCTATTTTTTCTATACCCCTTATAACTCCTTTTCATTGATCACTAGCATTTCAATCTACTAAATTTATTTTATTTGTTCCCCCCTATTATTTATTTATTTTTAATCCATATGTTTTACTCATCTGCTGATAAGGTAGCTAAAAGGAGCATCAGACACAGGTTTTCACAATCACACAGTCATATTGTGAAAGCTATATCATTATACAATCATCTTCAAGAAACATGTTGTAGTAGTTAGGTTCAGGTGTCAATGTGGCTAGGTGAAGGTGCCTAGTTCTATTGCTGTGGCTATGAGCCAATGGCATGTGAAGCTCATCTGTTGCTGATTAAATAAATCTGCAGAAGGGTAGGAGGCAAGCCTGCTGCAATGAATTATGTTTGATTTAATTGACTGGTGCTTAAATGAGAGAGCTCAATGCAGCACAGCCCAAGCAGCTCAGCATACCTTATCTCAGCACTTGCAGCTCAGCCCAGGTATTTGGAGATGCAGAAAGGAATCACCTTGGGGAAAGTTGTTGGAACCCAGAGGCCTGGAGAGAAGGCCAGCAGAGATCACCCTGTGCCTTCCCACATAAAAAAGAACCTCAGTTGAAAGTTAGCTGCCTTTCCTCTGAAGAACTATACATTAACTAAATAAATCCCCTTTTACTGAAAGCCAATCCATCTCTGGTGTGTTGCATTCTGGCAGCTAGCAAACTAGAACACATGGCTTCTGGAACACAGCTCTACATTTTCAGGCAGTTTCCTCCAGCCTCTCCATTGCACATTAACTAAAAAGGTGATATCTATTTAATGGTAAGAATAACCTCCAGGATAACCTCTTGACTCTGGAATCTCTCAGCAATTGACACTTTATTTTGTGTCAATTTGCTCTTCCCCCTTTTGGTCGAGAAGTCTTTCTCAATCCCTTGATGCCTAGTCCTAGCTCATTCTAGGATTTCTGTCCCACATTCCCAGGAAGGTCCACACCCATGGGAGTCATGTCCCACGTAGAGAGGGGGGGATGGCAGTGAGTTTGCTTGTCATGTTGGCTGAGAGAGAGAGGCCACATCTGAGCAACAAAAGAAGTTCTCTGGGGGTGACTCTTCGGTCTAATTTTAAGTAGGCTTAGCCTATCTTTTGCAGGGTTAAGTTTCATATGAACAAATCCCAAGATTGAGGGCTTGGCATATTGATTTGGTTGTCCCCAATGCTTGTGAGAATGTCAGGAATTCTCCACATGGGGAAGTTGAATTTTCCCCCTTTCTCACCATTCCCCCAAGGGGACTTTGCAAATACTTTTTTATTCACTGTTCAAATCACTCTGGAATTTATCTGGACATCACTCTGGACAAACCTACAACCTCTCATGCCCTACTCAAGATTCCATGTACTTATGGTGTTCAATTAAACTGTCCACGTGAGTTATATTAGGAAATAACACTAGTCAAAACATAAATTTTGTACCAAATCTTTTTTGCTTTAGTCTCACACATAAGTTAAAATTTTTAAATATGAATTACCATCTATTTTCAACACCCTGCAATATTTACATTCCTTTGTTCTTCCTCATGCAAAAACATTTTTTAATTTATACATTTAGTCACTATCATCATACACTCTAGGCATTCCTAGATTATACCATCTCAGTCTTTATCATCTATCTTCCTTTCTGATTTCATTTGTGCCCCCAGCCCTCCTCCCTCTATCATTCTCACATTCAGCTTCATTAAGCATATTAATATTATTGTATTACAGTTAGGTGGTATTGTGCTATCCGTTTCTGAATTTTTACAATCAGTCCTTTTGTACAATCTGTATCCCTTCACCTCCAACTACCATATCTACCTTATTTCTATCTCCTGATGGTCTCTGTTCTTAGCTGAAATTCTCCAAGATCATCCACTAATGTCAATTCATATCAGTGAGACTATAAAATATTTGTCCGTTTGTTTCTGGCTAATCTCACTCAGTATAATGTCCTCAAGGTCCATCCATGTTGTTACATACTTTCATAACTTCATTCTGTCTTACAGCTGCATAATATTCCATTGTATTTATATACCACAGCTTGTGTAGCCTCTCATCTGTTGATGGAGATTTGGGCTGTTTCCATCTCTTGGCAATTGTAAATAATGCTGCTATAAACATTGGTGTGCAAATGTCCATTTGGGTCCTTGCCTTCATGTTCTCTGAGTAGATACCTATCAATGGTATTTCTGGGTCATGTGGCAATTCTATACTTAGCTTCCTGAGGATCCCCCAAACTGCCTTCCACAGCGGTTGTACCATTTGACATTCCCAGCAACAGTGGATAAGTGTGCCTCTTTCTCCACATTCTCTCTAGCACTTCTCATTTTCTGTTTTATTGATAATGACCATTCTGGTGGGTGTGAGATAATAACTCGTTGTGGTTTTGATTTGCATTTCCCTAATAGCCAAGAAAATTGAACATCTTCTCTTGTGCCTTTTGGCCATTTGTATTTCCTCTTCTGAGAGGTGTCTGTTCATGTCTTTTGCCCATTTTGTAATTGGGTTGTTTGTCTTTTTGTTGTTGCGTTGAACAATCTCTTTATATATTCTGGATACTAGACCTTTATCTGATATATTGTTTCCAGATATTGTCACCCATTGTGTAGGCTATTTTTTACTTTCTTGACAAAGTTCTTTGATGCACAAAAGTGTTTAATTTTGAGGAGTTCCTGTTTCTTTCTTTCTTTCTTCAATGCTAATGCTCTGGGTGTAAAATCTAGGAAACCACCCCCTATTATATAGTTTAAAAGATATTTCCCTACATTTTATCCTAAAAGTTTTATGGTCTTAGATCTAATGTTTAGGTCTTTGATCCATTTTGAGTTAATTTTTGTATAGGGTGTGCGATATGGATCCTCTTTCATTATTTTGCATGTGGATATCCAATTCTCTAAGCACCTTTTATTGAAGAGACTGTTTTGTCCCAGGTGAGTTGGCTTGATAGCCTTATCAAAGATCAATCATCCATAGATGAGATGGTCTATATCTGAACACTCCACTCAATTCCATTGGTCAGTATATCTATTTTTATGCCAGTACCATGCTGTTTTGATCACTGTACCTTCATAATACACCTTAAAGTCAGGTAGTGTGTGACCTCCGACTCTATTTTTCTTTCTCAGGATATTTTCAGCTATTCTGGGCACCCTGCCCTTCCAGATAAACTTGGTTATTGGGTTTTCTTTTCTGAAAAATAAGTTTTGGGGTTTTAATTGCTATTGCATTGAATCTGTTCTCATGGTCAGTTTCATGTGTCAACTTGGCCAAGCAGTAGTACCTTTTCATCTGGTTGGGCACGTACTGGCCTGTCTGTTGCAATGAGGACATTTCATAGAATTAAATCACGATCATGTCAGCTGCATCCACAGCTGATTCCGTTTGTAATCAGCCAAGGTGTGTGTCCTTTACAATGAGTGATGCTTAATCTAATGACTGGAAGCATTTTAAGGAGGATTCAGAAGAGACAGGCTCTCTTCCTGCTTTGGCTGGGGAGCCTCTCCTGTGGAGTTAATCCAGACCCTCCATTGGAATTGTTGGCTTCACAGTCTGCCCTGCACATTTTGGACTCTGCATTCCCACATCATGTGAGACACTTTTATAAATTTTGTATTTGTGAGTGTTCCCTGTTGATTCTGTTTCTCTAGAGAACCCTAACTAATACATCTCTAAATCAATTTAGGTAGAATTCACATCTTAACTATATTTAGTCTTCCAATTCACGAACATGCTATCTCCTTCCATTTATTTAGGTCTTCCTTGATTTCTTTTAGCAATTTCTTGTACTTTTCTTTGTATAGGTCTTTTGTATCAGTTAAATTTATTCCTAAATATTTTATTCTTTTATTTGTAATTGTAAATGGAATTTTTTCTTGATTTCCCCCGCAGATTGTTCATTACTAGTGTACAGAAACACTACAGATTTTTGAGTGTTGATCTTGTAACCTGCCACTTTGTTGTGCTCATTTATTAGCTTTAGTAGTTTTGCTGTGGATTTTTCAGGGTTTTCGACATATAGTATCATATCATCTCCAAACACTGAGAGTTTTACTTCTTCCTTTCCAATTTTGATGCCTTATATTTCTTTTTCTTGTCTAATTGCTCTGACTGGAACTTCCAACACAATGTTGAATAACAATGGTGATAGTAGACATTCTTGTCTTGTTCCTGACCTTAGAGGGAAAGCTTTCAGTTTTTTCCCATTGAGGGTGATGTTAGCTGTGAGTTTTTCATATATTCCCTTTATCATGTTGAGGAAGTTCCCTTTTATTCCTATCCTTTGAAGTATTTTCAACAAGAAAGAATGTTGAATTTTGTCAAATGCCTTTTCTGCATCAATCAAGATGATCACGTGGTTTTTCTGCTTTGATTTGTTGATATGATGTATCCTGTTAATTGATTTTCTTATGTTGAATCATCCTTGCATATCTGGGATGAATCCTTCTTGGTCATGGTGTATAATTCTTTTAATGTGGTGCTGGATTTGATTTGAAAGAATTTTGTTAAGGATTTTTGCACCTATATACATTAGAGAGATTGGTCTGTAATTTTCTTTTCTTATAATATCCTTGTCTAGCTTTGGTATGAGGGTGATGTTGGCTTCAAACAATGAGTTAGGTAGCCTTTGCTGCTCTTCAATTTCTTTGAAGAGTTTGAGCAGGATTGGTACTAATTCTTTATTGAATGTTTGGTGGAATTCGCATGTGAAGCCATCTGGTCCTGGACTTTTCTTTTTGCAGAGCTTCTTAATGACTAATTCAATTTCTTTACTTGTGATTGGTTTGTTGATGCCATCTATTTCTTCTCGAGTTAATGTTTGTTGCTCATGCCTATTCTAATTTGCTAGCTGCTGGAATGTACTATACCAGAAACAGAATGGCTTTTAAAAAGAGGAATTTAATAGATTGCTAGTTTACAGTTCTAAGGCTGAGAAAATGTCCCAGTTAAGACAAGTCTATAGAAATTTCCTATCTAAAGCATCCAGGGAAAGATACCTTAATTCAGGAAGGTCGATGAAGTTCAGGATTTCTCTCTCAAGTGGAAGGGCACGTGGCAAACACAGTTTTGCTCTCATGTGGAAGGGCACATGGTGAATGCAGCACCATCTGCTAGCTTTTTCTCTTTGCTTCCTGTTTCATGAATCTCCCCAGGAGGCATTTTCCTTCTTCATTTCCAAAGGGTGGCTGGCTGGTGGACTCTGATTCTCATGGCTATGTCTTTCTGCTCTGCTCTCTCTGAATCTCTTTCTTTCTCCAAAATGTTTCCTCTTTTACAGGACTCCAGAAACTAATCAAGACCCACCCAAATGGATGGAGATATGCCTCCAGCTAATCCAGTTTAATAACCACTCTTGATTAAGTCACATCTACGGTGAGATGATCTAATTACAGGTTCAAATGTACAGTACTGAATAGGGATTAGAAGAAACACTGCCTTTACAAAATGGGATTAGGATTAAAATATGTTTTTTCAAGGGTACATACGTCATTTCAAACCAGCACAATATCTTTCTAGGAAGTTGTCCATTTCATTTACACTGCATAGTTTATTAGCATAAAGTTCATAGTATCCTCTCATTACCTCTTCTTTTTCTGCAGGGTCATTGGTTATGCCTCCTCTTCCTTTTCTGGTTTTATTTATTTGCATCCTCTTTCTTTTTTCTCAACCTTCCTAAGGGTCCATCAACCTCATTGATTTTCTCATAAAACCAACTTCTGGTTTTGTTGATTTTCTCAATTGTTTTCATGTTCTCAATTCCATTTATTTCTGCTCTGATCTTCATTATTTCTTTCCTTTTGCTTGCTTTGGGGTTAGTTTGCTGTTTTTTCTCTAGTTCTTCCAGGTGGACAGTTAATTCCTCCATTTTTACTCTTTCTTCTTTTTTGATATAGGTTTTTAGGGCAATAAATTTCCCTCTTAGCACTGCCTTTGTTGCATCCTATAAATTTTGATATGTTGTGTTTTTGTTTTCATTTGCCTTGAGATATTTACTGATTTCTCTTGTAATTTCTTCCCTGACTCACTGGTTGTTTAAGAGTGTGTTGTTGAGCCTCCATATATTTGTGAATTTTCTGGCACTCTGCCTTTTATTGATTTCCAACTTCATTCCTTTATGATCTGAGAAAGTGTTTTGTATTATTTCAATCTTTTAAAATTTATTGAAACTTGCTTTGTGATCCAGCATATGATATATCCTTGAGAATGATCCATGAGCACTTGAGAAAAAGGTATATCCTGCTGTTGTGGTGTGTAATATTCTATAAATGTCTGTTAAGTCTAGCTTATTCATTGTATTATTCAAATTCTCTGTTTCTTTATTGAACCTCTGTTTAGATGTTCTGTCCATTGATGAACGCGGGGAACTGAAGTCTCCAACTATTATGGTAGATGTGTCTATTTCTCTTTTCAGTGTTTGCCTCATGTATTTTGAAGCACTCTAGCTCAGTGCATAAATATTTATGATTGTTATGTCTTCATGTTGAATCGTTTCTTTTATTAATACATAGTGTCCTTCTTTGCCTCTCTTAATTGTTTTACATTTGAAATCTAATTTGTTGGGTATTAGTATAGCTACTCCTGCTGTTTCTGATTGTTGTTTTCATGAAATATCTTTTCCCAACCTTTCACTTTCAACCTATGTTTATCCCTGGGTCTAAGATGCATTTCCTGTAGACAACATATCAATGGGTCCTGTTTTTTAATCCATTCTGCCAGTCTATGTCTTTGATTAGGGAGTTTAATTCACTAACATTTAGTATTATCACTGTAAGGGCAGTACTTTTTTCTGCCATTTTGCCTTTTGGATTTTATATGTCATATCTAATTTTCCTTCTTTTTATGTTTACTGATAGTTTTCATTTCTACACTCTTCTCCACACCTCTCTCTCTCCTGTCTTTTCCTATCTCTCTTTAGTGCTCCCTTTGGTATTTCTTGCAGAGCTGGTCTCTTGGTCACAAATTCTCTCAGTGAGTTTTTGCCTGAAAATGTTTTTAGTGTCCCCCTCATTTTTGAAGGACAATTTTTCTGGGTATAGTGTTCTTGGTTGGCAGTTTTTATCTTTTAGTTTCTTAAATATATCATCCCACTATCTTCTTGCCTCATTGATTTCTGCTGAGAAATCTACACACAGTCTTATTGGGCTTCCCTTGTATGTGATGGATTGTTTTTCTCTTGCTGCTTTCAAGTATTTCTGTCTTTCTCTTTGACATCTGATATACTGATTAGTGTCTTGGAGTATGTCTATTTGGATCTATTCTGTTTTGGGTACACTGCACTTCTTGGATCTGTAATTTTAAGTCTTTCATAAGAGTTGGGAAATTTTCAGTGATGATTTCCTCCATTAGTTTTTCTCGTCCTCTTCCCTTCTCTTTTCCCTCTGGGACACCCACCACATATATATTCATGTGCTTCATGTTGTCCTTCAGTTCCCTGAGATCCTGCTCATAGTTTTCCATTCTTTTCCCTATATTTTCTTTTCTTGTCAGCTTTCATATGTCCCATCCTCCAGTTCACTACTCCTATCTTCTGCCTCTTGAAATCTAACATTGTAGGTTTCCGTTATTTTTTTCCTTCTCTTCTACTGTGCCTTTCATTCCCATAAGTTCTGTAATTTTTTTTCAAACTTTCAATTTCTTCTTTTTGTTCATTTCTTACCTTCTTTATATCCTCCCTCAATTTGTTGATTTGATTTTTGATGAGGTTTTCCAAGTCTGTCTGGACATTCTGAATTAATTGTTTCAACTCCTGTATCTCATTTGAATTGTTGGTTTGTTCCTTTGACTGGGCCATATCTTCAATTTTCCTAGTCTGATTCTTAATTTTTTCTGGTGTCTAGGCATTTAATTTCCTTAATTAGTTCATTCTGGAGATTGTTTTCATTTTTTTTTACCTAGGATATTCTTGCTGAATGACTTTGTTGTCTATCTGTTCTTTGACATTCAGTTCAGCTAATTCTAGACCTTTAGCTTAGGTTTTGTTTAACAGATCAGAATTTTTCAGTTCTTATTTTCTTGTTTCTTGCCCTGCCTGTATGGTGCCTTTTTTTTTCCTGTTAGGTGGGTCTATTTAGGTATTATAGACCTCAGCCAGATTTTCCCAGACCAAACTGGCCTCCTCTCAGAAGGAAAAAGTCACCTCTTGTCAGTTTTCCCAGAGGGTGAGATCCAGCACGTTGAAAGACTTTCCTATGAAGCCTCTTGACTCTGTGTTTTTCCTATCCTCCCCAGTATGTGGTGCTTGTCTGCATGTGGGTCTCACCAGCATAGAGTTATGTGGTACCTTTAACTTCAGCAGACTCCCCTGCTGGGGGCAAGGTTGAGACAGAAGAGTGGTTGTAGGCTGGCTTTAATTGCTTCAGTTTTCCAGACCATGAGGTGCAAATTCCTTAAGGGAGTTATTCCACCTGAGCAGGAGCCCACCCCTCTCCTGGGGAAGGCACATCCTCCAGACAAACTTTCAAATAAGCTTAATTCTGCCCATGCCTGGGGCGGTTGGAGCCTGAGAAGCCCTGCAGTTGTATCCAAAGAGCAGTCAAGCCATAGAAACCCAGCCACTAAAAAGAAAAAGAAATATTGTTTTCAGAGCAGTATCCTCATTCCTCGGGTTTGCCAATCAAGAGCTTAAGCTGATATGCTGCTTTGTGTAGCTTCAAGTCCTATGTGCTCCCTCCTTTCCTTCAGGACCCAGACCCTTTCAAGTATTATGTGCTATCTGATCCAAAAAACCTCTTTTTTTTTTCTTTTTTCTTTTTCTGTCAACCCTGCCCCTTCTGTGCCGGGACAAAACCCAGCAACCTCCACTTTTACTGGAGGTTCAGTTCAGCTGGGAGCCTATTTTTATTAGTCAGAATTTGTTAATTAATTCCACAATTGGAGCTTGGTTGTGTTTAACCTCTGCTGCTAGTAAAGTCTCTTCCCTATTTCCTCTGGGAAGCAATCTGTGGAAGAGGGGCACCAGCTACTGTGGCTTGGGGAACTGGGTGGGCTCACAGCCAGTCCAGCTTGTCCAGACTAGGGTACACTGTGTGCCCAGTCACTGACGTGGCCCCAGAAGTTGTTCTGTCCTGTTCCTGGCTACTTACTAGCTTCCCTGGAAGACAAACTAAATCCCACTCCTCACTAAGCCGCCATATTGGCTCCTCCTCTAAAGTGCTTATTCTTTGAAGAATTCCAGTAAAACCAATCAAGACCCACCTGGAATGGGTGGAGACATGTCTCCACCTAATCAAATTTAATACCCACACTTGATTGAGTCACATATCCATTGAGATAAGCGAATTAAAATTTCCAATATACAGTACTGAATAGGGATTAGAAGAAACCGTTGTTCCCACAAGGTTGGTTAAGATTAAAACATGACTTTTCTAGGGTACATAAGCCTTTTCAAACTAGCACACTCCTCCCACTTTCAAAACGGTGGTTCTTTACCCACCAAGGAACCTAGTTGCCATTAAATCCTTGTCCTCAGGTCTGTTTCTGGGTTCTCTAAGGCAACTTTTTTTGATTCCACATTGCCTGGAATCACTTCAAAAATAATCCAAGTGCTAATGAGCTAAGGGGGAAAATTATAATGAATGTATTAAGATTCAGGAAGTCCCCCTGTCAATATCAGTGAGTCAAGTGTTTTGAGATTAAATAGTTGAAAGAGATCCTTTTTATTTTAACTATTTTTTCACTAATAAAACTTTTTGTCACCATTTATAATTTCTGATCTGTAAATAGATTATTGGACTGGGGACTCATATCCATCAATTCATTCAACTTTAACCATGTTTTTCAGAATACTGTCTTCACCATCATGTTCCTTTACTTTTTTCTTCCTTATTAGAGAAGTTGTGGGTTTACTTTTGCTTTCATTACTTTTTCCCAATTCAAACTTGTGCTTCCTTAGCATTTTAATTTTTCTAGCAAACACGTCATGAAGAAGATAAATAGATTGGCTAGCCTCTTTTAAAGCATTTCCCAGTGTTGCCTGGAATCATTTCACTGACTACTTTCTTTTGAATCATTTTCTGTACCTCTCTGGATATGATTCCTACCATCTTCCAGATTTGACAGACTTGTAGGTGTTGAGTATAAGAGGTCCTCTGAATCTGATTTTACTTTTTTGTGCACAGAAAAATCCACTGTGTTAAGCAGAATAATGCCCCCAAAAGACGTCCACGTCCTAAATCTCCAGAGCCTGTGAATGTGAACTTACACAGCGAAGAGGTCTTTGCAGATGTGATGAAGTTAAGGATCATGAGATGAAGAGTTTATCCTGCATTATCTGTGTGATCCCATTGTGATCACAAGGGTTCTTATAAGAGGGAGGTAGGAGGGTCAGAGTTAGAGGAGATGTGATGATAGAAGCAGAGGTCAGAGTGTTGTGAAGAAGGGGTCTTAAGCCATAGATGGAAAGGACAAGGAAATAAATTCCCCCACCCCCAGCCTACAGAAGAAATGCAGCCTTGTTGACACATTAATTTTAGCCAAATAAAACCTGATTCAGACTTCTGATCTCCAGAGCTGTATGTAAGAAAATAAGCTTGTGTTGTCTTAAACCACTAAGTTTGTGGTAGTTTGTTATGCAGAAATAGGGAACATACACAGACCCAGAACAGATGAAGCAAATAATCATCCGTAGTTTTAAAGTCACATTGACTTCAGTCATGGTCTGCTATTTTTTGACCATAGAACACATTTTGTAGCAGGTAAGACCCATTCCAAGGTAGTTAGTTGGGCAGGGTTTTGTTTTTGTTTTTGTTTTTTCATATTGTTACTGAGAAATATCCATACATATACAGTCCAACCTTATCACACAATCAATGGCTCACAATATCATCAGATAGTTGTATATTCTTTACCATGATCATTTTCAGAACATTTTCATCACTCCAATAAAAAATAAAAGAAGAAAAAAAGCTCACAATCCCACATCTCTTACCCCTTTCTCTCATTGACTCACAGTATTTCAATTCTACACATTTTTTACCCTTTTTTATCCCCCCTATTATTTATTTATTTATTTTTTACTCATCTGTCCATACCCTGGATAAAAGAAACATCAGACACAAGGTTTTCACAATTACACAGTCACATTGTAAAAGCTATATGGTTATACAATTGTCTTCAAGTCTACTGAAACACAGTTCAACAGTTTCAGGTACTTCCCTCTAGTCACTCCAATACACCATAAAGTAAAAAGGGATATCTATATAATATTAAGGATAACTTCCCAAGTTGGCTTAGAGAGAGGGTGGCCAGGCAGTATTTGACCTGACCATTTTCAATAACTAGCTTGAATGTTCTAAATGCCATTTAATCTTTCTACAGCAAGGCTCATGTGATAAACATGGCCCTAGAGACCTTCAGATGCTATTTTGTTTCCTTGAGTTCTGTGACTAATATTCTTATATTGAACATAGCTGATGGTTTCGTGTTACATCAATCTTGGAAAATGGATCAACCATTTTGTTCTTGACTTTTTTTTTTTGGCTACCATTTGTTGAGTGCTTGTTCTTGTTGACCACCCCAAAAAGATATGTTAAAATCCTAGTCCCTATTACCTCCAAATGTGACATAATTTGGAAATGTGCAGATGTGATTAGTTAAGATGAGTTCATATTGAATTAGGATGGGCCTTTAATCCAATATGACTGATGTCCTTATAAGAAAAGAGAGGACAGACACAGAGAAAAGATGGAGGAGAAGAAATTGGAGTTATGCTGCTACAAGCAAAGAATGCCTGGGGTGACCAGAAGCTAGAAGAGGCAAGGGAGGATCCCCCCCTAAAGGCCCCAGATGGAGTATGGGTATGATGATATTTTGGGTCTGGACTTCTAGCTTCCAGAATGGTGAAAGAGTTGTATTAAGCCATGCAGTTTGTGGTACATTGCCATGGCAGCCCTAGTAAAATAAGGCACTGCTGCTGAGCCATCTGCAACCTCAACCAGATACTCTGAACAGACAGATCTGTACTGGGGTGGTGCTGCACCCCAAACCTTGGTCTCTGATAGCAATAGGCTCTCTGCCAAGAAACTGTCTGGTCCTATTCCATACTTGATGCTGGTCTTCACTCCCCAGTGGAAGTGCACCAGTTTACATACTTACAAACAATACACAAGGGTTTCAATTTTTTCACATCCCCACCAACACGATATTTTCTATTTTTAAAAATAATGATTCTCCCAGTAGGTGTAAAGTGGTGTCTCTATGTTTTTTTCTCATTGTGGTTTTGATTTTCATTTCCCTAATGAGTAATGATCTTGAGCATCTTTTCATGTGCTTATTTGCCACTGTATATCATCATTAGAGAAATGTCTATTCAGTCCTTTAACAATTTTAAAAATTGAAAATTTTTTTTGTTGATTTGAAGGAGTTCTTTATCTATTCTGGATATTAAACCCTTATCAGACATGATTTGCAGCTATTTTCTCCCATTCTTTAGGTTGACTTTACAGTTTCTTGATAATATTCTTTGATGCACAAACGAATTTTATTTTGATGAAGTCTAATTTACTTTACTTTGGTTGCTCATACTTTGATGTCTTATCTAAGAATTTGTTGCCAAACTAAGGTCATGAAGAGTCCCCACTGTGTTTTTCTCTAACGGTGTTATGGTTTTAGGTTTTGTGCTTATATCATTGATCCATTTTGAATTAATTTAAATATATGACATGAGGTAGTGTCCAAGTCCATTCTTTGACATGGAAAAATCTAGATTTCCAAACATCATTTTTTGAAGAGACTATTCTTTCCCTATTGAATGGACTTGCTACCCTTGTCAAAAATCAATTGATCATGAATGCATGGATTTATTTCTTACTACTCGATTCTATTCCATTGGTTACAAATGTCCTTATACCAGAACCACACTGTTTTGATTACTATAGCTTTGAAGTAAGTTTGATATTGGGACATGCCAGTCCTCCCACTTGATTCTTCATATTCAAGGTTGTTTTGACTGTTCACCCTGCCCCCACCTAATTCTATATGAATTTTAGGATTGGATTTTCCATTTCTAAAAGAAAAAAGACTTAGAATTTTATTAGGGATTGTATTGACTCTATATATCACTTTGGGTGGTATTGACATCTTAATAATGTTAAATCTTCAAATCCATGAACATGGGATGGCTTTCTTTTTCTATGTGTCTCCTTTAATTTCTTTCAGCAATATAGTTTATAGCGAATCTTTCACCTCCCTGATAACATTTATTCCTAGATATTGTATTCTTGTGGGTGCTATTGCAAGTGCAATTATTTTCTTAATTTTCTTTTTGGATTGTTTATTGCTGGTATTGATAAACACAACTGAATTTTTCGCTTTGATCTTGTACCCCATAATTTTGCTGAATTTGTTAGCCCTAAGAGTTTATTGTAATTTATTTGGGATATGCTATGTAAAAGGTCATGTCGTCTGCAAATAGGGATATTTTTATGTCTTCCTTTCCAGTGTGGATGCCTTTAATTTCTTTTATTTGCCTAATTGCTCTGGCTAGAACTTCCAATACTATGTTGAATAGTAGTGGTAAAGTCAGGCAACCTTGTACCCGATCTTAGGGGGGAAGCTTTCAGTCTTTCACTATTGAATATGATTTTAGTAGTGCGTTTTTCATAAATGCCCTTTATAAGGTTGGAGAAGGTCCATTATATTCTTAGTATTCTGACTATTTTAAAATCAATAAATGGTACAGGATTTGTCAAGTGCCTTTTTTTCATCAATTGAGATAATCAAGTAGTTTTTTTTTAACTTCTGTTAATATAGCATATTTTATTGATTGAATTTCTTATGTTGAACCACACTTATATTCTTGGGATAAATCCCATTTTGTCATGGTGTATAATCCTTTTAATGTGCTGATGGATTTGGTTTGCTATAAATTTGCTGAGGATTTATACACCCATATTCATAAGGGATATTTGTTGTAATTTTATTCTCTTGTGATATCTTTATCTATGAGGCCAGCAACTCATAGAATGAGTTAGAAAGTTTCCCTCCTCTTCAACTTTTTTTTGGAAAAGCTTGAGAAATATGGTGTTAATCTTGAAATTTATGGTAGAATTCTCCAATGATGCCATTAGGCCTGGACATTGTTTTTGTTGGGAGGTATTTTTATTTTTATTATTGATTCAATATCTTTACTTGTTATAATTATGTTGAAATATTCTAATACTTCCTTTTTGGTATTTCTAAATTAGAAAAGCTGTGGGTTTACAAAACAATATTTCATAGAATAAAGGATTCCTATATACCACCTTATAATTAACAACTTGAATTAGTGTGGGACATTTGTTATAACTGATGAAAGTATATTTTTAAATTATATTATTAAATATAGTTCATGGTTTAACTTAGGGTTCAGTGTTTGCGCTGTATGGTTCTATGGATATTTTTTCCCAAATTTATGTCTAGTAATGTATACACATCCTAAAATTTCCCCTTTTAGCCACATTCAAATAAATAATTCAGTGTCATTAATTACACTCACAATATTGTGCTACCACCATCCATTATTAAAACTTTTCCATGGCCCAAAATAGAAATTCTGTACATTTTAAGCTTTAACTCCCCATTCCCTATCAGCACTCTGTCCCCTGGTATACTATTATCTAGATTCTGGCTCTATGAGTTTGCTTATTCTAATTACTTTCATATCCTTAAGGTCATACAATATTTGTCCCTCTGGCTTATTTCACTCAACATAATGTATTCAAGGTTCATTCATGTTGTTACATATATCAGGACTTCCTTCTTTTTTTATGTCTGAATGACATCCCATTTTGAGTATATACTACATTGTGTTTATACATGCATCACTTGATGGGCACTTGAGTTGCTTTCACCTTTTGGCAATTGTGAATAATGCTGCTGTGAACAACAGTGTGTAAGTATCTGTTTGAGTCTCTTCCCTCAATTCCTTTGGGTATATACCTAGAAGGTGGATTGCAACATCATATGGTAATTATATACTTAACTTTCTAAGGAAATGATAAACTGTCTTCTGTAGCTGCTGTGCTATTTTAAATTCCCACCGACAATGAATGTGAGGTCCTACTTCTCTACATCCTCTCTGTGTTAGTCTGCCAAAGCTGCCAGAATGCAACACATTGGAGATGGATCAGCTTTTAATAAGAGGATTTATTTAGTTAAAAATTTACAGTTCTTCAGAAGAAAGGCAGCTAACTTTCATTTGAAGTTCTCTCTTACATGGAAAGACACATGATGACTTCTGTTGGCCTTCTCTTCTGGCTTCTGGGCTCCAGCAGCTTTTCCCGGGGCAATGTCTTCCTGCATCTCCAAATGTCAGGGCTGAGCTGGGAGTGCTGAGATGAGGTATGCTGAGCTGCTGAGCTCTCTTCTGATCATAAAACTCATTCATTGTGGAAAGCACTCCCCTTAGCCTACCACAAATGTAATCAGCTATAGATGAATTTCACATACTGATGATTTAAGACAACAGAAACAGAACAATGGGGCATCATCACCTGGCCAAGTTGACACCTGAACTTAACTACCACACTCTCCAACACTTGTAATTTTCTGTTTTTATTTTTATTAGTAGCCATTCAAGTGGGCGGAAAATGGTATCTCACTGTGGTTTTGATTTGCATTCCCCTAATGACTAATGATGTTGGGCATCTTCTCACATTCTTTTTTGGTCATTTATATATATAGCTTTTACAGTGTGGCTGTGTGATATATATATATATTTTTTTTTTTTTGAGAAATGTCTGTTCAATTCTTTTACCCATTTTTACATTGGGTTCTTGGTCTTTTTGTTCATGAGTTGAAGTATTTTTTTTATATATTCTGAATATTAAACCCTTATCAAATATGTTTCCAAATATTTTCTCCCACTGTGTAGGTTGTCATTTTACTTTCAAGATAAAGTCCTTTGATGCACAAAAGTTTTTAATTTTAATTTCAAAAAAGAAAAAATGTATCTATTTTTTCTTTTGTTGTTTATGCTTTGGGTGTAAAATCTTAAAAACTACTGCCTAACACAATGTCCTGATGATGCTTCCCTATTTTTTCTTCTAGGAATTTGATAGTTCTAGCTCTTATATTGAGGCCCTTGATCAATTTTGAGTTGATTTTTGTATATGATGTGAGGTAAGGGACCACCTTCATTCTGTTGTAAATGGAGATTCAGTTTTCCCAGCAGCAATTATTGAAAAAACTATTCTTTTCCAATTGGGTGCTTTTTGCCTTGTCAAAATCAGTGGGCCATAAATGAGAGGTTTGATTTCTAGCTTTCAATTCAATTCTATTGGTTTATATGTCTGTACTTGTGCCAGTACCATGCTATTTTGATTAATGTTGCATTGTAATAAGGTTTATCAGAAAGTATGAGTCTTCCAATTTCATTCTTTTTTTTTTTTTTAAGATATTTTAGCTATTTGAGTCCCCATATCCTTTTGTATAAATTGGATGTTTGGTTTTTCCATTTCTGCAAAGATTGTTGGAATTTTTATAGGGATTGCATTGAATCTAAAAATTGCTTTGTGTAGTACTGACATCTTAAAAATATTTTTATTAAGATATCTTCATGCAATATACAGTCCATCCAAAGTATAAAATCAATGGCTTACAATATCATCACATAATTGTATATTCACCATCATGATCATTTTTAGAACATTTGGATCACTTCAGAAAAGGAAATAAAGAGAACAAAGAAAAAATACATCCCATAACCCTACCCTTCCCTCTCACTGACCACTAGCATTGCAATCTACCCCATTTTTTTTTACCCCTATTCCCACCACCATAATTTATTTATTTTTGTCCTTATATTTTACTCATCTGTCTATAGCCTGGATAAAGGGAACATTGGTCACTTTTTCTCTTTTATGAAAACAAGAATTTCACAATCACACAATCACACTGTAAAAGCTATATAGTTATACAATCATCTTCAAAAATCAAGGCTACTGGAATACAGTTCAACAGGTTCAGGTCTTCCTTCTAGCCATTCCAATGCACCATAAACTATAAAGGGATATCTATGTAATGCATAAGAATAATTTCCAGGGTAACCTCTCAATTCTGCTTGAAATCTCTCAGTGACTGAAACTTTATTTCCTCTCATTTCTCTCTTTCCCCTTTTGGTCAAGAAGGGTTTCTCAATCTCATGATGCCAGGTCCTGGCTCATCCCCAGGAGTCATATCCCATATTGCAAGGGAGATTTACACTCCTGGTGGTCATATCCTTTGTTGCAGGGAGGGCAGTGAGTTCACCTGCCTGGTTGGCTTAGAGAGAGAGAGGCCACATCTAAGCAACAAAAGAGGTTTTCTGGATGTGACTCATAGGCATAATCATAAGTAGGCTTAGCTTTCCTTTGCAAGAATAAGCCTCATATGGTTTATCCCAAGATTGAGGGCTCAGCCAATTAAATTGGTTGGCTCCAGTGCTTCTGAAAATATCAGGGATTCCCGAGATGGGGAAGTTTGGTATTTCCTCCTTTCATCCAGTCCTCCAGGGAGCTTTATAAATACATCTATATTTTCTGCCCAAATTGCTCAGATGTATTGGGGCATCACACTGATTTGTACAGACCAAGAAGATCTCGCTCCTTATTTAAGATTCCATGTAATTTTGGTGTTTGAATAAACTGGTACATCTCTCCAGATTTTCTGCAGACTTATATCTCTCTGTTTATTTTTAAATGGTTTTACTCACACATTATACAATCCAACCTAAGTGAAAAATCAATGGTTGCCAGTAAAATCACATAGCCATGCCTTTACCATCACAATGTATATGAGGACATTTCCTTTTCTTCCACCAAGACTCTCATTTCCCTACCCCATATCTCCTGCTTATTGACATTTAGCTTTGGCATATTGCCTTTGTTACATTCAACAGAAGCATATTACAGTGTTTCTGTTAACTATAGGCCCTAGTTTGCATTGATTGCATTTTTTCTTGTATGCCATCCCACTTCCAATACTGCAATGTTCACATTTATTTGTTTTCCCTCATGCAAAAACATTCTTGTATTTGTACATTTCATCACCATCATCATCCACACTAGGCATTGCTAAGTTATATGGTATCAGTCTTTATCCTCTATCTTTCCTTCTGGTGTCATGCATGCCCCCCACCCCTTCTCCCTCAACCATACTCACCCTCAGCTTCATTCAGTGTACTTACATTATTGTGCTACCACCAGATAGTACAGTGCAACCCATTTATGGATCTTTACAATCAATCCTGTTGAAAATTCTGTACTCTGTCAGCACCAAATGCCCAAGCTCTACCCTCTTTATATATCCTGATAATCTGTGTTCTTCACTTTAACCCTCAAAGTTCACTCATTAATGTTAGTTCATATTAGTGAGACTATACAGTATTTGTTCTTTTGTTTCTGGCCAATTTCATTCAGCATAATGTCCTCAAGATTCATCCATGTTGTTACATGCTTCATGATTTTATTCTGTCTTATTGCTGAATAATATTTCATCATATGTATATACCACAACTTGTTTAGCCACTCATCCATTGATGGACATTTGGGCTATTTTCATCTCTAGGCAATCATGAATAATACAGCAGTACACATCACTGTGCAAATGTCTGTCTGCATCCTTGCCTTCAGTTCCTCTGTAAATGTACACAGCAATGGATTGCTGTAGCTTATGGCAATTCTATACTTACTTTGTGAGGAACTGTGAAACTGCCTTCCAGAGTGGTTGCACCATCTACATTCCCACCAACAGTGAGTCAGTGTTCTTCTTTCTCTGCATCCTCTCCGCACTTGTTTTCTGTTTTTTTTTTATAATGGCCATTCTAATAGGTTGAGATATCTCATTTTGATTTTGATTTATATTTCCCTAAAAGCCAGTGAAGTTGAGCATCTTTTCATATTCATTTTAGCCATTTGTATTTCCTCTTCTGAAAAGTGTCCATTCATGTCTTTTGCCCATTTTTTAAATTAGGTTGCTTGTCTTTAGTTGTTGAGTTGTAGAGTCTCTTTATATATCTAGGATATTAAACCCTTATTTGATGTATGGTTTCCAAACATTTTCTGCCATTGTGTAGGCTGCTGTTTGACTCTATTGGCAAAGACCTTTGGTACACAAAAGTGTTTAATTTTTAGGAGATCCCATTTATATATTTTGTTTTTCATTGCTCATGCTTTGAGTGTAAGACCTAGCAAAACACCTGCAATCACAAGACCTATCAGATATTTCTGTACATTTTCTTCTAAAAGTTTTATGGTTTTAGCACTAATGCTTAGTTTTTTTATCCATTTTGAGTTAATTTTTGTATAAAGTATATTTTTCCTTTTTTTTTTTTTTTAGCATGGGCAGGCACCGGGTATTGAACCTGGGTCTCTGGCATGGCAGGCGAGAATTCTGCCACTGAGCCACCATTGCACCACCCAGTCCAGTAAACATTTGAAATTTGATAACATGTTTTAAAGCAATATGGACATACCAGTTCTCTTTGTTTATTTTTTTTCCCATTCATTGCTCAAAGTTATTTTCTTAAAAAATGTTTTTTTTTGGTCAATATGGGGAAACATGCTAAAAGACTCTAAGAAAAAAATCTTTGCAACTACCATGAGGAAAGTACATTCAGTTCCCTAACACTGAATATGATTGTTTCTTCCATCTTGATACAATTTAAGCTTTTAAATTTCCACTTTTCTTCAGTAAGAATACAATTCAAATTAAAAACACAGAATCATATTTGCAGAAATCTAGTTAAACTCTTTATTTCTTTTACTCAACTTCCTTTATTTTTCCAATTTCTTCCAGTCTCCATTAAAAAATCAAAATTGAGGAAATTAAATTAATTCAACTAAGAAAATTTTAAAATATCTGAAACCAACAGGAAGATACTTAAAACAGTTTGGCCTGTTGTTACTGTATTATCATTTTACAATTATTTGAAGCACACTTAATGAATATAATTTGATTGGTGTGAATTTATCATTTTGTAGATTGTGTGTGGTAGCCAGCCTCCAAGATGACCCTTGCTGTTCCTTGCCTCCTGGATTTGCATGCTAGAGTAACACCCTCTCACACTAAGTTAGGATTGATATGTAATTGACTAGAAGAATATGGCAAAAGTGATGATGTGTGACTTTTGAGGCTAAATTATAAATCATACTGCACTGTACACCTTACTTGCATTGCTTACTCTGGGGTGAGCTAACTGCCATGCCATGAGGATATTCAAGTAGCCTTATGGAGAGATCCATATGGCAAGGGTCTGAGACCTCCTGCCAACAGCCAGCAAGAAACTCAGGGCTCAGGACAATAGTCATGTCAATGAGCCATATTGTAAGCAGATCCTTAAGCCTCAACACAGCCTTTGAGTGACTGTAGCCCCCAGCAATGCCTTGACTATGAGCTAAGATGATACCCTGATCCCAAATCATCCAGCTAAACCACTAGCAGAATCTTGATCAGAAATTGTGTGAGATAATAGATATTTGTATTTTTAGGTGCTAATTTTTTTTTTACACAGCAGTAGATAATATGAGATGACTGTAAAAGATTAAGTAACAATTATATTTATAAAATTTAGAATTGGAGAATGCATATGATTAAGCTCCTAGGGTTCTGGTAAGTTACAGCAAATATTCAGAAAAGTCAATTCTGAGTCAAACTCTAAGAGGGGTGCCTTGGGGGTTGTAAGAACAATATAATAATTGATTCCTGATTTCAAATTGATAACACAGGATATGCAGATAGGAAATTAATGCAAAGCATTGGAACAATTGGTTTTATTTTGGAAAGACAAATTTATGAAGCAGGTAGCATTCTGCAAGGGAAAATTCAGCATGATCACATGAGTTAGATAAAGTTTCATGAAACAGAATTGGAGTTGTACTAATTTTTGACACATGTTAGATTTATAGAGAAGGAAGAAAAGGAAGGAAGGTATTCTTTAGGGAAACATCATAATCAGAGTTATAATGGTGTGAACAATATGTAAATATAGTATAAACATCATTTTATCTGCAGTTGAGACTCGGACATGGAGAATAAACATCAATACAGATTAATAGAGTAGGATCCTTCATAAAGGACCTGAATGCCAGGCTGAATATTTTTATTTTAATAGCATTCAGGGGACCTGCAAATGATCTTAAACAGTGAATACAACTTGACATTTCCTATGGTTGGGAATGACGCTGACTACTACGAGAGACCCCATTAGATCACTGTACAACCATAATTCTTAGCAATTTCTTACTTATCTTGAGCTGAAATTTGTCTTCTTTAACTTCCACATTTGCTCTGACTGTTGTAGCCCGACAGAATTATGGCATCATAGAATCTTTGGGTTAAAGAGAACTTTCAATCTGATGTAATCCAACCACACATTTGATTCTTATAAATTCACATACCACATGGCCATATATCCTGTGTTTGAATAACTCCTATGATTGGTCTTCAATCAGTTCTGTAAGATTCTGCATTTATCTTCAGATGGTTTTGATAGCTAAAGTGTTTTCCTTTGTATTAAACCTAAATCTGACTTCTCTTGGTTTATACACACAGGCCCCAGGTTGAGATATTTGGGTTACAAAGACAATTTAAATCTGTCTGCTTTTTAATTATTGAAGATGGTAAGCTCCCCTTGCAATTAAGAGGATAGAAAGATTGAATTCTTTCAGTTTTCCTTGTATATTATGCTTTGGGGTATCTTCAATTGTCTGAGGTTTACTTTTCTTGTAAATTCTTTGTTTGATTTTAGTATCAAGGTAATGCTGCCTCATAAAATGTGTTAAGTAGTAACACTTCAGTTGTCTGGAGGAGTTTGTATAGAATTGGCATTATTTCTTCATAAATCTTTGAGAAAATTTACTGAAGAAGCAATCTACCCTTTTTCCTCTAAACATGCCACAGTATATGTACAGTATGATTGAAACGTGATTCTCTAGAGTGAGGTAATGCTCAAATGTAGTTTTTGAAATGCAGAGCAAATCAGTGTCATTGCTTACTTGTTTGGTATTTATATTTCTGTAATTTCAGTCACTTTCAAATATACAATTCAGCAGTGTGATTATACCCACAAACTATTATCAAGATTTTCCATCACTACAAACAGAAACACAAAAGCAACTAAGCATTAACTCCATATTCTCCACCCTGACCCCATCAAGACCCCCATAACCTGAATTCTAATCTGACTATATGAATTTGCATATTCTAATTGTTACACATAAGTGATATCATACGATATTTGTCCTTTGGTGTCTTACTTATTTTGTATAGCATGACATCTTCAAGGTTGTTCATGTTACAGCAAGTATCGGAACATTCTTTTTTATGGCTGAGTAATATTCCATTGCGTGTATATACTGCATATTGTTTATTCATTCTTCCATAGGTGAACATTTGGGCTGCTTCCAGCTTGTGTCAGTTACGAATAATATTGCTTTGTATATTGGTGTGCAAGTATCTTTTTGAGGCCCTGCTTTTAATTATTTGTGGCATATTCCTAAAATGGGGTTACCAGGCAATGTGATAATTTATGGTTAACTTTCTAAAGAAAAACCAAACTGTTGTTCGCAACAGCTACACTGCTTTATATTCCCACCAACAATATACATGGTTTTCTTTTTCTCTATAATCTCATCAACTCTTGTTATTTTCTGTTTTGTTTTGTTTTTAAAATAGTAGTCATTCTAGTGGTGATGAACTGTGGTATCTCATTGTGCTTTTGATTAGTATTTCCCTTAATGGATAATGACATGGAGCTCATTTTATTTGCTCATTGGCCATTGGTATATATTCTTCAGAGAAATATTTATTCATTTAAAAATTAATCTGTTTTCTTTTTGTCATTGACAATGCTTAAGAGATATATGGCTTCCAAATATATTCTCCACTATTTAGATTATCTTTTCACCTTCTTCATAATGTTCTTGATGGACAGAAGTTTTTAATTTTGATGAAGTCCCATTTATCATTTTTTTTCTTTTGTTGCTTGTGGTTTGATGTAAAGTGTTACAAAGCACTGCCAAATACAAGGACATGGAGACATTCCTCCACGTTTTTGTCTAGGAGTTTTATAGACCTGGTATATAGGTCTTTGATCGTTTTGAGTTGATTTTTGTGTATGGTGTGACTTAGTTGTCTTTTTTCATTCTCCTCCATGTAGATATCCAGTTTTCCCAGAACCATTGTTAAGGAGACTATTCTTTTCCTATTGAGTGGACTTCTTATCCTTGTCATAAATCAGATGACCATAGAGGTGAGAGTTTATTTCTGAACTTTCACTTCTTTTCCATTGATCTAAATGTCTGTCCTTGTGCCAGTACCATGTAGTTTTGATTATTAAGTAGCTTTGTAATACATTTTTTACTTGAAAGTTGATGTTCTACAACTTTATTTTTTTTTCTCAAGATGGTTTTGGGACCCCTTACCCTTTCATATGAACTTGATGATTTGCTTTTTCATTTCTGCATAGAAGCCTGCTGGAATTCAATTGGGATTGACTTGACTCTAAATCATTTTCAGTAGAATTGGAATCTTAACCTACTTAGTCTTTCAATACATGAACAAAGAATATCTTTCTATTTATTTAGATCCTCTTTAATTTCTTTCAGCAATATTTTGTAGTGTTCTGAGTACATGCCTTTACATTCTTGGTTTAATTTATTTATAGATATTTGATTATTTTAGTTGCTGTTGTATCTTAAAATTTTTTCTTGCTTTGCCCTAGGACTCAAGAATTTGTGTGCCTCTAGGAATTTGTTCATTTTCATCAAGATACATAATTTCTTAGCCTGCAGTTCTTCACAATATCTTCTTATAATCCTTTTTAATTTATGTGAGGTTGGGAGTAATGTCCACTCTTTCATTTCTAATATTTATTATTTCATGTTTTCTTTTTTTCTTTGTCAGTCAAATATGACTTGTCTATTTTATTTTAGTGATCTTTTCAAACAACCCACTTTTTTTGATTCTCACTATTGTTATTTTTTTAATTGTCTATTTCATTTATTTTTACTTTAATATTTCTTTCCTTCTGCTCATTTGATTTTAGTTCACTCTTCCTTTTTTGGCTCCTCCAGATATGAAGTTAAAGCACTGATTTGAGATCTTTCTTCTTTTTTGTGTAAGCATTTAGAGCTATAAATTTCCCTCTCTGTAATGCTTTTTGCTGTGGCCAATAAGTTTTGGTATGTTGTGTTTTCATAGACATCAAGATATTTCCTAATTTCCCTTGTGATTTCTTCTTTGAAACATTGGTGGTTTAATACTACCTTATTTAATTTCCATAATTTGTGAATTTTCCAGGTACCTCTCTGTTATCGATTTCTAGCTTCATTCCATTAGGTTTGGGAAATATGGTTTAGATATTCTATCCATTATTAAAAGTGGTGCATTGACAACTACTATTTTTAATGTAGAATTCTCCCTCCAAATACGTCAACTTTTGCTTCATATATTTGGGGGCTGTGATATTGTGTGTGTGTGTGTGTGTGTGTGTGAATAAATAATTGTTAGAGCTTCTTGTTGAGCTGACCCCTTTATCAGTATATACTTTGTCCCTCATAACTGTTTTTGACTGTTTTATCTGATATTAGTATAATAAGTAGAATTGACCAATTCTCTTTTGTTATCTATTTCCATGGAATATTTTTTTCATCCTTTCACTTTCAATTTACTTTTGTATTGAATTTAAGATTAGCCTCTTGCAAATAGTATGTATTTTCATCTTTTCTGCCAATCTCTATCTTTTGACTCTGGAGTTTAATCCATTTAAATGTTAAGTAATTACTAATAATGCAGGACTTTCTTCTGCCCTTTTCTATGTGGTTTTTGAAAGTCTTATATTTTGTGTCCTGCAATTCTTCCTTTATGGCCTACTTTCATACATATTTTATCTTTTATGGTGAATCATTTTGAGTCCCTTCTCTTTCCCTTTTGTGTATGTTTTTCAGATTTTTTTTGGACTCCCTTGGGGTTTGTATCAGTTAGGGTTCTCTAGAGAAACAGAATCAACAGGAAATATTCATAAACATAAAATTTATAAAAGTGTCTCATGTAACCATGGGGACATAGAGTCCAAAATCCACAGGACAGATTTTGAAGCTGATGACTCCGATGGAGGGTCTGGATGAATTCCACAGGAGAGGCTCACCAGCTGAAGCAGGAAGAGAGCCTGTCTCTTCTGAATCCTCCTCAAAATGCTTTCAGTCATTAGATTAAACATCACTCATTGTAAAGGACACTCCCCTTGGCTGATTACAAATGGAATCAGCTGTGGATGCAGCTGACGTGATCGTGATTTAATTCTATGAAATGTCCTCATTGCAACAGACAGGCCTGCACTTGCCCAACCAGACAAACAGATACCACCACCTGACCAAGTTGACATATGAACCTGACCATGACAGTCTACCCCTTGTCAACTTGGCAGCTATACTCATCACCTTAAACCATACCTAATTTCTAAATAGAAAACAATAAAAGACACTTTTTTTTCCTCATCTAACAACACTTAACTGTCTTTCATATAATAGGAAACACATTAAGTCTCCCTAACTTAATATCTTTTTTTTTTTAGAAATCATTCCATTCTACATATGCAATCAGTAATTCTTAACATCATCACATAGATGCATGATCATCATTTCTTAGTACATTTGCATCGATTTAGGAAAAGAACTAGCAAAACAACAGAAAAAGATATAGAATGTTAATATAGAGAAAAAAATAAAAATAATAGTAAAAAAAAAGACACAAACAAACAAACAGACAAACAAAAAAAAAACCTATAGCTCAGATGCAGCTTCATTCAGTGTTTTAACATGATTACTTTACAATTAGGTATTATTGTGCTGTCCATTTTTGAGTTTTTGTATCTAGTCCTGTTGCACACTCTGTATCCCTTCAGCTCCAATTACCCATTATCTTACCCTGTTTCTAATTCCTGCTGGTCTCTGTTACCAATGACATATTCCAAGTTTATTCTCGAATGTCGGTTCACATCAGTGGGACCATACAGTATTTGTCCTTTAGTTTTTGGCTAGACTCACTCAGCACAATGTTCTCTAGGTCCATCCATGTTATTACATGCTTCATAAGTTTATTCTGTCTTAAAGCTGCATAATATTCCATCATATGTATATACCACAGTTTGTTTAGCCACTCGTCTGTTGATGGACATTTTGGTTGTTTCCATCTCTTTGCAATTGTAAATAACGTTGCTATAAACATTGGTGTGCAAATGTCTGTTTGTGTCTTTGCCCTTAAGTCCTTTGAGTAGATACCTAGCAATGGTATTGCTGGGTCGTATGGCAATTCTATATTCATAAACTTAATATCTTACCACTTAAATAGTATAACATGAACAAAACAGCATTACAGTCCTCATTTCTGTAACTGATCATGTGGCTGTAGTTCATATTTATCACTACCTTCTTCCACTACCCATTCCATGTTCCCTTCACCCTCAGAAAGAACTTGAGCTGGACATGGTTCTTTGCCTGGTGGGGTGACCCAAACCTTCATTCCTGACGTTTCAGAGTCATTGGTAGTCCTGCCTGGATTGTGTTCTTGCAGTTTTCCACTGATATTAATCACAGGGCATGGTAGTATTAAAAGATGTCCCAGGGGATCTCCTATATTCCAGGAAAATTCTTCTTTACCTCCATTGTATAGTTGCAGTCCTATTTCCCCCTGATAGTCAGGGTCAATCATCCCAGCCAGTAATGTAATCCCCTTCTTGGCTTGTTGCTCCAGGGACATGAGTAGCCCAAAGTGACCAGGTGGCAGTCTTAGATTCCAGTTCAATGGAATCATTGTTTCTCCTGGTGGAAGCACTCCCCCTTTTGGAACTAAAACCTGTGGACCAGCATAGCTCAAGGTTGCAGAGACAGAAAGCAAAACTTTTCCAGTGGATCACTAGAGGTAATAGTGAGTGGTGCCACTCCCATTTCCACCCCTTTGTCCCTGGACCCATGGATGCTGGCTATGGGAATAACTGTACCATACAGTGGACACTGATTCAGAGCATACATACCTTCCTGGGAGCATTACCCTAGTCCTTCAAGGTATTGCCACCTAGTTGGCACTGTGATTGAGTTTTCAAATGGCCATTCCACTTTCTAGCAATCCAGCTACTTCTGGATGATGGGGAACATGGTAAGGCCTGAGAATTCCATGAGCATGTGCGCATTCCCACACTTAATTTGCTGTGAAGTGTGTTCCTTTATCAGAAGCAATGCTGTGTGGAATACCATGATGATGGATAAGGCATTCTATAAGCTCATGGATGGTAGTTTTGGCAGAAATATTGCATGCAGGGAATGCAAACCCATATCCAGAGTATGTGTCCATTCCAGTTAGAACAAATTGCTGCCCCTTCCATGAAGGGAGTGGTCCAATGTAATCAACCTGCCACCTTGTTGCCAGCTAGTCACTTCGGGGAATGGTGCCAATTCAGGGGCTGAGTGTGGATCTCTGCTGCTGGCAGATTGGGCACTCAGCAGTGGCTGTCACCAGGTCAGCCTTGGTTAGTGGAAGTCCATGTTGCTGAGCCCATGCATAACCTCCATCCCTACTACCATGACTGCTTTGTTCATGAGCCCATTGGGCAATGACAGAAGTTGCTGGGGAAAGAAGCTGACTGGTATCCACAGAATGGGTCATCTTGTCCACTTGATTATTAAAATCTCCCTCTGCTGAAGTCACCCTCTGGTGTGCATTCACATGGGACACAAATATCTTCATGTTTTTGGCCCACTCAGAAAGTTCTATCCACATACCTCTTCCACAGATGTCTTTGTCACCAATTTTCCAATTATGGGCTTTCCAAGTCCCTGACCATCCAGCCAAACCATTAATAACAGCCTGTGAATTAGTAAACAAACACACCTCTGGTCAGTTCTCCTTCCAAGCAAAATGAACAACCAGGTGCATGGTTCAAAGTTCTGCCCACTGGGAGGATTTCCCCCTCACCACTGTCCTTCAAGGACACCCTAGAAAGGGATTGTAGTGCTGCAACTGTCCATTTTTGGGTGGTATCTGCATATCATGCCAAACCACCTGTAAACCAGCCTCAAGTTTTCTCTTCTTCAGTCAATTCACTGTAAGGAACTCCCCTAGAGGTCATATGTCTGGTCTGGGAAACAGAAGGTAATGTGGCAGGAGTGGAGACCTATGGGCATTTGGGCCACTTCCTGCCTTCAGGACCTGCTCTTGTCCTATCTCATATATACCATTTCCATTTTATGATGGAGTGCTGCTGCACATGCCCAACTTTATGAGTTGGTGGGTCAGACAACACCCAACTCATGATAGGCAACTCAGGTCTCATGGTAACTTGGTGGCCCATGGTTAAGTGTTCAGTCTCTACTAAGGCCCAGTAGCAGGCCAAAAGCTGTTTCTCAAAAGGAGAGTAGTTATCTGCAGCAGATGATAAGGCTTTGCTCCCAAATTCTAAGGGTCTGTATTGTGATTCTCCTATAGGGACCTGCCAGAGGCTCCAAACAGCATCTCTATTTGCCACTGATACTTTCAGCACCATTGGATCTGTTGGATCATATGGTCCAAGTGGCAGAGCAGCTGGGACAACAGCCTGGTCCTGTCACAGAGCCTCCTCTTGCTCAGATCCACATGCAAAATTAGTTGCTTTTCTGGTCACTTGATAAATGGGCCAGAGTAGCACACCCAAATGAGGAATATGTTGTCACCATAACCCAAAGGGACCAACTAGGAATTGTGCCTCTTTTTGGGTTGTAGGAGGGGCCAGATGTAGCCCTTATCCTTCACCTTAGAAGGGATATCTCAACATGCCCCACACCACTGATACCTAGAAATTTCACTGAGATGGAAGGTCCCTGTATTTTTGTTGGATTTACCTTACCAATAAGTCTAGAGTATTTGCTACTTCTTGTTCACTAGGTCCAATCAACATGATATCATCAATATAATGGAGCAGTGTGATGTCTTGTGGGAGAGAGAAATGATCAAGTTCCCTACAGACAAGATTACAACATAGGGTTGGAGAGTTTATGTCCTCCTGAGGTAGGACAGTGAAAGTATATTGTTGACCTTGCCAGCTGAAAGCAAACTGTTTCTGATTGTCCTTACTAACAGCTATTGAGAAAAAAGCATTTGCCAGATCAATAGCTGCATACCAGGTATCAGGGAATGTATTGATTTGCTAAGCAATGATGCCACATGCGGAAGAGCAGCTGCAATTGGAGTTACTACCTGGTTGAGCTTATGTTAATCCACTGTCATCCTCCAAGTTTCATCTGTTTTCTACACAGGCCAAATAGGAGAGTTGAATGGGGATGTGGTGGGAATCACCACCCCTGTATCCTTCTAATCTTTAAGAGTGGCAGTAATCTCTGCAATCCCTCCAGGAATCTGGTGTTACCTCTGATTTACTATTTTTCTAGGTAGTGGCAGTTCTAGTGGCTTACACTTAGCTTTTCCCACCATCATAGCCCTCACTCCACAAGTTAGAGAGCTAATGTGGGGATTCTGCCTATTGTTCAGTATGTCTATGCTAATTATGCATTCTGGAACCGGAGAAATAACTACAGAATGGGTCTGGGGGCCCACTGGACCCACCTGAGACAGATCTGAGCTAAAACTCTATCAATCATCTGACCTCCATAAGCTCCCACTCTGACTGGTGGACCAGAGTGACCTTTTGTGTCCCCTGGAATTAATGTCACTTCTGAACCAGTGTCCAATAATCCCCAAAATATCTGATCATTTCCTTTTCCCTAGTGCACAGTTACCCTTGTAAAAGGCCATCAGTATCCTTGGGGAAAGCTTGGAGGAAGATTAACAGTATAAATTTGCAGCAGAGAAACAGGGTTCCCCCCCAAGGGTCCTGGCCTCCCCTTCATTCAAGGGGCTCAAGTCTGGAAATTGATTAAGGGGCCATAACTCTTTATTTTTGTAATTCAAGTTAGAGTTCTGTTCACTTGACCTAGAACTCTTGTTTATACTGCTCAAACTGCCCATCTATTGTATTTCTAGGTACCCCATGATTTGCTAGTCAATGCCACAAATCTCTGTGAGTCAGTTTATTTTGACTCTTGCTTTGAGTTTGCTCTCTAGTATAATAGCCACATCCACCCTGTCTTTGGTGATCAAGTACTGCCACCTGGCTTTTGCCAACTCGGGATCAGTTATCCCCATTATGTTTAAGAATTCCAGCTCAGTGACAGCAGTTTCCACAGCAATATCTGACCCACAGAGAAGTGGAACTACAGAGCTCTTCAGGGATGATGGCACTGGTCTCACAAATTTATTTCTCACTGTTCTGGTAAAAGGTGCATTCTCTGGACATTCCTGTATGAGCAGGCTTTGTATGATAAATCCACTCTAACATTCCAATCCTCTAAACCTCTGGATCCCCTCATCTACATTATACCAGAGCAGTCTGGCATTTCAACCTCAGGTAATGTGAGCTGCCTTTTGATCCGTGTTTCAGCCAACCATCCAAACTGTTAATGCATTTTCTAACCCTTTGATCTATAACATTGAATGCAGATTCTCTGTTTAGTGAGCCCATATCAATAAATTCAGCCTATTTCAGCCTCATATTCCTCCCACCATTATCCTACATCCTTAAAATCCATTGCCACATATATTTCCCCGATTTCTGTCTATATAAATTGGAAAACCCACACCGTTCTTTTGGAGTATAATGTACCTCCTCATGTGTGATATTTTGTACCTCACCTTTAGGGGCCTATTAGGACTTTAGTCTAGTTATAGGTCTGGAAAAAATGAGGGGTGGTGGGGGTGGGTCATGAAAAGGATTGGAAGTATCCTTCAAGCCATTTGCTTCAGGGCATTCATTTGCAGTTTCATCTGGAGAAACAGGATTAATCACTCTAGGGCTAATCCCTTCAGGTGGAGGTTGGGTGGCCAACTCCTTAAGGCAGGCTGGAGGTGGGGAAGATATGTCCTCAGAGCAGACTATTATAGGGGTATCTAGAGAGGACTCAGCATGACCTAGGGTTTCAACCTCTCCACCGACATCATTATCAATCTATATGTCACCATCCCATTTTTCAGAGCCCCACTCCTTTCCAATCAATGCCCTCACTTTAATATCAGACACCATGCAAGATTGAGATTTCAGTTTATGCTGTAAAGTTGCTACTCTAACAATAAGATTCTGAGTCTGATTTTTGAGCTCTCAAGTTTGCAGCTACAGAAAGTAAGATTTTACTTCAGGACACTTATAGAAACATTTACATTTGTAAAGCAGCACCTAAGCTTCTCATTTGAAGTCTTAAACCCATTCCTCTCACTCATTAATGTATACAGTGTATCTAACAACCAGCAGCCAACATCTCTATCACTTCTATTTCCATAAAACTTTATAAAGGTGTCAAAAACATTATCCCCCATGGCCTGGCTTTATACAAGTGAAGCATTAGAAGAATTGAATGGTGATATTTTGGCGCTCTCTTTTGCCAAATAACCCCATGGATTGGCAGTATCATGCTGATTGCAGGAACAGAGTCCTTAGTGCCTTTGTGTCCAGTTGGAGTAGAAAACCAATCATAAAACCCCATTTTTAAGGTTCTATTTCTTAAGAACCACTCCTGGTACCAAGTTGTATTACTTAGGGTTCTCTAGAGAAAAAGAATCAACAGGAAATATCCATAAATATAACCTTTATAAAAGTGTCTCGCGTAACCATGGGAACATAGAGTCCAAAATCCACAGGGCAGGCTGTGAAGCTTATGACCCCGATGGAGAGTCTGGATGAACTCCACAGGAGTGACTCACTGGCTGAAGCAGGAAGAGATCCTGTCTCTTCTGAATCCTCCTTAAAAGGTTTCCAGTAATTAGATTAAGCATCACTCATTGCAGAAGACACTCCCCTTGGCTGATTACAAATGGAATCAGCTGTGGATGCAGCTGACATGATCTTGATTTAATTCTATAAAATGGCCTCATAGCAACAGACAGGCCACCACTTGCCCAACCAAACAGATACCACCACCTGGCCAAGTTGACGTATGAACCTGATCATGACAGGGTTAAATATACCATCTTAAATCTATAACAATCTTATTTGATTTGATTGTCAACTTAACTTCAATGTCACATACAAACTATGTCCTGTAACCTGCCATCACCGTTCTTTTTGTTTTTCTTGTCACAGATTCTTTCTTTACACACTGTGTATACAAAATCATAGATTTATCATTGCATTTTATGCATTTCCATTTTAGTTCCTATAAAAAGTGTAGTTACAAGCCAAAATAACACAATAGTACTGGCATTTATAATTATCCAGGTGATCTTTTTCATTATGCTGCTGCAATCTACTGACTAATGTCCTTTCCTTTCAATTTAAAGAACTCTCTTCAGCATTGCTTGTAGGAAAGGACTAGTGGTGATATTTGAGAATGTCTTAATCTCGCCCTCAGTTTTGAAAAAGAGTTTTGCTGGATATAAAATTGTTTTAATTTTTCCCAGCACTTTAAAAATTTCATTCCACAGCCTTCTTTTTTCCTACTGTTTCTGATGAAAAATTGATACTTAATCTTATGGAGGCGCCTTTGTACATGACACACTGCTTCTCTCTTTTAGCTTTCAGAATCATCTCTTTGTCTTTGTATTCAACAATTTTATTATAACGTGTCTGGGTATGGATCTGTTTGAGTTTATCTGGTTTGGTTTCTGTTGCACTTCTTAAATGTAAATACTCTTGTTAAATTTGGGAAGTTTTATGATATTATTTATTTGAATATTTCTTTACATTTCCTCTCTCTTTTCTTCTGGGACTCACATAATCCATATAGTGTGCTTGTTGGTATCCCACAAATCTCTTAAGCTCAGCTCACTTTTCTTCATTCTGGTTTCTTTCTTATCCTCAAGTTGAATCATTTCAGTTGTCTTATCTTTGAGTTCACTGATCCTTTTGTTAGCCCAAATTTGCTACTGTTTTTTTTTAAATTTTAGTTATTTTGATCTTAACACTGTTTGGCTTATTTTAAACAATTTATATCTCTTTATTGATATTCTCATTTTCTTCATATAAAATTTTCCTATTATATTTTAGTTCTTTCTCCATGTTTTCCTTTGCCTCTTTGAAAATATTGAAGATCACTTTTTAAAATGTCTTTAGTATGTTCCAAAGCTGGTGTCCTTAATTGATTGTCTCTGATGTCTTTAATTCTTGCTTAGGATGGGCAGCCATTTCTTGTTTCTTTTTTTGCCTTGTAATCTTTTATTGCCCAACTTATGTTTTAACATTTAAAAATGTTAACTCTGATATTAAGTACCTGAGTGGTTTGTTCCTTAAGTTTGTATACAGCTGCGATATGATAGAGATTTTCTTGAATGCCAGGAGGTATGACAAACAAGTCAGTACTCCTTTCACAGTGTTTGCAAATTGGCTTTTTATTGGCTGGTACCCTCCTTCAGAGTTTAGCCTCCTCATCAGGTGTATCAACCTGAGTTGAAAGGGCAGCTTCATTTTCAATCTTTTCTAAGTATGTGTGTATTCCTGGGCATGCATTCATAGATTTAGGTGTTCCCCTATTTGCATGGATCAGTATTTCCCTCTTCTGCTTCTGAAACAGACTTTCCTTTCCCCAAGGTGCTATACTTTCTGCCTTCAAGCTGGCAATCTATTGCCCCAGGCTGATTTTTAAAAAATTGTTTCTTACACTGAATTATATGTGCACAAGCTGCTTCTGCATACAGAGCAAGTTCTGGGATGGCATGCCAGAGACAGTTTTCTGGTTCAGTTTTCAGGCTATCACCAGATAGATTTTCACAGACATATAAAAAAAATTGGAGGCTACAAGTAATATTATAGTGATTCAGCTGCCATATTTGGTTGTTAAATCACATTTTCACTGTTACACCTCCTTCTTCTCCTTTAATCCTTCTCCCAATTTATAGGTGCCTTTGGGAAATGTCTGTTTTGAATTTTGTATGTTGAGATAGATGTCCACATTAAAAGATAGGGGGATGTGATTAATTGATAATACAGGGGAGGCTGTCCCTCTGGGTTTCAGGATTTATCTGACCTAGGAATCCTTTGGGAATTATATATTCCATGAAAGCAAGCCTAGTGCATGAAACCTTTATAGAGTCTCAGTTTGAGCCCTAGATGTTCTTAAGAGCCAACAGGAGTGATGCTGATTGGGGTCTAGCAAACCATTGCAATTAGCACTGTCTAACTGAAGCTTGCATAAGAGCAGACTTAGGCCTCATTATGAGTAGTTTTAGCTTCTCCCTTATAGAAATAAATTTCATAAGAGCAAGCCTCAAAAGCCAGGGCTTGACCTTTTTTCATGGGTATCTCCCATGGTTGGGAAGTACCTGGGAGTGCTTAATAGTTCCATATGTATTTTTTCCCCTTCAGATCCTTGAGGGACTCTACCAGTACTTTTAAATTATCAGTGCACCATAGTCTGAGATGTATCCTGGTACTACACCAAGTCATAGAGAATTACAAGGCCCCATTCCCATTCTGGACTCCAGGAGTCCAGGTTATCTAAATGAGCTATCCAGAGAAACTGATTCAGGCTATGTATTATGGAAAATTTAGGTTCTAGACATGATAAACCTCTCTATTTTTAATCTCATATAGTAGCTGAAGGTCTAGAGTACATACACTATCATCTTTTACCCTGCATTCCAATTTACCTTTGACCCAGACAGACTAGATTAATTTTAAACCCTAATTGAGGTCTGATCTCTTTCTCAGTTACTTCTACTGTTATTATATATAGCCATGGTAACTTTCAGATCTGTAGCACTTCATTTCTGGGACCCAGGTGTCACAGAGCTACTCAAGGTTCTAGAGAAATAACAGCTGATACACACTGCTTAGTGTCTCAGAATCCAGAAATATATCCACAACTTCAAACCAGTAAGGCTGCTATCATGGCCCATAATCCAGGCTTTCAGTTTTGTATAAGTATTTTCTGAGAGAGACATTAGCATATTTATTATTTTGCTTTTGACCCATTCTAAAAAGCCCACTGTCCCCAAGGTTTATTCAGTTTGTCGTGTGCCCCTCGACATCCCTCCTTTCTGTAGCCACACCAAATTTCGTCTTCTCAGTACTTCTCAGTCTTTTTATCCTTCAGCTCCCTACATCTATTGGGCTTAATGGATAATGTCCCAAATAAAATGACCATGTCTTACAGTATCTTTGTTTGGTGGTATGATCAGCAGCTTTCTCAATTTTAGACAGTTTTCATTGGTCCATAATGACAAAGAACTGGCAGAAATAATGTCATCAACTATTGAATCAAAACTACCTCCTATCACTTGTACACCGTGCCCCCTGGTTAGTTGCCCCTGGCAGTGCTGTGGTACTGTTGATGTTGTCCTGTTAACTATTGGCCATAGCATGCATTTATAGTTTTCCCTCTATATCCCTCTATTGTTAGCTCTTTGTTCATTATATAACCATTGAAATAATTCATGAAGAACTTATTTATAATCATAAAATTAATCATTGGGATACATAGCACTATTCATCCCCTTTCAATCATATTCACCTTCAATATGGCAATGTTACTTATAAATCCACTATTTAGTTGTCATCATTTCTATCCATTCCTTTACATTTAGATTCAATCTCTTTGGGTAGCCTTTCCTCCATCTCTAGCTTTTGTGTACTTCTAGGTTTGCTGTGTTCTACAGTGCAACCTCTGAGATTACCTTTCCCAGAGTCATAATAACAAAATGATACAGTATCTGTCCTTTTGTGACTGGCTTATTTCACTCAGCATAATATCCTCAATGTTCATCCACATTATCATATGTTTTGGGATATCATTTTGTCCTACTGCTGCATAATATTCCATCTTATATTTGTATCACATTTTGTTTATCTACTCATCTGTTAATGGGCACTTGGATTGTTTCCATCATTTGACAATTGTGAATAGTGTCACTATGAACATCGGTGTGCAAATCTCTATTTGTGTCACTGCCCTTAGTTATTCTGGGTATATACTGAGTATTGGTTTTGCTGCATCACAGGGCAACTCAATATTTAGTTTTCTGAGAAATTGCCAAACTGCTTCCACAGTGGCTACACCATAATACATTCCCACCAAGAATGAATATGTGTCCCTATTTCTGCACATCCTCTTCAACATTTGTAGTTGTTTGTCTGTTTAATAACAGCCATTCTTATAGGTGTGAGGTGATATCTCATTCTTGTCTTAATTTGCATTTCCCTTATACTAATGAAAATGAACATCTCTTCATGTGCTTTTTAGCCATCTATATTTGCACTTCACATATGTTCATATACTTTGCCCATTTTATAATTGGGTTCTTTGTTCTTTTTTTGTTGAGCTGTATAATTTCTTTATGTACACAGGATATCAAGCCTTTATCTGATATGTGGTTTACAAATATTCTCTCCTTTTGAGTTGGTGTCTCTCCATCTTTTCAGCAAAGTCCTTTGAGGTACAGAAGCTCTTGATCATAATGAGTACCTATTTGTCTATTTATTCTTTTTCTACTTGCACTTTAGGTATAAAGATTAAGAACCTACCTTCTATTACTAGATTTCTGAAGATGTTTCCCTACATTTTCTTCTAGAGCTTTTATAGTACTAGTCTTACTAGTCTTTAGTTCATTTTGAATTAAATTTTGTATACAGTAGAAAGTAGGGATCTTCTTTGATTCTTTTGGCTATTGATACTCTATCATGTCCAAAATCCCATGCCCATTTCTTGAAAAGACTATTCTGTCCAAGTTCCATGGATTTAGAGGCCTCATTGAAGATCAAATATCCATAAATTTGGTGGTCTATCTCTGTACTCTCGATTTTATTCCATTGGTTGATCTTACTGTCTTTGGCAAGTACCATGCTGTTTTGACCATTGTGGCTTTATAATAAGCTTTAAAGTCAGGAAGTGATGGCCCTCCCACTTCACTCTTCTTTTTGTAGGGTATCTTTCACTATTTGGGGTCTCTTTCCCTTCCATATTTGATAACCAGCTTTTCCAAGTCTTCAAAGTAGGTTGTTGGGATTTTGATTGATATTGCATTGAATCTGTACATCAGCTTGGGTAGAGCTGACAGCTTAATGACATTCAACCTTCCTATCCATGAGCATAGAATGTCTTTCCATCTATTTAGGTCATTTTTAGTTTTTGTAGCAATTGTTGGTAATTTTCTGTGTATAGGTCCTTGACATCCCTGGTTAGGCTTATTCCTAGATACCTGATTCTTCTGGCCACTATTATGAATGGACTTTTCCCCTTGTCACCTCAGATGCTGATTTTACCACATTAATCTTATATCCTTGCCATTAATGCAAGGAGCTTTGCCATAGATTTCTCAGGTGTAGGATCATGTCATCTGCAAATAATGAAAGTTTTACTTCTTCTTTTCCTATTTTGATGCCTTTTATTTCTTCCCTTTGTCTATTCACTCCAGCTAGGACTTCTAATACAATGTTGAATAATAGTGGTGACATTGATCTTAGGGAGAATGCTTTCAACCTCTCACCATTATATATGATGCTGGCTATGGGTTTTTCATATATGCCCTTTATGATATTGAGAAAGTTTCCATCAATTCCTAACTTTTGAAATGTTTTTTATAAGGGAAGGATGCTGGATTTTTTTGAATGCTTTTTCAGCATCAATAGATATGATCATGCAGTTTTTCCCATTCGATTTGTTAATATGCTGTATTTTGTTGATTGATTTTCTTATGTTGAACCACCTGCATTCCTGGTATAAATCCCATTTGGTTATGATGTATAATTCTTTTAATGTGTTGTTGGATTCAATTTGTAGTATTTTGTTGAGAATTTTTGCATCTATGTTCATTAGGAAGATTAGTTTATGGTTTTCCTTTCTTGTAGCATCTTTATCTGATTTTGGTATGAGGGATGCCAGCGTCATAAAGTGAGTTAGGTAGTTGCTCTAGTTTGCTAGCTGCCAGAATGCAATATACCAGAAACAGAATGGCTTTTTAAATGGGGAATTTAATAAGTTTCTAGTTTACAGTTCTAAGGCCAAGAAAATGTCCCAATTAAAACAAATCTATAGAAATGTCCAATCAAAGGAATCCATCCAGGGAAAGATACCTTGGTTCAAGAAGGCTGATGAAGTGCAGGGTTTCTCTCTCAGGCACATGGCAAACATGGTGTTATCTGCTAGCTTTTTCTCCTGGCTTCCTGTTTCATGAAGTTCCCCGGGAGGCATTTTCCTCCTTCATCTCCAAAGGTCGCTGGCTCATGCACTCTCTGCTTTGTGGTGCTGCAGCATTCTCTGCTCTCTCCAAATCTCCTATTCTCCAAAATGTTTCCTCTTTTATAGGACTTCAGAAACTAATCAAGACCCACCTGAATGGGTGGAGACATGTCATCACCTAAACCAGTTTAACAACCACTCTCGATTACATCACATCTCCAGGGAGGTGATCTAATTACAGTTACAAACATACAATGCTGAATAGGGATTAGAAGAAATGGCTGCCTTTACAAAATGGGATTAGTATTAAAACATGGCTTTTCTAGGGGATACACATCCTTTCAAACCAGCACAGTAGTGTTCCTTTCTCCTCAACTTTTTGGAAGAGTTTGAGTAGGATTTATGTTATTTATTTTTGGAATGTTTGATAAAATTCACCTGTGAAGCCATCTGATCATGGGCTTTTCTTTGTGGGAAGATTTTTGATGAGTGATTGAATCTCTTTACTTGTAATTGGTTTGTTGAGATCTATTTCTTCTCAAGTCAGTATAGGTAATTTATGTGTTTCTAGGAATTTTCCATTTCATCCAAGTTGTGTAGTTTGTTGGCATATAGTAGTTCAAAATATTCTTTTATAATATTTTAAATTTCTTCATGATCTGTACTAATGACCTCCTCTCATATCCGCTTTTGTTTAGTTTGTCCTCTCTCTTTTTTTCATTGTTAGTCTAGCTAGGGTTCCATCAATTTTACTGATTTTCTCAAAGAACAAAATTTTGGTTTTGTTGATTCTTTCTATTGTTTTATTGTTCTCCTGTTTGCCTATTTCTGTTTTAATCTTTATTGTTCCTCTTATTTTATTTACTGTAGGGTCAGTTTTCTGTCCTTCCTCAATTCTCTAGGTAAGCAGTGAAATCCTCAAGCTTTGTTTTTCAATATAGGCATTTAGAGCAATAAATTTCCCTCTCAGCACTGCCTTTGCCCCATCCTATAAGTTTTAATGTGTTGTTATCTCATTATGATTTGTCTCCAGCTATTTATTGATTTCTCTAGCAATATGTTCCTTGACTCACTACTCTCCATATATTTGTGAAAGTTCTAGTTCTTTGGTGATTACAAAGACTGTTTGTGTCCCAGCATATAATCTATCCTGGAGAATGTTCCATGTGCACTAGAGAAGAATGTATATCTTCGTATTTTGGGATATAATGATCTGTATATGTTTATTAGGTCTCATTCATTTATCCCATTGTTTAGGTTCTCTATTTCCTTGTTCTTCCTCTGTCTGGTTGTTCTATATATAGTGAACAGTAGTATATTGAAGTCTCCCACTATTACTGTTGAAATGTCAATAACTCACTTCAGTTTTACCAATGTTTGCCTCATGTACTTTGGAGCTCCTTGATTGGGAGTGAACACATTTATGCTTGCCATTTCCTCTTGGTGAATTGTCCCTTATATTAATATGAAATATCCTTCCTTGTCTCTTATGACTTCTTTACATTTAGAGTCTAATTTTTCTGATATTGGTATAGCTACTCCTGCTTTCTTTTGGTTATAGCTTTCATAGAAGATCTTTTTCCATCCTTTCACTTTCAATCCAATTGTATCCTTGAGTCTAAGGTGTGTCTCTTGTAAATGGCATATAGATATATAATGCTTTTTAATTCATTCTGCTGACTGTGCACTTTAATTGGTGAGTTTAGTTCATTTATTTTCAAAGTAATTACTGTTCTTGCTGCTACCATCTTATTCTTTTGTTTTTATTTGTGAGATCTATATATTCTTTTCCTGCTTTCTCTTTTTATCCATGACATTACCTTCCTGGTACTTTTCAATTCTGTGTCCCCCACCAGATCTCCTTTTTTTTTTTTTTCAGCTGATAGGACTCCCATTAGCATTTCTTATAGGGCAGGTCTCTTGTTGACTACTCCTCTCAATCTTTGTTTGTTGTTGAAAATTTTAATCTCTCCCTCAATTTTGAAAGAAAATTTGACTGGATAAAGAATTCTTGGCTGAAAGCCTTTCTCATTCAGAATCTCAAATATATCATACCATTGCATTCTTACTTCCATTATGACTGTTGAGTGGTCTAAAGTCAGTCTTACGTGTTTTCCCTCATACATAGTAGATTGCTTTTCTTGTGCTACTTTTAGGACTTTCTGTTTCTCTTCAACATTTGACAGTTTGATTAATATGTGTCATGGAGTGGGCCTATTCAGATTTATTCTATTTGGAGTTCATTGGGCCTCTTTGATTTGTATATTTGTATTAGTTAGGGCTCTCTAGAGAAACAGAATCAACAGGGAACACTTGCAAATATAAAATTTATGAAAGTGTCTCATGTGACCTTAGGAACGCAGAGTCCAAAATCCACAGAGCAGGCTGCGAAGCTGATGACTCCGATGGATGGCCTGGATGAACTCCACAGGAGATGCTCACCAGCCAAAGCAGGAATGGAATCTGTCTCCTCTGAGTCCTCCTTAAAAGGCTTCCCATGATTGCATTTAGCATCACTAATTGCAGAAGACACTCCCCCTTGGCTGATTACAAATGGAATCAGCTGTGGATGTAGCTGATGTGATCATAACCTAATCCTATGAAATGTCCTCATTGCAACAGACAGGCCAGTGCTTGCCCAATCAGATGAATAGGTACCACAACTTGGCCAAGTTGACACCTGCCCCTAACCATGACAGTCCAACCCTTGTCAACTTGGCACCTATATATATATATCACCTTAGACCATACTCAATCTCCAAATGAAAACAAATAAGCACACATTTTTTCTTTTACCTGACAATACTCAACCATCCCGCATACAACTGGAAACACATTAGATCTCTCCAGAATAGGGTGCAAATCCTTGGGCAACATTCATTCTTAAACTTGATATCTTACAACTTAAATAGTATAACATGAACAAAACAGCATTACAGTCCTCGTTTCTGTAACTGATCACGTGGTCGAAGTTCATATTTATCACTACCTTCTTCCACTACCCATTCCATGTTCCCTTTCCCCTCAGCAAGCACTTCAGCTGGCCATGGTTCTTTGCCTGGTGGGGTGACCCAAACCTTCATTCCTGAAGTCTCAGAGCCATTAGTGGTCCTGCCTGGATTGTGTTGTTGCAGTTTTCCATTGATTTTAATCACAGGGCATGGTAGTACTAATAGACGCCCCAGGGGATCTCCTATATTCCAAGAAAACTCTTCTTTACCTCCATTATGTAGTTGCAGTCCTACTTCCTTCTGATAGTCAGGGTCAATTACCCCAGACAATAATGTAATCCCCTTCTTGGTGTGTTGATCCAGAGGCATAAGTAGCCCAAAATGACCAGGTGGCAATCTTAACTTCCAGTTCAGTGGTATCACTGTTGTTTCTCCTGGAGAAAGCACACCCCGTTTTGGAACTAAAACCTGTAGGCCAGCAGAATTCAGGGTAGCAGGGACAGGAAGCAAAAATTTTCCTAGTGGATTACTAGGAGTAATAGTGAGTGGCACCACACCCATTTCCACCCCTTGCTTCCTGGACCCATGGATCCTGGCTATGGGAGAAACAGCACCATACAGTGGACACTGATTCAGAGCATACACAGCTTCCTGGAGAACATTACCCCAGCCTTTCAAGTTTTTTCCACCTAGTTGGCACCGTAATTGAGTTTTCAAAAGGCCATTCCACCGTTCTATCAATCCAGCAGCTTCTGGATGATGGGGAACATGGTAAGACCAGAGAATTCCATGAGCATGTGCTCATTCCCACACTTCATTTGCTGTGAAATCTGTTCCTTGATCCGAAGCAATGCTATGTGGAATACCATGACGATGGATAAGGCATTCTGTAAGCCCACGGATAGTAGTTTTGGCAGAAGCATTGCGTGCAGGGAAAGCAAACCCATATCCAGAGTATGTGTCTATTCCAGTTAGAGCAAATCACTGCCTCTTCCATGAAGGGAGTGGTCCAATGTAATCAACCTGCCACCATGTAGCTGGCTGGTCACCTCGGGGAATGGTGCCATATCGGGGGCTGAGTGTGGGTCTCTGCTGCTGGCAGATTGGGCACTCAGCAGTGGCTGTAGCCAGGTCAGCCTTGGTGAGTGGAAGTCCATGTTGCTGAGCCCATGCATAACCTCCATCCCTACCACCACGACCACTTTTTTCATGAGCCCATTGGGCAATAACAGGAGTTGCTGGGGAAGGAGGCTGACTGGTATCCATAGAACGGGTCATCTTATCCACTTGATTATTAAAATCTTCCTCTGCTGAAGTCACCCTCTGGTGTGCATTCACATGGGACACAAATATCTTCATGTTTTTGGCCCACTCAGAAAGGTCTATCCACATACTTCTTCCCCAGACGTCTTTGTCACCAATTTTCCAATTATGGTCCCTGACCATCCAGCCAAACCATTAGCAATAGCCCATGAGTCAGTATACAAATGCACCTCTGGCCAGTTTTCCTTCGAAGCAAAATCAACAACCAGGTGCACTGCTCGAAGTTCTGCCCACTGGGAGGATTTCCCCTCACCACTGTCCTTCAAGGACACCCCAGAAAGGGGTTGTAATGCTGCAGCTGTCCACTTTCGGGGGATACCTGCATATCATGCTGAACCATCTGTAAACCAGGCCCGAGTTTTCTCTTCCTCAGTCAATTCACTGTAAGGAACTCCCCAAGAGGCCATAGCTCTGGTCTGGGAAAGAGAAGGTAATGTGGCAGCAGGAGTGGAAACCATGGGCATTTGTGCCACTTCTTCATGTAACTTACTTGTGCCTTCAGGACCTGCTCTGGCTCTATCTCGTATATACCATTTCCACTTTACAATAGAGTGCTGCTGTGCACGCCCAACTTTATGGCTTGGTGGGTCAGACAACACCCAACTCATGATAGGCAACTCAGGTCTCATGGTAACTTGGTGGCCCATGGTTAAGTGTTCAGTCTCTACTAAGGCCCAGTAGCAGGCCAAAAGCTGTTTCTCAAAAGGAGAGTAGTTATCTGCAGCAGATGGTAAGGCTTTGCTCCAAAATCTTAAGGGTCTGCGTTGTGATTCTCCTATAGGGGCCTGCCAAAGGCTCCAGACAGCATCTCTATTTGTCACTGACACTTCCAGCACCATTGGATCTGCTGGATCATATGGCCCAAGTGGCAGAGCAGCTTGCACAGCAGCCTGGACCTGTCACAGGGCCTCCTCTTGTTCAGGTCCCCACTCAAAATTAGCAGCTTTTCTGGTCACTCGATAAATAGGCCAGAGTAGCACACCCAAATGAGGAATATGTTGTTGCCAAAATCCAAAAAAACAACTAGGCGTTGTGCCTCTGTTTTGGTTGTGGGAGGAGCCAGATGCAGCAATTTATCCTTCACCTTAGAAGGGATATCTCGACATGCCCCACACCACTGGACACCTAGAAATTTTACTGAGGTGGAAGGCCCCTGTATTTTTGTTGGATTTGTCTCCCATCCTCTGACATGCAAATGCCTTACCAATAAGTCTAGAGTAGTTGCTACTTCTTGCTCACTAGGTCCAATAAACATGATATCATCAATATAATGGACCAGTGTGATGTCTTTTGGGAGGGAGAAATGATCAAGGTCTCTGCAAACAAGATTATGACATAGGGCTGGAGAATTGATATACCCCTGAGGTAGGACAGTGAAAGTATATTGCTGACTTTGCCAGCTAAAAGCAAACTGTTTCTGGTGGTCCTTACTAATAGCTATTGAGAAAAAAGCATTTGCCAGATCAATAGCTGCATACCAGGTACCAGGGGATGTATTGATTTGCTCAAGCAATGATACTACATCTGGAACAGCAGCTGCAATTGGAATTACCACCTGGTTGAGTTTATGATAATCCACTGTCATTCTCCAAAACCCATCTGTTTTCTGCACAGGCCAAATAGGAGAGTTGAATGGAGATGTGGTGGGAATCACCACCCCTGCATCTTTCAAGTCCTTAAGAGTGGCAGTAATCTCTGCAATCCCTCGAGGAATATGGTATTGCTTTTGATTTACCATTTTGCTTGGTAGGGGCAGTTCTAGTGGCTTTCACTTGGCCTTTCCCACCATAATAGCCCTCACCGCACGAGTTAGAGAACCAATGTGGGGATTCTGCCAGTTGCTCAGTATGTCTATGCCAATTATACATTCCGGAACTGGGGAAATAACTACAGGATGGGTCCGGAGGCCCACTGGACACACTGTGAGACGGACCTGAGCTAAAACTCCATTGATCACCTGGCCTCCATAAGCCCCCACTCTGACTGGTGGTCCAGAGTGGTTTTGGGTCCCCTGGAATTAATGTCACTTCTGAACCAGTGTCTAATAATCCCCAAAATATCTGATCATTTCCTTTTCCCCAATGCAGTTACCCTGGTAAAAGGCCGTCGGTCTCCTTGGGGAAGACTTAGAGGAAGGTTAACAGTATAAATTTGTGGCAGTGTAACAGGTTTCTCCCCCATAGGGACCTGGCCTCCCCTTCATTCAAGGGGCTCAGGGTCTGTAAACTGTTTCATGTCTGGAAATTGGTTAAGGGGCCGTGACTCTGTGTTTTTGTAATTCAGGTTAGACTTCTGTTCCCTTGACCTAGAACTCTTTTGTTTATACAGCTCCAACAAGAATTTAGTAACTGCCCTTCTATTGTATTTCGAGGCACCCCATGATTTACTAGCCAATGCCACAAATCTCTGTGTGTCATATAATTTTGATGCCTCCTTTGAGTTTTTTGTCTATTATAATAATCCGCGTCTACCCTGTCTTTGGTGATTAAGTGCTGCCACCTGGCTTCTGCCAACTCGGGATCCTGTCAACCCCATTGTGTTTAAGGATTCCAGCTCAGTGACAGCAGTTCCTACAGTAATATCTGACCTACAGAGAAGTGCAACCACAGAGCTCTTGAGGGATGATGGAGCTAGTCTCACAAACTTATTTCTCACTGTTCTGGTAAAAGGTGCATCCTCTGGACATTCCTGGGGTGTAAGAGCAGGCTTTGCATGATAAATCCACTCTAACATCCCAATCTCTAAGCCTCTGGATCCCCTCATCTACATTATACCAGGGCAGTTCTGGCATTTCAACTTCAGGTAATGTTGGCCACCTTTTGATCCATGTTTCAACCAACCACCCAAACAAGCTGTTAACACCTTTTCTAACTGCTCGAGCTATAACATTGAATGCAGAATCTCTGATTAGTGGGCCCATATCAATAAATTCAGCCTGATCCATCCTTATATTCCTCCCACCATTATCCCACACTCTTAAAATCCATTGCCACACATATTCCCCTGATTTCTGTCTATGTAAATTGGAAAACTCACACAGTTCTTTTGGGGTATAACGTACCTCCTCATGCGTGATACTTTGTACCTCACCTTTAGGGGCCTGTTGGGACTTTAGTCTAGTTATAGGTCTAGAAGAAATGAGGGGTGGTGGGGGTGGGTCATGAAAAGAATTAGAAATATCTTCCAAGCCATTTGCTTCAGGGCTTTCATTTGCAGTTTCATCTGGTGAAACAGGATTAATAACTCTAGGGCTAATCCCTTCGGGAGGAGGTTGGGTGGCCAATTCCTCAAGGCAGGCTGGAGGTGGGGTGGCTATGTCCTCAGGGCAGACTATTACAGGGTTATCTAAAGAAGGCTCAGCATGGTCTAGGGTTTCAACCTCACCCCTAACATCATTATCACTCCATATGTCACCATCCCATTTTTCAGGGTCCCACTCCTTTCCAATCAATGCCCTCACTTTAATGGCAGACACCATGCAAGACTGAGATTTCAGTTTACGTTGTAAAGTTGCTACTCTAACAATAAGATTCTGAGTCTGATTTTCAGAGATCTCAAGTCTACGGCTACAGGAAATAAAATTTTCCTTCAGGATACTCATAGAAACCTCTACATCTTTCAGACGACACTTAAGCTTCTTGTTTGAAGCCTTAAGCCCATTCCTTTCACCCTTTAATGTAGACAGTGTATCTAAAAACAACCAACCAACATCTCTATAACTCTTATTTCCACAAAACTCTGTAAAGGTGTCAAAAACACTATCCCCCAGAGTCTGGCTTCGTACAAGCGAAGCATTAGGCGAATCGAACGATGATATTTTGACTATCTCCTTTGCCAACTCAGTCCATGGATTGGGAATGTCATTCTGATTATGGGAATCAGAGTCCTTAGTGTCTCTGAGCCCAGTCAGAGTAGAAAACCATTCATAAAAACCCATTTTTAAGATTCTGTTCCTTAAGAACCACTCCTGGTACCAAGATGTATTACTTAGGGTTCTCTAGAGAAACAGAATCAACAGGGAACACTTGCAAATATAAAATTTATGAAAGTGTCTCACGTGACCGTAGGAATGCAGAGTCCAAAATCCACAGGGCAGGCTGTGAAGCCGATGACTCCGATGGATGGCCTGGATGAACTCCACAGGAGAGGCTCACCAGCCAAAGCAGGAATGGAATCTGTCTCCTCTGAGTCCTCCTTAAAAGGCTTCCCATGATTGCATTTAGCATCACTAATTGCAGAAGACACTCCCCCTTGGCTGATTACAAATGGAATCAGCTGTGGATGTAGCTGATGTGATCATAACCTAATCTTATGAAATGTCCTCATTGCAACAAACAGGCCAGCGCTTGCCCAATCAGATGAACAGGTACCACAACTTGGCCAAGTTGACACCTGTCCCTAACCATGACAATATTTATATCTTTTTTTCTCTGACAAAACCTTTGTTCTTTTAAAAAAAATTATTTATTAATTAAAATAATTAAGAACAAACAAAAACATTAAAATATAATTCCATTCTACATATATATTCAGTAATTCTCAATATCATCACATAGTTGCATATTCATCATTTCTTAGAACATTTGCATCAATTCAGAAAAAGAAATAAAAACACAACAGAAAAAGAAACAAAATGCTAACAGAAAAAAAGATTATAGATATCATACCCTTTACCCCTCACTTTCATTTATCTCTAGCATTTTAAACTAAATTTATTTTAACATTTGTTCCCCCATTACTTATTTTTATTCCATATGTTCTACTCATCTGTTGGCATGGTAGATAAAAGGAGCATCAGACATAAGGTTTTCACAATCACACAGTCACATTGTGAAAGCTATATCATTATTCAGTCATCATCAAGAAACATGGCTACTGGAACACAGCTCTACATTTTCAGGCAGTTCCCTCCAGCCTCTCTACTACATCTTGGATAACAAGGTGATATCTACTTAATGTGTAAGAGTAACCTCCAGGATAACTTCTAGACTCTGTTTGGAATCTCTCAGCCATTGATACTTTGTCTTATTTCACTCTTCCCCCTTTTGGTCGAGAAGGTTTTCTAAATCCCTTGATGCTGAGTCTCAGCTCATTCTGGAATTTTTGTCCCATGTTGTCAGGAAGGTCTACACCCCTGGGAGTCATGTCCCACATAGACAGGGGGAGGGTGGTGAGTTTGCTTGTTGTGTTGGCTGGAGAGAGAGGCCACATCTGAGCAACAAAAGAGGTTCTCTTGGGGTTGACTCTTAGGCCTAAATTTTAAGTGGACTTGACCTATCCTTTGTGGGGTTAAGTTTCATATGAACAAACCCCAAGACTGGGGGCTCAGCCTATAGCTTTGGTTGCCCACACTACTTGTGAGAAGATCAAGAATTCAACTGGAGAAGTTGAATTTCTCCCCGTTCTCACCATTCCCCAAAGGGAACTTTGCAAATACTTTTCCACCCACTGATTAAATCACTCTGGGATTCATCAGGGCTTCACTTTGGACAAACCAACAAAATCTCATGTCCTACCGAAGATTCCAAGCACTTATGGTGTTCAATCAAGCTATCAACATAAGTTACATTAGAAGATGCACTAGTCAAACTATAAATTTTGTGCCAAACAAATATTTTTTACTTTAGTCTCACACATAAGTTGAAATTTTAAAATATTAATTACCATCTATTTTCAGCACCCTCCAGTAATGACATTCCTTTGTCCTTCCTCATGCACAAACATTTTTTAAATTTGTACATTTAGTCACTATCATTATACACCCTAGGTATTTCTAGATTATACCATCTCAATCTTTATTGTCTATCTTTCTTTCTGATTTCATTTATGACCCCAGCCCTCCTCCCTCTATCATTCTTACATGCAGCTTCATTCAGTGTTTCAACATAATTGCATCACAGTTAGGTAGTATTGTGCTGTCCATTTCTGAGTTTTTATATTCAGTCCTGTTGCACAATATGTATCTCTTCAGCTCCAATTGCCCAATATCTTACCCTATTTCTATCTCCTGATGGTTTCTGTTACCAACGAAATATTCCAAGTTTATTCACTAATGTCAGTTCATATCAGTGAGACCATAGAGTATTTGTCCTTTTGTTTTTGACTAATCTCACTCAGCATAATGTCCTCAAGGTCCATCCATATTGTTACATACTTCATAACTTTATTCTGTCTTAAAGCTGCATAATATTCCATTGTATGTATATACCACAGTTTGTTTAGCCACTCATCTGTTGATGGACATTTTGACTGTTTCCATCTCTTTGCAATTGTAAATAATGCTGCTATAAACACTGGTGTGCAAATGTCCGCTTGTGTCTTTGTCCTTATGTCCTTTGAGTAGATACCTAGCAATGGTATTGCCAGATCATATGGCAATTCTATATTCAGCTTTTTGAGGAACTGCCAAACTGCTTCCACAGTGGTTGCACCATTTGACATTCCCACCAACAGTGAATAAGTGTGCCTCTTTCTCCACATCTTCTCCAGCACCTGTCATTTTCTGTTTTGTTGATAATAGCCATTCTGGTGGGCGTGAGATGATATCTCATTGTGGTTTTGATTTGCATTTCTCTAATGGCAAGGGACGTTGAGCATCTCTTCATGTGCCTTTTGGACATTTGTATTTCCTCTTCTGGGAAGCGTCTGTTCAAGTCTTTTTCCCATTTTGTAATTGGATTGGCTGTCTTTTTGTTGTTGAGTTGAACAATCTCTTTATATATTCTGGATCCTAGACCTTTATCTGATATGTCATTTCCAAATATTGTCTCCCATTGTGTAGGCTGTTTTTTTCCTTTCTCGATGAAGTTCTTTGATGCACGAAAGTGTTTTATTTTGAGGAGTTCCCATTTATTTATTACTTTCTTCAGTGCTCTTGCTTTGGATGTAAGGTCTATAAAACTGCCTTCAAATATAAGTTTTATAAGATATTGCCCTACATTTTCCTCTAACTGTTTTATGGTCTTAGACCTAATGTTTAGATCTTTGATCCATTTTGAGTTAACTTTTGTATAAGGCATGAGATATGGATCCTCTTTCATTCTTTTGCATATGGATATCCAATTCTCTAGGCACCATTTATTGAAGAGACTGTTCTGTCCCAGGTGAGTTGGCTTGACCGCCTTATCAAAGATCAATTGTCCATAGATAAGAGAGTCTATATCTGAACACTCTATTCGATTCCATTGGTCAATATATCTATCTTTATGCCAGTTCCATGCTGTTTTGACCACTTTAGCTTCATAATATGCCATAAAGTCAGGCAGCATGAGACCTCCAACTTCATTTTTTTTCCTCAAGATACTTTTAGCAATTTGGGGCACCCTGCCCTTCCAGATAAATTTGCTTATTGGCTTTTCTAATTCTGAAAAGTAAGTTTTTGGGATTTTGATTGGTGTTGCATTGAATCTGTAAATCAATTTAGGTAGAATTGACATCTTAACTATATTTAGTCTTCCAGTCCAGGAACATGGTATGCCCTTCCATCTATTTAGATCTTCTGTGATTTCTTTTAAGTTTCTTATAGTTTTCTTTGTATAGGTCTTTTGTCTCTTTAGTTAAATTTATTCCTAAATATTTTATTCTTTTGGTTGTAATTGTAAATGGAATTCATTTCTAGATTTCCCCCTCAGATTGTTCATTACTAGTGTATAGAAACACTCCAGATTTTTGAATGTTGATATTGTAACCTGCCACTTTGCTATACTCATTTATTAGCTCTAGTACTTCTGCTGTGGATTTTTCATGGTTTTCAATGTATAGTATCATATCATCTGCAAACAGTGATAGTTTTACTTCTTCCTTTCCAATTTTGATGCCTTGTATTTCTTTTTCTTCCCTAATTGCTCTGGCTAGAACTTCCAACACAATGTTGAATAACAGTGGTGATAGTGGACATCCTTGTCTTGTTCCTGATCTTAAGGGGAAAGTTTTCAGTTTTTCCCCATTGAGGATGATATTAGCTGTGGGTTTTTCATATATTTCCTTTATCATTTTAAGGAAGTTCCCTTCTATTCCTATCCTTTGAAGTGTTTTCCGAGGAAAGGATATTGAATTTTGTCAAATGCTTTTTCTACATCAATCGAGATGATCATGTGTTTTTCTGCTTTGATTCATTGATATGGTGTTTTACATTAATTGATTTTCTTATGTTGAACCATCCTTGCATACCTGGGATGAATCCTACTTGGTCATGATGTATAATTCTTTTAATGTGTTGCTGGATTCGATTTGCTAGAATTTTGTTGAGGATTTTTGGATATGTTTTCATTAGAGAGTTTGGTCTGTAGTTTTCTTTTTTTGTAATATCTTTGTCTGGCTTTGGTATGAGGGTGATGTTGGCTTCATAGAATGAATTAGGTAGGTTTCCCTCCTCTTCAATTTTTTTGAAGAGTTTGAGCAGGATTGGTACTAATTCCTTCTGGAATGTTTGGCAGAATTCACATGTGAAGCCATCTAGTTCTGGACTTTTCTTTTTGGGATGCTTCTTTTTTTTTTTTTTTTTTAAAGAGAGAGGGAGGAAGGGAAGGAAAGACAGAGAGAAGGAAGGAAGGATGGAAGGAAGGAAGGGAAACATCTTTAAACATTTTCTTGTTTTATCATATTTTGTTTGTTTGTTTGTTTTTTACATGGGCTGGGGCCGGGAATCGAACCGGGGTCCTCCGGCATGGCAGGCAAGCACTCTTGCCCGCTGAGCCACCGCGGCCCGCCTGGGATGCTTCTTAATGACTGATTCAATTTCTTTACTTGTGATTGTTTTTTTGAGGTTGTCTATTTCCTCTCGAGTGAAAGTTGGTTGTTCATGCCTTTCTAGGAAGTTGTCTATTTCATCTACATTGTTGTATTTATTAGCATGAAGTTGTTCATAGTATCCTGTTATTACTTCCTTTATTTCTGTGGGGTCAGTGTTTATGTCTCCTCTTCCATTTCTGATCTTATTTATTTGCATCCTTTCTCTTCTTCTTTTTGTCAATCTTGCTAAGGGTCCATCAATCTTATTGATTTTCTCATAGAATCAGCTTCTGGTTTTATTGATTTTCTCAATTGTTTTCATGTTCTCGAATTTCATTTATTTCTGCTCTAATCTTTGTTACTTCTTTCCTTTTGTTTGCTTTGGGGTTAGATTGCTGTTCTTTGTCTAGTTCTTCCAAGTGGACAGTTAATTCCTCAATTTTTGTCCTTTCTTTTTTGATATAGGCATTTTGGGCAATAAATTTTCCTCTTAGCACTGCCTTTGCTCTGTCCCATACGTTTTGATATGTTGTGTTTTCATTTTTATTTGCCTCGAGATAGTTACTGATTTCTCTTGTAATTTCTTCCTTGACCCACTGGCTGTTTAAGAGTGTGTTGTTGAGCCTCCATATATTTGTGAATTTTCTGGCACTCTGCCTATTATTGATTTCCAACTTCATTCTTTTATGATCTGAGGAAGTTTTTTGTATGATTTCAATCTTTTTAAATTTATTGAGACTTGCTTTGTGACTTTATTGTGTGCTTTGTGCACTTGAGAAAAAGGTGCATCCTGCAGTTGTGGGGTGTAATGTTCTATAAATGTCTAGCTCATTTATTGTAATATTCAAATTCTCTGTTTCTTTATTGATCCTCTTGTCTAGATGTTCTGTCCATTGATGAGAGTGGGGAAATGAAGTCTACAACTATTATGGTAGATGTGTGTATTTCTTTTTTCAGTGTTTGCCACAATTTTGCTGGATGTAGAATTCTTGGTTGGCAGTTTTTCTCTTTTAATAATTTAAGTATATCATCCCACTGTCTTCTTTTCTCAATGGTTTCTGCTGAGAAATCTATGGATAGTCTTATTGGGTTTCCCTTGTATGTAATGGATTGCTTTTCTCTTGCTGCTTCCAGGATCCTCTCTTTCTCTTTGACCTCTGACATTCTGATTAGTAAGTGTCTTGGAGTATGTCTATTTGGATCTATCCTCTTTGGGGTATGCTGCACTTCTTGGATCTGTAATTTTAGGTCTTTCATAAGAGTTGGGAAGTTTTCAGTGATAATTTCCTTCATTAGTTTTTCTCCTCCTTTTCCCTTCTCTTCTCCTTCTGGGACACCCACAACACGTATATTCATGTGCTTCATACTGTCATTCAATTCCCTGAGTCCCTGCTCATATTTTTCCATTGTTTTCCCTATAGTTTCTGCTTCTTGTCAGAGTTCAGATGTTCCATCCTCCAGTTCACTAATCCTATCCTCTCCCTCTTGAAATCTACCATTGTAGGTTTCCATTGTTTTTTTCATCCCTTCTACTGCGCCTTTCATTCCCATAAGTTCTGTGATTTGTTTTTTCAGACTTTCCATCTTCTTTTTGTTCATTCCTTGCCTTCTTCATATCCTCCCTCAATTCATTGATTTGGTTTTTGATGAGGTTTTCCATGTCTGTTCGTATATTCTGAATGAATTGTTTCAGCTCCTGTACCTCATTTGAATTGTTGGTTTGTTCCTTTGGGCCATATCTTCTATTTTCCTGGTGTGATTTGTTATTTCTTGCTGGCATCTAGACATTTAATTGCCTTAAGTAGTTTATTCTGGAGATTGCTTTCACTTATTTTACCTAGGGTTTACTTGCTGGATAAATTTGTTGTCTATCTGTTCTTTGACATTCAGTTCAGCTTTTTCTTGACCTCTAGCTTAGGTTATATTTAACAGAGGAGATTTTTTTTGGTTCTTGTTTTCTTGTTTCTTGTTCTGCTTGTATGGTGCCTTCCCCCCCCACCTTAGGAGGGCCTACGTAGGTATTATAAACCCCAGCAGGGTTTTCCCAGACCAAACTGGCCTCCTATCAGGGGGAAGGCATCACCTGCATTGGTTTTCCCTGAGGGTGAGACCCAGTAGGTTAAAAGACTTTCCTGTGAAGTCTCTGGACTTTTTTTTTTTATCCTGTCCAGTATGTGGTGCTTGTCTGCCTGCGGGTCCCACCAGCATAAGATGATGCGGTACCTTTAACTTTGGCAGACTCTCCCTGCTGGGGGCATGGTGGAGACAAAGGAGAGGTTGTAGGCTGTTTTAATGGCTTCAAATTACCAAGCCCTGGTGTCTGAATTCCTTAAGGGAGGGATTCCACCTGGGTTGGGCTTTACCCCTCCCCTGGGGAAGGCACAGGCTTGAGACATGCCCTGAAAGGAGCTTATTTCTGCCTACGCCTGGGGCAGTTGCAGCCTGAGAAGTCCTGTCACTGAATCCAGAGGCAGTCAAGCCTTTGTAGAAATACAGCCACAAAACCTGTGTTTCCTTTTTTTTCTTTTTCTTTCATCCCTGCCCCCTTGGCCCTGGGGCAAAAATGAGCGACCTCTGCTTTGACCAGGTTCACCTGAGCTGGGGGCCTATTTTTAGTAGTCAGAATTTGTTGGTTAATGCCACAATTGGTGTTTGGTTGGGCTCAGCCTCTGCTGCTGTTAAAGTGTCTTTCCTTTCCCCTCTGGGAAGCAGCCTGTGGGGGAGGGGCACAAGCCACCGTGACTTGGAAAACTCACGGTTCTGGGGAGGCTCACAGCTGGTCCAGCTGGTCCAGACTGGGGTACGCTGTGTGTCAGGTCACTGACGTGGCCCCACGAGCTATTCTGTACTGTTTCTGGTTATTTAGTAGTTGTTCTGGAGGATGAACTAAAACACGCACATTGCTAAGCCACCATCTTGTACCCCTCAAAACCTTTGTTTTTCTATTTATATCCTTTATAAGGGTTGGGAAGTTTTCCCTGATTATATCTTCAGCTGGCTTTCCCAGCCCTTTACTCTTCCTTTCTCCTTCTGGGACACCAATGCTTCTTATATTTGTCCACCTCTTGTTGTCTCATTTCCTAAGATTCAGTTGCATTTTTCATCTGTCTTGTCATTTATTCTTTTATGTGCTCTAGTTCAATTGTTCTGTCATCTAGCTCACTCACTCTTCCTTATTCTTCTTCAAATCTGCTATTGTGTGTCTCTAATATATTTCTAATTTGGTCTACTGTAGCTTTCATTTCTGTGAGACCTGCCATTTTTCTACTTAATCTTCTGAATTATTCTTTATACTCTTCTAGTTTCTTCCTGATATCCTTCATTTCCTTGTAAATATCCTTGAGTAATTTTTCTATATTCTCTTCTCCTCTGGAATTTTGATTGGGTCATTATGCTGGACCATTTCTGCTTGGATCTTCACATGCTTCGTGATTTTCTGTTGTGCTTAAAGCATTGACCATCTTTTTTTCTTTTCTTTTTTTTTAATTTTTTACATGGGCAGCCTCCGGGAAATGAACCTGGGTCCTCTGGCATCACAGGCAAGCATTCCTGCCAGCTGAGCCACCGTGGTCCTGATCATCTTGATATGGTGATTTTACAAGTTGGTTTCCTTCACTCATCTAAAATTTTGTATTCATTTTTTGTTGTTGTTGTTGTTGAAGGTTTCCTTTTGCACTTTGTTTGTCAGCTCATTTCCTACAAATTTGATTCCCATAAAATCAAGGTCCAGATTTCAAGTGGGGGATACAATTCAACTTCAGTGTCTATTAGAAGCTAGGTAGGGGTGCTCAACTCCTGGCCCATGCACCCCAAAAAGAAAAAAGTGATTATAATAAAATAAAATGAGAATATAATGAAAATATGAAAAAACAAGAACAACAACAAAACACAACTCAATAGTAGTAAGTCCCAGATGGATGGCCTGTAACTGGATGGATTCAGGACAGAAGCTCTCCAGCAAAGAATCTCAAATAGATTCCCCAACCAGGATTTCAGGTGCCCTCCACTTCTTTTCCTGTGAACCTGCATATTCTGCCACAGCAATCATAGGTCTTATTCTTTCCAGACATCAGTCAAGGTCCCAAAATGAACTGCCCAGGTTTTCACTGAGCCCTGAGGATCAGATTCTGAACTCATCCTTCAGAGTTTAGCATCACAGATAACATTTTAAGTTGGTTAGAAGTTCCACATGACCACTTAAAAAGGCAATGCCAATTTCTGTTCTCTACTATTAACCACACCCTTGCCTTCCTAAAAATTAAAGCTAACAGTTATTATGTGTACAAAAAAATGAAATCAGATGGAATAATAAAATAATATATAAAATAAACTAAAAATAGTAAAAATTATAAAAATATGAAATATCCATAAAAGTAAAAATAAAAAAAAACCCAATTATACTACCTAGAAAAATATATAGAAAATGTATTTTAAAAATGGGGAACAGAAAAAAAGAATACTAGAAAAAATAAAAAAATTAAAACCTAGGCAGGTAGGGAGTTAGCTTGCCTGCACTTAACCCTTCTTCCTAGCAGTTGGCAATCCTGAGGCACTGCCTCCCCTTAGGCTCTCCCTTCCCCTACTCTACTGACGGTAGCAGCCAACCTGTGATTGCTATTTCTCAGCAGCAGGTGATGGCCTGAGACTCCTCCCTCAGACCAGCCCTTCCTGGCCTGCAGTAGCTTGAGGACTGCAGGCACAGCAGGGGGGAACTGCTCCTGACCATGTTGACCAGACTGCTGGTGCCAGCCAGCAGGACTGGGGAGTCCACCAGCACCCAGGGAACTAGCCCACCTGCAATGGGTCTGCCAGACACCACGTCCAAGGAATCAGCCATTCCTGGCACCCACCGGGTGATTGCTCCCTGACGCCTGGAGGCCCAGCCCCCAAAGTTGACGATTGGGTGCACCTCCAGGAACTCCACAGACACTGTCAACCACAGACCCAAGCAAGGAGGTTTCACCAGCCAGCAGCTGTGGCAGGCTGAAGTGGAAGGATGATCAGTTCCCTCCAATCGCACCGCCCTTCCTGCCGGAGCTCACTCCTAGTGGAAATCTCAGTTGATTGACCCACCCTGTTTTCCCGGAACCAATCCTCCTCCCTTGCCTTCCATTTCCCAAAACTCCCTAGAGAATCTATTTGATTACTTTCATCCCAGGACTTCAGTCCTGGTCATTTTCTCTTTATTCTTCTATCTTGTTCTATAGAGCAGGAGTGAACTCATTCCAGTCTTCTCAACCATTTTCCTGGAAGTCTCTATTGAAGCTTTCTGTATCTGTGCCTGTTGGTGGCTCTAGGTTGAAGCCTTCTGCAGTGACCCAGCCAGGCTACATTTGTGGCAATAAGTAAATCCGGGCAACTCGTCACCTTGTTCTTTCCCAAGCTCTGAGGTCCAATAGGCATGCACATCTTCTTTTCATGTTTAAGAGTCTGTCTGTGATGGTTTTGTTCCATAACCTTGTTGTATTTTTAAGAGATAGAAACTTGGAGGGGTGGAGCTATTCCATCTTGGCCAGAGGTAGAAGGCCAGCTTCCAATTTGGAAACATATCTTCGCTTGTTATAGAATTTAGTATTAACAGCATTTTCTTTTAATACTCTAAAGATACTGCTCCAGTAGTATCTGGCTAGCATATTTTTTTTTATGAGAAGTCAGCTGCTATTCTAATTTATATCATTTTCATGTAATATTGTTTTCTTCCATCATCCCCAACTCAGCCACATCGAGAATTTCTTTTTCCCCATTTTCTCTTCTATCTCTTCTCCTATTTGGATACCAAATACATACATACATATATATATATATATATATATCAGTATATTTGATATTTTCCTATACCTTTTTAATGCTTTATTCTTATTGTTACACTATTCTTCTTTACTTTTTGTGTTTTATTTTGGGTAATTTCTATTGCTCTTTCTTCAGTTCATTGATTATTATTCTACTGTGGCTAGGCTGCTGTTAATCCCATCAAAATCATTCTCTGATGTCGAGATATCATATTTTCTTCTAGCTTTTCCAATTGACTAATTTATAATTTACATATATGATGATATTGCTCATTTTTATATATTTTGTCTACATTTTCCACAAAATTGTTTAATATATTATTCATAACTATTTTAAGGTCTCTGTCTGATAGTTTCATCATCTAGGCCAACTCTGGGTCTGGTTCTGTTGACTGCTATATCTTTTGGCAAATAGATTGTTGGTTGCTTGTTTCTCAGTTTCAAACTATATTATTGAATGACAGGTATTCTAAAAGAACAGTAGTGTAAGGTAAATGTTGTTTACTCCAAAAAATGAGCATGCCTATTAGCATACATTTCTGTTATGATGTTAGCATGGGGGAATGATAAAAATTTATCAATAGTTTGATAATTGTCAAGGAAGTGAGTGATAATTACCAATATTAGGGATGGCAAAGATTATGATTGTGCCAACCACCAGAAGTTGGATTCCAGATGTTTTTGTCCACTCTGTGGTACCATAATTTCCACAGTTGTCAAGGAAGACACAACACCCACAAGCACTGATTGTTACAACTCCTTCCTCATATATATAGAGAAGAGTCCAAGCAAGGTCAGTTTTAGCAGTGGGCTTTGGTCTCCCATGGCCAGCAGGTCCTTTCCAACGGCTGATGTAGAGTGATGATCTGCACACACCCCTCCTGTGTTGCAGTGTGGTGGATCCCATTACCTCCCTGCAGGGAACAGATATGCTAGTGAGATTGGTTAGGTGCCATATAACACACACACTTAAGCAATACAAAGAAGTTCACTATGCATCAAGAACTGGGAAGGATCACCACATAAGGAAGAAGAATCTGGGCTAAGCATGAGCTCACTGTTTAAGCTTCAATTAAGGGAATATTTCAGGCTCTGATTGTTCATACCATTGGGCAGAACAAACACTATAGAAGGTGGTGGCCATTGGTACGATGGCTGCAGTGACCCACTAGACTCCAGCAGCTTTAACTTAGCAGGTTCATCCATTAACAAAGCCATATGATCAGCTCACACATCCTCAAGACCCACCCCCCACTCCCACCAATTAGCCCAGGGAGGGCAGTAGTGTCTCCTATGGCAAAGCACTTGAGTAATCATAGAGCTAGATGACTCCCTAAGGCTTCTGATGGGCTCATTCTTGGAAAAACCATTTACAGAATCTGTCCCACCTTATTGGTAGGTTTAGCACATACCCATGTGAGGATGGACAATTCTGGATTAAGGTCACATAAGATGCATCAGTGGTCAAATGTTCAGTCTCCACTAAAGTCCAATAGCAGGCTAAAATATGATGTTCATAGGGGATGAACATAGTGGTTTCCTCTGTCAGTTTATGTGTCCCAGCACCCAAAAGGCAGGCCCTACCAGTGGCAGTTTATAACTGCCACAGGCACCAATCAGCATGAGTGCGGGTTTGGATACCTCCAACTCCATAGACTCTAACCAACTGTTGGTAGCCTCTAACACCTGCTTCTGCAGGGAGCCTTATTCAAAGGTAGTCACTTTTCAGTACACCTTTACCAAGGGAGCTTGGAGAATTCCCACATGAGGTAGATGTTGTCTTTAGTACCAAATAAGCTCACTAACTATTGGGATTCCTTCTTGTTTGCAAATTCCACCAAAGACATCAGTTTCTGCTTGATCTTGTCTGGGATTTTGTTTGGCTTCCTGTCCATGTAGCTCCCAGAAACTGTACTTGCTGTGCAGGAGCTTGAATCTTATCAGAGTTTGGCTCATTTGGCCCAGTTAGCATAGTGATAGTATCCAGTGATAGTTCAGAATCCCTGGTGGTTTCTACAATCATACATCATCTGTATGATGGATAACTAACACCTCAGAGGGAATTTTTGCTTACTGAGGGTCAAGTCCCATTCATTGGTGATGGTTTAAGAGGAATTGAGATATGTATACTATAGGCCATTCCACATGAAATGCTAATTGGTCCTAATCTTCTTTGCACTAGGTATAGAGTAAAAGGCATCAACTAGGTCAATAATAGTATACCAGTCCCCTGTGTGGGGTAAGAGCAATGAGGTCATATCAGCAGGAGCCAAAGTCAGTACTTTGTCATTTAACCAATGATAACCTACTATAAGCCTCCAAGCTCCAAAGGCCTTTTTTACAGACCAAACTGGTCTACTGTACAGTGACAGAGCAGATGAAAGCACTCTAGCATGTATTGAGTCTTGCTCAAAAGTGTTACGTCCTTTTTACCTCCAAGGATTCAATACTATTTTTGCTGTAAATTATGTTGTGTCCTAGGGAGTACAGGGGATGGATAGCAATGCACATGCCCACCACAATAGATAAGTATGCCCTCACTGAGATACATATCCTCTTAAGAGATGATGGTAGCCTGCTCTCAGGCAAGGAGGGTGTCAAAACCCATGATATGTGCAGTGATAGGAAACATGATTGTAGTGCCCCAAATGGGCCAAATGGTGCCATGCATCACATGTGAATCTGCATCCCATAAATTACTGCCCTATTCCCAAAGTCCCCCAAGGCCGCCATCTTCCTCATTCCCCTGGGAGACCCTGGATTATAGCCATTTAAGCACCACTATCTAATAACCCCACAAAACATGTTATCCACTGCCCTCATATTTCCCTTCTATTCTTATGGGAGCATAGGGCCCCCAGTCCCCAATAAAGAATGAAAGACCCTGGCCCCCACCCCTTGTTATTCTTTTTTTTTTCTTTTTTTTTTTATTAATTAAAAAAAGAATTAACAAAACAATTAGAAATCATTCCAATATACCTGTACAATCAGTAATTCTTAATAACATCACATAGTTGCATATTCATCATTTCTTAGTACATTTGCATCGATTTAGAAAAAGAAATAAAAAGACAACAGAATAAGAATTAAAACAATAATAGAAAGAAAAAGAAAAAAAAAACAAAAAACCTATACCTCACATGCAGCTTCATTCAGTGTTTTAACATAATTGCATTACAATTGGGTAGTATTGTGCTGTCCATTTCTGAGTTTTTATATCCAGTCCCGTTGTACAGTCTGTATCCCTTCAGCTCCAATTATCCCTTCTCTTTTTTTTTTTTTTAATTAACGGAAAAAAAGAAATTAACCCAACATTTAGAGATCATACCATTCTACATATGCAATCATTAATTCTTAACATCATCACATAGATGCATGATCATCATTTCTTAGTACATATGCATTGGTTTAGAAGAACTAGCAACATGACCGAAAAAGATATAGAATGTTAATATAGAGAAAAAAATAAAAGTAACAATAGTAAAATCAAAACAAAACAAAACAAAACAAAACAAAAACCTATAGCTCAGATGCAGCTTCATTCAGTGTTTTAACATGATTACTTTACAATTAGGTATTATTGTGCTGTCCATTTCTGAGTTTTTGTATCTAGTCCTGTTACACCGTCTGTATCCCTTCAACTCCAATTGGCCATTATCTTACCCTGTTTCTACCTCCTGCTGGACTCTGTTATCAAGGACATATTCCAAATTTATTCTCGAATGTCTGTTCACATCAGTGGGACCATACAGTATTTGTCCTTTAGTTTTTGGCTAGACTCACTCAGCATAATGTTCTCTAGGTCCATCCATGTTATTACATGCTTCATAAGTTTAGTCTGTCTTAAAGCTGCATAGTATTCCATCGTATGTATATACCACAGTTTGTTTAGCCACTCTTCTGTTGATGGAGATTTCGGCTGTTTCCATCTCTTTGCAATTGTAAATAACGCTGCTATAAACATTGGTGTGCAAAATGTCTCAAAGGACTTTTGCCCTTAAGTCCTTTGAGTATATTCCCAGCAATGGTATTGCTGGGTCGTATGGCAATTCTATATTCAGCTTTTTGAGGAACCGCCAAACTGCCTTCCACAGTGGTTGCACCATTTGACATTCCCACCAACAGTGGATAAGTGTGCCTCTTTTTCCACATCCTCTCCAGCACTTGTCATTATCTGTTTTGTTGATAATGGCCATTCTGGTGGGTGTGAGATGATATCTCATTGTGGTTTTGATTTGCATTTCTCTAATGGCCAGGGACATTGAGCATCTCTTCATGTGCCTTTTGGCCATTTGTATTTCCTCTTCTGATAGGTGTCTGTTCAAGTCTTTTTCCCATTTTGTAATTGGGTCGGCTGTCTTTTTGTTGTTGAGATGAACAATCTCTTTATAAATTCTGGATACTAGACCTTTATCTGATATATCATTTCCAAATATTGTCTCCCATTGTGAAGGCTGTCTTTCTACTTTCTTGATGAAGTTCTTTGATGCACCAAAGTGTTTAATTTTGAGGAGCTCCCATTTATTTATTTCCTTCTTCAGTGCTCTTGCTTTAGGTTTAAGGTCCATAAAACCGCCTCCAGTTGTAAGATCCATAAGATATCTCCCAACATTTTCCTCTAACTGTTTTATGGTCTTAGACCTAATGTTTAGATCTTTGATCCATTTTGAGTTAACTTTTGTATAGGGTGTGAGAGATGGGTCTTCTTTCATTCTTTTGCATATGGATATCCAGTTCTCTAGGCACCATTTATTGAAGAGACTCCTCTGTCCCAGGTGAGTTGGCTTGACTGCCTTATCAAAGATCAAATGCCCATAGATGAGAGGGTCTATATCTGAGCACTCTATTGGATTCCATTGGTCGATATATCTATCTTTATGCCAATACCATGCTGTTTTGACCACTGTGGCTTCATAATATGCCTTAAAGTCAGGCAGCGCGAGACCTCCAGCTTCGTTTTTTCCCCTCAAGATGTTTTTAGCAATTCGGGGCACCCTGCCCTTCCAGATAAATTTGCTTATTGGTTTTTCTATATCTGAAAAATAAGTTGTTGGGATTTTGATTGGTATTGCATTGAATCTGTAAATCAATTTAGGTAGGATTGACATCTTAACTATATTTAGTCTTCCAATCCATGAACACAGTATGCCCTTCCATCTATTTAGGTCTTCTGTGATTTCTTTTAACAGTTTTTTGTAGTTTTCTTTATATAGGTTTTTTGTCTCTTTAGTTAAATTTATTCCTAGGTATTTTATTCTTTTAGTTGCAATTGTAAATGGGATTCGTTTCTTGATTTCCCCCTCCGCTTGTTCATTGCTAGTGTATAGAAATGCTACAGATTTTTGAATGTTGATCTTGTAACCTGCTACTTTGCTGTACTCATTTATTAGCTCTAGTAGTTTTGTTGTGGATTTTTCCGGGTTTTCGACGTATAGTATCATCTGCAAACAGTGATAGTTTTACTTCTTCCTTTCCAATTTTGATGCCTTGTATTTCTTTTTCTTGTCTAATTGCTCTGGCTAGGACCTCCAACACAATGTTGAATAATAGTGGTGATAGTGGACATCCTTGTCTTGTTCCTGATCTTAGGGGGAAAGTTTTCAATTTTTCCCCATTGAGGATGATATTAGCTGTGGGTTTTTCATATATTCCCTCTATCATTTTAAGGAAGTTCCCTTGTATTCCTATCTTTTGAAGTGTTTTCAACAGGAAAGGATGTTGAATCTTGTCGAATGCCTTCTCTGCATCAATTGAGATGATCATGTGATTTTTCTGCTTTGATTTGTTGATATGGTGTATTACATTAATTGATTTTCTTATGTTGAACCATCCTTGCATACCTGGGATGAATCCTACTTGGTCATGATGTATAATTCTTTTAATGTGTTGTTGGATACGATTTGCTAGAATTTTATTGAGGATTTTTGCATCTGTATTCATGAAGAGATTGGTCTGTAGTTTTCTTTTTTTGTAATATCTTTGCCTGGTTTTGGTATGAGGGTGATGATGTTGGCTTCATAGAATGAATTAGGCAGTTTTCCCTCCACTTCGATTTTTTTGAAGAGTTTGAGGAGAATTGGTACTAATTCTTTCTGGAACGTTTGGTAGAATTCACATGTGAAGCCATCTGGTCCTGGACTTTTCTTTTTAGGAAGCTTTTGAATGACTAATTCAATTTCTTTACTTGTGATTGGTTTGTTGAGGTCATCTATGTCTTCTTGAGTCAAAGTTGGTTGTTCATGTCTTTCCAGGAACCCGTCCATTTCATCTAAATTGTTGTATTTATTAGCGTAAAGTTGTTCATAGTATCCTGTTATTACCTCCTTTATTTCTGTGAGGTCAGTAGTTATGTCTCCTCTTCCATTTCTGATTTTATTTATTTGCATCCTCTCTCTTCTTCTTTTTGTCAATCTTGATAGGGGCCCATCAATCTTATTGATTTTCTCATAGAACCAACTTCTGGTCTTATTGATTTTCTCTACTGTTTTCATATTTTCAATTTCATTTATTTCTGCTCTGATCTTTGTTATTTCTTTCCTTTTGCTTACTTTGGGGTTAGTTTGCTGTTCTTTCTCCAGTTCTTCCAAGTGAACAGTTAATTCCTGCATTTTTGCCTTTTCTTCTTTTCTGACATAGGCATTTAGGGCAATAAATTTCCCTCTTAGCACTGCCTTTGCTGCATCCCATAAGTTTTGATATGTTGTGTTTTCATTTTCATTTGCCTCGAGGTATTTACTAATTTCTCTTGCAATTTCTTCTTTGACCCACTCGTTGTTTAAGAGTGTGTTGTTGAGCCTCCAGGTATTTGTGAATTTTCTGGCATTCCGCCTATTATTGATTTCCAACTTCATTCCTTTATGATCCGAGAAAGTGTTGTGTATGATTTCAATCTTTTTAAATTTGTTAAGACTTGCTTTGTGACCCAGCATATGGTCTATCCTTGAGAATGATCCATGAGCACTTGAAAAAAAGGTGTATCCTGCTGTTGTGGGATGTAATGTCCTATAAATGTCTGTTAAGTCTAGCTCCTTTATAGTAATATTCAGATTCTCTATTTCTTTATTGATCCTCTGTCTAGATGTTCTGTCCATTGATGAGAGTGGGGAATTGAAGTCTCCAACTATTATGGTATTTGTGTCTATTTCCCTTTTCAGTGTTTGCAGTGTATTCCTCACGTATTTTGGGGCATTCTGATTCGGTGCATAAATATTTATGATTGTTATGTCTTCTTGTTTAATTGTTCCTTTTATTAGTATATAGTGTCCTTCTTTGTCTCTTTTAACTGTTTTACATTTGAAGTCTAACTTGTTGGATATTAGTATAGCCACTCCTGCTATTTTCTGGTTGTTATTTGCATGAAATATCTTTTCCCAACCTTTCACTTTCAACCTATGTTTATCTTTGGGTCTAAGATGTGTTTCCTGTAGACAGCATATCGATGGGTCCTGTTTTTTAAACCATTCTACCAGTCTATGTCTTTTGGTTGAGAAGTTTAATCCATTAACATTTAGTGTTATTACTGTTTGGATAATATTTTCCTCTACCATCTTGCCTTTTGTATTATATATATCATATCTGACTTTCCTTCTTTCTACACTCTTCTCCAGACCTCTCTCTTCTGTCTTTTTGTATCTGACTCTAGTGCTCCCTTTAGTATTTCTTGCAGAGCTGGTCTCTTGGTCACAAATTCTCTCAGTGATTTTTTGTCTGAGAATGTTTTAATTTCTCCCTCATTTTTGAAGGACAATTTTGCTGGATATAGGAGTCTTGGTTGGCAGTTTTTCTCTTTTAGTAATTTAAATATATCATCCCACTGTCTTCTAGCTTCCAATGTTTTCTGCTGAGAAATCTACACATAGTCTTATTGGGTTTCCCTTGTATGTGATGGATTGTTTTTCTCTTGCTGCTTTCAAGATCGTCTCTTTCTCTTTGACGTCTGACATTCTAACTAGTAAGTGTCTTGAAGAACGCCTATTTGGGTCTAATCTCTTTGGGGTGTGCTGCACTTCTTGGATCTGTAATTTTAGGTCTTTCATAACAGTTGGGAAATTTTCAGTGAAAATTTCTTCCATTAGTTTTTCTCCTCCTTTTCCCTTCTCTTCTCCTTCTGGGACACCCACAACACGTATATTTGTGCGGTTCATATTGTCCTTGAGTTCCCTGATACCCTGTTCAAATTTTTCCATTCTTTTCCCGATAGTTTCTGTTTGTTTTTGGAATTCAGATGTTCCATCCTCCAAATCACTAATTCTATCTTCTGTCTCTTTGAATCTATCATTGTAGGTATCCATTGTTTTTTCTATCTTTTCTACTTTGTCCTTCACTTCCATAAGTTCTGTGATTTGTTTCTTCAGTTTTTCTATTTCTTCTTTATGTTCAGCCCATGTCTTCTTCATGTCCTCCCTCAATTTATCGATTTCGTTTTTGAAGCGGTTTTCCATTTCTGTTCGTATATTTAGCATTAGTTGTCTCAGCTCCTGTGTCTCATTTGAACTATTGGTTTGTTCCTTTGACTGGGCCATATTTTCAATTATTTGAGCGTGATCCGTTATCTTCTGTTGGCGTCTGCGCATTTAGACAGATTTCCCTGGGTATTGGATCCAAAAGTTTGGAAGATTTTTCTGTGAAATCTCTGGGTTCTGTTTTTCTTATCCTGCCCAGTAGGTGGCGCTCGTGGCACACGTTTGTCTGCGGGTCCCACCAGTAAAAGGTGCTGTGGGACCTTAAACTTTGGAAAACTCTTGCCGTCCGGGGGGTTCGCTAGCCGAAACGGCTTGAGCCGGCCCGGGGTCTGAACGCAGGGAGGGTTGCTGGTCGCCGCAGCCCGGGAAAGAGCCCGTCCGAATTTCCTAGTTGGCCCCGGGTGACAAGCGTGGCGGGAGGGCGCCAGCGGCAGCGGCCCACCCGGGAGAGTGCTCGTTCCCCGGAAGTCACGGGTTTGGAAGGGGCCTCCCCCACCCATCACCGGTCTCCACGGCCTGGGGATTTCCGATCCAATTCTCTCAGTTGGTCTGGGGGGCTGCGCGTGGTGTGGGCGCCAGCCACCTTGGTTTCAGGGGACCGCCTCTCCAATTCTCCCAGGTGGCCCGGGAAGGGGAAGGGAGTAACTCCGGCCGCTTGCCGCCCCACCCAGTGAGGCCTGCACGCCTCAGTGGTCTCACCCGAGCTGCTTCTCTCAGCCAGCCAGCCGTTCCAGGATGGGGTACACTGTCTTTTTTATCTCTGTTGTGGCTTTGGGTGCTTTCTGTATCGTTTCTACTCCCCTAGTAGCTGTCCTGTGGAAGAAACTAAGATCCGCACGTCTTACTAAGCCGCCATCTTCCAGGAAGTCCCCCTTGTTATTCTTAAAAGAAGTGAGATTGGGATAAATTTGGGGAGGTTTCTTTTCCTTATTTGACTCTCCAAACTCATACCAATAATCGCTATCCCCTTCAGTATGAGACAGAGATTGATAAGGTGGGGAGATATCTTGGCAGGTTCCTTGTGAGTTGTGAGGGGGGGATTTGCAAGGCAGCAAATCTTCCAATCTCAGGAGCTACTCCCCTTGTTATTTAATGGCCTGAATGAAAGTCTTGATTTCTAAGCTAGAAGCTCACATCTCTCTGCCTTGTAGTATTGGTGGAGGTCTTCTGTGGGTACCCTACCTATTACAGTTCTCTCTATACCTTGTTTCAATAACCAAAACCATATAGTACCTGTGGGTAGGTCATGGTTTAGTTCCCTATTTATATTTCCTCTAGTGACTTCCTGGAGGCAGTTTCTCCACCCCAGGTTTGGTTTGCACCGTTTGGCTTCCTTTCCCATGGACATAGCAGCTACTTCCCAATTGTTTTCTCCCCATAGTGGGATATCATGATGTAAATTTCCCATGGCTTCCTAGAAAGAGGAATAGCAGAATATTCCATAGTGAGGGGGCTCTGCCTCAGAAGCTTCCACAGTCATCTGGGATAGTTTCATTTACAACCTCCAGGGAGATGGGGTCATCAAACCAAGCATCAATTGTTTTGGTATGGATGACAGTATCAGCCTCTTATACCATCTGCTATGATTCCCTGCTTTGGGGGAAGTCTCTTGCAGTGGAATACACCTCAGTCATGCTCCCTACTACCCACAAAAAGGTTGATATAAGCTGATACCCATCTCTTTTCCAGTTGCTTGCACTATTCAATGAAGGTAAGTATATGATACAGTAAGGAATCAGTTCTCAGAGTTCCCACACTATGCCTTTTGGCTCAGGACAATAAGAGTTTGCAGGGCATCTTCATTAAACAGGTACACAAGCCAGGCAGCATGAGATTCACTGGGTTTCTGGCCATATTGGTGTTCAACTTTTTGATCTCTCTATCTGAAAAAGATAACAATTCTACTTTTTCATTTTCAGCAACAACATCAGTGGTTTGAGACTGTATGGTATGCGGTCTCTTCTGGGACTCATATCCAAACATAACCAGACAGACCTTTCATATATGGTCTGAGAGGGTCTTCCTGGTTTCTGTTTTGGTGCCCAAATTATCATGTCCAGCGCTCCTGGTGAGCAAAGCCACCAAGATCCAGGGGATCATCTCCCTGGTCCTATTGGATTGTATTTCCACAGCTCTGTTTGGCCCATCATATTAATTCATCTTAGTTTACAGGGGGATAAACCATGTCCCACTTTTCTCCCTGTAGCAGAAAAAGACCAAAATGTTCCCCAGTCTGTCACTGTCCAGGGTACCAGAAACACCTGGGACAAAGGTGTTTTATAAACCCTTGTGTTTCACCATGCCATAGTGTGTCTCACTGGTGCCCTGCTTGCTGTACTAAACTATTGAACAAGTAAGCGCTGGCTCCAATCCCAGGCAGAGGTTTCACTGCATAGAGGATTGCAAAGATCATGCAAATTCCAGCTGCAAGGAGCCGGAGTCCAAACTCCCTGCCCTCTCCATGATACTGCAGTATAATAGTCACCGAGGAAGACAACACACATAACAAGCACTGACTAGAACAAGGCTTTACTCACATAGGAAAGAAACAGAACAAGTCAGCTTCAGTAGTGGGCATTGGACTCTCATGCCTGGAGAATACGTCCAGACAGCCAATTGCAGGGTGATTATCTGTTCATACCCTTCTGGTTGCAGTGGTGATGGGGACCTTGTTCCCTTCTCCCAGGAAACAGATATACTAGTGGGGTTGGCTAGGTGCCATATGAGATACATGCTTAAGAAGTACAAAGAATTTCACTGTACATCTGGAATAGGGAAGGATCACCCTATAAGGAAGAAGAATCTGGGCGAAGCCTGATTCACTACCCAGACTCCAAGTAAGGAAATGTTCCAGGTTCATGACTTTGATTGAGGCACGCTAGAAAGGGGTGCCTGGTCAAGAGATAGCTGCTTCTTTAACAATGTTGCTATGATTGAGTTCTGTATAACACAGTGGTGGACACAAATGTCTCTAATTATGGACTGCTGATATCTTGTTCTTAGTGTAGGCTCTTCAGTCTCAAATGCTTTCCTAATATCTACTCCACTTCAATTTTAATCAGGTCTGGCATGCCTGTGTCATAGAGATGGTCTCTTTCTTCACTCTTATTTCCCCCCCACCCCCCAGAAATCAACTGCTATTGCTTGCTATTTGGTAGAAGGCAGTAGGTATCTGCAATTTAGTTTCTTATTTCTCCTGCATTGGTCTTAATCTTAAGCAAGCCTAGTGTACCTGAATCTAAATATTGGGTCTTAAAATCTCTGGCCTTCCTGACCATAGTAGCCAAACCCTGCTTTGTATTGGCAGAGGGACTTGTATGAGAGCATGTGTAATGTGTACCTCCTCTTGGTAGAAGGTCTCTGCTTTGAATCAGTTCAGGATCTCAGGCACATGACTCAGTCTTACCCATCTTCCACAAGCATATGCCTTTTGCTTCTACCCCTTCCCAAGTGGCAATATACTTTTTCTTGTAGTTTTTTCCCCCCTTCCTGTGAAGGAAGTGTTGAAGTGTTAGGTGGAATTTCAATCTTGTGTGCTACCAAAGAGGGCTCAATCTTTGTCACAAGGATCTGATCTCTGAAAAAGAGCTGGCAAGTGAGTGTGGCATTCCCTTGTGTTTGAGGCACCCAGGGATGCTAACTCAGACTTCACTTTTAAGAATGCTTAGCAATTTTAATTGTTTTCTTCTTTTGCCTTCTCTTATGGTTCCTCCCATACTTGGCCAAACTTAGTTTATGTTTTGCAAAGAGATTGCCACCCTTTGGGACTAATTTCACCTCATTGACTTGTGACTTCTGCTCTCTGATGCCTCACCTTCTGGAAAATAAATTATGATTATGTAGGTTACCCAAACTTTTTTTATATAGGGAATGACATTCTCCTGAGAATTGCTGCATTCTATGCAGAAAAGAAACTTACTGATTCATCCTTTCAAACATTGTTTTAGCATAACTTATGCACTGATGCTCCTTTAGCTAATATATATTCACTAGTGTTTCTTTAATTAGTTATGAAACTCTGATAAGCATAGTAAAATCATTTTTTTCCTGATTTTTAAAAGTAATTTATTGGAAAGATATGGAGACACTCGTGAAATGGAAGGAAGCTGTAAAGTCATGTTTGGGGACAGATAGAAACAAGAGCAGCTCCAGAGATTTTATTAGCCAGAATTGAAGGACAATTTCCTTAGCATATGCATACCCTTTATGGAAGGAAAAATAAAGCTTCTTTGGTGACAGTCCTTTCAAACTGTCATCACTAGTGAGAAAGTACTATTGTAAAGGAAAATAGTAATGAAAAGGTGGGTAAACAAATGCAGCTATGTCCACAATTATTTTATACATTTTCAAATTTGTACCAAAAATACAGCATGCATATAATTAATATATTAATAGATTTTAATTTTCTTTTTGAAGAATATTGCAGCAGTTACATAGTTCCATTATTCCTATGCCACAACAACATTCAACAAATATTTATTGAGCACATACCATCTTCCAGGGACAGTTCTAGTCAGAAATACCTCAACAGATGGAAATTCTTGCCCTCTTGAGTTTAAATTCTTGTAGAGAGAGAAAAGCAATACAAATATAAGAGATAAAATATTATCTCAGACAGTCATAGTGTTAAGGATTAAAATAAATCAGAGAAGGGGGTAAGGTGGTACAGGAAGTGCATTCGAAAATTTAAACAGAATGGAAGGGAAAGCCACCTGGATAAGAGACATTTGAGCAAAGATCTGAAGGAGGCAGTTGAGGAGTGGAAATAAAGTCATGCAATTATTTTGGGGAAAAGCACTCCAGGTAAAAGAAACAAGTACAGCATCCCTGAATGGAACACATGTCTGGCAAATCTAAGGAAGAATAAGGAGATAAGTGCAGCTGTCTCCTCATAGGGAGCCATGAGGAGAGAGGGGAAAAGGTGAGAAAGGAGTCAAGGAGCTATAACTGCATGGCCTTACAGGGTATGATCGGGATTTAAGGTTTGGCTTAGCATGAAAAGGGGAGGTGTTGGAGGGTTTTGGCAGAGAAGAAACATAGTCTTATATATTTAAAGGAAGTACCCAGGCTGCTAACTTGAAAAAACACGGGCATAAGAGCAGAAGGAGGGAGAACATTTTTGAGGCTATAGTAGATATTCAGGCAAAAGCAGTTGGTAGCTCAGGCCAAGGGATAAGAGTGGGGGTACAAATGAAGGTCTCACTTTGGATATATTTTGAAGGTGGAGTCTATAGATTTTTCAGTTTAGAGAATAAAAAAAAAAGACAGACAACTGCAACATTTTTTACCTAAGCAACTGGAAGAATGAAGGTGACATTCACTAAATGTGGGAAGTAAGTGGAAAATATTTGAGGAAGAAAATTAGGAAACAGATTGTAGATATACAATCTTAAGTCTAGGGGGAAATTCTAGATAGGACATATGAATGTGGGATTTGTCAAGCTTTGGATGGTATTTAAAGCCATGAGATCACCTAGTGAATGAGCGTACTGGGAGGAATAGAGAGACCCAAGGACTGAAATATGAGGCAGTCTAGATTAAGAGATTAAGAAAACCCAGAAAAAAAAGAGAAAGAGTTGCCAGTGAAATAGAGGCACTACTGAAAACTATGTGAAGAAATCACTGATAATTCATCTGTAGTAATGAAGAGTTGGACTAGAGCATATTGGCTAGGTGCTGGGAAGTGGGCAGATGTGGTGATGGGAGCTTGTGGAAGTTTTCTTCAGTTTACATCGGTTTTCTCTGTGAAGCAAGGTCATCACTTACATTTGTAAATGAAGAAAGAAAATAAGATATAAATTACCTGTGTATAAGAAAGGGAGAGTGAAATAATGTCTGTATAAACTACTAAAAATATCTTTCTACCCATGAAGCCTTTATTTCAGTGTATGTGTGTGTGTATATGTATATAATTTTTCCAGTGAAAATAAATAATATGATACATAAATTAAAAATAAAATGGTGGGGGTGCCAGGATAGTTCAGTGGTAGAATTCTCATCTGCCATGCGGGAGACCTGGGTTTGACACCAAAGTCCATGCACTTCACCAAAAAACAAACAAGCAAACAAACAGACAAAAATCAACAAATGGTGCTGCAGTAACAGGGTACTCTCATGGAAAAGAATGAAATGTGTCTCCCGGGATACAGCATACCAAAAAAATCGTGATACCTGAATTTTGAAGAGAATGAGTATGATAAGGAAAAGAAAAGAAAAGAAGAGGAGGGGAAGGGCGATAAGAAGTCATATTGAAGTCAGATTATCACTACGTGAATGATACCATATCAAGGATAAAAGGGAGTAAATGAAGGATACCAATGCAAAAGTATATGAACCAATGTGCACTGTTCTGCATCGTTAGTTTAATATGACTTGAAAGTGTTACCTATTCATTACTTTTAAAAACACTACTCTTATTAAGCTAGTATTTGGCAGATAGAATTTTGGGGTTGATTATCATTAATTTCAGGCCACACTCACATCTCTTTCAAATAGAGAGTCTATGGAACATCTGCAGATGCTTTAAGAATCATTGCTGGTTATTTGCTCATTGCATACAAATGGTAAACATTGAAATATGGTTACAATGGGTTTATGAGTAAGAATTATGCTTATGGAAACTATTTTTTATTTCAAATTCTAGGATACAAACTATTTATTTATTTATTTATTAAACATAACAACATACAAACACATTCTTACCATATGATTATTCCATTCTTGATATATAATCAATAAGTCACAATATCATCATATAGTTGTACATCCATCATCATGATCATTTCTTAGAACATTTGCATCAATTCAGAAAAAGAAATAAGAAGAAAACTGAAAAAAGTTCATACATATCATATCCCTTAACCCTTCCTTTCATTGATCACTAGCATTTCAATCTACTAAACTTATTTCAACATTTTCCCCCTATTATTTATTAATTTTTAATCCATATGTTTTACTCATCTGTTGATAAGGTGGATAAAAGGAGCATCAGAGACAAGGTTTTCACAATCACACATTCACATTGCAAAAGCGATATCATTTTACAATCGTCTTCAAGAAACATGGCTACTGGAACCCAACTCTATATTTTCAGGCAGTTTCCTCTGCCCTTTCCATTACACTTAACTAAAAAAGTGGTATCTATTTAATGTGTAAGAATAACCTCCAGGATAACCCCTCAACTCTGGAATCTCTCAGCCAATAACACTTTATTTTGTCTCATTTCACTCTTTCCTCTTTTGGTTGAGAAGGTTTTCTCAATCCCTTGGTGCTGAGTCCCAGCTCATTCAAGGATTTCTGTCCCACATGGCCAGGAAGGCTCACACCCCTGGGAGTCATGTCCCACATAGAGACGGGGAAAGCAGTGAATTTGCTTGTCGTGTTGGCTGAGAGAGAGGCCACATCTGAGCAACAAAAGAGGTTCTCTTGGGGATGACTCTTAGGCCTAATTTTAAGTAGGCTTGACCTATCCTTTGTGGGGTTAAGTTTCATATGAACAAACCCAAGATTGAGGACTCAGCCTATTACTTTTATTGTTCCCACTGCTTGTGAGAATATCAATAATTCTCCACTTGGGGAAGTTGAATATTCCCTCTTCTTACCATTCCCCCAAGGGACTTTGCAAATACTTTTTTATTCACTGTTCAAATTACTCTGGGATTGATCAGGGCATCACTATGGACAAACCTACAAAATCTCATACCCTACTCAGGGTTCCATGACTATGGTGTTCAATTAAACTGTCCACAAAAATTATATTAGGAAATGCACTAGTCAAAATATAAATTTTGTACCAAATAAACATCTTTTGCTTTAGTCTCACACATAAGTTAAAGTTTTAAAATATTAATTGCCATCTATTTTCAACACCATGCAGTATTGACATTCCTTTGTTCTTCCTCATGCAAAAACATTTTTTAACTTGTACAATTAGTCACTATCATCATACACTCTAGGCATTCCTAGATTATACCATCTCAGTCTTTATCGTCCTATCTTTCCTTCTGATTTCCTTTGTGCCTCCTCCCTCTATCATTCTTACATTCAGCTTCATTCAGTGTTCTAACATTATTGTATTACAGTTAGGTAGTATTGTGCTATCCATTTCTGAATTTTTACAATCAGTCTTGTTGCACAATCATATCCCTTCAGTTCCAATTACCCAACATCTACCCTATTTCTATCTCCTGATGATCTCTGTTATCTACTGAAATTCTCCAAGTTCATTCACTACTGTCAGTTCATATCAGTGAGATCATACAGTATTTGTTCTTTTGTTTCTGGCTAATCTCAATTGGCACAATGTCCTTAAGGTCCATCCCTGTTGTTACACATTTCATAACTTTATTCTGTTTTACAGCTGCATAATATTGCATCATATATATACTACAGCTTGTTTAGCCACTTGTCTGTTGATGGACATTTTGGCTGCACATCTCTTGGCAATTGTAAATAATGCTGCTATAAACATTGGTGTGCAAATGTCTGTTTGTGTCTTTGCCCTCCTGGTTCTGAGTAGATACCTAACAATGGTATTGCTGGGGCATATGGCAAATCTATACTTAGCTTTCTGAGTAACTTCCAAACTGCCTTCCATGGCAATTGTACCATTTGACATTCCCAGCAACAGTGGATAAATGTGCATCTTTCTCCACATCCTCTCCAACACTTTCATTGTCTGTTTCATTGATAATGGCCATTCTGGTGGGTGTGGCTTTGATTTGCATTTCCCCAGTAGACAGGGAAGTTGAGCATCTTTTCATGTGCCTTTTGGCCACTTGTATTTCCTCTTCTGAGAAGTGTCTGTTCAAATCTTTTTCCCATTTTGTAATTGGGTTGGCTGTCTTTTTGTTGTTGAGTTGACAATCTCTTTATATATTCTGGATACTAGACCTTTATCTGATATATTGTTTCCAAATATTGTTTCCCATTGTGTAGACTATCTTCTTACTTTCTTGACAAAGTTCTTTGATGCACAAAAGTGTTTAATTTTGAGGCATTCCAGTTCATTTGTTTCTTTCTTCAATGCTTGTGCTTTGGGTGCAAGGTTTAGGAAACCACCTTCTATTATAAGATTTATAAGATATTTCCCTACATTTTCCTCTAACTATTTTATGGTCTTAGACCTAATGTTTAGGTCTTTGATCCACTTTGAGTTGATTTTTGTATAAGGTGTGAGATATGGATCCTATTTCATTCTTCTGCATTTGGATATCCAGTTCTCTATGCACCATTTATTGAAGATAATGTTCTGTCCCAGGTGAGTTGGCTTGACTGACATCAAAAATCAATTGTCCATAGATGAGAGGGTCCATATGTGAACACTCTATTTAATTCCATTGGTCAATATATCTATCTTTATGCCAGTACCATGCTGTTTTGACCACTGTAGCTTCATAATATGCCTTAAAGTAGGTAGCGTGAGACCTCTGACTTCATTTTTCTTTCTTGGGATATTTCTTGGTATATTCGGGCACCCTGCTCTTCCAGATAAATTTTGCTATTGGTTTTTCTATTTCTGCAAAGTAAGTTTTGGGGATTTTAATTGGTATTGCATTGAATCTGTAAATCAATTTAGGTAGAATTGACATCTTAAGTATATTCAGTTTTCTAATCCATGAACACTGTATGCCCTTCCATTTATTTAGGTCTTCTGTAATTTCTTTCAAGAATTTATTGTAGTTTTCTTTGTATAGGTCTTTTGTATCCTTAGTTAAATTTATTCCTAAGTATTTTATTGGTTTCTTTTGGTTGCAATTGTAAATGGAATTTTTTCTTGATTTCAGTTTGCTGTTTTTTTCTCTAGTTCTTCCAGGTGGACAGCTAATTCCTCAATTTTTGCACTTTCTTATTTTTTGATATAAGCTTTTAGGGCAATAAATTTCCCTGTTAGTACTGCCTTTGCTGCATCCCATAAATTTTGATGTGTTGTGCTTTCATTTTCATTTGCCTCAGGATAGTTATTGTAATTTGTAATTCTCTTGTAATTTCTTTCCTCACTCACTGGTTGTTTAAGAGTGTGTTGTTGAGCCTCCATATATTTGTGAATTTTCTGGCCCTGTGCCTGTAATTGATTTCCAACTTCATTCCTTTATGATCTGAGAAAGTGTTTTGTATTATTTCAATCTTTTAAAATTTATGGAGACTTGCTTTGTGATCCAGCATATGGTCTATCTTTGAGAATGATCCATGAGCATGTGAGAAGAAGGAGTAACCTGCTGTTGTGGGGTGTAATATTCTATAAATGTCTGTTAAACTAGCTCATTCATTGCACTATTCAAATTCTGTTTCTTTATTGATCCTCTGTCTAGATGTTCTGTCCATTGATGAGAGCGGGAAATTGAAGTCTCCAACTATTATGGCAGATGTGTCTATTTCTCTTTTCAGTGTTTGCCTCATGTATTTTGGAGCATTCTGGTTTGGTGCATAAATATTTATGATTGTCATGTCTTCATGTTGAATTGTTCCTTTTATTAATACATAGTGTCCTTCTTTGTTTCTTTTAACCATTTTAGATTTGAAGTCTAATTTGTTGGATATTAGAATAGCTACTCCTGCTCTTTTCTGATTGTTATTTGCATGAAATATCTTTTCCCAACCTTTCACATTCAACCTATGTTTATCCTTGGGCCTAAGATGCATTTCCTGTAGACAGCATATCGATGGGTCCTGTTTTTTAAACCATTCTACCAGTCTATGTCTTTTGGTTGAGAAGTTTAATCCATTAACATTTAGTGTTATTACTGTTTGGATAATATTTTCCTCTACCATCTTGCCTTTTGTATTATATATATCATATCTGACTTTCCTTCTTTCTACACTCTTCTCCAGACCTCTCTCTTCTGTCTTTTTGTATCTGACTCTAGTGCTCCCTTTAGTATTTCTTGCAGAGCTGGTCTCTTGGTCACAAATTCTCTCAGTGATTTTTTGTCTGAGAATGTTTTAATTTCTCCCTCATTTTTGAAGGACAATTTTGCTGGATATAGGAGTCTTGGTTGGCAGTTTTTCTCTTTTAGTAATTTAAATATATCATCCCACTGTCTTCTAGCTTCCAATGTTTTCTGCTGAGAAATCTACACATAGTCTTATTGGGTTTCCCTTGTATGTGATGGATTGTTTTTCTCTTGCTGCTTTCAAGATCGTCTCTTTCTCTTTGACCTCTGACATTCTAACTAGTAAGTGTCTTGGAGAACGCCTATTTGGGTCTAATCTCTTTGGGGTGTGCTGCACTTCTTGGATCTGTAATTTTAGGTCTTTCATAAGAGTTGGGAAATTTTCAGTGAAAATTTCTTCCATTAGTTTTTCTCCTCCTTTTCCCTTCTCTTCTCCTTCTGGGACACCCACAACACGTATATTTGTGCGGTTCATATTGTCCTTGAGTTCCCTGATACCCTGTTCAAATTTTTCCATTCTTTTCCCGATAGTTTCTGTTTCTTTTTGGAATTCAGATGTTCCATCCTCCAAATCACTAATTCTATCTTCTGTCTCTTTAAATCTATCATTGTAGGTATTCATTGTTTTTTCCATCTTTTCTACTTTATCCTTCACTTCCATAAGTTCTGTGATTTGTTTTTTCAGTTTTTCTGTTTCTTCTTTATGTTCAGCCCATGTCTTCTTCATGTCCTCCCTCAATTTATCGATTTCATTTTTGAAGAGGTTTTCCATTTCTGTTTGTATATTCAGCATTAGTTGTTTCAGCTCCTGTATCTCATTTGAACTATTGGTTTGTTCCTTTGACTGGGCCATATTTTCAATTTTCTGAACGTGATCCGTTATTTTCTGCTGGCGTCTAGGCATTTAGTCAGATTTCCCTGGGTGTTGGACCCAACAGGTTGAAAGATTTTTCTGTGAAATCTCTGGATTCTGTTTTTCTTATCCTGCCCAGTAGGTGGCGCTTGTGGCACACGTTTGTCTGCAGGTTCCACCAGTAAAAAGTGCTGTGGGTCCTTTAACTTTGGAAAGCTCTCACCGTGGGGGAGGTTCGCCCGCCGAAGCGGCTTGGAAGAGTGCCAGCTGGCCTGGGGGTCCGAACGCGGGGAGGGTCGCCGGCCGCCGCAGCCCGAGAGAGCGCCCAACCGAATTTCCTAGTCGGCCTGGGGCGCCAAGCGTGGTGGGAGGGCGCCAGCCGCCGCAGCCCAGGAGAGTGCACCGTTCCCAGCCGGCCCGCGGAGTCACGTGTTTGGATGGACCCCTCCCGTCACCGTTCTCTGCGGCCTGGGGATTTCCGATCCAATTCTCTCGGTTGGTCCGGGGGCCATGCATGGTAGGGGCACCAGGCGCCGCGGCTTGAGGGAACCGCCTGCCCAATTCTGCCAGCTGGCCCGGGAAGGAGGAAGGGAGGGACTCCGGCAGCTTGCCACCGCACCCGGGGAAGCCCGCGCCCCTCGGCGATCTTACTGGAGCGGGTTCTCTCAGCCAGTCAGCCATTCCAGGAATGGGTACGCTGTCTTTTTGATATCTGTCGTGGCTCCGGGAGCTGTTCTGTATCGTTCCTACTCCCCTAGTAGCTGTTCTGGAGGAGGAACTAAGATCTGCACATCTTAATAAGCCGCCATCTTCTCCGGAAGCTCCTGATTCATTATTTTTTGCTGGGATCTAGGCATTTTAATTACCATAATTAATTTATTCTGGATATTGTTTTAACTATTTTTACCTAGGATATTTTTGCTGGGTAACTTTGTTGTGTATCTGTTCTTTGACATTCAGTTCAGCTTATTCTAGACTTCTAGCTTAGATTTTGTTTAACAGATCAGAATTTTTCAGTTCTTGCTTTCTTGTTTCTTGCCCTGCTTGTGTGGTGCCCCCCCCCCACCTTAGGAGGCTCTACTTAAATATTATAGACCCCAGCCAGATTTTCCCAGATCAAACTGGCCTCCTTTCAGGAGGAAAGATTCAAATCTGATAGTTTTTTCTGAGGGTAAGACCCAGCAGACTGACAGGCTTTCCTTTGAAGCCTCAGGACTGCATTTTTCCTATCCTGCCCAGTATGTTGTGCTTGTCTGCCTACAGGTCCCACCAGCATAAGGTGATGCAGTACCTTTAGCTCCAGCCAGCTCTCCTTGCTGAAGGCATAGTTGAGACAGAGATGACGTTGTAGGCTGGCTTTAATCACTTCAGTTTTCTGGACCCTGGTGTCTGAATTCTTTGAGGGAGGGAATCCACCTGAGCTGGACCCTACCTCTCTTGGGGAAAGCACAGGCTCCGGACAAACACTCAAACAAGCTTAATTCTGCCTATGCCTGGGGTAGTTGGAGCCTGGGAAGCCCTGCAGGGTTCTGGTTGGGCTTGCAGCCAGTCCAGCTTTCCAGAATGGGACACTCTGTGTGTCCTGTCACTGACATGGCCCCAGCAGTTGTTCTGTACTGTTCCTGGCTATTTACTAGCTGCTCTGGAGGATGAATTAAATCCCACACCTAGCTAAGCTGTCATCTTGGCCCCAGTCGGAAATTAACTTTTTTTCTTTTTTTTTTTTTTTTCATGGGCAGGCACTGGGAATCGAAACCGGGTCCTCTGGCATGGCAAGCATGCATTCTTGCCTGCTGAGCCACCGTGGCCCACCCGGAAATTAACTTTTGACCTGAAAGGAGTGAATATTCTAAGTTGCAGAATAACATAATCAGTCTTATATTTTATAAAATTACCTTAGCATTTGATTAGAGGATACTTTAAAATGAGAGAATACCCTAGATAGGGAGGCTGATTGGAAGACTTTTGCCAAAATACAGATCAAAATGTAATCTGCAGGCTAATGCAGGCTCTAGAGAGTCTGGAATCTGGTTCTGGAGTCAGGCAGCATGGTTTATTTGTAAGTGTTATCACTTACTAGTTGTTCAGTTGTGGGCCCATTTTATACATCAGTTTTATCATCTCCAAAATGGAGTAATAATTTTAATTCTCAAGAGTTATTATTAGGATGAACTAAAATATAGGAAATATATATACCTTATAAGAGTCCCTGACATACAGAAATTCTAAAAAAAGAAAAAATGTTGAGATTTTCAAGAACCCATGGACTATGGAACAGACTTTTTTATCCTTTGTTATGCAATTTATAGTATCGATTTATTCTTATAGTCATGGTTTTACCAATTTAAAGACAGATTCCATGATAAATACAGAAAAGAAATGTATCTGAACTAAATATGCAGCTAGGAACTTTAGAATTAAAGATTTTAAATGATCACACTAACTTGGATTTACCCTAATGTAAAGTAAATAAAATGTTTAGATTAAAAGAGAAGGTAGAAATTCTTTGAATGTCAGTTTCATAAACCAGAGCCCTAAACTTTCTTTCCTACTGGTTTTCTATGTTTTAAGGGAATATGTAGTTTAGTTTCCTGAGATGTCTGAATTTGTTCCAGGATTTGTAAGTGTTCATTTTACATTTTGATGGTGAATTGTATGCTTCTCTTTATGCACTATTGTATTTCATAAGAAATGATAATTGAGGAAGACACAGAATCAAAATTTAATTCTTTAATTTTAATGACTGAGACCCAGTGTAAGGCTGACAAATTACTGTTATCCCCTCCATATCATGGCAGTTAGGAGTGTGGCAATCCCACAATCTGGAAAATCCTCATAATATTTTTTTCAGTGTTCAAGAAACTACCTAGGTACCTCTTGATCTAGATGCTGCCTTTTTTTGTTACTTTTACATTGCATAGCCTAAATCTTTAAAAAATTTCTCACACTGGCCCTTGCTGGCCTGTAATCCCCAAGAGGTAGACCCTTCACCTTCATTTTTCTTAGGCAATCATATAAGGGCTTAGCCTTTTCTCATAGGATGCAAGAGTCTACTGGAATACCTTTTTTATAACGATTCTGCACCCAAAAGAATATTCCATTTTCTATGTGAGAGATGTGGATCTCCTGATTTATGCAAATGCTTTGCAGTTGTTGGTGTAGCTGCAGCAATGGCTTTGTGGACTTCTTTTTCTTTCTCTTTATATGCCTTACAGTTGACTCTTCAATGCTGTAACTGCAAGCATTGTGCCTGAATGAAGACTATCTCACAATTCTACATTTTCCTTCAAATTCATCACTTTCTTCTGTTTCTTGGAAACAGAGTTTAGAACAGAACTTTCTAAACCACTAGGAACACTGTACTTGGGACTCAAGATTTTAATAGAGCTTTTGGTGTTTAAATGACACAAGATAAGAGAAATTCAAGATGCAAAGACCACCATGTGATGTTACGTGAGAGACTGGTAGAAACCCTTGGCATCCCCAAACAGGTGCCTAGAACCACAGTTTTTTTACTATGAATTTAATTTTATTAAACTTTTTAAGATATCGCTACATTTTTAGTCTTTTGTGTGTCACTTGCTGCCCCTCACATGCCACCTGTAGCTTCTAAAAATCTCCCCCCAAATTCCCATTTAATTTCTTATGGTGACCTACAATATACTGAAACCACAGGGGAAAGCTGTGATGCAGAAGGGATAACTGTATAAGAAAAAAAAAAAACAGAATAGTTGCTGCTTGCACACAGATAGCATTAAATTATTGATATTTTGCAACATTCAGAGTCTGTTTATGGAGGCCATCTTTTTCTGGAAGGATAGATTGTAATGATAAAATGGGCAAATAAAAGGAAAGAGCATCCTAGGCATGGAAAATAGCATTATTCATGTGTTCACTGATTTGGTAATGTGTTGTGATATGACTTGTGGATATAAAAATTAGACCTTGTGGTGTCTGGGAAAATGTGCTGTTTAGATCTCCTGCTGCAAAAAGCATAACTGTGTGATGACCCCAGCTGCTATCATTTCTGGATCTCCTCCTACATTTGCTCTGTATGCATTTCCCACAGGCTGTTTCTACCTATTACTCAATATGATGGATTAATAATGCAGGCTTATTGCTGTAAGTGGTGTAGATTCCTTAAACAGCAACTTTGACACAAGGACTGAGTCCCCATTGTTATGGCTGAAAATTTCTTGGAAGTCCAATGCAGAGTGAGACTCTTCTTCCCCAAACCTCCTTCCTATCCCTCTCTTTCACCGAGATTAGACCTGCATCATACTCTGAAGATTCTGCCCACCTTGCCAGGCTCCATCCTTTTCCTCCTTCACAGACATTTCCCCCAGTAAACCTCCTGCACATCTAATTCAATCTCAACATCAGCTTATTGGATGACCCAAACTAGAGCAAGCCCTATCTTCAAGGATAATGAATTCTTGTGATATTTATATGTAAACAAACAATGGGCATAGAATTAAATAATGTTCTAGTGAAAGTAACCATTCATCTGTTTACCAGATATTACATTAAATAAGAACCTTCTATAGATCAGGCATAATTCTAGGTGCTGGAATGTGTTAATTCAAATGAACAAAATGCCTCTTTCAAGAATTTTACATGAGGGCCACAGTGGCTCAGCAAGCAGAGTTCTCAACTGCCATACTGGAGACCCGGGTTCAATTCCCAGTGCCTGCCCATGCAAAAAAAAAAAAAAAATTTAAGTGGATCTTAACATGGTTGTTACTGTATCTGTCTTGTGATAATAAAAAGATTTTTTTTTAAAAAAGAATTTTACATGAGAGTAGGAGACAAACATAAATAAATAAATAAAAGATCAGATGTGTAGAAATTCTCAGATTTTACCTATAGCAAATGAATGAGTAAACTATGCCTAGATGTAAAGGAAGAGCTTTCCAAGGGTAGGGTATAACAGCTTCAAAATTCTGAAAACCTTGCTTGGAATAATTAACAAATAGCAAGTAAACAGTGAGAATGGAGAATGTGAGGTGGGGAGGAAGGAGTAGGTAAAAAGTGAAAAGTGAACTTTTCAGAAAATTAGCTATGGGCAGACTTACATAGGCACCATACACCATGCAAAGGACTTTGGATTTTTTTCCTAGTTAAAAAAAGAGCCATTGGTGAGTTTGAACAGAAGAGAACATACTCCCACCAACCCCCAGGGTCATTCTGCTCCCTCCAGAACTGGGGCCAGGGTTCCACACTTTATATGTAGATTGACTCTGCACCTGATGAGAGGATGGGGAATGGGCCAGTCAGGGTGTCACAAGATCCTACCACTTTTATGTCTTTTTCTTTCTTTCTTTTTTTCTCCCTTTTTTTTTTTTTACATGGGAAGGCACCAGGAATTGAACCTGGGTCTCTGGTATGGCAGGTGAAAACTGCCTGCTGAGTCACCATGGCCCACCCCCTACCAGTTTTAAGTGGCTATTTTCTTTTTCTTTCAGTACTGGCCCTGCACTAAAATCACTTAAATTTTTCCTACAGATTCTAGAAAGAGGTTCCTGCCAATTCTGCTGGCTGTTCAAAGCTTTCTTGATTGAGTCAGCCCCTCTCCATTATGCTTTTTAAAAAATCCCCTCTGACAACTCTATTAGGGCAGAGGTGATAGACTATAGCAGAGCTCTAAAGAAGAGTGGTAGTACATAAATAATAAGAATTGGCAAATTCTGGGTAGGTTATAAAAATAAACTTCATAGAATTTGTAGATGGATTATACATAGGGCGTGAGAAAAAAGGAATTAGAAAGATGATTTCAAGTATTGTTGACTTGGTGAATATTAGAAAGCAGTAGCTATTTACCAGGGGAGGGGGTAGTTAAAACAAAAGTAAAAGTGGATGGAGAAAAAAATTATTAATTTGATTTTAGACTTGTGGATTTGATATGCCCATTGGTGGCCCAAGTGATTAGAGAGAGATACAAGTGGGTAGTTAAGGAGGGACAAATAACTGTGGAATTTGATTTGGATACTCTTATGGAGTTACAACTTGTTTATTTTTTTCCAGGTGTTGTCCATGTTTTTCTCTCTCTTTAACCTCTGCTGTTCTTTTTGGGCTCAATTAACATTAGATCACCCACCCCCACTTTCTCTATCTACACATTGCACATTTCCTCCTAACTGACATGCTTTTTGGATCAACAAATCATACTTCCATCTCTTCATTTTACTCTTATGTGGCAGTCATGAGAAGATGTGGTAGTTTGAGGCTATATATACCCCAGAAACAGATGTTCTTAAATTGAATCCATTTCTATTTGTATAAATCCATTGTAAATAGGATCTTTAGATGAGACTGCTACAGTTAAGATGTGACCCACCTCATTCAGAATGGAACTTAATCCTATTACTGGAGTTATTTTTAAATACAATGAAAACAAAGAGAGAGAGTAAGAAAGCCACAGAAGCTAGAAGCTGAAATCAACGAAACCCAAAAGAGAAGAGAGAAACAAAGAGACACCACCACCTACCTGCCTTGCCATGTGAAGGGAGGAGCCAAGGATTTCTGGGAAGAAAGCATTACCTTGGTGATCATTGATTTTGACAATATCTTGGACTCAAAATATAAGCTAATAAAATTACCATTGCTTAATCCAACCAATTTCATTGTATCTGCTTTAAGCAGCCTAGGAAAGTAAAACAGATTTCAGTACTAGGAGGGTGAGGTGTTGCTATGGCAAATACCAAAAATGTGGAAATGACTTTGGAATTGGGTAATGGGTGAGGCTGCAAGAATTGTGGAGTGGTTAATAGAAAAGGCTTAGATTGCTTTGAAGAGATTTGTTGGTACAAATATAGATGCTAAAGGTAGTTGATAAGACCTTAGGAAAAAATATGATCCTGTCATTGAAAACTGGGAGAAAGGTGATCCTTGTAAAGTGGCAGAGAACTTAGTAAAATACCGTTCTGACATGAGATGGAAGGTAGAATTTGGAAGTGATAAATTTGGATATTTAGCTGAAGAGATTTCCAAGCTAAATGTGGAAAGTTCAGTCTGTTTTCTCTTTGCAACTTGTAGTAAATTGTGAGAGTGAAGGAATAATCTGAGAACTGAACTCCTGGGTACAAAGGAACCAGAAATTAATGGTTTGGAAAATCCTGAGTTTCTGGAAAGTGAATCCTCAGAGAATAGTGCTCCATGTAAGGGTCTAACTGAGAAAGAAAAAGCCTCAGAAGTAAGAAGCCAAAATTAGCAAAACCCAGAACAGAAGAGAAAGACCAGCAGACAAGCCATGTGCCTTGTCATGTGACAGAGGACCCAAGAATCTTAGGCAGCTGGTCTTTGGAAAGAAAACATTATCCTGATGATGGCTTGATTTGGATATTTTCTCAGCCTCAAACTGTAAGCTAATAAATTCCCATTGTTTAAACCAACCCTAGCTTCTGCTTTAAGCAGCCTAGAAAACCAAAGCATTAGGGGTGGCATTTGAATAGATCCAGTGTGCTAACCTATAGTAATATAAAAAATTAAAAAACCCTCATCTCTCAAAGAGTATTAAAGTGATCTGATTCATATCCCATATCAACAAATATAAAAAACCCCTGTCTCTAGTCCTCAATATTCTAGCACCACTACCTTACTCTAGAGGAAAAGAAAACCCCTAAACCTCTGCCTTCTGACTTGCCCCCAATATAAATGCCTCTACAAAGTCTTTGCTTCAGGAAGTGGTGAGGTTTAGTGGACTGGGCACTGTGGTGCTCAGGGAAAAGTTTTAGGGGCAGGAGAAATGGGCCAATCATGCATCTGTACATCTTGTCTTTTTTCCTTAGTAAATTATATTCTTATATTGACATAGGTATATAAATGATAAATAGATAATTGAAGAAGAGAGAGAAAAACACTGCTAATATTTAGTATAGTGTTATTCAAAATGTCAGTACTCAGCAAGGTAATAAAGTTTTGAAACAAATACATAGTCAACTGAAATAAGCAACTTTCTTAATGAAATATCCTGGAGTAGTAACAGTTTGTGATCAGGCAGCCAGTTCATGTATCACACTTTATGTCACAGAGATGGGACACAATGATGTAGGGAATTTATACCAAGACTTTAACAATGATTATCTTGAGGTAGTATTATAGTGATTTTTATCAACATATTATATATTCTACAAAGATTACATAGCGCATCTATTATTTAAAAAAAATACAAAATAGTTGTGCAACATTTTTATCTCCCATCCTTTTTTAAAACTCTCAGTTTTCAGTTTGAAATTTCTGTTCTACTAAAGTGCTTAAAATTGGCCAGATTAAACTTATTTTATTTCCTTTCAGATAGTGTGTTGCAATAAATTGTGAGCATATTGCCACATGATGCATTCACACACAAAATTCATGAGTTTCATCCATAATAACTACATCTATAATGAGCCTTTTATGTTAAAAATTATTTTTAAGCCTTTATTGCACTATTACTTAACTAAGATAAGATCTAATAATGTGAGATATCTTTAAACATAATCCCATTTTTCCTCTTGAAATTTATTTTCTTCTTCATTATCAGAAAACTTTGCTAGTCTTCTGGACTGTAGTGTGCATGCTATTATTATAATATAGTAACATATGAGCTTTTTCCATTAAAGTATAAAGAAGTTTTTTTATTTATACTTCACAGTAAACAGGATTTCTTCTGGAGTATCTTCATTTTCACCATAAGACTCTCTCAGTGACTGTTTGTCTGAAAACATTTTAAACTCTCACTTGTGTTTTTTCTGTTTGTTTGCTTTTTTTTTTGGCATGGGCAGGCTCTGGGAATCGAACTCAGGTCTCCAGCATAGCAGCTGAGAATTCTACCACTGAGCCACTGTTGCACCACCCAACCCCCCCCACCTTTTCTTTTCTTTTTAACTTTTTTATTGTATAGTATAATATATATTCAAAGCAAAGAAAGAAAAGAAAAATAGTTTTCAAAGCACTCTTCAACAAGTAGTTATAGGACAGATCCCAGAGTTTGTTGTGGGCTACCATACAATCCTCTCAGATTTTTCCTTCTAGCTGCTCCAGAATATAGGCAGCTAGAAGGCTTAAATACTTTTTTTATCATCACAACCGACTTTTCCCCCTTCTTTTTTGTGGAAAATAACATATATACAAAAAAGCTATAAGTATCAAAGCACAGCACCACAATTAGTTGTGGAACATATTTCAGAGTTTGGCCTGGGTTACAATTTCACAATTTTAAGTTTTTACTTCTAGCTGCTCTAAAACACTGGAGACTAAAAGAGATATCAACTTAATGATTCAACATTCATATTCTAACAGTTCACCCATATCGGGATTCTATGTATCTCTGTCCCGTATATTTTGTACTACAAGCCTCTGATCATACCTTTATGCTGGTCATAAAAGTGGAATCATGCATTATCTATCCTTTTGTTTCTGGCTAATTTCACTCAGCATTAAGTCCTCAAGGCTTATCCATCTTGTCATGTGCTTCTGGATATCATTTTGTCTTACTGCTGCATAATATTCCATCACATGTATAGACCACGTTTGGTTGATCCACTCATCTGCTAATGGGCATTTGGTTTGTTTCCATCTTGTGGCAATTGTGAATAATGCTGCTATGAGCTGTGGTGCACAAATGTCTATTTGTGTCCTTGCTTTCAGCTCTTCTGGGTATATACTAAGTAGTGCTATTGCTGGGTCATAGGGCAACTCAATATTTAGTTTCCTAAGGAACTGCCAAACAATCTTCCATAGCGGCTGCACCATTATACATTCCCATCAGCAGTGCATAAATGTCCAAGTTTCTCCACATCCTCTCCAACATTTATAGTTTCCTGTTTGTTTAATAGCAGCCATTCTTATAGGTGTGAGGTGGAATCTCATTGTAATCTTGATCTGCATTTCCCTTATTGCCAATGAAAATAATCATCTCTTCATGTGCTTTTGAGCCATCTGTATTTGCTCTTCAGAAAAATGCCTATTATATCTTTAGCTTATTTTATAATTGGGTTGTTTATTCTTTTGTTCTTGAGTTGTATGATTTCTTTGTATATACAGGAAATCAAACCTTTGTCTGATATGTGATTTCCAAATATTTTCTCCCATTCTGTTGGCTGCCTCTTCCCCTTTTTGACAAAATCTTTTGATGTGAAGAAGCATTTGATTTTAAGGAGTTCCCATTTGTCTAACTTTTCTTTTGTTGTTTGTGCTTTGCATGTAAAGTTTAGGAAGCTACATCCTATTACTAGGTCTTGAAGATGTTTCCCTACATTTTCTTCTAGAACCTTTAAGGTGCTAGTTCTTATATTTAGGTGTTTGATCTACTTTGAGTTAGTGTTTGTGTAGGGTGTAAGATAGGGGTCCCCTTTCATTCTCTTGGCTATTGATACCCAGTTCTTCCATGCCCAATCAAGAATCAGTTGACCATAGATTTGCTGGTCTGTTTCTGCACTCTTGATTTTATTCTATTGGCCAAAGCTTCTATCTTTGTGCCAGTACCAAGCTGTTTTGACCTCTGTGCTTTATAATAGGTTTTAAAGTCAGGAAGTATTAATCCTCCCACTTTCTTCTCCTTCTCCTTCTCCTTCTCCTTCTCCTTCTCCTTCCCCTTCCCCTTCCCCTTCCCCTTCCCCTTCCCCTTCCCCTTCCCCTCCCCCTCCCCCTCCCCCTCCCCCTCCCCCTCCCCTCCCCTCCCCTCCCCTCCCCCTCCCCCTCCCCCTCCCCTCCCCCTCCCCCTCCCCCTTCCCCTCCTCCTTTTTCTTCTTCTTCTTCTTCTTCTTCTTCTTCTTCTTCTTCTTCTTCTTCTTCTTCTTCTTCTTCTTCTTCTTCTTCTTCTTCTTCTTCTTCTTCTTCTTCTTCCTCTTTTTCAGATGCTTTTAGGTATTCAGGGTCTCTTTCCCAGAATTTGTAGTTAGCTTTTCAAAATCTTCAAAGTAGGTTATTGGAATTGATTGGTACTGTGTTGATCAATTTGAAGAGAAGTGAATCTTAACTATATTTAGCCTTCCTATCCATGAGCAGGGAATGTCTTTCCACCTATTTAAATCTCCTTTGACTTCTTTTAGCAATGTTATGTAGTTTTCTTCATACAAGTCCTTTACATCCCTAGTTAAGTTCACTCCTAAGTACTTGATTCTTTTAGTTGCTATTTTGAATGGAATTTTTTCCTTAACTGACTCCTCAGCTAGGTCATTGCTTGTGTATAGAAATGTTACTGATATTTTGTGCATTAATTTTATATCCTGCCATCTTGCAGAATTTGTTTATTAGCTCAAGTAACTTTGCTGTAGATTTCTCAGGATCTTCCAAGTATCATATCATCTGTAAATAATGAGAGTTTTACTTCTTCCTTTCCAATTTGGATGCCTTTTATTTCTTTGTCCTGCCTGATTGCTCTAGTTAGAACTCATGGTAAGGGTGGGCATCCTTGTCTTGTACCTTATCTTAGGGGAAAGGCATTCAGTCTCTCTCCATTGAGTAGGATGCTGGCTATTGGTTTTTCAAATATGCCCTTTATCATATTGAGGTAGTTACCTTTGATTCCTGTCTTTTGGAGTGTTTTTATCAGAAAAGGATGCTGAATTTTGTGAATGCTTTTTCAGCATCAATCGAGATGATCATGTGATTTTTTCCCTTTCAATTTGTTAATGTGCTGTATTACATTAATTTTCTTGTGTTGAACCATCCTTGCATTACTGGTATAAACCCCACTTGGTCATGGTGTATAATTCTTTTAATGTGTTGTTGGATTCGATTTGCTAAAATTTTATTGAGAATTTTGCATCTATGTTCATTAGGGAGGTTGGCTTGTAGTTTTCCTTTCTTATAGCATCTTTCTTTTTCAATCAAACTATCTACATAAGTTATATTAGGAAATGCACTAGTCAAAATAGAAATTTTGTACCACATAAACATTTTTTGCTTTAGTCTCACACAGACGGTGGCATTTTAAAATATCAGTTACCATCTATTTTCAGCACCCTGCAATAATGACATTCCTTTGTTCTTCCTCATGCAAAAGCATTTTTTAAATTTGTACATTTAGTCAAAAGGACTTGTATGAAGAAAACTACATAACATTGCTAAAAGAAGTCAAAGGAGATTTAAATAGGTGGAAAGACATTCCCTGCTCATGGATAGGAAGGCTAAATATAGTTAAGATTCACTTCTCTTCAAATTGATCTATAGATTCAACACAGTACCAATCAATTCCAATAACCTACTTTGAAGATTTTGAAAAGCTAACTATTTTAGTCACTATTATTATACACTCTAGGCATTCCTATAGCATCTTTACCCAGTTTTGGTATTAAAATGATATTAGCTTCATAAAATGAGTTAGGTAGACTTCCTTTTTTCCTCAATTTTTCGGAAATGTTTGAGGAGGATTGTGTTAGTTCTTTCTGGAATGTTTGCTAAAATTCCACTGTGAAGCCATCTGGCCCTGATTGAATCTCTTTACTTGTGATTGGTTTGTTGAGATCTCCTATTTTTTCCAGAGGCAGTGTAGCTTGTTTGTGTGTCTTTAGAAATTTGTCCATTTCATCTAAGATGTCTAGTTTGTTGGTGTATAGTTGCTCATAGTATCCTCTTATGACTTCTTTTATTTTTTCAGGGTCTGTGGTAATGCATCCCTTCTCATTTCTGATTTTGTTATTTGCATCATCTCTCTTTTTTCCTTTGTCAGTCTTGCTAATGGCTCATCAATTTTATCGATTTTCTCAAAGAACCAACTTTTGGTTTTATTGATTTTTCTATTGTTCTTTTGTTCTCCCATTCATTTGTCTCTGCTTTAATCTTTGTTATTTCTCTTCTTTTTTTGATTTGGGGTTAGTTTGCTATTCTTTCTCAAGTTCCTCCTGGTGTGCTGCTAAGTCCTCAATTTTTGCTTTTTCTTGTTTTTTAATATAGGCATTTAGGGCAATAAATTTCCCTCTCAGCACAGCCTTTGCCACATCCCATAAGTTCTGATAAGTTGTACTCTCATTTTCATTCATCTCCAGATAGCTACTGATTTCTCTAGCAATTTCATCTTTTGACCCACTGATTGTTTAGAAATGTGTTATTTAATATCCATATATTTGTGAATGTTCTTGTGCTTTGGTGGTTATTGAGATCCAGCTTCATCCCATTGTGATCAGAGAAATCGCTTTGAATCATTTTAATGTTTTTAAATTTATGAAGACCTGTTTTGTGCCCCAGCATATAATCTATCTTGGATAATGTTCCATGAGCACTAGAAAATAATGTATATCCTCGTGCTTTGGGGTGCAATGACATATATATGTATGTTAGATCTAATTCATTTATCAAGTTATTTAACTTCTCTATTTCCTTGTTGATCTTCTGTCTGATTGTTCTATCTGTAGAGGAGAGTAGTGTATTGAAGTCTCCTACTATTATTGTTGAAACATCTATTGCTCCCTTCAGTTTTGCCAATGTCTGTCTCATGTAAATTTGGAACTCCTCGATTGGAAGCATAACCATTTATGATTGTTAGATCATCTTGTTGAACTGACCGTTTACTTAGTATATAGTGTCCTTCTTTGTCTCTTATGATGCCTTTACATTTAAAATCTATTTTGTCCAATGTTAGTATAGCTAGTCCAGTTTTTTTTGGATACAACTTGTGTGGAAAATCTTTTTCCATCCTTTCACTTTCAATCTCTTTGTATCCCTGTCTTTCAGTAGTCTAAGGCCTTGTGTTTGTGGGATGGTTGTACAGCAGGGAGCAGGGTACAGGGTAGCACACTCAGTGTGGTGATTTGTTTCAGGGCAGGTATAGGCACAGGTTGGGGATATTACAGTGATGCTTGTGAACATGGGCGCCCAACAGCCAGGGAAGATGTAGCTGTGTGGGTGCACCAGTCTGAGGGCCATAACTCTGATTTTACACTGGTGTAAGGCATGGAGCCTTCTGTGCACATGCATAGAGCTGTGGCAGCAGGTCAAAATTATGCCTTCATGGATTGGGGGTAGATATGACCTGGCTGCACAAGTCAGCAGTTTCTCAGAGCTGAGAAATGTGGCTGAAGGCCGTATGCATGAGCAGTTCTAGGACTGTGGTAAAGTGTGGTTCCCAGGGCTGAATGACATGATTGGGATCCGTGTGCATGCGTGGACCTAGGAGTACCATAAACTGCTGCACAGAGCTCAGGGGGGTGGGGTCAGGTTGTGTGACACCATGGGAAGTGGGATAGGGGTAACCTGGTTATGGAGGTTAGTGCCCACAGCCTTTATGTGCTGGCATAAGCCTGCAGGGAACAGGGAGGGGGAGGTAGTGATTGGGAGGGGTGTAGGAGAGGTGACTTGGGTTGCACTTGTGGTGGGGTGTGGGGCAGGTATGTGCACTGGGGGCTGGTGGGGTGGGGGCACCTGGAGTACAGAGAATGGGAATGGGTGACGGGGTTCAGGTACGTGGGGTGTGCAGTAAGCCGCCGGTCACAGGACTGCACTAATATGGACTAACAATAGAGTGAACTTTGAGAGTTAAAGTTAAGAACACTGGTTCTCAGGAGATAGAAAGAGTGTGGAGGATGGGTATTTTATGGTGAAGGAGTACAGAATGTTCAACCAGACTGATTGTAAAGCTCTTGAAATGGATAGCACAATATTATACGGTGGTAGCACAATATTGTAAGTACAATGAATGAAGCCGAGTGTGAATATGCTTGAGGGAGGAGGGGTGGAGGTATGTACAATACCTGAAAGAAAGACAGAGGTTAAAGACTGGGATGGTGTAACTTAGTGATGCCTAGAGTGGACAATGATGTTGATTAAAAGTACAAATATAAGATGGTTTTACATGTGGGAGAAAAAATGAATGTCAACATTGCAAACTAAGATCTATAGTTGGATCTATAAATGCAATGGTATATGCATTGTGGTAATGCAATAATCTATAAAATCAATGTAAACTTGAATCTATAGTTAACAGAAACATTGTCATATGCTTCCACTGAATGTAACAAAGGCAACATGCCAAAATGAAATGTCAATAAGTGTGGGTTATGGAGAAGGTGTATGGGATTCCTTGTGGAAGAAATGGAAATATCACCATATAGATTTTGGTGGTGAAGGAGGCATGGCTATGTGATTATACTGGGAAACATTGATTTCTTACCTAGGTTGGACTGTATGATGTGTGAATATAACTGTTTAAAAATGAACAGAGATACATGTGCTGGAGAAAATGTGAAGAGGGAGATGCACCTATACACAGTTGGTAGGGAAATAGCCTGGTGCAACCAGCTCCTCTGGAGGGTAGTGTGGTGACTCCAAAGGAGGCTAAGGGTGGTAGTACCTTATGTTAGGTGTGTACTTGGAGGAAATGAGAGCAGGAACATGATGGACATTTGCACACTGGTGTTTATGGTGGCAGTGTCTGTTTTTTTGCTATGGATGCAGGTGACCTAAGTTTTCACCACCTGAGGAATGGAAGGGGGAGCAGTGGTTCCCTCAAAACCATGAATTATTGAGCAACTGCAAGAAGGAATGAAGTTGCGATGTTTGCAACAAGATGAACCAATCTTGAGGACAGAATGTTGAGGAAATAAGCCAGAAACAAAAGCAAATATTATAATGCCTCAGTAATGTGGACTATGATAATGTGCAAACCCTGAAAATTGAATCCAAGAGCCTAGACTATCAGGTGAAATCTTATTGTAAGTATTCCTAGATTGTAAATTCTTACAGCAGTTACATGTATTCTGGAGTTGTAATTGTTATTTCTAAATTCTGAGGTGCTGAGCTCTTTGTGTATAACCTGGCTGTTCCCTGGTACTTTGGGTATCTGTGTGAAACAGACTTGGAACTAGAGTTCTGAAGCTCTGCAAGTCATCATTATCCCATACAGCAACTGTTAAAACACTGAAAAAGATATCAGACTCCATTTAGAAATGTGAATCCACCTGATCTAGGAAGAATAAGGAAAATCAGACTAAAGGGTAAAGGATGATATTAACTATATTTTAAAACTTCAACTTATGTATGAGACCAAAGGAAGAGATGTTTATTTAGTGCAAAATTTATATTTTCTGTAGCACTCTATCTAATCTAACATGTAAGGTCAACTTATTAAAAAAGCATAACCATGTGAAACCTTGAATAGGGAATGAGATTTTGTTGCTTTGTACAGGTTGGTGTGATGCCCCCAATATATACTAGAGTAATCTGGGCAGAAGATTAAAAAGTATTTGCAAAGTCCCCTTGAGGGACTGAGGAACAAGCTAGAAATATTAAACTTCCTCACCTGGAGAAGTCCTGATATTCTTGCAAACATTGGGCATAGCCAGTTTTATGGACCAGGTCCTCAGTCTTGGGGCTTGCCCTTATGAAATTTATTCCTGCAAAGGAGAAGCTAAGCCTATTTATGATTATGCCTAAGAGCCATCCCCAGAGAACCTTTTTTGTTGCTCATATGTGGTTTCTTTCTCTAAGCAAACTCTGCAGGTGAAGTCATTGCCCTCCCCGCTATATTGGTCACGACTCCCAGGGATTTAAATCTCCCTGGCAATGTGGGAGATGACTCCCACAGATGAGTGTGACCCTGGCACTGTGAAATTGGGAAAGAATTATTGACCAAAAAGTAGAAGAGAATTGAAACAAAAGAAAGTTTCATTGGCTGTGAGATTTCAGTAGAGTCAAGAGGCCATTCTGAAATTTATTCTTATCCATATAGACATCCCTTTTCAGTTTTTTATGTACTGGGGTAGCTAGAGGGAAATACCCAAAACTGTTGAATCCAGTAGCCTTGATTCTTGAGGATGACTGAATAACTATAGAGCTTTAAATGTGTGACCATATGATTGTGAAAACCTTGTGACTGACATTCCCTTTACCCAGTGTGCTGGTTTGAAAGGATTATGCACCCTAGAAAAGCCATGGTTTAATCCTAATCCAATCTTGTGGGATCAACCACCTCTTTTAATCCTTATTCAACAATGTAGGTTGGGATCTTTTGATTAGATTATCTCCATGGAGATGTGGCACATACAATTGTGGGTATAAACTTTTTGATTAGATGAAGATGTGATTCCACTCATTCTAGGTGGGTCTTGATTAGTTTACTGGAATCCTTTAAAAGAGGAAGCATTTTATAGAGGGTAGCAGAATTTAGTGCAAAACTTATATTTTCTGTAGCACTCTATCTAATCTGATCAACAAGAATCACAGAGCCCATGCAGCCAGAGACCTTTGGAGATGAAGAAGGAATATATCCCTGGGGGAGCTTCATGAAAGAAAAAGCCTGGAGAGAAAGCTAGCTGATGTCATCATATTTTCCACATGCCTTTCCAGTTGAGAGAGAAACCCTAAACTTCATCAGCCTTTCTTGAGTGTAGGTAACCTCTTGTTGGTGCCTTAATTTGGACATTTTTATAGATTTGCTTTAATTGGGACATTTTCATGGTGTTAGAATTATAAATTAGCAACTTAATAAATTATCCTTTTTAAAAGCCATTCCATTTCTGGTATATTCCATTCTTGCAGCCAGCACACTAGAACACCCAGTATATGAACATATGAGGAAGGAAAAAAAAAGACAGAGAACAAAACAAAACAAATGATGGGGGAGGGGTATAAGATGTTTTGGGTGTTCTTATTTGCTTTTATTTTTGCTTTTACTTTTTTTGGAGTAATGAAAATGTTCAAAAATCAGTTGTGATGATGAATGCACAGCTGTATGATGATACTGTGAACCACCAATTATACAATTTGGATGATTAAATGATATGTGAATATACAATATATCTCAATATAATTGCATTTAAAAGATCAATTAGGCATAGGTGTGTGGTTTTATTTCTATTCCATTCTCAGTTCTATCCCATTTGTCTCTCTATATATATCCTTATGTCAGTACCATGCTATTTTCATTACTGAAGCTTTGTAGTAAAATTTGAAATTGACAAGTGCAAGTTCCCCAACTTTATTCTTCTTTTTCAAGATTGTTTTGGCTAACAGGGGTGCTTGCCATTCAATATGAATTTGAGGATTGGCTTTTCAATTCTGCAAAAAAAAAAAAGCTGTTGGAATTTAGATTGGGATTTCATTATACTGCAGACCATTTTGGGTAATTTTGACATCCTAACAATATTAAGTCTTCCAACAATGAACATGGGATGACCAAGAAACCTAGGCCTTGAAGCCCACACTATACCCTTTCTATTGATTCTAAACTATAGGTATATAGATGTTTACATCTAGGAAAATGTATTCTAATTATGCTTCATTTATTTTGTCATTTTATGTCTTCATAGAATGAGTTTTACTGGTTTTGCTTTCATTGATCATAGTCTATAAAAGAAGAATGGAAACAACCACATGAAGGAAAACTACCATCACAGCCAAAACCATTCCTGGTTACTGCCCAGGTCTAAGGCCTTATTGTACTGAATGCAAAAAGACAGTTTATGAATGTCTTAGACTGAGCAGTTCTGATCAAAAGACAAATAAACCAGGCTAAAGGAAATCAACTCACACAGTGTGTTGTGTCTTGCTGTTGAAAGGGCAAGCATGAGACCTCTCACCATGGCCATTCCTGGCAGTGGAGGTGTGAAAATCCATCTGTCCTTAAATTTGGAGAAGTAGTGACTCAATCTGACTTAACATTTCTATCTTTTACAAAAAGAAGTTTCCTTGATTCTGAAACCCATGAATGATGGGTTTTACACAATTTTATTAATTGTGCCTTTTATATTTAATAGATCTAAATCAATTTTAGTTTACTAAAGCTGCTGAAATGCAGTATACCAGAAATAGGACAGCTTTTAAAAGGGGAACTTATTAAGTTGCAACTTTACACATTCTAATGTCATGAAAATGTCTAAATTAAAGCAAGGCTATAGAAATGTCCAATCTAAAGCATTCAGGGAAAGATATCTTGGTTCAAGAAGACAGGTGAAATTCAGGGTTTCTCTCTAAATCGTAAAGGCACATGGTGAACATGATGTCTGCTAGCTTTCTCTCCAGGGTTCTTGTTTCATGAAGCTCCCATGGGGGTATTTTCCTTCATCTCTAAAGGTCTCTGGTTGTATGGGCTCTTGTGGCTCTTAAGCTTTTTCCAAATTGGCTCCCTCTTTTTTTTTTTTAATTTTTTTTATTAATCAAAAAAAAGAAAAGAGATTAATACAACATTTAGAAATCATTCCATTCTACAAATGCACTCAGTAATTCTTAGTATCATCACATAGATGTATGATCATCATTTCTTAGTACATTTGCATCGATTTAGGAAAAGAACTAGCAAAACAGCAGAAAAAGATATAGAATGTTAATATAGAGAAGAGAATTAAAATAATAATACTAATAAAATATATATATATAAAGGAAAAAGAAAAAAAACAAAAACAAAAGATACAAACACACAAACAAACAAACAAAAAACCATATTTCAGGTGCAGCTTCATTCAGTGTTCCAACCTAGTTACATTACACTTAGGTATTATTGTGCTGTCCATTTTTGAGTTTTTGTATCTAGTCCTGTTGCATAGTCTGTATCCCTTCAGCTCCAATTACCCATTATCTTACCCTGTTTCTAACTCCTGCTGGTCTCTGTTACCAATGATATATTCCAAGCTGATTCTCGAATGTCGGTTCACATCAGTGGGACCATACAGTATTTGTTCTTTAGTTTTTGGCTGGTCTCACTCAGCATAATGTTCTCTAGGTCCATCCATGTTATTACATGCTTCATAAGTTTATTCTGTCTTAAAGCTGCATAATATTCCATCGTATGTATATACCACAGTTTGTTTAGCCACTCGTCTGTTGATGAACATTTTGGCTGTTTCCATCTCTTTGCAGTTGTAGATAATGCTGCTATAAACACTGGTGTGCAAATGTCCGTTTGTGTCTTTGCCCTTAAGTCCTTTGAGTAGATACCTAGCAGTGGTATTGCTGGGTCGTAATCCATTCTGCCATTCTATGTCTTTTGATTGGGAAATGCAGTCCATTAACTTTTAGTATTATTACTGTTTGGATAATATTTTCCTCTACCATTTTGGCTTTTGTATTATATATATCATATCTGATTTTCCTTCTTTCTACACTTTACTCCATACCTCTCTCTTCTGTCTTTTCGTATCTGACTCTAGTGCTCCCTTTAGTATTTCTTGCAGAGCTGGTCTCTTGGTCACAAATTCTCTCAGTGACTTTTTGTCTGAAAATGTTTTAATTTCTCCCTCATTTTTGAAGGACAATTTTGCTGGATATAGGAGTCTTGGTTGGCAGTTTTTCTCTTTTAGTAATTTAAATATATCATCCCACTGTCTTCTAGCTTCCATGGTTTCTGCTGAGAAATCTACACATAGTCTTATTGGGTTTCCCTTGTATGTGACAGATTGTTTTTCTCTTGCTGCTTTCAAGATCCTCTCTTTCTCTTTGACCTCTGACATTCTAACTAGTAAGTGTCTTGGAGAACGCCTATTTGGGTCTATTCTCTTTGGGGTGCGCTGCACTTCTTGGATCTGCAAATTTAGGTTTTTCATAAGAGTTGGGAAATTTTCAGTGATAATTTCTTCCATTAGTTTTTCTCCTCCTTTTCCCTTCTCTTCTCCTTCTGGGACACCCACAACACGTATATTTGTGCGCTTCATATTGTCATTCAGTTCCCTGATCCCCTGCTCAAGTTTTTCCATTCTTTTCCCTATAGTTTCTGTTTCTTTTTGGAATTCAGATGTTCCATCCTCCAGTTCACTAATTGTAGCTTCTGTCTCTTTAGATCTACCATTGTAGGTATCCATTGTTTTTTCCATTTTTTCTTCTTTGTCCTTCACTCCCATAAGTTCTGTGATTTGTTTTTTCAGATTTTCTATTTCTTCTTTTTGTTCAGCCCATGTCTTCTTCATGTCCTCCCTCAATTTATTGATTTGGTTTTTGAACAGTTTTTCCATTTCTGTTCGTATATTCAGCATTAGTTGTCTCAGCTCCTGTATCTCATTTGAACTATTGGTTTGTTCCTTTGACTGGGCCATATCTTCAATTTTCCGAGCGTCATCCATTATTTTCTGCTGGTGTCTGGGCATTTGATCAGATTGCCCTGGGTGTGGGACCCAGCTGGTTGAAAGGTTTTTCTGTGAAATCTCTGGGCTCTGTTTTTCTTTTCCTGCCCAGTAGGTGGCGCTCGTGGTGCTCGTCTGTCTGCACAGCAGTCGGCCCGGGAAACCGCGCATGGAGGGGGGTGTCGCTGGCCGCCGCGGCTTGGGAGAGTGCCGGTCCTAATTGCCCAGCTGGCCCTAAACACCAAGCGTGATGGGAGGGCCCCGCTATCCAACGTTCCCAGTCAGACCGGGGAGCCACGTGCGTGGAGGGGACCCCAGTCACCAGCCGCCCCGGCCAGGAAAACGCGCGCCCCTCGGGTAGCTCACCGCAGCAGATTCTCCCTGCCCGTTCAGCTGTTCCAGAATGGGGTACGCTGTCTTTTTGGTCTCTATCGTGACTCCGGGAGCTGTTTTGTATTGTTTCTGTTTCTTTAGTTGCTTTTCTGGAGGAGGAACTAAGACCCACGCGTCTTACTAAGCCGCCATCTTCTCCGGAAGTCCAAATTGGCTCCCTCTTAAAGGGCTCCAGTAAGCAATCCTACCTTGAATGGGTGGAGACACATCTCCATGTAAACCATCTAATCAAAAGTTACCAACCACAATTGTGTGGATCACGTCTCTCTGGATAATCAAAAAGGTCCCACCCAGCAATATTGAATGATGATTAAAGGACATGACTTTTCTGGGGTGCACCGAAGACTCAAATCAACACACTTTTTAAAGAGTATTTATTAAGTTACAAGTTTACTATCCTAAGGCCTTAAAAATGTCCAAACTAAGGCATCCAGAGAAAGATACCTTGACTCTGAAGGAAGGCAAATACCGTTCACATGGGAAGGCACATGGTTGTCTTCTGCTGGTCCTTGCTCTTGGTTCTGTTGTCTTTAACTCTGATTCCAGTGGCTTTCTCTTTAGGTATCTGTTCTGACTTAACTGCTCCATGGTAAAATTCTGGGTTTCATCTCTTAACTTAGCATCTTGTGGAAAGACGCATGACAACATTGGCTGGGCTCTGGTTCCTGTCTAGCATTTGTTGGATCTCTCATCTCCTGGCATCTCCTGGGGCTTCTGCATTTCCAAATGTCTGCATCTAAGCTTTTTAAAAATGCTTCCCCTTTTGAAGGACTCCATAAACTAATCAAGACTGACCTTGAATGGGTGGAGTCAGGTCTCAATCTCATCAAAAGATCACACCCACAATTGGGTATGTTACAGTTCCATGGGAGCAACTTAATCAAAATATCCCATCTTACAATGTTGAATCAGGATTAGAAGAACATGGCTTTTCTGGGGGTACATAATAGTTTCAAACCAGCACAGTCTAATTACTAGAAATCAGTCATTCCATAACGCTTATTGGTCATAGATTCAAATTTCTGAACATACTTAATCAAGATAATGCATAACTGTCAATACCAAATTGCTTGATGGTACTTTTAAAATGATAGTTGCAGAAGATAGTGGAATAAGATAGACTCAATTCACCCCTGCTCCAAGGAACATTTAGAGAATTGACACAAAAGTGACTGAGACAGTGGTTCCAGGGTATGAATGACCAGTGATGGTCTCCACTATATAGGGAGATCCTGGGTGAAAAAGTTGAGGAATTGAGATGAAGAAAATTGGGTCAGTGAGCTCCATCAGGACTCCATTGGGAATAAAAGGCCATGTCCAGAAAGTACTTGCCACTGCAGCTATCTTGGGATATCAACCCCCTGAGCTCTGCAGCTTGCTCCCTTGGGGAACCTGGAAGCCAGTAAGTGAGCTTTCCCAGATTATAGAGACCATCCAACTAGTGCACTGAGCCTACCACACACCTTTCCAAATGAAGGCCTGGAGTCCTCAGCAGTACACAGAAAGGGAAGTGGGGATAAAGAAGCAAGCTAAGTTATTCCCCTTGACCATCCCATGCCCACACACCAAGACATGCCACATCTCAAGCCCCAAACCCTTTCACCCATCCCCCGATCCCTGTACCCAGTCCATCTTGCACCCAGATCTCCCATACCCCATGCATGCACACACATACCCATACCCCATGCCACCCCCTTGACTCCACACCTTGCACTCCATGGCCCACATCCTGCCCCATGTCCATCCTGTAAATACACAACCTAAACAACTGATGGAAATCAACTATCAAAGTACCTTATCAAGACAATTAAATGCCTCAAAGTCAATAGAAAATCACAAAGCATATGAACATGCAGACATATATAGTTCAACCTAATGAGCAAATTAAAACACTGGAGGAGACACAGACCTTGGATCAGCTAATCAAAGAAGTTCATACAACTCTACTAAATAAATTCAATGGGTTGGCTAATGATATAAAGGATATTAAAAAGACACAAGAAGAGCATAAATAATAATTTGAAAGAATAAGTAGAAAAATAGCAGATATCTCAGAGATGAAAGATACTAAACACCAAATAAAAAATATGCTAGAGGCACGCAACACAGATATGAAGAAGCAGAAGAAAGAATAAGTGAACAAGAATTCAAGACAATTGAATTTGAATGCATAAATAACAAATGGCACTGTGGAGCTGTGTTCCAGTAGCCATGTTTCTTGATGATGATTGAACAATGATATAGCTTTCACAACAAGACTCTGTGAACGTGAAAACCTTGTGTCTGATGCTCCTTTTAGCTACTATATCAACAGAAGAGTAGAACATATGGAATAAATATAAATAATAGGGGGAACAAATGTTAAAATAAATTTAGTTTGAAATGCTAGTGGTAAATGAAAGAGAAGGGTAAGGGGTATCGGATGCATAATCTTTTTTTTTCTCTGTTACCATTTTATTTCTTTTTCTGTTATCTTTTTATTTCTTTTTCTAAATCGATGCAAATGTTCTAAGAAATGATGAATATGCAACTATGTGATGATATTAAGAATTACTGATTGTATATGTAGAATGGAATGATATCTTAATGTTTTGTTTGTTAATTTTTTTAATTAATAAAAAAGTTAAAAAAAGAATGGAATGATCATATGGTAAGAATGTTTGTGTTTGTTTGTCATTATGTTTAAAAAATTTACTTTAAAAAAAGGTAATGTTTCAGCTTACTGCTAATGGATTTCTATTGCAAAATTGTTACAATATTGACAGATGAAATACACCATTGATCACAATAAACAAAGTGAAAAAAAAGAACAAATGACAAAAAGACACAAAAATTTGAATTGGGTTTCAGGGAAATGATGGACAAAATGAAGCACACAAGTGTAAGAATAATCAGTGTCCCAGAAGGAAAAAAAAGTACAGGGCTAGGGAGATTAGTTGAGGAGATAATGGGGGAAAACTTCTCAACCCTTATAAAAGAAATAAATGTGCAAATCAAAGAATCCCAATGAGCCCCAAATAGAATAGATCCAAATAGACCTACTCCAAGACACATACTAATCAGTCTGTCAAATGTCAAAGAGCAGCAGAAAATCCTGAAATCACAAGAGAAAAACAACCACCATATAGAAGGGTAATTACATAAGACTGAGTTCAAAATACTCAACAGGCACCATGGAAGTGAGAAGGCAGTGATATGATATATTTAAGTTCCTGAAAGTAAAAGACTTTCATCCAAGAATTCTGTATTCAGCAGTATTGTCCTTCAAAAGTGAGGGAGAGGGTGGTGCAACAGTGGTTCAGTGGCAGAATTCTCACCTGCCATGCCAGAGACCTGGGTTTGATTTCTGGAGCCTGCTCATGCCCAAACAAAACAAAACAAAAATGAGGGAGAGATTAAAATTTTCAGAGACAGACAAAAGCTGAGAGAATTTGTCAATAGAGACTGGACCTACAAGAAATACTAAAGAGAGTTCTGCAGGCTGAAAAAAAATAGGCAGAAGAGGAAGTTCTGGGGCAAGGCACAGAATTGAAGAATACCAATAAGGGTAACTTAAAGGATAAAAAGAGAAAGAAGGAAAAAATATACAGATATGGCAAATAAAAACCAAAGGATAAGATGGTAGATTCAAGAACCACGTTTACAATAATAGCTTTTAATGTTAATGTACTAAAATTGCCAATAAAAAGATATAGATTTGCAGAATAGATTAAGAAATATGATTCATTTATTTGGTGCTTACAAGAGACTTATCTGAGACAAGGATACAAATGGATTGAAAGTGAAAGGATGGAAAAAGGTGTTTCATGCAAGTTGTAACCAAAAGAAAGCAGGAGTAAGATTTCTGTAAGCTGGCCATGTGGTAGTGAGCTGAGAGGTGTTTTAGGAGTCTGAAGATTGAATAAGTTGGGAGGTTGGCAGGACTTAGAGGAATCATTTAAGATGAAGCTGAGTCTTATCAAAGTAGTTAATTGCTATCATCTTGGAAAAATAACAAACCTGGGTAAACCTGGCAGTGTACCATGGGCATTCCAGGCTCTGCCCCAAACCTGACTGATCACACACTGCATTATATCCATGGAGTTCCAGTCATGGATCAGCTCACACTGTCATCACTGGCAGAATATAAGGAAGGAGTTGAAAAGTTTATAGACATGCTAGAATCGCTCTTGTACTGCTCCATGAATGGTCCAGTCACCTCTGCCCAGCTAGTTATGTAACAAACAAATCTGTGTCTGTATGGGTTGTTTGAGGCTGAGTGGAAATGACCGATTCCAAGTTCATGGCAATTCAACAGGCCCTTCGGCCAGACTGTTTCCAGTGCCTCTCAGATGGAGAGGCATCTTGAATGGAAGCAAGTTCTATAAAAAGAGCCAGAAAGTCTGTTGACCAATCTCTTCTGTTCCTGGATAATTGTCTGCAACTACAAGAAGAGTCAGACATCCTTCAGAAAAGTGTGCTCATTGGAGGGATTAAAGGTGGAGATGTGGTGGAGGAGAGGCTGTGGTCAGCACAATAGACATGATGGCTTCCTTCTGAATGGTTTTCAAGGGAATCCCAGCACACTGGAGACTGGACTGCACTTGTTTTCATCAGTCACTGCAGAGCTGCCAGAGGACAAGACAAGGGCTATTTGTGGTATTAGCCAGCCAGATGAGCTGCTCAAGTTGTATTGAAAGAGGAGTGCACTTATTTGAGAGTTTCTTCCCTTATCAAGTGACAGATCAGGAATGTGCCCTGACTTTCAGCTTGTCACTAAAAAGTGACAGTCTGGTACATGTGAAAGACTTCATCTGAAGGCAAGCATCCTGATACCTGGCACACACAGAAGTCTGATTCTTAACATTGAGCATGTAACACTATTATGATGTGGAAAGAAGAGCAGAAATAGTGTTACCTTTAATTATTTATACTTGGGCATATGGTCTGTCCAAATAAGGAATGCCTGTAGCAAACTCTGCCTTTGTGAGAAGAAAAAAAGTCCAACTGGGCAAGTGAAATCATTGCCCTCCCCTCAATGTGGGACACGACATCCAGGGGTGAAAGTCTCCCTGTCAACATGGAAGATGACTCCCAGGGATGAACCTGGCCCTGGCACCATGGGATCAGCAATGCCATCTTAACCAAAAGGGGGAAGAGAAGTATAACAAATAATGCATCAATGGTTGAGAGAGTTCAAATAGAGTCAAGAGGCTACTCTGGAGGTCAATTTTATGCAAACTTCAGTTAGAATTGCTATCTATCATAGCTTGCCAAACACCAACCAAAACCATTCCTGCCAATCCTAAGGAACACCTAGGGCATTATATAAGATTCTACAAAGTTTCCATGCACTAGGCTAAGTTTTCAGATACCTACAGTCTCCAGATGGGTCCCTGGACCAGATAAGTCTTGAAATGCAGAGGGTTAGCCTTTCCAAAACATCAACTAGTTCCATCCCCCTATGCCATATTATCAGCAACATCTTTCAACATGAAAAAGTTAGAATGGGCATAGCCCAAATACCCCTAGAGAGTGGGAGAAAGATCAAAGGTGATGGGGGAATTATGCAGAGTAGTAGATAGGGTTTAACAAATGAGTATGATTGCTGATTCCTTATATTGATGTTTGTTTTAGTCTCAAGTATCTTAGAGCAGCTAGAAGTAAAAATCTAAAATTGTGGAATTATAACCCATACTAAACTTTGATATCTTGTCTATAACTAATTGTTTTGATGTGCTTTGAAATTTATTGCTTTTTTGTATATATATTATTTTTCACAAAATAATTGAAAGAAAATAACTTTAAAAATATGTGGTAAGTCATACAATTGAATAGTGCTCAGTAATAAAAAGAATGAAGTACTGATACACACATCAAACCCATGCTGAGTAAAAGAAGCAGAGTACAAACTGTACAATTCCATTACTATACAAGTTCTAGAGTAGGCAAACTGTATCCATGGTGGATGAGGTCATTTTCATTGTAAAAATAGAGATAGGAATTGACTGAGAGATGGCATGAAGAAACTTTGTGAAGATTAATGTTCTACAGCTTTATAGTGGTTTGGATTTTATAGATGCATTCATCTGTTCAAACTCATCAATTAAAGTATGCACATTTTTGTAAAGAATTTAAACTAAAATTGAATAAATAATAAATTTGTATATATACGGTAAGAGTAGCTATACTAATATCAGAAAAAACAGCTGTAAAATGTAAAGGCATCATAAGAGGCAAAGAAGGACACTATATATTAAAAAAGGGACAATTTACCAAGAAAAAATAATAATCATAATGTTTATGTACTCAATCAAGGAGCTTCAAAGTACATGAAACAGACATTGGTAAAGCTGAAGGGAGTGATAGACATTTCAACAATAATAGTGGGAGACTTCAATGTACTACTCTCTCCTATAGATAGAACAACCCACCAGAGGACCAACAAGGAAATAGAGAACTTAAACAATTTAGTAAATAAATTAGACCTAACAGACATATATGGATCATTACATCACAAAATACCAGGATATACATTCTTTTCTAGTACTCATGGAATATTCTCCAAGATAGATCATATCCTGGGGCACAAAAAAGGTCTTCATAAATTTAAGAAGATTGAAATTATTCAAAGTACCCTCTCTGATCGCAATGGAATGAAGCTGGAAATTAATAACCATCAAGCACCAGAACTTTCACAAACATATGGAGATTAAATAATGCACTCTTATGTAACTGGTAGGTCAAAGAAGAAATTGCTAGAATAATCAGTGAATATCTGGAGACAAACAAAAATGAGAAAACAACATATCAGAACTTATGGGATGTGTCTAACGCAGTGCTGAGAGGGTAGTTTATTGCCTTAAATGCCTATATTTAAAAAAAGAAAGATAAAAAAATTGAAGACTAAAACTGCTCACCTGGAGGACCTAGAGAAAGGACAGCAAACTAACCCCAAGCATTAGAAGAAGAGAAATAAAGATTAAAGCAGAATGAAATGAATTGGAGAACAAAGTAACAATAGAAACAATCAATAAAACCAAAAGTTTTTTGAGCAAATCAATAAAATCGATGGACCCCTGGCTAAGCTGAGAAAAAAAGAGGATGCAAATAAACATAATCAGAAATGACAGGGAGGTCATTATCAATCAGTCATCAAAAATCTTCCTGCAAGGCAAAGCCCAGGGACAGATGGCCTCACAGGAGATTTTTATCAAACATTCCAAAAAGAACTAATACCAATCCTGCTTAAATTCTTCCAAAAAATTGAGGAGAGAAGGACAGTACCTAGTTCATTTTATGAAGCTAACATCACTCTAATACCAAAACTGGGTAAAGATGCTATAAAAAAGGAAAACCACAGACAATCTCCCTAATAAATATAGATGCAAAATTTTCAAAAAATACTAGCAAACTGAATCCAACAACACATTAAAAGAATTACACAGACTTGTGCCACTGCCAGGAGACATGCTCTGTCCACATGATTGGTCATTCTTGGCTAGCTAGCAGCCCACACAGCCACAGCACAGATACCCTGAGTCAGGTGATCAACTTCTGGCTTTACTGTCAACCTGCTGCACTCAGTATTGTTGGAGATAAAGAATTATTAAACTACAAAGGAGTTGAGATTAGTTTCTTGAAATGAGCCACAGATTATCATATTTTGCTAAGATTATTAACTCTGCAGAGAATCTTGGGCAGGAATCATTAGCCATACCAGACAACTACAAGGTCATTTTTGTGCAAGATGGTGGGTGTGGCAGCAGTTCAGTGCTGTCCCCTTAAACTTGATAGGTCTGAAAGCAGAAAGGTGTGTGGTCTATGTGGTGACCAGAGCTTGGTCAGCTGAGGCTGCAGAAGAAGCCAAGAAGTTTGGGACTGTGAATCCTGTCCACCCCAAACTTTGGAGTTACATGAAAGTCCCAGATCCAAGCACCTGGAACCTCAATGCGAATGCCTCCTATGTGTATCCCTTTCAAATGAGACTGTACATGGAAAGGAGTTTGATTTTATACCTGACATCAAAGGAGCAGTGTTGGTTTGTGACATGTCCTCAAACTTCCTATCCAAGCCAGTGCATGTTTCCAAGTTTGGTGACATTTCTGCTGGTGCCAGAAGAATGAAGGCTCTGCAGAGGTGACAGTGGTAATCATCCATGATAACCTGTTGGGCTTTGCTCTCAGAGACTGCCCCTCCATCCTGCAATGCAAAGTCCAAGCTGGGAACAACTGCTTGTACAAAAGCCTTTGTGCTTCAGCATCTTGTCATGGGCTTGGTTCTAGAGTGGATTAAGAACAATGGTGGTACAGCAGCCATGGAGAAGCTCAGCTCCATCAAATTGGAAATGATTTATGGTATTATTGATAATTCTCAAGGATTCTATTTATGTCCACTGGAGCTACAGAATAAAAACAAGATGAATGTTCCACTCCACATTGGCAACACCAAAGTAGACATGGTTTTAGAAAAAGATTTCTTGATAAATCTCTTGAACTCAATTTGATCTCTTTTAAAAGGTTATAGGTCTGTGGGAGGCATCCAGATCTCTCTGTATAATGCTGTTACAATTGAATATGTTTAGAAGCTCAGGGTCTTCATGAAAAGATTTTTGGAGATGCATCAGGTGTGAACACGTCCTAATCTTTATATGTGGAACAAAGTAACTTGGGAAGGGCTACAGAAACTTAACCAACATGGTATTTTTCTCAAATGAATGTGCTTATTGTAGAATCTCTTTTCTTTTCTCAAAGAACAATGGTAAAATATCAATAGCTCTGCAAAGCTGGTGGACTAAACTCTGATTTAAACTGGAAGTATTTTTAAAATCTTCCTGTTGCTTTTCGAATGAATTTCAGCTTATTTTGTCTTTGCTGCTCCTTTTTCCAGCTAGATCTCCATATTCAAAGCCTGTGGACTTAGTATTATGTAAATTTATGTTAACAATTTATATTAATGAACATCAAGGGATAGGATGGGACCTGCTGAATACTGAGCCTAGATCTTTCCCAAGTGGCAGCAGTGGGGTCTTCTGGGTTCAGTAGCCATTTGTTAAGGTTAGCATTGACCGTTTGGTGACTGTTTAGTTCCAGGCAAAAGTGTTTTGTAGATTTGTCTTTATACTGTTATTCTCAGAAAGTGGTAAAAGTGACATATACTCTATGTTTATTCCACAAAGCCTGTTTTTAATACCATATAGGTTATATATATTCATTTTTATTTTTAATAATATGGTTCTCAATGATATATGTAGACTTCTAGAATTTCTTAGAATCCTTGACCTTGAGCATTGTCACATTATGTTTGCAGCAGTTGTGTCTATCCTTTATAAGCTGCTTCACAGAAATAAGATTTAGAGATTCTCTGCTTCACTCTTACTTGCTTTTCAATAGCTAGAAGTAAAAGTTGGTTTGTTGTTTGTTTTCTAATTATGCCTTCAAACTAAAATTCTCTGTTACATTCACATAACGTTTGTTCACATGCTCTTCTTTTTATTATGTTCGACCAGAGTGATACTTTGATTTCCAGAAGATCTTGCTGAAAAGTCTTTCCCCCTTTTATTTGTCTATTATCAATATTTTATGTTGACTATGTGAATAACATTATAAATTACTAAAATATCTAAAAAAAAGATTATACGTCACAACCAAGTGGAGTTTGTACTAGGAATGCAAGGGTGGTTCAACACAAGAAAATCAATTCATGTAATACAGCACATTAACAAATTGAAAGGGAAAAATCACATGATCATCTTGATTGATGCTGAAAAAGCATTTGACAAAATTCAGCATCCTTTTCTGATAAAAACACTCTGAAAGGTAGGAATGGAAGAAAACTTATTTATTATGATAAAGGGCATATTTGTAAAACCTATAGTCAGCATTGAACTAAATGGTGAGAGAAATGGTCTTCCCCCTAAGATCTTTTTTGTTTTGCTCTATTTTTAATATAAAAAATGCAATTTTTGAAACCCACCCTCTTCCTCCCCAACATAATGCTTGACCTCTTTTTTTAATGCTCCTCTTAAAAATAAAAATAAAGTATTAATATACATCACATGTACCATACAAAAATGTATCTAAAGTTTTTATTGCTACCAAAGTGTTCTAAAATAAAGCAAGTTAGAGAAAGCCCCTCATTGTAGACATAATATTACAAGTTACAAAATCAAAGTATACACAGCCATCAAATCATTTATACAAAGATGCCTATACATCTTTTTCTCAAAGCAAATTGGATTTTTATGTGTCTGTACATAAATGCAGATCAGTATACCTTTGAAAATTTGTTTTTCATTATAAAACAGATGAATGCATTTTTTTACAATAAATAATCTGGTGAGAGGTGCACCTATGGTGCTTCTCCTAAGATCTTGAACAAGACAAGGGCGCCCTCTGTCATTGATGTTATTTAACATGTACTAGAAGTTCTAGCATGGAAAAAGAAATAAAAGGCATCCAAATCAGAAAGGAAGAAGTAAAACATTCTGTTCTAGTTTGCTAGCTGCCAGAATGCAATATACCAGAAACAGAATGGTTTTTAAAAAGGGGAATTTAATAAGTTGCTAGTTTACAGTTCTAAGACTGAGAAAATGTCCCAATTCAAACAAGTCTATAGAAATGTCCAATCTAAGGTATCCAGGGAAAGGTACCTTGGTTCAAGAAGGCCGATGAAGATCAGGGTTTCTCTGGTGGATGGCACATGGTGAACACAGTCAGAGTTTCTCTCTCATCTGGAAAGGCACATGGTGAACACGGCATCATCTGCTAGCTTCTTCTCTCCTGGCTTCCAGTTTCATGAAGCTTCCCAGGAGGCATTTTCCTTCTTCATCTCCAAAGGTCACTGGCTTGTGGACTCTCTGCTTCATGGTGTTGCAGCATTCTCTGCTCTCTATGAATCTCTTTCATTCTCCAAAATATTTCCTCTTTTATAGGACTCCAGAAACTTATCAATGGGTGGAGACATGTCATCACCTAATCCAGCTTAACAACCACTCATGATTAAATCACATCTCCAGGGAGATGATCTGATTACAGTTTCAAACATACAGTATTCAATAAGGATTATTCTGCCTTTATGAAATGGGATTTAGATTAAAATGTAGCTTTTCTAGGGGACATACATCCTTTCAAATCAGCACACATTCATTATTAGCACATGACATAATAATACTTAAAAAATTCTGAGAAATCTATGGCAAAAATTCTTAAGCTACTAAACAAATTCAGCAAAGTGTGAGATATAAGATTAATATGCAAAAATCCATACTGTTTCTATACACAAGCAATGTCCTAAGTAAGGAAACAATTAAGGGAAAAATGTTATTCAAAGTAGCAACTAAAAGAATCAAGTACATAAGAATAAGCTTAACCAGGAATATAAAGGACCTGTACACAGAAAACTACATAACATTGTTAAAAGAAATTAAAGAAGATCTAAATAAGTGGAAAGACATTTCTTGCTCATGGATAAGAAGGTTAAATGTAGTTAAGGTGTCAGTTCTACCCAAATCGATCTACAGATTCAACACAATACTAACTAAAATTCCCACAACCCACTTTGAAGACCTGGAAAGACTAGTTATCAAATTCATTTGGAAGAAAAAGAGACATTGAATAGCCAAAAATATCCTGATGAAAATTAATGAAGTTGGAGGATTGACAGACCCTGATTTTGAGGCTTATTGTAAAGCCGCAGTAGTCAAAACAGCATGGTACTGGCACAAAGATAGAAGGAATGACCAATGGAATCAAATCAAAAGTGCAGAAATAGACCACCAAATCTATATATCTTCAACAAGACTCTCAAATCCACTGAACTATAACAAAACAGTTTATCAATAAATTGGCATGAAATACTGAATATCAATAGCCAAAAGAATGAAAGAGGACACTTACTTTACACCCTATACACAAATTAACTCAAAGTGGATCAAAGACCTAAATATAAGAGCCAGTACCATAAAAGTCCTAGAAGAAAATATAGGGAAACATCTTCAAGACCTACTAATAGGAGTTAGCTTCTTAAACTTTATACCCAAAGCACAAGCAATGAAAGAAAAATAGATATATGGGAATTCCTTAAAATCAAGTTCTTCTATGCCTTAAAAGACTTTGTTCAAGGTGAAGCGATACTCAGGGCCCTTATGGGCTACAAGAACATGATGATGAAACATGTTCTTTCTTTGCTGCATCTACTGTGAAAACGAAGATCATTCTCAGCGATCAGACTGCCAACATTCCAAAAAATTTTGACGTCATGCTGAAGGGATGCACAATTGTTGTGAAGAACTGAAGAACCTTGCATAGGGACTTCAAGCATATCAATATACACCTCAGTTTACTTGAGGAGAAAAAGAAGAGGCTTCAGGTTGACAAAAGTGGAAATAGAAAGAAGCTGGCTACAGTTTGCACTAGCTCTACTCATGTATAGAACATGATCAAGGGGGTTACACTGGGATTCCATTACAAGATGAGGCCTATGTACGGTCACTTCCCCATCAAGGTTGTTATTCAGCAATGTGGGTCTCTGGTTGAAATCCAAAATTTCTTGGGTGATAAATAAATCTGCACGGTTCAGATGAGGCAAGGTGTTACCTGTTCAGAATCTCAAGCCCAGAATGATGTGTTAATACTTGAAGGAAATGACATTAAACTTGTATCAAATTCAGCTGCTTTGATTCAGCAAGCCACACAGTTAATAACAAATATATAAGAAAATTTTCAATGAAAAATGAACAGCAGGCTGATGAATAAGATCTAAGGAGTTGTGCAGCAATGGAAGCAAGATACCAAACCTATTTGATTTTGAAGATGCATTAAAGTTCATCATTAAAAAAAGAAGGTGAAGAGACAGCCAACTCAATGGGAGAAAATATTTGGAAATCACATATTGGATAAAGATTTTATATCTTGTATACATAAAGAACTCATACAACCCAACACCAAAAGAACAAACAACCCAATTAAAAAATGGGCTAATGATATGAGTAGATATTTTTCTGAAGAGCAAATACATAGGGCAAAAAAGCACTTGAAGAGATGCTCATTTTCATTAGTCTTATAAGGGAAATGAAGATCAAGACTACTTGATCTTCATACAAGAATGGCTGCTATTAAACAAACAGGAAACTACAAATGTTGGAGAGGATGTGAAGAAATTGGAACACTTATGCAATGCTGGTGGGATTATATAATGGTAACAGTCACTATGGAAGATAGTTTAGCAATTTTTTAGAAAACTAAATATCAAATTAACCTATACCTGGTAATACCACTACTTGGCATATACCCAGAAGAGCTGAAAGCAGTGACACAAACACAGTCGCACTCTGATGTTCATAGCAGCATTATTCACAGTTCCCAGGGGATGGAAACAATTCAAGTGCCTATCAACAGATGAGTGGATAAATAAAATATGGACTATACATATAATGGAATATTATGCAGCAGTAAGATGAAAGTCCTGAAGCATATGACAACATGAATGAATCTTGAGGACATAATGCTGAGTGAAATAAGCCAAACACAAGGGAATAGATGCAGTATGATTTCACTTTTATGACCTTGGTAAAGGTAAACTCAGAGGCTTATACTATAGAATATAGGGGACATAGAGATATCTGGAGGCTACAGATGGGTGAATGGTTATCCAGTGAGTTGAATGTATATGTAAGGGAATGAAGGCAATTCATTAGTTGGTCTATAAATAATATTGCCATATTGAAGGTGAATGTGATTGAAAGGGGTTGTATAGATCCATGTATCCCACCATTTAACACTACAAATATAAATAAATAAGTTGAAAGTATGAATCTGCTATTGCATGCTGTGGTCTATGCTTAATAGGAAGACATCAACAGTACCACAGCAATGGCAGGGATAAATAATTGGGAGCAAGGAAAAGAGTTAAGGGAATGTTTGGATTTTCTATTTGGTGAGGGTGTACTTATCAGTTATTTTGCTCTTGATAGCAATGAAAATTGTCTAAAATTGAGAGGGTTGATAATTATATAACTGAGGATAATGTGAGATATGGATTGTTGACTTTGCACATTATGCATGATACTCAATGGTTGAAGGGGGCTGAAGGATACATTGACTAAGAAGTAGAGTGGTGAACTGCTGTGTACACATGTGATCAAATATTGTGTGGCTACAGAAAGGAATGAAGTCACGAGGCATGTAATGAGGTGCATTTATCATGTTCATTACCTGGAGGACATTATGTGATGCAAAATAAGCCAGAAACAAAAAAGCAAATATTGTGTGGTCTATTTTAGAAAATATTCATAAGAAAACTAAAGCCTAGATTGTAAGCTTTGTAGCAGTCACATTTAGTCTGGAGTTATAATTGTGATTTCTAGATTTTTGGAAGACTGTGCTGTGCATGTATAACTTGGTATTTCCTTGGAACTTTTGTCATCTGTATGACACCTAAGACTCAGAGTAGGAGTTCTGCAGGTCTGAAAGTCAGCATTGCAGCATACAACTGTCAAAGAAACTGAAAAAGAGATCAGGCTTCAATTAGAGAAAAGAACAAAGCTGATCAGGTCAGAACTAAGGTAAATCAGAATACAGGTGTAAGGAGGACATTGTATTTCAGAACTTCATTTACTCAATGAGACCCAAGGAAGAAAGGTTGATTTTGTCCAAAACATAAAATTTCTATAGCACATAAATTAACTCAACCTCTCTGGATAGATCATTTAAACAGCCCAAACACATAGAGCCCAGAATAGGAATGAGGGTTTTTAATTCTGTATAGCTTAATATTATGCCAGGATACATTCTAGAATATGTGAGCAGATAATTTAAAAGTATTGGCAAAGTCCCTTGAGGCATGGGAGAAAAAATATGGAACTATTAAGCTTTATCACTGGGAAAACCCCTAGTACTATCTCAGACATTAGGGACTCCCAAGACAGTAGGCAAAGCCCTTGATTTTGAAACTTGCACTTATGAAGCTTATTTATGTAGCAGAGAAGCTAAGCCTATGTATAATTATGCCTAAGAGTTACTTCCAGAGGACCTCTTTTATTGCTTGGATGTGGCCTCTCTCTCTAAGCCCAATTCTGCAAATAAAATCATTACCCTTTTCCCTATATGGGACATGACATCCAGGGGTGAAATTCTCCCTGGTAATGTAGGACATGACTCCCAGGGATGAGCTTGCCTTGACACTGTGGAATTGACAATACCTACCTAACCAAATGGGGGAAAAGAATTGTAACAAATAAGGTATCAGTGGCTGAGAGAGTTCAAATAGAATTGAGAGGCTTTTCTGGAAGCTATCCTTATGCTAGCTTAAGCTAGATATTGTTATTCACCACGGTTTGCCAACCCCCAAACAAAACCATTCCTGCCAACCCTAAAGAACACATATGGATCCATCTGACATTCCACAAAGTTCCATGCACTATGACTACTTTCCAGAAAGCTACAACCTCCAGGTGAGTTTCTAGGTCAGATAAGTCCTGAAACCCAGAAGGGCCAGCCTCTCCAGAACATCAACTAGTTCCATCTCCCATCTCACATTATTGCCAGCCTTTTCCCCCCACATGAAAAAGTTAGAATGGGCATAGTCCAAATATCCATAAAGATTGGACAAAAATCAAAGGAGAAGGTGGAGTTATAACAGAGAAGATAGGATTTAACAAATGAATATCACTGCTGAATCATTATATCAATATTTATTTAAAAAAATACTTTTATTGAGAAATCTTCACACACATACACTCCATACATGGTGTACAATCAGTGGCTCACAATATCACCACATAGGTGCAACCATTTTCACAGACACATAGAAGCAGATGGACCCAGAAGATCCAATTCTGAACGTAGGTACACTCCCATAGATTTCTCATCACCATGTTACACCTTCAAACCAATAAATGATTTAAAATTATTTTAAAGAACAAAATTATGTTAAGGTAGTGTTAAATATAGATTGTTCTACTTAGCCATATATTCTTTTTTTTTTTTAACTTTTTTTATTAATTAAAAAAATTAACAAACAAAACATTAAGAGATCATTCCATTCTACATATACAATCGGTAATTCTTAATATCATCACATAGTTGCATATTCATCATTTCTTAGAACATTTGCATCAATTTAGAAAAATAAAAAGACAACAGAAAAAGAAATAAAACGATAACAGAGAAAAAAAAGATTATGCATACCATACCCCTTACCCTCGCTTTCATTTACCACTAGCATTTCAAACTAAATTTATTTTAACATTTGTTCCCCCTATTATTTATTTTTATTCCATATGTTCTACTCTTCTGCTGATATAGTAGCTAAAAGGAGCATCAGACACAAAGTTTTCACATTCGCAGAGTCTCATTGTGAAAGCTATATCATTGTTCAATCATCATCAAGAAGCATGGCTACTGGAACACAGCTCTACATTTTCAGGCAGTTCCCTCCAGCCTCTCCACTACATCTTGAACAACAAGGTGATATCTACTTAATGCATAAGAATAACCACCAGGATAACCTCTCAACTCTGTTTGGAATCTCTCAGCCATTGACACTTAGTCTCATTTCACTCTTCCCCCTTTGGTTGAGAAGGTTCTCTCAATCCCTTGATGTTAATTCTCAGCTCATTCTAGGGTTTTTCTCAGTCCCTTGACGCTGAGTCTCAGCTCATTCCAGGATCTCTGTCCCACGTTGCCAGGAAGGTCCACACCCCTGGGAGTCATGCCCCACGCAGAGAGGGGAAGGGTGGTGAGACTGCTCGTTGTGTTGGCTGGAGGGAGAGGCCACATCTGAGCAACAAAAGAGGCTCTCTTGGGGGTGACTCTTAGGCCTAAATTTTAAGTAGACTTGACCTATCCTTTGTGGGGTTAAGTTTCATGTGAACAAACCCCAAGCCTGGGGGCTCAGCCTATAGCTTTGGTTGTCCACACTGCTTGTGAGAATATCAAGAATTCAACTTGGGGAAGTTGAATTTCTCCCCACTCTCACCATTCCCTGAAGGGAGCTTGCAAATACTTTTCCAGTGACTGATCAAATCACTCTGGATTCATCGGGGCATCACTCTGGACAAACCAACAAAATCTCATGTGCTACCTTAGATTCCAAGTACTTATGACATTCAATCAAACTATCTACATGAGTTATATTAGGAAATACTCTAGTCAAAATATAAATTTTATAACAAATAAACATTTTTTGCTTTAGTCTCACACATAAGGCGACATTTTAAAGTATTATCATCTATTTTCAACACCCTGCAATAATGACATTCCTTTGTTCTTCCTCAGGCAAAAACATTTCTTAAATTTGTACATTGTACATTTCACTATTATTATACACTCTAGGCATTCCTAGATTATACCATCTCGATCTTTACCATCTATCTTTCTTTCTGATTTCATTTATGTCCCCAGTCCTCCTCCCTCTATCATTCTCACATGCAGGTTCATTCAGTGTTTTAACATAATTACATTACATTAGGTAGTATTGTGCTGTCCATATCTGAGATTTTATATTCAGTCCTGTTGCACAATCTGTATCCCTTCAGCTCCAATCACCCAATATCTCACCCTATTTCTATCTCCTGATGGTCTCTGTTACCAAGGAAATATTCTAAGTTTATTCACTAACGTCAGTTCATGTCAGTGAGACCATACAGTATTTGTCCTTTTGTTTCTGGCTAATCACACTCAGCATAATGTCCTTAAGGTCCATTCATGTTGTTACATACTTCATAACTTTATTCTGTCTTACAGCTGCATAATATTCCATCTTACGTAAATGTCACAGTTTGTTTAGTCAACTGTCTGTTGATGGACATTTTGGCTGTTTCCATCACTTGGTAATTGTTAATAATGCTGCTATAAACATGTAAATGTCCATTTGTGTCCTTGGCCTCGTGACCTTTGAGTAGAGACAGCATATACATGGGACCTGTTTTTTAAACCATTCTGCCAGACTATGTCTTTTGATTGGAGAGTTTAATCCATTAACATTCAGTGTTATTATTGTATGGGTAGTACTTTCTTCTACTATTTTGCCTTCTGGATTTTATATGTCATATCTAATTTTCCTTCCTTTTACCTTTACTCATAGTCTTCCTTTCTATACTCTTCTCCACACCTCTCTCTTCTGCCTTCGTATCTGTCTCTAGTGTTCCCTTTAGTATTTCTTGCAGAGCTGGTCTCTTGGTCACAAATTCTCTCAGTGATTTTTTGTCTGAAAATGTTTTTATTTCTCCCTCATTTTTGAAGGACAATTTTCCTGGATATAAAATTCTTGGTTGGCAGTTTTTCTCTTTTAATAATTTAAATATATTATCCCACTGTCTTCTCGCCTCCATGGTTTCTGCTGAGAGATCTGCGCATAGTCTTATTGGGCTTCCCTTGTATGTGATGGGTTGCTTTTCTCTTGCTGCTTTCAAGATCCTCTCTTTCTCTTTGACCTTGGACATTCTGGTTATTAAATGTCTTGGAGTACGTCTATTTGGATCTGTTCTCTTTGGGGTACGCCGCACTTCTTGGATCTGTAATTTTAAGTCTTTCATAAGAGTTGGGAAATTTTCAGTGATAATTTCCTCCATTAGTTTTTCTCCTCCTTTCCCATTCTCTTCTCCTTCTGGGACACCCACAACACGTATATTCATGCGCTTCATATTGTCTTTCAATTCCCTGAGTCCCTGCTCATATTTTTCCATTTTTTTTCCTATAGTTTCTGTTTCTTGTTGGATTTCAGATGTTCTGTCCTCCGGTTCATTAATCCTATGTTCTGCCTCTCGAAATCTACCATTGTAGGTTTCCATTGTTTTTTTCATCACTTCTACTGTGTCTTTCATTCCCATAAGTTCTGTGATTTGTTTTTTCAGACTTTCAGTTTCTTCTTTTTGTTCCTTCCTTGCCTTTTTTATATCCTCCCTCAATTCATTGATTTGGTTTTTGATGAGGTTTTCCATGTTTGTTCGTATATTCTGAATTAGTTGTTTCAGCTCCTGTATGTCATTTGAATTGTTGGTTTGTTCCTTTGACTGGGCCATATCTTCAATTTCCTTAGTGTGATTTGTTATTTTTTGCTGGTGTCTAGGCATTTAATTACCTTAATTATTTTATTCTGGAGATTGCTTTCACTTCTTTTATCTAGGGTTTTCTTGCTGGATAAATTTGTTGTTTATCTGTTCTTTGACATTCTGTTCAGCTTTATCTGAACCTTTAGCTTAAGTTTTGTTTAACAGAGGAGAATTTTTCAGTTCTTGTTTTCTTGTTTCTTGCCCTGTTTGTGTGGTACCTTTCCCCACACACACACACTTAGGAGGGTCTGCTTAGATATTATAGACCCCAGCCAGATTTTCCCAGACCAAACTGGCCTCCTATCAGGAGGAAAGAGTCACGTGTGTTGGTTTTCCCTGAGGGTGAGACCCAGCAGGTTGAAAGACTTTCCTGTGAAGTCTCTGGACTGTTTTTCTTATCCTGCCCAGTATGTGGCGCTTGTCTGACTGCAGGTCCCACCAGCATAAGATGATGCAGTACCTTTAACTTTGGCTGGGGGTTTGTTGGTGACAGAGGAGAGGTTGTAGGCTGGTTTTAATGGCTTCAAATTACCAAGCACTGGTGTCTGAATTCCTTGATGGAGGGATTCCACCTGGGTGGGCCTTCACCCCTCCCCTGGGGAAGGCACAAGCTCCAGATAAGCCCCCAAAAGAACTCACTTCTGCCTATGCCTGGGGTAGTTGCAGCCTGAAAAGTCCTGCTGCTGTATCCAGAGGCAGTCAAGCCTTTGTAGATACACAGCCACAAAAACCTGTTTCCTTCTTTTTTTTCCCCCCTTTTTCTGTCAGTCCTGCCCCCTTGGTGCTGGGGCAAAAATGAGCAACCTCCACTTTGATTGGGTTCACCTAAGCTGGGGGCCTATTTTTAGTAGTCAGAATTTGTTAATTAGTTCCAAAATTGGCGTTTGATTGTGCCCAGTCACTGCTGCTGGTAAAGTCCTTTCCTTTCCCCTCTGGAAGTGGCCTGTGGGGGAGGGGCGCTGGCTGCCGCAGCTTTGGGAACTCACGGTTTTGGGGGGTGCTCGCAGCCGGTCCAGCTGGTCCAGACTGGGGTACGCTGTGTGTCTGGTCACTGACGTGGCCCCAGAAGCTGTTCTGTACTGTTTCTGGTTATTTAGCAGTTGTTCTGGAGGACGAACTAAAACGCGCACGTTGTTATGCCGCCATCTTGACCCGGAAGCCTCGATTGTTAGTTTTTGATGCCTAACCATATATTCTTGTGTACATTATCCCCTTGATTATACATCATCATCTTACATGCCCTGGATAATCTTTGCTTGCTTCCCAAGGGCTAGAACAATTTCAATTGTTTTAGAAACAAAAAATGAAATAATCATCACCATGCATTATCCTTTTGGTTTATCTATATACCTCAGTCCTGGTTTCCCTCAAGAAGCCCTTTCTCTAATGGGCACATTCCTATGCCTCCTCCATGAAATGATCTAACTGCTTGGTATGCAGACAACTCCCACTCTCCAGTTCTTCTGGCCTGCCCTGGTGTGTTTCACCTCTCCAGGGAACAAACTGGAGAGACTTAAAAACTTTAATCAAAGAACAACAAACACATGGCTAGAGTCTAAATGCTGTAAATATAACTAACCACTGTACAGATAACTCACCCATAAATATTAATGACCCAGGGCATATGGTTAACTTTTCATATGAAATAACTGGACAAGTGGCCACTTAATGAGCTGAGCAATTATTTAATTAAAAACTTAACTGTCAGGGAAGAAGAAGGACACTTACAACAATGGGATGGCAAGGTATGGTTAACCCCTGGTGTGGTAGTTAGGTTCACGTGTCAACTTGGCCAGGTGAAGGTGCCTAATTCTTTGCTGTGGACATGAGCCAATGGCATGTGAAACTCATCTGTTGCTGGTTACATCTGCAGTCAGCTAGGAGGCATGCCTGTTTGCAATGAATGATGTTTGATTTAATTGGCTGGATGCTTAAATGAGGGAGCTCAACATGGTACAGCCCAAGCAACTTAGCATACCTCATCTCAGCACTCACAGCTCAGCCCAGGCCTTTAGAGATGCCAAAAGGGATCATCCCAGGGAAAGTTGTTGGAACCAGAGGCCTGGAGAGAAGGCCAGCAGAGATCACCCTGTGACTTCCCATATAAGAAAGAATCTCAATTGAAAGTTAGCTGCCTTTTCTCTGAAGAATTATATGTTTTTAACTAAATAAATCCTCTTTTATTAAAAGCCAATTCATCTATGGTGTGTTGTATTCTGGCAGCTTTGGCAGACTAAAACAACTGAGGCCATTTAAGTTAAACAGCCCCCCTTTGTTAAGCAAAGGAATCATTCCCAATAGTATAATCAATGTAAATGCTAGAAAAATAGGCTGGATATTCTTAATGGTATACCAAAAAAACATTATGTTGCAAGAAAGCAACTGATTTGGGTCTGATTGGTTAAGATGACCTGGCATTTATTGGATAGCTCCAACTATTTATGGGGTACCAGTATATGGCTCTTGTTGTCCTCAGGTTGAATAGGATCCTGCACATTAGGTTTTCTATGGATCAAGGAAACAATTCCTAACAGTCTACCCACCACTGCCAATAGCCAGATGAACACACTCAATGTTCCATAACATGATCATCTTGTAGCCTTATTTGTTCCATCACTAGGCATCAAAGATGACATTATTGGCACTGAAGACCTTAAAAAATGTACTAGGCAATCCTTAAATGACAGTCTCAATAGTATTTTTCTGTTAAACACAGAAGTCACTCTTACGTGCAATTCAGTTCTTCAAAACCTAATAGCTTTAGACATTGTCACCACTTCTCAGGGAGAAGCCAGAGGTATAATAAAAACTCGATGTTGTACCTTTATAACTGATGTGTCTGCTAATATCACAATATTAAATTCAAATGAAAAATCAAATTAATACCATAGGCACAAACTCTCCCTCATTTGATTTATTTAATTGGCTTCCTTCAGTAATAGAATATTGGTTCAGAACTACATTATAAAAGGATTATAGGTCCTCTTTTAATCATTATTAGCATCCATTCTTCAAGTTTTGTGTCTGTATTTCATCCAAGCCCTGCAAAAAAAAATTAGGACAACTAACAGAACAGTGATGATGGGCCAGCCCCATCCCCAAAACAAGGCCTATCTTCAACTACAAGCAAAACAATTCTGTTCCTTTGCCCCCTAATAATTATGTCCCTCCTCAGCCTGAAGCCATCATAATGGTTATTGTCCCAAATCCCTCAAGATGGAGGAACGAAGAAAAATAAGGGGAGATTATGATCATTGACTACAGCAGTTTTGCTTGTAATTGTAATTGGCGTTTATTTATAATTTTAGTTGCTATTTTATGTTAACTGAGCAATTTACAACACTGTTATAACCTAATGTTTGCCCTTACCCAAGCTGGCTTTTGTCAATGTTCAAAAACTTCTCAGGCTAGCTATTTCACACTCCTATTAATGATAATCAAACAAAACAAATCAATACATGACAACTAAAAACATCATCATCTCCATCTCCCTTTGTTTAAATCCTTATAAAAACACTAAACTCCTTAGACTTGGGGAAACAGATTTGAGTTTTTCTTCTCTATCCTACTGACTCCTTCCTTGAGTACTCTACAGTAAAAACACTCTTTTCTCAAAATTGTAGTGTCAGTGCATTGACTTTTGTGTACATCAGGCAAATTAACCCATTTGCTAGGTAACATTTCCCAATTCCTGCTGCCTATGGGAACATGCTGCCAACAGCCCAGCCTCCTTTCCTAAGACCACTTTCACAACACCTTCTAGGAGCTGATCCCTAGACACAGAACCAGATGCCCTATTACTGTTTTTTTGAGTCTCAATAGCCTTGTTTTTCTCTTCTTCCACCTGAAGTCATTGTACTAACTAGAAGAATATTACAGGACCTTGAGGGCTCTCAAGTAGCCTGAGAATATCTAAAACAGAGAGAATGCAAGTGGGCACAGCCTGCACATGTTATATTTCTTCCCCAGTTTCCACTACTGTGTTTGATGGCCCATTTCTCCATGGCCTTGGTTAAAGCAGCTCCCCTGACACCTTGGAAGTTATTGTATCCACCATAACTGAGGATTATGGTAGTAACAGAAAAAATCTGAAGACAAAATGGCTTTGACAAAATAAGGAATTTGTTGGTTCATGTAAGTGAGTCAGGAACCAACTTCAGGAAATATTATATGCAGACTCAAATGGTGTTAACAGATCTTGGGGTGAACAGAGTCCTGGATGCACCTGAGAAAAACATATAAATACCACTGAGGGTTACAGTTCTTTGAGTAAATGACATATATACTGAACCCTGAAAGATGGGTAGGATGAGTTATGCTGGGAAACAGAGAAATCCATTTACTAGAGTCCTTTAAGAGAGCTCACTCATGACTGATAGGAGCAAGACAGAATACAACAGTGCTAAGCAAGGATTCACAAGCCAGAACCTGAAGAGAGCCAAGGGAAGCTAAGTGATGAAATCCAGTTTTCCTTGAAGAAGATAAGTGAGAACCTAAAGATTCTTGGATAGAAAGGCACTGGGATCAGAAACTGAAAATAATGAGCTGGGAGCAAAGACATCAGATGACAGCCATAAGCTTTTCCAGCTGTCAGAAGTGTTCTGGCTTCCAGCTGCCTTTCCTCTGGGAAGATATCCTTTTGTTTAGTGCCTTAATTTGAACATTTCCACAGACTTGGAATTTTAACTCATAACTTAATAAATCCCCTCTATAAAAGCCTATCCATTTCTGGCATATTGCATTCTATCAGCTTTAGCAAACTTAAACTTGTTCTAATAAAACAAGCTTGTTTTAACTAAACACCAGACAAGGTGATAACTAATGCTGGGAGATTAAGCTGGATCATCATTGTCATGCTGAGGACATGGATTATATCCTGGGGCTCTGGAGATGCTTCCCTGATATGTGGGAAACCTGGGTTCAATTCCTGGACCATGCACCTAAAAGAAAATAAAATGAACAAGGTGGGAACTTCTAGGGATGATGGCAAAGTAGGAAGCTCCAGGACTCACTTCTACAAATCAGTTTTTGGAAAGATGGGAGCTGTCAAAATAACTGTTCTGGGGCTCTGGAGGCCAGTGGAGGACTGTGCTGATTTGAAAGTATTATGTACCCCAGAAAAACCATATTTTAATCCTGATCCGATGTTGGAGGAGTAGCCATTTCTTTAAAACCTGATTCGATATTGTAGGTTGGAAACATTAGATTACATTTTCTCCAGGAAGATGTGACACACCCAATTGTGGGTGTGGCCTTTTGATTAGATGGAGATATGGCCACACTCATTTAACATAAGTCTTGATTAGTTTTCTGGAATAATTTAAAAGAGGAAACATTTTGGAGAGAGTCAGGAAATGACAGAAGCCTCAGAGCTGACAGAAGCTTCACAGCAGAGCTGACAAATATACCGACACATGGAGAATACAAACATGGATGTTTGGATTTGCTTGGAGCCCAGCAGACATTGCCATGAGATGTTAAGCAAGCCAGAACCTGGAGAATGCCTAGGGCAATCAAGAGATGAAAGCCAGCCTTGGAAAAGTAAAATGAAGAACTCCCATAGGAACAGAGGCTGAAAGCAACAGAGCCCAGGAGCAAGGGACCAGTAGATGCCAGCCATGTGACTTTCCAGCTACAGAGCAGTCCCAGACTCATTGGCCTTTTATAAGTGAAGGCAACCTCTTTGTGGTGCCTTAGTTTGGATGTTTTCATAGGCCTAGAACTAACTGTCACTTATTAAATTCTCCCTTTTAAAAGCTATTCCAGTTCTGGTATACCACATTCTGGCAGCTTGGAAACTAGCACAAGTGCTATACAGCAATACAGCATCCAGGGAAGAGTGGGATTAAGAGGCTGAGAAACAATGGTAAAGAACTGTGAGTAGCTTGCTCCACAGTGGCTGCTTGTTCCCATTCCCCACTCCCAAGGTGGGCTGCCATGGGGTCCAATACCTGGCTGGATGCTGTGGATGGAAAGAAGAAAGGTGGGGGTGGGGATGCACAGTCAAGCACTGATCACAGCTTATGATTGGCAAATTCAGTTCACTGGGTGCTAGCTCTAAGCTGCTGTTTCAGCCACCCTGAAAGTCACAACTGTGGCCACTGTTTCAACCTTACCCATAATAGGGGCAAAAGTAGTGGAAGTTTAAAAACACAGTGCTTGGTAGTTCCTTAGAACTTTGGGTATCTGTGTGATATCTGAGGCTCAGAGTTAGAGTTCTGCTACTATGAAAGTCAGTACTACCCCATGTAGAAACTGTTAAAGAAGTTGAAAGAGACCAGGATTCAATTAAAAGAGATATGAATGATATGGACTTGGTTAGGAGTGAAGTAAATCAGAATAGAGGGTAGTGGATGATATTTACTGCAGTTTTAAACTTCAACTACTTTGTGAGACCAAAGGAAGAAATGTTTATTTTTACAAACTTTTTTCATGGTGTGCTATCTAATTTAACTTGTGTGCTCAATTTATTCAAACAACATAATTACATGGAACCTAGAATAGAAAATGAGATAACCTGTAAAGGTTAATGTAATATCCCAATAGATCACAAAGTATTTTGGACAGAAAGCAAAAAAGTATCTGCAAAGGCCCCTTGAGGGAATGGGGAGAAATGTGGAAATATTAAACTTCCCCATCTCAGGAATTCCTGATATTATAGCAAGGATTAAGGACTCCCAATTTAATAAGACAAGCCCTCAATCTTGGGTCTTGCCCTTATAAAATGTATTTGTGCAAAGAAGAAGCTAAGTCTACTTGTAATAATGCTAAGAGTCACCCCCCATAGAACCTATTTTGTTGCTCAGATGTGGCCTCCTTTTCTTTCTTAGCCAACTCTGCAAATACACTCATAACACTCTCCCCTAAGTGGGACATGACTCCCAGGGATGTAAGTCTTTGTGCCAGTTTGAATCTGTGGTGGACCTCAGAAAAGCCATGTTCTCATATTGCTGGCTGGGGGCTATTTAATTGTTCCCATGGGGATGTGACTCACTCAATTGTGGGTGTTAACCTTTTTTTTTTTTTTAACATTTTTATTGTGAAATATAACAGAATACAAAAAATCAATAAATTTTCAAGTACATTTTTAACAAATAGTTATAGAACAGATTCTAAAGTTTGGTATGGGTTACATTTCCATGATTTTTCTCTTTTTTTAATTTTTAAAGTTTTTTTAAATACCAAAACAAAAAAAACAAGCAAACATAAACATTCTTATTTTGATCATTCCGTTCTACATATATAATCAGTAATTCACAATATCATCACATAGTTGCATATTCATCATCATGATCATTACTTGGAACATTTGCATCTATTCAGAAAAAGAAATAAAATGAAAACAGAAAAAAATTTATACATACCATACCCCTCACTCCTTCCTTTCATTGATCACTAGCATTTCAAACTAAATTTATTTTAACATTTGTTCCCCCTATTATTTATTTTTATTCCATACGTTCTACTAGTCTGTTGACAAGGTAGATAAAGGGAGCATCAGACACAAGGCTTTTACAATCACACAGTCACATTGTGAAAGCTATATCATTATGCAATCATCTTCAAGAAATATGGCTAGTGGAACACAGCTCTATATTTTCAGACAGTTCCCTCCAGCCTCTCCATTACATCTTGAGTAACAAGGTGATATCTACTTAATGTGTAAGAACAACCTCCAGAATAACCTCTTGACTCTGTTTGGAATCTCTCAGCCATTGACACTTTGTCTCATTTCACTCTTCCCCCTTTTGGTTAAGAAGGTTTTCTCAATCCCCTGATGCTGAGTCTCAGCTCATTCCAGGGTTTTTCTCAATCCCTTGATGCTGAGTTTCAGCTCATTCCAGGATTTCTGTCCCATGTTGCCAGGAAGGTCCACATCCCTGGGAGTCATGTCCCACATAGACAGGGGGAGGATGGTGAGTTTGCTTGTTGTGTTGGCTGGAGAGGCCACATCTGTGCAACAAAAGAGGCTCTCTTGGGGGTGACTCTTAGGCCTAATTTTAAGTAAGCTTGACCTATCCTTTGTGGGGTTAAGTTTCATATGAACAACCCCCAAGATTTGAGGCTCAGCCTATTGCTTTGGTTGTCCACACTGCTTGTGAGAATATCAAGAATTCAACTTGGGGAAGTTGATGTGGGTGTTAACTTTTGATTAAAGGGAGATGTGATGCTGCCCATTCCAGATGGCCCTTGACTGGAATCCTTTAAAAAAGGAAACATTGTGGAGAGAGAATCCCTTTCAGAGCCACAAGAAAGCTACAGCACAGCTTCAAGAATCACAGAATCCACCAATCAGAGAACTTTGGAGGTACAGAAAGAAAATGCCCTTGGGAGAGCTTCATGAAACAAGAGACCAAGAGAGAAAGCTAGAAGATGTTGCCATGTTCACCATGTGCCTTCCCAGTTGAGAGAGAAATCCTGAACTTCATCAGCTTTTCTGGAGTGAAGATAACCTCTTATTGGTGCCTTAATTTGGAAATTTTTATAGACTTGCTTTAATTGGAACATTTTCTTGGCATTAGAACTGTAAAATAGCAGCTTATTAAATTCCCCTTTTTAAAAGCCATTCCATTTCTGGAATATTGCATTCTGACAGCTAACAAACTAGAACTGTCTCCATGGCAATGTGGAACATGATTCCCAGGGATGAACCTAGCCCTGGCATCATGCAATTGAGAATGACTTCTTGACCAAAAGGGGTAAAATAAATGAAACAAAACAAAACTTCAGTGGCTGAGAGATTGAAATAGAGTCAAGAGGTTATTCTGGAGGTTATTAATATGCACTATATAGATATTTCTTCTTAGTTTCTATTGTATCAGAAAAACTAGAAGAAAATACATGAAGCTCTTTAACTGTAACCCAGTGAAGTGGATTCTTGATGATTCTATAACTGTATGGCTTTTATCTTGTAACCATGTGACAACCTTGTGACTGACACTCTTTATCCAGGGTATGAGCAGATGAGTAATAAGATAAAAACAAATAAACAAACAAACAAATAAATACATAAAAAGGGGGAGAAGGAGTGTGGGATGTGTTAAGCACAGGGTGGTTAAAGTATTCCACATGAGACAGTGAGTTAAAGCTTACTAGTTGATTGAGAGAGAAAGAGAAACAGATTGAAAGCAAGGTAGAGCAGGCATGTGGGAGCCAGCAATACCTGCTAGCAAAAGAGAAATGGCTCCAACTTTCTTTCTGACAGTTTGTGGTTTTAAAGGAAAAATCAAGTCAAGAGGGGTGGGAGTGATGTGTGGCTGTAGGCATCACTGGGAGATAAAAGACTGGTGCAGATTATGACTTCATACTCATGGTTATCTGGTCTGGCCTCTGGTCTCTGGCAAGTAGGATGTAGGTACAGTCATGCTCACCTATCTTGCCAGCACATCAGGTCTTGTCAGAGGGGCTGCTGAGGGAGAGAAACTGAAGGGGCCCCCATGCCACAGAATCCATTTTGTATGTCAAGTTTTATTTTCTGAGAACTGACATTCTTGCCTTTTTATTTGAATAAAATTGACCAGAGCTGAAATTAGATTTGGGGGTATGCTTTAGTTTAGCTCAAAGCAATTTTTAGAGGTAGAAAAGCATGGAGAAAACCATGTTTTCTTTTTGGCTACTTCCTTCTGTGTCCAGGTGAAATTGTGGAAGGAAAAATTGCTTTGAGCCATCAAAGCATCATTAATCATTAATTGGGCTGCAACAGGAGCAGGTTTCAAATTTTTGCTGTAGCAGAAATATGTTTTCAGAATTCTGCTGTTAGTTACGGCTGCTGTTGACCTGTGAACAAGCTTAGATAGACATTGTAAGAGGCATGGGTTTAGGAGGAAAATTAATAGGAGGGTAATTAAGGAGTGAGTTGTTAGTAAGATTTAAGGGACAAAGGGATGAATTGATTAAATTAGTTGTTATTTTTGGAGACCTTAGCATCTTTAGGTTTCAGAACTTCTTTGGCATTGGAAGAACTTGGAGATTTTAAGTTTCTGAAAAAACAAACTTAATAAGTAAAATTCTATACAGCATTAGATATTGTTTAGGGTTTCTAGGATCATTATTGGTTGAGATTTGCCATATTTTGGCAGTTTGTAAAATCTGGCTGAAGTTTGCATAAGAGTAACCTCCAGAATAACCTCTCAACTATATTTGAAATCTCTTAGCCATTCAAACTTTATTTCTATTCCCCCTTTTGGTCAGTTCATCCATTTCAGGACCAGGCTCATCTTTGGAGGTCATGTCTCACAGTGCCAGGGCTAGCTCTCTGTGATGCTAAGGTCAGCTGTATTCCACACTGCAGTGCTAGGTTTATATTCCTGGAAATTATGTCCAGGAAGGAAGTTTTCTGGGGGGAAGCTTAGAGTTTGGCTTAGAGAGAGACCACATTTGAGCAACAGCAGAGATTTTCTGGAGATGGCTCTTAGGCACTAATTTTAAATAGGTTTATAGAAAAAAGTTTTAGAAGGGCAAGCCTTAAAATTGAGGCCTTGGATACCTGGGGAATTCCTAATAATTTTTATCTTTCCCAAGGGACTTTGCAGACACTATTTTATATTTTGCCCCAAACACTCTGAAATGTAGAGAATAAAACATTAACTTGAACAAGACATTAAGATTTTGTTCCTTATTTCAGGTTTTATATTAAATAGAGTTGAATTAGTTTAATTTACTAGACAGATTAAATAAGACAGTGCAAATTTTGGACAAAATAAACATAAAAAAATTTTACACAAGAGTTAAAAACTTTAAAATACAGACAATATATATTTTTTACCTTGTATATTGATTTATCTTGGTTTTAACTATATTAGCTTTATTACATTTTTAGCTGGAGTTTGAGGCTTATATAAAGAGTAAAGTACTTCAGAATTTAATGATAATAGTTAATGCTTACAATTTGATCTTTAATTTGTTATGCTTTTTAAAAAACTTTTCTATTGTTTAGTATAACATATATACAAAGCAAATAAATAAAAAAGCAATAGTTTTCAAAGCACTCTTCAATAAATGGTTACAGGATAGATCCCAAAGTTTATCATGGGCTAGCATACGATTCTCTTGATTTTTTCCTTCTAGCTGCTCCAGAACATAGGAGACTAGAGGACTTAAATACTTTTTTTTGTCATCATAATCAACTTTTTTTCCTTCTTTTTTTTTGTGAACAATAGCATATATACAAAAAAGCTGTAAATTTCAAAGCACAGTACCACAATTAATTGTAGAATATATTTCAGACTATGACATGGATTACAATTTCACAATTTTAGGTTTTTCCTTCTAGCTGCTCTAAAATACTGGAGACTAAAAGAGAAATCAATTTAATGATTCAGCATTCATATTCATTTGTTAAGTCCTGTCTTCTATGTATAATTCCACCATCACCTTTGATCTTTTCATACCTCTTATTGGGGTTGTTTGGGCTATGGCAATTCTAATTTCTGATATTAGAAGGGTCTGTCACTAATATGGGGTAGGGAGGTGGAACTATCTGATATTCTGGAGAGGGTGGGCTTATCTGGACCAGGAACCCATCTGTAGGCTATAGGTTTCTGGAAAGTTACTCTAGTGCCTGGAACCCTTATGGAATCATATATATTACCTTAGGTGTTCTTTAGGATTGGCTGGAATGGTCCTGTTTGGGGTTGGAAGGTTATAATAGGGAGCAAGATCTACTTGAAGCTTGCATAAGAGCAACCTCCATAGTAGCCTCTCAACTCTATTTGAACTCTCTCTGCCACTGATACTTTATTAATTACACTTCTTTTCCCCTTTTGGTCAGGATGTAATTGCTGATCCTACAGTGCCAGGTCTGGATTCATTCCTGGGAGTCATCTCCCACATCACCAGGGAGACTTTCACTCCTGGATGTGATGTCCCATATATGGGCCAGGGCAATGATTTCACTTGAGAATTGGGCTTAGAGAGACTGACACCACATCTAAGCAATAGAGGTCCTCCAGAAGTAACTCTTAGGCATGCTTGTAGGTAGTCTAAGCTTCTCTTCTACCTACATAAGCTTCACAAGAGTAAGCTTCGTGATCAAGTGCATGGCCTATTGATTTGGGTATCCCTAAAGTTTGACACAGTATCAGGGGATTCCCTGATGGTAAGCCTTAATAGTTCCATATTCTTTTTTCCCTCCCTCAGGGGACTTTGCCAATACTTTGATTATCTGCTTAATATACTCTAGGATGTTTCCAGGCATTTCAATAATCTATGCAGGTTTAAAGGATCTCTTTATTACTATGTGCTTTCTGTGTTTCAACTGTTCAAATGAGCTATACGAATAAACTGAGTTAGATTATGCACTACAGAAAATTTCAGTTCCAGATCAAATAAACCTTTCTTCTTTGGTCTCGAAGACCCTGTGTGCTTCTAAAATATAGACACTGTCTTCCTTACTCCTATGTTCTGAATTACTTTAAGCTCAACATGTTTGGCTTCATTCTTATCTCTAATTATCAGGTTCTATATATAAAACAGCCTCTCAAAGTCCAGAAATAATAATCACTGTTCTAGACTTAATGTGTCTGGTCTAAAAGCTTACAATCCAAGCTTCTGTTTTCTTATAAGCATTTTATAAAGGTGGCCACACCATTGTTTTTTTTTTTTTTGTTTCTGGCTTATTTTGTCACACCAAATGTCCCACATGCTCATTCACATCGTTGCATGCCTCACAACACTGTTCTTTTTTGTAGCAACACAATCTTCATTCATAAGTATACACTATCATTTGCCATTCTACTTCTCTGTCAGTTCATCCTTCAGCTACCTGCATTCACTGGGCATCATACAGAAGGCCCAAAGTCCACAGTCCATCAACATTCTCAATTTTAGATAATTTCATTGTTTCCCAGAGACAGAAAATCAACAAACACACACACATCAAATAGGAAATATAAACCTCTTCTTAACTCTTATCCCTCACACCATTATTTGCCTCTGCTGTTGCTGTGGTTGTGCTGATAGTTTTCTTTTGAACATAGCTCATAGCATGCAATAGCAGTTTTCCCCCTGTACCCTGGATTTAAACACTCTTTATACAAGAGTCAGATCTTTGAAGTAATTTTTATGAGATCTCATCCATATTTCTAGTGTGAGTCAATGGGACAAGTAGGTCTATACAACCCCTTTCAATCTTGTTCATCTTCAGTATGGTAATATTAATTATAGACCCACTAGAGAATCACCTTCACTCCTATCTGTTCCCTTACATTGGAGTTCAACCTCATTAGCTAATAGTTCACCCATCTCTAGCTTCTATGTATGTCTAAATCCCCTATATTTTGTATTATAAGTCTCTGATGATATCTTTATGGCTGGTCATAAAAGTGGAATCATACAGTATCCATCCTTTCGTGTCTGTCAAATTTCACTCAGCATTATGTCCTCAAGGCTCATCCATCTTGTCATGTGCTTCAGAATGTCATTTTATCTTACTGCTGCATAATATTCCATCGTGTGCATATACCACATTTGGTTGATCCACTCATCTGTTGATGGGCATTTGGTTTGTTTCCATCTTTTGGTGATTGGGAATAATGCTGCCATGAACATCAGTGTGCCAATGTCTGTTTGTCATTTCTTTCAGCTCTTCTAGATATATAGAAATTAGTACTATGGTTTGGTGTGCTGGTTTGAAAGGATGCATGTCCCCTAGAAACACCATGGTTTAATCAAAATCCCATTTCATAAAGGCAGGATAACCCCTATTCAATACTGTATGTTTGAAACAGCAATCAGAACATCTCCTTGGAGATGTGATTTAATCAAAAGTGGTTGTTAAGATGGATTGGGTGACCACATGTCTCCACCCATTTGGGTGGGTCTTGAGAAGTTTCTAGAGTCCTACAAAAGAAGAAACGTTTTGGAGAATGAAGGAGATTCAGAGAGAACAGAGAATGCTGCAGTACCACGAAGCAGAGAGTCCACCAGACAGCACTTCAGAGATGAAGATGGAAAATGTCTCCTGGGGAGCCTCATGAAACAGGAAGCCAGGAGAAGAAAATAGCAGATGATGCCATGTTCACCATGGTGCCCTCCAAGATGAGAGAGGAACCCTGACCATGTTCACTGTGTTCTTTCCCAGATGAGAGAGAAACTCTGACTGTGTTTGCCATTTGCCCTTCCACTTGAGAGAGAAACTCTGAACTTTATCGGCCTTCTTGAACCAAAGTATCTTTCCCTGGATGCCTCAGATTGGACATTTCTATAGACTTGTTTTAATTGGGACTTTTTTTGGCCTTAGAACTGTAAACTAGCAAGTTATTAAATTCTCCTTTTTAAAAGCCATTCTGTTTCTGGTATATTGCATTCTGGCAGCTAGCAAACTAGAACAGATTTGGTACCAGAGAGTGGGGGTGCTCCTGTGGTTTGCAAATACCAGATATGTTGGAACAGTTTTTTTGGGTGGCTAAGGGGAAGATTTTGGAGGAACTGTGAAGAGAATGATGGAGATGTCCTGGAGGGCTTGAAGAGACTGTTGGTGTAAACGGAACCACTGCCAATCTGGAGAAAGGGGTCACAAAGGGACAAATTGGAGTTTGCATAGTGAAAACCATGCATGCTCAGGTCTGAAGCCAAGAAACGTCAGCCATATATATGGAGAGGGTGAGTTTTCCCTGAGGGCAGAGTATGAGTCTCCCATTTCATTGCAGTGAAAGAGTTGTGCAGCCTCAGGCTTTGGGAAAGGTATGGCACACTCCTTGGGGACTGGGGAGAGCCTGGCTGCCACCACATGGAGGGGTTGAGTATGTGCACCAGAAATGGCAAAGAGCCCATGGGTGGCCCTGATGCCTGGAGAAAGTGGAGCTGAGAAAAAGGTGATTTCCTCAATGTTCCCCGAGGTTGATTTGGAAAGAGGCAGGCCACTGCATAGAAAGTGGGACTGCCACTTTCTAAAGCCAAAGGATAAATGATTTTCAGACATTGAAATCCCATGGCACTTGCCCTGCAAGTTTTACATCTGAGTTTCTTCCAATTTCTCCTGTATACTGTGAATATCCTCCTTTGCATATCAGCACCAGATAACTTGTTTTGACATTCATAGGTCCACAGCTAGAAAAGAATTTTTTGCACCTTAATATTGTTTAAGGTGATGTGTGTAGTTGCCAAGTTGACAAGGGGTGGACATGTGGTGGTTAGATTCAGTTGTTAACTTGGCCAGGTGAAGGCACCTAGTTCTGTTGCTGTGGCCATGAGCCAATGGTATATGAACCTCATCTGTTGCTGATTACATCTGCAGTCGGCTAGGAGGCATGCCTGTTGCAATGAATGATGTTTGATTTGGTTGGCTGATGCTTAAATGGGGGACTCAATGTAGCACAGCCCAAGCAGCTCAACATACCTCATCTCAGTCCTCACAGCTCAGCCCAGACCTTTGGAGATGCAGAAAGAAATCACCCTGTGGAAAGTTGTTGGAACCCAGAGGCCTGGAGAGAAAGCCAGCAGAGACCATCCTGTGCCTTCCCACATAAGAAAGAACCTCAGTTGAAAGTTAGCTGCCTTTCCTCTGAAGAACTAACAAAATAAATTCCCTTTTATTAAAAGCCAATCCATCTCTGGTGTGTTGCATTCGGGCAGCTAGCAAACTAGAACACTGGGTCACAGGGCAACTCGATATTTAATCTCCTAAGGAACTGCCAAACAGTCTTGCATAGTGGCTGCACCATTATACATTCCCCCCAGCGTGCATAAGTGTCCCAGTTTCTCCACATCCTCTCCAACATTTATAGTTCCTATTTGTTTCTAGCAGCCATTCTTATAGGTGCGAGGTGGTATCTCATTGTAGTCTTGATCTGCATTTCCCTTATAGCCAGTGAAAATGATTATCTCTTCATGTGTTTTTGAGTCATCTGTATTTGTTCCTCAGAAAAATGCCTATTCATATCTTTAGCCTATTTTATGATTGGATTGTTTGTGCTTTTTTGTTGAGTTGCATGATATCTTTGTATATACAGGAAATCAAACCTTTGTCTGATATGTGATTTCCAAATATTTTCTCCCACTGAGTTGGCTACCTCTTCACCTTTTTGACAAAGTCTTTTGAGGTGCAGAAGCGTATGATTTTGAGGAGTTCCCATTTATCTATTTTTTCTTTTGTTGCTTGTGCTTTACATGTAAAGTTTAGGAAGCTACATCCTACTACTAGGTCTTGAAGATGCTTCCCTACATTTTCTTCTAAAACCTTTATGGTGCTAGTTCTTATATTTAGGTGTTTGACCAATTTTAAGTTAATTTTTTTGTTATTGGGTCCTCTAAGATAGGGGTCCTCTTTCATTCCCTTGGCTGTTGATATCCAATTCTTCCATATCCAATTATTGAAAAAGACAGTTTTGTCCAAGTTCAGAGGATTTGGGGGGCCTTGTCAAAAAATCAATTGACCATAGATTTGCTGGTCTGGTCTGTTTCTGCACTCGCAATTCGATTCCTTGGTCCATGCTTCTGTGTTTGTGCCAATACCATGCTGTTTTGAGTACTGTGGCTTTATAATAGATTTTAAAGTCAGGAGTTTCAATCCTCCCACTTTGTTCTTCTTTTTTAGAATGTTTTTAGCTATTCTGGGTCTCTTTCTCTTTCAGATGAATTTGGTAGTTAGCTTTTCCAAATCTTCAAAGTAGGTTGTTGGAATTTTGATTGGTACTGTGTTGAATCTGTAGATCAATTTGGAGAGAAATGACAGCTTAGCTATATTTAGCCTTCCTATCCATGAGCAGGGAATGTCTTTCCACCTATTTAGTTCTCCTTTGATTTCTTTTAGCAATATTATGCCATTTTCTGTGTACAAGTTCTTTGTGTCCCTAGTTAAGTTCATTTCTAAGTACTTGATTCTTTTAGTTACTATTTTGAATGGAATTTTTTCCTTAACTGACTCCTCAGCTATGTCATTGCTTATATATAGACATGTTACTGATTTTTGCACATTAATTCTATATTCTGCCACCTTGCTGAAGTTGTTTATTAGCTCAAATAATTTTACTGTAGATTTCTCAGGATCTTCCAAGTATAGTCTCATATCATCTGTAAATAATGAGAGTTTTACTTCTTTTCCAATTTGGATGTCTTTTGTTTCTTTGTCATGACTGACTGCTCTAGTTAGAACTAGTGGTGAGAGTGGGCATCCTTGTCTTGTACCTGATTTTAGCAGGGAAGGTGTTCAGTCTCTCTCCATTGAGTAGGATGCTGGCTATCGGCTTTTCATATATGCCCTTTATCATATTGAGGTAGTTACCTTTGATTCCTATCTTTTGGAGTGTTTTTATCAGAAAAGGATGCTGAATTTTGTCGAATGCTTTTTCAGCATCAATCAAAATGATCATGTGATTCTCCCTTTCGATTTGTTAATGTGCTGTATTATATTAATTGATTTTCTTGTGTTGAACTATCCTTGCATTCCTGGCATAAACCCCACTTGGTCATGGTGTATAATTCTTTTAATGTGCTGTTGGATTCTATTTGCTAATATTTTATTGAAAATTTTTGGGTCTATGTTCATTAGAGAGATTGGCCTCCAGTTTTCCTAGAGGTGTTAGTTCTTTTTGGAATGTTTGGTAAAATTCCCCTGTGAAGCCATCTGGCCCTGGGTGTTTCTTTGTAGGAAGATTTTTGATGACTGATTGAATCTCTTTACTTGTGATTGGTTTCTTGAGATCTTCTATTTCTTCTTGAGTCAGTGTAGCTAGTTTGTGTGTCTCCATGAATTTTTCCATTTCATCCAAGTTGTCTAGTTTGTTGGTGTATAGTTGTTCATAGTATTCTCTTATGATTTCTTTTATTTCTTCAAGGCCTGTGGTAACACACTCCTTCTCATTTCTGATTTTCTTTATTTGCATCCTCTCTCTTTTTTGCTTTGTAGTCTTGCTAGTGGCCCATCAATTTTATTGATTTTCTCAAAGAACCAACTTTTGGTTTTATTGATTCTTTCTAATGTTCTTTTCTTCTCCCATTTATCTCTGCCAATATTTGTTATTTTTCTTCTCTTATTTGCTCTGTCATTAGTTTGCTATTCTTTCTCATGTTCCTCCAGGTTTGCTGTGAAGTCACTGATTTTTGCTCTGTCTTGTCTTTTAATATAGGCATTTAAGGCAATAAATTCCCCCCTCAGCTCAGCCTTTGCCACATCCCATAAAGTTCTGATAAGTTGTATTCTCATTTTAATTCATCTCCAGACAGCTACCAATTTCTCTAGCAACTTCTTTGACCTACTGGTTGTTTAAGAGTGTGTTATTTAATATCCATATATTAGTGAGTGTTCTCATGCTTTGGTGGTTATTGAGATCCAGCTTCATCCCATTGTGATCAGAGAAGGTGCTTTGAATAATTTCAATATTTTTAAATTTATAAAAACCTCTTTTGTGTCCCAGTTCTATCCTGGAGAATGTTCCATAAACACTAGAGAAGAATGTATAACCACGTTTTGTGGTGTACATGCTTTGTGGTACAATGACCTATATATACCTGTTAGGTCTAATTCATTCATCAGATAATTTAACTTCTCTATTTCCTTGTTGACCCTCTCTCTGGTTATTTTATCTATAGAGGAGTGTGGGGTATTGAAGTGTCTTACTATTATTATTGAAACATCTATCACTTCCTTCAGTTTTGCCAATGTCTAGCTCATGTACTTTGGAGATCTGTGTTTGGGAGCATAAACATTTATAACTGTTATATCTTCTCAGTGAATTGACCCTTTAACTAGTATACAGTGCCCTTCTTTGTTTCTTATGATGTCTTTACATTTGGAATCTATTTTGTCAGATATTAGTATAGCTATTCCAGTTTTCTTTTGGTTACAAATTGCGTGGAGAATCTTTTTCTATCCTTTCACTTTTAATCTCTTTGTATCCTTGTGTCTAAGATAAGTCTCTTGTAAGCAGCATATAACTGGATTATGTTTCTTAATCTATTCTGCCAATCTGTATCTTTTAACTGGTAAGTTTAGTCTGTTAGCATTCAAAGTTATTACTGAAAAGGCATTTCTTGATTCCACCATAATTTGTATTTTATTTGTCAGATCCATATACTCTTTTTCCTCTTTCTTCTTGTATTCTTTAAATTACCCTTAGTGGTACTCTTCAGTTCTGTGCTCTCTTCCAGACCTCCTTCTCCTTTCTTTCTTTTTCCAGTGGCAGAACTTCTTTTAGTATTTCTTGTAGGACAGGTCTCTTGTTGACAAATTCTTTCAGAACTTCTTTGTCTGTGAAAACTTTAATGTCTGTCAATTTTGAAGGACAATTTGGCTGGGTACAGAATTCTTGGCTGGAATTCTTTCTCTTTCAGGATCTCGACATATCATACCACTGCCTTCTCGCCTCCAGGGCATTAGTTGAGTAGTCTGAACTCAGTCTTATCTGATTTCCCTTGCATTTGGTAGATTGTTTTTCTTTTGTCACTTTCGGGATTTTCTGCTTCTCTTCAACGTTTGACAGACCTATTAGTAAGTACCTTGGGAAAGCCTATTTAGATTTATACTGCTTGGAGTTCTTTGGGATTCTTGACTTACATATTTATGTCCTTTATGAAGGTTGGGAAGTTTTCCCCCTTTATATCCTCATCTACTCTTCCTAGCCCTCTACTCCTCACTTTCCCTTCTGGGACACCAATGCTTCTTATATTTGTGCACTTTGTTTTATCTATCATATCCCTGAGTTCCCATTCAATTTTTTCCATTTTTTCTGTCATTTGCTATTTTGAGTTTTCAAAGTCAATTACCCTGTTCTCTATATCACTTATTCTTTCTTCTGTCTCTTCAAATCTGGTGTTATGTGCTTATAGTATGTATTTTATTTGGTCAACAGAGTTTTTAATCTCTGTGATTTTGTTGTGGGGTGCACTGAAAGAGAGACCACACAATTCAAAACCGGAAGCCGATTGAGAATCTTTATTAGCTGGCTGGCGGCTGCCTCAGAAACCTCCAAGAAGGAAGATTCAGAGAGCAGCACCCAGAGGTTTTCAAGGTGTGCTTATAAACACTAAAATCATGTTGTGGTTTTCCAGTTGCTAGCAAGCAAGCATGATCATAGAAGCAGAATAATGCCATTAGCTGTTGCCCAAACACATTCTGTTCCCTCAGTTCCCTAACATTGGTTATTGTTTAACTCTTGGGGACATTCCGCCCCAATGTTGTGGGGACTTTCCCTGCTTGGGCCTGATTGATTGATCCTGCTTGTGCCTGAGTAATTGCTCCTGGCCCTCCACATTCCCCACTGGTTTTATGAGAGAATCAAATCATTGTTTCTTCATTTTGATTATAAATCTGTTGATATTGGGTTCCAAGGACTAATAATTTAACAGTTAGTATTTTTCTTTGCATGTATGAGGTTAGACAGTTGATTACACAGGGTCCAAACATTAAGCCTAATAATATAAGAATTTGGGGCCCTGCTATGGTGGACAAGAGTGTGGTTAGCTATGGGGACCAGGAAAATAAGTTTTCATACCAGTTGGTTTCAGTTTTTTGGCATTCTTCCCACTCTCATAACCTGCTACGGACTAGGGATAGACTATTTCTAATTATTCCAGAGTGATTGACATAGAAGCAGCAGGTTTCTCTGAGGGTTATGCATAACCTTCCCCCTTGTTTCAGAAACAGGAGGTCTAAGCCTCTTCAGTTTTGGAGGACGACCTTGGCCAGTGAATTTAGGGAGTTTTCCAAATGACTGATGGAGCTTTCTAATTCACTAAGATCCAGATCAACTTGTTTGCTAAGGGTTTTAAAATTTTGGTCCCCAGTGATATGGGCTGAAGTTCTGACTGCAGTTGATCCTGTGATGCCCAGTCTGACAAGGAGGGGCACTAAGATTGGGGCTCGCTTGGCCCAGTGAGTGGTTTCTAAATGTTCCCTACCTCCTTCCCCAGAATAATAATATAGTTGGGGGATAATATGAACTAAAATACAAAATTCTCCCTCGACTGCCATTATTCGGGAAGTTATACAGGGGGTAATACTGGATGTGCAGGCAAACCAAGTACCATCAGGGGCTACAAGGAGGCGGTCCCATCCACCCGGGGTTGAAGTTAAAATGTCCTTTAGTGATATGATGAGACCGCAGAAGTCACTATAGGGGGGTTTGGCTAGATTAAAATTCTCAGAATAAATACATGTTCCCTGCCCTTGGAGATCTCCTAGTGTGAGTTTCGGTTCCTGCCCCCATCTGCATAGGTGTTGGTCTTGTGCTTCTTGGACTGAGAGGTTTCTGATATGGGTATCCGCGAGGCCTAGGGAAATGTTAGCTCTTATTCCTATGTAATAAAGGGGTTCAGGGTTTAAGCAAAGCCAGCAGTCTTCAGTAATAAGTGGGTTGGTTTGATTTATGAACTGGAAAACTGAATTTAACCTGTTGAGCAGGGTTTTTTTTTTTTTAGGGAGAGGAATTTATTTGGGAGTTTGGGATAGCATAAGCTTTTGAGCTTGAGCCTACCAGGGGTGGGACTCTGAGTCTGGGGGGCTGCGCCAGTTTTATGCCAGGGTTGAGAGCTCGATTAGGTCCTATGGGATTGTCTGCTTTATGGGGAAGGAACCTTTGAATTGTGCAAATGGTGCCTGGGTTGTAACCTGAGACATATAATCTCAATCCCCAAGTTTTTCCACTCGCCCAGGTTTGGTTACACCAGGAAGGGACAGTAATAATCATTGGGTTACAGGTGCCTTGGGTGCAACTGTTGGGGTTATGGGCTGGTGCCCTTGTTAAGGTTATGAACGGGTCTCAGTTAGTCCATTCTGCGATTGTTTTGCAACCCCAGTTGGCACAATAATATTGGCCTTTCCCTTGGCAGTTTAAATTTCCCTCCGCAGAACAGGCATAGTATTGGGTATGCCATAAGCCTTCTTCTTGGTGGGGGGTAGCACACCCGTATCTGATCATGTTACCATAACTCCCCTTCCCTAGGTGTCTAAACAGTTGGCAGAGATCAAAATGTAGGGTTGGTTGTGAGGGAGTGGTGGTTGTAGTCACCAGTACTCCATCCACTGTTTTAGTGAGTTCCCAGGTATAGTTTATAACATGGTGAGGGTTTTTCCCCACGACCCCCACCAGGGATATTAAGAGGACCCAGAGGGATTTCTGGAAAGTCTTATCTTTAGTAGATCCTTGGTTCGCTGGATGGTCCACTTTTTGGAGATCTGGTCTGAGGTGGCCTTTTTTATCTGGGTGTGATGAATCCAGTGCCATTTTCCTGCAACTTGCACTGCTGTTGAGGTTGAGAGGATCACTGACAGGGGTCCTGTCCACCGGGCCTCCAAGGTGGCTGGCTGAAGTTTCTTTATCCAGACTATGTCTCCAGGCTGCACCTGAAATAAATCTTTTTTAGGGGCAGGACTTGTTGGTCCTGGATGGGCTGCCTTCACCAGTTTCCGAGTTTGCTGGGTGGTAGATTGTATGGCCTGTAATGATTTTAGAAGAGAATGGTTATTTAATTCAGCTATTTTTTCTTCCCCCAATTTAGGGATTTGTGGATGTGGTCATCCAAACATGATTTCATATGGAGTAATTCCCTTAACATAAGGAGTACATCTAATTTTTAGGAGGGCAAATGGAAGGAGACTCACCCAGTTTTCACCAGTCTTGAGCTTTAGTTTATTTAAAGTTTCCTTTATTGTTCTATTCATTCTTTCAACTTGCCCTGTGTACTTTGGTCAGGAGGCCAAATCAGGGGACAATTTCAGAAACTATTTTTTTTTACTATTTGTGCTTTCTCGGTTCTGGTAGGAAATGCCTCAGTCCATCCGGAGAAGGTGTCAATGAAGACTAACAGGTATTTGTATCCATATGGACCAGGTAATATTTCTGTGAAGTCTATTTCCCACTGTTCCCCTGGGGCTTGTCCCCTCAGCCTGGTTCCTTGGGGCATTTCTCTCCCTCACCTGGAATTTACCTGGGCACAGATGTGGCATCTGGAAGATACCTGCCGGGCTTGTTGTTGCAATTGGGGAATGTAGTAATCTTTCTGTAAGATTTAAGTTAGTTTCATACTGCCCGGGTGTGTACTTTGGTGAACCTGGGCAACCAAATTATGCCCCAGGTGTTCTGGCACTAGGATTCTCCCATCTGGGAGAATTTTCCAACCATCCAGATCTGTTCTAGTGCCCAGAGTTTCTCCCAGTCTAATTTCTTCCCCGGTATATTTTGTAGGGCTTGATAGCACTCGCCCCGGTAAAACAGGAAATATCTGCAGCATCCCCACTGTTTTTTGGGCAACCTCTTTTGCTGTTCAATCAGCCAGGGCATTTCCTCTGGCAATTTGAGTTTTGGCAGTCTGATGTCCTTTGCAACGTATAATGGCTGCCCTTTTTGGCAACCAGATAGCCTCTAGCAAAGCGAGTATTTCTGGTATATTTTTTATTTCCTTTCCTCCTGATGTCAAAAGTTCCCACTCCTGATATAGTGCCCCATGGACATGCGCAGTTGTGAAGGTATATCTGCTATCCATGTAGATGTTGACAACTTTTCTTTACCCCACCTTAGAGCCTGGGTCAGAGCTATTAGTTCAGCCTTCTGGGCTGAAGTCCCATGTCCTAGGGCCTGAGCACAGATGACCCGGTCCACAGTTACCACCACTGCCCCTGCATACCTCATTCCCTCTGAGATGTAACTGCTCCCGTCTGTATATAATTCTTCATCAGGATTTGGCCAGGGGTTGTCGGTGAGGTCAGCCCTCAGGTTCGTGAAAGATTCCAAGATCTTGTGACAGTCATGGATGGGCTCGGATGGGTCATCATCTGGAAGCAAGGTGGCAGGGTTAAGAGCCACCATTTTTTAGGAAGCAAATTCTTGGGGGATTCAGTAGCAATACCTGATACTGGGTTATCTGGGCATTTGAAAGCCATCTCTCAGGTGCACTCCTTAGAATGTTTCTAGTGAGTTTGGGGCCACTATGTGTAAGTCCTGTCCCAGGGTTAATTTAGATGCTTCTTTTACCAAAATGGCAGTGGTGGCAATGGCTCAGAGGCAGCTTGGCCACCTGGCTGCCACATAGTCTAGTCTTTTAGACAAGTAGGCAACTGGCCTTTTCCATGGTCCTAGCATTTGGGTGAGGACTCCTTTTGCTATTCCTCAGGTTTCAGTGACATGTAGTTGAAAAGGTTTGGACATGTCAGGTAAGGTTAAGGCAGGGGTACTCACAAGCGCCTGTTTCAGCATTTTAAAAGCTTTTTGCTCATCTTTGCTCCAAGTTAAAGCTTTCTCCTTTCCCCCTGTGCTAGTGTACAGAGGTTTTGCTATTTCTGCAAACCCGGGAATCCAGAGCTGGCAATAGCCAACTGCTCCTAAAAACTCCCGTACCTGCCTTTTTGTTTTTGGTTGGGGTATTTTTAGGATAGCTTCAATCCTATTAAAAGACAGAGCTCTTTTTCCCCCTTGTAATTCATACCCTAAGTATATTGCTGAACTGGTGCAGAGTTGGGCTTTTTTGGCTGAGACCCGATAGCTCAACTGGGCCAGTTCCTGTAACAAGTTTTCGGTTGCCTTTTTGCAGTTTGACAGATTATTAGCTGCCAGTAAGAGGACATCCACATATTGTAGGAGGGTTATCTCTGGATGCTCTTGTCTAAAATGAGCCAGATCCTAGCTTAAGGCCTCATCGAACAGGGTGGGAGAATTTTTGAAACCTTGCAGCAACCAAGTCCAGGTTAGTTGATCAGAGAACCCCCTTTTGGGTCAGTTCATTCAAAAGCAAAGATGGATTGACTTACCATGGCCAGGGGAAGTGAAAAGAAGGCATCCTTTAAGTCCAGAACAGTGCATACCTGCTGGCTGGGTGGTAATAGGCTCAAGAGCATATATAGGTTAGGCACAGTGGGGTGAATGGCTTCAATTCTTTTGTTTACCTCTCGGAGATCTTGCACTGGCTGGAAATTGTTGGTCCTGGGTTTTTGGACCTGGAGAAGGGGGGTGTTCTAGGCCAAATGGCAGGGCCTGGAATACCTGCCTCCAGGAGTCTTTTGATATGGACTGCAATGCCTCTTTTAGCCTTTAAGCTTATTGGGTATTGTTGGACTCTGATTGGGGTGGTGGTGCTAGTCAGCTGGACGACAATGAGGGACCAGTGGGCAGCTAATCCTGGTAGGTTAGTTTCTGCCCATACTCCTGGTATTTTTTCTTTAAATTCCCACAAATATGGGCCTGGGGCTGGCAGTGCCACCTCTGCAGTAAGTAAATACTCTTCTGATAAGGGGCAAGTGAGGAGGATTGCCAAAGGGTTTGTATTGAGGGAGAGCTCAGCCGAATCGTTTTTGAAAGAGATGGTGGCTTGTAATTCCTGGAGAAAGTCTCTCCTCAAATGAGGGTATGGACACCCTGGCATTAGAAGAAATGAGTGGGTGACAGTTCCTTCCCCAGGGTTAGTGATCCTAGTCTTAGTCCATGGGTAAGACTTTGCCTTTCCTGTTGCTCCCTGTATGGGTTTTTTTTCCCTTAGATATGGGCCCTTCTGGTTGCTGGAGGATGGAGAAGGTTGCCCCAGTATCCATAAGAAATTTTATAGATTTGCCCCCGATTTCTAATGTGACCTTGGGCTCCTGGGAGCTCAATGGAATGGAGCCCCAGCCCCATCAATTCACCTCTTCAACCAGAACAGGGGCCTGTTTCAGTCCTTTAAGTCCTCTTTTAGGGAATTCATTTTTCCAATGTCCATTCTCTTTGCAGTAGGTGCATTGGTTTGCACGTAGGCCCAACCTTTTTCCTTGGTTTCCCTTTCTTTTTTCAATGGTTTCCCATCTACCTTTTTGTTTTTCCTGTTCAGCCATTATGGATACTAAAATTTTGGCTATTTTTTTTTTTGGACTGCATGGTCCCGGGGTCATCTCTGTTATTAAAAGTCTTCTGGGCATTCTCTATCAGTTTGGACAGCACTTTACCCTCAAATCCTTCTAATTTCTGTAATTTTTTTCTTATGTCTGGGGCCAACTGGGTGACAAATGCTATATTTATGGCTTGCCTATTTTCAGGCACCTCTGATCTATAGGGGTGTACAAGCGGTATGCCTCAAAGAGGCCCTCAAGTAAAGCGGCTGGAGATTCATATGGCTTTTGTAGTTTTGCTTACCTGAGATAAGTTGATCGGCTTCTTAGCTGCCGCTCGTATCCCCTGGAGCAGAGTCTGGCAATACCGATCGAGAGCCTCCTTACCTCTATCAGTGTTGGGGTCCCATCCGAGATGGGTGGAGGGGAACACAGCCTCTAATTGGGTTGATTCAGTAGTAGGTTGTACACCAGGTCCAAGAATTAACATCTTCACCTCTCTCCTGACTCTATCTCATTCCTTGGAGGTGAAGATGGCCTGGAGGAGCTGTTAGCAGTCATCCCAGGTGGGCTGGTTGGTAAAAAAGACAGTCTCCAAGAGGGAGATGAATACTTGGGGCCTTTCAGAGAAGGAGGGATTCTGTTTTTTCCAATTATACAGATCACTAGAGGAAAAGAGGACATAGACCATGAAAGGTGGGCCGTCATCCCCCAGGGCAGGGCCAACCTGCCTCAAGGGTAAAATTGGAACTCCGGAAGAATCTGGTGATTGTGAACCAGAAGAAGAGTGGTAATCAGAGCCACTTCTGGTATGGGGGGGACTGAAGGTCACCTCCTGGCTCTTAGAGGGGGTGGTTGTTGCCTCTTGGCCTTTTCTCCCCTCTGGCCTTAGAGGGGTAGAAGGGCTGTTGGGTATGGGGGAGGGTCCATCAAGAGTGGATCCTCCAGTGGTCCTGTCAATACTGGGATCCCATTTGTTTTTTCTTTTTGAGAGATTTTTATTAAGAGGGCCATTTTGGCTCTGGGGGATCTTTCTTTTTGGGACTCCAGGCAAGAACGCAACCACTTGAGTTTTTCTGTTAAAATTTCAATCCAAATTAGTATATAGGGGATTTGGTCAGGGTGGCCTGGATCACCAAAAATTTTCCTTTGGACTTTATAAGCTATAGATAGATCTGTGGTTCCCTCAGGGGGCCACCCAAAACCAAACGTTGACCACTCCCATGAGCAGAATTTTTCCAAGTCAAAGTTACTGACAGGGGTTCCATAGACTCCAGCCTTCCAGTGAAATTCTTGGAAATGTTTCATAAAACATTGAAGGGGAGTACAGACAGATGAACTTGACTGACCCATGGCAATTATGACAAGAACGACCCAGAATATGACGAGACCAACAATTGAGAGGAGGGACAAAACAAACCAAAACAAACAAAGCCTTATCCCTAATTGATTCCTAACCAGAATCCTGGGCAACATCTTGCTCTGGGACTGGACCTTGAAAGTAATGCTGCGTTCAGCCTTCCAGAAGTCCCCACTGGATTGAATAACAGACCTGTACTCACTGGTGAGGTTTCCAGAAACAGATGACTCCACCACATTTTGTATGATTTTGGAGGGTCCTGTAGAACTGGCCCAGTTCCTGGTCCTTGCCTGGGACAGAGGAATGTCTCTCTGAGGCCTTCCCCTAGGCCAGACCTCAGTTCCAGGGGTGATCCCCAGGACCTGTGTTCACCAGATGTCCCATTAGGGACAATCTTGCTGGGACCTTCAAATGTTGTGGGGCGCATCAAAAAGAGAGACCACATAATTCAAAATGCAAGTCAATTGGGAGTCTTTATTAGCTGTCTGGCGACTGCCTCAGAAACCTCCAAGAAGGAAGATTCAGAGAGCAGCACCCAGGGGTTTTCAAGATGTGCTTATAAAGGCTAAAATCATGTTGTGGTTTTGCAAGTTGCTAGCAAGCAAGCATGATCATAGAAGCAGAAGAATGCCATTAGCTGTTGCCAAAACACATCCTGATTCCCTCAGTTCCCTAACATTGGTTATTGCTGTCTTCTTGCTCACCTTTATGTCATTTGCTATTCCACTTATTTTATTAAGTAGAGTTGTATGAACATCTTTGATTAGTTGTTCCAATGTCTGTGTCTCTTCTGGTGTTTTAATTTGGTCATTAAGCAGGACTATATCTGTCTGTATTGTGATATGCTTAGTGATCTTCTGCTGTCTTCATCACATGTAAATATCTTGATTGATTTACTTTGGGAGTTGATTTTTTTCAGTAGTCTAAGGCTTTGTGTTTGCAGGATGGATGTACAGCAGGGAACAGCACAAAGGGTGGAGCACTCAGTATGGTGATTTTTTTCAGGGTAGGTATGGGCACATGCTGGGGATGTTACACTGATGCTTATGAATGTGGGCACCCAGCAGCCAAGCAGGGTGTAGCTGTGTGGGTCCACCTGTTTTTGGTGCATAAACTTGGTGTGTACTGCTCTAAGGCACAGGGCCCTTTGTGCACATACATAGAGCTGTGGCAGTAGGTTGGTATTATGCCTTCATGGATTGGGGGCAGATATGACCCGGCTGCACAGGTTGGCACTTTCTCAAAGCTGGGAAGTGAGGCTAAGGTTGTACTTATGCACAGTTCTAGGACTGCTGTAAAGTGTGTTTCCCAGAGCTGAATGATGTGATTGTGGCCCACGCACATGCCTGGGAGTGACATAAATGGATACACTTAGCTCAGGAAGGGCTGGGCGCGGCTGTGAGACACTATGGGCAGAGGGTGGGGATAGCCTAGGTGTGGAGGTTAGTGTCTACAACATTTATGTGCTGGCAACAGCCTGCAGAGAACAGGGAGAGGGAGGTAGTGCTCAGGAGGGGTGCAGGAGATGTGAGTTGGGCTGCACTTGAGGTGGGGGTATGGGGCAGGTATGTGCACTGAGGGCTGATGGGGCAGGGCCTGGAGCATGGTGAATGGAAGTGGGTGAAGAGGTTCAGGTGTGTGGGGTGGGGGGTGAGTCGCTGGTCATAGGGCTGCACTGGTCAGGGTAGTGCGCCCAAGGAACATGACCTGGCTTACTTCCTAGTTCTGTGTTCCCATCCGTGTAGTCTCGTGGGCTCCCCACCCCCATGGCCAGGTGGCCCCATGCCCCGCACCTGGCTCCAGCTTCCTGCCTGTCAGTTCCTCAGTCTCTGCAACCAGGGCTGCTGTATGTGGTGAAGAAGGCTCTCCCAGGTCAGCTGCACTCCTGAATTGCCACCTCAGTTGCCTTCCTGTCCCTGAGCTTTCATTTTTATAAATATTTTAAATGAAGCTTTTCTTTTAGAAATAAAAGCATTATACAGTTGTTTTATATTAAGAAATCATAGTACAGGTTTTGTTCTATTATATTTTTACACATTTACCAATGTTATTTAACAAATAAAATATATTATGTATTTGTTTAACTTTTTTTTAAGTTGAGCACACATATTTCTAGAGAAGTATTAGAGTGAAGTAGTGTAACCAACAATTTGGCTGTTTTTATAATCTATCACCTTTTTAAAATAATTAAAACCATGATTAATACATCATACCATTGCTGAATATTTTATAGATTAGTATCAGAGTATAACATTGATAGTGAGAATATTGTCAAATTTTTAGGATGTATACAATGTTTACATATATGAATATTTCATTTATTTAAATTTAATTAGTGACATAATAGAAAATTATTTTTAACAATTGTAATATGTCTCAAATACTTTTTATGCGATAGGTTGTTATTTTAGTACCTTAGCACCTTATTTATACAGCGTGAAAGAACAAATTATTTTGTAACAGTTTTTTCCTAACAGTGAGTAGTCTTATTTTTTGAAATAAAAATATTGCCAGCATAAACATTAATAAGGATATTATTCTGATGTAAAATATTTTAGACACAGTATTTGGATGATTAAGAAAAAATTGTTTTTCAAAATACTTTATATTAAGAGCATACTAACAATTCATGTTAATAGAACACAGAGAAAACTTTACTCTAGCATTGTATGATGACTTAACATAACAGAAAAGCTTTTCATTTTTTGAACTATATGATAAACAGATCTATTAAATTTTGGTTAGTACAGATTATGACAGACAGAATTTTCATTATTTATAACTCTTTGCAATCATTTTATGCAGACAGAATTCATTTTCATAAGCTTCTTTATAACTTTTTACAATTATTCAGAACTTGTAATTAAAATGACTATAACAAATAAAATTTATTTCTTTTAATTTTTTATTACTTTCTTTATTCATTCAGAGTTTGTAATCCATAATGACTATAACAAACAAAATTTTTTCTTTAAACTTTTTATCACCTGTATTCATTTCATTTATAGTTTTTATTTATTTAAACTGCATATAATTAGAAATAAATTTGACAACACATTTATAAAGCATTTGAATCTGTATGCTTTTATTTGTGTGTGAAAAAGGTTTTCAAAATTATACGGTCACATTGTGAAAGCTGTTTTGTTATACAATTGTCTTCAAGATTCAAGGCTAGTGAAATACAGTTCTACAGATTCAGGTACTTCCCTCCAGCCACTCCAATACACCATTAACTAAAAAAAGCTATCTGTGCAATGCATGAGTGTAACTTCCAGGATAACTTCTGGAGTTAGCTTGAAATCTCTCAGCCAAAGAGGCTTTATTTTGTCTCATTTCTCTCTTCCCCCTTTTGATCAAGAAGGTTTGTCAATCCCAAGTGCCAGTACAGCTCATCCCCAGGAGTCATGTCCTACGTTGCCAGGGACATTTACACCCCTGGGAAAGATTGGCTTTTGAGTAATTTTATTTGTGACAAAAAAAAAATTGTCTTCATAGGGTAAGGAAAGATGCAGCATACAATAATGGAAAGAGAATTTAAATTGGAACTCCGCTTTAGCCTGTATAAACTGCATGCTCCCGGGTCAGTTAGATAATGTCTCTGAGCCTGTTTTTTTGTTTGTTTGTTTGTTTTTCATTTGTAAAATGGAGATTACTAACTTCACTTGTGGTATTACACACAGTTGCAGGCAAAGAAGTAGGCCATGAGAATATGATAGCAAGTTGTTCTAATGGGTAATGGTCACTAGTTGGTTTTGAGTCACTTTAGTGACTCCGCAGGGAAAGGGTGCAGAAGTGGAGTGCTGGGATCTCAGTTAGGGAAAGTGTGATGCTGGTTTCACTGTCAAGTTTAGCAGCACCATCCACACTCACGTTGCGGCAATGCATATTTCCCAAGGACACCGCGCAGAGTACTAGAACACCCCTGAGGTGCTTCTGGTTTGACGCCTAATCCTGGCCAGCTGGGCCCGGACCAACCCTGGGGAGGTTCATATTCACCTGCTTGGCAGGTGCCAGCGGCGGAGTTGCAGCAGGGGATAGTCGGTGGGCGCTGGAGGTGGGCGCAGAGAATGTAAAGCTCCAGGCGCATGGCACCTGCCGCCCAGTCACCGCAGTGGCTGCCGGGATGCGTCTGTATACTTTTTTTAATAATATTATTTATGGAGGCAAGAAGAGCCAGAGATTTATAAACTAATGGAGGAAGGAAAGAAATTTATGTTTGGGTTTAGAACATGACCAGGCCTTTATATACTTTATACTCAGAACACACAAATTATTATTGTATTAAATATTTAACATCTCTTAGTTCAATTCAACAAGAAACTCAAATTTTTCTTAACAATATTTTTAACTGCCAAATGTCAGAAATGTGTTAATTTACAGAATTAAGTTATGGTTTTAAGAAACTAGTTCAGAGTTTTATTTGCTTAAATTTTATTTAAAGATTCTACAAGTGCTATTTCTATGAGGATATTTTAGGTCATTTTTAAATTTTACTTTTTAAATTCTTTCAGCATTTTTATTTTTTAATATAATTGTTTTATATAAATCCTTAATAAGTTTATATTTTAATTAGAATATAAACCCTTAGAAACTAAGATTATGCTTTTTTATTTACAACAGACTGGAATTACTAAAGTTATTGAACTTCAAATTTTTAAGTAAGAAAAGTCAGATTTTTAAAAATTCAATTATTTAAAGTTATGAACTACCCGTTTATATTTTTATTAAACAATTGATTTTTTAAGGAGAACATACCTAAGCAGGACAAAATTGCATTTGTTCAAGTCAAAAATGCATCATTCAATTTCTTTTACTGTTTTATAATATTTTAAAATTACAAAGAACTTTAAAAGTACATTGACTATTAAGTTTTGGGGAATAAACTGAGCTCATTGAATTTGTCCCAAATTTAAATGTGGGAAAACTTTTTTATTGGTTGCACAGATAGAAAGATATTAGTCTTAGAGCTTGTTCTAGTTTGCTAGCTTCCAGAACGCAATATACCAGAAACTGAATGGCTTTTAAAAAATGAAATTTAATGAGTTGCTAGTTTACAGTTCTAAGGCCAAGAAAATGTCCCAATTAAAACAAGCTTATAGAAATGTCCAAACAAAGGCATCCATCCAGGGGAAGAGGCCTTGGTTCAAGAAGGCTGATGAAGTTCAGGGTCCCTCTCTTATCTGAGAAGGCACATGGTGAACAGTCAAGGTTTCTCCCTTGGCTGAAAGTGCACATGGTGAGCACAGTGTCATCTGCTAGCTTTCTCTCCTGACTTCCTGTTTCATGAAGCTCCCCAAGAAGTGCCTTCCTTGTTCATCTCCAAAGTGCCAGCTGATGGACTCTCTGCTTCATGGTGTTGCAGCATTCTTTGCTCTCTCTGAATCTACCATTCTCCAAAATGTTTCCTCTTTTATAGGACTCCAGTAAACCAATCAAGACCCACCCAAATGGGTGGAGACATGCCTCCCCTAATCCAGCTTAACAATCACTCTTGATTGGGTTACATCTCAGGGAGGTGATCTAATTACATACAGTATTGAATAGGGATTACTCTGCCTTCATGAAATGGGATTTTGATTAAAACATGGCTTTTCAAGGGTACATACATTCTTTCAAACCAGCACAGAGCTTGTTAAGAATTTTCCTATTAATTTGCTGTTACTATTCAGACATGAGACAATACGTTCAAAATGTACACAGATATAAATAGGAAATTTATTATTTGAAAAGAAAAACAGAAATACCAATATTTTTGAGAGGGATAAATAAAGGATTGAATATGCCATCTCATTCCATCTTTATTTTTTGTAAAAATGGGATGAAATAACACATTTGATTATTTACTTGTGTGTGATTATTTACATTTTCACTTTAAATTATAGTGAGGTCAAGTTATGTTATAGAAATAAAGTCTTTTCATAGATTTATAACTAAAAGGCTTTTCATTTTTAATACAGCCTAAAGGCTTCCTTTTTAAAAGAATTCTTGTAATTAATAACTAGTTATAAACATTTGACTAATATAAATGTAGAAACATACCAATTAACAATTAGACTGAACACATTAGCTAATATATAGGCATCAAATATTTAATATACCGAATATATTACTTAGCAATTAAGCACCTGTGACATGACTTTAGAAGTGATTAGAGGGGTAGAAGACTTAGAAGGTTTTTTATGAAGGAGGCAAAGCAATAGAGTAGCACAGAGGGATAAAGTTGTTAAGTTTAACTTTCAGACCATTTGTTAATTGGGAGTGCCATTTTGTGGCTGACATTTTTTGTTATTTTAAAGGATATTGGGGAACGCCTATGGAGGTTTGCTTGGGGGAGGCTTATGAGCTATTGCTCTCTTGGAGGCTTATGGGGCTACCCAAGACTTAGTTTTAAGTGAGACTACCTGCCCAGATTTATGATCCAGTTGCAACAACAACAAAGCAGGCATCCCAAGTTTGTTGTTGGAACCAGAAGAGTGCATGCAATCTTTTACTCAGAGCATCCCCTGTTATTTTTGATTGCTGCAATGGGGAAAAACACTCTTGGAACTGGAGAGTTTTGATTAAGTGCTTAGATTTTTCAGGCCCATAAAAAATACTCAGGGAGCTGGCTGGGGTGCTGCATTAAAGCTGGTGCAAACACCACAAGGAGGCTGTCAATGAAACAGAAAACTCTCAGGGGAAGGATCTGGACAGAATTACTTGCAGGCATTTGAGTGCTGTGGATGTGAGCTGGCATGCCATTAGGATGGTCTGAGCTGGAAACTCAAGCCATCAATCACATGGAAACCATAGTGACTGTACCAGTTTGGGGAATGGAGTGACAGAAAGGCTGCTCCCATAGCCCTGAGGGGCTAGAAAGCTAAGCCTTTAGTCAGACTTCTGTCTTGGGTTTTGGCACCATTTATGTTAGGTGCAGGGTCATTAAAAGATTCCACATAAGACGGCAAGTTAAAGCTTAATAGTTTGTTGAGAGAGAAGGAGAGAAACCTATTGAGAGCAAAGGGAGAGTAAAGGGAGGGCAGGCAGGTGGGAACCAGCAAAACCTGCTAGCAAAAGAGAAGTGGCTCCAACTTTCTTTCTGACAGCTTCTGGTTTTAAAGGAAAAATTGCACCAAGAGGGGTGGGGTGATGTGTGGCTTCAGGCATCACTGTGAGATATCAGGCTGGTACAGATTACGACTTCATGCTCATGGTTATCTTGTCTGGCCTCTGGCCTCTGGCAGATAGGGTGTTGGCACATTATGCTCATCTATCTTGCCAGTACATCAGGTCTTGTCAGAGGAGCTGCAGAGGGAGAGAAATTGAAGGGGCCCCTATGCCACAGAATCCATTTTATATGTCAAATTTTATTTTCTGAGAACTGATAGGATGTTTTGAGTGTTCCTTTTTATTTTTGTTTTATTTTTATTTTTTTCTTGGAGGAATGAAAATGTTCTAAAATTGATTGCAGTGATGAATGCACAACTATCTGATAATACTGTGAGCCATTGATTGTATACTTTAGTAACCAAGAAATTAGGATTTTCAGGTTGATTTTAATTACTGAATCATTATATAGATGTTCCTTTTGCTTTCGGGATTTTGGAACAGACAAATGGAAGCACCAGGAAACCCTGAACTGTAATTAAGCTGTTTCAGACATCTGCAGGGGCTATAAAAAAGCCATTATTTTTTACCTGGTGCCTGAGTGGCTATGAGAACTGTAACATCTCTTATCTGGTTTTACTCTTCTAGGCCTAAGGGCTAAGAAAAACAGCTCTCCTTATATTCACTGGGCTCTGCCATAGAAGGATACTTATGTTAATCTATGCTAACAGTTTTCTTTTTGGCTCCCCTAGGCTCTTCCATTTGGCATCACCAGATTCTGCCGTTGAAGGATAAATAGCTCCTTCCAACTTATGTTAACTTATGTTAACAATGTTTTCTCTTCACCTTTGAACTCGTGATTAACACTATTTTCTTGTCTGGTTTGAATTTACTATCTGAAACAACCTCATTTCCCTTGCTAGAAACCTTAAAACCTCAAATCCCCTTTGTTCAGGGAGACAAATTTGAGATCACTAGGCTTTCTGTTCTCCTGCTACATGTGTAGTAATAAACTCTTTCTCTCTTTGAAATCCTGGTGTCTCAGGCATTGGTTTTTGAGTATGTTGGGCAAAAGAATCCAGGATATTGCCTGGTATCACTTTGGATGGATTATATGGTGTGTGATTATATCTCAATAATATTGCACTTGATTAAAAAAAATCTACAGTCCCTTCTTAGAGCAGGGAACAGTTTCCTGAAGGACACCATCTGCTTGGCAGGCTAAGAAAGCACAACATCAAGAAATCATCATAAAGCCCTTTTGGCATTTTTTCCTGACCCTCCCCGGGGTTTTGGAGCTGTTCTGTGCCCCCTTCATGGGTCCCTGACCCTGTTTCAACTGGGAAAGTCCCATCTGGGCTGACCGTCCTCTCAGATATTGCTCACCAGGCAAAAGCAGCTAGAGGCAATGAAAGTAGAGTAAAACAAAAACAAATAGAACAGATCAGGATATATACAGAAGGATCAGAAGAATGGAAGCTTTCTCCTGGAAGTGAGACAATTGTACAAACAGTGCACTCTTTAGATTATACCTCATATCCAAGGTAAGAGTTAGATTAAAAAAAAAGAGGTGAAAATCTGATCAGTTAAACATGAAAAATTCTAAAGGTCTAGAATAAGTTGAACCAAGTGTCTTAATCCAAAGCCAATCAACAGTAAAACCCTAGACAAGAGAGACAAACTAAACTTCAGAGTAAACTTATCAAGATATGCAGATGCCCCAACATCAGAAAAAAATTAAAAGTCATTCTAAGAAACAGGACAATATGGCTCAATCAAAGGAACAAACTAAAGCTTTGGAGGAGACACAGAATTTGGAACAACTAATCAAAGATGTTGAAACAAATCTAAATCAAGAAGGTGAATGAAAACATGGCTAAAGAGATAAAGGATATTAAGAAGAAACTACACGAGCATAAAGAAGAATTTAAAACTATAAAAAGAAACTTAACAGAACTTATGGGAATTAAAGGCACAATAGAAGAGATTAAAATATACTAGAGGCATATGACAAGAAGATTTGATCAGGAAGAAGAAATAATCATCAGTAGAAAAAAGGACAATTGAACCCTTACAGGCAGAAGAATAGAGAGAAAAGAATGAAAAAATTTAGCATGGTCTCAGGGAATTGAATGACAACACAAAGTGCACAAACATGAGTGTCATGGGTGTCACAGAAGGAGAAGAGAGGGGCAAGGGGGCAGAGAGAATATTTGAGGAAAAAATGACTGAAAATTTCTGAACTCTTATGAAAGACATAAATAAACATGTCCAAGAAGTGCAGTGTATTCCAAACAGTTAAATCCTAATAGGCCTTTACTAATCAGAATCTCAAATGCCAAAAATCAAGAGAGAATCCTGAAAACAGCAAGAAAAAGTAATTTCTCATATACAAGGGAACTGCAATAAGACTACGTGCCAATTTCTCATTGGAAACCATGGAGGCAAGAAGGAAGTGGTATGATATACTGAAGATAAGGGAAGAAAAATACTGTCAGCCAGGAAGTCTTTATTTGATGAAACTATCATTCAAAAATGAGGGAGGTAGGGCAAGATGGTGGCTTAGTGAGGTGTGGAATTTAGTTCATCCTCCAGAGCAGCTAGTAAATAGCCAGAAACAGTACAGAACAATTGCTGGTGCTATCTCAGTGACTGGACACATAGCATGCACCAATATGGACCATGTAGACCAGCTGAGACCCCACACTGAACTGTAAGCCCTCTAAGCTATGGAGGCTAGCACCCCTTCCCACAGTCACTGGAGGCTCATTCCCTGAGGGGAAAGGAAACAGACTTTACCAGCAGCAAGGGCTTAGCTCAACCAAGCTCTAATTGCAGAATTAATTAACAAATTCTGACTACTGGAAACAGACACCCAATACAGATAAACCTGGAATAGCACTAAAGAAACTATGGTCTTTTGCCCTGGCAGAGAGTTGGTGGGGCTGACAGAAAAAAAAACAGGTTTTTGAGTAGGATAGCCCAAAATATTGGAAAAGGGCTGGACCCTAAGGAAAGGGGTACATAGAGTCTGGAGATACATACAGCCATGCACCAATTTAAGCTCTTGATTGAAGAACCTGAGGAGCAGGTGTCCTGCTCTGAAAAGCATTTTTTTCCTACTCTTAATAGCTCATTAGATAGAACTGGAACTGCTCTCAGGCTCCAGTACTGTCCCAGGCAAAGGTGGAATTATGCTCATTTAACAGACAAAGTAACTAGCCAGATGAAAGGAGTCAATATCTCTTTTAGTCTCCAGTGTCTAGGAGGAAAAATCTAGAAATGTGGAACTGTTAACCCATGGGAAGTCTCATGGCACGTCTGAGTCTCACAACAATCCCATGAGGCAGTTAAGTAAGTCCAAGCCTAAAGAGTGCTGTGGCTTGCCTAAGGCCTCAGAGAGGCTGAGGGAGTTTAGTGCCCTGCACAGCCTGGAGTTGTCTACCTGCCATGAGATATCACTGAGTACAGTCACACTGCTGCCTTTGTGCTTGTCCATGGTTACAGCTACTTCCTGGGAAATTGAATCCTCTCAGAATTACTCCTAGAAAGAATTATAAGTCACTAGCTATAAATATTCCAGCTGGGGTAGAGTATATGCATGGGATGAACTGAACTCTGATGGTTCTATAGCCTCCCCTAGGCCCACTCTCCTTAGTTATCCACAGGTACAAGTGTCTGAGGAGGCAGAGGGAAGGATGGGAAGACTGAGGGGGAGAGCTCAGGTCCTACACTACTGGAAGAAGCAGGCTCAATTGTCAACCTGTTTATGGGAATTAGATTTGGGCCTTATTATGATAGGTATTGCTCTTTACTCTGTTTATTTAGCCGAACTTTGGCCAAGGGCAAGAACATGTGATTTCTCTGTACTGCCAAAGAAAATGGTCAAAAGACAATACCATCCACATGAGAGCTGCAGGTGACAGCTGAGTAAATACAGGGCAGAGATATGTGGTTTGCCCAATGCCTCAGAGAGCCCAAGGGGAGTCAGAGGTTAGACCAGATTTTCTGTGCACAGCCCAGTGGTATCTTCCTGTCATGAGAAATCAACTGGTAAACAATTGAAGAGAGTTTCAGAAGAGAGGATAGGATGTTAAAGGAACATGAAGGGAGTGTGGGGGGTAATGAAGTGTGTGTCCTGATTATGAAGTGTGTGTCCTGATATCAATCATTAGGGAGGCCAGTTGCACTGTCATCACGAATTCTTACAAAAATATTTAGCATTGTAATTAAGGAATAACAGCTCATAGAAAAACAAGTTTTTTTTTTAAATCTCCTTATAAAATTGCCTTTTTAGGTGTAATTTTTTTTTTAATGTGGACTCTCTTCAGAGAGCTTTTCTTCTGGCTATCTTGGTGTCACCTTGCCGCAGTCCAGCCACAGCAGAGGGAACGGGCTTGAAGGTGTGGAGGGTCGTCGGCACGAGAAGAACACCAAGAGACAGCTTAGAGAATTTTCTTCTGAGAAGAGTTGCTTAGATTTATTTTTGCTTAACTGATTTTATACCCTTATTCTTGGCAAGGAAACAGGTATCACAGAATCATGGTTGTGTCATGGCTTACGTTTTAGGTAAAGTTACAGGTTCAGGGAAGCAAAGCGAAAGCACACGTTCTGATTTTCTTAGGAACACTTACACAAGATTTTAATAGCAGCAAGATATTGGCTTAAACCGCAAACATTGTGTTTGTAGTTTTCTGAGTTTAGACTTTCTTTTCCTATTATTCTACAGGTGAGGCAATATGTTAAGACCTATTTTAATCTGGTTAAAGGTTAGCTTGTTTTGATTAAAAGGTTACATTGTTTACTTAGATTTTTTATTGTTTTATAGCAATGGACCAGTGCCGTGGTGGGGAGTAAATTTCTAGGATGGCTCAATGCAGGGTTTTTTAATTGTAAGTGTTTACTTTCTATGGTGTACTTTTCTGTGACTTGTTCTAAAAGCACTTCTGCCTGCTGTATCTGCAGCATGACTTGCTTAATGGGGGCGTCCCAACCTAATTTTTTCCAAACAGTCATTAACAAGGTTTTGCAATTTGTACAATTTGTATCATTTTTTCCAATTCTTTTGCTTTCTGATTCGTTTTGATATAATGCTTGGAGCACAACCAGCAACAAGAAACACACAATTAGTGTCGTTAATCCCAGTATTTTTCTATTACACCATTTTATGCCTCGTCCTCTTTTGGGGCGTTGAAGGCCTTGCCACCGCCCTTCCTTCCAGGGAACCGTGTCAAACCGGGGAGGAAAAAGAGGACGCAGCATCACCTTACTTCACCCTAAACCTCACAACACCTATACAGGTCCATTGAGAATGGTTTCTCCTGCTATGATGGTGGACTTCATGTGTCAACTTAACTATGGCATTGTGTCCAATTGTTTAATTAAGCAAGCACCAGCCTGATTGTTACTGTGAGAATATTTTTGTAAGTGCAGTTTTATTGAGTTATAATCACATACTATATAATCAAAGTATAAAATCAGTGGTTCAAAGAATCATCACATAGTTGTGAATTCATCATCACAATAAATTTTTGAACATTTTCATTACTCCAGAAAAGATAAGAATAAGAACAAAAACAAAAGTAGAAAGGAAAACCCAAAACTTCCCCTACCCCTTAACCCACTAACTCTCTACTATTTATTTATTTTTCATCTTTATTTTCTTACTTGTCTGACCATACACTGGATGAAGGGCATGTCAGCCACAAGGTTTTCACAATCATATGGTCATACCATAAGTGCTATATATAATCATCTTTAAGAATCAAGGTTACTGGACTACAGTCCAACGGTTTCAGGTATTTCCCTCTAGCTACTCCAATACACCATAAATTAAAAAGGGTTATCTATAAAATGCATAAGAATAACCTCCACAATGATCTCTCCACTCTCTTTGAAATTTCTCAACCATTGAAACTTTGTTTCACTTCAGTTTCCCCTTTTGGTCAAGAAGGCTTCCTCAATCTCATGATAAAGATCTTGGCTCATCCCCTGGGGTCATGACCCACATTGCCAGGGAAATTTACACATGGGAGTCATGTCCCATCTAGGGGTGTGGTAGAGTTCACCTGCAGAGTTTGCATAGTAGCAACAAAAAGGGTTCTCTTGGGGTAACTCTTGGGCATAACCATGAATAGGCTTAGCTTCTCCTTTGCAGGAATAAGTTTAATAAGGGCAAGCCCCAAGACTGAGGGCCTGGCCCATAAAACTGGCAGTCCTCAAGGATTGTGAGAATATCAGGACTTCCCCAGGTGGGAAAGTTTAATGTTTCCACCTCTTTCTTCAGTCCCTCAAGTGGACTTTGCAAATGCTTTTTAATCTTCTGCTCAGATTACTCTAGGATGTATCAGGCCATCACACCAACTTGTGCAAACCAACAAGATCTCTTTTGCTATTCAAGGTTCCATGTAATTATAGTGTTTGAGTAAATGACCACTGAAGTTAAATTAGATAGTGTACTAATGAAGACATAAATCTTGAACCAAATATATATTTCTTCCTTTGGTCTCACACACAAATTGAAGTTTTAAAATACAGTCAATAACATCCTTTGCCCTTTTGTCTGATTTAACTTAGTCCAAACCAGATTGGTTTCATTCATGTTTCTAATTGAAGACTGATCTCTTCTTCACCTTTTCAAACAGTTGCTGTATGGAGTAATGCTGACTTTCAGAGCAGTAGATCTCTAGCCCTGATTTTCAGGTATCACACAGATACCCAAAGTTTCAGAAAATGACCAGGTTATAAACAAAGAGCTCAACATCTCACCTCAGAATTTAGAAATAACAGTTGCAACTCATAAATAGACGTGACTGCTGTAAGAGCTTACTGTAGCACAAAAACCAGGAATGAGGCCGCAGGCCTCCAGGAACATTCCGCAAAAAGTTAGAACAGGCTGAGACTAAGGATCCATAGTTTCGGGAAGCAGGTTTTATTTGCTATGGCTATAGGGCTCAGTGAGTAACCTCTGCAAGTCTGAGCCCTGAACAAAAGGCAACCTTAGCTCTTATAGACTCTTTGACATGTTAAAGACAAGGTAAACAATTGGCTGATTTACATTGAGAATGGCCCAGAGCTGAACCATTGAGGGGCCCCCATCCCAGGAATGTCTTCTTTTGCCTACGTGCATTTTCACCAGTTCCTGAAGGTTAGGGGACTGGTTTTCTATACCAGGAAATGTGCCTTATCTCACTTGCCTGCAAGGAGAGAGGGTTTGGGGATTTTCCACAGAGAGCACAGTTGACCTAGAAAGAGGGGAAGGCCTGCCTGCTACATTACAATCTAGGAACCTTTACAATAAGTCTTCCCTTGATAAACCAAGCTCTCAAATTCAATTCTCAGAGCTTGTATTATTCAGCTATAAGAGGAGTAAAGTTATAATTCAAGCAACAACATGGTTGAAACTTTTTGTGCTGAGTGAAATAAGTCAGACACACAAGGACAAATGTTGTAGGCATTACTTTTATGAGATATTTAATAATAGCAAATTCAGATAAAGAAAGTATATTAGAGGTGACCAGGGAATGAAGGCAGAGGGGAGGGGAAGTTTTTGCTTAATGGGTATAGGGTGTTTGTAAATAAAAATTAACTTTAAAATAATAATGTAAAATTCTAAGAAGGATTTTGACCTACTCCACTTAGAAAAGTCTAGGAGAATTTAGCCTAATTTTCATGAAACTTTTTAGCTTTCAATTACAGTCTTCAGTTGAAAACTCTGAAAAAATGTATGATATCCTTGTCTATTTTCTTTGGTAGGGTGTCTATCTTTTTCTACATTTTTACTTAATACCTATGAAGGAACTACTTCTGCAGAAGGTATGTGAATTCTGGCAAGTAATTTGAGTAATTCCCTAGAGGGTTTATAGTGCTCTGGGCCACTGTTACTAAGGAAATTTTCCAAGGGACAAGCTGACTCTCCACCCTCTGACAGTTGCAGACTTCTTTATGAAGCAGGTATAGTTCATAACTGCAGGTCTCTCTCAAGCCTGGAAGCCAGCCTGGTCAAGCACAACTGGCCTTGGAATTGCCACTTCTCAGAGTTCAAGGAGTTTCCAGGGAAGGAAGTAGATAAAAACTTTTCTTTTAAATGACAGATTGATAGTAACTATTTTTCTTCTCTTTACTGAACAGTTGAAGCTTACAAAATTGGAAAGTTGGCTTGCTTGCTGAAGCTTTTCTCAGAATTTCAACTCTCACTTAAGATTTAAAAGAGAACAACATAAATATCCAGAAGACCAAATAGCTGTATTTTATTTACAGAGTTGTCTTATGTGTATATGCCTGAGGTTCTGATAATGGAAGCATTCACCATTATTTTAATTTGAACTGAGATCAGCGACTCCTAGTTTTTGAGTTACATCAGTTATGTGACTTCTAACCATTTATACACTTTCTTTTCTTTTTTGAAACAGGTGTTGAAGCAGTAAATACAGTCAGCATATTTAGAAAGAAATCTTGTCACTTTTCTGTGTGAGCAAGAACAATGGGAGGTTTTACTCTCAAAGAGGTATAGAATTTAGCATTGGCTCAACAGGTAACTGAGACCTGTCATTCTGTGTGGTCTTCTCACAGCAAGGAGAAAACAGATGGAGCCAGGACAGCCAGATTGGTCCCTCCATGTGCAGTCTAATTTGGGGGTCTGTTCTGCCTGCACACCAGCAACTTCAACAACAGAAGCCTAATTTGGAATTCATTATACAAAATGGTTTGACTTGGTGGTGTTTTTGAAATGAAATTTAAAATCATTTTACTGTTCCATTGTAAAATGATTGCTGAAGTACTTCTAAGTATTATAAGAGGTAAAGGCAAAGTTTGGTTTACACAAAAGCAGAAAAAAGGATCAGGTCCTTGACCCTCTAATCCAAAGTTTCCCAGATACGTTCCTTACTTCCTATCATATAGCAGTTAACTTCTAAACTGATACTGAGACTGTGGGAAAAAGATTGAGTTGGGAAGGAACTTTTGAGAATAACAGGATTTGTGTTCTAATTCCTGATTTGTCACTGGATGGCCAATAGACTTTATATCTCTAGATCTCAATTTCTTCAACTATCAAACAAATAATATATTAGGTGACATTGATTTGTGCTTCGTGTTTGCCAAAAGCTCTGATAAATATTTTTGATGTGTTTTATTATTACAACTACCTTGTTGGGAAGATATTATTATTATCCTCATTTTGTCAAGGAGGATACTATTATTATCCTCATTTTGTCAAGGAGGATACTATTATTATCCTCATTTTGTCAAGCACTTAAGCAATTTGCTCAATGCCACATAGTATGGGGTGGAGTCAGAATTGGAACCCAGGTCTATCTGTTTCCATAGTCTATTTCTTAATCATGGGATTGTAGTAGTCAATTAACTGATTTCTCTGATCACTCTCAACTCTAAAGTTTTAGAATTCCATTATTTAACTCAAAATGAAGAGGTAGGAGATAGAGAGGAAGTGAATTCAGATTGAAGGCAGCCTTCTACCTGGAGAATTGACTGTCTCAGATGAGGTCAGTTTAAATTGGTCTTTTTTGATTCTTTTTCTGGTTGATGAAAAGAGATCTTATAGATGGGGAGGCCAATTAGAATACTAGAGTGATAGAGGGTCTAGAAACTTGGGGCTAGGCATGATGGGCCCTGCTTTCCCTGGCTGTACAACCTTGTGAGGTGTTGGCCAAGGGTTTGCTATATAGTTCAGCATTCTGTAGAATTGGTTCTCAGGTCCCCCTGGGTTCTGATGCTGCTTGATATAAGTGAAAGGCAGCTTCTACTGCTCACACTCCCACCCCAATCCTAAAAGAAGATGGTTTTACCTTGAAAACTGATGATCAAAGGTCCAGCATCTAATTTTGTATTCATTCTTTTTCTTTAAGAATATCCCCAACCTGGCAAATTACATAGGTGTCCAGTGAAATCTGTACCCAACCCTATTCTAACACATCCTTTGTTTATTAGAACACAAATAATTTACATAGATTAAGGCAGGGCTCTTAACTTTTTAAACATATAATATTGCTTTGAAGAATGATGTTACATTCAGATAAATTTTCCGCACTCTTGGGTGGCCTGAAAGAAAGTGAGGTTTGATAAAATCACCTATTTGGTTTGTAGTTTTTACAAAATTGTGGTAGCCCTATTGAAGTTTTTTGTGCTCCTTGACTGTAGTGTGCCTTCTTTCAGGAAGATGGTGAATTCCTACGAAATTCTCATTTGGGGTTGATCCATTTTCAATGAGTTTGTTGAAGATGGGATTGGCTAGTGGGAACATTGCTTCCAGGAATGATTTTCTTCAAAAGGAAAAATTAAAATCAGTCATTTTTGCTTGTATCTTTAAGCCAGTAATTATTAACATATTTTGTTAGTTTGCTAGCTGCCAGAATGTGACATACCAGAACTGGAATGACTTTTACAAAAGGGGAATTTAGTAAGTTACATGTTTACAGTTCTAAGGAAGAGAAAGCATCCAAATTTAGGCACAAACAAGAGGTTACCTTCACTCAAGAAAGGCTGATACTGTCTTGAACACTTCTGTCAGCTGGGTAGTCATGTGGCTGGCATCTGCTGGTCCCTTGCTCCTGGGCTCCACTACTTTCAGCTTCTGTCTGTGTGGGGGTTTCTCATTTTACTTACTTCTCCAGGCATGGCTTTCATCTCTTGGCTTCCCTTGGCTCTTTCCAGGTTCTGGCTTGCTTAATATCTCATGGCAATGTCTTCTAGGCCCCAAACATCTCCAAACATCTATGCCTCTGTTCTCCATGTATCTATATCTGCGTCAGCTCTGCTGTGAAGTTTCTGTCATCTCTGAGGCTGCTGTCACTTCCCTAGGCTCTGTCATTTCTGAGGTTTCTCCAAAATGTTCCCTCTTTTAAAGGATTCCAGTAAACTAATCAAGACCCACGTGGAATGGGTAGAATCACTTTTCTATCTAATCAAAACTTAACACCCACACACAAAAATTAACACCTACAATTGGGCAGGTCACATCTCCATGGAATTAATCTAATCAAGAGATTCCAACCATGTGGGAGACCCCTGGGTTCAATTCCTGAACCATGCACCCCCCCAAAAAGATTCCAACCAAAATGATTAAATCAGGACTAAAGAAAGGCTGCCTCTACAAAATGCAATTGTGATTAAAACATGGCTTTTCTAGGGTAAATAATGCTTTCAAACTAACACATGTGTTCCCTAACATCAGGCAAAGACTTTTTCTTAAGAAATTATCTTTTATAGAAAGATTTAATGTGCACAAGCTCTTATAAAGTCTCTCATCTTATAGCTAGCCTCTCAATTACTTCAAAGAATGAAGTTCTCTTTACACAAGACATGGTAATGTGAAAAGATTTTGATCAGTGTTCATTTTAGAGTTTTTAGAGATAAAAAATTAATACTTAAAAAGAAAGAGGCAAAACAGATTTAATTATTCTAGGATTCATGACCTCATATTTGGAAGAATTTGTAAACAAACATTTTAATGATCAATTTTAAATTTTTATAGAAAGTGCTTAAATTATAGAGACTGCAAATACATAAATATAAGAGAATATTTTTTGTTTAAAAGCAAGTATCCTAATATTAGGGGAGTAAGCACCTAAGTGACAGCATTCTGTATAGATTCAAAAAGTGTTATTTATCAAACACTCAGGAGAGAGTGAAAATTTTAGATAACTGAAAAATGGCTCTAATAAGATGAAGACACTGATATTGAAGCTGCCTATGAAGTGTTTGAATAAAACTATTCCCTGAATTGTGATAAATGTGAAAAAGGCAACTTCTAAATTAACAATGGTATAATATATAATTTTAAATGGGCAATGAAATGTATTCACTTAACTATTCCATCTATGTTACTATGTTTATTTATTCAAATTATTTAAAACAAGCAAAAAAAACCTTTTTGAGCCTTTCTTATTGGACAAATTGGCAATTACTTTATATTTGGGTATATGCTTATATTAGTAATAAAGATTTCCATTAAAATACAGTTTGCATAACTTAGGTGATATATGTAATGTTAAATATATTTGAATTTTCTTCCTAGGAATGAGAAGATTGTGAACTGCTTATATCCAAAGACTGATGCAATTTTTAAGCTGATTTGCTTTCCCTGGGTAGGAGGTGGCTCCTTTTATTTTGCCAAATGGGGCCAAGATATTCATAATTCACTGGAAGGTATGATAATTTCATCACCATCAAAGCAGTTTAAAAGTAAGATGATATGCATATATAGTCATTTAAAGCACAGTAAAGATTCCTCTTCTGTTGGGTGATTTTTCTATTTCTAAAGCAATAAATTATGTTACCTTTATTTGGGTATTGTCATTAAAGCTAGAAGAACATTTTAGGAGATGCCATTCTAACCCTTTATTTATTTATTTTTTATTTTATCATGGGTAGACTATATAAAACATAAAACTCCCTGTTTTAATCATTTTAAAAAGTATTTTCATTGACAAAACAGCATACAAACACAAACATTCTTAACATATGAACATTCCATACTTGGTGTACAATCAGTGGCTCATGATATCATCACATAGTTGTATATTCATCACCATGATCATTTCTTAGAACATTTGTATCATTCCAGAAAAAGAAATAAGAAGAAAAAAGAAAAAACAAGTTAAAGTGACTTTAAAAAAAAATTAGTAGTTTTCTGGGTAGGCCATGGTGGCTCAGCAGGCAGAATGCTCGCCTGCCATGCTAGAGGACCTGGGTTTGATTCCCAGTGCCTGCCCATGTAAAAAAAAAATTAGTAGTTTCCTTTATCAGAGATATTTGTTTCTTCATATGGCTTTGAGCTATTTTCTAGTGTCCTTTCCTGTCAACTTGAATGATTCCCTTTTAACATTTCTTTTTAGGATAGGTCTAGTTATAATGAAGTGAAGAACAGTTTTATCAGACCTGCAATTCTTGATTGATGGCACTTTAAATATGCCATATTTTATATCTATACCTGTTCATATTCAACACTTTTAAATATGTTATCCCATGGTCTGATCAACTCCATAGTTTCTGATGAGACATTCAACATTAATCTTATGAGGAACCCTTGCATGTGATTAGCCACTTTGCTTGCAGCTTTCAGAACATTCTCTCTTTGTCATTGTTATTCAACTGTTTGATTATAATATGTTTCAGTGTGGCATCTTTGACTTTATCCTATGTGGAGTCCTTTGAACTTCTTAGATGTGTATGTTCATGTCTTTCATCGTATTTGAGAAGTTTTCAGTCATTATTTCTATAAATATTCATTTGACACTTCCTCTGAATATTGGTACTCTTATGGTGTCTGACTGTCCTGTAGGCTCTATTCACTTTTTTTCCCCATTCTTTTTGTTTCTGCACCTCAAAAAGATAATTTCAATTGTATTATCTTCTGGTTTGTGGACTCTTCCTTCTGATAGCTCCAATTGGCTGTTTTGTCCTGCCAGTGATTTTTAAATTTCAGTTATTGTACTTTTCAGCTCCAGTATTTCAATTTGGTTCTTTTTTTAGTATATATATAATTTCTATCTCTTTATTGAAATTCTCATTTTGTTCATACTTCAATTTCCTGGTTTCCTTTAGTTGTTTTGTTGATGTGCTCTTTTAGCTCTTTGAACATATTTAAGACAGTTGATGTCTGGTAAGTACAGTGTCTGGGCTTTCTCAGTGACAGTTTCTGTTACTTTATTTTGTTCTTTTGAATGGATCATCTCTTCTTGTTTCTTTGTATGTCTTGTGATAGTTGTTGAAGTTTGGATATTTGAATTTTTTTCAATCTACTAAATTTATTTTAACATTTTTCCCCCTATTATTTATTTATTTTCAATCCACATGTTCTACTTGTCTGCCAATAAGGTAGATAAAAGGAGCATCAGATACAAGCTTTTTACAATCTCACAGTTGTGAAAACTATATCATTATACAATCATCTTCAAGAAACATGGCTACTGGAGCACAGCTCTACATTTTCAGGCAGTTCCATCCAGCCTCTCCATTACACCTTAACTAAACAGGTGATATCTATTTAATGCATAAGAATAACCTCCAAGATAATCTCTCAACTCTGTTTGGAATTTCTCAGTCATTGACAGTTTATTTTGTCTCATTTCACTCATACCCCTTTTGGTCAAGAAGGTTTTCTCAATCCCTTGATGCTGAGTCTCAGCTCATTCAAGGATTTCTGTCCCATGTTGCCAGTAAGGTCCACATCCCTGGGACTCACATCCCACATAGAAAGGGGGAGGGCAGTGAGTTTGGTTGTTGTGTTGGCTGGAGAGGCCACATCTTTTGCGTGTGGATATATAGTTCTCTAGGCACTATTTATTGGAGAGACTATTCTATCCAAGGTGAGTTAGCTTGATTGCCTTTTACAAGATCAAGTGGGTCCTGTTTTGTAATCCACTCTGTTAGTCTAAGTCTTTTGATTGGGGAGTTTAATTCATTAACAATTAGTGTTATTACTGTACAGGCAGTACTTTCTTCTACCATTTTGCCTTTTGGATTTTAAATGGCATATCTAATTTTTCTTCTTTTTACCTTTACTGATAGTCTTCATTTCTAAACTTTTCTCCACACCTCTCCTGTCTTTTCCTATCTCTCTCTAGTGCCCCCTTTAGTATTTTTTTTGCAGAGCTGGTCTCTTGGTCACAAGTTCTCTCAGTGATTTTTTGTCTGAAAATGTTTTAATTTCACTTCATTTTTTAAGGACAATTTTGCTGAATATAGAATTCTTGGTTGGCAGTTTTTCTCTTTTAGTAACTTAAACATATCATCCCACTGTCTTCTTGCCTCCATTGTTTCTGCTGAGAAATCTATGCATAGTCTTATTGGGCTTCCCTTGTATGTGATGTGTTGCTTTTCTTATGCTGATTTGAAGATTCTCTCTTTCTCTTTCACATCTGACATTCTAACTAGTAAGTGTCTTGGAGTATGTGTGTTTGGATCTATTCTGTTTGGGTTACACTGAACTTCTTGGATCTGTAATTTTAAGTCTTTCATAAGAGTTGGGAAATTTGCAGTGATGATTTCCTCCATTAGTTTTTCTCCTCCTTTACCCTTTTCTTCTCCTTCTGGGACACCCACAACACATATATTTATGCACTTCATGTTGTCATTCAATTCCCTGCTCATATTTTTCCATTCTTTTCCTTATATTTTCTTTTGCTTGTCAGATTTCAGATGTCCCATCCTCTAGTTCACTAATCCTATCTTCTGCCTCTTGAAATCTGACATTATAGGTTTCCATTGTTTTTTTCATCTCTTCTACTGTGCTTTTCATTCCCATAGGTTCTGTGATTTGTTTTTTCAGACTTTTGATTTCTTCTTTTTGTTCATTCCTTGCCTTCCTTATATCCCCCCTCAATTAATTGATTTGATTTTTGATGATATTTTCTATGTCTGTTTGAACATCCTGAATTAATTGTTTCAACTCCTCTATCTCATTTGAATTGTTGGTCTGTTCTTTTGACTGGGCCATATATTCAATTTTCTTAGTATGATTCGTTATTTTTTGCTGGCATCTAGGCATTTAATTCCTTTAATTAGTTTATTCTGGAGATTGTTTTCACTTTTTTTTTTTAACTAGGATTTTCTTGCTGGATGACTTTGTTGTCTGTCTGTTCTTTGAGATTCAGTTCAGCTTTTTCTAGTCCTCTAAGTTAAACTAGATCAGACTTTTTCAGTTCTTGGTTTTTTTGTTTGTTTGTTTCTTGCCTTGCCTGTTTGGTGCTGTGCTGGATCTCCCTGGAGATGTGATTTAATCAAGAGTGTTTGTTAAGCAGGATTAGATTGAGGCGTGTCTCCACCCACTTGGGTGGGTCTTGATTAGTTTTTGGAGTCCTATAAAAAAGGAAACATTTTTGTGAATGGGAGATTCAGAGAGAGCAGAGCAGAATGATATAGCCACAAGAAGCAGAGTCCACCAGCCAGCGACCTTTGGAGGTGAAGAAGGAAAATGCCTCCTGGGAAGCTTCATGAAGCAGGAAGCCAGGAGAAGAAACTAGAAGTTGATGCTGTGTTCACCATGTGCCCTTCCAGATGAAAGAGGAACCCTGACCGTGTTCACTATGTACCCTTCCAGCTGAGAGAGAAACCCTGACTGTGTTTTCCATGTGCCTTCTCATGGGAGAGAGAGAAACTCTGAACTTTGCCAGCCTTCTTGAACCAAGGCATCTTTCTCTGGATGCCTTTGATTGGACAGTTCTATAGACTCATTTTAATTGGGACATTTTCTCGGCCTTAGAACTGTAAACTAGCAACTTATTAAATTCCTCCTTTAAAAAGCCATTCCATTCCTGGTATATTGCATTCTGGCAGCTAGCAAACTAGAACAGGTGCCTTTTTTCCTCCCCCCCTTAGGAGGGTCTACTTAGGTATTAAAGACCCCAGCCAGATTTTCCCAGACCAATCAGGTCTGCTTTCATGAGGAAAGAGTCACCTGCATCAGTTTTCTCTGAGGGTGAGACCCAGCAGGTTGAAAGGCTTTCCTATGAAGTCTCTGGACTCTGTGTTTTTCCTATCCTGCCCAGTATGTGGTGCTTTTCTGTCTGGGGGGCCCCCAGCATCAGGTTATGCGGTGCCTTTAATTTCAGCAGACTCTCCCTGCTGGGGGTTTGGTCAAGACAGAGGAGAGATTGTAGGCTGGCTTTAATCACTTCAGTTTTCCAGATCCTGGGGTCTGAATTCCTTGAGGTAGTGATTCCACCTGAGCTGGGCCCCCACCCCTCTCCTGGGGAAGGCACAGGCTCCAGGCAAACACTCAAACAAGCTCAATTCTGCCTATGTCTGGGGCAGTTGGAACCTGAGAAGCCTTGCAGCTGTATCCAAAGAGTAGTTAAGCTGTAAAAACACAGCCACAAAAAAAAGAAAAGGAAAAATCCTTTTTAGAGCAGGACCCCCATTCCTTGGGTTTGCCAATCAAGAGCTTAAGTTGGTACGGTGCTCTGTGTATCTCCAGGTCCTATTTCCCTCCTTTCCTTCAGGATCCAGACCTTCTCAGACCCAAAAAAAACCTCTGTTTTTTTTCTTTTTTCTTTTTCTGTCAGCCCTGCCCCCTCTGTGCAGGGCAAAAAACAGTGACCCCTGCTTTGACTTGAGGTTCAGCTTAGCTGGGGGCCTATTTTCACTAGTCGGAATTTGTGAATTAATTCCACAATTGGAGCTTGGTTGCGCTCAGCCCCTACTGCTGGTAGGGTCCCTTTCCTTTCCCCTCTGGGAAGGAGCCTGTGGGGGAGGGACACTGTCTGCTGGGGCTTGGGGGACTCACAGATCTGGGTAGGCTCACAGCTGGTCCAGCTGGTCGAAACTGGAGTACACTGTGTGTCTCGTCACTGACGTGGCCCCAGCAGTTGTTCTGTTCTGTTCCGGCTATATACTAGCTGCTCTGGAGGACGAACTAAATCCTACACCTCACTAAGTCGCCATCTTCTTATCCTTCATTTGAATATTTTTATGTGTTAACTCTAGAAGTTAGACTCTCCCCTTTCCCCCTGAATTTTAACTTCCTTATTCTTGAAGGATGAATTAGTACATTTGAATAGTGATTTTTCCCCCAAATTATTTGCACAAAGACTGTTGTTCCTTAATGTGCATGTTACTGAAATCTCTGTTTCTTTAGTTTGTATTAAGCATATATTATGACAGGGATTTCCTTGAATGCCAGCAGCTAAGAATTACAAAAACAACATAATCTTTCTAGTCTTTGCAAATTGGCTCTATGCTGGAACTCTCCCTCAGTGCTCAGCCAGAATTACACTGGTTCCAAAGAACCACTCACATCAAAAACTTGGGTTCTTCCCAGGTGTTTTCTGGCCATGAGTTATGCTCTGGGCATGCATGTGGCCTAACAGCTTTTTCTATGACCAGAGAGAGTCCTGGGATAGATAATAAGGCAGGAACATCTCAGATCAGGTCTTCAAACTGCTTGGAACACACACATAAACACTACAACTTGTGAATAAGGAGTTCTCTGTCCATGTAGTTCTCTGGGAGCTTGTGCTGATCAAGAGAAAGATGGTCCTGAATGGGGTTTGGGAAGTTACGATAGGTAGCAATATCTAACTGAAGCTTGCATAAGAGCAACCTCCAGAGTAGCCTCTTGACTCGATTTGAACTCTCTCTGCCACTGATACTTTTTTCCCCTGTTTTGGTCAGGGTGCATTTGTTGATCCCATGGTATCAGGGCTGGATTCATCCCTGAGAGTCATCTCCCATGTCACCAGGGAGACTTTCATCCCTGGATGTCATATCCCACCTAGGGCAATGATTTCACTTTCAGAGTTGGGCTTAGAGAGAGTGAGACCACATCTGAGCAACAAAAGAGGTCCTCCAGAAGTAACTCTTAGGCATATCTATAGGTAGACTAAGCTTCTCTGCTACCTACATAAGCTTCACAAGTGTAAGCCTCAAGATCAAGGGCAAGACTTACTGATTTGGATGTACCTATAGTTTGCCACAGTATCAGGGGTTTCCACAGTGGTAAAGTTTAATAGTTCCATTTTTTTCCTCCCATCCTTCAAGGGACCTTGCCAATACTTTTTGATTATCTGCTTAATATACTCTAGGATGTATCCAGGCATTACATTACGCTATACAGGATTAAAGGACCTCTTTCTTATTCTGGGCTCCCTGTTAGTTAGATTATGTGCTACAGAAAATTTTTGTTTTATTCATGATATTTCATTTCCTCATATGTTTTGTAATTTTAGAATTTGAGCTTTGGTTTTCAGTTTCTTCATAGTTTTATTTGTCTGGGAATTTCCTTTACTTTATTGTAAGCTAAACTATGCATCTAATTATAGGTGTGTTTCATTTATCTTTTCAAGGTATTTTGTAGTTGGAAGATACTTTTTGGATATATAATCTGTTTTTTTTTATGCTATTGCTTTTATTTTTCCTAAAAATTTTACCTTTGAAATAATTTCAAATTTACAGGAAAGTTGAAAAATAATACAAAATCCATAAAGAGAACTCCAACATATCATCCAGATACCTAGATCCAGTAACATTACTGTTTTGCCACATATGCTGTATCATTCTACCTGTCTATTCATCTATCTATCTATCAATTTTCTGAACACTTGAGAATAGGTTGTATAAGCATGCTCCTTGAACTAAGAATAGTTCCATGTACATTTCCAAAGAACAAGGATAGTCACTTATGTCACCACCTTAAAAACAGTTGAGTTCAACACCTTTAACATTGATGTAAAGCTTTAAGTCTATATGCCAATTGTTACACATGTCCCAGTAATGTCTTTTGGGGCCTTTTCTCCTCCATTTTAGGTCCAGTCTAGGATCATATTGTATTTAATTGTCATTGTCTCTTTAGTTCTTTTTCAAAACTGTGTAATCGTATATACAACAGAAATTTTCCAGTTCAGTCACTCCCAACCATACATTTCAGTGGGATTAATCTCATTCACAATGTTGGGCCATCCTCACCACCATCCATTAGAAGAACTTTCCCATCACCCTAAACACAAACCTTACACCCATTCTGCAAGTACTCCCCATTTCCCCCCTTCCTGCCCCTGGTAACCTGCTCTTTATTTCCTGTTTCTATGCATTTGCATATTCTAGTTATTCAATATAAATGTAATCATACATTAGCCCTGAAATGCAGAGGGGCCTGCCTTTCCAGAACATCAGCTAGTTCCATTCCCCTATCCCATATTATCAACAGCCTCTCCAACATGAAAAAGTTAGAATGGCCATAGCCACAATATCCCTAAAAAGTGGAAGAAAGATCAAAATTGATGGTAGAGTTATACAGAGAAGGTCAGGCTTAACAAACGAGTATGAGTACTGAATCATTATACTGATATTTTTTCTAGTCTCCAGTACCTTAGAGCAGCTAGAAATAAAAACCTAAAATTGTGGAATTGTAATCCATACCAACTCTGAAATCTGTTCTACAACAAATTGTTTCTATGCACTTTGAAACTTATTGTTTTTATGCATATATGTTATTTAAAGGAAGGAAGAGTATAACAGAGAAGATAGGATTTAATAAATGAGTATGACTGCTGAATCATTATATTGATATTTCTGTTGGTCTCCAATGTCTTGGAGCAGCTAGAAGAAAAAATAAAAATTCGTAGAAATGTAACTCATACCTAACTTTAAAATCTGTTCCATAACTACTTGTTAAAATGTACTTGGGAATGTATTGCTTTTTTGTATATATATTATATTTCACAATAAAAAAGCATGGAGAAAAATTTTAAAAGTTTTACATAAAAATGTAATCATACAATTTTTGTACCTTTGCGTTTACTTGTTTCACTCAATATGATGTCTTCAAGGTTCATTCATGTGGTGACATGTGTCAAGAATGCATTCCTTTTTGTAGCTGAATAATAATCCATTGTATGTATATTCTGCGTATGCTAATTTTTATCAGTAAATTCTAAAATTTTTACCTGTTTGGACTTATCATTTCAAATTGCTCACATCATGTTAAGATAGACCCTTTTATAATATCACAGCAACTTATTCATTGTCTGCATGCCCTCACTTGGGTTTCTCAATCTCTAGCGCATGCCATAAGGCTTGCTGGAAGAGAAAGTGGAAGTGAAGAACCTTTTGTAAGTGACTTCAACTATGTAGTTGATGAAATTGCTTATGCTCTCCTGCCGGTCATCCAGGATAAACCATTTGCGTTTTTTGGCCACAGGTATGCACAATCAGTTTTTAAAATTTGGGGGAGTTTCTTCTATCACAATTCCATGGTTAATTCTTTGTGTCTTGTGAGATACATATTGTTTTATATTGGTTACACTCCTTCATTGCTGCTTAAAGGAGTAATAGATTACCATGGTTATACTGTTCTCAAGAAAGAAGTTAGACTGAGAGAAATAGTGCATTATAAGATACATAAGATAAATAAGTCATTAAATATAAAAATACATAACTTACAGGTGAATAACTTCTCTGCGTATTGTCTACATAATATATACTCGTGGTTCACAAACTTTTTGGACTCAGTATCCTTTTATATTTTTAGAAAGCATGGAGGATCCCAAATAACTTCTGCTTGTGTGTTATATCTGTCAATATTGACCATATTAGAAATTATAACTAAGAAATTTTGAAGATATTTGATTATTAATTTGTCTAAAACTAACAATGATAAACACATTAGATTTAACATAAGCAATATGTTTTTATGAAAAAGACTCCATTTTTCCAAAAAAATACTTAGTAAGGAGAGTGTCATTGTTTCACACTTTCAGAAATATGTTTAATGTCTGATTTATAGAAGACAGCTAGATTCTTATTTCTGCTTCTGCATTTAAGCTGTGGCAATATCAGATGTCACGTTGCTTCTGAAAACTCAAATGAGTTCTTGTGTGAGAATGAAAAAAGGAAAATCACATCTTCCTAGTATTTTATGAAAACGGTTTTGAGTTTGTGGGCCCCTTGCAAGATTCTCAGAAATCCCTAGGAGTTCCTAGATCACACTTTGAGAACTGATGATATATATGATCAAAGACTGAGTTTTAGGTCTTTAAGGGAGAAATGGCAATTTAAATGTATTTCAAGACTCTGTGGAAGTTAGTATTAAATCTTAGCTTGAATTATCTAGGGTGTTCTGACATGCTTTTAATGCTGATATAAATAATTGAAAAATTATTTTGATTATTTTATTAATAATTAAATTATTATTATAAGATAGTGATATAATTATAAAATGAATTAATAATTAAATAAATTAATTTAATATTCAATTAATTTATTTTACAATAAATTATTATTATTACTCAACTACCCCAGTCTTTTCTTTGAATATTTCATGATCATTGATGTGTTTATAATACTTGTTCTTGTTGAATTTGGATGAATTATCATGAGTTTTGATTTTCTTTCTCAAATTTAGTATGGGATCTTATATTGCTTTTATGACTGCACAAAAGCTAAAAGAAAAATATAATCAAGAACCAGTGCATTTCTTTGTGTCAAGTACAACTCCTCCTCATGTAAGTAATGTATTTTTCCTTAGGACAGGGTGGACAAGAGGGAAATGAGAAACATTATCGAGATTTTGTTTGTTTTTTTACTATCTGGTGTATTTGGGTCTAGGTTGGGGACAATGCCAGGGGTACCATTTGCTAATGAAAAGGCACTCTAGTGTCTTTCAATATCATCATCTCTCCATAGCTTTGAAATGCACTTTTGTTTGCAGTCACCTGCCCAGGCGAGGGCACCTACTAGCTAATATGGACCACAGTGCTTTTTCTTTGATTCTGGAAGAGCTGGGAACTTAAACCAACTTTCAGTAGAGTAACTGGATCAAAACCAGAAAAGAACCCTTGAATTCTCAAAAGGGGGCAGTGTTGTCTAATTTTCTACACTACACTGACTTTTTAAACCCAGTGCTACCATTCCAGCTACTTTTCTCCCTACTTCTTTGATCTCCCCCTCCTCATCTGCAGAAAGGTCTTGCCTGAGCTGGGAGTCTAAGCCTAGAATGCCATTTTCATGGCATTTTGACCCAGGAATGCAGAGGACTTACTTCTCTCTGCTCATAAAAAGAAGTAGGTCTCCTCTGAAACCTAGAGGTAAAGAGGTCCACTCCCTGACCTTGATTTAATGACTTTCCCCTTAGATGGACAGCTTTTAGTTTCTGAACCCATGCATTATATGAACTGTCAGTCTTATGTCTTTAATATTTCAAGTCAAAATCCAAGATTATTATTCCAGAATTGAAAGAACTGTCAGAAGAACAACTTGTGCCTCTCCTTATGGAATTTGGAGGCACTCCCAACAGCTTTATTAACAATAAGGAACTTGTACAACAATGTATTCCCAAGATGATGGCAGATGCAAACCTTCCTAATAATTTCCTGTAAGTAACTGAGACAAGTTTGTAAAATATCGCTAGAAGAAATGTAGATTTTCAGTTGAGATTGCTTGTGCCCGAAGACAGCATTCTAGGACTTTACTTTCATTTCCTTTGGGGGTCACCTGTGATATTTGTCATGGAGACTGGGCACCAAAATTGTATCTATAAAAGCTGAAAAGGGGTGGGCCACGGTGGCTCAGTAGGTAAGAATGCTTGCCTGCCAAGCCCGAGGACCTGGGTTCGATTCCCGGTGCCTACCCATGTAAAAAAGAAAAAAAAAAAAAGATGAAAAGCATATTTTTCTTTAAAAATATATAACATGGTTCAACATATTTTTATCACATAATAAATATTATTATGTAGTGCTTATTACTGGAAATTTATACAACTAGCCAGAAAAAGTAGAGCTGATTGAAGCATTTTGAGAAGAGAAACAATAAATGATCCCATTTATCTCTCACACTTCCCTCTATTCACTGTTCATTTGCAATCATCACTGAGGTCACTCACTTTGCCTCTTAACCATCCCATATCCCTCAATATCTCGCCATCTTTATCCCAGCCATCTTAGCCCAAATGTGAATGAATAAATGTCAAATCATTCTCATTTTCTTAGAGGAGTCAGCAGTCCTATTATTGGAAATCTGCTTTCCGAACTTTAACTTGAATTAAGGGTGAGGGTGAAAGGGAGAGAGAGGAGTGGTTTGCTGGGTTTGCTTTTTAGTGTGAATTTTGTCCCAGAACTCCTTTAGTTCCATGGCACGTGTCCTTAGTTTGTCTTGTGGCATGTCTGCATAGATGTTGCATTCTTCTCATAGAAATGAAATCCTAATACTCTGCAAAGCCTTAATCCAGTGATATCCAATAATCTAAACCCACAGGTGGCTCTTCTTGTTCTAACTTCTCCACAGCATTTTTTTTTGTGGGGCCAGAACCATTAAATACTGCTATGCATTTCTTCTAGTTTGCCTGGGCCTTGTCCCTGCAGTGTAAGGTCTTTGAAGTTAGGTGCGTAAGCCTCAGTTTCTTTCATTTTCTCCACAGAGCCCAGGACTGGGCAAGGGGCAACCACAGGCGGTGCTTATTACTAGAAGTTTATACAAATAGCCAGAAAAAGTGGAGCTGATTGAAGCGTTTTGAGAAGAGAAATAAAAATGATCCCATTTATCTCTCATGCTTCCGTAATTCAACTGTCCATTTGCAATCATCACTGAGGTCACTCTTTTGCCTCTTAATTATCCCACGCCCATCAATATCTCCCCATCTGAATTCCAACCATCTTATCCCAACTGTGATTCTCATAAGGCTAAGCCATCTGTGATGCCAGCTTAGCACAGAGCTAAAACTAAAGAAGCACCAGTCTGATGTCCAAAAAAAAAAAAAATTTGAAAACTGATCCCAATCACTATGGAGAGCAAATGAAATAATGTTGGTTTTTAGTAATTAAGCCTTGCACAGTGGTGAAATATGGAGTCTCTAGAGTCCGGACATCAAGACTGAAACCCTCTCCCTATGACTTGCTAGCTTTGAGGTTCTGAGCATGTTTATTTAACAACTTGTTTGTTTTTTCATCCGTCTAAGGAAAGGACAATAGCAGTAAATCCTTCAAGGTGTTTTGGTGAGGAATACATGAGGTCATGGTTAGCAGAGGGTTGGACACTTAAACTACCACTACTATTTTTAAAAACATGGCTATAAACCAAAAAAACTCATTACTAAAGTTTCTCAAAAGAAACCTCTTCCCAAAAAACAATGAATGATAAATCACTGACAGGAATATTCCATTCCTAGAATACAGAAAACCTTCTTCACATTCTCACCCATTCCCCAGCAAATCAAATTTCAATAGCTACCCACAATTCTTATCCTCCTTCCTTCAAATTCTCAAAACTCTCCCCAAGCCATGCTCTCTGGGTTCTTCTCACTTCTTTCCCACAAATTCATCTCTCTCAATATGTTCTTTTCTCTTCACCCTTCTGTAGCTTTCGCTCTTTCCAATATGAATAAAATTAGGCCTATGGCACTTCTTTCAGTCCCCATCTTCCCCATTCCCTGTGCCGAAGGCTCAGCGCGGGAACCTGTGACAGCTGACCATGCCTGAGGCTGTGCCCACTCCCAACTCACACGAGTTGTCCTCAATTCGTGCCTAGACTTGCACTATTCCCTCTTCTCCCTCTGGCATTCTGATTGCACACATTCAGCAGTGCCCCACATCCAAAAGATATTTTGCTTAGTATGAAAGAAGCGTCCGGGCAGGGGTCAGAGTTTAGTGCCCATTCATAGCCACAGCCAATTTGCTACTGCCCACCTTCTCCTCTAAGGAGGCTCCCTCTGATCTCCGACCTTGCTCCCAATCCAGGGAAAAATAACTTGTGAGTCAGTGTGGATTTCCTCTAGGTTTGGGGTGTTGGCTATTCCAGTCTGACACGTCACCCCATATTTGTTCCACAGCCATGCTTTGACATTTTAACTGGTCTCTTCTTACCCACTTGTAAGGAAACTAGCCTTTCCTCCATTGTTCTGTCCAGGTGAGCCAGCCCAGGTCCTAGCTTTTCTAGAGGGGGTTGTTCCTATTTGGAATTTGGTTTATCATTTGCTTTACAAACTCAGCTCTCTGACGCATTTGAGTAACATTGTAGTGTATCTGGATTTCTCACATTGTTGGAATGGGAGTGACAACTCCTTCCAGTGTCCTACATCCTAGACAGAAGCAGAAATCCCTACCTGGTATGAAAATAGCCACTTCTTGGTCCTCTCTAGAACGCTGAACTGTTAGTTTGTTCTTTACACCATATCCAGAGGGATGAAGTCAAGTTTGAACATTTTTCTCTTTTCCTTTTTTTTAATCTAAAGAATTGCTTTTGAAGTCCTTTCAATGGCTTCCTAGTATTCTTAGGAGGAAGAACAAACTCCTGTATGTGGATTAGTCTCGGCTCTTACCTCCCTTTTCTACTTTAATTTGCTCCAATAAGCCCTTCATTATTTGAACAATTACATTAATTTAAGCCCATTTTATTCCCTCTTTTCCTCCAACTTCTATCCCCTTATTTGGTCAGATCTTAGATACAGTTTCATTTCCCCAGGGAAACCTTCCTTGACTTGCCCAGTGTTCTCACATCACTCTGAACTTGGTAGCACTTCCATACCTGTAGTTGTCTGTTTGTCCCACTAATGTCTGTTGTCCACAGCCAGCCTGTGAGCTACAGCAGACAGGGTCTGTGTTTATCAATGTGCCCCCAGTGTCTGGCACCGCACCCAGCACCTAGCTCAATAAGTAGCTTTGTTGCTGTTGTGATTAAACAGAAAATAGATGGAACCAACTCTCAGGGCCTGCTTGCTGGAGCCTACCTTGGTTCTGTACATGGCAGCCCTTGGTTGGATCATGGGGCTCTGGGGCATAACAGAGAGGTAGTTGCTTCTGAGGAAGGGCAGTTGAAAGCACCAGTTGTCACCAAGCTCGTCCTGAACAGACTGGGTGCCAAGAGGCATCCTTCTTCCTCTCATGGCATTCTAGAAGTGACATGGTCTTGAAAAATGGCCTGGACCACAGTGAGTCTCAGGAACTTTCTGAGAGGTACAAGTGCCAGGGGTGAAAAGCACTTGCACCACAGGAAACAGTGAAAGGGAAAGAAATGAAACCCATCACGTTTCATGTCAGTGAAGTTACTGGGTTAACAAGAAGAGATTCTGGGATGTCAATTATGAAAAATTATTAACCAGCTCTTTTCTATTTACAGCTTTGATTCAACATCTGGGTCTGTTCTTTCCTGTGGCCTAACATGTTTTGTTGGATCTACGGATATAGCAAAGGATTTGGAAGGTGAAATTATTTTGATGGGTTTGAGTATTTTATTGAAATATTAGTTTGATGGTTTTCAGCTTGTATAACTAGCTGAAGTAACCAGCAGTTGTTTTGTGAGTACAGACTAGGCCCAGGTTTTATTTAGTAAAAATGGAGGGATGTTAGTCACATGTAAAGTGAGAGAATCATTGTAATTCCACTGTTACTGATAGGTTTTAGAGAAAAAGAAATGTAGGACATAGAACATGAGACTTTGGAAGAAACTTTATCACTGGGTAGCAGCTCTTAGAGAAGTGATATCTAGAGGTAAATCTTCCTGTAGTTGGTAAGCATCATTTATTCTTAAATATAATTTTACTTACTTTTAGCCTGGAAAGATCTAACCAGTGGAAGCTTTGACATTTACGTGCTTCCAGGAAATCACTTTTATGTTATGGAGCCTTCCAATGAGAGCATCCTGAAGAACTTCATCAGGGAGTATTTAGAACTCTCAGAATTTACCATGAATTAGCTATTTCTTCTTTGGGTCTTAATGATGATATGATCTTATTCCTAGTTATTCAGAAGACACTCATTAATTTTATTCAGAGATTGAAAATTATATCTTTTCCATGGCCAGGGAAACTGAAATACATTATATAAATGTATTTTTCCACAGTGCATCTATGCAATTAGGGGCAAAAGATAAAATAAGGAATATGTCAGTAGAACCTTGATCTTTGTATGAGGGTCCCATTTGATTCTTATTTGTGGGACATTTGTCAAAAAGATTCTGCTTGTTAAATTATCCATTTTTCCTTCAATTATTTTAACGGTGAGAATGATTAACAGGGTAAAGTCTTGACATTTGACTATTGCTTCATTAGCACACTATTGCTCAAAGCTTGATCTATTCTTCTGAAATATAGGATAGTTCCATTTCATAAGAAAATGTAATCTGCTGCTTTATTAAAATAAGATAGCCCCAAACAATTACCATAATCAGACCAACAAGTTCTCAGAATGCATACTACCCCAGCTGAGTCTGAGCAGCTACTTCTGTACTGAGTGCCTCTGGCTTTTTGTGCTACTCTGTGAACCCACTACCTGGCATCCAGATGAGCCAGCCCATGGACCTAGAGCCTGGTCTCCTGCTGTGGAGAGGTTATACACAGATGCCACACCCAGCGGGCTGTGCCACTGCCTTCTACGATCGTTTACACTCCACACAGGGAAAAAGCAGAACAGTTGGAAACAAAGAAGAACTAAGAGGGAAAAACAGAGAAAATTAACTGTGTCAAAATCATGGCAGAACGCTAAGTGTGGCACCCACGAATGCCAACTGGAGGGAATGAAAAAGCCCCATGTACCTGGGCTACGAGATCTTCCATTGTCACTTTCCACACTGTGCTTGTCTCTTCCAGGCCTAGTGTGTAATAGGCTCTCCTGGTTCTCTTATTTCCCACACAGCTTTGCAATAAACTCCAAGGCTTAATGTAATCAGTGTCTCTTCCTTATAGCCTCTTCCTAAATTGCTCAACATCATATTCAATTTTTTTTTTTTTTTTTTTTTTTTTTAAAGAAAGACAGAGAAGGAAGGAAGGATGGAAGGAAGGAAGGGAGGAAGAAACGGAAACATTTTCTTATTTTATTATATTTTGTTTGTTTGTTTGTTTTTTACATGGGCTGGGGCCGGGAATCGAACCGGGGTCCTCCGGCATGGCAGGCAAGCACTCTTGCCCGCTGAGCCACCGCGGCCCGCCATATTCAATTTTTAAATGTTGCATTTTAAAGCATTGACAAGCTTATGATCACATAATATGGCACCATGTTTTGTTAACTATTTAAAGATAGTATACAGAGAGTCTAAATACAAAATAATGTAAACTTCATTATAGGAGGAGCTGTGGACTAGAATTCACATAATAAAACTGAGCTAAAAATAGCCTCAAGCAAATTAGACTTGTTTACTGTGTGCTGTGCTTTACACATCAATTTGATACTGTTTCTAGGGCTTCTTCACTGAAAGGTTGGTACAAAAGTAATTCAGATTGATTACTAATTTGCACTTTTTTGGGTCAATGTAGTATACAAATGGGAGTAGCCTGGTGAAGCCTGGTGCAGCCAAGGTCAAGTTTCTGGGGTAGACTTTTACTCCTAACCTGATGGAGATGAAGTTCGAGTGACAATCATTCTGAGTTCCAAAGTCCAGGTTTAGCTATATATGCTGACATCTTCTTTTGTCAGACCTGGGTCTCTACTTCATTGTAGATGACTTCAGACTATCTTTTTGGAAAACTTAGTAAAGGTGGGACTCATCCACACATGCGCATGAGCCCTCAATCATGTGATTCAGCTCTGGGAACCGCACTTTACAGCAGTCCTAGAACCACGCATGTGCACATCCCTAGGCCTCACTTCCCAGCTCTGAGAAATTTTGCCGACCTGTGCAGCCAAGTCACTTCCATGAAGGCATAATGCCACCACATCTCTGCGCATGTGCACAAAGGGCCCCGGCCATAGACCAGCACACACTAGGGTTATATCCCACAGACTGGTACACCCGCACAGCTACATCCTCCCTGGCTGCTGGGTACCTACATCCACAAGCATCAGTGTAACATATCCAACCTGCACCTATACTTGCCCTGAAACAAATCACCGTACTGAGTGCCCCACACCATGCCCTGTTCCCTGCTATACCCCAGAAAACACAAGGCCTTAGACTACTGAAAGAAATCAACTCCCAAAGTAAATCAATCAAGATATTTAATGTAACGAAGACAGCAGAAGATCACTAAGCATATCACAATGCAGACAGATATAGCCCTGACTAATGACCAAATTAAAACACCAGAGGAGACACAGATGTTGGAACAACTAATTAAAGATGTTCCTACAACTCTACTTAATAAAATTAGTGGGATAGCAAAAGACTTAAAGGAGATCAAGAATACAGTAGAAAAGCATAAACAAGAATTTGAAAGAAAAATAGAAAAATAGTGTATATCACAGAGATTAGACTCTGTTGACCAAATAAAAAACATATTAGAGGCACACAACACCAAATTTAAAGAGACAGAAGAAAGAATAAGTGATATAGAGGACAGAGTAATTCACTTGGAAGACTCAAAACAGCAAACGGCAAAAAAAAAAAAAAAAGATGGAAAAAATTGAATTGGAACTCAGGGAAATGATAGACAAAACAAAGTTCACAAATATAAGAATAATTGGTGTCCCAGAAGGAGAAGAGAGGAGTAAAGGGCTAGGAACAGTAATTGATGATATAATGGAGGAAAACTTCCCAACCCTCATAAAGGACATAAATATATAAGTCAAAGAAGCCCAACAAACTCCAAACAGAATAAATCCAAATAGGCCTTCCCCTAGGAACATACTAATCAGTCTGTCAAATGTTGAAGAGAAGCAGAAAATCCTGAAAGCAGCAAAAGAAAACAATCTACTATACACAAGGAAAAACAAATAAGACTGAGTCCAGACTACTCAACCAGCACCCTGGAGGCAAGAAGGCAGTGGTATGATATATTCAAGATCCTGAAAGAGAAAGACTTCCAGCCAAAAATTCTGTACCCAGCCAAATTGTCCTTCAAAATTGACAGAGACATTAAAGTTTTCACAGACAAAGAAGTCCTGAAAGAATTTGTCAACAAGAGACTGGCCCTAGAAGAAATACTAAAAGGAGATCTGTTGGCTGAAAAAAAAGACAGGAGAGGGAGGTCTGGAGGAGGGCACAGAATCAAAGAGTACCACTAAGGGTAATTTAAAGAATACAAAGAGAAAGAGGGAAAAGAATATATAGATCTGACAAATAAAATAAAAATGATAAGACGGTGGGATCAAGAAATGCCTTCTCAGTAATAACTCTGGATGTTAACAGACTAAACTTACCAGTTACAAGATACAGATTGGCAGAATTGATTAAGAAACATAATTAAGCTATATGATACTTACAAGAGACTGATTTTAGACACAAGTACACAAATAGATTGAAAGTGAAAGGATGAAAAAAGATTTTCCACGCAAGTTGTAACCAAAAGAAAGCAGGAGTACTATACTAATATTGGACAAAATAGACTTTAAATGTAAAGACATCATAAAAGACAAAGAAGGACACTATATACTAATTAAAGGGTCAATTCACCAAGAAGAAATAGCAATTATAAATGTTTATGCTCCCAATCAAGGAGCTCCAAAGTACATGAGACAGACATGGGCAAAACTGAAGGGAGTGATAGATGTTTCAAAATAATAGTAGGATACTTCAATATACCACTCTCCTTTATGGATAGAACAACCAGACAGAAGTTCAACAAGGAAACAAAGAAGTTAAATAACTTCATAAATGAATTAGACCTAACAGACATACATACTTCATTGCACCCCAAAGCACAAGCATATACTTTCTTCTCTAGTGCTTGTGAAACATTCTCCAGTATAGATCATATTCTGGGGGCACAAAACAGGCCCTTATAAATTTAAAAGCATTGAAATTATTCAAATCACTTTCTCTGATCACAATAGGATGAAGCTGGATCTCAATAAACACCAAAGCACAAGAACATTCACAAATATATGGAGATTGTATAACACACTGTTAAACAACCAGTAGGTTAAAGAAGAAATTGCTAGAGAAATCAGTAGCTATCTGGAGGTGAATGAAAATGAGAATACAACTTATGAGAACTTATGGGACATGGCAAAGGCTGTGCTGAGGGGGAAATTTATTGCCCTAAATGCCTATATTAAAAAACAAGAAAGAGCAAAAATCAAGGACTTAACAGCACGCCTGAAGGAACTTGAGAAAGAACAGCAAATTAACCCGAAAACAAATAGAAGAAGGAAAGCAACAAATATTAAAGCAGAGACAAATGAATGGGAAAACAAAAGAATAGAACGAATCAATAAAACCAAAAATCGGTTCTTTGAGAAAATCGATAAAATTGATGGGCCACTAGAAATGCTGACAAAGAAAAAAAGAGAGGATGCAAATAAAGAAAATCAGAAATAAGGAGTGTGTTACCACAGACTCTAAAGAAATAAAAGAAATCATAAGAGGATACTATGAACAAGTATACATCAACAAACTAGACAACTTAGATGAAATGGACACATTCCTGGAAATACACCGACAAGCTACACTGACTGAGGAAGAAATAGAAGGTCTCAAGGAACCAATCACAAGTAAAGAGATTCAATCAGTCATCAAAAATCTTCCTACAAAGAAAAGCCCAAGGCCAGATGGCTTCACAGCAGAATTTTAGCAAACATTCCAGAAAGAACTAACACCAATCCTGATCAAACTTTTCCAAAAAATTGAGGAAAAAGGAACTCTACCTAACTCGTTTTATGAAGCTAATATCATTTTAATACCAAAACCGGGTAAAGATGCTATAAGAAAGGAAAACTGTAGGCCAATCTCCCTAATTCTCATAGATGCAAAAATTCTCAATAAAAGATTAGCAAATCAAATCCAACAACACATTAAAAGAATTATACACCATGACCAAGTGGAGGTTATACAAAAAATGCAAGGATGGTTCAACACAGGAAAAACAATTAATGTAATACAGTACATTAACAAATTGTAAGGGAAAAATCACATGATCATCTCGATTGATGCTGGAAAAGCATTCAACAAAATTCAGCGTCCTTTTCTGATAAAAACAGTACAAAAGATAAGAATCAAAGGTAACTACCTCAATATGATAAAGGGCATATTTGAAAAACTGATAGCCAGCATCATACTCAATAGAAACAGACTGAAAGCTTTTCCCCTAAGATCAGAAACAAGACAAGGATGCCCACTGTCACCACTCTTTTTCAACGTTGTGCTAGAAGTTCTAGCTAGAGCAATCAGGCAGAACAAAGAAATAAAAGACATCCAAATTGGAAAAGAAGAAGTAAAATCCTCATTCTTTGCAGATTATATGATGCCATACTTGAAAGATCCTGAGTAATTTACAGCAAAGTTACTTGAGCTAATAAATTCTTCAAGATGGCAGGATATAAAATTAATGTGCAAAAATCAGTAACATTTCTATACACAAGCAATGCCTTAGCTGAGGAGTCAGTTAAGGAAAAAATTCCATTCAAAATACCAGCTAAAAGAATCAAGTACTTAGGAATGAACTTAGCTAGGGATGTAAAGGACTTGTACACAGAAAACGATATAACATTGCTAAAAGAAATCAAAGGAAGTCGAAATAGGTGGAAAGACATTCCCTGCTCATGGATAGGAAAGCTAAATATAGTTAAGTTGTCAATTCTCCCCAAATTGATCTACAGATTCAAAACAGTACAAATCAAAATTTCAACAACCTGGGGCGGGCCGCGGTGGCTCAGCGGGCAAAGTGCTTGCCTGCCGTGCCGGAGGACCCCGGTTCGATTCCCGGCCCCAGCCCATGTAAAAACCAAACAAACAAACAAAATATAATAAAAACAAGAAAATGTTTAAAAATGTTTCCCTTTCTTCCTCCCTTCCTTCCTTCCATCCTTCCTTCCTTCTCTGTCTTTCCTTCCTTTCCTCCCTCTTTCTTTAAAAAAAAAAAAAAAATTTCAACAACCTACTTTGAAGATTTGGAAAAGCTAATTACCAAATTCATCTGGAAGGGAAAGAAACCCCAAATAGCTAAAACCATCCTAAAAAAAAGAAGAACGAAGTGGGAGATTAACATTCCCTGACTTTAAAACCTTTTAAAAGCCACAGTGGTCAAAACAGCATGTTACTGGCACAAAGATAGAAGCATTGACCAATGGAATAAAATCAAGAATGCAGAAAAAGACAAGCAAGTCTATGGTCAACTGATTTCTGGCAAAGCCCCCAAATTCTCTGAACTGGGACAAAATATTCTTCTCTATAGTTGGGCATGGAAGAACTGGATATCAATAACCAAGAGAATGAAAGAGAATCCCTATCTTACACCCTACACAAAAATTAACTCAAAGTGGATCAAACACCTAAATATAAGAACTAGCAACATAAAGATTCTAGAAGAAAATGTAGGGAAACATCTTTTTTTAAGACCTGTAATAGGAGGTAGCTTCCTAAACTTTACACCCAAAGCCCAAGCAACAAAAGAAAAAAATAGATAAATGGCAACTCCTCAAAATCAAATGCTTCTGCACCTCAAAAGGCTTTGTCAAAAAGGTGAAGAGGCAGCCAACTCAATGGAGAAAATATTTGGAAATCACATATCAGATAAAGATTTGATGTCCTGTATATACAAAGAAATCATACAACTCAGCAACAAAAGAACAAACAACCCAATTATAAAATGGGATAAAGATATGAATAGGTATTTTTCTGAAGAGAAAATACAGATGGCTCAAAAGCTCATGAGGAGATGCTCATTTTCATTGGTAATGAGGGCAATGCAGATCAAGACTACAATGAGATACCACCTCACACCTATAAGAATGGCTGCTATTAAACAAACAGGAAACTATAAAGGTTGGAGAGGATGTGGAGAAACTTGGACACTTATGCACTGCTGGTGGGAATGTATAATGGTGTAGCCACTATGGAAGACTGTTTGACGTTTCCTTAGGAAACTTGATATCGAGTTGCCCCATCAACCAGCCATAGTACTACTTGCTATATATCCAGAAGAGCTTAAAGCAACAACACAGACATTTACACACTGATGTTCATAGTAGTGTTAATCACAATTACCAAAAGATGGAAACAAACCAAATGCTCATCAACAGACGAGCAGATCAATGAAATGTAGTATATACATACGATGGAATATTATGCAGCAGTAAGACAAAATGGCGTCCTGAAGCACATGATAAGATGGATGAGCTTTGAGGACATATTGCTGAGTGAAGTTAGCCAGATGCAAAAGGATAGATACTGTTTTAGCCCATTTTTATGACCAGCATAAAGGTATAATGAGAGGCTTTTAATACAGAATATAGGGGACTTAGAGATACATAGAAGGTAGAAATGGATGAACCATTAGCTAATGTGGTTGAACTCCAATGTAAGGGAATAGAGAGGAGTGAAGATGATTCACTATGGGTCTGTAAATAATATTACCATATGGGATGTGAACAAGATTGAAAGGGGTTGTATAGACCTACATGTCCAGCTGATTAACACTAGAAATATGAACTAGTTCTCAGAATAATTACTTCAAAGATATGATTCTTGTATAAAGAGTGTTTAAGTTCAGGGTACAGGGGTAAAAGTGTTATTGCATGCTATCAGCAATGTTCAAAAGGAAGCCATCAGCACTACTACAGCAACAGCAGAGATAAATAATGGGGGAGGGACAAGAGTTAAGAGGAGGTTTAGATGTCCTATTTGGCAAGGGTGTGTTTATTGGATTTCTTTATTTTTGGAACAAGAAATGATCTAAAACTGAGAATGTTGATGGAATGTGGACTTTGGGCCCTCTACGTGATGCCTGATGAATGCCATTGACTGAAGGATGCACTGATGGGGAAGTAGAATGGCGGACAATGGTGTATACTTATGAACAAAGGTTATGCTGCTTCAAAAAAGAACAAAGTCATGAGGCATGCAATGATGTGAATGAACATGTGGGACATTTGGTGAGACAAAATAAGCCAGAAACAAAAGAACAAGAATGGTATAGTCACCTTTAGAAAATGCTTATAAGAAAACAGGGGCTTAGATTGTATGCTTTTAGAGCAGACACATTAAGTCTGGAGTGGTGATTATTATTTCTGGATTTTGAGAGGCTGTTTTATATATATAACCTGATATTTAGAGATAAGTATAAAGCCAAACAGGTAGAGGTTAAAGTAATTCAGAACAGAGGGGTAAGGAAGACAGTGTCTATATTTTAGAACCACACATAACTCTTTGAGACCAATGGAAGAAAGGTTTATTTGGTCTGGATCTGAAATTTTCTGTAGTGCATATGCTAATCCAACCTATCTGTATAGCTCATTTGAACAACTGAAACACAGGGAGCACAGAATAAGAAAGAGCTACTTTAATCTTGTATAGATTATTGTATTGCCTGGATACATCTAAGAGTTTATTAAGCAATCAGAAAGTATTATCAAAATCTCCTTAGGGATGGGAGAAAAATATGGAACTATTAAGCCTTACCATCAGGGAATCCCCTAATACTGTGTCAAACTTTAAGGACACCCAAATCAATAGACCATGCCCTTGAACTTGAGGCTTACTCTTGTGAAGCTTATGTAGGTAGCAGAGAAGCTTAGACTACCTATAGGCATGCCTAAGAGTTACTTTGGAGGACCTCTTTTGTTGCTCATATGTGGTCTCTGTCTCTCTAAGCCCAACTCTACGAGTGAAATCATTGCCCTCCCCTCTATGTGGGACATGACATCCAGGGCGAAAGATTCCCTGATAATGTGGGAGATGACTCCCAGGGATGAATCCAGACCTGGCACTGTGGGACCAACAATTACATTCTAACCAAAAGGGGGAAAAGAAGTATAAGTAATAAAGTATCAGTGGCAGAGAGAGTTCAAATAGAGTCGAGAGGCTACTCTGGAGGTTGCTCTTACGCAAGTTTCAGATAGAACTTGCTACCTATCATAACCTGTCAACTCCCAACTAGGACCATTCCAGCCAATCCTAAAGAACACCTAGGGCAATGTATAAGATTCCATAAGGGTTCCAGGCACTAGAGTAACTTTCCAGAAACCTACAACTTCCAGATGGGTCCCCAGTCCAGATTAAATCCTGAAACTTAGCCCAGCCTCTCCAGAACATCAGATAGTTCCATCTTCCTACCCCATATTAGTGACAGACCCTTCCAATATCAAAAATTTAGAATTGCCATAGCCCAAACACCCGTAAAGAAAGGGATGGAAAGATCGAAGGTGATGGTGGAGTTATCAGAGAAGATAGGATTTAACAAACAAAGAATATGAATGCTGAATCATTAAATTGATATCTCTTCTAGTCTCCAGTATTTTAGAGCAGCTAGAAGTAAAAACCTAAAATTGTGAAATTGTAACCCATGTCAAAGTCTGAAATATGTTCTACAACTAATTGTGGTGCTGTGGTTTGAAATTTATAGCTTTTTCCTATATATGTTATTTTTCTCAAAAAAAGGAGGAAAAAAGTCTATTGTGATGAAAAAAAAATTTAAGCCCTCTAGCCTCCTACATTCTGGAGTAACTGGAAGGAAAAATATGAGAGGATCATATGGTAGCCCATGACCAACTCTGGGATCTGTCCTGTAACTACTTGTTGAAGAGTACTTTGAAAAGTATTGCCTTTCTATTTCTTTGCTTTGTAAATATGTTATACTATACAATAAAAAAAGTTTAAAAATATCAACGAGGATTATTTTAAAGTAACATGAACTCAATCTATCCCCCTGGTCATACCATGCCAAACCTAGACCTTTATGCAGGAAATAGGGTACATTAATATTTGGGCTATTTCCCTGTGAGACCTCAGACTGGTTTTAGAACTGTTTAAATGAGACAATCTTCCTTTGGAGAGCTTATGTACCAGCAAGAAAGACTAAGTATTGGGCCAATATGCTATTCCAGATTCTGCATTTTCACTGTGATAAACCTGAACATATGAGGTGCAGAGGCTGTACAAGTTATCACTATATATGAGACTTTAGCTTGATCATCTGATTTGTGTCTTGAGTGTAAAAATTTAAAGAAAAGAATTGTAGATATTTCGATGATGGCTTTTTTCTTTCTTGAAGAACTATTGCTAGACTCAATTTTTTTTTTGGTTATTAACATTTTCAGCTTATTTGCAATGTTTTCTGTAAATTTATTTTAAAATGAGAAATGAGGAGAAGAAACTGTAGTTATCTCATTCAACTATTACCACAGCCTTGTGAGACTGGTAATATTTTCCATATTCTTCACAGAGTTGCCTTGGGTCACTCAGTAAATAAATCATAGAATGAGGACTAGAACCAGTTATGACTGTGGTTCAAAAGTTCCTGCTTCAATGTGACATCCAAAGTGTTATGAAGCAATGATCTTGTTATTGATTCTCAATGAACTGTTTTTATTATGTTCCTTTAATACAAATTAGTTGTAAAAAAAGAACAGATAAATGAAAAGAACAAATAGTTGTTAGTACTTTGTGTACCTACTCCCAGAGCAATAATTTTTTCAAATAACTTTTAAAATTACCTGGGTTAAGCAAGTAAAATTTATTTAAATAGGTAGTTTCACATTCCTCAAAATAAATATTATAATTCACATTAATAGGAAAAATGTGACACATGGAGAACTCACAGTGCATTTCCCTTCTAAATCTGAGATCATGATACCATTATGAAGACTTCAAAAGGAAATATTTCTCACATGCTGAGAAATCTAGATTCCATATTTTTCTATCAGCTCTTTTGCTTTAGAAATGTAGGCATTCATGGCATCTTCCTTCGACAACCCTAGAAAGAAATGAAGAGATGCTTTCACTACTTGGTGTATCGGGAAATTAAGAAAGTTTGTTTTAACTTGTTTAAGAATTAAAAACCTTTTTGGAGGTTCCATGCTCCCCATTTAATCTTGCCTTTTAGATCTAGCATTGCTGGACACTCTGTCAAAAGAAGGGTAGACATATTTACAAGTTTTTTTTTTCTTACTGTGGGCTTCTGTTCAGACTAAGTGGTATATTATTTTAATATGATGACATAATACCAATGTCAATGTCTCCAATCACAGACTGTTTGTAGAGCCCATAGAGTTCCTTCAGCTCTTCATCATCTGGCCTTGTTTTCAGCTTCCTCACATCTTCTGCAGCCCTGTCAAAATCAGCCTAAAGCAAAAGAAACAAAGCACACAGCGCATTCACCAAGTTAAGGCAGGCATGTCATCCTTTGGGGGTGTTTACCACTAAGCAGTGGGGATTCAGAAAGGAGAAGGAAATCTTCAATAGAAATGGCCCATGGCTGCCTTGGTTCCACCAAAACTATCTTATTTTTTGCTCATGGACAGTTCTCCTGGTACTTACCTGATATATAGGGAAAATGTGGGGACATAAATAAAATTCCTAACACTGGAGGAGTTCAACTCATCCACGTTACAACAACAAAGGAGGCATTATATTTAGTACAACTCCCTCAGTTCCCCCATGGGACCTCTTCTTCCAAAAGTCACTTTGTCAGCAGCAGTTTTGCTATCTGTATTAGCTAGATTTCTCTAGAGAAACAGAATCAGCAGGAGATATCTGTAAATATAAAATTTGTAAAAGTGTCTCACATAACCTTGGGGATGTAAGAGTCCAAGATCTGTAGGGCAGGCCACGAGCTGGCAACTCCAGTGAAGGTCCTCAATGAACTCTCAGGAAAGGCTGGCTGGCTGAAGCAGGAAGAGTGATTGTCTCTTCTGAATCCTCCTTAAAAGCCTTCCAGTGATTAGATTAAGTCTCACTCATTGCAGAAGACAATTTGCAATCAACTGTGAATGCAGCCAACATGGTCACGATTTAAGTCCATGAAATGTCCTCATAGCAACAGATGGGACAGTGCTTGCCCGACCAGACAACTAGGTGCTTGCCCGACCAGACAACTAGGTAACAGATGGGACAGTGCTTGCCCGACCAGACACCTGGCCAAGCCGACACATGAACTTGACCATCACACTACTGATTCATTTCTTTGCCAGGTCATTTCTCTTCCGGTGCCTATTTGTACACATTCTTCAACATGAGTAATATTAATTTGTACCTATTTGATAGACTAGACTGTCTCTGAGTGCAATACTTTTGATGAGTCAAAAGTGCTTGGAGAGGGCCCTTAACACATGAGACTAAAAATAAGATTTATTCAACTGATTTCCAGAAAAGAAAACTTGTTTAGTTAACTTCAAGCTAATAGGCTAAAAGAAGTGGGCTTCATGAGTATGGGCCCCGTTCCCCACCTATACTGAAACTCTAAGCTACCTGCCTCTTCAGGAGGTTAGGGCTTCAGAAACCTGGGGCTGTATCCCACAGGGAAGGATCCAGCTTTGCCTCCCCAGGGCTGTTCCCTTGGGATGTTTCCCACAGGGAATGATTCAGCTTTGACTCTCTGCACCTGGGGCATCTCTGACTCCTGCATCCTATCCACCTTTTATCTTCCTAGTTGATAATTTAAAAAGGGGGTTGGCGATTATTTTCCATATTAGAATTTTTCTATTCTTTTTTTAAAAAATTATAGACCATGTTTTATCTCATGGTGGTCTGTTTCAAATTAGGAATAAACAGGAATTACCAGTAGCCTGGGTATCAAACAAGGGATAAATCAAACCAGTTAAATGAGGCATTTAGCATTCTATCCTCCTCCCCTCAATATTTTCCTCTCCAATGCCGGAAGATTCCTTTTGATCCAAAGCTGGGCAGAGGAAGCTAATCGCCTCACTGTAAAATAAGAGCTCATCAGAGATGCTGGTAAAATTTCCATCCAGTCCCAAAGGCAGGACAGTAGCAAAGGATAGTTGCTTTGTAATAAACAAAAGTCACCTGTGGATGGGAGACCAGTCCCATGAAACAATTTTGAAAATGCCCTGACCCCTTTACAGGGAGGGAATAGCACTGGTGATGTGACAAGGGAATGCCCCGGGGGAAACACCTCTGTGAGGGTCTTGCAAGGCAAGTGTCAGTGGCTTTACACATAACATCATGGTTATCTGCAGCTAGACTGCCTTGGTTTCACTACCTTGGCCACTGAAGAGCAGTGTGACCTTGAGCAAGTTATTTAACCCGTGTCTGCTTCTTCACCTGGGATATGGTCCCATCAGATTGTTGCAGGTATGTGTGTGTGTGGGGGGGGATTTAAATTAGTTAACAAGTGTAAACACTTAAAACAGTGCTGGGCTCACATTGATTGGTAAGTAGAAGTGAGCTAATATAAGGCTCCCTGGGGAAAAAACAAAACAAAATAAAAAAACAACTAGTTCTAGAAAAACCTGAAAAAAAATTACACCAAAGCAGGACATGAAAAATACTTTAGTTGATAACCTAACAAAAAAAAAAGCCAGATTGTTTTTAAACACTCAGCTTTGTAAGCTATGTTGAAAAAATTAAGATTTGAAAAAAATATACTCAAATATGTAAATAGTAACTGCCGCTAATTAATGTTTTCCAGTTTTGTCGATATATTCTGTCCCAAAAGTACTGCAATGTCCATGTATTATAATTATAAAAAGAAAAAAATTAAAGTACTGCGTATCCATAGGTCTTCCAAAGGGCAAAGCAGGTCAGGGTTTTTCCACCAAGGACAGGCACCTGACCTTGTCTGTATCAGGTGACACAGGCTTCTTGTTTGCAATGAGGATCCATGTCACTTTCCATAGATGGCAAATCAATTCCTTTTGGCAAGCCAAGGCTCGTTTCGAATTCTAAGACTTCTCAAAAACCACAGTGGGTTCCTGCCTGTCAGGAAAGAGCTTCTGAAAAGTCATTCTTTGCATTTAGAAGGAGTACAGAACCATTTGAAAATCTAATCAAAGCCTTGGACCCTCTCTGCAGAAAAGTTCAGCCCCTGATAGTTTCCCAAGCAACTTCAGGGTTCCTTCCCCCCATCAGGTGGAGCCCTCCACCCTCACTCTGGAATCATTCTTTCTGCCCCACATGCACTCCCCTCGCGTTTCCACCTCTGTGCTGTCCCAGTGCATCCCTCTGAGCTATCCATCCATTTCAAACAGGACACCTTGTGGTGGGGACAACATGGCCCTGCAGGATGCCCAGGTTGGGATTCTAGTGCTGAAACATACTGTGGTGGGGTGCTGTGCCAGGACAGAGCTGCCCTGATGTTCAGCCTAACACGGGGGCAGGGCACTGTTAGGTTCAGAAAGACAATGTTCCTGTCCTCCCAGAGCTCATCTCAGCATTATACTATGTAACAACTGCATTGAACACCTGCGATGGGCCACATGTGCCAGGCAGACAGGGTGGACAGAACTACCTGTCCGCTGTAGGCTGGTGGGAGAAAGGCAGGTCAGCTGTACCCATGTGAATTGTTCCCTGGGAGAAGTCGCTGGCCAGGTACATGGGAAGCACCGGGAGGAAGTGACTTCATAACAGGGTCAGGGTGTGTAAGAGCCTCCCCAGAGGAGATGGTGTTGAGCCTGGGCCAGGAAACATTTTTGGATGGATGGAGCCAGAAAAGGTGTTCCATACAGTGGGGATACCATTTATTAGGGCTCTGCATAAGGTATGGGTGTGATTTATTTATTTGCTTCCCATATCACTACAACAGATGGCAGGCACAAATATTCATCTTTGCAGCCAGCGCAGTGCCTTTCAGAGTGCTGGTAGATAGTACAGACTCAGTCTGGGCCCAGCTCCTACTTGTTGGATGAATTAATAAGTGGATGGATGTTAAGAGGATTAGAAAAATGATCATAAAATAGAGATGGCTTTTCAATGCACAGCTTTTTACATGTAACTCCAAAGACTCTGAGCAAAAGGAATGACAGTTCAGTAACGTTGCTACCCTACTGTGCAGCTGGGCAGGTTGTATTGGCGAGGAATTCTAGCCTTGCTGAGGTGATTTCCTGGAGCTGTGTCCTCGGCATCCCATTGAATGCACAGATTCCACTGCACCCTGGCCGTATCTCCAGTCCAGCAGAGACCCCGTAAGAACCCTGATACTTAAGATGGGAGCACCCTTCCTTTCCAGAGATGAAACCAACCTCTTGCCACCTAACCGTGCTGACTCCTCTAACTTCTGAATTTCACCACAGCTAAAGAAAGTCTCTGAGGTAGACACTCACCCTAATTAAATCTTATTTTCTGAAGCCACCAACCTGGTCATTCCATGTTTGGAATTGACAGTACCTTTTGAGCAATTCTTTCCCACTGAAGAACTGAACTAGGAAGATTATAAATTCTCACAGTCAAGGAACCACATGGTTCTTGGCTCTCCAAACATGTGTCAGTGTGTGTGTGTGTGGGGGGGGGGGGCAGTGGATGGGACTTAGTTACTTTCCAGTAGTTAAACTGTGATGCCCTAGACTCCCCCAAATGCATATTCTTGAAGGATCTGTATGCCTTTTAGCTTCATCATCTAGGAATTCTTTAGATGATTCTTTAGATGACTGATAGCTCTCCTGAAAGCTTTGCTGAAGAAGTCAACCTATTGTAATTTTAAGGTAGAATTTGGAGATTATAGCTGAATTCAAAATTCTATTTGCATTATCACCTCCATAGGAGTAGGTCAGTACCATTTTTTATCGTATAAAGAAAAAGATACTAATCCACCAAGCCAGCCATTGGTAGCATCTTGATAAAAACAAGTACATGTTGCTTTCACATACCAGTTAAATTATAAAAAGGGAAGACGTTTAAGCAACTAGCTTTTGGTTGTGGCCTTTGAAAAGGTTATTTTCCTCCAATATTTCTAATGCTCAAATGGATTGTTATTGTGGCATTCGTTATTGATATTCTTTTAGCATACTGTTTTTCTGTGATGTTCCTCCACTTTTGTATCCTGATTGAAAATATTCTCAAAGAAAAAAAATTAAGCTAAAAAAGGGGTATTTTGGACCTTTCATTTTGAAGGAAGTTTTGATACTGAAAGTTTTGATTGGGGAAACTGTAAGATGTATTGCACAAGTCACACATAAGAGAAAAATTTAAATTTTTATCTTATTGCTCAATGACAAGCATATCCCTACTGGAGACATATGCCAAGTATTGTTTTCTATGCTCAATACAGGTAGCTCGTTTAGGCTTAACAGTTCCCCTCCTTCATTTTAAAGTGGAGAAATGGAGGCACAAAGAGGTTAAATCACTAAGTCACAGGCTAAGAAGGGGTAGGGTCCTGGATTTGAGCCCAGATAACTCTGGAGTCTGTCCTAACTCAATCGATTGAAGAAATGGTTAAAGTCAGCCGTGTTCATTCTATGAAATTTTATGAAGACACTTTTAAAAAAATACTACATTTGAGAAGATGAATAATGAGGAAATGCTCACAATATAGTGTTAGGTGCATGAACGCCTCTAGGTACATAGACATGGAAAAGACATGCAGCAAGTAATCACGTTAGTGATAGACATCACCTGGGCGAAGGAATGATTTGTAATGTTTTTTCTTCCCTTTACATTAGTTCTCTTCTCCAGAATTTCCCCCTCTGAACATACATGATTTCATATATCAGAAAGATAGTCTTTTTAACAGGAGTTTTATAGATCTTTGACCTTTAGAAAAACTCTTGCATATGAGAGCGCCTGGAGGTACCTACCAGCAAGGAGGCGCAGGTGAGACCCCGCCCACATAACTCCTCGGGCCGCCGGGCACTTTCCACTAGGGAAAGCAAGAGGGGTAGAAGGACCGGAATGCTCGGAAGCTCCCGAGAGCCCGTGCCCTTCTCCCCCGGGCTTGTATTTTGAGCCGAATGGTTTAGTTATCCCCGGGAACCAGGAGGTCGTCAGCAGGCCACTGCGGTGTCTGCACCTGCGTTGCTGGGAGCTAGGAAAGGGTGGGGCGCCCTCCGGGTGCTCACTTCTGATCTCAGGGAAGGGGTAGGGCTCACTTGGGATGCGCACCTGCTGTGCTGGGAGCTCGAGAAGGGGAGAAGCGCCCAGGGCGTGAACAACTGCGATCTTGGGAAGGAACAGGGCCCTCGGAGACGTCCAGCACCAGCTGCATCTCTCCGCCCGCGCCGCGCCGCGCCCCTCCCCAAACACCAGGTACCCTCCCTCGCAGCAGGGCTTTGTCCTGGCGTGAGCTCACCTGCAGTGCCATGCTGGCGGCAGCAGCTGACGGACCTCGGTGCACGGGTGGGATCCTGCTCCCTCTTCTGAAAGGCGCTCCTCGATCGCCGCTGGGTCTAGCTCCGCGGGGCACTGTGGCCCAGCCTCCTGATTCGTCCCCAGCCGCCCCAGGAGCACTAGGCTCCTCCCTCCTTCCCTGGGGCCCCAAGCACCTGCGCTCCCTAGCCTGCCGGGTCCTCGGTTGCTGCTCCTCCCGAGGAAAAGGCTGCAGTTGGTGTCTTTTCTCCTTTTTGTAAAGCAGAACCACCAAAATTCTAAGCATGTTCCGCAACCTTCTCCTAATTGCAGTGAAGCCGTAAACCTCACGCCGTTTGGGCATGACCTGACCCCAGGAGCGCGAGTCCGGTGCGCTCCAAGTCACCAGATGGCAGGTGCGTCTGAGGTTACACTATCTCCGAGGAAACAGAACCAGATTCCCTTAAATAGCGGCATGTTTGGGCAAAAGGTGACTGGGAGAAATGAAAACCGAAGTCCAGCGAGTTACTGATTTTGAACGTACAGCAATGCAAGCGGTGACAGAGAAGAAAGGTCTGGATGTGTTGTAGCCTATTTTCGCATGAAACTGCATTTTAAAAATATTTCCTACTTTTTCGTGTATAAAGTAAATCTCTCTCTTTTTTCATCCTTGAAAATATTTTCCTAGTGAGATCTATGAATTTTAAAGTAAAGGACTGAAAGCAAATGTTGGAAAATGAAGTACAAACAGGGAAGGTTTATCAAAGTCCTGGAGTACAAAGGCAGTTTAGATGCCCGCCTGCCCTGTGCGCTCAGCAGGAAGAGTCCTACTGGAAAATAACTGCAGGGAGGTCTGATATCAGTCTGGATCTTCAGCTGAACCATTTTGGCATTATACTCCTTATAAGAAACCAGGAGAGGAAGAGAGGGAGCCAATGGGCTCGGTTTTATTCTCCAAGTCGAGAATATTCTTTTTTAAAGAGTATTTTTATTGAGAAATCTTCACACATATGCAGTCTGTATATGGTATACAATCAGTGGCTCACAATATCATCACATAGTTGTGTATTCATCACCATGATCATTTTTAGAACACTCGCATCACTCCAGAAAAAGAAATAATAATAATAATAAAAAAAAACCTCATACATCCCATATCCTTGTCCCTCCCTCTCATTGACCACTAGTGTTTCAATCTACCGTTTCTTTTATCCTTTGTAAGAATCAAGCTAAGTTTGGAAGACAGGGAAAGGGGAGGGTCTCTGACGGAAGCCTAGAAGTGGCACCAAATCCTTAATGGCCAGGGTCATTAAAATGTAAAGTATAATCAGAGGGGGAACCTTCAGCTGGAAGTTCAAATTAATTAGACTATCTAGATAGGCTGCAACCTCTGGAGTATCCGGCAGCCCAGAAACAGGGGAGGGGGCTGCTAGCTAGGTGAAGGTATAACCATTGTGACATTCTGTTGTTTGGCATGCCAGCCACCATTTCATGTTCGGCCAGGTGCCTGCTTTTGCAGGCAACAATTTGTGAATAAATTATTTTCTTTGCTGCAATCGGATGAGTGCGTCCTATCCTTCAGGTACAGCATTCTTTCTGACATCCTTTATCTCCCTATTATTTCTTTATTTTTGTCCTTTTTAAAAAAAAATTCCTCTATCTGTACCCTGGATAAAAGGAGCATCAGACACAAGATTTTCACAATCACACAGTCACATTGCAAAACCTATATAGTTATACAATCGTCTTTAAGAATCATGGCTAGTAGAATACAGTTCAACAGTTTCAGGTACTTCCCTCCAGCCACTCCAATGCACCACAAACTAAAAAAGGATATTTATATAATGCATAAGAATAACCTCCAGGAATTCCTGATATTCTCACAAGCAGTAGGGAAAACCAAAACAATAGGCTGAGTCCTCAATCTTGGGTTTGTTCATATGAAACTTAACTCCGCAAAGGAGGGACTAAGCCTTCTTAAAATTAGGCCTAAGAGTCACCCCCAGAGAACCTCTTTTGCTGCTCAGATGTGGCCTCTCTCTCTCTCAGCCAACATGACAAACGAATTCACTGCCCTCCCCCTCTCTACATGGGACATGACTGCCAGGGGTGTGAACCTTCCTGGCAATGTGGGACAGAAATACTAGAGTGAGCTGAGACTCAGCATCAAGGGATTGAGAAAACCTTCTCGACCAAAAGGGGGAAGAGTGAAATGAGACAAAATAAAGTGTCAATGGCTGAGAGATTCCAAACAGAGTTGAGAGGTTATCTTGGAGGTTATTCTTACACATTATATATAGATATCACCTTTTTAGTTAAGGTGTAATAGAGAGTCTGAAGGAAGCTGCCTGAAAATGTGGAGAGGTTGGAGGGAACTGCCTGAAAATGTAGAGCTGTGTTCCAGTAGCCATGTTTCTTGAAGATAATTGAATAATGATATAGCTTTCGCAATGTGACTGGGTGATTGTGAAAACCTTGTGTCTGATGCTCCTTTTATCTACTTTATTGACAGAGGAGTAAAACATATGGATTAAAAATAAATAAATAATAGGGAGAACAAATGTTAAAAACAAAGAATAACCTCCAGGATAAGCTCTCAACTCTGTTTGAAATCTCTCAGCCACTGGAAATTTATTTTGTCTCATTTAACTCTTCCCCCTTTTGGTCAAGAAGTCTTTCTCAGTCCCATGATGCAGGGTCCCAGCTCATCTTAGAAGTCCTGTCCCATGTTGCCAGGGAGATTTACACCCCTGGGAGTCATATCCCTCTTAGGGGGTGGGCAGTGAGTGGACCCACAGAATTGACTTAGGGAGAGAGGCTACATCTGAGCAATAAAAGGTTTCTCTAGGGGGTGACTGTTAGGCATAATTACAAGTAGGTTTAACTTCTCCTTTGCAAGAACAAGTTTAATAGGAGGGTACCCCAAGATTGAGGGCTCAGTCTATTGAATTGGTTGTCCCCACTGCTTATGAGAATATCAGAAATTCCCCAAATGGGGAAGTTGAACATTTTCTCCTTTCTCCCCAGTCCCCCAAGGGGACTTTGCAAACACTTTTTATTCTCTGCCCAAATTATTCTGGGATATATCAGGGCATCGCACTTACCTGTACAAAGCAACAATAGCTTACTCCCTATTCAATTTTCCATGTAATTATGTTGCGCAAATAAATTTTGCACCAAATAAACATCTCTTCCTTTGGTCTCACACAGAAGCTGAAGTTTTAAAATATGGACCATCAGGGGTGCAAGGGTAGTTCAGTGGTAGAATTCACACCTACCAGGAGACCTGGGTTTGATTTCCAGTCCATGCACTTCCTCCCACAGCCCCCACCCCCCACACAAAACAAGCAAAAAAAAAAAAAAAAAAAGAACCAAACAAAAATTCAACAAATTTGCTGCAATAATGGGCTACTCACAAGGAAAAATATTGAAATGTGATCCTGCCATACAGCATACTAAAATAAAATAAAAATAATAAAAAACAAATAAAATATGGACCATAACGTCCTTTACCCTGTATTCAGATTTACCTGAGTCCTATCCAGATCAGCTTCATTCATATTTCTAGTCAAAGTCTGATCACTTTTTCAACTTTTTGAACTATTGCTCTATGGCCTAATGCTGACTTTCATAGCTTCAGAGTTCTAATTCAGAGTCTCAGGTGTCACATACATGCCTGAAGTTTCAGGGAAAGATCAGGTTATGCACAATAGCTCAGTATCTCAGAATTTAGAAATAACAGTTACAACTCCTGAATATATGTGACTACTGTGAGAGCTTACAATCTAAGGCCCTTTACAGTAGGCCCCAACCTGATAGCCCATGTTCTTGACTTCAATTCTCTGAGTTTGTGTATTATAGTTAGTCCATATGTGTGAGGCATGATAATATTTGTCTTTTTGTTTCTGGCATTTCATTCAACAAATTGTGCTTAAGGTTCTATTCTAGTCTACTAGCTGCTGGAATGCAGTATACCAGGAATGAAATAGCTTTTTAAAAGGGGAATTTAATAATTTGCTAGTTTACAGTTCTAAAGCCAAGAAAATGTTCCACTTAAAACAAGTCTATAGAAATGCCCAATCAAAGGTATCCAAAGAAAGATATCTTGGTTCAAGAAGGGTTTCCCTCTCAAGTGAGAAGGCACATGGCAAACACAGTCAGGGCTTCTCTCTCAGCTGGAAGGGCACATGGCGAACATGGCATCATCTGCTAGCTTTCTCTCCTGGCTTCCGGTTTCATGAAGCTCCCTGGGAGGCATTTTCCTTCTTCATCTCCAAAGGTCGCTGGCTTGTGGATTCTCTGTTTGTGGTGCTGCAGCATTCTTTGCTCTCTCTGAATCTCCTCTCCCATTCTCCAAAATGTTTCATCTTTTATAGGACTTCAGAAACTAATCAAGACCCACCCAAATGGGTGGAGACATGTCCTCACCTAATCCAGTTTAACAACCACTCTTGATTAAATCACATCTCCAGGGAGATGATCTAATTACAGTTTCAGACATACAATACTGAATAGGAATTAGAAGAAACAGCTGTCTTTACAAAATGGGATTAGGATTAAAACATGACTTTTCTAGGGTACATACATCATCTCAAACCAGCACAGGTTTACTCATAAATTGTATGCCTCACAACTTCATTCCTTTTTTCAGCAGCTCAGAAGTCTATTGTATGTATGCACCACAGTTCCCCCTTCCTTTCTTCAACTGTTGTACCCTTAGGCCACCCCCATCCATTGTGAATTGTGAACACTGTTGCCATAAACACCAATGTGCAAATGTCCATTCCTGTCCTCACTTTCAGTTTCTCCAGGTATATACCTACAACAGGGTTGCAGGATCGTATGGCCACCCCACCCCCAGCCTCCAGTGGAACCACCACACTGCCCTCCAGAGAGTTTGCACCTCTCAGAGGCCCTACTTTGCTAGTTTGAAAGTATTATGTACCCCTGAAAAGCCATGTTTTAATCCTGATCCAATCTTATGGGAGCAGCCTTTTCTTTTAATCCTAATTCAACATCGCAGATCAGAAACTTTTGAGTAGATTATCTCCACTGCGACACGACACACCCAATTGTGGGTGTGACCTTTGATTAGACTCCACCCATTCCAGGTGGGGCTTGATTACTGGAATCCTTTAAAAGAGGAAACATTTTGGAGAGAGAGTAAAAAACAATAGAGCCTACAGAAATGAGAGAAGCCTCAGAGTTGACAGAAACTTCACAGCAGAGCTGACACAGATGCGGATGCATGAAGAACAGAGGCAAGGATGTTTAGAGATGCTTGGAGCCCAGAAGACATTGCCATGAGGTGTTAAGCAAGTCAGAACCTGGAGAGAGCCAAGGCAACCCACGAGATGAAAGCCAGCCCTGGAAAATTAAAGTGAGGAACATCCACAGGAACAGAGGCACTCAGCCCAGGAGCAAGGGACCAGCAGATGCCAGCCAGGTGACTACCCAGCTGACAGATGATCCTGACCCATTGGCCTTTCTAGAGTGAAAGTAACCTCTTGTTGGTGCCTTGATTTGGACACTTCTGCTTCCTTAGAACTGTAAACCTGTAACTTATTAAATTCCCCCTTTAAAAAGCACTTCCAGTTTTGGTATATTGCATTCTGGCAGCTTGCAAATTAGAACACCAACAAACAGTGAACAGGTACATCTGTTTTCCACATGTTTTTGAGCACTTGTTTCTCATGGTTCTTTTTTTCTATGCTGTAGGCCAGGGTCACATTTCATTCTTTATCCATGTGAGTATCCTGTTATTGCAGCACCATTTGTTGAATTTTTGTTTGTTTGTTTTTGGGAAGTTCATGGACCGGGAATCAGATGCAGGTCTCCTGCATGGCAGGTGAGTATTCTACCACTGAACTATCCTTGCACTCTCTGTTCATTTTTTTTTTTATTTTTTTTTATTTTTTATTTTTTTTATTAATTAAAAAAAATTAACTAACACAACAATAGAAATCAATCCATTCTACATATGCAATCAGTAATTCTTAATATCATCACATAGGTGTATGGTCATCATTTCTCAGTACATATGCATCGATTTAGAGAAAGAAATAGCACTACAACAGAAAAAGAAATAAAGTGATAACACAGAGAGAAAACACAAATAAAAATAAAAAGTACAAAAATATATAAGAGAAAACAAACAAACAAAAAAAAAACTATAGATCAGATGCAGCTTCATTCAGCGTTCCAAGATAATTACATTACAATTAGGCAGTATTGTGCTGACCATTTTTTTTTTTTTTTTAGACGTCATACCATTCTACATATGCAATCAGTAATTCTTAACATCATCACATAGATGCATGATCATCGTTTCTTAGTACATTTGCATCGGTTTAGAAGACCTAGCATTATAACAGAAAAAGATATAGAATGTTAATATAGAGAAAAAAATAAAAGTAATAATAATAAGAACAAAACAAACAAAACAAAACAAAACAAAAACCTATAGCTCGGATGCAGCTTCGTTCAGTATTTTAACATGATTACTTTACAATTAGGTATTATTGTACTGTCCATTTTTGAGTTTTTGTATCTAGTCCTATTGCACCGTCTGTATTCCATCAGCTCCGATTACCCATTATCTTACCCTGTTTCTAACTCCTGCTGAACTCTGTTACCAATGACATATTCCAAGTTTATTCTCGAGTGTCGATTCACATCATTGGGACCATACAGTATTTGTCTTTTAGCTTTTGGCTAGACTCACTCAGCATAATGTTTTCTAGGTCCATCCATGTTATTACATGCTTCATAAGTTTATCCTGTCTTAACGCTGCATAATATTCCATCGTACGTATATACCACAGTTTGTTTAGCCACTCGTCTGTTGATGGACATTTTGGCTGTTTCCATCTCTTTGCAATTGTAAATAACGCTGCTATAAACATTGGTGTGCAAATGTCTGTTTGAGTTTTTGCCCTTAATTCCTTTGAGTAGATTCCCAGCAATGGTATTGCTGGATCGTATGGCAATTCTATATTCAGCTTTTTGAGGAACCGCCAAACTGCTTTCCACAGTGGTTGCACCATTTGACATTCCCACCAACAGTGGATAAGTGTGCCTCTTTCTCCGCATCCTCTCCAGCACTTGTCATTTTCTGTTTTGTTGATAATGGCCATTCTGGTGGGTGTGAGATGATATCTCATTGTGGTTTTGATTTGCATTTCTCTAATGGCCAGGGACATTGAGCATCTCTTCATGTGCCTTTTGGCCATTTGTGTTTCCTCCTCTGAGAGGTGTCTATTCAAGTCTTTTTCCCATTTTGTAATTGGGTTGGCTATCTTTTTGTTGTTGAGTTGAACAATCTCATTATAAATTCTGGATACTAGACCTTTATCTGATATGTCGTTTCCAAATATTGATTCCCATTGTGTAGGCTGTCTTTCTACTTTCTTGATGAAGTTCTTTGATGCACAAAAGTGTTTAATTTTGAGGAGTTCCCATTTATTTATTTCCTTCTTCAGTGCTCTTGCTTTAGGTGTAAGGTCCATAAAACCGCCTCCAATTGTAAGATTCATAAGATATCTCCCTACATTTTCCTCTAACTGTTCTATGGTCTTAGACCTAATGTTTAGATCTTTGATCCATTTTGAGTTAACTTTTGTATAGGGTGTGAGATATGGGTCTTCTTTCATTCTTTTGCATATGGATATCCAGTTCTCTAGGCACCATTTATTGAAGAGACTGTTCTGTCCCAGGTGAGTTGGCTTGACTCCCTTATCAAAGATCAAATAACCATAGATGAGAGGGTCTATATCTGAGCACTCTATTCGATTCCATTGGTCGATATATCTATCTTTATGCCAATACCATGCTGTTTTGACCACTGTGGCTTCATAATATGCCTTAAAGTCTGGCAGCGCGAGACCTCCAGCTTCGTTTTTTTTCCTCAAGATGTTTTTAGCAATTCGGGGCACCCTGCCCTTCCAGATAAATTTGCTTATTGGTTTTTCTATTTCTGAAAAATAAGTTGTTGGGATTTTGATTGGTATTGCATTGAATCTGTAAATCAATTTAGGTAGGATTGACATCTTAACTATATTTAGTCTTCCAATCCATGAACACGGTATGCCCTTCCATCTGTTTAGGTCTTCTGTGATTTCTTTTAGCAGTTTTTTGTAGTTTTCTTTGTATAGGTCTTTTGTCTCTTTAGTTAAATTTATTCCTAGGTATTTTATTCTTTTAGTTGCAATTGTAAATGGGATTCGTTTCTTGATTTCCCCCTCCGCTTGTTCATTGCTAGTGTATAGAAATGCTACAGATTTTTGAATGTTGATCTTGTAACCTGCTACTTTGCTGTACTCATTTATTAGCTCTAGTAGTTTTGTTGTGGATTTTTCCGGGTTTTCGACGTATAGTATCATATCGTCTGCAAACAGTGATAATTTTACTTCTTCCTTTCCAATTTTGATGCCTTGTATTTCTTTTTCTTGTCTAATTGCTCTGGCTAGAACCTCCAACACAATGTTGAATAATAGTGGTGATAGTGGACATCCTTGTCTTGTTCCTGATCTTAGGGGGAACGTTTTCAATTTTTCCCCATTAAGGATGATATTAGCTGTGGGTTTTTCATATATTCCCTCTATCATTTTAAGGAAGTTCCCTTGTATTCCTATCCTTTGAAGTGTTTTCAACAGGAAAGGATGTTGAATCTTGTCAAATGCCTTCTCTGCATCAATTGAGATGATCATGTGATTTTTCTGCTTTAATTTGTTGATATGGTGTATTACATTAATTGATTTTCTTATGTTGAACCATCCTTGCATACCTGGGATGAATCCTACTTGGTCATGATGAATAATTCTTTTAATGTGTTGTTGGATATGATTTGCTAGAATTTTATTGAGGATTTTTGCATCAATATTCATTAGAGAGATCGGCCTGTAGTTTTCTTTTCTTGTAATATCTTTGCCTGGTTTTGGTATGAGGGTAATGTTGGCTTCATAGAATGAGTTAGGTAGTTTTCCCTCCACTTCGATTTTTTTGAAGAGTTTGAGGAGAGTTGGTACTAATTCTTTCTGGAATGTTTGATAGAATTCACATGTGAAGCCGTCTGGTCCTGGACTTTTCTTTTTAGGAAGCTTTTGAATGACTAATTCAATTTCTTTACTTGTGATTGGTTTGTTGAGGTCATCTATGTCTTCTTGAGTCAAAGTTGGTTGTTCATGTCTTTCCAGGAACCCGTCCATTTCCTCTAAATTGTTGTATCTATTAGCGTAAAGTTGTTCATAGTATCCTGTTATTACCTCCTTTATTTCTGTGAGGTCAGTAGTTATGTCTCCTCTTCCATTTATGATCTTATTTATTTGCATCCTCTCTCTTCTTCTTTTTGTCAATCTTGCTAAGGACCCATCAATCTTATTGATTTTCTCATAGAACCAACTTCTGGCCTTATTGATTTTCTCTATTGTTTTCATGTTTTCAATTTCATTTATTTGTGCTCTAATCTTTGTTATTTCTTTCCTTTTGCTTGCTTTGGGGTTAGCTTGCTGTTCTTTCTCCAGTTCTTCCAAATGGATAGTTAATTCCTGAATTTTTACCTTTTCTTCTTTTCTGATATAGGCATTTAGAGCAATAAATTTCCCTCTTAGCACTGCCTTTGCTGCGTCCCATAAGTTTTGATATGTTGTGTTTTCATTTTCATTCGCCTCGAGGTATTTGCTAATTTCTCTAGCAATTTCTTCTTTGACCCACTCGTTGTTTAGGAGTGTGTTGTTGAGCCTCCACGTATTTGTGAATTTTCTGGCACTCTGCCTATTATTGATTTCCAACATCATTCCTTTATGGTCCGAGAAAGTGTTGTGTAAGATTTCAATCTTTTTAAATTTGTTAAGACTTGCTTTGTGACCCAGCATATGGTCTATTTTTGAGAATGATCCATGGGCACTTGAGAAAAAGGTGTATCCTGCTGTTGTGGGATGTAATGTCCTATAAATGTCTATTAAGTCTAGTTCATTTATAGTAATATTCAGATTCTCTATTTCTTTGTTGATCTTCTGTCTAGATGTTCTGTCCCTTGATGAGAGTGGTGAGTTGAAGTCTCCAACTATTATAGTATATGAGTCTATTTCCCTTTTCAGTGTTTGCAGTGTATTCCTCACGTATTTTGGGGCATTCTGGTTCGGTGCGTAAATATTTATGATTGTTATGTCTTCTTGTTTAATTGTTCCTTTTATTAGTATATAGTGTCCTTCTTTGTCTCTTTTAACTGCTTTACATTTGAAGTCTAATTTGTTGGATATTAGTATAGCCACTCCTGCTCTTTTCTGGTTGTTATTTGCATGAAATATCTTTTCCCAACCTTTCACTTTCAACCTATGTTTATCTTTGGGTCTAAGATGTGTTTCCTGTAGACAGCATATCGAAGGATCCTGTTTTTTAATCCATTCTGCCAATCTATGTCTTTTGATTGGGGAATTCAGTCCATTGACATTTAGTGTTATTACTGTTTGGATAATATTTTCCTCTAACATTTTGCCTTTGTATTATATATATCATATCTGATTTTCCTTCTTTCTACACTCTTTTCCATATCTCTCTCTTCTGTCTTTTTGTATCTGACTCTAATGCTCCCTTTAGTATTTCTTGCAGAGCTGGTCTCTTGGTCACAAATTCTCTCAGTGACTTTTTGTCTGAGAATGTTTTAATTTCTCCCTCATTTTTGAAGGATAATTTTGCTGGATATAGGAGTCTTGGTTGGCAGTTTTTCTCTTTTAGTATTTTAAATATATCATCCCACTGTCTTCTAGCTTCCATGGTTTCTGCTGAGAAATCTACACATAGTCTTATTGGGTTTCCCTTGTATGTGATGGATTGTTTTTCTCTTGCTGCTTTCAAGATCCTCTCTTTCTCTTTGACCTCTGACATTCTAACTAGTAAGTGTCTTGGAGAACGCCTATTTGGGTCTAATCTCTTTGGGGTGCGCTGCACTTCTTGGATCTGTAATTTTAGGTCTTTCATAAGAGTTGGGAAATTTTCAGTGAAAATTTCTTCCATTAGTTTTTCTCCTCCTTTTCCCTTCTCTTCTCCTTCTGGGACACCCACAACACGTATATTTGTGCGGTTCATATTGTCCTTGAGTTCCCTGATACCCTGTTCAAATTTCTCCATTCTTTTCCCTATAGTTTCTGTTTCTTTTTGGAATTCAGATGTTCCATCCTCCAAATCACTAATTCTATCTTCTGTCTCTTTAAATCTATCATTGTAACTATCCATTATTTTTTCTATGTTTGCTACTTTATCCTTCACTTCCATAAGTTCTGCGATTTGTTTTTACAGTTTTTCTATTTCTTCTTTATGTTCAGCCCATGTCCTCTTCATGTCCTCCCTCAATTTATCGATTTCATTTTTGAAGAGGTTTTCCATTTCTGTTCGTATATTCAGGATTAGTTGTCTCAGCTCTTGTGTCTCATTTGAGCTATTGGTTTGTTCCTTTGACTGGGCCATATTCTCAATCTTTTGAGCGTGGACAGTTATCTTCTGCTGCTGGCGTCTGGGCATTTATTCAGATTTCTCTGGGTGTTGGACCCAGCAAGGTTGTAAGATTTTTCTGTGGAATCTCTGGGATCTGTTTTTCTTATCTTGCCCAGTACGTGGCGCACGTGGCACACGTTTGTCTCAAGTGTTTGGAATGGGTCTCCCCCAGTCACCGATCTCCGTGGCCTGGGGCTTTCGGATCCAAATCTCTCCGTTGGTTCAAGGGCCGCGCGTGGTGGGCGAGTCAGCTGCCGCGGCTTGAGGGGACCCTGTGGCTGGTTGCGGGCCGCAGCGGGCCTGGGGGATTCCCCACCGGACCAGGAAGCCTCCCGTGGGGGGGGGGGGGGCTTCCGCGGCTTGGATAGCCCTCCTATCTGAGACTCGTATCCGCGGACTCGAAGCAGAGACTCGAAGCCGCCCGCAAAAGAGGGGTGCCACTTGCCTCGGCTTGGGAAACTTGCTTCTCCAATACTCTCAGCCGGCCCGGAAAGGGGGGAGGGAGTAGCTTGGACCACCGCAGCTGCCGCTGATCGGGAGATCGCACGCCGCTCGGGGGTCTCACTGCAGCCGAGTCTCGCATTCAGTCCAGCCAGCCCAGACTTTGGATAGCCCTCTGATCCGGGACTCGTAGCCGCGGACTTAAAGCCGAGACTCGAAGCCGCCCGCAAAAGAAGGGCGCCGCCTGCCTCGGCTTGGGGAACTTACTTCTCCGATACTCTCAGCCGGCCCGGGAAGGAGGGAGGGATTAGCTCGGACCGCCGCAGCTGCGGCCGCTCGGGGGTCTCGCCGCAGCCAAGTCTCGCAATCAGACTTGCCAGCCCAGACTTTGGATAGCCCTCTGATCCGAGACTTGTAGTCGCGGACTCGAAGCCGCCCGCAAAAGTGTGGCGCCGGCCGCCTTGGCTGGGAAGCTTGTCTCTCCGAGTCTCTCAGCCAGCCCCGGAAGGAGGGAGGGATTAGCTCGGACCGCCGCAGCTGCGGCCGCTCGGGGGTCTCGCCGCAGCCAAGACTCAGAATCAGACTTGCCAGCCCAGACTTTGGATAGCCCTCTGATCCGAGACTTGTAGTCGCGGACTCGAAGCCGCCCGCAAAAGTGTGGCGCCGGCCGCCTTGGCTGGGAAGCTTGTCTCTCCGAGTCTCTCAGCCAGCCCCGGACGGAGGGAGGGATTAGCTCGGACCACCGCAGCTGTGGCCGCTCGGGGGTCTCGCCGCAGCCAAGACTTGGAATCAGACTTGCCAGCCCAGACTTTGGATAGCCCTCTGATCCGAGACTTGTAGTCGCGGACTCGAAGCCGCCCGCAAAAGTGTGGCGCCGGCCGCCTTGGCTGGGAAGCTTGTCTCTCCGAGTCTCTCAGCCAGCCCCGGAAGGAGGGAGGGATTAGCTCGGACCGCCGCAGCTGTGGCCGCTCGGGGGTCTCGCCGCAGCCAAGACTCGGAATCAGACTTGCCAGCCCAGACTTTGGATAGCCCTCTGATCCGAGACTTGTAGTCGCGGACTCGAAGCCGCCCGCAAAAGTGTGGCGCCGGCCGCCTTGGCTGGGAAGCTTGTCTCTCCGAGTCTCTCAGTCAGCCCCGGAAGGAGGGAGGGATTAACTTGGACCGCCGCAGCTGCGGTTGCTCGGGAAATCGCCCGCCGCTCGGGGATCTCACTCACCGCAGCTGAGTTTCGCAGTCAGACTAGCCAGCCCAGACTTGGTTACGCTGTGTGTCCATTCCCTGCTGTAGCCCTGGGAGTTGTTTTGTACTGTTTCTGTTCACCTATTAGTTGATTTGGTGTCGGAGGAACTAAGACGCATGTACCTTACTAAGACGCCATCTTGGATCTCCCTCTCTGTTCATTTTTAAACAGTTTTATTTGTATATCATACAGTAAATAGGCATACCTTTGCCACCATAATCTATATGAAGACATTTCCTTGTCTTCTGCAAAGAATCTATACTTCTCTCCCAACCCCCCCACCATTTGTTGACTTTCAATTGCTCTCCTTCATGCAAAAATGTTTTTATATTTGTACATTTAATCACCATAATTGTCCACTCTAGGCATTGCTAAGTTATACCATCTCTCTCTTTATTCTCTATCGTTCCTTCTGGTTTTGTACATGCCCCCAACCCTTACCCCTCAACCGTATTCACATTCAACTTCATTCAGTGTACTTATATTATTGTGCTACCATCAGATAGTATTGTGCTATCAATTTAGAATTTTTATAATCAGTTCTGTTGCACAATCAGTATTCCTTCAGTACCAAATGCCCAATCTCAACCCTATTTCTATCTCCTGATAACCAGCATTCTTAACTTTAACTCTCAAAACTCACTCAATGTTAGTTCATATTAGTGAAACCATACGGCATTTGTCCTTTTGTTTCTGGCTAATTTCACTCAGCATAATGTCCTCAAGGTTCAATCACGTTGTTAACTGCTTCATGGCTTTATTCTCTCTTACAACTGCATAATATTCCATTGTGTGTATATACCACAACTTGTTTAGTCCCTTATCCATTGATAGACCTTTGGACTGTTTCCATCTCTTGGCAATCACAAATAATGCTGCTATAAACATCGGTGTGAAAATGTTTGTTTGTGTCTTTGTCTTCAGATCTTCTGAATGTATTACTAGTAATGGGATTGCCGGATCATACAGCAATTCTATATTTAGCTTCCTGAGCAATCACCAAACTGTAAATATTCTTTTAAGAACTCTTTTCCAAGCATTTTTTTTCTTCCTGAGCTTCCTTTCTCTATTGGGAGCCAGAGCTAGGGCTGGTTGCCTTAAAGAGCAAGGAGGAGGAAGAGTCAAAGGAAATGCTTAAGTCCTTGGTGCAGCGATAATAACATATTAGGGACAGTGAAAACAAATCTGTTTAGAACCATTAGAGAGCAAGTCAATTTGGATAGAAAATGTTTTTTTTTTGTTTGTTTGTTTTTCACTATTTTATTAAATTTTGATTACAAACTACATATATACATATATATATGTAAACTTAAAAGCAAAAAGTACATTTATGAACCTACCACCCAGTTTAAGAAACAGAGCATTACCTTTACTTTTGAAGATACTCCTGGCCCTCCCAATTCTATTCCACCCTGTTCTCCACCTTCATTCACTCACTGGGTGCCTAATATGTTTTTATTGGATGGTCTGTATGTATCCTTTGCTCTTCCCTGTGAATTTTGGCATTTGTGCCTCAAGTTCTACAAAGAAAAATTTTCTTGTAATTTCACTGAAAGGCTGCATTATTTGGGAAGGGGGTGAAGAGAAATGATATCTTTATGATACAGAGTTTTACTACTCATGACTCCACTATATCCCTTTTTTTTCTAGTATGTCTTTTTAAAGTTATCTTACTTGATATCTATGGAAAAAATTTTCTAATTTTCCCTATTGAGGGAACTGCACACCTTTTTATTTCTAAGCAACTTTATAATTTTTTTAAATGGTGGTAACACATATAACATAAATTTTCCATTTTAACCATTTTCAATGTGTACAATTCAGTGACATTAATTAGATTCATAATGTTGTGTCACCATCATCATCATCTTCTATTACCAAGACTTTTTCATTGTCCAATATGAAACTCTGTACCATTAAGAAGAAGTAACTCCCCATTACCATCCCTTCCCCTTCTCACCCCCCCTTCCCACCTTGAAATCTCTAATCTACTTTTGGTCTTTATCTGAGTTTGGCATTAGAAGAATAGTGATCTTATAGAATGAGATTGGAAGTCTTCTTCTTCTTATTCTTATTATTATTATTGTTATTTTGCATGGGCAGGCACATGGGAATCAAACTCAGGTTTCCAGCATGACAGGTGAGAAGTTTGCCACTGAGCCACTGTCGCATCACCCTATCCTCTTTTATTTTGAGGGACAGTTTGAACAGAATCAATGTTAATTCTTTGAATGTTGATAAAATTCACCAGCAAAGTCATCTGGTCCTGGACTTTTCCTTGTTAGGGAGCTTTTGGTTACTGATTCAATCTCTTCACATTTGGGGGTGGGGGGGAGATGCATGGTCTGGGAATCGAACCCGGGTCTCCGGCATGGAAGGTGAGCATTTGACCACTGAACCACCCATGCACCCCTCTTTACTTTTTAGTGGTATGTTGACATTTTTTATATCTTCTTAAGTCAGTTTAGGTAATTTTTGTATTTGTAGGAATTTGCCCATTTCAACTAGGCTATCTAATTTGTTGGCATACAATTGCTCTTAGTATAATCTCTTATAACTCCTTTTTATTTCCGTAAGGTCTGTAGTAATGTCCCCATTTTCATTTCTAATTTATTTTGTGCATTCTTTTTTTTTTTTGTCAGTATAGCTAAATATTTGTCATTTTATTGATCTTTTCAAAGAACCAACTTCTGGTTTCATTGATTCTCTTCGCTGTTTTTCTAAACTCTGCTTCCTTTATCTTTTCTCTAATCTTTGCTATATCCTTCCTTCTGCTAACTTTGGGTTTAGTTTGCTCTGCTTTTTCTAGTTTCCCAAACTGTGAAGATAGGTTACTGATTGGAGATCCTTATTCTTTATAAATGAAGGTATTACCAGCTATAAAATTCCCTCTGAGCACTGTATACCCTGCATCCCATGAATTTTGGTATGTTACTCTTTTTCTTTATTAGAAAAATTGTGGGTTTACAGAACAATCATACATAAAATGCAGGATTCCCATGTACCACCCCACCATCAACACCTTGCATTGGTGTGGAATATTTGTTACAATTGATGACAGCACATTTTTATAATAGTACTGTTAATTAAAGTCCATGATTTAACTTACGGTTCACTGTGTAGTGTAGTTCCATGGAATTTTAAAATTTTTAAAAATTCCATCACTACATACACAATCTAACATTTCCCCTTTTAATCATATTCAGATATATAATTCAGTGCTATTAATTATATTCACAATGGTGTGCTATACTCACCACCATAAATTACCAAAATATTTCCATCATTCCAAAAAGGAAGTCTGTACATTTTAAGCCTGTGTTTCCTATTTCCTATCCCAATCCCTTCCCTGGTAACATGTATTCTAGATTCTGATTCTATGAGTTTTTTATTCTAATTATTTGTAATCAGTGAGATTGTACAATATTTGTCCTTTTGCATCTGGCTTATTTCACTTGATATAATGTCTTCAAGGTTCATCCATGTTGTCACAAGTATCAGGACTTCATTCCATTTTATGGCTGAATAATATTCCATTGTATGCAGATACCACATTTTATTTATCCACTCATCAGCTGATGGATACTTGGGTTGCTTCCATCTTTTGGCAATTGTGAATAATGCTGTTATGAACATTGGTGTGCAAATATCTGTTCCAGTCCCTGCTTTGGGTTTATAAGGAGTAGTGGGATTGCTGGTCATATTGTAGTTCTATACTCAGCTTTCTGAGGAACCTCTAAACTGTCTTCCACAGTGGCTACTCTATTTCACATTGCTACCAGCAATGAATGAGTGTTGCTGTTTCTCTTCATCCTCTCCAACATGAGTTATTTTCAGTTTTGTTTTTTTTTAAATAGGAGCCATTCTAATGACTGTGAAATGGCATCTTGTGGATTTGACTTGCATTTCTCTGATGACTAGTGATGATGATCATCTTTTTGTGTGCTTTCTGCCCATCTCTATATCTTCTTTGGAGAGATGTATGTTCAAGTCTTTTGCCTGTCGTTTTGGTTTACAAAAGCTGCCTGAATGTACTATACCAGAAATGGAATGGCTTTTAAAAAGGGAACGTATTAAGTTGCAAGTTTACAATTCTCATGCCATAGAACTCTTCAAACTGAGGTATCCAGAGAAAAAGATCTTCACTCCAGAGAAAGGCCAATGTCTGTAAAGCACCTGGTGGCTGCTGGTCCTTGTTCCTGGTTCCGTTTGCTACTCTGCTCAATTGATAACTTTTGCTGCTATTGTAAATTGAACCTTGATTTTTTTTTCACTTTTTTATCTATTTGTTACTGACATAGAGGAGGGAATTGAGTTTTGTATATTGAGTCCTCATTCAGCAACCTTGAAAAACTCTCTTTAAATTTTTCAGTAAATTATTTTGCGTTCTCTCTATAGTAAACACATAGTCTGTGCATAAGGATAATTTTATTTCCTCCTTTCCAAACCTGTAGTTTTTTTCTTTTGCCTCATTCTTCTGCACTCACTAGAACCTTTAGTATAATAACAAATAGAAGCAGATAGTGGAGACCTTTATTTTGTTTCTGAAGTGAAACTATTTCGTTGTTTCACCTTGAGGGTAAAATTTACTACAGTGGCTTGTTTTATTTTTTGTTTTCATGGATACATGTTCTACTACATTAAGTTGTCTCCTATTTGTAGCTTGTTAAGAATTTTTATCATGAACCAATGTTAGATTTCATTAAACTTTTTAATATGCCTATATTCAGATGGATATTTGATTTTTCTCTTTCAGTCTGTTAAAGGAGTGGCTTACATTGCTTATTTTCAATTGTTAAACCAACCCTGCAGGTCTGACTAATTAAGACAAAATATTTTAATATTAATACATTGCTGGATTCTGCTTGCTAATATTTTAGCCTTTCTTTTTGTATGAAATTAGTTCAAAATTTCTCTTTTGTAGATTGTCCTTTCTGGCATTTATTATCACTTTTATGCTAGTATATAGCACAAGCTGAAAAAGCATCCTTCCTCTTCTGTGTTCTGGAATTAGTTGTTGTAGGATAGAGATAATTACAAATAACAGAAGGTCAAACAACAGACCATGAAATTTGAGTGGATTTCCCCTTGTTGCCTCCCTCACTTTGAATCCCTGAGGTAACAGCCCACACAAAAGTACAAGGAAAGAGAGGTCACTTATCTCAACTATTTTCCAACTTGCAGCCAGAGTGAGTGTTCTAAAAAGTAAATATAATTGCATGATCCTCCTGCTTACACATTTCTATGGCATCCCAGTTCCTTTATGATAAACTTCAATAATTTATGGCATGAGAAGTGACGCCAGAGCCAGTGAAGCTCTCAGTAAATGTTATATAGGAAACAATTTATTCTTCCAAGGTTAGATTTTTAAGCATAGATTAATTTTTTTGCCCTATTTATATTCTTTTTTACTTTGTGACATTTCTGTGATGAGTTTAACCTTATCATTCCATTAGTCACTTACCAGAGTCTTGTTAGCTTTTCCCATTAATCTAAGAGGTTTAAAATTCTACATTAACTACTAGAATATAGTTATACACTTCTGATAGATGGTTTTGCATGATTAGTTCAATTAGCTTATGGTCTGATTGGTCTAAATATCCATCAGTGATGTATAGTCACACAAGAATGCAAGAAGGGTTGTCATTGTCAGATAAAAGACTCAAACTTGTGGTGTTTATAAGAAATGAAATGGTTAGTGCTTACAAGTATTCATTACAAACAAGTCTGTAGGGAGAAAGTCAAAACAAAGACTCAGTGCTTTCTAAGTATGGTTATAAAGTCAGTGATGTGATAGTGAGCTAATCATTATAGTGCTGGTGTGTATATTACAACTTTAGATGAATTAACAATTTTCTACAACAAATACCTTCTAATAAATATAATTTACTGAAACAACAAACAACTAATATAATTTCCCATAACAAAAAACTAAGCAAACACTGTGTGGAGATAAAGGGTTACATTTGACATCATTTTAAAGTCAAGAGTCTCACAGGGAATTCCAGCAACAAAATTAGCCAGGAAGATTTCACTGTAATAAATTTAGAAAAAAAAAAGTATATATCTAGCAGGAGGCACATTCACCCTAATTTGGCTTAATGTTTATATTTTTAGTCTTCAAAATAAAGGTCTTATAGATACTTTCCTGCTTCTAACCAACCTAAGCACATAGGGCAGCTCAGGGCTTTGTCTTCTCAAAGCACCCATCAACAAATTCCCATCCATTTTACATTCCTCATTAAGCAGGCTTGTGAGGTTTGTAGTCTTTGATTTCAATTGTAATATCTAACTGGGGTGAATTAAAGTACATAGAATTTATAATTTTGTTTCACTCTGCTCTTTAATAATATTGCTATATTGGACGTATTTTTTTTACATTGACAATGTCCACTTAACATATTCTGGGACTGAAATCCCTTAAACAAAATGTCCCCCTATTGGAGATAACATCACTTTTACATGTGGTTATATATGATGTAATAAGTGGTGCCGTGACAGGTAAATTGTAGCAGCTTTAGACTATGTATCATATGCAAATGGCATATATGTGAATGTGGGTTTGAAGAAGGAACATGTTCGTGTGCAGAGCTAAGTGTTCTGCATCCTCTTGTTAGACTAGTAGGGTGAGGTCTGGCCCAAGGTCCCTTTCATATAGGAGACCACAGATGAGCACTTCCTAACCCTGTCTGCCATTCAGTCACCTGGAAGGAAAACCACCAGCCAAAGCCTAATGCCTGATTCATACCACCAGAGGTTGATTTAATGGCTGTGAGCTGGTGCCCAAGCATCAGTTTTCATGAAGCCAGTTAGGATCTATTGTCTGAAATAAAAACTTTGCTCCCCTTCTCAGCTTAGTCTCTGAGTAATACATGTGGTTCTCCACCATTGTTCAGGTTCTGCTGACCTCTCCAATCTCATCTTTCACTGCTCCTTCCCCACTAATATGAACACTCACTACTTACTTACACTAATGGAACTACATTAAGTTCCTTTTTCTCCAGGTTTACAGATGGCTGCTAATCTGCAACTGGAATGCCCTTCCCCAACCTTTTAAACTGGTCAACTCCTTTTTTTAGACTCAATCTAGATGGCACTTCATCCAGGAGGCCTTTGGGACAAGAAGTATCTTTAGTCTGGTCTGCAAGATACTCCATGACCTGCCTTCTAGCCACCTGTCCTCTCTTCTCCAGTTCTAACCATTCTTTCAAAGGGCCTTGGTACAATGAGCCTCCTTGCTGTCCTAACAGGCCAACCAACACCCTGCCTTCTGGACTTTGCTCTGGAACATTCATCCTCCAATATCTACAGCACTCATTCCTTTATTTCCTCCAGGTCTTTGCTTAAATGACACCTTCTCAGTAAATTTTTCTTTTATCACTGCATCCCAGCTCCACCTTTCTCCCTTCCCTGTTTTTTTTCCCACAGCACTTATAATCATTTGACATACTATGTATTTTACTTTTTTTTATCATCTGTCTCACATAGTAGAACTTTGTTTTGTTCTCTGCTTAACCTCCAACACTTAGAATTCAATAAACACTGTATCTGTTATAAAAGGAAAACACAGGAAAGAAGGAAAGGAGGGAAATGGGCAGAAGGGGAAGGAAAGTAGGATGGAAGAAAAATGAATGCTTCCTTCCTTCTCATATATCCAGCATCTAGTATACTGCCTGATGCATAAAAGATGTTCAATAAATGTTGAATTAACAAATAGTTTTCTCTGTAGACCTAGGAACACATTCCTGAATGTTTTACAATCAGTTTTTTGTGCTCATTTTGCTTCAAAATAGTTCTGTGATAATCTAAGTTATATAAAGATCTATACTTAAATAATACTAAAATCGTAAGGCCTATTTATGTACTTCTAAGGCATATTCTGCACAGTTATTTACAGCCCATTTTATATAATGTAGTCACTTTATTTCCAGGATTGGTATTAGCGCTTTAGGATCTGTGGAAAATCTAAATGGTCAGCATCATGTTAAACCCCTTTCCTCAGAAAAGAACCTCCTGGTTGGCCTCTGATGATGTGGTTTAAGGCTTCTCCAGCTTCTCTGTTCTGACAGGGAACCAGTTTGCTAAGGCACTGGCCAGCTGACACCAAAGGCAAGGCTTGGCTGCAGGCAGACCCGAGGACTGGCAAAGCGGCCTGACCTGTGGGAGACTCCCACGAGGAGTCTCCTTGGTGTTAGTTAGAGAGTCTGGTGCTTTGCATCTTGCCTCTCTTCCCCTATGTGCAGCTATGCAGGCTTCTATGTAAGTCTACAAATGGCTTAGCTAAAGTTTAAAGTTGGTTCTTCAATGGCAGGGTGACCCACCACTCTTAACACCTGCCCCTGGCCTCTGGGACTAGGGACACTGTCCCATAAGGGAATATGTATGAGGATGCTGGCTCAGTGCTGACCTTGCTCTTATTGTATAAGAAACAAATTGTCTGCATATGGCAAAGCTCTTCTTCTACTCACCAGCCCTATCCATGAACGTGTGGCAGGCGAAACTAGCAGTTGCCACTGTGCTGCCACTGAGGAACTGTGTAACTGCATGACATGCCTCCCACTGACATTACCTTTATGGGGACAAGGGCTCTCTGGAGAGTTGTGCTGTCCCACCAAGCAGAACTTCCAATGGCACAGACACACAATTGTCTGTTCTCTGATTTTGCAATTAAGCATTTAAGTTTATTCTTTGTAATTGACTTAGAGCTAAAATAACTGTTGATTTAGTGATGTCATACACATTCAGCAGAAGTTGAATGCCATAGAGGGAAAGAAAACTGGTGGCTAAATCTCTTACATTCTTCTCTTGACAAATTTTCTCATTGGTGTTTTCATTTAATTCATAAAGGAACTGTGGTCAATGACAAAACTTATTACCCAGTATCTTAGATCTCTTTTTCATCATGACAAACATATAAATCTAATGATAGTCCAGTTCCTGAATTATAATAATAAAAAAAGTTTTATTATTTAGAGATGAAATTGAGGCTTTCCAGGGTAAAATAACCATGAATTACTATGAAAAAGTGAAAACTCATCATTCAGTACAGGAAACCAAATATGTGTCAAAGTGGGAATTTATTTTTTATTCATTTTATTTTTAAAGTTCACAAAGTACTGAGTTTATTTATTTATTATTTTTTGCATGGGCAGGCTCCGGGAATTGAACCCGGGTCTCTGGCATGGCTAGTGAGAACTCTGCCTGCTGAGCTACTGTGGCCTGCTCGTGAGTTTATTTTTATGAGTTTTTTAAAGTTTTTTTTATTGTGAAATATAACATATATTCAAAAAAGCAAAAAATTTCCAAGTGCATTTTAACAAGTAGTTATAGAACAGATTTTAAAGTTTGATATTGGTTACAGTTCCACAATTTTTCATTTTTTCTTCTAGCTGCTCCAAGACACAGGAGACCAAAAGAAATATCAATATAATGATTCAGCAGTCATACTCATTTGTTACATGCTATTTTCTCTGTTATACTCTTCCTTCTCTCTTTTTTTCCTTTTTTGTGAAAAATAATATATACACAAAAAAGCATTAAATTTCAAAGCACACCTCAACAATTAGTTATAGAACAGACTTCAGGGCTTGGTATGGGTTACAATTCCACAATTTTAGGTTTTTCATTCTGGCTGCTCCAAAACACTGGAGACTAAAAGAAATATCAGTATAATGATTCAGGAGTCATACTCATCTGTTAAATTCTATATTCTCTTTTATAACTCCACCTTCTCCTTTGATCTTTTAAAAAAATTTAAATTGATAATATATCAATTATACATGTATTACATATAATAATATAATAATATATATTATATTCACATTCCATGTTATCATCAAAAGTGTACAATCAATGGTTTACAATATCACCATATAGCTGTGCATTTATCACAATCAACTTTTTTTCTTTTTTGTGAAAAATAACATATATACAAAAAAGCAATAAATTTCAAAGCTCATCAAAACAATTAGCTATAGAGCAGATTTCAGAGTTTGGTATGGGTTACAATTCCACAATTTTAGGTTTTTACTTCTAGCTGCTCTAAGATTCTGGAGACTAAAAGAAATATCAATATAATGATTCAGTAATCATATTCATTTGTTAAACCCTACCTTCTCTGTATAAGTCTACCATTACCTTTTTTTCTTTTTTATTAATTTTTAAATTAAAAAATATATAACAACAAATGCAAACATTTTTAACTTATGATCATTCCATTCTATATATAATCAGTAATTCACAATATCATCACATAGTTGCATATTCATCATCATGATCATTTCTTAGAACATTTGCATCAATTCAGAAAAAGATATAAAAAGACAACAGAAAAAAATCATACATACCATATCCCTTACCCCTTCCTTTCATTGATCACTAGTATTTCAATCTAAATTTATTTTAACATTTGTTCCCTCTATTATTTATTTTTATTTCATATGTTTTACTCATCTGTTGCTAAGGTAGACAAAAGGGGCATCAGACACAAGGTTTTCATAATCACACAGTCACATTGTGAAAACTATATCATTATATAATCATCTTCAAGAAACATGGCTACTGGAACACACCTCTACATTTTCAGGTAGTTCCTTCCAGCCTCTCTATTACCTCTTGACTAACAAGTCCACCATCACCTTTGATCTTTCTCCCACTCCTAGGGTATGTGAGTTATGCCCATTCTAACTTCATGTTGGAAAGGGCTTTTGATAATATGGAATAGGGAGATGGAACTAGTTGATGCTCTGGAGAGGCTGGCCCCTCTGCATTTCAGGACTTATCTGGTCCAGGGACCCATTGGAGGTTGTAGGTTTCTGAAAAGTTACCCTAGTGCATGGAACCTTTGTAGAATCTTATATAATGCCCTAGGTGTTCTTTAGGATTGGCAGGAATGGTTTTGGTTGGGGGATTGCAAGTTATGATAGGCAGCAATTCTAACTGAAGCTTGTATAAGAGTGATCTAGCCTCTCGGCTCTATTTGAACTCTCTCAAAGTGGTAATTTGGAAACTATGTTTAAGAAACATGGAAAAATGTTAGGTAGAAAGAAAAACAGAATGTGAAATTTGATGTATATTACCTTAAGAATGAAAAATTGTGCATAAATGTTTTGAGGTGATTGGACATGGGGCAACTTTTTCTGTTTTTTGTGGTAATATTTATGCAAAACAAGTGGCATGAAATTATCTTTGAAATATAGTTGTTTACTTTAGTAAAATTCTTGAGGAAATGTTATTGCCAATCATGAGACAGATGACAAGTACTAAACTCATCAATACCATAGTGAATTTTTTTTCTTTTTGTTAGAGAAGCTTCAGGTTTACAGAACAATCATGCATACAATACAGAATTCCCATATACCACCTCACCATTAACACTATGCATTGGTATAGAACATTTGATACAATTGATGATAGCATACTTTATAGCTGTACTATTAATTAAAGTCCATGGTTTAACTTAGTGTTCATAGTTTGTGTAGTATAGTTCCATGTATTCTTTTTAAAATTTTTGTTGTGTTACCATATATACAATCTAATATTTCTCCTCTTAATCACATTAGATTTATATTTTAGTGCTATTATTATGGTCACAATATTGTGCTATCATCACCACCATCTATTAACATTTCCATCACTCCAAATAGGAACCCTGTATATTTTAAGCTTTAACTTTGCATTTCTTATCCCCACCCTGTCCCCTAGTACCCTATATTTTAGATTCTGACTCTGTGAGCTTGCTTATTATAATTAGTTCATATCAGTGAGATCATATTTGTCCTTTTGTGTCTGGCTTATTTTGTGCAACATTTGTCTTCAAGGTTCAACTATTGTTGTATGTATCAGAACTTCATTCTTTCCTACAGCTGAATAATATTCCTTTGTATGTAGATACCACATTTTATTTATCCATTAATCAGCTGATGAATACTTGAGTTGCTTTCATCTTTTAGCAATTGTGAATAATGTCACTATGAACATCGGTGTGCAAATATCTGTTCAAGTCCCTGCTTTCAATTCTTTTGGGTATATACTGAGTAGTGGGATTGCAGGTCATATGGTATTTCTATACTTAGCTTTCTGAGGAAACCCAAACCATTTTTCACAGCAGCTGCACCATTTTACATTACCACCAGCAATGAATGAGTGTTAATATTTCTCTGCATCCACCTTAACACTTGTGATTTTCTGTTTTTTAAATAGGAGCCATTCTAATGAGTGTGAAATGGTATCTCACTGTGGTTTTGATTCACATTTCCCTGATGGCTTATGATGTTGAGCATCTTTTCATGGGCATCTAGCTATTAGTATTTCTTTTTGGAGAGATATCTGTTCAAGTCTTTTGCCCATTTTAAAACTGGGTTATTTGATAAAACTCAACCTTTATCAAATATGCGGTTTCCAAATATTTTCTACCATTGTGTACATTGTCTTTTTACTTTCATGATAAAGTCCTTTGAGGAACATATGTTTTTTATTTTGATGAGGTCCCCTTTATCTATTTTTAAATTTCATTGCTTGGGCTTTGGGCATAAAATCTAAGAAACGTTGCCTAATCCAAGGTTCTGAAGATGCTTCCCTACATTCTCTTCTAGGAGTTTCATACTTCAACTCCTATATTGAGTGTTTGTTCCATTTTGAGTTGATTTTTGTCTACAATGTGATGTAGGAGTCCTCCATTTTTTGGCAAATGGGGATACAGTTTTCCTAGCACCATTTATTGAAGAGACTATTCTTAATTGAGTAGTCTGTACCCCCTTGTCAAAAATCAATTGGCCCTTCAAAGTCTGTTCTAGTTTGCAAGCTGCCAGAATGCAATATACTGGAAATAGAATGGCCTTTAAAAAGAATTTAATGAGTTGCTAGTTTACAGTTCTAAGACTGAGAAAATGTCCCAATTAAAACAAGTCTATAGAAATGTCCAATCAAAGGCATCCAGGGAAAGATATCTTGGTTCAAGAAGGTCAATGAAGTTCAAGGTTTCTCTCTCAAGTGGAAGGGGGCACATGGCGAACACAGTCAGAGTTTTTCTCTCATTTGGAAAGGCACATGGTGAACACGGTCAGGGTTCCTCTCTCATCTGAAGAGCACATGGTGAACACAGCATCGTCTGCTAGGTTCTTCTCCTGGCTTCCTGTTTCATGAAGCTCCCCAGGAGATGTTTTCCTTCTCCATCTCCAAAGGTCGCTGGCTCATGGACTCTCTGCTTCATGGTGCTGCAGCATTCTCTGCTCTCTCTGAATCTTTTCACTCTCCAGAATGTTTCCTCTTTTATAGGACTCCTGAAACTTCTCAAGACCCACCCAGTGGAGACATGTCGTCATCTAATCCAGCTTAACAACCACTCTTGATTAAATCACATCATCCAGAGAGATGATCTGATTATAGTTTCAAACATACAATATTGAATAGGGATTATTCTACCTTTATGAAATGGGATTTTGATTAGAGCATGGCTTTTCTAGGGGACATACATCCTTTCAAACCAGCACAAAGTCCCTTGAGGTAGAAAAAATATATAACTATTAAACTACCACCACAGAAACCCCTGATACTGTGTCAAACATTAGGGACACCCAAATCAATAGGCCAAACTCTTGATCTTGAGGCTTGCTCTTGTGAAGCTTATGTATGTAGCTGAGAAGCTTAGCCTACCTATAGGTATGCCTACGAGTTACTTCTGGAGGACCTCTTCTGTTGTGCAGATGTGGTCTTAACTCTCTCGAAGTCCAACCCTGCAAGTGAAATCGTTGGTTTCTCCCCTACGTGGGACCTGACATCCAGGGGTGAAAGTCTCTCTGGCAGCTTGGGAGATGACTCCCAGGGATGAGTCCAACCCTGGCACTGTAGGATCAACAATGCCATCCTGACCAAAGGAGGAAAAGAATTACAACTTATGAAGTATCAGTGGCTGAGAGAGTTCAAATAGAGTCGAGAGGCTACTCTGGAGGTCACTCTAATACAAGCTCAGTTAGACATTGCTATCTATCATAACTTTCCAAACCCCAACCAAAACCATTCCAGCCAATCCTAAAGAACAACTAGGATAATATACAAGATTCTACAAAGGATATTAATATTTCATTTAGTCTCCAGCATCTTAGAGCAGCTAGAAGTAAAAACCTAAAATTGCAGAATTGTAATCCATACCAAACTCTGAAATCTGTTCTACAACTAACTGGTCTGCTGTGCTTGGAAATTTATTGCTTTTTTGCATATATGTTATTTCTCACGAAAAAGAAAAAAAAGTTGATTGTGATGATTAAAACAAAACAAACAATTGGCCCTAAATGTGAGGGTTGATTTCTGAGCTCACAATTTGATTCCATTGGTCTACATTTCTATCCTTGTGCCAGTATCATGCTGTTTTGATTACTGTAGATTTGTAATAAGTTTTAAGACTAGAAAATGTGAGACTTCCAACTTCATTTTTCTTTTTCAAGAGAGCTTTAATTATCCAGGGCCCCTTACCCTTCCATATGATTAGTTTTTCCATTTCTGCAAAGAAGGTTGCTGGAATTTTGATTGGGATCACACTGCAATAATCTAAATTGCTCTGGGTAGTGTTGACATCTTAACATTTAGTCTTCTAATCCATGAACACAGAATGTTCTTCCAATTATTTAGGTCTTTTTAAGAACTTCTTTTAGCAATGTTTTGCAGTTTTCTGTGTACAACTCCTTTATACCCTTAGTTCAATTTGGATATTTGATTCTTTTAGTTATTATAGTAAATGGAATTATTTTCTTGATTTCTTCTTCTGATTGTTCATTTCTTGTGTATAGCAGCATTACTGATTTTTGGATGTTGCTCTCATACCCTGCCATTTTTCTGAATTCCTTTATTAGCTGTAAGAGTTTTGTTGTGGATTTTCCAGGATTTTCTGCATATAGGATCTTATCATCTGCAAACAGGGGAATTTTACTTCCTTTACAACTTCGATGCCTTTTATTTCTTTCTATTGCCTAATTGCTAGGACAAGAACCTCCAGTAAAATGTTAAATAACAGTGGTGACAGTAAGCATCATTTTCTTGTTCCTGATCCTGGAGTGAAAGCTTTCAGTCTTTCATCATAAATTAGGATGTAAGCTGTGGACCTTTCATATATGCCCTTTATCACTTTGAGGAAGTTTCCTTCTATTTCTAGTGTTTGTCATGAAGTGGTGATGTATTTTGTTAAATTCTTTATCTGCATCAATCTCATCATGGGATTTTCCTCCATTTTGTTAATGTGGGGTATTAATTGATTTCTTATCTCTATTTCATAAGATATATTCATCTGTAGTTTTCTTATGGTATCTTTATCGGCATTTGTATGAGAGTGATGGTGGCCTCAATGAATGAATTAGGGAGTGTTCCCTCCTCTTCAATTTTTTAGAAGAGTTTGTGCAGAATTGAAGTTAAGTCTTCATAAACTGTTTGGTAGAATTTCCTTTGAAGCCATCTGTTTCTGGGCTTTTCTTTGTTAGATGGATTATTCAATCTCTCTACTAACAATTGGTTTGTTGAGATCTATTTCTTCTACTCAGCGTAGTTAGTCTGGTATTTCTAAGAATTTGTCCATTTCATTTAGGTTATTAAATTTATTGGTGTACAGTTTTTCATAATATCCTCTTATAGTACTTATTTCACTGGGGTTGGTATAATGTCCCCTTTTTTCTTTTCTGATTTTCATTATTTGCATCCTTTCTCTTTTTTTTCTTTGTCAGTCAGTGTAACTAAAGGTTTTCAGTTGCTGATCTTTTCAAAGAACCAACTTTTGATTTGATTTTATTTTTTTCCATTTCATTTTATCACCACTCTAATCTTTTTTTTTTTTTTTTTTTAATTTTCTTTCTTCTGCTTACCTTGGGTTTAGTTTGCTTTAGTTTAGTCTTGAGGTTAGGTCTCTGATTTGGAGTCTTTCTTCTTTTTTTACTGTAAGGATTTAGAGCTATAAATTTTACCTCCCAGTACTGCCTTTGCTGCATGTTGTATTTTAATTATCATTGGCCTCAGGATATTTCTTAATTTTCCTTTTGATTTCCTCTTTAACCCAGTAGTTGTTTAAGAGTTTAAAAATGAAAACAAAACAAAAAAGATTATGTTGTATAATTCCTATGTTTGTGAATTTTTCCTTTCTTTCTGTTACTGATTTCTACCTTCATTCTGTTGTAATTGGAGAGTATACATTTTATAATGTCAATTTTTTTTTAATTTAGTGAGACTTGTGACTTAACATATGATCTACACTTGAGAATGATCCATGTGCACTTGAGAAAAAATGTGTTCTCTGTTTTTGTTGGGTGAAGTGTATTATGTATACCTGTAAGGACTAGTTGGTTTAGAGTGTAGTTTAAATTTGCATTTCCTTATTGATCTTTGGTCTAGATGTTCTATTATTGAGAGTGGTGTACTGAAGTCTCCCATTATTAAAGCTGAACTGACAATTTCTCCCTTCAGATCTGTATTTGCTTCATATATTTTTGGGCTCTGCTGTTATATTCATAGATATTTATAACTGTATATCTTCTTGTTGAATTATTCCATTCATCAGTATATAATGGTCATGTTTCTCCCTTGTAACTGTTTTTCACGTAGTCTATTTTATCTGAAATTAGTATAGCTCTCTTTTGGTTACTACTTACATGGCATCTGTTCATTTTCAACCTTGTAGCTTTGACTTTAAGATGAGTCCCTTATGTGGGAGACCCAGGTTTGTTTCCCAGCCCATGCGCTGCCCCCCACCTCCACCCTCCCAAAAAAGATGAATCTCTCACAGGCAGCATATAGTTGGGTCGTGCTTTTTAGTCCAGCCTCCCTACATTTTGACTGAGAGTTTAATCTATTTCCATTTAAAGTCACTACTGATAATACAGAACCTCCTTCTGCCATTTTGCTGTTTAGTTTTTTATATGTATTATATACCCTTTTTGTCTCTCACTTCTGTAAATGCCTACTTTTATATTTATTTGACTTTTGTGCATTAACACATTTCTATTTGGATATATATATATATATATCAGTTTTCCTTGTGGTTAACAGGGGTTCAAATTTAACATCCTAAACACATAGCATTCATATTTGGTTTGAAACAAGTTTAACTTCAATTACATGCATAAGTACTTTTCCTATACCCCTTGTCCCCTCACTTTTATTTTTGCATTTGATACCACTTAATTGTGTAATTTATGTCCCAAACCATAGATTTATCATTACTTTTTATGCATTTGCATTTTAGCTCCTGTAGGAGGTTAGAAATGGAGTTACATACCAAACAATACAGTACAATAATGCTGGCAATTATAATTACCCAATGGTTATTTTACCTTAGGTCTTCATTTCTTTCTGCTATTTTGAACCACCATCTAGTGCCCTTTCCTTTCAGTCTGATGAATTCCTTTTAGCATTGCTTGTAGTGCAGGTCTGGTAGTGATGAACTCCCTCAGCTTTTGTTTACCTGAGAATGTTATAATCGCCCCCATATTTTTTAAAGAAAGCCTCACCAAGTATATAATTCTTTTTTTTTTCTTTTTTTAAATTTTTTTATTGATAAAAATCTTCATACACATACTTGCTGTACATGATGTACAATCAATCAGTGGTTCACATTATCATCACTGTTGTATATTCATCATCATAATCATTTTTTAGAACATTTGCATCACTCCAGAAAAAGAAATAAAAAGAAAAAAGCTCATGCATACCATACATCTTACCCCTTCCTCTCATTGACCAACTATATGTTTCCATCTACCCAATTTATTTTTATCTTACCCTTTTCCCCCCCTTATTATTTATTTCTATTCCTATTTTTTATTTATCTGTCCTTATCCTGTATATAAGGAGCATCAGACACAAGGTTCTCACAATTTCACAGTCACATTGTAAATGTTACATCTTTATACAACGTCTTCAAGAATCCGGGGTACTGGAACACAACTCTACAATTTCAGGTTACTTCTCTCTAGCCCCTCCAATACACCATAAACTAGAAAGGGATATCTATATGATGCATAAGAATAACCTCCAGGATAACTTCTTGACTCTGAAATCTCTCAGGCACTGGAACTTTATTTTGCCTCATTTTTCTCTTCCCCCTTTTGGTCAAGAAGGCTTTCTCAATCTCTTGATGCGAGGTCCTGGGATAAGCCTTCTGTCTCACATTGCCAGGAAGATTTACACCCCTGGGAGTCATATCTTAGGCAGGAGGGAAGGCAGTGAGTTCACATGCTGAGTTGGCTTAGAGTGAGGGGCCACATCTCAGCAGCAACAGAGGTTCTCTGGGGGTGACTCTTAGGCATAATTTTAAGTAGGCCTAGTCTATCCTTTGCAGGAATAAGTTTTTTAGGGACGAACCCCAAGATCGAGGGCTCGGCCTATTGATTTGGTTGTCCCCACTGCTTGCCAGAAGGGGTTGTGGGAGCTCAGGCAAAGCAGACACTGACTGTAACCCGGCTTTACAGAACCCGGGCTCCCTTGAGGCTGATGTCTTTAGGTTCTACCCCCTTTATCACACTTCCTCATTGACATCTGTTGACTACCCAGTCAGTTCTCCCCATTACAGAAGATTCTACACTGGTCACAGACTTCCTCTCCACCCACACCCTGCCATCCTGCTGAGATACTTAGCTGCCACCTGATGAGCCATTCTTTTAATTATCTAGCCTTATCCCCTCTTTTCACTTCCTCTCTGTTGACCTTCATCCCCTCCCATGACCACTCCTTAAACTTAGTCACTACCTGGAAGTGTAGCTTAGGGAGTGAACATTTATTGGGCACTTACATCACATGCCAGGTACTGTGTCAAATGTTTTACATGTGTTTACCCATCACACAAACCTGCAAGGCTGGTACTGGTATCCTCATTTTACAGATGATGATGCACCCTCTCAGGAAGGTGAAGTCTCCTGCCTGGCTGACACAGTTAGTAAAGTGGTTAGAGTTGGGGTTCTGACACAGGACTTTGTGAGTCCCAGAGTTAAAATCCCTGGCTTTAACCACAACACAGAGCTGTCGTCTGCATTTGGAATCCATTGTCCTGCCCTCTGATCTCAGCACCCACCTTCCAAGTCTGGCAGGCTGTCACCTGTAGCATCGACTCATAAAGGACTCCACGCCCTTGATCCCTCTGTTTGCTGCCAACCTGCCAGACCCCTCCTAGTTTCTCTCCCTTCCATGCCCAGCCAGAGCCTCCCATTGAACTGTCTGATCTCTCTTCCTCTGGCTCTCTGTCAGAGTTCCAGCAGGAAATGGAAGGGATCATAGTTGGGATTATAGGATAATTTATTGAAGAGGCTATTCCTAGAGGTACAGGCAGGGTTGGGGGATCTGGCAGGGGAGGTTAAGGCGGCAGGAAGCTGTGACCCCCGTTAAGCCCAGTGAGAGCCATGGAACAAGCCTGTGAGGGGCTGGAGTTGTAGAGGGACACGGCCACTGCCAGAGCCAAGGTACTGAGACAAGCTGGGAACAGGAGGAGGGATATCCAGAACACTTTCTTCACTCCCTCTCTAGTGTCCTGCTGGTCCCTCTCTAGTGTCCTGCTGGTGCCTGCCTCAGGGTGAAGTTTTAGAAGTTGGAGGGCAAGGGAGCCCTGCAGTGCTGTCTGTGTAGGTCAGCTCTCCGATGCCCATTCTGTATGGATGCAGAGGGTGGAGGGAGGATCAGGAAGGGCAAGTGGAAAATGACCAGCACACGCTCTTGATCCCTGCTGCCCCTCGCTTTCTGCCTCGTCTACCTGTATATTCCTAACTCTGGTCCAGGTGGCTGAGCTCAGCTCAGAGAAAAATAGTGGGGAAGTGCAGCAGAGGGATGCCACTTCATCTTCCTGGTTAACCCCTCTCCCTGAGTATTCCCCTAGCCCTACTTCTTTTTTTTTTTGGTGGTATTTCCTTTTTTTTTTTTTTTTCCCTTTTTTTTTTATTAATTAAAAAAAGAATTAACAAAACAATTAGAAATCATTCCAATCTACATGTACAATCAGTAATTCTTAATAACATCACATAGTTGCATATTCATCATTTCTTAGTACATTTGCATCGATTTAGAAAAAGAAATAAAAAGACAACAGAATAAGAATTAAAACAATAATAGAAAGAAAAAAAAACAAAAACAAAAACAAAAACAAAAAACCTATACCTCACATGCAGCTTCATTCAGTGTTTTAACATAATTGCATTACAATTGGGTAGTATTGTGCTGTCCATTTCCGTGTTTTTATATCCAGTCCCGTTGTACAGTCTGTATCCCTTCAGCTCCAATTATCCCTTCTCTCTCTTTTTTTTTTTTAATTAACGGAAAAAAGAAATTAACCCAACATTTAGAGATCATACCATTCTACATATGCAATCATTAATTCTTAACATCATCACATAGATGCATGATCATCATTTCTTAGTACATATGCATTGGTTTAGAAGAACTAGCAACATAACTGAAAAAGATATAGAATGTTAATATAGAGAAAAAAATAAAAGTAATAATAGTAAAATCAAACAAAACAAAACAAAACAAAACAAAAACCTATAGCTCAGATGCAGCTTCATTCAGTGTTTTAACATGATTACTTTACAATTAGGTATTATTGTGCTGTCCATTTTTGAGTTTTTGTATCTAGTCCTGTTACACCGTCTGTATCCCTTCAACTCCAATTGGCCATTATCTTACCCTGTTTCTACCTCCTGCTGGACTCTGTTACCAATGACATATTCCAAATTTATTCTCGAATGTCTGTTCACATCAGTGGGACCATACAGTATTTGTCCTTTAGTTTTTGGCTAGACTCACTCAGCATAATGTTCTCTAGGTCCATCCATGTTATTACATGCTTCATAAGTTTATCCTGTCTTAAAGCTGCATAGTATTCCATCATATGTATATACCACAGTTTGTTTAGCCACTCTTCTGTTGATGGAGATTTCGGCTGTTTCCATCTCTTTGCAATTGTAAATAACGCTGCTATAAACATTGGTGTGCAAATGTCCGTTTGTGTCTTTGCCCTTAAGTCCTTTGAGTATATTCCCAGCAATGGTATTGCTGGGTCGTATGGCAATTCTATATTCAGCTTTTTGAGGAACCGCCAAACTGCCTTCCACAGTGGTTGTACCATTTGACATTCCCACCAACAGTGGATAAGTGTGCCTCTTTCTCCGCATCCTCTCCAGCACTTGTCATTTTCTGTTTTGTTGATAATGGCCATTCTGGTGGGTGTGAGATGATATCTCATTGTGGTTTTGATTTGCATTTCTCTAATGGCCAGGGACATTGAGCATCTCTTCATGTGCCTTTGGCCATTTGTATTTCCTCTTCTGGTAGGAGTCTGTTCAAGTCTTTTTCCCATTTTGTAATTGGGTTGGCTGTCTTTTTGTTCTTGAGTTGGACAATCTCTTTATAAATTCTGGATACTAGACCTTTATCTGATATGTCATTTCCAAATATTGTCTCTCATTGTGTAGGCTGTCTTTCTACTTTCTTGATGAAGTTCTTTGATGCACAAAAGTGTTTAATTTTGAGGAGCTCCCATTTATTTATTTCCTTCTTCAGTGCTCTTGCTTTAGGTTTAAGGTCCATAAAACCGCCTCCAATTGTAAGTTTCATAAGATATCTCCCTACATTTTCCTCTAACTGTTTTATGGTCTTAGACCTAATGTTTAGATCTTTGATCCATTTTGAGTTAACTTTTGTATAGGGTGTGAGAGATGGGTCTTCTTTCATTCTTTTGCATATGGATATCCAGCTCTCTAGGCACCATTTATTGAAGAGACTGCTCTGTCCCAGGTGAGTTGGCTTGACTGCCTTATCAAAGATCAAATGTCCATAGATGAGAGGGTCTATATTTGAGCACTCTATTCGATTCCATTGGTCGATATATCTATCTTTATGCCAATACCATGCTGTTTTGACCACTGTGGCTTCATAATATGCCTTAAAGTCAGGCAGCGCGAGACCTCCAGCTTTTTTTTTTTCCTCAAGATGTTTTTAGCAATTCGGGGCACCCTGCCCTTCCAGATAAATTTGCTTATTGGTTTTTCTATTTCTGAAAAATAAGTTGTTGGGATTTTGATTGGTATTGCATTGAATCTGTAAATCAATTTAGGTAGGATTGACATCTTAACTATATTTAGTCTTCCAATCCATGAACACGGTATGCCCTTCCATCTATTTAGGTCTTCTGTGATTTCTTTTAGCAGTTTTTTGTAGTTTTCTTTATATAGGTTTTTTGTCTCTTTAGTTAAATTTATTCCTAGGTATTTTATTCTTTTAGTTGCAATTGTAAATGGGATTCGTTTCTTGATTTCCCCCTGAGCTTGTTCATTACTAGTGTATAGAAATGCTACAGATTTTTGAATGTTGATCTTGTAACCTGCTACTTTGCTGTACTCATTTATTAGCTCTAGTAGTTTTGTTGTGGATTTTTCCGGGTTTTCGACGTATAGTATCATATCATCTGCAAACAGTGATAGTTTTACTTCTTCCTTTCCAATTGTGATGCCTTGTATTTCTTTTTCTTGTCTAATTGCTCTGGCTAGAACCTCCAACACAATGTTGAATAATAGTGGTGATAGTGGACATCCTTGTCTTGTTCCTGATCTTAGGGGGAAAGTTTTCAATTTTTCCCCATTGAGGATGATATTAGCTGTGGGTTTTTCATATATTCCCTCTATCATTTTAAGGAAGTTCCCTTGTATTCCTATCTTTTGAAGTGTTTTCAACAGGAAAGGATGTTGAATCTTGTCGAATGCCTTCTCTGCATCAATTGAGATGATCATGTGGTTTTTCTGCTTTGATTTGTTGATATGGTGTATTACATTAATTGATTTTCTTATGTTGAACCATCCTTGCATACCTGGGATGAATCCTACTTGGTCACAATGTATAATTCTTTCAATGTGTTGTTGGATACGATTTGCTAGAATTTTATTGAGGATTTTTGCATCTGTATTCATTAGAGAGATTGGTCTGTAGTTTTCTTTTTTTTGTAATATCTTTGCCTGGTTTTGGTATGAGGGTGATGTTGGATTCATAGAATGAATTAGGCAGTTTTCCCTCCACTTCGATTTTTTTGAAGAGTTTGAGGAGAATTGGTACTAATTCTTTCTGGAACGTTTGGTAGAATTCACATGTGAAGCCATCTGGTCCTGGACTTTTCTTTTTAGGAAGCTTTTGAATGACTAATTCAATTTCTTTACTTGTGATTGGTTTGTTGAGGTCATCTATGTCTTCTTGAGTCAAAGTTGGTTGTTCATGTCTTTCCAGGAACCCGTCCATTTCATCTAAATTGTTGTATTTATTAGCGTAAAGTTGTTCATAGTATCCTGTTATTACCTCCTTTATTTCTGTGAGGTCAGTAGTTATGTCTCCTCTTCCATTTCTGATCTTATTTATTTGCATCCTCTCTCTTCTTCTTTTTGTCAATCTTGATAGGGGCCCATCAATCTTATTGATTTTCTCATAGAACCAACTTCTGGTCTTATTGATTTTCTCTACTGTTTTCATATTTTCAATTTCATTTATTTCTGGTCTGATCTTTGTTATTTCTTTCCTTTTGTTTGCTTTGGGATTAGTTTGCTGTTCTTTCTCCAGTTCTTCCAATTGAACAGTTAATTCCTGCATTTTTGCCTTTTCTTCTTTTCTGATATAGGCATTTAGGGCAATAAATTTCCCTCTTAGCACTGCCTTTGCTGCATCCCATAAGTTTTGATATGTTGTGTTTTCATTTTCATTTGCCTCGAGGTATTTACTAATTTCTCTTGCAATTTCTTCTTTGACCCACTCGTTGTTTAAGAGTGTGTTGTTGAGCCTCCAGGTATTTGTGAATTTTCTGGCATTCTGCCTATTATTGATTTCCAACTTCATTCCTTTATGATCCGAGAAAGTGTTGTGTATGATTTCAATCTTTTTAAATTTGTTAAGACTTGCTTTGTGACCCAGCATATGGTCTATCTTTGAGAATGATCCATGAGCACTTGAGAAAAAGGTGTATCCTGCTGTTGTGGGATGTAATGTCCTATAAATGTCTGTTAAGTCTAGCTCCTTTATAGTAATATTTAGATTCTCTATTTCTTTATTGATCCTCTGTCTAGATGTTCTGTCCATTGATGAGAGTGGGGAATTGAAGTCTCCAACTATTTTGGTATTTGTGTCTATTTCCCTTTTCAGTGTTTGCAGTGTATTCCTCACGTATTTTGGGGCATTCTGATTCGGTGCATAAATATTTATGATTGTTATGTCTTCTTGTTGAATTGTTCCTTTTATTAGTATATAGTGTCCTTCTTTGTCTCTTTTAACTGTTTTACATTTGAAGTCTAACTTGTTGGATATTAGTATAGCCACTCCTGCTATTTTCTGGTTGTTATTTGCATGAAATATCTTTTCCCAACCTTTCACTTTCAACCTAAGTTTATCTTTGGGTCTAAGATGTGTTTCCTGTAGACAGCATATAGAAGGATCCTGTTTTTTAATCCATTCTGCCAATCTATGTCTTTTGATTGGGGAATTCAGTCCATTAACATTTAGTGTTATTACTGTTTGGATAATATTTTCCTCTGCCATTTTGCCTTTTGTATTATATATTTCATATCTGACTTTCCTTCTTTCTACACTCTTCTCCATCCCTCTCTCTTCTGTCTTTTCGGTTCTGACTCTAGTGCTCCCTTTAGTATTTCTTGCAGAGCTGGTCTCTTGGTCACAAATTCTCTCAGTGACTTTTTGTCTGAGAATGTTTTAATTTCTCCCTCATTTTTGAAGGACAATTTTGCTGGATATAGGAGTCTTGGTTGGCAGTTTTTCTCTTTTAGTAATTTAAATATATCATCCCACTGTCTTCTAGCTTTCATGGTTTCTGCTGAGAAATCTACACATAGTCTTATTGGGTTTCCCTTGTATGTGATGGATTGTTTTTCTCTTGCTGCTTTCAAGATCCTCTCTTTCTCTTTGACCTCTGACATTCTAACTAGTAAGTGTCTTGGAGAACACCTATTTGGGTCTAATCTGTTTGGGGTGCGCTGCACTTCTTGGATCTGTAATTTTAGGTCTTTCATAAGAGTTGGGAAATTTTCAGTGAAAATTTCTTCCATTAGTTTTTCTCCTCCTTTTCCCTTCTCTTCTCCTTCTGGGACACCCACAACATGTATATTTGTGCGGTTCATATTGTCCTTGAGTTCCCTGATACCCTGTTCAAATTTTTCCATTCTTTTCCCGATAGTTTCTGTTTCTTTTTGGAATTCAGATGTTCCATCCTCCAAATCACTAATTCTATCTTCTGTCTCTTTGAATCTATCATTGTAGGTATCCATTGTTTTTTCTATCTTTTCTACTTTGTCCTTCACTTCCATAAGTTCTGTGATTTGTTTTTTCAGTTTTTCTATTTCTTATTTATGTTCAGCCCATGTCTTCTTCATGTCCTCCCTCAATTTATCGATTTCGTTTTTGACGAGGTTTTCCATTTCTGTTCGTATATTTAGCATTAGTTGTCTCAGCTCCTGTATCTCATTTGAACTATTGGTTTGTTCCTTTGACTGGGCCATATTTTCAATTATTTGAGCGTGATCCGTTATCTTCTGTTGGCGTCTGCGCATTTAGACAGATTTCCCTGGGTATTGGATCCAAAAGTTTGGAAGATTTTTCTGTGAAATCTCTGGGTTCTGTTTTTCTTATTCTGCCCAGTAGGTGGCGCTCGTGGCACACGTTTGTCTGCGGGTCCCACCAGTAAAAGGTGCTGTGGGACCTTAAACTTTGGAAACCTCTCGCCGTCCGGGGGGTTCGCTAGCCGAAGCGGCTTGAGCCGGCCCAGGGTCCGAACGCAGGGAGGGTTGCTGGTCGCCGCAGCCCGGGAAAGAGCCCCTCCGAATTTCCTAGTCGGCCCTGGGTGACAAGCGTGGCGGGAGGGCGCCAGCGGCAGCGGCCCGCCCGAGAGAGTGCACGTTCCCCGGGAGTCACAGGTTTGGAAGGGGCCTCCCCACCCGTCACCGTTCTCCGCGGCCTGAGGATTTCCGATCCAATTCTCTCAGTTGGTCCAGGGGGCTGCGCGTGGTGTGGGCGCCAGCCGCCTTGGTTTCAGGGGACTGCCTCTCCAATTCTCCCAGCCGGCCTGGGAAGGGGGAAGGGAGTAACTCCGGCCGCTTGCCGCCCCGCCCGGTGAGGCCCGCGCGCCTCGGCAATCTCACCCGAGCGGCTTCTCTCAGCCAGCCAGCCATTCCAGGATGGGGTACGCTGTCTTTTTTATCTCTGTTGTGGCTTTGGGCGCTTTCTGTATCGTTTCTACTCCCCTAGTAGCTGTCCTGGAGAAGAAACTAAGATCCGCGCGTCTTACTAAGTTGCCATCTTCCAGGAAGTCTAAGTATATAATTCTTGACAAGGCAGTTGTTTTCTTTCTGCTCTTTAAGTTTTTAAACCTACTGCCTTGTTGCCTCCATATTTTCTGGTGAGAAAAGTATATTCAATATAATTGGGACTCCCTGTACATAATATGTTGCTTTTCTCTTGTAGCTTTTAGAACTCTCTCCTCCTTTGTTTTCAATTCAGTGGTCAATATATGATGGTGATTTTTTTCTTCAGGTTTATCCTGCTTGGTGATCTCTGGACTTTTCAGATGTGCTAAGTTTGGGAAGTTCTCTGTCATTATTTCTTTGAATATTCCTTCTGCTCCTTTCTTTCTTCTTCTGGGAGATATATTGCATTTATTGCATAATGCATGTATTGGTGCGCTTAATGGTGTCCCAGAAGTTTCTCAGACTATTTTCACTTTTAATAATTCATTTTTCTTTCTGATCCTCAGTCTGATCATTTCAAGTTCTTTTCTCTGAGTTCACCAATTCCTTCTTCTGTCAGCTCCAAACAGCTCTTGAAACCCTACTGGACATTTTTCATTTCAGTTATTGTGGTCTCAATTCCAGTAGTTCTGTCTGGCTCTTTTTAAAAAGTTCTACCTCTTTAATAAGACTCTCATTTTACTTATTCATTGCTTTCCTGATATCCTTTAGCTCTTTATATTTTTTTCATTTTCTTGAGCATCTTTTTTTGGGGGTGGCAGGGGGGAGCATGGGCAGGTACCAGCTATTGAACCCGGCTCTCCGGCATGGAAGGCAAGAACTCTGCCACTGTGACACCATTGCCCAACCTCTTGAGCATTTTTAGGATCATTTTTTAAAAAGCTTTGTTTGATATGTGCACATTCTCATTTCTTCATTGATGTTTTCTGGGTTTTTATCCTCTTCCTTTGGATGGGCCATCATTTCCTGTTTCTTTGTCTTGTACTTTTTTTCCCGCACACTGTACCTATTAATATTTTAAAATGTTAACTCTGGGATTTATTCCCTGAGATGCTGTTTCTTGATTTTGTAACTAGCTGTTGAAAAGACTGAGATTTTCTTGAGCTCCTCCCTTCCTATCTGGTAGGTCTGCCCAAGACAAATTCAGTGGTCAGGGTTTTCTTTTTCTGGCCTTCTGTCTTGTCCTGGGTGTTTGCTTGTTAGCTGTTTTGGAGTTTCCTTGTTTACATGTAGGAGTTTGGTTGTCCCTCTGCTTCTCAGGAGACAGACCTCCCTCTCCTGGGTGTTTGAAGCCAACAGGCCTTTGCCCAAGAGTGTTTGACTGCATAGTTTCTTACACTGCATCCCTTGTCTTAAGCTGCTTTAGCCTGGAGGATAAATTCTGGGAGGAGGGGCATCCTGAAGAGTATTTTCCCAAGTCAGTTTTTACCAGCAAAACAGGACCAGGGACACACAAAGAGGGTGTAAAAGTGCTCTAAGGAGGGGTGCCAAGAACTTCTCCAATGGCTCCCAAAAGCTGAGCTTTCCTGGCCTGCCCAACGAATGCAATCCTTTTGGTTGAAGGGTTGAGGATGCACAGCATAAGTTTTGCCCATCACTAGTTGAAAAATGGCTGCCCTCAGAACCGAGTCCCTAGTGACTCAAATTCGCTAATAAAAAACCATGATTGGCCATGCCCACACCTGGTCTTGGGCAAGAGTTTTATGTCCTTGTGACACCAGCTAGCTAGCTACGGCCCAGACCCCACAGTGGTCTGCTGTGAGGGTGGGGGATGGGGCTCCAGGAGCCATCACTTGGAGAGAACAATTTACTGTTCTTTACCGTAATTTATCAGCTCCTTCCTCTCACTCTTCCCTGGATGGTGTATTTTGTTCTTCTTACCTCTGGAGTTCCAAAATAATTTCTTCATACAATTCCTGACTTTTATAGTTGATTTGGTGTTAGGACTGAGTCCTGGCTCTCCATACTCTGTCATCTTCCCACAATCCTATCTCTGAGGCCATGGTGAGTTTTTTACTTAATTCTTCCAAGGTTGCCACTGGATTCCTCACAGCTATATTTGTCAAGCACATTCTATGTGCCAGTGCTGTTAAGCATCTTAACACAGATTACCACTTCTAATCAGGTATATTTTAATCACTTCCTAGGTAGCTATTATGGCATCCAGGGTCATTTGACTAGTCCTGATGAAGTTAGGTTTCAATGAAGGCATCTATGTAATGTAAGAGTTGGTAATCTTCATGCAGCAAATATAAGCTAAGATGATGCTCAAACTATAAATCTTGAATTTGGGGGTGGGGGTGGGAATTCACATATATCCCTCCTCTTATAGTGGTATTTCAGTTAGGCCTGTACTATTTCCTTACAGCTTAAACACCTGCCCTAAGGCTGCTTTAGGATTGCATAGTTTGCAATTCATCACAACCACGGATTAAGATGATTCATTTTGTGAAACAAAAGCCTGTTGCGCTACATAAATTCCTTGTAAATTCGTTTTTGTTAATCTTTCTAATTGTGTTAAAAATCACATTACACTTTACCCTGTGTCTCCTGCAAAGGTCTTTGACCAAAAGAACAATTTTTCATTTTGTTTTGTTTACTTTATGGCCAGTTACTTACTATGTAGGAGTTGAAAATGGAAAATATAGAAAACAGATCCCCTAAATGGTAACCAATCAAGCAATGAAGCAATTGAGGAGAGGGGGAAGATATTTACAAGAGGAAAAGAAAGGATGCCCAAGTTAGACTGGACAAGAAAAACAAGGGGTGGAGTGGGAAAAGGCTCACTAAGTTAGGCGCAACCTCCTGTCTCCTGAGTTCTTGCTCTCAGGAGAGACCATGTAGTTCAGATCAGAGGGCTTGGCATGCCACTGGGCTTCCTCACCACACGCCTGAGGCTTCCCAGAGACTCTTGCTCTTGAGGATTAGATGTCCGCTGCTTGGAGCATCCTCAGCAGGAAGAGGATCCCCACTACAGTTTCAGAGCTCAGAGCAGCTAAAGGGGCTCTCAGTTTCTTAGACTACTGCCTAAAACAACTCTCTCCGTCTATCTTGATTTTCATGGTGCTGGGGATTCGGCACGATTTGATAGGGGTTCTGCAACCAGGCTGGGGTTTTACGTTCGGTAGGCGAGACAAACCCAGAGAAAAGAGACCGAGGGCCAAGCCTCCAAGGCGCTGGGTTTATCTCGGGGGGGCCAGGGGGCGCACACGCGCCAAGGGAGAAGTAGCTTCCCGGAAACCATCTGGTACAACCCACCCGGCAGCGGGGACCGAGATCCCAAAGTCACCGCGGTAACCTCAGGGTAGCCGAAACAGGCCTTGGTAACGAGGCATGTCTCGCGAGATTGGCCGTGGCAACAGCAGGGTGTCGCGAAACACGCCTCGCGCCTGCGCACTGGCGCTTAGGGCGCTGCTTGGAGGGTCCTTTGCTCGCGCAGGCCTTGAGGTTTGCGCATTCGTCTCGCTCTGTAGGGCGTACGCAGGACTGTTGCGGGGCCCGAGCGTGAGTCCGGGTCGGGGAGTGAGGCTTGGGGGCAGAGGGAGCGGCGGGTCGGGTTTCCCTGTGACTCACGCCGAGGCGCAGCCAGATGACACGTGGCCTCCGCGGCGGTAGGACCGCGACTTCCTCCCGGACGGGTGGGCTGTGCGCGGTCTACGAGCCGGGAGCGTGGATAGAGCTCTAGAAATACCCGAGTGGCCCACAGTGCCTCACAGGCTCCCGCATGAGAGCAAAGGTGCCAGGTGCGGTGGCCGCAGGAGTGAACCTACCGAGGAAACTGAACCCACCGTGACCGCATTTACAAACCCGGACTTGTCCTGAGTCTTGCCCAGGTTATACCCCCAGGCGGTCTCCACATCGCGTAGGTTTTATTTTCTAATTTTTGCAGGGAGCGTGTTTTGTTCGTTTTCCCCTCTACGGCGAGTCCAGGGCAGGGTATCGTCATTTCTTCCCTAGACCGTGCGGGAGTCACTGCTGAATTCATTCTCACAGCCTTGCTCCGAATCCCCTAAGATCTTTCTGTAACGCCGTTCTAATACAGCCTCTCTTAAGCTTTTAAGCGTTTTAGTAGTTCCCCGCTGCAAGGTTTGCAAGGGCCTTCACCATCTGGTTCTTACTGTCCTGTCTTGACTCTCATTTTACCACTCCTCTTCGAGAAGTCGCTGCTGCAGCGACGCTGAGCTTATTTCATTTCCTTTATGCTCTTTACTGGAACCACCCTTTTCTACTTATACCGCCTTTGGTAGGTATTCTTCATAGGTCGATGAAAAAGTCACTTCCTCCAGGAGGTTTTCCTAGACCCCCTCAACAAAGTTAGGCCTCTGCTGTATGTTCCCTTAGCATCCTGTAGTTCCCTGATCTTAATGGTACCACGTTTATTATTATTATTACCTGTTTGATAAATTTTCCTTATAGAATGTAAGCCCAAGGAGGCCAGTGATTGTTTTTACCGTGTTTAATACTCAATCTTTATGGCCAGGTGCATTGTGGGGAATCCCTAAACATTTGTTAAAATATGAAAGGTGGTCATGGAGGTAAGTGTGTGAGTGGCGCTCCAGGCGGGGTAGGGATGGGTGTCACCAACCAACTGTAGGCTTTTTAAAGCTGCAGATGATTTCTGAGATGCAGCCTGGGTTAAAAGAGCATAAAATTTGGATTTGGAAAACTAGTTGTGACTTTGGACAAGGTATTTAACGTGAGTCTTTTCACACATTGATGGTTATACAGGAATGTTTTGAGAATCTTATTTACAATACCCGGGGATAGTGCTTTATAAATTTTGACACTTCACAGATAAACTTGCTCTTCAGCAGTACCCAGTCTAGTGAGTGGAATTTAACTGGAGAGAACTTAATCCTGTGTGGGCCAACAGGAAGAGGAGGCCCAGCTGAGAGAAGAAATGAGCTGGAGTGAGGCAATAGGAGTCCTCTGGTTTCCTGAAAATAGGGATAGTTCCAAACCCTAGGCTTCCCCAGGGACGGCTTGTTTCACTTCCTTTAGTTTTGCCAAGTGGGCCCGTATGGTACTCAGCTGAGCCCCAGGAAGGAGAGGGAGAAAATTAAGGGGAAGAAAAGGATACATACAGTTGACTCTGGGAAGGATAAGTAGAATATACTCCCTAGGCTGGTGGATTATAATGTTTTCCCCAGTAAGCATCTTGCCAATTATTTTTTAGACCTAAGCTTTTTTTTAATTAAAATTTTTTGTAGTTATATACATAGTTGCCATTTTAACCATTTTTAGTGTACAGTTCAGTGGCATTAATTACATTTACAATGTGTACCACTGTCCATTACCAAAACTTGATTCATCACCTCAAACAGAAACTCTGTACCCACTAAGCAGTAACACCTCACCACATTCCCACCCTCCACTCTCAGCTCTGGTATTATTTTCTCTCTCTAAATTTGCTCATTCTAGAGATTTATATAAGTGGAATCACTTATTTGTCCTTTGTGTCTTATTTATTTCACTTAGCATGATGTTTTGTAGGTCTGTCCATGTTGTAGTGCATGTATCAGAATTTCTTTTTGTGGCTGGGTAACATTCCATTATATATGGATATAATACATTGTATTTATCTGTTCATCTTTTTGTTGGACACTTGGGTTGTTTCTATCTTTTGGCTATTGTGCATAATCCTGCTTTGAACACTGGTGTACAAATATCTCTTCAAGTCCGTTTTCAGTTCTTTTGGATATATACCTAGGGAGTGTAGTTGCCAGGTCATATGGTAATTTTATGTTTAACTTTTTGAGAAACCACCAAACTGTTTTCCATAGTGGCTGTACGGTTTTACCTCCCGACCAGCAATGGATAAAGATTCCAGTTTCTAATAGTCTAGCCAACACTTGTTATTTTCTGCTTTTTAAAATAGTAGCCATCCCTTTAGTGTGATGTGACATCTTACTTTGTTTGATTTGCATTTCCCTGAAGGCTAATGATGTTGAGCTTCTATTTCATGTGCTTATTGACAAATTGTATATCATCTTTGGAGAGTTGTTATTCTAGTCCTTTGGTAATTTTTTAACTAGGCTTATTATATATTCTGGATATTGATCCCTTATTATATATAATTTATAATTATTGTGTTCATTGTGTAGGCTGTCTTTTCACTTTCTTGATAATATGCTTTGTTGCACAACAGTATCTAATTTTGGTGAAGTCCAATTTATGTTTTTCTTTTGTTGCTTTTGTCTTTGGTGTCTTATCTGAGAATTGATTGCCAAATGTATTGTTATGAAGGTTTTTCCCTATATTTTCTTCTAAGAATATTATGGGTTTAGCTCTTATATTTAAGTTATTGGTCCATTTCGAGTTAATTTTTGTATATTGTGTGAGGTGGCGATCCAACTTCATTCTTGTAATGGAGAAATCCAATTTTCCTAGCACCATTTGTTGAAGAGACTCTTCTATCCCTGTTGACTGGCTTTGCATCTTTGTAAAAAATCAGTTGGCCATAGATAATTGGGTATCTTTCTTGATTTTCAGTTGTAATCCTTTGGTCTTTATGCCTACTATCTTCTGCTAGTGTCATGCTGTTTTGATTACAACCACTTTGTAGTGGTTTTGAAATAGGGAAGTGTGAATCCTCCAGCTTTGTTCTTTTTCCAGATTGCTCTGGCTATTTGGTGCACCCTGAAGTTCCCTATGAATTTGGAGATTGGCTTTTCTAGTTCTGCAAAAATGGCACCCAAATTTTGATTGGGATTGTGTTGAATCTGTAGACTACCTTGGGTAGTATAGACAGCTTAATATTAGATCCTCCAGTCCATGAACATGGGATGTCTTTCCTTTTCTTTAGGTAGATCTATTTTAATTTCTTTTAGCAATGTTTTATAGTTTTCAGTGCACAATTCTTTCACCTCTTTGGTTAAATATATTCCTAGGTGTTTTGTTCTTTTAATACTATTGTAAGTGAAATTGTTTTAAGTTTTCTTTCAGAATGTTCATTGCTGTGGTGTAGAAATACTGCTGATTTTTCTGTTTTGATGTTAATACTGCACAATGTTGCTGAATTTATTAGCTCTAGTTTTCCTATGATTCTTTGGGATTTTCTCTATGTTACTCATGTCATATTCATATTCATGTCATATTCATGTAATAGGGAATATTACATTTTCCTTTCCAATTTAATGCATTTATCCCTTTTCCTTGCCCAGTTCCCCTCATTGGAACTTCCAGTACAGTGTGAAATAGCAGTGTGGGTATCCTTGTCTTGTTCTTGACCTTAGGGAGCGTTCTTTCAGTCTTTCACCATTGAGTGTGATGATGGTAACTATGGGTTTTTCATAAGTGTTCTTTATCTTAGTAAGAAAATTCCCGTCTAGTCCTAGTTTTCTGAGTGTTTTTATTACGAAAGGATGCAGGATTTTTTCAAGTGCCTTTTTCCATCAATTTTCGTGATTATGTAGTTTTTGCCTTTGTTCTAAGGTGGTATCTTACATCGATTGATGTTCTTATGTTCAACTGCTTTTGTGTTCTTGGGATAAATCCCACTTGGTCATTGTGTATTATCTTTTTTAGATACTGTTGGATTCAGTTTGTTACTATTTTGTTGAGAATTTTTGCATCTATATTAATAAGGTCTGTAGTTTTCTTGGTATCAGGATAATGCTGGGCTTCATAGAGAGTTAGGAAGTGTTCCCTCCTCTTAAGTTTTTTCTAAGAGTTTGAGAAGGATTGGTGTTAATTTTTCTTTAAAAATGTAGAATTTACCAGCTAAGCCATTTAGTCCTGGACTTGCCTTTATTGGGAGGTTTTGGTTGTTTTTCAGTCTCTTTAGTTGTTATTGGTCTGTTGACATTATTAATTTCTTCTTGAGTTAGTTTAGATAATTTGTGTGTTTCTAAGAATTTGTCCATTTCATCTAGGATATCTGATTTGTTGGTGGCCAATTGTTTATAGTGTTCTCTTTTTAAATAAATACAATTCTTTTTATTTCTGATAGGCTGGTGGTAGTGTCTCCACTTCCTCTTATTATTTTCCTTAAGAAGTTTTATCTTTAAATTATAATAATACATTTATATTTTATTACACACTTTCCCTTTAGCTAACCAAATTGCAAAATGGCACAGTTAGCTTGGAATAACATAGGAAGGACTGTATATCTCCCCATGTATCCAGTGTTTTAGGAAGGCTGTAGAGGAAACTTACTTGTTGCTACATTTTGGAGATTTCAAAGCCACTTCCAGGGAGGAAAGGAGACTTTTAGAAGGGTGCACAATGAAAGTAGTATTTGAATTTTTAATCAGGTGCAAATATTACTGTTCCAGTTAAAAAACAACAACAAAAAAACGTAGTTAATTTCGAGTAAAGTGTCCAAGGCCATCACAGGTCGTGAGCATCATGCAGGCAGTGACTGACTCGTTCACCATCAAATCCCAGTTAACAAATCTTTAAGATTAATACTATATAATCAGTTCAAGGATAATTATGAAAAAGTAGAAATATGGAACATTTTTATTAAATGAAATAAATAGACAAATAGAATGTCACTATGATTGCAGTAGTGTAAAGCATTCATTTATTGCCTGTATCTGAATAAAGACAAAGTCATTATGGAGAAAATAAAGTTATTTAATCTTCAGAGAGAGGTTAAGTATATGGTCACATAATTGGGGCTATATAATTAGGCTTGCTATACCTTACTTAGAGTACAACCAAAATATTCTTAAGACATAAATTTCTAGTTAACATTGATTTGTCTTTGTCATTTTGCTTCTCTAGGAAGGATTTTCAAAATGGCTGCAGCTCCTCAAGCACCAGGGAGAGGTTCTGTCCGTAAGACAAGACCTTTAACTGTAAAAACATCATTGAACAACCCATACATTATCTCTTGGAGTACTCTGGAGAGAGAGGATATGCACTTCATATTACAAACACTTGAAGACAAATTTAAATGCATTGGACTTCAGAAGATTGAGGATAAGAAGAAAAAGAAAAATCAGCCTTTTTTCAAAAGACTAAGCAAAGAAAAATTTAACACTGATGTCAATATTAGTGAGGATCTGAAGGAGAAAAAAACAGATGATAACCAACAAGTTTCAGGATGGACTCCCGTGCATGTCAGAAAGCAGCTTGCTATTGGAGTCAATGAAGTTACTAGAGCTCTGGAAAGGAACGAACTGCTGTTAGTCTTAGTGTGTAAGTCAGCCAAGCCTGCAGTCATCACCTCACACTTGATTCAGTTAAGTTTAAGCAGAACTGTTCCTGCTTGCCAGGTACCCCGTCTCAGTGAGAAAATTGCACCTGCCATTGGCTTAAAATGTGTCCTAGCCTTGGGGTTCAAAAGAAATACCACTGACTTTGTTGAAGAATTGAAAGCTATAATTCCCAGAGTACCCAGTTTAAATGTGCCATGGCTTCAGGGCAGAATTGAGGATGCCTGGGAAAAATTAGAGACGGAATCTTTGGAAAGGCAAGACCAAGAGATTTTGGAAACTTCATTTGAAGACCTGTCTAAACATAAGAGAAAGCTTGGTGAAGGTCAGCAGGCCTCTGCTGTCGTGTTACAACCCCTTAAAATAAAGAAACTAATACCAAATCCTAATAAGATAAGGAAGCCACCCAAAAGCAAAAAGTCCACTTCAAAGTAACCTTGCCATTTTATACAATTAAACAAAAATACCTTGCACAGAAGCCTGGAAACTAATAAAATGAGTTACTTCTCTCTATATATTTTTTCAGGATACTGTTTATGTTCTTTTCAAATGTGAAGACTCTTTGTAACTGTATGGCACTGGTATTTTTAGGCTTAAAAATACTAAGTGCAGGGCGGGCATTGGTGGCTCAGTGGCCGAGTTCTCGCATGCCATGCCAGAGACCCAGGTTCAGTTCCCGGAGCCTGCCCATGTGAAAAAAAAACCAAACAAAAAAAACCACAAACACTAAGTGCAGAAAATATTTAAAAGGATGAATATCAAAACAAAAAGTTTATTGAAACTAATGTTCATGTGTGTATAAATTCACTTTTTAAGAAAGCTGGAGCAATGCCTGTAAAAACATCTGTAGTATACAACAGTTAACATTTTTCTCTCATGCTTGACAACTGCCACAGTGAATGTGGTTTGAGTTAGGTAGGTAGATAGAACTTACTGGAGATACATTATCAGTTATAAAGGAAACATACTTCATGCCAAGCATTTCATTGTTTTCAGAAGCAATGCATCATTTAAAATTTCATGTCAGTTTGACTTTCTATGTAGGTAGGTGTAGGCTTGGGAGAAACGCTTGATAGTCATAGGAAAGCCAAATAAGGTTTGCCTGTGTGAAAAACCAAACCAGAGCCAGGTGCAGTGTCTGGAGACAGACTGGGTATAATGCTGATTATATAGGATTATATGGGACCACTCTCAGGGCTGGAAGAAGGCCGCCAAGGCAGGCTGGGAGTGGGGTGTGTGTTTTCAGCTTCAGAATGGAGGCAAGGGCAGGCATGGGGGAAGTTGCTACTTGGTGAAGGAGATCCTGGCACTGTTCTGAGTGATCACAAAACTCTGCAGGGCATTGTAAGGAGACATTACCTGTACCTCATTTTCAAACTGCAGAAAGGTGATGTCTGCACTTGTGGGGACCAGGTTGAACCTTGAAGGCAGATAATGTTGAAAAGCATAAGACGGCAAGAGTTCATTGGTCTCTTCTAACAAGTTGGTAAGGAATGATGTGATTTGGTGGGTTTCCTGAATGGAGTTAAGGTGGTGTGTATCCTGGTATGAGCTGCTTTTGTGCTTTTGGGGGCATGACCCCTGGTGGGATGTGGCCAGGTGCAAGATCAGACTGTGGGATCATAAAGGCAGGCCTGGTATGTGATGCATGATACAGGGTACCTGGGTCATAAATGTCTCAGCCTGTACAGCCACCTTAGCAGCTGGGGTCTCCTGGTTCTTGGGCTTCCTTTTACTTGGAGTCCTGCTATGCACAGGTGCCCTTCATCTTGGCAGTAATATCCGAGTCAGTCTTGGCACACTGGATGCACACGAGCTTGTCATAGAAGGGGAAACCCTATGTGCAGCACAGGAGGTTGGTCATTCTGTTGACTATAAGCTGGAGGTCTGGCCCCTCACCTTCAGGTTCCAGGATAACAATATCCAGCATCTGGCCAGATTGGGAGAAGATGGTGTACAGGGACTTCTTAAGCTCATCCTTTGATCCTGTTGAGGTTATTGATATATATATAATGTGGGTAGAACTATCACAGAATGATGTGCTGAGGTGAAGTAAGACGGCTGCAGCTCCTGTAAGTGACACTTAACCCAGAAGAGTATTTTGTCTACTTAGAATTCACTTATTTGTGGTTAATTTATTTCTTAGAAATTTAACATGTATAAAAAGTGTGAGGATAATTAGGTGAAGTAGGACAAGGAGAGAATAAAACAACTGAGGAGTTTGAATTCTTACAGGCAGGCCTGGGCAGTGATGGACATCCTGCATGTTTTGAAATGGGACATAAGTTACTTTCTAACTTTAGGAGAAGATCCTGGATTGCCTGAGTTTATTTACAGTTTAGATTCTGGTTGACTCAACAGATTATGTTAACTTCTGTTCATGTAAATTTTTGCCTATTCCCATCTTAGAAAAAACAAGGATGTATACCTCATGGAGTAGAGCATTTCAGTTAGAGACAAAGGATGCAGGACGATGTAGTTTTTTTAAAATATAAACACTATATTGCATTTTAATTTAATGTCTTAATAGCTACTTTATAAACAAGTAGTTTTACTGATCTCCACTTTACAATATTCATTGGTAAACTGCTTAAATTATAGAGGCAAATGTGTCATTTATTACTATTTTTAAAATGAGTAAAAATATGAACTCTGTAATAATTGGAATTATGTAAATTTAAAGGAACAGTTTCATCGTGACATAAGCTCGTGACAAAATTTCTTGGTGGCAATTTTGTAATTATTTGAAAATCTACTTCATAATGACAGCTATAAAAATGTGAAGGAAGTAGTTCCTAGCAAAAGCCCTGACTCCAAATTAAGTTGACTTAATACTGGTGTCTCAAAAAATGTTTCAGTGAACTGGTTCAGTTTTGCTTCTTGAAGCCTTTCTCACTCAAAGAATTGTAATGAATTGGGTTGAGCCAGCTCAATTGAGAAGTTTTCTGTACTGTCTTCAAGAAAAGTAAACAGTGCCAGTGCTTAAGTAGGTATTACCTGTGGCCCACGCATCTCCTCTAGTGGCCATCTCAAGGATCCCACAAGCTTAAATGACAGGCAGGCTGGAGAAGTTAGCTTTCAGTTTCCCAGTGTAAATCAGGGGACAATAACTTCTTTCTGTAAAGGGTCAGACAGTTATTTTATGCTTTGCAGTCCATAGAGTCTCTCTAACAGCAACTCACCTCTGCCTTTGAGGTGTGAAATCAGCCACAGGCAATACATAAAGGAATGAGTGGCTGTGTTCCAATAAAACTTTATGGACATTGAAATTTGAACTTCAGATAATTCTCACATCATGAAATGCCATTCTTTTGATTTTTTTTCGACTATACTTAGCTCGTGGGCTGTACAAAAACAGGTGATGGAACTGGATTTATAGCCCATGGGCACTAGTATGCTGGCCCCTAGTATAAGATATGATTGGCTTCATTTGGCTACTTATAACATGAAGGAAATGACATTGTCAAAGTAATTAAACTTTTTTCTGGACTGAACAGCCGAGGCACTGTTACAATAAAGGCAGTAAGTAGTATCTACTTTTGTGGTATCTCAGTCAAGGCTAGTTTCTGTGGCCTTGTTGAGCATCTTTTTATCCCCTTGAACTATTGGCACTATATACATACATATGTACATTGTGAAACCTCATTTTTCAAATTCTAGATAAAAACATCAGTAACAAAATTATGAACACTTATATACAAATAAGACATTTTCCTTTAGCTTTTCAGCTTTCATGATAAATTAAAGTCAGCTTAAAAGAATATGTGCAACTTTGCATAAGTAATAAAAACATTCAAACTATCAATGTCCTGATAGCACTAATAAATCCCACCGGGCATTTCTTTTGACTTTAGAGCTTTTATTTTCTTTTCCTCACATAGCCTCGTTGCTGACAAAAAATTAGGGTTTGCGCATCAGCAAAGTTTAGTTACTCTTGGGTGTATACTCTTTCAGAGAGCATACTTCAGGTTTCCACAAAACTTTGCTTTTGAACCAATCCATCAATCTGTTGAAGATCAAAGTACAAATCTGTGTGTTGAATGATTTGGCAATTTTGCTTATGGAGAAGTAAATGTACTAGTCACTAGTACATTTTTGTATTGCTCCACAGTTAAACATCCACCACTCTCATCAATGAGTTACAAAAGTGTTGATTTCATGGAATTTCTCAACGATATCACGCAAGGTGATAAGTAGAATTTTCCAAATGGATCCATTCTGTTAAACTGACAGATATACCACAACTTAATAAATACAAATGCAGCAGTTTATCTCCACACAACAGTAAAGGTTTTCCTACATAATGCCATTATTTCTGTTCAGTCCATATGAAAAGTCTTTTTCTAGAGTGGAAAAATACTTTCATCAAGAGACAACCAAAAGTTTGTAAATCAGAGGAATGCGTTCTTTGTACCCCCCTTTCATCCCTTCCAAAAATGGGTAAATGGTGATAAAAGGATGAGTTTTTATGTTCTGGCTAGAAAGGTGTACTATTGGTCATTACTCATGGATGTTTTTTCATCTTTCTGATTATTATCAACTACTTCAAGTTCACTTAAGTTGTGCTTTAATTCTTCTTTGGAATGGCAAGTTCCAGGAATCATTAAATAGAACATTAACAAATGATGATGTCAGGGTTCTAGAAATAAAATATCCATTTATTGTAATACAAGTCCAACCTAAAGGGAGGGAAGAAATGAAATAGTTAGGCCTGTTAAGCAAGAAAAATTATAATGTAGTACAATAGGTCTGTATTTTTTAAAAGCTACTTAAAAAAACTTCTTAATTCTAAGGGAAGTAAATATAGGATTTTCTAGGTAAATTTATTTAAGTTTACAAAGGTAATTTAATTTACCTTTTCAGAGTCTGTTCCTGGACACCTCCAATTGTACAAATAATACTGCAAATTGCCATCTCCTATGCCAAACTTGAGTTTTTCCAAGAATGTCTTATTTTCCATCACATCTAGTGCATTGAACACATCAAATCCTTTCTGCCAATGTAAGAAGGATTCACATTAAAAGCATCAAAGGACTAGATGTTTTTTATAGTATACATCTCAGTATAATATTTAATTCCTCTACTAACCATTCTAATATATGACTTGATAGGGTTTAATGTCTGCAAATATGGTATAGGTTAGGAATTCAGTTTGAGATTCATAAAACCAGCAGTAAATTTGATAGAGTCAGCAAGAGAATCTGGAAACACTGAATCAAAAAATTACAGTATGATGGCTGTTACTGACATAAAATAGTTATTAGTATTTCAGTAAATTTTGTCCCTGTTTTAGAAAGGCTCAGTTGTTAGTTCTTGGACCTTCTAAGTTCTGACTTAGCTGAAACTGTGGTCAGGGAATGAAAGATGTACACTTTATTTGTCTTGGTCTGATACTAGGAAATAAATTCAGTAAAATGTTAATATTAAAAGTCAAACTTATTTAATATGTTGGGTAATATGCAAATTGTGGTAAAGCATCTAAATTTTCATTTCTCTCTGTTATACCCTAAATAAATAACTCAGTTTTGGACTTTTGGGAGGTAGCTGAAAATGAGCAATAGGTTCAAATGATCTGACAATGTTGATTTTAGGATCCAAAAGTAATTGATTTTTAAAAATGTTTCCCATTATGAAATACAAGACAAATGCAAGGAAGACACATTTGATGTGCTGTTTCCAATCTCTCATAAACAATATTTTCCCACATTTAATAAGCATAGGCGAAATGTATCTGTCAGTTGATTCTTTAAAATTTTCTTGAAAATTTCTTTTTAAAGAAAAAACATTCATTTTTAGCAAGAATTTTACAACTGTCCCAGTGCCTACACTGCAGAAACAGAAAAGTAACACAGTATATTAAGGTACATTTTGAACTGAATTCCTTCAGGTTTAAAAATTCAGAGACCACTCAATCAAAAAATTTACTGCTGCCGATTTGCTACAACACATTTACTCATGTTTTTGCCTTATATTATGGGTTTTATGTATTCTTTATATAAGGGTTAGATTATTCTGTTGTGTACAAACCATTTTTCTTGTTTTTTTTAAAATTTATTTATTGCAATGGAGTTGATGAAAATAGTAACTAAAGTTTTAAAAGAAAGTCTTATCAAAATTCTTTCTTCAGTCAAGTAAAAAATATCTGGAGTGAATTCCACCTGTGTGGGATATAACAAAATGACATATTTTGGTGCCCATATTTTGCACAAGAAAGGAATGAGTTGCTTACCAATTTAGCTATAACGAGCGCATCATTCATGAGGTCCAGGAGGGGAGTCTCCGTGTGAATGTTGTAGAAGGAGTAAGCAGCTTTGAGGCTCTTATGAACTGGGTGATGCATGACTGTTGAAGGGAGTGTGTAGAAGCTCAGGAAGTCAGTTAATTTTCCATTTGAACTCTAAAGAACAAAGGTAATGTAGGTAAATATCTCCTTGAAAAAGTCTAATCCATGTGCTTAAGCTAACATTTTGATCTCTGGTTTGCATCATTACTTTCTGTTAGAACAAAAAAGCAATGCCACCACCCTTCTTTCTGAGGCATCTGATTTAGAGCCCTTACAGTGTAGCAGCCAAGAACACCAAGAAGAGTGTGAAATGTGCCCTTAGTGCTTGTCAGCCGTTTGTATAAAGCTCTTAGGAAGCAGAATGCTCTGAGAAAAAAAAAATACCTTTAGGTTGACAACAAGTCTCTCAAGACTTATGTAATAGTGATGAAAGTAGATTCACTGTTTTTCCAGAAATAAGAGCTCAAAGGATCAGAAGGCTGCCTTCTTCTCCAGCTAAAAGATACTGTATGATAACTAATATATTCTTAGTGCAGGGGAAGAATTTTAACAGCTTAAAGTGAAGTTGGATAGAGTTTGGAGGCTGTTTTTTTGAAATTTTTGAAAGGTATTGGCATTGTTCCAATAGGCATGTGTGAATAACTGAGAATCTGCAACAATCAAAACTTTCACTTCACAAAAATAAAATGGGAGACAATGCATAAATACAAATATATGAGAAATTGGCCAGTATTGTTGATGTTGTTTTAATTAGCTGTAGTGGTCTCACAGCCTATGGAATAAGGTATATTTGAATTATATGGCTGAGAAGGCTAGATCATATGCATTCCATTGCTAGTACTTCTTTCACAGAAAAGAGAATTCAAGAGGGATGGCTTATCTGGGTTTTGAATGCTTCTGGTTCATTAAACCTTTTTTCAGACATTAAGAAATTAAAGAGGTTAAGCAAAAATGATTCACTATTGCTCCACATCAGCAGCTCAGAAAAGATGAATTAAAGACTTAAACCTTCAGCTTTAATGAGGATTTTGGATTCTACTGTGAATTCATCAATGCTGTAATTTATAGGTACGTACATATTCTGAGATTACTGAAGGTATCTTTAAACCTGATTAGCTCTCTCCCAATTATCATCGTCTGCTTTCTAAAAAACCAACTCTTCATATTCACATTTATAATGAATTTTTTTTCCTCCTTCGCTGATAAAATGTTACTAGAATCACAACCCAACTTTTGAGAAAGAATGGAATAATCGTTTTCTTTGGTACTTCCCACTGTCTATCATATCCAGTCAACTCTTTAATTGAAAAAAACTTACCCACAAATTAAGAAAAAATATAACCACAAAAAGAGCACCAGGTCTAGGTATTGTATAGGCAAGTTCTACCAAATCTTTTAGGAATGAATAATCTATACATTGCATTAATTGGTCCAGAGGAAAGAAAAGAAGGCAAGCTCCTCTTTGATTCAAAACAGGTTAAGGACAGAGACGAAAGGAAAATTGTAGGTCAACCTCAATTGTAAGTGTAGATGAATAAATCTTAACTAAATATTAGCAAACTAAATCTAATGTATGTATGTGTGTGTAAATAAAATATATCATGGCTAAGTAGGGGTTAAACAAAAACGTGAAAAATGGTTCCATCTGGCAATTTAAATAGATGTAGAAGAAGCATGGAATAAAATTCAACTCCAGGTCAAGATTAAAAACTCTCCACAAACTAAGAACAGAAGGGGACTTCTTCAATCTGATAAAGGGCATACACACAAAAAAACCATACAGCTACAAAATGTTCCTATATTGAACAAATTTCCCCTAATATTAGTAATAAGTCAAAGATGTCCAATCCCTATTTCTATTCAACATTGTACTCGAGATTCCGGCCAGTGCAGTAAGGCAAGGAAAAAAAAAGGCAAAGGGTTAGAAAGGAAGAATAAAACTGTCTCACAGATGACATGATTATCTATCTAGAAAATATTTAAAAATCTATCAAAAATCTAAAACTAGTAAGTAAATTTATGAAGCACAGTATAGGAAATCAATGTACAGGAAATTAAATATTTCTATATGCTAACCACAAGTAAGCATTAAATGAGATTGACAAAATAATACAGCTTAGAATAGCATCAGAAACATGAAATATTTAGGGATAAATTTAATAAGAGACTTGGAAGTCCTTCCCACCGAAACCCACAAAATACTGCTGAAAAGAATTACAGAAGACCCAAATAAATGAAGTTATACAATGTTCATGGATTGGATAACTCAGTATTATTAACAGAGCAATTCTCCCAAATTGACCTATAAGTTCAATTGCAAACTCAAACAAAATCTCAGAAGACATTTGTGATAGAAATTGAAAAATTGATTCTAAAATTTGTACAGAAATAAAAGGACCCAGAGAAACCAAAACAATGATGGAGGACTTAGACTACCTGATTTCAAGACTATGTTGCCACTGTAATCAGTGGTATGGAATAAGGATAGATCCATGGAACATAACGGGAATCCAGAAACAGATCTGCACCTACCCAATCAATTGATTTTCCACAAAGAGACCAAAGTATTCAAGGGGGAAAGGAAAATCTTTTCAACAAATGATGCTGGATCAATTGGATAACTGTGTGAAATAAATATGAACCTTGACCCTTACATCATAAAAAAATAATTCAGAATGGTTCATAGACCAAAACATAAAAGCTAAAGTCATAAAGCTTCTCAAAGACAATTTAGGAGAAAATCTTCATGACTTTAGGATAGGAAAGATTTCTTTAGATGAGTCATGTGAAACATAAAGAAACAATTTTTCTTATCAAAAGATATGATTAAGAGAATTAAAAGGCAAGCCACAGACTGAGAGGGAAATATTCATTAAGTATATGTAGGTAGAGAGGTAACACAGAAATATAGATGACAAAAATCTTATATCCAGAATATAAAAGTAACTCTTATTACTCAATAAGACAGATAATCCAATAAAAAGGCTCCAAGTAACACTTGACAAAAGAACATATATGGATGGCCAATAAATACATGAAATGATATTCCATACCTACAGTCATCAGGTAAATGAAAATTATAACTAGACATACCTTGGAGATATTGCGGGTTTGGTTCTAGAGCACAATAAAGCAAATACTGCAATAAAGCAAGTCACACAATTTTGGGGGGTATCCCAGCACATATAAAAGTTATGACTACACTATACTGTAGTCTATTAAGTGTACAAGGTACATTTGAAAAAACAATGTATATACCTTAATTAAAATGTGGCGTAGAGATACCAAGTGAGCATGTGCTGTTGGAAAAATGGCACTGATAGACTTGCTTGATGCAGGGTTGCTGCAAACCTTCAATTTATAAAAATGCACTATCTGTGAAGCATGATAAAGCAAGGCATGCCTGTACAATGGAATACCACCAAAATGGCTAAAAGTTAGGAAACAGGCAATACCAAATGTTGATGAGGATGTGGCGCAACTGAACGCTCACACACTGCTGGGGAGAGTGCAAAGTGGTACAACCACCTTGGGAACTGTCAGGCAGCTTCTTATAAAGTTAGACATGTACCTACACTCTTTTCTCTTTTCAAGAATAAATAAGTCACTGGTATGCAATTGCCCATAGCAGTTTTATTCACAATAGCCATACCTGTAAATGATCCAAAGGTCTATCAGCAGGAGACTGGGTAAACAAATTGTGGTTTACACATACAATAAAATATTAGCAATAAAAATGAACAAACTATTGATACAAGAAACAATATAGATAAGTTTTACAGATTCTGTGTTGAGGGAAAAAGTGTGCATACTGTATGATTCTATTTATAGGAAGAGCTAGAACAGACAAAAGCCAATCCATGGTGATAGAAATGAAAACGCTCGTTGCCTGGGGTTGGGAGTGGAAGAGGGATGCAAAAGAATGCAAAGAAACTTTCTAGGGAAATGGAAAATTTCTATAGCTTGATTGGGGTTGTGATTACATAGATGTAATCATTTATCAAAACTCATGAAACTATACACTTAAAACCTGTTCATTTTATGTTATGTAAACTATATCTCAAAGTTGATGTAAAAAATTTAATATCAATTCGTGATTTTAAAAAACAAAGCAGAAACCATTACCAAACTAGGAATAGAAGGCATTGGATTAGCCAGATAGAGGTGTTGTAGGTTTACAGAAACTCATGCAGAAAATTCAGAGTATCTATCCTTATCAGTTGAGTTAATTTTTACATAAACTTTTTAAAGAAGAAAAAGAATGAGGGAGACAACTGTAGTGTTAAAGGGAAAAACTATATTGTAGAGGGACAGACAGACATATAGAACAATGAAACAGAACACAGTTCAGAAGCGAATCTATTCATATGTATAGTGCTTATTATAGGAAGAAAGGAGCTGCCACAAATGTGTGGGGAAAGGACAAACTAGTCAGTAAGAATAGTAAGGCAACTGACTAAACATACAGAAAAAACACTAAATTCCACCTCACACCATATAAAAAAAATAAATTCTAGGATATTAGACCTAAATAAAGAAAGCAAAAACTGCAAAAGAGAAAATTGTTATATCTGATCACATGTAAAACCCATGACAAAAGACTAATAGACCAAAATAAGATATTTACAATACATATAACTGGCAAAATATCAGTATTCAGAATGTAAGAAAAAATGTTTAAAAACCAATGAGAAAATTACAACCAGAAAAGAAAAGCAGGAAAAATATGAGCGCCAACTCATAGGAGGAAATAAAAATGGCTGACAGATTTAGGAGAAGATGCTCAAATTCATTACTAATGAGGATAAATTAAAAACAAGATACCATTTCACAGCCACCAGATTGGTCTAAATTTAAAGTCTGATAATGCCAAGTGTTGGTGAGGATGCAAGGAAATTGGAACTTAATACTCTGCTAATGAGCTGCTTAGATATTTGGGAATCTCCAGTAATGTTAAAAATGTATCTGACCCTTTGACTACAGCAGTTCCACTTAGGATATACCCTAGAGCAGAAGTTTTCAAAGTGTGTGATCTGTGAACCCCTGTGCGTACCTGAGACCCGTTCAGGGAGTCCTGTGATATCAAAACTATTTTCGTAGTGATACTAAGTTTTTGGCTTTGTTTACCATGTGGACATCTGCACCAATGGTGGGTAAAGGCGCTGGTGCCTTAGCACAGAATAAGGCAGTGACATCAAACAGTCCTCATAGTCATCATTTTCCTCAACACTACACCCTCCGGTTAAAAGAAATATCAATTTCACCTCAGCATGTCATTGATGAAACATTAAGATATATTGATTTTATGAACTCTCCGCTCTTAAGTACACATCTTTTTATACCTTTTGTAATTTGTCCATGGATCTCAGATATTGTTTCTTTTTTTTTTTCATTTTTTTTCCTCTTTGCATTTCAGTATTGGAAGTTTCTGTTGACATCTCTTCAAACTCACTGATTCTTTTTTCTACTGTGTCCAGTTTATTGAAGAGCCCCTTAGAGGCATTGTTCATTTTGGTTATAGCATTTATTTCTAGCGTTTCTTTTTTATTCTTTCTTAGTGTTCCATTTCTCTCTCCTTATAGTACCCATTTAATTTGGCATGTTCTTCACTTCTCAGTTAGAACCCTTAGCATATTGACGATAGTTATTTTAAATTCCTGGTCTGGTAATTCCAACATCTCCACCACATCTAGGTCTAGTTTGATGCTTTCTCTCTCTCTTCAGACTATGGGTTTTGCCTTTTAATATTTCTTGTAAATTTTTATTGAAAGCTGGATATGATGAACCAGACAAAAGTTACCGAGGCAAACAGGCTTTTAGCGTGAGGTCTTATGTTTACCTGGGGATGAATTAGGCTGTTCACTGTTTGATGTAGCTGTAGGTGTGAGAGGCTATGATTCCCTTTGGTTTCCTTGTTTTTGTCTTCCTTGCTGTGCCTGAGCCTTGTGGTTCTTTCCGTTATAATCTCCTGCTATTATACAGAAGCTCTACTGATGTCATGCTGAGGTGCTGGAAGAGGAAAAGTGCTATATAATCCTGTGATTTGGTCTCAAGTTTTTTAGAGCCTGTGCTCCTGGGCTGTGACCTTTACAAGTGTTTCTCAGCTGCTTCCTCCCCCTTTTAGTGAGAAAGAGGCTAGAGGGATTGGGTAGCTCCCTTTCCCCAGGTCTGTTAGCTCTGCTAAAACCCAAGTCATGCAGGTTCTGGTGAACCAGTTTTGTTGGAGGGGAGAACTTTTAGCACAGACTACTCTGAGTATATTTCAAAGTGGGTACTTTCCTCTTCCCACTGCGGGAAGCATGCAGGAATTTTTTCCAGTCTGTACTGTGAGAACATGGCAGAGCTATTGGAAGTAAAACTCAATAAAGAATGCATCCCCTCCCAGCCAAACAAAAATCTGGGCCCCCCACCTGAGTCTTTCACTCTCAAACTAGTTCACACCTCTAGCAATCTGTCAATCACACTTCAGGCATTGCTACCGGTACTGGTTCCAGTGGAGAACATGTTTCTGGGCTTTTTTTCAGGTAGTCTGAGGTCTTTATCTGTTTCTCTCCTGTTTTTGAGGCAGTGGTTTGCCCTGTGACCTCAATTCTCTGATGGGACCAAGAAGAGTTGTTATTTTTCCATTCATTCTGTTTTCTTGTCTTGTTGTTAGGATCGGAGGGACAACTTCCAAGCTTGTTTCATGCTGGACCAGGAACCCAGAAGTCAGACAATGCACATCTTTTTCAGATTCCATGTCATGAAATGGAAAGTGCTTAGAAAGCACTTCTGTCACATACTGAATACAAAATCTGTCTCAGGTACAAGTACTTTTGTGATTAAGCTCTGAGCTAAATTAGCCACTCTTTTTCATGGAACACCATTTTTACCTTTGAATGATTATTATCATTTGGACTTGTATCTTTTGGCACAAAAATGTGAACAAATCATGAAGATGAGTGTGAATGACTTGGGCCTGTCATTGCCCATTGACAAGATCTGTGGGCAATGATAACATTTGAGTTGTCAGACATAGGTTAAAGTTTAAAAAAATCTGTATCCACCATTATATACTTTTCTGATGAGACTGGTAAAGATATTAATAAACATGATTTTTTTGTTATATTGTAGAAAACATCAATATTTTGGAAGATTTACTTAATGCAGTGAGCCAGTATTTTCCAAATGAGCACTGCATGTTTCAAAATCATACATTAGTAAAAGTTTCATTCAAAGGGCAAGATAGACCAACGGATTTCAATGTAACAGAATACAAAAAGTTCACTGATGTCAGATAAAAGAATGTCCATAGTAGGGCGGGCCACGGTGGCTCAGCAGGTAAGAGTGCTTGCCTGCCATGCCCGAGGACCCGGGTTCAATTTCCGGTGCCTGCCCATGATAAAAAAAAAAAAAAAAGAATGTCCATAGTAAACAAAAGGGACATTAGACTACTCCTCTTTTTCATTTTCATGAAATGTCTTATTTTTTTCATGTACTTCAACCAAAACAATATATCAAAATAGACTGAATTTTGATTCAGTCTCAGAACAGATATGAGAATGTATCTGTCTTCTATTAATCTTTATGTCTATTAAGACATTAAAGAGATTTGCAAAACTGTAAAACAAAAACATTCTTTTCACTAATTGTTTTGGAAACTAGTTATTTTTCTTAAACCATGTTATTTATATAATATATAATGGATTTATTATTTTCATACTGCTATTAAGTGAAATGATAAATTTTAAAAATTTTGCTTTAATTTTGAATATGGTAAATTTCTATAGACATATTCACAAAAATAAAAGCTTCTTGGGGTTCTCAATAATTCTTAAGAGTAAAGGAGTCCTGAATGCAAAAACTTTGGGAATTGCTGACTAGGGGAAACTTGCACAAGTGCATGAAATTTTATGTACAAAGATGTCCACTCTAGCATGGTTTTAGAAATAAAAACTCAGAAATGAGGATGGCTCAATGGTGCTTCAGGAGTGTCCTCAGAGCCATCCTGTCCATCCTTGTCTGATCCCACAGACAATGCCTGACAGTGTGGAGATGCCCTATCAGCCCAGTGTGTATAACTGACTGGTGAAGGGAAGATTGAAGCAGCTTCCCCATGGCCTCCTGGGGTCTTTCTTCTCCTCTAGGTACTAACCAGAGTCAATTCCAACTTCTCAGCTAATCCCCATGAAAACCAAAACAGCTTCCAAGTGAGACAACATTTAAACAACAAATTCCAAGCTTTTCTTTTTTTTTAAGAAAAAAAAATTTGAAAAATCACCATGTTGAATTCATCTAAGCTATTCTAGAAAACATAGATTCTTTTTTTTTTCTCCTTCCCTTGAACAAGTGTTGTGTAAAGTGGTTAAATTATGCCATCTCAACCAAAGGCAATTTAGTTCAACCAGTTTCATAAATACAAAGGATATTAAGCTTTGGCATTTACCCTAGTCTCATAAAATCATCTAAACTGACCTTTTTCAAAAATGAGAAAAACAACAGTAAGAACAGAAAAGTATCCATATTTCTCATTATTAAGTAGCAAAAACATCTTATCAAAGACTGGAAACTGTGAGAAGAAAATTTGGCTCTATCAGGGTGGGCAGAAATTAGGCATAGAAGTAGTAAGTCATGGAGGAAGAGAAAAGAGATGATCTTTAACCTTTCTAGAGAACTGACTTGATTGCACAGTCTTCTCATACTGCATTAGGACTGTCTTACCACCTTATCTTTACCTCTACTACAAAGGTGTCGATAATATGCTCCTGGGGGAGGAACCAATGTGCCACTTCTGCTTCATCCATCACTGGGGCCAGGTGGAACTGCTTCAGGTAGCTGTTGATTAATTCTTGAACTGCTTTGATATCTTTTGGTTCCATTGGTCTCAAACCTGAAGTCTTTGTAACCTTGTTAGAATAAAAACAAAACAAATGCAGAAATTTAAGCAAAAGAACAGAGTGCTACAGAGACTGTGGTGGGCAGACCAGCAGCCTCACTACTACCTGGGATCCTGTTAGAAATGCAAGATGTCAGGCCCAGACCCCAAATGGCGGGATCAGAGTCTGCAGTTTAACAAAAGCCCAGGTGATTCCTATGCATATGAAAGTTAGAATATATGCGACACATTCTTCTGTCTGGGTGGCAAGTCTTGCTCATGGTTACCCATGACCCCAAACAAAATCAAAGGAAACCCTATAAGCTGATCTATATATCAATATCAAGAATTACAATGATTGTTATGAACTGGCCTAACAATCATGGCATATGCTCCTTAGTGTTATGCTGTAAAGCTGGCAAATCTGACATTTTGAAAACAGTGGAGAAACTTGTTTTATTTAATATTCTATGAAAAGGACACAGCTATTTTCTCTTGAGTACCAAAAATAACTAAGTGGAGAACTTCTGGGGAAGGTGGCAGAGTAGGGAGCTCCAGGACTTACTCCTCCTCCAAAAACAGCTAGTGGACAGGCAGTAACTGTTTGAAACAACTGTCCTGGAGCTCAGAAGGCCAGGCGAGTACTGAACAGAGTCCAGGAAAGAGCTAGAAGGTAGAGTCTACTCAGTGGGAGAAAATATTTGGAAAGTGCAAATCTAATAAGGGTTTAATATCCAGAATATATACTGAAATCCTACAACTCAATGATAAAAAGACAAATTTAAAAATGGGCAAAAGACTTGAATAGTAACTTTTCCAAAAAGGAAATACAAATAGCTAAAAAGTACAGGAAAAGACAGTGCACATCGCTAACTATTAGGAAAATGCTAATCAAAACTTACTAGAATGGCCACTATTAAAAAAAAAACTATAGGTGTTGGAGAGGATGTAGAGAAACAGGAACATTTAAATCACTTCTGGTGAGAATGTAAATAGGGCAGCTATTGTGGAAGATGGTTTGGTGGTACCTCAGGAAGCGAAGTATAGAGTTGCCATATGATCCATCAATCCTGTTACTGAAAGAAGCAGGGACAAAGATACTTGAACACCAATGTTCATAGCAGCTTGTTCACAATTGTGAAAAGATGGAAACAATCCAAGTGTCCATCAATCGATAAATGGAGAAAGAAAATGTGGGGTGTACATATGAAGGAGTATTATTCAGCAGTCAGGAGTGAAGTCCTCATGCAGGTGACAACATGGATGAACCCGGAGGACATTCTGCTGAATGAAATAAGCCAGACACAAAAGGGCAAATATTTTATGATCTCACTAATATGAAACTAAGTATAATGAATAAACACCTGGAGTTAATATCTAGAATATTGGTTACTAGAAATAGAATGGGAAGGTGAGGCTTAATTTGTGCAGAATTTTTAAAAGGTTGATTGTCAATGTCTAGAAATAGGTAGAGGTGATGGTAGCACATTATTGTGAGGATAATTTACAGCACTGAATTGTGTGCTTGATTGTGGTTGAAAGAGGACGTGTGGGGTTGTGTATGTTACTATAGGGAAAGCTAGACGATGAAACACGGGACTGTATAACCGTGAACCCTGTTGTGGACGGCAGATGTTCAGTGTTACATGAACTAGAACAAATGCATGTCACTACTACAAAGTGTTAATAATAGGGAGGTATATGGGAAAAATACACCTAAAGCAAAATATGGTCTATAGTTAACAGTAGTATTTTAATATTCTTGCATCAGTTGGATCAAGTTACTGCATCAATGCTAAGTGTCAACAACAGGGCGGTATATGGGAATGTATATTTTATTCTTAGAAAAATGTCACATGCCACAGAAACAACCTAATTTATTTGTTGGCTACACTGTTTCAGTTGATGTGTCTCTGAAAGTGCATGCAGTCAGTAGATGATGAAAGCTTCAACTTCAGGGAAAAAAAACTTTACATGAGAAGCAAGGCAAGTATATAAATTATGCTCTATCTGTCAATGAACATGATGCTGGTAAGAATGTAAAGGTGGGACAAGGGCAGGTGTCTCAACTGACATCTTGAACTTTGGGGCATCTTGAACTTCATATAGCTACATACTTCTATGGGGTGTAAATGTGTGCTTCTTATCGTACATTGGTTTTTTAAAAATCTTATTTCTGTAATAATGAAATTAAGCCTAATTATAATTAATAAAGAGTCATCTCCTGAAACCTCCTTTGTTGTTCAAGTGTGGCCTCTCCCTATTCCAAACTCTGCAAATAAACTCACTCCCTTCCCCTACCATATGGGACATGATTCCCAGAGATGAGCCCCCTGGTGCAGAGAGAGTATAACCAAACATTAATCAATGATGCATTTGGAGAAAGACCTCAATCAAAAGGGGAAAATTAAATAAAATAGAGTTTCTATGGCTAAAAGATTTCAAATAGAGCTGGGACATCATTCCGGAGGTTACTTTGATGCATGTCTCAACCAGATTCCACAAGCCACCACAGTCTGCAAAGCCTTAAACAAAAGTGCTCCTGAAGGCCCTGGGGAGGTCCAGACATGTAGTCCACATGGCTACGGTAGCCCACACCCCCTCAGCGGGCTCTATCTGGGAATCTATGAAAAGCTCTTTCTCCTCCAGATTGTGCCTTTGCCGGTTGAGCCCTGAGCCCAGCAGGTACGTGGTGAAGTCCGCTCTCCAGTTCTTTGGGTGTGCCCTGGGCAACCAACAGAAAGATTAGGATGGAGCAGCCCATCCCAAAAGCAAGGAGTATCTTTAACGGCAAGCAAAACAATTCAATTCCCTGGCCATTAATATTTAAGTTCCTCCTCTAAAGCCTGAAGCAGCCAGAGAGGTCATTATCAATCCTCAAGATTGAGGAATGAACAAAAATAAAGGGGGATTGTAATCACTGACTACAGCAGATGTATTGTTACTGTTACTATTATAATCTTGTGTTAACCAAGTAATTTCTAACATTGCTATAAAAAAAGAAAAAAAATGTGTGCTATCATTAGTTGTAACAAAAGCTGCACAGCAATGCAAGTTGTAATTGGGGATGGTGGTGTATGCGGATCCTGTATTTTATCCATGATTGTTCTGTAAACACAGGTTCTCTAATAAAGAAAAAAACCCAAAAAGTTGGAAAACAAAAAGCCTAGATAAAACCTTGGAACAGGACTCCATTTGAATATGTTCAATTGCTTGTCCTCAAGAAAGTGACAAGCATCACCTGGCTTTCTAGGGGCTGTCTAGACATACAAGGGCAGTGGAGACTAGAAATAAGAAAGTTTATTACATTTGTTTGTATAAAGAAACAAAAATTTAAAAACTTGGAAACACAATTTCATTTTCTCAGTAACACTTTTTTCTTAGAGAAATAATGGAAAAATATTGAGAGATGAGTAACTCGTGTATAAATATTGCTACTTTACCATTTCTGCCCTAAATAATTTGTAAATATTTAAAAACAAAATGTTGCCTGTAGATTTAGAACATTACCATCCCAGCATGTCTTAAATAATTTAGTAGATGCCCCGCAAGGTGAAAAATGGGTTTATACCTTGAATGCCACTCTAATAGACTATTAGTGGTTGCTTGACGCCTGTGTCAAGTTTTCTAAGGTTCATTGACAAAGAGTTCCAACTGATTATTGATTAGTGTGGGGGGGGCAGATAGAGGAAGGGAGGGATGGGAGAAGTGATGATGGATGTCTTGTATTTACAGCCCAATAGTCATTAGTCCTTGGCTGAATGTTTACTCTGGGCCATTAAATTATTATTTATGTAATCTATAAAGAGACAGTAATACAGCTAAAATACAGTATCATTTTCTAAATTCAGAGAATTTATGTTCCTACCATTTAATAGAGAACTCATACTTTGTCTTTCTGTGGATTTCAAAGTCAAAGAACCAGAAATATCTAGGTCTATTCAAGCTTTGAACCTTGCAGCAAGTAAAGCAATAACAGCCTGAGTATTTGTCAAATAAATTAATGAATTCCTATGTTTTGGACCCCAAATCACACACACATAAAGGGTGAGATAAAGCCCATAGATCTGGAAAAAAGTCCCTGTCAGCTCTGAGATGATCCCTCTATGCCTGGTGTTCACATGCAAGCCAGACATAAAACTATGTATTTTTTTGTTTCCCCCAAACCAATTATTGTATTTGCTAGCATTTCTACACTACAAATCATGAGAAGATGGAGCCGATGTGATTTCCAAATACTGTTAAGTGAAGTCAATATGCATTTCTAAATGCTAACAGGAAACCAAAACCATATAAAAGGTATACTGTAGTCATTTAAAAAATCCTTTTCTGCCATGAGGAAGGTCTTGCCAAGTTTTCTAGAGCTGTTCTCAGTATCAAAAATGTTTTTTCTCCTATTATGGTGCAGTAGCAATTAACAATATCAAGCAATTAGATTAATTCATAAAAACAACAGCATACCTAATAGCTATTTATAGAGAACATCCAGAAATGAGAGAAAAGTTTCAACCTTTCCCAAGCAAAATCCTCTACTGGCACACAATTTTCATTCATTGAACGTTCATCCTGTGAAATCACTAAAATCAATATTCCTTCACCCAGGAGACATTCTTAAAGCAGCACTTCTCAAAGTTTTCAGTCTCAGGAACCCTTTACACTCTTAAAAATTATTGAGAAGTTTGCCCATTCCAGAATATAGTTTATGTGGGATATACTTATCATATTTACCATATTAGGAATTAAAACCAAGAAAACTTTAAAGCCCAAGAACACCTAAGCATACATTCCATACAAATGCTTTAAAATCCACCGTACATTCCTAAGAGAATAAAAGTGAGAAAGGCAATAATGCTTTAGTGTTATTAACGTAGACCTCACAGACCTCTTATGAAAGGGTCTTGGGTCTCCAGAGTCCCCAGACCACACTTGAGAACTGCTATCTTCAGCTTGGTAAGGTCAGAAAAATGGGTAATAAGGAAGACTCAGTTGAAATGGTATGTTCGGGAGAATATGCAGAGGGAAAGAATCATAAACTTGACAACTTGTAAGTCTTTCAACCAAGTCTTTACAGAAGCATTAAAGCAGAAGAAAACCTCAGTATAGCTTTCAGGTATAAAAAAATATAAGGTCCTAGGAAACAAGGGAAGAATGTTGGCTTTTCCTGACTGACAATGGCTTGACAGTCTCAAGGCCTAAGCTCATTTCTAACATCATGAAGTCACGCACTTCAAAAATTCTAAAGAATGAAATCATTGCTAAAATGTAAAATAAGCCCTCAAATTGTAGCTGCTTTTCTTGAAAGAAGTAGGAAGAATGTGGAGCCTAGATGAAAATGGTAAACTTTAGTATAATCTGATGGAGTGAAGTGGCGATGCTTTCTGAGAGTTCACCAAGAGCAAAGAAACATTTCCAATAACTGAGAAAACCTTAAGTTTCTAAGTAAACTCTGTATCGGAATCAGATAGATTTCCCATGACCCAACTAATATCCATTACTTGTTGGCGTCTCTATATATTGAAATCTGAGTAAAATCTACTTATAAATTCATAAGGAAATAAAGTGCAGAGCTCTGCTAAAAACCAGAAGTAGTGCTGTTGTCAGCCAAATGATGAAGCTTGAGATGTTTGAGAGCCAAGATTCCAGAGTAGAGATGTAAGCAGTGAGTTTGTTATTTATTTGATAAAAATGCAATAGAACACTAAAGGCTTAAAAAATAATAATTTAATTCCATTAAATCTAAAACATCTTAGGTGTCTTAGCAAGCATATCCTTCTTGGAATACAGTATTAACAATCTTGATAAATTAAAACTCTGATTCTTGCTTTTTATTCACTTCAAATTACTTCATCTTTAAGATCATTGGAAAAAGAATCCAACTTTGGAAATATTCAGTACCAAGGTAAAGAAAAAAACTAACTTTGGAAATACTCAAATATTTGAGTAAATACACCAAGTTAAGAAAGCAAACTAACATTTAAAGGTATGGAAATACGTCACTCCTGGAAAAAACTTAGCATTTTAGCTAACAGTAGTTGATGGTGTGGGCTTGGTGAGAGCTCTGCCTGCCACCGACGGGCAGATTCGGGGCAAATTACTATCATATTTCCACGTCCTCTTCTGTAAAATGGGGGAAACAGGGTGCAAGCACCTAGCTTCCTATGCCTGCTACAAAAGATAAATAAGATCAAGGATGTTAAACATCTAGTCAATGCTGGCTGCAATAAATGTCAGCTCCTACATAAAAATGTCCATGAAGAAGGAGCAAAGTTGCATTCTAAGCTGAAACAGTAATGGTAAATAAAAAACTGAGATTGATCCAGAGAGCAAAACTGGTATTCAGTAAAGTTCTTTTAATGCTTGTCAGTACACAGCTCTAACTCAGGAGGCAGCACCCAGGGGACTCGTGTGGCACATTCCAATTCTCCGGTATCTGTACTTCCGTCTCTTTTGCTTCTCTATTGATTTGTTCTTCATTTTCCTTTCCATCCCTACAACTTGCAAAGGGGAAAGGGAGCCGGGGACATGGAACTGACAGTAGTTAGGGCCTTCAACCACTGTCCCAGCAGCCTGCCGCTGGGTGGGACGGGCCGCGGTGACGCCGTTAGAGGTGATGGCAGAAGCAAAGGGGTTCCACAGAGGACATGGAACCCTGGGCCTGTGTCCCACATCCTCCACTACTATTGACAGGCCCTTGACTGCATGTAGACCCTCCTGAGCCTTGGTTTTCACCTGTAAAATGGGGATAAGCAAGGGTTACCAACTTCAAATGGTTGTTGTGAGGACAAGTTGAGTAATGCATAGGAAAGCACTTCATAAACTTCAAATCGGGAAAATGAGGTAGTCACTGTAAACCCGGCTGTAGCAGGACTTTTCCTGCCCCAAGGATCCCATTTAACTAGAACAGGGACATCAAAGCCATGAGGGAACTGGTTCTTACATAAAGTATAAAGGCTGATGTGACAAACTCAAGTCAAAAGTACTCACTGCTCATGAAGCTCTAACTGTCCCGATAACCAATGACAGGCACTAAAACCCCTTGTTCTTCATTCCATTTTAGGCAACCTCCATGGAAGCGGATGCTTTCCTTACACACAGGCAATGGCTTTAGGTTTTATAAACTGAAATTTGGGGGACCGAAGTAGAGTAGCATTAGCCCCCATCAAATCAAAGTGGCAGCTTGAAGTTTTTATTTCAATTTGCATATAGCAAAGTGTTCACAACAGACAAGGAGGAACTCAGGGTTAATGCTTCTGCGGAAGGGCCCATCCAGCTGTGTGCTGGGCCCCCTTCTCTCACTGCCATTGTCCTCTGCATGACTCTGCCTCCTGACCTCTTTGTGTCTCCCCATGGACACAAATAGTTTCTGGCTTCCAAAGAAAATTAGTAAATGTGACCATTTTCCTGTTTCTCTGCCTCAGTACGCACCCCCTCAGCACGTCCACCTGCAGTCCTGCCACTCCAGGCTGAGGGGCTGCTCCTTCTTCCCCAGCTCAGGGGACCCTCCTCCGTCATCTCACTTGCTGCTTTTCTCTCCATCGGTTCTGATCCACACTCCCCCTTGTAGTTTGGTGTCCCGGAGAGGCAATGGGCTCACTGGTTCAAGTCCTCACTGTCTGCAGTGACAGAAGATGGAAGGGGGAGGCCCGTGGAAGGCGAGCACAGTATTTCTGACCATTTGGTTCCCTTCACCTCTACTTCTCTACTTATTTAATTCCACCTAAAGTCAGAGATGGCTTGACTCACTTCTGTCATCAGACAGACAGACACCAATTTATGTGGCTACTGATTTAATGCATCTGCTAAACACAAAACTGGCCAAAAGACAGAAGGAGCTGCAATCCACTGTACCAAGATTTGGGAGATGCATTCCACAGGAGTCATTCGATTGAATTAAAACATTTACTATATTACTTGGAAATAACCCCGAGGGAAGAATAACTGATGAAATCAGAACCTCAAACGAAAGAGCCCATCTGTGGTGGCCAGACTCGCCGTTTGAGCTGCTCCTGGAATGCGGGTGGGACCTGTGACTTGCTTCTAACCAACATGAAGAGTTTACATGAGGTTCTAACTCCATGCTGTTGGCGGATCTCTCTCTCTGCGGGCTCTGCCGAGCTGGCTACCATGTTGTGAGCTGCCCGAGGGGGACATCCACATGGCAGGAGCTGAGGATGCCCCCACCCCCAGCCAGCAGGAGCCCTTGCCCGCAGGTCAACGGCCTACAGAAACTGAATCCTTCTGAAAACAATGGGGCCTTGGAAGCGGATTCCTGCCCTGGCAAGCTCTCAGGTGAGACCCCGGCCCTGACCAACAACTTGATGGTGGCCTTGTGAGACCCTGAAGAAGAGAACCCAGCTATGCCTGGATTCCCGACCCACAGAACCTGTGAGGTAATAAATCAGCATTGTTTAAAGGTGCTAAGTTTGTGGCAATTTGTTACCCAGCAACAGATACAAACTCCAAATACAGCCTCCATGGATAAGCACATTTAGAAGTTTCCCGCATTAAGAAAGACAACTTTTCATACTAGAAATTTGCTAGTTTAAAAAGATAACAATTCAATGAGACATTATTTCCTCTCCCTAGAAATTTATTGCTTAGTTCCATTATGTTAAGATAGTGTCAGAAGTCTGAACTTTTCTTCCCTCTTGACAGATCATAAACATTCCTAATTTCAAAACTTACATGTTTTGAGTTTAATCCCATTCAACTACAAACTGAAGAACTTAAAATACCTTAAAAAAATAAAAAACGCCTGGAATTTCCAAATAAGCTTCCCTACTTTTCCTAGCCCCCAAGTTTTATTCCTTCTTCCTCACTACACAGTCACTTTCTCAGTTACACGATCCAGTTTTTAGATTCCTGCAAATCATTCCTTGTTGCATTAAAACCTTTGGTTATTACAGTTTTGAGAAGCTGCATATCATTCTTACTTACATCTGGAAGTCTGTACAGCTTCATTGTTCTCTGTAAAGTCATATTTCTACTCAAGTGAGAAAATTTCACTTCCACCAATTTTCTGGGGTTTAGTGATCGATGCCAATATCTGGAATATAATAAAGGTTTTAAAATCTAATTGATTTCTAGCTCTACAAGTTTTCGCTCTGCATCAGCTAGCTGTTAATAAAACATTCTCTGACCACCTGTGTTGGGCCTTATGCAGTGCTGGATTTGCTCCCCCCCGTCCTGTGCAATCATTTTGTTGGTCACTCTTTACTCTAAAATGTATCCTTAATTATTAGTTATGTTCCTTTGGAGTTAGTAACATTTCATCTCTTTAAATAAAGAGGAATCTTTAATAATACCCAGTTGCAAGTATTTGGAAACTCCCATTGCTAATTCTACAAAAACATGAAAATATTTTCCCCAAATTATTAGGCTTCACACAAAACAACTTTTTGAGTAATTAACTTGAATTTTTTAAAAGTTATTCCACTTTAGACCCAGGGGTGAGTGATCTATATTAAAATGTATCTTTGAAATCTTTCTTTCTGTCAATGTGATAATTTAACAAGCTATATAATTTTACAGTTTTACCTTTCATACTATGTTAACTTGAAGTTTCATCTTGATTTGAGTCAATAAAAATAGCGGAGGGAGATAAACTCTCCCTGCTGTTTAAGAAACAGGACAGTCAATGGCAGTCTGATAACCAATTTTCTCAATGAAAAAAGCTTGGAAAGCTTGGTAAGAAAAGATGAAGTCCCAAAAACAGAGCTTTAGCCTTCTTACTGGGGCTTTTCAGTTACTGGATATCAAGCTTTGGGACTGGTTATTGGTAGTGCTGCAAAGCAGGTATAGGCTGAGTGTCAGGGGAGGACGGAAAATGGTGCTCCACTTGGCATTCTGAGTCCACAGTGCCCTGGGTTTCCCACACTAAAGACCACACTAGTTTTTCAAATGGAATAGGAACAAATACAGATCATCCCTGTGGCTGTGTGCAGTGCTGGAGAAAGGTTCATCTCCATCTGCCATGAACAAACCACACAAGAACGAGCAAGCCAGGGCCCCTGGGAGCTTCCACTTTCTCAGCTACACGAGAAAAGTGCTACTTCTGGCACAAGGGGAGCGCTACCTGCACGTGGCCACAGGTTTTGGGAGAACAACGCCAGCGGTATAGACGGCCTGGAAGAGCCCCTCCAGGTTCACCCTCCTGGTGATTTCTCGAATCAGCACTGGGGCAACCCGCTTGGATCGCAATTTCTTGTGAACACAAAGAAAGTTGATTTCTACCATCTTCTTCACACTAAGAAATGGAATTGTCAAAAATTAAAGCACACATAAGATAAGAACATTTTTAAAAAATAGGATACTCCCCAGAAAACGTCAAAGAACAGCAAAGTGGAAAACCTCCTTTATCCCCATAGTTAAGAAAAATATTGAATTGTCCCTGAGACAATTCATAAATTCAGATTGATACACAATTCCCCATCACCCACTGTCCAAATGATTATAATTCTGGGCCATGGAGACAGAAACCTGTGATCTAAATAAATTTTAGGGCTTTGGCCTTTTATAAATTTTCCCCTTAGAGATTGAACCAAATGCACCTTGTAAAGCTTCTGAAACTGTTTTTCCTGCCATGTAGACGCACTAATGGGCCCCCTAGGCACTAGAATCTGGTGAATTCTTGCTCTGGAGTCTAACAGGCCACAAGGGCCTGGGCAGACAGAATGGAAGCAGAGTCTCCTGAGCTGGAATGCACTGCCTGGCTCCAGGTGGGCAGGCCCTCTCTTGCACAGCCCAGCCATTAATTTTCATCCTTGGGACAGTACGCAGAGGACCCCCTGCGTATGGCACATAACAGCCCTTGAGATTAAAGACCTGGAGAGGTCAGTGGGCTGACTCAATAGACCAAAAGGTAAACCGAACGACTACATGTCAGATCTCCAATTTTCTGGGCAGGAGACCCAGAGCAAAAAGGAGCACACTCATTCTGTGGACAGAACGTTGTTACCCCTTCTAAAAAAAATTTTTAAGTAATTTTTAAAAGCTTCTTATTGTAATACATGAATATTCTTATATCTATAGCAAAAGAAAAAACCCATTATGCTAAGTGAAAGAAACTAGACAAAAGTATCACACACTGTTTATATAAGATATAAATATAAATAAGTTTATAGAGATGAAAAAAAAGTATTTGCTCTGAAAGTATTAGATTAGTGGTTATGTAGGTCTAGAAAAGGATAATAGGGATTGAGAGGTGACTGCTAAGAAGTAATGAAAAGGTTCTAAAATTGATTGTAGTAATGAATGCACTATCTGTGATTATGCTAAAAACTACTAATTGTACACTTCGGATGACTTATGGTGTATGAATATATCTCAATGAAATTGCTTTAAAAAAAAACACTCATTACCATTGCATTATTTATTTTTTTGAAGTTCACAAATTTTCTTCAATTGCAGCATTGGAACGGGAGGCCCTGCCAGCTTCGGCCCGAAGGGGCGTGAAGCTCAGGTGCGGTCAGTAAGGAACAAGCCTGGGTCTCCCTAGCAGGACACTGTCTCCGTCACCTGTTTCACCTGGGGACGCCCTGCTGACAAGATGATGGAGCAGAGGAGAGAGAGCAGGGAGAAGCCGACACAGACCGCTGGTTGTACCTGTCATAAACCCGGATGCTGGCTGGGATGGCGCTGATGAATCCAACCAGTTTTTTATTTGAAGACACTCTGACTCCGCAGTGCCACTGAGGGAGCCAGCCTGGGGGACGCAGAGCCCTGAGTTTGGCGTGGACAACAAAACAGGTGCCAGTTAGCACCCAAGAGCACAGGAGCGAAGCAAGCCTGCCCAGACCGACCCCCTCCGAGTTCTGGGGCCACCCAGGCTCACCACAGCAGGAACTCGGGTGAGTAGTCAAACCGGAACATGTTGTCATCGTCTTCCACGTAGTTCTCATTTAACAGCGTGTACAGTTCTTTGAGCTACGGGTAAAACAAGCATCCTTTTTAGGGTGCTCAGGACCAACGGGTGGACTGCAGACAATGAATTAAAGGGTTTACTCACCACTTCGGAGATGCTCAGATCTAAGGTGTCCCACATAAAGCCCTGCGGCAGAGAATACGGTTCCTGTCGAACATTGTCTTTATCTGGCTCAATTGCCCCGTGAGATGTGACTACTTCATCTGGAGAGGGAGAGAAAGAGAAGAACGTTAAATTTCAAAGGATTTTGACTGTCTAAAATGTTCACTTAACTTTCACAAAATTGTATTTTGGGCCCTTGGGTTTAAAATAATCTTGAAAACTATGCTTTATTATTTGAGCTATCTGGAGTGAAACAGGGAAGTTACGTGGTACCATAGAATAACTGCTATTTCACCAATAAAATGAAGAAATCTTTTGTCATCCAATGACAAAGCTGCAACTCCAGATGACAGATTTATCGTGCAGCACCACTGTACACAGTATATGTTTGATACCACACACACCCTTAGAGATGGTCTCTTTTTTATGCTGCATTTCAACAACCAAGGTGTTGGGCGAGGGCTACGGTGACCTCTGACCCCTCAAGCAAAATCTGAAATCAATTCCCAGCCTGTTTACTTCTCCAGATCATGTCAGCCTCGGGCCTGTCTTACTTTGTGCCTTCACCTTTGTTCCCTGCCCAGCTCCCTGTGTGGTCACAGGGGAAGGTGGGCTTTGCCCTGTGGCTGCAGCCCCTGCCCCTGCCCCACCCTGGCCTCCCTCCGGCTGGCCTGGCTCAGGGTTCCCCTCTGCTCTGAAGGCCGTTTGCTCTGCCCTTCACCATGGCACCTCCTGGTTTTCAGATATAAGCCAGCGTGTCCCTGTTCATGGCATCTTTCCCTCTGCTCCCGCTTGGTCACCATGCACCCTACTTTCTCCCCAGCATCTCTTCTACCCAGTACGTCCTTGAGCGCCTGGCTTTTCCAGCGGGTTTCCACAGATATCCACCAGGCACAGGGCCCACAGGCGCCGACTCTTAGGTCCTGGAGCCCCAACCACCTGCTCTCTCTCTCTCCTTTCTAGCCCCTCTTCTTGCTACTTCACTTCAAAGACCAGCCTGTAGGACCCTCTGTGCTGGACTTCGCTTGATTTGAGCTGCGGCCCGAGATCCCAGGAGCCAGAAAGACAGGTGAGGCCGAAATGTGCTGTTCTCCTGGGCCCTCTTCCCAGAGGGCGAGCCCTGGAGAGTGACCGGTGGGAGGTGGGGTCACCTAACAGCCACGAGCAGCTGGGCAAGCAGCCTGCAGCTGGACCGGGCACCTTCAGATCATCAAATTCAGGTCCCTTTAGCTAACGGTTACTGCATCCAATGACACTCCGATTTATTACTAAATTTATTTCTAGAGTCTGAAAGATAGCAGGCAAGCTAAGAAAATCTCTTAGCTTTTCTTAACACTCTGAAGCTTTGCTCTATTGAAGCTGACTGGGGTGGGAGAGAAGTGGTCTCCTTAACAACATCTGAAAACCTCTACTTGAAGACCTGGAGAAAGACTGCCCTGATTTACATTTGACAGAACAAATTATCTGTACATAGCTGGGCTATTAAAATTTTTGGATGGCATTTATCCTTTATATTATATAGATTCTAGGATATGAATAATCTAGAAAGAAAAAATAGAAATAAATTATATGATGATCCATATATATACATATGACAAAAAAAGCAGCTGGTTTAGGTGATAGTACATTTAAAAATGTTTATGGGGCAGTGCAGTGATGGCTCAGTGGCAGAATTCTTGCCTGTCATGCTGCTGAGACCCAGGTTTGATTCTTGGAGCCTGCCCATGCAAAAAGAAAAAAAAAAGTTTATGACATTTATTACATCATTTTTTTGGTATAATGTGAAAGAGGGAACAATTAAATGGTTTATGGCAAGTTCCCTTCTCAAAGTCTCCGTGACCTCAGCACCAGGGGTGTGGCAGGCAGGCCCAGCATCTGGGAGGAGGCCTGGAACAGGTGACTCCTGAGGGGCCGTCCTGGGGCATCCCACCCCCTGCACAGGGGTGTAACAGAACTGATGCTACTTCATACCTCTGGTGAGTAAGTGTTCAGAACCCTAGGGTTAAACAGTACACAATTTTCCATTGCACTGAGTCAAAAGGGCAAATTTTCTGCCTCTTTTGGAATAACAGAGGTGCAAACTACCAGATAAAGGAAAAACAATAAATTCCATGAAGCTCAGAGAAGGAGAAAGACTCCCTCTTTTATATACACATTTTTAATTCTCTGATGTTTCAGGGGTGGGAAATTGGCTATTTTTAGGGAGATTGGAATTGGACTACAATTAAAAGTTAATGCCACTACCTAAAATTTATATTTAAGAAGTATTTTTATGTCAATTTATACTCTGTGGTATGAAACAAATGACACAGGCGAAGTCTCTCTTAGTTTTGTTTTTGTTGCTGATCTGGCTATGCCCGTACAATAACAAGCAGCAGAGCTTACTTAGTTTGGGTACCGGCTGTGTATCCCAGAACTGGTATCTGTGTCCTGCAGCATCCTCGAGGCTCCTGGCTGGGCCCTGGCAGGCAGACAGCAGCTCCATTGCTCGCTGGATGTCCTGCAACTTCTGCATCGGAATGGTGGGGTTCTAGAACAGCAAACACATGGAGATGGAGGCTGAGAAGAGGGCACCACTCACACACCGCTCACACGAATCCCTGCCATGGAAACCATACCAATAAATGAATAATCCTCCTGGGGGTGAAAGCTTTGGGCTCAATTATGTCAGCACATCAAAATACAAGCAGACATGTGATGTCAAAAAACAACAGTTCTGCCATTGTTGTGAGGCTCGGGCAGCCTGGGGAACCCAAAGTGAACCTCCTCGCCCTCGGCTTCTATTTCCCACTGTGTGTGGTGGTCCTTATCTTTTGTCTCCTGGAGGAGGAGCCCAAAATGAGCTGCTGGCCTCAGTTCACCACTAGGGTTAAAGCTCTGCAATGGTAAAAGTGGCTCAAAGCCAATCATTTCTAGAAGGGAAACCAGGCAGACAACAGGAAGCTCAGTTCATTGGAAGAAAAGGAAAGAAATCTGGACTTAGTGCTGAGCTAGCAAGGACACGATGACTAAGAAAGGCAGGCTCTAAGGACTCTTCTTCCCAAAGTGCATGCTGCCCTTCTCCTAACCTTGGAGACCAGGCCTCCGAGAGGACAGCAGCTTCCTGTAGATGCGCAGATCCCGACAGCCACAGATCTGGACTGCAGCCTCCCTCTTAAGTCATTCTCAGTCTGTGAAATGGACCTTATCTTTAAAGTCCAAGGTTCTTCCCACAAAGCCAGGATTCCTATTATCTCTGAAGATTCCTCAACCCTTTTTTAATCCCTTAAATAATTTAGTACTACATGGAAAATGAGACTATCCTTGAACTGAGAGGGTTTCATAGGAGCAAATGTGAAAATTGGAGTGATTTTAATATATGCAAAATAACTGAAAAGTTTAGAATTCTGATATCATGCAAAGAGAGCACTCAGCTCTCAGAAGTCATCAGAGAAGTTCCAGAGCCCTTCCAATTTCCTAAATGCCAACATACCAGGAACAACAGAGAAAGGCACAATGGATCCTCCCGCGGTTTATAAACAGCCACTCTGGATCTGTCCGACTTTGGATCTGAAGTCTGTGCCTGGAGCAAACAATTCAAACTGGGAAGCTTGCCCACAGACACAGTACAAAGTGGGGTCCGTTTAATATGGACCATCCTGTGCGTGCTTTTCTCATTCGTTTCCTCACAATTCTTGCCATGAAAATGATTCAAGGAAACAAAAGTGCTGATGTCTGATGGGAGGAAATATAGAAGCTTCTAGTCTCCTTGTAATCAGCAGCACGGCCCACAACTAGCATGATTGAAAATCATTAGGGTCATATCGTAATTACACAAACTAAGTTAAAACACTTCCGTTCTCCTAATTTACTGTATTTGGGGATTATTACTCTTGTTTGGATTTCTTTTTAATCTTCACCAAAAAAATAACTGATTTCCAGCAAAGTGAAATTTACATCCACTTTAAACCCCAACAAGGCAATCTTTTAGGAGACTCATAACTTAAATAGCAACTGAGATCTCAGCATATTTTAACTGACAATGCGTCAACATACATCAGTTCGTCTTAAAAAGAGAAAAGAGAACAGTCTTACAAAAATACACTGACAGCATATGCACCTAATTTATCATTGTAATGGCTCTTTCTTGATATTTGAGTCAAATCCTCTAACACTAACATATCAAACTCAAACTGTTTTGCCCCAAACATGAGTCGGCATCTTTATTCTCAGGGAGCACTGAGTGACTTCTCGGATCTGTGAAGAAGACCCAGGGCGGTTTATTCCTAATTGGCCCTCACCTTACTAGTCAACCTTCTCTGCAGGAAATGACTGTTCATGAAATATTGATGCCCTGATGCTAACTACTTAAATATTTTCTTAAAGTAGATTTAAGATTTAAGAAAGAATGGTTTTAAAATCCATGGCAGTAAGACAGTAAAGAAAACTCAGGTACGATAAATTCTGAAACTCATCTGTTCATCTTCTGTAGTGGCACCACCCAGGGCAAATGAGCTAGTGTTAGAGAAGGACAGACTGTCTTTCAACCCCGAATTAACTTACCATTACAACATTCCTAGGTAAGAGTACCCCCATTTCCTCCCCATTTGCTCTGTGTGGATTACTAAACATCAACTATGCTTTTGACCTATTAATTTCCAAATTTAACACTTGGGAAAAACACCCATAATCTCGACCACTAAGAAGTGTAAAGAATCCACAATTTTTTTTTTTTTTTTTTTGGTTTGAGGGTAGCTCAGAAAATTCTCCAAATGCCATCTACTTGCAATTTATGGTATCATCTGCAGATGGCGTAGTTCAAACTGAGAAAGGAGCCCCAGTTTAAAGGTAATGGGAAAAAGCCCACATTAAAGCAATCTGGACTTGTTTTTGATTTTTTTTAAAAATCGAAATTTTCTACCATCTCATGCTGACAGCTCCTGCTGGTTTTATTGGCTCTGGATTCTTGTACGTGGCCAGAGGCAGGGGAAGGGCTTGGAGCCACCGGGAAGATGGAGGATGGGCAGGAGCCGAGGGTGCAGGAGACACAATAAGGACATACTGACACATGCATATCAGCCAACATCATATTTATCACATGAGGCAATGTCAAGAAATGGGGAAAAGAGCTTGCAAGCCTATGGTGATGTTCTCCTTATGAGGTACCCTGGACCTTGTGTCCAGTGGACAGAATATTCATTATAAGAGAATCGAGCTGAAAAGCTGAAGAAGGAGGAGAACTCCTCACCCTACCTAGTAAGCCAGGGAAAGACTGGGGCAAGTAATTTCACTTCTTCATGATTCCTGGTCCTTAACAGAAAAATCATCTACAAGACTCGCCTCATGTGACACATGGTCAGCCTTGGACAAGAAAGAGTTTTAAAGCCCCAGAAAACTTGTGCAATGGTAGTAACTGATTTACAAGATAAAATAACTTATTAAGAAAGATCTTGTTTTTACCTCATAATAGCCCTGCAAGTTGGGGAAAAGGTGTCACTCCCACTTTACAGAGAGGGAGCTTTGGTGACTTGTCCAAAGCACAGGGTTTGAGGGTATTGGAGCTGGACTAACCCAAAGTCTCTCACTTGACCCAAGCCAAGTTATGCCAGGATAACTTATTTTGAGGTACAATCAATCATCAAAATGTCCTCTATTTCGCTGCACTTGTTACTCTCACCCTTTGCACCCTGAGCTTCCTGCAGCAAGAGGGCTTTATGTCCCTTGGGGCCTAGCACGGGGGGACTGTGTACTTGGCCAGGGTGACTGGTGGCTGCTGCCTGCACCACCCCACAGACAGGGGCACAGCCAGCAGAGCCCTGCTGGATGCTGGACACCCACAAGCTTGGTTTAAGATGGGCATTTCTGCAGGGGGACAGTCGGACTACTTCCCACCCTCAGCAGTATAATTAGAAATGGCCACTGAGGACTACTTGGCCTGATTCAAAGTCAACATCAGACTTACCCACGGCTACTCTTGCTGAAACCTGATGCCAGATGGTGTTGTGCTATTCAGGTAGTTGGACAGACACCAAGAAAAATTAACACATGAATACCTTCTGAACTAAAGGTAGTCAAGTAGTGCATGTATCTTTTATTTATTTAATAATTAACAGTCATATTTTAATATTCTTTCATCAACTATAACACATGTACCTCATCAATGCTAAAGGTCAATAATGGGTGAGCGGTAAGGGATTTGGAGGTTTTCTTTTTGGAGTACTGAAAATGTTCTTATTGACTGTGGTGATGAATGAACTGTATGATTATAGTGTGAGCTACTGATTGTACACTTTGAGTAGACTGTATGGTGTGTGAATATATCTCAATAAAACAGCTTTTAAAAAAAATCTATCTATAGCTAGAGATAAGTTCAAATAGTAACGTCAGAACTTTTTAATAGGACACTTTTGCGTTTAAGAAATAAATTTCTTTGATTATGTTATCGACCTAACAGTGACCATACAGTGAGTGAAAGTGTTTACTCTAAAAACGTCCATGTGGTAATTTCACTACTTATAAAGTAATATACCGATAAATATGTACAGATGTTCTACTAATCCATAGATCTATGGAACCATTTATTCAATAAATTTTGTTTTCTGTTTGATTTAGAATCATCTTGCTTTTTTTCTGCAGCTAAATTTAGAAATTTGTAGTTTAAATCCTAAAAAATGCAACAATGCTTTTACAAACTACAACCTCTGATTTTCTTGTCAGCCTTCTTCAAGGAAATCCATGTGTTTTATATGCTTGCTCACAGTGTAGCCCATACCAAATGGTTGTTTAATCCAAATATCTGAGCAGCAAACTGAGCTGAACCTTCTGGAGAAAGTATGGTCAAACAACCAAGACCACTGGGTAGAAGTGAAGAGAAGAGAAGACCACATATCCTGAGTCTCCCAGTCTGGTGTGAGGGGAGGACAGCTGAACTGGATATGCAGTGTTACCAGACATCACTGGTCCTGAACCATTGCTTCTGCTTCCTACTGCCACAAATACAGTAGGAATACCATCCCCTTCATACTCAGCTTTAATCCTCAGAGTTTCATCTGGTCCTTTATGGGCAGAAGTCCCCTGAAGTTCACACGGAATGCCGAAACTTCCACACGCCTTCTAGATTTTTTCACAATGACCAAGATCAGAAGTTAAGCGCATCAATACTACAACCCTGAACTGTCTGATTTCAGAAGCAGCTCTGCTCTCTCTGCAACCCACTCAAAAATTTTCTTTACCTTTCTGGAGTCCTTCAGGAGTTACTTCTTTGAGGTCGCAATATGACGGTGTGTCCTTCTCTTGGCTTCGATCTCCCGATGGCCAGAAACTCCATGAATCATTATCAATAACATCAGCAAGAACAATTTCTTTGGTGGTTACATCAACAGCAAATTCAATCTTCATATCAACCAGTGTTCTGAGGCATCCAGGATTTTTCCAATATTTCAAAAATTGCCTACATAGCAATGACTCATGATACTGACTTCAGTTTGGCCTATAACCAGTCCAACTAAGCAAAATTTTGCAGTAATTAGCTGTTCTTCAGACCACTACTGATCATTATTGGCATCATCCTTGAAAAACATCTTCACTTGGGTAAAACTTATATTCTCCCTTAATGCCAGGGTTTCTTTTGAGAAAAGAACCAGTTACTATTCTTCTATAAACCCATTTGATTGGAATCATTTTACATTTGGGCTCCATGAAAGCTGTCTCCCCTCATTTTCTAGTGAAAGCAGTTTTGACACTTCCTGTAACAGCTAAAAAGTACAAATGGTCATTTTATTTGAGAATGCAGCTTTTCCTTGCAGGCAGTTCTTTCCAGCTGCATGTCATGCTGTAATCTGGTCCTTAGACTGCAGGAGGGCTTTTCCCGGACTATCTGATAATTGATAGACTGCTTTTGTTTTACCCTCATAGAGCTTTCTACCAATGTTCAGTACTCACTTGTCACCATGATCCTGAGTGGGGAGGCAGGAATTTAGAAGTGGAAGCAGCAGTCAAACCCTGAGGGTATCCGTAGATTGAGGTGCAGTTCGACTTCCAGTACATGTATCTTAAAAACACTCAACCAGTTCACACTGAGACTTTATAACTACAGTCTAAACACTAATTCACTGAGCAAAGGGAATACAGTGGTATACCTATACACATGGCATGTGCTTACTGGCTATTTTGGTGCCAGAGTCAGTTTTAGGAAGGCTTCCTTCCCTCCACCTACTAGCCCCCTTTGGGAGAAATTCTGACCGCCCGACCGGTTTGTGGCGGGGCTGCGCTGCACACGTCCGCTCCCACGCGGACCACGCGGGGAAAGAAGAACCGGCTCTTACCTTGGAAGGCTGCTGAATTTTAATCTCCTGGGAATCAGACGCTGAATCTGACTTGGCGCCTCCAGAATGTGGTTTCTCCTTTTTTCTCTTCTGTTTCTTCTTTTTCTTCTTGGCTCCCAGATCTCTTCCAGGACTTCTGTGAGGAAATCCAGAGGGTGAAACAGACAAAAAAAAAGTTATTATATAAAAGTAATCTGCATAAAATTAATCATTGGGAAAAACACATATGGTATACACAGTGGAAAAACTATGCTAAGATGTGATGGAAAAAGAAATTTCATCAGAGAAGAAAGTGAACGGACAAGTGAGCAGGAGCCTGTTAGGTCACTGCAGGATGCCCAATGCCAGTGAAGCTAGGAATCGTATATGTAACGTATACGTAATCGTAGCTAGGAATCGTATATGTAAACCAGATTTTAAAACAGAATCAAATGACTTCCAAAGTACGTTCTCACTGGTCCACTAAACTAGTTTAGTTTTTAGTTGGCCTTTTAAGGGAGAGGTATGATTTGTAAAAAATTCCATTTTAAACACCTCTTGGGCACAACAAACCACTAGTCTTGATGGAACAGAACTAAAAAAAACTGCCTTCTACAAAGGGAGAAAATTTTCTGTTAAATATTTTTCACTAATAAGACTAAACATAAAAAACTCTAAATGAAAAAAAAAATTAACCACCTGTCATCTTCTGAAAGGGCAAATGAGGCCCAAAAGAAAAAGACACGAGGAAACTTCAATTTTCCGTTTACTTGGACCTATTCTCCCACAAAATCCCCAATCGAGAGTCAGGGATTCCTGCTGCACCACTGCCTGTCAGGTAAAGGGGTGGGGCAACCAGATCCCATCTGTTTTTTTCTGTCCCTCCCTATTTCTCTTTCTTAATTTTTTCCTAATGATAAAATTCATGTTTATGACACAACATTCAAATATCATTAATATAAATTCACAGCCTTTATAATACTGTCTCTCAAAGGCAACAATAGTTTCTCCTAGTATATATTCTTCCAAAATTGTTTTTCTTCTTTAAGAATGTCTTCCTTTTACTATGAATAACTGTTCAACCAAAATTGCCTCTTAAACACACCATTTTGCAAGTTGCTCTTTTCCCCTTCTACTTAACAGTGTATTGGGGATATCTTTCCAAGTCAGGTCCTGCTGATTTTAAAGCAGCTGGATAGCATTCCATGTGTACATTATCATATTTTATTTCACTACTTCGGTATTAAAAACACTGTTGCAAAAAAATCTAGTACGTAATGTCTTTGTGCATTCTGGCTAAAAGTCTAAAAGTGGAAATGCTAAGTCAAAGGGTGTGCACATTTTTAGTTTTAATCAATCTGTTAAAATAGATTTAATAGTCATTCAGACTGCTCTCTGAAATAGTGTGGCAACTTCCCCTCCAACTAACAGGAAAACTGAGAATTGGGATCCTTGACCTTCTCCAGCACTCAAGTATCATCAATCATCTTCATCGTTGACAGTCTGAAAGGTGGAAAATGAATCTCACCAGATATTTTTCATTCCTTTAATCAGGGGTGAGACTGCATGTTTTTTCATATGTTTATGGGTCATTTATATTTTTCCCATGAATTGCTCATTCATATCCTTTTTCTATTAGCCACATTAAAAAAAAATGATTTGTAGTACTCTTTATGAAAGCATGGATAGCAGCGATCATCTATTAAGTATTTACTTTGGGAAATTAATCTCATTTAATCCTCCCAACAGCATCAATGGGGTAGATAGTATTTTAACAATGAAGCCTTAGGTTGTAAAGTTAGCAAATAGCAGAGTTGGGATCTAAAATGACACCCAGAGCTAAAACTTTAAACCACAGTGCCAAGCTGCTGCCTGCTTTGTGGTCTATTATTTGGAACATAACACTTTATCAGTTTATTTTTTAGCTTTCAGCTTTATTTGTGGTATCTTTTTCTGGATAGATTAAAGAAATTAAACGTTAAAAATTTTTATGCAGTCTAATATTTAAAAATTTTCCTTTGTGGCTTCAGGACTTTGTCTTGCTTTCCTTATTCCAAAATTATATAAATAGCCCACTGTACTTTTTGTCATTATATTTTCATGGCTTTTGGAAAAAAATCTTCATTTTATAATTCACCTAGAATAAAATGTGTAGAGCATAAAGTACTATTTCCCTCCTTTTCAAAAATACATTAGAAATACAATAAAGCCCTGCTGTAATGTAATTTGTTATTACAGGGGTCAAATTGTATTGGCCAAAGAATAACAAGCAGAAATAATATGAGCATCTGGCATGATTACTAGTTGGATACTCATTTGTTCACTTAAGGGATACTTGGAGAGATCCAGTTTTTTACCACACATTGATCCAAGTGCAAGCAGTTTCATAACACGCCTGCCACTTCTTCAATCCTCTTGGTGGGTCTATATCCCCTCTCCTTGAATCTGGGAGGACTGGTGACTTGCTTATAATCCAGTGGAAGTGGCACTTCATGACTTTCTGTGGGATGCTCACTTGCTGCTGTAAGGAGTTGGCTGCCCTGAGCCACTCTGCCCTCCAGGCAGCACAGGCCAACTCCCAGCCAGAAGCCACATGCATTGCCAGTTTGTGCGTGCGTCATCTTGGACTTCAGGTGATTGCAGCTTCATGAGGGAACCCAAGCACAGACCACCCCCATAACAGCTGTCTCCAAATTCCAGGCTCACAGGCACTGTGAGCTTAATGATAAATGGTTGCGGTTTGTTATGCAGCGATAGTAGTTGGAACATAAAAATACAGCAATGAACAAAGCAAAGTCTCCCATCCTATGGAGCCTATATTCTTCAGCTGAAAGATAGGTTACTGATTTGAGAGCTCAGAGAAAGTAAATGAGATAGTGCCAGTAAAATGCATAAGTCATTCAATAAATGACAGGGTTATTACTATTACACATTTAAGCATGTGTTCCCTCTGCCAGTACACCCTTCTCTCCTCCATTTCCTGGCTAACTGCTTGTCATCCAAGACTCAGGTCAAGAACCACCTTCTGTGGGAAACTGGCTTTCTATAACTTGAGTTAGGTGCACTGCTTAAAGGAGACCCTGCACTTGGCATTCTGAGCATCCTTCCATCTAGCATGCACTAAACTTAATATTCTCATCTGCTTTTCCCACTAGAAGGTATGGGCCTTAAGAATAGACCATCTTTCATTCCTCTATAAGGTAAGTGGGAGGCACTAGTCAAGCCCACTAGTATTCCTGCATCTCCTTTCCTAAGGGCACTTCAGAGTATTATAGAGTACATTTCCCCACATCCTTTATAAGTTATACATAGCCAGATAATTTGCCTTAGTCTATGGAATATGAGTTGAAGAAATATGTTTTATTTCTGGGTAGAAGCATTTAAGGAAGCTGTTACACTTTTCTTTTTATCTTTCTCTGCCACATCCACCTCTTCAGCCTAAAGTCAGGATGATGGTATAATGAGATAATAGAGGGTCCTTCAGCCGAGATCCCTGAATAACTTTAATGAGTAGAGGACCCTGCCTACCCCCATGTACTGTGGATGAGAAACAAAACTTTGTTGACTTAAGCAACAAAATTTGGGGGTCATTTGATACCACATCATAACCTAAAATATCCTAATTGATACAAAGTGCTTAGCCTTATCACTCAATACCTAGGATAATAAAATTTTAATTTAAAAACAGATAATTCACTGTCCCAACCCAACTTAACCCTGAGACCAAAGAGTACTCCAGGCAGAAAATTATCCATGAGTTTTAGTTAGGGACTTAAAAACAGAGGAAAACTCTTCTCTACGGCAGCTGGTTGGGAATGGAAATGAGCACTCGGTGCAAACAAGAAGAGAAGTGCCTAGTGGGTGGCTCATAAGGTTCAGCAGACTCTCCCAAGATTTGGTTACAACGAGTTTCAGCAAAGTCCCACATAGGTTGGCTACCAACAGTGATTAGGGGAGGGGAATTTTAATGAATGTTGTGCTCTGGTCATTAGGCTGCTACATATTTAAGGCTTCATTTTTCCCTAAGGAAGGGGGTCCAGATCCCTGGGTTGCCATATCACGCTTCTGTAAAGTCAAAATATAAAAGGTATGCTCAATAATGAGAAAAACTTTATAACAAATGAATACTTCACTACACAACCATTTTTCCCTGTCCCTATCTTAAAATAGAAATAGTGCTTATATTTTGAGATGCATTAAGACCTTGACAATTGGTATCCTGGCGGTCTAAAAATAGTAATACCATTTCACCCCCAAATGAGCATAATTCCCCAGAAGATTTAAGGAGACTGGAAATTTTAAATAGGAATTGATAGGTGTATCATTTTATGCCCATTATGATATACAGAATCAAAAGGTTGGTTAAAAAATGATTCTGCTTTCACCACTGCTATTCAACATTACACTAGAATTCTAGCAAGACAATTAACAAGAAAAAAATAAAAGAAATACATATTAAATAGGGAGAGGTAAAAACCTCTATTCACAGATGATATGATCCTTTATAGAGAAAACTCTAAATATTCCACAAGAAAGCTACTACACCAAATTCTGAAAAGTTGCAGGCTACAAAAACAACAGGTAAAAGTCAGGTGTGTTTCTATACACCAGCAAAGAACATTGCTAAGCAGAAAATTTTAAAAAACAATGCCATTCATGAAAACCTCAAAAAACAAAACAAAACAAAAAAACACCTTGTTTGCTAGTTTGAAAATAGTATGTACCCTAGAAAAGCCATGTTTTAATCCTGATTCAATCTTGTAGAAGCAGCCATTTCTTTCAATACTGTAGGTTGGAAACTTTTGATTAGATTATCCCACAGAGATGTGACACACCCAATTGTGGGTGTGATCCATGATTAGATGGAGATGTGACTCCATCCATTCTAGGTCAGTCTTGATTAGTTTCCTGGAGTCCTTTAAAAGAGAAAACATTTTGCAAAGAGTCAGAAACAACAAAAATGACAGATGCCTCAGAGCCAATAGAAACCAGTTCTGGTATATTGCATTCTGGCAGCTTGCAAACTAACGCACCTTGGAATAAACTGAACCAAGGAGGTGAGGGACTTGTACACTAAAAACTAAAAATCACTGCTGAAAGAAATTAAAGACTTAAATAAATGGTAAGACATTCTGAGTTCAAGGATAGGAAGACTTTAGATTGTTATGATGTCAATAAATCCCAAAGTGATTTACAAATTTGATGCCAATATCTATCAAAATGCTAGCAACCTTTTTTTTTTCTGGAAATAGAAAAATTGATCCTCATATTCATATGGAATCACAAGGGGCCCTGAATAGCCAAATCAATCTTGAAAGAATAGCAAAGTTAGAGATCTTACACTTCTCAATTTAAAACTTATACAAAATACAGTTATGAAAAATTGTGTGTTACTACATAAAGACAGACAAACGGACAAATGGAATAGAATTGGGAGTTCAGAAATAAACCCGTAAGTCTATAGCTAACTGATTTTTGACAAGAGTGCCAAATACATTAATTGGGGAAAGAACATTCTCTTCAATAAATGGTGCTGGTAAAGCTGGATATCCACACACAAAAGATTGAAATCGGACTCCTACTTCATACCATATACAAAATTAACTCTAAAAGGATTAAAAAACTAAACATAATAGCTAAAACCATAAGACAGAAGAAAATATAGGGGAAAATCTTTACAACCTTCCTTAGATTTGGTAGTGATTTCTTAGATATGACACCAGAAGTACAAGCAACAAAAGAAAAAATACATCTAATAGGCCATCAAAATTAAAAACTGTTATATGTCAAAGGACATTATCTAGAAAGTGAAAAGACAGCCTATAAGAATACTGCCTACCTTATACCTGACAAAGGTTTAAATCCAGAGTATATAAAGAATTGCTACAGATCAACAACAAAACAAAAAAAAAAACAACTACAAAACGGGCAAAAGAATTTGTGGTGGTTGAGTATGCAGCCCAGTTTGGACAGGCTTTTGGTCTCAGTCCACTTTCTGCTGGGTGTGAATCCACTGTGAGTTCTCTTCAAGGTGTCCCTTTATTTAAGGTGTGGCCCAAATGAATCAGGTTGGGCTTTAAACCACATTTCTGGAGTCCTTTATAACAGAACGAAAGTAAGAGGAGAGAGAGGCCACAGGTAGCAGCCAGAAGCTGGGAGTAAACAGAACGTCAAAGAGAAAGGATCAGAGGCCACCATGTGCATTGTCCTGTGATGGAAAAGCCAAAGGCCAAGGATTGCTGGCAGCAGCCCTGGAACACCACAGTCTTCGTGGGGAAAGCCAGAGCCTTACTGCTGCTTCAATTCTGATTTCTTCTAGCCTCAAAACCATTGAGACAATAAATTTCTGTTGTGAGTCAATCCATTTTATGGAATTTGTTTTAGCACCTAGGAAACCAACTAAGGTTTTGCCATCAGGAATGGGATGCTACTATTACAAATATCTAAAAATGCAGAAGCAACTTTTTAGAGGCAGAAAGAATTGTGAGGCACTTGGTAAAAAAGCTTAGATTGCTTTAATGAGACTGTTGTTGGATATTAAAAGTACTTCCAATGATGCTTTAGAAGGAAATGATGAATGCGTTATTAGAAACTGAAGGAAAGGTGATTGTTACTATAAAGTGTCAGAGAACATGACAAAAGTTGTGTTCTGATATTGGGATGAAAATGGAACTTGTAAGTGATGAACTTGGATATTTAGTTGAGATTTTCAAGCTAAGTGTGGAAGGTGCAACCTGGTTTCACCTGGAAGGTTATAGTAAAATATATTTTACTCACATAGTAAAATAAACGAGATAAGCTGAGAATTAAACTCTTAGGCACAAAGGAACCAGAAACTGATGGTTTTGAAATTCTCAGCCTAGCCAGATATTGTGCTCTGAGATTAGGACCAGAAGTGGCTCTATCAGGGACCACTCTTAGCTTTCTGGAAGTGAGTCTTCAAAGGATAGGGCTCCATGTGAGAGTTCAACTGAATAACATTTTGCAAAAAAGGGTGTAGCTAAATATGGACCCAGTCAGACATTTCAGAGGACGTCAGGATTGGAAATAAAATTATCCAGGAAGAATCTGGGAAATGTTCTATTGTCCAATGATTTGGACTCACCTGAACTGTAAACAAAGCTGACAGGGTTTCTGGAAAATTTGTACGAGCAGATGCAATGCCGGAAAAGGGACAGAGAAGGGATGAATTGAAGGAAGAATGACTTCAAGGGCAGAACAATGGAAGTTGAAGTTTGGATTGAACAACTCTCCTTGGATCAAGAGGGGCAAACCATCTGCCCTGGTGCTTGGCGAGTAGGCCTTCTGTTCCATTATTCAAGGAGAGTTCCATCACCCCAATGCTTGGAAAGGATGGGGACTGTGCTACAGCATTCTGGAGAGCCTGGCCACTACACAAGAATTTGGAATGGGTATGGCTGCCACACCATCAGACCCTGAATACAAAACATTGATCCACAGATAACTCTCAGACCTTGAGATCTAAAGCAGTTTTTCCCTGCTGGTTTCTGGACTTGTTTGGGGCAGCTGACTTAAAGACCCAAACCTGGAAAACAAAACCTGAAAACTTATGGCCATCACCCCACCCCATTCATGATGGCAAAGGGAGAAGTTTCAGGGCTCTGTCCCCTGACAGAGGCTTTGAACAACCAACAAGAACTGACAGAAACATCTTTCTCAAAGGTCCAGAAAACAGTTAATGGACTGCAGTACAGGGTGAGTGCTGAATCAAGAACAAAAATACTTAAAAGAGATAATAGGGTCTTCTGGTGCCCTGGATGGCCGCTCCCCATTCATACCTCCTCTCCCCATCCCCAGCTGCCCATGCTCCCAGTGCATGCCCCTGTTCTGGTTCCAGAGGAAGTAGAGTGACCCTCAGGCATGTACTGGGACCTTGTATGCCTGGCCCAGTCAGTCTGGTGGTGGCCTGGGGAACTCGCTGTCCCAGAAATTGCTCTGTGTGTGGAAGGGAGCTTGCAGGGTCTGCCTACAGAATGCTGTGAGCAAGCAGTCGAGTCATGCTGCCTGGGGCAAGGGACTGCTGGCTGTAGGACAGACAGTGCAATGCCCAGGACCATAAGGAAACTGTTTCCAGAGATGGTGGGACATTAGGAACCCTGCAAATGGGAGGATTCTCTAAATGCTGTTTGGATAAGCCCTGATGGCTTGCTCTGATGAATCTGCAAAGATTGGGAAAGGTGTTTCCTTTTCTTCTTTTTCTTTTCTGTTAGCTCCTGGCATTCAAAGAAAGTCTGTCATAATGCTAGCTGGATACAAGTATGAGGAACAGATGCCTCAGAGTTTAAATTCCAGCGATAACACATTAAAATATCAAAATGTCCAGGTCTCAACAAAAGGTCACAAAACATACAAAAGACCCAGGAAGCAATGGCCCTGGTAAAGGAGAAGATTGAAACATTCAAAACCATCAATAAAGAGAAACAAACCTGGGATATTCCAGACAGAGACCTAAAATAAAAAAGGGTCTTAAATATGTTCAAAGAGCTAAAGAAAAAACCGGAAAAACAAACAAAACAGACCAACAAAAAATCTAAAGGAAATGAGGAAAACAATAGATGAACACAAAGAGAAGATCAATGGAGAGATGGAGATTATGAAAAGGCAACAAAGCCCGAGGAACCCAGGAGACCCCTGAAGTGTGCCAATATATGCATGTGGGAGCCCCACAAGGAGAAGGAAGAGAGAAAGGGGCAGAGAGAATATTCCAGGAAATAAGGGCTGAAAACCTCCCCAATTTAACAAAAGACATGAGTTATACATCCAAACCCAATGAATTCCAAATGCAATAAACCCAAGGAGACTCAAGGCACAGCATGTTATAATCAAACTGCTGAACACTGAAGATAAATAGAATTCTTAAAGTTGAAAGGGAGAAACAGCATACCGCATACAAAGGAGCATCAGTAAGACTGTTTTCTCATCAGAAACCATGAAGGTAGGAAGGCAGTAGAATGACATATTTAAAGTGCTGAAAGTAAAAAAATTGCCAACCAAGAATTCCGTATCTGGCAAAGCTCTCTTTCAAAAATGAGGGAAAGATTAAGACATTCCCAGATAAAGAAAAGCTGAAGGAGTCTGTCACCACCAGACTGGCTCTTCAAGAGATGCTGAAGAGAGTTCTGCAGTTTGAAAGGAAAGGAAGAGACAATAGATCAAAGCCACATGGAGAAATAAAGAGCTCTGGTGAGGGTAATAACATGGGTTAATATAAATACGAGTACTCACTTTCACTTCCTATAGAATCTAAAAGGCAAGTGTATAAGATATAATGAGAAATCAGTGGTTTTGTACTCATAATGTATAAACATGTAATATGTGATAAGAACAACATAAAGGTGGGGGAATGGAGGGGTTCCCCTATAGGAGTATAGGGGTTCCTATACCCCTAACAGAGGGGAATAGGAGCATAGCTTGTGTATACTGTGAGTCAAGTTGGTATTAAAGTAAACAATATTGTTATAGATTTAGTATGTTAAATTTAAGTTCCATGATAACTACAAGGAAAATATCAGTGAATACGCAAGCTCACAGGACAGAAATTAGAGTACAGGTTGCCAGGGGAGAAGGGCAGGGGGGATGGGGAGTTAATACATAATGAGCGCAGGGTTTCTGTTTGAGGAGATGGGGAAGTTCAAGTAATGGAAGGTGGTGAGGACACTGCAACATTAAGAATGTGACTAATCCCACTGGGTGGTATATGTGAGAGTGGTTGAGATGGGAAAGTTTATGAGGTATATATGTTTCTGCAATTAAAAAAACAAACAAACAAACAGCAACTAACGAGATAATGACAATCAAATGCAATATATGATTCTGGAGGGGATCTAACAAGGAAGAATAGGCTCAAGGGAACTTATTGGGGCATAAGAAAAAAAAGTGGAATATAGACTGTAAGCTCTATATCAGCGTGAAATTGCTTGAACTCAATAACTGCACTTAGGGTGGTTATAGGGTGATATCCTTGTTCTTAGTATTGGTAGTGTTAAGTGTTCAAGGAACATGATATAAACAACCTACACTCAAGAGTTCAGAAACTGGATGGCTAGATAGAGTGCTACGGCAAGTGTGGCAAAATGTTAAAACTGGTGGGTCTGTGTAAGTGGCTTTCTCTGTATGGGGTTTGCATTATTTTTCACTGTCCTAGTAAGTTTGAAAGTATTTCGAAATAAAAAGTTAAAGGTAAAAAAAAAAAAAAGAAACACTTATGGCTATAATCTTTGTTTGGTTCACATCTGTTCAGTGCCTAGAGGCTTGAGTTAATACCTATTGGATAAATAACTGGAAAAATAAGGCAATACTCCATAATGCCAATGAAGGAAAGGCTGCTTTCTCACACAAGGCCTCAACAGTACAAACCATAAGATAAAAGGAGATAACTTTGATCACACCAAAGTTAAACATTTCATGTTAAAGTGATTATAAACAAAATTTTAAAACTACAGAATAAGGCAAGGTGTAGTAACACACATGACAAAGTATTAGAAGCCAGAATACATTAAAAGCACTTTTATCGCTTCACCTTGCATCTCCAGTATAAGCAACATAATATTCTGGCCAGAACGGTAGGCTTTGGGTGGAGTCCGACAACCTGGGTTTGAATCCTGGCTCCAATACTTCCTCACTGTGTGACTGAGTACATTACTTAACCTCTCTGTGCTTCAGTTTTCCTATGTGTAAGAGGATAAAGTTTTCAATAAATACCATTAGAAAAACTGTGAAGATAAAATGAGTCAATACATATAAAAACTAAATATAGTACCTGGCATAAAGAAATCACTAAGTAAATTTTGGTATTTTTATTATTGCACTGCTTTAATTTGCTTCATTTAACTAATCACAAGCTAATATTGTATTATTTATTTGTTCCCCTCCTTCTAAATAGAACTTAAGAGCCATAAGACAGTGTTTTCCATTGTATTCCTATCACATCAAAGCAGACAATAAAAATCTGGTAAATGAATGAGAAGTCAATAAGAAAATCAATAAAAAAAGGCAAAAGACTGGCAGAAAAATGGACTAATGATGCAAACAATCACATCACAAAAGAGGAAACCCTCATAACCAATAAACTTACAAAAGGATGTACAATCTCACCAGTAATTTGGAAAATGAAAATTAAAACAACCTTAGGTACACTTTTTACTTCTTGATTTGGCAATAATATCTGAAGAATGTGAGGGAAGAGCTGGCATAGAATATTCATCAGTAGTTTATGCCAGTGGTTACTTACTAGTGGTAAAAACACTTGTATATACTATCGGTACAAGCACTTTGGAGAACTACCTGGTATTGTTGTCATCTTCATCATCACCGTCATCATAACCATCACAGCACAGCAACTAACATTTTAGAGTACTTACTATGCGTCAGGTATTGTACTTTACACCTATCAACCTTATTAATTATCACAACTTCATGAGGCAAGTCCTATTATTATTATCATTTTATAGAAGAGAAAACTGATATATCTGTAGATTAAGTAAATTTCTAAAGGTCACACCGCCAGCACAGCCAGAACTCAAATCCAGTCAACTGGCTCTAGAACCCACGGACTTATTGCACTATATTGCCTCTCATTTATGCATGTACACTAGTTGAACATCTTTCTAAATAGTGACAGTTTGTAGGTGTTCTTTTGTGAACTGCCTATTTACGATCTTAGAATGTTCATTAGTATATTTGTCTTTTATCAATTTGTAACAATCTTAGTACAGGGTGTATGTGTCTGTGTGCATGTGTTCTGTTTGGGAAACCAAATAACTTTACTAAAAGGAAAGGTACTACAAGGGTGAAAAGTATGAGGAGGTTTTGGCACAGCTTATTTCAAAAAGTAAAGGTACAGAGATGTAGCACATTGCACTCCTGATGGAAGTCGGCTGAGGCTCAGTCAATTGTCAGGATGTGTTTCATTCTTTTGGTCTCGTGTTCCCCATCAATCTATCTTCAAACTCTCTATTTCTTTCTACTGCTAGTTCAAACCTACTGCTAAGCCTCTCAGGTGAATTCTTTATTTCAGTTATTGCACTTTTTCATTTCATTTCTATCTTTCTATTGATATTCTCTATTTGATGAGGTATTGCCATATCTCATACCTTCCTTAACTTCTTCAACTATGCTTTCCTTTAGTTGTGTGACCATAATTATAGTGGCTACTTGGAAGTCTTTTTTGTTAAATCTGACACCTTGTCATTCTCACAGACAGTTTGTGTTTCCTGCTTTTTTTCCCCCAATGTATGGGGTCATCCTCTCCTGTTTCTTTGCATGTCTCGTCATTTTTGGTTAGTAACTAGACATTTTGGATAGTATACTGGAGCAACTCTGGGTATTGGTTCTCCCATTCTGGGGCTTATTAATGTTATTTTCTTATTTGTTTAGTGACGACTACTACTGAAGAGTATTTAAGTGTTCAGCTCCTCCAGGGTAAAAGGAGGGGTGCAGACCTGGGACCTGGGCATACCCACAGCCACCCTGGATGACAGTAGTACTGGTGTCTTTTTCTCATTCCCTGACCTCAACCAGCTGTTAAACTCTACCAATTTCAGGCCAATTGCTCTACATTTTTCCCAACAATGCACTGAGGCATAAATTCCTCCAGAAAAAAAAATAACCCAATCAAACTGTAGCTCCTTTGCTGGGATTGTTTCAGAACTCAGGGTTGGATATTTGCTCCTACCCTAGAAGAGGACCTCCTAACTGTCTAATTACCTGGTTCTCCCCTGTCAGCTAAGCATGCCTACAGATTAAACTGTATCTTCCTTAGATCCATGAGCTTCCTTCCAACTGCTTTTCACCGCAACTGCCACTGTTTTTGAGCGGGCCCTCAGGTTTAAACTTTTGCACACTCTGTTACAAATGAAGCCAGTTCCTATGAAAGAGATTAGCAGCTATCTGCTTTACAGCCTTCCTCACCCTCAAGGCAAAATCTCTATGCCAGGGCTCTAGGCTCTGGGGACAATGGCCAACTTGCTCTGAGGTATACCATTGTTCTAGGAGCGGAGTTCTTAGGCCGAGGTCCTCTTGGTCTGCCTCTCCTGGTGCCTCTCGAGGCAGAAGGACCATCAGGTCCCAGTGTTCTCAGCAGGCCACCTCCGAAGTGGAGCTGACATTCTGTGAGTGGGGTCTCCCCTCTCAGCCAGGCTTGCCTGAGCCTAGCCTCAGCAACAGGCAGCTGGGGCAGATAAGAAAGGCTGAAGTCCTGCTCCTCCTGAGAAGTAATTCCTTGGCTGGGAGCCGGGGGAAAGGGAGCCCTATGTTCTGGGCTGTAGCAGAGCCAGAAGGGGAGGGACGGAGCAGTTTTGGTTCAAATACCACAGACCTCTCTTACCGAATTTTTGTTGTTGTTCTTGAATAGGTGTTCCTTCATTTGCTGTTTGTTTTAGGACCATTTCTGAAGCTTGAAATGGTTGATTTTTAAAATTGACTTTCCACTAGTTTCACCAGTGAATGGGCCAGCTGAGCTGTACCATGTTGTCATGCCCAAAGTCGATGTCCAGGAATGACCTCTTCACCCTTTCTCCATGGGCAACGTACAGTCCAGATCAAGAGGCTCTTCCAGTTGTTGTAATCTGTTTTTATGTCCTGACCTAGAATAAGATCTCAGCCTCCTCACCAGTTCCATAGCTCAGAGCACACAGTTACCGCAGAAGTTAATGACCAGTGAGGAGTACAGGTCATTCTGACCATCAGTCAAGGAGGCAGCTGCAGAGGTAATGAGACTGTGGGATCAGCCAACAGTTAAATATTTACATAGGTGTTAGTAGCCAAGGGTGCTAGGTCTGGGCAATGGCTCAGCAACAGATGCTAGGTTCCATAGGAGCCTGGTGGTACTAGAAGAAACTTGATGGTTTCTTTGCTAGCTTCTGCTCTACACTTTACTAACCAATCCCCTTTTGGAGATATTGGGTTGTTCCCATTTTGGGGTTCTTTTAAACCATTACTGTATTTTAAACGTGGTAATGTATGTTCTACCTCATTAGCCTTTTTTTCCCAAAACTATTTCATTACCATCAAACAATATTAGTGTCTACTTCACATAAAAACCCAATTCCTAGAAGAGTTACTATTAAATTATATTTATAATAAAATTTTATCAATACTCATCAGCCAGAAACTATGCTAGCATGAAGTTCAGCTTATGAAGTAAGGCTTTCTTTGGTGTATCTTAGGCAAAACTCTTCCTAAGGATAAAATGATGAACAAAGTAAGTAGAAAAAACAAATTTTTAAAAAAATTTGAGGAAGTTGGTAGAGTATAACCTTCACAATATTCCAAATACATAAAAAGTTACCCTATTTCTTATATCATTTTTTCACCCATCCTCATTAATTGATTCTTCTAATAGAAGATTAGATACTACCTCCTACTTATATGACTTTTTCTCACTTTTACACCTTTCAGATTTTTTCCAGGCTAGGGGTCATTTCATTATTTTATTAGCATAGTTATACTTAATACTATTAATGTGCATCAGCCAAATTAATAACTTGACTTGCTTTTCCCAATTATATACCTATTTCTAAATTCCTTAATATGTCAACTTTTCACTTTTAGTTCCTCTGTTATATATCCCAGTGTTCATCGTGGAACTAGCTCATTGTTTTATTAAAGCCATGGTCCCATATTTGGATGAAATCTTTAGGACATGACAAAATAGTATGCTTTTTCCCAGGAAAATTCTGGTGAATTAAGGGGCATGATTTTCATGTAGAAGGAAAAATGAAAAATAATTCTATGAAGAAGAGCAATGAAGCTGCAATATCAATAAGGTGACTATCAACTATTAAATAGAGACAGAACCATGGCTTCTGGAACGCATAGTAAATGGAACTCAGGGAATTAAGGGTTCAGAAGAAGAAGAGTGGTGGGTAGTTCTGGAAAGGAAAACAAATGAGAAAAAGACTCAGACAGAGAAAATGGGATTGACTGATCCAGGTTAGAAGGGCTGGGAGATGAATCTGTGAAACATGTCTAAGCCAAGGCCAAAGACCAATGAAAGAAAACACACTTTGTATGGACATACTCAAGGGTCACAGGTGTAGTTGGCGAGGCTGCAGAAATGGCATGCTTACTTACCCAGAAATCACAAGAGTGAACTTGGAGTCCTCAAACATAAAAGGATTAGCACCTCCTATCCAGAAGGAGCTCAAAGTTAAATATACTTTGGAAAGGTAGAAGAAAGAAAAAGGGAAATTAAATAAAAGAACAGAAACACATCAGAGCTCAGAGAACTTGTATAAAAGAAAAGGAACACCCTGACAGTGCCTACAAGGTACCACTTAGAGCTGACAGCATTCAAGCAAGAAGAGTCTCTTTTTTCTCCACATTTATCTTTTCCCCATACCCTTGGGCACAACAGCAAAAAGATAATACAAGGATAGCTCTGGGGCTTAACAGATCCTAAGGTATGAAGTCAGTGTTGTACCTGAAGGTCTGTGAACTGACTGTTCCTTGTCAGGCTCCTTCCCCAGCCTCCACTGTTCTCTGAGGGTAGGGGTGGGCCCAAGACAAAGGAATACTTGTTAAGAGCCAAACAGATCACTTAAAACAGTCTCTTCAAGTTGTAGATAAAGACACTGATATCCAGAGAGGTTAACTGGCTGCTCCAAAATCAAACTGAAGGTTTGTAATGGAAGTTTCTAGAATTCTAGTTTGATGCTCATTTCAACACACATACTTCTTCCCTAAAACTAACTGTAAAGGATTTAAAAATGTTTATTAAGAAATAGTCTGGAAAAGTGATATAGATACAAGGATATTAATTTCAGCACTATATTCTAGTACAAAAGAATGAAAACAACCTCATTGTCTATAAATAGAGAAGAGATTAAATAAACAATGACACATCATTCAATGGCATAATGAACAGCTTTTTAATAAATGAGGTTGATCTATGTGTTTTAATATATAATGTTCTCTGAGAGGCACTATTAAGTGAAAAAATCAAGGTGCAGAAGTGGAAATACACACACTGTATCTTTCTATATGTTTAAACACCACTAGAAGGACATACCAAGAACTGGCAATAGTAGCTGCCAATAGGAGGGAAGCTCAATGCTGGGAGAATGAGGTTTACTTTTCACCGTATTCTCTTTTGTACCTTTTGAATTTTGTATTAATGTTTGTATTATCTATTCAAAAATATAAATAATTTTTTTAAAAGGCTATATTACAAAAATAAAACTCACAGACATTACATTAGTTAGCATGGGTCAAACTAAGTGGGAAAGAATCCCAAATTAACAGTTGGAAGCTCAATTCTCTCTAACATAAAAAGTTTCAAATAGTGGGAAGGTTCTGCTCTAAGCAGATGGCAGGGCCTTCTACTTCTGTTTTCTGACATTCCCAGGACAGCTGCCCGGATTTACATGGTCCAAGATGACTTACCACCACATCCCATCCCAGCCAGCAGAAAGGAAGAGGAAAAAAGTCACTAGAGATGGGTCAACAGCAGATTTGAGGTGAAAGAGCCAGCAAAATTAAAGATGAAAAAAATAATTGAAACTATCCAGTCTGAGAAGGAGAAAGAAAAAAAATGAAGAAAAGTGAACAGGGCCTAGGGAATTTGTGAGGCACAATAGGAATACAAACACACATATTATAGGAGTCCACAAAGGAGAAGAGCGGAGGGGAATAAAGAATATTTGAGGGAAAAATGGCTAAAAACTTCCCAAATTTAACAAAAGATAGCCATATATGCGTTCAAGAAGTTCAGTGAACTCCAAGCAGGATAAACTCAAAGACAGCCCCACCAAGACACTTCATAATAACTGTTTAAATGAAGAAACAGAAGGGCTCCTGAAAGCAGCAAGGCAATAGCAAATCATCATATAAAAGGGATTCACAGGAAAATTGTGTCAATTTCTCATCAGACACCTTGGAGACCAGAAGGCAGTGGGATACTGTATTTAAAGTGCTAAAAGAAAAAAAGTCAACTAAGAATTCTCTATCTTGCAAAAACTGTCCTTCAAAAATGAGAAAAATGAACACATTTCCAGATAGGAAAAAACTGAGGAAGTTAGTTACCACTAGACTTCTCTACAGGAAATGTTTCAGCCTTTAGGTTGAAAGGAAAGGGCCTAGAGATACCTTAAGTCATATGAAGAAATAAAGATCTCTAGTAAAGGGTAACTACATGGGAAAACATGAAAGACGGTATTATTGTATTTTTGAATTGTAACTCCATTTTTTATTTCTTAAGTGATTTAAAATACAAAGGTTTATAAACTTAATTATAAATCTGTGTGATTGGACACACAACGCATAAAGTTGTAATCTGTGATAAAAACTTAAGGAGGAAACTGGAGGGTATATGAGCAGAGTTTGTATGCTACTAAAATTAAATTAGAATAATTTCAAATTATATTGTTAATATATTTAGAATGGTAAATGTATAATATCCATGGTAATCACAAAGAAAATATTTAACAAATGTACACAAAAGGAAACTTTTTTTTAGAAAAAATCAAACAATATAAAAGAGGTTGTAATGAAGGAAATAAAGGATGACAAAAGTATTAAATATGCAAAAACAAATAGGAAAGGAAAAGAGTAAGCCCTGCCTTACCAGTAATTACTTTAAATATAAACGGATTAAACTCCACAACCAAAAAGTGAAGATTGACAAAATAGATTTTTTTTAAAAAACCAACATTATCCAACTATTTTCAAATACAAATGAGTCACATTAGATCCAAAGGCAAAAAAAAAAAAAAGTGCAAGTGAAAGGATAGAAAAAAATATTCCATGCAATAGTAGAAAAAGAGAGCAGATGGTTATACTAATATCAGACAAAATTGATGTTAAGTAAAAACTGTTAAAAGAGACACAGAAGAATATTATATATTGATAAAAGGGCCAATTCATAGAGAAGATATAACAATTATAAGCATATAAGCATCTACGCACCTGAAAACATACAGAACATACATGCACCTGAAAAGAGACAGAATTGAAAGAGAAAAACAAACCGTTCTACAAAATATTCAAAAATTTCAATATTCTACTTTCAAGACAATAACAATAAGGAAATAGAGGACTTGAACAACACTATATAGCAACTAGACATATATAGACACATACAGACACATACATTCTGCCAAATAGCAGCATATACACTCTTCTCAAATGTATACGATCTTCTCCAAGATAGACCATATATAAGGACAGGCAAAAAAAAGTCTCAATAAATTTTAAAAAATTGAAATAAAAGTATCTTCTCTGACCACAATGGAATAAAGCAAAAAATCAATAACAGTAGAAAATTCTCAGGTAAGTGGAAATTAAATAACATACTCTTAAGCAACAAAAGAGAAATCGCAAGGTAAATTACAGAATACTTAGAGATGAATGAAAACAAAAAACAACATACCAAAATTTATGGGATACAGGTTAGGCAGTGCTCAGAGGGAAATGTATAGCTGTAAATGCCAACATTAAAAAAGAATAAAGATCTAAAATGAATACTATAATTTCACAACTTGAGAAACCAGAAAAAAATAAAATAAAATAATCCCAAAGTAGCAAAAATAAGGAAAGAATAAAGATTTAGAAAGGAGTTGAATAAAATAGAGACTCAACAAAAATAAAAGTTGGTTCTTTGAAAAGATTGATAAAATTACCAAACTTTTAGTTGGAGAAGCAAAGAAAATAAGAGAGAAGACACAAATAACAAAAATAAAAAATGAAAAGTGGGAACATAAGCAGCCTTAAAGAAATAAAAGAATACTATGAACAATTGTACAAAAAACAAATTATATAATATAGATGAAATGGACAAATTCCTAGAAAAGCACAAATTACCTACATTGACTCTAGAAGATATAGAAAATCTCAACAGACCAATAATAAGAGTTTGAATCAGTAACAGAAACAAACAAAGAAAATTCCAGGACCAAATGGTTTCACTGGTTAAGTCAAAGAATTAACATCAATTTTCCTCAAATTCTTCCAACAAATTGAAGAAGAAAAGGAATACTTCCTAACTTGTTCTATGAGGCTAACATGATTCTGATACAAAAGGCAGGTAAAGACACTTAAGAACATAAAATTCCAGACCAATATCCCTTATGAATATAGATAGAAAAATCCTCGACAAAATTCTAGCAAACTGAATCCTATAGCACACTGAGCAGATTATACTCCATGACCAAGCGAGATTTATCTCAGGAGTGGAAGGATGGTCTGACATAAGAAAATCAATCAGTGTAATACACCACATTGACAGAATGAAGGAAAAGAACCCCATGGTCATCTCAACAGCCACAGGAAAGGTATTTGACAAAACCAGCATGCTCTCATGATAAAAGCACTCAGAAAACTAGGAATAAAAGGAAACTCCTTCCACAGTATAAAGGTGTTTACTTTCTCAACATAATTGAAGAAAAACCCACAACTAATACTCAATGTTGAAAGACTGAAAGCTTATCCCCTAAGATCAGAAAGACAAGGATGGCTTCCTTCACCACATTTATCCAACATTTTACTGGAAGTTCTAGCAAGAGCAATTGGGCAAGAAAAAGAAACAAAAGACACTCAAATTGAAAAGGAAGAAGTAAAACTATCTCTATTCACAAATCACATGATTCTATATTTAGAAAATACAAAAAAAAAAAAAAGAAAAAGAAAACACAAGAAGCTACTAGCTTCCGCAAACATACAGAGTACAAGATCAACATGCAAAACTTAGCTATATTTCTATACCTCAGCACTGAACAATCCAATAAGGAAAATAATAAAAGAATTACATTTACAAAAGTTTCTAAGGAATAAAGTATCTGGTAATAAATTTAACCAAGGAGGTGAAATACTTATACACTGAAAACTACAAAACATTGCCAAAAGAAATTAAAGAAGACTAAGTAAATGGTATGATATCCCACATTCATAAATTGGAAAACTTACTGTTTTAAAGATTTAATACTACCCAAAACAATCTACAGATTCAATTTCCATAAAAATTTCAGCAACCTTTTTTTTTGCAGAAGTGAGAAAGTGATCTTCAAATTTATATGGAATGTTAAGATGCCTTAGCAGTCAAAACAGTTTTAGAGAGGAAAAATAAAACTGAAAGAAACACACTTCCCAATTTCAAAACTTACTACAAAGCTATAGTAACCAAAGCTGTGTGGTTCTGGCATTAAGGATAACCACAGAGATAAAGAAAATAGACTGAGTTCAGAAATAAATCTACACATCTATGGTCAATTGCTTTTCAACAAGGATGCCAAGTCCATTCAATGGGGACACAGTAATCTCTTCAACAAATGGTGCTGGGAGAACTGGATATCCACATGAAGGGGAATGAAGCTGGATCCCTACTTCATACTATGTACAAAAATTAACTTAAAATGGATCAATGCCCTAAATATAAAAGAGTCAAACCCATAACAGTATTAGAAGAAGACATAACATGAAGTCTTTTGTGACTGTGCATTTGGCAATAGATTCTCATATACGACATCAAAAGCAAAAGCAACAAAAGAAAAAAGCATAAATTGGACTTCATCAAAATTAAAAACTTTTGTGCACTGAAGGACATTATGAAGAAAGTGAAACGATAACCTACAGAATGGGAGAAAACAGGTGCAAATTTCCTATCCAATAAGGGCTTTATATCCAAGATGTATGAAGATATATGAAGAATTATTACAGCTCAACAACAAAAACACAAACACCCAACGTTAAAAGGGGGCAAATAACTTAAATAGACTTTTTCCAATGAAGACATACAAATGGCCAATAAGCACATGAAGAGATGCCCAAATCATTTGCTATGATGGAAAAATAAATAAAAACTACAATGAGATAACACTTTAAACCCAGCAGAATGGCTATTAATAATAATTATTTTTAAAATAAGAAAATAAAAAATGTTGGCAAGGATGTGGAGCAATTGGTACACTCCTGAATTGCTGGTGGGAATGTAAAATGCTGCAACCACTATCTGAAACAGTTTGGTGTTCCTCCAAGTTAAACATAGGTTTAGTATATGACCAAGTCCCTGAAAACAGGGACTTAAACAGATATTTATATAACAGTGTTCATAGTGGTATTATTCCCAATACCTTAAAAGTGGAAACAACCCGAATATTTGTTAATAAATGAAAGGATAAATATTTATGTGTGACACAAACACATAAATAAATCTATACACAATGAATATTACTTGGTTGTAAAAAGGAATGACGTTCTCTGACCAAAAGGGGGAAAAGAAGTGTAATTAATAAAGAATCAGTGGCAGAGAGAGTTCAAATAGAGTTGAGAGGCTATTCTGGATGTTGCTCTTATGCAAGTTTCAGGTAGACCTTGCTACCTATCATAACCTGCCAACCCCCAACCAGGACACTCCAACCAATCCTAAAGAATACCTAGGGCAATATATAAGATTCCACAAGGGTTCCATACAACTTCCAGATGGGTCCCTGGTCCAGATAAGTCCTGAAACGTAGCCCAGCCTCTCCAGAACATCAGATAGTTCCATCTTCCTACCCGATATTAGTGATGGACCCTGCCAATATAAAAAATTTAGAATTGCCATAGCCCAAACAACCCTAAAGAGAGGTATGGAAAGATCAAAGGTGGTGATGGTGTATCTTCTATACAGAGAAGATAGGATTTAACAAATGAATACGAATGCTGAATCATTAAATTGATATCTCTTTTAATCTACAGTTCAACTCTATTTGAACTCTCTCTGCCACTGATTCTTTATTAATTACACTTCTTTTCCCCCTTTTGGTCAGAGAACGTCATTCCTTTTTACAACCAAGTAATATTCATTGTGTATAGATTTATTTATGTGTTTGTGTCACACATAAATATTTATCCTTTCATTTATTAACAAATATTCGGGTTGTTTCCACTTTTAAGGTATTGGGAATAATACCACTATGAACACTGTTATATAAATATCTGTTTAAGTCCCTGTTTTCAGGGACTTGGTCATATACTAAACCTATGTTTAACTTGGAGGAACACCAAACTGTTTCAGATATTAGAGCAGCTAGAAGTAAAAACCTAAAATTGCAAAATTGTAACCCATGTCAAAGTCTGAAATATGTTCTACAACTAATTGTGGTGCTGTGCTTTGAAATGTATAGCTTTTTTGTATATATGTTATTTTTCACAAAAAAAGAAGGAAAAAAGTCAATTGTGATGATAAAAAAATATTTAAGCCCTCTAGCCTCCTAAATTCTGGAGCAGCTAGAAGGAAAAGTATGAGAGGATTGTATGACAAACTCTGGGATCTGTCCTATAACCACTTTTTGATGAGTGCTTTGAAAACTATTGCTTTTTTATTTCTTTGCATTGTATATATGTTATACTATACAATAAAAAAAGTTAAAAAAGAAAAAACAAAACAAAAAGGAATGAGGTTCAAATACATGCTACAGTATGATAAATCTTGAAAACATGGTGAATGAAATAAGCCAGGCACACAAAAAGACAAATACTGTATGATTTGATCTGTACGAAATGCCTAGAATAAGGATGTTCAGAGGCAGAAAGTAAATTAGAGGTCACCAGAGTCAGAGGGACAGGGAAATGGAGCATTATTGTTTAATAGGTACAGAGTTTATGTTTGTGGTGACAAAAAATTTTGGTAATGGATGATGTATGGAGGTAGTAACTGTAGCACATCATTGTAAATATAATTAATGCCACGGAATCGTGCACTTAGAAATGGTTAGAATAGAAAATTTAATTTTACATATATTTCACTATAAAAATTTTAAATGAAGAATTACAGTATGGGATGATTGTTCAACTTTGTAAATTTATGGTATGCAGAATATATAGTTATCCCTTCTAAATTGCAACTTTCTCCATCATGGTTTTGATATATCACAGTGGCATAAGAAACTAAAGGGAATTTTTGTGGGAGTTTTGCAGAAGCTGTAGATGACATGCCAAGGCCAGCAAACACAGAAAAAGTTTAGAAGCTCAGAAATGCATTATATATATAGTATTGCATAATATCAGCATATTGTATCTATTAATATCAATAAGGTACTGTAAAAACTCCATAAAAGAAAAAAGAAAAAATTCAGACTTCTTCTCTGGTACAAAGGGAAGGCCAAGAAATTTTATGTGGATTTTCTACATCCTGCAATGTGGAAGGGATAACTGTATCTTAATTTTTAAAAAATTTTAATAAAACCCCAGTTTGTGACTTGACCAAGTGACTGGTGCACTGGATTTTCTCAAAGATGGGGAGAGTATGACACACCAGCAATATATGGGAACGCAAAGCAACCACAAAGCAAATACCCATCTCAAGTGCTAAAATTGCACAGGTATCTTGCTAGGAAACAGATGTGCCAAAGTGAATTCCTCCTCACAGAGGTGTCTTCCAAGAGAAGATTCCTGAAGCCTGTTACAGGAAGCTATAACAGAAAACTGGATTTGTGGAACGTGGTAGGAGCACCCAGAATAGGAGAGTGGATATGTATTAGCATGAAAATAAAACTTTATTGCAAATTATACTGATGCTATAATTAAAAGCAGGCCTTTAAGAAACCCCGTAATGAAAAGGGTTCCCTATCACAATTTGCAATTTTTTAAAATCAAAGAAATTTACATTTGGTTTGCTGTGACACTGGTAAGTTCTGGCTCAGGTTGGTGATCTATGACATATGAAGCTTGAAACATTATCAAGTAAATTACTCTTTATGAAAAGTCCATGACACAGTGTAGTTTATAAAAAGTAATGTGTTTACAGTTAGACAGAGAGACCCCGGGCTTAAGTTTGCATCTGAGGTGTGACCTGGGCAAGTAATTTACTCTATGGCAAGGTTACTATATTGTGTCTATGAGAAAAAACATATATACAAAGTGCAGAGCACATACACAGAGTTTTAAAAATTAGTTCGGATTTTACCATACTGGGTCCCAATACAGTATAAAATCAAATAAAAATTCTACATTCCAAGTCATTTCAATTAGAAAAAGAAAATCCTTCACATATTCCTAACACACACAGGGGAAAAGGAAAAAACTGGAAACTGAATTTGTCAATGGGGATGAAGAACCACTGGAATCCATTTAAGAACTCTTTATTATGCTACCACTGTTTGTACCATACCATATACTGCCAGAATCAGAATGGCATCAAGCAAGAGTGCTGTCTTGTGGATACCCTGCACTAGTGAGGGGGCTGAAGGCACACGGGCATGGTCTGTGGGTAGTTTCTGAAGTACCAGCCTTGCTCACCATTCCTCTGAAAACTACCTTTGGCCTCATATCTCACTAAAGGTGTGTCTAAACGGCCATGTTGTACCACATGACAATTCCTTCTCCCAACCCCCCACCTAGCCAGAGCTTGAATAAGCAAGCCCCAACAAGAGCCCTTCTGGACAATCTGAACTAAGAAATGGATTCTTTAGGCAACTACTGTTGGCTGATGGAAGGAGAGAAAGAGAGAGAAGAGGAGAGAAGGCTGGAGAGAGAAACAGGCCTTGGATTCTTGACCTTCCAGTCCTCATTTCAGCCACACTTTATTTTAAACGTTTTGAACATACTTTATCATACATTTAAAAAAAAAAAAAACCCTTTCTCTACTTGAAATAGTTTACAGGAGATGTTACATGCATGTAATAAACAAAAGACACACAGAACTACACCCCCCTACTTGTCAGCCATGCAACCCTGGACAAGTCACTTAGGTTTATGAGCCAAGCTTCTATGGCCAAAAACATGAATCTGCCACAGAGGATGACTGAGAGATGGGGTGGAAGACACCACGTGAGAGACACATTCAGTAAAGACCAAGGGGGCCTCTGACAGGAGTATCACATTCAGAAAGAAAATGAGGACTGAGACTTCATAATTATTTTAACAAAGAACATGAACATGATCTCTCTTCTTTCTCCCCCAATTTAGGGAAAAATAATTGAAGTTATCCTTTCAGTGGTATGTCCTCACTTCTCACTTGGTCTGTGTGTCGTTGAGATTGGCTGTAGGGACTTTCCCTCAGTTAACTGTAGGGAATCAATGGGAAAATGTAAGTTTTTATAAGGTCTTGAGTTTTTGCCAAATACCAGATCTTTAATTTTTTAAAACGTTTTTATTGTGAAATGCAGAATACATACAAAAGGGATAAATTTCAGAGTAACAAGTAGCTTCAGAACAAATTTTAAAGTATGGTATGGGTTACACTTCCACCATTTCAGATGTTTCCTTCCAGCTGCTCTAAGACACTGGGGACCAAAAAGAAATATCAAGATGATGATTCAGTAGTTATATTCATTTCTTAAATCTTATCTTCTCTGATATAACTCATTCTTCTCCTTTGATCCTTCTCCCAGTCTTCATGGATATTTGGGCTGTGACCATTCTAACTTCTTCATGTTGAGGAGAGGGTGTCAACATTATGTGGTAGGGAGATGCAACTGATTGATGCTCTTGGAGAGACCTGTAACTCTGGGCTTCAGGGCTTATCTAGCCTAGGAACCATCTGGAGGTTAAATGTTTCTGAAAAATAAACTTAGTGAGTGAAACTTTTATAGAGCCTCAGATAGAGCCTTGGGTATTCTTTAGGGTTTTCAAGAAAACTGTAGGTTGGGGCTTGGCATACCATGGCAATTAGCAATATCTAGCTAAAGCTTGCATAATAGTAACCTCCTGAATAGCCTCTCGACTCTATTTGAAATCTCTTAGCCACTGATACCTTATTTTGTTACATTTTTTCCCCCTTTTGGTCAGGTAGGCATTGTTGATCCTATGGTGTCAGGGCCAGGCTCATCCCTGGGAGTCATGTCCTCATGTATCACATGTACCCTACGACTGTCCCTCTTCTTGTATACTGGCTGCAGATAACTTGTTCTGAGTTCCACAGGTCCAGAGCCAGAGGAGAATTTTTTGCCTTAGGACAGAATGTGCCTATAACTGACTCTGATGAGATTTTGTACCATTTTTTACTTTCTATGGTATTTGTATTGTTACTGAAATGATTTAAGGCTTTTGTGATATTGTGATGGAGTGAATGTACTTTGTATATAGAAAGAACATGTGTTTTGGGGGGTCCTGAGGGGAGAATGTGCTGGTTTGAAACTATTATTTATCCCAGAAAACCCATGTTTTAACCCAATCTTGTGGGGCCAGACCTATTGTTTAGAGTGAAAAACTTTGATTGGATTGTTTCCATAGAGATGTGACACACCCAGTTGTGGCTGCAACCTTTTGGTTACGCACCCATTCAAGGCGCATCTTGATTAGTTTACTAGAATCCTTTAAAACGGGAAACATTTTGGAGAAATCTCAGGTGCAGATGCTTGGAGAACAGAAGCGACAGAGCCAACATGAGACCCAGATGATTGGAGATGCAGGGCCCAGCAAACATAGCCATTTGCCTTCCCAGGAAATGCTAAGCAAGCCAGAACCTGGAGAGAGCCAAGGGAGGAACCCCAACAGGAAACAGAGGCTGAAAGCAACAGAGCCCAGAAGCAAGGGACCAGCAGATGCAACCCAGATTCCTTCCCAGTTGACAGTGGTGTTCTGGATGGCATCAGCCTTTCTTGAGTGAAGGTAACCTCTTGTTGATGCCTTAATTTGGGCATTTTCTTTGCAGATTTCAAGCCCTTGATCTTGAGGCTTGCTCTTCTAAAACTTATTTCTGTAGCAGAGAAGCTGAGCCTATCTATAATTATGCCTAAGAGTTACTTCCAGAGAACCTTTTTTGTTGCTCAGATGTGGCCTCTCTTTCTCTAAGCCCAAACCTGCAAATAAAATCATCACCCTCCTCCCTACATGGGACATGATGTCCAGGGATGTAAATTTCCCTGACAATGTGGGACATGACTCCAGGGGATGAGCCTAGGGGATTGACAATGCCTTCTGGACCAAAAGGAGGAAAAGAAACATAACAAAATAAGCTATCAGTGGCTAAGAAGGTTCAAATAGAGTTGAGAGGCTATTCTGGAGACTACTCTTATGCAAGCTTCAGCTAGAAATTGCTAATTGCCATAGTTTGTCCCAACCCATCATCATAAGAACACCTAAGGCTCCAATTGAAACTCTACAAAAGTTTCATGCACTAAGTTTACTTACCAGAAACCATAACCTCCCCAGGGTTCCTAAGCCAGATAAATCCTGAAACCCGAAGGATCAGCCTCTCCAAGGGCATTAATTAATTCCATTCCCCTATCCTATACTGTTGACACCCCTTTTCAACAAGCCCAAAGATCCCTATAGCTTGGGTGAAGGTTCAAAGAATGACAAGACTTAACAAACAAGTATGACTGCTGTTTTAGTTTGTTAAAGTTGCTGAAATGCAATATACCAGAAACAGAATGACTCTTAAAAAGAAGAATTTATTAATTTCCAAGTTTACAGTTCTAAGGCCATGAAAATGTCCAAACTAAAGCATCCTGGGAAAGATACCTTGATTCAAGAAAGGATGAAGGGCCCACAACACCTCTGTCAGCTTGGAAGGCATATGGCAATATCTGCTAGCTTTCTCTCCTTATTTCATAAGGAAAATCCCCTGGGTTTTCCTGCATTTACAAAGGTCTCTAGCTGTGTGGGCTCTGTTGGCTCTGTGGGCTCTTTCCAAAGTGGTTCCCTCTTAAAGGGCTCCAGTAAGCAACCCACCTTGAATGGGTGGAGAAACATCTCCATGGAAATCATCTAATCAAAAGTTATCACTCACAATTGGGTGGGTCACATCTCCATGGAAACAAGAAAAAAGATCTCATCCAGAAATATTGAATGAGGAGTAAAGAACATGGCTATTCTGGGGCACACAACAGTTTCAATTTGGCACAAGTGTTGAATCATTATATTGATATTTCTTTTAGGGTCCAGTGTTTTGGAGCAGCTAGAAGGAAAATCCTGAAATTGTGGAATAGTAACCCATACGAAACTTTGAAATCTGTATGTAACTACTTGTTAAAATGTACCTTGAAAATTATTGCTCTTTTTTGTGTATATGTTATATTTCACAATAAAAAATATTTAAAAGAAATCAAGGGTTTGACCTATTAACTTGGGAGTCCCTCATGTTTGAGAAAGTATCAGTGAAGTTTAATAGCTCCATATTTTTTCTCCAGTCCCTCAAGGGACTTTGCCAATACATTTAATTATCTGCCCAACATACTCTGGAATGTAGTCAGGTGTTAACATTAAGCTGTACAGAATTGCAAGACCTTGTTCCCAGTTCTGGGCTCCATATGTTTAGGTTGTTCAGTTAAATAGGTTAAGTTAGATCGTGTACTACAGAAAATTTAAGTTTTTGTCAAAATAAACCTCTTTTCTTTTGATCTCACATGGTAGCAAAGTTCTAAAATATAAACAATATCATCCTTTACCCTGAATTCTGATTTACCTTAGTCCCAACCAGATTGGCTTCGTTCTTATCTCTAATTGAAGCCTGACAGTCTTTAAATTTATCAGAAAAAAAAATTTCAGGGAATAACCCTAAAATAATGAAACTATTACCTACTCCAGGGAATAATTTAGCTATCTATCTGCCAACAAGAGCATATTCATAATTGCTTATGTTATTTCCTATATAAATATTCTTAGTAGCTGCCTTCTATTCCATGAAAGTGAATGTTGAGGAAAAGTTCTCAGTGGGAATGAGACAAAAATAACATCAATTTGTCCCAGAAATACACATTGTGAATTTCAGGGCTAGTAAAGCAAAGAAAGAGATTTGGTGGTGTTACCACCTTAAACACTAATTTTATTTTGAGGGGCACATAATTCAATCTCCAGCAAATGTCAAGAAGTATTTGACCCCAACTGTGTGACTGCAAGCACATGTATTTTGCAAATGGAGATGTATATCAGTAGGGCAGGAGTAAGAAGACAACCAGTTTAGTCAATTCTTCTGCAACGTGCCCTGTTTTCCAGGGATTCCCCAAATGCCTGTAGTAGAAAAGAAGACAGGTTTGCAAGGAGTGTAAGAATCCTTGAGAATCTATTCATCCTCAAACCCAACCACGAAATGTGCTAGGGAGATTATCCTATCCTCTTTAGAACTGTTGTCGACCACAGCAGAGCTGAAATCTGCAGTAATTTGAGTTGTTTCTGATAAATCACATAGGAAGTTGGACTGAGATGTGAGATGAACTTTTATCTATATAGAAATTCTTTGCTAAACAATTAACTATAAACAAGATCACTTTAGAACATTTAAATTGCTTGAAAGTTTTTGAGCTCCCTCCAGTGATCTACTTGGAATAAAATTGATACCCTAATTGCAAATTAGGATCGTTCTAGATAATCTGCTAGCCTAGTTCTATTTGCTGCATATTTTTGAAAATAATGAAACTATATTTCTTTGAACATAGCCTTATTTATTAAAACTGGCAATCCCTCCTTTCCCTATGTTTTTTTTTGGAGGGGTGGGATTCATGACATTTTTATGGTGGTAGGTCACTTCCATTTACCACTTGCATGGACCACAGTTATATGAAGAGGGCATTTTTTCATGAAAAATAAAATACAAAAATAGTGCGATTCAGTACTTTATAATACTTAAGCCATTGTTTTCTAAAAAAATATTTTTATTGAGAAATCTTCACACACACATATTGTATACATACATGGTATACAAGCAATGGCTCATAATATTCATCACCATGACCATTTTTAGAACATTTGCATCACTCCAGAAAAAGAAATAAAAAGAAAAAAGAAAAAACTCATACATCCTATACCCCTTATCCCTACCTCTCACTGACCACTAGTATTTCAATCAGTCCAAATTTTTACCCTTTATCCCCCTATTATTTATTTTTTAAGCCTTACATTTTACTCATCTGTCCATACCCTAAGTCATTGTTTTTAATTAAACATTGAAACATTCATTTTCCATTCATGGAATCTGGGTATTAGCCATTAAGTTAATTAGCTTTTTTAGTTTAAGAAAACTCTACAAAACTAGTAGTAAGCACAGTCGCATTTAAGTTTTGGTGCAAAGTAAGAAACTAAGTTGGGTATTTTCCTTTTACTTGAGGGTCTAGCTTCAATTTAACATATTTAAAACAACTAGGAAACACATTGCACTCAACTTGTGGAGATCAATTTTTCAGACCACAAGGGCACCATTTAGTAAATTACCGCTTTGTGCACTGACTGCCACAGAATGGCCTCAAATCAATAATTCACCTTTTAAGGTGTAACTTTTACCTACTTATTCCTCCAAAGCTCATTATTTGTTACTTATTTAAATTGGTGGAGAATGAAGAGCCTAAGGATAGAAAAGAGGAGTCTTTCAAATTTTAGCATTTACTAACTTAAACTACTTAAAGAAGATCTAGGTTTCTATGACACAAAATCACCAGCACAACAGCCTTATGAAACACAATTACTCCCCCAAATTTGGCACATGTTGTCAGTGTTGGTTGTAAGGATGTATGTACCCTAAAAAAGCCATGTTTTAATCCTAATCCCATTTTGTAAAGGCAGTCATTTCTTCTAATCCCTATTCGGTATTGTATGTTGGAAACTGTAATTAGATCATCTCCCTGGAGATGTGATTTACTCAAGAGTGGTTCATAGACTGGATTAGGTGGAGGTGTGTTTCCATCCATTTGGATGGGACTTGATTAATTTACTGGAATTTTATAAAAGAGGAAACATTTTAGAGATTCGGAGGGAGCAGAGCCACGACATAGCCACGAGAAGCAGAGTCCACCAGCCAGTGACCTTTGGAGATGAAGAAGGAAAATGTCTCCCGGTGAGCTTCATGAAACAGGAAGCCAGGAGAAGCTAGTAGATGACACCCTGTTCACCATGTGCCCTTCCAGATGAGAGAGGAACCCTGACTGTGTTCGTCATGTGCCCTTCCAACTGAGAGAGAAACCCTGAACTTCAAGGGCCTTCTTGAACAAAGGTATCTTTCCCTGGATGCCTTAGATAGGACTTGTCTATAGACTTGTTTTAATTGGGACATTTTCTAGGCCATAGAACTGTAAACTAGCAACTTATTAAATTCTCCTTTTTAAAGGCCATTCTGTTTCTGGTATATTGCACTCTGGCAATTAGCAAACTTGAACACTGTTTAAATTCAAATCCAAAAAACAGTCCAGCAAGAGGAGAAACTTGAACTTTCACTAATCTTACATTTTAACAACCTACAATAAATCCATGATATCAACCTTTTCCCACCAGAAGCTAACATGTTCACTGCTTTAGGTTATCCCTAAATTTTGATTAACCATATCAAACATGCAATTAATGTGCTGCTGTACAAAACAGAGGGCAGAGTGATGCCACCATCTGCTACAAGGATTCGAGGACAGATCCCTCACATGGGCCCTAAGATGAGTCCTGCTGTGTACCCTTAAGATTCCAGACCCTGAAAGCAAATAATCCTGACCAGACCACCAACCTACAATATCAATCACGCTAACAGCAGTAAACAGAAATTATAGTGGAGAGGAGTCCAACGTCTTGCTTGGCAGACAGTGGACAGGTACTGCAGTTATTTGGAGAGTCCACCACGTGTATGTCTGGGCCCATTTCTAGCATTCACGCTATTGTTTCAAAAACGTCGTATATTTAGCGGTTATAGGCAAATTTCTATCACTGCATAACAGAAGTAAGGCTCAGATTTCTGTAGAATTTTCCTTCCTCTCGTAAAAGAGAGGACAACAAATTGTCCTAGACTTGATCATTTAGTACTTGCAGATGCCACTGAAGTGTTCACTGCAAAAACAAAAAGGCAACTCAGAAATGGGGGATCCATTCCGTCAGCCCTTCTTTTTCTCGATCTCTCATTTAATATTTAATATGCAAGCTCGGTAAAAGTTCCTTTCTTAAATAAATCCTACAGCAGACACTCAGGATACAACTGTTTTCCACTCTGAACCGTGCATCACGGAAAGAATCCTCTCCACTAGCCCAGAGGCCTTCGGTGACTGAAGCTGACCCACTTTGGCTTCGGACAGAGGTCCGCGCGCCCCGACACCGCCTTCAGAAATGCGGGTCTCCACCCTAAAATCACCCCCTCCAAAAGCGTTTCTCCTTAGCAGCGGAGGCCGTCGGGTCTGCTGGGGGTGGGGGGCGGACCGAGCGAGGGAGGGGTGCGTCGAGCCCTGGGGGAAGGGGGCTGGGGGCTGGGCCTGGCGGACTGCCGGGGGACCCCGCGCTTCTGAGAGCTGACCTCGGGATCAGGCGGCTGTGTACCAGTGAGGGCGCACATGGGCTCACGGGACCCCGGTCCCAATCATACTGCAGCCCCCGCCAGCGCTTCTGCTAGAAACGCCAGGCCGGGGCGGGGCTGCACCCGACCCCCCCGCCTGGAAGCCCCTGCCTGGCTGCACCCCGCGTCTCCCACCCTCCCAGATCCCCCTGTCCCGCTGCACCTCCGCGCCGCCCGGAACCCCCTGCCCGACTGTACCCCGCGCCCCCAGCCCGCCCGGATATCCCTGTCGGGCTGCACCCCTAGCCCTCCGCCCGCCGGGATCCCCCTGTACGGCTGCACTCGCGTCCCGCGCCCGGAACCCCACTCCCGGCAGCGCCAGGCACCCTCCGCTCGCCTATATTCCCCTTGCCCAGATGCACCTCCGCGCCTCCCCGACCCTCCCCCGGGCCAGGAGACAAGTAGGGCCTCTCCGAGCCGCTCCCCCACCCCACCCCCAGCCTCCCCAGCTTCTCTTCCTGGGCAGTGGCGGCTGGGGGAAGGGGCAGCTTTTGCCGAACTGCCAGGAGGACAGCGGGGGATCGACGAGCCCCTGCAGGAGAAGGGTCTGAGGGCTCCTCGACCCCACCGGCAATCACCGCAGGGAGGGGCTGGAGAGGGGATGGCGGCTAAGGGAAGGCAGGGAGCGGGTAACGAGGCCTTCCCCCAGGTCCGAGCCCGCGCCCCCCTACCTTCCCCGACCCCGGATCCCCCGGTTTCGGAGCGCGGCCAGGACCTCACCACGGTCTCAGAACCCGATAGGTAACACCCGCGCCCCCAACCCGGCCGCGTTCGGACCCGCGCCTCCCGCCCAGGAAGACCCACGCCCCTACCCTCGGGCGTGCTCTGCCTCTTCCTCATTGTCCCCGTCGATCCCGCACGTGTCCTGATCGTCCAGCTCCAGGCTCTGCTGGCTGGCCGCGGACTCACTGTCCTCCGCCATCTCGGCGGCGGGGCCGAGGGAGGAGGCGGGAGGAGGGCGTGGAGTGGGCGGGGCCAGGAACCGGGGCGGGGCGCAGGCCGGAGATCCCCGCCCACCGAGTCCCGGAAGCCCCATCTGCCCGCCTGGGGCCACGCATCGCACCCGGAGGGACTGGGAGTCTGGGCAGGGCCGCAGCAGTTCGCGGGTTGGTTTGGTTGTCCGTCGTGCATCTCACTTCCCTCTGGGCCCCTCACCGGGGACGGGTCTCGCTAACATCCAGGTCTGTTTGTGATTCCGAGGGTGCTACAGGTCAGATCACCAGGAACTTGCCCACGGGCATGGGCTCGGGGGAGGCGAGCCAGGGCCAAGTACCCCAAGACCCCCAACGTACACGCACGTATTGACGTTCCATTTCATATGCTCTCAATGAGGTAAATAAGACCTCAAAAGCCACCTGAAATTTTTGGTATGGGTCCTTTTTAGCAGAAGGTATTGGGAACATTTTGTGGTTGTTTTTTTCTTCCACAAGAGAAAAAATGTCCTTAAAATGCGATTAGATGGAAGTATCTAAAGGAGGAAATTGCAGAGCAATTTCAAAGTCCATCAGCTGTTTATAACTAATGTTGAGCCAGCCACAGCTCTGTAAAAAGTGCAAAGTGGGCCAAAATACATGAAAGTACAATACAGTCTTTTGCAATTGAAGCTATTTCTGTTGTAGGAAGTTACTTACCTGGCCTCTGGCTTCAAACTTTTGGATAAAAGATAAAGTCTTCCTACAGCAAATCCTATGAATATAATAATTGGATAACTGACCTGGTTGAGTAACCAGTAAGATCCTGGTCGGGTACAAGCCTTTTAGATCAGTCACTATGACCTGTGGGAAGGATTCTTTAAAGCTTTTTTTTTTTTTAACTTCAAGGTAAAGGAAACTCAGCAGACATATTTGTTTGGATTTTTAAGAAGCTTTGATTAAGAAACTCTCAAAAAAGAATAAGCAATGAAATAATCCTGGAGCAATAAAATGAGGACATGAAAAATCAGTTAAATGCTAGGGACAATGAATAACAGGGAACCTCTGTTCCTCAAAATAGAAAGAAGTTGGGCCAGACATCTGTACAGTACTAGGTTGATGTATTACATAATACAAATATTTCTCAGCATTAATCATTTGAGTCAGGAAAGAGTTTGCCAGTGACCCTGGAGGTTCCTAAATCCTTTAGTCACAGGTAGAAACTCACTATATTTCTAAAATATATTTCTTCTTTCCCTGGTTTAATCCCAGAATTTGGCAAATTGAAATCAGGTGGCATCCTCTGGAATCTCAGAGGCTTATTTGGAGGGAGAGAGAATAATAGTAGCATGTTTACCAGTGTGTTGAAAGAGACCCTTCAGAATTTCCTATCCTATCTTATAAATTATATAACATGCTTATATAATTGGTCTGTTTTACTTTAAGTATTTTAATTTCTTGATATAACCAGAGACAGTATAATCCTCATTTCTGCTTATAAAGTACATTTGTTAGGCTAAAACAATAATAAATTTAAAAACCACATACAATCCAGGGAAAGACTGGGGGTAGTTACTGTTATCCATAAGAGAATGTGGCTTGACAAATTTAGATATGCCTTAATTACAATGTAAATCAATCTACCATTGAAAGATTGCTCATTAGCTGTAAAGTAATACTACCTAGTCCTTGACCTCAATTTTTATTCGACTATTCTTTTGTTTCATGTCTGATTACTGTAATGTGAAGAAGAAACAGCACGGGTTGGGGGACGGGGGTTAGGATTACAGAAAGAAGCAATTAAGGGAGTTTGACAGTGGAATTCCAAAGGAAATTTCGAAGACACTCATTTTATTTATAGAAATATAAAGGATCATTCTGAAGGGATATAACATGGAGGACCCAACCTGCCGTTCTTCAGTTCTTCAGAAGATAGAAAATGGTAGAAACAGCTGAAAAGAGATTTAATGAACTGGAAGGTAGCTCTAAGAAAATAACCCAGAATTCAGTTCAGAGAAATAAAAAGGTGAAAAATTTAAAGAAGTTGTTAAGAAGCATGAGTAAGAAAATGAAAAGGTTCAACATTCATCTAATAGGAGTTCCAGAAGGAAAAAAAAATGGAGAGAATAGAGAAAAGGCAATATTTGAAGAGATATTGACAGTGAATGTTCCAGGATTAAAGAAAAACATGTATTTTGAAAATCTACCAAGTCCCAAGTGAGATTTTTAAAACATCTAGACACATTGTGAAAATGGTCCAGAATCTCATTTCTTCTTATATCCATGAAATTAACTTTGCAGCTCTTTTCATCAAGATCCCTGAATTTAGTATGACTTTTTTACTTCCTTTGGTCATTAGACTGTGATGGAAATGATGATGTGCCAGTTCTTGAGGCTAATTGCAAAATCTAGCCTCAAAAGACCATCTGAAACTTCTCTTTCTCTCTTTCTGTCTTTCTCTCAGTCCCAGAACCCTACCACTAATACACAAACAAGCCTGATGGACAAATATGAGACCATATGGAACAGAGCCAAGTCATTCCATATAAGGTCCTCCTGGGATCAGCCAGGCCCCAGCCAACCTGCCACCTGGCTGTAAGTGCATACGTGAACCCAGTGTATATCAGCAGAGTCACCCAGCTGATCCATGGACACATGAGAAGTAATAAATGGTTTTTTTCTTAATATGGTAAATTTTGGAGAGATTTATTATGCAGCAATAGACAACTGATACTGAAATTGGCATATGGAAGTGGGTTATTGCCACAATAAATGTGTGGTATTGGCTTTGCAATAAGATGGCCGGCAGAGACTGGAAAATGGCAAAGGAATGATCAAAGACTGGAAAAAATGGTGTTCTGTCTTGTGTAGTGTCAAAATATTTGATAAAATTCTTGTCCTTAAAAGTTTTTAAGGTAGAAAATACACCTAATATACTTTCACACTTGAGAGAGATGATTTCCAGGTAGATTATTGAAAGTGTCAACTGGCTGCTCCTAAATGCGTATGATAAGGTTCTGCAAGAAAAAGGTGAGATAAGCAAAGTTTCAAGAAGAATTGAGGAATTATAGAGGGGCCAGCACTTGCTGGGATGGGTAATAAAGATGTTTCATTTTCTAAATTAGTAAAAGTATCAAAGTACATCCAGGTCTAAGGTAAAAATCAAATCAAGGTTGTGTTTCTTGAGACCTCTAAGACAATTAATCTGGTGTATATTCAGCTCCCTGAACTTGACAAATGGGCTCCTCAGACTTTTGAAGTTGCTGTCCCACAGTCTCAAAGTAGCTAAAGGAACAATTGTGGGTGTGCTTCTTTCAAGTAAAGTGAGTTCTAATTAAATATGCAGAAAACCCACAAAGTATTTACTAACAAAAGCATTGCCACCCTGGACTTACTAGGACAGAGACTATTCACATAAAAAAAGGCTCTGGTCCTATATATATATTTTTTTTTTTTGCATGGGCAGGCACCAGGAATTGAACCAGGGTCTCCAGCATGGCAGGCAAGAACTCTGCCACTGAGCCACTGTTGCTCACCCTCTGGTCCTATAAAATTTTATGTGCAAGTAACAGACTGAGAAAGCTCCTAAACTGTGAAGATGACCCAATATCTTCAGACATAGGTAAGCTGTGGAATTGAGAAAGGAAGGATGCCCCAGGTAGTGCCAAGAATAGTAAAAACAGAGCCTGATCCAGGAACATTCCACAAACCTGGAATAGGGTGATGTGACAATAATTGTCCAGCTAGATCTCAGAATACCATGACCAGTGGCCACTCTCTGTAGCCCACTTTTCCCATTTCTGAATGGCAATTGTGGTTACCCTCTCCCTGTACCCTTTCCCTTGTCCCTGGTGTATTGGGTGATGTATGTGGGGGCAGATCCCTTCTCTTCTTAGCTCATGAGGCTCTGGATCAAAAGGGCCCTATCTGAGGAGCTGCATCTGGATCTGAAGTACATTACAAGATCCTGAACTTTGAGGCTGATGTTGTTATTGGATGAGATTTTAGGGGTTCTTGGGTAGAGAGGGGGAAGTGTATATATTTTTCATATAGGAGGTGTTTTAGTTTGCTAAAGCTGCTGAAATGCAGATACCATAAAATGGGTTGGCTTTTACAATGGGGATTTACTAACTTATAAGCTTATAGTGCTGATATCATGAAAATGTCCAAATCAAGGCATCAACAGGTGGTACTTTCTCCTCAAAGACAAGTTACTGATGATCCTGGGCTGCTCTGTCATATAGCCAGGCACATGACTGCATCTTCTGGTCTCCCCATCTCTTCCATCTCTCTTCTCCTCATTGCTTTCAGTTTCTGGCTTCAACGGTTCCCTCTTTGTTTCTGTGACTCTCTCTCTCTCTCTCTCAGCTTCTGTGTCTTTCTCTCTGTTTCTTCTCTGAATTTCATCCTCTTATAAAGGACTCCAGTAAGAGGATTACGACCCACCTAGGACATGCCTCAATTGAGATAATCTAATCAAAATTCCTACCTACAAAATGTCCCACCCACAGGAATGGATTAGTTTTAAGAAAATGATCTTCTGGAGTCTCTAAAGCCTCTTAACCATCACAGGAGGGATGTGAATAATCTTTTTTTTTACATGGGCAGGCACCAGGAATCGAACCCGGGTCCTCTGGCATGGCAGGCGAGTACTCTGCCTGCTGAGCCACCATGGCCCACCCGGATGTGAATAATTTTGGCCAGAGGGCAGATTGTGGCAGATTGAATGCAAAAATATAGCTTCAGGGTGGTGCAGCGGTGGCTTAGTGGCAGAATTCTCACCGGCCATGCCAGAGACCCAGGTTTGATTCTTGGTGCCTGCCCATGCAAAATAATAATAATAGTAATAAATATATATATGGCTTCAGTTCTCCCGTGTTGTCTTTACAGCTCCTACCATCAAGGGATGGAGCCTATTTTCCATCATTGGAGTCTGACTGACTAATAAAAAATAATAGAAATTCTAGCACGCAAATACCTCCTTTTGCCTCCTTGAGTACTTCTACTTCTAGTAAACATTTCTGATCATGCTGTCTGGAATACATTGTTTTTATTAAATAATAAAAAACTTTGGCAACGTGGAAGAAAATGCTAAAGTGAGCTTGGCCTGGAAAGACCTGCAGGCTTTCATGCTTTCTCCTGGAAGGTTACTCTACCACAACACAAGCCTGGGTCAACCTGTTGGGTGGGTATGGAGCAGAGCTGAGTTGGGCCAGAAAGCCTCCTAAAGTCTCCAGTTCAAAGTCAACCTACCAACTGATCACAGACACAGCAGCAAGCCCAGCTGAGATCAGCAGAACCACCAGCTGACACGTAGTCTTGTGAGAAATAATAAGCAGTTGTTTTAAGCCATTAAGCTTTGGAGTGATTTAGCATGAAGCAGTAACTAATAGGTACACTCAGAAAAGCAAAGACAATGAGAAAATCTTTAAGGTTGATTTGTTTTTGTCACTTTTGATTATGGTCTGTATACCTGGGTGTTTTAGTTTGCTAAAGGTAACAAAATGTGATATACCAAAAATGTGTTGGCTTTTACAATGGGGATTTATTAATTTACAAGTTTATAGTTCTGAGGCTATGAAAATGTTCAAATCAAGGCATAATCAAGATGATAACTTCTTCCTGAAGACAAGCTGAAAGCAATCCTGAACTCCTCTGTCACATGGCCAGGTACATAGTGATGTCTGCTGGTCTCTGTCTTCTCTCCAGGATTTTGCTTCTTCCAGCTTCTGGCTTAGTGGCTTCCTCTCTGTTTCTGTGGTTTCTGTCTGTTTTCTGTGTGGCCTTCTCCCAGCCTCTCTGACTTTTCTCTCTCAGCTTCTCTGTGTCATTTTCCTGTGTTTTTCTCTCCATATTCATCCTGTTTAAAAAGGACTCCAATAAGAGGATAAAGACCACCTGGGGGCATGCCTCAACTGCAAAAACCCAATCAAAAGATCCCATCCTCAAAAGGGATACATCCAAAGGAATGTTGAGCTTAAGAGCATCATCTTTTCTGGGGTACATACAGCTTCAAAGCATTACTCTGGATATGTCTGAAAACAACTCATACCCATCAACAGTTTGCACTTTCTGCTTTGTGCTGACAAAAACAAAGTCCATTACTTTTGCATTTTACTGCTTATTCCTGATGGATGGCTGGCTTCAGACTCATGCTTTGACTTGATCTTACTTTTTAAAAAAACTAATCCCAGTTGTAATTGTTGAGGGACAGAATGTTCTTAGAACCCTAGGACCACACTGCATATTATGAAATTGTGCATTTGAGAACAATTCTTAATGTCACCCTGGGCATAATTTTCACATTTCAGCTACTTTATTATTCTGTTAAAAGTCTTCCATCCTTGTTCAAACCAGCACAAGTTTTGTGTGACATATGTACAGCAGAGTGGCCAGATCATGGAATTTGCTTCTGGTTGTGTCCCATAAGGCAACTGGAAGCTTGGGGGTTGTGCTGGTTTGAAAGGACATATGTCCCCCAGAAATGCCATGTTTTAATCCTAATCCCATTTTGTAAAGGCAGCCATTTCTTCTAATCCCTTTTCAGTATTGTATGTTTGAAACTGTAATTAGATCATCTCCCTGGAGATGTGATTTAATCAAGAGTGGTTGTTAAGCTGGATTAGGTGATGACATGTCTCCACCCATTTGGGTGGATATTGATAAGTTTCTGGAGTCCTATAAAAGAGGAAACATTTTGGAGAATGAAGGAGATTAAGAGAGAGCAAAGCAGAACAACATAGCCAACGAGAAGCAGAAGTCCAAAAGCCAGTGACCTTTGGAGATGAAAAAAGAAAATGCCTCTCAGGGAGTTTCATGAAACAGGAAGCCAGGAGAAGAAGCTAGCAGATGATGCTGTGTTCACCATGTGCCCTTTCAGATGGGAGAGGAACCCTGACCATGTTCACCTTGTGCCTTTCCAGTTAAGAGAGAAACTGTGACTGTGTTCACCATGTGACTTCCACTTGAGAAAGAAGCCCTGAACTTCATCGGCCTTCTTGAACCAAGGTATCTTTACCTGGATGCCTTAGATTGGACATTTCTATAGACTTGCTTTAATTGGAACATTTTCTCGGCCTTAGAACTGTAAACTAGCAATTTATTTAATTCCCCTTTTTTTTTTTTTTTTTTTTTAAAGGAAAGACAGAGAGAAGGAAGGAAGGATAGAAGGAAGGAAGGAAGGAAGAAAGGGAAACATTTTTAAACATTTTCTTGTTTTATTGTATTCTGTTTCTCCGTTTTTGTTACATGGGCTGGGGCCGGGAATCGAACCGAGGTCCTCCGGCATAGCAGGCAAGCACTTTGCCCGCTGAGCCACCGCGGCCCACCCTTAATTCCCCTTTTTTAAAGCCATTCTGTTTCTGGTATATTGCATTCTGGCAACTAGCAAACTAGAGCAGGGGTGATGCTGATGAAAAATGCTAGAAGAAGCAGAGTTGACACCACAGCAGATGGAGGCAGGCAATTACTGAGGAGCTCGAAGATGTCTGGATTCTGAAAACAGGCTCCCCTGGAAATCACACTGCATCACTGGAGAGAATATCACCAAAATTCATAGTTTGTTTTTTTTAATAAGGACAATGTATTCCAGAATCACACTGCATCATCAGAAATTTTCACTAGAAGTAGAAGTACTAAAGGAGACAAAAGGATATATTCTAGCCTGTTCAGGAGCAGGGCTTCCTGATCTTTTGGGAAGGGATAGTGGAGGAAAAGGAAATATTAAAGAAAATGAAACGGGTTGGTAAGGGAGAGGAAGGAGAGGAAAACCATGAGAGGGAGGAGAAAACAAAGGAGGGTCATGGCATGATTCCATATTGCAGGGTGGGAAAATTTGCTTAGATCATTTCCATGGAGATTGACCCACTCAATTGTGGATGGGAACTTTTGATTAAATTACTCCATGAAGATGTGATACACCCAATTGGGGGCTGAAAGATGGCAAAAGAAGGAATTTCCAGCCCTGAGAGATGTTAAGCTAAGAGATGAAATCCAGTTTTGCCTCAGAGCAGCTAAATGGGGGAGACACCTAGAGAGGAAGCCACTGGAATCAGAAGCTGGAAGCAGTGGAACTGGGAACAAGGACCGGCAGATGCCAGCCACATGCCTTCCTATGTGACAGACATCAACCTTTCTTCAGAGTCAAGGATCTTTCTCTAGATGCCTTAGTTTGGACATTTTTAAGGTATTAGAACTGTAAATTTGTAATTTAATAAATCCTCTCTATAAAAAAAGCCATTCAGGAGTAAAAGAACATGGCTGCCCCCCACAAGATTGCATTAGCAAACTAAAACACCATGAATTTTCATAAAAACTTAAAGTACAGTGCTAGAAAGGAAAGATATAATTTAATTTGATTCTTCCAGAACAGAGATTTCTTCCAGGAATCATATGTGAGCACATGATTCTCCTCACTCTTTCAAGAACAAAGTAGAGGAGGAGTGGAAGGGGGTTACCTATCAAAGGAATAGAAGAGAAAGAATCTTTCTCACTCCATGACTGTCAAACTTCATGTAATATAGCACCATTTTGGTAGCTCCCCTCAATTCCTTGAGATTTGGTTTGTTGTTCCCTTGGAGAGAAGTCTGAGCTTGCAACCCAGCTCAGATGGCAAGAACGTACGAAAGTCTCAGCCAACCTGGAAGACTGTCTTAAAGGTAAAAGAAACCTTGAAACGAGGAGGAAGGAATGCATTCACTGTTCTCATCTGAGAAGCTAACTATACTGAAAGTAACAATGGTAAAGTAATACAAAAATAAAACATTTCACGGCCATGTCCTGGAGCCAGTTCACACAATTTCCAAAAAGCTGACCTTGTGCAACTCTTCTCAACTCTGAGTTTAGTGACTTCATGCTGGTAGCTTGATATTGGCCATGATGGAAGTGTTTACACCACAGAACTTGACAGATACTGTAAATCAGGGCTTTTTCCCCTAAAAGAGCCAGTTGTTTAACATTTAACAGCACACAGATATGGGTTTTTAAATTCAGCGATTAACATAATTAGTTCTTAAGGAAGTGCAAATATAAACTAAAGTGAGATCCCACTTCACACTCAGTAGGAGGGCTATATTTAAAAATAAAAATGAAATGACATAATCTTCCTGCATTATCAATGGCAAAAGAGTTTGTCAGTTTCTCAAAAAGTTAAGTGTTGAATTACCATATGACCTAACAGTTGCACTCCTTTTATGCAAAACTATATATGCAAAAGAACTGAAAGCAGGAACTTCAATGGATACTTGAACATCAATGTTCATAGCAGCATTATTCACAATAGCTAAAAGGTGGAAACAACTCATGTCCAAAAATAGATGAATGGATAAACAAAATGTAGTAAAATATTATTCATCTGTAGAAAGGAATGAAGTTCTGATACATGTCACTCATGGATGAATCTAAAAAATTATGCTAAGTGAAATAAGCAGGCACAAAACGGCAAATATTATATGGTTCCGATTATATGAAATATCTAGAATAAGGAAAGTTAGAGAGGCAAAGTAAATTGGAGGTTACTGGATGCCAGGGAGAGGGAGATGGGGAGTTATTGCTTAATGGGTACAGAGTTTCTGTTTGGAGTGTTGAAAGGTTTTCATAATGGATGGTGGTTCTGGTGGCACAGTGTTGTAAATGTAATTAATGCCATTGACTAATGAACTTAAAAATGGTTAAAATGACAATTTAATATGGAATATGTTGCCACAACTTAATTTTACTTTTAAACACACTGGGGGAAAAAACAGCACCAAAATAAACATTTTTTTAAAAAGGGTTAACATGGCTTTTTTGTTGTTGTTATATATATGCTACCACAGCAAAATTGTTTTTAAAAATCAACAAATCATGGATAAATAGAGGGATGGATAGAAGATGAAGTAAAAATAGCCAAAAAAGTCAGTTGAAAAATGTAATAAATGTATACAAGAGTGTTCACTGTACAATTATTTATATTTTTCTCTGTTTGGAATTTTTCCTAACAAAATATTAAGGAGGAAAATCACAAAACATAAAAATCAAACAAATCTTAAACTCACTAAAGAATAAATAAACCCCTCATCTGGACTTTTACAATTAAGGCTAACAAATGCTCAGTGTTCACTGAGGTGTGAATACAGACTTCATGGTGTATGCTTCCTTAAGTGCTGAGTCCCAAACCCCAGGAAGATGCTCCCCACAGAGAACCATTAGGTTGAGCTTCATGGAGAACCCTTACATGAGTGGGAAAAAGTAAACTGATTTAGGAGGGGCAGGTTCATCTGACATGCAGTCAAACCAGCCACTTGCAAAATCTAGAACATGCAACAGCTCCATGGTCTCTTGGTTAACAACAAAGAACCCTTGCAAAATCAGCGATTTAATAAATAAAAAATTATTATTTTTTATTTATTTAAAAATAAATTAAATAAAATAAATAAAAATATTTATTTTTATTGTTTATTAAATCTTATGAAATAATAAAAAATTATTTACCAAACTGTGCATTGCACTAATTGAAAGAAAAGTGGGACAAAAGAGAAGAAAGATGATTTTTATATCCAATTTTCCATTTTTAACAATAATAATAATAACTACCATTTATTAAAGCCCCCAGTGTGTCAGGCACCTATTTTATGCATGTTATTTTTATGCTGATGGCAGGCTGAAAAGTATGATATTCCATTCCTGTCTTTCAGTGAGGAAAGTGAAAGCAGCATGAGAGATTAAACGATTTACATGAACTCACAGGAAATTCCTGAAATGAGGTTCAAGCCCATTTCGTATCTAATCTAAATCCCATTTCATATCTGATCTAAATCACACTGTTCTTCTCTATTTTTTTAAATTTTACTTTTAAAAACTTTATTTTGAAATATTTATAGAAACAGAAAGTTGCAAAAGTAGTACAGAGTTCCAGTGTGCCTTTCATCCAGTTTTCCCCAATGGTTACAGTTTACATAATTAAAATACAACATCAAAACCAGGAAATGAATGTTGGTCCAATGCATATACAGTTCTATGTCATTTTATCACATACACAGATTCCTGTAACCATCACTGCAATCAAGATACAGAACCTTCCATTACAACAGGGATTTCCTTTAGGTTACCTCTTTATAGTCATAACCATCCCTGTCCACTTCAACAACTCTAATCCCAGGCAACCACTAGGCAACTTGCCATCTCTATAATTTTATGATTATGAGAATATTATATAAATAGAATCATACAGTACTTGACCCTTTGATGGTTACAAAACAGAATGACCTTAAGATCCATCTGGGTGTTGTGTGTATTAATGGTTCATTCCTTGTAATTACCAAATAGTGATCTATTCTGTAAAATACTATTTTGTTGTATTGTTTAAAAACATATTTATTGTGGAAACATATGCAACATAAAATTCCCATTTTAACACCTGTTGAGTTTACAATTCAATGGCATTAATTACATTCATAATGTTTTGCTACCATTACTCCCATCAAAAACCAAAATATTTCTAATACCCTAAACAGAGATCAATCAAGCATTAACCACCCATTCCTGTACCCAACCTGACTTCTGGTAACCTGTATTCTAATTTTGACTATGAATCTGCATATTCTATTTATTACATATAAGAGAGACCAAAAATATTTTTCCTTTTCTTTCTGGCTTATTGTGCCAGTTTGAAAGGATGTAAGTATCCTAGAAAGCCATGTTTTAATCTTAATCCCATTTTGTAAAGGCAGCCATTTCTTCTAATCCCTATTCAGTACTGTATGTTTGAACTTTAATTAGATCATATTCCTGGAGATGAGACTCAATCAAGAGTGGCTATGGGACTGAATTAGGTGGAGACGTGTCCCCTCCCATTCCAGGTAGGTCTTGATTAGTTTACTGGAATCCTATAAAAGAGAATGACAAGAGAGAGAAACCCAAGAGCTTCTGAGAGAGCAGAACGACATAGCTAGGAGAAGCAGAGAGTCTTGCTACTGGGCTCCATTCTTTCAGCCTCTGTTTCCTCTGGTTTCCTCTCTAAAACATTTGTGGGCCTTCACTTAGCTTCTCTAGGGCACAACTCTGGATTCTGGCTTGCTTAGCATCTCATGGGAAGGCACACGATGATGTCTGCTGGGCTCTCCCTATATTTAGGCATCTGTTCTCTCTGTCAACATTCCAAGCATCTCCAAACATCCATGTCTCTGTCTGTTCTGAAGCAGCTGTTCTCCAAGCATCTGCACTGCTCTGAGCTTTCTACAAAATGTTTCCTCTTTTAAAGGACTCCACTAAACTAATCAAGATCTACCCTGAATAAACAGAGTCACATCTCCATCTAACTAAAAGGCCACAGTCACAATTGGGTGTAACACATCTTTGCAGAGATAATCTCATCAAAAGGTCACACCCACAACTGGGAGCACCACATCTCTGTGGAGACAATAGTGCTGCAGTTTTATATTAAAGGTTTTTTTTTTTTAATCATGTAATATATATACAAAACAAAGAAAGAAAAAAAGCAATAGTTTTCTAAGCACTCATCAACAAGTAGTTACAGGACAGATCCCAGATTTGTCATGGGCTACCATACAATCATCTTAGATTTTTCCTTCTAGCTGCTCCAGAGAATTGAAGGCTAGAAGGAATAAATAATTTTTATCATCACAACTGACTTTTTTTTCTTTTGTCTGTGAAAAATAACATATATAAAAAAGTAATAAATTTCAAAGCACAACATTAAGTTCTATAATAGATTTCAGAGTTTAGTATCAGTTACAATTCTGCAATTTTAGGTTTTTACTTCTAGCTATTCTAAGACACTGGAGACCCAAGGAAATACCAATATAATGATTCAGCAATCATACTCGTTTGTTAAACCCTACCTTCTCTGTATAACTCCACCATCACCTTTGATCTTTCTCCCACTCTTTAGGGGTATTTGAGCTATGACCATTCTAACTTTTTCATGCTGGAAGGGCTGTTATTAATAAGGGGTAGGGAGATGGAATTAGCTGATGTTCTGGAAAGGCTGGCCCCTCTAAGTTTCAGGATTTATCTGGTCCAGGAACCCATCTGGAGCTTGTAGATTCCTGGAAAGTTACCCTAGTGCATGGAACCTTTGTAGAATCTTATATATTGCCCTAGGTGTTCTTTAGGATTGGCTGGAATGGTCCTGGTTGGGGGTTGGCAAGCTATGATAGGTAGCAAGGTCTAACTGAAGTTTGTGTAAGAGCAACCTCCAGAGAAGCCTCTCAACTCTGTCTGAACTTTCTCAGCCACTGATACCTTATTTGTTTCACTTCTTTTCCCTTTTTTGTCAGGATGGCATTGTTGATCCCATGGTGCCAGGGCCAGTCTCATCCCTGGAAGTCATCTCCCATGCTGCCAGGGAGACTTTCACCCCTAGATGTCATGTCCCACATAAAGAGGAGGGCAATGATTTCACTTGTAGAGTTGGGCTTAAAGAGAGTGAGGCCACATCTGAGCAGGAAAAGAAGCCTTCCAGGAGTAACTCTTAGGCATACCTATAGGTAGGCTAAGCTTCTCCGCTAATGCATAAGCTTCACAAGAGCTTCCTCAAGATCAAGGGTTTGGCCTATTGATTTGGGTGTCCCTAATGTTTAACACAGTATCAGGGGGTTCCTTGGTGGTAAAGTTTAACAGCTCCATGTTTTTTCTCCCATCCCTCAAGGAACTTTACCAATATTTTTTGATTATCTGCTTAATATATTTGTGGATACATCCAGGCATGTAATTAAGTTTTGTAATCGAGAAATGTAAGCCCTCTAACTTTGTTCTTTCTAAAGATGGTTTTGGCTATATGGGGTTCCTTCCCCATATATCAATAAATTGATAAAAGAACATTTTTACAATTGTACTATTAACTATCGTTCATGATTTATGCTAGGGTTCACTGTATATGTTACACAGTCCTGCTGAACCACTCCTGAACCGCTTTACGTTCGCACCAACTATCCACAACCTCTCCAACACTTGTAATTATCTTTTTTTTTACTATTGTGAGAGAATATGAATATGAATATTTTTCTTCTTAGATAATGTGCTGTTTTGAAATGATGTATGTATCCTAGGAAACCCGTGTTTTAATCCTAATCCCATTTTGTAAAGACAGCCATTTCTTCTAATCCTTATTCAGTACTGTATGTTTGAAATTTATATCATCTCCCTGGAGATGTGACTCAAGAGTGGCTGTTGGACTGGATTAGGTGGAGACATGTCCCCACCCATGCACGTGGGTCTTGATTAGTTTACTGGAATCCTATAAAAGAGGAAACATTTTGGAGAAGGAGAGATTCAGAGAGAGCAGAGCAGAACAACATAGCCATGAGAAGCAGAGAGTCCACCAGCCAGCCACCTTTGGAGCTGAAGAAGGAAAATGCCTCCCAGGGAGCTTCATGAAACAGGAAGCCAGGAGAAGAAGTTAGCAGATGATGCAGTGTTTTCCATGTGCCCTTCCAGATGAGAGAGGAACCATGACTGTGTTCACCATATGCCTTTCCAAATGAGAGAGAAACTCTGACTGTGTTCACCATGTGCCCTTCCAGTTGAGAGGGAAACCCTGAACTTCATCAGCTTTCTTGTACCAAGGTATCTTTCCCTGGATGCCTTAGATTGGACATTTCTATAGACTTGTTTTAATTGGGACATTTTCTCAGCCTTAGAACTGCAAACTAGCAACTTATTAAATTCCCCTTTTTAAAAGCTATTCTGTTTCTGGTATATTGCATTCCAGCAGCTAGCAAACTAGAACAGAGAAATTGTAGGTTCATAGAAAAATTATGCATAAAATAGAGTTCCCATAAACCTTCCTGCTTTTAACACTTTGTATTAGTGCAATACATTCAATACAATTGATAAAAGAACATTTTTATAATTGTACTATTAACTACAGTCCATAATTTACACTAGGGTTCACAGTATGTTACATAGTCCTATTTTTAAATTAATCAATTAATTTTTATTCAAGAAGGTGTTGGTTCACAGAAAAATGATTTTTTATTCCAGTAACATATATACAACTAAAAATTTCCCTTTTTTGACCACATTCAATTATATAATCCAGTGCTGTTAATTATGATCACAATGTGGTGCTACCATCATCACCATCCATTGTCAAACTTTTACATCAACCCAATTAGAAACTGTACGATTTTAGCATTAACTCCCTATTTTCTATCTCCAATCCTGAGCCATGGCAACCTGTATTCTAGATTCTGACTTATGAGACAACAGATTCTATTTATTTCATATCAGTGAGATTACACAATATTTGTCCTTTTGTGTCTGTTTTATTTCACTCAACATGATGTCTTCAAGATTCATTCATGTTGTTTCATGTATCAGAACTTCATTCCTTTTTATGGCTGAATAATATTTCATTGTGTATGTGTATCACATTTTATTTATCCATTCACAAATTCACAATAATTGGATTGCTTCCATCTCTTGGCAATTGTGAGTAGTGTTACTATGAACATCAGGGTGTGAATATCTGTTTGAGTTCCTGCTTTCAATTCCTTTGGGTATGTACCCAGGAGTGGGGCTGCCAGATCATATGCAATTCTAAACCTCTCTTTCTGAGGATCACCAAATTGTCTTCCACAGCTGCTGAACCACTTTACATTCACACCAACAATCCATAACCTCTCCAACACTTGGAATTACCCTTTTTTCTTTTTTTACAATTGTGATAGGGTAGAAACATTTATTATGGCAGAAAACCATAGTTATTCACCCTTATGTTTATTATTCTCCTTACTTATTGCAGTTACTCTGGATTATTTTAGTATAAAGAGAAATCAAAAGGAAAAATATCTGCAATCTTGGGATAAGAAGTAACCTGGGATCTGGTGATCTAAAATGTATCTGTACAGGATATAAACATATTCATACTCTTTAGTAAACATTTAATGGCTACCTATTCATAATAAATAGGTTTTAACTTAGATACTACATAGGGAATTATTTTGGAAGGGCACATGCAAACAAATATACATAAATCTATTTATAAAACACATCACTATGCTTCTTTTTTGCTTTTAAATAAAAATTTATTTAGCCATCAGCTGAATGATTTAAATGCAAACTCCAAAGCCTCCAATTTAAAGTGTAAAATCCTCCTCTCTGCAAAGCAGCACTGTTTCAAGTATTCTTCTCCATAAATAAAGTCTAGATAATTTGGTCACATGTGAATTATAGGGACACATTCTGTTCCTTAGATATAGGTATCCTTCCAGTGTAAAAGCTTCCTTTGCTCTGTTTTATTTTAAAAATATTACAAACAGTACATTCCGGTTAAAGTCACCTGGTCTTGGCTTTTACATTCCCGTAAAAATGAACAAAATTAAGCCTAATACTTACTGCCCTCACACTGGTGCTCTAAGACAACATAGCAACACTCTCTGTTTAATTGTTTGCAGAGCCATCTCGGCAGGCAGATGGCTGAGCTGCCACAAAAGGCTTGTTTTGTTTCTGATCCTCTTTCGTGCCAGTTGCCTGGTCTATGATTGAGAAGAAGAGCTGGTCATGTTCAAAAATATGCACTTGATCTTCGTCTTTGTCCTTCACATAGAACATTTTTCTGAAAATTTTCAGCTCGTGGAGTTCACAAAAGACTTCCGAAACTACCAACATGGCAATAAGGCCGAGGAGGAGGTAACACTTGATCTCCATCATATAGCGCTCTCTGAATTTTTTACTGTAGCCTTCTCCAGGCATATAATCTTCTAGGCCAATGGTGCTTAGGGAAATAAAACAAAAATAAAAGGATTCGAGGAAGTTTCATATTCTCCAGGACGGAGAATACGGCTGCCGGGAATAAAAAGAAGCAGGACACAGTGCATGAACGATGGTCACCACCTGCTTGGAGAAGCCCCAGCGGATGTGGATGTAGAGGAAGCCTTGCGGGTGACGTGGATGGTGATGCGCTGGACCACTGCCGTTAGGAAGAGGAGTGTGAAAGGGATGCTGATGGCAGAGTAGATGATGCAAAAGGCCTTAACCCCGTCGGACAAGGGCACCATGTGGCCATAACCTGTGGTGGAGAGCATCGTGCTGGCAAAGAAGAGCGCGGAGGTGAAGTCCCAGTTCCACCGCCACGCTGTAGTTGCTGGCCTCTAGTCTCCGCACCAAGAACTCTTCCGGCTGCTGCTCCAACAGGCAGTCGCGCTACTCCCGGAAGCGTCGCTTCAGCCTAAGAAGCTCCTGGCGTAGAAGGTCCTTGTAGGGCAGTTACACCGAGGTAAAAACCACGGCGCCAAACACGAGGTAGCCCAGGACCAATAAGCCTAAGTACCAGGCTGAATGGTGTCGCTCCACCAGGCTCACACAGGAGCTGCCGGCCAGAGACTGCAGCAACTTCCTCACCGCTGCAGCAGACCCAGCCGATTGCACGAGCTGCGCGCGCACCCACCACCCGCACCCTCCTAGGTGAGCCATCTGGACCCGCCCTGGGCCAGCTCGGATTACCTGCTGGGGTGTCTTGGAGGCTGCAGACCAGCCAGCAACCTCCACCTCCCTGCCCTACTGGGGCGTGGATGGGGGGAAAATCCCTCCCCTGCCGCGCCCATGGGCGGAGCTTGAAGTTTGAACTGCCTGACCAGGTGCCAGCTTATCCTGTGCCAAAGTACCCTACCCTTCGCGCACACCCTTTCGCCTCCCTAATTATCTATTATTAATAGCAGCCATTCTTTTAAAAAAAAAAAAACTGTAATTTTATTGAGTATATTCACCTACCATATAATCATCCAAAGTGTACAATCAGTGGTTTACAGCATGACCACATAGTTGTGCATTCATCATCACTATTGAATTTTGAACATTTTCATTACTCCCAAAATAATGAAGATAAGAATAAAAATAAAAGTAAAAAAGAATACCCAAAATGTCCCATACCCTTTACCCACCTATTATTTATATATTTTTGTCTTTATTTTCTTACTCATCTGTCCATATACTGGATAAAAGGAGTGTCAATCACAAGGCTTTCACAATCACACAGTCACACCACAAAAGCTCTGTAGTTATACAGTCATCTTCAAGAATCAGGGCTACTGGTTTCAGGTATTTCCCTCTAACTACTGCAATACACCAAAAACTGTAAAGGGATTATCTATATAATGCTTGAGAATACCTCCAGAATGTACTCTCCATAGTGTTTGAAATCTCTCAGACACTGAAACTTTATGTTTCATTTCTCTTCCCCATTTTTTTCAAGAAGGTTTTCTCAATTCCACAATGCCAGGGCTAGGCTCATCCGCCAGAGTCATGTCTCACATTGCAAGGGAAGTTTATCCCCCGGGAAATCATGTCCATTGTAAGGAGGAAGACAATGAGTTCACATGCAGAGTTTGCTTAAAGACAGAGGCCATATTTGTGCAACAAAAGAGGTTTGTTTTGTCACTCTGGCGGTGACTCAGGCATAATTATAAGTAGTCTTAGCTTTTCCTTTGCAGGAATAAGTTTCAAAAGAGCAAGGGCCTTGTGCATCAAATTGGCAGCCCCCAGTGCTTGTGAAAATATCAGGTTTTCCCCAGGTGGAGAAGTTTCACATTCTACCCTACTCCCTCAAGGGGACTTTGCAAATACTTTAAAATTTTTTGCCCAGATCACTCTGGGATGTATTGGGCCATCACACCAACCTGTACAAACTAACAAGCTCTCACTTCCTATTCAAGTTTCCATGCAATTATGGTGTTCAAGTAAGCTGACCATAGAAGTTAGATTAGATAGTGTGCTACTGAAAATACAAATTTTGCACCAAATAAACATCTCTTCCTTTGGTCTCACACAAAAGTTGAAGTTTTAAAATAGTCAATATCATCCTTTACCTTTTAGTCTGATTTATCTTAGTCTCAACCAGGTCAGCTTCATTCATATCTCTAATTGAAGTCTGATATGTTTTTCAGCGTTTTAAAACTGTTGCTGTATGGGGTAAGGCTGACTTTCATAGCTGTAGAATTCTACCTCTGTGCGCTGGTTTGAAAGGGTGTATGTACCCTAGATAAGCCATGTTTTAATCCTAATCCCATTTTTTAAAGGCAGCCATTTCTTCTAATCCTTATTCAGTACTGTATGTTTGAAACTGTAATTAGATCATCTCCCTGACATCTTGATGTGATCTTGAGTGATCAAGAGTGGTTGTTAAAATGGATTAGGTGGAGATGTGTCTCCACCCATTTGGGTGGGTCTTCATTGGTTTACTGGAATCCTATAAAAGAGCAAACATTTTGGAGAAAGGGAGATTCTGAGAGAGCAGAACAACATAGCCATGAGAAGCAAAGAGTCCACCAGCCAGCAACCTTTGGAAATGAAGAAGGAAAACACCTCCTGGGGAGCTTCGTAAAGGGAAGCCAGAAGAAAAAGCTAGCAGATGATGCCTTATTCACCACATGCCTTTCCAGATGAGAGAGAAACCCTGAATTTCGTTAGCCTTCTTGAACCATGGTATTTTTCCCGGGATGCCTTAGATTGGACATTTCTATAGACTTGTTTTAATTGGGACATTTTCTGGGCCTTAGAACTGTAAACTACCAACTTATTAAATTCCCCTTTTAAAAGCCATCCCTTTTCTGGTATATTGCATTCCAGCAGCTAGGAAACTAGAACACTCTGAGTCTCAGATGTCACACAGATAACGAAAGTTTCAGGGAATGACTAGGTTATACACAAAGAACTTAGCATCTCAGAATTTAAAAATAACAGTTAAAACTCAGGAATAGATGTGACTGTTGTAAGAGTTTACAGTCTAGTAACTTTACAATAAGCCTTCATCTGATAACCTATGCTATCTAATTCAATTCTCAGTGTTTGCACATTTTAGTTAGTCCATATTAGTAAGGCATTATAATATCTGTTTTTTATTTCTGGCTTACTTCACTCAGCATAATGTCCTCAAGTTTCATTCACCTGTTTGCATGCCTCAATACTTCTTTCTTGCAGCTGCTCAATATTCCATTGTATGTATACACCACAATTCACCCTTCCATTCGCCACCACAGTTCTCCACCTCCATTGCAAATTGTTAATACTGCCACCATAAACACTAGTGTGCAAATGTCCATTAGTGTCCCTGCTTTCAATTCTTCCAAGAACATACCAAATAATGGGATTGCATGATCCTATGGTGTATTAATTAGGGTTCTCTAGAGAAACAGAATCAACAGGAAACACTCACAAATATAAAATTTATAAAATTTATAAAATTTTATGTAAAATACATGACCACGGGAATGCAGAGTCCAAAATCCTCAGGGCAGGCTGTGAAGCTGACGATTCCGATGGAGGGTCTGTATGAACTCCACAGGAGAGGCTCACCAACAAAAGCAGGAAGACAGCCTGTCTCTTCTGAATCCTCCTTAAAAGGCTTTCAGTGATTAGATTAAGCATCACTCATTGCAGAAGACACACCCTTGGCTGATTACAAATGAATCAGCTGTGGATGCAGCTGACATGATCATGATTTAATTCTATGAAATGTCCTCATCACAACAGAGAAGCTAGCACTTGCCCAATCAGACAAACAGATACCACCACTTGGCCAAGTTGACACATGAACCTGACCATGACATATGGCAATCTGTACTTAGCCTCCGGTGGAACTACCACACTGCCCTCCAGTGGGGCAGCACCATTCTACTTCCCTGACAACAGTGAATAGGTACATCTCTCTCTTCACATTTTCTCCAGCAAATTTTCATTTATTTTTTAAAAAGTTTTATTCACTCAGCATGCAATCCTTCCTAAGTAAGTACTCAATGGTTCCTGGTATAATCACATAATTATGTATTCACCACCACAATCTATATAAGAATAGTTCCATTTCTTTCACAAGAAAAGAAGAGGACAAAAAAAGGAAGAGTAAAAATAAAATTAAAAGGAGAAACGATAGCAACCCAAGAATCCCGTGCCCTTCCCTTATAACCCCCACTTATTGGCATTTAGCTTTGCTATATAGAAGCATATTACAATGCTACTGTTAACTATAGACGCTGGTGTGCATTGATTGCATTTTTCCATATACCATCCCATTTTCAATACCTTGCAGTGTTGACATTCATTTGTTCTCCCTCATGTAAAAAAATTCTTATATTTGTACATTTAACCACCATCATTGTCCACTCTAGGTTTCACTGCATTACACAGTCCCAAACTTTATCTTCTTTTCTTCCATCTAATGTCATACATGCACCTAGGCTTCCTCTTTCAATCTGACACACACCCAGCTCTGTTCAGTATATTTACAATACTGTGCTGCCATCAGAGGTTATTGTACTATCCATTTCTGGATCTTTATAATCAATCCTGTTGAACATTCTGTACTCCTGAGCATCAAATACCCAATCTCTGCCCTCTTTGTATCTCCTGATAACCTGTGTTCTCAAGTTTAACTCCCAAATTTCACTCATAAATATTTCATATTAGTGGGGCCTATAGTATTTGTGCTTTTGTTTCTTGGCTAATTTCTCTCCACATAATGTCCTTAAGATTCATCCACATTGTTGCATGCATCATGACTTTATTCTGATACATCATATCTTATTTTTTCTCTCTTTTTACCCATACTGATAGTCTTCATTTCTACACCCTTCTCCAGATCTATTACTCCTGCCTTTTCCTATTTGCTTGTAGTGCTCCCTTTAGTATTTCTGGTACAGCAGGTCTCCTTTTCACAAACTCTCTCAATGTCTGTTTTTCTGAAAATATTTTAAACTCTCTCTCATTTTTGAAGGACAATTTTGACAGGCATGGAATTCTTGGTTGGCAGTTTTTCTCTTTCAGGATCTTAAATATACCATACTACTGCCTTCTTCCCTCCATGGTTTCTGCTGAGAAATCTACACATATTCTTATCAAGCTTTTCATGTATGTGATGGATCACTTTTCTTTTGCTGCTTTCTCTCTTTGTCTTTGGCATTTGACAATCTGATTCATAAGCATCTTGGAGTATGTCTATTTGGATTTATTCTGTTTGGGGTATGCTGCCCTTCTTGGATCTGTCATTTTATGTCTTTCATAAGAGTTGGGAAATTTTCAGTGATTATTTCCTCCATTATTCTTTCTGTCCCCTTTCCTTTTTCTTCTCCTTCTGGGACATCTGCAACCACGTATATTTGTGTGTTTCATGTGGTCATTCAATTCCTTCAAACTTGTTCATATTTTTCCACTTTCTTCCCTGACAGTTCATTTGTGAAGGATTTCAGATGGCTTGTCCTCTAGTTCACTAATCCTTTCTTTTACCTCTTCAAATCTGTTGTAAGTCTCCATTGTATTTTTCATCTCTTTATTGTACATTTCATTCCCATAAATTCTGCCATTTGTTTTTTCAAGCTTTTAAGTTCTTCTTTATGGTCACCCTATGTCTTCTTTATATCTTCATCTCTTTTGCCATATCTTCCCTCAACTTGATTTGATTTTTTAATTGATTTGGCATGCTTGTTCGAATGTCTTTAATTAGTTGTTTTCAACTCCTGTATTTTGTTTGAATTGTTAGTTTGCTCCTTGACTGGATCATATCTTTGTTTTCCCTAGTATGACTTTTAAGTTTTTTATTTGTGACTTGGTATCTGATCCCTTGATTAGTTTATTCTGGAGGTTGTTTGAAATCTTCTGGTTTACTTGTAGGTCTATGTGTTCTTTGGCATTCAGTCTAACTTATTCTAGACCTTTAGCATAGTTTCTGTCTAACTGACAAGAACTTTTCAGCTCTTGTTTTACTAGTTCTTGCTTTGCCTATATGGAAACTTTTTTTAGGATGTTCTCCCTAGATATGATTGACACCAATCATATATTCCCAGACAGGCCCAGGTCTCAGGAGGAGGGTCTAATTGGAAAACTTGATACCAGCAGATTGGCTGACTTTCATGTGAAGTTTGTTTCATCCTGGCAAGCAGGTGGTGCTTATCAGTGCACAGCTCCCCACCAGTGTAAACCGGTGTGCTGTTTTTAATTCTCAACCTGCTAGGGGTTTGGTTGAGACTTTGTCTGGGGTGGAAGGCAAGCTTAAGCTATTTCTGTTTTCTAGTCCCTGAGAAAAAGTCCCTTTTTCCAAAGGCCGTGTCCCAAGAAAAGGAGTATGTAAAGCCATATACCAACTCCAGCTCTTGACTGACAAACCTTAGGGGCTGGGAACTGGATCTAAAAAGAGATTTTATTTTAATTTTTTTCTATCTCTTTTCCCCCTTTTTAAAAGTATTTTGAGTATCTTATTAGAGAAAGCCTCAGGCATTTTCGATTGTCAGCGCTGACCCAGGCAAGGGTGGAATTAAGATAGGTCTGAGAGACAAAGTAACAAGTCAAGTGAAGGAAATAATTCACTAAAGGGCATTTTTCCCCAAGAGAATAGGGTGGAGCTACACTAAAATGGTGGCCCTCCTTCAGAGAATTCAGACCTCAGGGACTAGAAAACAGAAATAGCTTAAGCTTGCCTTCCACCCCAGACAAAGTCTCAACCAAAATCCTCCTTTAAAAAATTCATCAGTTGTCAGGGTTACTTTCCTGCTCTCTGGATTTATCTGTGCGCAGAGCTTGTATTCAGCAGTACAAATTTGTTAATTAAAACTGCAATTGGAGCTTGGTTGAACTACTTTCCTTTGCTCCTGGGAGAGAATGCTTCTTTTTCCCATGGGGGAGTGTTTCCAACAGCCTGCCATGCCAATGGAGGAGGAATGCCAGCCTCTGCAGTTTGGGGGCTTTACTTACCTGTTGAGTTCTCCGACCCTTTCCAGATTGGTGTATGATGTGTTTCCTGTTGTGTCTGTTCCCCAAAATTGTGTTCCAGACAGTACGTGGCTATTTACTAGCTTCTCTAGACCACTAACTAAATTCCACAACTCCCCACACAGCCGTCTTGCTCCATCTCCAATAGTAATCATTCTAATGGTTGTGAAATGGTATTTGATTGTGGTTTTGATTTGCATTTCCCAAATGGTCATTGATGTTGAGCATCTTTTCATGTGCTTTTTGGCCACTTGTTTATCTTCTCTGTAGAAATGTTTATTCAATTATTTTGTCCATTTTTACTTGGATTGTTTGTCTTTTTATTGTTGAATTGTAGGATTTCTTTATATATTCTGGTTATTGAACCCTTATAGGTTATGTGGTGCACTGGTTTGAGACTGTTATGTACCCCAGAAAAGCCATGCTCTGTTTCCTAACCCAATCTTCTGAAGGCAGACCAATTGTGGATGGGACCATTTGATTAGGTGGTTTTCATAGAGATGTAGCTCCAGCCATTCAAGATGGGTCTCAATCTGCCTATTGGAGTCCTTTTTTCTATTTCTTTTTTTCTTTTGCATGGGCAGGCACTGGGAATTAAACCCGGGTCTCCAGCATGGCAGGCAAGAACTCTGCCTGCTGAGCCACCATGGCTCACCCTACTGGAGTCCTTTAAGAGGGAACCATTTTGGAAAAAGCTCAGAGCCAACACGAGACAGAGACATTTGGAGATGCAGAAAGGCAATGACCCCAGGGGAGCTGTTTGAAACCAGAAGCCAAAGGACCAGATTTCCCTGCTGATAGAAGTGTTCCAGATGTCATCGACCTTTCTTGAGCCAAGCTATCTTTTTCTGGATACCTTAGTTTGGACATTTTTCATGGCCTTAGAACTGTAAAGTTGTAACTTAATAAATCACCCTTATAAAAGCCAACTCATTTCTGTGGTATTGCATTCTGGCAGCATTAGCAAACTAAAGATGTGGTTTTCAAATACCTCCTCCCATTGATTAAGTTTTCTTCTTACACTTACAATAAACTCCTTTGAGATGCAAAAGTTTTTAAGTTTGATTTCCCATTTATCTATTTTTCGTGTGTTGCTTGTGCTTCAGGTGTAAAGTCTAAGAAACTTTGGCCTAACACAAGGTCCTGAAGATACTTTTCTATTTTTTCTTGAAGGGCTTTTCTAACTCTCATTCTTATATTTAGGTCTTAGATCCATTTTGGGTTGTTACTGTGCATATGGTGTGAGGTAGGGGGTCCACCTTCATTCTTTTGTATATGGACATCCAGTTTTCCCAGCACCATTTATTGAAGAAACTATTTTTTCCAATTGAGTGGATTTGGCACCTGTGCTGAAAATCACTTGGCCATCTTTCTCTCTCTAAGCTGACATGGCAAATGAACACATGGCCTTTCCCCTCTACATGGGACATGACTCCCAGGGGCGTAACCCTCCCTGGCAATGTGGGATAGAAATCCTGGGATGAGCTGGGACTCAAAGAATTGTGAAAATCTTCTCAACCAAAGAGGGGAAGAGAGAAATGAGACAAAATGGAATGTCAGTGACTGAGAGAGTTCAGACAGAGTTGAGAGGTTAACCTGGAGGTTGTTCTTATGCATTACATAGATATTCCCTTTTTATTTTATAGTGTATTAGAGTGAGTAGATGGAAGTAACTGAAATTGTAGAGCTGTGTTTGAGTAGTCATGTTTCTTGAAGCTGATTGTATAATGATATAACTTTTATGATGTGGCTGTGTGATTGTGAAAACCTCTGAATAGATGGAAGTAACTGAAATTGTAGAGCTGTGTTCTAGTAGTCATGTTCCTTGAAGATGATTTTATAATGATATAGCTTTTATGATGTGGCTGTGTGATTGTGAAAACCTTGTGTCTGATGTTCCTTTTATCCAGAGTATGGACAGATGAGTAAAAAAAATAGATGAAAAAGAAATAAATAATAAGGGGAACAAAGGTTAAAATAAATTGAGTAGATTGAAATACTAGTGGTCAATGAGAGAGGGGGTAAGGGGTATGGTATGTATGAGTTTTTCCTTTTTTCTTTTTTCTTTCTTTTGCTGGAGATATACAAATGTTAAAAAAAAAATCATGGTGATGAATATACAACTATGTGATGATACTGTGAGCCATGATTTTACACCATGTATAGAATGTTTGAATGTCAAAAATGTTTGTATGTTTGCTTGCTAAAGTTTGACAATAAAATATTTTTAAAAATCACTTAGCCACAAACATGAGGTTTGATTTCTTAACTCTCAGTACAATTCCATTGGTCTATATGTCTGGCCTTGTGCCAGCACCATGCTCTTTTTATTAAGGTGGCTTTGTAATAAGTTTAAAGATGAAGAAATGTGATTCCTCCATTTTTCCCTCCATTTCCAAGATATTTTTGGCTTTTCAGGTCCCTTAGTCTTCCATATAAATTTTATGATTGACTTTTCTATTTCTGCAAAGAGGGTCATTGGAAATTTGATTGAGATTATCTTGAATCTGTAAATCACTTTGGTAGGTTTTCTATCTTAACAATATTTTCTCCCAAGGATGACCCCTAATTACGTTATTCAGAAGTGTTATACTTTTATACTGGGCCAATTTAGCTAAACTGGAAAGACATTTTCCAGAATTTTCCTTACAGTTCTGGGTTTGTATAGGCTACAAGAGACCTTTTTTTGGTAAAATTTGGAAGGTGGAAGTAAGGCAGCTGCCATAATATTACTCTCTGAGGTGAAGGCAGCACATCAGCACTAGGCCAGTCCATATGTGGTATTCTAGTTTGTAGCTGCCAGAATGAAATATACCAGAAACAGAATGGCTTTTTAAAAGGAGAATTTAATGAGTTGCTAGTTTACAGCTCTAAGGCCGAGAAAATGTCCCAATTAAAGCAAGTCTGTAGAAATGTCACATCAAAGACATCCAGGGAAAGATACCTTGGTTCAAGAAGGCCGATGAAGTTCAGGGTCTCTCTCTCATGTGAGAAGGCACATGGTGAACAGGGTCAGGGGTTCTCTCTTGGCTGGAAGGGACCATGGCAAATATGGCATCAATTACTAGCTTTCTCCCCTGGCTGCCGGTTTCATGAGGCTCCCTGAGAGGCATTTTCCTTCTTCATCTCCAAAGGTCGCTGGCTAGTGGACTCTCTGCTTCTTGGTGCTGCAATATTCTCTGCTCTCTCTGAATCTCCTTCATTCTCCAAAATGTTTCCTCTTTTATAGGACTCTAGAAACTTATCAAGACCCACCCAAATGGTGGAGACACATCGTCACCTAATCCAGTTTAACAACCACTCTTGATTAAATCACATCTCCAGGGAGATGATCTGATTACAGTTTCAACCATACAGTATTGAATAAGGATTATTCTGCTTTTATAAAATGGGATTTGATTAAAACATGGCTTTTCTAGGATCCATACATCCTTTCAAACCAGCACATGTGGTGTTGCTAATCTTTCAACTCACCTATTAGGCTTGGGGAAGCATCCAGACCTGCAGCTTCCATTGCTCTAAGATATCCTCCTCCAGCTCTTCAGAGTCCTCAGGGAGGTGTTTGTTCAGCATCATGGCAAAGGGGGTCAGTTCTCCTGCAGGTCAACTCCCAGGGAGTTTAGAATTTGGTAAGAAATAGAGGCAGTCAGTCTCTATGGGCCCCAGTTAGTCCTCATGGGTCCCAGTTAGTCCTCATATTCCCAGTTAGTCCTCATGTTTCCTATTAGTCCTCATGTGGCCAGTTACTCCTTATTTTCCTTGTTAGTCCTCATGGTCTCAATTCTAATGGTCCCATTTAGTCCTCATGGTCCCAGTTAATCCATCCTCATGATCCCAGTTAGTTCTCAAGGTAGTAGTTAGCCCTCATGGTCGCAGTTAGTCCTCATGATCCTGGTTAATCCTCATGGCCTCAATTAGTCTTTATCATCCCAGTTAGTCCTCATGATTCCATTTACCCTCATCATCCCAATTAGTCTTCATGGTCTCAGTATGTACTCATGGGTCCTGGTCAATCCTCATCATCCCAGTTCATCCTCACAGTCCCAGATAGTCCTCCTGGGTCCTAGTCAGTCCTTATGGGCCCAGTCGATCCTAATGTTTCTTGGTTATTTCACAGTGGTTCTAGTTAATCCGCATGGGTCTCAGTTGTCCTAATGGGATCCTGTTTCCCCTCATTGATTCCATTTCTTTTTTACCCCAACTCCCTTCCCCCTTGCCTTGTCATATTCAGTGTTTTATAACAGGCTCATAATAAAATTTAGTTGACTGAATTGAATGAATTGTATTGTAGCTCGTTTAGGAAATTGTACTACTGCTGCTGTTCTAAAGGGTCACATATATAATTCTCTGAGAGCTGTATGAGTGGACATTAAAGAAATAGCTCCAGGATGGGAGAATAAGTTCTGTGACTCAGCATACAGATTTTTATTTCAAACTGATAATAGTTAAATGCAATATGTATGTGTCAAAGATTATCAAAAGTCTTAGACTTTATGCAAATTGCAAGCTAGCTTGGAACAGTTTTATTTTCAGCAGAGAGCATGAAACTCCTGGGTCAAAAGTTTTTATTACTCACAGCACAGCAAGCAGTATGTACATCAGCATATTTGAGTCAGTTTTCCCTGACTCCCGGTCCTACAGTAGTGAAACAGAGGGCATAGAAGGATAGCTGCATTGCAATGGGAGTATATTACAAGAAGCTCAGGAAACCAAATCATTTATAATGAGAAGTAAGTATGACTACTCATTGCTCCAGTGAGAGTCGCTGTCTCTATTTACTATATAAACGTCTTTGAAAAGATAGCCCAGAGCAAGTGATCATTAGTGCCTTCTTTTATTACATGCAAAAATTTTCTCCTAACAATGTTTTACCTTCACAATCCCATTATAATCTCTTTGGAGTCACAACCATGTCATAGATTTCTCTAGTCCACATCTGTAATGAGTTGAATGGTTGCTCCAAAAAGATATGTTTGTGTCTTAACTGCAAGAACCTGTGGATATAACTGTAGTTGGTGAAAAAAGTCTTTTCCAATGTAATTAATTTAAGGATCTCAAGATGAGATCATCCTGGATTACTTGGGTGTGACCTAAATCTATTCACAGGTGTCTTTATAATGATGAGACAGGAACACAGAGACACAGGGAAAAGGGCAGGTGAAGACAGGCAGAGATTGGAGAGATGCAGCCCAAGCTACCAATCACTCACAGCCACCAGAAGCTGGGGAAGGCAAGGAAGGAGTCTCCCCTAGAAATTTCAGAAGGAGCATGGCCCTGTCCATACCTTATGTTTGGACGTCTAGTCTCCAGAACTCTTAGATAATAAATTTCTTTTGTTTTAAGTGACTGAGTTTGTCATAATTTGTTATAGTAATACTTGGGAATAACTTAACATTAGCCTTAGTAGTCAATAAGTATTTTCAAGTAAAAATCATTATAAAGGGCTCTAGAGAAAGAAAACTTGAAGAATGTATTGACCCTCACTTCTCCCGTGGTTGGTAAGCCATTCTCAGAAAATTAAATAATAAATGCAGTAAGGCACACTATCTTGGTGGACATTTCCGTACTTATCCCACAGGGGCAGCTGAGGTAGACAGAAAGACAGCATTGGACTTCATGGAGGAAGGTCAAGGGGCAGTCAAGTTTCAGCCCTAGCTAGCTGTGATTTTGCAAGTCAGTTCACCCTTTAGAGCTAATGGGACAATATCACATACCTACCCATATCATTCAGTTGTTCAGTGTCTATTCAGGTTATACAAGATGTGGTGCAAGAGAACATATTTTGAACATTTTCAAACACAATATAGATGCATACATACAATTACCTCAGACTAGGCATGAAGCCAAGCATGGGAGAGCTTATATTCTGTGAAAAAGACAGTTAGTTTATAGCCATTTGTTTTCAGCCTGGCTGAAATCCAAATGTGCAAATGGTCTTGTTTTATAGGACAGATGTGACTTTGTACCATTGTTGTATAAGTTTTCTGGAGGAGGTAAGCTCAAAGATGATTTTCAATGAAAGGAAGGATTCTTGGATCTTTGGTTGAGAGCAAGAGCCTCTGACAGCAAGTCAGAGGAGAGAAAAGGAAACCAAATGTCTTTCTAAAAAGTGCAAAATTGACAGAGAAAGGATCTGAAAATGGAATGAAATGAAATCAAGAGGTAATATGATCAGGGATAATTTGATGAACAGTCTCAGAATCGAATGTGAATAATTTGAAACCACTGCTGATGCATCAGTGGAAGAAATGGTGTCGGAAATGTAGGTTAGAGAAATGAATTTTAACAACGTTTTAAAGTATTTGTAAAGAAGAGAGTTTGGAAGCAAAACTAACAGTTAATGTGTTTTATTTCAGATGAGAAGTGATTACGAATCATGGACTCTACCATGGATGAAAAAAAAGTACACTCCCCAAAATCACTTTAGCAATTCACCAATTGCAGGAAGGACTGGAAGATTATTCAGAGGTTCCATGTCTGGGGAGATGGTTTAAAATGGTTATTAAGATGATCCAGTGAAAAATGTGTTAGATGCTGTATTAGTTAGGGTTCTCCAGAGAAACAGAATCAGCAGGGAACACTTACAAATATAAAATTTATAGAAATGTCTCTTGTGACCGTGGGAACACAGAGCCCAAAATCTGCATGGTAGGCTGTGAAGCTGACGATTCCAATGGAGGGGCTGGACGAACTCCACAGGAGAGGTTCGCCAGCTGAAGCAGGAAGGAAGAGAGCCTGTCTCTTCTGAATCCTTCTTAAAAGGCTCCCAGTGATTAGATTGAACAACACTCATTGGAGAAGACACTCCCCTTGGCTGATTCAAATGGAATCAGCTGTGGATGCAGCTGACGTGATCATGATTTAATTCTATGAAATGTCCTCATTGCAACAGACAGGCCAGCACTTGCCCAACCAGACAAACAGGTACCACCACTTGGCCATGTTGACACATGAACCTGACCATGATAGTCCACACCTTGTCAACTTGGCAGCTATATATATAACCTTAAACCATACCTAATTTCTAAATAAAAAACATTAAAACACACATTCTTTTCCTTTCACCTAACAAAATTCAACTGTCCTGCACATAACTAGAAACACATTAACTCTCTCCAGAATAGGGTGCAAGTCTTTGGGTAATATTCATTCTTAAGCTTGATATCTTACAACTTAAATAGTATAACAGGAGCAAAAAAAGCATCACAGTCCTCATTTCTGTAACTGATCACGTGGTTATAGTTCATATTTATCACTATCTTCTTCCACTACCCATTCCATGTTATCCTTTACCCTCAGCAAGCACTTCAGCTGGCCGTGGTTCCTTGCCTGGTGGGGTGACCCAAGCCTTCATTCCTGAAGTTTCAGACCCATTGGTAGTCTTGCCTGGATTGGGCTCTTGCAGTTTTCCATTGATTTTAATCACAGGGTATGGTAGTACTAAAAGATGCCCTAGGGGGTCTCCTATAGTCCAAGAAAACTCTTCTTTACCTCCATTGTGTAGTTGCAGTCCTATTTCCCCCCTGGGGTGATAGTCAGGGTCAATCACCCCAGACAATAATGCAATCCCTTTGTTGACTTGTTGATCCAGGGGCATGAGTAGCCCAAAGTGACCAGGTGGCAGTCTTTGATTCCAGCTCAATGGAATCATTGTTGTTTCTCCTAGTGGAATTACTTCCCTTTTTGGAACTAAAATCTGTAGACCAGCAGAGCTCAGGGTCGCAGGGACAGGAAGCAAAAATTTTCCTAGTGGATCACTAGGGGAAATAGTGAGTGGTGCCACTCCCATTTCCACCCCTTGGTTCCTGGAGCCATGGATCCTGGCTATGGGAGAAACAGCACCATATAGCGGACTCTGATTCAGAGCATATATTGCTTCCTGGAGAACATTACCCCAGCCTTTCAAGGTATTGCCACCTAGTTAGCACCATAATTGAGTTTTCAAAAGGCCATTCCACCATTCTATCAATCCAGCTGCTTCTGGGTGATGGGGAACATGGTAAGACCAGAGAATTCCATGAGCATGTGCCCATTCCCACACTTCATTTGCTGTGAAGTGTGTTCCTTGATCAGAAGCAATGCTGTGAGGAATACCCTGACAATGGATAAGGCATTCTGTAAGCCCACAGATGGTAGTTTTAGGAGAAGCATTGCAGGCAGGGAAAGCAAACCCATATCCAGAGTATATGTCTGTTCCAGTTAGAACAAAATCACTGCCCCTTCCATGAAGGGAGTGGGCCAATGTAATCAACCTGCCACCATGTAGCTGACTGGTCACCTCGGGGAATGGTGCCATATCAGGGCTGAGTGTGGGTCTCTGCTGCTGGCAGATTCGGCACTCAGTAGTGGCTATAGCCAAGTCAGCCTTGGTGAGTGGAAGTCCATGCTGCTGAGCCCATGCATAACCTCCATCCCTACCACCATGACCACTTTGTTCATGAGCCCATTGGGCAATGACAGGAGTTGCTGGGGAAAGAGGCTGACTGGTATCCACAGAACGTGTCATGTTATCCACTTGATTATTAAAACCTTCCTCTGCTGAATTTACCCTCTGGTGTGCATTCACATGGGACACAAATATGTTCATGTTTTTAGCCCACTCAGAAAGGTCTATCCACATACTTCTTCCCCAGACCTCTTTGTCACCAATTTTCCAATTATGGTCTTTCCAAGTCCCTGACCATCCAGCCAAACCATTAGCAACAGCCCATGAGTCACTATACAAACGCACCTCTGGCCAGTTTTCCTTCCAAGCAAAATGAACAACTAGGTACACTGCTCAAAGTTCTACCCACTGGGAGGATTTCCTCTCACCACTGTTCTTCAAGGACACCCCAGAAAGGAGTTGCAGTGCTGCAGCTGTCCACTTTCGGGTGGTACCTGATATCGTGCAGAACCATCTGGAAACTAGGCCAGAGTTTTCTCTTCCTCAGTCAAGTCACTGTAAGGAACTCCCCAAGAGGCCATAGCTCTGGTCTGGGAAAGAGAAGGTAATGTGGCAGGAGTGGAGACCATGGGCATTTGGGTCACTTCTTCATGTAACTTAATTGTGCCTTCAAGACCTGCTCTGGCCCTATCTTTTATATACCATTTCCATTTTACAATAGAGTGCTGCTGTGCATGCCCAACTTTATGGCTTGGTGGGTCAGATAACACCCAGCTCATGATAGGCAACTCAGGTATCATGGTAGCTTGGTGGCCTGTGGTTAAGTGTTCAGTCTCTACTGAGGCCAAGGAGCAGGCCAAAAGCTGTTTCTCAAAAGGAGAGTAGTTATCTGCAGTAGATGATAAGGCTTTGCTTCAAAATCCTAAGTGTCTGCGTTGTGATTCTCCTATAGGGGCCCACCAAAGGCTCCAGACAGCATCTCTATTTGCCACTGACACTTCCAGCACCATTGAATCTGTTGGATCATACAGCCCAAGTGGCAGAGAAGCTTGTACAGCTGCCGGAACTTGTCGCAGAGCCTCCTCTTGTTCAGGTCCCCACTCAAAATTAGCAACTTTTCCAGTGACTCGATAAATGGGCCAGAGTAGCACACCCAAATGAGGAATATGTTGTCACCAAAATCCAAGGAGACCAACTAGGTGTTGTGCCTCTTTTTTGGTCATAGGAGTGGCCAGATGCAGCAACTTATCCTTCACCTTAGAAGGGATGTCTCAACATGTCCCACACCACTGGACACCTAGAAATTTCACTGAGTTAGAAGGCTCCTGCATTTTTGTTGGATTTATCTCCCATCCTCTGACATGCAAATGCCTTACCAATAAGTCTAGAGTAGTTGCTACTTCTTGCTCACTATGTCCAATCAACATGATATCATCAATATAATGGACCAGTGTGATGTCTTGTGGGAGGGAGAAACAATCAAGGTCCCTGCGAACAAGATTATGATATAGGACTGGAGAGTTGATATGCCCCTGAGGTAGGATGGTAAAAGTATATTGCTGACCTTGCCAGCTGAAAGCAAACTGTTCCTGGTGTTCCTTACTAATAGCTATTGAGAAAAAAGCATTTTCCAGATCAATAGCTGCATACTAGGTACCAGGGGATGTATTGATTTGCTCAAACAATGATATCACATGTGGAAAAGCAGCTGCAATTGGAGTTACCACCTGGTTGAGCTTACGATAATCCACTGTCATCCTCCAAGACCCATCTGTTTTCTGCACAGGCCAAGCAGAAGAGTTGAATGGGGATGTGGTGGGAATCACCACCACTGCATCCTTCAAGTCCTTAAGAGTGGCAGTAATCTCTGCAATTTCTCCTGGAATCTGGCATCAATTCTGATTTACTATTTTGCTTAGTAGGTACACTTCTAGTGGCTTCCACTTGGCCTTTCCCACCATAATAGCCCTCACTGCACGAGTTAGAGAGCCAATGTGGGGATTCTGCCAGTTGCTCAGTATGTCTATACCAATTATACATTCTGGAACTGGGGAAATAACTACAGAATGGGTCCAGGGGCCCACTGGACCCACTCTGAGATGGACCTGAGCTAAAACTCCATTGATCACCTGGCCTCCATAAGCCCCCACTTTGACTGGTGGACCAGAGTAATGTGTTGGGTCCCCTGGAATTAATGTCACTTCTGAACCAGTGTCTAATAATCCCGCAAATATTTGATCATTTCCTTTTCCCCGATGCACAGTTACCCTGGTAAAAGGCCATCGGTCTCCTTGGGGAAGGCTTGGAGGAAGATTAACAGTATAAATTTGTGGCAGGGTAACAGGGTTCTCCCTCAAAGGGGCCTGGCCTCCCTTTCATTCAAGGGACTCTGGGTCTGTAAACTAAGTCTGGAAATTGATTATGGGGCCATGACTCTGTCTTTTTGTAATTCAGGTTAGACTTCTGTTCACTTGACCTAGAACTCTTTTGTTTATACAGCTCCAACAAGAATTTAGTAGACTGCCCTTCCATTGTATTTCTAGGCACTCCATGATTTACTATCCAATGCCACAAATCTCTGTGAGTCATCTAATTTTGACTCCTGCTGAGTTTGCTGTCTATTATAATAGCCACATGTACACTGTCTTTGGCGATTAAGTGCTGCCACCTGGCTTCTGCCAACTCGGAATCCAGTCATCCCCATTGTGTTTAAGGATTCTAGCTCAGTGACAGTAGTTCCTAAAGTAATATATGATGTATACAGAAGTGCAACTACAGAGCTCTTCAGGGATGATGGTGCAAGTCTCACAAATTTATTTCTCACTGTTCTGGTAAATGGTACATCCTCCGGATATTCCTGTGGTGTAAGAGCAGGCTTTGAATGATAAATCCACTCTAACATTCCAATCTCTCTAAGCCTCTGGATGCCCTCATCTACATTATACCAGGGCAGTTCTGGCACTTCAACCTCAGGTAATGTCAGACACCTTTTGATCCATGTTTCAACCAACCATCCAAACATACTGTTAATACCTTTTCTAACCCCTCAAGCTATAAAAACCCATTTTTAAGATTCTGTTTCTTAAGAACCACTCTTGGTACCAAGATGTATTAGTTAGGGTTCTCCAGAGAAACAGAATCAACAGGGAACACTTGCAAACATAAAATTTATAAAGTGTCTCATGTGACCACGGGAACATAGAGCCCAAAATCCACAGGGCAAGCTGTGAAGCCAATGATTCCGATGGAGGGTCTGGATGAACGCCACAGGAGAGGCTTGCCCGCTGAAGCAGGAAGGAAGAGAGCCTGTCTCTTCTGAATCCTCTTTAAAAGGCATCCAGTGATTAGATTGAGCATCATCATTGTAGAAGACACTTCCCTTGGCTGATTACAAATGGAATCAGCTGTGGATGCAGCTGACATGATCATGATTTAATTCTATGAAATAGCCTCAACACAACAGACAGGTCAGCACTTGCCCAACCAGACAAACAGGTACCACCACTTGGCCAAGTTGACACATGAACCTGACCATGACAGATGCTCAAGTGTAGTTACTGACCTTTCTTTTCAATATGGTGACCCATGATTACATTTCAAATAAATTTCTTGCATGTACCAGGCCAGCCTATGGATTTTTCATGTTTACTTTCACTTTGAATATCAAATTGATTATTTTTACAAGTAACCAACAAAATTTAAGAATATAGGGTGAGTGATGGTAGGACAGTGGCATGCTGGAGACCTGGTTTGATTCTCACCTGCCATGCTGGAGACCTGGTTTGATTCTGGTGCCTGCTCATGGGAAGAAAAAAAAAGAATATAATGTTCACATAAGCAACATTTTATTGAGCTATGAGTATTTATTCTGTAGGTGACAGAGAGGAAGAAATAAATGTTTATTCACTATATGTAAAGTATCAAAACGGAGACTTTTAAACGTATTCTTATTAATCTGAACAACAACTCTGTAATGTGCTGGTTTGAAAATATTATGGACCCCAGAAAAACTGTGTTTTAATCCTGACTCAGTCTTGTGGAGGCAGCTGTTTCTTTTAATTCTGATTCAAATAATGTAGGTTGGAATTTTTTATTAGATTATCTCAGTGAAGAGTGACTCACCCAATTGTAGGTATAAACTTTTGATTAGATGGAGATGTGACCCTACCCATTACAGGTGGGTCTTGATTAGATTACTAGAGTCTTTAAAAGGGGAAACATTTTGGAGAAACAACAGAGCCTAGAGAAATGACAGAAGCCTAAGAGCCAAAAGAAACTTCACAGCAGAGCTGACACAGATGTAGCCTCAATAAGAACAGAGACACAGATATTTGGAGATGCTTGGAGCTCAGCAGATGTCATCATGAGATATTCAGCAAGTCCAAAACTGGAAAGGACCAATTAAAGCCAAAAGATGAAAGCCAGTCCCAGGGAAGCAAAGTGAGGAACTACCACATGGACAGAGACTGGAAGCAACAGAGCCCAGGAGTAAGGACCAGCAGACACCAACCACGTAACATCCCAGCTGACACAGGTGTTCCAGACCAATCATCCTTTCTTGAGTGAAGGTTACCTCTTTTTGGTGCCTTAATTTGGACACTTTTACTTCCTTAGAATTGTAAGCTTGTAATTTATTAAATTAGCCTTTTTAAAAGCTGTTCCAATTCTGGTATATCACATTTTGGCAGCTAACAAACTAACACAGTGATGTAGGCATTTTCATTCTCATTTTCCATGTTAGGAATTTGAGCCTCATAGAGGTTATGTAACTTACCCAAAATCACATCTTAGAAGATGATGGTAGCACTCACAGCACTGTGTTGTAGTTGTCTGTTTACTCACCTATACACCTCCATCTTCTACTTTGTCATCAGAATCCATTTTCCTAGAGACACTGAGAATATCTGATACTCTCTCTCCTGTCCTGTCTCACTGTTTAATGAGGGACTGTAACTCAGTTCTACCAATGAGACTTAAAGTCATGCCTTCCAGGTGCCCACTGGAAAATCTCATGATATGGTGCCTTCAGTTGCAGAACTGCTGCAACTACCATTCAATCATTTGGCAGGGGAAAGGATATAAAGAGCCCATGCCCCAGTGCAATCACAGAGCCACTGAGCCAAACCTAGGACCTACCCAACTTCCTGGTGTTGAAGTCCCTTGTGTTTGGTGTTCTGTTGTTTGCTGCTGAGAGCACCATACGCCAACCCCTTGCAGAGGGAACGGCCCTACCCCCGTGTCCCTGCCAGGTAGGCAAGATAGCATGACTAGGCTAGTGTGACCATGAAATCACCCAGCGTGAAAGTATCACCCAGAAGAGGGTTGAACCACCAAATTAGATTCTCTCTTTAGGGAATTTGACCTGTTGTTCATTTAGCAGAGGAAGGAGAAATAGAAGAAAAAAAAAAGACCAAGAGAAAAACTGAGTCAGCATCAAGGCAGAGCTGTACATTTCAGTGAATTTGACTCATAAATTCCTGATGATTGGGTAGGGTACAATTATCAAAGGAGAGATCACAGTTTAGTTCAGATATTCTTGTCCATTCCTTGGTCCTCAGAAACCTTGTTGTAGAGAATGGGTCTGAGGCCTCAGCTCATCCCTTGACTGAATTCTGCTGTTTGATGATTTTCTGCTCTAATTTTTATTTTTGGGGAGAATAGATTGAGGGAGGAGGAGGCAAATGAGTGCATGGTAAGAATACTGTTTAGATAATTTGGCTATTGTTTGCTCCTTGTGCATTGTTTGAGGAACATCCACATGTGCATTTCAACATGTGACCAACTGGGGAAGTCCTGCACTGCTTTCTGAGGCTGCCTGAAGGTCTCCAGTTCTAGGAAATCCCCTGGGCTCTCATTGATAGAGACGTGAGTACTCCAGCCTGGGACTCAGGAAGCCAAGAAATACCTAGGCCCTACTCTTTACTTTCCTGATGCCCAGTTTCTTGTCAAACCCTTAAAATAGATTAGCCTGCACTTGGTGGCCTCAGACTTCCTTCTCACTTGTCACCCCAGTTACCCAGTTGTGCTGTCCTGGCCTGAGGTGTCCTGGCCTGAGCAGCCATCCATTCCCTCTGTGCCTGTGAGTCCTGGCAGTAGTTCCTCACGTTCTTAGTCATCATGAGTAGCCGAAGAGGACGCCCCACCATCCTGACACTGGCTGAGACACGTCCTCCAAATAAAGAAGCCTGATCAGCAGTTTGCTCCTCTCTCTTACTAACTCCATTCTCCTTGCAAGCAGTCATTATATCTTGTTCACCTTTAATCTCTTCAGTGCTGTGTCCAATTGCAATAGTGTCCAATATGTTTTAACCCAGGTTCTCTAGTCACCAAATCCAGTGTTGGACATCATAGCTGGACACCTATGGTGAATTAAAGGAAGACAAGGTCTGGCTTCCTCTCTAGAAGTTTAATCTTGTTATGAAAGCTGGGCATACAATTGACATAAGTTATATAGTGGACATCAAAACATGAGGACCAGTTAGCAAGTAAGGAAGGCATTAGGAGAATTGGTAGGACATGATTGGGCCTCAAGAGGCTGGTTCACTTTTGGTCTTTGGGGAGAAGAGAAGAAGGGAAACTCATCCCAATAGAAACCCCTGGGATCTGAGATATGAGACTGAAATCTGACACTCAGCCTGGTGGTCCAGGGGAGGAGGCCAGCTGGACTGGACAGAAGCTTGATGTGGGAAGGGAGGTAGAGAAACCAAAATGGGAATCTAAAGACACGTGGAAGGCTCTGAGCAACATGATGACAACATAAAATCTAAAATCACCTTTCCAGTCAGAACAGCAGTTCTGATAGTTTAACCAGCAATTTAAACAATTAATGCAAAATGTACCTTTACTTGAGTAAAAGGATTTATTTCACGGTTATGATAATTAATAGTGAATGGCTTAGGAAGGATCTTTTTTTCCCTAACCATATGGATTATTGTTGTATCTGTGCAAAAAAAAGTAGTATTTTAAACTTTGAAGTACATCCAATATTCATAATGTGAAATTTTAAGTGAATTCTTTACACAACTAAATATATCTTTTCATATATTTTCCAACTGGTATATCTGATTGCATAACTCCTACAGTCATACTTTATGTTTTAATAGCTAGCCCTTAGTTTTTTGTAAAATTATGTATATTATTTGGGACAAGCAAACTCACAGAAATATCTTTCAGAGATCAAGCACAACTCCATGATTCTTATATATATGTATTTGGAGAAAAGTCAAACACTATTTTTCAAAACAGAAAAAATTATGAAAGACTTCATGTTCAACTATACACAACTCTTAGCAAAATCTTTGAAAACCACACCTAATCTTAAGAAATTCAGATGGTATGATAAAATGAACTAATCTCTAAATGTTAAGAAGTTTAAAGCATTAAGACTCCCCTCCACTACTTGCAATATGTTGTCATTTGCATCCCCCACGCCCTCATTCTGCCCTTGAAATTTGTGATGCTTGAAAATTATTGCTGAGACAATAGATCTTTTAATAAAAAATCAAGTAAACCAGAAGCTTTTAGGGAGAGTGGAATTTTGATACAAATATTTGACTGCTCTTACTAGTGTGTATGAGTCTCTTGATACAATTTTCAGAGAAGTCAGATTTTTAAAATATTAATTTAAGATGATTTCTTTGTTTTTTATTAATTAACAGAAAAAAAGAAATTAACCCAACATTTAGAAATCATACCGTTCTACATATGCAATCAGCAATTCTCAACATCATCACATAGATGCATGATCATCGTTTCTTAGTACATTTGCATCGGTTTAGGAGAACTAGCAACACAACAGAAAAAGATATAGAATGTTAATATAGAGAAAAAAATAAAAGTAATAATAATAGTTAAAAAAAAAAACCTATAGCTCAGATGCAGCTTCATTCAGTGTTTTAACATGATTAATTTACAATTAGGTATTATTGTGCTGTCCATTTTTGAGTTTTTGTATCTAGTCCTGTTGCACAGTCTGTATCCCTTCAGCTCCAATTACCCATTATCATACCCTGTTTCTAACTCCTGCTGGACTCTGTTACCAATGACATATTCCAAGTTTATTCTCGAATGTCCGTTCACATCAGTAGGACCATACAGTATTTGTCCTTTAGTTTTTGGCTAGACTCACTCAGCATAATGTTCTCTAGGTCCATCCATGTTATTACATGCTTCATAAGTTTATCCTGTCTTAAAGTTGCATAATATTCCATCGTATGTATATACCACAGTTTGTTTAGCCACTCTTCTGTTGATGGACATTTTGGCTGTTTCCATCTCTTTGCAATTGTAAATAATGCTGCTATAAACATTGGTGTGCAAATGTCCGTTTGTGTCTTTGCCCTTAAGTCCTTTGAGTAGATACCCAGCAATACCATTGCTGGGTCATATGGCAATTCTATATTCAGCTTTTTGAGGAACTGCCAAACGGCCTTCCACAGTGGTTGCACCATTTGACATTCCCACCAACAGTGGATAAGTGTGCCTCTTTCTCCGCATCCTCTCCAGCACTTGTCATTTTCTGTTTTGTTGATAATGGCCATTCTGGTGGGTGTGAGATGATATCTCATTGTGGTTTTGATTTGCATTTCTCTAATGGCCAGGGACATTGAGCATCTCTTCATGTGCCTTTTGGCCATTTGTATTTCCTCTTCTGAGAGGTGTCTGTTCAAGTCTTTTTCCCATTTTGTAATTGGGTTGGCTGTCTTTTTGTTGTTGAGTTGAACAATCTCTTTATAAATTCTGGATACTAGACCTTTATCTGATATATCATTTCCAAATATTGTCTCCCATTGTGTAGGCTGTCTTTCTACTTTCTTGATGAAGTTCTTTGATGCACAAAAGTGTTTAATTTTGAGGAGCTCCCATTTATTTATTTCCTTCTTCAGTGCTCTTGCTTTAGGTTTAAGGTCCATAAAACTGCGTCCAATTGTAAGTTTCATAAGATATCTCCCAACATTTTCCTCTAACTGTTTTATGGTCTTAGACCTAATGTTTAGATCTTTGATCCATTTTGAGTTAACTTTTGTATAGGGTGTGAGATATGGGTCTTCTTTCATTCTTTTGCATATGGATATTCAGTTCTCTAGGCACCATTTATTGAAGAGACTGTTCTGTCCCAGATGAGTTGGCTTGACTGCCTTATCAAAGATCAAATGCCCATAGATGAGAGGGTCTATATCTGAGCACTATATTCAATTCCATTGGTTGATATATCTATCTTTATGCCAATACCATGCTGCTTTGACCACTGTGGCTTCATAATATGCCTTAAAGTCAGGCAGTGTGAGACCTCCAGCTTCGTTTTTTTCCCTCAAGATGTTTTTAGCAATTCAGGGCACCCTGCCCTTCCAGATAAATTTGCTTATTGGTTTTTCTAATTCTGAAAAATAAGTTTTTGGGATTTTGATTGGTATTGCATTGAATCTGTAGATGAGTTTAGGTAGGATTAACATCTTAACTATATTTAGTCTTCCAATCCATGAACATGGTATGCCCTTCCATCTATTTAGGTCTTCTGTGATTTCTTTTAACAGTTTTTTGTAGTTTTCTTTATATAAGTTTTTTGTCTCTTTAGTTAAATTTATTCCTAGGTATTTTATTCTTTTAGTTGCAATTGTAAATGGGATTCGTTTCTTGATTTCCCCCTCAGCTTGTTCATTACTAGTGTATAGAAAAGCTACAGACTTTTGAATGTTGATCTTGTAGCCTGCTACTTTTCTGTAGTCATTTATTAGCTCTAGTAGTTTTGTTGTGGATTTTTCCGGGTTTTCGACGTATAGTATCATATCGTCTGCAAACAGTGATAGTTTTACTTCTTCCTTTCCAATTTTGATGCCTTGTATTTCTTTTTCTTGTCTAATTGCTCTGGCTAGAACCTCCAACACAATGTTGAATAATAGTGGTGATAGTGGACATCCTTGTCTTGTTCCTGATCTTAGGGGGAAAGTTTTCAATTTTTCCCCATTGAGGATGATATTAGCTGTGAGTTTTTCATATATTCCCTCTATCATTTTAAGGAAGTTCCCTTGTATTCCTATCTTTTGAAGTGTTTTCAACAGGAAAGGATGTTGAATCTTTTCAAATGCCTTCTCTGCATCAATTGAGATGATCATGTGGTTTTTCTGCTTTGATTTGTTGATATGGTGTATTACATTAATTGATTTTCTTATGTTGAACCATCCTTGCATACCTGGGATGAATCCTACTTGGTCATGATGAATAATTCTTTTAATGTGTTGTTGGATACGATTTGCTAGAATTTTATTGAGGATTTTTGCATCTATATTCATTAGAGAGATTGGTCTGTAGTTTTCTTTTTTTGTAATATCTTTGCCTGGTTTTGGTATGAGGGTGATGTTGGCTTCATAGAATGAATTAGGTAGTTTTCCCTCCGCTTCGATTTTTTTGAAGAGTTTGAGGAGAGTTGGTACTAATTCTTTCTGGAATGTTTGATAGAATTCACATGTGAAGCCATCTGGTCCTGGACTTTTCTTTTTAGGAAGCTTTTGAATTACTAATTCAATTTCTTTACTTGTGATTGGTTTGTTGAGGTCATCTATGTCTTCTTGAGTCAAAGTTGGTTGTTCATGTCTTTCCAGGAACCCGTCCATTTCCTCTAAATTGTTGTATTTATTAGCGTAAAGTTGTTCATAGTATCCTGTTATTACCTCCTTTATTTCGGTGAGGTCAGTAGTTAAGTCTCCTCTTTCATTTCTGATCTTATTTATTTGCATCCTCTCTCTTCTTCTTTTTGTCAATCTTGCTAAGGGCCCATCAATCTTATTGATTTTCTCATAGAACCAACTTCTGGTCTTATTGATTTTTCTCTATTGTTTTCATGTTTGCAATTTCATTTATTTCTGCTCTAATCTTTGTTATTTCTTTCCTTTTGCTTGCTTTGGGATTAGTTTGCTGTTCTTTCTCCAGTTCTTCCAAGTGGACAGTTAATTCCTGCATTTTTGCCTTTTCTTCTTTTCTGATATAGGCATTGAGGGCAATAAATTTCCCTCTTAGCACTGCCTTTGCTGCATCTCATAAGTTTTGATATGTTGTGTTTTCATTTTCATTTGCCTCGAGGTATTTACTAATTTCTCTTGCAATTTCTTCTTTGACCCAATCGTTGTTTAAGAGTGTGCTGTTGAGCCTCCACGTATTTGTGAATTTTCTGGCATTCCGCCTATTATTGATTTCCAACTTCATTCCTTTATGATCCGAGAAAGTGTTGTGTATGATTTCAATCTTTTCAAATTTGTTAAGACTTGCTTTGTGACCCAGCATATGGTCTATCTTTGAGAATGATCCATGAGCACTTGAGAAAAAGGTGTATCCTGCTGTTGTGGGATGTAATGTCCTATAAATGTCTGTTAAGTCTAGCTCATTTATAGTAATATTCAGATTCTCTATTTCTTTATTGATCCTCTGTCTAGATGTTCTGTACATTGATGAGAGTGGGGAATTGAAGTCTCCAACTATTATGGTATATGTGTCTATTTCCCTTTTCAGTGTTTGCAGTGTATTCCTCATGTATTTTGGGGCATTCTGGTTCGGTGCGTAAATATTTATGATTGTTATGTTTTCTTGTTTAATTGTTCCTTTTATTAGTAGATAGTGTCCTTCTTTGTCTCTTTTAAATGTTTTACATTTGAAGTCTAATTTGTTGGATATTAGTATAGCCACTCCTGCTCTTTTCTGGTTGTTATTTGCATGAAATATCTTTTCCCAACTTTTCACTTTCAACCTATGTTTATCTTTGGGTCTAAGATGTGTTTCCTGTAGACAGCATATAGAAGGATCTTGTTTTTAAATCCATTCTGCCATTCTATGACTTTTGATTGGAGAATTCAGTCCATTAACATTTAGTGTTATTACTGTTTGGATAATATTTTCCTCTACCATTTTGCCTTTTGTATTATGTATATCATACCTGACCTTCCTTCTTTCTACACTCTTCTCCATACCTCTCTGTTCTGTCTTTTCATATCTGACTCTAGTGTTCCCTTTAGTATTTCTTGCAGAGCTGGTCTCTTGGTCACAAATTCTCTCAGTGACTTTTTGTTTGAGAATGTTTTAATTTCTCCATCATTTTTGAAGGACAATTTTGCTGGATATAGGAGTCTTGGTTGGCAGTTTTTCTCTTTTAGTAATTTAAATATATCATCCCACTCTCTTCTAGCTTCCATGGTTTCTGCTGAGAAATCTACACATAGTCTTATTGGGTTTCCCTTGTATGTGATGGATTGTTTTTCTCTTGTTGCTTTCAAAATCCTCTCTTTCTCTTTGACCTCTGACATTCTAACTAGTAAGTGTCTTGGAGAACGACTATTTGGGTCTAATATCTTTGGGGTGCGCTGCACTTCTTGGATCTGTAATTTTAGGTCTTTCATAAGAGTTGGGAAATTTTCAGTGATAATTTCTTCCATTAGTTTTTCTCCTCCTTTTCCCTTCTCTTCTCCTTCTGGGACACCCACAACATGTATATTTGTGCGGTTCATATTGTCCTTGAGTTCCCTGATACCCTGTTCAAATTTTTCCATTCTTTTCCCGATAGTTTCTGTTTCTTTTTGGAATTCAGATGTTCCATCCTCCAAATCACTAATTCTATCTTCTGTCTCTTTAAATCTATCATTGTAGGTATCCATTGTTTTTTCCATCTTTTCTACTTTATCCTTCACTTCCATAAGTTCTGTGATCTGTTTTTTCAGTTTTTCTATTTCTTCTTTTTTTCAGCCCATGTCTTCTTCATGTCCTCCCTCAATTTATTGATTTCGTTTTTGAAGAGGTTTTCCATTTCTGTTCATATATTCAGCATTAGTTGTCTCAGCTCCTGTATCTCATTTGAACTATTGGTTTTTTCCTTTGACTGGGCCATATTTTCAATTTTCTGAGCGTGATCCGTTATCTTCTGCTGGCGTCTGGGCATTTAGTCAGTTTTCCCTGGGTGTTGGACCCAACAGGTTGAAAGATTTTTCTGTGAAATCTCTGGGTTCTGTTTTTCTTTTCCTGCCCAGTAGATGGCGCTCGTGACATACGTTTGTCTGCGGGTCCCACCAGTAAAAGGTGCTGTGGGTCCTTTAACTTTGGAAAACTCTCGCCGTGGGGGAGATTTGCCAGCCGAAGTGGCTTGGAAGAGTGCCAGCCGGCCCGGGGGTCCAAACGTGGGGAGGGTTGCCGCAGCCCGGGAGAGCGCCCGTCCGAATTTCCTAGTCGGCCCGGGACGCCAAACATGGCAGGAGGGCGCCAGCCACTGCAGCCCGAGAGAGTGCACCGTTCCCAGCCGGACCAGGGAGTCACATGTTTGGAAGGGACCCCCCCGGTCACCGTTCTCCGTGGCCTGGGGATTTCTGATCCAATTCTCTCAGTTGGTCCGGGGGGCCGTGCGTGGTGGGGGTGCCAGCTGCCGCGGCTTGAGGGTACCACCTGCCCAATTCTGCCAGCTGGCCCAGGAAGTAGGAGGGGAGGGACTCCGGCCACTTGCCGCCCCACCCGGGAAGCCCGCGCCCCTCGGCGATCTCACCAGAGCGGGTTCTCCCAGCCAGTCAGCCATTCCAGGATGGGGTACGCTGTCTTTTTGATCTCTGTCGTGGCTCCGGGAGCTGTTCTGTATCATTTCTACTCCCCTAGTAGCTGTTCTGGAGGAGGAAAGGTGAGGATGGCAAGGCTGTCGAGGACGGTGTTGGAGGAGCCGGTGAAGGTGGAAGAGGGCACGGTGGTGGTTGGAGAGCCGCTTCTCTGAAGACTCGTTCCTGGTGAGCTTGGGTTTTTCTGTCAGATAACATGGCACATGGTGATGTCTGCTGGTCCTTCTCTCCTGGGTTTTGTTTCCTTAGCTTCTGGCTTCAGTGGCTTCTTCTCTTTTCTCAAGATGATCTGTTTTGATGATGTCACACAATTTTCCTTGTTTCGTTGATTGGTTAGTACATTTGTTCTTTTATCTATTCTTTTAACATTGGAGTGTATATCATCATCCTAACTCTGTTTTGGCATATTTCGGGCACAGAAGAGTAGTTATTTAGGCTGTAAGAGTAGCTAAAATCCCCCCTCAGCTATAAATTTAAAAGTCAATTTGGAGTTGAATGCTTTGCATTCCCATTATTTTACATGGAGCCCTTTCTTTCTGTCACTCTTTTGCCTCATTTATTTTCCCCAAAGTCAGGTTATAGTTTATAGTTGCCATACAAGTCTTCTGCCCTTAGCCTCCTCGCTCTTTCTTTCTGTCTCTAGGGGTAATAGCTGTCATTCTACTTTTTGAAGGATTTTCAGTGCCTGGGCTTATCTGAGGGCAAAGACAGAATGCAGAAAGTAAGAGCCATGCCAAGTGTGGCACAGCTTGGCTCCATCTCATTCAATATGGATCCTTCCACTGTGGGCAGGAGACATGGAGCCTTTGACTGCTCCAGGTTTTAGCAGAGGAGGGCAAGCCTAGCACTTAAAGATCCTTCTGCTGCTTTTTACACAGCCAAGACTGATGGAAAGATACAGAAAGGCAGATTTTTATTTTAGAGAGGCTAAATTTCTTCCAAGCTTCTAGTCAATGATCCTTGATTCTTAGATGAATAAGAGTTAGGTCACCAAGCTGATGATAGTAGACATAAAATGCCATATCTGATTCATCAGTTGGCAGTCCAGCCAGCTCCATGGTCTTGGATGCAGTCTGGCATTCACACTTCTTAACTAGACCTTGGCTCTGACTTGGCATGTTAAATTTACACTATTAAGTCAGTTTCATTTAAGTTTTGGCTCTGAACTACTTTCTTCTTAGTTTAGCCTTGTCAACTTGCATCTTACTTTGCTCTTGGGTCTCAGAGTCTCATCTTTTAGCTTAGGATCTTTCTAGTTGAAGTTCTGGATTCCCAACTTAGGTTTCAGACAGGACAGGATTGAGAAACATAACTTGGTCCTTATTAAGTTTCTGGGTCATTTGACTCTCTAGGCAAAAGGCCAATGGGCATTGCCAAGCAGATGCAGTTTGTCCCTTAGGCTCTAGTTCTCACAGGACCTGCAGGCTAGTTGCCCCACAAGTGGCTGTACTTGGTTACAAGAAGAGAGAAATGAGCCTTTGGATGGGTAACTGGAGGCCAGCATCAGTGGTGGACTCCAGGCAGAGAGAGTGTTGAGGAGAACAACAACATCTGCTTGGTTGCATCACTGGCACTGGCCATCTTTTGTTTCCAGATGGCCATCTGGAGTTGGGAACCATGGGCTCCTTGCCTGTGGACCACTTCATGCTTGTGCAAAGAAGAGACTAGTGTGAGCCTGCATCATTCTCTTCCTACCCTAGAATCCTGGGTTTCCATCTGTAGGATACCATCAGAGACATCTACCATCCCTCTATGTCTACAGAGTCCCAGGAGACTTTAATTTCAATAATGCCTTCCACCTCCATAGTATCCCTGTGCTCCACCCCCACCCCCTTGTGGCCTGAGAAGCATGATCAAGTCCCCCCTGTCCCTGCTCCACTCCCTGCAGTAGAAATCCCAGGGCTGGACTTTTCTCTCCCTTAGAGGGTGGCTTAGACATAGCACTGGAGAAGGTTTCAGAGTCTCATGACTGGTCTCCTTAGAATAGGCCCCTGTGCTGCCTATTCCTTTTGCTGCTACCAGAAGGGTCTGCATGCCAAAATCTCTCAGGGGACCCTTCTTGGGAGCCAGCCTGGGGCCAGAGGTTCTGGTCTTTGTGGATATAGTTTTCCCCAATCCCCAGCTCCAGACTCAGCAGCAGCTTGTCCCCTGGTCATTTCATTTCAAGGATCTTGGTAACCCCTTATTGCTATGTTTTTGTTTTTTCATTGTCAGTGTGTCCTTCCATAGGTTTACTGAACTCTAAATACTGCAGAGAAGGGGTAGGGTATGGCTCTCCACTCCCATTAGGACTCCTCCTTAGGACAGAAAAGAGAAAATGTCTTACTGGACCCCTCTCTCAGGAAGTGGACACTACCTGCCTTACATGATTCATTACAATTTAAGTGATTCTTCCCAAAATAAGAGGTCTACCCAGGAATATTAGTTCCTGTGGCTGTACCACAAACTAGGTAGCTCAAAACAAACCATTACTCTTTCACAATTCTAGAGGCTAGAAGTCTGCAGCAGGTGTTGGTAAATCAACACTCCTCTCTGAAGCCTCCAGGAAGCCTCCTTCCTTGCTTCTTCCAATTTCTGATGGCCCCATGTGTTCCTTGGCTTGTGGTTGCATCACCAATCTCTGTCTCCATCATCACATGATCTCCTCTATGTTCTCCTTGGTGTCTCTTATAAGGACAGCTTTCATTGGATTTAAGGCCCATCTGGGTAATTAAAGCTAATCTGATCACAAGAAACTTGGCAAAGATCTTTATTTCAAGTAAGGTCACACTCGTAGGTTCTGGGACATGGGAGCCACTTTTCAACCTACTGTACCAGGTCTCTATCTCTGTTACTACAAGTAAGCAAATAGGAAATTTAAACGGCAGCTTCCATTTTTCTTAAGTCTGAATTTTGCCCTTCCAGGCACCTCTACACATGTATATAATCCCTTTCTCTCTGTGGATGATCAGGGAGGGAAGAAAAGACTCACCCCAACACTCTGAGCTCTGTCTTCTTTCCAAATCTTTTCTCTGCCATAAGTACAAAGTGTTCTTCATGTCTGAATGTTAGCATAAATCCTTCGTGCTGTGGGTAATTAGAGATGAGAAAAGAAGTTTGATTTCCATCAAAATTTACTAAATTACCTTTTGTATTTATAGCTCAAATGACACCTCATTTTTTTTTTTTAGTATTACAGTGTGTTATGCTCCACAGAAAAGTCTGTACACTTCTGTCATGACATTTCTCAGAGTTGTGATGTGTTGGGGTGACTTTTGGGGCCTAACTTGAATAATTTACAGACATTCAATTTTAGTTCTTTCTCCTACACCCAAATGGCTGAGTCAGATGAAGCACTCTTTAGCACCAGACTTTAGAAAAACAAAAGGCTTGTTTATTGAGTATGTGAGCAAAAGGAAAACAACCTTGCAAATAAAGGTTTTGGCCTAACTGTAATTTCATAACCATCATCGCACAATTGAAAATTCTCAAAGACTAGACATTTCTTCTCAGGAACTTAAAAAATTGTTTCATTATTATTATTATCATTATTATTAAATTCACATAAAACCAAATAGCTTAAAGTGTACAATTAAGTGGTACTTAGTACAATCACAATGTTGGGCAACCATTAACTCTATCTAGCTCCAAAGCATTTTTATTACCAAGTTAAATTGATTTTTAAAGGGATCTCAATCCCCAAGCCTTGAGGGTGGTCCAGATGGGTCTCAGATACCTTCTAAGCAATAAGATGCATCTAGTCTCTGAAAGAGCTCTTCTCCCAGTAGAGGGAAATGGCTTATGTTTCATTGTCTCATTTACTTAAAAATTTTTTTCTATTAAAGAAGTTGTGACTTTATGGAACAATCATGTATAAAATACAGGATTCCCATAAACCACCCCACCATCACCACTTGTGCTGGTGTGAAAAATTTGTTATAATCTATAACAATTTATTTTGTAATTCTACTATTTTAAACAGTAGTTGCATTTGTTACAATTGATGAAAGATCATTAAAGCAGTACTATTAACAATTACCCATAGTTTACATAAGAATATTTTCTCCCATATTCCTGGCCTGTTATTATTATTTTCATGCATGTATTTATTTTGTTGCTCATCTACCCATATACTGGATAAAGGGGATGTCAGTCACAAGGTTTTTATGCTCACATAGTGTCATGGTTAGGGACATGTGTCAACTTGGCCAAGTTGTGATACCTGTTTATCTGATTGGGCAAGTACTGGCCTGTCTGTTGCAATGAGGACATTTCATAGGATTAGGTCATGATCATGTCAGCTGCATCCACAGCTGATTCCATTTGTAATCAGCCAAAGGGGAGTGTGTTCTACAGTTAGTGATGCTAAATATAATCACGGGAAGCCTTTTAAGGAGGACTCAGAGGAGACAGGTTCTATTCCTGCTTCGGCTGGTGAGCCTCTCCTGTGGAGTTCATCTAGACCCTCCATCGGAGTCATCGGCTTCACATCCTGCCCTGTGGATTTTGGACTCTGTGTTCCTGCGGTCACATGAGACACTTTATAAATTTTATATTTGCAAGTGTTCCCTGTTGATTCTGTCTCTCTAGAGAACCCTAACTAATACACATAGTCACACAACAAAAGATATATAGTTATACAATCATTATCAAAGATCATCACTACTGGATTACAGTTAAACAATTTCAGGTATTTCCTTCTTTCTAATACACTAGAAACTAAAAATAAATACCTATATAATGAGTCAATAGTCATAATCATTTGTTAAATCCTAATTTCTCAGTTACACCTCCTCCCTCTCATTTGATCATTCTTTCAATCTTCAGAGATATCTTGGCAATGGCCATTTTAACTTCTTCATGCTGGAAAGGGGTGTTGACTTTATGGGGTAGAGGAATGAAACTGGTTGATGTTCTTGGAGTGACTGGTACCTCTGTGTTTCAGAGCTTATCTGGCATAGGAACAATCTGGAGGCCTTAAATTTCTGAAAAAAAAAATAAATTTACTAGGTAAAAGTTATGTGGAGTTTTAGAGCCTAAGATACTCTTTAGGGTTTTCAGGAATACTGTTGGTTGGGGGTTGGCATACCATGGCAATTTGCAATATCTGGCTGAAGCTTGCATAAGAGTAACCTCCAGAATGACCTCTCAACTTTCTTTGAAATCTCTTAGCCACAGAAGCTTTATTTTGTTTCATTTCTATCCCCCTATTTGGTTAAGAAGGCATTCCCAATCCCATGATGCCAGGGCCAGACTAATCCCTGGGAGTCATGTCCCACATTAGCAGGAAGAATTGCCTTCCTCGAAGTCATGTTCCATGTAGGAGGGAGGGTAGTGAGCTTATTTGCAAAGTTTGGCTTAGAGAGTATGGTCACATCTGCAGCAAAAGAAGTTTTCTGGGGATAACTCTTAGGCATAATGACAAGTAGGTTTACAAGTAGGCGTAGCTTCACCACTGCAGAAATGAGTTTCATAAGGACAAGCCTCAATATCAAGGGCTTGGATCATTAAATTGGGAGTCCCTAAAACTTGAGAGAATATCAGGAATTCTCCAGGTAGGGAAGTTTAATAGTTCAACATTGTTTCTCCAGTCCCTCAAGGGAACTTTGCAAATAATTTTTATTTTCTGCCTAAAATACTCTGGAATGTATCTAGGTATTACATTAAACTGTACAGAATATCAAGATTTCATTTCCTATTCTAGATTTCATGTAATTAAGTTATTTAAATAAACTGACCAGACAGGTTAAATTATATAGTGTGCTACAGAAAACTTGGACAAAATGAACATCTCTTCCTTTGGTCTCACACAGAAGTTGAAGTTTTAAAATACATTTTACCCCGTATTCTGATTTACCTTAGTCCTAACCAGATCCACTTCATTCATATCTCTGATTGAAGTCTGATATCTTTCTCAGCTTCTTTAACAGTTTATATTAGTGAAACCATACAATATTTGTCCTTTCATTTCTGGCTTATTTCACTTAAGATCATGTCTTCAAGGTTCGTTCTCCTAGTTGCATGCCTCATGAATTCATCCCTTTCTTCAGCTGCACAATGTTTCATCATATGTATACACCACAGTTTGCCCTTCCACTCATCATTTGATGTACCCATAGGCCACCTCCATTCATTGGCAGTTATGAGTATGCTGTCATAAATGCTAGTCTGCAAATGTCTGTTCATGTCCCTGCTTTCATTTCTTCCAAGAATATACCTAATAACAGGATTTCAGGGTCATATGACAACCCTATACTTAGTATCCTGTGGAACCACCAAACTGGCTTCCAGAAGGGCTGCACCATTCTACATCCCTACCAACAGTGAATAGGTTTATCTTTCTCTCCACATCTTTTCCAGCATTTGCATCTTTCTTTTTATTTTAAACATAGTCTTATTCACAGACCGTACTATCCATCTTAAGCCACAATCAATGGCTCCTGGCATAATTACATAGTTATGCATTCACCATCACACCCTCAAAGAGAACAACTCCATTTCTTCCACAAAGAAGGAAGAAGAAAAAGGGGAAAAAAGGAGAAACAACAACAACAAATCCCCTATGCCTTCCTTATGTCTTCCACTTATTGAAATTTAGCATTGGTATATTGCCTTTGTTAGAATTAATGAAAGAATATTTACTGTTTACTATAGATACTTAGTTTGCATTAATTGTATTTTTTCCATCTACCATCCCATTTTTTATCACCTTGTAATGGTGACATTCATTTGTTTTCCCACATGTAAAAATTTTCTTTTACTTGTACATTTAATCACCATGATTGCCAACTCTGTTTTGTTAAGTTATATAGTCCCAGTTTTTATCCTCCATTTTTCCTTCTGGTATCATACATTCCCCTAGCCTTCCCCTTTCAGCTATACTCAGACTCAACTTTTTTCATTATACTTATTATGCTACCATCACACAGTATTGTGCTATTCATTTCTGAATCTTTCCAATCAATCTTGTTAACATTCTGTAATCCTTCAGCATCAAAAGCCAAATCGCTACCCTTTTTCTAACACCTAATATCCTGTATTCTTAAGTTTAACTCTCAGAGTTTGCTCAACTTAAGTATATACCACAGTTTATTACTATTTGTCCATTAAGAGATATTTGGGCTGTTACCATCTATTGGCAATGGTGAATAATGTCACTATAAATATCGATGTGTAAATGTCCGTTCATGTACCTGTTTTCAGTTCCTCCAAGTGCATACCTAGTAATGAGATTGCTGGATCATAAAGCAATTTTTTACATAGCTTCCTAAGGAAATGCCAACTCCCTTTCAGAGCAGCTGCAAATTTTGACATTCCCACTAACAGTGAATAATTGTGCCCCTTTTAGATTTCTGATTTATTTCATAATGATAAGTGTGAGATGGTATCTCCTTGTGTTTTTTTTTTAATTTTTTGTTTTTATTGATATTTATTATATATTCACATATTATATAATCATCCAAAGTGTACAATCAATGGTTCACAATATCATCAAATAGCTGTGCATTTATCATCACAATCAATTTTTTTCTTTTTTTGTGAAAAATAACACACATGCAAAAAAGGAATAAATTTCAAAGGACAGCACAACAATTAGTTGTAGAACAGATTTCAGAGTTTGGAGCGGGCACAATTCCACAATTTTAGGTTTTCCTAGCTGTTCTAAGATACTCGAGACTAAAAGAAATATCAATATAATGATTTAGCAATCATACTTATTTGTTAAATCCTACCTTCTGTGTATAACTCCACCATCACCTTTTATCTTTCTCCCACTCTTTAGGGGTATTTGAGCTATGCCTATTCTAGCTTTTTTATGTTGGAAGGTGTCATGGTCAGGTTCATGTGTCAACTTGGTCAAGTGGTGGTACCTGTTTGTCTGTTTGGGCAAGTGCTGGCCTGTCCATTGCAAAGAGTACATTTCATAGAATTAAATCATGATCACGTCAGCTACATCCACAGCTGAATTCCATTTGTAATCAACCAAAGGGGAGTGTCTTATACAGTGAGGGATGCTTAATCTAATCACTGGAAGCCTTTTAAGGAGGATTCAGAAGAGACAGCCTCTCTTCCTGCTTCGGCCGGCAAGCTTCTCCTGTGGAGTTCATCCAGACCCTCCATCAGAATCATCAGCTTCACAGCCTGCCCTGTGGATTTTGGACTCTGCATTCCCATGGTTATATGAGACACTTTTATAAATTTTATATTTGTGAGTGTTTCCTGTTGACTCTGTTTCCCTAGAGAACCCTAACTAATACAGAAAGGGCTGTCAATAATATGGAATGGGGGGTGGAACTAATTGATGCTGTGGAGAGGCTGGCCCTTCTGCATTTCAGGACTTATCTAGTCCAGGAACCCATCTGGAGGTTGTAAGTTTCTAGAAAGTTACCCTAGTGCATGGGACCTTTGTAGAATCTTATATATTGCCCTAGGTATTCTTTAGGATTGTATAGAATGGTTTTGGTTTTGGTTTGGCAAGCTATGATAGGTACCAATGTCTAAGAGTGACCTCCAGAGTAGACAAGTGACTCTATTTGAACTCTCTCAGCCACTGATATATTATTTGTTACCCTTCTTTTCCCCCTTTTGGTTAAGATGACATTGTTGATCCCATGGCATGGTGCCAAGGCCAGGCTCATACCAGGGAGTCATCTCCCATGCCCCCAGGGAGACTTTCACTCCTGGATGTTGTGTCCCACATAGTGGGGGAGGGCCATGATTTCACTTACAGAATCGGGTGTAGAGAGAGTGAGGCCACATCTGAGCAACAAAAGAGGTCCTCCAGAAGTAACTCTTAAGCATCCTGATAGGTAGGCTAAGCTTCTCTGCTACATACATAAGCTTCACAAGAGCAAGCCTCAAGATCAAAGTTCCTAGTGATTTGGGTGTCCAAATCACTTGATAATAGTATCAAGAGTTTCCCTGTTGGTAAAGTTTAATAGTTCCATATTTTTTCTTCCATCCTTCAAGGGACTTTGCCAGTATTTTTGACTATCTGCTTAATATATTCTGGGATTTATCCAGGCATTGCATTATGCTATACAGGATTAAAGGCCCTTATTCTTATTCTGGGCTCCCTGTGTTTTGATTGTTTAAATGAGCAATACAGGTAGGTTGAGTCAGATTATGTGCAACAGAAAATTTAGGTTCTAGACAAAATAAACCTTTTCTCCTTTGGTCTCAAAGAGTAGATGAGGTTCTAAAATACAATGTGTTCCTTATCCCTATATTTTGAGTTACCTTAATCCTGACCTAATTGATTTCATTTCTTATCTCTAAATACTAGGTTATAAATATATAAAATAACATGTCAAACTTTGGAAATAACAATTACTGCTCAAGACTAAATGTGACTGCTATAAGAGCTTACAATCTAGGCCCCTACTTTCTTATAAGTACTTTCTAAATGAGCCATAAATATCTGCTTTTTTGTTTCTGGCTTAGTTTGCCTCACCAAATGTCCCACAAGTTCATTCACAATGTTGCATGCCTCACAATTTCGTTCCTTTGTGTAGCAGCACAATAATTGGTTAAATGTATACACCATCATTCACCAATCAACTTCTCAGTCAGTATATCCTTCAGCCACCTCCATTCATTGGACATCATGTTGAATGACCCACTGATTAAGGTGTGTTATTTAATCTCCATATATTTGTAAAAGTTTTTGTTCTTTGGCGGTTATTGATTCATTCCACTGTGATCAGAGAAAGTGCTTTGCATAATTTTAATGTTTTTAAATTTCTAAAACTAGTTTTGCACCCCAGTATTTCCTCTAACTTGGAAAATGTTCCATGAGCACTAGAGAAGAATGTATATCCTGGTGTTTGGGAGTGTAACAACCTATATATGTCTGCAAGGTCTAATTCATTTATCAAATTGTTTAAGTTCTCTATCTCCTTGTTGATCTCCTGTCTGGTTGTTCTACTGTAGAGGATAGTGGTGTACTGAAGTCTCCTACTACTATTGCTGAACTGTTTTGTCAAAGTTTGTCTCATGTACTTTGGAGCTCCTTGATTGGGAGCAGAAATATTTATGATCATTATTTCTTCTTGGTGACTTGCCCCTTTTATTAATGTATAGTGGCCTTCTTTGTCTCTCATTATGTCTTTACATTTAAAGTATATTCTGTCTGGTATTAGTATAGCTACTGCAGTTTTCTTTTGGTTATAGCTTGTGTGTGACATGTCTTTACATCCTTTCACTTTCAATCTATTTGTATCCTTGTGTGTAAAATGAGTCTCTTGTAAGCAGCATATAGCTGGGTTACAAACTTATCCTTAATTTGGCTACCAATTTGTATCTTTTAACTGGTAAGTTTAGTCTGTTAACATTCAAAGTTATTACTGTAAAAATTTTGAGGTGTCCCCATTTATCTATTTCTTTCTTTAATGCTCGTGCTTTGGGTGTAAGATCTAGGGAACCAACAGCTATTATAAATTTTATAAGATATTTCCCTACATTTTCTTCTAAAAGTTTTATGGTCTTAGATATAATATTTCGGTCTTTGATCCATTTTGAGTTAATTTTTGTATAAGGTATGAGATATGGATCCTCTTTCATTCATTTGCATGTGGATATCCAGCCTGTTCTGGATATCCCAGCTGGGTTGGCTTGAGTGCCTTATCAAACATCAATTGTCCATAGATGAGAAGGTCTGTACCTGTTCTAGTTTGCTAGCTGCCAGAATGCAATATGCCATAAATGGAATGGCTCTTAAAAGGGGGAATTTAATAAGTTGCTAGTTTACTGTTCTAAGGCCAAGAAAATGTCCCAATTCACACATCTATAGAAATGTCCAATCACAGGCATCCAGGGAAAGACCTTGATTCAAGAAGGCCGATGAAGTTCAGGGTTTCTCTCTCAAGTGAGAAGGCACATGGCAAACACAGTCAGAGTTTCTCTCTGATCTGGAAAGGCACATGGTGAACACGGTAAGGGTTCTACCCAAATGGGTGAAGACATGTCATCACCTAATCCAGTTTAACAACCACTCTTGATTAAATCACATCTCCAGGGAGATGATCTTATTACAGTTTCAAACATACAGTATTGGATAGGGATTATTCTGCCTTTATGAAGTGGGATTTTGATTAAAACATGGCTTTTCTAGGGGACAAACATCCTTTCAAACCAGCACAATACCTGAACACTCTATTTGATTCCATTGCTCAGTGTATCTATCTTTATGCAAGTGCCATGCTGTTTTGACCACTGAGGCTTTGTAATGCACCTCGGACTTCATTTGTCTTTCTCAGGATGTTTTTAGCTATTCAGGGCACCCTGCCCTTCCAGATAAATTTGGTTGTTGTTTTTTTTATTTCTGAAAAGTAAGTTTTTAGAATTTTAATTGGTATTGCATTGAATCTATAAATCAATTTAGGTAGAATAAACATCTTAACTATATTTAGTCTTCCAATCCATGAACACGGTATGCCCTTCCATTTATGTAGGTCTTCTGTGATTTCTTTTTAGCAATTTCTTGTAGTTTTCTTTGTATAGGTCTTTTGTATCCATAGTTAAATTTATTCCTAAATATTTTATTCTTTTGGTTGTAATTGTAAGTGGAGTTTTTTTCTTGATTTCCCCCTATATTGCTCATTATTAGTGTATAGAAACACTACAGATATTTGAGTGTTGTCCTTGTAATGTGCCACTTTGCTGTACTCATTTATCAGCTCTAATAGTTTTGCCATGGATTTTTCAGGGTTTTTGATATATAGTATCATATCATCTGCAAACAGTGAGAGTTCTACTTCTTCCTTTCCAATTTGGATGCCTTGTATTTCTTTTTTATTGTCTAATTGCTCTGGCTAGAACTTCCAACACAATGTTGAATAACTGTCATGGTCAGGTTCATATGTCAACTTGGTCAGGTAGTGGTACCTGTTCATCTGTTTGGGCAAGTGCTGGCCTGTCTGTTGCTATGATGACATTTCATAGAATTAAATCATGATCACATTGGCTACATCTACAGCTGATTCCATTTGTAATCAGCCAAGGGGAGTGTCTTCTTTAATGAGTGAAGACATTTAATCTAATCACTGGAAGCCTTCTAAGGAGGATTCAGAAGAGAAAGATACTCTTCCTGCTTCAGCCAGTGAGCCTCCTCTGTGGAGTTAGTACAGACCCTCCATCAGAATCCTCAGCTTCACAGCCTGCCCTATGGATTTTGAACTCTACATTCCCACAGTTATGTGAGACACTTTTATAAATTTTATATTTATGAATATTTCCTGTTGATTCTGTTTCTCTAGAGAACTCTAATTAATACAATAACAATGGTGACAGTGGACATCATTGTGTTGTTCCTGATCTTATGTGGAAAGTTTTCAGTTTTTTCCCATTGAGGATAACATTAGCTGTGGGTTTTTCATGTATTCCCTTTACCATGTTGAGGAATTTCCTTTCTAGTCCTATCCTTTGAAGTGTTTTCAACAAGAAAGGGTGTTGAATTTTGTCAAATGCCTTTTCTGCATCAATTGAGATGTTTATGTGGTTTTTCTGCTTTGATTTGCTGATACAGTGTATTGCATTAATTGCTTTTCTTATATTGAACCAACCTTGCACACCTGGGATGAATCCAACTTGGTCATGGTGTATAATTCTTTTAATGTGTTGCTGGATTTGATTTGCAAGAATTTTGTTGAGGATTTTTGTCTCTATATTAATTAGAATTTTCTTTTCTTGTAGTATCTGTCTGGCTTTGGTATGAGGGTGATGTTGGCTTCATAGAATGAGTTAGGTAGCCTTCCCTCCTCTTTAATTTTTTTGAAGAGTTTGAGCAGGATTGGTAGTAACTCTTTCTTGAATGTTTGGTAGAATTCATGTGTGAAGCCATCTGGTCCTGGACTTTTCTTCTTTGGGAGCTTCTTAATGATTGATTCCATTTCTTTACTTGTGATTGATTTGTTGAGGTTGACTATTTCTTCTTGAGTCAATGCTGGTTGTTCATACCTTTCTAAGAAGTTGTCCATTTCATTTATGTTGTCTAGTTTATTATCATAAAGTTGCTTATAGTATCCTTTCAGTACCTACTTTATTTCTGTGAGGTCAGTGGTTATGTCTCCCCTTCCCTCTCTTTTCTTCTTTCTGTGAACCTTGCTAAGGGTCCATCAGTCTTACTGATTTCTCATATAAGCAACTTCTGGTTATGTTGATTCTCTTGATTGTTTTTGTATTCTCAATTTTATTTAATTATGCTATAATCTTCATTATTTCTTACCTTTTGCTTGCTTTGGGGTCAGTTTGCTGTTTTTTCTCTAGTTCTTCCAAGTGAACAGTTAATTTCTCAATTTTTGCTCTTTCTTCTCCTTTAATATAGGTATTTAGAGCAAAAAATTTCCCTCTTAGTATGGCCTTTGCTGCATCCCATATATTTTGATATGTTGTATTTTCATTTGAATTTGCCTTGACATATTTACTGATTTTTCTGTAATTTCTTCCTTGACCTATTGGTTGTTTAAAAGTGTGGTTGAGCCTCCATATATTTGTGAATTTTCTGGCCCTCTGCCTAGTTTTGATTTCCAACTTCATTCCTGTATAGTCTAATAAAGTGTTTTGTATGATTTTGATCTTTTTAAATTGGTTGAGGCTTGTTTTGTGACCCAGCATATGATCTATCCTTGAGAATGATCCATGAGCACTTGAGAAAAAGGTGTATTCTGCTCTTGTGGGGTGTAATGTTCTATAAATGTCTGTTAAGTCTAGCTCACTTATTGTATTATTCAAATTCTCTGTTTCTTTGTTGATCCTCTGTCTAGATGTTCTGTCCATTGATGAGAGTGGGGAATTGAAGTCTCCAACTATTATGGTAGATGTGTCTATTTCTCTTTTCAGTGTTTACCTCATGTATTTTGGAGCATTCTGGTTCGGTGCATAAACATTTATGATCATTATTTCTTCTTGTTGAGTTGTTCCTTTTATTAATACATGGTGTCCTTCTTTGTCTCTTTTAATTGTTTTACATTTGAAGTCTAATTTGTTGGATATTAGTATAGCTACTCCTGCTCTGTTTTTGATTGTTGTTTGCATGAAATATCTTTTCCCAACCTTTCACTTTCAACCTATGTTTATCCTTGGGTCTTATGCATCTCTTGTAGACAGCATATAGATGGGTCCTGTTTTTTAAAACATTCTTCATGTCTATGTCTTTTGATTGGGGAGTTTAATCCATTAACATTTAGTGTTATCACTGTAATGGCAGTACCTTCTTCTACCATTTTGCCTTTTGGATTTTATATGTCATATCTAATTTTTGTTCTTTTTATCTTTACCGATAGTCTTCATTTCTACACTCTTCTCCACACCTCTCTCTCCTGTCTTTTCCTATCTGTCTCTAGTGCTCCCTTTAGTGTTTCTGGCAGTGCCAGTCTCTTGGTCACAAATTCTCTCAGTGATATTTTTGCCTGAAAATGTTTTAATTTTCTCCTCATTTTTGGAGGACAATTTTTCTGGATACAGAAGTCTTGGCCATTTTTCTCCTTTAGTATCCTAAATATATCATACCACCATCTTATCACCTCCATGGTTTCTGCTAAGAAGTCTATGCATAGTCTTATTGACCTTCCCTTGTATGTGATGGATTGCTTTACTTTTGCTGCTTTCAAAATTCTCTCTCTCTCTCTCTCTCTTTCTCTCTCTTTAACATCTGACAGTCTGATTAATAAGTATCTTGGAGTATGTCTATTCTGTTTGGAGTATGCTGCACTTCTTGGATCTGCAATTTTTTTATATTCATCATTATTATAATTTCTTAGAACATTTACATCAATTCAGAAAAAGAAATGAAAGGAAAACAGAAAAAAATTCATAATACCCTTATCCCTCCTTCTCATTGATCACTAGCATTTCAATCTACTAAATTTATTTTAGCATTTGTTCCCCCTATTATTTGTTTATTTTTAATCCATATGTTTTACTGGTCTGTTGATAAAGTAGATAAAGTAGCATCAGACACAAGGTTTTCACAATCAAACAGTCACACTGTGAAAGCTATATCATTATATAATCATCTTCAAGAAACATGGCTACTGGAACACAGCTCTGCATTTTCAGGCAGTTCCCTCCAGCCTCTCCACTACACCTTAACTAAAAAGGTAAACTATATTATGAATAAGAATAACCTCCAGAATAACCTCTTGACTCTGTTTGGAATCTCTCAGCCATTGACACTTTGTTTTGTCTCATTTCGCTCTTCTCCCTTTTGGTTGAGGTTTCCTCAATCCCTTCATGCTGAGTCCCAGTTCATTTAGGATTTCTGTTGGATCTGTAATTTTAGGTCTTTCATAAGAATTGGGAAATTTTCAGTGATAATTTCCTCCATTAGTTTTTATCCTTCTATGCTGGTTTGAAAGGATATATGTACCCTAGAAAAGCCATGTTTTAATCAAAATCCCATTTCCTAAAGGTAGAATAATCCTTATTCAATATGTATGTTTGAAACTGTAATCAGATCATCTCCCTGGAGAGGTGATTTAATCAAGAGTGTTTGTTAAGCTGGACTAGGTGACAACATGTCTCCACCCATTTGGGTGGGTCTTGATAAGTTTCTGGAGTCCTATAAAAGAGGAAAAATTTTGAAGAATGGAGATTCAGAGAGAGCAGAGAATGCTGCAGCACCATGAAGCAGTGAGTCCATCAACCAGCACTTTGGAGATGAAGAAGGAAAATGCCTTTCAGGGAGCTTCATGAAACAGGAAGCCAGGAGAGAAAGCTAGAAGATGATGCTGTGCTCGCCATGTGCCCACCATGTGCCCTTCAAACTGAGGGATAAACCATGACTGTGCTCACCATGTGCCTTCTCAGATGAAGGCACATGTACTTCATCAGCCTTCTTGAACCAAGGTGTCTTTCCCTGAATACCTTTGATTGGACATTTCTATAGATTTGCTTTAATTGGGACATTATCTCAGCCTTAGAACTGTAAGCTAGCAACTTATTAAATTCCCCTTTTAAAAAGCCATTCCTTTTCTGGTATATTGCATTCTGGCAGCTTGCAAACTGGAACAACTCCTTTTCCCTTTTCTTCTTCTTCTGCAACATCCACAACATGTATATTCATACACTTCATGTTGTCATTCAGTTCCATGAGTCCCTGTTCATATTTTTCTATTCTTTTCCCTATATTTTCTTTTGCCTGTCAGATTTCAGATGTCCCGTCCTCCAGTTCATTAATCCTATCTTCTTGCTCTTGAAATCTGACATTTTAGGTTTCCATTTTTTTCATCTCTTCTAAAGTGCCTTTCACTCCCATAAGTTCTGTGATTTGGTTTTTCAGACTTTTGATTTCTTCTTTTTGTTCATCCCTTGTCTTCTTTATATCCTCCCTCAATTTATTGATTTGATTTTTGATGAGATTTTCCATGTCTGTTTGAACATCCTGAATTAATTGTTTCTACTCCTGTATCTCATTTGAATTGTTGGTTTGTTCCTTTGACTAGATAAAATCTTCAATTTCCCTAATATGATTTGTTATTTTTGCTGTTGTCTAGACATTTAATTTCCTTAATTAGTTCATTCTAGAGATTGTTTTTACTTTTTTATCTAGGATTTTAATGCTGGATGATTTTTGTCATCTATCTGTTCTTTGACATTCAGTTCAGCTTATTCTAGACCTCTAGCTCAGGTTTTGTTTAACAGATCAGAATTTTTCAGTATTTGTTTTCTTGTTTCTTGCCCTGCTTGTATGGTGCCTTTTTTTTTTTCCTTAGGAGGGTCTACTTAGGTATTATAGACCCCAGTCAAATTTTCCTAGACCAGACTGGCCTCCTCTCAGGAGAAGGTCACCTGCATCAGTCTTCCTTGAAGGTGAGACCAAGCAGGTTTAAAAATTTTCCTGTGAAGCCTCTAGACCCTGTGTTTTTCCTATCCTTCCTAGTATGTGGTGCTTGCCTACCTGCAGGTCCCACCAGCATAAAGTGATGTGGTACCTTTAACTTCAGCAGACTCTCCCTGCTGGGGGCATGATTGAGACAGAGGAGAGGTTGTATGCTGGCTTTAATCACTTCAATTTTACAGACCCTGGGGTCTGAATTCCTTGAGGGAGGTATTCCACCTGAGCTGGGTCCCACCTCTCTCCTGGGGAAGGTACAGCCTCCAGGGAATTACTTCCTTTCTCCTGACAAGGCTCTTTGTCTCTCAGACAAGCTCAATTCCACCCTTGCCTGGGGCAGTTGGGCCTGAGAAGCCTTGCAGTTGTATACAAAGAGCAGCCAAGTTGTAGAACCACAGTCACAAAAAAGAAAAGGAAAAAAAACCCTTTTCAGAGCAGGACCACTGTTTCTTGGATTTGCTAATCAAGAGCTTAAATTGGTATGTTGCTCTATGTATCTCCAAGTCCTATGTGCCCCCTTCTTTCCTTCAAGGCCCAGACCCTTTCAAGTACTTTGTGCTTTCTGATATAAAAAAAAATCCTCTGTTTTTCTCTTTTCTTTGCTTTTTTCATCAGTCCTGTCCATTGTGCACTGAGTAAAAGCAACCTAAGTAAAAGCTGGGGGTCTATTTTTAGTAGTCAGAATTTGTTAATTAATTAATTCCACAATTGGAGCTTGGTTGAACTCAGCCCCTTGCTGTTGGTAAAGTCTCTTTCCTTTCCCCTCTGGGAACCAGCCTGTGGGGGAGGGGCACTGGCCTCCATGGCTTGGGGGACTCACGATTCCAGGCAGGCTTGCAGCTGGTCCAGTTTGTCCAGACTCGTGTATGCTGTGTGTCCCCTCACTGATATGGCCCCAGCAGTTGTTCTGCACTGTTCCTGGGTATTTACTAGTTGCCTGGAGGATGAACTAAATTCCACATCTCACTAAGCTGCCATTTTGGACTCTCCTCTCCATGAGTTTTAAAGGACAATTTTGCTGCGTACAGAATTCTTGGCTGGAAGCCTTTCTCTTTGAGGACCTTAAATATATAATACCACTGCTTGCTCACATCCATAGGGCAAGTTGAATAGTCTGAACCTAGTCTTATGTGGTTTCTCTTGCATGTAGGAGATTGTTTCTTCTTGCCATTTTCAGGATTTTATTTTAAGACTGATTAGTTGTGTCTTGGGGTAGGCCTATTTAGATTTATTCTATTTGGAGCCCATTGGGATTCTTTGATTTGCATATTTATGTCTTTTATAAGGGTTGGGAAGTTTTCTCCCATTATATACTCAACTAATCACACTATCCCTGTATTCTTCTCCTTCTGGTACACTAATGATTCTTATATTTATGTGTTTTGTTGTGTCCATCATTTCTCTGGCATCCAATTCAAATTTTTCCATCTTTTTTGCCATTTGTTCTTTTCTGTGTTTGAAATCAGTTGTCCTGTACTCTAGCTTGCTTATTCTCTCTTCTCCTTCTTCAAATCTGTTGTGTATATCTCTAGTATATTTTTTATTTGGTCTACAGAATCTTTAATATCTGTGATATCTGCTATTTTTCTTTTTATTCTTTCAAACTCCTCTTTATGCTCTTACAGTGTCTTCTTGAGCTCCATTATGTCATTAGCCATCACATTGATTTAACTTTGTAGAGATATATGAACATCTTTGATCAGTTGTTACAAAGTCTGTGTCTCCATCAGTGTTTTAATTTGGTCATTAGGCTAGGTTACACCTGCCTGCATCTTGATATGCTAGTGATCTTCTGTTGCCTTTGAGTCATGGAAATGTTTTGATATGGTTACTTTGAAAGTTAATTTCCTAAAGTAGTCTAAAGTTTTTTATTTATGGGACAAATGTGAAGCAGGATGTGTTGCACTGGGCAGGGCAAAGCAGTGCAGTGATGGGTTGTGATGCAAGTATAGGCACATGTTGGGGGCACTACATTAGTACCTGTGAGGATGGGGTGTGGGATGTAGGATTGTGGATGTAGGGTTGTGGAGCTGTGGGGCAGGAGTGGTGGGGGCAGGGTACAGCTCAGGCAGGTCTTGGAGCACAGGAGCAGGGTGTGGCATGGGCAGCACAGAGGTAAGGTATGGCAGGAAGCAGATGGGTGGTCTGTGTGGCTGGATGGGGGCTTGTGCACAAGCAGGATGTGGTTGGGCATGTCGAGGATGGAGGTTGTGGGTATCTTGGTATCATGGTTGTAGGTATCATGGAATCATATCAAGACCCACCCAAATGGGTGGAGACATATTTCCCCCAATCCAGGTTAACAGCTACTCTTGATTGGGTTACCTCTCCAGGTAGATGATCTAATTACAGACTCAAACATACAGTATTGAATAGGGATTATTCTGCCTTTATGAAATGGGATTTAGATTAAAACATGGCTTTTTCAGGGGGACATACATCCTTTCAAAGCAGCAAATCCATCAAACATTTATTGAGCAATTCCAAATAAGATTTATTTGGGATGCAGGGAATACAGAGAAAAATTAGATGTCTTCTTGGCTTTTTGGTATTTTTTTTTTTACTGTGAAAAATAATATGTACACAAAAAAGCAATACATTTCAAAGTGCACCACAACAATTAGTTATAGAACAGATTTCAGAGTTTGGCATGGGTTCCAATTCTAAGATTTTAGGTTTTTACTTCTAGCTGCTCCAAGACACTGGAGACTAAAAGAAATATCAATACAATGATTCAACAGTCATACTCATTTGTTAAATAGTATCTTTGCTGTTATAACTCCACCTTCTCCTTTGATCTTTTCCTTAATCTTTAGTGGTGTTGGTGCTATGCCCATTCTAACTTTTTCATGTTGGAAAGGGCTATTGATAATGTGGCTTCCTGTAAAACATAGCCCATAGCATGCAATAGTAGCTTCCCCTGTACCCTGATATTATAAACTCTTTGTACAAGATTCATATTTTTGAAGTAGTTCATGCAAGAACTTATTTATATTTGTAGTGTTAATTGGTGAGATACATGGCTCTATCCAACCCCTTTCAATCATGTTCACCTTTAACATGGCAATATTACCTATTGATGCACTAATGAGCTGCCTCACTTCTGTCCATTCCCTTACATTTAAGTTCAACCTCATTCACCCATCTCTAGCTTCTGTGTTTCTCTAGGTCCCCCATATTCTTCATGATAAACCTCTGAGTTTTATGAACAAGGTCATAAGAGCAAAATCACACAGCATCTATCTTTCTGTGTCTAGCTTATTTCACTCAGCATTATGTCCTCAAGGTTTATCCATGTTGGCATATGCTTCAGGATGTCATTTCATCTTACTGCTGAATAATATTCTATTGTATGTATATACCATATTTGGTTTACACACTCATCTGTTAATGGGCACTTGGATTGTTTCCATCTTTTGGTAATTGTGCATATGTTGCTATGAACATCAGTGTGCAAATGTCTGTGTGTCATTTCTTTCAACTCATCTGGAAATATACTGAATAGTGGTACTGCCATGTCATAGGGAAACGCAATACTTATTTTTCTAAGGAACCACCAAATTTGACTTCCATAGCAGCTGTACCATTATACATTACCACAAGCAGTGCATACATGTCCCAGTTTCTACACATTCTCTCTAACATTTACAGTTTTCTATTTGTTTAAAGCAGTCATTCTTATTGTTGTGAGGTGGTATCTCATTGTAATTTTAATCTGCATTTTACTTATAGCTAATTAAAATGAGCATCTCTTCATGTGCTTTTGAGTCATTTTATTTTCCTCTTTGGAAAAGTGCTAGACAGGTCTTTGCTCATTTTAAAATTGGGTTGCTTGTCTTTCTGTCATTGAATTGTAGCATCTCTTTATATATTTTAGATTTGAAACCCTTATCAAATATGTGGTTTCCAAATATTGTCTCCCATTGCATAAGCTGCCTTTTTATTTTCATGATATGCAAATTCTTTGACATGCAAAATTATTCAATTTGAAGAGATTCTATTTATCTCTTTCTTCTTTCAGTGCTTGTACTTTGGATGTATGGTCTAAGAAACCACCTCCTACCAAAAGATCATTAAGCTATTACCCTACATTTTCTTCTAAAAATGTTATGGTCTAGTTCTAATGTCCAAATCCTTGATCCATTTTGAGTTAATTTTTGTATAAGGTGTTAGATATGAGTCCTCTTTCATTCTTTTATATATGGCTATCTAGTTCTCCAAGCACCATTTGTTGAAGAGGCTGCTCTGTCCCAGGACAGTGGACTTAGCTGCCTTATCAAAAGTGAATTGTCTAGGGTGGGCCACCGTGGCTCAGCAGGCAGATTTTTAGCCTGCCATGCCAGAGACCCGGGTTCAATTCCCAGTGCCCGCACATGAAAAAAAAAAAAAAAAAGAATTGTCTGTAGATAAGAGAGTCTATTTCTGAACTCTCAAGTGGATTCCATTGGTCAGTATATCTACCTTTATGCCAATACCATGCTGTTTGACCATTTTAGCTTTATAATATGCTTTAAAGTCAGGTAGTATGAGATCTCCCATTTTATTTTTCTTTCTCAACATATTTTTACCTATTCAGGTCACCCTGCCCTTCCAAATAAATTTGATTGTTGGTTTTTCTTTCTGCAAAGTAAGTTGTTAGGATTTTGATTGGTACTGTATTGAATCTATAAATTGATTTGAGTAGAATTGACATCTTAACTCTATTTAGTTTCTAACCCGTGAACATGGCATGCTCTTCCATTTATTTAGGTCTTCCTTGATTTCCTTTACCTATATTTGCAGTTTTCAGTTTATAGGCCTTTTTGTTCTTGGTTAAATTTATTTCTAGATATTTTATTCCTTTTGCTGCTCTTATAAATGAATTTTGTTTTAGTTGGTTGCTTCCTCAGTTTGTTCATTAATAGTTTATAGAAACACTATTGATTTTTGCATCCTGCCACTTTGCTGTAGTCCTTTAATAACTCTAGTAGTGTTGCTGTAGCTTTTTTTTCAGGATAGTCTACATGTAGGATCATGTCATCTGCAATTACTGAAAGTTTTACTTCTTCATTTCCAATTCAGATGTCTTTAATTTCTTTTTCTTGTCTAATTGATCTAGCTAGAACTTCTAACACAATGTTGAATGACAATGGTGACAGCTGGTATCCTTGTCTTGTTCCTGATCTTAGTGGAAAACTTTCCCCCACTTAATATGATGTTTGCTGTGGGTTTTTTATATATTCCCTTTATCATGTTAAGGAAGTTCCCTTCTGTTCGTATCCTTTGATCAAGAAATGATGCTGAATTCTGTCAGATGCCTTTTCTGCACCAATCGAGATAATCACATGGTTTTTCCATTTTGATTTTTTGATGTGATGTGTTACATTAATTGATTTTCCTATGTAGATCCACCTTCGAATACCTGGAATAAAACCCATTTAGTCTTGGTGTATAATTCTTTTTATATGCTGCTGGATTCGATTTGCAAGTTGTTGAGGAAATTGCATCCATATTCATTAAGTAGGTGCTTCTGTAATTTTCTTTTCTTGTAGTGTCTTTGTTCAGCTTTGGTATTAGGTGATGTGGGCTTCATAGAATGAGTTAGGTAGCTTTCCCTTCTTTTCAATTTTTTTGAAGATTTTGAGCAGAAATGGTACTAAGTCTTTCTTCAATGCCTGGTAGAATTCTATGATCCAGATGGCCCTGGACTTTTTTGTTTTGAGAGCTTTTTGATGATTGATTTAATTTCCTTACTTGTGATTGTTCTGTTGATGTCTTCTCTTTCCTCTTGAGGCATTCTTGGTTGTTCATGCTTTTCTAGAAAATTGTCCATTTCATCTAAGTTTTCAAGTTTGTTAGCATATAATTGCTCATAGTATCCTCTCATTATCTCATTTATTTCTGCACTATCAATAGTTATGTCCCCCTCTCCCATTTCTGATTTTATTTATTTGCATACTTTTTTTTTTGTCAGCATAGCTAAGGGTCCATCAATTGTATTGATTTTATCAAAGAACCAATTTCTGGCTTTGTTGATTTTCTCTATTATTTTGATGTTCACAATTTCATTTATTTCTGCTCTAATCTTTGTTATTTATTTCCTTCTCTTTGCTTTAGGGTTAGTTTGCTGTTCTTTCTCTTGTTTCTCCTCTTTTTTTTTTCCTTTGCATGGGCAGGCACTGGGAATTGAACCTGGGTCTCCAGCATGGCAGGCAAGAACTCTGCCTACTGAGCCACAGTGGTCTGCCCTATTCCTTTTTTGATATAGGTATTTAGGGCAATAAATTTCCCTCTCTGCACTGCCTTTGCTGCATCTCATAAGTTTTCATAGGTTGTGTTCTCATTTTCATCTGCCTTGGGATATTTACTAATTTCCCTTGTAATTTCCACCTTGACCTACTGATTGTTTAAGACTGTGTTGTTCAGCCTTCGTATATTCATGAATTGTCCAGCCCTCCACCATTGTTGATTTCCAACTTCACTTTATTATGATCCAAGACAGTGTTCTGTATAATTTCAATCTTTTAAAACTTATTGAGACCTGCTTTTTGACCATGTTGTCTATCCTGGAGAATATTCCATAATCATTTGAAAAAAATGTCTATCCTGCTGTTGTGTGGTGGAAAGTTCCATAAATGGCTATTAAGTCTAGTTTATTTACCATATCATTCAAGATATCTATTCCTTTATTGATTCTCTCTCTAGATATTCTATCCATTGATGAGAGAAGTGTATTGAAGTCTCAAACTATTATTGTAGAGGTGTCTACTTCTCCCTTTGGTATTTTCAGTATTTGCAGCATGTGTTTTGGGGCACTCTGATTTGGTACATAAATATTTATGATTTTTTTCTTGATGAATTGTCACTTTTATTAAAATTTAGTGGCCTTCTTTGTCCCTTTTAATTGTTTACATTTTATGTCCAATTTGTCTTGTATTAGTGCAGCTAATAAAAGAGTAAAGCTACTCTTTTTTGGTTGTTTGCATAAAATATTTTTTTTCGATCTTTCATTTTCAAGCAATTTTTGTCCTTGGAGCTAAAGTGAATCTCTTGTAGATAGCATATAAATAGATCCTATTCTTTTTTATCCATTATGGCAATCTATGTCTTTTGTTTGAGGAGTTTAAGCCATTAACATTTAATGTTATTACTGTAATGGCAGTACTTTCTTCAACCCTTTTTTCCTTTAGATTTCATATGCCATATCTTATTTTTCTCTCCTTTTACCCTGACTTATAATACTCATTTCTACATTCTTTTCCAAGCCTCTTTCTCCTGTCTTTTCCTATCTGTTTGTAGCCCTCCCTTTAATATTTCTTTTAGAGCAGGTCTCTTGTTCGTGAACTTTCTTGGTGTCTGTTTATGTGTAAATATTTTAAACTTTCCCTTACTTCTAAAAGACATGTTTGCCAGGTATCAGATTCTTGGTTGACAGGTTTTCTCTTTCAGTATCTTAAAATATATCAAACCACTGCCTTCTCCCCTCCATGGTTTCTGCTGAAAAAAAATACACACATAGTCGTATCATGCTTCCATTGTGTGTAATGGATCACTTTTCTCTTGTTGCTTTCAGAATTCTTTCTTTATCATTGTCATTTGAAAATCTTATTAGTAAGTCTCTAGAAGTAGGTCTATGTGGATCGATCTGTTTGGAGTACATTGCACTTCTTGAACCTGTACTTTTATGTCTTTAATAAGAGTTGGAAAATTTTCAGTGATCATTTCCTCAATTATTCTTTTTGCCTTTTTTCCTTTCTTTCTCTTTCTGGAACATGAATCACCCACAGATTTGTGCGCTACATGTTGTCATTCAATTCCCCGAGATCTTGCTCATATTTTTCCTTTATTTTCCTTATCTAGTCTTTTATTTGTAGGATTTCAGATGCCCTGTCTTGTAGTTCAGTAATTTTTTTTCTGCCTGTTCAAATATGCTGTCATAGTCTCCACTTTTTCAGTTCCATAAATTCTGTCATTTGTTTTTTATGCAAATTTATTGTGATATATGATATATTCATATATCATAATCATCCAAAGTTTCAATCAGTGGTTCACAATATCCTCATATAGCTTTACATTCACCACCACCATCAATTTTGAATGTTTTCATTACTTCAAATAAAAATAAAAAGAACACCCAAAACATCCCATTCCTTCTACGTCCCTTATTATTTATTTACTTTTTTTTGTCTTTTTTCTTACCGATCTGTTCATACACTGGATAAAACAAGTGTCAGTCACAAGGTTTTTACAATCACATGGTCATACCTTAAAAGCTATATAGTTCTACAGTTTTGTTTAGGAATCAAGGGTATTGGATTACAGTTAAACAACTTTAGATATTTCTCTCTAGCTACTCCAATACACCAAAAACTGAAAAAGAATATCTATTCACTGCATAAAAATAACCTCCATAATGACCTCTCAACTCTATTTGAAATCCCTCAGCCACTGAAACTTTATTTTGTTTCATTTCTTTCCCCCTTTTCATTAAGAAGACTTCCTCAATCTGGTGATGCCAAGGCCAGGCTCATGCCCAGGAGTCATGTCCCTTGTTACCAGCAAGGGGAATCATGTCCCTTGCAGGGGGGAAAACAGTGAGTTTACCTCAGGAGTTGGATTAGAGAGAGAGAGGCCATATCTGAGCAACAAAAGAGGTTCTCTGGGAGTGACTTTTAGGCATAATGATAAGTAGTCTTACCTTCACTTTTGTAGGAATAAGTTTCATAAAGGCAAGTCCCAAGAGCAAGGGCCTGACCCCTCAGACTGGCAATCCCAAGTGTTTGTGAGAATATCAGGTCTTCCCCAGGTGGAAAGTTTAATATTTCCAAATTCTACCATACTCCCTCAAGGGGATCTTGCAAATACTTTTTAATTTTCTGCCCAGATTACTCTGGGATGTATCAGGGCGTCACACCCACCTATACAAACCAACAAACTCTCACTTCCTATTTAAGTTTCCATGTAATTATGGTGTTCAAATAAGCTGACCATACAAGTTAGATTAGATAGTGAGCTACTGAAAATATAAATTTCCCACCAAATAAACATTTTTTTCCTTTAGTCTCACACAGAAGCTGAAGTTTCAAAATATAGTCAATATCATCCTCTACCCTTTAGTCTTATTTACCATAATCCTACCCAGATCATCTTCATTCATATCTTTAATTGAAGTCTGATCACTTTTTTCAGTTTTTTAAAACAGTTGCTGTATGAGGTAATGCTGACTTTAGAGTTGCAGAACTCTAGCTCTGTATGTCGGGTGTCAGATAGATACCCAAAGTTTCAGGGATGACCAGGTTATACAAAAGAGATCAGCATTCCAGAATTTAGAAATAACAGTTACAACTCATGAATAGAGGTGACTGTTGTAAGAGTTTACAATCTGGAAACTTTTACAATAGATCTTCACTTGATAACTATATTTTTTAATACAATTTTCAGAGTTTGAATATTATAGTTAGTCCATATGAGGGAGGCATAATATTTTTCTTTTTGTTTCTGACATTTCCTTCAATATATTTTCCTCAATTTCATTCATATAGTTGCATGCTTTACAACTTCTTTCCTTCTTGGAGCTGCTCAATAGTCCATTGTATGTATACACCACAGTTCCCCTTCCATTCCTTAGTTGATGTACCCTTAGACCACCTCCATCCAATGCTGCCATAAACACCAGCGTGCAAATGTCCATTCCTGTCCCAGCTCTTAATTCCTCTAAGTATACACTGAACTACTGGATTGCAGGATCATTCAGCAACCTCTCTTAGCCTCCTCTGGAGTTACCACACTGCCCTCCAGTGGCTGCACCACTCTATTTCCCTACTAACAGACAGTAGGTACAGTGTTCTCTCTTGACATTTTCTCGACCACTTGCATCTCTTTGTTCATTTTTAAACACAATCTATATGAGGGCATTTCCATTTCTTCTGCCAAGAAACCCAAACTGCTCCTCCATATCCCCCCCTTACTGATATTTAGCTTTGGCATATTGCCTTTGTGAAAGCATATTACAATGTTACTGTTAACTATAGACCTTAGTTGGCATCAATTGTACTCCTTTCATATACCATCCCATTTTCAACACCTTGCAATGTTGACATTCATCTGTTCTCCTTCATGCAAAAACATTCTTATATTGTACATTTAATCACCATCATTTTCACTCCATGTGTCACTCACCATACCATCCCAGTCTTTATCGTCTATCTTTCCCTCTGTTATCACACACATCCCCAGCGCTCTTCCCTCAAAAATATCCACACTCAGCTTCATTCAGTGTACTTAAAATATTGTGCTACCATCAGATAGCATTGTGTTATCCATCTCTGGATCTTTACAATCAATCTTGTTAAGCATTCTGTACTCCTTTACCATCAAATCTTCAATCTATACCCTCTTTCTATCTCCTGATAACCAGTGTTCTCAATTTTAACTCTCAAAGTTCTCTCATGAATATTAATTCATATTAGTGAGACCGTACAGTACTTGTCCTTTTGTTTCTGGCTAGTTTCACTAAAGTCCTCAAAATTCATCCACATTGTTACAGGCTTCACGACTTTATTGTCTTACAGAGGTGTACTATTGCATCATATGTATATACCAGTTTTTTAGCCACTTACCGTTGAGGGGCATTTGGGCTGTTACCATCTCTTGGCAATCATGAATAATGCCAGTATAAACATCATTGTGTAAATGCCTGTTTGTGTCTTTCCCTTCAGTTCCTGTGAATATACACCTAGTAATGGAATTGCTGGATTATATGGCAATTCTACACTTTGCTTCCTGAGAAACTACCAAACTGCTTTCCAGAGTGGTTGCACCATTCTACATTCTCACCAACAGTAAATAAGTGTGCCTCTTCATATCCTCCCCAGCACCTATAGTTATTTTTTATAATGACTATTTAGTAAGTGTGAGATATCTCATTGTGGTTTTGATTTGCATTTCTCTAATAGCCAGTGATGTTGAGCATCTTTTCTTTCTTTTTTTTATTGTTTCATTCACTCAACATGTATTTATTGGTGATATATATCAAGCCTTGTGCTGGGTGCTGGGATTATGGAAGCAAACCTGGCCCAGCCATCATGGAGCTTCCAGTCCAAAGGACTCTCACCAAGTACCAGTTAGGGTGGGAAGTGTCAGGAAAGGCATCCAATATTTTAAGAAAGGGGATATAGGAGTTAGAGCCAGAAGGTCTTTAGATAAGGTGAGGGGACAGCATGTGGAAAAATGTAGATGGGGTTGGGAAGCATGATCATTAAGGAACTGATAACAATGGGGAGCTGGGAAGGCCCAAGCAGATTTTTTCTACTGAATATTTTCTGGCTGTTGCACAGAGAATAGGTGTGGAAGGAGAAAGTAGGCTAATAGACCTTGGAGGGGGCTGAAGTTCTGGAATGTCTGGATTGAACTTCAGAGTGATTTAGGCAGCAGTCCACCAGACTTGGTGAAGGAACAGCTAGCATATCTGAGGGCTGGAGAAATTGCATGACCCAGATATGGCAGATTGGGACCATCTCCCCTCAGGATATCTAGGGAGGAAAGAGCTCTTGGCTTTATGGGCCCCTTCCCTCCTCTGGAGAGACAAAGAGAAATTTCAAGAGTGACCATGTGGGAGCTCAGTATCCTGATGTCTCAAATCCAGAGTCCACAGCTTTCCTAGCTACATCCAAGAAGATCTGGGTGGGAAGATCATGGAGGGATTGGGCTTTTGGATGAGCACTGACCCCAGGACAACAGGGACCTGATTCCAACTTCAGGTCTTCAAAATCCTGACTCTCTTAACAGGCAGTCTAGGTTAGCCTCTATGAGCCCAGGAATTCAGCTCCTGCTTGTTTGAGTCTGAGGACTTTGAGGTCCTGTCCTAACACACCCAATCCCTGATTTGGGGGACTCACCTGGGTGGTCTTGTTGATCCCAGCAAGGAACAGCCCCCAAACTCGGTTCTGTACCTCCACATGAGGTTCACAGATGTAGTCCTTTTCATGTGTTTTTGAGACATTTGTCTTTTCTCCTCAGAAAAGTGTCTATGACTTTTGCTCATTTTTTCATTGGGCTGTTTGTCTTTTTGTTAAATTGTAGAACATCTTCATATATTCTGGATACTAAACCCTTATCTGATATGTGGTTTCCAATTATTGTCTCTGATTGCATGCCCTTTAGCTTCCCTGACAAAATCCTTTGATGCACAAAAGTGTTTAGTTTTGAGAAGATCCCATTTATCTATTTCTTTTTTCATTGCTTGTGTTTAGGGTGTAAGGTTTAAGAAACCAACTTCAGTCAAAAGATCTATTATATATTTCCCTAGATTTTCTTCTAAAAGTTTTATTGTCTTTGCTCCAATATTTAGGCCTTTCATCCATTTTGGGTTAGTTTTTTTATGAGGTGCGAGATATGGGTCCTCTTTTCGTCCTTTGGATATGGGTATCTACTTCTCCAAACCATTTACTGAAAAGGCTGCTCTGTCCCTGTTGAGTTACCTTGATGCCCTTATCAAAGATCAATTGTCCATAGATGAAAGGGTCTAATTCTGAACACTGAATTTGACTTCATTGGTCAGTATATTTATGCTTATGACTGTACCATGCTCTTTTGACCATTTTAGCTTTGTGGTATGCTTTAAAATAAGGTGATGTGAGACCTCCCACTTCATTCCTCTTTCTTGAGATATTTTTAGCTATTCAGGTTACATTGTCCTTCTAAATAAATGTGGCTATTGGTTTTTCTTTTTTCTGTAAAGTAATTTTTTTGGGATTCTAATTGACATTGCATTGATTCTATAAATCAATTTGTGTAGAATTGACATCTTATATACATATATATATACAGGCAATATTTATTTAGATTTCTGTTTGTATTTACCAGGCTTTTTTTGGTGCTCACCATCCCTTCTTCACACATGTTCTTTCTATACATGGTGTATAATCAGTGGGCTCATAATATCATCAAAGTTGTGTATTCATCACCATGATAATTTTTTAGACTATGTGCATCACTTCAGAAAAAGAAATAAAAGGAAAAAAGAAAAAATACATACTATACCTTACCCCTCCCTTAAATTGACCACTAGTGTTTCCATCTACCCAATTTATTTTACACTTTGTCCCCTCTATTATTATTTATCTATTTATATCCATATTTTTAACTCATCTGTCCATACCGTGGATATAAGGAGCATAAGACACAAGTTTCTTACAATCACACAGTCAAACTGTAAATGTTCTATCTTTATACAATTGTCTTCAAGAACCTAGGCTACTGGAATGCAGCTCAACCGTTTCTGGTACTTCCCTCTAGCCACTCCAATACACCATAAACTAAAAAGGGATAACTGTATCATGCATAAGAATAACCTCCAGGATAACCTCTCAACTCTATTTGAAATCTCTCAGCCACTGAAACTTTCTTTTGTCTAATTTCTCTCTTCCCCCTTTTGTTCAAGAAGTCTTTCTCAATCTCATGATGCAAGGTCCTGGCTTATCCAAGGTGTTCTGTCCCATGTTGGCAGGGAGATTTACACTCCTGGTAGTCATAACTCATATGGGGGGAAGGCCGTGAATTCATACAGTGAATTGGTTTAGAGAGAGAGGGCACATCTGAGCATTCTCTGGGGATGACTATTAGGCCTAATTTTAAGTAGGCTTACCCTATCCTTTGCAGGAGTATGTTTCACATGGACAAACCCCAAGATCAAGGGTTTGACCTATTGATTTAGTTGCCCCCACTGCTTGTGAGAGTATTAGAAATTCTTCAGATCAGATGAGGAAGTTAAATATTTCCTCCTTTCTTCCCATTCTCTGTATTAGTTAGGGTTCTCTAGAGAAACAGAATCAACAGTGAACACTTGCAAATATAAAATTTATAAAAGTATCTCACATGACCACAGGAATGCAGAGTCCAAAATCCACAGAGCAGACTGTGAAGCCGACGACTCCGATGGAGGGTCTGGATGAACTCCGCAGGAGAGGCTCACCAGCTGAAGCAGGAATGGGGCCTGTCTCCTCTGAGTCCTCCTCAGAAGGCTTCCCGTGATTAGATTTAGCATCACTAATTGTAGAAGACACTCCCCTTTGGCTGATTACAAATGGAATCAGCTGTGGATGCAGCTGAGGTGATCATAACCTAATCCTATGAAATGTCCTCATTGCAACAGACAGGCCAGTACTTGCCCAATCAGATAAACAGCTACCACAACTTGGCCAAGTTGACACATGTTCCTAACCATGACATTCCCCCAAGGGGATTTTGCAAATACTTTTTTAGTCACTGCCCAAATTGCTCTGGGATTTATTGTAGCATCTCAGTAACCTGAACAAACCAACAAAATCTCACTCCTTATTCAGGATTCCATGTACTTACGGTGTTCAACTAAACAGACTGTAAAAGTTAAATTAGGAAATGCACTACCCAAAATATAAATTTTGCACCAAATAAACATCTCTCCCTTTAGTATCACCCAGAAGTTGAGGTTTTAAAATATGGACGATATCATCTTTTACCCAGTCTTTTAGTATACCTTAGTCATATGTAAATCAGCTTCATTCATAAATCTAGTTGAAGTTTGATCCTTTTTTCAACTTTTTAAACACTTCTTGTGTCAGGTACTGCTCACTTTGATAGCTTCAGAGCTTCGATTCTCAATTTCAGGTATCACATAAGTACCCAAAGTTTCTGGGAAAGACCATATTATACACAAACAGCTCAGTTTCTCAGAATGTATAATTAATGTTTACACCTCATGAATATAGGTGACTCCCATAAGAGCTTACAATCTTGGACCCTTTACAATAAGTCCTAACCTGACAACCCATTCTCTCAACTTTAGTTCACCAATTTTCATATTATAGTTAGTCCATATGATTGAGGCATGATAACATTTGTCTTTTTTCCTTGACATTTCATTCAACATACAGCTGTTAAGGTTCATTCACCTAATGAAGTTGCATGCCTCACAGCTTCATTCCTGGCCACTCAGTAGTCCATTGTATGTATACACCATAGTTCCCCTTTTCATTCATCAATCATTGAACCCTTAGACCACCTCCATTCATCGTGGATCAGGAACACTGCTGCTATAAACACCAGTGTGCAAATGTCCATAGAATTGACATCTTAACTATATTTAGTCTTCTAGTCCATGAACATAGTATGTCCTTCCATTTATTTAGGTCTTCTTTGATTTCTTTTAACACTTTCTTCTAGATTTCTGCATATAGGTCTTTTGTGGCCATGTGAAAATTTATTCCTAGATATTTGATTCTTTTGGTAAATGGAATTGTTTTCTTGATTACCTCCTCACATTACTCATTACTAATATATATAGAAACAGTATGGATGTTTTTTATAAGGGGATGGTTTATTACTAAAATATCTGATATCCTTTTCCTTTTGGAGTATTTTGGCCCCATACCAGTTAAAAGATTTGACATTCTGCAAGAGACAGGGGTTATTCTTACTGTTATATATTCCACTCTTTAAAGTTAAAGCTTTCTAGTAACCATTTTTATCCCCAAAAGATTTGATAATTCAGTTACCAAGACATGTTCATTCTCATGAGGATCACTGGTTTATTGAAAAGCTCATAAGCAGAGAAGCCTTTTCTGATTTCTTGATCATGTCAGTCTAGAATACAATGAAACGAGGGTAAATTGTAACCTAAATAGCTTGGACATCCAGAGAGAATATGTTTCAAATATTAAACCTAAGCATCCACTAATTTACTTTAAGGATTCATTTTAGCTGCTGAGATTATAACTGATTTTTTAAAGCTTTTTAATTGTATAATATAACAAGTATACAAAGTAAAAAAAGAAAAGAGCAACAGTTTTCAAAGCATTTTTCAACAAGTAGTTACAGGACAGATCTCAGAGTTTATCATGGGCTACCATACCATCAGATTTTTCCTTCTACCTTCTCCAGAACATTGGAGGCTAGAAGGAATAAATATTTTCTTTTTATCATCACAATTTGAATTTTTTCTTTTTTGTGAAAAATAACATATACAAAAACAATAAATTTGAAAGCACAGCACAATTATTAGTTGTAGAACAGATTTCAGAGTTTGGTTACAATTCCAGAAATTTAGGTTTTTACTTCTAGCTGCTCTGAGATACTGGAGACTAAAAGAAATATCAATATAATGGTTCAGTAATCATACTTATTTGTTAAACCCCACCTTCTCTGTATAACTCCACCATCAAATTTTATCTTTCTATCTCACTCTTTAGGGGCATTGGGCTATGCCCATTCTAACATTTTCATATTGGAAGGGGCTGTTAATAACATGGGGTAGGGAGATGGAACTAACTGATGTTCTGGAGATGCTGGCCCCTCAGAACTTATCTGGTTCAGGAACCCATCTGGGGGCTGTAGGTTTCTGGAAAGTTACCCTAGTGCATGGAACCTTTGTAGAATTTTATATATTGCCCTAGGTGTTCTTTAGGATTGGCTGGAATGGTTTTGGTTAGGGTTTGGCAAGTTATGAAAGGTAGTGATGTCTAACAAGCTTGCATAAAAGTGACCTTCAGAGTAGACTCTTGACTCTATTTCAACTCTCTCAGCCACTGATACCTTATTTGTTACATTTATTTCTACCCTTTTTGTCAGGATGGCATTGTTGATCCCACAGTGCCAAGGCCAGACTCATCTTTAGGAGTCACCTCCCATGCTGCCAGGGAGACTTTCATCCCTGGATGTCACATCCCATGTAGGGAGGAGGGCCATGATTTTGCTTGCAGAGTTGGGTTTATAGAGAGTGAGGCCACATCTGAGCCATAAAAGAGGCCCTCCAGAAGTAGCTCTTAGGCATACCTACAGGTAGGCTAAGCTTCTCCACTACATACATAAGCTTCACAAGAGTAAGCCTCAAGATCAGTGCTTGGCCTATTGATTTGGATGTCCCTACTGTTGACACAGTATCAGGGGCTTCCCCAGTGGTAAAGTTTAATAACTCCATATTTTTTTTCCATCCCTCAAGGGACATTGCCGATACTTCTTGATTATCTGCTTAATATATTCTAGGATGTATCTAGGCATTACAGTAAGTTATTTGGGATGCGCTGATTTGAATTTGTGGACCCCAGAAAAGCATGTCCTTTAATTCTCATTCAGTATTGCAGGGTGTTTTTAAAAAAATTATCCGTGGAGATGTGACCCACTCAATTGTGGGTGGTAGCTTTTGAATAGATGATTTCTATGGAGGTGTGTCTCCACCCATTCAAGATGGGGTTGCTTACTGGGGCCCTTTAAGAGAGAATCATTTTGGAAAGAGCTATAGAGACTGCACAGCCAGAGACCTTTGAACATGAAGAAGGAAAATGCCCCTGGGGGAGCTTCATGAAAGAAGCCAGGAGAGAAAGCTAGCACAGGCTGTCATGTTGTCATGTGCCATTCCAGTTGAGAGAGAAACCCTCTTGAACCAAAGTATCTTTCCCTGGATGGTTTAGATTGGACATTTCCATAGCCCTGCTTTAGTTGGGACATTTTCATGGCCTTAGAACCATGGACTTGCAACGTAATAAATTCACACTCTTAAAAGCCATTCTGTTTCTGTAATATTGCATTATGGCAGCTAGCAAACTAGAACACAGGATTAAAGGACCTCATTCTTATTCTGGGCTCCCTGCATTTCAATTGTTTAACTAAGATGGCTAGACAGGTTGAGTTAGATTATGTGCGACAAAAATTTAGGTTTTAAATTTTCTAAAGTTTTCTAAAATTTTCTAAAGTTTAAAACTTTCTTCCTTTGGTCCCAAAGCATAGGTGAGGTTCTAGAATATAGACAATGTCTTCCTTACCCCTGTGTTCTGGATTATCTTAATCTCAACCTGATCAGCTTCATTCTTACCTCTAAGTACCAGGTTATACACATATAAAACAGCTTCTCAAAATCTTAAAGTAATTACCACTCTGGACTACATAGGACTGCTATAAGACCTTAAAATCTAGGCCCCTGTTTTCTTATAAGCATTTTCTAAATGAGACCATACAATAATTGTCCTTTTCTTTCTGGTTTATTTTCCTCATCCAATATCCCACAGGTTCATCCACAATGTTGCATGCCTCACAACTTCATTCCTTTTTGTACTAGCATAATATTTGATCATATGTATATACCATTGTTCACCAATCTACTTCTGTCAGTGCATCTTTCAGCCACCTGCATTCATTAGGCATCATGTATAATGCCCAAAGTCCACAATTTTAGATAATTTCATTGTTCCCAAAGAAGTATAACCTATAAACACACCCTTACCAAATAGGAAGTCTGAATGTCCCCTTCACTCTTGTCCCACCCCCGTCATTTACCTCTGCTGTTGTTGTGGTACTGCTGATGCTTTTCTGTTAAACATAGCCTATAGCATGCAATAGCAATTTCCCCCCTGTACCCTGAACTTAAACACTCTTTGTATAAGATTCATATATCTGAAGTAGTTTGAGCAAGAACTTATTTATATTTGAAGTGTTAATCAGTGGGACACATGTCGATACAACCCCTTTCAATCATGTTCACCTTCAATATGGTAATATTACTTATGGAACCACTAGTGAGCCACCTTCACTTCTATCTATTCCCTTACATTTGAGTTCAATCTCATTAGATAGTCATTCACCCATCTCCAGCTTCTATGTATCTCTAAGTCCCCTATATTCCATATTATAAACCTCTGATTTTACCTTTACTATGGTCATAAAAGTGGAGTCATACAGTATCTGTCCATTTGTTATTTCACTCAACATTATGTTCTCAAGGTTCATCCACCTTGTCATGTGCTTGAGGATGTCATTTCATCTTACTGCTGCATGATATTTCATCATATGTATATACCACATTTAGTGAATCCACTTGTCCGTTGATGGGCATTTGGATTGTTTCCATCTTTTGGTGATTGTGAATAATGCTGCTATGAACATCGGTGTGCAAGTGTCTGTTTGTGTCACTGCTTTCTGTTATTCCTGGTATATACCAATTAGTGCTATTGCTTGATCATAGGGTAACTTGATATTTAGTTTCCTAAGGAACACCAGACTATCTTCCACAGTGGCTGTACCATTATACATTCCCATCAGCAGTGCAACAGTGTCCCAGTTTCTACACATGCTCTCCAACATTTGTACTTTCCTGTTTGCTTAATAGCAGCTATTCTTATAGGTGTGAGGTGGTATCTCATTGAAGTCTTGATAAGCATTTCCCTAATACCTAATGAAAATGAGCAACTCTTCATGTGCTTTTGAGCCATCTGCATTTGCTCTTCAGAAAAATGCTTATTCATATCTTTAGTCCATGTGCTGGTTTGAAAGGATGTATGCCCCCTAGAAAAGCCATGTTTTAATCAAAATCCCATTTCATAAAAGGTAGAATAATTTCTATTCAATACTGTATGTTTGAAACTGTAATCAGATCATCTCCCTGGATGATATGATTTAGTCAAGAGTGGTTGTTAAACCGGATTAAGTGACGACATGTCTCCACCCATTTGGGTGGGTCTTGATTGGTTTATTGGAGTCCTATAAAAGAGGAAACATTTTGGAGAATGAGAAATTCAGAGAGAGCAGCACCACAAAGCAGAGAGTCCATGAGCCATTGACCTTTGGAGATGAAGAAGGAAAACGCCTCCCGGGGAGCTTCATGAAACCGGAAGCCAGGAAAGAAAGCTAGCAGATGACACCATGCTCGCCATGTGCCCTTCCAGCTGAGAGAAAAGCCCTGACCATGTTCACCATGTGCCTTCTCACTTGAGAGAGAAGTCCTGAACTTCATTGGCCTTCTTGAACCAAGGTATCTTTCCCTGGATGGATGCCTTAGATCAGACATTTCTACAGACTTGTTTTAATTGGGACATTTTCTCGGCCTTAGAACTGTAACTAGCAACTTATTAAATTCCCCTTTTTAAAAGCCATTCCATTTCTGGTATATTGCATTCCAGCAGCTAGCAAACTAGAACAGTCCATTTTATAGTTGGGTTGTTCTTTTACTGTTGAGTTGTCTTATTTCTTTATGCATACAGAATATCAAAACTTTGATGTGTGATTTCCAAGTATTTTCTCCCATTGAGTTGACTGCCTCTTCATCTTTTTGACCAAGTCTTTTGAGGTGCAGAAACATTTGATTTTAAGGAGTTCCCATTTATCTAGTTTTTCTCTTGTTCTTGTTCTTTAGGTGTAAAGTTAAGGAAGCTATCTCCTTTTACTAGGTGTTGAAGATGTTTCCCTACATTTTCTTCGAGAAGCTTTATGGTACTGGTTCTTAAATTTAGGTGTTTGATCCACTTTGAGTTAATTTTTGTATAGGGTGTAAGGTAATGGTCCTCTTTCATTCTTTGGCTGCTGATATCCAGTTCTCTTATGCCTATTTATTGAAAAGTCTATTTTGTCCCAGTTCAGTGGATTTGTGAACCTTGTCAAATTTTCACTCTTGAATTTATTCAGTTGGTAAATACTTCTATCTTTGCACCAGTACCATGCTGTTTTTTTATGTTATAAAAAATGCTACATTTGTTAATGTTATGTAGCACATTAACAAATCAAAAGGAAAAAAATCACATGATCATCTCGATTGATGCTGAAAAAGCATTTGACAAAATTCAACATCCTTTTCTGATAAAAGCACTTCAAAAGATAGGAATCAAAGGTAACTTTCTCAATATGATAAACAGCATAGCTAGCATCATACTCAATGGTGAGAGACTGAAAGCTTTCCCCCTAAGATGAGGAATGAGACAAGGATGCCCTCTGTCACCACTATTATTCAACATTGAACTAGAAGGTCTAGTTCACCGCTGTAGCAACTAGAACTAGAAGAACATATAACATTTGTTATAACATTAACAAATAAGTATTTTTATAACATAAAAAAAACAGCATGGTACTGGTGCAAAGATAGAAGTATTTGCCAACTGATAAAGTCAAGAGTGAAAGTTTGACAAGCTTCACAAATCCACTGAACTGGGACAAAACAGACTTTTCAATAAAAAGGCATAAGAGAACTGGATATCAGCAGCCAAATGCTGCAGTTGACCACTGTAGCATTATAATAAGCTTTAAAATCAGGAGTGTTACCTCCCCCTCACTTTGTTCATCTTTTAGGATGCTTTTACCTATTCAGGGTATATTTCCCTTCCAGATGAACAAGCTTTTCCAAGTTTTTAAAATAGTTGTTGGAATTTTGATTGGGACTGCATTCAACCTGTATTCAATTTGGGTAAAATTGATATTTTAACTATATTTAACCTTCCTATCCAAGAACAGGGAACATCTTTCCCCTATTTAGATTTTGTTTGATTTCTTTTAGCAATGTTATGTAGTTTTTTGTGTACAAGTCCTTTATGTTCCTATTTAAGTTCATTCCTAGGTACTTCATTCTTTTAGTTGTTATTGTGCATGGAGGTTTTTCACTAACTGATTCCTCAGTTAGGTCATTGCTTGTGTATAGAAACACTATTGACTTTTGCACATTAATTTTATATCCCACCACCCCCCTGAATCGGTTTTCATTAGGTTAAGTTAATTTGTTGTAAATTTCTCAGGATTTTTCAAGTATAGTATCTTGTCATCTGTAAATAATGAAAGTTTTATTTCATCCTTTCCAGTGTGGATGGCTTTTGTTTCTTTTTCCTGTCTGGTTGCTTTAGATAGACCTTTTAGTTCAATGTTGAATAATAGTGGTGACAGAGGGCATCCTTGTCTCATTCCTCATCTTAGGGGGAAAGCTTTCAGTCTCTCTCCATTGAGTATGATACTGGCTATCAGTTTTTCATATATGCTGTTTATCATATTGAGAAAGTTACCTTTGATTCCTACCTTTTGAAGTGCTTTTATCAGAAAAGGATGTTGAATTTTGTCAAATGCTTTCTCAGCATCAATTGAGAAGATCATGCGATTTTTTCTTTTTGATTTGTTAATGTGCTGTATAACATTAATTGATTTTTTGTGTGTGCTGAACCATCCTTGCATTCCTGGTATAAACCCCATTTAGTCATTATGTATGATTCTTTTAAAGTGTTGTTGGATTCAATTTGCTAATATTTTATTGAGAATTTTTGCATCTATGTTCATTAGGAAGATTGGACTGTAGTTTTCTTTTCTTATAGCATCTTTACCCAGTTTTGGTATTAAAATGATATTAGCTTCATAAAATGAATTAGGTTCCTTTTTCCTTGATCTTTTTGAAAAAGTTGGAGCAGGATTGGTGTTAGTTCTTTTTGGAGTGTTTGATAAAATTCCCCTGTGAAGCCATCTGGTCCTGTTCTTTTCTTTGTAGGAAGAGTTTTGATGACTGATTGAATTTTTTTTACTTATGCTTGGCTTTTGAGATCTTCTATTTCTTCCTGAATCAGTGTAGCTTGTTTGTGTATTTCCAAGAATTTGTCAATTTCATCTAAGTTGTCTAGATTGTTGGCAGATGGTTGTAATTTTTTTCATTTCTTCAGGGTCTGGTGCATGGTAATGCACCCTTTCTCATTTCTGATTCTATTTACTTGCATCCTCTCTCTTTTTTTCTTTGTCAGTCTTGCTAGCACCCACCAATTTTATTACTGCCAGTATTTAGTACTGGCAGAACTCCCTTTAGTACTTCCTGTAGGGTTGGTCTTCTATTGACAAATTCTTTCAGGATTTGTTTGTGTGTGAAAATTTTTCTCTCTCCCTCAGTTTTGAAGAGCAATTTGGCTGTGTACCAAATCTTTGCTGGAAGTCTTTCTCTTTCAGGATATTAAATATATCATGCCACTGCCTTCTTTCCTCCATAATCTGAACTCAGTCTTATGTGGTTACCCTTGCATGTAATAGATTGCTTTTCTCTTGCTGCTTTCAGGATTTTCTGCTTCTCTTTGACATTTGACAGACTGATTAGTATATGTCCTGGGGAAGGTCTATTTGGATTTATTCTAATTGGAATTCATTGAGTTTCTTTGATTTGCACATTTATGCCCTTTATAAGAATTGGGACATTTTCCGCCTTTTATCCTCAACCAATCTTACTAAGCCCTTTACTCTTTTCTTCTCCTTCTGGGACACCAATGATTCTTATATTTGTGTGCTTTGTTTTGTGCATCATTTCCCTAAGATTCAATTCAAATTACCCCCCCCTTTTTAAAAAAAAATTTTACCATTTGCTGTTTTGAGTGTTTGAAATCAGCAGTCCTGTCCTCTCGTTCACTTATTCTTTCTTCTTCTTCTTCAAATCTGTTGTTTTGTGTCTCGAGTATATTTTTTATTTGGTCTGTGGCATCTTTAATCCCTGTGATATCTGCTATTTGTCTATGCAGTCTTTCAAATTCCTGTTTACACTCTTCTAGTGTCTTCTTGATCTCCTTTATCCCATTAGACATCTCATTGATTTTATTTAGTAGAGTTATATGAACCTCTTTGATTACTTGTTCTAAAGTCTGTGCCTTCTCTGGTATTTTAATTTGGTTATTAGGCTGGGTATATCTGTCTGCATATATGCTTAACTTAGCTGTGGTAGCTTTGCTATAATTTTTTTTTTTTTTTGGATTTTTGACATATAGTATCCTGTCATCTGTCAACAGTAAAGTTTTACTTTTTCCTTTCCAACTTGGATGACTTTTATTTCTTTTTTTGTGTGTAATTACTCTAGCTAGAACTCTTCCAGCACAATGTTGAATAACAGTGGTGACAGAGGGCATCCTTTTCTTTTTCTTGATCTTTGTGGGAAAGCTTTCCCTCTTTCCCCATTGAGTATGTTAGCTGTGGGTTTTTCATATATTCCCTTTATCTTGTTGAGGAAAGTCCCTTCTATTGTTATCTTTTTGAAGTGCTTTCATTAAGAAAGGATGTTGAATTTTGTCAAATGTCTTTTATGCACTCATCGAGATAATCATGTGGTTTTGCCAATTTGATTTATTGATGCAGTTTAATACATTAACTGATTTGATTTATTGATATTGTGTATTACATTAATTGACTTTCTTGTGTTGAAACTGCCTTGCATACCTGGAATAAATACCAGTTTGTCATGGTACATAATTCTTTTAATGTGCTTCTAGGTTCAATCTGCAAATATTTTGTTGAGGATTTTTGCATCCATGTTCACTAAACATATTGGTCTGTAATTTCCTTTTCTTGTAATATCTGTCTGGCTTGGTATTAAGGTGATGTTGGCCTCACCTTATTTATGTAGCTAATTTAGGTAGCTTTCTCACCTCTTCAGCTGTTTTGAAGATTTTGTGCAGAATTGTTATAAATTCTTTCTTGAATGCTTGGTAGAATTCACATGTGAAGCCATCTGGTCCTGGACCTTTCTTTTTTTGGAGCTTCTTGATGACTGATTCAATCTCTACCTGTGATTGATTTGTTGAGGTTGCCTATTTCTTCTTGAGTCTGTGTTGGTTGTTCTTGCTTTTCTAGGAAGTTGCCCATTTCATCTAACTTGTCTAGATTATTAGCATATAGATTCTCATAGTATCCTCTCATTATCTCCCTTGTGTTTATGGGGTCATAAGTTATGTCCCGTCTCTCATTTATTTTTTGTTTGTATGCTCTTTTTCCATCAGCCAGGCTAAGGAGCCATCAATTTTGTTGATATTCTCAAAAAGCCTTGATCTCTATTGTTTTCATGTTCTCAATTTCATTTATTTCTGCCCAAAACTTTGTTATTTCTTTCCTTCTGTTTGCATTGGGGTTAGTTTGCTGTTCTATCTCTAATTCCCTGAGGTGAACAGTTAATTCTTTGATTTTTGCTCTTTTTAAAATATAGGCATTTAAGGTAATAAATTTATCTCTCAGTCCTGCCTTTGCTGCATCTTATAAGTTCTGATATGTTGTGTTTTCATATTTATGTGCCTTGAGATATTTACTGATTTTTCTTGCAATTTCTTCCTTGACCCACTGGTTGTTTTTTTTTTTTTTTTCCTTTTTTTTTATTAATTAAAAAAAGAATTAACAAAACAATTAGAAATCCTTCCAATCTACATGTACAATCAGTAATTCTTAATAACATCACATAGTTGCATATTCATCATTTCTTAGTACCTTTGCATCGATTTAGAAAAAGAAATAAAAAGACAACAGAATAAGAATTAAAACAATAATAGAAAGAAAAAAAAAACAAAACAAAAACAAAAAACCTATACCTCACATGCAGCTTCATTCAGTGTTTTAACATAATTGCATTACAATTGGGTAGTATTGTGCTGTCCATTTCTGAGTTTTTATATCCAGTCCCGTTGTACAGTCTGTATCCCTTCAGCTCCAATTATCCCTTCTCTTTTTTTTTTTTAATTAACGGAAAAAAAGAAATTAACCCAACATTTAGAGATCATACCATTCTACATATGCAATCATTAATTCTTAACATCATCACATAGATGCATGATCATCATTTCTTAGTACATATGCATTGGTTTAGAAGAACTAGCAACATAACTGAAAAAGATATAGAATGTTAATATAGAGAAAAAAATAAAAGTAATAATAGTAAAATCACAACAAAACAAAACAAAACAAAACAAAACAAAACAAAAACCTATAGCTCAGATGCAGCTTCATTCAGTGTTTTAACATGATTACTTTACAATTAGGTATTATTGTGCTGTCCATTTTTGAGTTTTTGTATCTAGTCCTGTTGCACAGTCTGTATCCCTTCAGCTCCAATTACCCATTATCTTACCCTGTTTCTAACTCCTGCTGGACTCTGTTACCAATGACATATTCCAAGTTTATTCTCGAATGTCCGTTCACATCAGTGGGACCATACAGTATTTGTCCTTTAGTTTTTGGCTGGACTCACTCAGCATAATGTTCTCTAGGTCCATCCATGTTATTACATGGTTCATAAGTTTATCTTGTCTTAAAGCTGCATAATATTCCATCGTATGTATATACCACAGTTTGTTTAGCCATTCTTCTGTTGATGGACATTTTGGCTGTTTCCATCTCTTTGCAATTGTAAATAACGCTGCTATAAACATTGGTGTGCAAATATCCGTTTGTGTCTTTGCCCTTAAGTCCTTTGAGTAGATACCTAGCAATGGTATTGCTGGGTCGTATGGCAATTCTATATTCAGCTTTTTGAGGAACCGCCAAACTGCCTTCCACAGTGGTTGCACCCTTTGACATTCCCACCAACAGTGGATAAGTGTGCCTCTTTCTCCGCATCCTCTCCAGCACTTGTCATTTTCTGTTTTGTTGATAATGGCCATTCTGGTGGGTGTGAGATGATATCTCATTGTGGTTTTGATTTGCATTTCTCTAATGGCCAGGGACATTGAGCATCTCTTCATGTGCCTTTTGGCCATTTGTATTTCCTCTTCTGATAGGTGTCTGTTCAAGTCTTTTTCCCATTTTGTAATTGGGTTGGCTGTCTTTTTGTTGTTGAGTTGAACAATCTCTTTATAAATTCTGGATACTAGACCTTTATCTGATATATCATTTCCAAATATTGTCTCCCATTGTGTAGGCTGTCTTTCTACTTTCTTGATGAAGTTCTTTGATGCACAAAAGTGTTTAATTTTGAGGAGTTCCCATTTGTTTATTTCCTTCTTCAGTGCTCTTGCTTTAGGTTTAAGGTCCATAAAACCACCTCCAGTTGTAAGATCCATAAGATATCTCCCAACATTTTCCTCTAACTGTTTTATGGTCTTAGACCTAATGTTTAGATCTTTGATCCATTTTGAGTTAACTTTTGTATAGGGTGTGAGAGATGGGTCTTCTTTCATTCTTTTGCATATGGATATCCAGTTCTCTAGGCACCATTTATTGAAGAGACTGCTCTGTCCCAGGTGAGCTGGCTTGACTGCCTTATCAAAGATCAAATGTCCATAGATGAGAGGGTCTATATCTGAGCACTCTATTTGATTCCATTGGTCGATATATCTATCTTTATGCCAATACCATGCTGTTTTGACCACTGTGGCTTCATAATATGCCTTAAAGTCAGGCAGTGTGAGACCTCCAGCTTCGTTTTTTTTCCTCAAGATGTTTTTAGCAATTCGGGGCACCCTGCCCTTCCAGATAAATTTGCTTATTGGTTTTTCTATTTCTGAAAAATAAGTTGTTGGGATTTTGATTGGTATTGCATTGAATCTGTAAATCAATTTAGGTAGGATTGACATCTTAACTATATTTAGTCTTCCAATCCATGAACACGGTATGCCCTTCCATCTATTTAGGTCTTCTGTGGTTTCTTTTAGCAGTTTTTTGTAGTTTTCTTTATATAGGATTTTTGTCTCTTTAGTTAAATTTATTCCTAGGTATTTTATTCTTTTAGTTGCAATTGTAAATGGGATTCGTTTCTTGATTTCCCCCTCAGCTTGTTCATTACTAGTGTATAGAAATGCTACAGATTTTTGAATGTTGATCTTGTAACCTGCTACTTTGCTGTACTCATTTATTAGCTCTAGTAGTTTTGTTGTGGATTTTTCCGGGTTTTCGACGTATAGTATCATATCGTCTGCAAACAGTGATAGTTTTACTTCTTCCTTTCCAATTTTGATGCCTTGTATTTCTTTTTCTTGTCTAATTGCTCTGGCTAGAACCTCCAACACAATGTTGAATAATAGTGGTGATAGTGGACATCCTTGTCTTGTTCCTGATCTTAGGGGGAAAGTTTTCAATTTTTCCCCATTGAGGATGATATTAGCTGTGGGTTTTTCATATATTCCCTCTATCATTTTAAGGAAGTTCTCTTGTATTCCTATCTTTTGAAGTGTTTTCAACAGGAAAGGATGTTGAATCTTGTTCGAATGCCTTCTCTGCATCAATTGAGATGATCATGTGATTTTTCTGCTTTGATTTGTTGATATGGTGTATTACATTAATTGATTTTCTTATGTTGAACCATCCTTGCATACCTGGGATGAATCCTACTTGGTCATGATGTATAATTCTTTTAATGTGTTGTTGGATACAATTTGCTAGAATTTTATTGAGGATTTTTGCATCTGTATTCATTAGAGAGATTGGTCTGTAGTTTTCTTTTTTTGTAATATCTTTGCCTGGTTTTGGTATGAGGGTGATGTTGGCTTCATAGAATGAATTAGGCAGTTTTCCCTCCACTTCGATTTTTTTGAAGAGTTTGAGGAGAATTGGTACTAATTCTTTCTGGAACGTCGTAGAATTCACATGTGAAGCCATCTGGTCCTGGACTTTTCTTTTTAGGAAGATTTTGAATGACTAATTCAATTTCTTTACTTGTGATTGGTTTGTTGAGGTCATCTATGTCTTCTTGAGTCAAAGTTGGTTGTTCATGTCTTTCCAGGAACCCGTCCATTTCCTCTAAATTGTTGTATTTATTAGCGTAAAGTTGTTCATAGTATCCTGTTATTACCTCCTTTATTTCTGTGAGGTCAGTAGTTATGTCTCCTCTTCCATTTCTGATCTTATTTATTTGCATCCTCTCTCTTCTTCTTTTTGTCAATCTTGATAGGGGCCCATCAATCTTATTGATTTTCTCATAGAACCAACTTCTGGTCTTATTGATTTTCTCTACTGTTTTCATATTTTCAATTTCTTTTATTTCTGCTCTGATCTTTGTTATTTCTTTCCTTTTGTTTGCTTTGGGATTAGTTTGCTGTTCTTTCTCCAGTTCTTCCAATTGAACAGTTAATTCCTGCATTTTTGCCTTTTCTTCTTTTCTGATATAGGCATTGAGGGCAATAAATTTCCCTCTTAGCACTGCCTTTGCTGCATCCCATAAGTTTTGATATGTTGTGTTTTCATTTTCATTTGCCTCGAGGTATTTACTAATTTCTCTTGCAATTTCTTCTTTGACCCAATCGTTGTTTAAGAGTGTGTTGTTGAGCCTCCAGGTATTTGTGAGTTTTCTGGCATTCCGCCTATTATTGATTTCCAACTTCATTCCTTTATGATCCGAGAAAGTGCTGTGTATGATTTCAATCTTTTTAAATTTGTTAAGACTTGCTTTGTGACCCAGCATATGGTCTATCTTTGAGAATGATCCATGAGCACTTGAGAAAAAGGTGTATCCTGCTGTTGTGGGATGTAATGTCCTATAAATGTCTGTTAAGTCTAGCTCCTTTATAGTAATATTCAGATTCTCTATTTCTTTATTGATCCTCTGTCTAGATGTTCTGTCCATTGATGAGAGTGGGGAATTGAAGTCTCCAACTATTATGGTATTTGTGTCTATTTCCCTTTTCAGTGTTTGCAGTGTATTCCTCACGTATTTTGGGGCATTCTGGTTCGGTGCATAAATATTTATGATTGTTATGTCTTCTTGTTTAATTGTTCCTTTTATTAGAATATAGTGTCCTTCTTTGTCTCTTTTAACTGTTTTACATTTGAAGTCTAACTTGTTGGATATTAGTATAGCCACTCCTGCTATTTTCTGGTTGTTATTTGCATGAAATATCTTTTCCCAACCTTTCACTTTCAACCTATGTTTATCTTTGGATCTAAGATGTGTTTCCTGTAGACAGCATATAGAAGGATCCTGTTTTTTAATCCATTCTGCCAATCTATGTCTTTTGATTGGGGAATTCAGTCCATTAACATTTAGTGTTATTACTGTTTGGATAATATTTTCCTCTGCCATTTTGCCTTTTGTATTATATATATCATATCCGACTTTCCTTCTTTCTACACTCTTCTCCATACCTCTCTCTTCTGTCTTTTCGGTTCTAACTCTAGTGCTCCCTTTAGTATTTCTTGCAGAGCTGGTCTCTTGGTCACAAATTCTCTCAGTGACTTTTTGTCTGAGAATGTTTTAATTTCTCCCTCATTTTTGAAGGACAATTTTGCTGGATATAGGAGTCTTGGTTGGCAGTTTTTCTCTTTTAGTAATTTAAATATATTATCCCACTGTCTTCTAGCCTCCATGGTTTCTGCTGAGAAATCTACACATAGTCTTACTGGGTTTCCCTTGTATGTGATGGATTGTTTTTCTCTTGCTGCTTTCAAGATCCTCTCTTTCTCTTTGACCTCTGACATTCTAACTAGTAAGTGTCTTGGAGAACGCCTATTTGGGTCTAATCTCTTTGGGGTACACTGCACTTCTTGGATCTGTAATTTTAGGTCTTTCATAAGAGTTGGGAAATTTTCAGTGAAAATTTCTTCCATTAGTTTTTCTCCTCCTTTTCCCTTCTCTTCTCCTTCTGGGACACCCACAACATGTATATTTGTGCGGTTCATATTGTCCTTGAGTTCCCTGATACCCTGTTCAAATTTTTCCATTCTTTTCCCGATAGTTTCTGTTTGTTTTTGGAATTCAGATGTTCCATCCTCCAAATCACTAATTCTATCTTCTGTCTCTTTGAATCTATCATTGTAGGTATCCATTGTTTTTTCTATCTTTTCTACTTTGTCCTTCACTTCCATAAGTTCTGCGATTTGTTTTTTCAGTTTTTCTATTTCTTCTTTATGTTCAGCCCATGTCTTCTTCATGTCCTCCCTCAATTTATCGATTTCGTTTTTGAAGAGGTTTTCCATTTCTGTTCGTATATTTAGCATTAGTTGTCTCAGCTCCTGTATCTCATTTGAACTATTGGTTTGTTCCTTTCACTGGGCCATATTTTCAATTATTTGAGCGTGATCCGTTATCTTCTGTTGGCGTCTGCGCATTTAGACAGATTTCCCTGGGTATTGGATCCAAAAGTTTGGAAGATTTTCCTGTGAAATCTCTGGGTTCTGTTTTTCTTATCCTGCCCAGTAGGTGGCGCTCGTGGCACACGTTTGTCTGCGGGTCCCACCAGTAAAAGGTGCTGTGGGACCTTAAACTTTGGAAAACTCTCGCCGTTCAGGGGGTTCGCTAGCCGAAGCGGCTTGAGCCGGCCCGGGGTCCAAATGCAGGGAGGGTTGCTGGTCGCCGCAGCCCGGGAAAGAGCCCATCCGAATTTCCTAGTCGGCCCGGGGCGACAAGCGTGGCGGGAGGGTGCCAGCGGCAGCAGCCCACCCGGGAGAGTGCACGTTCCCCGGGAGTCACGGGTTTGGAAGGGGCCTCCCCCACCCGTCACCGTTCTCCGCGGCCTGGGGGTTTCCGATCCAATTCTCTCAGTTGGTCCGGGGGGCTGCGCGTGGTGTGGGCGCCAGCCGCCTTGGTTTCAGGGGACCACCTCTCCAATTCTCCCAGCCGGCCCGGGAAGGGGGAAGGGAGTAACTCCGGCCACTTCCCGCCCCGCCCGGTGAGGCCCGCGTGCCTCGGCGATCTCACCCAAGCTGCTTCTCTCAGCCAGCCAGCCGTTCCAGGATGGGGTACGCTGTCTTTTTTATCTCTGTTGTGGCTTTGGGCGCTTTCTGTATCGTTTCTACTCCCCTAGTAGCTGTCCTGGAGAAGAAACTAAGATCCGCGCGTCTTACTAAGCCGCCATCTTCCAGGAAGTCCCTCCCACTGGTTGTTTAAGAGTGTGTTATGTAGCTTCCATATATTTGTGAATTTTCCAATCTTCTGCCTGTTATTGATTTCCAAGTTCATTCCATTATGATCTGAGAGAGTGTTTTGCTTAATTTCAGTCTTTTAAAATGTATTGAGAGTTGCTTGTGACTCAATATGTGGTCTATCCTGGAGAATAACCCATGGGCACTTGAGAAAAATGTTTATCTTGCTGTTGTGGAGTATAATGTTCTATAAACATCTTTTAAGTCTTTATTTTTTCAAATTGTTCAATATGTATGTTTCCTTGTTTATGCTCTGTCTAGATGTTCTCTCCATTAATGCAGCAGTGTATTGAAGTCTACAACTATTATTTTAGAAGTGTCTACTTCTCCCTTCAGTGATGTCTGTGTGTGCCTCATGTATTTTGGGGCACTCTGGCTTGAGCATAAATATTTATGATTGTTATGTTTTCATGATTAATTGTTACTTTTATTAATTCATAGTGTTTTTTTGTCTCATTTAATTGTATTACATTTGAAGTCTAATTTGTCTTATATTAATATAGCTACCCCCACTTTTTTTTGTTGTTGTTTGTGTGAAACATATTTTTCCAACCTTTCCATGTCAATCAAGTTTTACTCTTGGGTCTAAAGTGAGTCTCTTATAGACAGCATATCGATGGGTTCTGTTTTTCAATCCATTCTGTCAGTCTATGTCTTTTGATTGGGGAGTTTAATCCAATAACATTAAATGTTATTACTGTAAAGTCAGTCACTAATTTCTCCTACCATGTTTTCTTTAGGATTTGATGTGTCATATCTTCTTTTTTTTTCTCTTTTGACCCTTACAATTTTACAATCTTCTCCAGAGCTCTCTTTCTTGGTTTTTCCTATCTGCCTGTAGCACTCCCTTTAGTGTCTCTTGTAGAACAGATCTCTTATTCACGAACTCAGTGACTGTTTGAAAATATTTTCAATTCTCCCTCATTTTTGAAGGACAGATTTTCTGGGTATAGAGTTTTTGTTGGCAGTTTTTCTCTTTCAATATGTGAAATATATCATACCACTGCCTTCTCATCTCCATGGTTTGTGCTGTGATATCTGTACATAATCTTATTGAGCTTCCCTTGTATGTAATGGATCACTTTTTTTCTTGCTGCTTTCAAAATTCTCTCTTTGTCTTTTGTGTTTGACAGTATGATTAGTAAGTGTCTTGGAGTAGGTCTGTTTGGATCTATTATGTTTGGGGTATGCTGTGCTTCTTAGATCTGTAATTTTATGTCTTTCATAAGAGATGGAAATTTTTGGTGATTATTTCCTTCATTATTCTTTCTGCCCCTTTTCCCTTCTCATCTTCTTCTGGGACACCCATAACATGTATATTCATGCACTTCATGTTCTCATTCAATTATTTGACTCATATTTTCCCATTCTTTTACCTGTCCTTTTGTGTGTAGGATTTCAGATGTCCTGTCCTCTGGTTCACTAATTCTTTCTTCTGATTCTTCAAATCTGCTGTTGTAAGTCTCCATTGTGTTTTTCTTCTCTTCTACTGTGCTTTTCATCCCCCCAATTCTGCTATTTGTCTTTTCAAACTTTCAAGTTTTGCTTTACAGTCACCCAATGTCTTCTTTATATTTTTCATATCTTTTGCCATGTGTTCCCTCAACTCATTAATTTGATTTTTGCATTGATTTCACATGTTTGTTTGAACATTAATTAGTTATTTCAACTCCTGTCTCTCATTTGAAGTGTTCATTTGTTCCTTTGACTGGGCATATCTTCATTTTTCCTAGTATGGCTTGTACATTTTTGCTGTCGTTTCGGCACCTGATTTCCTTGATTAGCTTATTCCTGAGTTAATTTTCACACTTTTACCTCGGGTTTTCTTATTGGTTGTCTTTGTTCTCTATCTGTTTTTGGGCATTCAGTTAAACTTATTCTAGACATTTAGCATAGTTTCTATTTTACTGTTCAGAATTTTTTTTTGCTCTTGTTTCTCTGGCTCTTGGCTTGCCTAAATGGAATCTTTTTTTTTTCAAGGATGTTCTCCCTGGATATGCTAGACCCCAATCAGATTTTTCCAAGACAAGATAGGCCCCGGTCTCAAGAGGAGGGTGTAATCACTATCAAGTTTCTCTGGGATGAGGTCCAGCATGTTGTCAGATATTTCTGTGAAGCTTTTAGTCTCTATATTTTTCCTATCCTTCCCCATATGTAGTGTTTGTCCTATACAGTTCTGTGCTGTGTTTTCAACCCTTCTATCCGTTCCAGACAGGTGTATGATGTGTGTCCAGTCATGGATATCTCCCAAAGCATTGCTTCAGATAGTCCCTGGCTGCTCTAGAGGGCTAACTAAAATCCGTACCTCCCTATGCTGCCATCTTGCTTCTCTTACCATTTGTTTTTGCAAACTTTAAAGTTCTTTTTTATGTTCACCCAGTGTCTTCTTTATATTCTTCATCTTCTTTGTCACATTTTCCTTCAACTCACTGAATTGATTTAGAAGATTTGTTTGAACATCTTTAGTTGTTTCCACTCCTGTTTCTCATATGAAGTTGAAGTTTTTTACTTTGGCTGGGCCATATCTTCATATTCCCTCGTGTGAATCATGATTTTTTGTTAGTGTCTAGGCATCTGATTTTCTTAATTAGTCTATTCTGGAGGTCATTTTCTTTGTTTTGCCTAGGTTTTTTCTTATTGGTTGGCTTTGTTCTCTGTCTTTGACATAAAGTTAAACTTATTCTAGGCCTCTTGCATAGCTTCTATTGAACTGAACAGAATTTTTCAACTCTTACAATTCTTGCTTTGCCTATATTGACATTTTTGAGATTGTCCCTTTTGTGCATGCATTTTGTCACTCCCAGGAATAATCTCCCTCTTCCTTCTTCTTCCTCAGCATCTGTTGATCTGCTGTTTGTTTTGTTTTGTTGCCTCTATATATTTTTAACACTTCTTTCATTACCTCTAGCAACTTTTACTTAGGGGTCTGGCTCTGAGAGGAAGGTCTACCCAAATAAGATCGACCCCTGTCAGATTTTCCCAGACAAGACAGGCCCAGGAGTCATGAAAGTGGTGTAATCAGTATTAAAGGTTCCTTGGGGATGAGACCCAGCAAGGTGCCATTCTTTCTTGTGAAGCCTCTTAATTCTGTGCTTTTCCTGTCCGACCCAGCAGATTGCACTTCTCAGTCTCTTGCTCCCCACTTGCTTACAATGATACTGTGCCTTAATTCTTCATAGATCCTGCCCCTGCCAGGGACATGGTTGAGACTGAACCTAAGGTTGAAGGTGGGCTTAAACTGTTTCTGTTTTCCAGCCCTAGGGTCTGAGTTCTCTAAATAATGGTTGCCACCTGTGCTGGACCCCCTCTCTTTTTTTGTAAGTGGCTAAGGGAGAGGAACCATTCTTTAGCCCCCTGTTCCCTGCAATCTGGAAATTTTACAGTACACTCAAGCAGCCCCACGATCCCTCCTGCTGGAGCATATTTGAGTTAGGCTAGTCTCCACTAGATTGAAACTGTTGCTGATATCTCAGCCCCTGGTATCTAAATTCTCTGACTGAGAGCCACCACTTGTACTGGATCCTACTCCTCTTTTCTTGGAGAAGATGCATCCTTTAGGGAACTATCTTCTTCACTGGATTAGTTATTTTGTTTCTCAATCATTCCTTAACTCAACCCTTGCCTGGGGCAGAGCTGAAAACTGAGAATGCCTGTTGCTTTCTTTGGTGGTCTGCTTAAAAATGGAGGGAAGGAAAGAGGGAAGGAAGTAAGGAAAAAAATCTGTTCTCAGAGTTGATCCCAGCCTTCCATGTTCACCAATCATGAGCTGGAGTTGGTATCCAGCTCTCTGTGCCCCTTTTCTTGGGTCACAGCCTTTTTTTCAGTATTCTGAGCTCAGCCAACTCCAAAAGCAATAGTAACACTATTCACAATAGACAAAAGATAGAAGCAACCCAAGTGTCCATCAACAGAGGAATGATAAACAAAATGTACACTACCCATACACCAGAATATCTTTTTACAAAATAAAGGAATGGACTGCTGATAGTACAACATAGATGAACCTTGAAAACATTATGCTAAGTGAAATGAGTTGCACATAAAAAAACAATTGTTCTATGCATCTAGATATGAAATGTGTAGAATAGGCAAACTCATAGAAACAAAAGCAGATTAGAGGTTATTAAGGGTTAAGGAAGGTGACAATGAGAATTATTGCTAATGCGTTCAGACTTTCTGTTTGAGGTGATGAAAAATTTTGGAAATAGATGTTGGTGATGGTGGTCTATCATTGTAAATGTAATTGATGCCACTGAATTGCATATTTTAAGAATGGTTAAAATGGCAAATTCTACATGATATATATGGTACACAATAAACAACAGCAACAAAACCTCACAATTCTTTCTGAGCATCAGCATGGCATAACAACATTCAAAATGAAGGTCCCAATCCACAGGCTGAAACACGTTTTAACTCTTGGCATTCCAACAAGGTGAGTCAATCACAATCAGACTTCATAATAGCCCTCTACACTTTGTATTATGACTGTTGGATGAGTGAGCCATGTGGATAGAATCCTGACATATTTATCTCCATGTCTCCAGGACTTTGTTTCATGCATATTGCATAGTTGGTGTTGGATAAATCCCTTTGCGTATCAAGTGACACTTAATGTTCTAAAATAACACACTTTGCTATTAAGAGACTTTATCCCCAACTATATCACCTTTAAGGATTTGGGTATGTGCAAGAGGAGTCAGTTAAAAACTAGAAAGCTAAAGGTGGATTAAGCCTAATAATTTCAACAGGAAATTATTGGTTATTGAAGAATTCACACACCTTCTCCAACAAAGAAGGGAACAAGCAACAGATCAATGCAAATTCAAATTTAAAATAGCAATGTGTAATTTCTGCAGATGTATTTTCACCATCATTCCCCTGACATATTCAGTGTTGAATGCTTTGGATAGGTTGTGCCAGGGTATCCATATCTAGGGCAAATAACATGGGGAAAGAGTCACCAGTTATATTATGTTCTTGATGTATTGCCTTTGAAGGTCCTCAAAATAATTCCTATCTATAGAATAGAAAATGTGTTTTTGAAGGACTCAGTGTGGGCCCTTCTTAGCTCCATTGTCTCTAGGTATGGATATGAACCCAACCTCAATCTCGCATCCTGTTTGATCAGCAGATACAGAGATTGTCTGGTTGACCTCTGGGGATCTTCTCGCTCCACTTTCTGTGACTGCATCACTGTTGGGTCCATTATTGGAGACAGCCACCTTCTTTCTCTCTTTTAGCATGCTTTTCCTATTCCTCTAAGTTCCAGATATGAGGGCAGCTGGTGAAGCTGATTTTCTAAATCCCTTAAACAGCTCTCCCCATCTTTTCCTTGAGAGCTTCTATTCCAGAAGAGACTGTGGCTTCCTCCAGAGCATGAGTCTCCACACCAGTGCTGGGGAGCCAATTTCTTTACCTTGGATGCTGTCACTGCCCTCCATCTCCTCCTTCCACTCACTTCTCTTTTGATATATTTCATAAAAAGCACAACAACAGTAGGTAAGAACAAATCCCTGCTGCCTTTGCTTAGGACAACAGTTTTCAAATGTAATTATTTTTTAAAAATTCCATGAGGCACTTAGTATATAGAGCAGAGAAATGTGAGGAGACTGGCTGGCCAGCTTGGCATTTCCCCTCATGAACACTAGTGTGCCCCTGAATAACATAAACACTCATCACTTTGAGAATTGAAGAAACAGAAATTACAGGAAAAATAATCATTAGTGGGTACAATAATCAACTTACTTGTACCCTCAAATATTATAAATGTATGTAAAAGGAAATATGAGCAAGTTAAGATTGTTTTTAAGAACGTTTTCCTGGGGTTCTTTCATTTTCCCTTTCTTATTTTAGGAGACATTATGATCTGGGTCAACCAAAAGAGTTAAAAACAAAATCAGAGTAGGAAGCAATCTCAGTTTGCCAGGGCTACTAAGACAGAAATGCCACTGTGGTATAATGAAATATTTGACTGGTCATTGTCCCTGGTTCCTGGGAAGCAGACTGTGAATCCTTGGAATTTCCTATCATAGGAGTATCTTTCTTCTTCATAGTGGGCCCAGAACCACATCTGATAGTTACAGGGAGGGGCCAGCCACACCTACAGTCTTTGGTTGGGGGTTTGACCACACCAGAAAGACCAACCATGGTTGGGATTTTGAGGTACATCTTAGCCCATGTCAGTCCATGTTAGCTCATCTCCCCAACTTCGGGAGGGCAGAGAGGCTGGAGATCGAGTTCAATCATGTGGGCATTGGTCCCATCAGCCATACCTACATAATGAGACCCCATATAAACTCAGGAATGAGCTTCCATGGTTCAGAAAATGCATTGGGACTGTGTGTGTGGCGGGGGGCTGGGGTGAAGTGTGTGTGTGTGCAGGGTGTGTGTCTGATGTATTCTGATCCCACATGGAAAGGGCGTGGAAGTGTAACTGCTGACTACAGTGGTTTTACTTGTAATTGTAAATGTTATTTTAGCTTTTTTCCATTCCTTTACTTGTTATCTTATGTTAACTGTGCAGTTTACAATACTGCTGTAACCAGACACTCTATTTTACAGTCACTTTATGCTTACCTGGCTTTTGCCAATTATCAAGGGCACTTGCACACTCCCTATTAATGAAAACCAAATAATAACCAATCAGTATAGTCCAACTTAAATAACATCACCATCTCCACCTTCCTTTGATTAAATCCCATAAAAAAAACCTAAGCTATTTAGACTCGGTCAGACAGATTTGAGCCAGGGGTAGGGTGGGACTCCTGTCTCCATGCAGGTTGACCTCACACTAAAGCTCTTTCTTTTCTCAAAATCCTGATGTCGTGATATTGACCTCTGTGTGTATTGGGCAGCAAGCCCTTTCTTGGTAACAGAAGCTTGCATTTGAGACTTCTAGACCTTATCCTGTATGTCTTTTCTTTTGACTTCTTCTTATTTGTGTCTTTTTATAATAATAAAACTATAATTTTCGTGAGTTCTGAGTCATTCTAGTGAATTACTGAACCCAAGATGGGTGGTAGGAGGAGGTAGGAACTCCTGAATTTGTAGCCATTTGGTTAGAAGTATGGGTGGATTGGGCTCCCAAACTTGCACCTGGTGCCTGAAGGGGAATCTTACAGAAGATTGTCCTTATCCTGTGGAGTGTGGCATAATTCCAGGTAGAGTAAGCATTGAATTGAATTGAGTTACTGTAGTATTGTAATTGGTGTCAGAAATTGTAGTTTTTGACAACTTACATAACCACGCCTTGATTGGCTTAGCCAACAGGGATTCATTGGTTCGTAGTTTGGAGGTATTGACAGGTCATCCTTCCTCCCTGAGTCTGTAGCTTTCTTGTGCTGGTTTCCTGGCAATCCTTTGGGCTCCTTGGAAAGGAAAGATGCCTTGGGTTGTACAGGCATCTTTGTCCCCATCACAGGATATCTCTTTCCTTTTTTGACATCTCTTTCTGGCTTCTACTAACTGACTGCTTCCAAAATTTCCTTGCTTACCAGGGCTTTAGTCATATCAGATTAAGGGCCACCCTGATTCAATCTGGCCTCATTTGAAGGGTCTTCGAAGATCCTATTTACAAATGAGTCCATACCTTAACGAATAATAGCAATATCTTCAAAGATCCTGTTTACAAATGGGTTCCCATCCACAGGACTGGGGGTAGGACTTGAACATGTCTTTGTGTGGGGCACGATTCTATTTGCCACAGAAGCCAAACACTATAAGTCCCAGGGAACCATCTCTTTACCAGAATATCATTTTTAACAACAGGAAATGCCAAAGTCATGGTATTGAGTGGAAGTTAAAAGAAACAAACTCTAAGTATAACAAGAAAGCACTCAACTGGGCTTGTAAAAGCCTGGCTCTGCATTACGTGTCCTCCAGCCTAGTGTAGTTGCCCTCACTTCTTTTTAAGCCTTGGCCCATGGAGGAGGGGAGTTCACCCAGTCTGCCTTGCTCCTGGGCTGTGTCTCATCATCTGCATAATTGGAGTTCACAGCATGGCTTTGTTGCAAGAAATCCTCCAACATGCTCTCCCCTCTAGTGCCCGTTTATATTCTTCAAGTGGGTGAAGAGTTGATGGAACAGTTTCCAGACTCCCCTTTGTAAATTCTGCACCTATTATACCAGTGTTGACTTTGGGGAAGTCCTTTCCATTTCTAATTCATTCAAAGGATTCTTCTTAAAGCTCAGTCTCATGAGAGTAAAAGACAATTTTTTTTTCATGTAAAACACTGCTACACAGGCTCTTCCTGAGATTGTCTTGTGTGTGTGTGGCGGGGGCGGGGGGTTGGGATGGGGGGTGGAGGCCCTAATTAAATCTGCTCCTGATCTCCACAAGATCTCAATTCTGCCTTGGGGACAGAGACTGCCTTCCCTATGCTAGGCAGCCACTTCACAGAGGCAGCTAACACCCACTTTAAGTAATTCCATGGCATAGAATATGTTTTTCAAATATGCTTACCCTTATCTCAACAGTCAGAACTCAGAAGACATGAACCAACTCCACAATCTTCTAGAGTTAATTCCTGCATGAAGCTTAAATTATTCTTCACTCTTGTTTTCCAGTGTGAAGTAAGCTTAAACTCAAACATCTTATGCGGCGAAAGAGTTTCATGTAAATATCAACCTCTTTCATCCTAAATGCTTACACTGTTAATTTCTAAGATATGTGTATTTGTTTCCCCAGCAAAATTGTAAGCTGATTAGAAGAACCAAGGATGATATCCTTTAGTGTTCTAGTTTGCTAGCTGCCGGAATGTGATATACCGGAAACAGAATGGCTTTTTAGAAGGGGAATTTAATAAGTTGCAAGGTTACAGCTCTAAAGCTGTGAAAATGTCCAAATTAAAGTAAGTCTATAGAAATGTTCAATCTAAGGTATCCAGGGAAGAATACCTTGGTTCAAGAAGGCCAATGACGTTCAGGGTTTCTCTCTCAACTAGAAAGGCACATGGCAAACGTGGTGACATCTGCTAACTTTTTCTCCAGGCTTCTTGTTTCATGAAGTTCCCCTGGGGCATATTCCTTCTAAATCTCCAAAGGCCTCTGGCTATGTGGGCTCTGTGTCTTCTTGTGGCTATCAAGCTTTCTCCAAAATGCTTCCCCTTTTAAAGGACACCATTAAGCTAATCAAGACCCACCTGGAATGGGTGGAGTCACATCTCCCTCTAATCACAATACCCACAATTGGTGTGTCACATCTCCATGGAGATAATCAAATCAGGTTTCTAACCTATAGTACTGAATAGAGATTTAAAGAAAGGGCTACCTCCACAAGATGGATCAGGATTAAAACATGGCTTTTCTAAGGTACATAATCCTTTCAAACCGGCACACCCAGGAAGGGGCCAGCATCCCTTGGATCTCTGCAGCTTCAGTGACAAGGAAATTGGAACTTTCCACAGGAGCCAGTACTCCTTTTTGGCCACTCAGATTTGACCATAACTTGGATTTGTTCCATAACCTGAAGCAAGAATGCTAATAGTGAATTCTTGGGTTAAAATTTTCTATTTGTATCTATTTTAAAGAATTTAAAAGCGTTTTAGTGGGGCTGATCACACTGGGATGAAGGGGCAAGGATAGAATCATCTTCCTATTTTTTCCTCCATTGTCAGCACACTGGCAGTGTGAATAGATGACAAAATGCAACAGCATGATTTTCTTTCTAGAGTCACATATTGAAACAATTGAGCATGACTTTATCAAATGAAACAGATAATGGATAATCATGCTTGAGAATAGTCACCCTGAGAATGCAGTGACTTAACCAATCAGAGATTTCTGGAATCCTGAATTCCTTGGGCAAGTCAGTGTTACAGGACTCCTGGACAGAGGGAGAAAATGTACTGGGGCACACTAATATTCCAAAGGCTATTCCTAAATGAAAAAAACATTCATTTTTATTGTCGTATTCCTGGAAGCCAAGAGATTTTCATGTACAAAATAGTAGATATCATCTGACAGCTCCCGTCCCTGAAGATTAAGTTAAGAAACTATTCTATTTGAACACACAAGGTAAATTACAAAGTTCCAGATTTCATGCAGTGGTTCAGCTCTATCTCTTCAAGGTATATCAATCTAGCATCTCAGGTATAAAAACTACATGTTCAGAGATCCAAACTAGGCACCAGACAGGGAGTACTGGCAAACAAGTCTGAAAGACAACCTTACTATGCCCCCAGGGTTGTTTCCTGCCCTCTTCAATGCAGGGACCTCACATTCTCTGAAAACTCTCTCACTTGACTTTTAAGCTGGGTCCAAGTCTCACCCCCTCTGTGATCTCCCTGGGGCTAGCCTCTAGTTATTTATCATCTTCATCAAATAGATATCAATTAACTCATACTGGACATTGTCTCAGCAGGAAAGGAACCTATTTCTGAAATGAGAGCTTTCATTGGCATCTATTTTAGTTTGCAAGCTTCCAGAATGCAATATACCAGAAACAGAATGGTTTTTAAAAGGGGGAATTTATTAAGTGGTAAATTTACAATTCTAAGGCCATGAAAATGTCCAAATTAAGGCAAGGCTATAAAAGTGTATAAACTAAGGCATCCAGGGATAAATACCTTGGTTCAAGAAGGCTGATGATGTTCGAAGTTTCTCTCTCAGCTGGAAAGGCATGTGGTGACGTCTGCCAGCTTTCTCTCCAGGCTTCTTCAAGGGCTTCCCAGGGGCCATTTTCTTTATGCATCTCCAAAAGTCTCTGGCTGTGTGGGCTCTGTTAGCTCTGTGGGCTCTTTACAAAATGATTCCTTCTTAAACTTCTCCAGTAAACAACCCCACCTTGAATCGGTGGAGACACATCTCCATGGAAATCACCTAATCAAAAGTTACCACCTACAATTGGGTGGGTTACATCTCCATGGAAACAATCAGAAAGATCCCACCCAGCAATATTGAATGAGGATTAAAGGTTATGGCTTTTCTGGGGTACATAATAGTTTCAAGCAGGCACAGCATCTATACTAGCTGGGGTCAGATGAGTTTATTTTTATGTTTATTATTCTGTCATTTTGGCTTATAGAATTTGTGTATGTTAAGGCAACGTGCAATCATAGTCAGTTTCACATGTGCAAGTTTATAGATGTACTGAAGTTTTACAGATGTACAGAAGTTTATAGGTGTGCAGAAGGCTTTGTTTAGGGCATGAAAGAAATAAGCTGAGTTAAAAAGAAGAGTAAGTGGAAATTTTCTAAAAAAATTTAAAAAGCAAATTAGCACAAACATGGGGTTTAAAAGAGCAGATTCACATAAAAAGTTTCTATTACCTTAGTATAATCAGACCATTTCTGCATCTCGACTTTGATGAAAATCTTTGTTCTCACTCCCTTCTTAAGATCAAGGGCAGAGGTTGTGTCTTCCTTGAATTGAATTGGAAAGTAATTTCAATTATCATTTACAAAATTCATGACTCTTATGTACCTTCTCTGTATCTATCCTGGGAAAATATTATAATTCAAAGGCAAAGGAAATCAAGAAATTTCATGTTTTTAGATCACATTTATAGAACGGAGAACATCTAAAATGCAGCAAAATAAGAATTTGTTGTTTTATCAAGGTGACTTATGATTGCTGCCATGGTGACTACGAATGTAGTAATTGGGTAGCATGAGTAAACCAGGACTTGGATAAAAATTATCATATGCTCTCAGAAATAACACAAAAAAAAACTTCTGGAAGTATATACTCCAGTTAATTTACTTTTTCAAGCACAAACATGTCTAAGTTGTAACATGTTTGCACAACAATACAAGTAGATATCCTATTTTCATTTGACTGGTTTATTGGCCTACATCTAGTTAGTGAGATGTTTTATTTCTGGTTGTATTATCAGGGATCTGTTGGATGCTAATGAAAAACTTGAACTAGCTGAAAGCAAAGGGGTAATTTCTGGGTCCACTATTAGAATTACGGGATTGACAGTGATACAGTTGAACTTCTGAAGCAACAGGAACCAGGGTACAAAACACAGATCCTCTCATCTCTTCTTGGCATGTCATGTTCATTTTCTCTTCATGAAGCCTGGCTGTCTGAGGCAAAATGGGACATCACAGGAAGGCTACTGGGGTTGCCCATGCAATTACAATAATATGACCATTAACAACCTCAGGGTATATACTGTATGAATATCACTCAATCTACCATGGCAGAAAAGAGCTCAGATTGCTCTTTTGTGGACCAATCGAGACCTGGCTATTGGGGTCCACCCTGTCCATTGTTTGGGTCTACCCTGTTTATTTTTGGGGTCTACTCTGTTTATTATTGGGCTCCATCCTGCTTATTGGGAATCATTATCAGACAAGGAATTATTAGGCAGAAAGAGACATAGAAAATTTCTCTTCAAACACATGAGAAGAAACATCATTTTTGTACCATATCTGAGAATGCAAAGGAAAACGAGTAACCATGAGAAGCTTAGCAAATAGTTTTTCATCTACCAAATAACTTATTGTTTTATTAGAGGAAAGTTCAGTAACTTTGTTTTTTTAAAATTTCCTTTATTAATTATTTTTATCTTTGTTTATATATATATACTTTGCAAATGTATTTATCAGCTAGTATTTCTATTGAGCTCTTACATACACTGTCTTTATGTGCCTCATGGCCCATATATCACACCCACTTTCTCTCTTGCACTACTGTACGAAGCTCTGAGCAGGATACAAAAGAAATGAAGGATGGAGTTTCTGTTATTTATAAGCAACTAAATTTTCTCTTTCCATCCTTGATTTTCATCTTCAGTACCCTAAAATTTTAGCTCAAGTGCCCATATTTCTTAAACATGTGGGTCTCTGGACATATACATGCGTGTTTACTTTTCCAACCCTTAGATTTTCCTGATGATCCAAGTTTTATCCTACTAACCACCCTCTCCCCCCAAAAAATTACATTTAAAAGTATGTCATACCCACAAGGATTTCTACTAATTTTTTAAAAATGGAAAATAAGTGTTGGCAGGATGTGATGTAATTGGAACTCTTGCACTTTTTGTTGGGTATGTAAAATGGTTGCAGATAACAAGTTTGGTGGTTCTTCAGAAACTTAAACATAGAGTTACCATAAGACATGGCAATTCTACTCCAAAGAATTGAAAATAGGGACTCAAACAGATTCATATACACCAATGTGTATAGAAGCATTATTCACAATAGTCAAAGGTGGAAACAAATCAAGTTGCCATGAACAGAGGAATGAATAAATAAAATGGGGTACATAAACACAATGGAATATTATTCAGCCATAAAAAGGAAGTTCTGATATATGCTGCAACATGGATGAAACTTGAAAACTTTATGCTAAGTGAAATAAGCCAGGTACAAAAAGATAAATATTGTATGATTCTGCTTATATGAAATATCTAGAATAAGCACATTCGTATGAACAGAAAATAGATTATAAGTTACCAGTTGCTTAGAGGAAAGGGGAATGGAGTTATTGGGTAATGCATATAGAGAGCTTCCATTTGGGGCACTGAAAAAAGTTTTGATAGTGGGTCATACCTTATAGATGTAAATAATGCCACTGAAATGTACACTTAAAAATGGTTAGTGTGGAAAATTTTATTTATATAGCATAAACATACTATATGTCACATCCACAATAAAATAAAATAAAACACAAAAAAATGAGGGTGGTACATTCTTAAAATTGTCAAAGGACTAGAAGAAACAACTATAGTTCTAGTCAGATTAAAAAGTAATTAATGCTTGCTTAATTTCAAACTTCGTTGCAGTTTGCCATGATGTCCTTGGCTATTTATTTATTAATTCTCTTTTTCATTTCAGTATTGATTTTAGAAGAGTTAGCTGCAACATTATAGGATAATAACCTCTTTAAAAAAAACTTTCTTCTGAAAGTACTCTGTGGCCAAGAACTTGTTCTTCTGTGCTGTTTCTTACTTGAAGGTGCCTCTCTCCAGTTTTCTTTTACCTTTCAATCCAGAAAAAGGCAAACCACCTTGCTGAGAAACATTCTACTTTCCTCACTCAAGAAAATGAAAAAACTGTCTTTCTGGGCCCTTTTGAAGAAAAACTGTAATATATTTCCCAAATAATTTGAGCTATTCTTAAACTCCAATTAATTACTCTATTTCTTCATTGTTGTGCCCTTTTTGGGTGTCTGCTGATATCAAACACGAAATTTCCCACCATATCACATCTCGCCCCTCTTTAACCTACTTTCTCATCTCCTCTGGCCTTTAAGGAATGACTCAAAATTTTCCCACTTTGGGGAGCAGATATCGAGCTCTCTTTCTAAGGCTCTTAGAACACCAGGATTCATCACCATGTTTCTTGAAAGAATTTATAATTGCATTATATTATTTTTCAAAATTTTAGCATTATAGGGAACAACCTTTGCAGCTTTCTATAGAAACACTATTTAATAAACATTGCAGAGCAGCAAAGAGACTCCTAAGTTTATTGGCTCTGTAGTTTACTTGTCTGTGATCTCTTCAGGTTCTGGTAGGAAAGAACGAGGTGATCCACAGGAAGTGCTGAATGTTAGCGGCCATTTCCATCCTCAATCTTTTCCTGTGTGCAGCTGGGGGCAGGGGGCATACTGTTCTTCCGGGAAGAGCATTTGGTTCCAGCTCAGATCCTGGGTTTTACCACTCACTATCTGGGTGACACACTTCATTTCAGTGTCTTTGGCTGCAAAACTGGATTAACATCACCTGTTTTAGCTATTTAACAGCATGATTGTGTAACTGAAGAGTTAATGAATGAATATGATTACTGAAACATTATATAAATAGTCTTTTCTCCTCCCGATATATTAGAGTAGGCAGAGAGGAAATACCTGAAATCTCTAAACTGATACAGCTGCCTTGATCCCTCAGAATAATTGTAAAAATCCTGATCTTGTGCCTTTGTCCATTTTTTTACTTTAGAAATTTAAGGGCAAGCACCCTAATGCTAATGGAGGACTCTGCGTCAGCCATTAACTGGTTCCAGCCCCAGGTTCACTCCTTTGCATTTGTAAATTGTTTCTGCTTACATTTGCTATTAAAGTGATAACTCGTTCCCCCTTCCTCTCTGTTTTACACTTGATATTGAAATTGTAATGACTTCACCTCTCTTTGTTAGACTTCATAAAATTCTTGAACCCCCTAAACTTGGTGAGACAGATTTTTGGGCTGATAAGACATCTGCTCTACTGCTTCTTGCCTCACAATAAACTCTTTCTTTGAAACCTCGGTGTCTCAGGAATTGGTCATTTGAGCACATCTGGCGAAGAATTCACCGCTTTGTCCAGTATCAGTTGTGAGGATCAAAATGACATGATGTGTTTTTAAAGGAGTTTGTAAATATGAAGTGTAAGAATAAAGTGAAGTTTAGCTTTCACACAAAATGGTGCAGAATGAGAGAAATGGGACTAATTAAACAAAGGGCTGCAAAACAGCTCAGATTGGTCTTGCAGGCAGGGAAAGAAGAGGGCCTCTGATGCAAACCTAGAATTGGCACCAAATCCTTATATAGGTAAAAACAAGTTAAATAAATAATGGGCAGGGTCACTGAAATGTAAAGCATAATCAAAAGCTTTAATCTTCGGTGGGAAATTTGAATTAGTTAGACTATCCAGATAGATTGTAACCTCTGGAGTATCCAATCAGCACAGAAACAGGGGAGGGACCTGCATGTTAGGCTGAAGGTATAAAATCTGTAACAGTCTATCACTTGGTGCTCTAGACACCACATTTTGGTTGAGTGCCCATTCTTGCAAGGTTGTAAATAAATTCTTTTCTTCTCCATAATTGGGTGAGAGTTTATTCTCTTTCAGGTATGGCTTTCTTTCTAACATGAGCCCCTTGATGAAGCTATCTTAGCGCTCTGTCTTTTGTGGTTTGGGGCCCTCAATTTTTTACTATGTGGCATTACCAGCCCTACAAATCTCCTTTTAACAGTGGAGTCTTTCATGTAATTTAAGCTGGGTCTCTCTCCCTTGCAACTACAGGAGATTGTCCAGTATGGTGGTGGCAGACCAGGTGTGGGTCAGATTGTACATCTCACTGATGGCAGGGTGGGGCTGTGTGCTGGTTTGAAAGGAATACGTGCTCGAGAAGAGCCATGTTTTGATCCTCATCAATTTTGTGGGGGCTACTATTTCTTTTAATCCCTATTCAATAATGTAGGTTGGAAACTTGATTAGGTTATCTCTATGGAGACGTCACTCACCCAGTTGTGGGTATTAACCTTGGATTAGAGGGAGATGTGACTCTACCCATTCCAGGTGGGTCTTGATTATTTTACTGGAATCCTTTAAAAGAGGAAGCATTTTGGAGAAAGTCTGAGAATGTCAGAACAGCAGAGACACAAGAACTACAGTCCACCAGCCAGCAACCTTTGGAGATGAAGGAGAATGCCCCTGGGGGAGCTTCATGAAGCAAGAGGCCCGGAGAGGAAGCTAGAAGGTGTTGCCATATTTACCATGTGCCTTTCCAGTTGAGAGAGAAATCCTGAATTTCATCAACTTTTCTTGAGTGAAGGTAATCTCTTGTTGATGCCTTAATTTGGACATTTTTATAGACTTGCTTTAATTGGGACATTTTCTCAACCTTAGAACTGTAAACTAGCAACTTATTAAATTCTCCTTTTTAAAAGGCATTCTGTTCACTGGTATATTGAATTCTAGCAGCTAGCAAACTAGAACAGGCTATAACCAAGAAGTTAGGGTTGGCAAATGATTGTGACTACTGGGTCATTGTATAACTATTCCTTTCTGCTTTCTGGTGTGTGGAAGTGGACAAAGGGAAACACCTGAGATCTCTGAACCAGTTGCCCTAATCTCTGGTAATGACTGTAAAACCCTTTATCTTAACTGAAACCCATACCAAGCTTCAAAATCTGTTCTCTATAATGACCTGTTAGAATATACATGAAAATCAATTGCTTTTTTGTATATATGTTATATTTCACAATAAAAAAACATTAAAAAACAAGCAAAAAGCCTTTATCTCGTACTTTTTAAAAAACTTTTTATTGTATAATATTAATGTATATACAAGCAAAGAGAGAAAAAAGCAATAATTTTCAAAGCACTCTTCAATAATCAGTTATAGGACAGATGCCAGAGTTAGTCATGGGCTACTATACTATTCCCCCAGATTTTTCCTTCTAGCTACTCCAGAATATAGGAGGCTAGAAGGAATATTTTTTTATCATCACAAATTGGCCTTTCCTTTCTTTTTTGTGAAAAATAACATATATACAAAAAAGTAGTACATTTCAGCATACAGCACAGCAGTTAGTGGTTGAACAGATTTCAGACTTTGGTATGGGTTACAATTGCACAATTTTAGGTTTTTAGTTCTAGATGCTCTAAGATACTGGAGACTAAATGAAATATCAGTTTAATGATTCAGCATCATATTCGTTTGTTAAACTCTATCTTCTCTGTATAACTCCACCATCACCCCTGATCTTTCTATCCCACTCTTTAGGGGTATTTGGGCTATGCCCATTCAAATTTTCATGTTGGAAGGGGCTGTCAATAATATGAGGTAGGGAGACGAAACAAGTTGATGTTCTGGAGAGGCTGGGCCCTCTAGGTTTCAGGACTTATCTGTTCCAGGGATCCATCTGGAGGTTGTAGATTTCTGGAGTTACCCTAGTGGATGGAACCTTTGTAGAATCTTCTGTATTGCCTTAGGTGTTCTTTAGGATTAGCTGGAATGGTTTTGGTTGGGTTTTGGCAAGTTATGATAGGTAGTAATGTCTAACTGAAGCTTCTGTAAGAGTAACCTCCAGAGTAGCCTTTTGACTCTATTTGAACTCTCCCAGCCACTAATACTTTGTTACACTTCTTTTCCTCCTTTTGGTCAGGATGGAATTGTTGATCCCATGGTGTGAGGGCAGGATTCATCCCTGGGAATCATCTCCCACATCGCCAGAGAGACTTTCACTCCAGAATGTTATATTCCATGTAGGGGGGAGGGCAATGATTTCACTTACAGAGTTGGGCATAGAGAGAGGAAGGCCACATCTGAGCAACAAGAGAGGTCCTCCAGAAGTAACCCTTAGGCATGCCTTTAGGTAGGTTAAGCTTCTCCACTATGCATATAAGCTTCACAAGGACAAGCCTCAAGATCAGGGCCTTGGCCTATTGATTTAGGTGTCCCTAATGTCTGACACAGTATCAGGGGTTTCCCCAGTGGTAAAGTTTAATAGCTCTATATTTTTTCTCCCTTCCCTCAAGGGACTTTGCCAATAGTTTTTGATCATCTGCTTACTCTATTCTAGGATGTATTATCTTGTACTTCTGTGATTGCAAAGCAGGTACTCCCTTTATCTTTTTTTTTTTTAACTCCAGGAACTTGTAAGGGCAAGCCCCACCCATAATACTATTGGAGGAACTTGAATCAGCTCAGAACCATCCATTAATTTGTTCCAGCAGTTTCACTCCTTTACATTTGTAAAGTGTTTCTGCCTACATCTGAGATGGTAACCCTGTCTCTCTTCTTTTCCACTCATACTTGCTATTGAAATTGTAATTACTTTATCTCCTCTTGTTAGAATCCATAAAAACCTTGAACTCCCCAGACTTGGGGAGACAGATTTTTAGCCGATAGGGCCTCTGATCTCCTGCTTCGTGCCTAGCTTGAAACCCCTGGGTCTAAGGAATTGGTCCTTTCAGCCCATTAGGGAGAAAATCCACTGCTGTTGTGCAGATTAGGGCAGGACAGTGGAGACCAGGGGCTGTCCTGGTCTGGTTTAGCAATGGAGCAGGGAGAGAAGGGAAGAAAGACGAGCACATTTTATGTTTGTATTTATGTGGACAGTAAACACATTTCTAGACCAGAGGCAGACCTATTACTCACAGAATATCTCCACACCAGTCTCGCTGCCCCATTTTCTCCTTGGGGTGACACAAAGAGGGCCACTGTCACTCTGCAGTATAGATGAGGTCTGTTCTTCAGGAACAGGGACTACAGAATTATGAATTGTGGAACTTCTACTGGAAATTATGCACAGCTGCCCCCTCCCCTCTAGAGAGGATTTGTGTGGGTAGCGGTGTGTATGTGCGTGAGAGACAGAGAGAGAGAGACTATAATAAAAATGTTCATTTTTATCCCTCTGTCCTGCAAATACAGAGGCCTATAAAAATAAAATTTAAAAGAGATGAATGCAAGGAACCATATATAGTTTATCATGTTCATGGCTTGACTTTAATTAGCCTTTATGGTCTATTTCCTTTTTGGCTTTGGTTCCATTTTTAAAAACATTTTTAACTTTTTATTATAATAACATTCACAACTCAAAATTTCTCCTTTTAACTACTTTCAAGCATACAATTTGGCAGTATTAGTTACAGTCATAATGCTGGGCTACCATCACCATCCATTACTCCAACTTTTCATCACCTCAAACAGAAACTCTGCACCCATTAGGCAGTGACTCCCTCTTCCCTGCACCTCCCGGGCCCCGGATAAACTGCAATTTACTATCTGTCTCTATGAGTTTGTTTCTTCTAGGTAGTTTGTATAAACTCTGGTCCTATTTGATGGGTGCCTGGTGTGTTTTTGCATTTATCTGTATTAATCTGTATCAGATACAGTTCCAAGAGAACTGGGTCTGTCAATGAAACGCTGCTGCCCCTCTACTCGCTCATGTTTAAGAATCCCTCTCGCTTCCTACAGCCAGCTCTGGACCCAGGGAAGGTCTGTGATTCTTCTTCCTAGGAACACTGCCATCTCATACTTGCCAAGTGGCTTCTAAAGCCTGCTGAGCAATTTCACCTCAATTTTTCTGTCCCAATTAGGGGTTTCCATGTGAAGCTTCAAAAAAAACAAGAGATCAGGTTTTGTTTGGCCAGTGATGCACTAGAGTTGGCTTATGAGAGAGGACTTAAAATTTGGGGAATTTTGCAAGCCAATTGTTGAACTCAGTCATGATTAAAAATTAAATGATATGTCTACAATTCAATAATTGCATTAAAACCAAAAACAATGATTACTTAAAACTCATCACTTTGTAATTGATTTACTATCTGCTTCTGAGGTTATTTGCTTCTGTTTTGTCTGTATGGTAGAAATATTATACGACTGTGTGCTACTGCCTAGTATATGACTGGTTGCCTGAAATTGGCCATGGTGGGAGTTTATACACCATGGAAATTGGTAAATGCTGTAAATCAGGGTGTGATCTATTACTTTTACTTTACAATTTAAGAAAGTGATGGGGAAAATGTTAATGATGCAGACAAACTTAAAACTATAACTTATGTCTAGAGTTATAACTCTGTGAAAAGGAAAAAAAATTGAGGAAATAGTCTTCTAGCATTTGAAAACTATCATCTGATTCAGCAAAGAAGTCATTCCATGACTGACGAAGGAATACATCATCGTCATTTCCTTTTCACCTTAAATCATCAATGTAAAAAATATCAACCAATATTCAGCTCAGAATGACATTTCTTTTTCAACTACAACCATAGGCTGCCTATGGCAAAAGCCGCGGAAGTATATTGTGATACTCAGTTGTCAAACAGAGGTTACAGCCAAGAGCATTATGGATTTTATCATTATCTGTAAGCCTTGTACTGTGCATCCTTTATCAGGAAACTTTAGAGCAAACTTAAGAGCATTCTTTCCCTGAGAGCTGGTTGTTCAGCATTTCCTAGTACACCATGGATTCCAAGTAAGTGGCCTTCATTACCTGAGAGCCTCCTTTAGTTAGCTATGCAAAAGAGAATAACTGTACCTGGCTCACCAGATTTTGAGAAACCTGTACACTATTGTCCAACACATTGTGTGCAAGGTAGCAACTCAACAAACATCTGTGTTCTCTTTGCCCACTTTGAGTCTGATCCATTGCTGTGTACCTCCCACATGCCTCCATCTTCCCAGAGCTGGCACTTGAGGCTATTTACCTAGATTAAAAGAAAACAGACACCCAGGATGTCTCCTTTCCAGGTAGTTGAAAACCCACCTGGAGGTGGTACAAGTTAGATGCCTGTATGGCTTTAGTTCTTTGAACAATGTAACTAATTCGGAACACTGATGTATTTTGACCCTCATACCTCTCCAGGCAGGAGGGAAAAACCAAAGAACTATTTTGAATCTGCAGTCCCAGTGCTCAATTCTGGTTTGGTAATCGCTGTTGGCATCCTGGGCAAACACATCAACCTTGGAGCCTCACCTTAGACAACTGTGAAATGCAGTGAGGTTCATGTCTGTGGAAGCCAAGTCCCTTTTGGCAAACCCATGGCCATGCCTCTCCACGGTGTCTTGCAAGCTGCTCTGTGTTTTCCAAAATCATGGCCACTGAGATGTCCTGCTTCATGAGGCAGACCAATCTTCCTGCTAGAATCCTCATAATCGGATTAGCAGTAACATGCAATAAGGAGGCTCTTCTGGAAGCAGATGCTTTAAGGAGGGATTCCATTGGCAGCAGCCTTAGGTGGAGTGGCAGCGGCTGGGATCTGTGAAGCAGGGAGGTCATATGGTACTTTTCTTGGGTACTCTCTGAGAGACAACTTTCTTTTTTTAGTTTTACAAACCATTCCTCTGTGGCGTCTAGGCAAAGACTGGAAGGGCTCACCTGCCACCTATTGGTGAGACTGTTCACTCCCAAACGTGCTGCTACTGATTCAGCCACAACCAGCTGCCCCAACACACGCGCCTCTCAATCATTTCCCCCCTTTCAGTAAGATCATAAACATCAACATTTGAGAAGGAAAGTAATAAAAATCCACTGTATTAGTTTTGTGCCTGCACAGAATACGAGTCAAGATGTTGTAAGGAAGCTATGTCTGTAACCCTAGTTAGCTAACAATTTATTTTTGCCCATCTGTCCTATGCTCCGACATCCCCATTAATGATTTTGATGAGGCGCTTTACACATTGGGGAAGGTTCTGGTCATTTTAATGATACCCTCTTGAAGCTGTTCCAAGATGGATCAATATTGAATGCAAAAGGAAATATCAATTTCTTGACCTGAAACACGACAAAATGCTACTTTGTATTCCTGAATAAAACTAAACACAAAGGTGGATTTTAAAGATTTTACCTTTAGTGTTAACTCCTAATGTCTATGTAGTTAAGTACATGCCCAACAGTATTTCAGACCTCCAACGAATGAATAACAGATTCTTAATAACAATTGTAAAAAAAAAAAAGTCAGAACGAATTAAAATGACCATGCAATAGTTTTTTCTTCAGAGTTTATTTTGAATTTTCATTTTTGGATTACCAAGCAGCTCTTTAAGGAGAACGCACAGAAGAGTCATTCTGGCACTTTGGGATAGTACATAAGATTCTTTTTCATAGTCACATTCAGGCCACTTGCTCAAACCATACATACTCCACATTTGGTGAGCAAGCTCAGCCCATAGGATTTCGGAGTTAATACATATCCGTATATACAGACAGCCAATAAAACCACACCAGCGGCTAGTGGCCAAAAAGGTGGGGGCAGGGTGGGTGGTCTCTAAAGTGTCCTCTAGGCTACATCAGCTAACAGAACCCACATCACACGTGTAACTAGAGCACACTGCATTAGACAGAGGATGCAGAGCACAAACGGGCACTTGGCATCATGCAGCTTGAAGAGGGGTTCAATTTAATAAATTTATAAAATCCAGGCAGTTCAATGAAAGGAATTGAGACAAACAAAAAATGAGGGACTGTGGTATTGTCACTGTAAAAAAGGCACTTGGAGTTAATGGGATCAGAACTATAGGACTCTTAGCTGATAAAGAAAAAAAAAATCTGTAACGGTTTCATTGAAAGGCTTTGACTGTTAAGAGGTGACTCTCAGGAATTCCTGAAGGGAGACATTGAAAGAAACCACGGAGAAGCAGAACAGATCAGAACGAAAGATTAAAATCATTATAAGCAAATCATATTTTTAAAAAGGCCCAACTGAAACCAAATTCTAACCAAAGCAAAATATAAGCAAAATCCTACTACAAAGCAGCAGTGCATAGCTTTCCTTTGCGATAATGCATACTGTTAGGCACAAAGTGCCAACTTAACTTCTCGATAACTTTACAGTAGCATTATCATGGTAAAACTGACTCAAGCAATGCAAAAAGAGTTTCACCTGTTCCCATAATCTGAGGGAGAATTGAGGTTATCGTAAAAAATTAGCAACATCATGTGGTTTCTCAGCGTCGTTGGTGGACATACATCAAGTATGTGGAATAAAACTTAGACCCTACTCCTGGCCCCCTCTTGGGAGGCACCCAAAAATCAGCCTTTTTCAAGTGATAACGTTTCATTCCTTTCTAACACTTACACAGCAAAATAGTAATGCAGTGTAAGTTCACTTCCCACCGCGCCCCTAGTTTGATTTCTTCTACAAACAAGTAAGCGCTTCCATATGAAAGAATATTTGGCAATTTTCTGGTCCACAGCTGGGAGCTCCGCGATGGCTCATTTAATGTTGAATGCCATCAGTGGCCTCTCCTCCCGTTTCTGCCAGGGACTTTTCTTGTCTTCTCCTTGGTCGTCGTCATCGTCCTCATCTTCCTCCTCCTCAGGGGCAGATCTGCGATCAGGACTGGGCAGTGACTCCAGGGGGGCCTCTGCAGTCCGTTTGGTCGTCTCCTCCTGCAGGCTGGGCAACTGGCCGCCGCTCCTCCGACCAGATCCCTCCAGCAAGCACCGCAGGGCACCGTCCTCGGGGGTGCACACGGCGGTCCCACACTCGCTGCCGCTGGGGTCCGTGTCCTCCAGATACACGAGTTGTGTGTAGGCTGTGCTGTCTGGGGCTTGCGACTCTTTCTGCTGGAGCTCCTGGCTGGAGGGGTGGATCTGTGGGAGAGAGAGAGGGTCTCCTCTTCCTTTCCGGGCAGATTTTGGTTCATTCATGTCCACGCCAGAATCCAAACTGGCATCGTTACTTCCATTCCTTCCAGCTCTTTGGAGATCAATGTAGGAATGTCTAACGTGAGCGTTGGACCTCCCATCCAGAGAGACGAACCATGCCCGGGGGTGGGGAAGGGGTTTCCCCCCACCCAGCTCCATCAGAGCCTTTTCTGTCAGCAGCTGGACCTCGCTGTTCATCTGAGCCAGGGCTGCATCATTAAGCGAGGCTGGGATGGACAGGGACTCGGACATGGCTGTGTTCTGGGACCCCCACTCCCGGGAGCCTGTGTCTTGCAGGTGCTGCTGAGAAACTGCCTGGGAAGACAAGGGCTGGGCTTGCATCTGGGATGAGGGGTGTGGGAAGAGTCCCATGTGTGGGTTAGAGAGCTCAGCCTGCAGTCTTTCTATTTCAAGTTGCTGGTCAGCTGGGACAACTAGGGGCTGGCTGACGTAGGAGTGGTCCCCTGGCAATTTCATATAATGAGCTGGGATGACCAAGGCAGGTAACACTTTTCTGTAAACGCTGTCATTGACCTGGTCCACGGAACTACAGCACACCAACTGGCCCGGCCGTGGGAAAGACGTAGGTCTTTCAAGGTGATCTACGGATCGTGACATCATACATTCAGTAGGTCTGCGGTCCAGCAGTTGTTCTTTCTCAGGAGATGAAGGAGTGGGGTACACATGTTCCTGAATGGTGAGTTTGCTTCCTGTGGATATATGGTTAATGGATGCCTGCCCTTCTCTCTCTTGCTTTTCGAATAGAGGCTGTGAGAGCACAGGATTATAACTCCTCTTGTAATCATCGTCGCCAGGGGACTCATAGCCATCTCGTTCCATAGACTTTCTTGATTTCAAGGGGAAAATCTCCACAGATTTATGGTAGTCTTTTCCTAATGTCCCACTTGGTGTCAGGTTATCAAAGGAGATTTGGCTTTTATCCTCTTCCTTGTGAGAGAGAAGTTCCTCCCGAGAGCTGAATTCTTGGGAGGTGCTGTAGGAGAGTTTCAGCATGGGTGTATGCATGTCCACATCTCCGCTGGGCGACATCATCTCCAGATGGACCCCGCTCATCAGCTCTTTTGTGCCGGGGGCACTGGGACGGTTGTGGCTGGTGACGGAGAGTGTCCCAGGGAATTCTGACTCCCGTCGGGAAAACAGCAAGTTTATGTGTGACATGGATGTCGCCTGGTCCCTTTTGGAACTCTCCAGGGCTGTAGGAAGCTGCAGTTTTCGATGATGCTGACGAGGTTTTAAACACTTCCTCCTGTGATGAGAAATACAATCCAAATCCAAAGATTAAAGAGTCTCATACCAGGAACCCTTCAAGTTTCAAGTAAAATCCTAAGCTCAATATCCAAAAGAAGGAAAACAAAACAAACAACTAAGCAGCAGCTGGGGGTCTTCTTGCCCTGATGGACCCTCACCCTTCTTTTAATTCTGAGCACAATCTGGGGGTTTCATCCTCTGGCTTTCCTAAGTACAGACAAGTTATTCACCAAAGGGTTCCCCAAGAGTTGATGACAATCATTCTTGCAAACTGAACGGACATGCATCAAAATAAGAATAGTTCTTCTTTGTCCTTGAGAGTATAGCCTCTTAGTCAGTGCTTAGGAATCATCTAAATGAATCACCAGGCTCTATGACGATTGTCAGGCCTTTTTTATAACTCCCCCTTTTAAGCAATGTCATATACAGCGTGCCTCACACATCCTACTCATTCATTTGCAATTGACATCACAAACATTCAGTTCTTGGATTTTTTTTCATGAGGAAAAAAACAAAGATCTCAGTTAGGAAAAGGAAAAAAAAGATCTCAGCCTCAAGCCTTGCACAAGACATTCTAAATTAAAAATGGGATTGCCAAAATGGTAAAACTTTACCTGCAATAATATAAAAGGAGACACAGCAAAACCAAGAGTATAAATGCCATTCCCCCTAAAATGGCCAGCAGAAACACCGTGTGGTAGGTGGTAATGTCTTGTGTTACAATGGGACCTGGTAGGACAGAAAACAGCATTTTAGATGGGTGAAGACCTTTAGGTAAAGAAAGCAATAATTAACTGTCAGCTTAACATCTTTCCCTCACTATTCCCAGCTGGAGCAGAAGCCATGGCAGACAGAACACACTTCAGAGATGGACTTGCAGCATCCCATAACTTCATTCAATAGAAAGGGACTGATGCATCTGTGGCCAAGAGCATTTGGAGTCCTCACACACAAATGCAATGTGTCCAGGGTCCCCTATAGCTGAAAAGAGAGCTTCCCTCAGTGGCATGTCCAGCATTCTAAACATATGAAATTTTTTTTTTTTTTTGGGTGCATGGTCCAGCAATCGAATCCGGGCCTCCCACATGGAAGACGAGCGTTCTACAACTGAATCACCTGTGCAATCCAACATATGAACGTTTAATGGTCTGAATTATTTGGAGATTTGATAGGGAAAAAATGTTTTTGCAGGGAAAAAAATTAAAAGATTATATTCTCATTTTTCCTGGGCCATAGACTGTGTGTGTGGGAGCACTTTGTTTAAATGAGTCAGTTTACATGTATGAAATAAACTTACTATGACTTAAAAATAAAATCAACACTTATCATAGGGTGCCAATTATTACTAAAATGCTTTCCTTTCTTAAAAACAAAATCTCCCTCTATGATACCTTGTCAAAGTGGCTGGCCACACGAGGCCATAGGCCTCTGCAGAACTTGAGAAAGTGAGCTCAGACCAGGTTCCCAGAGTTAAAAATATTTTCTTTTCAATATGCATCATAAAGAATTCTAAGTGGTAGTTTAAGACAGATTCTTTAGTTCAATAGTGCTAAGAATCTACATAAAGTCACCTACAAAAATATACAAGAACCGGAAAAATCTCCCCAAATCACGTATTTGGGCACTTACTGGTGTGTCAGGTGGCGTGGCAGACATGGGAAGGAAGGATTGGAGGTGTCACATTATTTCACAACCATGGTCCCTAAACACCAAACACCCAGAGGCTTACCTCTTATACGTTAAGACATAGATTTCTTCAAAAATCATTTCAAAGAGACATCTCTTGATTGAAGAGTTAGATAAACCCAAGGATGTTTACAGGTTTTAAAGGCGTGAAATTACTTAAGTCAAAAACACCATTCTCCCCTGAACATAATGAACTCCAATGGACTAGGGAGGGTGGGGCTGATGTTTTAAAAAATGGGAGAAAAACAACTGACACTGTATATGTCTTCATCACTCAGAGAAACAATTTTCTACACAAAGACAAAGACAACCCCAGATAGAGGCAATGCTTTGTCAGGAGTCACCAAGAAACCTGGGCAATCTGTGAAAATAATTCCCAAATAACTGAGGCCTGGTCCAAAGTACTTAAAATGTTGTGATTTTAACCTCTGCCAATGGAGAGATTTATATAATTCATGGCCACACTTCACTTACTTCTTTTTCAGAGAATCAAAGGAAAAAACTCTAATTTTTTTTTGTTGGACTGAGAGCATTACTGCATGATAACACTGCAATTTGTTTTAACAATGTGGTGCTGTGAGGCTGTGTGTCCTGACATTAAATGCCATCAGAAACTGTGTTGTGTGTGCTTTTTATAGTGTTTTTGTCTCTTACTTCACTGCTAGGAGGCTCCCAGCAGACCCATATCTAGCAGTTCTCTGTCTCCTCTTTACAAAGTATTTATTAATCTGTCACATGAAGAGAGAACTGGTCCCCAAGGTTGTTTGAAATATATCTGAAACAGAAGTTAGCGTCAGGGCCTGGGCATGGTAACCTCTACTTTTCCTTCCTTCCTTCCCTCTGTCATATTCTAGATATTTCCGATTTGGAGAATCTCCACTTGATTCATGTTTACATCTCCACAATAACAACACTATAAAGGAAAACTCATGCTCTTGAAATGCAGATGTGAAATGTAAAGGGTCTCAATATGGAAATATAAAGTCAGCACGACAGATTTTTCAATACACCTATAGGAATGGCCACCATCAAACACGTTCCTTTGGGAGTTGAAGTGCTAATTTCAGTGTTAATTCCATTGCTAAAGTATTTCACACTCCTACACTGGAACTACCTTCATGGTTAAAATTTACAATGAACAAGCTTTAATCACAGCACATTTTGACCTAGCTCAATCACCCAACTTGGATGTGCATGTCTTTTAGATGTGCCTACAAAATGAAATGTAACCTCAGAGGGTAAAGATTTGCAATGAAGATATTTATTAATGAAGACAGTCCAAGTGACAATGATTCTAAAGGCATTTTGAGGGTGGAAGCCATTACTGGGAGAAATGCTCCTAAGATAACTATATTGTAAGACAACACTCATTAGGATAAATCAAGGCAATGCATTTACTAAAAAAAACAAACTTTTAGTCACACTGAAAAATAGGAGTTCATCCACATATCCTAAATGGAGATGAGTATTTTTTTATACAATGAGCACTGTTTTGTTTTTAAATCTTTTAAAAATACCAAATCAAGTTTTTAGCCTCAAGAAGCCCCCAAGGATGGTTTCCTACTGGCCCCTGTGTTGCGTGCCTTTCCCCACACAGTCGCTTACACAAGGCCACAGCTGTTTCAGGAATGAAGAAGGAGGTCTTAACTACCTCTGGGGGTTTTTGATTAAGAATCCCCTATGGCAGCTGCCCCAGCAAAATGGGGACAAGCGACAAGACTATTTCCTATGCCTTATTCCAGTTCTGACCAGAATTCCCCCACCTCCATGAAATACTTTACTTTCATCATTTGATTTTGGGACTTTTTAAAAACCCACTTTTGAGTAAGACGTGCTCTCCCTGCTGAAGTTACTGTTAAGAGTACTCTTAGCCTGAATCCACAAAGAAGCCACCATCCACATCATTGCAAGCGCTGGCTTTGTGTTACCTGGGTTGGGAGGGGACATGGCTGCCACCCAGTAGCCCAGCTGTGGGGCGATGTACGTCCACGTGAGCTGGCCGCCCTCCTGGTGCACCAGGCCCAGGCCGCTTTTCAGCCACGTTCCTGTAGGATTCAGAAGAGAACTTCAGCTACATGTGAGCCATATCTCCTACTTACAGCTTACACATACCTAAGTCACCCTAAGCATAACCCAATTGTCATCTAGAGACCACATACAGCTTGCTGCACAGCTTCTGTTCCATTTTCCTCAAGGAAAAGTTAACAGTTTCAGTCTCCTTTGGCCTTCCCAATTAAATTACTTTCAGCAACTTTATGAAACGTTCCTCCTTCACATGCAGGTAATTTTATCAGAAGCCTTTGATTTAGAAGTAGAATGAAAGTAGCCTCATAGGGGTTGGTGGAAAGAAGGGGGCAGTGGGGGGGGGCGGGAATCCGGTGCAGCTCATCCTCTTTATTCCCAGATAAATGAGCAAATTTCTGGACACAGAACAGCAATGCTGGAATCACTTAGGAAAGTCTTTTAAAATATACATTCCTTGGTCCCACTCCTGCAAATTCGGCTCCACTAGGCTCAGCTTCCCCCTGGTTCTATGCTGAGAAAACAGTGACTTACTTAAGGCTTACACTCTTTCAGTTATTACTTAAAGAATAACCAGTATTGAACATGCATGAGCACCAATTACGTATCAGCCTCTTCTAGTACATGTATTTCATGGTCATTATTTAAAATTCTTCCAATAACCCTACAGAGTAGGAGTGATTTCCCCTTTCTGGATGAGGAAACTGGAGATCAGTGAGTTACCCAAACACTCAAAAGTAAGAGGCAGAGCAGGAAGGAGACTCATTCACCTGACCTCAAGACCAGGCCTCGCTGTGCTGCACTGAGTATAAAACCTTCCCAGCTTTTGATGGCTTCTCCACTTTTTCTGGGAGAAGCCTCACTGGGGAAGATGAGCTTGCCAAGCTTGTCCAGCTGCATGGCCCACACAGGACGACTTTCACTGGCCCCTCTGACCTGGTTCACCTGCAGAACCATGTCTGGGGCCTGTAGGGGCTGTGGGTCAGCAGAAGACAAGGGAGGATTCTGGCTGCCCCCCTCTCCCGACATACCCCTCACACTACCATACCCGCCCTGACTGAGAGGTGGCCCAGCAGTCCCCTACACTAGGGCAGCTCCTACAACCACCTGTCACTGAAAGGCCATGTGGGTGACCCAGGGGCCCTTGAACCTCACATGGACCAACTCTATGCCAAACATCCCACCCCCAGGCCTCCCAATCCTTGCCTCTCCTGTGTGCCCATACCCCTGAGGTGGCAAGAATGGAATTTTTTCCCCCTGAGGGAAACAATACTGGGGCTGCTTGTAGAGCTTCCCAGTTGCCATAGCAACATTCAGCTCTGGTTGGGTGTTAAGGTGCCACAGCAGCAGCAGTCCAGCCTCATCTCCGCAGCAACGGTCCAGCCTTGGCTCTGTAGCATCTCCCTGCTCAGCCCCAATAGCTGGTAAACAGAGGGGGATGATAACAGGCAGCTGTGAACAAGAGCCCTGCATTCTCTGACCTCCCTCTGCAACCGGCCAGGTCACAGCTGTCCAGGATTCCAGATGATTTCAGTTCAGGTTAGAATGCAACATCAGTTAGAGGTTTCTAAAATGAGAACACGGATAAGGATGCCTGATTCAGACTCATCTCCAGAGCAACACTAACCCACATTGTTTATAACCTAATGGCATCACTTAGCACTTACAAGGCTCCTGAGGAAACAGAGACATCAATGAAAGGGGTTTCCCTGCAGGTGGAGAGTGGCTTTTGGGGGGCTGCTCCCATCCCTGCCCTGGGACACCCCACAGTTGCGCTGATGACTTACCTACCATCCCCACTCCCACATGTTCCCACAGCAGCTCTGCTATCAGCTCTCAGCATCAGCAGGAAGCAACCGTAAATTCTTTGATTTGCAGTTTGCCCAGATTAGATTCTTGAGTCACTGCTTTTCAAATGGGGGCAGGTTTGAGCTTGGCTGACTCAAACCCAAAAAGCTGGAAACAGAGAGTCCTGATTTCTGCTCACTCATGGCAGAACCATCTGACTAGATCCCTAGCACAAGTTCCATGTGCTTGTTCAATACAACAAAATAACTGCAAACAGACTTTTTAAAAATACCTCATCAGCATTTAGGTCTATCTGGCCATTATCTGATGAGCTGCCTGCATGGGTGCTGACAGGCCCTGGGGTCCCCCTGAAGGGCCGCAGTCAGGGGGCAGAAGTGGGAGCAGTGAAGGTTGTCTGGGGAAACTTGGGAGGGTACATTCTCAGTCCCATCCGAGAGGTGTGGTGTAGAAAGCCTCAGGATGAGTCTTACTGTGATGAACGAGCAGGATTTTGTCAGTTTGAGGGAGGGTGGCACATTGCAGGCAAATGAAACGACAAGGACAAGTGTGGGAAGTGCCATGGGAACATCAGATGCCTGGTTATGGGGCTGAGGGGCAGGTGGGGGCAGCTGGGCCAGGACGGGAAGTAGTTTAGGGTCTGCCTGGAGGTGCATCAACTATATCAGCGGTAGGAATCCACTGAGGATCTGTGAGCCGAGGTGGGAGGTGGCCACAGCTGCTTCTCATTACCTGCCCCTCAGCATGCCCTCTGCCCTCACCCCCACCTCCTTCCTGTCCTCTCACACACACTTCCCACAGTCTGTGATGGCAATTTTTGCTCCATGCTCACACAGTTTTCCTCTTTTCCATCTACCCATTCTTCAAGACTCCAGTCAAGATATGTGCTTTCCCCAAGACCTTCCAAAAGATAGAGCCCCTCTCTGACCTGCACTCTAAGGCCACATGTTGCTTCACCATCAAAGTCACACACTGCCTGAACCTGCTAACTGTTTCTCCCATGTCCTGTTTTTTTTCCCAAGAGTGGGCTTGTGCCTTATATAATCCTTTTCTCAGCACCTAGGAATATCCATGCAGTAGGCACTTGTGCTGGTTTGAGGTTGTTAAGTACCCCAGAAAAGCCATGTTCTTTCAATCCTAATCCATACTTGTGTGAGCAGACCTATTGTTTGGGTGAGATCTTTTTGATTAAGTTGTTTCCATGGAGATGTGACCCACCCAATTGTTGGGTGGGACCTTATGATTAGGTGGTTTCCATGAAGATGTATCTCTGCCCATTCAAAATAGGTCTTAATCCACCTCCTGCAGTCCTTTAAGAGGGAACCATTTTGGAAAAAAGCTCAGAGTTGATGCAGATAGTGACATTTGGAGATTCAGAAAGAAAACACCCCTGGAGAGGCTGTTTGAAAACAGAAGCCAAAATACCAGCAGAGATGAGCCATAAGCCTACCCATATTGGCCTTTCTTGAGTCAAGGTATCTTTCTCTGGATACCTTAGTTAGGACATTTTTACAGCCTTAGAACTGCAAACTTGTAACTTAATAAATTTTCTTTTCAAAAGCCAACCCATTCTGATATATTTCCAGCAGCATTAACATACTAAAACAGCACTCAGTAGTAACCAAGAACTCACAAAAGCCGGGGAGGCAATCCAAAAAATAATACCAGGTAGGCATCTGCAAAAAACTGGATGTGGCTGGCAAAAAAGATCTCCCAATGGGAGCATGATTAAGATTGGGATTCCACTCTTGCAAACAAGAGGGAATGAAGCCAGTTGGGAGGCAGTAATTTATTTTGGCACCAGTATTCTGTACAATGTACATGTATTCACTGAATAAAATATGACACTGTTTTGGGATTTGATGATCATGCTGTTACTGGCAAAAGCCACAGGGAATAGAAGAATTAATGACTTGTACTTTAGAAGCACATGCTTCTCTTCACTGAGACCTCAGTGCTGGGGGAGGGCTGAGTGCTTCTTTAGGAGAGGGCACCCAGAGGAAGAGATTACCAAACGTACAGGCTGGGGAACTAGTGTGAGGTTCTTGACCAGTGATCCAGAGCAGCAGAACAAACAAGTCCTGTACAGTCTCTCCTGTTGGACAGTGTCATATGATGACAGTTGTTCATCAGGCTATTGACATCTGCATGGGGACCTCAGCCCTGCCCAGAGCCACCAAGGAGGGGCCACACTCATAGATGGGAGAAAGCTCCAATCACAAGGCTTTCCAGCTTGTTCCCAGGCTGCCCATTGCCCACCAGGTGTGACCAGCCTCCAATATATACAGAGGGCTGTCCCAGTTACTCTCCCTTCCCTTGGGATCTACAACTGCCACTCAGCTCAGCTTCTTCCTCAGACTCACTTCCTTCCTGTACTGCTCCTTTGGCTGCCCAACCTGCCCTTACCACTACTTCCTCTGGTTCTCTCCTAGGCACCCTCCTCACCAGCAATCAGTTGAGATAGTGGCCAGGACTTGCAGAATCACAGGGTGGGGGTCCTCTGCTAAAGGTGGGAGGCAGTAGCCCTGTACTCGCCTTGGCTGCCTTCTTTCCACAGGAAATGGTCCAGGTGCTGCTACATTGTGTGGGCATCAGTGGCCACCTGAGCACCTTGGGAGCAGGCTGGGTGAGCTCACTTGCCTCTTTGCTCTGACCGGGCACACTACTGTGGCTATTCCCAGAAGAAATTAAAGTGAATGAAATAAGGTTACAGAGTGGTCTTTCAGGCATCATCAAGGGGTGAAATTTTACATTAGTGAAACAGACCCCAATATATAAAACAGATAAAAGAAGCACTTTCCTGCACAAAGGTGAAAAAAGCCCGCCTGTCCCCTGCATCACCATGTTCATTTCCAGGATACTTCCTGGATATACTTTGGAATCTACTCCTCTATATAACTTGAGTTTTATTTGCAAAAATTTGAAAAGGCAATTTTATAAAAATTCTAACAAGTATCATTTGGCCCTACTTTACAGAATTGAACATAATTTTCATTTTTCTTGATGACTCAGGGTCTTAATTAGAATCAATTGTAAACAGGCTCTAAAATACCAATACTTTTTGTAGGTTCCTTCCTGGGCTAGAGAGAGATGTCTGTTCCTGCACTGAACGACTCCATGTGGGTTTCTCTTCTTTTCTTCCTTTGCAGTTGTCATTGTTCCTGTTATTAGCTCTGCTGCGTCCCCACCACCAACCCCAACTTCCCACCTGGGACAGGCTGCTATTGGGAAAGCAATAACCCATCTTATTAGAAAGTGCCTGGAATCATGTACCCGGCGATGGGAGGGGCCGAAGAGCAGGGCCAGAACCTATACAGAAATTTAGATCCAAGTTCAGTCTTCTTTGTTTCTTCTACACCACAACCTCACCCCAACGTTTGCCTGAATTATCATTTTCTAGAGTTAAACTGTACAGAATGGAAAGCTTCAGGTATATTTTCAAGCATAAATAACATGTTGAAATAAGATCCTCTTCTTGTGAAAATGAGTTAGTTTTGTATTCAAGTGGCAAGACTCATTGTGTATAGAGTAATATAAGTTCTTAATTTGGAAGGTTCATTTAATTATAATTATTATTATGCAAAGTGATTGAAAGGCAGAACAAGACATGCCATATGCTTGCCTGTAAAATCTGATGGGGTCTCCAAGCAATCATGTAGGTTGCCACTTTCTTGCTGTTACCAAGCAACAATGTAATCAACTTTTATTTGCAAAATATAAAGAAAAGTGAGTTGAAAAATCTAACAAATGGCTATCAAAAAGGGAAAGAAGTCTAAAACATGAAAAAGGGCCAGAACTACAATGCCTAATTAGAATACAATCTGAAAGGTACAAATTTATTCTCTTTTATTGCCTAGCACAATTATTCTGCCTGGAAGCCCCCATTTTAGCAGCCAAGCTACCCCAGCTCAACATCTGGTAACAAGCAGAGAAACCTGATATTATGAATGCTACTATTTTAAAATAGAAATTGCAAGTGAAAACCCACACTTAAGCAGGTTATAAATTGAAGTGGGTGCCCAGTACATTAGTCAAATATGCAGGGGCACATGTCACTGCTCTTTGAGATTTATTACCATTTCAGGAGGTTTTGGGACACTGAGTAGGTCATGCCCTAGACTGTACAGGGTTACTAACCACATGGATGGTTTCCCTGGAATCAGAGGACCCTGCACGTAAGTTCCAGTGTCTGCTTCCAAACTGTGAGAGCTGAGGAAGTGCTAAGGAGGCAGGGGCGGGGGCTGGTCAAATCTTTAAGGACACCACTGAGCCCCTGGGCCAAATCTGGACCCACCTTCCCATCTCCTTTGCCATGTAAGTAATAAGTGGCTTCCTTGTTTAAGCACTTGTAGTTGGGTTTTCCACGTCTCACAACTAACCTATTCTGATATACTTTTCTAGAAAGAGGTCAGAAGGAATTATACAAGGTCTATGAACTGGGGTTCATGAAGAAATCCTCTAGCCACTTAGAAAACCTAACTCAAAAAGTCATATCTGGTTATTATTAAAAAAAAAAAACAACAGAAAATAACAAGTATTGATGAGGATGTGGAGAAACTGGAATGCTCCTGCATTGCCGATGGGAATATAAAACAGTGTGGCCATGGTGGGTGATAGCATGGCAGTTCCTCAAAAAGTTAAGCATAGAATTACCACATGACCCAGAAATTCCAATCCTAGGTATACACCTCAAATAATTGAGAGCAGGGGCTCAAACCATACACCAGTGTTCATATAGCAGCCTTATTCACAATAGCAAAAGGGTGGAAACAACCCAAGTGTCTGAAAGATGATTGGATGAACAATGGACTATACAATGGGCTATCATTCAGTTCTAATAAAAGTTATAGAACACTGAAATTTGAAAAGACCTAAATAAATGGTACGACATTCTTTATTCATGGATAGGATGTCTTAATGTTAAGATGTCAGTACTACCCAAGGCATCTACAGACCTGTATTGTTGCTGTGATTTTCAATGCAACATCTATCAAAATCTCAGCAGCTGTTTTTGCAGAAATTGGAAAAGCCAATCCTCAAATTCAAATGTAATTACACATCAATATTGTAAAAGAAAAACAGAGTGGGAGATCATATACTTCCCAATTTCAAAACTTAGTATTAAGCAAATCAAAACAGTGAGGTAGGGAATAAAGATAGACAATAGACCAAAGAGTAGAATTAAGAGGTCAGAAATAAACTTACATCTATGGTCAACTCATTTTCAACAAAGACAATGATCTATAGTAACTCTGACAATTTTAAAATTTTGACAATTTCAATTTCAATTAATTTCTCCTAATTTTGACAATGAACTACGTTAACTGGAGAATGAATGATGTCTGCAAGAAATGGTGCTGGGAAAACCAAATCTCCACCTAAAAAAGAATGAAGTTAGACCATCTACTTCATACCATATGCAAATATTAGTTCTAAATAGATCAAGGACTTAACATAAGAGCTAAAACTGCAAAACCCTTAGAAGAAAACACAGAGGGAGCCCTCATAACCATAGATTTGGCAGTGATTTCTTAGATATGACACCAAAAGCATCAGCAATAAAAGAAGAAAAACATAAATGGACTTCATCAAAATTAAAAATTTGTATGTTGACAAACACTATCAAGAATCTGAAAAGACAAACTACAGAATGGAAGAAAATAATTGCCAACCATACAGCTGATAAGGGTTTAGTATTCAGAATAGTTAAAGAACTGTTACAACTCAACAACAAAAAGCCAAATAACCCAAATAAGGGAAGATGGCAGAGGAGGGAGCTCCAGGACTCAGTCCTCCTCCAAAAACAGCTAGTGCACAAGCAGAACTGTCTGAAACACTTTACTGGGGCTGTGGAGGCCACGGGAGCACTGCACAGCATCCAGAGAAGAGTGGGATGAAGATGTTAAGAAACTGGTGAAAAACTGTGATTAACTCAGGGCATGGCCAGCACCTCTCTCCCACTCGCGAACTGAGCTGCCTTGGGTCCAGTCCCTGGCTGGCTGCTGTGGATGGAGAGGAACATGGAAGCCCTCCTTCCCAATAACGAGGGTGATGGTGTTTGAGGCTAAATATCGATCACAGCTTTTGACCAACAAATTTAGATCACTGGGTCCCAGCTCTGGAAGGCTGTTTTAGCCCACCCTGGACAGGGACTACCACAGCCATTGCTGCTACCCCACCCCATCAGGGGGAAGCTGATGGAGGTTTCAGGATGCAGGTCCTTCTTAGGGCTGTGAGGTACAGTTTTCTGAAGAGCACCATCTTCTGGGCAACCCAGGGAAGCACACTTTGGAAAGCTGTCAAAAGGCTTTTGGTTTCTTTCCTGTCCCTTTCCCCAGAGCTCTCTGGAGTTGCTCTCACCTCTTTGTAGGTCCCTGGCTTTGTTTTAGCTGGGAAATACTGAGTTGGGTAAGTCCTCTCTTGGCTGACACTCATCCCAGAATTTACCCTCCAGGAAAAAACAGCTAGAGGCAGCAAAAGGAGAGTTAAAAAAAATTATAGAGGCAAAACAAAAACAAACAGATTGAGATTCCTGGAAAAGGAACAAAAGAAAGAAGCTTTCTCCTGTGTGTGTGTGTGTGTGTGTGTGTGTGTGTGTGTGTGTGAAACACTGCATAAATAGTGCAAGCTTATAAATTATACCACATATCCAGGGTAAGAATCACATGAAGAAGAGCTGAAAAGATCTGATCAAACATGGGCAATTCTAAAGGTCCAGAAGAAGTTGAATCAAGTGTCAAAGAAGAGCCTTAACCCAAAGCCAATTAACAATAAAACCCTAGGCAAGAGAGACAAACTGACCTTCAGGGTAAACTCATTGAGCTAATCGGATGCCTAGACATCAGCAAAAAATTACAAGCCATACTATTAAACAGGAATATATGGCCCAGTAAAAGGAACAAATTAAAAAGCCCAAGGAGACAAAGAATTTGGAACTAATCAAAGATGTTCAACAAATATCCTAAATCAATTCAAGGACATGAAGGAAAATATGGCTAAAGAGATAAGAGATACTAAGAAGACACTGGATGAGCCTAAAAAGAAGACACTGGATTTGAAAGTTTGAAAAGAAACTTAACCAAACTCATGGGAATGAAAATCTCAATAGAGGAGATTAAAGACACACTAAAGGCATACAACAGCAGATTTGAACAGACAGAAGAAAGAATTAAGAAACCAGAAGGCAGGACAATCAAAATCTTACAGACAGAAGAACAGATAGAAAAATGAATAGAAAAAATAGAGCAGGGTCTCAGGGAATTGAATGACTGCCCAAAGCACACAAACATACATGTGATAAGTGTCCCAGAAAGAGAAGAGAAGGGAAAAGGGGAAGAAAGAATATTTGAAGACATAATGCCTGGCAATACTCCAACTCTTATCAAAGACTAAAATTTACATGTTCAAGAAGCACAATATACTCCAAACAGAACAAATCTAAATAGACATACTCTGAGATATAAAATAATCAGAAGGTCAAATACCAAAGACAAAGACAGAATTTGGAAAGGAGCAAAAGGAAAGCGATCCATCACATAAAAGGGACACTCAATAAGATTAAGTGCCAATTATCATCAGAAACTATAGAGGTAAGATGGCAACAGTATGACATATTTAATGTACTGAAAGAGAGAAACTGCCAACCAAGAATTCTTTATCTCACAAAACAGTCCTTTAAAAATGAGGGAGAGGTTAAAATATTCACAGATAAACTGAAACAGAAAGAGTTTGCTAACGAGAGACCTAACCCTACCTGAATACTAACAGGGAAAGAATGGAGAGAGGGTCTTGGACAAAGGATAAAAATGAAAAATTTCAGAAAGGGTAACTAAAAGGATAAAAAGAGAGACTAAAATAAGATATGATATATAAAAACCAAAGGATAAAATGGTTGAAGTAAGTACTGCCTTTACAGTAATAACATTGACTGTTAATGGACCATACTCCCCAATCAAAAGACACAGATTGGCAGAATGGATAAAGAAGTATGATCCATCTATATGCTGTCTATAAGAACTCACCTTAGACCCAGGTACACAAATAGGTCAAAAGTGAAAGGTTGGGAAAAAACACCCCATGCAAACACTAACTAAAAAGGAGCTGGGAGAGCTATACTAAGATCGGACAAGACAGACTTTAAATGTAAAACTGTTTTTGCAAGGCACAAAGAGGACATTATATATAAATAAAAAAGGACAATCCACCAAGAAGCAAAAACAATCATAAATACATATATGCACTTAACCACAGTCACCCAAAATTTGAGGCAAATACGGCAAAACTGAACAGAGACAGACTTCTCTATAATAATACACCAGTCTAATCAACAGACAAAACATCTAGACAGAGAATCGATAAGAAAACAGAGAACTTAAATAATAGAATAAATAAGCTAGACTTAACAGACATATACAGAACACTGTATCCCAGAACAGCAGGATATATATTCTTCTCAAGTGCTCATGGATCATTCTCCAGAATGGACCTTATATTGGGTCTCAAAACAAGTCTCAATAAATTTTAAAATACTGAAATTATACAAAGCACTTTCTCTGATCATAATGGAATGAAGCTGGAAATTGAAACGGGAGTAGAACTGGAAAAATTCACAAATACATGGAAGTTACACAACAACACACTCTTAAACAATGAGTGGGTCAAAGATGAAATTGCAAGAGAAATCAGTGAATATCTTCAGATGAATGAAGACAAAAACACAATATATCAAAACTTATGGGATGCAGCGAAGGCAGTGCTGAGAGGGAAACTTATAGACTTAAATGCCCATATTAAAAAGAAGAAAGAGCTAAAAATCAAAGAACTGCAAATTTGGAGGAATGAGAAAAAGAACAGCAAACTAATCCCAAAGCAAGTAGAAGAAATGAAATAAAGATTACAGCAGAGATAAATGAAATTGAAAATAAAAACAATAGAGAAAAAAAAATAGAATTAACAAATCCAAAAGTTAGTTCTTTGGGAAGATCAGTAAAATTGACAAACCCTCAGCTAGACTGACAAAGACAACAAGAGAGAAGATGCAAATAAATAAAATCAGAAATGAGTGGGAGGACATTACTACTGACCCCACAGAAATACGAAAGATTACATGAGGATACTATGAACAAATGTATGTTAACAAACTGGAACAACTTAAAGGAAATGGATGAGTATCTAGAAACACATAACAACTTAAACTTACTCTAGAAGAAATAGAAGACCTGAACAGATCAATTCCAGGTAAAGACATTGAATCAGTCATCAAAAAACTACTAACAAAAAAATCCCAGGACCAGATGGTTTCACAGGTGAACACTACAATTATTCCAAGAATTAACACTAATCCTGCTCACACTCATCCAAAAAATTGGAGAGGAGGGAACACTACCTAACTCATTCTATGAAGTCAACATCACCCTAAAACCAAAGCTAGATAAAGATACTACAAGAAAAGAAAATTATAGATCAATTTCTCTAATAAACATAGATGCAAAAATCCTCAACAAAATACTTACAAACAAAATCTAACAAAACATTATAACAATTATACACCTGCTCAGTGGGTTTTATTCCAGGTATGCCAGGGTGGTTCAATATAAAAAAAAATCAATCATCTCAACTGATGCAAAAAAAAGGTAGTGGTATAACCCAACATCCTTTCTTGATAAAAACACATTGAAAAATAGGAACAGATGAATAACCCACAGCTAACATCATACTCAATGGTGAAAGACTGAAAGCTTTCCCATGGACACTGAGAAGAAAACAAGGATGCCCACTGTCACAACTATTATTCAACATTGTGCTAGAAGTTCTAGTTAGAGCAGATAGGCAAGAAAAAGAAATTAAAGGCATCCCAAATTGACAAGATGAAATAAAACTTTCACCATTTGCAGATGACATGATCCAATATATAGAAAGTCCTGGAAAATCTACAACAAAGTTACTAGAGCTAATAACTGAGTTCATGAAAGTGGTAGGATACAAGACCAAAATACAAAAATTGGTAGTGTTTCTATACATTCGTAATGAGCAATCTGAGGAGAATATATAGAAAAATTCCATCAACAATAGCAACATAAAGAATCAAATATCTAGGAATAAACTTAAAAACAAGGATGTAAAGTACTTGTATACAGAAAAGTACAAAACATTGTTAAAGAAATCAAAGAGGACCTAACTAAATGGAAGGACATTCATGTTCATGGATTGGAAGACTAAATATTGTTAAGATGCTAATTTTACTGAAATTGATTTATAGATTCAACTAAATTCTCATCAAAATTCCAATGGCCTACTTTGTAGAAATATAAAAGCCAATTATCAAATTTATTTGGAAGGGTAAAGGGCTCCAAATAGCCAAAAACATCTTGAAAAAGAACAAAATTCTCACTTTTTGACTTATAGCACATTACAAAGCTACAGTGGTCAAAACGGAATGCTATGGGCATAAATGTAGCTATATTGACCGGTGGAACTGAATTGAGAGTTCAGAAATAGACCCTTGCATCTATGGCCAATTACCTGCCAAGTTCACTCAACAGAGACAGTCTATTCAACAAATGGTGCTGGGAGAACTGGATATCCATATGAAAAAGAAGAAAGAGGACCCCTATCTCACACCTTACACAAAAATGGATCAAAGATCTCAATTTAAGGGCCAGGACCACAAAACTCCTAGAAGAAAATGTAGGGAAGCATTGTCAAGACCTTGTGGTAGTAGAGTTTTCTTAGACTTTACACCCAAAGCATTGAAAGAAAATATAGATAAATGGGGCCTGCTCAAAATTAAAACTTCTGTACTTCAGAGGACTTTGTCAGAAAAGTGAAAAGGCAGCCTACTTATAGGGAGAAAATATTCTGAAACCACACATTCAATAAGGGCTTACTATCCAGAATATATAAAGAAATCCTGCAACTCAACAATAAAAAGATGAACAACCCAATTAAAAAATGGGCAAAAACTTTAATTGACATTTTTTTCCAATGAGAAAATGCAAATGGCTAAAAAGCACAAGAAAAGATGTTCAATATCACTAGCTATTAGGAAAATGCAAATCAAAACCACGAGATATCATTTCATACCTACTAGAATGGCCACTATTATAAAAACCAAGAACTACAAGTGTTGGAGAGGATATGTGGAAGTAGGAACACTTATTCTGTGCTTGTGGAAATATAAAGTGCTGTAACTTCTGTGGAAGACAATTTGGCAGATTCTCATCAAGCTAAGTATAGAAATTCCTTATGATCTGGCAATCCCACTATTAGTTATATACACAGACAATCTGAAGGCAGGGATTCAGACAGACTTTTTGCATTGATGTTCATAGTGGCATTATTCATAAGCTAAAAGATGGAAGCAACCCTAGTGTGTATCAGCCAATGAATGTATAAAGAAAATGTGGTATATACGTACAATGAAATATTATTCAGCTGTACAATGAATCGAGTCCAGCTGCATGCAACGACATGGAAGAACCTTAAGGAAATTATATTGAGTTAAACAAGCCAGACATAAAAGACAAATATTGTATGATCTCACTGATACAAACTAATTATAATAAGCAAACTGTCTACATTCATAGAGTTAGAATATAGAATCTAGGGTACCAAGAGATAGGATGGGGATACAGAATGGGGAGCTGATCCTTGATCTGTGCAGAATTTCTTATTAGGTCGATTGTAAATATTTGCAAAGGGGAAGTGGTGATAGTAGCACATTGTCATGAGTGTAATTAACAGTGCTGAATCATGTGGGTGAATGTGGTTGAAAAGGTAAGTTTTGGGTTGCGTATGTTATTAGAAGGAAAGTTAGAAGATAAAACACGGGATTGTATATTATGGTGAAGAAGAACTCGTTAATAGCACAAATAAAAAATGTTCTTTCATGAATTATATGTACATCACTATTATAAAGTACTACTAATAGGGTAGTATATGGAAAAATATACCTAGCGCAAGCTATGGACTATAGTTAACAGTAATATTTTTATTATATTATATTATGTTACGTTATATTATAGTATTCCATTTGCATAAAATAGGAATATAAGTAAATCTATAGAGACAGAATTAGTTTAGTGGTTACGTAGGGCTAGAGAAGTAGAGGGATTGAGGGGCATGGAGTTTTTCTTTTTTGGAGTAATGAAAATGTTCTAAAATTGATTATTGTAATGAATGCATAACTGTGATTTTACTAAAAGCCAGTGATTGTACAGTTTGGATGCATTCTATGGTATTTGACTCTATCTCAATAAGACTGCCTTAAAAATGGGTAGTTCAGAAGCTAAGTATAGAATTGCCATATGATCCAGCAATCTCATTATTAGGTATATATTCGGAGGAACTAACGGTAAGGACACATATGGACATTTGCACACTGATGTTTACAGTGGCATTATTTATGACTGCCAAGAGAGGGAAACAATTCAAATGTCCATCAACGGATTAGTGGCCAAACCATGGTATATTACACACAATGGAATATTACACAGCTATAAGAATAAAGTCATGAAGCATGTAACAACGTGGATGAAACTTGAAGACATTATGCTGAGTGAAATTAGCCAGAAACAAAAGGACAAATGCTGAAATAACAATAAAAAGTGAGCTTTGAGAGTTAAAGTTGAGAATACAGGTTATCAGGAGACAGAAACAGGATAGAGATTGGCATTTGATGCTGAAGAAATATAGAATGTTCAACAGGACTGATTATAAAGACCCTGAAATGGATAGCACAACGTGATTTGGTGGTAGCACGTGATCTGATGGTAGCACAACAGTATAAGTATGCTGAACAAAGCTGAGTGTGAGTACGGTTGTAGGAGGGGGCCTGGGGCATGTATGACACCAGAAGAAAAGGTAGAGGATAAAGGCTGGGGTGGCATAACTTAAGAATGTTTTTGCATAAGGGAGAACAAATGAATGTTAGTGTTTCAAGGTTCTTAAAATGGGATGTCATATGGTGGGGGGAATTCAATCAAGGCTTACTAGGGTCTATAGTTAACAACATTGTAATATGCTTCCACTGAATATAACAAGGTGATATAACAAAGGTAAATGCCAATAAGCAGGGAGACAAGGGGGAGGGATATGGGATTATTTGCAGAAGAAATGGAGATGTTCTCATATAGATTGTGTTGGTGAAGGCATGGTTATGTGCTTATACTGGAAACCACTGATTTTTTTTACTTAGGTTGGATTGTATGATGTATGAATAAAACTGTCTAAAAATGAACAGAGAGATACGTGCTGGAGAAAATGTGAAGAGATGTACCTATTCACTGTTGGTAGGGAAGCAGAGTGGTGCAGTCTCTCTGGAGGGCAGTATGGTGGCTCCAAAGGAGTGAGGTTGCCATATGATTCTGTAACGCTGTAGATAGGTGTATACTTGGAGGAACTGAAAGTGGGGAAATGAATGGACATTTGTACATTGGTTTTTATGGTGGTACTGTTCCTGAATTGTAATGGATAGAGGCGAAGAATAGCTGTAACAAGAAATGAAGTCCTGAGGCCTGCAATTAGGTGAATGAACTTGGAGGACAGTCAGTTAACCGAAATAAGCCAGAAATGAAAAGATAAATATAATGGTCATGAATATGAACTAACTATAATGTGCAAACTCTGAAAAGAGAAATTGAGAGCATAGGTTATCAGGTGAAGGCCTATTGTAAACACTCCTTGATTGCAAGCTCTTACAGCAATTCACATCTATTCCTGAGTTGAAACTATTATTTCTAAATTCTGAGACGCTGGGCTCCCTTGTACAATCTAGTCATTCTATGGAACTTTGGGTAATTGTGTGACACTTGAGACACAGATCTAGAGTTTTGAAGCTATGAAAGTCAGCATTACCCCATACAGCAACTGTTAAAAACTGATCACTGAAAAAGTGATCAGACTTCATTTAGAGATATGAATGAAGCTGATCTGGGCAGGATTAAGGTAAACCAGACTAAAGGGTAAAGGATGATACTGACCATATTTTAAAACTTCAACTTCTATGTAAGGTCAAAGGAAGAGATGTTTATTTGGTTCAAAATTCACATTTTTTTAGCACAGTTTTTAATTTAATTTGTATGGTCAGCTTATTTGAATACCATAATTACATGGAACCATGAATAGGGAGTATCTTGTTGGTTTGTACAGATTGGTGTGATGCCCCAATACATGCCAGAGTAAGCTGGGCAGAAGATTAAAAAGTATTTGCAAATTCCCCTTGAGCGACTGAGTAAAAAAGTGGAAATATTAAACTTTCCCACCTGGGGAAGACCTTATATTCTTGCAAGTATTGGAGACTGCCAATTTGATGGAAGAGGTCCTTGATCTTGGGACTTGCCCTGATGAAACTTATTCCTGCAAAGGAGAAGCCAAGCCTACTTATGATTATGGCTAAGAGTCACACCAAGAGAACTTTTTTGTTACTCAGATGTGGTCTCTCTCTCTAAGCCAACTCTGTATGTGAGCTCATTGCCCATCTCCCGACATGGGACATGACTCCCAGGGGTGTAAATCTCCCTAGAAACATTGGGCATGACTCCTGGGATGGGCCTGGCCCTGACATCATTGGAGTGAGAAGGCCTTGGCCAAAAAGGGAAGATACATGAAACAAAGTTTCAGTAGCTGAAAAATTTCAAATAGAGCTGAGAAGTCTTTCTGGAGATTTTTCTCATGCAGTGTATAGATATCCCTTCTCAGTTTTTGGTGTATTGGAGTGGCTAGAAGGAAAGACCTGAAACTGCTGAACTGTAAACCAATAGACTTGATTCTTGAAAATGATGAATAACTAGGGAGCTTTTAAGGTGTGAATGTGTGAGTGTGAAAACTTTGTGACTGATACTCCCTTTATCCAGTGTATGGACAGAGAGAAAGAAAAAAAATGAATAAATAAATAAATAAACAATAGGGGGTATGGGGACCGTGGGATGTTTTGGGTGTTTTTTTTTACTTTTATATAAATGTAATGAAAATGTTCAAAATTTGATGGTAATGATCAATGTACAGCTTTATGAACCACTGACTGTATACTTTAGATGATTATATCTCAATAAAAATCATTAAAGAAAAAAATAGAAAGAGAATTTGAAAAGTATTTCTCCAAAAAAGATTTACGAATGACCAAGAAACACATGAAAAGATGCTCAGTATCAATGGTCATGAGGGAAATGAAAACCAAATCCATTACAAGGTACCACTTTTACCCACCAGGATAATTATTTTTAAAAAACAAAGCAAAAGAAAAAAACAGAAAATAATATGTTCATGAGGATGAGGAGAAACTGGGATCCTTTCAGATTGTTAGTGGGAATGTAAAATGGTTCAGCTACTGTGGAAATCAGTTTGGCAGTTCCTCAGAAAGCTCAACATAGAATTAACCATATGACCAGGGTTTAGTGTGCTAAAGCTGCCAGAATGCAACACATCAGAGATGGATCAGCTTTTAATAAGGGGATTTATTTAGTTAAAAATTTATAGCTCTTCAGAGGAAAGGAAGCTAGCTTTCATCTGAGTCTCTCTGTTACCTGGAAAGGTACAAGGTGACTTTTGCTGGCCTTCTCTCCTGGCTTCAGGGTTCCAACATCTTTCCCCGGGGCAACTCCTTTCTACATCTCCAAACATCTGGGCTGAATTGCAAGTGCTGAGATGAGGCACGCTGAGCTCTCTTCTGACCTCTCTTTCTAAGCCTCCAGCTAATTAAATTAAACCTCACTCATTGTGGAAGGCACTCCCCTTAGACGACTGCAAATGTAATCAACCATAGATGAATTTCACATACTGATGATTTAAGTCCACAGAAACAGAACAATGGGGCATTACCACTGGCCAAGTTGACACCTGAACCTAACTACCAAACCCAGTAATCCCACTTCTGGGTATAAACCCAGAAGAATTGAAAGCAGAGACTTGAAAAGATATTTGTACACCAGTGTACACAGCAGCATTATTCACAATAGTCAAAAGTGTAGGCAATCCATCAACAGATGAATGGACAAATGTGGTATACACATATAATGGAATATTACTCAGCTGTAAAAAGCAATGGAATTCTGATAAATGCCATTACATGGATGAACCTGGAAGACATCATGTTAAGTGAAATAAGCCAGTCACAAAAAGACAGATATTATATGATCTCACTTATATCATACAATAAAACTAGAACAAGCTAGAACCAGCAAATTCATAGCAATAGTAGATTACAGATTACCAGGGCTTGGGTCTGAGGGTAAGTATGGATTATTGCTTAAGAGGTATAGAGTTTCTATTACAGTTAATGAAAAAGATTTGGTAGTGGATGTTGGTGATTGTAGCACAATATTGTGAATGTAACACTGCAGAATTGTATACTTGAAAGTGGTTAAAATAGGAAAGTTTAGTCTGATATGTTACCAAAGAAAAAGTTTTTCAAAAAAAGAAAAAAATGAATGATGTTCTAATATGTTACAAAATGAATGAAGCTTGAAAACATTATGCTGGATGAAATAAGGCAGGCATAGAAGAACAAATACATGATTTCACTTAAATGAAATATATAGAATAAGGAAGAAATTACCAGAGGCTGGGGGTAGGGGAGAATGGGAGTTATTGCTTAATGGGCACAGAGTTTGTATTTGGGGTGATGGGAAATTTATTGTAATGGATAGTGGTGATGGTAGAATGAATTGTCATTGAATTATACAGTTAAAGTAGTTAATATATACAGCAAATTTTATAGTGTATATACGCATGTGTGTCTTTTACTTCAATAGATATATAAAGGAAAAATCATATCAATTAAAAGGTTGACACTGTGAAATATAGTCATTCCCACTCCCACCCCTCATTTTTACTGTGAAATATTTGGGAGCCTTTATGATGAGAGGTACGGGTCACCTGTAGTGAGACAGTCTGGAATGGGACAGAAACCAGGTGTGCCACTGCCATCTCCTGTTTTGGCTACAGTGGGGCTGGTTGGATGGGTAGCGCAGAGTGGGCCTTAGCTAGTCTGACGGACAGTCTTCCTAAGGGGGATGTGTCTCTCAGACCAACAAGTGCTTTCTATTAATATTATTATTATTATTATTATTATTATTGTGCTATTTTTAGTCTTAGGGTCTACCCAGACCCCTGAAGATAACTGGATTTCTCTAAACCAAATGACTGAAAGCCCTAAAAATTTAGGGCTTTCATCTGCATTATCTTAAGCTATACCCTCTACTATAATTTTCTCCCAACTGAACATTTAGAAGCATCCAGGTCTATTTTATTGAAAGCTTTAACAAAACTGGCTTATTTTCTAAAATCACACCTTTTTTATAAAAATCCATCAACCCTTTAGCTACATGCCTGATGCATGTATGGCAGAAAAAATGACAGTTTCCACTTTTCTGATATTGTAGAGTAACCTCCTCTTTCTAAATTAAAGTCTACAAATTGGAATACCTGTGTTTTTTTCTCTTGGAATTATTTTTCCAAGAAATCTATGGGGTTTGTTAGTTATATGGTAAAGTCTTTGCCTGGTGGTCATTCATTTCCTCTTTCTTGTTGAAAGCAATCAAATTGAAGAGCAAAGTTTATGTGCAGATAATTGGACTCAACTTTGAGCAAGTGCATTTCATAGGATGGATTTAAACAAGAATAAAAATTAAGGGCGACTCACTATAACCAACAACCTTCTGTTTGACATATAAAATCATAGATATGTTGAATTATTAAAAATTAAAGGCAGAAATAAATTCTTTGTTCAGCTGCAACATGTTCCCTGGGTATTTTTAGGGTAGTTTTAGAGAAACAGGTTCTTAAAAATAATTTTAATTTAAGCAACTGATTTTTTTCTTAAAGCTTTAGCAGGAGAACTAGCACAAGACTCACTGAAAATAGATTTTAAAAAAAGAGCAAGTAATGGAAGACCATAAAGATTCTCATAGAAAACTTATGGTTTAAAGAGGTAGCCAGGATATTATGATGCATAATAGCATGACAAAAGTTAATGAAAGAATTTTGAATCTACAATAGGTATATATAAATTTCCAGAGAGTAATATCAGAGTACAGGCTAATTAGCCCCATATGGAGAGAAATTTTGTTTAGTCATCTTGCAACTCTATGTCCACTTTCAAGAAGACAATTCTCCACAAAGCCTAATATCCATCTTGGCACCTTCCATGTCAGAATGGATTGGATGGGGACCAAAGACCATGGGTGGCTTGTCCACTAATCCTCAGCTCAGAATGAAGGATAGCAGCACAGAGAATTTTATGAGCATATGGACAGATGTGGTTTAAGATATTCTAAATCAATGCCTGTTAAATGGAGTTTGCGTTACAATGTGGATTCTACTTCCTTGAATGTGGAGTAAAGTGGAGGTTCTGCACATCTAATAAGATTCCAGGGAAAGCTCTTGCCATCCATTTGTTGACCACACTCTCAGGACAGAGCTCCTGACTGTCTGCAGTTTTGAGGGTGTGGCTATTCTTTTAGAAAATCCTGATGCCATTTTTTTTTTTGCCTGGGCAGGCACTGGGAAAGGAACCTGGGTCTCTGGCATGACAGGTAAGAACTCTGCCACTGAGCCACTATCGCACCATCCATGATGCCATTTTCTATAAAGTCACCATAATGCATCAATTGGGTGGATATATTGGAATATATTTCTAGTATATTCAAGACATCATTTAGTAGGAATCCTCATTAACTGTTGGTGGGACTATAAAATGGTATAGCTGCCTGGAAGATAATTTGGTGATTCCTCAGAAAGTTAAATGCAGAATGACCATATGATCTGCAATTCTACTTCTAGGTTTTATATCTAAAATAACTGAAAGCAGGACATGGATAGATATCTATACACCAATGCTCATAGCAGCATTATTCACAGTAACCAAAAGATGAAAGCAACCTAAGTATCCATCAAAAGATGAATGGATAAATAAAATGTGGTATATACATATAATGGAATGTTATTCAGCTGTAAAAAGGAATGAAGTCCTGATGAACCATAAAGACATCATGTTGAGTGAAATAAGCCAGACACAAAAGGACAAATGTTGTGTGATTTCACTTAAAGGAAATAACTAGAATATGCAAATTCATAGAGAAAGTAGACTACAGGTTCCCTGGGGTAACAAGAGGGAGATATGGGGAGTTAAGGCATAAGGGTACAGAGTTTCTGTTTTGGGTGTTGGAAAAGTTTTGGTAATGGATGGTAGTGATGATAGCACAACATTCTGAATGTAATTAATACCACTATAGTGCATGCTTGAAAGTGCTAAACTGAAAAAATTTGTGTTGTATATATGTTACCACAATAAAAAATTCATTTAGTCACTTGGCAGACTACAGGCCAGGTGGGCAACTCAAATGCCTACAGGAGGCAGGCAGGTTACATCAGTGAGTGAAGGGACAGGATGGTGTGCTCTTGCTGAAAGGGCCAGGGCTACTTGGTTGAGCTGGCTACTCTTGTGTGGCCAAGCTGGTTCCAACCATAAGACCTTTGCATTGACCATCTTCTCTGCCCAGAATGTTTTACCTTCAAGATATTTCCATATTAATCTCCCAGATGTCTTTGGGATCTCAGCTCAAATTTCACCTCTCCAAAGGCTCTTCTGACCAACAAGCTGCTGTCTCTGACATGCCACTGCTTAGCCGTCTTACAAGACATATGCTATCAAATACCCTCTTCCTTGTTCATTAGATGATTTTTGTGTATTTCTGCCTTTGTGCCAAGATTTAGTGTGGCTTAATGGAATAACAGACTGGATCTGGGAATGCAAAACAACAACCCATTTTCCCAGACATGTTTTGTTTGGCCCACATGGTTGGTTTGCAGGTATTTGTTATGTTTGAATGTATTGCCAATATGAAAAAAACTGAAGAACTTCTTATGGAATTCTGTTTTTGGCTTCTCTTGAAAAAAACTGAATAATTCATTCATTCTGCCAATACTGATTGAACATTTTCTTTGACCCAGACATTATTCTGTTCTAGGCTCTTGGGATACAGCAATGACAAAATAAGTCAGATAAGGCCCCTATAAGTGGGAAGCAATTGTCCTAAAAGAGGGAGACAGGCAATGAACTAGCATGCTTCTGAAGAAAGGACAGCACCTGCCTCACAGGATCACCTTGAGAAGAGTAACAAAAAATGCTGGCTAATAGCAACTTCATATTGCCAATGGATAAACTTGGCTCTGAATGAGGAAGATTAAAAAAAATGCCTTTTCCAAGTGATCTAAGTTGTGACCCTACTTTTCTACCCACCCACCCCCACTCCCAATCTAGGCAAACTTTAAAGTGCACTCAAATAATTATTTCAAATAATGCTTGGGCTGCTATGTGCAATTCCACCTAAGTTTCCTATTGCAGAGCAAGCAAAGGTACAACAATCTGCAAAACCATGCAGAGGTTTGTAGATGCCTTGTGAAGAAGCACACTTGGACATGCTGTTTGTTCTGAGTGTGTTTGTCAGCACACGTGCGTACACAACTTAATTCTGTCTGGAAGACAGAATCAGTAAGCACAATTATGAAAGAGATTAATTTCAAGGAAGTGGTTCATGAGATTGAGAAGCTTGCAAGTCCAAAATCTGAAGGGTAGGACAGCAGGCTAGAAACTCAGGAGTTATGTCACAGGCTTGAGGTGGAATTTCTTCTTCTCTAGGAAACCTCAGTTTTTGCTCTTCAGGCCTTCTACTGATTGGATGATGTCCACCCACATTACGGAAAATAACCTTCTTTATTTAAAGTCACTTGATTGTAGATGTTAACCACATCTACAAAATACCTTTGCAGCAACACCTAAATTAGTATCTGGTGGAATAGTTCAATCCTATAGCCTAGCCAGGTTGACTAACATAAGACTAACCATCACAAGGGGTGATTTGAGGACATGGGGAAAAATAACTCAGATATTAAGAACTTAATATGTGCCTGGCACTTCAGTAGGTACAATATCTTATGTAAGTCTTACACAATCTTGCAAAGAAGGTATTACACATCTAATTTTTGAGGTTGGAACCATTAGGTCCAGAGATATTTGTAATTTACCCAAGAATAGGCCCACTTTTAACAGTGTCAGGACTCAAAACAAAAGGAAACACAGATAATACATTTAAATGTTTAAAAGTTAAAAGCTATAAAGCAAACTATCAAACTGATAAATAAAATATGTCTATCTTCCTACCACAACATGTTTATGACCTGGAAGGCCAGGATTGTGGACTCTTCACAGTTTCTTGCTGGAACATAGGCATGGGAGAGCTTCTAACTACCTACTCCTTTCTCGAGCCAGCCTGATTTTGTGTGCATGTAGGTAGACTCCCATCCCAAACTTCCAAGTTCATTTCCCAGCCAACATGTGCGCTTGACCACACTGTGGTCTGGTGGTATACACACAGGATGTATGTTCATGGAGTGTGAACATGGGATGTGTGTATTTGGGATGGATATAGGGATGGGGAGGTGTGCCCTCTGGGAGGGACCTGGAGAAGAGTTCTCAGGAGCAGGCTTAGGCCTGTTAAGGATAGGGAATTCGGGGGCTTGGGTTCTTGGAGTACGGTCTATAAAAAGGACTCAGATCCCAGATGGGCATAACCCTTTGGATTGGTGGATGCCTTTGAAGGCTAGTGCAAGGCTCTCTAAAACGTGGGCTCAGGACTGAGTCCCTGTTGCCCTGCTGAAGGGTGGTGGAATTTTATTAGGAGGTAGAATTTTATTCCAAAAGATGAAATAACCTTTCTACAGGATTTCCCAGATTATATCTGGTGTGTTATTGAAGCCATGCATAAAGTGGATACCAGACCAGGGCTATCTTTTATAAACCAATTATTAATGGTTAAACCACTTTATAAAGAAAAAAAATTTCACACAAAGTATTGACCTTATTTTAAAAACCATAATATATGTTAAATAAGTCCTAAAATAGAACAAACTTCAGCTCATATAAAAATATATAAAACAAGCAACATTTACAAAAGAAACAGAAACAACACAATGTAAATTAAATACAATATAGTTTAAAAATAAAATTCAAGTTAAAAATATCAATTTAATGTGGTATCTGATGACATACGGATGGCCAGGGTAAGGCTTCCTTTGAGTGTGGCATGCCCAAGATGCAATTTCCTACCACCTTTCTTTAGCTGAATTTACTGTGAAACTTTTCTTTCTAATTCAATGACTACACCTCAGTGTTCCAATTGCCACCTTCCACCTAGATATGTGGCTCAACATATATTATTTTCATTTTCTGAAAGCTATAAACATAATTTAGCATTTTAAGAATCCTTACTCCTAGAGAAACAGGGAAATAAAAACAGAACAAAACTGAATTTTATATTTTAAATCGAGCTCTACCTTCCAGGGCAAGCTACGGTGACTTACCTAAAAGGAACAATGACATGAGCACCACGCCAGCAGTACTGTTCACCATCTGAAGCCAACTACAGGTTAGTCATGATCTGGAGTCCTGAGTGCCTGATGCAGACACACCATACATGAGAAGAAGCCGGTTCAGTAACCACCATTTCTATAGCAACCCACACACACTCCCCAGGCTGTGCTTTGGGAAGGCTGTTAAAATGGGATTCTATGAGGAAGCCTCACTCTCAGAATGTGCTTTTGTTAGAATAAGAGCATTGTTATTAGAATAAGAGCATTCTAATCAAGTAACCTAAGCTATCATTAAATTGCAGAAATGTATTCAACACAGGATCTCAAATCTTGATTTCTTTGCAACTCACTGCCTGAGGTCACTTTACATTCAAGCCACTGACCTGATTTGCTTGTTCGTAAGTAACCATTCCCCAGGGCAATAAATCAGACCTGTCTGGCAACCCGTATATCAGACAGCCATCTGCTGTCCCAGTTACAGGTTACAGAAAGAGTAAACACCTATAAAAGGAGGCTAATGTAATCATCTCTTACTATCCAGAAAACCTCAGTTAAACACAGTCACAGACTCCAGGCTGGGAAGAAAACTCCTTCTTTCTAAGGTAAAGCTGCCCTGTACATGACTGACTACTTGGTACATATATTCACTGTCCCACTTCCTCTACACATCCTGACACCAGCACATAGACCCTGGCAAAACACTGTTTTTCTGAAGAGAGAGCACAGTTAGCAAATCATAAGAATTCTGCTGGTTCTTCAAAAGAAAAGACAGATCACTAAATTGAGTCTTCCTTCCTCTATAAATCAATTGGCATTTTACCAAAATATCTTCAGCTATGCACATAACTGCAGTATATGCAAATGGTGGATCATAAAATCATTTGTATTGAGTGTACACATAGCAATTAACCAATTCACGCTGTTGTAACATACTAAATAAAATCCATCCTAATTATATTCTAAGATAATGTTAATCTTATTATGTCACTCTCTGTTGAATATATAGATTGAAATATGGAGATGCTAATTTCCATAAAGGGAAATTCTTTGCCCCATTCAAAAGAAAAATTAAAAGACAACTGTGACTATAGGATGTTGCCAAGATGGCAGAGTGAGGAGTTCTAGGGCTCCCTTTTCCTATAGGAGCTTAAGGAACAAGCAAAAACCAGGAGAACCACCTTTCTTAAAGCTCCAGAAATCAGTTTAAGGGTACAATAATGGAAAACACTGAATCAAGAAAAAGGCAATTTAAAAACAGTAGAAAAATCTCGTGTTGCTCTTGCTGGCCCATTCCCACCCCCACCTCTGGCATTGTGCAGTGGGTGGGGTCCTGGTTCGCATTCTGGAGGAAGCAGAGTAACCTCTGAGCACATTTTAGGGAGCACGCGTGTCTGTGCCAATCTCATTGCAGGCTGAGACAGAACTTCTACAGGTTTCATCTCATCCCAGGCTCCCCATCCTAGAACTTGTCAAACATGGAGGTAGCTTACAGGGCATCTACAGCACTATAGGAGAACTATCAAATTGCAGTTCCTTTGGCTTGGAACCATACAATGAAGAACCTAGGACTAGGAGGAAAGACTAATTCCTAGGGAAAAAGAACATTCAGATCCATGTAAATGGGAGAAGTTCTAGGGATATGTGTGCAAATCCAGGAGGGTCCTATGCTTTTACCTGGACCAGGAGGGTACTATGCTTTTATTGTTCTTTAAACTTATTGTTAGGCAGGACAAACTGTAAAGGACAGCCACTTGCAGAAGAGCCACTTGCAGAAGGACAAACTGTAAAGACTGGTAAACATGTTTTTTCCTTTTTTTGTTAGCTACTGTCATTCAAGGAAATCTCTGTCATTACACTAGCTAGATACCAGCTTAAAGAATAGATGCCTCAGTGACTAAATTCCAGAGATACACTAAAATACCAAAATGTTGAGGGTGTAATAAAATATTATAAGACATAGAAAGACACAGGAAATGATGTTCCATGCAAAGGAACAAGATAAAGTGTTAAAAGCCATCAATGAGGAAAATAAGACTTTGGACATACCAGGCAATGACTTTTAAAATATTTTCTTAAATATAACAAAAGAGCTAAGGGAAAACATGGACAAAAGACTAAAGGAAATAGAAAAAATATTTGAACAAAAAAAGAATGTCAATAAAGAGATAGATCAGGAAAGGAACCAAATAGATAGAAAAAGAACCAAACAGAAACAGTAGAGCCGAAGATCACAATAAATGAAAAATTCCCTAGAAGGGTTTGACAGCAGGCTGGATTGGTGAACTTGAAGATAAGACCTCTGAAATTATTTAATCTGAGCAACAGAAAGGAAAAAAGAATGAAGAAAAATGAACATAGTCTAAGAGACCTGTGGGACACGATCAAACATACCAATATATGCTTGAAGGAGTTCTAGAAAGAGGGAAAGGGACAGATAATGAAAGAAAAAAATGGCTAAACACTTCCCTATTTTAATGTAAGACAAGAATATATACATTCAAGAAGTTCCGTGAACTCCAAACAGAATAAATACCAACATATCTACACTGAGACACATTGTAATCTATCTCAAATTCCAAAAACAAACAGAGAATCCCAAAAGCTGCAAGAGAAGCAATACGTCATTGTTCTAGTTTGCTAGCTGCCGGAATGCAACACACCAGAGACGGATTGGCTTTTAATAAAAGGGGATTTATTTTGTTGGTTCTTCAGAGGAAAGGCAGCTAACTTTCCACTGAGGCTCTTTCTTACGTGGAAGGCACAGGATGGTCTCTGCTGGTCTTCTCTCCAGGCCCCTGGGTTCCAACAACTTTCCCCGGGGTGATTTCTTTCTCCATCTCCAAGGGCCCAGGCTGAGCTGCAAGTGCTGAGATGAGGAATGCCAAGCTGCTAGACTGTGCTACATTGCGTTCTCTCATTTAAGCACAAGCCAATTAAGTTAAACGTCACTCATTGCAGCAGACACGCCTCCTAGCCGACTGCGGATGTAATTAGCAACAGATGAGATTCACCTACCGTTGGCTCATGTCCACAGCAACAGAACTAGGTGCTTTCACCTGGCCAAGTTGACAACTGAATCTAACTACCACATGTCCACCCCTTGTCAACTTGGCAGCTACTCACATCACCTTAAACAGGTGCAAAATATTCTCTTCTGGCTGTGGACCTGTGAATCTCAAAATAAGTCCGGTGCCAATATGCAAAGGAGGATAGTTTCCATAGGGAGAAATTGGAAGGAAGATCTGCAGGCAAACACCATTGGATTTCCAAGTCTGAAAGTCATTTATCCTTCGGCTGTAGAAAGCGGCAGTCCCACCCCTTCCAAGGGCCTATGCAGTGGCCGGCCTCTTTCCAAATCAACCTCGGGGAACATCGAGGAGACCACCTCTGGGCTCCACTCTCTCCAGGCATCAGGGCCACCCCTGGGCTCTCTGCCATTTCTGGGGCGCACGCTCAACCCCTCCACATGGTGGCAGCCAGGCTCTCCCAGTCCCCCAAGGAGCGTGCTACGCCTTTTCCAAGGCCTGAGGCTGTACAACTCTTCCACTGCAATGAGAGGGGAGACTCATCCTCGCCCTTCAGGGTAAACTCACCCTCTCCACGCATACAGGTGGGTCCACTCTCCTGGCCGAGGTTTCTTGGCTTCAGACCTGAACTTCCATGGTTCTCACTCTGCAAACTCCAATCTCTCCCTTTTGTGTCCTCCTTTGTCAAGATTGGCGGTGGTTCCATTTACACCAACAGTCTCTTCAAGCCCTCCAGGACTTCTCCATCAATCTCTTCACAGTTCCTCCAAAGTCTTCCCCTTAGCCATCCAAAACACAGTTCCAACAGATCTGGCATTTGCAAACCGCAGCAGCACCCCACTCTCCGGTACCAACTCTGTTCTAGTTTGCTAGCTGCCGGAATGCGACACACCAGAGACGGATTGGCTTTTAATAAAAGGGGATTTATTTTGTTGGTTCTTCAGAGGAAAGGCAGCTAACTTTCCACTGAGGCTCTTTCTTACGTGGAAGGCACAGGATGGTCTCTGCTGGTCTTCTCTCCAGGCCCCTGGGTTCCAACAACTTTCCCCGGGGTGATTTCTTTCTCCATCTCCAAGGGCCCAGGCTGAGCTGCAAGTGCTGAGATGAGGAATGCCAAGCTGCTAGACTGTGCTACATTGCGTTCTCTCATTTAAGCACAAGCCAATTAAGTTAAACGTCACTCATTGCAGCAGACACGCTTCCTAGCCGACTGCGGATGTAATTAGCAACAGATGAGATTCACCTACCGTTGGCTCATGTCCACAGCAACAGAACTAGGTGCTTTCACCTGGCCAAGTTGACAACTGAATCTAACTACCACAGTCATGTACAAGGGATGTATCCAATAAGATTAAGAGCCAATTTCTCATCAGAAACCATAGAGACAAGAAGGCAGTGAGATGTCATATTTAATGTGCTGAAAGGAAAAAAAACAAAACAAACTGCAAGAATCCTACACCCAGCACACTATCTTTCAAAACAGAGGGAAAGATTAAAGACATTCCTGGATAAATAAAAGTTGAGGCAGTTTGTTACTAATAGGGGCATGATGTATGCAACCTACTCTCAAATGTTTAGAAAATAGACAGACAGAATGATACAATAAATGTGGCAAAATATTAAGAGTTGGTAAATCTGGGTATCTGGGTAGGAGGTATATCGGAGTTCTTGGAATTGATTTTGTATTTTGTTTTTTTGAATGGGCAGGCATCGGGAAATGAACCTGGGTCTCCGGCATGGCAGGTGAGAAGTCTGCCTGCTGAGCAACTGTGTCCCATCCTGATTTCATATTATTTTTGCAACTGTCCTCTAAGTTTGAAATTATTTCAAAATAAAAATTTTAAAAAGTAACAACTGTGATAGATGACAGCATTAAATACTGACTCTACTCTGTTTGAAAAGTAGCAACACAGGTTTCCCCCTAAGAGTAAACTTTCAATCATCTGGCATTAAAGGATTAAAGTACTTGAGTTAGAATGAAAACACTGACTCAAAGAAAAGACCAATCAAACTACAAAAGAACTACACCTTTCTTTTGCAGAGTTTGAAATCTTGCCTTACAATGAAGGTTTATGGTCACTCTGGGGATCAATTCTGACAACTGGCAAGAACGCAGGCTGGCTCTCTGGACAGCAGAAAATACAGAAGTTGTTGCTGCGCCAGGCACCCCAGTTTCTCCTTGCAGAATGTAGAATATGCTTTCTCTCCATTCCCTACATCAGCTAGATTGTGGCATCATCACTTTCATTTGCTCCCTTATGTCTGCTTAACAGGGCTTTACCCTCTGGGGAAAGGGAGCCTCCTTCCTGGCTGATAGCAAGTTGTCAGCCCATCCATCTTTATTATACCAATTTCTGGTAACTACAACAACCACAGCCTCTGGTTGTGATTTTATGGAGAATAAAAACTTATTATTTGCTTGCAAGAGATTAGAGGTGGGTTTGTAACAATACAAAAGCTACAAGGATGTTAAAATTAAAAAAGGAAATAAAACCACCATTAATGAAGGAGGACAGGAGCAATTTTACAAACTCTCTAAGAGTCATTTCTAACAGAAATGCAATGTGGCTGAAAATGCAATTAAAAATTTTCTAGTAGCTACTTTTAAAAAGTAAAAAGAAACAGGTGAAATTAATTTAAAAATTTTTATTTAACCCAATATATCCAAAACATTATCATTTCAACATGTATCCCCCCAAAATCAATGTAATGTTTTACATTCTTTTTTTCATATTAAGATTGATATCTGGTGGGTATTTTACACTTAAAAGCACTAGCCACATTTCAAGTGTCCACTCAAGAGCTCTACCTGGCTCATGTGGCTACTGCACTGGACAGAGAACTTCAGACCAACGCAGGAACTTGCCTGAACAGGAAATGGGGTACATTAATATGCACCCTATGATCAAAAGTCTAAAAGAAAATGGGGTGACCCAATGGCTATTTCTGATACAAGGAAACCTCCTACCCCTTTAGGGCACAACTTTGTGTTTTTCCTGGCACTATATTCTAAAAAGAACATGGTGTTGGACTTTTTATATGGAGCACAAAACTCCATAATGAAAAATAGCCTCAAAAGTGGTTTTACAGAAAATACAAAAGTCATCTTCAAATTGTTATCTTTGGTTTTGATTTTTGCTAAATGGGAACATCAACTCATACTTTGGTGACAAGTTACACTAAAACAACAGCGAGGTCACCAAGGCCTCCTGAATTACTGAGTCTAGCTGGCACTGTTCGGTGAAGGAGGTCTTTGCCACGCTTACAGGCATTATCTTACTTTGATTCTCACCATAACTCTGAGAGGTTACCAGGGTTGGGACTGGTATTGGTTGCACTTTGCAGAGCAGGAAGCTGATGCTAAGGGAAATGACACAATGTACCAGAACTACACAGCTGGCACCATGTATATTCATGGGAAAGTTCTTCCTTTTACATGGGTCAGACCAAAATAAAGTGCTAAGCACAGCCAAGCTTGCTCTCCAGTGATCCTATGTGGTTGGTTCTTTCAAATAGGTACATTGTTGGGCTCCCCCTTTGAAGGCATTTAGATCACGGCTCATAAATTTTCTGTTAAAGGCTGGAGAGGAAATATTTTTCATTTGTGGGGACATATAATGCTAACTACTCTGGCATAGAAAATATGTAAACAAGTGGATGTGGTTGTGGTTCAATAAAAACTTTATTTATGGATGCTTAAATTTGAATTTCATATACTTTTTATGTGTTATAAAAAATTATTCTTCAACCATTTGGAAATGTAAAAACAGCCTTAATTTGTAAACCATACTTTGTTGACCCTGATTTAGAAGAAAAGTTTTTAATGGAAATTGCTATTTCTGGCTATTAAACAATTTGGAATTGAAAACTACTTTGATTTACCTCAAAAGTATATAATTTAAAATGTTAAACTGGTTTGAAGTGATTATCATACTAGAATTAATCATAAATAGCAACTAGTTAGTAAATGTCTTATGTGCTTAAGATTCCTTCCAATTTTTTTTTCTGACCTGGTAATACTCTCTTTGGATATTTTATTTAAATAAAATAAAAAATATTTTAATTTTGACTTAAATAATGATATTATGGATTAAGTGCAATAATTGTAAGGAAGCTTATGAAATATGTAGGTTTCTACTGAGTTTAGAACAAACAATTTCTTTGAAATGTCTGTCCAATCTCAAAGAGAAAGTTTTCAGAACTCTGATTTTATTTCATTTGATTATTTTTGAATGACTATCCAAATGTTGGCTTTTCTCTGCACACATATAATCTGTAAAAGCCAAGAATTTGGCTGCTAAACATTTCACAGTAAATGCTAGGTTTTTTTAAAAAAAATTAAATGGAAGTAGATCAACTACACTATGAAAGTTCCCAATAGAAAAGTTTCAGTATTGTGGGAATTATTTCCAGAGAGGAAATAAAGAATCACATAACTTACGTTTTAGAGGCGTCATAGCAATGTATGTTTCTTTGATTTCACCAATTTAGTTTACTTTAAACTAGTTTAAAAATTAAAATTAAAAATTAGTTTCCTATTTGCTGCTATACCAAATTACCACAAACTTAGTGGTTTAAAACAACACAAACTTATTCTCTTATAGTTCTAGCAGCTGGAAGTCTGAAATCAGTCTCACTGGGCTCGAGTCAAGGTGTCGGTAGAGCTAGTTCCTTCTGGAGGAATATACCAGATTCTCCCCCTTTCCCACTTCTGGAGGTGACCCCTTGCCTTGGCTCTCGGCCCCCTCCTCCATCTTCAAAGGGCATCACTCCAATCGCTGCATCCATCATCACATCTCCTTCTTGACTCTGGCCCTCCTGCCTCCCTCTTATAAGGATTATATGGAGCCCACCAGGATCCAGGAAAATCCTCCATCTCAAGAACCTTCATTTAATCATAGCTGCCAAGTCCCTTTTGCCAGGTGTCTTATTTTGCCCAGCTGCTATAACAAATGCCACACAATGGCTTGGCGTAACAACAGGAATTTATGGCTCAGAGAAGCGCTGCTTTGTCTCTGAGCTGTGGTGTTCTGGCACTGGCTGCAGTCATCCTGGGGGCTCCTCGGCTTGCGTCTCTGCCTCCACTGACAGGTGAGAACAGTACTCTCTCACTCCTCGTGTCTGCTCTTTTGGTTTCTGCTGACTTCCGGCTTCTCCTTATGTGCCTTCCTCTGATTCTGGCTCCCAGTTTTTCTCTTTATAAGGCCTCCAGTAATGCAGATTAAGACCTCCCCTTCAGCTGCACACACTTTAACTAAAAATAACATTCTCAGGAGTGCAAAGGTCATTCAGCAATAAAATTTTTGCCTGCCATGAGGGAGACCTGGGTGAGATTCCTGGTCCATGCACTTCCCAAACCAACACACAAAGAAACCAACAAAGACAAACAAACAAAATTCAACAAATGGTGCTGCAATAATGGGATACTCACATGGAAAAAGAATGAAATGTGACCCTCCCATATAGCATACAAAAAAAATAAATGACACCCTCAACTGGAAGATCAACTTTATAAATGGATTCATACCCCCAGGACATGGATTAAGACTAAGAACGTGTCTTTTGAGGGTACACAATTCCATTTTGAGGGGTACACAATTCCATTTACTCACCATGTAAGGCAGCGCAGACAGAGGTCCTGGCAATCAGGACGTATTTGGGGAAAGCGGTGTTTTTCAGCCTAACACATATATCAAAGTTTCTTAAAAAATAAATTGTGAAGCTATTTGTGAACTGTATACAAAATAAATTGAGAAAAAGGATCTGCTTCTCTAGTTCTGGGCCACACTGTTATGTACAAACCAAAATATATGAATGCCCAGAGGAAGCTAGATCAAATTAGGAGCACAACCTTTATAGCCCCAGCCCCATTTGCTAATATTTAAATAGATGCATTTAAAAAAGAGGAGGCAGGAAGGAGCAGGAGAAAAACGACAGCAGAGATGGAAGCTCCAGGATGGAGAAAATCCACTGCAATTTTTCTCTCTCTAAACAACAGCCCTAAGTATACATCCTATTACCAAATGTACATACTCATGTATTTCTGAAGGCCAAGTCTCTGTAAACGGCTGCCATAAGCACAAACACTGCATCAGTATATCCTGAACTGCTCTAACTTTTGAAAACATCTGAATGGTCCCCCCATGGCTCAGTCATCCCACAGATATTTTAGAGGGTCCCTCACCTGTGCCTGGAACTGTTCTTGGTCCCAAGGACCCAAGGATGAACATGGCTCAGAGAGGATCCAGAGAGCAATTAAGTAATGGCCCAGCATGATCTCATACACTTCTAGGGCCATCGCAGGGTGGCGATGTGGTAGGAGGGGATGGATTACTGTTTGGGGGATGGGGAGATAGGCAATAAGGAACAAGGTGTCCTCTGTTCGTCAGGAACAGTGGGGTCAGTGGCAGTTAGAATTGTTGGTGTGGGAGGATGGTGGCTGGAAATGAAGTGGGACAGAAAGACAGGCACAGCACTGAAGGGACCCATGTGCCCAGCTGAGGGCAGCAGGATTTCTTCACAAGAGCAACTTCAGCTCTTCGACATGCTCACAGGAAAGTGGTTCTGAAAGACACCCCAGGCAGCAGTGGAAGGAAGGAAAGGGAGAAGGCAGTCAGACAGCTGCTGGGATTGCCAGAAAAGAAGCAATGGTTCTAGTTGAGGTAGAGGAGGCCGAGAGCAGAGCAGAGGGGATGTGTGAGAAATACTGAGTCAGTATGAGCACGGCTGCGTGACGGAGCCACCATGGGTGGCACGACATGGCAAAAGCAAAGAATCAATTGGGGGTAACGTTGAGGTTTCCACTTTGGTGGTCTGGAGGAGTTAACACAGAAGTGAGCTGGTTTAGATGTCAGAGTATGGGAGCAGGCAAGTCTCAGAGTTGGGACTGCTGAATTTAAGATTCCTGTAGCAGATCCAAAAAGAGGTGTCTAATAGACTGTTGGCATCACAGGTAGCTGCAGGCATGGGGGCAGCTGTCAGATGTCCCAGAAACAGCAAAGGAAGTAAGAGAAGAGCTGGCACAGAACTGAGCACATGAAGCAGAGAAGGAAAACCACTGACTGCCGCAGAAATGTCAGAGGACAAGGCCTTAGAGAAGCACACTGGATTTTTTGATGAATTTCATGACCTTTGTTTCAGGAGCGTGGATGGTGAAAGCTGGACTGCAGTGGGTGGAGAAATGGAAGTAACATATGGAGAATTATCTTTCTAGATATCTAGTCTAAGGGGAACCTTGGCAAGTGGTTTAGATGGTCTGAGGAGGGAAAACTTTCCACAGAATGGACTCAACACACATTTAGGTAGATTTGCTATGAACCAGGCCCTATTCTAAGCTTCTTACAAATAATAACAGTTAGGTGCTATTACTATGCCCATTTCACCGATGAGGAAACTGACAGAGAGAGGACAAGTCACTGGGCCAGGGCCACACAGCAGTGGGTGGCAGAACTGGGATTCTTTCCAGAGTCCCTGCTCTTACCCTCTGCTATGTTGCCCATCCGGAGTAGAGACCTGAGCATGTCTGGGGACACCTGGGAGGGGTGATGCAGAGAGTCAAAACAGACATGAAGACGGGAGACAAGTGAGTCTCCTGCCAGTGAGGATATAGGCGTAAGCGATGTGCTTACCATAGGGCTTGAGTTATCAGACCCGGCACGGCCAGGACAGACCCCGGTTTTCAGGACACCAAATGCAAGCCTATCTCCCTTGCCCTCCGACTCTCTCTCTTGGCTTCTCCGTCCATTTCCTTTCCTGCCTTCCGAATCCTGTGCACGGGCACATGCCCCTTGGTTTGCTTTCTCTGTTAGCTCCAGAGCATTTATGTCCCTCCACAACGCCTTGAGAGGTCACAAAACCGCAGGAGACACTCCATGACACACACAGGGCAGTGAGAGCCAGCACAGCCTCCCGGCCCACGGAACAACCTCGGGTGGAACTGATGGTCCACCAATAATTATGGAGGCTGCGAGGAGTTCTTCAGAGAGTAAAAACATACAAAAACCAAAAAACACAAACCAACAGGTGTTTATTTACACATATAAACTCCCAGAACAATAATTTGACCCACTCAAGGAATGTGGTATCTTTGAAAATACACTTGACATATCAAACATCTCCTGATAACTGTTATGCATGGTCTAATGGTTTTAAAGTTCCCATTAGGGCTATTTGAAGCTAGGGATTTTCAAGTTCGACTTTCATGGGATGGGGAACCAACATGCTATAAAAACCCTAAGCTGAAGCACACCCCAACTGTTGTTATGAGAAGAAAATGGTAAGGCATTCTGAGGGGATGGGGTGGGGTGGGGGGTTGGAAATCTGGAAATATGTATTAAAAACTTTAACATTTTGCATATTTTTTGACTCTGCAATTTCACTTTTTCCAAAATTTTATCCCAAGGCAATAATCACAGATGTGCATAAAGATTTAGCTATAAAAATATTTATCACAGCACTGGTTTTGCATTGTAGAGAATTAAGTAACCAAATTATGATACAGCCGTATAACTGAAGACTATGAGCTTATGAAAATTGATATTGCAGAATAATAACACAAGATTGGGAAAATAATGATGTTTAAAGGCAAATTAAAGGGCGGGCCACGGTGGCTCAGCAGGCAGAGTTCTTGCCTGCCATACTGGAGACCCGAGTTCAATTCTCGGTGCCTGCCCATGCTAAAAAAAAAAAACAAATTAAAGAACCACCTACAACATATGATCCCACTTCAATTAAGCACATTTGTGTGGCAGGAAGCCTCTAAGCCAGGCCCCCTGACGGCACTCTGGCATGTAGCTCCTCCCCACTACACTGAGCTGGCCTGCGTGATCACAGGCTAGGAGGGTTTGCCACCTCCCAGAGTAGGTCATGAAATAATGACTTTCTCTTGGGCTACTGGCTGGGACGATGCCCTCTGGAGGGCAACGGGGCCCCTGCCCACACTTGTGTGAATGGGCTGGGAAGGCCACTCTTGCTGCACCTCGAGGAGATGAGGGCCCCTGGCCAGCTCTACTGCAGAGAGGCATAAGGCCAGAACCACCCGGCTGAGCTGGGCCTGCCTTCCTGACTCCTCCTCAGGAGTGGTTAGACAATAAATGCTTATTCTTTAAGCTGCTCCACTGTGGGATAATTTGTTATGCAGTATTAAATAACTAATAGCATATGCAATGTGAAACAAGGGGAAGAGTATAATTCAAAACACTGACTGTGGTTATCTCTAGGTGGCAGGATGGCGGGCAATTCCTATTTTCTTTTCTCGTATAATATCGACAAATGCTTCTCCTTTTTTTCAGAAAGCAGAGATAGAAAACCAAGTGACCGAGAGAGTTCAACTTTCTAAAGAATAAAAAGATGAAGATGATGGATAGAATTTTAGCCCCTCATCACCTTTAAAGATGCTTTTCTTTAAAGTAGTTTGTATTAAATGGAAAAATGAAAAAAAAAAAACAAAAAAAAAAACCAGACTCCAAAGAGTGGCCAGCCTGGCGTGAAGGGGTGAATGTCACTGCCGCAGAGACGCGAATGTCACTGCCGCAGAGACCTGTGGCTCTCCAGGGAGAGGCGCCTCTGTGATGAAGGCGCGGACTTCAGACGGCCCGGGGCTCTTGCTTACCCAGTTTCTGGTCAAACCGCCAGGCTGCGACGTAGGCATCGTGCCTCAGGCTGCTCGGGGTGGCCAGCGGCACGGTGACGTAAATGGGACCATCCACCAGCACCGGCGTCCCGTCGCTGCTGAGCAAATGGACACTGAGGGCTGCGACCGGCCTCAGGTCGTGGCGGGTGCTGTTTCCTGGAAGGGAGAGGCACCCTCGGTCACAGAGAGTTCCTACACGGTGGAGGCTCACAGCTGCAGCTCGCTAAGCAGCTGCCAAAGGAGCACTGCGCCGAACAGTTTCCATAAGTAATCCTCACGGCAAATTCTGGGGCAGGAAATGTCCCATTTTACACATGCAAAAACCGAGGCGGTGATAGCTGGTCTGAGAGCAGACACCACCCAGGGGGAGGGCTGGGAACCGGTGCAGGTTTGCCCAGTCTATCTCCTGGGCTTGGCTTGTCTGTTACAGGGTAGGTGAGGAAATCCCTGAAAATACCTTCTCACATTAATTACTTGGCAGATTGCCACAATAAAATGAAATGTTTTAGATTGAAATGTTTTTAAATTTCTTTTTTAAATAATACATTTCTTCAAGGACTACTTCAAAATATTAAAGGACTTCTGCTAAAAGGATACTGTTAAAAATCTGGGCTTGAAAAATTTATGAGTTATTTTAGTTGCTACTGTTATTTTGATCTGTTTAAAAGGAATTTAATATACCAATTATTCTACATTAAAGGCCTTTTATCCATGCCAATGCTTAAAGGACTGTCTGCTTTACAGATAGGTTAGGAAATGCTTATGAGAGTGCTATTTATACACTTCAGCAATCCATTTTAGATTTCATTTTAAAACATATTTGTCATTCATTTCAAACTTTTCTTGAACAAAATAAAGAAAAGATAGTGACGAAAATTTTTTCTAAGTTACATTAGGACATTATTGGATTTCTTATTTAGTTACTTATGTACTTACCTGCAATTAAGACTGAATTCAAATGTTTTAAGCGAGCCTAGTAATTTTAGAGTTTTAATGATAGCTAGCCCACTCACAGAGTAATTTCTTCACAGCAAATGATGGCAGTCTTTTATGTTTACTCCTGTCTTTGGTTTTCAATGAAGGTCAAGGCAAGGGAACAGAGAGTTCATCAAAAGGTCCAAGTGGAAAACATAGATTCAAGCTAGGAATCTTTTAGTCTGGCCATTTCATTTAGAAGAAAGAAAATCAAATTCTAGAATTTATCACGCTTCTGATCAAAATATCTTCTGGACTGTAACCTTAATTTGGGAACTGCCCCCAAGGTCCACAATGTGCCATGTTCATGTCGCACCCTGCTCAACCTGTGCCACGTCCACCTGCACCATGACCACACTGTCCCACGTCCACATCATGTCCCGTCCATATCACGCCTATGTCCACACACGCCACACTCACACCTCCCAGGTCCACCCTGTACCATGTCCTCACTGCGCCATGCCCATACCATGTCACATCCACTCTATACCACATCATTACTGTGCCATGCCCACCTCACATCATGTCCACTCTGCACTATTTTCTCACTGTCCCACAACCATACCATGTCATGTCCACTTTGTACCACGTCACGTCTATTCTGCACCATGCCCTCACTATCCCACCCCCACACCACATTGCATCTACTCTGCACCATGTCCTCACTGTCCCATGCCCATACATCTTGTCTACTCTGCACCACGTCCTCTCTGTGCCATGCCCACACCACATCGTGTCCACCCTGCACTATATCCTCACTGTGCCACACCCATACCACGTCATGCACACTCTGCACCACGTCACATCCACTCTGCACCATGTTCTCCTTGTCCCACAGCCACACTATGCTGAGTCCACTATGCAACATGTCCTCACTGTGCCACACCCACATCATGTCCATTCTGCACCATGTCACATCCACTCTGGACCACATCCTTACTATCCCACGCCCACACCACACTGCATCCACTCTGGACCACATCCTCATTGTGCCAAGCTCATGCCACGCCATGTCCACTCTGTACCATGTCTTAACTATGCCATGCCCACACCACGTCACGTCCACCCTGCACCATGCCTTCACTGTGCCATGCCCACAGTGTACCACACAGTGAGATATATCTTGATATTATAGAGAAATTAAGTTGCTTAGCAAACCCTCATAAAGTGCTTAGGGATAAAGTTTTTAATTAGGTAGTACTGTATCAAACCCAAGGGAGGAGTCTGAAAAGGAGGCAGTATGTGGGTAGAAAAGCACTCTGTCTCTTCATCCACCTCTCTTCCTCTTAGCTACATCTCCAGATTCCTACTAATGGCACCCACATTCTCTCCACCCCAGCAAGTTATCTCTGTGGTATGTTTTTCTCATTTAAAAAAACATAAGGAGGTTGGACCTTACAGTAGGCAATAGATTTTTATATTTTATGCCAAAAGCATGAGAAACAAAAGAAAAAAGATAAAATGGATTTCATCAAAATTTAAAACTTTTGCACATTGAAGGACATTATCAAGAAAATGAAAAGACAATCTACAGAATGGGGGAAAATATTTGGAAACCATATATCTAATAAGGGTGTAATATGTGGAGAAATAGGAGCCCTTGTGTATTGTTGATGGGAATGCATAATGGTGTAGTTGCTGTGGAAAACAGTTTGGCAGTTCCTCAGAAAGTTAACCATTCAATTACCATTTGACTGAATAATCCTACTACTAGGTATGTACCTAAAGGCACTATAAAGCAGGGACTCAGACAGATATTTGTGTGGTTGCATACATCGCAGCGTTGTTCACAATGGCCAAAAGGTGGAAGAGACCCAAGTGTTTATCAACAGATGAATGGATAAATAAACTGTGGTATACCCACACAATGGACTTCAGCTGTAAAAAAGAAGTAAAGTGCTATTATATGTTGCCACATGGATGAATCTTGAAGATATCATGTTGCGTGAAATGAGCCAGACACAAAAGCACAAATACTGTATGACCTTGCTTATATGCAATACTTAGAATAAGCAAATTCATAGAGACAGAAGTATAGTGGTTACCAGGGGTGGGGAGAAGGGAATGGGGAGTGATTACTAAATAAGCATGAGCTTTGGTTTGAGATGATGAAATAGCCTGGAATAGGTCACTGTGAAAGTTACATAATACTGTCAATGTACTTAATGTCACACAATTGTCCAGTTAAAATGGTTATGTTATGTATATTTACCACAACTAAAAATAAATACATACTTTTTTAAAAACAGCCCTGTGAGAATGTCACAGCCCAGATGCTACGAAGGTGCCTTTGGCTTGAGTTGCAAGGAAAGCAGATCATGGAGCAGATGGACAGAAAGAGCAGGTGGGAGGTCACCAGAATGGCCATATGTCTGCGCTTCTCCCCATTCAACCCTGGGACCTACCCTCCAAACTGGACACAATCCCCCTTCGGACACACTGAGGAAACCCCCTGCAAGCTCCTTCCACTCACCTGGGGGCCTCTGTTCACCTTCACTGAGCCCCAGTTGCTACCAGTCACCTCACAACTCACAAAAAGGTTTCATCCAGGCTCTTACTCTAGGCTGGTATCTCTTAAATACCTTTGATAAGACAGGGTACAAAATAACTGAGGGACAAAGATAAGCTATAAACCAAGTGCACCTGCAGATGGATCCCTAGCTGATGAGCAGCTGGGGTCAAAATGGGTTTGGAAACCCCAGGGCGAAGGCCTCTCCCTCAGGACTGGAGAAGGGCTGGTTCTTTCTAGGTCAACTGATCAGTTATTTCAGTGGAAAAGAAGTTTAGCGCAACCTTCCAAAGGCCTTCTCTCTTCCCTCTGAAATAACTGAGTCATTTTAAAACAAAACAAATGCTTCTAAAATCAATGTGTTCCTCTTTTGGAGACTTCTCAGATTTCATAATTTATTCAACAGCTATTGGAAGTGGGGCCTAGAGGAATCAATGAGCTGCAGGGACCTAGGAGTCCCTCCAAGTTTGGGGCTTTATGGCTGCAGCGGTCACAGTGAGCCTGGAGGGAGGGTTTCTGATGTCTCAGGCTGGACATCACTGTCCTCCCACAGACAATTCTTTTCTCCCCGGCCTGCACTTCTGAAGAATAAACAACCTTTTTCTTTTGATAATGCTTCCTTGATATTACTACTCTGCATCTTAAGGATGGCAAATTACTTACATGTTACATCATCAAAGGAAGAAGGGATGCTTCTGAAAACAGGTCTCCAGAGGGAAGAAAGGTGAGCAGTAAATTACCAGGCCCTCTTAATCCCTAACCAGAAATGTATTAACATTCCAGAATAGACCAGATGTATTAGGTTAGAAATCTTTTTTTAGAATAATTGGTTTATGGAAAGCACTGGAAAATTACATGAAATTAGATAACAGAGTACTTAGGAAAGCCAACAACTGATTCACCTAGCAGGATTTAACCCAGACAGCCCTCTCCATTCTACGCTATCTCTAGTCTAAAGTGCAGAAAAAAAAAGGGGAAGACAATATATAACTAAGATTGCAGACTCCTGGCACCTCTCATTGGAGAGCAATGAGGACGGGGTTGTTTTAGCTCTGGGTGCCTGAGGGCTGCGCTGTCAGATGTGAGTCTGACAGGCTAAAGGCAATACTTCGCAGGTCTTTTTTGGATATGGCATGGTTCTGGAGCTTTGAGCTGATGTTTTTTAATTTTTCTGACCTTTGACTCTTTGTATCAGGCTAGGATAGGCTCACAATGATTGAGCTGACTTAGCTCTCAGAAGAGGATTCACAGTCAACCTCCAAAGCCTGATGCTCATCGCAGAGCTAAGGCAAAGAATGCAAGTGAGGGGACATGCAAGAGGTAAGAACTCCTAGATGACCTAGAGCAGTGGCTCACCACTCCTCCTGCTGTGAGTGCCCGCGGGACCTGGAGGTGGGGCTGCAGGGACCATGGGTTCACCTCTGAGTGTAGGACTTGGGTTAAGCCCCCTTCCACGCCTCCCCTCCCAGTTGGGACATGTGTTTCTCTGTGTGGTACTAGGCAGGCTGTGTGATACCAGCCACCTATCTCGAGAGTTGGGGAAGGCCAAGGACAGGAAATACACAGCTCTGACCTTATGCTATTTCAAAAATACAACTGCAATGATAATTGCTCTGAATTGAATATATTTAGTCTAACAAAGGAACTCAGAGAAGGTGTTCTTCAGAGTCACATGCAATCCTCTTGCAAGGCACATGGGAACTGCAGACAGGCTCAAGGAGACAAAGTCACTAAAATTCACTATGATTTTATAAAAATACCCATGAGTGAGGTGACACATTCTACAGACATGAACTCTACTGAGAAACAGTCAGGTCTCTCGCTTTGTACACTGGTGCTTCCAGCCACAACAATGAACACAGAAGCCACAGCTCAGAAGGTAAGAAGTGCACAGTACCTGTTCCGTTTCCATCCAGTCCTCGCAGATAAGGGAAGCTGCCTGCTTCGGCAGGGGCACTGGCAGCTGTGAGGAAGGCGGTCAGGTCGCTGTAGCTGGTGTTCTCTGGCAGCTTCAGGGCTCTTCTTTGGAAATGCACACGTGGCTGGGGCCGGGCACCTGCAGAGATTCACCTGTGTTACCTCCCGGAGGAGCAGGTTCACTCAGAGACAACAGAGACCAGGAATTACCCTCTAAGCTTTCAGCATGCTGCTCCCCCCCTTCCCACATCACCCCATTCAGGCCGGACGCAGAGATGTGACAACATGCTATTATGAGGAGAGAAATAATAGCCCATTGTCACAGTTGTTTTGACACAGGATGTTATTTGGTTTTTTAACAAAAAGCCTTCCAAGTTCTATTTGTGAGCAGGCTTTTCCCTGCACAGAATTTGCCTTTAGATAGAGGCAATGCTTTGGGAAAGAAAATTCATGCAAATGAACAAGCAGATGATAATCTCTTTGCACAAACAAATGCAAGAGATATCCTTTGACTGATGTTACAAACATGTCCTTAACCTTCCGGGTAAAATCTGGTTGAACTTTACAGATCAAACTGAAATGTTGTAAAGGAATTGGCTTTTCAGCCTGAGAAGATCTGCAAATGAGAACCAGCAGTAATGAACGCTGTTCTCTCTGTGGAGGCTCCTGTTTGACATTCCGGCCTCATTTATTCTGGACAGTTGTGTTCTGCCAGGGGCAGATTATGCTGTGGATTTCATGATGAGACTTGAAATTAGACTCCCTCTGCAAACTCCACCCCTAGAGGCAGGATGGTCAGCTCTGGCCTGGACAGACAACTTCCTCATCATGCCCTCTGTGGTCTTACTTTGTTCCCCAGTTCCCCAAGCTGCTCTGATGGTAAAGCCTGAACCTGCTTTACTTGATGCTTTGGGAACTGTCACCATGAGGTGAAAAGGTTCTGAGTAATTCATCATCAATACAAAGACCCATAAAAATGCATTAGTATGCAGCGATACCACCAAAGTAATGGACCCCCTGACATCTGGTTGCTGCCATTCCACCTAGGATTGTGGTTGACCATGTCTCCCTGGTGCTTTGCCTGGGGTCCCTCAACCAGCAGCAGCCCTTATACAACTATTCTGCCCAGAGGTGGTGGCCTTTACACCCCCTCCCATGTGCTTAAATCCTAGGTCAGAGAATTTATGGAGGATGGGGTAAACATATTTAGAAGCATTCTAGAATAAGAAAGTTCGAGGGAAGTGGAACGCCAACTAGTCCAATCCTCCTTACGGCAGATGAAGGCATGTAGCTCCAAGGATATGCCACCCACACAGGACAGACATCAGGGGAAGTCATGGCTATGTACGTGGCACAGTCCTGGGGCTCGCTCTACCTTCTAAAAGCCATGCTTAGACCCCTCAGATGACTGGTTCTCCACCGTGTAGAACACATGCTGAGACGGAAGCTGATGGGAGCAAGGAGCCAAAGGTCACAACAATCCTGTCCACAGGGTTGGTTCAATTCCAGACCCTCAATGTCCTGCATTTCATCCCTAAAACCAATCCATGTCCATGCACATACATCTCAACTCTCAGACTGCCCCTCTTCTCTTTGACTTTATGGAATGTTTATGATTTTGTGCTCTCATCATCTCCTTTGTCTGCCTGAAGTTCCAGCTCCATGATCATTGAGAGCTGGGTTCTGCTCAGAGCAACTTACTTCTCCTGGCCTTTACTCCCATGTCTGCCTTGTCCACACTGCCCCAAGACTGAGAGTCCAAGTTGCCATTTCCTGCTCATCAGATCACCCCCAACTTCATGACAATAGTCATTGCCTTCTGCCGATTTTTCTCAGTGATATGGGACTTTCTGGGGCTTTAGTCCCCTTTCCCCATTCTCATCATGTTACCCATACTTCCAAAGCACCTTGCTAATCGGAAGGTAGGGAAGGTGTACTTGTCAGGATGGGGCAAGGAGGCAGCTCATATTCTTGAGGGTCAAGGCAGAAAGCAGAATCCAGGCTGAGCACTTCTCGCTTTCTCTGTCTTGATCCAGCTCTGGCCGGGATGCGTGTGACCCTTCAGGCCCATGAAAGGCCCATGGGACAAAGGAAGGCCAGCATCTTCTCAAGCCTCCTTTGATGGTTAGGGACAGAAACCTACTTAAACTAGATCAAGAGACTAGGGGGAGAGTGTTGAAAATGACAGGGGAAAGTCATATTGAACTCAGGGCCAAGTAGCTTCATGGGGGTTGGCATGGGACCTGAAAAACTGTGAACCACGGCTGTCACCACCTCAGAGTCCTCCTCTCACTCTCTAGCACTCACTCATTCTGATGCCTATCTCTCCCCACTCCTACCAGGTCTGTTCCCCCAACCCTGCTGCCTCTCTCTCTCTCTCTGGTACAGGACAATGTGATTACTGACCATACATCGGGATCTACCTGCTGGGGATGGAGCAGATTTCCTAGGAGGGATGCAGCTGGCTCAGCTATTGTGCCCCACCAGGACAGGCCCTACACAGACACTCCCCTACAGAGGACAGGCAAAGCCCATGACTGATAAAGTAACCAAAGAAACTTTGAAGAATTTATGAGTCTAAGCTATTCTAAGCTATAGTATAAACAAAACCTTAAATGTGTATGTGTGGCGCAAGGGTGGGATTAGGGGAGAAGTTTGTTCTTAAGCCTAACTTCATGTATTAATGCTGCTAAACAGTACATATTTCAGAAAGGGCTATGACTGGGTGGGGATGGGGTGACCAAGAGAGGACTGGGTATCTTCATCTCTGGATATCTTCTCCCACATTCACCACAGCTGCTGCTTCAAATTTCCTCTGTTCTTCTCTGTCCATCCATTTATCTGTCCATCCATTTATTTGTCCATCCATCCATTCATCAATCCATCCTCCCTGCCAAATATTCAGCCCTAATTTACTGAAAATCAAGAGCCACCACTTATTCCCTCTGCACTTTAAAACTGTCTACTTCCCTCTTACCCTCTAGCACTTGTCTCTCAGCAAAAAAGTGTTTCTACTTCTGCTAAGCCCAACCCCAGGCTCCCTCCTACCTTTTACTTGCTCATTTATTTCAAGTCTTGGCTCAACCAACTTCCCTTGCCTTCATCATCAATAGGCTTTCCCTCCCAACCAACAAATATAGTCATTTCTTCTCCATTTAGAAAAATAACAATGTGACATTACTTAAACCCTGTTATTCCCATAAGTGACTGCCTCCTCTCATTTCAGCCCACTCCCTGGTCTGGCTTCTACCCACAGTACACACTGCCCCTTCAAAGGGAAGTCACAAACATGCAACTGCAAATGCCATATCCACTTCTCAGCCTTCATGCTCATTGCCAATCTCCTCATAATGACCAATACTGCTCAGCCCCCAGTGGGAACCTCCACTTCTTTGCATCCACAGCTCTGCACCCTGATTCCCTCCAGAGTCTGTCTACCTTTTCCTCTGCAGCTACTCTCTTTCTCCTCCTACCTCTTCAGTTCCTAAAAGTCTGCCACAATGGCCCCTACTGTGTATGTACTCTTCCCTTTGTGACCTCTCCATAGTCAGAGGCTCAGATGCCATCTTCCTCTCCAGGCCTGAACTGCTGCCCAAGCTCCTGAACTGCAGTGCTCTCTGCCAACTAAACGCTGATGCCCTGGACACTTGTAGTCAGCATCCACCTTCTCTTTCTGTAACAATTCCTCATTCTTCCAACACCCAGATTTCATTCCTGATCATCTTTAGATTCTATCTTCCTATTATCTTACACATTCACTTAAGTGCCAAGACTGGCTAATCTTTCCTTGACAACATTTCTAGGACCAACATCTCCTCCCCTTCTGCCTCTAATTTTGTTAGGATCTACACTACCCCTTGCCTAAACTAAGAGTCTCTCAACTGGCCCCTCCGCATCAGCCTTACCCTTTCCATTTCATCCCCTGAAACCCTGCCAGACTGTTTTAAAATGCTACTCTGATCATGTACTTTCCCTGCCCAGAAACTGCCAGTGCGTCCCCACTACTTAAGAAATTAACACTGATGATGAAGATGACGATGACATCAAAGCGTAAGACACCAATATAGACCCAACCTACTCTCTTCTGAGTGAGAGGCACAGACCAGTGTTTTAACATCTATAAAGTTCTTGCATTATATTACTTCACTTAATATTTACAACAATCCTTGAGGAAGCAACTCTCACCCTCTTTATGGATAAGGCAACTTCAGGCAAGTCCCTGTGCTTGCAAGAGGCAGAACAGAATTCTTTTCATCCCAACATCTGTGTCCCTTCCTATCACATCATGCTGCCTTGAAATAGATGCTCTGCTTACTGCCAGTCAGCCCCTACCCCTAGTCAGACAGGACTGCGTAGCTCTTTATTTCTCCTTTATATGTGCATTTTGTTTTCCATGCCTGAAGTGGCTTTCCAACATTTCTGTTTGCATACCTACACATAATCTAAAATGCACCTCAGAAAGGGGGAAAATAAGCCTCTAGGGCACATCCCCCACCTTGCAGGACTGGGCACCCACAAGAGGTCTCTGGCCATGACCAAGATGTGCATATTGTCTGTGCAGCCAGGTTTTCCCCAGCACACTTGGTGGCTCTGGCGTGGCCATATAGGGTCAGGGTCAAGCCAGTGTCGGAATTTATTGAGCTGGGCAGAGATGACAGAGGGAGTGAAGGTCAGGTCAGCTGAGGGCATCTCTTAGGGAGCTATCCTAGCAGTGGATCATGACATACGAGCTGGGTGGGGAGACACAGCACAGGAGGGAAATAGGATAGGTAGGAGAGTGGGGGTCAGTGCACTGGGGGACAGAGATGCCAGAGCTGCTGCAGAGGCTGAGCCTGGAGGAGGGGTATCTGTTCACATCATAAGGTCTGGGAGGCTGTGGAGGTAGATGAGGGCAGTGGGTAAAAGAAAAGAATCACAGGAGTGGACCGGCAGCCAGGCTATATAGGTGATTCATCTACTGTGATATGGTGGTCAAACTCCTTCTTTGGATATTTTTGCCTGATCAGAACCAGCAAAGGTCCAACAAGGCTGGGTCATAGGACCTCCAGGCTCCATGTATTCAGAGCTTTGGAAAAGGCAAGGCAGGTCTTGAACTCTAAAGCAACAAGAAACCTCATCCAGGCAATTCATAATTTCCATGTGGCATTGGAAGTGCCTCGCTCTCCAGGTTAAAGGGGGCTCTGAATATCCTAATCTACACCCTGAAATAGAAGGGTGATTGTGACATATCTGTGCCATTAATTACAATCTTTAGTCTCTTGTTATCTTCAACTGTGCTGGATTCTGATAGAGACCAGGGTGGTTCAGCCAGATTTTACAAGCTAAATCTTCTCATTCTGGTGAGGGCTTTAGGAAGAAGCATAACTACTTCCTCACTTCAACAAATCTATCATTGAACTCTAGGAGAAAACGGTGGAGTGGGGACCTCTAGGAATCAGTTCCTCCACCAGAATAACTATTAAGTAGGCACGAACCATCCAAATCAACTATTTCTAAACTCTGGAGTCCAGGAGTATACTGTACAGCATCCAGGGAAGAACAAGAGGAAGAAGTTGGTGACTTATGGTAAATATCATAAAACTGCTCTCTCTATATGGTAGTTACTGTCACCCATTCTCCTACTCTCATGGCAGGCAGGGATCTAGCCCCGGCATTGCTTGCTTGTAACAGAAAGGTACATAAAAATCTACTTGCCCAAGTTCTGGGGTGGGCTGGGCTAATCACGGCTTTTGATTTACTTTGGATCACTGGGAGTCAGGCTCTGAGGGCAGCCATTTTTTCAACCCACCCTGAACAAAGGCAGCGGAGGAGACATAAAGACACTAAGCTTCCTCTGAGCTGTAGAGGACAGCTGAAGGGCTGCATTTGCTGTGTAGATCAAGAAAGTGCAGAACTGGGGAGCCATGGAAGAAGTTTCTGGCACCCTTCCTGACTTCTGTCTCAGCCCCTCCTCAGGGCAATCTGTAGGTGACCAGAGCCCCCTTTGTTCTGGCTGGGAAAGGCTGACTTGGGAAACTCTTCTGTGGTGTGACCCTTTCCCAGAATTTGCCCTCTAGGATAAAAGCAGGTCGAGACAAGGGAAGCAGTGCAAGAAACAATTGAGATGTATGGCCCTGGGCAAAGGCTTACCTGCTTTAAGTCCACAGTGGAACACCCAGAAAAGGGAGAAGGTCTGACTCCTGGGAAGCAAATGGGATATTCAAACTCCTGTAAACAGGGATTTCCTATGCCATTTGCAAGCACAAGCACAGGATAAGACACAGAGTCAGAAAAGACAGGGAAGACCCTGTACTTGCATTCACTTTGGGCAGACCTTCCTGATAGGAGGGATAGCACTCGAGAAAATCTCGGTCATGTCACAAGCTGGTTTCAAGCTCAAGAAACAGAAATCTTAGGGAATAAATCCAAGAGTTAACATTATAAAATATTAAAGTGTGCAAAAAAAGATGAAAAGACAAACAAAGAAACAGAAAATGAGGGCCCACCCAAAAGAATAGGATAAAAATCCAGAAAACATTAATGAGGAAGACCAGACTAGTAGATATATGGGGCAAAGAATTTTAAAACTTGATTTTCAATATGCTCAAGGAGATGAAAGAAAATACAAGAGGATGTCAGGAAAACAATGAATGAACAATATGAGAATCTCAATTAAGAGACAGAAATTTTAGAAAGGAAAAAAACAGAAGTATTGAAGTTGAAGACTATAATAACTGAAATGAAAAATTCCCAGGAGGTTTCAATAGCAGATTGGAGCTAGCAGATGAAAGAATTAGGAAACTCGAAGACAAGACCAGAGAAACGAGTCAGGCTGAGGAACAGAAAGAGAAAAGAAATCTAAGAAGTGAAAATATCCTAAAACACCTCTGGGATACAATCAAATGTACGAATAAATGCTTTCTGAGAGTCCCAGAAGAAGAAAATGAGAAAGGTGCAAAATATTTGAAGAAATAATGACAGAAAACTTCCCAAACTTAGCAAAAGTTACGCACACCCAAGAAACCCAAAGAACACCTAATAGGATAAACTTGGAGAAAAATATTCCCAATTTATAATACATTAATCAAATTGTCAAATGCAAAGGACAAGGAGAGAGTTCTGAAAGCTGCTGTACATTGGAGTACTAATTATATTAAGTGCCAATTTCTCATCAGGAACCATGGAGGAAAGTAGGCAGTGGGTTGAAACACTGAAAGTGCTGAAAGAAAACAACTGCCTACAAAGAATTTTTTATATAGCAAGAATTTCTTTCAAAAATGAAGGGAAGATTAAGACATCAGATAAGAAAAGCTGGGGAGTTCATCACCACTACACCTGCACTATAAGCAATGCTAAAGGGGAAATCTTCAGACTGGAATGGAAGGACACTAGACAGTGATTTAAAGCAGCATAAAGAAATAAAGACCTCCAACAGAGGTGTTAAAATGCAAATGCATAAAAGTAATGATAAATCTATGATTTTGGCCATATAATGTACAAAGACATAATGTGCAACAAGTACAAGAAAAGATGAGGGGATGGAGGGATATAGGAACAGTATGTGTATATGCTATTGAACTCAAGTTGGTATCAATGCAAATACGATTGTTGTATATTTAGGATATTAGATTTCACAATGAAAATACATGAAAAATATATGCAGATAAAAATGAGAAGGGATTCAATATGGTACAATATAAAAAAAAATCAAATAAATATGAAAGTAGGCACATGCTGGTTTGAAAATGTTATGTACCAAAAAAGTCATTTTCTCTTAATCCTCATTCAATATTGCTTAGGGTGGAACCCTCTGATCAGATTGTTTCCATGAATATATAATCCACTTAACTGTGGGTATGACTTTTGATTAGATGAAGCTGTGACTCCGCCCATTTAAGGTGTGTCTTGATTAGATTTTCTGGAATCCTTTAAAAGGGAAAACATTTTGGAGAGAGTTCAGAGCTGACAGAGTCAACACAAGACCCAAATGTTTGGAGATGCAGAAAGAAAACGCCCCTGGGGAAGCTGTTCGAAACCAGAAGCCAAGACCCCAGCAGATGCCAGACTTGTGCCTTCCCAGCTGACAGAGGTGTTCTGGACTCACTGGTCTTTCTTGAATCAAGGTATCATTTTCTGGATGCCTTAGTTTGGACATTTTTACAGCCTTAGAATGGTAAACTTGCAACTTAATAAATTCCCTTTCTAAAGGCTGTTCCATTTCAGGTATATTACATTCCAGTAGCTTTAGCAAACTGAAATAAATCATTAATGGGAGAACTGAGGGACCGAAAGGGAATAAGATTTACAAAGACTAAATAGCAAAATGGCAGAAGAATGTCCTGCATTATCAGTATTATCTGAAAGTGTAAATGGATTAAACTCTCCAGTCAAAAGGCAGAGATTGACAGAAAGGATAAAAAAACCAAGACCCAACAATATGCTTTCTATAAGAGAGTCACCTTACATTCAATGACATAAGGAGGTTGCAGGTGAAAGAGTGACAAAAAAAAAAAAAAAAATAGATCAGGCAAGTAGTAACCAAGAGAGAGCTAGGTAGCTATACTAATATCAGATAAAGTCAAAAAACAGTTACATGGAACAAAGATGTCATTATATACTGATAAAGGGATTAATTCAATAAGAAGACATAACAATTATAAATATATATGCACCTCACAGCAGAGCCCCAAAATATATAAAGCAAATATTGACAGATTTGATGAGAAAAATTCATGGCGCTACACTAATACAAGAGACTTTATTACCCTACTTTCAATAATGGATAGAACATCTAGCCAGAAGAATAATAGGAAGTACAAGACTTGAATGATACTCTAAATCAATTAGAACTAACAGACATATATAGAACAATTGACCCAATAGCAACAGAATACACATTTTTCTCGAGTGCGCTTTGATCATTCTCCAGGACAGACCATATCTTAGGTCCCAAAACAAGTCTCAATAAATTAAAAAATACTGAAATCATACAATGTATCTTCTCTGATCACTGTGAAATAAGGACAGAAATCCAAAGCAGATAGGTGGAAAACTTACAAATACGTAGAAATTAAGCAATGTACTCTTAAACATCCAGTGGCACAAAGAAGAAATCACAATGGAAATTAGGAAATATCTTCAAGTGAATGAAAATATAAATACAACATATTAAATTTGATGGGATGCAGCAAAGGCAGTTCTAAAATGAAATGCATAGCTCTAAAGCCTTCTGTTAAAATACAAAAAAGACTTTAAATCAGAGATATAATTTCAAAATAGAAAGAAGTAGAAAAAAGAGGAAACTAAACCTAAAGTAAGCAGAAGGAAGGGAAAAAAAACAGTAAACAGAAGCAAAACAACAACAACAACAACAATCAAAAGCAGGTTCTTCAAAAAGATCAATAAAATTGACAAATTTTAGCTGAACTGCTGAGGAAAAAGTGAAAGGACACAAATAACTAAAATCAGAAATGAAAAGGAGGACATTATTCATGGCTGGAAGGACTAAATACTGCTAAGATATGAATTCAACCCCAAGTGATTTACAGATTCAAGGAAATCCTAACCGAAACTCTAAGAGTCTTCTTTGCAAAAATGGAAAAGCCAATTATCAAATTTATATGGAAGGATAAGAAGCCTAAATAGCCAAAGTCATCTTGAAAAAGAACAAAGTTGGAGAACTCATACTTCCTAGTGTTAAAACTTATCACAAAACAACAGTAATCAAAAGAGCATGGTATTGACACAAGGACAAACTATAGAGCGTTGGAATTGAATTGAGAGCTCAGATCATTCTTCACATTCAAAGCCATCTGACTTTTGACAAGGGGGAAAGACCTCTCAAGTGGGAAAGAATAGTCTCTTAAACAAATGGTGCTGGAAAAACTGGATTTCTATTTGCAAAAGAATGGAGGTGAACCACTACCTCACAACATATTTAAAAATCAACTCAAAGCAGATCAAAGACCTAAACATAAATGCCAGAAGTATAAAACTCCTAGAAGAAAACATAAGGAAATATCTTTAGGATCTTGTGGTAGGCAATGGTTTCTTAAACCTTACAACCACAACACATGCAAGAAAAGAAAAAAAAATAGATACATGAGGCCTCTGATTTTATCATGAAAATAAAATGACAACCTACACAATGGGAGAAAATATTTGGAAACCACATATCTGACAAGGATTTAACATCCAGAAAGTATAAAGAAACATTTCAACTCAAGAAGAAAAAGAGAAACAACCCAATTTAAAAATGGGCCAACTACTTCTGTAAAGAAGATACACAAATGGTCAAAATGCACACGAAAAGAACTACCATTATTAGGTCCATTACTTGAAATAAAATGATCTTAGCACAAAAATACATGTTAGCAAGTGTTATCTCCAATTCTAACACCAAAACCAACTCAATGGCAAGTTCCCCAAGCCCTTTGAATCAGTTTCCCTGTAAGAGCAACAGTGAGTCAAATCAGAATGTGTTAGATCCCTTACAGGCATATTACATGTGAGACATTGAAAAATCATGGGGACTGATTCATTCCTGGGTTTCACACCAAAAAACAAAAAACAAAACAAAATAACAATCAAGATTGCTTATTAACCTTTAAGAGAACAGCCCTGACCACTGTCAAGTGAGGCCTCCTGGCCTCTGTCCTAAAGAGTATTAATTTCCTCTCCCCTCAGAGAGGAGTAAGATGTGGTGTCAGAGAAAGCGTGGAGTCCTTGCTTTTTCTCTCCCACACCTAAAGAAATCAGATGACAATTTTTAATAAAAATTCATACCTGTTGTGCACTCAAAGGAACAACAGATGTTACACTCCAACCACGGATACTTCACTACCATCCCTGTCTGGCAATATGCCAATCCCACATGAGAGTCTAACAGTCCCCCCCACTTCTCCTCCCCTGTCTGTTCAGAAAATAAGCATACCTTGGAATCCTGAGACTATTTGGACGACATCTTCATACACCATCAGAGTGGCGGACCGCTCTGGAAGCAGGCCAAGGCTCAGGGAGGAGAACACTGCAGAAACAAAACGGGTAGATGGGACTTTTTACACTTAGTCGAAAATACACAATCTGTTCCCATTGGCACTAGTTCTTGGTATTCTCTAATATCAGATCAATCAGTAATACATATTTTTATAATGATCAACAAAAGACTTCGAATATGCTATGAAAGTGGTGTAATCTCTCATACAACAACTGTTTGCCCTACTAATAGTCAACTTTCTGACCATTAGAAGTTTTTAATAGAGTGCCCAAACTTCCTTGCATTAGGAATATATTAAAAGTTATAATGTGTGTATACTGTATGAACAGGTAATATATAGCATTAGATACTAATATTAAGAGAGACTTATAAAATATGTGCTTAAGTTAATGTATGTACCCCAGGGTGAAAGAATACCATGGGAACTAATAAGATGTTTATAGAATTTGTGCTGTTTTCAAATTCTTGCTTCAGTACCTGGACTTCCAACTAAAAGCTTCACAAAGCCTGGGTAGAACATACGAATTTAAGAGAAAATAAATAAGTACATTATGGAATGATTATAATCACTAACATTACTGAGCCCTTGCCAACAAGCCAGAGATTGTTCCAAGTACTTTAATTTTGATTATGTATTTAAATCTCAAAATAACTCATAGATACTTTTAATATCTCCATTTTATAGGTGAGAAAACGAAGTGCCCAAGCCAGGAATTGAACTCAGGCAGTCTGAGCCTGCATTCTCTCCTCTCAACCATCATGCTGCATAGACTCTGGCTGAGACATTTAAGACACTGTCCAGTCCAAGCCTCTGGGTGACACAAGAAGACAGTGAGGCCTAAGAGGTAAGTTTCTTGGAAAATATCAGGAATGAGCAATAGCAAGGGCTAATGGTATCATTGACTTAACACTGGCTCCCTAACAGTGCGCTGGGGACTGGGAAAGGGGACCCCAATCTGCGCATACACCCTCCAACATTCAGTTTACGCAGAGCCACTACATACTAGGCCCAGTGCTAGATCCCACATGGAAGAGATAAAGAAATGTAAAGACAGTTAGGCCCTTTAAGGGTTATGCCCTAGAAGGGGACTATATGATGGTTTGAATCTGTTATGTACCCCAGAAAAGCCATGCTTTTTTTTATCCAATCTTGTGGGGGCAGAGTTGTTGTTGGGTGGGAACTTTTGATTGTTTCCATGGAGATGTGACCCTGCCCATTCAAAGTGGGTCTTAATCCTTTACTTGAGTCCTTTAAGAGAGCTCTCAGAGAGGGAGAGAGCTCAGAAAGAAAATGTCCCAAGAGAAGCCAGAAGGACCCACAGGAATTGAGAGAAGCTAAGAGAGAAAGGAAATGCCCACAGAGACATTTTGGAGAGAAGGACCAGCAGACATTGTCACATGCCTCTTCCCATGTGACAAAGGAACCCTGGATGCCAGCAGCCTTTCTTCTGAGAAGTTATCCTCTTGTTGGTGCCTTAAGTTGGACATTTTCATGGCCTTAAGACTATAAATTTGTAGCCTAATAATTCTCTTTGTAAAAGCCAATCCATTTGTGGTATATTGAATACTAGCAGCTTTAGCAAACTGAAAATGCCCCCAATAAACAGCTGCTAAGACAAGCAGGATGTGGTGAGTGCCATAAGATAAGAACGCATGCGGGCACTATGGAAAACAGTCTGGCAGGTCCTCAAAAAGTTAAATACAGAGTTATCCTATGACCCAGTAAGTACACTCCTAGGTATATACCCAAGAGAAATTAAAATGTAGATCCATACAGAAACTTGTACATAAATGTACACAATGGCATTATTCACAATAGCTAAAAGGTAGAAACAACTCAAACGTCCACCAACAGACAAACGCATAAACTCAGTGTGATATACCCATACAATGGAATATTATTCAGCTGTAAAAAGGAATGAAGTCCTGATGCATGCAACAACACGGCTGAACCTTGATGACATTGTGCTGAGTGTAATAAGCCAAACAAAAAAAAGCAAATAGTATATGATTCCACTTACACAAAATATGTAGAGAAGACAAAATCCACATAGAGAGAAAGTAGATTAACGGTTGCCAGGCCTTGGGGGAAGTCAGTGCTAATGGGCACAGGGTTTCTTTTTGGAGTGAGGAAAGTGTTCTGTCAATAGATAGTGGTGAATATACAACCTCTTGAATTTATTAAAAACCACTGAATTGTAAACATTAAGAAGGTGAAGTTTGTGGTATGTGAATTATATCTCAAACACACAAAAAAGAAGGATACACTTTGGAGTTCAAAGTTGGGAGAAGAGTTCATACTGGGTTGGGGGAGGTAGAATCAGAACTGGTCACAGCAAAGGCTCTCCAGATTTCCTGCCTCTTCCTATCCCAATCCCCCCCAACACACACACCCCGCTGATGGTACCTGGTGGTCCTCATATGAAACAGCATGGGCACTTAGTGCTGGGAAGGAAAGGGCAAAGCTGCAATCTCCAGGTTCACTTCACCTCCAAGCCACCAGCCACTTGAGTGTGGATCCCGAGGCTACCTGCTCCCCTAGGAGCTCCCAGAGTCACTGTGTTCCCTGGGTGTTGGGGGACTGTGAGCCCTGAAATCACCCAGGATCCATTGTCCCCAGACGTGTTGTCTTCTATGACCACCCCATGGTGTTCTGAAAACATTTCTAACCTAAACATTCAGTTCTTCCAAACATAAGGCACCTTCTCTGACAAACTGTTTTTCAAACTCCCTTTCTTTCAGGGAAAAATGCTTCCCCATAGTCACTATGGCGGGTGGTGGCCGAGGCAACGGTATAGGCTTTTGACACAGGACAAGAAGGCTTGAAGACCCAGTATCAGCTGTGAGCAGGAGGGGTGAGAGCAGTGGAGCGGCCTCAGGCCTCTGAGCAGATGGCATTCTGACTCTTCTTAGAGAGGGTACTGGTTGGTGTCTGCAGGTTCTTTTCATATAAGTACACATTTGCTATTTGAGAGGTAGAGAGAAACTAACACCTCACTCTACCTGGGAGAATGAGGAAGACTTCCTGGGGCAGAGAACAGGCAAGCCGGGATTTCAGGATGACAGATGAGCTTGACGGGGAACATACACAGAGAGGGGAAGATGATGTCATATTCCTTCAGAGACAGCTAGTTGCTGGGGGAGGCCAGAATATAAGAAATGCAGGGGGAAGTGGCCAGCGGGAGGAGGCTCTATGTGCTTAGGCTGAGCCTTGTATTCAGCCTTGAAGGATTCCAGGCAGGTGTGTAGCATGATTAGATGCATTTAGGGCACTAACTCTCAGTAGTGTAGGGGGTGGTTTGAAGGGCAGATCAGTGGCAGAAGACCCAGCCAGAGGCCCGTGCAAGAGTCCAAGGCATGGACAGGACAATGGCTATGGTGATGGAAATGACTAGGACAGATTACATATTTTATAGCAAAAGGGGGCTGTTATCCTTACACCGCATACCCTTTCCCACCCCCTCAATTTACACCACCTTCCTTTAAAGGGAAAAAGTCAACACATGCTCCAGGAACTACCATCAAGGAATCCACTTCCAAATCTCCTAAGGATGCACATGCAAACAAAAACATCGTATGCACAAAGTAAAGTTTCATTTTTAGAAAAGGCTCTGAGCTCTTTTCTCTTCCTTGCCCCTAATCACCTGGAATTCCAAAAATGTGTTGACTTCCAAAAGCATGCATGAAAACAATGATTACTTTGCAATTTTCACCGCAGACTTGTCTAAATTTTCGTCCCATTTTCTATTAGATTTCATTTAAGAGTATCTTTTTATATTGAGAAGAACATAATCAGAAACATGGGAGGGTCCTGGAAAACTGTTCAAGTAATTAATTTAGAGGCAAGGACTACAGGTTCAGAAAGCTACGCTGGAAGCTCACGGGTGGGGCCAGCAGGCGGCAGGAAGATCCAGACCCTGGGAGACTTCATTCCTGCCTAAGCCCTTCCAATTCAACCATATCGGCTGACGATTGGACTCATTTCGTGGGTATTATGGGTATTATGGAAATGGCTGCTTTTTCTCAAATGATCAGGGTTCAGGGTTTGGACTCTGGCGTCAACACTGCTGATGGCCCCTATAGGATAACCTCTAGTTCAGGCCTCTGTTATTTCAAACTAAAGCCCTAGCACATGTGCTTGGTGTCCCCAGGTGCCCTAAACTTTGCTCATCATCCCTCGGACCCTGAGACCTACTCCTCCCCTGCCATCTCCGGAACTCCATTCAGCACCCCCAGCCCTCCCCCTTACCTGAGCCAGGCCCTGGGGAGAGGGACGCCCGAGGGGAGGGGGAAGCCTTCCTTAGCCTTCTGCATCCTTCAGATAACTTCAGGGCTCAGATGTGACAGGTCTCCACACCCATCAGATGGGCTGGGCTCCATTGGATGAGCTGGGATGTGGCAGGTCTCCCAGACCATCACCCGCCCTGGGAGGTGCCATCTGCTCAACTGCCAGCCAGAAACCTGAGACCAGCTCATATTTCCTCTGATTCCTCCCCTCCCTTAACTCGCTCTCATCCATTCCCCAAGGACTTCTGGTTTTGCCTGCTAAGTATTTATCAAGTGTATCCCTGTTTTCTAATATTTTCCTGAATCATCTCCTCCTTTGTGTTGAAATCAACTCCCCTTCCCATATGTTCATAAAGACAGTGGTCTCAGGTTTTTAAGGTTAGTAAGACTTCTACTCAAAAGTACCTGCAGGTGTGTGTATGGGGGTATGAGGGTACTGTTCAAATAGAGATTCCTGAGCCCAGCCTCCTCAGATCAAAAGGTTGAGTCTGGAATCTGCATGTTTTAACAAGCATCTTCTGATGATGGTTAAGATCTAGCCCTCTTGAAGACTCAGTGCCACCTGGTCTCCTCCAGAAAGCCTTCCTTCACCTGGCTTACCCAACTCCCTCCCCAGCACCCCACAAAGAGGGGCTATATCGGCCCACCAAGTGCTCCCCCCATGGGCTGAACCGCTCTGTGTCTGAACTCAAATCATTAAACTAGCTGCACAGGAGCAAGTTCTGTGTCTTTAGATCTGTATCTTGGTGATTAAGACAGCACCAGGCACACAGTAGGTGCTTAATAAGTGTGAACAGACCTAACAATATGGGGAATCAAGAGACACCTGGGTTTTGTGAGGCACGCACACTTCCAGGCACTCAGCTTCCATAGCTCCCTGAGGAGGCAGGGGCCCACCCAGTGGACAGGGACAAGCACGACATCAGCAATTTGCCAGCATGCATGGTGCTAGGGGGCCACGCAATTAATAAGCACCTGCTATATTTCAGGCACTGTAAATTATTCCATATTTTAAAAATAATTTTTTTTTGCAAAAAAATAATTAAAAAAAAATTAGTGTGGTAGGACAGGCCATGGAGACCCGGGTTTGATTCCTGGTGCCTGCCCATGCAAAAAAAGAAAATTAGTAGTGTGGTAGCATATATTCAATGTAAAACTTATTTTTGAGTGCTCAATGCACTGGCATTCAGTATATTCAGAATGTGGTACCACTATCACCACCATTCATTAATGAAACTTTTCCAACACCCCAAACAGAAACTCTGACCCATTAAGCAATTACTTCCTATCCTCCTCCCCCTAGTCCCTGGTAACCTCTAATCTACTTTCCATCTCTATAAACTTGCTTATTCTAAATATTTCATGTAAGTGGCATCACAGATTATCTGCCCTCATATCAGTTTTCTGTTTTCAGCCATGTTAACTAAGTTTTAATTGAAACTGTTCTAGAAGTTGGTCTTAGCTCTGTTTTCCAGAGATTGGTGTTGAAGCTCAAAGGGTGTGATCGCATATGGGGGGCCAAGAACCCAGATCAGTGGGTTTCTAAAGCTCATACACTCTGCACTGTCCCAGGAGCATTTCCCTCCTACTCCAGGTCCCCATCTTGCTCATGGAATGTCGGTGCTGATATCTGATGAGGTCTGGGCTCTCGACGGAACTGAGATGAGGAAAGGAGGCTTAACTGCTGCTCCCCACCACCCTATCCCAAACTTAATTTGTCAGGCCACATCCTTGGCCCATGGTGAGTCAACAGGAGGGGAAAAGAGAAAACAACCTTGTGATCCCTCCCCACCTCTCAGGTTTCCTGCGTGAGTGAAGAAGGGAGAAGCTCTGTCAGAGGTACTGCCCAAATCCCATCTTTCCTGTATGAACCCACATGGAACAGATGGGATGCTGGGGAAAGGAGCAGAAACCCAAAGTTCTTGACTCCGCTGTGTATGTATAACCAGGTGGGACCCCACCCTGCTCATAAAGAATTTGATCCCAACTTCTCTTCATGTCAGGGGTCCCAAAAGGCAAAGCAGATAAACTTAAATATTGTACTGAATGCCCGACTGACTCCATCACCAGCTTGGAGCTAATTCTCAGGACTGAGCGAGGGAGCTAATAGGACTAAGAGAGCCTCACCAGGTAGTCGGATTGGCTTCCATGGGGCAGAGTTTGGGACGTAGGCCTGCTTTGAGGCGGTGACCATCAGCTGGCTGCCCAGCTTGTACTGGAACTTCACGAAGGCGACGCCATCTGTCCCCGAGGTGCCGGAGGCAACAGACACTTGGTTGGTGAAAATCTCAATGAGTGCATCTGAGATGGGCTGGTGGGTGCTGGCATCGCTGACATGCACCTTCAGAGTCACCTCTGGAGTAGGGAAAAGACCACAGAGAACAGGCGCTATAAGCTGGGAAACTGTAAATGTGATTCTGCTACAATTATGATAGGAACATGCAAAGAAAACCTGGTCACACATTCTAACCAGGGAAATTTTCTTCTTAGAGATCCCTTTTTACTTTACAGGATTTCATATTTTCTTCCAAACCACTGCCCCTTGCAAGCCACTTTCCTTTTCACAAAAACAAATAACCCACAGGAAAGCCTATCCCTTTTTGATCCTGTGCAACAAACAGCACTCTTCTTATCCTCCCCAGCATTATGCACAAATGCTGGAAAGCGTCCATCCAGAAGGGATGTGCATGTGCTTAGCTCTGCAGCCAGGTCTCAGCAGTACCCGTAGACACGGAGCTAAGTCACCAAGGTTCTTTGTGCTGGTAATCGTGACAAACTGTAAAACATATCTATAAAGGGAAGGGACAACAGAGTGGGGCAAAAGAAGACTAGAAGAATTAAAAAATAAGAAGTGAAAGTTTGATGAGACTTTGATAAAGCCCAGTCAGTAATATTGGCCAAACAGGTAAACAGAGACTCAATGTGGGAACTGGACAAAACAAATCAATGTTGAAAAAATTAAAATGCAATGGATAATTTTCATTTACCCATGCAATAGTTTTTACTGAGCTCTTCCTTGGTGCCTAGAGCAATGAGTAACTGTATATGACCACAGCAGTGAAGAAGAAAGATGATTGAGTGACAGCAGGTGAGTAAACAGGCAGATGCTATGCTTGAGGGGAAGCATGATGCAGACATCATTCATGGAACAGCATGTGCAAAGGCTCAGAGACAAGAAAAAGCCAAATTCGTTGCAGAAGTTGGGATGGACTCTGAAGAGCTGGATGTGGAATTTGAGAAGCAGTGAGAGATAAGGCTGGAGAGGCATGGTGGGGGCCAGGTCAGGCAGGCTTTGTAGGTGACCTAGAAATTCTATTTTTTATCCTAAAGAGAATGGATGTGAGAATCACATCTGTGTTATAGAAACATCTGCCTCTGAGTGGAGAGTGAGTGGGAGAAAGGTAAGGCAGAGACTGAACATCCAGTTAAGAGGAAAGACCAGGTGGGACAGACTCTGCAAGGCAGTGGACACCAATTAAAGGACAACATGGAGGAACAATTCCAAGCTGACCCCTGCTCTGAGTCCTTTCTGCAAGGTATGAAGGGCCCCAATAGTGCCCGAGACATTGAGTCCAGCTGGCCCCCCACAGGCCTCAGATCTGCAAGCCCTGTTGGTAAAATGTGGTAGGAAGTTAGGAGAAGCAGGGGAGGATGGGGAGGCTCTTGTTCCCCAGGGAGGAGACTGGGCGAATGGCCCCTCTTGATGATGGACTGGGCCGGGGAGCTGGCCTCGAGTTCTACTGCAATGGCCTCGAGTTCTACTGCAATACCCTCGAGTTCTATTGCAATTCACACTCTAAATGTTACTCTCACTTCTGCCAAGCACTAGTCATCTGGCCTCAAGCAAGTATCCACCTCTGGGGCCTCAGTTTCCTCATCTGTAAACTGCGTGCATGAGCATCATATCTTACTGGAGATGGCCCAGGTGGAAGCACAGAGTGAGCGTGCCATAGACACTGGCTGCTCTGGGCTTTACTCCAGCCGTTAGACTGGAAAACAGTCTAGATAGCCATAGTGTTTGAGGGTACCAGGGACAGGGCACAGACAAGGGAGCTGGGCTCCAGAAACAGGATGAATGGGACAAGAATTTCTTCTGGTTTGAGAAATTACACCTAGTAACCTGTCAGCGACTCATCCTGTGACACTAAAGGAAACTTCAAATCCCAGCTGGTCAGCCATTTCCCCACAGACTGACCCATACATTTCTGACTGCATGACCATTGAGGATAGCTTAAGAATCCCATACTTAATTCCTACAGATTTGCACCAGAGAAATCTCTCAAAATCTTTCACAAAGAAAAAGGAAGTCACACAACCACGGAACATGGTGCTTCATAATAGTGGAGGAGGAAAACAATACGAAGAGAGGGAGAAAATCAACATCATGAAAACTAAGGACGTGATATTACAAAATACAAAATATCTAAGCTCCCTAATTTTACTAGTTATCTCTTTAAAGAATTTCTCTTGCAGTAACATATAAACAACTAAAAAACTCCCACTTTAAGCACTTCCAAATGTATCATTCAGTGATGTTAATTACATGTACAATGTTTTGTACCATCGCCACCATCCAATTCCCCCAATTTTTCATCATCCAAAACAGAAACTCTGCACCTATTAAGCAATAACTGCCCCTTCCCCTCACCACCTCCCTGCCCCCTAGTAATGTGCAATCTACTTTCTGTCTCTGTGAATTTGTCTATTCTAGGCATTTCACATAAGTGAGATCATACCACATTTGTCTTTTTGAATCTGGACTAGGGCTACCTTAATGCAGACATGCAGGATATACCACTATACATGCATTTTCTTTTTAACTTGACCTTCCTCCACCCTTTGGTGTGCTAAATTATGCCATAAATTAGCTTAGCTCTCATTAATATGCACGTACCAGAACCCTCTAGAATGGCACGTGGGAGGGTGGCTTTTTTAGGGCTGCATAGATAATGTATGCAATTTTATGGTAATGTAACATTTACCAACAATTGGGATCACAAAGTTTCTGCATTCTCTTCTCTGCTGGCTGAGGAGGATGACACAGCCGAGATGTGGAAAAAGCTAAAGGATTCACGAGTCAACCAAGCAAGAGGGAGTTCTACTATCATCCACACCCTAGTTTCTACCATTTGAATTTCTTCTCAGACAATATGGGAAGCTTAGTTCATGTTCTGCAATTATATACTTCTAAAGAGATTACTTAGCTACTTCTCTCGGTGTGATAGGATGTGGAAAATGTCAACGTGGTTAGGCAATTATCACAGACAACCAGGGTATCATTTTTATAGGGTGACACTTAGATTACCTGTTCAATGACAAAATTATTCCCACTATAAGATGACAAGGAGAGCAATCTGATGACTAGGAACCACAATTTGCTAACATTGCCCACATTTTCCAGATAAGAGGAACAGCCTATAAATGGTCCCAAGACCTAAACGCGCATGAAGCCATGCACTTCTTCCTTGGTCAGTGTGAGCCTAAGGGTCCTCACCGCAATCAAAGTCTGGCAGAATTCTTTACTCCCCACTCTGCACATCCATCACCACGTTCTGTTGATTATGATGCCACAATAAGTATCTCACAACACACCTTTTTTCTCCAATCTTGTTAAAGTCACGCTATTTCAGGACATTGGCATCCATCACCCACATGGCTGCCTCCTGACAGAACTGACACTGTGCTGTCATTCTTCTACCTGGAAACCAGGGGGAGCCATCCAAAGTACTACCCGACCATTGCCTACCTCCCTCCATCCCTCAGGGATGCCCCTCCATCCCCCACGAAGGAGGCAGCAACTGGAGCTGGCCTGATGCCTGGGTTTGTAGGCTCCAAGAGCTAAAGGTTGTTTTTACACTTTAAAGAGTTGGGGAAAGAAATCATAAGAATAACATTTGTGTCTCATAAAAATGATCAGAAATTCGAATTTCAGTATATATTTGTAAACTTTTCTAGGTTTAATTCACTTACTATTATATCAGAGAAGTTGTAGGTTTACAGAAAATAATGCAGAAAGCACAGAGTTCCCATATATGCTTGCCACCACACACACATACAGTTTTGCCTATTATTAACATTTTGCATTAAGGTGGTACATTTGTTAGGATTGATAAAACAATATTGTTATAATTATGCTATTAACTGTATCCTGTAGTTCACATTTTGGGTCATTTATTTATTTTTAAATTTTTTTTTCAAAGAGAGAAAGAGTTTATTACTAGGTGTGGAGCAGGAGAGCAGATGACCTATCGGCCCCAAATCTGTCTCTCCAAGTTTAGGGGGTTCAAGGTTTTTAAGGATTTTAGCAAGGGGAGATGAGGTCATTTTAGATAACAAGTTCAAAGCAGAAAAGGAGACAGTGTTATCATTATTTCAATAGGAGAATGTAGTCAGAAAGGAAAGGAGGCAGAGCTGTAATTTCAATACTTAAGGTGTAAGCCCAAAGGAAGGGAAACAAGTTATCTTTCAACAAGAGTCTAGCCGATACGATTTACAAATGTAAGGGCTGAAACTAGTTAATGGCTAACTTCAAATTCTTTATTAGTCTTAGGAACTCTGCCCTACAAAAAAATGGGTCATTTATTTTTTTAAAAGAAGTTTGATTGATACATATTCACATATCATATAATCCATTCAAAGTGTACAATCAATGGCCTTTTGCATAACAGATTGTGCATTCATTACTACAAGCAATTTTAGAACACTTTCATTACTCCAAAAAGAAAAACCCCATACCATTTAGCATTCATCTCTCAATTCCTCTGTTCTTCTCCAGCCATACATAACCACTAATCTAATTCTGTTTTTATAGATTTACTTATAATTACATTTATACAAATGAAGTCATACAATATGTACCACTTTGTGTCTGGTTTCTTTCAATTACCGTAATGTTTTATTTTAAATATTGTCTTGTTTCTTTTAATTAGAGAAATTGCAGGTTTACATAAAAGTCATGTAAAAAAATACAACATTCCCATGTACATTCCCATTTCTTATTGACACTTGGCGTTGGTGTGGTACCTTTGTTACAATTGATGAAAGAATTTTAAAATACTACTGTTAACTATAGTCCATAGTTTATATTAGGTGTATTTTCCCCACATACCGCCCTATTATTAGCACCTTATAACAGTGATATACATTTGCTATGCTACAAGAAAGAATATTCTTATATTTGTACAATTAACCACAGGCATCGCCCACAACAGGGCTCACTATGTTATACAGACCCATGTTTCTTATAACTTTCTCTCTAGTTACATACACAACCCAAAGGTTCCCCTTTCAACCACATTCACAAACATAATTTTGCTCTGTTAATTACACCCACAATAATGTGCTACCATCACCACCATCTATTTCCAAATATTTACAATCAACTTAAACACAAATTCTACACAAATTAAGCATCAGCTTCTCATTCTCTACCCGTCTTCTATCTCCAGGTAACTTACATTCTAGATTCTAACTCCATCAATTTGCTTATTATAATTAGTTCATATTAGTGAGATCATACACTATTTGTCCTTTTCTGTCTAGTTTACTTCACTTAAATAACATCCTCAAGGTTCATATATATCGCCACATGCATGAGGACTTCATTTCTTCTCACAGCTGAATATTATTCTATAGCATGTATAGACCACATTTTGTTTATTCATTCATTAGTTGATTCACACTAGGACTGCTTCCCTCTTTTGGCAATTGTGAATAATGCTGCTATGAGCAGTGGTGTGCAAACGTCTGTTTGACAACCTTGCTTTCAGTTCTTCTTAGCATATACCAAGCAGCAGGATTTCCAGGTCATATGGAAATACTAAGCTTCCTGAGGAACCACCAAGCTGTCTTCTACAGTGGCTGCACTAGTTTGCATTCCCACCATCAGTGAATGAGTGTTCCTATTTCTCCACGAAACCTCTCCAACATTTGTGGTTTACAGTGTTTTTTATAATAGTGGCCATTCTAGTAGGTTTGAAATGATACCTCATGGTTTTGATTTGTACTTCCCTAATAGCTAGTGATGTCGAGCATGTTTTCATCTGCTTTTTAGACATTTGCACTTCCTTTTTGGTAAAATGTCCATTCAAGTCTTTAGCCAATTTTTTAATTGGGTTGTTTGTTTTTTTATTGTAAAGTTGTAGGATTTCTATATATATTCTGGATAGTAAACCCTTATTGGATATGAAGTTTGCAAATATTTTCTCCCAATAAGTAGACTGTCTTTTCACTTTCTTGACAAAGTTCTTTGAAGGTCAAAAGTTTTTAATTTTTGAGGAGGTTCTATTTATATAATTTTGCTGCTTGTACTGTGGGTATAATAAAAACTAAGAAATTATTGCTTACCACAAGATCTTGAACATTCTTCCTACATTTTTTTTCCCTAGGATTTTTATGGTCTTGGTGCTTTTATTTAGGTCTTTGATGCATTTGGAGTTAATATTTGTATATACAAATGTTAACATTAGTTGTGGATATACAATTCTCCCAGCACCATTTGTTAAAAAGACGATATGGTCCCAGCTGAGTGGATTTGACAGCCTTGTCAAATACTAATTGGCCATAGAGGTGAGGGTCTATTTCTGAACTCTCAATTGAATTCCATTGGTCAGTATATCTATCTTTATGCCAGAGCCATGCTCTTCTGAGCACTGTAAATTTGTAAAAGTTTAAAGTCAGAATGTGTGATTCCTCCAGCTTTGTTCTTCTTTTTCAAGATTTTTTTTTTTTTGGCTATTCAGGCCTCTTACCCTTCCAAATAAATTTCATAATTGGCTTTTCCATTTCTGCAAAGTAGGCAGTTAGAATTTTAATTGGGATTGCATTGATGTCAATTTGGGTAGAAATGACATTTTAACTGTATTTAGTCTTCTAATCTATGAACTAGGAATATCCTCCCATTTATTTAGGTTCTCTTTGCTTTCTTTTAGCAAGGTTTTGTAGTTCTCTGTGTATAAATCCTTTATATCCTTGGATAATTTTTTCCTAAATATTAGAGTCTTGTTAGTTGCTATTGTAAATGGATTCTTTTCTTTGATTTCCTTCTCAGATTGTTCATTACTAATGTATAGAAACACTACTGGTTTTTGTGTGTTGTTCTTATATCCAGTCACTTCCCTGAGCTCATTTATTAGCTCTAATAGCTTTGTTGTAGAATTTCCAGGGTTTTCTATATATAGGATCACGTCATCTGCAAATACTGAAAGTTTTACTTCTTCCTTTGCAATTACAATGCCTTTTCTTTATCTTGCCTAAATGCTCTACCCAGAAATCCTACACAATGTTGAATAACAGTGGTGACAATGGGCAACCTTCTCGTGTTCCAGATCTTAGAGGGAAAGCTTTCAGTATTTGCAGATGACTGAAAAATCATATATGCCCATTATCATGTTGAGGAAGTTTCCTTCTATTCTTATCTTTCAAAGTGTTTTTATCAAGAAGAATGCTGGATTTTGTCATGCGAATTTTCTGTGTCAATCGAGATGATCACATGTGTTTACCCTTAGATTTGTTAATATTATGTATTACATTAACTGATTTTCTTGTGTTGAGTCACCCTGGCATACCTGGAATGAAACCCACTTGATTCTGGTGTATGATTCTTTCAATGTACTATTGGATTTGATTTGCAAATATTTTTTGAGGATGTTTGCATCTGCATTTATTAAAGGAATATGTTTGTGACTTTCTGTTCTTATAATATCTTTATCTAACTTTGGCATTAGGATGATACTGGCTTCATCAAATGAGTTAGATAATGTTCCCTCTTCAATTTTTTGGAAGAGTTTGAGCAAGACAGGTATAATTCTTATTGGAATGATTGGTAGACTTCATCTGTGAAGCCACCTGTTCCTGTGCTTTTTTTTTCTTGGGAGGTTTTTGATGACTGATTCAATTGCTTTACTTGTAATTGGTCTGTTGAGCTCCTCATTTCTTCTAGAGTAAGTTTAGGTTATGTGTTTTGAGGAACTTGTCCATTTCATCTAGGCTGATTCTCCTGCTGCTCCTTCTCATCTTTACAGGAAATGTCTTTCTACATCTTCATTTTCATTTTGCTAGTTCCTGTTCATTCGTTAAAAGTCCCAGTTAAGGTTTATTCAAGCAACAGCTCATGTTTCACTAGCCCCTCCTCAACTCGGGTTAAATGGGCCTCATCTTTGTTCCCACAAACTCTTCTATATATGTGGACTGACTGATGCTGCTCATTTTTACTTCCTTTTCTCCTACATTTATTTTAGACTACTGTTGGTGACTGAATCATGTCCCCAACAAAAGGCACGTTCAGGTCCCAACTGCTGGGCCTTTGTGTGGACCCATTTGTGAAAAGGATCTTTGAAGGTATTATTGGTTAATTGGCCTTACTGAACGCAGCTGGGCCTTCATCCAACGTGGCTGGAGTCCTTATAAGCAAAGGAAATTGGTTATAGAAAGAGAGGCCATGGGGAGCAGCCAGAATCTGGCTGTCAATGGAACCCAAAAAAGAAAGAAGACACTGCCATGTGCGTTGCCATGTGATGGGAAAGCCAAGGAACCTCAAAAATTGTCTGCCAGTCAGAAGGTACGGACCCCAGGGAGGAAGCCAGCCTTCTAGCCTCTGAAACTGTGAGCCAGCAAATTCCTGTTGCTAAGCCAACTCATTGTATGGTATTTGTCGTAGTTGATGGGAAACTGAACAGCTACTGTGTGGGTGTACAGTGGTGATCAAAGAAGACACAGGTCTCATCCTGAGCTTTCAGTTTTATTTTAAAACTTAACATAAAAACTAAAAATACATACCAAAATATAATTATCACCTGGGAGAAGAGCCCCAAAGGAAAACTAGGTACTGCAAGAGAGCATAACAGAGACTGTGTGTGTTGTGGTGTTGGATGGGGTGTTTGGGGGGGGGGGTGCTTTCCAAGGAAATGTCTTTTAAATTCAGGCCTGAAAGATACATAGGAGCCAGGGGAAAAAATCCAAGCACTGGAGTTCTATGCCTAGGCCCTCATGCCTGGAGGTTCAGCCCACCCACTTACCACTCTTCAGAGGAACTGTGAACCCTTCAACAGTCGAGTCTCATTTCTAAAATTCATGTTTATAACCTTGAGGCCTAGCCTGTTACCCAGAGCCAGCTGTGATTCAGTAAAAGTTTGCAAAATGAACGAACACTGGAGCAAAACTAACCATCTTCAATGCCAGTAGCCGTGTATGGGTACTTACGTGTAAGTAAGCTTAGATGAGTTAAAATGAAACAGAATTAAAACCTGAGTTCCTTGGTTGCAAGAGGCACTTTCAGGATCCCAATAGCCCTGCAAGGTTGGGGAGCCCACTTTGGATGGCACAGACAGAACCCCTCCACGTTCCTTTAGACAGGGTTGATTACATACTACAAACTCTCATCTCAGGATCTGTGTCAAGAATCCAGGGCATCCAAATGGCTCACTGAACTCCCAGGAACATCTACTTGAGCATGACTGAAGCACACCTGAGCAGGCTTCAGAGGGCCCCACCCCATCAAATGACCCCCCACCCCCACCCTGTCCTCATTTCCCACACTGTCCCCTATTCAGGGAATCACAGGAGTTCAGGGCTCCTTGACCCTGCTTTGTGCTGATGGTGCCCTCACCTGGCAGGCTGCCCACCCCAGATACCCTTCCCTGTGGCAAATGCCCTCACCTTCTTAAGTCTCTGCTCAAATGTCACCTCCTCAATGAGGCCTACACTGCCCACATTAAAAAAAATTGCATTATGGAAATTTACAAGATATATAAAAGTAGAAGAAAAGAGTACACGGAACCTTTCTGTACCCATAAACAAATTTCAAATATCATCAGCTTTCTGTCATTCTTGTTTCATCTATTCTTCCTCTACCTTATTTCACGTTGTTGCTCTCATTTTGTGTTTTTTTTTTTTCTGGAGCATTTTGAGGCAAATTCCAGACATCATATTATTTCCACATAAATATTACAGTTTGCAACTCTACAAAATAAAGACTTTTAATATCACATCCAATTAAAGTATCAATTGCCTTATATAATCTTCTACTCAGCATATGCTCAATTTTCTGATTGCCTAAAACATTTTTTTTTTACAATTCTGACCATCCTATTGAAAAAGTCAATACTGACCCCACCCTGCACTTCCAATATTATCCTGCCCTGCTTCTTCTTTTATACATGACACTTATCAATCCTAACATGCTTATAATGTATATGTTTCTTAACAGTCTCACTCTACCAGAATATAAGCTACAAGGAGCTATTTTGTCTGTCCCTTTTTCTTCATTCAATAAATGTACTGAATGAATCACTAAAACCAATCACAAATAAGCACTTCTGGACATCACCAGGTACATGGCCTAAGTATCCCTGGTATTTTGTTCCATTTATTTCTTCATCATTATTGCTTTAAGTAGATATCAAAATTTATTTGAAAATTATTAATCAATTCTTTGATAACTAACAACCATTAATTAACTATATCTACATAGAGAGATATATATCTATACATAGAGAAAGAACTGTAATTAACCAAAAAACATTTGTTAATCGGCTACTGTATGCTTAGCATGATGTTAGTTACTGTAGGAGATTAATAAAAGAAGGGGAAAAACAGATATGGCCCTCATTTTTAAGTTTACAGTTTTGAGGGGGAGAAGGTAAGATCAATGCATGTGAAACAATGAACTAGGAAGCAAAAACGGCTAAACTGGGGAGGAGAGTAAAAAATAGCGCAAAGAACAGACTAAATGAGGTCTGGAGTTTAAGAACTGACAGCCTCCATAGAAGCAGGAATGGCATTTGCAATATTTAAAAAGAGCATTGCATGAGTATGTTGAACCAGAATGGACGTCAGCTCCTGGCTACACCCTGGCCCTTTTACTGATTAATTTAGTTCAGTGGGATGATGCTTCTGGAGGAGGTGAAGACTGAAGCTGAGACGGGAAGAATGGGGAGCCTGGGAAGATGAGTGACATAGCAGACATCTGTCAGGCTGGGCGGCCAACCAGCATCTTTTGAACACCCTCCTCTCTTTGAGGAATGCTCCCCCATCATGTGTTCTGCCTCCAATAGAAGCCAAAAACTTGTTTTCCTAGCCTCCCTCGTGGCTAAGATGTGGAATGGACTCTGGCTCTGCTAATCTGATGGCCTCGTGCTGCATTGATTTGGAAAACAGCCACATAAAGAAGCCGGTGCTTTTTCTGACCAAGGGAACCCCAGGTCAGGCACCTGATTGGGAGCTGTAGTGCAGACTCAGGACAGGAGGAGGCAGTAACCTGGACATCGTCCTCCATCTGGTTTGGGCACCATTCTGGCTCCCAGAAATTCTGGGAGCTGTTTAGAAGCTTTAATAAACATCTTTTCTACTTAAAGTAACTAGAGTGAGGCTGCCATTTTCACTCCTCAGGTCTGTACCATTTTCCAAGGACTGAGGAGTATCCCCTTGGAGCCACGGCCCTCCTGCTGTCCTGTGGTGCCCCTTTCTATACAATTCTGGGCTACTCCTCTTCCCACCTCCTCCAGGTGGATGGGCCCTGAGTATGTGCCAGGCCTCTCACCACACACTCTTACTCAGCGAATTATTTCATCAGGAATGCAGCCATCACCTCTAGAGCATCCTTTTCAAATTTTCAGCCAGTAACAGGGCCAAGAAAGAAAAAACAAGTGCTCAGGAACTTTTCCTCTTCATGATTCAGAGCTCCTTCACTCTTGGCAAACGTGAAGACTGGCACAAATGATTCCATTTTAAGTCATTACAGACAGTATCCGTTTTGTGGGCAGAAAACTGAATACTATATCTTATCCAACATCATCTTTTAGTCATTTCCTTTCTCTCTGCCATGGACTTAGAATTAAATGCATTCAGGCTGCTTCAAACAGTTAGCTCTGGAGAAGGTACCTCAGAGAAGGAATAATGACAAGGAAAGAAGGAAGGAATTACGAGGCAAAACTCACAGGCACATGCAAGACCCCCCCCCTTAATATTTGACAAAACTGCCTGAAAACATAGAAAGACCATATATAAAGCACACCTGCTTTTCTTCTCCCCCTCCATCTCAAATGATAGTTTATACCTTTGGCTATTTTTCTACAAATGACAACACACTTATTTTATAACTTCTTATCCAAACTCCAAAGCAAACATTCTCAATCTCTCTCTTAAAATGAGATGCTAACATGGAATATTCCGGAACATAAAGTCCTTTGTGGTTTCTGCTGGGAATAGAGCGGTGAGAACAACTTTCACCTGTTTTTGAACATCCTATACTTCTCTGCTCTAACTCTGGCTTTATCTTGGAAGGGACAGGGAAGTTCCTGGACTGTGTGTGTGTGTGTGTGTGGTTTGCTTGTTTCTGTTAAAGTGTTTGGCCTCCTTTGCCCACTTCTCTTTCTCTTTTACATCTGTCCAATTGGCCTTTAGCCTGGGATTTTAATTTTGTCCTCTTGTTTTTTAGAGGTGTTCATTTCCACAGCAACTTCCCCACCACACCCCACGTTGGGAACCCAGCATTTGCTGAAGTGATCATCAAGGGCCCTGCAGAAAGAAAGCCCAATTCCACCAGGTGATGAGGCAGAGGCTCTCAGCTGAAGCTGCCTGGGACTTCTGGGACCACTTAATGTCAAAAGAGCAGCTGGAAAGCAAGCTGCTATACTTAGCCTCCAGCACTATGATTAGTGATATTTAACCCATATTCTGGGCAGTTACTATGGCTTCTCATGTCTTAAATAACGCAATAAGAGGTTATTTGATAATTTAAAAACGTCTTCCAAATGAGAAGTTGTATTTAAAGTTTTCCAAAGCAGAGGAGATTTTACCCCCACGCTATTTGGTGCTACCATTTTAAATACTGGCATGTCTGGAATGTCTTTATATTTATCAACCTTCATCCACATCTGTCTTCCAGTTTAAGAGGCAACTTTCTGCCTAATTATTTCATTTCTCTTATAAACATAAGAGATTCATTTTGCTTTCTAATCTGATGCAATTAGGATGCACTTTTGCTATACTAGAGTTTTCCTGTAATTTATTTCTCCAGTTTCACACATTAAATATGCACTTTATATTGTTCAATTTTATTTTATTCTCAGAATTTAATGAATCATGTCCTCCAAGAAAGTTATATACTTTTTAAAAATACACAATATTGCTCAATAAAAACCTGATACAACATGTCTTTCTCAGGATTCCATCACATGCAATTTCCACCTGCACTAAAGCATTTGGCAATCCTTGGGTGCATTTAATTCTAAAAGTACTCTTCAATATGGTGTTCTGCAAAGGCAAAACTTCTGTTCCATCACTAGTAGAGAAAGGACAAACGTGGGCAAATTCACAGAGACAAATCTGCCAGGCTTTGGAGACTTTCCCCATACAGTGATCAGCCCCTAAACCCTCTGCTTTCACTTACCTTCTGCTCTTGTTTGTACCAAGAACCTCCCTAAAACCTCTCTGTTGAGTTGACAACACTTAAGTTTGCTGCTGTAGCCTGGGAACTTAGAATACCATTTTGTGCCTTTTTCATGCTCTGTGATCTCTGACCATTGACTTATACTCTGATCCTCCTGAAAAGACGGCTATGAGGTAGACTCAACAGTTACAGCTTCCATGTGGAATAAGGAAGGGAAGAGACGGGTGCTCTTTACTCAGCTGCTGATACCGGTTGACCACCAACTGCAGGGCATGTGCTTTAAACTTTTCCTCCATCTCAGTCTCATAGTCCCAGCAGGGTCTGCATACTATAAACTCTCTCCTAAATCCCCTCGGCCCTCTGTCTCTCCCATACATATACTTTGTCTCAGCAAGGCTACCAGGAGATCTCTGGGCGATGAATGGATTTCTCCCCTCTCTATAAGAAATGTGCATGCAGATCAAACTGATGATCATCCCATTAACAATACCTTCTAACCACCATCATGGAGAATGCTGAACATTGAAATACACAATGAAAAGCATCCAGAGAGATATAACAATGAAGGAAATTAGGATATATACAAAGACACACGCATTGATTTTATTTTCTTCTACTCCTTAATGGAAATGGAGAACATAATATTCAAATACCAACAGCTTCTTCGAGCTTTTGGGGAAAGAATCCTTTTAAGTCCTATCTATCCATTCACAAGTTAAGCAGCAGAAGTCATTCTCTGTTTAGCACCTGGCACAAATGAGACTTTCTGGGGATGGTGCCATATGCACAGTGAGGCATACAGAACTACAAAGTCATTACATTCTTGCAGCAAATCAAGGGGTTAGAAAAAGTACTCCTGGAATTATCTGCCACAATTGTGCAACTTGCATACATAATTGAGAGTTCACAGTAAAATTTATAACAATGTTCTGATGATCTCACCTAAGAAACATTGTTGCCTTGTCAGATACACATCAGACAGCAACCCTGTTCATATGGTATCAAGAATCACATGTAGCTCTAAAGTACTATATGAAAGTACTTTCATATAGTACTTTATATGTATATATGTTTATATGTTTATATGTATATATACTTTCATATGTATATATGAAAGTATGCCTACTTATGGGGGGAAATTTCTTCTCCAAAAAAATATTCAAGCCAATTTAAAATAAAATAATATTTTGATTGTTCAAAAGAAATAAGTACTGATGCAGTAATTGAATACCAAAATGATGCTAACTATAGCTAGAAAAATCTGTGGTCCCATCTTTTAAGAACTTTTCAAAAAAATCCTCAATCTTCTCAGATGTGGTAAGGCATATGACTACCATAACCCAGAAATATAAATATGATTAATATGGTTATTAAGCTTCACAGGGTACCCATCACTATTGAATAAGAGAATTCTGATGATGAAATACTGTGGGATAACACTTACAAGGATTCATAAGGACATCCCTACGAGAAACCACTTTAAAATGCTTCCATTTTCTTCAGTGTTTTAAAATGTTCACAAAAGCACAAAATCCCCTTAAGAGCATCTGGGAGAATCTGGGAACTGCTAAGTTAATGAGCAATATTAAGCATGCCTATAAAATTAACTTTCACACATTAGCCAAGCTTTAAAGAGCTGCTAGAAGATGCTGGTGGGGTGGCTGCCAAGGAAACCTTATGACTGGAGGGGGAAAATTCCACATGTGTTTGTGTGTGTATTTCCATATCCACCTGTGTCTGCAGATACACATTCTAAACAGTTTTTTGTCTAGTGGTAGGCCAAGAGCAAAAGCATATGGCATTTATTTTGAATAGAGAAGGCTTGTGACTTTAATTGTGATTATTTTTTAGCAAATCATTTATCTCTTTGGAAGAGGTCAGTTAGAAACTGTCACATAGGAGTCAGCAATGAGGAAGCTGCTTCATTGATTACTTTTAGAATTAAAGAAACAGGAAAAAAATAGCAAGCTGAAGTGGTATGGCCCAAGTGTCTTATGCTCTTGGACATGCGTAGGATTAGAAAACAAAGGAAAAGTTTGAAACAGTTGAAATTTAGTGAATGCAGTGATGAAATTTCACATGCTTATATTTCCAAAGAAACAGAGATATTTAACAAGTGACACTGAACATAATTATTTTCATTTATATATGCATATATAGTGCTGTTTCAGAAGAAGCTCAAATATTTTAGGGCACTTAGGGTCTTCATTATGAACATTAATGACTACTAGGGAGTTTGTAAAAAATGCTCATTTTATAGCCAGGTAGTCTGGGACACGCTTTTCAGGCTCCACATGTACCAGCTGTATGGTTTTGGGTGAGCCCATCAGCTTCCTTGAACCTCCATAAAATAGGGATATCAACTGCCTTGAAAGCACTGTAGGATTTGTTGGCAGTTGGGTGGTGATGTTTCTAAATAAAACAAAGTTATTTCTGGTCTTGCCTCCTTGCCAGCATCTCACTGACTTTACTTGGTTAACCGAAACCTCAAAATCACCACCACTACTGCCTCCTCTCCAAAAGCTTCTCAATGAAAGGAAACTAGAAATGGAAAGACAGCATGCCTGACACAACACAGGGTCTTGGACTCTGACAAGCCCATGTGTGAGTCTCATCTCTGCCACTTAATGGTTGTGTAACCCTGGGTAAGTTGCTTAATGCTCGTAACCAGAGTTCCCCCAACAATTAAAAATGGGGTAATAATAATCCTACTAAAAATCTCATACAGGTGGAATGAGATAACAAGTATAAGGTGCTTAGCATATGGCCTGGCACACAGTGAGGGTTTAATAACTGTCAGTCATTGTTAATATTAGCTTATTGCTTCCCAATATTTGATTGCTTAATAAGGATTACCAAGGGTCTATAGAAAGTTTACAAAACACCTCCTGAAAAGATTCATAAAAGAAGCTGACCATGATTGCCTAGAATGCATGGAAGACTCTTCTTTCTTATTCACACCCATCACCAACAATTCCCAAGGATACAAAAAGCTGTGGAATAGCAGAAGCCACTTGTGATGGTTTGGAGTGATGTAACCCAGACAATTCATTACTGCAAACCTACTGAAAGTAGGATCTTTGGATGAGGTTGCTTCAGTTAAGGAGTGACCCACATCAATCAGGATAGGTCTTAATCCTATTCTTCTGGTCCATTATAAGAGAAAGAAATTCACACAGAAGGAAGAAAGTCATGGTAAGCAATAAGCTGAAGGTCAATGGAACCCAGAAGAGAACGGAAAGGCCAAGAGACACTGCCATGTGCACTGCTATTTGACAGACCTTAGGAACAAGGATTACCAGCAGCCAGTCCCATAACTCCAGCCTTCGAGAAGAAAGCATCACCTTGATTTGGACTTTTTCCTAGCCTCAAAACTGTGAGCTAATAAATTCCCATTGTTCAAGGCAACCTGTTGCATGGTATTTGTTTTTGATAGCCAGGAAACTACTAAAACAACAGTTATGTTGGGAAACAATTCTCCATGAGTCTCTCGTGTTTCTGTACATCTCCCAGACTGTCTTATCAAGGATGTTTGCTATAGTGGTAGAACAAGATAATATCTCCCTCTGAAGCAAAGAGCAAGGAATCTTACTGCCCACTATAAAAGATTTAGGTCCCCTAAGCTCAGGGTTTCTCTCCTGCCACAACACCCACGGAGTATGAAGGCACCATCTGGTCTGCTTTGCATTGCCCTGTGGGAACTGGAACTTGGAGAACCAAAAGAGGAGTGCTTATGCTCTGGCTATTGAGGTGAGTAATGAACAGTCCATTCTGACCCAGAAGTTTTGTGTCTCCTATCAGCATCCATAAGGGCAGCCTAATGTGCTGTCTTACATGTAGGGCAAATCCCCAGTTCACAGCTCCTGAGAGCCACTAAGGAACTCAAGGAACTCCAGGAATTAAGAAGCCACTGAGACCAGAAAGGAATGAGCTAGGGTCTGAGAAGTGGAGGCAGGAGGCCTTAAGAGAGGGTACAGGAGAAACAATGGAGGAGGGACAATCCCAGATTTGGATAATAATTTCTGGCTTATGAATTTTCCCTTTTATGAGTGGATTTTCAAATTCTTAAATGGCCCTTTGTTCGAACTGGCCAAGGTTTCCTTTTTCTCTTGGCAGTTCTAACCACCCCCACTCTTCCTAGACAGCCTGTTCTACCTACCAGCCACTCTGCTCTACTAGGTTAACATGGTCATCCTAGTGTGTTCTGCATGGGACCAGCCTTCCCCACAGGAGAAAAGGAAGGCAAAGCAGAATCTGAGGGTCTGCCACTCCAAGCATTAGAGGATGTTTTGTTTGCTTTTACAGCACTCTTTAAAACCTTAAGTGTTGCAAATCCTCATTATGCTATCACAAACAACGACAAAAAAGAATCAAAAGTATGTGATTCTTTTTGGTTGTCAATTGCTATTCATTTTATAATTTAAAAATTTATATCTGTGTAGTGAAATATGGATTCTGCCTTTTATAACTGAATAAATACTGTACTAATGAGATGGTATGGTAACTATGCTCATTCTTGTATGTTACAAAGCCTTATAATATTCTGATTAATAACAAGTATTTATGAAATCCAATTTATAGGAGTTTTCTAAGAAATTACATTTCATAATACAATTTAAATGTCCTCCCTCATTTGAGGGAAAAAAATTCTGACTATTCTCAATAGCAAAGTACTAGTTCTTATGATTTTTTTCATAGTTAACACCAATATATAATATTTTCCACACCATTTAAGTTTATAGACCAGTACTTAATTTGTGCCAAAGGGATTAACTTTCACATTTTAACCTTTATAATGCATGTACCGGCAACAATTTCAATCAAAGGATTTTATTTTCCTCTCTTGCCTTGAAAAATAAGAGTTTCACACACTTCTTCACTGCCAACTCCATTTCAATTCTACAACTTAGTTCTGCCATATTTTGTCATTTACTTGGAAATCAATGCTACTTTTAGTTCTCCTTCACAAAGGCATTATTACATGCCACCTTTCAAGTGGTTCACAGATATAAACTCCACACTGAATCATCATTTGGCTCTGACCAAGAACTCAGTTATTGGGTTGGCAGGGCCAATGATTATGTCCCAAAGAGAGCAGATCACCCAAAGGGGTGAGGAAACCAAGCACAGGCAGAAAAGTGCAAGCATTAAGAGTTCAGTATGAACTGTTTCTGACAGGCTTTCCCTGTACTTAAGCACATGGAGAGGGCTGGTCCATTTACAGTCAGTTCCCAGGCAGATAGCACACCTTCCTACCAGGAATATGAACCTAGAGAAACTTGGAATGGGGAAAAAGTTGGAGGAAGTGTCAGATGCTCCATCCCCACAAGGAAGAAGCAATGGGCTGCTGGCTAGTGCGTGCAATAATCTCTAACCCTTTGTTTTACAGAAGAGAAGCTTGAGGTTCTTATTCAAGGTTACACAGCTAGTTCTTTACCAAGATGGGTGAGGCGGTAACTCAGTTTTTCCTCACTTAGGAAAAGTTCTATGGTGTAGAACTAGCTATATTTACACTTGCTACAAGGAAGAACTAAAAGTTTACACTACGTGAATGAACAGTAAGTTCTATATCCCAGAAGACATTCAAGCAGAGAGAGAAGAAAATGCTTTGTCAAGGAAACACAAAGGAGGATCCAGTATCCAATCAAGTGAACCTCCATGCTACCTTCCAGACTCTAGACATCCATCAATAACCAAACCTTTCAGGAGATGAATGAAAAATTACACCTTTCAACAGCAGAGAGTCATTAAAAATTTTTGAGCAGGATAGTAAAGTGATTCATTTTAGAACTACATGCAAAATGGACTGTAACAGGGAGGCAGTTGTAGCTGGACAGGTAGGAGATCATTGCTGAAGCCCAGCATAAGATTACAGAGAGAGCTGGCTGGTACATGTGTGCACATGTATCTACATGTGTGCATATGTATCCACATGTGCGAACAAGCATGAAGGTGTGAGCAGAAATAGCAGAGGAAGAAAACCTGAGTTTCTGACCCTTTTTCAACACAAGTTAGGAAAGAAGCCTGGGCAGAGGCTCTGATAGTTGGATATTCTCAAAATATCCCCTAGGAAGGGACTGACAGCTGGATAGCAAAGTGCAAAGGAATCACCCATATAAAGCATAATCAATGTATAATATGATAACTATAACATGGGTTTTAATTCACAAATTGACTATTCATTTCTTGCTTGGGTTAGCACCCAGCTTCATAGTTGGACATACATTTATCAGAATTTTAAGCGATGGACCTAAGTTCACATGGTTCACTTAGGTTATGACACAGGTAGAGTATTCTGGTTCTTCTTTGTAAAAGTCACATTAGAATACTAAAACCATGCAGAGAAAAAAATGTTTAGGTCATCCTGTCACCAATATCAGTAAATTTAGAGTCGTTTATACAGTTTTTTTTTTTTTTTTTTTTAGGATTAGATTTTTTTTTTTAAATAGACTGTCAAGACTACCTAATTTGTGGCAAAGACTTTCAAGGATGACCCAAAAAATATAAATGAGGGCAGTGGTTAAAAACTGTATCTTCAGCACAACAATCTGCACACAGAAAACCAGTGATTACTTCTGGATCCATGTCTTCTGCACACTTAAAGATCATATCTGCCTTCTCTGGCAATAAATCTAGCAAACATCCATCATGTAAACACAATTGCCAGGCCATGCTTCCGAGAACAAGACTCTTCATCTTGCCACAATCCCAAACCCTGGGATCCACCCTAAAGCTTCCGTCTTCTGTGGTTTTGGGTTATTACATTTTAGGAGTGCCCATGCTAACTCAGTCCCAGGGAACTGTCTATTTCCTGCCTACATGTGCTGGCCCTGGAGTGCAAGGATGATACTATCAGTGTTTCGATGTGTTTTTCAGGAAGTTGTGAATTGGCATAAACTCCCACAACTGCCCATTCACTTGCCTGGTCCCACATACGTGGACCAGATGTGGGGATGAACACATGCCCTTGTCAGAACACACATGGGGCTCTAACAAGTGAACCAATGGGCTATACCCAGGATTAAACAGTTAACATTTCAATGTAAAATAGGAAAAGAATTGGGGAAAACCAACAACTACTACAAAAACTGTGAATATATTCATTCAATTTATTGTGATATGTCCTTTCCAACAAACCAACCAATAAGTACTAAGAACTTACTTAGTAGACAGTAGGTAATGTGGGGTAATGGAAACTTACTCTGAGTTATTAAAAAACATTAAACATCTTTGTAATTCTCATACTGTCCATATCTACACATTACTCTTTCAAAATTAGGGGTTGTTATGTACACAATCCAGAAGCAATACATTTATATGCTGCTTCCAAGTAAGTTTTTATATACCATCAGAGTCCACAGACTTTACTTTACTTAAGAAGGGTGTATACTGTAATACCAGAAAGCAAAACTGTTAATTCATTGTGAAAGTTAACAAAAGCTAGGGGAGGTTCTCAAGAGAAAATCTTATAAAAAGACAAACATCTGCTAACATTTAGTTTTTAAAAGCAGGAAGCTAGTTTTTAAAGATATGGAATTGCTCAGACATGTTATCTCTATAAAGTCTACTTGGATCAATATTTCTATAAATAACTGTTCTAGTTTTTCAATTTTACAAAAACAAAAATAATCATAAAACAAACAGCTATTCCTTGTTGAAAGCTTGGTCCTACTTTATATTTTGGGCATTCAGATTTCTTGCTCATTTCCTACAATTATATAACTTGCAAACAATAAATTGACAGATGTATAAAACTTAAACATGAATATAACACAAATTAAGAACAACGAGAAATCTAGTTTATCTTATTTTATAATTCACATGTTTACTGAAATGACCAATATTCAAAGTAAGCTGAACCTATGCTCCCTAAAGCAAATCATAATATTCATCATCTCAGTTAACAATTCTCCAGGTATAAAATGAGATTCTCAATGGTGTATGTGAATTTGAATCCACATACAAAAAAAAATCTAGCAAAATATTTGGAGGTGAAGAATCTAATCATACCTAACTTCTAAAGGCTGGAAGGAAATCTGCATTTTCTATGCCTTCTTTCTGCAATGTGAAGAAGAAAGCATTAATTAAAAACACAAATGCTATTAATATGTTAATGTAGAAAACTTTCAGTTGTCCTCAAATTATGTTTACTTAATGATCGGGTAAATTTTCAATTAGAAAGACGGAGAGAAGAACACAAAGCTATGTTTAGTTTGTAAACCATGAGCTCAGTTTTGGAGGGCTCTTTGTACTTGAGGAACAAATGTAAGCTCTTTTGGATCTAGGACCACCAGCCTGACAGTAAAAGGCGACTGTGTTTAATTAGTCAATTATACTTGGTAGCTAAATTTTCTTTCCGGCCCTGAAAGACCAAATATGCAGAAGAATGACCCGTTTCCCATTCCTACAGCAATCCCTGCAGAGGGCAGGCATGGATCCAGGGAAAGAGTTGGGGAATGAAGAATTTGGTGGAAAAGAGTAGCATAAAATTGATTGTGGGCTGTAACAGCTACCAACTAACTATGATACAGGTTCTTTAACTTGATTTTTATAATACACTTGTGATACAAGGCAGAAGAGATGTTACTAACCTTAGTTTATGATAACAGAAAGAGTGACTCCCCCGCCTCACCAAAAGCTCTCCCCATATTTCTTCTGGGATGAAGATCTATTGGGTTTAAGCATCAGTTGGGGTCCAGGGTCTCCTTTCAGCTCCACCTCCCTTTGCCTGGAAAGAAGGCTGGGCATCCAGCCAGGTGAGCTCTGGTGTGAGAGGGCAGAGAGGGAGCCTGAAAGGAGGGCACAGCTGGCATTATGAACAGGGAAGCTGAGGAGTGCAGGAAGGGTGGCGGGCAGAGGCTGAGCCAAGCAGCTGGAGAGAGTTTTCTCCTCATTCTCCCAGACAACACAACTTTACAATTGTCTTCTGTTTTTTTTTTTTTTTTCAAGTGAAAAGTGGTAATCCAAGCTGTTTATTCATTTATGCATCTTTTAAAAACAACTAAAAATAAAACAAATATACACTATATTCTCAGATTTGTAAGTATACATACAGTATGTCACCTATCTATACAACACTGGGTGAAGTCCCCACCTCTCCTGTCTGGTGCACTTTTTGCACAAGAATCCTCAAACTGTTTACCAGACAACCAAGATTAAAATCACAATTAAAGAATCCAAAGCTCATGACATAAAAAAGCTTAACACATTCTTCATAACTTCCCAAAGTGATTATGTAAACTGGAAATCAAATCCCCTAAATTGAATCTCAGTTTACTAATCGCATGACTGTGAACCTAATGTTCTTTATTGAATACTGCCTGTCTCTGTAAAAAAGAAAAGGGCCAGGCAGCCACAGTGGTTCAGCAGGCAGAGTTCTTGCCTTCGTGCCCGGAGACCGGGGTTCGGTTTCCAGTGCCTGTCCACATAAATAAATAAATAAATAAATAAATGAAAGAAAGAAAGAAAGAAAAAAAAGGGGCCACTTAGAGGCTAAGCATTTGTGTTTTAAAAAAATGAGCAGACGTTTGTATTTTTATAAGACAATAGGGGGCATGCATAAATATGGTACCTTCCTTTCTCAACGCAGCATTCCAAAAATTTCCATCTATATTTAGCATTTCAATTAAATGGAGAGGAGGGAGCGAGGGAAAAAAAAGAAACCCATATTCTCTTTTATTTATTTTTGACCCCCTTTGCTATACAATTGGGAAAGGCATTTATAGGCATTTAAAGGAACCATTGCCTCTTCCATGCAAATGTGTAGGAACAGATATGATCTCTCTCCTGTCCTAAAACAGGGTAGAAATACTGCGTTACCCCCACGCATCCTAGGGGTCCCCTTAAATGTGCTCTAGAATTCTGGATGGCTCCAATTTATATTTAGGGGCAGATGTCTTATCCCCCTCCAGGTGTGGGGTTGGGGGTGTGGGTGCTCTTGATCCTCAAGAACGAGGCTCCTCGGCTTTACATTTAAGTCCTCCATACCCCTAAAGAACAAAGTTCCGAGGCCCAGGAAAAGAGGGAGCTGTGGGGGTAGCCCCTGCCTCTCCTGCGTGGTGCAGAAGATGTGGTTTTGATTACAGTGCGATCTCTGACAGCCGGTGCCCAGACAGGGCTAGAGCCGGGGAGAGGCTGGCACGCCCTGGAAACCTGAAGGCATGTCCTACGGGGGCTCTACTTTGCAGTCATAAAGCACACTCCCTCACATTGTGTCAATGGGTCATTCTATGTTCTTGCGGGGCAGGTGAGGTCAGCCTCGTTTTCAAATGGGGAAATAAGCTCGGAGGGCAACCTGCCTGGGGTACTCAGTGGAGCTAGGATCACATGTTCTAAGTCAAGTGCATATGCTGCTATACCAAAGCTGCCTCAGACTCAGGTCCCAGGAGAAAAAGAAGTTGAAGACCCCCCCTTCTTACAAAAGTTCACTGGGAGGAAGGATGGAGAAGAAATCACGCTCCAAGCTTCAAATAGAAATGAGGTTAGAATTTGGGTAAGCTCCTGCCGGCAGGCACAGTCCCACCTCGAAGGCCCTGGGCCCCCTTGTCCCTGAACTATGAAGTATGTTATGAGGGGAGATTTCAACTATTTCTTAGCCATAGAATCTTTTCTTAAAAAAAAAAGCTATGCTTAAGCTAAGTAAAAGTGTAGCTTGCTCATTAGAGCCCGTGGGATAGGGTGGGGGGACAGGATGGTGGTCACTGGGGCGAGGACAGGGGCACGGTGGGGTTGAGGTGAGGGAGGAGGGAGCAAAGGTTACAGTGAGGTCATGGTGAGGTGAGAAGAAGTGAGGTAAGGCAAGGGGGCGGGAGGGGATAGGGTGAGGTGGGAAGGCTACACAAGATGGTCTCGGGCCCCCCCTTCTCAGGAACCCTCCTCTGTCTCTCTGCATCCCAACTGGGCCACTCAAACTGTGGGTTCCAAACTACTCCAGGCTGCACATGGAGTTATTTGTTAGTTTAAAAAAAAAAAAATTCAGCACCAGAATGTAAATCAACTACTGTAAAAATCAACTACTAAACTCAGTGTGTTTTTTGTTTGGGGACAAGATGTTCCTGATGACATAAGTGGGGAGGGGAGGCCTTTTCCGCCCTGAAACTGGTCTAACTCCCACTGAAGATGTCAAGGCACCACCCTCCAACACTCTCCCTTCCTTCCATGCCAGGTCTGGGCCTCTGGCAGAGACCCTGGGGTGCCTTGCTCAGGCAGCATTCCAGTGCTCCTGGCTGGGATGTTCTAGGGTCCCTGTCCCTTTCCTCACACTGGGCAGCCAGCCTGTCCACCCCTGGACAGCCATGGATGATAGAAAATCCTTTCTCTTCTTGACCTAAGATTTCCTATCTGTAAATTTGTCTCCCCCACTGGTCCTAACCCTGCCTTGAGAGTCAAAGTTTAAAATGCATCCTCCCTTCTAAAGTGCCAGCCTGTCAAGACTTAGAAGTTAAAAATATATAAAACAATTCCATATGCTTTAACAATTATAACAAAGGAACTGATCATTTTCAAATCACAGTAGACCCAGACCTCTGCAGATTTTTTTTTAACTTTTGTGGTTTTACTATTAAGTCTTTTCATAATTAAGTATAGCCAAACTAAAAGGAAAATTAAGATGCATCAATAAACATTCCAAGAGTGAAGAAAAATATATATCTCCATGGTACATCCTCCTTACGTTACTCATACTTGTCATTCTTAATTAGGAGAAAAAAACCAAAATGCATGCATGGAAAGCATCTTGGGATTTGCACAAGTGTGTGAGTAGAAACAATCAAGAGAGCTATTGGCATCCTGCCAGAACCCAACAGTACTTCCACAGAGCCCATCTTCTGTACAAGTGGGACTTGTCCCTGGTCCATTTCCTCAGTCAAAGGGCTGAACACAACACATGTCCAACCTGGTCTCTCCCCCAGTGATCTTCCCTAAAGCCTATTCTGTCTCACTGGCAGATTTTTCCTGTTGACAATGTGTTTCCTGATCAAATCCGGAAAAGTCATTTTCCATGGCTCAGACCTGGTGACACGGAGGGGTGGATGGCTGGGATTCTGACCATGGTTGTCCACAGGAACAACCATCCCTGTACACTGGGCAGGGGTTTCACAAGGAAGGTCACATGCACAGTGCCAAGAAAACACAGGCTTTGGCATGCCCTCTCACTGAGATTTGTCACGTCTGGCAAAGAAATGTCCATTGAAAAGTCTTTCATTTAGCTGATAGACCAAATGTTGATTTTGAAAACTCAGTAGACCCGGGTGCTTGCAGATGGTAACTACTGTGGTTTTGCCCATTTCCAAGACTTTGGAATGGGTGTGACGCTCCTAGGGAGGCTGGCATCAGGAAGCCAGTTGCTGGTTCCAACACCTACAGCACAATGCGGCTGAGGGTTCTGCAAGACTCAACTTGATTTTGGAGGAAAGTGCTCAGGGGTCCTTGCCACCCTCCTAACCTCTGGGGCAGATTGAGGCATTTCATCTCAACCTCAAGAAGGGAACCACTGGGATACCATGTTTCTGTGTGCCTGGGAGAAAGGTCTCAGAGCAATATACCTCTTCCTTCTCTAATGTGCCCAGAAAAGCCAGGCTAGCAGCACCTCCCAGGCGACCTGCCCCACAGCTAAGCATGACCTGCAGCAGGGGAAAAGCTGAGCTAGCCTTGTCCAGGACACTCGCCTCTTCAAGACATTCCATTCTCTTCTGGGAATGGCCTTCTCCTTCCTCCTATCAGAATGGTGTATTTTCAGACTCCCATTTGGAATTAGGGAAAGAGTCATCCTCAGCCATGTATTTTTTTAAAAATCAACTCTACTGAAGTATAATTTACCTACAACGAACTTCATCCATCTTAAGGGTACAGTTCATGGATTCTGACAAATGTTTATATCCATGTAACCACCACCACAATGAAAATACAGAGCATTTCCCCGAGTCCCCCTGTGCTCTGGCCTATTCTGATCCACTAAGACCATGTAATAATGGAAAGGCACATGGTGGAATAGTCAAAAGCAGATCTGGAGCCAAGCTGTTCTGCCATTTACCATTTTTGCTACTGGGGGAAGCTAACTCATTTCTCACTGTCTAAGTTTCTCCATCTGCAAAACAGGTACAGTAATAGTATTTAAAACATTGGGCAATGGGGGTGAATTGCATGATTTGGTATGTGAGTGCCTTTAGGTTTTTGCCTTAGCACACAGCTGCCATGTTTAAGTGTGATAATCATCATCAGAAATGTCAACATCTGTGGAGGGCTGAGCTTCCTTCTCTAAGATGGAATCTTCTGGGGCATTCACAGAGAGAGTGCCTGTGACAGGGCACTGGGAAAATCACCTTTAACATCTGTTTTGGTTTCCTAATGCTGCCAGAAATGCAATATATCAGAAATGGGTTGACTTTTATAAAGGGAATTTATTAACTTACAAGTTTACAGTTCTAAGGACATAAAAATGTCCAAACTAAGGCATCCAGAGAAAGATACCTTGACTCAAGAAAGGCTGATAGCAACTGAAACACCTCTGATGGCTGGGAAGGCATGTGGTTGGCATCTGCTGGTCCTTTGGCTTCTGGTTTCAAACAGCTTCCCTGGGGGTATTTTCTTTCTGCATCTCCAAACATCTCTGTCTGTGTTGGCTCTGGAAACCAGCTTTTTCCAAAATGGTTCCCTCTTATAGGACTCCAGTAAGTGGATGAAGATGCACCTTGAATGGCCAGAGAAACATCTCCATGGAAAGCACCTAATCAAAAGGCCCCATCCACAACTGGGTGAGTCATATCTCCATGCAAACAACTTAATCAAAAAGATCCCACTGAGCAATATTAAATCAGGATTAAAGAACATGGCTTTTCTGGAGTACACAATAGTTTCAAACCAGTACAACACCACATCATCCCATTATTCTAATGGACTTATTCACAAAGGTTTCAGGATATACCCCTCTTGACTAAAAGAATTTACCACATTCTCTAATCAACCAGGACCACTGAGAAGTTGATCACACTGCCAAGCCATCCCCTCCCCTCCTTGAGACAAACTTAGTATCCCAGGTTACCTCAGCCCCTAGCTCTGACCTTAAGCAGCTCTGATGTCCTTTTAGTTGGGGACAAAAGGGATCTGGAAGGTGCAGGATGTTTACCTTATTTTTCCCTGACCCTAAATGTAAGGAATAGCTACTGTGAAAAAAAAAACAGAACACAAAAAAAACTCATAAAGTAGGGGGGAAAACCACGCAAGTATCACCTCATTTTCCAGAGGTAACTAAATCTAACTATTTTGGCAAATTTCTTCTCAATTTTGTTCCTACTTTTGCAATTTTTCTTCATAGAGCAGTAAGCTTATACTACATGTACCATTTTACATTTTAACCTAAATTTAGCACACAAATATTTTCCCTTGTCATCAAATCTCACTGTTGGAGGATCTAACATTCTATCTGATGAATATATCATAATATATAATTAATCACTATTTTGGACCTATAAGCTGATTCCAGTTTTTTACTACCGTGAGCTCCCTTGTGCATAGAGATTTATCTGCTGTGAATGACAGGCATTCCTTGGTTTACTTGGGCTGCCTGTGGGCTGTGTAGGCCCCACCCAGAAAGTGGCCCCAGCAGAGGGTGGCTTGTGGTTTCTGTGCTCCCCAGCAGTTGTCCCCATGCCTCTGTACTTTGGCATCCTCCTAAACTGTCTAGTTGGTATTTATTAAGGGAAGGGTTTCTTCTCTGGCCTTGCTCATTGGAGGAGAGCATTTCTCTATGTGACTTGATGCATTTGATAGGCGTAATTCCAAGAAACTGGGCACTTACATTTGGCCTGCAGGATGCCGCATTAGTGATCAAGTAAGGGTGGGTACAGGGTGCCCGAAGGAGGCTTGCCTTCCCCTGAAGACCTGGTAGCTCTCTCTTCCAACCCTTGATATGAGGGAAGGCCTAAGCAGACTCTTAGAAAAAGGCTGAGATCCCATTTTACACCTCTCTGACTGGCAAAAATCCAAAAGTTGGATGACCCACTGGGTCAGCCTAATTGTGGTGAGATGGGTACTTCCATTCATTGCTGGTGGGAATGGAAATGAGTAAAACCCCTCTGGAGGGCAATTTGGCAGAACCTAACAATATACCAAGCGCATATGTGCTGTGATAAACAATTCCACTTTTAAGAAATTATCCCCAGACCCACTCAAGCATTTACTGCAGAAAGCAAAAGAAAAGATGCTCTGGCCCTTTGAGGTCCTGGAGCAGGCATGGACGATGCTGGAGTAAATATTCCGTCCCATTTAAGCTGGTTCCTTAAACCCTGCTCCTGTGCACTCAATTTTCAGTGTCTGGGAGAACAGAGAGCTGTGTAAACAAGTATCTCCTGGGGGAAGCTGAAGAAAAATTACAGGGTGGTGATGGCTGCGTAAGGAAGAAAAGCAGGCCTTCTCTGGCTAAGAGAGCAGAAGAGGGAGGCCATGGGGAAAGAAGGGCATCTGAGAAATGCAGAGGGTTTAGGAAAGCAGAGTCAGGAAGGCTTGCACGAGTACAGGGGGGTAGCACAACCACAAAGCCTTGCTAGAGAAGTGTCATGCCACAGGGATGGGCTTATCTACCCTGTAGGCCAGTGGGTGCTAACAGTAAAACCACTTATAGACATTTAAAATTAGGTTTTATGAATATTTTATGTAGATAATACAACATAATTTATAAATAAATATACCTATTTTAGGGGTACATGGTCAATTTTATTGCTAGAGGTATGCAATCCAAGAAATTTAGAGCCACTCAAAAGAATTGACAGCAGGGGCTCAAACAGATATTTGCACCCGAAGTTCACTGTGGCATTATTCTCAATTGCCAAATGGTAGAAGCAACCCAACTGTCCCTCAACAGATGAATAGAGAAGCAAAATGTGGGTTATAACACAATGGAATATTATTCAACCATTAAAAGGTTTGAAGTTCTGATGCATGCAACACAGATGAACCTCGAAGACATGTGTGAAATAAGCCAGATCCAAAAGGATAAACATTGTACAATCTCACTGATATGAAATAAGCAGAACATGTAAACTCTTAGGGTCAGAATCTAAAATACAGGTTACCAGGGGCCAAGTGGTAAAGGGGAATGAGCTAAATTGGTACAAAATTTCTGTTTTGGATGATCGAAAAGCATTGGCAATGGAGGCAAAATTCTGTGAACGTAATTTAACACCACTGAATTATGCATTTGAAAGGAATAAAAGGAAATTTTAGGTTGTATATAAGTTACCACATCTACATAAACCCATAAAACTGTAGGACACAAAGAGTAAACCCTAATATAGGTAGTAGGCTAAAGGTAATAGCATAATCATTATACGTTTCACAAATTATAACAAAGGAGCTACATTATCGGAAAACGCTAACAATAGGGAAAATTTTGTGTGTTGATGGGGGGTATATGGGGATTCTGCACTTTCTGTACAATTCTTCTGTAAGCCAACAACTGCTCCAATTAAAAAAAGAAGAGAAGTTTAGAGACAGTGATCTAGGTGACAGGGAGAACCAAAGATTATTAGCAGGACAGCAATATGATTAGATTTGTTTTCAGGAAGAACAGCAGATGCCCAAGACACATTCCTCCTTAATTCCCCAAACAAACTGATCTGCAGACAGAAAGTGATGAGGGAATCCACTCAGATGGGCCTGAGGTCCAGCTCAGCCCTTCTGGACTGGCTACTCAGATCAATGACCTCGCCCTACTGTCACCCAGAGAAAGGTGACAAGCAGCTCTAAAGAAAAGGCACTGAGCTCCAGCCTCCTGCAGATAAATCCATTCGCTTCTTCCAAGCGGTCCATGTCCTCCAAGACACTCCGCCAGGCCCTGCAGAACAGGGATCTCGGAGCTGGGTTCATAAAGTGTTTCCTGTCACTGAATGCTGGTTATCAGTTCAAAATACTGACGTGGTTGGTTATTTTTAGGAGTTTTGAGGTACACACATTCTTTTTTTTCTTCGTTTAGAACATGCTTAATTTTTTCATTTCATGCATATTCTTTTAAGTGTATTCAATATTTTTGTTTTCTTCCCATTCCTTTAAGACCTTATGGGGCTCTAAATGTGTGGCTGCTATTGTAGGCAGCTCCCCACTGCCTGCTGTCAGATGGAACCCCTAGAACTTATGGATCACTATTTCATTGTCATTGTGGCTAAAGCAAAGAATAAGGCAGCTAGCTACATTCTTGACCAAAAAGAGGGAAAAGAAATGTAAAAAATAAGGTTTTAGTGGCTAAGAGATTTCAAATAAAATGAAGAGGTCATTTCTGGAGCTTCAGCAAGGTATTACAAATTGCCACAGTATGCCAAGCCCAACCAACAGTACTGCTGAAAATGCTAAAGAATACCCTGGGCTCTATCTAAGACTCTATAAAAGTCTTAATATAAGTTTATCTTTACAGAAACTTAAAGTCTCCATATGGCTCCTATGCCAGATAAGCCCTGAAACCCAGAGGTACCAGTCTCTCCAAGTACATTAACCAGTTGCATTCCCCTACTCCATAATGTCAACACCCCTTCTCAACATGAAGAAGTTAAAATGGTCATTGCCCAGGAATCCCAGAAGATTGAGAGAATGATTAAATGAGAGGAAGGAGCTGAAACAGATAAGTTAAGATTTAAGAAATGATTATCACTACTGAATCATTATATTGTTATTTCTTTTTAGTTTCTAGCATATTAGAATGGCCAAAAGGAAATATCTGAAATTGTTGAATGGCAACCCAGTAGCCCTGATTGTTGATAATGATGGTATGACTACATAGCTTTTATCTTGTGACCATGTGATTGTAAAAACCTTGTGACTGATACCCCTTTAGCCAGTGTATGGTTAGATGAGTCATAAAATAAAGAAGTAGATTACAGGGTACCTAGAGATAGATAGAAAATAGAGAAGGGGGAGTGGTTGCCTAAAATGTACAGAATTGTTAACAAGGTTGAACTTAAATATTTGTGAATGAAGAAAGGTGACAGTAGCTTGTTCTTGGGATTATAAGAAATAGTGACATATTGTAGGTGAATTTGACTGAAAGTGATTGTTTAAAGTCACGTATGTAAGTAAATTCTTGCATAAACCGCCACAAATGTAAAAAGAAAAAAATAGAGGGCTGTAATGGTTAGGTTCTGGTGTCAACCTGGCCAGGCGATGATGCTCAGCTGTCAGGCAAGCACTAGCCTAAGTGTTGTGGCAAAGATATTTTTTGGCTGGTTGATATACACAAAGGCTAGTTTACAAAATCACCGGTTGATTACATCAACTAAAGGCGCGCCTCACACAAATGAATTAATCCAATCAGTTGGATTTGATCCAGTCAGTTGAAGACTTTTAAGGAAGAAGAGAGAATTTGCACTGCTTCTTCAGCCAGCAAGCCTCTCCTGTGCAGTTCATCGAGACCCTTCATCAGAGTTGCCAGCTTCACAGCCTGCCCTATGGATTTTGGGCTCTTGAATGTCCATGGCTGCTTGGACACTTTTATAAATCTCATATTTACAGATCTCTCCTTTTGGTTTTGTTTCTCTAGAGAACCGTGACTAATACAAGGGGTATGTGGAAAAAAAACATAGCTATTGCAAACTACAGACTATAGTTAATAGTTATATTTTAATAGTCTTTCATCAACAAATTTACTACACCAATACTATGGGTCAACAATGGGGGGTATAGGGGTTATGGGAGGATTTGGATTATTTTTTATTCTTATTTCTGTTCTGGAGTAATGAAAATGTTGTAGAATCCATCACAGGATGTATGGACAACTATGTAATGATAGTATGAGCCGGTGATAATATATTTGGGATGGTATGCATGGTGTGTGAATATATATTCCGATAAAATTGAAGAAAAAAAGAGGGGAGAAGCAGCTCCAAATTGTTCCTGGTGAAGAGTTGATATGCTGATTTTTTTTTATTTAATTGTTTTAAAAAATATAACAAACAGACACAAACATTCTTAACATACGATCATTCCGTTCTACATATATAATCAGTAATTCACAATATCATCACATAGTTGCATATTCACCATCATGATAATTTCTTAGAACATTTGGATATGCTGACTTTGACGGTCACCAGACAAAAATTCTAAGGCCTTTCTGTGGCTCCAAGATGGATAAAAGGCTTCAGAGGGGATAAAAGGGAAAGAGAAACATCAAGAAGACCCAGCAAGTCACTGTTTGATTACTCCACCACCGCTTCCACCCACAGGAGCTCATCAAGGCCTTCAGAGATTAACCAATGATGTTAGGATGTGGGAACACCTCTGGGGAGAGATCTAGACTCAAAACTGACTTTGGGAAGGACAGTCAATATGTCCACTTCTATACCCAGGCTTGCAGATTTGACATCTATTAAGCTGAGTCACAATATTTCTGCCTCATTTCTCCTTCAAGTGGTCACTCAACAGTCCCCCTATGGAACTGCAGGGACTGAACCATGTCCCCCACAAAGGCTTGTTTGAGTCCTAACCCTGGTCCTGTGGGAGTGAAACCATTTGTAGATAGAATCGTTGAATATATTATTATTAGTTAAGGTGCAGACTCATTTGTGAGTAGGATCTCCTAAGATCTTATTTAGATGAGGCCAAATTGAATCAGGGTGAGCCTTCATCCATATAGTTGGCGTCCTTATCAGCAAGGGAAATTTGCATATGGACAGGTAAAGGTCAGGTAGGAGAAGGCAGAGAGGTCCGTGGAAGCCAGAGAAGGAGGTGGTGATGGAGGCAGAAGTCAAGCCAGAACCCAAACTCTCCAAACTCCGGGAAAAAGCATGTCCTTGGTGTTGAACTTCCAGCCTCCAAAATCATGAGACAACAAATTCCTGTTGTTTAAGCCAACCCATTGTGTGATATTTGTTGTAGCAGTTCTGGTAAACTCAGACAACCACAAAAGAAAAAGGATATATTTTCCTCCAATAGAAAGTAAGAAACGGCCAGGGGTTTTCAATACACATGGGAAGACCCTTCCTAAAGGGGAGAAAAAACAACAAGACAAAAACAGTTCCGCATCCTAAGAACTTCAGGAAGACAAAACACAAATGAAATATTCATATGCAGTAGCCCTCCCAATCAAAGAAATGAGAACATCAGTTGAAGTTACTTAAATTTTTACATTAGATCAACCATTTTATACTATACAGCACAAGAAACAATCTCCTAGTTCCCATTAATAGAGAACTGAAAATTATCAATGAAAAGTATGAAAGCGTTTACGAAATTCAGCCCACTTTTAATTTTCCTAAACTCATACGATGAGTGGATACTGTTTTTGGAAAGAGAGGCCAATGGTGATGTAATATGGGCAGGTGTTTGTGTTGATCTTGGAAGTCAAATCCAGCACCTCTGTCCCAATCATGCTGGTTTACTTTACATTTGATCCATTTGCAGCCTGACTCAAAATAACTATATAACATAATTTGCTTGAATGTTCAACTTTGTTACTTGAAAAAGATAATCTAGATAGATATACATGTTTTTTGAATATTCAAAATATAAACATGAAATGCTTTAAATGAAAGGTAAAATTAAATATCAGGTAGCTCACATTACTTTCTTGTAGGAAAATGTTTGGTTGGGTAAATGAGAGAAATGTGAAACTCCATCAAAACCCAGGTTGTGATTTACTGAAAACAAACACACATCTGGGTCCAACGGTCTTAAGAAATAAGTTCTCCTCAAATGGGCTGTCTGTCCTCTCACTCACATCATCGAATGACACCCTCAGAATTACTTCTTACAAGCACATAACACTGAGCAATCCATGGTTTTTAGCTTCGGGGTCTTGGAAGTCACCAAATAGATGCTTTAAAACCCTTTTTCACTAAAGCTGATTCAGTCATATAGTGCACTTACAATTCAGAATAACTTTTATAAAATAAAAACATTCTTGGAAAACACCACAAAAAAAAGCCAAAAGACAAACATTTTTAATTTGTCTAAGTCTAAAATTCTGATACATTCAAATATTAGGTTTCTCTGTTTGCCTCTAGTCAAAAAAGAAAGATCACACTAACTACACTTAATAGTACTGTAAATGCATAAAACTACCCCGAAACAGACCTTCTGTAGGATGAAATGTGTAGAATATAAATTACCCTGATAATTCTTTCCAGCTCTTCAGTTATGCATTTAGCTCTGATTTTTATCGTACACTATTTATCATGCAGTTGAGAAAGTAATAGTAGACATTATTGCCAACTACAAGCCAAGGCAGCCATATAAGATTATGTGACATGGTGCAAACTTTTCCAGGAAATAAAACTCTAATACTTATAATTCCTTACACACGAATATCAACTATGTCTCTGTGTCTCAGTGGTAACCTCAGAACTGATACAAACTCAGGTTAATGTATCTTTTAAAACCTTTGCAGAGATTAGAAGGCTGCAGAAACATACCACTGAGGGTTAAAGGAGCTTTCCGAAATTGTTCTAAAGGGACAAATAGTGCTTTGCTTTCTTTGTCAGCCGTTCAATAACTGACTACAGCTGGATAGAAAGTCAGCTGCCAAGGGATTTCTGTTTGGTTCATTACCATGTTTTCTTTTCCACAATTCTTTCCAATACTCAACTAGTTATATTTATCTTAAATGCATTTTAAAAGGTGATTTTTATTTTAATTCCTCTTCATGCTCCATCCATGTTAGACAAGTTAGCCTTAGGATTTCTACTCTGCTGATCCAAACTAGCTGGGTACCAGTGGAGCTTTGGTTGATTATCTTTAAGCCTCACACTTTCAAATTCATAATCCCCTATTGGCACTATCAGTTGCTATTGCCAAAATCCTTTCATAGTAACTATTAATATTTCAAATGGAAAACAAGGAGGATAGCCAGGTTCTTCCAGAAGTGGCAGATAAGTTGTCCACCAAGCAGTCTCCCAGAGAGGGCTTCATTCTGGAAAATGTACCTCTGTATCTGCATCTGGCCTTCAGTCCTGAAGAAGATCTGACCAAGACTCACATACAAAACCAAAATACCAAAGTATTAACTTGTGATGAAAAATACACCTTTTTGTTAAGATGGTAGTACTTTCATTGGACGACTGGTTGTTCCGTAAAAGCAGATCTATCCAAGAAGCCAACTTAGAATTAGAAACTTGCTTGGTCAATGTGCTGGTTTAAAACTGTTATGTACCCCCTAAAAGCCATGCTCTTTAATTCAATCATGTGGGGGAAAACCACTGTTGAGTGGAACCTCTTGATTAGGTGGTTTCCAGGAGATGTTGGGACCTCTTGATTAGCTTGTTTACATGGAGATGTGACCCCACCCATTCAAAGTGGGTCTTAATTAGCTTACTGGAGTTTTTTAAAAGGAGAACATATTGGGGGATGTTCACACACAGACAGCTGGAGATACAGAAGGAGCTGGGAGAGCCATGTGAACCCAGCAGCTGGGAGAGAAGGACAGCAGACATTGCAGCCATGTGCCTTCCCATGGACACAGAACGCCAGATGTGATCAGCCTTTCTTGAGAGAAGGTAACCTCTTCTTGGTGCCTTAATTTGGACATTTTCACAGTCTTACAATTGAAACTTGTAACTTAATAAATCCCCTTTATAAAAGTCAATCCATTTCTGGTATTCTGTATTCTGGCAGCTTTAGTAAACCAAAACAGTGGTCCATAGAGAATTAGAAAAAGGAGAGCTAATTATAGGACTCCAATGCTTAATGGCATCAGGCTAAAATAAGCCAAGGTACCTATGGCCACAATCAGAAGAGACTCATGAGAGGGCCCATGATATTCCTCTGAGTTTTGAGAAGAAAGGAACATGCTATTAGGATTCCAAGGTGACATGGTATTGAGTCTAGTTTCAACAAATAATAATAAAAAAAATCCTGAAAGGCAATGCTAACAGCTTAAAAGTATGAGCCATCCTGTTGCCAGGAAAAACGTCTACTTCCAGTATTAGTAAAAATGTAAGATGGAAAAAACCTGCATAAAGCACAGGAAGCAAAAAAAACATTTCAAAAACCAATCAATCAATTTTGCAAGAGGACCATAATGTGACTATAATTCTTGGAATTCATAAATAGATGGTTTTAGTTTCCTCATTGCTAAATGAAACACTGTGCAATGGGTTGGCTTTGAGCAATGGAAATTTATTGGCTCACGGTTTTGAGGCTAGGAGAAATCCCTATCAAGCCTCCATCAAAGGGATGCTTTCTTCCCAAAGACAGGAGTTCTGGGGTTGGCTGCTAGCAATCCTTGGCACATAGTGGCTTCTCCCTTTTCTTCCAGGTTCCATTGACTTTCAGCTTCTGGCTGCTCCCTCTGTGGCTTTCTCTCTGTGACCTTCCCTATAAGGACTTCAGTACATAGTTTTGAGACCCATCCTGGGCCACACCTTATCTGAAGTCCGTACCCACAGGGATGGACTGAGTTTAAGAATGTGGTTTTTTGGGCATGGAGCTCCAAACCACCACAGATAGCAAACAAATTGAGCAACAGTGACGTAGATCTGAATTTTAACCCCCAACCCAGAATGTGTAAGATTTGAGATGGAAATTAATATGCGTGGTGTTTGATTTGGATTATCATGGAGTTTAATACCTGGGCATCTACTCACATGCTCACTTGGGACCCAACTGTCTATTCCTCTCCATTATTTTCCTCAGAGAAGAAGAAGTTACTTAAGCTGAGGAGCAAACTCCCTCAGGAGCAGGTCACTAATGGTAGACCCTGTTCTGGGGCAATGCAGGTCCTTTTCTCATCCTTAAATGACACACTCTTTAATAGGTCCTTTATATTTCTTCCTTGGGAAAACATGCTTTATATATTCTAACCAATTATGTTATTCCCAGGGAATATATAGCTTTATATATAATATATAAAGCATTCCCAGGGAATAACATACAGTTAATGGTCAAAATTTTACTTCCTTCTCCCTGGCAGTCCATGAACTCTGGGCCATCTCTGGTCTACACAAGGACTGACCTCCATCACCCTCCCTGCTCACACACTCTCCATGTCCACCATACCTGGCTAAGATATGCTGTTTGCTTTCAATAGGGGCTTGACTCACATAAGACACATCTACCCCAAGGAATGTTAAAAGAGGTTTTCTATCAACAGTCTTAAAATCTACCTAACTGCCAGGGTCTATAAGTCTCAGATTGGAGGGGTTAGGGGGAGAGTCCACAAAAAAAGGAACAGGAAGGCAAACCAGCCTATCAATATCCTTGCTGCCATGAAAGGAACCACAATTTCATTACAGATTTAAAAAGGAATCACAGAGAGAGCAGCCCACATTAAATCAAGGCCTTTGCACCTCGAACCATTCTCCAAGTAAAAGTATCTGCACTGCCTCATCTACCAAACCCTAAGCCTGAGAGTGCAGAGCTCAAAGGAAAGTTAGAGGCAGAGCCCCTATGACATTCGTCTAATGAGAAATGACACATAGGAAGAAACTGGTTAACATCAGATGCCGATGACAGTGATGATGGTAGCACAACGTAATTAATGTCTCTGAACTGTACACAGGAAAATGGTGAAAATGAAAAATTTTATGTTATATACATGTTATTGCAATTAATAAAACAACAAGCCCAGATGAGTGCTCTCCACTCCTTCCCTGACAGGTGGTGGGAGCCAACTATGAACCTGGCCAAGGGAATGGGGATGCAATAAAGGAGCAGAGCCTACAGTCCCCAGACAGCCCTGCAGACCACACTGCCCAGAGAGAAAAGAAAGCCCTGCCTGTTATCTGGGGGTCTCTCTGGTAAGCTGCCATTCTTACATGCTAACAAATGCATATAAATACCTGAAACATTTAACTTCCAACTCACACTTTTGATGAGGGGCCACAGCCTTCCTTTATTTCAAGTGTGCAATTGCTGCCTGGAAGTTTTATGTCCTCTTCCTTGTGAAATCTAAAGCACTGCCTGCAGGTTCCAGTCTCTCTTTCCTTACGTGAAGAGAGAACATTTAAAGACACTTATGAAACAATTTGACGTAGACTACTCCTAGCTTTTAAAGACCATCCCCCTCAATCTTCTTTACAGAACTAAGGATGACTGTTTGCTTTGTAACATTGATTGCCTGCATCTGCTTCTGATTTCTTTCAAAAGATTGACTAGATCACCTTCCAGCGCAACACCCTCTGACATCACAGCTTCCTCGGGGCCTGTCCCTGCCTGCTCAGGCCAAGACAGACTTACTTCCCGCCAGCTGCACCCCAACATGTTCCCTGCCTGTCCCCAGTTCCTGCCCTGCTCTGCCCTCTCCTCTCCGCTCTGCTGGTCCAAATACCACCGTCCCTTCAGGCCTTCCTCATCCAGACTTCTCTTTGCCCCCGTTGCAGACCAATCTAACCCAACACTGTGAACCCCATACCCCACCCCAACCCCCTCCACACTATATCAGAATTTTCCCATGGTGATGGAACTCAAGAGCTTCGCAAAAACTTAATATTCTGTGGAAGCCATCAAGAGCAATTAGGCTTCCAAAGAGGACAAATCCCTGACTGTGTACCCGTTTCCATTTCTTATCTCCAAACTATATGCTCATCTCCATCCATGGAGGGCTTTGGCAGGACAAGTGCTGGTGCTGTTCTGAATCCCACTGGTGAATGCTGTTCCACTGTGACCTGCATGAGGGTGAGTCCTAAAAGGTAAGAAGACAACCCCACCGTTCTATCTTTTCAGATTCAGTTTTCAACAATTATTACATCAGACTCCTACTCGTAAACTCCATCTCTGACCCTAGCCACATACAGATTGAACATATCTACATAAAATCACATTGTAAATTCACTGAGGAGGTGCAATATTAGGAAATCTATGATGAACTGCTCAGTAAAGGAAAGACTCATTTTCCACTGCATTAATTATTTCCTAATTTATCTGTTGGGAAAGTTTAGATTCTTCTATGTTGTGTTCTATTAATAGCTAGTAAGAGTTAACTGAGGACTGGCTTATGTTCTCCCTGCCTTTTGTGTGAGCCCGCCCTTTCACTGGTTCTTCTGTTCAAGTCAGCTCAGTAAGTAATTAAAAGTAGGTCTCAAATGGCTGCCTCTAGTGGGAATGAGGGCTTCCTTCTCTTCTTGGTTTTTTGGTCGAGAAGACACAGGCACACACAGTGGTTTTTCACCCCTAGAATGTGGCACAAACGTCTATGAAAGGGAGGACCATCTTCTCTTCCTTTAAGTACGGATCAAATATCAACATCAGCTCTAAGCTTCAGATCAAGCATTCCTTTAAAAAAATTAAATGAGAGCAAGTTGCTAGCGATGGTAGAGTTTGCTGATCAAGATCTCAGGAGCAGGCTTCTTATGTTCTGCACCCCACCAGCGGTGTAACCTTGAAAAAAATCCTGGTCCTTTCCACGCCATACCCATTCACATGTACAAACTGAGGGCTTCCAGGTGTTGGCTACAACTATTCTTTCTTTGAGAGTATCAGAGATGCCCTATTTGGCCACTCTCCCTCTCTCAGAAAGGAAACTTGCCTCAGAATAGTTAGACAGGAATAACTATGTATGAATTGTGTAAATCTACCACGTACTTTTGCAACCTTCAAGACAAATATTTTTCAAAATTAAGTATTAAATTGGCTTTCATCAGGAAGGGTATTTTGAATGAGTTAGGCAAGTACCTTGGAATTTAATGCTGTAAGGACAGCAACACAGATGCCCCAAAGAGCAGCTGAAGCTGTGTGCTGTGTCTTTATGTAACTCCCTGCCTCTTCTGGGGCAGAATTAGCCTCAGCTGGGGGCTCCTTGAGCTCAAGTAGTATGGGTGTCTTGCTACTTCTGTCATCAACTTCCCTGAATTCCTCACTTATCTTTGGCTCTAATTTCTGTCTAGCCCAGTGGATTTGGCAGGCTGGTTTTCAAACCGCTCAGGCCTTGGCAAGCATCTCCACCCCAAATTTTAGTACGCAGCAATTCCAGGCATCCCCCAGGCCACCGACAGACTTGGCCAGTCCCTACCCTGCCTCTCACCAAAGGGGAAGAGAGAACAGAAACCACAGGTACATCACTGCACTTCGCCTTTTCACAGATCTGTCATCTCAGTGAATATCCCAAACAACCCCATTAGGAGGGTAAATGACATAAAGAATCTGTGGCTAAGAGGTTCGGTAATTCATGGTCATGAAACTAGTAAGTAGCATTGAAAAAACCACCGTCACTGAGAGATTCCAGCATGGTCAGGGTGGAAGGATGTCCTCTAGGGAAGTGATGCAGGAAACAAGGTAGAAACCACAATGCCAGGGCCAAGAAAAAGATGAAAAATCATGTATGACAATTTTTTTTAACAGTCTTCGTTTATGAGTTTAAAATGCTCACAAATGTGAGTTTAGTTTTTAAACTAAAACTACAAGTTTACAAACAAGAAGTTATGACGAGAAGATGGGGTCCACTGGGAGACCTTTTCTGGCTGAGTCCCAGTTTCCATTTGGGATTCCCCCTGACTTCAGACTGTGATCTGCAGAAGCCAATCAGCATGGCCCATCCCCTTTGCCAACATGATTTCTGTCTTAGTCAATCCAGTAAGAAAGAAGGATGGGGCTTTTTCTGGGAGTGTGGGGGATAAAGCACATGTGGTCCCTACAACTTATTGGGTGCCATTTTAGGATCACAAGGGAACCAGTCTTAGAGTAAGGTTGGCACCACAGAGAGGAGAGCAGAGAGTGACATTGCCAAGCCACATCAGGATCTGCCAGAAGCGGTGCTACACCTTTTGGCTTTTTAGTTTCATAAACTTGCACTCCCTTTCTTGTTTAAGCTGGGTTTGAGTTGTCTTTCTTATTACTCACCAAAGACTTCTGCCACAGGATGCAGTTACGATAATATCTGCTTTATCGCATACGGTGGCACTACATTTTGCTGAGTGTTGTTTCCAGGTTTAATCTGCTTAGTGTATCAGTCAGGACTCTCAAGTAAAGCATAATAGCAGCATACATGTACATATATATTAAAAGTTGTTTTTGAAATCTTAAGTCCAAAATCCACAGGGGAGACCAGCAGGCTGGAAGTGTAAAGGGTGTAGGCTTGAGTTAGACTTTCTTCTCTCTGGAACCCTCAGTTCTTTTAAGGCCTCCAACTGATGGGGTGGGGCCCACCCACATTATTACTTAAACTCCATTGATTGCAGATACTAATCCCACCTATGAAACACCTCCACAGCAACACCTGTCTTACCAAACAAGCTTTCACCAAACCTGGCCAAACTGACACAAAAAATTAACATTTTTCCCTTCTAAGACAGTATAAATGATAAACTTCAGTCTGATCCAGATGGCACTATTTCACTCCATCGTCAATCATGCCTCCCTAATATTTTCTAATGTAAATAAAGCCGTTTCTTTGGGAGCCACGGAACAAGCAACCGGAAGTAAAAGAGAAAAAGCAGAAATGCTTCTTCTATGACTAGTCAAGGGGAGAGAGCTGACAGATATTTAGATTCCACAAATTGCTGCAAAACTTCTTCCCGTCACTTTTAATAAGATCAACCTAATAATAAAACAAGAACAGTCCAACAAGGCAAAAACATCTCAGTGTATTTATTATTTTTGGCACAAATGTGGATGCCACCCACAGGGGGCCTTTTATTAACCTCCCCCACTGTTGCCTGAAAACTACTCATTACGGACCTTAGCAGATGAAATCTCTGCAGCAGATTTTCACAGGCAAAGACGCCTTGGAACTTAGCAAGAATCCGGTGCAACAACAGGGGCGTTATCAGGCCTGGATTACAAGTGAAGAAACTCAGGTCTGCACAAGGCGAGTGTGTTTCTCAAGTTCACAGAACTTGAGGAGCCTGTTGGAAGGCCCAGGCCTTCTAACTCACATCCAAGGGCCTTCTGCGCTACCTCCCTGCTTCCCCAAAGTACTAGAAGCATCCCTGCCTGTGAAAAGGGACAAAGTTCGTAAGGGCCACACCGACACCAAAGATGTGTTCCTTAGACACTGTATGAGAGCAAAGACTGAAAAACAGGGACTACAGACAACCCCAAAATGGAACAACTAGCGTCTGAGTATTAAATATACCTCTAAGAACACGTGCTTTCCTTACAGTCCTGGTTCCAGAGCCCTACACTTAAAAGTCACATGGATGCTTACCAATGGACTGATTCTATATTGGAGAAAACAAAAGCAAGATACAAGAAAGAGCTCAATATTATTATCTTGAGCTATTACCAAATATTAACCTTGGTAAATATTATTACCAAAAAGGTAGAAATAGCATTTTGAGGTATTTCTATTTTAAGGTCAGTTTTTTAGAGGAATAACTAACCTCCAGTCCAGGACATTTTTTTTCTACTGCATATGTATTAGACAGGGTTCTTTAGTGAAAGAGAAGCAACAGGAGGTATGTATAAAAGTGAAATTTATAGAAGTGTCTCATGCAACCATGGGAATGGAAGAGTCCAAAATCCACAGGGCAGGCTGTGAAGCGGGTAGCTCTGATGAAAGGTCTGGACAAACTCCACAGGAGAGGCTTACTGACTGACGAAGCAGTGAAAAAGTCTCTCTTATCCCATAACAAGTCTTCGACTGCTTGGATTATCTCACTGGTGGGAAACCTTAGTTGATGGCAGATGTAATCAGCCACAGATGCAATCGACTTACTGTTTATCAGCCAGCACTAAATATCCTTGCAGCAATGGTCTGGCCAGTGCTTGCCTGACCAGACCACTAGGCATCATCACTTGGGCAAGTTGACACCAGAACCTATCCATTACAGGATGAGATAGAATACTTTATTTACATGGGATTTCCTCAGTTTCAGTAATTCCCAAACTACAAACCACTGAGTTTCTCATACTTAACTCTGGTTGGGATCTGCTTAAGATGGGGCAGCATTCTTCTACAGAAGGAAAAATTCTGATGTGGGTGCTGGCTGAGTAAAGTTTTCTTCTGCTTGATATATAAAGAGTTTTAAAATCCTATGTGCTGGTATTTATACAAATATAAAACCTTCATATGAGAGATGCAACTTACCAGCTTGAAAGAGTTAATGTTAGTAACTGATTCATAAATGCAGCAGTTTTCTACAAACCCAGTTATAGAGGCTCCCTGCCCTCCTGTGGCGGTGGTCCTGAAGCAACTGACTGCTCTCTCTCCAGTTATCAGGAGAGATTTGACTGCAATTTGTCCTCCCTCCTGATCGTCTTCACAGAATTATTTTCCAAAGTTGACCTGGGAAATGGGTGGACTGGGAGTAAGCTGGGAGCAAAGTATTTTGACTCATCTGCATGGAGATGGGCAAGAAGGAACAGATTGGAATCACTCCTCAATCCTACAGGATTTGTGGTGCTGAGAAGTGAACCAACCCTCTGAAGGGTGTCCCAGGCAAGTGGGTCCATCCTCTAAACAGAGCTATGCCTCTCACCCATGAGCACCCACCACACACAGCACTGGACAGCACTTTCATTTTTCATCACAGCAACCCCACAAGGTGTGTTAGGACTCACTATTCCGATATCCACTCTGCAATCCACAACTTCTCTCCTGGTCATCCCTTCTCAGCTTTCAGGCTATCTTCCTGCTGGCTCCAACTCTGGGGCCTGGAACTTGGAGCCATTCCTGTTTTTAAATCTCTCTTGAACAGCTTCGCAGCCACATCATCCCCACCTCCTGGGCGTCTATTTCAAAGCTCAGTGCTCCACCATCACCAGGCTTCCCACCAAAACCCCTAGCCCAGGTTCTCCTATTTTGACTCCTTGAATATCCAAAGTCCCTCTTCCCAGGCCCCAGAGCTCCTGACTTTCCCGCGTTTTCCTTAACCCAAAGTGTTGTGTCCGCCCTCCTCCCCCACCTCCGCAAGAGACATGAGCGATAATTCCTAGCCTCCAGTCCCCTGAACATGATCCTACTTGGAGAAAGAATTTCTGAAGACGTTATCACTGAATATGAATCCATACCTGGTATCCTTATAAGAAGAGGAAAGGACACAGACAGACCGCGCGAAAACAGCCAGGCGATGACAGAGGCAGAGAGAGCTATGCCTCAGGCCACGGCATCTCGGACTGTGGGAAAGCCATCAGAACTGGACAGACTTTAGGGAGAAACGCCCCTGGCGACTCCTGGATTGGGATGTCCGGCCTCAACTGAGATGATACATTTCTGCTGTTTTAAGCCAGCCCCTTTGCTATGGCTGCCCTAGGACACCCAGACACACAGATAACTTGCCCAGATACTGACAACTCCACCATTCTGGCCTCCATGAATCTAGCGGATTCTCTTTGCGTACCCCCTTGAAGAGTGCCTTGGCTGCAACGAGGTGTTTTTCTAACACTTCATAGCACTCACCACGACCACCACATTTTATAAGGATTACAGTCAAAAAAGAGAAAATATTCTCCAACCTCAGAGTCAGAACTTCTTTCTGTGATCAGAGAAAAGTACTGACTGGTCGGTAAATTCTCCCCAGATACTTCACAGGAAGTGGTGAGATCAGGGGCTAGCAGCCTCGTAAATCTTAAATACTGATCCACAAAAACTTCATTTTATATCCAAGCTATGGGAGATACAAGGCAGCTATTTTCCTAGACTCCACAAAGCAAATGAAAATACTTGGTGGTTAATTACTAGTTATTAGCCTTACTTTTCCTTACATTCTTAAGAATAGTTAAATGGTTTACCAAACGCAGCAGTGCATTTACAGATTTTAACAATATATTTAAAGGCGCCACATAAAAGTAAGATTTAAATCCTCAAAATGGTGTTTCCTTACTGTGTGTTCCCAGCCCAGTAAGAGCAGTCTGGGATAGGGGAGGGTGCACAAGTATATCTGGGAATCACAGGGTTAAACATGGTCATTGTTTTTTATTTTATTTTTTATCAAACCAAAACAACATACAAACATGAACATTGTTAACATACAAATGTTCCATGCATGGTGTAGAATCAATGGCTCACAATATCATCACACAGTAGTATATTCATAACCATGATCATTTAACAGGGTCATTTTTTAAGGTGTCACTTCAGAGAGGCCCCAATATGTGAACATGAGCACTGAAATATCAGGTCTTTTAAAAAGCCCAAAGCAGTTTCAGTCATACCACCTTGTGCCTTCAAAACAGTTTCAGATGTGTTGTCTGCTTTCAGAAAATGGTTGGATGCATTTTATACCGAAGAATGTTCCTAGAAGATTGTATGAGTTCAAAACCCTTGGCTCAGGAACACCACTTCCAGAAGTGCTCTCCAATGCACATTGGGGAGTCTGTAAAATCTTGCCTCAGGGTCCAGTGAAAAATACATTTAACCTCTATGATAGGAAACCAACATACCCACTTGTGCTGGTTTGAAACTGTTATGTACCTCAGAAAAGCCATGCTCTTTTTCCTAACCTCGTCTTGTGGTTAGGAACACCCTATTATTTAGGGTAGGACATTGTGATTAGGTTCTTTCCATGGTGATGTGACCCACCTAATTATAGGTGGGACCTTCAGATTTGGTGGTTTCCATGGAGATGTATCTCCCCCCCCATTCAAGGGGGTCTTCATCTACTTACTGGAGTCCTTTAAGAGGGAACCATTTTGGATAAAGCTCAGAGCTGATACAGAGACATTTGGAGATATAGAAAGAAAATGCCCCCAGGGAAGCTGTATGAAACCAGAAGCCAAAGGACTAGGAGATGTCAGCCACATGGCCTCCCAGAGGTGACAGAGCTGTTCTGCACACCACCAGCTTTTCTTGAGTCAAGTGATTCAATGGGTGCCTCAGTTTGGACATTTTTATGGTCTCAGAACAGTCAACTTTTAACTTAATAATCTCCCTTTATAAAAGCCAACCCATTTCTGGTATACAGCATTCTGGCAGCATTAGCAAACTAAAACTCCACTCAAACATGTTACCTCAACTTAACAGTATTCTCATTTATTTTATAAGAAGAAAACAATACACATTTGAACTAATAATAACCTTACACTAAACAGCACTGCTTTTCATCTATTTCTTCAAAATGTTTCCACAGAAGGAAAGGTTTTCTGCTAATAAAGAAAAAAATAAAAATCCACAGTCCTAAAGCACCTCATTTGGATTTTCAAAGTTAAGGAAAACGAAATGCCAGCCAAAGGAGATAATTAAATTTTAAACAGTATTGGAACATTTTAACAGGACCTGTGCTTCTAGTTAGCAATAATGTTAAGAGTTGGAGAATACATGACTCAAAAGTGACAAGGGTTTCTCAACCTTATTTTCTTTTGTGCATGAGACTCGAGAACACATTCTTTGCAAGTGAGATCAACTTTTCAATAAAAGCAAGCTCTGTATCTTCATTTCCATCAAAGAGGAAGAAAAGTGTGTGTTTAGATATACTGGGTGGTTTTTTTTTTTTTCTCTAAAATGGATTAAAAAGTAAAGGAGGAAGTAGGAATAAATTCTTAAGATGTTATAACAACAAACATTAGATTCCTTTTCTTCTTCTACCTAGACCCAGGTTTGTTTCTGGTTCAAGCTTTCATTATTTACCTTGATTGGTCATGGGAAACGTTCTTTTAATCTCTGCAAGTGCCCTGGGATTCCTACTCAACAGTCAGACGCTCAGAGAGCACCTGGTCTCAGAGGCCCCAGTGAGTGACAGCTCTGAGATCTTTGCTTCACACCCTCATCCCAGGACTGAGCTCTGGGGCAGAAGGGGGCAACAGTGAGAAGGATAGGCTTCACAGCAGGGCACACTGCAAGCAGAGTGAGAGGAAAACCCAGATGGACCAGCCAGGGTGTGCGTCCACCATCTGGTGGCACCTGTCACATTCAGGTTGACTGGGGACATCAGTCTTTTGTGTAAATCTCTCCTGGGGCAAGGTTGGCTGAAGACTGGGCAAAACAAGGAGAAGCCAATAGAGCGGTTTTATCAGGAAAATGTCTTTGACCTCCATAACAAAGGGAAACTCCAGAGCTGATGCTGTGAAATCAGGGGCTGCCGGAAGGCAGAAGACAGGGTTTGCAAGAGTGCAAAACTACGACATACACTTCCTGTGAACTGGAAAATGTTTCACCTATTTCTTTGATTTTCACGTGCAACTCTTGTACTCCATTTTAATATTAATGAAAGGGGGAAGTGTTTTAAAATGAATGTGACCTATATTGTGACAAGAAATTCTCTTAGAATGGACGGACTCTCTAGGCATGTCCTCCCATTGTTTTCAGCTCTAGGGAAGTACAGTTTTAGTTAATGAAATGTCAATTAAATGTAAAGTGTTATTACTTTTGCAAGACTTTCACCTTTCCCCTTATTTAACAATCCTACCTATGCAATTGCTATGGGGGTTCCTCAAACGTTTTAATAAGAAATGGGCTCCTCACTCTCAAGAATATGGGAATTGTTCTCCAAGGTTGACTTTTTAAGTATGGTGGACACATTCTACGTTCTCATTCCTGTAATATATTTAGCTCTGGTCATGAAATCTCTCTCTGAAAAAAACAAACAAAAAAACACCCAGGCTGAAGCAGTGCTTGCTGTCTTCTCCAGGGCCCACTTGGACCGAATGCTGGAAAGACCTAAGCACAGCACCCATGAGGCCAGATAGGTGCCGAAATTTAAAAAAAAAAACAAAAAACAAAAACTTCCCAAGAAATCGGAGCCCTTCTGCATTGCAGGTGGGAATGTTTGAAAAGATGCAGGCACTGTGGGAAACAATCTGACAGTACCTTAGAAAGTTGAACATGGAATTACAACATGATGCAGCAATCCCTCTCCTAGATATCTACCCAAACAAACTAAAAGCAGGGACCTAACAGATAGTTGTACACAGTGTTATAGCAGCATCATTCACAATTGCCAAAAGGTGGAAGCAACCCAAGTGTCCATGAAGAGGTGAACAGATAAACAAAATGCAGTATATACATATGATACTATTATTCAGCCATAAAAAGGGATGAAGTTCTGATAAATGCATCAATGGAGGACCCCTGAAAGCATGATTCTGGGTGAAATAAGACAGACACGAAAGAAAAAATATTGTATGATTCCACGTATATAACAAATTTAAAATATGCAAAGTAATACAGATAGAAAGTAGACTGGAGGTTACCAGAAGCCAGAGGAAAGAGTAGGGATTTACAGCTTAATGGGTACAGAGCTTCCATTTGTGATCATGAAAACATCTTGGTAATAGATGGTGGTGATGGTGACACAGCATTGCAAATATAATTAACACTGAAGTATACACTTAAAAATGGTTAAAATGGAAATTTTATATTATACGTTACTATGTTTTTTTAAAAAAACCCTTCCCACCCTGTTTTTTCTTTAAGTCATAATTTTTAAAACCCTCAACTCCCCAGATTTTGTAGTGTCTGTGTGTTTAGGGAGCAGGAGCAGCGTTTAATCCAGGTTCCCATTCAATGCTGAGCAGCTGGGGATGGGTGCACCCGAGAGGAGGCAGGGCTGCTCCAGGTGCCAGTGCCACAGCCAGATCCAGAGAGCCAAGCTTAGGGACAACCTGCCAGCACCTGGCTTGGCTGGACTCCCACAGCTTTTGTTTCTCCTGGGTCAGCATCTGGGTGCACTATCAGAATATCAATTATTTGGTTAAAAATGAAGGCACAGCTTTGGACAGGTTTCAGAAGACATTTCCCTAAAGCTAATGCAAGCACCTGGGGAAAAGGCACATTTATCCTTTGGTTTGTTCCAAGTCTGTATATCTTCAGGGAAAGATCTGAATGATAAGTGCAAACGGCCTGGGGTCAGAGCTGCATAGAAGTTCCAGCTCTGCACTCACAGCCATGTGCCCCTGGGAAAGTTGTTCCAGTTCTATAAACCTCACTTTGCTCAAGTGTAAAACTGGGATAATCTAGCTGCATCAGTTAGGGATACTCTGTGCTGGAAGTAGGACAAAACAGCCTACGAGTGCTTTAAACAAATAGGAGTTTATTTTCTCAAAGAACAAAGGAGTCTGGAGGCATCAGTTGCTGGCCTGCCGGAGCTGCTAAAGAACGTTGTCAAAATCTGGTTCTTTCCAGCTGTTCTGGCAGATTGGCCTTTTGTCATTTCCTAGTCAAAAGCCTCAGACCGAGAGTGTCAGGCTTCACAAAGAGCCTCCAAGCAGAAAAGATGGGAAGGGCATAGTTCCCTCTCTTCCTGCACCTGCTGCCCCCAGAAAGCCGGCCTGGCAGCTCCCAGCAGACCGGGATATGCACGCCCAATGCAGAGACTGAGCCCAGCAGGAGCAAGTTTTGACTCTCATTAGTGTTAAAAGGAAAAATTACATGTAATATATTTAACACAATAATTGTTAACTATTAATAATACTAATAAGCAAATTAATAGAGATAGAAAGTAATACTAGGGGCTCCAGGGGCTGGGGCAAGGGGAAGGAGTGGGGAGTCATTGCTTAATGGGTACAAGGTTTCTGTTTGGGGCCATGGGAAGTCTTGCTAATGGATGGTGGTGATGGTACCACAGTTTTTTTTTTTCACTAGAACCTTACGTTACCTCATGAACTACAATGAGATTACTTGATGTCATCTTTATAGCATAATTCAGGTTTGTGTTTCAGGGGGTCAAAGGAATAGCTGAGGATGAACTCCTAAAGAAGAATTACAAGCAAATGATATTTTATTTGTAGCTTAATATTAGATCTTTAAACTCTCCTGGTTTTCCAGAAAAAAAAATTATAGTTAATATCACCATAAAATGTGATTTAAATTGAACAGGGTATCCAAAGTGTATCTTTAGTTGAAATACATCAAGGGCTTTTTTGGAAAACAGGGAAGAAAAAAAGAAAAACAGTATTTAGATTAATAAAAAAACCTCTTTCGAGGTTATTATGACCCACTTTTCATGGTCTTAAATAAATGAGCTTCTACTTAAAAACCAAAACACTGTTCTTAGTAAACAGAACACATAAACAGTCCCCTTTTAAATGTTTTTTGTTTTTTGAAAGGTTCCCTTTGGAATTAATCCTCAGATCTGACTCAGATGAGTATGACCTGATCATCAGAGGGTCAGTGGTGGGGTAAAAGCCCTCACCTGAACATCATATATTCAGAAAATGAATTTATTACAGAGAAAATGCTAAGCATTCTAAATTCCTAAAATAGCATGTCTCAAACACTAGCAGAATGTCATCATCTTCTAATTCAGACCTGGAACAGTTGAGGAGAATAGTCCTTGTTTTGAATTCTTTCACCATAGATATAAAATAAATGCATTATGTCCACGTCAGACTAAAAAATGAATGCCAATTAATAGAGGAAACAGCAATTAGCAAAGTCATTAATTATCCTTCTGCTTTTCTTTCTGCTGCCATGACTAATGATTTTTTTAAACATTTTTTGCCTTTATTATTCTTGTTAATGCCACAAATAAATAACTTTTCAATAGATATTTAGAATTTTATATATAATCTCAGGTGAAATCAAAATAAAGGAAACCAAAGACATTTGTATGGAATATATTCCGATAGAAATAAGATCCCTAAAAATCAAATATGATTTGTTTTCTCCCTAAAACTTGTACTTTTAGCTAATAAGCACCACCTTCTAAGAGTCCTCACTTTGGTCACCAGCTCTAACAGTTGGCTTTCTTCCTGGGATTATTTCATTCTATGTTTTTAATAAACTTTTAACTTTAGATCAGTTTTAGATTTGCAGGAATACTGAGATGATAACACAAAGAGTCCCCATGTGTCCCACACTCAGTTTTCCCTACCGTTAACATATTATATTAGAATGATACATTTGTTACAATTAATAAATCAATATTGATACATTATTATTAATTCAAGTCCATACTTTATTCATTCTTCCTCGGTTCTTACCTAATGTCCTTTTCTATTCCAGCATTGTATTCAGTGCATCACATTACATTTAGTCATCATGTCTCCCCTGGCTGTTCCTGGCTATGGCAGTTTCTCCAACTTTTCTTGTTTTTGACGGTTTTGAGAAGGATCAGGTATTATGTAGGATGCATCTCTATTTGGGTTTATCTGACTCTTTTCTCATGACTAGATGAGAGCTATAGATTATTGGGAAGAGGCCCTCAGAGATGAAATGCCCTTCTCTTCAATCCTATCAAGGGCACATGCTATCAGCCTGCTTTCCACAGCTGTGAATTGGTCATCCTGATCCACTGGGGAGTTATGCTTTTCCTCCCTGCCATGCAACACTCCTCAGAACTCACCGTGCTCCCCTTTCTTAGGGCAAAGCATCCACAGAAATTATTTGGAATTCTGCCTAGATTTTTCTCTTCTTCCTCATTCATTTATTCATTCAATCATTTATTTCCATCAGCATGTGTTCTAGTTTGCTAGTTGCTGGAATGCAATATACCAGAAACGGAATGGCTTTTGAAAAGGGGAATTTAATAAGTTGCCAGTTTACAGTTCTAAGGCTGAGAAAATATCCCAATTAAAACAAGTCTATAGAAATGTCCAATCAAAGGCATCCAGGGAAAGATACCTTGGTTCAAGAAGGCCGATGAAGTTCAGGGTTTCTCTCTCAAGTGAGAAGGTACATGGCGAACACAGTCATGGTTTCTCTCTCAGCTGGAAGGGCACATGGAGAGCACAGTGTCAAGTGCTAGCTTTCTCTCCTGGCTTCCTGTTTCATGAAGCTCCCCGGGAGGCGTTTTCCTTCTTCCTCTCCAAAGGTAGCTGGCTTGTGGACTCTGCTACGTGGTGCTGCAGCATTCTCTGCTTTCTCCAAATCTCCTTATTCTCCAAAATGTTTCCTCTTTCATAGGGCACCAAAAACTTACCAAGACTCCACAAGGGTGGAGACATGTTGTCACCTAATCCAGTTTAACAACCACTCTTGATTAAATCACATCTCCAGGGCGATAATCTGATTACAGTTTCAAACATACAGTATTGAATAGGGATTATTCTGCCTTTATGAAATGGGATTTTGATTAAAACATGGCTTTTCTAGGGGCCATACATCCTTTCAAACCAGCACAGTATGGATTCATGGATCCCTGAGAATCTTAGAGAAAGGTACGAAGGGATTTGGGGGCTGCCAGCAACCCCGAGAAAGCCTGTGAAGACTTGGAAGGAAGAGGCCCAGCGATGTGGACGCAAGGGCATCGCTGGCCTCCCTGGCAGGTGCTGGTCAGCGTCTCACACACCAGTCAGCTCATACAAAATGGAAGTTTCCACCTCAATAAATGATAAATTCTGTCACATTACAGAACGTCAGGCTCCACCTGAATTACCAAATTTCGAATGCTGAATCCACAATGCCAGAGGCCAGCCATGTGGTTAGTGACCATTCAATGTCCATGCCAACTTCACCTTCGGCCCCACATCCAAGCACCCTGAAGTCCTACGCATGCTGAAATATCCCACATCGGGGTCCTACCAGGACAGCGGGGACTCGCCACCCCACTTACGGACTCTCACCCAGGTTTGTGCCCACTTTATGCATGTGTCATAAGTGGGGTGTTAGTCCAGATCATGGATTTGGGGTAAGCATTTCTGCAAGTCTTTACAGTGGGTGTATCTGGACATGAGGGCTGAGCAGGAGAGCCACCTGCCTGCACACCCTGACAGGTGATACAATGGAAGTTTTGCAAGGGCTGGGGGAGCCCACAGAGAAGGGTGAATGGCATGTGAGAGGAGATGACAGCTGAGAAAAATCTAGAACAATAGGGAAGAGTGTGAGTGGAGAACGGGGGTGGTTTCTAATTTGCAACCACATTAACATTTTCAATGTACATAAGGTCCTTCAAAATAACACTTTTAAATCATCAATCTTATTTATGTCACTAGATCCCAAACTTTTCCTGTGTCAGATCACCTAAGATTTGCAGAGAAATCTGTACTGATTTGGGGTTAGATAGGATTCATCCTATTAGAGATTCCAATAGAGACAAGCAGCATAGATTGGAGGTTTAAGAAAAAAATTGTCAGAGGAAAAATCTAAAATTATAATAGTTCCCAGTGCAAACTGGGGAAAGTCCCCAAATATTCCATTCTCAATATCAAAGCATCTCTGCTTGGCTTACTGAAAGTCCTGTTTGAGAGCTGCCTGACTCACACTATAATTTGTATAACAAATTCTGTTTTCAAGAGACTGAAGGATAAACTTTAGAAGACATTCTCTGCCTAAATCACTACAAAATCCAAATTAGCAAAGGCTAAAATAAAATACCTTCAAAATACAAAATTTGAAGACTTTATTCAAATTTCTTTACATTTTTTTTTCAATTGCTGTTAATAGCCACTGATCTATTTTCAGTTCTACTCTGCAATAATGAAGATTTACGATGAGGTACATGGAATTATTTAAGAGTAAATATGGAAGATGGCTCATGGTGAAAAATCAAGCTGCCTTCAAAGCCATATGGAGAAAGTATCAAAGAGGGAAAAGCGATACCATTCCAGCAGAGCAAAATGACAAGCTGCGTCCAGGTGGTCAGCAGGGGGACGGACCTGGTGTTCATCCCACCAAGAAATCTGGGACTTCTGAGGATGTTCACACCACAGGGAGAAAGGGGTCCTTCTGCAATGGTGAGGAGGTCAGAGTCCACATGTTCATCTGGATACAAAGGTCAGCTTTTACCCCTGCCTGACTTCAGAGAAAGTTAAGGCTAAACAATACAGTCTGTCCTTGCCAAATGGACAGTCTAACCCAGCACAGGGGTTTGTTTCTGAAAGGCTTTATCTCAGCACCCGAATGCCATGGGTTACCTACTGAACTCTTAGTACCCGTGACTCTCCAGATACAGACCCTGTCCCTCCCATACCCTCCAGAGGGGTGCATATTTAACAAGCAACCCTGGATTCTGACGTAGGAGGTCCTCCACGTTCACATCGAAAAACAGTGACCTGTGGCGACAAACCTCAGGCATGCTGCCAGCCAAACCAGCCCGCTCTACCCTTGAGGTAGCCTCTCTGGAGAATTTTAGCAAGAGAGATAGCTTTGTGGACCTACTTGGGTAACACCCTAACTAGAAGAGAGTCTAACCAGCAGCCTGTTAACTATTAGCAAGTTTCACTGCAGCTAAGCTTTTATCCATTAGTGCTTACATGTCATCATTTCACCTATCCAGGTGAAAACTTAAAATCACATCAGCACGAAGGATTAATGACAAGTGGAAAACAAGCATGGGCACAGACAGCATCCACAGACGTGTAACTCAGGTCTGAAGATGATTGTATGCAAATCTGACCCTCTAAGCACACTTTCTTGTGACTTTAAAAATGGAGTATACACATATGGGTTTCTGATCATTTGGCCACAACTGAAAGAACCTTGGAAACCTCACCTTTGAGCCCTGAATTGAACCCGTCCTGTGTTTCTTCCAAAGGTTCTGGCACTTACCACCCAGTCCTATGATACACTGGAGTGCCGCATTTCACGACAACCCCTGATGCTGTAAGGCATGGGGAGAACTTAGAATGTTACTTAAGTTCAGTTTCCACCAGACTGACTGGCTCAGAATCCTGGGTGGTTCTGGGTGCCAGAGCAGTTTTTAAAGCACCCCAGGTAATTTCATAGTTTCCATACTGGGTTAAGACCCACTGGAAATGCTTTTCTCCCCCACAAGATTGGTAGCATCTTGAACATAGGGCGTAGTTTGCCCTCTCTGCCTAACAAATGGAATACTTAATAAATAATTGATGGACTAACCTGACAAACTCCAGATGACCTCTAGTTGCAAAACCCGCAAGAAGACTCAGGGATGGAAGGCTTGGCTTCCCTGTGAGCTCATCTCTCCAAGCTGCAACACTGTAACAACTTGTATCACACCTTCCCAAGCTAGATGCCCATGCCCTGTTCCTCCAGTTTAAGGATGCACTGTGGAGAGTCTCCTCAAAATAAGCCGACTATTCCTCTCTCAGTGAGTTTTCAAAGAACTGTGTTTTTCCCTCTGAACAAAGGACACAGCAGAAGTGAACTTCTGTTGTTGACTGCAGCTGAGCTAACTGACAAAACAAAACAAGCATTCAAAGCACACCTTGCATCAGCCACACACACAAAATTTAAACTGTATGTAGAAACCAAAAATGATGATGAAATTTTATCTGTTTAATCTTGTAATTAGCAAGTTCTATTTCCTGTTTTTGCTCCTATGCCGGAAGGAGGGACATGCAATAGAAAAGGGAGAAAAAGAGAGAGAGAGAGGATCAGCTCTGCTTTCAGTAAACACTGACAGGTCCAGTTGGGTGAGAGGCCATTCGTCCTCAATGGAGACAGATGCACGACAGAATCGCAATACAACGTGGTTAAGTGTCAGGACAAGATTTTCTGCTGTACCCTTGAGACACCAACTGGGACACTCAAGCACTCAATAGATACTTGCTGAATAATAACAAAGGTTATGCACACAGACATGGGCAGGGGGGAGCCTCACCCACACAGTGAGATAGCTGGAGACACGCAAGTGAAGACATCAGCAAAGGGCAAAAATACAGCTGGTGCTCTGGAGAGGGGTCTGGGTATGCTGCATAGTTAGTGAGTTGGCTTAAAGAACAGGAATTTATCAGCTCATGGTTTTGGAGGCTGGGCGTCCAACATCATGATTATTAGCAGGGCTGGCTTTCTCCCAGAGTCTGCAGCAGTCAGGCAACACTCTGTGACACGGTGTCACAAGGCATCACATAGCCTCTGGTTTCCACTGACTTCTGGCTTCTACTTCTGTGTCCTATTTCCTCTGCTTGTAAAGACTCCATCCAAAGGCCACCCTGATTCAGTGTTGCCTCATCTAAGTAGGATCTTCAGATCCTATTCACAAATGAGTCCACAGGTTAATTACTAATAGCATCTTCAAAGTTCCTTTTTGCTAATAGGCTAATGCCCACAGGACCGCAGATTAAGACTTGAATGTCTTTATGGGGGATGGGATTCAATCCCCAACAACTAGGGAGAGAGAGATTTGGGTCGAGAATGCCACTAGAAACAGAAGCCACTGAGCAGGGAGGCTGCTATTGGGGAGGCCAGTGACAGGACTCTGGGGAAGCAGAGAAGAGGATGGGCCCAAGGGGACTAAGACACAGCAGTCCTGGCAGGAGGAGGGGAGCACCAGGAGGCAGAGGCCTGCCATGGAAGAAGAGGCACAGTGTCAGGGGAGAGCTGAGCGAGAAACACCTGCTGGATTTGGCAAAAAGGGCTCCTGGGGAATGACAGGGACAGAAGAGGGTTTCAGTAGGAATTTGTCAGTGACAAGCAGAGAGCTGTACACAGCAGTGGCAAAGGGAAGAAAAGAAATTACTAGCTGGGGAGGGCTATAAGTACACAGAGGCTGTCTCAAGGTACATTCCACGGTGGGAGAACTCTAGATCTATACAAGAAGCCAACAGGCTGCGGGCAGGGAAATGCTGATTAAACTGCTCATACAGGAAAGTTTAAATGGGCTGAGCTAGCGCTGCAGCTGCCTTTTCTGAACATCCTTCCTCTATTTCCAGTCAACTTGTATCTGGAGACTGGTTCTTCTACAGAAGGTGTGGGAAAATGAATGTTTCAACAGGAATGGTACTGGGACTCTATTTCATTCATTTAAATTTGAAAAACAGAAGTAAAAACCCGGCCAACGAGAAAGAGGAGTCACATCATTATCCTCAAGTTCTGCTGGGACTTTTCAGGCAACCCAGAATCTCCAGGGAGACAAATCACTAAAAGGTTACCCACTAATTCTGCTGCCTCGGCGATGCGTGAACCACCATCTGCATGGAAAGAAGAGGGCAAGAAGCTGGGAGTAGCTGGCAGAGTCTTCGGGCTGGGTCTAGACATGTGCAAAAAACTGCCTCTCTTTTAATAAAATAATGCAAAACTCTAAAAATGAGTTACTCCTAAAAAAAAAAAAAACCAAAAAACTGAAAGAAAAAAGTAGAGATGCTGCATCTCTAACAATCTACAATTATTTATTAAATGAGCCCCAGACAGCCTGCCATAAATGACCTCTGCACGATGTCATATGCACAACACTAAAAATCACAGTAACAAACCCTGATAAACACTGTCAACTGTTACAGTTGATTAACAGCAGCACTCCATTTGAAAAGAAAAAGCAGCAAAAAGGCAGTTCACAATCAGTGGTGCTGTTGAGCCCTAAACTGGTTTTCATCAGGCCGGAAATATGTGCTGTGTGATTAGAGGCAGCCCAAAAATGGACTGAAGATAACAGAACCACAAATCCTCAACTGGGAGCACAAGGAGCCATGAAGAGTTTTATTACATACACAATAAGCACATGATAGATATTTCTACTGTAGGAATGAAGTAACCAAGGGACTGCTTACCTAGAAAAAGATACACTAGCCTTTCCATGACGTGCTCACCCCCGCCCTCAATAACCTGCTCAAAGCCAGGTTTTGAATAAGGTGGGAAATGAATTTTCTAGGAAGCTTTCTTAAAGTGAAAAGTTAAAACCTAAGGACAATGTAGACCTCCTCCGCCTGTCAGCAGGAGTGGGAGCAGCAGAGGAAGGGAGCCAGAGGCCCGGTGTGGTTTCCCACCTCTGTCTCTCTCCGTTAGGATAGGGACTGTGGGGCTGCACTTGCCATTTCAGGGGTGATCTGTGCATCTCCTGGATCAGCATCTGCATTTAACAGGATCCCAGGGGGTTACGATGCACCTTACAACTTTAAACATGAAAGTGTCCAGGAGAACAAGACAGGCTTGGTTCCTGTACCGTCACCATACACCCACAGGCATGGAGAGTAAGCAAGTGTCCTCCTTTCATTAGGGTACATTTCATTATATAACAGTTTTCAGTTGTTTTCTCTCTTTCCCTAAAGTAACCGAGCTGTTCCCTTTATTTATAAGCCTTCATTTATAAAAGTAGTTTGTTCAGCCTCATGTTCCCACCTAAAGTAGCATCAATTTTAAATTATTTACATTAATAGGGGAAGGGAAGTGGGAAATATTTTTTATGTTCCATTTTAGATATTACATATTTTTTCTTTTTTTTTGTCACAGTTGTTAAGTGACTTGTTAGCAAACCTGTGTTTTCATAACCAGCTAGGAAGTCACTTAGATAATTATCTAGAATAATGACATGTAATTAAAACGACACAGAAGGGGCAAGGACTGTCATATGGAGCCTAGAACAAGATTATAGGCAAACAATCACATACTGCAGTCAGGTGTTCTACAAGAGCTATGTCCTTAGTTTTCCATCTGGAACAGCAATTCCATTCAGCTCCTTTTAAAAAACTAAACCGCTAACTGCATCCACTAATTGTAAACTCTGGAAGGGCCATGTTCATGTACGTATTTTATGCTGGGTGTGTTAGTTTGCGTGCTGCAGGAACATGATACACCAGAACTGGAATGGCTTTTATAAAGGGGAATTTAATAAGTTATAAGTTTACAGTTCTAAGGAAGTGAAAGTATCCAAATTAAGGCACCACAAGAGGTTACCTTCACTGGAGAAAGGCCAATGGGCCAGAAAACCTCTGTCAGCTGTGAAGGCATGTGGCTGGCATCTGCTAGTCCCTTGCTCCTGGCTCCGTTGCTTTCAGCCTCTGTTTCTATGGAGGTTCCTCACTTTGCTTCTCCAGGGTTGGCTTTCATCTCTTGACTTCCCTTGGCTCTCTCCAGGTTCTGGCTTGCTTAACTTCTCATGGCAACATCTGCTGGGCTCCAAGCATCTCCAAATATCCGTGTCTCTGTTCTCCAGTGTCTGCATCTGTGTCAGTTCTGCTGTGAAGCTTCTCGGCTCTGAGGCTTCTAAGCTTCTGTCATTTCTATCGTTTCTGTCAGCTCTGATTCTCTCCAAAATGTTTCTTCTTTTAAAGGATTCCAGTAAACTAATCAAGACCCACCTGGAATGGATGGAGTCACAACTCCATCTAATCAAAAATTTTTTTTTTTTTTTACATGGGCAGGCACCGGGAATCAAACCCGGGTCCTCGGGCATGGCAGGTAAGCACTCTTACCTGCTGAGCCACCATGGCCCACCCTAATCAAATGTTAATACCCACGATTGGGTATGTCACATCTCCATGGAGATAATCTAATAAAAAATTCCAGCCTACATTGTTGAATCAGGATTAAAAGAAATGGCTGCCTCTATAAAATGGGATCAGGATTAAAACATGGCTTTTCAGGGATATATAATACTTTCAAACTGGCACAGAGGCATTCAAAAAAACCCTGAGAATGAGTGAATGACAGTATGCAGACACGGGTTCTCCCTGCAACACTCTGCTCCTCCCATTTCGGTTCCTGAAAAGGGAAGAGCATTATAAGCATTTCCAATTCACTCCTGAATGCCAAGAGGTCACTTCTTTCTAGTTTCCAGTGATTTTACAGGAGGTGCCTTTTCTACCAGGAATGAAATCACTCCCACCCATCACTAGGATATTTGATATCAACTTCCTTATCTTGAACACTTACAGGACTTGGAAAGATGAACACCAAATACTTAATAACTCTGATGTAAGCTCTGATCTGGGCATTCGTGGTCATTTTTTTTAACAATTTCATATTTTCTCCTCAGCTGAAATTTCTCTGAAAGAGGATGAACTTTCTGTCCCTTTTGATTGTAGTGCAGTGGACACTGTTCTGTTAACTTAATTGAAAAAGCAAGAGCAAGAACGGGGAAAGAAAGTAAAGGAGATCAGGAACAAAGACACTAATCGTGTTCTAGCAAATGACATGAGATTAGCAGAGTGGGCTAGGGTGGGGGAAAGTTAGACTGGTGAAGCAGAATCCTTTGATGTTGGGACAGGTGGTTGAAGATTAACCAATCAAACAGAATAAATTGGAAAGAGGACTTATAACAACTTGGAGAGGAAGACAGATTTGACATGGGAACCAGGTCACAGACATAGACTAACAGCTCGGTCCATCAAGTTCCCAGGGAGACAGGTGCTTACTAGCAAGCTCAGCAATGCCGCTGATAATTTTGGAAAAAAAAATTTTTTTAAAGACAACACTATCTTGTCCTTTATAAATCAACTTAGGAGGCTTGGTTGTGGATGATGCTATTAATCTTTTGCCCCACCAAAAGCTACAATTCATATGGATGGGAGCCTGGGCTATGGATTCCTTTCTCCTTTTTTCTTAGCCTTCAAACCCTAGTCCCAGGCCACAGCCCCAGGAAGCCTCCTCAATTGCCCAAACAGCCAGTCACCCTCCTCTGCACCCATACAGTGCTTTTTCACACTAATTATTTTTTCACATTAATTATTTTTATTTATCTATGCTTCACCCATCGGAGCTTGAGTTCCTGAAAAGTCAGGGGTGTGTCTTCATTATATTTGCATCCCCAGTGCTTGCCCCCTAAGGAGCGACCTGTAATGCTGACTTCTTTATGAACATGAGCTGGTTCAGGGAGCAGTAAGACCTGGTAGCTCCTATTTTAGAGCCCCCCTGCACAGAGATCCCAGCAGAAACTGAGTGTGAGTACCAGGGGCAATCGCCAAACACAGGCTGTCTTATGAGCATCTCTCTAAGAAGTCTGAGTTTGAAAATAGGAAAATCTTAGCAGGGCACAGCCCCACCTCATTAACAAAATGTAATCTAATGAGTGTACATAAGGATACCCGTCAGGTGAATGCTAAGAACCCCACTCACACATATACTTAGCATTTATGGACTCCTTTAACATGTATTGATTTAGAACGCATATATTTAATATTTAATAAAGCCTCTAATAGATTTCAACAAGATACTGAAAGAAACATCATAACAGTATAGGCAGTATATATATATTTTAATTTAAAAAGGCAAATGAGCCATAAAAAGGAATGAAGTTCTGATACATGCTACCATGTGGATGAACTCTGAAGACATTACACTGAGTGAGATAAGCCAGACACAAAAGGACAAACATTGCATGATGTCAGTCATACAAAATAGTCAGAATAAGCAAATTCCATAGATATATAGTAGATTACAGGTTACCAGGGGCCAAAGTAGAAGGAAGGAGAGCTAACTTAATTGGGTGCAGAGTTTCTGTCTCAGACAATGAAAAAGTTGGGTATGGATGTTGGCGATGGTAGCACAATATTTTGAATGTAATTAATATCATTGAATTGTACACTTGAATGTGGTTAAAATGTTACTTCAATAAAAAGCTTAACACAAAGAGACACAAAAGCGATTGAGGTTCAGGAAGGTAAAGAAAACTGTTTCAAATGTAGTAGGGAAAGTACACAATGAAAGCCTTTTGTCAATTTTAAATCCAACCGAAAACCCAAATTATAGCATGAGAATTGATTCTAAAGAAAATACAAGGTGTGCATTAAAAGCTACATTAAAAGCTTGCTCTGCCAAGAGGTGAAGGCGCTAAAAGGATCACGCTCTGAGTTTAATTTCATGGAGCAGTCGTATGTTTATTGGAAAGGAAAAAGAATGTACCATAATACTGTGCACTGGATAGATGCATTGTGTGCCAGATGAAGTCATTTAGTGGCCAAGGACTTCATAGAAGATTTAGACGATTGGGAGATGGGGGGATGTGGCATGTTGAGTCAAAGCCACACTGTGAAGGGTTCTCTGTGCCTCAGCAGGCAGGCTGCAAGCTCAACCAGACTGCAAAGTTACTATGTCCTCACCCCACCACGCAGTGAGTGCGTGAACTTTTCCATCTCCTTCTTATGTAAAAATACTGATGCCGTGACAGGTAACAAAGAAAAGGTATCTATCAGCCAAGCAGAAAGTAAAAAGCCTTGTTCTAAAGGAAGCAGCTAACAACCTATCATTTCCAATCTCTGATTAGATGGGAAGATTTTAAATAATCAAATGATAGCAAGCAAAAGTAATTTCCTTTATTCCATCCTGAAGAAGCATATATTGTCCTTTCTTACTACAATATTTGGAAGTAACAGATTTGCATTATCTAACACTGGGCTATTTTCCTAACTAGGAATAGCCATGCATTTTCTTAATACTAAAAATATTTACATAGTAAGGTATCAACCAGCAAGTCCCAGAGTATGACTTTTTGTCACAAAAAACATTAAATAATGTGGGCTCTAACCTTCCATATTCAGGAATTGGACTGAGCAAGCATATCTCAAGAGCATGAAAGCAAGAAAATGCTTTAAGTTTGTGAAAAAACCCTCCTTTGATGAAATTTCCATTTTAACATAAACAACCGAATGACTAGGTATGCCACTATCTGTGTAGGTAGAAGTTCAAAGAATCCTGACAAAGGATACTGGGAAATACCTCTACCCAAAAGGGCAATAGTAATACATAGGGAAATTGTACAGCTGTCATTTCTTCTCACCAGAAAACAGCTTCTAAACACCCTCATCCTTTCCCATCCCAAACATGGGTCTCTAACACAGCTCAGCTGCATGGGCGTGCATGAGTGTGTGCACATGCATTTGAAATACCAAATTCTGAAAAAGCTTTACATGCTCACACGCAACTCAGAGTTAATAAGTTATCAAAATTGCCCTCATAAAGCCACCTGCAGGACACGAATGGTGCAGGTGTGCAGTTTCTGAGCAGCAGCCAAGCGTGGCACTGAGACACAGCAAGCCCACACCCTCCAAGCCGGAGGGCTGGCTATGATCACAGAGGAACCCTGCACAAACCCTATTCCCCTGGGCACCCTAGGTCCCTTCCACTCTCTGAAGCTCTGGGTGAGAATTGGAGCACGTGGCCATGTGTCTGCCGGCTGCTTCGCCATGACACTAGGAAAGGTTCTGGGAGAGGCCCAGGGAAATACCAACTGCCGTGGGAGTGCTTTCTCCACTGGTACTTCATGCAGAGAGAACCTGAGTGGGCTGTGGCTCCCACTGAAAACCTTGCTTTGCTTTTATTTCTAATGCTCTCTTTTCATCAACTTTTGTTCTACTATAGGTACTGCTATTAGAATAAAACTCCAACTGCTACTAAAACTTGCCAACAGACAACAGATTAATGGCACAAGGGGAGGAAATAAGGAAACAATCATCTCTTGCTTAACTCTCTAAACGATATCCCACGTTTTGGGGGGAGCTTTTTAAATCTCAAGGAATTTCACTTTTTACAGCAAACCATCTCCGGGTATATTCAAAAACTATTCAAATGTTCTGAGTTTGGTAATATTTTTAAATCTTTATTAACATCTCAAGGCTACTAGAATGCTTTAGGAATTGACTCAATACACTAATGACCCAAAAGTGTTAAAAAGTGTCCCAAGTAATTTCTAAAAGCCGCTCAGATCCAACACTTACACCTGCCAACCTGCTTTTACCTTTAGGTTTTCTTTAAAGGGGAGAATAAGCATTGAAATGGTCTTGTATAACCTGGAATCTGGAAGGTTATTTTTAATTTCTCTTTCTCTCTCATTCCCTCTACACCAACCCCGATGCCTCCTCTGACACAAACCATGGTTTATCTGATAGGTATATCATAAAATAGCTCTATATATCACTTTACATCTCATTGAAGAGAAAGATAATTTGGTCACATGGTAGATTTTAATAAAATATGAAAGAAAACTAAAAGTTTGCATTAAAACATTGTTGAAAATACACAAAAACATAATAGTGAAACCTCAACTTTGATTTCTAAAAATGCTTCAACACTTCAAAAAAATAAAGCCATTTATATTGGGAAAATAAAATTCATGCACTTTATTGTTTATTAATTCATATACCTACAAATCTGTCCATCAAAATGTTCAAAATTAAAAAGACTAACGCCAAATGTGGATGAGACTGTGCAATAACAAGAATTGGCATGCTTTTGATGATGGTATAAGATGATAGAATCAATTTGGAAAAAATGTCTGGCAGTTTCCTATACAAACCTTTACCTATACCATGAGCCAGCAATCCTACTCCTAGATATTTTCCCAAGAGAAATGAAGACATTTGTCTAGATAACCATTCATTCATTCACTCATTCCTTTATTCACATATTGAGCATTTAGTATGTACCCTGACACTGCCATTGAAATGCATTGAAAAGAAAATCAGATTCCCTGCAAGATGTGTATAAAAATGTTCAAAGAAGCTGTATTTATAAAAGCCAAAACCCAGAAATAACCTGGGTGCCCATCAAGAACAAAATGGATTTATAAACTGTGGAATATCCTTACAGTGGAAGACTACTTAGCAATACCAATAAACAAACTATTGTACATGCAAGAACACTGATGGATTGCAAAAGCACGATGGTCTGTGAAAAGAAGACAGGTGCAGAACACATACTGTATTATTTCATTTATGTGACGTTCTACAATGGGAAAAAAAAAATAGTCCACGGAGGAAAAAATAAAGTGTGGTTGCATCTGAGAGGAAAGGGAAGAGGTCTATGGGGAAGTGGCATGAGGAAACTTTCTGAGGCAATGGAAATATTCTATATCAACAGGGCTTTGGGTTACACAGGTGTTGGCATATGTCAAGATTTGCACATCTCCTTGTATATAATTTTTATAAAGAATAAACAAATATTGAAGACTAACATGCTGAAGTATTCAGGGAAAAGGACATGGACATATCTGAAAAATATTTTAAAATGTATCCAAATAGAGGGGGACATGAGGGTAGTTCAATGGTAGAATTCTTGTCTGCCATGCAAGAGACCTGGGTTTGATTCTCGGCCCAAGTACTTTCCCCAAAAACAAGCAAGCAAGCAAGCAAACAAACAAAAAACCAAACATGCGAAAATTCAATAAATGGTGTTGCAATAATGGGATACTCACATGGAAAAAGAATGAAACGTGACCCTGCCAAACAGCATACAAAAAAAATGTATCCAAATAGAAGATGGACTGACTGATGGATAAAAGCATTTGTATGTGAACAGAAAAGTAAAAAGCAAGTACAGTAAAATGTTCATTATGGAATCTAAGGGGTGGGTATGGGTATTCACTGTAAAATTTTTCAACATTCTTGTATGACTAAAATTTTTCATAAAATAAGTTGGAAATCCCGTTGTAGTTCCAAAATATGATAATTTTAAAGTACTAAATTTTTGGATCATTGTATAAGCAAAAGAGAAACTAAGAAGCCTTTTTTTAAAGAGAGAAATGATTAAACTTTTGCAAGCCTAAATACTAAATAAATATTTCACACTTACTTCAGAGTGAATAAAGCCCTCACTTCATGCCAAAAGGAGAATAAGGACATCTCATTATGTTTTATGAGCCTAACAAATCTGAATCATGGTTTTGCAAAAACCACATCCTTCCCTATCTCCAACTCCCCAATTGCTGGGTTCAAACAAGTTTCTTGTTATACAAACAGCTTTCCAAATATTAATGGCCTTGAACACAAGCCAGAGATTTTCCCAGTCCCAACTGGGTGTAACCCCAAATCTTACCCTATTCTCCTGCACCTCCCTCAAGAGCTCTTATTTATTTGCGCAAGCTTCTTGTCTCTCATACTTATCCAGATCCCACATCAGGTATCTAGAGCTTTGTACTTAGGAGCTATGCAGTAAATAACTGCTACAGGTTGTTTTCCATGGTTCAAAGACAAATAGGCAATCTCAATTGATGTAGGAAAGGCATCTGAGAAATTTCAGCACCCTTTGCTGATAAAAACACTCAGAAACCTAGGAATAGAAACATACTTAACACGCTCAAAGACATGTATGGAAAACTCACAGTTAATATCATAGTCAATGATGAAAGACTAACAGCTTTCCCTCTAAGATCAAGAACAAGAAAAGGATGCCCACTGTTAGTGGCACCACCAACTGTCAACACTGTTAGTCAACACTGTACTGGAAGTTCTTGCCAGAGCAATTAGGCAAAAACAAGAAATAAAAGCATCCAAATTGGAAAGGAAGAAGTAAAACTCTCCCTATTTGTAGATGACATGATCCTATACACAAAGAATCCTGAAAAATCCACAAGGAAGCTACCAGAGCTAATAAACAAATTCAGCAACATGGCAGGGAACAAGATCAATACACAAAAATCAGTGGTGTTTTTATGCACTATTAATGAATGATCCAAAGAAAACATCAAGAAAAATATCCCATTTACAACAGCAACCAAAAGAATCAATTACCTAGAAGTAAGTTTAACCAAGCATGGACAATGACAAAACATTGCTGAAAGATATTAAGGACCGAAATAAAGGGAAGGATTTTTTCCCCTTTATTGGGAGATTGGGAGAATCTCTGGCTTGTGTTCCATATTAATGGATTAGAAGACTAAATAGTATTAAGATGTCAGTTCTAATCAAAACAATATACAGATTCAGAGCAATTCCAATCAAAATTCCAACAGATTTCTTCAAAGAACTGAAAAAGATAATCATCAAATTCATATAAAAGAGTAAGGGGTCCCAGTAACCACAGCCATATTGAAGAATAAAGTTGGGGGACTGATACTTTCTGGTTTTTAAATTTATTACAGAGCTACAATAATCAAAACGGCATTGTACTAGCACAAGGACAGACATATAAACCAACAGAATCAAATTGAGAGTCCAGAAATAAACTCTCACACCTTTGGCCAACTTGACAAGGGTACCAAGTCTACTCAATGGGAAAAGAATAGTCTCTACAACAAATGGTGCAGGGAGAACTAGACAGCCACATACAAAATAATGAAGGTAGACAGACCCTAATTCATACCATATACAAAAATTAAGTTATAATGGATCAAAGACCTAAACATAAGAGCAGACACTACAAAACTCCTAGAAGAAAACATAGGGGAACATTTTCAGGACCTGGAGTTAGATAGTAGTTTCTTAGTCTTCACACCAAAAGCACAGGCAATAAAAGAAAAAAAGATAAATGGAACTTCATTAGAATGAAAAACCTCTGTACATCAAAGGACTTAATCAAGGAAGTAAAAACACAACCTACAGAACAGGAGAAAGCAAAGCATTTCAAAACCAGAACATATAAGAACTCATACAACTCAACATTAAAAAAAACACCTGATTTTAAAAATAAGCAAAAGACTTGAATATGCATTTCTTGAAAGAAGAATGGCCAATAAATGCACGGTAGAATGCTCAACATCATTACCCAAGAAGGAAATGCAAATCATAACCTCAATGAGATACCATTTCACACCCACTAGAGTGGCTACTATTTAAAAAAAACAGAAAGTAAGTATTGGAGAGAATGTAAGGAAACAGGAATACTTGTACATTATTGGTAGGAATGTAAAATTGTGCAGCCACTGTGGAACACAGTTTATATACTCAGAAAGTTAAGTATAGAACTACCATATGACCTGGCAAACCTACTTTTAGGTACATACCCCAAAGAATTGAAAGAAGTGACTTGATCAAATATTTGCACACAATAGTCATTGCAGCATTATTCACAATTGCCAAAATATGGAAACAACACAAGTGTCAATGAATGGATAAACAAAATGTGGTACATACTATGGCCATAAAAAGGAATGAAGTTCAATGCATGTTACAACATGGATGAATCTGGAAGACATCATATTGAGTGAAAGAAGCCAGAGACAAAAGGACAAATTCTGTGTGATCTCACTGATATGAAATAAGCAGAAAAGTCAGAAACTAGAATAGAAGCTTCTGGGGCTAGGTGGAGGAGGAAAATGTGGAGTTGATGTTTAATTGGTATGGAGTCTGTTTGGTATGATGAAAAAGTTTTGGTAATGGATGGTGATGATGGAGACATAACTCTTTGAATGTAATTAACATTATTGAATTGTACATATGAAAGGTTGTAGATAAGCCACTAAAAAACCCCAGAGAACAGTACAACACAAAGAGTGAACTCCAACGTAAGCAGTGGGCTAAAGTTAATAGCATAATTATAATTGTTCACCAGCTGTAACAAAGGTACCACACTAATGCACAATGTTAATAGGAAAAACTGTTAAAGGGGAGTATATAGGAACTCTGTACTTCCTGCAGCATTTTTCCATAAACCTACAAATGTTCTTTTAAAAAGAAGACAAATAGTGACTACACAAAGGAGTATTTTTGCCTTTCTTAATGAAAACTACTAGGTCCTTTAAAAGGTCCTTTTTTATAATGGTAAAATGCCATGGTGGTCAAATCTGTTTGAAATCATCATTTAATTCTCCAGGTCACAAAGCAGTATAGCATGAGAGTGGAGGTCAGAGAACCTCCTGGTAGAACTGGCCTCTTCCTTCTTTTTGGCCATAGAGGGTGAAAGGACTTCTTTGTGCCTCCCAATCCTCTTTCGTAAAATGAGAATATTTACTCCACAGGACTGATGTGCACATGAAATAAGATAGTACTTAAGGTACATAGCATGGTGCCCCACATAGAGTAGGCACCCAATAAAACTTACTAAACATCATTATTATGTATGAATGCCCTAGGTGAATGAAGCTGAGAGTGCCTGTCTCCACTACAGTGATTTAACTTTAAATTTAAGAGGGATATCAGAAATATTTACCATTCAATGCACTGAATAAATCATAACTCTTTAACTTATCTAAATAAGCTCCACTTCTATGTTCTTAGAGTAAAAATACAAAAAACAGTTTAAATACAACATTTGGTACTGCATTATCTGCCTTATGTTTTCCTCATATATCTGTCCATTTCAGAGCTTTAAAGTCTCAGGTTAGGAAGGAAAGACTCTCAAGGTTTCCCTAGAGAACACCCTTAGCAGTCTCCATCCTTCCCCTCCTCAACAGTCCACCGTAGGGAAACCTGCCTTCCTGAACCCCCTGCCCACTAGAGGTGACATGATCCACTCCCCACATTGTGGTAGGCAGAATGGCCCCCCAAGGAAGCCCACGATCTAAACCTGGAACCTGTGAACACGTTATGATACGTGGCAAAATGGGCTTTTCAGAGATTGTTAAGGTTCTGGACCTTAAAGCAGGAAGGGGATCCTAGATTATCTAGGTGTGCGTACGGCTGAGGCAGGGGAGCCAACCTAATCACAGGAGCCCTTAAAAGCAGAGAACTTGCTCTGGCTGGCATCAGAGGAACCCAGCAGAAGAGGAAATCAGAGAGATCCACAGCATTGGATTGCTGTATTGCTAGGTTTGGAGATGGACTACACATGTTCATAGGAAATGTACACGGAAGTATTATGTGTCCTCGGAGCATGATGTACATAACCTACTCTCAAATACTAAGAAAACACATAGGGAAATAGGTTAGGATAGATATATAGATACAGATAGATGGACAGATGGATTGATAGATGGACAGGTACAATGATAGAGCAAATGTGGCAAAATGTTAAAATTGGTGGATCTGGGTACCTGGGGGAGGAGGTGTTCCAATTCTCTGTATGGGATTTGAATTAACTTTGCATCTGTCCTGTAAGTTTGAAACTGTTTCAAACTTAAAAGTTTGTTTTTTTAAAAAACAACAAGCTAACACCAAAATATATTATCCCAACCACTATCTCCTTTGGTCTAAGTATCTAGCATAGTGTCTTCACATGGAAGACACTCAATATTTAGTAGCTGGATTTTAGGAGCAGAAAAAAGTAGTACAATGGCGGCTAAAGGGAATTGGGATGCACCAGCATCAGCCAGAGGTTGATGAATGGGATGGCCTGGCTATTAGATAGGAAGCCTATCCATTAGATAGGAAGCCAATCTAAACTAGGGAATCAAAGGAGATAGGCTGAGGTGCACACAGCTGTTAAGGGCCAGAAAGTAATTCAGACTTCATAGTTTGGGCAACGAGAAAATAAGGCACGTCTTTCTGCAGAGGCAAGACATGGATCAGACAGTGCTTGAAGAGGGAGAATGTGGAAAAGAGAAAGGGTTGAAAGAACAGACTTAAAACAGAGACACATTGTATTCAAGCAAGTACCTGGTGAGGGATAAAGTTTACACTGAGTGCAAATTGGAAGAAATGAATGAATGCTTATAACATGAGATGAAGACATGATGCCTTTCAAGTAAGCAAGTTTTCTGGTGTTAAAATAACTGGGTGATTCCCTTCCTTTCTCCATTAATTTATTTACCTTTTGGACAAAGCCCTGAATTTGAGGAGTTTCAAGCTTCTCTCCATTTGAGTTCAGATCCCTGCCAGGACACTTCATTATCCTTCTCCCTCTGTGTCCCCAGCCCGTCAGGTTTGTCCCTAAAATAGTCTATCAAATCACCAGTATCCCCCTCAGCTGCTGTTCTGCGCCAGCCCCAATTTCACATGCTTCCACTCACTGGGCTACACTGAACTTCTCTGTTGAATCCAATGAGACTCTTTATTCCCTAGAAGTGCAGTGTCAGCATCACCCAGATGCTCTCATGCTGCTCCTGCCTATGTTAGAATAGAGGCTTCTTCAATGGTCTGAATGGCTCTTGGCCCCAGAGCCAGTGGGAATCCTTTGCCTAATGGAGGTGGAAATATTTCGTGGCAGTTTGCTGAGCCCTTGAATCAACTGGGAGGCCATTCTGAGTTGGGGGAGCAGGAAAGTCCCTATCTTCACATTATATAAAAGCACTGGGGAACCATGGTGACATCCAATTTCAATTTTCTTTTTGGTCATTCAGTTACCATTAAATTTGTTTCAACACAATTAGAGCAAAACTTAAAAGCAAGCAAGCAAGATTCCTAAGAATGGCTTTTGCAGGGCATAAGAGGCTGCAAGGTCACACTCTTTGCAGGACACAACTATGGAGGAACACAGAGGCCCTGATGTATCCTGCTTACAAACAAAAGGAAAGCCACAGCCCACTGGTCTCCTCTGGATGGAAAACAGTTATTTGATGGTGGTGACAGAGGGCTTAGAGAATCCCTGTCATAGCTCCAGACTGTCAGAATTTCATTAAACAGATGCAAGAACTCCATATGTGTAGCCAAATGGTATCTTGAGTAGCTTGGTTCTGAGAAGTGGTCCTCACCTGGAGCATGTGGGTGCTTCTCATTTTCATTCTTGGGGGTTACGGTATTCATTTCCTAGGCTGCTGTAACAAATTACCACAAACTTACTGTCTTAAAACAACACACATTTATTATCTTAGCATTTTGGAATCAGAAGTCTGAAATCAATTTCATTGGACTAAAGTCAAGATGTTGGCAGGGCTGTGTTCCTTCTGGAAGTTCTAAAAGGAAAGCCCATTTCCTTGCCTTTTCCAGCTTCTGCAAACTGCCTGCATTCCTTGGCTCATGATGTCCTTCCTCCATCTTCAAAAGCCAGCAGGGAAACATCTTCAAATTTCTCTGACTCTGATCTGTTTCTGCCATCACATCTCCTTTTCTGACTCTGACGTTCCTGCCTCCCTCTTGTAGGGACCCTTGTGGTCACATTGGGTCACTTGGATAATCCAAAATAATCTCCCAATCTTAAAATCTTTAACTTAATCTCATCTGTAAAGTCTCTTCTGCCAAGTAAATTAACAGAGTCGCAGGTTTCAGGGATTAGGACATGGACATCAGGGGATGGGGGCAATAGTCTTCTAACTATAGAGTCTATGTGCTACAAAGTAGCCATACATTAGGTCACTTTATTTCTCCCAGACCAGGTTCCCTGGTATCCATAACAAGTAGGGTAAATGATCTCCAAGGTCCTTCCAGATGCTGGATAAATGCACCTGTTTGATTACTTAATATTGGATCGCAAGAAAGAGAGAGGATCTAAGGGGATTCCCAGATTCTGAGTCTAGTTAGTAATATCAAGAAGGAGGAAATATTAAACTTCTCCATCTGGGGAATTCCTGCTATTCTGGCAAGCAGTGGGGACAACCAATTCAATAGGCTGAACCCTCAATCTTGGGGCTCACCCCTATGAAGTTTATTCCTGCAAAGGAGAATATAAGCCCTAAGAGACACCCCCAGAGAGCTCTTTTGTTGCTCAGATGTGGCCTCTCTCTCTAAGCCAATCTGGCAGGTAAGCTCACTACCCTCCCCCCTACATGGGACATGACGCCTAAGGGAATAAATCTCCCAGGCTTTGTGGGACCTGACTTCTGGGGATGAGCCAGGACCCAGAATCATGGGACTGAGAAAGCCTTCTTGACCAAAAGGGGAAAGAGAGAAATGAGACAAAATAAAGTCTCAGTGCCTGAGTGATTTCAAGTCAGGAGGATATCCTGGAGGTTATTCAAATGCATTATACAGATATCCCTTTTTAGTTTATGGTGTATTGCAGTGGCTAGAGGGAAATACCTGAAACTGTTGAACTGTGTTCCAATGGCCCTGATTCTTGAAAAAGAATGTATAACTATATAGCTTTTACAATGTGACTCTGAAAATCTTTTGTTTGATGCTCCTTTTATCCAGGGTATGGACAGAAGAGTAAAAAATAAGGATAATAAATAAATAAATAATAGGGGGAGACAAGGAGTAAAAATTGGGTAGGTTGAAATACTGTGTATCAATGAGAGGGAGGGGTAAGGGGTAATGGGATGTGTGAGTTCTTTGTTTTTCTTTTTATTTCTTTATCTGGAGTGATGCAAATGTTCTAAAAATGATCATGGTGAAGAATACACAACTATGATGCTCTAGTGAACCACTGATTATATAATATGGCTGGAATGTACATGTGTGGATAGGTCTCAATAAAAATATTTAAAAGAAAAAAAAAAAAAAAAAAGCAGGTGCCCTGGCCAGGAGAAGCAGGTGTGAAGGTGAGTTTGAGGAACAGCCTGTGCACTGAAATTGAAATGCAGGTAGAAAAGCTGGAGCCACTCCTATGGAAAGGGTTAATTACTGGAATCTGCAAGGATTAAAAAGTTCTATAAGAGGTAAAAAAGAGAAAAAAGAACAAATGTTTGCACACTAAACTTGAATCAGAAGGAAGAGGAGCCAGCAAATGAAACAGGTTTGAATAGAGGTAGGTAGAATCATCTTAAATATGCTGAATGAACTGCGTATTTTAAGGCAACTTAGTACTGCAGCCCTTCCTAAAGTGATCAATTTTCTCAAGTTTTGCTAATTTAAAATTCGATTTTATTTAAAAAATGGTTTTCTTGATGCAGGGCATGCTACTGGATCAAATGTAGAATTTCCTAAAATATTATTTTGTACAACCAATTGGTCTATTCGAAGTGTTGAAGCTTAATTTTTAAAATACCTTAAAAATACATTTGGTTCCATGTTTGATGAACTAATTAATTTAGTTTGTATTGGTGAAATCTAGTGACATTGACATTTATAATTTTTTCCATAAGTTGATCAAACTATAATAGCACCACTAATATGTACGATAATTTTCATTTAAAAATGTTTCACATTCTATCTTGAAATGCACAAGATAGCTGTGATCATAGGACGAACTCATCTATTCAGGTCTCTGAAATAATTCTTATCTAAATCTCCCTTCAATATTTAATAGTATACATATATGTTAGTCCAACTTATTCCATGTTTTTTTTAGTAACTAATATTTTCTAAAAATAGTAAACATAGTATTTTGCTAACAATAACAAATACATATAGTTACATCTACAGAGAAACCAGTCATTGGTTCAAAATAAATTGAGTCATCTCAAAGACTGTCAGAATTCCCTATATTGCTGCTGCTTCTGCATAGAGTTCTCACACCTGACTAGCAAGGAAGCCTCATAGCCTCTGCAAGTCCACATCCTGCCATGTCCCAGGTTGCCGGACCATGAGTTTTACTTAGATGTCATACTCTCAATGCAATGTGAGCAGAAATTATACTTGTTGGAGGACCTCCTGATTGATCTTTCAACTGATCACAGAGTTCCAGTAACTGAAATTAGACAACAGGCTCTGGTAGAAAAGACAGAAAGCCAATCAGTCACTGCCAATATTATGATAGAGTGTTGTTTATCCGTGATGAACAAAATGTTAGCATATGATTGCAAAATACTTTACTATTAGATAATGAACAGTGAAATAAAGATCATACAATATCCAAGTGAACATAGATTCCTTAACCTAGCTCTGACCTCTTTCTTTCTGCCCCTAATGTTCTTGGCTTCAAATGTACACCCCTCTATAATACCTCTGCACAGCCCACTGATGTCCAAAGAGACCCCTTCTATCACGCTAGCCCCAATGCACAGTATTGCAAATGTGAAGATGACAGACCTCCAAAGACTGGTTGAAAGCCAAAATTAGTCAATACTTTTGAGTAAAAGCTTCTGCAAAATTCCCAGAAAAAAAGTGAAATAATATAAATATTTCAGAATAACTTCTAAAATATGGAACATGATTAGATGAATCACTCAAGAAAAATATGCACTATATCTAGTTTAGATTCATGATTTTCAAAGCAAAGCCTCACTGTGACAACTAACTGTTGCATCTGAAATCACTCTGCAATTCAAAGCAGCTATAGTAAGAAGAATCTGAAGCCAAGCATTATATTTTATCTTGAATACATGAACAATAAAGAAATGCCAGGAAACTTTAGGATGTTAGTCTCTTCAGATGATGTAGTAAAAATTCATTTAATAAAGGTGTCATTTAGTTCCAGAAATCTAGTTGAATGGTCTATGATTTCCATATGTTCAAGGTCCCTAAGTAGTTTTTACAGAGTAATATCCAAACCCGTTGATGCACAATGTCTGTGTGTGTACAATGGATGTTCAAAGCACAACTCAGTTACACTTACTACACCAAAAGCAAAATTTACAAATTAAGTTTCCGAGAAGGTAAATATCAAATCTTTCTTCTTACAACACATGCCAATGAAGAGGACTGCTGTTTGCGCCATCACATATGTATCTTCAACTCTTCACCCGTTTAACACTACCTGAGCACCAATGATGTGCAAACCACACAAACGGTTGTGGAGAACAGAAAGTTCAATCAGCCTAGCATTTGTCTTCATTCTACACACAATCCAAGAAGAGCAGAGAAGACGTATTGAATCCAATAGCTCTAAGATAGAAAGTGATAGGTGTCAACATGGTCTGAAGGACTTAGTGGGTTGAAGATGACCTTCAAATGTCATAAGGGAAATTTTCCATCCCCTATCAAGTGCCAGGTAGTAAGAACCAGACTTCTGATTAAGCCCCTGGGTTTAGCTCTTTATGAGCTATCCTTTCCCTAAATAATCAAGGAATCTAGGGGGTATACATTCCAGGATATTCCATCTTCAACTCAAACTACATCACAACTAAGATGCTCCTAGCCATGGAACAAATATCTGCAAGGGTGGCCCATTTCTCCCCCCACTTCACAGACCATTCCATTTCTAAGAGTTTAGTTTGTCCTGTAAAATATAGTCTTAGACTTCAACCTCATAGGTTTTTCAAGACTCATTTTTTTTAATTGAAGCCATTTCTCCCCTATTTTATAAGTGCATGAATTTAGTATTTCTATAGATTGCGGTTTCAAGTGCAAAACAAAAAATGTAACCTGTTTTTTGGAATTAATGGCTGGGTTTGAGCACAAATATATTCACTAAAAGAGCTGAAATCACAGAGCAGTAGAGTATTGATGAAAAGGCTGTAATTCAATAGTTTATCTAAGGCCCAAACATTCATTTCCCACATGCAGAGACATACGTGTCTTCTTGTACATTGCCATTATCCCCCCTTCTACTATATTTATACACAATTCACAATGGTCATATATTATATCATAGCTATAGAATAATCAAATGCCTTAAAGAGATACCAGCGACTGGCAAGTGATGGATTTGAAAATCTTTAATTCAAAGGGTAGGTAACAAAGTAAAACCAAACAGATTATCAGCAAAGCCGCCCCTCTCTGTCACCACACCAGAAGTCAAAGCGTAGGCTTCTCTGCACCCAGGACCCAGCTCTGAGTATTTGTTAGAAGGGAATAGGGTTAGCAGAAGAACAGGAGGGAAGTAAGGCAACGTCCAAGCCAGGCACTGGGATGGAGCGCTCCTGACCATTCGGTCTGCAGGACAGACGTTATAGGACTCAGACCTTTTTGAGGGCACAGGCCACGGGTAAACAGTTTTGGGGATGGACAGGCAAACTTCCCTTGGGCAGCCCACTAGAGAGCCCCGCGAGCCCCCCAGCGGTGGGGTGGTGGACAGAGTCTTCCTTTAGAAAGGCAGGCACCAGAGAGCGCTCGATTTTGTCCCCCCAAAAGCGTGCAAAGAAAGCCTCAGGGTTCCCCCCAAAATAAATCCTGACTATAAAAACAAAAGACAGGCTCGTGACCATTCTCAGAGGCGACCACGTTACTACCAGGGCTGGAAAGCAGATTTGCAGAGGCCGAGGATTAGACAAAAGGCAAGCGCTGGCAACCTATAGCCTTGGAAATGATTCTTTTTAAGTGACTAGGGCCTCCCATTCCATTTTTTTTTCTCCCCTTCCGGGGATAATTCCTGGGCCGCCGGGCAAATCCTTCAGTCTGGAAAAGACGTCGGAGAGGGAGGGGGAAAGAAGACCCCGAAACTTTCCCAAACTGCAGCAGGCCGGCGCCTGGCCCGGCGGTCCCGGGGCGCAGGACACCCCCGGCGGCAGCCCCTCGCCTCCCCCCAGCTGCCGCAACAAAGAGCCAGTTGCAGCCCGGGGGTTCGCACTTCTCCGAGCCGCAGGGGCGCAGGCGGGAGCAACGCCGGGCGCCCCTGTCGCCGGGCGCGGGAGGCCACGGGCCGCGCGCGTGTCCATGTCACCGGGTAAAGCAAAGGCCCTTCGGAGGCTCCCAGCCAGACCTCCGAGGCGGCACAGGGCTGGTGCCCCTGGCCCAGCCCCAGGAGCATCTGCCCCGGCCCTCGGCCCCCGGGTAGCGCCGCCCGCTTCGGAGCCTGCCCCGGGCTGCAGGCAGGGCCCATCACCGGCCGAGACCCTCCGCCAGGCCGCCCCGCCACCGCCTCCGCGCCGGCTCCCCGCCACACAAAAGCCCCGGGCCTGGCTCCCCCCGGCTGCCCCCCCCCGGCCCCCGCCCACCTTGCGCTCCTGCGCGGGGCTCCCGCGGCGTTTTGGCCGCCGCGTTGCAGACGGTGCAGCCCAGCAGACAGAGCAGGAGCACAGCGGCCCCGCTCATCTCCGCGCCGCAGGGACCCGGGCGGGCTCGGCCGCCGCAGCCGCCGCCGCCGCCACCGCGGACGACGGGCACTGCGAGCACGGGGCACCGCCCCCCGCGCCCTCCCCCGCCACCGCCTCCGCCCACCCCGCCTGGCGCTCCCCGGCGGGCTTCCCCGAGGAGCCGCGGCCGCCTGTCCAAGGACTTAACCCCTTAGCGTCCTAGCCCCTGCCCTAGCCGCGTCGCCGAAACCCGGATCGTGGTGCCGCCTGCTGGCCGCGGGGATGTTCGCAGCGGGGGACGCGGATACGCCGGGAGGTGGCAGAGGGGTGGTGGAAAGGGTGAGAAGTGCGGGGGATTTGCGGAAGGGGCCGTGCGTGTGTGCGCAACGGGGAAGGTGGGATGCGCGGAGGAGGGGAAGCGGGAGATGTACAGGGGACGCGTGGGGATGTGCAGGGGGCAGGATGGGGCTGCGCGGGGGACGCGGGGATGTGTGCATGGGGGGCGGGTGGGAACCTCGAGGCAGGGGGAGGGGTGGGCGCCGCCCAGATTCCCCACCCGGGCTCACAGGGTTATCCTTCCATTTCCACCGCAAGCTCAGGCTTCAGACCCGCTCCGGATGTGTCATTTCTGAGAGCAGAAATTCTAAGATTGCCCGCCTTAGATACCCAGATGGTTCCAGGCCCCTCCCCTGAAAAGAACCTGCCTTTCAGGACGGAGTCTTTCGTACTTGACTACCTGAAGTCCTCAAAGGCCTTGGTGTTCGAGAGCTGTGACCTTCCTCGATTTCCCCAGCAGTGCGCGATCCTGCAGCTATCCATGCCACAGTGCACTGGTGCTACCTAGGATAGACCTGGCGCGTTAAAGATTTGGTACATTAAAGCTCAGCAAGAACGGAATCCCTGAGCAAGAATCACTGCACCAAGAAGAGGATGAATGTTGGCACTTGCTCAGTTGTCTTACACTAGACAGATCATGTGAGTACATAGGGACTGGGAGGTGGAGAAGCCCAGGTGGGCTTTGTAGTCACCCTCAGGACGAGCACTACCATTAGGGCAAATTGTGCATCTGCACAGGCAGGGCAGCGGGGAGTCAGAAAGGCAGAACGACATCTCACAATAAAGAATCCTTGATTCCTTCTTCCATCTGACTCTAGCATCACAGCCTTGGGGTCCTTCTAGAGTCTGCCTCAGAGCAGGAGAAGAAAGCCAATGAGATGCCTGTCCCGCTCAGCACTCACCTTCAACTTGGGCTCTGGCCCACAGAAGCGTAGAGTCCAGGCCAGTTCGATTGCCTTCTGGAGCTTGATTTCACTCAGCAGGGTGATCCTGCAGTTTGTAAGTCACTTTTTTGGAGATAGGAGTCTGCTTTTAAGAGAAAGAAATGGCATTAAACCCATCCTGGACTTGAAATCTCTATCCTCAAATCCTTTGGAAATTGTCAAGAATGTTGGTTAAAAGGAACAGGACTATCTGGAACAAAAAATAACCAAGTACCAGGTTGCTTGCCTCCCACAAAACCCTGTGAGACAAAAGGTCTAGTCTCATGAGAGAAGAAGGGACTAATAATTTGGGGGTCCTTAACATATGCCACTCATTGGGCTCAAGATATTTCCTCATAACAATGTTTCTAGTTGGAGTTATTATTCCTGTTTACAGATTAACAAACTGAGGCTCAGTGAAATTAAATAATGTGCCTAACATATCCAGATCTGATGACAGCAAGTTCAAATTCCCTATGCCATGTTACCTCCAAGAATAAATTTCTTGCAAATGACTCAAGTTACCTCTAGTTGTGTCCAAATTGTTTTAAAAATCTGATCTAACCCCAGTGAGGTCTGAGTCTATTTAATAGTATGAAGCCAATGTGATATCTTGGTTCTGATAATGCGCTATAGTTATTTATATGTTGCAATTGGAGGATGCCAGGGGTAGTTGGAGGAGACTTGAGGAAGGATATATTGCACCTTTCTGTGCTATTTTTGTAACTTCTTGTGAGTCTATAATTATTTCAAAATAAAAAGCTTAAAAAAACAAGGAAAAACCCCAACCCTGTCCTATGCTATTTTTCTACGCCTTAGTGTTCACTTAAATCATTGGTGTTTGTGATGCTAATGTAAACATTTTGAACTTTTAAGGGAGGGAGAAGCCTTAATAAACACAGGATTAGTCAAATCAAGTTTGGGCACAATCATCACTGTAGATGCTCAGCTATGATAGTTGTCAACATTATTCTGTGTTTGTGTAGCAAAACTTCTGAGGACTCCATGGCACATTCAAAGATGTTTATGTCTTTTCATTGAGTACTAAGGCTTTGATAACTGGTGTCAGTACCTCCAACCCTCTCTCATGATGCAGATGCATACTATAAAACAGAAAGTTCACTGTATGCTTTGCAAGTCAGGCCCAAAGTCAAGAAGAGGGCTGGGACTCTAGAGATGAAATCCGAAATTCTGTCTGTGTTTTATTTGAATGTGCATTCCCTCAATACATGGATATTTTCCAGTTCCTGGAGAAAGGCTAAGCCAGCACAATTTCTGTTAAATCACATAAATAATACATTTGCATATGTGTACCCAGAATTATGCAAGAATTAAATCATCACATTTATCCTACGCTGGAATAAAAGAATGGTTTGCCTTTTCTCCTGTTCCTGTATCCGGTTGCCCACTTAGTGCCTACGGGGAAAAAAAAACCAACTCTGTGCCTGAGGCGCAGTGTTTTCAGAACAATGAAAGTCAGAAGTGTTCTTTCCTTGTGGAAGGCTTCCTGTTGCTCTCATGGAACTTCACTTTGTTTGACTAAAGATGAATTATGCTGAACTCATTTTAAACCGCTTAGAAGTTGCTTAACGGTACAGTGTTTGATCATGGTTTTAGAGGACCCCCTGCAAAAAGAAGTGATGCCATATACTGAACTTTTCCTGTCTGAATTTTCCAGGGAACTTAATTTCAGAGGCTCTGTGTCAAGGTTGCTTAGCCTAAGATTACTTTATTCCATTGAAATCTTTCCTGAGGATGGTGTTCTTACAGTGGAATTTTAATTGTCTGAATTTACGACTGGAAGTTCAGTCCTTCCTTTTACACCTTTCTCCTTCGGACCCCAGTTCCCTGACCTCTCTCCCATTTCACCTTCAACCCTCCACCAGGCCCAAGTGAGCAGCTTCCAGGAAACCACAGAATTGTTATGAGGATTGTACAGATGGAAAGTGTGCAGTAGGCATTTCTACTTCTGCTGTATGGGCTTTTATTAAACTTAGATAAAATGTAGCCAAAGGTGGAAACTGCTAGGGCTTAGCTTTTTTTTTCCCCAGGAAAAGTTTGCCATCTAGTTGGAAAAGAAAAAGAGATAAGGAAGTTGCTGTAAAAGGATCAATATGTTTAAATTAACTAATCTTCCTACCTTCTCTATTTCTGTTTCGGGACACATATGTCAGTTTCTGTGATTTTGTGATCTCCCAACAAGAGCACTCTTTGTTAGACATCATTCTTTTCTACAACTTCCCTTCTCTCATTCAGGTTCTCAGATAACAGAGGCATCTTCTTAAGGAAAAAAATTCAGTGAATGAATGTCTGATTCACTTTCAGGTGACATTTGCAAATGTACATTAGCAAACTACCTGTGTGAATCTCTGGTAGTGTGATTTCAGAAGCCTTGCATGATTTGTTGGGACTCACAGCTATTGGAAAGAATATTCAGAAGCTAGAGTTATATCTGAGAATTGGATTTCTTGGCAATTTTTTTTTTTTTTTTTTGGTGAGTTTGTTCCATTGGAGCAAGGGGAAATTTCTAGCTCAACCCAATCCGGTTACCATCACAGAGACAAGGAAGGCTGGAAGAAGGTAAATTTGGAAGCCATGTCCATCTATGACTTCCATACCCTCCTGAGAAGTCTTTTTCACCTGTGACTTCCACACCCTCCCTGGAAGACTTGTTTCCCTGTAACTACCAAGTCTGCCTTAGGAATCTTAGAAGGGATGTTTAAGCAAGGCAGAGAACTGAAAGTTTTTTTTATTTTTCATGGTAAACTTATGGACTTATGAAAAAGTGAGGAAGGTAATGGAGAAAGTGATTAACTTGCACTAAACTTGTGCTTTGTGGTTGAAAAACAATGGAAAGGGGGGGTGGGAGGGGTGGAAGGAATGTCACTGTGCTAGAGGCCCTAATTTTCCCTAATTGCCCATCAATTTACAGTTTCTGCCTTTGAGTGCTACTTTGTTTATTATTTTTTTCCATTCTCTTCACTTCCTCTCTTTAATTTTGATGCTCTTAACCCAAAGCTACCTGCTGCCAGAACATTTTTTTTAATGCCTAAGTCCTATTTAATTACTAAAGTAAGGGTGTCCTCTGTCTCTTTCATTACAGTCCCCAGAAACATGGGAATGGGTGTGAGTAGGTGATTTTTCTAGGCAAATAAGACTGGGATGTGTTTGCTTTGAATACAGATGGCCAGAAGAGGTCATTTTTCTGTGTAAAACAAAGTGGTGGATGTGCCATATTGCTGGTACATCTCTGAAATTCTCTGCATAATCTTAACCAGAAGTGCCTTTGAATGCTCTATTACTGTCTTGTGAAGAATACAAAGCCTTAGGGTATGCAAAGAAATTCATTCAGATATATTTTAAAGCTCCATGAAAATTTTAATAAGTGTTTTATAGTTTAATTCTGTTGGTCATAGAGACATCTATCAGCACTTCCAGGGTGGCATCTCGCCATGTGGAGGGTGGCAAGAGCGTCAGAAGATCTCAGCCTAGGGGAACCACCCATAGTTGGCCCATGCTGGGGTCGCCAACAGAAGCACAACTCACGCAGCATTGGATAGAACATTATGGAGAAGAGACAGAGCAAGGTCAGCTTCACTAGCATGTGCCAGTTTCCGATGACCAGTGGATCTCAATCCTTGGCAATGCAGGGAGACTTTCTATGCACAGCACCCCGCTTTTGTGCTCATGTGCTGCTGTAGTGGAGAACCCATACTCTCTTTGCCAGGGACAATCTATCTCACTATATATTACTGAGCTGTGAGCCAGATGTCGTAAAACATGCTCACTTTAATCAGACGGTCTCTAGTGAATATTTATATGGGCTCAGGACAATAGAAAAAGGAATGTGGTCAGACCCCTTATCTACTAGGGGATTGGGTTTTATCTCTCCAGATCCACACATCTGGCCCAGAGAACAGGATGTATTTGTGGGTCCCAAGGAAAGGTGGTAGACTGTGCTAGTCCTGTCCCCTGTTGTTAAGTAGAAAATAGGTAGGGGAGGGATGGAGGAGGATGTCGAGGTGTGGGAGCTGTGAGGTTCGTGCTGAGACTGGAGATAGAACGTTCTGAGCCAAACCACTGAGCCGCACAGTTCGTCAAGGGACAAGATGACTAAGTCAATTATTGCAAGGGGGAGCAAAGGGGAGCATGCACAGTATAGAGACATAAGGCCCGCTCAGCATATGCATGTGCAGTACATAAAGCCAGCTCAGCCTAAGGATGCATACTGTGCCCAACCACTGCAGTAGAAAAAGGTGTAACTCTGGGAGGAAGGGGCCAGCCTGCTTGGGCTGAGCCCACCTGAAAGGGTGCTGTGCCTGTGATACCTGTCCTTGCTTAATAAAGCTGATTTCTGAAAGCTACCTGCAAGACCAACGAAATTCTTTTCGCCACTCCTTCACCAAAGTATTCCTCTCGGGTAACACTATCATATATTCTTCTAAAATCCTCAGATGGTGAACTGAAAAAGAGAGAGGGAGGGAGGGAGGGAGGGAGGGAGGGAGGGAGGGAGGGAGGAAGGGAGGAAGGGAGGAAGGGAGGAAGGAAGGAAGGAAGGAAGGAAGGAAGGAAGGAAGGAAGGAAGGAAGGAAGGAAGGAAGGAAGGAAGGAAGGAAAAGTACAAATAAAACTTGGTCTCCTAAGAAAGAAAATCCCTTCTTTCTTATTTGGGAAGTACTGCATGAATATGGATGGTTTGCTTGAAAAGGGACAGGAGGGCAAAAAGTCATTCCTTCATAATACTTGAAAAGTTTGGGTTTCTGCACAGATGTAAGAGTTTTTAGTTTTGCAAATGGATTTCAGGGCTCACACATATATTTATAAATTCTGATTATTAATCCCTTTACCCAGTAATGTGTCTGAAAGTACGGCAAATAGTTCCAAACAATCTGTACCTTCACTAAAGGGAAATTTATTCTGGAGAGTAGTGGTATGGGCAGGAGAGAAATTCTTAGTCTAGAGAGCTGCAATTCTTGGGAGCAATGGGTGTTTCTACTGAATTTGGGGAAAAGATGTGAATAATAAATAAAAGACTTTAATAGCCGAGGCCTGAGACAATATTCCTTTTTCGTCATGGAGTTTAGAGCCTCCATCAGCAGGGGTCAGTTATAGAAACAGAAACCTTTCTAAAATTTTAAGCACAAAGGGATTTTCTGCAGGGGATTCGGTGCTTAGAAAATCCCAAGGCTGGAAATCCAAGGACGCTCCCAGGACAGCACAGCCTATGAGGAGCTGCCACCTCTGCCTCAGTCAGCAGAGTGGGAATGAAGGCTACCACTGTAAACAATGAATTATGGAACCCACCCCCACTGTAAACAATGAATTATGGAACCCACCCTCTCGCTGCCAGGAGATTGGGAAGCCTTGCTTCTCTCCACCTCCATGTCAGCATTAAGACTGGAAATCTGCTGCAGACAGCAGATCCAGGCCAGTCCTTGCCAGAAGCGGGGAGGCCGCCCTCTCTCAGTTTCACCTTCCAAGTTTTTACCAAGGTTGCCTACCTGACAGAATTTAACTCATATCCAGTAGCCTAACTCCAAGAAAGACTGGGAATGTCATTTTAAATAATATTCTAGATAGCTTCCAGAGAAAATGATGGAATAGGAAGATATAGGGACACACTCCTCCTACAAAAGCAGCCAGTATAAAGGCAGAAACTGTTGGAATCAATGGCTCTGGGCTCCAGAAACCAGGGGAGCCCCATGCAGCATCCAGGAGAGAGTGGGACAGGGAGAATGAGAAGCTACAGCAAAGACTGTGAAATAACCACTCCTGCAGCAGTGACCAGCACTCATCCCCTACCCTTTAGGCAAGCAGCTTGGTACAATTGGTGAGAGGCATGAAGGTCTTCCTCCCTGGGAACAGGAGGGAAACATGGTCAAGTACTGAGCATGGGTTCTGATGCAGTGAGTTCGGACTGCTGAGTTTGGGCTCCAAATTGCTGCTCTAGCCCACCCAAAACAGGGACCCCTATGGCCATTATTTCCCACCCTTGGCAGAGGTTGAGAAAATACACTCCTCACTAAGGTGTGGGGGAAAGGTTTGCAGTAGACCAAAATCTGCTTAGCAGCTAAGGAAATCACAGTTTATGGGAGTCAAAAAACAAACAAACAAAAAATGCTTTTGGGCATCTTTTCTGAACCTCTCTCCAAGCCATTTGGTCCTGGTCTGTACCCCTTTCATGGATCCCTGGCCCTATTTGATCAGTTAAACATGGGAAATTCTAAAGGCCCAGAATAAATTGAATCAAGTGTCAAAAAAGAGCCTTCACACAAAACCAATCAGCAATAAAACCCTAGGCAAGAGAGAGAAATTGACCATCAGAGTAAATACATTAATACAATCAGATGTCTAGCTATCAGCAAATAATTACAGACCATACTAAGAAACAGGAAGATATGGCCCAGTAAAAGGAACAAATTAAAACTTCAGAGCACACATAGAATTTGGAACAACTAATCAAAGATGTTCAAACAAATTTCATAAATCAATTCAAGAATATGATGGAAAATATGGTTAAAGAGATAAAATATAATAAGAAGACACTGGGGGAGTATAAAAAAAATTTAAAAGCATGTAAAGAAAAATAACAGAACTTATGGGAATGAAAGGCACAATAAAAGAGATTTAAAATACACTAGAGGCATACAACAGGAGATTTAACAAGCAGAAGAAGAGATCAGCAAATTAGAAAGCAGTGCATCCAAAATCATATAGACAGAAGAACAGAGAAAGAAAATAATGGGAGAAAAGATCTCAGAGAAATGAATAACAGCATGAAGTGCACAAACATATTTGTCATGGGTGTTTTAGAAAGAAAAGATAAAGGAAAGGAGGTGTTTTAGTTTTCTGAAGCCGCCAGAATGCAGTATACCAGAAATGGAATGGCTCTTAAAAAAGGAGTTTATTATGTTACAAGTTTATAGTTCTAAGGCCAGAAAAAATGTCCATTAACCAAGGCATCCAGAGGAAGATAACCTTGACTCAAGAAAGGCTGGTGGGTCTGAAACACCTATCAGCTGGAAGGCACATGGTGATGCCTGCTAGCTCTCTCTCCCAGTTTCTTCAAATAGCTTCCCCAGGGGCATTTTCTTTCTGCATCTGCAAACTTCTGGGTCTTGTGTTGGCTCTGCTCTTCCAAAAGGGTTCCTCTTAAAGGACTCTAGTAAGCAACCCTACCTTGTATAGGGGGAGGAGACACATCTCCATGGATATCACCTAATCAAAAAGTCCCCACAATTGGATGGGTCATATCTCCATGGAAGGAACTTAATCAAAAAGATCCCATTCAGTAATATTGAATGAGAATTAAAGAATGTGGCAACAGTTTCAAATTGGAACATCGGGCATAACTAATATTCAAAGAAATAATGGCAAAAATTTCCCTCTTAATGAGAGATTTGAATATACATATCCAAGATACACAGCAGAATATCCTACAAACTGAATAAATCCTAATAGAGTTATTCAAGACACATACTAATCAGAACGTCAAATGTCAAAGATAAAAAGAGAATTCTGAAAGCAGTAAGAGAAAACCAATCCAGCACATAGAAGGGATTCTCAATAAGAGTAAGTACTGATTTCTCATCAGAAACCATGAAGGTGATAAGGCAACGGCATGACGCATTTAAAATATAGATAGATAAATACTCCCAGCTGTCCCTTTATGATTGTTCCAGTATCTTTTTTATGTCTAAATGTGAAATGCAAGGTAGTGCTTTAGTTTACTAATGCTGTTAGAATTCAATACGTCAGGAATGGACTGGCTTTTATATAGGGGATTTATTTAGTTATAAACTTACAGTTCTTCAAAGAAAAGTTAGCTCGCATTCATCTGTGTTTCTCTGTCACAAGGGAGGGCACATGGTGACATTTTTTGACCTTCTCTCCAGCTTAAGGGTTCAAATGACTTTCCCTGGGGTGATTCCTTTCTGCATCTCAAACGTCTGGGTCTGAGCGAGCTCTGAGCTCTGAGTGATATCTGAACTCTGAGCTAAGTTGTGCTGAACTCTGCTGGGCTCTTTTCTGACCAATCTCTTTTAAGCCTCGAGCTAATTAAATTAAATGTCACTCATTGTGGAAGACACTTCCCTTAGCCAACCACAGATGTAATCAGCCATAGATGAGTTTCACATGCTGATGATTTAAATCCACAGCAACCAAACAATTGGGCATCATCACCTGGCCAAGTTGACACCTGAACCTAACTACTACAGGTAGTCATGTTCCCCTGCCATGTTAGAACTCAAAGGAGCTTGAATGAACAGGTTGGTCCCTTCCACATCACTGATGGGAACATTGAACCTATAGAAGAATGATGGGCAGCCTGAGGTCACCTGTAAAGACCAATGATGAGGCACCACTCTGTGCAAGAGTTCAGCATTGCCCCTTGCACTTTCTGTATCTGCCAGGATGCACTGAAGATGGAGTTGGTGGGGACCCTCAGAGTAGGGCCACAGTGCAGGAATAACTCTGATGGTTCTTCAGACCTTTAGCTTAATCAACTCCTCAAAGGTCTGTTTGTCCACCTTATCTAAAGTCACCCTCATTTTCCTCCTCCAAATTATTTGTTATTATTTTATTGCCTTCATAAACACCTGTTACTACCCAGGATTATCTTAATTATTCATTAATAATGATTATTATTCATAAATAATAAAATATATGTTCCATGAGAGTTGGGCTTTTGTCCAGTTCACTGTCATACTCGACCTAAAAAAAAATATTTAGTACAAAGTGGTTGCCCAATAACTATTGACTGGAGTGAAAAATCATGTTGTACCTTGAAGAATTATTTCCTTCCAGTTTGTATAAGTATGTCTCCATTACATTAAATTAATGAATTAGCAAGCATTTATTGAGTCACTACCATGGACTCAAACTCTAAAAATTCAAGACTTACTCCCGTCTGACTCCATTACACCTGCCCACACTTCTACCCTACATAGACCATATCTCATTATGCAGGCTTTACTTCCTGAACCCTGAGCTGACCTTGAGTCTTCCCACCTTGAGAACTTTGCCGATGTCAATACTGGGCCTGGACAGCCTTTCCCATTCCTTTCAGCACATTTAAACCCTTCCCATCCATTGAGGCGTGGATCAACTGTCACCTCTGCCATGACTTCCTCGGTCCTCATTGCTCTCTGGCAGATAAGTTTCACTCCCCTCCTCATCTTTTGTATAGTTGGTTCTCATGACAATCACATGCTGTTGCATGCTGGAAATAAGTGCTTTGTACATATAGATGAGCCCATGTACAGCCATACACATGGATATACATACACACGGAGAGCCAGATTTTAAGTAAATGACTATTCTTAGGTTGTGACATAAGAAATTAAGGTAAAGATTTATGATGGAACAACTCTCCAGAATCTTCTCTGCAAAAGATGACATTCTTCAGTCATTTGAAATAAATCCAAAATATTATATTTGAGTGCGAACTTTTCCACAACCATTTCTTGTCTTCCAGACTTACAAGTTCCTTGCAGTTACCTTCTCTACTACATCTTTTGCTTTCCTCAAAGTCTCGTTGATGCCTTGCTCACAGTTAACATTCAGTATTGCCATTGGCTTACCTATTGACTGATAAAAATATAGTTGATTGATTGAAAATATTTCAGATTAGATGACAATCCTAGAGATATTTCTGTAAAATGTCATGGGAAATCCTAGATTATGGCGCATATATCATCTTACTCAAGAATTATTCTTTCAGCTGTTATTAAAGTTGTTATATACCATCAACAATTTTGTCTAATTCAAAACAGTTTCTGGGCAGTGCAATGGTGACTCAGTGGCAGAATTCTCGCCCACCATGCCGGAGACCCGGGTTTGATTCCCAGAGCCTGCCCATGCCAAAAACAAAAAACAAACAAACAAGCAAAAAACCAGTTTCTTTTCAAATAGTGTATGAGGTACCACACTGTGTGACAGTGATCATTGTCCTCACCACTAGTCAGTGCAAACCCCTCCTGAGAACCTGCCCTTATCTGGTGTGAGGGTGTTGGCAGAAACTCTATAAGCAGGCATCCTGAGTATATTTCCCTGGGGAGGATGATCTGTTCTGGCGAGGGGTGGTGGGAGAAGAGACCTAAAGAGATATAGTCACTAGGGGAGAAGAATAGGGTATGGCTATGTGGGGAGCCTGGGTTTCTCACTGCACATTCTGGCAGGTGATGTCCAGTAATTCTGCATGCAAAGCCTCAAATGGGAGCATTCAAGGGTCAGATGTCTAAGCTTACACAAATATTAAACAAATCAAAAAATTCCACAACTGAGGGTCTTTCCCTTCATCCACCCCAAGATCAAAATCTTCCTAAAAATATGGTTCACTAGTTGGGAATCCTATTCAGAAGCACTCAGTGCAATGAGCAGTAAGCCCTCTATATCTGGAGGTAGACAGCAGACGGTGGCTAAATACCTGTCTTCATTTGCCAGGGCTTCTATGACAACTACAGTCTGGTTGGCTCAAATAACAGGAATTTATTATCTCACAGTTTAGGAGGCTAGCAGTCCAAAAGCAAAATATTGACAGGTCATGGTCAAAAGCAAAATATTGACAGGTCATGGTTTGTCTGACATCTGAAACATCCTGATAGTGATTTGCTGGAGATCTCTCAATCTCTGCCTCCATCATATGGCCATTTGCCTTCTGTTTCCTCATTTAGATTTTTCTTCTCCTGCTCAGTCATGTCTGTTTCTGCCTTAGATTTCCTCTGCTTTTAAGGGCTTCAGTCATATGGATTAAAGTCCACCCTGATTTAGTTTCCCCTCATCTAAGATCCCATTTACAAATGAGTCCACACCCACCTGAGGTGGGAGGGTGTTAGGACTTGATATCTTTGTAGAGACAGGATTAAATCTGCCACCACACCTGAGTGCTGACTTCAGGCTGACTGGACTGGAATCTCAGCTGTGTCACCCTTGGCAAGTTAATACATCTTTCCTTGCCTTGTTTTTCACCTTTGTAAAATGACAATAAAAATAAAAGTCCCTGGGGTACAAGGGTAGTTCAGTGGCAGAATTCTTACCTGCCATGCGGGAGACCCAGGTTCAATTACCAGCCCGTGCACTTCCCAAACACGCAAACAAACAAAAAGCCAAACAAATGAAAATTCAACAAATGGTGCTGCAATCAGGGGATACTCACATGGGAAAAGAATGAAATGTGACCCCCTGCCATATAGCATAGAGAAAATAAATAAATAAAAGCCCCTGTCTCATGGGATGGCTCTGTCAAAGAAGTTAGGGTGTCTACAGGCTTAGGGCATTGCCTGGCTCAACTAATGGCTCTCTCTTTCTGGTTATTATTATTACAGTGGAGAATTGTTCTGAAGACCAGAAGTCTCTTGAAGAGTGCTGGGCCAGCTCTGCTTCACCTCAAACCCATGCTGCGAGGAGCTGCTGGTTGTCCCTGCAACATAGACTTCTGTGGTCTTGAACCATCCAGATCATAATGAGATGTTTTTTACCAGCTCTTCTGCCTACAGCAGTCCCAGGAGAGGTGTGCCCCAGCATCTTCCCTAGCCACCATCACCTCCGTGGGAATGGAGGACTCCAGGAAAGAGGGAAGCAACGGCCTCCTGGGCCACCGGAGGTGGAAATCAATCATCTCCAGACTTGTTTTCTAGTCCTGTGAAGTGGTCAGATCTCAGAAGGAGAAGAGATAGCCCAGGGCATGGATAATGGACTGATAGACTAGCAAGATCTTATTCAGCAAGGTGCAGAGTTGCTGGCCAGTGGGAAAGTCAGAAGTAAGAGAGGCATTTGCCCCACAATATGGAGTCTTTAGTGTTAATTTATTTATAATTTTGTGACACACAAAATAGCTAAATTGTCAAAATATGTCAATTATTTCCATCTTAAAAAGGTCACCAGGAGGGAAATTTAATTTGAAATCGGTTCTTTTACAAATAACATAATTAATACAGTTATAAATTAAAACTGGAATGCAAGGAGTGTGATGGGAAATAAAGCATTTAATTTTCTTCTTTTCCTTGAAACTATGTGAAGTCTAGGTTAAGACCTGAATCTAGTAGCTGGTGTTTGTGGGTGACAAAATTGCAAATGTGACTCTTAACAGCGTACCTTATCATGGACTTCCAGGACATTCCTACCAGCTTTGCTCCCCAAACACTCACACACCAAATAAACCCGTGGTTAAGCTTTTTGTAAAACTTGCCTAGGCATAAAATATTTTAAAACCAGGGCAAGATAGTGATCAATTTCCCACTCAGCTTGGTGGGAATAATTTGCAATTGAGGAGTTACCCATAAGCTTTAAACATGCAAGCATCAGTCACCCAGGAAAGCAGGTGAGGGTAACCTTCTTTGGCTGAGTTGATTCTTGCTTTCTCCTGATCTTCAAAGAATTTCAATCTTCCTCAGAAGTTCTGGAATAACTCTGCATCTCTCAGCATGAACTGTTCAACTTCTGTACCATAGAGGCAGCTGCTGGTCCTCCAGGTAAGACTACTCACCTCTGAGGCTCCAGAGTGTTTGTTGCTCTGCCTGCCCAGCACTCACTCCCTGTCTTTGGTAACAGAGAGGTCTACTTTCACTCTTCTCTCAGTCCATGTAGTTTAGGGCTGGCTCCAAGTGTGAACATGTTATCTAGGGCTGGACCATCACTTCTGTACACCTCGCCCTCTAGCTGCAGTTCAGAAGTGGGAACATGATCAGTCTAAGTCAGACACAATTCCAGAACTTTATTTTATTGAAAACTCTTGAGAGTGAGACAGACTATTTCTAGCTGGAACTAATGAGGGGAAAGGATATAAGCCCACAACTGCTGGCAGCCCTTCTGGCACCATGAGGTAAGATCACAAGAATGGACTCCAAAATGAGTAAAGCAGAAGTAAGAAATGGAGATAGTGAGAGAAGCCCCTGAATCCACCCAGTGCCTGAAGATAGCTCTCCTTACACTTTTACTTGTTGAACTATTAAACTCCTTTCCTTTTTCCTTGACCCATTTTGAATTTGGCTTTTTATTACTTACATCTGAAAGAATCTTACTGATACAGTTAGAGGACAGGGATAATGGGTGCCTGTAGTTTGCTGGATGAGGTGGTATCTCCTAATGTCCCCATGCCAATGGACTGTGGCTGTTTCCACAGTGGAGAGCAACACCTGGAAGCCTAAACTCCGGCACTTTCAAGATGTTTCATATGTGGATAAGCATATGAGAGAGACATAAGAGCAAAAACAACAACTTGGGACCTGCTGTACTTCTGCTTTAAAGCTTTCTTCCTATGGGGTAAAGGAAGTATCTCAAAATATGCTGAATCATTGAGTGCTAGGTCCTAAATTTTTATTATTTTTTGAAATTTGAACTGCCTAACATAGTTTTGACTTTCAGTTTTTCATATATACATATTAATCACAGAGACCAGTAGTGAAATACCTGCCCTTTACTTCCAGAGTGGGTATGTAATGTATTTTGTTCTTATTTGCAACTCACCATCATCTGCCTTCTGGGTAATGGAAAGATAGTCACTGTTTTATTTGTGGGTTAGACCGTGGAAAAATAGACCTGATTTGGTAAATATTTTAGAATTCAACTACAGCCGAAAACTTAAGTTTTCAAATATGAATGATATCCTGTCCAATAAAAATAGAAATCACCAGAGAGGAGTTAATTAAACATAATAAACAGTTGAGGCGGAACAGGAAACTACTATTTTTCCTGTCTCCAAAGCGTCTATTACAGAGGAAGGAAGGGCTAATCAGCAAAGAGCTACAAACAAGAGAAGAATAGGAGACTCATGGCAACGGCTGCTATGTTTGGCATTGAAGAAAGGCAAAGTCACAAATTTAATCCTCTGTGAAGGTTTTGGTCCACATCTGGGAGGTGTGGAAGGAAATAAAGGAATTGTATTTGTATGGAATAAAACGGCACAGTTATGGTTACAGCATAACACTGTTTGCAGGTAGGTACTACCCAGATAGGTTTTGGTGACATGTGATAGTTTTTGTTTGTTTGTTTCTTTCTTTTGTGTGTGTGTGTGTGTGTGTGTGTGTGTGTGTGATAGAATGGCGAGGCAATAAATTTCTGTTATTTCAAGCCACCCTGTTTGTGACACTTTGTCATAGCAGCCCTGGAAAACTAAGAGAAGGAGTAAAACTTAGAAAAACTCCTTATGCTAAGTTGGCTGATATTAAACCATAGGGTTAAGAGAGAATAAAGGATGCAAACAAAATATTTCCTATAATTTTTTAATTTATCTTTAAGATAACCATTTGTTCTGAGATCTGAGGGCTGAGATGGGAGCAAATTTCTTTAAAAGAGAAGGGGGCAAAAGGAAAATCTGTAAAGGAAAAAGGACAGAATGAGATTTTGCCACTATAATTCAGGATATATTTATTTATTGCTGTGCCGGAAACACAGAAAGAGGCAGGTTAGTGGAGAGGATGTGATAGGAGATAGAACCATTTAAAAAGAACCCCAGTTTTCTATAGCTGGCCAACAAGCAGGTATGTTTATGCACAGGAATGAAGATGAAGGTAAAAACTGAATTATGATGAGAATTTAAGAAGAATATAAGAAGAAATCTGAATATTTAAGCAAATATTCTGGTTTGCAGCAATTTAATAGCCAAGAAAATAGAATTGAGAACAGACCTCCCCTCCACCAAATGGAAATAGTAGGCAAAGCTGAACTAATCAGTACGAGAATCATGTTTCACAGCAGTGACCACAACACACAGAAAGTTTTACAACCTCAAGTTCTTCTCAGCTCCCACCCTCCATCTTCCTGCCATTGTCTGTAAGCCTTTTGCCAAGTCACTTTCTCTTTCTGACTCAATTCCTGCAATCCTAAAAAGAAAAAAAGAATGAGATGAGAATGACAAGGACCTTACAAGGTGGTTGTTGAAGTGATGTGTGACTATGTATGAAAAAGCACTTCATAACCCAAAGCCCTAAACAAATGCTAATCAGGACAGTAAACATCTCAATGTTTATAATTTCTTTCATCCTTCTGAGGTCACATCCACGGGTCGGGACCTTTAGAGTAAACTGAGGTATAAAGTGCTCACTTTAGCGAACCATAAACATTGGCCACTGGGGGATTGGAAACACCAGCACCCTGGAGGCAGCATCGGGGGGATTGGTGAGACTAAGTAAGGCAGTTTCCAGATGAATACCCAGTAAATCATAACATCTGTCCCCCCACACACACCCACATCCTTTTGTAGTTTCCTAGACTGCTCAAGCAAATACCATGAAATGGGTCAATTTAAACAATTGGAATTTGTTAGCTTATGGTTTTGAGGCTAAAATAAAGTTCAAATCAAGGCGACGCTTTCTCCCATGAGACTGTGGTGACAGGCTGGCTGCTGGTGATCCTTGGTCCTCAGCTTGTCACACGGCAAGGCCCATGGAAGCGTCTCCTGGTCTCTCCCTTTTCTTTTGGGTTCTGTTGACATTCAGCTTCTGGCTGCTCCCTCTGTGGCTTTCTATTTCTCTTTTTCTGAATTTCATTCTGCTTATAAAAAGCTCCAGTGATAGGATTAAGACCCATCCTGATTGAGGTGGGCCACACTTTAACTGAAGTCACCTCATCAGAGGGTCCTCTGTAATAATGGGTTCACCCCCATAGGAATGGAATAAGTTTAAGAACATATTCTAATGGGGTACATAGCTCCAAACCACAAAAACCCCCAATGACTCTTGTGTCCAGGTAATATGAGGTGAAAGCAAGCACTGACAGACAATGTGGCAAAACCAAAAAGGATGCTGTGAAAAGATGAGCTACACTGGTAGCTCACCTAATGGTAGGATAAGGGAGAACTGCTGTCATCCCCACAGTAGAGACCTAAACTCATGAGTCACCTTGATTCTTACATGCAACCAGCAACAAGATGTTTCTTGGAGGAGATTTTAAGAGCACAGGAGGTAAGTTCCCGCAGTCAATTAATGATCATGTGGCTTTTGACCTCCAGACTGGTTATCTGATTCTCGGTAGCAGAGACCTACCTGAGTACCAGGCTGCTGTTTCTCCCCAGGGTTGCCTCCAACACAGCTCCCAGGATCCCTGTCCATTTAAACATCTGGCCCAGGGCAAGCAGTCTCATTTTCTTCTTCAAGTCAGTATTGGGCAGGGGCATAGGAAATAAAAGGGAAAAGACATTTAGAAATCTAAAATAAACATCCTAGCATTCATGTCTACAACAGAAAGTTGTGATTTGCAGTGATTTTCCTTGCATTTCTGGATAACAGAAACGTTTGTTACAATTTTGTAAAGACTCTGGAAGCTCAAATGTTGGGTACCCTTCCCTGGATGGCCTCACAGTTAAAATGGAAATGAAAATAAGCAAAGAATATTCCGAGTGCAATGTTAAGGACCTTGGGCCAGAAATACTTCCCTAAAACCAACTCAGTAGCAACATACAAGGCAAGTTCTCATAATGAAAAGCTCAAAGCTAAACATATAAACAAAATGAAACAAAGTAACAGTAGACAAGGAAATTAGTAAGAAAACATCCCAGACTTTATTTTTTGAAAGCAGCTTGCTAGAAAGGCTTCTGCCAGCAACAGACACCTGTTGCTACTACTGGAGCAGGGGAGATAACTGTGCATGGCAGTGCTTTTCCTCATGACCAATAGGAGAGGAGAGCATGGGTGTGGGGGTCATGCAGATAGCCGCTGAAGCATTTTCTACTAGAGACACCCAGGCATGACATGCCAGGAATCCAGATGTGCTGCAATTGTCAAGTGTTTGATTATCTCCAAGGGAAGTGTACACTGAAGCAAAATTTCAAGCATATTAAAACTTTTTTTTTAATTGCATACTTTGGTTCAATAACTTCACTTAGGAAATTTTTTCTAATAAAATAATCAGTCCAGTCCAGGAAGTTTGTTTGTTTTTATAACATTGCAGCAAAGGAAAAAAATAGCAATAGTTTAAATGTTGAATTGATGAAATAAATTATGACATTCCTATTAAAATGGAATACTATTGAGGCATTACATTGAAGCTGGAAATATTTATTGATGAGGAAAGACACATATAGGTTGGCAATATGCATCAAAGCTTCATTGCACCACCCCAAACAGAAACTCCATACCAATTAAACATTAACTCCCCATTCTTCTAGCCTACCTGGCTACTGCTAACCTGTATTTTATTTTCTGACTTGCATATTCTGTTTTCTCCCTAGGAGTTTATTTCAAGAGAATAATCAGAGAAGCCCAGAATATTCAGTGCAGCAATGATTACTACAGCAAACATAAAAATGGAAGTCTATCAACTGAGTTCAGTTAAATGAATTATGATATGACTTTACCATGACATATTATGCAGGCATTAAAATTATGCTGTAAATTGATCTTTGTTGCATAGAAATCTAGCCATAGTATTAAGTGAAAAAAGCATTTAAAATAGCACTGTATGATTCCATCTTAGTAAACATTTTTCAAATCTATAGAAAAATAAACCCACATACCTTAATGTGTGATAGTAATTAGCTGAGAACAGCAGGATTTTTTTACAAGCTTTTTTCTTCTTTTATGTTGGTTTTTTAATGGGATATATTTTTTGCTTCATTTCTTTATCTTATTTTTAATTTTCTTATTTTTAAATTAGAGCACGTGTAGGCTTAGAGAAAAATTGTGTGTAAAGATCAGGGTTCCTATATATCCCTTTCTCACACATAGTTTTCCCTATTATTAATATGTTCCATTAAGATGATAACTTTGTTACAATTCATGAAATATTATTATTATAATTATGCTATTAACTTTAGCCTGCTGTTTACATTAGGATTCACTCTGTGTTCTATGGTTTGTGTGTGTGTGATAATTTATATTCAACCTAAAATGTCCCTTTTTATGCCTTTTCAAATATTCAATTCACTGGTGTTAGTTACATTTACAAAGCTGTGCATTCATCACCAGCATACATTTACAAAGCATCAGCATCACCCCAAACAGAATTCCATACCAATTAAACATTACTCCCCATTCTTCTAACCTATCTGCCCCCCCGGTAACCTGTATTCTATTATCTGACTATGAATTTGCATATTCTGCTAATTTTACATAAGTGGGATCTTACAGTATTTGTCCTTCTGTGTTTGACTTATTTCACTTAACTTGATATCTTTAAGGTTCACCCGTGTTGCAGCATGCATCAGAACTTCATTCCTTCTTATGGCTGAATAATATTCCATTGTATGTAAATGCCACATTTTGATTATCCATTCATCTGTTCATGGGCACTTGGATTGCTCCCATCTTTTGGTAATTGTGAATAATGCAACCATGAATATAAGAGTGAAAATATCTGTTTGAGCCCCTGCTTGCAGTTCTTTGGAGTATATATCTAGACGTGAGATTGCCAGATCATATGGTAATTCTATACTTAGTTTCTGAAGAACTGCCAAACTGTTTTCAACAGTGGCTGCACCATTTTACATTCCCTCCAACAATGTATGTGTTGTTTCTATTTCCCCATATTCTCTCCAAAACTTATTTTCTTATTTTTTTATTTATTTTTTATTTTTTATTTTTTTATTAACAGAAAGAAAAGAAAAGAAAAAAAAAGAAATTAACACAACATTTAGAAATCATACCGTTCTACATATGCACTCAGTAATTCTTAACATCATCACATAGATGCACGATCATTGTTTCTTAGTACATTTGCATCGGTTTAGAGGAACTAGCAACACAACAGAAAAAGATATAAAATGTTAATATAAAGAAAAGAAATTGTTTCTTATTTTTAATAGTAGCCATTCTAGTGGTGTGAAATGGTATTTTATTGTGGTTTTGATGGTTATTTCCCTAATAGCTAATGATGTTGAGCTTCTGTCCATGTACTTTTAAGCCATTTGCATTTTCTCTTTGGAGAAATGTCTATTCAAGTCTTTTGCCCATCTTTAATTGGATTGTTTATCTCTTTATTGCTGAGTTGTAGGGTTTCTTTAAATATTTGAGATATTAAATCCTTATTGGATATGTGGTTTCAAAATATGTCCAACCATTGAAGAAGCTGTCTTTTCATTTTCATGATAAAGTTCTTTGAGGTAGAAAAAATTTTAATCTTGATGAGGTCTCATTTATCTATTTTTCTTTTGTTGCTTGTGCTTTGAATGTAAAGTCTAAGAAACCGTTGCCTAGCACAAGATCTCTGATGATGATTTCCTATATTTTCTTCTAGGAGCTTTATAGTTTTAGTTCTTATATTTTGGTTGTTGATACATTTTGAGTTAATATTTCTATATTAGGGGTCCTCCTTCATTCTTTTGCACGTGGATATCCAATTTTCCCAGCGTCAGTTACTGAAGAGACCCAATTGAATGGACTTGACAGTCTTATCAAAACTGAACTGGTAGGCGGGCAATGGTAGGTCAGTGGCAGAGTTCTCTCGGCCATTCTGAAGACCCAGGTCCAATTCCCAGTGCCTGCCCATGTAATTAAAAAAAAACAAAACTCAATTGGCCATAGATGTTAGGGTCTATTTATGAACTCTCAGTTCAATTGCATTAATTTATGTATCTATCTTTGTGCTTCTACCATGCTGTTTTGATCACTGTAGCTTTAAGTTTTAAAGCGAGGAAGTTGAGTTCTCCAACTTCATTCTTCCTTTTCAAGATGGTTTTGTCTATGTGGGGTCCCTTAACCCTTCCAAATAAAGTTGATGATTGGCTTTTCCATTTCTGCAAAGTAGGTTGTTGCAATTTTTATTAGAATTGTGTTGAATATGTAAATCAATTTGGGTAGAATTGACATCTTAATACTATTTAGTCTTCCAATCCATGACTATGAATGTCCTTCCATTTATTTACATCTTATTAAATTTCTTTTTGCAATGTTTTACAATTTTCCATGTATATAGTTTTTCAAGACGTTAAACATCCTTGTTTAAATCTATTCCTAGATATTTAATTCTTTTAGTTGCTATTGTAAGTGAAAATTGTTCTTGATATACTCCTCAAATTGCTCATTACTAGTATATAGAAACATTACTGATTTTTTTCATGTTAATCAGGTAGCCTGCCACATTCAATACCCTGAATTGTTTTATTAGCTCTGTAGTTTTGTTGTCGATTTTTTTTAGGACTTACTGCATAGAGAATCACGCCATCTGCAAATAGTAAAAAGGTTTTACTTTTTCCTTTCCAATGTGGGTGCCTTTTATTTCTTTTTCTTGCCTAATTGTTTTTCTAGTAAAATGTTGAATAATAGTGTTGACAGTGGGCATCCTTGACTTGTTCCTGATCTTAGAGGAAAAGCTTCCAGTCTATCACCATGAGAATGATGTTAACAATGGGTTTTACAAAGATGCCCGTTATCATGTTGCAGACATTTCCCTCTACTCCTGTTTTACAAGCATTTTTTATTAAGAAAGGATGTTGAAATTTGTCAAATGCCTTTTCTGCATCAATTGTGTTTTTTTCCCTTCATTTTGTGAATGTGGTGTATTATATTAATTGATGTTCTCATATTGAACCACCCTTGCAAACATGTGATAAATCCCATTTGACATGTTCAATTTTTTTAATTTGCTGTTGGATTCCATTTTCAAGTATTTTGTTGAGGATTTCTGTATCTGTATTCACAAGAGTAAATGGTCTGTAATTTTCTTTTCTTGTAGTATATTTATCTGGCTTTGGCATGAAAGTTATGTTGGCCTCATAGAACATGTTAGAGAATATTCTTTTCACTTCAATATTTTGGGAAGAGTTTGGGCATGATTAGTTTTAATTCTTCTTGGTATGTTTGGTAGAATTCACCTGTGAAGCCATCTGATCACCGGATTTTTTGGTTGGGAGGGTTTTGATGATAAGTTCAACCTCATTACTTGTAATTGGTCTGTTGAGATCTTTTATTTCTTCTAGAGTCTGAGTGTTTCATGTGTTTCTAGGGATTTGTCCATTTCATCTAGCTTTTCTAATTTTTTGGCATATTGTTGTTTATAGTATCTGCTTATCATCTATTTTATTTCTGTGGGATCAGGAATAATGTCTCCCCTCCCAAGTTTGATCTTGTGTCTTCTCTTGTTTTTCTTTCTACCTAAAGATTTTTCAATTTAATTGATCTTTTCAAAGAATCATCTTTTGGTTTTGGTAGTGTTTTCTCTATTACATTTTATTCTCTACTTCATTTATTTATGCCCTAGTCTTTGTTATTTCTTCCTTTCTGCTCATTTTTTTGGTTTAGTTTGCTGTTCTTCTTCTAGCTCCTCCAGGTGTGCAGGTAGGTCTTTGATTGTAGCTCTTCTTTTTTTTCAGATTTTTGCCATTGAATTTTTTTAATTGAGAAATCTTCACACACATTGAGTTTTCTTTAATTGAGAAATCTTCACACACATACAGTCCACCCATAGTATGCAATCAGTGGCTCACAGTATCATCCCATCCCATAGTTGTGTATTCATCACCACCATCATTTTTTGAATATGTGCATCACTCCAGACAAAGAAAGAGAAAAAGGAAAAAATTCATATATCCTATAACTCTTGCCCTTTCCTCTCATTGACCCTAGTATTTCAGTCTATCCAATTTTTTTACCCTTTACTCCCCCCATTATTTATTAATTTTTACCCTTATTTTTTTACTCATCTGTCCATACCCTGGATAAAAGGAGCATCAGACACAAGCTTTTCACAATGACACAGTCACAACTGTAAAAGCTATATATTTATACAATTGACTTCAAGAATCAAGGCTACTGGAACACAGTTCAATAGTTTCAGATATTTCCCTCTAGCAACTCCAATATACCATAAACTAAGAAGTAATATCTATATAATACATAAGAATAACATTCAGAATAATATCTTGACTCTGTTTGAAACCCCTCAGACACTGAAATTTTATTTTGTCTCATTTTTTCTTCCCCTTTTGGTCAAGAAGGCTTTCTCAACCCCATGATGCCAGGTCCTGGCTCATCCTGGGAGTCGTGTCCCACATTACCAGGGAAATTAATACACCTGGGAGTTATGTTCCACATGGAGGGGAGGGCAGTGAATTCACCTGCTGTGTTGGTCCACATCTGAGCAACTAAAAGAGGATCTGGGAGTGATACTTAGGCATAATTATAGGTAGGCTTAGATTCTCCTTTGCAGGAATAAGTTTCATAGGGTTAAACTGCCAGTTCAAGGACTCATCCTATTGAATTGGTTGTCCCCTGTGCTTGCAGGAATATCAGAAATTCCCTAGATGGGAAAGTTGAATATTTCTTCCTTTCTCCCCAGTCCCCCAAGGGAGACTTTGCAAATATTTCCTTATTCACTGTCCAAATTACTCTGGGATATATAGGGGCATCACACTAAGCAGTAAAAATCAACAAGATCTCATGCCCTATTCAAGAATCCACGCAATTATGGTGTTCAAATAAACTGACCATATAAGCTAAATTAGATAATGAACCCAAAATATACATTTTGCACCAAATAAGCATCTCTCCCTTTGGTCTCACACAGAACTTGAAGTTTTAAAATATGGACAATATCATCCTTTACCCTGTATTCTGACTTACGTTCGTCCTATCCAGCTCAGCTTCATTCTTATCTCTAGTTGAAGTCTGATCACTTTTGCAACATTTTACCTTTTTTTTCTTTTCTTTTTTTTTTGCATGGGCAGGCACTGGGAATTGAACCCAGGTCTCCAAAATGGCAGGTGAGAATTCTGCCACTGAGCCACTATAGCACTGCACCCCCCCCTCCTTTTTATTTTTTGCTTTTGCAACTTTTTGAACAGTTGCTGTATGGGGTAATGCTGACTTTCATACCTTCAGTGCTTTAACTCGGAGTCTCAAGTGCCATATAAGTAACTAAAATTTAAGGGAATGACCAGGATATACACAAATAACTCAGTATCTTAGAATTTAGAAGTAACAGTTACAACTCATGAATATATATGACTGCTGTAAGAGCTTACAATCTTGGACCCTTTACAATAGGTCCCAACATGATAACCCATGCTCTCAACTTCAATTCTCAGAGTTTGCATACTATAATATTAGTCCATATGAGTGAGGCATGAAAATATTTGTCTTTTTGTTTCCGCTGTTTCATTCAACATACTGTTCTTAGGTTCATTCACCTAGTTGCATGCCTCACAACTTCATTCCTTCTTGCAGTCACTTAGTAGTCCATTGTGTATATGTACTGCAGTTCCCCCTTCCATCCCTCACTTGTTGTACCGTTAGGCCATCTCTATCCATTGTGAATCAGGAACACTACTGCCATAAACACCAATGTGCAAATGTCCATTCATGTCCCCACTGTCAATTCCTCCAGGTATACACCTATCAGTGAGGTTGCAGGATCATATGGCAACCCCACCCCTATCCTCCTGTGGAACCACCAGCTGCCCTCTGGAGGGGCTGCACCTCTTAGCTTCCCTACCAACAGTGAATAGGTACATCTCTTTCTCCACATTTTCTCTAGCACTTATTTCTCTCTGTTCATTTTTTAAAACTTTTTAATTATATAATATAACATATATACAGAGAAAAGAAAGAAAAAAGCAGTAGTTTTCAAAGCACTCTTCAACAAGTAGTTACAAAACAGATCCCAGAGTTTGTCATAGCCAACCATACCATCCTCTCAGATTTTTCCTTCTAGATGCTCCAGAATATAGGCAACTAGAAGGCATAAGTATTTTTTTTTTATCATCACAATGTCCTATTTTTTTTTGTAAAAAGTAACATATATGCAAACAAGCAAAAAATTTCAAAGCACAGCATCACAATTAGTCGTAAAATATATTTCAGAGTTGGTATGGGTTACAGTTCCACAATTTTAGGTTTTTACATCTACGTGCTCTAAGATACTAGAGACTAAAAGAAATATTAATATAATGATTCAGCACTCATACTCATTTGTTAAACCGTACCTTCTCTGTATAGCTCCACCATCAACTTTGATCTTTCTCCCACTCTTTAGGGGTATTTGGGCTATGTCTATTCTAACTTTTTCATGTTGGAAGGGATTCTTGATGACATGGAGTAAGGAGATGGAATTAGCTAATGTTCTGGATAGGCTGGCCCCTCTAGGTTTCAGGTTTTATCATGCCCAGGTACCTGTCTGGATGTTGTAGGCTTCTGGAAAGTTTCCCTAATGCATGGAACCTTTGTAGACTCTTCTATATTGCTCTAGATGTTATTATGGTTTTGGTTTAAGTTTGGCAAGTTATGATAGGTAGCAATGTCTAACTGAAGCTTGCATATGAGTGACCTCCAGAGTAGCCTCTCAACTCTATTTGAAGTCTCTTAGCCACTGATACCTTATTGTTGACCTTCTTTTCCCCCTTTCAGTCAGGACGGTGCCAGGAGCAGACTCATCCCTGGGAGTCATCTCCCACACTGCCAGGGAGACATTTCAAAATAGCACATCAGGTTATACATATATAAAGGTGCCTTTCAAAATTTAGAAATAATAATTACTACTCTGGACTAAATGTGACTGCTGTAAGAGTTAACAGTCTAGGCCCCTGTTTTCTTATTAGCATTTGGAGACCATACAATGATTGTTCTTTTGTTTCTGGCTTATTTTGCCACACCAAATGTCCCACAGGTTCATTCACAATGTTGCATGGCCCAAATCTTTGTTCCTTTTGTAGCAGCACAGTATCTGATTATTATGTATGCACCATTGTTCACCAATCTATTTCTGAGTCAATACATCTTTCACCCACCTGCGTTCATTAGGCATCATATATAATGTCTAAAGTCAACAGTTCATCAACACTCAATCTTAGATAATTTCATTGTTCCTAAGAGAATGATGACCGATAAAACACACCCTCACTAAATAGGAAATCTAAACCTCCCCTTAACTCTTGTCCCTCCCCCCTCCATTATTTACCTCTATTGTCGCTGTGGTACTGCTGATATTTTCATGTTAAACACAGCCTACAGCATGTAATAGCAGTTTTCTCCTACATCCTAAACTTTGTACAGGAATCATGCTTTTGTAGTAGTTCATGAAAGAACTTATTCATATTGGTTGTGTTAATCAGTGGGATGCATAGGTCTATGCAACCCCTTTCAATCATGTTAACCTTCAATATGGTAATATTACATTAGACCCACTAGTGAACTACCTTTATTTCTATCTATTCCCTTATAGTTGAGTTCAACTTCATTAGCTAACTATTCACCAGTCTCTAGCTTCTGTGTATCTCTAAGTCCCCTATTACATTATAAGCTATTGTATTATAAGCTTAGAATTTTACCTTTACCATGGTCATAAAAGTGGAGTCACACAGTATCTATCCTTTTGTCTGGCTTATTTCACTCAGCACTATGTCCTCAATCCACCTTGACATGTGCAGCAGGATGTTATTTTGTCTTACTACTGCGTAATTTTCCATCGTATGTATATACCACATTTTGTTAATCAACTTGTCTGTTGATGGGCACTTGGATTCTTTCCATCTTTTTGCAATTGTGAATAATGCTGCTATGAACATTGGTGTGCAAAATGTGTTTGTGTCACTGCTTTCAGCTCTTCTGAGTAGTGCTATTGCTGGGTCATAGGGCAACTCAATATTTAGTTTCCTAAGGAACCACCAATCTGTCTTCCATAGCATCTGTATTATTATACATTCAGCAGTGCATTAATGTCCCAGTTTCTTCACATCCTCTCCAATATTTGTAGTTCCCTATTTGTTTAATAGCAGCTATTCTTATAGGTGTTAGGTGGTATCTCATTGTAGTCTTGATCTGCATTTCCCTTGTAGCTACTGAAAATAAGCATCTCTTTATGTGCTTTTGAGCCATTTGTATTTGCTCTTCCAAAAAATGCCTATTCATATCACAGCCCATTTTATAATTGGATTGTTTGTTTTTTTGTTGTTGAGTTGTGCTATTTCTTTATGTACACAGGATATCAAAGTTTTGTCCAATATGAGATTTCCAAATATTTTCTCCCATTGAGTTGGCTGCCTCTTCACCTTTTTGACAAAGTCTTTTGAGGTGCAGAAGCATTTGTTTTTGAGGAGCTCCCATTTATCTATTTTTTCTTTTGTTGCTTGTGCTTTGGGTGTAAAGTTTAGGAAGCTACCTCCCGTTAGTTGGTCTTGAAAATGTTTCCTTACATTTTCTTCTAGAAGCTTTATGGTGTTAGTTCTTATATCTAGGTGTTTGATCCACTTTGAGTTAATTTCTGTATAGGGTGTAAGATAAGGGTCCTCTTTCATTCTTTTAGGTATTGATATCCAGTTCTCGAATGTCCATTTATTGAAAAAACTGTTTTGCCCATTTCAGTGGATTTGGGGCCTTGTCAAAAATCAGTTGACTATAGATTTGGTGGTCTGTTTCTGTACTCTAGACTCAATTCCACTGGTCAATACTTCTGTCTTTGTGCCAGTACCTTGTTATTTTGACCCCTGTGCCTATATAATAAGTTTTTAAGTCAGAGAGTGTTAATCCTCCTACTTCGTTCTTTTTTAGGACACTTTTAGCTATTCAGGGTCTCTTTCCCTCCCAGATGAATTTGGTAACTAGCTTTTCCAAGACTTCAAAGTAGGTTGTTGGAATTTTGATTAGTACTGCATTTAATCTGCAGATCAATTTGGGTAGAATTGACATCTTAACTATATTTAGCCTTCCTATCCATGAGCAGGGAATATCTTTCCACCTATTTAGATCTTCTTTGGTTTCTTTTAGCAATGTTATGTAGTTTTCTGTGTACGAGTCCTTTATGCCCCTAGTTAAGCTCATCCCTAGGTACTTGATTCTTTTAGCTGTTATTTTGAATGGATTTTTTTCTTAACTGACTCCTCAGTTAGGTCATTGCTTGTGTATAGAAATGTTACTGACTTTTTCACATTAATTGTGTATCCTGCCACCTTACTGAATTTGTTTATTGGCTCAAGTAAGTTTGTTGTAAATTTCCCAACTATAGTGTCATGTCATCTAGAAATAATGAAAGTCTTACTTCTTCCTTTCCAAGTTGGATGTCTGTTATTTTTTTTTTTTCTGCTTGATTGCTCTAGCTAGAACTTCTAGTATAATGTTGAATAATAGTGGTGACAGTGGGCATCCTTGTCTCATTCCAGATATTAGGGGGAAAGCTTTGTTTATCACTACTGAGTATGATGCTGACTATCAGTTTTTCATTTATGCCCTTTATCATTTTGAGGAAGTTACCATTGGCTCCATTTTTCTGGAGTGTTTTTATCAGAAAAGGATGTTGAATTTTGTTGAATGCTTTTTCAGCATCAATTGATGATCATGTGATTTTTTTCCCTTTTGATTTGTTAATGTGTTGTATTGCATTAATTGATTTTCTTGTGTTGAACCATCCTTGAGTGGGTGTAGCCTAGGTATGAAGGTGAGAACCCACAGTCTTTATACACTGGTGGCCACCTGCAGGATGTAGGGTGGAGGAGGTGGTCTTCAGGAGGGGGTGAGTTAAGATTGCACTTGTGCAAGGGAGGTGGGTTGGGCTGGGACAGGCTTGTGCATGCTTGGGGTGGGGGTTGTGGGCTGGGTGTGTGTGGAGTGGTGTTGCTTGGAGCATGGGGAGTGGGTGGAGTTGATGGCATTCAGGTGTGTGGGGTTTGGGGTGAGTTGCAGGTCATGGAACTTCACTGGTGAGGGCAGCACATTCAATGAACTTGGCTTGGATTATTTCCTAGTCCAGGTCTCCTGGTCTGTGCCCTCCTGAGGACTTCCCTTTGGAAAGAGGTGCATTAGGCTGTTTGCACCAGCTGGACAGTCTCTGGGTCTCTGAATCTCATTTCCTTAGCTTTTGCAACAAGGGCAAAATCTTCTACACCTATGTGGTATAGAAGACCCTCCAAGATCATTTGCATCTGGAATTGCCATCTCAGTTGCCTTCCTGTCCCTTCTCTAGCTGTTCCTTTGAACAGGTGTGAACTTGACCTATCCTGTTCTGCCATCTTCTCTCTGTTCACTTTTAAACAGTTTTTTTCATACATCATACAATCCAACCTAAGTGAATAGTCATGCCTTCACCACCATAATCTATATGGAGACATTTCCTTTTCTCTGAAAAGAATCCATATCCTACCCTCATATACCCTGCTCATTGACATTCAATTGGACATTCAGTGGAAGTATATTACAGTGCTACTATTAACTATAGACCTTAGTTTGCATGTGTGTATATTTTCCTGTATGCCATCTGTTTTAGCTTGTAAGCTGCCAGGATGCAATATACCAAAATTGCAATGGCTTTTATAAAGGGAATTTAATAAGTTACAAGTTTACAGTCCTAAGCCTATAAAAACATCCAAACCTAGGCATCCAAGGAAAGATACCTTAACTCAAGGAAGGCTTACAGGTCAGGAACACCTCGGTCAGCTGGATAGCCATGTGGCTGGTATTTTCTGGTCCCTTGCTCCTGGGCTCTGTTGCTTTCAGCTTTTGTTCCTGGGGGGGTTCCTCACTTTGCTTCTCCAGGGCTGGCTTTCATCTCTTGGCTTCCCTTGGCTCTCACAAGGTTCCCACCTGCTTAACATCTCATGATGAAATCTCATTGGCTCCAAGCATCTCCAGACATCCATGTCTCTGTTCTCCAAGTATTGGCATCTGTATCACCTCTGGGCTTTGACATTTGTCATCTCTGATTTGAAGTCTCTCTCCAAAATGTTTCCTCTTTTAAAGGATTCCCACAAACTAATCAAGACCCATGTGGAATGGATGGAGTCACATCTCCTTCTAGTCAAAAGGTCACACCCACAATTGGGCATCCTAAATCTCTGTGGAGAAAATCTAATAAAAAACTTCCACCTACAGTATTGAATCATGATTAAAAGAAACAGCTGCTCTCAGAAGACTGTGTCAGGATTAAAATATGGCTTTTATGGAGTACATAATAGATTCAAACTAACACACAATGCAATGTTGACATTCTGTTCTTCCTCATGCAAAAACATTTTTTATTTGTACATTAAATCACCATTGTTGTACACTCTATGCATTCCTAAGTTATACCATCTCAGTCTTTATCCTCTATCTTTTCTTCTGGTGTCTACATGCCCCCAGTCTTTCTCCCTCCACCAAACTCACATTCATCTTCATTCAGTGTATTTATATTGCTGTACTACAATCACATAGTATTGTAATACCCATTTCTGAATTTTAATAATCAGTTCTGTTGCATATGCTGCATTCCTTTAGCACCAAATGCCCAATCTCTACCATCTTTCTATCTCTTGATAACCTACGTTCTTAACTTTAAGTCTCAAAGTTCACTCATTAAAGTTAGCTCATATTAGCAAGACCATACAGTATTTTTCCTTTTTTTTCTGGCTAATTTCACTCAGCATGATATCCTCAAAGTTCATCCATATTGTTGCTTTATGATTTTACTTTGTCTTCCAGCTGGGCAATAGTCCATTGTGTATACATACATACATACATACATACATACATACATACATACATACATACATACATACATATATATTACAGCTTGCTTAGCCACTCATCTGTTGATGGATGTTTCCATCTTTTGGCGAATGTAAATATCACTGCTATAAACATCGGTGTGCAAATATCCGTTTGTGTCCTTCACCTCAGTACTCTGAATATATGTGTGTGTGTATATATATATATATATATATATAATATATTAATGGGATTGCTGGATTATATGACAATTCTATACCTAGCTTCCTGAGGAACCGCTGAACTGTCTTCCAGAGCACTTGTACCATTTTACATTCCCACCAACAGTAGATAAGTGTGCCTCTTTCTCCATATCCTCTCCAGCACTTGTGGTTTTCTGTTTTTTTTAATAGTATCCATTCTGGTGAATATGAAATGATAACTTCTTGTGGTTTTGATTTGCACTTTCCTAATAGCCAGTGAAGTTCAGTATTTTTTTCATGTGCCTTTTAGCCATTTGTACTTCCTCTTCTGAGAAGTGTCTGTTCCTGTCTTTTGCCCATTTTTTTTTAGTTGGGTTGATTGTCTTTTTACTGTTAAGTTGTAGAATCTCTTTGTATTATCTGGATATTAAACTGTTATCTGAGTAGTGGTTTCCAAACATTGTCTTCCATTTTGTAGGCTGCCTCTCTTTTAAAAAAATATTTCTATTGTGCACAACAAATAACATATAAACATTCTATACATGGTGTACAGTCAGTGGCTCACAATATCATCACTTAGTTGTGTATTCATCATCATGATCAATTTTTTTGAACATTTGCATCTCTCCAGCAAAAGAAAGTAAAAAAAGAAAAGAAAAAACTCATACATGCCATATCCCTTACTCCTCCCTCTCATTGACCACTAGTATTTCAATCTACTCAGTTTATTTTAACCTTAAATAATGGCTTGCAATATCATCACATAGTTGTGCATTCATCACCATGATCATGTTTTAGAACATTTGCATCACTCCAGAAATACATTTTAAAAATCCTCATATATCCCATAACCCTTACGTCTCCCTCTCATTGACCACTAGTATTTTCATCTATCCAAATTATTTTACCCCTTATCCCCCCTATTACTTATTAATTTTTTTTTGACTCCTCTATCCATACCCTGGACAAAAGGAGCATTAGATACAAGGTTTACAGAAGCAGGCAGTCAAATTGTTAAAGTTTTATCTTTAAACAATCATCTTCAAGAACCAAGGCTATTGGAACACAGCTCAACAGTTTCAGGCACTTTCCTCCAGCCACTCCAATACAGTAAAAACTAAAAAGGATTATCTATATAATGCATAAGAATAATCTCCAGGATAACCTCTCAACTCTGTTTGAAATCTCTCAGTCATTGAAACTTTATTTTTTCTCATTTATTTCTTCCTCCTTTGAGTCAAGAAGGCTTTCTCAATCCCTTGATGCTGGGTCCTAGTTTATCCCAGGAATTCTGTCCCACATTGCCAGGGATGTTTATACCCCTGGGAGCCATGTCCTACATAGAGGGGATGGCAGTGAGTTCATCTGCTGAGTTGTTTAGAGAGAGATGCCACATCTGAGCAACAAAAGAGGTTATCTGGGGTTGACTCTCAGGCACAATTTTAAGTAGGCTTAACCTATCCTTTGCAGGAATAATTTTCATAGGCATGAACCTCAAAATCAAGGACTCAGCATATTGATTTGGTTGTCCCCACTCCTTGTGAGAATATCAGAAATTCCTCAAATGGGGAAGTTGAATATTTCCTCCTTTCCACCCAACTCCAAGGGGACTTTGCAAGTATTCCTTTATTCACTGCCCAAATTACTCTGTGATATTGAAGACATCACACTAACCTGGGAAAACCAACAAAATTTCATACACTATTCAAGATTTTATGTGTTTATGGTGTTGAAATAAACTGACCATACAAGTTATATTAGGTAATGCACTACCCAAAATATAAATTTTGTGCCAAATAAACATCTCTCCCTTTGATCTCATACAGAAGTTGAAGTTTTAAAATATGAACAATAACCTCCTTTACCCTGCATTCTGATTTACCTTAGCCCTATCTGGATCAGCTTCCTTCATATCTCTAGTTGAAGTCTAATTCTATTTTCAACTTTTTAAATAGTTCCTGTATGGGTGCTACTGACTTTCATAGCTTCAACTCTAGCTCTGAGTCTCACGTGTTAAATAAAGACCTGAAGTTTCTGGGAACAACCAGGTTATAAACAAATAGCTCAGTATCTCAGAACATAGAAATAACAGTTACAGTTCCTGAATATATGTGACTGCTGTAAGAGCTTACAATCTAGGAAATTTACAATAGGCCCCAACATGATAACCCATGCTCTCAACTTCAGTTCATCCCGTTGTTTTTGTTGTTGTTGTTTGTTTGTTTTTTTGCAGGCACTTGAAATTGAACCCAGGTCTCCAGCATGGCATGCAAGAATTCTGCCACTGAGCTACCATCATATTGTCCCAGTTCACCAAGGTTTTACTTTATAGTTAGCCTATATAATTGAGGTATGATAACATTTTTCTTTTTGCTCAGGACATTTCACTCAACATACAGTCCTTAAGATTCATACCCCTAGTTGGATGTCTCACAACTACATTCCTTATTGCAGCTGCTCAGTAGTCCGTTGTATGTATTTCCCCTTCCATTCCTATGTGGATGTACTATTAGGCCACCTCCATCCATTGTGAATTGAGAACACTGCCACCATTAATACCAATGTGCAAATCTCCATTCATGTCCCCATGCTGAGTTCCTCCAGGTATATACTGAGTAACAGGGTTTCAGGATCACATGGTAACCCCAGCCCTACCCTCCTGTGGAACCACCACAGTGCCCTCCAAGGGACTGAACCTCTCAGTTTCCCTACTGACAGGAAATAGGTGCATTTCTTTCTCTGCATTTTCTCTAGCACTTGTTTCTCTGTGTTCCTTTTTTAAACAGTTTTATTCACACATCAAATAATCCAACCTAAGTATATAGACATACCTTCACCACTATAATCTATATAAAGACATTTCCTTTTCTTCCACAAAGAATCCATACCCCTCCCCCATACCCCCACCTGTTGACAGTTTTTGTATAATGCTTCTTTGCATTCAGCAGAAGCATATTACAATGTTACTATTGAATATAGACTGTAGCTTGCACTGATTGCACTTTTTCCTGCATTTCATCCATTTTCAACACCTTACAATGTTGACACTCATTTGTCCAGAGTGGTTGTACCATTTTACATTCCCTCCAACAGTGGATAAGTGTGCCTCTTTCTCCACAGCCTCTCCAGCACTTACGATTTTCTGTTTTTTTGATAATGGCCATTTTAGAGGGTGTCAGATGATATCTCATTTTGGTTTTGATTTGCCTTTCCCTAATAGCCAGTGAAGTTAAGCATCTTTTCATGTGCCTTTCATCCATTTGTATTTCTTCTTCCGAGAAGTGTCTGTTCATGTCTTTTGCCCATTTTAAAATTGGGTTGTTTGTCTTTTTGTTGACTTGTAAAACCTCTCTATATGTTCTGGATACTAAACCCTTATCTGGTATGTAGTTTCCAAATATTGTTTTTTATTGTGTAGGCTGCCTTTTTACTTTCTTCACAAAGTTCTTTGACGCACAAAAGTGTTTAATTTTGAGGACTTCCCATTTATCTATTTCTTTTTTCAACACTCATGCTTTGGGCGTAAGGTCTAGGAAACCGCCCCTATTACAAGATTTATAAGATATTTCCCTACATTTTCTCTAAAAGTTTTATGGTCTTAGCTCTAATGTTTAGGTCTGTAATCCATTTTTAGTTAATTTTTGTAAAGAGTATGAGATATAGATCTCTTTCATTCTTGTGCATATGCATATCCAATTCTCCAAACACCATTTATTGAAGAGGCTGCTCTGTCCCAGGTGGATTGCTTAACAACCTTATCAAAAATCAGTTCATCCATAGATGAGAGGGTCTAATTCTGAAAACTCAATTTGATTCCATTGGCCAGTATATCTAACTTTATGCCAGTACTATGGTCTTTTGACCACTGTAGCTTCGTAGTATGCTTTAAAGTCAGGTAATGTGAGACCTCTCACTTCATTTTTTTCCTCAAGATATTTTTAGCTATACGGGGCTGTCCAGCCTTACAAATAAGTTTAGTTATTGGTTTTTCTATTTCTGCAAAGTAAATTGTTTGGATTTTAATTGGCATTGTATTGAACCTAAAAATCATTTTGGGTGGAATTAACCTTTTAATTTTATTTAGCCTACAAATCCATGAACATGGTATGCCCTTCCATTTATTTAAATCTTCCATGATTTCTTTTAGCAATTTCTTGAAGTTTTCTGTGTATAGGTCTTTTGTATCCTTAGGTGAGTTTATTCCTAAATATTTGATTCTTTTGCTTTCTATTATAAATTATTTTTTTCTTGATTTCCTCCTTAAATTGTTCATTGCTACTGTATAGATACATTACTGATTTTGGGGTATTAATCTTGTACCCTGCCTCTTGGCTGTACTCATTTATTGTCTCTAGTAGCTTTGCTATAGATTTTTCAAGATCTTAGACATACAGTATCATGTCATCTGCAAACAGGGAATTTTACTTCTTTCTTTCCAATTTGGATGCCTTGTTCTGTTTTTCCTGTCTAAATGCTCTGGCTAAAATTTCCATCACAATGTCGAATAACAATGGAAACCGTGGGAATCTTTGTCTTGCTTCTTATCTTGCAGGGAAAACTTTTAGACTTTCCCTATCAAAGATGATGCTAGCTGTAGGTTTTTCATATATTCCCTTTATCATTTTGAGGAAGTTCCCTTCTATTCCTATCCTTTGAAGTGTTTTCATCAAGAATGGATGCTGAATTTTTTTAAATGCCTTTTTTGCATCAATCAAGATGACCATGTGGTTTTTCCACTTTGAATTATTGATATGATGTGTTACATTAATTGATTTTCTTTTGTTGAATTAGACTTGCATACCTGGAATAAATCCCACTTGGTCATGGTATATAATTCTTTTAATGTGCTGCTAGATTCTATTTGCAAGTATTTTGTTGAGGATTTTTGTATCATATTCATTAAAGAGATTGGTCTGTAATTTTCTTTTCTTGTAATATCTTTGTCTGGTTTTGGTATTATGGTGATATTGATTTCATAGAATGAGTTTGGTAGCTTTCCCTCCACTTAAGAGTTTGAGGAGGATTGGCACTAATTCTTTCTAGAATGCTTGGTAGAATTCACATGTGAAGCCATCTGGTCCTGAATTTTTTTGAGGGGGAACTTCTTGATGACTGATTCAATCTCTTTACTTGTGATTGGTTTGTTGAAGTCGTCTATTTCTCCTGTAGTCAGTGTTGATTGTTAATGCCTGTCTAGGGTGTTGTCAATTTCCTCTACATTATCCAGTTTATTAGCATATAGTTGCTCATAATATTGTTTCATTATTTCCTTTTTTTAATGTGGGGTTATTTGTTATGTGCCCTCTTCTATTTCTGATTTTATTTATTTGCATCCCCCCCCCCCTTTTTTATCATCAACCTAGCTATTAGTCTCTCATTTTTATTGATTTTCTCAAAGAACCAACTCCTGGTTTTGTTGATTTTCTCTATTTTTTCATATTGTCAATTTCATTTTTTCTGCTTTAAGCTTTATTATTTCTTTCCTCTGTTTGCTCTGGGTCAGTTTGCTGTTCTTTCTCTAGTTCTTCCAAGTGAATAGTTTATTCCTTGAGTTTTGCTCTTTCTTATTTTTAAGTATAGACATTTAAGGCAATAAGTTTCTCTCATAGCACTGCCTTTGCTGCATCCCATAAATTTTGATATGTTGTATCTTCATTGTGTTTACCTTGAGAAATTTAGTGATTTCTGTTTTAATTTCTTCCTTAACCCACTAGTTGTTTAAGAGTGTGTTTTTAGCCTCCATATATCTGTGAATTTTCTGGCCCTCTTCCTATTACTTATTTCCAACTTCATTTCATTATGATCTGGGAAAGTACTTTGTATAATTTCAATCTTTTAAAATTTATTGAGACTTGCTTTTTGGCCCAACATATGATATATCCTTGAGAATGATCCATGAGAACTTGAGAAACATGTGTATTCTGCTGTTGTGGGGTGTAATGCTCTGTAAATCTCTGTTAATTCTAATTTATTTATCATATTATACAAACTCTGCTTCCTTATTGATCTTCTGTCTAGATTTTCTATCCATTGATGGGAGTGGGGAATTGAAGCCTCTCACTATTATGGTAGAGGTTTCTACTTCTCACTTCAGTATTGCCAGTGTCTGCCTCATGTATTTGGAGCACTATGGCTTGGCTTGTAAATATTTATGATTGTTACTCCTTCTTGTTGAATTGTTCCTTTTATTAATACATAGTGTCTGTGCTGGTTTGAAAGGATGTATGTACCCTAGAAAAGCCATGTTTTAATCCTAATCCCATTTTGTAAAGGCAGCCCTTGCTTCTAATCCCTATTCAGTACTGTATGTTTGAAACTGTAATTAGATCATCTCCCTGGAGATGTGACCCAATCAAGAGCAGTTGTTAAACTGGATTAGGTGGAGACCTGTCTCCACCCATTCGGGTGGGTCTTGATTAGTTTACTGGAATCTTATGAAAGAGAAAACATTTTGGAGAAAAAGAGAGATTCAGGGAGAGCAAAGAAGAATGACATAGCCATGAGAAGCAGAGAGTCCACCAGCCAGCAACCTTTGGAGATGAAGAAGGAAAATGCCTCCCAGGTAGCTTCATGAAACAGGAAGCCAGGAGGAAAAGCTAGCAGATGATGCTGTATTTGCCATGTGCCTTTCCAGATGAGAGAGAAACCCTGACTGTGTTCACCATGTACCTTCTAACTTGAGAGAGAAACCCTGAACTTCACTGGCCTTCTTGAATCAAGGTATCTTTCCCTGAATGCCTGTGATTGGACATTTCCATAGATTTGCTTTAATTGGGACATTTTCTCAGCCTTAGAATTGTAACCTTGAAACTTATTAAATTTCTCTTTTAAAAAATCATTCTATTTCTGGGCATATTGCATTCCAGCAGCTAGCAAACTGGAACAGTGTTCTTCTTTGTCTTTTTAACTGTTTTACATTTTTGTCCTTGCGCCTGAAGTGAGTCTTCTGTAGACAGCATATAGACTAGTCCAGTTTTTAATTCATTCTGCCAGTCTATGTCTTTTGGTTGGGGAGTTTAATCTACTAACATTTAATATTTAATATTATATACTATAAAGGCAGTACTTTCTTCTAGCATTTTATCTTTAAGATTTTATATGTCATACTAACTGTTCTAGTTTGCTAGCTGCCAGAATGCAATATACCAGAAATGGAATGGCTTTTCAAAAGGGGAATTTAATAAGTTGCTCGTTTACAGTTCTAAGGCTGAGAAAATGTCCCAATTAAAACAAGTCTATAGAAATGTCTAATCAAAGGCATCCAGGGAAAGATACTTTGGTTCAAGAAGGCCGATGAAGTTCAGGGTTTCTCTCTCAAGTGAGAAGGCACATGGCGAACACAGTCATGGTTTCTCTCTCAGCTGGAAGGGCACATGGAGAGCACAGTGTCAAGTGCTAGCTTTCTCTCCTGGCTTCCTGTTTCATGAAGCTCCCCGGGAGGCGTTTTCCTTCTTCATCTCCAAAGGTCGCTGGCTGGTGGACTCTCTGCTTCATGGTGCTGCAGCATTCTCTGCTCTCTCTGAGTCTCTCTGAATCTCCAAAATGTTTCCTCTTTTATAGGACTTCAGAAACTAATCAAGACCCACTCAAATGGGTGGAGACATGTCATCCCCTAATCCAGTTTAACAACCATTCTTAACTAAATCACATCAACCAGGGAGATGATCTCATTACAGTTTCAAATATACAGTATTGAATAGGGATTATTCTACCTTTAAGAAATGAGATTTATATTAAAGCATGGCTTTTTTTTAGGGGGCATACTTCCTTTCAAACCAGCACACTAACAATGATTTTTTTTCTTTTTTACCTTTACTGAAAGTCTGTTCTACATTCTTCTCCAGACCTCTCTCTCTCCTGTCTTTTCCAATTTCCCTGTAATGCTCCTTAGAATTTCTTGCAGAGCTGGTCTTTATCACAAATTCTCTCAGTGAATGTCTAAAAAAATTTTAACTCCCCTTCATTTATTTTTTTTTAACTTTTTTTGTATAGTATAACATATATACAAAGCAAAGAAATAAAAAACAATACTTTTCAAAGTGCTCTTCAACAAGTGATTAAAGACAGATCCCAGAGTTTTTCAGGGATTCCATATGATCCTCTCATATTTTTCCTTCTAGCTGCACCAGAATATAGGAAGCTAGAGGACTTAAATATCTTTTTATCTTCACAATCAACTTATTTTCCTTCTTTATTTTGTGAAAAATAACATGTATACAAAAAAGCTATATTCAAAGCACAGCACCACAATTTCAGACTTTTACATGGGTTACAATATAACAATTTTAAGTTTTTACTTCTAGCTGCTTTAAAATACTGGAGACTAAAAAAGATATGAATTTAATGATTCAGCATTCATATTCATTTGTTAAATCCTATCTTCTCTGTGTAACTCCACCAACACCTTTGATCTTTCCATATCTCTCTTTAGTGTTGTTTGGGCTACAGCACTCCTAAAATTTTTTATTTAGGAAGGGTTTGTCACTAATATGGGGTAGGGAGATGGCACTATCTGGTGTTCTGGGGAGGCTGGGCTAGGTTTCAGGACTTATCTGAACCATCTGGAGGTTGTAGATTTCTGGAAAGTTACTCCAGTACATGGACCCCTTGCAGAATCTTATATATTGCCCTAAGTGTTCTTCAGGATTAACTGGAATGGTCCTGGTTGAGGGTTGGCAGGTTATGATAGGTAGCAAGGTCTATCTGAAGCTTGCATAAGAGCAATCTCCAGAGTAGCCTCTCGACTCTATTTGCACTCTCTCTGCCACTGATTCTTTATTAATTACACTTATTTTCCCCCTTTTGGTCAAGATTGAATTGCTGATCCCATGGTGCCAGGTCTGGATTCATCCCTGGCAGTCGTCTCCCATGTTGCCAGGGAGACTTTCACTCCTAGATGCCATGTCCCACATAGTGGGGAGGGCAATAATTTCACTTGAAGAATTGGGCTTAGAGAGACTGAGGCCACATCTGAGAGACAAAAGAAGTCCCCCAGAAGTAACTCTTAGGCATGTCTATAGGTAGTCTAAGCATCTCTGCCACCGACATAAGGTTCACAAGAGTAAGCCTCATGATTGAGGCCAGGGCCTATTGATTTGTGTGTTTCTAAAGTTTGACACAGTATGAGGGGATTCCCTGGTGGTAAGGTTTAATAGTTTCATATTCTTTCTCCCCTCCCTAAGGGGACTTTGCCAATACTTTTTGATTAGCTGCTTAATATACTCTAAGATGTATTCAGGCATTACAGTAATCCATACAGGATTAAAGGACCTCTTTCTTATTCTGGGCTCCCTGTGTCTCAATTGTTCAAATGAACTATGCAGGTAGATTGAATTAGATAGTGCGCTACAGAAAATTTCAGTACCATTTCAAAGAAACCTTTCTTCCATTGGTCTCAAAGAGTATGCGAGGTTCTAAAATATAGACACTGTCTTCCTTACCCTTATGTTCTGAATTACTTTAACCCCAACCTGTTCAGCTTTGTTCTTATCTCTAATTATCAGGTTATATATATAAAACAGCCTCTCAAAATCCAGAAATATAAATCACCACTCCGGATTTAACGTGTCTGCTCTAAAAGCTTACAATCTAGGTCCCTGTTTTCTTATAAGCATTTCTAAAGGTGACCATACCATTGTTGTTCTTTTGTTTCTGGCTTATTTTGTTTCACCAAATGTCCCACATGTTCATTCACATCGTTGCACACCTCACGACTTTGTTTCTTTTTGTAGCAGCACAACCTTCGTTCATAAGTATACACTATCGTTCATCATTCTACTCCATCAGTGCATCAATCAGCCACTTGCATTCATCAGGCATAATGTAGAGGGCCCAAAGTCCACAGTCCATCAACATTCTCAGTTTTAGATAATTTCATTGTTCCCAAGAGAATGGAAACCAATAAATACACCCTTCCCAAATAGGAAATCTAAACCTCTTCTTAACTCTTGTCCCTCACCCCATTATTTATCTCTGCTGTTGCTGTAGTTGTGCTGATGGTTTCCTTTTGAACATAGTCCATAGCATGCAATAGCAGTTTCCCCCCGTACCCTGGACTTAAACACTCTTTATACAAGAATCATATCTTTGAAGTAATTCTTATGAGAACTAATTCATATTTCTAGTGTTAATCACTGGGACATGTAGGTCAATAGAACCCCTTTCAATCATGTTCATCTTCAATATGGTAAAATTACTTCTAGATCCACTAAAGAGTTACTTTGCTCCTATCAATTCCCTTATACTGAAGTTCAATCTCATTAGCAAATGGCTTACCCATTTCTAGCTTCTATGTATCTCTAAGTCCCCTATATTCTGTATTTTAAGTCTCTGATTATACCTTTATGCTGGTCATGAAAGTGGAATCATACAGTATCTATCCTTTTGTGTCTGGTTCATTTCACTCAGCATTATGTCCTCGGGGCTCATCCATCTTGTCATCTGCTTCAGGATGTCATTTTGTCTTACTGTTGCATAATATTCCATCACACACATATACACACACACACACACATATATACACCACATTTTGTTGATCCACTCATCTATTGATGGACATTTGGTTTGTTTCCATCTTTGGCAATTAGGAATAATGCTGTTATGAACATCGTTATGCAAATGTTTATGTCATTGCTTTCAGCTATTCTGGGTATGTACCAAGTAGTGCTATTGCTGGGCCATAGGGCAACTCGATGTTTAGCTTCCTAAGGAACCACCAAACAGCCTTTCATAGTGGCTGCACCATTATACATTTCCACCAGTAGTGCATAAGTGTCCCAATTTCTCCACATCCTCTCCAACGTTTATAGTTTCCTGTTTGTTTAATAGCAGCCATTCTTATAGTTGTGAGGTGATATCTCATTGTAGTCTTGATCTGCATTTCCCTTATAGCCAATGAAAATGAGCATCTCTTCATGTGCTTTTGAGACATCTGCACTTGTTCTTCAGAAAAATGCCTATTCACATCTTTACCCCAGTTTATAATTGGGTTGTTTGTTCTTTTGTTGTTGGGTTGTATGATTTCTTTGTATATACAGGAAATCAAACCTTTGTCTGATATGTGATTTCCAAATATTTTCTCCCATTGAGTTGGCTGCTTATTCACCTTTTTGACAAGTCTTTTGATATGCAGAAGCCTTAGATTTTGAGGACTTCCCATTTATCTATTTTTCTTTTCTTGCTTATGCTTTTGATACAAAGTTTAGGAAGCTACCTCCTATTACAACGTCTTGAAGATGTTTCCCTACATTTTCTTCAAGAAGCTTTATGGTGCTAGTTCTTATATTTAGGTGTTTGACCCACTTTGAGTTAATTTTTGTGTAGAGTGTTAGATAGGGGTTCTCTTTCATTCTTTTGGCTATTGATCCAGTCCTTCCATGCCCAATTATTTAAAAGACTATTTTGTCCCAGTTAAGAGGATTTAGGGGCCTTGTCATAAGTCAGTTGACCATAGATTTGGTGGTCTATTTCTGTACTTTTGATTTGATTCCATTGGTCAATGCTTCTGTCTTTGTGCCAGTACCATGCTGTTTTGACCACTGTGACTTTATAATAGGTTTTAAAGTCAGGGAGTGTTAATCTCCCCACTTTGTTCTTCTTTTGTAGGATGCTTTTAGCTATTCAGGGTCTCTTTCCCTTCCAGATGAATTGGGCAATTAGCTTTTCCAAATCTTCAAAGTAGGTTGTTGGAATTTTGATTGGTACTGTGTTGAATCTGTAGATCAATTTGGGTAGAATTTACATCTTAACTATATTTAGTCTTCCTATCCATAAGCAGGGAATATATTTCCACCTATTTGGATCTCCTTTGATTTCTTTTAGCAGTGGTGTGTAGTTTTCTGTGTACAAGTCCTTTAGATCCCTAGTTAAGTTCATTCATAAGAATTTGATTCTTTTAGTTGCGATTTGAATGGAACTTTTTCCATAACTAGATCCTCAGCTAAGTCATTGCTTGTGTATAGAAACGTTACTGGTTTTTGCACATTCATTTTATATCCTGCCACCTTATTGAATTTGTTTATTAGCTCAAGTAACTTTGTCGTAGATTTTTCAGGATCTTCCAAGTATAGTATCATATCATCTGCAAATAATGAGGGTTTTACTTCTTCCTTTTCAATTTGAATACATTTTATTTCTTTGTCTTACTTGATTTCTCTAGCTAGAACTTCTAGCACAATGTTGAATAATAGTGATGACAGTGGGCATCCTTGTCTCATTCCTGATCTTAGGGGGAAAGCTTTCAGTCTCTCCATTGAGTATGATGTTGGCTATCGTTTTTTTCATATATTCCCTTTATCATATTGAGGTAGTTAACTTTGATTCCTATCTTTTGGAGCATTTTTATCAGAAAAGGATGCTGAATTGTTTCAAATGTTTTTCAGCATCAATCGAGATGATCATGTGATTTTTCCCTTTTGATTAGTTAATATGCTGAATTACATTAATTGAATATCTTGCGTTGATCTATCCTTGCATTCCTGCTATAAACCCCACTTGCTCATGGTGTATAATTCTTTTAAATGTGCTGTTGGAATTGACTTGCTAATATTTTGTTGAGAATTTTGGCATCTATGTCATTAGGAAGATTGGCCTGTAGTTTTCCTTTCTTATAGCATCACTGCCCAGTTTTGGTATTAAAATGACTTTAACTTCATAAAATAAGTTAGGTAGAGTTCCTTTTTTCTTAATTTTTTTGGAAAAGTTTGATTAGGATTGGTGTTAGTTCTTTATGAAATGTTTGACAAATTCCCCTGTGAAGCCATCTGGCCCTGGGCTTTTAGTTGTAGGAAGATTTTTGATGACTGATTGAATCTCTTTAGCTGTGATTGGTTTGTTGAGACCTTCTATTTCTTCCTGAGTCAGTGTAGCTTGTTTGTGTGTCTCCAGGAGTTTGTCCATTTCATCTAAGCTGTCTAGTTTGTTGGTGTTCATAGTATCCTTGTATGATGTCTTTTATTTCTTCAGGATCTGTGGTAATGCATTCCTTCTCATTTCTGATTTTTAAAATTTTCATCCACTCTTTTTTTGTCAGTCTTGCTAGTGGTCCATCAATTTTATTGATTTTTTCTCAAAGAACCAACTTTTGGTTTTATTGATTCTTTCTGTTGTTCTTTTGTTGTCCCATTCCTTTATCTCCACTTTATTCTTTGTTATTTCTCTTCTGTTATTTGCCTTGGGGTTAGTTTGCTGTACTTTCTCAAGTTCCTCCAGGTTTGCTGTTAAGTCTTCGATATTTGCTCTTTCTTGTTTTTTTTTGTAATATAAACATTTAAAGCAATAAATTTCCCTCTCAGCACAGCCTTTGCTGCACCCCGTATGTTCTGATATGGTGTATTCTCACTTTCATTCATCTCCATATAGTTACTGATTTCTCTAGCAATTTCTTCTTTGACCCGCTAGTTTTTTAAAAGTGTGTTATTTACTCTCAATATATTTGTGAATGTTCTAGTTCTTTGGTGGTTATTGAGATCCAGTTTCATCCCATTGTGATCAGAGAAAGTGCTTTGAATAATTTCAACATTTTTAAATTTATAAAGACCTGTTTTGTGTCCCAACATATGATCTATCCTGGAGAATGTTTCATGAGATCTAGAGAAGAAGGTATATTCTGGTCTTTGGGGATGCAATGACCTATATATGTCTGTTAGGTCTAATTAATGTATCAAGTTGTTTAACTTTTCTATTTCCTTGTTGATCTTCTGTTTGGTTGTTCTATTTATAGAGGAGCATGGTGTATTGAAGTCTCCTACTATTATTGTTGAAACATCTATCACTCCCTTTAGTTTTACCAATGTCTGTCTCATGTACTTTGAGGAGTTTCTTGATTGTGACCATAAACATTTATGATTGTTATTTCTTTTTGGTGAATTGATACTTTAATTAGTATATAGTGTCCTTCTTTGTCTCTTATGATTTTTTTCACATTTAAAGTCTATTGTGTCTGATATTAGTATAGCCACTCCTGCTTTTTTTAGGTTACAACTTGCTTGGAATAACTTTTTCCATCCTTTCACTTTCAGTGTATATATATCCCTGTGTCTAAGCTGAGTCTCTTGTAAGTGGCATATAGCTGGGTTGTATTTCTTAATCCATTCTGCCACTCTGTATTTTTAATTCATAAATTAGCCATTTAACATTCAAAGGTATTACTGAAAATGTGTTTCTTGAATCCACCACCTTATCTTTTTTATTTTGTCAGATGTATATATTCTTTTTCCCTCTTTCCCTTTTTATCTTTTAAGTTACTGTTACTGATACTCTTCAATTCCATGCCCTCCTCCAGATGTCCCTCTCCTGTCTTTTTTTTTTTCAGCTGGCAGAACTCCCCTTAGTATTTCTTGTAGGGCCAATCTCTTGTTGACAAATTTCTTAAAGAGGACATGCTTTTCTGTGAAAATTTTAATCTCTCCCTCAATTTTGAAGGACAATTTGGCTGGGAACAGAAAATTCTTGGCTGGAAGTCTTTCTCCTTCAGGATCTTAAATATATCATACCACTGTCTTCTCACCTCCATGGTGCTAATTGAGTAGTCTGAACTCAGTCTTATGTGGTTACCCTTGTATGGAGTAGATTGTTTTTCTCTTGCCGCTTTCAGGATTTTTTGCTTCTCTCCATCTTTTGACAGACTGATTAGTATGTGCATTGGGGAAGTCTTATTTGGATTTATTCTGTTTGGAGTTCATTGGGCTTCTTTGACTTGTATATTTATGTTATTTTTAGGGGCTAGGAAGTTTTCCCCGTTATATCCTCAACTACTCTTCCTAGCCCTTTACTCCTCTCTTCTCTCTCTGGGACACCAGTGATTCTTTACTTGTGCACTTTTTTTTTTGTTCATCATTTCCCTGAGATCCAATTCAAATTTTTCCATCTTTTTTTACTACTTGTTCCTTTGTGTGTTTGAAATCAGTGTCCTGTTCTCTAGCGCACTTATTTTTTCTTCTGCCTCTTCACATGTGCAGTTGTATGTCTCTAGTATATTTTTGATTTGGGCTACAGCATCTTTGATATCTCTGACATCTGCTATTTTTCTATTTATTCTTTCAAATTCCTGTATATGCTTTCCTAGTGTCTTTTTGATCTCCTTTATTCATTAAGCATCCCACTGATTTTATTTAGTAGAGTTATGTGAACATCTTTGATTAGTTGTTCCAAAGTCTGTGTCACCTCTGGAGTATTAATTTGGTCATTAGGCTGGGCTATATCTGTCTGCATCTTGATATGCTTAGTTATCTTCTGTTGCCTTTGAGGCATTTAAATATCTTGATAGGGCTACTTTGGAAGTTGATTTTCTTCAGTAGTCTAAAGCTTTGTATCTGCGGGTAAAGCAGGTTGTGGGGTATAAGAGGGGCACAATGATGCATTGGCAAGTTGCAGAACAGGTATGGACACAGGTCCCAGACACTGCACTGGAGCCTAGGAGTATGAGGGTACTGTGTGTGGGGTTGTGGAGGTGCTGTGCAGGGGGGACTTGGAGGCGGGGTGCAGCTCAGGTAGGCCTTGGGAGCGCAGGAGTGGGATGCAGCTTGGGGGACCGAGAGCTAGGGCCTGGTGGGAGGTGGATGGAGGGGTTGTGCAGTATCTAAGGGACTGGTGTGCAGGCAGGATGTGGGTGGGTCTGTGGAGCATGGGGGTCATGGTCATCAGGGTATGGGGCATGGAGATTGTGGCACAGGGAGTGCAGGGTATGGGTGTCTCCTTGCATAGGGGGAGGGGCCCCAGGGACCAGGATGCAGATGCATGAGTGTGTATGAGTGGGGCAGAAGTTGTGGGGGAGTTTATGGGATGTGGGTCAGGGGCAGATGAGGTTGGGTGGGTAGGGCCTTGGTGTGGGTGCACATGTGTGTGGGTATTGTGGTTGTGTTGCATATGTGTGCAGGGTGGGGGCCATGTAGCACAGATGTGCACATAAGCATCTGTCAGGTGTCGGAGCAGGGCAGTTGTGCTAGGGTGTCAGGCAAGTGTGTGCATCTGTATGGGGCAGGAGCAGTGGGGTGCAGGTGTCAAGAGATCAGTGAAGTAATGACTGGGTGCCACCAGAGAGGATGTGGCTCTGTGCATGCTAAGGTCTGGGGAATGGGGCCCTGTATGCACAAGTCTGGAGGGGCTGGGTCCTGGTATGCACATGTGCAGAGCTCAGGGGCAGCGAGGAAAGGTTCCACCTGCATGTGCTGGGGGCGGGTGTGGCCCAGATGCACAGGTCAGAGCTGGGGGTCCTGGAGGGGGTGGTGCATGTGCACGTATCTGGGGACAGATTGGGGCAAAAGATGCTGATATACTTGTACAAAGAACTCAGTGGGAGTGGTGGGACAGGGTTGTGTGATTGTACATGCTGGTTGTGACCCATTAATGAAAGTGAGTGTTGGCAACCCAGATATGCAGACCACTACCTGCACAGGGCAGGGAGGAGGAGGTGGGGCCTCAGGGCTGGACATGGGTTTGACAGTCTTGGGAGGGGTGGGGCGAGACTAAGCTTGCATGGGAGGGGTTGGCTGGACTGGGGTAGGGATGTGCAGAGAAGAGGGTGGGGGCTTGAGGTAGGGTCACTCAGAGCACAGTGTCGGGGGCAGGAATATGGTACATGGGGTCTGTAGGGAGTCGTGGGTTGTGGGATGGGGGAAGCAATACATGAGGGTAGTGCATTCAAGGAATGCAACTCGGTTTACTTTGTAGTCCCCACCTCTTTGTCCCTGCACTCCTGAGGGCTCCAGACTTCCATTTGGGAAGGGGTGCATTAGGTTGTTTGCACTAGTTGGGTGGTTTTCAGTTCTTCAGCTTATGCAACCAGGACCACTTTATGTGGTGTAGAAGACCCTCCCAGGTCACTTACACCCTAAAGTTGCCATCCCAGTCACCTTCCTGTCACTTCTCTGGGTGCTCCTTGAAGCAGGAGTGAACTTGATCTATCCTATTACCCTATATTCCCTTCCCTGTGACTTTCTAAGGATGGATTTTTTAAAAGAAGATATTTTAAAATGCATGTATTTTATTTCAGTTGGATTAGCCTCTGTAACCCCTTCATCTTGACTTCCAGAGGGATCCTTACTCTCATGTCATCGTGGAGGGAGAAGAAAAACTGGGCAAGGCCCTAAGTCTTTCTGGGTAGTGACTGCTCTGGAGATCAGATGGGGATAAGTCCTCTGTTATTTTGCACCTCTGCTCTTCTGGCTCTGTTCTGCTTTTGGATACTGTCACAGAATGCTGCACAAGCCTCATCTTTTCTATGTCTGAGTGTCCAGGATTGAACATCACAATCAGAAACATCAATTATTTCAGGGGAAGAGGTGTCAAGGAGAGAAGCCCTTTCAGCTATAATCTGCTGGTACATTCTGCTTTCATCAACTCTCACTTTCCATATGTGAAGAGTGGATCTTTCCCTTGAACTTGAAGATGAGGTTAGAACTCAATCCCTGGCCCCTTCTGTCATCTATCAAATCCCCTGCTGACCTGGGTCGCTAAAGTGGGCTCAGATGTTTGGGAAAGAAAGAAGAGGTAAGACACTCCCTAAACAGTCAACAGAGTAACTCCCTAAAATGAGATAAGGATTTGGAATGTATGTAAAAGGCTGGAGGTAGGGTGAGGTGTGAGAAAGAAAGTCTAGGACATTTGGTTGTGTTTTATTTTGAGAGAGGATTATTAGGGCCAATAGTCCTCAAAGGGTATGAGAAGGTTCAGCAATGATGCTGTGGGCTCAGATTCACTCTCAGCACTGCTGGATCAGCCTTATCTCAGGAAATGACCAACAGATATTGGTCAGGGATGAACTAGGGTATTCTGTCTGTCTGCAGTGAGGACAATCACCTAAACTCACTCTGTTGTCACAATCCAAGATATAAGAGGAAGAGATTCCAAGGAAATTAAACCTCAAAGCCAGAAATAAGCAGTGATGTTTTATCAGATAATTGAACTCTTCTGCAGGAGGAGCACAGTGGATGGAGTAACTCAGTACCTTCTAGGTTGGGAGAAGGGAGCTCATTGATGGCCAGAACTTTGCAAGTGCTGGAATCTGAGAAACGTCTGGGAACTGAGGTTTGGTTGCAATATTGCTTTTACCCACCAAATCAGAGCTCAGTTCAGATGGGAAAAGCTCAAGAAAGGAGAAAATCAATTCCAGGGATAGAACCAGTAATATCTTGTTTATTAGCCCTGAAAGTAACAGGTAGACAAGCAGGTAACCCTCCCAATGGCTGGTCATGGAGAGAAGTGCTCAGGGCCCGAGAGACCTGCAGGCTCCTAGATATGGGGAGCATTTGGTTCCAAGATTCAGTCGCAGTCACCTCATTCTTGAGGCTGATGGGGTTTGAACTGGAAGAGGAGTTAGCAGGGTTCCCAAAAAGTCACAGCAGGGATCCAGGTTCAGGCCTTTTTCCATCATCCTACATGGTTTATCCACAGAATTCTTTCTTGGAGTCTTCCCTGGAGCTCAGGAATAAGAAAAAAAAGACCCAGACTCCGATGACAGCAATCGAAAGGAGACCCAGGATGCTCACCATAGAGAACTCTAGATGGGCCTTCTGGGCATAGCTAGTGGCCAGGATCCTGCCCTGAAGACAACAGCTGTCATCTATTCAAGAAAGTGTGTGTTAGCCTTCCTGCATGCCTCACTTGAGACCATTTATCAAGACATGCTGAACTGGGGGCTGCTATCAGGGGTTGCCCAGCTCCTAGTCTCTGTGCATCCCAGAGAAGACCACCTAGATGGCCAAGTCATCCTGTCCTGGACCCCTAGTCCAGAGACCCAGCTCAGAATCCAGAAGCTTGGGCCTCCTCCCGGAAGATAACTGGAGTCCACATCCCTTTCTGGGGTACGTTTGTTCCTCCCCTGCTGTGCCTCAGTTGGTTTCCTCCTCAGGGCCTGTGTCTCCACTCCTGTTGATGACCTGCAGCCCAGGTACTGCCTGAGCCTTGCTAGGAATAGGCAAATAAGAAAGAAAGGAAGGAGGCTGATCAGCTTTGTGGAAAAAAGCACATCTCCTGTGACCTCAGATTTGTTCATTCAAACTCTTCAGGCCAGGAGAATGGGACTCCTCATTACACATGGTGAAGGTAAGTGCACAGGGTTCTAATGGGAAGCGGAAAGAATGTTTTCTTTTTGGGGGGTGGTGGGTAGACTGTTGTGATTAGTCTCTATGGAGCCCAGGAATGAGGATATGATGTAGATGTCCTATGACTATAATAGAAAGGCACAGATGTGTACTGGGCTGAATATTTACCATGTGCTTTCACAGACAGCATCCCTGTGATCCTTACAGCATCCTGGTGAGGAGTGCAGGCCAGGTACATTTCACAGGAGGAGCTTGAGACTTATGGATGTTTAATACCTGTTCAAAGTCAGAATTCAGGGATTTTGCCTGCATACCCAAATAATAGCCCTCCCCCATTAAATCTCCAATGGGTGAGAAAAAAATTAAAAATTGAAAAGCAGCCAGGAAAAAAAAACATGCAAAAGCAAAATTAATTATTAACAATATACACCAACAATATTATTAAATATAGTAAGTGTAAATGAACTCACAATTAAAAAGCAGAAATAGTCAGACTGGGTAAAAATGTGAGATCAAATTATAGGCTATCTAAAAAAGCATTTTGTAAATAGAAAGGCACAGGTGGTATAAAAGTGAAAAGGAGAAAAAATATCCATTGAAAACAAATAGAAAAGCTGAATGGATTTATTAATATTAGGCAAAGTTGACTTTGGTACAATGAATATCATCAGAAATAAAGGGAAACACATTTTATCATTATAAAAGATATGATTCTTCCAAAAATTCTTCACAAACACTGTGTCAAGTACAATCTGTTTGACAGACCTTCAAAACCTATACAGCAAAATCAAACAAGAATGATTAAGAAAAAGCACACAATTTCATTCAGTGATTTCAACATTCCTTTCTAAGTAATAGGCAGAACTAATCGATAAAAAAAATCATTAAAGATGGAAAAATCAAAATGACCTACTTTCTAGGTCTTTATCCTGTTAAAGAAAATGACTGCCTGCTTTGGGTTTTGCCAGGAGTGATCCCCTTTCTAAGAAATGGCAGGGGGTTTCCAGAAGATATAAATTGACTACAAGGATTAGACTTTCTGTGAAAGCAGAAGATTCCTGATAAAGTTGCAATTAGAGCAACATTTATTGAAAGCTAGTCTTGGCATGGTATGGATAGCCTACTAGAAATGGACACATATAATACACTAAACAATGTATATAGATTCTCTGCTTTGTAAGACTCTTTTATGGAATGAAGAACTTTAGATGTCAAACAATCATTGTAACTTCCCAGTTGAATACCCACTACATGCTTTTATAAGCAGCTGTGACCTGATGGCTTTTGAGTTAATCCACTTTCTGGATTAACTCAAATTCAGTTTGACATCTCCCTGCATGCAAACAGTCTCTCTCTCAATTAATTTTTTAATTTTTATGTTGTACTCTTTCTTTTACCAGTTTTTGGCATCAGAAGAATATCTGGATAAGACTCCCAACCATCCCCACAACCCAAGATCATTACAGATAAATTTCTCTGTTCTCTTTGAATTTGAGCTCAGGTTTATTGTTAGACTTATAGCTTTTCCCTGGATAAACCTGGCTCCTGTCCTGGTGAGTAAGATTCCTCCCTGTTTGAGGTAAGTATGTGGATTCCTGTACCTTAATGCAGCCATTTTTCAGGACCTTTAATAGTTAAATGTGACTGGAATTTCTGGGTGAACATGGACTCCTATCAATCAAAATCTATTTCTCCTCTTCTGTCCAAACTTCTGTTGCTTATATGTTTTCTCACTAAGGGACCATTAATGAATGTGCCTGTTTCTGAACCCATGGGTAAATCTCAACAAAGATAATTTGTGTCTGCAGTGGCCTTTTGGAGGGACATTTGATTTAAATGAAATCACACATTTAAAAGGTGACTTGAAAAAAAGGATCCACTTTCCCAAGAGCAATGGGATGCATTCTTTGTTTTTTATTTAAAAACTTATAAAAGATATAATGATTCCAAAATAATCTTTTAAAAGTATTCTTTGAAGTGTAATGAGGAAAATATCTAAAAACCCAGTATTCTAAAATATACTTTCTAAAGAATTACTTGAAGCATGCCAAGGAATATTCTAAAAATCTAGTTATCAGGCCTTCTATACCTAGGCTCTACTTTATTTCCTTGAGCTTGAATCATTTCCCATTTTTGTCTGATCCAGCTGTGACCCAGTTGGCTATAAAAATAAGACCACCTACAGAGCCAGAAACTCAAGCAACAGCTGAATTTAAGCCCTGGGCTAGAATCACATGCCATAACAAAGGCTTCCCAGACCCTAAGAAAAATCAAGCTAAGACCATGCAAGAACTGAGAACATTATTGGGAGATTATAATGCAAGGCTTCCAGATTTATGCCAACTACTTGTTATGCCTGTGACTTCATCAGAAGCTAATTAGTGGATAGAACTTAGTGGCTGGGATAACTTAGAGACTTTAAGGACCTAGCCCATCATGCAACTAAAAGATTTAAAATGTCAAAAAGTAGTTGGAAACCTCCATAGAATTACACCTCAGGGCAAAGAAAATCTTAGAAGTCTCCTCCACAAATATTGGTGAGGAAGCTTTTGCCCTCATTCAACAGGTAAACTTGACTTTGTCCCAGCAACCAGGAAAGTAATTCTGGTAAACATAAATGAGTGGGGCATGAACAGAAAGCCAGCTCTTTTATATATACTAGTGAGTTTTGTATTTCTGTATTTTTGCATGTGACATTTGGCTGAAAATTTTTAAATTGAAGGTATATACTCTCTATTTGTGTCTGTCTGTGTGCTCATGTATGTATACATGTTGTAGGTATAACATTTTCCTAGCTTTGGATAGTATTACCAAATTAATTTATAAAATCATTTTAAGGCATTCTATTCTAACTGGCTTAGAGATAAGTAAGTTCTTATACAAATTAAATTTTCCTAAAACAGAAATCAAGGAAACCAAATTTCTAATACTTACAATGTTAAGAAAAGTATATTCTTAGAAATAATCTAAATGTTTTAAAAATTCAAGTTCACATTATACAAGTTCACATTATATATAAGTAAAACTTTGACCAATGGGATTAATCATAATGTAAAAGGAGAACAGCCATGTCTTTTGAGTTACCAGATGTATTAAGTATAATAAAAATTTACATTTTCTATCATTTGGATTATGTTCTTCTTAAATTTACACAGGTTCACTAATCAAAAAGCTGGCATTTGATCTGCTAGATATTTAAGATTATAAAAATGCAACTCTTTGCTAAATCAAATTCAGTCATTATTCTGACAAGCTTTATTTCAATACTAATTATGTTTATGATATGTCAGTGTGAAGATGATTTCCAAGATCTTTTTAGTAACTTAATATAGGTAAGGTATGCAGGATTTGTTTTTGAAAAGGGGAAAGAGTAATCTTTTCCTAAAGAATAATGATTGTTGTTCCAGGATGAGAAAGAGGAAAAATGTAGGAAAAAAGCCTAAAGAATATAGAAAGTTGTAGGTTTGTGGAAAAGGAACTTTATCTGTCAAGATCAAATTGATTCAGACTTTACTTTTCTAAGGTTTTTTTTTTGAGTTTTTGTATCAAATTGTATTTATACAAATCTAGAATTTGGTTTTCTTGCTACTAAAATGGCAAAATTTTCTTGAATTATTGGCATACTTTTAATAAGAAGTTGTAAAACTTTTTTCTTAACCATTTGAATTAAGGCAAAGATAGCATGTCTTGTCAGAATAATTTTCTTACTTTTTCTCATGTTTAAGATATCTTCTCACTTTTGAAAGAATTTCTCTTTTTTTTAATAATCATGTACCACCTCTATTTATCTCTAAAATATTTAAGTATCGCTTTGGTAAGTAAGGAGCCAAGTATTGCTTCACAGTGATCCATGATCCTATTTAACCAAATGCTGAAATCTGACAAAATTTTTAAAATATTTTTATTGTCAAACCTTAACAAACATACAAACACTCTTGACGTATAATATTCTATACGTTTACAATCAATGGCTCACAATATCATCACATAGTTGTGTATTCATCACCATGATCATTTTTTTTGAACATTTGCATCTCTCCAGCAAAAGAAATAAAAAAGAAAAAAACTCATACATACCATACTGCTTACCCCCCCTCATTGACCACTAGTATTTCAATCTACTCAATTTATTTTAACCTTTATTTCTCCTATTATTTATTTTTATCCATATTTTTTACTCATCTATCCATTCTGCAAATAAAAGGAGCATTAGAAACAAGAAACAATACAATCACATTGTGAAAGCCATATCATTATACATCTTCAAGAAACATGGCTACTGGAACAAAACTCTACAGTTTCAGGTACTTCCCTCTAACCACTCTAATACACCATAAAGTCAAAAGGGGATATCTCTATAATACATAAGAATAACCTCCAGGATAACCTCTCAGCTCTGTCTGAACTCTCTCAGTCACTGACACTTAATGTCTCATTTCTCTCTTCCGCCTTTTGGTCAAGAAGATTTTCTCAATCCCTTGTTGCTGAGTTCCAGCTCATCCTGGGATTTCTGTCCCATGTTGTCAGGGAGGTTTACACCCCTGGGAGTCATGTCCCACGTAGAGGGGGAGGGCAGTGAGTTGGCTTGCCATTTCCGCTTAGAGAGAGGCCGCAAAATAGGTTCTCTGGGGGTGACTCTTAGGCCTAATTTAAGTAGACTTAACCTATCCTTGCAGGGATAAGTTTCATAGGGGCGAACCCCAAGATCGAGGGTTCAGCCTATTGATTTGGTTGTCCCCACTGCTTGTGAGAATATCAGGAATTCTCCAAATAGGGAAGTTGAATATTTCCCTCTTACTCCCCATTCCCCCAAGGGGACTTTGCAAATACTTCTTTAATTCACTGTTTCAGATCACTCTAGGATTTATTGGGGCATCACACTAACCTGGACAAATCAACAAAATCTCATGCCCTATTCAAGGTTACGTGTACTTATGATGTTCAATTAAACTGATCATACAAGTTAAATTAGGAAATACACTGAAGTCAAAATATAAATTTTGCACCAAAAAACATTTCTCTCTTTAGTCTCACACAGAAGTTGAAGTTTTAAAGTATGACCATCTATTTTCAACACCTTGCAATGCTGACATTCCTTTGTTCTTCCTTATGCAAAAACATGTTTTGATCTGTACATTTAATCACCATCATTGTACACTCTAGGCATTCCTAAATTATACTATCTCAGTCTTTCTTGTCTATCTTTCCTTTTGGTTTCATATGTGCCCCCAACCTTCTCTCTCTATCGTTCTCACATTCCGCTTCATTCAGTGTACTTACATTATTGTGCTACAATCAGGTAGTATTGTGCTTTCCATTTCCGAATTTTACAATCAGTCCTGTTACACAATCTGTATCCCTTCAACACCAACTACTCAATCTCTACTCTATTTCTATCTCTGGATAACCTGTGTTCTTAACTGAAATTATCCAAGTTATATGCTCATTAATGTTAATTCATATCAGTGAGAACATACAGTATTTGTCCTTTTGTTTCTGGCTAATTTCAATCAGCATAATGTCTTCAAGATCCATCCATGTTGCTACATCCTTCATGACTTTATTCTGTCTTACAGGTGCATAATATTCCATCGTATGTATATACTGCAGCTTGTTTAGCCACTCATCCGTTAATGGACAGTTGGGCTGTTTCCATCTCTTGGCAATTTAAATAATGCTGCTATAAACATAGGTGTGCAAATGTCCATTTGTGTCCTTGCCCTCATGTACTCTGAATAGATACCTAGCAATGGGATTTCTGGATCATATGGTAATTCTATACTTAGCTTCCTGAGGAACCATCAAACTGCCTTCCACAGCAGTTGTACCATTTTACATTCCCACCAACAGTGGATAAATGTGCCTCTTTCTTCACATCCTTTCCAGGACTTATCGTTTTCTGTTTTTTTTTTTTTTTTTTTTTTGATAATGACCATTCTGATGGATGTGAGATGATATCTCATTGTGATTTTGATTTCCATTTCCCTAATAACCCATAAAGTTGAGAATCTTTTTATGTGCCTTTTAGCTATTTGTATTTCTTCTTCTGAGAAGTGTGTGTTCATGTCTTTTACCCATTTTTAAATTGAGTTGTGTGGTAGTTAGATTCAGTTGTCAACTTGGCTAGGTGAAGGCACCTAGTTCTGTTGCTGTGGACATGAGCCAATTGTACATGAACCTCATCTGTTGCTGATTACATCTGCAGTCGGCTAGGAGGCGTGCCTGCTGCAATGAATGACATTTGACTTAATTGGCTGGTGCTTAAATGAGAGGGCGCGACATAGCACTGCCAAAGCAGCTCATCATGCCTCATCTCAGCACTTGCAGCTCAGCCCAGGCCTTTGGAGATGCAGAAAGAAATCACCCTGGGGAAAGTTGTTGGAACCCAGAGGCCTATAGAGAAGGCCAGCAGAGACCATCCTGTACCTTCCCACGTAAGAAAGAACCTCAGATGAAAGTTAGCTGCCTTTCCTCTGAAGAACTAACAAAATAAATCCCCTTTTATTAAAAGCCAGTCATCTCTGGCGCGTTGCATTCCAGCAGCTAGCACACTAGAACAGATTTGGTACTGGAGAGTGGGGTGCTGCTGTGGTTTGCAAATACCAGATATGTTGGAGCAGTTTTTTTGGATGGCTAAGATTTTGGAGGAACTGTGAAGAGAATGATGGAGAAGTCCTGGAGTGCTTGAAGAGACTGTTGGTGCAAACGGAACTACTGCCAATCTGGACAAAGGGGACACAAAGGGACAAATTGGAGTTTGCAGAATGAGAACCATGGAAGTTCAGGTCTGAAGCCAAGAAACCTCTGCCAGGAGAGTGGACCCACCCATATGAGAGTGAGTTTACCCTGAAGGGTGAGGATGAGTTTCCCACCTCATTGCAGTGGAAGAGTCATGCCGCCTCTGGCCTTGGAGAAGGTACAGCATGCTCCTTGGGGTACTGGGGAGAGTCTGGCTGCCACCACATGGAGGGATTGAGCGTGTGCCCCGGAAATGGCAGAGAGTCCAGGGGTGGCCCTGATGTCTGGAGAGAGTGGAGCCAAGTTTAAGGTCGTCTCCTCAATGTTCCCCGAGGTTGATTTGGAAAGAGGCAGGCCACTGCATAGGCCCTTGGAAAGGGTGGGACTGCCACTTTCTAAAGCTGAAGGATAAATGACTTTCAGATTTTGAAATCCAATGGTGTTTGCCCTGCAGGTTTCCTTTCCAATTTCTCCCTATGGATCCTATGACTGTCCTTCCTTTACATATTGGCACCAGACAACTTGTTTTGAGATTCACAGGTCCACAGCCAGAAGAGAATTTTTTTTCTCACCTTAATATTGTTTAAAGTGATACACATAGTTGACAAGTTGACAAGGGGTGGACATGTGATAGTTAGATTCAGTTGTCAACTTGGCCAGGTGAAAGCACCTAGTTCTGTTGCTGTGGACATAAGCCAATGGTGCGTGAACCACATCTGTTGCTGATTACATCTGCAGTCAGCTAGGAGGCATGCCTGATGCAATGAATGATGTTTGACTTAATTGGCTGGTGCTTAAATGAGAGAGCATGATGTAGCCCAGCCAAACCAGCTCAGCATACCTCATCTCAGCACTTGTAGCTCAGCCCAGGCCTTTGGAGATACAGAAAGAAATCACCCTGGGGAAAGTTGTTGGAACCTAGAGGCCTGGAGAGAAGGCCAGCAGAGACCATCCTGTGCCTTCCCACATAAGAAAGAACCTCAGATGAAAGTTAGCTGCCTTTCCTCTGAAGAACTAACAAAATGAATCCCCTTTTATTAAAAGCCAATCTGTCTCTGCTGTGTTGCATTCCGGAAACTAGCAAACTAGAACAGGTTGTCTTTTTTGTTGTTGAATTGAAGAATCTCTTGGGTACTAAACCCTTATTTGATATGTGGTTTCCAAAAATTGTCTCCCATTTGTATAGGCTACTGTATTAGTTAGGGTTCTCTAGAGAAACAGAATCAACAGGGAACACTTGCAAATATAAAATTTATGAAAGTGTCTTACGTGGTGCGTAGGAACGCAGAGTCCAAAATCCACAGGGCAGGCTGCGAAGCCGATGACTCCAATGGATGGCCTGGATGAACTCCACAGGAGAGGCTCACCAGCCAAAGTAGGAATGCAACCTGTCTCCTCTGAATCCTCCTTAAAAGGCTTCCCATGATTGGATTTAGCATCACTAATTGCAGAAGACACTCCCCTTTGGCTGATTACAAATGGAATCAGCTGTGGATGTAGCTGACGTGATCATGACCTAATCCTATGAAATGTCCTCATTGCAACAGACAGGCCAGCGCTTGCCCAATCAGATGAACAAGTACCACAACTTGGCCAAGTTGACACCTGTCCCTAACCATGAAAGCTACCTTTTTACTTTCTTGACAAAGTTCTTGGATGCACAAAAAAGTGTTTAATTTTGAGGAGTTTCCATTTATCAGTTTCTTCAATGTTCATGTTTTGGATGTAAGATCTAGGGAACCACCTACTATTGCAAGTTTTATAAGATATTCCCCTACATTTTCTTCTAAAAGTTTTATGCTCTTAGCTCTAATGTTTAGGTTTTTGGTCCATTTTGAGTTAATTTTTGTATAATGTGTGAGATATGGATCCTCTTTCATTCTTTTGCCCATGGATATCCATTCTCTAAGCACCATTTATTAAAGAGGCTATTCTGTTTCAGGTGAGTTGGCTTGACTGCTTTATCAAAGATCAATTGTCCATAGATGGGGTCTATATCTGAACACTATTTTATTCCATTGGTCAGTATAACTATCTTTATGCCAGTATCATGCTGTTTTGACCACTGTAGCTTCATAATATGCCTCAAAGTCAGGTAGTATGAGAACTCTCACTTCATTTTTCTTTCTCAAGACATTTTTAGCTATTCGGGGCAAGTGCCCTTCTGAATAAATTTGGTTATTGTTTTTTCTCTTTCTTCAAAGCAAGTTTTTTGGGGGATTTTAATTGGTATTGCATTGAATCTAAATATCAATTTAGGTAGAATTGGCATCTTGACTATATTTAATCTTCCAATCCATGAACACAGTCTGCTTTTCTGTTTATTTAGGTCTGTGATTTCTTTTAGCAATTTCTTGTGGTTTTCTTTGTATAGGTCTTTTGTATCCTTATTTAAACTTATTCCTAAATATTTTATTCTTTTGGTTGCAATTGTAAATGGAATTTTTTCTTGATTTCCTCCTCAGATTGCTCATTACTAGTGTATAGAAACACTACTGATTTTGAATGTTGATCTTCTACCCTGCTACTTTGTTTTTCTTGTTTATTAGCTCTGGTAGCTTTGTTGTGGGTTTTTCGGGGGTTTTGACACATATAGCATCATATGTGCAAACAGAGAGATGTTTTACTTCTTCGTTTTTAGGATGCCTTGTGTTTCCTTTTCTTGTCTAATTGCCCTTGCTAAAACTTCCAATACAATGTTGAATAACAATAGTGACAGTGAACATCTTTGTCTTGTTACTGATCTTAGGGGGAAAGCTTTCAGTCTTTCCCCATTGAGGATGATGTTAGCTGTGGGCTTTTCACATCTTTCCTTTATCATGTCGAGGAAGTTCCCATTCTATTCCTATCCTTTGAAGTGTTTTCAACAAGAAGGGATGTTGAATTTTGTCAGATGCCTTTTCTGCATCAATCGAGATGATCATGTGGTTTTTCTGCTTTGATATGTTGATATGGTGTATTACATTAATTGATTTTCTTATGTTGAACCATCCTTGCATACCCAGAAATAATCCCACTTGGTCATGGTGTATAATTTCTTTAATGTGCTGCTGAATTTGATTTGCAAGAATTTTGTTGAGGATTTTTACATCTATATTCATTAGAGAGATTGGTATGTAATTTTCTGTTCTTGTAATATCTTTGTCTGGCTTTGGTTTGAGGGTGATGTTGGCTTCATAGAATGAGTTAGGTAGACTTCTTTCCTTGTCAATTTTTGGAAGAATTTCAGCAGTACTGGTACTAATTCTTTCTTGAAAGCTTGGTAGAATTCATAAGTGAAGCCATCTGGTCCTGGACTTTTCTTTTTTGGGAACTTCTTGGTGACCGATTTAATTCCTTTACTTGTGATTGGTTTGCTGAGGTTGTCTATTTCTTCTCAAATCAATGTTAGTTGTTCATGCTTTTCTAGAAAGTTATCCATTTCACTTACATTGCCTAGTTTATTAGCATACAGTTGCTCATAGTATCCTCTTATTACCACTTTTATTTCTGTAGGGTCACTGGTTATGTCTCCTTTTCCTTTTCTGATTTTATTTATTTGCATCCTTCCTCTTTCTCTTCTTGTCATCCTTGCTAAGGGTCCATCAATTTATTGATTTTCTCAAAGAAACAACTTCTGGTTTTGTTCATTTTCTCAATTGTTTTCATGTTCTCAATTTCATTTATTTCTGCTCTAATCTTCATTATTGTTTTTCCTGTTTGCTTGCTTTGGGGTTAGTTTGCTGTTCTTCCTCTTGTTTTTCCAAGTAGACAGTTAATTTCTTGATTTTCACTCTTTCTTCTTTTTGATATAGGTATTTAAGGCAATAAATTTTCCTCTTAGCACTGTCTTTGCTGCATCCCATACATTTTGATATGTTGTGTTTTCATTTTCATTTGCCTCAAGATAGTTACTGATTTCTTTTGAAAAATTTGTTCCTTGGACCACAGGTTGTTTAAGAGTGTGTTGTTTAGCCTCCATATATTTGTGAATTTTCTGGCACTCTGCCTGTTATTGATTTCCAACTTCATTTCTTTATGATCTGAAAAAATGTTATGTATGATTTCAATCTTTTCAAATTTATTGAGACGTGCTTTGTGACCTAACATATGTTCTATCTTTGAGAATGATCCATGAGCACTTGAGAAAAAGGTATATCCTGATGTTGTGGGGTGTAATGTTATATAAATGTCTGTTAAGTCTAGCTTATTTATTGTATTATTCAAATTCTCTGTTTCTTTATTGATCCTCTGTCCAGATATTCTGTCCATTGATGAGAGTGGGGAATTGAAGTCTCCGACTATTATGGTAGACATGTCTAGTTCTCTTTTCAGTGTTTTCAGTGTTTGCCACATGTATTTTGGAGCATTCTGGTTCGGTGCATAAATATTTATGATTGTTATGTCTTCATGCTGAATTGTCCCTTTTATTAGTACATAGTATCCTTTGTCTCTTTTAATTATTTTATATTTGAAGTTGAATTTTTTGGGTATTAGTATAGCTACTCCTGCTCTTTTTTGATTGTTTCTTGCATGAAATATCTTTTCCAACCTTTCACTTTCAATCTATTTTTGTCCTTGGGTTTAAAGTGAGTCTCCTGTAGACAGAATATAGATAGGTCCTGTTTTTTAATCCATTCTGCTAGTCTATGTCTTTTGATTGGGAAGTTTAATCATTAACATTTAGTGTTATTACTGTAAAGGCAGTACTACTTACTTCTATCCTTTTGCCTTTTGGATTTTATATATCATATCTAACTTGTTTTTCTTTTTACCTTTACTAACAGTCTTCATTTATACACACTTCTCTATACCTCTGTCTTCCACCTTTTCCTACCTGCCTCTAGTGCTCCCGTTATTATTTCTTGCACAGCCACTCCCTTGGTCACAAATTCTCTCAGTGATTGTTTGTCTGAAAATGTTTTAATTTCCCCCTTAAATTCTTTTTTGGGGTATGCATGACCTGAGAATCAAACCCAGGTCTCCCACATGAAAGGCGGGCATTCTAACCACTGTCCCCCTCATTTTTGAAGGAGAATTTTGCTGGATATAGGATTCTTGGTTGTCAGTTTTTTCTTTTAGAATCTTAAATATATCATACCACTGCTTTCTCACCTCCCTGGTTTCTGCTGAGAAATCCACACGTAGTCTTATTGGGCTTCCCTAGTATGTGATGAATTGCTTTTTCCTTTGCTGCTTTCAAAATTCTATCTTTCTCTTTGACACCTGGCAATCTGACTAGTAAGTGTCTTGGAGTATGTCTGTTTGGGTCTATTTTGATTGGGGTACCCCACACTTCTTGGATCTGTGATTTTATGTCTTTCATGAGAGATCAGAAATTTTCAGTTATAATTTCCTCCATTAGTCTTTCTCCTCCTTTCCTCTTCTCTTCTCCTTCTAGGCCATCCACAACCATATATTCATGTGCTTCATGCTGTCCTTCAATTCCTTGGAACCCTGCTCATATCTTTCCATTCCTTTCCCTATATTTTCTTTTGCTATTTGATTTTCAGATGTCAAGTCCTCCAGTTTACCAATTCTTTCTTCTGCCTCTTCAATCTATTGATATAGGTTTTCATTTTTTTCATCATGTCTACTGTGCCTTTCATTCCCACAAATTCTGTGATTTGATTTTTCAAACTTTCAAGTTCTTCCTGTTCACCCAATGTCTTCTTTATATCCTCCCTTAACTTGTTGATTTGTTTTTTTGATGAATTTTCCATTCTTTTCAAACATCCTGAATTAGTTGTTTCAACTCCTGTATGTCATTTGAATTGTTGTTTTGTTCCTTTGACTGGGCCATATCTTCAATTATCCTAGTTGATTCATTATTTTTTTGCTGGTGTCCAGGCATTTAGTTCCCTTAATTAGTTTATTCTGGAGATTGTTTTCACTGTTTTACCTAGAATTTTCTTGCTGGATGGCATTGTTCTCTGTCTTCTTTGACATTAATTCAGCTTATTCTAGACCTCTACTATAGGTTTTGTTTAACTGATCAGAATTTTTCACTTTTTTGTTTTTCTGTTTCGTGCCCTGTCTATATGGAGCATTTTAGGATGCTCTCATTTTTCAGTAGGGTCTACTCAGATATTATATACTCCAATCAGATTTTCCCAGACTCAATTGGCCTCCTCTTAGGAGGAAAGAGTCACCTGCATCAGTTTTCCCTGAGGGTAAGACCCAGCAGGTTGACAGACTTTCCTATGAAACCTCCCAACTCTGCATTTTTCCTATCCTGCCCAGTATGTGGTGCTTATCTGCCTTCAGCTTCCCAACAGCAAAAGTGATGTGGTGCCTTTAAATACAGCAGACTTTCCCTGCTGGGAGCACGTTTGAGACAGAGGTGAGGTTGTAAGTTGGCATTCATTGCTTCAGTTTTCCAGTCCCTGGGGCCTGAATTACTTGAGGGAGGCATTCCACCTGAGCTGAGCCCCACACTTCTCCTGGAGAAGGCACAGCCTCCAGGAAATTAACTCCTTTGACCTGACCAGCAATGTCATCTTTCAGATAAGCTCAGTTTCACCCTTACTTGGGGCAGTTGGAGCCTGAGAAGCCTTGCAGTTCTATCTAATGAGATGTTAAGTAGTAGAAACAAAGCAAAAACAAAAAACAAAAACAAACAAACAAAAAGAACACCAATCTTTTTTCATAGCAGGACACCCATTCCTCAGGTTAATCAAGAGCCTAAGTTGATATGTTGCTCTACATATCTCCAGGCTCTATGTGCCCCATTTTTTATGGGTCCAGCCCTTTGCAAGTATTTTGTGCTGTCCAACTCAAAAAGCCTCTTTTTCCCCCTTTGCCCTCTCTACCAGGAAAAAACTCCCAATACCTTTAGCTCTTATTCCAGGCTTATCTGAGCTGGGGACCTATCTTCAATAGCCAGAATTTGTTAATTCTGCAGTTGGAACTTTGCTGAGCTAAGCCCCTGCTACTAGTAAAGTCTCTTTCCTTTCCTCTTGGGGAACCAGGCTGCTGTGGCTATGGGGGGGGGCACTGGCCTTCATTTCTTGGAGGACCTATAGTTCTGTATGGGGTCATCATCAATCCAGCTTGCCCAGACTGGTGTATGCTGTGTGTCTGGTCATTGATGCAGCCCCAGCAGTTGTTCTGTTACTAGCTGCTCTGGAGGGGAAGTCGATTCCACACATCACTAAGCTTCCATCTTACCTTTACCAGACATTGCTTTCTTGATTTAGTATCCCCTGACATCTTTTGACATTTGCTTTCCTCAAATCAAATCCTGAATAATGTCTTTTGATCACAAACTGCCTTTGGGATTTTTCATGGGGCTCTGGAAAATTACAAAGATTTTTTTCTCTCACCACAAAATGAGAAAGGTTCTAAATAATAATTATGTTTACTTGATATGAGTTGCATGGAAAGTACTGTCAAATTAAAAGAGATGCTTAACATTTTATTTGCTGAAGGAAAGTTTGTTAATATTTGTACTAACAGTAGATATGCATTTAGGGCCAATCCTGATTCTGGAACATTGTGAAAGCAATGAAGATACCTGACTTTGTCAGGAATACCATTAAAAAATGGTAAACAAGTAGGTGAATTTTTATAGATGTTATTATTTCCTGAAAAGAAATTTGTGATAAAAAAGAAGACTCACAATTGAAAAAAATGAACCAGAATATAGAGGAAATGTATTAGCTTATTATAATGCTAAACAAATATCCCTATAAAGTTGTACAAACCACAAAAATTGGTACTTTAATAAAACACTTCATAAGACCTCTCCAGATAATTTGGATGATAGTCAGATGGTTTTTTAGTGTGTAAAAGCTGCCAAAAACGCAATATACAAGATCTGGAATGGCTTTTAAAAGGATAATTTATTAAGTTGCAAGTTTACAGTTCTAAGGAAGTGAAAGTGTCCAAATTAAGGCACCAACAAAAGATTACCTTCACTCAAGAAAGGTCAATGACTCTGGAACACCTATATCAGCTGGGAAGTCACGTGGCTGGCATCTGCTGGTCCCTTGCCCCTGGGTTCCTTTGCTTTCAGCCTCTGTTCCTGTGAGATTCCTCACTTTGCTTCTCTGAGGCTGGCTTTCATCTCTTGACTTCCCTTGGCTCTCTCCAGATCCTGGATAGCTTAACATCTCATGTCTGCTAGGCTCCAAGTACCTCAAAACATCCATGTCTCTGTTTTCTGACACAGCTGTTCTCTGACACAGCTGTTCTCCAAGCATCTACATCTGCTCTTTCTGTCATCTTTGAGGCTCCTGTCATTTCTGATGCCCCAAAATATTTCCTCTTTTCAAGGAGTCCAAAAAACTAATTAAGACACACCTACAGTCACATCTGCAGCTAATCAAAGTGCCACACCACAATTGGGCATGCCACGTCTCTGTCGAGATGATCTAATCAAAAGTTTCTGCTCTAAAATATTGAATTAGGATGAATGAAGTGGTTGCCTCTGCCAGACTGAATCAGGATTAAAACATGGCTTTTCTGGAGTACACAATATTTTCAAATTGGCACAATATCTACTTCTAGTTTTGAGAAGGGCAATGAGCTTCAATAGGGCTGTCAGATAAAGCCTGGCAAGGGACTTCAGGAAAGCACAGGTGGCTGCCTGGTCACACTAGTATCCCTAGAATGACCTGTAATAGGAGCACTTAGTGAACTTACAATACAAAAAAATGAAAGAGATCATAGCAAAAAACTGGTGGGAAAACTTTGATAAAGTAGCCAAAAACATTTATAATCAATACCATACTTGTTAGGCTTATAATCCACCCAAATCCATTAAGGTGTCACTCCCCCAGTGGATCATTTGGACACTTGCAAATGAACTTTATTCAATTTCCACTTTTGGTGGGCTATAATTATGTATTAGTCATGGTTTGCAGGTTCTCTGGGTGGATTGCAGCATTACCTTGCTTCAAAGCAATTGTTACAACTATGGAAAAAACTATTAGAAAAAAATTATCCCAGCTTGGGAAGTACCCTTTGAACGCTGCAGTGACTGTGGAATTCATTCTACTGGAATGGTTATAAGGGAGGTATGTCAGATTATTCTCATCTGTTTTAGTTTTCCTCATTGCTAAAGCAAAACCGTGTAATGTCTGGCTAATACAATGGAACTTTATTGGCTCACAGTTATGGGGCAAAAAGTCTAAAATTATGGCACAATCAATGCAATGCTTTCTTCCAGAAGACTGGTATCATGGTTGTGGTAGTTAGATTCAGTTGTCAACTTGGCCAGGTGAAGGTACCTAGTTCTCTTGCTGTGGACATGAGCCAATTGTACATGAACCTCATCTGTTGCTCACTACATCTGCAGTCGGCTAGGAGGTGTGCCTGCTGCAATGAATGATGTTTGACTTAATTGGCTGCTGCTTAAATGAGACAGCACAACGTAGCACAGCCTAAGCAGCTCAGCGTGCCTCATCTCAGCGTTCACAGCTCAGCCCAGGCCTTTGGGGATGCAGAAAGGAATCACCCTGGGGAAAGTTGTTGCAACTCAGAGGCCTGGAGAGAAGGTCAGCAGAGATCATCTTGTGCCTTCCTACATAAGAAAGAACCTCAGATGAAAGTTAGCTGCCTTTCCTCTGAAGAACTAATGAAATAAATCCCGTTTTATTAAAAGCCAATCATCTCTGGTGTGTTGCATTCCAGCAGCTATCAAACTAGAACAATGGTCATTGGCTCCTATGGTACATGATAATGAATATGGTTGCCTTCTCATTTCTCTCCTTTCTCTTTCCCACTGTGTTTCTCTCTCTGAATTTCATTCTCCTTATAAAGACCCCAGTTATAGGATTAAGATCCATCCTGGGCCACACCTTATCTAAAGAAGCCTCATCAAAATATCCTTTTTATAAGGGTTCATACTCCCAGGAATGGATTATATTTAAGGACTTTTTCTGGAATGCATAGCTCCAAACCACCACACCATTCAGCAACACAACCATTGTCCCTATCATACTCAGTCTTATGACAAAGTAGAAAAAACTAATGAGAAATTAAAATGAAAGTTAGCTAAATTATCTGATTCACTGGGGCTGCCTTGTCCTAAAGTGTTCCCATCGACTCTCATAGCCTTGAGATCAACACCATTGGGATCATAGCCTTGAGATCAACACCATTTTGCTTAACCCCAAACTAAAATAATTACAATATAACTCATGTATTTGGGACAATTCATTAAAGGTGATCCAGAAGTAGACTAAGAAGACCTATACCAATATTGTAAATATTCCCTAGGTAATCTTCTGATAGGTATCAGAGGCTCTTGCTAATCCATCAGCACCATTTGACTGCATCTTGCACATTATGCACATTCTACAACCTTGTGATTTTGAGTTCTGGAAGACATCAGAGCAGTCTTAAGTCTCAAGTCTTGGAAAGGACCTTACCAAGTTTTGTTAACCTCACATGCAGCTCTTAAATTAAAACAAAGTGAGCCATTGGTGCACATCTCCCAGATAAAATGAGCCTTATTTCCAAAATGGCTATATGAAACTGTCTGACACAAAAATAAAATTAACCAATGTACTAGAAGCAGATAACATCTGAGACACACAACTTCCATTGAAGAACATGGGACAAGAGCCCATTGACCAAAACTTTCCTTGTTTGATCAACACGCTGCACATTTACGCGTTTTTATAAATTTGTTATAATCTCTTGTTACCCTCTTCCAAGGCCTATTTTCTATCACATCCCTAGTTAATCACCTCTAGCTCCCTAAGCTCTATGCTTTGATCATCCTCTAGCTCCAGTTATCCAATGGGTTTCCAGTATTGCCAATCTAACTAATTGTTGGATTTCTTCATGTCTAGATCATAAGATTCAACCTGAAGTCCTGTTTCACCTGGGAAAAGGAAATTGGTAGGGAAAAAAACATTCAATGTATTTATAAAATAAAGGGGTACCTATGCAAATTAGGATGATAGGTATACTTGGCACTAGAAATCCACAATGGAAGACAAGGGCCAGCCCTTCTCTATATATTTTATAATAAAAACTTTTCTATATGTGATGAAAATTTATATGAAACAGGATTAGAATTAGGGTACATTTCAGACTAATTTTGTAACCAAATGATCTGGCTTGATTCAGAAGATGGAGATTAGACCCAAATATACAACGACACAGAACTTGAGATAGGCTATGGTAATGGCACTTCTCTAAGCTTAACAAAGGAAATCACTGAAGTTGACATTAGTTTACCAGCAATTTTACTGACATACAAATGCCTCTTTTTATCCACTTATGCAATAAAATAAAACTACTGTAATACATTTTGACCAATATTCAGGTCATATCTGGAAAGGAAACTCAACACACATAATAATAATGAAAAATAAGTCATATGGAGTATTACATCAATTACATAGAAGTGTCTTTTGTTTCCTAGGTCAGAATTACTCCTTTGAGAATTGGCAATGTGCTGTTGCAAAAAATGTCTTCTTCAAGAAAAGATGGGACATTCCTGGTGAGTTTTTTAGATTTCTCTTTTAGATCAAATAGTATTGTTTCTTTCCTGTGGAAAAATAATATTTGAAGCCTTTCCTTTTGGCTTGTCAGGAAGATAAGGAATAGGACATCTCTTTCCATCCATATGTAAATTAACTTCCCTAAACACCAGTTAGGTGGCTAACTTAGGATCATTTGTACACCAAGTCTTAAAATGATAAAAAGATAATATACCCAACCCCTTATCCTACTGTTACAAAGTGTTCCACTTATTAATAACACTGTCATACCTTTTTTAGAAACATATGCTGGAGTGAACAGTTATAAACGTATCTCAGGCTATAAAACAGAGCATTAATACCACCCTTAGTGGTCCTCACACCCTCTGGGCTGGAGTTGACAACTTAGAATCAGTGGTCTTGAAAACAAAAAGACTCTAAATATCTTGACTGCCCCACAAAGAGGTATTTATGCCTGGATACATGATCAATGTTGTTTATATGTTAGCAGATCATGGACAGTGTCAAATAACCTAAATAATTTAATGTAATATAGGGACAAGCAGTATGCACTGCATTTATGTTTTTAATTGTGATTATCAGTCTATATGTTTTTATTTCTTGTAGAAGCTAGTTTTCAAGATTCTGTCCAAATTACTTATCCTCAAGATGGATAGCTGCTTTTAAGATAGGTTTAAAAAATCCCCAACAGTTTCAAATCCACAAATAATTTTAGGCAGACATAGGCATTCACAAAAATGGAACATTCAGTTCATATCAATGAATTAAAATAATAAGCAGTATATAATCTGACCAAAAAGTGATTAAAGTAAAAATAAAGCATAAAAATATTTGAAAAATACAAATATTTGGAGATGACCAATGAATTATAAATAATACTTAGATCAAATAAGAAATCACAAAGTAATTCACAAAACATTTTCAACTTCTTGAAAATAAAAGCAAACCATGTTAAAAGTTTTGTGATTTATAGTTTTAATGAGGTTTTGAGGTAATGTTTTATCTTTCTGTGCTTATATTACATTAGAAGAGATTTCTTTTAAATTAAAACAGACTAAGTTTGAACCATAAGAAGCAACAAAGGTCATGCAAACTAAAATAAGAGAATGTAAAAGTAAAAAATAAAGGAAAAAACACAAATTGGTGAAATGGAAACCACAAAAATTAGATAACAGAAATGAAATTGAACCATATTTCCAAATGGATAAAACTCTGGTGGAGGGTAATGAAGAGAAAAAACCAAAATCATTAATATCAGGAATGAAAGATGGAATACCACTAGAGATATTATTGGCATGAAAGAAATGTTTGGAAAAATTTTTCAACAATACTTCAGATTATTAAGAAGAAATTTTCTTGGAAGAAAATTGACAAAAATATAGAAAATTTAAAAAGAACTATATTCATAATTTTATATTCCCACAAAAAACTCATGGAAGTCCTTCATAAAATAAAGCATGAAAAGATTTCCAACTTCTCATTCAGGCCATAATTACTTTGATAACAAAACTAGGCAAAGATATTACAAGAAAGTAAAGAGAATATTATACTTTATAAACATAAATTCGAAAGTACAAAATTTAAGCAAACTAAATGCGATGTTATATTTAAAAGATAATAAAGGGGAAACCATTGAAGATGGCAGATTAGGTAGTGCCAAGGGCCCATCCCTCCAGGAAGACATGAAAAAATTAGCAAAGACTGTTAGGACTATCTTTCTCAGAACTCTAGAAAATATCCTGATGTTCACAACAACAAAGTCAATGCCAAATTAAGAAAGAGGCTACTGAAAAGTGGTAGGCAAGTACTCCATAGTTTTTTTTATTCTTTTTTTATTAATTAAAAAAAATAACAACAAACAAAACATTAAGATATCATTCCATTCTACATATACAATCAGTAATTCTTAATATCATCACATAGTGCATATTCATCATTTCTTAGAACATTTGCATCGATTTAGAAAAAGAAATAAAAAGACAACAGAAAAAGAAATAAAATGATAACAAAAAAAAAATTATACATACCATACCCCTTACCCTTTGCTTTCATTTATCACTAGCATTTCAAACTAAATTTATTTTAACATTTGTTCCCCCTATTATTTATTTTTATTCCATATGTTCTACGCTTCTGTTGATATAGTAGATAAAAGTAGTATCAGACACAAGGTTTTCACATTCACAGAGTCTCATTGTGAAAGCTATATCATTATTCAATCATCATCAAGAAACATCGCTACTGGAACACAGCTCTACATTTTCAGGCAGTTCCCTCCAGCCTCTCCACTACTTTTTGAACAACAAGGTGATATCTACTTAATGAGTAAGAATAACCTCCAGGATAACCTCTCAACTCTGTTTGGAATCTCTCAGCCATTGATACGTAGTCTCACTTCACTCTTCTCCCTTTGGTCAAGAAGGTTCTCTCAATCCCTTGATATTAATTCTCAGCTCATTCTAGGGTTTTTCTCAGTCCCTTGATGCTGAGTCTCAGCTCATTCCAGGATCTCTTTCCCATGTTGTCAGGAAGGTCCACACCCCTGGGAGTCATGTCCCACGTAGACAGGGGGAGGGTGGTGAGACTGCTCGTCATGTTGGTTGGAGAGAGAGGCCACATCTGAGCAAGAAAAGAGGCTCTCTTGGGGGTGACTCTTAGGCCTAAATTTTAAGTAGACTTGACCTATCCTTTGTGGGGTTAAGTTTCATATGAACAAACCCCAAGACTTGGGGCTCAGCCTATAGATTTGGTTGTCCACATTGCTTGTGAGAATATCAAGAATTCAACTTGGGGAAGTTGAATTTCTCCCTGCTCTCACCATTCCCCGAAGGGAGCTTGCAAATACTTTTCCACTCACTGATCAAATCACTCTGGGATTCACTGGGGCATCACTCTGGACAAACCAGCAAAATCTCATGTCCTATCTGAGATTCCAAGTACTTATGACGTTCAATCAAACTATCTACATAAGTTATATTAGGAAATGCACTAGTCAAAATATAAATTTTGTAACAAATAAACATTTTTTGCTTTAGTCTCACACATAAGGTGACATTTTAAAATATTAATTGCCATCTATTTTCAGTACCCCGCAATAATGACATTCCTTTGTCTTCCTCATGCAAAAACACTTTTAAACTTTGTACATTGTACATTTCACTATTGTTATACACTCTAGGCATTCCTAGATTATACCATCTCGATCTTTAACATCTATCTTTCTTTCTGATTTCATTTATGTCCCCAGCCCTCCTCCCTCTATCATTCTCACATGCAGCTTCATTCAGTGTTTTAACATAATTATATTACAGTTAGGTAGTATAGTGCTGTCCATTTCTGAGTTTTTGTATCCAGTCCTGTTGCACAGTCTGTATCTCTTCAGCGCCAATTACCCAATATCTTACCTTATTTCTATCTCCTGATGGTCTCTGTTACCAACGACATATTCCAAGTTTATTCACAAATGTCAGTTCATATCAGTGAGACCATACAGTATTTGTCCTTTAGTTTTTGGCTAGTCTCACTCAGCATAATGTTCTCAAGGTCCATCCATGTTGTTACATACTTTATAAGTTTATTCTGTCTTAGAGCTGCATAATATTCCATTGTATGTATATACCACAGTTTGTTTAGCCACTCATCTGTTGATGGACATTTTGGCTGTTTCCATCTCCTTGCAATTGTAAATAATGCTGCTATAAACATTGGTGTGCAAGTGTCCATTTGTGTCTTTGCCCTTAAGTCCTCTGAGTAGATACCTAGCAATGGTATTGCTGGGTCATATGGCAATTCTATATTCAGCTTTTTGAGGAACTGCCAAACTACCTTCCACAGTGGTTGCACCATTTGACATTCCCACCAACAGTGAATAAGTGTGCCTCTTTCTCCACATCCTCTCCAGCACTTGTCATTTTCTGTTTTGTTGATAATGGCCATTCTGGTGGGTGTGAGATGATATCTCATTGTGGTTTTGATTTACATTTCTCTAATGGCCAGGGATATTGAGCATCTCTTCATGTGCCTTTTGGCCATTTGTATTTCCTCTTCTGAGAAGTGTCTGTTCAAGTCTGTTTCCCATTTTGTAATTGGATTGGCTGTCTTTTTGTTGTTGAGTTGAACAATCTTTTTTTTTTATTAATTAAAAAAAATTAACTAACACAACATTTAGAAATCATTCCATTCTACATATGCAATCAGTAATTCTTAATATCAGCACATAGATGTATGATCATCATTTCTTAGTACATATGCATCGATTTAGAAAAAGAAATAGCAAGACAATAGAAAAAGAAATAAAATGATAATATAGAGAAAAAATAAAAAATACAAAAATATATAAGAAAAAAACAACTATAGCTCAGATGCAGCTTCATTCAGTGTTTTAACATAATTACATACAATTAGGTAGTATTGTGCTGTCCATTTTTTTTTTTTTAGAAATCATACCATTCTACATATGCAATCAGTAATTCTTAACATCATCACATAGATGCATGATCATCGTTTCTTAGTACATTTGCATCGGTTTAGAAGAACTAGCAATATAAGTGAAAAAGTTATAGAATGTTAATATAGAGAAAAAAATAAAAGTAATAATAGTAAGAACAAAACAAAACAAAACAAAACAAAAACCTAGAGCTCGGATGCAGCTTCATTCAGTGTTTTAACATGATTACTTTACAATTAGGTATTATTGTGCTGTCCATTTTTGAGTTTTTGTATCGAGTCCTATTGCACAGTCTGTATCCCATCAACTCCAATTACCCATTATCTTACCCTGTTTCTAACTCCTGCTGAACTCTGTTACCAATGACATATTCCAAGTTTATTCTCGAGTGTCGATTCACATCATTGGGACCATACAGTATTTGTCTTTTAGTTTTTGGCTAGACTCACTCAACATAATGTTCTCTAGGTCCATTCATGTTATTACATGCTTCATAAGTTTATCCTGCCTTAAAGCTGCATAATATTCCATCGTATGTATATACCACAGTTTGTTTAACCACTCGTCTGTTGATGGACATTTTGGCTGTTTCCATCTCTTTGCAATTGTAAATAACGCTGCTATAAACATTGGTGTGCAAATGTCCGTTTGAGTTTTTGCCCTTAATTCCTTTGAGTAGATTCCCAGCAATGGTATTGCTGGGTCGTATGGCAATTCTATATTCAGCTTTTTGAGGAACCGCCAAACTGCCTTCCACACTGGTTGCACCATTTGACACTCCCACCAACAGTGGATAAGTGTGCCTCTTTCTCCTCATCCTCTCCAGCACTTGTCATTTTCTGTTATGTTGATAATGGCCATTCTGGTGGGTGTGAGATGATATCTCATTGTGGTTTTGATTTGCATTTCTCTAATGGCCAGGGACATTGAGCATCTCTTCATGTGCCTTTTGGCCATTTGTATTTCCTCCTCTGAGAGGTGTCTATTCAAGTCCTTTTCCCATTTTGTAATTGGGTTGGCTGTCTTTTTGTTGTTGAGTTGAACAATCTCATTATAAATTCTGGATACTAGACCTTTATCTGATATGTCGTTTCCAAATATTGTTTCCCATTGTGTAGGCTGTCTTTCTACTTTCTTGATGAAGTTCTTTGATGCACAAAAGTGTTTAATTTTGAGGAGTTCCCATTTATTTATTTCCTTCTTCAGTGTTCTTGCTTTAGGTTTAAGGTCCATAAAACCGCCTCCAATTGTAAGATTCATAAGATATCTCCCTACATTTTCCTCTAACTGTTTTATGGTCTTAGACCTAATGTTTAGATCTTTGGTCCATTTTGAGTTAACTTTTGTATAGGGTGTGAGAGATGGGTCTTCTTTCATTCTTTTGCATATGGATATCCAGTTCTCTAGGCACCATTTTATTGAAGAGACTGTTCTGTCCCAGGTGAGTTGGCTTGACTGCCTTATCAAAGATCAAATGTCCATAGATTAGAGGGTCTATATCTGAGCACTCTATTCGATTCCATTGGTCAATATATCTATCTTTATGCCAATACCATGCTGATGTGACCACTGTGGCTTCATAATATGCCTTAAAGTCAGGCAGTGCAAGACCTCCAGCTTCGTTTTTTTCTTCAAGATGTTTTTAGCAATTCGGGGCACCCTGCCCTTCCAGATAAATTTGCTTATTGGTTTTTCTATTTCTGAAAAATAAGTTGTTGGGATTTTGATTGGTATTGCATTGAATCTGTAAATCAATTTAGGTAGGATTGACATCTTCACTATATTTAGTCTTCCAATCCATGAACACGGTATGCCCTTCCATCTATTTAGGTCTTCTGTGATTTCTTTTAGCAGTTTTTTTTTTTGTTTTTTTGTTTTTTTGTTTTTTTTTTAAAGGGAAACATTTTCTTGTTTTATTATATTTTGTTTGTTTGTTTGTTTTTTACATGGGCTGGGGCCGGGAATCGAACCGAGGTCCTCCGGCATGGCAGGCAAGCACTCTTGCCCGCTGAGCCACCGCGGCCCGCCCACTTTTAGCAGTTTTTTATAGTTTTCTTTATATAGGTTTTTTGTCTCTTTAGTTAAATTCATTCCAAGATATTTTATTCTTTTAGTTGCAATTGTAAATGGGATTCGTTTCTTGATTTCCCCCTCCACTTGTTCATTGCTAGTGTATAGAAATGCTACAGATTTTTGAATGTTGATCTTGTAACCTGCTATTTTGCTGTACTCATTTATTAGCTCTAGTAGTTTTGTTGTGGATTTTTCTGGGTTTTCGACGTATAGTATCATATCTTCTGCAAACAGTGATAGTTTTACTTCTTCCTTTCCAATTTTGATGCTTTGTATTTCTTTTTCTTGTCTAATTGCTCTGGCTAGAACCTCCAACACAATGTTGAATAATAGTGGTGATAGTGGACATCCTTGTCTTGTTCCTGATCTTAGGGGGAAAGTTTTCAATTTTTCCCCATTGAGGATAATATTAGCTGTAGGTTTTTCATATATTCCCTCTATCATTTTAAGGAAGTTCCCTTGTATTCCTATCCTTTGAAGTATTTTCAACAGGAAAGGATGTTGAATCTTGTCAAATGCCTTCTCTGCATCAATTGAGATGATCATGTGATTCTTCTGCTTTGATTTGTTGATATGGTGTATTACATTAATTGATTTTCTTATGTTGAACCATCTTTGCATACCTGGGATGAATCCTACTTGGTCATGATGTATAATTCTTTTAATGTGTTGTTGGATACGATTTGCTAGAATTTTATTGAGGATTTTTGCATCTATATTCATTAGAGAGATTGGCCTGTAGTTTTCTTTTTTGTAATATCTTTGCCTGGTTTTGGTATGAGGGTGATGTTGGCTTCATAGAATGAATTAGGTAGTTTTCCCTCCACTTCGATTTTTTTGAAGAGTTTGAGGAGAGTTGGTACTAATTCTTTCTGGAATGTTTGATAGAATTCAGATGTGAAGCCATCTGGTCCTGGACTTTTCTTTTTTAGGAAGCTTTTGAATGACTGATTCAATTTCTTGACTTGTGATTGGTTTGTTGAGGTCATCTATTTCTTCTTGAGTCAAAGTTGGTTGTTCATGTCTTTCTAGGAACCCGTCCATTTCCTCTAAATTGTTGTATTTATTAGCATGAAGTTGTTCATAGTATCCTGTTTTTACCTCCTTTATTTCTGTGAGGTCAGTAGTTATGTCTCCTCTTCCATTTCTGATCTTATTTATTTGCATCCTCTCTCTTCTTCTTTTTGTCAATCTTGCTAAGGGCCCATCAATCTTATTGATTTTCTCATAGAACCAACTTCTGGTCTTATTGATTTTCTCTATTGTTTTCATGTTTTCAATTTCATTTATTTCTGCTCTAATCTTTGTTATTTCTTTCCTTTTTCTTGCTTTGGGATTAGTTTGCTGTTCTTTCTCAAGTTCTTCCAAATGGATAGTTAATTCTTGAATTTTTGCCTTTTCTTCTTTTCTGATATAGGCATTTAGGGCAATAAATTTCCCTCTTAGCACTGCCTTTGCTGCATCCCATAAGTTTTGATATGTTGTGTTTTCATTTTCATTCGCCTCACGGTATTTGCTAATTTCTCTAGCAATTTCTTCTTTGACCCAGTATTTGTTTAGGAGTGTGTTGTTGAGCCTCCACGTATTTGTGAATTTTCTGGCACTCCGCCTATTATTGATTTCCAATTTCATTCCTTTATGATCCGAGAAAGTGTTGTGTATGATTTCAATCTTTTTAAATTTGTTAAGACTTGGTTTGTGACCCAGCATATGGTCTGTCTTTGAGAATGATCCATGAACACTTGAGAAAAAGGTGTATCCTGCTGTTGTGGGGTTTAATGTCCTATAAATGTCTGTTAAGTCTAGCTCCTTTATAGTAATATTCAGATTCTCTATTTCTTTATTGATCCTCTGTCTAGATGTTCTGTCCATTGATGAGAGTGTTGAATTGAAGTCTCCAACTATTATGGTATATGAGTCTATTTCCCTTTTCCATGTTTGCAGTGTATTCCTCACATATTTTGGGGCATTCTGGTTCGGTGCGTAAATATTTATGATTGTTATGTCTTCTTGTTTAATTGTTCCTTTTATTAGTATATAGTGTCCTTCTTTGTCTTTTAACTGTTTTGCATTTGAAGTCTAATTTGTTGGATATTAGTATAGCCACTCCTGCTATTTTCTGGTTGTTATTTGCATGAAATATCTTTTCCCAACCTTTCACTTTCAACCTATGTTTATGTTTAGGTCTAAGATGTGTTTCCTGTAGACAGCATATAGAAGGATCCTGTTTTTTAATCCATTCTGCCAATCTATGTCTTTTGATTGGGGAATTCAGTCCATTAACATTTAGTGTTATTACTGTTTGGATAATATTTTCCTCTACCATTTTGCCTTTTGTATTATATATATCATATCTGATTTTCCTTCTTTCTACACTCTTCTCCATCCCTCTCTCTTCTGTCTTTTCGGTTCTGACTCTAGTGCTCCCTTTAGTATTTCTTACAGAGCTGGTCTCTTGGTCACAAATTCTCTCAGTGACTTTTTGTCTGAGAATGTTTTAATTTCTCCCTCATTTTTGAAGGACAATTTTGCTGGATATAGGAGTCTTGGTTGGCAGTTTTTCTCTTTTAGTTATTTAAATATATCATCCCACTGTCTTCTAGCTTCCATGGTTTCTGCTGAGAAATCTACACATAGTCTTATTGGGTTTCCCTTGTATGTGATGGATTGTTTTCCTCTTGCTGCTTTCAAGATCCTCTCTTTCTCTTTGACCTCTGACATTCTAACTAGTAAGTGTCTTGGAGAACGCCTATTTGGGTCTTTTCTCTTTGGGGTGTGCTGCACTTCTTGGATCTGTAATTTTAGGTCTTTCATTTAAGAGTTGGGAAATTTTCAGTGATTATTTCTTCCATTAGTTTTTCTCCTCCTTTTCCCTTCTCTTCTCCTTCTGGGACACCCACAACACGTATATTTGTGCACTTCATATTATCATTCAATTCCCTGAGCCCCTGCTCAAATTTTTCCATTCTTTTCCCTATACTTTCTGTTTCTTTTTGGATTTCAGATGTTCCATCCTCCAGTTCACTAATTCTATCTTCTATCTCTTTAAATCTACCATTGTAGGTTTCCATTGTTTTTTTCATCTCTTCTACTGTGTCTTTCAATCCCATAAGTTCTGTGATTTGTATTTTCAGACTTTCTATTTCTTCTTTTTGTTGATCCCATGCCTTCTTCAAGTCCTCCCTCAATTTATTGATTTGGTTTTTAAAGAGGTTTTCCATTTCTGTTCGTATATTCAGAATTAGTTGTCTCAGCTCCTGTATCCTATTTGAGCTATTGGTTTGTTCCTTTGACTGGGCCATATCTTCAATTTTCCTGGTGTGATTCGTTATTTTTTGCTGGTGCCTGGGCATTGAATCAGATTTCCCTGAGTTTGTGACCCAGCAGGTTGAAAGACTTTCCTGTGAAGTCTCTGGGCTCTGTTTTTCTTATCCTGCCCAGTATGTGGTGCTTGTCTGTCTGCGGGTCCCACCAGCAAAAGATGTTGTGGCTCCTTTAGCTTTGGAAGACTCTCACTGCTGGGTGTGTGGTGGAGACAGAGGAAAGTTTGTAGGTTGGTTTTAATGGCTTCAAATTGTGAAGTCCTGGGATCTGAGTTCCTTGAGAGAGGGATTCCACTTGAGTTGTGTTTCACCCCTCCTGCAGGGAAGATTCAGGTGGTAGAGAGCCCTGAAAGCAGCCTGTTTCTGCATTTGGGGCAGTTGTAACCTATGTAATCCCAGCACTGAGCCCAGAGGTGATGATGCCTCCATAGAAACAGCCGCAGAAGGCTCTATTTCACCCCCTTTCCTCGTTTTCAGTTAGCCCAATCAGCGACTTCCACCTTGATCAGTTTTGCCTGAGCTGAGGGCCTATTTTTAGTAGTCAGAAGTTGTTCATTAATGCCACTGTTGGTGTTAGGTTGGGCTCAGTCTCTACTACTGTTGGAGATTCTTTCCTTTCCCTCAGGGAAGTCGCCTGTGGGGGAGCGTCACCAGCTGCCGCAGCTTGTGTAACCGCTGTTCAGAGGCTCCCAGCCGGCCCGGGAAGCCACGTGTGTGGAAGGGGCTGTGGTCGCCAGCCACCGCGGCTTGGGGGACTGCTGTTCCGAGGCTCCCAGCTGGCCCGGGAAGCTGCACGTGGGGGAGGGGCGCCGGCCGCCGCGTCTTGGGGTACCGCCGATCCAAATCTCCCAGCCGGCCCAGGAAGCCACATGTGGGAGGGCTGCCGCGGCTTGGGAACCGCTGATCCAAGGTTTCCAGCTGGCCCAGGAAGCCACGTGTGTGGAAGGGGCTCTGGTCGCCGGCCACCGTGGGCTGGAGGACCGCCGCTCCGAGGCTCCCAGCTGGCCCGGGAAGCTGCACATGGGGAGGGGCGCCGGCCGCCGCGGCTTGGGGAACCCAATCCAAAGCTCCCAGCCAGCCCGGGAAGGAGGGAGGGAGAGGCTCCAGCTGCCAGCCGCATGGCCTGGGAAAGCGCGCGCCTCTTGGGGACCTCACCGCAGCAGAGTTTCTTAGCCGGTCCAGCTGGTCCATAATGGGGTACGCTGTATTTCTGGTCTCTGTCGTGGCTCCGGGAGCTGTTCTGTACTGTTTCTAGTTCTTTAGTAGTTGTTCTGGAGGAGGAACTAAGACCCGCGCGCCTTACTAAGCCGCCATCTTCCCATCCATTTGAAATCATCTAAATTTTAATAAGCAAACTCCCTCATCCCCAAGAAGCTGACAATTTTCCTATTCCCACCCCAACTGTCCCTGGTCATAGAGGAGGGGTGGCACTCTGGAGCCTGATCATGCAGGTCCCAAAGTAGGTATGCTAAAGACAATCCAATGGGACATAGAAAAAAATATTAAAATGATCATATTCATGTTTATTTTCATTTATATTATAGTATATATTTCATGTACCATATAATATATAGTATAATTGTTTTTACAGTGGTATTTTATTTTGGGGGGAGCATGATCAAAGTTTGGCTACCACAGATCTCAATTACTGGGTTGTTCAGACTGACATGTGTCTTCTTCGAAATGTTACCCTAGGATGTCCTCCAAACTGGCTTTCTGGAGGCAGATGGACAGTGACAGTCTGGGCCTGGCCCTGGTTTCCTGAATTTCTACCCATTTTCCCTCCCTATTCATCAGGCTTTGGATACAGATCCTTCCACATCAGCCCTAGCAATTGCACCTGTTCCGAACACACCTGGTTGTTCCTAGTTCTGAATGGTCTCCCCTTTACAATCAATGCCTACCTCCCCCAGGAAGCCTCAGTCCCAAGTCCATACCACTCCTGAGCATGAAATCCCAGATGTGTGTACCTGAGCCTAGCCTCCCCAGTTAGACTTCCCAGTCGCCAACCCAAGGCATGATCTGGCCTTTTATTGCTTTTGTAGCTTTCTGTTCATCCTCAAGACCCCATCCCAAGGAAAGAATTTTGATTAAATGACCTCCCAAAGGCTCCATCCCATGTTCAGAATGTTCTCTGATGCTCAGAGCCCCAACCTGAAGGCTCCTCTTTGTCTCCTCCCAGGTGGTAAAGCGCTGCTCACCTGGAAATGTCCGCCTGGCCGCCACCCGCACATGTGTGTCTCCCCAAGAGCACAACTGTGCCACCTTCTGTCTCCCAATGGGTGGGGAGCTCAGCATCGACCTGGGGATGTGAGTTATGTGGTGGTGGGGAGATAGGGGGTTCTCTGCACCCACCAGATATATGTGATTGAGGCAGTGAAAACAGAATGAACTGAGGGTCTCAGCATCAGTCAGTGCCCAGATCCCTCCAGGCTCTGGCAGGGCTTGACCCTGATAAGGGAATGAGCCTAGTGCCATTCTCCTCCACACACCACCAAAAGCTGCTCCTAAATCAAGCCAACTCAGGTCAAGGAGGAAGCAGACCTGGGCTATAGAGTTGTCGGTAGCAGATAAAGTGAAGAGGTGCATCTCAGGCTCTCTGAGCCAACTATCAGGGGTCAATTCTGAAGTAAATGTCAAGTCAGGAAGGGGCATCTAGTTTGAGTTCTGAGTTCTAATCCTGCTGACATGTGTACTGGGCAGGATCTCCCATAATAGGTAAGAGAAGGGGCAGGGTTGGAAACTGCTGTGCTGGGAGGTCCTCTGAGTCGACAGGAATATTACATGTTAACCATCTCTCATCACCCAAAGCAAAACTACTGAGTCTATTAGCCAGGCTGAGACTTTTTGAGCATTTTGTCCCAGGCCTGGGGGATTTCCAGAAGCAGGGATAAAAGTGATTGCAATGTAAATAGTTGTTCATTGACCTCCATTGCAACTACAGGCATTAGTTAAGAAGCATGAACAGCTGACACTTCTTGGGTAAGTGCTGAGGGCACAGCCCTTGGCTGATAAGCAGTCAGCAAGGGAGTAGAGCTGTTGCTCCAGGCTGACTGGGCAGCCAGTACCCTTCCCTTCTCCTGTAGCTGCAACTGTTGGGAGTACGTTTCTGCAGAAGAGCTCTGTGATGCCACATGTCTGGCCAGGGCCCCCCAGCTCTCTGTGGCCTGGAGTCCCGACAGGGAGCTGATCTTCAACATGAAGAGCAAGGCTGAGGACTATATACAGAGGGTGAGCCCCCCTCAGAAGAGCTGGGAGGTGGGGATGCCTCTTCCCACCATGGAGAGGGAGGGGGTGCCATATGGGCACCTGTGGCTTCAGAGAAACCAGGCACTGAGCCCAAAGAAACCAGATGGGAGGAGAGTAAACCCATTTGATAAACTGTCCTTTCTACCTCATCTGTTGCTCTCGGCATGAGTCTCAGATCAGTGAGTTGGGGAAAGAGGGTAAGAAAAAGGTAATAAGTGGTATTTTTCATATCAAAGCCTATCATCGAGCTTGAATGCCAGAGGTTGTCAGTTTCATTGGATAGAAGTATAAATCAAGGCCAAGAGGGGTAAATCCCTGGCCCATGTTCCATCAGTGGTGGTGGAGCTCTTGCTTCCACTGGATCTCTAGCATAGGACAGGGCCATCTCTCAGTCTCTGTGGAGTTTGCTATGGATAGTCTTTGGGGCCCTAGTGCTTCTTTGAAGTGGGAGGTGCAGGGAACAGGCAGAGCCCAGTTTGCCCTGGAGATTTGTCTACCCAAAGGTCATGGGAAGTTCTCCTCCTTCCAAGGAGGACTGTCTGGAGGAAACCCCTCCTTGGGGCTGGATGGGAGATATGGGGCCAAAGAAGGGTGTTTCTAAGCAGAATGTTTCCAGGTAAGGAGAGAAGAAAGGCACCTGATAACCCTGCACACGTAGCCTAGATTGAACCAGGGGTATTTTCTGAAGATACAGAGAGATCAGGAGCCTGGATGGCACTGGTAGTTTCAGTGACAGATGAGGAAGGGAAAGGAGGCAAACATGGAGTGAGGGGATGGACTGAGGTGGTAGGTGAACTGAGCTGTGTTACCAGGCACCAGCCACAGAAGCTTGGTCTGTGTTTCTGTCTGTCCGTCTGCCCTGTCCTCCCCAGCACATAACAATGTGTGTTTTGTAGGAAGCAGCAAATACTATGGACCCAGACCAGCTCCTTGGAAGCAGCACCAGGGCCCACTTGGTACAGTGTGTCCCCAAGGCACCTTTGGTTTTATCATCTCCAGCATGGACGTGCTTGACTCATTCTTCCTTGGTGAGTGGAAAAGGGGTGCCAGGCCTGCTCTCCCAAGGGGGAAAGGGGCAAGAGATATGAGCTGCATCCTTTAAGAAGCCCACCTATGGCCACTTTGGAAATCTCTCCCCTCTACCGCAGTGTTTGGGAGGGTCCAACAGAGACCATGGAAGGGCCAGGAAGGAGAACCGTTTGCAAAGAGGATGGTCCTTGGCAAGGAGAGGCCCCAAAAGGCTGGACTATTCTAGTTCTAAAGGGAAGGGAGGCAAGAGAGGATAGTGAGAAGTTCTGTGACCTCCAGCTCTTCTTCCCCAAACTCCCTTAGGACAACCTGTGACCAGGCCCCTGCTGCAAAGGTATCATCCAACTGCAGGCCCAGGATGGGCTGCCCCACAGGACACCCACAGCTCTCCCCACATTCCAAACCCTGTGGTCTGCCTGGCAGAGGGGGATGTGATTCTTTTCCAGCTTCATATTCTTCCCTACAGTGAGTCCCCAAAGCACAGCCATGGCTCTCTGATTCCCTTCAGCCTCACCCCCTTCCTGGCCTCCCTAGGGACCTACAACCCAGACAGGGCCAGAAAAGCAGAGAGGATGGTGAATAGAGAGCCCCAAGAGGTATTGCAAACTGTATGTCACCTTGGCTGCTGGCCTTATGGTCCCAATAGCTTTAATATAAGGGAATAGAGAGATGTCCCTTCCAGCCCAGCATCTGTGGCTCCTTCCTATGGCCTTGTGAGGTGGTGTGCCTTGGGGTGATGCAGGCACTTCTGGATGATCTGGACACCTAACTGAGTGCTCCTTACATCAATGACACCTGTGCTGACAACTTCTCAGCACCCCCCAGGAGCTCTGGCTCTGCAAGCAGCTCTGCCTTCCAGGCCAGTGTGGTTGGTTGGCTACGTTCCATTTGAGTGAATGTGTCTTTGGGGTACATGGTCTTCCTGCCATAATCAGGGCCTTCAGGGGCTAAGACTCTCCTCCCTCACAGCCTCTCCACCTTTGGACAACTTGGCTTATGAGAAATGCCTCCCTCTTAATGAGCTGATGCCTGCAAACCCCACCCCTTGGAACTTACAGAACAAGTCTAGTTTCTCTTCCACTAGGCAGCCCTTCCGGTAGTTGGGGAATTACTCATATACCTGCTAATCTCTCTTCTCCAGGCCCAAATCCATGCCTCTTCAGCCCTTCCATGAGAGATGGTCCCAGGGCCTCATCATGGATTCCCCGTTTCCCTGCCACCCCCACTGTATCCCACCGAAGAAAATTGTAGAAACCCTCCTACTCTCCTTGCCATGTGCCTTCCTGCTGTGAGGTTGGCTATTACCTGCCCCCCTTACCCACTGAAGACAGAATCAATGAGACTGTATTGTCATACCCAGAAGCCCAAGGACCTTGGATCTCTGGCTGGGCAGCTGGGCTGGCTGATATTGTGGCCAAGCCCCAGGCCTGCCACTCTGAAGGCTCTGGATGAGGCAAGAGCAGGAGGGCAGCAAAAGCCCATGACTCAGGGTGATGTGTATTAGAAGCAGAGGAAGGAGCCCTGAAAATGAGTGCTCTACTGGGGGTCTATGCCCTGGCCCCAGGCTCCATCTCTGTTAAGGCACTACTCCCACTGTCCCCTTGGTGTCTACATCTATGCTGTGAGCCCATTACATTCCCTACTCCATGCTGGGACCATCTGCCCTGTTTGGAGTTGAGTTTGGAGCCCAGCCTTGGAGGGTGTGTGACCCAGGGAAGGAAATGGCTTCTGTGCACAGAAAGGCCTCCTAGGCAGAGAGAATGGTTAGACTTTGCTAGCTTTTATTTCTGCTGGGGTCCCACCCATCCACTAACTGCTGTCCACTTTCCCTCTACACAAGCATGCATTGAGTGTCTTGTGCATGCTGAGAAGTGCCACCTGCTTAGGACAGTTTAAGTTCTCCTTCTGAGAATGCCAGTGTCCCCTGCTGTGCCAGTCCCATGAAGGGTGCAGAGTCCAGAAGGCATTTGCTCAGAGCCTTGCCCTGGTTGGGTGGTGAAATCCCTCTGTAGCTGAGGTATGTCTGGGAAGAAGGTTTTGTTCTGGCACCAAGACCATTAAATGTACTATGAAATACATGCAATTCATTTTGAGTCTTTACCAAAAGCATATATCAGTTCTGTCATTCTCCTAAGGGCAGAATGCTGTGTCTCCTGGTCTGAACTCAGGCCAGGGCAGTGGGATAGGAAGGGGAGGCATTTCTGGGCCCAGCCCAAGTCTGTATTGCCCAGACGGCTCAGTCAGTCACTACCCAGTGTACCAGAAGCAGCATCTGTTTAACAGCAACCCTCAATGGGACTACGGGGCCTTCAGGATACTTCAAGATACTCACCTTAATTTCTCAAGGTAACCACAGCTGAGCTGCCTGGGAACTTGAGGAGGGAGGTGGGAGTAGGGCTGAGGTTTTCCATGCCTTGATCATAGCATCTTCCTCCATGTGAACATGGGCCTGCAAGTCAGAGAGAGGTGAGGCCAGCACAGACCATGTGCAGGTGTGGTTTCCTGTGTTAGGGGCTGAGGAGGAGAGCTCCTGGGCATGAAAAGACCCTGCTACCTCAAGGGTGCCTGGACTGCTCCACATGTTCTCCCTGGATCCATTGCCCACCTAGGTTTGCCTACCAGTTCCTGGATCCTGGCACATATGTGTTTCGAGACAATGGGCTTCCTGAAAGCATCATTGTGGTGCTGGTGAAGGAGAAGGGGGTGGCTTGCAACCTTGACCTGTCCCCTGTGCAGCCCCCCTCCCCATATCAGCTGGCCAGACTCCACATCATCAGGCACCAAGTGCCAAACCTAGCTCCAGACTGGACAGCAATTACAGGTACTGACCCAGGACCAAGGAACTGAGATCCGGAGGAGCATAAGTGGATACTGCCTGTCAGGGCCTCCAGGAATGATGTCCAACTCTGTCTACGACTCTGGACCATTCTCAGAGGACCATTGCATGTCCACAAAGTTACCACAAGCATGGTTGAGGACATTGTTGAACTGTCTTTCTCTATCAGGAGAGGAATTTCCTTTCTCTGGGGATGCTTTTCACATCTTCTTTTCACCCCTTTCCTGAGCCCCATCAGTCTTGGGAACTGCCCTGGTAAATGGAGCTCCTGGAAAGGGTGAGTTCTGGGGTCACAGAGACCCCCTAGTAGAGCTGCCTTCTTGGAGACCTGGTCTTCAATCTACACTGGGCTCTCATGGGCAAGCCCTAAGCTGAGCCCCAGACAGAGACCAATGGGATTTCTGGTCCAGGTAGCAGGGGAGCATGGGCCTACCAAGGTCAAGGGGACTCCATGCCATATGGACCTTGAATAGTAGGTACCAGATGTGGGCTGTACAGGCCTGGAGCTAAAGCAGCATGGTGAGCAGGCTCCTCAGATGCATCCTGAGCAGGGAAGGATGAGCCACCCCCACCTCACAAGGAGTGAGACAGCGTTAAAGCAAGGGTAGAAGTGAGAGGGAGAAAGAGTTGGGGGAAGGCGTCAAAGGCCACAGCAACAGGAATGAGGAATGTCCTCCAGGGAGCAGGTAAGAGGAGGGGGCAAAGGCCAGGAACAGTTGGAGAGAAGCTAGGGCTCTAAGGCAAATGCAAAGAGTGGTTCTCCAGGGCCTCACCCCTGGACCTGCAGCTAGGGAAGGTCCGAGGTGTCATTCAGATTGGCCTTTGCCCTCTTACGCTCACATTTCAGGGGTACTGCTGGCTGTTGGCTTCGCTACCACACTGCTAATAAGCCTGGGCCTCAAGCTAAGTCCTGCCTTGACCCCTGCGTGCCCTAGAAAGCCTCAGTGGAGAAGCCTGGGGGAACCACAGGTGGAGTACATGCTTCTCAGGGACAGGTAAGCCCATCATCCTTCACAGCCTTGCCCAGCCCCAGGGTACTGCCATGAACTGTACATCCCATGGAATTGGGGAAGGATGCTTTCTGGGGCCAGCACCAAGTCCACATGGGGTCCCAACCTCATTTCTGCATGCACACTGAAGCCTGGCTCTTCTTCCAAGCCTCCGGTTCCGTGAAGACCCTGGTCCATGGGGTCCTGAGGAAGCAGCTGACTCCAGGTGGAGAGATATTACCTGGAGCTCAGGTACCACGCCGGCAGACCGTGAGTCCTGCTTCCACTCACAACTGCATACACAGGTGTACTGCTGGAAGGAAGCGTCATTCCTTTAGGCATTTCATACTGTACATCAGATCTCACAGCAGCACCTTAGTGGAAAGATCTACACTCAGGGAAGTGTAAGCACGTGTCCAAGGCTACCCAGCTGGTGAGGCCTTTCCCTGGCTTGGATCCTTCCTGTCCAGATCAGGAGTTTTCTGGGTCCAGAGTATTCCTCTAAGTGCATCCTGTCTGTGCCTGATCAGAGGTGGGAATGAGGATTCTTTCCAGGGTTTTTCATCTGCCTTTTCCCACCTAGAGAATCTGGTAAATGGAGCTCCTGGAAGGGGTGAGTTCTGGGGTCACAGAGAACCCCTAGTAGATCTGCCTTCTTGGGGACCTGGTCTTCAATCTACACTGAGCTCTCACAAGCAAGCCCTAAGCTGAGCCCCAGAGGGAGACCAATGGGATTTCTGGTTCAGGTGGCAGGGGAGCATGGGCCTACCAGGGCCAAGGGACCTCCATGCCATATGGACCTGAGGGATGGTCCCTCAGGGCTCAGTTTAGGAGGATCTATGAGAACTGATCCTCTCCCCACCCTCAGCCCAGGCCTTTTGATTGCAGACCCTGGCACCACCTCCCAGCAGGGACCTTGAGCAGAGGGTGATGGAGAGGGGCTCTAAGGGTTGTGAGCCTTTACCTGCTCTGGGGTCTCTGGGCAGCCTCCCCCAAACAACACAGAGCGAGTGGACAGAGGATGGCTCAGTATGTTCCTACAGACTTGGTTTTATGCAGCTTAAAGGTAGTGTTTTCTTGTTCTTAATTCAGAGCTGGAGGGACTAGAGGAAGTTAGTTTGGAAGTCAGGGAGATTTGGGGAGGTCGTGATGTGGTCATACGTGGTTACTAGCATAGCTTTGGAGTCAGATCAGCATTTGAATTTCAGTCCACCATTTATGAGGTGAATGAATCTGGACAACTTAAACCCACTGAGCTTCAATTACTAATTTATGAGTGATGATAATGGTATTTATCGTATTAGATTGTTTTGAGAATTGAAGAAAATAAGGTTTCTAAATGGTTCCCATATTAAATTTATATTTATTATTTTATCATTAAGCTTGGCTATGCCAGGCTGAATGAAGTAAGTGAGCACAAAGTGTGGTCTGAGGGGACCAAACATGGTTCCCCTGAAGCCTGCCCCTAGGGGCTTCCCTACCTGCCCTATATCCCCCCTTTATCAGTCTTTGGGTTGGAGGGAAAGGCTGCCCTTGTCTGCTGAAAGTCTCTATCCACATGTGAAAGTACTTCCTGGGTGAGACTTGGAAGGCATGTGTCTAGCTCTGCTTGTAACCATCACTTTAGGTTCCCCCTTAAAAGGCAAAGAGGGCATATTTCCACCTCACATTAATATACCTGTTCAATCATATGTTGGCTTACTCACTTATCAATTCTGTTCTTTAACAGATATTTCGGGAGAAGTGTATCCTCCAAAGGAACCTCCATAGTGAAGATGTCCCCAGCCCTCAGGTCTGCTCAGGACTCCTTCTGATGCCCAATTAGGGCAGGCAGACTCTAGCATAGCCCCAGGGAGCTTGCCACAACTGAGACTGATGTGTTTAAGGCGCACATGTGTGTGATCACATGTGCATGCACACACATGAACAGTACATGCACGTGTGAAAGTACTTCCTGGGTTTGCACACACACAACATGCACACACAGAGACAGAGCATGCACATGCTCACATATGCACATGCACAGAGACATACATGCACCCACACACATACCATTGGGGATAGGCCATTGCCGTGGGTCCTGACTCTGCTTTCTCCATTTGTGCCTTTGTGCAGGGGTCCAGCCCCCCACTACCTATGGCAGTGGCTCTGTAAGAGTAAGAAGAATACTTTCCTGCTGAGGGGAGGAAACTGATAGGGTCCAGAGGATGAGTCCATCCTTGCCCATCCTCAGACCCTGTACCCATCATGCTATCTGATGTGCTGGGCTCCCCAAGTGTGTGGACAATGTGGCCACAGCAAGGGCTGACTGTGGTAGGGGACCGACCCCTCCGCTTTGATCCCAAAATGCAGACCCTATTCAGGATAAAGGGCTGGGCACAGGGCAGCTCCAGAGTGGGGCAAGCAATCCTGGAGGAATGGGGCCAGAAGCCAATCCAGGGTTCTAGGAAGGGTTCTTTAGGTTGTAGGATAGCTCCTTTTTGAACAAATTGTCTTTCTGGGATGGTAAAATATCCCCTTCACCATGGGGCATGGGACCTGGGGCTGATGGAGAAGGAGTTCTACTTGTAAATGGAGGGTTTCAGTCTCCCTACACCCTTGTCATCTGACCAGATAGAAGGCTGAAAGGGCAGACACCACCTTGGGAGTGGGATAAGGTGAGAACCCCAATTTGCACTTCCCCAGCATTATCACAGACCCATCCCCTTCTTGCATATGCTCTCCCTCCACCAGGCCTAGGGCAGGGCCATGCAGAAGACTGGCCTGGACATTCATGCAACTTCTCTTGACCCTCAGCCAAGCCATGGCTGCACCAATGGGCTCTAAATCACTGCCTTCCTTCTTTTGAGATCGGAGGAAAAGAGACCTCCTCCTAAACATATCCTTCAGGCAGAGCAGGTGGAGTATGAAGAGAAGGAGGTCAGGGGATATGACCCCCTACTCCCACCTGGAGCTGTCCTGGTGCCTGAAAGTTCAGAGGGGAAACTTTGGCTAGCAAGGACTCACTGGGCATTTGCCATCTGTAGAGCAGGGCAGTGAGTGCAGCGGCACCCTGAGGGGAAGAAGATGGTGTAGGCTTGCCTATTCCTGATCTCACACAATGCTGGGGACAGTCATGGCAAGAGCACAGCACAGGGACAAAGAAGAGTTATGGCTGGGGGAAGGGAGTGGAGGGGGGAGCTGGGATTTAGGAGATGGGGATGGGCAGAAACCGTGGAAGGCTTCCAAAAGGAAGAGGTGGAACAGTCAGACATCTGGGAGAACCCAACAAGCAGCTTCCTCAGCATGTTATAGTAAGGGAGTCAGCTGCCATCAGTTTTTTTGGCAGAGACTTAAAGGCAGGCAGAAGAGTGGGAGAGCTTTATAGTATAGAAGAGGGAAGGCTTCAGATGTGCTCTAGCAGGAGGCTTTTGGTGTGGGGTGTCTAGAAGTGGACTGACTAGAACTGGGACATTCTATGTGGTTGGTTAGGGGGCACATTTGGCTTTCTCCTGTTAGTCCTAAGTTGGAAGTTAGGATAATAATTTGGGAAGCTATCCGTTATTGATTAAGTCCTGGCTATTTGAGTTGTTACAAGGACTGTAATTTGACTTCTTGAGCTTCCTGTTGCTGCAAATAGGGTCAGGATTTACTGGTCATTTGTATATTCAGTTTCTCAGATATCAAGGACAAGGAGCCGGAGACCCCCCCATCAGCAAAGCAGGGAGGCAAAGCATGCCACAAAGATCTGGCACAACTCCAAGCTTAGGACAGACAGAGGCTGTGGGTCAGAATTCTTGTCACTGACCCTCCACATTGATGAGGTTTTCTCTGCACTATTACTACCTCCTGAATTGAAGTGTCTTCTTCTTCTTGCTGCCTCCACTGAGCTTCATTCCTCTTCTGACCTCTTCCTCTATGTCAGCCGTCATGAAACCTACCTCTTTTCCCTCTCAAATACTAACTACTTCCTCCTGCATCAAAAGCTCTGTTTCTATCTCCCCCTGTTTCCTGTCCGCAAAGCCCTGACCGAAAGGAAGAAAATAGCTGGGCCAGTGTCCTCCTGCCTCAGGACCCTACTCTTCCTTCAGGGGAGCCACTCTTGATGAAAACTCTGGAAGATTTCAGCATCTGAACCCTCTTTGACAAGCTCGAGGATCAGACGCTGCACGTGGTGGCCCAGCTGAGCAGACACCGGCACGATGCCCTGGCCTTTTTCAGTGGCCTTAGCCATCAGATCCAGAGGCTTCAGGTCAGCTCCAAGTGACAGGCACCAGATACTGTCTGTCCCACCACGGCTGCCATGGGTCTGTTGGCAGCCTTCTCATCTCTTTTTAGAAATCACCTGAACCAAAGGAGAAGGCTGGTCTGAGGTGAAAGATGCCCATAACTAGGAGTTGACACAGCCTTTGCCTCTTGCAGGACTTTCTGCAGGAGCTCAATCCTGCTGAACAGCAAGCCCTGCATAGAAGTGGAGACTTGGAGAATAGGACCAAAGCCAGGGCCAGGACAGATGCTGGGCAGAGTGGCCACACCAGAGCTTTATCCCAGGAGAGGTGGCAGCATCCTCGAGGTTAGAGACAGGTGCTTGGGGTACAGCGTTGTAACAAGGAAACATGTAAGATGGAAAATGGTCATAGTAACGGTTAATGTTTGTGCAGCATCTTATGGTTCTCAGTCATTTATATCATTTCACTCAATGCTTGCCCCCTGTATGGTGATGGATTACAGATGAGAAGAAAGGGCCTGTTTTAGTTTGCTAAAGCTGCCAGAATGCAATATATCAGAAACGGAATGGTCTTTATAAAGGAAATTTATTACAAATTTAGAGTTCTAAAGCCATAGAAACATCCAAACAAAGGCATCCAGAGAAAGATAACTTAACTCTAAAGAGAGGCAGATTTCTGTCACATGGGAAGGAACATGGCAGGTGTCTGCTGGTCTTTGCTCCCAGTTCCATTGTTTCCAGCTTCGGATACCAGTGTTTTCTTCTCTTGCTTTCTCCAGGGCATGTCATGGCTTCCCTTGGCTCTCTCTAAGTTCTGGCTTGCTAACACTTCAGGGAAAGGCCTATGGTGACATCTGCAGGGTTCTGCATCTCCAAATGTCTGGGCCTTATGTTGGCTCTGTCAGCTCTGTTGCTTCTGTTCACCAAGCGTCTGCATCAGAGGTTTCTCCAAAATCTTTCCACTTTTAAAGGACTCTGGTAAACTAATCAAAAACCAGCTTGAATGGGTGGAGTCACATCTCCGTCTAATCAGAAGGCAACACCCATGATTGGATGTGTCTCATCTCCATGAAAATAATCTAACCAAAAAGTCACATCCACAGCTGAGTATGTTGTATCTCCATGAAAACAATCCATCAGAGTTTCCCACCTGAAGTAATAGTCTGGCCTTACAAGATTGGATCAGGATTAAAACACAGCTTTTCTGGGGTACATATTAGTTTTAAACCAGCACAGGGACCTTGATCGACCTGGGGTGGCCCAGGTAACAGTTGACAGTACTCTTCTGCCAGCCAAGCCCAGAACCATGTTTCATATTCACCTAAAAGTCCCCTTAGACTTGTGCAGAACCCCAGGTGGTCAAAAGGACCCTAATACTCATGACAGTCTCCCTAGTTTGTAGTTTTGGTTTTGTTTTCCTAAATGATAAAAGTAATAACTTACTCATCACAAAGTTTCCATCAATAGAGAAGGCAATATGAATGAAAAGTTAAAGTCCCGCTTTACACTGCACCATTGGAACCTTACTAGTTTGTAGTTTACATGTTGTTAGCTCTCCCATGGACCCACTAGAGGTCCCTCTTACCATAGTCCCTCCTCAGCATTCGACACTTTTTCAAAGTGTAAGTTCTTCTTCCTATAACAGCCTGAAAGTTAAGCTTTGCATTAGGGAAATGCATTTTCAGGGCCCAGACCTCAGCATTGCATCTTCCTGTGGTATTTGTGGATGAAGGGGGAACAGAAGGTGGAAGGATGTCCCTCAGCCCTCCCCACATACTCTCTGGCTCACAGTCATGTTTTGAGATTAGTGATCAAAAATGAAGCCACACTGGTGGGTTCCAGCTAAGGGTAGCTCTGGGTGAGCAGTCCCCTAGACAGCCCTGATCTGTCCAGAGAATTACTAAGCACAGGTCTGATTGCCCACACATGCGACCCTGTCTTCTGGGCCAATTGCTCCCTCACTCCCATGTCCTTTCCTAGCCTGTAGGGTCACCCTGAGGACCTCCAGAAGATCCAGGTTGCCTGCAGCAGTCCTGTGGCCACAGTCTTCCTGGGCATGGGAGCCCAGGATGAGAGTTTTGGTTTTTTTACTGCAGCTCCTCCAGCCAGGCTAGCTGATGGCTTCCTGAGACAATCTGATAGTGCTCTGCTCCAGTTAAATGCCCAGAGCTAGGCAGTCAGCCTTGTTCGGAGCAAAGAGGTGGAGCTATGAGGAAACTGTGACTCCGGTCATGAGGTTCCTGGGCCAGTTCCTTTCTGGGGACAAGGCTTCACAAACTCAGTACACACTCCCCAGTCTTGATTGTGCTTTGAGTCAGGATCCAGGAGACTCAAGGTCCTTCCAAACAGCAGGTCCAGCAGTTAGTCATCACTGTCTGAACCCAGAACTCAGAGCATGAATTTAGTGATTTTCAATTAGTATAAACAAACGTAAAAACTTAGAATAGAATAAAATTGAAACTTTCAGTATGTATTCAAGGTAGATTGCTTTATGCAACTTTTCTTTCAGTTTTATATACATATAAATAGAGGAGTGTGTGAAAATGCATTTATTATTGTGGGTGGTGGTTCTTAAAGCTTGGAATCCACTGTCTTAGGAGAAATCCTAGGAGGAACAGGATTTGCATATAGAGACTCCTCCTTAAACCTTAAGGCATTAAATAAGAATCCCTTCCACTCCAGCCACACTGCACAATCCTTATGATCCTCAAGCCCACCTAGGTAGAGATTTCATTGTGAGAAGTTTAAAGAAACCTATGTTTGTCTCCTCACAAGGTGTTTTAGTTTGCTACAGCTGCCAAAATAAAGTACTGGATGGCTTAAAACAAGAAAAATGAGTTGTCTCACAGTTCTGGAGGCCAGAAATCAACAGCACCATGCTCCCTCTGAAATTTGTAGGCTAGAATCCTTCTTTGCTTCTTCCAATTTCTGGAGGCTGCCAGAAATCCTTGGTGCTCTTTGGCTTGCAACATTTCAATCTCTGCCCCTCTCTCCACATGGCCTTCTTCCCTGTGGATCTCTGTCTCTTTGCCTCTTTGTATAAAAGCAAGAACATATTGAACAGGGGTGCATACTATTCCAGTATCTGAACTACTTACTATCCTCAACTACTTAATTAATCACATCTTCAAAGACACTTTTTCCAAATAAGGTCACACTCGTGGAGATTAGGGGTTAAGAATTTAGCATTTCATTTCAGGGAACATAGTTCAACCCACAACCCACAGGGAGAAATCTGAGACCCAGAAATGACTTTCTGGTTTCAGACCCAACATTGTGATGTCTAGGCTAAGCCTAGCATAACTCCCATTATACCTTGCAGGACAACACTGAGTCTAGTTAATGAGAATTAGTGTTGTTAGCTCTTCAATCATTTCCACACAGTCCCAGAAGGGCCTCCGGTGTTTTGTTCCCCACAGTGTCCAGTAAGGAGGGTAGATAGGAGGGGTTCCTACTTGCCCTTTTTAGAAAGCAAAAAGGGATTTTCCTGAAAATTAGGAATAATTTCTAATTAGGATCTGCCTGCCAAAGTTATCTGTCCTTTGAATTTCTTGGTATTAAAAGACTCAGTTAGAGAAAGAAACTTCTCTTTTAGTCTCTGTTTTAATTTGGGCAGGAAAAACCTATAAACAGCCCATAATGTGGTTCTGGCCCATCACAAGGGTTTCGATTCCATCTGTTCAATGTCATCTGAAAAAACAAGCCCTTCTTTCTATTCAGCATTTGAAACATCTGGTGGAAGATTTTGTAGAAGGCTTAGCCTGACCCCCACCTCAGCAGAGTAGACACAAGGCTAGTCCATTGTCTTGTCAGCACTGAGAGTGATGGAAGAACCCTTCTCAGAGAGGCGTTATCTAACTGGAGAAGGAAACTGCCACATCCCTCATGGAAGCTCTGCAATCCCTACATCTCCCTGTCCCCCATAGCCTGCCTGTTTGCTGTCACAAACATTTACATGTATTCTCACATTTAAACATCATGGGATACCTGTGAGGTGATAGAATTATCAGCCCCATTGTATAGATGAGGACCCTGAGGCTTAAAGAGATTTCATGACTTATCCAAGGTTACATAGAAAGTTACAGATCCTGGCCAACAGCCAGGATCCCAGCTGTTACTGTGAGTTGAGGAGTTTTCAATGTTTTCTTAGTGGGAGGCAAGAGGTGGGAGGCACCCTGCCAAAAATATGTGAAATTCTAGCAAATTGAATAGAGTAAAAACTAATCGACCCTTTGGTAAAATTACATTATAACCTAGAAAATCCCTTCATTCTAGAAAAACTCACTCCTGAGTTCTAAGGGTATTGGCACCATACTAACAGTTTAGGTGGCAGTAGGGTGTTGCTGACAATGAAAGGTGATGGACAGTAAATGGGGCAGTTAGAACAGGTAGATCAGTGGGATGTATAAACAAAAGGTGGATAGATCTTGAAACATGTTTGAATTCAAGAAAGTGAGAAACAATGTGATTATAGATAGGGAAAAAAAACATGTATGAAAATTAAAACATTCATCTACAAAACAACACTATTTATTCCTCAAGGTTTCAACCACATGTATTCAGCACATTAAAGTGAAGCCTAAAGGAAAGAGAGAGATGGATGTGGGCTCTGAGTCAAGAGGGGAAATAAAAAGGAGAAAAGACTCATGTGAACCAGTGACCATCTGATATGAGAGGGCTTTGAAGACAGCAGATTGCAAAGAATTAGATAAAGTGGTGGTGGTATGGTGTCTGGGGCTGCCAAAAGTAAAGCTATCTGGGGTAATTCTCCTCTGTAACTCTTTTGCAGGTCATGCTCCCAGGAATTCTACTGGGAGCTTTCCCTTGGAGCTCCGCAAAACCATCACAGCTCTGGCATCTGCTCTTTCTCACTCACCTTGGGTTGCTGCTGGGGCCAGCAAAATGGTGAGCATCTCTAATGAGCAACTGAACACATCTTTGTGTGCAGACAGCTTTGCTGTCCCCAGACACTGTGCAGTCTCACTTGGCTTACACTGGGTTGCTAAATCACACAGGTATTCACACACACACCCAACATAAACATAATATACACACCCAACACCCACATTACACAACCACCATGCATAATACATATATGTACCACAAACATGTCACACACACAATACACCACATACAACATACAACATACAACATACCACTTATACTCAGAAGCTACATATTCCAAAGGTGGGTATCCCTGACCCCTGCAGAATTCCACCTGAACCAGAAACATGGACTTGCTGCCTGCATTCACAGATTAATCCTTGGCTTTAGCTCTTTAGCTTCTCCAGGATGTCCAGGACAGTCTGCCAGATATCCCCAAGGTCAATTCCTAGCCAGATTACAGGGCACAGTCAAGCTGCACAGTTCACTGCTCTTCCCTGAGATCAGCATCTACAAATGCGAAGGGGGAATAGTTTCTTTTAGGATGATCCTGTTGGGCCTATCCAGGAAGATGGGCTACAGTGGTGTAAACTCCTAGTGCAGTGGCACAGATGACATCAGGGCCATGTGTAGTTCTAGAGAAGTCTGACATATCAGAGAGGGAGTCCATAGCCCACCTTGGGTGTTAGCTCCTCCTGGGCCCCCATCCCTGGCAGGAAGGCAGTCAGGGCTCCCAAGGACACAGGGAATCCCCCTCACCTCTCTCTTCTGTGCCAGACCTTGCAAGGATGTTGTCATGGTTAGGGACAGGTGTCAACTTGGCCAAGTTGTGGTACCTGTTCATCTGATTGGGCAAGTGCTGGCCTGTCTGTTGCAATGAGGACACTTCATAGGATTAGGTCATGATCACGTCAGCTACATCCACAGCTGATTCCATTTGTAATCAGCCAAAAGGGAGTGTCTTCTGCAATTAGTGATGCTAAATCCAATCATGGGAAGCCTTTTAAGGAGGACTCAGAGGAGACAGGTTGCATTCCTGCTTTGGCTGGTGAGCCTCTCCTGTGGAGTTCATCCAGGCCATCCATTGGAGTCGTCGGCTTCGCAGCCTGCCCTGTGGATTTTGGACTCTGCATTCCTACAGTCACGTGAGACATTTTCATAAATTTTATATTTGCAAGTGTTCCCTGTTGATTCTGTTTCTCTAGAGAACCCTAACTAATACAGATGTTAAAAGGTGGTCTCTTTCCTCAAGGTCTCTTGTGAGAGTGGCAAACAGACTCACTCCGACTATCTATGAGACCTCTGGCTAGAGAAGGACCTGCTCCCAAACGCACAGCTCCTGCTCTCCCAAGAGGAGCACCAGAGGTCAAGGTAGGGGCAGGTATAAGCACTGAGGGGTTCAAGGCTACGTTGTCTTCTAAGGAGAAAACCTCAGCCTGAAAATCATATTGTCATAACCAGAATCTGCTTTAAGCTATGCTATTCAAATGCATCATCAAAAGTCATGTCATTTATTGTGGTTGTTCACACCAATGAAAACAAGGCCCTAATCAGTCTTGCTGACAAAAATTTCATATTTCTAGACCACCTCCCTTTAATTTTCCTTCCTCTGATACGTTATCTGCTGGAGTAATTATATGGTCTGTTTGTTCTTCCTCCAAATAGAACAAAAGACTGGGATGGATTTTTTGCTTGTATTCATTTGACTCTATCCAGATATGCTTAAATGACACATGTTCTTCTTCCATCCCTTTAATAACAAAACGTGGTAAGAGTTATTGACAACTTGTACTTACTGGGTGCTAATATTAGCACTTTATCTACTGTATTAGTTTGTTAAGCTGCCAGAATGCAATATACCAGAAATGGAATGGCTTTTAAAAGGGGAATTTATTACATTACAAATTTACAGTTCTAAGCCTATAAAAATGTCCAAACAAAGGCATCCAGGTAAAGGTACCTTAATTCAAGAAAGGTAGATGGATCTGGAACACCTCTGTCATCCAGGAAGACACGTGGCTACTATCTGCTGGGGCCTTTGGCTTCTGGTTTCAAACAGCTTCCCTGGGGGCATTTTCATTCTTCATTTCCAAAGATCTCTGGCTGTGTGGGCACTGTCACTTGTGTTGTTCAAGTGTCTTGGCTCTGAGGTTTACTTCAGAAAAAGGACTGAAGTCCCTTTTAAAGGACTCTGGTAAACTAAATAAGACCCACCTTGAATAGATGGAGTCACATTTCCATCTAACCAAAAGGTTACACCCACACTTGGGAGCACTGCATTTCTGTGGAGATGATCTAATCAAAAAGGTTTCTATCCTACAATATTGAATCAGCATTAAAAGAAAGATGGCTGCCCCCACAAGACTGGATCTGGGAAATGACTTGGCTTTTCTGGGGTACATAACAGCTTCAAACCAGCACAACTACTATCAAGTTTAATCCTCACAATAATCCTCTAAAGTCAGATTATTATTTTCTCTGTTTTAAATATGAGGAAGCTGTTTCAAAGAGGTTAAGTTACTTGACCAAAGACACCCAGCTAGTAATAGATGGAGCTGGGATTCCAACACTGGAGGTCTGACCCTAACAGCCCACACTACATGGCTTGTTTGTGCTGATCTCCCTGCCAATCTCTTCTACTAAAGCCAAAGACAACCTTTCCTCTCAAAAGCATGCCTTCTATCAATTTCCTTTTTAAGGTACCTAGGAAGGTTATACAATAAAGTCTCCCATAATTCCAAACAAAGAGGTAGGGGGAGCCAGCTACCTGTAGGCAGCTACAGGTAGCCACACAGTTTTAGTGCAGTACCCTGAGGCACATTAGTTCTTCATCAACATTTCCCTCCTGGGCCTGGAAAGGTAAGGGCAGATAGCAGGTAAGGCTGCAGAAAGAACCCTAAATAGAAGGTCAGCTGTCAGGGCTGTAGACTTTCATAGAGGGACATAACCAACCTGAGAATTACCATAAGAAATGAAGTGTAGGTGATTTAATCCAGCCTGCAGGAAAGCCTAAGGGCTTATCAGTTTCTCTGTCACACTAATATTGCATCTTTCCTAATTATGGATATCCTCAGCAAGAACTTAGAAGTGGTAAATGTTCTTTTTCTTCTCTGGCTGAGGTTGGATGTCCACTGACACAGGAAAGGTTGGAAAGGATGCCTTCCATGTCTCCTTGCAGGCTCCAGCAGGGTCTGGGCTCTTCAAAGTTCTCCCAGAGAGGAATTGAAAGAGAGAATGCTGAGAGCCCAGTTCCAGGGGAGAGGATCAGCATGGTTGGACATGAGGATGGAGCCTTTCCTGACCTGCAGGTGAGAGCCTGGCTCTGTGGCCAACGCCACCCTCCCTTTACAGAGTGTTTGAGACCCTGAGTGTCTCCACGTTCCACACCACTCCTTCCAGGACTCTGGGCTATAGGCCTCCTCCCTGCTCTCAGACCCCACTTGCAACCCTGTGAGCCAGGAGTTAAATACAATGTTTGAGAACAAGTGAACAGAAGGGATGTTTTGGGGGAAAATATTAGAATTGGAGCATCTTAGGCATGAGAATCACTCATTCACTCAACAAGTATTCAGCTGATTATCTGCAATATTCACAGGGCAGGGGCCCATAAAGGTTTAAAAGAATCTTTAAAACAATCCTGAGGGAAAGCTACAGTAAATATAAGCACATGATAATATAAAATTTCCCTAGGTCAAAAACGTCACTATTAGTAGATACTTTGTTCTACTAGAAAAAAAACATGTAAATGGCCCTAACAGAAACAGAATTAAACTAGATGCTATTTTTACCTACTTCCCCAAAATTAAAATACTAAGGGATTGTGCAGTTTAAGGAGACACCCATGTTCAGGTGGTGGAAAGGTGAAAAAAAAAAATCTGGAAACCAATTTGGCAAGTTGTATCAAAAGCCTTTAAAATATTCATTTCCTTTGACCCAGTATCTCCAATTCTAAGAATCTTCCTAAAAGAAATAATTTTAAAATTCAGGTAAACATGAACAGTGTACAATGAATATTCATAACAATGTTATATAATATTAAAACAAATGTAAACAACTTAAATTTCCAAAACATAAGGATTATCTGAATTATAGTAGAATCCTAACATAAGGCATCATGCCTTTTTCAAATATGAGTACAAGTATACATATACACAAAATCCACACATTTATATGTACATACACATATATATATATACCTACATATGTATATTCATAAAAGGAAAGAAGGGAGCAAAAGAGAAAGAGAGGTTCTAAAATCAGTACAGAGACATAGGGGAAGAGAGAAGTGTTATCTTCTTTGGTATGACACTCAACCACAAACTCGCAATAACATACAAATATAAATGTTTATTTCTCCTGTGTTTGGGGATTCAGCTGACCTGGTTTATGCAACTCTCAGCAATGGATAGGACATTTGTATTTCATCAGGGACTCAGCTCTAGACCTCCTTGGCCAGGATACTCAGTGAGGCAACTGAGCAACATGAGACTCTCATCTTCCTCCAGGGGGCCAGCAGACTCTCTTGGGTACAGCAAGATCACCAAAGACCTCTTGAGGCCTATGCTCAGAACCGATGCCTTGTGACTTCTGCCTCATTCTAATGACCAAAGCAAGTCACATGATGTGGTCAAACTTCAAGGGGTAAGAAAAAAACCCCACCACAATAGTTTTTTATTATTCAGCAAAGGACTTATGTAATGAGCTGAGGCCATTAATACGATCTTCTCCAATGGGTTATGGATAATATTAAGTTTTGGCTTATACGTTTAAAATTTATATTTACTAATATTCTACACTAGGAAAGTGTCATGTTTTAAAATTAGAAAAACAAAACTTGGGAGATTTTTTTCAGCATATTTTTGTTTTTCTTTCTTTTTTTAATTACAGAGAAATAATGCTGGAGCTGATCTGATGTATAAGGAAATAGAACCTGTTAATTTTCCTGGTGCCATTCCTTAAACACTTACTATTTATCCTAGGGTAAGAACAGACTGGGAAACTCTTTCAACAGAGGAACTTTTCCTTTCCTTCTTTGTAAGAGTAAAATAGCAGGGTACTCCACTACACCTTGGGAAGTCATCAAAATCCAAACATAATGACTCCTGAATCCATCATTCTCACACTAACTAAGCCACAATTAATTTTCTTTCTGCCATATATAAAGGGAGTGACATCAGTACACTAAGGCTAGACCAGGGCAGAAGGAGAAACTGTTATTTATTGAGAACCTCCTGCAAGCCAGATTCCATGCTAGTCAATTCCGCATAGAATACCCCATATAATTCTCATAGTATCTGAGATACTTCTCTAGAAGCCCCGTTCTTCCAATGATGAAATTGCCCCTCAGAGAGAAAGGTAACTTTGTCCAAGGAAGAGTTTCAAATCCTGTTCAGTCTGCATTAACAAACTCTTGTGTTTTCTTCTATATACTGCCACCTGTCCTCATTCTGAAACACAGATGAGGCAGAGGAAGGAGATCTTGTCCTCACGATCACTGCTGTTTTTCAACCAACATTTAATGATGATGATTTGAATGCACCCAGCAGTAATAGCTCAGTGCTCAATGAGAAGTCCAAACTCATACACAGTACGGATATTTGTAAAAATGTGTGTACTACAAAACACTATCTATTAATGGATGTCAATTGGACAATTCTTAAAATTTCTAACCTCTGTATTTCTTAACGTCTGTTATATGTTTCTCATACATTTGTCTGTCAGTACTTCATTCCAGATTATTTCCTCAGAAAATTCTACAAACTCACTGTAGCTATGTCTGTATTTAATCTATCAATCATAGCTTTATTTCACTGTCATTTTATCATTTCTAGAATTTCTTTCACCAAATTTTTCCTATTATCATATGGGTTCTATTCCTTCTTTCAGCATTTTAAACATTTTTATACTGACCGCATTCTCAGATTTCACTATCTTCTTTTGTATTTTTACTATGCATTTTTATCATATCCTCTAGACTCCGTGGCATTGGATTTCCTTGGATGCTTTCTGTTTTGCTGTTTTCATCTATAGACTCATCTTAAGTAGGATTTTCTTCTATGCAGGCTTCTCTGTAGAAAAATGTGGTTGTCTCCATACCATGGGTCATTGTTTGCAGCCCTGTTTTACATTAGTTTTTGGCTAGGTTTTTCCACCTTGCTCATCTGGTAAGGGAGATTCATGTCTCATGCTTGGGTACTGTACAGGCTTGTGGTTCCAGTTACTCACATTGATTCTCATCTACACACAGCCCTGAGCAGAAGCTTTCTCAGATACATGGGCCATGTCCTTAGGCCATGTGGAGGGTTTCATTCCTTGTTCAGAGAAGGGACAGCCATTTCTTGATTCCATGCTTTACTTAGGGAGTCCTGTTCCCCGACCATATATAAGACATATGGTCCAACTCCTTCCCACGTTGGAAATTAGAATCTCAGCCACTGAGGAATATCTGCATGAAGTGGTGTCCATCCTTATTACCACCAAGTTATCTCTTCATTTCTGACATCTAGAGAGTTCTGTTTCAGATATGGCTATGCATTTTTAACTTTTTATTTTGTTCTATTTTATCTGGCATTTCTTTATATTTGGAGAAAAGGTGGACTTCCTATGACTGCTTAATTCACCATATGATTGGAAGCTGTTTTTATTTGCATTTACTTGATTATAAATTAGGCCAAATATTATTTCAAACATTTGTCACTTTATTTTATTTTTTTGTGGCATGAATTGTCTGTTTGTGTCCTTTCCTCATATCATTTCCTCTGGTTTTAAATCATTTCTTTCTTAGTGTTCATGACATCACATTCTCTTTGTTTTCCCTCTCTCTGATTTCCCCTTCTCTTTCTTCTTTGTGCATTTATCATAAAGGCAGGTATTCCGTAGGGATTCATCCTTGACCCTCCTCTCTGGGCAATCTCTCTATGTCCCTGATTTCAACTAAAACATCAATGGTCCAAAATCTTTGTTTCCTAATGAAAATACTCTTCTAGACTTCAGGCTCAAATACCCAACCAATTATTGGATGTTTGTCTCCATTTAGATAGCCTATGGATTAAATTTAAAAGTTCTAAAGCAAATTTGTAAGTATCCATGATGTTATCAGAATGCCAGGATCCTTCTACTTCTCTGTTTCATGATCCTTAACAAAAGACTTACTTTCATGTTTACTTGTAGTCTGAAAATGGCTGTTGGAAAGGCAGGAATGTTAAAAGAATTAGGTCAACTAAGTCAGCTCCCCTTTTGAGAGAGGTTTTCCAGAATCTATCCCCTCAACAATTTTATTTTACATCTCTTTTTGGCCAAAACTTAGTTGCATGTATTTAATCTATCAATCATAGTTTTATTTCACTGTCATTTTTTCATTTCTAAATATCTTTTATCGTATTGTTTCTATTCTTATCATATGGGTTCTATTCCTTCTTTGACCATTTTAAACATATTTATACTGACAGCATTCTTAGATTTCACTATCTTCTTTTGTATTTTTATTATGTATTTTTATCATATCTGCTGAACTCCGTGGCATTGGATTTCCTTGGATGCTTTGTGTTTTGCTGTTTTCATCTATAAGCTCATCTTCAGTAGGATTTTCTTCTATGTGGGCTTCTCTGTAGAAAAATTTTGTGGTTGTCTCTATACTGTGGGTCATTGTTTGCAGTCCTGTTTTATATTAGTTTTTGGCTAGGTTTTTCCACCTTGCTCATCTGGTAGGGGAGAGTTCATGTCTCATGCTTGGGTGCGGTACAGGTTTGTGGTTCCAGATACTCACATTGATTCTCATCTCCATGTCCAGCTGCAATGGAGTCTGAGATATGTTGTTTACAGTTTCACATACTGACATAATGGAATCAGAAAGTCTCTACTATAATGGCTCTTCAAGGATCCTACAATGTCGGTGATAGCATACAATGCCCTTTGTAGCCTGCAGTTCCTAAATGCACCCCACCCTCATTATTCCAGCATCATCTTTCATTTTTCCAAATAAATTCCATGCCTCAGCCTAATTACACTTTGACTATTTTCCTCAACAAACTGAGCGTCCTCTTTGGCAACACTCACCACACTTACAATTCCTTGTTCAAAGTCTGCCTTTCCTATAGACTATAAAGTTTCACTAATATATTCCCAGAATCTACCACTGACTTGACATATACTGCATGGTCATGTGTAGTTCTTGAATTATGGATGGATAGATGGATGGATGAAGGGACAGTTATTCCCTATGCTTTTCCATATCCCTGTGTTTTCATATATGTTGTCCCATTTGCTTAGAATATCCTTCTCCCATTCTCCACCCAGCCAACAACTATTCATTTGTTAAGATTCAGGTGAGCTATACTTTCTTTCAGGAGACTCTCCTTGATCACATCTACCTTGATTAGGTACCCCCCTTCTTGCTCATATAACATGCATGAATCCCTCTACAGTAGACTTTTACTATGTTATATTACAGGTGAGAATTATTTGTTTCTTTAGGCTTTTATCTCTTTGGGAACAAAATATGGTTTTAACACTGTATGCCCAACACTGACTCCACTACCTGTCATGGAGAAGAAGTTCAATAAATTTTAAATTAAATCAAAATTAAAAATAAAATAATGGAGAACATATGTCCCTTGTTTCTAGAGAAAGATATACCAGGTGGAGGATACCTTGGATGAGCTGAATGAAGAGTTCTTCTAGCTCACTGCTCAAGCCTTAGCACTCCAAAAAGAAGCAGGCAAGTCAGACCATCTCCTCCTAAGTGAAGGAAATATGTTAGTGGTAAGCCCAGCAGACTAATATCTCAGGTCCTAAGGGGATTCATTAACAAGTAACTGGGCCTCAGGTAATGGGACCCGCAAAGTCGCTGTCTTTTCTACATAAATGGGTAGGTACCAGAACTACCATGTCTGACCAGAAAGTCCACAGACAAAGTCTAGTTTTTCATGTTTGGTTTGGAAAATGGAACATCTATACAGGAAGATTGAGTGTGCGGTCTAGAGGTAAGGAAGCACACTTAGTTAGCTTGGGGTTTCAGGTCTCTAAGTAAATTGAATGTCTGGAAAGACTGAAGAAGATCATGAAAAGGGAGTAATAAAAATAGATCTATGTATTTGTAAGGATTCTCCAGAGAAACAGAAATGACCATGTATGTGTGTGTGTATATATATATATATATATATATATATATATATATATATATATATATATGTATAAATGTAAATATTAAGAGGTTTAGTAAAGAATTGGCTCACATAACCATGGGAACTGGCAAGTACAAGCTCCATAGAGCAGGCTGCAAGTTTGGAACTCTAATGATAATTTAAATGGAATCCCCAGGAGAAGCTTGCTGACTGAGGGAGAAATAGAAAGGCTTCTTGCTGACTGAACATCTGTTCTCCCTTTATGGCCTTCAACTGACTGGATGAGAGTTTTCTCATTGCTGAAGTCTATCTCCTTTGTTGATTGTACACATTGCCAGCCATAGATGCAAGCAACTGGCCAATGATTTAAATTCATGAAACACTCTCACAACAAAAATCAGGCCAGTGATTGGTTGACCAAACAACTGAATCCATAACCTAGGCAAGTTGATACATGAATTTAACCATCGTAGTCAATCCTTTGTCAACTTGACACACATACCCATTTCCTTAAACCATACTTAACCTCTAACTAAAATCAATAGCATTCAGGCTTTCACCTAACACAATTCAACTGCCCTGCATATAATCAGAAACACACTAACACTTTCTCCAGAAGAGGATGCAAGTCTTGGGTAATAGTCACTCTTAAACTTGATATCCTGCAACTTAAATACTATAACATAACATTAATACAATTTATGAACTATGAAAAGGGGATAAAATAAGAAAACAAAGGTATTTGCTTTATGTATGTATACAAACATATTCATAACAAAACAAGGAAGAAATATTGATAGTCTTTATCATCTTCATTTCTGTACTTTATCATATGGCTGTAGCTTGTATTCATAGCTATCTTCTTCCATTACCCATTCCATATTCCCTTTACCCTCAGCAAGCAGCTCAAATGGTCATTGTTCCTTGTCTAGTGGGATGACCCAAACTTTCACTCCTAAAGGCTCTGGGCCATTAGTTGTCCTATATGGATTAAGTTTTTGCATTTTTCAATTGACTTTAAACATATGGTAGAATAGCAATAAGAGACACTTCAAGGGATCTCCTCTTGTTCCAGGAAAACTTTTCTTTCCTTCCATTGCATAGTAGCAGTCCTATTTCCCCTTGATATTGTAAGGTTTAGGAGGCGAAAGAGAGAAGAGGCAGACCAAAAAACCGTAGCGTGAACAAGTTTATTCCTGCGCTCCCGGGCAGAGCTCGCAGAACTCAAGGTAGGGAGTTGTGAGCTCGGCCGCTGGGTCCTGGTGTGGGCGGTTTTTAAGCAAGGGGGTTAGGTGATGTCTAGAAGGGGCAGCACATTTTACACAGCTCAAGTCATGGTGACCTTCCCTGTTCCCCCGACCTAACATTCAGCCTTTTTGTGATAATAGGGCACCGAGATCTTTCTAGCTACTTCCTGCTGCATTGGGGCAATGTGGGGTTATAGGTCAGAACCATCGTAGTCAGGAGAGTGGGGAGGTTGGATATAGGAATCTGGTGAGGAAGGCAGGTGGTGATAATGATGTAGGAGCATTTGGTTGACTGCCACCCATGACAGTTCTTTTATGAGTCCTTGAAGAAAGTTGAGGAGACAGGGAGCTAGGAGAAAGAAAAGACAGATTAGAATAATTGGTCCTAGTAGCAGGAGGAGCCATGTCACCAGGGGTGAAGAGAACCAGGTTAGGGCAGAGTTGGTTCCCTGTTTTTTTTTTTTTTTAAATTTTTTTATTAATCAAAAAAAAGAAAAGAAATTAACACAACATTTAGAAATCATTCCATTCTACACATGCACTCAGTAATTCTTAGTATCATTACATAGATGTATGATCATCATTTCTTAGTACATTTGCATCGATTTAGGAAAAGAACTAGCAAAACAGCAGAAAAAGATATAGAATGTTAATATAGAGAAGAGAATTAAAATAATAATACTAACAAAAAATATATATATATAAAAAGGAAAAAGAAAAAAAACAAAAACAAAAGATACAAACACACAAACAAACAAACAAAAAACCATATTTTAGGTGCAGCTTCATTCAGTGTTCCAACCTAGTTACATTGCACTTAGGTATTATTGTGCTGTCCATTTTTGAGTTTTTGTATCTAGTCCTGTTGCACAGTCTGTATCCCTTCAGCTCCAATTACCCATTATCTTACCCTGTTTCTAACTCCTGCTGGTCTGTGTTACCAATGATATATTCCAAGCTGATTCTCGAATGTCGGTTCACATCAGTGGGACCATACAGTATTTGTCCTTTAGTTTTGGGCTAGACTCACTCAGCATAATGTTCTCTAGGTCCATCCATGTTATTACATGCTTCATAAGTTTAGTCTGTCTTAAAGCTGCATAATATTCCATTGTAGGTATACGCCACAGTTTGTTTAGCCACTCGTCTGTTGATGGACATTTTGGCTGTTTCCATCTCTTTGCAATTGTAGATAATGCTGCTATAAACACTGGTGTGCAAATGTCCGTCTGTGTCTTTGCCCTTAAGTCCTTTGAGTAGATACCTAGCAGTGGTATTGCTGGGTCGTAATCCATTATGCCATTCTATGTCTTTTGATTGGGAAATTCAGTCCATTAACTTTTAGTGTTATTACTGTTTGGATAATATTTTCCTCTACCATTTTGGCTTTTGTATTATATATATCATATCTGATTTTCCTTCTTTCTACACTTTACTCCATACCTCTCTCTTCTGTCTTTTCATATCTGACTCTAGTGCTCCCTTTAGTATTTCTTGCAGAGCTGGTCTCTTGGTCACAAATTCTCTCAGTGACTTTTTGTCTGAGAATGTTTTAATTTCTCCTTCATTTTTGAAGGACAATTTTGCTGGATATAGGAGTCTTGGTTGGCAGTTTTTCTCTTTTAGTAATTTAAATATATCATCCCACTGTCTTCTAGCTTCCATGGTTTCTGCTGAGAAATCTACACATAGTCTTATTGGGTTTCCCTTGTATGTGACAGATTTTTTTTCTCTTGCTGCTTTCAAGATCCTCTCTTTCTCTTTGACCTCTGACATTCTAACTAGTAAGTGTCTTGGAGAATGCCTATTTGGGTTTAATCTCTTTGGGGTGCGCTGCACTTCTTGGATCTGTAATTTTAGGTCTTTCATAAGAGTTGGGAAATTTTCAGTGATAATTTCTTCCATTAGTTTTTCTCCTCCTTTTCCCTTCTCTTCTCCTTCTGGGACACCCACAACACGTATATTTGTGCGCTTCATATTGTCATTCAGTTCCCTGATTCCCTGCTCAAGTTTTTCCATTCTTTTCCCTAGAGTTTCTGTTTCTTTTTGGAATTCAGATGTTCCATCCTCCAGTTCACTAATTGTAGCTTCTGTCTCTTTAGATCTACCATTGTAGGTATCCATTGTTTTTTCCATTTTTTCTTCTTTGTCCTTCACTCCCACAAGTTCTGTGATTTGTTTTTTCAGATTTTCTATTTCTTCTTTTTGTTCAGCCCATGTCTTCTTCATGTCCTCCCTCAATTTATTGATTTGGTTTTTGAAGAGTTTTTCCATTTCTGTTCGTATATTCAGCATTAGTTGTCTCAGCTCCTGTATCTCATTTGAACTATTGGTTTGTTCCTTTGACTGGGCCATATCTTCAATTTTCCGAGCATCATCCATTATTTTCTGCTGGTGTCTGGGCATTTGATCAGATTTCCCTGGGTGTGGGACCCAGCTGGTTGAAAGGTTTTTCTGTGGAATCTCTGGGCTCTGTTTTTCTTTTCCTGCCCAGTAGGTGGCGCTCGTGGCGGTCGTTTGTCTGCGGGGCAGTCGGCCTGGGAAACCGTGCATGGAGGCGGGGGTCACTGGCCGTGGCTTGGGGGAGTGCTGGTCCAAATTGCCGAGCTGGCCCCAGACGCCAAGCGTGATGGGAGGGCCCCGCTATCCAATGTTCCCAGTCAGACCGGGGAGCCACGTGCGTGGAGGGGATCCCAGTCGCCAGCCGCCCGGCCGGGAAAACGTGCACCCCTCGGGTATCTCACCGCAGCGGATTCTCCCCACCCGTTCAGCCGTTCCAGAATGGGGTACGCTGTCTTTTTGGTCTCTGTCGTGACTCCGGGAGCTGTTTCGTATTGTTTCTGTTTCTTTAGTTGCTTTTCTGGAGGAAGAACTAAGACCCGCGTCTTACTAAGCCGCCATCTTCTCCGGAAGTCCGGTTCCCTGTTTTTTATGGTAGAGATCTTCTTTTAGTTTGTTTAGGGTGTGAACATTTTGTTCTACCAGACCCAACTCATTGACATAATAGCAGCATTCTTCTTGGAGGAATATGCACGTCCCTCCTTTTTCAGCTGTCAGCAGGTCCAAGGCCCATCAATTTTGAAGAGTCACCTGGGCCAGTGAGGTAAGTGGACGTTGCAGAGAAGATAGAGATTCTGATGTTGAGTCCAGGGCTACCTGTAGTCGAGTCTCAAAGTTTTGAGAGGTTAAAATACCATGTCCTAGTGCTCCTCCTGCTGCTGTTGAGGCTGCGACTGAGGCAGCCAGGCTGGAAGGAAGGAAGCTCAGGATAGGAAGGAAGGCAGCCCTTTTGGAGCGAAGGGGGGGACAGTAGCCAAGTTAGCTCAGATTCACCGTAGAGGGTTAACTGAGGAATTATGGTCACGAGGAAGCATGGTCCTGGGGTAGTGGGGTTGAGGCACTTGGTAAGAGCCCCATTATACAAGAAATATTGTCCTTTAGGGATGTGGGTGGATTTGTGGATGGTGACGTTAGTTTGGCATTTGCTATGGAGCTCTGCTTGGCTCACAGTTGTGTGGGTGAGGTAGCAGAGCCCAAGGGGGTAGGGAAGGTTATTGGGCTCTGGTTCCCATAGAGGGATGTTCTTTAGAGTGGTACGGCAGGAATCAGGGTTATGATTGTGTATTTGGGTAAGATTTATAGGGACAGCTGCTAATAGGGGCCTTCCCAATGAAGCACAAAGGAAACAGTGGGTTACATTGGGAAGTATTTGTGTTTGGTTGGGGAATTGTAAGGTGTGTTGGAGGATTTGGAGCCATGTTTGAGGGGCTGTTGGGGCAGAGAGTTTGGCGAGGTGGTTGGAGAGGTTCTGCTCTGCTTGTAAAATGTTGATAGACACCTGGGTATGAGTATTATTCACAAGTTTATACTCACGATGTATTTCAATGGTGCTTACAGGGTACCAGGACCAGCCACTGTAGTATAGTTCGCCTTGAACCCCCATCATCCATCTAGTGTCCCAGGGATCTGTAATATTCATGTAAAATCATGTGGAACTGATGTAGAAGAGTCCTGTCCCATCATCAGCATCATGTATTTTGCATGACCAATAGGGGCATCCCCCATATATGTCCTGGTTGCAGTAAGTTTTAGTTTGATCATATGGAAAGCAGGCAAATGGCCCCTGGTTGCTAGTGACCAATTTAGGAGTTATGGGGATGGTTAAAGATTGGCTACAGCCCACAAGAGGGCAGTCTCCTGCACCAATTATATGGCTGGTCGACTTGCCTTTTTGGTTAACAGTTTCCCAGATTTTGAATTGCCATATATATGAAGTACCCTCAATGGGGGTTAGGAGGGTGAATAGTGCGAGTGAGGCAGATGCAAGTGGGCCCCAGAGGGTGACAGGTGTATGGGTTTTCATTCTGTTTGTATAGCTTGACCTGTGACAGGTGGTGCCAAGAGGGGTCGCCTAGAAGTTTTACCACTGTAGAAGTGGTAAGAATCACTGTGTGTGGGCCAGTCCACCGTGGCTGGAATGGTCCAGGCTGGAGCTGTTTAAGGAGTATTTTGTTTCCTGGCTGGAGACCATGGGGAGGATCAGCGGGATCAGTTTCCCTGGGTTTTGGCAGGAATCGATCAGCGTGTTCCCACAGCAAATGCCTGATTAAGGAGAGATATGGTAAGTAAGAACCCAGAGGAGGAGGTTGCACCAGCAGATGGTGATTGAGTAGGAATGGGCAGCCGTACATGAGCTCAAAAGGGCTTAAGAAAGTAGGTGCTTGTGGAGCGGTGTGTAACTGGGTAAGGGCCAGCAGAAGAAGGTCGACCCAGGACTGTCGTAATTCAGTGGCTAGTTTGGTTAATTGTGTCTTGATAAGATTGTTAGCTCATTCCACCTTACCTGAGGATTGGGGTCTGTATGGGATATGTAGTTTCCAGTCTATTACCAAGGCAGACGAGGCCTACTGGACCACCTGAGGAATAAAAGCTGGGCCATTATCGGATTGGATGGAGGTAGGTAGTCCGAAGCGGGGAATGATTTGTTTTAGGAGGACATCAGCTACCATGTCAGCAGTTTTCCGTGTAGTAGGGAAAGCCTTTATCCAGCCTGTTAAGGTGTCAATCATAGTTAGTAGGTATCAGAATATTTTGTGGGTGGGCATGTGTGTGAAGCCAATTTGCCAGTCCTGCCCCAGAAGGTGGCCCCTTAGTTGATGGGTTGGAAAAGTGGGGTGCAACCCTCCTTGCTGTTTGTTATTTGGCAAGTGGGACAGGAGGAGCAGACCGACGTTATGATGTAAGTTAGGGATGGTGATGGAATAAGGGCTGGAGGAACCATGTGAGGGCCCTGGGTCCAATATGAAGTGATGAATGTACCTGAGAAAGAATATCGGGGGCCTGTTTGGTTGGGAGAGCCACCTTGTTATCGAGGAAGACCCAGCCCTCCGGTGTAGTAGAGCCTCCCTGTGCAAGGAGGTTTTCATGTTCCCTGGAAGAATAGGTGGGTTGGAGGGAGGGGAGAGTAAAGAAAAGAATTGATGCTGGAGGGTTTAAAGGTGAGGGTTCTTTGGTTAGTTTCCTTGCAATAGCATTGGCCCAGTTATTTCCGTGGGTGATTTTGGATTTAAATGTTTGATGTCCTTTGCAATGGATGATGGCCACCTATGATGGTAATTGAAGTGCTTGAAGCAGGCGTTAGATAAGCTTAGCGTTAATTACAGGTGAGCCCTTGGTGGTAAGGAACCCTCGCTCCCTCCAGATGGTTGAGTGGCAATGTGTTACCAGAAAAGCATATTTGGAGTCTGTGTAGATGTTGGAGGATTTATTTTTGGCTAGGTGGAAGGCCCTGGTGCAAGCAATTAGTTCAGCCTTTTGGGATGTGGTTCCCTCTGGGAGTCTTACCACTTCAAATATTTTGGTGGGAGAAACTATAGTGTAGGAAGCCCTGTGCTTTCCCTGTTGTTCTATTATTGAGCTGCTGTCAATAAAGAGGGTGAAGTCTGTCTGTGACAGGGGTGTGTCTGAGAGGCCCTGGCATGGGGAGGCAAACTCTTCCATGATTTTGGTGCAAAGGTGAGTGGGCTGTGGAGAGGGGTTTGATAGGGGGCTGCAAGGCAGAAGAGCAGCAGGGTTGAGGCCAGGCGAGACAGAGAGTGTGATACTCAAGTTTTCTAGGAAGAGTAAATGAAATTCCTGGAGATGGGAAGGAGTGAGCAGAGAGAGAGATTTATGGGATAAGGGGTCTTGTAAATGGTGGGGTGACAATACTTGGAGAGGCCTACACAGATTAAGTTTAAGAGCTGTACGAGTTAGGGTGGTGGCCGCAGCCAGTGCTTGGAGACAGGGAGGCCACCTATGGGTGGTAGGGCCCATTTGCTTAGAGAGGTAGGCCACTGGAGTATAAGTTGGTCCCAGGGGTTGGGTTAAGACTCCCACCGCTATTCCTTGTTTTTCGTCGGTGAAAAGGAAGAAGGGCTTGTCAGGATTTGGAAGAGCGAGCGGGTGAGAATGAATTAAGACATTACGGAGAACCAGAAAAGCTTTGGCTATAGTAGAGAGGTCATTCAGGGGTCCCATGGGCGTCACCTTGGCTGCTTCATAAAAAGGCTTTGCTAGGAGGTAGAAGCCGGGGACCCAGTGTCAGAAGAACCCCACAAAACCTAGGAAGGATAAAATCTGTTCAGCATTTTCTGGAGGTTGGAGTTCTCGGAGGGCTTGCTGTCTGTCTCCTGTTAGATGTCGGGATGTGGGAGTGAGGCGGAACCCCAGGTAGGTGATGGTGGAGGAAGAGAGTTGAGTTTTGGTGGGGGACACTTGATATCCTTTGTTAGCTAAAAACTTCAATAGGGTGGCTGTAGCCTTTGTGGAAATTTCTTCAAAAGGGCTGCAAATTAATAGGTCATCTATGTATTGGAGAATAATACTGGGAGTTAGATTGCACCCTATTAGGTCCCTGGCTAGGGCTTGGCATAGATATGGGGGCTGTCATGAAACCCCTGAGGTAATACCGTCCGTGTGAGTTGTTGGGCACCCGAAGAGTCCGGGTCTTCCCAGGTAAAGGCAAATAAATTGTAGCAGGTAGGGTCTAGAGGGATTGTAAAGAAGGCATCTCTGAGGTCTAGGACAGAATAATGAGTGGTGTGAGGGGGGATGTGTGAGAGAAGAGTATATGGGTTGGGAACTACTGGGTGGATGGGGATGACAGCTTCATTAATTAGTCACAGGTCTTGGACTAGATGATAAGAACCATCAGGTTTTTTGACAGGCAAAATAGAGGTGTTATATGGTGAGTTAGTGGGTATAAGGAGTCCATTTCCCTTGAGCTGGTTAGTGATGGGTTGGAGTCCTTTTCAATGGGTTATGGAGATGGGAAATTGTGGCCAAGACGGGAATGAGGAGGGATTCTTTAGCTGGATTAGAACCGGTTTATGATGGGAAGCTATAGGGGAGTTGAGGTATCCCATACCTCTGGGTTCACTAGGTGAGGCGGTAGAGGAGGTGAGGGAAGGGTGGAACCCTGGGTGGAAGTGGAGGCCACACATATGGGTATTAGTAAATTCATGTGAGATTTTTGTGTCCAGTGAAGTGAGGCTCCTAATTTGGTGAGAAGATCCCACCCTACTAGTGGGCTGGGGCAGGAAGGCATCACTAAGAAAGAGTGTGTAATGGGTAGCCTTCTGTTAAACATGTAAGTGGTCCAGTAGTTAAGGGGTGTGAAGGATGGCCATCTATGCCCATAACTGTGACCTGGGAAGGGAGAAGGTGACCCAAGTAAGAGGGGAGGACAGAGAAGGTAGCCCCCATGTCCACTAAAAAGGATGTCAACTTACCTGCTACCTTGATTGTTACCCTGGGCTCGACAAGGGTGATCGGAGTTGCTGAGGTCGGGTGTCATCAGTCATCGTTGGCCAGGCCCAGGACTGCCAGTGGTGGGTCAGGGGTTGGAAGGACGGACCCTCCATGGCTAGGCACCGAGGGGCAGTCACTTTTCCAATGTCCCTTTTTCCCACAGAGAGGGCATGGTCCCTTGGGCGGTCAAGGATTGGAGCACTGGTGGGACCACTGTCCATTGAGGTCACATTTGAAGCATTTTCCTGGTGGTAGATTAGCTGTAACCAGCTTCTTGTCAGTTGAAGTGGGCCGCAGGGCTGCAATCAGGGATTGGGTTTGTAAATTCGCCCTTTGGCGGTCCCGGGACTCTTTCTCCACACTCTCTAATTCATCACGAGTATTAAAAATTTTAAAGGCCGTGTTTACCAGGTCACGAATAGGGGCCTGAGGACCGTCCTCAATTTTTTTAAGTTTGCGCCTTATATCCGGAGCTGACTGGGATATAAAATGTGTGGCTAAGATGGCTTTATAAGCCTCTGAGTTAGGGTCTAAGCAGGTGTATTGGGAGAGGGCTTCTGTGAGCCAGTTTAGAAAAGTGGCAGGATTTTCTTCAGGACCTTGAGTAATTTCCCTTAACTTATGAAAGTTTACAACTTTATGGGAAGCTTTTTGCATGCTGGCTATGAGGCATGTAAGCATTTTGTCTTGCCGAATCCATCCATTTCTCCCCACTGGAGTGTCAATTTAATAGTCCCACCCTGGCTTTTGATCTGGTACTGCCTCGGCCCCTACCGACATGGTGTGGTCGGTTATATGCACCTGGTTAGCATGAGCCCTGGCCGCATTGAAAATGTGGTCCATTTTGTCTGTAGTTAGGGAAAAGAGCAGATTCCATGAATGTCATGCCAGGTAAGGTCGCAGGCATTAGCCAGATATTGGAATTCTTTAGTATAGGTAGTTGGATCGCTGGAGAAGGAGCCCAACCATTTTTCAATGTGAGAGAGATCAGCCAGGGAGAAGGGAGTGTGTACTTGAATTAACCCTTCAGGTCCTGCAACTTCCCTGAGGGGACAGAGTAAAGCACTTTTTGAGCGGGTATGGGAACTTACAGGTGAGGATGGCAAGGCTATTGAGGACGGCGAAGGATTAGGCAGTGGCAGAGGAGCCGGTGAAGGGGGAAGGGGTCACGGTGGCAGTTGGAGAGCTGCTGGAGTAGAAGGAGGAAGAGAAGGATAAGGTGGTGGCTGGAGAGCCGCTAGAGCAGAAGGGGAAAGAGAGGGACAAGATGGTGGATGAAGTGCCGCCAGTGGAGAAGGAGGAAGAGGAGGGTAAGATGGTGGCTGGAGTGTCACCGGTGCAGAAGGGGAAAGAGGAGGGCAAGCTGGCGGTGGGAGCGCCACTGGAGGGAGAGGAGGGTAGAGCGGGGGAGAAGAGGATAGTTTCCCTCAATATGGTGGAGGCCCTGGTTGTTTAAAGGAAGATGAATCGAGGGGGTCAGAAAAGGAAGAAGTTTCATCAGACTGTTTGTCCAGGAGCGAGGGCTTGGGGGTTTCTTTGGCTAGAAGAATCTGAGCCATAGAGCAGGAAGTACAGAGAGAGGGGCAGGAGCACAGAAGAAAATCCTGGATAAGGAATTTTGGCCCATTTGTTGTTCCTCTGGCAAAAGTTGCAGTGGTTTGTAAGGATATTAAAATCAAAAGTCCCATCCTCAGGCCAATGAGAATTATTGTCCAACTGATATTGGGGCCAAGCCTTTTTACAAAAGTAAGTGAGGCATTTTGGCCAGATGTCTGGAAGTAAATCCGGTGTTGATAGGTTAGTCAGGAGACAACCCAGCGGGGTAGAGGGTTTGGCTTTCAAGGATTTGCTGCCCATACTGATGGGTCTGAAAGGAGAAAAGACCGGTCCAGGGGCTGTTGGCATCCCCACACCCTGAGACAGTCCTTGGAGGTCTTATGAACAGGGGCTCATCACCCCAGGGGACGTCTCACCCTGGTTTGAGGCCCTTTCAGGTCCTGGACCTGAAAATTTGGAGGGAAATGAGAGGTGGGTGTCCCCATGACTTTTCGAGTCCCAGGAAAGGGTATGAGGTTTGTGGGTATCCCTGTTCACCTCAGCCCTCTGAAGAGAACCTGACATGAATTCACAATTTTTGGAGGGTAATTTACAGACAGGCTCTCTCAGAATGGTGAGACCCGACAGCAGGGCTAGGAGGGAAGGGACTTACCCAATCTGTGGTGGATGTAGCAGCGGGCCAAGGGATCCCTTGTCACTGGATATGTGGAGGAAAGAGGATAGAGGAAACCGGGTGGCCCAGAACTCAAGGTAGGGAGTTGTGAGCTCGCCACTGGGTCCTGGTGTGGGTGGTTTTTAAGCAAGGGGGTTAGATGATGTCTAGAAGGGGTGGCACATTTTACACAGCTCAAGTCATGGTGACCTTCCCTGTTCTCCCAACCTTACAGATATTACAGTTGAATCACTGAAGCCAGTACAGTTAATTTCCATCTTTGCCTGTTGATTCAGAAGCATGGGGAACTCAAGATAGCTAAGTAGCAGTCTTAACTTCCAGTTCAATGAACCATTGTTTTGATTGCTACTGGAAGCACTCCTTTTGGAATTTAAGGCCTGTAGAACAGCAGAGCTTAAGGTCTTGGTGACAGGAAACAAAGTTTTTTTTTCTAGTGGATCACTAAAAATGATAGTTAATAGAACTACTCCAATCCACCCTTGGCTATAGGAGAAACAGCGCCATAGAGTGGATGCTTATGTAGAGTATCTATAATCTTTTGGAGAACATTTTCCTAGGACTGCAATGTATTGCCACTCAGTTGGTGCTCTAAGTGAGTTTTAAAAAGCCATTTCAACATGCTATCAATCCAGCTGCTTAGGGATAATGGAGAACATGGTAAGACCAGTGAATTTCATGAGCATGTGCCCATTCCTGTATTTCATTTGCTGTGAAGAAGTTTCCTTGATCAGAAGCAATGCTGTTTGGAATACCATGATGCTGGATAAGGCATTCTATAAGTCCACAGGTAATTCTGCACAAACACTGTGTTCAAGAAATGCAAATCCATATCCATAGTAGGTGTCTATTCTAGTAAGAACAAAATCTTCCATGATGCAAGTGGTCCAGTGTAATCCACCTCCCACCAGTTAGCAAGCAGATCATTTTAGGAAATGGTGCCATATCAAGGACTGAGTGTTTGTCTACTGCTAGCAAACTGGCCACTCAGCAGTGTCTGTAGCCAGGTCAGCCTTGGTTGGTAAAAGTCTATGTTGTTAAGCACATTTGTCACCTCCAAACCTGCATGGTCACTTTGTTCATGAACCTATTGCTCAATGAAAGGAGTGTCTAGAGAAAGGGGCTGACTGGTATCCACAGAATGGGTCATCCTAGTCACTTGATTATTAAAATCCTCCCCTGCTTCAGTCACCCTCTGATGAAAATTCACATAGGACACAAATATCTTTATGATTTTTTGCCCATTCAGAAAGGTCTATCCACATGCCTTTGTCTATAATTTTTCAATCATGTACCTTCTAAGTCCCTGACCATACGGTCAAACCATTGATTATATCCCATGAATCTCTATACAAACACACCTCCAGCCATTTCTCCTTAAAAGCAAAATGGACAACTAGGTTCTCTGCTCAAAATTCTTCCCCTGTAAACATTTCCCTTTACCGCTGTCCTTCAGGGATGTCCCAGAAAGGGTTTGTGGTGCTGCAGCTGTCCACTTTCAGGTGTAACCTGTGTATCATGTGGGACTGATTGTATAGCAAGCCCAAATTTTCTCATCTTTAGTCAGTTGGTCATAGGGAACTCCCCACAAGGCCACAGCTGTGGATTGGGAAAGGGAGGCAATGTGGCAAGAGTGTGGAGGCCATCGGTATTTGGGTCATTCCTTATGTAACTTATTTTCAAGGCCTCCTCCAGCCTGGTCTCATGTATACCACTTGCATTTGATAATGGAGTGCTGCTGCCCAAATTTGTGGCTTGGTGGGCCAGACAATATCCAGTTTATGATGTACAACTCAGGTCTCATGGGACTTTGGTGATTCATAGTTAAATTTTGACTCTACTAAGGTCCAGTAGTAGGCCAAAAGCTGTTTCTCAAAATGAAGGTAGTTATCTGAAGGGGATGGCAAGACTTTGCTCCAAAATCCTAATGGCAAGGTCAGCACTGTGATTGTCCTCTGAAGGCTTGACAAAGACTCCAAACAGTACTCTGTTTGCCATTGAAACTTCCAGAGCCATTGGATCTTCTAGATCATTTGACCAAAGTGGTAAAGCAGCTGGCACAGCAGCCTGACCTGTTGCAGAGCCTCTTCTTATATTCTCCACTCAAAAGTCAGAGGCATGGAGAGCCCAAAGTAGCTAAATTATCCTCATTTGGGTGTACTACTCTGGCCTACTTACAAAGTTACTTGTAAATAGAGTACACAGAGTCACTCTGTAAATAGACCAGAGTAGCATACCCAAGGGAGAAATAGTTTGCCTTCAAAATAAAACTAAGCATTGTGCCTCTTTTATGGCTATAGGAAAGGCCAGCTGTAACAGTGTATTCTTCCCACACTGCTGGATGTCTAGAAATTTCATTGAGGTGGAAGACCCCTGAAATTTTGTTGGATTTATCTCCCATCCTTTGACATGCAAATGCTTTACCAATGAGTCTAGAGTAGTTGCTATTCCTTGCTCAGTAGCAATCAGCATAATGTTATCAATATAATGGACCAGTCTTCAGTATCTTAGAGCAGCTAGAAGTAAAAACCTAAAATTGTGGAATTGTAACCCATGCCAAATATGTTCTACAAGTAATTGTGGTGCTGTGATTTGAAATTTATTGCTTTTTTGTATATATGTTGTTTTTCACAAAAAAGAAAAAAGTCAATTGCGATGGTAAAAAAAAATATTTATTCCTTCTAGCCTTATGTATTCTGGAGCAGCTAGAAAGAAATACCTGAGAAGATTGTATGGTAGCCCATGACAAACTCTGGGGTCTGTCTTGTAACTACTTGTTGAAGAGAGCTTAGAAAACCATTGCCTTTTTCTTTCTCTGCTTTGCATATATGTTATTTTATACAATAAAAAAGGAAAAAAAAAGCAACAAAATTAAACAAAGGAATTTCTACAAAGAAAACTTTAATATAAATTAAAAGAATACAAATCCCATGGCTGCAATAGAATATATCCAACAGCCACTGGTTGAGATTAAATAAAAATAAATAAAATGCTTGACAAATGTAGGAAACATACTTTCTTGCATATACATTGAATTATAGAAGAAATTAAAATTGCTATTCCAGATTATGTAGAGGGATTTTTAAAGGGTATTTTAACAAAATTTATGAGATATCACAAAATTTGGATTATGAATTCTTAGCTTTTTCTCTATTAAAAATTTTAAAGCAAATGATGTAGGAATTTAATTGAGGAATTTTTATTTTTATTTTTAAAGAACATAACAAACTTAAAGAAATCAGAAAAAGGAAATGATTTTTTATCACACCAAAATTAGAAACACTAGTTACTGAAGCTTCTTGATATTTCATGGAGGGTAGGGTTTTCAAATCAAATCATTAGCAGGCAGATGTAAAGATGATATTACTGCATGCAAAGAGTTAACCTCATGAACATACAAAACTAGAGGTGTTGAGTCTCGGTCCTGAGCGGTTCTTTGCGCCAGGGGAGTTCAGTAAGGTTCTGCATTCCTGCCTGGCCTCTTCTGAGGAAGCCAAAAATATAAAAGGTCCTGGACGTTGCAAGCTGACAGGAGGGAAGTGACCATCAAAAAAAAAAATCTAAAGATGAAGGCTTTTCAGACCATTTGCAGGCAGCTTAGAATTTCAAAGAGGTTTTCTGTAGAACCAGCACCTTGTGTGGGTTTCTCTCCTACCTCTTCATGTGACCGGAAGAAAAAAGTGAACTCTTATGAAGAAGTGGACCAAGATAAATACTCTAATTTAGTACAATCTATATTGTCCTCCAGAGGCCATGCTCAGAACCCAGAATCACTTTTCGAGGAAGATGCTTTACTCTATGGGCCTGTGAGTAAGTGTAAACCCCAAAACAAGATGATCAAGCTAGAGTGCCAGGGAACTGGCTTCCTCTCTTCAATCCAGAGAAATGTGTAAAATCAAATTCAAGTGATCTTTCAATTCCTTTGAAAATCCCTTTGAAAAGGAATGTGGTACCAAGTGTGACCCGGGTTCTTCAACAGACCATGACCTCACAACAGATCTTCTATTTGGACAGGTGGAAGCAGCAGATGATTCTGGAACTAGGAGAAGATGGCTTTGCAGAATATACTTCAAACAAGGGAAACAGTTCCATGAAGCCTTGGAATACACACTTTCCCCCCAGGGAAATTTAAAAGAGAGAGATGAAAACCTCCTTGAATCTGGCTACATTAAAAGTGTCCAGCAGATACTGAAAGATGTCAGTGGAGTGCGAGCTCTTGAAAGTGCTGTTCAGCACGAGACCCTAAAGTATGCAGGTCTGCTGGACTGTGTGGCTGAGTATCAAGGTAAGCTGTGTGTGATCGATTGGAAGACATCAGAAAACCAAAGCCTTTTATCCAAAATACGTTTGACAACCCACTGCAAGTTGTAGCATACGTTGGTGCCATAAACCATGATGCCAACTATAACTTTCAGGTTCAATGTGCCTTAATCGTGGTGGCCTATAAAGACGGATCCCCTGCCCACCCACATTTCATGGACCCAGAGCTCTGTTCTCAGTACTGGCCCAAGTGGCTTCTACGACTAGAAGAATATATTGAGAAGGAAAAGAAACAAAATATTCATAAACCAGAGTAGGAAGCAGGAGGCTGTTTGGTAACTTTCTGCACTTTAAAACAGTTTGGGAAGATAATTGCTAATTACTATGATCTAAAAATGGAGATGCCACAGAATCTATAAGCTTAGTTAGCACAAGTGGAAGTATTACTTTGTTGAAATGTATTGTAACCAAACAGAGAGAAAAGTTTAGATTTAAAAAGCTAGGGTGAGACTTCCGGAGAAGATGGCAGCTTAGTAAGATGCGTGGATCTTAGTTCCTCCTCCAGAACAGCTACTAGGGGAGTAGAAACGATACAGAACAGCTCGCAAAGCCACAACAGAGATCAAAAAGACAGCGTACCCCATCCTGGAATGGCTGACTGGCTGAGAGAACCTGCTCTGGTGAGATCTACGAGGGGCGCAGGCTTCACCGGGTGGGGCGGCAAGCGGCCAGAGTCCCTCCCTTCCCCCTTCCCGGGCCGGCTGGGAGAATTGGACAGGCGGTCCCCTCAAACCGCAGTGGTTGGCACCCACACCATGTGCGGCCCCCTGGACCAACTGAGAGAATTGGATCGGAAATCCCCAGGCCGCGGAGAACGGTGACAGGGGGGACCTTCCAAACACGTGACTCCCTGGGAATGGTGCACTGTCCCGGGCCATGGTGGCTGGCGCCCTCCCACCACGCTTGGTGCACCGGGCAGACTAGGAAATTAGGATGGGCGCTCACCCGGGCTGGGGCGGCCGGCAACCCTCCCCGCGTTTGGACCCCGGGCTGGCTGGCACTCTTCCAAGCCGCTTCGGCTGGTGAACCTCCCCGACAGTGAGAGTTTTCCAAAGTTAAAGGGCCCACAGGACCTTTTCCTGGTGGGACCCGCAGACAAACGCGTGCCACGAGCACCACCTACTGGGCAGGATAAGAAAAACAGAACCCACAGATTTCAAAGAAAAATCTTCCAAACTGTTGGGTCCAACACCCAGGGAAATCTGTCTAAATGCCCAGACGCCAGCAGAAGATAACGGATCACACTCAAAAAATTGAAAATATGGCCCAGTCAAAGGAACAAACCAATAGTTCAAATGAGATACAGGAGCTGAGACAACTAATGCTGAATATACGAACAGAAATGGAAAACTTCAAAAACGAAATCGATAAATTGAGGGAGGACATGAAGAAGACATGGGCTGAACAAAAAGAAGAAATAGAAAACTGAAAAAACAAATCACAGAACTTATGGAAGTGAAGGATAAAGTAGAAAAGATGGAAAAAACAATGGATACCTAAAATGATAGATTTAAAGAGACAGAAGATAGAATTAGTGATTTGGAGGATGGAACATCTGAATTCCAAAAAGAAACAGAAACTATCCAGAAAAGAATGGAAAAATTTGTACAGGGTATCAGGGAACTCAAGGACAATATGAACCGCACAAATATACGTGTTGTGGGTGTCCCAGAAGGAGAAGAGAAGGGAAAAGGAGGAGTAAAACTAATGGAAGAAATTATCACTGAAAATTTCCCAACTCTTATGAAAGACCTAAAATTACAGATCCAAGAGTGCAGTGCACTCAAAAGAGATTAGACCCAAATAGGCATTCTCCAAGACACTTACTAGTTAGAATGTCAGAGGTCAAAGAGAAAGAGAGGATCTTGAAAGCAGCAAGAGGAAAACAATCCATCACATACAAGGGAAACCCAATAAGACTATGTGTAGATTTCTCAGCAGAAACCATGGAGGATAGAAGACAGTGGGATGATATATTTAAATAACTAAAAGAGAAAAACTGCCAACCAAGACTCCTATATCCAGCAAAATTGTCCTTCAAAAATGAGGGAGAAATTAAAACATTCTCAGACAAAAAGTCACTGAGAGAATTTGTGACCAAGAGACCAGCTCTGCAAGAAATACTAAAGGGAGCACTAGAGCCAGAAACGAAAAGACAGAAGAGAGAGGTATGGAGAAGAGTGTAGAAAGAAGGAAAGTCAGATATGATATATATAATACAAAAGGCAAAATGGTAGAGGAAAATATTATCCAAACAGTAATAACACTAAATGTTAATGGACTGAATTCCCCAATCAAAAGACATAGACTGGCAGAATGGATTAAAAAACAGGATCCTTCTATATGCTGTCTACAGGAAACACATCTTAGACCCAAAGATAAACATAGGTTGAAAGTGAAAGGTTGGGAAAAGATATTTCATGCAAATAACAACCAGAAAATAGCAGGAGTGGCTATACTAATATCCAACAAGTTAGACTTCAAATGTAAAACAGTTAAAAGAGACAAAGAATGACACTATATACTAATAAAAGGAACAATTAAACAAGAAGACATAACAATCATAAATATTTACGCACCGAACCAGAATGCCCCAAAATACGTGAGGAATACACTGCAAACACTGAAAGGGGAAATAGACACACATACCATAATAATTGGAGACTTCAATTCCCCACTCTCATCAATGGAGAGAACATCTAAACAGAGGATCAATAAAGAAATAGAGAATCTGAATATTACTATAAATGAGCTAGACTTAACAGACATTTTATAGGACATTACATCCCACAACAGCAGGATACACCTTTTTCTCAAGTGCTCATGGATCATTCTCAAAGATAGACCATATGCTGGGTCACAAAGCAAGTCTTAACAAATTTAAAAAGATTGAAATCATACACAACACTTTCTCGGATCATAAAGGAATGAAGTTGGAAATCAATAATAGGCGGAGTGCCAGAAAAATCACAAATACGTGGAGGCTCAACAACACACTCTTAAACAATGAGTGGGTCAAAGAAGAAATTGCAAGAGAAATTAGTAAATACCTAGAGGCGAATGAAAATGAAAATACAACATATCAAAACCTATGGGATGCAGCAAAGGCAGTGCTAAGAGGGAAATTTATTGCCCTAAATGCCTATATCAGAAAAGAAGAAAAGGCAAAAATGCAGGAATTAACTGTCCACTTGGAAGAACTGGAGAAAGAACAGCAAACTAATCCCAAAGCAAGCAAAAGGAAAGAAATAACAAAGATCAGAGCAGAAATAAATGAAATTGAAAACATGAAAACAATAGAGAAAATCAATAAGACCAGAAGTTGGTTCTATGAGAAAATCAATACGATTGATGGGCCCCTATCAAGATTGACAAAAAGAAGAAGAGAGAGGATGCAAATAAATAAGATCAGAAATGGAAGAGGAGACATAACTACTGACCTCACAGAAATAAAGGAGGTAATAACAGGATACTATGAACAACTAACGCTAATAAATACAACAATTTAGATGAAATGGACGGGTTCCTGGAAAGACATGAACAACCAACTTTGACTCAAGAAGAAATAGATGACCTCAACAAACCAATCATAAGTAAAGAAATTGAATTAGTCATTCAAAAGCTTCCTAAAAAGAAAAGTCCAGGACCAGACGGCTTCACATCTGAATTCTATCAAACATTCCAGAAAGAATTAGTACCAACTCTCCTCAAACTCTTCAAAAAAATCAAAGTGGAGGGAAAACTACCTAATTCATTCTATGAAGCCAACATCACCCTCATACCAAAACCAGGCAAAGATATTACAAAAAAAGAAAACTATAGACCAATCTCTCTAATGAATATAGATGCAAAAATCCTCAATAAAATTCTAGCAAATCGTATCCAACAACACATTAAAAGAATTATACATCATGGCCAAGTAGGATTCATCCCAGGTATGCAAGGATGGTTCAACATAAGAAAATCAATTAATGTAATACACCATATCAACAAATCAAAGCAGAAAAATCACATGATCATCTCAATTGATGCAGAGAAGGCATTTGACAAGATTCAACATCCTTTCCTGTTGAAAACACTTCAAAAGATAGGAATACAAGGGAACTTCCTTAAAATGATAGAGGGAATATATGAAAAACCCACAGCTAATATCATCCTCAATGGGGAAAAATTGAAAACTTTCCCCCTAAGATCAGGAACAAGACAAGGATGTCCACTATCACCACTATTATTCAACATTGTGTTGGAGGTTCTAGCCAGAGCAATTAGACAAGAAAAAGAAATACAAGGCATCAAAATTGGAAAGGAAGAAGTAAAACTATCACTGTTTGCAGACGATATGATACTATACGTCGAAAACCCAGAAAAATCCACAACAAAACTACTAGAGGTAATAAATGGATACAGCAAAATAGCAGGTTACAAGATCAACATTCAAAAATCTGTAGCATTTCTATACACTAGTAATGAACAAGCTGAGGGGGAAATCAATAAATGAATCCCATTTACAATTGCAACTAAAAGAATAAAATACCTAGGAATAAATTTAACTAAAGAGACAAAAAACCTATATAAAGAAAACTACAAAAAACTGTTAAAAGAAATCACAGAAGACCTACATAGATGGAAGGGCATACCGTGTTCATGGATTGGAAAACTAAATATAGTTAAGATGTCAATCCTACCTAAATTGATTTACAGATTCAATGCAATACCAATCAAAATCCCAACAACTTATTTTTCAGAAATAGAAAAACCATAAGCAAATTTATCTGGAAGGGCAGGGTGCCCCGAATTGCTAAAAACATCTTGAGGAAAAAAAACGAAGCTGGAGTTCTCGCGCTGCCTGACTTTAAGGCATATTATGAAGCCACAGTGATCAAAACAGCATGGGTTGGCATAAAGATAGATATATCAACCAATGGAATCGAATAGAGTGCTCAGATATAGACCCTCTAATCTATGGACATTTGATCTTTGATAAGGCAGTCAAGCCAACTCACCTGGGACAAAACAGTCTCTTCAATAAATGGTGCCTAGAGAACTGGATATCCATATGCAAAAGAATGAAAGAAGATCCATCTCTCACACCCTATACAAAAGTTAACTCAAAATGGATCAAAGATCTAAACATTAGGTCTAAGACCATAAAACAGTTAGAGGAAAATGTAGGGAGATATCTTATGAAACTTACAACTGGAGGCAGTTTTATGGACCTTAAACCTAAAGCAAGAGCACTGAAGAAGGAAATAAATAAATGGGAGCTCCTCAAAATTAAACACTTTGGTGCATCAAAGAACTTCATCAAGAAAGTAGAAAGACAGCCTACACAATGGGAATCAATATTTGGAAATGACATATCAGATAAAGGTCTAGTATCCAGAATTTATAAAGAGATTGTTCAACTCAACAACAAAAGACAGCCAACCCAATTACAAAATGGGAAAAAGACTTCAATAGACACCTCTCAGAGGAGGAAATACAAATGGCCCAAAGGCACATGAAGAGATGCTCAATGTCCCTGGCCATTAGAGAAATGCAAATCAAAACCACAATGAGATATCATCTCACACCCACCAGAATGGCCATTATCAACAAAACAGAAAATGACAAGTGCTGGAGAGGATGCGGAGAAAGAGGCACACTTATCCACTGTTGGTGGGAATGTCAAATGGCGCAACCACTGTGGAAGGCAGTTTGGTGGTTCCTCAAAAAGCTGAATATAGAATTGCCATACAACCCAGCAATACCATTGCTGGGTATCTACTCAAAGGACTTAAGGGCAAAGACACAAACGGACATTTGCACACCAATGTTTATAGCAGCGTTATTTACAATTGCAAAGAGATGGAAACAGCCAAAATGTCCATCAACAGACGAGTGGCTAAACAAACTGTGGTATATACATACGATGGAATATTATGCAGCTTTAAGACAGGATAAACTTATGAAGCATGTAATAACATGGATGGACCTAGAGAACATTACGCTGAGTGAGTCTAGCCAAAAACTAAAGGACAAATACTGTATGGTCCCAATGATGTGAACCGACATTCGAGAATAAACTTGGAATATGTCATTGGTAACAGGGTCCAGCAGGAGTTAGAAACAGGGTAAGATAATGGGCAATTGGAGCTGAAGGGATACAGACTGTGCAACAGGACTAGATACAAAAACTCAAAAATGGACAGCACAATAATACCTATTGTAAAGTAATCATGTTAAAACACTGAATGAAGCTGCATCTGAGCTATAGGTTTTTGTTTTTTGTTGTTGTTTTTTTGTTTGTGTTTTTTTGCTTTTTTTTGTCTGTCTGGTTGTTTGTTTGTCTTTTTTTTTTTACTATTGTTATTACTTTTATTTTTTTCTGTATATTAACATTCTATATCTTTTTCTGTTGTGTTGCCAGTTCTTCTAAACCGATGCAAATGTACTAAGAAACGATGATCATGCATCTATGTGATGATGTTAAGAATTACTAATTGCATATGTAAAATGGCATGATTTCTAAATGTTGGGTTAATTTCTTTTTTTTTCTTTTTTTCCGTTAATTAATAAAAAAAAAAAAAAGAGCAAAACTATGGAAGTATGAGGGAGCGGAGTGTGTCCCAGATGCTGGGTGCAAGTGTCAGAGACTGGAGAACAATTGTGCAAGTGATGAGACTTGAAGTGTAGGCAGGGCTCAGATATTGGGGAACCCTGTACCCCATGCTAAGGAGTTAGGGTGCTGATCTGAAAGCAACTGAAAGCCATGAGAGAGTCTTAAGTGTTAAGACCAGGTTGGCATTTCTGACAGCTCGCTCTGGCTGCAATGTGGAGAATGGACTGGGCAGGATCCGAGTGGAGGCAGGACGGCTGGTGAAGAGCCTATTCTGGAGACTCGGGCTCGGCTGGTGGCAATGGATATACAATGGAATGTAAAGGGGCAAGATTCATGAAAGGTGAAGGGATAAGATCAAGCAGCGCTTGGTGACTGGTAGACTCTGGGGGACCAGGGAGGAAAGAAGAATCAAGGATAACCCTGGCTTTGGCCACAAGAGGTGATGTTGCCAACCATGGGAGCCATTGAGGATGGTTGCTGTTTGGGACCTTTTGCTATGAAGGTGGGACACTGTGCAGAACTGGAGAGATGGCATATCACTGAGGGCCGATGACAATGCTGCAGGTGGTTATGGTCATCTCTGTTTCATCAATGAAAAGTCTCAAGTTCTGAAGGGTTAAGTAGTTTCTTTGGGGTCATGGAGCTAGTAAGATTTAAAGCCAAGTCTGACTTCAGAGTCACCCTGTTCTTCTGCCTCAGAGAACAAAAGGACCCTAACAGGAAAGATTTGAATCCCAGCGTCAGCCCAGGAGTGGGGGGCAGGAGAACCCCTGGCCTGGCCTCTCTTTCTCAGGCCTCATATTAGGATTTATGGCACAATTCCTTAAAGACTTTAAACATAGAGTCGTAATGTCGGTGCATTAAATATTGGTGTGTTAAAAGTGTCTGTATCTTAGATACAAACATTTAAGATATACCACTGTGTTTTTCCTGCTGGGCCTGACACCCTGTTCTGCTGCCTTTTAAGGTTACTCTACGGAGACCAAGTTTAGTCTAGTGGAGACCTAGGTGCTCCCACTTGCGCGCTTGTTCTCCAGTCACTGACACCTGTGCCCAGCGTCTGGGACACACTCTGCTCTCTCCAATCCTGCTTCCACCAGCTCTGTGTTTGGGCAAATTCATTTTCTGCTCTGAGCCTCAGTGCCTTCATCTGTAAAATGTGGATTAAAAATAAAGTCCACCTTAGCTAGGGTCAGGCAACAGTGGCTCAGTGGCAGAGTCCTCCCATGCCATGCTGGAGACCTGGGTTCGATTCCTAGAGCCTTCCCGTGCCAAAAAAAAAAAAAAGGCTGGACTTCAAACACATAAAATACCAATTATGCTCCCTCTAGCTATTTTGTCCCTGTGAAGAGGGCAAGCAAGATTGGCCCAGCCCTGGTGACTCCTGACTCCCCTGCAGATTCTTCTGTGTCCTGGGCAGATGCCCAGTCTTGGAATTAGAGATTCAAAGGCAGGATGGCACAATGTGTTAAGCACGCAGAGGTCCATGCTTCTCTATTCTCTGGGTGTACTCCATGATGGGGGTGGGGTGGGGGTGGACTACACCTGCGTAGAGGGAGAATTCACATTAGCCAACTGTAACTTAATATTGCCAATGTGGTTTCCTTATAACTTTTTATATACTGGAGCTCTATATATATTTCATTTGGAGAAAAGGCTGAAAGGATGTATGTCCCCTAGAAAAGCCATGTTTTAATCTAAATCCCAGTTCATAAAGGCAGAATAATCCTTATTCAATACTGTATGTTTGAAGCTGTAATTAGATTATCTCTCTGGAGATGTGATTTGATCAAGAGTGGTTGTTGAGCTGGATTAGATGATGACATGTCTCCACCCATTTGGGTGGGTCTTGATAAATTTCTGGAGTTCTATAAAAGAGGAAACATTTTGGAGATAGAAGGAAAGATTTGGAGAGAGCAGATGAATGCTGTAGCACCATGAGAAGCAGCGACCTTTGGAGATGAAGAAGAAAAATGCCTCCCGGGGTGCTTCATCAAACAGGAAGCCAGAAGAAGCTAGCAGATGATGCTGTGTTCGCCATGTGCCCTTCCAGATGAAAGAGGAACCCTGACCATGTTTGCTGTTTGCCCTTCCACTTGAGAGAGAAACCCTGAAGTTCATTGGCCTTCTTGAATCAAGGTATCTGTCCCTGGATGCCTTAGATTGGAAATTTCTATAGACTTGCTTAAACTGGGACATTTTCTCAGCCTTAGAACTTAAACTAGGAACTTATTAAATTCTCCTTTTTAAAAGCCATTCTGTTTCTGGTATAGTGCATTCCAGCAGCTAGCAAACTAGAACAACTTCCATTTTTGAAATTTTTGTAAAATGAAGAAGTAATTACTTAGCATCGAGCAAACATTGTTGTCTGGAAAGATGGAGCATATTCACTTTGTTGTTAGCATTGCACCTTGGCATTCCACCAAATAACCTCTAGAAATGGTAAGACCCCAGTTGAAAAATCATAATTATAGTTGTTTTAGTAGCTATATGCCAGTTTCAGTCAGTGGATCCTGTACATGGAAGAAAATCTATTGTTTGTGGTATTTTTCAGCTATGGGGGAAGAATAATAAAACCTACTGGTTTTTTAGTGTGTTTGGTAGGTAATAATTATTGTCATTGGATTCAGGAAACATAGATAAATGCCCACTATAGTCCTGGGGGGAATGGAGGCAGTTCCCCTGAGGGTCTGTTAGCATTTAAATTGCTGCCTTGATATAGTAGGCTGCTACCATTGCTTTTTTTCCCTTTCCTTGGCCATTACTTATTAGAAATAAAATGCAAGATAAGTGAAAAAAAAAAAACTAGAGGTGTTAAAGTATTGTTATCTCTGATTCTTGATTTCACCCATGAACCAAGAAAGCAAATGCACATCACAAATTTAAATGACAGAGGAATTTTCAAAGGTTATGATGATGAGTGGAAATCAATAGCTACAGAAAAGAAAAGGAATATGACAAAAATTGTGTATATTTATGTATTGTGCACATAAACACCTATGAAGTTAGTCTAGAAGACCATAAGCAAATTTTTCAAAAAATATTAGGATATATTTATTTTCTGTAATAATTTAAAATACATTCTAAATTTCCTTCTATGTTACCATACCCCTTTTTCTATAATTTGGTTCTATCACAAAAATTTATTTTGATCTAGGTCCAAGTACTGTGTGCTGCTTTGCTCTTTTAGCTGTTTGTTTGTTTATCAATAAGATTAATGGAGAGTATTATTTGTAAAACACAAGTGAACATTTTCATGACAAACTCTATTTTGCATTCAAAATTTTGCAAGAATGCAAGTATTTTGGTGATGGTGACCAAACAAAGAAATAGTAGTTACTGAAGCTTCATTTATTAGTATGGAATTAAATACTTTCTTTTCATCATCTGATTTAATCTTTAAAACAATTATATGGATTAATAGTTATAATTTTTATTGTACATTGGGGAAAATATATTTAAAGTCCTAATGACCCACTAAGAACAGATCTCAAATCTAAACCCTGGATAGTCCAGCTCTAAGCAGCACTCTTTACAACTGTGCTATATTTCTTTCCTACAGAATAAATGGAATGACTTTTGAAAGTATTGTCCATTATAAAATTCTTTGACAAAGGAACATGCACGGGGATTTCTATTATACATTTTGAAAGATAACACTACATACTTTTTGTTGCATATCAGTTGCCCTAAAATCTACAATGATTTAAACCACGAGTGTAATACATATTGCATGGCTAACAACTACTACAGAGATTTCTAAAAACATATTTTTGTAAATGTTCTAGATTATGTGTGATCAAGTAAAGGATGGTTCAATAGAAACTAAAAGTTATTAAAGGGTGCATGCGCAGGTAGTGATTAACAAATACCATTACATGAAAGAAAGAAAATATGACATCACATGTGCTGCATCACTGTTATTTCAGCTGCCTGGAGCCCTCTGTTTTCTGCATGACCCTATTGAGAGCATTCTTCACTTCTTTATTCCTAAGATTTTACAGGAGTGGATTCAGCATGGGGATCACCATAGTGTAAAACACAGAGGCCACTTGATCCTGTCCCAACAAGTAAGGCTTCATTGGTTTTAAATAAGTAAAATCATGGTTGTGAAAAAGACTGTGACTCCCAGGAGGTGGGAGGCAGATGTAGAGAAGACTTTGTGTTTTCCTGAAGTGGAAGTAATTTTCAGCATAGTAGACAGAATGGATCCACAGGACACAGAGATTGTGACAAAAGTCGCCACTACTTTTAAACTAGTGAAAATGAATATCATGAATTTGGAGTCATGAGTGTCAGTGCAGGACAGGTCTAGAATTGGCATAAAGTCAAAGAAAAAGTGATAGATCACATGGGATTTGTAGAAATGCAGACTGTTCATGTAAACACTGACTAAGGATTCAATAAAGCCAACCATGTGGGACCCAGTGGTGAGAGACAACAGAATCCCTTGGACATACAACCTGGTAGTTCAGAAGTTTGCAGACAGCTACATAGTGGACATAGATCATTGAAGAGGACAGGAAAAATTCAGTGAAACACAAGAAGACAAAAAGACATCTGTGTGAAGCAGCCCATGAATGAAACGCACCTGGTGGAAATCAGCAAGTTCTGTAAGGTTTTAGTGTGGTGACTACTGAGTAACTGAGGTGAAGGGCTGACAGGTGACTGAGGAAAAAATACATCGTTGTGTGAAGCTGGCAATCCGGGTGAATTATCAGTATCATCACTGTGTTCCCCAGCACGATAATTGGGTATATCAGGAAAAATAACTTAAAAAGGACCTGCTGGATCTCTTCAATGACTGCCAACCCCATAAGGATGGGGTCAGGGACATTTGTGCTGTTCCCATTTCTGATAGCATTCAACTCATTCAATTTTAAACTTTCAATTTGAAACTTAAGTAATCAAAGGTGATACTTGGCATGAATGATTTCAAAAGGATTTTGTTTATTTGAATGATACTACATTTAGAAAATTAGTTTCATATTACTAGAAATTCATAATACAGGGCACTTTGCAAAATATGTCAAAGTATCTTACTTTGACTGCCAATTACAAGTTAGGTCTAAAACACCATTTGCATTTTGTATATAGAATGTCATATATTGAATAATTTTAATGAAACAAAAATGTTTTAAATGCTTCCCTTTATGAACACAGGTATCAAGATGAAAATATTATTTCATAGGCATTAGTATTGTATCCATTTTTTAGGTGAGAAAAGCAGCCCTGAAAATTTAATCCAATATCATTATCATTAAGTGTTGGCTCTGATTCTACAAAGATTGGTTGAATTTAAAGAGAATGCTCATTAAACTGTATTCCTTTTAAGATTACTTTCTAGAAAAAAGCCAAAGTGTTATATATGTAATAAATAATAATAACCTTAATGCATCAATACTCCTTTGTATCCATTTAATATTTAATACCAATGACATATCATAAATTAAAGTCTAGGCTACTTTACTGTGTGTATTTATATTACAGACAACACATTGATATTAATTTTCAGAAGATACAGTGTTTTTAAATTGTTTGATATCAAATTTCTGAGAACAAAAATAGAGCATAGTAAAATTTACTTACCCCCATGACAATGACTCTGTTTATGTGGGATTGCTGATAATGCACCATTCAGTTTCTCTGGGACCAATATCCAAGGAAAATTGCTTGGCATGTTCCCAAGGACTAATTTATAAATGTTATGTTTGTGCTAAGGAGTCCTTTTTCCTCTTAGAAGCCATATAATTTGACTATGATTCTTGATATCTTTTGAGGTCCTGTAATTTATGACTGGGTAACAGAGATGGTATCTTTTTAGAGAAAAACTTAATTATGCTGTGGCTGGAAGGCCAGATCATTAACCACTAGAGATGGAATAACACATTTTTCATCATGAAATATATCTATATTTAAAAGTATGAATCTATTATTGGAATAAACCTTTTTATTACACTAAAACTAGAACAAAACAAAATTCCAAAAAGAAAATGAAACACATTCATAATTGTTATTATTACTGATATTTACATCTATCCAATTATTTTTCTTTAGGCATAGCTAATCATTTATATGCATATTTATGCATTTACATATTTTTTATCATGGCATATTTTTAGTAGCATCTTGATTTTTATCGCTAAATATTTATAATATACCTCAACCTAAGTTATATTAGACTTTTGTAAAAGCCACAATTTCGTACATTTTGCACTGGATACTGTAGCATAACTAGTTTCTCTTTAGAGTGTATGCCAGCTGATGAATGTTTTAAGGCATCACAAGGAAGATATAGTGTATTTGCTCCGTGCAAATTTGGCAGTTTCAACGATCACTGGCTCACCTGATTATTACTCTATTCATCAGTATCAATGTTTCTGAAATCCGTTTTATACTTTTAGTGTCATTTTCATTTGTTTTAATTAAAATAAACAAGAAAAGGGTGGTGTGATGGTGGCTCAGCAGGCAGAGTTCTCGCCTGCCACGCCAGAGGCCCAGGTTTGTTTCCCAGTGTCTTTCTGTGTAAAAAATAAATAAGTAAATAAAACAAGAAAGAAAAGAAAAAATAAAAATAATTGCTGAGATGACAAAAAATTATAATTAATGGTCAAAAATTCACTTCCTCTCTATATATTTATGTCACATGCTTTCTTATAAATCTTACAATAATTAACATTGAAATTAATTTTAAGGCACATGTGGTAGAAACTTCTACCAAAAAACTGTTTATACTCCAGAATTTCAAGAAGGAATTTGTTGTTATTGATAAAGTAGTTACAAAATAGTGTATTCTATATTTGATAAATTTTTGGAAACGCAATTTCTTTTATTCATCAGAAATTTAGTGATACTATGCTAGCCATAATTGGAGATTAAAAAGCCAGCCTCAATTTATTTCACAATATGTGATCTTGGATTTTGAATGAGACTAATGGAGATCCAAGTAGGGCAGGCTTATTCTTTGCAAAATCACCATGAGAGTGTATTTTTAACTCAATTTGAAATCAATTTGTTCTAGTCATTGTGGAATTTTGAATAATATAAGTAAAAAATGCACTTTTAGAAGACAGAATAGTCTACTAAACCAATTTATCACTAATCTCTTTTACTCGATCTTTATTGCTCAGATTCCCATAGATCAACTTTAATGGTAACGTAGTGTTGGCAGAGATCAGAAAGGAGAAATAGAATGGAAATATGGCTCCTTTGTCATAGATTTCAACACAATTAACATGTTACCCCTGAAAATTCTTCAATGCAATTAAATCTATGGCTGTATTTAATTCTGTCAAGCTTTCCTTTATGTGATTTAAAGCTCTGTTAAGAATTTTATACCATTCTGAAAAATTGGCTTTATTATGATTTTATACTACCCTTTATATCTCTGAAATATAAAGGTCTGTTTTTTTTTAACAGTACTATGTGGTCATAATAATTTAGTACTTTAGTATATTTATAGTCACAAGGTATATATTTATACATGCTTTCAATTTTCATCTATTTCATATAGATACCACATACTTAGCTCATGATTTATAATTGAGTCTACTTTATGTGCCTTTTAATTGGAGTGTCTCTTCTATTTATATTTTTATTAATATGCTATTTTTAATCTGTGCCATTCATTTTTTGGACTTCTGATCCTTTTCTCTTGGCTTCCTTTGAACTTCCTTCGTTCCTTCCTTTGAATTAATAAAATATTTACTATTAAATTTTATTCTCCTTGTAGGATATTTTTCAGCAAACTCATTTCATCGTATTGCTAGTGATTACTCAAGGGGATGAAATTTGCATCCTTAAATTATTTTAGTCTGCTTAAAATTAATGCTATAGCTTCCAGACATCCAAGTTATAGCATAGACACTCCAAGTATCCATGCATCCACAGAATCTGAAAAGCTAACAAAAAGTGGAAAAGAAACCTGTCTCAAAACTGCAGAAAACAATTAAAGATAGCAGTAATTGTGAATGTAATAAAGAAAATGTAGCTTGAAACTGTTAGAAGTTGACCATTCCTTCGTTTCCTCTCAGGTGTTTCTAGGAGTCAACATGTGATCCCATTGAGGGTACCTGTCTTTTCTCTGGGTGCAGCAGAGTAACCTCTAGGTGTACTGGTATACACATATGTTGGTTCCCATCCATTCAGTGGCAGTCTGACACACATCTCAGATTTACTCTTCCAGAATTTGCATTGCAGGCAGAAGCAGATATTAGGCCTGTGAACCCTATAAGAAATAATCATCAAGGTATACTGCAGCAAAGGATCCTGGCTATAAGACCTACAATAGATTACTTGGGAGATTGGATGGGGCACTACTCTTCCCATAAACACAGGAATTTCTAAGGCCATGTGGAACAAGCCTAGGATAAAACATAAACTCAGAAAAGGAGAGGATTTGACACTTTGGCCTTCGTTTGATATTCTGGTTAGGAGGGCTAACCTGTGAAGGAACAATTCCTACAAAAACAGAGCCAATATTTGAAGACAGTGAAAGGTATTTTTTGCATTGGTTTGTATATTATTGTTAGCACCTATCACTCAAGTGGTATCTGTCTTACCACGAGCTGATTACAAATATATGAAACAGATAACTCATAGACTAAATTAAAGAACTAAAACATTAAACTTTTAGAAATTTGAGTGTGCAGGAGTAGCTTACAAGAAAATAAAAAGAAACAGAAATTGATGGAGAATCAAAATAACAGGATACCAATCCAGAAACAATCAAAGAAGAAAACCAGACTTTGGCCATACTGGTCATATAAAAACATATGGTCCTTACTATGCTAAAGGAAAGAAAGGAAAAAAAATGAAAAAAATTAAAGGATATCATAAAACAATGAATGGACAATGTAAGAATGTCTATAATACACTGAAATTTTAAAAGAACCAAAATAATAACAAACTGGAGTTGGAGAACATAGTAAGAAGAAATTCTGTAGAGGGTTTCAAAAGATTAGAGCTGACAGAAGAAAGAATCAGTAAATTATAGGAAAGACGATTGGAATGATTCAATTTGAGGATCAAAAAGGGAAAAGACTAAAAATAAGTGAAGAGAGCCTAAGAGACCTGCAGGTCACCATCCCACATATTAATATATGCACAATGGCAGTCTCAGAAGAAGGCAAAATGGGTCAGAAGAAATATTCAAAGACATCACATCAGAAAACTTCCCAAATTTAATGAAGATACATATGTCATATGTATGCATTCAAGAAATCCAATGAACCCCAAATAGGATAAACTTGAAGATAACCATTCCCAAATGTATTGTAGTCAAACTGCCAAATACAGATGACAAGGACGAGAATTCTGAAACCTGCAAGAGAAGAGCAACGTGCTATAGAAAATTAAGTGCAGAGTTCTCATCAGAAACAATTGAGGGAGAAAGTCACTGGGAGAAAATAAAATTTTAAGTGCTGAAGACAAGAAAACTGTCTTTAAAATGAGGGAGAAATAAGGCCATGCCTAATTTCCACATTCATAAGCTGAGTTTATCTGTCACCATTATACCTACCCTAATGATGAATGGAGATGGGAATCATTCCCTTGTCTTAGAGGCCATCTGTCTACCTTTTAGGTGAAGCTTTTTTACATAGTTTTGCACAGTTTTAATTGTCTTCCTATCCTTTCATCTTCCTTTTTTGAATTCATCTTCATTTTGAATTTTTTTAATCATGGATACATGTTTTTTGTCAAATATCTGCTTAGCAAATAATTTCTTCAGTTATGTGAATTTGTTTGCTCATTCTCCCCTCAGTGTCTTTCACAGAGAAGATTTTGTTGAAGCACAATATATCCAGTTTTCTCCTATAGCTCATGAATTTTTTTTGTCTTATCTAAACCAAGGTCATGTAAATGTTCTCCTATGTTTCCTTTAGATGTTTTATAGTATTGAGCTTCACATTAAAGTCTAATCCTATTTTGGGAGAAGTTTTGTATATGCTGCAAATAATGAGTTAAATTATCCTTTTCTGTTTGCAAAAGACTAGTCTATTGTTTCAACACATTTTTTGAAGGACTATACTTCTTCCATGGATATTCCTTGGCATTTTTGTCAAAAATCAATTGACCATATGTGTATGAATCTGTTTCTATAGTCTTAATTAGTTACACTGCTGTAGATATTTATCTTAATTAGTTACACTGTTCTAAGATATTTACCACATTCTGTTCATTGGTTAGCCTAATAATAAATCCTGAAATCTGATTATATGAGTCCTCCAAATTTATTCTTCTTTTTGAATTTATGGGGACTACATTAATTCTCTGGTTTGTATCTAAATTGTAGAATCAGCTTCCCAATTTCTGGAAAAAAATTTTAAATGGTGCCTCTTTGAAACTATAGATTAATTTTGGATTGCATTTATTTAATAGATTGCTGCCACTTGGGCTACCTAGCACTATCACATTTTTTAATTTCTTTTTTCATCTTAATTCATATTCCATGGCCAATATTCCATACCTAAGTTAAAATGTATAGATTTGGGATCTGACATCCCCGTATTTTTCAAAATGTTTCCAAGAGTTCCTTATTAACGTAACAAATAATTTGGCTAACCTCTGATATTATAATGTCATACCACAGAGAATATTGCAGTTCTGGGTCTACTGCCCTACCTTTCTGTTAATACTTTTTATCTACATGTTGACAATCTTAGTATCTTACCTACTTTTTTAGATCCTTAGTGAGCTTAAGCTCTCTCCTACAACTTATAAGTGCATCACTGGACAATTTAAATAAGAGCACAGTAACATTTGTTAAAGAATTTTGAATTCTGTCATATGATATACTTTCATATCATATAATTACAAACATGTTTGTGGGAATTTTGAGAGAACTAAACAGTTTATATACCTAGGAAGAGGAAACTGGACTTCAGGGTTTGAAGTTATTAACCTAATGGCACATAGCTAGTAAGTATCAGAGCTAAACCTAAATACTGTATGAATAAATTTCTTTTTCAATCTTATTCCATGTGATTTGCCATTGAGAGTTATTTTTTAACCAGAGGAAAAGTACATTCTTATAATCATTTTTATCAGTAGTTCATTCTTTCAAAACATTCGCTATTTTACTATGGGTAAAAAATGATTTCTTTGATTTTCTGCCTCAGAAGAGAAAGTGTTTTCTGTTTGGGGCATCCCTTGTGGACTTCAAGATAAGCTTGATAAACTGGTGTGAGAATCCAAACACATAGTGTTCTTAGCATACACTAATTAAGTGATCAATTAAGTTTCACACATACTAAGAATGCTTTTTTTCATTTCTTACACAATATTTTAGAAACTATAACCCTGAATATCAAATTAGACTGCATACTTTAATATTTAAAATTACAGATTGGGTGTTATGTTTAGACTTCTATTAAATGTTTAACTGCGTGCCTTCCACAGAACACAGCAAGGAAAATAGGAAGGGCTCTCAACTAATGTATCTCAATAGAATTAAATTAGAAATTTGCTTTAACATTGTTAATGAAAGAAATAGGGACATTTGAAATAAAGGACTGCATTTTTATACTAAAAATTTTAAATTCATAGATTATTAGCTTTCCACTGTTCATCAGGTATATAGTAACTCTAGATCATAATACATTTTAGAACAGAGGACTATAAAAAAAACTAAGCTGATTTTATTAGTTACTTGAGATAGAGGCCTTGTTAGTTTTCTGTTTGCTTGAATTTCATGATCTATTTTAGCTTGATGATTTTTAAAAAGAATTCCAATATATGGAATATTATTTTGTATTGTTTCTTTTGGATAAAATTCCAGTGTGCTGACAGGTCATGATAGTATACCAACATGGTCTAGTGGAAATAGCTAAGATTGTGAAGTTAGAAAAATCTTGGCTTGAATGCTGGTTATGCTACTGTGATAGTTGGGAGGTGTCCACTGGGTCAGGTGATGGTATCCAGGTGTCTGGTCAGGAAAGCAATGGCCTAGCCTTTGCTACAAGGATATTTCATGGCTGGTTGATAAACCAGGAGGCTGATTTATTTATTCATCAGTCAGTTGATTGCATCTGTCACTGATTACATCTACAAATCAGGTAAGGGTTTGTCTTCCACAAACAAGAGAGTTGAATCAGTTGGATCTGATTCAATCATGTGAAGACTTTTATGGGTGAAGAGATCATTTGTTTTGCTTCTTCAGCAAGTGAACCTCTCCTGTGCAGTTCATCAAAACCCCTCTTTGAAGACTTCTGGGAAGATGGCTGAATAGAGTAGCTCAATATTAGCCCCGTTCCAAGGAAAAGTTAGAGAAGGGATAGGAAGGCAACTGAGGAAGTGATTCAAGAGTTCAGCTGACCAGGGAGAGCCTTCTGCTTTCATGGGGCAACAATGGTTGTAGAGGCCAAGGAACTGAGAGGCATGGGGCTGGAGCCTGGCACGGAGGCATGGAGCCCACGGGAGTGCACAAACAGGAGCCAGAGACTAGGAAGTAAGCCAGGCCACATTCCTTGGATGCATTACCCTCACCAGCACAGCCCCATGACTGGTGACTCACCCCACACACCACACACCTGAACCCCATCACTCACTCCCATTCTCTGCACTCCAGGAGCCCCCACCCCAAAAGCCCCAGTGCATGTACCTGCCCCACACCCCCACCATAAGTGCAGCCCTGCCCACCTCTCTTGTACCCTTCTGAGCACTACCTCTCTGTCCTTGTTCCCTGCAGACTGCAGCCAGTGCATAAAGGCTTCAGGTACTAACCTGCATAGCCAGGCTACCACTGCCCCCTGATCATAGTGTCATGCAGCCTCACCCCAACCTCCCCTGAGCTCTGCAGATCAGTTTGCAGTATTCCTAGGCCCATGCATGGCCCCCAATCACATTATTAAGCTCTGGGAACCACACTTTACAGCACTCCTAGAACCACACATGTGCACGGCCCTCAGCCACATTCCCAGCTCTAAGAAACTGCTGACCTGCACAGCCGGGTCACATCTGTCCCCAATCCATGAAAGCATAATGCTGACTTGCTGCCACAGCTCTATGCATGAGCACAAAGGACCCTGTTCCTTAGACCAGCACACAGCAGGGTTGCGCACACAAGAGTTATACCCCCCATACCAGTGCACTGACAGCTACAACCTCCTTGGCCGCTGGGGGCCCATAATCATAAGCATCAGTGTAACAACCTCTATCTGCACATATACCTGCCCTGAAACAATTCACTGCACTGAGTGCCCCACCCCGTACACTGCTCCCTATTGTACAACCATCCCACAAACACAAGGCCTTAGGCTACTGAAAGAAATCAACTCCCAATGGTAATCAATCAAGATATTTACATGCCATGAAAATAGCAGAAGATCACTAAGCATATCACAATGCAGACAGATATAGCCCTGCCTAATGACCAAATTAAAACACCAGAGGAGATACAGGCATTGGAACAACTAATCAAAGATGTCCATACAACTCTATTTAATAGAATAAGTGGGATAGCAAATGACATAAAGGAGATCAGGAAGATAGTAGAAGAGCATAAAGAGGAACTTGAAAAAATAAATAGAAAAATAGTGGTTATTACATAGATTAAAGACTCTGCTGACCAAATTAAAATCATATTAGAGGCACACAACACCAGATTTGAAGAGACAAAAGAAAGAATAAGTGATATAGAGGACAGGATAGCTGACTTTGAAGATTCAAAACAGCAAATGGCAAAAAAGATGGAAAAAATTGAATTGGATCTCAGGAAAATGACAGACAAAACAAAGCATGCAAATAGAAGAATCATTGGTGTCCCAGAAGGTGAAGAGAGGAGTAAAGGGCTAGGAAGAGTAGTTGAGCATATAATGGGGGGAACTTCCCAACCGTTATAAAGGACATAAATATACAAGTCAAAGAAGCCCAGCGAACTCCAAACAGAATATATACAAATAGGCCTTTCCCAAGGCACATACTAATCAGTCTGTCAAATGTTGAAGAGAAGTAGAAAATCCTGAAAGTGGCAAGAGTAAAACAGTCTACTACATACAAGGGAAACCAAATAAGACTGAGTCAGGCTACTCAACTAGCACCCTGGAGGTGAGAACGCAGTGGTATGATATAATCAAGATCCTGAAAGAGGAAGACTTCCAACCAAGAATTTTGTACCCAGCCAAATTATCCTTCAAAATTGAGGGAGATATTAAAGTTTTCACAGACAAAGAAGACTTGAAAGAATCTGTCAACAAGAGACAGGTCCTACAAGAAATACTAAAAGAAGTACTGCTGGCTGAAAAAAAAAAAGACAGGAGAGGGAGGTCTGGAGGAGGGCACAGAATTGAAGAGTACCGCTAAGGGTAACTTAAAGAATACAAAGAGAAAGAGGGAAAAGAACATATAGATCTGACAAATAAAATAAAAAAGATAAGATGGTGGCAATAAGAAATGCCTTTTCAGTAATAACTTTGAATGTTAACCAAGTAAACTTACCAATTAAAAGATACAGATTGACAGAATGGATTAAGAAATATAATTCAGCTAAATGCTGCCTACAAGAGACTCATCTTAGACAGAAGGATACAAATAGATTGAAAGTGAATTGAACTAAACAGTAGAAGAAAGTACTACCCATGCAGTAATAACACTGAATGGTAATGGGTTAAACTCTCCAATCAAAAGACATAGTCTGGCAGAATGGATTAAGATACAGGACCCATCTATATGCTGTGTCTACTCAAAGGACATGAGGGCAAGGACACAAATGGACATTTACACACCAATGTTTATAGCAGCATTATTTACAATTACCAAGAGATGGAAGCAGCCAAAATGTCCATCAACAGAGAGTTGGCTAAACAAACTGTGGCATTTACATAAGATGGAATATTATGCAGCTGTAAGTCAGAATAAAGTTATGAAGTATGTAACAACATGAATGGACCTTAAGGACATTATGCTGAGTGTGATGAGCCAGAAACAAAAAGACAAATACTGTATGGTCTCACTGATATGAACTGACATTAGTGAATAAACTTGGAATATTTTGTTGGTAACAGAGACCATCAGGAGATAGAAATAGCCAACACAGCAAGTAAACTTACCACCCTCCCCCTGTCTACGTGGGACACGACTCCCAGGGGTGTGGATCTTCCTGGCAACATGGGACAGAAATCCCAGAGTGAGCTGAGATTCAGCATCAAAGGATTGAGAAAAACCCTAGAATGAGATCGACCCAGCATCAGGGGATTGAGAAAATCCTCTCGACCAAAAGGGGGAAGAGTGAAATGAAACAAAGTGTCAATGGCTGAGAGATTCCAAACAGAGTTGAGAGGTTATACTGGAGGTTATTCTTATGCATTAAGTGGATATCACCTTGTTAACCATTATGTGGTGGAGAGGCTGGAGGGAACTGCCTGAAAATGTAGAGCTGTGTTCCAGTAGCCATGTTTCTTGATGATGATTGTATAATGATACAACTTTCACAGTGTGACTGTGTGATTGTGAAAACCTTGTGTCTGATGCTCTTGACAAAAGAGCATACAGATGAGTAGAACATATGGAATAAAAATAAATAATAAGGGGAACAAATGTTAAAATAAATTAAGTTTGAAAAGCTAGTGATCAATGAAAGGGAGGGGTAAGGGGTATGGTATGTAATTTTTTTTCTTTTTTCTGTTTTTGTTTTATTTTTCTGTTGTCTTTTTATTTCTTTTTCTGAATTGATGCAAATGTTCTGGGAAATGATCATGATGATGAATATACAACTATGTGATGATATTGTGAATTGCTGAGTGTATGTGTTGGGAATGTTTGTGTTTTGTTCTTGTAATTTTTTTAATTAATAAAAATTTTTTTAAATGAAATTGAACGGATACAAAAAGATTTTCCACTCAAGTTGTAACCAAAAGAAAGCAGGAGTATATATCACACAAAATAGACTTTAAATGTAAATACATCATAAAAGACAAAGAAGGACACTATATACTAATTAAAAGATCAATTCACCAAGAAGATATAACAATCATAAATGTTTATGTTCCCAATCAAGGAGCTCCAAAGTACATGAGACAGACATTGGCAAAACTGAAGGGAGCGATAGATTTTTCAACAATAATAGTAGGAGACTTCAATACACCACTCTCCTCTATAGATAGAACAACCAGACAGAAGATCAACAAGGAAATAGAGAAGTTAAATAACTTGATAAGTGAAATAGACCTAACAGACATATATAGGTCATTACACCCCAAAGCGCAAGGCTATACATTCTTCTCTAGTGCTCATGGAACATTCTCCAGGATAGATCATATGCTGGGGCACAAAACAGGTCTTTATAAATTTAAAAACATTGAAATTATTCAAAGCACTTTCTCTGATCATAATGGGCTGAAGATGAATCTCAATAACCACCAAAGAATGAGAACATTCGCAAATATATGGAGATTAAATAACACACTCTTAAACAACCAGTGGGTCCAAGAAGAAATTGCTAGAGAAATCAGTAGCTATCTGGAGATGATTGAAAATGTGAATATAACATATCATAACTTATGGGAAGAAGCAAAGGCTGTGTTGAAAGGGAAATTTATTGCCCTAAATGCCTATATTAAAAAACAAGAAGAGGTGGGCCATGGTGGCTCGGCAGGCAAAGTTCTTACCAGCCATGCTGGAGACCTGGGTTTGATTCCTGGTGCCTGACCATGCAAAAAAAAAAAAGAAGAAGAAGAAGAAGAAAAATGAAAGCAAGAAAGAACAAAAATCGAGGACTTAACAGCACACCTGGAGGAACTTGAGAAAGAACAGCAAACTAACCCCAAAGCAAATAGAAGAACAGAAATAGCAAAAATTAAAGCAGAGATAAATGAATGGGAGAACAAAAGAACAATAGAAAGAATCAATAAAACCAAAAGTTGGTTCTTTGAGAAAATCTATGAAATTGATGGGCCACTAACAAGACTGACGAAGAAAAAAAGAGAAAGGATGCAAATAAATAAAATCAGAAATGAGAAAGGGTGCGTTACCACAGACCCTGAAAAAATAAAAGAAATCATAAGAGGATACTATGAACAGCTATATGACAACAAATTAGAAAATTTAGATGAAATGGAAAAATTTCTGGAGACACAGACAAGCTACAGTGACCCAGGAAGAAAAGAAGATCTGAACAAACCAACCCCAAGTAAAGAGATTCAATCAGTCATCAAAAATCTTCCTATAAAGAAAACCCCAGGGCCAGATGGCTTCACACGGGAATTTTATCAAACATTTCAAAAAGAATTAACACCAATCCTGCTCAACATTTTCCAAAAAATTGAGGAAAAAGGATCTCTACCTAACTCATTTTATGAAGCTATCATTTTAATACCAAGACCGGGTAAAGATGCTATAAGAAAGGAAAACTACAGGGCAATCTCCCTAATGAACACAGATGCAAAAACTCTCAATAAAATATTAGCAAATTGAATCCAACAGCACATTAAAAGAATTGTACACCATGACCAAGTGGGGTTTATACCAGGAATGCAAGGTGATTCAACACAAGAAAACCAATTTATTTAGTACAGCACATTAACAAATTGAAAGGGAAAAATCACATGATCATCTCGATTGATGCTGAAAAAACATTTTACAAAATTCAGCATCCTTTCTGATAAAACCACTTCAAAAGATAGGAATCAAAGGTAACTACCTCAATATGATAAAGGGAACACATGAAAAAACAATAGCCAGCACTGTACTCAATGGAGAGAGACTGAAAGATTTCCCCTTAAGATCAGGAACAAAATAAGGATGCCCACTGTCACCAGTATTATTCAACATTGTACTAGAAGTTCTAGCTAGAGCAATCAGGCAGGACAAAGAAATAAAAGGCACCCAAAGTGGAAAGGAAGAAGTAAAACTCATTATTTGCAGATGATATGATACTACACTTGGAAGACTCTGAGAGATCTACAGCAAAGTTACTTGAGCTAATCAACAAATTCAGCAAGGAGGCAGGATATAAAATTGATGTGCAAAAATCAATAACATTTCTATAGACAAGCAATGACTTAGCTGAGGAGTCAGTTAAGGAAAAAGAAAACTATTCAAAATAGCAACTAAAAGAATCAAGTACATAGTAATGAACTTAACTAGGAATTAAAAGACCTGTACACAGAAGACTACATAACATTGCTAAAATAAATCAAAGGAGATCTAAGTAGGTGGAAAGACATTCCCTGCTCATGGACAGAAAGGCTAAATATACTTAAGATGTCAATTCTACCCAAATTGATCCGCAGATTCAACATAGTACCAATCAAAATTCCAACAACCTGCTTTGAAGATTTGGAAAAGCTAATTATCAAATTCATCCAGAAGGGAAAGAGACCCAGAATAGCTAAAGGCATCCTAAAATAGAAGAATGAAGTGGGAGAATTAACACTCCCTGACTTTAAAACATATTATAAAGCCACAGTGGTCAAAACAGCATGGTACTGGCACAAAGATAGAAGCATTGGCCAATGAGAATCAAACTGAGAGTGCAGAAATAGATCACCAAATCTATGGTCAACTGATTTTTGACAAGGCCTCAAATCCCCTGAACTGGAATAAAATAGTCTTTTCAATAATTGGGCATGGAAGAACTGGATATCAATAGCCAAAAGAATGAAAGAGGATGCCTACTGTAGTAGTTAGATTCAGTTGTCAACTTGGCCAGGTAAAGGCACCTAGTTCTGTTGTTGTGGACATGAGCCAATGGTACGTGAACCTCATTTGTTGCTGATTACATCTGCAGAGAGTTAGGAGATGTGCCTGCTACAGTGAATGACGTTTGACTTAATTGGCTCAGTGCTTAAATGAGAGAGCACAACGTAGCACAGCCTAAGCAGCTTGGCATACCTCATCTCAGCACTCACAGCTCAGCCCAGGCCTTTGGAGATGCAGAAAGAAGTCAACCCAGGGAAAATTGTTGGAACCCAGAGGCCTAGAGAGAAGGCCAGCAGAGACCACCCTTTGCCTTCCCACATAAGAAAGAACCTCAGTTGAAAGTTAGCTGCCTTTCCTCTGAAGAACTAACAAAATAAATCCCCTTTTATTAAAAGCCAATCCATCTCTGGTGTGTTGCATTCTGACAGCTAGCAAACTAGAAAATCTACCTTACACCCTACACAAAAATTAACTCAAAGTGGACCAAATACCTAAATACAAGAGTTAGCACCATAAAGCTCCTAAAAGAAAATGTAGGGAAACACCTTCAAGACCTAACAATAGGAGGTAGCTTCCTAAACTTTACACCGAAACACAAGCAACAAAAGGAAAAACAGATAAATGGAACTCCTCAAAATTAAATGCTTCTGCACTTCAAAAGACTTTGTCAAAAAGTTGAAGAGGCCAGCCAACTCAATAGGAGAAAATATTTGGTAATCACATATCAGACAAAGGTTTGATTTCCTGTATGTACAAATCATACAATTCAACCTCAAAAGAGCAAAAAACCAATTTAAAATGGGCTAAAAATATGAATAAGCACTTTTCTGAAGAGCAAATACAGATGGCTCAAAAGCACATGAAGAGTTCTTCAGTTTCATTGGCTATAAAGGAAATGCAGATCAAGATTCAATGAGATACCACCTCATACCCATAAGAATGACTGCTATTAAACAAACAGGAAATTATAAATGTTGGAAAGGATGTGGAGAAACTGGGACACTTATGCACTGCTGGTGGGAATGTATAATAGTGCATCCACTGTGGGTGACTGTTTGGCTGTTTCTAAGGAAACTAAATATTGAGTTTCCTATGACCCAGCAATAGCAGTACTTGGTATATATCCAGAAGAGTTGAAAGCCATGGCACAAACACGCATTTGCACACTGATATTCATAGCAGTATTATTCTTAATTGGGAAAAGATAGAAACAAATCAAATGCCCATCAACAGATGAGTGGAACAACAAAATTTGGTATACACATAGGATAGAATATTACACAGCAGTAAGGCAAAATGATGTGCTGAAGCACATGACAAGATGGATGAGCCTTGGGGACATGATGTTGAATGAAATTAGCCAGACACAAAAGGATAGATACTGTTTGATTCCACTTTTATGACTATGGTACATCAATTTCTAATTTCTTTGCAGCCTAGATTTCGGTTCTCAGCTTGTCTCTTTCTTGTAACATTTCACTATAAGCCGTAAGGAGAAGCCAGGATGCACTTATCCCACTTAATTTGGAAATCTTTTCTGCTAAGTATCCAAGTTCATGGCTTTTAAAATCTGCCTTCCAGCCAAAGCCACTCATCAATTTTACCAGATTATCTGCCATTTTAAAACAAGGATCACCTTCTTTCCAGTTTGCAATAATGCATTCCACATCTCTGTCTAGTGCCTCTCCAGAAGCATCCCTAGAGTCCACGTTTCTACCAACAGTCTCTTCAAAGCATTTCAGGCCTTATCTATCAAGTTCCTACAACTCTTCCAGAATCTTCCTCTTATCAGTTTAAAAAGCTGTTCTGAAACATTTGGTAATTTGCCAACCACAGCAGCACCCCACTTCTCTGGTACCAAAATCTGTTCTACTTTGCTAGCTGCCAGAATGTGCTATACCAGAAACAGAATGGCTTTTAGAAAGGGGAATTTAATAAGTTGTTAGCATACAGTTCTATGGCCATGAAAATGTCCCAATTAAAGCAAGTCTATACAAATGTCCAAATTAAGGCACCAAGAAGAGTTTACCTTCAACTCAAGAAAGGCCGATGAAGTTCAAAGTTTCTCCCTCAACTGGAGAGACACATAGTGAACATGGCATCTGCTAACTTTCTCTCCAGGCTTCTTGCTTCATGAAGCTCCCCAGGGGAAGTATTCCTTCTGCATCTTCAAAGATGTCTAGTGGTGTGGGCTCTTGGCCTTGTGGCTCTGCGTGACTCTAAAAGGTCCTCTCTTCAATCCTCTTTTAAAAGTTTCCAGCCAAGGCCCACCTGGAATGGGTGGAGTCACATCTCCCTCTAATCAAAAGTTAATATCCATAATTAGGTGAATCACATCTCCATGGGAACAATCAAAAAGCTCACAGCCAGCAATATTGAATGAGGATTAAAGGACGTGACTTTTCTGGGATCCACCATAGAATCAAACTGGCACAGAGGGTAAAATTGTACATTGACTTTGGAAAACCATTTGTAATTACATCCTATTACAAAAATATATCTACATTTGATGTAACAAGTTTTCTTCTACAAAGTCAAATAAAATGAGTGTTTCTATCAACTAAAATATATACAGCAAATGATTTTCCTAAAAACCAAAATATGTTACAATCAAAATATATATTTAAGGGAATTATTAAGTAAAATGTGGAATATTTCCAACCATGAAACACAAACACACATGTACACACACACACACATTATTAAATAACCTAGAAGATATATGGCTAACAAATGAAGTAAGCCAAAAAAGAGAACATACTTTTTGCTTCCATTTTTATGAGTTTCAGTAGTCACCCTAACCAATTTCAGAACTTCTGGGGTTTGAATATGGAAACACACATGCACGCACACGCACACACACACACACACACACACACAGAGAGAGAGAAATAAAAGCAGAGAAAACTCAATGCCTGGTGAATAGATAGCTCCTAAAAATCTCTTCCCAGTAATTCAGTGAAATAAAAGGACAAAAATCTCACTTACTCACAACTCTGGAGGAAGGTATTGAGTGGAGAAGGATACCACAAAAACTGAATCAAAGAATAAGAAAAATATCAGGCAGTGTCCTGGACTGGCTAGTCCTCTTTCCTCCACCTCACTGGTTCCCACACAGCTTGGGATATGCCCAGAGGAAGCAGTTTGGATTCCTCCCACCCCAACAGGGGATGCAGAATATAAAATCTCTCACAGCTATGAGATAGATTGCTGCTTATATCCAGACACAGAAACCTAAGGCCACAGGAACCCACAGAAGGGCTCAAGCAACTGGAGAGGGTGGAATATAAAAGAGTAGCAAGGAAGAGCTTCCAAAATGGAGGATAAGAGAGGGACTAGCAGAATCTTTTCACAAAGGAGAAAATAGTCAGGCAGAAACTTTCTGAATCAACTCTTTGGGGACCCTGGGTACAGAGGAGGATATTTCAAGATGCAGGTCATTGAAGATTGAAGTGTCTGAGAAAATGTCAACTGCGATTGCAACTCTGGCCATGACAACTGTTGCCCATTCTCCACCTTTGAGGGAAATAGCACAGGGCCTGGTCCTTGCTTAGGAAATGGTTGCAGACTGGGGCATCCCCTGCCCCAAGCACAGAGAATTACACAGCCTGAAATTGAGCCAGATATCTGCTAGCAAAATGGGAGCACTAAAAATCATGCAGTTTCAATACTACTGGGCTCCAGGAGATAAATACCATCTGAGGACAAATCAGTAACTGGACAGCATCATCTTCTGGGAAGTCTGGAAAGTGCAAGGAGATACAGAAGGGCTTTTTAGAGCCTCTTCAGACTTTATCCTAGACCCAGTGAACCTGGTCAACACCCCATGCTCAGATAGCAGGCATTATTTTGGCTGAGAAATACTGATAACCCAACTGCCAAAACAGTTCTCTGAACAAATCCAGGCAACAACTAAATCTAGACAAGAGAAAGAAACCAACTTTCAGAATAAACCAGTTAAGATAATCAGATGACCAGTTATCAACAAAAAAATCACAAAGCACCATTAAACACAGGAAGAAGTGGCTCAGTCAAAGGAATAAGTAAAAAAGAGAAGACTCAGAATCTGGAAAAACTAATCAAAGATGATTAAACAAATCTCCTAAATAAATTCAATGAGAGGTTTAAAAACATAAAGGATATTAAGAGGACACCAGGAGACCGTAAATATTTGAAAGATTACATAGAAAAATAACAGAGTTGAAATTATAGATATGCTAGAGACACACAACAGCAAATTTGAAGATGCAGAAGAAATGATCTGTGAACTAGAGCACAGAGTCATCAAACTCAAATACACACAAGAACAAATGGATAAAAAATGGGAAAATTGGTTCATTGTCACAGGAAAATGATTGATAACACAAAGTATACAACCATACACATCATGGGTCCCAGAAGAAAAAAAGAAGAGAAAAGGACAAAGAAGTATATTTGCAGAAATAATGGCTGAAATTTTCACAGCCTTTGTAAATGACATAAATATGCAAATTGAAGAAGGCCAACCTATTCCAAACAGAATAGTTCAGAATGTACACATTCCTAGACATATACTAAACATTCTGTTGTATACCAAAGAGGAGAAAATTCTGAAAGCAGCAAGAGAAAAGTGATTCACCACATACAAGGGAAAACAAAAAAGATTAGGCTCTGATTTCTCATCAGACACCATGGATGTGAGAAGACAGTGGTATGATACATTTAATATACCGAAAAACAAAAATTGCCAGTCAAGAATTATGTATCCCACAAAGCAGTCCTTCAAAAATGAGGGGGAGTTTAAAATATTCACAGACAAGCAGACATTGAAAGAGTCCATTAATTAGACATCGACTGTATAAAAACTAGCAAAGGGAGTATTTCTTTCTTCAAAGAAAAGACAAGAGACAGAGGACTAGAGGAAGATACAGAATTGAAGAGTATTAGTCAGGGTAACTTATAGCATAAAAGAGAGAGAAAAATAGATCTGACAAATAAAAACCAAATGATAAGATGTTTGAATTAAAACTGCCTTTACAGTAATGACTGAATATTAATTAACTTCTCAATTAAAAGGCACAAATTGTCTCATAGAACGTTCTCCAGGAAAGACCAAAAGTGGGGACCCAAAACAAGTCTTATTACATTTAAAATGATTGAACTTATATAAATCATTTTCTTTGATCATAATGAACGAAAGATGGAAATCAACAATGGAGTACCAGAACATTTACAAAATATGGAGGTTAAACAGCATACTTTTACACAATCAGTAGGTCTAAAAAGAAATAATGATATACCTTGAGATGAATGAAAACAAGAACACAACTTGTCAAAATTCATGGGATGCAGTGAAGGCAGTGCTGAAAGGGACATTAATAGCCACTAACACCTACATTAAAAAGAAGAAAGAGCTAATACCAGAGACCTAACTGAACAACTGGAGTAACTGGAGAAGGAACTGCAAACTAATCCCAAAGCAAGCAGAAGGAAAGAAATCACAAAATTAGAGTGGAAATAAATGAAACTGAAATAAAATAAAATAACAGAAATATGAAAAGCCCACAGCTAACATAAACTTCAATGGAAACGAAATAAAAGAAACTGATCATAAGATGATACTATGAACAAATGCATGCCAATTAATTAGACAATTTAGGTGAAATAGATAACTTACTAGAAAAAAATATGATGACTGAAGAAGAAATAGAAAATGGCAACAAACCAATCAAAAGTAAAGAAATTGAATCAGTAATTGAAAACCTACTAACAAAGGATAGCTTCACAGGTAAATCATATCAAGCATTCCCAGAAGAATAAATAACATTGCTTATCAAACACGTCCAGAAATTTGAAGAAGAGAGCACTACCTAACTCATGTTATGAAGCCAAAATCAACTTAATATCAAAGCCTGATGAAAATACTACAAGAAAAAATTACAGACCAATATATCTAATGAACATAGATGCAAAAATCCTCAACAAAATACTTGCACACCAAATCCAACTGAATACTAAAAGAAATATGCACCATGGCCTGCAGAGTATTTTTCCAGGTATGCAAAGGTGGTTCAACACAAGAAAATCAATTGATATAATACACCACATAAACAAACCAAAAGGGAAAAAAACACTTTTTCATCTTGACTGATGCAGAAAAGGCATTTGACAAAGTTCAGCATCCTTTTATGATAAAAATAACTGCTAGTTCTTCTAAACCAATGCAAATTTACTAAGAAACGATGATCATGCATCTATGTGATGATGTTAAGAATTACTGAATGCATATGTAGAATGGTATGATTTCTAAATGTTGGGTTAATTTCTTTTTTCCATTAATTAATAAAAAAAATAAAATAAAAAAATAACTTTGAAAGGTATGAATTGAGGGAAAGTTCCTCAATATGATAAAGTCATGTATGAAAAACACACAGCTAAGATTATAATCAACAGTGAGAGATTAAAAGCTGTCCCTCTAAGACTGGGAACAAATCATGGATGCTAACTGTCACCACTGCTATTCAAAATTGTGCTAAAAGTTCTAGTTAGAGCAACTGAGCTAGGAAAAGAGATAGAAGTTATTCCATTGGGAAAGGAAGAATTTAAACTTTTGCTATTTGCAAATGACAAAAACTTATATTTAGAAACCCTGGGGGAAAAAACAGAGCAAATAAACAATAAACAAAAAATTGTCTATTACTCCTTGAGCTAATAAACAATTTCAACAAAATGGTACACTAGGGTCAACATGAAAAATCAATGTTTTTTCTATATACTCTAGGAATGCACTTCTAGGATGTAAAAGATGTGTACACACAAAACTACAAACATTGCTAAAAGAATTGAAAGAAAACATAAGTAAATGGAAAGACATTCCATGTTATGGATTGGATGGCTAAATGTCATTAAGATGTCAATTAAACCAAAATAGATCTATAGACCCAATGCAAAACCAATCAAAATTTCAACAGCCTACTTACTTTGCATAAATGGGAAAGATAATTATCTAATTTATTTAGAAAGATAAAAGGCCTCATGCAGCCAATGCATCTTGAAAAAGAAGAATGAAGTGAGAGGACTCACCCTTCCAGACTGTAAAGCATATTTTCAAACCACAGTATTGAAAACAGCATGGTACTGGCATAAAGATAGGCATTTCAATCAATGGAATTGAATCGAGAGTTCAGATCTATGGTCAAATATTCTTGACAAGGCTCTGAAGTCCACTCAATTGGGATGAAACAATCTCTTCAATAAATGTTGGGAGAACTGGATATCCATATCCAAAGAATGAAAGAGGACCTTCTTCTCACACACTTTATAAAAATTAACTAAAAATGGATGAAAGATCTAAACCACAAGAACCAGTACCATAAAATTCCTAGAAAAAAATGTAGGGAAACATCTTCAAGATCTAATAATAGGCAGTAGTTTCTTAGACTTTAACCCAAACCACAAACAACAAAGGAAAAAGTATATAAATGGGAACTCTTCAAAAATGAATACTTCAGTGCTTCAAAGGACTTTTTGTTAAAAGGTGAAAATGCAACTGACTCAATGGGAGAAAATATTTGGGAACCACATGTGCCAGTTTGAAAATGTTGGTTACCACAGAAAAGCCATGTTCTTTAATCCTCTTTCAATATTGTAGGGTGGGATCTTTTTGATTAAGTTGTTTTGATGGAGATGTGGCCCACCCAATTGGGGTTGGGATATTTTGATTAGCTAGTTCCCATGGAAATGTATCTCCACCCATTGAAGGTGGAGTCACTTACCAGAGTCTCTTAAACAGAAACCATTTTGTAAAAAGCTTCAGAGCTGACACAGAGAGACTTTTGGAGATGCAGAAGGAAAATGCCCCCAGGGAAGTTGTTTGAAAGGAGAGGCCAAGGACTAGCAGATGCCAGCCAAGTGCCTTCCCACTGGCAGAGAAGCCCCAAACATCATCAGCTCTTTCTTGAGTCAAGGTATCTTCCTCAGATGCCTTAGTTTGGACATTTTTATACCTGAAAACTGTAATTTCCAACTTAATAAATTCCCTTTTTTAAAGCAAATCCATTTCTTTTATAGTTTCAGCAGCTTTAGCAAACCGAAACATATTTTGGTACCAGAGAAGTGGGGTGCTGTTTTGGTTTGCAAATATCAAACATGTTGCAACAGCTCTTTAAATAGATAAGAGGAAGATTCTGCAAATGTTGTGAGGTTCTAGGAAGAGAAGGCCTAGAATTCTTTGAAGAGACTGATGATAGAAATGTCAACTCTAAGGGTATCTCTAATGAGGCTCTAGACAAAAATGAGGACTATGTTATTGCAAATCACTTATACTATTATTGTGTGGACTAATGAAAAGTATCATAGCACTTTCTGACATGCACCACGTGCCAAGTGCTACTCCAAATGCTTCAGCTTTTACACTCTCAAGAGGCCCTCAAGGACACCATTGCTAATGTGTTAACAGATGCAGAAACTGAGGCACTGGAGCTGGGATCAAACAGCTTGTGGTCTGTTTTGCTAGATATTGGCACCAATTGCCAATATTATTGATCACTTTATGTTGACATTTTGGATAGTTTCATAAGACTATTTTGAAAAAACACCCCATTTCTCTGAGGCAAAGCATTAGGATGTGCGAGAAAGACACATTCCAAAGATGTGGTAGAGGCTGAACTATGGGCCTCTCCTTCTCTGCTTTTTGTTCTCTAGGATTCACAAGAAATTCACAGATGGAAATATATTACTGTTTGTTAATGTACAGAAGTGGTGGTCATAGTTCTTACCTGCGTCCTGGTCCCTTACCATCTAGAGCCAATTATCTCTTTGAAATGATCCCTTGGCACTACCTATTGCTGTTACTAAAGGCCATGCTCCCAGAATTTTTCTCTAAGGCCATATAAGAATGATTTTTATTGAAATTATTAATTTATTAGAGAAAAATCTCAGAATATGTCAAATGGTTAATGAATAAATTTGTATGCTGACAATGAGAAGAGACCAGGGCAATATAGTATTTTACCCTACTAGCTGTGTTTAAGTATGGATCATAATAAACAATATTGAATTCAAGTTATTACACGCTGTTGAACAAGGTCATGAAATGTGAGAATTTGAAGCAAAATGGACAGTGGCTTTGACAATCTTCATGCTTTACCTAAAACTGTATGTGAGAAATTAATGGTGAGATATTTCTGGATCATGATTTAAAAGTGGATCAAAAAATTGGGGAGTTGTGGAAACTTCAGTATTCAGAGGGCTGAACCGTAGCCCTATTGGTGAATTTTCAACCAAATGAAGAGTATGGGTTAGATGGTGGGAAACAGCGAAGGGCTGTAGGATCAGTAGTTCGGGTGGAGAAAATGCATTGTTTGAGCAGACTACCAGATGTGAATGTCTTCTCTTCCACTTATATTTTAATGGCCTAAAATGTGCCCTTTAGTTTTCAAAGACCTATTCTTGTTTATTTCAATTGTAAATAGTACTTGACAATTTGCAGTTTCAATAAGAATTACAGTAAATAATGTATGAATAATTTAAATTACATAAATCATTACAGATAAATGGTAATATAATTCCCTTGGTTGATTATTTCACCTAGGCTATAGAACAAACAAAAACTGTTGGAAAGAATCTAAGAAATTCTTAGAAAAGAGAAAGTATGTTGAAGGAGCTAATGTCAGAATAAAAAATATACATCTGTTGCTAAGAATATAAATATATATACCAGTGAAAAAGTCCTCAGAAAGAGAAATTCTTAAAGATAAATTTTCAAATAAAATCAGTATCAAACCTTCCATCACAGGGATGGAAGTGCATATCAAAATAATTCTCCCTCTAGTGGACAAGAAATGGATTATGATTCATCGCGAAATTTTAAGCAGCTCTGAAAATATTGTCACCTACAAGTTCTACTCAGATTCTGTCTACTCATCATATTATTATAAGCATTAGCACTCATAGTTTATCATTAATGAGTCAGAGATACATAGAAATTGCCTCTATTAAATCTATTAATCTTCCAGGCATTTCTTTGACCATCAATATATCTATTTCATCACTATCTAGCAAGAAAAATACATGAAAAAGTAACCACAGTCTCTTGAAGTTTACATTTCACTGCTGCTCCAATACTGGAATAAAGTTTGACAAGCTAGGAAACTAAACGAGCATGAGGAAACATTATGTTATATTGTATTAACCAATACAGACTAGGGAAAATAAAATTGGATAAATATGCAAGAATAAATATATTTATGCTAATTTCATTCATGTTGAGCCCCATATTTTTAGGCCTTATTTGTCTGTTTCTTCATGGCCAAGGCAAATTGCCCAAAGACGCCCAATTCTACCACAATGGCTGAATTCTTGCATCTGAAAGTATTTGATATATGGAAGCTTAAAGTCTAATAAGATGTAAATCACTGCTATGGTATAAAAAATTGGGATTAAGATTATATTTTGGCAGGCATTAAACTCTCTATGCCAAGAAGATGAAAATAAGATTTTTTTACTTCCATTTATATTGTTTCTGATGCATCTTTTTAACATATTTAGAAAATATAATGATGAAATTATGTATATAAGTAGAGTTTCACATAGGTGTTTTTCTTATATTAGGTCCCATATCTCTGACTATTCTATTAACAATAGGATTATTATTATCACAGGATGCTGATGTGATAGTTAAGTGATCAACATGTTATTTTCAAAATATCCTATCTGCAAACTTCCTTGCATTTTCAGTAAAAATAAATTGCTGTCCTTCATATATAAATATGCATTTATACATTATTTGTGTGTTTAACTGCAGAAAAGCACTTTGCAGATAATCATATGTAATTAGTATTATTTAATGTAATGGTCAAAAAATACATTTAAATAATGGTTCTTAAATTTTATTCCACACAAATCAGTTGATACCCCATTTTATATGACTCAATTTAGAAACCAATTCTCTAAAAATATAGCCATCTTCACTATCACACTTTATAAAGTTCATTTTAATTCTACTAAATTTCTACAACAATTTAATGGGCATAATAATATAGAATCATAATATATAAAGCAAAATTAGGAGAACTAAAAGGAGAAATAGAGGTACATTATCATAATTAAGCAGTTTAAGATATAGCTTCAATAACTGCCAGAACAGATAAAAATAAGAATAGAAAGAAAACTTGAGCAATACAATTTATCAACTAGATCTGATTTATATTTTATGGGAGTATATCCCAAAATTCGGAGTTCACATTTTTACAAATTCATTTTGGGCTTTTGCTAAAGAGACCTATAATAGGACACAACAAAAATTCTACAAAGTGAAATTAAACAAAAACAAAGACTCTCAAATCATACAGAATATTATCTTTGATCTCAGAAATCAAAATAGAGAGAGTTGGTTTCAAAATCTCCAACTTCAATTATCCATATATCTAATTTTCCTGGAAGTTTTGCTTGTTCTGCTTCATATATTTTGTAGCTGTGCTATTCGATCCATAGAATTTGGGGATTTTTTTTATGTCACCTTAATGTATTGGTCCCCAATCTCTCGGAAATGACTTTCCTTATCCCTGTTAAATTTTTGCTCTGAAATCTAATTTGTGTGATATTTAGTAATTTAACCATTCTATGTTTCTTTCAATTAGTTAGCATATATATCTTTACACCTTTACTTCTAAATTACATGTTTATACTTAAAATGCATTTTCGAAGGCTACATATATGGGTCTTGATTTAAAATTCTTTCAAAGAATCTTTTCCTTTTAATTGTTGCTTATACTATTCATATTGTGGTCTTTTTATATTTAATTATGTCATATTACTATTTCTTTCCTTCTGCCTTTATTTGTGCCTTGCCTCTTTTTACTAATTTCAACTTTCATTTAGGTATGTTAAGTACATTTTATATTTTTCATTACCTTTTAGTTATAATTCTGTTTACTAAAGTTGGCTATTACTTTAGGGAAATTATACACATGCTTAACTCATCTAAAGCTATCTTAATTTGTTGTTGTGCTACTTCACATTTATTATAAGAATCTAACAATAGTTTATCTCCATTTAGACCCTCTTGACATTTGGACTGTATTTATAATATACTTCACTGATTGATAGATATATTATAAACCCATCATTCATGGCTATCACTACCAACGTTGTATTGGTGGGGAAAATTTGTTACAATTGATGATAAGACATTTTTGTAATTCTCATATTTTGTAAAAATAATTATGTTTGTTAAATTGATGAAAGATTATTAAAGTTGTACTACTAACTCTTGTCCATAGTTTACGTAGGGCTTTCTTTTCTCCATATTCCCAGTTTATTTTTTCATGCATGTCTTTATTTGATTACTTATCTATCCATACAATGGATAAAGGGGTATAAGTCACAAAGTTTATATAATCACACAGTCACAAGATGAAGGCTATATAGGTATATATTCATTTTTAAAAATCAAGACCGCTGGATTGCAACTCAACAATTTCAGGTATTTCCTATTGACTACTTCAGCACAATAGAAACTAAAATGAAATACCAGTATAATGAGTCAGTAGCCATAATCATTTGTTAAATTTTAACTTTACAGTCATGGCACCTGCCTCTCATTTGATAATTCTGTCAATCTTCATGGATATCTGGGAAATGACCATTCTAAGATCTTTGTGCTGAAAAAGGATGTCAACGTTACAGATAAGAGCAATGAAACTGCTTGATGTTCCTGTAGAGACTGTTAACTCTTAGGTTTCAGGGCTTATCTGGCTTAGGAGACATCTGGAGGCTTTAAGTTTCTCAGATTAACTTAATAGGCAAAACTTTTATATAATCTCACATGGAACCCTCTGTATTGTTTAGGGCTTCCAAGAATATACTTAGTTGGGGCAATTTTCAATATTTTTCTTGTTATCTTTTTTTCATTATATCCTCAAGTTTCACCCATGTGGTTGCATGTGTCAGGACTTTATTCTACCTTACAGATGCATGTATGTAAGTATATGCCACAGTTCGTTTTTCCACTCATCCACTGATGGACATTTGGGCTATTTTTGTCTATTGAGAATCATAATAATGCCACTATAAACATCAGTGTGCAAATGTCTGTTCGTGTCCCTGCTTTTACTTCTTCCAACTATATATCTAGTAATGGGATTCCTGGATCATACAGCAATTCTTTAATTAACTTTCTGAGGAACCACCAAACTGCCTTCCAGAGTGACTACACCGTGCTACATTCCCACCAACAATGAATAAGTGTACCTATTTTTCCACATACTCTCCAGCATTTGTAGTTTCTTTGTTTTTTTGTTTGATTTTGATAATGGCCATTCTAGTAGGCATGAGAAGATACCACATTGTGGTTTTGATTTTCATTTCCCTAATAGCTAGTGAAGTTGAGTATCTTTTCATATGCTTTTGAGCCATTTGTGGTTTCTCTTTGGAAATGTTCTATCCATATCTTATGCCTATTTTTAATTAGGTTATTTGTCTTTTCATTGTTGAGTTGTAGGATCTCTGAATGCCTGAAATAGACCTCAAAACTGTTGACTCAAATGAAATTAATTGAAAAAAAGACAAAAATAAAATGAAACTAATTGTAAGATGATAAATAAAAGGGAATATAGAGGTATTACAGACCTACCAAAAGCTATCAATATAAATGTTTTAATTTAAATTATTTCAGAATAAAAATTAGAAATGAGAAAAGTTATAATGAATATAAGCATTTGAAAATTTAGGAAATATTATGACATAGTACAATTTTCTGCTGAGTTAGATTTATAAGACCGTTATAGTGAAATGAAAGCACAGTGATTTTCCCAAGGTTATGCAACTGGTAAGTAGAGCCACAAGGACTAAAGTTCTGGTTTGGGGACTCCACATTTGGTGTTGTCCCCTTATACTAGGATGTCTATCATGAGACTATGTCCTTTTGGGGGGAGACAGGAGTGCATGGTCCAGGAATCGAACCTGGGTCTCCCACATGGAAGGTGAGCAGTCTACCACTGAACCACCCAGACACCTAAAAATATGATCTTTTAAATTTAATGACTCAAATCTGTAACACTTAGCTTCTATTTAAGCATTTTTCTTAATATATCCAAATAAAATCTCGTAACTTTCTATAGGAGCTCATAAAAATTAATAGCCAAGCATTTTTATAATAGTAGTTTTAATTTTTAGACTCTTGAAATGAGATTCATTTTTTAAATTGTATATACTCCAACTTCTTGAATTATTCTTTTGTTATTACATTTACATGATACTATAGGTTTTGCTAGTTATGTTATGTTCATAGACTTATCATATAGAAAATGTGATTGTTTAGAGGAAACTAATATTCAAACAATATTCAAACAAATTTGTACTGCTTTTCACCCTTAACTTTCTCATTTAAATTTTATTACAGTGGAAACTTCTACAACCACATATGAATAAAAATGCTGACAACATTGCTTAGTTTCTTCCTGAGAAATGTTTCTTATGATTTCCCAATGGTAATGCTAGTTCATGATTTTAAGGAATTACCAGTCAATGGAGAAGCATATGAAATTATTACCAGAGGTAATTAAATCAAAGTGAATACTCAGTTTTCTTTATATGAAAAAATTATCTGTTGTTAATATTTTGGATTTTTATCATGTTTTCTGTTTATTTAATAGCTTTTCTGTTGAACATCAGCCTTATAATCCTTTCATAATAGTTACTGTCATTTGTTCCTGCAATACTTGCGCATGTTTTATTTCTCATTCTGTATATCTGTTCAGAATGATACCCTTTGAAAATCTGCTTGACTTCCAGCACGGTCATATTTAGCTCAAAATGCAGTTGTGGTTTATCATATTTCATGATATATAATGAGGTATTATTTATTCTTTAAAACTTTTAAAAAGTTCATCCCCCACCTGCGCCTATATCTGCCCTGAAACAAATCACCGCACTGAGTGCCCCAACCCATACAGTGCTCGCTGCTGTACAACCATCCCACAAACACAAGACCTTAGACAACTGAAAGAAACCATTCCAAAGTAAATCAATCAAAACATTTATATGCCACAAAGACAGCAGAAGATCACTAATCATATCAAAATACAGACAGATATAGCCCTGACTAATGACCAAACTAAAACTCCAGAAGAGACACAGATGTTGGAACAACTAATCAAACATGTTCATACAACTCTAATTAACAAAATAAATGGGATAGCAAATGACAGAAAGGAGATCAAGAAGACAGTAAAAGAGCATAAAGAGGAATTTGAAAGAATAAATAGAAAAACAGCAGATATCACACAGAGATTAAAGACTCTGTTGAACAAATAAAATACATACTAGAGTCACACAACACCAGATTTGAAGAAAGAATAAGTGATACAGAGGACAGGATAACTGACTTTGAAGACTCAAAACAGCAAATGGCAAAAAAAGATGGAAAACATTGAATTGGATCTGAGGGAAATAATAGCTGAAACAAAGCGCACAAATATGAGAATCACAGGTGTCCCAGAAGGAGAAGAGAGGAGTAAAGGGCTAAGAAGACTAGTTGAGGACATAATGGGGGAAAACTTCCCAACCCTTATAAAGGACATAAATATGCAAGTCAAAAAAGCTCAGTGAATTCCAAACAGAATGAATCCAAATAGGCCTTCCCCAAGACATACTAATCAGTCTGTCAACTGTTGAAGAGAAGCAGAAAATTCTGAAAGCAGCAAGAGAAAAACAATCTACTACATACAAGGGAAACCACATAAGACTGAGTTCAGACTATTCAGCAAGCACTGTGGAGGTGAGAAGGCAGTGGTATGATATGTTTAAGATCCTGAAAGAGAAAGACTTCCAGTCAAGAATTCTGTACCCAGCCAAATTGACATTCAAAACTGAGGGAGAGATTAAAATTTTCACAGACAAACAAATCCTGAAAGAATTTATCGACAAGAGACTGGCCCTACAAGAAATACTAAAGGGAGTTCTGCCAATTGAAAAAAAGATAGGAGAGAGAGGTCTGAAGGAGGGCACAGAACTGAAGAGTACCAGTAAGGTTAACTTAAAGGATAAAAAGAGAAAGAGGGAAAAGAATATATAGATCTGACAAATAAAATCCAAAATGTAAGATGGAAGATTCAAGAAATGCCTTTTCAGTAATAACTTTGAATTTAACAGACTAAGTTTACCAATTAAAAAATACAGATTGGCAGAATGGATTAAGAAATATAACCCAACTATATGTTGCTTATAAGAGACTTTAATGTTTTACATTTAAAGTCTGTTTTGTCTGCTATGACAGTGTATTTATTGGTTATTTTTCTCTTGGGAATGATGAAATTATCTAAAATGATCTAAAATTAAGATTGTTGATGGACTGTGGATGTTGGACATTATACATGACGCCTAATGAATGCAAGTGGCTGCAGGATGCATTGACTGAGAAGTAGGATTGGTGAATGATAGTGTACACATGTGATTGGATGTTGTGCTGCTACAAAATGGAATGAAGTTGTGAAGCACACAATGATGTGAAAGAAACTGTGGGACATTTGGTGAGGCAAAATAAACCAGAAATGAAAGAACAATTATTGTACAGTCTCCTTAAGAAAATGCTTATAAGAAAACAGGGACCTAGATTATAAACTCTTATAGCAGACACATTTAATCTGGAGTGGTAATTGTTAATTCTGATAATTGATAATTTTATATATCTATCACCTGGTGTTTAGAGATAAGAATGAAGCTGATCAGATTGGTATTAGGGTAATTCAGAGCACAGGGGTAAGGAAGACATTGTTTATACTTTAGAACCACACCTACTCTTTGAGACCAAAGGAAGGAGGTTTATTTTATCTGGAACCTCAATTTTATGTAGCACATAATCTAACTCAACCTGCCTAGATAGCTCATTTGAACAATTGAGACACAGGGAGTCCAGAATAAGAATGAAGGCCTTTAATCCTGTATGGTTTTATGTAATGCCTGAATACATCCTAGTATAAAGTAAGCAGATAATCCAATGGTGTTAGCAAAGTCCCTTGAGGAATAGAAGAAAAAATATGGAACTATTAAACTTTACCATCAGGAAATCCCTGGATACTGTTTCAAACATTATGGACACCCAGATCAATAGGCCATGCCCTTTATCTTGAGGCTTACTCCTATGGGGCTTATGTAGGTACTAAGAATTACTTCTGGAGGACCTCTTTTGTTGCTCACATGTAGCTTCACCCTCTCTAAGCCCAGCTCTCTAAATGAAATCATTGCCCTCCCCTCTTTGTAGGGCAGGATATCCAAGGATGAAAGTCTCCCTGGAGGTGTGGGGGATGACTACCAGGGATGAGTCTGGCTCTGGCACCATGGGATCAACAATGCCATCCTGACCAAAAGGGGGAAAATAAGTGTGACTAATAAAGTATCAGTGGCTGAGAGAGTTTAAATAGAGTTGAGAGGCTACTCTAGAGGTCATTCTTATGCAGCTTCAGTTAGGCATTGCTACCTATCATAACTTGCCAACCTCCAACCAAAACCATTCCAGCCAATCCTAAAGAACACCTAGGGCTAGATATAAGATTCTATATGGTTTCATGCACTAGGTGACTTTCCAGAAACCTTCAACCACCAGATGGATTCCTGGACCAGAAAAGCCCTGAAACCTCAAGGGACCAGCCTCTCCAGAACAACAGCTAGTTTCATCTCTGTACCCTATATTATTAAATATGAAAATTTCCAATATGAAAAAGCTAGAATTGCCATGGCCCAAATACCCCTAAAAAGTGTGATAGAAAGATCAAAGGTGACGGTGGAGTTTACTGAAAAGGTAGGGTTTAACAAATGAATATGATTGATGAATTATTAAATTGATTTCTTTTAGTTTCCAGTATCTTAGAGAAGCTAGAAGTAAAAACCTATAATTGTGGAATTGTAACCCACACCAAACTCTGTAATCTGTTCTACAACTATTTGTTGTGCTGTGCTTTGAAATTTACTGCTTTTTTTGGTATATATGTTTTTATCACAAAAAAAAGTCCAATTGTAATGATATGAAAGTACTTATTCCTTCCAGCCTCTTATATTCTGGAGCAGCTAGAAGGAAAAATCTGAGAGGATGGTATGACAGCCCATAACAAACTCTGGGATCTGTCCTGTAACTACTTGTTGAAGAATGCCTTGAAAATTATTGTTTTTTTCTTTCTTTGCTTTGTATATATGCTATATTATACAATAAACATAGTTAAAGAAAAGAGCTATTTATAAAAATACAATATGAATTCTATAGTTGATCTATCTTTTGGCATACTAATTCCCTTTGACTAGTATATGTCCAGGACATATTTAAAAGAAAAAAAATTATTGGACAAAGCTTTTCTAGCAATTCCATTCAAAATATTTTTTTAGAAAGTCCAAAAATTGGGAAATGGGTAAGTAAGTTTTGGTGTGTTATTAATACTATAGACAGCTATATAGCCATTAAATGCACTTAATATATGTAAAATTGTATGCAAAAATGTTCAAGTGAAATTCAGAAATGTTAGCTATTAAAATTATTTACTAATGATATTTACATAATTTAGGTCTGTACTTTAAAAAGAATCAGAAGGCAGATGTAATCAACTGGACTTTAAGGAGTTAGTTTTTTTCTGTACTGTTGAAGTGCACAATAAAAAAAAGAATAATTGGTAAAACTATATGTTAAATACAATCTAATGTATGTCTTGCAAGTTTTTGGAACTGTTTGGTAATTTTGACCCCTGTTTTCCTGCCAATTTAGCAATGGGAAGATTTCTCCTATAACTGTCCCTCCTTTGTATATTTGAAGAAGATAACTTGTTCTGAATTTCACAGTTCTACAGCCAGAGGAAACTTTTGCATTAGGATAGACCATGCCTTTAACTGATGTTGATGAAACTTTGTACATAATATTACTCCTGAAATGATTCATGTTTTGCAATATTTTGAAGGAATGAATGTATTTTTCACATGGAAAGAACATGTCTCTTTGGTATCCAGAAAGTGTAATGTGCTGTATGAAGCTGTTATGTACCCTCTATGTATAGAGGGTCATGTTCTCATTTATTTGGTGCATGGGCTGAGAACCAAACTCAGGTTTCCCATATTGCAGGTGAGCATCCTACCACTGAAACACCCATGCACCTTGGTCTTGTTATCTTGATCCATCTTTGTGGGGGAAGATCTATGGTTGAGTGGACTTTTTGCTTATGTTGATAGGCAAAAAGATATAACACCACCCATTCAAGGAGAGTCTTATTCCCCTTGCTGGAGTCCTTTATGAAAGGATAAAAAACAGATGAATTGCAGAGAGCTCAGAAAATCTGAGAGATAAAAGACCAGAGACATTTAGAGATTAAAATCAGAGCCAGGATAAAGGACCAGCAGATATCATCATGTAACAGAGGAATGCCAGAGGCCAGGATCCTTTCCTCAGAGAAGGTTTCTTCCTTTTAATGTCTTAATTTGAATATTTTCAAGCCCTTAGTATTGTAAATTTGCACCTTACAAAACCCCATTGAAAAAGCCATCCCATTTCAGATATATTGCATTCTGGCAGCCTGAGCAAAGTGAAACACCATACTATGAATCTCATGAACAGTCCACTGCCAGAGGTGAATTAGCTCTGAATGGATCATGGAGAAACTCATAACCCAGGTGTCTTAGTTTGACAAAACTGCTGGAATGCAATAAACCAGGAATAAACTGGCTTTATAAAGGGGATTTATTCAGTTATACATTTAAAGTTCCTTAGAGGAAAAGCAACTTGCTTTTGTCTGGGCTTCTATGTCACATGGGGAGGCACATGCTAACATCTGCTGGCCCTCTCCCCTGGCTTCTAGGTTCAAACAGCTTTCTCCACTGAATTTCTTCTCTGTATCTTCAAGTGCCTGGGTCTATGCTGGCTCTGAGCTCTAAGCTAAGTTGTGCTGGACTGCACCGAGCTGCACTGAGCTGTGCTGAGCTGTTTCTCTTCTTATGCCTCACTCATGTGGAAGGCACACCCCTTAGACAACCACAGATGCAATCATCCAAAGATGAAATTCACTTGCTGATGATTTATGTCCACAGCAATAGAACAAACTAGGCACCATTACCTGGCCAAGTTTACACCTGTACCTAACTATGACAGGGCCTACCCCTTGTCAACTTGGCACCTTAAACAGTAATTAATCACTAAATAGTAAACAATGACAGACATATTGTTCACAATTTCTAAATATATCTAAATAACAGACATATTATTTCATCTAACAATGCTCATCTGTCCTTCATGCAATGCACTAAATCTTTCCATATAAGAAATACATTCATTTTATCAGTATTTTAGTTTGCTGAAATTGCTGGAATGCAATATACCAGAAATGGATCTGCTTTTATTAAGGACATTTATTAAGTTACAAGTTTACAGGTCTAAGGCCATAAAAACATCCATACCCATGGCAGCCAGAGAAAGATATCTTGACTTTATTAGAAAGAACAATGGTGTTTGGGTTTCTTCTGTCATGTGAGAGGGCATATATCAGCTGGTATCTGCTGATCCTTTCTTAACTTCTCTGAGGCAACTCTGAATTTCTGCTCTTAGCTTTGCTTGGCCCTATCCAGGTTCTGGCTTGCTTAACATATCCTGGAAAGTCATGTGATGACATCTGCTGGGTTCTGATTCCAGTCTAGCTTCTTTCAGCTCTCTCAGCCACTGCCATCTCCTGGGGCTTCTGCATTTCCAGACATCTGTATCTGTACTCGAAGCATCTCCAAGTGTCTGCATCTATGTCAGCTCTGAATTATCTCCAAAATGTTTCCCCAATCCTCTAAAACTAATCTTGATTAGTTAACCAAGAAATACATTGAATGTATGGAGTCACATCTCCATCTAATCAACAAGTCACATCTACAATTGGGCCTGACACACCTCCATGGAAATAATCCAATCAAAGTTTCCATCCTGAATGGTTGATGTGCTCCTATTTGGATTAGGAAAAAGAACATAGTTCTTCTGGAGAACATAACAACTTCAAACCAGCATAATCACAATATCACAAAAGCCTTAAATCATTTCAGTAACAATATAAATACAACACCTACTCAAAAATAGTAAAAATTCTCATCAAATTCAGTAGCAATCATCTTCTGCCTTACGGCAAAATTCTTCCCTGGCTACAGAGCTGTAAAATTAGAACAAGTTATCTCCTCACAATGTACAAAGAAGGAAAAATCTTAGGATAAGCAATCCCATTGCCATAGGGAGAAATTGAAAGGAAAACAGAGGTCATTGGATCTAAAGAATTCTGAAAATCTACAGGTCAAACTGCATTATTTCAGTCTGAGTCATTCATCCACAGGCCTCTTGAAAGTGGCAATCCCACCATTTCCAATGGCCTATGCAGAGTCCTTCATTCTGTCCCTTCCAGACCATACCAGCAGTGGATCTGTTTATACAGGTCTTGGATAAATGTATTGACTTAGAATGTAGTATACAGGGATTAAAGCCATAATATGATAAGACTTTCCACAAATCCTTTCTGGATAACTCCATCTCCGATTCTGGCTCATCCGTTAATGGCTATCTGTTTAACCTGTTTGGTTAAATCCTTACATCAGGCAATATTCTCTGGGGTCTCACTTTCTGGAAGCCCAGAATTTTCCAAACCATCAATCTGTTTTTCCTGTATCCAAGAGTTCAGTTCTTAGCTTATCCTTCTCATCACATTTTACTATAAGATGCAAGGAGAAACTAAGCTGTTTCTTCCATATTCAGTTTAGAAATCTCCTCAGCCAAGCATCCCAGATCATCAAAATTCAAATTCTCCCTTTCATCTAGTACCAGGAATCTATTTTGCCAAATACTCTGTCATTTCAAAACAAGGGTCTCCCTCCCTCCAATCTGTAATGGAAGTATCTTTAAAGTCCATATTTCTACCAACAGTCACTTCAAAGCAATGTAGAATTTCTCTATCAGCTATCTCACATTTGTTTCAGAATCTTCCCCTTATCTATTTAAAAAACTGTTGCTACATGTTTGGTATTTACAAATGTAGCAGCAACCCCATTCCTCTGGTACCAAAATCTGTTTTAGAGTGCTAATGCTGCCAGAATGCAACTTACCAGAAATGGATTGGCTTTTTAAGGGGGATTTATTTTATTACAAATTTACAGGCCCTCTGAGAAAAGGCATGTTGCTTTCATCTGGGTTTCTCTGTTACATTGGAAGGTATGTGGCAACATACGTGGTCCTCTCCTCTGGCCTCGATGTTCAGACAGCTTTCTCTTGGGTGTTTTCCCTTGGAATCTGCAGACAACTGGGTTTAAGCCAGGTCTGAGCTCTGAGCTGAGTTGTGCTGGACTTCCTTATGCTGTACTGAGCTGTAATCTTTCTTCTGACCTCTCTTCTTAAGCCTCACTCATTGTGGAAGGCCAACCCCCTTAGCTGACAACATTTGTAATCAGCCATAGATGAAATTCACATGCTAATGATTTAAATCCCTAGCAACAGAACAAACTGGGCACCATCACCTGCCAAGTTGATACCTGAACCAAACTACTGAACCAGGCTAAGCTCATTGTATGTTCTGTTCCTTGAATTGTTGTCATTAGTGAGGTATCTCCTGTTTTGAAAGATACACTGTAATGTCACAGATTATATTACAAAGATAGCTTTTATGTTAGAGAAATCTATCTCCCACCTGAGGCAGGTGATCAGATTGCTGGCTGACAAAGTACGAAACATCATAAAATGACTCTACAAAATTGACTGACATTAAACTATATTCTGGCTTCTTGAGCAGGTCTGTACAAGACTGGGGACCCAGTGCTAAGTATTTTTAAATTACAGTCAAGAGGATGTTTAATAAGAGGTAATAGCATCAGAAGTCCATTCTAGAGGAGTCACATAAGCCTACACACCTCCTAAATCTTCTTGATCTGAGTCCCATTTTCTTGGTTGGCTTCTAGGGACATCTCAGAGATCCCCCAACAGGACATAGGCATAATTTCAGTTATTCTTAAAAGCATGTTACATATCACTTAAACTTCCTTCTCATTTCTCATTTATTTTATGATAAACTCAGTATATCCTTCCCTTTTATGAAATGGCATTCTTTGGTTTTTGTGCTTTAAGTCCTTCATAATCCACCAACAGTTTTTAGTTTGTGTGCTTGTTTGGGTTTTAATATAATATTTTCCTCAAAGCACTTATACTCAACTATGGACCAGAGTGCTTCATCTTCAACAAAAATTACTGTCTCAGGATCCTATGGAAAGGGTTATGCTAAGTACTCTGGGGCACCAGCTTCTAATGACCGTGCTGAAAGAATTTTGAGGCCATATCATAGAACTAACTCAAATTTTTCGGCAATCTAATAGGAAAGTGGTGGATTCAGAAAATTGTTAACACAAAATTGAGTGGAATAATAATTAATTACTTAGGGCAAATGAATTACTGAAAAGTGATTATAGACATAAAAATATGCTGATCTTTAATGTGTTTTCCAATTTAAGAAGTCTCTTTTGCTTTACCTTTAAACTACAACCCCGTAACTTACTGTTTAATTTTTCTAGGCTGCTCAACCAAACACAATGAAATGGGTTGACATAAAAAAAAGGGAATATATTAGTCATGGTTTTAAGGCTAAAAGAAAACTCAAATCAAGGCATCATCAAGGTGATGCTTTCTCTCTGAAAACTGTAATGTTATGGGGCTGCTGCCAGCATCCTTGGTCCATAGTTTGTCACATGACAAGGCATGTAGCCATGTCTTGTTCTCTCCCATCTCTCACAGGTTCCATTGATGGTCAATATCCCTGCTCTGTCTTTGGCCCTTTCTCTCTCTGAATTTCATCTATTCATAAAAGGACTCCAGTAATGGGATCCTGATTGAGGGCGGCCACACCTTAAATGAAGCAGCCTCATCGAAAAATCCTATTTACAATGGAGTCACACTCACAAGAATGGATTAACTTTAAGAACATGTTTTCTCTAGGAAACATACAGTCCCAAACCACCACACTTACTAATGCCTAAGATACTTCTTATCTGTCAGGTCTCTTGTAACACAGTGTGGCCTCCACTGAGCCCCCACACTTCATAAATCTATAGCTTTTCCCTCTGCATGGGACATGACACTCAGCTATGAATCTCCCTGATACTGTAATATAACAGAAACTAAATTCTGATCAGCAATGCTTTCAAAGGAATATCTTAATCAAAAGATGGAAATGTGAAAGAAAAATGGAGTAGTTCATGCTAAGACACTTAAAATGAACTCAGACAAGTTTACACTCAGAAAGACCCATATAACACATGCCAAAACTCTGAAACTGACTTATTGCAAGCTAAGCAGATAACAACACTCCTTTTCTTAAAAAAAAAAAAACTATTTCTATGATCCTCGCCCTAGTCAACTTCTCCTGTTCTTTCTCTTTCTTCTACCCTTTTAAAACTCTTGTCTGAAAGCCCCACCTTGGGATAAAATTTGTGTTCCTACCTGAATCTGTGTCCCCAGACTGCAACTCAAAGACCCTGTTCTAGTTTGTTAGCTGCCAGAATGCAATATATCAGAAACAGAATGGCTTTTAAAAATGGGAATTTAATAAGTTGCTAGTTTACAGTTCCAAGGCTGAGAAAATGTCCCAATTAAAACAAGTCTATAAAAATGTCCAATCTAAGGCATCCAGGGAAAGATACCTTGGTTCAAGAAGGCTGATGAAGTTCAGGGTTTCTCTCTCAAGAGAAAAGGCACGTGGCAAACACAGTCAGAGTTTCTCTCTCATCTGGAAAGACACATGGTGAACACGGTCAGGGTTCCTCTCTCATCTGAAAGGGCACATGGCAAACATGGCATCATCTGTTAGCTTCTTCTCCTGGATTCCTGTTTCATGAAGCTCCCTGGGAGATATTTTCCTTCTTCATCTCCAAAAGTCTTGGCTGGTGGGCTCTGCTTCTCATGTCTATGTCATTCTGCTCTGTTTTCTGTGAATCTCTTTCATTCTCCAAAATGTTTCCTCTTCTATAGGACCCCATAAACTTATCAAGACCCACACAAATGGTTGGAAATGTGTCATCACCTAATCCAGTTTAACAACCACTCTTAATTAAATCACATCTCCAGGGAGATGATCTGATTATAGTTTCAAACATACAGTATTGAATAGGGATTATTCTGCCATTACGAAATGGGATTTTGATTAAAATGTGGCTTTTCTAGGGTCCATACATCCTTTGAAACCAACACATACCCCAAACACATGCTTTTGCTATTTACAGCTCAGTTTCTTATTTGCACTGAGAAAAATTTTCAGAGAAAAAATAGCAAATATTATATGAGCCCATATGAAATGTTAGAACATGTAAACTCATAAAGAAACTAAAATACAGGTTACCAGGGACAGGATTAAGCATAGTGATAGGGCAGTAAATGTTTTCTGGTTACAGAGTTTCTGTTTGGGATAATGGAGATATTTCTGTAATGGATTGTCATGATGGTAGCAAGTGAATGTAATTATCACCAATGAACCGTAAATTTGAAAGTATTTGAAATGGGAAATTTGTGGTTGAATACATATTTCCAGAATAAAATTCATAGAGAAAGAGCAAAGAACTGTACAACCAAACAGTGAACCTTAATGTAAACTATGGACTACAGATAATGTTATAATAATATTGTTTCATCCATTGCAACAAAGGTATCAAACTAATGCAAAATGTTAATAATAGGGAAAACTGTATGTTTAGGGAGTTATATGGGGATTTTTTTTATTAATTAAAAAAAGAATTAACAAAACAATTAGAAATCATTCCAATCTACATGTACAATCAGTAATTCTTAATAACATCACATAGTTGCATATTCATCATTTCTTAGTACATTTGCATCGATTTAGAAAAGAAATAAAAAGACAACAGAATAAGAATTAAAACAATAATAGAAAGAAAAAAAAACAAGAAAACAAAAACAAAAACCTATACCTCACATGCAGCTTCATTCAGTGTTTTAACATAATTGCATTACAATTGGGTAGTATTGTGTTGTCCATTTCTGAGTTTTTATATCCAGTCCCGTTGTACAGTCTGTATCCCTTCAGCTCCAATTATCCCTTCTCTTTTTTTTTTTTAATTAACGGAAAAAAAGAAATTAACCCAACATTTAGAGATCATACCATTCTACATATGCAATCATTAATTCTTAACATCATCACATAGATGCATAATCATCATTTCTTAGTACATATGCATTGGTTTAGAAGAACTAGCAACATAACCGAAAAAGATATAGAATGTTACTATAGAGAAAAAAATAAAAGTAATAATAGTAAAATCAAAACAAAACAAAACAAAACAAAACAAAAACCTATAGCTCAGATGCAGCTTCATTCAGTGTTTTAACATGATTACTTTACGATTAGGTATTATTGTGCTGTCCATTTTTGAGTTTTTGTATCTAGTCCTGTTACACCGTCTGTATCCCTTCAACTCCAATTGCCCATTATCTTACCCTGTTTCTACCTCCTGCTGGACTCTGTTATCAAGGACATATTCCAAATTTATTCTCGAATGTCTGTTCACATCAGTGGGACCATACAGTATTTGTCCTTTAGTTTTGGCTAGACTCACTCAGCATAATGTTCTCTAGGTCCATCCATGTTATTACATGCTTCATAAGTTTATCCTGTCTTAAAGCTGTATAGTATTCCATCATATGTATATACCACAGTTTGTTTAGCCACTCTTCTGTTGATGGAGATTTTGGCTGTTTCCATCTCTTTGCAATTGTAAATAACACTGCTATAAACATTGGTGTGCAAATGTCCATTTGTGTCCTTGCCCTTAAGTCCTTTGAGTATATTCCCAGCAATGGTATTGCTGGGTCGTATGGCAATTCTATATTCAGCTTTTTGAGGAACCGCCAAACTGCCTTCCACACTGGTTGCACCATTTGACATTCCCACCAACAGTGGATAAGTGTGCCTCTTTCTCCGCATCCTCTCCAGCACTTGTCATTTTCTGTTTTGTTGATAATGGCCATTCTGGTGGGTGTGAGATGATATCTCATTGTGGTTTTGATTTGCATTTCTCTAATGGCCAGGGACATTGAGCATCTCTTCATGTGCCTTTTGGCCATTTGTATTTCCTCTTCTGATAGGTGTCTGTTCAAGTCTTTTTCCCATTTTGTAATTGGGTTGGCTGTCTTTTTGTTGTTGAGATGAACAATCTCTTTATAAATTCTGGATACTAGACCTTTATCTGATATATCATTTCCAAATATTGTCTCCCATTGTGAAGGCTGTCTTTCTACTTTCTTGATGAAGTTCTTTGATGCACAAAAGTGTTTAATTTTGAGGAGTTCCCATTTATTTATTTCCTTCTTCAGTGCTCTCGCTTTAGGTTTAAGGTCCATAAAACCGCCTCCAGTTGTAAGATCCATAAGATATCTCCCAACATTTTCCTCTAACTGTTTTATGGTCTTAGACCTAATGTTTAGATCTTTGATCCATTTTGAGTTAACTTTTGTATAGGGTGTGAGAGATGGGTCTTCTTTCATTCTTTTGCATATGGATATCCAGTTCTCTAGGCACCATTTATTGAAGAGACTGCTCTGTCCCAGGTGAGTTGGCTTGACTGCCTTATCAAAGATCAAATGTCCATAGATTAGAGGGTCTATATCTGAGCACTCTATTCGATTCCATTGGTCGATATATCTATCTTTATGCCAATACCATGCTGTTTTGACCACTGTGGCTTCATAATATGCCTTAAAGACAGGCAGCGCGAGACCTCCAGCTTCGTTTTTTTTTTTCCCTCAAGATGTTTTTAGCAATTCGGGGCACCTGCCCTTCCAGATAAATTTGCTTACTGGTTTTTCTATTTCTGAAAAATAAGTTGTTGGGATTTTGATTGGTATTGCATTGAATCTGTAAATCAATTTAGGTAGGATTGACATCTTAACTATATTTAGTCTTCCAATCCATGAACACGGTATGCCCTTCCATCTATTTAGGTCTTCTGTGATTTCTTTTAGCAGTTTTTTGTAGTTTTCTTTATATAGGTTTTTTGTCTCTTTAGTTAAATTTATTCCTAGGTATTTTATTCTTTTAGTTGCAATTGTAAATGGGATTCATTTCTTGATTTCCCCCTCAGCTTGTTCATTACTAGTGTATAGAAATGCTACAGATTTTTGAATGTTGATCTTGTAACCTGCTACTTTGCTGTACTCATTTATTAGCTCTAGTAGTTTTGTTGTGGATTTTTCCGGGTTTTCGACATATAGTATCATATCGTCTGCAAACAGTGATAGTTTTACTTCTTCCTTTCCAATTTTGATGCCTTGTATTTCTTTTTCTTGTCTAATTGCTCTGGCTAGAACCTCCAACACAATGTTGAATAATAGTGGTGATAGTGGACATCCTTGTCTTGTTCCTGATCTTAGGGGGAAAGTTTTCAATTTTTCCCCATTGAGGATGATATTAGCTGTGGGTTTTTCATATATTCCCTCTATCATTTTAAGGAAGTTCCCTTGTATTCCTATCTTTTGAAGTGTTTTCAACAGGAAAGGATGTTGAATCTTGTCAAATGCCTTCTCTGCATCAATTGAGATGATCATGTGATTTTTCTGCTTTGATTTGTTGATATGGTGTATTACATTAATTGATTTTCTTATGTTGAACCATCCTTGCATACCTGGGATGAATCCTACTTGGTCATGATGTATAATTCTTTTAATGTGTTGTTGGATACGATTTGCTAGAATTTTATTGAGGATTTTTGCATCTGTATTCATTAGAGAGATTGGTCTGTAGTTTTCTTTTTTTGTAATATCTTTGCCTGGTTTTGGTATGAGGGTGATGTTGGCTTCATAGAATGAATTAGGCAGTTTTCCCTCCACTTCGATTTTTTTAAAGAGTTTGAGGAGAATTGGTACTAATTCTTTCTGGAACGTTTGGTAGAATTCACATGTGAAGCCATCTGGTCCAGGACTTTTCTTTTTAGGAAGCTTTTGAATGACTAATTCAATTTCTTTACTTGTGATTGGTTTGTTGAGGTCATCTATGTCTTCTTGAGTCAAAGTTGGTTGTTCATGTCTTTCCAGGAACCCGTCCATTTCATCTAAATTGTTGTATTTATTAGCATGAAGTTGTTCATAGTATCCTGTTATTACCTCCTTTATTTCTGTGAGGTCAGTAGTTATGTCTCCTCTTCCATTTCTGATCTTATTTATTTGCATCCTCTCTCTTCTTCTTTTTGTCAATCTTGATAGGGGCCCATCAATCTTATTGATTTTCTCATAGAACCAACTTCTGGTCTTATTGATTTTCTCTACTGTTTTCATATTTTCAATTTCATTTATTTCTGCTCTGATCTTTGTTATTTCTTTCCTTTTTCTTGCTTTGGGATTAGTTTGCTGTTCTTTCTCCAGTTCTTCCAATTGAACAGTTAATTCCTGCATTTTTGCCTTTTCTTCTTTTCTGATATAGGCATTTAGGGCAATAAATTTCCCTCTTAGCACTGCCTTTGCTGCGTCCCATAGGTTTTGATATGTTGTGTTTTCATTTTCATTCGCCTCGAGGTATTTACTAATTTCTCTTGCAATTTCTTCTTTGACCCACTCGTTGTTTAAGAGTGTGTTGTTGAGCCTCCACGTATTTGTGAATTTTCTGGCATTCCGCCTATTATTGATTTCCAACTTCATTCCTTTATGATCCGAGAAAGTGTTGTGTATGATTTCAAACTTTTTAAATTTGTTAAGACTTGCTTTGTGACCCAGCATATGGTCTATCTTTGAGAATGATCCATGAGCACTTGAGAAAAAGGTGTATCCTGCTGTTGTGGGATGTAATGTCCTATAAATGTCTGTTAAGTCTAGCTCCTTTATAGTAATATTCAGATTCTCTATTTCTTTATTGATCCTCTGTCTAGATGTTCTGTCCATTGATGAGAGTGGGGAATTGAAGTCTCCAACTATTACGGTATTTGTGTCTATTTCCCTTTTTAGTGTTTGCAGTGTATTCCTCACGTATTTTGGGGCATTCTGGTTCGGTGCATAAATATTTATGATTGTTATGTCTTCTTGTTTAATTGTTCCTTTTATTAGTATATAGTGTCCTTCTTTGTCTCTTTTAACTGTTTTACATTTGAAGTCTAACTTGTTGGATATTAGTATAGCCACTCCTGCTATTTTCTGGTTGTTATTTGCATGAAATATCTTTTCCCAACCTTTCACTTTCAACCTATGTTTATCTTTGGGTCTAAGATGTGTTTCCTGTAGACAGCATATAGAAGGATCCTGTTTTTTAATCCATTCTGCCAATCTATGTCTTTTGATTGGGGAATTCAGTCCATTAACATTTAGTGTTATTACTGTTTGGATAATATTTTCCTCTGCCATTTTGCCTTTTGTATTATATATATCATATCTGACTTTCCTTCTTTCTACACTCTTCTCCATACCTCTCTCTTCTGTCTTTTCGTATCTGACTCTAGTGCTCCCTTTAGTATTTCTTGCAGAGCAGGTCTCTTGGTCACAAATTCTCTCAGTGACTTTTTGTCTGAGAATGTTTTAATTTCTCCCTCATTTTTGAAGGACAATTTTTCTGGATATAGGAGTCTTGGTTGGCAGTTTTTCTCTTTTAGTAATTTAAATATATCATCCCACTGTCTTCTAGCCTCCATGGTTTCTGCTGAGAAATCTACACATAGTCTTATTGGGTTTCCCTTGTATGTGATGGATTGTTTTTCTCTTGCTGCTTTCAAGATCCTCTCTTTCTCTTTGACCTCTGACATTCTAACTAGTAAGTGTCTTGGAGAACGCCTATTTGGGTCTAATCTCTTTGGGGTGCACTGCACTTCTTGGATCTGTAATTTTAGGTCTTTCATAAGAGTTGGGAAATTTTCAGTGCAAATTTCTTCCATAAGTTTTTCTCCTCCTTTTCCCTTCTCTTCTCCTTCTGGGACACCCACAACATGTATATTTGTGCGGTTCATATTGTCCTTGAGTTCCCTGATACCCTGTTCAAATTTTACCATTCTTTTCCCGATAGTTTCTGTTTGTTTTTGGAATTCAGATGTTCCATCCTCCAAATCACTAATTCTATCTTCTGTGTCTTTGAATCTATCATTGTAGGTATCCATTGTTTTTTCTATCTTTTCTACTTTGTCCTTCACTTCCATAAGTTCTGTGATTTGTTTTTTCAGTTTTTCTATTTCTTCTTTATATTCAGGCCATGTCTTCTTCATGTCCTCCCTCAATTTATCGATTTCGTTTTTGAAGAGGTTTTCCATTTCTGTTCGTATATTTAGCATTAGTTGTCTCAGCTCCTGTATCTCATTTGAACTATTGGTTTGTTCCTTTGACTGGGCCATATTTTCAATTATTTGAGCATGATCCATTATATTCTGTTGGCGTCTGCGCATTTAGACAGATTTCCCTGGGTATTGGATCCAAAAGTATGGAAGATTTTTCTGTGAAATCTCTGGGTTCTGTTTTTCTTATCCTGCCCAGTAGGTGGCGCTCGTGGCACACGTTTGTCTGCGGGTCCCACCAGTAAAAGGTGCTGTGGGACCTTAAACTTTGGAAAACTCTCACCGTCCGGGCGGTTCGCTAGCCGAAGCGGCTTGAGCCGGCCCGGGTCCGAACGCAGGGAGGGTTGTTGGTCGCCGCAGCCCGGGAAAGAGCCCATCGGAATTTCCTAGTCGGCCCTGGGTGACAAGCATGGCGGGAGGGCGCCAGCGGCAGCGGCCCGCCCGGGAGAGTGCACGTTCCCCGGGAGTCACGGGTTTGGAAGGGGCCTCCCCCACCCGTCACCGTTCTCCGTGGCCTGGGGATTTCTGATCCAATTCTCTCAGTTGGTCCGGGGGGCTGCGCGTGGTGTGGGCGCCAGCTGACTTGGTTTCAGGGGACCGCCTCTCCAATTCTCCCAGCCGGCCCGGGAAGGGGGAAGGGAGTAACTCCGGCCGCTTCCCGCCCCGCCTGGTGAGGCCCGCGCGCCTTGGCGATCTCACCCGAGCTGCTTCTCTCAGCCAGCCAGCCGTTCCAGGATGGGGTACGCTGTCTTTTTTATCTCTGTTGTGGCTTTGGGCGCTTTCTGTATCGTTTCTACTCCCCTAGTAGCTGTCCTGGAGAAGAAACTAAGATCCGCGCGTCTTACTAAGCCGCCATCTTCCAGGAAGTCCCTATATGGGGATTTTATCATTTCTGCCTGACTTTTCTGTAAACTTAAAATGTCCTAATAAAAAAAATAAAAAGAACACACAACAAAATGAATTCCATGAAGGATAAATTTGTAATACCTTAAAATAATTACATATTCATTTACTATAAAATATAGCACCTACATGCCTTAGGAATTGACCCTGAAGATGTACCAATAATTCAATAACACATTTTCAGAATGTATTTTATTGCACATTATTTGTTAAAGGCAAAATCTTAGAGAATGTTTAAATTATAAAACATAGAGTATTCCTGTTTGCACAGGTTGAGGAACTGAGAGGCAGAGGACTGGAGGCTGGCACGGAGGTGCAGAGCCCACGAAGTGCACGGATGGGAGTCAGAGACTACCAAGTAAACCAGTCTGTGTTCTTTGGGTGCGCTACCCTCACTAGCACAGTCCCGTGACTGGTGACTCACCCCACACCAAATGGACCTGAATGTCATCACCCACTCCCACTCACCGTGCTCCAGTCACCCCCACCCCACCAGCCCTCAGTGTACATACCGGTCCCATACTCCCACTCCAAGTGCAGCCCAACCCACCTCTCCTGCATCCCTTCCTAGCAAAACCTCACCCTCCCTGTTCCCAGTGCATAAAGGCTGCAAGCACTAAACTCCATACCCAGGCTACCCCCACCCCCCTGCCTGTAGTGTCCCACAGCTTCACCCCATCCACCCTCCAGCTCTGCACATCAGTTTGCAGCACTCCTAGTCCCACACATGTGTATAGGCCCCCAATCACATCATTCAACTCTGGGAACTGCACTTAAAAGCAGCCCTAGAACTACAAATGTGCACGGCCCTCAGCCACATTTCCTAGCTCTGAGAAAGTGCTAACCTGTGCAGCTGAGTCACATCTGCCCCTAATCCATGAAGGCAAAACACCGACCTGCTGCCACAGCTCTATGCATGTGCACAAAGGGCCCCATGCCTTAGAACAGTGCACACCAGGGCTATGCCCACCAGACCAGTGTACCCACACAGCTACATCCTCCCTGGTCACTGGGCAACCACATTCACAAGCATCAGTGTAACATCCCCAACCTGTGCCTATATCTGCCCTAAAACAAATCACTGCACTGAGTGCCCCACCCCATACAGTGCTCCCTGCTGTGCAGCCATCCCACAAACACAAGACCTTAGACTACTGAAAGAAATCATTCCAAAGTAAATCAATAAAAATATTTACATGCCACAAAGACAGCAGAAGATCACTAATTATATCACAATACAGACAGATATAGCCCTGACTAATGACCAAACTAAAACTACAGAGGAGACACAGACGTTGGAACAACTAATCAAAGCTGTTCATACAACTCTACTTAATGAAATAAATGGGGTAGCAAATGACAGAAAGGAGATCAAGAAGACAGTAAAAGAGCATAAAGAGAAATTTGAAAGAATAAATAGAAAAATAGCAGATATCACACAGAGATTAATGACTCTGTTGAACAAATAAAATACATACTAGAGTCACACAACACCAGATTTGAAGAAAGAATAAGTGATACAAAGGACAGGATAACTGACTTTGAAGACTCAAAACAGCAAATGACAAAAAGACAAAAGGAAAAAATTGAATTGGATCTGAGGGAAATAATAACTGAAACAAAGCACACAAATATGAAAATCATTGGTATCCCAGAAGGAGAAGAGAGGAGTAAAGGGCTAAGAAGACTAGTTGAGGATATAATGGGGGAAAACTTCCCAACCCTTATAAAGGACATAAATATGCAAGTCAAAAATCTCAGTGAATTCCAAACAGAATGAATCCAAATAGGCCTTCCCCAAGACACATACTAATCAGTCTGTCAACTGTTGAAGAGAAGCAGAAAATTCTGAAAGCAGCAAGAGAAAAACAATTTACTACATACAAGGAAACCACATAAGACTGAGTTCAGACTATTCAGCAAGCACTGTGGAGGTGAGAAGGCAGTGGTATGATATGTTTAAGATCCTGAAAGAGAAAGACTTCCAGTCAAGAATTCTGTACCCAGTCAAATTGACTTTCAGAACTGAGGGAGAGATTAAAATTTTCACAAACAAACAAATCCTGAAAGAATTTATCAACAAGAGACTGGCCCTATAAGAAATACTAAAGGGAGTTCTGCCAATTGAAAAAAAAGATAGGAGAGAGAGGTCTGAAGGAGGGTACAGAACTAAAGAGTACCAGTAAGGTTAACTTAAAGGATAAAAAAGAGAAAGAGGGAAAAGAATATATAGATCTGTCAAATAAAATCCAAAAGGTAACATGGAGGATTCAAGAAATGCCTTTTCAGTAATAACTTTGAATGTTAACAGACTAAGCTTACCAATTAAAAGATATAGATTGGCAGAATGGATTAAGAAATATAATGTTGCTTATAAGAAATTCATCATAGACACAAGGATAGAAATAGATTGAAAGTGAAAATGGAAAAAGATTTTCCACGCAAGTTGTAACCAAAAGAAAGTGGGAGTAGCTATATTAATATGGGACAAAATAAACTTTAAATGTAAAGACATAAGAGACAAAGAAGGACACTATATATTAATTAAAGGGTCAATTCACCAAGAAGATATAGCAATCATAAATATTTATGTTCCCATTCAAGGGCCTCCAAAATACACGAGACAGACATTGGCAAAATTGAAGGAAGCAATAGATGTTTCAACAATAATAGTAGGATACTTTAATACACCACTCTCCTTTATAGATAGAGCAATGAGACAGAAGAAATAGAGAAGTTAAATAACTTAATAAATGAAATAGACCTAACAGACATAGATGGGTCATTGCACCCCAAAGGACAAGGATTTACATTCTTCTGAAGTGCTCATGGAACATTCTCCAGGATAGATTATATGTTGGGGCACAAAACAGGTCATTAAAAATTTTAAAACACTGAAATTATTCAAAGCACTTTCTCTGATCATAGTGGGATAAAACTGGATCTCAATAACCACCAAAGAATGAGAACATTCACAAATATATGGAGATTAAATAACACTCTTAAACAACCAGTGGTTCAAAGAGGAAATTGCTAGAGAAATCAGTAGGTATCTGGAGATGAGAGAAAATGAGAATACAACTTATCAGAACTTATAGAATGTGGCAAAGGCTGTGCTGAGAGGGAAATTTATTGCCCTAAATGCCTATACTAAAAAACAAGAGAGAGCAAAAATTGGGGACTTAACAGCATACCTGGAGGAACTTGAGAAAGAACAGCAAACCAACCCGAAAGCAAATAGAAGAAGAGAAATAACAAAGATTAAAGGAGAGGTAAATGAGTGGGAGAACAAAAGAACAATAGAAAGAATCAATAAAACCAATAGTTGGTTCTTTGAGAAAATTAACAAAATTGATGGGCCACTAGCAAGACTGAAAAGAAAAAAAGAGAGAGGAATAAACAAAATCAGAATGAGATGGGGTGCATTACAACAGACCCTGAAGAAGTAAAAAAAAAAAATCATGAGTATACTATGAACAACTATACAACAACAAACTAGACAACTTAGAGGAAATGAAAAAATTCCTGGAGACAAACAAACAAGCTACACTGACTCAGGAACATATAGAAGATCTTGACAAGCCAATCACAAGTAAAGGGATTCAATCAGTCATCAAAAATCTTCCAACAAAGAAAAGCACAGTGCTAAATGGCTTACAGGGTAATTTTATCAGACATTTCAAAAGAGCTAACATCAATCTTGCTCAAATTTTGGAATTTTTCTAAAAAATTGAGGGAAAAGGATCTCTACCTAACTCATTTAATGAAACTAATATCATTTTAATGCCAAAATGGGGTAAAGATGCTACAAGACAGGAAAACTACAGACCAATCTCCCTAATGAACATAGATGCAAAAGTTCTCAATAAAATATGAGCAAATTGGATCCAACAGCACATTAAAAGAATTATAACCATGACCAAGTGGGGTTTCTACCAGAAATGCAAGGTTGATACAACACAAGAAAATCAATTAATGCAATATAGCATATTAACAAATCAAAAGGGAAAAATCAAATCATCATCTCAATTGATGCTGAAAAAAGCATTTGACAAAATTCAGCATCCTTTCCTGATAAAATCACTCCAAAAGGTAGAAATCAAAAGTAACTATCTCAATATGACAAAGGGAATATATGAAAAACCGATAGCCAGCATCGTACTCAATGGAGAGAGACTGAAAGATTTCTCCCTAAGATCAGGAATAAGACAAGGATGCCCACTGTCACCAGTATTATTCAACATTGTGCTAGAAGTTCTAGCTAGAGCAATCAGGCAGGACAAAGAAATAAAAGGCACCCAAAGTGGAAAGGAAGAAGTAAAACTCTCATTATTTGCAGATGATATGATACTACACTTGAAAGACCCTGAGATATCTATACCACAGTTACTTGGACTAATCAACAAATTCATCAAGGAGGCAGGATATAAAATTCAAGTGCAAAGATCAGTAACATTTCTATAGACAAGCAATGACCTAGCTGAGGAGTCAGTTAAGGAAAAAATTCCATTCAAAATAGCAACTAAAAGAATCAAGTACTTAGAAATGAACTTAACTATGGACATAAAGGACTTGTACACAGAAAACTACATAACATTGCTAAAAGAAAACAAAGGAAATCTAACTAGGTGGAAAGACATTCCCTGCTCATGGATAGGAAGGCTAAATATAATTAAGATGTCAATTCTACCCAAATTGATCTGCAGATTCAACACAATACCAATCAAAATTTTAACAACCTACTCTGAAGGTTTGGAAAAGCCAATTATCAAATTCATCCGGAAGGGAAAGAGACCAAGAATAGCTAAAAGCATCCTAAAAATGAAGAACGAGGTGGGAAGATTAACACTCCCTGACTTTAAAACCTATCATAAAGCCACAGTGGTCAAAACAGCATGGTACTAGCATAAAGGTATTCCATTGACCAATGGAATCGAATCGAGAGTGCAGAAATAGACCACCATTTCTATGGTCGACTGATTTTTGCCACAGCCTCAAAATCCTCTGAACTGCAACAAAACAACCTTTTCAATAATTGGGCATGGAAAAACTGGATATCAATAGCCAAAAGAATGAAAAAGTACTCCTATCTTCCACATTAAATGAAAATTAACTCAAAGTGGATCAAACACCTAAATATAAGAACTAGCACCACAAAGATTCTAGAAGAAAATGTAGGGAAACACCTTCAAGACCTAGTAATAGGAGGTAGCTTCCTAAACTTCACACTCAAAGCACAAGCAACAAAAGAAAAAATAAATAAATGGAAACTCCTTAAAATCAAATACTTCTGCACATCAAAAGACTTTGTCAAAAACCGTGAAATGGCAGCCAATTCAATGGCGGAAAGTATTTGGAAATCACATATTGGACAAAGGTTTGATTTCCTGTATATACAAGGAAATCATACAGCTCAACTATAAAAGATCAAACAACACAATTATGAAATGGGCTAAAGATATGAAGAAGCATTTTTCTGAAGAGCGAATGCAGATGGCTCAAAAGCACATGAAGAGTTGCTCATTTTCATTGGCTATAAGGGAAATGCAAATCAAGACTACAATGCGATACCACCTCACACCTATAAGAGTGGCTGCTATTAAATAAACAGGAAATTATAAATGTTGGAGAGGATGTGGAGAAACTGGGACAATGCACTGCTGGTGTGAATGTATAATGGTGTAGCCACTAAGGAAAACAGTTTGATGGTTCCTTAGAAAACTAACTATCGAGTTGGCCTATGACTCAGCAATAGTACTACTTGGTATATACCCAGAAGAACTGAAAGCAACAACACAAACAGACATTTGCACACCGATGTTCATAGCAGCATTATTCACAATCACCAAAAGATGGAAACAAACCAAATGCCCATCAACAGACTAGTGTATCAACAAAATGTGGCATATGCATACAATGGAATATTATGCAGCAGTAAGACAAAATGACATCCTGAAGCACATGACAAGATGGATGAGCCTTGAGGATATAATGCTGAGTGAAATTAGCCAGATACGAAAGGGTAAATACTGTATAATTCCACTTTTATGACCATGGTAAAGGTATAATCAGAGGCTTATAATACAGAATATAGGGGACTTAGAGATACATAGAAGCTGGAGATGGGTGAATGGTTAGTTAATGAGGTTGAACTCCAATGTAAGGGAATAAATAGGAGCGAAGGTGGTTTTCTATTGGGTGTATAAGTAATATTACCATATTGAAGATGAATAAGATTGAAAGGGGTTTTATAGATTTACATGTCCCACTGATCAACACTAGGATATGAATTTGTTCTCACAAGAATTACTTGAAAGATATAATGCTTGTACAAAGAGTATTGAAGTCCAGGGTACAGGGGGAAAACTGCTATTGCATGCTATGAGCTATGTTCAAAAGAAAACATTAGCACTACCACAGCAATAGCAGAGGTAAATAATGGGGGGAGGGACAAGAATTAAGAGGAGGTTTAGATTTCCTATTTGGTGAGGGTGTATTTGTTGGTTTTCTTTCTCTTGGGAACAATGAAATGATCTAAAAATGAGAATGTTGATGGACTGTGGTCATGGGGCCCTCTACATGATGCCTAGTGAATGCAGGTGGCTGGAGAATGCACTGATGGAGAAATAGATTGGTGAACGATGGTGTATACTTATGAACAAAGGTGATGCTGCTCCAAAAACTAACGAAGTCGTGAGGCATGCAATGAGGTGAATGAACATGTGAGACATTTGGTGAGACAAAATAAGCCAGAAACCAAAGAACAACAGTGATATGGTCTCCTTTAGAAAATGCTTATAAGAAAACAGGGACTTAGAGTGTAAGCTTTTAGAGCAGACATTAAGTCCAGAGTGGTGATTATTATTTCTGGATTTTGAGAGACTGTTTTATATATATAACCTGATATCTACAAATAAGAATGAAGCTGAACAGTTGGGGTTACAGTAATTCAGAACATAGGGGTAAGGAAGACATTGTCTATCTTTTAGAACCACACATACTCTTTGATACCAATGGAAGAAAGGTTTATTTGGTCTGGAACTGAAATTTTGTGTAATGCATAATCTAATTCAACCTATCTGTACAACTCATTTGAACAATTGAAACACAGGAAGCCCAGAAAAAGAAAGAGGTCCTCTAATCCTGTATAAATTATTGTAATGCCTGGATATCTTCTACAGTATATCAAACAGATAATCAAAAAGTATTGGCAAAGTTCCCTGAGGGATGGGAGAAAGAATATGAAACTATTAAACCTTACCATCAGGGAAGCCCCTGGTACTGTATCAAGCTTTAGGGACACACAAATCAATAGGCTATGCCCTCAATCATGAGGCTTACTCTTGAGACGTTTATGTAGGTAGTGGAGAAACTTAGACTACCTATAGGCATGCCTGAGTGTTACTTCTGGAGGACCTGTTTTGTTGCTCAGATATGGCCTCACTCTTCTAAGCCCAACTCTGCAGGTGAGATCGTTGCCTTCCCCCCTACATGGGACATGACATCCAGGGGTGAAAGTCTCCTGGTGACATGGGAAATGACGCCCAGGAATGAACCCAGCCCTGGCACCATGGAATCAACAATCCCATCCTGACCAAAAGGGGGGAAGTATAATTAATAAAGTATTAGTGGCAGAGAGAGTTCAAATAGAGTTGAGAGGTTACTCTGGAAATTGCCATTATGCAAGCTTCAGTTAGACCTTGCTACCTACCATAAGCTACCAACCCCCAACCAGGACCATTCCAGCCAATCCTAAAGAACACCTATGGCAATATATAAGATTCCACAAGGGTTCCATTCACTAGAGCAACTTTCCAGAGACCTACAACCTCCAGATGGGTCCCTGGTCCAGATAAGTCCTGAAACCTAGCCCAGCCTCTCCAGAACATCAGATAGTTCCGTCTCCCTACCCCATTGCCATAGCACAAACACCCCTAAAGAGAGGGATGGAAAGATCAAAGGTGATGGTGGATTTATACAGAGAAGATAGGATTTAACAAATGAATACAAATGCTGAATCATTAAATTGATGTCTCTTTTAGTCTCCAGTATTTTAGAGCAGCTAGAAGTAAAATCTAAAACTGTGAAATTGCAACCCATGTCAAATCTTAAATATGTTCTACAACTAATTGTGGTGCTGTGCTTTGAAATTTATAGCTTTTTTTTGTATATATGTTATTTTTCACAAAAAAAAGGAGGAAAAAGTCAATTGTGATGATAAAAAAAACATTTAAGTCCTCCATCCTCCTATATTCTGGAGCAACTAGAATGAAAACCATGAGAGGATCATATGGTAGCCCATGACAAACTATGGAATCTGTCCTGTAACTACTTGTTGAAGAATGCTTTGAAAACTATTGCTTTTTTATTTCCTTACTTTGTATATATGATATACCATACAATTAAAAAAGTTAAAAATTAATAAAAAAGCATAGAGTACTTGTTGATTAAGCTATGGCATGCATACACAATGGTGTAATCTTCACTTCCAAGAAGTAATGAATAAATATCCTTTCATCAATTGTAACAAAACTACTAATGAAGCTAAACATCATCAGTGGGGGTAGTATATGGGGTCTCTTTATTTTCTGCATGATTTTTTTGTAAGCCTATAAATTTTCTTAAAAAAAATCTAAATAATAATTACAATCTTTACGATCTGATATCTAGTGATTTCCAGCAAATACTGATAAGTGAATAATTCAATTGCACGAAATTGTATGTAATATGTAAAGTAATAAGAAAACTGCTTCTTTTTTTCAAATGGAGCCACGGGAAAGATAAACTAGTGAACCGTAAATTCGGTTTCCTGCAAGGTTTTGAGCAACAGGGTGAAAGAGCAACAGGAAGGGAATGACACTTCACTAAGTACAAACTTTTTGAGGGGAAGGGTATATTTGGAAGGGTGTTGGAAGGATGTTCATATTCTAAATATTTAAAATGTAAAATTAAGACAGGAAAAAGGGAAAAGTCTCTTAAAATTGAATGCCAGTGGAATCAAAAGAAATATCTATATTTCAAATATTATGCTTAAAAGAAACAAAACTTACAACTAACTTTTTTTCCTGATTTTTAAAACTCATTCTTTATTTTATAACCATAGTTTAAAGCACTACACTCGGTTTTGAAGGTAATATAACAGGATACAATCACTGCATTCCAGGTCCTTTAATAAAGGGATTACTGTTAAAAACAATTTTTCACTCTATTGTGTTAAAAAAAAAGACCTGTACCAGCTTTATAGACAAACATAGGAGGTATTAAAAACTAAGAAAAACATTGAGTCATTGGGAAATGTTTTATTCAAGAGCAGAGTAATTTCAATATACTGCTTCAGTCTAGGGGGAAGAATAAAACTACAAATGAATCTTCAACTGTTTTAAATAGGTCTGTTTTCCTGATGGTATAGTTGTAGCAATTCTAAAATTATATATGTCTTTTAGGGTTCTGCAAATTAGTAAACACTTTCATATGATTGGGATCCAGTTCCCCATTTGTGGGACACTGGGGAAAGCAAAGGCGTGGAAGAACCTAGTGGAGTTCAACCAGAATCAGAAATCCTAAGTATGAAATCACCATATAAATATTGCTAAAAATATCAGGAATCAGTGAATTCCCTGGAACAATGATTAAATCTAGGGCCCATATTTTATTTACCAAGCACTAATTATGCTAACTTTTCCTTTTTTATCCACAGATGTTAATTCCCCAGAAGGCTTTTTCAGTACTGTTCCAAACTGGCACAAAAATAGGTAAAAAGAGTAATGGGCATACTCTATTGAAGAAAACAGAAACCGATTGATAACTGAGTGCCTCTGAGTGTGACCTTTATGTACCTTTGTCCCAAGAATGCTAATTTGAATATAATCATTAGGAAATAATTAAAAACTCTCAAATATCTGTTCTAGGATCTTCCAAATGTGAATGTCATGAAATACAAAGAAAGACTGAAGAAATGCTTATAGGAGACTAAAAGAAAACACCAAGTAAACACAATATCTTATCCCGGACTGCATCCTATACTTGAAGTGAGGAATGCAATAAAGGGCATGGTACAAATAAAATAAAATAGAAAAGGCCTTAAATGTAAGTGAAATAACTTTTTCAGTATTCAATTTCCTGACTGTGATGCCTAAAGTGTGACAAAATATTAAAATTTATGGAATTAGGTAAATGTTATTTGAAAGTTAATTTTAATGAACTTGCAACTTTTCTGTAAGTTATAAATTACACCAAAAAATTAAAAAATAAGGTATATTCACTAAAACAAAACATCAAAGGTAAAGCAGGCATGTTACCATTAATTATAAATTATATTTGTCCCATTTACTATCAAGTCAATATGGTCAAAATGTAATATGCATCTTTGCCTTCTAGAGGCTATGTGTTCCCACCCTCAGAAGTGGCTACTGCTCTCTTCCTTATCTATCAGACTCCCTTTGGGAAATCTATTGAAATAAATGAATACATTAAACTAGATTGGCTTAATTGATGAAATGTTAGCATTGTGAGTCAAATATATGTCTCTAACCTTCAATTCAAGGAACCAAGAATAGTGACAGCATATCAACATATGAAAGTGATGTACTCATTAGATTTTTCTGGATAACAAATTATACAATAATCCTTGTCCTAAAACTTAACTTTCACTCCTTATTTAAATATTTTGTTCTCATCACTGGAGGTTTGATAGATAAGTACTGAGTGATGAAATGCAGATAATGGGTATTATTTTGACTCTCAGATGGTGACAGAATTCTGAGATATAATATAAGGAAAGAGCATTGGAATTGAAGTTTAAGTGGTTGATTTTGAGTCCTAGCTTACATATAGAAGTGGTGTTAATTTAAGATATTTTCTATATTTTCAGTAGTATCTAATATAAACATATTAAATGTGGGTCAAGAAAGAGACTGTTTTTAAAATGTGTCATATTTGAGGAACTCAACTAACATGAACTGCTGCACCAGTACTGCAATATGACTAAGAATGATAATTTGATTATAAAAGTAAAGATAATTTGACTATAAAATAAAAGTAAACTGTATTCATTGAAGATATTTTTCTGGAATTAGTCTGATTTTTTCTCAACCTAATTCTTTTTTCTAAACTCTAGCAAATATTTTTAATGAATTATCTCATTTTTTCTTCACAATGAAGTAAACACTATTTTTATACAAGCAAGGACTACTGCTGATGCACACAGAAGCCCATTCAGTGACATCAGGATTATGAGAGAAGAAAGAGTTTTATTGTAAGGAAATCAGGAGACAGGGTAAAGTCTCATATCTGTCACCCTGAGTCTAAAGAGCTTAGGATTTCTATGGGATTCAAACAGAGGGAGGTGAAATAGTGATTTTGTTTATGTTGGTATATATTAATTGATTATTTTCACTTATAGCTGATAGGGAGTGTTGAAGTACTGGTCTCAGAAGCCCTTGAAAACAGATAAAATTTAGCTGGAACAAGCACAAACTGGTTGTAAATTAGGGGCTGTAAACAAATCACTCAGTAAACATAAGCTCATAACTGCAATAACAAGTAAAAGAATGGAAATTAGCTAAATGATAATTTCTTTATAGCAGGGCTATAAAGAGTCCCGAAAATCTGATTATAGGAATGTTATAGATCGCTTGGTTAATCTAAGGTAACAAGTACAATGACAAGTAAATCTGCTTTAGTCAGGACTTATATTTTAACTCAAATTTTGAGATCTTGTGGATCCTAAATTTTCAGTTTGACTCATATTCATGAAAAATTCATGAACAAGGAATAATAACAGATAATCATAGTAATGCAACTCATATAGATTATCATTAAAAATCTTACTGAATTTTCTGTTCTACAATGTATACCATTAACTCTCCATGGAAGAGTGATTAAGTTTTATTAATTAAAATATTTTCTTGGAACTATGACATTTTACTCCCATATCTACAGTAACCAAAATTATGTTAGAAAAATCTAGCAAGAGGTGTTTATGTAATAATAGATGAAAAAAAAAACACTTCCAAATTCTTACAATTACATCTTTGAAAATCATTTGTTCAATTATTCTACAATGAGGATTTTTACCAGATGACATTGAGATTTATTTTGCTTTTCAAGTTGGATGGCTCCAGCTATATGCATGGTTTCTCAAAGCATGACGTGAATCTGAATCAACTGGACCCACTAAATGAGTCCAAATCATTAAGAATATTTGAAGGGAATCTTCACTTTAGCAAAATGTTCAAGTATATGCTCAATAATTTTTCTATATTAAAGTTTGTTAACCATTAACCTAAAGCATACAAATCTATGATAAGCAAAATTAAGGTAACATTTATGGACTCCAATACTATTGTTGTAGAATTCTGAGTCATGTCCTCCATGGTGGATTCCAGAATGTCTTCTGGAGCCTGAGCACTTCTGCCAAGGGAAACAGCAATTATAATGCTTCTGCCTTAAGAGTTAACTAGCTAATAAGACTACTCAGAAAACTTCTAAGATTTAACTTTAGGGAATATCAAGGGATTAGACAAGTGCCTTAAAAATAATTTGCTGTAGTCATTTTGAACAATAGAATATTCAAATTGACATCAAATTTGAAATAAAAGGAAGGAAAATGGTTGTTTCCACATCATTTTAACATGCACCAGTCAATGAAAAGAAATTGTCACAACTTTGCAGAGACCATTGTGCCCTTTATCAGAAACCTAGAATCCAACTATATGTTGTAATAACAGAATGTTCCAAATAATGCTAGATGTTCTGTTTTATTTTCAGGTCACCACGTGGTAAATAAAACTCTTCCTTCTGGGTGAAAATATTTCACCCTCCAGTGGAAATGTTGGAATTATCTCCTCAAGTCCATCTGGTAAGTAATTATTTCCTTTTAAAAAATGAATAAAAAGAATTCTGCATCAGTAACTAAAAATCTATGGGAAAATATTTTGAATACTGAAAGAATATATTTTATGGCATAAAAGAATGAACTTCAGAAAACATTACAAGATGAAGGAAATGTATTCAGCTAGGATCAGAAAGGTATTTTGTCATGGTGACTTCTCAAGTATCTTTATAAACAAATTCAACTCTTAAAAGTCCCCATGATAATCTAACTCTAATATACACGAGTCCATTAAATGCACAAAGAAATTTGCTAGATGATTCAACTATCCTTCCCATATTAAAATGAGATGTTCAAGATACTTGAACTGCATGACCTCAAGATAATACAAACTTTGATCATAAAATCTTTATTCTCTCTCACCTTTATCCATAAGGCAAGAAAAAGTTACTTACCTATGTTAGATTATTCAATACAAGCTGAGCTCATGATTGTAACAACATATGATAATTGGCATTTTTTTCTGCATTTAGTATTAGGAATACTAACATGCTTTAAAGACAGGGAACTTTGAATAATTTTTCCAAAAGGAAAAGGATTTTTCATGATGCCTATCACAGTAATAGTGTGAGGTACATGCCCCTGTGATTAGAGAAAACTTTTTAAGTTAGTCAAGTTATATCCATCTCATAGCAAATTGAATCTGAGGCTATTTAAGCATCAGGTGAAACTCTTTTAAATGCTATCTGATTTCCTACCCTACTTATGAAATCCTTTTACTTAAAAAAAAATGAACAAAGAATTCTGTAGGTAAATCTGCAGAAATAATTAAATTAAAGATGCAATTTCATGACTCTTTTGCAAGGTGATGTTTCTTTCTCTCAGAATCATTCTGGATAATAGTCTAGATTAATTTTTGTCTTTTGCATATTTCCTTGTCCTACAGAAAGTGAAGAGAGTCTATCAGCATGACCAATGTCACCTTGGTGTCAGGATTCCTCCTGGTAGGGTTTTCTGAGGTCTTGGAGATACAGATTTTACATGGTGTGTTCTTCCTACTGATGTACCTGGCTGCTGTAATGAGTAACATCATCATCATCACTCTCATGACCCTAGACCTGCAACTCCACACACCCATGTACTTTTTCCTGAAGAACTTGTCCTTCTTGAATGTCTTCCTTGTGTCAGTCCCAATCCCAAAATTCATTGTCAGCAGTCTAACCCACAACTATTCCATTTCCATTTTAGGGTGTGCCTTCCAACTACTTTTAATGACTTTTTTCTCAGCCGGTGAAATATTTATCCTCACAGCCATGTCTTATGACCGCTACATAGCCGTCTGCTATCCTTTGCACTACGGGGTCATCATGAATGGCAGCACTTGCGTCCTGATGGCTAGTGCTTCCTGGGCCATTGGAGGACTATTTGGAGCTGTGTTCACAGCTGGTACATTTTCCACACCTTTCTGTGGCTCCATTGTGATCCCACAATTTTTCTGTGATATTCCCTCATTGTTTTCCTGCTCTGAAACATTAGTGGTAGTTTATGCAAGTATCTGGATAGGAATGTGTTTAGGTATGTCTTGCTTCATTTGTGTTGTGATCTCTTATATTTATATTTTCTTAACAGTGCTAAAGATTTCCACCACAACAGGTCAGTCAAAAGCTTTCTCTACATGCCTCCCCCATCTCACTGTTTTTACTGTTTTTGTCATAGCTGCTTATTTTGTTTATCTCAAACCATCTTTAAAAACACCATCAGTTATTGACAAGCTGCTTTCTGTCCTCTACACTGTGATACCTCCAATCCTCAACCCTTTAGTCTACAGCCTTAGGAACAAGGACATGAAACAGGCTTTGATAAGGTTACTGTCAAAAAGACATAATCAAGAGGATCATTACATTTAGTATAACCAAGGGTCTACCAGTGATATAGTGCCTTACAGGTCAATAATGATATTCTAATAAATTACATTATTTTTACCTCTGGAAAGATCTGAGATGAAAAAGCAATGAAATTATTTTTATTGTTGTTTTTGCCATGAAGAAAAGAACACTCATGAAATGATGCGACTGCTTCAAAGTTCAGATGATTGCATTATATGATATGTAATTATTATATAATATATAATTAGCTCTGATATCTCTCTGAAAGAAGTGGTTCTCTTTTCTATGATGTTTCATTTTTGACATTTTAATAACTCATTTTTCCTATTTTATTCATAGATCATGAGTGAATGATTCATTTCATGAATGTAAAATGATTAAGTTGGTTCAATGGGTATAGGACCATGAAAAGGATGTAAGCCACCAAAGTGAAATTCACACATTAATACCCTGAAGGTCTTGGCTGTTCACTGATGAGGTATTGAAAGGCAAAAATAATGCAGCAGTCTATGTGTCACCATACTGGTGTGCCAAGATCCATGAAGAACCAGAAAGAGAGCTAAAGCCCAGCTCAAGTCATGGAGGAATTTTCATCAAAGCAAGTTCTCCATAATAGAAAGTGCTCACCAAGGTAAATAGAATTTCCCTAAACAACCCAGGCAGATGTCTGAAACTATAAGACCTGTATGTATCTATGTGCCTACATGCAGAAGTTCATAAAAGCCTTCATCTCTACTTGTATAAGGTTAATGATATTTTGTTATATTAATATTTAAGTCTGCAAAAAAGCTATGAAATGTATTGACATTATAGCAGAAGATGCACAATTGTAATTGCTTTCTTCTTTTGTTTATTCACTTACACTTAAAATGTGAAAGGTTCTTCTTTATCTTCTGTGTAATTTAACTAGAGAGCCTGTGTCTTATCAAAACTACTTGTTTTGCTTTATATTGATTTTTACAGTCCTCATTATCTTTTCAAAAATATTTCCAAGGTTTTTGTTGTGTTGTTGTTTCTTAATAGTAGACTTTATAATAGTAGACTTTATTTTTTAGATCAATTTTAGGTTTACAGCAAATTTATGCTTAAAGTACAGATTGTTCCCTTTTATCACTTTGCTGCATACACACTTTCTCCTATTATTAATATCTGGCTTTGGTTTGGTGTATTAGTTATAATTTATGAAGCAATATTGATACATTATTATCGTTGGCTGATTCCATAGTTTACACTAGGGTTCACAATTTGTGTTATCCAGTTCCATGGGTTTTCACAAATGTATAATTTTATGAATTGGCCATTAAAGTATCATACAGAATAGTTTCACTGCCCTAAAAATGTCCTTTGTGCCACCAATTCATCCTTCATGCAGTGCCCTTGAACTTTCGGCATCTACTGAACTTTTGACGGTCTTCATAGTTCTGTCTTGTCCAGAGTGTCATATAGTTGTAATCAAACAATATGTGAGATGTTCAGACTGGTTTCTTGCACATAGCAATACACTTTTAAAGTTCCTTCATGTCTTTTTGTAATTTGATAACTCTATTCTTTTTTATTGAATAATATTGCATGGATCTACTAAAATGTATTTTGTATTCACCTATTTGGCAACTATGAATAAAGCTGCTACAAATACTCATGTGCATATTTGCTGTGGACAAAGGCTCTTATCTTATTTGAGTAAATACCTAGAAGTATAATTGCTGGATTGCATGGTCCACATATATTGAACTTTGTACAAAACCGCCACGCTGTCTTCCAAAGTGGCTATACCACCAACAATGAATGAATGTTCCTATCACTCCACAATCTTACCACCATTTTGTGTTTGCACAAAATCCAAATGTGTTTTGGATTTTAGTCATTCTTGTAGGAATATGGTAGTGCTATATTGTTGTTTTAATTTTAACTGAAAATTAAATAGGTTGATATATGATGTTCAACCTATTTTCTGTGCTTATTTTACATTTATATATGTTCTTTCATGAGGTAGCAGTTCAGATATTTGGTCCATTTTGTAATAGGATTGTTTCTTTCCTTATTGTTGAAACTTAAGAGCTCCTTATGTATTTTGGATATAAGAACTTTATCACATATGTGTTTTGCAAATTCCATCTGCAAAGACTGTTTATAATATTTGTTGTATTGATTTCTTTGCTTTTGTTAGTTCCTGACACTCAAAGAAATCTGTCATATCACTAGCCAGATACAGACTTAAGGAACAGACAGCTCAGGGGTTAAATCTCAGAGTTAAGACTTTAATGTATCAAAATATGCAGAGTTCAACAAAAGATTGTAGGACAAAGAAACAGGAAATGATGGTCCATTCAAAGAAAGAAGATAAAAATCCAGAAATCATCAATGCAGAAGATGAAACTTTACATATATGAGACAAATGCCATTAACAATGATCCTTAATATACTTAAGAAGATAAAGAAAAATATAGAGAAATTACTAAAGGATATCAGAAAAACAATCAAGAACAACATGAGATTTTCAGAAAAGACAAACTTTAAAAAGGAATCAGACAGAAATACTAAGTTGAAGACCATGATAGCTAAAATAAACATTTCCTAGAGGAGATAAATAGCACATAGAAAATGCCAGAAGGAAAAATCAGTGATCACAAAGACAAAAGAATTTAAATGATTGAGTCTAAATTCAGGGAAAAAAAAAGAATTTTTAAAAAGAGCAAATAGTGTAAGAGACATGTGAGACACCAATAAGTGTAGCAATACACACATTATGGGAGTTTCAGAGAAAAAGAAAGAGAGAAAGGAACAAAAGGTATATTCAAAGAAATAATGGCAGAAATCTTCCCAGATTGATTGGAAGTCATGAATATGCACATACAAGAAGCCTATAGTGGCTTGAATGTATGTACCCTGAAAAAATATGTTCTTAAAGTTAATCAATTTCCTTGAAAATGAACCTATTACAGATAGGAAATTTTGATAAGGTTAATTCAGATAAGGTATGGCCCAACTGAATTAGGTTGGTTTATGATCAAGATTACTGTAGTACTTAATAAGCAATGTGAAAATCAGACAGAAAAGAAGTCATGAAAGCAGTAAGAACCTGGAATTCAAATGGAACACAGAAGAGAAAGAAAAAGATACCTCTATGTTCATTTCTGTGTAACATAAAAACCAAGAAACAGGGATCACTAGCAACCAGCATCAGAAAGTCACTGTCTCCTGGAAGAAATCAACACCTTGCTGAACCTCAACTTCAGACTCCACCTAGTCTCAAAATTATGATCCCATAAATTCTCATGTTTTAAGCCAGTGCATTGTATGGTACATATTTTAATAATTAAGAAATTAAAACAAGGCCCAATGAACCCAAACAGGATAAAAATCAAAGTCAAAGAGAAACACCCAAATACATAATAGCCAAATTGTAAACTTTAAGATAAAAGCATCACATTACAAAAAAGGAGTCCCAAAAGATTAAGTGTTCACTTCCATCAGAAACCATGGAGGCAAGAAGGCAGTGGACAAATATTTAAAGGGTTGAAAGAAAACAAGCACCTACTATGGTGAGCTATGTACCTTAGGAAAATATGTTCTTAAACTTTACCATTCATATGGGTGTGAACCCATTGTAAAAAGCAACTTTTAATGAGGTTACTTCAGTTAAGATGTGTCCAATTTCAATCAAGATGTCTGTTGATCTTTTTACTTGAGTCCTTCATAATAGGAATGAATTCATACATAGAGGAAGTTATGGGAAGGAAAATCTGGAGGTCACCAGGACTCAGAAGATAAGGGAGAGACCAGGAGAGGCCTCCATGTGCACTGCCATGTGACAGAGGATCTGAGGATCAAGGATCAGCCCCAGAATGTTAGTCTTTAGGAAGAGAGCATTGCCTTGATGATGCCTTGATTTGGACCTGCTTTCCAGCTTCTAAACTGAGAGCTAGTAAATTCACATTGTTTAAGCCACAATGTGCCCAAGGTACTTTCTTGGGCAGCCAAAGAAACTAAATGCCAACCAGGAAATTTGCATCTGTCTAATGTTTCAAACATTAGAGAGAGAGAGTAAAACATTTCTAGATGTACAAAAGCTGAGGGAGTTTGTCACCACTAGATCTTCTCTAAGACAATGTTAATGGTAGTTCTTTAGACTGAAATGAGGGGAACTAGACAATGAATCAAAGCAGTATAAACAAAGAATTCAGGTAAAGTTAAGCATATGGTTATTTATAGATAGCAGTATTATTGCATTGTTTAGAATGGTGCACCACTTATTATTTCCTACACTTTTAAAAATGCAAGAACAAGGCAGCAACAATAGACACAAGGCGGTGACAGTGGCCATAGCTCTGAGTGGAAAATGACAGCATCGAAAGGCCAACGCCACTCCAAGACTCTCATCTGTGTGTTAAAAGCTCAACTTTCTAGCAGATTATAATGCTTCAGTTTTTGCAATGAAAAGGTTTTGAGAGAGTCTCTGAGATAATCCTTTTGTTAAAGATGAAGCACACTTGCCTGTAGCTCATTGCAAATGTTTCGATGAAGTGCCAGAATAAAAATGGCTCCGGGAATTGAATCTGAGTCTCTCGCATTGCAGAAGGGAATTATGCCACTGAGCTACCCTTGCACTGCCCTCAAATTGCCTATTTTTTTAATTTTTGGTGCTTTTAATGTCATATCTAAGAAGTTGTAGTGAAATCCAATGTCATGAAGACTTACCACTATAGATTCTTGCAAGAATGTTATAGCTTTTCAATTACATTTTGCTCTCTAAATAACTTAATTTTATGTCAGTATTGTAAGATAGAAATTACTTCATTTTATGTCATGTTTTGCATATGAATATCCATTTGATGAAGTCATTGTTCTTTCCAGAGTGCAGGATCTCAGTGTCATGCTTGAAGTTAATTGAGCATAGATGCATGAGCTTATTTCTGGACTACCAATTCTATTCCATTGGTCTATATGTTTACCTTTATGCCATATCACAATATATATTTTTTATTTAAAACTTTTTTTGTTAAAGAAGTTGTGGATTTACAGAACAATCATGCAAAAAATACAGGAGTCCCATATACCACCCCATCAGCAACAATTGATTTGGTGTGGAGAACTTGTTACAACTGATAACCCTTTTTTTGTAATTCTACTATTTTGTGACAACATTTGCATTTCTTACAATCGCTGAAAGTGTATTAAAGTAGTACTATTAAACTATTGTTTTCCATAGTTTTCATGGAGGTATTTTCCATATATTCCTGATCTATTGTCATTATTTTTCATGCATGTCATTATTTTATTAGTCATCTACCCATATATTAGATAAAGGGGGTGTCAGTCAAAAGAATTTTATAATTGCATGGTCATACAAAGAAAGCTATATAATTACACAATCATTATCAAGGATCAGGGCTACTGGATTACAGTTTAACAATTTCATTTCTTTCCCTCAGGCTATTCTAATACACTAGAAAATAAAAGAAAAGTCAATATAAAAGATGTAAGAACATTAAAGATAATGGTATATCTATGGTTGTAGACATAGCATGTTAACTGAAAGAGAATAATTATAGTTATACACACAAATTTTATGTCAAAAACTACTAAGGGACAAGAAAGGTCAGTATATACTGATAAAGGGGTCAATTCAGCAGGAAAACCTAACAATCACAAACTAAAATGTACCTAGTGGAAGCACCCAAAAAATGTTAAGAGCTTGCTTTCTTTTGCTGAATTTGCCAGAATGCAATACATTAGAAATGGTTTTGCTTTTTCAATGGAAATTTTACAGATTATAAGTTATAAGGCCATGAAAATATCCAAATTAAGACATCAAGAGGAAGATACATTCTTTGAGTTAAAGCTGCTGGCATCCAGGACTCCTCTGTCACATGGGAAGGTACATGGCAACATCTGCTAGTCCTATGCTTTGGGGTTCTGGTTTCAATGGCTCTCCCCCAGCTCCTGGGGGTCTTTTCTTGTTTCTCCCAGAGAATTTCTAAGTTCTCTGGGCTTTTACTGGCTTTTATAATCTTCACAAAGAACTCCACTGAAGGATTAAAACCCACCTTGAGTTGGTTGGGTCACATCTCAATTGAAATAGCCTAACCAAAACATCCCACCCAAAATAGGTCTGCCCCCACAAAAATGGATTAAAAGAACATGGTCTTTTCTGGGGTACATAACAAATACTAACCAACACAGTGCTTAGTGAAAGCTATGAAGTGTGAAATGGATGATTCTATACTAATAGAATGGAATTAAAATCCACCGCTTTCAGTAATGAACAGAACATCCAGACAGAAGATCTAAAGAAAATAGAAATACATAAAACACTTTGCTGAACAGCAGAAGAGTACATATTCTTCTTTATTGCAAATGGTTCATCCCTAGGAGAAACCATATGTTAGATCACAAAACAAGACTCAATAAATTCAAACATACTGAAATTATACAATGTTTTTTCCCTGATGAAGCTAGAGATAAATAACTAAGGGAGAAATGGAAAATGCACAAATATTGGGAATTCAACAAAACATTTTCAAACAACCAATAAGACCAACAAGAGAAATTGGGAAATAGCAATGAAACTGAAAACACTACGTACTTATGGTATGGGAAATTTATAGCTCTGAATGTTACGTTAAAAAAGAAGATTTCAAATAAGAGATATAATCTCACAAAAAAGAGGATCTATTAAATGGAAAACAAATGAATTCCAGAGTGAATAGAAGGAAAGAAATAACAAGGATTAGAATGGAGAACAATAGAAATTTTTTTAAAGATAAAAATAGATACAATAAACAAATCAAAAGTTGTTTAAAAATCTAGATTGAGAAAGAAAAAGAGAGAAAGGATGCAAATAACTAAAATCATAATTGAGAAGGAAAATTACTGCTGATGGCACAAAAATAAAGAAAATTATAAGAAAGTACCATGAGCTACCAATCAAAAAAGTAGATAACCTAGATGAAATAGACAAACTCTTAGAAATGCCCCACCATTTACTCTGACTCAAGAAGAAATAAAAGATTTCAATAGACTAAAAAGCAAGTGAAGAGACTGAATCAGTATTCAAAAGCTTTCCAACAAGAAAATTCCCAGGAGCAGACAGGTGTCGAAGTTGTTGCTATAAGGTACATTGTAGAAACACAGGCTCAGTCACAACCAAAACTTTCAGCAGAATACTGCTTTATTACTTACATTGCACAAAACATCAAAAATAGCAGGGTAACACATCTTTTCATGTCCCATCCCCCATGGAGGCAAGTTTCTCAGGTTAAAGTGGTGCACAGAACACTTCAGAGATGTGAGAAAAGAGATGCCTGTACTGCCTGAGAGTTGGTATTCATACCACACAATGTGAGGGTTCCTGCCCTGAGAGCTGTGCTATGATAAGCAGCTGGAACTGCTTGTTGCTTGTTTTGGATTTAAGGTATTAGGCTGTTCCTTGGCTTAGAGTCATACTTTCGGGTGGTGGGAGGGGATTGATATAGTCCATTTGCCATGAGAAGATTGGTGTGGCTTTGGGAATAGCCCCTGAATGCCCTTTTTGGGCACTGACTTGTTGACATCGCTCTTGGAAAATGGAAGGTTGAACTTCCTTAATGAGAGAGATACTTCATCTTGTGGGCCCATAATTTCATGATATCATAATTACAATTTCCAGTTTGGTGATGGATCCACCCAGTAGCAGGAACAGCTATGGGAAGTTCAGTTATTTCACAGATGTCACTGAGGGTAAGTTCATTGCCTTCATCCTCTGCAGGGCTCATCTTCTGTCTTTCTACCAGGAGAAACTCTAGCCTTATCGCTGGAGAAAAGCATTTTGGTGTATTCTTCTCCACCTAGTACATTCCAATAAGGTTCACTGTGATACAGGCCCTTCCAATGCATAATAACATGGTATTTCCACTCCACAAATTGTTTCTAAAAGCCCCTATTCCAAATCAAGGAACTTTGCTTCTCCAATCTCGTTTCTTCTGTGAACTTGATCAGAGTGCTAAGCTATTGGTCATGGCCCGAGTTAGTAACCAGGTAAACATGGGAGTGCTTGGGTCTGAGTGTTCCAGGGCTAAGAGGATGGCTTGAATGTCTGCCCATTGGGCACATTTTCTGGTGACAAATGCAAAAGAAATAGTGGCTGCTCCACAATGGATGCCAGATTGCTTTAGATTAGATCAGGAAGAGGGAGATCCTGAAGGCATCTCATTCATTCAATGATGCTCTGTCATAAGGCACTTCTTGAGTGAGTGTTCTGATTACTCAGGACCCAGAACATTATGGGATTTCTTGCCTCAGGAGGACCTGGCAGTTTTCAGAAATCCTTTCCATTTCCATGAAAGCCCAATAGCACACCAGAAATTACCTTTCAAAGGGAAGTAATGCTGGGCTGTATCTGGGGACATCTTGGTCCAAAACCCTAGGGGTCTATGAATTTTTGATGCTCTCTTCTTCTGGCAGAGGGACAAGTCAACATGGGTCCATGTGGCAGATATATATAGCTCAAATTTAGATCCAGTCTCTAAAGGTCCTAGAATAGCTAAAATAGCCACTTTTTTCTCTTTCAGGCTTTCTTTTCTTCCTTTCCCCATGGAACACACCTACTTTATTGTCACCAATAAGAATGCCAGAAGCATAGAGACAAGGCCAATGTGCAAAGAGCCCAATCATTCTTGTTAGTTGGATTGTTAGAAGGTGGTGAGTGTTTTAGTTTGCTAAGCTGCTCAAATCTGATACCATAAAATGTATTGGCTTTGATAATGGGAATTTATCAACTGACAAGCTTACAGTTTTGAGGCTGAGAAAAAATATCCAAATCAAGACATCATCAGGCAATACTTTCTTCTTGAAGACCAGCTGCAGGCGATCTTGGATTCCTCTGTCACTTGGCAAGGCACATGGTGTTATCTGCTGGTCTTCCCTTTCTCTTTCTGATATTGTTTTCATGGATTTCTCTCTCTGTATTCGTCCCATTTATAAAGTGCTCCCAGTAAGAAGATTAAGGCTTACCCTAGGCCATGCCTCAACTGAAATAACCAATGCTAAAGTTCCTACTTACAATAGGTTAAACCCAAAGGGAAGGATTAGCTTTAAGAACTTGAGTTTGTGGAATACAATTTAAAACCACTACAGTGACTTTAGAGAAAGTAATTCATCCCATGCTAAGTCAGAGATCTGGTGCTGGCCTCCAGCTTATATACTACCTAAGAAGGTAACCTGCTCAACTAGACCTTGTATCTTGTCAGGATTGATGGTCCATCTGGTCTGTCAAATCCCAGTTAGCAATGCATGCAATTCCTGGGCTGTTTGCTCCCTGCTCTGCCCTACAAGCATGATGTCATCAGTGTAATGGAACACTTCAGGACCTTAAAGTATAGGTAATTTACTCAAATCCTATCTTTCCCATTTGTGGTAGATAGTGATGAAGTTAAATACCCATGTGGCAATACAGTGAAGGTATAATGTAGGCTGTGCCACTGGAAAGCAAACTGAATTAGGTCCTCCTATAATACTGGGACAGGGGAAAATGCATTCACCAGGTAAACAATGCATACTAAACACTGGTGGAGACCATAATAGCTTCTGCCAGCATCAAAATGTCTGGGATCTTATACACCAAGGTAGGCTCTTCATTCAATGATATATAATTGCCAAAATATGGAAACAGCCCAAATATCCATCAACCAGAGAATGGATAAACAAATTGTGGTATATTCATACAATAGAATATTATTCACACATAAAAGAATGAAGTCCTGATACATGTGAAAACATGAATGAAACTTAAAGGCATCATGTTGAGTGAAATAAGACAGACACAAAGTGACACATATTATATTATGTAACTGATTTGAATCAATTAAAATAAGCAAATTCATAGAGTCAGAAACTAAAATATGGGCTACCTGGGAATGGGGTAGGGATGGGGAATGATGTTTTCTTTGGAATGATAGAAGTGTTTTGGTAATGAATGGTGGTGATGGTAACACAACATTGTGAACACAATTACCATCACTGAAACATATTAATGAATATGATTAAAAGGGGAATACATATTTTATATATGGTAACAGGATAAAAATTTTTAAATAAATCCATGGAATTGCACTACACAATTAGTGAACTGTAAATTAAACAGTGGGCTATAGCTAATAGTACAAGCATAAAAATGTGCTACCATAAATTGTAACAAATGTTCCACAACAATACAAGGTGTTGGTGCTGGGGTGGTATACAGGAATCCTGTATCTTATGCATGATTGGTCTATAAATCCATAACTTTTGTAGCAATAGTGAGGGAAGCATGTGAAGCTCAAGGAAAAATATTATAATCTTTTGGGCTAAATGTGCTTATTTTTTATTTTTCACAATTAATAATGTGTATTTTAAATAATTATGTTTATTTATTTCTTTGAACACCAAAAATCACAAAACAGTATGATTATATTCACAAAAATATTAAAGAATATATAATAAAAATAGAAATCCATAATGCACTACTGCCCCAGTAAGCTTCTTTGACTGTATGCATAACTTCATTTGGAAAAATGCAAAAATGCAGATGTTGAAGCCCACAGAAATGAGGCCAAGATCTAGGCAGTCATCATCAATGGCTACTAAGCTACCAGGGGAAAGCTGAACTTGATAATGAATGGATTAGACTGACAACCTCAGAACCTAATGAAAAATCTCAACATCACTAAAAGTGAGACCTCAGATGTTATTTACCTCTTGGCAGAAGTGTACAATGTCATCAGGGAAATATTCTTGCTCAGAATTCAAACATGAGTCCAATTAAGTGTCTCAGCCTAACTTCCCATGGACAGAGGAGCAGGTTAAAGCCCCCACAGGGATGCAGTCAGCAAAATCCAGACTTGAGATACTCTACTGGACAAATGGCTCCATTCATTAATCAAATATATTGCAAGGAAAAAAACAGATAGGGGAACATAGGGCCAGAGTCAGTGAAAAGCAAAAGTGTGGGCCTTGAACTCTGATTTGAGAATATCAATTTTTAAAAGATTATATTTGGATATACATATTTTATTCACATATATAATAATTATCGATACATGAATGAAAATTGGGGAAATTTTAAAAACTAACTTTGATACAATAGAATTGTTTCATTTTTAATTGTTATAGTGCTAGCACCACTAAAAGGAGGCTTATTTTATAAAATATTGTTCAGATGCAATGATGTGATCTCTAAGATTTGCTTCAAAATAATTCTGGTGAAGGGAGTATTTGAAGGGGTGGGGTGAGGCTTATTTTCTGAAATATTTACATATGTGATGATATGATTCTGAGGATTTGCTTCAAAATAATCCCAGTGAAGGGAGTGTGTGAAGGGGTGTGGGCAGGTTTAAATGTAACAAGATTGACCCACTCCCAGCTCTGGTTTAACAAGGTAGAGCAGTATTTCTAAATTTGATCTCAAGCTTTACTTTAAAAATTGTTAATGGAAACAGGGACTCAGATAGATGGTTTTATGCCAATGTTCATAGCAGAATCATTCAAAATAGCCAAAAAGTGGAAACAATCCAAATGCTGATCAAAATATGGATAGATAAACAAAATGTAATACATATACACCCAGTGGAAAATTATTCAGCCACAAAGAGGAATGAAGTTCTGGTACATACTCCGACATAAGTGAATCTTGAAAAGAGAACATAGCTTAAGGCATAAAGCATAGCAGTTTAAGTAAAATAAGCTAGACACAAAAGGACAAACATTGCATGATTCTTCTTTGTTTTAGTTGCCTAGGTTGCTCCAGCCAATACCATTAAATGGATCGGGTTAAACAATGGGAATTCATTTGCTTACCATTTTGATGTAAAAGAAAGTCCAAATCAAGGCATTACCAAGGTAAGGATTTCTCTACCAAGACTGTGGGATTCTGTTTAGTGGTTCTTGATACATGGTGGCCTCTCCTGCTCCTCTTCACTCTCTTTCAGATTCCATTAATTTCAGCTTCTTAATTCCTGAGGCTTTCTCTCTCCCTGTCTAGACTTCACTCTGCTTATAAAGGATTATAGTAATAGGACTAAGTCACATCCTGATTTGGCTGGGCTACCTTAACTGAAGAAATCTCAGCAAAAGTTCTGATCTGCAATGGGTTCACACCACAGGAATGCATTATATTTAAGAACATGTTTCTTGGGTTACATACAACTTCAACCAAACACACCTGTAGGAAATATGTAGAATTGACAAATCCATAAAGACAGAAGGAAGATTAGATATTATTAAAGGCTGGAGAAAAGAGAAAATGGTGTTATTGCTTGATGGATAAGAGTTTCTGTATTAGTTAGTGTTCTCTAGAGAAACAGAATCAATAGGGAACACTCACAAATATAAAATTTATAAAAGTGTCTCACATGATCATGGGAATGCAGAGTCCAAAGTCCGCAGGACAGGTGTGCTGGTCTGAATCTGTGGTGGACCCCAGAAAAGCCATGCCCTTTGATCCTCATTCAATATTGCTAGGTGGGAGCATTTTGATTGTTTCCATGAAGATGTGACCCACCCAATTGTGGGTGGTAACTTTTGATTAGATGATTTCCATGGAGGTGTGTCTCCACCCACTGAAGGTGGAGTTGCTTACTGGAATCCTTTAAAAGAGGAGACATTTTGGAGAGAGTCCCTTTTCGTAGAGCCACATGAAAGCCCGTAGATGCTGCCATGTTTGCCATGTGTCCTTCCAGTTGAGAGATAAACATTGAATGTCGTTGGCCTTCTTGAACCAAGGTATCTTTCCCCAGATGCCTTAAATTGGACATGTCTATAGACTTGTTTTAATCGGGACATTTTATTGGCCTTAGATCTATAAACTAGCAACTCATTAAATTCCCCCTTGTTAAAAGCTGTTCCATTTCTGGTATATTGCATTCTGGCAGCTAGCAAACTAGAACAGCAGGCTATGAAGCTGACGATTCCGATGGAGGGTCTGGACGAACTCCACAGGAGAGACTCACCAGTCGAAGCAGGAAGAGAACCTGTCTCTTCTGAATCCTCCTTAAAAGGTTTCCACTGATTAGATTAAGCATCACTCATTGCAGCTGTGGATGCAGCTGATGCAATCATAATTTAATTCTATGAAATGTCCTCATTGCAACAGTCAGACTGCACTTGCCCAACCAGGCAAGCAGGTACCACCACTTGACCAAGTTGACACATGAACCTGACCATGACAGTTTCTGTTTGGGGAGTGAAAAATTCTGGAAATGGGTTATGGTTATGATTGTACAGCATTGTGAGTGCAATTAGTGCTGCTGAATCTTATACTTCAGAAATGTATAAATGGCAAATATTATGTTACATATATTTTACCATAATAGAAGTAAAAGATTGAACATTTTTAATTGTGAAATTTTAGAACAAAAATTTTAAGTACTATTAATGGAAAATGGAGCTACCAAGGAGGGAATGTTTGTTAAAATGTAATCAGCTGGGTGCACAGGTGGTTCAGTGGTAGAATTCTCGCCTTCCATGCGGCAGACCTGGGTTCGATTCCCAGACCATGCACCCTAAAAAAAAAAAAAATGTAATCAGCCATAGATGAATTTCACATGCTAGTGATTTAAGTCCACAGCATCAGAATAATGAAGCATTATCATCTACCCAAGTTTGCACCTGAGCTTAACTATCACATATCCACCCCTTATCAACTTGGTAACTATACAATCACCTGAAGCCATATTTAATCTCTAAATAGAAAACAACACCAGACATATTTTTCACCTAACAATGATCATCTGTCCTGCATATTTACTAATAAATATAAACAGAAATAAGTCTCTCATCCTAATTTATAAATATGTGATGATTAAAAGCATAATACCATTTTTAAAAAGTTTTATTGTGAGATATAACATATATACAGAAAATGATAAATTTCCAAATACGGATTTACAAGTATTAAAGGGAAAATTTCAAAGTGGAGTATGTGTTACAGAACAACAATTTCAAGTATCTCCTTCTGGATGTTCTACTACATTAGGAACTAAAAAGAAATATATAAATAATAATTCAATCATAATAATAATTTTTAAAACCCTGACTGATCTGTTACAACTCCTTCCTCTCATTTGAACATTATCTCAATCTTCATGGATATTTGGGCAATGACTATTCTAACTTACCTGTCATTGGAGCTTGTATTCAGCAGTACAAATTACCTCTAGGTTTTAGGGCTTATTTGGCACAGGAAAAATCTGGAGGTTTTAAGTTTCTGAAAAGTTAACATAATAAGGAAACATTTTATGGAGTCTTAGATAGAGCCCTAGGTATTCTTCAGAGTTATCAGGAATACTGTTGGTTAGGGCTTGGCATACCTTGGCAATTTGCAATATCCTTGCCTAAGAGTAACTTCCAGAATGACCCCTTGACTCTATTTGAAATCTGTTAACCACTAAAACCTTATTTGGTATATATCTTTTCCACTTTGGGTCAAGAAAGGATTGTCACTATAGAGGATCTAGTAAAAAAACAGGAAATATCTAGAACAACTGTTTGGGGAACATCCATGTCTGGACATCATATACCAGTCTGGAAAAGGTAGAAGGACAGAGATTGTGGCACAGAACTGTAAGTAAACCCCCAAACTCAGGAGGCTGGTGACTCTGCCCCACTAACATAGCAGGCTTAGTTGGAGACACTTTCCCATGGGAATAAAAACTAATTTCTTCTGGGAGTAAGGGAGGGCAGTTCGGACAAGACTCAACTGCAGTTTTAGTTGACAAATTTGTACTGCTGAATACAAGCGCCAATGACAGATAAACTTAAAGCAAGCAGAAAAGGAAACTTGAGTTCTCTCTTGGCAGAGGGAGAGATGAGGCTGATGAAATGAAAGAAGGCTTTGGAGTAGGCCAAGCTCCAGATAGGAAAATGGCTGTGCCATAAGAAAAGGGCGTATAGAGCTGCATACCAACTCTGGCTCTCGACAGGTAAAACTTGGGGGCTAGGGAATGGCTCTGAAAAGAGATTTTTTTCCTTCATAATTGTTTTTATTTTTAATTATTCAAGATAGCCCATTAGAGAAAGCCTCAGGCATATTCAAGCGTCACTACTGACCCAGGCAGGGGTGGAGTGAAGATAGTTCTCTGAGAAAAAGTGTTTTAGTTTGCTAGAGCTGCCAAAATGCAATACACCAGAGATGGATCAGCTTTTAATATGGGTATTTATTTGTGTGGAGCTTGTATTCAGCAGTACAAATCTGTCAACTAAAACTGCAGTTGTGTCTTGTCCAAGCTGCCCTCTCTTGCTCCCAGCAGAAATTACTTTTTATTTCCATGGGGAAGTGTCTCCAACTAAGCCTGCTATGTTAGTGGGGCAGAGTCACCAGCCTCCTGAGTTTAGGGGTTTACTTACCATTCCATGCCACAATCTCTGTCCTTCCACCTTTTCCAGACTGGTTTATTTAGTTACAAATTTATAGTTCTTCAGATGAAAGTATATAATAGTTCTTCAACTGAGTTTCTCTATCAATGGGAAGCACATGGCAACCTCTTAGGGTCTTCTCTCCTGGCTTCTAGGTCCCAATGCCTTCCCCCATGTGATTTCTTTCAGCATCTCCAAATGTCTGGACTGATCTGTGAGAATGGAGATGAGGTACTTGAACTGTACTGTGTTGGGCTCCCTTCTGACCTCTTTCTTTCAAGCCTCCAGGTAATTAAATTAAAAATCATTCATTGCAGAAGACACTCCCTTTAGCTGACAACAAATGTAATCAACCATAAATGAACTTTACATGCTGGTGATTTAAGTCCACAGCAAAAGAACAATGGGATATCATCACCTGGCCAAGTTGATACCTGAACTTAAGTATCACACAAAATAAGCAGTCAAGTGAAGGAAATAATTTCCTAAAGGATATATCTTTCCCAAGAAAAGGAGTGCAGATTCCACTTTATGTGATGGCCATGAATCAGAGAGTTCATATCCCAGGGGTTGGAAAACAGGAATAGCATAAGCCCGGCTACCATCCCAACCTTTGTCTCAACCACATCCCTGGCTACTACAGGGTCTGCTTAGAATTAAAGGCACTGCACAATTTTTGCCAGTGGGTAGCTGCAGGCTGACAAGCACCTCCTGCTGTGAAGAACAGGAATAGCATCAAGTCTAAAGGCTTCAAAGGAAACCCTGACAAGATGCTGGGTCTCATCCTCTGGGTAACTTTATGCTGATTGCACACTCCTCCTGAGTCCTGGTCCTGTCTTGTATAAGAAAATATGATTGGGGTTAATCATAGCTGGGGTAACCTCTGGGTTGGTTTAAAATTATTATGCAACCCAGTTTCAGAATTAATTAACAAATTCAGACTGCTAAATACGAGGGCCAAGCACAGACAAACCTGCAGCAAGTGCAAAAGTAATCCAGATGTTACACCTTGGCAGAGAAAGGGTAGGGCTGACAGGAAGAAAAAAAAAAGATTCTTTAGTTGGTTGAGCACAAAGTACTGGGAAAGGGAAACAAAATTCTCAGTACCAACTCCAGTACTTGATTGGCAAGCATGAGGGGCTAAAGCCTGGCTCTGAAAAGGATTTTTTTCCCTCTCCATTTATTTTTATTTCCAGAAAAACATTAGATAGCATTGTGAGCCTTCTCAGGATTCAGCACTACCCCAGCAAGGTGGAATTAACATATATATGAGAGACAAAGCAGCTAGTCAGGTGAAGGCAATAATTCCCTAAAGGGACTATCTTTAATTATTCTGTATGGGGAACAGGGGAGGCAAGCTCAACCAAGCTCCAAATGTGGTTTTAATATAGCATAGAGGATGCAGGGCTGACAGACAAAAAGTAATATGAAATAAAAAACAATACAGGCAGAGGATTTTGGAGAGGGCTGAGTTCAGAGTACTGAAAATGGGGGCACATAGAGCCAGGCACAAACTCCAGCTCTTTACTGTTGGTATGTGGGGACTGGGGACTGGCACTGAGAAAGAATTTCTATCTTTTCTTTTCTTAAACTATTATAAATATCTCATTAGAAACAGTCTCTGGCATTTTCAATTGTCAGAAAGACCTGAGAAAGGCTGAGTTATGATAGGCCTGAAAGACAAAGTAATGAGTAAAGCTAGGGAGACAATTTCCTAAAGGGTGTATCCTCAGCAAAATAAAAATGGGGGACAAGGTCCAGCTCAAATGGCAGCCCTCCATCAGGGAATTCAGACCACAGGGGCTGGATAACAGAAGTAACATAAGTCAGTCTTCTACCTCAGCATCTGTCTCAACTATGCCCCTGGTGGTAAGGGGAAACTGAGAATTAAAGATATGACATCAATATTACACCATTGGGAGTGGTGGGCTGACAAGTGCCATCTATTGGGGAAGACAGGAAAAGCACAGAATCAACAGGCTTCACAGAAATGCCTGACACATTAAAATTTATGATATGTAGCAAAGGTAGTGCTGAGAGGGAAATTTATTGCCCTAAATCAATATATTAAAAAGAAGAAAGAGCAAAAATCAATGAAGTAACTGTTCACCTGGAGGAACTAAAGAAAGAACAGCAAACTTAATCCAACGCAAACAGAAGAAAAGAAATAACAAAGATTAGAGAAAAAATCAATCAAGTTGAGAACATGAAGACAACAGAGAGGATTAACAAAACCAGAAGTTTTTTCTTTGAGACCATAAAAAAATTGATGTGCCCTTATGTAGGCTGACAGAAATAACAGCAGAGACACAAATAAAATCAGAAATAATGACCATGCAGAAATAAAGGAGATAATGAGAGGATATATCCTTTAGTTTAGTTTATTAGTGTACTAATAAACTAGACAGTGTAGATGAAATGGATACTTCCTAGAAATGCATGAACAAACAACATAGACTTTAGAAGAAATAGATGACCTCAGCAGCTTAATCACAAGTAAAGAGATTGAATTAGTCATCAAAAAGATCCCAAAAAAGAAAACTTCAGAAACATATGACTTCACGTTTGAATTCTACCAAGCAGTCAAGAAAGAATTAGTGCCAATCTTGCTCAAATTCTTCAAAACAAAATTAAAAAAAAAAATTGAAGAATTTTGAAATTCTTCAAAACAAGATAAAAAAAATGGACAAGGGTCATGGCCAAATACTTTTCCAAATGGGAAAGACAAATGGCTTACAAACACATGAAAAGATGCTCAACCCCACTGGCTAATAAAGAAAAGTACAAATCAAAGCCAGGATGAAATTGTCACCTCACACCTACTAGTATAACCATTGTAAATAAAAAAGAAAACTACAAATGCTAGAGAGGATGTGGAGAAAGGGGTACACTTATTAACTGTTGGTTAGAATGTAGAATGGTGCAACCACCCTGGAAGGTAGTCTGGCAGTTCATCCAGAAGCTAAGTATAGAATTGCCATATGATCCAGAATTCCCATTATTAGGTATATATTTGAAGGAACTGAAGTTAAGAACGAATGGACAATTGAACACTGATGTTTATAGTGGCATTATTTATGGTTGGAAAGAGAGATGGAAACAGCCCAAATGCCCATCAATGGATGAATGGCTAAACAAACTGTGTCATATACATATTATGGAATATTATGCAGCTGTAAAACAGAATAAAGTAATGATGTTATGCAACAATGTCAATGAATCTTGAGGACATTATGCTCAGTGAAAGTAGACAGAAACTAAATGACAAATAACTGTATGGTCTCACTAATGTGAATTACCATTAATGAACAGATTTTGAGAGTTAAAGTTGACAACATAGGATATCAGGAGATATAAAGAAGATAGAGATTTGGTATGGATGTTGATTTCTGGATCATAAAGATCCAGAAATGGACAGCACAATACTACTTCATGGTAGCACAATCTTATAAATACACTGAATGAAGCTGAGTGTCAGTGTGGTTGTGGTACCGGGGGCATGTATGACAGCAAAAGGAAAGATGGAGAATAAAGACAGGGATGCTATAACTTAGTGAAGCCTAGAGTAGGCAATGATGGTGATTAAATGTACAAATATAAGGATGTCTTTGCATGAGGGAAGAAATGAATGTCAACATTCCAAGGTGTTAAAAATAGGATGGTACACAGGAAGAAATACAATCAATGCAAACTAGGGTCTATAATTAAAAGTAACATTGTAGTATGGTTCTCTTGGATGTAAAAAAAAAAAGGCAATGTGTCAAAGATAAATGTCAATAAGCTGAGGATATGGGAGAAGGGTATGGAATTATTTGCCTAAGAATGGAAATGACCCCATGTAAATTGTGGTGGTAAAGGCATAGCCATGGGATTATACCAGGAACCATTGGTTTTTTCACTTAGTTTGGATTGTATGATGTGTGAATAAAACTGTTTAAAGATGAAAAGAGAAATACAGGTGCTGGAGAAAATATGGACAGAGATGTATGTATTTTCTGTTGGTATGGGCATAGAGTGGTAAGCCCCACTGGAGGGCACGTGGTGGATCCACAGGAAGCTAGATGTAGGGTTGCTGTGTGGCCCTGCAACATCATTGTTAGGTGTGTACCTGGAGGAACTGAGAGCAGACACAAATGGACATTTGCACACTGGTTTTTATGATGGTGTTTGTGATATCCAATTGATGCAGGTGGCCTAAGGGTACGTCAACTGAGGAATGGAAATAGGAACAATTGTGTATACTTACAATGGAATGTTGAGTGACTGCAAGAAGGAATGAAATTTTGAGGCATATGCAAATGAAACTTGAAGACAGTATGTTGAATGATGGGAACAAAAATATGAATATTATAATACCTCACTAATATGAAATACCTATAATAAGCAAACTCTGAAAATTGATTTTGAGAGCAAAGGTTGTTAGGGCAAGCCCTATCATAAAGGTTCCTAGATTTTAAGCTCTTACAGCAGTCACATCTATTGCAGAGTTGTAACTACTATTTTTAAATTCTGAGATGCTGAGCACTTTGTGTGTAACCTGGTCATTCCCTGCATCTTTAGGTATTGATATGACACCTGACACTCAGAGCTAGAGTTCTGCAGCTAAGAAAGTCAGCATTACCCCATACAGCAGCTGTTAAAGATACTGAAAGAATACTCAGACTTCAATTAGTGATAAGAATGAAGCTGATCTGCGTTGGACTAAGGTAAACCAGACTAAAGGGTAGAGTATGATATTGACTATTATTTTAAAACCAAATTTTTTGTGAGACCCAAAGAAAAGTATGCTTATTTAGTGCAAAATTTTTGCTTTCTCTAGCACATTATCTAACTTAACTAGTATGGTCATCTTATTCAAACACCATAATCACATGGAACCTTGAATAGGGAGGGAGAGCATGTTGGTTAGTACAGGTTGGTGGTTTGCCTCAATATATCCCAGGATAATCTTCACAGGAGATTAAACTTACTCTGAAATTCCCCTTGAGAGACTGGGGGAAAGGGTGGAAATATCAAACTTCCCCACTTGGGTAAGACCTGATATTCTCAAATCATTAGAGATTGACAATTTGATAGGCCAGTCCCTTGACCTTAGGGCTTGCACTTATGAAACTGATTCCTGCAAATGAAAAGCTAAGCCTACTTATGATTATGCCTGAGTCACCCCCAGAGAACCTCTATTGTTGCTCAGATTTGTCCAACTCTCTATGCCAGCTCTGCAGGTAAGTTTATCACCCTCCCCCTTATGTGGAACATGAATCTGATGGGTGTAAATCCCCCGGCAATGTGGAACATGAATCCAGTCATAAGTCTGGCCCAGGCACCACTGGAGTGAGACAGCCTTCTTGACCAAAAGGGGGAGGACTAGTAAAATAAAGTTTCAATGGCTGGGAGTTTTCAAATAGAGGTTATTCTTATGCATTATACAGGTATCCCTTTTCTTTTGGAGTATTGGATTAGCTAAAGAGAAATACCTGAAACTGTTGAACTGTAATCCAATAGCCTTAATATGTGAAGATGATTGAATAGGCATAGAGTTTTTCAGGTGTGACTGTGTGAATATGAAATCCTTGTGACCAACAATCCCTTTATCTACTGTATGGGCAGATGTGTAAGAAAATAAAGGCAAAGAATAAATAAATAAAGGGGAAGTGAGATATGGATGCTTTGGTGGTTTTTTTAACTTTTATTTTTACTTTTATGGTTATTTTTATGGAGTAATGAAAATGTTCAAAAATTGACAGTGATGATGGAGGCACATCTATATGGTGATACTATGAGTCATTGATTGTACACTTTGGAAGATTATATGGTATGTGAATATATATTATATCTCAGTAAAATCACATTAAAAAGAAGGCATTGCCAATCCCATGATGCCAGGGCCAGGCTCAACACTTGGAGTAACGTTTCATGTTATCAGTGAGACTTACACCACTGAAAATCATGCCCCACATAGGGCAGAGGGTAATGAGTTTATTTACAAGATATGACTAAGAGAGAGACAGAGACCACATCTGAGCAACAAAAGAGGATCTCTGGGGATGACTTTTTAGGCATAATTATAAGTAAGCTTAGCTTCACCATTACCAAAATAAATTTCATAAAGGCAAGCCATGCAATTGAGGCCATGGCTCTTAAATTGGGAGTTCCTAATACTTGAGAGAATATCAGGAATTTTCCAGGTGGGGAATTTTAATAGTTTCATATTTTTTCTCCAGTCCTCAAGAGAGTTTGCCAGTGTTTTTTTATTGTCTGCTAAAATTATTCTGGAATGTGTCAGGGTAAATTAGCTATACAGAATAACAAGATCTCATCCCCTATTCTAGGCTCCATGCATTGATGTTGTCTTAATAAACTGGCCAGAGAGCTTTGGTTAAATAGTGTGCTACAGAAAATTTAAATATGGACAAAATAAATATCTCTTTCTTTTGTCTCATACAGGTGATCAAGTTCTAAAATGTAAACAATATCATCCTTTATCTTGTATTCTGATTTATGTTAGTCTCTTCCAGCTCAGCTTCATTCGTATCTCTAATTGAAGTCTGTTTTTTTCTTTTTCACCTTCTTCAACAATTGCTGTATGGTGTTATGCTGGTTTTCAAAGCTGCAGAATTCTAACTCTGAGTGTTACGTGTCACAAAGGTACCCACATAGCCAGATAACAAAGTTATGCACAAATAGCACAGCATCTCAAAATTTAAAAATAACAGTTAAAATGCAGGATAAATGTGACTGCTGTAAAAGCTTACAATCTAGGCTGTAATTTCTTAATAAGTATTTCCTAATGAGACCATAGAAAATTTGTCCCTTTCTTTCTGGCCTACTCTGCACAATATAATGTCCTGAAGGTTCAGTCACTTCTCTGCATATCTCTCGATTACATTTGCTTCCATAGCCATGCAATACTCCATCATATGCACATACCAAAGTTAACCGTTCAGCTCATAAATCAATCATCTCTCCAGCCAACTCCAGCCATTTTCCACTGTGAACAATGCCACTACAAACATTAATGTTCAAATGTCTATTCATGTCCATACTTTCAGTTCTTCCAAGTATATTCCTAATAGTAGGATTGCCAAATCATATGGTGCTCCTATATTTAGTTTCCTGCAGTTCTGCTACTTTGCCGTGTGGAATGGCTGCACCATTATACTTCTCTACTGAATAGGTATATCCATCTCTCCACATCTTCTCCAACACTTGGATCTTTCTCTTTGTTTATTTATTCATTTGTTCATTTATTTATTTATAACCTGCAGATTTTTGTTGAGATATATTCACATACCATGTATCCTATCCAAAGTATACAATATCTCACAGTAAACTCACTTAGTTGTTCCATAATCATCACTCAATTTTGAAAATTTTCATTGCTCCAAAGAGAAAAATAACAGACAGGCATATCTACTCACAAAAAAGAAAACCACATATACCCCTTTTCCCTTATTCTCATTCCACCCCAATTATTTACCACTAGTGTTGTTGTGGTACTAGAAGCTATTACTATTAAATATAGTCCAAAGCATGCAATAGGTAATTTTCCCCATACACCACACAATTATTAACTTTTTGTACATGTCATACATTTGAAGTAGTCCATGCAAGAATTCTCATCAGTGAGAATCATGGCTTTAAACAACTCCTTTCAACCACCTTCAATAGGCACTATTGCTTATAATCCAAATAATGAGCTTATCCATTTCCAAATCATCTCTACATATTAAATAATAACTCCCACTTACCTTGCTTCTGTCTATATCCAGGTCCCCTATTTTCTACATTTTAGGACTATGAATTTATATTTTCTAAGATGGTTCAAACTAGCAAAATTATACAATATCTATCCTTTTGTGTCTGGCTTATTTCTCTCAGTATTATGTCTTCTAGTTCATCCATGTTGTCACATGCTTCAGGACCTCATTCTTTCTTACCACTGCATAATATTACATCATATGTATATACCACATTTTGTTTATCAACTCATGTTGATGGACACTTGAATTGTTTCCATCTGTTGACAACTGTGAATACTGCATCTATGAATATCAAGTAGAAGTATAGCTGGTCAAATCAATATTTTTCTGAGGAACTTTCAGACGCCACAGTGAATATGCTATTTTACATTCCTTCAGCAGTAAGTTCTCCATTTTCTCCACATCCTCTCCAATATTTGTAGTTTCATGATTGTTTAATAGCAGCCATTCTTATGGGTGTGAGGTGATATCTCATTGGGGTTTTGATATGAATTTCCCAAATAATTAATGAAGATGGCCATTTTTCATGCACTTGTTAGCCATTTGTATTTACCCTTTTGAAAAAAATGTCTTTTCATACATTTTTCACATTTTATAATTGTGTTGTTTGTCTTTTTGTTGTTGACTTGTAGGATTTCTTTGTATATACTGGATATAATACTCATCAGATATATGGTGTTTTGGTTTGCTAAATATACCAAAAATGGCTTTTAAAAAGGGAATTTATTAAGTTACAAATTTGTATGTCCAAGTCCTTAAAAATATCCAAACTAAGGCATCCATCCAGAGAAAAAAATCTTGACTCAAAAAAGGACTGATAATGTTCTGAATTTTTCTTTCAGCCAAAAAGGCACATCACAATGTCTGCTAGCTTCCTCTCCTGGCTTCTTTCAAACAGCCTCCTTGGGGCATTTTCTTTCTGCATCTCCAAAGCTCTCTGTCTGTGTGGGCGCTGATGCTTTTTCAAAAATCTTTCCCTCTTAAAAGACTCCAGCAAGTGACCCCACCTTGAATGGGTGGAGGACACATCTCCATGAAAACCACCTAATCAAGAGTTCCCTCCTACAATTGGGTGGGTCACATATACATAGAAACAACCTAATCAAAAAGACCCCACCCAGCAATACTGAAACGTGATTAAAGAACATGGCTATTCGGAGGTACACAGCAGTTTCAAATCAACACCTATGCTTTCCACATATTTTCTCCAATTGAGTTTGCTGCTCATTCACCTTTTTGACAAAATCCATTGAAGCACAAAAGTGTTCAATTTGAAGAATTTTCAATTAACTGTTTTTAATCTTCCATTGATTGTGCTTTGGGTGTCAAGTCTAAGAAGCTACCTCCCATAACTGGGTCTTGAAGATATTTCCCTATATTTTGTTTCAGGAGTTTTATGTAAATGGCTCTTATATTTAGGTCTTTGATCCACTTTGAGTTAATTTTTGTATGGCATATGAGACAGGGATCTATTTTCATTCCTTTAGATATAGATATCAAGTTCTCCCATTCCCAATTATTGAAGAGAGTATTCTGTCACAATCCATTGGATTTGGGGTCCTTGTAAAAAATCAATTGACCATCAGTTTAGGAATCTATATCTGATCTCTTAATTTGATTCCATTAACCAATATGTCTAACTTTATGCCAGTACCATGCTGTTTTGACCACTGTGGCTTCTTGATAAGCTTTAGAGTCAGAAAGTGTAAGTACTTCCACTGTGCTATTTATAGGATGTCTTTGGCTATTTGATGCCCCTTTCCCTTCCAAATAAATTTGATACCTAGCTTTTCCTAGTCTGAAAATTAGATAATTTGTATTTTATTGGTATTACATTAAATTTGTAGAGCCATTTGGGTAGAATTTTCAAATTAATGACATTTAGTCTTCGTATCCTTGAACATGGAATATCCTTTGACCCATTTAGGTCTCTGATGTCTTTTAGCAAAGATCTGTAGTTTTCTTTGTACAGGTCCTTTATATCCTTTTTAAATTTTTCTTAGATACTTGATTATTTTAGGTGCTCTTGTAAATGGAATTTTTTTTCTTAATTTCCTCCTTGGTTAGGTCATCACTACAGTATAGAAATATTACTCATATTTTGATGTTAATATTGTATCCCAAACTTTGTTGAATTTTTCATGAACTCAAATGGCTTTGTCATAGATTTCTCTGGATTTTCCAAATATAGGACCATGTCATCTGCAAACAATGACCATTTTACTTCTTCTTTTCTGATTTGGATGCCTTTGATTTCTGTTTCTTGCTTAACTACTCTACCTAGAACTCCTAGCTAGTATTGAATAATAGTTGTGACAATTGTCATCCTTGTCTCATTCCCAATCTCAGAAGGAAAACTTTCAGTCTCTCACCATTGAGTATGATATTGGATGTGGCTTTTTCATATATGACCTTTATCACATTGAAGAAGTTTTCTTCTATTCATACATACTGAGATATTTCTCTAGAAAAGGATGCTGAATTTTGTTTGAATGAATCAGTATTTATCAAGATGTTCATGTGATTTTCCTTTTAGATTTGTTAATATGTCTTGTGCTAGTTTGAAACTGTATGTGTACCATAAAAGCCATGTTCTTTTAATGCTAATCCAGTATTGTGGGTGGAACTATTGTGTGTGGTGACTTTTGATTAGATTATTTGCACTGACCTGTGATCCCACTCATTGAATGTAGGTCTTAATTAGTTGACAGGAGTTCTTAAAAAGAACTAACACAGAGAGTAGAAAATTGAAATCAAATGACAGATGTTTCAAAATCCACTTTGTAAAAGCCAATCCATTTCTGGTATATTGCATTCCAGTAGCTTTGACAGACCAAAACAGATTTTGGTAAAGAGAAGAGAGGTACTGTGGTTTGCAAATATCAAACATGTTGGAAAGGCTTTTTACATGGATAAGGGGAAAGTTCAGGAAGAATTTTAAGCAACTGCATTGGCAAACCTGTACTGTTTGAAGAGATTGTTGGTAGAAATATGGCTGCTAAAGGTTCTTTCAATAAGTCCTTGGACAGAAATGATAAATTTATCATTACAAACTGGAAGAAAGTCAGTCCTTGTTCTAAAGTGGTGGAAAACTTGGCAAAATTCAGACCTGGTGTTGGATGGAAGGTACAATTTGAAGACGATGAGCTCAGATATCAATCTGAGGAAATTTCCAAACCAAATGTGGAAAATGTAACCTGTTTTCTTCTTACATCTTCTAGTAAAATGTGACAGGAAAGAGATAATCTTGAGGACTGAACTCTTGGGTAAAAAGAAACCAGAAATTGATAGTATGAAAAATTCTGTCTTCTAGAAAGTGAGATCCCAGAAACTACATGAAGATTTAACCAAACATGAAACCAGTCAACCATGTCAGGACAAGCCAGGATGGAGACGTAATTATCCAGAAAGGATTTATTGAGGGCTATTTTGTATGGTGATTGCAATCCCTGTGTGCTGCATGGAAAAATAAAAAGTTTTTTGTGACATCTCTATGAATGGAACCACTGCCAGACAGGACAACAAGGGACACAAAATGGACAGATGGAGGGGGAAATGACTTCAAAAGCAGAACCATGGAATCTAAGGTCTAGAGCCAGGAAATATCAGGCCAAGTGAGTGGATCCACTGATTCATGGGAGAGGGTGAATTTACCCCAGAAGCAGAAGGTAGGTCCTCCACTCCATTTCTTTGGAACAGTGTACACCCCTCAGTGCTCAGAGGGTAGAAAACATTCTCCAGGGATTAAAGAGTGTCTGGCCACCACCCCATTCTTCTGAAGGAATTGAACATGTGCCCTGGAGATGGCAGAGAGTCTGAGTGCTATCTGAATGCTTGAAGAGTTTGGTTCCAAGAACAAGGTTTTCTCCCCAGTGCTTGGGTATGTTCGAACATTCTCCCCCTGTGTTTGCAGCAAGCAGGGGTGCTGTACAAGCACATGGAAAGGGTCTGACTGTCACTTTCTCAGACTCTGAGGGTAAATGATTCCCAGGCCTTAAAATCTAATGAATATTGCCTTGTTCATATTAGGAACTGTTTGGGAGCTTCAACCCGTTTTCCTTCCAATATCTTCCTATGGAAATGAAAATGTTTATTTATGACCGTCATCTCCTTTGTATATTTTTAGGAAAAAAACTTGTTCTGGGATTCACAGGTGCACAGCCAGAGAATTTTGCCTTAGAACCTACCGTGACTGTAACTGGTTTTGATGAGATTTTGTACTATTTTTGAGTTGGTATTGCATTTTTAGTGTTACTCAAATCATTTAAGACTTTTGTGAAATTATGATGTAGTTAATGTATTTTTGTATATGGAAAGAACATCTTTAGGAATGCACTGATTTTAAACTATTATGTACCCCATAAAAGCCATGTGCTTTTGATCCTAACCCGATCTTTGGGGGTGCAGACTCATTCTGGATGAGGTTTTTTTTTTTTTTATCAATTTATTCCCATGGAGAGTCTTTTTCTGGATAATTGTCAGGTTGGCTCTGATCTGTGTCAACCTGTTCTCCAGAAGGTAGTACCTCAGTTTCCCCCAAAACCAGGCATCAGCAGTAGCCTGTATGAGGACTGAGGTGTAGGTGCTGGGCACCATAGAAAGTTCTCTCTGTGTGTATAAATCAAGTCTGCTGGCTCCTGGTTTCTCAAGTGAGAGCTCCTGGTTGCAGAGCAGAGAGAAAGATCTCCCCAACTGGCTGCAGATGTGTCAGTGTGGGAGAGCGTTGCTCCTTTTGCATCCACTCTTGCCTGAACATAACAGGAGGTCCCATGTGTGATAATGACTGAATAAATTAACCCTGTCCTCTTAGTCATTATTTTTCTACTTTTTCATTCACGATCTCCTATATAATGTAGAAGTCCCTTTCTGAACTCCTGTATACTTTAACTGTTGTCCTGGTCATTTTCTACCTTTGCTCTAGTTGTTTCACAGTGGAGGGGTGAATTAGATTCCTATTTCACCACCTCCCCAGAAGTCATGGCCTGTTTTTAATGAATAAAGTAGAACAGTCTAGGCATACATTTGTATTATGCATTATTAGATAAAAATTCATTTTGTATCATAGGTTGGAGGCATAAGTTCCCTTTAGAAAATACATGTATTTCACTCATGCTGCATATGTAGGAAATGAATTCCTTGCATGTTCTTCCCCAACAGTCTATATGTCAGAATATTAAATAATAAATATTGGTACTTTAAAAATGTTTGGCAGTGAAAATGCCTTCTCAAATTTTTCTCCTAAAATAAAGTGATCATTTTTGTTAAGTCTCTATTGGTCACTAGATGAAGTACTTTCAGGTGACTGAGTTAGACGTTGGGTTTAAGCACCTTGATATGTGAATACTTTGGATACTGCAATTCACCCTCATCACCACAAATGGCAAACAGTGCTGATTCAGTTTTGTTAAGCTGCCACAATGCAATATACTAGGAATTTATTAACTTTCACAAATGTGATTTATTAGATGGCAAATTTGTGATTCTAAGTTCATGAAAATGTCCAAATTAAGGCATCCAGAGAAAGAAATATTGATTCTGAAGAAAGGTGGTTGGCATCCGGGGTTCCTTTGTCATATGGGAAGGCACATGGTGACTTTTCCTGGCCTGTCTCTCTTGGGTTGATTTTCAAATGGCTTCCTAAACTCCTGTGGGTCTTTCTGGCTTCTCCCAGGGTGTTTTCTTTCTCTGTTAGCTTGTCTCAGCTCTAAACTATTCAAAATGTCTCTCTCTTAAAGGACCTCAACAAGTTGATTATGACCCAACTTGAATGAGTGGATTCACAATTCCATGGATACCACCTAATCAAAAGTTTCCACCAAGTAATAGGTCTGCCCCTGCAAAACTGGATCAAAAGAACAGCATTTTACAGGGCACATAAGAGTTTCAAACCTGCCTAAGTACATTTGGAGCCATACATGTTGAAATCAAGAGTTCAGGACAAGAGATGCCTGTTGAGGTCATGAAAGAAGCACTCAGTCTGGTGGTAAAGATATTCAGCCTTTCAAATATGAGGACTTGCTTGACAAGAGGTGCATTGAGCTAGATAAGGACTTTTATAACACCAGATACATTATTTGGAAACCCTTGTCCAAATCTGTCCTCAGCAGCCTATAGCCCTTGAATCTAGTCTCCACTATCTATATATAATTCCTTACAATACCACCTGGGTCCTTTTGATCTGATCTCAACAACACTGCAGCTGAAGAGATGGTAGTAACTTAACTTGTACCATCTTCCAGGTCTGAGAGGTCAGTGACTTTTTTCAGACTATTACATATCAACTTGACAATTTAAGAAAAATAAATACAAATAAAATTATCTTGCCTTAATTTCAAGGAGAAAAATTGAAATTGTTTTCATGAATGGTTAGAAGATTATAATCATCCCTTTAATATTTTAACTATAAAAACACCAACCAACATAATAGATGAAAAGTGTAATTTCAAAAGCAGTACAGAAAAGTTAGTCCTAGAAAAAACACAAATTTTCACCAACTGATTAACGGGTAAATTAAAAGTGGTCTATCTATACAATGGAATATTGTTCATCAGTAAAAAGGAATAAAGTATTGATGAATGCTGAAGCAGGATAGAATAGGAGAACTTCATTCCACAGTTTTCTATTCAGCTCTGAAAGAGGCAATGAACAACTGCAAGTCACTATTTCCTATCCAACCGTGAGGGAGTTAATATAAACTACAAACCCCTTAGAGCAAAAATTTCCCCAAAATCTCCAAAACCCTCCAAAGTCATAAAGCTTATAAAATCATAGGCCCAAAGCAAACTCTTAGTTAATAACAGAAAGCCTGGGGTTCTAAAGATTATTAAACATTAGCCCCAAACAGATTTGAGTATGTGATGGCAGGTCACAAGAACCAATGAAGATATCTTGTCACTATGGAAATCTGCTACCAGTAGAGTGTTCCTATAAAACAAGTTAACCCCCACCATTATGCACATGTTTCTAGCTTGAGCAGACTGCATTATTCCTTTAATGTGCAATTTTTCTTTCTGTAATAAACTTTATTATCTGTCTTACTTTCTAATTTCACCCCTTAATTATTTCTGGTGGCAAGAATCCCAAACCTGGAATGGGGTTCTGCTTGCTCGATCATCAGCAGGGCTTTAGTTACATCTTTTGGTGAGCCAGCCCAGAGTAGAGCATCCTCCACATAAGACACCAACCCTCAATGTTTATTTTCCTCTGACTTGCCTCTAATACTCATCCTGGCTTTCCTCGTTGGCTTTTTTTTTTTTTTTTGCATGGGCAGGCACGAGAAATTGAACCTGGGTCTCTGGCATGGCAGGCGAGAATGTTGCCACTGAGCCACCACCACACCACCCTTTCCTCATTGACTTTTGTGTGACAGATGGCATTTGGCTCACTCTACACTTTATGAATTAACTCTCCTACCATTTCTCCCTTATTATCCATGACACCTAACTCAAGATGGAGAATCACAAGAAATCTCTGCACCCTCTATCCTTTTTGTCATGTACTCCCTATACCTGAGCACAGCATCTTCTTCTCTGGCTCTAAGCTATTCAGTCTCTTCCCTCCCCACTTTCTGCTGGATTTGTTCTAAAACTCTTATGAATAGAGAGAGAAACCCCAGGGAATTTTCCTTATTGGCTACTAGGAGTAGTAATCACTGGTCCTGCCCAGTCTTGTTTCCTCACTTTCCCATGCTACCATTCTTCACAGATTCCTCTCACACCTTCTTTGTAAATGGCCTCTTGGCCACACTAGACAAGCTTCTCTGTTTGCTCTGAACATAATCCATTTTATATTCCCTAAGGAGAAAGCAGGGCTTAGCAAAATGAAACCTCCACCTCTGCAACTTATTTGCCTATGTTGGTCCCTTGCTGTAGCCCTGAAGGACAGGTATTGTGGAATGCCATGGGCTTCTCATTCAAATCCAGTCTAAGGAAATTTTCAAGATGGATCCAGGTTCTGTGGTGCCTGTTCCCAGCACCTACTTCAAAACTATCCTCCATTTTCTCTGTTCTTCCCTCCTGTCTGTTCTAACAGACTCTCCCATCACTTCTCTCACACCTCCTCCTTTGCAGGGACCCCAGAAGCAACCCCTAATTAGCCTTCTGACAATATTTTCACCCTTCCTGCAGTCCAAGAGAAAGGAGCAGGGGTTAGGCTCACAGCCACTGGGGTGATAAGTCTGATTCAACAGCTCCCTGAGTCTGGTTAAGGAGACAAGGGGTATACCCAAACAAATCATCTTCCAAGTCTCAGGTTTTCTGCCCCATGGGTATGCCTAATGGCAAGAAGGTGTTATAGGGAATACCCTCAGCTGCAGGATATGTGGGATTCTGGGCCAAAGTAAGTGAGTATTCCCCCATTACTCTATCTGTTTCAGAATATGATCAGTGTGTCTTGAATCCCAATTAATAGTTTCCTGGACTGCATCCTTAAAAGGACATGAAGGCAACTTGTATCTTAAAGAGGTGAAGTGGGTGCCCCAGCTACTGCCTGTATTTTTGCGCCTGATGCAGTGCATGCATCTAATGCTGAAGACCATGCCCAACACTGAGCCAAAGAACTCCATCCTGTAAGTGGTGCTTAGCCACAGACTAAGGAAAGTCAAAACCCACACACACAGCCTTTTGTCTACCCCTAGTTGGCTGAAGTGGCACAGGGTGCAATGCTGGAACTGAGCCACAGCTCTTCATGCTGGCCAAGGACTGGAACTGCCTAATATGGAAGTTGTTAGGAGAAGCCAGGAAAATCCCCATGGACTTCCCTGCTTGTCCTCTTCATACCGCCTGTTCAGATGCCAGTACCCCCATGTTTTTACTCTCTTTCCTCCATTCCTCTTCCATCCCTCAACCCCACCTTCTTCATCCTCCTCCTCACATCAGGGTCCTTCCTCTTCTTCAGAATCCCTCCCCTCCTTGCTTTCTTTAACAGTCTCCATCTCTCAAACAGACGATTTACCCTTCATCCACTGTGAAATCTCAGAGAGTCCTTTACTCTCCTGCAACCACAAACTTCAGACACTTTCACTTTCCCATCCAGTTTCATCATGTCCTCCCGAATATATTCAATGTTTCCTTTCCCAGGGGGAGAAATCTACAGGGTGCATAATTTTGCTGTCTTCTGCTTGCTTTCTTTTCATTCTTCTTCAACCCAGTCTGTCAAGTTTCACAAAAAAAGGACCATATTTATGTTACTTGCTTAATAAATGTTATAAAAATGCATTATTGCATTCAGGGAAGATGGATGAATAGGGTAGATCAAGTTCATCCCTGCTCCAAGGAAAAGTTAGGGCAACTGAGATGGTGATTCAAGAGTGCAACTGACCTGGGAGAGCCTTCTGCACCACATAGGATGGCCCTGGTTGCAAAAGCGAAGGAACTGAAAAGTAGAAATTTGGAGCCTAATGCAGAAGCACAGAGCCCACAGGAGTGCACGGATGGGGAATCATGGATTGGAAGTAAGCCAAGCTGCATCCTTTGAACACGCTGTCCACAACAGCACGGCACTCCTAGACCCGTGCAAACATTCAGCTCCCAGTCATGCCCCTAAGCTCTGGAAACATCAGTTTATGGAACTCCTAGACCCACACATATGCAGGGTCCTCAGTCATGCTTCCCAGCTCTGAGAAAGCACTGACCTGTGCAACCAAGTCACATCCACCTCTAGCCCATGAAGGCATAACACAGACCCACTGCCATAACTCTGCACATGCACAGAAAGGGCCCCATGCCCTAGACCAGTGCACAATAGAGTTACGACCCCAGACCTGTGCACCCGCACACCTACATACTCCCTGGCCTCTGAGCATCCACATTCACAAGCACCGGAGTAACATCATCACCCTGCACCGATACCTGCATTGCAATGCATCACTGCACTGTTGTGCCCCACCGTACCTTACATCCTGCTACACATACACCCCACAAATACAAGGCTTTAGATTACTGAAGGAGTCAACTCCCAAAGTAAATCAATCAAAATATTTACATGCAATGAAAACATCAGAAGATCACTAAGCACATCACAATGCACAGGTATAGCCCAGCCTAATGACCAAATTAAAACTCTAGAGGAGACACAGATGTTGGAACAACTAATCAAAGATGTTCATATAACTCTAGTTAATAAAATAAGTGGATGGCTAATTATATAAAGGAGATCAAGAAAACAACAGAAGAGAATAAAGAGAAATTTGAAAGAATAAAAAGAAAAATAGCAGAAATCACAGAGATTAAAGACTCTGTTGACCAAATAAAAAATATACTAGAGGCACACAACACCAGATTTGAAGAGACAGAAGAAATAATAAGCAATATAGAGACCAGGATAACTGACTTCAAAGACTCAAAACAACAAATGGCAAAATTTGAATGGGAACTCAGGGAAATAATAGACAAAACAAAGTGCACAAATACAAGAATCATTAGTGCCCCAGAAGGAGAAGAGAGGAGTAAAGGGCTAGGAAGAGTGGTTGAGGATATAATGAGGGAAAACTTCCCAAGCCTCATAAAGGACATAAATATACAAGTCAAAGAAGCCCAAATAACTCCAAACAGAGTAAATCCAAAGTAAATCTGAGTAAAACAAAGTAAATCTGTCAAAGGTTGAAGAGAAGCAGAAAATCCTGAAAGTAGCAAGAGAAAAACAATCTACTACATATAAGGGAAATCACATAAGACTGAATTCCAACTACTCAACTGGCACCATAGAGGCAAGAAGACAGTGGTATGATATATTTAAAATCCTGAGAAAGAAAGACATTCAGCCAAGAATTCTGTACCCAGCCAAATGTCCCTCAAAACTGAGGGAGCGATTACTATTTTCACAGACGAACAAATCCTGAAAGAATTTGTCAACAAGAGACCAGCCCTACAAGAAATACTAAAGGGAGATCTGCCAGTTGAAAAAAAAGACAGGAGAGGGAGGTCTGGAGGAAGGCACAGAATTTAAGAACACCACTAAGGGTGCTCTTAAAGGATAAAAAGATAAAGAGGGAAAAGAATGTATAGACCTGACAAATAAAATGAAAAAAATAAGATGGCGGATTCAAGAAATGCCTTTTCAGTAATAATTCTGAATGTTAATAGGCTAAACTTACCAATTAAAAGATACAGATTGGCAGAATGGATTAAGAAATATAATTCAGCTATATGCTGCTTATAAGGGACTCATCATAGACACAAGGATACAAATAGATTGAAAGTGAAAGGATGGAAAAAGATGTTCCATGCAACTTGTAACCAAAAGAAAGCAGGATTAGCTATACTAATAATGGACAAAATAGATTTTAAACGTAATGACATCATAAGAGAAAAAGAAGGACCCTATATATTAATTAAAGAGACAATTCACCAAGAAGATATAACAATCATAAATGTATATGCTCCCAATCAAGAATCTCCAAAGTACATGAGACAGACATCGGCAAAACTGGAGTGATAGATGTTTCAACGATAATAGTAGGAGACTTCAGTACACTCTCAATATACTCTCCTCTATAGATAGGACAACCAGACAGAAGATCAACAAGGAAACAGAGAAGTTAAACAACTTGATAAATGAATTAGACCTAATAGACATATATAGGTCATTGCACCCCAAAACACAAGAATATACATCTTTCTCTAGTGCTTATGGAACATTCTCCAGAATAGATCATATGCTAGGGCACAAAACAGGTCTTTATAAATTTAAAAACATTTAAATTATTCAAAGCCCTTTCTCTTATCACAATGGAGTGAAGCTGGAGCTAAATAACCCTCCCCCCAAAATGAGAACATTCACAAATATATAGAGACTAAATAACACAATCTTAAACAACCAGTAGTCAAAGAAGAAATTGCTAGAGAAATCAGTAGCTGTCTAGAGACTAATGAAAATGAGAATACAACATATCAGAACTTATGGGATGTGACAATGGCTGTGCTGACAGGGAAATTTATTGCCCTAAATACTTACGTTAAAAAATAAGAAAGATCTTATCCTTCCCTTTCTCCTCCTGCTCCGGCGGCTCTCCAACCACCACCATGCCCTCTTCCGCCTTCACCGGCTCCTCCGCCACCAGCCTCAACAGCCTTGCCACCCTCACCTTTCCTCCTCCAGAACAGCTACTGGGGGAGTGGAGACGATGCAGAGCAGCTCCCGGAGCCACGACAGACATCAAAGGGATGGCGTACCCCATCCTGGAAGGGCTGAATGTCTGGGAGAACCAGCTCCGGTGAGATCGCCGAGGGGCGCGGGCTTTCCCGGGTGGGACGGCAAGCGGCCGGAGTCCCTCCCTTCCTCCTTCCCAGGCCAGCTGGTAGAATTGGGCAGGCGGTCCCCTCGGGCCGTGGCGGTTGGTGCCCCCACTACGGGAGGCCCCCAGAACCAACTGAGAGAGTTGGGTTGGAAATCCCCAGACCGCGGAGAACGGTGACCGAGGGGGGGTCCCTTCCAAACACGTGACTCCCCGGTCCGGCTCGGAATGGTGCATTCTCCCAGGCTGCGGCGGCCGGCGACCCTCCCTGCGTTCGGACCCCTGGGCCAGCTGGCACTCTTCCAAGCCACTTCGGCTGGCAAACCTCCCCCATGGCGAGAGTTTTCTAAAGTTAAAGGACCCACACCACCTTTTACTGGTGGAAGCCGCAGACAAATGTGTGCCACAAGCGCCACCTACTGGGCAGGATAAGAAAAACAGAACCCAGAGATTTCACAGAAAAATCTTTCAACCTGTTGGGTCCAACACCCAGGGAAATCTGACTAAATGCCCAGACACCAGCAGAAGATAACAGATCACGCTCAGAAAATTGAAAATATGGCCCAGTCAAAGGAACAAACCAATAGCTCAAATGAGATACAGGAGCTGAAACAACTAATGCAGAATATACGAACAGAAATGGAAAACCTCTTCAAAAACGAAATCGATAAATTGAGGGAGGACATGAAGAAGACATGGGCTGAACATAAAGAAGAAATAGAAAAACTGAAAAAACAAATCACAGAACTTATGGAAGTGAAGGACAAAGTAGAAAAGATAGAAAAAACAATGGATAACTACAATGATAGATTCAAAGAGACAGAAGATAGAATTAGTGATTTGGAGGATGGAACATCTGAATTCCAAAAACAAACAGAAACTATCGGGAAAAGAATGGAAAAATTTGAACAGGGTATCAGGGAACTCAAGGACAATATGAAGCGCACAAATATACGTGTTGTGGGTTACCCAGAAGGAGAAGAGAAGGGAAAAGGAGGAGAAAAACTAATGGAAGAAATTTTCACTGAAAATTTCCCAACTCTTATGAAAGACCTAAAATTACAGATCCAAGAAGTGCAGCGCACCCCAAAGAGATTAGACCCAAATAGGCGTTCTCCAAGACACTTACTAGTTAGAATGTCAGAGGTCAAAGAGAAAGAGAGGATCTTGAAAGCAGCAAGAGAAAAACAATCCATCACATACAAGGGAAACCCAATAAGACTATGTGTAGATTTCTCAGCAGAAACCATGGAGGCTAGAAGACAGTGGGATGATATATTTAAATTACTAAAAGAGAAAAACTGCCAACCAAGACTCCTATATCCAGCAAAATTGTTCTTCAAAAATGAGGGAGAAATTAAAACATTCTCAGACAAAAAGTCACTGAGAGAATTTGTGACCAAGAGACCAGCTCTGCAAGAAATACTAAAGGGAGCACTAGAGTCACATATGAAAAGACAGAAGAGAGAGGTATGGAGAAGAGTGTAGAAAGAAGGAAAATCAGATATGATATATATAATACAAAAGGCAAAATGTTAGAGGAAAATATTATCCAAACAGTAATAACACTAAATGTCAATGGACTGAATTCCCAATCAAAAGACATAGATTGGCAGAATGGATTAAAAAACAGGATCCTTCTATATGCTGTCTACAGGAAACACATCTTAGACCCAAAGATAAACATAGGTTGAAAGTGAAAGGTTGGGAAAAGATATTTCATGCAAATAACAACCAGAAAAGAGCAGGAGTGGCTATACTAATATCCAACAAATTAGACTTCAAATGTAAAACAGTTAAAAGAGACAAAGAAGGACACTATATACTAATAAAAGGAACAATTAAACAAGAAAACATAACAATCATAAATACTTATGCACCAAACCAGAATGCCCCAAAATATGTGAGGAATACACTACAAACACTGAAAAGGGAAATAGACTCATATACCATAATAGTTGGAGACTTCAATTCACCACTCTCATCAATGGACAGAACATCTAGACAGAGGATCAATAAAGAAATAGAGAATCTGAATATTACTATAAAGGAGCTAGACTTAACAGACATTTATAGGGCATTAAATCCCACAACAGCAGGATACACCTTTTTCTCAAGTGCTCATAGATCATTCTCAAAGATAGACCATATGCTGGGTCACAAAGCAGGTCTTAACAAATTTAAAAAGATTGAAATCATACACAACACTTTCTCGGATCATAAAGGAATGAAGTTGGAAATCAATAACAGGCAGAGTGCCAGAAAATTCACAAATACGTGGAGGCTCAACAACACACTCTTAAACAATGAGTGGGTCAAAGAAGAAATTGCAAGAGAAATTAGTAAATACCTCGAGGTGAATGAAAATGAAAACACAACATATCAAAACCTATGGGACGCAGCAAAGGCAGTGCTAAGAGGGAAATTTATTGCCCTAAATGCCTATATCAGAAAAGAAGAAAAGGCAAAAATGCAGGAATTAACTGTCCACTTGGAAGAACTGGAGAAAAAACAGCAAACTAATCCCAAAGCAAGCAAAAGGAAAGAAATAACAAAGATCAGAGCAGAAATAAATGAAATTGAAAACATGAAAACAATAGAGAAAATCAATAAAACCAGAAGTTGGTTCTATGAGAAAATCAATAAGATTGATGGGCCCTTAGCAAGATTGACAAAAAGAAGAAGAGAGAGGATGCAAATAAATAAGATCAGAAATGGAAGAGGAGACATAACTACTGACCTCACAGAAATAAAGGAGGTAATAACAGGATACTATGAACAACTTTACGCTAATAAATACAACAATTTAGAGGAAATGGACGGGTTCCTGGAAAGACATGAACAACCAACTTTGACTCAAGAAGAAATAGATGACCTCAACAAACCAATCACAAGTAAAGAAATTGAATTAGTCATTCAAAAGCTTCCTAAAAAGAAAAGTCCAGGACCAGACGGCTTCACATGTGAATTCTATCAAACATTCCAGAAAGAATTAGTACCAACTCTCCTCAAACTCTTCAAAAAAATCGAAGTGGAGGGAAAACTACCTAATTCATTCTATGAAGCCAACATCACCCTCATACCAAAACCAGGCAAAGATATTACAAAAAAAGAAAACTATAGACCAATCTCTCTAATGAATATAGATGCAAAAATCCTCAATAAAATTCTAGCAAATCGTATCCAACAACACATTAAAAGAATTATACATCATGACCAAGTAGGATTCATCCCAGGTATGCAAGGATGGTTCAACATAAGAAAATCAATTAATGTAATACACCATATCAACAAATCAAAGCAGAAAAATCACATGATCATCTCAATTGATGCAGAGAAGGTATTTGACAAGATTCAACATCCTTTCCTGTTGAAAACACTTCAAAAGATAGGAATACAAGGGAACTTCCTTAAAATGATAGAGGGAATATATGAAAAACCCACAGCTAATATCATCCTCAATGGGGAAAAATTGAAAACTTTCCCCCTAAGATCAGGAACAAGACAAGGATGTCCACTATCACCACTATTATTCAACATTGTGATGGAGGTTCTAGCCAGAGCAATTAGACAAGAAAAAGAAATACAAGGCATCAAAATTGGAAAAGAAGAAGTAAAACTATCACTGTTTGCAGACGATATGATACTATACGTCGAAAACCCGGAAAAATCCACAACAAAATTACTAGAGCTAATAAATGAGTACAGCAAAGTAGCAGGCTACAAGATCAACATTCAAAAATCTGTAGCATTTCTATACACTAGTAATGAACAAGCCAAGGGAGAAATCAAGAAACGAATTCCATTTACAATTGCAACTAAAAGAATAAAATACCTAGGAATAAATTTAACTAAAGAGACAAAAAGCCTATATAAAGAAAACTACAAAAAACTGTTAAAAGAAATCACAGAAGACCTAAATAAATGGAAGGGCATACCGTGTTCATGGATTGGAAGACTAAATATAGTTAAGATGTCAATCCTACCTAAATTGATCTACAGATTCAATGGAATACCAATCAAAATCCCAACAACTTATTTTTCAGAAATAGAAAAACCAATAAGCAAATTTATCTGGAAGGGCAGGGTGCCCCGAATAGCTAAAAACATCTTGAGGAAAAAAAAACGAAGCTGGAGGTCTCGCGTTGCCGGACTTTAAGGCATATTATGAAGCCACAGGGGTCAAAACAGCATGGTATTGGCATAAAGATAGATATATCGACCAATGGAATCGAATAGAGTGCTCACATATAGACCCTCTCATCTATGGACATTTGATCTTTGATAAGGCAGTCAAGCCAACTCACCTGGGACAGAACAGTCTCTTCAATAAATGGTGCCTAGAGAACTGGATATCCATATGCAAAAGAATGAAACAAGACCCATATCTCAGACCTTATACAAAAGTTAACTCAAAATGGATCAAAGATGTAAACATTAGGTCTAAGACCATAAAACAGTTAGAGGAAAATGTAGGGAGATATCTTATGAAACTTACAATTAGAGGTGGTTTTATGGACCTTAAACCTAAAGCAACAGCACTGAAGAAGGAAATAAATGGGAGCTCCTCAAAATTAAACACTTTTGTGCATCAAAGAACTTCATCAAGAAAGTAGAAAGACAGCCTACACAATGGGAGATAATATTTGGAAATGACATATCAGATAAAGGTCTAGTATCCAGAATTTATAAAGAGATTGTCCAACTCAACAACAAAAAGACAGCCAATCCAATTACAAAATGAGAAAAAGACTTGAACAGACACCTACCAGAAGAGGAAATACAAATGGCCAAAAGGCACATGAAGAGATGCTCAATGTCCCTGGCCATTAGAGAAATGCAAATCAAAACCACAATGAGATATCATCTCACACCCACCAGAATGGCCATTATCAACAAAACAGAAAATGACAAGTGCTGGAGAGGATGCGGAGAAAGAGGCACACTTATCCACTGTTGGTGGGAATGTCAAATGGTGCAACCACTGTGGAAGGCAGTTTGGCGGTTCCTCAAAAAGCTGAATATAGAATTGCCATACGACCCAGCAATACCATTGCTGGGTATCTACTCAAAGGACTTAAGGGCAAAGACACAAACGGACATTTGCACACCAATGTTTATAGCAGCGTTATTTACAATTGCAAAGAGATGGAAACAGCCAAAATGTCCATCAACAGACGAGTGGCTAAACAAACTGTGGTATATACATAGGATGGAATATTATGCAGCTTTAAGACAGGATAAACTTATGAAGCATGTAATAACATGGATGGACCTAGAGAACATTATGCTGAGTGAGTCCAGCCAAAAACTAAAGGACAAATACTGTATGGTCCCACTGATGTGAACGGACATTCGAAAATAAACTTGGATTATGTCATTGGTATCAGAGTCCAGCAGGAATTAGAAACAGGACACCATCAGAGCGCTCGTAAGAACACCTTTTCACAGGACCTGGCATTGCCTTCATTCACACAGAGCTAAGACCTGCCCCTGCTCACACCCCAAATCAAGAGAATCATCAGTCTTCAATACGCTGAGCCCTCTATCTTGGGGTTCACCCCTATGACACTTATTCCTACAAAGGATAGGCTAAGCCAAATTATAATTAGATCTAAGAGTCTCCCCCAGAGAGCCTCTTTTGTTGCTCAGATGTGGCCTCTCTCTCTCAGCCAACAAGTCAGCGACAAGCAGACTCACTGCCCTCCGCTTCTCTATGTGGGACATGACTCCCAGGGGTATACATCTCCCTGGCAACATGGGACAGGACTCCCAGGATGAGCCAGGACCCAGCATCATGGGATGGAGAAAATCTTGACCAAAAAGGGGAAGAGAGAAATGAGACAAAATAAAGTTTCACTGGCTGAGAGATTTCAAAAAGAGTTGAGAGGTTATCCTAGAGGTTATTCATATGCATTATATAGATACCCCTTTGTAGTTTATGGTGTATTGGAGAGGCTGGAGGGAAATACCTGAAACTGTTGAGCTGTGTTCCAGTAGCCTTGATTCCTGAGAATGATTTGTATAATAATACAGCTTTTACAATGTGACTATGTGATTGTGAAAATCTTGGTTCTGATGCTCCTTTTATCTAGGATATGGTCGGATGAGTAAAAATATATAGATTAAAAAATAAATAATAGGGGGGGATAAAGGGTAAAATGAATTGGGTAGATGGAAACACTGGAAGTCAATGAGAGGGAGGGGTGTGGAGGGTGGGAAGTATGATTTTTTTCTTTTTGCTTTTATTTCTTTTTCTGGAGTGATGCAAATGTTCTAAAAATGATCATGGTAAAAAAAACAATGTGATGATAATGTGAGCCATTGATTGTACACCTGTATGGACCGTATGTGTGTGAAGATTTGTCAATAAAGTTTTTTGTTTTTTTAAAAAAAAATAAAATAAAATCCCTTGCCTAATACAAGGCCCTGAAAAAAAAAAAAAAAAAACAAGAAAGAGCAACAATCGAGGACTTAACTGCTCATGTGGAGGAACTTGAGAAAGAACAGCAAACTAACTCCAACAAACAGAAGAAGAGAAATAACAAAGATTAAACCAGAGTTAAATGAATGGGAAAGCAAAAGAACAATAGGAAGAATCAATAAAACCAAAAGTTGGTTCTCTCAGAAAATCAGTAAAATTGATGGGCCACTAATAAGACTGATAAAGAAAAAGAGAAAGAGGATGCAAATAAACAAAATTAGAAATGAGAAAGTGTGCATTACCACATTTGAAGAAATAAAAGAAATCATAAGAGGATACTATGAACAACTACATGTCAAAAAACTAGACAACTTATATGAAATGGACAAATTCCTGGAAGAATACAAACAAGCCACACTGAATCAGGAAGAAATAGAAGATCTCAACAAACCCATCACACAGGTAAAGAGAATCAATCAGTCCTCAAAAATCTTCCTACAAAGAAAAGTCCAGGGCCAGATGGCTTCACAGGAGAATTTTATCAAACATTCCAAAAAGAACAAACACCAATCCTGCTCAAACTTTTCCAAAAACTTGAGGAAAAAAACTCTACCTAAACTCATTTTATGAAGCTAATATCTTGTTAATACCAAAACTGGGTAAAGATGCTATGAGAAATAAAATCACAGGCCAATATCTTTAATGAGCATAGATGCAAAATTCTCAACAAAATATTAGCAAATCAAATCCAGCAACACATTAAAAGAATATGACGAAGTGGGGTTTATACCAAAAAGGCAAGGATGGTTCCACACAAGAAAATCAATTAATGTAATACAGCACATTAACAAATCAACAGGGAAAACTCACATGATCATCTCAACTGACACTGAAAAAGCATTTGACAAAATTCACCATCCTTTACTAATAAAATCACTCCAAAAAATAGGAATCAAAGATAACTACCTCAGTGTGACAAGGAGAATATGTGAAAAAATGATAGCCAGCATCATACTCAATGGAGAGATACTGAAAGCTTTCCCCCTAAGTCCAGGTACAAGACAAAGATGCCCACTGTCACCACTATTATTCAACATAGTGCTATAAGTTCTAATTAGAGCAATCAGGCATGACAAAAAAATAAAAGGCATACAAATTGGAAAGGAAGAAATAAAACTTTCATTATTTACAGATAACAGGATAATATACTTGGAAGATCCTGAAAAATCTATAGCAAAGTTACTTGAGCTAATAAATAAATTCAGCAAGGTGGTGGGATATAAAATTAATGTACAAAAATCAGTAACGTTTCTATACACAACCAATGACCTAAACTGAGGAGTCAATTAAGGAAAAAATTTCATTCAAAACAGCAACGAAAAGAATCAAGTACTTGGGAATGAACTTAACTAGGGACGTAACGGACTTGTACACAGAAAACTACATAACATTGCTAAAAGAAATCAAAGATCTAAATGGGTGGAAAGACAGTCCCTGCTCATGGATAGGAAGGTTAAATATAGTTAAGATGTCAATTCTACCCAAATTAACCTACAGATTCAACACAGTACCAATCAAAATTCCAACAACCTACTTTGAAGACTTAGAAATCTAGTTACCAAATTCATCTGGAAGGGAAAGAGTCCCCAAACAGCTAAAAACATCCTAAAAGAGAAGAACAAAGTGGGAGGATTAACACTTCCTAATTTAAAACCCATATAAAACCACAATGGTCAAAACAGCATGGTACTGGCACAAAGATGGAAGCATTAACCAATGGAATTGAATCAAGAGTGCAGAAACAGACCACCAAATCTATGGTCAACTGATTTTCAACAAGGTCCCCAAATCCTCTGAACTGGAACAAAATAGTATTTTCAGTGAACGGACATGGAAGAACTGGGTATCAATAGCAAAAGGACCCCTCTCTTACACCCTACAAAAAAGTATACTCAAAGTGGATCAAACACCTAAATATAAGAACTACCATCACAAAGCTTTTAGAAGAAAACATAAGGAAATATCTTCAAGACCTAGTAATAGGAGGTAGCTTCTAAACTTTACACCCAAAGCACAAGCAACAAAAGAAAAAATAGATAGATGGGAACTTCCAAAAATCAAATGCTTCTGCACCTTAAAAGATTTTTTCAAAAAGGAGAAGAGCTAGAAAAAGCTAGAATGGCCATAGCCCAAACACCCCTAAAGAGAGGAATAGAAGGATCAAAGGTGATGGAGTTTTATACAGAGAAGATAGGATTTAACAAATGAAATGATTGCTGAATCATTAAAATGATATCTCTTTTAGTCTCCAGTATCTTAGAGCAGCTAGGACTAAAAACCCAAAATTGTGTAATTGTAACCCACATCAAACTCTGAAATATGTTCTACAACTAATTGTGGTGCTATGCTTTGAAATTTATTGCTTTTTTGTATATGTTGTTTTTCACACATAAAAAAAAAAGTCAATTGTGGTGATAAAAAAAATGTATGGCTTCTAGCCTCCTATATTCTAGCACAGCTAGAAGGAAAAGTCTGAGAGGATCGTATGGTACACCATGACAAACTCTGGGATCTGTCCTGTAACTGCTTGTTGAAGAGTGCTTTGAAAACTTGCTTTTTCATTTCTTTGCTTTGTATGTATGTTATATTATACAATAGAAAAGTTTAAAATAAAAGCAGATTCATGTCTTGGAATTCACCCCTATGATACTTATTCCTGAAACAGATAGACTAAACCTACTTAAAATTAGGCCTAAGAGTCACCCCCAGGGAACCTCTTTTGTTGCTCAGATCTGGCTTAACTCTCTAAGCCAACTCTCCAGGTGAACGAACTCACTGCCCTCCCCACTATATGGGACATGACTCCCAGGGGTGTAAATCTCCCAGGCAACATGGGACAGAACTCCTGGGATGAGACAGGACCCAGCATCAAAAGATTGAGAAAGCCTTTTTGACCAAAAGAGGGAAGAGAGAAATCGGGCAAAATAAAGTTTCCCCATGTCTGAGAGGTTTCAGAGTTGAGAGGTTACCCCAGAGGTTGTTCTTATGCATTATATAGATATACCTTTTTAGTTTATGGTGTATTAGAGTGGCTGGAGTGGCTGAAACTGTTGAGCTGTGTTCCAGTAGCCTTGATTCTTGAATACAATTTTATAAGATATAACTTGCAATATATCATGTGATTGTGAAAATCTTGTGTCTGATGCTTTTTTTATCCAGAGTATGGACAGACGAGTAAAAAAATTATGGATTAAAAATAAATAAATAATAGAGGGGTTAGGCGTAAAATAAATTTGGTAGATGGAAATACTACTGGTCAATGAGAAGGAGGATAAGAGGCATGGGATATATGAAGTTTTTCTTTTTCCTTTTTATTTCTTTTTCTGGAGTAATGCAAATGTTCTAAAAAATGATCATGGTGATGAAATATACAACTATGTGATGATATTGGGAGCCACTTATTGTACATCATGTGTGGAATATATGTGTGTGAAGATTTGTCAATAAAAAAATATTTTTAACAAAAAGCAGATTCATGAACTTGTAAGTTTTTTATACTAGATAAAAATAAAACATATTGATAAAAGTATTTAAAATAAAAGATTGGACACAAAAATTTCAAGTTAATTTATAAATATTCAAAAAGTCCATGTAATTTCAATAATACTATTCTTAATTTACATGAACTTGTAGTACTAAATATGAGTACTCTGGAATATCTTTGTCAGACTGGGAGAAAAAGTGTGTCCTTACAGTTTGAATTGAAATCAATGATCAATGACTTTAGCATTTTTATATATTAAATAAATTTCTCAGAAAATAATTTTTCAGATCTTTTTGGTCTTTTCATCTTGTTTCTCACTATTTTCAAAATATAATTATTTATTGTGTTGAATTTTCATTCCTATGCTTTTTAGAAATATATTCCAACTACCTAGTTCACATTTGTGAATTTTTTTCTGTCTAGTTATTTCTCAAAAAATATTATCTTCATAATCATAGAGTTTAATAGCATTTTATAAATATTATTCTTCAATGGCATTTTTAAATTCATATTTTCTGACTTCTGCTGGAAGTAAAAAACAAAGCTACAATGTAAAATTATACAAAACACAATTCATGGCTTTTCATTCAAGTAATGGACAGCCAATATCACACAACAATAATCCCAGAAAGAAGACAAACAATCTGAATCCTAAAAAATACCCTGGTTTTCTTAGATATCCTTCTGACCATGCTACAGGAACTGATACTACTAACAGAATATGATGGCTTTCTTGTGTTGAAGAGACAGAAGTAAATATTTGGGAAGGCAGACACATATAGAATCTGTGGACTAGAATGCCAGAGAGGAGGAAGCTATGCAGAGATAAAGATCACAAAATATGCCTAGACATTGTCCTAGTCTGAGATGAATACTAATTTGCTTATCATAGAGTGTCATTTCATAAAGTATAGGCAAAATGCAATTTCCAAAGAGTATAAGGTAAGAAATTGCTAGAGGCCAAAAATTTTATAAAGGGATTAAAGTTCAATGGATATTGAGAGACCTCATTAAACATTTTGAGTAATCAATATATACACTTACTCCCACTCTAGCAGATCTTAATTAGTCTTACAATAAAAACTACAATTGACCTGTTCTAACCAAGATTAAAACAAAACTTGAAAGGATCAAATATATCTACAAGTAATTTAAGAGTTTGCCAAGACAATCTTTAAAGAAAAGTAAAAAAAAAAATCCAAATATAATGGTAGACATCTAATTAAAAAATATTAAACATGAATAAGCAAGAATCATGATTACAAACACAATGACAGAGCAATTAGTCAATAAGAAAAATGGCAGAATTTGTAGACGTTGGGGATATAGGTGACAAGAACTTCAAAGCAGCTGTTACATTTTTACATTTTAATTAATATTTGAAAACATCAAATAGGAAACAAGGACATAATAAGAGAAAAGGATATAATGAAGAATATTTCGTGATAAGAATTATTGCCTGAAAGACATAAATGAGCTTGGCAACAAATTGGGCACTGCAGAAGACAATCAGTAAGCTTGAACACTTGGGAACACAAATTGCCCTAAGCCAATCACAGAGAAAAGTTCTTATATGTGTATAAAGGTTCAGTGGCAATTCAATATCAAGAATTTACCATATAGACAACAAAAGGTCATAAAGAATTGGAGGACAGTATTTGATGAACAATGGCTGTTATTTTCCCAAGTTGGATGAAAATCTGAAAACCACAATTCCAATAAGCTTATAAAATCCATAACAGAATGAACATAAAAATATTCACAGAATTGGTCACCATAACACATTTTCAAAAACCAGTGATAAGGGCGGGCAATGGTGGCTCAGTGGCAGAGTTCTCGCCTGCCATGTCGGAGACCCAGTTTCGATTCCTAGAGTCTGCTCATGTCAAAAACAAGCAAACAAACAAAAAAAAGTAATGATAAAATGAGAATCCTAAAATCTGATAGAAAAAGTATTATTATATAGATAAGAACAAAGTTTATATGCATGAAGAAAAATATTAACAATATATTTTAAGGTTTATAACATAGGTAGAAGAAAAGGACAATAGCATAGTGGATGAGAGTGAAGACTATTTGAAGTAAGCTGTCGTAAAGTTATTACATTATATATTAAGTAGAATTATAATATGTAAACATAGACTGTGAAAAGTTAAAGATGAATACATTTTATCCTAGACAATCATTCAAATACAGCTGCTTTCCATTAAGGGTTTGCCAAAACCATATATCACAGATATATGTAGCTGGGAGTACCTTTCTACTTTACTAACAATGTCACAGATAATCATTGATTTTATTTTTTTTCTCTTCAATAAGTAAACGAGTGATACCTTATTGTTGGTTTAACTTGCACTTCTATCGTTAATGCATTCTTTTGAATTGACTAATCGTCTGCAAAATTTTCTTCATTGAAATTTTTCCTTGTACCAGGCTTCTCTTTCTAATTGATACGTTCATCCTTTTTTGATTAATTTGTGATTTTTATAAACTACTAACTTTTAGCCTTTGTTTCTTTTTAATATGACCCACAAAAATACTCTAATTAAAAAAACATTTTTTAAATATGGTTTGCCTCTTTTTCTTCTCCTTGGAATTTTTTTCTTTTATTCAAACTCTAATTTATCTTCCACAGTATTTTCTTTATTGCCTATGCATGTAGCTTAGGTAAAACTTTACCCATTTTTTTAGTTTAATTTTCTATGTCTAATTCTTTAATCCATTTGTTTTTTTGTTTTATTGTCAGAATGGGATGTAAAATGTATTCCTAACCAGTTGTTAAATTTTCCAAAACCAAATGCCCCACTAGAATCATGGCAGGAGTCACACATTCCATTCTCATGGCTGTAGGCAAAAATGGATCCAATCTTTCTTTTATTTTTATTTTCATCAGACACTAGCAACTTCCAGTGTTTTCATTTAACAGTAGTTAATTAACAGATCAATAAATAGATTTTACATACAAATAGGTCTTATCTTTATTAAGACTGATCCTGAGTCTGGCAATATAGAAAATACACATACATATGGAATAATTGAACTTATTTTGATAAAAACAGACTCTGAAATCCAAAGTATGGAAGAAGTTTATTGAACTAAATTAGCATTAATGTGAAACAGCAATCACTGTTCAGAATGTAAGTGTTAGGCAAGCAGTACACATGGCTGCAAGGAGTAAAGGGAGGATATGGGGAAATGGGAAGAGGGAGCTACATGAGTTGTTCAGAGTGGGATGTCCTTGGTTTTTGTTCCTTTAATTTTTAAAATTGGACAGGCAGGATGTTTCTGCAGGAGCAAGGCTATTTAGTAAAGATATGTAGACTTGCTATCATCATGAATTGTTTTTCTGCAAAGGCAAAGGTCTTGGTTAACACCATGAAGGATTATTGGTATGTCAGCCTGACTCAGGTGTTCTCTATTTCATCTTTAGAGTTCCCTGGATAAAAGGGAAGGAAGTTCAATCAGATCAAGATGATTAGTGACACTATTAACCATGCCATTTTTTCAAGCTCTAGGGTAATACTAAAATATATTTTATTAGAATTTCACCTATGTGCTTTACAATATGAAGGACTCTAAAAATCCACTGCTCTGACATGATAAATGAATGACTGTACAATAAAGTTCCTGAAAATTCATAAAACACATTTATGTGCATTTTGGGTGAGTGGATGTGTACTTTAACATGCAAATTCTGCAATTAGTTTACAGCTCAGGATTCTGAGATTGAACAGAGCATGAGGACAACTTGTGCATCTTGAAATATATCTTACTCTATGAAGTTCCACAGAACTTACAGTAAATTCTCATTAATTGGGGGGAAATAGTATGCCCTCTGAATTTATGAAAGTTTGGTTTTTTCCATTTTCATTTATTAACCCTTTCACTGCACAAATGTAAGCACTTTATCTGGGCTGGAAAACAGGTCAATGGCAGAGTTGGGCAAAATCTAAGCCTACCAACTAATGGCCACACTCTGTCTCTATACTGGACTTGAAGTCTCACCTCAGTCTCCTCCACACTGTCTGCGGCATTAAATACATGGGATCATGCAGACCTGGGAAGTGGGCCACAAAGGTGAAACAAATATTTTTGTGATTGAGGGAAAGAGCAGAGATTGAACTGAGCTTCTTAGGAGATTGCTGGGACTTTCTACACTTGCAAATAATTAGCTACCAGGCCCAAAATGTTGCAACAACCTGTGAAATGAAAGTACACTTCTTTTATCTTCAGTAAACAAACTGAGCATTCATTTTAACCACTTTCAGTTGACTCTTACATAGTTTCTCAATTAACATAATTAAGCAATTGATTTACCAATTATATACGCTAAATATTTCACCAAGTTTTGGTTTATGTATTCACCCTGCAAATCTTTATTGAGTATCTGTTGTGTTCCCAAAGCCTGCGTTAGTCATTGGATATAGAAAGAAAAGAAAACTGGAAGAATTAAGATAAAAACTTTCTTTATTGGTCTGAAATAAATTGCATATAATACTATACAACTAAAAATAGACTATATTAAAGAATTCTAAGCAATGTTTACAAAAGATAAAGCTTTTATAGTGAAGTTTTGATGCTCAAGGATAAAAGAAGATATAGGAACAACTAAAGGTTTCTCAGGCATGCGATGATGCATAACAAAATTATACAGATGATTTTAGAACATTTCACTTATTGCTGTACTACGAAACACCTTGCAACATATAGAAAGACCTAAAAGCCTTTATAACACTCAAAACCAGTCTTTGAAGAAGGACTTTAATAGCTAGTAATGAAAACACATTTCTTTAAAAAATCAAAATATTTCTTTTTAGCCAATATCATACATCAAAAGCATAAAGGAAGAATGAAACATGACAACAAAATATGGCAAAAGCACAATGGAAAAGTTATACTACATCTACAGCGTTTCTCATTCAGCTGCAAAGGCACATAGGGACACCTGCTAACTTTCTTTCTAGCTACAAAAAATATGAAAAGTTAGGTACTTGAATTAAAAATATAATAAAATATGGAGTTACTGTAAAAAGAATTCCATGATATACATGAAGTGTCAAAGGAGTAAATATAAAACAAAAACATACAAGAAGCCAACAAAACTCAGGTAATAAATAGAGGAGAAAATGTAATTAAAAGCAAATATATTAATAAAAAATAAAACCATAAAGAATCAAAATGGTTTAAAGACTTGAAAAATCAGCTTAAGAAATCTTGAGAAAAGCAAAATAAGAATATTTAAAGGATTAAAAAGAAAATGACAGATTCGGAAAGGACTAAATGATGTCAAATAATTTAAATTATAATTTAACTATGTTAATTATAAATATGTTAAAATATAACTAAATGAATAGAATGAAATGTGTACTCAAAATCGTTTTTACAATGTATTATATGGTAAAATATGGGGCTACAAGCATAAGTTGAGAATTTCTTGGAAATTTGAATACAAACATAAAGTCACTGTTTTAGTTTGTAAAAGCTGCCAGAACACAAACTACCAGAAGCAGAATGACTTTTAAAAAGGTGATATAGTAAATTGCAAGTTTACAGTTCTAAGGCCATGAAAATGTCCAAATTAAGGCAAGGCTATAAAAATATCCAAACTAAGGCCTCCAGGGATAGATAGATACCCTGGTTCAAGAAGACTGATGATGTTCAGGGTTTCTCATTGAGCTGCAAAGGCACATGGGGACACCCGCTAGCTTTCTTTCTAGGCTTATTCAATGGCCTCCCTGGGGGAATTTTCTTTATGCATCTCCAGAGGTCTCTGTGTGGTCTCTGGTGGTTGGTTCTGTTTGGAAAGTTTTTCCAAAATGGTTCACTCTTAAAGGGCTCCAGTAAGCAACCTCATCTTGAGTAGTTGGAGACACATCTCTGTGGAAACAATCTAATCAAAAGTTACCATCCACAACTGAGTGGGTCACATCTCCAAGGAAACACTCAAACAGATCCCATGCTAGCATTTTTGAATGAGGATTAAAAGATGGTTTTTCTGGGGGTACATAATAGCTTCAAACTGGCACAGTCACCTATACAGAGGTATAGGTGCAATATTTACCTCTATATTAGTTTTATATGTTTTAATAGTATATTTAATCCTCAATTTTTAATGAAGAGAAAAAAAATTTCAAATATGTGATGTATTGGAAATAGAACTTCCATAGGTGTTTTAATTTTAATGAAATAGGTAGAGAACAAACCTCACTGTGATTACCAAGTGAGAAATAAAGAAACTATGTTTAGAAGGTCCATAATGAGACAGACTTACTTAATAATAACCCCCAAGGGAACTAATAAATATGATTATTAAATCTATGTATGACTGGAAATAGAATATAAATATAACAAATCATAACAATGTAGAAATAATATTATAAAAAAGAAGATTCCAGAGATTGATGAGAAAGATTTGTAAAATATAGTTATAGACAAATTCTCCTATCAATACCTATGTCTTTCTTTTCCTTTCTATCTTCACATTATGAATTTGCTTACTCTAATTATTCTAGATCAGTGATTTCATGCAATATTTGTACTTTTGTGTCTGGATTATTTCACTCAACATGAGGTTTTCAGGGTTCATCCATATCATAGCACATATCAGAAGCCATTCCTTTTCATGGCTGACTAATACTTCATTGTGTGTATAATGACTCATTTTGTTTATCCATTCATCATTTTTATAGACATTTGGGTTGCTTCCATCATTTGGCAATCATGGGTAATGTCACTGTGATCATCAGTGTGCAAATATCTATTTGATACACAGCTTCCAATAGTTTAGGGTTATATCTGGAAGTGGGATTGCCAGTTCATATGGTAATTTTAAATTTAACTTTTTAAGACTGCCATAATATTTTCCTCATAGGCTTATCCATTTTAAAATCCCATCAACAATGTTCCTATTGTTCCACATCTTCTCCAACACTTGTAATTTTCCATTTTATGACTAGCACTCATCAACAGTGGTGTGCTGGTTTGAAAGGATTTATGTGCCCTAGAAAAACCGTGTTTTAATCCTAATCCCATTTTGTAAAGACAGCTGTTTCTTCTAATCCCTATTCAGCACTGTATGTTGGAAACCTTAATTAGATTACCTCCATGGAGATGTGACGCAATCAAGTTTGGGAGTTAAACTTGATTAGGTAGAGACGTGTCTCTACCCATTCGAGGTGTGCCTTGGTTAGTTCACTGAGATTCTGTAAAAGAGGAGACATTTTTTGGAGAGAATACCCTTTTTTTTTTTGGCTTGTGCAGGCTCTAGGAATTGAACCAGTCTCCAACATGACAGGGAGAATGCCTTTTTAGAATGACGAGAGAGCCACAGCAGAGCCAGCAGAGCCATAAGGCCAAGAACCACAGAGTACACCAGCAAGAAACCTTTGGAGATGAGGAGAATGCCCCTGGAGGAGCTTCATGAAGGCCTGGGGAGGAAGCTAGCAGGTGACACCATGTTCGCCATGTGTGTCTCCAGATGAGAGAGAAACCCTGACCGTGTTCTCCTGTGCCTTTCCACTTGAGAGAGAAACCCTGGCTTCATTGGCCTTCTTGAATCAAGGTATCTTTCCCTGGATACCTTAGACTGGACATTTCATAGACTTGCCTTAATTGGGACATTTTCATGGCCTTTTATAACTGTAAACTAGCAACTTATTAAATTTCCCTTTTTAAAAACTGTTTCATTTCTGGTATATTGCATTCCGGCAGCTAGCAAACTAGAACACTTGTTAAGAAATGGTATCTCAATTTTTTTTTGTTGTTGTTGTTGTTGTTTTGTAAGCTGTATGGTGTGGTCACATTTCAGTATTACATTATTGCAGCACCATTTGTTGAATTTTTGTTTTGTTATTTTTTGTTTGTTTTTCTTTTGGGGATGTGCATGGGCTGGGAGTAGAACTTGGGTCTCCCACATGGCAGGTGAGAACGCTACACTGAACTACTCTTGTACCCAATTCAGTGTGGTTTTGATTTTCATTTCCCTGATGTCTAATGAAGTTGAGCATCTTTTCATGTGTTTTTTACCATTTGTATATATTCTTTGGAGAAATGACTATTCAAGTCTTTTACTCAATATTTAATTGGATTGTCATTTTGTGGTTGAGTTGTAGGATTTCTTTATATATTTTGAATACTGAATGCTTATCAGATATTGTAGGTTCAAATATTTTCTCCCATTATGTAGACTGTTTTTATAAAGCCATGGTAAATTCCATTGATACACAAAAATATTTCATTTTAATGAGGTCACGTGGGTGGAGAATCAGAGAAATCATTACCTAACACTAGGTCCTAAAGATGCTTACCTGTGCTTTATGCTATCTCCTATGAGCTTCATAGTTTTAATTTCTAATTTTAGGTCATAGTTTCATTTTGTGTTTACTTTTGTATATGGTATGACATAAGAATCCATCCTTAATACTTTTGCATTTGAACATCCAGTTTTCCCAGCTCCATTTGTTGAAAAGAATATTTTTGCAGATTATGTGTCTTTGGGACCCTGGTCAAAAAGCAACGTTGGCCTTGGATGTGATGGCTTATGTCTGAACTCTCAGTTTGGTTCCATTGGTCTAAATGGCTGTCCTTTGCCAATACCATGCTATGTTTGATTACCATAACTTTGTAACAACTTTCAAGATCAAGAAGTTTGAGTCCTCCTTGTTTCTTCATTTTCAAGATGGCTGTAGTCATTCAGGACCCCTTACACTTCCATATTTATAAACCTTTTTTTTTATTGGCTCTAGTAGCTTTTCTGTGAATTTTTCAGGATTTTCTGTGTATAGGATCATGTAATCTGCAAATAAGGAAGAATATACTTCTTCCTTTCCAATTTAAATGCTTTTCATTTCTTTCTCTTGCCTACTTCCTCTGGTACAGTGTTGAATAACAATGGTGGTAGTAGTCATTCTTGTGTTCCTTTCTACTTTCCAGTCTTTCACCATTGACTATGATGTTAGCTGTGGGTTTTTAATATATGTCCCTTATCATGTTCAGTAAATTTCCTTCTATTCCTAGCATTCTGAGTATTTTTGCTAAGAAACAGTTTGGTTTGTATTTCTTTTTCTGTATCCTCCAGTTGTGGAGACAGGAATCTGATTTTAGATAACTCTTCTACAATCTAACCATTTAAAGCTATAAATTTCACTCTGACTGCCTTTACTACATACCATAAGATTTGGTATATGTGTTTTTATTTCATTCACATGAAGATATTTCCTAATTTCCCTTGTTGTTTCTTCTTTGATTCACTGGTTGTTTAAGAGTATGTTGTTTAATTTCCACATATTCTTGAATTTTGTATTTCTCCCTCTGTTACTAATTTCTAAATTCATTCTATTATGGTTGAAGAAGATACATCATATGATTTCAATATTTTTGAATTTAAAGTGATTTGTTTTGTGACCTAACATATCGTATATCCTGGAGAATGATCTATGTACCCTAGATAAGAATGTGAACTCTGCTGATTTGGATGAAGTGTTTTACGTATGTCTTTTAGACCTAGTTGTTTAAAATGTCATTCAGCTTTTCTATTACCTTTCCTTATTGTCACTCAGTTTAGATGTTCTAACCATCAATGAAAGAGGTGTTTTGAAGACTCCTGGTATTAATGTGGAAGTGTACATTTCTCCCTTCAAATCTGGCAATATTTGCTTCATTTATTTTGGGGCTGTGCCATTAGGTGCATATGTATTTATAGTATTAATGTGCTGTTGTTGAATTGACCTTTTTAATCAGTATATGTTGACTTCCTTTGTCCCTCATAAGAGTTTTTGTCTTAAAGTCTGTTTTATCTGATATTATTATAGCTACCCAGCTCTATTTTTGGTACTATTGCATCATATTTTTTTCCATCCTTTCACTTTCAATCTACTTGTGTCTTTGAATTTTAGTTTAATCTCTTGTATATAGCATACGGTTGGTTCGTCCATTCTTACCCGTTCTGCAACTCTGATTTCTTATTGGAGAGCATAATGTATACATATTTAAAGCAAGTGTGGGGTGGGCAAAAGTGGTTCAGCTGCAGAATTCTCACCTGTCCATGCAAAAAAAAAAGGCGGTTTGCCGTGGCTCATCAGGCAGAGCTCTCACCTGCCATGACAGAGACCCAGGTTCAATTCCCAGTGCCTGCGCATGCAAAAAAAATTAAAATAAAGCAAGCATGAATAATGCAGTCTTTTTCTGACAGTTTGCTGTTTTGCTCTTGTATATCATATCTTTTTAACCCTCAATTATTCCATTAATGCTATATCTGTATTTATTGATTTTTAATCATGCCATTTGGAATCTCTTCTCATATATTTCTAAATATATTTTTCATATATTTTTATGGTTACCATCAGGGTAAAATTTAATATCTTAAATCTGTAATAATCACATTTGATTTTCTAGCAACTTAATTGCAATAGCAAATACATATACCTCTCTAATTTCCCTTTATCCTGCAAGCTTTTTTCAAAGATTTTGTTGAGGGATGGCACTCTGGAGTATCCTAAACTGCAATCTGGGTTAATCAGATGTCTCTTAATTATCCTGATATTTAGTTTTAAGTGTGTCTCCTATAAATAATGAATATTTAGATTATATTCAATTTTCAGTATGACTGATGATAATTTCTAGTAATAAAATTTAATCCACTTATTTATTATATTTGTTGATGTCTTTTGAATTACTTCTGTAAATTTTACTTTCCATTTACTTGTGTCCTTACTTTCTTCATTTCTTTCTTTATTCCTTTTTTTTTTTACAAGTCTCTTTTTGTTTGAGGAACTGGGTATTCATTGTCTACCCACAGACATTTATTTATTGGTTAGGAAGAATCCATTATACTTGAAATCTTGTATGGAATAATAACATAAAACAAATATATGTATTAAATTTGCACTTTCTAGACACAGAGTTCCAGTACAAAATACATGTACACACATAGCTACTTATTCACTAAAAGAAAACACAGTCTGTTTTATGTTTAGAGACTATCTCTACCTCCATTTTTATGGTGATTCTTTATATGTTTTAGTCATAGATTAAATATATATATTATATATATAAAGTTTTATCAAGTGGAATTTATCCCAAGAATGCAAGAACAGTTCAACAAAAGAAAATCAGTGTAATACACCATATTAATAAAATGAATGAAAAATTTACATGATCATCTCAATTGATTTAGTAAAACTTTCAACGTTTTACATCATTTCATGATAAATACACTCAAAAATTAGGAATGGAAGATAAATTCTTCACAATGGTAAAGGACATATATGTAAATCTCACAGCTAACATGATACACTGTGGAGAATGATGGAAAAATCTTCTTTGAGAGGTCAGGAACAAGACAAAGATCCCTTCTTTCATCATTGCTGTTCAATCTTGTTCTTGATGTTCTGACCAGAGCAATTAGGAAAAAATGGAAATAAAAGACATCCAAAGTGCAAAGAAATAAATGCTCTCTATTGACAGATGACATAATCTGTATAGAATATCATAAAAATTCCCAAGCAAATTAGCAAAGTAAATAAAGTAATTCAGCAAATTTTCAGGTTATATCATTAATTTCTAAATCCCAGCAAAAATCTGTTAATGGAAATTAAAAAGAAATTCCATTCCCAATACGTCTAAAAGAATAAAATACTAGGAATAAATTTATCCAGGAAAGATAATGACTTATGCATTGAGAAGCATAAAGCACTACTTTAAGAAATTTTAAAAGACCTAAATAAGTGGCAATAAATCATATATTCTTGGATAAGAAGAATTTATATAGTTATCTATGTTACCCATACTGATCTGCAAGTTCAACGTAATCCTTATCAACCTCTTTCCCATTTCTGTAAATGGAAAAGAACAAAGTTGGGGGTCACATACTTCCCCATTTCTGAACTTAACAGTGTATGATTCACATAAAGATAGACATATAGACCAATTGAATAGAATGAAGTCTTCGGAAAGAAATCCATACATTTATGGCCAACCAACTTTTAACAAAGATACAAAGTATATTAGTTGGGTAATTAATTTTGTTGAAATTTCTCTTCAATAAATATTGCTGAGCAAACAAGTTACTTGCTGGTATTAATTCCCCCAGCATGATAGCCAAATTATCCCTGTGACTTTGAAGACAGTTCTCTTTCCTTACCTCAGGGGAGTTGATTTCTATTATTTTTGTTCCTGTTAGTACTCCTCAGTTTTTTAATTATCATATGGTGTATTCTCTATATAGTGATGAGCTAGAACTGGTTTGTGAGTTTTGAGAGTGTTTAATTGTTTGCCATCTCCATGGGTAATGCCATCACATTGGTAGCTTGAAATTAGTCATTTTGTAAGTATTTACATGATGGAAATTGGCAAAATCACAAATTGGCATTTTTTGTCTGTATATCTGATTTTGAGAGTAGTATACAAGCACACCACTGTCCCACTGACTTTTATCATTTTTTTCTATCATTGTAAATATCTTTGCCATTTTTCACAATATTCATAGACTACTTTATTATCTATTCATAGAATACTTGTTGGCAACACTTATTGACCTTATTATCTATTTTCTAAAATAATTTTGAGCTTTTTTTTCTGATATTCATCCCATCTTGCCTTTTGATTCTAAATTTATTCAACTAAACATTAACAATAAACTTTTTAGTTAATTCTTTTATACTCTCCATTATCTTTAAAATTATTTTAAACTGCCTTCTTTTAACTTTATTTAGCATCCCTCTCCAATATTAATAATATATATTTTTTAATCTCTCCTTTTTTTCTTTCCTTTTCTCTTACTGGAATTTAAACCTTTTCTTTGATGAGTTTACTTACACAAAAATGTGGAAAATTCCTATTTATAGTTTCTCATAATTGATAGTGTCTGTTTGACTACTGTTTCCCAAGACTTCTCTGACATATGAAATTGTATTCTCAACCTTAATGTCTCATATGCTCTTTATGGAAGACCTTATATTCGGAGTATTGTGGGAATGCCTTTTCATTTTTTTGTATTGAGATAGATTTCCCTCTCCTGTGGGAAAGTTTACTGATGACTGCCTCTTGACACATATTAGGATTAAGAAATTAATTTTTTCCAGCTCCTTCTTTAATCATTCTGAGTGAATCCCTTTTATAAATCTTGTATCTGTGTGTATGTGTTTCAAAGTTCAAAGAAGATTATAAAAGAGTGAAATCCAGACAAAGAAAAGAAAGCCACAGAAGCAAGAATCTGAAAGCAATGAAACATAGAAGAGGATACAGAGACCAGCAGATAGTGCCATGTGCCTTGCCATGGGACTGAGAAGTACTGGATTGCCAGGAGCCAATATTCAGGAAGAAAGCATCACCTTGATGATGCTTTGATTTGTACATTCTCATGGTCTCAAAGCTGTAAGTGTGAAAGCTAATAAATTCCCATTGTTAAAGAAAAAAAAAAAGTTCAAAGAAGAACAGCCATCTCTTTAACTAACCATTAATGCTAAGATTTGGGCCTCAACTTTTCTGCTCTGATGCTTTGTTTTATGGGATTTATCCAATATTTCTAATACGGAGATGCAATTATTTTCTTATGTTTTACTCTTAAAAGTAACATATTATTCTTTTGTCCTAGCACTTGGAGAGGTAGTAGAACCATGTACTTATTTTGCCATCTTCATTGTAAAATATTAAAATAATTATATTATTGAATGATTAGATGAATTGGTAAGAATGTCTCCTTCATATGGGGATAAATTGGACAAATGCTCTGGAAATCAGACTGGTAACATTAAAATTGACTTGTGTTACTCCAGTATATCCTTATTAATTGTATTTCAAAACTAGTATATAAATACATAATTATAATTATAAAACATGAAATATGTAAATGTATGCTCATTTCACTTATTTACCATAATAAAAAATTGGAACATCGAATTTACCCAATTATGGGAGGAAAATTGTAAGAAAATATCAGTGTTTTGGGAGATTATATGCCCATAGTAGAAATGCTCATAATCAAAATTAGTACAAAAAATAAAGCATGAAATTATATATTCATTATTATTGCAAAAGTTTTATACCTACATCACCATAGAAAACATAAGGATTAAATACAGAAAAACAGTAACATGATCTTTTCAAATGTGTTTCCTTTTTATTTACACCTCAGTAATTTTATTCAACTTTCTTTATATGGGTTTGTGGTTCCTTTTCAATATTTTCCAATTTTTCATTTTTAAGGAAATGTCTATTATATCTTTATGCAGAGCTTAGCATTTTTATTTTTTTATTTTATTCTATCCACACTTTTATTCTGAATTATGTTAGCAAATATTTGTTATATATGGTAATTGATTATGGTAAACCATTAGACGGGTTTTAGTTTTATCTTTGATCTTTTTTGGTTTCATATTTGCTTTCTTATGTATTTTATTACTACTTTTACTTTGCACATAGTTGTTTTTTCATTTGGAGATATTTCTTTTTATTATGTCTCATTTTGTGTTTTAAAGACAATATTTCATTTAAACTGAGAATCTGAAGTAAATATTTTCTTCCTTATGCCATGCTTTTCTGGGTATAAGGAAGTGATACCTTGATATATATGAGTTTATCCTACAGCATCTATAGGTGCTGTAGATGATACCATGTATTCCTTAGCATGTTCCATTCATGTCCTGGGATCTTACTGAGAGACAAATTCACATATGAATATCCTAGAATACAAATTCAACCAGGTTTATACCTGTCTTGGTCTTCTTCAATTAGTATATATCACATAAACGGGGAATATATGTTATGAAACAATTTTTCTCAGTGGTGAGAAAGACACACTTTCTGTAGTGTCTTCAGAAAGCTACAGATAGTAGGTAGCAGTTTAATTGAACTTTTAGAAATAAATAGAGGATTAACAGGGTGACCAGTTCTCCAAAGAGAAACAGTGAGGGTATGAAAACTGATGTCCTGTTTGAAGAAGAGCAAAGTGTTTTTTGTAGATACAACATAGGATTTGGGGATTCCAGAAGAAGATTTGAGAAGAATGTAACAATATTGTGATTCAAGTACTTCAGGCTCTTACAGAGTTCCAGGCCATTTACTATTCTTAGTGGCATTGTACAAAAGGTAGATCAAATACTGCATGGGCTATGGTTAGTCCTCCGGAATTATTTCTATAGCTCAACATTTCTGACCCATGAGCATTTCCCATTAACAGTGTTCTCAAGGCCCCTTTCATGTCCTTGTTCTTCAGAGTGTAGATAATGGAATTTAAGAGTGGCATGACTATGGTGTAGAAAAGGGAGACAAATTTCCCCTTGTTTTTGGAGCTACTTTTGGATGGCTGAAGATACATAAAGATGATGGTTCCATAGAAAATGATGACCACAACCAGGTGGGTGGAACAGGTCCCAAAGGCCTTCTGACATGCTGCAGCTGATTTGATTTTTAGCACAGCTTGGGTAATAAAGCCATAGGAAACTAAAACGAGTGACACAGGGAATGAGAAACGCCACACTGGCCACAGAGAGCTCCACCTCATTGAAAGTTGTGTCCACACAGGCCAGTTTGATGAGCACTGGCACCTCACAGAAGATGTGATCCAGTTTGCAGTGACCACACATGGGCAGTTGCACAGTAAGGGAACATTGAATTAGGGAAGCAATGAGGCCACACCAGGCAGGATTGCACACAGCCGAGGATGCTTAATGGACATGTACTGAAGAGGCTGACAGACAGCAGCATAGTGGTCATAAGTCATGACTGCCAAGAGGATACACTCACAGGAACCCAATCCCATGGCCACCTAAAGCTGGGTTACACATCCGCATAGCTCATGGTCTTATCTTTCTTTCTCATGGTAACTGGCAACTGAGAGCAAAACTGGTTGTGAAGAAGATGTCCACAAAGGAAAGGTAGCCGAGGAAAAAGTACATTGGAGTATGGAATTTAAGGCCCAGAAAGGAAACTAATATGATACTGGTATTCCCCAGAAAGTTCAAGATGTAGAAAATCAAAATAATAATAATTAAAAAAAGGGCGGGGGGTCTTCTCATGCTTGGGCTGATCTGAAAATCCCAAAAGAAGAAATCCTGTTTGAGTGTTGTTATTGATTTCCTTCACCATTTTGAAGCATTCAGTTCATGAAAAGGTTAATATTCTGAGGAAAGAGGGTGCTGAAGTCATCACTGGTGACCCCAATTGTTTCCACTCTGTTTACATTCATCGTATACCACACTGTATTACATTTTAAATTTTTTCCAGAGAATATCTACCCCCTTCTAATTTCCATTTAGAAAAAACTTAATCTTTCTAAATTGGAGCAACTCAAATGTAAATATGCCATCACAAGTTTCTCTTGATTCCATCCATAATTCAACTGAGAATGATAAACCTACTTCTTTCCTCTAATGGAGGCATCTAGGTATGACATGAACATAGACTAATGTTAATTTGTGAGATTCTATTCTATCTATTTTTATTTGATTCTTCTAAGAGAGTGTAGGGTCACAAATGTTTAAATTATAGTATAGCAAGCAGGTATGAAAGCAGCACTGGCAAAAATGACACATTGAGTCTGTGAGGAGATAGTATAATTTAAGTGTTGGTAGTGCTTGTATTAGGGGGAATTTGAAGTGAGGTGGCAGAGAAGGTTATCTCTGAAGGTATTGTCTTGGAAAGAAGGAACTGGAGAAGTAACAAAATCCAGTTAACATCAACCAGAGGTCCACTTTATGGTTTGGACACTGACATTAGCTTCATACAGTGTTAGATGATTGGGGATGACTACCTGACATTTTTAGTTAAATGCCTAGGGAACTGTATCACTCAAGCATTTTGCCATTTCTCCTTCACTTCCCATCTCTGTCTATTATGTTCCTCTTTTCCCATTATTTTTCAGTATTTCCCTCTCTCAATTAAGAATGTTTTGAATATTTTGGGAGAGTTGGAGAAGTAGACTGTCTTTTACAGATGACCGAGGCAAAAGCTTCACATCTTTGTCATTTTAAGACCCAAATGTGGAAATGTTAGTTTCAACATTGCTTAAAAGTCACCTTAATCCTTTATTATTGGAATTATTTTTTTGCATTTACTTTGAACAAATGACATCTTAATACAGACTGTTTGAAAATGAAAGAAAACTATAAATGAGAAATTACTATTCACTTATAATAGCTTTGTTCAAATAAGATCACTGTTAACTTCTTGGTATTCTAGGATAAACAGCTTAGTGATATTTAAAAGACCAACATTTGACCAGGAGCTTCCTCATTCATCATCTGAATCTTTAATATTTTTAAAGAGCATAGCATTTTAAATTGGTGACTGCAAATCATTTTTTTAATTCCTTAATATAAATGTTCTCTATTTTTGAATTGCTAATATTTTTAGATACACATAAATGCACACACAATATTTATAGCAAAATACCAAATTTGGTTTTTGATTTGCCTTGTCAATAGCATATGTGTTAATATATTTTAAGACTGCATACACTCCTATCATATAGCAGAGATTGCTTAGTAAGTTTAATATAGGTTATTAAAGTTGTTTACAGTTTATTAAAATAAAAATCAATATTGGAAATGTCTGCATACATTTACTTATACTCTGATTCATTCACTTGTAAAAAAATTTCCAGAAATAGAATTAATTGCTGAAATATATGATAAAAAGTTACATCTTGCTAATCATGCAAATATGGTACAATAAATGCTCATGTCTGGTATATATGAAAACTACTCACCTCAATATATCATGGATTAATGAAATTTAGTATTTTTAAACTTTTAATGCAATTGGTGAAAATCATTGTTTTGATAGTTATTTTAAAGGCAAAGTCATTTATTTTTTTTATTTGTATTTATTATGTTTTTCTTGCCTATCCCAATATTTTGCCCATTTTAAACTTATTTATTTGAATATCAAAATTATTTATTTATTCATTAAAGCAACTGATCTCTTATTTTTCTTTTCTGTGCTGACATTTTCTTTTATATTTATATAAATGTTTACCAATATTCAAAAGCTACAAAGTTGACAAGGAGGAGTCAAGATGGCGACTTAGCAATGTGTACGTTTTAGTTCGTCTTCCAGAACAACTACTAAATAACCAGGAACAGTACAGAAGAGCTCCCAGAGCCATGTCAGTGACCAGACACACAGCATACCTCAGTCTGGATCAGCTGGACCGGCTGCAAGCCTCCCCAAAACCGTGAGTTCCCCAAGCCACAGCGGCCAGCGGCCAGCAGCCAGTGCCCCTCCCCCACAGGAGGCTTCCCAGAGGGAAAGGAAAGAGACTCCAAACCTGGTCAAGCGGAGTTTACTCATTGGGCTCACAGAAAAAGAGGAAAGGGGGAGGAATCAAAGGTTTTAGTGGCTGTGTTTCTACGGAGACTTGGAAGCCTCTGGATTCAGTGGCGGGATTTCTCAGGCTGCAACTACCCCAGGCATAGGCAGAAATGGGCTGTTTTCAGGGCTGTATCCCACGTGTGCCTTCCCCAGGGGAGGGGTGAAGCCCAACTCAGGTGGAATCCCTCTATCAACGAATTCAGACCCCAGGGCTTGGCAATTTGAAGCCATTAAAACCAGCCTACAACCTCTCCTCCATCTCCACCACGACCCCAGCAGGGAGAGCCTTCCAAAGTTAAAAGTGCTGCAACATCTTTCGCTGGTGTGACCCACAGGCAGACGTACCACATACTGGGCAGGATAAGAAAAACAGAGCCCAGAGACTTCACAGGAAAGTCTTTTAACCTGCTGGGTCTCACCCTCAGGGTAAACTAATGCAGATGACTCCTTCCCCCGATAGGAGGCTAGTTTAGTCTGAGAAAACCCGGCTGGAGTCTATAATACCTACGTAGACCCTCCTAAGGGTGGGGAGGGAAAAGGCACCATACAAGCAGGGCAAGAAACAAGAAAACAAGAACTGAAAAATTATCCTCTGTTAAACAAAACCTAAGCTAGAGGTCCAGAAAAAGCTGAACTGGAGGTCAAAGAACAGATAGACAACAAATTCATCAAGCAAGAAAACCCTAGGTAAGAGAAGTGAAAGTAATCTCCAGAATAAACTAATTAAGGTAATTAAATGTCTAGACACCAGCAAAAAATAACAAATCACACCAGGAAAATTGAAGATATGGCCCAGTCAAAGGAACAAACCAATAGTTCAAATGAGATACAAGAGTTGAAACAACTAATTGAGAATGTACGAACAGACATGGAAAACCTCATCAAAAACCAAATCAATGAATTGAGGGAGGATATGAAGAAGGCAAGGAATGAACAAAAAGAAGAAATGGAAAGTCTGAAAAAACAAATCATGGAACTTATGGGGATGAAAAGTACAGTAGAAGAGATGAAAAAAACAATGGAAAATTACAATGGTAAATTTCAAGAGACAGAGGTTAGGATTAGTGAACTAGAGGATGAAACATCTGAAATCCAACAAGATAGAGAAACTATAGGGAAAAAATGGAAAAATATGAGCAGGGACTCAGGGAACTCAATGATAATATGAAGCGCACAAATATAACATGTTGTGGGTGTCACGGAAGGAGAAGAGAAGGGAAAAGGAGGAGAAAAACTAATGGAAGAAATTATCACTGAAAATTTCCCAACTCTTATGAAAGACCTAAAATTACAGATCCAAGAAGTGCAGTGCACCCCAAAGAGAATAGATCCAAATAGATATTCTCCAAGACACTTACTAGTCAGAATGTCAGGGGTCAAAGAGAAAGAGAGGATCTTGAAAGCAGCAAGAGAAAAGCAATCCATCACATACAAGGGAAACCCAATAAGACTATGTGTAGATTTCTCAGCAGAAACCATGGAGGCTAGAAGACAGTGGGATGATATATTTAAACTACTAAAAGAGAAAAACTGCCAACCAAGATTCTATACCCAGCAAAATTGTCCTTCAAAAATGAGGGAGAAATTAAAACATTTTCAGACAAAAAAATCACTGAAAGAATTTGTGATCAAGAGACCAACTCTGCAAGAAATACTAAAGGGAGCACTAGAGACAGATATGAAAAGACAGAAAAGAGAGAGGTGTGGAGAAGAGTGTAGAAAGAAGGAAAATTAGATATGACATATAAAACACAAAAGGCAAAATGGTAGAGGAAAGTACTACCCAAACAGTAATAACACTAAATGTTAATGGATTGAATTCCCCAGTCAAAAGACACAGAGTGGCAGAATGGCTTAAAAAACAGGATCCTTCTATATGCTGTCTACAAGAAACACATCTTAGACCCAAAGATAAACATAGGTTAAAAGTGAAAGATTGGGAAAAGATATTTCATGCAAATAACCAGAAAAGAGCAGGAGTAGCTATACTAATATTCAACAAATTAGACTTCAAATGTAAAACAGTTGAAAGAGACAAAGAAGGATACTACATACTAATAAAAGGAACAATTCAACATGAAGACATAACAATCATAAATATTTATGCACTGAACCAGAATGCCCCAAAATACATGAGGCAAACACTGCAAACACTGAAAATGGAAATAGACACATCTACCATAATAGTTGGAGATTTCAATTCCCCACTCTCATCAATGGACAGAACATCTAGACAGAGGATCAATAAAGAAACAGAGAATTTGAATATTACAATAAATGAGCTAAACTTAATAGACATTTATACGACATTACACCCCACAACAGCAGGATACACATTTTTCTCAAGTGCTCATGGATCATTCTCAAAGATTGACCATATGCTGGGTCACAAAGCAAGTCTGAACAAATTTAAAAAGATCGAAATCACACAAAACACTTTCTCATATCATAAGGGAATGAAGTTGGAAATCAATAATAGGCAGAGCACCAGAAAATTCACAAATATGTGGAGGCTCAACAATACACTCTTAAACAACCAGTGGGTCAAGGAAGAAATTACAAGAGACATCAGTAAATATCTCGAGGTAAATGAAAATGAAAACACAACATATCAAAACTTATGGGATGCAGCAAAGGCAGTGCTAAGCAGGAAATTTATTGCCCTAAATGCCTATATCAAAAAAGAAGACAGGGAAAAAATACAGGAATTAACTGTCCACTTGGAAGAACTGGAGAAAGAACAGCAAACTAACCCCAAAGCAAGCAAAAGGAATGAAATAACAAAGATTAGAGCAGAAATAAATGAAATTAAGAACATGAAAACAATTGAGAAAATCAATAAAACCAGAAGTTGGTTCTATGAAAAAAGCAATAAGATTGATGGGCCCTTAGCAAGATTGACAAAAAGAAGAAGAGAGAAGATGCAAATAAATAAGATTAGAAATAGAAGAGGAGCCATAACCACTGACCCCACAGAAATAAAGGAGGTAATAACAGGATACTATGAACAACTTTATGCCAATAAATACAACAATGTAGATGAAATGGACAACTTCCTAGAAAGGCATGAATAACCAACTTTGACTCAAGAAGAAATAAATGACCTCAACAAACCAATCACAAGTAAAGAAATTGAATGAATCATTCAAAAGCTTCCCAAAAAGAAAAGTCCAGGACCAGACAGCTTCACACGTGAATTCTACCAAACATTCCAGAAAGAATTAGTACCAATCCTGCTAAAACTCTTCAAAAAAATTGAAGTGGACGGAAAGCTACCTAATTCATTCTATGAAGCCAACATCACCCTCACAGAAAACCAGGCAAAGATATTACAAAAAAAGAAAATTACAGACCAATCTCTCTAATGAATACAGATGCAAAAATCCTCAACAAAATTCTTGCAAATCGAATCCAGCAACACATTAAAAGAATTATACATCATGACCAAGTAGGATTCATTCCAGGTATGCAAGGATGGTTCAACATAAGAAAATCAATTAATGTAATACACCATATCAACAAATCAAAGCAGAAAAATCACATGATCATCTCAATTGATGCAGAGAAGGCATTTGACAAAATTCAATATTCTTTCCTGTTGAAAATACTTCAAAGGATAGGAATACAAGGGAATTTCCTTAAAATGATAAAGGGAATATATGAAAAATCCACAGCTAATACCGTCCTCAATGGGGAAAAACTGAAAACTTTCCCCCTAAGATCAGGAACAAGACAAGGATGTCCACTATCACCACTGTTATTCAACATTGTGTTGGAAGTTCTAGCCAGAGCAATTAGACAAGAAAAAGAAATACAAGGCATCAAAATTGGAAAGGAAGAAGTAAAACTATCACTGTTTGCAGATGATATGATACTATATGTTGAAAACCCTGAAGAATCCACAGCAAAACTACTAGACCTAATAAACGAGTATAGCAAAGTGGCAGGTTACAAGATCAACATTCAAAAATCTGTAGTGTTTCTATACACTAGTAATGAACAATCTGAGGGGGAAATCAAGAAATGAATTCCATTTACAATTGCAACTAAAAGAATAAAATACTTAGGAATAAATTTAACTAAAGAGACAAAAGACCTATACAAAGAAAACTACAAGAAACTGTTAAAAGAAATCACAGAAGACCTAAATAGATGGAAGGGCATACTGTGTTCATGGATTGGAAGACTAAATATAGTTAGAATGTCAATTCTACCTAAATTGATTTACAGATTTAATGCAATACCAATCAAAATCCCAACAACTTACTTTTCAGAAATAGAAAAACCAGTAAGCAAATTTATCTGGAAGGGCAGGGTGTCCCAAATTGCAAGTATATTGAGGAAAAAAAACGAAGCTGAAGGTCTCACACTGCCTGACTTTAAGGCATATTATGAAGCCACAGTGGTCAAAACAGCATGGTACTGGCATAAAGATAGATATATTGATCAATGGAATCGAATAGAGTGTTCAGATATAGACCCTCTCATCTATGGACATTTGATCTTTGATAAGGCAATCAAGCCAACTCACCTGGGACAGAACAGTCTCTTCAGTAAATGGTGCCTGGAGAACTGGATATCCATATGCAAAAGAATGAAAGAGGACCCATATCTCACACCCTATACAAAAGTTAACTCAAAATCGATCAAAGATCTAAACATTAGGTCTAAGACCATAAAACAGTTAGAGGAAAATGTAGGGAAATATCTTATAAATCTTATAATTAGAGGCAGTTTTATAGACCTTACACCTAAAGCAAGAGCACTGAAGAAAGAAAGAAAGAAATGGGAACTCCTCAAAATTAAACACTTTTGTGCATCAAAGAACTTCATCAAGAAAGTAGAAAGACAGCCTTCACAATGGGAGACAATATTTGGAAATGACATATCAGATAAAGGTCTAGTATCCAGAATTTATAAAGAGATTGTTCAACTCAACAACAAAAAGACAGCCAATCCAATTACAAAATGGGAAAAAGACTTGAACAGTCTACTCTCAGAAGAGGAAATACAAATGGCCAAAAGGCACATGAAGAGATGTTCAACATCCCTGGCCACTAGAGAAATGCAAATCAAAACCACAATGAGATATCATCTCACACCCTCCAGAATGGCCATTATCAACAAAACAGAAAATGACAAGTGCTGGAGAGGATGTGGAGAAAGAGGCACACTTATTCACTGTTGGTGGGAATGTCAAATGGTGCAACCACTGTGGAAGGCAGTTTGGCAGTTCCTCAAAAAGCTGAATATAGAATTGCCATATGACCCAGCAATACCTTTGCTAGGTATCTACTCAGAGGACATAAGGGCAAATACACAAATGGACATTTGCACACCAATATTTATAGCAGCACTATTTACAATTGCAAGGAGATGGAAACAGCCAAAATGTCCATCAACAGATGAGTGGCTAAACAAACTGTGGTATATACATATGATGGAATATTATGCAGCTCTAAGACAGAATAAACTTATGAAGTATGTAACATCATGGATGGACCTTGAGAACATTATGCTGAGTGAGACTAGCCAAAAACTAAAGGACAAATACTGTATGGTCTCATTGATATGAACTGACATAGTGAATAAACTTGGAATATTTTGTTCATAACAGAGACAATCAGGAGATAGAAATAGGGTAAGATATTGGGTAACTGGAACTGAAGGGATACAGACAGTGCAACAGGACTGGAGACAAAAACTCAGAAATGGACAGCACAATACTACCTAACTGTAATATAATTATGTTAAAACACTGAATGAAGCTGCATGTGAGAATGATAGAGGGAGGAGGGCTGAGGACACAAATGAAATCAGAAAGAAAGATAGATGTTAAAGATTGAAATGGTATAATCTAGGAATGCCTAGAGTGTATAATAATAGTGAAATGTACAAGGTACAATTTTAAAAATGTTTTTGCATGAGGAAGAACAAAGGAATGTCATTATTGCAGGGTACTGAAAATAGATGGTAATTAATATTTTAAAATGTCATGTTCTGTGTGAGACTAAAGCAAAAAATGTTTATTTGTTACAAAATTTATATTTTGACTAGTGCATTTCCTAATATAACTTATGTAGATAGTTTGATTGAACACCATAAATACTTGGAATCTCAGGTAGGACATGAGATTTTGCTGGTTTGTCCAGAGTGATGCCCCGATGAATCCCACAGTGATTCGATCAGTGAGTGGAAAAGTATCTGCAAAGCCCCCTTCAGGGAGTGGTGAGAATGGGGAGAAATTCAACGTCCCCAAGTTGAATTCTTGATATTCTCACAAGCAGTGTGGACAACCAAAGCTATAGGCAGAGCCCCCACTCTTGGGGTTTGTTCATATGAAACTTAACCCCGCAAAGGATAGGTCAAGTCTACTTAAAATTTAGGCCTAAGAGTCACCCCCAAGAGAGCCTCTTTTGTTGCTCAGATGTGGCTTCTCTCTCCAGTCAACACAATGAGCAGTCTCACCACCCTACCCCTCTCTACGTGGGACATGATTCCCAGGGGTGTGGACCTTCCTGACAACGTGGAACAGAGATCTTGAAATGAACGGAGACTCAGCATCAAGGGATTGAGAAAAACCCTAGAATGAGCTGAGACTTAGCATCAAGGGATTGAGAAAACCTTCTCAACCAAAAGGGGAAAAAGGGAAATGAGACAAAGTGTCAATGGCTGAGAGATTCCAAACAGAGTCGAGAGTTTATCCTGGAGGTTACTCTTATGCATCAAGTAGATATCATCTTGTTATTCAAGATGTTATGGAGAGGCTGGAGGGAACTGCTTAAAATTGTAGAGCGTGTTCCAGTAGCCATGTTTCTTGAGGATGATTGAATAACGATACAGCTGTCACAATGTGACTGTGTGATTGTGAAAACCTTGTGTCTGATGCTCCTTTTATCTACCTTGTCAACAAAGGAGTAGAATATATGGAATAAAAATAAATAATAGAGGAAACAAATGCCAAAATAAATTTAGTTTAAATGCTAGTGATCAATGACAGCGAGGGGTAAGGGGTATGGTATGTATAACTTTTTTTTCTCTGTTATTGTTTTATTTCTTTTTTCTGTTATCTTTTTATTTCTTTTTCTAAATCGATGCAAATGTTCTAAGAAATGATGAATATGCAACTAAGTGATGATATTGTGAATTACTGATAATGGATGTTGTTTTATTTTGTTTCCTTATTTTTTTAATTAATAAATAAATTTTTAAAAAATGCAAAAAAAGCTACAAAGTTATATGTCTAAATAAAATACAATGCAGAATGTGTAAAATAAAACCTGCATTAATTTTATCCCCCATATCGATAATTGTTTATACATGTATGTAAAATTACATCAGAAACCAAATCAAAATGAATGAGACAAATGAATAAAAGAGAAAATTATCAAAAATTACAAATAGCCTCATGTGGTCAATAGGCATTGTAGTCCTAACATTTGCTACATGTGATCACTAATAACTGTAATGTAAAATCTCATGTATTTGTACAATTATATATAAAATTATCCATGGTCAGAAGATGTGGATTAAAGACTAGTATTTTTTGAAGAAACAAAATAGTGCAAACTCCCTTTTTGAGCAAGGAAACATGTAAAAAGGAGTTTCCATTTGCATTGGGTCATTTAGGGGAAAGAGGAAAAATAAAACAACATCTGGCCCTATAACGCTTTGTTATACCCAATGTTTCTAGTTACAAGTTTTGCTCACAAGTATGGTTAAGTTAGGAAATGGTTCCCATTTCAATAGCTATATAGTTATATCATAAATGTCCATCCATCCAGAAGCTAAACATTGAATGTGCCTGCTAATCATGTACTGAAAAAGCTGTAAGATTAAAGCAAATTTCCCATGAAATTATGTACACATACATACACATATATACAAATACATATGTACACATATGTGCATATGTGTATGTTACTGCCTGTGTTTAGTTAGCCATGTCCCATAGCCTCCTCTACCTTTGCCTCTACACTGTCTTATTCACCGTCCCCTTCTGCCTGGACCTCTGCTAGAGCCTCCTAACTAATAATGCTGTGAACACTTTGCCACATTTCCCTCATTCTTCACCGAGGCAAGCAAAGCAAAACTTTCCAAATATAAATTAGGAACTTCTGGGAGTTGTTAGGAGACTTTAGATCACCTATATTCCACTTATGTCCTTAGAATACATAATAACCAGAAAAAGATTGATATTCAGTAATGGAGATATGGCTAGTTTGTATCCTAATTTCTCAGAAATAACTCAGTACAGGCATATGTGAGAAATATTACATATATTCAGGCTGCTTTCACTCCAATATACATGTGTAATATACCTGATCAAATAAGATGTGAAAGTCAACTTAATTTTTTTCTTTATATTATTTTGAGAACCCATGGTACTTGAATGTCTGGTAGCACAATAGAGGAAAGGACTATTTTAATTAAAATATATTAAATCGCATATGATGAGATAAAATGATGAAATTATGAGAGTTTTATGAGATGATAATTTAGGAGTTATAAATGCTGTAATTCAAAACAGTAAAAGGATACCAACAGTAAAAGGATACTAATTTGCTGGAATTACACTTCTTCTGAACAGCATCTCCTGATAAACCTGACCAATAATAAATAAGACCATAATATTTAAAGGCAAAATCAGAATACAAAATTACGAAAAACCAATCAAGTGGTACTAGAAGTTTTGTTATTTGGTCCATGAACACAGTGAATGCTTGGGACCAGTGGTTCCCAAGTGCTTTCTTTGTATAGGGGATACAGGTACTGCTGAGGAACTGGGTTAGGAAGGAAGGTGGGAAGGCCCAATGAGTGTGGCTCTGGACACTGCACCTGCCCAAACAGAGAAATTCCACTCTTTATTTTATGATATATATGGAGAATGTGTGAATAACTTTTTTTCTATTTACTATTTCTGTGGAATCTTTTTCCAGATGTTCACTTACAATCTATTTGTATCCTTGGATCTAAAGTTAGTCCAACTTAAAAAAAAAAGAATAAAAGGTCATCCTGCATTTAAAAAATAAAATTCTGAAAATTATGACAACTAGTCTATGCTGTTTCAAGCACACCAAAGACATCTCAGACAACTAAGTTCTCAAACATTGGGCTAATGATAAGCTTTCTTCTCCCCCTAAGTGATATCAAAATGACTTGTAAACTAGTGAGACATACTATAAAGTAAAGCAACAGGCTACTAATTAGGTACCTTAAGGTTGACAGAAAATATCCTTAGGTCAGCTAGCCAAGATGTTAACTGCCCACTTTATCTAAATAACTAAAACCACAAACAGGTCCCCTCTCAGCCAGTCCTCAGCAAAGCGTCATTTCTGAGAAGCCAAAGCTCCTCATATCTTAGAGCTCACTTCCTCCATAAATTGCTGAGAACAAAAGGCATGGGCTGTGCTGGAAGTTTTGCAAAAAGACTGAAATGCAAGGCAGCAAGGTGCCAGGTGCATATGCTTAGGGATCTGTAATAAACACGGTTTTTAATGTTAAGTTGTTAAAGATAATTGACCAATGTAATGATATGCATGGCACTTGACAAGTCCTTAACAAAGTGTTACTGAATCTATTCTGAAGATTAATGTTTTCTAAGCAGTGTGTTCTAAAGAATGAAGGTCAGAGGTAAAAACACGTAAAATCCACTCAAGCCAAATGTAGCAGTTGGAGAACTTTTTTCAAAGTTATAGCAGATTTTATGTTTTATACATTACATCCTGGGCTTAAGAAATAACACATGAATAAAAGGTAAAATATGATTTTGACTAACAGATAGCCAACAATATAAGTTTAAAAGTCATATTAAACTGCTATACAAAAAAGGGAAAAGACATCTAATTGATTCTTACACACACTAGGAAAGTATAAAAATTGCTATTTTTAATAAATAAAGTTCTAAATTAGTTACAAGGAAATGGAATTCTGAATTTTCTCTTCTATTTTTGGTCCCTATTGGTTTCCTGGACAAAGTAGTACAAACCATTTTAATAAACTCCAATTAAAATAAGCTAATAATGTAAAATCTGTGACAATATAGCATCACAGCATCTATGGAATTCTGAGTGCCACACACAGTCAATGATAGGGAAGAACAAATCTGAACATGTTTATAGGATTCCACAATGAAAATTAAAATGTCTAGAAAAGCAAATGAAAATGGTACACATCAGTTTGTTTTCACTTACTGATTGTTCATTTTAAAAAGAATAACCATTCTCCCTTCTCACAATCAGCACTTTTCATGAAGCCCTATGCAAATACGTGATGTTTTGTAAATTATGCAGTTTCTAAACTGCAGCAAAATTCAGAGGTAAGTGCATGGAACAGCACTGAATTAAGTGTTACAGGAAAAAAATTAGCATCATCTTATTTAAGAATCTTTTAATCAAGTGTGCACACTGATTAGTGAAACATGCACTACCTAGAGCAAACAAATCTCAAAAATTTGCAAATCAGATCATCCTGAAAATTTTTCATTCTTTTTGCTAACAGACATTCAAGAACATCATGTTCACCATATTAAAGTAAACAACAACAACAAAATCAGCTTCTCCAAGAGTTTCTAATCCATTGGCCACATGCAATTTTTATAAATCATTGGCAGTCACTAAGTCAATATGAAAGAGATTAACTTGGCACCTTTCCCCCAAAATATAAAATAATATATTGAATCATTTTTGTGTTGTGAGTATGCAGTATCTAAATGCCTGGCTGCATTCCAAACTGAAGCATGTTTTTCCTTCTTTCATTATGTTGTAGTATCTCTATCTCTTCTTGCCTTCATGCATATTGTATGCATGTTCAAAGAGCTCTATAAAAGTGTTATCAAATTTATTTCTAACAAATTTGAAATAATTTGTCTGGATAAAAAGAATATAGGTGAATTGGATGGCATTTTTATTATTTTACATACTAAGATGATCATATGTTCTGATTAAAGTTAATTTGGTTTGTTATAAAAGGCTTCTAAAAGTGGATTTTGCTTGTTGTAGTCATTGCTGACTAAATGCTCTGAATAGATATGGGAAGTTGTAGAAGGTGTGGGAAAGTGAATTTTGTTGTTCTAGTCATTCCTGATGACAAGCCCTAAATGGATATAGAAAGTAGAAGAATGTTTGAGAAGGCAAATTTTATTTGTTGTAGTCATTGCTTACAATGAGCCCTGAATTAATATGGAAAGTTCTAGAAGGCTTATAAAAGTGAATTTTGTCTGTTCAAATCAATTCTGAACAAAAATTTGACAAGACTGTTTACATTTTTTTTTAAAATGTGGTGCAGACCCACATCTGGCACAGGCAAGGACCCTGAAAATAAATAGCCAAGCCCTTGCAAGCCTCCTTCCTTAGGGATGCAGCCAAGTCTACACCACTGAGGATCTTCTCAAATGCCTAAAAGATCTAAATGTAGCCATGAGCAGCTATGAGTGCTTCAAATGTGGATGATCTAGCCACTGGGCCCAGGAATGCCCTACTGGAGGAGGCCATGCTCATGGAATGAGAAGACATGGCAGAGGTTTCAAGTTTGTTTCCTCATCTCCTTCAGACATCTGTTAGTGCTGTGGTGAGTCTGGACATCTTGCCAAGGATTGTGATTTTCGGGAGGATGAACCCCACTCTAACTGCAGTAGAGATGGCCACATTGCCAAGAACTGCAAGGAGACCAAGAGAGGGCAAGAGCAAGAGCAAGTGCTGCTACAACTGTGGCAAACCTGGCCACCTTACTCATGACTGTGGCTACATGGATGAGCAGAAGTGCTATTCTTGTGGAGAATTTGGACACATTCAAAAACACTGTGTCAAATTAAGTGCTATAGGTGTGATGAAACTGGTCATGAAGCTATCAACTGCAGTAAGACAAGTGAAGTCAACTGTTATCACTGTGGTGTTAACATATCCAAGGACACCTTACATATGAATGCACAATTGAGGCTTTGGCTTAATTATTTTCTCTGCTGCCCCTCCGTTTTCTGATTCATAGTTGTATTATTTTCTCTGAGTCCTCTTCCCTGGCCAAAGGTTGGCAGATAGAGGCTACTCCCAAGCCAGTGAGCTTTACTTACCATGTAAACTGAGGAAAGGGGTGAAAAATTGACTTTCTGCATTTAACTACCAAAAAAATTGTGTTAGTTTGACATAGGTGTTTTGTATAATAATTCTTTGTAAAGAATCCCTTTTCTCTGCCACTAGTGAATAGGGATTAATGAATGGGAAGAGATGAGTCAGATCAGTAATTCCGTTCTGGGTTTCGTGATTATGTTCCCATGTAGGAGGTAAATCCAATTCTTGAAGTGTCCATGAACTTCCAAAAGTAACTTTAATTTCAGCATAATGGAGGCCTTGGATTTTTGGACCTCAGCAACTGTTAAATAACATCAAATAACATCTTCATCAGGCCCTCCACAGAGCATACAGTTGAGTGGGAGTAAACGAAATAAAAAGACAAATATATATTAATGGCTGTGCAAGAGAAAAATCAAGATAAAATCCAAAGTGGAAAAACTTCATCACAGCATTGATGCTGGATATACAGATAGAAAAGGTTCAGAACATATTTTTTTCAAAGACTAAACCTAAAACCCAGAGCAAACATTGATGCTCAGAGCTATCATAATTTAGAGATACTCAGGAATTTCAGAGAAATGCATTTTCACAGAAATCAAAATGTTATTTTTGTATACCATAGCACTTAAACAACTATGTTTCATTTGCTGTAATCAGTTTTTAAGGTCAGATGGAAAAAGCAACTGAAGTCCTAGAAAATAGAAATGTAATTTTAAACTATCCAATAAAGCTAGAGGAAGAAGTGGTGGGGGGGAACGTTTTGTTCCAAACCGTGCATTCATAAAATTAAAGTTTAGGTTTCTCTCTGTTGAAATGTGGATTATTAGTCTGCTCTTAATGAAAAGTTATAAAACATTTTTATTAACCACATCCCAGTACTTTGGGTAGATGACAAATGTTTTATATCAGAGTAACATCATTGTTAAGGCTTACTTTGAACTTATCATCCTTTATTTCAGAAGACAAGTCTTGTAACTTTTAAAGGAAAACTGTTGCAAAGAAAGTCATTCTTTCACCTTGTAAAAGTGAGGTGCTAAAATAGTTTAACATGTTATCTAAGAGGTGTGTGGGAAGTATTATAATTTAAAAGGATTTTCAGAAACAATTGAAGAAACAGAGCCAACAGAAAGAGAGCCAACAGAAACTTCAGAGCCGATATAGAGAGCAGAGACATGAATGTTTGGAGACACTTGGAGCCCAGGAGACATTGCTGTGTGCTTTCCCATGAAATGTTAAGAAACCAGAACCTGGAGAGAGCCAAGGGAAGCCAAGAGATGAAAGCCAGCCCTGGAGAAGCAAAGTGAGGAGCCCCCACAGGAACAGAGGCTGAAAGCAATGGAGCCCAGGAGCAAGGGACCAGCAGATGCCAGCCACGTGACTTCCCAACTGACAGAGTTGTTCTGGACAAGATCAGCCTTTCTTGAATGAAACACTCACCCCATTACTGCAATCCTTCAACTGTTTTCTGGAACTTTGAGAAAGATGTTTCTACCAGTTCTTGCTGGCTGTTCAAAACTACTATGAGTAGATGGACCCCTGAAGCTTCACACTCTACTATCTTGATAAGTTTGGATCCCACGGATGCCATTTTGACATCTATATGAAGACAGTAAAGGAAGGAACTGCAAGAGATGGCCCAGCAACCACAGTCACCCAGTGTCATGGTCAGATTCATGTGTCAACTTGGCCAGGTGGTGGTGCCCAGTTGTCTGTTTCGGCAAGTGCTGGCCTGTCTATAAAGACATTTCATGGACTCAAATCATGATTATGTAGGCTGCATCCATAGCTGATTGCATTTGTAATAAGTTACAGGGAGTGTCTTCTGCAATGAGTGACAATTAATCTAATCACTGGAAGGCTTTTAAGGAGTATTCAGAAGAGCAGTCACTCTTCCTGCTTCAGCCGATGAGCCTCTGCTGTGGAGTTTATCCAGACCCTTCATTGGAGTCACCAGCTTCACAGCCTTTCCTATGGATTTTGGACTCTTCCATTCCCATGGAATGGGAACCTAGGACCCTTACATTCCCATGGTTGCCCAGCCAGCCTCTTCTGAGAGTTCATTGACAACCTTCATTGGTTACCAGCTTGCGGCCTGCCCTACAGACCTTGGACTCTGCATTCCCATGGTTATGTAAGACACTTTTATAAATTTTGTTTCTATGGATATCTCCTGCTGATTCTGTTTCTCTAAATAACCCTAGCTAATACACCAGGATCTAGGAATGCTCCCTCATTTCTCATCATAGAGTTGGAGTAGAGTACTAGGATAGTCAAATGTTCCTAACACTATAGATTTTTTCCTCTAAAAATATTTAATATTTTTAAGTGCTTACCATATTCAGGCACTCTTTTTTTATTACTGTAGCTATAGATTTACAAAAAAATTACACAGTGTTCCCATGTATAACACCCTCATACACACACTTTGAGTTAGTATGGTATCTTTATTATGATTCTCCTAAGGCTATCAATCTCTAAAATTTACTTTGGAGGACCTATCCCAAGCTTTAGCAGAAAATTTCTTCTTCAGACAAAGCACTGTACAGAAAAACTGGACCAAAAATAGTATTTTCTTTAATCATATACAAAATAGCTAACTTTTTTTGCTACATTTTAACAACCTTAACATTTGCCCTAAATCCATCTCATACCTATATGTTCAGTGGTAATTTCTTCCGGGTTCTAAAATTTCCATTTAATTTTTCTTATAGTCATGCCTTCACATTCTGATCTCCCTCACCTAGCCTCCTGGTTGAACATTAATAAACCCTTAAGTGGTTGGTAGCTTGCATGTTAATTGGAAAGCATTATATGAGCTATAATTTTTCAAAAAAGATACAGACCTGCTATAAGAAATCCAGGTACAAAGATCAAAGTAAAAGTTGCTAAAACATACCTCAATGCTCTTTTTTTTTTATTTTAAGTGATCACCATTTATTTTAAGTGATCACCATTCCATGCAAGTATCACAACCCCATGCAAGTATATATTTGGAAGTGTAAGTAAATTGATAGAAATACTATTTATAAAAATGGAATAACATGAGGAATTGCATTTTAGAAATAAAAAGTGTTTAAATTTATTTTGACAATAGAGAAGGAAATTAAAGTGTAATTGAAAGATCTGTTGAACATCAGAGAAATATTTTCCACTTCAGGAAGAATAAGTTTCTAAAGTTAAGGGGCAAAAAGCATTATGAAAAACTTGTGATTTTTTTAAATGACATGTTTCACATTTAGACAATATTAATTGACTGATTCTGTGCTGGACAAGATAAGTAAATTAGCATGGTTCCACTTCCACCTTCCTCCTGAATGATATTAATTATGATTGTTTTAAATTTTTCTTAGTTTGTGCTATTGACTTTATGTTATTTAACTATAAACACACTAAACTTAATTTTGAGCTTATTATCAATTCTTCATTCACTACTTCATTTCTGAATCTTTCATTTTAGCTCATTTCTTAATTGGTTAAATATCTTTGTTCAGAAATTTTTCAGGAAGGATCAGATGAAAGGGTTATCCCAGATCCTGGAAGAATAAAACACCAAACATTTGGGTTACAAACCAACAACCTTTATTCTCAAAAGTAATTCCCCTCAATCCCAACATCCACAGAGATTACTCCCTGGTTGGTCCTCCTATTCCCATTCTGGAGACTTTGCCTTCAAAGCATGAAAAGTTACTCAATGCTCACAGTAAGCATGGACTTTAAACATGCAATATTTCTAGGTCTTGAAAATTTTATGAAAACAGGTTGGAATAGTTGTATCATTTCTTTATATCTCATCCTTTTGAAACATGGAGTAGCTTAAAATATGTGTTTCCCCCTGTATTCTGTCAATTGATATAATTACAATAATGCCTGGCATTTGTATAGAAGTTTTGTTTTTTGCTTAAAAAAAACAAAAAAAGATTTTATAATCCTTTTCTGAGCTAAATTTGAATGCATGAAATGTTATTCATATATATGGACACTGTATAAAATTCCTGAAGACTTAAAAATGTTCACACTGCCCATGCTATATCCTGGTACTGATCTCTATGATGTTAGAAAAGAGTATGATGCTATTAGTCATGCATTTTGTTATTCTTTTTAAAAGTTTACAGATCATAGAAACCAAAAAATATACTTGTCTGTCACACTACTTTGCTCTAATGCTTCTGTAAAAGTATATGTTGTTGGCTATAAATCAGAACTTCATCAGCAACAAAAAGGGACTTTAAAAAAGAAGCAAGACAAATATATAAATAATGTTTTGCCTGTTAACATAACCTTGGTAAATATGTAAAAGTGAAACAGGACAAAACCTCTGTGATGGTTTCCGGTTGATGACCCAAATATAAGCTAGGTCAATTTTTTTTTCTGAAGTTAGCTTCATTTTAAAATACTTAAAAGAAAGTTAGGGATTATACTGTAAACTCTTACAGCAGTCACAATTACTCTCTTATTTTTTTAATGTTTTTACTGATAAATCCTCATACACATACATTCCATACACGGTGTAAAATCAGTGGCTCACAATATCATCACACAGTTGTGTATTCATCACCATGATCATTTTTAGAACATTTGCATCACTCCAGAAAAAAGTAATAAAAAATAGTAAAAACTCATACATACCATATCCCTTACCCCTCCCTCTCATTGATCACAAGTATTTTCATCCACCTAATTTATTTTACCCCTTATCCTTTCTATTATTTATTCATTTTTATCCATATTTTTTTACTCATATGTCCATACCCTGGATAAAAGGAGCAACAAATACAAGGTTTTCACAATCACACAGTCGCACTGTAAAAGTTATACCTTTATACAATCATCTAAAAGAACCAATGCTACTGGAACACAGCTCAATATTTCAGATATTTCCCTCCAGCCACTCCAATACATCATAAACTAAAAAGGGATAACTATGTAATGCATAAGAATAGCCTCCAGTATAACCTCTCTACTCTGTTTGAAATCTCTCAGCCACTGAAACTTTATTTTCTCTCATTTATCTCTTACATTTTGGTCAAGAAGATTTTTTCAATTCCATGGTGCCAGGTCCTGGCTCACCCCATGAATTCTGTCCCACATTGCCAGGGAGATTTACACCCCTGAGAGTCAGGGCCCATAAAGGGGGAAGGACAGTGAGTTCACCTGCTGAGATGGCTTAGAAAGAGAGGCCACATCTGAGCAACAAAAGAGGTTCTCTGGGGGTAAAATCTTAGGCATAACTTTAAGTAGGCTTAGCCTATCATTTGCAGGAATGAGTTTCATAGGGGTAAACCTCAAGATAGAGGGCTCAGCCTATTTATTTGATTGTCCCACTTCTTGACAGGATATCAGAATTTCTCCAAATGGGAAAATTGAATATTTCCCCCTTTCTCCCCATTCCCCCAAGGGGACTTTGCAAATCCTTCTTTGTTCACTACTCACATTACTCTGGGATATATTGGGACATTATATTAACCTGGGCAAACCAACAAAATCTCATCCCCTATTCAAACTTCCATATACTTACTGTGTTCAAGTAAACCAACAATACAAGTTAAATTAAGTAATGCACTACCCAAAATATAAATTTTGCACCAAATAAACATCTCTCCCTTTGGTTTCACACAGGAGTTGAAGTTTTAAAATATGGAATATATCATCCTTTACCCTGTATTCTGTTATACCTTAGTCCTATCCAGATCAGTTTCATTCATAACTCTACTCAAAGCCTAATCACTTTTTCAAGTTTTTAAACAGTTCCTGTATGGATTAGTACTGACTTTTGTAGCTTCAGAGTCTAACTCCAATTCTCAGGTATCACATAAATACCCAAAGTTTCTAGGAACAGTCAGGTTATATACAAATAGCTCAGTATCTTGGAATTTAGAAATAACAGTTACAACTGCTGAATATATATGTGACCGCTGTAAGAGCTTATAATCCAGGATCCTTTACAATAGGCCCCAACCTTATAACCCACTTTCTCAACTTCAGATCACTGAATTTTTATATTACAGTTAGTCCATATGAGTGAGGCATGATAATATTTCTCTTTTTGTTCCTAACAGTTTATTCAACACATGATCCTTAAGGTTCCTATATCTAGTTGCATGCCTCCACAACTTCATTCCTTCTTGAGGCCAGTCAGTAATCTATTGCATGTACACAGCATTGTTGACCCTTCCATTCCTCATTTGTTGTATCCTGAGGCCACCTCTATCAATAATGAATCTTGAACACTGCCACCTTAAACACCCACATTGTGTAAATGTTCATTTGTGTCCCACATTCAGTTCCTTCAGGTATAAACTTGGCTGAAACAGGATTTCAGGATCATATGGCAACCCCATCCTTAGCTTCCTATGGAACCACTACACTGCCCTCCGAGGGAATGCACCTGTAAGTTTCCCTACTAACAGTGAATAGGTACATCTTTTTCTCCACATTTTATCTAGCAGTTATTTCTCTCCATTCATTTTTAGACAGTTTTATTCACACAACATACAATGCAACATAAGTTTATAGACACACCTTCACCATCATAATCTATATGAAGACATTTCCTTTACTTTCACAAAAAATCCACACCCCACCACCATGCCCCCTGCCTGTTGTCACTTAGTTATGGCATAATGTCTTTTTTACTTTCAGTGGAAGCATATTATGTCACTGTTGACTATAGGCACTAGCTTGCATTGATTATGCTTTTTCCCATATACCATCCATTTTCAATGCTCTGCAATGTTGACATTCATTGTTCTCCCTCATACAAAAGTGATTTTTTCATTTTATATATTTTTAAATATAACAATCACAACCATATGTGCACCCAACAACAGAGCTTCAAAACACATGACACAAGCAATAACAGATTTGAAGAGAGAAATAGATAGTCCTCCATCAACAATAGGAGACTTCAACATAGTACACTCAAAAATGGATAGATCATCCAGAAAGATGATCAGCTAGGGAACAGAGAACCTCAGCAATACTACAAACCAACCAGACCTCACAGGCACACTCAGAACATTTCAGTCAACAACAGCAGAATACGTGATCCACTACAGTGCACATGGACCAACCCCCAAAGTGGAGCACATGCTACGTCACAAAACAACTCTCCAAACAGTTCAAAAAGCTGAAACCATCTGAAATATCCTGTCTTATCACAATAGAATGAAGCTAAAAATCATCAACAGAGAACTTTAAAATTCAGAAATGTGTAAATCTAACAGTTCACCCTGTAAAACAACCAATGGGTCAAAGAAGAAATCAAAAGGGAAATGAATGTACAACATGACAAAATGCATAGGCTGTAGCAAAGGCAGCTCTCAGAGGAAAATACACAGCTGTAAATTCCTACATTAAAAAAGGAGAAATTACAATAAACACATTGTGCTTATATTAAACAATAGGAAACATCTCAAATCAGTAGCCTAACCTCACACCTGAATGACCCAGACAAAGAAGAACAAACCGAACTCAAAGTTAACAAAGGAAGGAAAGAACAAATACTGCTGTAGAGATCAATTAAGTAGAGACTAGAAAAAACAACAGAGAGAATCAGCAAACCAAAAGCTGGTTCCTTAAAAAGATCAACAAATTGACAAAACTTTAGAATGACAACAAAAAGAGAGAAAAAACACAAACAACAAACATCAGAAGTGACAAGGAGAACATCACCAGTGACCCTACAGAAATAAAAAATGTTATGAGAATACTGTGAACAGTCACACCCAAACAAACCAGACATTGTAAATGAAATAGACAAGTCTGAAGAAACACACAAATTACCTAAATTGATGTAAAAAAAAAACAGAAGACCTCAACAGACCCACAGCCAGTAAAGAAATTGAATCAGTAACCAAAAAGCTCCCACCAGACAACATTCCAGAACCAAATGGCTTCTCTAGTGAACCCTACCAAAACTTAAAGATGAATTAACAAATTAACACCAAACCAGCTTCAAATTTTTTGAAGAGGGGGGAACCATACCTAACTCATTCCAGGAGACCAGCAACATCCCAATGACAAAGCCTGATAAAAATATCACAAGAAAAGAAAGTCCCAGGCCAAAACCCCACATGAACACAGATACCAAAATTCCCCACCCCCAAAACATCAGCAAACTGAATAAAACTGCACACCAAACAAAGTATCTTTGTATTTTTTGTAGATTTAATCACCATCATTGCTCACTCTAGGCATTCCTAAATTATGTCATCTCAGACTTTATCTTATATCTTTCCTTCCAGTTTCATACATGCCCCCAGTCTTTCTCCCTCAACTATACTCACATTCAGCTTCATTCTGCATATATATATTATTGTGCTACAATCAGGTAGCACTATGCTGTCCATTTCTGAATTTTTACGATCACTACTGTTGCACAATCTGTACTCCTTCAGCAGCAATTGCCCAATCTCTATCCTATTTCTATCTCCTGGTAATCATTTATTAATATTGATTAATATTAGTAAGACCATTCAGTGTTTGTCTTTTTGTTTCTGGCTAATTTTACTCAGCCTAATGTTCTTAAGGTTCATCCACATTATTACATGCTTCATGACTTTATTTTGTCATACAGCTGTGTAATACTCCATCATAAGTGTATACCACAGCTTGTTTAGCCACTCAACCATTGATGGACATTTGGGCTGTTTCCATCTCTTGGCAATCATAAATACTGTTGCTATAAATATGGAGTGCATAGGGACACCCAAATCAATAGGCCATGGCCTTGATCATGAGGCTTACTCTTGTGAAGTTTATTTAGGCCACATAGAAGCTTAGACAACCTACAGGCATGCCTAAGAGTTACTTTTGGAGGACCTCTATAGTTGCTCAGATGTAGCCTCAGCCTCTCTAAGCCCAACTCTGCAAGTAAAATCGTTGCCTTCTCCCCTATGTGGGACATGACATCCAGGGGTGAAAGTCTCCCTGGCGACTTGGAAGAGGACTCCCAGGGATGAATCCAGACTGGCACCATGGGCTTAACAATTCCATCCTGACCAAATGGGGGAAAAGAAGTGGAACTAATAAAGTATCAGTGGCAGAGAGAGTTCAAATAGAGTCAAGAGGCTATTCTGGAGGTTGCTCTTACACAAGCTTCAGGTAGACCTTGCTACCTATCATAACCTGCCAACCCCCAACCAGGACCATTCCAATCAATCCTAAAGAACACCTAGGGCAATTTATAAGATTACACAAGGGTTCCAGGCACTAGAGTAACTTGCCAGAAACCTACAACCTCAAGATGGGTCCCTGGTCCAGATAAGTCCTGAAATCTAGTCCAGCCTCTCCAGAACATCAGATAGTTCCATCTCCCTACCCCATATTAGTGACAGATCTTTCCAACATCAGAAATTTAGTATTGCCATAGCCCAAACAACCCCAAAGAGAGGTATGGAAAGATCAAAGGTGATGATGGAATTATTCATAGAAGATAAGACTTAACAAATGAATATGAATGCTGAATTATTAAATTGGAGACTCATTTAGTCTCCAGTATTTTAGAGAAGCTAGAAGTAAAAACCTAAAATTGTGAAATTGTAACCCATGTCAAAGTCTGAAATATGTTCTACAACTAATTGTGGTGCTGTGCTTTGACATTTATAGCTTTTTTGTATATATGCTATTGTTCACAAGAAAGGAAGGAAAAGAAAGTTGATTGTGATGATAAAAGGTATATAAGCCCACTAGCTTCTTATATTCTGGAGCAGCTAGAAGGAAAAATATGAGAGGATCATATGGTAGCCCATGACAAACTCCGGGATCTATCCTGTAACCATTTTTTGAAGAGTGCTTTGAAAACTACTGCTTTTTTATTTCTTTGCTTTGTATGTATGTTATGCTATACAATTTAAAAAGTTCAAAATAAACATGGAGTGCAAATGTCCATTTATGTCCCTGCCCTCAGTTTCTCTGTATATATACCTGGATGGATTATATTGGCAATATATGGCAATATGGATTGCTGGATCATATGGCAATTCTATACTTAGCTTCCTGAGGAACCATGAAATTGCTTTCCACAGTGGTTGTACCATTTTACATTCTCTCCAACAGTGGATAAGTATGACTCTTTCTCCAAATTCTCTCTGGCACTTATGTTCTGTTGTTGTTTTTTCATAATGGCCATTCTAGTGGGCTTCATACGATAGCTTCTTGTGATTTTGATTTGCACTAACCTAATAGCAGTGAAGTTGAGCATCTTTTTATATGCCTTTTAGCCATTTGTTTTTCCTCTTCTGTGAAGTGTCTTTTGTCTATTATTTAATTGAGTTTTTTGTCTTTTTGTTATTGAGTTGAAGAATCTCCTTATAAATTCTGGATACTAAATCCTTATCAGACATGTGGTTTCCAAATATTTTCTCCCATTGTGTAGGCTGCCTTTTTACTTTCTTGACAAAGTTCTTTGATGCACAAAAGTGTTTAATTTTGAGGATTTCCCATTTATCTATTTCTTTTTTCAATGCTCTGCTTTGGATATAAGATCTAGGTAACTGCTTCCAACTACAAGATTTATAAGATATTTCCCTACATTTTTTTCCTAAAAGTTCTATGGTCTTAATACTAATGTATAGGTCTTTGATCCAATTTGAGTTAATTTTTGTATAGAGTGTGAGATATGGGTCCTTTTTCATTCTTTTGAATATGGATATCCAGTTATCCAAGCACCATATATTGAAGAGGCTGCTCTGTCCAAGGACAATTGGCTTGACCACCTTATCAAAGATCAACTGTCCATAGATGAGGATCTATTTCTGAACACTCAGTTTTAATCCAATGTTCAGTGTATCTATCTTCATGCTAGTACCATGCCGTTTTGACCACTGTAGCTCCATACTATGCCTTAAAGACATGGAGTGTGAGACCTCCCACTGAATTATTCTTTCTGAAGATTTTTTAATTATTCAGGGCAAATTTCCCTTCCAAATAAATTTGGTTATTGGTTTTTCTATTTCTGCAAAGTAAATTTTTGGGATTTAATTGGTTTTGCATTGAATCTATAAATTAATTTGGATAGAATAGACATCTTAACTGCATTTAATCTTCCAATCCATGGACATGGTATGCCCTTCCATTCATTTAGGATTTCCATGCTTTCTTTTAGCAATTCCCTGTAGTTTTCTGTATATAGGCCTTTTGTATCCTTAGTTAAATTTATTCCTAAATATATTATTCTTTTGGTTGCTATTATAAATGAGATATTTTTCTCAAATCCCTCCTCAGATTGCTCATGGCTAGTATACAGAAATACTACTGATTTTGGGGTGTTGATCTTGTACCCAACCACTTCGCTGTACTCATTTTAACTTTAGTAACTTTGCTGTTGATTTTTTAGTATTTTACTATGTAAAGTATTGTATCATATGCAAACCATGAGAGTTTTACATCTTCCTTTTCACTTTGGATGTGTGTTATTTCTTTTTCTTGTCTAATTGCTCTGGCTAGAAATTACAGCATAATTTTGAATTAAAATGGTGACAGTGAATATCCTTGTCTTGTTCTTGATCTTAGAGGGAAAGCTTTCAGTCTTTCCCCATTGGGAATGACGTTATCTGTGGGTTAATCATGTTGAGGGAGTTCCTTTCTAGTCCTATCTTTTGAAGGGTTTTCATCAATAAAGGATGTTTAATTTTTGTCTAATGCTTTTCTGCATCAACTGATGATTGTGTGTAATATTGTGTATTACATTATTTGGTTTTCTTATTGAACCATCCTAGCATACCTGGAATAAATCATACATGACCATGGTGTATAAATCTTTTAATGTGCTGCTGGATTCAATTTGAAAGTATGTTGTTTAGGAGTTTTGTAACTATATTCATTATAGAGATTGGTCTGTAATTTTCTTTTCTTGTAACACCTTTGTCTGTCTTTGTTATTAGGGTGATAATGACTCCATAGATTGAGTTAGGTAGCTTTCCCTCCCCTTCAAATTTTTTGAAGAGTTTGAGCAGGATTGGTACTAATTCTTTCGTGAATGCCTGGTAGAATTCAGACGTGAAGCTATCTGGTCCTGAGCTTTTCTTTTGTGGGAGCTATTGATGACTAATTCAATCTCTTTATTTGGGTTGGTTTGCTGAGGTCATCTATTTTTTCTCGAGTCATTGTTGGTTGTTCATGCTTTTCTAGAAATTGTTCATTTCATCTATGTAGTCTAGCTTATTAACATACAATTGCTCAGAGTATCATCTCATTACCTCTTGGTGGTTATGCCTCTTCTTCCATGTTTTTTATTTATTTGCATCCTCTCTCTCTCTTTTTTATCAACCTAGGTAAGGGTTTATAGATTTTATTAATTTTCCTAAAGAGCCAATTTATTATTTTGTTAATTTTCTCTATTGTTTTCATGTTCTCAATTTTATTTATTTCTGATTTAATCTTTGTAATTTCTTTCCTTTAGTTTGCTCTGGCAATTGTTTATTGTTCTTTCTATAGTTCTTCCAAGCGAAGAGTTAATTCCTTGATTTTTGCTCTTTCTACTTTTTTTAATATAGGCATTTAAGGCAATAAATTTATCTCTTAGCATCCCATAAAGTTTTATGTGCTGTTATTTTATTTTTATTTCCCTCAAGACATTTACTGATTTCTCTTGTAATTTCTTCCTGACCCACTGGTTGTTCAAGAGTGTGCTTTTTAGCCTCCATATATTTGTGAATTTTTTGATCCTCTGTCTGTTGCTGATTTCCAACTTCCTTGCATTATGATCTGAGAAAGTGTTTTGTATGATTTAAATCTTTTTAAATGTATTGAGACTTGCTTTGTGATCCAACATATGGTCTATGCTTGAGAATGACCCAAGAGCGCTTGAGAAAAATGTGTATCCTGCTGTTCTGGGGTGTAGTTTTCTGAAGTTTCTATTAAGTTTAGTTCATTTATCTTATTATTCAAATTCCCTTTCTCTTTATTGAGCCTCTATCTAGATGTTCTATCTATTGATGAGAGCAGGAAATTGGAGTCTCCAACTATTGTGGTAGAGGTGTTGTCAGTGTTGTCAGTGTTTGTCTCATGTAGTTTGAGGCATTTTGGCTTGGCGCATAAATATTTATGATCATTTCAATGACATAAGATTATGTCTTTTTGTTGGATTGTTCCGATTGTTAATACATAGTGCCCTTTTTGTCTCATTTAATTGTTTTGCATTTGGAGTCTAATTTATCAGATATTAGTATAGCTACTCCTGCTCTTTTCTGATTGTTGTTGCATGAAATATCTTTTCCCAGCCTTTCACTGTCAACTTATTTTTCTCCTTTTGTCTAAAGTGAGTCTGTTGTAGGCAGCCTATAGTTGGGTCCTGTTCCTTAATCCATTCTGCTAGTCTGTGTCTTTTGATTGAGGAATTTAATCCATTAACATTTAATGTTATTACTGTAAAGGCAGTACTTTATTCTACAATTTTGTCTTTTGAATTTTATATGGCATATCTAATTTTTTTCTCTTTTTACCTTTGCTGATATTCTTCATTTCTACACTCTTCTACAAACCTCTCCCTCCTGCCTTTTCCTACCTGCCTATAGTGCTTCCTTTAGTATTTCTTGCAGAGCCAGTCTCTTAGTCACAAATTCTCTCGGTGATTGTCTGTCTGAAAATATTTTAATCTCCCCTTCATTTTTGAAGGATAATTTTGCTGGATATAGAATTTTTTGTTGGAAATTTTTCTCTTTTAGAATCATAAATATATCATACCACTACCTACTTGCCTCCATGGCTTCTGCTGAGAAATCCACACATAGTCTTATTGGGCTTCCATTGCATATAATGGATTGCTTTTCTCTTGCTGCTTTCAAAATTCTCTCTTTCTCTTTGACGTTTGACAATCTAATTAGTAAGTGTATTGCAGTATATCTATTAGGATCTATTCTGTTTGGAGTATACTGAACTTCTTGGTTCTATAATTTTATGTCTTTCATAAGAGATCAGAAATTTTCAGTGACTATTTCCTCCATTAGTTTTCCTCTCCCTTTCCCTTCTCTTCTCCTTCTGGGACATACACAACATGTTATTCATGTTCTTCATGTCCCTAAGACCCTGCTTATATTTTTCAATGTGTTTCCCTATATTTTATCCTGCATGTCAGATTTCACATGCCCAGTCCTCTGGTTCACTGATCCATTCTTCTGCCTTTTCAAATCTACTGTTATAGGTTTCCATTGTTTTTTCTTCTCTTCTTTTATTTCCTTGCATTCCCATAAGTTCTGTTGTTTGTTTTTTCCAACTTTTGAGTTCTCCTGTTCTTCACCCAATGTTCTTTATATCCTCCCTCAACCTATAGATTTGATTTTTGATGAGATGTTACATGTCTGTTCAAACATTACAAATTAGTTGTCTCAATTCCTGTACCTTACTTGGAATATTGGTTTGTTCCTTTGACTAGACCATATTTTCAATTTTCCTAGTATGATTAAAATATTTTCCTGGTGTCTAGGCATTCGATTTCTTTAATTAGTTTATTCTGGATGTTGTTTTTACTCTTTTACCTAAGTTTTTTTTGCTGGATGACTTTGTTCTCTATCTGTTCTTTGACATTCAGTTTAACTTATTCTAGACCTCTAGCATAGGTTCTGTTTAGTTGATAAGAATTTTTCTGCTCTTGTTTTTCTGTTTCTTGCCCTGCCTACATGGAGTCTTTTTTTTTTTTAGGAGGATCTCCTCAGATATTATAGACCCGAGTTAGATTTTCTACAGTCAGACAGGCCCACATATCAGGAGAGAAGTGTAGCCAGCATCAGTATTCCCTGTGGTTGAGACCCAGCAGATTTCTGGACTTTCCTATGAAGCCTCTAGACTGTTCTTTTTATCCTTCCCAGCATGTGGTGCTTCTCACCAGCTGAAAGTGATGTGGTGTGTTTAATTTCAGCAGACTTTTCCTGCTGGAGGCATGGTTGAGACAGAGGTGAGGATGTACAATGGCCTTAATTGCTTCCATTCTTCAGTCCCTGGGGCCTGAGTTCCTAGAAGAAGGGATTCTACTTGAGCTGAGTCTGCGCTCTTCTTCTTGGGAAAGATATACCCTTTAGGCAATTAACTTCTTTCTCCTGACTAGTTACTTTGTCTCTCAGACAAGTTTAATTTCCTCCTTGCCTGAGGCAGTCCTGGAGCCTGAGAATGCTTCCTGTTCTGTCTAATGAGATGTTAAGGAGTAGAAAAAAAGTAAAAAAAAAAAAAAAAAGCCTCTCAGAGCCAGAATCCTGCTTCTCGAGTTTGTCAATCAAGAGCATAAGTTGGTACATCTATGTATCTTCAGGCTCTATGTGCCCCATTTTCTTGGGCTCCAGTCATTTTCCAGTATTTTTTGTTGCCCAACTCAGAAATATGCTGTTTGTTTTTTTTTCTATCAGCCCTGCCCCTCTCTGCTGGGGCAGAAACTCAATATACTGTTAGAGCTTAATACAGGTGCATATGTGCTGGAGCCTATTTTCAGTAATCAGAATTTGTTCATTAATTCAAAACTGGAGCTTGGATGAACTAAGCCCTTGTTGCCAGTAAAGTCTCTTTCCTTTCCCCTTGGGGAACCAGCCTACCATTCCCATGGGGAGGGGTGCCAGCCTCCACAGCTTGGGGGACTTACAGTTCTCTGTGGAGTTTCACCCATTCAACCTGGCTCACACTGGTGTACTGTGTGTCCAGTCATTGATATTCCCCCAGCAATTGTTCTGTCTGATTCTTGGCTATTTACTAGTTGCTCTGGAAGACAAATTAAATTCCACACCTTACTATGCTCCATCTTCCCCTGATTCTCAGTTACATTTACTCTTGAGCTTTAATTGTTATTTCTAAACTATGAAATATTTAACCCTTTGTTTAACCTGGTGCTTCCCTGGGAATTTAGGTATCTGTGACAACCAAGACTCAGAGTTAAAGTTCTCCAGCTCTGAAAGTCAGCATGACTCCATACGGCCACTGATAAAGTAGATGAAAAAGAGGCCAGACTTTGTTTAGGTGTGTGAATGAAGCTGGTTGGTTGAAACTAAAGTAAAACAGAATGCAGAGTAAAAAATTATATTGTCTGTACATTAAGTCTTTAAACTCTTTGTGAACTATTAAACTTCCTCACGTGAAGAATTCCTGCTATTCTCTTAAACAACAGAGGATCACGATTTAATAAGCCAAACCCTCTATCTTGTGTCTTGAACCTATGAAACTTATTTCTGTAAGGGCAAATCTCAGCCTACTTAGAATTAATGCCTAAGAGTCACCCACAGAGAACATTATTTTGTGGTGTCTCTCTCTCTCTGAGCCAAACTATGCCAAAAAAAAAAACACACAATAAGTAACCAGAGGTTTTGAATAATACAATAATAGACACTTATAGAATATCACACCCCACAGCGGCAGGGAACACATTTTTCACACGTTCATGGATCATTTTAAAGGCCAGACCATATGTTGGGTCACAAACCAAGTCTCAATAAATTTAAAAAAATTGAAGTTTGTGGTGGTTTGAAAACGTTATGTACCCCAGTGTAGTAGTTAGATTCAGTTGTCAACTTGGCCAGGTGAAAGCACCTAGTTTTGTTGGTGTGGACATGAGCCAATGGTATGTGAACCTCATCTGTTGCTGAATACACCTGCAATCAGCTAAGAGGTGTGCCTGCTGTAATGAATGGTGTTTGATTTAATTGGCTGGTGCTTAAATGAGAGAGTTCTCCTCTCAGCCCAGGCCTTTGGAGATGCAGAAAGGAATCACCCCAGGGAAAGTTGTTGGAACCCAGAGGCCTGGAGAGAAGGCCAGCAGAGATTGTCCTGTGCCTTCCCACATAAGGAAGAACCTCGGAAGAAAGTTAGCTGCCTTTCCCCTGAAGAACTAATGAAATAAATCCCCTTTTATTGAAAGCCAATCCATCTCTGGTGTGTTGCATTCCAGCAGCTAGCAAACTAGAACACCCAGAAAAGCCATATTTTAATTCTGATTCAATCTTGTGGAGGCAGCCATTTCTTTTAATCCTGATTCAATGATGTATGCTGAAAAATTTGATTAGATTATCTCCATGGAGATGTGACATACCAAGTTGTGGGTGTGAGCTATTGATTGCATGGAGATGTGATGCCACCCATTCCATGTGGGTCTTGATTGGCTTACTGGATTCCTTTAAGAAAGGAAATATTTTGTAGAGACCCAGAAACAACAGAAATTAGAAAGTTAACAGAAACTTCAGAGCAAAGCTGATAAAGATGACAGTAGTTGGAGAACAGAGACACAGATGTTTGCAGAGGTTTGGAGCCCAGCAAACATCATCATGAGAATATAAACAAGCCAGAACCCAGAGAGAGCCAAATGAAGCTGAGAGATGAAGGTGAGCCCTGGAGAACCAAAGTGAGGAACCCCCACAAGAACTAAGTCTGAAAGCAATGGAGCCCAGGTGGAAGGGATGAGCAGATGCCAGCCCTGTGACTACTCAGATGACAGAGGTGTTCTTGACCCATCAGCCTTTATTGGGTGAATGTAAGATCTTGTTAGCACCTTTATTTGGACACTTTCACTTCCTTAGAACTGTAGACTTGTAACTTATTAAATGCCCTCTTTTAAAAGCCATCCAAGTTCTGATATATTGCATTCAAGCAGCTTGCAAACCAAAACAAAATTATGCAAAACACTTCCTTGGATTGTAATGGGATGTAGCTGGAAATCAATAACAGGTGGAGGGGCAGAAAATTCACAAATATATGGATGCTTAACAACACACCCTTAAATAACAAGTGGGTCAAGGAAAAATAACAAGAAAAATCAGAACATGTGTTGAGGCAAATGAAAATGAATATGCAATATAACATAACTTAGTGCAACAAAGGCAGTGCTGAGAGGAAAATTTGCCACCCTAAACAATTACCTGGTTACCTGGAATAACTAGAGGAAGAACAGCAAACCAACTCCAAAGCAAACTGAAAGAAAGAAATAACAGAGATGAGAGCAGAAATAAAAGAAATTGGGAATATGAAACAATAGAGAAAATCAACAAAATCCAAAGTTGGTTCATTGAGAAAATCAATAAAATCAATGGACCCTTAGCAGGGCTTAAAAAAAAGAGAGAGAGAGAGGAAAGAAAGAAATAAAATCAGAAATGGAGAGGGGACATAACTACTGACCACAAATAAACAAAGGGACAATGAGAGGATATTATGAGCAACTATATGGTAATCAACTACATAATTTAGATGAAATTTACAACTTCCAATAAAAGCAACAACAATCAACAATTGATTCAAGAAGAAATATAAGACTTCAACAAATTAATCACAATTAAAGAGATTGGCATTAAAAAGCTCCCCCAAAATATAAATTCCAGACCAGATAGCTTCCATGTGAATTCTAACAACCATTCAGGAGACCATTACAAATCCTGCTCAAATTCTTGAAAAAATTTGAAGAGAAGGAAAGCTACTTAATTCCTTCTATGAAGCCAGCATTATCCTAATACCAAAGCCACACAAAGATACTGTAAGTAAAGAAAAGTAAAGGCCAATCTATTAAATGAATATAGATGCAAAAATCCTTAACAAAGTACTTGCAAATTGATTCCAGCAGCACATTAAAAACATTATACACCATGACCAAGTGTGATTTATTCCAGGTATGCAAAGCTGGTTCCACATAATAATATCAATTAATGCAACACATCATATCAACAAATCAAAACAAAAACTCCACATGATCATCCCAATTGATGCACAAAATGCATTTGACAAAATTTGACATCCTTTCTCGATGGAAACACTTCAAAAAATAGGAATAGAAGGGAACAGCATCAACATGATGAGGGGAATATATGAAAAACCCACAGCTAACATCATCCACAATGGAGAAAGACTGAAAGCTTACCCTCTAAGATCAAGAAAAAGTCAAGGATTCCCACTGTCACCATTGTTATTCAACATTGTGCTGGAAATTTTAACTGGAACAATGATACAAGAAAAAAAATAAAAAGCATCCAAATTGCAAAGAAACAAACTAAAACTCTCACTGTGCAGATGACATGATAGCACAGGTCAAAAATTCTGAAAAATCTATAGCAAAGTTACTTGAGCTATTAAATGATTACACCAAACTGGCAGGGTACAAGAACAACACCCAGAACTCAATGTAGTCTCTTTAAACTACTGTGCTGGTTTGAAAGTGTGTACCCCAGAGAAGCCATGTCTTATTAAATCTCTAATAATAAGCCATGCCTTATTCAATCCCTTTAATCCTGATTCAATGTTGTAGGGTGTAATCTATAGTTAGATTGCTTCCATGAAGATTAACCCCTTCAGTTGTGGGTGTGATGTGTTGATTAGATTACTTACATGAATATGTAGCACGCTCAATTGTGGGTGTGACCTTTTGATTAGATAGAGATGTGACTCTGCCCATCCAAGGTGTGTCTTGATTGATTAGCATACTGGAGTCATTTAAAAGGGGAGGCATTCTGGAGAAAATACTCTTACTTCAGAGTGAACAGAGATGCAGATATTTGGAGATGCTTGGCATGCCAGCAGAGAGAGAAGATGCTCATCTCATCAAACATGGATGTTTGGAGAGACACAGCCCAGCAGACATTGCTATGTGCCTTCCCAAGAAAGGCTAAGCAAGCCAGAATACAGAATCCAGAGATGGCCCAATCCAAAGATGCTTAAAGAGTAAATTACTGGCATCAGATTGAAAGCAATGGAACCAATAAAAATTACCAACATATGTCAGCCATGTGCCTTCCCATGTGACAGACATCAGCCTTTCTTGAGTCAAAATATCTTTCTCTGGATGCCTTAGTTTGGATTTTTTTTTTTTTTTTGGCATTAGGACTGTAAACTTGTAACTTAATAAATTTCCTTTTTAAAAGTCATTCCATTTTTTGGTATATTTAATTCAGGGCAGCATTTAGTAAACCAAAGCAACACTAATGAGAAATCTGAGAAGAAAATCAAGAAAAAAATCCATTTATAATAGCAACGAAAAGAATCAAATATTTAGGAATAAATTTAACCAAGGACATGAAAGTCATATACACTGTGTCAAACTTTAGGGACACCCAAGTCAATAGGCCATGCCCTTAATCATGAGGTTTACTCTTGTGAAGCTTATGTAGGTAACAGAGAAGTTTAGGCTACCTATAGACATGCCTAAGAGTTACTTCTGGAGGAACTCTTTTGTTACTCAGATGTGGCCTCACTCTCTCTAAGCCCAACTCTGCAAGTGAAATCATTCCCCCCCCCCACATGGACATGACATCTGGGGTGAAAGTCTCCCTGACGATGTGGAGATGACTCCCAGGGATTAATCCAGACCTGGCACCATAGGATTAACAATTCCATCCTGACCAAAAGGGGGAAAAGAAGTGAAACTAATAAAGTATCAGTGGCAGAGAGAGTTCAAATAAAGTCGAGAGGCTACTCTAGAAGTTGCTCTTATGCAAGCTTCAGATAGACCTTGCTACCTATCATAACCTGCCAACTTCCAACCAGGATCATTCTAGTCAATCCCAAAGAACACCTAGGGCAATATATAAAATTCCACAAGGGTTCCATGCACTAGAGCAACTTTGCAAATACCTACAACCTCCAGATGGGTCCCTGGTCCAGATAAGTCCTGAAACCTAGCCCAGCCTTTCCAGAAAATCAGATAGTTCCATCTCCCTACCCCATTGCCATAGCCCAAACACCCCTAAAGAGAGGGATGGAAAGACCAAAGGTGATGGTGGCGTTATACAGAGAAGATAGGATTTAACAAATGAATATGAATGCTGAATCATTAAATTGATATCTCTTTTAGTTTCCAGTACTTTAGAACAGCTTGAAGTAAAAACCTAAAATTGTGGAATTGTAACCCACATCAGACTCTGAAATATGTTCTATGACTAGTTATGGTGCTGTGCTTTGAAATTTTTAGCTTTTTTGTAAATATGTTATTTTCCCCAAAAAGGGAAGGAAAAAAGTCAATTGTGATGATAAAAAAATATTTAAGCCCTCTAGCCTCCTATATTCTGGAGCAGCGAGAAGGAAAAATATGATAGGACCATATGGTAGCCCATGACAAACTCTGGGGTCTGTCCTGTAACTACTTGTTGAAGAGTGCTTTGAAAACTATTGCCTTTTTATTTCTTTGCTTTGTATATATGTTATACTATACAATAAAAAAAAGTTAAAAAAAAAAAAACATAAAGTCATGGCCCCTTAATAAATTTACAGACTTGAGACAGTTTACAGACTCAGAACACCTTGAATGAGCAGAGAGGCCAGGTCCCTTTCAGGAAGGACCCTTTTACACTTTCACAAATTTATACAGTTAATCTTCCTCCAAGTCTATCCCAAGGAGAACTGTGGCCTTTTACCAGAGTAACTGTGCATTGGGGAAAAGGAAATGATCAGATATTCCAGGAATTGTTAGACTTTGGTTCAGAAGTGAAATTAATTCATGGAGACCCAAATCATCACTCTGGTCCATCAGTCAGATGGGGGACTCATGTGCATCAGGTGATAATGGAATTTTACCTCAAGCCCATCTCACAGTGGATCCAGTGGGTCCTGAGACACATTTTGTAGTTACTTCCCATTCTGAAATGCATAATTGGAACAGACATACTGAGCAATTAGCAGAACTCCTATAATTGGCTTTCTGACTCATGAAGTGAGCACTGTTATGGTAGGAAATGGCAAGCAGAAGCCACTAGAACTGCTCCTACTAGCAAAATAGTAAATCAGAAGCAGTACCAGATTCTTGGAAAGGATTTCAGAGATCAGTGCCACTCTTAAGGACTTGAAGTATGCAGGAGTGATGATTCCCACCACATCTCCATTAACTTTCCTATTTGGCCTGTGCATAAAACAAATGGGTCTTGGAGGATATCAGTGGATTATCATAAACTAAACAGGTGGTGACTCAAATTGCAGCTGCCATTCCAGATGTTGTATCATTGCTTGAACAAATCAGCATATCTCCTGGTACCAGGTATGCGGCTATTGATCTGGAAAATGGTTTTATCTCAATATCTGTTAGTAAGGACCACCAAAAAGTTTGCTTTCAGCTGGCAAGTTCAGCAATATATTTTTACTGTCCTACCTCAGGACTATATCTACTCTCCAGCCCTATGTCATAATTTTGTCTATAAGGATCTTGATCATTTCTCCTTCCCACAAGACAACACACTGGTCCATTATACTGATGATATTGTGTGCAAAAAGTAGCAGATACTCTAGACTTATCGGTAAGGGATTTGCATGTCAGAGAATGGGAGATAAATTCTCCAGCAAAAATACAGGGGCCTTCCACCTCAGTGAAATTTCTAGGTGTTCAATGGTGTGGGGCATGTCCAGGTATGCCTTCTAAGGTGAAGGGTAAGTTGCTGCATCTGGCCCCTCCTATGACCAAAAAAGAAGCACAATGCATAGTTCATCTCTTTGGATTTTGGTGAAAACATATTCCTCATTTGGGTCTGCTACTCTGGTCCATTTTTGGAATAACCAGAAAAGCAGCTAGTTTTCAATGGGGACCTGAACAAGAGGAGGCACTGCAACAGATCCAGGCTGCTGTAATAGCTGCTTTGCCACTTGGACCATATGATCCAGCTGATCCAGTGGTGCTGGAAGTGTTAGTGGCAAATATAGATGTTGTCTGGAGCCTTTGCAGGCCCCTATAAGAAAATCCCAATGCAGACCCTTAGGATTTTGGAGCAAAGCCTTACCATCTGCCGCAGATAACTACATTGAGTAACAACTTTTGGCCTACCACTGGGCCTTAGTAGAGACTGAACACTTAACCATGGGCCATGAAGTTACCATGAGACCCATTGCCTCTCATGCACTGAGTGTTGTCTGTCCTGCCAAGTCATAAAGTTGGGCATATGCAGCAGCACTCCATCATAAAATGGAAATGGTATATATGCGATAGGGCCAGAGCAGGTCCTGAAGGAACAAGTGAGTTACATGAGGAAGTGACCCAGATATCCATGGCCTGCACTGCCACTACATTACCTTCTCTTTCTTAACTCAGAACAGTGGCTTCTTGGGGAGTTCCTTACAGTCGATTGACTAAGGAAGAGAAAATTCAGGCCTGGTTTACTGATGGTTCTGCATAATATGCAGGTACCACTCAAAAGTGGACAGCTGCAACACTGCAGCACCTTTCTGGGATGTCCCTGAAGGACAGTGGTGAGGAGGAATACTTCCAGTTTGTGGAACTTTGACCAGTGCAACTGGTTGCTGATTTTGCTTGAGAGGAGTGCTGGCCAGAGGTATATTTCTATGCTGACTCATGGGCTATAGTTAATGGTTTGGCTGGATAATCAAAGACTTGGAAAAAGCATAATTGGAAGGTTGGTGACAAATGGTCTGGGGGAAAGGTATGTATATAGACCTTTCTGACTGTACAAAAAAACATGAATTTATTTACATCCCATGTGAATGTCCACCAGAGAGTGAAATCAGCAGAGGAAGGTTTTAATAATCAAGTGGATAAGATGACCTGTTCTGTGGATGTCAGTCAGCCTCTTTCCCCAGCAACTCCTGTCATTGACCAATGGACTCATGAACAAAGTGGGCATGGTGGTAGGGATGGAGGTTATGCATGAGCTCAACAACATGGACTTCCATTCAATGGGGCTGACCTGGCTTCAGCCACTTCTGAGTGCCCAATCTGCCAGCAACAGAGACCCACATTCAGCTCCCAATGTGGCATTGTACACAGCGGTGATCAGCTGGCTACATGGTAGCAGGTTGATTACATTAGACCACTTCCATCATGGAAAAGAGAGTGATTTGTTCAAATTGAAATAGAAATATACTCTGAATATGGTTTTGCTTTCCCTACATGCAATGCTTCTACCAAAATGGAATGCTTTATCCACCATCATGGTATTCCACACAACATTGCTTCTGATCAAGGAACCCACTTCACAGCACTTAATCTAATCACCTTAAGGCTTTTAAGGAGGATTCAGAAGAGACTATCTTTCTTGCTGCTTCAGCCAGCCAGCCTCTCCTAAAAGATCATTGAGTACCTTCATTGAAGCTTCCAGCTTGTGGCATCTTTCTAAAAACATTGGGGAAAAAGCTGATGTTTTTTTCCTGCACTGGGTGACATCTTCAAGACAGCCAATAGCATAACACATTGGGACTCAGGATTTAGTACTGAACACAAAGATGGATAGGCCTGGAGAAAAGGACAGCCAGAGCTTTCATTTACTCTGCAAACCTCACTTTGTATTTCAGGGGAAGATACTCCCATTCAAAAGTACTCAAGTTCCTTGGGCATAAACCAGAGGTAATTTTCTAGAAATTAAACACCTTATTTGGTTCAAGAATCCTTAGCCCAGAATCCTTTGTTACAAAAGTCTCATAAGGCATAGAAAGCCAGACAGAGGATAAAGGAGATTCTTAAAAGCCAGGGGAGAAGACCTCTGTGGAGGAGTTGGAAAGAGGAACAGATTCAGCAAGAAGAGGGGTCTGGGTCTTCAGAGGGGAGAAAAAGAGAGAGTGTAGGAAAATCTCAGGAGCTGAGAGAGAGAGAGAGAGAGAGGGAGAGAGAGAGACTTGATTTGGCTTCCATTGGGCTCTGTTTGACATGGGGAAAATTACCAAGTTAGGTACCAAAGGGTGATATTACCTGCCACCCTGAGCCTACTGGAATTTACATGGCATAGAGACAGGGGCACTGTCACCTCCAAGGTGAGAACCAGTGGCTCACGGTGAACTGAGTTTGTGTCCTGGGAGGCAGGGGCTGCATTTGTGCTCCTAGTTTCCTAGAGAGAGTAGTGAAAATGAGGACATGGAAGAGGACAGCAATGAATCAAGTGGAAGAGTTGCAACACATTGCCAAGCCTCCTGGTATTAACCAGTCTAGATGGTTAGAGAGAAGTGCCTTTTGGCTGGCTCACCAAAATATGTTGCAATGAGAAAGAATTCAGTGGCACAGCACAGCATAGAGAAAACAGGCAGAAAATTTATCAGATACACATGTATGAGGATATTCAGGCACTCTCACAGAGACAGAGGTGAGGGAGGTGAGAGGCCTTTAGCAATTCTTAATCCTTTCAGTGAGCCCAACCTCACATTTCCATTGCCCAATAGTATTCAAAAATAACACACACAAGGGGCTTTAATTTGTCCCTACATACTTATCCAAAAGATTGCCACAGGAAACATTCATCTTCACCTTCATGACACAATGGTCAGCCATCTCCTGAGGCCCTAGTTCTGGGGATGTAAGAAGAGAGATGGTGGAAATGAAAGAGGCCAATAATGACCCTTTTAATGATAGCCCTTACTCATTTGAGGTCTGGAGAAAACATCACCATGACTTTTCCTCTTCAAAAAATATTCCTTCCATAAAAATATCCTCACTATTGTCAATCCCTTCTAACACTTCATTTCTCTAAAAAAAGATTACAGAGTAGGATTCTTCATCTTTTAACAAGATTCATAGAGGAAGAAAAGCCTTTACATTTAAAGTTAGGGGTTTCCTTGTTATCTAATTTTCTCAGTCTCATGACCTCAAATCAGGACTGAGAGAGCTGAAGTGTCCCATGTAATGTTAATATATGGCTTACATTTCAGCATATGTTCTTGATTCTTTATGATTACTGTAATAAAGCATTAAAAAGAAAACAGGTGAGGCAATTGAAGGAAAATAGTTATAATGTGCACATATATTACAAATTCAGGGTACAGATGAATCCATAAACTTTAATGTAAGAACTGCAACAACTTTTATCAAACATGACTTAGCTATAAGGATTTATAATTGAGACCACTTGTACCAATATAATCTGTGAATTTTTTTTTGAGGAAAACTATGCTCAAAATGAAAGGATTCTAAAACAATAAATGACTTCACTGTTTTCATGACATAAAGCCTTCAGTTGAATTTATTTGAGACAACATTCTACTCACCTGAATAAACATCAAACTTATGAAACAATACTTCTCTTATTAAGATGTCCCTCAAGATCTACTCATCTCCATCTCCATAAATAACAGACTGTTTTGTCAATCACATATTAAAATACCTTACTTGGTTCATTTCAGTGATTATAGGTCTCATATTTTAATTAAAAATGAGACAATATAATCTTAAAAGGGATGATAAATTAGAAAATAAATGTTATCTGTGAAATCATATTTAGGTAATATTATAACTAAAAGTTGTGGTGAAGGAAAAGGAGGTGAGAAGAAGCATAACTATGCAATTTTGTCTCTTTCATAGGAGTATATATATATATATATTTTTAAGTATAAAAATGGAAAACACAATTACACTAAATTGATCATAAATTATGTATAGAGTTGATTAATTTAAAGAGATTGAGATTAAGTTAACTTACAAAATTAACCAATTCTTCTGTTTCTACTTTGATTTATTATTCTTGCATTAAAGTTACCTTTTATAGTCTTCCTTCCTTTTCTTTAACTTTTCTTTATTTCTGTCATTTAAACATATCCCATCATATGTGTATACAATAGTTAAATATTCTACTTTTCAGTCAATGTATCCTTCAGCCACCTCCTTCCATTGGGCATCATGTGTAATGTCCACAGTCAATAATCCATGTCTCACCTTATTGTCACATCAATACTCTAAATTTTATACAATTTCATTGCTCCAATGAGAAAAATAACCAACAAACCCTTCTTGAGGGAAAGCAACCTTTTTGGTGCATTAATTTGGACATTTTCTTGGCCTCAGAACTAAGCTTGTAACTTATTAAATTCCATTTTTAAAAGCCATTCCATTTCTGGTATATTGCATTCCAGCAGCAATTTAACAAACTAATACCATATTACAAAAAAAAATGAAATAGGAGGGTTAATGTTTCCTGATTTTAAAGCTTATTATAAACCCGCAGTGTTCAAAATAGCATCATGCTTGCACAAATGTAGAAGTATTGACTAAAGGAATCAAATAAAAAATGTGAGGTGAGACCACCAAATGTATAGTCAATCGATATGCGACATGGTCCCCAAACCCATTGGACTGGGACAGAATAGTCTCTTCAATGAATGAGAATGGGTGAATTGGATACATGTGCCAGTGTGAACCTATTAGGTACTATGAAAAAACCATGTTTTAATTTTGATTCAATCTGGTGGGGACAGCCATTCCTTTTAACCCTTACCCAATATTGTAGTTTGATTAGATTATCTTCACTGTGATGTGGCATCATGATTTGGCACATCCATTTGTGGGTGTGAACTTTTGATTAGATGGACAGGACATTTCTCTTATAGCTAGTGAAAATGAGAATTTCTTCATGTACTTTTTAGCCACATGCATTTGTTCTTCAGAAAAATGTCTATTCACATCTTTAGCCTATTTTATGTTTGGGTTGTTTGTTCTTTTGTTGTTGAGTTGTATGATTTCTTTATGTATTAAGAATGTCAAACCTTTAACTGATATGTGATTTCCAAATATTTTCTCCCATTGAATTGGTTTTTGAACCATCTTTTAAGGCACAGAAGCATTTGATTATGAGAAGTTCCCATTTATCTATTTATTATTTCATTGTTTGTGCTTTGGGTGTTGAGTTCAGGAAGATACCTCCTATTACTAGGTTTAGAAGTTGTTTCCCTATTTTTCTTCTATGATTTTTATGAATTGCCTCTTATATTTAGGTCTTTAATCCACATTGAGTTAATTTTTGTATAGGGTGTAAAGTAGGAGTTGTCTTTCATACTTTTGGCTATTTCTTTCAGCTGGGAAGGCACATGGCTCTCATCTACTGGTCCCTTGCCCCTGGGCTCCATTGCTTTCAGCCTCCATTCCCTGTGATTTCCTCTTTAAGCATCTATGGGCCTTCATGTATCTCCTTCAGAACACAACTCTGGATTCTAGCTTGCTTTTCATGTCATGGGAAGGCACATAGTTATGTCTTCTGGGGTCTGCATTTCCAAATATCTAGGTCTTGTGTTGGTTCCGTCACCTCTGTTCTTCAAGCATTAACATCTGTGTAAGCTCTGAGCTCTCTCCTAAATATTTCCTCTTTTAAAAGATTCCAGTAAACTAATCAACACCCATCTGGAATGGGTAGAGGCCCTTATCCATCTAATCAAAATTCACACCCACAAATGGATTGCCACATCATCATGCCACATCACAGTGAAGATAATCTAATCAAACTACACTATTGGGTAAGGATAAAAAGGAAGGACTGTCTCCACCAGATTGGATCAAAATTAAAACATGGCTTTTCCATAGTACCTAAGGTGCTTGTTTCATTTCTGATCTTAGAGGAAATGCTGTCATTCTTCATTCATTAGAGAGTTGGTCCTGTAGTTTAACTTGCTTGTAGCACCTTTACCTGATTTTGGTATTAGAGTGATGTTAGCTTCATAAAATGAGTTAGGTAGTATTCTTTTCTCCTAAATTTTTGGAAGAGTTTGAGAAATATTGGTGTAAATTCTTTTTGAAATGTTTAATAAAGTTCCCCTGTGAAACCATCCGGCCCTGGACCTTTCTTTGTATGATATCTGATGACTGATTGAATCTCTTGTGACTAGTTTTTTGAGAGCTTCTATTTCTTCTCAAGTCTGTATAGTTTTTTTGTATGTTTCTATGAGTTTGTCCATTTCTTCAAAGTTGTCTTGTTTGTTGGTGTTTAGTTGCTCATAGTATCTTCTTGGAATATTTTTATTTCTTTACAGTCCATGGTAACAATTTCTTTCTCATTTCTGATTTTGTTTATTTGCATGTTCTCTCTTTTTTTTTACTTTGTCAGTCTACCTAGGGGGCCATTGATTTTACTGATTTTCTGAAAGAATGATCTTCTGGTTTTACTGATTCTTTCTATCATTTTTTTTATCTCCAATTCATTTACTTCTGCTTTAATCTTCCTTATTTTTCTTCTTCTATTTGACTGGGATTAGATGCTCTTTCACTGCTTCCTCCAGGTGAGCCATTAAATCCCTGGTTTTTCTCTTTCTTCTTTTTTAATATAGGCATTTAGGGCAATAAATTTCCCTCTTAGCACTGCCTTTGCCACATACCTTAAGTTCTGATATGTTGTATTCTCATTTTCATTCATCTCCAAATATTTACCTATTTATCTAGGAATTTTTTCTTTGGCCCATTGATTGTTTAAGGGTGTATTATTTAATCTCCACATATTTGTGAAATTTCTTAATCTTTGGTGTTTATTGATTTTAAATAATTTCACATCATATTATAGAAAAAAAACAAAGATTATTCCTCTTTACTTACACCTAAATGTTCATATTCTCAGTATGATCTCAGTAAGAAAACACAAATCTTTTGTATGAAAAGATCATGAAACATAAACTAAATGATATTTGTGGTAAGTGTAAATTGTTGATTTAATGGTTTGATTTTAATTTCATTTTATAATGTACTGTAGTTCTCTATTTTTTACTATTTCTGGATCAAGAATATTTTATTTTTATGATTTTAAAATTAATTTGTAGTGCATGAATACTAATAAGTAAATTGTAGGTTCAAAAAAGAATATATGAATGAACAGAATAAGCTTTTTTGTATTCTGGGGTTGTAAAATTTTGTGGGACTATTTTACTACCATTTTCTTCATATGAGAAGGTACACATCTGGAAGTATCAAGCCATATAAAATAAAAATTTTTAAATGAATTGGCTTATAATGTAGCATCTTTGCTTCCATTCCTACTAGTGGTAATAAGGTCTTGAATTAAATTTCTTCTCAAGTACATTTTCATCATCACTCCAAATGATATGTCAATATCTGTTTAATTTGCAAGATTCTTGTGCAGACTAACTGGAGTTTAATGATTGGGAATATATTTCTAAATTACCACATTGAATACAAGTACAAAGGAGTATCCTTTTTTGAAGTGGTCATTAGTGCTTTACTCTTATGTAATTTTAACAGATTTTAAAAATTTATTGCTTTAGCTTTAGCATGTACCCTATTATAAAAGAAACTAGAAAACATTAAGGTAAGAATTTTTAGCATGAGAATTTTATCCTATTGAAAACTTGTAAAGACATATAAATTGTATTCTTTTGCCTGTGCTTATTTGCATTCATGTATGTGCATGTGTGTTTGTGCACTCTCGGGGGGAGTAAGAGTCTAAGAACCTTCATGACCATTTAATACAGCCTCTTCCTGTTATAGATAGGAAAATTAAACTTAATGATACTAGAAATTTTTTCCCTATAGCCCGTGAAAGAAGAGGCAGAACCCTAACAGTGTAATCCATGTTTTTGAAATTGCAATTCCACTTATATCATGAATTTGTGTATATTAAACAAAGAGTATTGAACCAATATCAAAAGAATGATTGTTAATAACTGAAAGGATGAAGAAAGAAAGATGACAGTACTGAAGAACATTAATTGTGAAACTGGCCTTGAATAATTGAATAAGCATCAGCAGAAAGCCTGTGAAGAAGAGCACTCTAAACAAATGAACATGAAATGGCAAAATACCAAGCAGCTAAATTTTTTTTTTTGCATGAGCAGGCACTGGGAAATGAAGCCAGATTTCCTGCATGGCGGGCGAGAACTCTGCCTGCTGAGCCATCATGGCCCACCTCGCAAGTAGCTAAATTAACACCTGGAATCCCAAGTAGCTAAGAGAGAATAAAGTTGATCTCAACGGAGAAAATCATGGTAGAAATCATAATGCACTGAGAACTAGTCATTTATACCAATCAATAAAAAATAGTGGGTTGTATCTTCAAGTATCCAATAATTCCCCTTAATCCATCTGATTCTCTAACTCCATCTTCTATAAGCATTCCAAAAAGAATTCTAAAAGGTGACTGAATGAAAATAATAAGAACATAGAGTCATGCTGTAGTCAGAAGAGATGGATTTCCACACATCACTTATTCCCATACTGATTCTGAATATTAATGGAACTATAGGGAGATTTTCTACTTTCAAAATCTCATAATTGTAAATAGCAAAAATAACTAAGATGTTATGCTTTGGTTCTAACCATATTACTAGCTACATAATGGTTTAGGGAAAGTCACTTACTCATAATTTTTAGTAACTTCTTGGCTAAGGGTTTAGGGGAAGTCACTTAATCATAATTTTTAGTAACTTCTTGGCTTAGTTCAGATATTTTACATTATAATTGGAAATAAACTCTCACTTTTCTGAATATTACTAGGCATTTTTATTTCAGAAGCTTTCTCACTGACAAACTTTTACTGACTTCTTTCTATTGAGAAGTTCTAAAATAACAAGTCAAAGAAAGCCCCAGGATGGATATGCACAATTGACTGCAATTTATCAAAAAATACTAACATTCCTCATGATTGTAGACTACTATTTCTGACCGAATGTAGCCAGACATCATAGGTTTCACATAGAATGGACAGAAAAATATCAAGATCTGAGTCAATGTTCAATTTTATTGAAGAATATCATATAGAGACAGTACTTTAGGAGCAAAAAATATTCTTTATAGACCAGAAAGACAATGGGTTATTTTTATCCATCCCTGGAAATTCATTCCTCATATATCCTTTGGATACCTGCTCTTCTTGAAACAGAATTTGAGGAGCAAAAAGCCAATATTTTCTCAATTACACTGGCCATTAGTGTAAGAGAAGACCTCAGAGATATCTTTTTCTGACATTACTATATAAAAACAAAAGACTGGAAAGATAATGGCGAGGTAAACTACATGGCTTGATCTTGCTTGCCTGAAGTCAATGCTATTTTAGTTGAAACTTGATTTTCAGTGTTGAACTTAGACCATGTGGATCATTGGCATTAAATAATTTCCTCATTTAGAACAAATAATAGATCAAATCCACAGATTAGAGGAATGCAATGATCCATTATTCATGTATAGTGTGGTAGTCACTGGAAATCTCATGATACATTACTGAGAAAATGTAATGCATAATGATTCTTTAGAACCATAGTTATGAGAAATTAATTTGAACTTAAAATATATAACAAATTCATCTTCACATAATGTTTTCAAAGTAAGTAGATTAAACTAAGTAAACCCAGAAATACATTAAAACAGAGACAAAAGTAGGTCAGTGACAAAAAGACTTACCCATTTTACACTAAAAAATATTTATACATATAATAATGATAGGCTTTTTCATAGTTTCAGATGCAAATATATGCTGTTTGTTAAAGAAAATTGTTTGAAATTATCAAAATGAAGTCAGTTAGTTTAAGGGTGAGAACCTAAATACTCTATTACCATACAAATGGAAACCACCCTTTAATATATATTTTGGAATGATTTTGCTCTTCCACTGTCTTTGTTAACATTATTTTTCCATTCTGCTGTGCTCATTGGCATGACATTATTTTCCAGCAGTCTTTTGTACAGGCCAATGGTCTGATTGTTCACCGCAGAGACTTCCAATAAATGCATCAATTTTTAAGAGGAAAACATCCATTGAGTTTACTCAGAAAATTCTTTTGGTCTCTCTCCTTAAAATCCTCACCTTAATGTTAACATAAATCTCACATTGCTGTTCTCTGATCTTTATTGAATTATAATCAAATTCTTGTTCTTCTACACCCACTTTGAAAGATCTTCTTTAAATCAAACTCCTAAATCTCAAAAAATTCTGACTTAGCTTTACCCCTTCTGAGATACTGCCAAGACTGTAAAGTGATCTCTTACCTTGGTAAGAAATAAAACTGAACTTGATCTTTTTCTAGTCCTTCTTGTAAATTTGTGAATTAGTTAACGTCCATTTTGGAGCATAAATATTTGGCAATATTCCCTGTCACAAGACTGTACTAGGGATGAGTACTGTGTTCCATCTCTTTAATTTCCTCATTACCCTGTAGGTTGATTTGTTATTATTTCTTTTTTGTAATTTGCTTATCAGGAAATAAATCCTTTCATGTACATATATAAATTATAATTTTCTTGTGATTTTTGTGCATCCCATAATTATCTTCGATATTGAAGGATTTTATCATCATCATCATCATAATCCTTATTTGGTATCAAGACAACCTAAATAACACAATAATAATATTCATAACTGCTAATGTCACTCTCTTTGTTTCATTTCTCTACTTCTTGTTTATATTTAAAAATGTGATTCTAAGATGTATCCAATATTTTCTACTAAGAAAATTCCATAATTAATTGTATATGAGTTAAATATTACTTATAAGAATTGAACATGGATATAACATAAATAAAGTGAAGAGGATTATAGATGTTGATGTCAGAAAATTAAATTTTAAAGTATTACTGTAGAAGAGAGAATAAAGAAACATTTAAATCTAGAAATATTCTGTGAAATTGCTTATTGGATTTAATTTAAAATATATATTTTACAACATTATTACTGCAATAATGTCATTTTCTTAGTGATGCTAATTTTTTTACTGTAAGTAATAATTTAAAACTTAGTTTGAGACTGTATAAGAATATAATTTTTATAAAGACTACAAACCCCTAAAAGTTTAAATTTAATTTTTTAAAAGTTTTGTTTTTCCTCCCACAATGGATACTATTAATTAACAAGATGAGCCATTAGTTTTGTAAATTGATCGAGGTAATCTCACTATAAAATTTAATGTATAATAAGGATAATATCACATTTTGATTTCATCTCTTTATTAGGATTAATGCCTTCTTTTTTAAGGACAATTAACAAAATGAAGCAAGGATTCCAAGCATTTTAACATATAGAAAAAATATTTATACTGTCTGAAGCACACTGTAGCAGGTAAAATAAAATAAAGATTATCTTGTGAAATTGATTACAATTTTATAAAGATCATGCCTAGGAAGTAAATGAGAAGGGTGTGTAATTTGCAAAAACTAAACAATTAAACCATAATTTTTTTTAACCCAAGTGGAAATTGAAAGCACTACAATCAGGGAAAATAGAGAAAAATTAATTAAATTCTATCAATTTGAGAAATATATCTTATGATCTATGGGTGAAATTAATTAGACACACCAATGACTCCAGAATTTTACCAATCAAAATGGAAAACAAAACTAAACCTTCCATTGAAGGTTAGTGAATCTAGCTAGATTAGTTATTCTGCTCAAATAATAACATGCTTAAGATTTCCTGATATGTGATCATTCAGAAAGCATTACTTATCATGCAAAGAAGTGTTTCAAGCAACTATTAAGAATGAAATATTCAAACTGTGAGTCAACACACAGATATTAAAAAGTATATGTTTTGAAGTTCATTTTCCAGGTAACATAGTAGACTTTGGCAGGAAAACATCCCTCTGCAACACCTAGAGAAGAGAGAAAATTTTAAATATGTATTTCAAATTATCAGATATCTATGTAAACAACAAAGCTAAATTCACTCAATATTTGGAGAATGAATAACTTCTCCTAAGTGAGCTGACAATTGCTAGTCTAAGCATCACCAAAGTTATTTTGTAGAATAGTACAAATGCTAAAGGATATATTGAAGGAGTGATGAAAAGGTCTATGTGAGGAGGATGACAAAAACAGAAATTTTTAGTTTGTGTAAGGCTTGAACAACAATTGGAAACTAGGAGATCCTAAATGCATGTCAAGTATTTCCTAGAAGAAATTAGAGTTCTAGAAAACTGAAAGATACAGGAAGAATGATTGAAAAGATGGCCTTTGGGGATATGGTTAAGAGGTATAATATATATATTAAAAGAGTCCCAGAGACACTGGAAATATAACATGATGGGAAATCTATTTGAACAGATATTTTTAAAATTTTCCAAAACTGATAAAAGACATGTCTAAAGATTCAAGAATAACTACAAGATCATAAATACAAGAAGTCATATCCATGCCTATCATACTCAAATTGCTGAAAACCAAAAATAACAAGAAAATATAATAGGAACCAGAGACAAAAATACAATTGTCATAGAGTCAGAATAATAAGAATGACATCTGAATCTATTTAAACATTTAATCAAATGGTAAAAATATAAAAAATAAAAGTGAATTTACATATTTTGTGATGAAAACGTTTCATGCTCAGTAGACCAAAATCAAGAAACACTAAGGAATGTTATTTATATTGAAGAATAAGGATCTCAAAAGAGAACTCAGAAGTGCAAGAACAATAATGAACGAAACTGTATATATGATGAAAAATGATGGTGTGAAGCAATAGAAACAGCACTACCTTGTGAGATTTTTAAATACGGAGATGTAAAATATTTGGCTCCAAGGGGAAGCAAATGAAGAAAACAAAATGGAGTTAAAATATATGAAGACGTTCCACTGGCAGGGACTTGATAAATATACTCATTTGAAGTGGATGGAATTGATTTAGGCATGAATTTTATAATTCCTAGGTATATTAGTTAGGGTTCTTTAGAGAAACAGAATCAACAGGAAATATCCCTGAATATAAACTTTATAAAATTGTCTCATGTAACCGTGGGAATGTAGAGTCCAAAATCCATAGGGCAAGCTGTGAAGCTGATGACTCCAATGGAGGGTCTGGATGAACTCCACAGGAGAGGCTTGCCAGCCAGAGCAGGAAAAGAAGAGAGCCTGTTTCTTCTGAATCCTTCTTAAAAGCCTTCCATTGGTTAGATTAAACATCACTACTTGCAGAAGACAGTCCCCTTGGCAGATTATGAATGGAATTAGCTGAAGATGCAACCAACATGATCACAATTTAATTTATGAAATGTCCTCATAGCAACAAACAGGCCAGCACTTGCCCAACCAGACAAACAGGTACCACCACCTGGCCAAGTTGACGCATGAACCTGACCACGACAGTCCACCCCTTGTCAACTTCGCAGCTATATACACCACCTTAAGCCATACTTAATTTCTAAATAGAAAACAATAAAAGACTCATTTTCCCTAGCCTAACAATGCTTAACTGTCCATCATACAACCAGAAACACATTAAATCTCTCCAGAATAGGGTGCAAGTCCTTGGGTAATAATCATTCTTAAACTTGATACCTTACAACTTAAATAGTATAACATGAACAAAGCAGCATTACAGTCCTTGTTTCTGTAACTTATCACGTAGTCATAGTTCATATTTATCACTACCTTCTTCCACTACCCATTCCATGTTCTCTTTATCCTCAGCAAGCACTTCAGCTGGCCGTGGTTCTTTGTCTGGTGGGGTGACCCAAACCTTCATTCCTGAAGTTTCAGAGCCATTGATAGTCCTGCCTGGATTGGGTTGTTACAGTTTTCCATTGATTTTAATCACAGAGCATGGTAGTACTAAAAGCACCCCAGGGGATCTCCTAAACTCCAGGACAATCCTTCTTTACATCCATGTGTAATTGCAGTCCTATTTGGCCCTGATAGTCAGGGTCAGTCACCCCAGCCAGTAATGTAATCTGCTTCTTGGCTTGTTGATCCAGGGACATGAGTAGCCCAAAGTGGCCAGGTGGCAGTCTTAGACTGCAGTTCAATGGAATCATTGTGTTTGTCCTGCTGGAAGTACTTGCCCTTTTGGAACTAGAAACTGTAAACCAGAAGAGCTCAAGATCATAGGGACAGGAAGCAAAAGTTTTCCTAGTGGATCACTAGGGGTAATAATAAATGGTGCCACTCCCATTTCCACCCTTTGGTTCCTGGACTCATGGATCCTGGCCGTGGGAGAAACAGCATCATACAGCGGACACTGATTCAGAGCATACACAGCTTCCTGAAGGACATTACCCTAGACCTTCAAGGTATTGCCACCTAGTTGGCACCATAATTGAGGTTTAAAAAAGCCTTTCCACTGTTCTATTAACCCAGCTGCTTCTGGAGGATGGGGAACATGGTAAGACCAGAAAATTCCATGAACATGTTCCCATTCCCGCACTTCATTTGCTGTGAAGCGTGTTCCTTGATCAGAAGCAATGCTGTGTGGAATACCATGACGATGGATAAGGCAGTCTTTAAGCTCATGGATGGTAGTTTTGGCAGAAGCATTGTGTGTAGGGAAAGCAAACCCATATCCAGAGTATGAGACTATTCCAGTCAGAACAAATCGCTGCCCCTTCCATGAAGGGAGTGGTCCAATGTAATCAACATGCCACCATGCAGCTGGATGGTCACTTTGGGGAAAGGCGCAATATCAGGGGCTGAGTGTGGGTCTCTGCTGCTGGCAGATTGGGCATTCAGCAGTGGCTGTAGCCAAGTCAGCCTTGACTTGGTTGTGGAAGTCCATGTTGCTGAGCCCATGCATAACATTCATCCCTACCACCATGACCACTTTGTTCATGAGCCCATTGGGCAATGACAAGTGTTTCTGGGGAAACAGGTTAACTGGCATCTATAGAATGGGTCATCTTATCCACCAGATTATTAAAACTTCCTCTGCTGAAGTCACCTTCTGGTGCACATTCACATGGGACACAAATATCTTCATGTTTTTTAGCCCACTCAGAAAGTTCTATCCACACACCTCTTCCCCAGAACTCTTTGTCACCAATTTTTCAATTATGGCCTTTCCAAGTCCCTAACTATCCAGCCAAACCATTAGCAACAGTCCATGAGTCAGTATACAAATGCACCTCTGGCCAGTTCTCCTTCGAAGCAAAATGAAAAACTGTGTGCACTGCTCAAAGTTCTGCCCACTAGGAAGATTTTCACTCACCACTGTCCTTCAAGGACACCCCAGAAAGGGGTTGTAATGCTGCAGCTATCCACTTTCAAGTGGTACCTGCATATCATGCAGAACTATCTGTAAACCAGGCCTGAGTTTTCTCTTCCTTATCAATTCACTGCAAGGAATGCCCCAAGAGGTCATAGCTCTGGTCTGGGAAAGAGAAGGTAATGTGGCAGGAGCGGAGACCATGGGCATTTGGGCCACTTCCTCATGTAACTTACTTGTGCCTCCAGGACTTGCTCTGGCCCTATTTTCTATATACCATTTGCATTTTATTATGGAGTGCTGCTGCACATGCCCAACTTTATGGCTTGGTGGGTTAGACGACACCAGCTCACAAAAGGCAACTCCCATCTCATGGTAACTTGGTGGCCCATGGTTAAGCATTCAGTTTCTACTAAGGCCCAGTAGCAGGCCAAAAGCTGTTTCTCAAAAGGAGAGTAGTTATCTGCAGCAGAAGGTAAGGTTTGCTCCAAAATCTTAAAGGTCTGCATTGTGATTCTCCTATAGGGGCCTGCGAAGTGTTCCCAACAGCATCTCTATTTGCCACTGACACTTCCAGCACCATTGGATCTTCTGGATCATATGGTCCAAGTGTCAAAGCAGCTCATACAGCAGCCTGGAACTGTCACAGAGCCTACTCATGTTCAGGAACCCACTCAAAATTATCAGCTTTGCTGGTCACTCGATAGGAGTTGCACACCCAAATGAGGAATATGTTGTTGCCAAAATCCAAAGAGACCAACTAGGCACTGTGCCTCTTTTTGGTCATAGGAGGGGCCATATCAGCAACTTAATCTTCAACTTTCAAGGAATAGCTTGACATGCCCCACACCCCTGGACACCTAGAAATTTCACTGAGATGGAAGGCACCTGTATCTTTATTGGATCGATTTCCATCCTCTGATATGCAAATGCCTTACCAATAAGTATAAAGTAGTTGCTACTTCTTGCTCACTAGGTCCAATTATGTGGGAGGTAGAAATGATCAAGCTCCCTGTGGACAGATTATGACATAGGGCTGGAGAGTTGATATGCCCCTGAGATAGAACATGAAAGTATATTGATGACCTTGCCAGCTGAAAGCAACCTGTTTCTGGTAAAAGGTGCATCCTCCAGACATTCCTGAGGTGTAAGAGAAAGCTTTGCATGATAAATCCACTCAAACACTCCAATCTCTCTATGCCTCTGGATCCCCTCATCTACATTATACCAGGGCACTTCTGGCATTTCAACCTCAGTTAATGTCAGCCACCTTTTGATCCATGTTTCAGCCAACCATCCAACAAACTGTTAATGCCTTTTCTAATCCCTTGAGCTATAATACTGAATGCAGAATCTCTGCTTAGTGGGCCCATATCAATAAATTCAGCTTGATCCAGTTTATATTCCTCCCCCCATTATTCCACACCCTTAAAATCTATTGCCACACATATTCCACTGATTTCTGTCTATATAAATTGAAAAACTCACACAGTTCTTTTGGAGTATAACATACCTCCTCATGTGTGATACTTTGTACCTCTCCTTTAGGGGCCTGTTGGGACTTTAGTCTAGTTATAGGTCTGGAAGAAATGAGGGATGGTTGGAGGTGGATCATGAAAAGAATTAGAAGTATTTTCCAAGCCATTTGCTTTAGGGCATTCTTTTGCAGTTTCATCTGGTGAAACAGGATTAATCACTCTAGGGCTAATTCCTTAAGGTGGAGGTGGGTGGCTAACTCCTCAAGACAGGCTGGAAGTGGGATGGCTAAGTCCTTGGAGCAGACTATTACAGGGTGATCTAGAGAAGACTTAGCATGACATAGCATTTCAACCTCACCACTCATCCTCATCAATCCATATGTCACTATCTCAGTTTTTAGGGTCCCACTCTTTTCCAATCAATGCCCTCACATTAACAGCAGACACCATGAAGATTGATATTTCAGTTTACATTGTAAAGTTGCTACTCTAACAATAAGATTCTGAGTCTGATTTTCAGAGATTTCAAGACTCCGGCTATAGGAGATAAGATTTTCCTTCAGGACACTCATAGCAGACAGCATGCAAGCTTCTCATTTGAAGTCTTAAGCCCATCTCTTTCAGGCATTAATGTATACAGTGTATCTAACAATAACCAGCCAACATCTCTATACTTCCTATTTCCACAAAACCCCATAAAGATGTCAAAAATATTATCCCCCAGAGCCTGGTTTCATACAAGCAAAGCATTAAAATACTTGAATGGTGATATTTTGACTATCTGTTTTGCCAACTCACCCCATAGATTGACAGTATTCTGATTACAGAAATCAGAGTCCTTAGCGCCTTTGAGTTCAGAGTAGATAATCCAATCATAAAAACCCATTTTTAAGATTCTGTTTCTTAGGAACCACTCCTGGTATCTAGCTGTATTAGTTAGGGTTCCCTAGAGAAAAAGAATCAACAGGAAATATCCATATGAAATTTATAAATCTGTCTCACATAACCATGGGAACATAGAGTTCAAAACCCATAGAGCAGGCTATGAAGCTGATGACTCTGATGCAAGGTCTGGATAAACTCCACAACAGAGGCTCACCGGCTAAAGCAGGAAGAGAATAGAGCCTGTTTCTTTTGAATCCTCCTTAAAAGCCTTCCATTGATTAGATTGAGCCTCATTCATTGCCCGAAGACACTCCCCTTGGCTGATTACAAATGGAATCAGCTGTGCATGCAGCTGACATGATCATGATTTAATTGCATGAAATGTCCTCATAGCAACAAACAGGCCAGCACTTGTCCAACCAGGCAAACAGTTACCACCACCTGTTTGACCAATTGACACATGAACCTGACCATGACACTAGGGTACATACTAAAATATTGACATGTGGTCTTATGACAGCAACTAAAATTAAGAAAATGAAATAATAAAATAGCAATGAATTACTGAAAAATAAGTGAAAATTGAATGAACAAACAGACAAAAGAAAAAGTAGCCCATTTTTACATTAATATTGTTGCTTATTATAACAGCAATTGTATTAGATAGAAATAGAATAGGATGCATGGGTGGTTCAGTGGTAGAATGCTTGCCTTTCATGCAGGAGACCTGGGTTTGATTCTCAGACCATGCACTCAAAATATATATATATATATTACTCTGGTTAATATATATTACTCTGCATATATATATATATATATATATATATATATATACATATTACTCTGGTTAATACCAAATTTTTTGCAGGGCTACAATCATAAAACCCAAATATTCACTTTCATAATCAACCCAATTATGATAGTAGCCCAGACAAAAGTAAAATAAATGTATTAAGATTTGATCAGTTGCCCAAGAATATTTGAAAGTCAATCCATTTAATTAGCATAAAATGTTTTCTTCCAGAAAAGAAAAATGGCATAGTCATATTGATCGATAAATTAATGCATTTGATAAAATTCAATATTAATTCATGAAAAATTCCATCAGTAAACTAAGAATAGAAATGAACTTCCTCAATCTGAAAAAGGCATCTAAGAAATACTTAAACACCATAAATAATTGTAAAAGACTGAATACTTTCCCCCAAAATTAAGAATACCCATGCTCCCCACTGCTATTCAACATTATGCTAAGAATACTACCAATGTACAAAAGCATTTATAAGAAGAAAAAGTAATCTAATTTGGAAAGTAACAAATAAAAATGGCCTTATTTTAATGGAACATGAATGCCAATGAGCAAATTATCATGGAATCACAAAATAACCTCATAGAATTAATAAGTGAGTTTACCAAGATTGGAGGACATTAATAGTTCTAATATATATAAATTGCATACAACTTGAAAATAAAATTAATGGATTGCTCTCAATCAATAATTTTAAAAACGTTTTCTAAGAAATCTATGTTGAGTAAAAATGAATGATAAAGCAAGCTACATATATATAAGGAACTTTTTGACAATGGGCATTTGTGTTAAAAATTGTATACAGAATATAGAAAGAATTCTTAAGCTTCAGCAGTGAAAAATAAATGATTGGGGTGGGCCATGTTGGCTCAGCAGGCAGACTTTTCGCCTGCCATGCCAGAGACCAAGGTTCAATTTCTGGTGCCTACCCATGCAAAAAATAAAAAATAAATGACTGAATCAACTATTTGATTTAATCAAAGAGGGTGTATATATGGCCTATATGTACATGAAAAACCATTTCAATGCCATCAGTCATTATGTAAATCCAAATTAAAACTACTATGAGTTACCAATGCACACTATTAGAAAGTCTAAGATAAAATAATGTAAGAATATTGAATGTGGGTGAAGACACAGAATGAATATAACTTGCACACATTGGTGTTGGGTATAAAAATGATAATCTGGACAGTTTGATTTATTCTTACAAAGCTATACGTAAATTCACAATGTTGTCTAAAAATATAAAAACATGAGTTCACACAGAAACATGAGGGTTGCCGGATACTTTATTCTTGTTAGAAAGAAAACCACACCTGAAGGAGAATAAATGCTCACCTGATTGTGGAGAATAAAAGAATTTATTCAAGATCTTTCAAGAAAGGGTGCCCAGCTGAAAAATGATAGCAACCAAAAACAGCAGTATTTATTCCTTAAGCCTAGCATGCATGCCCTGTTTCCCCGCTGATTGGAGACTACAGAAGTTACAACCTATCCGGATAGTGTAACTAATTCAAATTTCCCACTGAAGGTTTCTGCTTTTGATTACTTTACATTTCAGTGACCCTGGCCATTACTTATTTAAACTTGTTTCAACCTATTTGGTGCCAATTCTAAGCTTGCATCAGTAGCTCTTTCTTCCCTACCTGCAAGACAGTTTGAGCTGTCCTGCAGCCCTTTCCTGCATCATCTTGTGTGAAAGTTAAATTTAATTTTATCCTTACAAATCCCCCTCTTTCTTTTTTAACTCTTTTAGTTTTCACATTTTAGTCTTTCTTCAAACTTGATAAGAAATTTTTTACACTCTTCATCATAGGGACCTTCCTCTTTAAGGAGTAAAAATTATTTTACCTGTACTGACTAGGCATTTGCTTGGTTAAGGCAGCTCCAATGAGTCTCTGAAATAACCCTTGGGTGCATGCGATAGTGCAGCAGTCAAGTGCTATGAGTACCCCAGCTATGATGATTGACAGTGCCTCCCCTTTCCATTTCCCAAACCAGTTTCTAACCATCCCCTGAGCATGTCATCAATGCCTAAATTTTCCAGCAATTCTTCAGATAAGGCCATTAGGCCTTGTAAATCTTTGGTGATGATTCTATCTGGGGCCATATTATTGGAATAAATGTACAACAACTATTCCCAACCATAACACAAACACCTCCCTTTTCAGATAGCATCTAGGGTCATCTTTTTCTCCCATGTCATTTGGCTAGCAGCATCTAACTCTTTTGCTGTTCCCTTAACTGCATCCTTGGTTTAATTGGTAAATTTTTGCTGATTAATCTAATCCACAATTTTTGTTGATAGTGGCCCACCAGAATAAAGATGACTCGAAATCCTGCACCTACTTCAATTCTAGTCTTAAACTCATCCTGGATTCCCAGTGACTTTAAGTAAATTCAATCATCGAAGGAAACAAATAAGCTTTTCTCTCTCCGTGGGGGAACTTCCTCCTCCTTTTCAAATGCTAGGGTGAATGGGATGGCCAATTGGACCAGATCACAAGTCCCCTTTCATTTCTTAAGTAAAACTGGTCAGAGGATGCCCTTTCCACAATAACACCAAAGGTCTGCTTGGTGTATGGTTAAACTGAAGAAATTGCCAGTACTATCCTCAGTCACATCCCATGCTTGGGTACACAAGGCCATGCTTCTGAGGTCCTGGAGTCCTTCTCCCTGTCCAGAGAGATAGGCAGAGTGGTTTCATGAACTGAGGTGGAAAGTCAGTATGGCCTTGATTTTTCCACCCTGACTGGAGGGAAAAGAGAGGACAACATACTACAATTTTCACCAGGAGTAGTGTTCTAGTTTGCTAACTGCCGGAATGCAACACACCAGAGACAGATTGACTTTTAATAAAAGGGGATTTATTTTGTTGGTTCTTCAGAGGAAAGGCAGTTAACTTTCCACTGAGGTTCTTTCTTACATGGAAGGCACAAGATGGTCTCAGTTGGTCTTCTCTCCAGGCCCCTGGGTTCCAACAACTTTCCCCAGGGTGACTTCTTTCTGCATCTCCAAAGGCCTGGGCTGAGCTGCTAGTGCTGAGATGAGGACTGCTGAGCTGCTTAGGCTGTGCTACATTGCGTTCTCTCATTTAAGCACCAGCCAATTAAGTCAAACGTCACTCATTGCAGCAGACACACCTCCTAGCCGACTGCAGATGTAACTGGCAACAGATGAGGTTCACGTACCATTGCCTTATGTCTGCAGCAACAAGATTAGGTATGCTCACCTGGCCAAGTTGACAACTGAATCTAACTAACACAAGTAGTATTCTGAAAAAGGAGCACCATGCATTTGAACCCTTTTTCATGTTTCTCCATACCCATTGGAAACGGCGTGACAAGAGCAGTGGGCTAGCCTGTTGTGCAAGCATAATAGTTGTTTTTGTTTAACTCTGGATTATATATTTAATCTATTCCACCTAGGCATTTGTATCTTTTTACCCTGTCTCTATTTCTATGGTTGCTTCAAATTTTATCCCCTGACCACCCTGACAAAATTGGGATCATTCTGTATTGGGGAACGAACCTCCAGTTAGGTGCCTTTAGGTGCTAGTGAGTTAATTGGAGAGAGAATTATTGGTGTAAGGGAGAGGATTTGTATCCTGAACTTCCCAGATGGCTTCTCCCAATAATTCTTACCCCCATTCTATGTGCCTGATCAGGGTTGGTATACCTGTTTGAGCCCAAACTGAATTTCCCACCCTGAGTGGTGATGTTGATTTTGTCTGCCTTTTTGATCATCATCAGTACAGGTTTGCAATGAAGATCTTGGCAATCTGGTGGGGATCATTTACAAAGGAAATCTTGGAAGTCCTGTCAAATTTGTGAACCCTGACCACCAGCTACAGTCTACCCCTTATATTGGGTAATCCACCACACAAAAGCCCAGGAGTGGCAAGGCCCCTGTGACCAAGGAGAGTATTTTTGGATCACTTATTGGCTCTGGACATGGGTACTTGTTTTCCCAACTCAATTGCTATTGATTTGTTAAGTCTCTGCAGTCTATTATTTAGAAAATATCAAGCTGTACAGTTTGAGATTCTAAACCCTTGGTTACATTCACTACCAATTTGACAGGGCTTGTTGCATCCCCAATTGGGAACATTGTGACTAGTATAATTATTCTCACTTTTAAATTAGGCCTCAGACTCTTCATCTGTCTTCCTTGGGTAAGACCTTCCTTTCGTCAGGGTCACTATGAGAGATTAAAATACAGAATCCAAACCCCAAATCCAAAAAAACACCCTGTACCCTCCCAACTATTGTCTCTTTAACATAATTTTTAAACGGTCCAAAGTTAGAGTTATTTCCCAGGAATCACACTGTGTTGTGTGACCAGCTCAGATACTGATCTTTTCACACAGCTGTAATGAGTCCAGCCTTTCTCCCATCTGGACAGCCACCTCAATTGTCAACAGAACTTGATAGGGTCCTTCCCAAGCCAAATGTAATTTGGACTCTTTCCATGATTTGATGAGGACCCAACTGCTGAATTAGTACTGATGGACAGCTGGGGTTTGGGCCAGCAAGCTAAGGTGCCTGAGGGATGACAGAATAGAGGACAAAGCCAGTACATAATTCTTAAGAAAAGGTCCTTTGCAAAGACAGGTACTGGCATGGTCTGTCCTAAAATAAAATTCTCCTCTGGCTCTGGATATGTAAAACTCAGAACGAGTTATTTGCTGACAACATACAAAGGAGGGACAGTCATAGGATACATACACCCATTTTTATAGGGAAAAATTGGAAGGAGCACAGGGGTCACTGGATCCAAGCAGTCCTGAAAACCTGCAGGGCAAAATCCACCAGACCTCAAAGTCTGAGAGTCATTTATCTTCAGGACTTTAAAAAGTGGTAGTCCCACCCTTTCCAAGGGCCTACCCAGTGGCTTGCCTCTCTCCAAATACAATCCTGGGATCACTGGGGAAATCACACCTGTCTAAGCTCCACCATCTCCAAGCATAAGACTTCACCAGGGCCCTCTGTCATCTCTGGGGCTCATGCCCAACCCCTCCACTTGGCAGCAGCCAGGCTCCCCAAATGCCAAAGGAATGCACTCAGCCTTCTCCAAGGCCTAAGGTGGCACCACTCATCCACTGTGAGGCAGAAGGTCCAACCCCCACCCTAAGGACAAACTCACACACTCCAAGTGTTTGGGTGGGTCCACTCTCCCAGCCCAAAGCCTCCTGACTTCAGACCCTAGCCTCCATAGTTCTCCCTTGAAGCCATTTTTTATCCAATGTGTCCCTTCCCTGTCCCTCCCAGTCTGAACTGGCAGAGGCTTTCTTTATACAGATCCTGCAACACTGTTATTGGCTTTCTATGTGGTAGTCTTGGATCATGCCCACCAGCCAGTCCCATGGGTACTGTCACGTCCCTTCCCAACAAGTTATTCCCAACTTCTGGAACATACAGCAGGGGGCTTATAATTTGGTTATCTTCCCAATAGATATTAGTATGTTTGAAAATGGGGACTTTAAATCCTTCCCCTTTTACCCCCAAAACTGTGAGGAAACTACCAGAGAATTGGGTCCCTTTTCTGATATGGTTCACAGAAGATCAAACTGCCCCAGTGTCTATGAAAAATGTAATTTTTTCCTTCCCATTGGTTGTCAGACACTCAGGACAAACTGATGCTGATGACTCTTTCCTCTTGAGAGGAGGCCAATCTGGGCACGGAAAATCTGACTAGGGTCTATAATATCTGAGGAAACCTCCTCAAAAAAAAGCATCCATATAGACAGGGCAAGAAACAGAAAAGAGTAACTGAAAAATTCTGATCAGTTAAACAGAACTTATGCTAAAGGTCTAGAATGAGTTAAATGTCAAAGAACAGATGAAGAAAAAAGTCACCCAGTGAGAAAATCCTAGGTAAAAGAGCGAAAATAACCTCCAGAATAAACTAATTAAGGAAACCAAAAGTGTGAATGCCAGAGAAATATAGCCAGTCATACTAAGAAAACTGAAGCTATGGCCCAGCCAAAAGAACAAACCAATAATTCAAATGAGATACAGGAGTTGAAATAGCTAGTTCAGAATTTTTGAACATACATGAAGGAGCTCATCAAAATTCAAATCAACGAAGGGAGAGGTTCCAAGATGGCAGTTTAGTGAGGTGTGAAATTTAGTTCGTTCTCCAGAACAGGTGGTAAATAGCCAGGAACAGTACAGAACAACTGCTGGGGGTACATCAGAGACAAGACACAGTGTACACCAGTCTGGAAAAGCTGGACCAGCTCCAATCCCACCCAGAATCATGAGTCCCCCAAGCTGCGGAGACTAGTGCCCCTCCTCCCATAGGCTGGTTCCTGGAGGAGAAAAGAAAGAGACTTCATTAACAAGGGACTAAGCGCAACCAAGCTGCAATTGTGGAATTAATTAACAAACTCTGACTAGTAAAAATAGAACCCCAGCTCAGCTAAACCTCGAATAAAAGCTAAAGTTACTAGTTTTTGACCTGGAGCAGAGGGGGCAGGGCTGATGAAAAAAACTGAGGTTTTTGGATCAGATGGCACAAAATACTTCAAAAGGTCTGGACCCTAAAAGAACAGAGGGGACACATAGGACCTAGAGCTACACAGAGCAACGTGCCAACTGAAGTTCTTCTTTAACAAACTCAAGGAATGGGGGTATTGCTCTGAAAAGGATTTGTTTTTTTGGCTGTGTTTCTAACCCTAGACCCAGCCTTAAATCCTACCCTCGCCCGACACCTGATTGCAACACGAAAGTCAAACTTAAACAAAACCCTCTGCTTTTTACCACCCCAGCCCCAAACCGCAGCCTTAAACATAATGCTAACACCAACACTATACCTAACCCTAACCCTAATCTTCACCCTAAACCTAGACCCACCCTACCACGAAAGCTAGTAAGAACCCTAAATCCAAACCCAAAGGCAACCCGAAGCACAGCCCTCAGATTTATACCGATCTGGCAACCAAACACAGCCCAGAACATAGCACTAAACCCAACCCCTTTCTCTAACCATAACCCTAACCCTAACACTAACCCTTGCCTCAGCCCTTCCACCCACCCTCAACCGACACCTGACCCCAATCCCAAAGCCAACCAGAAACACAAACCCTCAACTTTTTACCAACCCACCACCAAACTGCAACCCTAAACTTAACCCTAACACCAACACTAAGCCAAAACCTAACCTTCACCCTAAACCTAGACCTAGTCATATCACGAACGCTAGCCCGAACCCTAATCCAAACCCAAAGAGAACTCTAAGCACAACCTTCAGATTTATACTGACCCAGCAACCAAACGCAGCCCGAAACATAACCCCAACCAAAACCCTTTCTCTAACTCTAGCACCAACCTTAACCCTAACCCTAGACTCAGACTTGCAACAAACCATCACTGGACACCTGACCCCAACTCAAAATCCATCCCTAAACACAACTATCAACATTTAACCATCCCAGAACCAAACCACAGACCTAAACATAACTCTAGTACCAATACTAAGCCTAACCCTAACCCTAACCCTCACCGTATACCTAGGCCCAACCCAACCACAAACGTTAGGCAGAACCCTAAACCCAAACCAAAATGCAACCCTAAGCAGAACCCTCAGTTTTATACTGACCCGGCAACCAAATGCAGCCCGAACTGTAACCCTAACCCCAACCCTTTCTCTAACCCTAAGCCTAACCCTAACCTTACCCCTAGCTCCGGCCCTAACACCCACCCTCGCCCAACACATGACCCCAACCTGAAAGCCAACTGGATACACAACCCAAGACTTTTTACCAACCCACCACCAAACCACAGCCCTAAACTTAACCCTAAAACCAACACTGACCCTAACCCTAATACTAACCCTCACCCTAAACCTAGACCCAACCCTACCACAAATACTAGCCCGAACCCTAAGCCCAAACCCAAAGCCAGCCCTTAGCACAACCCTCAGCCTTATACTGACCTGGCAACCAAACGCAACACGATACATAACTCTAAACCGACCGTTTCTCTAACCCTGACCCTACCCTAACCTTAACCTACACCCAGCCTTACAACCCACCCTCACCCAACACCTGACTCCAACACGAAAGACAACCCTAAAACAACCCTTGACTTAATAATGCCCCAGCAACAAACCACAGCCCTACACATAGCATTAACACCAACAATAAGCCTAACAATAACCCTACCCGTGACGCTAAACCTAGACCCAACCTTGCCATGAAGACTAGCCGGAACCCTATACCCAAACCTAAAGACAGCCCTTAGCAAAACCCTCAGTTTTATAATGAAATGGCAACCAAACACAGCCCGATCAGTAATCCTAAATTCAACACTGTCCCTAACCCTAGCCAAAGTCGAAACCTAACCCTAGCCATGGTTCTAACACCCACAATCGTCAAATACTTATACCCAAATCCAAAGTCAACCCTGAACACAGCATGAAACCACGGTCATAAACTTAACTCAAGAACCAACAGTAAGCCTAAACCTAACCCTAACCCTCAGCCTAAACCTAGACCCAACCCTAACACAAAAGCTAGACACAACCTTAAACCCAAACCGAAAGACAACCCACAGCACAATCCTAGCTTTATACAGACCCAGCAACCAAATGCAGCTAGAAACGTTACCCTAACCCCAACCCTTTCTTGAACCCTAAACCTAACCCTAACCCTAGACCTAGCCCCAGCCCTACCACCCAATCTTGCCCGACACCTGTCTCCAACCCCAAACACAACCCTAAACACAACCATCGAACTTCTACCGATGAAGCACCAAACTGCAGCTCTAAACTTATCCCTAATACCAACACTAAGCCTAACTCTAACCCTAACCCTCACCCTAAACCTAGACCCAACCCTAACATGCATGCTAACCCGAACCCTAAACCCAAACCAAAACCCAACCCTAAGCACAACCCTCAGCTTTCTACCGATGTAGCAAAAAACACAGGCCGAAATGTAACCCTAAACCCAACCCTTTCTCTAACCCTAACCATTACCGTAACCCTAACAATAACCCCAGCCATAACACCCACCCTCGATTGACACCTGGCGTCAACCACAAAATCAACCCTAAACACAATCCTCCACTTTTTACAGACCCAGAACCAAACCGCAGCTATAACATAACACTAACACCAACACAAAGTCTAAACCTAAATCTAAGTTTCACCCTAAACCTAGACACAACCCTACCATGACAGTAAGTCAGAAACCAAATCCCAAACAAAAATTCAACCCTAAGCACAAGCCTCAGCTTTATACCAACCTGGCAACAAAACGCAGCCCGAAATGTAACCCTAACCAAAACCGTTCAGCAGAACCTCACCCTAACCCTAATCCTAACCCTAGACCCGGCTCTAACACCCACCCTCGTCTAACACTTGACCCCAACCCAAAAGCCAACCCTAAACACAACTCTTGACCTTTGACTGCCCCAGCATCAAACCGCAGCCATAAACATAATGCTAACACCAACACTAAGCCTAACCCTAACCATAACACTCACCCTAAACCTAGACCTAACCCAACCACAAATGCTAGCCAGAACCCTAAACCCAAACCCAAAGCCAACTCTAAGCAAACCCTCAGATTTATACAGAATCAGCAACAGAACGCAGCCCAAACCATAACCCTAACCCCAATCCTTTCTCTAACCCAAAACATAAGCCTAAACCTAACCCTAGCCCCATTTCAACAACCCACCTTCGCCTGACACTTTTCCCCAACCCCAACGCCACCCCTAAACACAACCCTCGACTTTTCACTGCCCTAACACCAAACCACACCCCTAAACATAAGGTTAACACCAACACTAAGCCTAACCCTATCCCTAACCCTCACCCTAAACCTGGACACAACGCTATCATGAACGCCTGCCTGTACCCTAACCCAAACTCAAAGCCAACTCTAAGCACAAGCCTCAGCTTTATACCGACCCAGCAACCAAATGCAGCCCAAAACTTAACACTAAACCCAACCCTTTCTCTAACCCTAATCTTAGCCCTAACCCTAAACCTAGCCCCAGCCCTACCAATCAAGCTTCCCCGACACCTGACCACAATACCAAAGTCAACCCTATTCACAACCCTCGACTTCTTACCTAACCAGCCTGAAACCGTCACCTCTAAACCTAATCCTATCACCAACACTAAGTCTAACCGAAACTCTTACCCTCACCCTAAAGCTAGAATCAACCCTTCCACGAACGCTAGCCTATACCCTAAACCCAAAACCAAAGCCAACACTAAGCACAACCATCAGCTTTATACCGACCCTGCAACCAAACGCAGCCCAAAACATAACACTAACCCTAACCCCTTTCTCTAACCCTAACCCTAACACTAACACTAACCCTAACCCTAACCCTAATCATTACCTCAGTCCGTCCACCCAAAATTGCCCGACACCTGATCCCAATCACAAAGCCAACCGGAAACACAACCCTCGACTTTTTACCAATCCACCACCAAACCGCAGACCTAAACTTAACGCTAACACCAACACTAAGCCAAACCCTAACCCTCACCTTAAACCTCGACCCAACTGTTCCACGAATGCTAGTGCGAACACTGAACTGAAAACCAAAGCCAACTCTAAGCACAACCCTCAGATTTATACCAACCCAGCAACCAAACACAGCCTGAAACATAATACTAACCATAACCCTTTCTCTAACCCTAACCCTAACAATAACCCTAGAACCAGCCTTATATCACACCCTCGCCCAACAACTGACCCAACACCAAAGTCAACACCAAACACAACCCTCAACATTTTCCCACCCCAGCACCAAGCTGGAGCCCTAAATCTAACCCTGGCAGCAACACTGAGCCTAACCTTAACCCTCACCCTAAACCTAGACCCAGCCTTACTTCAAATGCTGGCCCATACCATAAACCCAAACCCAAAGCCAACCCTAAGTACAACCCTCATTTTATATGGACTCAGCAACCAAACACAGCCCGAAACGTAACCCGAATCCCAACTCCTCTGTAACACTATCCTTAACCCTAACACTAACCCTAGGCCCAGCCCTAACACCCACCCTCGCCCGACACCTGACCCCAACACGAAAGCCAACCCTAAACACAACCCTTGACTTTTAATCGCCCTAGGACCAAACCACAGCCCTAAGCATAATGCTAACACCAACACTAAGCTTTACCCTAACCCTAACCCTCACCCTAAACCTAGACTCAATCTTAACACGAACACTAGCCGAACCCTAAACCTAAACCCAAAGCCAACCCTAAGCACAACCCTCAGCTTTATACTGAATTGGCAAACAAATGCAACCCGAACCATAACCCTAATCCCAACCCTTTCTCTAACCCTAACCGTAAACATAACCCTAGCCCCAGCCCTACCACCCACGCTCACCCAACACGTGTCCCCAAACCCAAAGTCAACCCTAAACTAAACCCTCAATTTTTACCAACTGAGCACAAAACTGTAGCTCTGAACTGAACTCTAGCACTAAACTAAGCCAAAGGCTAACCTTAATCCTCACCCTAAACCTAGACCCAACCCTACCAGGACAGCAGGTCAGAAAACTAAACCCAAACCCAAAGCCAACCCTAAGCAAAACCCTCAGCTTTATACCAACTGGGCAACCAAATGCAGACCAAAATGTAACCCTAACCCCAACCCTTTCTCTAATCCTCACCCAAACCCTAACCCTAACCCTACGCCTAGCCTAGGCCTTACCAACCACCCTCACAGGACACTTGTTCCCAAACAAAAAGCCACCTCTAAACACAACCCTTGAATATTTATGGCCCAGCACGAAACCACAGCCCTAAACTTAACTCTAGCACCAGCACTAAGGTAACCTAACCCTAAATCTACACCCACCCCTACCACAAAAGCTAGTTAGAACACTAAACCCAAACCCAAAGACAACCCAAAGAAAAACGCTCAGTTTTATACTGATGTAGCAACCAAACACAGCCCAAAACGTACAAGAACCCCAACCATTTCTCTAACCCTAACCCTAACCCTAACCCTGACCCTAGCCTCAGCCCTAATACCCACCCTCATGCAACACCTGTCCCCAACACCAAAGCCAACCCTAAACACAACCCTAGACATTTTACCAACCCAGAACCAAACTGCAGCACTAAAATTAACCCTAACACCAACACAAAGCCTAACCCTAACCCTAAACCTAGACCCAACACTACCGTGAACACTAGCCGGAACCCTAAAACCAAACCCAAAGCCAACCCTAACCACAACCCTCAGCTTTATACCAACACGGGAGCAAAATGCAGACAGAAACCTAATCCTAACCCAAACCCTTCGTCGAACACTAACCCAAACCCTAACTCTAACAATAAAACCAGCCCTTCCACCAAACCTCAATCGACACCTGACCCCAACCCCAAAGCTAACCCTAAACACAACCCTCGACTTTTTACCATCCCAGCACCAAACAGCAGCCCTAAATGTAACCCTAATAAGAACACTAAGCCTAACCCTAACCCTAACCCTCATCTTAACCTAGACCCAACCCTACACAAATGCTAGCCTGAACACTAAATGCAAACACAATCCAATCATAAGCACATCCCTCAGCTTTATACCAACCCGGAAACCAAATGCAGCCTGAAACGTAACCCTAAACCCAAGTCTCTCTCTAACCCTAACCCTAAACCTAACTCTAACCCTAGCCACAGCCCTACCACCCACCCTTGCCTGATACCTGACCCCAATCCGAAAGACACCAATAAACACAACCGTCCAATTTTTTCTGACCTAGCACCAAATCACACCCCTAAACTTAATTCTAATACCAACACTAAGCCGAAACATAACCCCAACTCTCACCCTGAACCTAGACCCAACTCGGCCACGAAAGCCATTCCAAACCCTAAACCCAAAGCGAAAGACAACCCACAGCACAACCTTAGCTTTATACCGACCCTAACCCAACCCCTTCTTGAACCCTAAACCTAACCCTAACCTTAACCCTAGTCCCAGCCCGACCACCCAATCATACCCGACACCTGTCTCCAATCCCAAAGACAAACCTAAACACAACCATTGAACTTTTACCGACGCATCACCAAACTGCAGCTCTAAAGTTATCCCTAACACCAACACTAAGCTTAAACCTAACCGTCACCCTAAACCTAGACCCAACCCTAACATGAATGCTAACCCGAACCCTAAACCCAAACCAAAATCCAACCCTAAGCACAACCCTCAGCTTTCTACCCATGTAGCAAAAAACACAGGCCGAAATGTAACCCTAAACCCAACCCTTTCTCTAACCCTAACCATTACTGTAACCCTAACAATAACCCCAGCCATAACACCCACCCTCGACTAACACTTGACGTCAACCACAAAACCAACCCTAAACACAATTCTCCACTTTTTACTGAGCGAGAACCAAAACGCAGCTGTAACATAACACTAACACCAACACAAAACTTAACCCTAAAGCAAAGTCTCACCCTAAACCTAGACTCAACCCTACATGACAGCAAGTCAGAAACCAAATTCCAAACCCAAAGTCAACCCTAAGCACAAGCCTCAGCTTTATACCAACCCGGCAACAAAACACAGCCCGAAATGTAACCCTAACCAAAACCGTTCAGCAGAATCTCACCCCAACCCTAACCCTAACCCTAGACCCTGCCCAAACACCCACCCTCACCTAACACTTTACCTCAACCCAAAAGCCAACCCTAAGCACAACTCTTGATCTTTGGCTGCCCCAGCATCAAACCGCAGCCCTAAACATAATGCTAACACCAACACTAAGCCAAACCCTCACCATAACACTCACCCTAAACCTAGACCTAACCCAACCACAAATGCTAGCCGGAACCCTAAACCCAAACCCAAAGCCAACTCTAAGCAAACCCTCAGATTTATACAGAATCAGCAACAAAACGCAGCCCAAACCATAACCCTAACCCCAACCCTTTCTCTAACCCAAAACATAAGCCTAAACCTAACCCTAGCCCCATTTCAACAACCCACCTTCGCCTGACACTTTTCCCCAACCCCAACGCCAACCCTAAACACAACCCTCGACTTTTCACTGCCCTAGAACCAAACCACACCCCTAAACATAAGGTTAACACCAACACTAAGCCTAACTCTAACCCTAATTCTCACCCTAATCTTGGACCCAAACCTACCACGAATGCTAGCCCAAACCCTAAACCCAAACCCAAAGCCAACCCTAAGCACAAGCCTCAGCTTTATACCATCACAGCAACCAAATGCAGCCCAAAACTTAACCCAAACTCCAACCCTTTATCTAACCCTAACCCTAACCCTAACCCTAACCCTAGAACCAGCCTTACAACACACCCTCGCCCAACACTTGGCCCCAACCCCAAAGCCAACCCAAAACACAACCCCTGACATTTTACCTACCCAGCACCAAACCGCAGCCCTAAACTTAACCCTAACACCAACACTAAGCCTAGCACTAACCCTAACATGCACCCTAAACTTAGACCCAACCCTACCATGAACGCTAGCCTGAACACTAAATCAAAACCCAAAGCCAACCATGAGCACAACCCTCGATTTATAATGAGCCAGCAAACAAAAGGAGCCTGAAACTTACCCATAACTTCAACACTTTCTTTAATCCTAACCCTAACCCTAACCGTGACCCTAGCCCCAACCCTAACACCCAGCCTCGCCTGACATCTGACACCAACCCCAAAGCAAACACTGAAAGCAACGTTTGAATTTGTACTGACACAGCACCAAATCACAGCCCTAAACTTAATCCTAACACCCACACTAAGCCTAACCCTATCCCTTACCCTCACCCGAAATCTAGTCCCAACCCTACCATGAATGCCTGCCTGTACCCTAACCCAAACCCAAAGCCAACTCTAAGCACAACCCTCAGCTTTATACTGACCTGGGAACCAAAAGAAAGCCAAAACGTAACACTAAACCCAACCCTTTCTCTACCCCTAACCCTAGCCCTAACCCTAGACCTAGCCCCAGCCCTACCAACCAAGCTTCCCCGACACGTGACCGCAACACCAAAGTCAACCCTATTCACAACACTCGACTTTTTACCTAACCAGTCTGAAACCGTTCCCTCTAAACCTGATCCTATCACCCATGCTAAGTCTAACCGAAACTCTTACCCTCACCCTAAAGCTAGAACCAACCCTTTCACGAACGCTAGCCTATACCCTAAACCCAAACCCAAAGCCAACGCTAAGTACAACCATCAGCTTTATACTGACCCAGCAACCAAACGCAGCCCAAAACATAACACTAGCCTTAACCCCTTTCTCTAACCCTAACCCTAACCCTAACACTAACCCTAACCCTAACCCTGACCCTAACCCTTACCTCAGTCCTTCCACCCACCCTCACCCGACACCTGATCCCATCACAAAGCCAACCAGAAACACAATCCTCGACTTTTTACCAATCCACCACCAAACCGCAGCCCTAAACTTAACCCTAACACCAACACTAAGCCTAACCCTAACCCTCACCTTAAACCTAGACCCAACCGTCCCACGAATGCTAGTGCGAACACTGAACCCAAAACCAAAGCCAACTCTAAGCACAACCCTCAGATTTATACCAACCCAGCAACCAAACACAGCCTGAAACATAACCCTAACCAAAACCCTTTCTCTAACCCTAACCCTAACAATAGCCCTAGACCCAGCCTTACATCACTCCCTCGCCCGACACGTGACCTAACACCAAAGCCAACCCCAAACTCAACCCTCAACATTTTCCCACCCCAGCACCAAACAGGAGCCCTAAACCTAACCCTGCACCAACACTAAGCCTAACCTTAACCTTCACCCTAAACCTAGACCCAGTCTTACTTCAAATGCTCGCCCGTACCCTAAACCCAAAGCCAAAGCCAACCCTAAGTACAACCCTCACTTTATACGGACTCGGAAACCAAATGCAGACCAAAACATAACCCAAACCCCAACTCCCCTGTAACACTATCCTTAACCCTAAGACAAACCCTAGGTCCAGCCCTAACACCCACCCTCGCCCGACACCTGTCCCCAACACTTAAGCCAACCCTAAACACAACCCTTGACTTTTAATCACCCTAGGACCAAACCTTAGCCCTAAGCATAATGCTAACTCCAACACTAAGCTTTACCCTAACCCTAAACCTCACCCTAAGCCTAGACTCAATCCTAGCACAAACACTAGCCAAACCCTAAACCCAAATGCAAAGCCAACCCTAAGCACAACCCTCAGCTTTATACTGAATTGGCAAACAAATGCAGCCCGAACCATGACCCTAACCCCAACCCTTTCTCTAACCCTAACCCTAACCGTAACCCTAGCCGCAGCCCTACCACGCATGCTCACCCAACACGAGTCTCCAAGCCCAAAGTCAATCCTAAACTAAAACCTCGAATTTTTACCAACTGAGCACAAAACTGTAGCTCTAACCTGAACTCCAGCACCAAACTAAACCAAAGGCTAATCCTAATCCTCTCCCTAAACCTAGACCCAACCCTACCACGACAGCAGGTCAGAAACATAAACCGAAACCCAAAGTCAACCCTAAGCACAACCCTCAGCTTTATACCAACCGGGCAACCAAATGTAGACCAAAATGTAACCCTAACCCCAACCCTTTCTCTAACCCTCGCCCAAACCCTAACCCTAACCCTACACCTAGCCTAGGCCCTACCAACCACCCTCACAGGACACTTTTTCCCCACAAGCCACCTCTAAACAAACCCTCGAATGTTTCTGGCCCAGCACGAAACCACAGACCTAAACTTAACTCTGGTACCAGCACTAAGGTAACCTAACCCTAACTCTAGACCCAACCCTACACAAAAGCTAGTCAGATCCTAAACCAAACCCAAAGTCAACCCTAAGCACAACCCTCAGCTTTACACCAACCGGGCAACCAAATGCAAACCAAAATGTAACCCTAAATCAAAACCTTTCGCTAACCCTCACCCAAACCCTAACCCTAACCCTACACCTAGTCTAGGCCCTACCAACCACCCTCACAGGACACTTGTTCCCAAACAAAAAGCCACCTCTAAACACAACCCTCGAATGTTTCTGGCCCAGCATGAAACCACAGCCCTAAACTTAACTCTAGCACCAACACTAAGGTAACCTAACCCTAAATCGAGACCCACCCCTACCACAAAAGCTAGTCAGAACCCTACCCATACCCAAAGACAACCCAAAGATAAATGCTCAGTTTTATACTGATGCAGCAACCAAACACAGACCAAAACGTACAAGAACCCCAACCATTTCACTAACCCTAACCCTAACCCTAACCCTAACCCTGATCCTAGCCTCAGCCCTAATACCCACCCTCATGCAACACCTGTCCCCAACACCAAAGCCAACCCTAAACACAACCCTCGACGTTTTACCAACCCAGAACCAAACTGCAGCACTAAAATTAACCCTAACACCAACACAAAGCCTAACCCTAACCCTAAACCTAGACCCAACACTACCATGAACACTAGCCGGAACCCTAAACCCAAACCCAAAGCCAACCCTAACCACAACCCTCAGCTTTATACCAACACGGGAGCAAAATGCAGACAGAAACCTAATCCTAACCCAAACCCTTCATCAAACACTAACCCAAACCCTAACTCTAACCATAAAACCAGCCCTTCCACCAAACCTCAATCGACACCTGACCCCAACCCCAAAGCTAACCCTAAACACAACCCTCGACTTTTTACCAACCCAGCACCAAACAGCAGCCCTAAATGTAACCCTAACAAGAACACTAAGCCTAACCCTAACCCTAACCCTCATCCTAAACCTAGACACAACCCTACACAAATGCTAGCCTGAACACTAAACCCAAACACAATCCAATCATAAGCACATCCCTCAGCTTTATACCAACCCAGAAACCAAATGCAGCCTGAAATGTAACCCTAAACCCAAGTCTCTCTCTAACCCTAACCCTAAACCTAACTCTAATCCTAGCCACAGCCCTACCACCCACCCTTGCCCGATACCTGACCCCAATCTGAAAGACACCAATAAACACAACCCTCCAATTTTTTCTGACCCAGCACCAAACCACACTCCTAAACTTAATTCTAATACCAACACTAAGCCTAAACATAACCCCAACTCTCACCCTAAACCTAGACCTAACTCGACCACGAAAGACAGTCTGAACCCTAAACCCAAACCAAAAGACAACCCACAGCACAACCCTAGCTTTATACCGACCTGGCAACCAAACGCAGCTAGAAACGTTACCCTAAACCCAACACTTTCTTGAACCCTAAACCTAACCCTAACCCTAACCCTAGCCCCAGCCCTACCACCCAATCTTGCCTGACACCTGTCTCCAACCCCAAACACAACCCTAAACACAACCATTGACCTTTTACCAATGCAGTACCAAATTTCAACTCTAAACGTATCCCTAACACCAACACTAAGCCTAACCCTTACCCTAACCCTCGCCCTAAACCTAGACCTAACCCCAACATGTATGCTAACCCGAACCCTAAACCCAAACCAAAACCCAACCCTAAGCACAACCCTCAGCTTTCTACCGATGCAGCAAAAAACACAGGCCGAAATGTAACCCTAAACCCAACCATTTCTCTAACCCTAACAATAACCCCAGCCGTAACACCCACCCTCGACTGACACCTGACGTCAACCACAAAACCAACCCTAAACACAATCCTCCACTTTTTACTGACCCAGACCAAACCGCAGCTGTAACATAACACTAACACCAACACAAAGCCTAACCAGAAATCTACGTCTCACCCTAAACCTAGACCCAACCCTACCACGACAGCTAGTCAGAAACCTAATCCCAAACCCAAAGTCAACCCTAAGCACAAGCCTCAGCTTTATACCAACCCGGCAAAAAAACACAGCCTGAAATGTAACCCTAACCAAAACCGTTCAGCAGAATCTCACCCTAACCCTAACCCTAACCGTAGACCCTGCCCTAACACCCACCCTCGCCTAACACTTGACCCCAACCAAAAAGCCAACCCTAAACACAACTCTTGACCTTTGACTGCCCCAGCATCAAACCGCAGCCCTAAACATAATGCTAACACCAACACTAAGCCTAACACTAACCCTAACCCTCACCATAAACCTAGACCCAACCCTACCATGAACGCTAGCCTGAACACTAAATCAAAACCCAAAGCCAACCCTGAGCACAACTCTCGAATTATAATGAGCTAGCAACTAAAAGCAGCATGAAGCTTACCCCTAACTTCAACAGTTTCTCCAATCCTAACCCTAAGCCTAAACGTGACCCTAGCCCCAACCCTAACACCTAGCCTCGCCTGACATCTGACCCCAACCCCAAAGCAAACACTAAAAACAACGTTTGAATTTGTACTGACACAGCACCAAATTGCAGCCCTAACTTAATTCTAATACCCACACTAAGCCTAACCCTATCCCTTACCCTCACCCTAAACCTAGTCCCAACCCTACCATGAATGCCTGCCTGTACCAAACCCAAACCTAAAGCCAACTCTAGGCACAACCTTCAGTTTTATAGTGACCTGGCAACAAAAAGAAAACCAAAACGTAACACTAAACCCAACCCTTCCTCTAACCCTAACCCTAGCCCTAACCCTAAACCGAGCCCCAGCCCTAACAACCAAGCTTGCCTGACCCCTGACCACAACACCAAAGTCAACCCTATTCACACCCCTCGACTTTTTACCTAACCAGCCTGAAACCATCGCCTCTAAACCTAATCCTATCACCAACACTAAGTCTAACCGAAACTCTTACCCTCACCCTAAAGCTAGAATAAACCCTTCCACGAACGCTAGCCTATACCCTAAACCCAAACCCAAAGCCAACGCTAAGCACAACCATCAGCTTTATACCGACCCAACAACCAAACACAGCCCAAAACATAACACTAACCCTAACCCCTTTCTCTAAACCTAACCCTAACCCTAACACTAACCCTAACCCTAACCCTAACCCTTACCTCAGTCCTTCCCCCCACCCTCGCCCGACACCTGATCCCAATCACGATGCCAACCGGAAACACAGTCCTCGACTTTTTACCAATCCACCACCAAACCGCAGCCCTAAACTTAACCCTAACACCAACACTAAGCCTAACCCTAACCCTCACCTTAAACCTAGACCCAACCGTCCCACGAATGCTAGTGCAAACACTGAACCCAAAACCAAAGCCAACTCTAAGCACAACCCTCAGATTTATACCAACCCAGCAACCAAACACAGCCTGAAACATAACCCTAACCAAAACCCTTTCTCTAACCCTAACCCTAACAATAACCCTAGACCCAGCCTTACATCACACCCTCGCCCAGCACCTGACCCAACACCAAAGCCAACCCCAAACACAACCCTCAACATTTTCCCACCCCAGCACCAAACCGGAGCCCTAAACCTAACCCTGGCTCCAACACTAAGCCTAACCTTAACTCTCCCCATTAACCTACACCCAGCCTTACTTCAAATGCTAGCCCGTACCCTAAACCCAAACCCAAAGACAACCTTAAGTACAACACTTACTTCATATGGACTCGGCAACCAAACACAACCCGAAACATAACCCTAATTCCAACTCCTCTGTAACACTATCCTTAACCCTAACACTAACCCTAGGCCCAGCCCTAACACCCACCCTCGCCCGACCCCTGACCCCAACACGAAAGCCAACCCTAAACACAACCCTTGACTTTTAATCACACTAAGACCAAACCACAGCATTAAGCATAATGTTAACACCAACACTAAGCTTTACCCTAACCCTAACCCTCACCCTAAACCTAGACCCAGCCTTACTTGAAATGCTACCCCGTACCCTAATCCCAAACTCAAAGCCAACTCTAAGTACAGCCCTCATTTTATACGGACTCAGCAACCAAATGCAGCCCAAAACATAACCCTAACCCCAACTCCTCTGTAAACTATCCTTAACCCTAACACTAACCCTAGACCCAGCCTTAACACCCACCCTCGCCCGACACATGACCCCAATCTGAAAGACACCAATAAACACAACCCTCCAATTTTTTCTGACCCAGCACCAAACCACACCCCTAAACTTAATCCTAATACCAACACTAAGCCTAAACATAACGCCAACTCTCACCCTAAACCTAGACCCAACTCGACCACGAAAGTCGGTCCGAACCCTAAACTCAAACCGAAAGACAACCCACAGCACAACCCTAGCTTTATACTGACCTGGCAACCAAACACAGCTAGAAACGTTACCCTAACCCCAACCCTTTCTTGAACCCTAAACCTAACCCTAACCCTAACCCTAGTCCCAGCCCTACCACCCAATCTTGCCCGACACCTGTCTCCAACCCCCAAGACAACCCTAAACACAACCATCGAACTTTTACCAATGCAGCACCAAACTGCAGCTCTAAACTTATCCCTAACACCAGCACTAAGCTTAACCCTAACCCTAACCCTCACCCTAAATCTAGACCCAACCCTAACATGAATGCTAACCCGAACCCTAAACCCAAACCAAAACCCAACTCTAAACACACCCCTCAGCTTTCTACCGATGCAGCAAAAAACACAGGCCAAAATGTAACCTTAAACCCAACTCTTTCTCTAACCCTAACAATAACCCCAGCCATAACACCCACCATCGACTGACACCTGACGTCAACCACAAAACCAACCCTAAAAACAATCTTCCACTTTTTTCTGGCCCAGAAACAAACCGCAACTGTAACATAACACTAACACCAACTCAAAGCCTAACCCTAAATCTAAGTCTCACCCTAAACCTAGACCCATCCCTACCACGACAGCTATTCAGAAACCTAATCCCAAACCCAAAGTCAACCCTAAGCACAAGCCTCAGCTTTATACCAACCCGGCAACAAAATGTAGCCCGAAATGTAACCCTAACCAAAACCGTTCAGCAAAATCTCACCCTAACCCTAGACCCTGCCCTAACACCCACCCTCGCCTAACACTTGACCCCAACCCAAAAGCCAACCCTAAACACAACTCTTGACCTTTGACTGCCCCAGCATCAAACCGCAGCCCTAAACATAATGCTAACACCAACACTAAGCCAAACCCTAACCATAACACTCACCCTAAACCTAGACCTAACCCAACCACAAATTCTAGCCGGAACCCTAAACCCAAACCCAAAGCCAACTCTAAGCAAACCCTCAGAAATATACAGAATCAGCAACAAAACGCAGCCCAAACCATACCCCTAACCACAACCCTTTCTCTAACCCAAAACATAACCCTAAACCTAATCATAGCCCCATTTCAACCACCCACCCTTGCCTGACACTTTTCCCAACCCCAACGTCAACCCCAAACACAACTCTCGACTTTTCACTGCCCTAGCACCAAACCACACCCCTAAACCTAAGGCTAACACCAACACTGAGCCTAACCCTAACCTTAACCCTCACCTTAAACCTGGACCCAAACCTACCACGAATGTTAGCCTGAACCCTAAACCCAAACCTGAAGCCAACCTTAAGCACAACCCTCAGCTTTATACCAACCAGGCAACCAAATGTAGACCAAAATGTAACCCTAACCCCAACCCTTTCTCTAACCCTCGCCCAAACCCTAACCCTACACCTAGCCTAGGCCCTACCAACCACCCTCACAGGACACTTTTTCCCCCACAAGCCACCTCTAAACACAACCCTCGAATGTTTCTGGTCCAGCACGAAACCACAGCCCTAAACTTAACTCTAGCACCAGCACTAAGGTAACCTAACCCTAAATCTGGACCCACCCCTACCACAAAAGCTAGTCAGAACCCTAAACCAAACCCAAAGTCAACCCAAAGATAAACGCTCAGTTTTATACTGATGCAGCAACCAAATACAGCTCAAAACGTACAAGAACCCCAAGCATTTCTCTAACCCTAACCCTAACCCTAACCCTAACCCTGATCCTAGCCTCAGCCCTAATACCCACCCTCATGCAACACCTGTCCCCAACATCAAAGCCAACCCTAAACACAACCCTCGACTTTTTACTGACCCAGAACCAAACCACAGCACTAAAATTAACCCTAACACCAACACAAAGCCTAACCCTAACCCTAAACCTAGACCCAACACTACCATGAACACTAGCCGGAACCCTAAACCCAAACCCAAAGCCAACCCTAACCACAACCCTCAGCTTTATACCAACACGGGAGCAAAATGCAGACAGAAACCTAATCCTAACCCAAACCCTTCATCAAACACTAACCCAAACCCTAACTCTAACCATAAAACCAGCCCTTCCACCAAACCTCGACCGACACCTGACCCCAACCCCAAAGCCAACCCTAAACACAACCCTCGACTTTTTACCAACCCAGCACCAAACAGCAGCCCTAAATGTAACCCTAACAAGAACACTAAGCCTAACCCTAACCCTAACCCTCATCCTAAACCTAGACACAACCCTACACAAATGCTAGCCTGAACACTAAACCCAAACACAATCCAATCATAAGCACATCCCTCAGCTTTATACCGACCCGGAAACCAAATGCAGCCTGAAACGTAACCCTAAACCCAAGTCTCTCTCTAACCCTAACCCTAAACCTAACTCTAATCCTAGCCACAGCCCTACCACCCACCCTTGCCCGATACCTGACCCCAATCTGAAAGACACCAATAAACACAACCCTCCAATTTTTTCTGACCCAGCACCAAACCACACCCCTAAACTTAATTCTAATACCAACACTAAGCCTAAACATAACCCCAACTCTCACCCTAAACCTAGACCCAACTCGACCACGAAACTCATCCCGAACCCTAAACCCAAACCGAAAGACAACCCTCAGAACAACCCTAGCTTTATACTGACCTGGCAACCAAACGCAGCTAGAAACGTTACCCTAACCCCAACCCTTTCTTGAACCCTAAACCTAACCCTAACCCTAACCCTAGTCCCAGCCCTACCACCCAATCTTGCCCGACACCTGTCTCCAACCCCCAAGACAACCCTAAACACAACCATCGACCTTTTACCGATGCAGCACCAAACTGCAGCTCTAAACTTATCCCTAACACCAACACTAAGCCTAACCCTAACCCTAATCCTCACCCTAAACCTAGACCCAACCCTAACATGAATGCTAACCTGAACCCTAAACCCAAACCAAAACCCAACCCTAACCACAACCCTCAGCTTTCTACCGATGTAGCAAAAAACACAGGCCGAAATATAACCGTAAACCCAACCGTTTCTCTAACCCTAACAATAACCCCAGCCATAACACCCACCCGTGACTGACACCTGACGTCAACCACAAAACCAACCCTAAACACAATCCTCCACTTTTTACTGACCCAGATCCAAACTGCCGCTATAATATTACACTAACACCAACAAAAAAACCCTAAATCTAAGTCTCACCCTAATCCTAGACCCAACCCTACCATGACAGCTAGTCAGAAACCTAATCCCAAACCCAAAGTCAACCCTAAGCACAAGCCTCAGCTTTATACCAAACCGGCAACAAAACACAGCCCGAAATGTAACCTTAACCAAAACCGTTCAGCAGAATCTTACCCTAACCCTGACCCTAACCCTAGACCCTGCCCTAACACCCACCCTCGCCTAACACTTGACCCCAACCCAAAAGCCAACCCTAAACACAACCCTCGACTTTTCACTGCCCTGGCACCAAACCACACCCCTAAACATAAGGTTAACACCAACACTAACCCTAACCCTAACCCTAACCCTCACCCTAAACCTGGACCCAAACCTACCACGAATGCTAGCCCGAACCCTAAACCCAAACCCAAAGCCAACCCTAAGCACAAGCCTCAGCTTTATACTGACGCAGCAACCAAATGCAGTCCAAAACTTAACCCAAACTCCAACCCTTTCTCTAACCCTAACCCTAACCCTAGGCCCAGCCTTACAACACATCCTCGCTCAACACTTGGCCCCAACCCCAAAGCCAACCCTAAACACAACCCCTGACTTTTTACTGACCCAGCACCAAACTGCAGCCCTAAACTTAACCTTAACACCAACACTAAGCCTAACACTAACCCTAACACGCACCCTAAACCTAGACCCAACCCTACCAATAACGCTAGCCCAAACCGTAAACCCAAACCCTAAGCCAACCCTAAGCACAACCCTCAGCTTTATACTGACCCAGCAACCAAATGCAGCCCAAAACATCACCCTAACCATAATCCTTTATCTATACCAACCCTAAACCTATCCCTAAACCTAGACCCAACCTTACAATCCACCCTTGCCAGACACCTGACCCCAACATGAGAGCCAACCCCAAACAGAACCCTGGTCTTTTAATGCCCTGGCGCCAAACAGCAGCCCTAAACATAATGCTAACACCAACACTAAGCCTAACCCTAACCCAATCCTCAACCTTAACCTAGACCCAACCCTACCACAAACGCTAGCTGGAACCCTAAACCCAAACCCAAAGCCAACACTAAGCACAACCCTCAGCTTTACACCAAAACGGCAACCAAACGCAGCCTGAACCATAACCCTAATCCCAATCCTTTCTCTAACCCTAACCCTAACCCTAACCCTAACCCTAGTCCCAGCCCTACCACCCACCCTCACCTGACACTTGTCCACAAACCCAAACCAACCCTAAACACAACGCTCAAATTTTTAATGACCCAGCATGAAATCGCAGCCCTAACTTAACTCTAGCAACAACACTAAGCCTAACCTTAACCTTAACCCTCACCCTAAACCTAGACTCAACCCTACCATGACAGCTAGTCAGAAACCTAAGCCCAAACCCAAAGCCAACCCTAAGCACAACCATCAGCTTTACACCCACCCAAAAGCCAAATGCAGCTCAAACCGTAATCCCAACCCCAACCCTTTCTCTAACCCTAACCCTAACCCTAACCCTAACCCTAGCCCCAGCCTTACAACCCACCCTTGCCTGACACCTGAATCCAACCCCAAAGCAAACCAGAAACACAACTCTCAACTTTTTCCCACCCACCACCAAAACGCAGCCCTAATCTTAACCATAACACCAACACTAAGAATAACCCTAACCTTAACACTCACCCTAAACCTAGACACAACCCTACAATGAATGCTAGCCCGAACCCTAAACCCATACCCAAAGCCAACCCTAAGCACAACCCTCAGCTTTATACCGAATCGGCAACCAAACCCAGCCCGACCGTAACCCTAACCCCAATCCTTTCTCTAACCCTAGACACAGCCTTACCACCCACCCTCGCCCAACACCTGACCTCAACACAAAAGCCAACCCTAAACACAGCTCTCTACATTTACCACCAAGCGCCAAACCTCAGCCTAAACACAATGCTAACACAAACACTAGTCTAACCCTTACTCTAAACATCACCCTAAACCTAGACCCAACACTGCCACAAATGCTAGCCTGAACCCTAAACCCAAACCCAAAGCCAACCCTAAGCACAACTCTCAGCTTTACTCCAAATCGGCAAACAAATGCAGAGAGAACCGTAACCCTAACCCCAACCCTTTCTCTAACCCTAAACCTAACCCTACCCTAACCCTAACCCTGGGCCCAGCCCTACCACCCACAATCGCTGGTCATTTGTCCACAAACCCAAAAACAGCCCTAAATACAAGCTTCAAATTTTTACTGACCCAGCACGAAACCACAGCCCTAAACTTAATCTAGCACCAACACAAAGACTAACACTAACACAAATCCTCACCCTAAACATAGATCCAACCCTACAAGGAGAGCTAGTAAAAAACCTAAGCCCAAACCCAAAGCCAACCCTAAGCACAACCCTCAGCTTTATACCAACCCGGCAACCAAAAGCAGCCTGGAACGTAACCCAAACCCCAACCCTACCTCTAACCCTAACCCTAAACCTTACCCAAACCCTAGCACCAGCCCTAACACCTACACTCGCCCGACACCTGACCCCAACCCCAAAGCCAACCAGAAACACAATCCTCGACTTTTTACAGATCCACCACCAAACCGTAACCCTAAATTTAACCCTAACACCAACACTAAGCTTAACCTAACCCTAACCCTAACCCTAAACCTACAACCAACACTACCACAAACACTAACCCGAACCCTAAACACAAACCCAAAGCCAAACCTAAGCACAGCCCTCAGCTTTATACCTATCTGTCAACCAAACGCAATCTGATACGTTACCCTAACCGCAACCCTTCCTCTAACCCTAACCCGACCTGAAATCCTATCAATAAACCTAGCCCCAGCCCTACCAACCACCCTCACATGACACCTGACCACAACCCCAAAGCCAACCGGAAACACAACCCTCGACTTTTTATCTACCCACCACCAAACCGAAGCCCTAAACTTAACCCTAACACCAACACTAAGGCTAACCCAAACCATCACCTTAAACCTAGTCCCAACCCTACCATGAACGCTAGCCCAAACCCTAAACCCAAACCCAAAGCCAACCCTAAATAGAACCCTCAGCTTTATACCGACACAGCAACCAAACGCAGCCTGAAACATAACTGTAACCAAAACCCTTTCTCTAACCCTAACCCTAACCCAAACCCAAAGCCAACCCAAAGCACAAACCTCAGCTTTATACAAACCTAGCAACCAAGCACAGGCTGAAACGAAACCCTAAGGCCAACCATTCCTCTAACCCTAAGCCTAACCCTAACCCTAACCCTTGCCCCAGACCTAAATACCACCCTCACCTGACACCTGACCCCAACCCCAAAACCAACCAGAAACAGAACCCTCGACTTTTTACCGACCTACCACCAAACTGCAGCCCTAAACTTAACCCTAACACCAACACTAAGCATGACCCTAACCCTCATCCTAAACCTAGACCCAATCCTACCACAAACACTAGTCTGAACCCTAAACCGAACCCCTAAGCCAACCCTAAGCACAACACTCAGCTTTATACCAACCCAGCAAACAAACACAGCCCAAACTGTAACCCTAACCAAAACTCTTTCTCTAACCCTAACCCCAACCTTACCCTAACTCTAATCCTAGACCCAGCCTTAGAACCCACCCTCGCCCGACACCTGACCCCAACATGAAAGCCAACCCTAAACACAACCCTCCACTTTTCACTGCCCCAGCACCAAACAGCAGACCTAAACATAATGCTAGCACCAACACTAAACCAAACCCTAACCCTAACCCTCACCCTAAACCTAGACCCAACCCTACAATGAATGCTAGCTGGAATTCTAAACCCAAACCCAAAGCCAACCCTAAGAACAACCCTCAGCTTTATACCAAATTGGCAACCAAATGCAGCCTGAACCATGACCCTAAACCCAACCCTTTCTCTAACCCTAACCCTACGCACAACCCTAACCCTAGCCCCAGCCCGAACACCCACCGTCGCCCGACACCTGACCCCAACCCCAAAGCCAACTGGGAACAGAACCCTCGACTTTTTAATGACCCACCACCAAACTTCAGCCCTAAACTTAACCCTAACACCAACACTAAGCATAACCCTAACCCTCATTCAAAACCTAGAGCCAACCCTACAATGAATGCTAGCCGGAAGCCTAAACTCAACCCCAAAGCCAACCCTAAGAACAACCCTCGACTTTATACGGAATCGGCAACCAAATGCAGCAGAACCGTAACCCTAACCCCAACCCTTTCTCTAACCCTAACAATAAACCAAACCCTAACCCTAGCCCCAGTCCTACCACTCATCCTCTCCCGACACTTGTGCCCAAACCCAAGTCAAACCTAAACACAACCCTCGACTTTTTACCAACCCACCACCAAACCACAGCTTTAAACTTAACCCTAACACCAACACTAAGCCTAACCCTAACCCTCACCCTAAACCTAGATCCAACCCTACCACGAACGCTAGCCCGTATCCTAAAAACAAACAACAGCTAACCCTAAGCACAGCCTTCAGCTTTATACCAACACAGCAACCAAATGCAGCCTGAAACGTAACCCTAACCCCAACCCTTTCTCTAACCCTAACCCTAACCCTAGCCCCAGCACTACCACCCACCCTCGCCTGAAAGCTGATGCAAACATCAAAGCCAACCCAAAACACAATCCTCGAATTTTTACCAATCCAGAACCAAACCACAGCCCTTAACTTATCCCTAATACCTGCACTAAGTCTAACCCTAACCCTAACCCTCACCCTAAACCTCGTGCCAACTCTCCCATTAATGCTAGCATGAACTCTAAACCAAAACCCAAAGCCAACCCTAAGCACAGCCCTCAGCTTTATACCCCCCGGGAACTAAACACAGCCCAAAAAGTAACCCTAACCCCAACCCTTTCTCGAACAACAACACTAACCCTAACCTTAAACCTAGCCCCAGCCCTACCAACCAACCTCACCCGATACCTGACCCCAACCTCAAAGCTAACCCTAAACACAACCCTCGAATTTTATCTACCCAGCATGAAACTGCAACCCTAAACTTGACCCTAACACCAATACTAAGACTAACCCTAACCATAACCCACACCCTACCCTAGACTCAAACCTTTCATGAATGCTAGCTCAAACCCTAAACCCAAACCCAAAGCCGACCCTAAGCACAAACCTAAGCTTTAAAAAGACCCAGCAACCAAACTCAACCCGAAATGTAACCCTAAACTTAACCCTTTCTCTGACCCTAAACCTAACCCTAACCCTAACTCTAGCCCCAGGCCTACCACTCACCATTGCCCGACACCTGACCAGAAACCCAAAGCCAACCCTAAACACAATCCCCAAATTTTTACTGACTGAGCACCAAATGACAACCCTAAATTTATCCCTAACACCAACACTAAGCCTAACCCTAACCCTAACCCTAATCCTAAACCTAGAAACAAGTCTACCACGAATGCTAGCTCGAACCCTAAACCCAAACCCAAAGCCAACCCTAAGCACAACCCTCAGCTTTAAACAAACCCAGCAACCAAACACAGCCCAAAATGTAACCCTTACCCCAACCCTTTCTCTAACCCTAACCCTAACCCTAAACATAGCCCCAGCCCTACCAGCAACCCTCGTCTGACACCTGACCCCAACTCCAAAGTCAACCCTAAACACAACCCTCAAATTTTTACTGACCCAGCACCAAGTGCAGCCCTTAATTTAACCCAAACACCAACACTAAGCCAAACCCTAAACCTAGTTCCAGCCCTATCATGAAAGCTAGTCAGAACTCTAAACCCAAACCCAGATCCAACCCTAAGCACAACCCTCAACTTTATACTGACCCAGCAACCAAATGTACCCTGAAACATAACCTAAACCCAACCCTTCCTCCACCTTAAGCCTAAACCTAACCCAACCCTAGCCCCAGACATAACACCCACCCTCACCCGACACCTGACCCCAACCCCAAAGCAAACCGAAAACACAACCCTCGACTTTTTACAGACCCAACACCAAACCACAGCCCTAAACATAACGCTAAAACCAACACTAACCCTCACCCTAAACCTAGACCCAACTCTTCCACGAAAGCTAATCCCAAACCCAAACCCAAAGCCAATCCTAAGCACAACCTGCAGCTTATTACCAACGTGGCAACCAAAAGCAGCCCAAAACATAACCCTAACCCCAACCCTTTCTTTAATCCTAACCCTAACCCTAACCCTAACCCTAGGCACAGCCATATGACCCACGCTAGCATGACTCCTGACCCCAACCCCAAAGTGAAACCAGAAATAAAACCCTTGACTTTTACCGACCCACCACCAAACCGCAGCCCTAAACTTAACCCTAACACCAACACTAAGCCTAACCCTAACCCTAAACCTCATCCTAAATGTAGACCCAATGCTACCATGAATGCTAGCCCAAACCCTAAACCCAAACCCAAAGCCAACCCTAAGCACAACCCTCAGCTTTATACTGACCTGGCAACCAAACACAGCTCAAAACGTAACCCTAAACCTAACCCTTTCTCTAACCCTAACCCTAACCCTAACCCAAGCCCCAACCTTAATACCCAAACTCGCTTGACACCTGACACCAACACAAAAGCCTACACTAAACACAAACTCGACTTTTTACCACCATAGTACCAAACCGCAGTCCTAAACATAACGCTAACACCAACACTAAGACTAACCCTAACACTAACCCTCACCCTATTCATAGACACAACCCTACCACGAATGCTAGCCAGAACCCTAAAAAAAAACCCAAATCCAACCCTAAGCACAACACTCAGCTTTATACCAAATCAGCACCAAACGCAGCTCGAACCATAATCCTAACCCCAACCCTTTCTCTAACCCTAACCCTAACCCTAGCCCCAGCCCTACCATCCACCATTGCCCAATACTTGTCCCCAAAATCAAAGCCAACCCTAAGCACAACCCTCAGCTTTCTATCGTCCTAGCTACCAAATGCAGCCTGAAACATACTCCCCACCCCAAACCTTTCTCTAACCCTAACCCTAACCCTAAATCTAACCCTAGCCCCAGCCCTACCACCCACACTTGCCTGACACCTGACCCTTCCCCAAAGCCAACCTGAAATACAACCCTCAAATTTTAACAGGGCCACCACCAAACCGCAGCCATAAACTTAACCCTAACACCAACACTAAGTCTAAACCTAACCCTAACCATCACCCTAAACCTAGACCCAACCCTACCACAAATGGTAGTCTGAACCCTAAACCCGAACCAAAGCCAACCCTAACCACAACCCTCACCTTTATACCAACCTGGCAACCAAACGCAAGCAGAAACCTAACCCTAAAACCAACCGTTTCTCTAACACTAACCCTAACCCTATCCCCAGACGTACCACCCACACTCACCCGACACCTGACCCCAACTCCAAAGCAGCCCTAAACACAAACCTCGACTTTTTACTGATCCAGTACCAAACCACAGCCCTAAATTTATCCCTAACACGAACACTAAGCTTAATCCTAACCCTAACCGTCACCCAAAACTAGACCCAAACCTACCATGAACGCTAGCCCGAACCCTAAACCCAAACAAAGCCAACCCTAAGCACAACCCTCAGCTTTATACCAACCCGACAACCAAATGCACTCCAAAACATAACCCCAACCCCATACCTTTCTCTAACTATAACCCCAACCATAACCATAATCCTTGCCCCACCCTAAACCCACCCTCACCTGAAACTGATCCCTACCCCAACGTCAATGCTAAACACAACTCTTGACTTTTAACACTAAGTCCAACCCTTTCTCTAAACCTAACCCTAGCCCTAAACCTAAATCTACCCCTAGCCCTACCACCCACCCTCCCCCAACACCTGACTACAACCCCAAAGTCAACCTTAAACACAACCCCCGACTTTTTACTGAATCAGCACCAAACCGCAGCCCTAATCTTAACCCTAGCACCAAAACTAAACCTAACACTAACCCTTACGCTCACCCTAAACCTAGATCCAACCCTACCATGAACCCTAGCCCGAACCCTAAATCCAAACCCAAAGCCAACCCTAAGCACAACCCTGAGCTTTCACCTGACCTGGCAATGAAAAGCAGCCCTAAATGTAACCCTAACCTCAACCCTTTCTCCAACCTTAACTCTAACCCTAGCCCAAGTCCTGCCACCCACCCTGGCCCTACACCTGATCTCATCCACAAAACCAACCCTCAACACACCCTCAACTTTTTACCGACAAAGCACTAAACCACAGCCCTAAACTTAACCCTAACACCAACACTAAGACTAATCCTAAACCTACCCCTCACCCTAAACCTAGGCCCAACCCTAACACGAAGGCTAACCTGAACAATAAACCAAACCAAAAGCCGACCCTAAGCACAACCTTCAGCTTTATAGCAACCGGCAATCAATGCAGCTTGAAACGTAACTGTAACCCCAACCCTTTCTCTAACCCCAACCTTAACCCTAACCATAGCCCCATCCCTACCACCCACACTCTTCCAACACTTGACCCCAACCCCAAAGCCAACCCTAAAAAGCCCTCGACTTTTTACCAACCTAGCACAAAACCACAGCCCTTAACTTATCCCTAATACCAACACTAAGCCTATCCCTAACCCTAACTCTCACCATAAACCTAGACCCAACCCTACCATGAATGCTACCCAAACCCAAAACCCAAACCCAAAGCCAACCCAAAGTACATCCCTCAGGTTTATACCAACCCAACAACCAAACGCAGCCCAAAAAACAACCCTAACCACAACTCTTTCTCTAACCCTAACACTAAATCTACGCGTAACCCTAGACCAAACCCAACCACCCACACTGGTCCTATACCTGACCCCAAATGCAAAGCCAACTCTAAAAACAACCCTCGAATTTTTACTGACAGAGCACCAAACCGCATCCTTAAACTTATCACTAACACCAACACCAAGCCTTACTGTAACACTAACCCTAACCCTCAAACTGAACCTAGACCAAACCCTACCATGAACGTTAGCCTGAACCATAAACCCAAACTCAAAGCCAACAATAAGCACAACCCTCAGCTTTATACCCACCCGGCAATCAAACGGAACCCGAAACGTATCCCTAACCCCAACCCTTTCTCTAAGCTTAACTCTAACAGTAACCCTAGGACCAGCCCTACCACCCACTCTCGCCCGACACCTGACCCCAACCCCAAAGCCAACCCTAGACACAACCCTACTTTTTACTGAATCAGTACCAAACCACCATCTAAACCCTAACCCCATCACCAACACTAAGCGTAACCCTAACCCTAACCCTCACTCTAAATCTAAACACAACCCTACCACAAAAGCTAGCCCGAACCCTAAACCCAAACCCAATGCCAATCCTAAGCACAACCCTCAGCTTTATACTGACCAGGCAACCAAATGCATCCTGAAATGTAACCCTAACACCAACCCTTTCTCTAACCCTAATGCTAACCCTAAACCTAACCCTAGTCCCAGCCCTGATACCCAACCTCGCCTACACCTGACCCCAACGTCAAATCAACCCTAAATACAACTCTCGACTTTTTCCCATCCCAGCACCAAACTGCAGCACTAAACTTAAACCTAACATCAACACTAAGCCTATCTCTAACCATAACCCTCACTCTAAACCTAGACCACACTCTACAACGAACGCTAGCCCGAACCCTAAACTCAAACCCTAAGCCAACCCAAAGAACAACCCTCAGCTTTATACAGACATGACAACCAAATGCAGGCTGAAACGTAACCTTAAACCCAACCCTTCATCTAAACCTAACCCTAACTCTAACCCTAACCCTAACCCTAACCCTAGCCCCAGCACTACCACCCAACCTTGCCAGACACTTGACCCCAAACCCAAAGGCAACCATACACACAACCCTCAAATTTTTACCGACCCAGCACCAAACCACAGTCCTAAACTAAACTCTCACACCAACACTAAGCCTAACCCTAACCCTAACCCTCACCCTAATCCTAGACCCAACCCTACCACGAACACTTGCCCGAACCCTAAACCCAAACACAAAGCGAACCCTAAGCACAGCCCTCAGCTTTATACTGATCAGGCAACCAAACGCAGCCAGAAACTTAACCCTAACACCAACCCCTTCTCTTACCCTAACCCTAATCCTAACCCTAACCCTAGCCCCAGACCTTCCATACACCCGCACACGAAACCTGACCCCAACTCCAATGCAAACCCTAAACACAACCCTCGACTTTTTACCGATCCACCACCAAACCACAGTCCTAAACTGTCACCTTAACACCAACACAAAGCCTAATCCTAACCCTACCCCTCACCCTAAACCTAGATCCAACCCTAACACGAAGGCTAGCCTCAATACTAAACCCAAACCCAAAGCCAACCCTAAGCACAACCCTCAGCTTTATACCCACCTGGCAACCAAACACAACCTGAAACATAACACTAAACCCAAACTTTTCTCTGACCCTACCACTAACCCTAACCTTAACCCTAACCCTAACCCTAGCCCCAGCCCTACCTCCCACTCTCGCCCGACACCTGACTGCAACCCCAAAGCCAACCCTAAATACAACCCTCGATTTTTACCAACTGAGCACCAAACCACAGCACTAAACTTACACCTAACACCAACACTAAGCCGAACATTAACCCTAAACCTCAAACTAAACCTAGACCCAACCTGACCACGAAGGCTAGTCTGGACCCTAAAGCTGAACCCAAAGCCAACCCTAAGCACAATCCACAACTTTATGCCGACCCGGCAACCAACCGCAGCCTGAAACGTAACCCTAAACCCAAAACTTTTGCGAATCCTAACCCTAACCCTAACCCTAGCGCCAGCCCTACCACCCAACCTTGCCTGACACATGACCCCAAACCCAAAGCCAACCCTAAACACAGCCCTCAACTTTTTACCGACCCAGCACAAAACTGCAGCCCTAAACTTAACCCTAACACCAACGCTAAGCCTAACCCTAACCTTAATTCTCACCCTAAACCTAGACCCAACACTATCACGAACATTTGCCCGAACCCTAAAACCAAGCCCAAAGCCAACCCTAAGCACAACCCTCAGCTTTAACCCCGTCCAGCAACCAAACACAGCCTGAAACGTAACCCTAACCCCAACCTTTTCTCTAACCCTAACCCTAAACCTATCCGTAACTCTAGACCCAACCCAACCACACACCCTCACCCGACACCTGACGCCAAACCCAACACTAAACACAACCCCTGACTTTTTACCTACTCAACAACAAACTGCAGCCCTAAACTTAACCCTAACACCAACACTAAACCTAACCCTAACCCTAATGCTCACACTAAACCTAAACCCACCCCTACCACAAAAGCTAGCCCGAACCCTAAACACAAACCTAAAGCCAACCATAAGCACAACCCTCAGCTTTATACCGATGTGGCAAACAATAGCAGCCTGAAACTTAACCCAATCCTAAACCTTTCTCCAACCCTAACCCTAAAACTAACCCTAACCCTAGCCCCAGCTCCACCACCCACCCTGGCCGTACACCTGATCCCATCCGCAAAACCAACCCTCAACACAACCCTTGATTTTTTACTGAACCAGCACCAAGCCACAGCCCTAAACTTAACCCTAACAGCAACACTAAACTTAACTCTAACCCTAATGCTCACCCTAAACCTAGACCCAAGCATAACACAAACGCTAACCTGAACCCTAAACCCAAACCTAAAGCCAACCCAGAGCACATCTCATCTTTATACTGATCCGGCAATCAAACGCAGCCCCAAAACGTAACCGTAACCCCAACCCTTTCTCTAACCCTCACCCTAACCCTAACCATAGCCCCATCTCTACCACCCACACTCTCCCGACACATCACACCAACCCCAAAGCCAACCAAAACACAAACCTCGATTTTTACCAACCCATAACAAAACCACAGACCTAAAGTTATCCTTAACAACAACACTAAGCCTAACCATAACCCTAACCCTCAATCTAAACCTAGACCCAAACCTACCACAAACACTAGTGAGAACCCAAAACCCAACCCAATGCCAACCCTAAGCACATCCTCAGCTTTATACCAAACCGGCAACCTAATGCATCCCGAAATGTAACCCTAAATAACCCTAAACCTAAACCTTTCTCTAACCCTAACTCTAACCCTAAAGCTAACCCTAGCCCCATCCCTACCACCCACTCTCGACCGACACATGACCCCAGCCCCAAAGCCAACCGGAAACACAACCCTCGACTTTTTACTGACCCAGGACAAAGGTGCAGCCCTAAACATAATACTAGCATCAAAACTAAGCCTAACCCTAAACCTAACCCTCACCCTAAACCTGGTCCCAACCCTACGATGAATGCTAGCCTGAACCTGAAACCTAAACCCAAAGCCAACCCTAAGCACAATCCTCAACTTTATGCTGAACTGGCAACCAAACACAGCCTGAAATGTAACCCTACCCCAACACTTTGTCAAGTCCTAATCCTAACCCTAACCATAACGCTAGCCTCAGCCCTACAACCCAACCTCACCCGACACCTGACCCCAAACCCAAAGCCAACCTTAAACACAACCCTTGATTTTTACCGACCCAGCACCAACCGCAGCCCTAAATGTAACACTAACACCAACACTAAGCCTAACCCTAACACTAATCTTCACCCTAAACCTAGACCAAACACTATCAAGAATGTTTGCCTGAACCCTAAACCCAAACCCAAAGCTGACCCTAAGCACAACCCTCAGCTTTAACCTGACCCGGCAACCAAACACAGCCAGAAATGTAACCCCAACCCTAACCATTTCTCTAACCCTAAACCTAAACCTAACCCTAACCTTAGCCCCAGTGCTACCACTCACACTCGCCCCACAACTGACCCCAAACCCAAAGCCAATACTAAAAACAACCCCCGACTTTTTACCGACCAAGCACCAAACAGCAGCCCTTAATTTATCCATAATACCAACACTAAGCCTAAGCCTAACCCTAACCCTAACCCTCACCCTAAACCTAGTCACAAACCTACCACTAACGCTAGCCTGAACCCTAAACACAAACCCAGAGCCAAACCTAAGCACAACCTTCAGCTTTACACCAACCCAGCAACCAAACGCAGCCCAAAACATGACTTAAACCCAATCCTTTCTCTAACTCTAACCCTAGCCCTAACCCTAAATCTAGCCCCATCCCTACCACCCGCCCTTCTCCAAGACATGACCACAAGTCAAAGCCAACCCTAAAGACAACCTTCGACTTTTTACCATCCCAGCACCAAACTGCCTCCTTTAAACCTAACACTAACCCTATACCTAACCCTAGCCTTCTCCATAAACCTAGACACTACACTAACACGAACGCTAGCCCGAACCCTAAACCCAAACCCAATGTGAACGCTAAGTACAAGTTTCTGCTTTATACCGATTCAGCAAACAAACGCATCATAAAACGTAACCCTAACCCCAACCATTCTCTAACCCAAACCCTAACCCTAAACATAACCCTAGCCCCAGCCCTACCACACACCCTCGCCTGACACCTGACCCCAACCCCAAAGCCAACCCTAAACACAACCCTCGACTTTTTACCAACCCACCACAAAACCAGAGCCCTAAACTTATCCCTAATACAAACAATAAGCCTAACCCTAACCTTAACCCTCACTCTAAAACTAGACCCAACCTTACCACAATCACTAGCCTGAAGCCAAAACCCAAACCCAATGTCAACCCTAAGAACAACCCTCAGCTTTATACCAACCTGGTGACCAAACACATCCTGAAACGTAAATCTAACCCCAACCCATTCTCTAAACCTAACCCTAACCTAATCCCTAACCCTAACCCTAAAACTAACCCTAGTCTCAGCCCTACCACCCACAATCGACCGACATCTGACCCCAACCCCAAAGCCAACCAGAAACACAACCCTCAACATTTTACTGATCGAGCACGAAACCAAAGCCCTAAACTTAACGCTAGCATCAACACTAAGCCTAACCCTAAACCTAATCCTCACCATAAACCTAGACCCAAACCTACCATGAAAGCCATTCAGAATGCTAAACCCAAAACCAAAGTCAACCCTAAGTACATCCCTCAGCTTTATACTGACCCAACAACCAAATGCAGCCTGAAATGTAACCCTAACCCCAACCGTTTCTGAAGAATAACCCTAGCCATAACCCTATCCCTAGCCCCAGACCTACCACGCACCCTCGCCCAACACCTGACCCCAACCCCAAAGCCAAGCCTAAACACAGCCCTTTACTTTTTATTGACCCAGCACCAAGCCGCAGCCCTAAACTTCACCCTGACACCAACACTAAGCCTAATGCTAACCCTAACCCTCACCCTAAACCCAGATCCAACCCTACAACAAATGCTAGTTCAAACCCTAAACCCAAACCCAAAGCCAACCCTAAGTACAACCATCAGCTGTATACCTACCCAGCAACCACATGCAGCACAAAACGTTACCCTAACCCCAACCCTTCCTCTAACCCTAAACCAAACACTAATCCTAACCCTAGCCCCATCCCTACCACCAACCCTCACCCGGTACCTGACCCCAACCCCAAAGACAACCCTAAACACAGCCCTCTACTTTTTACTGACCAAGCACCAAAACGAAGCCCTAAACCTAATCTTAATGCCAACACTAAGCCTAACCCTAACCCTAAACCCACACTAAACCTAGACCCACCCTACCACGAACGCTAACCTGAACCCTAAACCCAAACCCAAAGCCAACCCTAAGCACAATCCTCAGGTTTATACTGACCCGGCAAACAAAAGCACCCCAAAGTTAACCATAACCCCAACCCTTCCTCTTACAATAACACTAAGCATAACCCTACACCCAGCACGACTACCCACACTCGCCCTACACCTGACTCCAACTCCAAAGCCAAACCAAAACACAATGCTCGAATTTTTATTGACCCAGCACCAAACCACAGGCCTAAACTTAACCGTAACGCCAACACTAAGACTAACCCTAACCCTAACCCTCACCATAATCCTAGACCCAAACCTACCACAAACGTAACCCAAAGCCTAAACACAAACACAAGCCTAACCCTAAGCACAACCCTCAGGTTTATACTGACCCAGCAACCAAATGCAGCCTGAAACGTAACCCTAACTCCTACCCTTTCTCAGCCCTAACCCTAACCGTAACCCTAGCCCTGGACCTACCATCCACCCTCATCTGACATCTAACCCAACCCCAAAGCCAACCCTAAACACAATCCTCAGTTGTATACCAACCCAGCAACAATGCAGCCAGAATCGTAACCTAACCCCAACCCTTTCTCTTACCCTAACCCAAACCCTAACCCTTACTCTATCCCCAGCCCTACCACCCACTGTCACCTGATACCTGACCCCAACCAAAAAAGCCAACCCTAAACACAACCCTCGACTTTTTACCAACCAAGCACCAAACCGCAGCCATAAACTTATCCCAAACACCAACACTAAGCCTAAACGTAATCCTAACCCTCACCCTAAACCTAGACCCAACCCAACCATAAACGCAAGCCTGAACCCTAAACCCAAACCTAAAGTCAATCCTAAGAACAACCCTCAGGTTTATACTGACCCAGCAACCAAACACAGACTGAATCATAACACTAACCCCAACCCTTTTTCTAACCCTAACTCTATACCTAACCTTAACCCTAGCCCCAGCCCTACCACCCACCCTCAACCACAGCTGACCCCAATCCCAAAACCAACCCTAAACACAACCCTCGACTTTTTACCAACCCAGCATCAAAACACATCCCTAAACTTATCACTAACACCAACACAGAGCCTAACCCTAACCGTAACCACACCCTAAACCTAGACCCAACCCTACCATGAACGCTAGCCCAAACCCTAAACCCAAACCAAAGGCCTACCTTAAACACAACCCTCAGCTTTATACTGACCCGGCAACCAAACACTGCCCGAAATGTAACCCTAACCCCAACCCTTCCTCAAAACCTAACCCTGACCCTAACCCTAAACCTAACCCCAGTCATTGCAACCACCCTCGTCCTACACCTTACCACAACCCCAAAGCCAACCCTAAACACAAACCTCGATTTTTTTCCGACCAAGCACAAAACCGCAGCCCTAAACTTAATCCTAACAGCAGTACTAAGCCTAAACCTAACCTTAATCCTCACCCAAAACCTAGACCCAACCTGACCATGAACACTAACCCAAACCCTAAATAAAACCCAAAGCAAACCCTAAGCACAACCCTCAGCTTTATACCAACCTGGCAACCAAAAGCAGTCCAAAACTTAACCCTAACCTCTACCATTTCTCCAACCCTAACCCTAAACCTTACCCTCACCCTTGCCCCAGCCCTACCACCCACACTTGTCCCCCACCTGACCCCAAACACAAGGCCAATCCTCAACCCAACCCTCAACTTTTTACCGAACCAGCACCGAACCACAGCACTAAACTGAACCCTAACACCAACACTAAGCCTAACCCGAACCCTAACCCTAACCCTCACCCTAAACCTAGACCCAACCATACCACGAATGCTAGTCTGAACCCTAAACCCAAACCCAAAGCCAACCCTAAGCACAACTCGCAGCTTTATACCAACTCAGAAACCAAACACAGCCCAAAACGTAAAACTAAACCCAACCCTTTTTCTAGCCTCACCCTAGTCCTAACCCTAAACCTAGCCCCAGCCCCACCACCCACGCTTGCTCGACACCTGAAAGCAATCCCAAAGCCAAGCCTAAAAACAACCCTCAACTTTTTACTGACCCAACACCAAACTGCAGCCCTAAACTTCACCCTAACACCAACACTAAGCCAAACCCTAGCCCTAACCATCACCCTAAACCTAGACTCAACACTACCACAAATGCTAGTCTGAACCCTTAACCCAAACTCAAAGCCAACACTAAGTACAACCATCAGCTGTATACAGACCTGGCAACCAAATGCAGCATGAAATGTTACCCTAACCCCCACCCTTTATCTAACCCAAACACAAACCCTAACCCTAACCCTAACCTAGCCCTATCACCCACCCTCGCCTGACACCTGACCCCAACCCCAAAGACAACGCTAAACACAACCCTCGACTTTTTACCAACCCAGCCTCAAATCGCAGCCATAAACTTCAACCTGAAACCAACACTAAGCCTAACCCTAACAGTAACCATACCCTTAAGCCTAGACCAAATCTTACCACGAACACTAGCCCAAAACCTGAACCCAAACCCAAAGTCAACCCGAAACACAACCCTCAGTTTTATACCAGCCTGGCAACCAAACACAGACCAAAGTGTAACCCTAACTCCAACCCTTTCTCTAAACCTAACCCTAACCCAAAACCTAACCCTAGCCCCAGCCCTACAACCCACCCTTGCCCAACACCTGACCCCAATTCCAAATCCAACCCTAAACAGAACCCTTGACTTTTTACCGAACCAGAACCAAGTGGCAATCCTAAACTTACTTCTAACACCAACACAAAGCCTAACCCTAACCCTAACCCTCACCCAAAACCTAGACCCAACCCTATGATGAACGTGAGCCCAAACCCTAAATGCAAACCCAAAGTCAACCATAAACACAACAACCCTAAGCACTACGCTCAGCATTATTCTGAACTGGTAACCAAACACAGCCCGAAACATAACCCTAAATCCAACCCTTTCTCTAACCCTAACCCTTACCATAACCCCAATCCTAGCCCAACCCTAAACACAACCCTCAACTTTTTACCAACCCAGCACCAAACCGAAGCCCTACACTCAACACTAACACCAACACTAAGCTTAACCCTAACCCTAACCCTCACCCTAAACCTAGTACCAACCCTACCATGAACCCTAGCCTGATCCCTAAACACAAACCCAAAGCCAACCCAAAGCCAAGCCTCAATACCAACCTCAGCTTTATACCAACCCGGCAACCAAACACAGCACAAAACGTAAACTTAACTCCAACCCTTTCACTTACCCTAACCTTAACCCTAAACCTAACCTTTGCTGCAGCCCAAGCACACACCCTCGTCCAACACCTGACCACAACCCCTAAGCCAACCAGAAACACAACCCTCGATTTTTGACCGACCCACCACCAAACCACAGCTCTAAACTTAACCCTAACACCAAGACTAAGCCTAACCCCAACCCTCACCCTAAATCTAAACCCAACCCTACCACGAAGCTACCCCAAACCCTAAATCCAAACCCAAAGCAAACCCTAACCACAGCCCTCAGCTTTATACTGACCCAGCAACCAAACGCAGACCGAAATGTAACCCTAATCAAAACTCTTTCTCTAAAACTAACCTTAACCCTAGCCCTAACCTTAGACACAGCCTTACAACCCACCCTCACCTGACACCTGATCCCAACACAAAAGCCAACTCTAAACACAACCCTCGACTTTTACTGCCCCAGCACCAAACCGCAGCCCTAAACATAATGGTAACACCAACACTAAGCTTAAACCTAACCCTAACCCTCACCCTAAACCTAGACCCAACCCTACCATGAATGCTAGCTGGAACCCTAAACTCAAAACCAAAGTCAACCCTAAGAAACAACCCTCAGCTTTATACAGAACTGACAACCAAATGGAGCCCAAACCGTAACCATAAACCCAACCCTTTCTTTAACCCTAACCTTAACCCTAACCCTACCCCTAACCCCAGCCCTACCACCTACCCTCGCCCGACACTTCTCCCCAAAACCAAAGTCAACTGAAAACACAACCCTCGAATTTTTACGGACCCAACATGAAACTGCAACCCTATACTTAACTCTAGCACCAACAGTAAGCCTAACCCTAACCCGAACCTTCACCCTAAACCTAGACCCAACCCTTCCACGACAGCTAGACAGAAACCTAAGCACAAACCCAAAGCCAAGCCTAAGCACAACCCTCAGTTTCATACAGATCCAGCAAACAAAAGCAGCCCAAAATATAACCCTCACCCCAACGCATCCTCTAACCTAACCCGAACCTTAACCTTAACCCTAGTCCCAGCCCTAACACCAACCCTCGCCTGACACATGACCCCAACCCCAAAGCCAACTGGAAACACAACCCTCTACTTTTCACTGACCCACCAACAAACCACAGCCCTAAACTTAACCCTAATGCCAACACTAAGCCTAACCATAACCATAACCCTCACCCTAAACCTAGACCCAACCCTACCACGAATGCTAGCCTGAACCCTAAACCTAATCCCAAAGCCAACCCTAAGCACAACCCTCAGTTTTATACAGATCCAGCAACCAAACACACCCCAACACATAACCCTAACCCAACCCTTTCTCTAACCCTAACCATTACCTTAACCCTAACCCTATCCCCAGCCCTTCCACCCACCCTCGCCTGACACCTGACCCCAACCCCAAAGCCAATCATAAACACAACCTTCGACTTTTTACAGACCCAGCACAAAACCACAACCCAAAACTTCAAACTAACCCCAACACTAAGCCTAACCGTAACTGTAACCCTAACCCTCAACCTAAATGTAGACCCAACCTTACCATGAACACTATCCTGAACCCTAAACCCAAACCCAAAGACAACCCAAAGGACAACCTTCAGGTTTATACCCACCCGGCAAAGAAAGACAGCCTGAAATGTAACCTTAACCCCAACCCTTCTCCCAACACTAACCCAAACCATAACCCTAAACCTATCCCCAGCTCTTCCACCCAACCTCACCCGACACCTGACCCCAATCCCAAAGCCAACCCTAAACACAACCCTCAACTTTTTAGCGACCCAGCACCAAACCGCAGTTCTAAAGTTATCCCTAACACCAACACTAAGCCTAACCCTAACCCTAACCCTCACCCTTAACCTAGACCCTACCCTAAAATGAAGATTAGCCCAAACCCTAAACCCAAACCCAAAGCCAACCCTAAGCACATCCCTCAGCTTTATACCGACCTGGCAACCAAATGCAGCCCGAAAAGTAACCCTAACCCCAACCCTTTCTCTAACCCTAGCCCTAACCCAAAAACTAACCCTAGCCCAACCCCTTCCACCCACCCTCACCTGACACCTGACCCCAAACCCAAAGCCAACTCTAAACACAACCCTCGACTTTTTTCGACCCAGATCCAAACTGCAGACTTAAACTTAACCTTAACACCAACACAAAGCCTAACCCTAATCCTAACACTCATCCTAAACCTAGACCCAAACCTATCACAAATGCTAGCCTGAACCATAAACCCAAACCCAAAGCCAACCCTAAGCACAACCCTCACTTTTAACCTGACCTGGCAACCAAATGCAGCCCGAAACACAACTCTAAACTTAACCCTTTCTCTTACCCTAACCCTAACCCTAGCCCCAGCCCTACCACCCTTGCCTGACACATGTCCCCAAACCCAAAGCCAACCCTAAACACAACCCCCAAATTTTTACTGACCCAGCATGAAACCGCAGCCCTAACTTAACTCTAACACCAACACTAAGCCTAACCCTAAACCTAACCCTCACCCTAAACTTAGACCCTACCCTACCACGAAAGCTAGTCATAACCCTAAACCCAAACTCAAAGCCAACCCTAAGCACAACCCTCAGCTTTGTACATACCTGGCAATCAAATGCAGCCCAAAACGTAACCCTAACCCCAACCGTTTCTCTAACCCTAACAGAAACCCTAACCCTAACCCTAGCCCCAGCTGTACCACCCACCCTCACACAACACCTGACCCCAACCCCAAAGCTCACTGAAAACACAACCCTCGACTTTTTACCGACCGACCACCAAACCACAGCCCTAAAATTAACCCTAACACCAACACTAAGCCTAATCCAACCCTCACCCTAAACCTAGACCCAACCCTACCACGAACACTAGCTCAAACCCTAAACCCAAACCCAAAGCCAACCCTAAGCACAACCCTCATATTTATTCTGACCTGGCAACCAAACGCTAACCCTTTCTCTTACCCTAACCTTAACCCTAAACCTAAGCCTTGCCTAAGCCCAACCACACACCCTCTTTAACTGCTCTTTAGTAAAACTGCAAGGCTTCTCAGTCTCCAACTACTCCAGGCAAGGGTGGAATTAACCTTATCTGAGAGATAAAGAAGCTGGTCAGGTGAAAGGAGGTAATTCCCTGGAGGCTGTGTCTTCCCCAGAAGAGGGGTGGGGCCCAGCTCCAGTGGAATCCCTCTGTCAAGGAATTCAGACCTCAGGGTCTGGAAAACTGAAGCTATTAAAACCAGATTACAACCTCTCCTTTGTCTCAACCACACCCCTAGCAGGGAGAGTCTGCTAAATTTAAAGGTACTGCATCACTTTATGCTGCTGGGACCCACAGGCAGACAAGTGCCACAGAGTCTAGAGGCTTCATAGGAAAGTCTGTCAACCTGATGGGTCTCACCCTTAGGTAAAACTGATGCAGGTGACTCTTCCTCCTGGCAGGAGGCCAGTCTGGTCTGAGAAAATCTGGTTGGGGTCTATAATGCCTAAGTAGACCCTCCTAAGGATAAAAAATAAAAGACATCATACAGAGAGGGCAAGAAGTAAGAAAACAAGAAAAGAAAAATTCTGATCTGTTAAACAAAATCTATGATAGAGGTCTAGAATAAGCTGAACTGAATGTTAAAGAACAGACAGAGAACAAAGCCATCCAGCAAGAAAATCCTAGGTAAAAGAGGGAAAGCAATCCCCAGCATAAACTAATTCAGGAAATTAAATGTCTAGATGCCAGCAAAAAATAATAAATCACACTATGAAAATTGAAGTATGGACTAGTCAAAGGAACAAACCAACAATTCAAATGAGATACAGGAGTTGAAACAATTAATTCAGGATGTTCAAAAGGGCATAGAAAATCTCATCAAAACTTAAATCAATGAATTGAGGGAGGATATAAAGAAGGCAATGGTTGAACAAAAAGAAGAAATCAAAAGTCTGAGAACAAATCACAGAACTTATGGGAATGAAAGGCACAGTACAAAAGATAAAAAAAAAAAATGGAAACCTACAATGTTAGATTCAAGAGGCAGCAAATAGGGTTAGTGAACTGGAGGTTGGGACATCTGAAATCTGACAAGCAAAAGAAAATAGAGGGAAAGCAATGGGAAAATGTGAGCAGGAACTCGGGAAATTGAATGATGATATGAGAGGCACATGAATATACGTGTTGTGGGTGTCCCAGAAGGAGAAGAGAAGGAAAAAGGAGGAGAAAGACTAATGGAGGAAATCGTCACTAAAAATTTCCCAACTCTAAGGAATAACTTAAAATAACAGATTCAAGAAGGGCAGTGTATTCCAACAGAAGAGATCCACAGAGACACATTCCAAGACACTTACTAAGCACAGTGATAGATGTCAAAGAGAAAGACAGAATTTTGAAAGCAGCAAGAGAAAAGCAATCCATCACATGCAAGGGAAGCCCAATAACACTATGTGTAGATTTCTCGGCAGAAACCATGGAGGCAAGAACACAGTGGTATGATATATTTAAGATTCTAAAAGAGAAAAACTTCCAACCAAGAATTCTATATCCAGCAAAATTGTCCTTCAAAAATGACAGGGGAAATTTAAATATTTTCAGACAAAAAATCACTCAGAGAATTTTCAACCATTGTGGCTCTCCAAGAAATACAATTGTGGCTCTGCAAGAAATACTGAAGGGAACACTAGAAACAGATAAGTAAGGACAGCAACTAGAAACAGATAAGTAAGGACAGCAGAGAGAGGTGTGGAGAAGAGTGTAGAAATGAAGACTATCAGTAAAGGTAAAAAGAAGAAAAACTAGATATGGCATATAAAATCCAAAAGGCAAAATGATAGAAGAAAGTACTGCTGTTACAGTAATAACACTTAATGTTAATGGATTAAACTCCCCAATCAAAAGATATAGACTGGAAGAATGAATTAAAAAACAGGATCCTTCTATATGCTGTCTACAGGAAACACATCTTAGACCCAAGGACAAACATAGGTTGAAAGTGAAAGGTTGGGAAGAGATATTTCATGCAAACAACAATCAGAAAAAAGGAGAAATAGCTATACTAATATCCAACAAATTAGAATTCAAATGTAAAACAAAAGAGACAAAGAAGGACACTATTGTATTAATAAAGAACAATTCAACATGAAACATAACAATCATAAATATTTATGCACCAAGCCAGAGTGCTCTAAAATACCTGAGGCAAATACTGAAAAGAGAAATAGATATATCTACCATAACAGTTGGAGACTTCAATTGTCTGCTCTCATAAATGGAAAAAACATCTAGACAGAGGATCAAGAAAAAAACAGAGAATTTGAATAATACAATAAACAAACTAGACTTAAGGGCATACATAGAACATTTCACCCCACAACAGCAGGATATACCTTTTTCTCAAGTGCTCATGGATCATTCTCAAGGACAGATCATATGCTGGGTCACAAAGCAAGTCTAAATAAATTCTAAAAGATTGAAGTCATACAAAACACTTTCTCAGACCACAAAACAGTGAAGTTGAAAATCAATAACAGGCAAAGGGTCAGAAAACTCAACATATACAGAGGCTCAACAACACTCTGTTAAATGACCAGTGGGTCAAGGAAGAAATTACTAGAGAAATCAGTAAATATCTCGAAGCAAATTAAAATGAAAACACACCATATCAAAATTTATGGGATGCAAAAAAGACAGTGCTAACAGGGAAATCTATGCCCTAAATACCTATATCAAAAAAGAAGAAAGAGCTAAAATCAAAGAATGAAATGTCCACTTGGAAGAACTAGAGAAAGTACAGAAAACTAACATCAAAGCAAGCAAAAGGAAAGAAATAATGAAGACTAGAGAAGAAATAAATGAAATTGATAACATGAAAACAATCAAGAAAATCAACAAAACCAGAAGTTGGTTCTATGAGAAAATCAATTAAAATTGATGGACCCTTAGCAAGGTTGACAAAAAGAAGAGAGAGGATGCAGATAAATAAAATCAGAAATGGAAGAGGAAACATAACTACTGACCCTGCAGAAATAAATGAGGTAACGAGAGAATACCATGAACAACTTTATGCTAATGAACTAGACAACATAAATGAAATGAACAACTTCCTAGAAAGGCATGAACAACAAACATTGATGTGAGAAGAAATAGACGACCTCAACAAACCAATCACAAGTAAAGAAATTGAATCAGCCATTGAGAAGCTCCCAAAAAAGAAATGTCTAGGACCAGATGATTTCACATGTGAATTCTACCAAACACTCAAGAAAGAATTAGTACCAATCCTGCTCAAACTTTTCAAAAAAATTGAAGGTAAGGAAGTCTCCCTAACTCATTCTATTAAGCCAACATCACCCTCATACCAAAGCCACACAAAGATACTACAAAAAAAGAAAATTACACAGCAATCTCTCTAATGAATATAGATGCAAAAATCCTCAACAAAATTCTTGCAAATCAAACCCAGCAGCACATTAAAAGAATTATACGCCATAACCAAGTAGGATTCATCCCCGGTATGCAAGGATGGTTCAACATTAAAAAAAAATCAATTAATATAAAATACCGTATCAACAGATCAAAGCAGAAAAACCACATGATAATTCCGATTGATGCAGAAAAGGCATTTGACAAAATTCAACATCCTTTCTTGGTGAAAACACTTCAAAGGATAGGAATAGAAGGGAACTTCCTCAACATGATAAAGGGAATATATGAAAAACCCACAGCTAACATCATCCTCAATGAGGAAAAACTGAAAGCTTTCCCTCTAAGGTCAGGAAGAAGACAAAGATGTCCTCTGTCACCATTGTTATTCAACATCATGTCGGAAGTTCTAGCCAGACCAATTAGATATGAAAAATGAATACAAGGCATCAAAATTGGAAACGAAGAAGTAAAACTTTCACTGTTTGCAGATGATATGATACTATATGTGAAAAACCCCGAAAAATCCATAGCAAAACTACTAGAGCTAATAAATGAGTACAGCAAAGTGGCAGGTTACAAGACCGGCACTCAAAAATCTGTAGTGTTTCTATACACTAGTAATGAGCAATCTGAGGGGTAATCAAGAAAAAAATCCATTTACAATTGCAACCAAAAGAATAAAATATTTAGGAATAAATTTAACTAAGGATACAAAAGACATATAAATAAAACTACAAGAATTACAGAAGACCTAAGTAAACAGAAGGGCATACCATGTTCATGGATTGGAAGACTAAATGTAGTAAAGATGTCAATTCTATCTAAATTGATTTATAGAGTCAATACAATACCAATTAAAATCCCAGAGACTTACTTTCCAGAAATAGAAAAAACAATAACTAAATTTATCTGGAAGGGCATCACGCCCCAAATAGCTAAAATATCATGAGAAAGAAAAATAAAGTCAGAGGTCTCACAATACCTGACTTTAAGGCATATTATGAAGCGACATCGGTCAAAACAGCATGGTACTGGTGTAAAGATACATATACAGACCAATGGAATTTAATAGAGAGTTCAGATATAGACCCTTTCATCTATGGACAATTGATCTCTGATAAGGCAGTCAAGCCAACTCACCTGGGACAGAACAGTGTCTTCAATAGATGGTGCTTGGAGAACTGAATAACCATATGCAAAAGAATGAAAGAGGAGCCATACCTTACACGCTATACAAAAATTAACCCAAAATGGATCAAAGACCGAAATATTAGATCTGAGACCATAAAACATGAGAATAAAATGTAGGGAAATATTTTAGAAAACTTGTAATAGGAGGAGATTTCCTAGATCTTACACCCAAAGCATGAGCATTGAAGAAATAAATAAATAAATAGGAACTTCTCAAAATTAACCACTTTCATGCATCAAACAGCTTTGCTAAGAAAGTTAAAAAAACAGCCCACACAATGGGAGATAAAATTTGGAAATGACATATCAAGTAAGGGTCTAGTATCCAGAATATATAAAGAGATTGTTCAACTCAACAACAAAAAGATAAACAATACAATTATGAAATGGGCAAAAGACATGAACAGACACTTCTCAGAAGAGGAAATACAAATGGCTAAAAGGCACATGAAAAGATGCTCAACTTCCCTGGCTATTAGGGAAATGCAAATCAAAACTACAATGAGATATCATCACACACCCACGAGAACGGTTATTATCAATAAAACAGAAAATGGCAAGTGCTAGAGAGGATGTGGAGAAAGAAACACACTCATCCACTGTTGTTGGGAATGTAAAATGGTACAACCGCTGTAGAAGGCAGCTTGGCAGTTCCTCAGGAAGTTAAATATAGAATTGGCATATGATCCGTCAATACCATTGCTAGGTATCTACTCAGAGGACATGAGGGCAAGGGCACAAATGGACATTTGCACAGCAATGTTTATAGTAGCATTATTTACAATTGCCAAGAGATGGAAATAGCCCAGATATCCATCAACAAATGAGTGGCTAAACAAGCTGTGTTATATACATACAATTGAATATTACACAGATGTAAGACAGAATAAAGTCATGAAGCATGTAACAATGTAGATGGACCTTGAGGACGTTATGCTGAGTGAGATTAGCCAGAAACAAAAGGACAAATACTATATGGTTTCACTGATATGAACTAACATTAATGAATGAACTCAGAGAATTTCAGTTAAGAACAGAGGTCATCAGGAAATAGAAGTAGGGTAGATTTTGAGTAATTGGAGCTGAAGGGATGCAGATTGTGCAACAGGACTGATTGTAAAAATTCAGAAATGGATAACACAATGCTACCTCGACTGTAGCACAATAATGTAAGTGCACTGAAAGAAGCTGAATGTGAGAATTATAGAGGGAGGAGGGCTGGGGACACATACGAAACCAAAAGCAAAGATAGATGACAAAGACTGAGATAGTATAATCTAGGGGAATGGCTAGAGTGTATAATGATGGTGATTAAATGTACAAATTAAAAAATGTTTATGCATGAGGAAGAACAAAGGAATATCAATATTGCAGGGTGTTGTAAATATATGGTCCTTCATATTTCAAAACTTCAATTTCTGTGTCAGACTGAAGAAAAAAATGTTTATTTGGTACAAAATTTATGATTTGACTAGTGCATTTCCTAACATAACTTATATGGACAGTTTAATTGAACACCATAAGTATATGGAACCTTGATTAGGGAATGAGATTTTGTATGTTTGTCCAGTGTGATACCCCAATAAATCCCAGAGTGGTTTGAACAGTGAATAAAAAGTATTTGCAAAGTCCCCTTGGGGGAATGGCAAAAAAGGGGGAAAAATTCAACTTTCCCATTTGGAGAATTTCTGATATTCTCACAAGCACTGGGGACAACCAAATCAATAGGTCAAGCTCTCAATCTTGGGGTTGTTCATATTAAACTTATACCCACAAAGAGTAGACTAAGCCTACTTAAAATTAGGTCTAAGTCACACCAGAGAACCTCTTTTGTTGCTCAGATGTGGCCTACCTCTCTCTCAACCAACATGGCAGGCAAACTCACTGTTCTCCCCCTCTCTACATGGGGCATAACTCCCAGGGGTGTAAACCTCCCTGGCAACATGGGACAGAAATTCTAGAATGAGATGGGCTCAGCATCAAAGGATTGAGAAAATATTCTTGACTGAAAGGGGGAAGAGAGAAAAGAGACAAAATTAAGTGTCAGTGGCTGAGAGATTTCAAACAGAGTCCATAGGCTATCCTGGATATTTTTCTTATGCATTATATAGATATACCCTTTTTAGTTTAAGGTGTGTTAGAGAAGCTAGAAGGAAGTACCTGAAACTGTAGAATTCTGTTCCAGTAGCCACATTTCTTGAAGATGATTTTATAATGATATAACTTTCGCAATGTGACTGTGTGATTGTGAAAACCTTGCATCAGATGCTCCTTTTATCTATGGTATGGATAGATGAGTAAAAAATATGGATTAAAAATAAATAATAGAGGAAATACATGTTAAAATAAATTGAGTAGATTTAAATACTAGTGATCAATGAAAGGGAGTGGTAAGGGGTATAGAAAAAATATCGGGATCAAAGGTTAAAATATATAGGGTAGATGGAAATACTAGTAGTCAATGAGAGGGAGGGATAAGGGGTATGGTATGTATGAGTTTTTTTCTTTTTTCTTTTTATTTCTTTTTCTGGAGTGATGCAAATGTTCTAACAAATGATCACGGTGATGAATATACAGCTATGTGATGATACTGTGAGTCACTGATGGTACACCAAGTTTGGAATGCTCAAATATTAAGAATGTTCTTGTTTGTATGGTGTATTGTTTTGTTGATAAAAATATTTTAAAAATCAAATCAATAAGTTGAGAGAAGATATAAAGAAGACAATGATAAACAAAAAGAAGAAATTGAAAGTTTGAAAAGAATCACAGTACTTATGGAATGAAAAGCACAATAGAATAGATGAAAAGAACAACGGAAACCTACAACAATAGATTTGAAGAGGCAAAAGAAAGGATTAGTGAACTAGATGACTGGAATCTGAAATCTGACATACAAAATAAATTATAGCAAAAAGAATGGGAAAATATGAGCAAGGACCCAGGAAACTGAATGACAGCATGAAGTGTATGAATGTAAGTGTTGTGAGCATACAAGAAGGAGAAGAAATGGGTAAAGAAGGAGAAAGAGTAATGGAGGAAATAATTACTGAGAATTTCTCATCTTTTATGAAAAACATAAAATTACAGATCCAAAATGTGCAGCATACCTAAAACAGAAGAAATCAAACAGACATACTCCAAGACACTAATAATGTTGTCAGCTGTGAACGAGAAAGATAATTTTGAAAGCAGCAAGAGAAAAGCAATCCATCACATACAAGGGAAGCTCAATAAGACTATGTGTAGATTTCCCAGCAAAAACCATGGAGTGAGAAGGCAGTAGTATGACATATTTAAGACTCTAAAAGAGAATAACTGCCAACCAAGAATCCTATGTTCAGCAAAATTGTCCTTCAAAAATGAGGAAGAGATTAAAATATTTTCAAACGTACAATCATTGAGAAAATTTGTAAGCAAGAGGTCAGCTCTGCAAGAAATACTAAAGGGTATACTACAGGTAGAAAAGAAAAGGTAGGAGAGAGAGAACTGGAATAAAGTCTAGAAATGAAGACTATCAGTAAAGGTAAAAAGAGAAAAAAATTAAACATGACATATAAAATCCAAAAGACAAAATGATAGAATAAAGTATTGATTTTACAGTAATAATACTAAATGTTAATGGATTATACTCCCCAATCAAAAGACATAGACTGGTAAAATAGATTTAAAAAAAAAAAACAGAACTCAACTATATGCTGCCTACAGGAGACTCATTTTAGATACAAGACCAAAAATAGGTTGAAAGTGAAAGGTTGGGAACAGATATTTCATGCAAACAACAATCAGAAGAAAAGCAGGAATAGCTATACTAATATCTGACAAATTAGGATTCAAATGTAAAACAATTAAAAGAGTCAAAGAAGGATACTATATATTAATAAAAGGAACAATTCAACAAGAAGACATAACAATCATAAATATTTATGCACCAAGCTAGAAATCTCCAAAGTACACAAGGCAAACACTGACAACAGTGAAGGGAGAGATAAACACCTCTACCATAACAGCTGGAGACTCAAATTCCCCACTCTCATCAATGGGCAGAACATCTAGAAAGAAGATCAATGAAGAAACAGAGAATTTGAATAATATAATAAATAAGTTAGACTTAACTGACATTTACAGAACATTACACCATGCAATGGCTGAATATATATTTTTCTCAAATGCTCCTAGATCATTCTCAAGGATAGACCATATAGGTTCATAACGCAACTCTCAATAAATTAGAGAAGATTGAAACGTACAAAACAATTTTTTAGATCATAATGGAATGAAGTTGGAAATCAATAGCAGGCAGAGGGCCAGAAAATTCACAAATATATGGAAGCTAAGCAATACAGTTTTAAACAACCAGGGGATTCAGGAAGAAATTACAAGAGAAATCAGTAAATATCTTGATGCAAATGAAAATGAAAACACAACATATTAAAATTTATGGGATACAGCAAAGGCAATGCTAAGAGGGAAATTTATTGCCTTAAATACCTATATTTAAAAAGAAGGAGCAAAAATTGAAGAATTAACAGTTCACTTGGAAGAACTAGAGAAAGAACAGCAAACTAACCTTAAAGGAAACAAAAGGAAAGAATTAATGAAGATAGAGCAGAAATAAATGAAATTGAGAACATGAAAATTCAGAAAATCAACAAAACCAGAAGATGGTTCTTTGAGAAAATCAATAAAATTGATGGACCCCTAGCTAGGTTGGCAAGAAAAAAAAAGAGACAAGATGCAGACAAATAAAATCAGGAATGGAAGGGGTTACATAGCAACTGATCTTGCAGAAACAAAGGTGGTAATGAGAGGATACTATAAGCAACTGTATACTAATAAACTAGACAATATAGATGAAATACATAATTTCTTATAAAGGCATGAACGATCAACATTGACTTGAGAAGAGACAACCTCAACAAACTAGTCACAAACAAAGAGATTGAATCAGTCATCAAGAATCTCCAAAAAAAGAAATGCCCAGGACCAGATGGCTTCACATGTGAATTCTACCAAACATTCAAGAAAGAATTAGTACCTTTCCCTGCTCAAGCTCTTCAAAAAAATTGAAGAGGAGGGAAAGCTAGCAATCTCATTCTATGAAGCCAACATCACCCTCATACTAAAGACAGGCAAAGATAACAAATGAAAGGAAAATTATGAATCAATCTCAATAATGAACATAAATGCTAAAATCCTCAACAAAATATTTGCAAATCAAATCCAACAGCACTTTAAAAGAATTATACACCATGACCAAGTAGGATTTATTCAAGTAAAGCAAGGATTGTTTGACATAAGAAAATCAATTAACGTAATACACCATATCAATAAATTAAAGCAGGAAAACCACATGATAATCTTAATTCATACTGAAAAGGTATTTGACAAAATTCAACATTCTTTCTTGGTGAAAACACTTCAAAGGTTAGGAATAGAAAGGTACTTCCTCAGCATGATAAAGGAAATATGTGAAAAACTCACAGCTAATATCAGCCTCTATAGGGAAGGACTGAAAGCTTTCCCTCTAAGATCAGAAAAAAGACAAGGATGTCCACTGTCTCCATTGTTATTCAACATTGTCCTGGAAGTTCTAGCCAGAGCAATTAGACAGGAAAAAGAAACAAAGGGCATCCAAATTGGAAAGCGAAGAAGTAAAACTCTCACTGTTTGCAAATGATATGACACTATATGTCAAAAATCCAGAAAAAAAATTTTTAAGCAAAATTACTAGAGCTAATAAATGAGTACAGCAAATTGGCAGGATATAATATCAACACCCAAAAATAAGTAGTGTTCCTATGCACTATCATGTACAGCATGAAATCAAGAAAAAATTCCATTTACAATAGCAACCAAAAGAACAAAATATTTAGGAATAAATTTAACTAAGGATACAAAAGACCTACACAAAGAAAACTACAAGAAATTGCTAAAAGAAATCACAGAAGGCCTAAATAAATGGAAGGGCATATCATATTAATGGATTGGAAGACTGAATACAGTTAAGATGTTAATTTTACCCAAATTGATTTATAGATACATCACAAAACTTATTAAAATCTCCAAAACCTATTTTGCAGAAATAGAAAAACCAATAACTAAATTGATTTGGAAGGAGAGAGTGTCCCAAATAGCTAAAAAATTACCTTGAGAAAGAAAAATGAAGTGGGAGGTCCCACACTACCTGACTTTAAAACATGTAATGAAGATACAGTGGTCAAAACAGTATGGTACTGGCATAAACATAGATACACTGACCAATAGAATTGAATAGAGTGCTCAGATATAGACCCCCTCATCTATGGACAATTGATCTTTGATAAGGCAGTCAAGCCAACCCACCTGGGACAGAGCAGCCTGTTCAATAAATAGTGCTTGGAGAACTGGATATCCATATGCAAAATAATGAAAGAGGATAACATCTCACACTCTATACAAAAATTAACTCAAAATGGATCAAAGACCTTAATATTAGAGCTAATACCATAAAGCTTTTAGAAGAAAACATAGGGAAATATCATAAAACTTGTAATATGAGGCAGTGTCTTAGACCTTACACCCAAAGAGTGAGCACTGAATAAGAAATAGATAAATGTGGACTCCTCAAAATTAAACACTTTTGTGCATCAAATAGCTTTGTCAAGAAAGTTAAAAGGCAACCTACACAATGGGAGACAATATTTGGAAACCACATATCAGATAAGGATTTAGTATCCAGAATTTATAAAGAGATTCTTCAACTCAGCAACAAAAAGTCAAACGACCTAATTTTAAAATGGGCAAAAGACATGAACAGACACTTTTCAGAAGAGGCTAAAAGGCACATGAAATGATGCTCAAATGGCTATTAGGGAAATGCAAATCAAAGCACAATGAGATATCATCTCACACCCACTACAATGGCCATTATCACAAAAACAGAAAATGACAAGTACTGGAAAGGATACGGAGAAAAAAGGCACACTTATCCACTGGTGGTGGGAATGTCAAGTGGTACAACCACTTCAGAAGGCAGTTTGGTGGTTCCTCAGGAAGCTAAGTGTAGAATTGGCATATGATCCAGCAATCCCATTGCTAAGTATAGATTCGGAGGACATGAGAGCAAGGACACAAATGGACATATGCACACCAATGTTTATAGCAGCATTATTTACAATTGCCAAAAGATGGAAAAAGACCAAATCTCCATCAACAGATGAGAGACTAAGCAAGCTGTGGTATATGCATGCAGTGGAATATTATGCAGCTGTAAGACAAAATAAAGTCATGAAGCATGTAACAATATGGATGGACATTGAGGACATAATGGTGTGTGAAATTAGCTAGAAACAAAAGGACAAATACTGCATGGTCTCACCAATACCAACTAACAATAATGAGTGACTTGGAGAATTAAAGTTAAAAACACAGGTTATCAGGAGATAGAAATGGGGTAGAGATTGAGCAATTGGTGCTAAAAGAATACAGGTTTGCAACAGGACTGATTGTAAAAATTCAGAAATGGATAGCACAATACTACCTGATTGCAGCACAATAATATAACTACACAGAATTAAGTTGATTGTGAGTATGATAGAGGAAGAGGGGCTTGGGTTATGCATGAAACCAGAAGCAAAGATTGAGAATAAAGACAGTATAATTTAGGAGTGCCTAGAGTGGGCAATGATGGTGATTAAATATATAACTTAAAAAATGTTTTTGCATGAGGGAGAACAAATGAACGTCAGTATTGCAGGGTGTTGAAAATAGATGGTATATGTGAAAAAGTACAATCAATGTAAGGTAGGGTCTATAGGCAACAGTAACATAAGAAGCTTCCACTGAATGTAACAAAGGCATTATGCCAAAACTATATGTCAACAGGTGGGGGTATTGGGAAAGGGGTATGAATTCTTTGTGGAAGAAAAGAAGACGTCTTCAGAGTATGGTGGCCAAGGCATATCTAGACAATTAGGTGGATTCTATGTGTGTGAATAAAACCGTTTAAAAATGAACAGAAAGAAATAAGTGCTAGAGAACATGTTGAAAAAGAGATGTACCTATTCATTGTTGCTAGGGAAATGAGAGGTCTAGCCCCTTGAAGGGAAGTGTGGTGATTCCACAGGGCGCTAGGGGTAGGGTCTGCCATATGATCCTGAAATCTGTTGTTCAGTATATACCTGGAGGAACCGAGTGTGGGGACATTAATGGACATTTGTACAGTGGTGTTTATGGCAACAGTGCTCCTGATCCACAATGAATGGAGGTGGTCTAAGGGTACAGTGATTAGGGAATGGATGGGGGAGCTATGGTGTATACACACAATGGAATACTGAGCCACCCCAAGAAGAAATGAAGTTTTAAGGCATGCAACTTGATGTATGAACCTTAAGAGCTGTATGCTGAATGAAATGTCAGGAATAAAAAGACAAATATCATCATGCCTCAATAATACGGACTAACTATAATATAAAAACTTGGTGAACCAAAGTTGAGAGCATTGGCTATCAGATTGGGGCTTATTGTAAAGGGTCCTCAATCGTAAACCTTTACAATAGTCACATATATTCAGGAAACATAACTGTTCATTCTAAATTGCAAAATACTGGGCTGTTTGTATATAACATGGCCTTTCCTAGAAACTTCAGGTGTATATGTGACACCTGAAACTCAGAGTTAGAGCTCTGAAGCTATGAAAGTCAGCAGTCCCCCATACAGGAACACTTTAAAATGTAGAAAAAGTGAACAGACATTGAGTAAATATATGAATGAAACTGATCTGAATAGCACTAAATTATATCAGAAGACTGCGTAAACGATATCATCCACATTTTAAAACTTTAACTTCTGTGTGATACTAAAGAGAGAGATGTTTATTTCATGCAAAATCTATATTTTGTGTAGTGCATTTCCTAATTTAACTTGTATGATCAGTTTAGTTGAACACCATAAGTACATAGAATCTTGATTAGGGTGTGAAATTTTGTTGGTTTGTCCAGATTAGTTTGATGCCCTGATAAATCTCAATGATTTAGGCAGTGAATAAAGAAGTATTTGAAAAGTCCCCTTGGGGGAATGGAGAGAAAGGAAGAAATATTCACCTTCCTTATTTGGAGAATTTCTGATATTCTTGCCAGCAGTGGAGACAACCAAATCAATAGGCCAAGCCCTCGATTTGGAGTTTGTCCCTATAAAACTTATTCCTGCAAAGGATAGGCTAAGCCTACGTAAAATTAGGCTTAAGAGTCACCCCCAGAGAACCTCTTTTGTTGTCATATGTGGCCTCTCCCTCAAAGCCAACTCAGCAGGAGAACTCACTGCCCTCCCTCTTGCATAGTACATGATTTCAGGGGTATAAATCTCCCTGGCAACATGGGACAGAAAGCCCAAGATGAGCCAGGATACTGCATCAAGAGATTGAGAGAACCTTCTTGACCAAAAAGGGGATGAGATAAAATAAAGTTTCAGTGACTGAGAGATTTCAAACAGACTTAAGAAATTATCCAGGAGATTATTCTTATGCATTACATAGATATCCCTTTTTTGTTTATGGTGTATTGGAACGGCTAGAGGGTAGTACTTGAAACTGTTGAGCTGTGTTCCAGTAGCCTAGATTCTTAGATAATTATATAAAGATGCAATGTTAATAATGTGATTGTGTGATTGTGAAAACCTTGTATCTGATGCTCCTTATATACAGAGTATGGATAGCAGTAAAAATATGGATAATAAATAAATAAATAAATAAATAAATAAATAAATAATGGCAGGGGGCAAAAGGTAAAATAAATGGGGTAGATGGAAACAGTAGTGGTCAATGAAAGGGAGAGGTAAGATATACGGTATGTATGAGTTTTTTTCTTTTTAATTCTTTTTCTAGATGATGCAAACATTCTAAAAGATGATCAGGTTAAGAATACAGAGCTCTGTGATAATATTGTGAGCCATTGATTGTACACATGTATGGAATGGATGTGTGTGAAGATTTCTCAATAAAAATATTTAAAAATATAATCAGTTGGCCATAAATGCGAAGGTTGATTTCTGAGCTCTCAATTTGATTCCATTGGTCTAGATGACTGTCTTTGTGCCAGTATCATGCTGTTTTTGTAACTGTGGCTTTGTAACAAGCTTGTAATAAGTTTCAATGTCAGGAAGAATAAGTCCTCCAAATTCATTCTGCATTTTCAAGATAGCTTTAGTTATTCAAAACCCCTTGCCCTTCCATAAAAATTTGATGATTCCCTCTCCCATTTCTGCAAAAATTTTTGGAATTTTGATTAGGATTACATTGAATCTATAAATAGCTTTGAGTCAGATTGACATCTTGGTGATATTTAGTCTTCTAATCAATGAACACAGAATGTTCTTCCATTTATTTACATCATCCTTGATATCATTAAACACATTTTTTTGCATACAAGTCCTTTATATCCTTGCTTAGATTTATGTCTAGACATGTGATTCTTTCAGTTGTTATTATGAAGGGAATACTTTTCTTGATTTCTTCTTCTGATTGATCATTGTTATTTAAAATGATACTGCTGGACAGTGCACTGGTGGCTCAGTGGCTGAATTCTCACCTACTGTGCCAGAGACCCAGTTTCGATTTCCAGAGCCTGCTCATGCCACAAAAAAAAAAAAAAACAATTTGTGGAGTTGATCTTATACACCCCTAAACACACACTTTACTGAAGTAATTTTTCAGAATTTGCTGTTTATAGGATCATGTTATCTGTAAATAAGAAAAGTTTTACATTTTCCTTTCCAATTTTGATGCCTGATTCATTTTTCTCAAGTGATTGCCCTGTCAGTAATTACAAGTACAGTGTAGAATAACAGTGGTGATATTTGAGAAAGCTTTCACCATTAAATAGGGAGTTAGCTATGGGCTTTTCACATCTGCCATTTATCATGTTGAGGAAGTTTCCTGCATTTCCTAGTGTTTTAGGAGTTTTTCTAAGAAGTGGTGCTGGATTTTGCCAAATGCCTTTTCTGCATCAATTGTGATGATCATGTGGTTTTAACCTTAATTTTGTTAGTGTGTGGCTTTACATGAACTGATTTTTTTATGTTCAACCAACCTTGCATACCCAGGATGAATCCAACTTGCTCATCATGTATAATTCTTTTAATATGAAACTGTTGCCTGCAGTTTGCCATAATTTTGTTGAGGATTTTTTCATCTCTATTAATCAGAGATATTAGTCTGTAGTTTCCTTTTCTTGTAGCATCTTAATCTGGCTTTGGAGTGAAGGTGATGTTGATTCCTGGCTGAATTAGGAGTGTTCCCTCCTCTTTAGAATTTTGAAAGAGTTTGAACCTAATTAGAGTTTGATCTTCTATGAATGTTTGGTAGAATATCCATCTGAATCCACCTGGTCCTGGGCTTTACTTTATTAGGATGTTTTTTATTACATTTCAAACCCTTTACTAGTAATTGATTTGTAGAGATCTTCTATTTCTTCTTCGGTCAATGTAGGTAGTTGGTGTATTTCTAAGCATTTGTCCATTTCATCTAGGTAACCTAATTTATCGGTAAATATTTCTTCATAGTATCATCTTAGAGTCCTTTTTATTTCAGCGGGGTAGCTATTAAGTATTTCTTCTCATTTATTATTTTCATTATTTGTATCTTCTCTATTTTTCTTTGTCAGTCAAGCTAATGTTTTGTCAATGTTATTGGTCTTTCATAGACTTAACTCTTGTCTTTGTTGATTCTTACTAATGTTTTCTTTGTTGTTGCTGTGATATCCACTCCAATCTTCTTTCTTTCTTTCTCACTTTGGATTTACTTTGCCCTTCTTTTTCTAATTCTTCCTGTTTTGAGTCTAGGTGCCTGGTTTGAAGTCTCTCTTACTTTTGAATAAAGCATTTAGAGTTATAAATTTCCCTACATTATTGCCTTTGCTGCATCACATAGGTTTTGGTAGATTGTACTTTCCTTTTCCTTTTGCTCAAGATATATCCTAATTTTGCTTCTGATTTCCTCTTTAAACCATTGGTGGTTGTCATGGTTAGGTTCATGTGTGAACTTGGCCAAGTGGTAGTACCTGTTTGTCTGGTTGGGCAAGTGCTGACCTGTCTGTTGCGATGAGGACATTTCATAGAATTAAATCATGATCATGTCAGCTACATCCACAGCTGATTCCATTTGTAATCAGCCAAAGGGGAGTGTCTTCTGCAATAAGTAATGCTTAATCTGATCACTGGAAGCCTTTTAAGGAGGATTCAGAAGAGACAGGCTTTTCCTGCTTTGGTTGGTGAGACTCTCCTGTGGAGTTTGTACAGACCCTCCATCAGAATCGTTGGCTTCACAGCCTGCCCTGAGGATTTTGGATTCTACATTCCCACAGTCACATGAGACACTTTTATAAATTTTATATTTTCTAGTGTTCCCTGTTGATTCTGTTTCTCTAGAGAACCCTAATTAATACAATGGTTTAAGGGTATGTTGCTCAATTTCCACATACTTGCACATTTTCCATTTTTCTCAGTTATTGATTTCTAGCTTCATTCTGTTGTGGTCATAGAATACATATTGTATTATTTTAATATTTTTAATATATTGACACTTGTTTTGTGATTTAACATATGTTCTATCCTAGAGAAAGACCCAAGTCTATTCTGTTTTTGTTGAGTGAAGTGTTCTATATATGTCTGTAAGGTCTAGTTGATTTCGAGTACCTTTTTAGTCTTGTATTTTCTTATGGAGCTTCTGACTACATGTTCTATCTATTATTGAAAGTAGTGAACCATGTATTTCTCATTTCTTATCTTTTAGTATCTGTTTAGTATATTTTGATGCATAAGTTTATTACATAGTTCTGCCCTGCTGTTAAGTGCATATATATTTATACCATATTCCTGAATTGTAATTTTATCAGTGTATAACAACTTCTTCATCCCTAATAAGTGTTTTTTACATAAATTCTATTTTATCTCATATTAGCATAGCTACTATAGGTCTTTATTTGGTAACTAATTGTGGTAGATTTTCCCATCCTTTCAGTTTCAAAATACTTATATTTTTGAGTTTCTATTGAGTCTCTTGCATAATAGCACATAGTTGATTATACTGCTTTTTCTATCCATTGTGTAAATCTCTGCCTTTTGATTGGAGTATTTAATCCATTTACATTTAAATTCAGTACTCCTAATGCAAGGATTATCTTCCATGATTCCGCTATTTAGCCTTTTGTATTTTCTATATTTTTTGTGCCTCAATTCTTCCACTAATGACCACTATTATATTCATTTCTTTTTCTTTTTTTTTTTTGGTTGTGCCATATTGAGTGCCTTCCCATTTTAATCTCCTTTTATTTTTTCATCTATTTTCTCTTTTGTTGCCATAGGATTAAATTTGAACATACTATATGTATAGCAATCATATTTGGTTTGCTATCAAGTAAATTTCAATAACATGTATAAATAAAATTCCTACACCTGGCCATCCACACACACACACACACACATTTTCTGGACATTTTCCCCACATTTAACTTTACATATTGTATGTACAAAACCACAGATTCATCATTACTTTTGATGAATTTGCATTTTAGCTCCTGTAAGAACAAGTGGATTTATATACCAAACAAAACACTACAATAATACTGGCAATTATAATTACCCAAATATTTACATTTACTATCGGCCTTTCTTTAGACACTTTGAACCACTTGTAGGAGGTTCTAGTGGTGTTGAATGTCCTCAGTTTTTTCAATCTGGAAATAACAATATCTTTCATTTTGAAAACTAGTTTCACTGAATTTAAAATTCTTGTCTGCAGTTTCTTTCAGCACTTGAATACTACAACATTTTCTTGCCTCTATTTTTTTATGAAAAGTAAGCACTCAATCTACTTGGGACTCCATTGTACATAATTTATTGCAGCTTTCAGAACTCTCCTTTTTTGTTATTTGCATTCAATAGTGTGATCAATATGTGATGGGGATGTGTTTTTCTTCATATTTATCTTCTCTGGCATTTTCTAGGCTTCTTGGATGTACATAAACTTGTATTTTACTAAGTTTGGGAAGCTCTCTGTCTTTTCTTGAATATACCTTCTGCCCTTTCCTTTCTTTCTTCTTTTCCTGGGAATTGCTTAATGAATATATTGGTACACTTGATGGTATCCCTAAAGTTTCTTTGGCTAATTTCACTTTTTAAAACTACATTTAATTTCTGCTCCTCAGCCTGACTCATCTGATGTTTCTTGTCTATAAGTTCACTGATTATTCTGCCATTTTCAATCTTCCCTTGAAACCCTCCTGGGAATTTTTCACTCCAGTTATTGTGGTCTTAAACTCCAGTAGTTCTGTTTCGATTCTTATTAAAATTTTTATTTCTTTACCAATATATCTTCTGGCTCATTCATTGTTTTCCTGGTATCCTTCAGTTCTCTCTCTGTATTTTCTATAATCACTTTTTGAAAGAGTTTGTTTGAAGGCCCACATTCTGATCTTATTCATAGTGTTTTTTGTATCTTTGTCTTTTTTTCTGTGGATGGACAATCATTTCCTGTTTCTTTGTTTGTCTTGTATTCTTTTCATACACATTAAACATTTTAATATTTTAAAGTATTTACCTAGATTTATTCTCTGGGATGTCTGTTTCTTGATTTTGAAGCTAGCTGGTGATAAAACAGATTTTCATAAACTTCAACCTTTGTATCTGGAAGGTCTACTCAATGGAAATGCAGTCTGCAGGATTTTCCCTGTATTTCTGGGCCTCTTTCTTGAGCTTTTGCCTGCTAATTGTTTTGACATTACCCTGATTATACAAGTTTGGTTGTCTTCTTTGTTTCCAAGGAAACAGACTTTCCTCTCTAAGGTGTTTGAAGCTGAGAAGACTTTGCAGCACACTGCCTGCTTCTGTGGATTTTACATTCCTTTCATTGTCTCAAATGGTTTTTGCCTAAAGGACAAATTCTAGGAAAAGGAGAACACTAGAGGAGAATGTCCCTTATTGGTCTTTCCCAGCTGAAACAGGACCAGTAACCCTTAAGGGAGTGCATTGCATCTCCACGGTGTCCTGAGAAGGGAATCAGGGAGGGTTTCAATAGCTTCTCTCATGGTGCCCCACATCTCAGCTTTCTTTGTCTGCCCAACAAATACAGCCCTGCCAGTAAATCACTAGTGTTTCTAGATGCTTGTAATGACCACTATTAGGAGTAAATCAAGGGAAAAAATTCTATTGACAATAGTGACTAAAAGAACCAAATATCTAGGAATATATTTAAACAAGGTTTTAAAGGACATGTACATAAGAAACTACAAAACATTGCTAAAATAAATCAAAGACCTGAATAAATGGAAGGGCATTCCATGCTCATGGATTAGACATCAAGATATCAATTCTAGGGGGGCCAAGATGGCGGCTTAGTAAGGTACGTGCGTCTTAGCTCCTCCTCCAGAGCAACTACTAGGTGAAGAGAAACAGTGCAGAACAGCTCCCGGGGACACGGCAGGGAATGGACACACAGTGTACCCCACTCTGGGCTGGCTAAACTGACTGCGAGACTCTGCTGTGGTGAGATCCCCGAGCGGCGCGCGATTCCCCAAGCAGTGGCAGCTGGTGGCTGGAGCACCTCCCTCCCTCCTTCCTGGGCCGGATAAGAGTCTCGGAGAGGCAAGTTTCCCAAGCCGCGGTAGCCAGTGCCCCTCTTTTGGGGGCGGCTTCCTGGACCGGCTATGAGTCTCGGACCAGAGGGCTACACAAGTCGCGGCAGCCGGCGACCGGTACCCCTCCCCCACAGGCAGCTTCCTGGTCCGGTGGCGAATTCCCCGGGCCGCTGCAGTCGAAGACTGACACCCCTCCACGGAGAGATGGGAATTTCCGACAGTGGCAGGGACTGGGTCCAACCAAACACCAATAAGGGAATTAATAAAGGAGCCACAGGGTCCCCTCAAGCCACAGCGGCTGACGCCCCCACCACGCACGGTCCCCCGGACCAACTGAGAGAATTGGATCAGAAATCCCTAGGCCGTGGAGAACGGTGAATGGGGGGATCCGTTCCAAACACGTGAGACAAACGTGTGCCACGAGCGCCACCTACTGGGCAGGATAAGAAAAACAGAATGCAGAGATTTCACAGAAAAATCTTACAACTTTGTTGGGTCCGACACCCAGGGAAATCTGACTAAATGCCCAGACACCAGCAGATAATAACGGTCCACACTCAGAAGATTGAGAAAATGGCCCAGTCAAAGGAACAAACCAATAGTTCAAATGAGATACAGGAGCTGAGATAACTAATGCTGAATATACGAACAGAAATGGAAAACCTCTTCAAAAATGAAATCGATAAATTGAGGGAGGACATGAAGAAGACATGGGCTGAACAAAAAGAAGAAATAGAAAAACTGAAAAAACAAATCACAGAACTTATGGAAGTGAAGGATAAAGTAGAAAAGATGGAAAAAACAATGGATACCTACAATGATAGATTTAAAGAGACAGAAGATAGAATTAGTGATTTGGAGGATGGAACATCTGAATTCCAAAAACAAACAGAAACTATAGGGAAAAGAATGGAAAAATTTGAACAGGGGATCAGGGAACTGAATGAAAATATGAAGCGCACAAATGTACGTGCTGTGGGTGTCCCAGAAGGAGAAGAGAAGGGAAAAGGAGGAGAAAAACTAATGGAACAAATTATCACTGAAAATTTCCCAACTCTTATGAAAGACCTAAAATTACAGATCCAACAAGTGCAGCACACCCCAAAGAGAATAGACCCAAATAGGCGTTCTCCAAGACACTTACTAGTTAGAATGTCAGAGGTCAAAGAGAAAGAGAGGATCTTGAAAGCAGCGAGAGAAAAACAATCCATCACATACAAGGGAAACCCAATAAGACTATGTGTAGATTTCTCAGCAGAAACCATGGAAGCGAGAAGACAGTGGGATGATATATTTAAATTACTAAAAGAGAAAACTGCCAACCAAGACTCCTATATCCAGCAAAATTGTCCTTCAAAAATGAGGGAGAAATTAAAACATTCTCAGACAAAAATAAACTGAGAGAATTTGTGACCAAGAGACCAGCTCTGCAAGAAATACTAAAGGGAGCACTAGAGTCAGATACGAAAAGACAGAAGAGAGAGGTATGGAGAAGAGTGTAGAAAGAAGGAAAATCAGATATGATATATATAATACAAAAGCCAAAATGGTAGAGGAAAATATTATCCAAACAGTAATAACACTAAATGTTAATGGCCTGAATTCCCCAATCAAAAGACATAGATTGGCAGAATGGATTAAAAAACAGGATCCTTCTATATGCTGTCTACAGGAAACACATCTTAGACCCAAAGATAAACATAGGTTGAAAGTGAAAGGTTGGGAAAAGATATTTCATGCAAATAACAACCAGAAAAGAGCAGGAGTGGCTATACTAATATCCAACAAATTAGACTTCAAATGCAAAACAGTTAAAAGACAAAGAAGGACACTATATACTAATAAAAGGAACAATTAAACAAGAAGATGTAACAATCATAAATATTTACGCACCGAACCAAAATGCCCCAAAATATGTGAGGAATACACTGCAAACACGGAAAAGGGAAATAGACTCATATACCATAATAGTTGGAGACTTCAATTCAACACTCTCATCAATGGACAGAACATCTAGACAGAGGATCAATAAAGAAATAGAGAATCTGAATATTACTAAAAATGAGCTAGACTTAACAGATATTTATAGGAAATTACATCCCACAACAGTCGGATACACCTTTTTCTCAAGTGCCCATGGATCATTCTCAAAGATAAACCATATGCTGGGTCACAAAGCAAGTCTGAACAAATTTAAAAAGATTGAAATCATACACAACACTTTCTCGGATCATAAAGGAATGAAGTTGGAAATCAATAACAGGTAGAGTGCCAGAAAATTCACAAATACGTGGAGGCTCAACAACACACTCTTAAACAACGAGTGGGTCAAAGAAGAAATTGCAAGAGAAATTAGTAAATACCTCGAGGTGAATGAAAATGAAAACACAACATATCAAAACTTATGGGATGCAGCAAAGGCAGTGCTAAGAGGGAAATTTATTGCCCTAAATGCCTATATCAGAAAAGAAGAAAAGGCAAAAATGCAGGAATTAACTGTCCACTTGGAAGAACTGGAGAAAGAACAGCAAACTAATCCCAAAGCAAAAAAAAGGAAAGAAATAACAAAGATCAGAGCAGAAATAAATGAAATTGAAAACATGAAAACAATAGAGAAAATCAATAAGACCAGAAGTTGGTTCTATGAGAAAATCAATAAGATTGATGGGTCCTTAGCAAGATTGACAAAAAGAAGAGAGAGGATGCAAATAAATAAGATCAGAAATGGAAGAGGAGACATAACTACTGACCTCACAGAAATAAAGGAGGTAATAACAGGATACTATGAACAACTTTACGCTAATAAATACAACAATTTAGATGAAATGGACGGGTTCCTGGAAAGACATGAACAACCATCTTTGACTCAAGAAGACATAGATGACCTCAACAAACCAATCACAAGTAAAGAAATTGAATTAGTCATTCAAAAGCTTCCTAAAAAGAAAAGTCCAGGACCAGACGGCTTCACATCTGAATTCTATCAAACATTCCAGAAAGAATTAGTACCAACTCTCCTCAAACTCTTCAAAAAAATCGAAGTGGAGGGAAAACTACCTAATTCATTTTACGAAGCCAACATCACCGTCATACCAAAACCAGGCAAAGATATTACAAAAAAAGAAAACTACAGACCAATCTCTCTAATGAATATAGATGCAAAAATCCTCAATAAAATTCTAGCAAATCGTATCCAACAACACATTAAAAGAATTATACATCATGACCAAGTAGGATTCATCCCAGGTATGCAAGGATGATTCAACATAAGAAAATCAATTAATGTAATACACCATATCAACAAATCAAAGCAGAAAAATCACATGATCATCTCAATTGATGCAGAGAAGGCATTTGACAAGATTCAACATCCTTTCCTGTTGAAAACACTTCAAAAGATAGGAATACAAGGGAACTTCCTTAAAATGATAGAGGGAATATATGAAAAACCTACAGCTAATATCATCCTCAATGGGGAAAAATTGAAAACTTTCCCCCTAAGATCAGGAACAAGACAAGGATGTCCACTATCACCACTATTATTCAACATTGTGATGGAGGTTCTAGCCAGAGCAATTAGACAAGAAAAAGAAATACAAGGCATCAAAATTGGAAAGGAAGAAGTAAAACTATCACTGTTTGCAGACGATATGATACTATACATCGAAAACCCGGAAAAATCCACAACAAAACTACTAGAGCTAATAAATGAGTACAGCAAAGTAGCAGGTTACAAGATCAACATTCAAAACTCTGTAGCATTTCTATACACTAGTAATGAACAAGCTGAGGGGGAAATCAAGAAATGAATCCTATTTACAATTGCAGCTAAAGGAATGAAATACCTAGGAATAAATTTAACTAAAGAGACAAAAAACATATATAAAGAAAATTACAAAAAACTGTTAAAAGAAATCAAAGAAGACCTAAATAGATGGAAGGGCATACCGTGCTCATGGATTGGAAGACTAAATATAGTTAAGATGTCAATCCTACCTAAATTGATTTACAGATTCAATGCAATACCAATCAAAATCCCAACAACTTATTTTCAGAAATAGAAAAACCAATAAGCAAATTTATCTGGAAGGACAGGGTGCCCCGAATTGCTAAAAACATCTTGAGGAAAAAAAACGAACCTGGAGGTCTTGCACTGCCTGACTTTAAGGCATATTATGAAGCCACAGTGGTCAAAACAGCATGGTATTGGCATAAAGATAGATATATCGACCAATGGAATCGAATAGAGTGCTCAAATATAGACCCTCTCATCTATGGACATTTGATCTTTGATAAGGCAGTCAAGCCAACTCACCTGGGACAGAACAGTCTCTTCAATAAATGGTGCCTAGAGAACTGGATATCCATATGCAAAAGAATGAAAGAAGACCCATCTCTCACACCCTATACAAAAGTTAACTCAAAATGGATCAAAGATATAAACATTAGGTCTAAGACCATAAAACAGTTAGAGGAAAATGTAGGGAGATATCTTATGAATCTTACAATTGGAGGCGGTTTTATGAACCTTAAACCTAAAGCAAGAGCACTGAAGAAGGAAATAAATAAATGGGAGCTCCTCAAAATTAAACACTTTTGTGCATCAAAGAACTTCATCAAGAAAGTAGAAAGACAGCCTACACAATGGGAGACAATATTTGGAAATGACATATCAGATAAAGGTCTAGTATCCAGAATTTATAAAGAGATTGTTCAACTCAACAACAAAAAGACAGCCAACCCAATTACAAAATGGGAAAAAGACTTGAACAGACACCTCTCAGAAGAGGAAATACAAATGGCCAAAAGGCACATGAAGAGATGCTCAATATCTCTGGCCATTAGAGAAATGCAAATCAAAACCACAATGAGATATCATGTCACACCCACCAGAATGGCCATTATCAACAAAACAGAAAATGACAAGTGCTGGAGAGGATGCGGTGAAAGAGGCACAGTTATCCACTGTTGGTGGGAATGTCAAATGGTGCAACCACTGTGGAAGGCAGTTTGGCGGTTCCTCAAAAAGCTGAATATAGAATTGCCATACGACCCAGCAATACCATTGCTGGGAATCTACTCAAAGGAATTAAGGGCAAAAACTCAAATGGACATTTGCACACCAATGTTTATAGCAGCGTTATTTACAATTGCAAAGAGATGGAAACAGCCAAAATGTCCATCAACAGAAGAGTGGTTAAACAAACTGTGGTATATACATACGATGGAATATTATGCAGCTTTAAGACAGGATAAACTTATGAAGCATGTAATAACATGGATGGACCTAGAGAACATTATGCTGAGTGAGTCTAGCCAAAAACTAAAGGACAAATACTGTATGGTCCCAATGATGTGAATCGACATTCGAGAATAAACTTGGTATATGTCATTGGTAACAGAGTCCAGCAGGAGTTAGAAACAGGGTTAGATAATGGGTAATTGGAGCTGAATGGATACAGACTGTGCAACAGGACTAGATACAAAAACTCAAAAGTGGACAGCACAATAATACCTAATTGTAAAGTAATCATGTTAAAACACTGAATGAAGCTGCATCTGAGCTATAGGTTTTTGTTTTGTTTTGTTTTACTATTATTACTTTTATCTTTTTCTCTATATTAACATTCTGTATCTTTTTCAGTTATGTTGCTAGTTCTTCTAAACCGATGCAAATGTACTAAGAAACGATGATCATGCATCTATGTGATGATATTAAGAATTACTGATTGCATATGTAGAATGGTATGATTTCTAAATGTTAGGTTAATTTCTTTTTTTCCGTTAATTAATAAAAAAAAAGATATCAGTTCTACCCAAAATCGCTTACAGATTCAGTGCAATCCTAATCAAAATTCAGTATCCTACTTTGCAGAAATGGAAAAGTCATTTATCAATTTTAGGTGGGACAAGAGGCTACAAATAGCCAAAAACATCTTGAGACAGAAAAGCAAAGTTGGATTATTTACTTTCTGATTCTAAAGCATAGTACAAAGCTATAGTGTTCAAAACAGCATGGTGCTAGCATAAAGACAGATATATTGATCAATGAAATCAAACTGAAATTTGAGAAATAGACCCTCACATATGTGGTTGTTTTGGTTTTCCAAAGCTGATGCAATGCAATATACAAAAATAGATTGGTTTTCCAATAAGGATTTATTAACTTACAATTTATAGTTTTAAGTCATAAAAATCCAGCCCAAGGGTGGGCCACAATGCTCAGCAGGCAGAGTTCTCATCTGCCATGCCAGAAACCTGGATTCAATTCCCAGTGCCTGCCCATACAAAAGAAAAAAAAACCTAACTCAAGGCATAAAGAAGATAATATGTGGACCACAAAGACAGGTTGCTAACATCTTGGACTCCTCTGTAATGTGGCAAAGCACATGGCAACATCTACTGGTCCTTCTTTCCTGGGTTTTATTACTACCACCTTCAGGCACCAGTGGCTTCCTCTCTCAGTTTCTGTGGGTGTGTCCTTATATCTCACCTTCTCTGGGACTTCTCTGAGCTCCCTGGATTTTCCTGTAAGTCCTATATCTTCATTAAAGGACTCAAGTAAGGGGATTAAGAACCACCTTGAATGGGGTGGGTCACATCTCAATTGAAATAACCTAATCAAAATGTCCAACCAACAAAATTCTGGACCCACAAGTACATAATAAAATAACATGGATTTTTCTAGGGTACATAACTTCAAACTACCACAATGGTCAATTGACTTTTGACAAGGTCCCAAAGCCATTCAACAGGGACAGAACAGTCACTTCAACAAATATGCTGGGAGAACTGGATATCCATATCCAAAAAAAAGAAAGAGGATCCCTACTTCACAACTTAGAATTAACTCAAAATGAATCAAAATAGATCAAAAACCTAAATATAAAGCCCAGGACCATAAAACTCCTAGAAAAACATATAAGGAAGAATCTTCAAAATCTTGCAGTAGGCAGTAGTATCTTAGTCTTTACACCCAAAGCACAAGCAAATGAAAGTATAAAAGTAAAAAAATGGGCTCTCCTCAAAATTGAATACCTTTGTACATCAGAAACTTTATCAAAAAGTTGAAAAGGCAGTGTACACAAGGGGGGGAAATATTTGGAAACCACATATCCAATAAGGTTTAATATCTAGAACATATAAAGAAATCCTTACAAATTTAAAAATGGGAATAGAACTTGAATAGACATCTTCCAAAGAATTATTAACAAATGACTAAAATAACATGAAAAGATGCTCAACTATACTAGGTATTAGGAAAACTCAAATCAAATCACAAGGAAAATTTATTTCACATCTACTGGAACGGCCACTATTAAAAATAGAAACTACGAGTGTTGGAGAGGGTGTAGCAAAATAAGAACAATTATTTGCTGCTGGTGGGAATGTAGAATGTTGCTGGTCATGTGAAAGACAGGTGTTTTCTCAGGAAGCTAAGCATAGAATTGCTATATAAGCCAGGAATCCACTACTAGGTATGGACACAGAAGAAGTGAAAGAAGAGACATTTTCTCACTGATGTTTATAGCTGCATTTTCCACAATTGCCCAAAGATGGAAGCAACCTAGGTATCTATCAACCAATGAATGGATAAACAAAATGGGATATATATATTATATACAATTTTTTGAAATATAGCTTTACAATCATTATCAAAAATCAAAGCTACTCACATGAGATTTTCTTGGTTTGTCCAGAGTGATCCCCCGATGAATCCCAGAATGATTTGATCAGTGACTGGAAAAGTATTTGCAAGCCCCCTTCAAGGAATGGTGAGAGTGGGGAGAAATCAACTTCCCCAAGTTGAATTCTTGATATTCTCACAAGCAGTGTGGACAACCAAAGCTATAGGCTGAGCCCCCAGTCTTGGGGTTTGTTCACATGAAACTTAACCCCACAAAGGATAGGTCAAGCCTACTTAAAATTTAGGCCTAAGAATCACCCCCAAGAGAGCCTCTTTTGTTGCTCAGATGTGGCCTCTCTCTCCAGCCAACATGATGAGCAGTCTCACCACCCTCCCCCTCTCTGTGTGAGGCATGACTCCCAGGGGTGTGGACCTTCCTGGCAACGTGGGACAAAGATCCTGGAATGAGCTGAGACTCAGCATCAAGGGACTGAGAAAAACCCTAGAATGAGCTGAGAATTAACATCAAGGGATTGAGAGAACATTCTCGACCAAAAGGAGGAAGAGTAAAATGAGACAAAGTGTCAATGGCTGAGAGATTCCAAACAGAGTTGAGAGGTTATCCTGGAGGTTATTCTTATGCATTAAGTAGATATCACCTTGTTGTTCAAGATGTAGTGGAGAGGCTGGAGAGAATTGCCTGAAAATGTAGTGCTGTGTTCCAGTAGCCATGTTTCTTGATGATGATTGAACAACGATATAGCTTTCACAATGAGACTCTGTGAATGTGAAAACCTTAAGTCTGATGCTCCTTTTAGCTACTATATCAACAGAAGAGTAGAATATATGGAATAAAAATAAATAATAGGGGGAACAAATGTTAAAATAAATTCAGTTTGAAATAGTGGTAAATGAAAGTGAGGGGTAAGGGGTATGGTATGTATAGTCTTTTTTTTCTCTATTATCATTTTATTTCTTTTTCTGTTGTCCTTTTTTTCTTTTTCTAAATCGATGCAAATGTACTAAGAAATGATGAATATGCAACTATGTGATGATATTAAGAATTACTGATTGTATATGTAGAATGGAATGATATCTAAATGTTTTGTTTGTTAATTTTTTTTAATAATAAAAAAAGTTAAAAAAAATCAAAGCTACTGAGTTACAGTTCATCAACTTCAGGTATTTTCTTCTGGCTATTCTAAACACTACACACTGAAAAGAAACATCTATATAATGAGGCAGTAGTCACAATCATTAGTTAAAACCTAAGTTCTCAGTTACACCTTCTCCCTCTCATTTAATCTTTCTCTCAATCTTTAGGGATATCTAGGCAGTGACTACTTTAACCTCTTAATAGTGTAAAGGTATGTTGACCTTATGGGGTAGAGGACTGAGGCACATTGGTATTCTTGGTGAGATGGGTACCTCTAGGTATCTGACATAAGATTAATATGGAGGCCTTAGGTTTCTGAAAAAGAAACTTACTAAAAACAATTTTCATAGATCCTTATATAAAGCCTAGGACACTCCTTAGGGTTGAGTTTTCAGGAATACTATTGTTTAGGGTTTGGCTTGCTGTGGTAGTTTGGAATATCTGGCTAAATTTGCATAAGCGTAACCTACACAATGATCTCTTGACTATTTTGAAGCTCTTAGTCGTGGAAACTTTTTTTTTCATTTCTTTTTCCCCTTTTGGTCAACAGGGCATTCTCAATCCCACAATGCCAGGGCAAGGCTCATCTCTGGGAGACATGCCCCACGTTGACAGGTAGATGTATATGCCTGGGGTCATGTGGAAGTACGATTATTTCCAGAGCTGGCTTAGAGAGAGTGGCTACATCTGAGCAACAAAAGAGGTTCTTGGGGGTGACTTTTAGGCATAATTACAAGCATGACTTGCCTCACAATTGCAGAAATAAGTTTCAAAGGAGAAGCCTCAGGATTGAGGGCTTGGCTTAGTAAATTGGGATTTCCTAATGCTTGAGAGAGAATCATGCATTTCCCCAAGTGGGGAAGTTTAATATCCCAAGTTTTCCCCCTATCTTTGAAGAGGCTTTACAAATACATTTTATTTTCTATCCACAATACTCTAGAATGTATCTGGGTATTACATTAACATATGCAGAATAATAATAATAAGTCATTCTCTATTCTGGATTTCATGTAAATATATTGTTCAAATAATCTGACCAGTCCAGTTAAATTAGAAAATGTGCTTCCAGAAAGTAATATACCAGGAATGTATAAAAAGTGAAGTTAATAATTAAAAAGTTTACAGTTCTGGTGCTGAGAACATGTCCAAACTATGGCATCCAGAGAAAGATACCTCGGCTCAAGTAAGGCTGATCTAGGAAGGCATTTGCCTGTTGTCCGCTGGTCCTTGTTCCAGTTTATTGTTCCAATTTCTGATGCCAGAGCTTTGAATCTAAGCATCTGTGAACCTTCACTTAGTTCCTCCAGGACACAACTCAGGGTTCTGGCTGGCTTAGCATCTCATGGAAAGGTGCATGGTGATATCTGTTGGGCTCTTCCAATATCTAGACACCTGTTCTCTCTGTCAGCACTCCTAGCATATCCAAAAATCGCAGTCACAACTCTTCAAAAGGCCACACCCACAATTGGGCATACCACATCTCCCTGGAGATAAAGAGGTCACACCCACAAACACGGAGTGCTGCATCTCCCTGGAGATAATCTAACCAAAAGGGTTTTCACCCTACAATATTGAATTGGGATATAAGAACACTGTTTTATGGTGGTACAAAACACTTTTAAACTGGCACAAAGTCTGATCTCTTTTTAAATTCTTTAACAATTGCTGTGTGGAGGATTGCTGACCTTCAAACCTGTAGAACTCTCACTCTGAGTCTCTGATGTCACTCAGATGCCCAACATTCCAGGGATCTGTCAAGTTTTACACAAAGAGTACAGTTTATCAGAATTTATAAAAACATTTAAAATTCAGACATAGATGTGACTGATATTAATAGCTTACAATTTAAGAACATTTACACTGAGACTTATTTGATCATTCTGTACTCTTTAGTCATTGATTGCCCAATCTCTGCACAAATTCTATTCCCTGATAAACTAAGCACTCAAATTCAATCCTCAGAGTTTGCTCATAGTTAGTTTATATTAGTGAAACCATGCACTGTTTGTCCTTTGTTTCTGGCTTATTTTGCTCAACATAATGTCCTCAAGGTTTATTCACTTAGTTGCATGCCATGTGATTTCATTCCTTCCTGTAGCCACTCAATACTCCATTATATATATATATGTACAGTACAGTTCACCCATCCAGTCATCTGTGGATGTACCATTAGGCCAACTCCATCCATTACAAATCATGAAAAATGATAACATAAACAACAGTGTGCAAATGTCTATTTGTGTCCCTACTTTCAGTTCCTCCAATATATACTAAATAACAGGGTTGTGGGATCACGTGGTGATCCTATATTAGCTTCCTGTGGAAGCACCACAATTTCTGCCAGAGAGGTTCCACCATTCCACTTCTTTACAGAGTGAGTAGGTATATCTCTCTCTTCCCATCTCCAGCATTTTTATCCTTCTGATTTTTTTTAAACAACTTTAATCAAATACCATACAATCCATTCCAAGTGTACATTCAATTGTTCCTGGTATAAAAGCATAGTTATGCATTCACCACAACAAGCTATATAAGAACATATTATTTCTTCTGCAAAGAAAGAAATGGAGTAAAGAGAGAGAGAATAAAAGAAGCAAAAACAATAATCTCATATACCATCCTTTATATATCCCTCTTATTGACATTTAGCATTGGTACATTACCTATCTTAAAATTAATGAAATAACACTGCCATGTTACTGTTAACCATAGACCTTAGTTTGCATTAATTGTATTTTTCTGTATACCATCCCCTTTTTAACACTTTGCAATGGTGACACTCAGTTGTTCTCCCTTAAGTAAAAACTATCTCATATTTGTACATTTAATCAGTGTCATTGTCCAGTCTATATTTCACTATGTTATACATTCCCGGATTTTATCTTCTTTCTTTCCTTCTGGTTTCATACCTACCTATAGCTTTCCTCTTTCAAACATATTCATATACAGTTTTGTTCATTATACTCACAATATTGGGCAACAATCACATAATATTGTGCTATCCATTTATTTCTCTTTGCAATAAATCTTGTTGAATATTCCATAATTCTTCAACATCCAGTGTCCACACTCGACTTCATTTTTACTTCTTGATACCATATTCTCAATTTTAACTTTCAGAGTTTGCTCATTTATAGTTGGTTCATATTAGTGAGACCATAAAATATTTGTTCTTTGGTTTCTGGCTTACTTCACTTAACAGAATATCATTAAATTTCATCCACACTTTTGCATGTTTCATGTCTTTATCTGGTCTAACAGCTGCATAATATTCCATCCTAAGCATATACCATAGTTTGTTTATCCAATCCTCTGTTGATGGACATTTGGGCTGTCTTCATCTCTTGGTAATTGCAAATAATTCTGTTGTAAATATCATTTCCTCTGAATATATACCTAGTAATTGGATGGTGGGATCATATGGCAATTCTATACTTAGCTTCTTGGGGAACCACCAAACAGCCTTGCAGATTTGGTGCACCATCTACATTCCCAACAACAGTGAATGAGTGTTCCTATTTCTCCACAACCTCTCCAGCACTTGTAGTTTTATGTTGTTTTTGTTTTGTTTTTTTATAATGGCCATTCTAGTATATGTGAGATGATATCTCTTTGTGATTTTAATTTACATTTTCCTAATAGCTAGTGAAGTAGAGCATCTTTTCATATGTTTTTTGAGTCATTTCTATTTCCTCCTTGGAAAAGTGTCTGCCCATATCTTTTGTCCATTTTTAAATTGAATCATTTGTCTTTTTGTTGTTGAGTTGTAGGATCTTTTATTATATTCTGGGCAATAATCTTTTATCTGATATGCGGTTTCCAAATATTATCTCCCATTGTGTAGGCTCCCTTTTTGCTCCCTAACAAAGCCTTTTGATGTGCAAAAGTGTTCAATTTTGAGAAGATCCCATTTATATATTCTTTCATTGCTCATGCTTTGGATATAAACTCTATGAAACTACTTCCTATCAAAAACCCTTTAAGATATTTCTCAACATATTCTTCTAAAAATTTTATACTGTTAACTCTTATGCTTAAGTGTTTGATCCATTTTGAGGTAATTTTTACATAAGGTGTGAGATAGGGGTCTTCTTCCATTCTTTTAGATATGAATATCCAGTTCTCCAAGCGACCTCCATTTTCTGAAGAAGCTGCTCTGTCCTAAATGAGTCAATCTGACCATCTTAGCAAAAATCAATGGGCTGTCTATGTGAGCCTTCACCTCTGAACACTTAATTCAATTCCACTGCTCAGTGCATCCATCTTTATGCCGGTACCATGCTGTTTTGACCAGTGTATCTTTATAATACGCTTTAAAGTCAGGTAGTGCAAGGCTTCCAACTTCATTTCTTTCTGGGCCAACTGGGGGAGTTCTCTGCCACAAATAAGTGGGGACACAGCCCCAAATTGGGCCAGATTTTTTCCAGCAGTGTAACAGTGCAGAAAACCTGCAACCAACCCTGCCCTGTCACATATTCCCAAGCCTATGATGTAAACAGCTTCTGAGTATAATTAAGTTATCAAATATTGCCAACTGCCAGGCAGACCATAAAATGCAAGGGAATTAAAGGGATTTTTCAGAGACTCTCCAGGAAAAAATATCTCAGACCTGCTGGAGCTTGTCTAAACCCCCCTGCATGGGAAGACAATCTGATAACTTCCTGGCAAGAGAGACAAACAGATCAAGATCAAAGCAACCAATAAGGAAACCGTAGGCAAAAGAGAAAAAAACTATGTCAAGAATAAATGTTTTTTTAAATCCTCAGTAGGCTTAAGAAGATAATGGAAAATGCAGAGAAAGAACTAAAGCATATAAGGAAAACAATGAATGACAATATGAGAATCTCAATAAAAAGATAGAATTTTTTTTTTTTGGCATGGGCAGGCACCGGGAACGGAACCCGGATCTCTGGCATGATAGGCAAGAACTCTGCCTACTGAGCCACCATGGCCTGCCCAGAAATTTTAAAATGGAGCTGCAGAACTACAAGAGCGGAAGACCACAATAACTGAAAGGAAAAATTCCCTAGAGGGTTTCAAAAACAGGTTGGATCTGGAAGAAAAAAGAATCAGTGAATTCAAAGAAAACACACTTGAAATAAGTTAGACTGAAGAGCAAAATGAAAAAAAGAATTTAAAAAAGTGGGACATATTCAAGTGCACCAACCTACACATTATAGAGACCAAGAAAAGACAAATGGCAAGAAAGAAATAGTCAAAGAAATAATGGCAGAAATTTACCCATTTTAATGAGAGATATAAATATGCATATTCAAAAATCCCAATGAACCCCAAACAGGATAAACTCAAAGAAATTTTACAAACAGATACATATTAATCATACTGTCAAATGCCAAGGACAAGGAGAGAGTTCTGAAAGTTGTAAAAGAAAAGCAACAAGAAAGTACCAATATGATTAAATTTGAATTTTTCATCAGAAACCATAGAGACAAAAAGGCAGTAAGACAAGATGTTCAAAGTGCTGAAAGGAAGTAATTGCCAACCAAAAATTTTATATGTGATGGGATTGTTTTTCAAGAATGGGGGAGAGATTAAGATTACTTCTTATAGATTCTAAAATGCATATCCAAAAAAGATAATGATATATCTTCAGTTTTGGACATAAAATGTGTAAGGATATAATCTATAAAAAGATGGAGATACAGAAGGGTAAAATAATAGTGTATGTATATGCTATTAAAGTTTACTTGATACCAAAAAAAAAAAAAAAAGAAAAGTAAAAGAAATTAGCTCATGTGAAACTAAGGGCCGGCAAGTTCTAATTCTATGGAGCAGGCCACAAGCAGGAAGCTCTGATGAAGGTGATGCTGCAGTTGAGTACAGATTCAGCAGGGAAAGCTGACTGACTGAATATGAGGTGGAAATATTTTTTAATTTCTGATATTCTCAGTTCTGGCTTTACAGATCACCAACTGATTGGATGAAGAGAATCCCACCTTTCTAAGAGTAATCTCCTCTGTTTACTGTAGATGCAGTCAGCTATAGATGCCATCCACATGATTATAGATGCAAATCTACCTATGAAATGCTCTCCCAGTAATAACCAGCCCAGTGCTTGCTTGACTAAACAACTGGATACTATAACCTAACCAAATCAACACATGGAATTAACTATCACATATATTATTTTTAAAATTTTTGTTCTTTATGCACTTCAATATTACTATGGTTTGATTGGAGTAATAAGATTTCATAGGTGAATATTGTCCTTTGCCATCTCTCACTTTGCCATTACCACTGTCTTCTAAGATATCTCCAACTCATCTCTTTTCCCTTACACCCTATTCTGCTTCAACTTATGTACAAACTATGTAAATTGGACTTGACTGCCAGCCACTGTCTTGCCAAAAAAAAATCATTCATGGTTCCCTTTTGCCAACTTTAAGCATACATTCCCTATTCTAGAGTTCAAAATAATCCATATTAAAAAAAAGAATAAACTAAGCAGGAAAGTCAGATGCATAGACACCAGCAGAAAATCATGACCCATACCAGGAAGCATGACAATATGGCCCAACCAAAGGAACAAACTAACACCTCAACCAAGATACAGGAGTTGAAACAACTAATTAAAAATGTTAAAACAAATCTTTTAAATCAAATTAGGAAGCAAATCAATGAGGTGAAGGAAAATATAGAAAACAAATGAATAAAAGAAGAAACTGGTGACCATACAGAAGACCTTGAAAGCCTGAATAAACTAATGCTGAACTTATGAGAATGAAAGGCACAATAGGAGAAATGAGAAATCCAATGTAGATATACAATAGCAGATTTGAAGATGCAGAAGAAAGGATTACTGAAATAGAGGACAGGACATCTGAAATCCAACACACAAAAATAAAGATGGGGAAAATGAGCATGGTCTCAAAGAAATGAATGAGAACATGAAGTGCATGAATATATGTGTTATGGGTGTCCCAGGAGAAGAGAAGGCAAAAAGGGCAGAAAGAATAATGGAGGAAATAATCACTAACAATTTCCCAACTTTTATGAAAAACAAAATATTACAGATGCATGAAACACAGCGTAACCCAAACAGAATGGATTCAAATAGACCTACTGTTCTATATCCTTTGAGGATGAAAAATTCTTAACTCAATATACTTATATCTAACAATATTTTACATTATTTGTATTTTGGTCTAGTTTAAGAAATCCTAACTATCACTTACATCCTAAATATATTCTTCTTGCTTCTATGTAAAATCATTATTTTGACCTTCATATTTGTTCCTTTAATCTACACCTTTCATAAATCTCCAGGTACCATTTACTGAAAGTTACATGTTATAATTACTGTATTACCATACACTACCTCTGTGATATATAAAATGTTTCTATATGAAGCAAGTCTGTGTCTCTTATCTCTGTTGAATAGATTTCATTATTTTTTCCTGCATCAATGCCACATCAATTCAAATGAATTTATCATAAATTATGTTTGGTAACATTATAAAAATTGAAAAAAATATGTTTCTTTATGGCTTGAAATGCTTTAACTATCAGATGAAAATGGCTGAGTTTAGGATATGGATATTTTGAAAAATAGGATAGATTATGTTATAGGATATTAAGTCTGTGCAGAAGCTATGTATTCATTAACTGAAGAATATTTATTTATGCAATTGTGATTTTAAAAGGAATAAATTACAAGTGAAATATTAACCTTATAAACTGGATATATGTAGGAGCCAAGGGTTAATAGAAAACCTGTGGAATTTATTGGGAGTGATTGGCTTCAGAGTGGCCTTGGCAGTGAACTGTGGAAACTGTTATCTGCTTACTTGGAGGACAGTCTGAGGGGGACAGAATGTTTGTTTTTTCCTAAGCCCCAAGGTCTTTTTAGCTATCTCTTGTATGTAGGGAGTAATATCCTGAAAAGCAGGCTTGGTCAGCAAAAGAGCTGTGAGAAAGAATATAAAATGAAGCAGCTGAAGCTCTTCAGGGCTGCAGGCATCTTGTCTGTCTCATATGTCTCATGTGTCTGTGTGTCTCATTTTGCAGGAGTTGCTGAAAGATTGCAAGAGATATACACTGAAAAAGTGAACTAATGTGATAGGTGCTTGGTATGATGGCATTTTCAGCTGAAATTTGCACATTTGAGGGAATCAATATTGATGAAGTTTGAACTAATATAATTGAGGATGGCCAAATTGATGGCCATATTTCAAGTTTCATACGGTAACCACAATAATATAGCCTTGGAAAGACTCTATCATAAAGAAAAATATTAGCATTCCTGAGAATATCACAAGAGTAAGTTGCTAGGACTATGCACTGTTCAGAAGCTGATAATTCTTACTTAAAGTTCTCCCCTTAAATATATCTAAACTGCAATGATGTTTAGCTATATTGAACCAATATTTCATGGGGAACCAGGGATCATATTATATTTGGGTTTTAAAATCAAATCTATGTTTTACTCCTGTGGCTCCTTATCCTTTGTAAAAATCACCTTTCTTCCTTTACTAACTGCTCCTGCTCATCCTTCTTTTTTTTTTAATTAACGGAAAAAAAAGAAATAAAGAAATTAACCCAACATTTTGAAATCATACCATTCTACATATGCAATCAGTAATTCTTAACATCATCACATAGATGCATGATCATCGTTTCTTAGTACATTTGCATCAGTTTAGAAGAACTAGCGACACCCCAGACAAAGATATAGAATGTTAATATAGAGAAAAGAAATAAACGTAATAATAATAGTAAAAAAAAAAAAACCAAAACAAAACAAAAATGAACAAACAAACAAAAACAAACTAACTAACTAACTAAACCTATAGCTCGGATGCAGCTTCATTCAGTGTTTTAACATGATTACTTTACAATTAGGTATTATCGTGCTGTCCATTTTTGAGTTTTTGTATCTAGTCCTGTTGCACTAGGCTGTATCTCTTCAGCTCCAATTACCCATTATCTTACCCTGTTTCTACCTCCTGCTGGACTCTGTTACCAATGACATATTCCAAGTTTATTCTTGAATGTCCGTTCACATCAGTGGGACCATACAGTATTTGTCCTTTAGTTTTTGGCTAGACTCACTCAGCATAATGTTCTCTAGGTCCATCCATGTTATCACATGCTTCATAAGTTTATCCTGTCTTAAAGCTGCATAATATTCCATCGTATGTATATACCACAGTTTGTTTAACCACTCGTCTGTTGATGGACATTTTGGCTGTTTCCATCTCTTTGCAATTGTAAATAACGCTGCTATAAACATTGGTGTGCCCTCTCTTTCTCTGCCAGCAGCCGACCTGCCCGCCCTCCTTCTCCCCTCTCTTTCTCCGCCGGCCCGCTGCGCGGCGCCCACGCCCCGCAGCAGCCGAGCTGCCCGCCCTCCTTCTCCCCTCTCTTTCTCCGCCGGCCCACCGCGCGGTGCCCATGCCCTGCAGCAGCCGAGCCACCCGCCCTCCTTCTCCCCTCTCTTTCTCCGCTGGCCCGCCGCACGGCGCCCACGCCCCCAGCAGCAGCCAAACCGCCCACCCTCCTTCTCCCCTCTTCCCACTCCTGCTCCTGTGGATTTCCAACCACCATGGTGCCCTCTTCCGCCTTCACCAGCTCCTCCGCCACCAGCCTCAACAGCCTTGCCGCCCTCACCTTTCCTCCTCCAGAACAACTACTGGGGGAGTGGAGACAATACAGAGCAGCTCCCGGAGCCATGACGGAGATCAAAGGGACAGCGTACCCCATCCTGGAACGGCTGACTGTCTGGGAGAACCAGCTCCGGTGAGAACACCGAGGGATGTGGGCTTTCTTGGGCGGGACAGCTGCAGCCGGAGTCCCTCCCTTCCTCCTTCCCAGGCCAGCTGGCAGAATTGGGCAGGCGGTCCCCTCAGGCCGTGGCAGCTGGCATCCCCACCACGTGAGGCCCCCCAGACCAACTGAAAGAGTTGGGTCAGAAATCCCCAGACTGCGGAGAACGGTGACCAGGGGGTCCCTTCCAAACACGTGACTCCCCGGTCCGCCTGGGAACAGTGCAGTCTCCGGGCTGCGACAGCTGGCGCCCTTCCACCATGCTTGGTGCCCCGGGCCTACTAGGAAATTTGGTTGGGCGCTCTCACGTGTTGCGGTGGCCAGCGACCCTCCCTGCGTTCGGACCCCCGGGCCGGCTGTCACTCTTCCAAGACGCTTCGGCTGCCAAACCTTCCCTATGGCGATAGTTTTCCAGAGTTAAAAGACCCACAGCAACTTTTACTGGTGGATCCCGTAGACAAACGTGTGCCACGAGTGCCACCTACTGGGCAGGATAAGAAAAACAGAACCCAGAGATTTCACAGAAAAATCTTACAACCTGTGGGGTCCAACACTCAGGGAAATCTGACTAAATGCCCAGACGCCAGCAGAAGATAACGGATCACGCTCAGAAAATTGAAAATGTGGCCCAGTCAAAGGAACAAACCAATAGTTCAAAGGAGATACAGGAGCTGAAACAACTAATGCTGAATATATGAACAGAAATGGAAAACCTCTTCAAAAACGAAATCGATAAATTGAGGGAGGACATGAAGAAGACATGGCTGAACATAAAGAAGAAATAGAAAAACTGAAAAAACAAATCACAGAACTTATGGAAGTGAAGGATAAAGTAGAAAAGATATAAACATTGGTGTGCAAATGTCCGTTTGTGTCTTTGCCCTTAAGTCCTTTGAGTAGATACCCAGCAATGGTATTGCTGGGTCATATGGCAATTCTATATTCAGCTTTTTGAGGAACTGCCAAACTGCCTTCCACAGTGGTTGCACCATTTGACATTCCCACCAACAGGGGATAAGTGTGCCTCTTTCTCCGCATCCTCTCCAGCACTTGTCATTTTCTGTTTTGTTGATAATGGCCAATATGGTGGGTGTGAGATGATATCTCATTGTGGTTTTGATTTGCATTTCTCTAATGGCCAGGGACATTGAGCATCTCTTCATGTGCCTTTTGGCCATTTGTATTTCCTCTTCTGATAGGTGTCTGTTCAAGTCTTTTTCCCATTTTGTAATTGGGTTGGCTGTCTTTTTGTTGTTGAGTTGAACAATCTCTTTATAAATTCTGGATACTAGACCTTTATCTGATATGTCATTTCCAAATATTGTCTTCCATTGTGTAGGCTGTCTTTCTACTTTCTTGATGAAGTTCTTTGATGCACAAAAGTGTTTAATTTTGAGGAGCTCCCATTTATTTATTTCCTTCTTCAGTGCTCTTGCTTTAGGTTTAAGGTCCATAAAACCGCATCCAATTGTAAGATTCATAAGATGTCTCACTACATTTTCCTCTAACTGTTTTATGGTCTTAGACCTAATGTTTATATCTTTGATCCATTTTGAGTTAACTTTTGTATAGGGTGTGAGATATGGGTCTTCTTTCATTCTTTTGCATATGGATATCCAGTTCTCTAGGCACCATTTATTGAAGAGACTGTTCTGTCCCAGGTGAGTTGGCTTGACTGCCTTATCAAAGATCAAATGTCCATAGATGAGAGGGTCTATATCTGAGCACTCTATTCGATTCCATTGGTCAATATATCTATCTTTATGCCAATACCATGCTGTTTTGACCACTGTGGCTTCATAATATGCCTTAAAGTCTGGCAGTGCGAGACCTCCAGCTTCGTTTTTCTTCCTCAAGATGTTTTTAGCAATTCGGGGCACCCTGTCCTTCCAGATAAATTTGCTTATTGGTTTTTCTATTTCTGAAAAATAAGTTGTTGGGATTTTGATTGGTATTGCATTGAATCTGTAAATCAATTTAGGTAGGATTGACATCTTAACTATATTTAGTCTTCCAATCCATGAACATGGTATGTCCTTCCATCTATTTAGGTCTTCTGTGACTTCTTTTAGCAGTTTTTTATAGTTTTCTTTATATAGGTTTTTGTCTCTTTAGTTAAATTTATTCCTAGGTATTTTATTCTTTTAGTTGCAATTGTAAATGGGATTCATTTCTTGATTTCCCCCTTGGCTTGTTCATTACTAGTGTATAGAAATGCTACAGATTTTTGAATGTTGATCTTGTAACCTGCTACTTTGCTGTACTCATTTATTAGCTCTAGTAGTTTTGTTGTGGATTTTTCCGGGTTTTTGACGTATAGTATCATATCGTCTGCAAACAGTGATAGTTTTACTTCTTCTTTTCCAATTTTGATGCCTTGTATTTCTTTTTCTTGTCTAATTGCTCTGGCTAGAACCTCCATCACAATGTTGAATAATAGTGGTGATAGTGGACATCCTTGTCTTGTTCCTGATCTTAGGGGGAAAGTTTTCAATTTTTCCCCATTGAGGATGATATTAGCTGTGGGTTTTTCATATATTCCCTCTATCATTTTAAGGAAGTTCCCTTGTATTCCTATCTTTTGAAGTGTTTTCAACAGGAAAGGATGTTGAATCTTGTCAAATGCCTTCTCTGCATCAATTGAGATGATCGTGTGATTTTTCTGCTTTGATTTGTTGATATGGTGTATTACATTAATTGATTTTCTTATGTTGAACCATCCTTGCATACCTGGGATGAATCCTACTTGGTCATGATGTATAATTCTTTTAATGTGTTATTGGATACAATTTGCTAGAATTTTATTGAGGATTTTTGCATCTATATTCATTAGAGAGATTGGCCTGTAGTTTTCTTTTTTTGTAATATCTTTGCCTGGTTTTGGTATGACGGTGATGTTGGCTTCGTAAAATGAATTAGGTAGTTTTCCCTCCACTTCGATTTTTTTGAAGAGTTTGAGGAGAGTTGGTACTAATTCTTTCTGGAATGTTTGATAGAATTCACATGTGAAGCCGTCTGGTCCTGGACTTTTCTTTTTAGGAAGCTTTTGAATGACTAATTCAATTTCTTTACTTGTGATTGGTTTGTTAAGGTCATCTATGTCTTCTTGAGTCAAAGTTGGTTGTTCATGTCTTTCCAGGAACCCGTCCATTTCATCTATACTGTTGCATTTATTAGCGTAAAGTTGTTCATAGTATCCTGTTATTACCTCCTTTATTTCTGTGAGGTCAGTAGTTATGTCTCCTCTTCCATTTCTGATCTTATTTATTTGCATCCTCTCTCTTCTTCTTTTTGTCCATCTTGCTAAGGGCCCATCAATCTTATTGATTTTCTCATAGAACCAACTTCTGGTCTTACTGATTTTCTCTATTGTTTTCATGTTTTCAATTTCATTTATTTCTGCTCTAATCTTTGTTATTTCTTTCCTTTTGCTTGCTTTGGGATTAGTTTGCTATTCTTTCTCCAGTTCTTCCAAGTGAACAGTTAATTCCTACATTTTTGCCTTTTCTTCTTTTCTGATAAAGGCATTTAGGGCAATAAATTTCCCTCTTAGCACTGCCTTTGTTGCATCCCATAAGTTTTGATAAGCTGTGTTTTCATTTTCATTCGCCTCTAGGTATTTACTAATTTCTCTTGCAATTTCTTCTTTGACCCACTCTTTGTTTAAGAGTGTGTTGTTGAGCCTCCATGTATTTGTGAATTTTCTGGCACTCCGCTTATTATTGATTTCCAACTTCATTCCTTTATGATCCGAGATAGTGTTGTGTATGATTTCAATCTTTTTAAATTTGTTAAGACTTGCTTTGTGACCCAGCATATGGTCTATCTTTGAGAATGATCCATGGGCACTTAAGAAAAAGGTGTATCCTGCTGTTGTGGAATGTAATGTCCTATAAATGTCTGTTAAGTCCAGCTCATTTATAGTAATATTCAGATTCTCTATTTCTTTATTGATCCTCTGTCTAGATGTTCTGTCCATTGATGAGAGTGGTGAACTGAAGTCTCCAACTATTATGGTATATGTGTCTATTTCCCTTTTCAGTGTTTGCAGTGTATTCCTCACGTATTTTGGGGCATTCTGGTTCGGTGCATAAATATTTATGATTGTTATGTCTTCTTGTTTAATTGTTCCTTTTATTAGTATATAGTGTCCTTCTTTGTCTCTTTTAACTGTTTTACATTTGAAGTCTAATTTGTTGGATATTAGTATAGCCACTCCTGCTCTTTTCTGGTTGTTATTTGCATGAAATATCTTTTCCCAACCTTTCACTTTCAACCTATATTTATCTTTGGGTCTAAGATGTGTTTCCTGTAGACAGCATATAGAAGGATCCTGTCTTTTAATCCATTCTGCCAGTCTATTTCTTTTGATTGGGGAATTCAGTCCATTAACATTTAAAGTTATTACTGTTTGGATAATATTTTCCTCTACCATTTTGCCTTTTATATTACACATATCATATCTGATTTTCCTTCTTTCTACACTCTTCTCCATACCTCTCTCTTCTGTCTTTTCGTATCTGACTCTAGTGCTCCCTTTAGTATTTCTTGCAGAGCTGGTCTCTTGGTCACAAATTCTCTCAGTGACTTTTTGTCTGAGAATGTTTTAATTTCTCCCTCATTTTTGAAGGACAATTTTGCTGGATATAGGAGTCTTGGTTGGTAGTTTTTCTGTTTTAGTAACTTAAATATATCATCCCACTGTCTTCTAGCTTCCATGGTTTCTGCTGAGAAATATACACATAGTCTTATTGGGGTTCCCTTGTATGTGATGGATTGCTTCTCTCTCGCTGCTTTCAAGATCCTCTCTTTCTCTTTGACCTCTGACATTCTAACTAGTAAGTGTCTTGGAGAACGCCTATTTGGGTCTATTCTCTTTGGGGTGCGCTGCACTTCTTGGTTCTGTAATTTTAGGTCTTTCATAAGAGTTGGGAAATTTTCAGTGATAATTTCTTCCATTAGTTTTTCTCCTCCTTTTCCCTTCTCTTCTTCTTCTGGGACACCCACAACACGTATATTTGTGCAGTTCATATTGTCCTTGAGTTCCCTGATACCCTGTTCAAATTTTTCCATTCTTTTCCCTATAGTTTCTGTTTCTTTTTGGAATTCAGATGTTCCATCCTCCAAATCACTAATTCTATCTTCTGTCTCTTTAAATCTATCATTGTAGGTATCCATTGTTTTTTCTATCTTTCCTACTTTATCCTTCACTTCCATAAGTTCTGTGATTTGTTTTTTCAGTTTTTCTATTTCTTCTTTTTGTTCAGCCCATGTCTTCTTCATGTCCTCCCTCAATTTATCAATTTCATTTTTGAAGAGGTTTTCCATTTCTGTTCGTATATTCAGCATTAGTTGTTTCAGCTCCTGTATCTCATTTGAACTATTGGTTTGTTCCTTTGACTGGGCCATATTTTCAATTTTCTGAGCGTGTACCGTTATCTTCTGCTGGCGTCTGGGCATTTAGTCAGATTTCCCTGGGTGTTGTACCCCACAGGTTGAAAGATTTTTCTGTGAAATCTCTGGGTTCTGTTTTTCTTATCCTGCCCAGTAGGTGGCACTCGTGGCACACGTTTGTCTACGGGTTCCACCAGTAAAAGTTGCTGTGGGTCCTTTTACTTTGGAAAACTCTCACCGTGGGGCAGGTTCGGCAGCCGAAGCGGCTTGGAAGAGTGCCAGTCCGAACGCGGGGAGGGTCACTGGCCGCCGCAACCCAGGAGAGCGCCCGACCAAATTTCCTAGTCGGCCCGGGGCCCCAAGTGTGGCAGGAAGGCGCCAGCTGCCGCAGCCCGGGAGAGTGCACTGTTCCCAGCCGGACCAGGGAGTCACGTGTTTGGAAGGGACCCCCCAGTCACCGTTCTCCACAGTCTGGAGATTTCCGACCCTCTCTCTCAGTTGGTCTGGGGGGCCTCACATGGTGGGGGCGCCAGCCGCCACGGCCCGAGGGAACCGCCTGCCCAATTCTGCCAGCTGGCCTGGGAAAGAGGAAGGGAGGGACTTTGGCCACTTGCTGTCCCGCCCGGGAAAGCCCGCGCCCCTCGGGGATCTCACCAGAGCTGGTTCTCCCAGACAGTCAGCCATTCCAGGATGGGGTATGCCGTCCCTTTGATCTTTGTCGTGGCTCCGGGAGCTGCTCTATATTGTCTCCACTCCCCCAGTAGCTGTTCTGGAGGAGGAAAGGTGAGGGTGGCAAGGCTGTCGAGGCCGGTGGCGGAGGAGCCGGTGAAGGCGGAAGAGGGTACAGTGGTGGTTGGAGAGCCGCCGGAGCAGGAGGAGAAAGGGAAGGATAAGATGGTGGATGGAGCGCTGCCGGAGCAGAAGGGGGAAGAGGGAGAGGAGGGCGGGCTGGCTGGTGGGGACTGAGTCCCGCGCCAGGCCGGCGGACAAAGAGGAACAGGAGGGCAGGCTGGCTGGCGGGGCGTGAGCGCTGCGCCGGGCCGGCGGACAAAGAGGGAGAGGAGGGCGGGCTGGCTCCTGCTCATCCTTCTTGTGTGCACAAATTTTTTCCATCTTTTATGAATTTTATGCCTCATAAGCTTTAGTATTTCATCATTTCACCTACTTTTTTTTCCCCATCTATAAACATTTATTGTGATCTGTTGATCTGTTTGGTGCAAAGGCTTTACAAATATCAATTAGGCAGATTTACTGTAATTTTATTCTTTATTCTGTATTATGGATAAGAGGAGAGAAAATTTGTAGTATGGAATGAGGATAATGGCAAACAGATAAAACTCAGGACAGAGTTATTGGGCCTCATACAACAAATTTCACAACTCAAGAATTTTTTAAAAATCAAAGTAAATTAATGAACTATGTAAACCATAAAGAGTGTTCACAGGAGGAGTTCTATAGGGATCTCATATATTTTCAAATGGGAGTTTTTTAATCATCAAATTCATTCTTCTAATGAAATATTATCTGACAGATTTATATGTTCTTTAAATAATTGACAGACACCAAATAAAAAGAATTGTCTAACTCAAGTATTAAAAGTTCTGCCTGTTGATGTAATGAGCCTGGTTCTAACTCTGGCCTTACAATTACATCAACATCTTCTGGACCTTTCTTTCCTTCTTTCTAAGTACATTTTTCTTACAAGATCTTTGGGATCTCTGATTCCCTAAGTCTGAGAATTGCACTGACTTCTTGTCCTCTCAGTTTCCCAAAGGGTCCCTGCTTGCATCAGAAGTATGATTTCTGGTTGTTACCCATGGTGATTAATTTAAGTGGATACTCAGGAGGCACAAATCTAAGAATGAGCTCCATGATAATTATTAGATGTCTTGTCAGCTTAATGAGTCCCAAGATCATTGTACAAATACTTTATCACCAAACATTTTGCTGAATTCCAAAAGATGACCTCATTTTCCAGTCATTAAAGCCCTTTATGTTTTCCCTCACTGTCATGAACCCACAAGGTTTCAAGTGTGCCAGGGGAAGGGGAAGAGGGATGACTTTCTGCTCTGAACGCAAATTGTTTGCATAACGAGAACTGGGATACACAGTCATAAGTCTATGTGTCCCATAAGAAGATGGCATCTGTTTGTGATTCATTCAGATTATTTAGAAAATCAAAATATACTTTCAAGTGTTTCAAATTAAGTGTCAATTGGAACACATAAAGCGCAACGATATCTGAAGTATTATGATAATGAGATAATAAGGCTAGGCTGTTTAAGATTCTTCATTCACCAGTTACAAGTCTCCATAAAGCATAGCCAATGAAAACGTCCTTTCATTCTATCAGTGCAATATTTTCACACTGGGGGAGAATAAACTTCACTGCTCAATCTCTACTAAAATTATAATAGTAAAGGCATGTGTATGGGAAGTAAATGCCAAGGGGAAAAAAAGAATAACTTTCAATAACAGTTTTGTGATTTCCAGAGTCACCGATAGTGCTTAACAAGATCAATTTCAAGGAAGTTGTCTTTCAGTTAAATATGCTATTTTAACTCTTGTGCTAAATGCATAAATGTTAATCTCAGCAGTTTCTTGTTCCCATATGTGATTATGTCATTTACCTTCCAAAGAAATCTAGAGACTTGAATTAAATCTACTTCCAATTATTCCACAGCATTCCAAAACACCATTGAAAGGAATTTCTTCAGTTAAACTACAAATTCTTGCTTCCTGAGTTGTGCCTTCATTAGGGAGAGCAGAATATTTATACTGACACAGGAACAAGATAATGCAGCCTTTATAAAAATTGCTAGAAGAATAATTCACAAAATAGAATAACAATGTAATTAAATTATTTAAAACATCTTTTTTGTGTGGGGGAGGTACATGGTCCAGTAAGTGAATATTTTTATTTGTTTTGTGACCCAAATATTGTCTGTACTGTAGAATGCTCCATGTTCACTTGAGAAGGATATGTATTCTATTTTAATCGAGTACAGCATTCTATATATGTCTATCAGTTTGAGTTGGCTTAGTGTGTTACTCAAGTCCTGTACTTCCTTACTGATCTTCTGACTAGATGTTCTATCTATTATGGAGAGTGGCAGGTTCAAGTCTCCTACTATTAATGCAAAACCATCAATTTTTCCTTTCAAATCTGTTAGTATTTCTACATATATTTGTGGCTTTGAAGTTAGGTATATATATAATTATTATATCTCCCTTTTGAATTGCCCCCTTTGGCACTTTGCAATAACCACTTTTTTGTCTTGTAAATGCTTTTTGCTTAAATTCTATTTTATCCAGTGCTACCATAGCCACCTCAAATTCTATTTTATCTAATGTTAGCATAGCCACCTCATGTCTCTCTTTTTTTGCATGGGCAGGCACTGGGAAAGAAACCAGGGTCTCCGGCATGGCAGGCCCAAGCTCTGCCACTGAACCACCATTGCCCGCCCTTTCATCTCTCTTTGATTACTACTTGCATGGTATAGTTTTTCTATTATATGCACCCTCAACCTACTTATATTTTTTACTTTAAGGAGAGAATCTTGCGGATAGCATATAATTGGGTCATGCTTTTTTTAAAACCTATTCTGCCAATGTTTGCTTTTGACATATGGACTTGCCTCTTAATTTGTAAATATAAGGGAATTTTCTAGGTATCTTGTTATTAATTGCTTGCCTGAAGATTTTGTGGTCAGAAACATACTGTATCTGACTTCATGGTTCAAGGGCTTGTTAGTCTTTTACTTGGTCAGATGTTCATAATGAATCAGAGTTCTCTTATTTTATATAAATATTTATTAAGCTATTCAAGCTAAAATATTCCACAACGTTACTATTTTTTTATTTTTTGCCTCTTTGATCTGACAATTTTGGGGAGGGTTATATTAAATCTCCAAATCTGATTGCTGATCCATCTACTTATGCATATGGGTCTTTAAATGGTTGTGTTTTATAGATATAGATATAGATATAGATATGGATTTAGATGTAGAGAAACTTATAGATACAGGTATAGATCCATAGCTCTATCAATGAGAACTGTGTAGGTAAAGTAATGGCCCCTAAAATGTCTGTTCTAGTTTGCTAGCTGCCAGAATGCAACACACCAGAGATGGATTGGCTGTTAATAAAAGGGGATTTATTTTGTTAGTTCTTCAGAGGAAAGGCAGCTAACTTTCCACTGAGGTTCTTTCTTACATGGGAAGGCACAGGATGGTCTCTGATGGCCTTCTCTCCAGACCTTTAGGTTCCAACAACTTTCCCCGGGGTCATTTCTTTCTGCATCTCCAAAGGCCTGGGCTCAGCTGTGAGTGCTGAGATGAGGTATGCTGAGCTGCTTGGGCTGTGCTACGTTGAGCTCTCTCATTTAAGCACCAGCCAGTTAAGTCAAACATCATTCATTGCAGCAGGCCCATCTCCTAGCCGACTGCAGATGTAAATCAGCAACAGATGAGGCTCACGTACCATTGGCTCATGGCCACAGCAACAGAACTAGGTGCCTTCACCTGGCCAAGTTGACAACTGAATCTAACTACCACAATGTCCACATCCTGATTTCTAGAACCTGAGAATATATTATCATATACAGAAAAAGCACTTTGAAGATGTGTTCTAGTTAAGGATCTTGAGATGGGGAGATTATACTGCATTATCCGTTCAAACACAATGTAATCCAAGGGTATACTTAAAAATGAAAGACAGAGATGGGAGAGTGAGAATCACAGAAAGAGACAGTGGATGCAGAAGTCAGAAAGAACAGTGGCCACAAGCCATAGGGTGCAGACAAACTCTAGAAGCCGGAAACAGCAAGGGAACAGATTCTCCCCTACAGCCTCCAGAAGTTTAACAGCCATGCCAACACTTTTGCTTTAGCCCAATAAGATTCATTTAGGAATTCTAACTCCCAGAACTGTAAGATAATAAATGTATATTGTTTTAATTCACAAAGTTTGTAGTAGTTTGTTAAAGCAGCAATAAGAAACCAATACAGGTCCTCTTTGAATCCGAACTGAATGGTTATGACTCACAATTACAGAATATTTACATATTTATTTTTTAAATAAACTGTATTCACCACTGAAAAAAAGATCTTAACATTAGTGCAATTAAAGCCTCTGTGCTACTACACAATCTTCTGGAAGATTGTGCATGTTGTACCTTGTCATATTAAGTTGTGGCTTGAAAATTAAAATTGGACTAGACTTTGATGTGCAAGAAGAGAATGTAAAACAAAGGTAAACTGAAATTTTGATGAATTTTAATCAAAAAATTAATCAGTGAAAACCTACAAGCTTCAGCTGCTTCTTAGCAATATGCCAATTCTAAATTGTTCTTACCCTTTAAGAATATTGTAGAGTCACAAATTTCCTCTGCATCATGGTTTTCCCTAAGACTAACTCATTATTGTTTTCTAGTGCAATTTCCCTGCTTCAGGGGACATCAATCTCCTAAGTTCAGGAGGCCAAAAATTTAGAGAAACATGTAAAAGTTTTGATGATACCATTTGTCATAATTATCACAACTTCCATGTACTTCCTTGACATCCATATCAATTACACTAAGCCACATGTCTTAACATTGATATTTTCTCAGTCAATGAACAGCTTTCCGGCCCTGGGGCATAGACACTCTTAGACCTTTAAGCCTTATTCTGCCACCATCCACACCTCCTATGCATCTCACAGAAAACCCACAGCTAGTCCCAAATGATAACCTAATCACTGCCCTCAGACCCCTGTACCTTTTCACATATGTTCTTTAAGCCAACCAGTCCTTGGCTTCTGTGGGAAATCTACTAACTTCCGCATGGGGATGACACTAAAGTTACAAGCCCATAGGCCCCACTGTGCTGCTTGTGTGCTCCCCACCCCACTGCTGGCTAAGCCACCTGAGCCAATCACACTTCCTGTTGACCCCTCATAGGACCCCTCTTTTCCTGGAACCCGTGAATGATAAACTATCTTTACTCATGCAATATTATGTCATTACCCAATATGTCACATGACCTCCACCCAGACCCAAATTTCAAATCCCAGATCATATCCTATATTAAAGTTATCTTTCCTCCACTTTTTTCATATCTACTTCTTCTCTGTCCTACCTGGTTTCTTTGTATCAGTCACAAAGTTTCATTTCATCAAGCTGAATATGACCACCCTCATGTTGGAGCTACTCCATGATGTAATGTTTGACCTGTAAGACAGCATATTACTATGTCCTCTCTCTTTAAGGAACTTTTACAAATACCCCATCAAAGAAATTGCCTCTTCTTTCCATTAATTCACTTTGGAAAATTGACTTATCTCCTCTGAATGCAGGGGTATAGGACTGGACCTTACAAGGCTTTGAGAACACCATGCTCATAGCTTCTAACTCCAAGATCATGAAGAGACAACCAGTTCTCTGCACTGGATAATTTTTGCCCTCTGCTTGGTACGAGTATAAGCAAAATAAATGTAGAAGGGAGACTGAACCATAACCCAGGCAGGCAACTGTGCATGGACTCTGACATCCTCACCTCAAGTTATAGCTAAACAGTGTTATCTCTGACAAGTACAGGCACAAATGGCTAATTAGACCTCTTGGCCCAGGTCCTGGTTAAAGATAGTCTGCAGATATCATGACACCTTCACGGGGAGAGTGGCTCCCTCCTCTGGAATGCTTTGTGACACGTTAATCAATAAGGAAATCATGTGTCCATAACCAGGAACTAGCCCCTCCTGAGTTTGTGCACAAGAGCACTCTACTTCCTGAATAGCCAACATGAATATTGGTCCTTGCCCAGGCAGACTTTGGAAGTCTCACCCAGGAGGGGACGCTCTGCCTGGAACCCTGTGGACTGACTGGGACTCTGATCAGCTGAAATCCGGGACTTCCCCAGCCAGAAGCATCAGATGTAGGGACTTTCCCCAGTTTTGTGAGAATCCCTCTCTCTCTCTCTCTCTCTCTCTCTCTCTCTCTCTTGCATTCACTTTTACAGTCTGCTGGTCAAGTTTAAAAGTGTTTTATATCATCATTTTGAATTAATAATCAGAAAATCCAAGAAAAGGCTTTTAAATAATAAATCATTCAAATTGTTAATCAAATTTTGCCTTCTGCTCTTGAATATTCATTATACTCTTGCAAGCAGTGAAGACAATCAATACAGTCTGAGCCCTCAATCTTGGGGTTCAGCCTATGAAACTTATTCCTGCAAAGAAGCCAAATTTTATTATAATTATGCCTAAGAGTCACCCCAGAGAACTTTCATTGCTCAGATGTGGCCTCTTGCTCTAAGTCAAGAAGGCAGGTGAATTCACTGCACTCCCCCTAGATAGGACATGACTCCCAAGGCTGTAAATTTCCCTGGCAACATGGAAAAAGATTCCTGGGATGGGCCAGGACCCAGCATCAAGGGATTGAGAAAGTCCTCTTGATCAAAAGGGGGAAGAGAAAAAATGAGACAAAATAAAGTGTCAGTAGCTGAGAGATTTCAAACAGATTTGTGAAGTTATCATGGAAGTTATTCTTAAGCAAAACAAATACATCCCTTTTTTGATGTATTGGAGTGGCTAGGGGGAAGTACCTGAAACTGTTGAACTGTGTTACAGTATAGTTTTTACAATGTAACTGTGTTGATGTGAAAACGTTGAGTCTGATGCTCCTTTTATTCAGGGTGTAGACAGAAGAGTATAAAGAGAAGGGAAAATAAATAATATGGAGGATAAGGAGTAACAAAAATTAGGTGGATTGAAACACAAGTAGCCAAGGAGAGGAAGGGGTGTAGGTTATGCGATGTATGAGTTTTTTCTTTTTTCTTTTAATTTCTTTTTCTGGAGTAATGCAAATGTTCTAAAAAAGATCATGGTGATGAATACAGAACTACGTGATGATATTGTGAACCATTGATTGTATTCTGTGGATGGACTGTTAATGTGAAGATTTCTCAATAAAAACATTTAAAGTAAATTTAATTTGCCATTTCTTGAAAGCTTGCATAACAATAACACCATTTTTCTCTGGAACTACCTCTATTTCCTAAAAGCAAAATAATGTAATGTGGTGTAATGAAACATTTAGGAGCAAAGTGTGAATATTTAAAGAAAGCAGAAAGAAACTCTGACCTAATATTGTCATCCCATTTCATTGCAAAGTAATGGAATATTATTAACCTTGATGTTTAATTTTCCATGTTTCATTTTGCCTTTTCTGGACTTTCCATCCTTTCCTCATTCACTCATGGCTTTCTATTATAATAACTTATGCATTGTGGTAAAGCAAATAGGAATAAAGAAGATAAATCCCCTTTGACAACTGGATTGAGATACATAATTACAGGTAGGTTGGCATTTCTCTTGAATTGGAGAAACACAAGGAGAAAGAACTTGCCCACCTAGTGTATATGGATATGTTGTTTCAAAATATTATCTCCCATTGCATAGACTGTATTTTTACTTTCATGATAAAGTCCTTATAGTAACAATTTTTATTTTAATGAGGCTCCATTTATCTATTTTTCTTTTGTTACTTGTGCTTTGAGTGTGAAGTTTAAGAAACCATACCCTAATGCAAGTTCCCTAAAATGCTTACCTATATATTGTTTCAGAACTTGAATAGTCCTTCCTCTAATGTTTAGGTTTGTGATCAATTTTCACTTGATTTTTGTATATGGAGTGAGGGAAGGTCCTCATTCTTTTTGGCAAATAGAAATCCAGTTTTCCCAATCCCATTTTCTGAAGAGACTATTTGTTTCCAATTCAGTGGTCTTTGCCACCATGTCAAACATCATTTAGCCATAAATGAGAGGACTTATTTATTAACTCTCAGTTCTATTCCTTTGGTCTATGTCTGTCCTTGTTCCAGGAACATGTTGTTTTGATTATTGTGTCTTTGTAATAAGTTTCAATATTAGAAAGTGTAAGCCCTCTAACATCATTCTTCTTTTCCAAGATGGCTTTAGGTTTTTGAGGCCCCTTACCCTTCAATATAAATTTAATAATTGGCTTTTCCATTTCTTCAGAGAAGGTTGTTTCAGATTGCATTGAATCTATAAATTCCCTTGGGTAGCAAAGTATCTCAATAATATTTAGTCTTCTGATCCATATACACAGAATATCCTTCCACTTATAGGCCTTGTTTTATTATTTTTAGCAATGTTTTGTAGACTTCTGGGTACAGGTCCTTTACACTCCTGGTTAGATTTATCCCTAGATACTTTATTATTTTAGTTATTGTCATGAATGGAATTTTTTACTTGATTTCTTGTTTCAATTTTCAATGCTTGTGTGCAGAAACATTACTGATTCTTGCATGTTGATCATATACACTGCCACTTTATTAAATTCCTTTATTAGCTACAAGGTTTTTTTTTCATTTCTAAGGATTTTTTTGTATCTAGAATTATATCACCTTGTTCTAGTTTGCTAGCTGCCAGAATGCAATATACCAGAAACAGAATGGCTTTTAAAAAGGGAAATTTAATAAGTTGCTAGTTTACAGTTCTAATGCCAAGAAAATGTCCCAATTACAACAAGTCTATAGAAATGTCCAATCAAAGGCACCCAGGGAAAGACACCTTCGTTCAAGAAGGCCGATGAAGTTCAGAGTTTCTCTTGCATTTGGAAAGGCACATGGCAAACATAGTCAGGGTTTCTTTCTCTCATCTGGAAGGACACATGGTGAACACAGCATTATCTGCTAGCTTTCTCTCCTGGCATCCTGTTTCATGAAGCTCCCCAGGAAGCATTTTCCTTCTTCATCTCCAAAGGTTGCTCACTAGTGAGCTCTCTGCTTCTCGTGGCTATGTCATTTTTCTCTGGCTCTCTCTGAATCTCTTTTATTCTCCAAAATGTTTCCTCTTTTATAGGACTCCAGAAACTTATCAAGACCCACCCAAATGGGTGGAGACATGTCATCACCTAATCCAGTTTAACAACCACTCTTGATTAAATCACATCTCCAGAGAGATCTAATTACAGTTCCAAATTTACAATACTGAATAGGGATTAGAAGAAATGGCTGCCTTTACAAAATAGGATTAAGATTAAAACATGGCTTTCCTAGGGCCCATACATCATTTCAAACCAGCACACATCTCAAATAGGTAAATTTTTCATTCTTCCTTTTCAGTTTGAATGCTTTAATTTCATTTTCTTGCCTAAATACTCTTGCAAGAACTTCCAACACAGTATTGACTAAAACCAGTGGCAGGAAGCATCCCTTCTTTTTCTGATCTTAGAACAATGCTTTCAGTCTTCCATGATTAAGAAAAACGTTATCTGTGGGCTCTTCCTGTATCTCCTTTATAGGTTTAGGAGGTTTCCTTCTATTCCTAATGTCCTAAGTGTTTTTACAAGAAATAGTTCAGTGTTTTGTCAAATGTCTTTTCTGTATTAATTGAGATGATCATGCTTTTTTCCTTCATTTTGTCAGAGTGTTCTATTACATTAATTTGCATTCTTATGTTGAACCAGCCTTGCATAGCTGGGATAAATAAATCCCACTAGATATGGTGTATAATTCTTGTAATTTGTGGTTGGATGCAGTTTTCTTGTATGTTATTCAGAACTCTTGCAAACATATTCATGAAATATTTGTCTGTAGTATTCTTTTCTGTGGTATCATGTAGCTTTGGTAAGATGGTACTTTTGGCCTCATTGAATGAGTTAAGTATTATTCCCTGCTCCTCCACTCCACATTTTGGAAGAGTTTGTGCAGAATTGGAGTTAATTCTTCTTGGGATTTTTTGTAAAATTAACCTTTTAAACCACTGGGACATGGGCTTTTCTATGTTGGGGGACTTTTTATTACTAATTCAATCTCTTTGCCAGCATTTGGTTTGGTGACAACTTCTATTTCTTTTTTAGTTAGGATAGGTGGTAGGTTGTGTGTTTCTAAGAATTTGTTCATTTCATCTAGGTTATCTAATTTATTGGTATTGTTCATAGTGTCCACTTACACTGCACTATATTTCAGCAGTGTTGTTAGTAGTGATCCTTTTTTTTTTTCCTTTCTGGTTTTCATTAATTGTATATTCTCTCTTTTTTAATTTTTTAATCTAGCTAAATGTTTGTCAATTTTGTTGCTCTTTTCAAAGAACCATCTTTTGGTTTTATGGATTCTATTTTGCCTCCTATTTCATTTATCTCCACACTAATCTTATACTTACTTCCTTCTGCTTGCTTTATTTTTATTTTTATTTTATTTTTCTAGTTCTTCCTGCTTTGGTTTAAGTATGTGATCTGAAGTCTTCCCCCTTTTTTAGTGTAAACATTTTTTGAGCTCTTACTTCTCCTGTCACCACTGCCTTCACTGCACCCCATAAGTTTGGGTATGTTGGTTTTCATTCTCATTCATCTCAAGATGTTTCATTTTTTCATTTTGATTTCCTCTTTAACCCATTGGTTATTTAAGAGTATGATTTTTAATTTCCACATATTTGTGAATTTACTGTTTCTCCCACTGTTTTGCTTTCTGCCTTCATTTATTGTGGTCAGAAACCACACATTGAATATTTTAATATTTTACAATTTATTAAGACTTATTTGTGATGAAACATATGATATATCATGGAGAAAGATCCAGGTGCCCTCCAGAAGAATGTGCTTTCTGTTTTCACTGGGTGCCATGTTCTATATGTGCCTGTTAGGTCTAATTAGTTTATTGTGTCATTCAATTCCTACAGTTAGTATTTAATTAAATACACTTTTGAGAAAGGTGTGTGGATGAACACATAAAACCCCAAACCATATCAAAAAACATATAGGAATGAAAACAAATAGAGTCAGAATTCTAAATAAGTAAATGTAAATAGTATCACACAGGTGAGAATGAAGTACTAATTCTTCCTAAATTATTTGAAAAATAATTTTCAAATTATTGCATGCTTAGAGAGTAAAGTCATATATTGATTCTTTGAAATAGCACATGAATTTTATGTTATGACCCTACTACTTAGAAGTCAGATCTAGAATAAACTCCAGATACGTCATAGGAGAAGAAAAGGCCCAGTTCCAGCAAGGACAAGGATATTTCTCCCACTCCTGTTCCATTAATATTAACAGGTCCTCAGAGATGGGTACTCACAGTCCAGTTTGACCCTGGGGTAGACCTTCAGGAGAACATCCCATTTCAATAGCTGTGCTTTTTTGGGTTGTTGATATAAAAAGAAAAAAACAATATCTGGAAATTAATTTATGCAGGCTTGGTCTCAGAATTTTTTTATAACCCCCATATTTCAATTTCTTTTCAAGTCTCATATCTGAACATTGTCCCTTTAGCACGTCTTTTGGGCTTGTGGGGCCATAGCTGTGCATAGAACATGTTATTTAACTTTCACATCCTTTGTCTCTTCATTTTTAATTCTATTAGTTTAACTGACATCTCTTTAGGATTAAATAAATAATATATGTGCACAGCATGGATCCATTAAATATAGATGACATCTTTGTGGTCCTCTACTCTTGGAATTCTTCTATTCCAGTTAATTTACAATATATTTTAATATGGACCCCTGGGAATCCTTTATAATTTAATCTTTACAGATTGAGAACAAGAGCATTCTTAAGGCAAGGACTGAATACGATTTGTTTCTGATCTCAATATCTAGCTCAGTGAGAACAGAGATTTATCCCACATTGCTTCTAAAAAATGATGAAAAATTTATCCATTGTCTGACAAGAAAATGTGGAGCTATATTGCCATCCTTACATTCAGAATTTTTGCTCTTCCTTGTACCTTAGATCTTCTATACAAATATCTAAGAGTTGTTGTGATTAGAAATACATGGTTTGCTTGCTTTTATTCTTAGGGTCATTCAGAGGAGTCTCCCTGCTCTGAGGTCTGCTCAGGGGACATTCACCCTCACATGCACAAATGCACTCACATGAATGCCCATACACACATGCACAAATACACTCATGTGAATACCCATGCACACACAAATATACTCATGTGAATGCACAAACACACACACACACACACACACCGAGGCCCTCTGGGGTCAATGTAATAACATTACAATGTAATAACATCTCAATGGTACTTACAATGACTTGGCCAACAGTGGAAACAATGCAAGATGAAACATCCAATGCATTTAGTAATGGTAAATATTTACCAAAAAAATGCAGCTGGCAGAACATTAATAGTAAATATTTACCCAAAAAATGCAGCTGGCAATGTCCCATGAATACATAAATGAGAGGCTTTATTTTGGTATGGCCATTTTCTTCTAAGTGTTTAGTGAAACTTAAAAATCTGCTCAATAAACAAAGAAAAAGCAATTAGTGGACTTGAGGGAAAAGAGTAATATAATCTCAGATCATGCCTGGGGACCATGATGAAGATAAAAACTTCCTGGAGGATGTCCTTTAAATCTTAGTAACATACTCTTGAATCTCAGAAATGTAATAAAGAGCAAAAATAAATTAATCCAAAAGAGAAGAGTAATGATATCTTTCAAGAGTGTCAAGACACAATACAGATTGAACACACAGATAGTAAAGTGAGTAATGGGAATTAGCCAATAATACAGAAAATAAAAATAAACAGAGTACAAACAAAACTATGAATCTTTTATATGAAGTGGAAAATGCTTTTTAAATTCTATGAAGGCAAAACTTTTAGAATCAGACAAATCTTGATTGGAAGTTTGGACCTATCACATACACTCTATTGAATATGGACTGGCTATTGGATGGTACATAAATATGGTTCTCCATGGATGCCTTTCTAGTGCCCCTATCTCTGAGGCCTGTCTAGGGGAACTGAATTCCAAGACTTGCACATTCTCAAGCATGACATAACGTCAATTAACAATACCTCTCTAAACCCAATTCCTTAATCCAGGGGTCTCTCCACTCTTAAACATGGAACTTGTTCACTGCTTATACATCTAGAAAACTCCATCTCCTTGTTGGTATTTCCTGGAGCTACCCCTTCATGAATCTCTCTCTTATTAGTATAACCTCAGAGGAATTGGAAAACCTCTTCCAATTGGTAAGGCCAATCACTGTATATTGCTTTCAGTTAGTTTTTATATATTCTTCCTACTAGACAGTGAGCTCCTTGAGTAAAATAACAATAATTATAAATTATCCCTAGACCTAGATTTGTGGATGTTCAGAATATAATAGCAATAAAATTAATATATAAGAATGAGTAAACAAATTTATTGTGGTCCCAAAATTATTTCCAGTAATGAAGGAAAGATAAAAAGCAGGGAATTGAGAAATTATATGTGAAGAGCATGTATATTCTGAGATGGGACAAAAAATTGTCACACAATATTTTATAAGAATTAATTATGATTAATACAATAAAGAGCAATGGAAAAATCACAATATATGTCTCTATTGGATTTGAACACACAAGATTTACGAATGTTCACACTGTTTTGCCCAATACATGTATTGCCATATAAAAGATTTAAATGGCAAAGAGTAAAATTGGGCAAAAAACCCACATATGAGTTTTACACAGTACAAATGCAGAGTTAATTAGGTGCAACCAAGTGCATGTGGCCTACTTTAGCCTCTAAAGAGCCTAAAGAACAATAAGGAAATATTGTTCTTTAACAAAAACAATTGCTGAACCCTACTCTAAGTAATTGTTAGGAGCTGATATAACACCAAAGCAGAGTATTTTATTGCAAAGGATTCTTCTGAATAGCACAATTTGGTATATAGACAGAAAAATTACATCATGTGAATTTAAAGAGGTGGATTTATTGATCCCAATTCTAAACACTGGATCACTAGACCTTTTAGAACTTATAGGATGAAATATCTACATCTATAGACAAAAATGATGATTTTAAACCTCACTAAGTATAATAATCCATCTATTTTCTCTATAAACTGTCCTCTATGATTAAGTAGTTGCCAAGATAAAGGCCCAGGACTTCTGGTCTTTGAAGAAGGTAGCATAAAATTATCCAGGATCCTATCCCCCAGATAATCTTTGAAAACATTGTAAAAACAGGCAGAGATATCATCCTACATACTCCAATAAATATTTAAAGTGTTGCAGTAGCAGCACAACTGCCAAAATAAGAAAAGCACCTTGAAAATTTTTTGGAAAAGTTCATGATGCCCTTGCTAGCCATTTCTGTACACCCTGTCTTGCATGTGGACACAACTTGCACTCTCATTGTGCATCCTAGAAAAAGGCAAATTATTCAAGAAGAACGAGAAGATCTCAAAAATATCATCAACTATTAACGACATTGAATCATCAATCAAAACCTCACAATAGGCTTTTATTAGACAGTGCAACAGTAACTCAGTGTCAAGGATTATCGCTTGCTGAGCTGGAGACCCAGGTTCAATTCCTGGGGTCTGCCCATGCCAAAAAAGATTTTTAAAATACCTTACAATAAAGAAAAGTTCAGGATCATAGGGCTTCACAGGTGAACTTAACCGAGCATTTCAAGCATTATCATCAAACCTGCTCAAACTTTCACAAAAAATTGAAAAGGAGGAAACATTCTCTAATTCACTCTATGAGGCCATCAGCCTAAAAGCAAGATACAGATACCACAAGAAAAGAAAATTACAAGTGAAACTCTTGTGAATATAGAAGTAAAAATCCTAAACAATATACTTGCAAACAAAATTCAAAAGTACATTAAAATAGTTATGCACCATGATCAAATACAATTTACCCTACATATGCAAGGGAGTTCAAAATAAGAAAATCAATCATTAATAGATCAAAAGAAAATTTAAAACATATGATCATTGCAATTGATGCAGAAAAAGCATTTGACAAACTCCAATGGCACTTCTTGATGAAAAAAAACTTTGAAAAATAGGAATAGAAGAAAATCTACTCGCTATGTTAAAGAACATATATGAAAAACCCACCATTAACATTTTACTCAATGACAAAAGACAGAAAGCTTCCTCTGTAAGATCAGAAAAAGAAAAGGATGCCCACTATCACAACTCTTATTCAATAAAGTATTGGAAGTTCTATATAGAGCAAAAAGGTAAGAAAAACAAAGACATCCAGATTCAAAGGAAGAATTAAAAGTTTCCCTATTTTCAGATGACATACCACATACACAGAAAATTCCAAAGAATTCACAACAAAGCTACTAGAGTTAATAAATGAATTTAGGAAAATAGGAAGGTACAGGTCAACGCACAAGAAACAGTAGTATTGTGACTATAATTAATAGCATTATATATATTTGAATGTCAGTTAAAGTGTAAATTTTACACTGAATATATGTTACTAGAATAAAAATAATTTGAATATATTTGACTGTACAACACAATCAGTAAACCATAATATAAAACATGATTATAGTTAGTTGTACCAATATAGTTATATTCTTTCATGTGTAACAACCTTACCCCACTAATGTAAGCTCTTAATAATAGGAGAGTTATATGGAAACTCTATATTTTCTGTATGAGTTTTCTGAAAACCTACAATTTCCCTAATATAAAATAACATGAACTTTTATGGAAAAAGTTCTAAGGGTTGGGTGTAGTCAGAGGATATCACCACAATTTTGAGTCATGCAATGGGGACCCAGCGTGACCCAAGCAGCTTAGATGTTCATGTGTTGAACCCTGAAATATATCATATAGGAGGGGTCATATACAAACAGGGGGCTCTTTCAGAAGAGATGACCCCATTGATAAGGAAGGCATACGTATCTGACCTTAAGGCTAAACCCATGAAGACCAAATCAGATGAAAATTTGCTTTTATTTCTGGCCCCTCGGCCTCTGGAGATCTGAAGAGCTTAGAGAATTGAGTATCAGGTAAACACTGTATTTAATGAGAGGCTCTGAGAATTCAGCCTCAAGATCCCCATAGTCTGTAAATTCTCCCTCTGCTTCTTCCTTTTACTATGGACAAAAAAATACATTGATCTCTCTGATTCACTTAATAGGGTCACAAACTCCCTACCTTTCATGCACACATTGTACAAGAAGATAAGCCCAGTATGTTCATCTATTGCTGCTGCTGCAGAAACCACCTAAGAGTGAGGTGTGGAGGGAAGTAGAATTCAAATTAACCATGTCTTATCTGGTACAAGCAGGGTAATGAGATAATGAAATAGGATTGATTCAAAATACTTCCCATTTCATGTCCCCGCACAGAAGGGACTTCTTTCAGCCCAACCTCTCTTGTGCCCACTCATTTTAAATTTATTACAAAGGTTGTCAGTTTACAGAAAAATCATGCATAAAATACAGGATTCCCATATGCCACCATACTTTTAACACCTCGCATTTCTGTGGTGCATTTGTTACAATTGAATGTACTGTTTAATTCTACTATTAACTATATCCATGTTTAACTTAAGATTCACTGTTTGTGTTGTAGAGTTACAAGGACTTAGTTTTGAAATCTGTATTCTACTAGCATATATACAACCTAAGCTTTCCCATTTTAATCACATTGGCATATCTATTTCAGTGCTGATAATTATGTTCAAAATGGTATACTAACAACACCATCATCAAATACCAAAATATTTCCATCTTTCCAAATAGAAACTGTACATTTTAAATCTTAACTCCTTATTCTCTATCCCCATCCATCTTGGAGAAGAATTCCAGGGATTTTCTCCAGCTCTAGCAGGAACTGAATTTTCCTTAAGTCTCCTTAACTTTCAGGAGTCTAACTCTATATCAACTTTTAGCATTTTCAAGTATTTGTGAATCTTTGAATGAAAGTCATTGATTGAATTCAGAGAAGGTTGAGTTCAATTCAACCTCTCCCACATAGTAGCTCTTGGATCCAGGAAACATTCTTCATATCTGTAAACCAGTTTGTTCATTAAAATAAGTGTGAGTGAATAAGTACCTCATAGAATGTCTATGGAATATGAGATATGGTTTCGGGTATTCCAGCCCTAATATCCAGTATCATTATAAAAACACCATGTATTTATCCAGTCCTTATTTACATAGCGTGTTCCAAAGATCTTTTTAAGGAAACCACACAATTCATAGGATAAGCAAAAAACCTTAGGTGTTGTGATGGTCAGGTTCATGTGTCAACTTTCCAGGTGATAGTGCTCAGTTGTCTGGTCAAGAAAGCATTAGCCTATCTGTTAAGTCCATATCATGGACTTAAATCATGACCATGTTGGCTGCATCTACAGCTGATAACATCTGCAGTCAGCTTAGGCAAGTGTCTTCTGCAATAATTGAAGAAGAGACAATCTCTTTTTCCATTTCAGCCAGCAAGCCTCTCCTGACAGTTCATGGAGGACCTGCATCGGAATTGCCAGCTTGTGGCCTGCCCCATAGATTTTGTACTCTAACATCCCCATGGATGCATGAGACACTTTTATAGATGTTATATTTACAGATATATCTTTTTGGTTCTGTTTCTCTAAAGAACTCTAATACAGAAGTATAAGACAAGAAAAATATTTTGACCAAAGGAAAGAATGAGGACACAAAAGAAAATAAGGATTAAAGCAAACACATACCAGAAAATGGTACATTGTAGCTAAAATCAGGACCCTGAGCTGGCTCTGTAAATCCCAGTGAAGACAAAGGAGTATGTTTGAATTGTTAGGCTAAGATTTGGCTACATTGGTAGGAAAAACTCAAATAAAGGCACACGAACAAATTATGGGATTATTTCTCTCCTCCATAACAGAAAGGGCTAGCATAATAGTTTTATGCTACCTTACCACTCTCCCATTCACAATGTGCAGTTTTCCAAGTATGAAAGAAGCCAGAGTTCCAGTGTCACGTGCAAACTAAGGCAAGAAGAAAACAGAAATAGGGGAAGACCTCTAATGATTGAGTCTTTAATGATTATTAACATATAATTAATGATTATTCCCACAATAGCTTCCCTTGCTGCTCACTGACTATAAATCATTGAAAAAGAATGTGATATATATCCATCTCCAAATGAAATTGCATTTTGGTTAAAGAAGAAAGAAGTGTATTTATTAGATAAGAAATCTCTGAGGAATTATTAAGAATCCAAGTTATCCAGTCATTAAAACAAACAAGTAATTAATAAAAACATAAATATTCCTGATAATAAGGAAAGAAATACATTGATCTCATTGGGTCCCTTAAAATTTCCACTGAGTGATTTAATGAACATTTTCTTCAGATTATTTCCTTTAAGGAACCTAATAATGAATTTCAAAGTTCTTGAAATGTTTCTCTGTAAGGATAAAGACATGAAACAATGTAGTGGCCCCAGTATGGAGGAGGGAGGTGTGCTGGTTTGAAAGGATGTATGTCCCCTAGAAAAGCCATGTTTTAATCAAAATCCATTCCCTATTCAATACTGTATGTTTGAAACTGTAATCAGATCATCTCCCTGGATGATGTGGTTTAGCCAAGAGTGGTTGTTACACTGGATTAAGTGACACAATGTCTCCACCCATTTGGGTGGGTCTTGACTGGTTTCTGGGGTCCTATAAAAGAGGAAATATTTTGGAGAATGGAGGAGATTCAGAGACAGCAGAGAGCCCACAAGCCAGTGACCTTTGGAGATGAATAAGGAAAATGCCTCCCAGGGAGCTTCATGAAATCAGAAGCCAGGAGAGAAAGTTAGCAGATGACTCCATGTTCGCCATGTGCACTTTCAACTGAGAGAGAAGCCCTGACTGTGTTCACCATGTGCCTTCTCACTCGAGAGAGAATCCCTGAACTTTATCAGCCTTCTTGAACCAAGGTATCTTTCCCTGAATGCCTTAGATTGGACATTTCTATAGACTTGTTTTAATTGGGACATTTTCTTGGCCTTAGAACTGTAAACAAGCAACTTATTAAATTCCCTTTTTTTAAAGCCATTCTGTTTCTGGTATATTGCATTCCAGCAGCTAGCAAACTAGAACAGGATGAGACAGGGGCATTTATAAAATGATATTCATGATTTCTGAATACATCAGCATTTAACCTTGACCCACTTAAAAGCACAATGCCCAACTGAGTGAAAGGGCATTCTGATGCCACAGCACTGATGACACGAGAATTCTACCACCATATTTGAAGAAAGTTTGCACTATTCTTAATATGATTTGTGTATCCAATGAATAATTTATCCTCTTATTCTCCTTTGGTTTCAAGATTAAATTGTTGGAGAGTTTGCCTCTGTATATTTCCAGGGGATGTCATAATATTTAATCATAAATCATATATAAGTTGGATAAAAAAATCTCCCTATCAAAATGTGTAACTTGAATATATTATCAGAACATCTCATAACAGTTTCATCTGTGAAGGAGACAGCTGATAAGTGAAGTTGAAACAATCAACATTTCTCTTTACCTCTTTTACCTGAAATGATTGCCCTTGTTGTTTGGGTCCACACTACAAAGATAAAAATGAAGTCATGGGGATGCTCTTGGAACGTTCTAGGTGAGGCCATATGTGTTCTGCTGGCATCTCCATACTTCTGAATGAAGGCATTGTAGTTTCAATGAGCCTTGAACCAAAGATTTCCTCATTCCCCCTAAAATGGGGAAACTCCATATTAGACAATTTTTCTTTAGGGAATTATGCAGAATAGAAACAAAACTAAAGATAGAAGTGTTCTCTATAAGATAAAGAAGCTTGATGGTTTTGAATTCAAGCATTGAACCCAAACATGAACCAGGGGTCTTAAAAGGAGGTCAAATTAAAGAAATAAATGCTCCTTCTAAGAAGAATCTCAGTGTGTCTTGATACAAACATTTGACAAAAGCACGAAGAATTCGAATTTAATGAGTAACCAAATTTCTATGTTTATGTTCAATTTTTCTTGCTACTTTTTCCTGCTCAAAGACCATAAAGCATGAGATTAAATCATTAGATGAGCTGCAATAATAATTCCACCGATGAAGCCTGAGAACTGCAAATAAGGCCCCATGCCCTACCCTTCAGTCCATCCATCCCAGGCTGGGAATAGACTCAATTGTGACTCCCACAAACATCATTCTGCCCAGATAACCCATACCTGGAACCATCTTCTACCCTTCCATGAGACAGAATGGTGGAAGAAGGTGAGGCTTTGTTGAGCAATAATTTCCAGAAGACATATGAACAGAAAGAAAGGAAAATTCCATTTACTAAGAATTCTATACCATTTAGTCTCTCACTCTGGGTGAGGATTTTCCTTTTACAACATTCCATTCACTCTTAGTTCCTCATTTGTGCATTGGTCACTCACAAGTTCAATTATAAGTGCTGCTCTTCCTCATTAGTTAGACCATCAATTTTCTACCATGTTTCTCTTCATTTTTTCTGCAAAAGACAGTTTTTCTGCTCTCATCATTTAGTCTCTGTGCTGGTTTGAAGCTATCATGTACCCCAGAAAAGCCATGCCCTTTAGTCTTCATTCAATATTGCTTAGAGGGACTTTTTTTACTGCTTCCATAGAGATGTGACTCCACCCATTCAAGGTGGGGTTGGTTACTGAAACCCTTTAAGAGGGAACCATTTTGGGAAAAGCTTTAGAGTCCATACAGCCAGAGACTTTTGGAGAGGAAGAAGGAAAACGCTGCCAGGGAAGCCTTATTAAGCAAAGAGAGAAAGCTAGGAGATGTTGCCCTGTGCCCTCCCAGCTGAGAGATAAACCCCTGAACTTCATTGGCCATTTCTTTAGATTTAAGATATCTTTTCCTGGAAGCCTTAATACGGGCATTTTCATGGCCTTAGAATTGCAAACTTGCAACTTAATAAACTCTCTTTTTAAAAGCCATGCTGTTTCTGGTATATTGCAATTCTGGCAGCTTCAGCAAACTAGAAGTCTCCTTTTATCATAAGAGAGTTAGCATGTGTTCATCCATTCATTTATATGTCCATCTGTTCATTCAACAACATTCACTATAAACAAATATTATCAAAAACAAATATAAAAAAATCTTACAAATTACTTTGGAAATTTGTGAGATGATAAAATGAGATAATACATGAAAGGCTGCCCAATGCTACATGCCTGAAACAAGGCTCACTCCCAATGAGTATAATATACTTGTTTTATCAATGATTTAGTATCCTTCATATATGCAGCAATCTTTCTAAATCTTTTGTATTTTTGCTGGAATACTTTTCCTTTTCTCTTTCCTAACTGATCAGTGCAATACCTAATAAAGTTAATTATATTTATATGTTTAGTTTTTGTACCACTATTCACTGAAATCATTTTAAAAATTTAAGAATTTTCAGTTGACATCCATCGGTCTTTTCAGTTTTTTTTGTCATTGTCTTCTAGACATAATTTTGCTTTACCAATATTTGGGCTTCTGTTTATTTATTTGTCTTCTTGAGTTCATGAACAATGTGTGGAATCACTGAAAACAATGTATGAAAGTCCATGCAGATGACAGAAAAAAGGAAGAACATAATTCTTGAACTTCTGTTTTCCCTCTAAATTAAATACTGACTATTGAGAGAAGGTGAAAAAGGAAAGATAAGTGAAGAAACAAAAGCCAAAAGACCAGAAGGCACAGGAGTTCTATGCCAGTGTTACTTAAACACAAACATGCACGTGATTCTCACAAAAGATCCTATAACATGCTGTGATGGTTAGGTTCTGTTATCAACCTGGCCAAGTGCAAGCACTGGCCTGACCATTGCTGCAAGGATATTTCATGGCTTGTTGATAAGCCAGAAGATTGGTGTATTAAGTCATCTGTCATTTGATTGCATCTGTGGCTGACTACATCTCTGATCAACTGAGGCATGCCTCCCACCAATTAGATAATCTGAACTGTTGAAGTCTTTTAAGGTAGAAGATAACCTTTCTCACTGCTTCTATAGCCAGTTAACCTCTCCTGTGGTGCTCATCCAGAGCCTTCATCATAGCTGTCAGTTTCACAGCATACCCTGCATATTTTGGACTCTTCCATTTCCACAGTTGTGAGAGACCCCTTTATAAATCCCATATTTACAGATATCTCTTGTTGATTCTGTTTCTCTAGAGAATTCTAATAAAGCTTGGTACCAGGAATGGGGTGCTGCTATGGTGGGCAAATACCAAAGTGTTGCCACAGATTTTTAAATGGATAAGGGGAAGATCCTGGAAGAGTTGCGGGGATTTTGATAGAGAAGGCCTGAATCTGATAGAGAGGGTTTTGAGGAGACTATTAGTAGAAATGTGGACTCTACAGATATTTTTGATAAGGCCTTAGACACTGTTCTAGTTTGCTAGCTGCTGGAATGCAACACACCAGAGACAGATTAGCTTTTAATAAAAGGGGATTTATTTCATTAGTTCTTCAGAGGAAAGGCAGCTAACTTTCCACTGAGGTTCTTTCTTATCTGGGAAGGCACAGGATGACCTCTGCTGGCCTTCTCTCCAGGTTTCTGGGTTCCAACAACTTTCCCCAGGGTGATTTCTTTCTGCATCTCCAAAGGCCTGGACTGAGCTGCAAGTGCTGAGGTGAGGTATGCTGAGCTGCTTGAGCTGTGCTACGCTGCACTCTCTCATTTAAGCACCAGCCAATTAAGCCAAACATCATTCATTGCAGCAGTCATGCCTCTTAGTCGACTGCAGATGTAATGAACAACAGATGAGGTTCATGTACCGTTGGCTCATGTCCATAGCAACAGAACTAGGTGCCTTTACCTGGCCAAGTTGACAGCTCAATCTAACTACCACAGACACAAATGATGAACATGTCATTGAAAACTTGAAAGAAGACATTCTTTGTAGATGGAAGGTAGAATTTGAGAGTGATGGACTTGGATATTTAGCAGAAGAAATTTGCAAACTAAATGGGGAAAATGCAGTCTGGCTGCTCCTTGAAGCTTATAGTAAAATGTAAGAGGAAAGAGATAAGTTGAGAACTGAACTCTTGTGTACAAAGAAAACAGAAAATGGTGTCCTGGTAAATTCTGAGCTCCCAGAAAATGAAACCCCCGTGAATAGGGATCTTTGTGAGGATTTATCTTAATAGGGAAGTAGTCAGCCATTACAGGACAAGCAAGAATTTGAGAAGCAGTTATCCAGAAAGGATTTGTGGAAATTATTTTTGTCTGATAGGCATGATCCCAGTACTGCATAGAACACCAACAAGAATGCTGTAGGATCTGTATAAATGGAACCACTGTCAGTCTGAACTAAAAGGGACAGAAAAGGGATAAATTGAAGGAAAAATAACTTCATTTGGAGAACCATGAAAGCTAAGGCCTGAAGCCATGAAATCGTGGGCCAGGACAGCTGACACACCCATACACATGGAGAGGAAGAGTTTGCCCTGGAAGCAGAGAATGGACTTTTCACCTCGATGTTCAGGAAGAGTTGTGTCACCTCAGGCCTTGCAGAGGGTGTAGCACCTTCCTTGGGGATTTGGGAGAGCCTGGCTGCCACCACATTGTTCTTGAGGGATTGAGCATGCACCCAAGATGGCAGAGAGCTCTGGTGCTGCCCCAATGCTCGGAGAGGTGGAACCAAGAAAAGATGGTTTCCCCAATGTCTTTCAAGGTTGAAATTTTCACCCCAGCATTTGGAGAGAGCCAGGCTGCTGAATAAGCCCTTAGAAAGGGTGGGACTGTCACATTCTAAAACCCTGAGGATAAATGACTCTCAGACTTTGAAATCCAATGGAATTTACCCTGCAGGTTTCGAGAATTGTTTGGGTCTGGCAACACCTGTGTGCCTTCCAATTTCTCCCTATTGTAATGGAAACATGTAATCTATGACTATCCTTCCTTTGTATATTGGCAGCAGGTAACTGATTCTGAGTTTCAAAGGTTCAGACCCAGAAGAAATTTTTTTGTCTTACAACAGACCATGTCTGCCACAGACTTTGATGAAATTTTGTACTTATTTTAATTTTGTATTGTATTTTTATTGTTACTGAAATGGTTTAAGCCTTTTATGATATTTTGAGGAGTGAATGTATTTTGTATATAGAAAAAAAAGTATCTTTTCTGGAGTCCAAAGGTCCTGACACAATCTTGTGGGGGCAGTCATTTCTTTTAATCCTGATTCAATACTGTAAGTTAGAAATTTTTATTAGATTATCTCCACAGAGATGTGGCATGCCCAATTGTGGGTGTGACGTTTGATTAGATGGAGATGTGACTCCACCCATTCCAGTTGGATCTTGATTAGTTTACTATAGTCTTTAAAAGGGGAAACATTTTGGAGTAACCTCAGAAGTGACAGTGCCAACACAGATGCCAACATTTGGAGAACAGAGATGTGGATGTTTGGAGATGCGCAGAGCCCAGCAGATGTCTCCCTGAGATGTTAAGTAAGTCAGAAAATGTAGAAAGATGAGAGAAGCAAAAAAGACTAAGGTCAGCCCCAGAGAATCAAAGTTAGGAACTCCCACATGATCAGAGCATGAAAGCAACAGAGCACAGGAGCAAGGAACCTGCAAATGTCAGCCACATGACTACCCACCTGACAGAGGTGTTCCTGATGCATTAACCTTCCTTGAATTAAGGTATCTATCCTTGGATGCCTTATTTTGGACAGTTTGTAGGATTATAACTGTAAACTTGTACTTTATTAAATTCCCATTATACAAGTTGTTCCAATTCTGGTATATAGCATTCCAGCAGCTTACAAACTAATACACATGCAAATTCTAATTCAGCAAGGTTAGTTCAGGCCTGGGACTGTAACATCTTATGAAGTTCCTATTTAATGCTGAGCTTGCTGGTCCATGGGCAATAGTTTGAACAGTCAGACTATGGAGAGTACGTCTACTCTGGGTCTACAATTAGGTTTCCAGGCAGTAGTTGTGAAAAGGGAAGCTCAGAATCATTGGAATTTCCAAAACTGAAGATTAATAGACAAAAGAACTTTCTCAATTATTTTGAGTACCATTAAAGGCAAACTTATTTCTGTGGTGTCAGTCTGTTTATAATTTAATGCTGCTTTTGCCTCTATATTGAAGGGGTTTTCGTCTATATGGAATCTGGAAATCAAACATACGCATCATAATTTCTATATCAGGCATTTTCAGCAAAGTCAGCCATCAGTTCATTTCTTTGGGCTGTTCGTGACCATGTACCTGAACACCTGCTCATCATCCTACCCATCAGCTTAGACTCCCACTTCCACACATCCTTGTACTCCTTTCTCTCCAACATGTCCTTTGCAAAATCTATTTCAGCTCCACTACTCCCCAAAGATGTTCATGAATTTCCAAACTAAATAGCCAAAGTTATCACCTACACAGGGTGTGTCACCCAGGTAGTTTTATTCATAGTTTTTGTATTTACTCCAGGTGTGATGGCCTACATCTGATTCTTTGCCATCTGTCACCCACCGAAATACATGATCTCATGAACCTGCACAGGCATGGAAATACCGCATTTTTTCTATGGTTTTCCCAAAGTTCTGAAACTTGAGGTTCTGAAAACCTCAGCAATAATGCAGTAGTTATGTTTCAACTGGTTTTCTGGCTGTAATTCTTTTCACTGGAATACTTTTCTCTTATTTTCAGATTTTCTCTTTCAATCTGAAAATTTTATCACCTCAATTTGCACTCTATCAACCCCCATGCTGAACACCTCCATTTAAGTCTGAGGATCAGGGAGGTGGAAGAAGCCGTGGGGAGGCTCCTTGGCAGACAGTCATCTCTCCATGATGGGGCCATTTAAAGACTGTAATGACTAACAAAACTCACATCATTGGGAAGCATTTTGATGGATCTTGGATATATGCAAGCATCAGAGTATCCTTTATTTTTAAGAACTATAACATACCATGTCTTGCTTGATGTCATTTTTAACACTGTTTCATCAATGCTACATTCAAATGTGAAGTACAGCTAGCAGGCCAAACCTATCTTTATGCAGTTTTTGAGAAAAATATAACTTTATTGGAATCAAAGTCTCACCCATTTGTTGACCAGTTGTTTCTGGCTTCTATCCAACTACAATAGTATTGGCTAATTACCACAGAGATCATCTAGACTGCAAACCTAAAATATTTACTCTCTGACCTTTTCTTGTAATAACTTGTTAACCCCTGAATTAAAGTAATGTTGTCACTTCTGTTCTATATTTAGATTTTAAGCACCTCATTAAAGTTTTCAATGATAACATGAAATTCTCCAGAAAACTCCATTCTCACAATTAGTACATGTAACTAGAATTTTTTTCTGTCTATATAACAAATCAAAGAATTTATCCCAATAGATGTTAAATAGTAATAATTTCAATGGTAGCTTGTAGCTTGCTTTGAAAAAAATCATATATCTTCTGCCTAGGAAACACTCTCATGTAGAAAGAAAGAGTGATAAATTCCTGCTGAATGAATGAAGCCTAACCTGTCTATACATATCATGAATAAATTGAATAAAGCACAGAAGGTAGAAAAACATTAAAGTATTGTGTAGTTAAACTTCACAGGCATTGTAGGACATGTCCATGATGTACACATTCATCATTAGATTATGAACTTGCAATCATGCACTCTGTTCTGCTAACCTGCAGTTCTCCTAGTTGGTAAATAAGGGAAACCTTGCCATAAATAATGCAAGATGGTAAACCCTGGAGACATGACACTGGGCAGATGAGATGGAGAGCAGGTTATTAGTTACACTACATGGGAATGAGAAGAGCAGACACCATTCAAGGCCACATGAATATTGTGCTAATGAGCCAGCAGGACCTTAAGAAGGATAGTTTGTTGTAACTAGATGATGGGGTGCACCCTGGTATCTGCAGTAAGATGTGACTGACTTCTCTGAATGAATCAGTGAGCTGATAGTTAAGTGAAAGCATTCAGTTAAGGAGTGGGTGTAGTAAAGCTAGCCCATACAGTATGGAACTATCTCAATGAGGAGCCTTTCCAATTGTGTGAGGGCATGTCTGCTGAAAACATAGGCACTCATGATTGGGTCTCTAAAGTCCTTAGAGGTTTAAAGATGTCAAGGCATCACTTGAGATTTTAGGCCTAGATAGATGATGGGATGGATAGATAGATAGATAGATAGATAGATAGATAGATAGATAGATAGATAAGAGAAATGGACAAATGAAGAGAGAAGGAAAGAGTGAGAGGGAAAAAGAGAATGAGATGATATGTTAAATATGGCAAAATGTTAAAAATCAGTGAATTTGCATCTGGACTGGGGACATGAAGGAGGTTGGGATGATAGGCTCAGACCCTGAATGAGGGGCAAAAATGACAGAAGGTGTCCCCCACCAACATCTGAGTGATATCAAAACAGACTGTTGCATCCATGCCTCAATCTGCACTCCCTCCCTCCCTTAGCCAATGGGACAAGGTCTTCTTCTGTCTTAACAAACTCCCCCCCACCCCACCCAGGGCAAAGGGCTCAAGGTCCCTTCAAGTCATTTATTATCCCACTCAGTCTATAAAAGCTCCTCCATTATCCTCCCTGGGTGGGCTGAAGTTTGACTTCAGACATCCAACATGCTGCTACCTGAATACATCCCTTCACCTGTGATCAGTTGTCTCTGCGTCTTTCTTCAAACCTAACAGAAGAGTTCTCTGTTTGGGTTTTATATTATTTTGCAACTGTCCTGTAGGTTTCAAATTATTTCAAAATAGATGAATGTTTATTAAAAATTTAAGATGCATCATGAAAGGATATTTACAAATAGATAATTATCACTTTAAAAAGTCACCAGGGACTTCCGGAGAAGATGGCGGCTTAGTAAGACACGCGGATCTTAGTTTCTCCTCCAGGACAGCTACTAGGGGAGTAGAAACGATACAGAACAGCTCCCAAAGCCACGACAGAGATAAAAAAGACAGCGTACCCCATCCTGGAACAGCTGGCTGGCTGAGAGAACCCACTCTGGTGAGATCGCCAAGGGGCGCGGGCTTCACCAGGCAGGGCGGCAAGCGGCCAGAGTCACTCCCTTCCCCCTTCCGGGCCGGCTGGGAGAATTGGACAGGCGGTCCCCTCAAACCGCAGCGGCTGGCGCCCACACCACACGCAGCCCTCCGGACCAACTGAGAGAATTGGATCAGAAATCCCCAGGCCGCGGGGAACAGTGACGGGGGGACCCCTTCCAAACCCGTGACTCCCCGGAAACGTGCACTCTCCCAGGAGGGCCACTGTGGCTGGTGCCCTCCCGCCACGCTTGGCACCCCGGGCCAACTAGGAAATTCGGACGGGCGCTTTCCTGGGCTGCGGCGGTCAGCGAACCTCCCCGCGTTTGGACCCCTGGCGGGCTGGCACACTTCCAAGCCGCTTCGGCTAGCGAAACTCCCGGACGGTGAGAGTTTTCCAAAGTTAAAGGACACACAACACCTTTTACTGGTGGGACCCACAGACAAATGTGTGCCACGAGCGCCACCTACTGGACAGGATAAGAAAAAGAGAACCCAGAGATTTGACAGATAAATCTTCCAAACTTTGGGATGCAACACCCAGGGAAATCTGTCTAAATGCGCAGACGCCAGCAGAAGATAATGGATCACGCTCAAAAAATTGAAAATATGGCCCAGTCAAAGGAACAAACCAATAGTTCAAATGAGATACAGGAGCTGAGACAACTAATGCTGACTATACGAACAGAAATGGAAAACCTCTTCAAAAACGAAATCGATAAATTGAGGGAGGACATGAAGAAGACATGGGCTGAACATAAAGAAGAAATAGAAAAACTGAAAAAACAAATCACAGAACTTATGGAAGTGAAGAACAAAGTAGAAAAGATGGAAAAAACAATGGGTATCTACAATGATAGATTCAAAGAGACAGAAGATAGAATTAGTGATTTGGAGGATGGAACATCTGAATTCCAAAAACAAACAGAAACTATCCGGAAAAGAATGGAAAAATTCGAACAGGGTATCAGGGAACTCAAGGACAATATGAAGTGCACAAATATACATGTCGTGGGTGTCCCAGAAGAAGAAGAGAAGGGAAAAGGAGGAGAAAAACTAATGGAAGAAATTATCACTGAAAATTTCCCAACTCTTATGAAAGACCTAAAATTACAGATCCAAGAAGTGCAGGGCACCCCAAAGAGATTTGACCCAAATAGGCGTTCTCCAAGACACTTACTAGTTAGAATGTCAGAGGTCAAAGAGAAAGAGAGGATCTTGAAAGCAACAAGAGAAAAACAATCCATCACATACAAGGGAAACCCAATAAGACTCTGTGTAGATTTCTCAGCAGAAACCAAGGAGGCTAGAAGACAGTAGGATGACATATTTAAGTGACTAAAAGAGAAAAACTGTCAACCAAGACTCCTATATCCAACAAAATTGTCCTTCAAAAATGAGGGAGAAATTAAAACATTCTCAGACAAAAAGTCACTGAGAGAATTTGTGACCAAGAGACCAGCTCTGCAAGAAATACTAAAGGGAGCACTAGAGTCAGATACGAAAAGACAGAAGAGAGAGGTATGGAATAAAGTGTAGAAAGAAGGAAAATCAGATATGATATATATAATACAAAAGGCAAAATTGTAGAGGAAAATATTATCCAAACAGTAATAACACTAAAAGGTAATGGACTGAATTTCTCAATCAAAAGATATAGACTGGCAGAATGGATTATGACCCAGCAATACCACTGCTAGGTATCTACTATAAGGACTTAAGGGCAAAGACACAGACGGACATTTGCATACCACTGTTTATAGCAGCATTATCTACAATTGCAAAGAGATGGAAACAGCCAAAATGTCCATCAACAGACAAGTGGCTAAACAAACTGTGGCGTATATGTACGATGGAATATTATGCAGCTTTAAGACAGACTAAACTTATGAAGTATGTAATAACATGGATGGACCTAGAGAACATTATGCTGAGTGAGTCTAGCCAAAAACTAAAAGACAAATACTGTATGGTCCCACTGAGGTGAACCGACATTCGAGAATCAGCTTGGAATATATCATTGGTAACAGAGACCAGCAGGAGTTAGAAACAGGGTAAGATAATGGGTAATTGGAGCTGAAGGGATACAGACTGTGCGACAGGTCTAGATACAAAAACTCAAAAATGGACAGCACAATAATACCTAAGTGTAATGTAACTATGTTGGAACACTGAATGAAGCTGCACCTGAAATATATACAAAAAAAAAAGGCAAAATGGTAGAGGAAAATATTATCCAAACAGTAATAACACTAAATGTTAATGGACTGAATTCCCCAATCAAAAGACATAGACGGCAGAATGGATTAAAAAACAGGATCCTTCTATATGCTGTCTACAGGAAACACATCTTAGACCCAAAGATAAACATAGGTTGAAAGTGAAAGGTTGGGAAAAGATATTTCATGCAAATAACAACCAGAAAATAGCAGGAGTGGCTATACTAATATCCAACAAGTTAGACTTCAAATGTAAAACAGTTAAAAGAGACAAAGAAGGACACTATATACTAATAAAAGGAACAATTAAACAAGAAGACATAACAATCATAAATATTTACGCACCGAACCAGAATGCCCCAAAATACGTGAGGAATACACTGCAAACACTGAAAAGGGAAATAGACACATATACCATAATAGTTGGAGACTTCAATTCACCACTCTCATCAATGGACAGAACATCTAGACAGAGGATCAATAAAGAAATAGAGAATTTGAATATTACTATAAATGAGCTAGACTTAACAGACATTTATAGGACATTACATCCCACAACAGCAGGATACACCTTTTTCTCAAGTGCTCATGGATCATTCTCAAAGATAGACCATATGCTGGGTCACAAAGCAAGTCTCAACAAATTTAAAAAGATTGAAATCATGCACAACACTTTCTCGGATCATAAAGGAATGAAGTTGGAAATCAATAATAGGTGGAGTGCCAGAAAATTCACAAATACGTGGAGGCTCAACAACACACTCTTAAACAACAAGTGGGTAAAAGAAGAAATTGCAAGAGAAATTAGTAAATACCTCGAGGCAAATGAAAATGAAAACACAACATATCAAAACTTATGGGACGCAGCAAAGGCAGTGCTAAGAGGGAAATTTATTGCCCTAAATGCCTATATCAGAAAAGAAGAAAAGGCAAAAATGCAGGAATTAACTGTTCACTTGGAAGAACTGGAGAAAGAATAGCAAACTAATCCCAAAGCAAGCAAAAGGAAAGAAATAACAAAGATTAGAGCAGAAATAAATGAAATTGAAAACATGAAAACAATAGAGAAAATCAATAAGACCAGAAGTTGGTTCTATGAGAAAATCAATAAGATTGATGGGCCCTTAGCAAGATTGACAAAAAGAAGAAGAGAGAGGATGCAAATAAATAAGATCAGAAATGGAAGAGGAGACATAACTACTGACCTCACAGAAAGAAAAGAGGTAATAACAGGATACTATGAACAACTTTACGTTAATAAATACAACAATATAGAGGAAATGGACGGGTTCCTGGAAAGACATGAACAACCAACTTTGACTCAAGAAGACATAGATGACCTCAGCAAACCAATCACAAGTAAAGAAATTGAATTAGTCATTCAAAAGCTTCCTAAAAAGAAAAGTCCAGGACCAGATGGCTTCACATCTGAATTCTATCAAACATTCCAGAAAGAATTAGTACCAACTCTCCTCAAACTCTTCAAAAAAACCGAAGTGGAGGGAAAACTACCCAATTCATTCTATGAAGCCAACATCACCCTCATACCAAAACCAGGCAAAGATATTACAAAAAAAGAAAACTACAGGCCAATCTCTCTAATGAATATAGATGCAAAAATCCTCAATAAAATTCTAGCAAATCGTATCCAACAACACATTAAAAGAATTATACATCATGACCAAGTAGGATTCATCCCAGGTATGCAAGGATGGTTCAACATAAGAAAATTAATTAATGTAATACACCACATCAACAAATCAAAGCAGAAAAATCACATGATCATCTCAATTGATGCAGAGAAGGCATTTGACAAGATTCAACATCCTTTCCTGTTGAAAACACTTCAAAAGATAGGAATACAAGGGAACTTCCTTAAAATGATAGAGGGAATATATGAAAAACCCATAGCTAATATCATCCTCAATGGGGAAAAATTGAAAACTTTCCCCCTAAGATCAGGAACAAGACAAGGATGTCCACTATCACCACTATTATTCAACATTGTGATGGAGGTTCTAGCCAGAGCAATTAGACAAGAAAAAGAAATACAAGGCATCAAAATTGGAAAGGAAGAAGTAAAACTATCACTGTTTGCAGACGATATGATACTATACGTCGAAAACCCGGAAAAATCCACAACAAAACTACTAGAGCTAATAAATGAGTACAGCAAAGTAGCAGGTTACAAGATCAACATTCAAAACTCTGTAGCATTTCTATACACTAGTAATGAACAAGCTGAGGGGGAAATCAAGAAAGGAATTCCATTTACAATTGCAACTAAAAGAATAAAATACCTAGGAACAAATTTAACTAAAGAGACAAAAAAACTATATAAAGAAAACTACAAAAAACTGTTAAAAGAAATCACAGAAGACCTAAATAGAGGGAAGGGCATACCGTGTTCATGGATTGGAAGACTAAATATAGTGAAGATGTCAATCCTACCTAAATTGATTTACAGATTCAATGCAATACCAATCAAAATCCCAACAACTTATTTTTCAGAAATAGAAAAACCAATAAGCAAATTTATCTGGAAGGACAGGGTGCCCAGAATTGCTAAAAACATCTTGAGGAAAAAAAACAAAGCTGGAGATCTTGCGCTGCCTGACTTTAAGGCATATTATGAAGCCACAGTGGTCAAAACAGCATGGTATTGGCATAAAGATAGATATATCGACCAATGGAATCGAATAGAGTGCTCAGATATAGACCCTCTCATCTATGGACATTTGATCTTTGATAAGGCAGTCAAGCCAACTCACCTGGGACAGAACAGTCTCTTCAATAAATGGTGCCTAGAGAACTGGATATCCATATGCAAAAGAATGAAAGAAGACCCATATCTCACACCCTATACAAAAGTTAACTCAAAATGGATCAAAGATCTAAACATTAGGTCTAAGACCATAAAACAGTTAGAGGAAAATGTAGGGAGATATCTTATGAATCTTACAATTGGAGGCGGTTTTATGGACCTTAAACCTAAAGCAAGAGCACTGAAGAAGGAAATAAATAAATGGGAGCTCCTCAAAATTAAACACTTTTGTGCATCAAAGAACTTCATCAAGAAAGTAGAAAGACAGCCTTCACAATGGGAGACAATATTTGGAAATGACATATCAGATAAAGGTCTAGTATCCAGAATTTATAAAGAGATTGTTCAACTCAACAGCAAAAAGACAGCCAACCCAATTACATAATGGGAAAAAGACTTGAACAGACACCTATCAGAAGAGGAAATACAAATGGCCAAAAGGCACATGAAGAGATGCTCAATGTCCCTGGCCATTAGAGAAATGCAAATCAAAACCACAATGAGATATCATCTCACACCCACCAGAATGGCCATTATCAACAAAACAGAAAATGACAAGTGCTGGAAAGGATGCAGAGAAAGAGGCACACTTATCCACTGTTGGTGGGAATGTCAAATGGTGCAACCACTGTGGGAGGCAGTTTGGCGGTTCCTCAAAAAGCTGAATATAGAATTGCCATACGACCCAGCAATACCATTGCTGGGAATCTACTCAAAGGACTTAAGGGCAAAGACACAAACGGACATTTGCACACCAATGTTTATAGCAGCATTATTTACAATTGCAAAGAGATGGAAACAGCCAAAATCTCCATCAACAGAAGAGTGGCTAAACAAACTGTGGTATATACATATGATGGAACATTATGCATCTTTAAGACAGGATAAACTTATGAAGCATGTAATAACATGGATGGACATAGAGAACATTATGCTGAGTGAGTCTAGCCAAAAACTAAAGGATAAATACTGTATGGTCTTACTGATGTGAAAGGACATTCGAGAATAAATTTGGAATATGTCATTGGTAACAGAGTCCAGCAGGAGGTAGAAACAGGGTAAGATAATGGGCAATTGGAGCTGAAGGGATACAGACGGTGCAACAGGACTAGATACAAAAACTCAAAAATGGAAAGCACAATAATACCTAATTGTAAAGTAATCATGTTAAAACACTGAATGAAGCTGCATCTGAGCTATAGGTTTTTGTTTTGTTTTGTTTTTACTATTATTACTTTTATTTTTTTTCTCTATATTAACATTCTATATCTTTTTCGGTTGTGTTGCTAGTTCTTCTAAACCGATGCAAATGTACTAAGAAACGATGATCATGCATCTATGTGATGATGTTAAGAATTACTGATTGCATATGTAGAATGATATGATTTCTAAATGTTGGGTTAATTTCTTTTTTCCGTTAATTAAAAGAAAAAATAAGAGAAGGGGTAATTGGAGCTGAAGGGATACAGACTGTGCAACAGGACTGGATATAAAAACTCAGAAATGGACAGCACAATACTACCTAATTGTAATGCAATTATGTTAAAACATTGAATGAAGCTGCATGTGAGGTATAGGTTTTTTTTCTCTCTATTATCATTTTAATTCTTATTCTGTTGTCTTTTTATTTCTTTTTCTAAATCGATGCAAATGTACTAAGAAATGATGAATATGCAACTATGTGATGATATTAAGAATTACTGATTGTACATGTAGAATGGAATGATTTCTAAATGTTTTGTTAATTTTTTTAATTAATAAAAAATATATATAAAAAATTAACAGGAAAAAAAAAGTCACCAGGGACATGCAAATTTAAATCATAATGCTTTAACATGTCACACTAAGTAGAATGGCAAAACTAAAAGGATTGACAATAAATACCAATTGCTATCAAAGATGCGCAGCAATCAGAAGTCTCATAATTTATTAAAGTATAATATGGTACAGCCATTTTGGAAAATGGAACAGCATTTTGTAAAAGTTGCTCAGCATCACTAACCATCAGGGAAATGCAGTTCAATACCACAATGAGTTATCATTTCACACCCATATTAATGCTACAACTGAAAAAAATGAGAAAATAACAAGTGTTGGTGAGGGTGTGGAGAAATAGGAATAGTCATTCATTGTTGGTGGGAATGGGAAATGGTGCAGACTGTGGAAAACAATTAACCATGCCTTCTGGACTAGATGCTCACCTTCCCATTATCTCACATCTCTGCAAGTTCTCTCTCTCTTCCAAGACTTTTGGGGTTGCATAATAAGATTTATAGGCTATTGCTTGATATATCTTAATTTAGTTCTATGTGAATGTGCCACTGCACACATTGCTTCTGTATGCATATATTTTCTTCGGTCTTTACTAGATTAAGGTATTTATAATAGTAATGAAGCTAACATTTATAATTTACTTGCCAATACTAAAATAAGTCCTAAGCTTACATACATTACCCTTGACAGATTTAAAATGGCTATAAATTTTCTCAAAGAATGGTGGTAATTATATTTTCTCTCTTTTATTATGTGGTGATTGCTATCTGCTTTAACTAATAGAAATCAGTTGAAGTGACACTGTCTCAATTCCAAGGCAAGGTTATAAAAGAACCTTGGGCTCTTTGAATATTCAATATCATACCACTGAGCCACCCTATCAAAATTCTGATGTTTCTGCAACTGGTATGCTGGAGAGGCCAAATTTAGGTGTTTCAGAGCCCAATACCAACCGTCAGTTCCCCCTACTAAAGCACCAGCCACATGTGCGACACATCTTGATCCCCCAGATCAGCCCAAATTTCTGGCTAAACAGCACTGAGTGATGTGTGTCAATGCCAAGTGAAGCTGAAATAATGCACAGATTAATTCTACCTGACTTCCAGCAATTTGGAGAAGTAGGAAAGGCTGAGTGTGTCTCTCTTCCATGTAACAATGAGAGAGGCAATAGAAAAAAAGTCTTCTATCCTGCATTGGGAAGCCATGGGCAAAAACAAACAAACAGAAAAAACAGATATTGTGACAGAGAATGGTGAATGTGCTTGGTCAAAATTCTGCCTTCTGCAGCTGGCTTGGGAAGAGGTTCTCTTTGGTTTGGCAGTGAGGAGTTTGGAACCTGGAAGATAACAAATGTGCTTTTCCTCTACACAGAGTCCATTTAGTCAAAGTAAAATTCCTGCCCCCCACCCTTGTGACACAAGGCTATGGGTGTCTGTTTGTTTGCAAGGATGCAGATGCCCTTCCCTGGGGAGGAGAGGGGGATGTGGTGTTGCTGGTCCAATGTCCAACAAGCAAAAGAGACTTGTTTAGTCCCTGGAAGCATTCCCCTATACTCCAGAGGCCTGAAGACCTCAGGCATGGGTAGACAGAGAGGTGAGGTCAAGGAAGCCACTGAGCTGAGTGCCATGAGTGACCCTAAGACATTTTTGGACTGGCTTTGGGCAGGTGAAGCTGAAATACCTGGTCCTGCAGCCTGATATCACCCCAGGGGTTGAAACTGGGGACCACTAGGTCCATCAGCCACAAAAATGAAGTCTCCAGTGGGGTTTTATCACACATCCTCCAGCCCTAGGCTCTCAAACAAAGCCCTACCTAGAATTGTAGCCTCCACCCCTTGAGATTAGGGACTTGGTTTCATGGGAAAGAATTGACAAGCCAAGTCCAAAAAGAGATCTTCAAAGCTAATACCAGTAGCTACAAAATCTTGGATGAGGGAAGTAAATAAATCTGCAAAATATCTTCCTAAGGCATTAAAGTGCCATGTCTTCAGCAGAAGATTATAAAACATGTTAAGATGCAGGCAGATATGACTCAGACAAGTAACCAAACTAAATCACCCAAGGGGCTATAGAATTTGGAAAACCTAATTAAGATGGTTCATAATGATATAAAAGATATCAAGAAGACACTGGAGGAGCATAAAGAAGAATGTGAAAGAATAAACACAAAAATATCAGATATCAAAGAGATGAAAGATACCATAAAACTAATTAAAAATATATTAAAGACTCACAAAGGTAGACTTCAAGAGACAGAAGAAGAAATAAAGCAAATTAGAAGGCAGGATGATTTAACTTGAATGTCCAAAAGAACAAACGGAAGAAAGATGGGGAAAAAATGTGACTTGATCTCAGAAATGATAGACAACATGAAGTGTACAATTATAAGAACTATTGGTGTCCCAGTGGGAGAAGAGAAGACTAAAGGGATAGGAAGGATACTTGAAGATACAATGGGGGTGTGCTGGTTTGAAATGATGTTTGTGCTCTAGAAAAGCCATGTTTTAATCCTAATCCCATTTTGTAAAGGCAGCCATTTCTTCTAATCCTTATTCAGTACTGTATGTTTGAATCTGTAATTAGATCATCTCCTTGGAGATGTGACTCAATCAAGAGTGGTTGTTAAGCTGAATTAGGTGGAGACCAGTCTCCACCCATCTGGTTGGGTCTTGATTAGTTTACTAGAATCCTATAAAAGAGAATAAGAGAGAAAGCCAGGAGATTTTGAGAGAGCAGAACGATATAACCATGAGAAGCAAAGGGTCCACCAACCAGCAACCTTTGGAAATGAAGAAGGAAAACACCTCCCAGGGAGCTTTGTGAAGGAAAACCAAGAGAGAAAGCTAGCAGATGATGCCAGGTTCACCACATACCTTTCCAGATGAGAGAGAATCCCTGACCCTGTTTGCCATGTGCCTTCTCACTTGAGAAAGAGGCCCTGAACTTCATCGGCCTTCTTGAACCAAGGTATCTTTCCCTGGATGCCTTAGATTGGACATTTATATAGACTTGTTTTAATTGGTACATTTTCTGTAACTGTAAACTAGCAATTTATTAAATTCCCCTTTTTAAAAGCCACTCCATTTCAGGCATATTGCATTCTGGCAGCTAGAAACTAGAACAAGGGAAAACTTGCCAGCCCTTATAAAAAATATGAATATCCAAATCAAAGAAGCTCAATGAGTCCTGTGTTAATTTGCAAGCTGCCAGAATGTGACATACCAGAACTAGAATGGCTTTTAAAAAGGGAAATTTAATACAAGTTTAGGTTCTAATAGGGAAGTGGAAGTTTCCAAATTAAGGCATCCAGGGAAGATACCTTTACTCAAAAAGGTCAGCAGGTCCAGAACACCTCTGTCAGCTGGAAAGGCACATGGTGGCATCTGATAGCTTTCTCTCCAGGCTTCTTCAATGGGTGCCCCAGGGCTCTGTCTGTTCTGTTGGCTCTGTTGGTTCTCGTTGCTCTAAAGCTTTTTCCAAAATGGTTCCCTCTTAAAGAGGTCCAGTAAACAACCCCACCTTGAATGGGTGGAGGCACATCTCCATGGAAACCATCTATTCAAAAGTTACCAACCATGATTGGGTGTGTTGCATCTCCAAGACAACAAAAAAAATTATTCCACGCAGCAATATTGAATGAGGATTAAAGGACAAGGCTTTTCTGGGGTACACAACAGCTCCAAACTGGCACAAATCCCAAATAAGATACTTACTCCAAGATGTATACTTATCAGAGTGCCAAATCTTAAAGAGAAGCAAAAAGTCATGAAAGCAACAAGTGAAAAGAGATTTATTACATACAAGGGAAACTATATAAGACTGAGCTCAGACTACTTCAACAGGCACCATGGAGGTGAGAAGGCAGGGAATGATATATTTAAGATTTTGAATGAGAAGGACTTCCAGCCAAGAATTATTTATCCTGTCAAGGTGTCATGCAAAATTGAAGGAGAGACCAAAACCTTCTCAGATGAACGATGACTGTGAGAATTTGCCAACAAGAGGCCTGCCTTACAGGAAATATTAAAGGGAGCTCTGTCAACTGGAAAAAGACTAGAAAGGAAGGTCTGGAGGAGGATACAAAATTGAGGAGTATTAGCAAGCATAACTTAAAAGATAAAAAGTGAGAGAGGGAAAAAATAAATAGATCTGACAAATAAAAATATAAAAGATATGATGGTAGAGTCAAGAACTGCTTTTCCAGGAATAATTTTGAAGGTTAATGGACCAAGCACACCAATTAAAAGAAATAGATTGATAGAATTGATTTAAAATATAATTAGCCATATGCTGCTCTTTAGAGATGTACCTTAGACCCAAGAATATGAATAGATTGAAAGGAAGGAAGGAAATAGATATTCTATGGAAGTTATAACCAAATGAAAGCATGAGTTGCTACATAATATTGGATAAAATGTATTGGAATATTACTGTATTGTAAGGCACGATTTTCATATGTTAATTGTAAAAACATTTGTAAATTTACATTTTCTTGAAATCAAAAGCTTGAAAACATTCACTATAAGCCTTTACTATAGTAAAGCTTTTACTATAAGCCTTTACTAAAGTAAAGTTGATCATTGTAATAATTTTCTATTTGACCTTTTGAGAATATTCACAGTTTTGATAGCTAATTAGATAGTATTTTAGTTACTGTTTAATATATAGAATTTAAGAAACTTTGGTATCTGTATCTGTAGCTTTTTCCCTTGTGCACAGTAATTTAAAATTGGTTTATGAAACGTAAAAACACAGGCTTTACAATGATTATTTCAATACTTTATTTAATATACCTATGGATAAGTTAACTAAGATATCTGTTTTCAGTGGTCAGATATCTATATATTAATTGTAAGATCATTTGTATTTTTATATTTTGCTGAAATCAAAAACTTGAAAACATTAAGTAGCATAGGTCATTACTATAGCAAAGTTGATATTTGTAATAATTTTCTACTTGACATTTTGAGAGCATTCACAGTTTTGATAGCTAATTAAATGGTATTTAAGTTAGTGCTTTAAATCTTTATTTTAAGAAATTTCACCTCCATTTGTAGATCTTGCCCTTGTTTGTCTTAATTTTAAATTGGTTTATGAAATTTATTGTACAAACACAGACTTTATAATAATTATTTTGATACTTTTTAAAAATATGCTTATGAATAAGGTAAGCTACCCATTTTTGGTTTAAAAAAAGCTATAGCATAAAATTGTAGCTCAAGAACTGCCTTTGCAGTCATAATTTTTAATGTTAATGGACTAAACTCACCAATTAAAAGACAAAGATTGAAAGTATGGATTAAACCATATGATTTAAGGATGGGAATCAGCTCAGGTGAAATTCCTCCCTCAAGGAATTCAGGTCCCAGGGTCTGGAAAACTGAAGTGATTAAAGCCAGCCTACAACCTCTCCTCTGTTTCAACCACACCCTGTGCTGTTTGAAAGGGAGTATGCCCCCTAAGAAAAGCCATGTTTTAATATAAATCCCATTTCTTAAAGGTAGAATAATCCCTATTCAATATTGTATATTTGAAACTGTAATGAGATCATCTCCCTGGTTGATGTGATTTAGTTAAGAATGGTTGTTAAACTGGATTAGGGGATGACATGTCTCCACCCATTTGAGGGGGTCTTGAATGGTTTCCTGGAGTCCTTATATAAAAGAGGAAACATTTTGGAGAAAGAGATTCAGAGATAGCAGAATGATGTAGCCATGAGATGCAGGGAGTCCATGAGCCAGCAACCTTTGGAGATGAAGAAGGAAAACACCTCCTGGGGAGCTTCATGAAACAGGAAGCCAGGAGAGTAATCTAGCAGATGATGCTGTGTTCGCCATGTGCCCTTCCAGCTGAGAGAGAAGCCCTGACTGTGTTTGCCATGTGCCTTCTCACTTGAGAGAGAGACCCTGAACTTCATCGGTCTTCTTGAACCAAGGTATCTTTCCCTGGATGCCTTTGATTGGACAGTTCTATAGATTTCTTTTAATTGGGACATTTTCTCATTTTTAGTACTTTAAACTAGAAACTTATTAAATTCCCCCTTTTACAAGCCGTTCTGCTTCTGGTATATTGCATTCTGGCAGCTAGCAAACTAGAACACACCCCCAACAGGGAGGGTCTGCTGAAGTTAAAGGCACCACATCACTTTATGCGGATGGGGCCCACAGGCAGACTAGTGCCACATACTGGGCAGAATAGGAAAACAAGAGTCTAGAGGCTTCGTAGGAAAGTCTGTCAACCTGCTAGGTCTCACCCTCTGGGAAAACTGATGCAGGTGACTCTTTCCTCCTGATAGAAGGCCAGTATGGTATGGAAAAATCTGATTGGAGTCTATAATAGTGAAGTATACCTTCCTAAGGAAAAAAAAGGCATCATACAGGCAGGGCAAGAAACAAGAAAACAAGAAATGAAAAATTCTGATCCATTAAACAAAGCCTTTCCTAGAGGTCAAGAATAATTAAACTGAACATCAAAAAAACAGATAGATAACAAAGCCATCCAGCAAGAAAATCCTAGGTAGAAGAGTGAAAACAATCTCCAGAATGAACTAATTAAGGAAAATAAATGCCTGGATGCCAGCAAAATACAATGAATCATACTAGGAAAGTTGAAACTTTGGCTCAGTCAAAGGAACAAACCAACAATTCAAATGAGATACAGGAGTTGGAACAATTAATTCGAGATGTTCTAACAGATGTGGAAAATCTCATCAAAAATCAAATCAATGAATTTAGGGAGGATATAAAGAAGGCAAGGAATGAACAAAAAGAAGAAATCAAAAGCCTGAAAAAAAAACAAATCACAGAACTTATGGGAATGAAAGAGACAATAGAAGAGATAGAAAAACAATGGAATCCTTCAAGGTTATATTTCAAGAGGCAGAAGACAGGATTAGTGAACTGGAGAATAGATCATCTGAACTCCAGCAAGAAAAAGAAAATATAAGGAAAATAATGGAAAAGTATGAGCAGAAACTCAGAAAATTGAATGACAACATGAAGCACATGAATACATGTGTTGTGGGTGTCCCAGAAGGAGAAGAGAAGGGAAAGAGAGGAGAAAGACTAATGGAGGAAATTATCACTGGGAATTTCCCAACTCTTATGGAAATCTAAAATTACAGCTCCAAGAAGTGCAGCATACCCCAAACAGAATAGATCCAAATAGATGTACTCCAAGACACTTACTAATCAGAATGTCAGAAGCCAAGGAAAAAGAGAGAATCTTGAAAGCAGCAAAAGAAAAGCAATCCATCACATACAAGGGAAGCCCAATTAGGCTATGTGTAGATTTCTCAGCAGAAACCATAGAGGCAAGAAGACAGTGGTATGATATATTTCAGGTTCTAAAAGAGAAAAAATGCCAACCAAGAATTCTATGTCCAGCAAAATTGTCCTTCAAAAACGAGGGGACCTGAAAATGTGGAATGATAACCCGTAGGAAACTTTGAAATCTGTTCTGTAACTACCTGTTAAAATGTACACTGAAGATCATTGCTTTGTTTGTTTGCATATATATATATATATATATATATATATATATATATATATATATATATATATATATATGTTATATTTCACAATAAAAAAGGAGGGAGAAATTAAAACATTTTCAGACAAAAAAATCACTGAGAAAATTTATGAACAAGAGACGAGCTCTGCAAGAAATATTAAAGGAAACACGAGATACAGATAGGAAAAGACAGCAGAGAAAGGCATGAAGAAGAATGTAGAAATGAAGACTACCAGTAAAGGTAAACAGAGGAAAAATTATATAGGACATATAAAATCCAAAAGGCAAAATGGTAGAAGAAAGTACTGCCCTTACAGTAATAACACTAAATGTTAATGGATTAACTCCCCAATCAAAAGACACAGAAATCCATAGAAGAATGGATTTTAAAACAGGATCCATCTATATGCTGTTACAAACAGGAGATGCATTTTAGACCCAAGGACAAACATAGTGAAAAGTGAAAGGTTGGGAAAAGATATTTCATGCAAACAACAATCAGAAAAAAGCAAGAGTAGCTATACTAATATCCAATAAATTAGACTTCAAATGTAAAACTATTAAAAGAGACAAAGAAGAACACTATGTATTAATAAAAGGAACAATTCAACAAGAAGACATAAATATTTATACACCAAGCCAGAGAGCTCCAAAATACATGAGGCAAACACTGAAAAGAGAAATAGACACATCTACCACAATAGTTGGAGACTTCAATTCCATGCTCTCATCAATGGACAGAACATCTAGACAGAAGAACAATAAAGAAACAGAGAATTTGAATAATACAATAGATGAACTAGACTTAACAAACTTTATAGAACTTTACACCCGACAACAGCAGAATACACCTTTTTCTCAAGTGCTCATGGGTCATTCTCAAGGATAGACCATATACTGGGTCACAAAGTAAGTCTCAATAAATTTAGAAAGATTGAAATCATACAAAACACTTTCTTGAATCATAAACGAATGAGGTTGGAAATCAATAACAGGCAGGGGGCCAGAAAATTCACAAATATATGGAGGCAAACAAACCCAAAGCAAGCAAAAGGAAAGAAATAAGCAATCAAGAAACTCAACAAAACCAGAAGTTGATTCTATGAGAAATCAATAAGATTGATGGACTCTTAGCAAGGTTGACAAAAAGAAGAAGAGAGAGGATGAAGATAAATAAAATCAGAAATGGAAGAGGAGACATAACCACTGGATCTCATTACCTTCAGCTTCTATCCATGAAGCAGAATGCATTTCCATAATTCTTAATATGATGGTCCTAACTTTAGTTTACCATAATCTTCACTCCTTTTCTGCCAATGTCTCAGTCACTGTGCCCAAGGCCACAGCAACCCCTACTCACTCACCATTTGAAGGGCCTTCCATTTCAATGATATTGCATTGTAGCAAGATACATTCTCCACAGCTCAAGTTATTAGATTCCCTCATCTTTCTGCCAGCTCTAAGAGATAAAACTCTGAAGGAGAGAGAGGCGGCAGATACTTCTTCTGTCTCCTGCACTGTCCAAATTCACACCATCTTGGAGTAAATTACATTTTGCAAAGCTTATACATGCTAGAGGTAGGGGTGCTGAGGACAGCCATGCCCCACCCAGGATTGAAATATTTTCTATAGCAATATTTATGGATGCAACATGCGTGGTCAACCCTCAGGGGAAAACTGTTACCTAAAAGTATTTTTATAAATATAAGCCTTTTATACTGATTATGTCTTTATATTTGTATCAGTGTTTTATTATTTCTATTAAATAGTTATATAATTCAAAATATATATGTTTTCTATATATTTACAAACATAAATATGTAAACAAGGAGAATGTGTAATTGAGCATTGTTTTCTATAGTTAGTAGAATCATCCTAATTATATTATTTTGCTCTTTTCCCTTACCAATATGCTGCACAGGATTCCATGATATGAATTACTATGTTTAGCTATTTCCCTATTGAGGGGCCTGTAAGAAAGTTTGAACTTACATCTTGACTTTGGGAATTGCACGTTAATCTCCAGAGTCACATGGAATCAGATGTTTACATTTGCCCAAGGTAGAAAGGCAGTTTGGCTATCTAATGATCTATAATGGGCTGTTTAAGATCCAGATACCTCCCCATTGGTCCCTGTACCAGCTTGTCTCCACAAGTTTGTTTTTAAAAATGTACAGAACAGTGACCTATGCCTGGTTTATGTGAACTTCATTTGGTTATGTGAACAGTGGCAAATAAAATTCACCTTAGCAAACTTGTGCCTTAACTTCACTGACACTAAGAAATGTACACATATCTTGGTGGCTCCTGATTTGATGATGAGCAAATTCTTTGCATCTCAGAAAGGAATGTGAGCACTGCCTGGAAGTCTCTGACCCCTGTGATGCTTGCCTATGCTCTCTTTCACCCCATACAATTTCCTTTGTCTTTCTAAAGCCTACCATAAGCATTTTTAAAAATTATTTTAGTATTAAGGTGATTTGATAATGAAAAGCATTGTTGTCTATGAGGAGCATTGTATTTTAACCAAAAGTGTTTGTTGGATAGCATATCTGCCCCTCTCTCAAGGTATTAACTACTTTCTTTCCTTTTCATTTTTGTTGGAACTGCTTCTGGTATCTCTTTTCCCATTTAGCCCCAGGATATTACACAGTACCTGGCCTAAAGCATACCATAAAGATGTGAAGAGTTAGCTAATTTAAAACCCACCTAGGTGCAAAGTTCTTATCAGAATCTACCAGGTCCACTCATCTGATGTCCTTCCTGTTTGGCTCTTCACGTTTTATTTGAGGACTACCAAAGTGCAGAAAATTGGTCATTGGAAAATTTCAGGATTTTTCATTCAATGTCCAGGGCAGTGGTTGAGCAAATATCTGATCATTTGGCATGCATTTAAAAATCAATTCTCGGGCTCTTTCCCTGGAGATGTGGACAAGATAGATCCGAAAGGGGTGGGAAACTTTATATTAAACAGTGCCAGAGTAAATTATTTTTATCTGCCATTGTCACAATTTCTAGTGTACAAATCAGTGTTATTAATTACATTGAGAATGTTGTGCCACCATTACCATAATCCTTCACCTAACTTTTTTCATCACACAAAACAGAAATTCTACCCATTCAGGAATAACTCCCCATACACCAACCCCCTGCCCCTTAGCCCATGTCAACCTCTAATATAATTTGTGTCTCAAGGAATTGGCTTATTCTAGATATTTCATATATTTTCTATAAGTGGAACCATAAAATATTTGTTCCCTGCCTAGATGTTTCCCTTATTACAATGTTTTCAAGCTTCACCCATGTTGTAGCAGGTATTAGAATCTCATTCATTTTTATGGATGAATAATACTCTTTTGTATGAAGATACTGCATTTTGTTTTTCCTGTCATATGCTGATGCAAACTTAGGTTGTTTCCACCTTTTGGTTACTGTGAATAATGCTGCTATGAACATTGGTGTGGAAATGTCTGTTTGGGTCCCTGTTTTCAATACTTCTGAGTTTATAAGTAGGGCACAAGCCATTCAAATTTTGATAACTCTAAATTGAGGAAAACCTTCCCAATGTCAGGGGTTCTTAAATGATTGTCCTGAGGGCCAGTAGCACTAATAGTCCCTGGATCTTCTAAAAAAAATAAAATAACAAAGTTATCAGACACACACCTTCAGCTAGTGACTCAGAGACTTTGGAATGGACTCAGCAATCTGCATTTTAACTAGTCTTCAAAGCAATCCTGATACAGACATAAGTTTGGTCATCAGAACTCCAGTTAATCATGGGACACTTGCAATTTACCCACCTGACTTAAAAGGAAAGTATAACTCATATAAAGCTGAGACTTCATCCCAGTAGAAGACCAAGGGAAAGCAAAGTGATTCTTCCCAAGGTCCCAGTGATAGCCTCCCAGAAATAAGGAATTTGGCAGGTCAGAGACTTTTTCTTCATGATCCCAGCCCTGGAGGAGATGAAGTGATCAGTACATAAGTGATCCATTGATAACATTTGCTTAACAAGCTTCAGAGGGGGTTCTCCAGGACCACAAAAGCCAGTACAACATCAACTTGTAGTCACCAAGGTCCCAATGAGCCAGGTCAGAGAAACTCATGCTTTCTCCAGGACAAAATCTGTCAGAACACATACCACATGCCTGACTTTGTCTCACTGTTCTTTTGCCAGCATACCTATTGTCTTCATCTTCTACTGTCCATGAAAATTCAAGATTCAGGGGAGTTAGCCCCTATAGGGGTTCAATTTGGCAATCCTACATATCTCAATAAGTTATGAAAAATAGGAGAAAAAAGTGATTGAATGGAAGAGGTATTGTCCATTTTCAAATAAGTACCGGGAAACCCTATGAAATCTACAGAGAAGAGACTCTATGGGCCCATTGTTTACAGGGGAGAATGATTTGACTGCTTGTTTAAGTTGTGATTGCTTAACAAGCATTCCTTAATATGCCTTTGTTTTGTGTGGAAGACTGATGTATGTTATGAGGGGAGCTGCTAACCCCCCCCAGACCACTCTTTAACATCATAATACTGCCCTAAGGCACACAGTCTAGTGAGACAGTTTCCTTTCTATGTCTCATAAATGAATGCATCCATGACCACATAAGACTTCAGATCCTTTATAAAGAGGTCTTCATGTCTTCCAGTTCTTTCCTCCCATTATTTGACCTAAGACTTCAATACCCTTTATTGTATTTTCAGACTAGAACAATACTTTCTGAATTTGTCATGGTCAGGGTAATGTGTCAACTTGGCCAAATGGTAGTGCCTGTTTGTCTGGTTGGGCAAGTGCTGGCCTGTCTGTTGCATTGAGGACATCTCATAGAATTAAATCATGATCACGTCAGCTGCATCCATGGCTGATTCCATTGTATTCAGCCAAGGAGAGTGTCTTCTGCAATGAGTGATGCTTAATCTAATCACTGGAAGCCTTGTAAAGAGGATGTAGAAGAGACATACTCTCTTTCTGCTTCAGCCAGCTAGCCTTTCCTGTGGAGTTTGACCAGACCCTCCATTGGAATCATCAGCTTCACAACCTGCCCTGTGGATTTTGGACTCTGTGTTCCCACAGTTGTGTGAGGCACTTTTATAAATTTTACATTTGTGAGTATTCCCTGTTGATTTTGTTTCTCTACAGAACCCTAACTAATACAACTTGGTACCAGGAGTTAAGAAAGAGAATCTTAAAAATGGGTTTTTATGAATGGTTTTCTACTCTGACTGGACTCAAAGGCACTAAGGACTCTGAGTCCCATAATGAGAATGACATTCCCAATCCATGGAGTGAGTTGGCAAAAGAGATAGTCAAAATATTACCATTTGATTCTCCTGTTTCACTCATATGAGGCCAGGCTCTGGGTGTACTGGTTTGAAAAGAAGTATGCCCCCTAGAAAAGCCATGTTTTAAATAAATTCCATTTCATAAAGGTAGAATAATCCCTATGCAATACTGTATGTTTGAAACTGTAATCAGATCATCTCCCTGGATGATGTGATTTAGTCAAGAGTGGTTGTTAAACTGGATTAGGTGATGACATATCTCCACCCATTTGGGTGGGTCTTGATTGGTTTATTGGAGTGCTATAAAAGAGGAAACGTTTTGGAGAATAGAAGACTCAGAGAGAGCAGAGAATGCTGCAGCACCACGAAGCAGAGAGTCCACCAGCCAGTGACCTTTGGAGATGAAGAAGGAAAATGCCTCCCGGGGAGCTTCATGAAACTGGAAGCCAGGATAGAAAGTTAGCAGATGATGCCATGCTCACCATGTGCCCTTCCAGCTGAGAGAGAAACGTTGAACATCATCGGCCTTCTTGAACCAAGGTATCTTTCCTTAGATGCTTTTGATTGGACATTTCTATAGACTTGTTTTAATCTCGTCCTTAGAACCATAAACTTGCAGCTTATTAAATTCCCTTAGTTAAAAGCTATTCCATTCCTGGTATATTGCATTCCAGCAGCTAGAAAACTAGAGCACTGGGGGATAATGTTTTAACACTTTTATGGAGTTTTGTGGAAATAAGAGGTAAAGAGATGCTGACTGGTTGTTGTTAGATACACTTGCTACATTAAGGAGTGAAAGGGATGGGCTAAGGCTTCCAATGAAAAACGTAAGTGCCGTCTGACAGATGCAGAAGTTTCTATGAGTATCCTGAAGGAAAATCTTATTTCCTGTGGCTGTAGACTTGAGATCTCGGAAAATTAGGCTCAGAATCTTACTGTTAGAGTAGCAACTTTACAATGTAAATTGAAATCTCAGTGTTGCATAGTGTCTGCTGTTAAGGTGAGGGCATTGATTGGAAAGGAGTGGGACCCTGAAAAATGGAATAGTGACATATGGATTGATAATGATGTTGGAGGTGAAGTTGAAGCCCTAGGTCATGCTTAGTCTTCTCTAGATAACCCCGTAATAGTCTGCCTTGAGGACATAGCGGCCCCACATCCAACCTGCCTTGAGGAGTTGGCCAACCAACCTCCTCCTGAAGTGATTAGCTCTAGAATGATAAATCTTGTTTCACCAGATGAAGCTGCAAATGAATGTCCTGGAGCTAGTAGCTTGGAAGATATTTCTAATTCTTTTCATGAATGACCCCACCACCCCTCATTTCTTCCAGACCTATATACTAGGCTAAAGTCCCAACAGGGCCCTAAAGCTGAGGCACAAAGTATCACACATGAGGAGGTACATTATACTCCAAAAGAACTGTGTGAGTTTTCCAATTTATATAGACAGAAATCAAGGGAATATATGTGGCAATGGATTTTAAGGATGTGGGATAATGGTGGGAGGAATATAAGGCTGGATCAGGCTGAATTTATTTATATGGGCCAATTAAGCAGAGATTCTGCATTCAATGTTATAGCTTGAGGGGTAAGAAAAGGTATTAACAGTTTGTTTGGATGGTTGGTTGAAACATGGATCAAAAGGTGGCCGACATTACCTGAGGTTGAAATGCCATAACTGCTCTGTAGATGGGGTGATCCAGAGGCTTAGAGAGATTGGAATGTTAGAGTGGATTTATCATGCAAACCTGCTCTTACACCCCAGGAATGTCTGGAGGATGCATCTTTTACCAGAACAGTGAGAAATAAATTTGTGAGACTAGCGTCATTATCCCGGAAGAGTTCTGTAGTTGCACTTCTCTGTAGGTCAGATATTACTGTAGGAACTGCTGTCACTGAGCTGGAATCCTTAAATACAATGGAGATGATTGGATCTGAGTTGACAGAAGCCAGGTGGTAGTACTTACTCACCAAAGACAGGGTAGACGTGGCTATTATAATAGACAACAAACTCAAACAGGAGTCAAAACTATCACTCGCAGAGATTTGTGGCTTGGCGAGTAAATCGTGAGGTACCTAGAAATACAATAGAAGGGCAACCTACTAAATTCTTATTCGAGCTGTATAAACAAAAGCGTTCTAGGTCAAGTGAACAGAAGACTAACCTGAATTACAAAAACACAGAGTCATGGTCCCTTAATCAATTTCCAGACTTGAGACAGTTTACAGACCCAGAGCCCCTTGAATGAAGGGGAGGCCAAGTACCTTTGGGGAAGAACCCAGTTACACTGCCACAAACTTATACAGTTAATCTTCCTCCAAGCCTTCACCAAAGAGACCAATGGCCTTTTACCAGGGTAATGTGCACTGGGGAAAAGGAAATGATCAGATATTTGGAGGATTATTAGACACTGGTTCAGAAGTGACATTAATTCCAGGGGACCCACAATGTCACTTTGGTCCACCATCAGAGTGGGGACTTATGGAAGCCAAGTGATCAATGGAATTTTAGGTCCATCTCACAGTGGGTCCAGAGGGACCCCAGACCCATCATGGGGTCTAACTGGTAGTTAGTTTCCCAGTTCCAGAATGTATAATTGGAATAGACATACTGAGCAACTGGCAGAATCCCCACATTGGCCCTCTAACTCATGCAGTCAGGACTATTATGGTGTGAAAAGTCAAGTGGAAGCCATGATAACTGCCCCTACCAAGCAAGATAGTAAATTAGAAGCAATACCGGATTCCTGGAAGGATTGCAGAGATTACTGCCACTCTTAAGGACTTGAAGGATGCAGGGTTGTTGATTCCCACCACATCCCCATTCAACTCTCCTATTTGACCTGTGCAGAAAACAGATGGGTCTTGGAGGATGACAGTGGATTACCATAAGCTCAACCAGGTGGTAACTTCAATTGCAGCTGCTATTTCAAATGTGGTTTCATTGCTTGAGCAAATCAATACATCCCTGGTACATGGTATGCAGCTATTGATCTGGCAAATGCTTTTTTCTCAATAGTTGTTAGTAAGGACCACCAGAAACAATTTGCTTTCAGCTGACAAGGTCAGCAATATACTTTCACTGTCCTACCTCAGGGGTATATCAACTCTCCAACCCTATGTCATAATCTTGTCCTAAGGAAACTTGATCATTTCTCCCTCCCACAAGGCATCACACTGGTCCATTATATTGATGATATCATGTTGATTGGACCTAGTGAACAAGAAGTAGCAACTATTCTAGACTTAGTGGTAAAGCATTTGTGTGTCAGAAGATGGGAGGTAAATCCAACAAAAATACAGGGGCCTTCCACCTCAGTGAAATCTCTAGGTGTCCAGTGGTGTGGGACATGTTGAGATATCTTGCTGCATCTGGCCCCTCATATGACCAAAAAGAGGCACAAAGTCTAGTTGATTTCTTTGGATTTCAGCAACAACATATTCCTCATTTGGGTGTGCTACTCCAGCCCATTTATCGAGTGACCAGAAAAGCTGCTAATTTTGAGTGGGGACCTGAACAAGAGGAGGCTCTGCAACAGGTCCAGGCTTCTGTATAAGCTGCTCTCCCACTTGGGCCGTATGACCCAGCAGATCCAATAGTGCTGGAAGTGTCAGTGGCAAATAGAGATGTTTGGAGCCTTTGGCAGGCCCCTATATGAGAATCACAATGCAGACCCTTAGGACTTTGGAGCAAAGCCTTACCATCTGCTGAAGATAACTACTGTTCTTTTGAGAAGCAGCTTTTGCCCTACTACTGGGCCTTAGTAGAGACTGAACACTTAACCATGGACCACCAAGTTACCATGAGACCTAAGTTGCCTATCATGAGCTGGTTGTTGTCTGACCCACCAAGACATAAAGTTGAGAATGTGCAGCAGCACTCTGTTGTAAAATAGAAATGGTATATACAAGATAGGGCCAGAGCAGGTCCTGAAGGCACAAGTAAGTTACATGAGGAAGTGGCCCAAATGCCCATGGTCTCCACTCCTGCCACATTACCTTCTCTTTCCCAGACCAGAGCTATGGCCTCTTGGGGAGTTCCTTACACTGAATTGACTGAGGAAGAGAAAACTTGGGCCTGGTTTACAGATGGTTCAGCACAATGTGCAGGTACCACCTGAAAGGGGGCAGCGGTAGCACTACAACCCCTTTTTTGGGGTGTCCTTGAAGAACAATGGTGAGGGGAAATCCTCCCAGTGGGCAGAACTTCAAGCAGTGCACCTGGTTGTTCATTTTGCTTGGAAGGATAACTGGCCAGAGGTGTGTTTGTGTACTGACTCATTGGCTGTTGCTAATGGTTTGGCTGGATGGTCAGGGACTTGGAAAGACCATAATTGGAAAATGGGTGACAAAGAGGTCTGGGAAAGAAGTATGTGGGCAGACTTTTCTGAATGGGCTAAAAATGTGAACATATTTGTGTCCCATGTGAATGTGCACCAGAGGGTGACTTCAGCAGAGGAGGGTTTTAATAATCTATTGGATAAGATGACCTGTTCTGTGGATACTAGTCAGCCTCTTTCCCCAGTAACTCCTGTCATTGCCCAATGGACTCATGAGCAAAGTGGTCATGGTGGTAGGGATGGAGGTTATGCATGGGCTCAGCAACATGGACTTCCACTCAACAAGGTTGACTTGGCTATAGCCACTGCTGGTGCCCAATCTGCCAGCAGCAGAGACCCACACTCAGCCATGAATATGGCACCATTGCCCAAGGCAACCAGTCAGCTACATGGTGGCAAGTTGATTACATTGGACCACTCCCTTCATGGAAGGGGCAGTGATTTGCTCTAACTGGAATAGACATATACTCTGGATATGGGTTTGCTTTCCCTGCATGCAATGCTTTTGCCAAACTACCATCCATAGGCTTGCAGAATGCCTTATCCATGGTCATGGTATTCCACCCAGCATTGCTTCTGATCAAGGAACATGCTTCACAGCAAATGAATTGTGGGAATTGGCACATGTTCATGAAATTCTCTGGTCTTACCATGTTTTCCATCATCCAGAAGCAGCTGGATTAATAGAATGGTGGAATGGCCTTTTGAAAACTAAATTATGGTGCCAACTAGGTGGCAATAACTTGAAGGGCTGGGGTAATGTTCTTCAGGAAGCTGTATATGCTCTGAATCAGCATCCTCTTTTTGGTGCTGTTTCTCCCATAGCCAGGATCCATGGGTCCAGGAACCAAGGGGTGGAAATGGGAGTGATACCACTCACTATTACCCCTTGTGATCCACTAGGAAAATTTTTGTCTCTTGTCCCTGCGACATTAAGCTCTGCTGGTCTACGGGTTTTAGTTCCAAAAGGCAGAGGGCTTCCACCAGGAGAAACAGCAATGTCTCCATTGAACTGGAATCTAAGACTGCCACCTGGTCACTTTGGGCTACTCATGCCCTTGAATCAACAGCCAAGAAGGGGATTACATTATTGTTTGGGGTGATTGACCCTGACTTTCAGGGGAAAATAGGACTGCAACTACACAATGGAGGTGAAGAAGAGTTTTCCTGAGGTCCCCTAGGGCGTCTTTTAATACTACCATGCCCTGTGATTAAAATCAATGGAAAACTGCAACAACCCAATCCAGGCAGGACTACCTACCAGGCTCTAAAACTTCAGGAATGAAGGTTTGGATCACCCCACCAGGCAAAGAACCACAGTCAGCTTAAGTGCTTGCTGAGGGTAAGGGGAACATGGAATGGGTAGTGGAAGAAGGTAGTGACAAATATGAACTATGACCATGTGATCAGTTGCAGAAATAAAGACTGTAATACTGTTTTGTTCATGTTATACTATTTAAGTTTGTAAGATTTCAAGTTTAAGAATGAATATTACCCAAAGACTTTCACCCTATTCTGGAGGGATTCAATGTGTTTCCAGTTATATGCAGGTCAGATGAGCATTGTTAGGTGAAAGAAAAAAAATGTGTGTTTTGTTTTTTATTTAGAAATTAGGTACAGTTTAAGGTGATATGTATAGCTGCCAAATTGACAAGGGGTGGACTGTCATGGTCATGTTCATGTGTCAACTTGGCCAAGTGATGGTATCTGTTTGTCTGGTTGGGCAAGTGCTGGCCTGTCTGTTGCAATGAGGACATTTCATAGAATTAAATCATGATCATGTCAGCTGCATCCACAGCTGATTCCATTCGTAATCAGCCAAGGGGAGTGTCTTCTGCAATGAGTGATGCTTAATCTAATCACTGGAAGCCTTCTAAGGAGGATTCAGAAGAGATAGGCTCTCTTCCTGCTTCAGCCAGTGAGCCTCACCTCTGGAGTCATCCAGACCCTCCATTGGAATCATTGGCTTCACAGCCTGCCCTGCGGATTTTGGACTCTGCATTCCCATGGTCACATGAGACACTTTTATAAATTTTATATTTGCAACTGCTTCCTGTTGATTCTGTTTCTCTAGAGAACCCTAACTAATACAGAATTCTTTGTCATTCTCATTTTATTGGACATTTCTCCTTTTTTTCTCCAAAAGAGCCTACACTTTACCAGATTTCTCACTCCTATCTGGTTTCTAAGAATGATTTTCAAGGTAAAGGAATCTATTTTCCCTGGTGTCTCTTGCTTGGGTGTAAAAAGAATGGTGGGATTAAATAAAAGCAAGATAAGGCAAAGAACACAGCAAAGGCCAGCCTTCATTCAGCTACTCAATATCCATTTTAGTTTTAGGATTCTCTAAGCAAATACCATAAAACGACTGGACTTAAATAATGGGAATTTACTAGCTTACAGTTTGAGGCCAAGAAAATGTCCAAATAAAGGTGTCATCAAGGTGATGCTTTCTTCCTGAAGACTGGCTGCTAGATATCCATGGCTCCACTGACACATGGCAAGGCACATGGATGTGCCTGCTTGGCTCTCCCTTCTCTTCTGGATTTCACTCATTTCAGCATCTTGCTTCAGTGACTTTTTCCTTCTTTCTATGCATTTCATTCTCTCATAAAGGACTCTGTTAAAAGGATTAAGACCCATCCTGTATAAGGCTGGTCGCACTTTAACTGAAGTAGCCTCATCAAAAGATCCTAATTAAAATGGGTTTATAACCAAAGGAATTAACTGGATTTAATAACATGTTTTCCTGGGGCACATCCAGCTTCAAATTACCACAACATCACACTCATTTAATTTGGGAACATTCCTGGAGGCATTGAAATCACCATGTCCTTTTTTCCATAATTCCCTTTAATTTTGCTTGAAAATCAGGTCTATCCTTAAAGAGAGACAACTAGCAAGAAATAGAAATCAGGTTTTCAACTTCCAAGCCTTTGTTTCTCTTCTGTAAAACAAGTGACTTGGTTCTATCATCTCTAGCACTGTGAGGATTTCCCACCTCTGTTCTCTTTCCCCTTAGTTTTGTATGCCTTAAATCCATTTTCAACTGCAGGCTACCTAAAAAGTTGTGATTCAGGACATGTTATTTTTTGGGCTGGAGTCCCTACAGTCTCCTTCCTTTATCAATATGTTTTTTTTGTGTTTTGGAGATGTAGTCCCTGCCCACCTCTTCAACCTTATTCTTTGAAGTTCTCATCTACTTCTTTTTGGCAGCAACAGAAAACTGCTGATAGCTCTCTGTTCCATGATGCATCTTCCTTCTGGGTCTTTTCTTTTGCTCTCCTCTCTGCCATGAAAACCTCTACTCAAACCTCTACATGTAAAACTCCTCTCCCAGGTGTCCCCTCCTCCAGGAATCCTTCCCCAACTTTGGTTCCCCAGGCTGGATTTGTATTTGCTCCACTGTACTCCATTCTGCAACCTACCTCTAACCCAGCATTTAACTCACTTATAGACAATAGCCTGTTTCTATACTTATCTCGCTACGTCTGGAATGTGGGCTTCCTGTGGACATATCATTAATCTTTGCAGACCAATGGCTCTTAGCCTGTCCAAAGAAAACCTTCCTATGGAAATAGTTTAGATGACTTTTTCTATTATTGAGTGATGGATTGGAACTCTTAATATAACCAAAAAAAAAAAAAAGCCATGTTCTTTTAATCAATTCATATGGGTACAGATCTATTGAGGGTGGGACCTTTTGATGAGGTTGTTTCAATGCAGATGTGACCCATCCAATTCAAAGTGGGTCTTAACACTTTATGAGTGCACAAAAAGAAAAATGCCAGCCCACGCCCCGTAGCAGCCGACCCGCCTGCCCTCCTCTCCCCTCTTTCTTTGTCCGCCGGCCCGCCACGCGGTGCCCACGCCCTGCAGCAGCCGACCTGCCCGCCCTCCTCTCCCCTCTTTCTTTGTCCGCGGGCACGCCGCGCAGCACCCACGCCCCACAGCAGCCGACCCACCTGCCCTCCTCTCCCCTCTTTCTTTGTCTGCCGGCCCACTGAGTGGCGCCCACGCCCCGCAGCAGCCAACCCGCCCACCCTCCCCTCTTCCCCCTTCTGCTCCAGTGGCTCTCCAACCACCACGGTGCCCTCTTCCGCCTTCACCGGCTCCTCCGTCACCAGCCTCGACAGCCTTGCCACCCTCACCTTTCCTCCTCCAGAACAGCTACTGGGGGAGTGGAGACAATACAGAGCAGCTCCCAGAGCCATGACGGAGATCAAAGGGACGGCATACCCCATCCTGGAACGGCTGACTGTCTGGGAGACCCAGCTCCGGTGAGATCACCGAGGGGTGCGGGTTTTCCTGGGCGGGACGGTAAGCGGCCGGAGTCCCTCCCTTCGTCCTTCCCACGCCAGCTGGCAGAATTGGGCAGGCAGTCCCCTTGGGCCGCGGCAGCTGGTGCCCCCACCACGCGAGGACCCCTGCACCAACTGAGAGAGTTGGGTCGAAAATCCCCAGACTGCGGAGAACGGTGACCAGGGGATCCCTTCCAAACACGTGACTCCCTGGTCCGGCTGGGAACAGTGCACTCTCCCCGGCTGCACAGCTGGGGCCCTTCCGCCACGCTTGGCGCCCCGGACCGACTAGGAAATTCGGTCGGGCGCTCTCCCGTGCTGCGGCGGCCGGCAACCCTCCCCATGTTCGGACCACCGGGCCAGCTGGCACTCTTCCAAGATGCTTTGGCTGCCAAGCCTCCCCTACGGCGAGAGTTTTCTAGAGTTAAAGGACCCACAGCAACTTTTACTGGTGGAGCATGTAGACAAACGTGTGCCACGAGCGCCACCTACTGGGCAGGATAAGAAAAACAGAACCCAGAGATTTCATAGAAAAATTTTTCAACCTGTGGGGTCCAACACCCAGGGAAATCTGACTAAATGCCCAGACGCCAGCAGAAGATAAAGGATCACGCTCAGAAAATTGAAAATATGGCCCAGTCAAAGGAACAAACCAATAGTTCAAATGAGACACAGGAGCTGAAACAACTAATGCTGAATATACAAACAGAAATGGAAAACCTCTTCAAAAACGAAATTGATAAATTGAGGGAGGACATGAAGAAGACATGGGCTGAACATAAAGAAGAAATAGAAAAACTGAAAAAACAAATCACAGAGCTTATGGAAGTGAAGGATAAAGTAGAAAAGATGGAAAAAAACAACGGATACCTACAATGATAGATTTAAAGAGACAGAAGATAGAATTAGTGATTTGGAGGATGGAATATCTGAATTCCAAAAACAAACAGAAACTATCCGGAAAAGAATGGAAAAATTCGAACAGGGTATCAGGGAACTCAAGGACAATATGAACCGCACAAATATATGTGTTGTGGGTGTCCCAGAAGGAGAAGAGAAGGGAAAAGGAGGAGAAAAACTAATGGAAGAAATTATCACTGAAAATTTCCCAACTCTTATGAAAGACCTAAAATTACAGATCCAAGAAGTGCAGTGCATCCCAAAGAGATTAGACCCAAATAGGTGTTCCCCAAGACACTTATTAGTTAGAATGTCAGAGGTCAAAGAGAAAGAGAGGATCTTGAAAGCAGCAAGAGAAAAACAATCCATCACATACAAGGGAAACCCAATAAGACTATGTGCAGATTTCTCAGCAGAAACCATGGAAGCTAGAAGACAGTGGGATGATATATTTAAGTTACTAAAAGAGAAAAACTGCCAACCAAGACTCCTATATCCAGCAAAATTGTCCTTCAAAAATGAGGGAGAAATTAAAACATTCTCAGACAAAAAGTCACTGAGAGAATTTGTGACCAAGAGACCAGCTCTGCAAGAAATACTAAAGGGAGCACTAGAGTCAGATACAAAAAGACAGAAGAGAGAGGTATGGAGAAGAGTGTAGAAAGAAGGAAAATCAGATATGATATATATAATACAAAAGCCAAAATGGTAGAGGAAAATATTATCCAAACAGTAATAACTTTAAATGTTAATGGACTGAATTCCCCAATCAAAAGACATAGATGGCAGAATGGATTAAAAAACAGGATCCTTCTATATGCTGTCTACAGGAAACACATCTTAGACCCAAAGATAAACATAGGTTGAAAGTGAAAGGTTGGGAAAAGATATTTCATGCAAATAACAACCAGAAAAGAGCAGGAGTGGCTATACTAATATCCAACAAATTAGACTTCAAATGTAAAACAGTTAAAAGAGACAAAGAAGGACACTATATACTAATAAAAGGAACAATTAAACAAGAAGACATAACAGTCATAAATATTTACGCACCGAACCAGAATGCCCCAAAATACGTGAGGAATACACTGCAAACACTGAAAAGGGAAATAGACACATATACCATAATAGTTGGAGACTTCAATTCACCACTCTCATCAATGGACAGAACATCTAGACAGAGGATCAATAAAGAAATAGAGAATCTGAATATTACTATAAATGAGCTGGACGTAACAGACATTTATAGGACATTACATCCCACAACAGCAGGATACACCTTTTTCTCAAGGGCTCATGGATCATTCTCAAAGATAGACCATATGCTGGGTCACAAAGCAAGTCTTAACAAATTTAAAAATATTGAAATCATACACAACACTTTCTCAGATCATAAAGGAATGAAGTTGGAGATCAATAATAGGCGGAGTGCCAGAAAATTCACAAATACATGGAGGCTCAACAACACTCTCTTAAACAACAAGTGGGTCAAAGAAGAAATTGCAAGAGAAATTAGTAAATACCTAGAGGCGAATGAAAATGAAAACACAACATATCAAAACTTATGGGACGCAGCAAAGGCAGTGCTAAGAGGGAAATTTATGGCCCTAAATGCCTATATCAAAAAAGAAGAAAAGGCAAAAATGCAGGAATTAACTGTCCACTTGGAAGAACTGGAGAAAGAACAGCAAACTAATCCAAAGCAAGCAAAACAAAAGAAATAACAAAGATTAGAGCAGAAATAAATGAAATTGAAAACATGAAAACAATAGAGAAAATCAATAAGACCAGAAGTTGGTTCTATGAGAAAATCAATAAGATTGATGGGCCCTTAGCAAGATGGACAAAAAGAAGAAGAGAGAGGATGCAAATAAATAAGATCAGAAATGGAAGAGGAGACATAACTACTGACCTCACAGAAATAAAGGAGGTAATAACAGGATACTATGAACAACTTTACACTAATAAATACAACAATTTAGATGAAATGGACGGGTTCCTGGAAAGACATGAACAACCAACTTTGACTCAAGAAGACATAGATGACCTCAACAAACCAATCACAAGTAAAGAAATTGAATTAGTCATTCAAAAGCTCCCTAAAAAGAAAAGTCCAGGACCAGACGGCTTCACATGTGAATTCTATCAAACATTCCAGAAAGAATTAGTACCAACTCTCCTCAAACTCTTCAAAAAAATCGAAGTGGAGGGAAAACTACCTAATTCATTCTATGAAGCCAACATCACCCTCATACCAAAACCAGGCAAAGATATTACAAAAAAAAAAAACTACAGACCAATCTCTCTAATGAATATAGATGCAAAAATCCTCAATAAAATTCTAGCAAATCGTATCCAACAACACATTAAAAGAATTATACATCATGACCAAGTAGGATTCATCCCAGGTATGCAAGGATGGTTCAACATAAGAAAATCAATTAATGTAATACACCACATCAACAAATCGAAGCAGAAAAATCACATGATCATCTCAATTGATGCAGAGAAGGCATTTGACAAGATTCAACATCCTTTCCTGTTGAAAACACTTCAAAAGATAGGAATACAGGGGAACTTCCTTAAAATGATATAGGGAATATATGAAAAACCCACAGCTAATATCATCCTCAATGGGGAAAAATTGAAAACTTTCCCCCTAAGATCAGGAACAAGACAAGGATGCCCACTATCACCACTATTATTCAACATTGTGTTGGAGGTTCTAGCCAGAGCAATTAGACAAGAAAAAGAAATACAAGACATCAAAATTGGAAAGGAAGAAGTAAAACTATCACTGTTGCAGACGATATGATACTATACGTCGAAAACCCGGAAAAATCCACAACAAAACTACTAGAGCTAATAAATGAGTACAGCAAAGTAGCAGGCTACAAGATCAACATTCAAAAATCTGTAGCTTTTCTATACACTAGTAATGAACAAGCTGAGGGGGAAATCAAGAAACGAATCCCATTTACAATCGCAACTAAAAGAATAAAATACCTAGGAATAAATTTAACTAAAGAGACAAAAAACCTATATAAAGAAAACTACAAAAAACTGCTAAAAGAAATCACAGAAGACCTAAATAGATGGAAGGGCATACCGTGTTCATGGATTGGAAGACTAAATATAATTAAGATGTCAATCCTACCTAAACTGATCTACAGATTCAAAGCAATACCAATCAAAATCCCAACAACTTATTTTTCAGAATTAGAAAAACCAATAAGCAAATTTATCTGGAAGGGCAGGGTGCCCCGAATTGCTAAAAACATCTTGAGGAAAAAAAACGAAGCTGGAGGTCTCGCGATGCCGGACTTTAAGGCATATTATGAAGCCACAGTGGTCAAAACAGCATGGTATTGGCATAAAGATAGATATATCGACCAATGGAATCGAATAGAGTGTTCATATATAGACCCTCTCATCTATGGACATTTGATCTTTGATAAGGCAGTCAAGCCAATTCACCTGGGACAGAACAGTCTCTTCAATAAATGGTGCCTAGAGAACTGGATATCCATATGTAAAAGAATGAAAGAAGACCCGCTTCCCACACCTTATACAAAAGTTAACTCAAAATGGATCAAAGATCTAAACATTAGGTCTAAGACCATAAAACAGTTAGAGGAAAATGTAGGGAGATATCTTATGAATCTTACAACTGGAGGTGGTTTTATGGACCTTAAACTTAAAGCAAGAGCACTGAAGAAGGAAATAAATAAATGGGAACTCCTCAAAATTAAACACTTTTGTGCATCAAAGAACTTCATCAAGAAAGTAGAAAGAGAGCCTACACAATGGGAGATAATATTTGGAAATGATATATCAGATAAAGGTCTAGTATCCAGAATATATAAAGAGATTGTTCAACTCAACAACAAAAAGACAGCCAACCCAATTACAAAATGGGAAAAAGACTTGAACAGACACCTACCAGAAGAGGAAATACAGATGGCCAAGAGGCACATGAAGAGATGCTCAAAGTCCCTGGCCATTAGAGAAATGCAAATCAAAACCACAATGAGATATCATGTCACACCCACCAGAATGGCCATTATCAACAAAACAGAAAATGACAAGTGCTGGAGAGGATGCGGAGAAAGAGGCACACTTATCCACTGTTGGTGGGAATGTCAAAGGGTGCAACCACTGTGGAAGGCAGTTTGGCGGTTCCTCAAAAAGCTGAATATAGAATTGCCATACGACCCAGCAATACCATTGCTAGGTATCTACTCAAAGGACTTAAGGGCAAAGACACAAACGGACATTTGCACACCAATGTTTATAGCAGCGTTATTTACAATTGCAAAGAGATGGAAACAGCCAAAATGTCCATCAACAGAAGAATGGCTAAATAAACTGTGGTATATACATACGATGGAATATTATGCAGCTTTAAGACAAGATAAACTTATGAACCATGTAATAACATGGATGGACCTAGAGAATATTATGCTGAGTGAGTCCAGCCGAAAACTAAAGGACAAATACTGTATGGTCCTACTGATGTGAAAGGACATTCGAGAGTAAACTTGAAATATGTCATTGGTAACAGAGTCCAGCAGGAGTTAGAAACAGGGTAAGATAATGGATAATTGGAGCTGAAGGGATACAGACTGCGCAACAGGACTAGATACAAAAACTCAAAAATGGACAGCACAATAATACCTAATTGTAAAGTAATCATGTTAAAACACTGAATGAAGCTGCATCTGAGCTGTAGGGTTTTTTTTTTTTACTATTATTACTACTTTTATTTCTTTTCTCTATATTAACATTTTATATCTTTTCTGTTGTGTTGCTAGTTCCTCTGAACCGATGCAAATGTACTAAGAAACGATGATCATGCATCTATGTGATGATGTTAAGAATTACTGAGTGCATATGTAGAACGGTATGATTTCTAAATGTTGTGTTAATTTCTTTCTTTTTTTTTCTTTCTTTCCGTTAATAAAAAAAGAAAAAAAGAAAAATGCCCACAAAAGCTCAGATACGTTTTGGAAAGAGCTATTGAATTTAGAACTCAGGATAGAATGACCAGCAGATGTTCCGTTGTGATTTCTTATGTTGACAGAGGCACTCCAAATGCCAGCAGCCATTTCCTCAGGAAAGGTATATTCCTCTTGATGCCTTCATTGGACATGTTCATGGTCTTAGAATTGTGAATTTGAACCTAACAAATCGCAATTGAAAAAGCTAACTCATTTATGATATATTTCATTCTGGCAGCTTTGCTAAACTGAAACAACTGACAAGGTTGCATAGCTAATCAAAATTGCCCACTAACAATAAGCACTGGAAACAGAATATGAGATACATAATTAGTGCATGGAAAAAGGAAAAGTATAAATAACAAATGATTGATTTCTATCCCCTTGTATAATCTCTAATAGATAGGATCTCTAATTTCCAACATATGATCCTAATGTAGGTGAAGTATAGGCAACTTCTTCATATAATACATGTTAATATTCATAATATCATGACCTATGTAATCATAATTTGTCTGCTGGTGCTGTCCCCTGTGACAAAAAAGTGGTTACCATGCTCTGGAATCTGCCCATCATTATACCCAACAGCTCTGACTCCCACCGCCACATACCCATGTACTTTTTCCTCTCCAAACTGTCCTTTCCTGACATCTATTTCACTTCCAACACCATCCCAAAGATGCTGGTAAATTTATAAAGCCATCATTTATCAGGCTGTATCCCCCAGATATAGTTTCCTTGGTCTTTGGAGGAATGAACACTTTCCTCCTCCCTGTCATGACCTATGACTGATCTGTGGCCATCTATCACCCTTTCCAACACCCAGTCATTATGTCCCCCTGCTACCTTGGCTTGTGGGTTCCCATACTACAGTTCATCAATTTAACACTCCTTCCTCCATAGTCTGCTGATCCTGCAGCTATCCTTCAGCACCAATTGTATAATTCAACATTTTTACTGTGAAATTGCTCAGGTCCATTACCTCAGTTTGCTAAAGTTGCCCAAATGGCTTATACCAGAAATGGGTTGGCTTTTAAAATGGGGATTTATTAAGTTACAAATTTACAGTTCTAAGGCCAAAAGGCAGCTGACACAAGGCAATATTTGCTCATCCTTTTCTTCTGAGTTCTGGTTTCAAAATGCTTCCCTCTCTCTCTCCAAATGTCTCTGGACATTTTTCTCTTAGTTTCTCTCAGCTTTCTGGGTTTCATTTGTCTTTTATCCTTTCATAGAAGACTCCAGCAGGGGGGATTAAAAACCACTAGTCTGGGTCACATCTCCACGGAAATAATCTAATCAAAAGGCCCCAACCAACAATAGGTCTGCCCCCACAAGTATAGAGGAAGAGGCTTTTTTTAGGGTACATGATAATTTCAAACCAGCACACCCATGTACTAGCCTGCTCAGACACACTCATTAACCACATCCTGCTGCATATGGTGACTAGCCTTTTGGACATTGTTCCTTTCTCAGAAAACTTTCTCTCCTACACCCAAATTGTCTCCTCCATCCTAACAACAATGTCACCTGATGGGAAATATTAAGCATATCCTACTTGTGGTTCTCACATTATAGTGGTTTCTTTACTCTACGGGCAGGCCTTGGCATATGTTACATCTCCGAAACACTACCCTCATTCTGGAAGGGCATGACTGCCTTGGTGAAACACACTGTGGTCACCCCCCAGCTGAGCTCCTTCATCTACAGCCTGCAGAACAAGGCTTTCAAGAGAGCTGTACAGAGACATTTCAGAAGAACTCTATACATTCTATAATGAGAGCACTGGTTCTCAAGTTTTTGAATTGGCAGTAGTATCAGTGACTAAATTTTCCTTCTCACTTATTTTCCATATGTTTTTCTTTCCTTAGTTAAATGTGCCTTGTGATATTGATTATTACCAGGAGGTGAAGCAAGAGAATCAGAAGTATCTGCTTAAGATGTGCAGAATTTTTAACTAATTTAAATTTAAATGAGTAGAAATGGATAAAGGTGATGGTAGTACATTATTGTGAGTATAATTAACAGTGCTGAATGTTGTGAATATTTGTTAGGGGAAGTGAGAGTCATGTGTCACCGGAAGGAAAGGCGGAAATTACAGCACGGCACTGTATCTAACACAGTGGTGGATGATGACTGTGATTAACAGGACAAAAATTTTTTTAATTCTTCCATGAACTAGAACAAATTACAAACAGTTAACAATAGGGTCGTATATGGGAGAGAAACCCATCTGTTGCCCACTATGGACTATAATTAACAGTAATATCTTAACGTTCCTTCATCAACAGTAATAAATGTACTACTGCACCAATGCTAGAGATCAAAGATAAGGGGCATAAGGGGTGTAGAATGCTTTGGGTTTTATTTTTTTATTTCAGTAATGAATATATTCTAAAATGGATTGTACTGATAAATGAACATCAATGTGATGATAATTTATCACTGGCTGTATACTTTGGATAAATTATGTTATGTGAATATATCTCAATAAAATGGCATTTTATAAAAATTAGCCTTGGGAGTACTTCGTCTGAAATGTTTAGGGTGATACCTCTGTATTCCTTATCTATTCCCCTATGCCCCATCCTTTGATATTTTCCATTAGTGGAAGTCAACCTAGTATTTTCATTTCTGCATTTCCTTAATATCCCTGTCACCAACTAAGGAATTCTCTGCTGTTTATCTCATAAGAATTAGGTCATTTTTTCCAGGATCAAGACCACAATGAAAAAGTACCATTTTCATCACATCATGTGAAGCGCACACACACATTCAATAATTTTATCACAATAAATGTTAAACTTGATCATCTGGCTTGAGGTCATGTTTGTCAGGGGTTTTGATACTCTTTTTATCTTCCTTTCCATGCTTTTCACTTTCCAAAAAAGTCACTATATACAAACCATACTTAAAGAATTGAAGTTATATTCCACCTCCTAAAGGACAGAGTATCTACATAAATTATTTGAAATTTTTCTGTACAATGATTTATTTGGTCATTTATTCATATTTCTATGAACTCATGGATATTTATTTTATATCTTGGGTTATAATCCAGTGCCACTCTATTTGCTTTTTGCTCAACATGTTCCAGATTTTGCAATGGGAGTTGTTTCAGTTGGTGTCCGTAGTTTTTTGACATATCGCCTGACATTTTCTATTTTGTTGTTCTGGTTTTTTTGTTGTTGTTGTTTTGTTTTCAGAATTCTTGGTTTCTTGATGCTCAAGATCATCTTGTAAAAATATTCTACCACAGTCAGAGAATCTGCCTTTTTTTCAAGGTGTCCTGGTTCCTTTTATCAGAGGATGACATTAGAAATCAAGATATTGGCTTACATTTACTCATTGCAACTGGGTTTTCATTGTTTCTAGGCCCTCTCAGATGACAGAACAGGAAATACAACTGTGGATATTACATTGCTATATATATGTATCCATAAAAACTTCTATATGAAACTATCTATACCTATATTAAGCTAAACATGAATTATATTGATTTCTCCAATGTTAATCTATCATCTCATAGACCATTCCATCCTTTCCCTGCTTATCTGTTACCTTTCATTCCAAGATGAAAAACTTGGTACTCATTATCCACCGTGCCTTTATTTTTTTTTCCAATTTCAAATAATTTTTATTATTAGCCAACATTTGTCCATCCCCAATAATACACACTTTACATAAAGGGCACAAAATGAGACAATCCTCTCTTTGTAAGTTCATAGCCTGCACATACTTTCTACTGAAGGTTTCCCTTGCTTTTTAACTACTATTCCACAGTTTTTCAACACCCATCACTTTTATACCTGGGATATTTTCTGGCCCAGAGTGACATGAATTTAAATCTGAACACCTGTAGAGTTCTAGTGAACAGAAAAAATGTAATGCACATCTTGAACGTTTACTAACTGTTTTGATGTCTGTGAAGCAATAGGTACGTATTCCTTTTACCTTTGAGGCTGTGATTCATACACATATTTTTCATTATTTCCCACAAAGCCTTGTTGATAAACAAAATCCTCTAGTCTGTACAAATGGGATCCAGTATGGAAGATGTACCATAGCCCTTAGTTGACCTCAGCTGGTTAGTCGGTACTCCTCAGTCCTCCCACACTCCCCAGGCCCTCTTGTCTTTTTTCTCCTCCTTTTCCCAGTGAAAGGAAGGGAGGGTGGACAAGAAAGAGTCAAGCAATCTTTGTATGCCTGTGAGTGAACTTCAAATATGCTGAACACCTCAGTCTTCCAACCTATTAGAACAGGTAGAAAAGAGGCATTTTTTAAGGACATTTAAAGCTTTCACTATAAAAGCCTGTTTTTGTGCCCTGCGGTGGAGAAGCCCAGCAGATCTTTCTGGAAGCTGCAGCAGCCCCAAGCACCTCCTGAACCCCATCACGTGACAGCGAGGAGCAAGCGCCTGGGTGGCACCCCTGGGCGGCATCCCCGGGTGTCACCCCTGGGTGGCCCGGCGCCCTGCCCAGCACAGAGCCTCCAGTCTGTGTTGCTGGTCTCTTCGGGTGACTTTGGAATTGCCTGGGATTATAAACTTCAGCTAACAGAGTACTAATATCTCTGGAATTTTCCAGGGGCCAAAAGAAAATCAGTGGTTTTGTTGCAAAATACACCAAGTGAAGGCTGGAGTCTGGGAAATGTCAATTGTATAGGGGAATACAGCTCTGTGGATGCTGCAGCCCAATGACCTAGTTTCGAACCCAGGATTTCAAGGCCGTTTTGAGCGCCTACTATGTGCGAGGCGTGGGGAATTGCGCCCTGAACAACTGTGGAAGTTGTGGCTATCTTGGAAAACTATAATTAATTGGATTGAGTTCATCAAGTTTCTAAGACTCAGTTTCGTCACCTGTAAAGAATGCCCTGCTTGGAACTGTAAGGCTCACTAAGTATTAGCTCTTCTCTCTACGTAAGCTCACCCGGCACAAGAACAGCGGAAAAGGGAGAGAGGTGCCATGGCTAAGAGTGATCCTTGGAGCCGTTGCTTCAAACAAGCACCGGGTTCTGTAAGAATGATGACTTGCAGAAGATCACCTGGAAGGGCAGCTGGATCAGAGGTTCAGGAGCCACAGCATTAGAGAAAAGCGAGCCCGGAAATCCCTGCCACCAACAGAGAAAACTCGCGAGGGATCCTGGCAAAGGTTTCCAGCCCCGGGGTTCTCAAGGAGGCCTGAATAGCATCCGCTCCGCCCCAAAGCGCCCCAGCCCACGACTGGCCAGCGATCCTTGGCTGTAAACACCCGGGCCAGGCCCGAGGGCAAGGTGGGAGAGGCCGAGCTCCGGGGGCGTCAGGCGAAGAGCGTGACTGGGCGGCCCACCAGCCTAGCTCAGGGCAGGCAGTAGAGGCAGGCGGTCCAAAGGGGAAGAAAGCTCGCTGTAGTTACCCCTCCGCCCACTAGCTCGGAGCCTCCTGCTCTGTTCGCGGCGCGGGTGCTCACCATGGTCCTGACTGCCCGCTAGGAACACTGCGCGGACGCTCCCGGTGGTCCTGACAGCCGGCTCGGGACGCGGCAGCGGGCGCTCACCGTGGTCTTGACTGCTCGCTAGTGGGGCGGTGCGGGCTCTCACCGTGGTCTGTACTCCCTGCTCTGCCGAAAGGTGGCGGGATCACTGGGCGACTGTACCCCTTCCTCTCTTTCAGGTTCTGTCCAGAGCGCTTGACTTTCGCCCGGATCCCGGTGGAACGCAGGGTCTGCCCAGCCTGGATCATGCTGAGGGTGGTGGGCCAGGACCAGAGGAAGGGAGGACGCGTAACTCGCCTGCACTGTCTGCACTTGGGTGGCACTTCTTTCCGTGAGATGCCCCCACATGCTGCCATGGGGCCCCAGCCAAGGGACCCATCCTGTCACCAAACTTTCCCGGCGTTGGCCGGCTCCTAGTCTCTCTGAGTGAGTGGAATGATTCAGATATGGAGGATCCAAGGCTTAAACTGGCTGCGGACTGTCTACTCCTCTGGACAGGACCCAAGACGGTGAGAGTGGTACCTTCCCCCTCTCCTCCTTCTTTCCCTGGCCCCTCTGCCCTTTCTTTGGGGCACTAAGTGTTCTGACCCTGGGCACACACAGCCAGGAAAGGGGCAGGGGTCAGTAGTTTGGTTCCAGGAGGTGAACGGAAGAAAGAGAGAGATTGATTCTGAGATTTGGAGACCACCTGGGGACAGTTGATGACGCCTGTCATAGGCAGTGATTGCAATTTTTCCTTTCTCCCCCATTTTTTTAAAGAGCCCCTTCCCTGGAATTGGGTATTAATATGGAACAGCAACAAAAGGTTACTGGTCAAAAGGCAAGTTTAGGTAAGCAGTATATATGGCTACCAGGAATAGAGAGAGGGTGTGGGAATGGAGAAAGGGAGCAAGGGAGATTGAGCTACCAGAGTTGCTTGGGGCCATATGTCCTTGGCCAGGATGTTCTCTGTCCATGTTTCATTAATTTTGTAACTTGGACCAGAAGAATGTCTTTGCAGCAGTGGGGCTGTCTACTGAAGATAAGAAAGTTTGTTGACATCAGCATGACTCGTTTCTTTTCTGCAGGTGCAGAGGTCTTAGTTAGCACTTGAAGTATCATTGGTATGTCACCCTGACTCAATTGTTCTGTTTCTTCTTTGTAGTTTCCTGGTTAAAAAGAAGTTCAAGCATATCAAATTGATTAGTGAAGCTATTAACCATTCCAGTTTCACAATACCTGTCTGCCCACCAGACTACCACAAGTTGCTGCTATCTTGCTACTTGGTGTGTGTCATGGTTAGGGACAGGTGTCAACTTGGCCAAGTTGTGGTACCTGTTCATCTGATTGGGCAAGCGCTGGCCTGTCTGTTGCAACGAGGACATTTCATAGGATTAGGTCATGATCACATCAGCTACATCCACAGCTGATTCCATTTGTAATCAGCCAAAGGGGAGTGTCTTCTGCAATTAGTGATGCTAAATCCAATCATGGGAAGCCTTTTAAGGAGGACTCAGAGGAGACAGGTTGCATTCCTGCTTTGGCTGGTGAGCCTCTCCTGTGGAGTTCATCCAGGTCATCCATTGGAGTCATCGGCTTTGCAGCCTGCCCTGTGGATTTTGGACTCTGCATTCATACGGTCACATGAGACACTTTCATAAATTTTATATTTGCAAGTATTCCCTGTTGATTCTGTTTCTCTAGAGAACCCTAACTAATACATCTTGGTACCAGGAGTGGTTCTTAAGGAACAGAATCTTAAAAATGGGTTTTTATGAATAGTTTTCTACTCTGACTGGGCTCAGAGACACTAAGGACTCTGATTCCCGTAATCAGAATGACACTCCCAATCCATGGACTGAGTTGGCAAAGGAGATAGTCAAAATATCATCATTCGATTCTCCTAATGCTTCGCTTGTACGAAGCCAGGCTCTGGGGGATAATGTTTTTGACACCTTTACAGAGTTTTGTAGAAATAAGAGTTATAGAGATGTTGGTTGGTTGTTGTTAGATACACTGTCTACATTAAAGGGTGAAAGGGATGGGCTTAAGGCTTCAAACAAGAAGCTTAAGTGCCATCTGAAAGATGTAGAGGTTTCTATGAGTATCCTGAAGGAAAATTTTATTTCCTGTAGCCGTAGACTTGAGATCTCTGAAAATCAGACTCAGAATCTTATTGTTAGAGTAGCAACTTTACAACGTAAACTGAAATCTCAGTCTTGCATGGTGTCTGCCGTTAAAGTGAGGGCATTGATTGGAAAGGAGTGGGACCCTGAAAAATGGGATGGTGACATATGGATTGAGAATGATGTTGGGGGTGAGGTTGAAACCCTAGACCATGCTGAGCCTTCTTTAGATAACCCTGTAATAATCTGCCCTGAGGACATAGCCACCCACCTCCAGCCTGCCTTGAGGAATTGGCCATCCAACCTCCTCCTGAAGGGATTAGCCCTAGAGTTATTAATCCTGTTTCACCAGATGAAACTGCAAATGAAAGCCCTGAAGCAAATGGCTTGGAAGATATTTCTAATTCTTTTCATGACCCACCCCCACCACCCCTCATTTCTTCTAGACCTATAACTAGACTAAAGTCCCAACAGGCCCCTAAAGGTGAGGTACAAAGTATCACACATGAGGAGGTACGTTATACTCCAAAAGAACTGTGTGCGTTTTCCAATTTATATAGACAGAAATCAGGGGAATATGTGTGGCAATGGATTTTAAGAGTGTGGGATAATGGTGGGAAGAATATAAGGCTGGATCAGGCTGAATTTATTGATATGGGCCCACTAAGCAGAGATTCTGCATTCAATGTTATAGCTAGAGCAGTTAGAAAAGGTGTTAACAGCTTGTTTGGGTGGTTGGTTGAAACATGGATCAAAAGGTGGCCAACATTACCTGAGGTTGAAATGCCAGAACTGCCCTGGTATAATGTAGATGAGGGGATCCAGAGGCTTAGAGAGATTGGGATGTTAGAGTGGATTTATCATGCAAAGCCTGCTCTTACACCCCAGGAATGTCCAGAAGATGCACCTTTTACCAGAACAGTGAGAAATAAGTTTGTGAGACTAGCACCATCATCCCTTAAGAGCTCTGTGGTTGCACTTCTCTGTAGGTCAGATATTACTGTAGGAACTGCTGTCACTGAGCTGGAATCCTTAAACACAATGGGGATGACAGGATCCCGAGTTGGCAGAAGCCAGGTGGCAGCACTTAATCACCAAAGACAGGGTAGACGCGGGTATTATAATAGACAACAAACTCAAAGGAGGCATCAAATTTATATGACACGCAGAGATTTGTGGCATTGGCTAGTAAATCATGGGGTGCCTAGAAATACAATAGAAGGGCAGTCTACTAAATTCTTGTTGGAGCTGTATAAACAAAAGAGTTCTAGGTCAAGGGAACAGAAGTCTAACCTGAATTACAAAAACACAGAGTCACGGCCCCTTAATCAATTTCCAGATTTGAAACAGTTTACAGACCCTGAGCCCCTTGAATGAAGGGGAGGACAGGTCTCTATGGGGAAGAAACCTGTTACACTGCCACAAATTTATACTGTCGACCTTCCTCTAAGTCTTCCCCAAGGAGACCGACGGCCTTTTACCAGGGTAACTGCATTGGGGAAAAGGAAATGATCAGATATTTCGGGGATTATTAGACACTGGTTCAGAAGTGACATTAATTCCAGGGGACCCAAAACGTCACTCTGGACCACCAGTCAGAGTGGGGGCTTATGGAGGCCAGGTGATCAATGGAGTTTTAGCTCAGGTCCGTCTCACAGTGGGTCCAGTGGGCCCCCGGACCCATCCTGTAGTTATTTCCCCAGTTCCGGAATGTATAATTGGCATAGACATACTGAGCAACTGGCAGAATCCCCACATTGGCCCTCTAACTCGGGCAGTGAGGGCTATTATGGTGGGAAAGGCCAAGTGGAAGCCACTAGAACTGCCCCTACCAAGCAAAATAGTAAATCAAAAGCAATACCGTATTCCTGGAGGGATTGCAGAGATTACTGCACTCTTAAGGACTTGAAAGATGCAGGGGTGGTGATTCCCACCACATCCCTGTTCAACTCTCCTATTTGGCCTGTGCAGAAAACAGATGGGTCTTGAAGAATGACAGTGGATTATCGTAAACTCAACCAGGTGGTAACTCCAATTGCAGCTGCTGTTCCAGATGTAGTATCATTGCTTGAGCAAATCAATACATCCCCTGGTACCTGGTATGCAGCTATTGATCTGGCAAATGCTTTTTCTCAATAGCTATTAGTAAGGACCACCAGAAACAGTTTGCTTTCAGCTGGCAAGGTCAGCAATATACTTTCACTGTCCTACCTCAGGGGTATATCAACTCTCCAGCCCTATGTCATAATCTTGTTCGCAGAGACCTTGATCATTTCTCCCTCCCACAAGACATCACACTGGTCCATTATATTGATGATATCATGTTGATTGGACCTAGTGAGGAAGAAGTAGCAACTACTCTAGATTTACTGGTAAGGCATTTGCGTGTCAGAGGATGGGAGATAAATCCAACAAAAATACAGGGGCCTTCCACCTCAGTAAAATTTCTAGGTGTCCAGTGGTGTGGGGCATGTTGAGATATCCCTTTTAAGGTGAAGGATAAATTGCTGCATCTGGCCCCTCCCACATCCAAAAAAGAGGCACAATGCCTAGTTGGGCTTTTTGGATTTTGGCGACAACATATTCCTCATTTGGGTGTGCTACTCCGGCCCATTTATCAAGTGACCAGAAAAGCTGCTAATTTTGAGTGGGGACCTGAACAAGAGGAGGCTCTGCGACAGGTCCAGGCTGCTGTGCAAGCTGCTCTGCCACTTGGGCCATATGATCCAGCAGATCCAATGGTGCTGGAAGTATCAGTGGCAAATAGAGATGCTGTCTGGAGCCTTTGGTAGGCCCCTATAGGAGAATCACAACGCAGACCCTTAGGATTTTGGAGCAAAGCCTTACCATCTGCTGCAGATAACTACTCTCCTTTTGAGAAACAGCTTTTGGCCTGCTACTGGGCCTTAGTAGAGACTGAACGCTTAACCATGGGCCACCAAGTTACCATGAGACCTGAGTTGCCTATCATGAGTTGGGTGTTGTCTGACCCACCAAGCCATAAAGTTGGGTGTGCACAGCAGCACTCTATTGTAAAGTGGAAATGGTATATACGAGATAGAGCCAGAGCAGGTCCTGAAGGCACAAGTAAGTTACATGAAGAAGTGGCACAAATGCCCATGGTTTCCACTCCTGCTGCCACATTACCTTCTCTTTCCCAGACCAGAGCTATAGCCTCTTGGGGTGTTCCTTACAGTGAATTGACTGAGGAAGAGAAGACTCGGGCCTGGTTTACAGATGGTTCAGCATGATATGCAGGTACCACCCGAAAGTGGACAGCTGCAGCATTACAACCCCTTTCTGGGGTGTCCTTGAAGGACAATGGTGAGGGGAAATCCTCCCAGTGGGCAGAACTTCGAGCAGTGCACCTGGTTGTTCATTTTGCTTGGAAGGAAAAGTGGCCAGAGGTGCGTTTGTATACTGACTCATGGGCTGTTGCTAATGGTTTGGCTGGATGGTCAGGGACTTGGAAAGACCATAATTGGAAAATTGGTGACAAAGACGTCTGGGGAAGAAGTATGTGGATAGACCTTTCTGAGTGGGCTAAAAACATGAAGATATTTGTGTCCCGTGTGAATGCACACCAGAGGGTGACTTCAGCAGAGGAAGATTTTAATAATCAAGTGGATAAGATGACCCATTCTATGGATACTAGTCAGCCTCTTTCCCCAGCAACTCCTGTTATTGCCCAATGGGCTCATGAACAAAGTGGTCATGGTGGTAGGGATGGAGGTTATGCATGGGCTCAGCAACATGGACTTCCACTCACCAAGGCTGACCTGGCTACAGCCACTGCTGAGTGCCCAATCTGCCAGCAGCAGAGACCCACACTCAGCCCCCGATATGGCACCATTCCCCGAGGTGACCAGCCAGCTACATGGTGGCAGGTTGATTACATTGGACCACTCCCTTCATGGAAGGGGCAGCGATTTGTTCTAACTGGAATAGACACATACTCTGGATATGGGTTTGCTTTCCCTGCACGCAATGCTTCTGCCAAAACTACTATCCGTGGGCTTACAGAATGCCTTATCCATCGTCATGGTATTCCACATAGCATTGCTTCGGATCAAGGAACACACTTCACAGCAAATGAAGTGCGGGAATGGGCACATGCTCATGGAATTCTCTGGTCTTACCATGTTCCCCATCATCCAGAAGCAGCTGGATTGATAGAACGGTGGAATGGCCTTTTGAAAACTCAATTACGGTGCCAACTAGGTGGCAAAAACTTGAAAGGCTGGGGTAATGTTCTCCAGGAAGCTGTGTATGCTCTGAATCAGCGTCCGCTGTATGGTGCTGTTTCTCCCATAGCCAGGATCCATGGGTCCAGGAACCAAGGGGTGGAAATGGGTGTGGTACCACTCACTATTACTCCTAATGATCCACTAGGAAAATTTTTGCTTCCTGTCCCTGCTACCCTGAGTTCTGCTGGTCTACAGGTTTTAGTTCCAAAACGGGGTGTGCTCTCTCCAGGAGAAACAACAGTGATAACACTGAACTGGAAGTTAAGATTGCCACCTGGCCACTTTGGGCTACTTATGCCTCTGGATCAACACACCAAGAAGGGGATTACATTATTGTCTGGGGTAATTGACCCTGACTATCAGAAGGAAGTAGGACTGCAACTACATAATGGAGGTAAAGAAGAGTTTTCTTGGAATATAGGAGATCCCCTGGGGCGTCTATTAGTACTACCATGCCCTGTGATTAAAATCAATGGAAAACTGCAACAACACAATCCAGGCAGGACCACTAATGGCTCTGAGACTTCAGGAATGAAGGTTTGGGTCACCCCACCAGGCAAAGAACCACGGCCAGCTGAAGTGCTTGCTGAGGGGAAAGGAAACATGGAATGGGTGATGGAAGAAGGCAGTGATAAATATGAACTTCAACCACGTGATCAGTTACAGAAACGAGGACTGTAATTCTGTTTTGTTTGTGTTATACTATTTAAGTTGTAAGATATCAAGTTTAAGAATGAATATTGCCCAAGGATTTGCACCCTATTCTGGAGAGATTTAATGTGTTTCCAGTTATATGCAGGACAGTTGAGTATTGTCAGGTAAAAGAAAAAATGTGTGCTTATTTGTTTTCATTTGGAAATTAAGTATGATCTAAGGTGATATATATATATGTGTGTGTGTGTGTGTGTGTGTGTGTGTGTGTGTGTGTGTGTGCCAAGTTGACAAGGGGTGGACTGTCATGGTTAGGGACAGGTGTCAACTTGGCCAAGTTGTGGTACCTGTTCATCTGATTGGGCAAGCGCTGGCCTGTCTGTTGCAACGAGGACATTTCATAGGATTAGGTCATGATCACATCAGCTACATCCACAGCTGATTCCATTTGTAATCAGCCAAAGGGGAGTGTCTTCTGCAATTAGTGATGCTAAATCCAATCATGGGAAGCCTTTTAAGGAGGACTCAGAGGAGACAGGTTGCATTCCTGCTTTGGCTGGTGAGCCTCTCCTGTGGAGTTCATCCAGGTCATCCATTGGAGTCATCGGCTTTGCAGCCTGCCCTGTGGATTTTGGACTCTGCATTCATACGGTCACATGAGACACTTTCATAAATTTTATATTTGCAAGTATTCCCTGTTGATTCTGTTTCTCTAGAGAACCCTAACTAATACAGTGTGTGAGAGCACCAAGCTTGGCTGCTTGCTACTAGTGCACCAGTACTGCTTTGCCTGGCCTGAGTGCCTGAGCTGTGATAGCCTCCCAGTGCTGGGACGCAACACCTTGCTCCTGTGCATGGATTACAACAGAAGCGAGGCCCCCACCGTGGCCCCCAAGACCATGCTCCTGGCCTTGACAGTGGTGATGGCCTCAAGGAGTGAGTGTGTCCCCAAGAGCTCTTCAGTGTGCAAGTCCTCATCCTGAAGGAGTTGTACTCACTGTACAAGATGTGGATGGGCCAGGTGCACAGTCCTGCTACCAGCCATCCTTCAGCCCTGATGAGCATCCATTAGCCACCTTCTGGATCAGCCTGTGGTCTGTACTGTGCTTCATCTTCACCTCCACCATGGTGGCCACGTTCCTCATTCATGTGGAGTGCCTCTACCATTCTGAGCATCCCATCATCTTCCTGTGTGTCTGCTACCTGTGTGTGTCCCTGGGTTTCCTGGGGCAACTGGTCATGGGCCATGCCAGCATCACCTGCAGCTGGTGGGAATGTAAAATGGTATAGTGCTGTGGCAGAGGGTGTGGTGGTTCCTCAGAAAGCTAGATGTTGATTTTCCCTACCATCAGACAGTATAGCTATTCATTATATACCCAGAAGAGCTGAAGGCGGGGATGCAAACAGACATTTGCACACTGTATTCATGTAGGCAGTATTCACAATTGCCAAAGGATGGAAACAGTCAGTGTCAAGCAACTGATGATTGGCTAAACAAAGTGTGGTATATACACATAATGAAATATTATTCAGCAGTAAGAAGCAATGAAGTCCTGAAGCATGTAACATCATGGATGAATCTTGAGGACATTAATGTTTAATTAAATAATTAAGACACAAATGGATAGATATTATTTGGTCTCACTAAATTTAAACTCAAGGACATAGAATCTAGTGTATAGGTTACCAGGAGATAGAATGAGCATAGAAAATGGGGAAATATTGCTTAAGATGTACAGAATTTTTAGATAGGTTGGATTTAAATAGTTAGAAATGGATAGAGGTGATGTTAACACATTATTGTAAATATAATTAACAGTGCTGAATTGTGTATTTGTGTGGGTGGTAGGGAACATTTAGCATCATATGTTACCTGAAGATAAGCCAGAGGTTAAAAAGATTTCGTGTATAACTCATTAAATCTTGTTGTGGATGACTGTGATTAGCAGCACAAATATAAAAAATTTCTCTCATGAACTAGAACAAATATACAAATCTACCACAAGGTATTAATAATAGAGATGTGGGGGAAGAACACGCCAACTGCAAACCATGGACTATAATTAACACTAATGTCTAAATATTCTTTCATCAACAGTAACAAATGTACCCACAAATTCTAGGGATCAAATGATGGAGGTGATAAAGAATATAAGATGTTTAAGGATTTCCTTTTTTATTTTTGTTTTTTTTTTCCTGGAGTAATGGAAGCATGCTAAAATTGAGTTTGGTGATGAATGCACAACTGTGTGACAATAATGTGAGCCATTATTGGATATTTTAAATCTATTGCATGGTATGTAACTATATCTCAATAAAATTGTATTTAAAAGGAAAAAGATCATCCCACCCACAATAGGTCCACATCCACAGGAATGGATTAGCTTTAAGAATATGATGTTTACCAGGGAACATACAGCTTCACACCATCCCGACTGTATAGCACAGTGATCCCTGTTAAAATGATGGAGTATAGTTAATAGCACAAGTATAAAAATGTTCTTTCATGAGTTATAACAAATGAACCTCACTAATTCAAAGGGCTAATACCAAATTATATATGGAAAAAATATACCTACTGTAAACTATAGACTACAGTTAATAGCAAAATTTTAATTTTCTCTCATCAATTGAATTGAAGGTACCACACTAACGCAAAGAGTCAGCAATAGGGAGGAATATGGGAATGCTCTAATTTTGACGTGATATTTCCATAAGTCTACAGTTTCTCTACACTAAATAAATAAAGAAGTTAAAAAACGATGATAACAAAAAAAAACAGTTGTGAAAATAATGAAAAATATGGAGAATATCATCATATCTCCCCAAGAAAACCAGATACAGCTATTTCAAAAATATGAAATATTTGTGATATTATTCTATTTATCCTTATATCCAACTATGCATCAATCTATTTATTTATCTGTCCATGTGTTTATGTTTTGAAAGCGTTTGAGAGAAGATTATATACACCATCCTCCTTGAACACATAATAGCTCCCTGTAGATTTCCTAAGAACTAGGATATTCACTCATGTACCTTAAATAGAGCTTTTAAGTGCAAGAAATTTAAATTGATGTAACGCTGACAGTCTATATTCCAGTTCTTCACATACCCCAATAATGTCTTTTGAATATATTCTCCTCCATTATTAGATTCACTCCAGGATCACGTACTGAATAAACCACTGTTCTATCTCTAGTTGTTCTTCATTGTGGAAAAATATCCTTTTTATTGTGGAAACATGCATACAACATAAACTTTCCCATCTCAAAGGCATCCAAGCATACCATTCAGTGAGAGCATTCAAATTCACATGTTTTATTACCATTGCTACCAATCATTGCCAAACTTTCCCATGACCATAAACAGAAGGCTTACACCACGTACACTTGAAATTCTAAATCTGAAAAAATTCTCATTTTGCTTGATATCAACTTAACTTCAAAGATACAATGCAAACGATGTTAGTATAGCAATCTGTCCCTCCACCTCTCTGTAGTTGTGTCACAAACTCTATATTTATCCAATCTGAGCCCAAAACAATTGATTTAACATTGCTTTTTTTACAGGAATCATTTACTGACCACAAGTCTATGCAATGGGTATTTTCCTTTAATGCTTGCTAAATTACAGAACTCACCTTATGATCTCAAAAGTACCCCTTTTCTTTTTTTTACACAACCATAGTAGCATATCTTCAATGCAAAATTTACCATTTTACCAATTTCAAGTGTAGAATTCAGCAGTGTTTATTATATTCACAATATTGTTTTACAATTACCAATATCCATTATCCTAACTTTTCAACGTTTCAAACATAAACTCTGCACTACGAACAAGTAACTCCTCCTTCCTCTCCCCAACACCAGCCTCTGGTAATCTTAATCCACTCACTGTCTGATTTGTTTTTCTTACTCTAGGTATGTCATTTAAGTGTAACCATACAATTTTTTTTTGGCTAGGTATTTCACTCAACGAATTTATCCATATTGTAGCAAGTAGCTTAGCTTCATTCTTTTTTATGGCTGAGTAATATTCCATTGTGTTTATATACCACATTATGTTTATCCATTCATTTGTTGATGGATGCAGGTTGCTTCAACCTTCTGCCTATTGTGAATAATGCTGCAGGAACATTGGTGTGCAAATATCTGTTTGAGTCTCTGATTCAATAATATTGTGTTCATACAAAGTGTGGGACTGTCAGGCCGTATGACAACTCTATTGTCAGCTTTCTGAGAAACCAGCAAACTAATTTCCACAGGTGTGCACCATTTGACAATGCAATGACCAATAAATAAATGTTTCAATTTCTCCCAATCCTCACCGATACTTGTTAATTACTGATCATTTAATTATAGCCATCTTATTATCTCATTGTAGATTTCATTTGCACTTCCTTGAAGATCAAAGATGATGATCATTACATGTGTTTATTTGCCATTTGAATAGGTTCTTTGGAGAAGTGTCTTTTCATGCCCTTTTCCTATTATTAAATTTCATTATTTGGCTTACTGTGGATTTCTAGCAGATTTCTAGAGCCTCCAAACCCTTATCAATTACATGGTTCATAATTATTTTCTCCCAATCTGTAGGTTTTATGGTTTTAACTATTAAGTTCATATCCTAGATGAGTTGACATTTATATAGGGTGTGATGTAGGGGTGTAATATCATTCTTTTGCAGATGGATATCCTGGTTTTCAGTACTATTTGTTGAAAAAAAAACCATTCTTTCCCCATTTAATGTACCTGGCAATGTTGTGAAAGTCAGATGGTGAAATCTGAAAGAGGAATTCTGACAGTATATCAAAAAATTCTTGAGAGAAAAGAGCATCTGTTACAGGAGAAGTCACTATTAGAAAAAGAATTGGCTGATTTGCGGGGAAAACTTTCTATGTTGCAATGCCAAAATTTTATTTTAGGCGACCAAGCTCACAATTATCAGAATGTTGCAGAAAAAGTGACAGTGATGTACACACAATACAAATATAAAAAGCATAAGGAGGAAAATAATAAAAAGAAAGTGCACACACCTTATTGCTGCCGCCAGCCCTGACTGGGACCCAGATAAATGGGATGGAGATAAAGGGGATGAATCTGAAAATGAAGAAGACTCAGAATATGCTGCCGATTTTCCTCCCACAATGGGGGCTTATCCTATTGTAAGAAGGAAAGAAGAGAAACAAGGAGATATGGTCACTTTTAAAACTACTATAGAAGATTTTACCCAGCAATAAATTACAGATATAAATACCCAATTTACCCAAAAAACCCAAGAGCCTTTAATAACTTGGATGGTATGGATGACAGATGCAGGTGCAAGGGATGTTGTACTTGACCCTGCTGACTGCATGAAATTCACAGGAATAAGTAATAATGCCCATGTACAATCTGCTTTTCGTGATTTTTCAGCCGACCCTGGAACCTCCAATATCCAAGCTCTAGCTGCTAAGGGGTGCAATAGACAGTACACTGCTGACACCATGTGGCCCAGAGAAGATCAGTCCTGGTAGTCTTTAAAGAACAAAAAGCAGAAACTAAAAGAAATAATGAAAATAGCCATTGTCTGCGAGAAGCCGACACTCATCGTGACTCCCTTGTGACAGCTGCCCATAGGAACGTAATGATGCAGACTGCTCTGTCAGCGAACAAGCATTTTATTATGAATTTATTGTTGGCTGAGACAGGGCACTCCTAATGAAGTCCTAGATAAAATGGCTCACTTAGAAGATATGAGGTATTGGGGTAGCTCCACCTTCATTAACAAGGAAGGGGAAAATCATTCATGACCAGTTATTAGAGTTCCCCAGAAAGATATGTTTCAAGCCTTGCTTAAGGCAGGAGTATCCTGTGATACTATAGATGGGCTCCCCACCCAAGAAATGTGGAAAATTATAAAGAAAAAGTGAAGTGTGGTAGCGCTAATCAGAAGGTAGAAAAGGACTCAAATATTATGGTTGAAGCATCAAATGTTTCTTCCATTTACCCTCATTTAAATCCATTTAAGGCAAAATAGGAAATTGGCTAAGCCTTAGTGTCTATTGAAAAAATTATGAGACAGGACTATAAACCTCATATAAATCTGGTTATTTACTGGAAAAAATGGATCAACTATTATGGCACGGGTATTAATTCATATTGGGGCAGAGGCCTCTCTAATCTGTGGAAATCCTGAAAAATTTAAACATTGAATCCTAATTACTATAACTGAATTGGGGGAAATGAAATTCCAGCAAAACAGGTAGCCTTAACTATGAAAATAGGACAGCTACTCAAAAAAGAATACTCTTTAGTAATAGCACCCATTCCTGAATATATAATTGAGATTGATATTTTAAAAGGAATGACTTTACATTTACCAGATGGAAAATTTACCAATTCATCATTTACCATTTTGCTGTAAGGATGTTACAAATATGTTTCATCCTAGGAGAAAAAATGCACATGACCCCATTAAAATTGCCTACTCCTACTAAAACTATTTCTTTAAAATAATATTGAATCCCTGGAGGGACAGAAAAAATTACTAACACGATCAATAACTATATGGCTGCAGGTGTATTGGTTCTTACTACTACTAAATGGAATAATCCAGCCTGGCCAGTCAAGAAACCAGACAGTTCCTGGAAGATAACAGCAGATTATCAAGAACTAAATAAAGCAACTCCTCCTCTGACAGATGCAGTCCCAGATACTATTACACTTATAGAGAAAAAAAGTACCCAGGACATTGGTACGCCATAATTGACCTGGCTAATGCATTCTTTATTATTCCAATCGAGTCTGCTCATTGGGATCAATTTGCTTTTATGTGGCAGGACTGGTGATATGCTCATTTACCACAAGGATACATGCATAGTTCCGCTTATGCCATCAAATGGTTGCCGAGCATTTAGATGAGTTTCCTTTGGAAGCTGAAGTTCAAATGATGCAATACATAGATGACATCATGATTCAGGCTAATGCCCAGTCAGTAGTGGAAAAAATGCCACAAAATTAATTGAACACATGAAAGGAAAGTGTTGGAAAATAAACCCAGAAAGAATTCAAGGGCCAGCCCAACAAGTAAAATGTTTAAGTAATCATTGGAATCAAGGCCATAGAAAAATTCTCCCAAAGGCTAGGTAAAAAATCATTAGATTTTAAACCATCCATTACTAAGAAGGAAGCACAAAAATTTGTTGGATTATTTGGTTACTGAAGAGCCCATATTCCACATTTGGGAATGATTTTGCAACTTTATATAAGGTTACTGGGGAAAAAAATATTTCCTTTGAATGGAGGGATGGAGAAAATAAAGTCTTTGAGGAAGCAAAGGCTGCAATTCAAACTGCTCTGGACCTATGGCCTATGGAAGTTCAGTTGAAATATATGTGACTGTACAAGATCAATATGCTACTCAGAATCTATGGAAACAGCAAAAAGGGTAGTGAGTTCCTTAGGGATTTGGTCTCGGAAATTGCCCTTGTCCAGAATGTCATTTACTCCTTTTGAACAACTATTAGCTGCCTTTTGGGCATTAGTAGAAAATAGACAAATGACCATAGGTCACGTAGTTATTTTAAGACCTGGAATTCCCATTATGAATTAGATAATGAGTATCCCTGCCTCCCATAAAATAGGGCATGCACAAGAATATAGCATTATTAAATGGAAATGGTATATACAAAATTGAGCCAAGCCAGGGGGAAATGGGGTAGCTAATTTACATGAAAAAATAGCACAAGAAAGTTCCTCCCCAAGTCAAACTGTACTCCCCACATTACAGCCAATGTCTCCAACACAACGGAATAAAGGAAATGATTTTTAACAGATACTCAGAAAATGCACATTTGGCTTACTGGTGATGCAGCAAAACATGTAGGGCAAACCTGAGATTGGAAAGCAATTTCTTATAATCCCAAAACAAAAACTACCTTGGAAACTACTGGAAAACAGGGAAGTAGTCAATTAGCTGAACTGCACGCAGTTTATCAGGCCCTATTACATGAAAGAGGGGGAGAATGTCACATATTTATTGATTCATGGGTGGTAGCTAATGAACCAACTACATGGACACTCATTTGGCAGCAAAATAATTGGGAGATTCATGGTCAAGAATTATGGGGAAAAATATTATGGAAAGAAATTTGGGAAATTGTAAAAATACTAATGCTTCGGTTTTTCATGCAGATACTCATACTGCAATAAATTCGCCAGAATATGAGTATAACTCCATTGCGGACATGGCAGCAAATTTTCTCTTAATACCTGTACCCAGGAAGAGAGCTCATTAGCAAACCAGGACATCTGGGAGCACAGGCTATGTATGCACAGGTGGGCATTAGCTAGAGGTATTCTACCTCTATCCATTCTAAAACAGATAAAAGATGAATGTGACATATGTCAAAAGGAACAGCAATGAGAAGTCCCACGAATTGTTACAGGAGAATAGCTAGGGGAAATCTCCCTGCTCAGATTTGGCAAATTGAGTATGTAGGACACTTTCAATTAGTAATGGGTGTCAATTTATATGTACATGTGTTGATACTTATTCAGGAGTCTTAGTGGGCTGTGCATACCAATGTGCTACCCAGAGAAATATTCGTAGGGCATTGGATATTATAACTTTATATTATGGAATCCTCTCCCAAATACAAAGTGACAATGGTTCCTTTTAAGGGCAAAAACATAGAATCATATTGTTACCAGCGTAACATCACTTGAATATATCATATACCTTACTACCCACAAGCTGCTGGGTTAATAGAATGAATGAATGGTAGCAAAAAAAAAAGTAAGGAAATCTTGTCAGAACACCTATAAAAATTGGAAAAAATCATTTATTTATTGCATTACAACAGATTAACAATAGACCTTTGGAAAGAACCACTCCTTTACCTCAAATGATGACTCCCAATTTACAGATAAGAAATCAACAAGCATCCACCACATTGAAATGATGGGCACTTCACCCAAATGCCCAAGCTCCTTATTTAGGAGCATTGGTGTTCAGCAGGAAATGACTTCTATACTTTAACAGAAGCATGTACCCAAAGCAAACACACAGCATTTCAACTGGAATTGGAATTCAAATACCTTGTGGGTATGGACCTGCCACTGCCTGAGGCCTGGCTGGGTGGGTGGGAAGTGCCACACATGGTAGACCCATCCCTGCCAACTCCAGCCCTGGCAACTCGCCACCGGGGTCTGCCTCCCCACCAGGGCACCCCAGGCTCTGGATAGCCCGGCGTGGGCCTGGCCTCTGACAACAAGAGCTTTAGCCTGAGTCCCAGAACAGAGAGCATGGGGGACACTCTGGACCCCTACAGCAGCGGTGGTGGTGGCAGCTCATTGTCATCGGAGCTCAAGGCTATGGCAAAGAAGGCTCCTTGCCCACCCTCTATGTACAGCTCCCGGAAGAGACCACTTGGCGCTCAGAGGCAGATGTGAAGTCATTGCAGATTCAGAGTGTCTACTTCTTCCAACTGGAATTTGGGGAGCTGTGGAAGGTGCAGAAGGAAGACATGGATTTGGAGATTGGCTACCTATGCTGGTTTGAAAGGATGTATGTCCCCTAGAAAAGCCATGTTTTAATCTAAATCCCATTTCATAAAGGCAAAATAATCCCTATTCAATACTGTATGTTTGAAACTATAATCAGATCATCTCCCTGAAGATGTGATTTAATCAAGAGTTGTTAAACTGGATTAGGTGATGACATGTCTCCACCCATTTGGGCAGATCTTGATAAGTTTCTCTAGCCCTATAAAAGAGGAAACATTTTGGAGAATGAAAGAAATTCAGAGAGAGCAGAGCAGAATGACATAGCCATGAAAAGCGGAGTCCACCAGCCAGCGACCTTTGGAGATGAAGAAGGAAAATGCCTCCCAGGGAGCTTCATGAAACAGGAAGCCAGGAGAAGAAGCTAGCAGATGATGCTGTGTTTGCCATGTGCCCTTCCAGATGAGAGAGGAACCCTGACCGTGTTCACCACGTGCCATTCCAGATGAGAGAGAAACTCTGACTGTGTTCACCATGTGCCTTCTTACTTGAGAGAGAGAGAGACCCTGAACTTCGTCAGCCTTCTTGAACCAAGGCATCTTTCTGTGGATGCCTTTGATTGGACATTTCTATAGACTTGCTTTAATTGGGACATTTTCTCGGCCTTAGAACTGTAAGCTAGCAAATTGTTAGACTCTCCTTTTTAAAAGCCATTCTGTTTCTGGTATACTGCATTCTGGCAGCTAGCAAACTAGAACACTGCCTCATTCACTTCTATGCAGAGACAGGAATGGGCTTGGACCTGATACGTACACAAGACAACCTGAGGTTACCAATATGAGTGGACCATTTTTTGGACAGAGTAGGACTGAATAGATAAAGTTGGCTTCCCTCTGCCTGCCATTGCTACTCCCCAAAGAATTCAGAATGCTACAAATAAATTTAAAGACACACTTCTTTTAAAAGTAAAAGTAACATTCTTTTCTTGTTACCTTATAAAGCAAGATACTTTTATAATCAAAAGATTTTAAGTTTATAAAGTTATATGTAAAGGTAACTTTGTATTAGAGGCATCCAAATGTGCAAGATTGTTGGTAAACTGTGTTTAATTCGCTGTGAACTTTGTCCTTATCTACTCTTGTGTTCTAGTTTGTAAACTACCAGAATGTGCTATACCAGAAGCCTAAAGGCTTCCCCGCACATGTAGGCCCTCTACCTAGTGTATCTCTGACTCAATTGCTTCCTCCTATATGAGGATCCCTGTTGGATCACCACAGCAGAGACCATCACCCATCTTTTATGCTGTTCATTCACTTTCCATATCTATGTTACAATTATTGGTTTTATTTATCTCTCTCGCTTTCCAGAGTGAATTCTTAAATTTGTACAGTACATACTTGAGTCCTACTATGTGCCAGGCAATGTAGTGAATAAGAAAAATCTTTTCCCCTTGGAAACTTTACATTTTACTGAGGTAGAAATACTATAAATAAGTAAACAAGTAATTAAAGAATATGGTTTCATATTTGATAAGAAACTAAAGATAAGATGTTAAAGAGTTATTATAAAAGTTCTTTCTGAGCTGGTGATGTGAGAGTAGCTTCCTAAATGGTGTCAGAGGAGTGAGTCATATAAAGATATGGGAAAAGAGCTTCCCTCCGCAGAGGAAACAGCAAGTATGAAGGCCCTGGGATATAAACTTAGATTGGAAATCATAGGAAACTTCTTTACAGAAGTGACATTTATGCTGAGAGCTGGAAGATGAGTTATGGGTTAGCCGGTTAAATAGTGAAGGAGAGGAGAAACTTTTACTTTGAGACTACAGACATGGTTATTAGAGGAGTTTGGCATATCAGGGGAACTGATGGGCAAGTGTGGCTAGAGCAGTTTAAGCTTCGAAAATAAATAGTACAAAATGAAGCTAGTAACTAGGTGGGGCTAGATGACATAGGGCTTGGGAATGTCATGTTAAGGATTTTATAATTTTATCTTAAAGAACGTGGGAACATGATAAAGAGTTTTAAGCAGAGAAATGATATGGTCAGATAACATGCTTTAAAAGATCACTCTCACTTTTGTGAACATGGGATGAGGCTAAAAGCTGGAGGGACCAGAAACAAATACTAGTCTGGGCAAAAGATAATGATGGTAGAAGCCAGAGTAGGGACAATAGAGATGAAGGTAAATAGATAGATATATATTCATCTGACATGACCATGCTTTGGATGTCATATGTAAGAAACCATTGTTTAACCCAGGATTTTTAAGGCTTGCTCTTATGTACTCATTTAGAAGTTTTATAGTTTTAGGTTTTACCTTTAGACCTGTGATCCATTTTTTGGTTAAAATTCTTTTTTATCCAAAGGTATGGATTGAAGTTGGGTTTTTGTTTGTTTGCTTATTTTCTTTTTGTTTTTGCATAAATATATACAATTGTTCCTGCAGCACTTGTTGAAAATGCTGTCTTTTCTCCTCTGGATTGCTTTTTCACTTTTGTTGAAATTAATTGGACGTGTGTGGGTCTGTTTCTGGACTCTCTTCTGCTCCATTTATCTTTTTGTCCATGTGTATATAATATCCCACTGTCTCAATTAATGTTTCCTTCCTTAAAGTCCTCCAACTTTATTCTTCTTTCTCAATTTGTTTTTACCACCCTTAAGTTCTTTGTACTTTCATATGAATTTAAGAATCAGCTTGTCAATTTCTAATTGACATTGAATCTATAATTCATTTTGTTGGAGAATTTATATCTTATTAATATTGAGTCCTTCGATTCACATACACAGTGTGTCTCTCAATTTATTCAAGTTTTCCTTCATTTCTACCAGCAAAAGTACAGATTTTTTGTCCAGTTCATCCCTAAGTATTTTAATATATTTTTAAAGCTGGTGCAAATTGTAATTTTTTTAATTTTTTATTTTTTTTTGGCATGGACAGGCTCTGGGAATCAAACTCATGTTTCCTGCATGGAAGGCGAGAATTCTACCATGGAGCTAGTCTTGCACTGCCCAAATGGAAATGCTTTTAAATTACAATATTACATTGAATTAATTATAGATTCACAGGAAATTGTAAGAAATAATTCAGATAGGTCCTCTGAACTCTTTACCCAATTTCCCTCAATGGTATCATTTTTCAGAACTCCAAAAGAATATCATAACCAGGATTTTGACATTGATACAATTGACGTTCAAGACATCTCTATCACCGCAAAGAACCATAATAGCCTTTTTGTAGCCAGAGCCATTCATTATTCTCTATTTTATAATTTCATTATTTCAAGAATGTTAAATAAATGCAAACATACCACAGGTGAAAAAAAATACCTACTGGGTATTTTGGACATATTCTTCCCCAATCTAGTTTAGTTGTAAAGGGAATTCAAGTCATGCCAGGGGTCATAGACTCTGACTATGTAAGAGAAGTTAAAGTAATACTGTATAATGTCTCTTCACAACCAGCACTCCTGATGCCAAATGATCATATAGCTCAATTAGTAATTACTCTTTATAAAAATGGGGGGTTGGAAAAGCTAAATCATGCTCCTAATATAATAACTCATGTAGGAGGATTTGGCTCCACTGATATCAAGTTGGCTCTAAAGTCTGGGTAAAGAAACACAATCAAGACAGGCCAAGGGCCACTGAAATAATAGCAGAGGGTAATAATAATACAGTGCTAGTGATCTATGCCAGAAAAGATGAAGTAGAAATATTCCTTACTGATAAACTTTTTATTTGTGAATAAGTGTGTTACAGCATTCATCATAGTCAATTGGATGATTGCCAGAGGAGTGGCAAATAGCCTGGCATCGTGGGCCTATACCTGTGCCCAGTTCATAGTGTCTCCCATTGCCGGATTTGCACCGAACTCCCACTGATGTATCTGAAGGACTTCCATGGCAAATAGCACCAGCCACCGAACAGAAATGGACTTGGCTGAAAGACGCCAATCGCAGTTCCTCAGCCTGGGAAGAAATAAGGCAAGCCATTGAAAAATTAATTATGGACAAACTTCCTCCCCTTTTAGGACATGCTTTTCAAAATGGATTTGGATGACTAATGGCTGAGCATGTAAATTTAAGGGGAAAAGTGCCATGGTGTATTGAACAAAGTTGGGGAGATTCCCACCATGTGGCAGGGTGGATTCCCAAATTTTTTGTAACCCAACTATAATATCTACTACCCCTAATAAATGATGGGATGGCCACATACACGCAGGAACTGCCCCAACAGATCAACTTCCCAGAGGATATATGTGGGTATGTGGGCAGTATGGGTACCCCTACTTGCCCATTACTTGGACTGGTACATGGAGATGGCCATATATTAAAGGGCAAATTCTCACCTCACTACCAAAAATCCCCTATAACTAGGATGTGGTATACCACAGTTGGCACAGAGAAAAGTGAGTTGCCTTATGGTTTTACCCTCTAGCTCTATTCCTTCCAGGGGCTGGCACCATCAAAGTAGAATTAGATATTGAACCTTTGGCTGAGCATACTGCTTGTGCCTTTAAACAAACTAGGAAAGCCTTAACCTTAATGTTAGATGAAACCACTCAAATGAAAAAAGTGGTTTTACAAATCAGAATGGCTTTAGATATGGTAACAGGTGCGCAATGAGGAACTTGTGCTGTTATACATGTAGAATGTTGTGTATATATCCCTGATAATCAAGACTTTGTTGAAAATTCTTTACAAGAAATAGATAAAGTATAAGTCATACACACCATTTCCCAAGACCCTTTGTGGCCATGGTGGATCTCTCTCACTGGTACCTCACATTCAGTATTAATAACATTGGAGACTATAATAGCATCTTTAATTCTACTCTCTTGCTTTCTCTCCTGCTGCTGTACTCTTTGGCAAACATTTGATGGGAAACTCTACAAAGTGGGGGTCATAACTTGGAGTTCCATATACTCTGCTTAATCTATGAATTTGAGAATACAATACTGGTGGGATGATGTTTCTTTCCCCACACTGTGCAGAAATGTAACACTGGTTGGATGACGTTTCTTACTTATCCCCATACCACGTAGATATAAACCAACTACTTTGTCTAATGGATTGATTATTAATGTATGTAGAAATATATTCTTTACACAATTTCTTGAAAAAATTAATAATAATAATAAACAGTGTATATCCAGAGCAAGATCAGATCCTAGGGCCAAATGAAATGTGACTGTGACTGTTGGGCATGTAGAATGAAGTGTGACTGTGACAATTGAGTATAAGGATCTATAGACTTACCCAGAAACACACTGACTGTTCCATGAGCACTTATACTAGCCATAAATATGTGCAATCCAACTGGAGACACTGACTACCCTCCCAGAAGGAAATGTACTTTCATAAAGTTGTTTACCCTCAAGAGAATTCCTCCTGGGACTTAGCCAGTATCATGAGAAATAGTTGAGCCAGGTCACATAAGCTAATTGGAATTTGGCCACTATTATGTAAAAAAGCAATACACAAACTACTCACAAACAGCTAGGCTTTGGAATCTCATCTGAGAGGAGGATGCTCCAGTCAGGACTTTCCCAGGCAGACCCTGAAAATGCTGTCTCCAGGATTTCCCAATATTCTTCTTTGGATGTTGGTGAATTTCCACCTGGTGATGTAACTTACTTTATTTCTCTCCCTTTCTTATTTTAATCAGTAAATATTTATTTGCTTGAATTTGAGAGAGATGTGTTATGAATCCTACTCTTTTCAAATTGAGACCTCACCCACATTTCCTAATGAAACAGTGCTCCACACTCTCAAAGGCCTGAAGCAATGCAACTCTTCCACTGCAAAGAGGTGGAAGGCCTATCTTCTGCCTTTGGGGAAAAATCACCCTGTCCACGTGCTTCAGTAAGTCCACTTTCCTGGCCTGAGGCTTCTTGACTTCAGACTCTAGCCTCCCTGGTTCTGCCTCTGAAGACATTTTACCTTCACTTTTTCCCTTTTCTGAGCCCCCCAGTCCATACTGGCAGTGGTTCCATTTATACAGGTCCCACAGCACACTTGTTGGCTGTTCTAGTTTGCTAGCTGCCAGAATGCAACACACCAAAGATGGATTGGATTTTGATAAAAGGAGATTTATTTCATTAGTTCTTCAGAGGAAGTGCAGCTAACTTTCATCTGAGGTTCTTTCTTACATGGGAAGGCACAGGATGATCTCTGCTGGCCTTCTCTCCAGGCCTCTGGGTTCCAACAACTTTCCCCAGGGTGGTTCCTTCTGCATCTCCAAAGGCCTGGGCTGAGCTGCGAGTGCTCAGATGAGGTATGCTGAGCTGCTTAGGCTATACTACATTGAGCTCTCTCATTTAAGCACCAGCCAATTAACTCAAGCATCATTCATTGCAGCAGGCATGCCTCTTAGTCGACTGCAGATGTAATGAGCAACAGATGAGGTTCAGGTACCATTGGATCACATCCACAGCAACATAACTAGGCACATTCACCTGGCCAAGTTGACAACTGAATCTGACTACCACATTGGCTTTCTACGTAGTGAGCAAGGATTGTGCCCATCAGACAGCAGGAATTTCCACAAATCCTTCCTGGATAACTCCATCTCCAATCACAGCTTTTTCTGAAATGGCTGACTGGCTACATATTTGGCCAAATCTTCACATGGGGCACCATTCTCTGTGATCTCCCTTCCTGGAAGCCCAGAATTTTGCAGAACATCAACTTATGGTTTCTACCCAAGAGTTCAATTCTTAGCTCATCTTTTTCCTGTTGCATTTCACTATAAGCTATAAGGAGAAACCAGGCCACATGTTCCACATTTAATTTGGAAATCTCTTCTTCTAAATATCCAAGTTCACGGTTTTTAAAATCTGCCTTCTAGAGTTCCAGGAAAGTGGTGGAATAGGATAGGTTGAGTTTACCATAGCTCCAAGGAACAGTTAGAGAAGGAATGGGAGAGTGACTGAGACAGCAATTCCAGGGTATAGGTGACCTGTAAGAGTCTTCTACACCACATAGGGAGGCCCTGGTTGCAAAAGCCGAAGGAACTGAGAAGGAGGGAACCAAAGACCATCTGACTGGTGCAAACAGCCTAATGTAGAAACCTGGAGCCCTCAGGAGTGCATGGACGGGAAGACAAGGAGTAAGAAGTAAGGCAAGCCATATTCCTTGAATGTGCTACCCTCACCAGTGCAGCCCTGAGACCTATGACTCACCCCACCCCCACACACCTGAACCCCATCACCCGCCCCATTCCCTGCCCTCAAAGTGCCCTGGCCCCACCAGCCCTGAGCATATAGATATATTGGTACCCCCACACCCCCAATCCAAGTGTGTGTACACCTGCCCCACCCCAACCCACCTCTCCTGCACAAGCATAATCTCACCCCACCCTTCCTGAGGCCCACATCCCCCTCCTTGCCCCCTGCAGGCTTTGGCCAGTGCATAAAGACTGCGGGTGCTTACCTCCATGCCCAAGCTACACCTGCCCTCAGCCCATACAGTCATGTAACCCACCCTGTCCCCCCAGCTCTGCACATGTGTACATCAGTTTATAGCCCTCGCAGATCTGTGCATGTGCATGGCCCCAGTCATGCCCCCAGCTCTGAGCAAGCACTGACCTGTGTAGCAGGGCCACATTTGCCCCCAGCCCATGCAGGCACAATGCCAACCTGCTGCCTTGAGTTCTGTGCATGCAAACCAACACTCCCACCCCCAGACCTGTGCACCCACACAGCCACATCCTCCCCGCTGCTGGGCACCCACAGTCACAGGCACCAGCAGAACAATCCCAGCCTGCACCTATACCTAAGCTGCAACACATCACCACATTGTTGTGACCCGCTCTGCACCACACATCCCACTCGCATCCATCCCACAAGTACAAAGCTTTAGACACTGAAGGAAATCAATTTCTAAAGTAAAACAATCAAGATATTTACATGCTGTGAAGACAATAGAAGATCATTAAGCATATAATGATGCAGACAGATATAAGCCAGTCTAACAACCCAATTAAAGCACTGAAGGAGACACAGACTTTGGAACAACTAGTCAAAGATGTTCATATAACTTTACTAAATAAAATAAATGGGGCTCCTGTCCTGGAGTTTGCTGGGAAACCTAGAGGCTGGCCCGCACGCGGAAGCCATTAGGGTTGCAAATCTCCATCCCTCTCCAAATCCTGAATTTGAGCAGCAGAATTCTCTTGCATTAAAAATCAATAAATGGGGACTTCTGAGAAGATGGTCAACCAGAGCAGCTTGAGATTAGTCCTGCTTCATGGAAAAGTTAGAGAAGGGACAGAAGTACGACTGAGGTGGTAATTCGGGAGTGCGGCTGACCTGGGAGAAACTCCTGCACCCCATGCAGCAGCCCTGGTTTCAGAGGTTGAGAAACTAAAAGGCGGAAAGCTGGAGTTTAGCCTGGCATGGAGGCGTGGAGCAGTGGAGCCCACAGGAATACACAATAGGTACACGGGACTAAGAAGTAAGCCAGGCAACATTCTTTGGGTGCACTACACTCACTGGAGCAACCCCATTACTGGCGACTCACCCCAAAACCCATGCACCTGAACCCCCTCACCCACTCCCATTCCCCACACTCCAGGCAACCCCACCCCACCAGCCCCCAGTACATGTACCTGCCGCACACCCCCACCCCAAGTGCAGCCCAACCCACCTCTCCTACACCCCTCCCCAGCACTACCTCCCCCTCCCTGTTCCCTGCAGGCTGGCACTGACCTCCATACCTAGCTACCCCTGCCCCCACACCAATAGTGTTGCACAGCCTCACCATGCCCTGCTTGAGCTCAATGCATCCTTTTACATCACAGGCCCACACATGCACATGGCACCCAATCATCATTCAGCTCTGGGAACTGCACGTTACAGCAATCCTAGAACCGCACATGCTCACAGCCCTCAGCCTCACTTCCGAGCTCTGAGAAAGTGCCAACCTGCACAGCCAGATCACATCTCCCAAAATCCACGAAGGCAACCAACCTGCTGCCAAAGTTCTACACATGTGCACAAGGGCCCTGTGCCTTAGACCAGTACACACCAAGATTACATCCCCCAGACTAGTGCACTTGCATAGCTGCATCCTCCCTAGCCACTGGAGACCCATGTTCACAAACACTAGCATAATATCCCCAACCTGTGCCCATACCTGCCCTGAAACAAATCAATGTACTGAGCACTCCACCCTGTGCTCTGCTCCATGTGAGACAACCATCCTGAAAAAGCAAGGCCTTAAACTACTGAAGGAAATCAACTCCCAAAGTAAACCAACCAACATATCTACATGTGATGAAGACAGCAGATGATCACTAAGCATATCACAATGCAGAAAGATATAGCCCTGACTAATGACCAAATTAAAACACCTGAGGAGACACAGACATTGGAACAACTACTCAAAGATGTTTGTACAACTCTACTTAATAAAATAAGTGGGATAGCAAATGACATAAAGGAGATCAAGAAGACAGTAGAAGAGCACAAAGAGGAATTTGAAAGAATAAATAGAAAAATAGCAGAAATCACAGAGATTAAAGACTCTGTTGACCAAATAAAAAACAAACTAGAAGCATAAAACACCAGATTTGAAGAGATGGAAGAAAGAATAAGTGATATAGAGGACAGGATAACTGACTTCGAAGACTCAAAATAGCAAATGGCTAAAAAGATGGAAAAATTGAATGGGAACTCAGGGAAATGATAGACAAAACAAAGTGCACAAATATAAGAATCATTGGTGTCCCAGAAGGAAAAGAGAGGAGTAAAGGGCTAGGAAGAATAGTTAAGGATATAATGAGGGAAAACCTCCCAAACCTCATAGTGGACATAAATGTACAAGTCAAAGAAGCCCAAAGAACTCCAAACAGAATAAATCAAAATCTGCCTTCACCAAGGCACATACTAATCAGTCTGTCAAAGGTTGAAGAGAAGCAGAAAATCCTGAAAGCAGCAAGAGAAAAACAATCTACTACACATAAGGGAAATAAAACAAAACTGAGTTCAGACTACCTAACTAGCACCCTGGAGACAAGAAGGCAGTAGTATGAAATATCCAAGATCCTGAAAAAGAAAGACTTTCAGTCAAGAATTCTGTAACCAGAAAAATTGTGCTTGAAAATTGAGGAGGAGATTAAAGCTTTCACAGACAAAGAAGTCCTGAAAGAATTTGTCGACAAGAGACTAGCCCTACAAGAAATACTCAAAGGAGTTTTGCCAGCTGAAAAAAGACAGGAAAGGAAGTTCTGGAGGAGGGCACAGAATTGAAGAGCACCACTAAGGGTAATTTAAAGAATACAAAGAGTAAGAGGAAAAAGAATATATAAATCTGACAAATAAAATAAAAAAGATAAGATGGTGGAATCAAGAAATGTCTTTTCAGTAATAACTTTGAATGTTAACAGACTGAACTTACCAATTAAAAGATACAGATTGGCAGAATGGAATAAGAAACATAATTAGGCTATATTTTGCTTACAAGAGACTCATCTTAGATGCAATGATACAAATAAATTGAAAGTGAAAGGATAGAAAAAGATATTCCATGCAAACTGTAACCAAAAGAAAGCAGGAGTAGCTATACCAATATCAGACAAAATAGACTTTAAATGTAAAGACATCAAAAGAGATAAAGAAGGACACTATATACTAATTAAATGGCTAATTCACTAAGAAGATATAACAATCATAAATGTTTATGCTCCCAATCAAGGAGCTCCAAAGTACATGAGACAGACATTGGCAAAACTGAAGGGAGCGATAGATGTTTCAACAATAATAGTAGGAGACTTCAATACACCACTCTCCTCTATAGATAGAATTATTGCACAGAAGACCAACAAGAAATTAGAGAAGTTAAATAATTTGATAAATAAATTAGGCCTAACAGACATATATAGGTCATTGCACCCCAAAACACAAGAATATACATTCCTCTCTAGTGCTCATGGAACATTCTCCAGGATAGATCATATGCTGGGGCACAAAACAGGTATTTATAAATTTAGAAATATTGAAAATATTCAAAGCACTTTCTCTGATCACAATGGGATGAAGCTGGATCTCAACAACCACCTAAGAATGAGAACATTCACAGATATATGGAGATTAAATAACACACTCTTAAACAACCAGTGGGTCAAAGAAGAAATCATTAGAGAAATCAGCAGCTATCTGGAGATGATTGAAAGTGAGATTACAACTTATGAGAACTTATGGGATGTGGCAAAGACTGAGAGGGAAATGTATTGCCTTAAATGGCTATATTAAAAAACAAGAAAGAACAAAACTAGAGGACTTAACAGAAAATCTGGAGGAACTTGCAAAAGAACAGCAAACTAACCCCAAAGCAAATAGGAGAAGAGAAATAAAGATTAAAGCAGAAATAAATGAATGGGAGAACAAAAGAACAATAGAAAGAATCAATAAAACCAAAAGTTGGTTCTTTGAGAAAAATCAATAAAATTGATGGGCCACTAGTAAGACTGACAAAGAAAAAAGAAAGAAGATGCAAATAAACAAGATCAGAAATGAGAAAGTGTGGGTTACCTGAAAAAATAAAAGAAAATCATAAGAGGATACTATGAACAACTATATGCTGACAAATTAGGCAACTTAGATGAAATGGACAAATTCCTGGAAACACACAAACAAGCTACACTGACTCAGGAAGAAATAGAAGATCTCCGTCAATGCCAAGTAAAGAGATTCAATCAGTCATCAAAAATCTTCCTACAAAGAAAAGCCCAGGGCCAGATGGCTTCACAGGAGAATCTTATCAAACATTCCAGAAAGAACTAACACCAATCCTGTCAAACTTTTCCAAAACATTTAGGAAAAAGGAGCTCTATCTAAGGCATTTTATGAAGCTAATATCATTTCAATACCAAAACCGGGTAAAGATGCTATAAGAAAGGAAAACTACAGGCCAATATCCCTAATGAACATTGTTCTAGTTTGCTAGCTTCCAGAATACAATATACCAGAAAAAGAATGCTTTTTAAAAGGGGAATTTAATAAGTTGCTGGTTTACAGTTCTAAGGCTGAGAAAATGTCCCAATTAAAACAAGTCTATACTCACAAGCAGTGCAGACAATCAAAGCTATAGGCTGAGCCCCCAATCTTGGGGTTTGTTCACATGAAACTTAACCCCACAAAGGATAGGTCAGGCCTACTTAAAATTAGGCCTGAGAGTCACCCCCAAGAGAACCTCTTTTATTGCTCAGATGCAACCTCTCTCTCCAGCCAACACAAAAAGGAAACTCACCACCCTCCCACTGTCTATGTGGGATATGACTCCCAGGGGTGTGCATCTTCCTGGCAACATGGGACAGAAATCCTGGAATGAGGTGAGACTCAGCATCAAGGGATTGAGAAAACCCCTAGAATGAACTGAGACTCAGTATCAGGGGATTGAGAAAACCTTCTTAACCAAAAGGGGAAAGAGTGAAATGAGGCAAAATAAAGTGTCAATGGCTGAGAGATTCCAAACAGAGTCGAGAGGTTATCCTGGAGGTTATTCATATGTATTAAATAAATATCACCTTGTTATTCAAGATGTAGTGGAGAAGCTGGAGGGAACTGCCTGAAAATGTGGAGCTGTGTTCCAGTAGCCATGTTTCTTGAAGATGATTATATAATAATATAGCTTTCACGATGTGACTGTGTGATTGTGAAAACTTTGTGTCTGATGCTCCTTTTATCTACCTTATCAACAGATGAGTAAAACATATGGAATAAAGATAAATAATAGAGGGAACAAATGTTAAAATAAATTTAGATTGAAATGCTGGTGATTGGTGAGGGGGAGGAGTGGGGGTATGGTATGTATGAATCTTTTTATGTTTTCTTTTTATTTCTTTTTCTGAATAGATGAAAATGTTCCAAGAAATGATCATGATGATGAATATGCAACTATGTGATAATATTGTGAATTATTGATTATATATGTAGAACAGAATGATCAAAAGTTAGAATGTTTACATTTATTTGGTGGGTTTTTTTTTGGTATTTTAAAAAAATAAAAAAACAAGTCTATAGAAATGTCCAATCAAAGGTATCCATCTAGGGAAAGATACCTTGGTTCAAGAAGGCCAATGAAGTTCAGGGTTTCTCTCTCAAGTGAGAAGGCATATGGCAAACACAGTCAAGGCTTCTCTCTCAGCTGGAAGTGCACATGGTGAACATGGCATCATCTGCTAGCTTTCTCTCCTTGCTTCCGGTTTCATGAAGCTTCCCAGGAGGTGTTTTCCTTCTTTATCCCCAAAGGTTGCTGGCTCATGGACTCTCTGCTTCGTGGTGTTGCAGCACTCTCTGCTCTCTCCAAATTGCTTTCATTCTCCAAAATGTTTCCTCTTTTATAGGACTCCAGAAACTTATCCAGACCCACCCAAATGGGTGGAGACATGTCATCACCTAATCCAGCTTAACACCACTCTTGATTAAATCATGTCTCCAGGGAGATGGTCTGATTACATTTCAAATACACAGTATTGAATAAGGATTATTCTGCCTTTATGAAAATGGGATTTAGATTAAAACATGGCTTTTCTAGGGGACATACATCCTTTCAAACTAGCACAAACATAGATGCAAAAATTCTCAATAAAATATTAGCAAATCAAATTCAGCAACACATTAAAAGAATTATAAACATGACCAATTTGGGTTTCTACCAGGAATGCAAGGATGGGTCAACACAAGAAAATCAATTAATGTAATACAGCTCATTAACAAATCAAAAGGGAAAAATCACATGATCATCTTGATTGATGCTGAAAAAGCATTCGACAAAATTCAGCATCCTTTTCAGATATAAACACCCTAGAAGACAAGAATCAAAGGTAACTACCTCAATATGATAAAGGGAATATATGAAAAACCATCATGCTCAGTGGAGAGAGACTGAAAGCCTTCCCACTAAGATCAGGTACAAGACAACGATGCCCACTGTCACCACTATTATTCAACATTGTGCTAGTTCTAGCTAGAGCAATCAGGCAGGACAAAGAAATAAAAGGTATTCAAATTGGAAAGGAAGAAGTAGAACTCTCATTATTTGCAGATGCAGATGAGAGGAAGATCCTGAGAAATCTACAGAAAAGTTACTTGAGCTAATAAATAAATTCAGCAAGGTGGTGGGATATGAAATTAACATGCAAAGATCAGTAACATTTCTATACACAAGCAATGATCTAGCTGAGGAGTCATTAAGGAAAAAATTCCATTCAAAATAACAACTAAAAAAATCAAATACTTAGGACTGAACTTAACTAGGGATGTAAAGGACTTGTACATAGAAAACTACATAACATTGCTAAAAGAAGGCAAACTAGATCTAGATAGGTGGAAAGACATTCCCTCCTCATGGATAGGAAGGCTAAATATAGTTAAGATGTCAATTCTCCCCAAATTGATCTACAGATTCAACAGAGTACCAATAAAATTCCAACAACCTCCTTTGAAGATTTGGAAAGGCTAACTACCAAATTCATCTGGAAGGGAGAGAAACCCCACATAGCTAAAACCATCCTAAAAAAGAACGAAGTGGGAGGATTAACACTCCCTGACTTTAAAAATTCTTATAAAGCCACAGTGGTCAAAACAGCATGGTACTGGCCAAATACAGAAGCAATGACCAATGGAATCGAGTTGAGAGTGCAGAAATAGGCCACCAAATCTATGGTCAACTGATTTTTGACAAGGTCCCCAAGTCCTCTGAACTGGGACAAATAGTCTTTTCAATAGTTCGGCATGGAAGAACTGGATATCAATAGCCAAGACAATGAAAGAGTACCCCTATCTTACACCCTACACAAAAATTAACTCAAAGTAGATCAAACACCTAAATATAAGAACTACTGCCATAAAGCTTCTGTAAGAAAATGTAGGGAAACATCATCAAGGTCTAGGAATAGGAGGTAGCTTCGTAAACTTTATACCCAAAGCACAAACAACAAAAGAAAAAATAGAAAAATGGGAAATCCTCAAAATCTAAGGTTTCTGCACCCCAAAAGACTTTGTCAAAAAGGTGAAGAGGCAGCCAACTCAATGGGAGAAAATATTAGGAAATCACATGTCAGAGAAATGTTTGATTTCCTGTATATACAAGGAAATCATACAACTCATCAACAAAAGAACAAACAATCCAATTATAAAATAGGCTAAAGACATGAATAGGCATTTTCTGAAGAGCAAATATTGATGGCTCAAAAGCACATGAAGAGAAGCTCATTTTCAGTGGCTATAATGGAAATGCAGATCAAGACTACAATGAGATACCACCTCACACCTATAAGAATGGCTGCTATTAAACAATCAGGAAACTTCAAATGTTGGGGAGGATGTGGAGAAACTGGGACACTTATGCACTGCTGGTGGGAATGTATAATGGTGCAGCCACTACAGAAGACTATTTGGTGGTTCCTTAGGAAATTAAATATCGAGCTGCCCTGTGACCCAACAATATCACTACATGGTATAAACCCAGAAGAGCTGAAAGCAATGACACAAACAGACATTTGCACACCAGTGCTCACAGCAGCATTATTCACAATTGCCAAAAGATGGACAGAAACCAAATGCCCATAACAGATGAGTGGATCAACAAAATGTGGCAAATACATACAATGGAATATTATATAGCAGTAAGACAAAATCATGTCCTGGAGCACATGACAAGAGGGATGAGCCTTGAGGACATAATGCTGAGTAAAATTAGCCAGACACAAAAGTATAGACACTGTATGATTCCACTTTTATGACTAGCATAAAAGTATAATCAGAGGCTTATAATACAGAATATGGGGGATTTAGAGATACATAGAAGCTAGAGATGGGTGAACCACTTAGCTGGTGAGGATGAACTCCAATGTAAGAGAATAGATAGGAGTGAAGGTGATTGTCTAGTGGGTCTAGAAGTAATATTCCCATATTGAAGATCAACAAGATTGAAAGGGGTTGTATAGACCTATATGTCCCACTGTTCACACTAGAAATATGAATGAGTTCTCATAAGAATTACTTCAAAGATATGATTCTTGTATAAAGAGTGTTTAAGTCCAAAATACAGGAAGAAAACTGCTATTGTATGCTGTTCTAGTTTGCTGACTGCTGGAATGCAACACACCAGATATGAATTGGCTTTTAATAAAAGGGGATTTATTTTGTTAGCTCTTCAGAGGAAAGGCAGCTAACATTCAACTGAGGTTCTTTCTTATGTGGGAAGGCACAGGGTAATCTCTGCTGGCCTTCTCCCCAGGCCTCTGAGTTTCAACAACTTTCCCTGGGTAATTTCTTTCTTCATCTCCAAGGGCCTGAGCTTAGTTGCAAGTGCTGAGATGAGGTATGCAGAGCTGCTTGGGTTGTGCTATATTGAGCTCTCTCATTTAAGCACCAGTCAATTAAATCAAGCATCACTCATTGCAGCAGGCACACCTCCTAGCCAACTGTAGATGTAATGAGCAACAGATGAGGTTCACGTACCATTGGCTCATGTCCACAGCAAAAAAACTAGGCACCTTCACCTGGCCAAGTTGACACTTGAACCTAACTACCATACATACTATGAGCTATGTTCAAAAGGAAACCAACAACAGCAGAGGTAAATAATGGGTTGAGAGATAAGAGTTAAGAAAAGGTTTAGATTTCCTATTTGGAGAGGGTGTGTTTATTGGTTTTCTTTCTCTTGGGAACCCCTTATCTAAAACTGAGAATGTTGATGGACTGTGGAGTTAGGACCTTCTACATGATGCCCAATGAATGCAGGTGGCTGAAGGATGCACTGACAGAAATAGATTGGCAAACAATTGTGTATACTTATGAACAAAATGTTCTTCTACAAAAAGGAACAATGCTGTGAGGCATGCAATTATGTGAATGAATATGTGGGGCATTTGTAAGGCAAAATAAGCCAGAAACAAAAAAAACAGCAATGGTATCATCACCTTTAGAAAATGCTTATAAGAAAACAGGGGCCTAAATTGTAAGCTTTTAGAGCAGACACATTAAGTCCAGGGTGGTGATTATTATTTCTGGATTTTGAGATGCTGTTTTATATATATAACCTGATATTTTGATAAGAAAGAGGCTGAACAGTTTGGGGTTAAAGTAACTCAGAACATAGGGGTAAGAAAGACAGTGTCTGTATTTTAGAACCACACATAGTCTTTAAGACCAATGGAAGAAAGATTTGTTTAGTCTGGAACTGAAATTTTCTGTAGTACATAATCTAATTCAACCTATCTGTACAGCTCATTTGAACAATTGAAACACAGGAAGCACAGAATAAGAGAGAGGTCCTTTAATCTGGTGTAGATTATTGTAATGCCTGGAAACATCCTTGAGTATTAAGCAGATAATCAAAATGTATTGTCAGGTCCACGGTGGTTCAGCAAGCACAGTTCTTGCCTGCCATGCTGGAGACCTGGCTTCACTTCCCAGTGCCTGCCCATGATAAAAAAATAAAAAATAAAAAAGTATTGGCAAAGTCCCCTGAGGGAGGGGAGAAAGAATATGAAACTATTAAACTTTACCATCAGGGAACCCCCTGATACTGTGTCAAACTTTAGGAATACCCAACTCAATAGGCTATGCCCTCAATCATGAGGCTTACTCTTGTGAAGCTTATATAGGTAGCAGAGAAGCTTAGACTACCTACAGGCATGCCTAAGAGTTACTTCTGGAGGACCTCTTTTCTTGCTCAGATGTGGCCTCGGTCTCTCTAAGCCCAACTCCGCAAGTGAAATCATTGCCCTCCCCACTACGTGGGACTTGACATGCAGGGGGTGAAAGTCTCCCTGGCGATGTGGGAGATGACTCCCAGGGATGAATCCAGTCCTGGCACCATGGAATCAACAATTACATCCTGACTAAAAAGAGGGAAAGAAGTGTAATTAATAAAGTATCAGTGACAGAGAGAATTCAAATAGAGTCGAGAAGCTATTCTAGAGGTTGCTTTTATGCAAGCTTCAGGTAGACCTTGCTACCTATCATAACTTGCCAACCCCCAACCAGGACCATTCCAGCCAATCCTAAAGAACACCTAGGGCAATTTATAAGATTCCACAAAGGTTCCAGGCATTAGAGTAACTTGCCAGAAACCTACAACCTCAAGATGGGTCCCTGGTCCAGATAAGCCCTGAAACATAGTCCAGCCTCCCCAGAATATCAGATAGTTCTATATCCCTACTTCATATTAGTGACAGACCCTTCCAATATCAAAAATTCAGAATGGGCATAACCCAAACAACCCCATGAAAGGTACAGAAAGATCAAGGTGATGGTGGAATTATACATAGAAGATAGAACTTAACAAGTGAATATTAAGGCTGAATCATTAAATTGATATCTCTTTTAGTCTCCAGTACTTCAGAGTAGCTAGAAGTAAAAACTAAAATTGTGAAATTGTAACCCATGTCAAAATCTGAAATATGTTCTACAACTAATTGTGGTGCCGTGCTTGGAAATTTAGTTTTTTGTATATATGTTATTGTTCACAAAAAAAAGAAGGAAAAAAGTCGATTGTGATGATAAAGTATTTAAGCCCTCTAGCCTCCTATATTCTGGAGCAGCTAAAAGGAGAAAAATGAAAGGACTGTATGGTAGCCCATGACAAACTCTGGAATCTATCTGTAAACACATTTTGAAGAGTGCTTTGAAAACCATTGCTTCTTTATTTCTTTGCTTTGTATATATGTTATACTATATAATAAAAAAAAGTTAAACTGAAAAGTGAGGGAGAGATTAAAATTTTCAGACAAACAAATCCTGAAAGTATTTGTCAACAAGAGACCAGCCCTACAAGAAATACTAAAGGTAGTGCTGCCAGTTGAAAAAAAAGACAAAAGAAGTAGGTCTGGAGGAGGGCACAGAGTTGACGAGTACCAGTAATGGTAATTTAAAGAATAAAAAGAGAAAGAGAGAAAAGAATATATACATCTGACAAATAAAATCCAAAAGATAAGATGATGGACTCAAGAAACACCTTTTCAGTAATAATGTTGAATGTTGACAGACTGAGTTTACCAGTCGAAATGTACCGATTGAAGAATGGATTAAGAAATATAATCCAGTTATATGCTGCTTACAAAAGACTCATCTTACACACAAGGATACAAATAGATTGAAAGTGAAAGGATGGAAAATGAATGTTTCACTCAAGTTGTAGCCAAAGAAAGCAGGAGTAGCTATACTAATATCAGACAAAATAGACTTTAAATGTAAAAGACATCTGTTCTAGTCTGCTAGCTGCTGGAATGCAATATACCAGGAATGGAACAGCTTTTTAAAAGGGTTTAAATAAGCTGAAAGTTTACAGTTTTAAGACCAAGAAAATGTCCCAATTACAACAAGTCTATAGAAATGTCCAATAAAAGACATCCAGGTAAAGAAACCTTGGTTCAAGAAGGCTGATGAAGTTCAGGGTTTCTCTCTCAAGTAGAAGGGCACATGGCGAATACAGTCAGAGTTTCTCTCTCATCTGGAAATGCACATGGTAAACACGGTCAGGGTTCCTCTCTCACTTGGAAGGGCACATGGTGAACATGGCGTCATCTGTTAGCTTCTTCTCCTGGCTTCCTGTTTCATGAAGCTCCCCAGGAGGCATTTTCCTTCTTCATCTCCAAAGCTCACTGGCTGGTGGACTCTGCTTCTCATGGCTGTGATTCTGCTTTGCTCTCTCTGAATCTCCTTCATTCTCCAAAATTTTCCCTCTTTTATAGGACTCCAGAAACTAATCAAGACCCACCCAAATGGGTGAGGACACATTTCTCCCAATCCAGCTTAACAACCACTCTTGATTGGGTTACATCTCCAGGGAGATGATCTAATTACAGATTCAAATATATGGTATTGAATAGGGATTATTCTGCCTTAATGAAATGGGATTTAGATTAAAACAAGCTTTTCTAGGAGACATGCATCCTTTCAAACCAGCACAACATTGTAAGAGACAAAGAAGGATAACATATATTAATAAAATGGACAATCCACCAAGAAGAAATAACAATCATAAATGTTTATGCTCCCAATCAAGGAGCTCCAAAATACATGAGACAGATATTGGCAAATCTGAAGGGAGTAATAGATATTTCAACAATAATAGTAGGAGACTTAAATACACCACTCTTCCCTATAGATAGAACAACCAGGTAGTAGATTAACAAGGAATTAGAGAAGTTAAATAACTTAATAAATGAATTAGACCAAACAGGCATATATAGGTCATTACACCCCAAAACATCAGAATGTACATTCTTCTCTAGTGTTCATAGAACATTCTTGCCCAAATTCTTGGAATGCTCTCATCAGCCTTTAGCTGTTAACACATTTAAGACTTGCTTAGCTTCAAAGGGCTATCTGCCTCGATGGCACATCCTCTCGAGTGTGGCTGACATCCAATGATTAACAGAGGCAGGTGTACTGCTATAGAATTGCAGCCTCCAGCCCCAGAGTGTTACCACCCTTGCTTAAGAGCACAAAGAAAACATCAGGAAGACATGGGAAAATCAAAAATATATATTTAGTGAAGTTTACAGACAGGAAACATGGTCCAGGGTGAGAGCACAAGTCTTGAGACCTTGTTCAGCCTGTCTTCCTGCCTTCTTTGTCCTTCTGCTATATAACTCCATATCTCCTGCTGCACAATGTGGAGTGCTATTTGGAGTCCAGATGTCACCTTGGACCATGTGTTCTGATTGTAAGCATCCCTAAATAAATGATTTTATGAATCATCTGTCTTTCTGAGGCATTCTTTGAACTCCTGATGTAGAGTGGAAACATCATGAGACCTGAGGCTATGTTTCTACAGCAGCATTATTGACGACCCAGCCAGGGAAACTGCAGATACAGAGAAGACGAGGGTAAGTCAAAACGAGGTGAAAGAAATCTTGGCGTGTCCAGGATCTTCTGTGTGCAGGGCTGTGGCATGGATTTTAAATACTTTGGGAACAGTTTGTGAGTACAGGGATGCCCAGAAAATGCCAAAGAGCTTCACCAGAATCTTTGGAAGCTCTTGGTGTGAGAAAAAAAACAAAGCATATTGGAAGTGGTGGCAGCAGTTAGATTACCATTGTTGACTGTATGACAGGCAGACACCAAATGACATCACACAATGAAAGCAAAGGTCCACCAATTAGAACAAGGACACGTGAGTAGCATGTACCAACAATGTAGAATTAACAACCACCAAGGAAAAGGAACAAGGTGCACAGATAGAAACCTTATCCTTTCTGGTGGCTCAGCTGAAATGTCATCACTTATCATGGCTGTGAGTATGAGACCCTATTTCCAAACCTCTGTGGGACCCATTAAAGTGGGGTCCCTCTGAAAGTAGTACATCAGATAAGGAGGGGACAGAAAAGTAAACAGGAAGGAAAAATAAAGCTGTCCCTGAAGGCTAAGCCTCTTATGACAACAAAAATAGAGGCTGAGAGACCCCCAGACATTGATCCTGAAGAAGAAATTCCAGCATCTCATCATATGACTGTGAGGGATTATACCCCTATTGAGTTAGTAGGACCAGGGGTGAAGTTTCACCAAAAGGGAGAAAAAATCAGTTGCTGATTAGTTACTGCACCTGTAGAATCAAGAGGCTAGGAGTATAATCCTGTTGGGATAGAAATATCTAAACTGGCCAATGTTACAATACATCCTATGCTATGACAGCACCTATATGCAAACATTAAGAACCAGGAGTCCAACTGCCGCTCTGGAATGCATCTCCTGATGTAAGCTTCCCTAAATAATCATTTATACAATTCACTTGGGCATTCTTTGTACTCCTGAACCCAAAAGGATTCCCTAAACATTCTTTTAGCTTCTGAGCAAGGGCAGTAACACCCTAAAACTAGAGACTGTACTTCTACAAAATAAAGAAATAAATTATTTCATGAATCATCTGTCTTTCTGGGGCATTCTTTGGACTCCTGAGATAGAGCAGAAACATTCTGGGACCTGTGACTGTGTTTCTACAGCAGCGTTATAGATGAGCCAGCCAGAGAGTCAACAGATACAGAGAAGACTACGGGTGAGTTAGAAGGAGGAGACTCTGTGAGAGAAATCTCACAGAACACAGCAAGGATTTAGAGTTTGTCATTTTGGTTCCATGTAGGATGAATATGAAGGGCCATGCTATTTGACAGCTCAGCGTGGCTGGCTGAAGCTCTAAGGCCAGCTTGACTTCTTCCTCTGCCCAGGACTGCTTTATCCAACTCTTTTCCATAGAGGATGATCCAAAGAGCAATACTGAATAAAAATAGTGGGTTGTCTGTCTGATACACTCAAATGACCAATTCCTGAGACAATGGGGTTTCAAAGAAAGAAAGAGTTTATTGCTAGGTTCAAAGCAAGAGATCAGATGGCCTATCAGCCTAAAAACCTGCATCCCCAAGCTGCAGTGACTCTGACGGTTTTATAGTATCAAAAGATGGGCAGGTTTTAAGATAATGAGCTCAATGACTTGAGATGAAGCTATTAGAGATGATCTAATTATTGAGATGTACAGATTGATTACAAGCTTAGTTTTAAACTACTGGGCACCCAACTTTGTCTAACAAGATACTTTTGGAATTGGGATAGGTTAAGTTCTGGGCTATCTCATGGACTTCCATTAATAAATATCAGGAGATATTTTTAGTAATCTTAGGACTCTCAAGTTGAAAAATAGGATAAACAGGTACAGGTCAGGGTCAGTGGCAAGGTTTTTACAATCACAAGATAGTTATACAATTATTATCAGAGATCAAAAGTAGAAAGACTACAGTTCAGAGACTTCAGGTATTTTCCTTTGTCTAGTCAAATATAGCAGAAAGTAAAAAGTAATATCTATATAATGATATGATAATATAATCATCTTCTAAATACTAACTTCTCAATTACAAAAGCATTCTCTAATAAATATGCTGCACTCTAAACTCCATCTCAGGGTCCTGCTTCTTTGAGAACTTAATTGATAACAGTGCTTAAACGAGTCTAGGGAAAAGAGTTCCTTACAAGTAGGCAATAGCAGTGTGTTGAGTTTAAAAATATGATTAAGACTGATAACATCTCATGGGATATTTTATTTATTGGACCACTGTCAGTGAGAATGATGTCCATAGTTTAATGAGAGTAAGACTGGAGTGAAGTATGAATGGAGTGGGTTGAGAGAAATGTTGATAAATGGACTCTGTCTTCAAGATGCATTGAAAAGAAAATGAGAGGGTAGCAACTTGAAAGAAAACAAGTCCAAAAAGGTTTTAATTTTTACACAAATTTCAAAATGAGAGATACTGGATAATTTCTAAATGCCAATAAGTTGGACATATTTAGCAAGAACATCATAAATGTTCTTGAGCATAATCAAAAGCATAATCAAAAATGTTTATGCTCCCAATCAAGGAGCTCCAAAATACATGAGACAGATATTGGCAAATCTAAAGAGAGTAATAGATATTTCAACAATAATAGTAGGAGACTTCAATACACCACTCTTCTCTATAGATAGAACAATCAGGTAGAAGATCAACAAGGAATTAGAGAAGTTAAATAACTTGATAAATGAATTAGACCTAACAGGCATATATAGGTCATTACACCCCAAAACATCAGAATGTACATTCTTCTCTAGTGTTCATAGAACATTCTTGCCCAAATCCTTGGAATGCTCTCATCAGCCTTTAGCTGTTAACACATTTGGAACTTGCTTAGCTTCAAAGAGCTATCTGCCTCAATGGCACATCTTTTCTTAATTTAAGAAAAATATATACAATTTATAAATAAAAATATAAAATTAATGATATAAGAGGAAAGAAGAACCCAATCACAAATAATATGGCTGGAATTAAAGACAATTCATTACCCATTATAGAAGAGATAACAAACAACTGGTGCTAGTTCAGAAATAATTTTAAATTAATTTGGGGAAAGTAATAACCTCCAAATGTTTCTGTTTCATTTGGGGGACAGGTTTCAATCCACTTAATGAGAAAGGAGAGGCAGGACTATGCAAACTTTATGCCATTCCAAAGATGTGAAATAATACTTACACAGTCTCAGAAGGGGAAGTTATTTGTAAAACCTAATAGGACAGGCAAGCATTTTTGAGAAATGTCCCAAATGATCCGACTATATATGACAGGTCCGGTAAAACCTCTATTACATCCATTGGCAGAAGTTCTTGCTCCTGGGGACCAAGAATTTTAGCCCAGAAAGGCTGGTTTTTATAAGTACATGAAGCACACATTCTGCTGGGATGTGTTTCTGCAGGGCTTTATCATAGACAGCTCCAGTGTGAAAACATTTAATATGTCTCAGAGGAAGCATCATCAATAGTTGTCTAAAAATGTAGGTCCAACACAGCAATTGCAGAGAGAAGAATATCTAATTCTAAGCTGTACCAGAAAAAGCCATATTTCAGGAGACCAAAGGGATTTTAAAACTGAGTATGCTTGGAAGCAGGGATTAAACCTAAAGACCCATGTAGCCAATTGCCCCCAATGTTCCTAAAGTCCCAGGATATATCCAAGCACTAGCAAGTATTCTGTATGTAGCCCAAGGCAGCTTGCCTACCTTCTCTAAGAATCCACATTGGTAAAATGAGGGTGGTGTTCAACCAACTTATATTTTCTGAATGAAAAATTAAATTAATAGAGAGAGAGAACTAGGGCTGACAAATTGAATTAAAACTGTCAATTACTGATTTTGGTTACTACTGTCATTATTTATATTATTATTTGTGGTAGTTAGATTCAGTTGTCAACTTGGCCAGGTGAAGGTACCTAGTTCTGTTGCTGTGGACATGAGCCAATGGTGCATGAACCTCATCTGTTGCTCATTACATCTGCAGTTGACTAGGAGGCGTGCCTGCTGCAGTGAATGATGCTTGACTTAATTGGCTGGTGCTTAAATGAGAGAGCTCAATGTAGCACAGCCCAAGAAGCTCTGCATACCTCATCTCAGCACTCGCAGTTCAGCCCAGGCCTTTGGAGATGCAGAAAGGAAGAACCCCGGGGAAAGTTGTTGGAACCCAGAGGCCTGGAGAGAAGGCCAGCAAAGATCATCCTGTGCCTTCCCATGTAAGAAAGAACCTCAGTGGAAAGTTAGCTCCCTTTCCTCTGAAGAACTAACAAAATAAATCCCCTTTTATTAAAAGCCAATCTGTCTCTGGTGTGTTGCATTCTGGCAGCTAGCAAACTAGAACAAATTTGATACCAGAAGTGGGGTGCTGCTGCGGTTTGCAAATACCAGATATATTGGAAAGGTTTTTTGGATGGCTAAGGGGAAGATTTTGGAGGAACTGTGAAGAGAATGATGGAGAAATCCTGGAGTTCTTGAAGAGACTGTTGGAACCACTGCCAATCTGGACAAAAAGGGACAAATTGGAGTTTGCAGAGTGAGAACCATGGAAGCTTGGGTGAGTTTACCCTGAAGGGTGAGGGTGAGTCTTCCACTTTATTGCAGTGAAAGAGTTGTGCAGCCTCAGGCCTTGGAGAAGGTAAAGCATGCTCCTTGGGGGGCTGGGGAGAGCCTGGCTGCCACCACATGGAGAGATTGAGCATGTGCCCCAGAAATGGCAGAGTCCAGGGGTGGCCCTGATGTCTGGAGAGAGTGGAGCCAAGAAAAAGGTGGTCTCCTCAATGTTCCCCAATATTGATTTGGAAAGAGGCAGGCCACTGCATAGGCCCTTGGAAAAGGTGGGACTGCCATTTTCTAAAGCGAAAGGATAAATGACTTTCAGACTTTGAAATCCCATAGTGCTTGCCCTGCAGGTTTTACATCTGTGTTTCTTCCAATTTCTCCCTATGGAAATGAATACCTGTATCCTGTGACCATTCTTCCTTTGCATATTGGCACCAGACAATTTGTTTTGAGATTCACAGGTCTGCAGCCAGAAGAGACACAAACATTGGAACAAATAATCAAAGATGTTTATATTGGATCTCAGGAAAATGATGGACAAAACAAAATGCACAAATGTAAGAATCATTTCTTATATTTGTCCCAGAAGGAGAAGAAAAAAAGTGCTGGGAAGATTAGTTGAGGGTATAATGGGGGGAAACTTCCTAACCCTTATAAAGGACATAAATATACAAGTCAAAGAAGCCCAGCAAATGCCGAACAAAATAAATCCAAATAGGCCTTCCTCAAGACACATACTAATCAATCTGTCAAATGTTGAAAAGAAGAAGAAAATTATTAAAGCAGCAGGAGAAAAGCAATCTACTTTATACAATGGAAACCACATAAGACTGAGTTTGGACTCCTCAACTGGCACTATGGGGGCAAGAAGACAGTGGTTTTATATAGTTAAGATCCTGAGAGAGAAAGACCTCCAGACAAGAATTCTGTACCCAGCCAAATTGTGCTTCAGAACTGAGGGAGACATTTAAATTTTCACAGATAAACAAATCCTGAAAGAATTTGTCAAAAAGAGAATGGCCCTACAAGAAATACTAAAGGGAGTTCTGCCAGTTGAGAAAAACTAGGGGAGGAGGTCTGAAGGAAAGCACAGAATTTAAGAGTACCAGTAAGGGTAACTTAAAGGATAAAAAGAGAAAGAGGGAAAAGAATTTATATTTCTAACTAATAAAATAAAAAAGATAAGATGGTGGATTCAACAAATGACTTTTCAGTAATAACTTTGAATATTAATGGATTAAACTTACCAATTAAAAGATGCAGATTGACAGAATGGATTAAGAAATATAATCCAGCTATACGTTGCATACAAGAGACTGATCTTACACAAGGACACAAATAGATTGAAAGTGGAAGGATGGGAAAATATTTTCCATGCAAGTTGTAACCAAAGGAAACCAGAAGTAGCTATACTAATATCAGACAAAATAAACTTTAAATGTAAGACATCAGAAGAGACAAAGAAGGACCCTATATAGAAATTAAAGGGACAATTCGCCAAGAAGATATAACAACCATAAATGTATATGCTACCAATCAAGGAACTCCAAAGTACATGAAGCAGACATTGGAAAAACTGAAGGGAGTGATAGATGTTTCAACAATAATAATAGGAGACTTTAATACACCACTCTCCTCTATAAATAGAACAACAACACAGAAGATCAACAAGGGAACAGAGAAGTTGAACAACTTGATAAATGAATTAGACCAAACAGATGTATATAGGTCATTGCACCCCAAAACACAAGAATATACATTCCTCTCTAGTGCTCATGGAAAATTCTCCAAGACAGATCATATGCTGGAGCACAAAATAGGTCTTTATAACTTGAAAAATATTAAAATTATTCAAAGCACTTTCTCTGATCACAGTGGGATGAAGCTGGATCCCAACAACCACCAAAGAACAAGAACATTTACAAATATATGAAGATTAAATAACATACTCTTAAACAACCAGTGGGTCAAAGAATAAATTGCTAGAGAAATCAGTAGTTATCTGGAGATTATTGAAAGTGAGATTTCAACTTATCAGAACTTATGGGATGCAGCAAAGGCTGTGCTGAGAGGGAAATTTATTGCCCTAAATTCCTATATTGAAAAACAAGAAAGAGGAAAAGTCGAGGATTTAACAGCAAACCTGGGGGATCTTGAGAAAGAACAGCAATCTAACCCCAAAGTAAATAGGAAAAGAGAAATAACAAAAATTAAATCATAGATAAATGAATGGGAGAACAAAAGAACAATAGAAAGAATCAATAAAACCAAAAGTTGGTTCTTTGAGCAAATCAATAAAATTGATGGGCCATGTGTTGGTTTAAATCTGTGGTGGACCCCAGAAAAGCCATGTCCTTTAATCCTCATTCAATATTGCTGGGTGGGAACATTTTGATTATTCCCATGGAGATGTGACCCACCCAATTGTGGGTGGTAACTTTTAATTAGATGATTTCCATGGTGGTGTGTCTCCACCCACTGAAGGTGGAGTTGCTTACTAGAATCCTTTTAAAAGAGGAAACATTTTGGAGAGAGTCCCTTTTTGTAGAGCCACGAGAAAGCCAACAGACACTGCCATGTTTGCCATGTGCCCTTCTGGCTGAGAGAGAAACCCTGACCTTCACTGGCTTTCTTAAACCAAGGTATCTTTCCCTGGATGCTTTGATTGAACATTTCTATAGACTTGTTTTAATTGGAACGTTTTCTCGGCCTTAGAACTGTAAACTAGAAACTTATTAAATTCCCCTTTTTAAAAGTCATTCTGTTTCTGGTATATTGCATTCTGGCAGCTAGCAAACTAGAACAGGCCACTAGCAAGACTGACAAAGGAAAAAAGAAAGAAGATGCAAGTAAACAAAATCAGAAATGAGAAGGGATGCATTACCACAGATTCTGAAGAAATAAAAGAAATCATAAGAGGATACTATGAACAACTATATGCCAACAAACTAGACAACTTAGATGAAATGGACAAATTCTTGGAAACATACAAACAAGCTACACTGACTCAGGAAGAAATAGAAGATCTCAACAAACCAATGCCAAGTACAGAGATTCAATAAGTCATCAAAAATCTTCCTACAAAGAAAAACCCAGGGCCAGATGGCTTAATAAGGGAGTTTTATCAACCATTCCAAAGAGAACTAACATCAATCCTTCTCAAACTTTTCCAGAAATTTGAGGAAGAAAGAAATCTACCTAATTTATTTTATGTAGCTAATATCATTTAATACCAAAACTAGGTAAAGACGCTATAAGGAAGGGAAAATACAGGTCAATATCCCTAATGAACATAGATGCAAAAATTCTCAACAAAATATTAGCAAATCAAATTCAACAACACATTAAAAGAATTATACCCTATGACCAAGTGGGGTTTCTATCAGGAATGCAAGGATGGTTCAATGCAAGAAAATCAATTAATGTAATATAGCACATTAACAAATCAAAAGGGAAAATCACATGATCATCTCGATTGATGCTGAAAAAGCATTTGACAAAATTCAACATCCTTTTCTGATTAAAAAAAAAAAACTCCAAAAAATAGGAATTGAAAGTAACAACCTGAAAAAACAATAGCAATCAATGTACTCAGTGGAGAGTGTGCTTGTTTGAAAGGATGTATGGACCCTAGAAAAGTCATGTTTTAATCAAAATCCCATTTTGTAAAATGGCAGGATAATCCTTATTCAATACTGTATGTTTGAATCTGTATTTAGATCACCTCCCTGGAGATGTCACCCAATCAAGAGTGGTTGTTAAGCTGGATAAGGGGAGACGTATCTCCACCCATTTGGGTGGGTCTTGATTGGTTTACTGGAGTCTTAAAACAGGAAACATTTTGGAGAATGAGAGAGATTCAGAGAGAACAAAGAATGCTGCAGCACCATGAAGCAGACAGTCCACGAGCCAGTGGCCTTTGGAGATGAAGAAGGAAAACACCTCCCAGGGAGCTTCAAGAAACAGGAAGCCAGGAGAAGATGCTAGCAGATGATGTCGTGTTCACCATGTGCCCTTCCAGATGAGAGAGGAACCCTGACCGTGTTAACCATGTGCCCTTCCAGATAAGAGAGGAACCCTGACTGTGTTCACCATGTACCTTCCCAGATGAGAGAGAAACTCTGACTGTGTTCACCATATGCCTTCTCACTTGAGAGAGAAATCCTGAACTTCATCAGCCTTCTTGAACCAAGGTATCTTCCCCTGGATGACTTAGATTGAATATTTCTATAGACTTGTTTTAATTGGGACATTTTCTCAGCTTTGGAACTGTAAATTAGCATCTGATTAAATTTTCATTTTTAAAAGCCATTCTGTTTCTGCTATATTGCATTCTGGCAGCTAGCAAACTAGAACAGAAAGAGACTGAAAGCTTTCCCCCTAAGATCAAGAATGAGGCAAGGATGCCCACTGTCACCACTGTTATTCAACATTGTGCTAGAAGTTCTAGTTGCAGCAATCAAGCAGGACAAAGAAATAAAAGGTACTCAAATTGAAAAAGAAGTAAAACTTTCATTATTTACAGATGATATAATACTATACTTGGAAGATCCTGAGAAATCTACAGCAAAGTTACTTTAGCTAATAAACAAATTTAGCAAGGTGGTGGGATATAAAATTAATGTGCAAAAATCAGTAATGTTTCTATACACAAGCAATGATCTAGCTGAAAGAGAACCTTGCTCTTACATCTTATACACAAATTAACTCAAAGTGGATCAAACACCTAAATATAAGAACTAGCACTATAAAGCTTCTAGAAGAAAATGTAGGGAAACATTTTCGAGACCTAGTAATAGGAGGTATATTCCTAAATTTTACACCTAAAGCACAAGCAACAAAAGAGAAAACAGATAAATGGTAACTCCTCAAAATCAAATGCTTTTGCACCTCAAAAGACTTTTTCAAAATGTAAAGAGGCAGCAAACTCAATGGGAGAAAATATTTGGAAATCACATATCAGACAAAGGCTTGATATCCTGCATACACAAAGAAATCATACAACTCAACAACAAAAAAAATGAACAACCCAATTATAAAATGGTCTAAAGACATGAGTAAGCATTTTTCTGAAAAGGAGATACAGATGGCTCAAAAGCACAGGAAGAGCTGTTCATTTTCATTGGCTATAAGGAAAATGCAGATCAAGACTACAGTGAGATTCCACCTCACACCTATAAGAATGGCTGCTATTAAACAAACAGGAAACTATAAATGTTGAAGTGGATGTGGAGAAATTGGAACACTTATGCACTGCTGGTGGGAATGTACAATGGTGCAGCTACTGTGAAAGCTTTTTGGCAGTTCCTTAGGAAACTGTATATCAAGCTGCCTTATGACTCAGCAATAGCACTACTTGGTATATACCCAGAAGAGCTGAAAGCAATGCCACAAACAAAGACATTCGCACATGATATTCATAACAGCATTGTTCACAATCACCAAAAGATGGAAACAAACCAAATGCCCATCTGTTGATGGTATATATGTATATAAAATGTGGTATATACATACGATGGAATATTATGCAGCAGTAAGATGAAATGACATCCTGAAGCACATGACAAGATGGATGATCCTTTAGGACATAATGCTGAGTGAAATAAGTCAGACACGAAAGTATAGATACTGTATGATCCCACTTTTATAATCATGGTAAAGGTAAAATCAGAGGCTTATAATACAGAATATAGGGGACTTAGAGATACATAGAAGCTAATGATGACTGAATGATTAGCTAATGAGGTTGAACTCCAATGTAAGAGAATACATAGAAGTGAAGGCATCTGTCTAGTGGATCTGTAAGCAATATTACCATATTGAAGATGAACAGGATTGAAAGTGTTGGTTAGACCTACATGTCTCACTGATTAACACTAGAAATATAAATTAGTTCTTGCTAGAACTACTTCAAAGTTATGATTTGTGTACAAAGAGTGTTTAAGTCCAGGATACATGGGGAAATCTGCTATTGCGTTATATGGGCTAAGTTTATAATGCAATACGGAAAACATCAGCACTACCACAGCAACAGCAGAGTTAAATAATGGGGGGGGGGGGGACAAGAGTTAAGAAGAGGTTTAGATTTTCTATTTGGTGTGGGTGTGTTTACTGGTTTTCTTTCTCTTGGAATAATGAAATTATCTAAAATTGAGAGTGCTGATGGACTGTGGACTTGGCCGCACTATACATGATCCCTGAGGAATGCAGGTGGTGGAAGGATGCAGTGATTAAGTAGATTGGAAAATGAGGATGTATGCTTATGAATGAATGTTGTGCTGCTACAGAAAAGGAACAAAATTATGAGGTAAGCAACTATGTGAATGAACATGTGGGACATTTGTGAGGCAAAATAAGCCAGAAAAAAAAGAACGACAATGGTATGGTCTCCTTTATAAAATGTTTACAAGAAAACAGGGGCCTAGATTTTATGTAGGTAGCAGAGAAGCTTAGATTACCTATAGGCATGCCTAAGAGCTACTTCTGGAGGGCCTCTTTTGTTACTCAGATGTGGCCTCACTCTCTCTAAGCCCAATTCTGCAAATGAAATGATTACCTTCCCCCCTACATGGGATATGACATCTAGGGGTGAAAGTCTCCCTGGTGATGTGGGAGATGACTCCCAGGGATGAATCCAGACCTGGCACTGTGGGATCAACAATTACATCCTGACCAAAATGGGGAAAAGAAGTGTAATTAATGAAGTATCAGTGGCAGAGAGAGTTCAAGTAGAGTCAAGAGGCTAGTCTGGAGTTGCTCTTATGCAAGCTTCACTTAGACATTGCTACCTATCATAACCTCCCAAATTCCAACCAGGACCATTCCAGTCAATCCTAAAGAACACCTAAGACAATATATAAGATTCTATAAGAGTTCCAGGCACCAGAGTAACTTTCCAGAACCTACAACCCCCAAATGGGTCCCTACATGAGATAAGTCCTGAAACCTAGAAGGCCTAACCTCTCCAGAATATCAGATAGTTCCAACTCCCTACCCCTTATTAGTGACAGACCCTTCTAACATGAAAAACTTAGAATGGGCATAGCCCAAACACCCCTAAAGAGAGGAATAGAAAGATCAAAGGTGATGGTGGAGTTATACAGAGAAGATAGGATTTAACAAATGAATATGATTGCTGAATCATTAAATTGACGTTTCTCTTAATCTCAGTACCTTAGAGCAGTTAGAAGTAAAAACCTAAAATTATGGAACCATAACCCATGTCAAACTCTGAAATATGTTCTACAACTAATTGTAGTGCTGTGCTTTGAAATTTATTGCTTTTTTGTACATGCTATTTTTTACAACAAAGAAAGAAAGAAAGTTGATTGTGGTGATAAAAAAATATTTAAGCTTTCTAACCTCCTATAATCTGGAGCAGCTAGAAGGAAAAATCTGAGAGGATTGTGTGGTGGCCCATAACAAACTCTGCAATCTGTCCTGTAACTTCTTGTTGAGGAGTGCTTTGAACACTACTGCTTTTTTATTTCTTTGCTTTGTTCAAAAGTTACACTATACAATAAAAAAAGTTTTTAAAAAAAGTTAAATTAGGAAATGCACCACCCAAAATATAAATTTTGCACAAAATAAATATTTCTCCCTTTGGTCTCACACAGAAGTTGAAGTTTTAAAATATCGACAATATCGCCCTTTACCCTGTAATCTGATTTATCTTAATCCTGTCATGATCAGCTTCATTCATATTTCAACCTGAAGTCGATCACATTTCAACTTTTTAAACAGTTCCTGTGTGGGGTACTGCTGGCTATCATAGCTTCACATCTCTGAGTCTCAGGTGTCACATAAATGCCCAAAGTTTCTGGCAATTGACTAAGTTGTAAACAAACAACTCACTATTTAAGAGTTTAGAAATAACAGTTACAGCTCCTGAATATATGTGACTGCTTTAAGAGCTTACAATCTAGGACTCTAAAATAAACCCCAGGCTGGCCACAGCTGCTCAGCAGGCAAAGTTCTCACCTGCCATGCTGGAGACATGGGTTCAATTCCTGGTGCCTGTCCATGCAAAAAAAAAAAAAAAGTTAAAACAGGCCCCAGCCTGATAACTCATGTTCTTGACTAAAGCTCACTGAGTTTTTATATTATACTTGGTCCATATGCTTGATCTATGGTAGTATTTATCTTTTTGTTCCACCACTTCATTCAACATACTGCCCTTAAGGTTCATAAACCTAATTGCATGACTCACAATTTCATTCCTTTTTGTGACCATTCAGTAGTCCATCGTATGAATACATGGACTTCCATTCCTCATGTCTGTATACCCTTAGTCCACCTCCATCCATTGTGGATGGGTAACACTACTGCCATAAACACCAGTGTGCAAATGCCCATTCTTGTCTCCATACTCAGTTCTTCCATATATATACTGATCAAGGGGTTTCAGGATTATATGACAGCCCCACCCCTAGCCTCCTGTGGAACCACCACACTGCCCTCCAAGGGACTGCACCTCTCAGTTTCCCTACTGACAGTGAAGAGATACATCTCTTTCTCCACATTTCTCTAGCATTTATTTCCCTCTACTCATTTGTAAACAGTTTTATTCACACATCATACACTCCAACCAAAGTGTATAGACATACTTTTGCCACCATAATCTACATGAAAACCTTTCCTTTTCTTCCAGAAGGACTCATTACCCTCTCCCATGCCCCCCACCTGTTAACATTTAGTTTTGGCATAATGCCTTTGTCACATTCATTGGAAGCATATTACAGTGTTACAGCCAGCTTTGGCTCTAGCTCACATTGATTGTTCCTTTTTCCTATTTACCATCTATTTTCAACACCCTGAAATGTTAACATTCATTTGTTCTCCCTCATGCAAAATGTTTTTTTTAATTTGTGCATTTAATCACCATTATTGTACACTCTAGGCATTTCTAAATTATAACATCTTTATTTTCTACCTTTTCTTCTTGTTTCACACATTCCCCCAATCCTTCTCCCACAATCATACTCACGTTCAGCTTCATTCAGCATACTTATATTATTGTACTACAATCAGGTAGTGTTGTGCTATCCATTTCTGAATTTTCACAATCAGTCCTGCTGCACAATCTGTATTCCTTAAGCACAAATTGCCCAATATATATCCTATTTCTATCTCCTGATAACCTGTGTTCTTAACGTCAATTCTTGAGGTTCCTCATTAGTGTTAGTTCATATTTCTATTAGTCTATAGCATCTTAGAGCAGCTAGAACTGAAAACATAAAATTGTATAATGTTAGTTCATATTAGTGAGACCATATGTATTTGTTCTTTGGTTTCTGGGTAGTTTCACTCACCATAATGTCCTCAAGGTTCATCCACATTGTTACATGCTTCATGGCTTTTTCTGCCTAATAGCTGCATAATATTCCATCACATTAATATGTCACAGCCTGTTTAACCACTCATCTATTGATGGACATTTGGGCTGTTTTCAACTCTTGGCAATTGTAAATAATGCTGCTATAAACAACAAATGTCCATTTGCAGCCTTGCCCTCAGATCCTCTGAGTATATACCTAGTAATGGGATTGCTGGGCCATATGACAGTTCTATACTTAGCTTCCTGAGGAACCTCCAAACTACCTTCCACAGAGTGGTTGTACCATTTTACATTCCTTCCAACAGTGGATAAGTGTGCCTTTTTCTCCACATCCTCTCCAGCGCTTGTAGTTTTCCATTTTTTTATAATAGTCATTCTAGGGGGTGTCAGATGATATCCCAATGTGGTTTTAATTTGCATTTCCCTAATAACCAGTGAAGTTGAGAATCTTTTCATGTGCTTTTTAGCCATTTGTATTTCCTCTTCTGTGAAATGTTTGTTCACATATTTTGCCCATTTTAAAATTGAGTTGTTTGTCTTTTTGTTGTTGAGTTAAAGAATCTCTCTATATATTCTGGGTACTAGACCCTTATCTGATGTGTGGTTTCTAAATATTTCCTCCCACTATGTAGACTGCTTTTCTACTTTCTTAACAAAGTTCTATGATGCACAAAAGTGTTTAATTTTGAGTAATTCCCATTCATCTATTTATTTTTTCAATGCTCATGCTTTGGGTGTAAAGTCTAGAAAGCCACCTACTATTACAATATTTAAGAGATATTTCCTCACTTTGTCTTCTAAAAGTTTTATGCTCTTAGCCCTAGTGACTAGGTCTTTGATGCATTTTGAGTTAATTTTTGCATAGGGTGTGAAATATGGGCCCTCTTCCATTCTTTTGCATATAGATTTCCAGTTCTCCAAGCACCATTTATTGAAGAGGCTGCTCTGTCCCAGGTGGGTCACTTGACTGTCTTATCAAAAATCAATTGTCCATCATTGTTAGGGTCTATTTTTTAACACTGAGTTTGATTCCATTGGTCAGTATACCTATCTTTATACCAGTGCCATGCTGTTTTGACCACTGTTGCTTCATAATATGCTTTGAAGTCAGTAAGTGTGAGACCTCTCATTTCATTTTTCTTTCTCAAGGTATTTTTAGCTATTCAGGGCACTGTTCCCTTCCAAATAAATTTGGTTATTGGCTTTTCTTTCTCTGCAAAGTAAGTTTTTGGAATTTTAGTTGGCATTGCATTGAATCAATAAATCAATTTGAGTAAAATTGACAACTTAACTACATTTACTTTTCTGATACATGAACATAGTATGCCCTTACATTTATTTAAGCCTTTCATGTCACTTTTAGCAATTTCTTGTAGTTTTCTGTTTACAGGTCTTTTATCCTTAATTAAATTTATTCCTAAACATTTGATTCTTTTGGTGGTTATTGTAAATGAAATTTTTTTCTTGATTTCAGATTGTTCATTACTAACGTATAGAAACTCTGCTGATTGTGGGGCATTGGTATTGTACACTGAAACTTTGTTGTACTCATTTATTAGCTCTAGTAGCTTTGCTGAAGATTTTTCAGGATTTTTGACATATCACTGAGCGTTTTATTTCTTCTTTTTCCATTTGGATGCCTTTTAGTTCTTTTTCTTGCCTAATTGCTCTGGCTAGAACTTTCAGCACAATGTTGAATGACAATGGTGACAACGGGAATTCTTGTCTTGTTCCCGTTCTTAGGGGGGAAGCTTTCAGCCTTTTACCCTATGAGGATGATGCGAGCTGTGGGTTTTTCATACATTCTCTTTTTTTGTTGAGAAAGTTCCCTTCTATTCCTATCCTTTGAAGTGTTTTCATCAAGAAAAGATCTTCAAATTTGTCAAATACCTTTTGTGCATCAATCAACATGATCATGTGGTTTTTCTGCTTTGATTCGTTGACATGGTGTATTACATTAACTGATTTTCTTATGCTGAATCATCCTTGCATACCTAGAATAAATCCCACTTGGTCATGGTGTATAATTCTTTTAATTGCAAGAATTTTATTGAGGATTTTTGAATTTGTATTCATTAAGAAGATTGGTCTGTAATTTTCTTTTCTTGCAGTATCTTTGTCTGGCTTTGGTGTTAGGATGATGTTGGCTTTATAGAATGAGTTAGGTAGCTTTCCCTCCTCTTCAATTTTTTTTTTTGACATGTTTGAGCAGGATTGGTACTAACTCTTTCTTGAATGCTTGGTAGAATTCACGTGTGAAGCCATTTGGTCCTGGACTTTTCTTTATTGGGATCTCATTGATGACTGGTTCAATCTCTTTGCTTGTGATTGGTTCACTGAGGTTGTCTATTTCTTACAGAGTCAATGTTGGTTGTTCATGCCTTGCTAGGAAGTTGTCTCTTTCATCTACATTGTCTAATTTATCAGCACATATTTGTTCATAATATGCTCTCATTATCTCCTTTATTTCTGCAGGATCAGTAGTTATTTCTCCTCTTCCATTTCTGATTTTATTTATTTGCATCCTCTCTCTTTTTCTTCTTGTCAACCTAGCTAAGGCTCCCTCAATTTTATTAGTTTTATCAAAGAACTAACTTCTTGTGGTGTTGTTTTTCTCAATTGTTTTCATTTATTTCTGCTCCAATCTTCATTATTTCTTTCCTTTTGTTTGCTTTGGGTTTAGTTTGCAGTTTTTTCTCTAGTTCTTCCAAGTAAACCATTAATTCTTTGATTTTTGCTCTTACTTCTCTTTTAATATAGACATTTAAGGCAAAAAAAAATCCCTCTTAACATTCCCTTTGCTGCATCCCATTAATTTGGATATGTTGTATTTTCCTTTTCATTTGCCTTGGGATACTGATTTCTTTTGTAATTTCTTCCTTGTCCCACTGGTTGTTTACATGTATGTTGTTTAGCCTCCATATATTTGTGAATTTTCAACCCTCTGCCTATTATTGATTTCCAACTATATTCCATTATGATCTGACAAAGTATTTTGTATGATTTCAATCTTTTGAAATTTATTGAACTTGCTTTGTGACCCAGCATATGATCTATCCTTGAGAATGATTCATGAGCACTTGAGAAAAATATGCATCCTGCTGTTGTGGGGTGTAGTGTTCTGTAAATGTCTGTAAGTCTAGATCATTTATCTAATTTTCAAATTCTCTTTCTTTATTTGTCCTCTGTCTAGATGTTCTATCCATTGATGAGAGCAGGGAACTGAAGTCTCCAACTAGTATGGTAGAGGTATCTATTCCTTCCATCAGTGTTGTCACTGTTTGCCTCATGTATTTTGGAGCACTCTGGTTTGGTGCATAAATATTTTTATTGTTATATCTTCTTATTGACTTGTTCCTTTTATTAATACATAGTGTCCTTCTTTTTCTCTTTTAATTGTTTTACATTTGAAGTCCAATTTGTTGCAAGTTAGTATATTTACTCCTGCTCTTTTCAGTTTGCTATTTGCATGCAATATCTTTTCCCAACCTTTCACCTTCAACTTATTTCTGCCCTTGGGTCTAAAGTGAGTCTTCTTGTAGACAGCATAAAGATGGTTCCTGCTTTTTAAGACATTCTGCCAGTCTATGTCTTTTGTTTAGGGAATTTAATCCACTAACATTGAATATTATTACTGTAAAGGTAATAATCACTTCTACCATTTTGTCTCTTGGGTTTTATATAGCACTTCTAAATTTTTTCATTTTTACCTTTAGTGATAGTCTTCATTTACACACATTCCTCCAGATCTCTTTCTCCTACCTTTTACTATCTGCCTATAGTGCTCCCTTTGGTATTTCTTGCAGAGCTAGTCTTTTAGTCACAAATTCTCTCAGTGACTGTTTGTCTGAAAATATTTTAATCTCCCCCTCATTTTTCAAGGGCAATTTTGTTGAATACAGAATTCTTGTTTGGCAGTTTTTCTCTTTTAAAATCTTAACTATATCACACCACTGCCTTCTCACCTCCTTGGTTTATGTTGAGAAATCCACACATAGTCTTATTGGATTTCCCTTGAGTATGATGGATCACTTTTCTCTTACTACTTTCAAAATTCTCTTTCTCTTTGACATTTGACAATGTAATTAGTGCTTGGGAGTATGTCCCTTTCAACCTATTCTGTTTGGGGTATGCTGCAGTTCTTGAATCTATAATTTCATAATAGATGGGAAATTTTAAGTGATTATTTCCACCATATTCTTTCTTCACCTTTTTCCTTCTCTTTTTCTTCTGGAACACCCACAACACATATATTCATGCATTTCATGTTGTCATTCAATTCTCTGAGACCCTACTCATATTTTTCAATTCTTTTCCCTACATTTTCTTTTGTGTGTCATATTTCAGATGCCTAATTCTCTGGTTCACTAATCCTTTCTTTTGCCTCTTCAAATATATTGTTGTAGGTTTCCTTTTTTATTTTCATCTCTTGTACTGTGTCTTTCAGTCCCATAAATTCTGTGGTTTGTTTTTTCCATCTTTCAAGTTCTTCTTTTTGTTTGCCCAATATCTTCTTTATATCCTTATAATTGATTTGATTTTTGATGGGATTCTCCATGTCTATTTAAACATCTTGAATTAGTTGTTTCAAATCTTGTATCTCATTTGAAGTGTTGATTTGTTGTTTAAATGGGCCATATCTTTTATTTTTGTAGTGTGACTCCTTATTTTTTGGTGACTAGGCATTTGATTTCTTTAATTAGTTTATTCTGGAGGTTGTTTTCCCTCTTCTACCTAGTATTTTCTTGCTGGATGGCTTTGTTCTCTATCTGTACTTAGACATTGAATTCAACATATTCTAGATCTCTAGCATAGATTCTGTTTAACTGATCAGAATTTTTCAATTCTTATTTTTCTGTTTCTTGCTCTGCCTGTATGAAGCCTTTCTTTATGAGGAGGGCCTCCTCCTATATTATAGGCCCCAGTCAGATTTTCCCAGACCAAACAGGCCCACATCTCGGAAGGAAAGAGTACCCAGCATCAGTTTTCCCTGGGGGTGTGACTCCTCAAGTTGACAGACTTTCTGATGAAGCCGCTAGACTCTGTAATTTTCCTTTCCATCCCACCCAGCATGTGGTACTTGTCTCCCCATGGTTACCCACCAGTGTAAAATGTTGTGGTACCTTTAATTTCAGCAGACTCTTCCTGCCAGGCATGTGGTTGAGACAGAGGTGAGGTTGTAGGATAGCTTTAATTGCTTCATTTTTCCAGTCCATAGGGCCTGATGGAGGGAGTCCTCTTGAGTAGGCCCTGCCCTTCTCTTGGGGAAGATCCACCCTTTAGGAAGTTAACTCCTTTCACCTGACTAGTTTCTTTGTCTCTCACACAAGCTTAATTCTGCCCTTGACTGGGGCAGTACTGGAGCCTGAGAGTTTCCAGTTCCATGTAATGAACTGTTAAGGAATGCAAAAAAAAAAAAGGAAAAAAAAGAAGGAGGAGGAGGCAGAGCCCTGCTTCTTGGGTTTGTTGATCAAAGCTTAACTTGGAATGTGCCTTTATGAATTTCTGGGCTTTATGTGCTCTCCTTTTTTGGAGTCCAGCCCTTTTCCAGTATTTTGTTTTGTCCAATTCTAAAAGCCTCTGTTTTTTTCTCATCATCCGTGCCCCATCTCTGCTGGAGCAAAAACTCTTAGTACCTTTAGTGCTTATTCCAGGTTTATCTGTGATGGGGGCCTATTTTCAGTAGTCAGAATTTGTTAATTAATTCCACAATTGGAGCATCATAAAGTTTAGCCCTTGCTGCTAGTAAACAGCCTTGCTGCTGTTTCTTTTCCCTTCTGAAAACCAGCCTGCCATGCCCATGGGGAAGAGGCACTGGCCTCTGCAGTTTGAGGACTTACCCTTCTGTGTACATTCTCAGCTCTTTCACCTGGCCCATATGGGTATATGCTTTGTGTCTTGTTACTGAAATTGCTCTAGCAGTAGTTCTGTATTGTTCCTTCTATTTACTAACTGCTCTGGAGGATGAACTAAATTTCACACCTCACTAAGCCACCATTTTACTCCACTTCTTCACATACTTTCTTGAATATTTCTTATTTGTCACATTCCAGAGTTTTAGAGGAAAAATTTAAGTTCACAATATCACTGAGTTTGTTCAGATCAAGAGCCAATTGGTAGGGTAAGGGATCTTTATTTTTGGATTCCCTCTTATTGTCTGATTCCAAGTTGCTATCATCCATGTAAGCATTTCTAAATCGGTCAGAAAAAATTATGATCCTCGGCATGGTTACATAAAGAGTTTGTATCTAGCTCTCTTTATCCTGCACAAATTATTTAAATTTTGCATTGGAGTGTTCAAGCAGTTTTACTTGCTACTTTGATTCTTACACCCTATACTCTAATCCCATAGTTTCTTGGGCAATCACTTTAGATTCGCCTGATGGTGAGCATTTTCATTGGCAGCATCCATTATTTCCTTTGGAAGTTGTTCTCCATTTATCTTATGGTAAGGTCTTTCTTGCAATAGCCATGTGAGATTAGAGGAAGTCTGCTGCCTTGTAGTGTAACTGAGTCTGTCCTTGAAGGCAAGCCATTCTCATTCCATGAGATGAAAATTTAGGATGCTCACTTTTCTGTTCTTTTTAGAGAAGGTCCTTTGTATCTTCGAGTGAAGAGCTGATTAGATATGTAATGAGTGCTGCCAAAAACAGAGTTTGTAATCACAGAAATTTGATCTCCACCATGAAGGGTTCAAGGGCTTTGTAGACTGATGTCATCAGGTGAAGTTTCTCATGATATTTTTGATGTTCTTCAATACATCAGAACTAATTTTGGTTACCTCTTTTGCCTGCTTGTAGCATATTGACATTTCACTATAAGAACCACAACAGTACATAGCAGGATCTCCCAAGGCAACCCAAAACCCCCTGAGAGATATTTTAGGTTTTCAGACATCATCAACATAGACCACAATGCTGACCTAGTACCATGTAAAGAGATACTCTGGTGGTCAGTAGTCTCTCCAGGGCTCCAGAACTCACTACAGCTCTGCTTCGGAGTGGCAGTATACTCTGAGTCACAACTGACTCTCAGGGGGTCTGTGGAGTGTGCCATCTCAAGAAAAAAATTGCCTGGCAATCAGGACACACTGTCAATTGGGCAAGGGAAGTGAGAACCCGGAAAGGTTCTATAAAACTGGGCTCTGTAATTTTGCTCTACTCTTTGAACAAGTAGAAAGTGCTATATAATTATACTGTGCATTAAGAAAGGGAAAATGATCATGCAGTCAGGGAAGACCAACCCATAAACTCTGACCTCCCTGTATCCTACCCTAGTCTACACACACCTAGAGGATTAGACAGTGGCTTTCCATCACATCTATGCACAGGAGAATATCCAGGTGTTTTGGTGGGACACTTGGGAGTATAGGACACCTCTGCCATTATGCCTGGGTAGGCTTGCTCTCCCTAGTTAATTCGCCTTGGCCCTTTAGAAGCATGAACCTACCAGCAAAGGGTACAGAGATCTTCCCCCTACAGTTTCCCTTTTCCTTGGTGTTTGTTGAAGTCAGGCAAGGGCAGAGGACCTCAGGGTCTTACCCAAAGTATCAAGTAACAGACCTAGATATCAATCAGAGGATCTCAGGAAAAATCCATTGAAAATAGGAAATCCCTAAAATTTCATGAATTGTCTGTGGACCCACATGTTTCCTCTGAAATCCAAATATTCCTGGATGAGTGAAACTCTCATTTAGGGTGACATGGTGACCCAGGCTCCTTCCTTCATGTGGTCCTGTTATCCTCAACACTAGCCTCCCAAAGTACCCTTTAGAAGTGACCTCCTCAATGAGAATGGACTTTCTTTCAGCTGAATTTGACACATTTCATTTCATTAAACCATATCTCATTCTTCTGGGATCCCTCTGGCAAATTCATGGTTCAAAATTGTTTTCAGTGACTCATCTCTTTATATTTTTTCAATGTTGTATTAAAATATTCCCATGGTAAACACCAGTGTGTTTCTCCAATGACTTCCTTAATCTATTACTTTTATTTATTTATTCATGCTTTCAACACAAATTGCTTAGTGTCTATTATATGCCAGACATTATGTCAGGCTTTGGGTATATATTGCTTGGCAAAACAGTAATGATCCTGACAAGGACTGTTGTTCTTACTCATGAGCAATCTGTCAGCCTTTCTCCTCTGATGTCTTTGCCGTCTCCTTACCCTGCCCTATCTTAAAACCAGTCTTCAATATGTGGACTGTAAAGAAACAAATAAGACCGCAGGGGGACAAAAAAGGAAAAAAGACAACTTCAGATACTAACTGTTCTAATCATAAATCTCTTCCCTTACCTCCTCCTCATTTTTCATTCTCACGCTGGCTACCTAGGCACTTGATGTTCCTTATCTCTATCCTCTCTTTTATGCTTACATACTAAAACCATTTTTTTTTTCAACAAACCAGTTATTGGAATATGTTTAACAATGATGTAAAATATATTCCTTGACATATGAACTAATATTGTTTAGCAAAACAAAATCAGTTCTGCCTGTATTGAAGAACATCAAGAATATCATGAGAAACCTCACCCGATGATATCAGTCTACAAAGCCCTTAAGCCCTTCATGGTGGAGACCAGATTTCTGTGATTACAAACTCTGTGTGCATGAATCTTGTGCCTGATTTATAATGACCAGTTTTTTAGAGAGATAGAAATGGTACAGATAAACCAGAAGAACATAAAAGCCCCAATTAATTTTATATCGTTAACAATATACACATATGCATTATAAACATATACATAAAATATGTAGACTATTATTTGATAATATATTATACTAGGTTATTTATTTTGTGTGTCATACATGCTGTTTATAAAATAGATAGACTAGTTAACAGAGACAATTAATAATAATCAGTAGTAGAAATTATTAAAGAAAGATAATGTGAGGGAAAGTATATTAATATTGTTAAATCACTTTAGAATAGTTCCAAATTTACAGAAAAATTATGGAGATAAAGCAGAGATTTACTATATAACCCAGATCTAGTATCTGTATTATCATTTTGTATCAGCATTTTCCATTTGTTATAATTTATAAGTCAATATAGGTACATTATTACTAACTGTAGACTATTTTGTCTCCAGATTCCTTAGTTTTATCTTCTTCTATTCCACATCCCATTCCAGGACACCACCTTGAATTTAGTCCACATATCTACTTAGGCTTGCATTGGCTGTGAGAGTTTCTTGAACATTTCTTTTATAAAAATGGTCTTGGAAAAATTGGGACTACTGGCCAGAAATTTTTTTTTTTAGCATAACTAGCAACATTTACTTTTAGACTCTAATAAATTGAAAATAAAACCCAAACCCAAACCAAAAGAAAGTACTTAACTGTCCTTGACTTTTTTTTTTTTTTTTTTTTTTTTTTTAGACAGAGAGAAGGAAGGAAGGACAGAAGGAAGGAAGAGAGGAAGAAAGGGAAACATCTTTTTTAAACATTTTCTTGTTTTATTGTATTCAGTTTCTCCGTTTTCGTTACATGGGCTGGGGCCGGGAATCGAACCGAGGTCCTCCGGCATAGCAGGCAAGCACTTTGCCCGCTGAGCCACCGCGGCCCGCCCTGTCCTTGACTTTTTCTCTGCATCTGTCAGTGGACTGTGTACAAAGTATAACAAAACATCCTCTATGCAGATTTAAATTAGGAGTTATTATTTCCTATGCCCAGAGTACTTTTTTTTATTAATTAAAAAAATAAACTAACACAACATTTAGAAATCATTCCATTCTACATATGCAATCAGTAATTCTTAATATCATCACATAGATGTATGATCATCATTTCTTAGTACATATGCATCGATTTAGAAAAAGAAATAGCAAGACAACAGAAAAAGAAATAAAATGATAATATAGAGAAAAAATAAAAATAAAAATAAAAAATACAAAAATATATAAGAAAAAAAAACACCACTACAGCTCAGATGCAGCTTCATTCAGTGTTTTAACATAATTACATTACAATTAGGTAGTATTGTGCTGTCCATTTTTTTTTTTTTTAGAAATCATACCATTCTACATATGCAATCAGTAATTCTTAACATCATCACATAGATGCATGATCATCGTTTCTTAGTACATTTGCATCGGTTTAGAAGAACTAGCAATATAACCGAAAAAGATACAGAATGTTAATATAGAGAAAAAAAATAAAAGTAATAATAGTAAGAGCAAAACAAAACAAAACAAAAACCTATAGCTCAGATGCAGCTTCATTCAGTGTTTTAACATGATTACTTTACAATTAGGTATTATTGTGCTGTCCATTTTTGAGTTTTTGTATCTAGTCCTGTTGCACAGTCTGTATTCCATCAGCTCCAATTACCCATTATCTTACCCTGTGTCTAACTTCTGCTGAACTCTGTTACCAATGACATATTCCAAGTTTATTCTCGAGTGTCGATTCACATCATTGGGACCATACAGTATTTGTCTTTTAGTTTTTGGCAAGACTCACTCAGCATAATGTTCTCTAGGTCCATCCATGTTATTACATGCTTCATAAGTTTATCCTGCCTTAAAGCTGCATAATATTCCATCGTATGTATATACCACAGTTTGTTTAGCCACTCGTCTGTTGATGGACATTTTGGCTGTTTCCATCTCTTTGCAATTGTAAATAACGCTGCTATAAACATTGGTGTGCAAATGTCCGTTTGAGTTTTTGCCCTTAATTACTTTGAGTAGATTCCCAGCAATGGTATTGCTGGGTCGTATGGCAATTCTATATTCAGCTTTTTGAGGAACCGCCAAACTGCCTTCCACAGTGGTTGCACCATTTGACATTCCCACCAAGAGTGGATAAGTGTGCCTCTTTCTCCGCATCCTCTCCAGCACTTGTCATTTTCTGTTTTGTTGATAATGGCCATTCTGGTGGGTGTGAGATGATATCTCATTGTGGTTTGATTTGCATTTCTCTAATGGCCAGGGACATTGAGCATCTCTTCATGTGCCTTTTGGCCATTTGTATTTCCTCCTCTGAGAGGTGTCTATTCAAGTCTTTTTCCCATTTTGTAATTGGGTTGGCTGACTTTTTGTTGTTGAGTTGAACAATCTCATTATAAATTCTGGATACTAGACCTTTATCTGATATGTCATTTCCAAATATTATCTCCCATTGTGTAGGCTGTCTTTCTACTTTCTTGATGAAGTTCTTTGATGCACAAAAGTGTTTAATTTTGAGGAGTTCCCATTTATTTATTTCCTTCTTCAGTGCTCTTGCTTTAAGTTTAAGGTCCATAAAACCACCTCCAGTTGTAAGATCCATAAGATATCTCCCTACATTTTCCTCTAACTGTTTTATGGTCTTAGACCTAATGTTTAGATCTTTGATCCATTTTGAGTTAACTTTTGTATAAGGTGTGGGATGCGGGTCTTCTTTCATTCTTTTACATATGGATATCCAGTTCTCTAGGCACCATTTATTGAAGAAACTGTTCTGTCCCAGGTGAGTTGGCTTGACTGCCTTATCAAAGATCAAATGTCCATAGATGAGAGGGTCTATATCTGAGCACTCTATTCGATTCCATTGGTCAATATATCTATCTTTATGCCAATACCATGCTGTTTTGACCACTATGGCTTCATAATATGCCTTAAAGTCAGGCAGTGCAAGACCTCCAGCTTCGTTTTTTTTCCTCAAGATGTTTTTAGCAATTCGGGGCACCCTGCCCTTCCAGATAAATTTGCTTATTGGTTTTTCTATTTCTGAAAAATAAGTTGTTGGGATTTTGATTGGTATTGCATTGAATCTGTAAATCAATTTAGGTAGGATTGGCATCTTAGCTATATTTAGTTTTCCAATCCATGAACACGGTATGCCCTTCCATCTATTTAGGTCTTCTGTGATTTCTTTTAGCAGTTTTTTGTAGTTTTCTTTATATAGGTTTTTTGTCTCTTTAGTTAAATTTATTCCTAGGTATTTTATTCTTTTAGTTGCAATTGTAAATGGGATTCGTTTCTTGATTTCCCCCTCCGCTTGTTCATTGCTAGTGTATAGAAATGCTACAGATTTTTGAGTGTTGATCTTGTAACCTGCTACTTTGCTGTACTCATTTATTAGCTCTAGTAGTTTTGTTGTGGATTTCTCCCGGTTTTCGATGTATAGTATCATATCATCTGCAAACAGTGATAGTTTTACTTCTTCCTTTCCTATTTTGATGCCTTGTATTTCTTTTTCTTGTCTAATTGCTCTGGCTAGAACCTCCATCACAATGTTGAATAATAGTGGTGATAGTGGGCATCCTTGTCTTGTTCCTGATCTTAGGGGGAAAGTTTTCAATTTTTCCCCATTGAGGATGATATTAGCTGTGGGTTTTTCATATATTCCCTCTATCATTTTAAGGAAGTTCCCTTGTACTCCTATCTTTTGAAGTGTTTTCAACAGGAAAGGATGTTGAATCTTGTCAAATGCCTTCTCTGCATCAATTGAGATGATCATGTGATTTTTCTGCTTTGATTTGTTGATGTGGTGTATTACATTAATTGATTTTCTTATGTTGAACCATCCTTGCATACCTGGGATGAATCCTACTTGGTCATGATGTATAATTCTTTTAATGTGTTGTTGGATACGATTTGCTAGAATTTTATTGAGGATTTTTGCATCTATATTCATTAGAGAGATTGGCGTGTAGTTTTCTTTTTTTGTAATATCTTTGCCTGGTTTTGGTATGAGGGTGATGTTGGCTTCATAGAATGAATTAGGTAGTTTTCCCTCTGCTTCAATTTTTTTGAAGAGTTTGAGGAGAGTTGGTACTAATTCCTTCTGGAATGTTTGATAGAATTCAGATGTGAAGCCGTCTGGTCCTGGACTTTTCTTTTTAGGAAGCTTTTGAATGACTGATTCAATTTCTTTACTTGTGATTGGTTTGTTGAGGTCATCTATGTCTTCTTGAGTCAAAGTTGGTTGTTCATGTATTTCCAGGAACCCGTCCATTTCCTCTAAATTGTTGTATTTATTAGCGTAAAGTTGTTCATAGTATCCTGTTATTACCTCCTTTATTTCTGTGAGGTCAGTAGTTATGTCTCCTCTTCCATTTCTGATCTTATTTATTTGCATCCTCTCTCTTCTTCTTTTTGTCAATCTTGCTAAGGGCCCATCAATCTTATTGATTTTCTCATAGGACCAACTTCTGGCCTTAATGATTTTCTCTATTGTTTTCATGTTTTCAATTTCATTTATTTCTGCTCTAATCTTTGTTATTTCTTTCCTTTTGCTTGGTTTGGGATTAGTTTGCTGTTCTTTCTCCAGTTCTTCCAAATGGATAGTTAATTCCTGAATTTTTGCCTTTTCTTCTTTTCTGATATAGGCATTTAGGGCAATAAATTTCCCTCTTAGCACTGCCTTTGCTGCATCCCATAAGTTTTGACATATTGTGTTTTCATTTTCATTTGCCTGGAGGTATTTACTAATTTCTCTAGCAATTTCTTCTTTGACCCAGTCATTGTTTAGGAGTGTGTTCTTGAGCCTCCATGTATTTGTGAATTTTCTGGCACTCCGCCTATTATTGATTTCCAACTTCATTCCTTTATGAGCCGAGAAAGTGTTGTGTATGATTTCAATCTTTTTAAATTTGTTAAGACTTGCTTTGTGACCCAGCATATGGTCTATCTTTGAGAATGATCCATGAGCACTTGAGAAAAAGGTGTATCCTGCTGTTGTGGGATGTAATGTCCTATAAATGTCTGTTAAGTCTAGCTCATTTATAGTAATATTCAGATTCTCTATTTCTTTATTTATCCTCTGTCTAGATGTTCTGTCCATTGATGAGAGTGGTGAGTTGAAATCTCCAACTATTATGGTATTTGAGTCTATTTCCCTTTTCAGTGTTTGCAGTGTATTCCTCACGTATTTTAGGGCATTCTGGTTCGGTGCATAAATATTTATGATTGTTATGTCTTCTTGTTTAATTGTTCCTTTTATTAGTATATAGTGTCCTTCTTTGTCTCTTTTAACTGCTTTACATTTGAAGTCTAATTTGTTGGATATTAGTGTAGCCACTCCTGCTATTTTCTGGTTGTTATTTGCATGAAATATCTTTTCCCAACCTTTCACTTTCAACCTATGTTTATCTTTGGGTCTAAGATGTGTTTCCTGTAGACAGCATATAGAAGGATCCTGCTTTTTAATCCATTCTGCCAGTCTATGTCTTTTGATTGGGGAATTCAGTCCATTAACATTTAGTGTTATTACTGTTTGGATAATATTTTCCTCTAACATTTTGCCTTTTGTATTATATATATCATATCTGATTTTCCTTCTTTCTACACTCTTCTCCATACCTCTCTCTTCTGTCTTTTCGGTTCTGACTCTAGTGCTCCCTTTAGTATTTCTTGCAGAGCTGGTCTCTTGGTCACAAATTCTCTCAGTGACTTTTTGTCTGAGAATGTTTTAATTTCTCCCTCATTTTTGAAGGACAATTTTGCTGGATATAGGAGTCTTGGTTGGCAGTTTTTCTCTTTTAGTAATTTAAATATATCATCCCACTGTCTTCTAGCTTCCATGGTTTCTGCTGAGAAATCTACACATAGTCTTATTGGGGTTCCCTTGTATGTGATGGATTGTTTTTCTCTTGCTGCTTTCAAGATCCTCTCTTTCTCTTTGACCTCTGACATTCTAACTAGTAAGTGTCTTGGAGAACACCTATTTGGGTCTAATCTCTTTGGGGAGCGCTGCACTTCTTGGATCTGTAATTTTAGGTCTTTCATAAGAGTTGGGAAATTTTCAGTGATAATTTCTTCCATTAGTTTTTCTCCTCCTTTTCCCTTCTCTTCTCCTTCTGGGACACCCACAACACGTATATGTGTGTGGTTCATATTGTCCTTGAGTTCCCTGATACCCTGTTCAAATTTTTCCATTCTTTTCCCGATATTTTCTGTTTCTTTTTGGATTTCAGATGTTCCATCCTCCAAATCACTAATTCTATCTTCTGTCTCTTTGAATCTATCATTGTAGGTATCCATTGTTTTTTCCATCTTTTCTACTTTATCCTTCACTTCCATAAGTTCTGTGATTTGTTTTTTCAGTTTTTCTATTTCTTCTTTAGGTTCAGCCCATGTCCTCTTCATATCCTCCCTCAATTTATCGATTTCATTTTTGAAGAGGTTTTCCATTTCTGTTCGTATATTCAGCATTAGTTGTCTCAGCTCTTGTATCTCATTTGTACTATTGGTTTGTTCCTTTGACTGGGCCATATTCTCAAGCTTCTGAGCATGGACAGTTATCTTCTGCTGCTGGCGTCTGGGCATTTAGTCAGATTTCCCTGGGTGTCGGACCCAACAAGGTTGTAATATTTTTCTGTGAAATCTCTGGGTTCTGTTTTTCTTATCCTGCCCAGTAGGTGACGCTCGTGGCACACGTTTGTCTGCGGGTCCCACCAGTAAAAGGTGCTGTGGGTCCTTTAACTTTGGAAAACTCTCGCCGTCCGGGAGTTTCGCTAGCTGAAGTGGCTTGGAAGAGTGCCAGCCGGCCCGGGGTCTGAACGCAGGGAGGGTCACTGGCTGCCGCAGCCCGGGAAAGTGCCCGTCCGAATTTCCTAGTCAGCACGGTGGCGGGAGGGTGCCAGCCGCAGCGGCCTGCCCGGGAGAGTGCACGTTCCCGGGGAGTCACGGGTTTGGAAGGGCCCCCCCCGTCACCGTTCTCCGCGGCCTGGGGATTTCCGATCCAATTCTCTCAGTTGGTCCGGGGTGCCGCGCGTGGTGTGGGCGCCAGCCACCGCGGTTTGAGGGGACCGCCAGTCCAATTCTCCCAGCCGGCCTGGGAAGGGGGAAGAGAGTGACTCCGGCCGCTTGCCGCCCTGCCCGGTGAAGCCCGTGCCCCTCGGCAATCTCACCAGAGCGGGTTCTCTCAGCCAGCCAGCCGTTCCAGGATGGGGTACGCTGTCTTTTTTATCTCTGTCGTGGCTTTGGGAGCTGTTCTGTATCATTTCTACTCCCCTAGTAGCTGTCCTGGAGGAGAAACTAAGATCCGTGCGTCTTACTATGCCGCCATCTTCTCTGGAAGTCTCACTGGCCAGAAATTTTGTGGAATGTCATCCAATTGAGATTTACCTGATTTTTTTTTTACGATTATGCTGTGATGTCTTTTGTGATGAAAATTGCAGTGATGACGTGCCTTTCCCATCACTCCACATCAAGGGTTTATATTCTCAAGATGATTTATCAACATTGATGTCTACCCTTATCACCTAGGTGACGTTTTATCAGGTTTCTCCATTGTGAAATTTCTCTTTTTCCCACTTACAAACTGTGGAAACTTTTGCAAAAGAAGTCACTATACCTAGTCCACCCTTAAGGAATGAGGAGTTATTTTTCACCTCCTTGATGGATGAGTATATATATATATATATATATATATATATATATATATATATATATATATATATATATATATATATATGGAGAGAGAGAGAGATTTGGATGGTGTGGTGGATTGAAGACATAGGTAACTCAGAAAAATCATATTCTTAAATTTAATCCATTCTTGTGGCTGTTGATGCATCATAAATAGGACATTTTGATGAGACTACTGTTAAGTTGTGACCTATCTCTATCAGGATGGGTCTGTTTCCTTCCACTTTATAAACAAAATGAATACAGAAAGATAAGGAGAAAGCTATGAAAGCACTCTATGGAAATAAACAAAAATGGAAAGATAAGGGGTGGACAAGTAGATGCTCCCATGTTCCTTGCCATATGATAGAGGAGCCAAGTATTGCTGGCAGCCAGTGTTTGGGAAGAAGACATCACCCTGATGACATCTTAATTTGGACTTTCCTCTAGCCTCAAAATCATAAGCTAATAAATTCATTAGGTGGTATCTGTTTTGAGCAAACTGGGATACACCCACAGCCAAGATATTTCTATTCTTCTGAATGTATTCATCAATGTAGTCATTTAAACCGGTCCATCTGTACTTTAGGATATAATTCAATTACTCACAATTTATTTTATTGCTCAAATTGCTACAGCTTTGTACACTGGGAAGACTTTCAGTTGGCTCCTCTTTTACACATATTTGTGAATTCGTGTGTGTTTCGTGGTTGTTGCTTTCATAATCCCTTACTTTGGGGCACTAGAAGATTCTCTAGGACTGTTTTGTATATTTCTACTTCAAAGTTTTTTAAAAATTGCATATATTAAGAATTACTGTTGGTGTTGCAAAAGTCTATGGGTTTCAGAAATTCACAGAGGCAGGTATCCACCATTAAATAGCATAGGGAATTCTACATCTGTTCCATCCTCTTCCCTTCCACCATGAAACCTTGCTGATTACAGATCTGTTTACAATCATTGTAATTTTGCCTCTTGCAGGGTGCAATAGATGTAACCTTATCATGCAGTACATAGCCTTTTTTGACTGGCTTCTTTCCCTTAGAAATATGAATTTGAGCTGCATCGATGTCACTATGTGGAAGGATAGTGCTTTCATTTTGATTGCTGAGTAGCTTCCCATGGCCCGGTTGTACCACAATTGGGTTTTCCATCTGCTTAGTAAAGGACATCATGGATTCTTCTAATTTCAGTTCCTTGTAACTAAACTTGTTATAAATATGTGAGTGCTGTATTTTTTGTCATTGATTATCAAAGTTGGGTAAATTCCTAGCATTGTGATTGATAAGTCACATGCTGAGATATATTTGACTTTGTAAGAAACGCCAAAGTGTTTTCCAAAGTGGCTGCACTATAATGCATTTCCTCCAGCAATGAATGAGAGCTCCTGTTGTTCCACATTGCTAGCAATTGATATTTTCTCTTTGGATGTTAGTCATTTTAATAGGTATGTAGTGTCTCTCATTGTTGTTCTAAGTTGATTTTCTGTAATGATGCTGAGCATCTTTATGTGTGTTTATTTTGGAATTGCATACCCAATTTGGTGAGGTGCCTCTTCAGTCTTTAACCAATTTTTTAATTGGGTCATTTATTTTCTTAATAATGAACTATGGGTCTTATGTATATTTTGGTAGAAGTCTTTTTAACATATATTTGTTTGGCAAAAATTTCTTCCACTGTAGGCCTGAGGTCTTTTCATTCTGTTAACTGTGTCTTCCATAGAATTGAATTTTCAAATGTTTAAATAATGTCCCATTGCCAGTGTTCTACTTTGGTAGCTGCTAGAATGCAATATACCAGAAACGGAACAGCTTTTAAAAAGGGGAATTTAATAAGTTGCTTGCTTACAGTGCTAGAGTCATGAAAATATCCCAATTAAAGCAAGTCTATAAAAATGGCCTAATTAAGGCACCAAGAGGTTACCTTCACTCAATAAAGGCTAATGAAGTTCAGGGTTTCTCAACTAGAAAGTACATGGCAAACATGGAGATGTCTGGTAGCTTTCTCTCCAGGCCTCTTGCTTCATGAAGCAACCCCAAGAATGTTCTTCATCTCCAAAGACTGTTGGCTGGTGGACTCTGTAGTTCTTGTGTCTCTGCTGGTCTCATCATTCTCAAGCTTTCTCCAAAATGCTTCCTCTTTTAAAGGATTTCAGTAATGTAATCAAGACCAACCTGGAATGGGTGGAGTCACATCTCCCTCTATTCAAAAGTTAATACCCGCAATTGCATGAGTCACATCTCCATGGACATAACCTAATCAAGTTTCTAACCTACACTACTGAATGCAGATTAGAAAGAAATGGTTGCTCCCACAAGGATTATTAGAAAATGTAGAGTTTATTATCTTTTCTTCCTATTTTGTCTCTTGTTTTGCAAACACCATTTGTTGAGACAGTTAGGCTCACTCATGTATATTTGCATGGATCTTCAGGAAGAATTAATTATTTTCCATTTCTGTGTGCCAAGCTCACAATCTCTTAATTAATGCAGGTTTAATTATAAAATAATTATTTAAGTATTTGAACCAGGCAATGTGGGTTTTTTGACATTGTTCTCCTTAAGCAAATTGTATGCTATTCCAGGGTTAGAAACAGACTATCTACAAAATATATTTCTGTGGTTTTAACTGAAATTGCATTGCCTCTAGAAAACAAGTCAGGAACAATTGATATTTTAAAAATATTGTGTCACTCTACCATGGAAAATTAATATTTCTCTGTTTATTTAGCATTTCTTTGATTTCTTTCTAGTTTCTCATAATTTACAAGATCAAGATATTTACATATTTTGTTAATTTTAATCTAAAGAAATTCATTGCATTAGTATACTACTTTAAATTCATATGTTTGGTTTTTTCCTTGTTTGTTCGTTGCTTGGAGGAGGAAATCAACTGACTTTTGTATATTGGCTTTGTGCTTTGCTTCTTACTATCTTCATGCATTATTATCAAGACACTTGAAAATTAGCTCCATTTATGTTAACTTCCAAAATTGTTGTACAAATAATATGAAAATTTAGTCCCAGAGATTCAGAGGACCTGTAGGGGTAGTACATCCATAGGTAAGCAGTAGCACCAAGATCCTGTTCCTGTGCTGCTGGGCCAGGAGGAGACATCTGATTAGTATTGTTGTGGAGGAAATTAAGGCTGCACTGTTGGGCCTTTTGGACTGTGGCACTGTATCCACATTGAAGACAAAATCTTCCTCCCATGAGACTGATGGGGGAAGACACCCATGTTTTGGGGATAACTCATCCAAGTCTACAGTGTGTAAAAATCATCCTGTCCCTTTATCAGATGCTGAGCAGTTTCTCTGAGGTGATTTTTTTTGTACGGGGAACAAAAAACTTGCAATTATCTGCCCTGTTTTCATTTAGTTTCCTCTTTACATTCTTGTGGAATATTTTAGCAACACATAGGTAAGTTTGCATTCATTGAGATCTTTGATGGCTAGAAATCATGGCATGGTATATTTTACCTATTCAGGTAAATATAGGTAAATATTTTACCTATATTTACAATATATTTTACCTATTCAGGTTTGCTTCTGGTGAGACTTTCTAATAGATTCAAAGAGAGTGGGAAAAAGATACAACAGTGATGTGAATATACAAATTTTTGGACATTCCAGTTGGGTAAGTCAGGGACAGGCTAGTGAGGCATGAGCCAAATTGAAGCCAAGAAGAAAGGGAACATAGATGTCCTGGTTACATGGCTGTTCTCCCTGTACCCCATTTGAGCCTTCAGCAAACCTGGAGAATTAAGCAGTACCATGCCCTCACCCCTTCACTGTACAGGAGCATTTCAGGGCACAATGGTGGGACACACACTTTTGTGTGGGCTTCTTCTCTGAACTAAGACTTTCCTTCTGCCCTTGTGAAGCGTGACCATGTCTACAAAGATCACAGGGATCTCCCTTCCATGAAGGTTCTCCTTTCCTTGGTGTATGTTTAAGTCAGGCAGGGACAAAGGAATGTGGGGTCACACCAAAAGTATCAACAGACCCAGATCTCAATCATAGATCTCAGGAGAAATTCATTAAAAATGGCAAATTCTTAAAATCCTATGAATTTTCTGTGCACTCACCTTATTTGTTTCCAATCCAAGTCTTTCTGAATAGGGGAGTCTCTCCTTCTGGAGATGAAGGAGTGACCCACTGCTTCCCCCATATGTCTGGCCTTGTCATCTTTATCCCATACCCCCCCAAAGTGAGCCTCAGGAGTTAGCGTCTGCAGTGAGAGTGGCCCTTCTTTTAGTTGAATTTGCCACCTTTTATTTCATTAAACTACGTCTCACTTTTCTAGGTTCTCTCCAGCACACTCAGGCTTAGTGCCTTCTTGTCCACTCCTGGGATTATGCCAAAGGAGACTCATCCCAGTAACTTTATTTGTGAAAGAAGAAAGAGAACCATGAGTTGAGGCCATCTGGGGCCTTGTGGTTTCCAAAGCTCAAAGGGCACAGTTACTTCTTGGTTGTAGAGAAAACATGCTTTGCTAAGGCTTGGTGGTGAAGAGTGGAGGTGGCAAATGCATGAAGTGGTCACTGTTCTTTGTTCATAACATATAATTTAATATTTAACTGTCATGTAAAAATTAGTTAGCAGTTTCTGAAATTCAGCCTAGGTCAAAAGGAAAGCAAAAGGTGCTGGAGAAGATTTAGGTCATGAATCTTTAGTTGAAGCTGCCAGGATAAATATACCCAGAATAGGAAGTTCCATTTAAGATATTAGGGGTCCAAAGAAGGGAAGTTCTGTATAACCAGGGCTGCCCTGGGACCCTAGCTCTGTATGAGGAAACCACCAAGCTCAGGAATTATTCTGTCTGTGTTTGTATCATCAGCTAGACAGAAAATGCCTGTAGTTGTCTGTGGGAAATTTTCACCTTGTCAAATTTCTCTCCTGATGGGCACTTGGCTGATGGCAACTGAAGTCTGGGTTTTTAAAATAAGGTTTAAATAGGAATCACTTTGAGCGGTGTGATGGTGGCTCAGTGACAGAATTCTCAGCTGCCATGCCAGAGACCCAGTTTTGATTCCCAGTGCCTGCCCATGAGAAAAAAAAAAGGGAACACTTTGAGTTCCATATGGCTAGCCTCAAAGGATAACATTTTGTAAACTTCCTACCATCTCCTCCCATTAAGAAAAGTTATTGCTAATTCAAAAAAATGAATGGTTTCTTAGAAAAGCATTTGTCATAAAAGGTAATAAAACACAACTGATTTTTATACTAATATATCCCACAGCTTTTCCAAATGATTTTATTAACTTAATTTTTCTGTGGTTTCTTTGAGATTTTCTATACATAAGATGATATCATCTGTTAAAGAGATAGTTTCACTTATTCTTTTCAAATTAGGAAGCCTTTTATTTCTTTTTCTTTTCTGACATATCTGACTTGAACTTCTGGTAAAATGTTGAATAGTAGTGGAAAAAGCAGGCATTCTTCTCTTGTATGCACCAGTAGGGGGAAATTTTTCTGTTTTTCAATATTGAGTAGGATGTTTGGTCTGGGTTTCTAATAAGTTTCCTTGCACATTTTGGGAAAGACCACTTCTATTCTTATTGTGTGGGTGATTTTGTCTTGAAAGGGTGTCATATTTTTCCAAATTCCTTTTCTATGTAAATTGAGATGATCAGGTATTGTATTTCTCCTTTCATCCCATTAATGTAGTATATTATATTGAGTGATTTTATTATTGTTATAAAGAAATGCATTCCTTAAATAAATCCTTCTTCATCACAGTAAAAAATCTTTCAAATGTGCTGTTTAATATAATTTGCTAGAATTTTGTTGATTTTTTTAACTGTTATTCATAAGGGAAATTGGCCTCATTTTTTTTCTTTGCTGTCTTTATCTGATATTTGTATCCAAGTAAAGCTAACCTCATAGAATAAGGTTAAGAATGTTTTCTCCAAATTTTTGGAAAAAAGCCTTGTGGTAATTTTTCCTTGATTGTTTCATAGAATTTTGCAGTTGAACACACCCTGTATTGGACATTTGTTCTTGATTACTGATTCAATCTCTTTACTTCTTATAGGTCTTGTGAGATTTTTTTTTTTTTTTGAGTCACTTTAAGGTGTTGGTGTGTTTCTGGAAATTCATCCCCTTCATCTAGATTTAATTTGTGGGTGTATAATTGTTCATTGTATTATTTTATAAACCACATTTCTGTGATACCCACAGTCCACAGTTTGAATTTTTATTTATTTTTGGCACAGCCTAAAAAGGCTAAGTTATTTTCACTGATTCTTTTTTCTGCCACCTTCCTTCTGACCTTGAAGCAGAGAATTTTTTATTCGGTTACTGTGGTCTTCAACTCCTAGTTCTGTTTTCATTCTTTTTATAATTTCTATCACTCTACTAATATTTTCATTTTGCTCATTCATTGTTTTCCCAATATCCTTTTTTTCTTTCTCTATGTTTTCCTTGATCTCCGTAAGAATTTATAAGATCATTTTATTAAAGTTTTTGCTTGGTATGTCCACATGGCCAAAATCAGTGTACACAATAAGAGATGGTACAATTCAGTAACTAAGAAAACTAGTTATAAACAACAGATAAGAAAGAGATTTTCTGTTTATACTAAAAAAGGATCAGTACCTTTCTCAAAACAAGCCCTTGAACACTAGATTGACCTTCAATTATGTGTTATATGGTAATTGTAGTCTGTAAGCTGTCAGAATGCAATATACAAGAAATGAAATGGCTTTTAAAAAGGAATTAATTAAATTGCAAGTTTACAGTTCTGAGGCCATGGAAACATCCAAATTAAGACATTCAGAGATGATACCGTAACTCCAAAGAAAGGACTGATGAACTTCAGGGTTTTTCTCTTACCTGGGAAAACACAGAGTGACATCTGCTAGCTTTCTCTCCTTATTTCATAAGATTTCCCTGGAGATATTTTCCTTCAGGATCATCAAATGTCTCTGGCTATGTGGGCTCTGTTGGTACTGAGCTTTTTCCAAAATGGCTCCCTCTTTAAGAGCTCTTAGTAAGCCCCACTTTGAATGGGTGGAGACATATCTCCATGGAAACCATCTTATAAAAAGTTAACAGCCACAGTTGAGTGGGTCACATCTCCATGGAAACAAACAAAAAGATCCCGCCCAGCAATATTGAAAGGGGATTAAAGTACATGGTTTGTCTGGGATACATAATAATTTCAGAACAGCACAATACAGTAATACATCACATACTAAATTGTCCTGACCATTGAGAGTAATTAAATAATTTTCTGGGCCATTTCTTTGAGACATTGGATTTTTATAGGCCACGTTCACTATATTTGGGATTGGTGGGCCTGCATATATAGGGTGACTGCCAGGCACATGAAGTAATAGTACACACATGTGTGACCCCAACACTTAAAGTGCTGATGGTCAGATACCTCACAATGGTGCCATCTATTGTAAGGAAAGACCTCATTCTTCCAGAGGGAAAGAAGAGTTGAAGGTTCTACAATTATCAAAAGGTGTTTTCCACATATAATATGTGTCTTTAAGGAGATATCATACCAACTGAAAAGATTTCCCCTCAAATATAGGGTTTCATACAACATTCCATAAGGATCTTCAAAAGAAGACTTCATAGTCATAACAGAATCATTTTTGGACAAGAAGTTTCTTGAAATAAAACTCATTGTTCATGCAGCCTAGGGACTTGTTTATAATTTCTTCCAGAGCTGCCTCTTCCTCAAGGCAAGTGCTGCCCTGCTTACTTCAGCCAAGTCAGTATGTTTCTACTTAAGTACAATTTTATAGGAAAAATAAAAATAATTCATTGAGGTTCTAATAACATTTTTATAACAGAACAATATCAAAATATGTGTTTTTAATTTGTGTTTATGAATAATACAACAAAATCAAAAGGAGTTTGTAAACCACCAAGATTTTAAAGGGATGATATTTGATCTACTTTACTGGGCAGCAGAACACAGACTAGTCCCCTGGCCAATTTTCTCCAGGAGGCCCTGTAAGCTCTATAGTGCTGAAATTATAAAACTCTAGTGCCAATAGGTGAGTGAAAATGTCACTTTAAATGTACTAGGAGAAATCATGATGTAGTGGTCCAGAGCGGACACTTCCTAGGCAGCCTGTACAAAACCTGCTTTAATCAAGGACAAATGTCAAGAAAGTAAACAATCTCCCCAGAGGGGTAAAAATGTAACAACAGATGTAAAAAATTCACTGATTATATCTTTAATTCTGAATAAATTCATGTCTACTTCTGTTTCTGGCTTGTCTTACAGTTTCATAGCAGCACCAGCCCATGCTCTGGATGAACTCAGTCTGGGCCTAAACAATTGGCTAAGGCACAGCCAATAGCAGTAGTCATGGGTCTGGGACAGGGAGACTCAATTGGGGGAAATCCTGGGTTGGCATCATCCATATGAGGAGTAGTGGCTACCTTCCTGAATGGGTGGGGACCACCACAAGGATATGGGGATGCCCTGAAAACTCTAGCAGGGTTTTCATCTGTTTTTCAGTGGAGCACAGGAAAGCTAAATCTTAGCAAAAAGAAAAGGGAATGCCAAGTATGGCAGCCATACTAAGACCACTTTTAGGTGCCCTATGTATGGCCACAAAGGCAGAACAGAGGTCAAAACCAATAGCCCTCCATATAGAGGAGGAATTAAAAATACAAAGTGATACACAGCTCACTCAAGCAGACATGAAAGATGGTTTAACCAAGCACTTGCATCATGTGGGCAATCAACTGGGAACTTCAGCCTGTAGATATGCTCATGCCCATGGTTGGAAAAACCCTGGGTCTGAGTCAAGAGAATACTAACTAATCCAAGGTGGGATCCAAAAGCTTGGGATCCTATAGATTCCTCATCTAATGATGAAGAGGAAGAAAAGGAAGAAGTATTGCAATAGGAGGAAGAGGAGCCCCCTGCCAAGTATTCCCAGTACTACACTGAAAAAAATAAAAAGAGCACAGGAGTAACCCTTCAAGGTAGACCCTCAGAATTTACAACCTCCCGAGTAGAAGCTCCACATTACCATGAGAGTTTATACTGCAGCTGAATTAGGTGACTTTGGGCAACATTATAGGCAGAAAGCAAAGGTTCATAACCTGATTGTCTTTTATGATTATGGAACACAGGATTAGAAGGTGTAATATTAACTGGGATGGAAATGAGTAAATTTTTTACCATCTATGCCAACAAACCATCCCTATGCCAGTGCCTGTGTGCCACACTAAATCACATAGAAATGGTAGCTTTGTTAGACTGTCTAATCAGCACACGCAAGACTGCCTAGCCTAGTGAAAAAGATATTCCATACAACTCCAAATTGGCAATCTATTGAATAACTGCGAGATGTTTTGAAGGGTCTTGGGATGAAACATGCAATATATTCTGATAATTTTGCAGGCCCTGACAATGAAATTTGTACACTGGGGATGAAAGATACCATCTTGCACACTACTTCTAATCATTTCACAGTACTGTAGTGTCCATTTTGAGTCCTCTACTGGGACAGCCTGTTTTGAACCCAGCTCAGGCTATAGGAGATCTCAGAAAATCTGGGTGGCTCTGATAAAGAAGGGTGAAGGGAGTGGGAAAAACTCCCTGAGAACCTGATGGCCCTAATCAGGTCTCATGTAAACCCATGTGGGCTGATCTAGTGGCCACAGAAACAGAAGTAGAAACTATAGATTAGTAACCAAATGTTGGTTTAGTTAAATTGTGGAGTAAATTGCCCAAGACAGAAGATTTACTAAAATAAATCACAGTAAATACCAGCTTAAAGGAAAAACAAAGATCCCCCCTTTCAAAATATGGCTCCACACACCCTAAAAGAGACCTGGGAAGCTCCCTTTCCCTTCCATAGGAGAACAATAACCAGGGACCTGGAGACCAAAGGTCACACATAGAATTAAGTATTTATTGTTCTTCTACTAACAAGCAGAGGATGTTGGCGCTAGTAGATAATGGAGCTGAATGTATTCTAATATATGAAAAATGTAGCCCAATTTAATGGGCCCAAGCTGGCCATAGATGGCTATGGAGGAAATGCAAGCAGAGTCAAATGGTATAATTTGATCTTGCAATTGGGAGATTGCCCCCAACCAGGAATACACTGCAATATATTTATTCTACCCAAATGTATATTAGGGATTGACCTTCTATTGAACTCCACATTACAAAGTACAATAGGATAATTCTGCCTCCAGGGTAGAGTAGTTAAAATGCTCTTAAAGGGGTAGGTGAAATGGTCCCCTGTTAAAGTACCCAATGTTGGGGGATTGTAGCCACTAAACAATGTAATGTCCTAGGGAGATGTCAAGAGATTTCTGCAGCCATTAAGGAATTAGGAAAAGTGGGAATTTTAGTACTCACCCATAGTCCCTATAATAACCCTGTGTTGTCAGTATGGAAACTTGAAGGAACCTGGTGCATGACAGCTGATTATCACAAATTAAAAGAAGTAACACCATCTTTGTATGCGGTGGTTCCAAACATTGCTCCTTTACTTCAAGAAATTAGCTCTCATTGTGTCATTATCATCTTATTTTAGATTGAGCTAATGCTTTCTTCAGTATTCCCTTAGATATAGCAAGTCAACCTACTTTCACCTTCACCTGGAAGAATGACAAAGGACTTTCACTGTGCTACACAAGGCCATTTACATAGCCCAATATATTAAGGTTCTCTAGAGAAACAAAATCAACAGGAAATATTCATAAATTTGAAACTTATGTAAGTGTCTCATGTAATCCCGGGAACATAGAGTCCAAAATCTGTAGGGCAGGCTGTGAAGCTGATGATTCCAACAGAGGGTCTGGATGAACTCCACAGGAGAGGCTCACCTGCTGAAGTAGGAAGAGAGCCTGTCTCTTCTGAATCCTCCTTAAAAGGCTTCAGATTAAGCATCACTCATTAAAGAAGACTGATTAAAGAAGACCTTGGCTGATTACAAATGGAATCAGCTGTCTATGTAACTGACATAATGATGATTTAATTCTATGAAATGTCCTCATAGCAAAAGACAGGCCAACACTTGCCCAACCAGACAAACAGGTACCACCATCTGGCCAAGCTGACACATGAACCTGACCATGAGAGCCCACCCTTTGTCAACTTGGCAGCTGTACTCATCACCTTAAACCATACCTATTTCTAAATAGAAAACAATAAAAGACACAATTTTTTTCTCACCTAACAATACTCAGTGGTGCTACATGTAACCAGAAACACATTAAATCTCTCCAGAATAGGGTGCAAGTCCTTGGGTAATATTCATTCTTAAACTTGATATCTTACAACTTAAATAGTATAACATGAACAAATCAGCATTACAGTTCTCATTTCTGTAACTGATCATGTGGCCATAGTTCATAGTTATCACTACCTTCTTCCACTACCCATTCCATATTCCCTTTACCCTCAGCAAGAACTTCAGCTGGCCGTGGTTCTTTGCCTGGTGGGGTGATGTAGAAGCCAAGAGTTTAAAGCAAGACCTATAGAATTTGTTGCAAGCTGCTGGCCTCAGGATGGCGGCGGTAAACTGTGGAGATTGTTATGTAGAGCAGTCTTGGGAGGAAGAGAATGTTTACCCCAAACAGTTATGTTAAGTATAAAGAACACTGTAAGATAAGAATCTTGCTCCCTCAGGAAATGCCTGCATATCTATTGACATCCTGTGGTATATAACTAGGATCTGGTTAAGAATAAAATTATCTGAAGTCTGTCTGAAGTAAACTCAAGTTTCAGACCCCCTGAGCCCATCTGTGTCTTTCTTTCTTTCTTCCTTTCTTTTTTTCTCATCATTCCTTAATATCCTTCGAGCTCCATTTCAATAGGAAGCAACAGGGTGACCCAAAACTTCATTCCTGAAGTTTCAGAGCCATTGGTAGCCCTGCCTGGATTGGGTTGTTGCAGTTTTCCATTGATTTTAATCACAGGGCATGGTAGTACTAAAAGACGTCCTAGGAGATATTCCAGGAAAACTCTTCTTTACCTCCACTGTGTAGTTGCAGTCCTATTTCCCCCTGATAGTCAGGGTTAATCACCACAGCCAATAATGTGATCCCCTTCTTGGCTTGTTGATCCAGGGGCATGAGCAGCCCAAAGTGACCAGGTGGCAGTCTTAGATTCCAGTTCAATGGAATCATTGTTGTTTCTCTTGGTGGAAGCACTCTCCCTTTTGGAACTAAAACTTGCAGACCAGCAGAATTCAGGGTTGCAGAGACAAAAAACAAAAATTTTCCTAGTGGATCACTAGGGGTAATAGTGAGTGGTGCCACTCCCATTTCCACCCCTTGATTTCTGTACCCACGGATCCTGGCTAGGGGAGAAGTGGCACCATACAGTGGATGCTGATTCAGAGCATAAACAGCCTCCTGGAGAACATCACTCCAACCCTGCAAGGTATTGCCACCTAGTTGGCACCATAGCTAGTTTTCAAAAGGCCATTACACTGTTCTATAAATCCAGTGGCTTCTGGATGATGGGGAACATGGTAAGACCAGAGAATTCCATGAGCACGTGCCCATTCCTGCATGTCATTTGCTGTGAAGTGTGTTCCCTAATCAGAAGTAATGCTGTGTGGAATACCATGACGATGGATAAGGCATTCTGTAAGTCCATGGATGGTAGTTTTGACAGAAGCAATGCTTGCAGGGAAAGCAAACTCACATTCAGAGTATGTATCTATTTGAGTTAGAACAAATCGCTGCCCCTTCCATGAAGGGGATGGTCTGATGCAATCAACCTACCACCATGTAGCCAGGTGGTCACCTCGGGGAATGGTGTCATATTGGGGGCTGAGTGTGTCTTTGCTGCTGACAGATTGGGCACTTAGCAGTGGCTGTAGCCAGGTCAGCCTTGGTGAGTGGAACCACATGTTGCTGAGTCCATGCATAGCCTCCATCCCTACCACCATGGCCACTTTGTTATTGAGCCCATTGGGCAATGAGAGGAGTTGCTGGGGAAAGAGTCTGACTAGTACCCACAGAATGGGTCATCTTATCCACTTGGTTATTAAAACCTTCTTCTGCTGAAGTCACCCTCTGGTGTGCATTCACATGGGACACAAATATCTTCATGTTTTCAGTCCATTAAGAAAGGTCTATCCACATACTTCTTCCCCAGACCTTTGTCACCAATTTTCCAATATGGTCTTTCCAAGTCCCTGACCATCCAGCCAAACCATTAACAACAGTCCATGAGTCAGTATACAAATGCACCTATGGTCAGTTCTCCTTCCAAGCAAAATGAACAACCAGGTGCACTGCTCAAAGTTCTCTCCTTTGGGAGGATTTCCCCTCACCACTGTCCTTCAAGGACACCCCAGAAAGAGGTTGTAGTGCTACAGCTGTCCACTTTCAGGTGGTACCTGCATATCGTGCTGAATCATCTATAAACCAGGCCCAAGTTTTCTCTTTCCTAGTCAACTCACTGTAAGGAATGCCCCAAGAGGCCCCAACTCTGGTCTGGGAAAGAGAAGACTCCTGTGGCAGGAGTGGAGACCATGGGCATGTGGGCCACTTCTTCATGTAACTTACCTGTGCCTTAAGGACCCACTCTGGCCCTGTCTCATATATACCATTTCCATTTTATGATGGAGTGCTGCTGTGCATGCTCAACTTTATGGCTTGCTGGGTCAGACAACACCCAGCTCATGCTAGGCAACTCAGGTCTCATGGTAACTTTGTGGCCCATGGTTAAGCATTCAGTTTCTAACTAAGGCCCAGTAGCAGACCAAAAGTTGTTTCTCAAAAGGAGAGTAGCTATCTGCAGCAGATGTTAAGGCTTTGCTCCAAAATCCTAAAGGTCTGTGATTCTCCTATAGGGGCTTGCCAAAGCCTCCAAACAGCATTCCTATTTGCCACTGACACTTCCAGCACCATTGGATCTGCTGGGTCATACAGCCCAAGTGGCAGAGCAGCTTGTATGGCAACCTGGATCTGTCACAGAGCCTCCTCTTGTTCAGGTTCCCACTCAAAATTATCAGCTTTTCTGGGCACTCAATAGAAGTTGCACACCCAAATGAGGAATATGTTGGCACCAAAATCCAAAGAGATCAACTAGGTGTTACGCCTCTTTATGGTTGTAGGAAGGGCTAGATGCAACAACTTATCCTTCACCTTAGAAGGGATATCTCAACATGCCCCACACCACTGGACACCTAGAAATTTCACTGAGGTGGAAGGCCCCTGTATTTTTGTTGGATTTATCTCCCATCCTTTGACATGCAAATGCCTTGCCAGTAAGTCTAGAGTAGTTGCTAGTTCTTGTTTACTAGGTCCAATCAACATGGTATCATCAATATAATGGACCAGTGTATGTCTTGTAGGAGGGAGAAATTATCAAGATCCCTGCGGACAAGATTATGACATAGGGCTGGAGTGTTGATATACCCCTGAGGTAGGACACTGCAAGTTTATTGCTGACCTTGCCAGCTGAAAGCAAACTGTTTCTGGTGGTCCTTACTAAGAGCTATTGAGAAAAAAACATTAGACAGATCAATAGCTGCATACCAGGTACCATGGGATGTATTGATTTGCTCAAGCAATGATGCCACATCTGGAACAGCAGCTGCAATTGCAGTTACTACCTGGTTGAGCTTATGATAATCCACTGTCATCCTCCAAGACCCATCTGTTTTCTGCACAGGCCAAATAGGAGAGTTGAATGGGGATATGGTGGGAATCACCACCCCTGCATCCTTCAAGTCCTTAAGAGTGGCAGTAATCTCTGCAGTCCCTCCAGGAATCCAATATTGCTTCTGATTTACAATTTTGCTAGGTAGGGGCAGTTCTAGTGACTTCCACTCGGCTCTTCCCAGCATAATAGCCTTCACTGCATTATTAGAGAGCCAATGTGGGGATTCTGCCAGTTATTCAGTATGTCTATTCCAATTACGCATTCTGGAACTGGGGAAATAACTATAGAATGGATCTGGGGACCCACTCAACACACTGTTAGATGGATCTAAGCTAAAACTCCATTGATCACCTGGCCTCCATAAGCCCCACTCTGACTGGTGGGCCAGAGTGATGTTTTGGAATTAATGTCACTTCTGGACCAGAGTCTAATAATCCCTGAAATATATGATCATTTCCTTTTCCCCAATGCACAGTTACCCTGGTAAAAGGCTGTCAGTCTCCTTGGGGAAGGCTTGGAGGAAGATTAACAGTATAGATTTGTGGCAGTGTAAGAGGTTCTCCCCCAAAGGGACCTAGCATCCCCTTAATTCAAGGGGCTCTGTGTCTGTAAACTGTCCCAAAGTCTGGATATTCATTAAGGGGCCATGACTCTGTGTTTTTGTAAATCAAGTTAGACTTATGTTCACTTGACCTAGAACTCTTTTGTTTATGCAGCTCAAACAAGAATCTAGCAGATTGCCTATCTATTGTATTTCTAGGTACCCCATGATTTACTAGTAAGTGCCACAAATCTCTGCAGGTCAGATTATTTTGACTCCTGCTTTAAGTTTGCTGTCTATTAGCCATATCCACTCTGTCTTTGGTGATTGTTCTAGTTTGCTAGCTGCCAGAATGCAATATACCAGATATGGAATAGCTTTTAAAGAGGGGCATTTAATAAGTTGCTTGTTTACAGTTCTAAGGCCGAGAAAATGTCTCAATTAAAACAAGTCTACAGAAATGTCCAATCAAAGGTATCCATCCAGGGAAAGGTACCTTCCTGGTTCAAGAAGGCTGATGAAGTTCAGGGTTACTCTCTCAAGTGAGAAGACACATGGCAAACACAGTCAGGGTTTCTCTCTCAGCTGGAAGGGCACATGGTGAACACAGCATCATCTGCTAACTTTCTCTTCTGGCTTCCAGTTTCATGAAGCTCCCCAGGAGGTGTTTCCTTCTTCATCTCCAAAGGTTGCTGGCTCATGAACTCTCTGCTTCATGGTGCTTCAGCATTCTCTGCTCTCTCCAAATCTCCTTCATTCTCCAAAATGTTTCCTCTTTTATAGGACTCCAGAAACTTATCAAGACCCACCCAAATGTGTGGAGACATGTCACCTAATCCATCTTAACAACTACTCTTGATTAAATCACATCTCCAGGGAGGTGATCTGATTACAGTTTCAAACATACAGTATTGAGTAGGGATTATTCTGCCTGTACAAAATGGGATTTTGATTAAAACATGACTTTTCCAGGGTCCATACATCCTTTCAAACCAGCACAGTGATTAAGTGCTGCCACCTGGCTTCTGCCAACCTGGGATCTGGTCATCCCCATTGTGTTTAAGGATTCCAGCTCAGTGACCAAGTTCTCACAGTAATATCTGACCTGCTTTCCAGGGATGATGGTACTAGTCTCACAAATTTATTTCTCACTGTTCTGGTAAAAGCTGCATCTCCAGATATTTCTAGGGTGTAAGAGCAGACTTTGCATGATAAATCCACTCTAACATTCCAATCTCTCTAAGCCTCTGGATCCCCTCAACTACATTATACCAGAGCAGTTCTGGCATTTCAATCTCAGGTAATGTAGGCCACTTTTTGATCCATGTTTCAGCCAACCATCCAAACAAACTGTAAATGCCTTTTTTAACCCCTGGAGCTATAGCATTGAATGCATAATCTCCTCTTAGTGGGCCCATGTCAATTAATTCAGCCTTATCCAGCCTTATATTCCTCCCACCATTATCCCACACCCTTAAAATCCATTGCCACACATATTCCCCTGATATCTGTCTAAATAAATTGGAGAACTCACACAGTTCTTTTGGAATATAACATACCTCCTCATGTGTGATACTTTGTACCTCATCTTTAGGGGCCTGTTGGGAATTTAGTCTTGTTATAGGTCTGCAAGAAAGAAGGGATGGTGGGTGTGGGGTCATGAAAAGAATTAGAAGTATCTTCCCAAACATTTGCTTCAGGGCATTCATTTGCAGTTTCATCTGGTGAAACAGGATTAATCACTTTAGGGTAAACCCCTTCAGGTGGAGGTTGGGTGGCCAACTCTTCAAGGCAGGCTGCAATTGGAGCAGCTATGTCCTCAGGGCAGACTATTACAGGGTTATCTAGAGAAGACTCAGCATGACCTAGGGTTTCAACCTCTCCACCGACAACATTATCAATCCATATGTCGCCATTCCATTTTTCAGGGTTCCCCTCCTTTACAATCAATGCCATCACTTTAACAACAGACAAGATGCAAGATTGAGATTTCAGTTTATGTTGTAAAGTTGCTAACAATAAGATTCTGAGTCTGACTTTAGGAGATCTCAAGTCTTCAGCTACAAGAAATGAGATTTTCCTTCAGGACACTTGCAGAAACTTCTACATCTGTGAGATGGTGCATAAGATTTTCATTTGAAGCCTTAAGCCCATCCTTTTCACTCATTAATGTATACAGTGTATCTAACAACAGCCAGCCAACATCTCTATACCTCTTATTTCCACAAAATTCTGTAAAGGTATCAAAAGCATTATATCCCAGAGCCTGGCTGCGTACAAGCAAAGCATTAGAAGAATAGAATGGCAATATTTTGACTATCTCTTTGCTAACTCACTCCATGAATTTGCAATGTCATTCTGATTATGGGAATCAGAGTTCTTAGTGCCTTTGAGTCCAGTCAGAATAGAAAAACATTCATAAAAACCCATTTTTAAGATTCTGTTTCTTAAGAACCACTCCTGATACCAAGAGCTCTCTAGAGAAATAGAATCAACAGGAAATATTCATAAATATAAAATTTATTAAAGTATCTCACATAACCATGAGAACATAGAGTCCAAAATCTGTAGGGCAGGCTGTGAAGCTGACGATTCCAATGACGGGTCTGGACAAACTCCACAGGAGACGCTTGCCAGCTGGAGCAGGAAGAGAGTCTGTCTCTTCTGAATCCTCCTTAAAAGGCTTCCACTGATTAGATTAAGCATCACTCATTAAAGAAGACACTTCCCTTGGCCGATTACAAATGGAATCAGCTGTGGATGTAGCCAACGTGATGATGATTGAATTCTATGAAATGTCCTCATAGCAAAAGACAGGCCAGCACTTGCCCAACCAGACAAACAGGTACCACCACCTGGCCAAGCTGATACATAAACCTAACCACGACACCCAGCAATTTGCCACAACCTAGTGGCAAAAGGTTTGGTCAACTGGCAGAAATCAGAATTTGTGTCTTTATATCACTATATTGATGATATTATGTTAGCCAAAGAGTTTCTTTCAGAATTAAGGAAGTGTCAGAATGTTAATATCCCATCTCAAGAGTTGGGGATCAACCATCAGTTACAACAAGCTACCGTGTCAAATTCTTTGGTGTTGTATGGTCAGGTAAGAAAAAACCTATACCTTCTGCAGTAACTGATAAGGTACAATGTTTTCCTATGTTTCATATGTCAAAGCAATTAATGACCTTTTTAGAACTACTAGAATACTGCAGACTCTTCATTTCTTATTTAGCTCAAATATTTAAACCATTTTATATGAAAATTTGAAAGAACATATTTGGAAATGGGATGACCCCCAGCAGGCTGCTTTACAAAAAGCAAAAAGGGCAATAGCACAGGCAGAAGCACTGTGGGGAGTAGATCCTGATTTATCTTGTTAATTGGATATAGGTAGCACGTACATTGCCTTCAGGAGGGTTTGTGGCAAAGGCAACATTCCAAATGAGTACTCTTAGGTTTCTCATCATAATTATGGAAAGGGGCAAAATTAAGATATATCCTTAGAAAAGCAACTGTGTGCCGCATATAATCTTCTATTACAAGTGGAAGATCTGACAGAGAAATGTCCTATCACATTGAGTACTTCCCTCTCTACATAGGAGGGTTATGGATGTAGTCAATAAGCCACACTTTGGTAGTGAAAAATTATGTTCTTAACAAAGTGGAAATCTTACTTGTTACAATGCATTGTTTTCAGCACCAGCCCTCCTAGTGCTGAGATGCATGAAATTTTAGGACCAGTGTCATATGTAGAAGACTCAATAGCTAAAATTGCCATACCTAAAATAGCTGTTGAATTATCCACTATAAAATGCACAGGAACAATTCCTAAGTCTTCTTGGTATACTGAAGGATCTGCTAATGGGAAGCCTCCCACATGGACAGCTGTAGTGGTACAACCCAGAACTGACACTGTATGGTGGGAGAATGGTGCTAAGTGAATCAGTCAATAGGCTGAGTGAAGAACTGTATGGATGGTTATAATGGATGAACCAGGAGATGTGCTAACTGTACCTACAGCTTGGCTGTTTAAAAAGGCCTCATGATCTGGGTTGCAACCTGGAACAAGAAAAATAAACAGTCATAATTCATCCCTTATGGGGTCAAGAGCTGTGCCAAAACATCTGGGATGTCTACCAGTGATGAAAGGTAAATGCCCATCATTTCCCTAACTATAATCCTAACACGCTGTCTGAAATGTTGAAGCAGATGCCCTTTCTCAAGTCCTTAGCCACAATTGAAAACCACAAAATAGCTGAGTGATTTCATCAAAGGAGCAGGCACCAAGAGTATCAAACTTCATGTCACTTAGCACAGCAATTCCAGATACGCATGCCAACAACTTACAGACATCACATAGGAGTGCATGTCATGCTTCCTGCAATGGCCACACTGATGGCCCCACCAAAGTGAACACATTGGCTGATCACAGGCTCCAGTGATTTGATGGTAAATGGACATCAGCCCTGTGCCACTCTCAGAGGGGTCAAGGTATTCATTCACCATGATAGACACTGCCATGGAACTTCTGTTATCTTTTCCAGTGGAGAAAGCTAATCACTGAGCCCCATTTGTTGCCTAGAAAGGATAAGCACCCACTATGGAGTACCTACACACTTAGACAGTGAATGGGGAACCCTTTCACCAGAAGGGCTATGGACTATGATGTAATGTTTAATTTTCATCTACCCTATAACCACACAGGTGTTTGGTGTGGTTATAGGAACCACACCTATAGGCTTATAGGAAGAATGATGGCCTCTTAAAGAAACAGTTGAAAGATGGTAAGAAATCCCTACACCAATGGACTAAATGGCTATATCAAGCCCTAAACCACCTAAGCTCTACACTGTGTGCTTCAGCCCCAGTTGCTATTGAAATGCTAATGGAAGTACCAATGTATGCTCTATGAATGCAAATTATAGGGCCAAACATTTCTCAGCCTAAAAGGGGGGATGAAATGGTCCCTCAGACCATGAAAACAAGATAAAATGGGGCTCTATGGCCTTGGTACTGCCCTATGCAGCCATGATGGCTAGGAATTTTAAACCCATGGGTAATAGGAGACACCTAAAACATTGTAATATGGCCATAATTATATAAAAAAACTGCTTGTTAAAATTTTTATCAACAATGCCTAGACTGAGTTGATGTCGTGGTGGAGGACTGTCTAGATTTATAAGGGGAGAATATTTGATATTTAAAATCTTCCCACAAAGTCCCTTTGCCTGGTACCTTATGATCTACCAATGGAATTCTTGCATGTATGGTATTAAATCAATAAGATTTAACCCTTATTTTTTATTTTCCTCATAAACATCTTTATTTTCACCCATGCTACCTAGTAAACACCTCTCTACAGTGGGCTTCAGCAGTAATTCATGCCCAGAATTGAACCCTATATTGAGGTTGCACATACTTGCCCTTTTTCAGGTTCTACCAGCCTTCCCTGGACGATAGCTCCTGCTAGCTTGACTACATGTGCTTCGGTTTGCTAATGTTGCCAGAATGAATACACCAGAAATGGATTAGCTTTTACAAAGGGGATTTATTAAGTTACACATTTGAATTCTAAAGTTATGAAAATGTCCAAATTAAAGCATCAATAAAAGGGTATCTTCAATCAAGAAAGGCCAATCATATCTGGGATCTCTGTCACATGGGAAGTCATGTGGCAATGTCTGCTGGCCCTTCACTCCTGGATTTCATTGCCTTCAGCTCCTGGTTCCAGTGGCCTCCTCTCTGAGCTTCTGTCTGTCTCCAAGCATCTGAACTCTCTTGGTTCTCTGTATCATCTATCTTAAAGGACTCAAGCAAGCTGATCAAGAGCTACTCTGAATAGGTGAGATCACATCTCCATGTAATCAAAAGACCCCAGCCACAATTAGGTGGGTCACATCTCCACGAAACAACCTAATCAAAAGTTACCACCCAATAATAGGTTTGCTCCCACAAGAATGGATTAGAAATACAGGGTTTTTCTGGAGTACACTGCAGTTTCAAACCAGCATGACATGGAGTGCCTTATTGACATGGCAGAACTTGATGCACTGACAACTGACAATCTGGAGTAAGACTTTCTCTTTTAAGTTTAAATGCAATTACCGTCTTACAATGAGAGTTGGACTTATATTTTTTTCCTTGTAAAGGAACAGGTAAATATGTTTCAGCCTATATTAGGTATGCTGTACATGATGGAATATTATGGCCAACAGTGGAGGAGGTAACCTTACACCATATTACTTCTGTATGCATGGAACATTTTAATGGGAACTAGATGGGGGATACTTATTCTCAATGGTGTGTAATTATTCCACCAAGCTTCAAATGACAGCCTTTTTCAATGGCAAAGAGCCTCCAAAAGACATGGAGCATATGCCTCTCTAGAGGAGTGGCTATAGACCTGTGGGCAATATGGATGGCCATTTAAACTTATGATTGTATGGGATGTTTTAGATGGGAATCAGCCATATGGCCCTGCCACATTACATAATTCTTTACCTCACAGTCCTAGCAATTGGGAAATGGATAAATCTAGATATTGAGTAAAGTGTACTCCATGGTGGTTTTAAACTTTAGCTATTCTTACACCAAGGGGTGATGTGATGTTTACTGAAAAGCATATAACAACTTTAGCTAACCACGCAGCTCATGTGCTTAATGAATCTACATTAGCAATTTTGTTAAATGATGAGACCACTCAAATCTAGAAATTAGTCTTACAAAACAGAATGGTTTTAGACATTGTAACTGTGGCACAAGGTGGAAACTTTTCCCTTATAAACAGTGTTTTGCATATATTCTTCATTGTTCACATAATATTTCACAAGCTTGAAACCATACGGCAAGAGCATTTGCACAGTATTGATCAATTACCTACCAGTTCCCTTTCTACTTGGTTTAATTCTCTTATTAAGCCCTGGCAGCATTTCTTTGTAGAATTATCTGCCCTATGTGTTGGATTGTTACCATTCTGTACTGTTGTTGTGGTATACAAATGCAGTGCCTTTCCTATGGTCAATGTGACCTGTTATATGGAGTGGATTGTGGTGGCCCAGGGCCGAAGCCCCCTCCTAAATGGCCCAAAACAATCCTGCTTTAGCCAAGGACACAGGTCTTGTATCTTAGTTTAAACACAGATCTTGGTAAAACAACAGGTCTTAAGCCCCTTTAACAAGATGTCCTCATAATATATGTAAATTCTGTTCTAAAACAATGTATTGATACTTGCACACATACAGCCCAATACCTTGCACTGTTCTAACCTTCTGGATTGGCTGCCACCAAAGAATATCTCCTGTTCATATTTCCTTACAATTCTATGTCTATTTCTGTGCCTGGTTGTTTTTCAGTTTTATGGCAACACCAGCCCATTTTCTGCATGAACCCAATCTGAACCCAAACATGTAACAAAAGGTTGCTTCCTCCACACTCCCCATCATCCTATCTCCCAGCCTGGCCATCCAGGAAGTGAGTACCAGAATAAACTAATCCAAATGTCCCTTCTCAGCCATAATCAAGCCTCAAAAAGCAGGAATGTGTGGGAGTGAGCAGACCAGGCTTGGGGAAGATTTTACTCAAAGGACCACAATCATGTAGTGAGGGGACCTGGGGAACTTCTAGCTGACAGAAAGAGAACCATCTGAGATACACAACAGAATAGGTCCTAGAATACAATAGCTCTGTAGCAAAGTAGATACAGTAGGGAGTTAAAGAAGAAAACAATTTAATTTCTTAAATTCAAATCAAACTTCTTAAAATTTAATAGCAAGTAACCCTCAGGTGGGGAAGGCACTGAAGTTTGTGGAAATATTTTGCATTTATCTAAGTCATAAAGAAGAATACTTGTGGAATCAGCATTCACATTGTAGCTACTGAAGTAAAAAAGAACAAAGGAAACCCAGGATGAAGGATCGGGCCTTCCACAAGAGAAAAGAATGGAACTGGGACAAAATGTGAAATATGCCTCTTTTATTCCCTGAAAAGCAGGTGACATTTTCATTGAAAATGAACTGGGAGAAATGGCTCATTCCCCTTTCGAGCTGCAAAACACTGCATCCCAACCACTCTTCTTTTCTTCTTTTGACTGAAATTCTTCAAAGCAATGCTGAAAACCCACTCATTTAACAACCTTTCCATAATCAGCAAATCTCTTGACATAGTCTTTAAGTTCAGTCTTCAAGTCATTACACTTACAGATGGGTTCTGCTTGCTGTACTCTATGCATGCAATGAAAGATGTCTAATGAAGGGTCTTTCCTATCAGTTCCCTAGTCAATTTTTCCTTTATTTTCATAAACCAGAATTGTGTCATATTCACCCTGTGAGGAACAGGAACAATACCATATCCCAAATAGCATAATAAAATTTAATGGAAACTTTTCAGGCATTATGAAGATCATCCCCTTCAGACAAAGTAGACACAATAAGGAATGAAGGATACTGTATTAATTTTCTACTGCTCCCAGAAAGCAATATACCAGAAATGGCTTTTAAGGAGGAAATTTAATAAGTTGCAGCTTACAGTTCTGCTACCATAAAATGTCCAAACTAAGGCATTCAGAAAAAGATACCTTGACTCAAGAAAGACCGATGGGTCCAGAATACATCTGTAATCTGGGAAGCCATGTGGCTGGCATCTGCTGGGGTCTTTGGCTTCTGGTTTCAAAGAGCTTCCCCTGGGGTATTTCCTTTCTGCATCTCCAAATGTCTAGGCCTCCTGTTGACTCTGATGGCTCTGTCAGCTCTTAAGTTTTTCCCAAATGTTTCTTTTTTAAAGGATGCCTGTTAAGCCACCCCTCCTTCAGTAGGTGGATAAATATCTCCATGGATTCCGCCTAATCCAAAGGTCCCACCCACAATTGTGTGGGTCACATCTCCATGGAAACAACTCAAAAAAGATCCCATCCAGCAATACTGAATCAGAATTAGAACAGCCCTTTTCTGGCGTACATAACAATCTCAAACCAGCAAATACTGAGGGGATAATTATGTGGGTTCAAGATGTTTGGAAAGTCTATTTAATAGGAAAACTCACTAATTTCATTTTTTTAGTTAGAGACATTTTGGGTTTAGAGAAAAAACATGCACAAAATATAAGATTCCCATACACCACACCCCTACTAACATCTTGCATTGGTGTGAAATATTTCTTGTAATTGATGAGAGCACACTTTTATAATGGCACTATTTTTTAACAGTAGTTGCCTTTGTTACAATTGATGAAAGATTATTAACATAGTACTATTAACTATCACCCATAGATTATATTAGGTACCTGTTTTCCATACACCACACTGTTACTAACAACATGTATTAGTGTTGCATATTTGTCATAATTCATAAGGGAACATTCTTATACTTGTACCAAGTTCTTCATCTACAATACCATTCACTGTGCTGTACAGTTCTGTTTTATCTTTTAATTTTTAGTCTAGCAACATACACAGCCAAGCATTTCTCCTTTTGACTACACTCATCTATAGAGTTCAGTACAGTTAATTACACTCACAATAATGGGCAACCATTAATACCAACAATTACCCAATTTTTACAATGAACCTGAGAATAAATCTGGTACCAATTAAGGCAACTAATCCCTAACATTCCTAACACAAATATATTCCTTGGTAACCTATTTTCTAGATTCTAACTGGATGAATTTTCTTATACTAATTGGATCATAGCTTTGATGTCTTACAATATTTGTCCATTTGTTTCTGGCTTATTTCACTCAACATAAGGTCCTCTAGGTTCATCCATGTTTCCATGTGCCTCAGTGCTACATTTCTTTTAATGGCTAAATAATATCCAGTTGTATGTGTATATGCATTTTGTTTATCCATTCATCACTTTTTGTGCATGTGGGTTACTTCCATCTTTGGGCAATTGTAAATATTGCAGCTATGAACCCTATCCTGCAAATATCTATCAGAATTCCTACTTTCAACCCTTTGGGACATACACTTACTAGATGGATTGCCAGATTTGCTGATTTGAAACTGTTATAAACCCCAGAAAAGTCATGTTCTTCTAATCCAGTCCTGTGGGGGGCAGACTGATTGTTGGTGGGAACTTTTAATTAGGTTGTTTCCTTGGAGAAGTAACCCACCCAATTGTATGTGGGACCTTTGATCAGGTTGTTTTAATGGAAATGTGACTCTGCCTATTCAAGGTGGGTCTTAATCCCTTTATTGGAGTCCTCTATGAAGAGAGTAAATGGCAGAAAACAGAGAGAACTCAGAGCCAACAGACAAAGAAGAAAGATGAAACCAAGTGACAGACATTTGTAGATGCAGAAGGAGAATGCCCCAGGAGGTTCCAGAAGCCATAAGAGGACAGCTAACATCTCCATGTGACTTCCTAGCTGACAGAGGTGCTTCAGATGCTGACTGTCTTTCCTCCAAAAAGTTATAACCCTGTTGGTGCCTTAATTTGGACATTTTCATGGCCTTAGGACTATAAACTTGTAACTTAATAAATCCCCTTTATAAGAACCAGTCCATTTCTGGTATATAGCATTCAACAGGATTAGCAAACCAAAACAGATGTTGGTATCTGTGAAGTGTGATGCTGCTGAATATGCAAATACCAAACAAGCTAGAATGGATTTTTAAATGGATAAGTTGAAGATTCTGGAAGAATTGTGAGGAGTTTAATAGGAAAAGTCTTTGCTTTGAAGAGAGTTTTGGTAGAAATATGGACTTTAAAGATATTTCTGATGAGGACTTCAAAGGAAATGAGGAATGTGTTATTGCAAACTGGAAGGAAGGTGACCCTTGTTTTAAAGTGTCAGAGAATTTGGAAAAATTGAATTCTGCTGTTGAATGGAAAGGAAAGTTTTAAAGCAATAACCTGGGATACATAGCTATCAGATTGTCAAACTAAATGTGGAAACTTCAGACTGGTATCTCCTTACAGCTTATACTTAAATGTGGTAGGAAAAGGATATGCTAAGAATTGAACTCATGGTTATGAAGAAGCCAGTAACTGATGGTCTTGAAAATTCTAGGATTCTGCAAACTGAAATCAAAGAGGCTAGTGCCCCATGTGAGAATTTAACCAAACATAGAACTTCTCAGCCATTTCAGCACAAACTAGGCTTGGATATGGAGTCATCCAGAAAGGATTTGTGGAAAGTCATATTGTCTGATGGTTTTGCTTGTATGTTGCATGCTAAAACAAGGTTCTTCTGAGCTCTAAATGAATGGGATGACTTCCAGTCTGTACTAAAAGGGATAGACTGAAGGAAAAACTACTTCAAAGGCATAACAATGGAGCCAGAAAATCTCAGGGCAGTTGAGCAGATCCACCCACACATGTGGAAATGGTGAGTTTGTCCCAGGAGGCAAAGGACAGGTGGAAAAGAAATTCTATGTTATACCTCAAAGAGAGTGGAGCACATTCCCTGGAGATTGAGGAGAGATTGGCCCAGTCTTCTGAAGGGGTTGAGTGTGAGCCCCAGAGATGAAAGAGTATCTAGGTGCCACCCAGATGCTTGAGGAGGAAGGGTCAAAGAACAAAGTGGTCTCCCCAATGCTCACCAAAGTTGCAACACTCAATCCCAGTGTTTGGAGAGAACGGGGTCATTGTGTAACCCCTTGGAAAAGGTCAACTGCTGTTCTTTCAAGCCCCAAGAATGAAACATCATTCTATAAATGACTCTTATTCTTTGAAATCGAATGGAATATGCCCTGCAGGTTTTAAGAAATGTTTGAGTTAAGTGATCCCTACTTTCCTTTTAATTTCTCCTCATGGAAATGGAAATGTTTACCCTATAACTGTTTATCCTTTGTATATTGTCAGCAGGTAACTTATTCTAAATTTCACAGGTCCACAGCCAGGGAGAATTTTGTCTTAGAACAACTCATGCCTGCAGCTGATTTTGATGAGGTTTTTTATTGCTTTTTACTTGATATTATGTTTGTGTCATTACTGAAACGGTTTAGGGCTTTTGCAATATTATGATGGAATGAATGTGTAATGTATATGGAAAAAAACATGTCTTTGGTGTCCCAGAGGTGGAATATGCTAGTTTGAAACTGTCATGTGCACCACAAAAGCTGCATCTTCTAATCTGTTTTTGTGAGGGCAGACCTATTATTCGGTGAGAACTTTTGCTTAAGTTGTTTCCATGGAGATGTAACCCACCTAACTGTGGGTGGATCCTTTTGATTAGGTTGTTCCCATGTATACATGCTCCACTCAATTGTGTACGGAACCTTTCAATTCGGTTGTTTCCATGTAGATATCACTCTGCCTATTCAATTGTGTCATAATCCTTTCACTGGACCTCTCTATAAAGAGAATGAAAAGCAAAAACAGAGAGATCTCAGAGCTGACACAGAAAGCAGACATGAAACCAAGTCACAAATGTTTGGAGATCCAGAAGTAAAATGCCCCAGGAGATTTTAGAAGCTGAGAGAGCCATTTGAAACCAGAATACAGGAGAGAAGGGCAGCAGACATTTCCATGTGCCTTCCCAGCTAACAGATGTGTTCCAGATGCCAGTTGCCTTTCCTCTGAGGAATATCTCTTGTTTATACCTTAATTTGGGCATTTTCATGAGCTTAGGACATTAAACTTGTAACTTAATAAATCCCCTTTATAAAAGGCAATCCATTTCCTATATATTGCATTCTGGCAGCATGAGCAACACAAAACACTAGGTCATATGGAAATTCTATACATAGCTTTCTGATGAACTGTTAAACTGTCTTCCACAGTGGCAGCATTGTTTTACATTCCCAACAGCAATGAATGTGTTCTTATAACCTCTCCAATACTTGTAGTTTCCTGTTTCTTCTAATAGTAGCCATTCTAATGCATGTGAAATATCTAATTGTGGTTTTGATTTGCATTTGCCTATTAGCTAGTTGTGCTGCTTTGAAATTATTATGTACCCCAGAAAAGTCATGTTTTAATAATAACCCAATCTTGTGGGGATAACCATCTCTTTTAACCCTGATTCAATACTATACGGCAGAATTTTTTCATTAGAATATTCCACAGAGATGTGACAACCAATTGTGAGTGTGACTTTGGTTTATATGGATATGTGGCTCCACTTATTCAAGATGGGACTTGATTAATTTTCTAGAGTCCTATAAAAGGAGAAACATTTTGTGGAAACCTCAGATGCAGACATTTGGTGAAGAATGGCTTCAGAGCTGACAGAAATGTGGATGTTTGGAGATGCTTAAAGTGCTGACAGAGAGAGAGTAAATGCCTTGACATGCACACAGCCCAGCAAATGTAAGCATGTGACTTCCCATGAGATGCTTAGCAAGCTAGAACACAGAGTTGTGTCCTGTAGGAACCAAGTGAAGGCCAACAGATGCTTAGAGAGGAAAAAACTAGCGTCAAAAGCTGGAAGCACTTCCGGGTCAAGATAGCAGCTTAACAATGTGCACATTTTAGTTCATCTTCCAGAACAACTACTAAATAACCAGAAACAGTACAGAACAGCTCCTGGGACCACATCAGTGACCAGACACACAATGTACCCCAGTCTGGACCAGCTGGATCAGCTGCGAGCACTCCCCAGAACCATGAGTTCACAAAGCTGTGGAGGCCAGCACCCCTCCCACACAGGCCACTTCCCAGAGGGGAAAGGAAAGGACTTTACCAGCAGCAGGGACAGGGCACAATCAAACGCCAATTGTGGAACTAATTAACAAATTCTGACTACTAAAAATAGGCCCCCAGCTTAGGTGAACCTGATCAAAGTGGAGGTTGCTCATTTTTGCCCCAGTGCCAAGGGGGCAGGACTGACAGAAAAAGGGGGAGAAAAAAAGAAGGAAACAGAGGTTATCTACAAAGGCTTGACTGCCTCTGGATAGAGTGGCAGGACTTTTCAGGCTGCAACTGCCCCAGGCATAGGCAGAAGTGAGCTCTTTTGGGGGCTTGTCTGGAGCCTGTGCCTTCCCCAGGGGAGGGGTGAAGCCCAACTCAGGTGGAATCCCTCCCTCAAGGAATTCAGACCCCAGGGCTTGGTAATTTGAAGCCATTAAAAGAAGCCTACAGTCCTCTCACTGGCTCCCGGAGAGAATTCACTGCTGTGGGTGGGTAGAGTAACACTCAGCACCTCAGGGAGGGGACTGCACCAGCCGCACCTGAGCCCGGAAGCAAGGCCGGATCAGTTCGTCCTCCAGAGCAACTACTAAATAACCAGAAACAGTACAGAACAGCTCCCAGAGCCACGACAGTGACCAGACACACAGCATACCCCAGTCTGGACCAGCTGGACTGGCTGCGAGTCTCTGGAACAGTGAGTTCCCCAAGCTGCACGCAGTTCCCCAAGCCGCGGCGCCCGGCGCCCCTCCCCCACAGGAGGCTTCCCAGAGGGAAATGAAAGAAACTCTAATAGTAGCAGAGACTGAGTCCAACCAAACACCAATAGTGGCATTAATAAACAAATTCTGACTACTAAAAATAGGCCCCCAGCTCAGGCAAACCTGGTCAAGGTGGAGGTTGCCTATTGGGCTAACCAAAAAAGAGGAAAGGGGACAAAACAGAGCCTTCTGTGGCTGTTTCTACAGAGGCTTGGCTGCCTCTGGATTCAGCAGCGGGATTACACAGGCTACAATGGCCCCAAGCATACGCAGAAACAGGCTGCTTTCAGGGCTGTCTCCTGGCTGAACCTTCCCCATGGGAGGGATGAAACGCAACTCAGGTGGAATCCCTCTCTCAAGGAATTCAGACCCCAGGGCTTCGCAATTTGAAGCCATTAAAACCAGCCTACAACCTTTCCTCTGTCTCCACCACGCCCCCAGCAGGGAGAGCCTTCCAAAGTTAAAGGAGCCACAACATCTTTTGCTGGGGGGACCTGCAGACAGACAAGCGCCACATACTGGACAGGATAAGAAAAACAGAGCCCAGAGACTTCACAGAAAAGTCTTTCAAACTGCTGGATTTCACCCTCAGGGAAAACTGATGCAGGTGATTCCTTCCCCCCGAAAGGAGGCCAGCTTAGTCCGGGAAAACCCAGCTGGAGTCTGTAATACCTATGTAGACCCTCCTAAGGGTGGGGAGGGAAAAGGTATCTTACAAGCAGGACAAGAAACAAGAACTAAAAAATTACCCTCTGTTAAAACCAGCCTACAACCTCTCCTCTGTCTCCATCATGCTACCAGCAGGGAGAGTCTGACAAAGTTAAAGGTACTGCATCATCTTATGCTGGTGGCACCTGCAGTCAGACAAGCACCACACACAGGGCAGGATAAGAAAAACAGAGTCCCGAGACTTCACAGGAAAAGTCTTTCAACCTGCTGGGTCTCACCCTCAGGGAAAACCGATGCAGGTGACTCTTTCCTCCTGATAGGAGGCCAGTTTGGTCTGGGAAAATCTGGCTGGGGCCTATAATATCTAAGTAGACCCTCCTAAATGTGGGGGGGTGGAAAGGCACCACACAAGCAGGGCAAGAAACAAGAAAAGAAGAACTGAAAAATTCTTCTCTGTTAAACAAAACTTAAGCTAAAGGTCCAGATAAAGCTGAATGGAATGACAAAGAACAGATAGACAACAAATTCATCCAGCAAGAAAACCCTAGATAAAAGAAGTGAAAGCAATCTCCAGAATAAACTAATTAAGGTAATTAAATGCCTAGATGCCAGCAAAAAATAACAAATCACACTAGGAAAATTGAAGATATGGCCCAGTCAAAGGAACAAACCAACAATTCAAATGACATACAGGAGCTGAAACAATTAATTCAGAATGTACGAACAGACATGGAAAACCTCATCAAGAACCAAATCAATGAATTGAGGGAGGATATAAAGAAGGCAAGGAAAGAACAAAAAGAAGAAACTGAAAGTCTGAAAAAACAAATCACAGAACTTATGGGAATGAAAGACACAGTAGGAGAAATGAAAAAAAACAATGGAAACCTACAATGGTAGATTTCGAGAGACAGAACATAGGATTTCTAAACTGGAGGATGGAACATCTGAAATCCGACAAGAAACAGAAACTATAGGGAAAAAATGGAAAAATATGAGCAGGAACTCAGGGAATTGAAAGACAATATGAAGCTCACGAATATACGTGTTGTGGGTGTCCCAGAAGGAGAAGAGAAGGGAAAAGGAGGAGAAAAACTAATGGAGGAAATTATCACTAAAAATTTCCCAACTTTTCTGAGAGACTTAAAATTACAGATCCAAGAAGTGTAGCGTACCCCAAAGAAAATAGATCCAAATAGACATACTCCAAGACATTTAATAATCAGAATGTCAGAGGTCAAAGAGAAAAAGGGATCTTGAAAGTAGCAAGAGAAAAGCAATCCATCACAAACAAGGGAAGCCCAATAAGACTATGTGCAGATCTCTCAGCAGAAACCGTGGAGGTGAGAAGACAGTGGTATAATATATTTAAATTATTGAAAGAGAAAAACTGCCAACCAAGAATTCTATATCCAGCAAAATTGTCCTTCAAAAATGAGGCAGAAATTAAAACATTTTCAGACAAAAAATTACTGAGAGAATTTGTGACCAAGAGACCAGCCCTGCAAGAAATACTAAAGGGAACACTAGAGACAGATATGAAGACAGAAGAGAGAGGTGTGGAGAAGAGTGTAGAAAGGAAGACTATGAGTAAAGGTAAAAAGAAGGAAAATTAGATATGACATATAAAATCCAGAAGGCAAAATAGAAGAAAGTACTACCCATGCAGTAATAACACTGAATGTTAATGGATTAAACTCTCCAATCAAAAGACATAGTCTGGCAGAATGGATTAAAAAACAGGACCCATCTATATGCTGCCTCTACTCAAAGGACATGAGGCCAAGGACACAAATGGAAATTTACACACCAATGTTTATAGCAGCATTATTAACAATTACCAAGAGATGGAAACAGCCAAAATGTCCATCAACAGACAGTTGACTAAACAAACTGTGACATTTACATAAGATGGAATGTTATGCAGCTGTAAGGCAGAATAAAGTTATGAAGTATGTAACAACATGAATGGACCTTAAGGACATTATGCTGAGCGTGATTAGCCAGAAACAAAAGGACAAATACTGTATGGTCTCACTGATATGAACTGACATTAGTGAATAAACTTGGAATATTTCCTTGGTAACAGAGACCATCAGGAGATAGAAATAGGGCAAGATATTGGGTAATTAGAGTTGAAGGGATACAGATTGTGCAACAGGACTGAATATAAAAACTCAGAAATGGACAGCACAATACTACCTAACTGTAATATAATTATGTTAAAACACTGAATGAAGCTGCATGTGAGAATGATAGAGGGAGGAGGGCTGGGGACATAAATGAAATCAGAAAGAAAGATAGATGGTAAAGATTGAGATGGTATAATCTAGGAATGCCTAGAGTGTATAATAATAGTGAAATGTACAATGTACAAATTTTAAAAATGTTTTTGCATGAGGAAGAATAAAGGAATGTCATTGTTGCAGGGTGCTGAAAATAGATGATAATTAATACTTTAAAATGTCACCTTATGTATGAGACTAAAGCAAAAAAAGTTTATTTGTTACAAAATTTATATTTTGACTAGAGCATTTCCTAATATAACTCATGTAGATAGTTTGATTGAATGTCATAAGTACTTGGAATCTCAGGTAGGACATGAGATTTTGTTGGTTTGTCCAGAGTGATGCCCTGATGAATCCCATAATGATCTGATCAATGAATAAAAAAGTATTTGCAAAGTCCCCATTGGGGAATGGTGAGAACGGGGGAAAATTCAGCCTCACCAAGTTGAATTCTTGATATTCTCACAAGCAGTGTGGACAACCAAAGCTATAGGCTGAGCTCTCAGTCTTGGGGTTTGTTCATATGAAACTTAACCCCACAAAGGATTGGTCAAGTCTACTTAAAATTTAGGCCTTAGAGTCACCCCCAAGAGAGCCTCTTTTGTTGCTCAGATGTGGCCTCTCTCTCCAGCCAACACAACAAGCAATCTCACCACCCTCCCCCTCTCTGCGTGGGACATGACTCCCAGGGGTGTGGACCTTCCTGGCAACGTGGGAGAGAGGTCCTGGAATGAGCTGAGACTCAGCATCAAGGGACTGAGAAAAACCCTAGAATGAGCTGAGAATCAACATCAAGGGATTGAGAGAACCTTCTCGACCAAAGGGGGAAGAGTGAAACGAGACTAAGTGTCAATGGCTGAGAGATTCCAGAGTTGAGAGATTATCCTGGTGGTTATTCTTATGCATTAAGTAGATATCACCTTGTTGTTCAAGATGTAGCAGAGAGGCTGGAGGGAACTGCCTGAAAATGTAGAGCTGTGTTCCAGTAGCCATGTTTCTTAATGATGATTGAACAATGATACAGCTTTCACAATGAGACTCTGTGAATGTGAAAACCTTGTGTCTGATGCTCCTTTTAGCTACTATATCAACAGAAGAGTAGAACATATGGAATAAAAATAAATAATAGGGGGAACAAATGTTAAAATAAATTTAGTTTGAAATGCTAGTGGTAAATGAAAGCGAGCGGTAAGGGATATGGTATGTATAATCTTTTTTTTCCTGTTATCGTTTTATTTCTTTTTCTAAATCAATGCAAATGTTCTAAGAACTGATTAATATGCAACTATGTGATGATATTAAGAATTACTGATTGTGTATGTAGAATGGAATGATATCTTAATGTTTTGTTTGTTAATTTTTTTAATTAATAAAAAAATTTAAAAAAAAAAAAAAGCTGGAAGCAACAGAACCAGAGACAAGAACCATCAGACACCAACCATGTGCCTTCCCAGATCAGCCTTCCTTGGGCCAAGGTATTCTGACCCCTTACTTTGGACAAATTTATGGCCTTAGAACTGTAAACTTGCAACATAATAAATTCCCCTCTTAAAAACTGTTCTATTTCTGGTATATTGCATTCTGGCAGCTTTAGCAAGCTTATACAATAGTATTAGTTGAGAGACATTTCAAGTACTTTTTAGCCATTTGGTTATCACTTTTCAAAAATGTCTTTGTGCAGGGCATGGTGGTCATGCCTAATTCCCAGAGTTGGCAGCTACCAGCTTGCCTGGACATAGGAGAAAGAGGTAGGTTCTCACCTTGGGAAAAGAGGAGAAACAGATTAGCCCTGAGCTAAAAGTTCACTGGAGAGGGTGTCCCTCTGCAACCACAGCTGTTAGTGGATTCTGACTTAGTCTAGACCCTACCCAGCAGGGCAATACAGTCAGGGACAGATTGGGCTGTGGAGAATATAGGGCTCAAGAGTGCCATCTTCTAGGAAGATTGGAAAGGTGCAATCTGACTACCTGCTTTTCTGCCCAGCCCCAAAGAGCCTTCCAAATGAGACCACAGCCCTGGTTTGTCTGGGAATTACAGACAAAACAAGTGTTGAAGGAGACCTACAATACAAACATAAGCAACAAAAAAATATTTATGTAAGGGAAATAAACATTCAAAATAATATTATCAAGATAAGTACCAAAAGACAAGAAGACGTGTCCAAGCCCAATGACCAAAGTAAAAGAAGGTCAGAAGACACAGAATTTTGAAAAACTAATCAAGAATGTTTAAGAAAATCACCTAAATAACTTCAATAAGATGATTAAATAGATAGAGGATATTATGAAGACACTAGAAAAGCACAAAGAAGAATTTGAAAGAATAAATAGAAAAATAGCAGATCTTTCAAAATTAAAGATATTCTAGATCAAATTTAAAAGATTCTAAACACACAAAAGCAGATATTAAGAGGCAAAAGAAAGAATAAGAGAACTATGAGAAAGTGCAAACAAATTTGAACAAGAGGAAAATTATGGAAAATTTTGAATTAGATCACAGGGAAATGATTGACAAGACAAGAACACAAATATAAGAATCATAGATGTCCCAAAAAGAGAAAAGAAAACTAAAGGGCCCTGAAGATTATTTTTGAATAAAATTGCAGAAAATTCCCTGTAACCTATAAAAGAAAGAAATACATAATCAAATAAATCAACCATACTCCATATGGAATAAATTCAAATAGACTCACTCCAAGACCCAAACTAATCAGATTGCCAAATACTGAATGAAACCAAGAACACAACATATCAAAACTTATGGGTATAGCTAAAGCAGTGCTGAGAGGAAAATTTATGGCACTAAATGCCTACATTAAAAAGGAAGAAAGAAGTAAACCCAATGTGATCATTAGATTCAGGTGTCAACTTAGTGAGGTGGTTATGCCCAGTTGTTTTATTGCTGTGGACTTAAAACATCAGCATATGAATTTCTTCTATGTCTGATTACATCTGCAGTCAGCTAAGGGAAGTGCATTCAGCAAATAATGATGTTTAATTTAATCAGCTGGAGGCTTAAAAGGAAGAATCAGAATAGAGAAAAACAACTCCACAGAAATCAGCACAACACAGTACAATTCAGCTCAGAGCTCACAGCCAACACAGAGCTAGATGTTTGGAGATGAAGAAAAGAATTGCTCCAGAGAAAGCCATTTGAACCCCTAAGCCAGGAGAGAAGCCCAGAAGATGTTGTTGCATGACTTCTCATTTGACAGAGAAAGAAAGGAAAGTTCGCTGCCTTTCCTTCAATGAAGTGTAAATTTGTAACTAAATAAATTCCTTTTAAAAAAGCCAATCCACCTCAGGTGTATTGCATTCTGGGTGCAAAGGTTTTGGTACCAAAGGAGTGTGGTGTTGTTGCAGTTGCAAATACAAAACATGTGGCAATGGCTTTTTAAATGGATAAGGGAGGATTCTGGAAGATTTGTGAGGAGCTTCATAGAGCAAGCCTGGATTTCTTTGCAGAGACTGTTGGCAACATATGGACTCCAAAGATACTTCCATTGCAGTTTGGAAGGGAAATTACCTTTTTTTAAGGTGGCAGAGAATTTGGCAAAATTGAATCCTGGTGCTGGATGGAGAGAGAATTTGAATGGGATAATTTAAGATAAATGGCTGAGGCAAAGTTAGATTTGGTGGATACAGACATGTCTTCCTTTGAATCTTATACTAAAATCAAAAAAGAAAGAGGTAGGATGAGGACTGAAATTGGGGTGCAAAGAAGCCAGAAATTGATGGTCTGGAAAATTCTTAGCTTCCAGAAAATGAGACCCCAGAGAATAGTACACAAAATGAGTATTTATCAAACATGGAACCAGTCAGCTATTACAAGCAAGTCAGATTTTGAGATGGAGCTATCCAGGAAGGATTTGTGGAAGGCCTTATTTCCTAATTGCTTTGATATCTGTATGATACATGCAAAGTCAACAAATATTGACAGAGACATGAATAAATGCATACACTGCCTGACTAGACTGGAAGGGATAGAAATGGACAGACAGAAGGAAGAATAACCTCACAGGCAGAACCATGGAACCTAAGGTCTGAAGCCAAGAAATTTCAGAACTGAAAAGAATCCACTATGCAAGTGGAGGGGCTGAGTTTGCCCTGGAAGCAGAGGGTGGGCCTTCCACCTTGATGTTAAGGAAAAGTTCTGCTGCTGTGGCCTCAGAGAGGGTGGAGCATATTCCCTGAGGATTGGGAGTAGCTACATGTTTCTGAAGGGATTGAATGTGTGCAGTGGAGATGGCAGAGAATCCAGGTGCCAGCCAGATGCCTTAGAATGCCTTAGAAGGTGGGGTTGAGAAGGTGGGGTTGAGAAAAAGCTATTCTACCCAATTATTCTAGTTTGCTAGCTGCTGGAATGCAATATACCAGAAATGGAATGGTTTTTCTAAAAAGGGAATTTAATAAGTTACACATCTACATTTCTAAGGCCATGAAAATGTCCCAATTAAAGCAAGTCTATAGAAATGTCCAATCTAAGGCATCCAGGGAAAGATACCTTGATTCAAGAAGGCCAATGAAGTTCAAGGTTTCTCTCTCAAGTGGAAAGGCATGTGGCAAACATAGCATCATCTGCTAGCTTCCTCTTCAGCTCCTGAGGAGACATTTTTCCTCTTGATCTCTAAAAGTCACTGGCTGGTGGACTCTCTGGTTCGTGACTCTGTGGCATTCACTGCTCTCTCAGAATCTCATGGCTTTTGCTCTTATTGTTCTCTAGCTTTTTCCAAAGTACTTCTTTTAAAGGATTCCAGTAAAACCAATCAAGACCTACCTGGAATGGGTGGAGACACATCTCAAGTTTAACCCCTCAAGTAGGGGACACACCTACTCAAGTTTAATACCCACATTTGATTGAATCATATCTCCATGGAGATAAGCTAATTAAAGTTTCTGACATACAGTACTGAAAAGGGATTAGAAGAAACCGTTGCTCCCACAAGATCGATTAGAATTAAAACGTGACTTTTCTAGGGTATATAAACCTTTTCAAACTAGCATATTCCACCCTCTGGACCCTAAAAAAGACATGTTTTCCCCATATACAAAATACATTCATTCCATAACAATATTAGAGAACCTTAAACAATTTCAGTAACATTACAAGTACAATACAAGGTTAAAACCAGTACAAAGTCTCATCAAAGTTAGTTACACTCATGGTCCATTCAAAGGCAAAATTCTCCTCTGGCTCTGAACCTGTAAAACTCAGAGCAAGTTATTTGCTGCCAGCATACAAAGGAGGATTCATCATAGGATACATATACCATTTCCACAGTGAGGAAGGTACACAGGAATCACTGGACCCAAGCAATTTCAAAAACCTACAAGGCAAACTTCATTAGATTTCAAAATTTATCTTCAGTGCTTTAGAAAGCAACAGTCCCACCCTTTTCAAGGGCCTATGCAGAGGCCTACCTCTCCCTGAACTCAACTCGGGGGACATTGCAGAGACCACCTTTTTCTTAGCTCCATCCTCTCCAAGGATCAGGGCTGAACCCGGGCTCTCTGCCATCTCCAGGGCACATGCTCAACTCCTCCATGTGGTGGCAGACAGGCTCACCCCAAACCCCAAGAAGTGTACTTCACCCTCTCCAAGTCCTAGGGTGGTATGACTGTCCCACAGCAATGAGGTGGGAGGCCCATCCTCTGCCTTTGGGGCAACTCACCCTCTCCAAGTGCTTGGGTGGGTCTGCTCTCTTGCCCCATGGCTCAGTGACTTCAGGCCCCAGCCTCAATGGCTTTGCCTTTGAAGATATTTTTCCTCCAATGTGTCCTTTCTCTGTCCCTCTCAGTCCCAATGACAATGGTTCTCTTTATAGAGATCCTGCAACACTTTCATTGGCCTCAGATCATGCCTATTAGACATAAGAGTTTCCACAAGTCCTTCCTGGATAACCCCATGTTCAATCCTGGCTTTCTCTGAAATGGCTAACTGGTTTCACATTTGGCCAAATTCTCACATGGGGCACTATTCTCTGGGTATCACTTTCTGGAATCCCAGAATTTTCTAGAATATCAATTTCTGGTTTCTTTGTACCCAAGAGTTCAGTTTTCAGCTTATCTCTTTCCTGTTGCACTTCACTATAAGCTGTGAAGAGAAACCAGGCCGTGCCTTCCACATTTAATTTGGAAATTTCTTCTGCCAAATATTCAAGTTCATGGTTTTTAAAATCTGCCTTCCAGCCAAAGCCAGTAGTCAACTTTGCCAGATTATCTGCTATTTTAAAACAAGAATCACCTTCCTTCCAGTTCGTAATAACACATGCTTCATTTCTGTCTAGTGCCTGGCCTGAGGCATCTCTAGAGTTCATGTTTCTACCAACAGTCTCTTCAAAGTACTCCAGGCCTTCTCTATCAAGCTCCTCACAACTCCTCCAAAATCTTCCCCTTATCCATATAAAAAGCCATTCCAACATGTTTGGTATTTGCAAACTGCAGCAGTACCCCACTTCTGGAACCAAAATCTGTTCTAGTTTCTTACCTACCAAATGCAATATACCAGAAATGGAGTGGCGCTTTTTTTTTTTAATGTTCAATCAAATTTATTGAGGTACAGTTTACATATGTTGGACAGATAATTAAAAAGTATTGGCAAAGTCCCTTGAGGGACTGGAGTGGCTTTTTTTTAAAGGGAAATTTAATAAGTTACAGTTTTACATTTCTAAGGCCATGAAAATATCCCAATTATAACAAGTCTATAGAAATGTCCAATCTAAGGCATGCAGGGAAAAACATCTTGATTCAAGAAGGCCAATGAAGTTCAAGGTTTCTCTCGCATCTGGAGAGGCACATGGCAAACATGGCATCATCTGCTAGCTTCCTCTCCAGCTCTATGGAAGGTATTTTCCTTCTTCATCTCCAAAAGTTGCTGGCTGGTGGACTCTCTGATTTGTGGTTCTGTGGCATTCTCTGCTCTCTCAGAATCTCATGGCTTTCTCTCTTATTGCTCTCTAGATTTTCCCAAAGTGCTTCTTCTTTTAAAGGATTCCAGTAAAACCAATCAAGACCCACCTGGAATGGGTGGAGACACATCTCTACCTACTCAAGTTTAATACCCACATTTGATTGAGTCATATCTCCAAGTAGATAGGCTAATTAAAGTCTCCAACACACAGTACTGAATAGGGATTAGAAGAAACTGTTGCTCCCACAAAGTCAATTAGGATTTCTAGAGTACATAAACCTTTTCTAACCGGCACACCAATGTTCACCAATTTTGTAACCCACATCAAATTGTTGTGTAGAACAGGACTGTGAAAGCCCTTAGAAAGGGTGGGACTGCTGCTTTCTAAAGTCCCAGGGATGAATGACTCTCAGACTTTAAATCTAATGGGGCTTGCCCTGAAGGTTTTCAGAATTCTTTAGGTCCAGGGACCTCTGTTTTCCTTCCAATTTCTCCCTATGGAAATGTGATAGTTTAACCTATGATTGCTACTTCTTTGTATATTGCTCTAAATTCACAGGTCCACAACTAGAGAAGAATTTTGCCTTAAAACAATCCATGCCTGTAACTTACTTTGATGAAATTTTGTACTATTTTTGAGTTGGTATTCTATTTGAATTGTTAATGAAATGATTTGAGGCTTTTGTAATATTGTGATGAAGTGGATTTATTTTGTATATGGAAATGCTTAGTGCATTTTATGCACAACAGATGATCATTGCTAGGTGAAAAAATATGTCTGTTATTGTTTTCTACTTAGAGATTGAGAAAAGTGCCTGTTATTGCTTTCTGTTTAGACATTAAGTATGGTTTAAAGTGAGGCACATAATTACCAAGTTGACAAGGGTGTACATGTGATAGACTCAGGTGTCAACTTTGCCAGATAATGGTGACTAGTTCTGCTTCTGTGGAGTTAAATCATCAGTATGTGAAGTTCACCTATGACTGATTACATCTGTGGTTGGCTAAGGGGAATAACTTCAACAATGAATGAGACTTAAAAGAAGAAGTCAGAAGAGAGAGAAGGAGCTCAGCACAGCACAATACAATGCAGCTTAGAGCTCAGAGCAGGTTCAGATTCAAACATTTGGAGAGGCATAAAAGATCCACCCTGGGAAAAGTGGTTTGAACCCAGAAGGAAGGAGGGAAGGGAAGCTGATATTGCCATGAGTCTTCTCATGTGACAGAGAAAGTCAGAGGAAAGACAGATAACTCTAAATTTGTAACTAAATAAATCCCCTTTATAAAAACTAATCCATTTCTGGTGTGTTGCATTCTGGCAGCATTAGCAAATTAAAACATACACCATGAACAAGTAGATTTTATTCTATTCATGCAAAGGTGGCTCAAAACAAGAAATTCAATTAATGTAAAGCAACACTTTAACAGAATCAAACAGAAAACTCACATGATCATCTCAATTTATGCTAAAAAGGCATTCAATAAAATTCAGCATCTTTTCTTTATAAAACCACTTCAAAAGTTAGGAATCAAGGGAAACTTCCTTGATATGATAAGGGCATACATGAAAAAACCCACAGCTAACATTGTACACAATAAGGAGAGAGTAAATCCTCCCTCTAAGATCAGGAATGAGACAAGGATGGCTACAGTAAACACTGTTACGCAACACTGCACTAGAAATTCTAGATAGAGCAATTAAGCAAGAAAAATAAATAAAGGCTTCCAAATTGGAAAGGAAGAAGAAAAACTCTCCTTGTTGCAGACGACATGATCCTATATTTGGAAAATTCTGTGGAAACTACAACAAAGCTACTTGAACTAATAAATGAACTCAGGAAAGTAGTGGGATACAATATCAACACCCATTATGAAAAGTATTTCTATGCTCTCATAATGAGCTATCCAAGGAGATAATTATAGGGAAAAAATCCATTCACATTAGTAACTAAAAGAACAAAGGATATAGGAATAGACGTAAACGAGGATGTAGAGGGCCTTGTTATGTTCTGGTTCATGTGTCAATCTGGTCAGGTGGTGGTGCCTGCTCATCTGGTGGGGCAAGCACTAGCTTGTCTGTTGTTATGAGATCATTTCACAGACATAAGTCATGATTATATTGGTTGCATCCATAGCTGGTTGTGTTTGTAATCAGCTAAGGGGAGTGTCTTCTGCAATAAGTGATGCTTAATCCAGTCACCAGAAGGTTTTTAAGGAGGATTCAGATGTGACCGTCACTCTTCCTGCTTCAGCCAGCAAGCCTCTCTTGTGGAGTTTGTCCAGGCCTTTCATCAGAGTTATCAGCTTCGCAGCCTGCCCTATGGATTTTGGACTCTTCCATTCCCCATGGTTGTCCATACAGCCTCTCTTGAGAGTTCATTAAGGAACTTCATCAGAGTTGCCAACTTGTGGCCTGCGCTACAGACCTTGGGCCCTTACATTCCCACGGTTGCCCATCTGGCCTCTCCTAAGAGTTTTTTGAGGACCTCCATCAGAGTTACTAGCTTGTGGCCTTCCCTAAAGACCTTGAACTCTCACTTTTACAATTTTATATCTACAGATATCTCCTGTTGGTTCTGTTTCTCTAGAGAAGCCTAGCTAATACAGCTTGGTTCCAGGAGTGGTTCTCAAGAAACAGAATCTTAAAAATGGGCTTTTGTGATTGGTTTCTACTCTGACTGAACTCAAAGGCACTAAGGACTCTGCTTCCCATAATCAGAATAACACTGCCAATCCATGAGGTGAGCTAGCAAGGAGATGGTCAAAATATCACTATTGAATTCTTCTAATGCTTCACTTGTATAAAGCCAGGCTCTGGGGGATAATGTTTTTGACACCTTTATGGAATTTTGTGGAAATAGGAGGTATAGAGATGTTGGCTTGTAGTTGTGAGATACACTGTATACATTAATGAGGGAAAGGGATGAGCTGAAGTCTTCAAATGAGAAGCTTACATGCCGTATGACAGATGTAAAAGTTTCTATGAGTGCCCTCAAGGAACATCTTATTTCCTGCAGCCACAGGCTTGAGATCTCTGAAAATTAGACTCAGAATCTCATTGTTAGAGTAGCAACTTTACAATGTAAACTGAAATCTCAATCTTGCAAGGTGTCTGTCATTAAAGTGAGAGCATTGATTAGAAAGGAGTGGGACCCTGAAAAATGGCATGGTGACATATGGACTGATAATGATGGCAGTGGAGAGGTTGAAACCCTAGACCATGCTGAGTCTTCTCTAGATAACCCTATAATAGTCTGCCCTGAGGGCAAAGCAGCCCCACCTCCAGCCTTCCCTGAGGAGCTGGCCACCCAGCCCCTTCATGAAGGGATTAACCCTAGAGTAATTAATCCTGTTTTACCAGATGAAACTGCAAATGAATGCGCTGAAACAACTGGCTTAGAAGGTACTTCTAATTCTTTTCATGATCTACACCTACCATCCATCATTTCTTCCAGACCTATAACTAGACTAAAATTTCAACAGGCCCCAAAAGGTGAGGTACAAAGTGTCACCCATGAGGAGGTACATTACACTCCAAAAGAACTGCATAAGTTTTCTAATTTATATAGACAGAAATCAGGGGAATATGTGTGGCAATGGATTTTAAGAGTGTAGGATAATGGTGGGAGGAACATAAAGCTGGATCTGGCTGAATGTATTGGTATGGGCCCACTAAGCAGAGATTCTGGATTCAATGGTACAGCTCAAGGGGTTAGAAAAGGCATTAACAGTTGGTTTGGATTGTTGGATGAAACATGGATCAAAAGGTGGCCGACATTACCTGAGGTTGAAATGCCAGAACTTCCCTGGTATAATGTAGATGAGGGGATCCAGAGGCTTAGAGAGATTGGAATGTTACAGTAGATTTCTCATGGAAAGCCTGCTTATACATCCAGCAATGTCCGGAGGATGCACCTTTTACCAGAATTGTGAGAAATAAATTTGTGAGACTAGCTCCATCATCCTTGAAGAGCTCTGTAGTCACCCTTCACTGTAGGTTAGATATTACTGTGGGAACTGCTGTCACTGAGCTGGAATCCTTAAACACAATGGGGATGATTGGATCCCAAGTTGGCAGAAGCCAGTCGGGGACAGTTAATCACCAGAAACAAGGTGGATGTGGCCACCATAATGGACAACAAACTCAAAGCAGAACTCAAAATAATCTGACTTGCAGAGACTTGTCGCATTGGCTAGTAGATCATGGGGTATGTAGAAGTACAATAGATGGGAAGTCTACTAAATTCTTGTTTGATGTATAAGCAGAAGAGTTCTAGGTCAAGTGAACAGAAGTCTAACTTGAATTACAAAAACAGAGAGTCTCAGCCCCTTAATCAATTTCCAGATTTGAGACAGTTTACAGAGACAGATCCCCTTGAATGGGGGGGAGGCCAGGTCCCTTTGGGGGAGTACCATGTTACACTGCCACAAATTTATACTGTTAATCTTCCTAAAACCCTTCCCCAAGGAGACGAACAGCCTGTTATCAGGGTAACTGTTCATTGGAGAAAAGGAAATGATCAGATATTTCAGGGTTTATTAGACATTGGTCCAGAAGTGACATTACTTCCAGGAGACCCAAAACATCACTCTGGCCCACCAGTCAGTGTAAGGGCTTATGGACATCAGGTGATCAATGGAGTGTTAACTCAAGTCCATCTCACCGTGGGTCCAGTGGGCCCCCAGTCCCATTCCATAGTTATTTCCCCAGTTCCAGAATGCATAATTCAAATAGACTAACTGAACAACTGGCAGAAACCCAACATGGCTCTCTAATTCATGGAGTGAGGGCTATTGTGACAGAAAAGGCCAAGTGGGAGCCACTAGAAGTGCCCCTACCTACAAAAATAGTGAATCAGAAGCAATACCAGATTCCTGAAGGGATTGCAGATTTTATGCCACTCTTAAGGACTTGGAGGATACAGGGGTGGTGAGTCCTGCCACATCCCCATTTGCTCTTCTACTTGACCTGTGCATAAAGCAGATGGGTCTTGGAGGATGACAGTGGATTATCTTAAGCTCAACTGAAGTAGTGAAAACTCCATTTACCCAAGAAAGCACCTGAACCTCTGAGAAGCGGCCAAAACTTTATTGCTGGCAGACCCAGAGGACTCTTTGTCCAAAGTCTGAGCCCCAAATATTCTTTGTTTCTAGATTATATAGGCTAGTGAACAAGGTGGAAGTTACTAAGGGAATGGGTAATAAAAACTGGAAAAGTATGGAGACAGAACTTAAAGGGTAAGAGTTACTATCTACCCTTAGCTTAACTCTTTTGTCTGAGATAAGGGCAGCTCCTGGACATGACAAGAAACAGGCCTGATAGCCACCCTCTTTGCACACCGATCTCTTCAGACAGGCTTGAGTAAGCCTGGATGTGATTTACCATACTGCAGATATTTTGCTTTTCTTCCTTCAAGAAAACTTGCAATTATATGCCTTTATGAATGCATTAATTGATAGTGATGCACACAAATAAACAGGGTAATAGCATGAATGCATAAAGTGATACACATAAATTCATAAAGTTATAAAACAATAATACTGAGATGGTACATATAAATTCATAAAGTTATACAATAATACTGAGGTTAAACTTGTAAACTACCTCACAACCAGATGGTAACTCCAATTGCAGCTACTATTCCAGATGTGGTGTTCTGGTTTGCTAGCTGCCAGAATGCAATATACCAGAAACTGAATGACTTTTAAAAAGTGGAATTTAATAAGTTGCTAGTTTATGGTTCTAAGGCTGAGATGATGTCCCAATTAAAACAAGTCTATAGAAATGTCCAATCTAAGGCATCCAGAGAAAGATACCTTGGTTCAAGAAGGCCAATGAAGTTCAGGGTTTCTCTCTCAAGTGGAAGGGCACATGGCAAACATGGCATCATCTGCTAGCTTCTTCTCCTGGCTTTCTGTTTCATGAAGCTCCCCAGGAGGCATTTTCCTTCTTCATCTCCAAAGGTTGCTGGCTAGTAAACTCTGCTTCTCATGGCTATGTTGCTCTCTGCTCTCTCAGAAATCTCCCATTCTCCAAAATGTTTCCTCTTTTATAGGGCTTCAGAAACTAATCAAGACCCACCCAAATGGGTGGAGACACGCCTCTACCTAATCCAGCTTAACAACCACTCCTGATTATATCATATCTCCGGGGAGATGATCTAATTACAGTTTCAAACATACGATACTGAATAGGGATTATTCTGCCTTTAAGAAATGGGATTTAGATTAAAACATGGCTTTTCTAGGGGACATACATCCTTTCAAGCCAGCACATGTGGTATTGCTTAAGCAAATCAATGCATCCCCTGGTACCTGGTGTGCAGCTATTGATCTGGCAAATACTTTTTTCTCAACAGCTGTTAGTAAGAACCACCAGAAACATTTCTTTTCAGCTGGCAAGGTCAGAAATATACTTTCACTTTCCTACCTCAGAGGTATATAAACTCTCCAGCCCCATGTCATAATCTTGTCTGCAGGGACCTTACTCATTTTTCCTTCCCACAAGACATCATGCTGGTCCATGATGTCATGTTGATTGGACCTAGTGAGTAAGAAGTAGCAACTACTCTAGACTTATTGTTAAGGCATTTGCATGTCAGAGGACCGGAGACAAATCCAATAAAAATACAGGGGCTTTCCACCTCAGTAAAATTTCTAGGTGTTCAGTGGTGTTGGGCATGTCAAGATATCCATTCTAAGGTGAAGGATAAGTTGCTGCATCTGGCCCCTCCTATGAGCAAAAAATAAGCACAATGCTTACTCAGTCTCTTTGGATTTTGGTGACAACATATTCCTCATTTGGATGTGCTACTCTGGCCCATTTATCACATGACCAGAAAAGCAACTAATTTTGAGTGGGAACCTGAACAAGAGGAGACTCTGCAACAGGTCCAGGCTGCTGTACAAGTTGCTCTGCCACTTAAATCATATGATCCAACAGATCCAATGGTGCTGAAAGTGTCACTGGCAAGTAAAGATGCTGTCTGGAGTCTTTGGCAAGCCCCTATAGGAGAATCATAATGCAAACCCTTAGGATTTTGGAGCAAAGCCTTAACATCTGCTGCAGATAAGTACTCTCCTTTGAAGAAACAGCTTTTGGCCTGCTAGTGGGCCTCAGTAGAGACTGGACACTTAACCATGGCCACCAAGTTACCATGAGACCTGAGTTGCCTATCATGAGGTGAATGTTGTCTGACCCACCATGCCATAAACTTGGGCGTGCACAGCAGCACTCCATCATAAAATTGAAGAGGTATATACAGGACAGGCCCAGAGCAGGTCCTGAAGGCACAAGTAAGTTACATGAGGAAGTGGCCCAAATACCCATGGTCTCCGCTCCTGCCACATTACCTTCTCTTTCCCAGACCAGAGCTATGGCCTCTTGGGGACTTCCTTACAGTGAGTTAACTAAGAAAGAGAAAACTCGGGCCTGGTTTACAGATGATTCAGCACAATATGCAGGTACCACCTGAAAGTGGACAGCTACAGCACTACAACCCCTTTCCAAGATGTCCATGGAAGACAGTGGTGAGGGGAAATCCTCCCAGTGAGCAGAACTTTGAGCAGTGGACCTGGTTGTTCATTTTGCTTGGAAAGAGAATGACCAGAGGTGCATTTGTATACTGACTCATGGACTGTTGTTAATGGTTTGGCTGGATGGTCAGGGACTTGGAAAGAGCATTATTGGAAAATTACTGACAAAAATATCTGGGGAAGAAGTAAGTGGATAGATCTTTCTGAGTGGGCTAAAGGCATGAAGATATTTGTGTCCCATGTGAATATGTACCTGTGGGTGACTTTAGCAGAGGAAGGTTTTAATAATTTAGTGGATAAGATGCCCCATTCTATGAATACCAGTCAGCCTCTTCCCACAGCAACTCCTGTTATTGCCCAATGGGCTCATAAACAAAGTGATCATGGTGGTAGGGATGGTTATATATGGGCCTAGCAACATGGACTTCCACTCACTAAGGCTGACCTGGCTACAGCCACTGCTGAGTGCCCAATCTGCCAGTAGCAGAGGCCCACACTCAGCCCCCAATATGGCACCATTCCCTGAGGTGATCAGTTGGCTACGTGGTAACAGGTTGATTATATTGGACCACTTCCATCATGAAAGGGACAGAAATTTGTTCTAATTGGAATAGACACATACTCTGGATATGGGTTTACTTTCCCTGCATGCAATGCTTCTGACAAAACTATCATCCGTGGACTTACAGAATGCTTTATGCATCATCATGGTATTCCACACAGCATTGCTTCTGATCAAAGAACCCGCTTTACAGTGAATGAAGTGCAAGAATGGGCACATGTTTATGGAATTCTCTGGTCTTACCATGTTCCCCATCATCCAAGGTAGCTGGATTGATAGAACGGCGAAAAGACTTTTAAAATCTCAATTACAGTGCCAACAAGGTGGCAATACCTTGCAGGGCTGGGGTGATGTTCTCCAGGAGGCTGTGTATGCTCTGAATCAGCATCCACTGTATGGTGCTGTTTCTCCCATAGCCAGGATCCATGGGTCCAGGAACCAAGAGGTGGAAATATGAGTGGCACCACTCACCATTGCCCCTAATGATCTACTAAGAAAATGTTTGCTTCCTGTCCCTGTGACCTTGAGCTCTGCTTGTTTACAGGTTTTAGTTCCAGAAGGAGGAGTGCTTTCACTAAGAGAAACAACAATGACTCCATTGAACTGGAATCTAAGACAGCCACCTGGTCACTTTGGGCTACTCATGCCACTGGATCAACAAGCCAAAAAGGGAATTACTTTACTGGCTGTGGCGATTGACCCTGACTATCAGGGGGAAATAGGACTGAAACTACACAATGGAGGTAAAGAAAAGTTTTTCTGGAATATAGGAGATCCCCTAGGGCATCGTTTGGTACTACCATGCCCTGTGGTTAAAATCAATGGAAAACTGCAACAACCCAATCCAGACAGAAGCACCAATGGCTCTCAAATTTCAAGAATTAAGGTTTGGGTCACCCCACCAGGCAATGAACTACAGCCAGCTGAAGTACTTGCTGAGGGTAAAGGGAAAATGGAATGGGTAATGGAAGAAGGCAGTGATAAATATGAACAATGGCCATGTGATCAGTTACAGAAACAAGGATTGTAATGCTATTTTGTTCATGTTCTAGTATTTAAGTTGTAAGATATCAAGTTTAAGAGTGACTATTACCCAAGGACTTTCACCCTATTCTGGGGAGATATAATGCATTTCCAGTTGTATGCAGGACAGTTGAATATTGTTAGGCAAGGAAAAAAATGTGTCTGTTATTGTTTTCTATTTAGATATTAAATATGGTTTAAGGTGATGAGTATAGCTGCCAAGTTGACAAGGGGTGCACTGTCATGGGCAGGTTCATGTGTTAACGTGGCCAGGTGATGGTACCTCATTGGTCAGGCAAGCACTGGCCTATCTGTTGCTATGAGGACATTTTATGGGCTTAAATCATGATTACGTTTACTGCATCCACAGCTGATTGCATTTGTAATCAGCTAACGGGATTGTCTTTTGCAATGAGTGATGCTTAACCTAATCACCAGAGGGCTTTTAAAGAGAATTCAGAAGAGATGGTCACTCTTCCTGCTTCAGCCAGCCAGCTTCTCCTGTGGAATTTGTCCAGACCCTTCATTGGAGTTGCCAGCTTGTGGCCTGCTCTGCAGACTTTGGACCCTTACGGTCCCATGGTTGTCCAGCCAGTCTCTCCTGAGAATTTGTTAAAGAACTTCATCAGAGTTTGCAGCTTGCAGCCTGCCTTACAGACCTTGGACTCTACATTCCCACAGTTACATGAGACACTTTTATAAATTTTATACTACAAATATCTCCTGCTGATTCTGTTTCTTTAGAGAACACTAGCAAATACAGTGCCTGCTCTAGTTTGCTAGCTGCCAGAATGCAACATACAAGAGATGGATTGGCTGTTAATAAAAGGGGATTTATTCTGTTAGTTCTTGAGAGGAAAGGTAGCTAACTTTCCACTGAGGTTCTTTCTTAAATGAGAAGGCTCAGGATTGTCTCTGCTGGCCTTCTCTCCAGGCCTCTGGTTTCCAACAACTTTCCCCAGGGTGATTTCTTTCTGCATCTCCAAAGGCCTGGGCTGAGCTGCAAGTGCTGAGATGAGGTATGCTGAGCTGCTTGGGCTGTGCTATGTTGCACTCTCTCATTTAAGCACCAGCCAATTGAGTCAAAAGTCATTCATTGCAGCAGGCACGCCTCCTAGCCAACTGCAGATGTAAATCAGCAACAGATGAGGTTCACGTACCATTGGCTCATGTCTGTAGCAACAAAACTAGGTGCCTTCACCTGGCCAAGCTGACAACTGAATCTAAGTACCACTGTGCCTTTATTACATTCATTGGAAGCATATTACAATGTTACCATTGACTATGGACAGCAGTTTGCATTGATTGTACTTTTTACCATATACCATCGTGCTGATTTGAAAGGATGTATGTCCCCTAGAAAATCCATGTTTTAATCTAAATCCCATTTTGTAAAGGCAGAATAATTCCTATTCAATACTGTATGTTTGAATCTGTAATTAGATAATCTCCCTGGAGATGTGGTTTAATCAAGAGTGGTTGTTAAGCTGAATTAGGTAAAGGCATGTCTCCACCCATTTGGGTGAGTCTTGATTAGTTTCTGAAGTCCTATAAAAGAGGAAACATTTTGGAGAGTGAAGGAGATTCAGAGAGAGCAGAGAATGCTGCAGCACCATGAAGCAGAGAGACCATGAGTCAGCGACCTTTGGAAATGAAGAAGGAAAATGCCTCCTGGGGAGCTTCATGAAACAGGAAACCAGAAGAGAAAGCTAGCAGATGGCACTGTGCTCACCATGTGCCCTTCCAGTTGAGGGAGAAACCATGACTGTGTTCATCAAGTGCCTTCTCAGATGATTGAGAGACTCTGACCTTCATTGGGCTTCTTGAACCAAGGTATCTTTCTCTGGATACCTTTGATTGGACACTTCTATAGACTTGCTTTAATTAGGACATTACCTTGGCCTTAGAACTGTAAACTAGCAACTTCTTAAATTTCCCTTTTTAAAAGTCGTTCTGTTTCTGGTATATTGCATTCCTAGTTTTGCCTTAAAACAGACCATGCCTGTAACTAACTCTGATAGGAGTTCGTACATTTCTAACTTTGTATTTCATGTATATTGTTACTAAAATGGTTTAAGTTTCTCTGATATTGTTATGGAATGAATGTATTTTGTATATGGGAAAAATGTGTCTTTTTTAGGGGCCAGAGGGTGGGATGTGCTAGTTTGAAAGGATGTATGTCCCCTAGAAGAGTCATGTTTTAATCTAAATCCCATTTCATAAAGACAAAATAATCCCTATTCAGTACTATATGTTTGAAACTGTAATTGGATCATTTCCCTGGAGATGTGATTTAATCAAGAGTGGTTGTTAAGCTGTATTAGGTGATGAAAAGTCTCCACCCATTTGGGTGGGTCTTGATAAGTTTCTGGAGTCCTACAAAAGAGGAAACATTTTGGAGAATGAGAGATTCAGAGAGAGCAGAGCAGAACAACATAGCCACGAGAAGCAGAGTCCACCAGCCAGCAACCCTTGGAAATGAAGAAGGAAAATGTCTCCCAGGGAGCTTCATGAAACAGGAAGCCACAAGAAGAAGCTAGCACATGATGCCATGTTCACCATGTGCCCTTCAAGATGAGAGAGGAACCCTGACTGTGTTCATTACTTGCCTTTCCAGATGAGAGAGAAACTCTGACTGTGCTCGCCATGTGCCTTCTCACTTGAGAGAGAAACGCTGAACTTCATCGGCCTTCTTGAACCAAGGTATCTTTCCCTAGATCCTTTGATTGGACATTTCTATAGACTTTTTGTAATTGGGACATTTTCTTGGCCTTAGAACTGTAAACTAGCAACTTATTAAATTCTCCCTCTTTAAAAGTCATTCCATTTCTGGCATATTGCATTCTGGCAGTTAGCAAACTAGAACAGATTTTAATACCAGAGAGTGAGGTGCTGCCACAGTTTGTAAATACCAGATATGTTGGAACATTTTTTTTTTTTGGATGGTGTATTAGTTAGGGTTCTCTAGAGAAACAGAATCAACAGAAAACACTCGCAAATATAAAAGTTATTAAAATGTCTCACGTGACCATGGGAATGCAGAGTCCAAAATCCAATGGGCAGGCTGTGAAGCCGATGACTCCAATGGAGGGTCTGGATGAACTCCAAACGAGAGGCTCACCAGTCAAAGCAGGAACAGAGCCTGTCTCTTCTGAATCCTCCTTAAAAGGCTTCCTGTGATTAGATTAAGTATCACTCATTGCAGAAGACACTCCCCTCTGGCTGATTACAAATAGAATCAGCTGTGGATACAGCTGACATGCTCATGATCTAATTCTATGAAATGTCCTCATTGCAACAAGAGGCCAGCACTTGCCCAACCAAATAGGTACCACAACTTCCAAGTTGACACATGTCCCTGACAATGACAGATGGCTAAGGGGAAGATTTTGGAGGGACTGTGAGGAGAATATTGGAGAAGTCTTGCTTGAAGAGACTATTGGTGTAAATGGAACCACTGCCAATCTGGACAAAGTGGGACACAAAAGGACAAATTGGAGTTTGTAGAATGAGAACCACGGAAGCTTGGGTCTGAAGCCAAGAAACTTCAGCCAGGAGAGTGGACCCACCCATATACATGGAGAGGGTGAGTTTGCCCTGAGGGCAGAAGATGAGTCTCCCATCTCATTGCAGTTGAAGAGCTGTGCCACCTCAGGCCTTGGAGAAGGTGTAGTATGCTCCTTGGGGACTGGGGAGAGCCTGGCTGCCACCACATGAAGGGGTTGAGCATGTGCCCTGCAAATGGCAGAGAGGCCAGGTGTGGCCCCGATGCCTGGAGAGAGAGGAGCTGAGAAAAATGTGGTCTCCTCAATGTTCCCTGAGATTGATTTGGAAAGAGGCAGGCCACTGTATAAGCCCTTGGAAAGGGTGGGACTGCCACTTTCTAAAGCTGAAGGGAAAATTACTTTCAGACTTTGAAATCCAATGGTGTTTGCCCTGCAGGTTTTCCTTCCAATTTATCCCTATAGGATCCTGTGACTGTCCCTCCTTTGTATATTGGCACCAGATAACTTGTTTTTGAGATTCATAGGTCCACAGCCAGAAGAGAATTTGTGCCACTTTAATATCATTTAAGGTGAGGCATATAGTTGCCAAGTTGACGAAGGGTGGACATGTGGTAGTGAGGTTCAGATACCAACCTGACCAGGTGAATGTGCCTAGATCTGTTGCTGTGGGCATGTGCCAATGGTATGTGAACCTCATCTGTTGCTCATTACATCTGCAGTTGGCTAAGAGGCATGCTTAGTGTAATGAATGATTTGTTTGATTTAATTGGCTGGTACTTAAATGAGAGAGCTCAATGTAGCACAGCCCAAGCAGTTCAGCATACCTCATCTTGGCACTCGCAGCTCAGTCCAGACCTTTGGAGAAGCAGAAAGGAATCACCCCAGAGAAAGATGTTGGAACCCAGACGCCTAGAAAGAAGGCCGGCAGATATTGCCCTGTGCCTTCCCACGTAAGAAAGAACCTCAGTCGAAGGTTAGCTGCCTTTCCTCTGAAGAACTATACATTAACTAAATAAATCCCCTTTTATTGAAAGCCAATCCATCTCTGGTGTGTTGCATTCTGGCAGCTAGCAAACTAGAACAGTCATGTTGCACAATCTGTATTCCTTCAGCACCAATTGCCCCATCTCTATCCTATTTCTATCTCCTGATAACCTGTGTTCTTAGCTTCAATTCTCCAAGTTCACTTACTATTGAGCTCATATTAGTGAGACCATACAGTATTTGTCCTTTTGCTTCTGGCTAATTTCACTCAGCATAATATACTCAATGTCCATCCACATTCTTCATGACTTTATTCTGTCTTATAGCTGCGTAATATTCCATTGTATGTATTACCACATCTTGTTTAGACAATCATCCATTGATGGACAGTTGGGCTATTTCCATCTCTTCACAATTCTAAATAAGGCTGCTATAAATATTACTGTGCTGTTTTTTTTTCCTGTTCATGTCTTTTGCACATTTTTCTAATTTTTTATTAATTAAAAAAATTACAAGAAACACAAACATTCCCAACACATACACTCAGCAATTCACAATATCATCACATAGTTGCATATTCATCATCATGATCATTTCCCAGAACATTAGCATCAATTCAGAAAAAGAAATAAAAAGGCAACAGAAAAATATAACAAACAGAAAAAAAAATTTTTACAGGCCATACCCCTTACTGATCCCTTTCATTGATCACTAGCATTTCAAACTAAATCTATTTTAACATTTGTTCCCCCTATTATTTATTTTTATTCCATATGTTCCTCTCATCTGTTGACAATATAGATAAAAGGAGCATCAGACATAAGGTTTTCACAATCACACAGTCACATTGTGAAAGTTATATCATTATATAATCATCATCAAGAAACATGGCTACTGGAACACAGCTCTACATTTTCAGGCAGTTGCTTCCAGCCTCTCCATTACATCTTGGATAACAAGGTGATATCTACTTAATGCATAAGAATAACCTCCAGGATAACCTCTCAACTCTATTTGGAATTTCTCAGCCATTGACACTTTGTCTCATTTCACTCCTCTCCTTTTGGTCAAGAAGGTTTTCTCAATCCCTTGATGCTGGGTCTCAGCTCATTCTAGAGTTTTTCTCAATCCCTTGATGCTGAATCTTAGCTCATTCTGGGATTTCTGTCCCACGCTGTCAGGAAGACCCACACCCCTGATAGTCATGTCCCACGTAGACAGGGGGAGGGTGGTGAGTCTGCTTTCTGTGTTGGCTGGAGAGAGAGGCCACATCTGAGCAACAAAAGAGTTTCTCTTGGGGGTGACTCTTAGGCTTAATTTTAAGTAGGCTTGACCTATCCCCTGTGGGGTTAAGTTTCATATGAACAAACCCCAGGACTGGGGGCTCAGCCTACAGCTTTGGTTGTCCACACTGCTTGTGAGAATATCAAGAATTCAACTTGGGGAAGTTGAGTTTTCCCCTGTTCTCACCATTCCTGAAGGGGACTTTGCAAATACTTTTCCACTCACTGATCAAATCACTCTGGGATTCATCAGGGCATCACCTGGACAAACCAACAAAATCTCATGTCCTATACAAAGTTCCATGTACTTAAGGTGTTCAATCAACTATCTACATAATTTATATTAGGAGATGCACTAGTCAAAGTATAGATTTGTACCAAATAAACATGTTTTGCTTTAGTCTCACACATTAGTTGAAATTTTTAAATATTAATTACCATCTATTTTCAGCACACTGCAGTAATGACATTCTTTTATTCTTCCTCATGCAAAAACATTTTTAAATTTGTACATTTAGTCACTATCATTATACACTCTAGGCATTCCTAGATTACACCATCTCAATCTTTATCATTTATCTTTCTTTGTGATTTCATTTATGCCCCAGCCCTCCTCCCTCTATCATTCTCATATGCAGTTTCATTCAGTGCTTTAACATAATTGTATTACAGTTAGGTAATATTGTGCTGTCCATTTCTGAATTTTTATATTCAGTCCTGTTGCACAATCTGTATCCCTTCAGCTCCAATTATCCAATATCTTACCCTATTTCTATCTTCTGATGGTCCCTGTTACCAAGGAAATATTCCAAGTTTATTCACTAATGTCAGTTCATATCAGTGAGACCATACAGTATTTGTCCTTTTGTTTCTGGCTAATCACGCTCAGCATAATGTCCTTAAGGTCCATTCATGTTGTTACATACTTCATAACTTTATTCTGCCTTACAGCTGCATAACATTCCATCTTATGTAAATGTCACAGTTTGTTTAGTCAACTGTCTGTTGATGGACATTTTGGCTGTTTCCATCTCTTGGTAATTGTTAATAATGCTGCTATAAACATTGGTGTGTAAATTTCCATTTGTGTCCTTGGCCTCATGTCCTTTGAGTAGAGGCAGCATATAGATGGGTCCTGTTTTTTAATCCATTCTGCCAGACTATGTCTTTTGATTGGAGAGTTTAATCCATTAACATTCAGTGTTATTACTGCATGGGTAGTACTTTCTTCTATTTTGCCTTCTGGATTTTATATGTCATATCTAATTTTCCTTCTTTTTACCTTTACTCATAGTCTTCCTTTCTACACTCTTCTCCACACCTCTCTCTTCTGTCTTCATATCTGTCTCTAGTGTTCCCTTTAGTATTTCTTGCAGGGCTGGTCTCTTGGTCACAAATTCTCTCAGTAATTTTTTGTCTGAAAATGTTTTAATTTCTGCCTCATTTTTGAAGGACAATTTTGCTGGATATAGAATTCTTGGTTGGCAGTTTTTCTCTTTCAATAATTTAAATATATTATACCACTGTCTTCTCACCTCCACGGTTTCTGCTGAGAGATCTGCACATAGTCTTATTGGGCTTCCCTTGTTTGTGATGGATTGCTTTTCTCTTGCTACTTTCAAGATCCCTTTTTCTCTTTGACCTCTGACATTCTGATTATTAAATGTCTTGGAGTATGTCTATTTGGATCTATTTTCTTTGGGGTACGCTACACTTCTTGGATCTGTAATTTTAAGTCTCTCAGAAAAGTTGGGAAATTTTTAGTGATAATTTCCTCCATTAGTTTTTCTCCTCCTTTTCCCTTCTCTTCTCCTTCTGGGACACCCACAACACGTATATTCGTGAGCTTCATATTGTCTTTCAATTCCCTGAGTTCCTGCTCATATTTTTCCATTTTTTCCCTATAGTTTCTGTTTCTTGTCGGATTTCAGATGTTCCATCCTCCAGTTTAGAAATCCTATGTTCTGTCTCTCAAAATCTACCATTGTAGGTTTCCATTGTTTTTTTTCATTTCTCCTACTGTGTCTTTCATTCCCATAAATTCTGTGATTTGTTTTTTCAGACTTTCAGTTTCTTCTTTTTGTTCTTTCCTTGCCTTCTTTATATCCTCCCTCAATTCATTGATTTGGTTCTTGATGAGGTTTTCCATGTCTGTTCGTACATTCTGAATTAATTGTTTCAGCTCCTGTATGTCATTTGAATTGTTGGTTTGTTCCTTTGACTGGGCCATATCTTCAATTTTCCTAGTGTGATTTGTTATTTTTTGCTGGCATCTAGGCATTTAATTACCTTAATTAGTTTATTCTGGAGATTGCTTTCACTTCTTTTATCTAGGGTTCTCTTGCTGGATGAATTTGTTGTCTATCTGTTCTTTGACATTCCATTCAGCTTTATCTGGGCCTTTAGCTTAAGTTTTGTTTAACAGAGGAGAATTTTTCAGTTCTTCTTTTCTTGTTTCTTGCCCTGCTTGTGTGGTGCCTTTCCACCCCCCCCCCCCCACATTTAGGAGGGTCTACTTAGATATTATAGGCCCCAGCCAGATTTTCCCAGACCAAACTGGCCTCCTATCAGGAGGAAAGAGTCACCTGCATCGGTTTTCCCTGAGGGTGAGACCCAGCAGGTTGAAAGACTTTCCTGTGAAGTCTCTGGACTCTGTTTTTCTTATCCTGCCCTGTGTGTGGTGCTTGTCTGACTGCAGGTGCCACCAGCATAAGATGATGCAGTACCTTTAACTTTGTCAGACTCTCCCTGCTGGTGGCATGGTGGAGACAGAGGAAAGATTGTAGGCTGGTTTTAATGGCTTCAAATTATCAATCCCTGGGGTCTGAATTCCTTGAGGGAGGGATTCCACCTGAGTTGGGCTTCACCCCTCCCCTGGGGAAGGTACAGGCTCCAGACAAGCCCCCAAAAGAGCTCACTTCTGCCTATGCCTGGGGCAGTTGCAGCCTGAAAAGTCCTGCTGCTCTATCCAGAGGCAGTCAAGCCTTTGTAGATACACAGCCACAAAAACCTCTGTTTCCTTCTTCCCCCCCCCCCGACTTTTTTGTCAGTCCTGCCCCCTTGGCGCTGGGGCAAAAATGAGCAACCTCTGCTTTGATCAGGTTCACCTAAGCTGGGGGCCTATTTTTAGTAGTCAGAATTTGTTAATTAGTTCCACAATTGGCATTTGATTGTGCCCCATCCCTACTGCCGGTAAAGTCCTTTCCTTTCCCCTCTGGGAAGTGGCCTGTGGGGGAGGGGCACTGGCCGCCACAGCTTTGGGAACTCACGGTTCTGGGGGGTGCTTGCAGCCGATCCAGCTGGTCCAGCTGGTCCAGATTGGGGTACGCTGTGTGTCTGGTCACTGACGTGGCCCCAGGAGCTGTTCTGTACTGTTTCTGGTTATTTAGTAGTTGTTCTGGAGGACGAACTAAAACGTGCACATTGTTAAGCCGCCATCTTGACCAGGACTATTCTGCCCATTTTTAATTGGGTTGTTTGTCTTTTTGTTGTTGAGTTGAAAAATCTCTCTATATTCTGGATACTAAACCCTTACCTGATACGTGGCCAAATATTGTGTTCCATTGCATAGGCTGCCTTTTTACTTTCCTGACAAAGTTCTTTGATTCACAAAAGTGTTTAATTTTGAGGAGTTCCAATTTATCTAGTACTTCCTTCAGTGCTCATGCTTTGGGTGTAAGATCTAGGAAACTGCCTCCTATTACAAGTTTTATGAGATATTTCCCTACATCTCCTTCTAAAAGTTTTATGGTCTTAGTTCTAATGTTTAGGTCTTTGATCCACGTTGAGCTAATTTTTGTATAAGGTATGAGATATGGATCCTCTTGCATTCTTTTGCACATGAATATCAAGTTCTCCAAGCACCATTTGTTGAAAGGCTGCTCTGTCCCAGATGAGTTGGCTCAAATGCCTTATCAAAGATCAATTATCCATTGATGAGAGGGTTTATATCTGAACACCCTATTCTATTCCATTGGTCAATATATCTATCTTTATGACAGTATGATACTGTTATGACCGCTGTAGCTTCATAATATGCTTTAAAGTCAGGATTTGTGAGACATCCCACTTCATTTTTGGTATAATTGACATCTTAACTATATTTAGTATTCCAATCCATGAATATGGTATGTCCTTTCATTTATTTGGGTCTTTCATTATTTCTTTTTAAATATATTTTTATTCTAAAAACTTAACAAACATACAAATGTTCTTGACATGCAAACATTTCATACATGGTGTACAATCAATGGCTCACAATATCATCACATAGTTATGTATTCATCACCATGATCACTTTTTTTAATATTTTCATCACTCCAGTAAAAGAAAGAAAAAAAGAAAAGACTCATACATACCATAACCCTTACCCCTCCCTCTCACTGGCCACTAGTATTTTGATCCACTCAATTTATTTTAACCTTTGTTCCTCTGTTATTTGCTTAGTTTTTTAGTCCATATTTTTACTCCTCTGTCCATACCCTAGATAAAAGGAGCATCAGAAACAAGTTTTCACAATCACACAGTCACTTCAAGAAACATGACTATGGAACACAGCTCAACAGTTTCAAGTACTTCCTTCTACCACTCCAATACACCATAAACTAAAAAGGGGATATCTACATAATGTATAAGAATAACCTCCAAGACAACCTCTCAGCTTTGTTTGAAATCTCTCAGCCACTGGCACTTTATTTTGTCTCATTTCTCTCTTCCCCCTTTTCATCAGGAAGTTTTTCCCTATCCCTTGATGCTGGGTCCCAGCTCATCCCCAGGATCTCTGTCCCAAATTGCCAGGGAGATTTACACCCCTGTAAGTCATGTCCCACATAGTAGGAAGGCAAGAGTCCACTTGCAGTGTCGGCTTAGAGAAAGAGAGGCTACATCTGACCAACAAAAGAGGTGCTCTAGGGGTGATTCTTAGGCCTAATTTTAAGTAAGCTTCATGTGGTAGTTAGATTCAGGCATCAACTTGGCTAGGTGAAGGTGTCTAGTTCTATTGCTGTGGACATGAGCCAAAACCTTATCTGTTGTTCATTACATCTGCAGTTGGCTAGAAGGCGTTCCTGCTATAATGAATGATGTCTTATTTAATTGGCTGATGCTTAAATGAGAGAGCTCAGTGTAGCACAGCCCAAGCAGCTCAGCATACCTCATCTCAGTCTTGCAGCTCAACTCAGGCCTTGGAAGATGCAGAAAGGAATCACCCGGGGGAAAGTTGTTGAAACCCAGAGGCCTAGAGAGAAGGCCAGCAGAGATCACCCTGTGCCTTCCCACAGGGTGGGAAGTTGAAAGTTAGCTGCCTTTCCTCTGAAGAACTGTACATGAACTAAATAAACCCCCTTTTATTGAAAGTCAATCCATCTCTGGTGTATTGCATTCCAGCAGCTAGCAAACTAGAACACTTCACCTATCCTTTGGAAAGATAAGTTTCATAGGGGCATGTCCCAAGATTGAGGGCTTGGCCTATTGGTTTGGTTGTCCCCACTGCTTGTGAGAATATCAGAAATTCTCCAAATGGGGAAATTGAATATTCCCCCCCTTTTACTCCATTCACCCAAGGGGACTTTGCAAATACTTTTCTATTCAGTGCCCAAACCACTCTGGTATTTATCAGGGCATCACACTAACCTGGACAAACAAACAGAATTGCATGCCCTATTCAAGATTCCATGTACTTATGGTGTTCAGCTAAACTGACCATACAAGTTAAATTAGGAGACACACTAGTGGAAATATAAATTTTGCACTAAATAAACATCTCTCCCTTTACCAGCACACAGAAGTTGAAGCTTTAAAGTAAGGATAATATCATCCTTTACCCAGTCTTCTGATATACCTAATTCCCATCCAGATCAGCTTCATTCATATCTCACTCAATGTCTGATCACTTTTTCAACTTTTTTAACAGTTCCTGTTAAAAAAAAAAAAAACAGTTACGGCTGACTTTTATGACTTCAGAACTCTAACTCTGAGTCTCAGGTGTCACATAACTACCTGAAGATTCTGGAAAAGACCATGTTATATACAAACAGCCCCATACCTGAGAATTTAGAATTAACAGTTACACCTCCTAAATATATTTGACCGCTGTAAGAACTTGCAATCGAGGACCTTTTACAATACACCCCAACTTGATATCCCATGCTCTCAAATTTAGCTCACCAAATTTTTATATTATAGTTAGTCCATATGATTGAGGCATGATAATATTTGTCTTTTTGTTCCTGACATTTCATTCAACATACAGCTCTTATGGTTCATTCATCTAATTGCATACCTCACAACTTCATTCCTTCTTGTGGCCACTCAGTATTCCATTGTTGTATGCACCATAGTTCCCCCTTTCATTCCCAGTTGTTGAATGCATAAGCCACCTCCATTGATTGTGGATCATGAACACTGCCACCAGAAACACCAGTATGTAAATGTCCATTCATGTCCACACACTCAGCTCCTCCAGGCATATACTGAGCAACAGAGTTTCATTGATCACATGGCAACCCCACCCCTAGCATCCTGTGGAAGCACCACACTGCCCTCTAAGGGGTGGCACCTCTCCCCTCCTTACTGACAGTGAATAGGTATATCTCTTTCCCCACATTTTCTCTAGCATTTTCTCTCTGTTCACTTTTAAGCAGTTTTATTCACACATCATAGAATCCAGCCTAAGTGTAGAGGCATGCCTTCACCATCATACATTTTCTTTTCTTAGACAAAGAATCTATACCCCTTTCCCAATTCCTCCACCTGTTGGCACTTAGTTTTGGCATAATGCCTTTGTTACAGTCATTGGAAGCATATTACGCTGTTACTATTGACTATAGACTCTAGCTTGCATTGATTGTACTTTTTCCCATATACCATCTATTTTCAACACCCTGCAATATTGACATTCATTTGTTCTCCCTCATGCAAAATGTTTTTTAATTTGTACATTTAATCACCATCAATGTACACTCTAGGCACTCCTAAATTATACCATCTCAATCTTTATCCTCTATCTTTCCTTCTGGTTTCATACATGTCCCCAGCCCTTCTTCCACTATCATACTCACATTCAGCTTCATTCAGTGTACTTATATTATTGTGCTACAATCAGGTAGTATTGTGCTACCCATTTCTGGGTTTTTAGAATCAGTCTTGTTGCACAATCTGTATTCATTCAGCACCAATTGCCCAATCTCTATCCTATTTCTATCTCCTGATAACATGTGTTCTTAACAATAACTTGTGTTCTGAACTTCAATTCTCCAAGTTCAGTCATTAATGTTAGTTCATATTAGTGAGACCAGACAATATCTGTCCTTTTGTTTCTGGCTAATTTCACTCAGCTTAATATCTTCAAGAATTACAATTTCTTGTAGCTTTCTGTGCATAGGTCTTTTGTATCCTTAGTTAAATTAGTTCCTAAATATTTTATCCTTTTGGTTGCTATTGTAAATGGATTTCTTTCTTGAGTTCCTCCTCAGATTGCTCATTTCTATAGAAAAAGACTGAAATTTGGGTGTTGATCTTGTACCCTGCCTCTTTGCTGTACTCATTTATTAACTCTAGTAGCTTTGCTGAGGATTTTTCAGGAATTTTGACATATAGTATCATATCATCTGCAAAAGGTGAGTTTCTTAATTTTTCTTTCCAGTTTGGATGCCTTTCATTTATTTTTCTCATCTAATTGCTCTGGCTAGAACTTCCAACACAATGTTGAATAACAACGGTGACAGTGGGCATTCAGATCTTGTTCCTGATCTTAGGGAGAAAGCTTTTGATCTTTCCCCATTGAGGATGATGTTAGCTGTGGGTTTTTCATATATTTCCTTTAACATGTTGAGGAAATTCCCTTCTATTCCTATTTTTTATTTGAAGTGTTTTCATCAAGAATGTATGTTGAATTTTGTCAAATGCCTTTCCTGCATCAATCAAGATGATCATGTGGTTTTTCTGCTTTGATTTGTTAATGTGGTGTATTATACTAATTGATCTTCTTATGTTGAAATATCCTTGCATATCTGGGTTAAATCCCACTTGGTCAAGGTGTATAATTCTTTTAATGTGCTGCTGGATTTGATTTGAAACTATTTTGTTGAGGATTTTTGCATACATATTCATTTGAGAGGTTGGTCTGTAATTTTCTTTTCTTGTAGTATCTTTGTCGGGCTTTAGTATGAGGTTAATGTTGGCTTCATAGAATGAGTTAAGTAGCTTTCCCTCTTCTTCACTTTTTTGAAGAGTTTGAGCAGGATTGATACTAATTCTTTCTTGAATGTCTGGTAGAATTCACATGTGAAGGCATCTGGTCCTGGGCTTTTCTTTTTGGGGAGATTCTTGATGACTGATTCAATCTCTTTACTTGTGATTGGTTTGATGAGGTCACCTATTTCATCTTGAGTCAATGTTGGCTATTCATGCCTTTCTAGGAAGTTGTCAATTTCATCTACATTGTCTAGTTCATTAGCATGTAGTTGCTCAAAGTATCCTCTCATTATCTCTTTTATTTCTGAAGGGTCAGTGATTATGTTTCCTCTTTCATTTCTGATTTTATTTCTTTGCCTCCTCTCTTTTTTTTCTTTTTGTCAACCTAGCTAAGAATCCATCTATGTTACTGATTTTCTCAAAGAACCAACTTCCTGTTTTGTTTATTTTCTCAATTGTTTTCGTGTTCTCAATTTCATTTATTTCTGCTCTAATCTTTGTTATTTCTTTCCTTTTGTTTGCTTTGGGTTTAGTTTGCCACTCTTTCTCTAGTTCTTCCAAGCGAACAGTTAATTCTTTGATTTAACTCTTTCTTCTTTTTTAATACAGGCATTTAAGGCAACAAATTTCACTCTTAGTACTGCCTTTGCAGCATCCCATAAATTTTGATATGTTGTGTTTTCATTATTATTTGCCTCAAGATATTTACTGATTTCTCTTGTAATTTCTTCCTTTACCCACTGGTTGTTTAAGAAGATCTGTGAATTTTCAGGCCCTCTGCCTAGTATTGATTTCCAACTTCATTCCCTTATGATCCAAGAAAGTGTTTTGTATTATTTAAATCTTCTTAAATTTATTGAGATTTGCCTCATGACCCAGCATATGAGCTATCCTTGAGAATGATCCATGAGTGTCGGGATTTCCCTGAAGAAGAGGAGAGAAGAAGGGGCATCGCATAGGATTAAGAAACAGCAACACAAGAAATCAGTTACGTGGGTTCAGGGGACTCAAGCTCTTCAGAAGCAAGAACAAGAGCCCCAAATGTACTGTCATCCATATTTTTATTGTGCTCTTACACAGGAACTGCTTTAGGAAGTATAATCAAAGCAAGATTATTCTTGAATATCTGTCATGCCTGCAAAACTACAAAGTTTGGTTCACAGTTCCTGTCCCAGGAACTGTTTATTAGTTTGAGAATGCTCTCTATTCAGGTCTGTTCAGGCTCTTGAGTCACTGTCTTTGAGAGCATTTGCTTCAGCAGTTCACCACATTAGCAGGGTGTGGTAAATGCCCCATGCCCTTGGCTGTCAACCAACCACTCGAGCCCTCAAACAACTGTCTTACACATGAGCACTTGAGAAGAAGGTGTATCCTGCTGTTGTGAGGTATAATGTTCTGAAAATGTCGGTTAAGTTTAGTTTATTTATTGTATTATTCAAATTCTCTGTTTCTTTATTTGTCCTCTGTCTAGACGTTCTATCTGTTGATGAGAGCAGGGAATTGAAGTCTCCAACTACTATGGTAGAGTTGTCTATTTCTCCCTTCAGTGTTGCCAGTGTTTGCCTTATGTATTTTGGAGTACTCTGGCTTGGTGCATAAATACTTATGATTGTTATGTCTTCTTGTTGAATTGTTCCTTTTATTAATACATAGTGTCATTCTTTGTCTCTTTTTATTGTTTTACATTCAAATTCTAATTTGTCAGACTTAGTATAGCTACTCCTGCTCTTTTGTGATTGTTGTTTGCATGAAATATCTTTTTCCAAACTTTCACTTTCAGCCTATTTTTGTCCTTGGGTCTAAAATGAGACAGCATATATATGGGTCCTGTTTTCAATCCATTTTGCCAGTCTATGTTTTTTTATATCAGACCCCTCAGAGCTCATAGTCTGAGGGAGGGAGGAATGAGTAATACTGGAGTGACCACACTGCTTTTTCTGATGGAAATGAGAGTCCATCAAAATAATTCGTTTTTATCTTTGGAACCACTCTTTAAACATTCAAGTCACTGCCCCATGTCAAGATCTCTGAAATACTCAAACTTCTGGTGTCCAGCCAAAGCAGAGAGGAGGGACCATCCAGTGAGCATTCTCATTTCCACATTCTATGAGATCTGTGACTGGTATAATGAGCTCCAGAAATTGGGTACTACTGTCAGGTCTTTCTCTCCCTTGTGTTCTCACTGCTTTAATTTTAAATGCATCCCACAATTTATGCCATGGAATTTTTGTCACATTTTAATCTCCAGATAACATCCTCTATGTCAGAATCCCATAGTATCTCCACTCTCTGACACATTCTGAGTCACAAAGCCTTCAGGGGCAGTTAAGACTTCAGACCCTGGAGTCAGATCCTGGATCCACATCCTATTTGGATTGCTATATTGATTACTGTCCAATATTTTGCCCTTAGCTCAACTCAAGACATTTGTTATGCTCCCAATAAATACTTATGGAACAAATGAAATTTGGGTGAGTTAAGGGACTATGAAACTTAACATGAGAGAGACAAGAGCCAAAAACTTATATTTGATCCAACAAAGGCTCTGTAGGAAATCTGGTTGCTGGTAACCCCATGTGAACCAGAACTTGTGAAAGACAGGATGGTTGGCAGACTCATAGTTGGGCCCCCAGTGATCCTTGCCACCTGAATTACCCTTGGGCAATCCCTTCCTCTGAGCCTAGGGCTGGGCTTTGGTGAACAGAGGAGAATTCCACAAAAGAAATGTTTAATCAATTCCTAAGTGGGGTTACAAAAACCATGAATTCCAACTTGCTAACAGACTCTATTGCTTCTCAATTTGTGAGCTTGGATGAGGCAAATATCCATGTGGAGGTGCCCATGTGACAAAGAGATGAGAACAACCTCCAGCCAACAGCCACAGACCAAGGTCCTCAATCCACCAGTTGGTTTAAGAGAAGTAAATGCTGCCAAGCACCAGGTACATGACCTTGGAAGAGGATCCTCCCTAAACCAAGCATGCAGTGAGACTGCAATCCCATTGCCAATGTTCTGCTCTCTGCTAACACCCTGTACTTTATTTCCAAATATTGGCACAATATGTTATTAAACAATTGTTTGGATATTTAGATAGCATAGTCAGGAAGGAAAAATCATGTATTTTTCTCACAATAGCATACCCAGCCACTAACAAAATGTCTGTTCCATTTTCATGATCAATAGATTCTGAAAAGCAAATTTAAACATCATTACACTTGTATGTAAGAACATATTTCCTTTAATATGTAAAGACAGAGGACCATATAAGAGAACCATAAAGTTCAGATTCATTACCAAAAATTCCTAGTGCTAAAATAATGCAGAATATTTTTAATTTTTTTAAATTTTGATTTTATTTTTAAAAGGAAAGGACAAAATATTTCCTCTGGAAACAAACATCTCTCCCAAAAATTTCTATATATTTCTTGGTTTTTTCTATACAAATTTATTTTTATTTCTCTCAGGAGATGTCCTAGAATCTTTAAACTTTGCACTTTATTTTTAAAACAGTTGAAAAACATCATATCTGTAATGAAACTGGATAATTTATACCTCTGAATGCCTAATATTTAAGGCTTGTAGGATTTTACAGTCTTTAAAACATATATTAGTTTGCTAATGCTGCTGGAATGTAATATACCAGAAATGAAATGGCTTTTATAAAAGGAATTTAACTTACAAGTTTACAGTTCTAAGGCCATGAAAATGTCCAAATTACGGCACCAACAAGAGGTGACCTTCACTCAAGAAAGGATGATGCCATCCAGAACACCTCTGTCAGCTGGGAAGGTACGTGACTGTCATCTGCTCGTTCCTTGCTCCTGGGCTCTGTTGCTTTCAACTTCTGTTTCCTGTGGAGTTTCATCACTTGACTGCTCCAGGGCTGGGCTTCATCTCTTGGTTTCACTGCTGGTTTGAAAGGATTTATGTACCCTAGAAAAGTCATGTTTTAATCCTAATTCAGTCTTGTGGTCGCAGTCTTTTCTTTTAAACCTTCTTCAGTACTATAGGTTGGAAACATGATTAAATTATCTCCACAGAGATGTGACTTGCCCATTAGCGGGTATTAACCTTTGATTAGAGGGAGATGTGACTCCACCCATTCCAGGTGGGTCTTGATTAGTTTACTGGAATCCTTTAAAAGAGGGAACATTTTGGAGAGAGCAGGGCCACGAGAACTACCAGAGTCCACGTAGCCAGAGACCCTTGGAGATGAAGAAGGAAAACAGCCCTGAGGGAACTTCATGAAAGAAGAAGCCTGGAGAGAAAGCTAGCAGATGTCATCATGTTCGCCATGTGCCTTTCCAATTGAGAGAGAAACCCTGAACATCATCGGCCTTCTTGAATCAATGTATGTTTCCCTGATGCCTTAGATTGGACATTTCTATAGCCTTGTTTTAACTGGGACATTTTCATGACCTTAGAACTGTAAACTTGTAACTCGTTAAATTCCTCTTTTCTAAGCATTCCATTTCTGGTATACTGCATTCCAGCAGCTAGCAAACTAGAACAGCATCCCTTGGCTCTCTCCAAGTCCTGGCTTGCTTAGCATCTCATGGGAAGGCACATGGCAACATCTGTTGGGCTCTGCCCATATCTAGGCACCTGCTCTCTGTCAGCACTCCAAGCATCTCCAAACATCCATGTCTCTGTCCGCTCTGAACCAACTTTCTCCAAGTGTCTACATCTGGTGTTTCTCCAAAATATTTCCCCTTTTAAAGGACTCTGGTAAACTAATCAAGACCCATCTTGAATGGGTCATATCTCCATCTATTCAAATGGCCACACCCACAACTGGGTGTGTACATCTCCATGGAAGCAATCCAATCAACTTTCCCACACTAAACAATAGGTCTGGCCCCACAAGATTAAAACATGGCTTTGCTGGGGTATATCATAGTTTCAAACTGGCACAAGGTATCAGATAAATATGAAGAGACCTGTGTTCTGTGGTATTTTTCTACCTTGGTAGTAAAATATTTTTCTACCTTGGTAGTAAAATATGTGCATACTAGATGCATGAAAAAATAGCTTTCCACTAAATATGTCTTGGCCACCTAACTGTTTGTACTTATACAGAGCAGCATGACATCCTGATGTTGTCTTCATAAAACATGATCCTATATATAATTAAGCCTGCCTGATTCCACATCAAACCAAGAAACACATCTCTTGTTTCTGAAGATGCATCCACAAGGAATTGGAGGGAAAAAATCTTTCTAAGACCAGTTCAAAGTGAGAAAGGCGATTTGAGCTTTTACAGTCCAAACAGACACAGGAATGCAAAGGTCTAAAAGAAAGAAGAAAATAAAATAAAAATAATAACTAAGTAAAAGTCACAGGATTCATTAAAATTGCATAATGGCCACTTGCTGCATTTTGTTTGGTCAGCATATCCTGTTATCTAGTAGGCCCTTATATCTTTGTTGAGCATTCAGGGCTCTGATCTCATCCTTCATAAAGAGGGAAGGTGCTGATATTAGACCATGTGGTTTTCACCCTGCTCTGGGTGCTATTTTATTCCTGCAAGCAGAACTAGGGAAACCCTTATTAATGTAACGAAGAACAGAGAGCAAACAGTTTGGATTATGCCAGTGAGGATATTTAGGCTTGAAATGAATAGAAGGAGGAAGACGCTCTTAGTTCTGAAAGGTGGTGATAGCATCCTCAGTGATGACCAGCATCCCCTGAATTTTCCATCTCTTTGAGTCCACGTGGGTACTGTAGAGAATTTTCCCCAGGAGAGATGAACATTATTTTGTCATAAATTAATTTTAATCTGAAGATAATTGTGTGATCTCACTGCAGACATTTAGTGGCAGACTATCTAAGGGTAAGTTTGGTTATTATTCAGAAGGAATTCCTCTGGGATTTAATCCATAAATAAAGGTCAGAAAGGAATCTTCCTTATTTTAAGCTTCTGGGGTATATTTTCTACGATTAGTCCCACTGGGGTGATGGGAGACAAGGAAATGAAAAAATAAATAGCATATGTGAGAAAGTACAGGCATTTCCTGAAGATGAAATAGTACTCTGTTCAAGGTATCTTGGCTAGAAAAGGGGAAGGCTAATATAGGTGGGTATTCAGAAAAGGGAAGCTTTGGAGAAATTAACATTTAAACTGACAATGAAGGAAAACAAATAAGGAGTGGGCATAAGTGTGTCATGGACTGGAAGGGGGTCAAAGATGACAATACTGTTCAGTGCAGAGCGAATAACAATTTACCATAGTGTTACTTTGGTGCTGCAAGGGGGTTTCAGAAATTAATTCCTGGATGCCAAGTGGAGCCATTAATTAAAATTGGAAATGTGAGGATGTAACTTGTACTTGTTTGGGGGAAGGTAATGTCTTCAATTTGAGATATATTTTAATTTAGGTTCCAGTAACTGTTGGGCAGATATAAATAAAAGCAAAATCATCTCCCAATCCAAAAGCTCTCTGCAAAAGAAGAGAAAGAAAAACAATTGTATTATTAAATAAGCACTAAAGCAGAATGTTTTGCATCACTGGAAATCCACAAAGAGATTCAAAGAAAGAAAAAATCTTATGCTTTTTTATGGAACAAAGCAGATACAACCTATTTCATAAATAATCTCAAGTCATTTCTTCTATCTTCAGAGCCAGAGGTAGGGTTACAATTTGGAGCCAGGAACTCCCACCCCCAAACCTGATGGCCAGATGTTATGCTCATCTCTTATCAGAAAATTGGGAGAAATATTCTTTAATTACATTTCAAAAAAAATGGCTTCCTTTCTTGTGTAGACCTTCCATGGAAAAAATTTCAAGAGACTTATTTAAAATTTACACACATTAAAAGGTACATGCATTTCAAAGAAAGTAGTATCTCTTATAACTGTGGATTTTCTAAATAAATGCTCAGAGAGATGGGAAGGAGAAGGAAGACTCTTCCCTTATGGTCAACGGAGAAAATAAAGCTGTCTTCCACTTTTAAATTTGTATTTGCCCTTGTATAACAGGCAAATGAATAGAGATAAAAATCTCAGAAACGAAATCCAGATGATAATGTGTTCACTGTCATTGGAGGGATAGAAATGAAGGAAATGTCATTAATCTGAGATATGGGTCATCATTTCAGTAATGAAATGAGGAGAGAAGAGAGGCTAGAATTGATCATCAAGATGTTTCAATAATATTATATGAGGAGTATTTTAGTTTCTTTCACTGCTCAAGCAAACACCATGCAAAAGGGTAGTTCAAATGATGTCAATTTATTAGCTCATTGTTTTGAGGCTAAGAGAAAATCCAAATCAAGATGATGTCAAGGCCATTCTTTCTCTGAAAAGACTGGCATTCTGGGGTTGCCTGCAATCTTTGGTCCTTAGGTTGTCACATGGCAAGGTACGGGTCAGTGTCTCCCTTTTCTTCTGGGTTCTGTTGATGTTCCATTTCTGGCTGTTCCTTCTGTGGGGGTCTCTCTGTTTGGACTTGAACCTCTTGGAAAGGACTCCTGTAGGTGGATGAAGATCCCTCAATTGAGGTGAGCCACACCTTAACTGAAGTCGCCTCATCAAAAGTAACTCTTGTCTCGCCAGGTCAGAGGATGGGACGAGTCCTTTTACCACAGAATCAAGAAAAATTGTTCCAGTTAAAGTCACAGAAATTTAAATAATAGGCAGCAAGAAAAGCATTTGTAAAGACAAAAACTGGCCCCTTAATAGTAAGGAATGTCCCTAATGGGGCTTGATTGAGTTGTGATCTACAGTCTTCTGTCAAGATTGCTTTGAGAATTACTGATCATCATGACAATCTAACAGTTAAATGTAATGTGCCAGAATCTGTTCTAAGCATTTGACAACATTAGTTTTCTCATGAACTCTCTTAGTTAGACACTGTTACCATCAATCCCACTTTCTGAAGAGTAACTGGAAGGACAGTGAGGATAAGCCAATTGCCCAGAGTGGCACATCTATGAAGGAACATCCCTGATACTGAAACCCAGGCGAGGCAGCTGTCACTATTGAGCTGTGGAACGTGAGGCCAGGAGAGGCCTCTCAGCTTCTCCCAGGATTACCCTGGAGAGAACACTCCAGCTATCTTCAGGTACACTTGGAGGCTGAAAATTTCAAACTCCTTCACCTCAATCATCTTTATATACTCTTCATCTTAAAGAGATGAACACTCATGTTATAAAAAGTATTCACTCTCTGGGCGGGCCGCGGTGGCTCAGCGGGCAAAGTGCTTGCCTGCTATGCCGGAGGACCTCGGTTCGATTCCCGGCCCGAGCCCATGTAACAAAAAACGGAAAAACAAAGTACAATAAAACAAGAAAATGTTTAAAGATGTTTCCCTTTCTTCCTTCCTTCCTTCCTTCTCTCTGTCTTTCCTTTAAAAAAAAAAAAAAAAAAAAAAAAAAAAAAGTATTCACTCTCTTTGGTTTCAAAATACATACACATATATTTATCTATATGTATTTATTGTTTGATTGACTTATAACCATAATACATACATACGTATGTATAAATACCTACATATAATACATATATTAATTTTTTTCAACTTCCCACATATCTGTTCAGTGCCAGCTCTACCCAATGCTCTGTTAAATGAGCCAGGAAGTTTAACGATAAGAACCTTCTTGGAACTTCATGCCATGAGGAAGCGCACAGAGCTGGTCTCTTCATAGAACATTCAATGCCTCACCTCATGGTTAGCCTAAGACAGCTGGGAGGTGTCCTAGCTCTGAGAGAAGCAGTGGCATATTGAAAGTCCTTCATTTTCTACGTTCAGTGTACCCTGTTGTCCTGGTTTGAAAGGAAGTATGCCCCCTAGAAAATCCACGTTTTAATCAAAATCCCATTTCATAAGGGTAGAATAATCCCTATTCAATACTGTATGTTTGAAACTGTAATCAGATCATCTCCCTGGATGATGTGATTTAGTCAAGAGTGGTTGTTAAATTGGATTAGGTGATGACATGTCTCCAACCATTTGGGTGGGTCTTGATTGGTTTACTGGAGTCCTATAAAAGAGGAAATATTTGGGAGAATAAGAGATTCAGAGAGAGCAGAGAATGCTGCAGCACCACGAAGCAGAGAGTCCACTAGCCATCAATCTTTGGAGATAAAGGAAAATGCCTCCCAGGGAGCTTCACGAAACAGGAAGCCAGGAGAGAAAGCTAGCAGATGATGCCTTTTTTGCCATGTGCCCTTCCAGCTGAGAGAGAAGCCCTGACTGTGTTCACCATGTGCCTTCTCACTTGAGAGAGAAACCCTGAACTTCATCGGCCTTCTTGAACCAAGTTATCTTTCCCCAGATGCCTTAAATTGGACATGTCTATAGACTTGCTTTAACTGGGACATTTTCTTGGCCTTAGAACTGTAAACTAGCAACTTATTAAATTCCCCTTGTTAAAAGCCATTCCATTTTTGGAATATTGCATTCTGGCAGCTAGCAAACTACAACACCTGTACATTAAGGGGCATGAGGCTACCCCTCTTTTGGAAAGCAGAAATAACCTTGGAATAATTTGCCCTTCTTTCTTTCAGTTTTTTAATATTTTAAATAAATGTGATATTTGTGTATATAAAATCATTGCTGGTATCCTATCTCCCTTACCTCTTTCTCGGGGACCTACAGAGACCATAGTTTTGTGGCCCCATCTCTGGCTTCTTTCTTGAGCCTTGAAGTGTCCCAAGTTCCAGATCAGGGGTCTCCACATGTTGCCCTCCCTTCAACTGCCCACCTTGCACTTCAGCCTCCCCAGTGCTTTTCTCAAAGTTGGAGAGTAAGTATCAATAAGTAGAAGTATACAGGAGGGCTCTACCCAGAAAACAGCAGTTGTCAACAGAAGGGGATACGAAAACACCGAACAGTTGGGGAAATCCAGTCCCTCATTTCTCCTAACCCTGAAAACACTACCAAACTATTTGAGAATCACTTGGCAAAGAGACACATCTTGCTTTATTTTTTCCATGGGAATGGTTGATTCTAAGGGAAGCTGAACAGATTATCTAGGTATCCTAGAATTCATGGTTAAAAGGCAGGAGTGGAAGGATGAGAAGCAAAGTCCAGAAGAATATGACTGGACATTTCAGCCCTGGCTTATGGGTTCAGGATACTACTGCAGCAACATTGCTGTACCAGCAGGATTTTTAAATTAATCTTGAGGATGAATGAGTCATTCCTAATCTGCCAGGTGTTTCCCAGTGGAAATAGTCTAATTTTACACTAGGCAGAACATAGAGAAGTGATTTCATTTTCCTTGTCACAGCTACAAAGAGAAAGATGGGAAAACATGGATGAACCACAGAACTCACTTCTCTCAAGTAAGAATTGTGGCAAAAAGAATCAAGGGTGGACTCTTATATGACAAGTTGTTACTCTGAAACTTGCTCGTGAGGTTTTTAAAATTCAGAATAGGCCATGAAAGCATTAGAAGATGGCACAGATACTATTCTGAGCTCTTTAATTGTTCCCACCCAAACCTTACAGTAGCCCTCTGAATCAGGTTCGGCTTTCATTCTCTTTATATGTGGATGGTGACAGCGATGCAGAGAGTAAGACACAGTGAGCTTAAGATTCAGTGGCAGCTGGAGACCAGTGTTCAGGCAGCGCAGCAACTAAGACACTTATTAGGAGCACAGGGTGCGTCAGATTCAATGATATAAAGCCTTCCAAGAATGTCATTTCTTTTCTCCGTGTAAAACCAGCTTTGCAATTCTAATTAACTTGTTAAGTGTTCCCTCCCTGGGGACAATGTTTACATTGGGCACACATGAGAAATTCAGAAGAATTAAAAATAAAAGAGGCTTTTATACTTATATATTGGAAGCCCTGGCAGGGATTCCTTGGGGCAGGTTCCAAGAAGCAGGTTTGGAGAAGGGGCCTCAAACACCTCTTATGCTTAAGCAGCACCCTGCTGGGGTTCTGTGGCCCCTGCAGCTCTGTGGCCCTGAGATGGAAACACTGGGTTGGGCTGCCATGCTTCTATGCTGGGCAGGTCACCTTCATCGAGGCTCAATAAATTCACCAACAAACTGAGTATCTCCTATCTGAGTATCTCCACCTAGTGGAGGGTGATGCCGATGGAGACCGAGAGGACACCCTTTGTGATGCAGTAGGAGCGCTGTCATGGGACTGGCCAGATGGTAGGGTCGGGAACAGAAGCCTGACATGGATGGGGGACTGGGGTAGGGGTGGAGGCCCCCCAGCTCCTGCTCCTGCTCCTGCTGAGCCTGCGGAGGAGTCCATTGCAGCAGGCTCCAACTGACCGGTCTGAGCGCAGTCCCCTGACCCAGCCAGCACAACTGCCCTACCCCGGGAGGCAGTGCCCAAAGCCACTTGCCAGCCAGAAACACCTCCCTCCCCACTCCTGACTGGTGCCGCCTCTGGAGGAGAGAGATGGTGGGAACAGGAGAGACAGACGGTCCATTGCGGAAAAGGAGGGACAGACGGTCCCATCTCAGGAGCAGGAGGGACAGACGGTCCCATCCTGGGAGCTGCAGAGCAGGAAGGACAGACGGTCCCATCCTGGAGCACTAGGAACAGACAGTCCCATCATGGAGCAGGAGGGACAGACGGTTCCATCGTGGAGCAGGAAGGACAGACGGTCCCATCCTGGAGCTGGAGGGGCAGACGGTCCATCGCGGGAAATGGGATATTCCTGGCCTGGGCTGCTTGGGCTGCTGCATTGGGGGAGCAAAGAGCCACCCACTCAGACCTGAGCCAGGGGTGCTTTACCCGGGCGTTTCCTTGGATTTTTGTTTTTTCATAAATAGTGAGAACAAAACCTTCTTCTTCTTTTTTTTTTTGATCGTGAAGATTTTTATTAAATTAAAGCATGTTACATTTTTTTGTCCTAATAATAAGATTTTCATCTTTAGGGTATTGTGATATAAAAACCTACTTGATCACATTACTTCTTGAGTTTCTTTTGGGCAGCTTTCTTCTTGACCATCTGTAATCGCTTCATGGCATTGAGCGGTGATTCTTGTGAAGTTGGACCTTTGAGGGATGCTGAGGGAGAGCTGCTCGATTCTGAAGTGGTTTTGCTGGTGGTACTTCCACTAGGTCCTGCTGTCCCACTATTTCCATGCCCACTTAGTTGGCTGCTGCTTCCTGGAACTACACTACTAGGACTAGGAAGACCTACTTTGCTAACATTGTCACAACTAACTGAGCGACTGAGGCCAGTTTTGCCCAAGGTAAGAGGTGGAGGTGGTTTCAGTGGTACAGTGGGCATAGTGCTATTACTGGAACCTATTTTGGAACCTATTCCACTTTTGGATGATGTTGCCAGACCAGTCAAACCCACAGGCTTCTGGTTAGCTGATGAAGGAGCCAGTTTCCCGCTATTGTTTCGTGTTGTTGAACTCAATTTTGCTGTTGATGGACCAGCAGAAGAGGTTTTGGCTGCAAAAGCTGCCCAACCAGTTAGGCCACTAGTTACTGAAGAAGAAACACCCGTACTAGAAGAATTTCCTGAAATAACAGCAGATGTCTTGACTTCTGTTCTCTTGAATGCTAGAAAAGTTGTCTCTTGTTTGAGTTTAGTTTCTGGTTTCTTAACCAATGGATCTTTGACAGCTGGAGCAACAGAAACAACAGTGGGGGCTGATTTCTGTGGTGGTTTCTGAGTTTTTTGAGCCATTCTTTTCATTTGTCTGGTACATCGGGCACAATACCACACCAGGCGAGGGTCATTCACTTCCTTGTCTGTCACCTGGGGCTTATGGCAATCTTAGTGGTAGAGATTATGGCATTCCTGACATTCTACTAATTGATTACCAGATGCCACTGTCATTTGCCTACAAACAGCACAGGCCAATCCCATCTCCATTGCAAAATCATCAGCACTGGTCTCCTCAAAACTGGACAGGTCAGCCATACCTAAATCCTTGCTGGTTTGGACAGTAATAGGAAAGGACTGTGTCTCTGGTTTCTCCAGTCTAGGTTTCTTTGGAACATCAACTCCTTCATTGATGTCTGATTTCACTTTATCAGCAGGCCTCTTTTCAGCTTCCTTCTTTACCTTTTCAGTTGTGAGCACCTTGCCATTATTATTACCAGAAGAAAGACTGGGTGACGTTTTGGGCTCTTGCTTAACGGGAATAGTTTTTGTACTTGAAATTTTGGGTGGTTCCACATCCTTTTGAGATGGACGGTAACTTGAATCAATGCCTCGAGCCAAAGATTCATCAAGCAGTGCCTTTAGTTTTTCAGCAGAATCCTTACTCTTTGAATGTAAGAAGCCTAGTGCTTTCAAAAAAATGGGATCGAGTTCCAAATTCACAGCAGCAGCCATTGTAAACCCCGCCGCCGCCCCACAAAACCTTCTTTTCTGCAGTGATCCCATGTGGTTTATTTTCTACGTTCTCAGGCAATATTTTAACAAGACATATTTTATCAAAGCATCCATTCATCGAGGGCTTTGCCAGCTAGAAGCCTGGCCTAAGGTGGGCCATTTTATGGAATCAGGTTTCTCACTAGAGACAATCCTGATAAGAGATTTAGGGGAGGGAAAAGCATCCAAACACTGAAAGGGACATGCAAAATATTTCAGTCTTCCAGTGGGTCAAGGTGGGACAGGCCAGTCCCTGCTGAGCTTTATTAGAGTCAACATTAAAGGGAAGTGGTGCTCCATGTGTGGGCTTTTATGAATTATTTTTCCTGCACCATTTACATAATTGAAAAAATTTTGAAAAATTTACAAGACCTGGTAATGCAACTCCCAACATTGATTTTAAATTTTATTTATCCCAAATTCCAACATTTATAATAATTTTACTTTCCTGGCTTTAATAAAAGCTAATTTTTGAGGGCAGGCAATGGTGGCTCAGTGGCAGAATTCTCACCTGCTGTGCTGGAGACCTGGGTTAGATTTTTGGAGCCTACCCATACTAAAAAGAAAAAGAAAAAAAGGAAAACAGCAAACTTTTGAGTAAAATTTTTGAAGTAAACCTTTTATCTTCTTTTCAAATGACAAAATTGCCACATTGTACAATTTCTCATGACCAAGTGAGGCTCTTCAGTTCCTTTTATTTAGCTTGCTGAAATGTCTTTTATTTCAGTGCGACTGATTGTTAGGAAAAACGGTGCACATACGGACGGATGATTGCAGGTGGGAAGTTTATGGAGAAGCTCTGGGCTGAGGGGTCTGAGGGATAGACTTCAGCCCCTCTGGGAGGGTTGTACAGCATTGTATACACTGTGTCACATGGGACAAGGAGGGTATGCTGGTTTGAAAGGATTACTACCCTAGAAAAGCCATGCTTTAATCTTGATCCATCTTTCAATCCCTATTCAGTACTATAGGTTGGAAACTTGATTAGATTATCTCCATGGAGATGTGACTCACCCAATTGTGGGTATTAACCTTTGATTAGAGGGAGATGTGACTCCACCTATTCCTGGTGGGATTGCTTAGTTTACTGGTGTTCTAGTTTGCTAGCTGCTGGAACGCAGCACAGCAGAGATGGATTGGCTTTTAATGAAAGGGGATTTATTTCATTAGTTCTTCAGAGGAAAGGCAGCTAACTTTCCACTGAGGTTCTCTCTTATGTGGGAAGGCACAGGATGTTCTCTGCTGGCCTTCTTTCCAGACCTCCGGGTTCCGACAACTTTCCCTGGGGTGATTTCTTTCTTCATCTCCAAAGGCCTGGGCTGAGCCGCGAGAGCTGACATGAGGTATGCTGACCTGCTTGGCTGTGCTATGTTGTGCTCTCTCATTTAAGCACCAGCCAATTAAGTCAAACGTCATTCATTGCAGCAGGTCCACCTCCTAGCGGACTGCAGATGTAATCAGCAACAGATGAGGTTCACACACCATTGGCTCATGTCCACAGCAATAGATCTAGGCACCTTCACCTGAAGACTTAAACCCATCCCTTTCCCTCCTTAATGTAGCCAGAGTATCTAACAACAACTAGCCAATATCTCTATATGTCTTATTTCCACAAAACTCTGTAAAGGTGTCAAAAACATTATCCCCCAGAGTCTGGTTTCATACAAGTGAAGCATTAGGACAATAGAATGGTGATATTTTGACTAACTCTTTTGCCAACTCACTCCATGTGTTGGAAGTGTCATTCTGATTATGGGAATCAGAGTCCTTAGTGCCTTTGAGTTCAGAGTAGAAAATCATTCATAAAAACCCATTTTTAAGATTCTGTTTCTTAAGAACCACTCCTGGTACCAAGATGTATTAGTTAGGGTTCTCTAGAGAAACAGAATCAACAGGGAACACTCGCAAATATAAAATTTATAAAAGTGTCTCACGTGACCATGGGAATGCAGAGTCCAAAATCCTCAGGGCAGGCTATGAAGCCGACGATTCCGAAGGAGGGTCTGGATGAACTCCGCAGGAGAGGCTCACCAGCCAAAGCAGGAAGAGAGCCTGTCTCTTTTGAATCCTCCTTAAAAGGCTTCCGGTGATTAGATTAAGCATCACTCATTGCAGAAACTCCCCTTGACTGATTAAAAATGGAATCAGCTGTGGATGCAGCTGATATGCTCATGATCTAATTCTATGAAATATGCTCATTGCAACAGACAGGCCAGCACTTGCCCAGCCAGAAAAACAGGTATCATTACTTGGCCAAGTTGACACATGAACCTGACCATGACAACTGAAATCCTTTAAAAAAGGAAACATTTTTTGGGAAGCACAGCAGAGCCATAAGAGAACCACCCCAGGGGAGTTTCATGAAGCAAGAAGTCTGGAGAGGAAGCTAACAGACATCACCATGTTCGCCATGGGCCTTTCCAGTTGAGAGAGAAACCCTGAGCATCATCAGCCTTTCTTGAGTGAAGGTAACATTTTGTTGGTGCCTTAGTTTGGACATTTTTATAGACTTGCTTTAATTGGGACGTTTTCATGGCCTTAGAACTGTAAACCTGCAACTTAATAAACTCCCCCTTTTGAAAGCCATTCCGTTTCTAGCATATTGCATTCCAGCAACTTGCAAACTAGAACAGAGGGGTTAGTAATAGCTGATGGGTTATATTATGATTGGTGGAAATTACGGTAAGGAGAAGTGGCATTTTGACAGCTAGTGGGACTTGGTTATGGGTGTGGGGTGGGGTGGGGCGAGTTAAAGGCAAATGCAAGTTGCAGGGGCCTTTCTGTTTTATCTGAGATTAAGTGGAGCTGCTTCTTTTCCTGGGCTTGTTCTTATGGCCTTAGGAATCCCTTCTGTTTATAGGAATTCAATTGCTCCCTCTGTTTGCCTTTAAAGTAGACTTTCACTCCCTCCTGGGTGCTCTGTTGTATGATTTAATGCAGGGAGTCCTTTGCCCCAGGCTACTTCTACTTTATGTCATTCACTACTTTAGCTGTCAGCAAGCTGCTCCTCTGCCTGCAGGACAACTTTTTGGAGGAGAAGCCTGTCTTTCAGACTTCTACCTACTGGATTGTCACTGACGTACAGGAACACCAGTATGTGCTTGGGGGTGACTCTGTTCCCTCCAGAACAGTGCTGGGGCCCACGAGGGCTTGAAGACACCTCCACACTGAGCCAAGGAGGGTGGAGGAGCATCTGTTGAGGGTACCAGGAGTTTCGTCTCCCATTTTTCAGGCTGCTCTCCCTTGATTTGGCACTTGCCCAGTTACTGCAATTCTTTAACTACATGGTCTGGAGTTTTGAGAAAGATGGCTTTGCCGGTTTATGCTAGTTGTTCGAAGATTCTGTGGCAGGATTGTGTCTGGAGCATCTTATACTACAATCTTGCTTAACCAGATATCTTACTTGTCTGTAAGCTACAGTGTATCTACCAGTACCAGGGACACTGCCCCAGTGACGAGGAAAACTGTACCTAGAACAGGACACCCATGAGTTCAGCCTTGGTTAATGAGCTTTCATGATTCATTTAGAGCTGCCTCTAGTCTCGTTTATGTTTTATTTAAATGTGATTTTATTGAGATATATTCACCCACTGTATAATACATCCAAAGCATACAATTGATGGCTCACAGTATCATCACACAGTCATACATTCATCACCACAATCAATTTCAGAACATTTTTTATTACCCCCAAATAAAATAGATACCCAAAACATCCCATACCCCTTATCCCATTATTTATTTGTTTGTTTGTCTTTATTTTATTACTCATCTGCCCATACGCTGTATTAAGGAAATATCAGTCACAAGGTTTTCACAATCACCTAGTCACATGATAAAAGCTATATAGTTAAACATCATCATCAAGAATTAAGGCTACTGGATTACAGTTCCACAGTTTCAGGTATTTCCTTCTAGCTATCCTAACACACAAGAAACTAAAAAAAAAAATACCTATACAATGCATGAGAATAACCTCCAGAATCACATCTCCACTCTATTTGAAATCTATTAGCCACTGAAACTTTATTTTGTTCCATTTCATGCAACAGTCACTTGGGTTCCTATATATCAGTAATTAACAATCTGAAAAGGAAATCAAGAAAATAATTCCATTTACAGTAGCATCTAAAATTTTTTTAAAAACCTAGGAATAAATTTAACTAAAGAGGTGAAAGAGCATGCACTGAAAACTACAAAATATTGCTGGAAGAAATTAAAGACCTCAATAAATGGAAAGACATCTTGTGTTCATGGATTGGCAGACAAGATTGCTAAGACATCAATACTGTCTAAAACGATATATAAATTCAGTGCAACCTGTATTAAAATTCCTGCAGTCTGTTTTGCAGAAATGGCCCCCTCCCATTCAAGGGGGCCCAAATAACCAAAATAGTTTTGAAGAACAACAAATCTGTAGGACTCACACGTCTTGCTTTTAAAACTTACTACAAAGCTACACTAATTAAACAGTGTGGTACTGGCATGAGGATGGACACATAGACAATGAAACAGTCATTTCCAAAGATCTATAGCCATTGGATTTGAACGAGGTGCCGAGTCCATTCAACAGGGAGAGACAGGTTTGCTCGAGATGGGGATGGGGCCCGGCTCTTTCCCAGGCCTCCAGCCCTCCTCTGGGCAGTTCCTTTCTTCCTTCTCCTCTGTCCATACTTACAACTCAACTCAACAGAAAGTCCTTCAGCTCTGGGGGCAAACAACACAACTGACTAATGTTGGGGCCTCTCTTTCAGTCAGGTGGCTGGATTCTCACTGTGGCTGTCATCACGCTTGTTGTCACTCATCCTTCTTGCTCTCCAGGGGTCCGGGCCTCGTGTCCTTGAAAGTGAGACTTGTGCCCTGAAGGCGCATGCACTGTAACACAGATGATGTCAGAAGGGCCCTCACATATGGATACCATGTCCAGAGTGGCCCTCCAGAAAACCACCCAGCCACCTGATGAGGACAGCGCTGGCCACTAGCAGCAGAGAGGTCCCTCCAGCAGCCTCACTCACATCTGGTGGTCTGATAACTCTCAGAGACAAGCTGGATCTCTGTCGAGGCTGGAAGTCACTAGGGTATCATGAGAGGCCATGGCTGGGTCCCTCAGTGCCCAACTTTGGGATGTAGGGTGCCTCAGAAACATGCTTGGCCCCATCTGGCTGGAGAGCTCTTAGGGTGGGTCCTTTCACCCATGAGGAGCCTCCAGACCACCAACCATCCCTGATCCCACCCTGCAGCTGCTTGTGGGTCTGAGGGCCCCCACCACTGGCTTGCTGGGGCCTCTGGGGGGCACACTTGGCCGGGCTCCAGGCCGAAACCATCGCTGCGGCAGAGACCACGGCCGGGCAGTTCATGGCCAGCAGCCGGCCTGGCTGGACGAGGGCCCAGGGCAAACTGAGAAAGTCTCCACGACTCCACTGACCTCCAGGCTGGGGTGCAAGCCACCCAGGTGGCAGGCTGGCTGGGAAGGGCTCTCATCCACCTCCCACCCCTGGCCTTGGATGGCCCTCCTGGCCACCTTGGCGCTGCCTGGAAGGTGGTCCTGGAGGCCCACGAACTGCTCCTCATGTGAGGGCAGGGACCAGGAGGTCTGAGCCTGGTATCCCCACCCCAAGCTGGGGAGAGTTGGGATGAGGGGGGAGATGGAATGTTCATTTTCAGTAAGAGGGTAAGGGTGGCATCACAGTTACTGTGGTAGTCATGAGGAGGCCAAGTGGCCCATGAGGGGCCTTGGGCACCCGGCGCCAGGACCAATGTCCCTCCCACGAGATACCAAGACCATACCTGAGGTCAAGAATTGCCTGTGGTGGCCTGGGAAGGCCTGGAGGGTATTCTCAGACCCTCCTGGGTGCCCTTTGGTGCCCTCTTGTCCAGTGAGAGTCACCAAAATTTTCTAAGCCTACGGCAGAGGCATGGTGGACACCAGCTGGCCAGAAGGCGCTGAGCAGTGGGTCCCTCCACCTGGCCCAGGTGCCTCCTGTGTCCCCGACTGTGAGTGCACACCCACCTGCATAGTGTCTCCCAGGACCACCCGGCCCCGTGTGCTGGCGGCTCCAAAGCAGTCTCGCCTCAGCCCCAGCCTCTGCGACCTTGAGTCCATCCCACCTACTGCCAGCACCCAGTCAGCTGGCTAGGGAGACACAGGGGCATCAGCAATGGTAGTTACCTCCAGCCTTACTTTTTTTCACTTTGTCAGTCCAGCCACAGATCTGCCAATTCTATTCATCTTTTCGAAGAACTAATTTTTGATCGTGTTGATTCTATCGGGTTCTTTTGTTTGTTTTCTATTTTATTTATCTCCACTCTAACCTTTATTATTTCCTTACTTCTGCTTGCATTGGATTTAGTTTGCTCTTCCTTTTCTAGCTCTTCTTTGAGGTTCTCTGCTTTTAAGTCTGTCTTTTTTTTTTTTTTTAATGTAAGCATTTATAGCTATAAAGTTCCCTCTCAGAATTGTCTTTGCTGTATCCTGTAAGTTTTGGTATGTTGCATTTTCATTTTGAATTGCCTCAAGATATTTCCTAATTTTGCTTCTGATTTCCTCTTTAACCTATTGTTTTTAACAAGTATGCTATTAAATTTTCACATACTTGTGAACTTTCCGTTTTTCCTTCTGTTATTGACTTATAGCTTCATTCTGTTCTGTTGGAGAATATACATTGTATGATTTCAATGTTTTTAAATTTATATAAACTTGTTTTGTAACCCACCATATGATCTATTATGCAGAATGACCCCTGTGCAGTTGAGATGTGTGTTCTCTTCTTGCTAGGTGAAGTGTTCTATAAGTGTCTGTTAGGTCTAGTTGGTTTAGAGTATCATTCAGGTCTTGGACTTATGGCTCTTTTGATTAGATGTTTTATCCATTATTGAGAGTGATATATTAAACTTTCCTACATTTCTGCAGAACTATCAATTTCTCCCTTCAAATCTGTATTTGTTTCGTGTATTTTGGAACTTTGCTGTCAGGTGCATATATATTTATAATTATTACATTTTCCTGTTGAATAGTCCCCTTTATCAGTATATAATGACCATCTTTGCTCCTTGCAACTGTTTTTTACTTAAGATCCATTTAGCCTGATCTTGTTATAGCTTCCCCAGCTCTCTTTTGGTTACTACTTAATTGGTACATTTTTTTTATGCCCTTTCTCCCTCAACCTACTTTACCTTTGAATGTAAGGTAAGTCCCTTAAAGACAGCATATAGTTGGGTCATACTTTTGTATCCATTCCATCAAGCTCTACCTTCCAACTGAGATTGCCTTTTGACTGCAAATGGAGAGTTTAATCCATTTACATTTAAAGTAACTAGTGATAATGCAGGACCTTCTTCTGCCATTTTGCTATTTGCCTTTTGTAAGTCATAAACATTCTTGTCCCCCACTTCCATTAATGCCTACTTTTATATTTATTTTGAGTTTTGGGTTGTAGCATATCGAGTACCTTCTCATTTCCATTTGGATATAATTTTCATCTATTCTCCTTGCGGTTACCATGGGGTTAAAACTTAACATCCTAAATATATAACAATCATATTTGGTTAGATGACAACTTAAATTTAATAGAGTACATGTCTATTTTTCCTGTAGAAAGAAGTGAAGTTACATGCTTTGCTGGTTTGAAAGAATTTGTGTGCCCTAGAAAAGCCATGCTTTCATCCTAATCCAGTCTTGTGGGAACAACCGTTTTCTCTTAAACCTTATCAGCGCTGTATATTGGAGAGTTGATTAGATTACCTCTAGGGAGAAGTGACTCACCCAATTGTGGGTATTAACTTTTGAATAGAGAGAGATGTGACTCCACCCATTCCAGGTGGGTATTGATTAGTTTTCTGGAATCCCTTAAAAGAGGAAGCATTTTGGAAAAGACTTCATAGTCTGAGAGAGTCAGAGTCCACCAGCTAGAGACCTTTGGAGATGAAGAAGGAAAACGCCCCTGGGGGAGCTTCTTGAAGCAAGAAGCCTGGAGAGAAAGCTAGCAGACATTGCCATGTTCACCACGTGCCTTTCCAGTTGAAAGAGAAACCCTGAACATCATTGGCCTTTCTTGATTGAAGGTAACCTCTTGTTGGTGCTTTAATTTGGGCATTTTTATAGACTTGCCCTAATTGGGATATTTTCACAGCCTTAGAACTGTAAACTAGCAAATTAATAAATTCCCCTTTTCAAAAGCCATTCCGTTTCTGTTATATTGCATTCTGGCAGCTGGCAAACTAGGACACATGTCAATTGATAGGCCTCAATAATACTGGCATTTATAATTACCCAGATGGTTACCTTTAGCACAGTTCTTTATTCTTTACGTTGCTTTGAACCACTGTCTAGTGTTTTATAACCAGCTGGGTGATGACAGAGTTTTTTTTATGCTCAGCCTTCCTATGGGAAGGTCTCCTCAAGGTGGATGCAGCGTGCAGGGTTTTCCTGTGTTTCTGGGTCTCTGTCTTGTCCTGGGCCCTTGCTTGTTTGCTGTTTTTGAGTCCCCTGTTTACAGGCATTTGGTTGACACTGTGTTTCCCAGGAGACAGACTTCAGTGATTGAAGCGGGAAGGCCTTAGTCCCAGACTGTCTACCTCTACAGATTTGTACATGCCTCTCATTGTCTCAACTTGCACAGAGGGCAAATTCTGGGAGGAGGGGGCCACAGGAGCACAGGTTTTCCCAGACTAAAGAGGACAGCAATCCCTCAAGGAGGCACAGACTAACTCCAAAGCAGCCTGGGGAGCTTATGGAAGGACACCAAGACCTTCTCCCAATAAAATGCTGCCATCTGAAAATTTGACTCTGATATGTCTTTTGACACGTCCAATAAATTATTGTGGAAGTGATAAAATGAACACAAAAGTACTTTTTAAACTGGACTAAAGACTTCTGAGGTCTTTTCCAGCCACAAGAAATTGGTCACCTCTGCAGGAGCGAGAGTGCTGAGATTCTGCCTGCCAACCCTAAATCTGCCAACACTTCCGTGAACATGTGCAGGACAGAGTCCAGAGAACACTTGTCTCTCTTGACCTGAAAGTGGCCTGGCCATCACATTAATGACAATGCAGGGCCTATTACAAGCAAGGAAGCTGAGCTTAGGCCTCTCCCCAATATGTGCTTTCTATGGCTTTCAGCTTGAGGCCCCACAACACCAAACCAAGCCCTGCCCCAAAGTCCAGGAGCAGCCGACCACTGCCCCTAACACCCCAGGTGGGCAGTCACCCAGGAGCAAGCAGACTGTGTGCCCGATGTCTAGGGATCGCCCTCAGCCCCCCTCCTTCCACACCCTCCAAACCCAAGCCTTCACCAAGTTCTGGCAATTCTACCTTCCAAATATGTCTCAAATCCACACATTTTCTCTCTCTCCTCTGCCACCACCCCAGCTCACAGCTTCACCTCCTGGGCTTGTGCAACAGCCTACTTAGCTACACTGCAGCCACGGAGATGGTTTCTTAACCCTTTTTGGTGCACTCTGCTCTCAGAGTAAAACCCAAATCCCCGTCGTGGCCTGACGGGTTTGCACGATGGGACCCGGGCCTCTCCAGGCTCACCTGGGGCTTTACGTCGTTTTCAGTCCCCAAAATTTTCATCCTCTGCGTGGACAGTTTCCCCTGCCTAGCTTAGCTGGCTTCACCTGCCCTACCTCTCACCTGCTCCTGACACATTTTCTTCGGACTCCGCTCAGTATGTAATTTCATAAGTACAGTCACTTGATTTATACCTGCCCGCCCCGCTGGACGCCAGCACCAAGGAGACAGCTGGAGCGGGGCCTGGTGCGCAGCTCAACTACACAGGTGCTCGCTGGAAGGGCCGGTGCCCGCACCTGAGACGGCGCTCCGAGGCCGGCTGCAGCCGCTAGAAATGTGCTCAAATTCACAGAAAATTATACATTTAAAAACTGCCTGGTCACTTATGTCCCTCACCTAAGGCCTCCACCCCTCTCCATCCCCAAGGAGGACAGCCAAACCCGGAGCCGAGGCGTAGCGCCCTACAGCTGGACCTCTCGGACCCCGACGGCCCCTCCCTCCCCGCGGGGCCACGCCCACCGCAGAACTGCGCCGCCACGGCGCAGGGCAGCCCCCGCGGGTCCTTCAGGCATTAGCCGGGCAGCCCCCAAGGGGTCCTCGCGCCGTTGCGTAGCAGCCGCGAGGACGCGGAAGGGCAGGGTGCGGAGGCTACGCCATGTCTTTCGAACAGGCTGCAGCCGCATCCGCGCGCTCTTGCTGTCCTCGCCCCGGAGCCAGGTGAGGCTGGGTAGCTCCTCGGCGTGAGGACGGTGTCCGGAGACGTTGCCCCGCAGGGTCAGCCGCGGCCGTGAGGGCTTGGGGCAGGAAGCCACGCGTTGGTTTAGCTCTTCACCAGTCGGTCCGACTAAGGGATGCAGGTGGGATGGCGGACCTTGTTTACTAGTTTCTCTGCGGCTCTTGAGGTCGGGAAAACGGGGCTTACGCCGTGCCCGCGCAGAGGCAGCAGCCGGGCAGTGACAGGCGGGACACTCGGGCGCACAGCCCTGTTCTGGCTCTTACCGCTCTAGACGCTGCCGTCGTGTGTCTCGTGCTCTCTGAACCTGTGCTCACGGTGAACACTCGGTAAGTGTGCCTCATCACCGTGCTGCCCCGTCGGCATCGTCTGTGTGCTCCCAGCTCGCCCCGAGTCTGGAATATGGCCCATGCTCAGTAATGCTTTTTAAGTCGTTTTTTGCTTTGGGGGAGTGCAGGGAGTAGGGTTTGGGGTGAGTAGGAATTAAATATTTGTCTTTAACGTGTTGTTTGTGCCCAGCAGACAATTTCACATGGGAAGCTGGCAATGAAGGGACATCAGCATTTAGAAGATATCTGGACCTAGTACAGGTTGAAAGAGTCTTGGAGAAGAGAGACTGGGGACCCACCAGCGTGGAGGGAGGGAAGCATCCACTATATGCAGGAGGATGGAGAGTAAAGGGGAGTTGAGAGGTTCAGGTGGAGGACCTGGAGTGCAGGCTGTAGGGGGTGGTAGGCTTCATCAGTGATAGCAGCTCAGGTTAATTCACAGAGCACTAGCCTTGCCAGACACTGTCTTACATCAAACCTATAAGATGGGCACTGTTTTTTTTTTTTATTCCTGTTTTACAAGCAAGAAGGCTATTTTGTATGTAAAACCTGTAAAGCTTCAATAGGGCTTTAAAATAGTCTCTTCAAGTGACAGTGGTTGGGCTGGTATTGAGCACAGCTGCAGGAGAGAGAAAACATTGAGAAGTCACCTGAAGAGGATGATTGCCAGATAGTCTTGGTGGGGACTGCATTATGGCCCCAAGGCTCGGCATGTGGTGGCTAGAGTTATGGTGACCAGAGTAGGATTTGAGTGGGGCTTTGGGCCCTTCCTTCACTGGCTCACTGACACCCCTCTCAAGGTAAGGGGAAGAAGTAGGGTAGGCGAGGAGGCTTATCTCTCTGAATAACAGCATCCTCTTCTTGACTCTCCCAGACTGTAACAAGACCCCCTCCCCTGGGCTGAGCCCCTCTCCACAGCCAGGAGCCAATGGCTGGGGACAGAGCCAAACCCTGTGAGCTGGACCAAGAGAAATATGATGCTGATGAAAACGTGAAGATCATCTGCCTGGGCGACAGTGCGGTGGGCAAGTCCAAGTATGTTGGGAAATTAGGGAACAAGATTAGGGTCTAAGCAGAGGTCAGCAGGCCATTAGAAAAGTCCCACAGAGGCACAGGACCATGGCTTCTTGAGGCTGGTGAATGGGTAGCCTTGGCCAGAGCCCAGGAGTGCACAGGGCATTGAGGACAGAGCAGTCAACAGCTCTGTGAAACATCATGGGTATGGAAGGCCCCTGAGCTTTGTCCAGAGTGCCTGGCCCAGGTGTGGGGTGAGCCACCCTGGAGACTCTTGAAGCAGTCCAGACAAGGAGGTGAAAACTGGGGGTTTTGTGTGTGGACTGATGGGTTGAGAGGGTGGTGACAGGGAGAATGAAGAGAGGAAGTGTGTGAAGTGTGAGCAGTACATCTAGTCGCAGGTTGGGTGAAGGAGGTAAAGTTGTTTTTTTCCGGGGAGCTCACTGAGACTGAAAGGACAAATGACGGCCTTCATCATCATGAAGGTTTGCTTACCTGTGTGCACAGCCGGGAGAGCTGAAGGGAGGCTGCATGGTGAGGCAGCTGGTCTCTATAAGACATCAGCCTCAGGACATTCTGTTTCTCCCTGCCTGGGGCTGGTGAAGGCACAAGCCCATCTCTGCCTTCACATGGTGCTGAGCAGGGTCAGTTTGGTCCTGTATCCTCAGGGCTCTACTTTCATCTTTATTAGCACACCTTGGACTCAGGTAGTTGTGTTTTTTCTTCCTTCTGGGACTTCAATGACATGGATATTGTTTTTTCTTATAGTCCCACAGGTTCATTGTTTTTCATTCATATTATTTATCTTGGGTTGTTTTTACTGTTATATTTTCAGGTTCAGTGATTCTTTCCTCAGCTTCTCCATCCTGCTGTGAGCCCATCCAGTGAGCTTTTCATTTCAGTTATTTTACAGTTCTAAAATTTCCATTGGGTTCTTATCCATATATTCTATTTCTTTGTGAGACTTTCTTTAAAACCTTTGTCAGGTAATTGTAATTCTTTGTCATTTCAGTGTTAGCATCTGCTTTTTGTGTGTGTGAAAAAATATGCATAACATAAAAATCACTTCAAGTGAACAATTCTGGGACATTAAGTACATTAAAAAATATTGTGTAACCTTCATCACTGTCTATTTCCAGAACATTTTCATCATCCCAATCAGCAGCTTGTACCCGTTAAGCAATAACCACCATTGCCCTCTCCTGCTACCCCTGGTAATCATGGTCCTGCTTTTCAGTCTCTATGAATTCGCTTAAGAGAAATTGTACAGTATTTGTCTTTTTGTATCTGGCTTATTTCACTCAACATGATGTCCTCAAGGTTCACCCATGTTATCAGGACTTCCTTTTATAGCTTAATAATATTCCATCATGTTTATATACCACATTTAGTCCATCCATTCATCAGTGGTGGATGCTGGGATTGCTTCTGTCTTTTGGTTGTTGTGAATAATCCTGCAATGAACATTGGTGTGCAAATATCTGTTCAAGTCCCTGCTTTCAGCTCTTTTGGTTAAATACCTAGAAATGGAATTTGTTGGATCATATGGTAATTCTATATTTGGCTTACTGAAGAACCACCAAATTATTTTCCATAGCGGCTGCACCATTTTATATTCCCATCAAACTAGTGCTACTATTTCTCTGCAACCTCACCAAATCTTATTTTCTATTTTTTTAATAATAGCATCCTAGTGGGTGTGAAGCAGTATTTCATTGTTAGTTGTGATTTGCGTTTCTCTAATATGTAATAGTTGCACAGTTCTTCATGTGCTTACTGACCATTTGAATCTCTCTTTTGTAGAAATCTCAATTCAGATACTTTGCCCACTTTTAAATTGGGTCTTTTGTCTTATTGCTGTTGAATTGCAGGAATTCTTTATGTATTCAGAAGTTTTTTGTTTTGATTAAGTCCAATTTATGTGTTTTCTTTTGTTGCTCAGGCTTTTGGTATAAAAACTAAGAATTCATTGCCTAATATAGCGTTCTGAAGCTATTTCTCCTATATTTTCTGCATGAGTTTTATTGTATTTGGATAATTCGGTGCAAGGCTGGCTGGTGCACACACTCACTTTCACACCTGTTGAGTTTGTGGGTCACACACACTGCCCCAGTGTCTTCGTTTCTTCCACTGAGCTTGGTGCTCACCCTGACAAGGGGAAGCAGCTGTAGGTGCTGAGTTAGGCTGCAATAGAGAGGTGCCATGTGCAGACCTCAGGTGAGCCAGGAAGGGAGGCACTGTGGGGAGCATGGAGACATGCAGGTGACCCCAGGGTGATGCCTGGGTGTGACGCAGCGTTGCGGGGGAGGCCCTGGGCTGGCTGGTTGACCACCCTGCCCTCCTCCTTACAGACTCATGGAGAGATTTCTCATGGATGGATTGTATCCTTCAAGATGTGAGATAAACCTGCCACTTGTCGCTGCAGCCCTTCCCATGGGCACCTCAGCCCCACAGCTGCCCAGCAAGGTGTTGGGTGAGAGTACCCAAGTGGCGTCTTGTGAGTAGCACTGCATCTTTTGTCACTTGCTCATGCTCTGGTTTGTCTCATATTAGGAAGGCAGTAGAACAGCTAAGAGCTCCTCATCTAGGGTCAAATTCCCGGCTTCACATCCTGCTTCCCCCTCATCAATAGCCTCTGACTTTGGTAGGCCCTTTCACCTCTGAGCCTCAGGTTCCTTGTTGAGCAAGCTGGGAGCTTGTGGCCTGGTGCCACCAACCCCAGGAGGACGACATGGCCTGAAAGAGGACTCTTCCCTGGTCTGCCCAGGCTCTGGCCGTGGTCTCCAGTTTGTTCAGTGGAGTCCCCACCACCACTCTTGCCCCTGTCCCTCCCTCTGTCATCTGCCCTCCATCCTGGGTCTCCCCTGCCAGGCCCACCCTCATCCCTCCCTCTGTCCATCTGCCCTCCATCCTGGGTTTCCCCTGCTGGGCCCACCCCCCGTCTCTCCCTCTGTCCATCTCCCCCTCCATCCTGGGTCTCCCCTGCCAGGCCCACCTGCTGAGGAGTCCTGATTCTCACACCTAGGCCTGGCCTTGCTTGTGCCCCGTGGAGGCCCACTGTCTCCTGCTGCCCGTGTCCTCTGTGAGCTCAGAGCAAGGCCCTTTGATGATGAACAGGTTCTCAGGCCTTAGTGAAGCCCTGTCCAGGCAGAGCTTCCAGCCCCCCCTGCCATGACTGTCCCCTTAATGCAGGTTTAGTGTGAGCCCATCTTGGAAACAGGGATTTTTTTTAAAAACTGCCCAAGGACCCCACTGAGGATACTGGTGAGAAGAGCCAATTGGAGCCCTCAGCACCCTGCCCTGGCCCCAGCAGCCCACAGGCATTGCGCCTTCCTGGAGGAAGGTGGCTGCTGCTGCTACCTCATCCCAAGTGCTCTCCACGCAGCAGCACCATCCACACACCCCTCTGCTGGCCAGGTTGCCTGGGTCTTGTAGCTCCAGACATTCCTCTCAGGCACTTTGGGCTTCACACAAGGCAAACTATGCTTCATGAGCAGCTTGTCCACTGTCTGCTGTGGGAGCTTCTCCCTGGCCTGCTCCAGTTGCTGCCTGGGTCTGAGTCCTCCTGAACCTGCAAGAGGCCTGCCCTAAACGGGCTGCGTTTTCCAGCTGCATGATGCCATGTGTGACATCCCTGGAAAATTCTACTCGATGTCTTACCTTGGGCTTAAACTGCAGGATGAGCCTGTGGCCCCTCCACAGAGCTGGCAGGCAGAGCTGGGTGGACATCTGAAGTGAATACTCTGCCTAAAACCTCAATAACTCCAAAAAGGAAAGGAAGCAGAGGGCCCATTGTCCCCTAGCCTCTCCCCCAGCCCCTTTCCTTGCTGCCCTTTTGGTTTGCCTTTGACTCCTTAACCCATGCAGTCAGCCGCAGCAGCTGTCCACGTACGCCCTGACCCTGTACAAGCACACGGCCACAGTGGACGGCAGGACCATCCTTGTGGGTGAGCAGCTTGGGGCTAGTGGCCGAGTGGTAGGAGGGGATGGGCTGAGGTGGTAGAGGTGGGGCAGTCTGGGCAGAGAGGAGACTCCAGGCAGGAGCAGATGCCGGGTGGGACCCAGCATCTTGGCCAGGACAAGGGTGAGGCTGCAATGAGGGAAGGCTGGAAGGAAATGTGGCCATTGGCTTCATCGTAGGAGACCTCCTGTGTTTCAGGGGCTCTCATTCAGGTAATGCAGAGAAATAGCAATTGTGGTCTGAAGACTGTCTCCCACCATGGCTGTGACCTTCTCCTTGGCCAGTCCACATGCTCCGGCTGAACTGGCCACCACCCGTGGCAATCAGCCTAGCCTTGACCTTGGAGGTGCTCCTGTGTGTGTGCACCTGCTTTCTCCCCTTTCTCCCTTGTGGGCTTTCTGCCTGTGTTCTCCATTCCCCTCCCCCCAGCTGCTGGCCTGGCCCTCCTTCTGCCCAGGGCATGCCCAGCACACCGTTCTATCTCCTACTCATGTGGGAGCTGTCTGATCCCACACTTTTGTGCTTGTTAGTGCACACAGGCATTCAGTACTGCCCACTTTTTTCTCCCTAGGAGGTCTGTTCCTCCAGTCCCCATCAGGCTGTTTACATTGCAGATTTTTGGGACACGGCAGGCCAAGAACGGTTCCAGAGCATGCACGCCTCCTACTACCACAAGGCCCATGCCTGCATCATGGTACGCAACCTGCTGAGGCCAGTGGAAGCACTGGGCACACCTGCCCGAGGGGTAGAGGGGCAAGGGGTCCAGCAGCCCCAAGCCTTCATAAGGTCTGGGTCCTGGGAGGTGGGATCAGAGCCCCCAGGGGCTGACACGCCCACATGCTGCCAGAGGTTCCTAGAGAGGATCAGGCCAGGCAGAGCCTCTCGGGTGGGGGCGGGTCACTCCAGCAGCCAGGGTGAAGACAAGATGAGGAACGGCTATTCAAGCAGGTGGGCACAGGAGGGCTCCACTCCAGGTGTCACATCCTGGAGGCAGATACATGAGTGCAGTGGGCCACAGCCCTCCTGGGTGGAGCCCCTGCCCAGACAGGCTCTAGTGGTGGCCCATCTGCCACCACCTCGGCAGGCGTGGGCACTGGGGGCCTGTGCTTCACAGGGTATACTCCCTCCTAGACTAGCCCCTCCCCTCCATCCACGCCTCTCAATGGGCTGTGGCCCAGGATAGCAATGCCCAGAGACCCTAGCACGCAACCTTGGGAAGAGACATAAACGCCTGTCCTTTCGGATCTCATTCGTATGAACTTCTTGGATTGGTGTTCAGGACAGCACTTCTAGATGCTAAAAAGGAGCCTGCTTCTCTCTGATTGACTCACAAAACATTTTCGTGGATATATGCCATCTATAGCATATGAAGTAATAGACTTGTTTTCCAAATTATGAACCCTAGTTGCTGTCAGCAAGTGAAAACTTGAAACTTCTTACAACAGTATTCAGGGTGTTTTTTCTGTACAACCCCCAAGGTCAGAACCAGGGCAGGGAACAACAGGGACGGCGTCTCTGCTCCACCATTCTCACAGGCTGCATCTTCAGGGAGCCTCAAGCTTCCCCAGAGAGCAGCCTAGCAGGTCAGGAGGGGGCCCATGCCCTGGAGAGGACTGAGGGTGCTGCACCCTCCCCTGAGAACCCTCCTGGGGCTCTGAGTCCCACCAGCTCCTCCTTGGCATTCAGAATAAGGAGAGGACACTGGGAATTGCAGGAGGGTGCGAGGAAACCAGTCCTGCATGGGAGTTGACTGGTGCAGATAGCTTGGTGTGAGCGGATTCCAGAAGTTCACAGACACTGGACAGGGAATCTTTGTTGGGGATCCAGGATGGGTGGTCATTTGCTGAAATGATCCTGTGCCCGGTGCTGTGCGAGGGGCTGACTGGTCAGCAGTGAGGGGATAGGCCACCCACAGGCCAGCAGGGTGTCTGTCCCTTCTACACACACACTCAGGGCCTGCAGCAGCGGTGGTAGTCTCAAGAGTTGGTCCTTCCTAGTTTAAAATAGGTAAAAGCAATTATAAAAAGTTAATGAAATTAAGATAAATGACAACACAGGTAAAAATTGCTTTTAAAAAATGTGAATACAAATGAATAGAAGGTAAAGAACTTAAAAGTAAAACAGTAGTAACTGAAGGGAAATTCTAGAAACATAATTTTAAATTACTTCAAAGGAATGTTAGAGCAGAATTTAGACAACAAGATTAAGAATAAATTTTAAAAGCTATCATTTCTGTCAGCCTTTATCACTTGGTACAATGATGCAACTTATATGGTTGAAGTAGGTAAATGAGAGTAAGTGGTAAGATAATAAGAAAAGAGTGAAAGATGGTAACAGTAGCAGTGCACAGGTCCACGGCCCCGCCTGGCCGGCAGCTGCCCCTCTGTGCCCTGCACACCCGCTGGCCAGCAGCCGCCCCTTTGCACCTCTGGCTGGCAGCTGCCCCTCTGTGCCCTGTGCACCCACTGGCTGGCAGCTGCCCTCCTCTGCTTGTTGCAGGTGTTTGATGTGCAGAGGAAAGTCACTTACAAGAACCTGAGCACCTGGTACACGGAGCTTCGGGAATTCAGGCCAGAGATCCCCTGCATCGTGGTGGCCAATAAAATTGATGGTGGGGGCAGTTCCTGCCTGGTCCTGCCCTGCCTCCCACTCCCAGGGCAGCCTGCCCTATGTGACCACCCCCTTCCCAGCAGACCCTGAGCTCCAGCTCTCCCAGGGTACCACCTTGCCCCTGCCTCTGCCCGGGTGCACAGGCCATGACCTGCCCTCTCCCTCTACAGCAGATATAAAGGTGACCCAGAAAAGTTTCAATTTTGCCAAGAAGTTCTCCCTGCCCTTGTACTTTGTCTCAGCTGCTGATGGCACCAACGTTGTAAAGGTAATGGTGGGTGGTACAGGGGGAGGGAGGGCTGGGGGAGGGGAGGGGTGGTGAAGTGATGGGCACGTGCACAGGAGGGGATGGGAGCCCCGCTGCCACATCCCCCTCCCCACCTCCTCCCCCTGACCTGCAGCTCTTCAATGATGCTATCCGACTGGCCGTGTCGTACAAGCAGAACTCCCAGGACTTCATGGATGAGATTCTGCAGGAGCTGGAGGTAGGTGGGGTGCAAGCAGGGGTGTGGGACAGAAGCACCGCATGGAAACACAAGCACCGCATGGAAATGCGGGGGACCTTACATGCCGCCTTGCCCACAGAACTTCGAGCTAGAGCAGAAGGAGGAGACTGTGCCAGGTCAGGAGCCGAATGGCAGTGGAAGTCCCCCGCCCTGCTGAGCCTGAGAAGGGCTCTCGCCACGGCTCCCCTCAGGCTTCCATCTCATGAGCCATAGGCGGGTGTGGAAGGCCTGAGCCCCTCCCTCCAGCAGCCGTCCTGCAGACCCACCACCTTTTGCCCTCCTGCCACCATTGCCCATGACACCTGATGCTTCCACAGCTGACCCCTCCCCACATCAAGGACAAGGATGGAGTCAGCGCCAGTAAACTCCCTGGACAGCAAAATTCTATGAAGAATTAGGGGTCAACGTTCTAACCCAGGCCTGAGCCAGGGGAGATAATCAGGGAACACACCCCCAAGTCTCTGAAATAAAAGGAAATTAAGTTATTTTTCTTCACAGCTGATCTCTGGGCCTGTTCCTTCATTTTCACCAGGGGAATGATTTCTAGTCCTAAAGACCCATGTGGAATTTGGGAGGCCTCCATACTTTTCCAGCATGGTCTAGTACCATTTACTCTTCTAGGCACCTTGTTCTAAAGAGTGGATTTGAGTATCAGCTCTTTGTGTCACGGGTCTTTGAGCACCTGTGTTCCTGGATGACTTTGCAGTGCAGCCAGTGCATTTGATGACCATGAAGCTAAGCTCCCAGCGACAGCTTGTAGAGCAAGGTGACAAACCGAGTAAAGTTATTGCTGGTGAATGTCAAGGTTGGTTCCGCAACGCCCCAAGGAAACCCATTGGGATGGCAAGACTAACTGTGAGAAGCACTGCCTCAGCCCCTGTGTGAGCACAAGGGGCATTCCTTCCCTCTTTGAGGAAGTTAGCAATTGTGCCCTCGTGGGCAGCCGAAGGCCACCTCTTCCACAACTGCTGGTGTGGCCCCAGGGCACTCGAGGTAGCTGGTGCACATTGGTAAGGGAGCCTCATGCATTGTTTGTGTTTTCATCTTGTCTTGGCTGTTGCTTCCTTTTCAGTTTTTTTTTTTTACAATAAAGGTTAAATTACATGAACATTAAGTATTTTTGCAAGCTTTGTGAGTCTTAAATGTACTAGCATAAAAGCGATAAAATAATTTACAGCTTTTTAATGAAGGGAACCTGTATGGTCTGTCACGCTAGTGACCAAGTTAACTATCAAGGTGCTGTAAGGAAGCATTTGGATGAGATCTAGTGTTTTAAGGAAAGACTGTTAATTTGGAAGTTCAATTTTTCCTGTTTAAATTAGTGATGTTTACATTTTCAGTATAAGAGATTTCACCTGACCAGGAATTTTCAGGCAGGTAATTACCTGGTAAGGTGGGGCAAAAAAAGGTTCTAGTTATCATAAACAAGTAAAATCAGTGGTTTTTTCTTTTTGGTTTTTTTTTTTAATGTAACAGCTTTTTAATAAAATTCACCAACTATTGTGGATCAAGTTCCCTGGAAACAGAGCTGGAGTAGGGGGTTTCTTGTTGAAGCCGTTTTTTTGGAACTCATCTCAGGAGGAGATGAGGAGGGGGCAGGGTGGGGCAATGGCAGGAAGCTGGGGCAGCACATGGTCTTGGCTGGGGGCTTCAGCCTTGCCTCTCAGGGAAGTTGTGGAAGACAAACTGCCCCCCGAGCTGGCCCCACTTTGGGGACCTTTGTCCCAGTGAGGTTGGGGGAGGGAGGAGCAGAGGTATCAGCATGGAGCTGCCAGTGTAAAGGGGCTCCTGGTTTAGGAGGGTCCTCTGGAGGGGTAGCATGGGTTTATGTACCTGGGGCCTCCTGCCTCTCCAGCCAAGCTCGGTCCACCCTGGGAGAGCTCCTTGGGGGAGACGTACAAGAGGGTATCAGCGGGACCCTGCGTTCAGTTGGACCTCAGGCCAAAACTGACCTTATCAACTCTTCCCTCACACATCCGAGCCCTGTCCTCTCCCAGTCTGGTGGGGTGGTGCTGACCTGACCCTCATGCCTGAAGGCCTGGGTCCTGCTTCTCATGGCCTTGCCTGGTGGGTGCTGTGAACTGCGGGCATGGGGGTGCCAGGGGGAGCCCAGGATCCCTAGCACCAGCCAGTCCTCTGTGCCCTAGTGTGTGGCAACATCTTCCCCTCATGGTGATGTCGGGGTTGGTTGTCGCCTCTTTCCAGAGGGCTGACTTCTTTGCTTGCCAGTTTACTGGCACCAAGCTCAAGGCATCCAAGCGGCTGCTGTAGCTTTTCCACTTGGTGGAGACCAGGACCTCAAGGCAGTGGCTAAAGCTGCAGACAAACTCCCCAGACACGTCCCTAGAGCCATGGAGCAGGGCCACTCCTACTCCCCACCTTGCTCTAGACCTGTTGTGGACGCAGAACCATTAGTGGCCATTGATTTACAGTGCATGCCACACCCTGGAGCTCTCCATGCCGGCAGCAATCATCACCAGACTGGAACCTCCGCGGTGACTCCCAGAGACCTGGCCATCACACTGTCCAGGCAGAAGTTTCTGGATGGTGTGGCTTGTGATGAGGCTATGGCTTGTTTCTTCATTTTTTTCTTTCATACAGGTTTTTTAATGTCATATCTAAGAACTCTGCCTAGCGCAAGGTTATAAAAATTTTCTCCTGTTCTAAAAATTACATGGTTTTAGGTTTAACATTTATTTTAAATTATTGTAATATGTATACATATCATAAAATCATCTTAACCACTGTAAGTGGATAATTCTTCAATATTTAGCACATTGACAAGACTGTCCTTTCACCACTATTTCCAGAATATTTGCATTATCCCAAACCAATTTGAAACTCATTTAGCAATACCTCCCCATCCCCCTCTCCTGCCTATCCCTGGTAACTACTATTCTGTTTTCAGTCTCTCTGAATTTCCTTATTCTAAGTATTTCATATAAGAAAAATCATACAATCTTTGTCCTTTTGTGTCTGGTTTATTTAACTAAACATGATGACTTCAAGGATCCTCCATGCTGTCACATGTACCCTTCACTTCTTTTTACAACCGAATAATATTCCACTGTAGGCATGAACCACATTTTGCTTATCTAGCCATATATTTTTATGACTCTTGGATTATTTCCACTTTCTGGCTATTCTAAATAATGCTGCTGTGCTGTGAATATTGGTGTGCAAATATCTGTCCGAGTCCTGCTCTCAGTTCTTTTGGATATGTACCTGTTTCAATTTGCAAAATCTGCCAGGATGCAATATGCCAGAAATGGATTGGCTATTATAAAAGGGATTTATTAAGTTACAAATTACAATTCTAAGGCCATAAAATACCCAAACTAAAGCATCAACAAGAGGATCCCTTCACTCAAGAAAGGCCAATCACATCTGGAGTTTCTCTTTCAAGTGGGAAGTACAGGGTGACGTCTGCTGGCCCTTTTTTCCAGTTTTTTGTTGTTGTTTCTTTCAGCTCCTGTTCCAGTGGATTCCTCTCTGAGCTTCTGTCTCCAAGCATCTCCAAATGTCTGTATCTGATTCATCTGCCTTCTGTGTTAGCTCCTTTAAGGACTCCAGTAAATGAATTAAGACCCACCTTGCATGGGCAGGGTCACATCTCCATGAAAATGATCTAATCAAAAGGTCCCACCCGCAATTAGGTGGATCACATCTCCATGAGAACCACCTAATAAAAAAATCTTATGCATAATAAATCTGTACCCACAAGGGTGGATTAAAAGAGCATTGCTTTTCTGGGGTACATAACAGTTTCAAACCAGTACAATACCTAAGAGTGGAAATGCCTAGCATATGGTAATTCTATCTTTTGATTATCTGAGAAACCACCAATCTGCTCCACAGTGGCTGCACCATTTTACATTCCCACCAACAATGTGAAGTTCCTATTTCTCCACATCCTCGCCAACACATTATTTTCCATTCCTTTAAGAATACCCTTCCCAGTGGATGTGAAATGGTACCTTATTGTAGTTTTCATTTGCATTACTCTAATGGCTAGTGAGGTTAAGCATCAAATATTCCCCATTCTCTATCTTCATTTTGTCTTCCGGCAATTTATATTCTAGATAATAATCCCGTGCGTTTGCTCATTATATTTAATTCATATTAGTGAGATCAAACCGTATTTGCCCTTTTGTGTCTGGCTTATTTTACTTGAAATAGTGTCCTCCAGGTTCATCCATGATGCTGCAAGTATCAGGGATTAATTCCTTCTTATAGCTGAATAATAGTCCATTGTATGTATATAACACATTTTATTTATCCGTGTATCAGTGGACGGATATTTGGATTGCTTCCATCTTTTGGAAGTTGTGAATAATGCAGCTATGAACATCACTGTGCAAATGTCTGTCCACATCCCTGTTTTCAGTTCTTCTGGGTATATACCTAGTGAAGGATTGCTAAATCATATTGCAGTTCTATACTTAGCTTCTGAGGAGCTGCCAGACTGTCCTCCACAGCAGCTGTATCACTTTACATTCCCACCAGCAGTGAATAATGTTCCTATTTCTCTACATCTTCTCCAAAACTTGTAATTTTATGTTTGTTTAATAGTGGCCATGGAAGTAGATGTGAAATGGTATCTCATTCTGGTCTTGAAATGCATTTCCCTAATAGCTAGTGAAGTTGAACATCTTTTCATGTGCTTTTTAGCCATTTGTATTTCCTCTTTGGTAAAAAGTCTACTCATATCTTTTGCCCTTTTTTGAAACTGGGATGTTTGCCTTTTTATTGTTCAGTTGTAGGATTTCTTTATATATTCCGGATATTAAATCCTTATCAGATATGTAGTTTCCAAATATTTTCTCCCATTGAGTAGCCTTTTTTCAATTTCTTGACACAGTCCTTTGAAGAATAACGTTATTCATTTTTGAGGAGGCCCCATTTATCTATTTTTTCTTCCATTGCCTATGCTTTGGGTATAAAGTCTTAAAAAGCACTGCCTACACAACATCTTGAAGATGCTTCCCTATATTTTATTCTAATTGGTATTGGCTCTTAAATTTAGGTCTTTGATTCATTTTGAGTTAATTTTTGTATAGGGTGTGAGGTAGAGCTCCTCTTTCATTCTCTTGGGTATGGATATCCAGTTCTCCTAACACCATCTGTTGAAGACTGTTCTGTCCCAGCTGAGTGGGCTTGAGAGCCTTGTCAAAAATCCATTGGCACAGTATGCCAAACCCCAACCAATAATATTCCTGAAAACCCTAAAGAATACCTTGGGGTCTATTTAAGCCTCTGTAAAGTTTACTTAGTAAGTTTATTTTTTTTCAGAAACTTAAGGCCTCCAGATTGTTCCTAGCCCAGATAAGCCCAGAAACACAGAGGTACAGTCTCTCCAAGAACATCAACTGGGTTCATTCCTCTACCACATAAAGTCGACACCCCTTTCCATCATGAAGAAGTTAAAATGGTCATTGCTAAGATATCCCTGAAGATTGAGAGAAAGTTCGATTGAGAGGGAAGAGGTATAACTAAGAAATTAGGATTTAGCAAATGATTATGACTACTGAATCATTATATGGATGTTTCTAGTGTATTGGAATAGCCAGAAGGAAATACCTGAAATTGTTGAACTGTAATCCAGTAGCCCTGATCTTTGATAATGCTTGTTGTATTGGTTTATTAATGCTGCCAGAATGCAATGTACCAGAAATGGGTTGGCTTTTATAAAGGGAATTTATCAAGTCATAAGTTTACAGTTCTAAGGCCATAAAAAATGTCCAGACTTAGGCATCCAGAGAAAGATACCTTGACTAAACAAAGGCCAATTGTGTCCAAACACCTCTATCAGTGGGGGAGGGACATAGCTGACATGCGTTGTTCTTTGGCTTCTGGTTTCAAACAGCTTCCACAGGGGCATTTTCTTTCTACATCTCCAAATATCTCTGTCTGTGTCAGCCCTGAAACAACTATTCTACAAGCATCAGCATCTGAAGTTTCTTCAAAATGTTTCCCCTTTTAAAGGACTGTAGAAAGCTAATCAAGACCCACATTGAATGGGTGGAACCACATCTCCATCTAATCAAAAGGTCACACTACAATTGAGTGGGTCAATATCCATGGAAACAATGTAATCAGAGGTTTCCACCTTAAACAATAGGTCTGACCCCTCAAGATTGTATCAGGATTAAAACATGGCTTTTCTGGGGTACATAATAGTTTCAAACCAGCACAATCGTATAACTATATAGGTTTTATTGTGTAACTGTGTGATTGTAAAAACTTTGTGACAGTTACTCCCTTTATTCAGTGTCTGGGTATGTTCTAGTTTGCTAGATGCCAGAATGCAATATACCAGAAATGGAATGACTTTTTAAAAGAGGAATTTAATGGGTTGCTAGTTTACAGTTCTAAGGCCAAGAAAATGTCCCAATTGAAACAAATCTATAGAAATATCCAATCTAAGGCATCCAGGGAAAGATACTTTGGTTCAAGGAGGCCAATGAAGTTCAGGGTTTCTCTCTAAGCTGGAAGGGCACATGGCGAACATGGCAATGTCTACTAGCTTTCTCTCTAGGCCTCTTGTTTCATGAAGCTCCCCCAGGAGAAATTTTCCTTCTTCATCTACAAAAGTCTCTGGCTTGTGGACTCTCCTTCATGGTTCTGTGGCTTTCTGAAGCATTCTCCAAACTACTTCTTCTTTTACAGGATTCCAGTAAACTAATCAAGACCCACATAGAATGAGTGGAGACACATCTAATCAAGTTTAATAACCGCAATTGATTGAATCACATCTCCATGGAAATAACCTAATCAAGTTTCCAACTAAATAGGGATATTTAGTTCCAACTAAATAGGGAACTAAATAGGGATTAGAAGAAACCTTTGCTCCCACAAGATTGATTAGGATTAAAACATGGCTTTTTTAGGGTACATAAACCCTTTCAAACTGGCACAGGGTAGATGAGTGATAAAGACATGCATGGAAAAAAATACAGGTCAGGAATATGGGGGTGGGAGTGGAATACCCCTACATAAAATATGGACAATATTTATAGCATTATTTTAATAATCTTACATGAACTGTAACAAACATAATTGTCAAAAAAATAGTAGAATTACAAAAAAAAAGTATCATCAACTATAACAAATTTACCACACCAATGCAAGTGTTGGTGGTGGGGAAGTGTATGATAATCCTGTATTTTATGTATCAGTGTTCTGTAAATTCACTTCTCTGATAAAGACAGATTTAAAAGAAAATTCATTGAGCATAGATGTGAGGGTCTATTTCTGAACTCTCAATTTGATTTCATTGATCAATATGTCCCTCTTTATGCCAGTACCATGCTGTTTTGATGCCTGTAGCTTTAAATTATGTTTTAGAGTCAGGAAATGTGAGCCCTCCAACTTCATTCACCCTTTACAAGATGTTTTTGGCTGTTTGAAGCCCGATAAATTTGACAATTGGCATTTTCATTTCTGCAAATTAAGCTATTGGAATTTTGATTGGGATTGCATTGAATCTGTAAATCAATTTGGATAGAATTGACATATTAATGACATTTAGCCTTCCAATCTGTAAGCATGGCATGGCATGTCCTTCCATTTATTTATGTCATCTTTGATTTTTTCACAATGTTTTATAGTTTTCTGAATATAGGTCTTTTACATCTTTGGTTAAGTTTATTGGTAGATATTTGATTCTTTTAGTTGCTATTGTAAATGGAATATTTTTCTTGATTTTCTCCTCAGATAGCTCATTACTAGTGTATGGAAAACTAATTTTTGCTTGGTGATCTTGTATCCCAACACTTTACTGAACTCATTTATTTTAGTAACTTTGTCATCGATTTGGGGTGCTTTCTAAATATAGAATCATATGGTCTACAAATAGTGAAAAATTTACTTTGTCCTTTCTGATTTGGATGCCTTTTATTTCTTTTTCTTGCCTAATTGCTCTATCTAGGACTTCTAGCATAATGTTGAATAACAGTGGTGACAGTGGGCACCCTTGTCTGGGAGGGAAAGCTTTCACTCTCTCACCCTTGAGTATGATATTAGCTGTATGTTTCTCATACAGCATATTTGTTATGTTGAGGAAGTTTCCTTTGATACCTTTCTTTGAAAGTGTTTTTATTAAGAAAGGAAGCTGGATTTTCTCAGATGCCTTTTCTCTGCCAATAAGATGATCATGTGGATTTTCCCCCTTCAATTTGTTAATGTGGTGTATTACATTAATTGATTTTCTTGTGTTGAACCATGCTGCATACCTGGAATAAAAACTTGACCAGGGTGTGTAATTCTTTTAATGTGCTGTGGAGTTCAGTCTGAAAATGTTTTGTGGAGGATTTTTGCATCTATATTCTTTAAAGATATGGGCCTGAAATTTCCTTTTCTTGTAGTATCTTTATCTGGCTTTGGTATTAGGGTGATATTAGCTTCATAGAATGATTTAGATCATGTTCCCTCTTCTTCAATTTTTTGGATGCATTTGAACAGGATGAGTGTTAATCCTTCTTGGAATGATGGAATTCACCTATGAAACCACTCAGTCCTGGGCTTTCTTTGGAGGTTTTCTGATGACTGATTCAATCTCTTGTGATTGTTCTTTGAGGTCCTCTATTTCTCCTCTATGCTGGTTTGAAAGGATGTATGGATGTATGGATGTAAAGCCATGTTTTAATCAAAATCCCATTTTGTAATGGCAAAAATAATCCCTATTCAATACTGTATGTTTGAGTCTGTAATTAGATCATCTCCCTGGAGATGTATCCCAATCAAGAGTTAAACTGGATTAGGGGAGATGTGTCTCCACCCATTTGGGTGGGTCTTTTTGGTTTACTGAAGTCCTATAAAAGAGGGAACATTTTGGAGAATGGGAGATTCAGAGAGAGCAGAACGACATAGCCACGAGAAGCAGAGTCCATCAAGCAGTGACCTTTGGAAATGAAGAAGGAAAATGCCTCCCAAAGAGCTTCGTGAAGGGAAGCCAGGAGAGAAATCTAGCAGATGACGCTGTTTTCACCACATGCCTTTCCAGATGAGAAAGAAACTCTGACCGTGTTCACCATGTGCCCTTCCAGCCAAGAGAGAAACCCTGACCCTGTTCACCTTGTGCCTTCTCACTTGAGAGACCCTGAACTTCATCGGCCTTCTTGAACCAAGTTATCTTTCTCTGGATGCCTTTGACTGGACATTTCTATAGACTTGTTTTAATTGGAACATTTTCTTGGCCTTAGAACCTCTGCCAGCTGGGAAGGAGCATGGCTGGATCTTCTGGTCCCTTGCTCATGGGCTGTGTAGGTTTCAGACTCTTTCCTGTGTGGGTTCCTCACTTGGCTTCTTTGGGACTGGGTTTCATCTCTTGACTCTCCTTGGCTGTCTCCAAGTTCTGGCTTGCTTGGCATCTCATGGAAGGCATATGGCGACATCTGCTGGACTCTGCATCTAGGTGTGTCTAGGTGTCTGCTCTCTCTGTCAGCACTCTAAGTATCTCCAAATGTCTGCATCTCTGTGTCAGCTCTGAGCTTTCTCCAAAACATTTCCTTTTTTTAGATCTCCATCTAATCAAAAATCACACCCACAGTTGGGTGTGTCATATCTCCATGGAAACAATCCAACCATAGTTTCCACCCCACAATGTTGAATCAGGATTAAAAGAAACATGGCTGCCCATGTTTGGATCTGGAAAAAGGACATGACTTTTCTGGAGTACATAACAGCTTCAAACCAGCACACTGAAACTTTGCTGAATTCATTTATTATTTTTTCTTTTTCTTGCCTAATTGCTCTGGCTAAGACTTCTAGCACAATGTTGAATGGCAGTCATGACCATGGGCATCTTTGTCTTGTCCCTGATCATAGAAGGAAAGCTTTCACTCTCTCACCATTGATTATGATGTTTCACATATGCACTTTATCATGTTGAGGAAGTTTCCTTTAATTCCTAGCTTTAAAGTGGTTTTGTCAAGAAAGAATGCTGGATTTTCTCAAATGCCTTTTCTGTGTCAATTGAAATGATTGTGTGGTTTTTCTCCTTTGAGTTGTTAAAGTGTTGTATTATATTAATTGATTTTCTTGTGTTGAACCACCCTGCATACCTGGGATAAAACCCACTTGGTCATGGTGTATAATTCTTTTAACATGCTATCAAATTCAATTTGAAAGTATTTTGTTGAAGATTTTTGCATCTAAATTCATTAGAGAGATTGGTCTGAAGTTTTATTTTCTTGTAGTATCTTTATCTGGCTTTGGTGTTAGGGTAATGTTGGCTTCATAGAATGATTTAGGTAGTGTTCCTTCTTCTTCAATTTTTTGGAAGAGTTTGAGTAGGTATTCATTCTTCTTGGACTGCTTGGTGAAATTCACCCGTAAAACTGTTCAGGCCTGGGCTTTTCTTTGTTAGTAGGTTTTTTTTTTATTAATTAATGGAAAAAAGAAATTAACCCAATATTTAGAAATCATACCATTCTATATATGCAATCAGTAATTCTTAACATCATCACATAGATGCATGATCATCATTTCTTAGTACATTTGCATCTGTTTAGAAGAACTAGCAACACAACAGAAAAGATATAGAATGTTAATATAGAGAAAAGAAATAAAAGTAATGATAATAGTAAAAAAAAAAAAACCCTATAGTTCAGATGCAGCTTCAATCAGTGTTTTAACATGATTACTTTACAATTAGGTATTATTGTGCTGTCCATTTTTGAGTTTTTGTATCTAGTCCTGTTGCACAGTCTGTATCCCTTCAGCTCCAATTACCCATTATCTTACCCTGTTTCTAACTTCTGCTGGACTCTGTTACCAATGACATATTCCAAGTTTATTCTCGAATGTCTGTTCACATCAGTGGGACCATACAGTATTTGTCCTTTAGTTTTTGGCTAGACTCACTCAGCATAATGTTCTCTAGGTCCATCCATGTTATTACATGCTTCATAAGTTTATCCTGTCTTAAAGCTGCATAATATTCCATCATATGTATATACCACAGTTTGTTTAGCCATTCTTCTGTTGATGAACATTTTGGCTGTTTCCATCTCTTTGCAATTGTAAATAACGCTGCTATAAACATTGGTGTGCAAATGTCTGTTTGTGTCTTTGCCCTTAAGTCCTTTGAGTAGATACCCAGCAATGGTATTGCTGGGTCGTATGGCAATTCTATATTCAGCTTTTTGAGGAACCGCCAAACGGCCTTCCACAGTGGTTGCACCATTTGACATTCCCACCAACAGTGGATAAGTGTGCCTCTTTCTCCGCATCCTCTCCAGCACTTGTCATTTTCTGTTTTGTTGATAATGGCCATTCTGGTGGGTGTGAGATGATATCTCATTGTGGTTTTGATTTGCATTTCTCTAATGGCCAGGGACATTAAGCATCTCTTCATGTGCCTTTTGGCCATTTGTATTTCCTCTTCTGATAGGTGTCTGTTCAAGTCTTTTTCCCATTTTGTAATTGGGTTGGCTGTCTTTTTGTTGTTGAGTTGGACAATCTCTTTATAAATTCTGGATACCAGACCTTTATCTGATATGTCATTTCCAAATATTGTCTCCCATTGTGTAGGCTGCCTTTCTACTTTCTTGATGAAGTTCTTTGATGCACAAAAGTGTTTAATTTTGAGGAGCTCCCATTTATTTATTTCCTTCTTCAGTGCTCTTGCTTTAGGTTTAAGGTCCATAAAACCGCCTCCAATTTTAAGATTCATAAGATATCTCCCTACATTTTCCTCTAACTGTTTTATGGTCTTAGACCTAATGTTTAGATCTTTGATCCATTTTGAGTTAACTTTTGTATAGGGTGTGAGATATGGGTCTTCTTTCATTCTTTTGCATATGGATATCCAGTTCTCTAGGCAACATTTATTGAAGAGACTGTTCTGTCCCAGGTGAGTTGGCTTGACTGCCTTATCAAAGATCAAATGTCCATAGATGAGAGGGTCTATATCTGAGCACTCTATTCGATTCCATTGGTCGATATATCTATCTTTATGCCAATACCATGCTGTTTTGACCACTTTGGCTTCATAATATGCCTTAAAGTCAGGCAGTGCGAGACCTCCAGCTTCGTTTTTTTTCCTCAAGATGTTTTTAGCAATTCGGGGCACCCTGCCCTGTTAGTAGGTTTTTGATGTCTGATTCAATCTCTCAGCCATTGACAATTTATTTTGTCTCATTTCACTCATCCCCCTTTTGATTGAGAAGGTTTTCTCAATCCCTTGATGCTGAGTCTCAGCTCATTCTAGGATTTCTGTCCCACTTTGCCAGGAAGGTCCACACCCCTGGGAGTCATGTCCCACATAGACAGGGGGAGGGTGGTGAGTTTGCTTGTTGTTTTGGCTGGAGGGACAGGCCACATCTGAGCAACAAAAGAGGTTCTCTTGGGGGTGACTCTTAGGCCTAATTTTAAGTAGGCTTGACCTATCCTTGTGGGATTAAGTTTCATATGAACAAACCCTAAGATTGGGGGCTCAGCCTATAGCTTTGATTGTCTGCACTGCTTGTGAGAATATCGAGAATTCAATTTAGGGAAGTGGAATTTTCCCCCCTTTAAGAGACTCATTTTAGACCCAAAAGATACAAACAGGTTAAAAGCGAAAGGATAGAAAAAGCTATTTCATTCAAGTGGTAACTAAAAAAAAAAAAAAGCTGGGGTAAATGATGTAAATATGATAATATCAGACAAAATAGACTTTAACTGCAAAAAATGTTATGAGATAAAGAAGGACACTAGATATTAATAAAAGGCACAATTTACCAAGAAGAAATAATGATCATAAATATCTATGCTCCTAATCAAGGAGCCCCAAAGTACATGAGGCAAACATGATCCATCTATACACTGCTCACAAGAGATTCTTTATTTTATTTTAGCTTTATTACTTTTTAATTTTTTTAAAATACCAGAAAACTGGCAAAACTGAAGGGAACAATAGATGACTCTACCATAATAGTGGGAGATTTCAACATACCACTTTCTCCATTATATAGAACATCTAAACAGAGGATCAATAAAGAAACACAGAAACTAAATAATATGAAAAATAAATAAGACCTAGCAGACATATATAGAACATTGCATCCCAAAATAGCCAGATATACACTTTCCCAGTGTTCATGGAACATTCTCCAGGGTAGACTGTATGCTGGGACACAAACAGGTCTTAAGAAATTTAAGCACTTTCTCTAATCATAATGGAATGAAACTGAAAATCAATGCACAAATATACGGAGGTTAAATAACACACTCTTAAACGATCCATGGGCCAAAGAAGAAAATTACAAAAGAAATCAGTAAATATCTTGAGATGAATGGACATGAGAATACAGTGTATCAAAACTCATGGAATGCAGCAAAGTCAGTGATGAGAGGGAAATTTTTAGCTCTAAAGCCCATATTAAAAAGGAAGACAGAGCTAAAACTAACAACCTAATGGAGAAGCTGGAGAAACAACAGCAAACTAATTCCAAAGCAAGCAGAGGGAAATAAATAACAAAGATTAGAGCAGAAATTAATGAAATGGAGAATAAGAAAAGAATAGAGAGAATTAATAAAACCCCAAAGTTTATTCTTGAAAAGATCAATAAAATCGATAAACCCTTAGTAAGACTGACAAAGACAAAAAGAGAGCAGCTGCAAATAAATAAAATTAGAAATGAGAGGGGAGGCATTACCAGACCCCAAAGAAATAAAAAAGATCATAAGAGCTTACTATGAATAACTGTATGGCTACAAACTAGGCAACTTAGATGAAATGGACAGATTCCTAGAAACACATGAATAACCTACACTGACTTGAGAAGAAATAGAAAACCTCAACAAATCAATCACAATTACAGAGATGCAAATGTTCCAAGAAATAATCATGAATATGCAACTATGTGATGATATTGTGAATTACTGATTATATATGTAGAATGGAATGATCAAAAGTTAAGAATATTTGCGTTTGCTTGGTGTTTTCTGGTATTTTAAAAAAATTAAAAAGTAATAAAACTAAAATAAAATAAAGAATCTCTTGTGAGCAGTGTATAGATGGATCATGTTTTTAAATCCATTCTGCCAATCTATGTCCTTTGACTGGAGATTTAATCCATTAACATTCAAAGTTATTACTGTAAAGGCAATTCTTAATTTAATCATCTTTTCATTTGGCTTTTATTTGTAAGATCTATTTTTTCTCTCTCTCTCTTTATCCTTTAAGTTACTGTTTTAGTTTGTGGCTGGATTTCAATATATCAGAAATGGAATGGCTTTTATAAAGGGGATTTACCACATTACAAGTTTACAGTTCTAGGTCATAAACATGTCCAAAGCAAATCATCCAGAGAAAGATACCCTGACTCAAGAAAGTTCAGTGGCTGTCACAGGGGAAGGCACATGGCTGGCGCCTGTTAGGCTCTGTTTAATTCTGTTGCTTCCAGCTTCTGATTCCAGTGGCTTCCTCTCTAATCATCTGGGGGTCCTGACTTAGCTGCTCCAGGGAAAGCCTCTAGGCTTCATCTCTTAGTTTAGCATCTCATGGAAAGGCACATGGTGATGTCTTCTGGGCTCTAATTCCTGTCCAGCTCCTGTCAGTTCTCTCAGTTCCTGGCATCTCCTGAGGCTTTAGTTTCAAATGTCTGCATCTCTTTTGGCTCTGAAGCAACTAAGTTTACTCCAGAACGTCTCTCCTTTAAAGGACTCCAGTAAACTAATCAAGACCCACTTTGAATGGGCAGGGTCACATCTCCATGGAAGCAATCCAATCAAAGATTCCATCCTAAACAAGGTCTGCCCCACAAAATTGGATTAGGTAAAGAGCATGGTTTTTCTGAGGTATATAACAGTTTCAAACTAGCAAGGTTACCCTTACTAATACTTTTCAATTCTGTGTCCTCCTCCAGACCTCTTTCTCTTCTCTTTTTTTCATCCGGCAGAACTCCCTTTAGTAGTTTTTGTAGTGTTGGTCTCTTAGTAATGAATTCTCTCAGCTTCTGTTTATCTGTGACTATTTCAAACTCCCCCTCATTTTTGAAGGACAGCTTTGCTGGATAGAGAATTCTTGGTTGGCAATTTTCCCCTTTCAGTATCTTAAATATATCATACCACTGTCTTCTCACCTCCATGGTGTCTAATAAGGAATCAGCACTTACTCTTATGTAGTTTCTGTTGAATGTGGTGAATTGCTTTTCTCTTGCTGCTTTCAGAATTTTCTCTATTTGGCATCTGACAGTCTGATTACTATGTATCCTGTAATGGGTCTATTTGGATCTATTCTCTTTGAAGCTTCTTGGATTTGTGTATTTATGTCTTTCATAAGTGCTGGGAAATTTTCAGCCATTATCTCTTCAAATACTTCAAAAAGTTTTTCCTTCTCTTCTCCTTCTGGAACAGCTATGATGCATATGTTTGTGTGCTTTGTGTTATCAATCAATTCCTTGAGACCCTGCTCATATTTTTCCATTTTTTTCTGCATTTGTTCTTTTGTCTTTTTTAATTCAGTTGCTCAATCTTCTAGCTTGCTGATTCTTTCTTCTGCCTCTTCAAATCTTCTGCTGTGGGTCTCCAGTATATTTTTATTTTCGTCTACAATCTTTTATTTCCATAATATCTGTTATTTTTCTATGTATTCTCTCAAATTCTTTATGCTCTTCTGTTGAATTCTTAATGTTCTTTATTTCTTTATACACATTTTCCTTCATTTCTTTGAATTGATTCAGGAGATTTGTTTGCACATTTTAGTTAGTTGTTCTAGATTCTGTATCTCCTCTTTTTCATTTGTTCCTTTGATTGGGCCATTTCTTCTTAAGTTTTAATGTGCCTTGTGATTTTTTTTTGTGATATCTGCTCATCTGATTATCTCGATGGGGCTATTCTCTTGTCTAGGGTTAGTTGTTGCCTGAGTTTGTATTAGGGTACTGCTTTGACAGTTGGATCATCCATATTTCTCAGCCAAAACAGGGCCTGATTCCCATGCAGGGGTGTAGACCAGGTCCAGTGGGCCTGGGACAGGGTCTGGAGAAGCTCTGAAAGGCCCTGCAGTTCCCCTGCACTCTCTGAAATGCCCAACAAATGGAGCTGTTCACTGGCTTAATTGTCCTGTTTATCTCCCGGAGCCCAAGCAGTGGTCTGACCAGGTGGGGCTGCACTACCTCCTGGAGCTCAGGCTGAGTCTGATCTGGTGGGGCTGAATTACCTCCAAAAAGCTTTTTTTTTTTCCTTCCACTTCCCAAGGATGCACTTTCCTTGCCTGTCTGGCTGATGGCACTCTTCACCAAACCTTTCTGACTTTTTCTGAAAGTGTGTTTTCCTGACCTGCCCAGCAGATGGAGCTCTTCAGCAACCTACTCCCCTCATCCCTGTGAAGGCAGGCTATTTGTTAGTTCCACCTCTGACCTGGTGTGACCAGGATGGCTATAACAGCAGTGTCCAGTGGTCTAAATTAGCTGACCAATAGCTGGATTAGTACTAGGCACTGTCCCCCCTGTGCTTGGGACTGGGGGCTCCTATGTGCCAGGACCACCTGAGCTGCTTGCCTCCTGGTGGGGGGTTGGGGGCAGGCACCAGGAGCCATGGAGGGAATGACTCACAGTCTCTGTCCTTCACTTCCCTGGGTACTGCACAGAACTCTCTGCCTTTGGAGCCCAGAACAGTTCATCTCTACAGTTTCTATCTCTTTACTCACTACTTTTTGGGAGAGAAGTGGGCCCTGCAGCTCTCTCCATGTTCCTCCATTTTTCTGGAAGTCTCTGTTTGCCTTTTGTTTTTGAGTTGTGGGAATTCTTTATATGCTCTGGAGTTTTAAATGCTTATCAGATATATAGTTTCCAAATATTTTCTTCCATTTTGTAGGTCATCTTTTCATTTTAGAAGGAACGATTTACTTCAGCCATTTAGCTATTTTTTTCTGTATGTCTTGTATGTTTTATCTTAATTACTCCATTGCTGCCTTTTTCTTTATTTAGTTGCTTTTTTGTAGTATACACTTTGAAATTTCTTTCCTTTTCTCTACATTTTTGAGTTATTTTCTTAGTGGTTACCTTTGTAACTACAATGAACATCTTAAACTGATAGCAGCCTAATTCAAATAGATGCAACCCAGTTTCAGTAGATTATAAATCCTCTAATCATACATATCTCCATTCCTTTCCCTTTATATTGTTATTGTCTCAGATTACATCTTTATATGTTGTCTGCCCATTAGCAAAGTTTTCTAATATTATTTTACACACTTGCCTGTTAAGTCATTGTGCTGGTTTGAAAGGATTTATGTACCCTAGAAAAGCTATGTTTTAATCCTAATCCCATTTTGTAAAGACAGCCATTTCTTCTAATCTCTATTCAGTACTGTATGTTGGAACTTTAATAAGATTATCTTCATGGAGATGTGACTCAATCAAATATGGGTATTAAACTTGATTAAGTGAAGATGTGTCTCCACCCATTCCAGGTGGGTCTTAATTAGTTTACTGGAACCCTATAAAAAAAGAAGTATTTTGGAGAAAGCTTCAGAACACTGCAGAACCATGAAGTAAAGAGTTCCTTGTGGGAATGGCAAGCCAAGCAGAGCCATGAGGCCGAGAGAGCCACAGAGTCCACTAGCTGGCGACCTTTGTAGATTCTGAGAAAGCAGAGAAGGACAATAGAATAACAAGAGCCATGCAGCAGAGTCCTCCAGGCAGCAACCTTTGGAGATGAGGAGAATGCCCCTGGGGAAGCCAACAGACAACACCGTGTTTGCCATGTGCCTTTTCAGATGAGAGAGAAACCCTGAACTTCATCAGCCTTATTGACAAGGTATCTTTCCCTGGATGCCTTAGATTAGACATTTCTATAGACTTGCTTTAATTGGGATGTTTTAATGGCCTTAGAACTGTAAACTTATAACTTATTAAATTCCTCTTTTTAAAAAGTCATCACATTTCTGGTATATTGCATTCTGGCAGCTAGCAAACTAGAACAGTCATATAGGGAGAAGAAAATAAGTTACAAAACCAAAGTACGAGGATACAGAATTTTACATTTATCTATGCAATTACCTTTACCAGTGTCCTTCATTTCCTCTCATGGCTTTAAGTTACTATCTAGTGTCCTTTTATTTCAGCCTGAAGGGACTTCCTTTAGCAGTTTTTTCTAAGGCAGATCTTCTGGTAATTAACTCTTTCAGCTTTTGTTTATCTGAAAATGTCATAACTTCACCTTCATTTTGAAAGATAATTTTGCTAGATATGGAATTTTGGGATAAGGTTTTTTTTCCCCTAAGGACTTTAAAATATAACATCCCCCCAATGTCTTCTGGCCTCCATGTTTCTAATGAGAAATCTATTGTTATTCTTACTGAAGAGTCCTTGTATATGACAGTTTGCTTCTTTCTTGCTGCTTTCAAAATCCTTTCTTTGTATTTGGATTTTGACAGTTTTGCTACACTGTGTCTTGGTGTAGATGTCTCAGAGCATACCCTGCTTGGCACTCATTGAGCTTCCTGGATGTGTATATTCATGTCTTCCATCAGATTTAAGAAGTTTGTGACCATTATTTATTCAAATATTTTTTCTGCCCCTTTCTCTCTGTCTTCTCCTTTGGGACTCCAAAGATGAATATTTTGGTATGCTTGTTGGTGTCCCACAGGTCCCTTAGACTCAGTTTATTATTTTTTTCATTATTCTTCCTTTCTGTCCCTTGCACTGGATAAATTTTGATTGCCTTGTCTTCAAGTTTGCTAATCCTTTCTTCTGTCTGTTTATATTTGATTTTGAATCTGTTTAGTGAGTTTTTAATTTCAATTACTGTACTTTGCAGTTCCAAAGTTTCTATTTCATTCATTTTTTTATAATTTATACCTCTTCATTTTGTTCAGGCAATGTTTTCTAAATTTCCTTTAATAAATTGTTTATGGATTTCTTGAGCTCATTGAACATATTTAAGATAGTTGACTTAAATTTTGTCCAGTAGTTCCAATATATTCACTTGGAACTCAGGAGATAGTCTCTGGCAAACTCCTTTTCTATGAGTAATTTCCTGTTTCTTTCTGTGTTTTGTAAATTTTTGTTGAGAACTGGATAGTCTAAATATTATATTATTGTAACTCTGAAAATCTAGTTCTCCCTCTCCTTTGGGATTGCTTATTATGTTTTGCTTTGAGTGCTAGAGCCATCAATTTGTGACTTTCTTAAGCTATGTTTCCTCCCAATACGAAGTGGAAAGAGAAGAGAGGAAAAAAAATAAGCACTGTCTTTTGAGACTCCTCTGCCACTTTTGCCTGAGTAGAGGTTGGAACAGTGGCTGCTTTCATTGACGGCCCCACAGTGATTGGAAGTAGCTGATCAAAAGTAGTGATCACTGATCAGATTTAACCCCCAGATTTTGTAAGCTACTCCAAGAGCCTGAGATGCAGTCCCTCATTCTGCCTGGCCACTTAGAGAGGGTGAAATTGACTGGTATTTATTGAAGTTTACTAGAGTGCCCTTCCAGCCCTTCCCTGGATTATGCAGTGCTCCCACTAGACTCAAAGTTCCAAAATAGTTTGTTCAGATGGTACCTACCAGTTCAGTTGTTTTGGTGGAGCGGCCGATTCCTGGAGTTTCCCACGCCACCATCTTTCCTCTATGATTTTTTTGTTAATTTTTGTGTATGGTACAGGATATGCATCCAGGTCCTTTATTTATTTTTCATTTTGCATATGGATATCCATGTGTTCCCTACATTATTTGTGTCTTTGCATCTTTTTAAAACATAAGTTGTTCTTATATTTGTGGGCATATTTCTGGACTCTGTGCTGTTCCATTGGTCTATTTGTCTGTCCTTACAACAATTCCATACTGTTTTGATTACTGTAGCCTTTTAATAACTCCTAAAATCAAGTAGTAGTCACTCTCTTCCAGTTTCCTCTTCTTTTTCAGCTATTCTAGGTCCTGTGCCTTCCTATGTAAACTTTAAAATCAGTTTATCTATTTCCACCAAAAATAAAGCCCTCGGGATTTTGATTGAGATTACACTGAATCTTGAGATCAATTTGGGGAAGACTGTTGTCTTAACAATATTAAGTCTTCATACTCATAAACAAGCTATAGCTATCCATTTATTTCTTTTTATTCTTCAATTTCTCTCAGCAATATTTTGTAATATTCAGCATACAGGTCTCTAACATGTTTTATCATATTTATCCCTAAGGACACCAACCAAAATAAAGGTGGCATGGCTATTTTAATATTACATGAAGTAGATTTTAGAGCAAAGAATATTATCAGAGATAAAGTCATTTCATAATGGTAAAAGGGTCAAGTCATCAAAAGGCCTTAAAAATCCTAAAATGTTTGTGCACCTAATAGCAGAACTTAAAATACATGAAACAAATATGTATCCAAAGAAAATATACAAATGGCTAATAGGTACATGAAAAGTTGCTCAACAACCTTATTCATCAGGGAAATTCAAAGAAAAACCAGAATGAGATACTACTTTACACCAATAGAATGGCTATAATAATAAAAAAAAAAAAAAAAGATAATGACAAGTGTGGAGAAATTGGCAAAGATGTGGAGAGACTGAAAGTCTCATTCCCTGCTGGATGGGAATGTAAAAAGGTGCAGCTGCAGTGGAAGACAGTTTGGCAGCTCCTCAGAAAACTGAGTATAGAACTACCATATCACCGGGCAATCCCACTACTAGGTATATACCCCAAAGAATTGAAAGTAAGGACTCAAAAACAAGTTTGCCCACCAATATTCATAGCAGCCTTATTCATAATTGCTAAAAGATGGAAGGAACCCAATTAATTAACCAATGAAGGGATAAAGAAAAATGGGGTCTATGCGTACAATGGAATATTATTCGATCCTAAAAAGGAATATGTCCTGATACAGGTGACAAGATGGTGGAACCTTGATGACATCATGTTGAATGAAATAAACCAGACACAAAAGGGCAAATATTTGTATGATCTCACTGATATTAAATAATCAGAACAAGCAAACTCATAGAGTCAGGATCTAGGATACAGGTTATCAGGGGCTGGGGTGGGGTAGGGAATGGGGAGTTAATGTTTAGAGGGTAGAGAATTTCTGTTTGGGGTGATGGAAACATTTTGTCAGTGGATGGTGGTGATCGCAGCACAATATTGTGAATGTAATTAACACCACTAAATTACATATTTGAATGTGGTTAAAAAAGGAAAGTTTAGGTTGTATATATGTTACTAGAATAAAAAAAAAGCCATAGGACTGTGCAACATGAATAGTGAACCTTAATGTAAACTATGGACTTTAGTTAATATGCAGTTATAATATTGCATCATCAGTTGTAACAAAGGTACTGTGCTAATGCAGAGTGTTAATAATAGGGAAAATTGTGTGTGTTTGTGTGTGTGCATGGAAGAGGGTATACGGGAATGTTGTGTTATCTCTGATTTTTCTGTAAACCTACAATTTCTCTAATAAAAAATTATTTTAAAAATATCCATTCATGTAAGCATCCCCTGAGAAAACGGCAAGTGCCCTTCACACTGCACTGCTTGTGAGTGAGCAGGAACCTGTGTTCCAGGACCCTAGAGCCATTTCCAGCAGTAGACAATCTTCAGGGACATCGCTTCACTCTAAACAACTTCATTCATAGTTTTAAAAATAGTATAACACTAGGTTGGCAAAGAATAGGACATTTGATAAGAGACGTTGGCTTAGATGTGAGGAAACAGACACCACCCTTCACTGAGGAAAACTACTGCAGCAGCCCCACGTGTAAAAACCCTGCTGCGGAAGGTCCATCTAGAGAAACCAGATGGTCTGTATGTGCCAGCATGGAAATCTGTCCATATTTGCTAAATGATAAGAAAGTCATGGGATAGTGTGCTGGTTTGAAAGGGTTATGTACCCTAGAAAAGCTGTGTTTTAATCCCAATCCATCTTGTGAAGGCAGCTGTTTCTTTTAATTCCTATTCAGTACTGTAGGTTGGAAACTTGATTCGATTATCTCTATGGAGATGTGACTCACTGTGATAGTTAGATTCAGTTGTCAACTTGGCCAGGTGAGCATACCTAGTCTTGTTGCTGCAGACATAAGCCAATGGTACGTGAACCTCATCTGTTGCTAATTACATCTGCAGTCATCTAGGAGGTGTGTCTGCTGCAATGAATGATGTTTGACTTAACTGGCTGGTGCTTAAATGAGAGAACGCAATGTAGCACAGCCTAAGCAGCTCAGCATTCCTCATCTCAGCACTTGCAGCTCAGCCCAGGCCTTTGGAGATGCAGAAAGAAGTCACCCCCGGGGAAAGTTGTTGGAACCCAGAGGCCTGGAGAGAAGGCCAGCAGAGACCATCTTGTGCCTTCCACATAAGAAAGAACCTCAGTGGAAAGTTAGCTGCCTTTCCTCTGAAGAACCAAGAAAATAAATCCCCTTTTATTAAAAGCCAGTCCGTCTCTGGTGTGTTGCATTCCGGCAGCTAGCAAACTAGAACACTCACCCAATGGTGGGTATCAACCTTTGATTAGAGGGAGATGCGTGACTCCACCCATTCCAGGTGGGTCTTGATTCGTTTACTGGAGTCCTTTAAAAGAGGAAGCATTTTGGAGAAAGCTTCAGAACAAAGGGAAAGCCATGAGAACCACAGAGCCCATGCAGCCAGACCTTTGGAGATGAAGAAGGAAAACGCCTCCTGGAGAACTTCATGAAACAAGAAACCTGGAGAGAAAGCTAGCAGATGTCACCACGCTCACCGTGTGCCCTACCACTTGAGAGAGAAACCCTGAACATCACTGATGTCCTTGAACCAAGGTATCTTTCCCTGGATGCCTTAGATTGGACAATTCTATAGCCTTGCTTTAATTTGAACATTTTCACAGCCTTAAAACGGTTAACTTGTAACTTACTAAATTCCTCTTTTTAAAAGCTGTTTCATTCCTGGTATATCACATTCTCGCAACTAGCAAACTAGAACAGATAGTATAAACAGTGAAAACAGAGGGGATTGTATTATGTATAAACAAAGACGTGCGTGGAATATTCCAAAAGGGTACACAAGAAACTGTCTGCCAGGCTCATCATGTTTCACCCACTCTCTGGCTTCCATCTGAGTGCCCGGTAGATGTGGGCCCTGACACCTGAGGGAGGCAGGCTTGAGCATGTAAGTAATGAGGGCACACCAGGGAGACCCCTAGATCCCAGTAGACAGGGAAGAGAGGGGCTGAAGCATCTGGGGTGGAGGGAATGCCTGGTGTGTGTCCCCCTCACCATCGCCAGCGTCTGTCCTCCCCATCCCTGCTCCTGACCCACAGACCCCACCTGCTGTGACTCAGGCCTTTGCTGTCCTGCTTTCTAGGCCTTGTGGCCACTTGGCTTCTGTCCTACTCTGTGACGAGGCATTGTGTCTGGTTTTCTCAGCATTTACAGTGTACAAAGATTATATACCCAAAGATCAAGAAACTGGCCTGAGGGGGAAGAGACCAAAAGCCAACAAAATTAATCATCATGCCAGCACAAATTTAGTGGTTGGCTCTTAGCCAAGACAGAATTTGGCTTTTCAACTTTAATCCAAAATTGCTAAGCTACAGGTGGCCCAGACCAACCTGCAGGCCCTCCTACGTGGCCAGCGCCTCTCAGGGGTCCTGAGTGGACAAATTGTGGTGAGGGTAAGGCACCCGCCAGCCGATAGGAATTCACAGTGCACCAAACCCCACAGCAGCCCCGTAGCATGGGTGCTGTCGCCCCTTCAGGACCCTGAGGGCGCTGACCATCCGCCCCTGCCCCCTCCCACCTCCAGGAGCCCAAGGGCACTGACCATCCCTGCCCTGACCCCTCCCACCTCCCACGGCACCTCCTGTCCAGAGCATGAGACACTTCCACGCAGCATATGCTCAACCAGGAGGCAGGGTCTCCTCTCTCCCTGGGGCTCCCCAGGGCAGCCTCAGTGGCTGCCCCTCTCCCTCCAGGGCCCTCAGTGTCTCTGCAGTTTGTAAGTGCTGCAAGCAGTTCTCACTGACTGTGGCCCTGGCCTGGGTGGGCAGAACCAGTTTTGACTGTTCCCCTGGGTTTTCTGTAGGACAGTTTTTTAATCTTATAATACATAAATTTCCACTCTTAAATGGCTTGAATTGGCTTCAGTTGTTTGTGATGGAAGATAAATAAATGACCTTAAATGCAAGGCTGTCATTCCAAGCCCACCCCTGGCACCCAAGAAGCACCCCCTCTCACTATTCCTGGGAGGCTTTATCAAAGAAATGTTCTAATTTGCTGGAACCCAAGACTAATAGCCTTAACCCCAGACTGGTGATAAACTTGACCAGCAACGCCCCAACTGTCACCGCTGAGCAGCTTGCAGCCTGTGGTGTGAGTGGGCGCTGGACTGGGCGGCCCAGTCACGAGCCGTCCACCTGGGAGGACGCTTTCCACGGGTTTCTTCACGCCACCAGGACAACATGCTCAGCGGAGAGTGGGACCCACCTCCTGTTCCATCTGCCCAGCCCACAGCGCTGCGCCCTTGTCCAGCCTACATCCTCGCACGTGCAGCTCCGCCGTCAGCGGGAAAGCAGATCACATCCGGTCAAGTCCCCAGGTCCCACATCCAGTGTTAAAAAAATCAAGACGAAAAAAATCATAACGGACACTAACATCCAAGCAAGTCCACCTTGTTGGGGGTGAGAAGGGCTGCTCTGTGGGGAGGGCTGCTCCGAGCTGGGGGCGAAGGGGGGGTGCGGAGAGCGGGCTCCATGTGGGCGTGTCTGTGCGAGTCTGTATATACGGTTGTGCGTCTCTTTATTTCGCCTTTCTTTTCTCATGAATAGAGAACCCACTGGGTGTGCTGCGGTGGGCTCGGGTCAGGAAGAGGGGGTCAGGTCAGGGTGGTCTGCGGCTTCCAGGTCATAGGAGGCCCTGACATCAAAAGAGCTCTTCTTCTTCAAAGTCGCAATAAGGAGCCGCAGGCGCTTGGGGAAAGACAGCCCTTGCATGGTTTTGGTGGGCGGCGGGGGCGGGGGGGGTGGGAGGGGCGGCGGCGGGGGCGGGGGGGGGCGGCGGGGGGGGCGGGGGGGGCGGCCGGGGCTGGGGAGGAGGTCCAGGGGGGTGCTGGTAATACCAGGGGCGGGTGGAGGGGAGCCGGGCAGGGGTGGGCCGGGGAGGGTGGGGCCGGGTGGTGGTGGGGGCCGTGGTGGTGGGCTGGGCTGTGTGCAGGGCACTAGAACCGATCTTGGAAGCAATCCAGTCCAGATAGTGCCAGGTGGACGTGTAGACTCCAGGACGCTTGGCACGGGCACAGCCTACCCCCCAGCTGGTGATCCCCACCACCATGTAGACGTTCTCCACGTTGTCTTTGCACATGAGGGGCCCGCCGCTGTCCCCCTGCCCAGAAGGACACAGAGCTGACTCTCCCTGAGTCACTGCCCCCTGCCCCGAGGGATCTTAAGGCTCTGAGAGGACAATGTCCACAGCCACATGGTTTCCTGCAGCTAGGGACACAGGTGATGGCAGTAGAGCTTGTGGGATGTGAGCATGCGGGCTCGTGGGGGTCTCCTTGTGCACGGGTGGCTGAAGGTGCTGGACCAGGAGGGGTCCCTAGAGGAGGCCCTGGGAAGAGGCATGTAGATGGCGTCCCCAGGGACCCCAGGGCCTGGAGGGGGGTTGCAGGATGGGCTGGGAGGGCAGGGTAGCCGCAGGAGTTACCTGGCAGGTGTCGATCTTGCCCTCAGGGTAGCCGGCACACACGTTGGTAGTGCTGATGCGCCCATTATACCACTCCGTGGAGTTGCAAAGATCAAGGTCGATGAGCACCACGCGGGCCTCCTGCAGCAGTGACGCCGGCTGTGAGCCTGAGGGCCGACATGGGTGGGCAGTGACTGCCAGACACAGGCTCAGGCTTCCCCTCCACCAAGCCCCATGTCCTTTGCAGCGCTCCATCTGACCCTAAGCTCTTGCCATGACTTGTGTAATCAGTCACCCATGAGAGTCAGTCCCCCTGGCACCACCTGAAAGGAAGGAGATGCCCAACCAAAAGAGCAAACAAGAGACGGGCACTGGGCAGACACTGTCATTGGGGAGGGGCCGAGGCTAGGCAGAGGGAGCCAGGCTGGGAGGGACGTGGCTGCAGAGGCCACACACAAGGGGCACATGATGGCATCTTGAGTTACTATTCTCATTTGCTAGCTACCAGAATGTGATATGCCAGAAACGGATGGCTTTTAAAATGGGGGATTTATTAAGTTGCTAGTTTACAGTTCTAAGGCCAAGGAAATTAGAGGAAGGCTTAGAAAATTAAAGGAAGGCTATAGAAATGTGCAATCTAAGGTATCAGGGAAAGATACCTTGGTTTGAGAAGGCCAGTGAAGCTCAGGATTTCTCTCTCAACTGGAAAGGCACATGGTGAACATGGTGACATCTGCTAACTTTCTCTCCAGTTTCTTGTTTCATAAAGCTCCCCCAGGGTCTCTTTCCTTCTTCATCTCCAAAGGTCTCTGGCTGCATGGGCTCTCATGGTTCTCTCTCTCCAAATGTTCCTCTTTTAAAGGGCTCCAGTAAACTAATCAAGACCCACCTGGAATGGGTGGAGTCACATCTCCCTCTAATCAAAGGTTAATACCCACTAATGGGTGAGGTACATGGCTGTGGAGATAATCTAATCAGGTTCCCAACCTACAGTACTAAATATGGATTAAAAGAACAGTCTGCCTCCACAAATGGATCAGGATTAAAACATGGCTTTTCTAGGGTACATAATCCTTTCAGCCTGGCACAGGTGCATTCATGGCAGCTGATAGTCCATCCTCTGGACCCCCAAAAGACATGTTTTTCCCATATACAAAATGCATTCATCCTATAACAACATCAGGACATCTTAAAGCATTTTAGTAACAATACAAATGCAATACAAAGTCTAAGAGTTAGCTACAGGCATGGTCTGTCCTAACTGAAAAATTCTCCTCTGGCTCTGGACCTGTGAAACGCAAACAAGTTATTTGCTGTCAACATACAAAGGAGAGACAGTTACAGGATACATATACCATTTCTATAGGGAGGAATTGGAAGGAACACAGGGGTCACCAGACCCAAGCAATTTCGAAAACCTGCAGGGCAAAGTCCATTAGATTTCAAAGTCTAAAAGTCACTCATCTTCAGGGCTTTAGAAAGCAGCGGTTCCACCCTTTCCAAGGGCTTATGCAGTGGACTGCCTCTCTCCAAATGCAATCTTGGGGGACACTGGGGAGACCACCTTTTTCTCGGCTCCACCCTCTCCAAGCATCAGGGCCACACCCAGGTTCTTTGCCACCTCTGGGACACATGCTTAACCCCTCTATGTGGTGGCAGCCAGGCTCTCTCCAATCCCCAATGAATGTGCTCCATCCTCTCCAAGGCCTGAGGTGGTACGACTCTGCCACTGCAAGGTGGAAGGCCCACCCTCTCTGCCTTTGGGGCAAACTCACCCTCTCCAAGTACTTGGGTGAGTCCGCTCTCCTGCCCCGAGCTTTCTTGGCTTTAGACTTTAGCTTCCAGAGTTCTGGCTTTGAAGTTATTTTACCTTCATACTGTCCCTTTTCTAAGACCCCCAGTCCAGACTGACAGCAGCTCCATTTATACTGGTCCCACAGCACTCTTGTTTGTTTTCCATGTAGTAAGCAAGAATTGTGCCACCAGACAGCATGAGTTTCCAACAATCCTTCCTGGATAACTCCATTTCCAATCCTGGATTTTTCTGAAATGGCTGACTGGTTCCACATTTGGTTAAATCTTCATGTGGGGCACTATTCTCTGAAGTCTCCCCTCCTGGAAGCCCAGAATTTCCTAGAACATCAATTTCTGGTTTCTTTGCACCCAAGTGTTCAGTTCTCAGCTTATCTCTTTCTTGCTGCATTTCGCTATATACTATGAGGAGAAACCAGGCTGCACTTTCCACATTTAACTTGGAAATCTCTTCTGCTAAATATCAAAGTTCATGGCTTTTAAAATCTGCCTTCCAGACAAAGCCACTAGTCAACTTTGCCAGATTATCTGCCATTTTAAAACAAGGATTGCCTTCCTTCCAGTCTACAATAACACATGCTTCATTTCCATCTAGCTCGCCACAGGCATCCCCAGAGTCCACATTTCTACCAACAATCTCTACAAAGCATTTTAGGCCTTCTCTATCAAGCTCTTCCAGAATCTTCCCCTTGTCCAGTTAAAAAGCTGCTTGAACATGTTTGGTATTTGCAAACTGCAGCAGCACCCCCTCTCCAATACCAAAATCTGTTCTAGTTTGCAAGCTGCCAGAATGCGATACACCAGAAATGGAATGGCCTTTAAAAAGAGAGATTTATTAAGTTGCTAGTTTACAGTTCTAAGGCCATGAAAAGATCCCAACTAAAGCAAGTCTATAAAAATGTCCAAATTAAGGCACGAACAAGAGGTTACTTTCACTCAAGAAAGGCTGATGAAGTTCCAGGTTTCTCTCTCAACTTGAAAGGCACATAGTGAACATGGTGACGTCTTTTCTCTCCAGGCTTCTTGTTTCATGAAGCTCCCCCAGGATGGATCTCTCGTGACTCTACTGCTCTTTCCAAAAACTGTTTCCTCTTTTAAAGGATTTCAGTAAACTAATCAAGACCCACCTGGAATGGAATCACATCTCCCTCTAATCAAAGGTTAATACCCACCATTGGGTGAGTCATATGGCTGCAGGGATAATCTAATCAAGTTTCCAACCTACAGTACTGAATAGGGATTAGAAGAAAAGGCTGCCTCCAGGAGATGGATCAGGATTAAAACATGACTTTTCTACGGTACATGATCCTTTCAGACCGGCACGGGTGCATTCATGGCAGCTGACATGCTTGAGGAAATGGAGGCATTTGTTCCCTATGGGGTCACAGGCCTGAGGCCAGGAGCACTCTCCTCTGGTTGAGTCCAGGACCCCCGTTACCCCTCCAATCTGGCTCCACCTCATCTCCTGCCTCTGACTCCTTGCCAGGTTACCTCTGCTCTGTTCCAGTTATGATTTAGGAAGGTACAGTTAGGACTGGAGCTGGGTGCAGAAGCCCTTCCCCCTATGCCTGGGCTGTGCCAAGAAGTTACAGGGTGAAACATGCTGTGGCAGTGTGGCCATGGATGGCCGGATGAGCCACCAAGCCAGATCACAAGTCCCTGTCGTGGCACAGGGTTAGGAGAGGCCACGATGCATGTGGCTGGGGCAGAGACGAGGAACTTCTCACCAGAGTCCCGCAGGCCACTCGGACCCCTGACCAGAGCCAGGGTCAGGTGATGGGTAGACACAAGCACGCACCGTGCTTGGATTTGAGCCTGGCCTACTGCAGGAATGGACCTGCAATGGGGCTTGTCGGCCAGGACAGGAGACTGCAGCCCCAAGGAGCGACATGGGCGCAGGCCCACGGCTGCTGGGTGCAGAGCGGCAGGGTTCTGGTTGTGTGTTTTCAGTCCCTGTGACCTCCTCCTCTCCACTAGTCAAGTAGCACCCTTTGAGTGGGGACAGAACAGAGTGGCTCCTCAAGGCACAGGTGCGATGCTGGGGTCCAGTGTTTGGAGCCAGGTGCTCTGATCCCATGCAAGGCTCTTGGCAACCACATCCCCTGGGGAAGGAGGGGGCATCCTCAGGGTGCCCTTCAGCCCAGAGCAGATTTGTTCAAAGAAGAGGGGAAAGGGGAAGGCCTGGGGGGGTCACGGGAACATGGCCCACAAGGTGGGCTGTGCACACAGAGCAGCGGTGAGACCCCCTTGGGTTAAGTATCTGGAGCAAACGTGGTGTAGGCGTACAGGGGGTGACAGCACTCCTGACAGCAGCAGAGTGCAGGTGGTCCCTGGGTCGGCCCCACAGGGCCTGCAAGGACCTCCGAGCACTGGGCATAAGGCCCGGTGGGTAGGACGGGCCCGAGTCGTGGGTATCAGCAGTGGGACAGAGGCCCCTTCCCCAGGGAGAGGAACAATGTCAGAAACTCAGCCCCCCTCTAAGAAGGGGAGAATCCTGAAATTATCGACACCCCCCTACCCCGCCCCAATAAAAGAGCTGAACTGCCTAGAATTAGGAGAGCTGAATTTTCCACCATTGGGGAAAAAATGAGGTTGAGGCTGGGTGAGTCCCAGTGCGCCAGTGGGGCTGGCAGACACGCAGGGGAGAGCGGCAGCGGCCACACAGCAGCCACGTCCTGCCCAGCCCTGCTGCCGGGACTGCTCCCTTGAGGAGGCCTGTGTTCCTAGACCCCAGGCTCCAGGGACGAGTCTGTGGCCCTCACCCCCACAGAGAAACACCCAGGCGCTACCTGTGCTGGCCCTTGGGCCTCCCATGGGCATCCCAGGCGGCCTTGGCAGGACATATAACTTCGCTGACCCCACCTCTCTGGCCACTCCAGGGGACAGCTCGGCACAGCCTAGGCAGGTCCCCTGCAGCCCCAGAACCCCCAAAGGGCACCAGCCAGCACGCACCCTCAGTTGCCCTTTCCCACACTCACCTTGCTCTCTCAAGAACCCCCAGCCGGCCACCCAGCAGGCCTGCGGAATTGTGGGGGGCCCTGCTTTAAAGGGGGGCAGGCAGGCCTGTCCGACAAAGGCCCCACAGGAAACAGGAGGGGTGACTTTCAGAAGTGCAATGTCATTCATCTTCAGCCTGTTGCCGTACTTCTCGTGCACAATGATCTTCTCCACGAACCTCTCCTGCGCTGGTGGCCTCACGGGCGCATTGCTGCCCGACAGCACCTCCCGGGCCCCGAAAATCAGCCGCCACTGGTTCACTTTACTGAGGGCGCAGGGCCAAGAGTCAGGGACCCAACGCAGGGGACCCCAGCGTGGCACCCTCTAGCCCTGCCGGGGACAGCGTCTGTCCAGAGGCTGCCATGTGGCCCCCAGCCCCGAGAGGCTTCAGCCCGGAGAGGGGCTTTCAGAAGACCTCCCCCGACCCATGTCCCCCACACCCCACGCCCCGCACCCACGCTCCACACCGCCATGCCCCCAAACCCTCCATGCCCCCCCAACCCCCTGTCCTCCAAGCTCCCCACACCCTCCTTGCCCCTTCGCCAGCCTACTCTTTGTCCTTGAAGCAGTGGGCAGCAGACAGCACCCAGTGCGCGTTGAGCAGGATGCCCCCGCACGTGTGGTACCTCCGGCTGTTATGGTAGGTGAAGACCTGGACACTGACCATCCAGGGCCAGGCCCCCGGCACCGATGCCTGCCCCCCCACGACACGCACAGACCCCGGCAGGTTCTGCCTGAAGCGCAGTCCGCAGGGGCCACTGAGGAGAGACCACAGTCCCGCTGAAACTGAGGAAAGGCCCAGCCCGACGCTGTCCCTCTACCCTATGTCCAGGGCAGTGGGGCTGGGGGGCCTGATGACAGTGGGGGTTCACCGCAGGCAGTGCTGCGGGGCTACCCATGAGCAGTGCTGCAGGGGCTATGAGGGGGCACAGGCTCTAAGGAGAGGTCTTGGGCAGGGTGAGGATGATTTCTAGGGTCCTGTGAGTGGTCAGCAGACGGGGACAGGGATGAAGGAGGAGACCCGTGGGCAACAGGAGGAGACTAGAGTGGGCTGTAATGGCCTGGGATCCTGAGGGATAGTCTTCAGGGGGAAAACCCAGGGAAGAGCCCAAGGACAAGGGGCTCTTGAAGCTGCAGGGTTGGGGAAAGAGCGCAGCTATAGGTGGGTAAGGTGTCCCACGGTGTAGGGGCACTGGCAGCAAGTCTGGGAACTGTGCCGCTGGTGGGAGGCCACAAACAGCTGGGTATTTGTTAGACACTGGAGGGCACCTTGGGGCCGGGTGCATCCACAGATGGAGTGGCCATCCTATGCGGTGGCGTGATGACAGCCTGGGGCATTTGGGGTCAGCCACATGTTGGAAGGTCTCAGTCATCAGTGGGAGGTCAGGGCTCCTTAGAATCAGGACTTGATGTCCAAGGAGCAGTGGGCTCAGTACTTGAGGGCCAGGGGAACCTAGTGCTGAGGCAATCCATCTCAGAAGGAAACTAGAGACAGCTGGGGACCTATGGACCCTGGACAGTTGATGTGGAGAGCAAAGAGGGCCTGAGCTAAGGACATGGCTCACAGGAGCTGAAAGTCCCAGGAGAAGGGCTGAGAGAGTGTAGGGGGCAACTGCTAGTCAGAAGACTCATTTCTCCCCACTGAGGTGCCCCTGACACTTACTCACAGGTGTCGTTATTTCTGGCGGCCACGGACGTGGCCAAGACCAGTAGAACGGCAGTTGGCACCATCTCCACCATACTTCTGCCCCACCTTGGCCGGAGCCTGGTGACCTCACAAAGCTCAGTGACCTTCTGACCAATCAGCAGGGCTTCCACCCACCTCCAGGCAGGACTCCTGGCTTAACTGGTTGATGCTGAAGTGACTTCCTGACTTTCATAGACGTCCCCCGCCAACCTTCCTGAGGTGAGGGACACTCCCTCTGCCCCAGAGGAAAGGTCTTCATTCACAGTCCATTCTTCCAAGGTCCTCTATCACCAGCCGAGGCTCTGGTTTTGAGCAGATTTGGGGTCTGCCCCTGAGGTGAGCTGTAACCACAGTCCCTGTTCCTTGAGAAGCAGCTCAGCCCTTCCAAGATGAGAAGGTGCAACATGTCAGCGGTTAAAGGGAGTCGGTCTCAACAGATTGACAGGTTCTTAAAGCTTGGCGGGCAAATTATTTCCCTTTTCCAAGTGGATGTTATCAGCACACTTTCCAAGAGCCATTTTGAATTTCCTTGTGTCTACAAAGTCAACCTTCATGTCCTTTACTGAGCATCACAAGATCTCCTATTCCCCAAGGACTACTGGATCTCCTCTAGAACCTCAGTACCACAAGATTTTATCTCCTATTCTTGAGTGTCAGAAGATCTCACCTTAACAACCTGAGCATCATGAAGTATAATTTCCTCTATCTGCATGTCAGGAGATAGCATCTCACTGGAGTGTGACATTCTCACTTTACATCCCCAAGCGTTAGAAGGTGTCACCTCCCCTGCAAGAGTGTCTGAAGGTCCTTTCCCCTCAACCTGTACAAGGGGCAGTCTTTCTTCCTCTGAATCTCACCTATCCCACCTGAGAGTCAAGAGGATGCATTTCACCTGTATGAGTGTCAGGATATATCATCTCCTCTCCCTGAGTGTAGCGTTTTCAAATTTTCAGATGATCTTAATTCCTCTGGGCATCTTTAACTGAATGTCTTACTTTACCTCCCCTTTCAGGAGGTCATGCCCCCTCAATCAGATGTCCAGTGGGTCCCCTATACTTTATCTGGATATCAGGCAGATAGCATGCCCCTGTCTGTGAATATGAGGATGTCTTGTTTCCTCTCAGCTCCAGAGGTCTCATCTCTACCATCTGAGTGTTACCTTGCTGTGTCTCCGCTATCTGAAAATCAAGAGGTATTGTATCCTCTACCTGAATGTCCAGAGCTTGTGTTTCACCCAGGTGAGTGTAATGAGGTCCCAGCTGCCTTCTTGGTGTGTCAGGAGTTCTCATTTCTCCTAAGTGCCAGGAAGTCTCACATCCTTTACTGAGTATCATCTCAACTCCTCCACCCTAACAAGTGGCCAGAATTTTCATCTCACTAACCTTAATGCCAAGATTTCTCAACTCCCTGTCTCAGGATTTACTCTCCCCTTCCTGGTTGTCCTGTTCAGGCTCTCATCTTTCCTACCTGAGATTCATGAAGCCTCCTGTCTCCTATTTGAGAGCAAAGGGGTCCTGAAGCTTTGTCTCCTCTACCTGAGTGTCAGGTGCTCTCCCTCATCTCTTTCACTGTCTATCTAGAGACTCCATCTCTTCTAAGTGACCATGGTGACTTGTCTCACCCACTGGCGTTTAAACATTTAAGGGTCACGAGGCCTTATCTCCCGTACCCAAGGGTCATGAGTATCCATCTTTTACCTGATGGTCAGAGCGTCTCATTTCCTCTAGAGGAGTGTCCAGAGGTCTCAGCTCACATACCGGAAGTCAAGAGTGACCCTCTTCGATGCTTGAGTGTCCCAATGCTTACTCTCCCTGAAGCCCAGAAGGCCTCATCCTGCCAATCACTGGGTCAAGCCATCTCATCTTAATTTTCCAGGGAGCGGCAAGGCCTCCCTTACCTAAATGGCAGGATGATTTAACTCCCTTGCCTAAGTGTTGAGACACAGTATTTCCTATTTGATAAGCAAGAGGTTTTCTTTCCCTGTATGAATGTAAGCCGGTCTCAATATCAACTCCTTGAGTGTCATGAGATTTTATCTCTGCTACCTGTGTGTGTGTCAGGAGGTCTCCCTTCCTCCACCTGAGTGCACCAGGTGTGGAATCTTTCAAGTGCATTTTCTGAGCATCAGCCGCTCCTGTCTGAGGCCAAGTGGCAAGATTCATCCCTTACATCAGCATCCAAGGTCCCTTTTTTAACAATCAGATCAGCCTCACTTATTTTAACTAAGTATCAGTTGTGCCTGATAAAGCAACCAAAACAGACTTTGGGACACACAATTCAAGAAATGGAAACAATTCAGAGAATTCCAATTCAAACAATTCAAAGAAAGGATATAAAAGTTTCTGTCAAGAGTGCTCAGGTGTTTTTAAGGATTTTGATGGGCATAAAGTTGCTATGGTATTTAGAGCCGTGAGAATGGTTTGAAAGAAAGATGTAGCAGTTTATTTCAAATGTTAATATGTAGAATTTTCTGGAAATCCAACCGTTGCAACTATTTGAATGTTTGGCCAAGTGCAGGGCAGGAGAACAAGCTTGGGCAGAACAGTCTGTGAAATGCACGTTCTGCTCAGGAGCCTTGAGTGGTGGTGAAGCTGCACGGTGAGTGACAGTGTGTGTGGGTGGTGGCAGGATGCAGATGCAGCAAAGCTTGCCCCAGCCAGCTCAGGGGGAACCTTGGGATGGTCCTGGTATCAGAGGACGAGGGTAGAAACAGAGACAGAAAGCGACGACGGCAAGTACCTCCCAGGGAAGAAAGCAGGCCTGGCCCGAGTAGCAGCAGCAGGGGCAGGTGTGAGGCAAGAGGTGGTAATTCATAAACGGGTGAGTGTTGGGGGATGGGGGTCAGGGGTTCCAGAGGGCCGCCTGGTTAGCTGACACAAAGCAGCACGCTGCTGCAGCCTAGCGGCCTCCGGAAGGAGAAAGCCGATAGCAGGGCCAAAAGGGGGCCAGGAGGGGGCGGTGAGCTGCCAGCACCTGTGCCTGATGCTGATGTCAAGGGTGAAGCCGGGAGGATGCGAGGGGCAGCAAAGGGGGCAGAGAGGAAGGCACGCAGGACATCCTCTCAAGCAGACTGAGACGTGGCTGCATTTCTTATAAATTTATTACATAATAATATTATAATAATTATTATCAATAATAATAATATAAGAAACATAGATCTCTGTGGGGTGTATCACAACGTCAGGGTCAGGAGGCCTCGGGGCTGGCGCAGGGGTGAACCCCCCCGGATGGAACTCCATACAAAAGGAGGGGGAAGCGGAACTGACCCTGTAAAGTTAAAAACCCAAAGTGAATGGAACCAAAACCCACAGGTGAGCGTGAGACTGAGTGTGCATGTGGCAGTCTGGTACAGCGACTGCTGTGGGCGTGGGACCTGGTTTGTTGGCGACAGGGTTACGGGGTGAGTCCAGGGGCCACAGGGGTAGGGGCCAGGCAGGGGACCCAGCACAGACCGGCATGCTGGGCCCCCGGGCTCTGAAAACTTCTGTTTTCTTTTTCTTTTTTAATTTTATTAAAAAAAGCTAGAAATACAAACAGAAACTGGTGAGTGAAGTGGATGGAGCTCAATCCAGACTCCAAACCCAGGTTTAAAAACGGGTCCCAGGGCCCCCCACCCCACAGGTCATTACTGAGTGTGAGGAGTCACAGTAAGGGGGGCTGGGGCGCCCTCAGGGTTCCTCATCTGTCCCAAGGGCCTGCCATGGCCTACACTGGGGGTCCTCCTATGATCCCCTCGCCCCAGAAGCCCAAGAGGCCCCTGAGGGTTGCCCCTAGGCAGCAGGGGCCCAGCTCAGGATGCAGCCAGCGCCCCTGGAAGCCCCGGGCAGGTGCAAACAGCAGGTTCCAGGTCGCCGGCAGCCTCGAGCCTTTCTTTGGAAGAGGAAGCGCCCGCGCTCGCAGCGCGCACCTTCTGCGGGCCGCCACGCGCTTGGAACGCATACGCAAGGCTGCCACGCGTTTGGGCGCACTCAGAGCTTCACACACGCACACACGCGCCCCCGCGCCGCAGGGACAGGAGACTCTGAGGTCGGACGCAGGGTGGCTTCTCTGCGCAGACGCCCGAGAGCGTGGGGACGGAGGCGGGACCCCACGTCGGGCGAGACCCTGTGAGGGAGATGGCTGGGGGTGGGGCGCCAAGGCCCTGCGGCTCTCCCAGGCCAGCCGTCCCTGCTGGGTACCTGCCGCCTCCGCCCCCCGCGCAGCACCTGAAGGGCCGGGGTGGGGGGCACACCACAGCTCAGCGCGGGAGGGCTGAACCCGAGCCCCACATCGGGTCGTAAAGACCCTGGCCAACCCCAGACCAGCTGGAGCGTCCCCTGCCCCCGTGGGGGGGTCGCAGTGGCAGTGAGGGGCCCGGCCGGAGATGGAAGACTTGGGACCGGGAGGTGGAGGAGGGTATCTGGGGATAGGGGGACAGGAGGGTTACAGACAGAGATATTTGTTCCTTTTCTCGTTCCAAATAGAGTGATTTAAAATATGCAAAACGGGGGGAGGGTCCTTGGCCCCCAACGGAGAACCCCAACCCCTCCCCCCTCCCCCCGAGTCACCAAGGCGCGCCTTGACCTCACATGCTGAGCTAGGCCCCCCTCCTCTGGAAGAGGGACTGCCGGGGGCTGTGCAGGAGACGGTCAAGCCAGTGCACCCCGCCCCCGGCGCCGACCCTCCTCCGGCCCCGGCCTCCCTGGACCGCGCCCTTCATGACGGTGTGCTGGGTGGGGTCGGCGGCCAGGCAGGGCACTAAGCAATGTACAGGGCAAGTCTCCGAGCAACAGCAAACAGGACGATTCATGCAACATTCCTGGCTCGGGCGCCGTCGTGGGGGGCGGACCGAGCCCGCGGCCCGGGTTGGGGGGCCCTGCCGGCAGGGCGCGGCCAGGGGCGGGGAGCGTCAGCTGCCTTCCAGCTGCCGAAGTGCGCGCTCGATGTTCATGCGGTGGCCCACGCGCGTCACACCCAACTCCACGAAGTCGTCTTTGGTGAGCGCTGGCAGGTGCGCGCCCTCGATCTCGTGGTCCTCGAAGCGGTCACGGTGCTCGCCCAGGTGGATGCTGTCCAGCCAGTCGCCCACATCGAACTTGCTCCAGAGTTGCAGTGGCTTCTGCTGGAAGGGCCGGCGCGGGCCGGGGGCACCCGGGCCGGCAGCAGGCGAGGGCAGCGGCGACGGTGAGGGCGAACGGCTGCGTGCGCTCACGCTGCGCACCACGAAACGCACTTCCTTGGGCTCGTGCGGGATGGAGAGGCTGGACGACTTGAGGATGGTGGGGGGCGTGAGGCCGAAGGGCCGCCCCGCGCCCCCCGTGCCCGCCCCCAGCCCCTCCACCCGCTCCAGCGACGCGGGCTTCACCGGGCTCGGGGCGCGCCGCGCCACGGGGTAGCGGCCGCCGGGCCGCACTGGGTAGGAGGACCCGCCGCCAGGGCCCCCGGGGCTGCGCTGCGCTGAAATGGAGCTCAGCTCACCGAGGCTGCTGAAGAGCCTGCGGAGGGAGATGGGGTCAGGGCCAGGCGAGGGGCGCTAGGCGAGGTGGGGGCGGCGGAGAGCAGGGCAGGGCAGGGTAAGGGCAGGATGCTGGACACTGGGCCAGGCTGGGCTCCTCCCGGTTAGAGGATGAAAGGAGGAATCCTTGGTGCGCCCTGGCCCTACTATTAGGTGTCCCCGGGATGGGGGGGTATTGGAGCCAGTGCCCTGACTGGGCAGGAGAGGAGTCCCCCTAGACTGAATAGACTGGGGCGAAAATAGGATGGCATACTCCCTGCACTACAGCAGCGCCAGCAGCAGCCTGCTGGAGGAAGGGCCTTTGGTGGCAAAGGGCTGACTGCCACTCCCAAGCCCTTGGTGCCTAGAGCTGGGCAGTAAGACCCAGCCAGTCCCCCACCATCCCCATACCAGGGTAGAGAAGCCCAGGGCTGGCAGTAGGGATGGCTGAACTGTGACAGAGGCAGCACCCGCCCCCCAGATAGGCCAGGCACAGCGGCAGCCTGAGGACACAGCCGCTCATGCATGCAGACCAGTGCGGAGCATCAGTGCAGCAGCACACGTCCTTGGAGCACAAGCACACACTCCTACTTGGAGAGCACTCGCTGACCTCGCAGACTTGTGGACCCTCCCCAGACTGCTGCTGAGAAAGCCCACTTCTCCCCCCATCTCGCCCCTGCACCCCCTGTGGCCAGGGCAAGCAGCACACACGCAGCCAAGCAGGCAGACGTGGGAGGCAGTGGCCCGCGCGGGCAGTGAGGCGTGGGATGAGCATGCTCACTTACACAGCCGGCGCTCGGGGCCGCCGCGCAGCCACATGCAGATGGGGCAGGAGAGAGCAATGAGAGAGACGGTTAGCGCGGGCAGCTCCCAGCGGCACACGCCTCGTCGTGGCCCTATGGCCGGCAGGCTGCACAGCGACCCTGCCTGGGTGCTGCCCCCGAGCGCAGGGAGGAACAGCTTGGGGGCAGGCAGGGCTGAGCGTGCAGGCGAGGGCTGTGTGGGGCTGCGGATTTGCCTGGTCTCTGGATGGAACTCCAAGTGCTCTGCCTGGAGCTGGCCATAGCGCTGGGTGTCACCTCCCATCCTCTCCACTGTTGGACCCAGCCTGGAAGTCCCTGCAGTGGCTATGCCCTCTCCCTGAGCCCACCCGCACTGGCTAGCCCACCACACCAGGTGCCCTCGGCTCCCTTCTCTCCAAGCACAGCACCCCTCTTCAGTCCCATGTCGGGTCCCAGGGCAGTCGTCCGCCTGCCCAAGGCCAACCCCCACCCCCCACTGCCTCTCCTTCGAGACCTGTCTCCAGAAGACAACGCTTGCTTCATGTCTCCCAGTGCTGGCTTACCCCCCTCAGCCTTGTTTCAACTGCTTAGATACACAGCAGAGCACCCCAAGAAAGCCAGCCTACACCCCCAGAAGAAAGGGGCTCCAAGCACACCTGGGGTGGCTGTAGGGAGCAAGTGCCAAGCACCACAAGATACCTGACCTGGGCCACCAACTGGGTGACCTCCTCGTGGGCAGGGCATGCGCACAGGAGGTTCGTGGCCCAGGGAGGGCCCCAGGCAGCCAAGCTGCGGGAAGTGAGACCTGCCAAAGCGCCAATGGTGTGGGGAGGGCCCAAACACTGCAGGGTGAGCCAGGGCACCTGGGGCCCTGCATCAGCTTCTTTTCTTCTCTCAGGGAAGAGGCACTGCCCACACCGGCCAAAGAGCAGAAGGCCAGCAATGCTGGCCATTACCACTCCTGGAGTGCTGGGCTAGGCTCTGGGTACCCAGCCCTCCTGCACCAGTGGCCGCACACCTCTGAGACACGGCTTCCCTCATGGCAGCCCTGGTTTCAGCCTCTCCCACCAGCGTCAGAAATCTTGTCCTGTTTCCTTCCTGGAACCTCCCTGGCTGGCGAGGTCCCCTCCCACCTGTTGGCCTCTCATTTGCTTGCCTTCTCCTGTCACAGCGCCCTTCCCTCCCCCATCTGTGCCTTCTCCTGGGCTGGGTCAGCCGCCCCACCATCAGGGGTGCCCAAGAATGCCACCTGCAGCCCAGTCTGTCTACCCTGGGCCCCAGACCCCACAAGCCCACCTCCATCAGCAGGTCCTCCACCTCCGCACACCATGCCAGTCGGCCGCCCACCCACCTGCATGCACCAGACCCTGCACCCAGTTGCCACTTCCGCGCCACCCACCTGCTCTCATCTGCCACAGTCCCCAACTGTGCCCAGCACCACACCCGAGATACAGTGTGCACCAAGGAAATACCCAGCGAGACTACAGGCCATGGCACCCCTGTCTTGACCAACGCCATGGGCCCAGTGGGAAAGGCCAGCTCCAGCTCAGGCACTGCCTCCACCTTCGACCCTCCACGCAGGGCAGGGCTGTAGTGTGGGATTTTGCACCTTGGGGGCCTCGTAAAGAAAATTAACACGTAATTATGGGCACATCATTAGATAGGGCCCTGAAGCTAAGCTATTCAGCCTCCTGGCAAATCCATCTGACTCACGTCTTCTTCCTGCCACCCATGCCCTCTCAGGACCAGCAGGTACACTTCAACTGCCCCAAGGCCCCTCTTCTGGGTCCACTTGCTGGTGTCTCCAGAAGCCCTCGTCATGTGTCCTGGGTATGTGCTGTCGACTCGAGTCCTTGCAGTGTGTGCAGAAGCCCATGTGCCACCTTCCCCAGATCCCTGGCAGACATGTAAGCAGACAAAGCCCTACTGGTTCTCAGCTGTCATGAAGAACAAGCATCCTCTGCAGTCTACCAAAGAAGTCGTCTGAGACTGCACCGCCACAGCGAGTGAGGAATCCTGTACCTGCTGCACACCTGACCTGCTGCTGCCAAAATTACTTCACCCTCTGAGGCTCGGACTGACAAAAACAGACACACAACATTCGATTCTCATGTGTACCCATGGCCAGGGAGCGGCCGAGGCAGTGTGTCCAAGCAGAGAGCTGAGCCCTAGGGCTGGGAGTTCAGAGCAGAGAAAGGCCCAGGATCAGTGTTCCGAGAACCATCCAAGGAGACCCAATGATGAGGAAGGAGGAAATTCCTAAAGGCCAAAGGCACAGTGGGTGCTGCATCCTCCAGCTTCTGCTTGAAAACCAAAGCTGGCCCAGTTCCACTAAGCCAATCACGTCCACAAGTTACTGAGCTTTGGTTCCAGGACATGCATCTGCCTGACCTGTTCAGAAACATCTCAGGCCACAGAGGATTTCGTGGCTAAACAGACATCAGAGCCTGCACCCAGCCGCGGGTCGGAGAAGATGGAAGGAGCAGGGGCATCTGCCTCCAAGGGCTGTCTATCCACTGGGCTTGGGTCCAGGCTGAGGAGGGGCTGATGACCCCCCAGGGGCACGGCTCAGGGGTGAGACTCTGTGCGTGGCCATAGCAGGCCACCAGGGATTGGTGCTGGGCAGGATGATATCTCACCCCTGGGCATTTCTCCAAAAAGCCTTGCTGGCTGCAATGGCTGCAGGCGGTCTTCTCTGGCCATGTGTAGGGCCAGGCCCGAGTCAGGCTGGATGGCGAGGGCAGGGGGCAGGGCCAACAAGGGGAGCACAACAGGGTGAAAAAAGAGCAAAGAGGAGGGCAGGAGGTGATGGTGGCAGGGTGGCTCTCCTGCAGTTCCATGCTGCGCGACTCGCCCGAGCTTCTGGGTGACAGCTACTGCACCAGCCTCCGGCTGCAGCGACCGCCTCCTGAGAGCATCTGCCTTACCACCTGGAGAATGGAGGCGAGGCCACCGTCCACCTATCGGACGGCTGTGAAGATGGAATGCCATGATGAGATGTCTCCTGGCGCCGTGTCTACCACTGTTATTTCCACCAGAGCCAAGAGCTGACCACAGAGGTGTCCAGCTGAGTGCTTGAGCACCAGGAAACGAAAGCAGCAGCAGCGGCCGATGCATGGGGCCAAGGACAGGCCCTTGGCGGTGGAGGTTCCCCTCAGGCTGGTGCCAGGCAAGCTGTGCCAAGGGGACATCGCTTGTTCTGGACCATCCAGCATGTGTCCCTGCCACTGGCTGCACAGCCGCCCTCTCCGGCCCACAACACTGCACCTCCCTGCCCTCAGTGAGGGATGGGGAGAGTAGGTGGCATATGGAGGCAGCGCAAGGCCAGGGTTTGTGGGAACCACTGACAGAAGGGTGGGAGCTGCCAATCCTGCCCTTTCCCACACCAAACACAGTATCCTGGTGACCCAGGAGCCCCGATGAGAGGCCGTGTACTAGAGACCAGGTGCCCAGGCGGTGCCCGCTGAGGGGCCGCCTCCACCTATCCTTCCCTGTGTTGGCCTCAGGGGAGAAGGGCTGCAGCCTGAGCCTCTGCTGACCTTGTCCTGGCCACCTCCCTACACCTCAACCACAAAAGACAGCACTTGCATTTGGCTTCATTCTTCCATCTGCTCAGCAAATGTTTATTGAAGAACTGCTGTGTGCCCTCGGGCACTGGCTGGTACTTTTCATGGCTTTGATTTTCACAGGGACCAGGGGGCAGAGTAGGGAGGGGCTGGCAGAAGGCAGAGAAGCCGGGCGCACAGGGAGCCCAGCAGGCCAAGCAGGAGCCCTGACCCTCCAGGGCCTGCTTCAGCCACTCTGGACAGAGCCAGCGGGCAGAGGGGGCTCCGTGCTGCCTGTCACATCCCTAGGCCCCTGACTGCCCACGCCCACAGGTCCCCTGACAGCACTGCCTCTGTGGGACTGGCTGAAGCTAACGGGGGAGGGCCGCAGACCACCACCCCAGGGGGCAGGAATGGGGGGCACCTGGGGGCACCTTAGGGAAGCATGTGGGCTCCTAAAGCTCCCACTTAATTTTTGAATCCTGAACTGGAAGAAGGTAGAATGACCAATACTGCAAGAATTCTGCAAGGTTCTTAAGATCTGAATCCCCAATCACCTTGTGAGCTCTTTCCCAAGGTCCGCAGTCAGGGGCCTCCCAGGTGGTCTTCAGGGCAGCCAGATGGGGGAGTTGGGAGGTGCCACCCCCACACCCCTTGGGGCCGGGCGGGGGAGAGGTGGGGAACCCTCAGGGCACAGAAGGCAGACGCCAGAGGGTGAGCAGCCCCCGCCCTGAGACCAGTACCTGGGGGCAGGTACCCTGTTCTCCCACTGTCGTCCATGCTGCCCACAGGCCCCAGAGGCCCCTCTTTGGTCCTCAGGGGCTCCCGCAGCTTCTGCCAAGCCGAGCGCCTAGACCATAGCAGCCCCGCCCCATGCCGCGGACCCCCAGTTCTAGCGTGCAGCGTGGCCCACACCCCCGGGCTGGCTCAGACAGAACGGGCGAGAGGGTAGAAAGCAGAGCAGACCAGCAGGAGGAGGGCTCGGAGGGAGGTGGCGGGTTCAGGGGCACTGTAAGTCCCTTCCCTCTTCCTAAGTGCTTCAGGCCACCCCGGGGAACAGCAGTGTCCCTGGGCAGGAAACAATCAGGCGGAGGCAGGTCCCCAGAGGAAAAGAAGCCGCTGCCTGAGCCTCAAGGAGACAAGGCGTGAGGCAGCTCCAGGGAAGCCGTGGGGAGGCTGGGAGTGGGGGCTCAGCTTGAGTAAGCCTCTAAACACGCCCTGATGGCAGAGGAGCACTAGGCAGGAGCCAGGAAGTGAGGGCCAGACCCAGCCAGGGTCCCTGACAGGGACGGCCCCCACCTCACCAACCGGGGGCAGGGCAGCCACCCTACTGCTCTGATGCCCGAGAGCCTGCGCCCAGACAGAGCAGGCCCGTGGCCCATGGGGATGACAAGGATGGGGGGGTGTGGGCAGGCGGGAGGTGGACGATGGAGGTGGGGCATGGGCAGGCAGGGGGAAGACGATGGAGGAGGAGCATGGGCAGGCGGGGGGCGGGACAGAACAGGACACAGAAGGGGAAGCGTGGGCAAGTATGGGGGTGGACGACTGAGAGGGAGCATGAGCAGGTGGGGGGTGGGACAGAACGGGCCATGGGGGGGTCCAAGAGGAGCCCGTGGGTGGACAAGAGGAAGGACAGAGGGGCCCTGGAGCTGGGACATCCCCCGCCCCCCAGCCCACCCCCAACCCACGCTGCTCACCGAGCTGCCGCGATGGGCGACTTCTTGGCAGGGTCCAGCAGAGCGCCCAGGCCGCCAGCCGGCTCCTCTCCCAGGGAGCGGGTGTCCTTGTTGAGCTGCTGCAGGCGGGAGCTGAGCTCGCTGATCACAGTCGGCTTGTCGTCCTCGGGCCCAGGAATTCCGCGGCTCTCCACGGCATCCCCCCACAGCTTGGACCTTCTCTGGAAGAGGTAGCGAGGGCGGGCAGGCCCGGCGGCAGAGGCAGCATGGTGCTGCTGGGCCACGAGCTCGCTGTCCGAGGACTGCTTCAGCAGCGGGTCCCTGAAGGTCACCGGCCCCTTCCCCAGTGGGGACTTGAGCTTGGGCTTGGGAGGCACTGGCGGCTTCTCGAGTAGAAAAGTGTGTCCATCGGCGAAGGAGGTGTGGGTGTCGGTGAGCTCGCTGCTCTCTGAGCTCAAGGTGGACATGCTAGACACCGTGGAGATGGTGCTTGTGGTCTCCAGGTGGGGGTCGCTGGAGCTGCGGGTGTCGGCCTCCTCCACGCCAGAGTCAGCCGCAGACTCAGGGGCAGGGGGCGGCTCGCTGCTCGGCTTCCCTGAGGCCGGGCCAGGCACAGCGGCAGGTGAGGGGCCTGGCCCAGGCAGTGGAGTGGACAGTAGGACCCCATTGGCAAACTCTTCAGGAGGTGGCACCAGTCCAATGCGGGCAAGCTCTTCCCGGGTCTCCTCATCGCTGGAGGACAGCTGGGCAGGCGGCAGGTTCACAGCAAACACCAGCTCTGGCTCCTCCTCTGAGCTGCCCTGGCCCAGGGTAGGGTCCCCCGGAGTAGAGGGGGGCTGGGCCCGAGGGCTGGGCAGGGGCTCGGTCACTGCCACCACCGATGGCTGCGTGGGGGTTGGAGCCCGTTGTGGAGAGCTGGGGCGCTCTTCCTGGGCCCCCAGCCCACCGGGCCCTTCCCCATTGCTGGTGGCATGCACAACGATGAGGCCAGCCGGCCGCTGCAGGGACGTGTCCAGGACGCTGAGGATCATGGACTTTTTGTCGTCAGGGGGCTTGCGCTCCTCTCGGGGGGCCTTCTCAGGCTCCCTGCGTACTGGCACGGGGACCCAGGTCGGACCACGTGGGGAGAAGGCCGGGGATGCCAGGCCTCCTCGCTCCGAGTCCCGGGCCTGGACGTCCACGAAGAGAGGTCCGGGGCGGTCGGTGTCGGGGCTGTGCACAGGCGTGGGTGACCGGGAGGGCACCTGGGAGGCCAGAGCCCGCTCCCGGGCAGCCAGGGCGAGGGCCAGGGGTGAGCTGGGGTCCAGGGGCTTGCCCGTGAGCGGGTGGATGAAGGTGGAGCCGGAGGCCCCGAGGGTGGGGCCGCTGACCAATGGCTTCAGAGCAGAGACAGGTGAGGGCAGCAGCAGGTCACGGCCACTGGCGGGGCCAGTACCCAGGAGGCGCTCATCTATAGAGCGGGAGGGCTGCAGTGAGGGCAGGTCGGTGCTGGGGGCACTGCCCTCGACGGCGCCCACCGACAGGAACACCGTGGAACGACGCCGTTCCTCCAGCCGCCGGTCCTTGGGGCCGCTAAACGCCAGGCCGGGACCGTCCCCGGGGCCGTAGTCGAGGCCGCCAGATCGGGGCCCGCGGTGCGTCGGTGAGGGATCGCGGGCGAAGCTGCCACCAGACGGACCGGGGCCACCGACAGCCAGCGCCGCACGTTCTTGTGCATCTTCCACTTGCAGCTGCTTTACCAGCGGGCTCTTGCGGCGCTGCGGCTTAGATGGTGCAAAAAGGCTGGCACTGAAGGCGCCCAGGTTGGCGTAGGGGCTGTCAGGCCCCGGCGGCCGCGGCCTGCGCTTGGGGCGCTCTGGGGGAGTGACGGCGGGTGGGGGCCGGGCGCCGTCGGTTTCCGGCGCAGAGTCCTGCAGGATGATCATGGAGCGCGCGCGCTTCTGCCGCTCAGGGTAGGGCAGTGGGCCCAGGGCTGTGCCCGCTTCGTACAGCCCCGCACTCCCCGCACCCAGGCGCGCCTCCAGGCCCGGCTTGAAGCTGGAGCGCACAGTGTCGTAGGCACGGCCAGGCGGCGGCGGTGGCGGCGAGAAGGCAGGGGGCGGCCCCGAGTCGAAGTAGTAGGGAGCAGGGGGGGGTGGCGGGGCTGTCTGCGGGGGGGGCGGGATGCCGCGGCCCTCGCGTACCGAATCCTGCATCGATGTGCTCCGAGGGAAGCGCCCTTCCAGCAAGGACGCCAGCTTCTCGTCCTCCCCTGTGGACAGAAGGGTGGGTAAGGCTGGCGGGGGGGAGGGGGTACGGGGGTCGCCAGGGACCCACACCTTCGGGGAGGCATCTTGGGCCCGCCCTGCCAACCTCCGGCAATCTGTAACCCACCCCCTCTCTGCCCGAGGGGCCATGCTGCTTAGGGCCCATGAAAAGGGGGTTCTGAGGACACTGTGGGAAAGCGGGGTGGGAGGGCAATGGAGGAGGAGGAGCCCCTTGGGAACAATCTAGAAGAGGAGAGAGGTGAGATCAGATACAGGGTGAAAGGGTACAAGGAATCCAAACTCTGGCTCCCTGGAGTGAACCACGACCTGCCTGAGCCCAAGGACCATAAGCAGGTCCTGAGAGGGCAGCATCCCAGGGCAGTCAGCCCACACCCAATGTGGGGCCACCAGGACAGGTTTTCACCAGGAGAAGTTGCTAGAAGGGGCTGGTGGCAGGGCTTCCTACAGAAACTGAGCAAAGCCAAGGCTCAAAAGGACCAAAAGTGTGAGGAGTTCCAAGTTTGAAGCCAAATGTCACCAGGAGGCACTGGTGGCAGCAAGAGATGGGTGAGACAGAGATGAGTAGGGACAAGAGGTTCAGAGGGAAGGAAGGACACACTGACTGAAGACAGAAGGGAGCAGGACAGGCCCATGGCAGGAGAGCGAGCCGGTGCTCAGTTAAGGGGCGCTCTGTGGAAGGAAAGGCTCTGACTCCAGAGATCCACATTGGTGGGCCTGGGAGAGGCTGCCAGGCAGCTAGGAGAAGCAGACAGGCTACAGTTAAGGAGAAGCCAGGTGGGTGGAAGGAAGGAAGGAAAGAGGATGGATGGAATAAAGGATGCAAGGAAAGAAAGACAAATGGATGGATGGAAAGAAGGGTAGATGGAAGAGGGGACAAAAACAAGTAAGGAAGAGAGAAAAGAAAGATAGAAGGGTGGATGGATGGATGGGTAGAAGGAATGAAGAATGGATGGACAAAAGAAGGATGGAAGCAAGGAAGATGGAAGGAAAGGATAGTATGGTGGGTAGGAGGAAGGAAGGAAGACAAGGAAGTGTGGATGGGTGGATAAATACAAGGACGGACGGAAGGAAAGGAGGAAATGTGGAAGAACAGAAGGAAGGAAGGGACCGATGAATACATGGAAGAATAGAAGGAAGGTGGACGGATAGAAGGAAGGCTAGAAACAAGCAAGAAGGAACAGGATGGATGGCTGGAAGGAAGGAACGAAGCAAGGAAGGAATAGCAGAAAGTTGGACAGGTGAATGGATGGATGGGTGGACAGATGGGTGGAAGGAAGGAAGCGTGGATGGGTGAATGGAAAGACGGATGAAAGGAAGAGGGAATGGGTACATGGAGAGAAGGTTAGAAATTGGGAAGGAAGGATGAATAGGTAGAAGGAAGGAAAGGAAGGAGGGAGGAGCTGAAGAAGGATTCAAGAGGCTGGAACATTGTGCAGATTCACCCAGGGAAACATGACAAGGACACAGGCAAAAGGAACTTGCCCAGGAGCAGAATGGGGACTGTGTGATACCACCTGGGCTGGGGAGCCCATCTCGAGATGCAGACAGGCCCACGGAGGCCAAGGCCCTTCCTTGTGCTGCCCACATAGTGATGGCGAGCCCACGCCCAGGCTCGGCACCGACCTCAAGGTGCACCTGCTGCAGCAGCCGTCACGCTGCGGGCTCCCTGCGCCCCGACGCTGTGGAAACCCTCAAGCACAGGACACAGGAAGCCTCTGAGCAGCACGTCGAGGTGGTGCTGGAGCCATCCCATGCTCATGGCCAGCACCTTGAGGCTGCAAGGGTTAAATGGGCTACCCAGGGCCACACAGCATGGGCCTGGGTGACCCCAGGCCAAGAGGAAGGGGAGACAAGGCCCTTCAAATGTGTACAGAGGGGCAACAGAGACTCCTCAATGTGGTGTGGCTGGGCCAGGCCAAGGAGGGGCAGTCAGAGTTAGCAAATGCTGGGACCAGGGAGCTGGAGACAAATGTCCCCGGACGAAGCATGAGATGCAGGCTAAGGGTGTCCCAATGGGGCCTGGGACACCACAGAGCCGCGAAGGGTGAAGCCAGAAGGTGATGGTGTAGCTGCTCTGTAGAAAGCTCTCTCTGACCAGAAGGATGGACTAGAGGGTGGGACCAAGGTAAGCAGACATGAGACCGCCACAGTGGGGGTCCAGGGGCAAGATCATGAGGCCTGACCTGGACAGGGCCCAAGAGGGTGGCTGTGAGGCCTGTAAAGAGGCAGCACCTGCCAAATCTTCAGGGACAGGGGAGGGCAGAGTAAAAGGAGGAACTATGGGGGCACCCAAGGTGTAGGCAGGAGGGGGCATCTCAGCCCCACAGGAGCTGCGGCCTCACGCCCCTTCCCACCCCCCACCCCCCGCTGAAGTGACCACATGCCTCCTAAATGCCATCTTGCACCCTAGAAACGCCCATGCAACCTACACTCAGCCCAGATGCCCCACGCACTGGCTGCCTGCAGCCCTGCCCTCCTAGGGCCTGGTGCTGGGTGGAGCTGCCTCCTGGCACCCTGCAAGGAAGGCTCCACAGCACCTCCTCCACATGGCTACCAAGTGCCCCTGGGCATGCTGCCTGCTCCTGGCAGGAGTGGGGACAGGGGTGGGGACAAGGGTCTGGACGCAGGGGTGGTCAGCAGGTGGGCAGGGCCAATTAGAAGCTCTGGTCTGGTGGGGTCGCAGGTGTGGGCGACAGCCGGGAGGCCGAGGGTGTCACCGGGGGGCTGGTGCAGAGCGGGAGACGGAGGACAGGGCCTTCAGAAGCACCTCGCGGAGGGGGCGGCCTGAGAGACGGGAGGAAAAGCAGGAGGGAGCATAGTCCTGGCGGAGGTGGGCGGCATGCTCCCAGAAGGAAGTGGGCCCACCGTGCCCAAGGAGGGAGCAGTTCAGGGCTGCTGTACAGCCTCTGCCTGGCTGAGGAGCAGGTGAGAGTGGGGGCTGGACATGCTAACTGTGGGTCCCATTTTGGGGAGCAATGGTGTGAAGGGGAGGGCAAGAGCGAGAGCTGGAAGAGGGGCAGGCTCAAGGGGAAGGGGCACTGGAGTTGGTGGGAAGTACAGAAGTGAAGGGGCCCATGGGACGGGGCACAGTGGATGGGGAGACAGCAAAGCTTGGAGTCTCCTTTAGGAACATATCTGTGGGGAAAGGATGGATCCCCACAAATGGAGGTCCACACCCCACCGGAGCCCTCCCAGCCCCCAGCCCTGAGCCCGGCCGTACCTACTGACTTTGTCCGGGGAAGCCCCCTCCGCAGCGAGCCAGGCAGCTTCTCGGGGCCAGGGAGGCCCTGGCGCTCAAACAACGACTGTGGGGGGTGGGCACAGAGGCTCTAGGGCATGGGCCCTCAGCTCTCCACCAGCCCCTGCCCCGCCCTCCTGGCCACGAGACCCCTCCCCACCCCACCCCCTCAGGGCCCTGGCAGGGAGGCTGGGAGCACCCCAAGGTATGGCTGTGGGTGCTAGGTGGGGCAGGGGCCCCACGCGCTGCTCAGGAGAGGCACTGGGGTCAAAAGATGGCCCTCATCCCAGCAAATCTACCACCAGGAGGGAGCTCAGCAGGCAAGAGGTGCCATCAGACCCCTGCATGGAGTGTGAGGGTAAGGGTGGCCTGGGTTAGGTGTCACCACATCCCATAGACACAGGCGCAAACCCACACATGCCCCTGGAGACCCCTCCTCCCCAGGACTGCCCGCCGCAGCTTACACTGATCTCAGCTGGGGTCAACCTCCGACTGGTGGGCCGCTGTTTGACCGTGGCAGCTCTGGAGTCAGCATCAGCGATGTCGGGCCTCAGGGCCGGCTCCGCCGCCGCAGCCAGGATCTCATCCAACTTCTCTGCACAGACAGGAAGGTGCACTCAACTTCGGCGCCATGGGGGCTGGCGGGGGCATAGGGGCCCCCAACCTGTTCCCGGATCCACCTCCCACAAGGCTCCCACGGACTGCCAGGCCCCCAGCGACGCTCCCAGTTCTGCCTGCACTGCCCCAGCCCCACTGCCGCCCCCTGCAGTCAACGCTCACCAGCTACTGTGATTTAGGTGAATAAGTCTGTAACTAAGGGACGAACAAGAGGACAAGGAATACTTCTGAAAACAACTCACTGCCCTAAGCCTGGGAGCTAAAAGACAGCTCTGAGCCATCTGGGAAGCCTTCCCAGGGTGGGAGGTGCCAAGCTAAGGGGAAGGGGCAGCCCCTCCTCCTGGGGCTCTCGCTAGCCCCTCACCCACAGCAAACTAGGGCAAGGGAGCAGCGAGGAAGGCCTGGACAGCATTCCCTTAAAATATGCTATAAGACAATGGCCGTGTGTTTGTTTCTACTAGTCAAAATTATTGAAATGATTGCTTTTAATCATCAAAATGCTTTGGAAGTTTTCATTGCATCTCAGACCCTGGAGAGAATGCCCAGCCCCAACAGCCAGCCACAGTGTGCACCCCTCGCCCCATGCCCACAGCCACCCCCTCACCACCCATGTTGGGCACCGGTCCTTCCATGCCCTGCTCAGATGAGCTCCACGGCCACTGGAAAGCGCCGACCTCACCCCACCCCGGCACCCCAGCTGCTCCCACCAGAAGCCCACTGGGGGGCTTCAGCCAGGACCACCCCCACTTGTGTATGGACTGTGCCGACTCAGCCTCCCTGACTTGGTTTTCTCATCTGATAAATGGACATGAAACCGTCCCTGCTTCCCGAGGCTACGCAGTTAGGGCAGGAATCCCATCTCCCCAAACGCACAGGAAGCACCTTCCTGCCACCTCCCAGGCCTGCCTATGCACCAAATCAGAGGAATTCAGTCACCGTGTCTGATTTCCCCCAAATGTGGTGCCACCGCAGAGCTGCCAGCCCAGGGCTGCCTCCCAGCCCTTCTGGTTTATTTCTGTAATGAAGTCAATTCCTTTCCTTTAGAAGCTAAAATACCACCACTATCATTCATTAAGAGCTTACTGTTTCCCACACAGCAGCCCCATGAATTTTCTTCCTAACCATGGCACAGCCCAAGGATAGCACAACTGTCACCCCTATTGCCCAAGAGGAAATAGAAGCTTAGAGAGAAGCTGCCCCCAGCCAAAATTCAGTGAGTGAGAGGTCAGACCTGGCTCCAGGCTTCCTGGGCCACAGGACTGTGAACATGAGTGGACAGGAGACGCCCCACGGGGCCCCCAGGGCAGCAGCCCCCACAGGCGGCATGGCCTCGAGCCTGCTCTGGCCGCCAGGCCATCCAGGGTGCTGGTGTCAAGCAGGGATTCTAAGCTGCGAGCCATGGGGCTAAATGACAACATGAGGACTAGGCAGGAGACCACTGATGAGCTGGGGGGCTGACCCATATGATCCAGAAACAGCCCATATATGCACCCAAGGTTGCTCAAGAGCCTGTAATAGCCGGTATAGTGCTGTGGAGACACCCTCACCTGGTCAGGGCAAGGGGCAGGGAGGAGATAGAGAGGCAAAGGAGGGAGGGAGAGCAGCAGGTCATGCAGGAGAAGCAGGGCAGCAGGAAGGCCTTGGAATCCTGAACAGGGGGTAGGTGGTCACTGGGCTGATGGATGAGGGTGTGGGGGAGGAGCCAGCCCAGCAGAGCAGTGGGTCCCAGGGGGGGGAAGGGAGTGGTGCTAGACCCAGGGCCAAGGTCAGGGCTTCTGTCTGGGCCGAGCCTCTGTGCAATGGAGCAAGGTGGGGAGATCGCACCAGCCCCTATACGCTGCACGCTACCAGCTGGACTGACAGGAAGGAGTCCCAAAGGCAGTGGCGAGGTCTGAAGGGGTGCCGAGTTATGTCTGTGGCATGGGGTTGGCAGGAGTAGCGGGCCCCCAAGTTCTGTTCCCAATGCTAAGTCCTGGGCCTGCCCCAAAGTGACTGTCAGCAGCCAGGAGCTGGGAGCAAGGCAAAGCCCAGCATTGCCCTTCCTGGGCATCAAACGGGAGCTCAGAGGAGGGCAGGGGCCAGCATCCCCTCCCTGGCACAGCCGTAAGGCTCTCCGCCCTGAGGGGCCACGGCTGTGGCTGCAGCTGACCCACGGGCACTCTCCTGACCATACCTCCCTGGGCCTGATCTATTTCTGTACCCACTGCAAACCCTGCAGAAGCTTCCCAAGGAGAAGGCTGCAGGGCCACCCTTACTTGAGCCAGAGCCTCCTTGGATACCCACACTCCCCTGGATGGGATCAGGGGAAGCCAGGGCCCGGCCGACCAACCATGAGACCCTCAGACATGTGACTCACCCCCTTTTCTTCTCCGAATTGAGGCTTGGAATCAAGAAACAGAGCAAACGGGGTAAGAGGCAAGCTCCATCCCACTCCCCATATCCCTCTCCCAGCCCATACCTTCCCCAGCCATCTGCAGCAGGATCCCTCCCCATTGCTCCCCCAGCCTGGACCTCCACTTCAGATTGGGTGACCTCCAAACACTGAGTCAGTAAACGGCTCGAAACTCAAGAATAAAAGAGCCTCAAGCGAGAACATGCACTTGCACGTGTTCACACAGGCATGTAAACACATGCACACACGCATGCATGCACGCACATGCACACCTGTGCAGAATTCCCTGCACAGTTAAACCATACTCTCAGTTCAGTTCAAGTTTGTTTAGAAAAAGGGCAAAACCCCCCTAAAGACCAAGTTCGGGGGCCACTGTGACTTGGTCACCCTGTGCATTCTGTACAAATACACTTCAAACTAAAGGGCAGGTCACCTGTGCCTCCAGACCAAGCCAACCCCAGGGACCTCACGCCTGGCTGAGATCAGCCCTGAATTCCTTTCTGGTTTCATGACCAGAGAACAAGGGACCGAAGAAATTATATAGAATAAAAAGTAAAGACTTCTGCAAAAACTGGATGAACAGAGGGCATGCTCCTGGTCCTGGTTCAGGAGGTGAGAATGACCTCCTCCACAAGACAGGGGTCTGTGGAGACCCCCAATCCCATCAGGAAACAAACTGTGGAGGAGCAGGAGGAGGGGGAACCTGAGTCGGAAAAGAGGAAGGATCACCAGACAAAACAACCCAGAGGGCAGAAGGCAATTCTTCCGCTTTCCTAGAGCCACGCCCCAGGATCACAGGTCTCAGGTGTGATCCTAAGGACATGCAGTTGCACACAACTGCACCACAGCCTCTGGAAGACTCCGGGATCCACCCACCAGAGTCCTGGTCTGGTGCCCAGCCAGGCCGTCACCTACTGGTATCTGGTTCATCAACCAGATACCCTCAGTACAAGCGGGCAGCTCCCTAGACTTGCCCTGGACCCCTGTGACTATGGGGCAGGAGGTCTGTTGGCCTCACTTGGGCTTAGCTGGGCACAGATTCTCAACACTTTGCAAATACTGTTCCACTGTCTTCTGGAATCTACTATTGCTAATGAGAAGTCTGCTATAAATCTAATCATCACTCCTTTATAAGTAATCTGACTTTTCCTTCTGGTAGTTTTTAAATCATTCTCTTTGTCCATGTTGATCTCAAGCTTTACAATGATGGGTCTAGGTGTAGGTTTGTTCTTACTTTTTTTTTTTTTCTCACATGGGCAGGCACCAGGAATCGAACCCGGGTCTCCAGAATGGCAGGCAAGAACTCTGTCACTGAGTCACTGTTGCCCTCCCAATATAGATTTGTTTTTAATCTTCTTGCTCAGGACTCCTACTTCTTTAAAGTGGAGACTAATGTCTTCATGAATTTTAGAAAGTTCTTAGCCATTTACTCTGTCCAAACATTGCTCTTCTTCATTCTTTTTATTCTTTCCAACTGGAACTCCCATTAATTAGATTTTCTCATTTGTTCTTCATGTCTCTTACCTGCTCTTTGACATTCTGCATCTCCCTTGTCTTGCTGTGCTGCATTCTGGGTAATTTCCTCAGATTTATCTTCCAGTTTACTGCTTCTTTCTTCAACTGAGTTTAGCATACCATTTGTCCCATCTGTGGAGTCTTTAATCTTGGTAACCATAATTTTTGTTTTTGCGGATCATTTTTAAACCTGCTTATTCTTTTTCTGAACTGTCCTGTTCTTTCATTCTAAGCTGTTAGTTCTTTCAATCTTTTTAATAATTTGAATGCTTCATTTGTTGTCTCTTTCACATTCTTCTAGGATTTCCACTTCACTTGATGCTATTCCCACTTCTTGGACTTGGTTCTAGCTTTCTTGCTTGAGTCCACAGCCATGTCTCCTGGCCTTGGGGGTGGGTGATAATGCCCAAACCCTTGCCTTTGGAACCTCTATCCTGTGTCAAGTCCTCACAAGCCATGGACACATCAGCTTCCTTGGGCTCCCCTGGCTTTGATTTCTCCATTTTTGAAACCTAGAAATTCCTCTTTCTTTGCTTTGAGCAGGATCTGTTTTTATTTAGTTTTATTTTACCCAGAATGTCTATGAGGAAGGAGCTCCTGACCATGTCAGCCTAGCCTCTCTTTCCATCTGTTCTCTAAAATGCAGTCAACAGCATGAGCATGGGGTAAGGACAGGGTCAGCCAGTGGCCAGGTCATGGTCAGGGCTCAGTCAAGGACAAGGTCAGAGCTCAATCCATAAGTAAAAGCAAGAATTATTTTCTGGGTCAGGGTCAGGGTTCCTTCTATGGATGGGGGCAAAAACAAGTCTGAGTCCAGGACTGGAGCTCAGCCTGTAGAAGGCAAGAGCACTGTCAAGTTACCTGTGTCAGGACAAGGTCAGGGTCTGCCCTATTTATGGCTCTCAATGGTCACTGTGTCAGGACACCTCCAACAAGGTTAACAGTCACTGTGCCAAGACAAAGTCTGATGCAGCTAATAGTCACCTGTGCCAGGAGACACACCTTATGCAGCTAACAGTCACCTGTGTCAGGACATGCCCCCAACAAGGCTAATGGTCACCTGTGCCAGGATACACATCCCAATGCAGCTAATGGTCACCTGTGCCAGGACACACCCCTAACAAGGCTAACAGTCACCTGCATCAAGACACACCCTCGAAGTGGCTAACAGTCACCTATGCCAGGACACACACTCCAATGCAGCTAACGGTCACCTGTGCCAGGACATACCCCTTATGAGACTAACAGTCACCTGAAAGACACATCCTTGATGAGGCTAATGGTCACCTGTGAGGGACACAAGCCCTGACAAGGCTAAAGGTCACCTGTGTCAGGACATGCCTCCAACATGGCTCCATTAAAAGCCCCACACACAGGTTCACCTTCTGCAGCCCATATAACCCTTTCCCATCATTGTCCTGTTGGCTGTTGCCAGACGTTAGGTCACCAGACTCAGCGCCATCACCCCTGCTCAGCAGGTACACCAAGGTCAAATAGCCAGTGCCCCACAGAGCTGGGAGCAGAGCTCACGTCCCCTCCCCTCCCCCCACTCTCCCAGGGCTGCCCTCCCTTGCCAGCACGGACAGGGACACAGAGACCACAGAGGCAGCACACATGCACACACACACCTGTGCAAAATGCACACAACTGTGCAAACACAACACATCCAGTAGACCCAGGCCCCACTGCCCAGGCCACATCTGTCCCTAGCCACCCTACTGCCCAGCCCATCACCGCATCCCAGCCCCATGGCCAACCCACAAATGTCCAAGTCCCCCCACTGCACCAGCAGCCTACCCATTTGCCCCTCTGACCTATCCATCCATCCATTCATCCATACCCGCATTCATCTCATTCTCTGCCTGGCCTAACCCCTGGCTTTCTACCTGTCTGTGTCCATCTGTCCCTAGTCTGTCTGCCAGAGGTTGTCTGTCTATCCATCTGTCCCCCTGCTGCCCTGAGCTGTCCATTCTCTTGTCCGTCCCCATCGCTGTCCTGGGCTGTCTGTCCATCCATCCCCACTGCTGCTCTAGGCCATCCCCACCATTACACCAGGCTGTCCATCCTCCTGACCACTGATCTGGGCTGTCTGTCCTCTCATCCGTCCCCTCCACTGTCCTAAGTTGTCCGTCCATCCTCCTGTCCATCCCCTGCACTACCTTGGCCCATCTGTCCTCCCATCCGTTCCCCCATCTGTCCTCTCTGCTGCCCTGGGCCATTCATCTACCCATCCATTCCCCCTGCTGACCCACATCATCCATGTGCCCGTCCATCCCCTCTGCTGCCCTGAGCCTTCCGTCCTCCCAACTACCCGCCCCCCATCTATCCTCTCTGCTGCCCTGAGCTGTCCATCCTCTCATCCATCCCCTCCACTGATCTAGGCCACCTGTCTACCTGTCTGTCCCCTCTGTTGCCCTGGGCCATCCGTCTGTCTGTCTTCTCTGCTGCCCTGGGTGTCTACCTGCCTGTCCACCCCCCTCCATGCTGCCCTGGGCCGTCTGTCTGCCTTTCTGTCCTGTTCCATACCCCACCCCACCCCTGCTGCCACAGGCCATCTATCTGCCCGACTGTCCCCTCGGCTGCCCCGGACCCCATCTCACCGAGCTCCTCCAGTTCGGCAGTCATAGACTTGGAGCGGAGGGTCAGCGTGGTGCTGGGGGCCCTCTTGGGGGGCGGTGGGGCTGCAAGGAAAAGGGAGGCTTTGGCCCTCCTGTCCAGCAGGAGGCGGCGCGGCGTGGCCAGGTGCAGGTGCCACTTGCGCTCCACGGCCTGGATCTCCTCGTATTCCCGCGAGGATGCGTCGCACTGGGCCAGCATCTTGTTGAGGCTGCGACTGGACGCGAACTTCTTCATGGCGCTGGGGCGGCGCCGGGCCGGCCGCGCGGGGAGGGCTCATGGGCCCCGGCGGGGGTGGCCGGCCCTGAACACGAGGGGCAACAGGCAGGGGGCCCGCAGCGCCATGGGGGGGGGGGGCGGGCTCGGGTCCAGGCACGGGGCAAGTGGGGACGCGGGGGGGAGCGCAGGCCGGGGACGCGGGGGGCGCAGGCCTGGGCCGCGGCGTCTCGCTCCTTCAGGTGCCGCCCCTCCCCCTCCCTCGACAATAAGGCGGCGGCGTCAACCTCCCGGTTGCCATAGCAACTCCGGCCTCCAGGCAGCCGCTGCCGCGGGAAGAAATGCGCGCGAGCGGGGGCGGGGCCGGCGGCGAAGGCGCCCTATCGGGGCCGGGAGCCGGGTTCAGGCAGAAATGAGGGTGCGGGGCTGCGCTAGGCTCGCAGGTCAGAGGCCAGGGATCGCACGTCAGGCCCTCACCTCTCCTCCTGGCCCCGTCTTCCTCCGGCTTTCTGGTCACCGAGACGACCTTCATAACCAGGCGGTTCCCGCCCTGGCGGATCAGAGCTACCACCTGCTTGTGTCCGACCTTGACCACGTTCACCCCGTTCACCTGGGGACAGACCGGCGGTTGGGCGGAGCGCGGGCGCAGGCCCCAGCGCGGACCCCACTGTCCCTACACAGCGCAACCCCCAGCGCAACCCTCAGTGGCGTCCCAGCGCGGATCCCGGTGGCCCCCTCAACGCAGACCCTAGTGCTTTCCCAGGCCCCCCCCCCCCCAGTACGGCCCCAGCGCGGACCCCAATGCCTCCCCCAGCACGCAGCCCCAGCGCCCGCCAGTGACCCCCAGTGTACCCCCCAGCGCGGACCTTAGTGCTCCCCCAGCGCAGGCCCCAGTGCCACCACCCCAGGACAGACCATCAGCGCAGACCCCAGTGCCCCCCCTCAACATGGACCCTGGTGTCCCCCCCTCACGCCCCCCCAGCACAGTCCTCAGTGTCCCCCACCCCAGCCCACCTCGATGAGGAAGTCCCCGGTGCGCAGCCCGGCCCGCCAGGCCACGCCCTCCACGTCCACGGACTCCAGGTACTGTAGCGCGGGGAAGGCCGGCGTGGGCGTGAACTCCTCGATGGGGGTCTCTGCTGCGGGGCGGGCGGGGCCGGCCGTTAGGGACCCCCAGCAACTCAACACACGTAAGGGTGACTGTGGGGACACAGCGGCCCGGGAGGGGGCCGCCCAGAAGCGGCTGCAAGGAAGAGGCAGGGGACCCAGGGATCTGGCACACCCAATGACAAAAAAAGCCCCAATCTCTGCCGCACACCCCCACAGCAAAGACCAGGAGGCCCAGACTGGGGTAGGAGTCGCTGCCCTCTACCGGGGACAGTCGACGGGCTGAGGGGTGAAGGGTCCGGCACACCCCAGCCCCCACCCCCCTAACCTGCAGTGCTACCCGCCTTCACCAGAGTCACCTTTGGCCCCTCTGAGCACGAAGCCGAAACCCTCATGATCCCGTTTCTGCAGAACGGCCACCTTGTCTTCGATGACATAATCACTGATGAAGGAAAAGGAAAGCAGGGAGGGGTGAGGGGGGCTGGCACGTGGAGGCCATGTCAGCACCCACAAACTTTAGCCCTGACAGTCCCACCGGCCCACTTCACCCTTAGGGGATGCCCAGGCCTGATCTGGGAAGGCAGAGAGGAAGAGGGTGGCCTGGGGCTCCCATCTTCTCTCCTCTCCCCCACCACACCTCTCCTCCCTCTGGGTAGCCCCCAGGCCCCTGCAGTTCCCATCCTCTCTCCTCTCCCCCCCCACACCCCCTCCCTCTGTATAGCCCCCACGCCCCCACAGCTTCCATCCTCTTGCCTCTCCCCCACCATATCCCACCTTCCTCTGTGTAGCCCCCAGGCCCCTGCAGCTCCCATCCTCTCTCTTCTACCCCCCCACACTCCCCCCTCTCTGCCTAGGCCCCAGGCCTGGGCAGCAACCTGGAGCCTGTACCTGTGAGATGTGAGGCTGTCGTAGGAGCCCACCGTATAATGGCGGAAGAGCCGCTTTGTCCGGTCCTCACGAGTTTCTGAAGGGAGTGTCAGGAACTGATGGGGGACTCACGTCCTCCAGCTGGCCCCGCTGCCCCTCGCAAGTGCTGGTTACCAGTCTCCCCAGGCACAGGCCGCTGGCCTCATCACGCCCAGATGGAAGTGGGGGGACCCAAGTCCTGGGGCCCTGAGGCTCAGAGGCAGGAATGCTGAGGGGACCATGCCTGGAAGTCTGGTCTGAAGGTCTGGGGGGAGACAGCAGTACCCCTCACTCCTCTACGGGGCTGACTGCAGCAGAGCACTGAGACAAGGGAGGCCTCCCAGCATAGTCAGCACCCCAAGGCTGAGAGCAAAGAAGGGGTGTGTGTGTATGTGTGTGATTGGTCACAGACAAGCATGTGGATGGGTGGGGTGTGAGCATGGCCATGTATGTTGTGCTTGGGCACATGTGTGCCTGTTTATGCAAGCATGATCATGTGTAAGTGCTGTGTTCATGCACTTGTGTGTGAGCATGCTGTGTATAAGTGTGTGCTCATGCATGTGTGTGCACGTGAGCATGGTCCATGTGCAAGTGCTGTGGTCATGCACATGCGGGTGCGTGCATGAGTACAGTCTTGTGCAAGTGCTGTGATCATGCACATGTGTATTTGCAAACAGTTGTATGCAAATACTGTGGTCATACACATTTGTGTGTGAGCACAGTTGTGTGCAAGTGCTGTGGTCATGTACATTTGTGTGCGAGCACGGTCATGTGCAAGTGCTGTAGTCATGCGTGTATTTGTGTAAACATGGTTGTGTGTAAGCGCTGTGGTCATGCATGTGTATGTGTGCATACATGGTTGTGTGCAAGCTCACTGGCAGAGAAGTGGCATACTGTCTCACCAAATTCCTCACAACCACACCCTCCTCCTGCTCCCTTACAGGTCCCTTGTCGAGACCCTGTGTCTGAGGGGAGCAGGGATCTGGCTCCCCTCCCTTGGTCACTAAACACCACAGAGCCTTCTGTCACATCTCCATGGCCACCATGGTCCAGTCCCCACCTCCTTCCTGCTCCAGACTTGTTTCTCCTGCCGTCTCTAAGTCAGACTTCACATGCACTCTGGCACCCACAGCCTCTCCTCCTGGCTTCCCAGCACCTCTGGCTCCAGCTCAGCCTGACACCCTGCCATAAAAGGACCCACAGTGCCTCCCTCACTGACTCTCATTTTCATATTTCTCAAGATTCATTTACTCATTCAAAAAGTACTTGCTGAGCTTCAACTATGTACCAGGCACTATTTGTTCTAGGCTCTGGAAATAAAGCAGAGAACAGAACGAAGTTTCAGACCTCGTGGAGTTTACAATCTATTAAAGAAAAGAGAGCAAACAGACAATAAATATGGAAAAACACAACACGTCAAATGCTGATACATGCTTGAAGGAAAAACAAGCAGAATCAAGGACAGTGAGTTTGCAATCCAGTGGGGGTCACACAAGTTAGACAAGGGTGTGACATTAGCGTGCAAGCCAGTGGTTTCACAGGCAAAGGGCGTTCCAGGGAGGAAATGGTCAAGTCAGAAGCCACAAGGTAGGGGTCAACTTTACGGTCAAGGGACAGTGAGGAGGCCCATGTGGCTGGAGTAGAGGAAGCACAAGAGAGAATGGTAGGAAAAAGCTCAGAAAGGGAACCTACAATTTTTGATGGCCTGTCCCTTGACTAATTATGAGTTCCTTGAGGGTAAGGACTGTGTCTATTCACTCCTAGCACAGTACCTCGCACATAACAGGCTCTCAAAATGTTGGGTAGATGAACAAACAGACAGACAACTGGCTGGGGGGGGGGGGTTGTCAAAGGGTGGATGAATGGAATAGAAGATGGACGGAGGGGTAGATGGATAGAGAAATGCATGGAAGGATGAACCAACAAGTAAACGGAATGATGCTGGGACAGCTGGAAATCCACAAGCAAAAGAATGAAAGTGGACCTTTACCCCCACCATATACAAAAATTAACTCAAAATGGGTCAAAGACCTAACTATAAGAGTTAACACCCTAAAACTCTTACCAAAAAACATAGGGAAATATCTTTAGGTCTTTGTAGTAAGCAAAGATTTAGATTTTACACCAAAAGAACAAGCAACAAAATTAAAAAAATAGATAAAACAGACTTTATCAAAATTAAAAAACTTTCGTGCACCAAAGGACATTATCAAGGAAGTGAAAAGAAAATCGACAGAATGGGAGAATATCTGGAAACCATATATAACCATATATCTGATAGTATTTAGTATCTAGAATATATTAAGAACTATCATTCAACAACAAAAAGATGAATAACCCAATTTAAAAATAGGCCAAGGATTTGAACAAACATTTCTCCAAAGAAATATACAAATGGCCAATAAGTATATGAAAAGATGTTCAACATTTTTAGCCATCAGAGAAATGCAAATTAAAACTACGAGATACCACTTCACATCCACTAGAATAGCTATTATTTTTTTAAAAAATGGAAAGTAACAAGTCTTGGCAAGGATGTGGCAAAATAGAAACCCTCCTACATTGTTGGTGGAATGTAAAATGGTACAGCCACTGTGGAAAAGCCTGGTGGTTCCTCAGAAAATTAAACACAGAATTACCACATGACCCAGCAATTCCATTCCTAAGTACACACCCAAAAGGGGACTAAGATATTTGTACACCAAGTTTCAGAGTAGCATTATGCACAATAGCCAAAAGTGGACACAAACTGAAGTGCCCATCACAAGGTGAATGTATAAACAAAATGCGGTGTATCCAAACAGTGGACTATTACTCAGCTGTAAAAAGAAGGGAAGTGCTGGTCATGCTACAACATGGATGAACCTTGAAGACATCATGTTGAGTGAAATAAGCCAGGCACAAAAGGACAGATATTGTATGATTTCTCTCATATGAAATTCTTAGAATTATCAAATTCATAGAGACAAAAAACAGAATGGTGGGTACCAGGGTGGGGGTAGGGGGTAAGGGGTAATGGAGAGTTACTGCTAAATGAGTCTAAGTTTTGGTTTGGGGTGATGAAAATGGTCTGGAAATAGATAGTGGTGAAAATTACTACAGTATTGTCAATGTATTTAATGTCAAAGCATTGTCCACTTGCAATAGTTAAAATGATTTTTTGTTATGTATATTTTACCACAACTAAAACTAGATAAATTATTTTTAAAAAGTAAACAACTTGTCTCAGTAATGTCATTTCTCCTCAGAGTTTTGGCTCTACTCAAAACAAACTAAAAAGCAAATGGATATATGTAAGTGGATAGGCGGACTGAGGTTGTGAAGAAGGAAGAGAAAGATGGATGGAATGGTCAGAGGACAGAATTGTGAGTAGATGGGGAGATGGATGGGTCAATGTATGGATGGATGGGCAGATGGACTGGATGGGTTGATGGGTGGGTGAGTCAAAGGCTAAATGGATGGATGGGTAGAAGAGGGGGTGGAAAGAGGGAGATGGCTGGGTTGGGTGGACAGGTGGATGGAGGGGTGGTTGGATAGGTGGATAGACTGAATGGGTAGACAGGTAGGTGGATAGGTAGACGAATGGATAGACTGACGGATGGATGGATCAACTCATGGATAGAAGGACTGGGTGGGTAACTGATGGATATACTGATAGATGAATAACAGATGGATCGATGTATGGATTGAGTGGGTAGACATCTGGGTGGATGAACAGACAGACTGAGTGGGTAGACAGGTAGGTGGGTGGGTAGGTGGATGGATGGACTAATCTATTAATGAATGAATCAATCAATTTATAGATAGATGGATTGGATAGTTAGTTAATGGATGGACAGATGGATTGATGAACAGATCAGGTAGGTAGACAGGTGGGTGGGTAGGTGGGTAGTTGGGAGGATGGATGGGTGGGTGGATGGATGGATTGAGTGGGTAGATGTGTGGGTGGGCAAGTGGGGAGGGTGGATAGATCAATGGATAGATGGGTGGATCAACAGATGAATGGATGGATTGAGTGGGCAGACAGGAGGGGTGGGGAGGTGGGGAGGGTGGGTGGATAGGTGGGGGGTGGGTAGATGGATCAATAGATGGATATGTGGATTGGGTGGTAGGTGAATACACAGATAGATGTAAAAGTAGATGGATGGCTGGAGCAGTAATTGGATGGAAGGAAGAAAGAGCTTCCATGAATAACACAAGACACAGAAGGCAAGAAAAATACTGGTCGAGATTTAAGAACCCTGCCTCTAGTTTGTGGCATTTCAGTAAAACCTCTCCTTTATGGCACTGGAAAGCTAACCTCGGAGGGTCCGCTAGGTTCTGTTATTTTGGTCCTCTGGCATCCTTCCAAGCATTCATCCTGCCTCTCCCACATACTCCTGATAATGGCTGATGCCCTCTGCATGTGCTGGCACCACCCTTCCTGCCATTCCAGGGCCTCCCCATAGCTCAGGGGGCGCCAGACCCTTCTTTGACTCCATCCTACCTTTCTCCACATCATCCCAGTCACAGAGAAGCTCCCAGAGCTTGCCTGTCCACAGAAGGATGTCCCAAACTCCGCGGTTCATCATCATCCAGATTTGGTCACACACACAGGTGGTACTTATTACATAACACATATTCATCTTCCAGTTTTATTAGACACATAAAAGCCGCCTGGATTTTCAATCCCCAACATGACCACCCCCGCCAAATGGCCCAAAGGAAAGAAGGGGCAGCAGACAGCGTCCCACTGGGCCACAGCCTCCAGGACGCACCCAGCCTCATTTCTGCCCCTTGCAGATTGGCTCTCTCCACACCCCAGGTCATGGGGAAGTGGCATCTGCATGGGTGAGTGGGTGTACCCACCTCCCAGGGCCCAGAGCAGATGCTGACCTGGGCACCCGCCTGGCCTGGGACTTAGCACAGCTCCCCACCTCACCTCTTTGACTTTCAAGCCCTTTCCTATCTGGACTCCAGGCTGGGAAATGGATCTTTTTTTTGGGATTTAGGCCTGCAGGAAGCAGGTGTCTGTTCCTGAGCTGCCCTCTGGCCTCTGGCAGAACTCAGCCCCTGGATCCTGAATCAGAAGTTCTACCCAGAGAAGCCGTGGATCCCACAGCTGAGTTGCAGGGAGGTCACCAGATGCTCCCACCCCCTCCAGGCAGTGTTCCCAGGAGACCCCTCTCCCTCGGCCCATCCCTAAAACACTCCTGATTACTGACATACCTTCTAACACTCCCCAGAGGATGCACCCCAGAGTTACCTCTTCTGGGAGCCCAGTAATTGCCCCAAAGTCTCCAGCTCCTTCATTCCTACACCAGGGTAGTCTGGGCACTGTACGATGACCTGGGACCACCTATACTAACCTCTGTCGTCCCCACCCCTTCTCTGCTATCCCCCGCCCTCCTGCCCACTTGGGCCCATTTCCTCTCTGCCCATCACATGAACCCTAAACAATGCACACAATCAGGACAGCCCTGCAAACACCAGAAAGGGTGAGCTCAGTGAACTGTGGCCAGCTCCTCTCTGCAGATTCCGCGGAGAAGGGGCCCCACTGCCCCAGGCACCCATCCCTGTGTGGCCACCAGCAGTCTTGGGAGGACTGAGAAAACAGTCCAGCAGACCACTTTCTATAGGCCTTACTCTCCCTTGGCTCTCCAACTGACAATATGTGTTACATTCATAACAATCAACGAAGACTCTCCTTATAGGGAGAAATCCCCCACCATCTCGTTACGCAGGAAAAGCAGAGCATGACTAGCTCACACTACGCTACCTTTCATGTAAATAAGGATGAAAATAAAGATCTACAGTCATTAAAAATATATATTTTTAAAAAGCCATGGCATCTCAGCCAGAATATGCTGCAATTAAAAAATAACATTTTAATCTTAGAAGATGACAGCCTCTTCCTGTCTCTCTCACACACTGCCCAGGGAAGGTCTGTCCAGTAACCCCTAGAAGGCACTGCCCCTGGCCACGGCCCACCTGGCCCCTCCACTCGCTCCTGCCCCCTTCAGCACCCCCAAGTCACACACCCACAGCCCACGACATCAGCCCCACAGGGAACCATGACCTACCCCTCGGGAACAGGGGCCCACCCTCTGTGACTCAGTTTTCTTGTAAAGGAATAACCGGACCTGCCTTGCAAGTAGGCTGCTGCAAACCCATGGCTGTTCACATGTAAAAGTGGCTGAAGCAGGCCAGGCCCCTCGAAGCAGCATGGACCCCTGGGGCCAGGCTGCCCACTGGTCCTCCCTGCCCTGCCACGGACCCCCAGAGAACGTGGCTGTCCTTCGAGGTGCAGCTCAACCACCACCTCGTCTCTGCTGTCCTCCAGGCCAAGCCGGGACCCACCTGCTCCCAAGCCTGCAGCCCACACCCCTATCACAGCAGCTATTCTAGTGCATCCCTAGAACGGCTGCATGTACCTGCTACCACGTGTACCTACGACTGCGCTCACCTGCCACGACGTGCACCCGCCACTGCAGGCTGCACAGAGGCCGTGCCGTGTCACCACCCCATGAGCTGGCACACGGTAAGCCCTAACAAGCATTTGCTCATCTCAGATACCCACTCCGGCCAGTCCTCTCAGCTAAGCTTCAGCCCATGGATCCGCGGCTCTCAAAGCACAGGTGTCACCCACCCCCAGGGGCAGGCCCTGCTCCTGGGTTGATGGCAGCACCTTCACCCCAGCTCCCAGTGGGATGGCCTAGAGTCTCCCCAGCCCACGGGCCCGAACCCCTGAAACCTCCTCTGCCTCTTCTCTCTAAGCCCACAGCCCCTCATTCCCCCCTCGCCCCCACTGCTCCCCTCTCCTGGTTACCACCCACCCCTCCACGCTCTGCAGGCAGAGAGCTGAGGAGGTCCTGTGCCCCGAGTTCAAGGGCATCTTGGGGACCAGATGAGTGGAGGGGGTAGGGCAGCGCCTTGCTCCTGCTTCCAGGCACCATCACACTCACCCCGGGGCAGAGACGCTCTTCCCTCACAGCTAAAGAGAGGCACACCTTGGCTCGCAGCTTCCCGTGCACAGGAGACAAGTCCCAGGTCTGCCTCGCCCTGTGGACCTGCCGCTCACAAGGGTTTCTTGTCCCACCTGACCTCCAGCCCCTGGCGGCACCTGCAGTTCTGACAGCCCCTTATGGCAAAGCTGGGCCCAGGCCTGCAGCCGGTTCCATCCTGGGGACCTCAGAAGAACAAGAGCCCCTTTCCATCAAGGCCTTCTAGGACAGGCCCCTCCTGCAGGGCCAGGCGGCTGGAGCAGGGGGCTGCAGCCTGCACCCCGATGGCCTCCTGGCCATGCACAGGACATGGTCCACCCCTCACCTGCCACCCCTCCAGTGAGGCCCGAGGGCATGGAGAAGGCCCCCCCACCTCAGACTGGCCTCGTTTTCCCTGGCTGGTCCCAGGCCCCCCTGCTCTACCCACTCTGACAATCTGTCCACTCTGGAAGGGCGCCTCCTGCCTCACACTGACCTCCTTTACTCGCCTGCTGGCCAGGCAGGAATCGCATTTCCCAAGCACCTGGCTCACCCAACAGCACCTGTCCCCCTCCCGTGTGTGAAATGCATGCCCCTACACAGACAGGGCACGTGTCTGTGCATCCGTGTCATGTGCACAGCCTGTGTGGAATCCCTGTGTGGCTGTCCACAGGGCTGGGGTCACTCACCGTGCCGCGTGTCATATTGCCTCATCTGCACCTCCTCCACGCAGTCAGCCGGGAACCAGCCAGTACGACCCTTCACGGTGCCCTCCCAGAAGCCACCCTCCCCGATGCTGAGCACTGGGGAGGAAGCCAGACAGGCTGTCAGCTGGGGGGGGGAGGCTGCACACGCCCCCGCCACCCCCTCCCACCCGCCTCCGCTACTCCCTCCTACTCAACCCACTCCTGCCCCCCACCATTTCAGGCCACCCCTCAACCTACTCTGTCCTCTCCCTCCATCATCTCAGGCTTCCCCCCTTCTCTCTCCTTCCCTCTGATCTAACATCCTCCAGGTCTCTCCCTGGTAAGATTTTGGGATCAACACAGAACAGAAAAGCAAACAGATGGGCAAACCACAGGATGGGCATGTGGGGGGCAGGAGGACACAGAGGCAAAGGCTGGGCCCCACTCCTGCTGCTGTCCCTTCCAGCTGACCTGTCACCCACCTCCTGGACCGAGCCCACCCTCACTCTGCCATCCACCCCAGGGGTCATCACAAGAGCACAGGTCATCCCATTGTGGCCAGAGGATGAGTCAAGACCACCCGCACAGCCTCATGTCCCTTGGGCACCCCTGAAGGCAGAACTCCAACAACAACAGGGAACAGTGGTTCCCCCCGAAACAGAAAGCCCCTAGGGACAGAAACCCTGACCATTCAGAGACCCCTGAGAATTGTCACGGATGTACCCCACCACACCAGGGACCCAGGAACCCCCTTATCACAAGGATTCCCAATGAGGAAACCCCAGAAATGACCCAGGAACCCCATTAGAGGAGGAAGGTTTGTAATGGGATAGGATGCTTCAGACACACAGACCCCGTGACAGACACCCCCATGACAAGTGGGGAGCTTCTGTCAAGACCCGGGAACCCCGTAACGACAGACCACTCCAAGGATGCGCACGGCAGCGGCCCCGAGGTCCCCCTCCCTGCCAGAGCCCCTCGCAGGGACACCAGTAATCCCCAGCGGCAGGCGCACCCCCCAACCACACCTGCAGGCACAGAGACCCCCAAAGGGACCGTCAGCCGCAGGAGGCCCCTGAGAGCGCCCCACCCCCGCGGCCGCCCCGCCCCCCCGCCGCGCCCCCCATTCCACCACCCCCACCCCCCGCACCCCGCGGCCGCCCCGCCCCCTGCGCCCCCGCGCCCTCACCCTTCACGGCCTCGCCGCGGTGCAGCGGGATCTCGCCCTCGCCCTGCGGGCTGTGCGCCTTCACGGCAATGAACTTGCGGCCGGGCACCGCGCTGTAAAGTTTCCGCTTCGGGCCCCGGGGCGGCGGCGCGGGGGGCGCGGGGGGCGCCGGGCCGGGGCCGGGGCCGGGCACGGGGCCGGGGCCGCCAGGGCCGCTCGGGCTGTAGACGAACACGTAGGTGACCGACGCGATGCCGGGGGCCAGCGGGCACGCGAAGCCGGCGCCCGGGGCCTCCATGGCGCGCGGCCCGGCCCCGCCGCCGGCCTCACCGCAGCCGCCGCCGCAGCGCCCGCCGCCCGCCGCCCGCCGCCGCCCGCCCGCCCGCCGGGGGCCCGGCCCGGGGCCGCTCCATGGGCCGCGCCGCCGCGCCCGGCCCGCTCCCGCCAGCGCACGAGCGCCCGCTCAGGGCTGCGGGGCCGCGGGGCTGCGCTCCCGGGCGCGCCAGGCTCGCTCCATGCCGCGGCCGCTCGCCGCCGCCCCCTCCCCGCCCGCGGCCGCGGCTCCTCCCTCTGCGGGCGGTGGCGGCGGCCGGGCCTCCTCCCTCCCTCCCCGCTCCTCTCCCGGTCACCCCGCCCCCGACCCCCTACCCCCTCCCCAAAACGCTCCCCCCGCCCCGCGGACCCTACAGCAAGGGCCCACGGGATGGGATATGGGGGCTGTGGTGCTCCGAGGTGGGAAGGAGGGTCCGGGAGTGGGGCTGGGGTAGGTATGGGCTGCAGAGGAGCTTCAGGCCTCAGAGAAGCCTGGAACAGCCAGGAGGGCCCCCCAGCATGTCGGGCCCCCTGCCCCTGCTGGCTCTGGTTCTGCCTCCTCAGGACCTCCCCTAGTGCCCTCCAGATCCGTGTCCTCTCCTCCAGGGCACCTGTCCCTGCTGTCCCATATGTCCCACTGACCACCCTCCCCAGCCCTGCTGTCCCATATGTCCCACTGACCACCCTCCCCAGCCAGTTCCTCACTTGGGCTCCACCAGAACCTCATTCCTCCAACTCCCCCAGCTCAAAAACCTGTACTGGCTCCCCAGTATTTGGCAGGCCAAGTCCACATTTCTGGTCAACAGCCAGGCTCCATGGGACATCAGAACTAACCACACCCCAGTCACAGGTTAGGTGCATTCCCACTCCCTCCACTGGGCTGCCAGAATCCTCAACTACCCTAGATCCCACTCCTTGGGTTATCAGACCCCCTTCCCTCTGGGATGTGAGGGCAGGTGGCCAGCCATGGTTGCAGGGTGGGCTCCCCCAACAGGGGGCCCCAGATGGAGACATCACTGGTCACATGAGCTCACCTTGGCAGCCTCTCCCTGGTCCAGAGGAGAGCTGTACTCCAACACCCTCTTCCTCCTCAGTGCCCCAAACAGCCTCAGCCCCTCTGAAGGACTGCAAATGCTCCACCACACACCAAGGCAGTCCCTCACCGGGACCACTACCCACCCTTGGGTCTCAGCTGTCAGTGTCCTTCCGAGACCAGCTGGGATGCTCAGTGCATACCAGGTTCCTGGTAAATGCTGGTGAAAATACAGACCCTGTCGCCCCTCCAAACGAGTAGCCTGGAGTCTGCGGTTTTCTGTGTCTGGGGCAACCCCACAGCTCCGATGGAGCTGCCCTTCTAGGGAACAGAGACAGCTCTGAGTTTCACTTCAGGCCCCTGGGCATCTAACCCTTAGCACATCCCACGGACCTAAGCAAACGCTTCAGGGAGAAGTTTTGGGGTGGGACAGATGCTGTGGGGTCTAGCAGGACCTGACCGGGCATCTAGCAGAAAGGCAGGGCCACAGAAGACACCACACTAGAAGGGCCCCGGGGGGGTGGGCGGAGGAGGACAGCGCTGCCCCCACAAGGCTCCTGCTGCACCCCAAGCCCTGAGCCCCATACTCTGCTGAGACTTGGAGGTTCTGGGAGTCAGGCCTCGCTGGGCCCAGCAGGCTACTTACTAGCCCTGTGATGGTGGACAGGCCACTCAACCAACCCGGGCACCATAAAAATGGTGTTAATAGAGCAGAGCCTCGAGACACCATTCAGGCCAAATGAGATGTTTCGAGTCCACCGGCTGCAGTGGGGGGCAAGGGTGTGAGAGCTGGTACCATGCAAACAGCCTGCCCTTTATGAAACCCATTCATCAGAGAAATGTCGCCTTAGTACCTTCAGGGCGCCTGGCTCTAGGAAAACTACAGGAAGTGACACAGTACCTGACCTGAAGGGTCAGGGATTCCAGCAGGGAGGAGAGAGCCCGTGATAGGCAGGAGATCCCAGCAGAGCCCTCACCTACCAGGTCATTCCAGGAAGGCTTCCTAGGGGGAGGAAATAGCTGGACCATAATTAGTCCCGTCTTACTGAGGCACAGAGAGGTTAGGCCACTCGTCCAATGTCACACAGCCAATGACTCAAAAGCCATACTTGACCCAGCCAGTCCCTCTGCAGAGCCAGTGCCCTCTCCACCCCCAACCTCAAGGGCACCTGGGCCCAGGCTGCCTGCTCCACGTGCAGGGAGGCCACGTCCTCCCCATGGCCCTGGTCTCTCAGAGTCTGAGGGCTTGGGATGGGGGTAAAGAACAGAAACCACAGAATCCTATGGGGGTACAGTCTCGGGGAGGGCAGAGCATAGACCAGGACTCCCCATGGGGGCAGGGCCAAGTTATGAGCCCCCATGGAGTGACAGCTCCACCACTGAGTCCCACCCCTGACCAGCAGTTCCCTCAGCCCCCACCTGACCCCACACTGCCCAGCCCTGCCCTATGCCACCCTTGTTCTCTTCCCTGCCCCCACAGTGACCTTTCTGACCATAGAGCTGACCATACCCTCTCCACCCAATATCCTCCCTCAGATGCCCACTGTCCTCCAAGCAAGTCCCAGGTCTAACCTGAAACCACGATCCATGGGCCTCATCTTCCCTTCCCTACCCCCAGAGACCTGGCTTGTGGGGAAGGAGCTTGCCCTAACCCTGGACATAGCCCATCACTGCACAGGTGCCCAGCACCACCAGGCCTCTCCCCGCTTCCATACGGCCCCCTCCTGGCTCAGAAGCTGGCACCACATATGCCCCGACTCCACCGAACCCCTCCAGCCTCCTCCTACCTGATCTTGCTTTGGCTGCCCCTGGCTGCTACGTGGCCACTGATGTCGTTCTCCTGCTCGCCGTGCCGGTCGCGGTCGCGGTCCTTCTCCTCCTGCAGGCGCTGGAGCAGCAGCTGGTGGGGAAGGCTTCGTAGAGAGGGCCCAGGAGAAGCTGCTAGCTGCACCTCACCTTTCAGATTGATGTCGCTGGCTGAGCGCTGCAGGGGCCGTGGAGATGCCAAGCCACTGGGGCCGGCTAGCCGCCGGCGCTTCGCATAGCTGGGGGTTTCCCTGAATGGCACTGAGGTGGGGAGACACAGGTGAGACTAAGCGGCCAAGAGGGTTGCCAACTTGCCTTGTTTGCCTGGGATTGTCCTGGCTTTAAAACAGGAACTCCCTCAATCCTGGGCAAACAGGGACCTCTGATCACCCTACAACTGCTGCTGAAAAGCTGCATCTCACTCAACCTCCAGGATCAGGAGCCTCCTCTCAGCCAAATGAGGACTTAGAGAAGCTCAGCTCTGATCTTGGATCTGCCCGCTGTACAGGCCTCAGGAGAGACAGACCAGGCCACATGTGACAGTTCTCACCAGGCTACTGATGTATAGGACTATTTGCTATAAACTGCAGCCAGGGAAATTGCAAAAGAGTTTCTAGACCAAAAGTTGACAAACTTTTGTTGCAAAGGGGCAGATAATAACTATTTCAGGCATTGCAAGCCATATAGTTTCTGCCACAAAAACTCAACTCTACCATTGCAGTATGAAAGCAGCCACAGGTAATATACATCAGGGAGTAGGCTTGGATGAGTTCTAATTAAACTTTACTTAAAAAGCAGGTAGTGATTAAAGAAAACATGATCCATTATATGCCGTGTACAACAGACTCCTTTGTAGATCCAAGACACAAATAGATTGAACATGAGAAGATGGAAAAAGATATTTCATGCAAATAGTTATCAAAAGAGAGCTGGGATAGCTATACTAACAACAGACAAAACAGATTTTAAGTAAAAAACTGTTATAAGAGATAAAGTAGGATGTTATATATTGACAAAAGGATCAGTTCAATAGGAATTGAACTGTTATATTCAATTATAATAACTATAAACATATATGTACCAAACAACAGAGCCCCAAAATATACAAAGCAAACACGTACAGAATTGAAGGGAGAAATACACATTTCTACATAACAGTTAGAGTTTTCAATACGCCACCTTCACTAATAGAAGCTCAGTAAGGAAATAGAGGAGTTGAACAACACTAAAAACCAACTACCTAACAGACATACACAAAACACTCCACCCAACAACAGCATAATATACATTTTTCTCAAGTGTACATAGGACATTCTCCAGGATAAATCAAATGGCAGGCCATAAAACTAGTCTCAGTAAATTTTAAAAGACTGAAATCCTATAACGAATCTTCTCCAATCACAATGGAATGACGTTAGAAATCAACAAGAAGAAAACTGTAAAAGATACAAATATGGAAATTAAACAACTCAAACAACAAATGGGTCAAAGAAGTAATCACAAGGGAAGTTTGAAATTAGTTTGAGACAAATGAAAACAAAAATACAACATACCAACACTTATGGGATGCAGTGAAAGCAGTTGTCAAATGGGAGATTTATAGCTGCCTACATGGAAAAAAAGGAGAAAGATCTCAAATAATAACCTAACTTTACACTGAAGGAACTAGAAAAAGAAGACTGAACTAAAACCAAATCTACCAGAAGAAAAGAAATAATAAAGATGAGGGTAGAGATAAATGAAATAGAGAATAGAAAAACAATGAAGAGAATCAACAAAACCAAAAGCTAGTTCTTTGAAAATAAAATCAACAAAATTGGTAAGTCTTTAGCTACACTTATTAAGGGGAAAAAAAGAGAAGATTCAAATTACTAAAATAAGAAATGAAAGTGAAGTCATTACTACCAACCATACAGAAATAAAAAGAATCATAAGAGAATATTATGAACAATTGTTTGCCAATGAAATAGGTAATCTACAAGCAACAGAGAAATTCCTAGAAACACACAAATTAACTAAACTGACTAGAAATAGAAAATATGAACAGACCTATAAGAAGTAAGGAAAATGAATTGGTAATCAAACACCTCCCAACAAAGAAAACTCCAGTACCAAATGGCTTCGTGGATGAATTCTACCAAACACCTAAACAATAATCAACACCAATCCTTCTCAAACTCTTCCAAAAAACTGAGGGGACAGAATACTTCCTAACTCATTCTATGAGGTCCACATTACACATATACCAAAGTCAGGTTAAAACATCACAAGGAAACTACAGATCAGTAATTGCTGATGAAAATGGATGCAAAAATCCTTAAAAAACATAAGCCAACTGAACCCAAAGGTACATTAAAAGGATTATTCACCATGACCAATTGGGATCTATCCCAGGAATGCAAGGGTGGTTCAACATAACAAAAGTAACCAATGCAATATACCATATAAATAGAACAAAGAAACAAACACATGATCATCTCAATTGGTAGAGAAAAGGCATGTGAAAAAATCCAACCCGTTTTCATGATGAAAGTACTCAGAAAACTAGCAAAGAATGGAACTTTCTCAATGAGATAAAGCACATTTATGAAAAACTCCAGCTAACATCCTACTCAATGGCAAAAGACTGAAAGCTTTCCCCATCAGATCAGGGCCAATGCAAAGATGCCCACTTTCATCACCATTATTCAGCATCATACTGAAAGTTCAGACAATCAGACAAGAGAAATTAAAGGCATCCCAACTGGAAAGGAAGGTTAAAACTATTACTATTCACAAATGACATATCCTACATAGTGAAAACCCCATAGACTCCACACAAAACAACTACCAGAGTTAATAAACGAACTCTGCAAAATTGGAAGGTACAACTGCAATATACAAAAATGCAGCCATGTTTCTAAACACTAGCAATGAACAATCCAAAGGAAATAAAGAAAACAATTCCATTTACAATAGCATCCAAAAGAATAAAATACTTACAGGTAAATTTAATCAGGGAGGTGAAAGATTTATACACTGAAAACTACAAAACATTGCCAAAAGAAAGTAAAGAAGACCTAAATAAATGGAAGGATATCTCATGTCATGGATTGGGAGACTTAATATTGTTAAGATGGTAATACCACCCAAAGCAACCTACAGAGTCAATGCAACCCCATCAGAATTCAAATGGCCCTTTTTGTAGAAATGGGGAGACCTGATCATCAAATTCATATGGAATTTCAAGGGGCTCCAAAAAACAAAACAATGTTGAAAAAAAGAAGAACAGAGTTGGAAAACTCACACTTTCTGATTTCAAAATTTACTACAATGCTAGAATCATGTAAACAGTGTGGTACTGACATAAGACTTATAGAACAACAGAATCAAAATGCGAGTCCATAAATAAATACACACTCTATGGACAAATGGTTACTGACATTGACAGTGTGCCAAGGCCATTCAATACGGGGTCGGGGGGAGTAATAATGTTCAACAAATGGTGCTGGAAAAGCTGGAAATCCACATGCAAAAAGTGAAGTTGGACCCCTACTTCACACCATATACCAAAAACTAATCAAAATGGGTCAAGAAGCTAAATAAGAGGTAAAATCATGAAAATCTCAGGCGAAAACTTACAGGTAAGCATTTACGACCTTGGATTTGGCAATGGATTCTGAGCTATATCAAAAGTACGAACAGCAAGGGAAAAAAAGGCAAATGACTTCATCACAATTAAAACTTGTACATCAAAGGACATTATCAAGAAAGTGATAAGAAAACCCACTCTTACACTCAACAGCAAAAAGGCAACACAACTTGGCAAAGGACTTAGACATTTCCCCAAGAAGATAAATGACCAACAGACACATAAAAAGATGTAAAATATTATCAGCCATTGAAGAAATGCAAATCAAAACCACAATGAGATACCACTTGAATGCTAATTAAAAAAAAGTGTTGACAAAATGCAGAGAAATTGAACCCTTCATATATTGTTGAGAAGAATATAAAGTGCTTCAACTGTTGTGCAAAACAGTTTAGTGGTTTCTCAAAAAGTTAAAGTCAGTATAAGTCCCAGCAATTCCACTTCCAGGTTATCTACCCAAAAGAATCAAGACCAAGTAGCCAGAAAAGATGCGGGGTTCACAGCTGCAATATCCAAGATGGCCACAAGGTGGCGGTAACAAGAGCCACCAGAGGGAGTGGATAGACAAGCAAGCACAGAACAGAGCTTCCCAGGCCATGAGCGCCAGTAAGGTTCTGTCACAAGAGTCCCACATTGTGTGATTCCACTGCCCTGCGATGCCCAGAATAAGCAAATCCATGGCGGCTGCAAGCAGATGGGCAGGGGCCAGGAGAGTGAAGTGCTTTTGGCACGGGGCTCCTTTCAGAGGAGAAGTCTGCAGTGAGTGGCAGCACATGCCACTGCCCTGTGCACCTTATATGCTTCATTATAAGGTGAATTTCATTTCTTTTTTTTGTTGTTATGCAGGTGGGAGGTCAGGATTGACCTGTGGGCACTGTTTTCCAGCCACCACTCTGGATACACTGGCCAAGTAGCTCCCACGGGGGAGGCTCAAAGGCACTTCTCTGGGCTCTGTGGAAAGGACATGGGACATCAAGTCCCTGTAAAGGTGCCTGGGGGGGGCAGGTAGGAGAGGGAGGAGACAAAGGCGGACCCCAGGGTTCTCCCAGCCAGGGTCCACACCCCAAGTACCTGCCCACCCAGGTCACCAGGACACCTGCTCCTGGAGGGAACCATACTGCCCCTATACAGCCCCAGCCTATAAACCAGGTTAGCCCTGGGGGCTCTCTGGGCAATGACAGGGCTCACTGCAGGTACAAAGGACACTGAGCCTGTCCTCCACAGACGGGCCGCCACCCCCAGTCATGGGGTATTTGGACAGTGAGTGGACAGGGGGCCCACATGGAGCCCCTCCACTGACCACACCAACACAGCCTGCGCACAGATGGCAAGCCAAGGCAGCAGCCACCCCCAAAGGCCCAGTCTATCTACCTCCCAGGGCAGGGTGCCTCAGCCAGCCGACAGGATGCCTTGGACAGGACCACTACAAGCTCCTGCTGCTCCAACCGTCCGGGCCCTGGCAGGACAAACCCGCTGGCCAGAAGGCCCAGTGGCAAGGGATGCAACTGACCTCTGAAAGCTCCCTAAATTCAGGAGAAACTGAGGTATGACAGTCCTGAGCAGCTTCCCCAAGGCCAGACAAGAAACCGTGCATCATCCAGACAAGGGTCCGCCAGGCCACACACCCCGACCCAGCCCTTCCCTGACTTGAATCTCAACCCCAACCTGCACCCCAGCAGCTCAGTGCTTGCTGTACACAGGGAGCAGGCTGGCATGAGTCCTACTGTATACAAGGTGAAGCCTGGTGTGAGGCCTGCAATATGCAAGGTGAAGCCTGGTGTGAGGCCTGCTGTACGCTAGGTGAAACCTGGCGTGGGGCCTGCTGTATGCAAGGTGAAGCCTGGTGTAAGGCTTGCTGGATGCAAGATGTAGACACGTGTAAGGCCGCTATAAGCAGGGGGCAGCCTGACATGGGGCCTGCTGTATGCAAGGTGTAGCCTGGCGTGGGGCCTGCTGTATGCAGCAGGCAGCCTAACGTGGGGCCTGCTGGATGTAAGGTGTAGCCTGGCATGAGGCCTGCTGTATGCAGGGGGTGGCTTGACATGAGGCCTGCTATATGCAGGGGGTGGCCTGACATGAGGCCTGCTGTATGCAGGGGGTGGCCTGACATGAGGCCTGCTGTATGCAGGGGGTGGCCTGACATGAGGCCTGCTGTCTGCAAGGTGTACCCTGGTGCGGGACCTGTTGGATGCAAGGCATAGCCTGGCATGGGCCTGCTGTATGCAAGGTGTAGCCTGGCATGAGGCCTGCTGTATGCAGGGGGTGGCCTGGCGTGGGGCCTGCTGTATACAAGGTGAAGCCTGATGTGAGGTCTGCTATATGTAAAGTATAGTCTGGTATAAGGCCTGCTGTATGCAAGGTAAAACCTGGCATGAAGCCTGCCATATGCAAGGTGTAGTCTGGTATGAGGCCTGCTGTATGCAAGGTGTACCCTAGTGTGATGCCTGCTGTATGCAAGGTGTAGCCTGGTATGAAACCTGCTGGACGCAAAGTGTAGCCTAGTGTAAGGCCTGCTATATGCAGGGGGCAGGCTGGTGTAGGGCCTGCTGTATGCAGGGGGTAGCCTGACATGGGGCTTGCTGTATGCAAGGTGAAGCCTGATATGAGGCCTGCTGTATGCAAGGTGAAGCCTGGTGTGAGGCCTGCTGTATGCAAGGGGAAGCCTGGCACAAAGCCTGCTATATACAAGGTATAGTCTGGAGTGCAGCCTGCTGTATGCAGGGTGAAGCCTGGCATGGGGCCTGCTGCATGCAGGATGAAGCCTGGAGTGGGTCCTGCTGTATGCAGGGTGTAGCACCCGAAACACTCATGGCAGAAGGGGAGACTGGAGTCTGTGTTCCTGTACATCACAGCAGAAGAGCCAGCCCACTCAGAACCACACAGAACCCGAGGGAGCCAAGGAGGGGTCCCAGCGCAGGTGAACCTTTATGGGAGTACAGGTTCTGAGGGATGTCACCAAGACCACTGCCAGAAGCCTCCAAGGCCTGGGTGGGAGGGGCCTCCCATTCCCCACACCTGCCCTGGAGGCCTATTCCAGCCTGCCCTGCGTCCATGCATCCCTCTCACATGGGTGTCCCATCCTGGACCTGACGTGGCCACCCCAGGGGGACCACTGGCCTGAACCCAGTCTCAACCTAACTTGTCCCTAAGCCAGCACTGGCCCCAACACAGCTGTGGTCTTGGCCCTCTGCTGCCCATGCCGTGGCATTTGTGCCCCCGATTGAGCACTGGCCGCTCAGGGAGTGCTGTAGGAGGAAGCTCAGGCATGAGGCCCCAGAACAGTCCCCTAACCCCCAAGCCTGGTGACCCCGATAACCTACGCGAGCCCACATCAGTGACAGCTCACCAACATCAGAGTCTTTGTGGGTCTTGATGACTTCGGCCAGCTCAAAGTTCCCTGCGATGATGGCCACCTGAGGAAAAGGGGGCGTCAGAAGGGGGCACAGGGGACAGGGGGAGTGGAGGGGGAGGAGGAGGCAGGGGACAGGGGTGGGGGGGGCCCAAGGGGTGGGAGGAGTGGAGAGGGAGGAAGAGGCAGGGGCAGACCTCAATGTTCTCCCCTTCCCCTCCCTCCTGGGTTGAGTCCCCATGCTTAGACCCCAGATCCCTCTGCCAATAGGCATGTGCTCCCTGAGTCCCCTACACAGGTGACCAGTGTCCTAGCCTAGCCAGTCCAAAGGGTTTTCCATGACTTTAGTGCTAAAAGCAGGAAAGTGCTGGGCATATGGGGCACATGGGTCACTGCTGGGGATCGCCCCCACAAAGGCAGGTTGAGGCGCAGCCCCAGCCTGGGCATGGCCCCATATGTGCAGAGACCTTTGAAGAGGGGCTTGGCTGAGAGGTGGGCCTGGGCCCCATGGCACTGACGTCCACCAAGGCCAAGGGAACTGGACATGGAGTGAAGCCTCAGGGAAAGTCAGGGGTCATCAACGGGTCCCAGAGAAGGGGACACGCCATGTGCACGGCCATGAGACGGGAAGTCCAAGGACCCCTACAACGGCTGGCTGGACAAAAGCCACCAAGCCTGGGCCGCCCCATCCAGGAGCATCCCAACAGCCAGCCTGACTGGGCCCCCACATGCGCATCCACCCAACACAATAGCAGCACCACCGCCCCTCAGACCCACCCTTCTTCGCCCGCCCCCTTGCCCTTGCCCTGGCTCCATCGTCCTTCCCTGAGGTAGCACCACCCTGTGTGGGCATTGCCTGGGCCAACCCCTGCTCCCCACCTCATGGTGGACCTGGGGCTGCTGAGCTGAGGACCAGCCCCCTTGCCCCGAGGTACCCCGCACCAGCCCCCCAGCCCCAAGGCACCCCGTACCTGGAAGGCTGTCTGGCTATTGAAATTGCGGACGTCCTTGTTGGCTCCACGGAAAAGGAGGACGCGTGCACAGCTCTCCTGGGGTTGGAGGGACAGTGCAGGGTCATGATGGGCAGGTCAGAGACACAGGTGGGGCCATGCCCCCACACCCTGCCTCAGCACGCACACCTGATGAGCAGGGCGCCTCCATACATGCTGGGACTCACACTCACAGGTTCAGAGCCCACACAGGTAACTGGGCTGAGTGGGCACAGCTGTGCACACGCAGAGCCCCACCTGCCCCAGAGTGTCTGATTCACACCTGACATGCAGAACACAGGTGTGCACGTGTAGGTCTGGGGCACATTGCAGGGCACACCTGGGCATAAGTGCACACACATGTACATGTGCGGCCACACCTGACCAGCCGAGCAGGTGTGTGGGCCCCAACCCTGCAGGTCCACAGCAGATCCACAGCGGGTCAGGCGCACACTCGGTCGTACCTGGTTGTAGAGAGCGCAGATGTGCAGGGCTGTGTTCCCTGAGGCGTTCTGAGCCCCCATGTCAGCTCCATAGAAGAGCAGGTGTTCCAGGTGCTGCACGTGCCCGAAGCGGCAGGCCTGGGGGAGGCAGGTGCTGCAGAGGCCGCTGAGGCCAGGACCCCCACCCCAAAGAAAAGCTGGAACCCCCACCCCAAAGAGAGAGGCCAGGCCCCCCACCTAAAGATGGAGGCCAGGGCCCCCATCCCACAGAGAGAGGCCAGGCCCCCCAACCCAAAGACGGAGGCCAGGACCCCCACCCCAAAGATGGAGGCTGGGACCCCAAAGATGAAAGCCAGAGCCGTACACCTGAGCGCCCACCTGGTGGATCTCCTGCCAGCCGTTCTCATCAGTGGTCCCCAGCCGAGCATGGTCATGGAGGAGCAGCTCGCAGCACAGGGCGTCCCCCCCACCCAGGGCACTGTGGTACAGGGGTGTCAGGCCGCGGCTATCCTTGTAGTCAGGGGACGCCCCCAGGTCCAGCAGGGTCTGGGGGAAGGAGCCTCCATGTCCACTAGGGTCCTGATCCATCCGCCCCCACCCCAGGCCGGGCATGCCATACTGACTGTCAGCGCAGCTGCGTTCCGCCGCCTGGTGGCACAGTGCACAGCTGTGAGTCCATCCCGAGTGCGGAAGTCCAGGTGTGCGCCGCCGTTCCGCAGCACCTTAAGCAGGTCTGCCGCGTTGTCCAGCTGGGTGGCGAGGCTCAATGGGCACTCTGCGTTCAGGGCCAAGCCAGAGTCACAGGCAGCCCCCAAGGCAGCCAGGGGTCTGAGCCACTCCCTTCCTGCCCACTCACCTCCCGAGTCAGGGTCGTGGAAATTGGGGTCCAGCCCCTTGTCCAGCAGGCGGGCGACCTTGTCCGTGCTGTGTAGCTGGACGTACTCCATGAACTTCTTCAAATTCGCCTGAAAGGCGTGTCCCGCTCAGCCCCGCCCATTGCCCAGACCTGCACCTGCCTACCTATGGCCAGCTCAGCCACCTGCCGGGCAGTCACTGCCCTGCCCCCATTGCCCCAGCCTTGCACACACACCCGGCCCTGCCCACTTACTGCTCTGAGCCCCTCCTGCGTCCTGGCTGGAGTCCACACCTGGACCCCCAGCAGGCTGGCGCCTGGCCACGTCCTGAGCCGATCCACCCAGGACCTCTCGCCTTGTTAATGTCCTTCCCCTGTCCTCCCTGCAACATGGCTGGGCCTGGTGCTTCAGTCACACATTAATCCACTCATAAAGAAGTGAATTAACGTCTTGAGGATGCTGCCATGGGGCAAGCCCTCAGAACGGTGGGACAGTGAACAGGGGAAAGGGACTGTCTGAGACCTGAGGGAGAAAGCGCGAATGTTCATCGAGAGGTGGCAAGACCTAAAAGCAAGTGGGTCACTGAAGGACCAAGAGCCATGTGTCTTGTTGGTCACCAAGAGAGGAAACATTTGCAGGAAAAGAGACCCATGGGGGAGGGATCCAGTGTGACAGGGCCACAGCAGGACCAGTGCAGGGAGGGGGGCCTTCCACAATGACCTCTGTCCAGCCCCAGAGCCACGGCCACCAACCATCCCTGAGCCACAGTCACTGAGCATCAGAGCCACAGCCTCCTTCACCTGATCCCCCAACACCAGCCTCATCCTTTCACCCCAGCCCCATCCTCTCACCCCAGCCCCAGAGCCCACTGCAGGCCCCCTGGCCCCCGCGCTGTCTGCACCATCAGCTGCTGACCACCCAGCCCCAGCCACACAGCCCAACCCCGCCCAAGCCCCAGATGAGTGAAGGAAAAAGCAGCTGAGGCTGGGGAAGCTGCGGGGTGACGGCCCACTGGGGAGGGCAGGGAACCTGTGGAGCTCCTCCCAGGGCAGCGCCTTACCTTTGTGTGAAGCTTCGCAAACTGCTTATCATCAATGAGATTCTGGGCATAGACCCGTCGCTTGTATCGAAACTGCTCAGAAAAAGAGGTGCTAGTGAGGCAGTGGGCGAAGCAGTGACTGGAACTCGCCCAGCACAGCCAGCACTGCACGCCTCCCAGGCTCACTGTGGACCTCAGCCCTGCCTGTGCTGTCCCCGAGAATCCACTGCGGCCCGCAAGGCATGGCAACCTGACCACCACCCAAGCCTGGAGGCAGCCCCTAGGTGCCCCCGCGCTCAACTGTGGTGCCAGTAGTGGCGACAGAAGGTACCACCGAGCCGTCCCCTTCTGGCCTCATTCCCACCACAGAAGCCCCTAGAAAACCCTGCTCTTCCCCCAAGACCCTGGCCCAGTTCACCTTCCTAGACCACTCCTGCCCAAGGCAGAGGTGACCACCAGGGAGACCACGCAGGCTGCCCACCCGTTCCCCGCCCCCAGCTTGGGTCCGCCGTGTCAGCACTGTCTGGGGCCCAGTCTGTGCCCCCAGGCCTGCAGGAAGCTCTGGACACTGCAGCGGGAGGGCAGGAGCAAAGAGAGGAGGCTCTGCCATCAGGAGGGATCCAGTGTGGCAAAGGGATGACCACAAGTTCACACTGCCCGTGGCCTGGCATTGCTCCTGCTCACAATCCTCCCTGCACAGACCCACGATCACAGCTCACACAGCATATGCTCACCTGGCACATGCTCACATGACACACAGCTCACACAGTTCACAGTTCCCATTGCTCACGCTCACACTCATACAGCTCATGCTCACATGCCTCACAGCACACTTCACACAGCTCATGGATCACAGTTCACACTGCTCATGCTCACAGTTCACACTGCTCACACATAGCTACGGCTCACACGGCTCACACAGCTCACGCTCACAGCACACAGCTCACACGGCTCATACTCACAGGGTACACAGTTCACACTGCTCACATAGGTCATGCTTACATGGCTCACGGCACACTTCACACAGCTCATGGCTCACAGTTCACACTGCTCACACTCACACAGCTCACGGCTCACAAAACACAAGGCTCATGGCTCACCTAGCTCACATTCACACTTCTCACACTCACACCGCTCACGTTCACTGCTCGCTCTCACAGAGCTCACAGTTCACAAGAGACATGACTCATGGCTCACACAGCTCACGCTCACACTGGACACATGGCTCCCAGCTCACCCAGTCTACAGTTCACAACAGCTCACGGCACACTACACAGCTCATGGCTCGCGCTCACATGGCTCGCGCTCACACGGCTCACGCTCTCACGGCTCACGCTCACACGGCGCCCGCTCCCGGCGCACACTCTCGCCTTCCTCACTGCCTGCCCTCCTCCCACCCGCGCCGCGCCCACCGCCGCGCACCTCCAGGTAGGGCAGGGGCGTGTCGAGGCTAGGCGGGTACTCCCGCAGGAGTCGCTCCTCGTCCAGGAACTTGCCGGCGCGGCCCCGGGAGGGCGGCTGGAACAGCCCGTAGTTGAGCGCGTCCTGCAGGCTGTGGTTGAGGGCGCAGAGTACGCGCTGCCGGGCGGCCCACACGGGCGCGGCCGGGTCCAGACGCAGGCACTTCTGCGGCGGAGCGGGCGGTGAGCGCGCAGCCGGCACCGCCCCGGGACCCCGCGGGCGCCCGGGCCCCTGCAAACCCAGCGGGAGGCCGGGCGCCAGAAGCGGGAGCCGAGGACCCAGCGCCCGGGAGTCTGGCGGACGAGGCCCCGCCCCGGGGGCTGGGCTCCCCTGGCCCCGCCCAGGCAGTGGGGAGGGTCCCGGCGGAGGTGGCGGGGGAGGGGTGAGTGGCCGCGGGCCGCGAGCCCCGGGACCCGGGCGCGAACTGGGGGTGGGGGGCTCACCGTCTGCTGCAGGTCCGGAACGCCGATGCGCACGACCACTGCGCTGGCCCCGGGGCCGTCCATCGCCGCACCCGGGCCGGGGCCGCCCGAGGCCGGGAGCGGGGCGCGCGGGGGCTCAGCGCGGCGCCCCGGCCCCCCCTTCTCCCCCTCCGGGGCCCCGTTGGGCGCGCTGCGCGGGAGGGGGCCGGGGGGGGCCGGGGCCGGGGCCGGCGCGGAGGGCAGCGGCGCCGGGGGCTCCGCAGAGGCGGCGGCGGCGGAGCGGCTCAGCGGCATCCGCTCAGCTCGGCGCTGCCTTCCCCGGGGGCGGGGGCGGCGGGGGGGAGGGGGCCTGAGCCGCGAGGGGAAGCGGGGGCGGCGAGGGGGCTGCGCCGGAGGCGGGGGCCGGGGAGGGCTCCGGGCCGGCCCCGGGGCCGGGCTGTACGGGGTCGGGGGATGAAGTGGGGGGCTGCGGGCGGGGGGCCGGGGCCGCGCCGCGGGGCGGGGGCCCGGGGGACTGTGCGGGGTTGGGGGGTGGGGAGTCCTGGGCCTCGGCGTTGGGGAGACAGTGGCTGAGCAATAGGGCCGGGCTGCCCTCCTGCAGCGGGCGAGTCTCCGCGGACCACCGGGCAGGGTGCGGCGGCCAAGGGGTCCTGGAGGCTGTGGCGGGGCGCGAGGGCTGGAGGCAGGGGCGGGTGGGGGGAGAAAAACAGGAAAATTGATTTCCGGGGGCTGCAGCCTCTCTCCCGCTCTAGCGACCCCCACCGCACTCCTCTCCGGGCCCGGGGAAGGTGCGGAGAGCCCACCGTGACCCGGTGCAGGGAACTGGCGGCGGGGACCCCGGGCCGGGGAGGAGTGGGGGCCTTTCCGCGGCCGCCACTCTTGGGTTCCCTGAGTTAACCCTTCCCACCGCGGCAGGGAGCGTTTAGTGTAGCGCCCCCACCCCGCGCCGAGTTTGGGGAGTTCGCTCTGGACGCCCAGACCTGTCGCCCCACCTCCCAGACCCTCGTTCTACTGAGATCCAACGCCGGTCGCCCCCTTCCTGTCACCTTAGCGACGCCGGCATGGGGGCGCGACCTACGAGGAAGGGCTTAGGGGAGGGGGCGCTACTAGTCTCCACCTGCGGCTGGGAAGTGGATTTTTAGTTTTACGCGTTGTCTTGGCAACGCGGGAGGGGTGGCGAGTAGGCGGCGGAGGGGGGAGCGCAGAGGAGAAGCAAGCTCGGCGCCGCCGCCCCGCGGGAGCGACCCAGCTCCCAGCCGGCTGCGAAGCGCCTCCCGGACCCACGGAGCCGGGAGCAGCCCGAGCCGCCCCGCCCCGCCCCGCCCCGTCCCGTCCCGTCCCGTCCAGTCCCGCCCGGGCGCCCCGGACGCCCGCGGAGCCCCGACGCTCTCTGACGCCACCGAGGACTAGTCTGAGCCATGGAGGGACTCCCGGGGCCCTCGGCTGCGGTGCCCGCTCTCTCCAGAACACCCTACCCCTACCTGGCCTAACCTCCAGCTTTGGGACTCCCTGCAGCCGCCTTCAGCCCCACAGAACAGTCCCTAAGCCTCTCAGGAATAACCTTCACCCCGCTCCGCCCCCGCAAGGCACCACCTGGGTGTCCTTCCCTTCAGAGCCACCCCAACCCCACACCAGCTCCCAGGGACCAGCCCTGCTCTGGGGGTAACCCCTAGCCCAACGCAGGCTTGCCCCTGACCTGGCTCCACTGACCCTGCAGAACCGAAGCTCCAGCGGCGTCCGGGCCCAGGGCCTGAGGCCAGTCCTGCTTTCTCCCCGAGCCTGCTGGACCCTCCCTGCGGGAAAGCGGGCCCCAGGATGCCAGCACCTCCAGCCCCCGTGCAGGCGCCTCCCCAGGCAGTGACCACTAGCCAGGCCAGCCTGGGGAGCAGGGGGTCTCCTGGGACTGGGACAGGATGGGAGGGGTGGGGAGAGGTAGCAGGATGGGCGGCCCCCTCCTGCTTATCTACAGGAAGCACCTTGGGAAGCACAAGGACTGGATTTCCTGCAACCAGGCCCTGGGCGCCCCCCTGCCCTTCATCTGTCTCCACCATCTTCCTGCCCAGGTCTTTTTCCCTTCCCCAGTCACCCAACTCCCTGCCCTCCAGGCCCACCACTGCTCCAGGGCCGCCTGGCGCCACTCTCTGCCCTCCCTCAGCCCCAGTCCACCCTGGTGGAGCCACCAGAACTGCCGCCTTCAGCCCAGATCTCTGATTTTCACCCACTATGGCTGGCTGCCCACCAGGTGGGCGAGTCTCATGAGTTCTTGGTTTCTGATGGGCCTGGAAGGAAGGAGGAGGAGGAGGCTGCACCCACCTGCCCTGCCAGAGCCTTGGAACAGCCTTCCCTCCCTGCCCTCCCTCTTGCTCCCCTCCTCCCATCCTTCCCTTCCCCTCTTCTCCCCTCCTGCCCTCTCTCCTGCCCCCCTCCTACACTCCTTCCTGCTTTCCCAATGCCCTCCCTTCTACCCACCCTTCCACCTTACTCCTGCCCTCCTGCCATCTCTGCAAAGCCTGCCCTTGGCCTCGATGGCCCCTGCTTCTTTCTACCTGAACCTCACAGAGGCAGCTTCATCCTGCCTTGCCCCAGCCCCAGCTCCTGCTGTCCTGGGTAACCCACCACCCTCCCACCCCCACCCCCACCAGGCCAGCTCATGGCTGCTGAATGTTTCTGGGGAAAACCTCACTTCTCTGCCAGTTGGCAGTCAACAGACCCATGGTCTCCAGCTCAGCCGGGCCTTACACTGCCAAGGGAGACACGAGTCCCTGCTACGCTCTGACCCCTGCACACCAAGATTTACCCCTCCGCAGACTCACCTGACCCTCCCTCCCAGGCAGGGCCGCCGGCTGGCCTGTCTCAGGGGCTTACGGCCCACTGCCCTGTCTTGTCTTTCCTTCCCATCAGAGAGCATCCTCACCTACATTCTCCACTGCATCCCACACTCGAAGGCCAACAGGCTCCTGGGACCTGGAGGACTCAGCGGGTGGTACACCCGGAACTGCCTGACCTCAGGATGGGGCAAATGGCACCCCTGGGCCCCCCACCCCCACCTCACGAGCCCGGCACCCAGGACCTGCTCCCCAGCTTTGGCTGCCCCACTTCACCTGCCTGGCCCTCGGATCACTGCAGAGTTGCTCCGCAGCTGCCCTGGGCCCCTCACCATCTCTCCTGCTCCAGTTGGCCCCGCTGTCCCCTGGGCACTGCGCCAGGGAACCTAGAGATGTGTTTTCCTGTCTCACCTGGCAGGGCAGGTGTCTTCTCTTGCCCCAGGTGTCTTTCCTCATGCTGTCCCACCCTTTTGTGATGTGCTTTTCTTTCTTCCTTGATGCCTTCTAATAGGCTCCATAATCCCCTGGACTGTTGTGTCCCAGTTAACATCGGTCAGAATCAGGACCCTGCCTACCTGTCCTCGCTGTCCCAGGCCCCGCGCTCAGGGGCGGCTCAGCATGGGCTGGTTGGCTAGGAAGGCAGAGCCTAAACCTCCGTCACCCACTCACATCCAGGTAGCTCAGGTTAGATCTGCCTCCCAAACCCGGCAGCAGTTGTAGAAGTCCAGGATCCCTTGAATATTTAGTCAAACTTGGCTGTGAAACTGGATCTGGTATATTTTTTGCAGGTGTAATTTTTATTTCTGCCATTTCTAGTTCTTTAATATATATAGGTGTTTTCAAATTTTCTATTTCATCCTGAGTCTAATTTGTTAAATTTTATTTTTCTTGAAATAAATGTATTTCCAAAGAATCAGCCTTTCATTTTGTTGATAATCTCTGTTTTCTATTTTGTTTTATTCTGTTCTTATGTTTCTCTCCACCTTTTTTTTTTTTAATTTCTTGAACTGGAATCTTTAGCTTATTAACGTTTAGTTATTCTCTCTTCTGACGTAAGCATTTAAGGCTTTAAATTTCCAACTGCCACTTTTGCTATGTCCCTTAAATCTTTATATGCAATGTGCTAAACTTCGTTGTCCTGATTTTTAATTTACTAAAATATCAATTTTAACTTTCTCTTGACTTGGGAGTTGTTGAATAGTCTGCCTATTTGAATTTTCAAATATATGCTAGGCTTGGGTGGGGCAAGAGGGAAAATAATGTTTGGTTCCTGATTTCTTGTTTTATACAAACAAGGTGATTTGTATTAAACGGACTGTTTTGTTTTGTTTTGGTGAAGACTTTCTTTGCAGCCTTTGTACAGGATCAATTTTTATAAAAGTTTCTTATCTGTTCAATAGGAATTGTGAATTGTGTTATTCAGATCTTCTTTCTAATTCTTTTTCTGCTTGATTTATAAATTACCAAAAGAGGGGTGTTAATTTCTGATTTGACAGTGCCTTTATCAGTTTTTCCTTGAAAATGTTGCCAATTTTTTATATATTCTGAGGCTGTATTAAGTGCATGCAAATTTAGAATTATAATAGCCCCTGATAAATTGTTCCTTTTATCCTTATATGGTACCCCACATTATCCCTAATGATGTTTTTTACCTTAATTTTATTTATTCCTGGAGTTTTCCTGCTTTTTTGATGAATATTGGTTTCACATATCTTTTTCCATCATTTTCCCTTTATTTTTTCTCTGTTTTTATATTCTCAGATGTGCTTCTGGTAAATAGTATATGTAGCTAGATTTTTAAAAGATCCATTTTGACAATTTTCAGCCTTTAACTATGTGTTTATTACAATTAATGATGTATTCAATTAATTGCTACCATCGTATGGTGTTGTTTATCCTTTTCTTCTCTGTGCTGTGTGAAAAATTTCTTTACTCCCATTCCTTCTTGCACCTCACTCCTTCCTTCTAGGTTCAATTTTCTTCTTCCTGAAAATATATCCTTTAGAAGTGTTTTAAATTAATGCCTGGTAGTGACAAATTCTCTTAGTCCTTATTTGAAAATGTCATTATTTTGCACTCATTCTTAAATGATGATTTAGATACTATAGAATTCTAAATTGGCAATTATTTTGATAATTTGAAGACTTTTCTCTCTGTGTGCTGTATTCTAGGTAATTTTCTCAATTCTCACTTCTATATCACTAATCATCTCTTGGACTGTGTCTAATCTGCTGTTAATCCCATTTTATTTGTTTCCTGTAACAAAGCATCACAAACTGGGTGGCTTAAAACAGCAGAAATTCATACTCTCACAGTTCTGGAGACCGGAGGTCAGAAACAAAGGTACTGACAGGATCAGACCAAGACAGGAGCCGTCCCACCACCTGTGTCCTGGCTTCTGGTGGTTGTTGGCAGTCCTTGGCTTGTGGCAGCATAAGTCCAGAAACTTCCTGTCAACACACAATGTTTTCCCCTCTTTCTGTATGTATTCAAATTTCCCTCTTCTTGTGAGGACATCAGTCATATTGAATTTAGGGCCCACACTAACCTGGTGTGGCCTCATCTAACTTAACTAATTTTATCTGCACAGACCATATTTCCTACTAAAGTCACATTCTAAGGTTCTAAATGAACCAGAAGTTTGAGTGCCCAGCTTCAACCCAGGACACCCATGCATAGAGTTTTAAATTTCAGCAATCTTAGGTTTTTATTTTTAGAAGCTTTGCTTCAGTACATTTTCAAATCTGCTTGTTTTTGTTTTTAACATTAACTCTCTCTCTCATTAGTTTTTTTCATTCCCCCTTTCTCTCTCCTGCCTTCCCCTGGTAACCTCTAATCTACTTTATTTCCCTGTGAATTTATAAGTGATGTCTTTCAACATTTGTCCTTATGTATCTTGTTTATTTCACTAAGCATAATGTTTTGAATCAGGATTCAAATAAAATTTAAACTAATTAAAGGTTTCCTTCTGCATTTCCAAATGTCTCTGGCTGTGTGGGCTCTGAAGCTTTTTCCGAAATGGTTCCCTCTTGAAGAAGTCCAGTAAGCAACCACACCTTGAATGGGTAGAGACACATCTCCATGGAAACAACTTAATCACAAGTTCCTACCTGCAGCTGGGTAGGTCACATCTCCATGGGAAAAATTTAATAAAAAAGATGCCACCCAGCAATATTGAATGAGGTTAAAGAACATGGCTTTTCTAGGGTACACAACAGTTTCAAACTGGCACAGGGTTGTAACTATTTTCTCCTGTTCTGTAGGTTGTCTTTTTTCTTTATTGATAATTTCCTTATATGTGCAAAAGTTTTAATTTTAATGAAGTCAAATTTATCTATTTTTTCTTTTATTGCTCATACTTTGGTGTCATATCTAAGAATCCGTTGCCAAGTCCCAAGTCATGAAGCTTTGACCCTCTATTATCTTCTGAAAGTTTCATAGTTTTAGCTCTTATATCTAGGTCCTTGAGCCATTTTCAGTTGACTTTTGTATATGGTGTGAGGTAGGGGGTCTAACTTTACTCTTTTACAAGTGTATCTCCAGTTTTCCCAACACCATTTGTTGAAAGACTATTCCTTCACCCAAAGCGTGTGTACCTAGCACCCTTGTCAAAAATCAGTTGGCCATAAATGTGTGAGCCTATTTCTGAACTTTCAATCCTTTTTCCTTGGTCTATTTGTCTATCTTTATCCAGTGCCACACTGTTTTGATTACTGTAGCTTTACAGTACAATTTGAAATCAGGAGGTGTGAGACTTCCAACTTTGTTCTTCCTTTTCAAATGACTTTTTTTTAATGCAATTTTAAAATTTCCTTTGTCCTTAATCATTCTAAAACCACCTGTTTTTAAATTTCTAGTCAGTAGTTCTAGTATGTGAATTTTCTTATATTCTAATCTTACATTGGTGGTATCTACTGACGCTCACTCATGGTAGATTGTTTCTGTGAGATCTTTGTGATTTGGGGTATGAGCTCATGTTGGGCCTGGATTTATGTGGGAATCTTGTACAGCCTGAATGTTTCAGAGAGGTGTACTACTAGCCCACTTCTTTTAGGTTAACTTCCAGGCTTGGTGGTCCCAGGGGAACCACAAAGAGTAATATAATCCAAACTTCAGACTGGACAAGCACAAGCAGTAGTTTTTACAGTTTCACAGAGAGATTATATATTTTGACCCACATCCCAAAGAGACAGAAACTTCCTTGTTATCTTCCTGGGCTGGTGAGAAAATTACTTTCTTGTCCACTTCTTCCTCTGAGGTGTGATCCTTTGAAGCCCAGACTCTAACTTCTTTACTCACTGAGGCCTAAGGCCAGTCCCTGGGCGGTGTCCCTGGGGCCAGCCTGCATCCTCACTGTCTGGTTTTCTACTCTGCTTAGCTTTTGGCCCCTGGGGGCTTCCCATTCTCTCTTGTCGTCTCTGCTATGTATTTCTAAAGATATTAATTATATCATATCCATTATTTCCAGTTTCTTTTATGTAAGAGTTTTCAGTTATTCAGCCCACAATTTTGCTGGAAAAATAATCTATTTTTACAAATCTCAGTGCATATTTCTTTTTCATTTAAGTGATTTTCATAGAATTTTGGTTGTAATGCTTTTGTCCTGTGAGAATTTCTCCATTTGTATAGGAAGTACTCCTCCGATTGCAGAATCCAGGTGGAGACCCCACCTTCTTACACCATCCACATGTGGACAGAATTCGCCCCTCAAAAGGTTAAGCTGAAGTCCTGCTGCTCTGTTCCTAAGAACATGACCTCATTTGGAAATAGGGCCTTTGCAACGTCATCAAGTTAAGGTGAAAGCAAATGGGCCAGGAGGGGCCCCAATCCAGTATGGCTGGCGTCCTTATAAGAGGAGGAAAAGGGACAGATAGAGACATGCAGGGAGGCAGCCACGTGGGGGGGAGGGGCCACATGATGGGGAGGGTGGGCACGTAGTGAGGAAATCAAGCCTGGGTGACACAGCCACGTGCCCAGGAGTACCTGAGGCCCCTTGAAGCTGCAGAGGGGTGTGGCCCGGATTTCAGCCTTCTCCCCTAACTGGGAGAGTGAATTTCTGAGCTCCTAGTCTGTGGTGCTTTGTTGTAGGGGACCCAGGAGACAAGTGCAACCCCCACTTGCTCACTCTGCTGTTCTGGCACGTGCGTGTCGTTCTCAGCACCCTGCGTGGACAGCTGGTCCCATTGTTGGAAAACCTGGCTGAAGGCCGGACCGTGGGGCCAGCGGGGGCTGAGCCTGGGAGTGTAACTAAGGGACATGCTCTCTCCACCTCTGGGTACACAGAAAGGGGCGAGCCCGGGAGCTGCTAGCAGTGGGTTCCAGCCTTGTGAAGGAAGCCACACTGGGAGAAACGTGATTTGGATCCGGGATGCTCTGAAACGGAGTCCCTAGTTTTACTCCCTGATGTCCAGTAGGCCTTGTGGTGTCAGTAGCCTGGGAACTTCCCTACTTCCAGGCTGAAGTTCATGGCAAGGGCGGCTGGACAGTGGCCTTGGTCCTGGGCCAGCCTGTATCCGCATGCCCTGGGGCCTGGGAAGTCTCCCAAATCCCCCGGTCCACTCTGGTCAACAAGACAAGGGAAACTTGTTTTCCTTGAGAGCCGCCCTGCAGGCCATGGGGAACTCGGGCCGCATGCCATTTCATGAGGCCAGTCCAGACCTTCCGATTTCTCTCCTTTCCCCCAAAGGGAAGCACTCCTGAGGCTAGACTCCACCTGCAGTGGCCATTCAGCTCAGAGTGGGTAGGGCACTGGTCACGGCCCCTCTCCAAGAAGACTTGGACTGGAATGTGACTTTAACATTGGAATGTGAAAACTAAAGTGAGAAAGCCTTGTCTCCTTAACTTTCACGTTAACTTAGTAAATTTAAATGTTGTGTTGAGGTATCCCAGCCTCCTTTTTAGTTGAGCCTGTGCATGTTCACATCTTTCACCTTCCTCACTCCTCAGAGGCACTGATGATGCAAGTGCTATGTATCCTGAGAAAAATAAATTCACCCAGTGTTGGAGGACAGAACCTGGGCAGCAATGGGATGGAAACCTAGAAGGATTCCTGGGAGACATGATACAAGTGAGGCCAGGCAGAAGGAAGAGGGCCTCGCAGAAGAGGTGGGCAGGGCCTGCTGGAGCCAACAGGGTCCCAGGGGGTGGGGGCCCCTAGGGCCATAAGTGAGCAAAGGGGAGGGGGCTGGGGGACCCCTAGGCCAGCACGGAGCAGCACGGAGGAGTTCCTTCTGCCAGAACTCCCACATCCCCACCCCCACCCCCATCCCCTGCCCCCCTCCCCTGCAGCCCACTCCCACTCCCACCCCAAAGGGCTGACCTCTAGGATAAACCCCACCCGGTCCAGCCCATGCACAGCTCAGGGATTAACCAATTCACAACACTGGGACTAACTTTTTAAAACCCTCAATAAAAGAGTGAAATAGTAGAGTAGACAAAGCTGCAAAGTAAACTAGTGAAATAAAATGGCAAGTTTTGCAGCAAAATGACAAAAACAGACTAATTATAATAACGGCTCACATCAGGCTTGAGCTGGGGCCAGGACTCTCTTGTTTTAAGAGAACTTTGTACTGAATTGAAACATTTATACAAGAAAGTGCCAGACTGTAAGTGTATGGCTCAACACGTTGTCACAGAAGCCCCGCATGTCTCCCAGGCCTCCGCCGTCCTGGTCTCAGTGCCACAGATGCGTTGCCCGTTTGAGCCTCCAGGGATGAGGCGTGCCCGGTGCTCTGTCACGCGTGGCTTCCTCCACCGACCTCTGAGCTGTGAACCCACCTGTGTTGTGAGCGCTGTATTGGTCCTTTTTTATTTCCATGCCGACACCGGCACGTGTCAGCCGTTCGGCACTCAAGGCCATGTGTGCAGGTCACTGCGCCACAGAGGCGTGAACCCACCAACTGTACTTTGCCGGGAGCCTGGGGGTGTGTGTGCAGCTTCAGGGGACGTGGCCGGGCAGCATCCGCTCCACCTGCAGCTGTGGGATCCCCACGCTCCACGTCACAGTGACACCTGGGGTATGTCCGGGAGGAGAGGCTGTGTGTCCGCGGCGGGGGCACAGCGACCGCCTGCCTGTGCCCCTACCCACCCCTCGCCGGGCTTGAAGGGGTCAAGGGCCCCCCTACTCCCGCGGGAACCGTTTTAAGGAACTCCATCCTCGGTGACCACTGGTCATATGCGAGGCCCTGGAGTCAGGGTCCTAGCGTGACCTTTGGGGGACACACCCTTGGTTTTGCACATTGATGGGGGATAGCAGTCACCCACTGCAGCTGTCACTACCTGCCCTTGGTGACGTGAGGCCAGACTCCTGGGGGGCTGAGTTGCATCCACGGTGGAGACGTGTCCAGCCTCCGTCCATGCCCTATGTTGTGGGCCCGCCGTGAGAGGCCCCACGTGGCATTGTTAGGAGGGACAGCAGGGGCCAGGGTGGACAGGACCCCGGAGGCCCTGTCTGGTGGAGCCTTCCCCAGAGGACTGGAGGCTGCGATTCTGGCTGGACACACAGACACTGGGGCAGGAGAGGAAGGGGACCGGGAGAGGGCAGGTCCACCAACCCCCCAACCAAGAGATGATAAATTCTCGTTGTTTAAGGCACCCTCTCGTGTAGGGTGTGTCTTGGCATATGTCCTCTGGCCGTCCTGACATTCAGTCTGTGGGCTGCCTTTTCCACCTCGTACTGGTGTCTTCTGATCATCATAAGTTCCTAACTTACACGTGGTGCAGTTTATCTGCTTCCCTTTAGGATCAGTACCCTGCATTCTGTTTAAAAGCACATTTAGGGTGCACGGGTAATTCAGTGGGAGAATGCTCGCCTTCCGTGCAGAGACTCAGGTTCTATTCCCCAACCATGCACTTAAAAAAAAAAGCATATTTTCCTATCCCAGATGATGAAGATACTTTCCGTTTTCTTCTAGAAGCTTCGCTGTTATTTCGTTGACACTTAGATGGTCAGTCCTTCTGGAGTAGATGTTTGTGTGCAGTGGGAGGTAAGGATGAGGATTTGTTTCTTGTGGATCCAGACACTGCTTAAAGTTCTCTGCATGGTCACTGGGCCTCTAAGTCTTTGGGAGTCTGGCACCAGTTTGGGAGGGTCCTCGACAGCTTCAGTCTCAGCCTTAATTCTGTGACAGCAGGAAAAGTCCTCTTTGACATCCTGCCAGAATAGTATACAGAGAATGTGAAACAAAGTGGCAGTCTCAGCCAACCTGGAGTGATGGATTATTTTAAAAGACCAACTTTTTAACTGGGTAAAAGGAAGGAAGAAAGGAGGGAGGGAGGGAGGAAGTCTATTCATTGGACAGCATAGACTTGAATTTCTTATGTAAATACTGGAAATAAAAGAACTGAGAAAAATCACATTTTTAATAAGAGATATACGTACCTTTCTCAAAATCAGACAAATAAAGAAAATGTATGTGACTATGTTAGAAAAGTTCTTGAGTTGCAAGTGAAAGGATGGAACTGATGAACTGAAGTGAGATTTGGCAAACCTGGGCCCCTCCTGCCCTCAGCTGCCCTCCAGAGTCAGTACAGGAGGTAGCAGGAGGGGAGAGCTCAGGCCGGGTCCACGACTTCCAGGAGTGCATGGCCCGTTACGGGTGGACACAGTGAGTCCAGGTGAATCAGCAGTTCCCAGAGCTGCAGGCAGAAATGCCTCCCCCACTTATGTCCAGGCTGTCCTGCACGGGGAACAGCGCACAGGGGGAGGCGCATGGGGAGGGCAGGGAACAGCGCACTGAGGGAGGGGGGACAGTGCACGGGGAACAGCGCACGCCTGGATGTGTGGCCAGCCCAGGCCTGACCACGTTCTAGGCCCCTGGAGTCACCACTCCCGCAGCAAGGAGGGGTTTATAAAGCAGGCAGCCTAATGCCTCCTTGCCCCGGTCTGGCTGTTCTCCCGTTATTCTGTGTTACTCTTAAGGCGCTCACCTTCTATCCCCCCCACCCCACCCCAGTAGGTGGCGGGGCCCAGCCCTGTGTGCTGGCAAGGCTCAACCCCATTCCCCCCTCACCCTTTCCTTCTGCAATCCCTGTCCTCCTTCCTGAAGGACATTTTGCATTGTGAGGCTATGTTCCATTTCTGTTTATCCTAAAATGGCTTTATTTCACCTCATTCTTAGATAGTGGGTTTTCCCTGCATATGATTTTGGCCTAAAAACGGCTTTTCTTTTCTTTGGTGTAACTGGGAGTTAGGAGATGGTTGGGGGGACCAGAGTCGGTGGCCCATGGCGGGGGTGGGGGGTGGTGCACGAAAGGCAACAGGTATGTGCAAAAGAGCCCCCTTCTTTTCAACACCGTCACCAAAGTATATTTTATATGCATTCGACCGTAGAGGTTAAAGTGTGTGAATAGCGAGTTTGACTGATGAGTATGCGCTCGCGCCGCTGCGGTCTGGACTAGAAATGGAATATTTCCATCACCCCCGCCCCCTAACCCCGCGATCTCACAACATCCCCCCCACCCCCATCACCCTTCTGCAGCACATCCCTCCCCCACCCCTGCCCATCCTATCACTGAAGATCGGTTTCCGTGTTCTAAAATTTAAATAAATAAGATTACACTCTTTTGTGTCTAATTTCTTTCATGTTTTTGAGATTTATATTACGTTGCTGTGTGTATCAGTAGTTTATTCTTTTTCTCTTGCCCTGGGCAGTATTACTTTGTATGAAAATGTCACTTTTACTTATCAAGCCATCTCTCCTGGCAGGTTTGGGTTGTTTCCATTTGGGACTGGTATGAACAAAACTGCTATGAATATTTGTGTACAAGCTTTTGTGTGGACATATGCTTTCCTTTCTCTTGAGTAAATGATTAGGAATACAATGACTACATCTTTAAAGAAACTGGCAACTGGTTTTCCAGACTGATAGAATTTTACATTCTAACATTGTCGAATTCCACCATATCACTGCCAACATTTGATATTGTCAGTTATTTTTAAAATATTAACCATTTTAATGGATGTGCAGTGGTATCTCACTGTGGTTTAATTTGCCTTTATCTAGAGAATAATGATGCTGAACATCTTTTAAAGTGCTTATTAGCCTTTCACTTCTTTTGTGAAGTGTCTATTCAAATCTATTAATTGACCATGTTTTTAAATTGGGTAGTTTGTTATTGAAATTTAGGAGCTCTTTATATATTCTGGGCATAAGATTTTTATAATATATATATTACAAAAGTTCTCTCGAATTCTGTGACTTACCTTTTCATTTTCATTTTAGTCTCTTTCAAATAATAAAAAGTTTTTCATTATTATAGTATCCAGTTTATTTTTTCTTTTATGATTCATGTTCTTTGTGTCCTAAGAAATGTTTGCCTGTTGCACAATCACAAAACTTTCCTCCTGTGTTTCATGTAGGTTTTACATTTATATATATGATTAATTTTGAGTTAAATTTTATTTATAGCATCAGGAAGAGATTGACATTCATGTTTTCCCTTTGAGCATATCTAGTTGTCCCAACACCATTTTTTTTATTAATTAAAAAAAAATTAACTAACACAACATTTGGAAATCATTCCATTCTACATACGCAATCAGTAATTCTTAATATCATCACATAGATGTATGATCATCATTTCTTAGTACATTTGCATCGATTTAGAAAAAGAAATAGCAAGACAACAGAAAAAGAAATAAAATGATAATATAGAGAAAAAATAAAAATAAAAAATACAAAAAATATATTAAAAAACAAAAACAAAAAAAAAACTATAGCTCAGATGCAGCTTCATTCAGTGTTTTAACATAATTACATTACAATTAGGTAGTATTGTGCTGTCCATTTTTGAGTTTTTGTATCCAGTCCTGTTGCACACTCTGTATCCCTTCAGCTCCAATTACCCATTATATTACCCTGTTTCTAACTCCTGATGGTTTCTGTTACCAATGACATATTCCAAGTTTATTCTCGAATGTCGGTTCACATCAGTGGGACCATACAGTATTTGTCCTTTAGTTTTTGGCTAGTCTCACTCAGCATAATGTTCTCTAGGTCCATCCATGTTATTACATGCTTCATAAGTTTATTCTGTCTTAAAGCTGCATAATATTCCATCGTATGTATATACCACAGTTTGTTTAGCCACTCATCTGTTGATGGACATTTTGACTGTTTCCATCTCTTTGCAATTGTAAATAATGCTGCTATAAACATTGGTGTGCAAATGTCCGTTTGTGTCTTTGCCCTTAAGTCCTTTGAATAGATACCCAGCAATGGTATTGCTGGGTTGTATGGCAATTCTATATTCAGCTTTTTGAGGAACCGCCAAACTGCCTTCCACAGTGGTTGCACCATTTGACATTCCCACCAACAGTGGATAAGTGTGCCTCTTTCTCCGCATCCTCTCCAGCACTTGTCATTTTCTGTTTTGTTGATAATGGCCATTCTGGTGGGTGTGAGATGATATCTCATTGTGGTTTTGATTTGCATTTCTCTAATGGCCAGGGACATTGAGCATCTCTTCATGTGCCTTTTGGCCATTTGTATTTCCTCTTCTGAGAGGTGTCTGTTCAAGTCTTTTTCCCATTTTGTAATTGGATTGTCTGTCTTTTTGTTGTTGAGTTGAACAATCTCTTTATAAATTCTGGATACTAGACCTTTATCTGATATGTCGTTTCCAAATATTGTCTCCCATTGTGTAGGCTGTCTTTCTACTTTCTTGATGAAGTTCTTTGATGCACAAAAGTGTTTAATTTTGGCGGGCCGCGGTGGCTCAGCGGGCAAGAGTGCTTGCCTTCCATGCCGGAGGACCCCGGTTCGATTCCCGGCCCCAGCCCATGTAAAAAACAAACAAACAAACAAAATATAATAAAAACAAGAAAATGTTTAAAGATGTTTCCCTTTCTTCCTCCCTTCCTTCCTTCCATCCTTCCTTCCTTCTCTCTGTCTTTCCTTCCCTTCCTCCCTCTCTCTTAAAAAAAAAAAAAAAAAAAAAGTGTTTAATTTTGAGGAGCTCCCATTTATTTCTTTCTTTCTTCAGTGCTCTTGCTTTAGGTTTAAGGTCCATAAAACCGCCTCCAATTGTAAGATTCATAAGATAGCTCCCTACATTTTCCTCTAACTGTTTTATAGTCTTAGACCTAATGTTTAGATCTTTGATCCATTTTGAGTTCACTTTTGTATAGGGTGTGAGATATGGGTCCTCTTTCATTCTTTTGCATATGGATATCCAGTTCTCTAGGCACCATTTATTGAAGAGACTGTTCTGTCCCAGGTGAGTTGGCTTGACTGCTTTATCAAAGATCAAATGTCCATAGATGAAAGGGTCTATATCTGAGCACTCTATTCGATTCCATTGGTCGATATATCTATCTTTATGCCAGTACCATGCTGTTTTGACCACTGTGGCTTCATAATATGCCTTAAAGTCCGGCAGCATGAGACCTCCATCCTAGTTTTTTTCCCTCAAGATACTTTTAGCAATTCAGGGCACCCTACCCTTCCAGATAAATTTGCTTATTGGTTTTTCTATTTCTGAAAAATCAGTTGTTGGGATTTTGATTGGTATTCCATTGAATCTGTAAATCAATTTAGGTAGAATTGACATCTTAACTATATTTAGTCTTCCAATCCATGAACACGGTATGCCCTTCCATCTATTTAGGTCTTCTGTGATTTCTTTTAACAGTTTTTTGTAGTTTTCTTTGTATAGGTCTTTTGTCTCTTTAGTTAAATTTATTCCCAAGTATTTTATTCTTTTAGTTGCAATTGTAAATGGAATTCTTTTCTTGATTCCCCCCTCAGCTTGTTCGTTGCTAGTGTATAGAAACACTACAGGTTTTTGAATGTTGATCTTGTAACCTGCTACTTTGCTGTACTCATTTATTAGCTCTAGTAGTTTTGTTGTGGATTTTTCCGGGTTTTCGACATGTAGTATCATATCGTCTGCAAACAGTGATAGTTTTACTTCTTCCTTTCCAATTTTGATGCCTTGTATTTCTTTTTCTTGTCTAATTGCTCTGGCTAGAACCTCCAACACAATGTTGAATAATAGTGGTGATAATGGACATCCTTGTCTTGTTCCTGATCTTAGGGGGAAAGTTTTCAATTTTTCCCCATTGAGGATGATATTAGCTGTGGGTTTTTCATATATTCCCTCTATCATTTTAAGGAAGTTCCCTTGTATTCCTATCCTTTGAAGTGTTTTCAACAGGAAAGGATGTTGAATCTTGTCAAATGCCTTCTGTGCATCAATTGAGATGATCATGTGATTTTTCTGCTTTGATTTGTTGATATGGTGTATTACATTAATTGATTTTCTTATGTTGAACCATCCTTGCATACCTGGGATGAATCCTACTTGGTCATGATGTATAATTCTTTTAATGTGTTGCTGGATTCGATTTGCTAGAATTTGTTGAGGATTTTTGCATCTATATTCATTAGAGAGATTGGTCTGTAGTTTTCTTTTTTTGTAATATCTTTGCCTGGTTTTGGTATGAGGGTGATGTTGGCTTCATAGAATGAATTAGGTAGTTTTCCCTCCACTTCGATTTTTTTGAAGAGAGAGTTTTTTTTTTTTTTTGAGCAGAGTTGGTACTAATTCTTTCTGGAATGTTTGGTAGAATTCACATGTGAAGCCGTCTGGTCCTGGACTTTTCTTTTTGGGAAGCTTTTGAATGACCGATTCAATTTCTTTACTTGTGATTGGTTTGTTGAGGTCATCTATTTCTTCTTGAGTCAAAGTTGGTTGTTCATGCCCTTCTAGGAACTTGTCCATTTCATCTACATTGTTGTATTTATTAGTGTAAAGTTGTTCATAATATGCTGTTATTACCTCCTTTATTTCTGTGAGGTCAGTAGTTATGTCTCCTCTTCCATTTCTGATCTTATTTATTTGCGTCCTCTCTCTTCTTCTTTTTGTCAATCTTGCTAAGGGCCCATCAATCCTGTTGATTTTCTCATAGAACCAACTTCTGGTCTTATTGATTTTCTCTATTGTTTTCATGTTTTCAATTTCATTTATTTCTGCTCTAATGTTTGTTATTTCTTTCCTTTTGCTTGCTTTGGGATTAGTTTGCTGTTCTTTCTCCAGTTCTTCCAAGTGGATAGTTAATTCCCGAATTTTTGCCCTTTCTTCTTTTCTGATATAGGCATTTAGGGCAATAAATTTCCCTCTTAGCACTGCCTTTGCTGCGTCCCATAGGTTTTGATATGTTGTGTCTTCATTTTCATTTGCCTCGAGATATTTACTAATTTCTCTTGTAATTTCTTCCTTGACCCACTGGTTGTTTAAGAGTGTGTTGTTGAGCCTCCACGTATTTGTGAATTTTCTGGCACTCTGCCTATTATTGATTTCCAACTTCATTCCTTTATGATCCGAGAAAGTGTTGTGTATGATTTCAATCTTTTTAAATTTGTTGAGACTTGCTTTGTGACCCAGCATATGGTCTATCTTTGAGAATGATCCATGAGCCCAACACCATTTTTTGAAAAGACTTTTCTTTCCCATTGAATTGCTTCACATCTTTATTGAAAATCAGCTGACCATATATGTGTGGGTCTATTTCTAGATTCTCGTTTCTGTTCTTTTGATCTGTATTTATAAAATTATTTCTCCACTACCACACTATCTGGATATCTGTGACTTTATAATAAGTCTTGGAGTCAGATAGAAAGTCTTACAACTTTTTTTTCCCTTTTAATTGTGTTGGTTATTCTAGGTCATTTTCATTTCAATGTAAATTTTAGAACCAGCATGTTAGTTTCTGTATGCACAAAAAAGCCTACTGGGGATTCTATTGGTATTTCATTGAATCTATAGATTTCAATTTGGGGAGAAAGGATGTCTTCACAATATTGACTCTCCCAAAGCATGGAACCAGTCATTTATTTTGGTCTTCTTTAATTTATCTCAGCAAGGTTTAGTAGCTTTCAGTGTAGAGTTCTTACACATTTTTATTAAATGCTTACTAAAAATTTTATGTTATTTCACATTATTGCAAATGATATTTTTAACATAAAATTTCATATTAAAAAACAATTGATTTTTTGTTTGTTAACTTTGTAGGTGACAACATTGTTAACTCCCTTAGTGGTGTCAGTAGCTTTTTGGTAGATTCCTCAGGATACCTACATAAACAGTCAGGTCATGGCAAATAGAAATGTTTTCACTTCTTCCTTTTGCATTTTATTTATTTATTTGCACCTTATTGCAATGGCTAGGGACTGCCATTACAGTGTTGAATAGAAATGGTAAAATCTTAGGGGAGAAGCAGTTCAGCATTAAATACTCTATTATCTGAAGTTTGTTTTTTTTGTAGAGGCCCTTTTCAGATTTAGAAAGTTCCTTTCTATTCCTAGTCTGCAGAGGGTTTTGTGTTTTGTTTGTTTGTTTGTTTGTTTGTTTTATCATGAATGCATGTCTGACCCTCTTAAGGAACTTCTTTGAAACTCACTCAATGACTATGCCCGTGTCTCATTGCCCAGAACTGGGCCACAAAACTGTATCTGCAAGGGAGGCTAGGAAATGTGATTAATTTTTAGCTGGACCCTACAGAATTGTTGCTCCCTACAAAATCAGGGCTCTGTTAACAAGGAAGCAGTCAGAATGGGTATTGGAATTGGCAAGTAGTGTTCTTCCACACTGGGGCTACAGTTTTAGATTAACAGTTATTTACATTCTCATTTTAAAGTTAATATGCTATTGCCACCTGAGTTCTAGCTGTCAAAACAAATGCTGTCAATTTAACTGTCATTGTTTCTATAGGTAATGTGTTCTTTCTGGCTTTTTTTTTTTTTAATATTTTTAATTGTGAAATATATATATACAAAACAATAAATTTCAACATACATGGTAACTAGTAGTTATAGAACAGATTTCAGAGTTTGGTATGGTTACAGTTCCACAATTTTAGGTTTCCTTCTAGCTGCTCCAAGACACTGGAGACCTAAAGAAATATCAATATAAGGATTCAGCAGTCATACTCATTGGTTAAGCCTGACCTTCTCTGTATAACTCCACCTTCTCCTTTGATCCTTCTCCCGATCTTTAGGAGTATTTGGATTATGCCCATTCTAATTTTTTCATCTTAGAAAGGGCTTTCAATAATATGGGGAAGGGGAAATGGAATTAGTTGAGGTTCTGGAGAGGCTGGGCCCTCTAGGATTCAGGACTTATCTGGCCTATGAACCCATCTGGAGGTTGTAGGTTTCTGGAAACTAATCTTAGTGCATGAAACTATTGTAGAATCTCAGAAAGAGCTCTGGGTGTTCTTTAGGGTTAACAGGAATGGTTTTGGATGGGGTTTGGCAAACCATGGTAATTAGCAATATTTAGCTGAAGCTTGCATAAGAGTAGCCTTCAGAATAGCCTCTCGACCCTAACTCTCTCAGTCACTGATACCTTATTTGTTACACTTCTTTTCCCCCTTTTGGTCCGGATGGCGTTGTTGATCCCACAGTGCCAGGATTGTACTTATCCCTGGGAGGCATGTCCCACACCACCAGATTTTCACCCTGGATCTCATGTCCAATGTCGGGGGAAGGCAATGGTTTCACATGCAGAGTTGGGCTTAGAGAGAGTGACCCCACATCTGAACAAAAAGAGAGGTCCTCTAGAGATGACTCTTAGGCGTAACTATTGTTTTAGGCTAAATTTCTCCACTACATACATAAGCTTCATAAAAGTAAACTTTCTGACTGTTTTTAAGACCCTAGTGTCTTTAAAGTTCCTCAGTTTCAATACCATGTGCCTGGGTGCTGCTTCAGTTTTATTTACCCTGAGTCTGAAGAGTTATGCAGTTCAACAAATCTGGAAATTCTTTTTGAATATTGCATCTTCCCTTTACCTCTTTCTGGGACTGTTAAAAATACATTAGGGCAGGCAACAGTGGGTCAGTGACAGAATTCTCACCTGCCATGCCAGAGACTTGGGTTTGATTCCCGGTGCCTGCCCATGTAAAAAGACAAACAAAAAAAATATGTTAGACCCTCTCATTCTAACGTCTTGAAAATGTTCTCCATCATCTAGTCTGATTATTCTGATTCTGGATAATTTCTTCATTCCCATTTTCTAATTCATAATTCTTCAGCCATGTCTAATTTGCTATTTAACCTGCCCATGGAAATTTCAATTATCATATTTTCCATTTCTAAAAGTTATATTTAGTCCTTTTTCAAATCTGTCATATTCTTCTCTTGTTTTCCAGGTCCTTTTTGATAATTTCTCATTCCTTGTTCATGTTTCAGTTGCCCCTTGTTTTCCTATAAACATTTTTAATGTGCTACATCCTTCATAATTTTAGATTGTGATCTCATGGTAGATGATCTTAATCTGTGGGAATCTTGAGGGATCAGTTGGCCTTGCATCCTCCAGAGATAATTTGCATTTTCTTCTGCCAGGTGCCCCAGTGCTGCCAGTCAACAAACCATTTCAAATTCAGTTTTTCATATGACAGTCTCCAAACCACTCATGCCATTTGTATTTAAACCCTGCACCCATCTGAAGGTAAGTCTGTACTTACGAATTCTTAAGGGAGAGTTTTGATTTCTACCTGGTAGTGAGATCAAGTTACTAAAATCTTTCATTTCTCTTTCCTGGAAAGCAGACATTTTCCCCCTAGTGTTTCCAGGCTTTCACTGAGATTGTGGGTCTTCAGAAGTCCTGGCTTTCTGTGTGAGTCTCACTTCCAGTTTCTCATTTGGCACAGGCCCAAGCCCTTGCCGCCTGCCCCCTAAAGCTGTATTCCCGGCCCTGAAAAATGCCCCAGATTTCATATTTGCTCTCCATGCTGGTTTCAGCATCCTCTCCATTTTGTGTCTCTGAGGATATCCCTTGCTTTCTTTCCAGCTCAACAATGCATTTAAAAGAATGTTTCTTCTATTTTAGTTAGCATTTCCAGGTGTTTTACTGTGGTGGAGGTGGATAGACTATACTGGGGAAATCTCCTTTCCTTTCTAGTACACATACGTGCTTAATAGTTGATTGCAGATAATGGATGAATCCTAAATGAGGAGAAGGACATGATGCATTTTAAAACCTTTAATCCACCCCCAAGGTATGAGGCTCTGGGGATAGTGTAGTGATTGAGCAGGAAGGCCCTGCCAGCTAGCCATGTCCTCTCCTTCACCGAGGACTTTGGAGTCCGGGGTTTGGGGTCACCTAGCTGCCCCGGTTCCAGCAGTACTGTGTCCTCATCAGTGTTCTGCATACCGGGCCTCTCAGCTGTCCATCGTCTCACTCACCGGCTATAAGAGCCACGGGTTAGGCAGAGTATATGGACACACCAGTAGCTAGCTGAGCAGAAAGATTTAATACAGGGCTTGGTTCCTACAGAATCATTGGAAGGAAAGGGTCTAGATGGAGCTTCTAAAAAATCATTCCTGTCCCCAGCACCACCGCAGACTGGCCCCCACAGGATTCATCTCTCAGCTAGTCAGGCCCTGGGGAGAACCGGAAGGCTGGTATCCCCACAGAGGGCTCTGGCCACAACCCCACTCCGCAGGATCTGCACTCCCCACCCCTGTGCATCCGGGTCTGCATTCTCCGGGTCTGAATGCCGCAGGGTCTGCATTCTTCACCCCTGTGTACTCCCTACTACTGTGCACCCTGGAGGGGGCAGCAGGGTCTGCACTGCCCACCCCTGTGCATCTGGCAGGGGGTGCTCAGAGTCTGCACTCCCCACCCCTGTGTATGGGGGGGGGGGCTCAGGGTCTGCACTCCCCACCCCTGTGCATCCAGGGGGTCCGTAGGATCTGCACTCCCACCCCTGTGCATCCGGGGGTGGGCCACAGAGTCTGCATTCTCCACCCCTGTGCATCCGGGGCAGGCCACAGGGTCTGAACTCCCTACCACTGTGCACCCTGAGTGGGGGGAGGGCCGCAGGGTCTGCACTGCCCACCTCTGTGCATCTGGGGGGGCCTCAGGGTCTGTACTCCCTACCCCTGTGCACCCCGGCCTGCCTGGCCCACATGTCCTCTCCCCAAGGCACCCCGCAGCTGGGTGCTGGCACGGGTTGGCAATGGCACAGCCTCTGTGCTTGGGCCCCTGAGTGACCATATGGAGCAGAAAGCTCCCCCATCCACCCACGTGGCAAACAGGACTTTCCATAAGCAAAAAATATGAAGCAGCCGAGGTTGTCTGTCAGAGGACCTGGCGTAGCCTTAACTGAATCAGGAGTGGGGGACCCTGGAGCCCTGGTGGAGTTTCCACAAGGAGAGCGGTGGCCTGGGTCAGCAGACTGTGACCCACTGGCCAGTTGCTCTGTGCACCTCTTCAGGAGGTGCTCAGAGGTTGGGGAAATTAACCCAAGGCAGATCCACTTACACATTGGGTTACTGTGAGATGGGCTGTGGCCCAAAATGCGCTTCTCACCTGCCCCAAAGCCCCACTCCGACCATTGCACTATGAGGTTATCAGAGTGTCCAGGAATGGCCTCACCTCAGAGCCAGGACCCAGTAGTGGGGGAAGCACACGGCCCCTGTGAAGGGCACACCTCCTGAGGGATAGCGGGGAGACTTCTGGGAATGCCTGATGCCCACTGGCTTTTCCCTTGGCAGACCACACCAGGGGTTCGATCAGGAGCTGCCACTCATTCCTGAGGCTCAGGCGGGCCTCTGTCCCAGGGACACCAGGCCAGTGCGCCCCACGCCACTACGTGCCAGGACGACTCCAGTGCGCACCCCCCCCCCCCCCCGCCAGGGCCTCTCCCCGTGTCTCCTGGAAGCATCACCCTGTGTGGGTCAACCTGTCCGGAGTGGCTCCCCTCAACCCACCACATCCATGGAACGCGGTGTCCTTGGCCCTTGTGGGGTGGAGAGAGTGGACACTGAGCAATGGGGCTCAATGCAGTCAATGAGCCCTGCCTCCCTCGATCCCTAACTACTTCCTTGAACCAAGGAGTTTCCAGCCACCCACTCTGTCCACAGGGCATGAGCCCTGACTTTGCTCTCCAGAGCAAGGAACAGCAGGACCATGGACTTCACCTGCTCCCAGGCCAGTCTTATCTGTGGGTTGCTGCTGGGTACTACAGTATGGTCCTCTTTCAGTGTCCATCCCACACACTCACAAGGCCTGGCTGAAGGAGGTTTGCAAAGGGGTGCAACTATCTTGGTGTCCGAGTCTTCTCTTCCAGGGTTACTTTTTTTTTTTTTTGTATGCTGTACGGTGGGGTCACATTTCATTATTTTTCCATGTGAGTATCCCCTTATTACAGCACCATTTGTTGAATTTTTGTTTGTTTATTGTTTGTTTTTGTTTTGTTTTTTGGTAAGTGCATGGACTGGGAGCCAACTCTCACATGCAAGTGAGAGTTCTACCACTGAGTCACCGTTGCAGCCCCTTCTTCCAGGGTTATCTTCAATGACCTTCCCTTTCCACCCTGGGGGCTGGTCTTGACTCTAGTGATGGGCTCACTCTGCGGCCCTGAACCCCACAAAGCTGGGTCTGCGGCAGGCTCTTCCTTCCAGGGGCTGGCAGCCACCGTGGACACCCACCCCACCCCACTGCGTGGCTGCTGCAGCCAGAGCTAAAGCAACTTGAGCTGCCCTCAGCTCCTTCTCTGAAATACTGGGACAGCCACCTTTGCTTCCTTCTCTTCCATCACAGTGTCTCCTCCTCACCACTTCTCTCACACAAACACACACAGAATGATCACACAAACACACATAGCATACACACACACACACACACACACACACACACACACACACACATGCTGCCCCACGGTGGACCCTGGGCACATGGCTAGTCACTTCTGACACAGGTGGACTCCCATTTATTTTTACCCCAACTTTTCTACCTTTGGAAGGGACATACATTAGGTTTGTGTGAGGTGGGTGGTCTCACAGCCGCATTCACTATGAGTGAAGACAATGGAGCGAAGACAAAATCCCCCACCGTGTCCCTGGGAATTCTAATATGAAGGATTAAAAATGTCGTTAGCATTTCTTGCTTGGGACCTGCTTCCAAGGCCACTGCACAGGTTGGCAACGGGAAAGCTGAGGTGAATGAGGAAGAGCTGTGAGTCAGAGCAGCAGAGGAATTGATCTGGAAGGGACTCTCCCCTCACTTCCTGCCTTAGTTTCCTGGCCACTCTGACAACTACCACACAATGGGCTGGCTTCCACAACAGGAATTTCTCCTCCTGTGGCTTGGGAGGCTGGAAGTGCAAAATAAAGGCCTCAGCAAGGTCATGCCTCTCCCAAAGCCTGTGTGCTCTGGGCTGGCTGTCGCAGTCCTTGGAATTCCTTGGTCTGCACCTCTGCCCCTGTCACATGCTGACAGGATCTCAGCTGAATAGCCAAGGAATCTTGGGTATCTGTCCCCAGTTCCTGAGGAAGCAACCTCTGAGCCTTTGGAATTTACCGTGCTGGAGCATCTATTGTCCCTCATGGTCGACCCAGGACCACACCGGAGGGGGCCAGCCACACCAGCAGCCTTAGGGCAGGGAGTGTGGCTGCGGGGGTGCAGCTTGAGCCCCTCCACATCAGCCCACTTCCTGGACTTCTGGGAGAGGAGGGGGCTGGAGACTGAGTTCAGCCATGTGGACATTGATTCTTCCAATCACACCTCTGTAATGAGACCCCTATAAACTCAGGCACCTGAAGCTCTGATGAGCTTCCCTGGCAAATAAGACTGCTCTGTGCTGGAAGGAAGGCATGTGCTGACTCCACGTGGAGAGGACATGGAAGCTTGTGCCTGAAACCCTCCCAGACCTTGCCCTGTGTGTCTCCTCTTTTGACTGCTTCTGATTTGTATCTTTTTTTGATGTAATAAAGCTATAGATATAAGTATAGCATTTCCCTGAGTTCTGCGAGTTCTAGAGAATTACCAAACCCAAGGCACTTGTGGGAACCCCCAAATTAATAGCCAGTTAGTCAGAAGTGTGAGGCCTGGGGACCCCCAAACTTGTGACTCATGCCTTAGGAACAGTCTTGTAGAGGACGACCCTTCACCTATGGAGTCTGGCCTGACTTCGGGTAGAGTCGGAACTGAATTGACTTGAATTACTGCAGCCTTTGCAGTTGCTGAATGAACTTTGATAACCCTGTACAATCACTTACAAGCTCTGCCTTCCATCCAATACCAGACCACAATTTCATCAAGTTCTCTGCCACTTTAAAACAAAGATTTGTGGCTGGATTTGGCTTCCAGGTTCTTGGCTGTGCCATGAGAAAGAATTCAAGGGCATAGTACAGATAGAGCAAGTAGGTAGCAAACATATTGAGTGCACGCACATGCAAAGAGGGAGCATGCAGACATTCTTGCAAGAAGAGGGAGGTAAGAAGAGAGGGGCAATCTGCTTTTACTGCTTAGCTTTACTCACGCCCCTTCTCTCTTCCTTGTTCAGGCCTCTTCCTCCTGCCCTCCCTTCTCTCCAGGGCAGTGCCTGGTGGTAGGTTAAGTTAAGTGGGTCAGCTGCCACCCGGTGTTTTGGGTAGGACAGGCCCTTCTGACCTTAACTGTCCTTGCTCCAGGGCTCCTTCATGTATCTTCTCTTCTGCTCTAGCCTACCTCAGAGGCCCTTTCCTCCAGGTCCAACAACCCAACCATCATTTCCTTTGAAGACCTCACTGGAAGTACTTTTAATGCCCATATTTTGCAGAGGAAATAAACTTACTGTACACATTTCATTTATTTCTGAGCTCTCACAAGAATGGCCTTTAATATCCATATCTCTACTGACAGTCTTTTCAAAGCAATCTAAGCTTTTTCTATCAAGTGCCTCAAACTTCCTCCAGCCTGTACCCATTAGCCATTCCAAAGCCACATCCACATTTTTAGGTGTTTGTAACTCCCTTGCCAGTGCCAAAAACTGCCCATGCCCCTCTGAAGTGAGCTTCCATGGTGGTCTATCTCATTCCCTGGGAAAGATCTCAATTTACCCTGGCCATGACTGATCAAGTTGGGTCGCTGGCCAGGTGATCGTGGCTGCAATGGCTCCAGTCTCCGTGGCTGCTCCCAGAATCAGCTGGCTGGGTCACCTGACCCCTCACATGGCCAAGATGGCACAACCGCTCATGTTAAGTGTGAGCACACCCTTGTGAAGGCGTATAAGCCAGCCCCTCATGCCTGTGTCTTCCCTGTTTTAGACAACCAGTGTCTCCGTTGTCCATTCCAGTTCTCTACCAAACCATTCCTCTGAGGATTAAAGTACGTTCCTTGCTCTGAAGGAATGTGATGCAGCTGTCGAGGTTGCTGCATGTTTCCTGCTCCAGTTCCTTTACAGTATTTAGAGCATTTGCCTCTTCACCATAAGATCAGTAAAGTCCAGTTCAAAGTGTCTATTTCTGGCAGGACTCATTTAAGCCTCCTATGGCTACCAGCATCAATTTAACTCGCCAGCTCTGTGCAGAGCCTTCCCCTGGGGAACCTGCCCTCAGTGATCTGCAGCATCCATTTCTCTCGTTGGCAGACAGAAGAGTTCTTACAGCATCTAGGGTCTCAGAGGGTGCAAAGGAGTAAGTCTAGACTCAGCCCATCTCTGCATGGCTTGCATCTCATGGACCCAGGTGGACACATCCAGTGGTATTTCTACTTGATTCCATCATCTGATGGGAATCAACATGCCCTACTGTCATGCACCCCTCAAATTCCCAGCATGAGCTCCATGTGTTTCCCGGCTGTTAGGACAAGTACCACACTGCTTGGCTTAACAACAGGAATTTATTGTCTCCAGGATTCAAAGGCTGGAAGTCCAGAGTCCAAGGATTTGGCAAAACAATGCTTTCTCCCATATTCAGTAGAGCTCTGGTGCTGGTTTACAATGATCCTCAGTGTTTCTTGACCTGCACCTCTGCCACATGGCCACCCTCTGCTTGTGTCTGCTCTCCTGGTCTCCGGTGACTTCTGGCTTCTTCCTGTATTCTTCTCTGACTCTCTCTGCCTGAATTCCATACATATTAAGACCCATCCTGATTCAGGTGGGCCACACCTAAATTGGAAATAACTTCTTCAGGAGATCCTATTTACAATGGGCTCACACCCATAGGTATGAAGATTAAGAACATGTGCTGGTTGGGTTACACAATTCAGCCCTTTAATAGGCCTGTCTTCCACTGCCCTTCTGCCTGACCATAAGGCCATGCCATTGGCCACCACCCATGAGTAGTAAGAACCCAAACATACGGGAACATAGCATGCGATTGAGCCCACTGAGCTGATGTGTTTTTACATTCTTCGATCGGCCTATTGAATTGGTTGTCCCCACTGCTTGTGAGAATATCAGGAATTCCCCAGGTAGGGAAGTTTAATATTTCCTCCTTTTCCCCCAGACCTCCAAGGAAGCTTCACAAATATGTCTTTATTCTCTGCCCATGCCTTCTGTTTTACAATACGTGGTAGAGAAAGCATTCCCCAGTGAGACACCACATCCATCTCCATAATAGATTCAGGTAAAGGGCATTACCACTCCACAGAAAGTTTGTTCACATGTTTCCACCTTACCATAGTCCCATTGAGTGTTGCATACTTCTATTTCCCCAGTGTACCTGTAGCCCTATTAGGACTTTACTAACAGGCAGGGGAAGTGTACCCCCGTCAAACATAATATCCAATCCCATAAAATCTCAGGTAAAGGATGCACTACCATTTCACATAGAGCCTGCTCACACATAGTAATCTCCACAACCCCACTGACTGCTACACCTCCCTATCCTTCCAATCCAGCCCAGCCCATTCAGCACTTCATCAGCAGGTTTTGGAATCACAGTGCATAGGACTTCCTTGTCAAGGACACCTAGAAACATCTTTTCTTCAAGCGGTGACCACTTGCCCTCTCATATGCATTTGGCCTTGGGTGCCCAGCCAGATGTGGAGCCAGAGATCCCTGGCCCCTTGTCAATCTCTGTCTTAATGGATCTGCCCAGCTGCTGCCCCAGGAGATGCCAGGCTAGGGGTTCTCATCATCACTTTTGCCTTCTGCTTTTTAAATTCCTTCAAACTGAGGTAAATTAAAGGCATTTGTTTAGGATCCTTTTACATTGGGGGACCAGCAGCAGCTCCCACTGGTTTCCCCAGGCTACAAGAGAATACATTAAAATCTTTGTTTCCAGCCCATTTCTTAATGACCACCTAAAGACTTCCATGCCACTGGAATTGTCCCTAATGCTCCCTTCCGTCTTCCTCCTTTTCCTGTGAATTATTCTAATTTTCATAGCACCTGTAAAACCTATAAGAGGGAAGCTTAGAAAGCAAATTCATGTGGCTTCCTGGACATTGCTTGATTTCACACAGTAGGTTCCATGGGGTGCCCATACCAAATGGTCCCTCAGTGATGGGATTAGCCGTGCCATGGGTAAGGGGCCCCATAAAACCCGGTGTGGCCTGCGCACAGCCTTCCACAGCCCCAGGGTTCCACCTGACATGCATGGGAGGAGCTAGGCAATCCCACTTCTCAGGGGAAACTGGCTTTGTCCAGTCCACAGGCTGGAGGTAGCTCGTTGTGCCATGCCACAGCAATGCCATCCCACACCACAGCCTGGGAGGCTCCCCTCCCATCGGTTCAGAACCGTGCCCTTCTCTGGGAACCAGTCCTGACCCCCTCCAGGGGCTGCTGAGAACCACCAAGCCCCTGCGAGCTCCTCCTTGATTGTAGCACACATGCCACTAGCTGGCCCTAAGGACCTCCCCGCAGAACTTCAGAACTTGAAGGTGCTGCAGTTGGGTGACTGAGAGGGAGGGAATGCAGCTGGGGCCCCCAGGGGGCAAGCCCGGTGGGGGAGAAGTGAGGCCCAGGGTCTTGGTCCTCACCTAGCCCAGTCCCATGTCTCTCAAACGACCACACAATCCCTTCTCGTGGACCAACGGCATTTGCATCTTGCTCCCCAAATTCTTACTGAAGCAGCTGCCCTACCCCCACCCCACGGACAACCCAGATGAAGCTTGTCCCATCCCTCACCCAAGTGGCACAAACGAAAAGACCCCTACCGTTTATTCCAAGGCCCCTCTCTCCCGCATGTGGGCATCAGTCCCAAATTAGCAGTGCTCCAGGTGTCCACTGCCTGCACTGGCATCTCCTCCAATTGGGGCCCTGTCCCAAGCTGACCCTACAGGGAGCTCCCGCAGCAATGCCAAAAAAGAACTGAGATCCAAAAGGAGCAGGCAACCTACAGAGGCCTGGCTTTGAACAAACATAGCTGCTGCACACAGCCCAGCCCCACTGCTCCCCCACCCCCAACCTGTGAGGAGCCAGGGTCAGCCGTCCGGAGCTCCCTCCAGAAATCGCTGGGGGACAAGTGCCAGCCATGTGCACAATGAGAATAATGGGCAGGGTCTTGCTACCTGGGTTAAGTCCCACCTTGAAGTCGAAGGGGAAGAAACAGCTTTTGGTAGCCTCCCGTTAAACTCCAATTTACAGCAAAAGCAAGCTGGGACAGCCCTGACTGTAGGCGCAGAGATTTCTGGGCCAAGGAGACACCTTCTGTCCAGGCTAGTCAGGCTTTGCACCTCTGGGAACCCAACTCCCACCCACAGGCCCAGAACCAGCCGTGGCTGGCCTGGCCTGGGGCTGCCCCTTGTGCTCCCAACCACCCAGTGGTCTCAGCCCCAAGGCCCTCCCCCCACCCTCCCCTCAATCCTGTGAGACAGAGACACAGGTCTCAGAGCCCCTGTGGTTCACCAGGAAAGTGCGATTCCCCAGCTAAGATGGCTTTTAGTAGAACCCCCCATCCTGGAGGCTGTCACCTTCCCACTGGCTCAGGAGTGTCTGCATGGTGACACTCCTGAACTGAGGTGCTGCTCTTCAAGACTCTGCAGACACCTAGGGGACTGTGAGCTTTGGGGGAAACTGTGGCCAGGGAGGTGGGGGTCTGCCCTGGGAAGGGACAGTAACTGCCCCGAATAAGCCCCACTCCACTCCCTGCGGAGCTTCCTGCTGGCGGAGCAGCCCCCTGTGGACCAGGTCAGGGCGGCCAGACTGGCTGGGGGATTCCATGCGGGGGGGGGGGGGCTCCCATGCCGGGGGGCTCCAGTGCAGCTCCCCAAACTCCAACACTCCACACTCTCGCGCCACACACATGCACATCCTACGCATGCTCCACACACACGTGCACACGCACATACACACTAAGGGAGAGGAGGTTTGAAGGAATGTGCTATTCCGCGTTTCAGAAAGCGCTAAAGGCCGCGGGGGAGGGAAGGCCAGAAGGTGCGAGGCCTCCTTTCACGGTTCTCATTTTGATTTGCTTAGTCACCGAGGAGTGGACTAGAATAAAGTAGCTCCCGAAGCCCCCAGCCCCGCGGCTTTCGGGGTGGACGAGCCTCTTCCTCCCACCGAGGGGGGTTCGGGTCCAGGGGGTCACGCACAACCCAGGGAGTGAGGGGCAGCCAAGCCTGGGGGCTGCAGCGGAGGGCGCCTGACCCCGGCACCCCACGACCTCCCGCTCCCACTCCACCCCTCCCAACCCGCTCGGCAGACATGGGGCCAACAGCTTCGCCAACCGTGACGAGCCAAGCCGAGCGAGGTCCGGCTCCCAGGAGGGCAAGATTTCGCCCCGCCCCAAACGCGCAGAGGCCCCGCCCGAGGGCATAACAGGCCCCATCTCTTCGCGCACACGCGCCAGGCTCCGCCCCAGAACTCTCGCAGGTTCCGCGCACCACAGTCATGAGACCACCGGGCGGGACTGGGGCGGCACCGGGGCGTGAGGGGGCGGGACCAGGGCGTGAGGGGGCGGGGCAGGGACGTGAGAGGTGGGGCCAGGCTGGAGGCGGAAGCTCTTGCAGAGCGCTGTTGCCGGCCGTGTGGGGTCCACCTCTCTTCGGCCGGTCGCCGCCGCGGGACACCGTCTTGTGACCTCTGCCCCTGAACCACGATACGGGGGTGGGACTTCCGAAGGTCATATCTCCGTCCGAGACTCGCCCTTTAGTCTCTGGGGTTCACATCCCCGGTCGCCGCCTCCCCGGGTGCGGGTCCGAGTCTGGAACTTCAGGGCGGGGGCGTCTGCCTAGGGGGAATCTCTGCGCCCCGGGGGAGGTTAGGCCGGAGTCTGCGGTCCCTGAGGAGGGCCCGCGCGGGGCCCTGGGGCTCTGGGTCGGTTCACCGCCCCCTCCGAGGTCTCTGCCGCGCACCATGAGGGCGTTGGGGCCCCTCGCTCTGGCCCTGGCCACAGGCCTGGCCGCTGCCGGCCCACCCAACATCCTGCTGATCTTGGCCGACGATCTGGGCTATGGGGACCTGGGCTCCTACGGTCACCCCAGCTCCAGCACCCCCAACCTGGACCAGTTGGCCGCGGGGGGCTTACGGTTTACGGACTTCTACGTGCCCGTGTCTTTGTGCACACCCTCCCGGTGAGCAGTGGGGCGGGGTCTGGCGGCCCGGTGAGCAGCGGGGCGGGGGGACTGGCGGCCCCTCCTCGCGTGTTCACCCTCTGGTCCACTCTGGGTGGCGGTGAGGGAGACGAGGTGGGGGGGGGGGTCTCTGCCTCCGGGGAAGTCACTCTTCCCTTCACGTCTGTTGGTCTCTTGGGTCTCTCCCGTCCCCTCTTGCCTCTGTCTCAAGGACCTTGCGACTTGTTCTTCAGGGCTGCGCTCCTAACTGGCCGACTTCCGGTTCGGACAGGCATGTACCCTGGTGTCCTGGAACCCATGTCCAAGGGTGGGCTGCCTCTGGAGGAGGTGACCCTGGCAGAGGTCCTGGCAGCCCGCGGCTACCTCACCGGGATGGCTGGCAAGTGGCACCTCGGGGTGGGGCCTGCGGGGTCCTTCCTGCCCCCCCACCAGGGCTTTCACCGCTTCCTGGGCATTCCATACTCCCATGACCAGGTAGGAGACCACCAGGCCCTTGGCCCCCAGCCCCAGCCCACAGCACACAGATCCCTCACTGGAGCTGCTCCCTATAGGGTCCCTGCCAGAACCTGACCTGCTTTCCACCAGCCACCCGCTGCGCTGGCCTCTGTGACCAGGGCCTGGTCCCCGTCCCACTGCTGGCCAACCTCTCCGTGCAGGCGCAGCCCCCCTGGCTGCCTGGCCTTGAGGCCCGTTACGTGGCCTTCGCCCGCGACCTCATGACAGACGCCAAGCAACAAGGACGCCCGTTCTTCCTGTACTATGCCTCCCATGTGAGTGACCCTGACCCCCAGCCCACTGTCGCCGAGGCTCCCTGCCCATGCTCACTTTGGTTTCTGCCCCTAGCACACCCACTACCCCCAGTTCGGTGGGCAGAGCTTTGCAGGGCACTCAGGCCGTGGGCCATTCGGGGACGCTCTGATGGAGCTGGATGCAGCTGTGGGGGCCCTGATGGTGGCCGTGGAGGACCTGGGGCTGCTCAGAGACACGCTGGTCATCTTCACGGCGGACAACGGGTATGTGGGCTGCTGGCGCTCCCTGGCCTCGGCTGATGGCCCAGGAGTATAGTGGAATAGGGGGTGGGGGGTGGGTGATGCTGGGCTTGGTGGGCCAGGAACAGGGTGCCAAGTACTGGCCATCCCTGTGGGCAGTGGGGGAGGGGTCAGATATTGTCCTGTGTGTCCTAGGCCTGAAACGATGCGAATGACCCACGGCGGCTGTTCTGGCCTCCTCCGGTGTGGAAAGGGAACTACCTACGAAGGGGGTGTCCGGGAGCCTGCCGTGGCCTTCTGGCATGGCCACATCACCCCAGGTAGTCCTAAGGCCCTCTCCTCGTGTGCCCAGCCTCTCCCTTCCCCTCCCCTCCCCTCCCTAACGGTGCACTGAGTGCCCGCACAACCCTCTGCCCCAGGGGTGACTCATGAGCTGGCCAGCTCCCTGGACGTGCTGCCCACACTGGTGGCCCTCACCGGGGCACCGCTACCCAACACCACACTGGACGGCCTCAACCTCAGCCCCCTGCTGCTGGGCACTGGCAAGGTGGGCACCCTCCCAGGGCTCCAGGTGGGCCGAGAGACAGGCCCGACCCACACTGACAGCCTCCTGCTTCTACCCCATCTTTGCCCCCAGAGCCCCCGAAAGTCCATGGCCTTCTACTCACCCTACCCAGACGAGGTCCGCGGGGTCTTCGCCGTGCGCAGTGGGAAGTACAAGGCCCACTTCTTCACCCAGGGTAGCGCCCCAGCCCCAACCCCTGTGCCTGCATGGACGCGCCCCCAGCCCCGCCCCTCACGCCTGTGCAAATGTGCTCCCAGCCCAGCCCCTGCACCTGCATGGACACACCCCCAGCCTCGCGCCCAACGCGTGCAGGGACGTGCTCCTGGCCCTGACCCCCGCACCTGCACAGATGCGCCCTTGGCCCTGGCCAGGTTGCTAGTCCCTGCCCCTCCCCAGGCTCTGCGCACAGTGACACGACAGCAGATGCCATGTGCCACGCCTCCAGCATGCTGACGGCCCATGAGCCCCCCTTGCTCTTTGACCTGTCTGTGGACCCAGGGGAGAACTATGACCTCCTAGGAGGTGGGACCAAGGTCTCCGAGGAGGTGCTGCAGGCGCTGAAGAAGCTACAGCTGCTCAAGGCCCAGCTGGACTCTGCTGTAACATTCGGTCCCAGCCAGATAGGTCAGGGCCAGGACCCCACCTTGGAGATCTGCTGCCGGGTGGGCTGCAGGCCCAGGCCAGACTGCTGCCTCTGCCCGGAGCTTCACACCTGAGCCCGGCCACCCAGCGTGAGCATGTGCAGATGAGCGCATGTGAAGGCGAATATGCAGCCCGTCAATAACAAGTCAGTGAGCATGAGGTGTGTCCAGCCCCACTCAGCCTCAGAGGTGTAATGATTCGCCGGCCCTCAGGGACATGGGAAGGAGAGGGTGAGGGCAATCCCCCCACCCCCACCCAGGCTACTGCACCTAATGGGCTACCTCTTGGCAGGCCCCTTCCATGCAGTGGGTGGGCACATGGGGGCAAGAGGCAGAGTCCCCAAGCCCTACCAGAGACCCGCCTGTAGGCCGTGAGTGGATACCTCCCCCCAAGGGCCTGCCCCAGTTCTTGGCACCCCCACCTCACCCCCTTCCTTTCCTCCACTTTTGACTCAGCTTTTCCCACCCAGCAGGCAGGTGACTGCCTTTAAAACCCATTTGGGGTGGTGCCGCAGCCCTGCTCAGGGCACCCTCGGGTTCCCGCGACTCCCAGCCCTGGTGCTCTCCATGCCCTGAGCCCTGCCAAGCATGGGGCCTGCGCCCTGCTGAGCCCCTCCCTGGGCTCATGCAGGCCTGTGTGGGTGAGCTGGACTGTTTCAGGGCCTGTGCTTGAATACTTGTGTTTCCAGAACAGAAGCGCACCCGTAATAGACACTGCTCCAGGCACGTGAGCTGGGTGGGTGAGGAGCAGTGCCTGGGTATGCGGGAGTCTGGCATGCGGGAAGCAAGGGTGCAGGACCCCAGGGTGTGTGGGACCCCCATGTGCAGGAAGCAAGGGTGTGTGACCCCAAGGCATGCAGGACCCCAGGGTGTGCAGGACCCCAGGGTGTGCAGCACCAGGTGGCCTAGACAACCCTGGCATGAGTCAGGGAGGCCGACACTGCTTGCTGCTTCCTGAGCAGCCGAACCCTTCCTTACTAATGGGCTTTCCTAGGGTGGGCAGAGCTCCCTGGCCCCAAGGGGTTGCATGCTCTCCCCCAACCCAGGGGAGGACAGTGACTAATTCAAGGCAGAGTCCCTGCACCCTTTGGCAGTGGTTGGTTGGAAGAGGACACGTGACCCATAAGTCCTGGCCAACAAGAGGCCCTGGGCCCTTCCTGCCTCCTTCCTCTGGATGGGGCTTTAGGACAGGTGATGTTCGGGGCTGTGGCAGCCATCCTGTGACCCGAGGGTAGGATGGGAGAGTGGCAAGGATGCCCACCATCTCTCAGCTGCTAAACCAGTGTCTTCAGCCACCTGTTTCTAGAGCTTGTAATCTAAGGAAAATAAACCCAGCTTTCTGAGCCACTGCTGGTTGGATTGTCAGTTATTTGCAGTTATTTTGAGCAACACTGCTGAAATGGGACCTGTGGAAGGCTACTGTGCAGGCAGATGGCATTCTGTGAGGTTTGGTCAGGTACGCCTGTGCTGCCTGCTTGTATGTACATCTGAGTGGGCACACCCAAACCTCGGCTGTCAGGTACAGCTTGCTGACACCTTCCTCCTCTTCTCCACGTCTTCTCCCAGCCACAAGTCCTGTTTTGCCTTTTGGGCATCCCCACCCCATAGGGCAGAGGCTTCCTGGGAGCCATGGCCATCCGTGACGCTGGCACAAGCAGGTCCCCACATGCACTCCTGGCCAGTATGGGTGGAGGTATGCTACCAGCCCAGGACCGCAGCTTCTCTCTCTGGGGTGCTAGCAGCCCCTTGAGGGGCCTTGGTTTCAGGGTGAGGAACAGAGCAGATGACTGGAGCACGGTCTGTGTTTCCCAGCAGCAGACAAATGCTCCAGCATGAACCGGACAAATGGTGACACAGGCAGGAGCTGGGGGCACTTCCCCCACACTGCTGTCCCCTCCTTCCTGTGCTTGGAAGCGAAACACGGCTGTCCTACCTCCACACAGGCCCCCTAACCTTGGGCCCAGCACAGGGCTGGGTGCAGCAAGTCAGAGAAGGGCACCCGGGGTCTCAGCCCATGGGACCTGCCTCTCGGACCAAAGCTACCACCTCCTGTGGGTTCCGACTGGGCGCTGGCAGGGGTGTTAGAAATGCTTAGTTCTCGGTGGGGAGCAACCTCAGCTTGGTGTACTTTATGAAAAATGGAAATTTCACTGTAGTAAATGCTACATATGAAGAGTACAGTCCTATAGGAGCCTAACTGGGAGTCATTGAGCCAGCCGGGGATGGCGTTGTTGCTTGCTCAGAGCCTGGGAAGACCCGCCCACCACTGTGCTGAGGCAGGGAAGCAGGTCCGCCCACCCATTCCTCTTCTGGTCTTACTAGGACGCATTCGCATGCAGAGCTGCTTGTTTCTCATTTTAGCCCAGTGCAGCCTCCTCATACGGGTGTTTGCATGCACATGTGCATATACCCAGACACACCAGTACACAGCCAACACATAACACACACCTATACACACAGCACACATGCATATACACACACATATATATTCAAACATATACAGGTGCATGCATGCACAGACAGTCACATAATCAGAGAGCACGCATGCATGCACACGTGCACACACACATTCTTACCAATGCACACACATGCACAGGCACACAGCAATGTTTCCCTGGTTCCAAAGGCTGGCCGCAGTGTCCCCAGCCCCTCCCTTACTAACTCTGCCTTTTCTTGTGACTAAGAAGCTCCCTTCACCAGGCCCAAGGTTTTCTGTCCCCACAAAGCAGCTTCCTCAGGGAGCCCCGCGTGTTCGGGATGGACAGAACGCGCAGGCCTGCTGCTGGTGCCGGCCCAGGAGCACGTGGTAAGGAAGGGCCTGTGGGGAACCTATGGGGACCCACTTTCCAGCGCCTCCCCACACACCCGTTGGTTCCAATTGTGGCCTGGGGGCAGAGGGGTGCAAAGGGGCACCTCCACTGACTGTCTCCTGGTGGCTCTTTGGTGTGTTATTTATTAGCATCCATTAGAACAGCCCCCACGGGCCTGCAGGTGGCCATCCCGAGGGCATCCCAGCCTCGCCCCAGTGTTAGGCAGCCCCCTGAGATGGTACCTCCCATCTCTAGGAACCTGGTGGGGGGGGGGGGGTCCTCCCAGTAATTCCTTTTCCTTAAATCACCCATCAGTTTCTATCAATTTGACCTCGGAATCCTAGTTGATCTAGAAGGAGAAACCCCAACATGTGTTGGTGTGCTGGGGACAGACAGACACCTGGTGGGGCCACGTGGGGACAGGTGCGGGCTTGGCACAGCCCGGAAGGTCCGCCTGCATTCCCCAGGCATGAGCCCAGAAGTGAGCTCCCCCAACCTGCTCACTGGACAAATCACTCAGCCACAGACAGCTACGAACTGGGCCGGTGGCACTAGGTGGATGTGCCGGGCCTTGGCTGGGGCTCCTGGAAAGGGGAGCTGTCATGGTCAGGTTCATGTGTCAACTTGGCCAGGTGGTGGTACCTGTTTGTCTGATTGGGCAAGTGCTGGCCTGTCTATTGCCATGAGAACATTTCATAGAATTAAATCATGATCATGCTGGCTGCATCCACAGCTGATTCCATTTGTAATCAGCCAAGGGGAGTGTCTTCTTTAATGAGTGATACTTAATCTAATCACTGGGAGCCTTTTAAGGGGGATTCAGAAGAGATAGGTTCTCTTCCTGCTTCAACCGGTGAGCCTCTCCTATGGAGTTCGTCGGGTTCACAGCCTGCCCTGCGGATTTTGGACTCTGTGTTCCCACAGTTACGTAAGACATTTTTATAAATTTTATATTTGCGAGTGTTTCCTGTTGATTCTAAGAGAACCCTAACTAATACAGGGGCCTTGGCAAGTGCTGGCCCTCGCTTTCTGCGCCTGCAACTGACTGCAGCTGGCAGACACCCTGGGAGGTCGGGCAGCCTCTAGACCGTGAAGCTGGCCGCAGGTGCCCAAAGACCTCGGTCCCCGCGGGCCTGCAGAAGCGTCCACCCAGGGCCTCATGGGAGAGCAGGGAGCTCCGGGCACACATCAGGGCACAACATTAAAAAGAAATGAACCAAAGTTGCCTTTTTGTCATCAGCTTAAGTGAAGGTGGAGCCTGCTTTCGGTACAGAATTGTTTCATCCTCCTTTCCAGGACATTGCGTCTGCGAGGGATTTTTTTCCCTGTTGATTGGTACAAGGGAACAGCCCACATGCTGCGGGCTAACTCGAGTCCATGGCTTGCTTGGGATTGGCAGCAGCAGGAAAGCAGGGGCCCAGGTTTTATGCCAGTTCCACGGGTGCTGTGTGGGAAGGGGAGGGGCATGCCCACAGGTGCCTCACGCCCAGGCAGTGTGGACACACCAATGTCTAGGCCAGCAAGGAGGCGCCAGCTTGGCAGCAGTCCGTCCTCTGGATGCTGACCTCTGGCTGACCCTCTTCCTGCAGGCCCCCAGGCAGGGGTTTGTCCTTGTGCCCTTTGCCCCGTGTCTTTCAGGTGTGACTGGATGGGGGACCCTGAGGGACACATGCCAGCTGCTGGGAAGGGCAAGGAGGCAGCGCCCCGGGGAAAGGGGTCCTGCTCTCCTGGAGGGCACCCACCTTGAGGATGCGTCTTACTTGGCTTGTCCTCCCTGCCTCATTCTTACCCCCCTTCACTCCCACTCCCTGGGGTCCCCTCCCCACTGAACTGCTCCAGGGACCTTCTCTCAGGCTTTGGAGGGGTCTGGGCTGGCAGAGGGCTTCTGCAAGGTCAGCTGCCCATCCCGTTGACCTGTTGCATTTCATCCTCTGTCCTTACCCCTACTCCTGCCTGGACGTGGAGCGCAATGCTGGGAGTTACAGCAGCCCCTGTACAATCATGAAGAAAAAGGTCACTCAAGATGCAGGGCTGTATCCTGGGTGAGCTCTTCTAACGCCACCCCAGACCAAATCACTTCAGACCCAGTACCCTGGACACTCACCCTCCCTCTGTGTAGGCATTCCCTGGCAGCTGCATGCCTGCTCTACGTCTCACAGGCTCCGTTGTTGAGATATTTCCATTGACATCCAAAAGATCGGTGTTTCCTACATGTAGGACATAAAACCCAGAGTGTATGTGTACTTGCTTTACCTCCTTGGTTAGATTTTCAGATCTGTTTGTTTTTTATAAGAGAAGTAGTAGGTTTATTAAAAAGTCATGCATAATCAAAGATGTAAACATTAGGTCTAAGACCATAAAACAGTTAGAGGAAAATGTTGGGAATATATCTTATGAAACTTATAATTGGAGGCGATTTTATGGACCTTAAACCTAAAGCAAGAGCACTGAAGAAGGAAATAAATAAATGGGAGCTCCTCAAAATTAAACACTTCTGTGCATCAAAGAACTTCATCAAGAAAGTAGAAAGACAGCCTACACAATGGGAGACAATATTTGGAAATGACATATCAGATAAAGGTCTAGTATCCAGAATTTATAAAGAGATTGTTCAACTCAACAACAACAAAAAGACAGCCAACCCAATTACAAAATGGGAAAAAGACTTGAACAGACTCCTACCAGAAGAGGAAATACAAATGGCCAAAAGGCACATGAAGAGATGCTCAATGTCCCTGGCCATTAGAGAAATGCAAATCAAAACCACAATGAGATATCATCTCACACCCACCAGAATGGCCATTATCAACAAAACAGAAAATGACAAGTGCTGGAGAGGATGCGGAGAAAGAGGCACACCTATCCACTCTTGGTGGGAATGTCAAATGGTGCAACCACTGTGGAAGGCAGTTTGGCGGTTCCTCAAAACACTGAATATAGAATTGCCATACGACCCAGCAATACCATTGCTGGGTCTCTATTCAAAGGACTTAAGGGCAAAGACACAAACGGACATTTGCACACCAATGTTTATAGCAGCGTTATTTACAATTGCAAAGAGATGGAAACAGCCAAAATGTCCATCAACAGACGAGTGGCTAAACAAACTGTGGTATATACATACGATGGAATATTATGCAGCTTTAAGACAGGATAAACTTATGAAGCATGTAATAACATGGATGGACCTAGAGAACATTATGCTGAGTGAGTCTAGCCAAAAACTAAAGGACAAGTACTGTATGGTCCCACTGATGTGAACCGACATTCGAGAATAAACTTGGAATATGTCATTGGTAGCAGAGTTCAGCAGGAGTTAGAAACAGGGTTAGATAATGGGTAATTGGAGCTGAAGGGATACAGACTGTGCAACAGGACTAGATACAAAAACTCAAAAATGGACAGCACAATAATACCTAATTGTAAAGTAATCATGTTAAAACACTGAATGAAGCTGCATCTGAGCTATAGGTTTTTTTTTTTACTATTATTATTACTTTTATTTTTTCCTCTATATTAACATTCTATATCTTTTTCTGTTGTGTTGCTAGTTCTTCTAAACCGATGCAAATGTACTAAGAAACGATGATCATGCATCTATGTGATGATGTTAAGAATTACTGATTGCATATGTAGAATGGTATGATTTCTAAATGTTGGGTTAATTTCTTTTTTTCCGTTAATTAATAAAAATTTTTTTAAAAGTCATGCATAAAATACGGAATTTCCATATACCACCCAATTATTAACATCCTGCCTTAGTGTGGTACATCTGTCACAATTGATGATAATTTTGTTTATAATTGTCTATTAACTATAATCCGTGGTTTACATTACAATTCACTGTTGTGTTCTACATTCTCTGCTTTTATTTTTCTTTAAATTTATTCTGGTGAGGTATATACAGCCTAAAATTTTCCCTTTTTAACTACATTGAAATATATAATTCAGTGCTGTTAATTATATTCACAATGTTGTGCTGCCATCACCAGCATCCATTACCAGACCTTTCCATCACCCCAAATAGAAATTTAAGCAGTAACGTCCCCATTCCCTACCCCTAACCCAGCCCCTGGTAAACTACATTCTAGATTCTGACTCTGTGAATTTGCTTATTCTAATTATTTCATATCAGTGAGCTCATACAATGTTAGTCCTTTTGTATCTGGCTTATTTCATTCAATATGATGTCTTCAAGATTCATCTACACTGTCACAAGTACCAGAACTTCATTCGTCTTAAGGGCTGAATCATATTCTATTGTACGTATATACCACATTTTATTTATTCATGTAAAAGTTAATGGTTATGCCCATCTTTTGGCTATTGTGAACGATACTGCTGTGAACATCAGTGTGCAAGTATCTGAGTACCTACTTTCAGTTCTTCTGGATATATACTTAGTAGTGGGGTTGCCATGTCATATGGTAGTTCTATACTTAAACTTTCTGAAGAAATGCCAAACTGCCTTCCACAGGGGCTGCACCATTTTACATTCCCACTAGGAATAAGTGAGTGTTCCTGTTGCACCCAGTGAATGGGTGTGAAATGGTATCTCATTGTGAATATGACTTGCATTTCCCTAGTAGCTAGTGATGTTGAGCATCCTTTCATGTGCTTTTAGCCTTTCATATTTTCTGTTTGGAAAAGTGTCTGTTCAAGGTTTTTTGCTCATTTTTAAATTGGGCTGTTGTCTTTTTATTGTTGTGTTGTAGGATTTCTTTATAAATTCTGGATATTAATCCCTTATTGGAGATGTGGTTTCCAAATATTTTCTCCCATTGAATAGGTTTCCTCCTCATTTTATTGACAAAGTACTTTGAAACACAAAAAGTATTTAGTTTTGAGGAGATCTCATTTGTCTATTTTTGTTTAGGTGCTTGTGCATTGGCTGTAATGCCTAAGAAACCACTGCTATCACAAGATCTTGAAGATGTTTCCCTATGTTTTCCTTTAGGAGTTTTATGGTCCTGGCTCTTATATTTAGGTATTTGAGTTAATTTTTGTATATGGTGGTAAGATTGGGGTCCTACGTCATTCTTTTGCATATAAATATCCAGTTCTCCCAGCACTGTTTGCTGAAGAGACTATTTTTTTTCAATTGAGTAGACTTGGAAGCCTTGTCAAAAAGCAATTGGCCATAGATGAGAGGGTTGATTTCTGAGCCCTCAGTTCTATTCTATTTGCCTATATTGTCTATCCTTGAGCCATTACCATGCTGTTTTGACCACTGTAGCTTTGTAATAAGTTATAAAGTCAGAAAGTGACTCCAACTTCATTCTTTTTTTTAAAGATAGTTTTGCCTATTTGGGGCTCCTTATCCTTCCAAATAAATTTAATAATTGGCTTTTCCATTTTTTCAAAATAGGCTTTTGGAATTTTTATTGGAATTACATCAAATCTGTAAATGAGTTTGGGTAAAACTTACATCTTAACAATATTTTGTCTTCTAATGCATGGGCCTGAAATGTCCTTCCATTTATTTAGATCTTCTCTGAGTTTTGTTAGCAAAGTTTTGTAGTTTTCTGTCTATAAGTCCTTTACATCTCTGTTTAGATTTATTTCTAGATAATGGATTCTTTTAAATGCTATTGTAAATGAATATTTTTCTTTATTTCTTCTTCATATTGTTAAATACTAGTGTGTAGAAATACTACTGATTTGGGGGTGTTGATCTTTTACCCCAATATTTTATTGACTTCGCTTATTAATTCTATAACTTTGTTGTGGATTTTCTGCATATAGGATCATGTCATCTGCAAATAGAGAAATTTTCACGTTTTCCTTTTTAATTTGGCTGCATTTTACTTCTCTCTGTTGCCTAATTTCTCTGGCTAGGAGCTTCCAGCATAATGTTAAATAACAGTGGTGACAGTGAACATCCTTGTCTGTTCATGACCATAGAGGGAAAACTTTCAGTCTTTCACCACTGAGTATGAAGTTAGCTGTGAATTTTTACATATATACTCTTTATCATGTTGAGGAAGTTTCCTTCTATTCCTATTTTCTAAGTGTTTTTATTAAGACCCCTGGATTTTATCAAATACCTTTTCTACATCAATTGAGATCATCATGTGGCTTTCCCCTTCATTCTGTTAATGTCTCTGATTTGTGGTTGTGATATTCATGTAGCCACCCCAGCTCTCTTTTGGTTACTGCCTGCATGATGTATTTTTTTCATCCTTTTATTCTCAACCTACTTGTATCTTTGACTTTAAACTGAGTCCTTTGCAGACAGCATATAGTTGGGTCATGCTTTTTATACATTCTGCCAAAGGCAATAGCTGCCTTTAGACTGGAGAGTTTACCCCATTTACATTTAAAGTCACTACTGATAATCCATGACTTTCTTCTGCCACTTTGCTATTTAGCCTTTGCAAATCTTATCCTTTCTTGCCCCTTACTTCCATTAATGCCTACTTTTATTTTTTGTTATTTTATTTTATTTTTTGAATTGAATATGATTTATTAGGTTTATATAGAACTTCATATCCCCCAAATGAGATTATTTTTTCATATGTTCATAGAACATTTACAAAAATTGATCTTGTACTTGACCACATAAAAACCTTAACAGATTTCTAAAAATAACCTACTCCTGTATTTAGTTGCTTTTCTTGTGTTGTAACATATTGACTATATCTGTATATATTTTTCAGATATTTTCCTTGTGGTTACCATGGGGTTAAAATGTAACATCCTAAATCTGTAACCATTGTGTTTAATTTGATTCCAACTGATCTTCAGTAGCATATACATATACTGTTCATAAGCCCCTCACATCCTTCCTTTTTTATGTTTCTTACAAATTGTAATCTTTGTACATTGTATGTCCAAAACTGTAGATTTATCTTTGCTTTTTATACATTTGCATTTTAGCATCTATGAGAAGTGGAGTTAAAACCAAAAAGTATAACATAATACTCGGCATTTATAGTCACCCACATGGCTAATTTATTGGAAGTCTTTATTTCCACTTTGAACACCTGTCTAGTTTCCTTTCATTTTAAGAATTCCTTCAACATTGCTTGAAGGGCAGGTCTAGTAGTAATGAACTCACTCAGGTTTTGTTCATTTGAGAATGTCTTAATCTCTCCCTCATTTCTGAAAGAAAGTCCTGCCAGATGTACAATTGGTGATTGGCAATTTTTTTTTTCAGCACTTTAAATATTTTGTCCCACTACCTTCTTGCCTCTATGGTTTCTGATAAGAAGTCAGAACTTAATCTTGTTGGGATTCCCTTGTTTATAACTCATTGCTTTTCTCTTGTAACTTTCAGAATTTTCTCCTTGTCCTTTGCATTCAAATTTTGATTACTATGTGTCAGGACATGGTTCTCTTTTAGTTTATCCTTTCTGGGGTTTGCTAGCCTTTTGAATGTGCCTAATCATGTCTTTTGCTAAAAATGGGATTTTTCTGCCATTATTTCTTTGAATATTCCTCTGCCCCTTCCTCTTTCTTCTCCTTCGGGATTCCATAAAGAGTATGTTGATACGCCTGATGGTGTTGCACATGTCTTTTGGATATGTTTAGCTTTTAAGATTCTTTTTCCTTTCTCCTCAGCCTGAATCATTTCAATTGTCTTATCTTTGAGAGTGTTGATTCTTTCTTCTGCCATCTCCAGTCTGCTGTTGAAGCCTTCTAAGGAATTTTTCACTTTGGTTGTTGTGGTCTTCAACTCCAGTATTTTCCTTTGGTTTCTATTGAGTATTTCAAAGGGATTCCTACATTATTCATTCATTGCTTTCCTCATATCCTTTAGTTCTTCCTTGTATTTTCCTTTATTTCCTTGAGCATATTGAGGATCATTTTCTTAAAGTCTCTGTCTGGTAAGTTTTCATCAATGTTTTTAGGTTTTTATCTTATTCTTTTGCATGGGCCATCATTGCCTGTTTGTTTGTCTTGTTGCATTCTGTACATTGTAATATTTTAAAGTGTTATCTCTGAGATTTAATTCTTAAATTGTCTGTTCCTTACATTTGCGTCTAGCTATTGATATGACAAGTTTTCTTGGAATGCCAGGAGTTAATCAAAACAGATAAACCAAAGCAAAAAAAGCACCTTTCTCAGTCTTTGCCAGTTGGCTGAGCTTTGGCTGGAGCTATCCTGCAGACCTCAGACCCTGTCAAGGTCAGCCCCAGGCAGGAGTAAAGCACAGGATCCTGTCTTTTCTGGAGTCAGGGAGTCTGCTCCTCTTCTTGGACATGTACTTACTCGAGGCCTTAGAAGTTTTTATGTGTACAGGAGGGGAATGTCTTCTGCTGCCTTTGTCCCAGGGTGTTGGAGAAGTGGCCACCCTCAGCTAGCTCCCATTATCGGAAGTATTCGGTCAAAGGCAGGGATCAGAGGGCACATCCCTGGAGTTTGGAGGACTCGTTTTTTTGGGGTTTTTTTGGTGGAAACAGAATAAAGTACAATTTCCTTGATGTTTAACCATCTCTATTCATCTCAGCTTGTGTTCTGATGCAAAATAGTGTCCATACAGATGAAGAATTCAATGGCTCATTTCCCACCTTCATAAATTATTCACATGAATTATCAAATTTTCAAAACTATTGATACATAAGCCAAAATAAGTAAAACTACTTAAAGACTCATTAACCAGATATAAGCACTGATTACCTTTGATTTTTTTTTGACTTTGTCTTTCAATGTACGTTTAATGAAGAAGTGTAAAGAATATGAAGAAAGAATAAAATGTTGGGAAATGTCCCCTCAAAATATATTCCCATCTTCCTAATCTAAGTTGAGACAAAAGCCATCTAGATGCTAATTGGACTATTAGAGATGATTTCCATTCTGTGATATTAAATATATGAGTAGTTAATGATAAAATTACCATAATACAACATTTTTATAATTATATTTAGGATAATATTAACTCTTGCTCAAAATATATTCTAATGATGGCAGTATTCAGTTTTGATCTTGACTTCAGCCAATTACAGATTTTTTTGCTTTTTTGTGAAAAATAACATATATACACAAAAAAAGCAATGAATTTCAAAGCACGTTGCAACAATTAGTTGTAGCACAGATTTCAGAGTTTGGTATGGGTTATAATTCCACAATTTTAGGTTTTTACTTCTAGCTGCTCTAAGATACTAAAGACAAAAGAAATAGCAATATAATGATTCAGCACTCAGACTCATTTGTCAAACCCTATCTTCTCTGTATAACTCCACCATCACCTTTGATCTTTCTCCCACTCTTTAGGGGTGTTTGGGCTAAGTCCATTCTAATTTTTTTTACACTGGAAGGGGCTGTTGATAATATGGGGTAGGGAGATGGAACTAGCTGATGTTCTGGGCCCTCTAGGTTTCAGGATTTATCTGGTTCAGGAACCCATCTGGAGGTTGTAGGTTTCTGGAAAGCTACCCTAGTGCATGGAACCCTTGTAGAATCTTCTATCTTGCCCTAGGTGTTCTTTAGGATTGGCTGGAATGGTTTTGTTGGGGTTTGGGCAAGTTATGATAGGCAGCAAGGTCTAACTGAAGCTTGCATAAGCGCAACCTCCAGAGTAGCCTGTAACATTATTTGAACTCTCTCTGCCACTGATACCTCATTTGTTACACTTCTTTTCCCCCTTTTGGTCAGGATGGAATTGTTGATCCTATGGTGCCAGGGCCAGGCTCACCCCTGGGAGTCACGCCCCACATGGAGGACTAGTTCTTCATGTCCCACCCTGGCACCAGCGGGCTATGCCAGGAGCCTGAGCTGCAGCCACCCCTGCTGCCATGAGGTTAGAGGAAGGGGGATGGGAGCCTTTGCAGAGGGGTGAAATCCAGTGATATTTACCGCAATTTACTAGCCTCTTCCTCCCACTCCGTCCTGTTTGCTGCACTGTGCTCCCCTAGACACTAGCATTTCAGATAGTTGATTCAGACAGTTCCTGCCAGTTCAGTTGTTGTTCTGGTGGAGGACTGATACCTGGAGCTCCTCCTTTATCAGTCGCTGGACAAAGGTGGTGGGTTCTCTGCCCAATACACTCAATGACCATTTCCTGACACACCTAGTTTCAAAGAGAAAAAGTTTATATAGGTACTTAGTGGGAGAGCAGGTGGCATCTTGGCTTCAAGATCTGTCTCCTCAAACTGCAGCAATTCTGATAGTTTTATAGCATTAGAAGATGGGCAGGGTTTAGGGTAATGAGCACAATGGCCTCAACTGAAGTAATTAGAGAGGATTTAATTGCTGAGCACGTGCAGAATAATGACATGTTTAGTTATAGGACATATCAAAGAAAATGGCAGCCTTCATATGATGATGGGCGTGATTTTTAGTATGATAATGAGGTGTAGATGACTTGTAGGTGAAAGTCTAAGCTTCTGCGCATGTCAGGTGGCCCCACTTTGGTCATATCCAGTCTTGGTTAGCAAGGTAACTTTGAAAATGGGGTGGGCTAGTTCTGGACTGACCTAGGACCTTTCATTAACAAACATTAGGGGCTGTCTTTAGTGATCACAAGACTAAAATTGAAAAACTGGATAAAATGGGTATAAATGAGGGTCAGTCACAGGTTTTTACAATCACAAGGCACAAGATAAAAGCTCTACAATCATCATCAGAGACCATGGCAGCTGGATTACAGTTCAGAGATCTCAGGTATTTCCCTGTTTACTCCAATATAACAGAAAGCAAAAAGTAATACCTATATAATGATTCAACAACCATAATCATAACTTAAATCCTAATTTCTCATTTACACTGTCTTCCCACAATCTTCTCCCCAAGATCTAAGCTTTTTATTCTAAACTGATAAAGGAAGGTTCAAATCCATTGCCATAATTATGTTTTCTGCCTTTATTCCTTGTCTTGCATACATTTTTGAATCATATATTTTGTTCTCTCAGTGAAAACTTTAAATTCAGTGTTATAAGACCATCATTCTTTACAGTGTCTTTGTCATTTCATAATGACTTCAGTTACTTTGCTTTAAACTTTTGGCCTTGAATTATTCTTTTGTCCCCCCCTACCTCCCTCTGGCTTCAAACAAATAAATTAAAACTGAGATATAGAAAACAGGCTTCAGATAAATACACCAAAAATATTAATATTAAGTTGTAAATATATAGTAACTTGAACCTTCCTCCTATGTTCTTCAATTTCCAAAGTTTCTTTAATGACCATGTGCTACTTTTTAAAAACTTTTTTATTGTATAGTATAACATATATACAAAGCAAAGAAATAAAAAAGCAAAAATTTTCAAAGCACTCTTCAACAAGTAGTTACAACACAGATCCCAGAGTTTGTCATGAGCTACAATACCATCGCTCAGATTTTTACTTCTAGCTGCTCCAGAATATAGGGGGCTAGAGGCTTAAATATTTTTTATCACAATTTTGACTTTTCTTTTTTTGTGAAAAAATAACATATATACAAAAAAAGCAATGCCTTTCAAAGCACATCACCACAATTAGTTGTAGAACATATTTCAGAATTTCACATGGATTACAATTCCACAATTTTAGGTTTTTACTTCTAGCTGTTCTAAGATATTGGAGACTATAAAAGAGATATCAATTTAATGATTCAGCAGGCATATTCATTTGTTAAATCCTATCTTCTCTGTATAACTTCACCATCAGCTTTGAACTTTCCATCCATCTCTTTGGGGGTGTTTGGGATATGCCCATTCTAACTTTTTCATGTTGGAAGGGGCTGTCAATAATATGGGGTAGGGAGATGGAACTAGTTGATGTTCTGGAGAGGCTGGGCCCTCTAGGTTTCAGAATTTATCTGGTCCAGGGACCCATCTGGAGGTAGTAGGTTTCTGGAGATTTACACTAGTGTATGGAACCCTTGTGAAGTCTTATATATTGCCCTAAGTGTTCTTTAGGTTTGGCAGGAATGGTCCTGGTTGGAGTTTGGCAGGTTATGATAGGTAGCAATGTCTAATTGAAGCTTGCATAAGAGCAACCTCCAGAGTAGCCTCTCAACATTATTTGAACTGTCTCCCTCACTGATACTTTATTTTTTACACTTTTTCCCCCTCTTTTGGTCAGGATGAAATTGTCATGTGCAACTTCTGATAGAGGCAAAAATAATATGTTTTAGAAATAGAGAAATTCTACTTTGTATTGTGTTCATAAAAAAATAATAATAATAGAGGGTTATAGAAACATGTAGAGTAGGAAGCTCCCAGAATAGGTCCCTCCTCCAAAACAACTTTTGAACTGACAGGGGCTATCTGAATTAAGAATTTTGAAACTCCAGCATCTAGTAGAATACTGTGCAGCTTCCAGAGAAGAGCTGGAGGGAGACACCTGCAGATTGGGGTAAATACCAGTGAATTCCACCATCCATGCCATGACTCTCACTGCCCTCCTCCCCCCAGGTCCAGGCAGTGATCACCCATCACTTCTCTTAGCTAGCCTTTTCAGATCCTGGGATGCTGACTCTGAGAGCCACCATTGCTCCAGTGCCCTCAGGCAAACATGGCATAGGAGCTTTAAAGAGATAGGATCTTTTTTCCTTCTCTCTTTTCTTTATTCAGTCCCCATTTGGGAGCAAAAATAGTTTGGAAAAGTCACAAAATGATAGCTCCAGACCTCAACAACAACAATCTCTCTCTCTCTCTCATACACACACACACACACACACACACACACACACACACAAATCTGGCAATCCTGGAGTGGGAGAACTAGATTTTATAGAGAACTAGATTTTTATAATACTTAGAATGTCCAGTTCTGAACCAAAAAAAAAATTTGCAAAGCACACAAAGAAATAGGAAAATATGACCCATTCACAGGAAACAAAGATTTTTCCAGAAACCTTCCCTGAGGAAGCTCATACATTGGAACTATTAGTCAAAGATTTTAAATCAAGAGTCTTAAATACATTCAATGAACTAAAAGAAATCCATATTAAAAGAACTGAAGAAAATTAGGAAATTTTTCATTGAATGAAATAAAGAGATAAAAATTATAAAAAGGAACACAACAAAAATTTTGGAAATGCAAAGTTTGATAACTGAAATGAAAAACTCATTAGATGGATTTAACAGTAGATTTGAACAGTAAGAAGAAAGGATCTGAGGACTTAAGGACAAGATGACTGAGATTATCCAGTGGAAGAGTAGAAAGGAAAAAAATGATGATGAAAAATGAGTAGCACCTGAGGGACCCATGGGACACCATCAAGCATACCAACATATGCACCCTTGGAGTTCCAGAAGGACGAGAGAGAGAAAGGGATGGAGAAATAGCTGAAGAATTGATTACCCAAAACTTCCCAAATCTGAGAATAGACATGAATATACACATTCAGGAATCTCAATGAGCCTCCAGCAGGATAGACTCTAATAGATCTACAGATAGACATATTACAGCAAACTGTCAAACCCCAAAGACAAAGAGGATTTGGAAGGTAGCAAGAGAGAAGTGACTTGCCACATACAATAGATTGCCAGTAAGAAGAACAGCAGATTTCCCATCAGAAACCATGGAGGTCAGAAGACAGTGGGCTACTCATGCCCCTGGATCAATAAGCCAAGAAGGGGATTATGTTACTAGCTGGAGTGATTGACCCTGACTATCAAGGGGAAATGGGACTGCAACTACACAATGGAGATAAAGAAGTGTTTTCCTGGAATATAGGAGATCCCCTAGGGCGTCTTTTAGTGCTACCATGCCCTGTGATTAAAATCGATGGAAAACTACACCAACCCAATCTAGGCAGGACTACCAATGACTCTGAAACTTCAGGAATGAAGGTTTGGGTCACCCCATCAGGCAAAGAACCACAGCCAGCTGAAGTGCTTGCTGCAGATAATGGGAATATAGAATGGGTAGTGGAAGAAGATAGTGATAAATATGAACTACAATCACATGACCAGTTACAGAAATGAGGTCTGTAATGCTGTTTTGTTCATGTTATAGTATTTAAGTTGTAAGATATCAAGTTTAAGAATGAATATTACCCAAAGAATTGCACCCTATTCTGGGGAGATTTAATGTGTTTCTGGTTGTATACAGGACAGTTGAGTATTGTTAGGTGAGCAAAAATTGTGTTTTTTATTATTTTCTATTTAGAAATTAAGTATCATTTAAGGTGAAGTGCATAGCTGTCAAGTTGACAAGGGGTGGACTGTCGTGGTCAGGTTCATGTGTCAACTTGGCCAGGTGGTGGTTCCCATTTGTCTGGTTGGGCAAGCGCTGGCCTGTCTGTTGTGATGAGGACATTTCATAGAATTAAATCATGATCATGCTGGCTGCATCCACAGCTGATTCCATTTGTAATCAGCCAAGGGGCATGTCTTCTTTAATGAGTGATGCTTAATCTAATCATTGTAAGCCTTTTAAGGAGGATTCAGAAGAAACAGATTCTCTTCCTGCTTCAGCCGGTGAGCCTTCATTGGAGTCATCAGCTTCACAGCCTGCCCTATAGATTTTGGACTCTGCGTTCCGATGGTTATGGGAGACACTTTTATAAATTTTATATCTATGGATTTTTCCTGCTGATAATGTTTCTCTAGAGAACTCTAACTAATACAGATGGCATATTTAAAGTCCTTAAAGAAAAATAACATCAACCAAGAATTCTATATATGGCAAAATCATCTTCAAAAATGAAGGAGAAATTAAGACACATGCAGATAAAGAGTTATTCCCAGAAAAACTCTCCTATAAGAAGTGTTAAAGGGAGTATTCTGTCTGAAAAAATAAACACACTAGATAGCAACTCAAAGCCGTAAGTTGGGTATTTATGTGACACCAAAGATGCAGAGTTAAAGCTCTGAAGCTATGAAAGTCAGCACTACCCCATATAGGAACTATTTTAAAAGCTGAAAAGGGGATCAGACTTCAATTAGAGATATGAATGAAGCTGATCTGGATAGGACTAAGGTAAATCAGAATATAGGGTAAATCAGAATATAGGGTAAAGGATGATATAGTCCATATTTTAAAACTTCAACTTCTGTGAAGTTGGCTTCTATGGAGATATTTCTTCACCCATTCAAGGTGAAGATTGCTTACTAGAGCCCTTTAAGAAAGAACAATTTTGGAAAAAGCTTTAAAGCCACCAGAACTGACAGGGACAACCAAAGGGAGAGATGTTTATTTGGTGCAAAATTTATATCTTGGGTAGTGCATTACCTAATTTGACTTGTATGTTCAGTTTAGTTGAATACCATAATTACATGGAATCTTGAATAGAGAGTGAGATCTTGTTGGTTTGTCCAGGTTAGTGTGATACCCTGATATATCCCAGAGTAATTTGGGCAGTAAATAAAAAAAATATTTGCAAAGTCCCCTTGGGGGACTGGGAGAAAGGAGGAAATATGCAACTTCCCCATTTGGCAAATTTCTGATATTCTCGCAAGCAGTGGGTACCACTAAATCAATGTAATTATGGTATTCAACTAAACTGAACATACAAGTCAAATTAGGTAATGCACTACCCAAGATATAAATTTTGCACCAAATAAACATCTCTCCCTTTGGTTGTCCCTGTCAGTTCTGGTGGCTTTAAAGCTTTTTCCAAAATTGTTCTTTCTTAAAGGGCTCTAGTAAGCAATCTTCACCTTGAATGGGTGAAGAAATATCTCCATAGAAGCCAACTTCACAGAAGTTGAAGTTTTAAAATATGGACTATATCATCCTTTACCCTATATTCTGATTTACCCTATATTCTGATTTACCTTAGTCCTATCCAGACTGAGCCCTCAATCTTGGCATTTGCCCCTATGAAGCTTTTTCCTGCAACAGATAAGCTAAACCTCCTTATAATTATGCCTTTCACCCCCCGAGAACCTCTTATGTTGCTTGGATGTGGCCTCTCTCTCTCTAAGCCAACTCAGCAGGTGAATGCACTGCCCTAGTCACTATGTGGGACATGACTCCCAGGATAAGCTAGGACCCGGCATCATGGGATTGAGAAAGCCTTCTTGACCAAAAGGGGGAAGAGAGAAATGAGACAAAATAAAGTTTCAGTGGCTGAGCAATTTCAAACAGAATTGAGAAGTTATCTTGGAGGTTATTATTACACATCATATAGGTATCCCTTTTTAGTTTATGGCGTATTGGAGTGGCTGGAAACTGTTGATCTGTGTTCCAGTAGCATTAATTCTTGAAGATAATTGTATAACAATACAGCTTTTACAGTGTGACTGTAAATTGTGAAAACCTTGTGTCTGATGCTCCTTTTATCCAGGATATGGGCAGATGAGTAAAAAAATATGGATAATAAATAAATAAATAATAGGGGGTGTGCTGGTTTGAAGCTATTATGTACCTCAGAAAAGCCATGTCCTTTAATTCTCATTCAACACTGCTGGGTAGAATCTTATTTTATTATTTCTATGGAGATATGATCCACCAAATTGTGGGTGGTAACTTTTGATTAAATGGCTTCCATGGAGATGTTTCTTCACCCATTCCAGGTGTGATTGCTTACTGGAGCCCTTTAAGAAAGAACAATTTTGGAAAAAGCTTTAGAGTCACCAGAACTGACAGAGACAACTGCATGGACAGAGCCTCGGGGAAGCCATTGAAGAAGCCTGGAGAGTAAGCTAACAGACATCACCATGTGCCTTTTCAGCTGAGAGAGAATCCTGAATATTATCAGCCTTCTTGAACCAAGTTATCCTCCCTGGATGCCTTACTTTAGACATTTTTATAGCCTTGCTTTAATTGGGACATTTTCACAGCCTTAGAACTGTAAATTTGCAACTTAATAAATTCCCTTTTTAAAAAACCATTCTGGGGTGGGCAACAGTGGCTCAGTGGCAGAGTTCTTGCCTGCCATGCCAGAGATGTGGGTTCAATTCCCGGTGCCTGTCCATGTGAAAAAAAAAGCCATTCTGTCTCTGGTATATCACATTCTGGCAGTTTCAGTAAACTAAAACAGATTTTGGTACCAGGGAAGTTGGGTGCTGCTGAGGTTTGCAAATACTAAACATGTTGGAAGAGCTTTTTAAATGAAGAAGGGAAAGATTTTGGCAGAGTTCTGAGGACCCTGATAGAGGAGGCCTAGAGTGCTTTGAAGAGACTGTTGGTAGAAATGTGGACTCTAAAGATACCTCTGACAAGGCTCTAGACAGAAATGAGGCACGTGTAATTGCAAACTGGAAGGAAGGTGAGCCTTGTTTTCAAGTGGCAGATAATCTGGCAAAATTTACTAGGGGCTTTGGATGGAAGGCAGGTTTTGAAAGCCATGAACTTGGATATTTAGCAGAAGAGATTTCCAAATTAAATGTGGAAAGTGCAGCCTGGTTTCTCCTTGAAGCTTCTAGTGAACTGCAACAGGAAAGAGATAAGTTGGGAACTCAACTCTTGGGTACAAAAAAAAAAAAAAACAGATATTGAGAGTCTGGAAAATTCTGGGCTTCCAGAAAGGGAAACCTCAGAGAATAGTGGACTAAATGTGAGGATTTAACCAAACAGGGAACCATTCAGCCATTTTAGTAAAAGTGAGGATTTGAGATGAAGTTATCCAGGAACGATTTGTAGAAAGTCCTTTTGTCTGATGGGCATGATCCCAGCATATTACATGGGAAATCAACCAAGAGTGTTGTGCAGTAGCCCAGCTCCCTCCAAATGCAACTTTGGGGGACACTGGGGAGACCACCTTTTTCTCAGCTCCACCCTCTCCAGCCATTGGGGCCACACTCAGGCTCTCTGCCATCTCCAGGGCACATGCTCAGCCCCTTCAGAACAATGTGGAAGCAGCCAGATTCTCCCCAGTCTCCAGAGAATGAACTCCACCTTCTCCAAGGCCTGGGGCACAACTTTTCCCAAGCCAGAGGAAAATTTTGCTTTAGGACAGACTATGCCTGTGGCTGAATTTGATGAGATCTGTTTCTGACTGGGTATTGTGTTTATATTGTTACTGAAATGGTTTAAAGCTTTCTTGATATTGTGAGGGAATGAATGTATTTTGCATTTGAAAAGAACATGTCTTTTGAGGGCCCAAATGGTAGCCAGTTTGAAGCTATCATGTACCCCAGAAAAGCCATGCCCTTTAATCCTCATTCAGTATTGCTGGGTAGAATCTTTTTTATTGTTTCCATGGAGATATGACCCACCCAATTGTGGATGGTAATTTTTGATTAGATGGTTTACATGGAGATGTGTCTCCATCCTTTCAAGGTGGGGTTGCTTACTGGAGCCCTTTAATAGGAAACCATTTTGGAAAAAGCTTTAGAGCCATGATAGCCACCGGAACTAACAGAGCCAACAGAATGGACAAAGCCTGGGGGAAGCTATTTGTGCTGGTTTGAAAGGAAGTGTGCTCCCTAGAAAAGCCATGTTTTAATATAAATTCCATTTCATAAAGGTAGAATAATCCCTATTCAATACTGTATGTTTGAAATTGTGATTGGATCATCTCCCTGGTTGATGTGATTTAGTCAAGAATGGTTGTTAAACTGGATAAAGGGATGACATGTCTCCACCCATTTGGGTGGGTCTTGATTGGTTTATTGGAGTCCTATAAAAGAGGAAATATTTTGGAAAATGAGAGATTCAGAGAGAGCAACACTACGAAGCAGAGAGTCCACCAGCCAGCAACCTTTGGAGATGAAGAAGGAAAACTCTTCCTGGGGAGCTTCATGAAACCAGAAGCCAGGAGAGAAAACTAGCAGATGACGATGCCATGTTTGCCATGTGCCCTTCCAGCTGAGAGAGAAGCCCTGACTGTGTTCGCCACATGCCTTCTCACTTGAGAGAGAGACCCTGAACTTCACCGGCCTTCTTGAATCAAGGTATCTTTCCCTGGATGCCTGTGACTGGACATTTCTATAGACTTGTTGTATTTGGGACATTTTCTCAGCCTTAGAATTATAAACTTGCAACTCATTAAATTCTCCCTTTTAAAAGCCATTCTGTTTCTGGTATATTGCATTCCAGCAGCTAGCAAACTAGAACACTATTGAAGAAATCTGGAGAGAAAGCTAGCAGATGTCACCATTTGCCTTTCCAGCTGGGAAAGAAATCCCAAACATCATTGGCCTTCCTGAACCAAGGTATCTTTCTCTAAAGCCTTAATTTGGACATTTTTATAACCTTACCTTAAATTGAACATTTTCACAGACTTAGAACTGTAAACTTGCAACTTAATAAATTCCCTTTTTAAAAAGCCATTCCCTTTCTGGTAAATTACATTCTGGCAGCTTGCAAGCTAAAACAAGGGGGATAAGGGGTAAAAAAAGTCGGATAGATGAAAATACTAATGGTCAGGTAAGGGGTATGGGTTTTTTTTAAATTTGTTTTTCTGAAAGGATGCAAATGTTCTAAAAATGATCATAGTGACGAATACATAATATGTAATGATATTGTGAGCCATTGATTGTACACCATGTATGGACTGCATGTTATGAAAATTTGTCAATAAAAATATATATTTTAAAAAGCCATAAAGAAATAAAGAACAATGGTACAAGTAACTGCATAGATAAATAAAAAATCACATATTATTGTACTTTTGGTTTGTAATTGCTTTTCCCCCACATATTACAACAGGCAAATGTGTAAAATAACATTTAAAATCTATGCTAATGGGTAGACAATGTATAAAGATGTAATCTGAGATAATGACAATGTAAAGGGGACAAGCTGGAGCTATGTATAACCAGAGAGTTTGTGCACCACTGAACTAGATTGGTGCTAGTTGAACTAGAGCAATTAGTTTATGATGTTTACTGTGATTACAAATGCAACCACTAAGAAAATAACTAAAAATAGAAAAAAGGAACACAAAATATTATGCCATAAAAACAACTGCATACAAAAAAGGCAGTAATGGAGTTATTGAGGGAAAAAACACAAGAAATAAAAAAAAATAGCTAAGTGGCAGAAGTAAATCCTTTCAGTGTCAATGGATTTAACTCCCCCATCAAAGGCAGAGATTGGTAAATTGGTTGCATAAGCACCAGTAGGAAAAATAGATAAAATTGGGTTTTATCAAAATTAAAAACTTTTGTGCATCAAAGAATAGTATCCAGAAACTGAAAGAGAATTTACTGAATGGTGGAAATCTTCGGAAACCATGTATCTGATAAGGGTTTAATATCTAGAATATATAAAGAACCCCCTGCAACTCAACAAGAAAAAGACAAGCAAATTTTAAAATGTCCCAGAGTTCAAAAAGGGTCGAGAGGCTATTCTGGAGGCTACTCTTAGGCAAGCTTCAACTAGCACTACTAATTACCACGGTTTGCCAACCCCAACCAAAGCCATTCCTGTTAACCCTAAAGAACACTTAGGGCTCTATCTGAGATTCTACAAAGGTTCCATGTACTCTGATTACTTTTCAGAAACCTACAACCTCCAGAAGGTTGTAGGCCAGATAAGTCTTTCCAGAACAGCCTCTCCAGAACATCAACTAGTTCCATCCCCCAATCCCATACTGCTGACACCCCATTTCAACATGAATACGTTAGAATGGGTATAGTCCAAATACCCGGAAAGATTGGGAGAAAGATCAAAGGAGAAGGAGGAGTATAACAGAGAAGATAGGATTTAACAAATGAGGATGACTACTGAGTCATTACATTGATATTTCTTTTAGTCTCCAGTGTCTTGGAGCAGCTAGAAGGAAGAACTTAAAATTGTGGAACTGTAACCCAAAGCAAACTCTGAAATCTGTTCTATAACTACTTGTTACTATTATTTCAAAATTTATTGTTTTGTATATATGTTTTATTTCACAATAAAAAAAATGTTTTAAAAAAATGGGCCAAGGATTTGAATAGACATTTCTCCAAAGATGGTATTCAAATGGCCAACAAGTATATGAAAAGATGCTCCACATCATTGGGCGCTAGTGAAATACAGATTAAAGCTACAATGAGCCACTAGGCTGCATACCCACTAGGATAGCTATTTTAAAAACTGAAAAAAAGTGTAGGCCAGGATGCGAAGAAACAGGAACGCTTGTATGCTACTGATGAGAATATAAAATGATGCTATTGGAAAACAGTTTGACAGTTCCTCAAAGAGTTAAACATAGACTTGCCATAGGACTCAGCAATTTCACTCCTAGGTATAGAATCACAAGAAATGAAAGCAGGGACTCAGAAAGATATTTGTGCACCTGTGTTCTTTGCAGCATTATTCACCATAACCACAAGGTGGAAGCACCCCAAGTGTTCCTCAACGAATGAACAGAGAAACAAAATGTGCCAATCCAGGCAATGAAATATTATTCAGCCATAAAAAGAAGGAAGTGCTGGTCATGCCACAACATGGGTGAATCCTGAAGACATCATGTTGAGTAAAACAAGTAGACACAAAAGGATATATGGTATGAGTGCTTGTGCATGAAATACTTAGAATAAGTGAATTCAGAGATACAAAAGCAGAATAGTAGTTACCAGAGGTGGGGAGAAGAGAGAATGGGGAGTTATTGCTAAATGGGTCTGAGTTTTGGTTTGGAATGGTGAAAATAATCACAGACAGTATGAAAGTTACACAGTTTTGTCAATGTACTTAATGTCCAAAAATGGTTCATTTAAAATGGTTTAAATGATACTTGTGCGATGTGTATCTTACCAAAATTAAAATAGATTAATATGAAAATAATAATGAGTGGTAACTTGGGTGAGCACGTCGCGAAGCTGCACCTGCCTTCACCTACCTGGAGGAAACCAAGGAGAGCCTCTCACATTCACAAGGAGCTACTTCTGCTGTGGCCCAAACAGCTGTCTTTTTTGTTTAGTATCTCGCTCGCGCGCTCTCTAGCTCTCTTTTTTTTTTAGTTTTGCTGTGCATTTTCTCCTGCATATTGGTCTTTAACAAGCAAATTATTTAACAATTAGGACATGTTCGCTTCAGCAAAAAGGCAGGAAAACACCCTTGCGCTCATCTCCAGTAGCTAGTTTTTAATGTTTCATTCCGTCTCTTTTAACGTATACTTTCTACCCTTCTATATATGAATCTGCATATTTATTCTCTCCTATTGGCGTAACAAATACTTTCTGCATTATTACGAAATATAAGTACGCTTTTTCATCTCTAACCAATATTTCAATTAGGTAAATATAACTTAATTTAGTTAATCCTGCTGGTCGTTATTTTTTTCTTTCAGTATTTCCAGTAAGAGTGCCCTGGACACTTGAGTATAGAGGTGTTTAAGAGCTCTCCCTGGCTAAACCCCGAAGTTAGACGGCTGGCGCAGCACGAGCCCCGGCCTGGCGCACGCGTTCGGGGCCCAGCGCCCAGCCTGCTCTGCTCCCGCGGGCTCGCAGCGGGCAGCCCCGCCAGGAGGAGGGGGCGCCGGGGGGCGGGGGGCGGCCCTGAGCGCCCGGGAGGACAGGACATCGCCGAACGACAGCCCCAGGAAGGAGCGGCGGTGCGGTGCCCGCGGGGAAGACTGCCGGGGGAGGAATCCGGAAAGAGGCGGGGCCTTTCCCGAGGTTCTTCAGGAGAGAGGCTGGTCAGGTTTCTGCTTTCACACCCTCACCTGCCTGCAGCTGGGGGGAGCCCCCGAGGGAGGCTCCTGGCAGCACAGAAACCCTGGGGAGTCGCGGTGGTCTGGTGTGGGGGTAGACCGCGGGATGCGGAGGGCAGATTTGGCGGTGGGTGGGTGGAGAGGGGAGGGCCCCGGAGCCGGCGGATAGGGGCAGGGCTGCAGCTGAGGGTAGTGTCCGTGACCGCTCGCGCCCACTCTCTCCAAGCCCCAGCTGCCCTTTTAGGGCCACTGCGAGTAGCTGACCCGAAGCACCCGCGCGGCGCCACGGGCGGTGGCGGGTGCGTTCTCGCGTGCGCGGAACCGAGCCAAGCGGTGGTGCCGGGGCAGAGTTCTGGGGCGTCCGCGCATGGAGGGCAACCGAGGGCTGGACGGAGGGAGCCCGTGGGCAGGAGCGAGAAGTCCAGGGGCTGAGCCAGAGGAGCAGCGGGAGGGCCAAGGGGAGGCGGTCAGGGACGCCTGGGTCGGCGAAGGAAGGGGGTAAAGAGAAGTGGGAGAAGGCAGGCAGTTGACAAGGGCTCCACAGAGAGGGGCTGGGCAGGCTTCCAGCTGAGGGGCACCCAGGCACGCGCAGGGTCGTGGAAGGGGCCAGTCGGGAGGGTCAGGCCGGCAGGACGGAGACCCGCAGATGGCGGGAGCTGGGAGAGTAGGTGCGGCATCCTCAAGGCATGGGGGCAGCGGGAGGGAAAGGCATGGGGAATCCCTGTGTTTCGGTGGCCGCCCAGAGGGAGAGAGGGGAGAGGGAGGAGGTGTGGAAATGCTGTGGCCGCTAGCTGGGCAGCGTGGGAGTGGAGGTGGGGGTGTGTGGCTCACGGAGCTCGCAGAGAGGAGGTTTCCCCACAGCCTCGTTCCCCCACTTAACTCTTCCTATGCGTTTGTCTAAAGAGGCTGTGGTTTGTGTCCACGGTGGTTTTAATCTCTAGAAGTCAGAAGCATCTGCCCTTCCTCTGCTCCTCCTTTACTGAGTAGACCTCAGAGGGCCCCTGTCCTCCTGGGACAGACCACAGCCCAGCAGGGGAGGACCCTGATGTCAGGGCTTGCCTGGGGGGCCAAGGGGGCCCTCCCTCCAGGCAATGGCATCTAACAACCTCTAAGAGTGCAAGTGAAAAATAGCCACTCATTTTCTTCTGGCTTTCTCTGGGGAATGTTTAAAATGCCAATTTCTAGAGCTAAGTAGGTTGCTTTTAAGGAGCTCATGGCCAGCCCCTCGGGCAACCACCACCCGTCACCGCCAGTCACAGCCGGTCACAGTGCCTGGAGCCCCAGGCCTGGGAGAGTGTGTGCACACCACCGCAGTCCCCTTCCCTCCGGCCCTCCGCGTTCCACCGGCACAACCCCAGGATGCTTCCAGACCTGGCATATGGTAGGGCACTGAGGAGAGAGCCTGTGTCCTGATTCCCAGGCCCTGTCCCTCCTTGGACCCCATTTCTGGGCACCCCGTAGAAAGAGCCAGGGTCACACCAAGCAGAGTTTATTGAGGCCGTGTGCGGTTCCCACGTACACAGGGGTGGAGGCGGGCACTGGGCTGCGGGGCTGTCAGCAGCAGCGAAGCGGGTGGTGACCAGGGACCTGGGGGCTTATCCTGCAACATCTGGGCTCCTGGGTTGAGCATCCAGCATCACTCCTAGCGTCCCCCAAGGCTCTTTTTGGGAAGTCCCTCTCTGCTTCCACCCAGCTCCATGGGGGCAGGGAGAGGTCCCCCCCCTTTGTCCCTGTGGCCAAGGATGGGTTGATCCCTGGAGAGTCACTATAAAAATTAAAACTCCTTTATAAGTCACAGGGGAGGGTCAGGAGGGGAGCCCCTGGAGCCCGACGTCTCCAGCCATCTAGAACCCCCCTTTCCCCTACAGCCCCCCTACTTCTGATCCAACAGACCCACAGCAGAGGATAGCATTTGCAGGCACAGAGAAGGGGCCTAGACAGACGGAGGAAAGAGCAGGGTGGCGAGATCAAGGGAGAGACAAGGAGCAAAGCAACACAGAGAAAGGCTGAATCAGAGGGGAAGGGCCGGGAGGAAAAGTGGGCAGGCTTAGGGACCCCAACTTTCCAGCAACACTCCTGGCTGTGCCTGGGGAACAAGGGTAAGGATGGGAATTCCCAGCACAGCCTCGAGACTTCCACAACATACGGCCCCACCGGCCCCTGACGCAGTCCTTGCCGAAGCCCAGGTGGCCTACTGAGACTCCCAGCCCAGCTGCGTGAGGGCAGGTCAGCAGGAGAGGAGGCAGGAGCGGCGGGCGGGCTACTCCAGGTAGATGTCCTCTGTGGGGCAGGTGTACTCCAGGTGCTCCTGGTAGTACTCCAGGAAGGCGCGGCTGGGGGAATGCCCATTGCCATCAGGAGTCAGCCTCCACCCCCTGCTCCTCCCTCAGTAGCCGCAATGCCCCGTGGCCAACACTGCCCCCTCCCCGGGTGGCCCTTTACTTCGCTGTTCTCCCCAACCCCACTCACCCCACACTCTGCGCCACAGGCCTCATGGATTCCTGGGAGACGAAGACGTGGCAGGCGAAGCGGCTCAGCAGAGGGTGTTTGGTGATGAAGCCAAAATAGCTGCGGGAGGGGGGTGTCAGTGTGGAGGAAAAGCATCAGAACCCCTTCCCCAGGACTCCCCCCGAGCGTGACTTGGGAGGCAGGGCAGACACAGACACTTGGAGCCAGGCAGGGGGAGAAGGTGGTGCAGGCCAGGGGGTCTCGTGGTCGGAGGTGCGGGAGGGGCCGGCCCCCGTGAGCCCATGTGCTTGCCGCAGTGTTGGGGTCCGCCCTTGCCTGGGTGCCCTCCGGGGCCCACTCCTGTGCCCGCCTCTGCACTGTGACCCCCCACTGCCCTGCCCCCTCCCTGGCACCCTGAGCCTCTCCTTGGGCCTGAGACCCGGCTCTTCCCCCAGCACTGCGCCCAGACTCCTCTTCAGCTACATCATCACCCTGGCCTAGGCAAGTCTGCACCCCACTCTGTGCCCAACTCCATTTCATTATGCATTTCTGGAATCTGCCCTTCATCCTCTCACCCAAGGCAGTGATGCTGGGGCTCTGCTACCCCCCCCCCCCCACCGCCCCCTCGAGTCCTGCTATCAGGGCTGCGCACACATGTGAGGCATCAGCTCTGTAACCGCCCAGCGCCATACCAGGACACACGTGCCACACATTTTCATTGTGTTAAAACAGACCAAGCCCGCTGTCCCTTGGTGCTGTTTCCTTGGGGAGCCCCCAAATGGGTGGGCTGGGCACGTGGGAAACCAGAGACCATTGAGGCCAGAGGCCAAAATGGCCCCAGGTACCTCTACCTTCACTGCCAGCCATTTGTTCTCAGGAACTGCAGCAGGGTCTGCACCCAAGGATCTCCTCTGCTGGGAAATAAGGTCCCCCTACCCTGTGCCTCCTGGATGGGTGTCCACAGCCACTGTATATGCAGACGTGGCCACCAGGGCTGCTGCGGGGCCCCACAGCCGGCCAGGCCAGGTCTGAACCCTGAGCACTGGGATATGCAGTCTGCTCTGGGAGAGGACGGTGGACTGGACCCTGACACAGCCTCCCCATTCTCTCCCCTGATGCAAAGGCACCATCTCCAGCGTCACCCAGCAACTCAGGACCCCCGTACACTCTCCTGCTCCAGGGACGTCCTCTTTCCAGCTCCTAACTGGGCTCCCTGGAGTGCACTTAGGCCTGCACCTGGCTGGTCCATCTCTTTGCTGAGTCCCTCGTCACAGAGGACCTGGGGCCCAGTGGGGCCGCCTGGGCAAGAGGCCTACGGCAGCCCTCGTCAAAGGGTCCCCCACTTCTGCGCTGCATCCCGGGCCACCACGTTCACCTCTGTGCTCCTGTGACCCACCTGTTCCCAAACCGACAGCTGTGAGCCCCAGATTAACCAGCCGTGGACTCTGCCCATATCCCAGCCCCTGCATGCCTCGCTCTGCCTCTTTGCGGGCACTGCCGTCCCCATAGTCTGGGCATCTCCCCGGAGCAGCTGCCCCCACATAACCTCTGTGCCTGTCTCCCATCCTGACCGCTGGGCCCTAAGTGTCCTTAGCATCTGCACATGTCTCCCCGACTCCCCAGCACCTCAGATGCCTGCCCCTCACCTACACAACTGCTGTCCACCTGCCCACAGTGCCAGGGCCGTCCCCAGGTGCGGGTTGGTCGTGTCACCCTGCAGGGGCTCCTGGAGCCCCCGTTGGCAACAGGATTAGGTACAAGCTCTTTGGCAGAGTCCAAAGGGACAGTGGCCCCAGTATGCCACCTTGTGCTGGCTCTGTCCCCTCATGCTGCTGGCCGAGTACCCTTGGCACCTGCCAAGGAGATCCCCCCACAACATGTTCTTCCTATGGGACTCAGCGGGGGGCCGGCCGTGGCCGTCCTGAACTCACCATCGGGCTTGCGGACCCCCAGACCCCACCACCTGGCCCTGCATATCTGTCCCCACCCAGACGAGACCTTTGTCCAGTCCATGTCCCTCTCCCAGTACAGAGCTAGGCCCTCGAGAAGCTGAGTGGGTGTGGGGGCTCCTGGGTGGGGAGGGGCAGGGTCTGTGCCCAGTGGGGCCTGTGGGGGGGTTCCATGCCCAGTGGGAGCTTGGGGGGGGTCTGTGCCCTCTGGAGTCAGTGCTCACCAGCTGTTGCGGGGGTGGCAGCCGCAGAATGAGATGTTCTTCATCTGGAAGAAGTGGCTGCAGCGCTCAAACTGGGGTACAGGAAGCATGTGTCGAGGCGTGGGGAAGAGGCCATGGCCACCCTTCCAGGACCGCCCTGCCGCCTGCCCCTCAACGCGTGGCCGCCCTACCCATCCCCAGAGGCCCCCCTGACCCCCAAACCCCCTCACCTCAGGTCCTCCCCCCGTCAGGCTCAGCTTGACCCCCCGAAGCGAGACCTCAAGGTCACAGGAGGCAGGAGGGCGCAGGTGGACGGTGAGTTTCCGGGCCACGGCAATCTGAGCAAGAGTTGGGGAGGAGGGTCCTGGGGTGCTTACAAGGACTCCCCCCTGCCCCCTGGCAGAACCACGCCTCCATAGTTCTCAAATTGTGCTTGCAGGCTTGCAATGGAAGCAGAAGCTGTGGGTTCAGGAGACCTGTCCTTTGGAAGGGGCCTGGCTGTGAGTGGAGGGCCTCGGCCATGCCTTGCTCTGAGGACTAGTGGTCTACTCTCTTTGCTCCCCAAGGACCCCACCCTCAGCCTGGCTCCTTCTCTGTCCTACTTCCCCGCTGCCCACCAACCTTTGTCACAAAACAGGCCCAAGAGTGAATGGATGAGTAAACAAATTACTCCAGGGCAGGGGGCTGGGAGAGGGGGTCTTGCTTTCCATAGAGGAAAAGGATGGACCAAAAGACAAGAGGGGGCAGGGCTGGCCCTGCCAAGATCCTTTTGCCAAGATCCTGACACAGGCGGCCATGCCTGCTCCACCAGCTGCCCTCAAGGCCTCCCCTGGCCACTCAGCCCATACTCAGCCACCCCTTCCTGCTAGCTCCTCCACTTCTGCCCCTCATCGGGTGCCTTGCACACTGACCTTCTGCATCGCGGCACACAGGATACTGTTGCCCTGGTGACACGGCACCTCTACAGAACCCAGGAACTGCACGTCGAAGCGGTCTACCCAGCAAGGACTCCTCTTGCTCCCTGTGGAGGGGCCGCAGTGGACCAGTCAGGTGGGAGGGGCAGGGGGGGCAAGCCCATCCCAGGGCGCAGCCTCACCCAGCAGGTCCTTGGCAGGGCCGGGCACCGCATGGGCGTAGAAAGCCGGAAAGATACCGCGCTCGCCCGTGCGCATGTTGAAGCCGCGGAACCAGAAATCATCCTCTTCGGCTTCCACCAGCACCGGGTCATCCACGTCCAGCTCCAGCTCGTCCGGATGACGAGGAATGAACCTGAAGTCAGGACAGAGGTGAAGGGTCACCGAGGGAAGGGGCAAGGCCTGGGCAATGTCTGGAATGGAGCAAAGGGTCTGAGCACGGCCCAGGAGGCCGGCAGCAGGCACAGGATGGCTACTGTACCTGAACACAGCCCGGTGGGTCTGTTCCCGCTCCTCCCCGTTGACCAGACAGGAGAATAGGCCGAAGGACTCTGTGCCTGGGAGACGGACACAGGAGGGGCAGAGAGTGAGGGCACTGCAGCCTGAGTCAGGGAGTGGGGGGAGCCAGGCAGGGGCAGGAGCAGAGCTGCCCATTCCCCCACCTCTTATCCCCATCCCCAGTTGGGGACTGGCAAGGCTAGAGGCAATGTCCTGGTCAGAGGATAGTGCCCACCCTGACCACGGGGACCTGTGCGCTGCCCTGGACCTGAGAACATCTGATCCGACCACTCACTGGAGGACCGCGACGTGCTGTTGACGAAGACGTTAAGGAACTTCTTGGAGAAGGTGAGGTCCGGACTGTCAGGCGAGACGTCCCCGGGGCCCTCGCTGCCCAGCAGCGCCGCCCCAACCTCGTCCTCCTCGCTGGCCTCTCCGCTGCTGTCCTCGCTGTCTGCTCCCAGGCCGGCGCAGCGCCGCAGGCTCACCAGCTCCAGCTGTGTGTGCTCGTCCACCACTAGCGTGTATTTGACCGCATCATACACGAGCGAGGCATCCAGCGGCGCCGCGGGGCCTGCGCCCCTGCTCCCTGGCGGCCCCGTGCCGGCCTTGGCCTCGGCCTCCGCCTCTTCCTCCTCCTCTTCTTCCTCCTCCTCCTCCTCTTCTTCCTCCTCCTCCTCCTCCTCGGAGCAGGCAGCCGAGCAAGCGCGACCCGAGCGGGCAGTGCGGCCCGGCGCGGCCCACAGCGGTGTGATGGTGTCGCGCGTGGGGTTGCTGAGGAAGAGGCAAGGCCCGGGCTGCGCGGGGCCCGGGCGCGGCGCGGGGGGTGCCGGCGAGGGAGGCCCACACAGCGTCTCCATGTCCACCAGCTCCACGCCGTCGGCCCGCTCCGCCTCAGGGGCCACGGGGGCCTCAGCATCACCGCCGGCCGGCGACGTGGGGTCCCCGCGCGAGCGCGCTGCGGGCGACAGGCACTGGCCCGGGCAGCGGATGGGTGCGGAGCCCTCAGCGAGCAGGCGGCTCACCAGGTTGCCGAGCAGCCACGGAGAGTCGGCATCCTCGCTGAGGTCAGGCTCAGATTCGGATCCGGACTCGTACTCGCTGTTGGTGTCGTCGGGGCCCACAGGCAGGAAGGCAGGGCGGCGCGGGGGCTCGCGCGGGGGGTCGGGCTCGGGCTCCGAGGCTGGCGACGAGGCCTCCTCGATGGAGTTGGTGAGGTGCGAGGAACGGCCGCTGCTGCTGCTGCCGCTGTCGCTGCTCAGTTCCAGCTCCGTCTCGGAGATGGACGAGATCATACGGCCCAGGCGCGCGCCGCCCGCGCCATCCGAGTCTGAGCCCGGCGACGACAGCTCCTGGCTGCTGCGCCGACCCCCACGGTCCCCGCTTGAGCGGCTCCCCAGGTCGGCTTCTATGCCCGGGTCCGACGAAGGCGAGGCCCCACCTGGCGCCTCAGGGCCCGTGGGCCGGTTCCCTTCGCAGTCGCAGCCGGGGGGCACTGGCGGCTGCGGCCCACGGGTCCCTGTGTCTGTGGCTGCGAGGGAGCTGGGGTCCTCTGCGGGGCAGTGGGGCGGGTCACTGAGGCCCAGGCCTCCTTGGAGCAGGCCAACCCCTTCCCCTCGTCCTTCCCCCTCCCCGGCCCCCACCATCCCCACTCACCTCTGAGGGGCTCCTGGGGGGGTAATGACAGTGCTGGGGGGGCAGGGACAAAGCCTCCATTGTTGTTGAGGGAATCCTGGGGGCGGGGGCGGCCAGAGAGCAGAGCTGAATCCTGCTCCCAGGGTTTGCCACCCCAGGGTGCTGCAGACCCAGCTCAGGCTCACAGTATGCTGTGGGTGGGGGCAGCTCACCTGGGCTCCCAGTGCTGTGAGGTGCAGCGTGGTGGGCCGGTGCTTGTGGGGCTCATCTGCAGACGGAGAAGGGATCAGGGGCTCTGGGGCAGGTGTGTTGGAGCCTCGGCCTCCTCCCTCCTCACCCTCCCCTTCTCCCTCCTCCTCCTCTTCTTCTTGGTCGTCGTCCTCCTCCTCTTCATTGTCATCGATCATCTCAAACTCTTGGAAGTCATCCTGGAAGGAGCAGATGGGGTGCGGCCGCTCCGAGCGCCCCAGGGGGAGGCTGTCCTGCGGGGTAGAAGACAGGACACTCCAGCCTTCATGCACGGGAACTCAGCGCACAGTGGCGGGACATGTTTTCTGGAGTCTCCCCCACAAGGCTGTAGGAGCCCAGCCCTGGGAGCACAGCCTAGTGCCCGCGGGTGCCCAGCAGGTGCCCAGCAGCATCAGGCAAATGCATGAGTGGGTAAGTGACTGTGTGCAGGAAAGAGCAAGGGAAGGACAGCCTGCCCTCTGGGTTCCCATGCTTGCATTTGCCATAGCAGCTCCTCCTCTGCCCCCTCCTGCCCTCCCATCGGCCTACTGCTGCTACTCTTCCTCCAGAGCATGTTATGTGCCATTTCCTCTAGGAAGTTTCCCCTGATTTCCTCAGTTTCAGGTGGGTTTCCCTGGTCAGAGTCCAGCTGTTGACACTCAGGCAGCCACTGCACCTTAAACATGTCAATCTCCCCAATGGTCTGCAAGCTCCTGTGACCAAGGGCCACACCTGTCCCAGTCAGCTCCTGTGACCAAGGGCCACACCTGTCCTGATCAGCTCTGGGTACTTGGATTGCACATTACTTGCCACATGGCAATGCTCAGAAATGTTCTTGGAGGAATGAAAATAAAGAGACATGCAGGGACAGGGAGGTGAGGAATAAGGGAGAGAGGAGAGGTTTAAGAAGGTGGAGATGTGACACACATGTGGTAGGCTCGAAGGTGCCGGTCAGGGCCATGGAGGAGGGGCCCAATGCAGCCAGGAAGGGTGAAATCTGGGACTAACCAAGGATGGAGGGCATATGGCCTGTAAAGCCCAGACCCCCCCCCCCCCCCAGGGCTGCTGCTTCCTTGGGAAGGAACTGCTTCATGATAAGGTCCGGTAGAAAAAGAGACAGGTTTGAAACCAAAGACCTCCAGGCCAAGAGGCTGGGGAGGGTGGGGGTGGCAGGTTTCCCATTTGGAGGTTGAGTCCAAGCCCATGCTGATACTCCCAGCAGCTCAGCCAAGTGGCCACAGGCCCTGCCACTGCCCACCTTCTCGCAGGGGTCCGAGTCATAGCTGAGGCCCAGGCCACAGTCGTCGGTGATCTCAGACAGGTCTTCATCATCAAACTCCTCCAGACTTATGTCCTGGGGAGGCCTGGCACGGGTTGGGGGGGCCCGCAGTCAGAGCAGGGCAGGGGCTCCTGAGAGAGCCACTGGCCTCAGCCTCCCTGCAAAGAGCTGGTGCTGAGAAGGAGCCAAGAGAGATCCCCAGCTTCCAGGCCCCTTGGTCTCCAGACCCCCAATTCCCAGACCCACATCCTGTAGTCAACTTGGAGCCCCAGCTCCACTCTCCAGGGAACCCCTCCCCCATCGGAGACACAGCCAGCTCCAGAGGCCTTGCTGCCCCTCCCTTCCCAGCCAGCCCCGGTCCCTCTGGGTGGCACAGCCTCAAGGGAGGCTCAAGAAGGCAGCCAGCAGAGGAGCAAGGGGAGGGAGCTGCGGGCACAGTGGCAGCAGGAGATGGGGAGGGTCCAGCCTGTTCTGGGACACAGCTGGTCTGCCTGCCACCCTCCCACACCAGGCCTAGGCCCAGAGGCCCAGTACCCTCCTCACCCCAGCCCGTTTCCCCTCAGCCCAACGGCCTGCCCTCCCCGGAAGAGAAGGCCAAAAGGACACTGCCGGACACAGGGGTGGGCGAAGTGTCCAGCCCAGCCACCAACCCAGAGGCCCAGGCCAGTGATCCCCTGGAGAAGCGGACCACCCAGGCTGGGTGCGGCCCAGGATCCCAGGGGAAATGGGGGAGGGGTGCGATCGCTGAAGGGTCATTGGGGCTGGAGGACGCAGCAAGGCTGGAGAGACCCAGAGGCAAGGGGTGGGGGATGGGAGGCGGGAGTCCGAGGCCTCGGGACCAGAGAGGGGCCGGGGTCCGCAGAGGCGAGGGGGCTGGGGCGCAGGGCAGGCGGAGGAGTCGGGGGCCGGGTCAGGGGCCTGCAGCAAGGCGCGGCCGGGGGCGCCAAGGCCTGGGGCGCCCAGGTGCGTACCTGCAGCCTGGCGGCGACAGCGAATGAAAGGTGGAAAGAGAAAACATCTCCGCCCGATCCGCCATCTTCTCCCGGGAAAGGCCTCCGACTGCGGCGGGGGAGGGGCGGGGAGGGCGGGCGGCGCCGGCGGCCCCCCCGGCCCGGCCTCCGCGCTCACCTCGTGACACGCCCTGCGCCACCCGCCCTGCGCCGCGCCTCGCGACCCCGACCAGGACACCGCGGCAGCGCGAGCGGCGGCGCCGCAGGGGAAGGGGAGGCGGGGGGAGGGCGGAGAGGGAGGCGTGGGGGGCGGGGGGGGAACCCGACCCCGGGAGCTGGTTGGACGAGGGGAGGTGGCTTGACTGAGAGACTCGGGTCGAGAAAGCCCGGCTGCGCTCCTTTTTGTTTTTCCGCGGGGAGGGGGACCTGGCTCGTGTGCGAGGGGCGGGGGGTGGGGGTAGGGATGAGGGTGAGGGCCTCGTGCGCGGGGTCTGCGAGGAACCTGAGAAAGGAGCGGCCCGGGTCCGCAGGCTTCTGCTTAATTGCCTTTTGGAGGGATGGAGTCTTGCAGATGCAAGGATGCGTCTCCAGAGGTGGCGCTGGCGCGCCGGGGAGTCCAGCCGAGCTGGGGCCGGAGGCAGATCTGAGACGATCCAGGCCGAGACCCGGAGCGTGCCGCCCGGCGCAGGGAGCTGTCCGCCTCTGGTGCTGACCCGGCCTTTCGGAGCTGTCCGTCGCCGAGTACTGATCTTCCTGACCGGGACTCCTGCCTGAAACAGGCGGCAGGCGCTGAGCTGCCCCTCCCCAGGGTCTGGCCAGGGCTGGCCAGGGGCGGCTTCCCAAGGCTGCCCTGGAAATGGCCATGGCGGTACTGACCGCTCGGCGCCCACTATGCCCCTGAGGTTATGCTAAGGGCCTGACAGGGCTTGAGGCTGGCTGGATGCAGAGTTGTGTGAGGAAAGCAAGGCTGTTGGAGCTTGAGGAGTTGCAGGGGTTCAGCGTCAGCTGGTGGTAGAGTGGGAGACGGGCAGAGTAGGATGGGAGATAGGCAGAGCAGGGTGTGAGTCTGGGAGAGAAGGACGACTCGTGAGGGGGCAGAAGGAAGGAAGATGTGGAGAAGATGTGACTAAAGAGGAGGCCGATACTGAAGGTGAATATGATTGAAAAGGGTTGTATGCAGCCAGGTATCTAACTGATTAACACTACAAATATAAATAAGTTCTTGCATGAACCTCAAAAGTTCTTGCATGAACCTCAAAAGTATAAATCTTGTACAAAGAGTTAATAATAGAGGGCTTTAGAGGAAAACTACTATTGCCTGTTATGGTCTATGTTTAACAGGAAGATATCACCAGAACCACAGCAATCCCAGGGTTAAATAATTGGGGGTGGGGACAAGAGTTAAGGGGAGGCTTGGGATTTCCTCTTTAGTGGGGGTGTGTTTATCTGTTATTTTTCTCTTTGGAGCAATGAAAAGTGTGTAAGATTCAGAGTGCTGCTGATTGTATAACTGAGGATACTGTGAGACCTGGATTGTTTACTTTGAACATTATCTCTGATGCCCAATGGACGGAGGTGGTGAAGGATACACTGACTGAGAAGTAGAATGTCAGGCTGTGGTGTATACATGTGATGAAATAGTGTGCTGTTACAGAAAGGAATGAAGTCGTGAGGTAGGCAGTGAGGTGGCTGAACCTTGAGGACATTATGTTGTGCAAAATAAGCCAGAAACAATAGGACAAATATTGTATGGTCTCTTAGAGAATACTTATTTTAAAAAAAACTGGGTCCTAGATTGTAAGCTCTTACAGCAGTCACATTTATTTCTGAGCTTGTTATTTCTAGATTCTGAGATGCGGTACTATATGTATAACCTGGTATTTCCCTGGTATTTTGGGTACCTGTGTGACACCTAAGACTCAGAGTTGGAGTTCTGCATCTCTGAAAGTCAGCATTGCTACATACAAAAACTGTTAAAGAAACTGAAAAGATCAGCCTCCAATTAGAGATAAGAATGAGGCCAATCTGGTTGAGACTAAGGTAAACCAGATATAAGATAAAGAATGACAGTGTCTGGCTTTTAGAACTTCACCTAGTGTATGAGACCAAAGAAAGAAAGCTTTATTTTGTCCCATGCATAAATTTTCTGTAGCACATAATCTGACTCAACCTGTCTGAATAGTTCATTTAAACAACCCAAACACATGGAGCCCAGCATGGGAACAAGGCCTTATATTTCTGAATAGCTTAAGGTAATACCTGGATACATCCCACAGTATGTTGGGCAGGTTATTTAAAAGTATAGGGAAAGTCCCTTGAGGGACTGGAGAAAAAATATGGAACCATTAAATCTTCCCACCTGGGAAACCCCTCGTACGCTTTTGAACATTAGGGATTCCCAAATCTGATCTTGAGGCTTCCTCTTATGAAACTTATTTCTGTAGCATAGAAGCTAATCCTACCTATGATTATGCCTAAGATTTACTTCTAGAGAACCTCTTTTGTTGCTCAGATGTAGCCTCACTCTCTCAGCCCAACTCTGCAACAAGTAAAATCAATACACTCTCCAGTACGTGGGGCATGACTTCCGGGGACGATCCTGGCCCTGGTGCCATGGGATTGACCTTGCCTTCCAGACCAAAAGGGGGAAAAGAAATATAATAAATAATGCAGCACTGGCTATGAGAGTTAGACTAGAGTTGAGAGGTTCTTCTGGAGACTACTCTTATGCAAGCTTCAGCTAGATATTGCTAATTGCTATGGTTTGCCAAACCCCAACCAAAACCATTCCTGTTAACCCAAAAGAACACCTAGAGTTCTATCTGAGAGCCTACAAAAGTAGCATGCACTATGTTTATTTTTCAGAAACCTACAGCCTCCAGATGATTCTTAGGCCAGGTATGTCCTGAAACCCAGAGGGGCCAGCCTCTCCAGAACATCAACTAGTTCCATCCCCCACCCCATAATATTGAGAGCCCTTTCCAATATGAAAAAAGTTAGAAGCAGGGCCCAGATACCCCTAAAGATTGGAAGAAGGATCAAAGGAGAAGGAAGAGTTATAACAGAGAAGTTAGGATTTAACTAATGAGTATGTCTGCTGAATCACTATATTGATATTTCTTTTAGTCTCCAGTGTCTTAGAGCAGCTAGAAGGAAAAAGCTAAAATTATGGAACTGTAACCCATACCAAACTTTGAAATCAGTTCTAAAACAACTTGTTAAAATCTACTTTGAAATGTATTCCTTTTTGTATATGTTATATTTCACAATTAAAAAAAAAACAATTCAAAACAAAAAAGAATAAAGGAGATAAGTTTCAACAGGTAGAGTGTGATGAAATTATCCCTTTTCCCCTTGATGGAAATTCTGTGTACTGATTTTTTTTATATCTAAGTTATTTCTTTATATCTCAGGTATTCTGAGGGGATGATGAAGCATGTGGATGGTTGATGCCCAAACACCAGAGGAGCGGAGAGGCTCCAGCCCTCACTCTTGAGTATGGTGGCCCTTTGGAACCAGAGGGAAAGCCAATGCCCCAGGGCCAGGTTGACCATGCCCTTGTCCACGCCCCAACTGCAATTTTTTCTTTATCTCTATTCCAGTATTTTCCCAGGAATATGTTGTTTGTTAGTTTATATTTCCCTCCCTGATGACTGAGAGCTGCTGGAGAGTGATGACACCACCTTATCTCTTTGAGCTTCCTATCTTCAAGCACTGAGCCTGGCACACAGTAGTTGCTCTGCAGAGATGTGGATGGATGAATAGGAGGAATCATGGGCTCTGAGCAGGTCTGGAGCACTAAGTCTTTGTCAGCAGACTGTCTTTTGGATGCCATGGTCACTGCGTAAGACCACTCCCCATAGTCTGATCACATTAACCTCGTTCTCCCCCCAACTCCATGTCTCTCCTCAGGATTCACAGAAGATTTTGACCCCAGTTTCCCAGATCTCTCAATCCTGAGTCTCATCATCAAACTGGCTAACATGGACATTGAGGTACATGACCTATCCACACCCTGGTCAGCTGATCCCTTGACTTCTGATCAGTTGGCAATCTTTGATTCTCTGAACTCTAGTGACCACCCCCAGGATTTACCTCCACCTGGAATTGCACCAGCCCTGAAATATTATCTTAAATCCCATCTCCCATCCCCCTCAAGCCCCACTTCTTCCTTTCCTCCTTCTTATCAGATGGTTCACCCCAGCTTCCCAGGGAGTATGAAGGCCATAAGGGCAGGATTTCCACCTCCAACTTTATCTTTAGAACCTTCTCTCTCTCCCCCAGAACACAGATGGAAGATCACTGCCCTAGAGGCTGAGAGGTTGTGGTGGCAGTCATTATCTTGCCACCAACCTTCTGTCTAACCCTAACCCGTCCTACAGACCTGTCTCTTCATCTGTACGATGAAGGTAAGAGGGTCGCATGAGGTAACACATAAAGCGAACAGTACGGGCCCTAGCACCTGTCCACACTCATTTGATGTTCACCCTTCCTCTTATCTTCACACTGGGTCCATTCCCTCCCAACCCAGCAGGAGTCCACTCTTCCCAGCTCAGGGATACATTGGTGAAAAGACAGAATTCCTGTCCTGAAGGGTCTCGGCTCTACATCTGCACATTCGATGGAGCTGACCGAACCCTCCTGGAAGCTCTGCTCTCCCCAAGGCCCGGAGCACCACTGGTTTCCCTCCTACCACCTGACCCCCGTTGTCTCTTTCCCTCTGCGTTCTGCCTCCTTGTCTTTAAATGACAAATCAAGATGTTTTGACCCCACCATTTAATACTTTTGTTTGCTCTCTGGCCCACCACTGGTATAGACAGTTTGTTTACAGCACAAAATGTACTAGATTCATAAGGAAGAATTGGAATAGCAAAACAATTTCAGCAGTAGTGACAACAAGCGAGATCTAAAAGGTCGGAGTTTATTTTCTGACAATTTTCTCATAGATTAGAAAGTAAATAAATGCAAACTATCAGTCTTTTATTCTATTCATAAGGCATAGGAATCGCAAACACAAAAACAAACTACAATGGCTAAAACTTACAAACAAAAAAACATAATAGCAATGAAAAGCTTAAGAATCATGCCTTGATGGGAATGCTGCCATAACTAGTGACTTTGCCACCTCTTGAATCTTGATTTTTATCATCTGAATCTCTGACTATTGCCTCCATTCTTCTTGGTCTATTGCTGTATTAACATGAAAAACACAATTGTTTGACCCCAGAAGAAATTTATTTCAGTTGCTATTGGTATTTAATGAATTAAGATGATCATTTTATTCATTTTATTCTCACTCTTTTGGCGTCAGAAATTTGAGAAGGACTGCAATGGGCAGTTCTTGCCCTGGGTCTCTTGTGTGGTTTACTTACAGGCAGAGGTTAGCTGGGCTGGCACATAAGGTGGCTCACTCACAGGGTTGGCATGGATACTGAGTGTGCTGGCAGGCAGCACCTGGCCCCTCCAGCAGGGGTCAGGGTAGTCCGGCTCTTCCGCCATAGCTGGCTTTCCTCAGGGCCAGTGTCCTAAGAGGGCCCTGGGGGACAGCACAGCCTTTTCTCATCTAGCCTTGGAAGTCACAAATCCATCCAGATTCAAGAGAGAGGGGTCATACTGCCTTTCCATGGGAAGAGTGCTAATGAATTTTGGGGCTGTGTTATAAAACCACCACTAATCTGTCCACCCCTTTTCCCACTGCCAACTCAGGTTACATGCATCTGAAATTAACCTCCTGTTAGCATCATCAGCTTCTCCTCTTCTGGATCATTTCTATCATCTCTGTATAAAGAGTCCAGCAGTCGTGGAATTTATAATACTTTTATGCCTAAAACTAAAAGAACAGTTTAAAAATTTATGGTTTAAGAAAGAAATGTCACAAATAATTATATCTTCTATGAAACAGATCTATACCAGTGCAATAAAACTATTGTGACAACAGATCAGAGTTGAAGATCTGAAGCACACGTGTCCTAAAAGACTCCCTCATATACCCTTGATTGCAGCAGGGTTGTCTGTTACCTGCCCTGCTGTATCTTCCTTGCTAAGTACTGTGCCTGTCACATAGGAACTCTCAACAATAATTTTTAATTGAATAAAAGAAAAAAATCACATTTGTCCACAGGCAAATGGTGAGCAGGTGGCAGAGCTCAGGTGAGAGCCTGGCTCTATATTGCTGCAAATTTTTTTCTTTTATTACAAGGCTCTGCCCAGGCAACCAGGACTCAGAGTTCTTCTCTGGCTTTTTTTAAAAATTCATTGTATATTTGTATACTCATCATCATGATCATTACTTAGAACATTTACATCAATTCAGAAAAAGAAATAAAAAGAAAACAGAAAAAAATTCATGCATACCCCCTACCCCTCCCTTTCATTGATTACTAGTATTTCAATCTACAAAATTTATTTTAACATTTGTTACCCCTATTATTTATATATTTTTAATCCATATGTTTTACTCATCTGACGATAAGGTAGATAAAAGGAGCATCATATTCAAGGTTTTCACAATCACACAGTCACATTGTGTGTGTGTGTATATGATTATACAATTATTTTCAAGAAACATGGCTACTGGAATACACCTCTACATTTTCAGGCAGTTCCCTCCAGCCTTTCCATTACACCTTAATTAAAAAGGTGATATCTATTTAATGCGTAAGAATAAACTCCAGGCTAACCTCTCTATTCTGTTTGGAATCTCTCAGCCATTGACACTTTATTTTGTCTTATTTCGCTCTTCTCCCTTTTGGTCGAGAAGGTTTTCTCAATCCCTTGATGCTGAGTCCCAGCTCATTCTAGAGGTTTTCTCAATCCCTTGATGCTGAGTCTCAACTCATTCTAGGATTTCTGTTCCATGTTTCCAGGAAGGTCCACACCCCTGGGAGTCATATCCCATATAGAGAGGGGGAGGGCAGTGGGTTTGCTTGTCGTGTTGGCTGAGAGAGAGAGGCCACATCTGAGCAATAAAAGAGGTTCTCATGGGGGTGACCCTTAGGCCTAATTTTAAGTAAGCTTAGCTGACCCTTTGCAGGGTTAAGTTTCATATGAACAACCCCAAGATTGGGGGCTCAGCCTATTGCTTTGGTTGTCCCCACTGCTTGTGAGAATTGAGAATTCTCCACTTGGGGAAGTTGAATTTTCCCCCTTTCTGACTATTCCCCCAAGGGGAACTTGCAAACACTTTTTTATTCACTGTTGAAATCACTATGGGATTTTTCGGGGCATCACTCTGGACAAACCTACAAAATCTCATGCCCTACCCAAGGTTCCATGTACTATGGTGTTCAATTAAGCTGTCCACATAAGTTATATTAGGAAATGCACTATTCAAAATATAAATTTTGTACCAAATAAACATTTTTTGCTTTAGTCTCACACATAAGTTAAAGTTTTAAAATATTATCAACATCCTACAGTATTGACAGTCCTTTCTTTCCTCATGCAAACACATTTTTAAATTTGTACATTTAGTCACTATCATCATACACTCTAGGCATTCCTAGATTATGCCATCTCAGTCTTTATCATCTACTTTTCCTTCTGATTTCATTTGTGCCCCCAGGCCTCCTCCCTCTATCATTCTTACATTCAGCTTCATTCAGTGTTCTAACATTATTGTATTACAGTTAGGTAGTATTGTGCTATCCATTTCTGAATCTTTACAATCAGTCCTGTTGCTCAATCTGTATCCCTTCAGCTCCAATTACGCAATATCTACCCTATTTCTATCTTCTGATGGTCTCTGTTACCATCTGAAATTCTCCAAGTTCATTCACTAATGTCAGTTCATATCAGTGAGACCATTCAGTATTTGTCCTTTTGTTTTTGGCAATTCTCACTCAGCATAATGTCCTTAAGGTCCATCTATGTTGTTCTTTACTTCATAACTTTATTCTGTCTTACAGCTGCATAATATTCCATCATAAGTATATACCAGAGGTTGTTTAGCCACTCTTCTGTTGATGGACATTTTGGCTGTTTCTAACTCTTGGCAATTGTAAATAATGCTGCTATAGACATTGGTGTGTAAATGTCCATTTGTCCTCTGAGTAGATACCTCATGTCCTCTGAGTAGATACCTAGCAATGGTACTGCCAGGTCATATGGCAATTCTATACTTAGCTTCCTGAGTAACCGCCAAACTGCGTTCCACAGTGGTTGTACCATTTTACATTCCCATCAACAGTGGATAAGTGTGCCTCTTTCTCCACATCCTGTCCAGCCCTTGTTGTTTTCTATTTTATTGATAATGGCCATTCTAGTGGGTGTGAGATGATATCTCATTGTGGTTTTGATTTGTATTTCCCTAATAGCTAGGGAAGTTGAGCATCTTCTCATGTGCCTTTTGGCCATTTGTATTTTCTCTTCTGAAGTGTCTGCTCATGTCTTTTGTCCATTTTATAATTGGGTTGTCTGTCTTTTTGTTGTTGAGTTGAACAATCTCTTTATATATTCCAAATACTAGACATTTATCTGATATATTGTTTCCAAATATTGTCTCCCATTATGTAGGCTGTCTTTTTACTTTCTTAACAAAGTTCTTTGATGCACAAAAGTGTTTAATTTTGAGGCGTTCCCATTTCTTTTTTTCTTTCTTCAATGCTCTTGCTTTGGATGTAAGGTCTAGGAAACCGCTTCCTATTATAAAATTTATAAGATATTTACCTACATTTTCTTCTAAAAGTTTTAGGCCTTAGATTTAATATTTAGGTCTTTGATCCATTTTGAGTTAATTTTTGTATAGGGTGTGAGATATGGATCCTCTTTCATTCTTTGGCATATGGATATCCAGTTCTCTAGGCACCATTTATTGAAGAGACTGTTCTGTCCCAGGGGAGTTGACTTGACTGCCTTATCAAAAATCAATTGTCCATAGATGAGAGGGTCTATATCTGAACACTCTATTAGATTCTATTGGTCAGTATATCTATCTTTATGCCAGTACCATGCTGTTTTGAGCAGTGTAGCTTCATATGCCTTAAAGTCAGTTAGCTCAAGACCTCCGACTTCATTTTTCTTTCTCAGGATATTTTTAGCTATTCGGAGCCTTTCCAGATAAATTTGGTTATTGGTTTTTCTATTTCTGAAAAGTAAGTTTTTGGGATTTTAATTGGTATTGCACTGAATCTGTAAATCAATTTAGGTAGAATTGGTATCATAACTATATTCAGTCTTCCAATCCATGAACATGGCATACCCTTCTATTTATTTAGGTCTTCTGTGATTTCTTTTAACAATTTTTTCTAGTTTTCTTTGTATAAGTCTTTTGTTAAATTTATTCCTAAATATCTTATTCTTTTGGTTGCAATTGTAAATGGAATTTTTTTCTTGATTTCCCCCTCAGATTGTTCATTACTAGTGTATAGAAACATTACCGATTTTTGAGTGTTGATCTTGTAACCTGCCATTCTGCTGTACTCATTTATTAGCTCTAGCAGTTTTCCTGTGGATTTTTCATGGTTTTCGACATATAGTATCATATCATCTGCAAACAGTGAGAGTTCAACTTCTTCCTTCCAATTTTGATGACTTGTATTTCTTTTTCTCCTCTAAATACTCTGGCTAGAACTTCCAACACAATGTTGAATAACTATGGTTTTAGTGGACATCCTTGTTTTATTCCTGATCTTAGGGGGAGAGTTCTCAGTTTTTCCCCATTTAGGATGATGTTAGCCATGGTTTTTCATATATTCCCTTTATCATGTTGAGGAAGTTCCCCTTCTATTCCTGTTCTTTGAAGTGTTTTCAACAAGAAAGGATGTTGAATTTTGTCACATGCCTTTTCTGCATCAATTGAGATGATCATGTGGTTTTTCTGCTTTGATTTGTTGATATGGTGTATTACATTAACTGATTTTCTTATGTTGAACCATCCTTGCATACCTGGGACAAATCCTACTTGGTCATGGTGTATAATTCTTTTAATGTGCTGCTGAATTCGATTTGCAAGAATTTTTTTGAGGATTTTTGCATCTATATTCATTAGCAAGATTGGTCTGTAGTTTTCTTTTCTTGTAATATCTTTGTCTGTCTTTGGTATGAGGGTGATGTTGGCCTCTGTGGTAGTTAGGTTCAGGTATCAATTGGCCAGGTGAAGGTGCCTAGTTCTGCTGCTGTGGACATGAGCTGATGGTAGGTGAACTTCATCTGTTGTTCATTGCATCTGCAGTCAGCTAGGAGGTGTGCCTGCTGCAATGAATGATGTTTGATTTAATTGGCTGGTGCTTAAATGAGAGAGCTCAATGTAGCACAGCCCAAGCAGCTCAGCATACCTCATCTCAGCACTCACAGCTCAGCCCAGGCCTTTGAAAATGCAGAAAGAAATCACCCTGGGGAAAGTTGTTGGAACCCAGAGGCCTGGAGAGAAGGCCAGCAGAGTTCACCCTGTGCCTTCCCACGTAACAAAGAACCTCAGATGAAAGTTAGCTGCCTTTCTTCTGAAGAACTAACGAAATAAATCTCCTTTTATTAAAAGCCAACCCATCTCTGGTGTGTTGCATTCCAGCAGCTAGCAAACTAGAACAGATTTGTAGAATGGGTTAGGTAGCTTTCCCTCCTCTTCAATTTTTTTGAAGAGTTTGAGCAGGATTGTACTAATTCTTTCTTTTTTTTTTTTTTTTTTTTTAATTTTTTTTATTAACGGAAAGAAAAAAAAAAGAAATTAACACAACATTTAGAAATCATACCATTCTACATATGCACTCAGTAATTCTTAATATCATCACATAGATACATGATCATTGTTTCTTAGTACATTTGCATCGGTTTAGAGGAACTAGCAACACAACAGAAAAAGATATAAAATGTTAATATAAAGAAAAGAAATAAAAGTAGTAGTAATAGTAAAAAACAACAACAACAAACAAACCAACAAGGAAACAAAAACAAAAAAAACCCTATAGCTCAGATGCAGCTTCATTCAGTATTTTAACATGATTACTTTACAATTAGGTATTATTGTGCTGTCCATTTTTGAGTTTTTGTATCTAGTCCTGTTGCACAGTCTGTATCCCTTCAGCTTCAATTACCCATTGTCTTACCATGTTTCTAACTCCTGCTGAACTCTGTTACCAATGACATATTTCAAGTTTATTCTCGAATGTCCGTTCACATCAGTGGGACCATACAGTATTTGTCCTTTAGTTTTTGGCTGGATTCACTCAGCATAATATTCTCTAGGTCCATCCATGTTATTACATGGTTCCTAAGTTTATCTTGTCTTAAAGCTGCATAATATTCCATCGTATGTATATACCACAGTTTGTTTAGCCACTCTTCTGTTGATGGACATTTTGGCTGTTTCCATCTCTTTGCAATTGTAAATAATGCTGCTATAAACATTGGTGTGCAAATGTCCATTTGTGTCTTTGCCCTTAAGTCCTTTGAGTAGATTCCCAGCAATGGTATTGCTGGGTCGTATGGCAATTCTATATTCAGCTTTTTGAGGAACCGCCAAACTGCCTTCCACAGTGGTTGCACCCTTTGACATTCCCACCAAGAGTGGATAGGTGTGCCTCTTTCTCCGCATCCTCTCCAGCACTTGTCATTTTCTGTTTTGTTGATAATGGCCATTCTGGTGGGTGTGAGATGATATCTCATTGTGGTTTTGATTTGCATTTCTCTAATGGCCAGGGACATTGAGCATCTCTTCATGTGCCTCTTGGCCATCCGTATTTCTTCTTCTGGTAGCTGTCTGTTTAAGTCTTTTTCCCATTTTGTAATTGGGTTGGCTGTCTTTTTGTTGTTGAATTGAATAATCTCTTTATAAATTCTGGATACTAGACCTTTATCTGATATGTCGTTTCCAAATATTGTCTCCCATTGTGTAGGCTGTCTTTCTACTTTCTTGATGAAGTTCTCTGATGCACAAAAGTGTTTAATTTTGAGGAGCTCCCATTTATTTATTTCCTTCTTCAGTGCTCTTGCTTTAGGTTTAAGGTCCATAAAACCGCCTCCAGTTGTAAGATCCATAAGATATCTCCCAACATTTTCCTCTAACTGTTTTATGGTCTTAGACCTAATGTTTAGATCTTTGATCCATTTTGAGTTAACTTTTGTATAGGGTGTGAGAGATGAGTCTTCTTTCATTCTTTTGCATATGGATATCCAGTTCTCTAGGCACCATTTATTGAAGAGACTGTTCTGTCCCAGGTGAGTTGGCTTGACTGCCTTATCAAAGATCAAATGTCCATAGATGAGAGGGTCTATATCTGAGCACTCTATTCGATTCCATTGGTCGATATATCTATCTTTATGCCAATACCATGCTGTTTTGACCACTGTGGCTTCATAATATACCTTAAAGTCAGGCAGCGCGAGACCTCCAGCTTCGTTTTTTTTCCTCAAGATGTTTTTAGCAATTCGGGGCACCCTGCCTTTCCAGATAAATTTGCTTATTGGTTTTTCTATTTCTGAAAAATAAGTTGTTGGGATTTTGATTGGTATTGCATTGAATCTGTAAATCAATTTAGGTAGGATTGACATCTTAACTATATTTAGTCTTCCAATCCATGAACACGGTATGCCCTTCCATCTATTTAGGTCTTCTGTGATTTCTTTTAACAGTTTTTTGTAGTTTTCTTTATATAGGTTTTTTGTCTCTTTGGTTAAATTTATTCCTAGGTATTTTATTCTTTTAGTTGTGATTGTAAATGGGATTCGTTTCTTGATTTCCGCCTCAGCTTGTTCATTACTAGTGTATAGAAAAGCTACAGATTTTTGAATGTTGATCTTGTAGCCTGCTACTTTGCTGTACTCATTTATTAGCTCTAGTAATTTTGTTGTGGATTTTTCTGGGTTTTCTACATATAGTATCATATCGTCTGCAAACAGTGATAGTTTTACTTCTTCCTTTCCAATTTTGATGCCTTGTATTTCTTTTTCTTGCCTAATTGCTCTGGCTAGAACTTCCAACACAATGTTGAATAATAGTGGTGATAGTGGACATCCTTGTCTTGTTCCTGATCTTAGGGGGAAAGTTTTCAATTTTTCCCCATTGAGGATGATATTAGCTGTGGGTTTTTCATATATTCCCTCTATCATTTTAAGGAAGTTCCCTTGTATTCCTATCTTTTGAAGTGTTTTCAGCAGGAAAGGATGTTGAATCTTGTCAAATGCCTTCTCTGCATCAATTGAGATGATCATGTGATTTTTCTGCTTTGATTTGTTGATATGGTGTATTACATTAATTGATTTTCTTATGTTGAACCATCCTTGCATACCTGGGATGAATCCTACTTGGTCATGATGTATAATTCTTTTAATGTGTTGTTGGATACGATTTGCTAGAATTTTATTGAGGATTTTTGCATCTGTATTCATTAGAGAGATTGGTCTGTAGTTTTCTTTTTTTGTAATATCTTTGCCTGGTTTTGGTATGAGGGTGATGTTGGCTTCATAGAATGAATTAGGTAGTTTTCCCTCCACTTCGATTATGTTGAAGAGTTTGAGGAGAGTTGGTACTAATTCTTTCTGGAACGTTTGGTAGAATTCACATGTGAAGCCGTCTGGTCCTGGACTTTTCTTTTTAGGGAGCTTTTGAATAACTAATTCAATCTCTTTACTTGTGATTGGTTTGTTGAGGTCGTCTATTTCTTCTTGAGTCAAAGTTGGTTGTTCATGTCTTTCCAGGAACCTGTCCATTTCTTCTAAATTATTGTATTTATTAGCGTAAAGTTGTTCATAGTATCCTGTTATTACCTCCTTTATTTCTGTGAGGTCAGTAGTTATGTCTCCTCTTTCATTTCTAATCTTATTTATTTGCATCCTCTCTCTTCTTCTTTTTGTCAATCTTGCTAAGGGCCCATCAATCTTGTTGATTTTCTCATAGAACCAACTTCTGGTCTTATTGATTTTCTCTATTGTTTTCATGTTTTCAAGTTCATTTATTTCCGCTCTAATCTTTGTTATTTCTTTCCTTTTGCTTGCTTTGGGATTAGTTTGCTGTTCTTTCTCCAGTTCTTCCAAGTGGACAGTTAATTCCTGCATTTTTGCCTTTTCTTCTTTTCTGATAAAGGCATTTAGGGCAATAAATTTCCCTCTTAGCACTGCCTTTGCTGCGTCCCATAAGTTTTGATATGTTGTGTCTTCATTTTCATTTGCCTCTAGGTATTTACTAATTTCTCTTGCAATTTCTTCTTTGACCCACTTGTTGTTTAAGAGTGTGTTGTTGAGCCTCCATGTATTTATGAATTTTCTGGCACTCTGCCTATTATTGATTTCCAACTTCATTCCTTTATGATCCGAGAAAGTGTTGTGTATGATTTCAATATTTTTAAATTTGTTAAGACTTGCTTTGTGACCCAGCATATGGTCTATCTTTGAGAATGATCCATGAGCACTTGAAAAAAAGGTGTATCCTGCTGTTGTGGGATGTAATGTCCTATAAATGTCTGTTAAGTCAAGTTCATTTATAGTAATATTCAGGTTCTCTATTTCTTTATTGATCCTCTGTGTAGATGTTCTGTCCATTGATGAGAGTGGTGAATTGAAGTCTCCAACTATTATGGTAGATGTGTCTATTTCCCTCTTCAGTGTTTGCAGTGTATTCCTCACGTATTTTGGGGCATTCTGGTTCGGTGCGTCAATATTTATGATTGTTATGTCTTCTTGCTTAATTGTTCCTTTTAATAGTATATAGTGTCCTTCTTTGTCTCTTTTAACTGTTTTACATTTGAAGTCTAATTTGTTAGATATTAGTATAGCCACTCCTGCTCTTTTCTGGTTGTTGTTTGCATGAAATATCTTTTCCCAACCTTTCACTTTCAACCTATATTTATCTTTGGGTCTAAGATGTGTTTCCTGTAGACAGCATATAGAAGGATCCTGTTTTTTTATCCATTCTGCCAGTCTATGTCTTTTGATTGGGGAATTCAGTCCATTGACATTTAGTGTTATTACTGTTTGGATAATATTTTCCTCTACCATTTTGCCTTTTGTATTATATATATCATATCTGACTTTCCTTTTTTCTACACTTTTCTCCATGTCTCTCTCTTCTGTCTTTTTGTATCTGACTCTAGTGTTTCCTTTAGTATTTCTTGCAGAGCTGGTCTCTTGGTCACAAATTCTCTTAGTGACTTTTTGTCTGAGAATGTTTTAATTTCTCCCTCATTTTTGAAGGACAATTTTGCTGGATATAGGAGTCTTGGCTGGCAGTTTTTCTCTTTTAGTAACTTAAATATATCATCCCACTGTCTTCTATCTTCCATGGTTTCTGCTGAGAAATCTACACATAGTCTTATTGGGTTTCCCTTGAATGTGACGGATTGTTTTTCTCTCGCTGCCTTCAAGATCCTCTCTTTCTCTTTGACCTCTGACATTCTAACTAGTAAGTGTCTTGGGGAACACCTATTTGTGTCTAATCTCTTTGGGGTGCGCTGCACTTCTTGGATCTGTAATTTTAGGTCTTTCATAAGAGTTGGGAAATTTTCAGTGATAATTTCTTCCATTAGTTTTTCTCCTCCTTTTCCCTTCTCTTCTCCTTCTGGGATACCCACTACACGTATATTTGTACGGTTCACATTGTCCTTGAGTTCCCTGATACCTTGTTCAAATTTTTCCATTCTTTTCCGGATAGTTTCTGTTTCTTTTTGGAATTCAGATGTTTCATCCTCCAAATCACTAATTCTATCTTCTGTTTCTTTAAATCTGTCGTTGTAGGTATCCATTGTTTTTTCCATCTTTTCTACTTTATCTTTCACTTCCATAAGTTCTGTGATTTGTTTTTTCAGTTTTTCTATTTCTTCTTTATGTTCAGCCCATGTCTTCTTCATGTCCTCCCTCAATTTATCGATTTCGTTTTTGAAGAGGTTTTCCATTTCTGTTCGTATATTCAGCATTAGTTGTTTCAGCTCCTGTATCTCATTTGAACTATTGGTTTCTTCGTTTGACTGGGCCATGTGTTCAATTTTCTGAGCGTGATCCGTTATCTTCTGCTGGCGTCTGGGCATTTAGTCAGATTTCCCCGGGTGTTCGACCCCACAGGTTGAAAGATTTTTCTGTGCAATCTCTGGGTTCTGTTCTTCCTATCCTGCCCAGTAGGTGGCGCTCGTGGCACATGCCTGTCTGTGGGTTCCACCAGCGAAAGTTGCTGTGGGTCCCTCAGCTCTGGAAAACTCTCGCCGTAGGGGAGGTTCGGCAGCCGAAGCGTCTTGGAAGAATGCCAGCCGGCCCGGGGTTCCAAACGCGGGGAGGGTTGCCGGCCATCGCAGCACAGGAGAGCGTCCGGCCAAATTAGCCAGTCGGCATGGGGCACCAAGCGTGGCGGGAGGGCGCCAGCTGTTGCAGCCCGGGAGAATGCACTGTTCCCAGCCGACGGGGGAGTCACGTGTTTGGAAGGGATCCCCCGGTCACTGTTCTCCGCAGTCTGGGGATTTCCGACCCAACTATCTCAGTTGTTCCGGGGGGCCTCGTGTGGTGGGGGCACCAGCCGCCGCGGCCTAAGGGGACCGCCTGTCCAATTCTACCAGCTGGCCCGGGAAGGTGGAAGGGAGGGACTCTGGTCGCTTGCCATCCCACCCAGGAAAGCCCGTGCCCCTTGGTGATCTCACCGGAGCTGGTTCTCCCAGATAGTCAGCCGTTCCAGGATGGGGTACGCTGTCCCTTTGATCTCCCTCGTGGCTCCGGGAGCTGCTCTGTATTATCTCCACTCCCCCAGTAGCTGTTCTGGAGGAGGAAAGGTGAGGGCGGCAAGGCTGTCGAGGCTGGTGGCGGAGGAGCACAGTGAAGGTGGAGGAAGAGGGCACCGTGGTGGTTGGAGAGCAGCCGGAGCAGGAGGGGGAGGAGGGGGGAGAAGGAGGGCGGGCGGCTCGGCTGCTGCGGGGCGTGGGCGCCGCGCGGCGGGCCGGCGGAGAAAGAGAGGGGAGAAGGAGGGCGGGCGGCTCGGCTGCTGCGGGGCGTGGGCGCCGCGCGGCGGGCCGGTGGAGAAAGAGAGGGGAGAAGGAGGGCGGGCGGCTCGGCTGCTGCGGGGCGTGGGCGCCGCGCGGCGGGCCGGCGGAGAAAGAAAAGTACTAATTCTTTCTTGAATATTTGGTAGAATTCACATGTGAAGCCATCTGGTCCTGAACTTTTCTGTTTGGGAAGCTTCTTAATGACTGATTCAGTTTCTTTACTTGTGATTAGTTTGTTGAGGTCATTTATTTCTTCCTAAGTCAATGTTGGTTGTTCATGCCTTTCTAGGAAGTTGTCCATTTCATCTACATTGTCGAGTTTATTAGCATAAAGTTGTTCATAGTATCCTTTCGTTACTTCCTTTATGTCTGTGGGGTCACTGGTTATGTCTCCTCTTCCATTTGTGATTTTATTTATTTCCATCCTCTCTCTTCTTCTTTTTGTCAAGCTCGCTAAGGGTCTGTCATGGTTAGGGACAGGTGTCAACTTGGCCAAGTTGTGGTGCCTGTTCATCTGATTGGGCAAGCGCTGGCCTGTCTGTTGCAATGAGGACATTTCATAGGATTAGGTCATGATCACGTCAGCTACATCCACAGCTGATTCCATTTGTAATCAGCCAAAGGGGAGTGTCTTCTGCAATTAGTGATGCTAAATCCAATCATGGGAAGCCTTTTAAGGAGGACTCAGAGGAGACAGTTTCCATTCCTGCTTTGGCTGGTGAGCCTCTCCTGTGGAGTTCATCCAGGCCATCCATTGGAGTCATCGGCTTCGCAGCCTGCCCTGTGGATTTTGGACTCTGCATTCCTACGGTCACGTGAGACACTTTCATAAATTTTATATTTGCAAGTGTTCCCTGTTGATTCTGTTTCTCTAGAGAACCCTAACTAATACATCTTGGTACCAGGAGTGGTTCTTAAGGAACAGAATCTTAAAAATGGGTTTTTATGAATGGTTTTCTACTCTGACTGGGCTCAGAGACACTAAGGACTCTGATTCCCATAATCAGAATGACACTCCCAATCCATGGACTGAGTTGGCAAAGGAGATAGTCAAAATATCATCATTCGATTCTCCTAATGCTTCGCTTGTACGAAGCCAGACTCTGGGGGATAATGTTTTTGACACCTTTACAGAATTTTGTAGAAATAAGAGTTATAGAGACGTTGGTTGGTTGTTGTTAGATACACTGGCTACATTAAAGGGTGAAAGGGATGGGCTTAAGGCTTCAAACAAGAAGCTTAAGTGCCGTCTGAAAGATGTAGAGGTTTCTATGAGTATCCTGAAGGAAAATTTTATTTCCTGTAGCCGTAGACTTGAGATCTCTGAAAATCAGACTCAGAATCTTATTGTTAGAGTAGCAACTTTACAACATAAACTGAAATCTCAGTCTTGCATGGTGTCTGCCGTTAAAGTGAGGGCATTGATTGGAAAGGAGTGGGACCCTGAAAAATGGGATGGTGACATATGGATTGATAATGATGTTGGGGGTGAGGTTGAAGCCCTAGACCATGCTGAGCCTTCTTTAGATAACCCTGTAATAGTCTGCCCTGAGGACATAGCCGCCCCACCTCCAGCCTGCCTTGAGGAATTGGCCACCCAACCTCCTCTTGAAGGGATTAGCCCTAGAGTTATTAATCCTGTTTCACCAGATGAAACTGCAAATGAAAGCCCTGAAGCAAATGGCTTGGAAGATATTTCTAATTCTTTTCATGACCCACCCCCACCACCCCTCATTTCTTCTAGACCTATAACTAGACTAAAGTCCCAACAGGCCCCTAAAGGTGAGGTACAAAGTATCACACATGAGGAGGTACATTATACTCCAACAGAACTGTGTGAGTTTTCCAATTTATGTAGACAGAAATCAGGGGAATATGTGTGGCAATGGATCTTAAGAGTGTGGGATAATGGTGGGAGGAATATAAGGCTGGATCAGGCTGAATTTATTGATATGGGCCCACTAAGCAGAGATTCTGCATTCAATGTTATAGCTCGAGCAGTTAGAAAAGGTGTTAACAGCTTGTTTGGGTGGTTGGTTGAAACATGGATCAAAAGGTGGCCAACATTACCTGAGGTTGAAATGCCAGAACTGCCCTGGTATAATGTAGATGAGGGGATCCAGAGGCTTAGAGAGATTGGGATGTTAGAGTGGATTTATCATGCAAAGCCTGCTCTTACACCCCAGGAATGTCCAGAGGATGCACCTTTTACCAGAACAGTGAGAAATAAATTTGTGAGACTAGCACCATCATCCCTCAAGAGCTCTGTGGTTGCACTTCTCTGAAGGTCAGATATTACTGTAGGAACTGCTGTCACTGAGCTGGAATCCTTAAACACAATGGGGATGACAGGATCCCGAGTTGGCAGAAGCCAGGTGGCAGCACTTAATCACCAAAGACAGGGTAGACGTGGGTATTATAACAGACAACAAACTCAAAGGAGGCATCAAAATTATATGACACGCAGAGATTTGTGGCATTGGCTAGTAAATCATGGGGTGCCTAGAAATACAATAGAAGGGCAGTCTACTAAATTCTTGTTGGAGCTGTATAAACAAAAGAGTTCTAGGTCAAGGGAACAGAAGTCTAACCTGAATTACAAAAACACAGAGTCACGGCCCCTTAACCAATTTCCAGACTTGAAACAGTTTACAGACCCTGAGCCCCTTGAATGAAGGGGAGGCCAGGTCCCTATGGGGGTGAAACCTGTTACACTGCCACAAATTTATACTGTTAACCTTCCTCTAAGTCTTCCCCAAGGAGACCGACGGCCTTTTACCAGGGTAACTGTGCATTGGGGAAAAGGAAATGATCAGATATTTCGGGGATTATTAGACACTGGTTCAGAAGTGACATTAATTCCAGGGGACCCAAAACGTCACTCTGGACCACCAGTCAGAGTGGGGGCTTATGGAGGCCAGGTGATCAATGGAGTTTTAGCTCAGGTCCGTCTCACAGTGGGTCCAGTGGGCCCCCGGACCGATCCTGTAGTTATTTCTCCAGTTCCGGAATGTATAATTGGCATAGACATACTGAGCAACTGGCAGAATCCCCACGTTGGTTCTCTAACTCGTGCAGTGAGGGCTATTATGGTGGGAAAGGCCAAGTGGAAGGCACTAGAACTGCCCCTACCAAGCAAAATAGTAAATCAAAAGCAATACCGTATTCCTGGAGGGATTGCAGAGATTACTGCCACTCTTAAGGACTTGAAAGATGCAGGGGTGGTGATTCCCACCACATTCCCGTTCAACTCTCCTATTTGGCCTGTGCAGAAAACAGATGGGTCTTGGAGAATGACAGTGGATTATCGTAAACTCAACCAGGTGGTAACTCCAATTGCAGCTGCTGTTCCAGAAGTAGTATCATTGCTTGAGCAAATCAATACATCCCCTGGTACCTGGTATGCAGCTATTGATCTGGCAAATGCTTTTTTCTCAATAGCTATTAGTAAGGACCACCAGAAACAGTTTGCTTTCAGCTGGCAAGGTCAGCAATATACTTTCACTGTCCTACCTCAGGGGTATATCAACTCTCCAGCCCTATGTCATAATCTTGTTCGCAGAGGCCTTGATCATTTCTCCCTCCCACAAGACATCACACTGGTCCATTATATTGATGATATCATGTTGATTGGACCTAGTGAGCAAGAAGTAGCAACTACTCTAGATTTACTGGTAAGGCATTTGCATGTCAGAGGATGGGAGATAAATCCAACAAAAATACAGGGGCCTTCCACCTCAGTAAAATTTTTAGGTGTCCAGTGGTGTAGGGCATGTCGAGATATCCCTTCTAAGGTGAAGGATAAATTGCTGCATCTGGCCCCTCCCACAACCAAAAAAGAGGCACAACGCCTAGTTGGTCTTTTTGGATTTTGGCGACAACATATTCCTCATTTGGATGTGCTACTCCGGCCCATTTATCGAGTGACCAGAAAAGCTGCTAATTTTGAGTGGGGACCTGAACAAGAGGAGGCTCTGCGACAGGTCCAGGCTGCTGTGCAAGCTGCTCTGCCACTTGGGCCATATGATCCAGCAGATCCAATGGTGCTGGAAGTGTCAGTGGCAAATAGAGATGCTGTCTGGAGCCTTTGGCAGGCCCCTATAGGAGAATCACAACGCAGACCCTTAGGATTTTGGAGCAAAGCCTTACCATCTGCTGCAGATAACTACTCTCCTTTTGAGAAACAGCTTTTGGCCTGCTACTGGGCCTTAGTAGAGACTGAACGCTTAACCATGGGCCACCAAGTTACCATGAGACCTGAGTTGCCTATCATGAGTTGGGTGTTGTCTGACCCACCAAGCCATAAAGTTGGGCGTGCAAAGCAGCACTCTATTGTAAAGTGGAAATGGTATATACGAGATAGAGCCAGAGCAGGTCCTGAAGGCACAAGTAAGTTACATGAAGAAGTGGCACAAATGCCCATGGTTTCCACTCCTGCTGCCACATTACCTTCTCTTTCCCAGACCAGAGCTATGGCCTCTTGGGGTGTTCCTTACAGTGAATTGACTGAGGAAGAGAAAACTCGGGCCTGGTTTACAGATGGTTCAGCACGATATGCAGGTACCACCCGAAAGTGGACAGCTGCAGCATTACAACCCCTTTCTGGGGTGTCCTCGAAGGACAGTGGTGAGGGGAAATCCTCCCAGTGGGCAGAACTTTGAGCAGTGCACCTTGTTGTTCATTTTGCTTGGAAGGAAAACTGGCCAGAGGTGCGTTTGTATACTGACTCATGGGCTGTTGCTAATGGTTTGGCTGGATGGTCAGGGACTTGGAAAGACCATAATTGGAAAATTGGTGACAAAGAGGTCTGGGGAAGAAGTATGTGGATAGACCTTTCTGAGTGGGCTAAAAACATGAAGATATTTGTGTCCCATGTGAATGCACACCAGAGGGTGGCTTCAGCAGAGGAAGATTTTAATAATCAAGTGGATAAGATGACCCATTCTATGGATACCAGTCAGCCTCTTTCCCCAGCAACTCCTTTCATTGCCCAATGGGCTCATGAACAAAGTGGTCATGGTGGTAGGGATGGAGGTTATGCATGGGCTCAGCAACATGGACTTCCACTCACCAAGGCTGACCTGGCTACAGCCACTGCTGAGTGCCCAATCTGCCAGCAGCAGAGACCCACATTCAGCCCCCAATGTGGCACCATTCCCCGAGGTGACCAGCCAGCTACATGGTGGCAGGTTGATTACATTGAACCACTCCCTTCATGGAAGGGGCAGCGATTTGTTCTAACTGGAATAGACACATACTCTGGATATGGGTTTGCTTTCCCTGCACGCAATGCTTCTGCCAAAACTACTATCCGTGGGCTTACAGAATGCCTTATCCATCGTCATGGTATTCCACATAGCATTGCTTCGGATCAAGGAACACACTTCACAGCAAATGAAGTGCGGGAATGGGCACATGCTCATGGAATTCTCTGGTCTTACCATGTTCCCCATCATCCAGAAGCAGCTGGATTGATAGAACGGTGGAATGGCCTTTTGAAAACTCAATTACGGTGCCAACTAGGTGGCAAAAACTTGAAAGGCTGGGGTAATGTTCTTCAGGAAGCTCTGTATACTCTGAATCAGCATCGGCTGTATGGTGCTGTTTCTCCCATAGCCAGGATCCATGGGTCCAGGAACCAAGGGGTGAAAATGGGTGTGGTGCCACTCACTATTACTCCTAGTGATCCACTAGGAAAATTTTTGCTTCCTGTCCCTGCTACCCTGAGTTCTTCTGGTCTACAGGTTTTAGTTCCAAAACAGGGTGTGCTTTCTCCAGGAGAAACAACAGTGATACCACTGAACTGGAAGTTAAGATTGCCACCTGGCCACTCTGGGCTACTTATGCCTCTGGATCAACACACCAAGAAGGGGATTACATTATTGTCTGGGGTAATTGACCCTGACTATCAGAAGGAAGTAGGACTGCAACTACATAATGGAGGTAAAGAAGAGTTTTCTTGGAATATAGGAGATCCCCTGGGGCGTCTATTAGTACTACCATGCCCTGTGATCAAAATCAATGGAAAACTGCAACAACACAATCCAGGCAGGACTACTAATGGCTCTGAGACTTCAGGAATGAAGGTTTGGGTCACCCCACCAGGCAAAGAACCACGGCCAGCTGAAGTGCTTGCTGAGGGGAAAGGGAACATGGAATGGGTAGTGGAAGAAGGTAGTGATAAATATGAACTTCGACCACGTGATCAGTAACAGAAACGAGGACTGTAATGCTGTTTTGTTTGTGTTATACTATTTAAGTTGTAAGATATCAAGTTTGAGAATGAATGTTGCCCAAGGATTTGCACGCTATTCTGGAGAGATTTAATGTGTTTCCAGTTATATGCAGGACAGTTGAGTATTGTCAGGTAAAAGAAAAAATGTGTGCTTATTTGTTTTCATTTGGAAATTAAGTATGGTCTAAGGTGATATATATATATATATATGTGCCAAGTTGACAAGAGGTGGACTGTCATGGTTAGGGACAGGTGTCAACTTGGCCAAGTTGTGGTGCCTGTTCATCTGATTGGGCAAGCGTTGGCCTGTCTGTTGCAATGAGGACATTTCATAGGATTAGGTCATGATTACGTCAGCTACATCCACAGCTGATTCCATTTGTAATCAGCCAAAGGGGAGTGTCTTCTGCAATTAGTGATGCTAAATCCAATCATGGGAAGCCTTTTAAGGAGGACTCAGAGGAGACAGTTTCCATTCCTGCTTTGGCTGGTGAGCCTCTCCTGTGGAGTTCATCCAGGCCATCCATTGGAGTCATCGGCTTCGCAGCCTGCCCTGTGGATTTTGGACTCTGCATTCCTACGGTCACGTGAGACACTTTCATAAATTTTATATTTGCAAGTGTTCCCTGTTGATTCTGTTTCTCTAGAGAACCCTAACTAATACAGGGTCCATCAATCTTATTGATTTTCTCATAGAACAAAACTTCTGGTTTTGTTGATTTTCTTGATTGTTTTCATGTCTCAATTTCATTCGTTTCTGCTCTAATCTTCATTATTTCTTTCCTTTTGCTTGTTTTGGGGTTTGTTTGCTGTTCTTTTGCTAGTTCTTCTAAGAGGACAGTTAATCCCTCAATTTTTGTTCTTTCTTCTTTTTTGATGTAGGCATTTAGGACAATAAATTTCCCTCTTAGCACTGCCTTTGCTGCATCCCATAGATTTTGATATGTTGTGTTTTCATTTTCATTTGCCTTGAGATATATACTGATTTGTCTTGTAATTTCTAACTTGACCCACTAGTTGTTTAAGAGTGTGTTGTTTTAGCCCCCATATATTTGTGAATTTTCTGGCACTCTGCCTATTATTGATTTCCAATTTCATTCCTTTATGATCTGAGAAAGTGTTTTTTTATGATTTCAATCTCTTTAAATTTATTGAGACTTGCTTTGTGACCCAGCATATGGTCTATCCTTGAGAGTGATCCAGGAGCACTTGAGAAAAAGGTGTATACTGCTGTTGTGGGGTGTAATGTTCTATAAATGTCTGTTAAGTCTAGCTCATTTATTGTATTACTCAAATTCTCTGTTTCCTTATTGATCCTCTGTCTAGATGTCCTGTCCATTAATGAGAGTGGGGAATTGAAGCTAAAACTTTTATGGTAGATGTGTCTATTTCTCTTTTCAGTGTCTGCCTCATGTATATTGGAGCATTCTCACTCGATGCATAAATATTTATGATTGTTATGTCTTCTTGTTGAATTGTTCCTTCTATTAATAGATAGTGTCCCTCTTTGTCTCTTTTAACTGTTTGCATTTGAAGTCTAATTTGTTGGATATTAGTATAGCTACTCCTGCTGTTTTCTGATTGTTATTTGCATGAAATATCTTTTCCTAACATTTCACTGTCAACCTATGTTTATCCTTGGGTATAAGATGCATTTCCTGTAGACAGCATATAGATGGGGCCTGTTTTTCAATCCATTCTGCCAGTCTATGTCTTTTGATTGGGGAGTTTAATCCATTAACATATAGTTTTATTACTGTATGGGCAGTACTTTCTTCTTCCATTTTGCCTTTTGGATTTTATATGTCATATCTAATTTTTCTTCTTTTTACCTTTACTGACAGTCTTCATTTCTACACTCTTCTCCACACCTCTCTCTCTCTTGTCTGTTCATATCTGTCTCTAGTGTTCCCTTTAGTATTTCTTGCAGAGCTGGTCTCTTGGTCACTGTATTAGTTAGGGTTCTCTAGAGAAACAGAATCAACAGGGAACACTTGCAAATATAAAATTTATAAAAGTGTCTCACCTGACCGTGGGAATGCAGAGTCCAAATATCCGCAGGGCAGGCTGTGAAGACGATGATTCCGATGGAGGACCTGGACGGGCTCCACAGAAGAGGCTTGCCAGCCAAAGCAGGAAGAAAGCCTGTCTCTTATGAATCCTCCTTAAAAGGCTTCCAGTGATTAGACTGAGCATCACTCATTGCAGAAAACACTCTCCTTGGCTGATTACAAATGGAATCAGCTGTGGATGCAACTGATGTGATCATGATTTAATTCTATGAAATGCCCTCATTGCAACAGACAGGTCAGCACTTACCCAACCAGACAAGCAGGTACCACTGCTTGGCCAAGTTGACACATGAACCTGACCATGACCATGACAGTCACAAATCCTCTCAGTGATGTTTTGTCTGAAAATGTTTTAATTTCCCCCTCATTTTTGAAGGACAATTTTGCTGGATATAGAATTCTTGGTTGGAAGTTTTTCTCTTTTAGTAATTTAAATATATCATCTCACTATCTTCTCGCTTCCATGGTTCTGCTGAGAAATCTATGCATAGTCTTATTGGGCTTCCCTTGTATGTAATGGATTGCTTTTCTCTTGCTGGCTTCAAGATTCTCTCTTTCTCTTTGACATATGACATTCTGATTAGTAAAAGTCTTGGAGTACGTCTATTTGGATCTATTCTTTTTGGGGTATGCTGCACTTCTTGGATCTGTAATTTTAAGTCTTTCGTACGAGTTGGGAAATTTTCTGTGATAATTTCTTTCATTAGTTTTTCTCCTCCTTTTCCCTTCTATTCTCCTTCTAGGACACCCACAACACATACATTCATGTGCTTCATGTTGTCATTCAGTTCCCTGAGTCCCTGCTCATATTTTTCCATTCTTTTCCCTATATGTTCTTTTGCTTGTTGGATTTCAGATATTCTGTCCTCCGGTTCACTAATCCTATCTTCTGACTCTTGAAATCTGACATTGTAGTTTTTCATATTTTTTTCATCTCTTCTATTGTGCCTTTCATTGCCATAAGTTCTATGATTTGTTTTCTCAGACTTTCTATTTTTCCTTTTTGTTCATTCCTTGCCTTCTTTATATCCTCCCTCAGTTCATTGATTTGGTTTTTGATGAGGTTTTCCATGTCTGTGTGAACATTCTGAATTGTTTCAACTCCTTTGAAATGTATCTCATTTGAATTGTTGGTTTATTCCTTTGACTGTGCAATATGTTCACTTTTCCTAGTATGGTGCATTATTTTTTGTTGACATCTAGGCATTTAATTACCTTAATTAGTTTAATCTGGAGATTGTTTTCACTTTTTTTCTCTGGGATTCTCTTGCTGGATGACATTGTTGTCTATCTGTTCTTTGACATTAGTTCAGCTTATTCTAGACCTTTAGCTTAGGTTTTGTTTAACAGATCAGAGTTTTTCAGTTCTTGTTTTCTTGTTTCGTGCCCTGCCTGTATGGTGCCTTTTTTTTTCCTTAGGAGGGCCTATAATACCTAAAAATCTAGATTTTCCCTGATTAAACTGGCCTCCTCTCAGGAGGAAAGAGTCACCTCCATCAGTTTTCCTTGAGGGTGAGACCCAGCAGATTGAGAGACTTTCCTATAAAGCCTCTGGACTCTCTGTTTTTCTTATCCTGCCTAGTATGTGGTGCTTGTCTGCCTGTGGGCCCCACCTGCATAAGGTGATGTGGTATCTTTAACTTCAGCAGACTCTCCCTTTTGGGGTGTGGTTGAGACAGAGGAGAGATTGTAGGCTGGCTTTAATTGCTTCAGTTTTCCAGACCCTGTAGTCTGAATTACTTGAAGAAGGGAATCCACCTGAGCTAGGCCCCATCCCTCTCTGGGGGAAAGCACAAGCTTCAGACAAACACTCAAACAAGCTTAATTTTGCTTATACCTGGGGCAGTTGGAGCCTGAGAAGCCTTTCAGTTGTATCTAAAGAGTAGTCAAGCCATAGAAACACAGCCACAAAAAAGAAAAAGAAAAATCCTTTCCAGAGCAGGACCCCTATTCCTTGGGTTTGCCAATCAAGAGCTTAAGTTGATACGTTGCTCTGTGTATCTCCATGTTCTATGTGCCTCCTCCTTTCCTTCAGGGCCCAGACCTTTTCATATCCAAAAAATAATCTCTGTTTTTTTTTCTTTTTCCATCAGCCCTGCCCCCTCTGCACCAGAGCAAAACCCAGCAATCTCTGCTTTTACTTGAGATTCAGCCGAGCTGGGGGTCTATTTTTAGTAGTCAGAATTTGTTAATTAATTTTACAATTGGAGCTTGGTTGCACTCAGCCCCTGCTACTGGTAAAGTCTCTTTCCTTTCCCCTCTGGGAAGCAGCCCATGGGGGAGGGATGCCAGCCACCATGGTTTGGGGAACTCACAGTTCTGTGTGGGCTTGCAGCTGGTCCAGCTTGTCCAGACTGGGGTACACTATGTGTCCAGTCACTGTGGTGGCCCCAGCAGTTGTTCTGTACTGTTCCATGGCTATTTACTAGCTGCTCTGGAGGACGAACTAAATCCCACACCTTGATAAGTCGCCATCTTGGCCCTCTTCTCTGGCTTTAAAGCAAGATGATTGTGGTTAAATAAAGTAAAGAATTAAAGTTAAAAAAAAAAGAAAAAGACTCTTTCATATAAAATAAACTTTCTAGACACAGTTTTAAATAGCCAAATAGAGAACAATATATACTTGTTCATTCGATTCTTCACTGTTGTTCAGTGCAAAAGCTCCAAAGAGTACTGCATTGGAGTCTCAACAAGAAAATCTCTCTCTGACTTACTGGATCTCAGAGAAGTTCCCATTTACTGTGATAAGTGCAAAGGGCACACCCTAATCTCCCAAAGGTGCCCTGAAGTTGGAGGCCCTGGTGTTCTGCCTGGCTGAGGAGACACCCCAGTATGTGTGGGGCGCTGATGGAGGGATGCCCCGCCTCCAAGACCCACAAATGCCCCACACAGACCTCCAGCATAATTATTGACTTTACCAAATTACATCTCCTGACATGGAGATTCTGACTGTCTTGCTACACAGACCAGGGTTATATCAATATGCCAGACAGCCCCTTCCTCTGCTTGCCTTACTGTGACTCCCACCTACCTGTGTGTCCTACACTCTCAAACTGCTCACACTTGAATCCTTATCTCAGCCTCTGCTTCTGAAAGATCCTATATCAGGCATCTCTTAATTGTGAAACCCACATTTAATTTATCAAAGCCTAAAGTAAGTATCTTTACCCTCTTCTTGCACAATACAAGGACTTAGCAGACTTGAACGGTTTACTCCTCTCCAACTTATATGCTGCTATTATTGTCAGCTTTAATTATCTTTATTTTTCTTTTTGGGACCCAAGAAGACTTGTTGGACTTTTTTTTTCCTGTTTTGTTTTGTTTTGGTTTGGTTTGGTTTGGGTGCATGGTCTGGGAATTGAACCCGGTCTCCTGCATGAAGGGAGAACATTCTACAACTGAACCACCCTTGCACCCAAAGGATGTGTTACTTTTACTCTAAACAGTCAATGTTTACTTAGACTTACCAATTTTTTTTCTGAATTCTTCATTCTATTTTGCATCTCATACCTTCCTTGTACGAACACTTTTCTTCCTCCTGAAGTTCATTTTTTAGATTTTTATTTAATGGGAATCTTTTCATGGTAAATTCTTGTAGCTTGTCTTAAAATGTCTTTATTTTGCCCTGGTTTCTGAAAGATATTTTCACTGAATATAGACTTCTAGGTTAGGCAGTTATTTTCCATCACCTGTACACTGACTTCCATCGATGACATGAAAACTCAGCCATCAGTCTGTCACCCCTGTGAAAGTAATTTGTTTTTTCCTTCTGGAAGTACTTAAGACTTCTTTCTTTGCCTTTGGTATTCTGAAGTTTCTATAGGGTGTGTTATGGTCAGGGACATGTGTCAACTTGGCCAAGTCGTGGTACCTGTTTATCTGGTTGGGCAAGTGCTGGCCTGTCTGTTGCAATGAGGACATTTCATAGAATTAGATCATGATCACGTCAGCTGCCTCCACAGCTGATTCCATTTGTAATCAGCCAAAGAGGAGTGTCTTCTACAATGAATGATGCTTAATCTAATCACAGGAAGCCTTTTAAGGAGGACTCAGAGGAGGCAGGTTCCATTCCTGCTTCGACTGGTGAGCCTCTCCTGTGGAGTTCATCCAGGCCATCCATCGGAGTCGTCGGCTTCACAGCCTGCCCTGTGGATTTTGGACCCTGTATTCCTGCGGTCACGTGAGACACTTTTATAAATAGTATATTTGCAAGTGTCCCCTGTTAATTCTGTTTCTCTAAAGAACCCTAACTAATACAGGGTGTATCTAGGTGTTTCAGTTTGCTAAAGCTGCCAGAATACAATATGCCAGAAATGGGTTGGCTTTTACAAGGGGGATTTATTAGTTAACAAACTTACAGTGCTAAGGCCATGAAATATTCCCCATGAAGACATCAATAGGATGATACCTGCTCTGAGGAAAGGCTGATGGCATCTGGGGCTCCTCTGCCATGTGGGAAGGCACACAGCCAGTGTCTGCTGCTCCTCCTCTCCCAGGTTTTGTTGCTTTCAAGTTATGACTCTTTCAGCTTCTATGGGTCCTCACTTGCATCTCTGGGCATTTCTCTCTCTAAGCTCTTTTGGATTTTCTGTCCTTTATCCTCTCACAAAGGACTGCAGTAAAAGATTAAGACCCACATTGAAAGGGCAGGGTCAGATCTCAATTGAAACAACCTAATCAGATGGTCCCACCCACAACAGGTCTGCACCCACAGGAATAAATTTTAAAATATGGCCTTTTCTGCAGTACATGACAGTTTCAAACAAGCAAACTCAGTGTGGGTTTAGTTTGAGGGTTTTTCTTTCTAAGGTTCACTGAGCTTCTTAACTATATGAATTTCTCTCTTTCCTCAGTTTAGAAAGTTCCCAGCAATTATCTCTTCAAACATTGCCTCTGCTTCACTCCATGTCTTCTTTGGGACTCCAGTTAGACTCACATTGGATCTTCTCACTTGTTTCAGTTTGCTGAAGCTGCCATAATGCTATATACCAGAAAGTTACTGGCTCTTACAAATGGGATTTATTAAACTATAAATTTATAGTTCTAAGGTCATGAAAATGTCCAAATTAAGGCATCAGGAGGAAGATGCCTTCTCTGAGGAAAGGCAGCTGGCACCTGGGGTTCTCCTAACATGTGGTAAGGCCCATGGCAACGTCTGCTATCCCTTTGCTCCCAGGCTCCATTGTTCTCAGCTTCTGATTCATTGGCTTCTCTCTGACTATCTGGGGTCCCCTCTTAAAGTCTCAGGGCCTTTAACCCTCTGTCTCCAAAATGTCACTGGGTGTTTTTTTTCTCTCTTAACTTCTCCTTTCAGTGATTGTCAGTGTTTGCTTCATGTATTTTGGAGCACTCTGGCTTGGTGCATAAATATTTATGATTGTTATGTCTTCTTGTTGAATTGTTCCTTTTATTAATATGTAATTTCCTTCTTTGTTTCTTCTGTTTTACAATTGAAATCTAATATGTTGGATATTAGTACAGCTACTCCAGCTCTTCTCTTTTTTTCGTATGAAATATCTTTTCCCAACCTTTCACTTTCAACCTATGTTTGTCCTTGGGTCTAAAATGCATCTCCTGTAGACAACATATAGATGGGTCCTGTTTTTAATCCATTTTGACAGTCTATGTCTTTTGATTGGGGAGTTTAATTCCTTAACATTTAGTGTTATTACTGTAAGGGAAGTATTTTCTTCTACTGTTTTGCCTTTCAGATTTTATAGGTCATATCTAATTTTTCCTTTTTTTGAATCTTTACTGGTAGTCTTCGTTTCTACACTATTCTTCACACCTCTCTCTGCTATCTTTTCCTATTTGTTTCTAGTGCTCCCTTTAGTATTTCATACAGAGCCAGTCTCTTGGTCACAAATTATGTCAGTGATTGTTTATCTGAAACTGTTTTAATTTCCCCCTCTTTTATGAAAGACTATTTTGCTGGATACAGAATTCTTGGTTGGAAGTTTTTCTCTTTTAAAATCTTAAATATATCATACCACTGTCTTCTCACATCCATGGTTTCTGTTGAGAAATCAATACATAGTCTTATGGGGCTTCCCTTGTATGTGATGGATTTATTTTCTCTTGCTGCTTTCAAAATTCTCTCTTTCTCCTTAACATCTGACATTCTGATTACTAAGTGTCTTGGAGTATTTCTATTTGGATCTATTCTGTTTGGGGTATGCTGCACTTCTTGGATCTGTAATTTTATGTCTTTCATAAGAGTTGGGAAATTTGCAGTGGTAATTTCCTCCATTAGTCTTTCTCCTCTTTTTTCCCTTCTCTTCTCCTTCTGGGACACCCACAACATGTATTTTCATGTGCTTCATGTTGTCATTCAGTTCCCTGAGACCCTGCTCATATTTTTCCATTCTTTTCCCTATATACTTTTTGCTTGTCAGATTTCAGATGTCCCATCCTTCAGTTCACTAATCCTAGCTTCTGCTTCTGAAATCTAACATTGTAGGTATTCATTATTTTTTTTATTTTTTTTATTAATTAATGGAAAAAAAGAAATTAACTCAACATTTAGAAATCATACCATTCTACATATGCAATCAGTAATTCTTAACATCATCACATAGATGCATGATCATCGTTTCTTAGCACATTTGCATCGGTTTAGAAGAACTAGCAACACAACAGAAAAAGATATAGAATGTTAATATAGAGGAAAAAAATAAAAGTAATAATAATAGTAAAAAAAAAAAAACCTATAGCTCAGATGCAGCTTCATTCAGTGTTTTAACATGATTACTTTACAATTAGGTATTATTGTGTTGTCGATTTTTGAGTTTTTGTATCTAGTCCTGTGGCAGAGTCTGTATCCCTTCAGCTCCAATTACCCATTATCTTACCCTGTTTCTAACTCCTGCTGGACTCTGTTACCAATGACATATTCCAAGTTTATTCTCGAATGTCCGTTCCCATATCAGTGGGACCATACAGTATTTGTCCTTTAGTTTTTGGCTAGACTCACTCAGCATAATGTTCTCTAGGTCCATCCATGTTATTACATGCTTCATAAGTTTATCCTGTCTTAAAGCTGCATAATATTCCATCGTATGTATATACCACAGTTTGTTTAGCCACTCTTCTGTTGATGGATATTTTGGCTGTTTCCATCTCTTTGCAATTGTAAATAATGCTGCTATAAACATTGGTGTGCAAATGTCCATTTGTGTCTTTGCCCTTAAGTCCTTTGAGTAGATACCCAGCAATGGTATTGCTGGGTCATATGGCAATTCTATATTCAGCTTTTTGAGGAACCGCCAAACTGCCTTCCACAGTGGTTGCACCATTTGACATTCCCACCAACAGTGGATAAGTGTGCCTCTTTCTCCACATCCTCTCCAGCACTTGTCATTTTCTGTTTTGTTGATAATGGCCATTCTGGTGGGTGTGAGATGATATCTCATTGTGGTTTTGATTTGCATTTCTCTAATGGCCAGGGACATTGAGCATCTCTTCATGTGCCTTTTGGCCATTTGTATTTCCTCTTCTGAGAGGTGTCTATTCAAGTCTTTTTCCCATTTTGTAATTGGGTTGGCTGTCTTTTTGTTGTTGAGTTGAACAATCTCTTTATAAATTCTGGATACTAGACCTTTATCTGATATGTCGTTTCCAAATATTGTCTCCCATTGTGTAGGCTCTCTTTTTACTTTCTTGATGACGTTCTTTGATGCACAAAGGTGTTTAATTTTGAGGAGCTCCCATTTATTTATTTCCTTTTTCAGTGCTCTTGCTTTAGGTTTAAGGTCCATAAAATCGCCTCCAATTGTAAGTTTCATAAGATAGCTCCCTACATTTTCCTCTGTTTTATGGTCTTAGACCTAATGTTTAGATCTTTGATCCATTTTGAGTTAACTTTTGTATAGGGCGTGAGATATGGGTCTTCTTTCATTCTTTTGCATATGGATATCCAGTTCTCTAGGCACCATTTATTGAAGAGACTGTTCTGTCCCAGGTGAGTTGGCTTGACTGCCTTATCAAAGATCAAATGTCCATAGATGAGAGGGTCTATATCTGAGCACTCTATTCGATTCCATTGGTCGATATATCTATCTTTATGCCAATACCATGCTGTTTTGACCACTGTGGCTTCATAATATGCCTTAAAGTCAGGCAGCGCGAGACCTCCAGCTTCGTTTTTTTTCCTCAAGATGTTTTTAGCAATTCGGGGCACCCTGCCCTTCCAGATAAATTTGCTTATTGGTTTTCCTATTTCTGAAAAATAAGTTGTTGGGATTTTGATTGGTATTGCATTGAATCTGTAAATCAATTTAGGTAGAATTGACATCTTAACTATATTTAGTCTTCCAATCCATGAACACAGTATGCCCTTCCATCTATTTAGGTCTTCTGTGATTTCTTTTAACAGTTTTTTGTAGTTTTCTTTATATAGGTTTTTTGTCTCTTTAGTTAAATTTATTCCTAGGTATTTTATTCTTTTAGTTGCAATTGTAAATGGGATTCGTTTCTTGATTTCCCCCTCAGCTTGTTCATTACTAGTGTATAGAAATGCTACAGATTTTTGAATGTTGATCTTGTAACCTGCTATTTTGCTGTACTCATTTATTAGCTCTAGTAGTTTTGTTGTGGATTTTTCCGGGTTTTCGACATGTAGTATCATATCGTCTGCAAACAGTGATAGTTTTACTTCTTCCTTTCCAATTTTGATGCCTTGTATTTCTTTTTCTTGTCTAATTGCTCTGGCTAGAACCTCCAACACAATGTTGAATAATAGTGGTGATAGTGGACATCCTTGTCTTGTTCCTGATCTTAGGGGGAAAGTTTTCAATTTTTCCCCGTTAAGGATGATATTAGCTGTGGGTTTTTCATATATTCCCTCTATCATTTTAAGGAAGTTCCCTTGTATTCCTATCTTTTGAAGTGTTTTCAACAGGAAAGGATGTTGAATCTTGTCAAATGCCTTCTCTGCATCAATTGAGATGATCATGTGATTTTTCTGCTTTGATTTGTTGATATGGTGTATTACATTAATTGATTTTCTTATGTTGAACCATCCTTGCATACCTGGGATGAATCCTACTTGGTCATGATGTATAATTCTTTTAATGTGTTGTTGGATACGATTTGCTAGAATTTTATTGAGGATTTTTGCATCTGTATTCATTAGAGAGATTGGTCTGTAGTTTTCTTTTTTTGTAATATCTTTGCCTGGTTTTGGTATGAGGGTGATGTTGGCTTCATAGAATGAATTAGGTAGTTTTCCCTCCACTTTGATTTTTTTGAAGAGTTTGAGGAGAGTTGGTACTAATTCTTTCTGGAATGTTTGATAGAATTCACATGTGAAGCCATCTGGTCCTGGAATTTTCTTTTTAGGAAGCTTTTGAATGACTAATTCAATTTCTTTACTTGTGATTGGTTTGTTGAGGTCATCTATGTCTTCTTGAGTCAAAGTTGGTTGTTCATGTCTTTCCAGGAACCTGTCCATTTCATCTAAATTGTTGTATTTATTAGTGTAAAGTTGTTCATAGTATCCTGTTATTACCTCCTTTATTTCTGTGAGGTCAGTAGTTATGTCTCCTCTTCCATTTCTGATCTTATTTATTTGCATCCTCTCTCTTCTTCTTTTTGTCAATCTTGCTAAGGGCCCATCAATCTTATCGATTTTCTCATAGAACGAACTTCTGGTCTTATTTATTTTCTCTATTGTTTTCATGTTTTCAATTTCATTTATTTCTGCTCTAATCTTTGTTATTTCTTTCCTTTTGCTTGCTTTGGGATTAGTTTGCTGTTCTTTCTCCAGTTCTTCCAAGTGGACAGTTAATTCCTGCATTTTTGCCTTTTCTTCTTTTCTGATATAGGGATTTACGGCAATAAATTTCCCTCTTAGCACTGCCTTTGCTGCGTCCCATAAGTTTTGATATGTTGTGTTTTCATTTTCATTCGCCTCGAGGTATTTACTAATTTCTCTTGCAATTTCTTCTTTGACCCACTTGTTGTTTAAGAGTGTGTTGTTAAGCCTCCACATATTTGTGAATTTTCTGGCACTCCGCCTATTATTGATTTCCAACTTCTATTCCTTTATGATCCGAGAAAGTGTTGTGCATGATTTCAATCTTTTTAAATTTGTTAAGACTTGCTTTGTGACCCAGCATATGGTCTATCTTTGAGAATGATCCATGAGCACTTGAGAAAAAGGTGTATCCTGCTGTTGTGGGATGTAATGTCCTATAAATGTCTGTTAAGTCTAGCTCATTTATAGTAATATTCAGATTCTCTATTTCTTTATTGATCCTCTGTCTAGATGTTCTGTCCATTGATGAGAGTGGTGAATTGAAGTCTCCAACTATTATGGTATATGTGTCTATTTCCCTTTTCAGTGTTTGCAGTGTATTCCTCACGTATTTTGGGGCATTCTGGTTCGGTGCGTCAATATTTATGATTGTTATGTCTTCTTGTTTAATTGTTCCTTTTATTAGTATATAGTGTCCTTCTTTGTCTCTTTTAACTGTTTTACATTTGAAGTCTAATTTGTTGGATATTAGTATAACCACTCCTGCTCTTTTCTGGTTGTTATTTGCATGAAATATCTTTTCCCACCCTTTCACTTTCAACCTATGTTTATCTTTGGGTCTAAGATGTGTTTCCTGTAGACAGCATATAGAAGGATCCTGTTTTTTAATCCATTCTGCCAGTCTATGTCTTTTGATTGGGGAATTCAGTCCATTAACATTTAGTGTTATTAATGTTTGGATAATATTTTCCTCTACCATTTTGCCTTTTGTATTATATATATCATATCTGACTTTCCTTCTTTCTACACTCTTCTCCATACCTCTCTCTTCTGTCTTTTCGTATCTGACTCTAGTGCTCCCTTTAGTATTCTTGCAGAGTTGGTCTCTTGGTCACAAATTCTCTCAGTGACTTTTTGTCTGAGAATGTTTTAATTTCTCCCTCATTTTTGAAGGACAATTTTGCTGGATATAGGAGTCTTGGTTGGCAGTTTTTCTCTTTTAGTAATTTAAATATATCATCCCACTGTCTCTAGCTTCCATGGTTTCTGCTGAGAAATCTACACACAGTCTTATTGGGTTTCCCTTGTATGTGATGGATTGTTTTTCTCTTGCTGCTTTCAAGATCCTCTCTTTCTCTTTGACCTCTGACATTCTAACTAGTAAGTGTCTTGGAGAACGCCTATTTGGGTCTAATCTCTTTGGGGTGCGCTGCACTTCTTGGATCTGTAATTTTAGGTCTTTCATAAGAGTTGGGAAATTTTCAGTGATAATTTCTTCAATTAGTTTTTCTCCTCCTTTTCCCTTCTCTTGTCCTTCTGGGACACCCACAACACGTATATTTGTGCAGTTCATATTGTCCTTGAGTTCCCTGATACCCTGTTCAAATTTTTCAATTCTTTTCCCAATTTCTGTTTCTTTTTGGAATTCAGATGTTCCATCCTCCAAATCACTAATTTTATCTTCTGTCTCTTTAAATCTATCATTGTAGGTATCCATTGTTTTTTCCATCTTTTCTACTTTATCCTTCACTTCCATAAGTTCTGTGATTTGTTTTTTCAGTTTTTCTATTTCTTCTTTTTGTTCAGCCCATGTCTTCTTCATATCCTCCCTCAATTTATCGATTTCGTTTTTGAAGAGGTTTTCCATTTCTGTTCGTATATTCAGCATTAGTTTTCTCAGCTACTGTATCTCATTTGAACTATTGGTTTGTACCTTTGACTGGGCCATATTTTCAATTTTCTGAGCGTGATCCGTTATCTTCTGCTGGCTTCTAAGCATTTAGTCAGATTTCCCTGGGTGTTGGACCCAAGAAGTTGAAAGATTTTTCTGTGAAATCTCTGGGTTCTGTTTTTCTTATCCTGCCCAGTAGGTGGCGCTCGTGGCACACGTTTGTCTGTGGGTCCCACCAGTAAAAGGTGCTGTGGGTCCTTTAACTTTGGAAAACTCTCGCCATGGGGGAGGTTCGCCAGCCGAAGTGGCTTGGAAGAGTGCCAGCTGGCCCGGGGGTCCGAACGCGGGGAGAGTCACCAGCCCCCGCAGCCCGGGAGAGTGCCCGTCCAAATTTCCTAGTTGGCCCGGGGTGCCAAGCGTGGCGGGAGGGCGCCAGCCACCGCGGCCCGGGAGAGTGCACCATTCCCAGCCGGACCAGGGAGTCACGTGTTTGGAAGGGACCCCCCGGTCAACGTTCTCCATGGCCTGGGGATTTCTGATCCAATTCTCTCAGTTGGTCCGGGGGGCCGCGCATGGTGGGGGCGCCAGCTGCTGCAGCTTGAGGGGACCGCCTGCCCAATTCTGCCAGCTGGCCCGGGAAGGAGGAGGGGAGGGACTCTAGCCGCTTGCCGCCCTGCCCGGGGAAGCCCGCGCCCCTCGGCGATCTCACCGGAGCGGGTTCTCCCAGCCAGTCAGCCATTCCAGGATGGGGTATGCTGTCTTTTTTATCTCTGTCGTGGCTCTGGGAGCTGTTCTGTATCGTTTCTACTCCCCTAGTAGCTGTTCTGGAGGAGGAAAGGTGAGGATGGCAAGGCTGTCGAGGACGGTGGCGGAGGAGCCGGTGAAGGTGGAAGAGGGCACAGTGGTGGTTGGAGAGCCGCTGGAGTAGGAGGAGAAAGGGAAGGATAAGATGGCGGATGGAACGCCGCTGGAGCAGAAGGGGAAAGAGAAGGGCAAGATGGTGGTGGGAGTGCTGGCAGAGAAGGGGGAAGAGGAGGGCTAGATGGCAGCGGGAGCGCCGGCGGAGAAGGGGGAAGAGGAGGGCTAGATGGCGGCGGGAGCGCTGGTGGAGAAAGAGGAACAGGAGGGCTAGATGGCGGCGGGAGCACCAGTGGAGAAAGAGGAAGAGGAGGGCTAGATGGCGGTGGGAGCGCCGCTGGCGGAGAAAGAGTCCATTGTTTTTTTCATCTCTTCTACTTGTGCCTTTCATTCCCATAAATTCTGTGATCTGTTTTTTCAGACTTTAGATTTCATCTTTTTGTTCATTCCTTGCCTTATCTTCCCTCAATTCGTTGATTTGATTTTTGATGAGATTTTCCATGTCTGTTTGAACATCCTGGATTGTTTCAACTCCTGTATCTCATTTGAATTCTTGGTTTGTTTCCTTGACTTGGCCATATGTTCAATTTTCCTAGTATGATTCATTATTTTTGCTGACATCTAAGCATTTAATTTCCTTAATTAGTTTATTCTGGATATTATTTTCGCTCTTTTTCCTAGGATTTTCTTGCTAGATGGCTTTGTTCTCTATCTGTTCTTTGACATTCAGTTCAGCTTATTCTAGACCTCTAGCACAGGTTTTGTTTAATGGGTCAGAATTTTTCAGTTCTGGTTTTCTTGTTTCTTGCCCTGCTTGTATGGTGCCTTTTTTTTTCCTTAGGAGGGTCTACTTAGGTATTATAGACTCCAGTCTCATTTTCCCACACCAGACTGGACTCCTCTCAGGAGGAAAGTGTCACCTGCATCAGTTTTCCTTGAGGGTGAGACCCAGCAGGTTGACAAACTTTCCTATAAAGCCTCTAGACCCTCCTTTTTTCCCATCCTGCCCAGTATGTGGTGCTTGTCTGCCTGTGGGTCCCACCAGCATAAAGTGATGTGGTGCCTTTAACTTCAGCAGACTCTCCCTGCTGGAGGCATGTTTGAGACAGAAGAGAGGTTTTAGGCTGTTTTAATTGCTTCAGTTTTCCAGTTCCTGGAGTCTGAATTCCTTGAGGGAAGGATTCCACTTGATCTGGGCCTCACTCCTCTCCAGGGGAAGGCACAGCCTCCAGGAAATTACCTCCTTTCACCTGACTAGCCTCTTTGTCTCTCAGACAAGCTTAATTCCACCCTTGCTTAGGGCAGTTGGAGCCTAAGAAGACTTGCAGTTGAAAAAAAAATCCTTTTCAGAACAATACCCCCATTCCTCAGGTTTGTTAATCAAAAGCTTAAGTTGGTACATTGCTCTATATATCTCCAGGTCTCATGTCCTATGTGCTCCCTCTTTTTTTCTTCTTCTTTAGAATCTAGCCCTTTTCAAGTATTTTGTGCATTCAATCCAAAAAACCTCTGTTGTTTTTCCATTAGCTGTCTCCATATAGGGGCAAAAACTAGTAACTTCAGCTTTTATTCGAGGTTTAGCTGAGCTGGAAGCCTATTTTTTGTAGTTGGAATTTGTTAATTAATTCTACAATTGGAGTTAGTTGAACTCAGCCCCTTGCTGTTAGTAAAGTCTCTTTCCTTTCCTCTCTGGGGGCCAGCCTGTGGGGAGTGTCAACGGCCTCCATGGCTTGGGGGACTCCCGGTTCTGGGTGGGATCGCAGCTAGTCCAGCTTGTCCAGACTAGGGCACACTGTGTGTCTGGTTACTGATGTGTCCCCAGCAGTTGTTCTGTACTGTTCTTGGCTATTTACTAGCTGCTCTGGAGGACGAACTAGATTCCACACCTCACTAAGTCACCATCTTGGACTCCATCCATTTTTTTCCCCTAAATGTCCATGTTTAATGTAGTTAAGTAATAGAAGGCAAGACTGAAAATATGCACAGAGATTAAGAGCATATATAGAATAATCAAGCAGTTTCAAAACAACCAATGGAATGTCTCAGAGGAAAGCTTTTAATTTTAGTTAACTTTTAATGTTAGTTAGATTTTAATTTCAATGAAATTTAGAATTCAGTGTACAGGTTTAAGAACAAATTCTAAACCATTGAAGAGAGAATTAGTTAACTAAAAGGTATATGTGGATAAATTATTCAAAATATAGTCTGGAAAGACAAGGATATGGAAAACATGAAAGAGAGATTAAGAAAAGTGGAGGCTACAGTGATGTGCTGGCTTGAAATTGTTATGCGCCCCAGAAAAGCCAGGTTCTTCTAATCCACTCTTGTGGATGCAGACCTGTTATAGGTGGGATATTTGATTAGGTGGTTTCCATGGAGATGTGACCCACCCAATTCAAGGTGGGTTTAATTATCTTTCCTGGAGCCCTTTGTGAGAGGGTTAGAAGACAGTAAATGCTGAGAGAGCATTTACTTTTTCTTTTTGTCAACCTTGCTTAGAGTCCATCAATTTTATTGATTTTCTCAAAGAACCAATTTCTGGTTTTGTCGATTTTCTCCATTGTTTTCATGTTCTCAATTCATTTATTTCTGCTCTAATCATCATGATTTCTTTCCTTTTGCTTGTTTTAGAGTTAGTTTGCTGTTCTTTCTCTAGTTCTTCCAAGTGAACAGCTAATTCCTTGATTTTTGCTATTTCTTCTTTTTTGACATAGGCAGTTAAGGCAATAAATTTCCCTCTTAGCACTGCCTTAGCTGCATCCCATAGATTTTGATATGTTGTGTTTTCATTTTCATTTGCCTCAAGATATTTACTGATTTCTCTTGTAATTTCTTCCTTGATCCTTAAACTGGTTGTTTAAGGGTGTGTTGTTAACAGCCTCTACAGAACATCACCTGCTTCCATATCTCTACCCCATATTATCGACAGCCCCTTCCACCATAAAAAAGTGGGAATTAACATAGCCCAAATATGTTTTAAGAGAGGGATTGAATGGTCAAAGTTGATGGTGGGGTTATACAGAGAATGTAAAATTTAACAAATGAACATGAATCTTGAATTATAAATTGATATCTCTTTTAGTCTCCAGTATCTTAGAGCAGCTAGAAGTAAAAACCTAAAATTGTGGAATCATAACACATGACAAACTCTAAAATATGTTCTACAATTGTGGCACTGTGCTTTGAAATTTATTGCTTTTTAATATATATATTATTCTCAAAACCAGGCAAAGATATTACAAAAAAAGAAAACTACAGACCAATCTCTCTAATGAATACAGATGCAAAAATCCTCAATAAAATTCTAGCAAATCGTATCCAACAACACATTAAAAGAATTATACATCATGACCAAGTAGGATTCATCCCAGGTATGCAAGGATGGTTCAACATAAGAAAATCAATTAATGTAATACACCATATCAACAAATCAAAGCAGAAAAATCACATGATCATCTCAATTGATGCAGAGAAGGCATTCGACAAGATTCAACATCCTTTCCTGTTGAAAACACTTCAAAAGATAGGAATACAAGGGAACTTCCTTAAAATGATAGAGGGAATATATGAAAAACCCACAGCTAATATCATCCTCAATGGGGAAAAATTGAAAACTTTCCCCCTAAGATCAGGAACAAGACAAGGATGTCCACTATCACCACTATTATTCAACATTGTGTTGGAGGTTCTAGCCAGAGCAATTAGACAAGAAAAAGAAATACAAGGCATCAAAATTGGAAAGGAAGAAGTAAAACTATCACTGTTTGCAGACGATATGATACTACATGTCGAAAACCCGGAAAAATCCACAACAAAACTACTAGAGCTAATAAATGAGTACAGCAAAGTAGCAGGTTACAAGATCAACATTCAAAAATCTGTAGCATTTCTATACACTAGTAAGGAACAAGCTGAGGGGGAAATCAAGAAACGAATCCCATTCACAATTGCAACTAAAAGAATAAAATACCTAGGAATAAATTTAACTAAAGAGACAAAAAACCTATATAAAGAAAACTACAAAAAACTGCTAAAAGAAATCACAGAAGACCTAAATAGATGGAAGGGCATACCGTGCTCATGGATTGGAAGACTAAATATAGTTAAGATGTCAATCCTACCTAAATTGATTTACAGATTCAATGCAATACCAATCAAAATCCCAACAACTTATTTTTCAGAAATAGAAAAACCAATAAGCAAATTTATCTGGAAGGGCAGGGTGCCCCGAATTGCTAAAAACATCTTGAGGAAAAAAAACGAAGCTGGAGGTCTCGCGCTGCCTGACTTTAAGGCATATTATGAAGCCACAGTGGTCAAAACAGCATGGTATTGGCATAAAGATAGATATATCGACCAATGGAATCGAATAGAGTGCTCAGATATAGACCCTCTCATCTATGGACATTTGATCTTTGATAAGGCAGTCAAGCCAACTCACCTGGGACAGAACAGTCTCTTCAATAAATGGTGCCTAGAGAACTGGATATCCATATGCAAAAGAATGAAAGAAGACCCATCTCTCACACCCTATACAAAAGTTAACTCAAAATGGATCAAAGATCTAAACATTAGGTCTAAGACCATAAAACAGTTAGAGGAAAATGTAGGGAGATATCTTATGGATCTTACAACTGGAGGCGGTTTTATGGACCTTAAACCTAAAGCAAGAGCACTGAAGAAGGAAATAAATAAATGGGAACTCCTCAAAATTAAACTCTTTTGTGCATCAAAGAACTTCATCAAGAAAGTAGAAAGACAGCCTTCACAATGGGAGACAATATTTGGAAATGATATATCAGATAAAGGTCTAGTATCCAGAATTTATAAAGAGATTGTTCATCTCAACAACAAAAAGACAGCCAACCCAATTACAAAATGGGAAAAAGACTTGAACAGACACCTCTCAGAAGAGGAAATACGGATGGCCAAGAGGCACATGAAGAGATGCTCAATGTCCCTGGCCATTAGAGAAATGCAAATCAAAACCACAATGAGATATCATCTCACACCCACCAGAATGGCCATTATCAACAAAACAGAAAATGACAAGTGCTGGAGAGGATGCGGAGAAAGAGGCACACTTATCCACTGTTGGTGGGAATGTCAAAGGGTGCAACCACTGTGGAAGGCAGTTTGGCGGTTCCTCAAAAAGCTGAATATAGAATTGCCATACGACCCAGCAATACCATTGCTAGGTATCTACTCAAAGGACTTAAGGGCAAAGACACAAACGGACATTTGCACACCAATGTTTATAGCAGCATTATTTACAATTGCAAAGAGATGGAAACAGCCAAAATCTCCATCAACAGAAGAGTGGCTAAACAAACTGTGGTATATACATACGATGGAATATTATGCAGCTTTAAGACAAGATAAACTTATGAACCATGTAATAACATGGATGGACCTAGAGAATATTATGCTGAGTGAATCCAGCCAAAAACTAAAGGACAAATACTGTATGGTCCCACTGATGTGAACGGACATTCGAGAATAAACTTGAAATATGTCATTGGTAACAGAGTTCAGCAGGAGTTAGAAACAGGGTAAGACAATGGGTAATTGAAGCTGAAGGGATACAGACTGTGCAACAGGACTAGATACAAAAACTCAAAAATGGACAGCACAATAATACCTAATTGTAAAGTAATCATGTTAAAACACTGAATGAAGCTGCATCTGAGCTATAGGTTTTTGTTTTGTTTTGTGTTGTTTTGTTTTGATTTTACTATTATTACTTTTATTTTTTTCTCTATATTAACATTCTATATCTTTTTCGGTTATGTTGCTAGTTCTTCTAAACCAATGCAAATGTACTAAGAAATGATGATCATGCATCTATGTGATGATGTTAAGAATTAATGATTGCATGTGTAGAATGGTATGATCTCTAAATGTTGGGTTAATTTCTTTTTTTCTGTTAATTAAAAAAAAAAAAGAGAAGGGATAATTGGAGATGAAGGGATACAGACTGTACAACGGGACTGGATATAAAAACTCAGAAATGGACAGCACAATACTACCCAATTGTAATGCAATTATGTTAAAACACTGAATGAAGCTGCATGTGAGGTATAGGTTTTTTGTTTTTGTTTTTTTTTGTTTTTTTTTCTTTCTATTGTTTTAATTCTTATTCTGTTGTCTTTTTATTTCTTTTTCTAAATCGATGCAAATGTACTAAGAAATGATGAATATGCAACTATGTGATGTTATTAAGAATTACTGATTGTACATGTACATTGAAATGATTTCTAATTGTTTTGTTAATTCTTTTTTTAATTAATAAAAAAATAAAAAAAAAAATAAAAAAAAAATATATATATATATATTATTCTCACAAAAAAGAAAAAAATCGGTTGTGATAATAAAAAAATACTTATTCCTTCTAGCCTCCTATAATCAGGAGCAGCTAGAAGGAAAAATCTGAGATTATGGTATGGTAGCCCATGACAAACTCTAGGATCTTTCTTATAACTACTTGTTGAAGAGTGCTTTGAAAATTATTGCTTTTTTCTTTCTTTGCTTTTTATATATTTTATATTATACAATTTTAAAAGTTTTTTTAAAAAAGAGTGTGTTGTTTAACCTCCATATATCTGTGAATGTTTTGGCCCTCTGCCTGTTATTGATTTCCAACTTCATTCCTTTATGACCTGAGAAAGTGTTTTGTATTTCAATCTTTTTAAATTTATTGAGACTTGCTTTGTGACCCAGCATATGGTCTATCCTTGAGAATGATCCAGGAGCAGTTGAGAAAAAGGTGTATCCTGCTGTTGTGGGGTGTAATGTTCTATAAATGTCTGTTGAGTGTAGTTCATTTATGGTATTAGTCAAATTCTCTGATTCTTTATTGATCCTCTTTTGAGATGTTCTGTCCATTGATGAGAGTGGGGAATTCAAGCCTTCAACTATATGGTAGATGTATCTATTTCTCTTTTCAGCATTGTCAGTATTTGCCTCATGTATTTTGAAATACTCTGGCTTGGTGCATAAATATTTATGATTTTTATATCTTCTTGTTGATTGTTCCTTTTATTATAGATAGTGTCCTTCTTTGTCTCTTGTAATTGTTTTACATTTGAAGTCTAATTTGTCAGATATTACTATAGCTACACCTGCTCTTTTCTGATTGCTGTTTGCATGAAATATCTTTTCCCAACCTTTCACTTTCAACCTATGTTTGTCCTTGGGATTAAAATGAGTCTCCTGTATACAGCATATTGATGATTCCTGTTTTCTAATCCATTCTGGCAGTCTATGTCTTTTGATTAGGGAGTTTAATCCACTAACATTTAGTGTTATTACTGTAAGGGCAGTACTTTCTTCTACCATTTTGTCTTTTGGATTTTATATGTCATATCTCATTTTTTTTCTCTTTTTCCTTTACTAATATTCTTCATTTCTACATTGTTCTCCACACCTCTTTCTCTTGCCTTTTCTTGTCTTCCTCTAGTGCTCCCTTTAGTATTTCTTGTGGAGCTGGCTTCTTGGTCACAAAGTCTCTCAGTGATTCTATGTCTAAAAATGTTTTCATTTCCCCCTCTTTTTAAAAGAAGGCCTATTTTTCCGGATATAAAATTCTTGGTTGGTGATTTTTCACTTTTAGAATCTAAATATATCATACCCCTGTGTCCTAGTTTGCTAGCTGTCTGAATTCAGTATACAAGAAATGGAATGGCTTTTAAAAAGAGGAATTTAATATGTTGCTAGTTTACAGTTCTAAGGCTGAGAGAATGTTCCAATTAAAACAAGTCTATAGAAATGTCCAATTTAAGGCATCCAGAAAAAGATAGCTTAGTTCAGGAAGGCCAATGACGTTCAATGTTTCTCTTTCAACTGGAAGGGCACATGACAAACATGGTGGCATCTGCTGGCTTTCTCGTGGCTCTACAAAAGGGATTCTCTCCAAAATGTTTCCTCTTTTAAAGGATTCCAATAAGCAACCCCACCTTCAAAGGGTGGAGACACACCTCCATGGAATTATCTAATCAAAAGTTACCACTCACAATTGGGTAGGTCGCAACTCCATGGGAACTATCAAAATGCTCCCATCCAGCAATATTGAATGAGGACTAAAGGACATGGTTTTTCTGGGGTCCACCACAGATTCAAACCAGCACACCCTGCTTTCTCACCTCCATGGTTTCTGCTGAGAAATCCATATATAGTCTTACTGGGCTTCCCTTGTGTGTGATGGATTGCTTTTTTCTTGCTGCTTTCAAAATTCTCTCTTTCTCCTTGACATCTGACATTCTGAGTAGTAAGTGTCTTGGCGTATGTCTGTTTGGATTATTCTGTTTGGGGTATGCTGCATTTCTTGGATCTGTAATTTTATGTCTTTCATAAGAGTTGGGAAATTTTCAGTGATAATTTCCTCCATTAGTCTTTCTCCTCCTTTTCCCTTCTCTTCTCCCTCTGGGACATGCACAACACATATATTCATGGACTTTATGTTGTCATTCAATTCCTTGAGTCCCTGCTCATATTTTTCCATTCTTTTCCCTATATTTTCTTTGGCATGTTGAACTTCAGATGTCCCGTCCTCTCGAAATTTAACATTGTAGGTTTCCATTGTTTTTTTCATCTCTTCTATTGTGACTTTCATTCCCATAAGTTCTGTGATTCGTTTTTTCAGACTTTCGAATTCTTCTTTTTGTTCACCCATTACCTTCTTTATATCCTCCCTGAACTTGTTGATTTGATTTTTTTCGGGGGGGGGGGAGATGCATAGTCTGGGAATCAAACCCAGGTCTCCTGCATGAAAGGTGGGCATTATAACCATTGAAACTACCCGTGCACCCTGTTGATTTGAATTTTGATGAGATTTTCCATGTCTGTTCGACCATCCTGAATTAGTTGTTTCAACTCCTGTATCTCATTTGAATTGTTGGTTTGTTCCTTTGACTGGGCCATGTCTTCGATTTTCCTAGTATGACTCATTATTTTTTACTGACATCTAGGTATTTCATTTCTTTAATTAGGTTACTCTGGAGATTGTTTTCACTTTTATATCTAGGATTTTCTTGATGGATTGTTTTGTTCTCTATCTGTTCTTTGACTTTCAGTTCAATTTACTCTAGGTCTCTAGCATAGTTTCTGTTTAATGGATCAGAATTTTTCAGTACTTCTTTTTCTGTTTCTTGCCCTGCCTATATGGAAACTTTTTTTTTTTAGGAAGGTCTAGCAGATATTCCCAGACCAGACTGGCCTCTTCTCAGGAAGAAAGAGTCACCTGCATCAGTTTTCCCTGAGGGTGAGACCCAGCAGACTTTCCTATGAAGCCTCTAGACTCTCTTTTTTCTATCCTTCCCAGTATGTGGCACTTGTCTGCCTGTGGGTCCCACCAGCTAAAGAGATACAGTGCCTTTAACTTCAGCAGACTCTTCCTGCTGGGGGCGTGGTTGAGACAGAGGAGAGGTTGTCAGCTGGCTTTAATTGCTCCAGTTTTCCAGTACCTGGGGTCTGAATTCCTTAAGGGAGGGGTTCCACCTGCACTGGGCCCCACCCCTCTCCTGGAGAAGGCACAGCCTCCAGGGAATTACCTCCTTTCACCTGACTGGCCTCTTTGTCTCTCAGACAAGCTTAATTCCACCCTTGTCTGGGGCAGTTGGAGCCTGAGAAACCTTGCAGTTCTATCTAAAGAGCAATTAAATTGTAGAAACAAAGCCAAAAAAAAATCCTTTTCAGAGCAGGACCCCCATTCTTCAGTTTGTTAATCAAGAGCTTAAGTTGGTACATTGCTCTATGTATCTCCAGGCTCTATGTGCACCCCCCTCTTATGGGTCCAGCCCTTTTCAAGTATTTTGTGCCATTCAATAAAAAAAAAACCTTGTTTGTTTGTTTGTTTTGTTTTCCCATCAGCTCTGCCCCTTCTCTGCTAGGGCAAAAACTCCTAGTACTTTAGCTCTTATTTGAGATTTAGCTGAGCTAGGGGCCTAATTTCAGCAGTCAGAATTTGTTAATTAATTCCACAACTGGGACTTGGTTGAATTCAGCCCCTTGCTGCTAGTAAAGTCTCTTTCCTTTCCCCTCTGGGAACCAGCCTGTGGGGAGGGGCACTGGCCTCCACAGCTTGGGAGTCTCACAGTTCTGGGTAGGATCGCAACTGGTCCAGCTTGTCCAGACTGGTATACGCTGTGTGTCTGGTCACTGATATGGCCCCAGCAGTTGTTCTGTAGTGTTCTACTGTTCCTGATTATTTACTAGCTGCTCTGGAGGACGAATTAGACTCCACACCTCACTAAGCTGCCATTTTGGAAATCCTCCCCTCAGCATCTCTCTTACATTCACTCTTCACCCCAATATTGGGGACAGCTGACTTTCTAGGCAGTCCCTGAATGTCAGACTTTACATCTACTTTTATCTTTACACTAAGGATTTAAGGATTGTGGGGGACTGGTCTCTTATTAGACTTCCCACTTGAGCAGGCTCTGGGATTTTTTTCTGTCCTCTCCATCTCAAGAGGCTAAAAAACTCACAGTTTAAGTTCTCTGCATTCACTAAACACTTCTGATGCAATGCAGCCTGAATCCCACAACTCTACAACAAAAAGCCAACCCAATATAAAATTGGGTGAAGTCTTTGAGAACAGGCCCCACTAAGACTGGACAGGACCATCCCAGGCTGTGGCTTTTAAAAGTCTCCTTGCTGTTAGCACAAACCAGTCTTAAAATTCACTACTCCATCCTGCCTGATACCTCTACACCGTTGATGCCACTTTGACGTAACTGCTGGGCTGACCATGCTGGGTTTGCCCAGGCCTTTGCCTTCCCACTCCCTAGACTGCTTGGCTCCACCTTGTCCCCGCAGCACTGGTCAGTCATCAGTGTTCACTGGTGTCCTTGCCACGAACTGGCCTCACCTAGGAACCCCTCAAGCCAGCGATTCCTCAGTTAGCCAACTCTCTGTTACTGGCCATGCCTAGCCCTGGCCCTGGCCCAATGAGAGGAACCACTAAAATCACACAGGACTCCAGGAAATGGAAAACAAATGCTCTCTTTCCAAGTGGCCCTTTCAGAGCAACGTGCATTACAGAATGTAAAACAAGAGGAAAAGTGCTTGTAATTACTTCAAAAGCATCAATTATATGTATTGATGCTGTAACCTTGAAAAAATAAAGACACATGGAAATGTTTTTTAAAATGGGCAAAGGACATCCTGACCAAAATAGGGGAAAGAAGTGTAGCAAATAAGGTTTCAGTGGCAGAGAGAGTTCAAATAGACTCGAGACGCTACTCTGGAGGTCACTCTTACACAAGCTTCAGTCAAACCTTGCTACCTATCACAACTTGCCAACCCCCAACAAGGACCATTCCAGCCAATGGTCAAGATATAAGATTCTGCAAGGGTTCCATGCACTAGGGTAACTTTCCAGAAACCTACAACCTCCAGATGGGTAAGTCCTGAAACCTAGAGGGCCCAGCCTCTCCAGAACATCAGCTAGTTCCAACTCATTACCCCTTATTATTGACAGCCCCTTCCAACACGAAAAAGTTAGAATGGGCATAGCCCAAATACTCCTAAAGAGTAAGCCAAATACCCCTAAAGATCATAGGTGATTGTGGAGTTACACAGAGAAGGTAAGGTTTAACAAATGGGTATGGCTACTGAATCATTAAATTGAGATTTCTTTTAGTTTCCAGCATCTCAGAGCAGCTAGAAGTAAAAACCTAAAATTGTGGAATTGTAACCCATACCAAACTCTGAAATCTGTTCTACCACTAATTGTTGCACTGTGCTTTGATATTTATTGCTTTTTTGTACATATGTTATTTTTCACAAAAAAGAAAAAAAAGTTGATTGTGAAGATAAAAAATATTTATTGTTGCACTGTGCTTTGATATTTATTGCTTTTTTGTATATATGTTATTTTTCACAAAAAAGGAAAAAAAGTTGATTGTGAAGATAAAAAATATTCCTAGCTTCCTATATTCTGGAGAAAGAAGAAGGAAAATCTGAGATAATGGTATGGTAGCTCATAACAAACTCTGGAATCTGTTCTGTAACTATGTGTTGAAGGGTGCTTTGAAAACTATTGGTTCTTTCTTTCTTTACTTTGCATATAAGTTATATTATACAATAAAATTTTAAAAATAAATAAATTTTTTAAAGTAGAAGGGGGAAAAATTGGCAAAGGACTTGAAAAGGCATTTCTCTAGAAAAGATATGCCATTGGTCAATAAGCATAAGAAAGATACTCAACAACATTAACCATGAGGGAAAGGCAAAACAAAGCCATAGTAAAATACCATTTCACACCCACTAGGTGACTATTATTTGTAATGAAAAATAACAAGTCTCTGAGACACTGCTCAATATTTTCTACTCTTTTCTCTATCTGTTCTTTTGACTGTATGATTTTTATTGTCCTGTCTTCTGATTCATGGGTTCTTTCTTCTGCCTGTTTAAATCAGAGAGTGCCACAATATTTCAGATTTGAACTGAAAACAGTGTATTTTTAGTCTCCATCATGGGGCTTTTCATTCCCATAATTTCTGTTAAGTTTCCTTTTAAACTTTTGAATTTTTCCTTATGCTCAGATATTGTGTATCCTCAATATCCTTTAGCACTATATCCACCATTAGTTTATTTCAAAATTGACTTAGGGGATTAGTTTGACCTTCTTTAAATAGTTGTTCCAAATTAGATGTCTCCTCAAAGTTTTAACTTATTCCCTTGACTGAGCCATACCTACCTGTTTCTTAGTACAGTTTGTAGATTTTTGCCAGTGGGAAACTGGAAATTTCTGCTGTCGAGTTCAAAACCAAGGCCAGCCTCCATACTGGTCCCTCAGGAACCTGCCAGATCAAGAAAACAAAAAGTAGAAAGAAAAATCAAGGAGCTCCACAGTACATGAAGCAAACATTGGCAAAACTGAAGGGAATAATAGATGTTTCAACAATAATAGTGGGAAACTCAATACACCACTCTCCTCTATAGTTAGAACAACAAGACAGAGGATTAATAAGGAGATGGAGAATTTAAATAATATGATAAATGAATTAGAACTAAGTGATATATACATATAGATCATCACACCACAAAATATCAGGATATTCGTTCTTCTCTAGTGCTTATGGAACATTCTTCAGGATAGATCATATGCTGGGACAGAAATCAGGTCTTTATAAATTTAACAAGATTTAAATCTCTAATCACAATGAGATCAAGTTGGAAATTAATAATCACTAAAGAACCAGAACTTTCACAAATATGTGGCTATGAAGCAATACATTCTTAAATAATTAGTAGATCAAAGAAGAAATTGTTAGAGAAACTGGTAAATACCTGGAGATGAGTGAAAATGAAAATACATTGTATCTGAACTTATGAAAAGTGGCAAAGGCAGTGCTGAAAGGGAAATTTATTGCCTTAAATGCTTATATTAAAAAAGAAGAACAAGCAAAAATTGATGATCTAACAGCTCACCTATAGGAACTACAGAAAAAACAGCAAACTAACCCCAGTGCAAATAGAAGAAGAGAAATAACTAAGATTAAAAAAGAAATAAATAGAGAAAAAACAATAGACTCAACAAAACTAAAAGTTGATTCTATGAGAAAATTAATAATATTGATGTACCCCTAACTAGACTGATAAAGAAGAAAAAAGAAAGGGCGCAAATAAACAAAATCAGAAATGAGAGAGGTGTCACTACCATGGCTCCTGAAGAAACTTAAAAAAATCCTAAGAGGATACTATGAACAACTACATATCAACAAATTAGACAATTTAGATGAAATGGTCAAATTCCTGGAAAAACACGAACAAGCTACACTGACTCAGTAAATAACAGAAGATCTCAACATGCCAATCACAAGAAAAGAGATTCAATCAGTCATCAAAAATCGTCCTACATCCGGAGAAGATGGAGGCTTAGTAAGACGCGCGGGTCTTAGTTCCTTCTCCAGAAAAGCAACTAAAGAAACAGAAACAATACGAAACAGCTCCCGGAGTCACGACAGAGACCAAAAAGACAGCGTACCCCATTCTGGAAGGGCTGAACGGGCAGGGAGAATGCGCTGCGGTGAGATACCCGAGGGGCGCGGGTTTTCCCGGCCAGGGCGGCTGGCGACTGGGGTCCCCTCCACGCATGTGGCTTCCCGGTCTGACTGGGAACGTTGGATAGCGGGGTCCTCCCATCACGCTTGGCGTCTCGGGCCAGCTGGGCAATTTGGACCGGCACTCCCCCAAGCCACGGCGGCCAGCGACCCCCGCCTCCACACTTGGTTTCCCCAGGCCGACTGCCCCGCAGACAGACGAGCGCCACGAGCGCCACCTACTGGGCAGGAAAAGAAAAACAGAGCCCAGAGATTTCACAGAAAAACCTTTCAACCAGCTGGGTCCCACACCCAGGGAAATCTGATCAAATGCCCAGACACCAGCAGAAAATAATGGATGACACTCGGAAAATTGAAGATATGGTCCAGTCAAAGGAACAAACCAATAGTTCAAATGAGATACAGGAGCTGAGACAACTAATGCTGAATATACGAACAGAAATGGAAAAACTCTTCAAAAACCAAATCAATAAATTGAGGGAGGACATGAAGAAGACATGGGCTGAACAAAAAGAAGAAATAGAAAAACTGAAAAAACAAATCACAGAACTGATGGGAGTGAAGGACAAAGAAGAAAAAATGGAAAAAACAATGGATACCTACAATGGTAGATCTAAAGAGACAGAAGCTACAATTAGTGAACTGGAGGATGGAACATCTGAATTCCAAAAAGAAACAGAAAATATCGGGAAAAGAATGGAAAAATTTGAACAGGGACTCAGGAAATTGAAAGACAATATGAAGCGCACGAATATACGTGTTGTGGGTGTCCCAGAAGGAGAAGAGAAGGGAAAAGGAGGAGAAAAACTAATGGAAGAAATTATCACTGAAAATTTCCCAACTCTTATGAAAGACCTAAATTTACAGATCCAAGAAGTGCAGCGCACCCCAAAGAGAATAGACCCAAATAGGCATTCTCCAAGACACTTACTAGTTAGAATGTCAGAGGTCAAAGAGAAAGAGAGGATCTTGAAAGCAGCAAGAGAAAAACAATCCATCACATACAAGGGAAACCCAATAAGACTGTGTGTAGATGTCTCAGCAGAAACCATGGAAGCTAGAAGACAGTGGGATGATATATTTAAATTACTAAAAGAGAAAAACTGCCAACCAAGACTTCTATATCCAGCAAAATTGTCCTTCAAAAATGAGGGAGAAATTAAAACATTCTCAGACAACAGTCACTGAGAGAATTTGTGACCAAGAGACCAGCTCTGCAAGAAATACTAAAGGGAGCACTAGAGTCAGATACGAAAAGACAGAAGAGAGAGGTATGGAGTAAAGTGTAGAAAGAAGGAAAATCAGATATGATATATATAATACAAAAGCCAAAATGGTAGAGGAAAATATTATCCAAACAGTAATAACACTAAAAGTTAATGGACTGAATTTCCCAATCAAAAGACATAGAATGGCAGAATGGATTACGACCCAGCAATACCTCTGCTAGGTATCTACTCAAAGGACTTAAGGGCAAAGACACAGACGGACATTTGCACACCAGTGTTTATAGCAGCATTATCTACAACTTCAAAGAGATGGAAATAGCCAAAATGCCCATCAACAGACGAGTGGCTAAACAAACTGTGGCGTATACCTACGATGGAATATTATGCAGCTTTAAGACAGACTAAACTTATGAAGCATGTAATAACATGGATGGACCTAGAGAACATTATGCTGAGTGAATCTAGCCCAAAACTAAAGGACAAATACTGTATGGTCCCACTGATGTGAACCGACATTCGAGAATCAGCTTGGACTATATCATTGGTAACAGAGACCAGCAGGAGTTAGAAACGGGGTAAGATAATGGGTAATTGGAGCTGAAGGGATACAGACTGTGCAACAGGACTAGATACAAAAACTCAAAAATGGACAGCACAATAATACCTACATGTAATGTAACTAGGTTGAAACACTGAATGAAGCTGCACCTGAAATATGGTTTTTTGTTTGTTTGTTTGTGTGTTTTCTATCTTTTTTTTTGTTTTTTTCTTTTTCCTTTTTATATATATATACTTTTTTATTAGTATTATTATTTTAATTCTCTATATTAACATTCTATATCTTTTTCTGCTGTTTTGCTAGTTCTTTTCCTAAATCGATGCAAATGTACTAAGAAATGATGATCATACATCTATGTGATGATACTAAGAATTACTGAGTGCATGTGTAGAATGGAATGATTTCTAAATGTTGTGTTAATTTCTTTTCTTTTTTTTGATTAATAAAAAAAAAATTAAAAAAAAATCGTCCTACAAAGAAAAGCCCAGGACAAGATGGCTTCCCAGGGGAATTTTATCAAACATTACAAAAAGAACTAACACCAATCCTGTTCAAACTCTTCAAAAAAATTTGAGGAAATAGGAACACTATTTGAAGCTAACATCACTCTAAGACTAAAACTGGATAAAGATGCTAGAAGAAAGGAAAATTACAGACTAATCTCCCTAATGAATACAGATGCAAAATTTCTCAACAAAATTTTATCAAATTGAATCCAATGACATATTAAAAAAATTATGCATCACAACCAAGTGGGGTTTATACCAGGAATGTAAGGGTGGTTCAACAAGAGAAAATCAATCAACATAATACAGCACATTAACAAATCAAAAGGGAAAGATCGATTATTTCTATTGATATTGAGAAATCATTTGTCAAAATTCAGCATCTTTTTCTGATAAAACCACTTCAAAAGGTACGAATCAAAGGAAACTTCTTCAGTATCATAAAGGGCACATATGAAAAACCCATAGCCAGTATCATTCTCAACAGGAGAGACTAAAAGCTTTCCCCATACCCATTGTCACCACTATTTTTCAACATTGTACTAGAAGTTCTAGCTAGAGTGATAAGGCAGGAGAAAGGAATAAAAAGCATCCAAATAGGAAAGGGAGAAGTAACTTTGCAGATGGCATGACCCTAAATGTGGAAAATCCTGAGAAATCTATGATAAAGCCACTTGAGCACAAATTCAGCAAATGGCAGGCTACAAGATTAATACACATACACAGTAATGTTTCAATATATAAGTAATGACCTCACCACAGAGACAATTAAAGAAAAAATTCCATTCAAAACAGCCAATGAAGGAATCAAGTGTTTAAGAATAAATTTAATCAGGGACGTAAAGGAAACTTTACGCAGAAAACTACAAAACAATGTTAAGAGAAATCAAAGATCATACTAGATGGAAAGATATCCCATGCTCATAGGTAGGAAGAGTGAATGCCATTAAGATGTCAGTTCTACCCTGTCCCGACCCGCAGGACAGTCAACGGGGGTCCGCCACCTGCTGAGGGAAGAATGGCGATGGGACAGAGAGACGCAAGAAGGACAGCAAGACAGGATTCTGATCAAGCTGCAAATTTTATTAACCAAGCCAGGTGTATATATACCGGCTTGGGGAGGGAGTAGGGTATGTAGGGCATTATGATAGGAGGGAGTTCGCGCCGGCGGGAAAGACTGGTTAGATAATTGGTGGGGAATTCGCGCCGGCGGGAAGGTCCCGGCGGGAACCTATTTCCGTGAAGAACCTTGTTGTACTAAGTAGGTGCTGTTGCATCAGCCAGGGTGGCCATGTTAGCCCAGTCGCCATCTTAGGCTATCCTCTTGTCCCCAACACTACCCAAATTGATCAACAGATTCAATGCAATCCCAATTAAAATTCCAACAACCTAGTTTGAAGACTTGGAAAAGCTAGTTATCAAATTCATTTGGAAGGGATAGAAACCTCAAATAGCTAAAGATACACTAAAAATGAAGAGTAAAGTAACAGGACTAGCGCTTCCCAATTCAAAGCTTAAGATAAAGTCACAGTGGTCAAAACAGCATGTTACTAGTATAAAGATAAAATAACTGACCAATGGAGCTAAATCAAGAGCATGGAGATTGACCACCAAATCTATGGTCAATTGATTATTAACAAGGCCCCCAAATCCACTGAACTTGGAAAAAATAGTCTTTTCAATAAATGGGTTTGGGAGAACTGGATATCAATACCAAAAGAATGAAAGAGGACCCCTATCTTACAACCTATATAAACATTAACTCAAAATAGATCAAAGACCTAAATACAAGAGCTGGTACCATAATGCTCCTGGAAGAAAATATAGGGAAACATCTTCAAGATCTAGTAAAATGAGGTAGCTTCTTAAACTTTACATCCAAAGCACTAGCTATGACAGAAAAAAATAGATAAATTCCTTAAAATCAAAAGCTTCTGTGCCTCAAAGGACTTTGTCAAAAAGGTGAAGAGGCAGCCACCTCAATGGAAGAAAATATTTGGTAGCCAAATATCAGATTAAAGTTTGATATCCTGTGTATATAAAGTATACAACTTAAAAACAAACAGATCAGTTATACAATGGGCAGGATATGAATAGACATTTTTCCAAAAAGCAAATACAGATGGCTCAATAGCACATGAAGAGATGCTCATTTTCATTAGCTATAAGGGAAATGCAGTTCAGGATTACAATGAGATACCACTTCATACTTGTAAGAATGGCTGCTATTAAACAAACAGACAACTACAAATCTTGGAGAGAATGTGGGGAAACTGGGACACTTATGCACTGCTGGTAGGAGTGTATAATGTTGCAGTCACTGTGGAAGACAGTTTGGTGGTTCCTCAGAAACTTAAACATTGAGTTGCCCTAGAACCCAGTAATACCAATACTCGGTGTGTACCCAAAAGAGCTGAAAGCAGTGACACAAACAGACATTTGCACACCAATGTTCATAGCGGCATTATTCCAAATCGCCAAAAGATGGAAACTATCCAAGTGCCCATCAACAGACGAGTGGATTAACAAAATGTGGTATATACATAATGATGGAATATTATGCAGTAGTAAGATGAAATGACATCCTGAAGCACATGACAATGTGGATGAGACTTGAAGACATAATGCTGAGTGAAATGAGCTAGACACAAAAGGATAGATACTGTATGATCTCAGTATTATGACTCTGGTAAAGAGAGCAAACTCCAAATCACATGGCCCAGGAACGAAATCTGTACCCACACATAGCAATGAACTAGATGTTGCATTTGTGCAGCTCGGTTATGCGAATAACTTCATAAGCAATGGCTTCCATATGTTTTACATTTTTAATGTTGACCATTGTGATGGTTTGAAATGCTATATGTACCCTAGAAAAGCCATTTTTTAATCCTAATCCCATTTTGTAAAGGCAGCCATTTCTTCTCATCCTTATTCAGTATTGTATGCTTGACATTATAATTAGATCATATCCCCAGAGATGTGATTTAATCAAGAGTGGTTGTTAAGCTGGATTAGGTGATGACATGTCTCCACCCATCTGAGTGGGTCTTAATAAGTTTCTGGAGTCCTATAAAAAAGGAAACATTTTGGAGAATGAAGGAGATTCGGAGAGAGCACAGAATGCTGCAGCACCAAGAAGCAGAGAGTCCATGAGCCAGCGACCTTTGGAGATGAAGAAGAAAAATGCCTCCTGGGGAGCTTCATGAAACAGGAAGCCAGGAGAGAAAGCCAGCAGATGACGCCGTGTTTGCCATGTGCCCTTCCAGATGAGAGAGGAACCCTGACTATGTTCACCATGTGCTTTTCCAGATGAGAGAGAAACTGTGACTGTCTTTGCCATGTGCATTCTCACTTGAGAGAGAAACCCTGAACTCCATCGGCCTTCTGGAACCAAGGTATCTTTCCCTGGATGCCTTTGATTGGACATTTCTATAGACTTGTTTTAATTGGGACATTTTCTCAGCCTTAACTGTAAACTAGCAACTTATTAAATTCTCCTTTTTAAAAGCCATTCTGTTTCCAGTATATTGCATTCTGGCAGCTCGCAAATTAGAACAACCATTCATAATAAAGAGTCTATAAAAGAGAAAAAAAGAAGCCATACATAAATGAGTATGTATTATATGTGTCTAAAAAAAGTAGAAAAGATTAAAGGAGTCCATTCAATAGGGAAAGAATCATAGCACACTTGTAGATAGCAGAGAATGAAGAGGCCCATATCCCCAGGGTGTCAGATTTGAGGCATGGTGACACAGTAAGGAGAGGATGGGATACAAAAGGTGGTGTTCAGGTGGAAGGCTCTCGGAGCATCTCCAGAGGGCAGGCAGTGCAGGCAGGAAAATGATGACGAGATCAAAGAGAAGATGAGGTCTGAACTGCAGTAGCAGGAATGGAGCGACCAGGTGGAATAGGTGCTGCCGAGGTAAAGGGTGTGGGACTGGGGCAATAGAAGGAAAGGTGTCAAAGCTGACCCTCAGCTTCAGACTTAGATAGCTGAGTGTGTCGTGCTGCCATCAAGGGGGAGCCTGTATACAGAGGAGAAATGAATTTGATTTGGGGAGGGGGGTACTTAGGTTTTGAGCTGATGAACTTGAGGGGCCTTGGTGGTTCCCAAACACCCCATCTGAAGAGCACGCAGCTGACTGCAGAAGAAATGGTCGGGTCAGTTGTTAAAAAAAATACTAAATCCTAAGCCTTCCTCCAGAGACCTGACAACTCTCCAGTGAGCCTTAGTTATGCTCTCTTCTTGAGCTTCCCACATGATTCTGATCCCTAGCTAGATTGAGGAGTCACTACTCAAGACATGTAGGAGAGCACCCATCAGGCTGTAGAAAATAATTTCTGAAGCTCTAGAGAGGCTCAGATGAAAATTTTAAAAAATAAATAAAAAGTGGAAGGAAAGAAACCACCCCCCAAAAAGGTCATTCACTTTTCTGGTGGAGGGAGTGATCTGTAAGACTTCCTACTATGCTATTTTGCATCTGCACCCATTATGCTGATTATTAAAAAGTACATGTCAGGTAGGCTGTATTAGGAATTTCTTTTCAAGAGAGTGAAGGGATAGGAAATGTTTTACATGAAAGGGTTTGTGAGTTCCATTAGGATTGTGAACCCTACTTGGTCTCATTTATGCCAATGCCTGGACTTGGCACCACATTTGCGATATTGAATAACAGCTTCACTGCCTATACTATTTCTGGATTTCTGCCCTAGTTTCTATTGCCACAGTAACAAATTGTCAGAAACTTATGACTTAAAACCACAAAGTTCTGGAAGTGGGGAGTCTGGACTCGGTATCAGTGGTGGGAATTGTGGGGTCCTCTGGAGGTACAAAGGGGTGCGGTCCTCATGCTCCCGCCTTCCCATGGCTGCCAGCACCCCTCATCTTGTGGCTACAGTGCTGCAGGCCCTGACTCCATGGGAAGCCACCACCTCCTCTCCCTGCTCTGCCTCACTTATACACACCCTGTGAGAGCACCCAGAGCACACCCAAATAATCCAAAGTAATTGTTTCGGTTTGCTAAAGCTGCTGAAATGCAATATACCAGAAATCAGTTGCCTTTTACACTGGGGATTTATTAACTACAAGTTACAGTTCCTAAGCCATGAAGATATCCAAATTAAGGCATTAACAAAATGATACTGTATTAGTTAGGGTTCTCTAGAGAAACAGAATCAACAGGAAATACCCATAAATATAAAAATTTATAAAAGTGTCTCACGTAACTATGGGAACGTAGAGTCCGATATCCATAGGGCAGGCTATGAAGCTGACAATTCTGATGGAGGGTCTGGATGAACTCCAGAGGAGAGGCTTGCCGGCCAAAGCAAGAAAAGACACTATCTCTTCTGAATCCTCTAAAACCTTCCATTGATTAGATTATAACATCACCCATTGCAAAAGACTCTCCCCTTGGCTGAATACAAATGGAATCAGCTGTGGATGCAGCCTGACATGATCATGATTTAATTCTATGAAATGTCCTCATAGCAACAGGCTAGCACTTGCCCAACCAGACAAATGGTACCACCACTGGGCCAAGTTGACACATGAACCTGACCATGACAGATACCTTCTCTGAAGACAGGCTGCCAGCACCTGGGGCTCCTCATCATGTGGGAAGGCCCATGACTGGCATCTGCTGGTCCTTCTCTCCCCAGTTTCATTGCTCTCAGCTTCTAGCTTCAGTGGATCCTCTCTGAGCTCCTGTGGGTACCCTCTGAGCTTCTCCAGGGTACTTCTCTATGAGCTTCTCTCAATTTCATCTTTAGCTTCTGTGTGTGTTTTATCTTTTCATGAAGGACTCCAGCAAGAGAGGACTCCTAAATGAGGCACGTCACATCTCGGTCAAAACAACCTAACCCGAAGGTCCTACCCACAACAGGCCTGCACTCCCCCAAGGATGGAGGAGAACGGAGCTGAGGTGCACACAGCTTCAGGCCAGTATGGCAATCCCTTCATTCCAAGATCTTTCTGTTAATCACAGCTGCAAAGACTCTTTCTCCAATTAAGGTCACTTTTACAAGTTTCAGGAATTAGGACATTGATATCTTTTATAGTTTTGCACATCTCTTTGATGTTTGTTCCCTGATTTGTATGTGTGTTTTTCTTCCTGACTACTTTTAAGACTTTTTTCTTCATCACTGATTTTCAGTAATTTGATTATTATGTGATTTGGTGTGGCTTACCTTGTGTTTATCTGGCTTGGGGTTGGTTGAGTATTTTGGATCTGTGAGCTTACAGTTTTCATCATATTTAGAAAAATTTTGTGCAATTATTTTTTCAAATACTGTTTCTGCTGCCCCTTTGTATCTCCAATTACACAATAGTCAGACTGCTTGATACTGTCTCAAAACTTAATAAGGCTCTGTTCATTTTTTCCATCTTTTTTCCTTTCTTGTGCTTGAGTTTGCATGTTTCTATTATTCTTTTTTCATGTTCACTGATCTTCCTTCCTCAATGTTTATTCTGATCTTAATCCCATCTAGGACATTTTTCATTTCATACTACATTTTTCATTTCTTAAAGTTCCACTTTTTAATGTCTTCCATTTCTTTGCTCATTGTGTTTATCACCATGAACACTTTGAATACATTTATAAAAGCTGCTCTAAAATTCATGTTTGCAAAATACCATCATTTCTCTGAGTCTATTATGCTGTATTTTTCCCCAGGTTTTTCCTGCTTCTTGTGGGAATAGGATTTTTTCATTTAATGCCAGACTTTGTGGGTGTTCTATTGTTAAGTGCCTGGATTTTTTTTAGTCCTCCTCCAGAGTATTGAAGCTGGTGTTGAGTCTTGGGACACTTGTTCACTGATAGTGGGAATGTATAATGAAGCCAGTTTTGGCAGTCGGTGAGGTCATTCATGGATCTGCTCGATCCCATTGAGACTTGTTTTGAAGCTGTGTTAGAGTTGTCTTAAGTAGCCTTTACTCTGGGCCAGTTTAGCGCCATTGAAAAAGTCGGGTTTGAGATGGCCTCTCTACTCAGCTGGTTGAGCCTGCATCCCTCCTAACTCTGCATGAACTCTAGAACATTTGACCTTATGGTTCTTCAGTAGTTTTTCTTATCCCAACCTCACAGAATTTATTCTACACATGAATACATCAGTATTTGACAAAATACTTTAGGGGCCTATATAGATTTCCGGACACTTTTTCTATGTGGAGTCCTTCCCTGCAGTTTCTGAAAGTTCCAAACCCTTCAGCCTCCCCAAATTCTGATTTCTGTCTTGAAATCAGAAAGCTGATTACAAAAAGCTGGGGAAAAATTTAGGGCCTACCCTCGTCCTGTGCTTCCCATTTTCCGATGTTTGAATACAGTTGTTTCCTGTAATTTGCTCTGTTTTCTGCTTTTCATTGTTGTTATTCATTCATTTTGGAGGGCAGTGTTCTTTGTTTTTCTCTTTGGCTTACTTTTTGGCAAGCAGACATTGCCACAGAAATAAAAAAGAACATGAGAGGACATTATAAATAACTATACGCCAACAAATTACACAACAAAGTTGTAATGCGCAAATTTCTAGAAACACACAAACACCCAATACTGGGTCTAGAAGAAATAAATGATCTCAACAAATTACAAGGCAAGAGGTCAAATCAGTAATTAAAAGTTCCTAACAAGAAAAACCCAGGACCAGATGGCTCCTGGGTGAATTCTAACAAACACTCCAAGATGAATTAATACCAATCCTGCTCAAACTCTTCCAAAAAATTGAACAGGAGGGAACACTCCCTAACATATGCTACAAGGCCAACATCACCTAATACCAAAACCAGGCAAAGACATTATAAGAAAAGAAAATTACAGACCAATTTATGTTATGAATATAGATGCAACTCAATAAACTTCCAGCAAAGTGAATCCAATAGCACATTCAAAGAATTATACAACATGATCAAGTGGGTTTTAACCAGGTATACAAGGCTCAACAGAAGACAATAAATTAATATACCACACCACATTAACAGAATGAAGGAAAAAAGCCACATGATCATCTCAACTGATGCAAAAAAGGCATTTGACAAAATCCAGGGGCCTTGATAAAAATAGTTAGAGAACTAGGAACGGAAGGAAATTTCCTCAACATGATAAAAGGCATATATTAAAAACACACTGCTAATATCAGTGGTCTGAAAGCTTTCCCTCTAAGATTTGGAACAAGACAAGGATGCCCCCTGTCACCACTATTATTGAACATTGTACTTGAAGCTAGATCAATTAAGCAAGAAAAATAAATAAGAGGCATCCATATTAGAAAGGAAGAAATAAAACATTCACTATTTTCAGTAGACATGATCCTATATATAAAATTCCCCCAATTTGGAACTTCCGGAGAAGATGGCGGCTTAGTAAGATGCGCGGGTCTTAGATCCTCCTCCAGAAAAGCAACTAAAGAAACAGAAACAATACGAAACAGCTCCCGGAGTCACGACAGAGACCAAAAAAGACAGCGTACCCCATTCTGGAACGGCTGAACGGGTAGGGAGAATCCACTGCTGTGAGATACCCGAGGGGTGCACGTTTTCCCGGCTGGGGTGGCTGGCGTCTGGGGTCCCCTCCACGCACGTGGCTCCCCGGTCTGACTGGGAACATTGGATAGCGGGGCCCTCCCGTCACGCTTGGCGTCTCGGGCCAGCTGGGCAATTTGGACCAGCACTCCCCCAAGCCACGGCCAGCGACCCCCGCCTCCACGCGCGGTTTCCCGGGCCGACTGCCCCGCAGACAAACGACCGCCACGAGCGCCACCTACTGGGCAGGAAAAGAAAAACAGAGCCCAGAGATTACACAGAAAAACCTTTCAACCAGCTGGGTCCCACACCCAGGGAGATCTGATCAAATGCCCAGACACCAGCAGAAAATAATGGATGACGCTCGGAAAATTGAAGATATGGCCCAGTCAAAGGAACAAACCAATAGTTCAAATGAGATACAGGAGCTGAGACAACTAATGCTGAATATACGAACAGAAATGGAAAAACTCTTCAAAAACCAAATCAATAAATTGAGGGAGGACATGAAGAAGATATGGGCTGAACAAAAAGAAGAAATAGAAAATCTGAAAAAACAAATCACAGAACTTGTGGGAGTGAAGGATAAAGAAGAAAAAATGGAAAAAACAATGGATACCTACAATGGTAGATCTAAAGAGACAGAAGCTACAATTAGTGAACTGGAGGATGGAACAACTGAATTCCAAAAAGAAACAGAAACTATAGGGAAAAGAATGGAAAAACTTGAGCAGGGAATCAGGGAACTGAATGACAATATGAAGCGCACAAATATACGTGTTGTGGGTGTCCCAGAAGGAGAAGAGAAGGGAAAAGGAGGAGAAAAACTAATGGAAGAAATTATCACTGAAAATTTCCCAACTCTTATGAAAGACCTAAATTTACAGATCCAAGAAGTGCAGCGCACCCCAAAGAGAATAGACCCAAATAGGCGTTCTCCAAGACACTTACTAGTTAGAATGTCAGAGGTCAAAGAGAAAGAGAGGATCTTCAGAGCAGCAAGAGAAAAACAATCTATCACATACAAGGGAAACCCAATAAGACTATGTGTAGATTTCTCAGCAGAAACCATGGAAGCCAGAAGACAGTGGGATGATATATTTAAATTACTAAAAGAGAAAAACTGCCAACCAAGACTTCTATATCCAGCAAAATTGTCCTTCAAAAATGAGGGAGAAATTAAAACATTCTCAGACAAAAAGTCACTGAGAGAATTTGTGACCAAGAGACCAGCTCTGCAAGAAATACTAAAGGGAGCACTAGAGTCAGATACGAAAAGACAGAAGAGAGAGGTATGGAGTAAAGTGTAGAAAGAAGGAAAATCAGATATGATATATATAATACAAAAGCCAAAATGGTAGAGGAAAATATTATCCAAACAGTAATAACACTAAAAGTTAATGGACTGAATTTCCCAATCAAAAGACATAGAATGGCAGAATGGATTACGACCCAGCAATACCACTGCTAGGTATCTACTCAAAGGACTTAAGGGCAAAGACACAGACGGACATTTGCACACCAGTGTTTATAGCAGCATTATCTACAACTTCAAAGAGATGGAAATAGCCAAAATGCCCATCAACAGACGAGTGGCTAAACAAACTGTGACGTATACCTACGATGGAATATTATGCAGCTTTAAGACAGACTAAACTTATGAAGCATGTAATAACATAGATGGACCTAGAGAACATTATGCTGAGTGAGTCTAGCCAAAAACTAAAGGACAAATACTGTATGGTCCCACTGATGTGAACCGACATTCGAGAATCAGCTTGGACTATATCATTGGTAACAGAGACCAGCAGGAGTTAGAAACAGGGTAAGATAATGGGTAATTGGAGCTGAAGGGATACAGACTGTGCAACAGGACTAGATACAAAAACTCAAAAATGGACAGCACAATAATACCTAAGTGTAATGTAACTAGGTTGGAACACTGAATGAAGCTGCACCTGAAATATGGTTTTTTGTTTGTTTGTTTGTGTGTTTGTATCTTTTGTTTTTGTTTTTTTCTTTTTCCTTTTTATATATATATATATTATTAGTATTATTATTTTAATTCTCTTCTCTATATTAACATTCTATATGTTTTTCTGCTGTTTTGCTAGTTCTTTTCCTAAATCGATGCAAATGTACTAAGAAATGATGATCATACATCTATGTGATGATACTAAGAATTACTGAGTGCATGTGTAGAATGGAATGATTTCTAAATGTTGTGTTAATTTCTTTTCTTTTTTTTGATTAATAAAAAAATTTAAAAAAAAAAAAATTCCCCCAATTTACACAAAGCTACTAGCTCTGTTTGTTGAATAAAACAATGGGGTACAAGATCAACATGCAAAAATCTGTTGTGTTTCTATACACTAGTAATGAGCAATCTGAAGAGGAAATCAAGAAAACTTGCATTTGCAATAGCACCTGAAAGATTAAAAAATCTAGGAATAAATTTAACAAGGGTTATAAAGAATATATACATAGCAAACTACAAAATTTTGTTAAAAGACACCAAAGATGATCTAAATAAATGGAAGAACATTCCACGCTCATGGATTGGAAGATGAAATATTAAAATGTCAATTGTTCCCAAAATGATTTAAAAATTCAACACAATCCCAATAAAAATTCCAAAAGCATACTTTGCAGAAATGGAAAAGCCAATCATCAAAGGAAGGGTAATGGTCCTAATAGCCAAAACCATCTTGGAAAAAAAGACCAAAGTTGGAGGACTCACACTTCCTGACTTTAATTTACTACAAAGCTACAGTGGTCAAAACACCTTGGTACTGGCTCCAGGATAAGTATATCAACTAATGGAATCAAACTTAGAGTTCAGAAATTGACCCTCACATCTATGGACAGTTGATTTTGACAAGGCTGCCAAATTGAAGAAGAGTCTCTTCAACAAGTAGTGCTAAGACAACTGAAAATCCACATGCAGAAGAATGAAAGAGGACCCCCATCTCATGTCATATACAAAAATTAGCACAAAAAGAATAATAGACCTAATTATAAGAACCAGGATAATAAAACTCCTAGAAAAAGCATAGGGAAGCATGTTAGGATCTAGTGTTAGGCACTCACTAGAATGGCTACTACTAAAAAACAGAAAACTAAAAGTTTGGGAGAAGATGTGCAGAAATAGGAACACTCATTCACTGCTGTTGGGAATATAAAATGGTGCAGCCACTGTGGAAGACACTTTGGTAGTTCCTCAGAAAGTTAACTTTAGAATTACCATATGATATAGCAATCCCTGTACTAGGTATATACCCAAAAGAACTGAAAGCAGGAACTTGAACAGACATTTACACACAGCGGCATTATTTACAATTGCCAAAAGATGGAAGCAACCCAACTGTCCATCAACCATCAAATGGCTAAACAAAATGTGATATATATATATGCAATGGAATATTATTCAGCAATAAAAAGGAATGAAGTTGATTTCTGAAACAACATGGATGGACCTTGCAGACAACATGTGTGAAATAAGCCAGACACAAAAAGAGACATCGTATGATCTCACCGATATAGAATAATTAGAATAAGAAAACTCACAGAGTCAGAATCTAGAATACAGCTTTTAGGGCCTGGCTTGGGGTAGGGAATGGTGAGTTAATCCTCAAATTGTACAGAGTGTCTACTTGGGGTGATGGAAAAGTTTTGGTTACTGATGGTGGTGATAATGGCACAATATTGTGCATATAACTAACAGCATTGAATTATATATGTGAAGGTTAAAAGGTGGGAAATTATAGGTTGTATTTATCTTATTTATGCTACTAGAATAAAAACTAAAAGAAAAAAAAACATACAACACAGTGAACCCTATTGGAACCCTATTGGAAAGACCCTATAGTTAGTTGTAATTCTTTCACAAATTATAACAAATGTACCATACTAATGGAACATGTTAATAATAGGGTGGTATATGGAACCTTCTGCGTTTTATGTATTTTATGCATGATATTTCTGTAAATCTGCAACTTCTCTAACAAAGCAAAAAATTAATAAAAAAGAAGAAAGGCAAGTGTGACTCAGTCACAGAAAAAAAGAATTAGACAAACTATCCTGGGAAGCCCAGCTGCTAGAACAACTCAGCAAAGATCTTAGATCAATGCTCTCAATAGGGTCAATGAACTAAAGGAAAATATAGACAAAGGAAGGCCTAAGGCAAGTTAGAAAAACCGTTATGAATAAAATGAGAGTGTTAATAATAAGATAAAAATAGCAAAGAGGAACTAAATGGAAATTCTGGAGATGAAAATTATAATAATTGAAATGAAAAATCCAGTAGGGTGGTTAACAATTGATTGGAGCAGGCAGAAGAAAGAATCTGTGAACTTGAAGCTAAGGCGATAGAAATTGTTCACTCTGAAGAGCAGAAAGAAAAAAGAACGAAAAAAAAATGAACGGAACCTCAGGAATCTATGGGAAAATATCAAGTGTGCTAACATATGCATCACAGAGGTCCCCAAATGAGAAGAGAGAAAGAGGTTTTAAAGTATTTGAATAACCAATGGCTGTAAACTTCCCAAATCTGATAAAAGAACCAAATATATGAGCCAAAGAAGCTCAAAAACCTCCAGCAGCATAAATCCAAAGAGAATCCACAGTGAGATGCATTATAATCAAACTATTAAATGCCAAAGACAAAGAGAAAATCTTGAAAACAGCAAAAGAGAAATGAAGTGTCACATACAAGGAATCCTTCATCAGCTCAACAACCAGTTTCTCCATAGGAACCATGCAGGGCATGGATGCTGGAATAACGTAATGTCTTGAGAGATAAAAATTGTCAATCAAAAATTACATAGCTAGGGAAACCGTCCTTTAAAATTGAGGGAGAAATGAAGACCTTTACAAATAAACAAAAGTGAGAGTGCTCCTTCCGCTACGTCCGCCTTATAGGCTTGCTGAAGGGGTCCTTCACTTTGAAAAGAAAGGACCCTACAACGAACTCAAGGCCTTGAGAAAAAAATGAAACCTCTGACCTAGGTAACTCTGTGGGCAAATATACATGCCAGTGTTATTGCATTTTTCATTTGGAAAACTGTCTTTTACTTCTTATATAAATTCAAATGTGTAGCTGTGTGCGGGCGAAGCTGGGCTCAGTTGGCCAGCCAGGAGGGCGCGGGGCTCGCCCGGACACGCGTGTGCGGGGTGTGGGGCGGGGCTGTTCCAGCCGCACGTGTACGGGGTGGTGAGGGGTCTCCCGGACGCGTGTGTGTCCTGTGGTGGTGGTTGTGGGGGGAGGGTTGATCCATACACGGGTTGGGCGGGCGGTGGTGGATGGACCAACTCTGGGTGGCGGGCCAGGCCTGCGGGGCGGCGACGGGAGTCCTAGGTGGAAGCGGGCGCGGTGGACCTGGCCACAGTGGGCCTGGACCTGTGACCGCAGGTGGCGAACACGGAGCAGGGGCTCCACGCGCGGGTGTGTGGGCGCCCGGCGCGACTCCTGGGCAGCCTCAGCGAGAACACCGAGAGCCCCGGAGTTACTTTAGGTCATAATCAGCCCTTGAGAGAGGAGAAGCCTTGATGGAAAGCGGTTACCCCGCGACCGATGGACAACTGCGCAGAAAGGATGATTTTTGGGATACCGCACCTGCTTTTGAAGGTTGCAAAGAGACCTGGGACACCTTGAGGGCTGCAGCGTGTGCTTCTGAGAGCGATGACCATGAACTGGCCAAGCGGTCATTGGTGGGGCAACAGAATTTGCCAAAGGGAGCACTTTCAGGGTGCACTTACGGGGTGCTCTTATGGGGTGCTGGGATGAATTGGGAATCGGGTTCAGCTTCCAGCCTCTTACTTGGCACCGCCAGTCAACAGGGCAGAAGAAAAGAGCCCACACAGACTCGGGTATTCCTGAGCCTCACCCAGCTCTGGATATGAATGTCAATTCCGTTTGTGCCTTTTCTTGGACAAAGACCCCAGACCCTTGGCCGCAGTGCAGACTCAGTGCCTGCATCCTGTCCGGCAGCCTGTCACCCACAAAATGAACTTAGAAGAACTGAACAACCAAAGGACCATGCTGCACAGTTTATAGTGAATCACCCTTTGCAAAGTCCAGCACCAGTGAGGATGCACTGACCCTAACCCTTCCTGCTCCTTTTCATTATTAATGTTTCCTACTCTATGGCGTAAAATTTATTTTCACTGCTCTAAATTCCCTGTGAATGGATTTCGTTCCCAGGAATGGCCAGTGAAAATGCATGTGATGGAGACCAACAAAAATAATTAATAAAACACAAAAGACTCATGTAATTACAATTTCTAATTTGAGAAGCAGTTAAGAAATAGATAATCATTGATTTTAAAACACCCAACAATTATATAGTAGCAGTAATTAAATGATTTGGACTTGTAAATGGAGCACTGCTTCTATGAGGAATAGCACCTGGCACCTTTTGAACATATAAATTGTTTTTTAACAAATCAAATACTTCAATTTCCAGAAATCATCAATGAATATTACAAAACTTAAGTTTTATTTTTTTAATGAAAACTGAAAGAGCAGTGTTTAAGATTTGCTTCTGTTCTGGTTTTAATTACTTGTTCAGTTAATATTCAGCCATAAAAGGAGTAGAGACCGGCAAATTGTGTTTCACTATTGCTTTCCCCATCCCTGAGGTTGAGCTTATCTACACTCTCACTCCATGTTGGTGCCTTCCATCCTCTCAGTGAAACACTAGGCAATAGCTTAGCAAGTGTAGTAAGATCTTTGAGTGTCAACTGATACACTGGAACATCTCTTATCCTCCTGCTGCATAGGTATTTTGGAATGTCTATATAACGAAGTTGGTGGCATATCCAGGGTTAGACGGTCACTACACTACTATATAATACCTTCATTGACCTTGCTACTGCATTTGGAAATTTGTATAACTAGCTCTGCCCCCAAATGCATAGTTTTTAGGCCAGAGGATACAATGAACCTAGTACAGCTACTTCCACCACAGAATAATAAAGTATTTCTCCTCTGCTCTGTCATCCCTCAGGAACCATGGCTTACTGGTCCAGACCCTACCTCTTGAATTTGCTGTCCATAAACATCAGCCCGGCAGTTGGGTCCTCATCAAATTGTGGAAAAAGTCCAAACTCCAACCAACCTGGGAAGGACCCTATCAAGTCCTGCTGACAACTGAGATGGGTGTCCAGATGGCAGAGAAAGGCTGGACTCACTACATCCAAGTGAAAGGACCATTACCTGAGCTGGACAATAAGTTACCAACAACACAGTCTGATTCCTGGGAAATAACTCCCAGGAGTTAAAGCTTTGGACGCTTTAAAAATGACATTAAAGATACAATAGTTGGGAGGGTAGAAGGGGTTTTGGGTTTGGATTCTGTATTTTAATCCAACTTAGTTAACAGTGACCCTGGTCAGAGAGTCTTACCAAGGAAGATAGATGAGGGATTTAAAGCTCAATTCAAAAATGAAAATAAATATACTAGCTATCATGTACCAAATTCAGGACACAACAAGCCCCATCAGATTGGTGGTGAATGTAACCAAAGGTTTAGAGTCCTAAACTGTACAGTTTGACGCTTGCCAAGTAATAGACTGCAGAGACTTAACAAGTCAACGGCAATTGAGTGAGGAAAGCAAGTACCTGTGTTCAGAACCAGTAGGGTGTATAACAGTCGAGCCTCTCCTTGCCTCTCCTGGATGATGTATTATGGACCACCCAGTTACAAAAATTGACCATGAAAATGGGATTAATTTCACAGACCTAGAGGCCATTAAAGAATAAAATAACCTTTTATAAAGGAAACTCCCCACCAAATTGCAAAAATCCTAAGTGTAACCTGGTGGGGATAACCACGAAGAAAGCAGACAAACATCCAGTAGGGCGCAGCAGCAGAGATGCAGTAATAGTTGATAGAATAGATGGAATGGGGGCAGACCTCACTGGAAAAGACTCTCTAGGAAAGTTCAGGTTACAAGTCCTCTCTGACACCAAGAAGACCTCCTCCAATTAACTCTTCAATCGTGCCAAAGGAGACCCAGCTGGAGGTTAGTCCCCCAATACAGAATGATCCCAAAGTTGTCAGGGTAGTCAGGACAGAAAATTTGAAGCAAACCATAGAAATAGAGACAGGGTATGGATATACAAATGCCTGACTGGAATGGATAAAATACACAGTCCAGAGTCTAAACAAAAGCAACTGTTATGCTTGCACAACAGGCCGACCCACGGCCTTTATCATGCCCTTTCTGACAGGTATGGAGAAACATGAAAAGGACTTCAAGTGCATGGTATTCCTCTTTCAGAATACTACTCCTGGTGAAAATTGTAGTATGTTCTTCTCCTTTTCCCTCCAGTCAGGGGCAGAAAAGTCAAGGTCATACCAGCTTTCTACCTCCATCCAGGGAAACCACTCTACCTGTCTCTCTAGACAGGGAGAAGGGGTCCAGGACCTTGGAACCATGGCCTCCTGTACCCAAGTATGGGATGTGACTGAGGATATCACTGGAAATTTCTCCAGTTTAACCATACCCCGAGCAGACCTTTGGTGGTATGGTGGAAAGGGCATCCTCCGACCGCTATTACCTGAGAAGTGGAAGGGGACCTGTGCTCTGGTCCAATTGGCCATCCCATTCAACCTGGCATTTAAAAGGAGGAGGAAGTTATAACCCAAGGAAAAAGAAAGAGAAAAGCTTACTTGGTTCCTTCAATGATAGAGTTTATTTAGAGCCACTGGGAATCCTGGATGAATTTAAGGCTAAGAATCAAGTAGCTGCAGAATTTGAGTCATCCTTATTATGGTGGATCACCATCAACAAAAATGTGGATTGGATTAATTATATAGATTATAATAGACAAAGATTTATCAATTACACCAAGGATGCAGTTAAGGGAAGAGCAGAACAGTTGGATGCTACTAGCCGAATGACTTGGGAGAATAGGATGGCCCTGGACATGATGCTAGCTGAAGAGGGAGGTGTTTGTGTTATGGTCTGGGGTAGTTGTACATTTATCCCCAATAATGCAGCCCCAGATGGAACTCTCACCAAAGCTTTACAAGGCCTAATGGCCTTATCTGAAGAATTGGCAGAAAATTCAGGCATTGATAACCCCCTCGCAGGATGGTTAGAAAGCTAGTTTGGGAAACATAAAGGTGTTGCACTGTACATGTTAACTTCTTTAATCATCATAGCTGGGGTTCTTACAGCATGTGGGTGCTGCATTATCCCATGTGCTTGAGGATTAGTTCAGAGACTCGCTGCCCTAACCAAGCAAATGCCTGATCAGTACAGGCAAAACAATTTGTACCCCCTTAATGGAGAAGATCCCTATGATGGAGTGTGTGAAAAAGCTCTTATCAAATTTGAAAAAAACCTTTGAATGCGAGAACTAAGCATTCAAAAGGAAAGAGGGGGGATTTGTAAGAATAAAATTAAGTTTAGCTTCACACACGATGGCTCAAGATGAGAAAAATGTAACTAACTAAACAAAGGGCTGCAAAACAGCTCAGACTGGTCCTGCAAGCAGGGAAAGGGGAGGGCCTCTGATGCAAGCCTAAAATTGGGACCAAATCCTTATATAGGTAAAAACAAGTTTAAATAAGTGACAGCCAGGGTCACTGAAATGTAAAGCATAATCAAAAGCAGGGGCCTTCAGTGGGAAATTTGAATTAGACTGCCTGGATAGGCTGTAACTTCTGGAGTATCCAATCAGTGGAGAAATAGGGGAGGGAACTGCGTGCTAAGATTAGGTATAAAACCTGCGGCATTCTATTGGAGCACCAGCCACCACATTTTGGTTGTGTGCCCATTCTTTCAAGAATGTGAATAAATTCTTTTCTTCTCCACAATCAGGTGAGCATTTATTCTCTTTCAGGTACAGCTTTCTTTCTAACATAAGGGAACAACAATTTTGGAGGATGCATACTTTCCAAATTCCAAAAGCTCCAGTAATCAAAGCAGTATGGTACTGGCAAAAGAACACATAAATAGACCAATGGAGTAAAATTAAACATCCAAACTCAGACCCACACATCTGTGACCAACTGATTTTCAACAAGGGTGCCAAGTGTATGCAATGGAGAAAGAATATCCTCTTCAACAAATGCTGTTGGGAAAACTGGGTATCTGGTATTCTAATTTCCACATCGCTAAAGCAAATACTATGTGATGGGTTGGTTTAAACAATGGGAATTTATCAGCTCACAGTTTTGAGGCTAGAGGTCCAAATCAAGACATCATCAAATTGATGCTTTCTCCCTGAAGACTAGCATTATGGGGCTGACTTTTGACGCTACTTGGTCCTTGGCTTCTCGGTCACATAGCAATACATATGGTAGCCTCTCCTGGCCTCTCCCTTCTCTTAGTTCTGTTGATTTTTTTTCAGCTTCTTGCTTCCAATGGCTTTCCTTCTATCTATCCGAAGTTCCTTCTGTTTACAGAGGACTCCAGTAATAGGATTAAGACCCATCCTGATAGAGTTGGGACAAACCTTAATTGAAGTAACCTCATCAAAAGGTCCTACTTACAATGAGTTCATACCACAGGAAAGGATTAAGTTTAACAATATGTTTTTCTGGGGTACATAGCTTTAAACCACCATATATGGACATCCACATGCAAAGAATGAAGTTGGATCCTACATTTCACCATATACAAAAAATAACTCAAAATGAATCAAGGACAAAACTATAAGATCTAAAACTATAAAATTCTTAGAAGATAAGATAGGGGCAAATTTTCATAACCTGGGATTTGGCAATGGATTTGTGGTAGTTAGGTTCAGTTGTCAACTTGGCCAGGTGAAGGCACCTAGTTCTATTGCTGTGGACATGAGCCAATGGTACATGAACCTCATCTATTGTTCATTACACCTGCAGTCGGCTGAGAGGCATGCCTGCTGCAAAGAATGATGTTTGAGTTAATTGGCTGGTACTTAAATGAGAGAGCTCAACGTAGCATAGCCCAAGCAGTTCAGCAAACCTCATCTCAGCACTCGCAGCTCAGCCATGGCTTTGGAGATGCAGAAAGAAATCACCCCGGGGAAAGTTGTTGGAACCCAGAGGCCTGGAGAGAAGGCCAGCAGAGACCATCCTGTGCCTTCCCATGTAAGAAAGAAACTCAGATGAAAGTTAGCTGCCTTTCCTCTGAAGAACTAACAAAATAAATCCCCTTTTATTAAAAGCCAATCTGTCTCTGGTGTGTTGCATTCTGGCAGCTAGAAAACTAGAACAGGATTCTTATTTATGACAACAAATCACGAGCAACAAAAGAAATAATAGATAAATTTGATCTCATCAAAATTAAAATCCTTTGTGCTTCAAAAGACATTATCAAGAAAGTGAAAAAAAACCAACAATGCGTAAAAATAGTTGCAAACTATATGTTGGATAAGGGCTTAATATCCAGAATATAGAGAAACTATACAAAGCAACAACCCAATTAAGAAGTGGATAAAAGACTTGACAGATATTTTTCCAAAAAGGATATGCAAAAGGCCAATAAGCACATGAAAAGAGGTACAACAGCATTAGCCATTAGAGAAATGCAAATCAAAACCACACTGATACCACTTCACACCCACAAGGAAGGCTATTATTAAAAGATTGGAAAACAACATGTTGAAGAGGATGTGGAGAAGTTTGGACTGTAGAGCATGGCTGGTGGGAATATAAATAGTGAAGCCACTTGGAAAGCAACATGGCAGTTCCTCAAAGTTAGATATAGAACTACCATATGACCTGGCAATTCCACTTGTAGATACATACCCAAAGAAAGTGGAAATAGGAGCAAAAATAGATACTTGTACAGCTAGGCTTATAGCAGCTTTATTCATAATAGCTGAAAGCTGGAAACAAACCAAATGTCCGTCAACAAATAAATGGATAAACAAAATGTGGAAAACACACACAATATGTTATTTGACCGTAAGAAGGTATGAAGTTCTGTGACATGCTGCAATATATGGAAGAAGCTTGAAAACATTATATTGAGTGAAACAAGCAAGGAACATTAGGACAAATATTGTATGATGTCATTTATAAGAGCTATCTAGAAATAGTATTCACAGAGACAGAAAGTAAATGAGATGTTATCAAGGGATGAAAGAAAGGGGAAGGGGAGTTTTTCCTTGGTGGGTATAGGGTTTATAAAAAATTAAAATTTAAAAAGATAAAATGTGAAATCAAAAATAAAAAGAATGTTGTTACATCAGCTGATTACATTCAGCTAATGATGGAGCTTTTAATGCAATAACTCCAGGAAGTCCCTGAGGATTTCTAATAAGTTGAACCAAATTAAGAGAAAAATATACTATGAAAATTGAGCGATGGCATTAAGATTGTTTTTTTAATCTACATTTTAGTTTTTGAACAATAAAACATGCTTAAACAAACAAAAAATTTTTTTAAATCAACATATCTGTCCAGTGAAGGGAAATGTGGTCAGGTGGCTGGTGGCCAGGACACAGCCATGACAAATCCACCCAGACATATTCATATTTTCTCATCAGAGTAAGCGCCTCTGTGTCTAGGCGACAGTCAGCCAACGGAGCACAGCTGTAACTGCTCCCTGTGCTCGAGATAAACGCTGGGTTAGAGTCTTTTGTAAGTGCACCATATCAAGACATCCAAACTAGCCCACAGTTAGTTCTTGGGTTTGTATCCTCATTATCTTTCCCTTATGTATCCCCCACAATTTTCTGCTGATGTAAGTGGGCAAAAATCTTTCTGCTGTTTTAGCATGTGTCTTAGTTTAGGTTCCCCTGAGAACAAGCCCCCACCTAAGCAGCTCATGTGGGTGGTGGTCCCCGAGGGAGAAGCGAGGGGTGGGCAAAGGGAGACAGGAGGGGAAGATGGCTGGTGGAAGGGTGTGTGCCTGCCCTCACGACTAGACAGCAGCACTTGCTTTCAGCAAAACTCTTCTATTATTCAGCCATGGAAAGAAGGGAAGTGCTGGCCATGCTATGGCTGAACCTCGAAGACATTGCTTTGAGTGAAATAAGCCAGACATAAAAGGACACATATTGTATGATTTCTCTCATAGGAAATACTTGAAATAATCAAATTCATAGTGACAAAAAGCAGAACAGCAGGTACCAGGGATGGGGGATAGTAGTGAACGCTACACAGTAAAGTGCTTTACATCAGAGAATTGTCCACTTAAAACGGTTTAAATGATTTTTATGTTATTTGTGTTTTACCACAATTAAAGATAACCTTTTAATAGAAAAGAACATTGATGAGGGGAAATTCCCTCCAGCAGCAGAGATTCATGCAGCACCCCTGGGCATCCATGCACTATGGGGGAGTGGATGGACTGGTGGAAAGTGCTTGGGTTTCTGGGTGGCAGCAGATGTTTTGGCAGGTCAGTCAGGGAGGAAGACTGGAGGAGGCCTGGGGAAGACGGACCCAGGAAAGAGTGGGTCGGGGACCTCCATGCTCATGTCGGGGCCACACTCCACTGCAGAGGAGCTCTGATCAGCAGGGTGAGTAGGACGGTCCCAGCAGCTCCCGACCTTCACTAACCCCTGCTGGCACACGTACCCAGGAATGGAGTTGCGTGGTGGCATGGGGTGCAGGCCGTGCCTCCAAAGACAGGTTTTCCCTCCTCTGGCTTACTTAGTTGTTGCTCCTGCTAATGTCCGACCTATTAACAGAGATCAGTGCTCAGCCCTTGAGTGGGTCCCTTCCCTGAGGAACCAGGAGTCACAGGGTGGCAAGGGATTGCAGCAAGCCCTGGAGAGGGCCCTGATGCATCCTTACTAGAATTAATGCCTGTCTGATGCATCATGTCTCAGGTTTATGTTACCAGCCAGAATGCTTGACATCCCAAACTCTGATGCTGTGGAGCAAGTATTGCTCGGGCAGAGTCCCATTTCACAGTGAATGGGAATCTATTGTGATGATGAATGCAAAACTATATGATGATATAGCTGAACCACTGATTGTAAACTTTGGATGATTATATGGTATGTGAATATATAAAATAGCTCAATAAAATTACCCTTAATTGGCCATAGACGTGTGGATTTAACTCTGGACTCCATTCCATTGGTTGGCTGAATTATAGCAAACATTTAAAGATTTAACAACAAACCTTCACAAACCCTTCCAAAAAATAGAAGAGAGGAATTACTTCCTAACTCATTGCATGAAATCATCATTACCCTGATACCAAAGCTAGATAAAGACAGCACAAGAAAAGAAAATTACAGACCAATATCTCTTATGAATATAGATGCAAAAGTCCTCAACAAAATACTTAGGAACTAATCCAATAGTATCCATTTATTTTTGTATGCTGCATGGTGAGGGTCACATTTCATTCTTTTTTCCATGTGACTGTCCCATTACTGCAGCACCATTTGTTGAATTTTCAATCTCTGAGGATTGGGTTGTCAGTGTTGCTGGCATTGAATTCTTAGGTTCTTGGCCATGCTGCAAGAAAGAATTCAAGGGCACAGCATGGAGTGGGCAAGCAGATAGAAAGGTTATTAAATACACATGAGAGGACATACACCTCCCCATCTACATGGGACATGACTCCCAGGGGTATAAACCTCCCTGGCAACATGAGACAGAAATTCTAGAATGAACTGGGACCCAGCATCAAGGGATTGAGAAAAACTTCTTGACCAAAAGGTGGAAGAGAGAAATGAGACAACATAAATTGTCAGTGGCTGAGAGATTTCAAATAGAGTCTAGAGGTCATCCTGGAGGTTATTCTTATGCATTATATAGATATCCCCTTTTTAGTTTAAGGTGTATTAGAGAGGCTAGAGGGAAGTACCTGAAACTGTAGAGCTGTGTTCCAGTAGCCGTGTTTCTTGAAGATGACCGTATAATGATATAGCTTTCACTATGTGACTGTGTGATTGTGAAAACCTTGTGTCTGATGCTCGTTTTATCTATGGTATGGACAAATGAGTAAAAAATATGGCTAAGAAATAAACAAATAATAGGGGGAACAAAGGTTAAAATAAATTGAGTAGATTGAAATACTAGTGGTCAATGAGAGGAGTAAGGGGTATGACATGTATGAGTTTTTTCTTTTTTATTTCTTTTTCTGGAGTGATGCAGAAAGATGATCATGGTGATGAATACACAACTATGTGATGATATTGTGATCATGTATGGAATGTTTATGTCAAGAATGTTTGTAAGTTTGTTTATTAAGGTTGATAATAAAAAATTTAAAAAAATAGAAGGGCATGCAGGCGCTCTCTCAAGAGAAGAGAGGTAGGAGGCTTGCAACGTAGGACAATCTGTTAATAGATTGTTAATCTACGTTAACAACCTGCTTTTATTGCTAGCTTCACTTAGTCCCCCTACCCCCTCCTCATTCAGGGCTCTTCCTCTTATTTTGGGCAGGTGGGTGGCCTCAGGCAGGTGTCTGTCCAGGACAGGCCCTCCTGACCTTGATTAACTGTCCTTGTTCAAGGGCTTCTTCACATATCCCTCTTCCCTCTCAGATCCCTGCTGTAGCCTCAGCAGCACTCTCCTGAGCGACAGGGACTAAGGCCGGCCCCTTCACCCTCTGGTGCAGACAGCCTGTCCCATCAAGTGCTGGGAAAGACCCGCCCTTTCCACACACGTAGGTGGACCCACTCTCTTGGCCTGAGTAGGTCTATTCATTTCAGATTTTGAAGTTGTGCCCTTGAAGTCATCTTCCTTCTTCTCACTCCTTCTCTGTCTCTTTCAATCCATGCTGGCAGTGGTTCTGCTCTTAAATTTTGCAAAAACCTTATTTGCTGTGCATTCAGTTCACAGGGTTTCAGACCATCAGACAGGAGGATTTTCTACAGATCCTTCCGTGACAGCTATATTTCTGATCCTGATTTCCAGTGAAGTGGCTGACTGGATGCATATTCAGCTGTGCCTTTTTAGGCAAAGGGCTGTTCAGTTAAACCTCACACGTGTCCTGTCCTCTCAGGACTCACCTTCCAAAAGCTCAGTGAGGTCCCTGATAAAACCACCTCTGGATCTGTCCCAGAACACAACACCCAGGTGGCTGAGAATTTCCTAACCATCAATTTCTGGTTTCTTTGTGCTTATAAATTCAGTTCGCAGCTTATTTCTTTCCACTCATGTTTTACTATAAGCTGCAAGGAGAAGCAAGGCTGCATCTTTCATACTTAACTTGCAAGTCTTAGATAAATATCCAAGTTCATATCAATTAAAAATTCCCCTTTTAATCCAACATCAGAACACAGTGTTGCCAAGTGCTCAGCCACTTTAATTAAGGCTCACCTTTCCTCCAGTTTCCAATAGCACATTCATTATTTCCTTCAATGCCCATATTGCTATCAACAGTCTCTTCAAACCAATCTAGACTTTTCCTAGCAAGCGCCTCACAATTCTTCCAGATTCTACTCATTACCCAATTCCAAAGCCATTTCCACATTTTTAGGTATTTGCAATAGCAACACCCCACTTTCCAGTTCCAAAAACTGTTCAGTTTCCTAGATGCTAAAAGAAATACCATATACTGTGTTGGCCTAACAACAGGAATTTATTTGGTTTTGAGGCTAAGACAAGTGCAAAGTCCAGTCATCAGAAAGGTATTCAACCTTCAACACCTTGAAGAGTGTTCTGGGAGTGGTTGCCAGCAATTCTTGAGTCTTTGCCTTTTCCCCTCACATGGCAGTGCACATGGCGACATCTCCTTTCTTGTCTGGGTTCTGTTGACTTCCTGCTTCTTTTTCATGGCTTTTTCCTTGTGGCCATCTCTGTAAGGCTTCCAAGAACTTGGTTACTATCCAGCCTGATTCCAATGGCCCTGCATCAACTAAAAATAACATCTTCAAAAGGTCTTATTTATAATGAGTTTACCCCCATAGGAATGAATTAAGATTAAAAATATGTTTTTGGGTCCAAGATGGCGGCTTAGCAAGGTGTGGAATTTAGTTCATTCTTCAGAGCAGCTAGTAAATAGCCAAGAACAGGACAGAAAACTGCTAGGGCCTCATCAGTGACCAGAAACACAGCGTACACCAGTCTGGACAAGCTGGACCAGCTGTGATCCCACCCAGACCAAGAGTCCCCCAAACTGTGGAGGCTGGTGCCCCTCCCCCACAGGCCGGTTCCCAGAGGGGAAAGGAAAGAGACTTTACTAGCAGCAAGGGGCTGAGCTCAATGAAACTCCAATTGTGGAATTAACTAACAAATTCTGACTACTAAAAATAGGCCCCCAGCTCAGCTGAACCTGGAGTCAAAGCTGAGGTTACTGATTTTTGCCCCAGTGCAGAGAGGGCAGGGCTGATGGAAAAAGAAAAATAAAAGAATAGGTTTTTTTTTTTTTTTTTTTATTGAACAGCACAAAATACTTGAAAGGGTCTGGACCCTGAAGGAAAGGAGGCAGCACATAGGACCTGGAGATACACAGAGCAATGTACCAACTTAAGCTCTTGATTGGAAAAACTGAGGAAAGAGGGTCCCACTCTGAAAAGGATTTTTTTTCTTTTCTTTTTTGTGGCTGTATTTCTGTGGCTTGATTGCCCTTTGGCTACAACTGCAAGGCTTCTCAGGCTCCAACTGCCCCAAGCAAGGGTGGAATTAAGCTTGTCTGAGAGCTTGTCTGGAGGCAATGCCTTCCCCAGGAGAGGGCTGTGGCCCAGCTCAGGTGGAATCCCTCTCTCAAGGAATTCAGACCCCAGGATCTGGAAAACTGAAGCAATTAAAGCCAGCCTACAACCTCTCCACTGTCTTAACCACATCCCCATCAGGGAGAGTCTGCTGAAGTTAAGGCACCACAACACCTTATGCTGATGGGACCTGCAGGCAGACAAGCACCACATACCGGGCAGGATAGGAAAAACACAGATTCTAGAGGCTTCATAGGAAAGTCTTTCAACATGCTGGGTCTCACCCTCAGGAAAAACTGAAGCAGGTGACTCTTTCCTCCTGACAGGAGGCCAGTTTGGTCTGGGAAAATCTGGGTGGGGTCTATAATACCTAAGTACACCCTCCTAAGAGGGGGGGAAAAGGCACCATACAGCAGGGCAAGCCAAGAAACAAGAACAGAAAAATTCTGACCCATTAAACAAAACCTATGCTAGAGGTCTAGAATAAGCTGAACTGAATGTCAAAGACAGATAGACAACAAAGTCATCCAGCAAGAAAATCCTAGGTAAAAAAAGTGAAAACAATCTCCAGAATAAATTAATTAAGGAAATTAAATGTCTAGACACCAGCAAAAAAATAACAAAGCATATGAGGAAAATTGAAGACATGGTCCAGTCAAAGAAACAAACCAACAATTCAAATGAGATACAGGAGATGAAACAATTAATTCAGGATGTTTGAACAGACATAGAAAACCTCATCAAAAATCAAATCAATGAATTGAGAGGCAATAAAAAGAAGTCAAGGGATGAACAAAAAGGAGAAATCAAAATTCTGGAAAAACAATCACAGAACTTATGGTTATGAAAGGCACAGTAGAAGATATGAAAAAAACAATGAAAACCTACAATGTTAGATTTCAAGAGGCAGAAGAGAGGATTAGTGAACTGGAGGTCAGAACATCTGAAACCCGATGAGTGAAAGAAAATATACCTAAAAGGACGGGAAAATATGAGCAGGAACTCAGGAAATTGAATGACAACATGAAGCACATGAATATACATGTTGTAGGTGTCTCAGAAGAAGAAGAGAAGGGAAAAGCAGGAGAAAAACCAATGGAGGAAATTATCACTGAAAATTTCCCAACTCGTATGGGAGACTTAAAATTATAGATCCAAGAAGGGCAGCATACCCCAAACAGAATAGATCCAAACAGATGTACTCCAAGACACTTACTAATCAGAATGTCATGTCAAAGAGAAAGAAAATTTTGAAAACAGCAAGAAAAAAGCAATCCATCACATACATGGGAGGCCCAATAAGACTATGCACAGATTTCTCAGCAGAAATCATGGAGGCAAGAAGACAGTGGTATGACATATTTAAGATTCTAAAAGAGAAAACTGCCAACAAAGAATTCTATATGCAGCAAAACTGTCCTTCAAAAATGAGGGGGAAATTAAAACATTTTCAGACAAACAATCACTGAGAGAATTTGTGATCAAAAGACCAGCTCTGCAAGAAATACTAAAGGGAGCACTAGAGACAGATAGGAGAATACAGCAGAGAGAGGTGTGGAGAAGAGTGTAGAAATGAAGACTATTAGTAAAGGTAAAAAGAAGAAAAATTAGATGTGACATATAAAATCCAAAAAGCAAAATGGTAGAAGAAAATACTGCCCTTTCAGTAATAACACTAAATATTAATGGAATAAACTCCCCTATCAAAAGACATAGATTGGCAGAATGGATTAAAAAACAGGACTCCTCGGGTGCATGGGTAGTTTAGTGGTTAGAATGCCTGTGTTTCATGCAGGATACCTGGGTTTGATTCCTGGACCATGCACCCAAAAACAAAAACAAAACAAAACAGGGCCCATCTATATGCTGTCTACAGGAGACATATTTTAGACCCAAGGATAAATGTAGTTTGAAAGTGAAAGGTTGGGAGAAAAGATATTTCATGCAAACAACAATCAGAAAAGAGCAGGAGTAGCTATATTAATATTCAAAAAATTAGACTTCAAATGTAAAACAATTAAAAGAGACAAAGAAGGACATTATGTATTAATAAAAGGAACAATTCAACAAGAAGACATAACAATCATAAATATTTATGCACCAGGCCAGAGTGCTCCAAAATACATGAGGCAAAAAACTGCAGAGAAATAGACACATCTACAATAATAGTTGGAGACTTCGATTCCCCGTGCTCATCAGTGGACAGAACATCTAGACAGAGGATCAATAAAGAAACAGAGAATTTGAATAATACAATAAATGAACTAGACTTAACAGACATTTACAGAACATTACACCCCACAACAGCAGGATACACCTTTTTCTCAAGTGCTCATGGATCATTCTCAAGGATACACCATATTCTGGGTCACAAAGCAAGTCTCAATAAATTTAAAAGGATTGAAATAATACAAAACATTTTTTCAGATCATAAAGGAATGAAGTTGGAAATCAATAATAGGCAGAGGGCCAGAAAATTCACAGATATATGGAAGCTCAACAGCACAGTGGATCAAGGAAGAAATTATAAGAGAAATCAATAAATATCTAGAGGCAAATTAAAATGAAAACAGAACATATCAAAATTTATGGGATGCAACTTATTAAAAATACTTGAAAAGAATGATCAATAAACAGGTTTTCTAGGATTTTTTAAATACTTCTGCACACATTTATTGACAAATAGGAAAGGAATTCTGTTCAAAATTGTAAAGCTCTTTAGTCACTCTATATGTAATAATGCCCAGTTTTACAAATACCTTAAATCTTAAAATGTCTGCTTTTTAACTCATTGGTTCTCCCAAATGCTTCTAAAAGAGACGTCATACAGTAAAAGTTATTCATTTGAGTTAGGGTTATTAATCTAATCACCTGCTAGTCTGACATCTTACTAGGAAAGGCCATGATTTTTTATAATAATAGATACAAACTTGTGCTGGTGTTTTGGATCTTATGATGCTGAGCATGTTCTGCACTGGTGCTAATGTCTAATATAATTTTTTTGTATTCAAATACATACCTGCTCCCCAGATTCAAGTATTAATTTAGTCCAAATGGACTATTGGCCCCCTCTTGAGATTGTAACATACTCCTAAATCAGTGTGTTTTGACTTTCAAGTATCCAAGCCACTTTTGAATATCTGGCATGTTATAAACCTCTGGAGTGCTAGCAACATATTATAGAAACACCTGCTATATAAAAACACGTCACAAGTTCTACTCACTGTTTTAGCCATTGCTGGCATTCTGTCACTAGAGAATACATAGCAATATCTGGTATGTTGTAAGCTTTCAAGAGAGCCTGAATTTTTAAAAGTTGGTCCATTAGTTGCAGATGATAAATGTAAATTTGCCTCCTAGCTCACTTTGTGTCAAAAGCTAAAACTGTGAACCTTAACTTTCTCTTGCTGGTGGGTAATAACTGAAAATAAATAAAGATTTATTTTAAAAAATTTATCGGATGCTGCAAAGGCAGTGCTAGGAGGCAAATTTATTGTCTTAAATGCCTATATCAAAAAAGAAGAAAGAGCAAAAATCAAGGAATTAACTGTTCACCTGGAAGAACTAGAGCAAGAACAGCAAACTAACCCCAAAGCAAACAAAATGAAAGAAATAATGAAGATTAGAGCCCAAATAAATGAAACTGAGAACATGAAAAAAATCAAGAAAATCAACATAACCAGAACCTGGTTCTATGAGAAAATCAATATGATTGATGGACTCTTAGCAAGGTTGACAAAAAGAAGGAAAGAGAGGATGCAAATAAATAAAATCAGAACAGAAGAGGAGACATAACCACTGACCCTGCAGAAATAAAGGAGGTTATGAGAGGATACTATGAACAACTTTATGCTAATAAACTCGACAACATAGATGAAATGCACAACTTCCTAGAAAGGCATGAACAACCAACATTGACAGGAGAAGAAATAGACGACCTCAGCAAACCAATCACAAGCAAAGAAATTGAATTAGCCATTAAGAAGTTCCCTAAAAAGAAAAGTCCAGGACCAGATGGCTTCACATGAGAATTCTACCAAATATTCAAGAAAGAATTAGTACCAATCCTGCTCAAACCCTTCAAAAAAATTGAAGAAGAGAGAAGGCTACCTAACTCATTCTATGAAGCCAACATCACCCTCACACCAAAGCCAGACAAAGATAGCACAAGAAAAGAAAATTACAGACCAATCTCTCTAATGAATATAGATGTAAAAATCCTCAACAAAATTCTTGCAAATCAAATTCAGCAGCACATTAAAAGAACTATATACCAAGACCAAGTAGGATTCATCTCAAGTATGCAAGGATGGGGTTCAACATAAGAAAATCAATTAATATAATACACCATATCAACAAATCAAAGCAGCAAAGCCACATGATCATCTCGATTGCTGCAGAAAAGCATTTGACAAATTTCAAATCCTTTCTTGTTGAAAACACTTCAAAGGATAGTAATCGAAGGGAATGTCTTCAACATGATAATGGGAATATATGAAAAACCTACAGCTAACACCATCCCCAATGGGGAAAAATGGAAAACTTTCCCCCTAAGATCACAAACAAGACAAGGATGTCCGCTATCACCATTGTTATTCAACATTGTGTTGGAAGTTCTAGCCAGAGCACTTAGACAAGAAAAAGAAATACAAGGCACCAAAAACGGAAAGGAAGAAGTATAACCCTCACTGTTTGCAGATGATATGATACAATATGTCAAAAATCCCAGAAAATCCACAGCAAAACTACTAGGGCTAATAAATGAGTACAGCAAAGTGGCAGGTTACAAGATCAACACTCAAAAATTGGTAGTGTTTCTATACACTAGTAATGAGCAATCTGAGGGGGAAATCAAGAAAAAAATTCTATTTACAATTGCAGCCAAAAGAATAAAATATTTAGGAATAAATTTAACTAAAGAGACTAAAGGCCCATACAAAGAAAACTACAAGAAATTGTTAAAAGAAATCACAGAAAACCTAAATAAATGGAAGGGTATACTGTGTTGATGGAATGGAAGACTAAATATAGTTAAGTTATCAATTCTACCTAAATTGATTTATAGATTCAATGCAATATCAATTAAAATCCCCAAAACTTACTTTTCAGAAATAGGAAAACCAATAACCAAATTTATCTGGAAGGGTGGGGAGCCCCAAATAGCTAAAAATATACTGAGAAAGAAAAATGAAGTCTGAGGTCTCACACTATCTGACTTTAAGGAGTATTATGAAGTTACCATGGTCAAAAAAGCATGGTACAGGCATAAAGATAGATATACAGACCAATGGAATCGAATAAAGTGTTCAGATATAGACCCTCTCATCTATGGACAATTGATCTCTGATAAGGCAGTCAAGCCAAGCCACCTGGGTCAGAACAGTCTCTTCAACAAATGGTGCTTGGAGAAGTGGATATCCACATGCAAAAGAATGAAAGAGAATCCATATCTCACACTCTATACAAAAATTAACTCAAAATGGGTTGTCATGGTTAGGGACAGGTGTCAACTTGGCCAAGTTGTGGTACCTGTTCATCTGATTGGGCAAGTGCTGGCCTGTCTGTTGCAATGAGGACATTTCATAGGATTAGGTCATGATCACATCAGCTACATCCACAGCTGATTCCATTTGTAATCAGCCAAAGGGGAGTGTCTTCTGCAATTAGTGATGCTAAATCCAATCATGGGAAGCCTTTTAAGGAGGACTCAGAGGAGACAGGTCCCATTCCTGCTTTGGCTGGTGAGCCTCTCCTGTGGAGTTCATCCAGGCCATCCATTGGAGTCGTCGGCTACGCAGCCTGCCCTGTGGATTTTGGACTCTGCATTCCTATGGTCACGTGAGACACTTTCATAAATTTTATATTTGCAAGTGTTCCCTGTTGATTCTGTTTCTCTAGAGAACCCTAACTAATACATCTTGGTACCGGGAGTGGTTCTTAAGGAACAGAATCTTAAAAATGGGTTTTTATGAATGGTTTTCTACTCTGACTGGGCTCAGAGACACTAAGGACTCTGATTCCCGTAATCAGAATGACACTCCCAATCCATGGACTGAGTTGGCAAAGGAGATAGTCAAAATATCATCATTTGATTCTCCTAATGCTTCGCTTGTACGAAGCCAGACTCTGGGGGATAATGTTTTTGACACCTTTACAGAGTTTTGTAGAAATAAGAGTTATAGAGATGTTGGTTGGTTGTTGTTAGATACACTGTCTACATTAAAGGGTGAAAGGGATGGGCTTAAGGCTTCAAACAAGAAGCTTAAGTGCCGTCTGAAAGATGTAGAGGTTTCTATGAGTATCCTGAAGGAAAATTTTATTTCCTGTAGCCGTAGACTTGAGATCTCTGAAAATCAGACTCAGAATCTTATTGTTAGAGTAGCAACTTTACAACGTAAACTGAAATCTCAGTCTTGCATGGTGTCTGCCGTTAAAGTGAGGGCATTGATTGGAAAGGAGTGGGACCCTGAAAAATGGGATGGTGACATATGGATTGATAATGATGTTGGGGGTGAGGTTGAAACCTAGACCATGCTGAGCCTTCTTTAGATAACCCTGTAATAGTCTGCCCTGAGGACATAGCCGCCCCACCTCCAGCCTGCCTTGAGGAATTGGCCACCCAACCTCCTCTTGAAGGGATTAGCCCTAGAGTTATTAATCCTGTTTCACCAGATGAAACTGCAAATGAAAGCCCTGAAGCAAATGGCTTGGAAGATATTTCTAATTCTTTTCATGACCCACCCCCACCACCCCTCATTTCTTCTAGACCTATAACTAGACTAAAGTCCCAACAGGCCCCTAAAGGTGAGGTACAAAGTATCACACATGAGGAGGTACGTTATACTCCAAAAGAACTGTGTGAGTTTTCCAATTTATATAGACAGAAATCAGGGGAATATGTGTGGCAATGGATTTTAAGAGTGTGGGATAATGGTGGGAGGAATATAAGGCTGGATCAGGCTGAATTTATTGATATGGGCCCACTAAGCAGAGATTCTGCATTCAATGTTATAGCTCGAGCAGTTAGAAAAGGTGTTAACAGCTTGTTTGGGTGGTTGGTTGAAACATGGATCAAAAGGTGGCCAACATTACCTGAGGTTGAAATGCCAGAACTGCCCTGGTATAATGTAGATGAGGGGATCCAGAGGCTTAGAGAGATTGGGATGTTAGAGTGGATTTATCATGCAAAGCCTGCTCTTACACCCCAGGAATGTCCAGAGGATGCACCTTTTACCAGAACAGTGAGAAATAAATTTGTGAGACTAGCACCATCATCCCTCAAGAGCTCTGTGGTTGCACTTCTCTGTAGGTCAGATATTACTGTAGGAACTGCTGTCACTGAGCTGGAATCCTTAAACACAATGGGGATGACAGGATCCCGAGTTGGCAGAAGCCAGGTGGCAGCACTTAATCACCAAAGACAGGGTAGACGTGGGTATTATAATAGACAACGAACTCAAAGGAGGCATCAAAATTATATGACACGCAGAGATTTGTGGCATTGGCTAGTAAATCATGGGGTACCTAGAAATACAATAGAAGGGCAGTCTACTAAATTCTTGTTGGAGCTGTATAAACAAAAGAGTTCTAGGTCAAGGGAACAGAAGTCTAACCTGAATTACAAAAACACAGAGTCACGGCCCCTTAACCAATTTCCAGACTTGAAACAGTTTACAGACCCTGAGCCCCTTGAATGAAGGGGAGGCCAGGTCCCTATGGGGGAGAAACCTGTTACACTGCCACAAATTTATACTGTTAACATTCCTCTAAGTCTTCCCCAAGGAGACCGACGGCCTTTTACCAGGGTAACTGTGCATTGGGGAAAAGGAAATGATCAGATATTTTGGGGATTATTAGACACTGGTTCAGAAGTGTCATTAATTCCAGGGGACCCAAAACGTCACTCTGGACCACCAGTCAGAGTGGGGGCTTATGGAGGCCAGGTGATCAATGGAGTTTTAGCTCAGGTCTGTCTCACAGTGGGTCCAGTGGGCCCCCGGACCCATCCTGTAGTTATTTCCCCAGTTCCAGAATGTATAATTGGCATAGACATACTGAGCAACTGGAAGAATCCCCACGTTGGTTCTCTAACTCATGCAGTGAGGGCTATTATGGTGGGAAAGGCCAAGTGGAAGCCACTAGAACTGCCCCTACCAAGCAAAATAGTAAATCAAAAGCAATACCGTATTCCTGGAGGGATTGCAGAGATTACTGCCACTCTTAAGGACTTGAAAGATGCAGGGGTGGTGATTCCCACCACATCCCCGTTCAACTCTCCTATTTGGCCTGTGCAGAAAACAGATGGGTCTTGGAGAATGACAGTGGATTATCGTAAACTCAACCAGGTGGTAACTCCAATTGCAGCTGCTGTTCCAGAAGTAGTATCATTGCTTGAGCAAATCAATACATCCCCTGGTACCTGGTATGCAGCTATTGATCTGGCAAATGCTTTTTTCTCAATAGCTATTAGTAAGGACCACCAGAAGCAGTTTGCTTTCAGCTGGCAAGGTCAGCAATATACTTTCACTGTCCTACCTCAGGGGTATATCAACTCTCCAGCCCTATGTCACAATCTTGTTCGCAGAGACCTTGATCGTTTCTCCCTCCCACAAGACATCACACTGGTTCATTATATTGATGATATCATGTTGATTGGACCTAGTGAGCAAGAAGTAGCAACTACTCTAGATTTACTGGTAAGGCATTTGCGTGTCAGAGGATGGGAGATAAATCCAACAAAAATACAGGGGCCTTCCACCTCAGTAAAATTTTTAAGTGTCCAGTGGTGTGGGGCATGTCGAGATATCCCTTCTAAGGTGAAGGATAAATTGCTGCATCTGGCCCCTCCCACATCCAAAAAAGAGGCACAACGCCTAGTTGGCCTTTTTGGATTTTGGCGACAACATATTCCTCATTTGGGTGTGCTACTCCGGCCCATTTATCGAGTGACCAGAAAAGCTGCTAATTTTGAGTGGGGACCTGAACAAGAGGAGGCTCTGCGACAGGTCCAGGCTGCTGTGCAAGCTGCTCTGCCACTTGGGCCATATGATCCAGCAGATCCAATGGTGCTGGAAGTGTCAGTGGCAAATAGAGATGCTGTCTGGAGCCTTTGGCAGGCCCCTATAGGAGAATCACAACGCAGACCCTTAGGATTTTGGAGCAAAGCCTTACCATCTGCTGCAGATAACTACTCTCCTTTTGAGAAACAGCTTTTGGCCTGCTACTGGGCCTTAGTAGAGACTGAACGCTTAACCATGGGCCACCATGAGTTAAGTTACCATGAGACCTGAGTTGCCTATCATGAGTTGGGTGTTGTCTGACCCACCAAGCCATAAAGTTGGGCGTGCACAGCAGCACTCTATTGTAAAGTGGAAATGGTATATACGAGATAGAGCCAGAGCAGGTCCTGAAGGCACAAGTAAGTTACATGAAGAAGTGGAACAAATGCCTATGGTTTCCACTCCTGCTGCCACATTACCTTCTCTTTCCCAGACCAGAGCTATGGCCTCTTGGGGTGTTCCTTACAGTGAATTGACTGAGGAAGAGAAAACTCGGGCCTGGTTTACAGATGGTTCAGCACGATATGCAGGTACCACCTGAAAGTGGACAGCTGCAGCATTACAACCCCTTTCTGGGGTGTCCTTGAAGGACAGTGGTGAGGGGAAATCCTCCCAGTGGGCAGAACTTCGAGCAGTGCACCTGGTTGTTCATTTTGCTTGGAAGGAAAACTGGCCAGAGGTGCGTTTGTATACTGACTCATGGGCTGTTGCTAATGGTTTGGCTGGATGGTCAGGGACTTGGAAAGACCATAATTGGAAAATTGGTGACAAAGAGGTCTGGGGAAGAAGTATGTGGATAGACCTTTCTGAGTGGGCTAAAAACATGAAGATATTTGTGTCCCATGTGAATGCACACCAGAGAGTGACTTCAGCAGAGGAAGATTTTAATAATCAAGTGGATAAAATGACCTGTTCTATGGATACCAGTCAGCCTCTTTCCCCAGCAACTCCTGTTATTGCCCAATGCGCTCATGAACAAAGTGGTCATGGTGGTAGGGATGGAGGTTATGCATGGGCTCAGCAACATGGGCTTCCACTCACCAAGGCTGACTTGGCTACAGCCTGCTGAGTGCCCAATCTGCCAGCAGCAGAGACCCACACTCAGACCCCGATATGGCACCATTCCCCGAGGTGACCAGCCAGCTACATGGTGGCAGGTTGATTACATTGGACCACTCCCTTCATGGAAAGGGCAGTGATTTGTTCTAACTGGAATAGACACATACTCTGGATATGGGTTTGCTTTCCCTGCACGCAATGCTTCTGCCAAAACTACTATCCGTGGGCTTACAGAATGCCTTATCCATCATCATGGTATTCCACATAGCATTGCTTCGGATCAAGGAACACACTTCACAGCAAATGAAGTGCGGGAATGGGCACATGCTCATGGAATTCTCTGGTCTTACCATGTTCCCCATCATCCAGAAGCAGCTGGATTGATAGAACGGTGGAATGGCCTTTTGAAAACTCAATTACGGTGCCAACTAGGTGGCAAAAACTTGAAAGGCTGGGGTAATGTTCTCCAGGAAGCTGTGTATGCTCTGAATCAGCGTCCGCTGTATGGTGCTGTTTCTCCCATAGCCAGGATCCATGGGTCCAGGAACCAAGGGGTGGAAATGGGTGTGGTGCCACTCACTATTACTCCTAGTGATCCACTAGGAAAATTTTTGCTTCCTGTCCCTGCTACCCTGAGTTCTGCTGGTCTACAGGTTTTAGTTCCAAAACAGGGTGTGCTTTCTCCAGGAGAAACAACAGTGATACCACTGAACTGGAAGTTAAGATTGCCCTCTGGCCACTTTGGGCTACTTATGCCTCTGGATCAACACACCAAGAAGGGGATTACATTATTGTCTGGGGTAATTGACCCTGACTATCAGAAGGAAGTAGGACTACAACTACATAATGGAGGTAAAGAAGAGTTTTCTTGGAATATAGGAGATCCCCTGGGGCGTCTATTAGTACTGCCATGCCCTGTGATTAAAATCAATGGAAAACTGCAACAACACAATCCAGGCAGGACCACTAATGGCTCTGAGACTTCAGGAATGAAGGTTTGGGTCACCCCACCAGGCAAAGAACCACGGCCAGCTGAAGTGCTTGCTGAGGGGAAAGGGAACATGGAATGGGTAGTGGAAGAAGGTAGTGATAAATATGAACTTCGACCACGTGATTAGTTATAGAAACGAGGACTGTAATGCTGGTTCGTTTGTGTTATACTATTTAAGTTGTAAGATATCAAGTTTAAGAATGAATGTTGCCCAAGGATTTGCACCCTATTCTGGAGAGATTTAATGTGTTTCCAGTTATATGCTGGACAGTTGAGTATTGTCAGGTAAAAGAAAAAATGTGTGCTTATTTGTTTTCATTTGGAAATTAAGTATGGTCTAAGGTGATATATATATATATATATATATATATATATATGCCAAGTTGACAAGGGGTGGACTGTCATGGTTAGGGACAGGTGTCAACTTGGCCAAGTTGTGGTACCTGTTCATCTGATTGGGCAAGCGCTGGCCTGTCTGTTGCAATGAGGACATTTCATAGGATTAGGTCATGATCACGTCAGCTACATCCACAGCTGATTCCATTTGTAATCAGCCAAAGGGGAGTGTCTTCTGCAATTAGTGATGCTAAATCCAATCATGGGAAGCCTTTTAAGGAGGACTCAGAGGAGACAGGTTGCATTCCTGCTTTGGCTGGTGAGCCTCTCCTGTGGAGTTCATCCAGGCCATCCATTGGAGTCGTCGGCTTCGCAGCCTGCCCTGTGGATTTTGGACTCTGCATTCCTACAGTCACGTGAGACACTTTCATAAATTTTATATTTGCAAGTGTTCCCTGTTGATTCTGTTTCTCTAGAGAACCCTAACTAATACATGGGTCAAAGACCTAAACATTAAATCTAAGACCATAAAACTTTTAGAAGAAAGTGTAGGGAAATATCTTATAAATCTTATAATAGGAGTCGGTTTCCTAGATCTTACACCGAAAGCAAGAGTATTGAGGAAAGAAATAGATAAGTGGGAACTCCTCAAAATTAAACACTTTTGTGCATCAAAGAACTTTGTCAAGAAAGTAAAAAGACAGCCTACATAATGGGAGACAATATTTGGAAACAATATATCAGATAAATGTCTAGTATTTGGAATATATAAAGAGATTGTTCAACTCAACAACAAATAAGACAGACAACCCAATTACAAAATGGACAAAAGAAATGAACAGACACTTCTCAGAAGAGGAAATATACATGGCTAAAAAGCACATGAGAGGATGCTCTTTCTGACTATTAGGGAAATGCAAATCAAAACCACGATGAGCTATCATCTCACACCCACCAGAATGGCCATTATCAATAAAATAGAAAACAACAAGGGCTGGACAGGATGTGGAGAAAAAGGCACACTTATCCACTGTTGGTGGGAATGTAAAATGGTACAACCACTGTGGAACACAATTTGGCGGTTCCTCAGGAAGCTAAGTTTTGCCATAGAATTGCCATATGACTCAGCAGTACCATTGCTACGTATCTACTCAGAAGACATGAGGGCAAGGACACAAACAGACATTTGCACACCAATGCTTATAGCAGCATTATTTACAATTGCCAAGAGATGGAAATAGCCAAAATGTCCATCAACAGATGAGTGGCTAAACAACCTGTGGTATATACATATGATGGAATATTATGCAGCTGTAAGACAGACTAAAGTTATGAATTATATGACAACATGGATGGACCTTGAGGACATTATGCTGAATGAGATTAGCCAGAAACAAAAGGACAAATACTGTATGGTCTCACTGATATAAACTAACATTAATGAGTGAACTTAGAGAATTTCAGTTCATAACAGAGACCATCAGGAGATAGAAATAGGGTAGATATTGGGTAATTGGAGCTGAATGGATATATATTGTACAGCAGGACTGATTGTAAAAATTCAGAAACGGATAGCATAAAACTACCTAACTGTAGTACAATAATGTTAGTACACCGAATGAAGTTGAATGTGAGAATGATAGAGGGAGGAGGGCTGGAGGCACAAATGAAATCAGAAGGAAAGATAGACGATAAAGACTAAGATGCTATAATCTAGGCATGCCTGGAGTGTACAATGACAGTGACTAAATGTACAAATTTAAAAATGTTTTTGCACAAGGAAGAACAAAGGAATTTCAATATTGCAGGGTGTTGAAAATAGATGGTCATTCATATTTTAAAACTTTTATGTGTGAGACTAAAGCAAAAAATGTTTTTTGGTACAAAATTTATATTTTGACTAGTGCATCTCCTAATATAACTTATATGGACAGTTTAATTGAATACCATAAGTACATGGAACCCTGAGTAGGGCATGAGATTTTGTAGGTTTGTCCAGAGTGATGCCCCGATAAACCCCAGAGTGATTTGAACAGTGAATAAAAATGTATTTGCAGCGGGCCACCGTGGCTCAGCAGGCAGAGTTCTCACATGCCATGACAGAGACCTGGGTTCATTTCCCGATGCCTGCCTATAAAAAAAATTTTAAAAAAGAGTATTTGCAAAGTCCCCTTGGGGGAATGGTGAGAAAGGGGGAAAATTCAACTTCCCCATTTGGAGACCTGATATTCTTGCAAGCAGTGAGGACAACAAAATCAACAGATTGACCCCTCAATTTTGGGGGTTGTTCATATGAAACTTATCCCCACAAAGGATAGGCTAAGCCTACTTAAAATTAGGCCTAGGAGTCACCCCCAGAGAGCCTCTTTTGTTGCTCAGATGTGTTCTATCTCTCAGCCTACATGGCAAGCAAACGCACTGCCCTCCCCCTCTCTATGTGGGACATGACTCCCAGGAGTATAAACCTCCCTGGCAACATGGGACAGAAATCCTAGAATAAACTGGGACTCAGCATCAAGGGATTGAGAAAATCTTCTCACCTGAAAGGGCAAAGAGAGAAATGAGACAAGATAAAGTGTCAGTGGCTGAGAGATTTCAAATAGAGTCAAGAGGTTATCCTGGAGTTTATTCTTATGCATTATATAGATATCCCCTTTTTAGTTTAAGATGTATTAGAGAGGCTAGAGGGAAGTCCCTGAAATTGTAGAGCTGTGTTCCAGAAGCCGTGTTTCTTTAAGATGATTGTATAATGATATAACTTTCGCAAAGTGACTGTGTGATTGTGAAACCTTGTGTCTGATGCTCCTTTTATCTACAGTGTGGAAAGATGAGTCAAAATTAAAAATTAAAAATTATAGGGGGAATAAATGTTAAAATAAATAGGGTAAAGGGAAATACCAGTGGTCAATGAGAGGGAGGGGTAAGGGGTATGGTATGTTTGAGTTTTTTCTTTTTTCTTTCTATTCCTTTTTCTGGAGTGATCTAAATGTCCTGAGAAATGATCATGGTGATGAATATACAATTATATGATGATATTGTGAGCCATTGATTGCACACCAAGTATGGAATGTTCATTCGTTAAGAATGTTCATGTTTTGAGCTGAGAATTAACATCAAGGGATTGAAAGAACCTTCTCGACCAAAAGGGGGAAGAGTAAAATGAGACAAAGTGTCAATGGCTGAGAGATTCCAAACAGAGTCGAGAGGTTATCCTGGAGGTTATTCTTACGCATTAAGTAGATATCACCTTGTTGTTCAAGATGTAGTGGGGAGGCTGGAGGGAATTGCCTGAAAATGTAGTGCTGTGTTCCAGTAGCCATGTTTCTTGATGATGATTGAACAATGATATAGCTTTCACAATGAGACTCTGTGAATGTGAAAACCTTGTGTCTGATGCTCCTTTTAGCTACTATAGCAACAGAAGAATAGAACATATGGAATAAAAATAAATAATAGGGGGAACAAATGTTAAAATAAATTCAGTTTGAAATAGCGGTAAATGAAAGCGAGGGGTAAGGGGTATGGTACGTATAGTTTTTTTTTCTCTATTATCATTTTATTTCTTTTTCTGTTGTCTTTTTATTTCTTTTTCTAAATCGATGCAAATGTACTAAGAAATGATGAATATGCAACTATGTGATATTAAGAATTACTGATTGTATATGTAGAATGGAATGATATTTAAATGTTTTGTTTGTTAATTTTTTTAATTAATAAAAAAAGTTGAAAAAAAGAATGTTCATGTTTGTATGTTGATTGGTTTATTAATAAAAATTTTTAAAAAAACATAAAACACACACACACAAAAGAATTTGTTTTTCTAGGGCACATAATTCCAAGCCACCACATTCTGTCACTGCCTCTTTCTTTGGTATTTTGTTGCTTTTTATTGCATACCATTTTGATTCCCTTCTCCTTTTCTTTCCTCTGTATTGTTTAGTTATTTTCTTAGTGGTTATCTTGTAATTACCATTAATATCTTAAATTGTGCCAACCTAGTTTCAGTAGTATACAAACTCTGTACTCCCATATAGCTCCATCTTGCCACCTTTATATTGTTATTGCCTCACATTTTTATAATTGTGTGCCAATTAACATAGATTTTAAATGTTATTTTACACATTTGCCTGTTAAGACACATGGGTGAAAAAAAATGAAGTTATAAACCAAAAGTACAGAAGTACAGAATTTTATATTTCCCTATGTAGTTATCTTTACCAATGTTCTCTATTTCTCTTATTGAAAGGGATCAGGAGCTCAACCGCAGCTGAGTGGAAAATCTCCCCATGCCCATGAACACCTGGTAGGGCGGGTTCTTAGCAGGTAGGGTTCTTACTTGCCATGCCGGAGACCCGGGTTCGATTCCGGTGCCTGCCCATGCAAAAAAAAGAACACCCGGTAATGGGGCCAGGATGTGGGAATTATACATCCATGTTTGTGCAAAAGCTAATAGCACTTTTTTGCTTCTGTAGATAAGCTTGCTTGCTTGCTTGCTTGCTTGCTTGCTTGCTTACAGCTGCAAAACCAGGATGTGGGTCTGTGAAACCAGCACCACTTCTCTGCTTCTGTGAATAAGCTTGCGGTTTCAGCCTTTATAAGCCCATTCTGCAAGCCCCACAGGGCTGCTCTCTGAATTTTCCTTCTTGAGGGTTTCTGAGGAAATCGCCGGCCGGCTAATAAAGACTCCAAATTGGCTTGCAGTTTTGGAATTTGTGGTCTCTCTTTCGGTGCACCCCACAACATTATGGTTTTGAATTACTGTACTTTGTAGCTCCAATTTTATAATTCCTATCTCTTTATTGCATTCAGATGCATTTCCTAATTTACTTTAGTTTTTTGTCTATGGATTACTTTAGCTCATTGAACATATTTAAGACAGTTGATTGCTAATCTTTGACTGATAGTTCCAATGTATGATCTTCCTCAGGAATGTTTTCTGGCTAGTATTTTTTCCTGTGAATGGGACATAATTTTCTGTTCCTTTTTGTGCTTTGTAATTTTTTCTTGAGAATTGGACCTACCAAGAACTATACTGTTATAACTCTGGAAATCTAGTTCTCCCACCTCTCTGGAATTGCTTGTTTTTGTTGTTATTGTGTTTGAGGGCAGGAGGCCTTGTTATGACTTTTCCAAATTAATTTTTCTCGCAAACAGTGAATGGAAAAAGAAAAGAAAGGGGGAGAAAAAGGCCCTGCCTCTTTAGGCCTCTTCTGCCACTTTTCCCTGAGGGGGCTTGGAGCAATGGCCACACTCAGAGCTGCCCCCTTCTCTCCAGTGATCTAAAGCAGCTGGTCCAAAGCAATGACTGGCCATCAGACCACTCATCCCTGGCTTCTGGAGCCCTTATGACCCACCCATGCACCAGCAAGCTATACGAGAAGCCGAGACTGAAGACCCCCCCACTGCCTGTCATGGAGTCGGGGGATTACAGTCAATACAGGAAGCACAGAATTAACTGATATTTTCTAAAATACCAGCCTCTTCCCTCAACCCTTCCCTGGATGCTGTACAGTGACTTGGACAGTTCCTGCCAATCCAGTAGTTAGATTCCTAGCACTTCCTACTTCCTCCTTCTTCCCACAGTCCTCTCCTCATTTCCATCCTTTAGCCTCCCACCCCCCACCCCACTAAATGGGGAGCACAGCAATTTATTTTCAGTTCACAGCAACACATCAAGTTGACCCATCGTGAACAAGACCAGAAGTGTGTTTTCCTCTATGTGCTAACAGAGAGGAATCAGTGCCACAAGGGAGAAGACAGGAGGTCTCAGCCACCGCTCACTGTGGCCCCTGGACAGGCATAGGGCCACTGCCATGTGAACCATTCTCATTGCATGATTGCTACAAAGCCTGCCTGACCTATTGGCTTGAAGGATCTGACAGTATTACCTCAGGACAGGAAGAGTTAGTGACATAGACACTTGATGTCTCCTACACAGGCACCTGTCTTAATCTGGCAGTATGCCAGAAACTGCTTTCAACTGGTGAGTGGTTCTCTGCTGCAGAAGGCATGGTCTTGCTCCAGAACCCCAGAAGTCTGTACCACTCTCCTGTTAGGACCTGGCAGAGGTATTGCCCATCGTCATTACGTACTACCCATAAGCCCAGCCCTAACCTACTGGTTCTCCTGGGTTATGCATGACAGAGAAGCCTGTCCCCCAATCCATATTTTCAGCAGAAAGCCCCCTTTGCTCTGGCCCCACTCAAAACTGGCCGTCTTCCAAGTCACCTGCTACAAGGGTCAGGACAGTATCCCCAGTGGCATATGCAGACTCCAAAATCTAAAGAGGCCCATCACGTGTTGAGTGATAGGGGATGCAAAATGCCATAAGTTTCCTGGCATACCCTAGAATGCTGCACCCCTACAAACATCACTGATGGGGCAGACCCCAGAACTTTTGAGGGTTTCTCTCTCACCCTCTGACATGCATTGTGCTACCAAGGCATCCAGAGCACATCACTTCCTTTTCGCCATGTCCCATTAGCATGATGTCATCAATATTCTGTGGTATGTCTGGATGATTAAGGTCCCTAATTTTCTGCAACAGAGAGATCATATTGTGACAGAGAGTGGGGGAGTTATAACAAACTTGAAGCAAGATCACGAATGTGTATGGCTGTCCTTCCCCAACTAACAAAATGCTTTTGTCCCTTTTTTCTACTGAGAATTGGAAGGAATGTCACCACGTTAAAAATTGCATTATCAAGTGCCAGAGCTGCATTAATTTGTTCCAGTAAAGACTCCAAACTGTCACAGCTGCTGTTAGTGGGGTTACTACTGGCTGTTTGCAGAGACCCCTGATCATTTTCTTTAACTCACCTGAGTTTTGCAGTGGCCATGCAAGTAAATGGAAAGAGATGTGATGGGGACACACTTTGAGGGTTTGCACAATCTCTGAATTCCAACGGAAAGGCAGTATTGTTTCTGATTCCTACTGCCTCCTCATAGGGATAGGGGGAGTGAAGAGTATTGAGCTGTCATAGTAAAGGTTGTCAATTAGGACAATAAACCAAACTGGAGGTAACCATCAAGCCTTTATTCACTCACTGCAACAGTGTAGGCAAGAGGTAAAAGACAAAGCCCCAGACTCCTCAGTGTTCTATTTTTCCCCCAAAGAACAACATCCAGTTCAGGTCAGATGACATGCAATGCAGATGCGGGACTCCACTGCAAAGAAGCCTGTTCTAGTTTGCTAGCTTCTGGAATGCAATATACCAGAAATGGAATGGCTTTTAAAAGGGGCAATTTAATGAGTTGTTAGTTTGCAGTTCTAAGGCCGAGAAAATGTTCCAATTAAAACAAGTCTATTGAAACGTCCAATCTAAGGCATTCATCCAGGGAAAGATACCTTGGTTCAAGAAGGCCAATGAAGTTCAGGGTTTCTCTCTCAAGTGGTAGGGCACATGGCAAACACAAGTCAGGGCTTCTCTCTCAGCTGGAAGGGGATGTGGTGAACACGGCATCATCTGCTAGCTTTCTCTCCTGACTTCCGGTTTCATGAAGCTCCCCAGGAGGCGTCTTCCTTCTTCATCTCCAAAGGTCACTGGCTAGTGGACTCTGCTTTGTGGTGCTGTGCATTCTCTGCTCTCTCTGAATCTCTCCTTCTCCAAAACGTTTCCTCTTTCATAGGACTCCAATAAATCAATCAAGACCCACCCAAATGGGTGAAGACATGTTGTCACCTAATCCAGTTTAACAACCACTCGACTAAATTACATCATCCAGGGAGATGATCTTATTAGTTTCAAACATATAGTATTGAATAGGGATTATTCTACCTTTATGAAATGGGATTTATATTAAAACATGGCTTTTCTAGGGGGCATACTTTCTTTCAAACCAGCACAAAGCCCAAACAAAAGGCTCTTGCCCTTCCCTGGACTGGCAGGGTGTGGTGCTGCATATGCAGTAGAGGTGTCTGGGCTGGGGGTGTAGCTATTCATGAACACGGCTGCCTGGGGCACAGCTAAACTGAGTCTCTGAATGCAACTCCCTCCAGAAGACTGCAGGGCCCCGGCCAGGCATCAGGCCTGGGGCTGGAGGGGTAAGCTTCCTTCCCTGAGGCCTGCCAGGAGAGGTCCTATAATTGCTGGCAGTCGGGCCCAGAAGACCACATAGGATTCTGGCCTGGAAACAGACTTCTCAGAGAGTTTCAGGGGCTTCCACTTCACCCTTCCTATCATAATGGTGCTTACTCCACAGGTCAGAGATCAATTATCAGTGGTAGGCTCTGCCAGCTGCCTGATGTAACCATCCCAAGTCTGCACTGGGGATCAAAAAAGGAACCATAGGACTTGGACCAGGGCTTTGTCATCTGACTTCCATAAGCCCTTGCTCTACTGCTCTACCCACAGACCCTGATATTTCAGGTACTCTGCTATGAGTGTCAGCTCAGACCCTGTATCTAACAGTCCTTGGGAGATGTGGAAATTCCTTTCCCCCCAATTTATAGTTACCTTGTTAAGTGTCTCTAGGTCCCTTTCAGTAAGGACCCGGATTTTTTGTGTATATACTTGTGGTGGCATTGTAGACTCCTTCCTCAAATAGGTCAGGCCTCCCTGTCAATCAATGGCCTCTGGATCTGAGAATTTTAAATTCAGGTTTAATTTAAATTGCGTAAAAGAGACCATGTTTTCCCACAGTAGTAACTGACAAGTCTTTTGCACACCATTTATGGACTTTTTTCTAGTTAAACAAGTCAAACAAAACCCTAGCCAGTTGTCCATCTATTTCACCCTTAAAAGCACTACATCTGATGGGCACTGCCACAGATCCCTGTGGGTCAAATCAGGCTGGTTGCCACAGCAGCTCAGGGTCGAATGCAGAAATACACAAGGCATGCATTTCGGTGGGAAGCAGTCCATGTGAAGTGAGTCTGAGCACCCACAAAACAGCAGATGTGGCAGAGGGCACTGACACAGTCCCAAGAGGCACCTTGGTGCCTCAGGCTGATCCGGTGTTTCAGCCTTCTCCTCCTGGCTTTGTGCTTGCTGGAATTTTACTCTGGTTTTAGGCGTGGAAGCACGAAGACAACTGGAAACTTCTTAACCTAAGACGGTTACCCCAACGTTTCACGCACCATTCAGAGCGGCATTTCTACGGAAAAAGGAGGCTAAGCAGTGACTCGGATTTATGGTAGCTGGAGTCAGTGGAATTTGTTCCAGGTGTATCCGTCCCATCTTAGAGTCCCAATCTTTCATACGCTCATTGGAACAAATGTTTACTGAGCCCCTTCGATGCGTCCTCACTCCCCCCCAGAAATGTCACTCACGCTTTCTCGTTCATGTGTCACACACTCAAGCCTCGGTCACACCCACTCAACCGCTCTTCTCCTGGCCCAAAAGCCCCTGAGGCCAAACTCGCCGACCCCCGACCCTGGGGAAAGTATAAGCTGCTCACTCTCCGGCGCCCACGGCCAGGCCAGCCAGTTCCGCACTGGCAGATGACGCAAACCTACCCACTTGCCTCGCCCATCTGACGCGATGCGCGCCCAACGGCTCACGAGAGTCCTGATTGGCCCACGCCGTTTGCTCAGTCCGGACCATGGTCCAAACAGCGGCCTGTTTTTCAAGCGGCCACGCCCCGGGGGAGGGGCACAGCAAAAGCGCGTGGCGCACGGCCTTTGAAAAGAGTACCCGGACTAGGGTCACGGAGAGAGCCGAGTTGTGCCGGAGAGAGCCGAAAGTGCCGAAGAGACCCGAGAATGACCCGAGAATCTCAGGGCGGCCGGAAGCAGAGCCCAGCGCTGCCGGAAGAAGCCGAGCTCTCGCGTAGAGGGGCCGAGTGCGGCTGGCGTTGGGGCCGGGCCGTTCCCGCGCAATGGCGGCGGAAGGGGCAGCTGTGGCTGGAGGTGGGGCAGTCGGAGGCCGCCCGGCCAGTGACCTCTTGGGATCGTCCAAGTGCCCGGACGCGACCTCGAACCGGCGGCGCATCTCCGGGCTGTCGCGTGACGCCGAGCGCCGAGCCTTCCAGTGGTGCCGGGAGCACCTGGGCGGGGCTTGGCGCCAAGTGCGACCTGAGGAGCTGAGGGTTAACCCCGTGAGGTGGGAGGTCAAGGGTCAGCCCCCCCCTGAGCGGGACCAGGGTCTGGGGTCAGACTTGGGCCTGACATTTATGCAGACACCGAGCGCCCAAACCAGGGTGGGTGTGGGGCTCTGGGCAGGTGGGTTTGGGACCTGGCTGTCGCGGACGCGGGGACGGGGATCCGGGGGCAGCGTCCCTCACACGGTGCCGGCTGAGCGCGCCCTGTGGGTCCGCAGCGGGGGCCTCAGTAACCTGCTCTTCCGCTGCTCGCTCCCGGAGCACCTTCCCAGCGTCGGCGAGGAGCCCCGCGAGGTGCTGCTTCGTCTGTATGGGGCCATCCTGCAGGTGAGCTAGGGGCGAGGCCGCCGCGCCCACCCTCAGGGCTGACGACTGGAAGCTGAAGTTCCGGGCTACCACCTGCTGACCAGAAGGCCCGGCGGTGGTGGAGGACAGACCAGAACCCCGCCCCTTTGCCGTCCCTCTTCCTCCAGGGCGTGGACTCCTTGGTCCTTGAAAGTGTGATGTTTGCCATCCTTGCCGAGCGGTCCCTGGGGCCCCAGCTCTACGGAATCTTCCCAGAGGGTCGGCTGGAACAGTACATCCCAGTACGAGCCCAGCCTTGTACTGCCCGAGGCACCTCCTCCCCCAGACCCTGACACCCCCACCTTCCCATCCCCCTGCCCCAGCCCCCTCCCGCCCCAGCCCCCTCACCACCCTGATAGGTTCCTGGGTGCAGAGCCGGTCCCTGAAAACTCAAGAGCTGCGTGAGCCAGGGTTGTCAGCAGCCATTGCCACGAAGATGGCCCAGTTCCACGGCATGGAGATGCCTTTCACCAAAGAGCCCCATTGGCTGTTTGGGACCATGGAACGGTGAGTCGGGGCCTCCTGAGGGCTCCTGCGTTCCTTGGGTGAGCCTCCTGCTGACCCTGCCACCCAGGGATGTGACCACATGCATCTATGATTCTGCCCAGTCTCCAGCCAAGTAGGTCAGGTACTCCATTGTCTGCCTGGGCTCCCACAGGACAGATTGCCACAGGTTGTCAGACATGTCAAACAGTGACAGAATGGTTGGAGCGGGTCTGAAGGGTCAATGGGAGGGGGTGGGTAATGGATTACAGAGTGTGTCCTTCTCTTTGGGCTCAGGTACCTCAAGCAGATCCAGGACCTGCCCCCCAGTGGCCTACCCCAGGTGAACCTGCTGGAGATGTACAGCCTAAAGGAAGAGATGGGCAACCTCAGGTGAGGGCAGGAAGGTGAGGGTGCAGCAGGGCACTGGAGAAGGCATCTGGTGCCTGGCCAGTCTGAGCCGCCTCCAGTCGCACTTGGTCAGGACCCTGTTCCCTGCAGGAAGTTGCTAGACTCTACCTCGTCACCAGTGGTCTTCTGCCACAATGACATCCAGGAAGGTAAGAGAAGGCATCTAAGTCTCCTTGACCCTGTTGGGGAGACCAGAGGCCCACCCTGACCCAGGGTGGGGGGACCATACCCCTGGAATCATTAGAGCCCCAACCTGTCCACCTGACCCAAGGCTGGGGGGAGCAGAGACCCACTCTGACCCGAGGTGGAGTGTGTTACGTCTCACTGAACCAGCAGGATTCTCTGCAAAAGAAGAAATGGGGAGACCAGAACTGCCCCACACCACCCTACATCTCCCTGTTGCGATTCCAAGGAAAGAATCCCCGAACACCAGGGCAATGAGTCCTTAGGTGTTTATTAGGGGATTGACTTACAGAGAGACAGCAGGAGGTTTGCACAAGTATGTCTGTAGATGACAGAGGGCTGGGGGACAAAGGAGGCTGAGTGCCAGAGGCTTGGTGCAAGTCTTGGGTAAACATCCAGGTATATGCTCTTTTTTTTAAATCAGTATGCCTCAGGGCAGGCAGCACTCAAGGCTATGGCAGTTACAGCTCCGCGTGCTTCTGGGGAGGTACAGGAGGGAGGCAGGAAGCGGGTGCCCTGTGTGTCATATGCTCCATCCCCATCAGCTTTTATAATTTCAACACCCCCTCTTCTGCAGGAGTCACTGGGCCATGAGCAGTGTGGGGGAATAGTTTCCAGGGCTATTTGCCCTGTTTTTAAGGAGCATTAGTGATAGAACCCATAGCAATAATGTATATAAGCACATGGAATAAATTCAGTTGCCCCAATTCCTGGAAGGTTTATTGGTGGTGTTTTCATTCAGCTACTTTACCCATCATTTGATACCACCATGAGTCATCGCTCACTTGAGTTATGATTTGTATTTGATTTTGCAAGTGAGCAAAGGACTTACTGACTTCCACCTTTTTTTATCTGGAATGTACTTAGACACAGTATTTAGGTTTTAATAAGGTGTGTGTTTTCCCTTGGGCTGTGTGAGACTTCATGGCAATGCAGTTTTGTAGCACCCCCTTGAGAACAGCCACTATTTCTTGATTTAGTGTGAAGAGTTTGTGCTCAGTAAAAACCTTTTGGAAGTTTTTTATCTTGAGCATGCCAATATTACCTCCTTGGGGCACAAAACAGAGATTAAAGAAACCCACCAAGATTTTATAGACCTTCTCCACCTCTTCTCCAGATGGCTCATCTAAGGGCACTGGGATTGCATCTGCTATCCTGGAGTGTGCCAGGGGAAGCCAAGCGTGCACATGCCCCCAGAGGCAGATTGGGATAGTAATCCTGTAGTGGGAATTAGCCAAGAGCCCATCCCACAGTTGGGTGTAGGACCCCCTCTGACAGAAGGTTGTATTCTTTGTAGTATTTCATGCCTCCTAATGGCTTCTTTTTCTGAAAGTTTGCTGGGAAATGTCAGGTTGTGTCCTAGGGTGGTTAGCTTCTCCTGCATGCATTCATGGTGTCACTGATGTCGGTGATGTCAAGCAGAGTTGACCAATTGTGTGGGCCTGCCCTGTGGAGGGCCCAGTCTAAAGACACGTTTTCAGGGTGCTCTGAGTGTTAGGAACACAGATTGGGGAGTTTCTCCCTCCACTGATGGGAAACCAGTGTTGGTTCCTCCTCCAGTGATGACCTCTGCCACAGCACAGCACACTTTGGTCCCACCATGGGTGTCTACCCCTCTGCTGACAGTGTTCACAGTAGTCCAGTGTGTGGTCCCACAGCATGCCCTTGCCACCATGTCTCTACAGGTCCTCTCTCTTCCAGGGATGTCGGGGTTGGTTCTCGCATATCGGGGGCCTCCTGCCTTAGCGTCAAGAGGATCCTGATCCATCCCCAGGCGCTGCCCATCCGAGACCCCAAGGTCTAGGTACCTGGGGTGAAGGAAGAGGAGTTGGTAGTGTTACCCCATCTCATGGCACTTAGCTCTGGGCTCCAGGCTTTCTTTGTCCATTTCCATGTTTGCATGGCTTGTTTAAAGGCCGGCGCTGCTAGGAGGCTGACTTAGTTCCCTAGGTGGGTCCTTCATTAAGGTATCTGGGGGCCTCTGGTCAGACTACTGACCATCCTTTTAAAGACATTCGCCCAGGGGGAGTTTGATCTTTCTTTTTAGTAGGCCATCTTTTCTTTATGTCAGGCCAACCCCTTTAGAGTTATAAGGCGAATGGAACTGCTATTTTATCCTTTCCCTTTGTGCCCAGCCTTGTATTGGAGTGCCAGTGATACACTAGTAGAAGTGGTGCTGGGCATGTCGTACATCATTGGTAGACACTGTAGCCCTTCAATAGCAGATATTTGGTTGGCTCGTCTGCAGGAGACCCCCATAGCATCTACACAGGTCATCTCCCAGTGACTCCATTGGCACCCCAGGAGACGCCCATAGCATCCACCTGCCAGCTGTGTGGTGCCCTAATACCCCATGTTATAAGTTACGACCCCCTGACAGATCCGAGTTGTGCTTGGCTGCAAGTGGGGTAGTCCTAGGGGGACTTTCTGGATGTCCTCTTTGGAGATGGCAGACTGGCCATTTGTGCTGGCCACCACTTTTATTCTGTGTGCACACCCGTGCCCCCCTCTCTTGTGTATCCAGTGGGCCACGTCAGTCTCATCAGTCCTTCCCACTTGGTGGGTCTTTGCTTTGATACTTGTTTCTGTGTTGCCAGGAGGGAAGTCAGCTGAGGGGCAGCCACTGGGAAGACCATAGCCTCAGTCCCTACAAGGCACACCTGTTTATTAGCCACTTATTGGCTCCCCTTTGGGCAGTCCTGGCATTAACCCTTTCATAACTGCCCATGAATAAGTGCAAATGGTGACTGGGTGTGGCTCCTTCACAGGAACTGATCAGACGGCTCTTAACTTGGCCCAAGGACCCTCCCGCCATCTCCATCTCCACCATAGGCTGCTGATCATGTGGCATGAGCCCTCTGTGCACCAAGAAGTCTATGGGAGTGATCCTTTCTCCCTTTACCCATTGGGACTTTTCTAGGGGCAGCTCTGGGGCCTCTTCTGATTTCTGTAGTATATGCTGCGGGCCTCAGAAGTACTTCTCAGTCTGGCAAGATGGGGTTAGGCTCCAAGTGTCCCCTCTGTGGATGTGTGCCCCACAGGGTGCCCTCCTGGATTGACAGCAGAAGCAGGTCTTGCTTCTGTCTGCGGCATGGGAGTTTTATTTCCACTGCCACGTACCCTGTGGTTGCCTCTGTTTGTAGAGAAGCTGGGTGCACAGCTAGGAATTGCTTCTCCAGCATGCTATAAAGTTACTCAGCTCATCTGAAGAAACGAGACCAAAAGACCAAAATCCTACGGCATCTTCCCATCCGTTTGCCATAAGGCAACTCCAGTCTGTCTCTGTGTCAGAGACATATAGTTTCAAATGGTCATCTGAAATTAGGTTTGCAGGGCTTAAACTTGGGCAGTTGCAATGTGTGTTTTGGCAAAGACCTTCTCTTCTTGCACCCCCAGTGCCATCGTGCTCCCTTTTATTAGCCTACAAAAAGGAGATATAGGCATTGTTGCAAATGAGGCATGAAGGTTCTCTAGTGGTCCACAGAACTCTGCACCTCTGTTGTTTATGGGCCGGGTAAGCTTGGATTTTATTTATTATGGTAGATGGTAAAATATGAGTCTTACCTGATCAAACCACTCTATGGGAACTTGACAGTTTCCTGATCCTTGTATTTTCTGGGGGATGATCACCCATTTTCTTTTCTGGAGGTGCTGCTAACCCTCTCCATGGCTTTCTCTAAAAGATTTGAGTCTATAGAGGTTAGCAGAATATTGTCCACAGTGTTCTATATGTCCTTCTGGAAGTAGACCCAAGGCAGCAGGTCCTCAGCTGCTAATCCATGACAGCTAAAGGGGCTCTGTAGGTGTCCTTGGGAAAGAACTGGAAGGTCCACTGCCATCCCTGCCATATGAAGGAAGACATGTTCTGTGATTATTGATTGGCATGCGTCACGGCCGCATTACAGGTCCTTGGACAGGTTGTTACTTTCTGACGTTTGGACTACATCAGATGTGGCAGCATGGATGATGGGAGTCCCCCTTAATCTGTAGTCTTTCATGTTCCATTGGCATCTACACAGCCAGATGGGCTATTGAAAGGACTGTGTGGATGGGTGATTTACACCTTTTTAAATTCCAAAACAGTTGCGGATATTTCTTTATGCTCCCCAGGCAGGCAGTATAGGTTAATAGGCACCATTCTTGGTCTCGGTGGGAGGGTGGAGTACCACCTAGCGTGCCCATGTAGCCCAGCCTTCAGGACCCTTACCCAGTTGGAATTTTCCCATGATGTGTCCAGGGCAGCCCCTAGGAAAACGTCTGCTCCAGTGTGCTTTCAGGTGGGGATAGGCACGCCCAACTGTGGGAGGCCGGAGCCCGGCCTGTTTGAGGGAGTATGGATATGCCCCCACACCCCTCGGGATGTCAGTGTCCCCAAGAACCAGTGGGGATGCCCACGCATGAGGGTGTATTCTGCCCGTGTCTACCAGGGCCATCACCTTTTATTCTGTGGGGCCAATATATAGTGGCTTTCACGTGGGTTGTGTGGCCCCTGGCGTGGCCCCTTATCTCTGAGAACCTTGGCCTTCTCATGGGAGGGGTGTGACTGGCCATTCTCACTCTGTTTCCTCCTTAGAGGGATGGGGGGCAGTTAGTTCCAGCCCTGGTCCACAAGGCCCTCTAGTGTACTGTTCTGGCCTCAGTCCCTCCAGGATTTCAGTGGAACGGTGTTGGTTTATTTTCTCCTGCTCCAGCAGGCCCTGCCACATCCAGTTACAGGAAACTCTCTTTATTCCAGATTTGGGGGAGGCAGCTTTCTTTTTCCCTGAATCTCCCTCTTCCATTTGGTGCTTGGGGACTCTGGATGTCCCAATACATGCCTCTGTCTCCCCTAAGCCAGCTTGTCCTCCATCACACACAGGGACACTGGTGAGCAGGCTTGGAAGATGGGGTGTCCCCTTCTACCAGGAGACATGCTTTTCATCATTTATTCCTCATGCCTGCTGTAAAAATGATGGTGTTGGGGTACTGCGAGAGGAGGCGTAAATGGCTGTGCACGTCCCTTACTCAGCAGAGTTTGTGCTGTTTCAGTGGTGGTGGCAGGGTCTCCTGGCATTTCCTCCTCTGATGGCCATTGCGATCCAGTCAGTTAAGCTGTGGGCATCCCATGTCAGTGTGGCAGACTAGGGTGACATTCCCTTTTCAGCCTCACTACCTGACAAGACACCCCATCAGTTCTGCTATTCCCCAGTGTCACCAGCCGTACCTATGAGTCCTCGTAGGGTTCTGGTGGAAACCACTTGCGCTGTCAATCAGCAAGGCTGGGGTATATTCCTGGGTGGAATGTTTTATCCTCTGGCATATGGGGTCCTTGAGCTCTGGCTGATCTACTGTGTTTTACTTTATTCTGTATAAGAGGACATACAGGCAGAAAATCTAACCCCTCAGTCGTCCTTCAAGCTGATTATCTCAACAGACTCAAAAGGCTCACTCTCACTTTCTAAGGGTTCCAGGTCTTTGCATCCTAGCCGGGACTCAATCACTGTAGTTTGCAACTTCGCTTTTAGGGAGCCTTGTCCCACCCATAGCAGGCCGCTGTGTTCGGCCTCAACTCCCCTCCTTCCACCTTCCCCACATATCAGTTACGAGCAGAGCTGGCAGGTGTCCGTCTCACTCCAACTGCAATGCTTCCTCCAACTTCGAACTCTGGCCTCAGCTGCTAACTATGCTTCAGTAGCTCTTCATGCTGCCTGCAGCAGGGGTCACCCTTCTCCAGTCACCAGCTGCTGGCTCTGGGCAAGTTTACTCCTTCCAGCAGGCAAGTGAGGCCTGCAGAGTTTTTGGAGCATCAGGGTACTCCCAGGGTGGCTTACAGATGTCTTAGGAACATGCTATGAGCCCCACATTGATCCCTGAGGCCAGCCCGGGATTGCCCTTGTGGGTTCCTCTTCTCAGCCAATTTCTTTGGAATCCTGCCAACTATGACAAAACCGCAAAAGAATTGGGGGAGACCAGACTGCCCGACACTGCCCCACAACAGAGCCTATTGAGATTCCAGGGAAAGAGGCCCTGAATGATGGGGTGATAAGTCCTTAAGCATGTACTGGGGGACTGACTTACAGAGAGCTGTACCTACCTTGGGATGGACAGTGAGACAGTAGGAGGTTCACTGTTTATGTCTGTGCCTGAGGCCATCACTCTAGATGATAGAGGACTGGGGGGCAAAGGAGATTGAGAGCCAGAGGCTTGCACGTAAGGCCTAGGTAAACATCTCAGTACGTGCTGTTTTCTTAAAACGACACACTCAGGGCAGGCAGCACTCAAGGTTCTGGCAGTTACAGCTTGGCATGCTTCTGGGGAAGTAGTGGAGGGATGTAGGGAGGAGGTACTCTGTGTCATACAGGAGGCCAGAGACCCTGAAGTGACCACAACCCCACCCCATCCCCCCCAGGGAACATCTTGCTGCTCTCTGAGCGAGGAAATGCTGACAGTCTCATGCTAGTTGACTTCGAGTACAGCGGTTATAACTACAGGTGAGGGTGGCCTATTCTCTTTGGACCCGTTTACAGTGCTAGAAACATGGCAGCCCCTCGTCTCAGCCTGGCAGCTTAAAAGTCTTTGGGGGCTGAATGTTTACCTTTTCCCCCAGGGGCTTTGACATTGGGAACCATTTTTGTGAGTGGGTTTATGATTATACTCATGAGGAGTGGCCTTTCTACAAGGCACGGCCAGCAGACTACCCCACCAGGGGACAGCAGGTATGTGGCTGGAGGCTGGGGAGCAGGAGGAGGTCTGTGAGGGAGAGGGAGGTTAAGTCTGGGCAGCAGTAGTGAGAAAGGGGGTTTATAGGGTCATGCTCCACAGTCTTCTCGATCCCTGACTCTTATTCATTGATCTCAGCTCCATTTTATTCGGCATTACCTGGCAGAGGTAAAGAAAAGTGAGCCTCCTTCCCAAGAGGAGCAGAGGAAGCTGGAAGAGGACTTGCTGGCAGAGGCCAATTGGTGAGGGATGAGGACCTGGGGCAAGGGAGAAAGGGCTGGGTGCAGATGGGCAGACTGAGAAAGGGGCAGTCAAACCGACTGGTAGCAGGTGAGGTGTCAGCACATGGGGACCAGGAGATTGAGGACTGCAGCCAGCAGCAGGGCTGGAGGGCCAGAAGAGAGGGGGCGGGGAGTTAGAGCTGCCGGGGCTTGGCCAGCTTGGGGGCTTCCAGGCAATGCCACCTGAGCTCCTGAACCCCTACTTTTCCTGCCCTCACCCTGCCAGGTATGCTCTGGCATCGCATTTCTTCTGGGGTCTGTGGTCCATCCTCCAGGCGTCCATGTCCACCATTGAATTTGGTTATCTGGTAAATAATCCGAAAGATGGGGGTGTTGAGGGGGGGGCACGGGGGGAGCAGCAGGGGACAGCCCTGTCCTGGGAAGTCAAAGGCAGAGGCCTTGAGTCCTTCAGAGGAACTAGTGTGGACCCTGGTGGCCAGGGGTCAGGCCTGGCCGGGTGCTGGCGCCTTTTCATGGCCATGTGGGGTCTGCTCTCAGGAGTATGCCCAGTCTCGCTTCCAGTTCTACTTCCAGCAGAAGGGGCAGCTGACACACTTCTACCCTTTGTCCTGACTCACCCCACTCCTCGGATCTCCTTGAGCCTCCAGGCTGGACCTTGGAGGGAAGGGGCAAAGAAGCCCTGGGGAGGGCTGAGCCCCCACATAAGATGAGTCTGAGGAAACTGCCTGCAGTCCATGTGGGCAGGGAGCCCCCACCTGTGTACCTGCAGACAATAAAGAGCTTCTTTCCTGCCACCTGGTCCTGACCCTGCTCCGTAGCAGCAGAAAGGCATTTCACAGACTGATACACTACCTGCTGCCCTGAGCCTCAGTTTCTTCTGGAAAGCAGGGCTGGACAGTACCTGGGCTTGAAAGTGGTTGTGATGGTCACTGCCAACTGGGGCTCTGTCCACTCTCTCCTCCCCTGTCTCCAGATTAGGGTGACACATACCACAACGACTGAAGTGGGGGTGGGGATGGGGGAGTGATGGGACAGGAGAGGGCCTGGGGGTGGGGCTGTCCAGCCTTGAGCTGGAGAACGGGACACAGCTGACACATTGCTGACCTTTTTCCTACATGTGGCTATTTTTAGCTCTAATACCACCACCCTCACGTGAAACCCTTTACTGCCTTCGCCAGGCTCCCAGGCCTTTGCAAAACCTGGCCCCTACTTCTGATTCCTGCTCCGGGGAGCAGGGGGTGCTGGTCCCGCCCCGCATCTGTTTTCCCAAACCAATTTGGGAATGGGTGTCAGGTTCCCAGTGAGGGCGGAGCAGGGGCAGCCAGACTTGAAGGACGTGGGGACACGGGCCAGAGCGGCCAGCCCCACCGACAGGAGCAAAGCGATCTCAGCCGTGAGTAGGGGGCAGCTCAGCCTTGCCCCGCTTCAAATCCCCAGCCCGGCGCGGGGCCCGAGGACAGCGATGCGGTTCCGCGTGGCATAGGCTGGGGGCGGGATCCCGCCTCGCGCCAGGCCGCTCTACTCCACGGTGGCTTCACTCCCCGCCTCGAGGTTCCCCTTCGCTTGTCTTGAGGCGCCTCGAGCTCTCAAGCCGCCCATTCCGGCCCTTCCACTCTTTTAAGGCGCCCCGGAACGCTGGGCGCGAGAGCTTAGCGGCCGTTGGCCGGACCGCGGTGGCAGAAGTTGGCTCGGGCTGGAAGAGGCGTGGGGCCCCGGCACCTGCGGGCAGGCTCGGCTGTGGCGGGGGCGGGGCTTGCTGAGCCGCCCGCACCCCCCCGCCCAGGTCCCGGCGGAGCCATAGGATGGCGGAAGCGCACCAGGCTGTGGCCTTCCAGTTCACCGTGACCCCAGACGGGGTCGACTTCCGGCTCAGTCGGGAGGCCCTGAAGCATATCTACCTGTCGGGGATCAACTCCTGGAAGAAACGCCTGATTCGCATCAAGGTGGGCACGGGCGGTTCTCCGCCCGGCCCCGGGTCCTGGCAGGTGCAGCGCGGAGCCTTGGGAAGAGGCGGCCGCCAGCGGGGCGCCCCACGCCGGGCCCCCAGCAGCCTTAGACCCTGTTCAGGGGACAGGCTCCAGCAGTACAGAAACCAGGGAGGGTTCCCAGGAGGGGGCGGGGACCCGGTAGGGCCTAGGGGCCCGTAAGTGTGAGGGTGGAGTGGGGAGCCTGCAGAGGACGCGCCAGGGGTATAGGAGCCCTGGTTGGCTCCCGCGAGGGGCCTGGGCAAGCTGGGCGTCTCTGCCCTAACAGAACGGTGTGCTGAGAGGCGTGTACCCCGGCAGCCCCACCAGCTGGCTGGTCGTCGTCATGGCAACGGTGGGGTCTTCCTACTGCAGCGTGGACCTCTCCATGGGGCTGGTCAGTTGGATCCAGAGATGCATTCCTGATAGGTAAGCCTGGAGGGGTGTGGCAGCTCCGGGGGGGCTGGCAGTGGTCACCCCAGGATGGGTGTGCCGAGGCAGTCAGGCAGCCCTGCAGCCTTCACATTCTCCCCAGGTGGGGCACCCACCAGAGCCCGCAGGCCCGGGTACTCGTCAGCATGGTGGTCTTCTCCACTGGGGTCTGGGCCGCCGGCATTTTCTTCTTCCGTCAGACCCTGAAGCTCCTGCTCTCCTACCACGGTTGGATGTTTGAGATGCATGGCAAGGCCAGCCACTCCACCAGGATCTGGGCTGTGAGCAGAACCGCACGGGCCCCCAGGCGGGCTCCCAACCCAAGGGAAGAGGGCATCCCTGGCCTGGGTGTGCATATGGCCGGGAGGAGCCAGGATGTCCTGGTTTGGGGGCCCAGCTCTCATGTGTTTGCTGTCTTGTTTCTTCTACCTCCTGGTTCCCACCCCATCCCGGCCCGCCTGCAAACCCAGATCTGTGTTCGGCTTCTGTCCAGCCGGCGGCCCATGCTCTACAGCTTTCAGACATCTCTGCCCAAGCTCCCCGTGCCCAGTGTGCCTGCCACTGTCCAGCGGGTGAGGGGCCCACGTGGGCTTCAGGGCAGGGGAGGCCAGATATAGAGGCATGCCTAAACTTAAAGGCTGAGTGCCCTGGAAGAGCTGCCTGAGTGGTGGGGTGGTCTGGGCAGAGGCGAGGAGGAGGGAAGGAGAAGGTCAGGGCAGGCGATCCTGGCTGCCTGGCTTCTGCCCTGACACTCTCCTGGGGGACAGTACCTGGAGTCAGTGCGGCCTTTGTTGGATGATGAGGAATATTACCGCATGGAGACACTTGCTAAAGAATTCCAGGACAAGACTGCCCCAAGGCTGCAGAAGTACCTGGTCCTCAAATCTTGGTGGGCAACCAACTACGTGAGTTCCCCTTTGGGACCACTCCCTCTCACGCGCTCCAGTCCCTGCACTGCACCCCCCGCTGTGCAACCCCCTGACCCTGCCTCCAACTGCAGGTGAGTGACTGGTGGGAAGAGTACGTGTACCTTCGAGGCAGGAGCCCCCTCATGGTGAACAGCAACTACTACGTCATGGTACGCTTGCTGAGGAAAAGGGGACAGGGTGGGGGGAGGGGGACTGGGACGGAACAGGAGGGCAGTTCCAAGCAGCTTAAGGCAGGTGGGGATGCAGAGGCTCTGAAGAGCACAGCAGAGCCGTACCTGTCACCCCTTCTCTGAGTCCCAGGCTCATGGCCCTGCCTCCGTGGCCCTCCCTTCTCACGCCCTCCCAGGTGGGCTCCTAATGTGCCTTTGTGGCACTCCTGGGCCCAGAAGCACAAAGTCCACACTTCTTTTCACAAGCTGAGGCTTTGAGGGTCCTGCTGGAACCCTTCTCCACACACATCCCTTCCCTAAACTCACGTACAGCTTGTCCTGGCTAGGTGTTTTCAGCTGTTTGTTTAAAGCATGCAACCCCTCTCTCAAGGCAAACTCCACTTGCAAACGTAAACCAGTGCCGTAGCTTCCAGAGAAGGGCAGCAGCTCGGGGCAGGGGTAAGCAGTGGCCATGGCCCTGCCAGGGCATGCAGGGCAGCTTGGGGAAAGGCGGCTGGCACGTCAGGCTCCTGGACGGACCGGTCCTCGGCCCTGCTCACGCTCCAGGACTTTGTGCTCGTCAAGACCACAGAGGTGCAGGCTGCCCGCTTGGGAAATATCATCCATGCCATGATCATGTATCGCCGCAAGCTGGACCGAGAGGAGATCAAGCCCGTGAGTGACTGCTAGGGTGGAGCAGGCAGGATCGGCAGGTGTGCACTCATGTCATGCTGGGCTGTCCTCACAGGTGATGGCCCTGGGCATTGTGCCCATGTGCTCTGCCCAGATGGAGCGAATGTTCAACACCACTCGGATTCCAGGCAAGGATACAGGTACCGGATCTCACGCCCTTCCTGAGCCCTCCCCCAGAGAGAGCCCCACCCCCAGGTCTGCAAGCGCAGGAAGGCCAGTTGGCACAGGAAGCGTGGTGCGTGGCCTCTGCAGGGAATTGCACTGGTGGAGGCCAAAACTGGGACTATAGGGGCAGCGCACTCTCACGCTGTATGGCCTGGGGCGTGGGGCCTGGGAGCTGGCCTTTCTTCCTTAGGAAGGCTCTGAAGTTGCCACTGGCCCTAAGAAAGGAGATGGGAGGCCTAGGCATGGGCAGTGCATCTGCTGCAGGGGACGTCCCGGACGGCTGGGCAGGATGGGCCCTCAGCCTCTGGCCTTTCGTCACAGATGTCCTGCAGCACCTTGTGGACAGCAGGCACGTGGCCGTCTACCACAGGGGCCGCTTCTTCAAGGTGTGGCTCTACGAGGGCTCCCGCCTGCTCAGGCCCCGGGACTTGGAGCTGCAGATTCAGAGGATTCTGGATGACCCCTCACCGCCACAGCCAGGGGAGGAGCGATTGGCAGCCCTCACCGCTGGTGGAAGGTACCAGGCTGCAGCCCGGGGCAGAGGACCCCACCCCTGCTGGCCCTTCCTACCTGCTGTGGGGTCCCTGACCTCCCCCAAAAGCAGGTGGCTATGGGGGGGTCGAGTTCAGGCCTGTCCTGAATGAAGTGGCCATGAGGGCTCAGAGGCCTTCTGGCCCAGCACTGTCCTACGCCCCCAGGGTGGAGTGGGCAGAGGCACGCCGGGCTTTCTTCAGCTGTGGCAAGAACAGGGCGGCGCTTGACGCCATCGAGCGGGCGGCCTTCTTCGTGGCTCTGGATGAAGAGTCGCACGGCTACGATCCTGATGACGAGGCCAGCCTCAGCCTCTATGGCAAGGCCCTGCTGCATGGCAGCTGCTACAATAGGTAGACCCTGCCGCACCCTCAGCTGGCACCCCTCCTGGCCCCACCCTGCAGCCTGGAGCCCCTGCCGCTCTACCTCCCCCAGCCCCCTACGGCCCTGCCTCTTCAGCACCTCTGCCCTTCTGCCCTTGCAGGTGGTTCGACAAGTCTTTCACGCTCATCGCCTTCAAAAACGGCCGCTTGGGCCTCAACACGGAACACGCATGGGCAGATGCTCCCATCATAGGGCACCTGTGGGAGGTGAGGCAGGAGCTGCCCCTGGGGTCAAGCTTGGGGCTGTACAGCGTCAGCCTTTCAACAAGATCCCTGTCTCCAGTTTGTGCTGGCCACCGATACCTTCCACCTGGGGTACACAGAGAACGGGCACTGCCTGGGCAGCCCAAACCTCTCATTGCCACCTCCTCAGCGACTGCAGTGGGACATCCCCACGGAGGTAGGTCAGGCAAGGAGGGCAGGTGGCACATCCCAGAGAGAAGGGTCCGGGGCACAGAAGGAAGATGGGATGATCCTGAGAGGAGGGTGATGGGCACAGGGGACAGGTAGGACGTCCCCAAGGGAAGGATCAGGGGTGCAGGGTAGGTGCATGGACCTAGCAGGGCAGGGACACAGGCATGGGAGAGTGATAGTTCCTGGAGAATTCTCCCTCCTGCTTTGTCCTCCTTCCCCTCCTCACCCCTGCCTTAGGCCGAGGGTGTGGGAGGCCTCTCACGGTGCACTGCATGGAGGGTAGAGGCCCCAAGCTCCTGGGTGTGAGGACAAGGCTCCCACAGGACACACCTGGTGCCCCTCAGATGTCCTTGGTCACCTCTTCCAAGGTGACAAGAGGCACACTGACCCTGAACCCAGCCTTTCCTTCTGTGCGTCCCTCCCAGAAACGACCCCGAGTCCGTTGGGGACACTGTGCCCACCTTCCCCTCTGGTTTCTTGGCAGTGCCAGGCAGTCATCGAGAGCTCCTACCAGGTGGCCAGGGCCCTGGCAGAGGATGTGGAGTTGTACTGCTTCCAGTTCCTGCCCTTCGGCAAAGGCCTCATCAAGAAGTGCCGGACCAGCCCTGATGCCTTCGTGCAGATTGCCCTGCAGCTGGCCCACTTCCGGGTACAGGGTCTGCCGTGGGGTGGGGTGGGCAGCCGGGCTTGGGTCCACCTGCCAGAACCACCCCTCTGCTCTCAGGACAGGGGCAGGTTCTGTCTGACCTACGAGGCCTCAATGACCAGGATGTTCCGGGAGGGGCGGACCGAGACCGTGCGGTCCTGCACCAGTGAGTCTGCAGCCTTTGTGCAGGCCATGATGAAAGCCCACTCGATGGTGAGGCTGCTTTGCCTGCCACCTGGGCCGGGGACAGGTGAATTCTCCCCACCTGCTGGTCCCAGGGCCATGGTCTCCTTCCCGCTTCTGCCCCCAGAAAGCAGACCTCCAGGAGCTCTTTCGGAAGGCATCTGAGAAGCATCAGAACATGTACCGCCTGGCCATGACTGGGGCTGGCATTGATAGGCACCTCTTCTGCCTCTACGTTGTCTCCAAGTATCTGGGTGTCTCGTCTCCTTTCCTGGCTGAGGTCAGAGTTGTGGGTGACTGGGTCCCTCCTTTCTCCTCTCCTCTCAGGCCAGGGCCCAGCTTCTCAGCTTTATTCCCGTGTAACCAGCTGTCCTATGTGGTCCTGGAGGTTCGGGGCCCACTTTCCAGCCCATGCCTCCCCTGCCTCCCAGTGCAGGTGCTGAGCAGAAACTGGGCCTCCCGAAGGAGGGCGGGCAGGGCTGGGCTCGCAGGTGGTATTGCCGTCAGCAAGCACAGAAGAGCAGAGAGACCCATGCCCCATACCCTAGCATTCCAGCAGAGATGTGGAGAATGTGAAGGAGCACCCCAGGCAGGGACCCTAGGCTTGAGGAGCGTGGGACAGGGCCCCAGGCAGGGGTCGGGCCATCAGGAGGCCACAGTGGGGGCGAGGGGCAGGGGTGGCCTCTGAGCAACTTCTCTCTCCTCTGCAGGTGCTCGCAGAACCCTGGCGCCTCTCCACCAGCCAGATAGCGCAATTCCAGATCCGCATGTTTGACCCCAACCAGTACCCTAATCACCTAGGCGCCGGAGGTGGCTTTGGCCCTGTGAGTGCCCTGAGGGGAGTTGGGGAGGACAGGGGGTTTCCATGGAGAGCGGCACTGCCTTGAGGGGAGGCCAGGACGTGGACACAGGGCAGAGCTGGGCCCTTGGGGCAGTACCTTACAGGGACCAGCACCCTGAGGGGCCAGCACCCCACAGGGGCCAACACCCTGAGGGGCCAGCACCCCACACGGGCCAATACCCGCAGGGGCCAACACCCCGACTGCTCTCTTTGGCCACTCTGGACCTTGCTTATCAGAGTCAGGCCCTTCCTGCTGACATATTATTGCCGGCCGGCTCATCAGGCCGGAGACCGCCTCGGAGAAGCAGGTAAGCTTCCACGCTGAGGGGCCGACCTCAAATTTGGGCCTCTGAGGAAACATGAGTCCCTCCTGAGGCTGCCCCACCCTCATCTCACAGGAGGATTCGTGTTGGGACAGGTCCTCACGCTCAGAGCCAAGTCCTCACCTCCCCTCCACTGCCTCCCCTTGCCCTCAGGTAGCAGATGATGGCTACGGTGTTTCCTACATGATCGCGGGTGAGAACACAATCTTCTTCCATGTCTCCAGCAAGTTCTCAAGCTCTGAAACGGTGAGCCTCCCCATTCCCCCTCAGGCCCAAGGAGGGCCCCGCTGGGGGTCTGACATGAGGAGGGGGCTGACCTGCGGGCGGGCTTGACCACTCTGCCCCACAGAATGCCCAGCGCTTTGGCAACCACATCCGCCAGGCCCTATTGGACATCGCCGATCTCTTCCAAGTTTCCAAGGCTGACAGCTGAGGGTGGGGACAATGGCCAGCTGCCCTTTCACCCTATGTTGTGGAGGGAGGGGCCTGTGTCTAGCAGCAGGCCTGTGTGGGCCCTGCACAGGTTACAGGCTCTGCAGGCCAGCCCGGGCAGCAGGGCCTTCCCTGACCACATGCTGCTTCCCAAGGACCGAAGAGCTGGAGGTGGTATTGGAGCCGGGGTGGCATTTTAATTTTTTTTCTAGTTAGATCTTAATAAAAACAAGCCTATCTAATTCTCTCTTAGCCCTCTGGTACCTGTGTTTAGTTTGGGAACTAGGACAACCTTCTGCCCCTGCTCAGCTGAGAGGAGTGGCAAGGGAAGTACTGGCGCTGGGAGACTGTTATGAGGGGCTTGTGCCCTGCCTTGAACTGGGCTTTGCTGGGCAGTGTGGTCTTCTGAGATCAATGTTCAGACCCACATGTACCCTTGGGATAAATTCTTGCCTCAGAACCTGCACCCAGCCCTGGGGCCACTGGATGGTGGTGCCACCTGCCTGCTGTGTGCCTGGGTGTGGCCTCTGCACCTCTTTGCATTTGTGCACAGCCCTGCAGAGGTTCCTGCTCTCCTCCTGGATATGGGCAGCTGCTGCAGGCTAGCCAGAGGCCAGGAGTTGTGGCCATGTCTACTCAAGGACAGGCAGGACAAGCTGGAGCAGCATGTGCTCCTGCACTCATTCAGCCTTTCTATTAAATCAACATTAAGAGGAATGAGAACTGTGAGTAGGCACCTGGTATTTGCTGTAGGCCAGAATAGACATAGATCCCAGCACTTAACAATGGTGACTCAGGTCAGCCTGAGCCTTTTTGTGAGTGCTCAGCAGAGGGGTCAGAGGACAGAGAGACTGGCAGGAAAATCAGAAAGGAGGGTGTTTAGATTCCAGGCTGTTAAAAGCAGATGCCATGAAAGGGGTTGGCGTAAACAATGGGAATTTATTAGCTTACAGTTTTGAGGGCTAGAAAAATGTCCAAATCAAGACATCAAGGCAATGTTTTCTTCCAGAAGACTGGCTGCTGGCCATCCTTGGTTACTCTGCCATGTGGCCAGGCACATGATGGTATCTGCCTGTCTCTTCTGGGTTTCATTGGTTTCAGCTTTTAGTTTTTCTGTCTCTGTCTGAATTCATCCCCTTTACAGAGGACTCTAATCAGAGGATTAAGACCCATCCTGAATGAGGTGGGACACACCTTAAGTAAACTTATCAAAGAGTTCTACTTACAATGGGTTTACACCCAGAAATGGATTAGATTTAAGAGCATGTTTTCCTGGGGTACACATACCTCCAAACCACCAGAGGGTTCCAGAATAATTCACAAGCATTTATTGAGTGCCTACTGTGTGCTGGTGCTGCAGATACAGCAGTTAACATAACTGCTGTGGGTCTCAGAGCACAGTAAGAGAAGACGGAAATCGGAGATGTGACAACAGAGTCCATACAAAATGTGCCAAGTGGTGACAAGTGCTAAGGAGAAAGTCCAGAAGGGCAGAGAGACTGGAGAGGGTAGCTGCAGTTTCAGACAGGGCAGCTAAAGAAGGCCTCTGTGAGTGGAGACATTCAACTGCAGGGACAGTGGAGGGTGAGGTGGGGGAGGGAGTATATGGTTGGAGTGGAGTCAGGATAGGACTGGTGTATTAGTTAGGGTTCTCTAGAGAAACAGAATCAACAGGGAACACTGACAGATATAAAATTTATGAAAGTGTCTCACCGTGACTGTGGGAATGCAGAGTACAAAGTCCACAGGGTAGGCTTTGAAGCCAACGATTCCAATGGAGTGTCTGCATGAACTCCACAGGAGAGACTCACCAGCCGAATCAGGAAGAGAGACTATCTCTTCTGAATCCTCCTTAAAAGGGCTTTCAGTGATTGGATTATGCATCACTCATTGCAGAAGACACTCCCCTTTGGCTGATTACAAATGGAATCAGCTGTGGATGCAGCTGACATGATCATAGTTTAATTCTATGAAATGTCCTCATCACAACAGACAGGACGGCACTTGCCCAACCAGCCAAACAGGTACCACCACCTGGCCAAGTTGACACATGAACCTGACCATGACAGTCCACCCCTTGCCAACTTGGTAGCTATACATACCACCTTAAAACATACCAAATTTCTAAATAAAAAACAATAAAACATTTTTTCTTTCACCTAACAATACTCAATTGTCCTGCATATAACTGGAAACACATTAAATCTCTCCAGAATAGAGTGCAAATCCTTGGGTAATATTCATTCTTAAACTTGATATCTTACAACGTAAATAGTATGACATGAACAAAACAGCATTACAGTCCTCACTTCTGTAACTGATCATGTGGTCGAAGTTCATATTTATCACTACCTGCTTCCGCTACCCATTCCATGTTTCCTTTACCCTCAGCAAGCACCTCAGCTGGCCATGGTTCTTTGCCTGGTGGGGTGACCCAAACCTTCATTCCTGAAGTTTCAGACCCATTGGTAGTCCTGCCTGGATTGGGTTGTTGCAGTTTTCCATTTATTTTAATCACAGGGCATGGTAGTACTAAAAGACGCCCTAGGGGATCTCCTATATTCCAAGGAAACTCTTCTTTACCTCCATTGTGCAGTGGCAGTCCTATTTCCCCCTGATAGTCAGGGTCAGTCACCCCAGAGAATAATGCAATCCCCTTCTTGGCTTGTTGATCCAGGGGCATGAGTAGCCCCAAGTGACCAGGTGGCAGTCTTAGATTCTAGTTCAATGGAATTGTTTCTCCTGGTGGAAGCACTCCCCCTTTTGGAATTAAAATCTGCAGACCAGCAGAGCTCAGGGTCGGAGGGACAGGAAGCAAAAATTTTCCTAGTGGATCACTAGGGGTAATAGTAAGTGGTGCCACTCCCATTTCCACCCCTTGGTTCCTGGACCCATGGATCCTGGCTAGGGGAGAAACAGCACCATACAGCCGACGCTGATTCAGAGCATATATAGCTTCCTGGAGAACATTATCCCAGCCTTTCAAGGTATTACCACCTAGTTGGCACCATAACTGAGTTTTCAAAAGGCCATTCCACCGTTGTATCAATCCAGCTGCTTCTGGATGATGGGGAACATGGTAAGACCAGAGAATTCCATGAGCCTGCACCCATTCCCGCACTTCATTTGCTGTGAAGTGTGTTCCTTGATCCGAAGCAATGCTATGTGGAATACCATGACGATGGATAAGGCATCCTGTAAGCCCACAGATGGTAGTTTTGGCAGAAGCATTGCATGCAGGGAAAGCAAACCCATATCCAGAGTATGTGTCTATTCCAGTTAGAACAAATTGATGCCCCTTCCATGAAGGGAGTGGTCCAATGTAATCAACCTGTCACCATGTAGCTGGCCGGTCACCTCAGGGAATGGTGCCATAGTGGGAGCTGAGTGTAGGTCTCTGCTGCTGGCATATTGAGCACTCAGCAGTGGCTGTAGCCAAGTCAGCCTTGTTGAGTGGAAGTTCATGTTGCTGAGCCCATGCATAACCTCCATCCCTACCACCATGACCACTTTGTTCATGAGCCCATTGGGCAATGAAAGGAGTTGCTGGGGAAAGAGGCTGACTGGTATCCACAGAATGGGTCATCTTATCCACTTTATTATTAAAACCTCCCTCTGCTGAAGTCACCCTCTGGTGTGCATTCACATGGGACACAAATATGTTCATGTTTTTAGCTGACTCAGGTCTATCCACATACTTCTTCCCCAGACCTTTTTGTCACCAATTTTCCAATTATGGTCTTTCCAACTCCCTGACCATCCAGCCAAACCATTAGCAATAGCCCATGAGTCAGTATACAAACACACCTCTGGCCAGTTTTCCTTCCAAGTGAAATGAACACCCAGGTGCACTGCTCGAAGTTCTGTCCTCTGGGAGGATTTCCCCTCACCACTGTCCTTCAAGGACACCCCAGAAAGGGGTGGTACCTGCATATCATACTGAATCATCTGTAAACCAGGCCTGAGTTTTCTCTTCCTCAGTTAATTCACTGTAAGGATCTCCCCAAGAGGCCATAGCTCCGGTCTGGGAAAGAGAAGGTAATGTGGCAGGAGTGGAGACCATAGCATTTGGGCCACGTCTTCATGTAACTTACTTATGCCTTCAGGACCTGCTCTGGCCCTATCTTGTATATACCATTTCCATTTTATAATAGAGTGTTGCTGCACACACCCAACTTTATGGCTTGGTGGGTCAAACAACACCCAGCTCATGATAGGCAACTCAGGTCTCATGGTAATTTGGTGGCCCAAGGTTAAGTGTTCGGTCTCTACTAAGGCCCAGTAGCAGGTGAAAAGCTGTTTCTCAAAAGGAGAGTAGTTATCTGCAGCAGATGGTAAGGCTTTGCTCCAAAATCCTAAGGATCTGCATTGTGATTCTCCTATAGGGGCCTTCCAAAGATGCCAGACAGCATCTCTATTTGCCACTGACACTTCCAGCACCATTGGATCTACTGGGTCAGACGGCCCAAGTGGCAGAGCAGCTTGTACAGCAGACTGGACCTGTTGCAGAGCCTCCACTTGTTCAGGTCCTCACTCAAAATAAGCAGCTTTTCTGGTCGCTCAATAAATGGTTCAGAGTAGCACACGCAAATGAGGAATATGCTGTCACCAAAATCCAAAGAGACCAAGTAGGCATTGTGCCTCGTTTTTGGTCATAGGAGGGGCCAGATGCAGCAACTTCTCCTTCACCTTAGAAGGGATATCTCAACATGCCCCACACTACTGGCCCACCTAGAAATTTCACTGATGTGGAAGACCTCGGTATTTTTGTTGGATTTATCTCCTATTCTCTGACACGCACATGCCTTACCAGTAAGTCTAGAGTAGTTGCTACTTCTTGCTCATTAAGTCCAATCAACATATTATCATCAATATAATGGACCAGTGTGATGTCTTGTGGGAGGGAGAAATGATCAAGTTACCTGCGGACAAGATTATGACATAGGGCCAGAGAGTTGATATGCAATAGTTGCATACCATGTACCAGGGGATGTATTGATTTGCTCAAGCAGTGATACCACTTCTGGAACAGTAGTTGCAATTGGAATTACCACCTGGTTGAGCTTATGATAATCTACTGTCATCCTCCAAGACCCATCTGTTTTCTGCACAGGCCAAATAGGAGAGTTGAATGGGGATGTGGTGGGAATCACCACCCTGCATCCTTCAAATCCTTAAGAGTGGCAGTAATCTCTGCAATCCCTCCAGAAATCCAGTATTGCTTCTGATTTACTATCTTGCTCAGTAACGGCAGTTATCATGGCTTCCACTTGGCTTTTCACACCATAATAGTCCTGACTGCATGAGTTAGAGGGCCAATGTGGAGATTCTGCCAGTTCCTCAGTATGTCTATACCAATTATACATTCCAGAACTGGGGAAATAACTACAGAATGGGTCTGGGGGCCCACTGAACCCACTGTGAGACGAACCTGAGCTAAAACTCCATTGATCATCTGGCCTCCATAAGCCCCCACTCTGACTGGTGGACCAGAGTGACATTTTGGGCCCTCTGGAATTAATGTCACTTCTGAACCAGTGTCTTATAATCCCCAAAATATCTGATCATTTCCTTTTCCCCAATGCACAGTTACCCTGGTAAAAGGCCATTGGTCTCCTTGGGGAAGGCTTGGAGGAAGATTGACAGTATAAATTTGTGGCAGTGTAACAGGGTTCTCCCCCAAAGGGACCTGGCATCCCCTTCATTCAAGGGGCTCTGGATCTGTAAACTGTTTCAAGTCTGGAAATTGATTATTGGGCCGTGACTCTGTGTTTTTGTAATTCAGGTTAGACTTCTGTTCACTTGACCTAGAACTCTTTTGTTTATACAGCTCAAACAAGAATTTAGTAGACTGCCCTTCTATTGTATTTCTAGGTACCCCATGACTTACTAGCCAATGCCACAAATCTCTGTGAGTCATATAATTTTGACGCCTGCTTTGAGTTTGCTGTCTATTATAATAGCCACGTCTACCCTGTCTTTGGCGATTAAGCGCTGCCACCTGGCTTCTGCCAACTCGGGATCCCGTCATCCCCATTGTATTTAAGGATTCCAGCTCAGTGACAGTAGTTCCTACAGTAATATCTGACCTACAGAGAAGTGCAACCACAGAGCTCTTCAGGGATGATGGTGCCAGTCTCACAAATTTATTTCTCACTGTTCTAGTAAAAGGTACATCCTCTGGACATTACTGGGGTGTAACAGCAGGCTTTGCATGATAAATACACTCTAACATTCCAATCTCTCTAAGCCTCTGAATCCCCTCATCTACATTATACCAGGGCAGTTCTGGCATTTCAACCTCAGGTAATGTCGGCCACCTTTTGATCTTTCAACCTCAGGTAATGTCAGCCACCATTTGATCCATGTTTCAACCAACCAACCAAAAAACTGTTAATGCCTTTTCTAACCCCTCGAGCTATAACATTGAATGCAGAATCTCTGCTTAGTGGGCCCATATCAATAAATTCAGCCTGATCCAGCCTTATATTCCTCCCACCATTATCTCACACCCTTAAAATCCATTGCCACACATATTCCCCTGATTTCTGTCTATATAAATTGGAAAACTCACACAGTTCTTTTGGAGTATAAGGTACCTCCTCATGTGTGATGCTTTGTACCTCACCTTTAGGGGCCTGTTGGGATTTTAGTCTAGTTATAGGTCTGGAAGAAACGAGGGGTGGTGGGGTTTGGTCATAAAAAGAATTAGAAATATCTTCCAAGGCATTTACTTCAGGGCCTTCATTTACAGTTTCATCTGGTGAAACAAGATTAATCACTCTAGGGCTAATCCCATCAGGAAGAGGTTGGGTGGCCAACTCCTCAAGGCAGGCTGGAGGGGGGACGCTTATGTCCTCAGGGCAAACTATTACAGGGTTATCTAGAGAAGATTCAGCATGACCTAGGATTTCAACCTCACCCCCAACATCATTAACAATCCATATGTCACCATCCCATTTTTCAGGGTCCCACTCCTTTCCAATCAATGCCCTCACTTTAATGGCAGACACCATGCAACATTGAGATTTCAGTTAACGTTGTAAAGTTGCTACTCTAACAATAAGATTCTGAGTGTGATTTTCAGAGATCTCAAGTCTACGGATACAGGAAATAAGATTTTCCTTCAGGATACTCGTAGAAACTTCTACATCTGTCAGACGGTACTTAAGCTTCTTGTTTGAAGCCTTAAGCCCATCTCTTTCACTCCTTAATGTAGCCAGTGTATCTAACAACAACCAGCCAACATCTCTATACCTCTTATTTTCACAAAACTCTTAAAGGTGTCAAAAACATTATCCCCCATGGCTTAGTAGAAGCAAAACATTAGGAGAATTGAATGGTGATATTTTGACTATCTTTTTTGCCAGCTCACACCATGGATTGGGAGTGTCATTCTGATTATGGGAATCAGAGTCCTTAGTGCCTTTGAGTCCAGTCAGAATAGAAAACCATTCATAAAAACCAATTTTTAAGATTCTGTTTCGTAAGAACCACTCCTGGTACCAAGATGCATTAGTTAGGGTTCTCTAGAGAAAAAGAATCAACAGGGAACACTCGCAAATATAAAATTTATGAAAGTGTCTCACGTGACTGTGGGAATGCAGAGTACAAAATCCGCAGGACAGGCTGTGAAGCCAATGATTCTGATAGAGGGTCTGCACGAACTCCACAGGAGAGGCTCACCAGCCGAAACAGGAAGAGAGACTGTCTCTTCTGAATCCTCCTTAAAAGGGTTTCCAGTGATTGGATTATGCATCACTCATTGCAGAAGACACTCCCCTTTGGCTGATTACAAATGGAATCAGCTGTGGATGCAGCTGACATGATCATGGTTTAATTCTATGAAATGTCCTCATCACAACAGACAGGCCAGCACTTGCCCAACCAGCCAGACAGGTACCACCACCTGGCTAAGTTGACACATGAACCTGACCATGACAACCAGGGAGGAGACTTCATGTTAGGAAACTGTAGGTCAGGGTCAAGACTGGCTTGTCTGAATGATCAGAGAAACCATTGGGGTTTTGAGTAGAGGGTGACATGATCTTAATTTTAATGGGTCACTCTGGCCACCAGGTTGATACTAGAACAAGTTGGGGGGTGGGCACAGGATGGCAGAAACAAGGACACCTGTTGGGGTGTGGGGAGGATCAGGGAGCTGCAGATATCAAAGATAGAACTGACAGACCTGAGAAGGGGCACCAAAGACCAGGCACATTCTCTATTTTGGATAATTAGATGGATAATACCATTAAGTGAGATTTTGTTGTTGGTGTTTTCTATTTATTTCATTAATAAAAAGTGCATAGTACACGCCCTTTATCCCAATCCAAGTACTCAATAAAAGATTAACAATAAACCCTGGATGGCATAGACATGATTTGTTTGGCATGATTAACTAAATGTTAATTAACAGCAAATAACATTTAGTACATCATTTGACCGCTTTTGCTTTTAACAAAGTAATCATCAGACATGGTAACAAATAATGTATGATTTTCATTTAGAAATAATGTTAAGACTAAACCTATTGCAACCACAAAAATTTAATCCATTAACTATAAACTCTTCATTTTTCCTTCTTCAAGTTACTATGTTGTGTCTTAAGCTGAGCTAGTCAAATTTTAGTATAAAATTCATTTAGAGTGTCAGGCTTCCATTTAGATTGATAGAATTCCACAGCTCCTTTGAAAATGTAAGAGATCTGTAATTCCATAAACACTATCATATCACAAACTACAGAGACTACAAAAGTAACATGGAATAGGTATACTCAAAAATATGACTAGACCATGGATCATGGTTGGATTGATAACATGAGAAAATCTTTACTATAAACATTTCTAACGTTAACTTTTTTCATATGGAAAGCAAAAAATTACTTTGCCTGAAAGGACACTGAATGACTCAAAAGCAAAATAAACTCTTAATGGCATTTGTGGACTGTTTAAGAGCCAGAGGTGATTTTGAAATGTGGTGCTTTATCTGTCTTTTTCCAAGTTATTTTAAAAGGATTTTAGTCACAGTTGAGTGAATGTTTACGAAGCCAAGTAATGATTTAATAGTGTTCTCAAAAAAAAGCTACATGTAGAAAGTAAGAATTAGAATAATATAAATTACTAGTTACGCTAACAAGAATACTTTATGTGCAGTACACTATCTTTTCAGGAATGCAGAGAAATTTTGCAAGCAAAAACAAGACTTAATTATGGTAAGAACTTTTATTACTAATTAGGCAGGTGGTTCATAAAAGAAATGGCTAAAATCCTAGAAATAATATTAAGTGTATGTGACAGAAATGAAAGACTAGAGATAAAAATCCAGATTTCCAGGTATCTAGCTAACACTAGACATTCTGTTTCCAAGTAACAGCTATTTCTGAAACCAAAACCAATTCTCAATTATTTGTGAGCCATAGTAAGCATATACATCAGTTTCTTTGCCAGGGAATGGCTCTCAGGTAGCTTAGAGAACAGATTATTATGATTTAAGGGCAAGCCTTCAAAATTCAGTGGGCAAAGGCAGAAAAAATGAAATGCTACTGGATTTTTCTCCATCTTAAGCTGTCCCTGCCCTTTCTGCCCTAAATATTTTACCAGTCTGGAGCTGGGAAGTTTTCCAGAAGGTTGCAGGGAGAGGAAAAAACCTTTCATTTGTGGTGCTCAGTTCATTTATCCAGAATCTGACTTACCTGTGTTGCCATTCTATTAGCACAAGTAATTACGAGTAAGTTATATTACTTCGAGAAGTTGAACAAAAAGCCAAGATGTGCATAAGGAGGAATGCAAGCAGTTAATATTGCATTATGTGGTGAAATGACGCCCTTAATGTTAGTGGCTTAGAATGTAATAATAGTGAAAGGAAAAAAAAACTCCATGAATGCTACAGAACTGTATCAGAGGCTCTATTAAATAGTAGAATGATACAGAGAGAGCTTTATCAATTCATGTAAGTAATTTTTCAAATCTACACAATGAAAATGTAGACTGATCTAGGGGAAAAAGTCCTTACGTTGATAGCAAAATACCTTCTAGCCCCGTAAATAACCTACAATCACTTGGTAGGAAAAAATTTCACAGTCACATAGGTCATGTAGGCATTTTTTATAGTAATTATATTAAATTTTTCTCAAAGTGAGCAAAACAATGCAACTTTTACTTTTTTTTATATTTCAAAACTATTAATTCTCCTTTCTATCCCAATCCATCCTGTTACCAAGACAGGAATGAAAAGGGGTAAAAAAAAGGAAAAAAAAAAGATGCTTGATTATTTCTCATTTTCCTCCTTCTGCCTTGGAGTAAACTAAGAATTCATTTTAAAAAATTTAAAGTAAGAAGGATAACAAGAGACTCAAACATTTTTTTTTTCAAAATAAAAAGAGTAGATAAGTAAATGGGCATTTAGATGTCAATAAACAAGCAAGTTGCCAGTACAGCTTTAAGATAATTTCATTTTAACAGAGAAGTGTTTGAATAGAAAAGAAGCTTCCTGAGACACACTCATTTTAATAATAAATTATAGCTTAAATTATTATTGTATCAATTATACCCAACAAAGTCAGAGTTAATTTTTTCTTCCTTTCATGGATCCTTGTAAGGCTAAAGTACAGTGGCTTATAAATGTCATATAATGGACTAGTAAACATCCTCCATGTTGATTAATCATGTTTACTTAAAATTTTCCTAACATTATATAGTTTTAATGGTGTAAAAAACTTAGTAAACAACCATTTCGTTTGTTTTACTATCCTAGTTACATAAGCCATTTAAAATATATAACAGATTTCAGCTGTAATTTATAGAATATTCAAGAGCTGCCACAGTCCAAAGAACAAAAGAAAACTTATACCCACAGATAAACTATCAAGATAAACGTAAATACAGTGTGGTTCTAATTTTTGTTCCTTTAATCTTCAGACAAGTCCAAATAACTTTATAAATACTTTATGCAAAAAAGCAATTTTAAACCTATCAAAACTATTAGAAATATTTAAATGCAGAGACCTCAAATTTCCTTCAAGCAGGCTAGAAATCATCCCAAAAATTATGATCACAGTTACAAATAGAATGAATGGAATGTTTACATTTAGGACAACCAAAAAAAAGTCCCATGTAACTTTTTAAAATATCATTTACTCAAATACATTGAAAATAGGAACGGTGGTAACACAGGAAGCAAAAATAAGCTTGCAAGTGAAATTTCTAGAAGTTCCATGAAAACAATACCATCCCATATTGTAGCTGCAAAAGGAAAAACAGTTATAATGGGGTTTAGAGTACTCTGGTCGTCTTCATTCATTAGTCGTGCAAGGTGTTGACTATTTTCACTTGCTATATCACAAAGTTAGTCCACAAGAGGGGCTGGTAAATCTTGTCCATTATGAGGACTCTTTGGCTTTCCAGGTAGGTTGGATCCTGTTAGATTAGGAGGTCTCAGTAAAACAAGATCGCTGCAATAACCATCCAGGCCATCAAGATCGTAGTAATACTGATGCCATTATCACCAGAAGGTCCTGGTAATTCCTGGAGACATTCTGTGTCTGTACAGTAGGACTGGGACTGCCTCAACAGATTGATCAGCCTTCTCATCGCATGTTCATGAGAACAAATGCATTCACAGGGATCGAATCCACCTTCTACCATGATTACTCAGCTTGATTTAACTTGACTATTTTAATTTGCCCAGACAACAACCGACGGGGCGGGGAGGTTGGGGATCTGAGTCAAGGCTCGGCAGAAAGACTGCTTGGAGCCTCCGGAACGCTACAAACATTCTGGACACCACGGCCGTGGCCGTGGCTGCTGCTGCAGCTGCTGCTGCTTCTGCGCGCCGCCGGCTTTCTCCCCTCCTCTGTTTTGATGCGATTGACCAGGTCACTCTGCTCGCATGGGCAGCAGCGCAACAGAAAGTAGTGGCTCGAAAACCATGTGGCCCTTCTCTAAGGGAGCTTTTTAATGTCGAGTTTAAAGTGTCTATAAAAAATTTCATGAAACTATCTCAGGCTCTTGAAAATATAAATTGGAAGCTAAGGAGAGATCTAGGCTCTGATATCTTTTAAGGTTGTTAAAACCATGAGAATGGGTGACAGCATTCCCAGGGCAGGCCTTCTAACCTCTTAAGCAAAAGACCCCTATGAGATGCTTATAAGAGAATACTCGTACTCAGAAAGTGTTACATCCCACAGCAAAGGTTTCTGAAGCTTCCGAAAATTTCATCATCCTCTACTTTCACCACTGTAGAACAGGGAAAATACCTGGGTCTTATGCACCAGCCAGCCCAGCCCTGGGGTGGCAGTGAGCAGATGATGTCCAACAGCTGACTTTTAATTAACACAGACATTCAAGTTATCAGATTTCTTTCATGTGATTTGCTCTAGGTTAAAAACAAATGAATAGAAACCATGTTAACCATGGTTAAACAGAGTTGTGACCTTCTGGGGACCAGTCATCAGACCCAGATATGCTGTCCTGTGCCCTTTGGGCTTAGGTAGCTGCATAGTTAACAGAGAAGTCCTGGTGTCTTGGTGGTTCAATCCAATAAGAACTTAGTTCTTGCTCAAGTTAAATCCAGTGGGCTGTGAATGGGATTCTGCTCCATACCATTATCCGTGGTCCTGCACTTAAAGAGGCCCCCTTTCAGCAATGGCCCCAAGGTTGCCTCGGGCATCAAGATCCAGCAGATAGATGAGGGAAGAGAGAGAGTGCCACTCATGGGAAGCTTTTATGGGCCTGATTTAGAGTGAGATGGAGCACTCCATCCACATTCTGTTGGTCAGGATTCATACTTACAAAGGGAGGTTGGGAAGTATGGTCTAGCTATGTGCCCAGCACATAAAGGAAATATTTACTGAACAGAGGCACAACATACGGACTTCTGGGTTCCCAGAAAACCTGTACCTTTGTGGTCCAGACTCCTGTTTGAGATAGCTGTCTTTGTCTTCTGGGCAGGACATTCAAGACCCTTCACGGTCCAGCCCCAAATATCTTCCTAGAGAAACTCCTCTGGCCCTGCCCAAGAATCCTCCACTCCACCTATTCTCTCTATTCCTCAAACAAGGCAGGCTCATCCACACCTTGGCCTCTGCACTTGCTGGATCTTCTACCTGGAATTCTGCATCCTTTCTCAGCCCACTGAACTACTCTTCCCCAAGGCTGCCTTCATAATCCCATCAGGTCACTCATGATTCATGTTTTTCTGGGTGCTACATCAGAAATCAACTCTGGGCAACTGAAGCAAATGGAGGCATGACTGGAAGTATGCAGGGTAGTTCACTAGAACGGAAAGGGACAAAAGACCAGGGTGGGAAGGGGGTGGAGCCTGGCAGTGGGGCAGAGGCTATGTTCATATAGCTGTCTCCTCAATAGGCAGATGGGTGCTTGCTCTGCCCAGAACTGTCTGGCTTAGCTCCAGCTCTTATTCTATTCTCCTCAGTCCACTAGGGGTCCACCAAGTGTCAAAACCCTGAGTGTCAAGAATGTCACACACAAGGTGTTCAGAATTGAATTTATACCGACCTTCCTAACTGGCTTCTCCCCATCTCAGCCAGTGGTAACCACTAGCCCATTCCTTCCTTCTCCTCACCTCCCCCAGTTCCAAGCCCGTCAATCTACCTTCCAAATGACCTTTGACTTTGCGAACTTCCCTCCACCAGGAAAACCATAATGTTTTATTTTGTTTTTCCTATTGAACTCCAGTGGGGAAAATACAAAAATTTTTGGTTACCAGATAGAGTAATGGATTTATTTTCTCACCAAAGCTGTGTAGATTTTTGAGACACTATTCAACTCCATCTCCATCTCCATCTCCATCCTCTGCCCAGAAGCCAGAGAGACCTTTTAAAAACACAGATGTGACCATATCACTCCCTTGCTGACCATCCTGCTGCCCTCTGACCACCCCAGTGCCTCTGACTACAGACAGAACTAGAAAGGCTGGTGATCTGGTAGACTTCTTCTTCGGGCAAGCCCCTCTAAGGACGAGCAGTCTCCCTTCCCTGCTAGGTGGTTGTGCCTCCACTGCCCAGAGGCCTGGAGCTTCAGCACTGCCAGCTGTAAGCCCTTGGCCACTGGCCTCAGCCTGGCTTCCTCAGCATGATGGTTTGAAGATCCAGGCGGCGTCCTAGACACAGCAGACAGGACCTGCGTCCGTGAGCTTCACTCAAGAGGTAGTCCGAGCGCCCGACGCCCCTCGTAGCAAGGGTCTTCTCGCCAAACCCGGACCCCAGCCTCAAGCCCAGAGCTCAGGCCTGCGAGTGTAGCCTCACGCTCCTGACCCCGCCCTTTCTGCTCCCAAGACGAGCCAATGAGGGCGCGAGTCCGGCTGCAGGGGCGGGTCTGGTAACGGAAAGGGGCAGGACGGCGGCGCTCCCAGAAGTCCCTGCGGGACGGCTGGGTGGGCGCCTCTTGAGGAGCCAGACATCGCCGGAAGGTGGAGCGTGAGGTGAGAGGCTGCGGTGACCTTGCGGTGACATGGGCCGACCCGGGCCCTGGGCACCCCGCGAACCCGTGCCGCGGGACCCAGGGCCCTGGACACCCTACGACCCTGCATGTTGGGACCCCGGGCCCTGGACACCCCCGCGACCCTGCGCCGCGGGACTCTGGGCCCTGGACCCCCCCACACACACGACCTTACACCGTGGGACTCCAGGCCCTGGACCCCCCCGCGATCCCGTACCGCGGGACCCAGACCCACATCCCGCACTCCGACCTTCACCCCGCACCTCGCACCCCAGCCCTGCCATCATCCTAACATCCTCAACACTGGGGGTGCCATGGACTCGCATCCCACGGCCTTCTCCTTTGGCCACTGCCCAGACCTGCCCCTCTGAAATCCAGCCACGCTCTGCCACAGCTTTCATTCTAGCTGTCTTGTGCTTTATTCCCCCACACTCCTCTCCTCAACTCAAAGGGGCTCCATGACCTTTCCTCCCTCTGCCTCACCCCCACCTACCATCTCGCCTGACTCTTCTCCTCAAGCCCCTCTCCTGCTAGTGCTCTCAGTGTTCTGGCCTTGCCCTTACACCGCCCTGCACTCCGGCCTCCCGGGCCTGCTGCACCCCAGCCGTTTTGTCTGCACCACCCTCGGGCCCTGGGGACCTGCAGCTTCCTGACGCATCCTCTCCAGTTCCCCACACTGCCGCTGCTCCTGTTACAGGTCTCAGCACCTCTAGGTGCTTTATCCTTTCCAGGCCTTTATCATTCTCCCCAAACCAAAAGTGTCTGTTCCTGGATAAAAACCCTTTCATTACCATTCACGGAAAGTTAGAAGCCATCAAGTCTGAATCTCACCCCTTGCTGTCCCACTTGGATCTTTACCTACCTTTCCTGACCCCTGCTTCCTTCCTTTCAAGGGTGAGGTGACCTTTTTCCTGTCTAAGGCTAGTTCCTGCACCGCTGCTTTCTTCTCCTCCCAGTTCTTCAGCCTTTTCTGCTTGACCAGCTCTTCCTGTACAACTTAGAAACATGCACATCTCCCCCCTCATAAAGTTTACAAAAAACAAAAACCTCTCTATATCCCCTTTTAGCTGGTTGATTCTCATTGTTCCTGGTACTTATATTCTATAATCTAGTTACAGACCCATTGCTGCTAGGGGGAATACAGGGTCAGGCTCTGTGAGCCTCTCCTCACATCTTCATCAGCCAGTCAATGCATAGCTCTGTTTTGTGTATGTTTCTGTTTAAAGACAACTTACCTACTATAGATCGTTGATTCATTAAAATTGAACTCATGGTCAATAGCACTATAACTTATGCTTGAACAGCGCTTATCTCACGCCAGTATTTTCTCTGAATGACACAACACGGCATTCTTGTGCTTAGGAACACTAGACAGCACTCCACTATGCTTGGAACCATTTTAAACAGTTAAGTAGCCAACAAAAGGTACAAAAATGTGAAAAATATCTTATCAGATATATCATGAAAAGGGCATTTGTTTACGCTATGACAACTGAAAACAAAAAGCATAACATCACCTTGCTCGCACTCAGCTGGGAATGTGCATGTCAGGCAACTCAATTTTTTGGCCACTCTGCACATGCCTATGTATGATCTTGAAAGTGCCACAGTAGTGATTTTGGTGTTACAAATAAACTATAGCAAGTAGGTAAACTCACAGATATGGAATCTGAATAATGAGGATCATCTGTATCTTCCATTTTCCCTGCCCTCCTCATCTAAATCTGCATGCCTTACCTACTTTGTCTAATGTTCCATTAATTCTTTGAATTGTAGAAATTTTTTTCCTGTTTTTACTGCTCCCCTAAAATAGATCTCATCAAGGTGACTCAAATCACATGTCCCAAATTTGATGAGACTTTTGTAATATTGAACACTGGTGTAATAGTGCCCATCTTAAGACAAAAGAGACCTGTGACTCCATGCTACATTCCAGCTACTGGCCAATTTCTCTGCTCCTTTTTGAAGCAAAACTTAAGTGATTCTACTTAAGGCTTTTGTCCCTGCACAGTCCATGAAAATAGCTCTTGTAGGATGGTCAGTGACCTCTAGGTTGTTAATTCTCATGATCATTTCTTATCCTTGAACTACTTGACATGAGACACAATTGATCATTTCATTTACCTTCTTCACTTGACATTCAAGTCTCTCCTGGTTTTCCTCCTCCCTCACTGGCTGCTGCTTTTCAGTCTTTTTTGCTGGTTCTTTATCAACTTCCCAAACTAAACACTTGAGAACCTGGGTAATCACAACTAATCCCATGACTTTAAATAGCATCTGTACTCTGATTTTCATCATACCTCAGATTCATATTTCCACTTGGATGTCAGCAAATACTGATATTTTCAATACATATCCAGTCACTTTTCAATACCTCCACCTCTCATATCCTAGTCTAAGTCCCCGTTGTCTCTTACCTGGAATTTTGCAGCAGCCTCCTATCTGGTCTCCCTAAAAACTAATAAATACCCCTCATACCCCAGTGTATTCTTGGCCTAGCAACCATAGTAATCCTTTTATAAATCAGAATTCAAATCATGTCACATCAGGTCAAATCCCTCCAATATCTCATCTCACTGAGAATAAACATTAGAGTTCTCCATAAACTACAACATCCTCTCCAAACTCTGCCTCATCTTTTAATATCCTACCCTCCTTCACGCCACCCCAGCTTTGCTAGCCTTCTTGCTCTTCCTCAATCACACCCAAGCACACTTAGCCTCAGGGTCTTTCTTTTTGCTTTCCCTCTGCACAGAACTCTTCCCCAAGATATCCATAGGGCTCATGTGATTATTTTCTGTGTCTATTTTCATGTGTCATCATATCAGAGACACATCTGTTGACGTATACGGAATTGTTACCCCCACTTCATTACTCTTTATCTCCCCTACCCTGCTTTATTTTCTCCAAAGCACTTACTACCATATTACCTGACAGTTTATATACTTTTTTTTTTTCTCTCTCCCCCAATGAGGGTGGGGATTTTTGTCTGGTTTATTCACTGATACACTCCTAGCACCTAAAATAGTACCTAGATTCATTAAATATTTGTTGAATAAATTAATGAATTGGCCACTGCTGTCTCACTTTTCCACTGGCTTCAAGTATCCACTTCCAGTTTCTCTACGTTTTTGACTACTCATCAGTGTCTTTTATGGGTTTTTTTCCTTCTGCTCTTTGAACGCTGATGCTCTCCAGGACTCCTTTTTATCTATTTTCTATTCTCCCTTTAAACGTTCACTGTGAGTGATTTCATCTCCTCCTATAATTTAAACTACTAACACATCTTTATTTTCAGCTGATCTCTTTCCAGGCCTCTAATCTTGTATTTCAACTGCTTGTTAAATGTCTCTGCCTAGATAGCCAGTCCATGGACACCACACACTCAGACTGCCCCAAATTGAACTCAGTCTTCCCCTCCCAATCCCCCACCCCCCATTATTTTTCCACCTTTGCCCCATACATCCTGGCAGACTCAGAAACCACCACACTATTGTCACAGGCAATTGTGAGAAAATAGTGCTAAAGAACCTCAGTTTTAGAATCAGTAAATCTGGATTTGCATCCAGCCCTACCTCTGTTTAGCTATGTGACTTTGCTTAACTTCTGTAATCTTCCATTTCCTCATCTCAACAGTGGGGAGAGTAATAGCAAATATTTCATGTTGTTGTTGGGAGAATGAAATTGGACAATTTTTGAGAATTTATATAGTTCTTTGCCCATATTAAACACTAACTAAATGTTAGCTTTTGTTATTATTATTGAATTATCTCTTTTGCACTTTCTAATTATAGTAAAATTTTTTCTAGTAACCACTCTATACATGGTGTTTCACATAAAGTTTCTTTAGCTCTTCATGACAGCCTAGAAAGAAGTATCATTTTCATTTTACATAAGAGGACGCTGTCTTAAAGAGATTGAATGACTTTCTAGGGTCACACAGCCAGTAAGTGGCAGGGCTGGGATTCCAGCCTGGGCCCACACAGTATCACAGTGCCCTTCTCTGGGTGCTCAGTCCATTAATGTCAGTTCTGGTCACTAATGTATTCACCATGAATTTATTGAATGCCAGTAGCTTAATGTCTGAGGCACAGATTGGACCCAGACTGTCTGGACTCAGTTCTCAGCTCTGCGTGCATTTCTGTCTGACCATGCGCAACTTTGCTAACTTCTCTGGGTCTTATTTTTCTTATCTGTAAGTTGGGGTAATAACATTACTTACCTTATAGGGTTGTTATAACGATTAGAAGTCCTAGAATAGTGTCTAGCTGTAAGTAGGTACAGAAGCTATAAGAATGCAAAAGAGCTGAAGACTGACCTTAGGAATTGGCTGATAGGAAATGTAAAGGAAAAGTATCCCTTAAACTGAGTCTTGAAAAGTAAGGGGGGTGGGGGGAAGAGAAGAGCATTATAGACAGAGGAAAAAAAGGCATAGAGGCAACAGAGATCATGGTGCTTTCAGAATTCTCTCAATGCAGTAGAAGGGCCATTTTACGTGAGAAGACTTTGGTTTGAAACTGAGCAAGGACATTTGAATTAGTGGTTGTTCCCCTTCAAAGCTTTTGCTTTACAGCAAGTTTCTTTTAACCGGACCAATTTCCTTAAGGACAAAAACCGTGCACTTATTTATTTTTAATTTTTTTATCGATGGTAAAAATATATTATATAAAATATACCATTTTAACCACTTTAAGGGTACAATTCATTGGCATTAACTATATTCACAATATTGTGTAACCATCACTACTATTTCCAGAACTTTTTCATTATCCAAAATAGTTACCCTGTATCCATTAAGCAATAACTCCTCCTCCCTGGTCCCCCAAGCCCTGGTAACCTCTATTCTGCTTTCTGCTTCTATGAATTTATTCTAGATACCTCATATAAGTGTAATCATACAATGTTTGACTATTTATGTCTGGATTATTTTACTAATCCTAATGTTTTCAAGGTATGTCCATGTTGTAACATGTATCAAAACTTTTATGGGTCAGTAATATTCCTTTGCTGTATCATATTTTGTTTATCCATTCATCTGTTGGTGGACACTTGAGTTGTATCGACCTTTTGGTTGTGACTAACGTTGTGATGAGCATTGGTATACCAAGACCTGAGTCCCTGCTATCAGTTCTTCGGGTATATTCTTAGAAGTGGAGTTGCAGGGTCATTGGTAATTCTATGTTTAATTTTATGAGAAACTGCCAAACTATTTTTTTACAGTGGTTAAACCATTTTACGTCCCTTCCAGTAATGGGCGAGGGTTCCAGTTTCTCCACATCCTCATTAACACTTGTTATTTGCCATTTGTAAACTTGTAGTTGTACTAGTGGGAGTGACGTGGAATCTCACTGTGGTTTTGATTTGCATCTCCCCAATGCTAATAATGATCTGTATCTTTTCATATACTTATTAGCCATTTGAAGATCTTCTTTGGGGAAATGTCTGTTTCTCCCTTTGCTGTTTTAAATTGGGTTATTTGTCTTTTTGTTGTTCAGTGGTAGAAGTTCTTTACATATTCTGAATAATAAACCCTAATCAGATATATGATTTGCAGATATTTTCTCCCAATCTTTAGGTTGTCTTTTAATTCTCTTGTTAATGTACTTTGACGCACAAAAGTTTTTTATATCAATAAAGTCCCATTGATCTGTTTTTTTCTTTTGTTTTCTGTGCGTTTGGTGTCATATTTAAGAAACCGTTGCTAAATCCTAGGTAATGAAGATTGTCCCCTGTGTTTTCTCCTGGTTCTCTGATCCATTTTCAGTTAACATTTGTGTACCGTGTAAGGTACAGGCCTAGCTTCGTCCTCTTACATGTACATACCCAGTTTTCTCTGCACCATTTTTTGGAGGCACTGTTCTTTCCCCATTGGACCGACTTCACACCCTTGTCAAAATCAAATGTCCACTCATGGCTCCGGTGGGGAGAGGAGGAGGAAAGGGAACCCACTGCAGCTGCTACTCCCGCTGCCCCTGTGCTCAAAGTGGGAAAGGAGGTGTGGGTCCCGCAGTCAGCAGGTGCTGTGGGAGGGTGGGCGGTAGGAAGCAGTGGCAGATATATATGACAGCTGCTGGAAGTGACAGGGTCCAGGCCTGCTAAGAATGTCCATCTACAGGATAATGAAACCAGAGGACTATGCCTAAAGTTCTCTTGAGATCTTCCTCAGTCACCTAGCCTACCAGCACTTGAACACCACTTAAAATATGTGGTGAAAAAAAAATTTTTTAATTAAAAAAAATATATATGGTGATAACCATGGGCAGTACTACAATTTGCTTCGACTTTTTGAGTATGGTGGTTTCCCACTGGAAAGCAGCCATCTGTTTCTTGAGGACTATGTGGACAGAGGGAAGCAGTCACTGGAGATTATCTGCCTCTTATTGGCCTACAAAAATCAGATATCCCCAGAATTTTTTTTTCTCTGAGGAAACCACAGATAATGCCAACATCAGTAGAATTTATGGATTTTATAATGAATTTTAAAATAAAATACACCATTAAACTATGGGAAAACTTTCATAGACTGCTTTCACTGTTTACTGATAGCAGCCATCATGAATGAGAAATATTCTGCTATCATGGAGGTTTATCACCAGATCTTCAGTCTTTGGAGCAAATTTGGTGAATTATGTGACCAACTGATGTACCAGATCAAGGTCTTCTTTGTGATCTTATGTGTCCTGTCCCTGATAAAGATGTCTTAGGCTGGCATGAAAATGACAGAGGAATGTCCTTCATATTTGATGCAGAGGTGGTTGCAAAATTTCCCCATAAGCATGATATGGATTTTATATGTAGAGCCCATCAGGTGGTTGGAGATGGATATGAATTTTTCGCCAAGAGACAGTTGGTCTCTCTGTTTTCTGTACCCGAATACTGTGCATTGTTTGACAGTGCAGGTGCCATGCAGGTACCATGTTGAATGTGGATGAAATGCTAGTGTGTTCTTTTCACATTATAAAGCCTGCAGAGAAAAAGTAGCTGAATGCCAATAGACCCATAACACCACCAGAGAGTATGATAACAAAGCAAGAGGTCATTTTCATACTGCCTGGTAGGGACTTGTAACATAACTTTATTTTAAAAATGGTAATGTGTATTTGTCAGGTTGCTCAAATAGATCTGTGTTTGTGGGGCACCACCCTTGCCAATTTTGATTTAATGAATGGCATTTGCTGGTTATAATAGCAAATGAAAGACTTTTCCATTCCTGAAAATAGTATTTTGTTTTTAATTCTCTGTTCCTTTTTTTTTGTCTGTCTGTTTGTCTTTTTTTTGTACTATTATTATTATTTTTATTTTTTTCTCTATATTAACATTCTATATCTTTTTCTGTTGTTTTGCTAGTTCTTCTAAATTGATGCAAATGTTCTAAGAAATGATGATCATGCATCTATGTGATGATGTTAAGAATTACTCTATTCCTTTTTTAAAAAAGCATTTTTATTAAGAAATCTTCACACACATACAGTCCATAGACGGTATACAATTAGTGCCTCACAATATCATCACATAGTTGTGTATTCATCACCATGATCATCTTTAGAACATTTGCATCACTCCAGAAAAAGAAATAAAAAGAGAAAACTCATACATCCCATTCTCTGTTCCATTTGCAAACAACTTCAATGATAGTGTTAAAACTGTATACCCCAGGACAATTTAACCTAAGGGTTAAGTGCACCATTGATCTCTCTTTAATTTAGTTCAACTCATGAATAGTGTAAATATTTGTTTTCTTTAGGACATAAAGAGAGCTCTGGGTGCTCTGAATCTGAATATGTTATTGCATAAAATGCATACTGTTGAAACAAAATACTGTGAATATATTTTTTTATTTGTTTCAAAGGAATTGTGTATTTTCTCTCATTGTCTCATCAAACTAGTTTTTATAGCTATCAACGTTAGGTGCATCACTGATATGCATGTTTCATTTAAGTACACATTTCCCTTACCATTTACGTGAAATGATGATTAAAGCCATTTTTTAAATGTCTGTGACTCTGTCCTAAAGCAAGAGTTTCTGTTGAGATCCGTATTGACACTAGGTGGCATGGTTATGTACAGAAGCCTCTTCTAGGGGATTCAAAACAGGTTTTTTTTATTTCAAATAGCAGTAATATAGTGCTGTTTAAGCTGTTAATGAGTAAAGTTAATTACATTTTGTTCAATTTCCATTTATTGTCTGTTCATTTAGTAATCTTTGTACAGCTGTGTCAGGCCTGAACCCAGCCATTCAGAGAGCTTCAATTATAGAAACAATGCTGTTCTATATGATATGCTTTCTTTGGCCTACATTCTTTATTCTACTGTGAAGTTGAGGCTTATAAGTCAAAAGAAAGGAATTAACTTATTGTCCACCAGTTTATACAAAACTCATAGTGTCTATGACTTTTTAAAATTGAGATCTTTTAAAAAAAGAAATGTTTCAACAGATGACAGTGTGCAATACCATGTGGTGAAAATGAATTGAAACTTATTAAATGAAGAACTTGTTAAATCCTCTCGGTGTCTGTTTATCAACACAAAACACAAAGGAGAACTGTTGATGGCATATTGAATACAATTTAATGAATAAATAAAATAAAATAACAATTGGTTATCTATGTGAAGGCTTATTTCTAGGCTTTCTATTCTATTCCATTGGTCTATATATCTATCCTTATGTGCCAGTACTGTACTGTTTTGATTACTGTAGCTTTTGAAATCAGAAGTGTGAATCCTACAACTTTGTGCTTCTTTCTCAGGGTTTTGGCTAATCAGCATCCCCTGCAATTCTGTATGAATGTTAAGATAAGTTTTTGTGTCTCTGCCAAAAAAAAGAAAAATGCCACTGAGATTTGATAGAAATTGTATTGAACCTGTAGATTGCTTTGGGTGGTATTGACATCTTAAGCTTATCTTCCAATCCATGAACATGGAAAGTCTTCCATTTATTTAGGTCATCTTTGATTTCCTTCAACAATATTTTCTAGTTTTTAATTCTATATAAATATTGCACCTTCTTGGTTAACTTTACAGGCATACCTCATTTTATTGCACTTTGCTTTATTGTGATTTGCAGATATTGCATTTTTACAAATTAAAGGTTTGAGGCAACCCTGCGTCAAGCAAGTCTGCTGTTTTTCCAACAGCATGATCTCACTTTGTGTCTCTGTGTGTTGGTTTGAAAGGATATATGCCCCCTAAGAAAAGCCATGATTTGATATGAATCCCATTTCTTAAAGGTAGAATAATCCTTATTCAATACTGTATATTTGAAACTGTTATGAGATCATCTCCCTGGTTGATGTGATTTAGTCAAGAATGGTTGTTAAACTGGATTAGGGGATGACATGTCTCCACCCTTTTGAGTGGGTCTTGATTAGTTTCCGAAGTCCTATAAAAGAGGAAATATTTTGGAGAATGAGAGATTCAGAGAGAGCAACACTACAAAGCAGAGAGTCCATCAGCCAGCGACCTTTGGAGATGAAGAAGGAAGATGCCTCCCGGGGAGCTTCATGAAATAGGAAGCCAGGAGAGAAAGCTAGCAGATGATGCTGTGTTCGCCATGTGCCCTTCCAGCTGAGAGAGAAACCCTGAACTTCATCAGCCTTCTTGAACCAAGATATCTTTCCCTTGATGCCTTTGATTGGACATTTCTTTAGACTTGTTTTAATTGGGACATTTTCTCAGCCTTAGAACTGTAAACTAGCAACTCATTAAATTCCCCTTGTTAAAAGCCATTCTGTTTCTGGTATATTGCATTCCAGCAGCTAGCAAACCAGAACACTCTGTGTCACATTTTTGGTAATTTTCATAATATTTCAAAATTTTCCATTATTATTAGTTTATCTGTTATGGTGTCATATGATCAGTGACCTTTGATGCTACAAATATAATTGTTTGGGGGCTCCATGAACTGCCCCCATATGAGATGGTGAACTTAATTGACACATGTTGCGTATGTTCTGACTGCTCCATCAACTGGCTGTTCCCCCATCTCTCTCCCTTTCCTTCAGCCTTACTATTCCTTGAGACACAACAATATTGAAATTAGGTCAGTTGATAACCCTATAATGGCCTCTAAGTTTCAAGTGAAAGGAAGAGTTGTACCTTTATCACTTTAAATTAAAAACTAAAAATGATGAAGCTTAGTGAAGAAGACACATCAAAAGCTGAGATAGGCTGAAAGTTAGGCCTATTGCATTAAATAGTTAGCCAAGTTGTAAATGCAAAGGAAAAGTTCTTGAAGAAAATTAAAAGTGCTACTCCAGTGAGCACATGAATGATAAAGTGAAACAGCCTTATTACTGATATGGAAAGTTTTACTGGTGTGAATAGAAGATCAAAATGGGCACACCATTCCCTCAAACCAAAGCCTAAACCAGAGCAAGGCCCTAACTCTCTTCAATTCTCTGAAGGCTTAGAGAGGCTGTAGCCTCAAGTTAGCAGAGGTTATTTCATGAGGTTTAAGGAAAGACGCCATCTCCATAACTTCAGATGCAAAGTGAAGTAGCAAGTGCTGATGAAGAACCTGCAGCAAGTTACCCAGAAAATCTAACTAAGATAATTGATGATGGTGGCTACATGAAACAACAGATTTCCAATATAGAGGAAAAAGCCTTATAATCGAAGAAGATGCCATGTAGAATTTTCATGGCTTAAAGAGAAGTCAATGTCTGGCTTCAAAGCTTCAAAGGACAGGCTGACTCTTTAGATATATATATATATTTTAATGGCTTTTATTATATATTTTTACAAATACACTGGAGAGTCCAGCAGTGCTGCTAGCATTGGATGCAATCCTGGGCCACAAGTCTGCATACTCCTTTTCAACTTGTCCTGTGATGGCAGAACTTTTCATCTCTCCTTTAATGTTTACCATGACCTCTGTGTTATCTTCAAAATAAAGGAAGATACCATCTTTTCTCCAGTATCACTTTCATTGTCAAGTTACCACAGCTGAATGGACCTGCTTTCTGATTTCTGATTTGCCCTTCTTGACTATGGCCATTACCATGTCGCCCACACCACCAGCAGGAAGCCTATTCAGCCGACCCTTGATCCCCTGTTTGTCAGCACAGTTGATCATGGCTCTTCCAGGAATCCCAGGGAAATCCAGAATTTGGCACCAGATGACCCACCATGGCCTCTCTTTGACATCTTGAGTTCTGGAAAAGGACCCAGGCTGACTCTTGTTAGGGGTTAATGCAGTCAGTGCTCATTTACCATTTCTAGTATTCTAGGGCCCTTAAGAATTATGCTGAATCTACTCTGCCTTTGCTCTGTAAATGGAACAACAAAGCCTGGATGACAGCATGTCTCTTTACAACATGGTTTACTGAATATTTTAATCCCCCTGTTGAGACCTGCTCAGAAACAAAGATTCCCTTCAAAATATGACTGCTCATTGACAATGCACCTGAACACCCAAGAGCTCTGATGGAGATGTTCAATGAAATTACTGTTGTTTTCATGCCTGCTAACAACATCCAGTCTGCAGCCCATGTGTTAAGAAGTCGTTTTGATGTTCAGATCTTATTAAGAAATCTATTTCATAAGGCTGTAGCTGCTATATATGGTGATTCCTTTGATAGATCTGGGCAAAGTAAGCTGAAAATCTTTTGGAAGGGATTCATCATTCTAAATGTCATTAGGAACATTCATGATTCATGGGAGGAAGTCAAACTATCAACATTAACAGGAGTTTGGAAGAAGTTGACTAACCCTCATGGATGTCTTTTAGAGGTTCAAGACTTCAGTGGAAGATGTGTTGAAAATAGAAAACTAGAATTAAAAGTGAACTCTGAAGATGTGACTCAGTTGCTACAATAAAACTTTAATGGATGAGGAGTTGCTTCATGAATGAGCAAAGAAAGTGGTTTCTTGATAGGGAATCTACTTCTGGTGAAGATGCTGTGAACATTGTTGAAATGACAACAGAGTTTCAAGTATTACATCAACTTATTTGATAAAGTGGCAGTAAGGTTTGAGAGGATTGACTCAGTTTTGAAGTTCTGTGGGTAAAATGCTATCAAACAGCATCACATGCTACAGAGGAATCTTTCATGAAAAGAAGGGTCAATTGATGCAGCAAATTTCATTGCTTTCTAATTGTAAGAAACTGCCACAGCCACCCCAACCTTCAGCAAACACCAGTCTGATCAGTCATGCATTCACTAATATTGAGGCAAGATCCTCAACAAGCAAAGATCACAATTCACTGAAGTCTCAGATGACGGTTAGCACTTTTTGGCAGTGTTATTTTTAGCTAAAGTATGTGCATTGTTTCATTTTGTTTTTTAACAATACTATTGCACACTTAATAGACTACAGTACAGTGTAAGCATAACTTATTATTATTATTATTATTTTCACATGGGCATGCTCCGGGAATCGAACCTAGGTCTCTGGCATGGCAGGCGAGAATTCTGCCACTGAGCCACCATCACACTGCCCAAGCATAACTTATATATGCATTGGAAAACCAAAAAAAAAAAAAAATTTATGTGGCTAACTTTACTGCAATGTTAGCTTTATTGTGGTGATCTGGAAATCACCCCATGATATTTTTTAGGTATGCCTGTTTTCCTAAGTATTTTATTCTTTTTGATGCCATTAGAAATGAAATGTTATCTATAAGTTCCTTTTTAGATTGTTCTATGCTAATAACATGCAACTGATTTTTGTTGTTGATTTTATATCCTACAACTTTGCTGAATTCATTTATTATCTCTAACTTTTTTTGTAGCTTCTTTAGTTTTTTCTACATATAAAATCAAGTAATCTGTGAACAGAGATCATTTTACTTCTTCCTTTCCAATTTGAAAGTCTTTTATTTCTTTTTCTTCCCTAATTGTTCTGTCTAGAACTATGTATTTTGTTGACTAGAAGTGGCAAAAGTGGGCATCCTTGTCTTATTCCTATAAGGGGAGAAGCTTTCAGTCTTACATATTGAATATCATAGTGTCTGTGAATTTTTCATTTATCATTTTAAGAAATTTGTTTCCTAGCTTTCTAATGAATTATACCCCAAAAGTGTGTTGGACATGGTGAAATTATTATTATTTTTTTGCATCAAGTGAGATGATCATGGTTTTTTTTCCTTCATTTTATTAATGTGGTGCTTTATTATTCAGGGTTCTCCAGGGAAACAGAACCAACAGGCTATACATGTAGATATATATATATATACACACATATATAGTAGATATTATGAGTTTTTTTTTTTTTTAAATAGGAGTTGGTTCCCACAACTGTGGGGATGGGTAAGTCTGAATTCCATAGGACAGGCCACAAAGCTGGGAACTCCAATGAAAGTTTTTGATGAATTCCTCAGGAGAAGTGGCTGACTGAAGTAGAGATGGGAATTTTCCCTTCTGACTGATAAAATCATCATTTTTCCTTTTAAGGCCTTTAACTGATTAGATGAGACTTCTCTCATTGTTGAAGGCAATCTCCTTAGTTGATTGTGGATGTAATCAGCCATAGATTCAATCAATTGACTGATGATTTAAATCTATGAAATATATTCACAGTGACAATCACGCCAGCACTTTCTTGATCAAACAACTGGACACCATAACCTGACCAAGTTGACACATGAACTTAACCATCACAGGAGTATAACACTGATTTTCTTATCTTGAACCACCCTTTTACTCATGGGTGTAGTGGTTTGAAGCTGTATGTACCCCTGAAAAACATGTTCTTAAATCTAATCCATTTCTATGGGTGTAACCCCATGTAAATAGGACCTTTTGATGCGGTTACTTTAGTTAAGTTGTGTCCCACCTTAAACAGGACGTGTCTTAATCCTATTACTGGAGTCCTTTATAAGAATTAAATTCAGAGAGCAAGAGAAAAAAAAAACATGAAGGTAAGAAGCTGAACTCAGCAAAACCCAGAAGTGAAGGGAGAGACCAGCAGTTGCCACTGTGGGCCTTGTTATGTTACAGAGGAGCCAAGAATCACCAGCAGGTGGTCTTTGGAAAGAAAGCATCACCTTGATAATGCCTTGATTTGGACATTGTGCTGGTCTGAATCTGTGGTGGACCGCAGAAAAGCCACACCCTTTGATCCTCATTCAATATTGTTGAGTGGGAGCATTTTGATTGTTTCCATAAAGATGTGACCCACCCAATTGTGGGTGGTAACTTTTGATTAGATGATTTCCATGGAGGTGTGTCTCCACCCACTGAAGGTGGAGTTGCTTGCAGGAATCCTTTAAAAGAGGAAAAATTTTGGAGAGAGTCCCTTTTTGGTAGAGCCATATGAAAGCCAGCAGACGCTGCCATGTTCGCCATGTGCCCTTCCAGTTGAGAGTGAAACATTGAACATCCTTGGCCTTCTTGAACCAAGGTATCATTCCCCGGATGCCTTAAATTGAACATGTCTATGGACTTGTTTTAATTGGGACATTTTCTCAGCCTTGGAACTGTAAACTAGCAACTTATTAAATTCCCTTTGTTAAAAGCCATTCCGTTTCTGGTATATTGCATTCTGGCAGCTAGCAAACTAGAACAGACATTTTTCCAGCCTCAAAACCTTGGGCAGGGCCATGGTGACTCAGCAGGCAAGAATGCTTGCCTGCCATGCCAGAGGACCTGGGTTCGATTCCCGGTGCCTGCCCATATTAAAAAAAAAAAAAGAAAGAAAAAAAACCTTGGGCAAATAAATTCCCAATGTTTAAACCCAACCCATTTCATGATATGTGCTTTGAGTAGCCTAGGAAATTAAAACACTGGGATAAATCCCACTTGATCATGGTGTGTAGTCCTTTTAATATGCTGCTGAATTTGGTTTGTTAGTATTTTGTTGAGAATTTTGGCAATCTAAGTTTATAAGAAATATTGGTCTGAGTTTTCTTTTCTTGTAGTGTTTTTGTTTGACTTGATATCGTGGTGATGCTGGCTTCATTGAATGAGTTAGGAAGTGTCCTGTCCACTTCAATTATTTGGAAGAATTTAAAGAGGATTGTTGTTAATTTTTGTTTAAATATTTGATAGGATTCATCAATGAAGCCATCTGGTGCTCAGATTTTCATTGTAGGTAGGTTTCTGATTACTGACTCAATCTCTTTACTTGTTACAAGTGTTCTCAGATTTTCTATTTCTTCTTGAAGCAGTTTTGGTAGTTTGCATGTTTCTTGGAATTTTCCATTTCATCTAGATTACCCAATTTGTTGGTATACAGTTGTTCATTGTAGTCTCATAATCTTTTTTAGTTTTGTAATTAGAAAAGATACTTTGTGGTTTTAGTATTTTAAATTTATTATGACTTGTTCTGTAGCCAACATTTGGTCTATCCTGGCGACTGTTTCATGTATGCTTGAGAAGAATATATATTCTGCTCTTTGGGGGGCAGAGTGTTCTATTATGTCTATTAGGTCTAATTGGCTTATAGTGATGCTTAAGACCTCTGTGTTCTTGTTAATTTTCTATTCAGTTCTATCCGTTATCAAATGTGGAGTATTGAAGTCTCCAGTGATTATTGTAGAACTCTGTTTTCCTTTCAATTCTCTCTTCAATTCAAGTCCATTTTTGCTTTATATATTTTGAGATTCTATTGTTAAGTGCATGTATGCTTATAATTGTTATACCTTCTTGTTGAATTGAACCTTTTATCAATGTGTAATGTCCTTCTTTGTCTCTTATAACATTTTTTTTTACTTAAAGTCTTTTTCTGACAAGAACATAGCCACTTGGCTCTTTTTTGGTTACTATTTTCATGGAATATCTTTTTCCATCCTCTACTTTTAACCTCTTTGTGTCTTTGTATCTAAGAAAGTCTATTGTTGACAACATATGATGGAGCATATTTTAAAATCCAGTCTGTATACTTTGACTTTTTTTTTTAACTTTTTTTGTATAATATAACATCTACAAAGCAAAGAAAGAAAAAGCAATAATTTTCAAGTACTCTACTTTGACTTTCAATGGGACAACTTAATCCACTTATATTCAAAGTAATTACTGATAAGGAAAGAGTTATTTGTGCCGTTTAGCTGATTGTTTTCAGTATATGTTATATATTCTTTGTTCCTCAGTTCCTCCAACTAAATGCCCCTTTTTGGCATTTAGTTGATGTTTTGTGGTATAACATTTTGATTCCCTTATTTCCTTTTTGTATATTTTTAGTTATTCTTGTGTTCTAGTTTGCTAGCTGCCAGATGCAATGTACCAGAAATGGAATGGCTTTTAAAAAGGGGAATTTAATAAGCTGCTAGTTTACAGTTCTAAGGCCAAGATAATGTCCCAATTAGAGCAAGTCTATAGAAGTGTCCAATCAAAAGCATCCAGGTAAAGATATCTTAGTTCAAGAAGGCCAATGAAGTTCAGGGTCTCTCTCTCAAGTGTGAAGGCACATGGTGAACAGGGTCAGGGTTTCTCTCTCATCTGGAAAGGCATGTGGCGAACACAGCATCATCTGCTAGCTTTCTCTCCTGGCTTCCCTTCATGAAGCTCCCCGGGAGATGTTTTCCTTCTTCATTTGCAAAGGTCACTGCCTGATGGACTTTGCTTCTTATGGCTATGTCATTCTGCTCTCTCCAAATTTCCTGCTTTCTCCAAAATGTTTCCTGTTTTATAGGATTCCAGTAAACTAATCAAGACCCACCCAAATGGGTGGAGACACGCCACCACTTAATCCAGCTTAACAACCACTCTTGATTAAATCACGTCTCCAGGGAGATGACCTAATTTTCAAACATACAATATTGAATAGGGATTAGAAGAAACAGCTGCCTTTACAAAATGGAATTAGGATTAAAACATGGCTTTTCTAGGGTACATATATACTTACAAACCAGCACATTTTGTAACGGTTATCTTGGGGGTTATAATTAACATCTTAAACTTATAACAGCCTGGTTTGAAAACTGCCAATTTCCTTTCAGTAGTATACAAACAATCTGTTCCTATGCCTCGCACCGCTCCCCCTTTATATTGTTATTCTCTCAGATTATATCTTTATGCACTGTGTGCCAATTAACATTGATTTATAATTATTGTTTTATGTGTTTGTCTTTTAAATATGTTTTAAAAAAAAAAGAGGAGTTAACAAACCTGAAGTACAAATAATACTGGCTTTAATTTACCTTAAGTAGCCCCTTTATCAGTATTCTTTATTTCTTCTTATGGTTTTGAGTTACTGTCTAGTATCCTTTCATTTTAGCCTGAAAGACTCCCTTTAGCATTTCTTGGATGGCAAGTGAGCAGGTGCTGAGCTCTCTCAGCTTGTGTGTACCTGAGAATGTTTTATTTCTCATTCGTTCTTGAAGGATAGTTTGTTGGATATAGTTTCACAAGGTCTTTTTCCACAGGACTTTAAAGATGTCATTCTACTGCCTTCTGACCTCCATGGGTTCCAATGAGGACTCAGCTGTTAATATTATTGAAGATCTCTTCTACGCGATGAATCGATTCTTTCTTGCTGCTTTTAAAACTTCTCTCTTTGGCTTTGTGTTTTGAGAGTCTGACTGTGTCATATCATGGACCTCTTTGAGTTTATCTCATTAAGGGTTCGATGAACTTCTTAAATGTATATATTCATGGGTTTTATCAGATTTGGAAAGTTTGGGGCCATAATTTCTTCAAATATTTTTCTACCACTTTCTATTTCTTCTTCTGATATACGCCTATCATGTGTATGTTATATGATTGGTTATGTCCCACCAAATCAGGCTCTCTTCATTTTTCTTCTTTTTTTTTTCTTTCTGCTGCTCACACTGGATAATTTTAATTGCCCTTTTTCTGCCTGTTCAAATCTGTTGAGCCCTTTGGTGAATTTTTCATTTCAGCTATTGTACTTTTTCGCTCCAGAATTTGTTTGGTTCCTTTGTGTGTGTGTGTGTTTATGCTATATGGTGGGGTCACATTTCATTCTTTCTCCATATGAGAATCTCATTATTGCAGTACCATTTGTTGGATTTTTTTTGTTTACTTGCTTGTGTGTTTGTTTACTTGCTTGTGTGTTTGTTTTGGGAAGTGCATGGGCCAGGAATCAAACCCGAGTCTCCCACATGGCAGGTGAGAATTCTACCACTGAACTACCCTTGCATCCTCTGTTTGGTTCCTTTTTATAATTTCTGTATCTTTATTGATATTTTCATTTTGTTTATTTATCATTTTCCTGATTTCTTTTAGCTTTTGTCCAGGTCTTCCTTTAGTTCTTTGAATATTTTTAAAAGAGTTGTTTTAAAGTCTTGTCTAGTAATCCCAGTGACTGGGTTTCCTCAGGTATGGTTTCTACCAAATTCTTTTTTTCCTGTGAATGGACCATACTTTCTGGATTTTTTGCATGTTTTGTAATTTTTGGTTGAGAACTGCACATTCTGGGTATTATAATATGGTAACTCTGGAAATCAGATTCTCCCCCTCCTTAGGGATTGCTAACTTTTGCTTGTTGAGGACTGGAGCCTTCCATTCATGACTTTTCCACATGTTTTTTGTAAAGACTGTATTCCTTGTGGTGTGTAGTCACTGATGTTTCTGTTCTGTTATTGTTGCAGAGTGACCTGACAAAGATTTCCTTTAATGTCTGGCTCCAGAAAGGGAAAAGAAAACAAAGTGTTCTGTCTATTTTATTATTCTAATTGAGGACACAGGGGGGCACCACCATAGCCCAGAAGGCCAAAACCAAGGCATGTGTCTACACCAGTCCTTTGGAGTACAGCCAGACCAACCACAATGCACAACCCCAAATATTTGGAGGACAAACATTTGCTCTCTCCTACCCACCCTCGCATCAGCCAGCCACTCTAGGAACATGGGCCACTATCCCCATAGTTGCAGCAGGGATGAGGTTGGGAGATAGCCTCTGGTTCTTGCATGCTACTCCTTATGAAAGATTAGCAGTTTTTCCTCTGCTGATTGTTAAGTATCTGATCAGGCTCCAGAGTTGCAAAATGGTTGATGCAAGTTGCTCTTTCTAGCTCAGTGGTTGCTTTGGTGGAGGGACTAGCCCCCTAGAGCTTCCTATTCCATCACTGTTTGTGAAGTCCTTCCCAGGTGACCTTTTATCAAGCACAGAAAGGCCATCTGTGCAGCCAGTCCTGATACTGCATCTTAGCTGCAGTGAGCTCTCCATGTCCAGCCAGGCCAGGGCCACACACTCCAGGGCACATAGGGCCTGTGGAGAGGGAAAACATGGGGTGGGGGCAGGGAGGTCAGGTGCTGGTGTGTGCAGCATATAGAGCTGGGGCCCATATTTTTTAATCCCCAGTTTCTGTAATACTGCATATAGGAGGTACCTAAATTTACCACATTAAATGGTTGATATGATTGACAATATGTAGATATGACTAGAGATTGATGAATATGGGCTTTGGTGCCTTTGAAGGTATTTTTAAGTCAGAAAAAAGTTCATTCAAATGTTGTCTTTGATTTTAAAAATTAACATTCATTTAATTAAAATTTCTACTTTAAAAACCCAGTTCTTTCTTAAGTATTTAAGTTTAATTTATAAATCTTATTTTATTTCTACATCTGGCAAATTTTAATAGTAATTTTAAAGAAGATTTAATTTATTTTTTATCCCATTTGTAACTTAGCTAACCTTAATCTAATTGTAAGTTTACTATATTCAGTTTATTTTTAAATATCTCAGTTGTCTAAATAACAAAAGCTTTCCAGTTTCTTAAATAATTCTCATAAATATCCTAAATCAAACTTACATGTTTGGTGAACCTTAAGTTCTCTTTAATGTTTTAAAACTATGTATAAACTTAGTAAGATCTTGGCTTAGAAATACAACCTTTACTTAATTACACTTTTTAAGCTAGGATCAGAAAACTGTATTGTCACTTTAATAGGCCAAATTCTCTTAAACATACAAATTATAAAATGCCAAATATTCATAGTAATTCTAGTTTTTTTATTCTCTTAAAAGTTTCCTCTGTCTTCCTAGGGTTGTGAGATGCTTACCCATTAAGGAAGCACTTGTTATTATGCCATACAATTTTTGGAGTTTCCCCCTCTTGTAATTTTTAGAGTTGTCTTCTCAGCTTGCTGAGGTTTCATAATGATCAGAGGATATTGGCTGTGACACACCAGACCCTTGTCTTTGACCTCTTATTCACTCGACTTCCAGAACATGACTCTCTTATTCTCCTTCTATCTCTCTGATTCCTCCTCCTCAATCTCTTCGGCTGATTCCTTCGTGTCTTCCCCCATCTCTAGATATTGGACCTCTTCTCCATCTGTACTTTATCCCTTGGCGATGTTATCCGTTATTATGCCTTTAAATGTTAACTATTTGTTAATGATTTCCATTTTCTATTTCCAGCCCATTCTCTCCTCTGAATTCATTTATCCAGCTGCCTTCTCATCCCCACTTGGATGTCTAACAGGCATCTTAAACTTAATATGTTCAAGACTGAGCTCTTGATTTGAGCCTACAACCCACCTTCTTTCAGTCTTCCCTTATCTCAGTAAATGGCATCTCTTATTTCTTTTTTTTTTTTTTTTCACGTGGGCAGGCACCAGAAATCAAACCCGGGTCCTCAGGCATGGCAGGCAAGCATTCTTACCTGCTGAGCCACCGTGGCCCGCCCGGCATCTCTTATTTCTTAATTGCCTGGCCTGAAGCCTTGGAGCCATTCCTGATTCCTGACTCCTCTCTTTCTCTCATACCTCACATCTGACTCATCAGCAAATCCTGAATCCTGAATCTGCCAACTTATTATTTCTACTGCTCTGCTGGTTCAAACTCTGTTATTTCTCACTTGCATTTTTCCAGTGGCCTCCTAGCTAGTCTCCCTGCCTCTGACCTTCTATACTAGCTATTCTCAACCTAATGACTTATTAAAACGTAAATGAAATTAACACCCTCCAGACTCCCATCTTGCTCAGAGGGAATGCCAATCCTTTCAGTGGCTGTGAGGCCCTCTGCAGTCGCAGCCCATGTTTCCCCTCATCTCCTCCTCCTCTCCCCTTCACTCCCTCTACACCATCCAATCTGGTGCCATTGCTTCTCCAACTCATGCCCTGGCACCTACCGCAGGGCCCTTGGTCTTACAGTTCCCAGGTATGCATGGCTCATCCCCTCCTTTCCTCCATTCAGTCAAAATTAACTCATGAGGCTTTCCTTGCACATTAGAAAAATTGCAATCCCCTTACATTCCCACTCCATCTCTCAACTTTCTTCCTTAGCACCTATCACATTCTTATATTGATTTTACTTACTTATCTTGCTTATTGTTTGCTCCCCCCACTTGAATATAAGTTACATGAGGTCAAGGATTTTAATGTTTTATTCATTGCTATATCCCTAGACTCTAGAATAGAGCTCCATATGTATGTGTCATATGAATGGATAAAAGACTATGACCAGAACTTCCTAACTTAATGAAGTAGGCAAGTAACCACATGGTTTATATTTAATAGTGTCACACAGATTTTGTAACCACTACCAAGAAGGCAGAATAATTTTATTGCATTTTGCATTTCTTTGGCTCTTGTGTAAGAAAGTTGAAAAGATTTTAAAATTTTACAGTTCCTTTTTATGGCTCTCTTTTCATCTTTTCTTTTGGAAATGTTCAACTCTTGCAAATTTTAATTAATAACTAATTTAATTCTGGATCTCTCAAGACTTTGGTCAATTATTGGTAATGACTCAGAACTGAATGAAATGGGGGATGGTCAGGAGCTAGATTATAAAGGGCCTTGCATCTATAGTAACAAGATTGTATTTTATCCCAAAAGAAATTTGGAGCGGTTGAACAGTATTAGACAGAGTGATGTGGTAAGATTTGCATGTCAGCAAACATCATTCTGGGGTGAACTGGGGAATGGATGGGGCAAAACGAAACTATAAGCAGGATGACCAATTAGCTATGGCAGAGATCCAGGTAAAAGATAGAGTCTGTATCATTAATCCCAAATCTTATATTGTTAGCCCCAACATCTCTCTTTAAACATATTCAGCTGCCTACTCCAATCTTCACTTGGAGGCCTAATAGTCATCTCATATTACCATGCTAAAAACAGAGCTCTTAGTTTCCTTCTAATTCTGCCCCTCCCCCAATCATCCCATTTCAGTTGAGAATGTCAGGGTGCGCTCACCAAAAATTGAGTCATCTTTTATTTCTTACTTTAAATCACTTGCTCCTGCAGACTTATACACATCAAATCCTATACCAAGTTCTGTTGGCACATTTTCCAAAATATATCCAAATTCTTCCACTTCTTAGTATTTATATAATTTTTACCCTCATCCAAGACACGTCATCACTAGACCCCTGTAATAGTCTCCTAACTAGCTAGTCCTCCCTCTCTTGCCTCCATTCAACCTTCTGCAACAGTCCATTTTCCAAATAGCAGTCAAAATCAACTTTTAAAACATAGATTATATAATTTCCTTACTCTCAACTTCTAGTAGCTTTCCTTAGTCTCGAAGTCAAAATCCTTGGCTCCTTAGCTGACCTCATCTCATATCACCCTTCTCAGTCCCAGTCTGCACTTTCTTTCCATTCCTCAAAGCATACCTAGGCACTCCCACCTTGTGATCTTTCTTTAGCCATTTCCTCATGTCTAGACATTTAGGTGGCCACCCCCTCCTTGTCATTCAGGTGTCAGTAAATGTCATTTCCTTAGAGGGGACTTCCCTGACTTTCCAATCTAAACTGCCCCTTTCCTCTGAAATAACTCTTTATTACACTATTCTGTTTTATTTTCCTTGTAGTAGTTATCACAAGCAAACTGAAGGTATCTTCTTTATATATTTGTTCACTTGTTCATTATCTGTCTCTTCTCCACTGAAATGGAAGCTCCACAAGAGCATAGACTTCATCTAAGTTGCTGTACTATCTGTAGAGTCATAGTAGCTGTCTACACATAGGCGGTGCTCAGTGAATCCACAGGGAGTCATGGTGAAGGCCTGGATCTTTATCAAATCAGGAACCATGTGGAGAGGAAGAAGGGGACTGCCCAGGTTCGTTAAGAAAAAAATTGGCAGACTTTAAGGCATATTATGAAGCCACAGTGGTCAAAACAGCATGGTATTGGCATAAAGATAGATATATCGACCAATGGAATCGAATAGAGTGCTCAGATATAGACCCTCTCATCTATGGACATTTGATCTTTGATAAGGCAGTCAAGCCAACTTACCTGGGACAGAACAGTCTCTTCAATAAATGGTGCCTAGAGAACTGGATATCCATATGCAAAAGAATGAAAGAGGACCCATATCTCACACCCTATACAAAAGTTAACTCAAAATGGATTAAAGATCTAAACATTAGGTCTAAGACCATAAAACAGTTAGAGGAAAATGTTGGGAGATATCTTATGAAACTTACAATTGGAAGTGGTTTTATGGACCTTAAACCTAAAGCAAGAGCACTGAAGAAGGAAATAAATAAATTGGAGCTCCTCAAAATTAAACACTTTTGTGCATCAAAGAACTTCATCAAGAAAGTAGATAGACAGCCTACACAATGGGAGACAATATTTGGAAATGACATATCAGATAAAGGTCTAGTGTCCAGAATTTATAAAGAGATTGTCCAACTCAACAACAAAAAGACAGCCAACCCAATTACAAAATGGGAAAAAGACTTGAACAGACACCTCTCAGAAGAGGAAATACAAATGGCCAAAAGGCACATGAAGAGATGCTCAATGTCCCTGGCCATTAGAGAAATGCAAATCAAAACCACAATGAGATATCATCTCACACCCACCAGAATGGCCATTATCAACAAAACAGAAAATGACAAGTGCTGGAAAGGATGCGGAGAAAGAGGCACACTTATCCACTGTTGGTGGGAATGTCAAAGGGTGCAACCACTGTGGAAGGCAGTTTGGCGGTTCCTCAAAAAGCTGAATATAGAATTGCCATACGACCCAGCAATACCATTGCTGGGAATCTACTCAAAGGACTTAAGGGCAAAGACACAAACGGTCATTTGCACACCAATGTTTATAGCAGCGTTATTTACAATTGCAAAGAGATGGAAACAGCCAAAATGTCCATCAACAGATGAGTGGCTAAACAAACTGTGGTATATACATACGATGGAATATTATGCAGCTTTAAGACAGGATAAACTTATGAAGCATGTAATAACATGGATGGACCTAGAGAACATTATGCTGAGTGAGTCTAGCCAAAAACTAAAAGACAAATACTGTATGGTCCCAATGATGTGAATCGACATTCGAGAATAAACTTGGAATATGTCATTGGTAACAGAGTCCAGCAGGAGTTAGAAACAGGGTAAGATAATGGGTAATTGGAGCTGAAGGGATACAGACTGTGCAGCAGGACTAGATACAAAAACTCTAAAATGGACAACACAATAATACCTAATTATAAAGTAATCATGTTAAAACACTGAATGAAGCTGCATCTGAGCTATAGGGTTTTTGTTGTTGTTGTTGTTGTTGTTTTGTTTTTTGTTTGTTTTTGTCTGTCTGGTTGTTTTTGTTTTTTTTTTTACTATTATTATTACTTTTATTTTTTTCTCTATATTAACATTCTATATCTTTTTCTGTTGTGTTGCTAGTTCTTCTAAACCGATGCAAATGTACTAAGAAACGATGATCATGCATCTATGTGATGATGTTAAGAATTACTGATTGCATATGTAGAATGGTATGATTTCTAAATGTTGGGTTAATTTCTTTTTTTTCTTTTTTCCGTTAATTAATAAAAAAAAATTACATTGTCAAAAAAATAAATTGGCAAATTTGTGAATGATTTGTATTTTAAAATTTAATTTACCTTCCTCAAGGCTCCCATTCATATCTGTATTTTTTATAATAACTACTATTTATGTATCTTCTATGATATTTGTCATTCTGATTTGTCTTATGGTTATGTCTTATGGTATATGACCTACTCCCATCTTACACTATAAATTCCTTCAGTACAAGGATTATATCTTTTCATAATGTGTCAGCACAATAGCATGCATTTAGTGGATAATCAATGCATTTTTTGCCAAAATCAACTCCATTCTTGTATCACCATCTTCATGGCAAAAACTTTTCCTTTGTGACCAAAAAAAAAATGTCTTCCACTTTAATTGTTCCAGCCCTAAGCTATGTCGAAAAAAAGTATTTCTATGGCAAGGAAAGAAGAAGGAGGAGGGGCATCAATATGTGCCAAATATTGTGTTGGGCTCTTTAATACATTCTCTTATTTAATAACCCTTGTGGCCTGTGGAGTAAGGTATCGTCCAAATTTAAGAGATGGGGAGCAAATCCTGTAGAGGGCTTCCTGAGCTGTGGGTGGTAGAGCCAGGACTGCATCAGGATCTGTCCCTTTCTGACTTCTCTCTGTGTACTGCTAGATGGCTGGTTCTGACCCAGGGGAGAGAAGCTATGACAACATGCTGAAGATGCTATCAGACCTGAACAAGGACTTGGAAAAGCTGTTAGAAGAGATGGAGAAAATCTCAGGTAGGATGTTCACCAGGCCGTGCACCTTTCTGCTTCTTTCCAGTAGCCTTATGTGCCCTACATTTCTAAGCTCACATCCAGCACCTTCCTAACAACCCCATGGCATGTAGCTACTGTGCCACAAATCTGACACTTATAAGACAATGTTGCCTTGAGTTGTTTTCTGATTATTTTATGTGTCTGCATCTTATTTCTACAACTGGACAGTTACCTCTGGCAGCAGAAGTAATGACTTTCTTTTGTAACCATCACAGTACTAGACACATCTTTGTCAGCAGGTAGCACTTGATGTTTTATGACACCTGTAAGTGGAATTGGAACATTCCTTTCTGTGAATTATTTAAACAAAAAATGTCCAGGGTAATAGTGCTAATGATTGGTTAGGCACTGAAATAGAGATAAAGCTCAGTGGGATAAAGCAGCAATAGATTTTAAAGAATTTCTCCATTTTGGGAAAGACATATTGATTAGTTATTTTATTCAATGTGTTTCCACTAAGTGGTATCCAACAGTGGTAGCAATGCCATTAAAATTTCTTTAATTTGTTCTTCACTAATCCAGAATATGTATAATACTTGTAATTTGTGAGCATAAGTTTTGTTAGATAATGTAAAACAGACTTTAGAAAGCGTGAGTACTCTACTCAAATAAAAACAAGCTCTTTTTAAGGATAATATTAGTTTGCAAATAATATTCATTCATTATAGCAGGCATTAGAGACTTGCTGCATAGAAAGTTTTACAATTAATTTGCCTATGTACTTGAAAGTTTTTATATTTCTTAAAACTTCCTTTAAAGAAAGTTCCATAGTTTTCCTCCATAAACCCTATAATTCCTTCAATTTAATTATACTCTTCTTTTTCACAGCATTTTTAAAAATACCTGCTCTGTGTGCCATTCTAAGAATACAAAGTTAAATGGAGATGCTCCTTTACTAGAAGAGATGGCTAGAGGCTAAGAACAGTCATCAACACAACCAATTATAATTTAAATATATAAAATTATAATATGGTAGATACTAGTAATTGTGGGCACGGAGCACTTGAGAGGGAGTAGAGGAGAAGAGGCTGGCTGCCTAAGGAGACCAGTGACTTCGAATGGAGAACCAAGGAAGGAATGGGGATTGGACAGGGGAGGTGGCAGGTCCTGGGGGTGGAGAGGAAGGACACCGCAGCAGACAAGATAGCTGAGGCAGTGGGTAGAGATGAGAAGGCCTGGCATAACCAAGGAGCCAAGTTCGTGCCCAGGGTTCCAGAGTGGCATGCCAAAGGGAGAAGAAGGTTCTGAAGAGCTTTACTTTTCTTTCTCTAAGTGATTGGGAGCTGTGTTCATTGGAGGCTGTTATGTACCTCAGAAAAGCCATGTTCTTCTAATCCATTCTTGTTGGGGCAGACCTTTTGCTGGGTGGAACCTTTAAATTAGATTGTTTACATGGAGATGTGACCCTGCCCATTCAAGGTGGGTCTTAGTCCTTTTACTGGAGTCCTGTTTGCTAGAGTCCTGTGTAGTGGAGAATAAAAGGCAGAAAACAGAGAGTTCAGAACCAACACAGAGAGCAGAGAAATGAAACCAAGACATAGATGTTTGGAGATGCAGAAAGAAAATGCCCAAGGGGATGCCAAAAAAGACCCACAGGAATTGAGAGAGCCATTTTGAAATCAACTGTCCTGCCCACAGGGGCCTTTCCAGCTGAGAGACTACAAAAAGCACTAGGCACAGGCTAAGACCTGAACCTTTGTTATAGAAATTTACTTACGGGAGTGAAAGGAGGCAATCAATCAGGGAATCCAGCTGCTCTGACAGCAGTCGGCACAAAGAGCTCAGTGTGGAAGTGTTCCGCAATTAGGTGGTAATCAGCGGGGCCAGTTATGGGCCCAAAACAAAGACAGCAGAGGGATCTTGGGAAAAAGACTATAGGTTAACGGTAAACATGACTCCAGGAAGGGGAATAGGGTATAGATTCACATCTTGCAGAGAGAGAGGTCTGGTTTCTTGCATATATTGATCATCTGTGCATTCCTCCTTTGTAAAGAAGTTGGCTGAAACTTTTAACTGACCTAGGTCATGTGAGCGATTGTGCGCTTTAGCATTTCACAAAGACTCAGGGAACGGCTCGGCCCCTGGACTCCTGCTGGCCCCCCAGGCAGCAGCTGGCATTGGCAATAGGACAGATGTTGCATCCACAGCATCAGCAGCAGTATTATAGGCAACAAAGTACAAACAAGCTGGCGCATGCAGAAAATAATCCAGCTACCAAGTGACGGTGTGGCAGGTTAGGGAATTGACCACTGTGCAGGGGAGCATCTGATAGATACTCAACATTTTGTATGTAACCTTGCATGTGATTTAAAACTTGTGTAACATTTTGTGAGTTAGCAGGTATATAGACACAGCATTGGATATTTATTAAAGCACAGGTGCCACCTTGTCGATCCTGACAGTCTCAGCAGTGAGCCATTGAACCCATCAAGTACTGAATACTAAGTATACATTGGGATTTGTTGACTTGTTCCCAGACCAGACAGTATATATAGGAATAAGAGTCAGCCTTAGGAGGCAAAGTTTCTGGTGATGAGGAAAAAGAGAAGAATTTTTCCCACATTCACCACCAGTGGGTATTCTGTCACGTCAGCATGGTATTCCACATGGTTTGATTGGCAGGAGCGATGGTCCACGGTAGGTCAGTGGCACTGGACAATGGCAGCTCAGTGCACACTGGGCCCTGAGACCTGCCATGTACAGCAGAAGCCCACTGCAGACATGTATTTCCCACAGTACTGTGGGCAAAAAGAAAGATATTTATGGGGAACTATAAAGGGCAGATCTGGGTAGTATGACAGTATGAATGCCAAATTTCTGTTGGTCGATAAAGGGGTCCCTGGAGAAGGTGTGTTATGGGGGCATCTCAAATACTGTATTTTTCCCCTGAGGCAATGCAACGCATGGTCCCAGGGTGGTGTCCACAGTCAGCTTGGGTATAATGGGAATCCTTAATGTCGTACCTATAGTGCCTTGTGGCATGGGGGCCCGGGGTTAACAATATAAACCGTTTTTGGCATTTTGTGAAGGAACTGTGTCCTAACACTTAAATTCTGAGCAATCCCAATCTCCCACAGACTTAGGATCCCCAACCAGTGGGGCTGCATAGGCCAGGACCAGGGCCAATTGACCTTATTCTCCCCATTTTCTGTTGCTTGTGGCAAAGACAAAGCAGGTTGTTATCACGACCTGTGTGTGGCTGTGATACCACTGGCCCCTTTACCTGTATCCGCAGGGCCTGCATGGGTCCAGCTGTCACCATCTTGATGGGTACAGTGGCAGCTTCCCTGGGTCTAGAGTTGATGTTGGTCAAGGCAGGGGACAGCCATTGAGTCCACTGCTGCAGGGACCTTCTGTCATCCTTTAATTGTTCTTTTTAAGAGGCCGTTCATCCTCTCAACCAATCCTGCTGCAGTTGGATTACAGGGTAAGTGAAAAGTCCACAAAACATCCTGCTCTGCTGCTGAGGCTTGAGACAATTGTCCAGTGAATGGGGTCCACCTATTACTGTCCACATGCATGGGGACCCCAAAAAAGACACTTATTTATTACAGGTTTTGTACTGTAGCTCTTTGGTTAGGCTTTCCTACTGGGAAGGCCAGCAGCAGTCGTGTAGCTCTGTTCACAGCCGTGAAGGTGTACTTTGCATCTTCAGACAGTGGAAGAGGTCTTATATAGTCTACCTGCCTCCAGGTGACCAGGAGCTCCACACAGCCAATGTGGCCAAGTTGATGTGGAAGCATCCTGGGCCGTGTAAAGGAGTGTACCACTTCCTTTAGCTGCTGTTATGTTATAGGCAGCTGAAATTGCTGTGCCAGTTGCTACAAGGTTCAGTATCCTTAGTGCCCTGTTTTTGGTGCAGTCACTTGGCAGCCTCATGTGCTAGGCTATGGATCTTCACCAAAGCATCCACTTAGACATTGCCTGGTAACGAATCAGCATTATGTGTGGAAACATGGAAAAGAGCTACCTTGCGTTTATGGCAAGCAGTCCAGATGTCTTCCCATATCTCTTTTCCCCATAGAATGACCGACTACTGTCCACTGCTCTTGTTTCTATGTAGCCATCCACACAGTCAGGCCTTGGTACATGGCCCAGTTGTCAGTACAAATGGTCAGCGCATCTCTGGGTTCATGAACGATGACCATCACACCGCTCTTAGTTCAGCTCTCTGCCTACTTTGCATAGTTCTAGTCTCCCACCAGATGGTGTGAGTGCTAGTCTGGACAGCCACAGCTGCCTGTGCTGACCCATTGGTGTACCAAGTGGAGCCAGCTAGGCTCCTATGCCCATCAACCATTTGGACTTTTCAAAGGCAGCCTGCTAGGGGACATCCCATTCCCAAGCTTTCCTTTTTTGAACAATATGTACAAAGGTTTTAGGATATGTGCTAAGTGCCGTATGAATGGTCTCCAATATCTTAACAAACTCAAGAATGCCATTAAAATTGGAGCTGAAGGGATATAGACTGTGCAACAGGACTGGATACAAAAACTCAGAAATGGACAGCACAATACTACCTAACTGTAATATAATTATGGTAAAGTACTGAATGAAGCTGCATGTGAGAATGATAGAAGGAGGAGGGCTGGGGACATATTGAAATCAGAAAGAAAGATAGATGTTAAAGATTGAGATGATATAATCTAGGAATGCCTAGAGTGTATAATAATAGTGAAATGTACAAGGTACAATTTTAAAAATGTTTTTGCATGAGGAAGAACAAAGGAATGTCATTATTGCAAGGTACTGAAAATAGATGGTAATTAATATTTTAAAATGTCACCTTCTGTGTGAGACAAAAGCAAAAAATGTTTATTTGGTAGAAAATTAATATTTTGACTAGTGCATTTCCTAATATAACTTATGTAGATAGTTTGATTGAATGCCATAAGTACTTGGAATCTCAGGTAGGACATGAAATTTTGTTGGTTTGTCCAGAGTGATGCCCCAATGAATCCCAGAGTGATTCGATCAGTGAGTGGAAAAGTATCTGCAAAGCCCCCTTTGGGGAGTGGTGAGAACGGGGAGAAATTCAACTTCCCCAAGTTGAAATCTTGATATTCTCACAAACAATGTGGACAACCAAAGCTATAGGCAGAGCCCCCAGTCTTGGGGTATGTTCATATGAAACTTAACCCCACAAAGGATAGGTCAAGTCTACTTAAAATTTAGGCCTAAGAGTCACCCCCAAGAGAGCCTCTTTTGTTGCTCAGATGTGGCCCCTCTCTCCAGCCAACACAACGAGCAGTCTCACCACCCTACTCCTCTCTACGTGGAACATGACTCCCAGGGGTGTGGACCTTCCTGGCAACGTGGGACAGAGATCTTGGAATGAGCAGAGACTCAGCATCAAGGGATTGAGAAAAACCCTGGAATGAGCTGAGATTTAGCATCAAGGGATTGAGAAAACCTTCTGGACCAAAAGAGGGAAGAGGGAAATGAGACAAAGTGTCAATGGTTGAGAGATTCCAAACAGAGTCGAGAGGTTATCCTGGAGGTTATTCTTAGGCATCAAGTAGATATCATCTTGTTATTCAAGATGTAATGGAGAGCCTGGAGGGAACTGCCTGAAAATGTAGAGCTGTGTTACAGTAGCCATGTTTCTTGAGGATGATTGAATAATGATACAGCTGTCACGTGACTGTGTGATTGTGAAAACCTTGTGTCTGATGCTCCTTTTATCTACCTTGTCAACAGACGAGTTGAACATATGGAATAAAAATAAATAATAGGGGGAAGAAATGTTAAAATAAATTTAGTCTGAAATGCTAGTGATCAATGAAGGCAAGGGGTAAGGGGTATGATAGGTATAATCTTTTTTTTTTTCTTTCCTGTGTTCATTTCATTTCTTTTTCTATTGTCTTTTTGTTTCTTTTTCTGAATTAATGCAAATGTTCTAAGAAATGATGAATATCCAACAAGGTGATGATATTGTGAATTACTGATTGTGTATGTTTTATTTTGTTTCTTATTTTTTTAATTAATAAATAAATTTTTTAAAAAAGAATGCCATTAATTGTTTGGGCACATAGGGGTGGGATAATTTTGTACTTTGTCAACAGCAGAAGGAATAGTTTTAGTCTTACCCAACCAGACAACATCTAAAACTTCACAGAGTATTCAGGCCCCTGTATTTGTCTCAATTTACTACCTGTTCCTGGCTTTCAAGGTGGGTCACCCCTGTGCTAGCAACTGTTCCTAGTTCTGGAAGAGAGTTACTGGTTAGCATGACATCATCAATGTAATGAAACAGAGTCACATTTTCAGAGGGTTTCCACGCTTTTAGGTCTTGTGCCACCAGCCCATGACAAATAGTGGGACTGGAAGGTACCCCTGGGGTAGCACAGAAAATGTCCATTGTTGTCCTCCCCATGTGAATGGGAGTGCAGGCTAGCTGGAGGGAGCTAAAGAAATACTGAAGAAAGCATTAGCAAGCTCTCATACAAAATGGAATTGACCTAAGTAAGTACTTAAGTCTTGTAATAAAGTAGCAATGTTTGGCACAGCTGCAAACAAAGGAGAAGTTGCTTTGTTCAGCCATCTGTAGTTAATTTGCATCTGCCAAGTTTCATCAGGTTACTTTTCTTGCTGTGAGTTAGGATAATAATGCCTAACATATATTCTGGGATAGAGATATATACACTGTAGAAGTTTGGGGGTGGGAAACAAACTGATCCTCATTGACAGCTGACATTGCATGGCTTTAATTCCCTGGCCCCCATATCCTGCTGTAGTTAATGTGGGACTTATGGTCCATGGCTGTTTTCCATATATTAAGGTACATTCTACTCTGGTGTCCACTAATGCTAAAACCCTATGTTCATTGATTAGGGATCAAAAGATGGTTAGTTTTATATGTGGCCTCCAATCCCCAATGTCCCCCAAAACTGCTCTTACTTGACCTGCACCCTAATCAAGGGGGAACAGGGCTTCCCAGACAGACCTCTTTAGCTGGGGGAGGAGAGGGCTCCATCTAGGACATCGGCTAAGCCTTCTGGCTGACATTATCATCCTCCTCTAGTGCCCTGGTCTGAAGTTTAGTGAAGCTTTGTTCCTCAGGCAGCTTACTCCATAATTTGACTAGTCCTGCATTTAGCTGCCCATCAATATCCTCAGTCTTAATTTCTGTTTAGCTGGCCAGCCATATCATACACAACAACGAATGCAACATAGTAAAATAAGTGGGCAGCCCCAAACCACTCAGGTTTACCCCCACAGAGTCTCCCTTCCCCATGTTGGATATCTTACAGGAGAAATCATTGCAATCCACCCTGGGGCTCCCCCACAGATCCTAACTGTCCCGTGGCCTGCAGGAGGGCTATTAGTGCAGCCAGGGCGTTATGGGCATATTCTCTTGGCAGAGCCCATTCTACCAGAAGGGGAGCCTCCCTTCCCCACAGAGAGGTTACAGGCCACCCCGGTATCCCACCCGGGGAATCTCCCTTTCCCGGGTTCATGCTGTCAAAACCGGGTGCTTCTTTGGCTCCCTGGCTGGCTCCTGAATTGTTCTGGCCCACAGGGGCCTTTCAAGGCAAGAGACCAAAGGAAGCACTAGGTATGGACTGAGATGTAAACCTTTATTATAGGAATTTGCTTACAGGGGTGAAAGAAGGAATCAAGCTGCTCTGACAGTGGCTGGTACAGTGCTCAGTGTAAAAGTGTTCCGCAACTTGTGACAGGGTGAAGGATGGTGTAAACAGGAAAGACTGGGGGCAGAAAGAGCAGTTGAAAAGCTTTTGTAGAACTAAGAGATAAAAAGGAGCTAGTCTTGGCTAAGGCTTGGCTCTGAGAACAAGAAGGGAGAGTAGATTTCTGTGTAGAATCTCTTTAGTAGTTACATCTGTAAAGTCTTCACATATTTTATTGTGGTAGCGTGCAAACCACATAAAATTTTCCATTTTAACCACTTTCAAGCACGCAACTCAGTGGCACTTAGTACATTTGCAGTGTTGTGCTATCCTCACCACCACTCAATACCAAAACTTTCCACCTCCCCACACAGAAACTCTGTACCCATAAACATTAACTCCCAGTCCTCCTCCCCCACCCCTGCAACCTGTAGTCTATTTTCTGTCTAAATTTGCATATTCTGGTTGAAGTAAGTGAAATCATCCAATATCTGTCCTTTTGTGTCTAGCTTATTTCTTTTAACATATTTTCAAGGTTCACCCATGTTGTCACATGTATCAGAATTTTATTACTTTTTATGACTAAATAATATTCTATTGTGTGTGTGTGTGTATATATATATATATATACACATACATATATATATATACACACACACACACACACACACACATATATATATACATATTTTGTTTATCCATTCATAAGTTAATGAACACTTGGGTTGTGTTCTTTGGCAACAACTGTGAATAATCCTGCAATGAATGTTTCTGTATAATTATTTATTCAAGCCCCTGCTTTTGGTTCTTTGGGGTAGATCCCTAGAAGTGGGATTCCTGGTGACTCCTATTTCAGGTCTTTCTCTATGTAAAAGTAGTATGATGAACCAATAGACGAAAGCAGGAGGGATCAATTTTTTGAAAAATAAAATTTTTTAAAATACAAATGCTGTTTTTAAAATGAGTACTACATTTAATTTTACTTAAGAATTTAATCTGAAGTGAAACTGAAGTAATTTTTCACTTAAACTAAATATTTCTTCACCATAAAAAAAGTATTAGCTCTGTTTTAGTTTCCTGGCTGCTTGGATTGGTGTAAACAATGGGAATTTTTTGGCTCACAGTTTTGCAACCCAGAGTCCAAATTTGAGATGTCGAGGCGCTGCTTTCTCCCAGAAGACAGTGGTGAAGGCTGTCCACGCTTCTTGCTGCTCCGTGTGTTGGGTTTCAGTGTGCTTATAAAGGATGCAGTAGGGGCCCCTTTACTCCTCTGATCCCCTGTGCTTCCTCCTGCTCCGTGTGCTGGGTTTCACTGTGCTTATAAAGGACACAGTAGGGATCCCTTTGTTCCTCTGCCCCCTTGTGATTCCTCCTGTGCTGTGTGCTGAATTCAGTGTGCTTATACAGGACGCAGTAGGGGTCCCTTCGCTCCTCTGCACCTGCTCCCCTGTGCTTCCTCCAGCTCCATGTACTGGTTTTCAGTGTGCTTATAAAGGACGTAGTAGGGGTCCCTTCACTCCTCTGCACCTGCTCCCCTGTGCTTCCTCCTGCTCTGTGTGCTGGGTCTCAGTGTGCTTATAAAGGACATAGTAGGGGTCCCTTCACCCCTCTGCTCCCCTGTGCTTCCTTCTGCTCCGTGTGCTGGGTTTCAATGTGCTTATAAAGGACACAGTAGGGGTCCCTTTGCTCCCCTGCTCCCCTGTGCTTCCTTCTGCTCCATGTGCTGGGTTTCAGTGTGCTTATAAAGGACACAGTAGGGGTTCCTTCGCTCCTCTGCTCCCCAGTGCTTTCTCCTGCTCTGTGTGCTGGGTTCAGTGTGCTTATATAGGACACAGTAGGGGGTCCCTTCGCTCCTCTGCACCTATCCCCTGTGCTTCCTCCTGCTCCATGTGCTGGGTCTCAGTGTGCTTATACAGGACGCAGTGTGCTTATACAGGTCCCTTCACTCCTCTCTACCTGTTCTCTTGTGCTTCCTCCTGCTCCATGTGCTGGGTTTCAGTGTGCTTATAAAGGACGTGGTAGCAGGGTGAAGACCTGCCCTGACTCACGTGGACCACTCTTTAACTAAAGAAGCCTCAGCAAAAGGTCCTATTTACAACTTGAGTGGATCCAGTTTAAGGACACCTTTTTCTGGAGTAAACAGCTCCATCACCTGAAGGTCCTAAAGATTGCTGCAAAATTGAGAAAGTTTATAGAGAATCATTAAGGAAAATAGCATTATTTCTTTAATTGCATCCTTTATCTTTTTTAGTATCTATTAATAATCATCAGTTTCATTTATTCAGTACTTACTAACATTAGATGATCTTAGTTCATTTAGTCCTATAATAATTTTATATGGTATTGGGACTCTTATTGTCCCCATTTTATAGATGAAGAAACTGAGCACAGAGAAAGGAATGCCTACCATGGGTCCCACAGGTAGTTACTGGTGAAACCAGGGCTAATCCTCTTTCTGCTGTTAAAGATGAGGAGATTTAGCATTCTTACCTTTTTCTCACCTTCTCTCCTCTGCTTCCCACTTGATAACTATACTATTATTTGTACGTTATCAAGGTGTACAGCATTTGCACTCTGCTGTAATCATAATCCTCCAGTTGGTGAGTCCTAGTTCTGTGTTCAGATGGGTCAAGTATTTACACACAGTAGCTATAGCTGGGCCAATCCTGTGCTCTTTATTTGAAGAAAGGCTTATAGATTTTGTGTTTTTGAATTCAGTAAATGCTCAAAAACTTAGAACTGGAAGGTGATTTGATTAGGTATGTGATTATTTTCTTCATAATGTAAAAGAAGTCTTCAGAATTTACTGGCTCTGTGTGGTATGAGGCCTACCCTCGTTTCCTCTTCTAAGTGGCTTACTTTTTCTACCTGTAAGGTTCTTTATTCTTGAAATTTTATAACTTCACCAGCATATGCCTTGGAATTAATACTCTGAAACACTTTTTTTGTGAAACAGTCAGCCTTTAGAGCAGTGGTATTTTTTGTAGGAAACTTTTCATTTATCATATTATTGGATTTTTAATACTATTTCTTTCTTCTTCAAAAATTCAAATTATCCATATTGTGTGCCTTTTTTGTCTGTCTCCCTTATTTATCATCACCTCTATAACATTTTTTTCTTTGGGGTTTTTTTTTTCATTTTATTTTGTGTGTGTGGTTTCCTCAAGACTGTCCCCTATTCCCCAGTTGTTCCATTGTCTAAATTTTTGTTTGTTTTCTTGTTTATTTTCTACCTTAGGGAACTGATTTTATCATACTCCTCAATTCATGGCACATCACAGTCATTGGTCCTGCAGGGTTCCTCTCATTTTATTTTATTTTTTTTATCCCCTTAAATGGCATAGTCCATTCCCTTTCCTCTCTCTACCCATACATAGCCATTCTAATTGTACTTGTATGAAATATCTTTTCCCAACCTTTCACTTTCAATGTATGTTTATCCTTGGGTCTAAGATGCATTTCCGATAGACAGCATATAAGTGGGTCCTGTTTTTTAATCCATTCTGCCAGCCTATGTCTTATGATTGGGGATTTAATCCATTAACATTTAGTGTTATTACTGTATGGGCAGTACTTTCTTCTACCATTTTGACTTTTGGATTTTATGTCATATCTAATTTTTCTTCTCTTTACCTTTACTGATAGTTTTCATTTCTACACTCTTCTCCGCACCTCTCTCTCCTGTCTTTTCATATCTATCTCTAGTTCTCCCATTAGTATTTCTTGCAGAGCTGGTCTCTTGGTCACAAATTCTCTCAGTAGTGTTTTGTCTGAAAATGTTTTAATTTCCCCCTCATTTTTGAAGGACAATTTTGCTGAATATAGAATTCTTGGTTGGTAGTTTTTCTCTTTTAGTAACTGAAATATATCATCCCACTATCTTCTCGCCTCCATGGTTTCTGCTGAGAAATCTATGCATAGTCTTATTGGGCTTCCCTTGTATGTGATGGATTGCTTTTCTCTTGCTGCTTTCAAGATTCTCTCTTTCTCTTTGACATCTGACATTTTGATTAGTAAGTATCTTGGAGTATGTCTATTTGTGTCTGTTCGGTTTGGGGTATGCTGCACTTCTTGGATCTGTAATTTTTGGGTGTGTGTGTGATTTTTAAATTAATTTTTAAATATCTTTAAAACATAACAAACAAACACAAACATTCTTACCATATGATAATTCCATTCTACATATATAATCAGTAATTCACAATATCATCGCATACTTGTATATTCATCATCATGATCATTTCTTAGAACATTTGCATCAATTGTTGTGGTTTAGGGCCAGACCCTTCAAGTATTATGTGCTATCTGATCAAAAAAACCTGTTTCTTTTTTTCTTTTTCTTTTTTATTTTTCCATCAGTCCTGCCCCCTCTGCACTGGGGCAAAAACCAGTAAAGTAAACTCAGCTTTGACTCCAGGTTATCTGAGCTCGGGGCCTATTTTTAGTAGTCAGAATTTGTTAATTAATTCCACAGTTAGAGCTTGGTTGCGTTCAGCCCCTGCTGCTGGTAAAGTCTCTTTCCTTTCCCCTCTGGGAAGCAGCCTGTTGGGGAGGGATGCCAGCTGCTGTGGTTTAGGGAACTCATGGTTCTGGGTGGGCTTGCAGCCAGTCCAGCTGGTCCAGACTGGGATACGCTGTGTGTCCTGTCAATGACTTGGCCCCAGACAGCCATTCTAATGTGGTTAATATGTTTTTTGTGTGTGCCTGTTCTTGTGAAGTATATATTGCTGTTTTATATGCATATATTTTAAATTTAAGTGGTATTAAACATACTGTTTCTTATTTTTTTACTCATAACTGTGTACCTCTTTCCAAGGTGCTCTGTCCAAATCTGATGCACTGCATTTACATACTGCAGAGCATGCTGAGGTGTACATCCCCAGCCAGTATAGGCTGGGCACAAGGCTCTTAATAATATGGGGGTCAGGCCCAGCCCATCCACAGGACCTGTGGGTGGTGGCACATGCTCAGAGACAGGTAACTGGCCAGACAGGGGCCTCAGTGTGCATCTGTTTTTCCATATTCTAATTTGTTCAGATTTCTGTTTTTATCTTTGTTGTCTTTCCCAACTTTCTTCCCTAATTTTTTGTTGTGGTTTATTAAACCTTTGAGTTGAATGCTTTGTTCATTTGTGTTTATTCTTTTAAAATTATGAAAACATATGAGGCTTTGTATTTATCTCTAAGTATATCTTTTACTGCATCCCATAAGTATTGGTATATAGCATTCTTGTTTTATATTGTTTTTAAATCAACTTTATTGATATATAATTTATATACAATAAAATAAACATTTTAAGCATACAGTTCACTGAGTTTTGACAAATGTACATGCCAGTGTAACTAACACTACTTTCAAAATATAAACTATTTCTGTCACCCCAGAAGTTTCCTTGTGTCCCTCCCCAATCAAGCCACACCCCTCCTTTCCCAGTACCAGGGAACAACTGATCTGCTTTCCTAGAATTTCATATAAATTAAATTATAGAGTCTGTACTCTTTTGGGTCTAGCTTCTTCTGCTCATTGGTTCTGATCAGCATAATATCATCAATGTATTGGACAACCTGGTGTCCTATGGTAGGAAAAGGTGATTAAAGTCCCTGTGGACTAAATTATGACATCAAAGTTGAAGAGTTGATATACCTGAAGTAGAACAGTAAAGCTTTATTGTTGGCCTTGCCAGCCAAAAGCAAACTGTTTCTGATGGTCTTTACCAGATATAGACACACACACAAAAGAGCATTTTCTAACTCAATACCTGAATACCAAGTATCAAGGGATGTGTTAATTTGCTCAGCAAAGCCACATCTGGAATAGCAGCTGTAATTAGAGTAAACACGTGATTGAGTTTATGATAATCTGCTGTCATCCTCCAAGATACAGCTATCTTCTGCACAGGCCAAGTAGGTAACCTGAATTGGGAAGTGGTGGGAGTCACCAATCCTGCATCTTTCAAGTCCTCAACGGTGGCACTAATCTCTGCAATCTCTCCAGGAATGCAGTTTTGTTTTTGGTTCACTATCTTCATAGGTAGAGGCAGTTCTGGTGGTTTCCATTTGGCCTTTCCTACCACAAAAATCTGTTTTCCATGGATTGGGGAACAAATATAAAGATGGTTCTAATTTCTGTGTATGTCCATTCCATTTAAGCAGGGAAATGACATGATAGATATGTGGCTTTAGAAAGATTATGTAGTAATGTAGAGAATGTTAAGAGATGAAAGGCATGGGAGTGATGCAACTTTCCAGGAAAGATAGTATGAAGGGTCTAAATTAATATATTAGCAGTAGGGATGGAGAGTAGAGATTAGACAGGAAAATCAGCAGGGCTTATAAAAATTGAGCATGGAAGGTGAGGGGAGAGAGAATAATTCCTGGGTTTTGCCATAAGCAAGTAGTCAGGATGGAGCTATTCAACCAGACTGAGTTATATGAAGAGCATATATCACAGGTTTAGCTTTAAATGTGTGCCAGCCACCAAAGAGAAGCCAAGGGAGAGGCATGAAAAGGATTCTCCCCTCTAAGAGGAGGCATGGCCCTGCTGTCAGGAAACTTGGTCCTAAATAATGAGGCCCACCTAATCCAACATCAGACAGAGAAATAATTCTTTCTGCTTTGTTGAGAAGGTGAGTTTATTGAAAATGTATCATCAGGGAATGGGAAGGAAAGCAATCTTTCCAAGACCAGACTTTCCAACTGAAAAGAGAAAGGACAATCCTAGTCCTCCAGTAAAAATTCCCAGGCAGCTGTCAGGCATGGAGCTAAGGGATCCAGGAGAACCCCCTGGCTGATGAGACGTGGATCAGGACTGCACTGAAAGCAATGGGATACTTCTGTGGTCGTCAAATTGTTATCATTAGGAAACATGGTCCTCATAGTCACACCTTCCTTATTCCATTTCAGAGAAACAAGTTTCTTTGTTTTGTTGAGAAGGTGAGTTTATTGAAAATGCATGAACAAGGAACTGGAGGAAAAAAGTCTTTCTAAGACCAGTTCAATGTGAGAAAGGAGATTTGAGCTTTTATAATCCAAACAAAAGAATGCAAAGGTCCAGAAGAAAGCAGTAAAAAAATTTTTTAACTAAATAAAAGTCACAGGATTCATTAAAATTGAGTAACAGTTACTTGCTTCATTTTGTTTGGTCAGGATATCCTGTTATCTGGTAGGCCCTTCTTTTGTTGTTGACCACTCAAGCCTTTAATCTTGTCCTTCAAAAGGGAGGAAGGTGCTGATATTACTTCATACGATGTTTCATTCCTGCAAGAAGAGCAAGGGAGGGTTTATAACAGTACCGGAAAAGGGATGGAGAGTAAATTTTTTAGATTAAATTAACAGCAAGCCATTTCAGCAACAGCTTTTAGTCTTACAATAACACAAGGCTGTGTTATTTTAACACATGCACTCCCCCCACACACAAAAATTTTCAGCAACTGATGCTGCAATAATGGGATACTTACATGGAAAAAGAATGAAATGTGACCCCCACCATACAGCATACAAAATAAATAAAGTAAGTAACTCAAGGCTGTTTGAGTGAAATGATAACGAAGACTATACTAAGCATTTTTTAGCTGAAGAATTATATTAAGTATTTTCTATTTATCCAGCTGTCATTGGCACCTCGAGTTTAGACTCTAGCCTCTGGACCATGAGACAAATTCCTGCTGTTTACATTAACTAGTCCGTGTAACTTTGTGACAGCAGCCCTGGAAAATTAAGACAACCCTAAAGGAGAAGGAAAAACCTTATTAGAAGTACAAAAGAACTGGAAAGAATAGTATAGTGCAAGACAGGGCAACAGAAAGTTTCAGGGAAGAATGAGGATCAGTGCATCCCTTGTGAGATCATTTGGTGGTTTGGAGAGAACTATTTGAGTGAGGACAAAGACGTGGATTGAGTAGAAATAAACTTTCATTTCTTCTTCTTCCTCCTCTTCCTCCTCTCCTCCTCCATCTCCTCCTCCTCCTCCACCTCCTCCCCCTCCCTTCCCCCTTCCCTCCTCTTCCTCCAACTACTACTACTACTAGCTGGGTACAGTCTTAAGGAACCAGATGCCCTAGAGTCTAAATTCCAGTGATAACATGTTAAAATATCAAAACTCCTCAAATTTCAAAAGGAGATTGCAAAACTACAAAGAAAAAGGAAGCAATGGACCAGGCAAAGGAGAAGGTTAAATCTGATCCATCAATGAAAGGATCAGGCTTGACTTTTAAAAAATGATCGTAAATATATTCAAAGAGCTAAAGAAAATATGGACAAGGAACTAAAGGAAATCATGAAAACTATATTTAAACATAAGGAGAATATCAATAGAGATGAAAATTATGGAAAGGAACCAAATAGAGCTGAAGACCACAGTAACAAAAATATAAAATTCCCTAGAAGGGTTCAACAGCAAACTGGGCTTTTCAGAAAAAGAGTCAATGCACTTGAAGATAAGACAATTGAAATAATTCAGTCTGGGAAGCAGAAAAAGGAAAGAATGAAAAAAAAGTAAACAGAGTTTGATGAAACTATGGGACCCTACGGTGGTTTGAAAAGGTTTATGTACCCTAGAAAAGCCATGTTTTAATCCTAATCAACCTTGTGGGAACAACAGTTTCTTCTAATCCCTATTCAGTACTGTATATTGGAATAATTAGCTTATCTCCATGGAGATGTGACTCAATCAAATGTGAGTATTAAACTTGATAATGTAGAGACATGTCTCCACCCATTCCAGGTGGGTCTTGATTGGTTTTACTGGAATCCTTTACTGGAATCCAGTGGGAAGATAAGCAGAAGCACTTTGGAAAAAGCTAGAGAATGACAAGAGAGAAAGCCATGAGATTCTGAGAGAGCAGAGAACACTACAGCACCACGAAGCGGAGAGTCCACCAGCCAGCAAATTTTGGAGATGAAGAAGGAAAATGCCTCCTGGGAAGCTGGAGAAGAAGCTAAGAGATGACACCATGTTCACCACGTGCACTTCCAGCCGAGAGAGAAATCCTGACCGTGTTCGCCACATGCCTTTCCACTTGAGAGAGAAGCTGTGAACTTCATTGGCCTCCTTGAATCAAGGTATCTTTCCTTGGATGCCTTAGATTGGACATTTTTATAGACTTGCTTCAATTGGGACATTTCCACAGCCTAAAAACTGTTAACTTGCAACTTATTAACTTCCCCTTTTTAAAAGCCATTCTGTTCCTGGTATATTGCATTCCAGAAGCTAGCAAACTAGAATAGACCCCATCAAACGAATCCATATACACATTGTGGGAGTCCCAGAAGGAGAAGAGAGAGACAGAGAAGGGGGAAAGAGCATATTCAAAGAAATAATGGCTAAAAACTTCCCAAATTTAATGAATGTAGGTTCAATGAATTTGGGACAGGATAAACTAAAATAGACCCTGTATTAATTTGTAACACTGCCAGACTGCAATATACTAGAAATGGGATGGCTTTTTAAATGGGAATTTAATAAGTTACAAGTTTACAGTTCTAAGGCCATGAAAATGTCCAAATTAGGGCACCAACAAGAGGTTACCTTCACTCAAGAGAGGCTGAAGCCATCCAGAATACCTCTGTCAGCTGGGAAGGCACCTGGCTGGCATCTCCTGGGCTCTGTTGTTTTTAGCCTCTGTTTTCTGTGGGGATTGCTCACTTGGTTTCTGTGGGCCTTCTTTTAGCTCTTCTGGGACACAACTCTGGATTCTGGCTTGCTTAGCATCTCATGGGAAGACACATGGCAATGTCTGCTGGGCTCTGCCCATGTCTAGATATCTGCTTTCTCTGTCAGCAGTCCAAACAACTCTAAACATACATGTCTCTGCTCTGAAGCAATTGTTCCCTAAAAGTCTATCTGAGGTTTCTCCAAAATGTTTCACCTTGAGGTCTCTTATAAACTAATACAGACTCACCTTGAATGGGTAGAGTCACATCTCCATCTAATGAAAAGGTCACACTCACAATTGGGCAGGCCACATCTCTGTGGAGATAATCTAATCAAAAGTTTTCACCCTAAAGTCTTGTATCAGGATTAAAAGAAATGGCTGCCCCTGCCAGATTGGATCAGGATTAAAACATGGCTTTTCTGGGGGTGCATAATAGTTTCAAACCATCACAGACCCACACTGCACCATGTTTTAATAAAACTATCAAATGCCAAAGATAAAGAATTATTTAAGTGCAAGAGAGAAACAGCATGTTATATATAAGGGAGTCTCAATAAGTTTAAATACCAATTTCTCATCAGAAATTTGAATGGAGGCAAGGAGGCAGTGGGAAGATAAGTGCTGGAAGCATAAAATCGCTACCCAAGAATTCTATACTGGCAGAACTGTCTTTCAGAACTGAGGGAGAGATTAAGACATTCACAGATAAACAAAAGCTAAGGGACTTCATCACCACTAGACTGACCCTACAATAAATGCTAAGAGAGAGTTCTGTAGATCATAAGGAAAGGACACCAGACAATAGATCCATGCTGCATGAAAAGACATACCACAGCATGAAAGAACCTTGAAACATTTGCTCAATGGAATAATAAGTTTTTAACCTAGATAACCAGCAATAGCAAATTCACAGAGACAAAAACAGACTAGAGGTCACCAGGAGTATGGGGAGGAGCAGGGAAGGGAGAGTATTTGCTTGTAAAAATTTAAAATAAAATAAGTAAATAAGTGTCTGTGATGGTTAAGTTTATGTGTCACCTCAGCCAGGTTGTGATGTCCAGTTGTTTCATCAGGCAAGCACTGCCCTGATCGTTACTGTGAAAACATTTCATGAACTTGAATCAGCAGTAAGCTAATTGCATATATGGCTGATTACATCTACAATCAGCTGAGGAGATGGCCTTCAGAAATGAGAGAGGTCTCATCCAATAAGTTAAAGGCTTTAAAAGGAGAAGGGATGGGTGGGCCAGGTGGCTCAGCAGGCAGAGTTCTCACCTGCCATGCTGAAGACCGGGTTTGATACCCAGTGCATGCTGAAGCAAAAAAAAAAAAGGGGAAGGGATGATTTCTGCAGTATGAAGGGAGAATTGAATTACTTCAGCTACCCAGCTTCTCCTGAGGAATTCACTGAAAACCTTCATCAGAGCTCCCAGCTTGCAGTGTGTCCTATTGCATTTGGACTTGTTGCATGAGACAGTTCTTATAAAAATCTCATAATATTTACAGAAATCTCCTGTTGGGTCTGTTTCCTTAGAGAACCCTAATACTAGTGTCATATAAATTTAAATAAATGGAGTCATAGCTATATTCACGAATAGGAGGACTTACTGTTTTCTCCAGAGTCCATTCAAGAGTTCAAAGTACTTCCAATCAAAATCACAATAGGATCTTCCATGGAACTTGACAGATTAATTCTAAAACATTTTTGAGAGACCTAAGGGCCAGAAAATAGCCAGGATACTTCTGAAGAAGACAAAGACAGAGTACTTACCCTACAATTAGCATTATTAATTGTAAAATTATATATAGTTTAAGTTATGTAATTGTCAGTGTGATATTAGGTTTGGAATAGACAAATTAAGCAACAGAATATGACAAGAGAGCCCAGAAGCAGATACACAGGGAATTTATATACATGACAGAGTTGGCATATAATGAGAGTGGAGGAAAGAAGGGGCTATTCCATCAATGAATCTAGATAAACTAGTTATCTATAGGAGTACAAATTAAAAGCGGACCCTCCCACTCCCCCAAATACATACAATTTTTAAACTTTGAGAAGAAAATAGAGTGTATCTTTGTGGCTTTGAGGTAGGATAGAATTTCCTAAACAAGAGACAAAAAGTGCTAAACACAAAATTCAGAAATTGAACTACATTATTGATAAGAACTGTTCATAAAAAGAAAATTTCAATGTTAACTTTTCAATGAAATCTTTCCTAAGCACCTTAAAATTGTAAATCCTCCTTTCCTGGCATTCCCTACCCACCTTCACTGTTTTATTTTTTTCTTTAGAACTTATTGCCTTCTAACATATTATATTAATTTGATTCTTTGTTATTTATTACATAATTTTGATAAAGGCAAGACTTTTCATCATTTTTGCTCACTGCTCTGTCCCCAGAGTCTAGACAGGTGCTGGCACATAATGGGTGCTTAATAAATATTTGTTAACTGAATGATTTTGTCTCTGCACCCTGCTTTTGTTATGCATCCCTTGAGAAACCTTATGTCTTCAGTGTCCTGGCAGCTCCCTTGTGCCACATGGAGCTAACAATGAACGTGGTGTTAGAATATGCTTGTTCCCTGCACACCCTTTTTTGTCTGGCACAGTGATAAGAGGGCAGCACATCTTCCATTTGTGAGAGATGATGGAATATGCTTTGTTCCTTTCCATTTTCCTTTGCTATAATTGGTCTTCATTCATAGTTTGCTAATTATTTGGCTTTGTTTGTTTCTCCTCAGGCAGAGAGGTTGAATTAATCATACTTCTCAGTTCATCCTTGGTCCATTTAACAAGCCTTCCTTTTTGTTTCTTTGTTTATGCCCTTTTATTTCCACTGCTTTTTGTAAATATGTGTTCTTGTAAAATATGTACTTAAAGAAAATAAACACTCACCCTTTCCTGTCTTCCCTCATCCTCGCCCCCATAACCTCTAATCTGCTTTCTAGCTCTGCAAATTTCCTATTTCTAGTTACCTCTTTTAAGTGATATCATGCAATTTTTGTCTTTATGTGCCTTGATTATTTCACTGAGCATAATATTTTCAAGGTTATTCCATGTTGCAGTATGTCTCACAACTAGATCCTTTCTTATGGTCAAATAATATTCTGTTGTGTATGTACCCGCCTTGTGTTTATCTAGTCATTTGTTGCTGGGCATTTGGGTTGTTTCTACCTTTTGGCTATTGTGAATAATGCTGCTATAAACACTGATGTACAAGTCTGTGTTTGTGACCTTGTTTCCACTCTCCTTGGGTGTATGCCTAGAAATGGAATTGCCAGATGGTATGGTAACTCTGGGTTTAGCTTTTTTGAGGAACTGCCATATTGCTTTCCACAGTGGCTGCACCATTTTTTGTTACCACCAACAATGGAGTTCTTATTTCTCTTAGCACTTGTTACTTTTCATTTTTAAAATAACAGCCATCCTTGTGGGTGTGAAGTGGTATCTCACTGTGGTTTTGATTTGCATTTCACTAATGGCTAATGATGTTGGACATCTTTTCATGTGTTCATTGGCCATTTGTGTATCTTCCTTGGAAAAATGTCTCTTCAAGTTCTTTTCTCATTCTTTAATTGGGTTCTTTGTCTTTCTGTCACTGAGTTACAGAAATTCTGAATATATTCAGGATATTAAGCCATTATCCAATATATGATTTCCAACAATTTTCTCCCATTTTGTAGGTTGTCTTTTTATTTTCTTGATAATTTTTTTGATGCACAAAAGTTTCCAAATTTTGATTGAATCAAATTTATCTATTGTTTCTTTTGTTGCTTATGCTTTTGATGTCTTATCTAGAATCCATTCCAAATTGTAGGTTGTGAAGATTTTCCCCCATATTATCACCTAACAGTTTTATAGTTTTAGCTCTTATTTTAGGTCTTTGACCATTTGAAGTTGATTTTTGTATATGATGTAAAGAAAAATCTAACTTCTGTCTTTTGCATATGGATTTCTAGTTGTCCCCACCATTTGTTAAAGAGACTATCCTTTTCCCCACTGCGGACACTTAGGACCTTTGTCAGTAAGTGATTGGCTGTAGATGTGTGGGTCTATTTCTGGACTTTCAATTTATCATCTACCTTTATGCCCAGTGCCACACTGTTTTGGTTATTTTAGCTTTGTAGTACTATTAAAAATCAGAAAGTGTGAATCCTCCAACTTTGTTCTTCTATTCAAAATTGTTTTGGCTGTTGGGGCCCTAGCAGTTCCATATGAATTTGAGGATCAGCATTTCCATTTCTGAAAAAAAAAAAAAAAGGCTGGTGGAAGTTTAATAGAGATTACCTTGAATTTGTTGATCACATTAGGCAGTATTGACAGTTTAGTAATTCTAAGTCTTCCAGTCCATGAACACAAGATGTCTTTCCATTTATTAAGATCTTTAATTTCTTTCAGCAGTTTTGTAGCTTTCAGTATACACATCTTTCACATTGTTTATTAAATTTAGTCCTAGATATTGTATTTCTATATGCTATTATAAATGAATATTTTAAGTTAATTTTATATTCAGGTTGTTCATTGCTAGTGTATAGAAACACAATTGGTTTTTGTGTTTTGGTCTTGTACCCTGCCACTTTACTGAACTCATTTATTAGCTGTAGTAGTTTTCTCGTGGATTCCTTCAGATTTTCTATATATAAAATTATCTCATCTGTAATAGGGATAGTTTTAGCTCTTTCTTTCCAATTTGGATACCTTCTAAAACTACGCATTTTTGTTTTGTATGCATATATCTTTAAGTTATATAAATTAAGTTCTGTTATATTTCCAAGCTATCTCTCACTTTTTTTTTGAAAGTGGAGGAATCACACAGAACTGCTAGAATACCCGACACATTGTATATGAATGGTTCCTCCTGAGTAGTGCAGCCCTAGGTCTCCTAATGGTCTATTTCAGATCTTGGGAGATAATTCTGTGGAGAAAAGGGGAAATATTAGGCCAAGACCTGGCCCAGCTGTCAGAAGATGCTTCTCTGCATGTAGATGACTGTTCTTTGTATCTTACTTTTTAAACTCAAGACTGTGTTATAAAGATCCGTTGACATGGCCATGAGCACACATTTAACCTTTTACTGCACTGTAATATTCCATGGTGATCTACTTTTTGATCTTTACTCTTCCCAGTAATGGACAGCCAAATTGCCTCTAACTCTTCATTACCACAAGCAATGCTGCAATGAGCATCTTAATACATCTACCCTCATGGACCTGTGTAATAATTTTTTTTTTTTTTGGTGGAGAGGGTGTTTTGGTTTGCTAAAGCTACTGGAGTGTAATATACCAGAAATGGGTTGACTTTTTCAATAGGGATTTATTGAGTTACAAATTTATAGTTCTAAGGTCATGCAGATGTCCAAATTAAGGCATCAAGAGGAAGAAACCTTGGTTAGTGCAAGGATAGCTCAATGGTAGAGCTCTTGCCTGCCTTACCAGAGACCAGGGTTCAATTCCCGGAATCTACACATGCCAAAAAAAAAAAAAAAGGAAGAAACCTTCTCTGAGAAAAGGTTACACCCGGGGTTCCACTGTCACATAGGAAGGTCCAAGGTGATGTCTGCTGTCCTTCTTTCCTGGGTCTGGTTTCTAAATAGCTCTCCCAGCAACTGTGGGTCCTTCTTGCTTCTCCCAGGGCATTTTCTCTCTAAGCTCTCTGGGCTTTTTTCTGTCTTTTATCCTCTTCACAAAGGACTCCAGTGAAGGATTAAGACTCGTCTTGAAATGACTGGGTCACATCTCAATTGAAATAGCCTAATCAAAAGGGCTCACCCACCATAGGTCTGCCCCACTAGAATGGATTAAAAGAGCATGGCTTTTCTGGGGTACGTAACAGATTCAAACCAGCACAAGGAGTTACTACCAGACTGTTTCAGAGTGGCTGAAGCAACTACACTCCCAACAGGTTCTTAGGTCCCATAATCACACCATACTTGACATTATCCAACTTTCTAATTTTTGCCAGTCTAATAGGTTTGAAGTTATATCTGACTGTTTTAATTTATATTTCACTAATGAGTTTGCAACTCTCTTCCTATGCTTGCTAGTCCTTAAGGTTTCCTCTTTAGGACATTAGAGGCAGTGTAATGCAGCGGTCAAAACCATACACCTGGTACTTGATTACCTGGTCAGATCCAAGGTCCTGCCGCTAACTAGCTGTGTGACTTTGGCAGGCTACTTCCTAACCTCCCAGATTATCAAAGCAAACCCACTTACTGGACCCCAAGCCAGCCCTCTCTTCTTCTTCCAGCATTGCCTGTCTTTTACTGAACCCTGAATCTAGGTTATGTCAAACATGTTTTCTTAATTTCTATGAGAGGACCATGACCCTGCCCAGTGGGTTATCAAAATGCGTTGTATGAGCCCTAATTAGTCTCTCAGAATACCCACTTTTCATACCTGTGCCAGAGTTAAAACTTTGGCTTTGCTACTACTCAGTCTTTACCAAAATTCTTCAGAGCAGGCCTTCCCTACCATCCTATCTAAAATAAGGCACTGACCACCCATTCCTCTGTCAGAACATATTCTATTTATTTCTTTACAGCATTTACCACAATCTACCACAATCAATTGTCTTGCACATTTATTACCCACCTCCTCCCTCTACAGAGTATAGAAACTTCAGGAGTCAGGACAGTGTCTAGCACTGTATTGCCAAGGCAGCTGTAGCAAAATGCCAGCACAAAGTGGATTTTACAGATATTGAATGAATGAAAGAAAAACTCAGGAGTTAGATATTTCTGGTAGATTTTCTGATAACCATAAGTCTTTCCAATTCTGTGTATTCTAATTTTTTTCCTTGCTTCACAACATTAGAGTGCTCTGCACTTGGTACCATGTCTTGGTATCTCATAGAAGTGCCTTTCCTGAACTGTGGCCTGGCACTGTGCTGTCCACTTTCCCCTGGGAACTGCATTTAAAGTAGGGTGCTGTTGAGCTGCTTCTAACCCCATCACTTGCTTCTCATAAAGAAGACCTTAAGAAAATTCTCCCTTAGGAAAAAGGTGCTTTCAACAATGTTTTGTTTGTTTGTTTTAAAATTTTTAATTAGAGAAGTTGTAGGCTTACAGAAACATCATAGAAAAAAATACAGTATTCCTATATACCCTCCCATTATTAACACTTTGCTTTAGGTACCTTTATTACAGTTGATGAAAGAATATTATAATTGCACTATTTACTATAGCCCTTATATGGGGTGTATTTCTTCTCCAAATACATGCTCTTATTAATACTACCTTGCATAAGTGTGATACATTTCTTATGATACATGAAAGAACATTTTTGTAATTGTATCATTAACTACAATCTATCGTTCACTGTGTTGTACAGTCCTATGTTTTATCTTTTAATTTTTATTCTAGTTACATATATAGAACCTAAAATTTCCCCTTTTAAAAACATTCATATATATAATTCAGTGCTGTTCACAAGGTTGTACTAAATCAACACCACCCATTTCAAATGCTTTACAAACACCCCAAATAGAAATAGTGTACAAATTAAGCATTAACTCCCTATTCCCTACCCCTAAACAGCCCCTGGTAATCTATATTCTAGAGCCTAACTCTATGAGTTTGCTTATTCTAATTTTTTCATATCAGTGAGATCATACAGTATTTGTCCTTTTGTATATGGCTAATTCCATTCAACATGATGTCTTCAAGGTTCATCCATGTTGTCACAAGACAATCCATGAACACGGTATCCCCTTCCATTTATTTAGGTCTTCCATGATTTCTCCTAGCAATTTCTTGTAGTTTTCTGTGTATAAGTCTTTTGTATCCTTAGTTAAATTTTTTCCTAAATATTTGATTCTTTTGGTTGCTACTGTAAATGGAATTTTTTTCTTCCTCCTCAGATTGCTCATCACTAGTATAGAGAAACACTACTGATTTTTGGGTGTTAATCTTGTATCCTGCTACTTTGCTGTATTCATTTATTAGCTCTATCTAGTAGCTTTGCTGTAGATTTTTCAGGATTTTTGACATATAGTATCATGTCATCTGTAAACAGTGAGAGTTTTACTTCTTCCTTTCCAATTTGGATGCCTTTTATTTCTTTTTCTTGTCTAATTGCTCTGGCCAGAACTTCCAGCACAATATTGAATAGCAATAACAATGGTGGGCATCCTTGTTTTGCTCCTGATCTTAAAGGAAAAGCTTTCAGTCTTTCTCCATTGAGAATGATGTTAGCTGTGGGTTTTTCATATATTCCCTTTACCATGTTGAGGAAGTTCCCTTCTATTCCTATCCTTTTCATCAAGAAAGGATGTTAAATTTTGTCAAATGCCTTTCCTACATTAATTAATATGATATGTAGTTTTTCTGCTTTGACATATTAATACAGTGTATGTTCTAGTTTGCTAGCTGCCAGAATGCTATACACCAGAGATGGAATGGCTTTCAATAGGGGGAATTTATTAAGTTGCTAGTTTACAGTTCTAAAGCCATGAAAATGTCCCAATTAAAGTAGGTCTATAAAAATGTCCAAATTAAGGCACCCACAAAAAGTTAACCTTCACTCAAGAAAGGAAAATGAAGTTCAGGGTTTTTCTCTTAACTGTAAGGGCACATGGTGAACATGGCAATGTCTGCTAGCTTTCTCTCATGGCTTCTTGTGTCATGAAGCTTCCCCAGGGGCATTTTCCTTCTTCATCTCCAAAGGTCTCTGGCTGTGTGGGCTCTCCTTGTGGTTCTCATCATACCAAAAGGAGTCTCCAAAATGTTTCTCTTTTAAAGGATTCCAGTAAACTAATCAGCCCCCCCCCCCCGAATGAGTAGAATCACATCTCCCTCTAATGAAAGGTTAATACCCACAATTAGGAGAGTCACGTCTCCATGGAGATAACCTAATCAAGTTTCCAACATACATTACTAAACAGGAATTAAAAGAAAAGGCTCCCTCCACAAATGGATCAGGATTAAAACATGGCTTTTCTAGGGTACATGATACTTTCAAACCAGCACAGTGTATTACATTAATTGATGTTCTTGTGTTAAACCAGCCTTGCATACCTGGAATAAATCCCACTTGGTTATGGTGTATAATTCCTTTATTGTGCTGCAGGATTCGATTTGCAAGTATTTTGTTGAGGATTTTCGCATCTATAGTCATTAAAGAGATTAGTTTGTAATTTTCTGTTCTTGTAATATCTTTGTCTGGCTTTGGTATGAGGGTAATGCTGGCTTCACAGAATGAGTTAGGTAGCCTTCTCTCCCCTTCAATTTTTTTAAAGAGTTTGAACAGGATTGGTATTAATTCTTTCTTGAATGCTTGGTAGAATTTACATGTGAAGCCATCTGGGCCTGGACTTTCTTTTTTGAGAGCTTCTTGATGACTGTTTCAATCTCTTTACTTGTGATTGGTTTGCTAAGGTCATCTATTTCTTTTCAGTCAGTGTCAGTTGTTCATGCCTTTTTAGGAAGTTGTCCATTTCATCTATGTTGTCTAGTTTATTAGCATATAGTTGCTCATGGTATCCTCTCATTATCTCCTTTATTTCAGCAGGGTCAGTGGTTATGTCCCTTCTTCCATTTATTTGCATCTACTCTCTCTCCTTTTTTTTCTTTTTATCTTTTTGTTAGCCTAGCTGAGGGTCCCTCAATTTTATTGATTCTCTCAAAGAACAAACTTCTGGTTTTGTTGATTTTCTCTGTTTTCATATTCTCAATCTCATTTATTTCTACTTTATTCTTTGCAATTTCTTTCCTTTAGTCTGCCTTGGGGTTATTCCTGTTCTTTCTCTATTTCTTCAAAGTGAACAGTTAATTCCTTGATTTTTGCTCTTCTTTTTTGATATAGGCATTTAAGGCAATAACTTTCCCTCTCAGCACTGCCTCTGCTGCATCCCATAAATTTGTTTGTTTGTTTTTTGTTTTTGGAGAAGTGCATGGGCTGGGAATTGAACCCAGGTCTCCCACATGGCGGTGAGAATTCTACCACTGAACTACCCTTGCACCCCCAAATGCTGCCCTTGCACCCCCTGCATTCCATAAATTTTTATATATTGTATTTTCATTTTCATTTACTTGACATATTTACTGATTTCTCTTGTAATTTCTTCCTTGACCCACTGGTCGTTTAAGAGTATGTTGTTTAGCCTCCATATATTTGCAAATTTTCTGGCCCTCTGCCTGTTATTGATTTCCAGCTCCTTTCATTTATGATCCGAGAAAGTGTTTTGTATGATTTCAAACTTTTTAAATGTATTGAGACTTGTTTTGTGACCCAGCATATGGTCTATCCTTGAGAATGATCCATGAGCACTTGAGAAAAAAGTGTATCCTGCTGTTGTGTAATGTTCTCTAAATGTCTTTTTAGTCTAGTTCATTTATTGTATTATTAAAATTCTTTGTTTCTTTATTGATCCTCTGTCTAGATGTTCTGTCCATTGATGAGAGTGGGGAATTGAAGCCTACAACTATTATGGTAGAGATGAGTACTTCTCTCTTCAGTGTTGTCAGTGTTTGCCTCATGTATTTTGGAGCATTCTGGCTTTGTGCATACATATTTATGATTGTTATGTCTTCTTCTTGAATTGTTCCTTTTATTAATACATAGTGTCTTTCTTTGTCACTTTTAGTTGTTTTACATTTGAGTTCGAATTTGTCAGATATTAGTATAGCTACCCCTGCTCTTTTCTGGTTGTTGTTTGCATGAAATACCTTTTCCCAGCCTTTTATTTTCAACCTATGTTTATCACTGGGTCTAAAGTATGTCTCCTGTAGACAGCATATAGATGGGGCTTGTATTTTAATCCATTCTGCCATTCTATATATTTTGATTGGGGAGTTTAATCCATTAACATTTAATGTTATTACTGTAAAGCTAGTACTTTCTTCTACCATTTTGTCTTTTGGATTTTATATGTCATATCTAATTTTTTTTCTCTTTTTACTTTTACTGATAGTCTTCATTTCTACACTCTTCTGCAGACATCTCTCTCCTGCCTTTTCCTGTCTGCTTATAGTGCCCCCTTTAGTATTTCTTGTAGAACTGGTCTCTTAGTCCCAAATTCTTGCAGTGATTATTTGTCTGAAAATATTTTAGTCTCTCCCTTTTTTTTTCTTTTTTTTTTGCATGGACAGGCACCAGGAATTGAACCCAGGTCTCCAGCTCCCCTTCATTTTTAAGGACAGTTTTTTCTGGGTATACAATTCTTGGTTGGCAGTTTTTCTCTTTCAAACTCTTAAATATATCATACTACTGCCTTCTCACCTCCATGATTTCTGCTGAGATATCCACAATCTTCTCGAGTTTCCCTTGTATCTGATGGATTGCTTTTCTCTTGCTGCTTTCAGAATCCTCTCCTTGTCTTTGACATTTGACATTGTGATTAGTAAGCATCTTAGAGTAGTCCTATTTGGAACTATTGTATTGGGGTACACTGCATTTCTTGGATCTCTAATTTTATGCCTTTCATAAGAGACGGGAAATTTTCAGTGATTATTTCATCCATTGGTATTTCGCCTCCTTTTCCCTTCTCTTCTCCCTCTGGGACACCCACAACACATATATTTGTGCACTTCATGTTGTCATTGAATTCCCTGAGACCCTGCTCATATTTTTTCCATTCTTTCCCCTGTATTTTCTTTTATGTGTTGGATTTCAGATGCCCGGTCCTCTAGTTTACTAATCCTTTCTTCTACCTCTTCAAATCTATGTTATAGCTTTCTATTGTTTTTTTTTTCTATCTCTTCTATTGTGCCTTTCATTCCCATAAGTTCTGCTATTTGTTTTTTCAAACTTTTAATTTCTTCTTTTTGTTTGCCCAGTATCTTCTTTATATCTTTGTTTGCCCAGTATCTTCTCAACTCATTGATTTTATTTTTTATGAGATTTTGTATGGCTGTTCGAACATCCTCAATTAGTTGTTTCAACTCCTGTATCTCATTTAAAGTATTGGTTTGTTCCTTTGGGCCATATCTTTGATTTTCCTAGTATGACTCATTATTTCTAGCTGGTGTCTAGGCAGTTGATTTCCTTAATTAGTTTATTCTGAAGGCTATTTTCACTATTTTACCTAGGGTTTTCTTGCTGGATGGCTTTGTTCTCTATCTGTTCTTTGATATTCAGTTCAGCTTATTGTAGACCTCTAGCATAGGTTCTGTTTAATTGATCAGAAATTTTCAGTTCTTGTTTTTCTGTTTCTTGCCCTGCCTACATGGAACCTTCTTTTTTCTTTTAGGAGGTTCTCCTCAGATATTATAGACCCCAGTTAGATTTTACTAGGCCAGACAGCCCACGTCCCAGGAAAGAGTAGCCAGCATCTGTTTTCCCTGAGGGTGAGACCTAGGAGGTTGTCAGACTTTCTGTGAAGCCTTTAAACTCTCTGCTTTTCCTGTCCTGTCCAGCATGTGGTGCTTGTCTGCTTATGGCTTCCCACCTGTGTAAAGTGATACAGTGCCTTTAACTTCAGCAGACTCTCCCCACTGAGGGCATGGTTGAGACAGAGGGGAGATAGTAGGATGGCTTTGATTCCTTCAGTTTTCCAGTTCCTGGGGCCTGAATTCCTTGAAGGAGGGATTCCACTTGAGCTGAGCCCTGCCCCCTTTTTCTTGGGGGAAGAGTCACCCTTTAGGGAATTAATTGCTTTCACCTGCCTAGTAACTTTGTCTCTCAGATGTGCTTAATTCCATCCTTACCTGGGGCAGTGCTGGAGCCTGAGAACGCTTCCAGTTCTACCTAATGAGCTGTTTAAGAAGTAAAAAAAAAAAAAAGCAGAAAACCTTTTCAGAACCATACCCTATTCCTCAGGTTTGCCAATCAAGAGTTTAAATTGGTATGTGGCTCTATGTATCTCCAGGCTCTGTGTGCCCCCTTTTCTTGGGGTCCAGCCCTTTTCCAGTATTTTGTGCCATCCAACTAAAAAATCCTCTGTTTTTTTTTTTTTTTTTAATCAATTCTGCCCTCTTTCTGCCAGGCCAAAGACTCCTAGTTCCTTTAGTGCTTATTCCAGGTTTATCTGTGCTAGAGGCCTCTTTTCAAGTGTCAGAATTTGTTAATTTTTCAATTGGAGCTTGGTTGAGTTAAGCCCTTGCTACTAATTAACTCTGTTTCCTTTCCCCTTGGGGAACTAGCCAGGGGGGAGGGGCACCAGCCTCTTGAGCTTGGGGGACTTACAGTTCTTTATGGGCTTTCAGCCATTCCACCTGGTCCAGACTGGTGTACACTGTGTGTCCAGTCACTGATGTTCCCCCAGCAGTTGTTCTGTACTTTTCCTGGCTATTTCTTGGCTCCTCTGGAGAACAAACTAAATTCCACACCTCACTAAGCTACCATCTTCCAGATTTCTTTTTAATGCTGAATTATATGCCATTTATATATCACTTTTTTTTTATCCTTCCATCAGTTGATGGACACTTGGGTTGCTTCCATTCTTTGACAATTGTGAATAATGCCCCTGTGAACATTACTGTGCAACTATGTGTTTGAGTCCCTGATTTCAGTTCTTTGGAATACTTAATAGAGGGATTGCCTGGTCATATGGTAGTTCTGTACTTAGCTTTCTGAGGAGCTCCCAAACTGTCTTCCATAGCTCCTGCATCATTTTATATTCCTACCAGCAATAAATGAGTTTTCTCAATTTTCCGCATCCTCTCCAACACTTGTAATTTTCTGTGTTTTTTTTTTTAATAATAGGCATTCTAGTGGGTGTGAAATGTTGAGTATCTTTTCATGTGCTTTTTAGCCATTTGTATAGCCTCTTTGGAGAAATGTCTATTTAAGTATTTTCCCATTTTTAAATTGGGTTGTTTGTCTTTTTATTGTTGATTTGTAGAATTTCTTTATATATTCTGGATATTAAACCCTTATCAGATATCTAGTTCCCAAATATTTTCTCCCATTGAGTAGGTTGTCTTCTCAATTTCACGGTAAAGTCCTTTGATGCACAAAAGTTTTTCATTTTGATGAGGTCCCATTTATCTGTTTATCCCATTTACCAATTTATTGCCTATACTTTGGGTGTAAAGTTTAAGAAACCATTGCCTAACATAAGATCCTGAAGATGTTTCCCCACATTTTCTTCTAGGTGTCTTATAGACCTGGTTCTTATATTTAGGTCTTTGATCCATTTTTAGTTTGTTTTTGTGAGTTGTGTGAGATGGGTGTCCTCTTTCATACTTTTGCCTATGGATATCAAGTTCTCCAAGCACCATTTGTTGAAATAACATTTCTTTCCCCATTGAGCAGACTTGGCAGCCTTGTCAAAAATCAATTGGCCAAAGATTTGAGATTCTATTTCTGAACTCTCAATTTTATTCCATTGGCCTTTATTATCTATCCTTGACCTAGTGCCATACCTTTTTGACCACTAAAGCTTTGTAATAAGTTATAAACTCAGGAAATGTGAGTCCTCCAACTTCATTCTTCTTTTTAAAGATGATTTTGGCTATTTGGGGCTCCTTACACTTCCAAATAAATTTAATAATTGGCATTTCTATTTCTGCAAAGTAGGCTTATTGGAATTTTGATTGGGAATCTGCAAATCATTTTGGGTAAGAATGGACATCTTAACAATATTTAGTCTTCTAATCCATAAGCATTGACTGCCCTTCCATTTATTTAGATTGTCTGATTTATTTTAGCACAGCTTTCTGTGTATAAATTGTTTACATCCTTGGGAAAATTTATTCCTAGATATTTGACTATTTTTTTCCTATTATAAACGGAATTTTTTCTTGATTTCCTCCTCAGATTTATCCTTACTACTGTATAGAAACAATACTGATGTTTGCATGTTGCTCTTGTACCCTGCCACCTTGCTGAATCTGTTCTTTAGCTATTAATAGTTTGGGGACTCTATTGTAGATTTTTTTGGACTTTCTCCATGTAGGATCATGTCATCTGCAAATAGTAAAAGCTTTACTTCTTTCATTCTAATTTGGATGCCTTTGATTTCTTTTTCTTGCCTAACTGCTCTGGCAAGAAAGTCATGTACAATGTTGAATAACAGTGGTGACAGTGAGCATCCTTATGTTGTTTCTAATTGTAGAAGGAAAGCTCTCAGTCTTTCTCCATTAAGTAGGATGTTAGCAGTGGGCTTTTCATATATGTACTTTATTATGTTGAGGAAGTTTCCTTCTAGTTCTAGCTTTCAAAGTGTTTTTATCAAGAAAGGATGCTGGATTTTGTCAAATGCCTTTCTGCACCAGTGGAATTGATCATGTGTTTTTTTTTTTTTTTTTTTTTTTAATTTTTTTATTAATCAAAAAAAAGAAAAGAAATTAACACAACATTTAGAAATCATTCCATTCTACAAATGCACTCAGTAATTCTTAGTATCATCACATAGATGTATGATCATCATTTCTTAGTACATTTGCATCGATTTAGGAAAAGAACTAGCAAAACAGCAGAAAAAAAATATAGAATGTTAATATAGAGAAGAGAATTAAAATAATAATACTAATAATATATATATATATATAAAGGAAAAAGAAAAAAACAAAAACAAAAGATACAAACACACAAACAAACAAACAAAAAACCATATTTCAGGTGCAGCTTCATTCAGTGTTCCAACCTAGTTACATTACACTTAGGTATTATTGTGCTGTCCATTTTTGAGTTTTTGTATCTAGTCCTGTTGCACAGTCTGTATCCCTTCAGCTCCAATTACCCATTATCTTACCCTGTTTCTAACTCCTGCTGGTCTCTGTTACCAATGATATATTCCAAGCTGATTCTCAAATGTCGGTTCACATCAGTGGGACCATACAGTATTTGTCCTTTAGTTTTGGGCTAGACTCACTCAGCATAATGTTCTCTAGGTCCATCCATGTTATTACATGCTTCATAAGTTTATTCTGTCTTAAAGCTGCATAATATTCCATCGTAGGTATACGCCACAGTTTGTTTAGCCACTCGTCTGTTGATGAACATTTTGGCTGTTTCCATCTCTTTGCAATTGTAGATAATGCTGCTATAAACACTGGTGTGCAAATGTCCGTCTGTGTCTTTGCCCTTAAGTCCCTTGAGTAGATACTTAGCAGTGGTATTGCTGGGTCGTAATCCATTCTGCCATTCTATGTCTTTTGATTGGGAAATTCAGTTCATTAACTTTTAGTATTATTACTGTTTGGATAATATTTTCCTCTACCATTTTGGCTTTTGTATTATATATATCATATCTGATTTTCCTTCTTTCTACACTTTACTCCATACCTCTCTCTTCTGTCTTTTCGTATCTGACTCTAGTGCTCCCTTTAGTATTTCTTGCAGAGCTGGTCTCTTGGTCACAAATTCTCTCAGTGACTTTTTGTCTATAAATGTTTTAATTTCTCCTTCATTTTTGAAGGACAATTTTGCTGGATATAGGAGTCTTGGTTGGCAGTTTTTCTCTTTTAGTATTTTAAATATATCATCCCACTGTCTTCTAGCTTCCATGGTTTCTGCTGAGAAATCTACACATAGTCTTATTGGGTTTCCCTTGTATGTGACAGATTGTTTTTCTCTTGCTGCTTTCAAGATCCTCTCTTTCTCTTTGACCTCTGACATTCTAACTAGTAAGTGTCTTGGAGAACGTCTATTTGGGTCTATTCTCTTTGGGGTGCGCTGCACTTCTTGGATCTGTAAATTTAGGTCTTTCATAAGAGTTGGGAAATTTTCAGTGATAATTTCTTCCATTAGTTTTTCTCCTCCTTTTCCCTTCTCTTCTCCTTCTGGGACACCCACAACACGTATATTTGTGCGCTTCATATTGTCATTCAGTTCCCTGATCCCCTGCTCAAGTTTTTCCATTCTTTTCCCTATAGTTTCTGTTTCTTTTTGGAATTCAGATGTTCCATCCTCCAGTTCACTAATTGTAGCTTCTGCCTCTTTAGATCTACCATTATAGGTATCCATTGTTTTTTCCATTTTTTCTTCTTTGTCCTTCACTCCCACAAGTTCTGTGATTTGTTTTTTCAGATTTTCTATTTCTTCTTTTTGTTCAGCCCATATCTTCTTCATGTCCTCCCTCAATTTATTGATTTGGTTTTTGAAGAATTTTTCCATTTCTGTTCGTATATTCAGCATTAGTTGTCTCAGCTCCTGTATCTCATTTGAACTATTGGTTTGTTCCTTTGACTGGGCCATATCTTCAATTTTCCGAGCGTCATCCATTATTTTCTGCTGGTGTCTGGGCATTTGATCAGATTTCCCTGGGTGTGTTACGCAGTTGAAAGCTTTTTCTGTGAAATCTCTGGGCTCTGTTTTTCTTTTCCTGCCTAGTAGGTGGCGCTCGTGGCGCTCGTCTGTCTGCACTGCAGTCGGCCCGGGAAACCGCGCGTGGAGACGGGGGTCGCTGGCCGCCGCGGCTTGGGAGAGTGCCGGTCCTAATTGCCCAGCTGGCCCGAAACGCCAAGCGTGACAGGAGGGCCCCGCTATCCAAAGTTCCCAGTCAGGCCGGTGAGCCACGTGCGTGGAGGGGACCCCAGTCGCCAGCCGCCCCGGCCGGGAAAACGCGCGCCCCTCGGGTAGCTCACCGCAGCAGATTCTCCCTGCCCGTTCAGCTGCTCCAGAATGGGGTACGCTGTCTTTTTGGTCTCTGTCGTGACTCCGGGAGCTGTTTCGTATTGTTTCTGTTTCTTTAGTTGCTTTTCTGGAGGAGGAACTAAGACCCGCGCGTCTTACTAAGCCGCCATCTTCTCCGGAAGTCCGATCATGTGTTTTTATCCCTTTGTTTTGTTAGTATGGTGTTTTACACTAATTGATTTTCTTATGTTGAACCACCCTTGCATACCTTGGATAAAGCCCACTTGCTCATGATGTATAATTCTTTTAATGTGCTGTTTAATGTGAGTTGCAGATATTTTTGTTGAGAATTTTTGCATTTACATTCTTAAAAGAAACTGGTCTGTAATTTTCTTTTCTTGTATTATCTTTATCTGGCTTTGGTATTAGGGTGACATTGACTTCATAGAATGAGGTAGGTAGTATTCCCTCCTGTTCAATTTTTTAGAATAATCTGAGTAGGATTGGTATTAATTCTTCTTGAAATGATTAGTAGAATTCATCTGCAAAGCCATCTGGTCCAGGTATTTTCTTCTGGGGAAGGTTTTTGATGATTTGCTATTGGTTTGAGATCTTCTTTGTCTTTTAGAGTCAGTGTAGGTTGTTTGTGTGTTTTCAGGAATTTGTCCATTCATCTAGATTGTCTAATTTTAGGCATATAGTTGTCCATAATATCCTATTATGATTCTTTTTATTTCTGTGGGGTCATTCCTGATTTTATTCATGTCTTTTCTTTTTCTTTGTCAGTCTAGCTAAGGTTTGTCAAATTTATTGATCTGTTCAAAGAACCAACTTTTGGTTTTGTTAATGCTCACTTTGTTTTTTAATTCTCTATTTCATTTATTTCTGCTCTAATCTTTTTTTTTTTTTGTATGCTCTATGACAGGGTCATACTTCATTATTTTTCCATGTGAGTATCCCGTTATTGCTGCACCATTGATTGAATTTTTTGTTGATTTGTTTTTGCTTGTTTTTCTTATTTGTTTTTTGGGAAGTGCATGGATCGGGAATCAAACCTGGGTCTCCTGCATGGCAGGCGAGAATTCTACCATTGAACTATCCTTGCTCCCCCATTATTTCTGCTCTAATCTTTGTTATTTCTTTCCTTCTGCTTGCTTTGGGATTAATTTGCTGTCCTTTTTCTAGTTCTCCAGGTGTGAAGTTAGGTCTTTGATTTTAGGTCTTTCTTTTTTATTATAGGCATTTAGGGCTATAGATTCCCCTCTTAGCACTGCCTTCACTGCATCCCACAAATTTTTATATGTCGTGTTCTCATTTTCATTTGTCTCAACATATTTACTTATTTCCCTTGTAATTTCTTCTTTGACCCACTGATTGTTTAAGAGTATGTTATTTAACTTCCATATATTTGTGGATTTTCCAGTTTTCTGCTTATGATTGATTTCCAGCTTTATTCCATTATGGTCAGAGAAGATACTTTTTTTTTAATTACAAAATTTAATTGTAAGGATCAAGCAGAGTTATTGGTCAAACCACTTCACACAAATAGCCATGAAATGTGTGGATGCTGATTTCTAAATAAAGGCGAAATACAGATCAGATTCCCATACCATTGTTCAGGATCTAAATAAATGTGATCAGGACATGATTCAATACATAAAGCTCAGAGAATTACAGTGCAATCATCAATAGTTAAACCAAAGGCATACTTTTCCAAATCACTTTTAAACACTGAAGTCTAGCTTAAAAAAAAATCTAAAGATATATAAAGTTTAAAGCAATCTAACTATTTTTCTACCTGAGATAAAATTAAGTTTCTTTTTTTCTATCTAAACATAATTCTTTATTTAGAAACATTGAGGTAAATCTGAATTCACTTGATATAATTTGTAAAACTTTGCCAAAAATTTTTAAGCCCTACTCGAGAGAATCTCTCATGATATATGTATATATTTACATGTTTTTCTTCAAAGACTAATGACAAATTTATGAGGTTGTAGACCTGTAATGGGAACATAATACTACTAATAATATGAAAATAAAAAGCCATTCATCTATACAAAGTGTTTCTGAATGAAATATGAAATGGGATCAAAGAATCTGTGTATATACATTAATCACTAAGACTTTGGAAATTAAGCTCACTTTAAGAAAACTCATTCTTTCCCTCATTTTGGAGCAGAGGTTGCAAAGTTGTGATGCATATAAAAATATTTTTAAAAATGCATATAAAGCTCCAAAACCAAACAGGAGCCTAAATTGGGAATAACTGCAACTTGAATTAAAAATTAAGCCCATTTAAACCTTTCTTGTGACTCTGCAAATTTGCTTCCACGCCTGGAAGCAAAAGTTTTTTACTGCGGTAACAGCCCCTTAGCTCTGCATGTCTTTATCGCCATTGCCCCCGAACCCCCACCAAAAAAAAAAGACTTCCTTTTTAACGACTGTCTTTGGCCACACTTCCAAATCCTGAAAGCAAGAGAGCCTTCTAAAGTAAATTAGGATGAAAAATAACACTATGGGTATGCATGAAAATCAATCTAAGAAGTTGAACTGAGAAAGAACATACCAGAAAAAAGCAGTACAGTCTACCCTCAAGAGAAAAGAGAAACTAAAAAAGTAGGGGGGCTGTTTTGGTTCTTCCTCCACATTATCTCCTGATTGTAAGAATGTGGGACCAAAATCTCAAACTGAAAAGGTAGTACTTTGAAGGAGGAGCTAGGGAAAATGAATAAATGATAAAGAAGTTCAGCAGTAGCTTTAGCTGTCAATGAGTTTCTTTGCTCTGGCATTGGCAACGTCAGTACAATCTTTGCTGGTGTCAGCCTTTTCTGTGATCCCATGTATTTGTTGATTTTGAACCTCAATCTCAATTGCCCATGTCCAAGGCCATGTTTCTTAGATTTCCCAGAATATTGCCCACCTGAGTCAGGTTCTCCACCACTTCATCTTCCCTGGCATCATTAGTTACACATTTAATGTATCCACCCATGGCTGCTCCTGTGGCTGCTTGCTAAGGTTGAACATTTGTCACCTGGCCTGGCTGCTCAGATATTACATTTCTAGATGAGTTGTCTCCACCATCGTCCCATGTTGCCTTATAGGCCTGACTAGACTCAAAGTTCTTTGTCCTATTACATGAGCAGACATAAGGTCCACAGCATTTGTTGAGTCCCATTAAAGTCTTTTCTGCTTCTCTCATGTCTTTATTTATTTGATCCAAACCTTCTTCAATGCAATTTAGTTGTTCCCCTTGTTCATCCAGCATAGTGATAGTTTTATTAGAAGATACTTTTTATAATTTCAATTTTTGTAAATTTATTGAGACTTGTTTTTGTAACCCAATATGTGATCTATCCTGGGTAATGATCCATGTGCACTTGAGAAGAATGTAGATCCTGCTGTTTGGGGATGCAATGTTCTGTATACATCTGTTAAGTCTAGTTCATTCATCATATTATTAAAGTTCTTTGTTTCTTTATTGATCTTCTGTCTAGATGTTTGTCTGTTGATGAGAATGGTATATTGAAGTCTCCAACTGTTACTATAGAGGTGTCTGTATCTTCTTGCAGTTTTGCAAGCGTTTGCCTCATGTATTTGGGGGCACTGTGGTTAGGAACATAAATATTTATGATTGTTATGTCTTCTGGGCAGACTGCCCCTTTTAGAATTATTTAGTGCTCTTCTTTGTCTCTTGTAGCAGATTTTGACTTAAAATCTATTTTGTATGATATTAATATAGCTACCCCAGCTCTTTTTTGGTTAGTATTTACATGGAATCTCTTCGCCATCCTTTCACTTTCAACCTTGGGTCTAAGGTGAGTCTTTTGTAAACAACCTACAATTGGATCATACCTTTTTTTTTTTTAATCAATTCTGCCAAATCCATGTCTTAATTAGGGAGCTGAATTCATTAACATTCAGTGTTATTATTGTAAAGGCAGTGCTTACTTTAGCCATTTTGTCCTTCGGTTTTTATGTCATATCTTTTTTTCTCCTCTCTTTTCCTTTATTGCCACCTCCTTTTCTTTATAGTTGATCTTTTGTGATGTATCTATCTTATCCCTTTCTCATTTCACTTTCTGTATATTTTTAAAATACTTTCTTTGTAGTTACCCTGGGGTTTGGATTACTCAACCTACATATATAATCTACTAGTTTGAAAAAATACCTACTTAGCTTCAGTAGCATACACGTTCTCTTCTTCTATAATGCTGTTTCTCCTCTTTATGTAATTTTTGTCCCACATTACCCCTTTATATTTTGCCTGTCCATGGTCAGGGAAAATGCCCTTTTCCTATTCATTTGTATTCTGACTCTTATAGGAATTTCTCAAGAGAAATTGACTTAGTCTTATTCAGCTTCCCTTGTGTTCTAGTTTGCTAGCTGCCGGAATGCAACACACCAGAGACGGATTGGCTTTCAATAAAAGGGGATTTATTTAGTTAATGCATAGTTCTTCAGAGGAAAGGCAGCTAACTTTCAACTGAGGTTCTTTCTTACATGGGAAGGCACAGGGCAATCTTTGCTGGCCTTCTCTCCAGTCCTCTGGGTTCCAACAACTTTCCCTGGGGTGGTTCCTTTCTGCATCTCCAAAGGCCTGGGCTGAGCTGTGAGTGCTGAGATGAGGTAAGCTGAGCTGCTTGGGTTGTGGTATATTGAACTCTCTCATTTAAGCACCAGCCAGTTAAATCAAACATCATTCATTGCAGCAGGCACGCCTCCTAGCTGATTACATCTGTTGCAAATGTAATCAGCAACAGATGAGCTTCCCATGCCATTGGCTCATGTCCACAGCAACAAAGCTAGGCACTATCACCTCACCAAGTTGACACCTGAACCTAACTACCACACCTTGTATATAACAAATCATTTTTCTCTTGCTTTCAGAATTCTCTCTTTATCTTTGGCATTTGACATTCTGATTAGTATGTGTCTCAGAGTATTCTGTTTGGAATACTTTGCACTTCTTAGACATGTATATTTATGTCTTTCATAAGAGTTGGGAAATTTTTTACCATTTTTTCCTCAAATATTCTTTCTGTCCCTTTCCCCTTTTCTTCTCCTTCCAGGACATCCATGATGCATATGTTTGTATACTTCATGCTGTCACTCAGATCCCTGATACACTGCTCAGTTTTTTCTGTTCTTTGCTGTATCTCTTCTTCTGACTGTATGATTTGATTTTCCTGTCTTCTGGTTCACTGATGCTTTCTTCTGCCTGTTTAGATCTGCTGTTCTATGCCTCTGGTACATTTTAATGTCCATTAATTGTGCCTTTCATCCCCATAATTTCTTTATGTTTCTTTTTAAACTTTTGAATTCTTCTTTATGCTCATACATCATCCTCTTAATATCCTTTAGCTTGTGTTCCAATAACCTTGATTCTTGAAGAAGACTATTTAACTATATAGCTTTTACAATGACTGTATGTATGATTGTAAAAACCTTGTGTCTGTTGCTCTTTTGATCCAGGGTATGAACAGATGAGTAAAAAAAGAAAAAAAGGATAAAAAATAAATAAATAATAGGCATTAAAGGTTAAAAATTGAGTAGATTGAAATGAGAGGGAGGGGTAACAGGTAGGGGATGTATGAGTTCTTTTTTCTCTTTTTATTTCTTCTTCTGGAGTGATGCAAATGCTCTAAAAATGATCATGGTGAAGAATACACAGCTATATGATGATATTGTAAGCCATTGATGGTATAATATGGTTGGACTGTATGTGTAAGGATATTTCTCAATAAAAATTTTTTTTTAATATCCTTCAGCTCTGTATCTATATTTTCCTTCATCTCCTTGAATTGATTTAGGAGATTTGTTTGTTAGTTCATCTTGAGGGGAAGCTTTCCCAGGGGATGTCTTATGTCACTCAGTGGGCTTGTTTATATTTTATGGCCACTGAGCCTTATAACTGAGCCCCTTCCTCATCTCCTTTTTTTTTTTTTTTTTTTTTTTTTTTTTTTTTTTTTTTTTAAAGGAAAGACAGAGAGAAGGAAGGAAGGATAGAAGGAAGGAAGGAAGGAAGAAAGGGAAACATTTTTAAACATTTTCTTGTTTTTATTGTATTCTGTTTCTCCGTTTTTGTTACATGGGGTGGGGCCGGGAATCGAACCGAGGTCCTCCGGCATAGCAGGCAAGCACTTTGCCCGCTGAGCCACCGCGGCCCGCCCTTCCTCATCTCCTTTGACCCTGGGAAACTCAGAGCTAGAATTTCAGCTACTGTGTAGAGATTCGTATATGTATGAGATTCATACTGGGAGCTGTTTTCCCACTGAATTTTAATTTCTTACCTACCCTATTCTTGTGCCCTGAGTTTCCCATTTATTTACTTTTTAGATATTGATATTTAAGAAAGTGAACAATATACTTAGAACCACCAAAAAATGGATATCTTACTTAGCTTATTCATAGGCATATTTAAATAAAGTTTCCAAATAATCATTGTAAAACCTGTGTTTGCACAGTAAGTTTCATAAACCAATTTTTAACTATTTTATTTTTTAATATGAGTTTCTCCTTTTTGGGGGGTGGGCACCTGATATGGGGTAGACAATTTACATATTATTTAATCTTCTCAGCAAGCCACAGGGAAGGTACCTTATTTTTTTTAATTTATTAAACATACTAGCATACAAACACAAACATTCCTACCATATGATCTCACCATTCCACATATATAATCAGTAACTCACAATATCATCACATAGTTGTATATTCATCCTCATGATCATTTCTTAGAACATTTGCATCAATTCAGAAAAAGAAATAAGAAAACAGAGAAAAATTCATACATACCATACCCCTTACCCCACCCTTTCATAGATCACAAGCATTTCAATCTACTAAATTTATTTTAACATTTGTTCCCCCTATTATTTATTTATTTTTAATCCATATGTTTTACTCAATAGATAAAAGGAGCATCAGACACAAAGTTTTCACAATCACACAGTCACATTGTGAAAGCTTTATCATTATATAATCATCTTCAAGAAACATGGCTACTGGAACACAGCTCTACATTTTCAGGCAGTTCCCTCCAGCCTCTCCATCACACCTTAACTAAAAAGGTGATATCTATATTATGTGTAAGAATAACCTTCAGGATAACCTCTCAACTCTGTTTAGAATCTCTCAGCCATTGACACTTTATTTTGTCTCATTTCACTCTTCCCCCTTTTGGTTGAGAAGGTTTTCTTAATCCCTTGATGCTGAGTCCTAGTTCATTCTAGGATTTCTGTTCCACATTGCCAGGAAGGTCCACATCCCTGGGAGTCATGTCCCACATAGAGAGTGGGAGGGCAGTGAGTTTGCTTGTTGTGTTGACTGAGAGAGAGAGGCCACATCTGAGCAACAAAAGAGGTTCTCTTGGGGGTGACTCGTAGACCTAATTTTAAGTAGGCTTAGCCTATCCTTTGTGGGGTTAAGTTTCATATGAAAAAGCCCCAAGATTGGGGACTCAGCCTATTGCTTTGGTTGTCCCCACTAAGGAAGGTACTTTAGCCTCTATTTTACAGATGAAGAAACAGAGATTTGTAAGTTAAGTAACTTGTCCAGAGTCACACAGTTAGCAAATGAGAGCTGAATATACTTCTGCCTGCTGTACAGGTGGTCTGAGAGGTTGTCTGCAGACACGTGCACCAGAATCACCTGGGGCTTGTCAAGGTACCATTTGCATCTGCTTTAGCTTGCTAAGCTACTCAAAGCAGATACTGTGAAATGGATTGGCTTTAACTACAGGAATTTACTAGCTTACAAATTTACAGTTCTTAGGCTGTGAAAATGTCCAAATCAGGGCATCATCAAGGCAATGTTTTCTTCCTGAAGACTGGCTACCAGTAGTCCTGGACTCCTCTGTCACATGGCAAGCACATAGCAGCCTCTGCTGGTCTCCCCCTTCTCTTCCAGGTTCCATTGCTTTAAGTGTCTTGCTTCCCTGGCTCTCTCTCTCTCTCTGTTCATCTCATTTATAAAGGACTCCAGTAAGAGGATTAAGACCCACCCTGGGCCACATGTTAACTGAAGTAACCAATTCAAAAGGTCCTTCTTAGAATAGGTGTACACCTGCAGAAATGGATTAGCTTCAAGAACTTATTTTCTGGCGTACATACAATTCCAAACTACCACTGCATCCCACTTACCTCTGTGCAAGGGAGCAGGGACCTATATTTTCACAATTGTTCCAAGGAGTTTCCTGCTTACAACAGTTAAGAATCCCTGTACTGGTCCCTGGAGGCACTGTGCTTACCTTTTCTAACAACATTTCCCTAACTCAAGACTTTATTTTATAAACTTCAAGTCTGCCACACTGCCAGCAAAGAGAAGTTTTACCAAGGCATATTTCTGTCGTTAAATGTCTTGTAGAGGAGAGATTGCCTTTGTCCCTTGTGCTGTGTAGTTCTAGAGGGCAGGTTCTGCAGAGATGAATACAGTGGTTGGGTATCTGCATGCTTCCATTTTATCCTTATCAGAAGCACCTATTTGCCCACTGCTGTGTCACTGCACTTGACTCAGGGGTCCGCTGCCCCTGCCCTCCAGAAGGACCTAAGGGAAAGACAGGCAAGTCTGCAAAACAGTACAAAGGTGGGCGCCAGGGCCCACACCTTGTAGGGACAGCCCGAAGGGGTGTCACTGGGCCGGGCCTTATAGAAAGCAGAGGTCAGCTGGTTGTAGTGCAGGCCTCTCCTCCATGGCCTCTGATCCAGACCTTGACCTGTCCTGTCTGCTGGCTGCAGTGCAGGCCCGCCCTCCATGGCCTCTGACCCTGACCTTGACCTGCCCTGTCTGCTGGCTGCAGTGCAGGCCCGCCCTCCCTGGCCCCTGACCCTGACCTTCACCTGCCCTGTCTGCTGGTTGCAGTACAGGCCACCTGGATGGCCTATGACATGGTGGTGATGCGCACCAACCCCACGCTGGCTGAGTCCATGAGGCGGCTGGAGGATGCCTTCCTCAACTGCAAGGAGGAGATGGAAAAGAATTGGCAAGAGCTGCTCAACGAAACCAAGCACAAGTAGCAGCCCTGCTGCCCGCCCCTGAGCCTGCCCACCGCCACCTGCCTACACAGAAAAGCCACTCAGGGAGGGAGACTTCTCTGTACAGCAGGGAAGCAATGACCCAGATGGATGGCTGTGTGTATAACACTTGTTTCTCAATAAATGTATTTTCAAGCACAATGAGAGGATCCCTCTCCATGCTGCATATTAAACCTTGTGGACAGACCATAAGAAGTATAAGAGGCAGATCCTTTCATGGATTCAACTTTTATTTAGTGCCAGTAGTGCTAAGCATAGAATAAAAACAAAAAAGGACTGAAATAGGGACAACCCAGCTTGGAGATTAGGACAGGCAGCAGTGTTCAGTTTAAATTTATTTACCTCCCTAGAAGTGGGTTTCAAACAGGACGTAGGTAGAAACATCATTTATGGTGTGTCTGTGCTCAAGCCCTTGTTCTGGATGCCCATATGTGGGTCCCCTTGTTCTCTCACAGCTGCCCAAAGTGACCAGGACCCATTTTCTCCGTGCTGCAGATGAGGGGTAAGAGTTCAAGAGCCTTGTGCAAGCCCACACAGCTAGTAGGTGGCGGAACTAGGGTTAGACCAGGTCTTGGGTCCTGTGCCCTTACTTTATCACTACCAGGTCTCATTTATAAGTTGAGGGTGGAAAGTGGGGTGGGCGGAGGACCTCTGGAGGGGTTCAGTCGGCCTAGAACCATCCCATTTCCAGAGGCTCGATGCCCCCCGCCAGGAACAGGTAGTCTGTGCATTGTACAAAGCGGCAGGAGCTGTGCTGTCCTGGCTGAGGGTGTGTGGGCCCAGGGTGGGGCTTCAGTTTCACAGACCAGGACTCAGACCCAGAGGGTACTTAGCATAGTTGGCATCAGAAGAGCAGAGGGCTAGTGCCTGGGAATGCCCCAAGCCAGACCCTTAGCTGACCTTGGGATGGGCAGAAAGCCCTGGAGGACGTTTTCCCGGGGAGTAGAAGGGAAGTGCAAGTGCGTCTCCAACCATCTCCTCGGCATTACTGGCTCCTTGGTGACCAAGTCTGTGCCATTCGTGGGGAGCCCACCAGTGACTGGCTGTTGGTGTTTTTCGGGGTGGGGTCTGTCCCATAAACAGATTGTCCATACACAGAAGCAGCTGGGGCTCTGAGTCGCATGGCCCCTGGCCCGACAGGAGTCCAGAGAACTCCTCCTCGAGGTGCTGACACTTGAGCTGAGCTAACCAGGAGTCTAATCAGGTAAAGAATGAGTCAGGTGATGATCTTGATGTTGCAAACAGCAAAAGTCCTAAGAGCTGGAAGCAGCTGGGTGCAGTGGAAGGCCAGGAAAGGCTGTGGTAACAGGGAGCCGGGCTCTCCTGGGGCAAGCTGTGCTGTCTTCAGTATGGGGAGGGGAAGGCAGAAAAGGAGACGAGTATGAGGGTGGGGAAAGGAAACACACTCCAGAAATAATCCAGAACTTTTAAAATAGAGGTTTATCACAGGCACGGAAACCAATTCCAGAAACAAGAGTTCTGGATTCTAGCCCTGCTCCTGGATGCGGGTTTCCCCTGAGGTCTGGAGAGCAAAGTCCACGTGGGCAGCTCAGAGAGTAGTCTGCAGGGGCTCCACGGGGGGCAGAGTCAGGGTGAAGGGACAGAGGACCCCCTGTCCCCCCATGGGAAAGGGCTGCAGCTCATTGGCCTGGAACTGGGCAGTGTCCTCAGAGACGGTGAAGGTGGCGGTGACGTGGTGATTGAGGCAGTAGATGGTGCTGCCCAGCACCGCGCAGCGTAGGGGGGCGGGGGCAGTCAGGGGCAGCGGGGCCGCACGGCTCCAGGAACGGGTCACCGTATTGTAGCGCATCACCGCGGCGCCCACGCCCCGCAGCAGGTCGAAGCGGTAGAGGAAGCCCCCTAGGGCCACCATGTTACTGGAGCGCCGGTGGCTGGCACTGTAGGGACACTCGTCCCACGCGTCCTTCCTGGGACTGTACCTGAGCAGGCGGTAGAAGAAGTGGCCCCCCGTGACGTAGATGTCCCCACGGCAAGCCACAGCCTCGTGTGCCACAGGGAAGGTGCCCGCGGGGAGAGGCGCCCGCGAGGTCCAGGCGTCTGTGCGGGGGTCGTAGCACTCCATGCTGTAGAGGCACTCACCCCCGATGGCATACAGCAGCCCGTCCAAGGCCACCAGCTGGAGCTGGGCCCGGGCCTGCTGCATGGGCCGTACCTGGCTCCAGATGTTGGTCAAGGGGTTGTAGCAGAAGACCTCCTTGGAGCAGATGGCCGCATTCCCGGAGCCTCGGATGCCCCCTGCCAGGAACAGGTAGTTGTGCATCGTGCATAGGCCACAGCCCCTAAGAGGGGCCTCCTTGGGCACCTGGGTCAGGGGCCGCCAGGCATTCCCGAGCGGGTCAAACACGTGCAGGTTCATGTGCGGCAAGGGCGCGGGAGCCTCGTCACCGCCAGAGCCCCGCAGGGGTCGTGCCGGCCTCCCCTGGCAGGGCCCTGGCAGCTCCAGGGCGCCCAGCACCGCCTGGCCCCGGCCGGTGCGCAGCCACAGGATGCGCTCACGGTCAGCCCCGCTCAGCCGCCGGTAGAGGTGCGGATTTCCCAGGACGTGCAGCAGGTTGGCGCTCATCACTGCGTAGGCCTCCTGGGCCAGTCCCGGCTCCCTGCGCTGCCGCGCAAAGGCCAGCGCGTCCAGGCAGCTGCCCAGGTCCAGGCGCAGCGGCAGAGCCGTCGCCGTGGCCCGCAGTTGTGGGGGGCCCGAGCTGGGCTTCCGCGGCTCTCCCACCGCCCCCCAACTCCCAGGCCTCTGCAGAAAGACCACGAGTTTGCGGACCTCTTTCTGCTCAGTGAGTGTACCCCCACTGCCTGCAGGGATGGCACCCTGCCCATGCTCCTCTCCCGCGCGGCAGTCGGTGTACAGGGAGCTCCCGGCACTTTCGCACCCACTGCATCTCCTGCGCCGGGGCGCGGGCTGTGGGTCTCGTCTTGCAGCTGGGGAGGCAGGGTCAGGCTGAGGGTGTGCGGCAGGGCGTGAGGGGGCCATGAGCATCGGGGACCAAGACGAGTCCAGAGCTTTCTCCTCCCTTCCATCCCCTGTTGAGCCTGGGGGACTGACTGCTGTGGAGTTTCCAGGCTGTGGCACTACCAACCCCATGCCTGCTGTGTCCTTGCCCACTGAAGAGCCTTGCCTCTCCCCCAGGATGGGGGTGACCCCATCAGAGAGAGCACTAGACTGTCTGTTTGCAGAACTTTGGGAAGCGCAGGGATCTGCAAGGCTCTCAGGGACCGCCCTTGAGTCTCTCTCTTGTGGCCTCTCTAGCTTGGGGAGTGGATGACTTCTCAGAACCATTGCAATGAGGTTCCCCCAGCTGCTTGAGACCTGTCCCTCCTGACAGCATTTGGACAGAGCCACACTGGGCTCCTGGAATACAGCCCTTGACCCCCTTGGTGGGGCTAGGGAAGGGGCTGGGATGGGGGAAGGGGCTGAGGAAGGACCTGGGGCCAGGGCTAAGGAAAGGGCTGGAGTGGGGATAGGGGCTGGGGCAGGAACTGAGGAAGGGGCTGGGGTGAGGATAGGGGATAGGACGGGGGAAGGGGCTGGGGCTGGGACTGAGGAAGGGGCTGGGGCAGAGGCTGGGACAGGGGAAGGTACTGGGGTGGAGGCTGGATCTGAGGAACGGGCTGGGGCACGCGCAGGAGCTGAAACAGTGGAAGCGGCTGGGGCGGGGGCTGCTCTGAGATTCCCATCCTGGGGCAGAGAGCCTGCGTGTGAGTTTGGAAGAGCAGAGCCTGCACCTGGAGGACCCATGTGGGGACGCGATGTGGGTGAGGAAGCCGAGAGTGGGAGAGGCTTAGAGGGAGGATTTGTGGGAGTGGAGGCTAAAGGAGAGGGGGCACAGCGCAGTGTGCCTCTTGGTGTTCCTCTGTCTAGGGAATGCCCTGGCCCCAGGTCAGTGACCTGCTTGCCCACTGCCTGCCTGCTGCTGGGCTCCCCCTGCACTTGCGGGGACACTCTGCCTTCTTCATGGCTGCAGCTCCCTTGCTTTTCTGTCCTTCCAGGCCCCGAGCAGAGGAGGGAGCTGCTGTCTCCAGGGCCATTCGCCCCAGCCTTTCCGGCACTGCAGGGCTCTGTGGGTACCTGCCCTGGGGTGGAGTGTGGGTATCCCCAGGGCAGCCCCCTTGGCGATGGGCCCACGAAGCCTGGAGGCCGGCTGAAGCTTCTGGAGACAAGCACCTCCCTCCTTGCCCAGGGCCAGCCTTCCATGAAGGCACTGCCTGAGGCCCCCAGATCCTCCCCAAGGCACTGAGGACCAGTCTCCCTGCTCTCAAGCCCACCAACCTTGTCCCCAGAGCCTCCAGCTAGCACTGGGACTGGCTGGGGCCTGCTTCCCCCAGATCCCCTCTCTGAGCCATTAGTTAGGGGACCCATCTGCACGGTGTGGGCTGGAGGCAACTCCTGGAGGGCGGGTCTGTGAAGGCAAGGGGGCCCCTGGGAGCCGGCTGCCAGACCACAGGCCTGGGCATCCAGAGTGGCCGCATCCACAGCGTCCCATACACTCACCACCATGCCCAGGCGTAGGGCGGCTGGCTTTGGGGCATGCCAGGCACTGGCCTCTGTGCCGGTCTCCACCTGGCTCCACCGGCTGCCTTGGCTTCTCCGCAGTGAAGGAGGCGGACTGCCACCTGCCTGCCAAGTACCAGTATCCTGTTCTGCTGCCTGGCTGGGGCCCTGGGGCCCTGCCTCCACCTCCGCGTCCCTACCGGGACCCCGAGGGATAAAGTGTACCAGGATGGGGGCAGGTGGCCCTCGTGCTTTGCCTGGCCTGGGAGGCTCCCTTCTTTTTCCACGCTGCGGCCTGGTGGCCACATTGCCACTGGCCTCCTCAGCTGTCTTGCATGGAGGGCCTGTTGTGAGAGCTGCAGCAGGACCGCCCTGGCGGGACCCTGGAGGGTCCCGTCTTCCTTGCTCTGGCTCCTCAATGCCACTGCTGACCTTGAACTTAGGGCTTGGGGCCAGTTCAGTTCCCACAGCCTGAGGAGGCTGAGCCCGGCCGGTGGTGGACGCTGATCCTGTCGCGGATGCTGATCCTGTCGCGGATGCTGATCCTGTCGCGGATGCTGATCCTGTCGCCTCCTGGTCCTGCGCAGAGCCAAACCAGTGCCAGGCCAGTGCCGTGGCCGCCACCACAGCCAGTGCCAGCAGGGTCAGCATGGTGCCGTCCCAGTCATCATCCCCATCCCAGCTCCAGTGAGGGCCGCTGGACCCAGGAGTGCCCTGACCCATGGTGTAGGCTGCTGTGAGCCAACGCAGACACCATCTGCCCTACTCAGAGCGCGCCCAGCTAGGGTGGACGCAGGTGGGCGGGGCTTCCTGCGCTGAGGGGCTGGCCTGTTGGGCTGCGGTGGTGGTATTGGAGCAGCACAGGCTGCGAAAGGCCTCTGAACTTGGGCTCCCCCGCCCCCTACCCAGCTGCCGCTGTTCCCAAGGCAAGTGGCACACCCCAAGCACTGCACTAGCAGCCCACAGCCCCTCTGCCCCATGGGCCTTCACACCCCAAGCTCATCCAGCCTCCCCCGGTGCCCCTCCTCTGAGCCTTGGTGCAGCAGTGGGCCCTGGCAGGAAAGGGTACCCATGGGAGATGCTATCTCTTGCTCTAGCAATGTGATGCAGCCCTGATGAGGTTACCAGAAACCCGAGAGGCCGCTTCCACTGTGGGCCACGGGGGAGAGCAGGGCTGGGGGTGGGGACGGGGACTATGATGCCTGCCCACGCGTGACCCCCACTCCCTGGAACTGTGTGTACAGATGCACAGCTAATGCTATCATCTTCCAAAGCAGAGCGTGGCACAGGGACTGGGAGCCTGCTGACTAGGGGGCCCTGACTCTCCTAGCCCCTACCTTACTCCTTCTGGCAGCCTCTGGACTTTCCTTACCCTGAGTGCAGCAGAGATGGGATAGGGCTTTCAAAAGGAATTTTCTTAATTTGTCAAGAGAAAGAAAATGAGTATAAGTCCAAAAGTTGTAGTTCCTTCCTTAAGGGGCCAAGCTTATTGCAGCCTCCTGGACCCGTTCCCTCCCTGCCCCTTCCAGAGTGGCCCTGACATCGGCATGCCGCTCTCACCATGATTGGGGTGCCCCACCCCAGGCACCTGCAGCCCACACAGGCCCTCCCTAGCCCATGGGCCTTCACCAGCCTGGTGTGAGGGGTTCTGAGTCCAGCCTTCATCCTGAGTCCAACTTCCCATCTGCACTGAAATCTCATCCCTGGGACCACCCCCCACCCCACCCTACTCCTCTCCACCCAGCCTCTGGTGCTCCCATGGGACACCCCTGCCTCCCTCAGGTTTGGTTTCTTGGGGAGGAGCCATGTCTCCTCCATCTGCTTCTCCCTTAAGGGGCTTTCAGGAGTAAGTCTTGGGACAGATGCCAGGCAGTACCCTAGAGGCAAAACAGAGCTTGGGGTCCATGGATGAAGGCAGGACCCCCAGAACATGGCAATCCTTTTTCCTTCCTCTGGGACAGAATGTTGGGTGCGGATGAGACAGAGGTCACATGCTTGCTGCAGAGATATAGCGAAGCAGTCTCTGTGGAAATAGGCACCTGATGTCCTGAAAAGACTAAAGTGTTGCAAAGCTCCTTGAGTCTGGGGCAGAAGGAGGCCTGGGAAACCTGTAACTTTTTGACTCATCAGGTCACAGGGAAGCAGATGGTTCAGCTTGTGCTGCCTCCTCCTCCATTCTGTAGTTATATTTTTTACTTTCTTTACCTAACAGCCCTATAAAATATACCATGCTGAACCTCTTAGGGACTTTGAGTCTCCATCTGAGCTCAGAGTCCCACCTGGTCCCAGCTTTAACTATATCTTTATCTCTTGTGTTTCTTTCTCAATTTCCTGTCGCCTCCCTTCAGTCCTGACACTGAGCTGCGCTGGTCAGGGCAACAGAATGGCTCTGGGAATGTCTCCCTAACTCAGACAGGAGATGGCCACGGAGCATCCCTGGCACACAGCCTGGACTCTGATGAGCTTGGGCATCTCACCCCATCTGGCCTGTTCCCAGCTCCCTCTAGGGCCTATTAGATGGCAGAAAGTGGGCTGGACTCTCAGGCCTTAAAGGGGCCCTTAGTTTGAGGAAGGGGTTTCTAGGTCCTCCCCTTATTCTCCACCCCTGTCCCTGCACTGCATGCACACTTTCCTTCTTGCCCCCAAGTAACCTGTGCTATACATTCTTTGTTTCCTGTCAATATTTTATTAAAATATCGTTGTCCATTCATCACCGTAATCACTATTTAGAACACCTGCATTGCTCCAGAAAAAGAACAAAAAAAGAAAAAAGACATATATCCCATACCGCCCACACTGACCACTACCACTGTAATCCACCCTAATTTTTCTTTACCCCTTATCCCCCCCCCCATTATTTATTCTTTTTTTTTGTCCTTATTTTTCTACTCATCCGTCCATACCCTGGGCAAAGGGAGCACCAGCCACAAGACCTTCACAGTCACACGGTCACACTGCAAAAGCAAGAGTGACGCCACTGGAATACAGCTCAGCAGCCTAGGCACTTCCCTCCAGCCACTCCAGCATCATAAACTAAAAAGGGACATCCACACAATGCATAAAGAGCAACCTCCAGGACAGCCCCTCTACTCTGCCTGAAATCCTGCAGCCACGGAAACCCTACCCTGTCCCATGTCTCTCCCCCCCACCCTGGTCAAGTAGACCCTCTCAATCCCATAGTGCCGGGCCTCAGCTCATCCCCACGAGCCATGACTCATGTCATCAGGGAGACCCACACCCCTGGGAGTCATGTCCCAGGCAGGGGGGATAGCAGTGAGCCCACCCGTGAGAGAAAGGCCACACCCAAGCAACAAAAGAGGCTTTCTGGGGGTGACCTCCAGGCACACTCATAAGCAGGCCTACTCTCTACCCCCCTGGAACAAGCCCCAGGGCTTGTTTATACATACCCAATTTATGCATACCCAAGAACGAGGGCATGGCCCACAAACTGGCAGTCCCCGATACCTGCAAGAACACTGGGAACTCCCGGAGGTTGGGGGGAAGCCCAACATTTCCTCCCTTCTCCCAGTTCCCCAAAGAGACCACAAATATCCCTCTACTCTGCCCAAATCACTCTGGGATGCATCACACTAACCCATACAGACCAAGATCCCACTCCTCACTCAAGTCTCCATGCAACCATGGTTTTTTAGTAAACTGACCACACAAATTATGTAATATGCTACCAAAAATATAAATTTTGCATAACATAAAAATCTCTCCTTTTTGTCTCATACAGAAGTTGAAATTTTAAACTATGGACCAAATCATGCTTTACCCTGTATTCTGATTTGCCTTTGTCCTATCCACATCAGCTTCATTCGTATCTCTAGTCAGTCTGATCAGTTTTTCAGCTTTTTCAACAGTTACTATATGGGGTAGTACTAACTTCCATAGTTTCAGTGCTCTAACTCAGTTTCAGGTATCACACAAATACCTAAAGTTCCAGGGAATGACCAGGTTATACACTGTCATGGTCTGGTTTATGTGTCAACTTGGCCAGGTGGTGGTACCTGTTTGTCTGTTTAGGCAAGTGCTGGCCTGTCTTTTGCTATGAGGACATTTCATGGAATTAAACTATGATCAGGTCGGCTACATCCACAGCTGATTCCATTTGTAATCAGCCTAGGGGAGTGTCTTCTTTAATGAGTGATGCTTAATCTAATCACTGGAAGCCTTTTAAGGAGGATTCAGAAGAGACAGACTTTCCTCCTGCTTCAGCCAGCGAGCCTCTCTTGTGGAGTTCGTCCAGACCCTCCATTGGAATCATCAGCTCGACATCCTACCCTACAGATTTGGGATTCTACATTCCCATGGTTACGTGAGGAACTTCTATAATTTTTATTTTTACGAATATTTCCTGTTGATTCTGTTTCTCTAGGGAACCCTAACTAATACAACTTGGTACCAGGAGTGGTTCTTAAGAAACAGAATCTTAAAAATGGGTTGTTTTTTACATTTTTTTATTTTTTTAAATACCAAAAAAACACAAAGCAAATGCAAACATTCCTATTTTGATCATTCCATTCTACATATATAATCAGTAATTCACAATATCATCACATAGTTGCATATTCATCGTCATAATCATTTCTTGGAACATTTGCATCTATTCAGAAAAAGAAATAAAAAGACAACAGCAAAAAAAATTTTGCATACCATACTCCTTACCCCTCTCTTTCATTGATAACTAGCATTTCAAACTAAACTTATTTTAACATTTGTTCCCCCTATTATTTACTTTAATTCCATATTTTCTACTCGTCTGTTGACAAGGTAGATAAAAGGAGCATCAGACACAAGATTTTCACGATCACACAGTCACATTGTAAAAGCTATATCATTATTCAATCATCATCAAGAAACATGGCTACTGGAACACAGCTCTACATTTTCAGGCAGTTCCCTCCAGCCTCTCCATTTCATCTTGAATAACAAGGAGATATCTAATTAATGCATAGGAATAACCTCCATGATAACCTCTTGACTCTGGAATCTCTCAGCCATTGACACTTTGACTCATTTCACTCTTCCCACTTTTGGTCAAGAATGTTTTCTCAATCCCTTGATGCTGAGTCTCAGCTCATTCTAGGATTTCTGTCCCACGTTGCCAGGAAGGTCCACACCCCTGGGAGTCATGTCTCACATAGACAGGGAGAGGGTGGTGAGTTTGCCTGCTGTGTTGGCTGGAGAGAGAGGCCACATCTGAACAACAAAAGAGGCTCTCCTGGGGGTGACTCTTAGGCCTATTTGTAAGTAGGCTTGACCTATCCTTTGTGGGGTTAAATTTCATATGAACAAACCCCAAGACTGGGGGCTCAGCCTATAGCTTTGGTTGTGCCAACTGTTTGTGAGAATATCAAGAATTAAACTTGGAGAACTTGAATCTCTCCCCATTCTCACCATTCCCTGAAGGGGATTTTGCAAATACTTTTCCACTCACTGATCAAATCACTCTGGGATTCATCGGGGCATCACTCTGGACAAACCAACAAAATTTCATGTCCTACCCAAGGTTCCATGTACTTATGGTGTTCAGTTAAGCTGTCTACATAAGTTATATTAGGAAATGCACTAGTCAAAATATAAATTTTGTACCAAATAAACATTTTTTGCTTTAGTCTCACACATAAGGTGACATTTTAAAATATTAATTACCATCTATTTTCAGCACCCTGCAGTAGTGACATTCCTGTGTTCTTCTTTATGCAAAAACATTTTTACATTTGTACATTTAGTCACTATTATTTTACACTCTAGGCATTCCTAGATTATACCATCTCAATGTTTATCATCTATCTTTCTTTCTGATTTCATTTATGCCCCCAGCCCTCCTCCCTCTATCATTCTCATGTTCAGCTTCATTCAGTGTTTTAACGTAATTGTTCTACAGTTAAGTAGTATTGTGTTTCCATTTCTGAGTTTTTATATTCAGTCCTGTTGCACAATCTGTATCCCTTCAGCTCCAATTACCCAATATCCTACTCTATTTCTATCTCCTGATGGTCTCTGTTACCAACGAAATATTCCAAGTTTATTCACTAATGTCAGTTCATATCAGTGAGACCATGCAGTATTTGTCCTTTTGTTTTTGGCTAATCTGACTCAGCATGATGTTCTTAAGGTCCATCCATGTTGTTACATACTTCATCACTTTATTCTGTCTTACAGCTGCATAATATTCCATTGTATGTATATACCACAGCTTCTTTAGACACTTGTCTGTTGATGGACATTTGAGCTGTTTCCATCTCTTGGCCATTGTAAATAATGCTGCTATAAACATTGGTGTGCAAATGTCCATTTGTGTCCTTGCCCTCATGTCCTTTGAGGAGAGACAGCATATAGATGGGTCCTGTTTTTTAATCCATTCTGCCAGTCTATGTCTTTTGATTGGGGAGTTTAATCCATTAACATTTAGTGTTATTACTGCACGGATAGTACTTTCTTCTACCATTTTGCCTTTTGGATTTTATGTCATATCTAGTTTTTCTTCTTTTTACCCTTACTGATAGTCATCCTTTCTACACTCTTCTCCACACCTCTCTCTCTTCTGTCTTTTTGTATCTGTCTCTAGTGCTCCCTTTAGTATTTCTTGCAGAAATACTAAATTGGTCACAAATTCTCTCAGTGATTTTTTGTCTGAAAATGTTTTAATTTCTCCCTCATTTTTTTTTAACATGGGCAGGCACCAGGAATCGAACCCGGGTCCTCTAGCATGGCAGGCAAGCATTCTTGCCTGCTGAGCCACCGTGGCCCGCCCTCTCCCTCATTTTTGAAGGACAGTTTTGCTGGATATAGAATTCTTGGTTGGCAGTTTTTTCTCTTTTAGTACTTTAAATATAGCATCCCACCGTCTTCTTGCCTCCATGGTTTCTGCTGAGAAATCTATGCATAGTCTTATTGGGCTTCCCTTAAATGTGATGGATTGCTTTTCTCTTGCTGCTTTCAAGATTCTCTCTTTCTCTTTGACCTCTGACATTCTGATTAGTAAATATCTTGGAGTATGTCTAGTTGGACCTATTCTCTTTTGGGTACACTGCCACTTCTTGGATCTGTAATTTTAAGTCTTTCATAAGAGTTGGGAAATTTTCAGTGATAATTTCCTCCATTAGTTCTTCTCCTCCTTTTCCCTTCTCTTCTCCTTCTGGGACACCCACAACACGTATATTCGTGTGCTTCATATTGTCATTCAATTCCCTGAGTCCTTGCTCATATTTTTCCATTTTTTCCCCTATATTTTCTTTTTCTTCTTGGATTTCAGATGTTCCATCCTCCAGTTCACTAATCCTATCTTCTGCCTCTTGTAGTCTACCATTGTAGGTTTCCATTGTTTTTTTTCATATCTTCTACCATGCCTTTCATTCCCATAAGTTCTGTGATTTGTTTTTTCAGGCTTTTGATTTCTTCTTTTTGTTCATTCTTTGCCTTCTTTATATCCTCCCTCAATTCATTGATTTGGTTTTTGATGAGGTTTTCCATATCTGTTCGTATATTCTGAATTAATTGTTTCAGCTCCTGTATCTCATTTGAATGTTGGTTTGTTCCTTTGACTGGGCCATAGCTTCAATTTTCCTAGTGTGATTTGTTATTTTTTGCTGGCATCTAGTCATTTAATTACCTTAATTAGTTTATTTTGGAGATTGCTTTCACTTCTTTTACCTAGTGTTTTCTTGCTGAATGACTTTATTGTCTATCTGTTCTTTGACATTCAGTTCAGCTTTTTCTGGACTTCTAGCTTAGGTTTTGTTTAACAGAGGAGAATTTTTCAATTCTTGTTTTCTTTTTCTTGCCCTGCTTGTATGGTTCCTTTTCCCCCCCACCTTTAAGAGCATCTACTTAGGTATTATAGACCCCAGCTGGATTTTTCCAGACCAAACCGGCCTCCTATCAGGAGGTAAGAGTCACCTGCATCAGTTTTCCCTGAGGGTGAGACCCAGCAGGTTGAAAGACTTTCCTGTGAAGTCTCTGAGCTCTGTTTTTTTTTTTCATCCTGCCCAGTATGTGGTGCTTGTCTGCCTGCAGGTCCCACCAGCATAAGATGAGGCTTCAAATGACCAAGCCCTGGTGTCTGAATTCCTTGAGGGAGTGATTCCACCTAAGTTGGACTTCACCCCTTCCCTGGGGAAGGCACAGGCTCCAGACAAGCGCTCAAACAAGCTTGTTTCTGCCTATGTCTGGGGCACTTGCAGCCTGAGAAGCCCTGCTGCTGTATCCAAAGGCAGTCAAGCCTTTGTAGAAACACAGCCACAAAAACCTCTGTTTCCTTTTTTTTTTTTCTTTTTCTGTCAGCCCTGCCCCCTAGGCACTGGGCCAAAAGTGAGTGACCTCCGCTTTGACCAGGTTCACCTGAGCTGGGGGCCTATTTTTAGTAGTCAAAAATTTTAAATTAATTCCACAGTTGGCATTTGGTTGGGCTCAGCCCCTGCTGCTGGTAAAGTCTCTTTCCTTTCCCCTCTGGGAAGCAACCTGTGGGAGAGGCTGCACTGGCCACGGCAGCTTGGGGAACTCACAGTTCTGGGGGGGCTCGCAGCCAGTCCAGCTGGTCCAGACTGGGGTATGCTGTGTGTCTGGTCACTGACATGGCCCCAGGAGCTGTTCTGTACTGTTTCTGGTTATTTAGCAGTTGTTCTGGAGGACGAACTAAAACGCGCACATTGCTAAGATGCCATCTTGGCCCGGAAGTCAAAAATGGGTTTTTAATGAATGGTTTTCTAAACTGACTGGACTCAAAGGCACTAGGGACTCTGATTCCCTTAATAAGAATGACATTGCCAATCAATGGAGTGAGTTGGCAAAAGAGATAGTCAAACTATCACCATTTGAATCTATGTATTCGATTCACTTGTATGAAGCCAGGCTCTGGGGGATAATGTTTTTGAAACCTTTACAGACTTTTGTGGAAATAGTAAGTATAGGGATGTTGGCTGGTTGTTGTTAGATACACTGTATACATTAATGAGTGAAAGGGATGGACTTAAGGCTTCAAACAAGAAGCTTAAGCCGTCTGACAGATGTAGATGTTTCTGTGAGTGTCCTGAAGGAAAATCTTATTTCCTGTAGCCATAGACTTGAGATCTCTGAAAATCACACTCAGAATCTTATTATTAGAATAGCAACTTTACAACATAAACTGAAATCTCAATCTTGCATGGTGTCTGCCATTAAAGTGAGGGCATTGATTGGAAAGGAGTGGGACCCTGAAAAATGGGATGGCGACATATGGATTGATAATGGTGTTGGTGGAGAGGTTGAAACCCTAGTTTCATGCTGAGTCTTCTCTAAATAACCCTGTAATAGTCTGCCCTGAGGACATAGCCACCCCACCTCCAGTCTGCCTTGTGGAGTTGGCCACCCAACCTCCACCTGAAGGGATTAGCCCTAGAGTGATGAATCCTGTTTCACCAGATGAAACTGCAAATGAATGCCATGAAGCAAATGGTTTGGAAAATACTTCTACTTTTTTTCATGACACACCCCACCACCCCTCATTTCTTCCAGACCTATAACTAGACTAAAGTCCCAACAGGCCCCTAAAGGTGCAGTACAAAGTATCACACATGAGGAGGTACGTTATACTCCAAAAGAACTGTGTGAGTTTTCCAATTTATATAGACAGAAATCAGGAGAATATGTGTGGCAATGGCTTTTAAGGGTGTGGGATAATGGTGGAGGGAATATAATGCTGGATCAGGCTGAATCCCACTAAACAGAGATTCTGCATTTAATGTTATAGCTCGAGGGGTTAGAAAAGGCATTAACAGTTTTTTTGAATGGTTGGCTGAAATGGATCAAAAGGTGGCCGACATTACCTGAGGTTAAAATGCCAAAACTGCCCTGGTATAATGTAGATGAGGGGATCCAGAGGCTTAGAGAGATTGGAATGTTAGAGTGGATTTATCATGCAAAGCTTGCTCTTATACCCCAGGAATGCCCAGAGGATGCACCTTTTACCAGAACAGTAAGAAATAAATCTGTGAGAATAGCACCATCATCCCTGGAGAGCTCTGTGGTTGCACTTGTCTGTAGGTCAGATATTACTGTGGAAACTGCTGTCAGTTTCCTGAGCTGGAATCCTTAAACACAATGGAGATAACAGGATCCCAAGTGGCAGAAGCCAGGTGGCAGCACTTGATCACCAAAGACAGGGTATACGTGGCTACTATAATAGTCAGCAAACTCAAAGCAGGAGTCAAAATAATCTGACTTACAGAGATTTGTGGCATTGGCTAGTAAATCATGGGGTACCTAGAAATACAATACATGGTCAGTCTACTAAATTCTTGTTTGAGCTGTATAAACAAAAGAGTTCTAGGTCAAGTGAACAGAAGTCTAACCTGAATTACAAAAACACAGAGTCATGGCCCCTTAATCAATTTCCAGACTTGAGAGAATTTACAGACCCAGAATCCCTTGAATGAAGGGGAGGTCAGGCTCCTTTGGGGGAGAACCCTGTTGCACTGCCAGAAATTTATACTGTTAATCTTCCTCCAAGCCTTTCCCAAGGAGACCAATGGCATTTACCAGGGTAACTGTGCACTGGGGGAAAGGAAATGATCACATATTTCAGGGATTATTAGACACTGGTTCAGAAGTGACATTAATTCCAGAGGACCCAAAATGTCACTCTGGTCCAGCAGTGAGTGTAGGGGCTAATGGAGGTCAGGTGATCAATGGAGTTTTAGCTCAGGTCTGTTTCACAGTGGGTTCAGTGAAGCCCGGACCCATTCTGTAATTATTTCCCCAGTTCCAGAATGTATAATTGGAATAGACATACTGAGCAACTGGCAGAATCCCCACATTGGCTGTCTAACTTGTACAGGGAGGGCTATGAAAGCCAAATGGAAGCCACTAGAACTGCCCCTACCTAGCAAAATAATAAATCAGAAGCAATACTGGATTCCTAGAGGAACTGCAGAGATTACTGCCAACTCATAAGGACTTGAAGGATGCAGGGGTGGTGATTCCCACCACATCCCCATTTAGCTCTCCTAATTGGCCTGTGCAGAAAACAGATGGGTCTTGGAGGATGACAGTAGATTATCATAAGATCAACCAGGTGATAATTCCAACTGCAGCTGCTGTTCCAGATGTGGTATCATTGCTTGAGCAAATCAATACATCCCCTGGTACCTAGTATGCAGCTATTGATCTGGCAAGTGCTTTTTTCTCAATTGCTGTTAGTAAGGACCACCAGAAACAGTTTGTTTTCAGCTGGCAAGGTCAGCAATATACTTTCACCATCCTACCTCAGGTTTACATAAACTCTCTGGCCCTATGTCATAATCTTGTTATCAGGGACCTTGATCATTTCTCTCTCCCACAAGACATCACACTGGTCCATTATATTGATGATATCATGTTGATTGGACATAGTGAGCAAGAAATAGTGACTACTCTAGACTTACTGGTAAGACATTTGCATGTCAGAGGATGGGAGATAAACCCAACAAAAATACCGGGACCTTCCACCTCAGTGAAATTTCTAGGTGTCCTGTGGTGTGGGGCATGTTGAGATATACCTTCTAAGGTGAAAGAAGGCCCCTACAACCCTCCCCCTCCTACAACCAAAGAAGAGGCACAACACCTAGTTGGTCTCTTTGGATTTTGGTGACAACAAAGTCCTCATTTGGGTGTGCTACTCTGGCCCATTTATCAAGTGACCAGAAAAGCTGTTAATTTTGAGTGGGGACCTGAACAAAAGGAGGCCCTGCGACAGGTCCAGGCTGCTATACAAGCTGCTCCGCCTCTTGGACCATATGATCCAGCAGATCCAATGGTGCTGCAAGTGTCTGTCTGGAACCTTTGGCAGGCCCCTATAGGAGAATCACAATGCAGACCCTTAGGATTTTGGAGCAAAGCCTTACCATCTGCTGCAGATAGCTACTCTCCTTTTGAGAAACATCTTTTGGCCTGCTACTGGGCCTTAGTAGAGACTGAACGCTTAACCTTGGGCCACCAAGTTACCATGAGACCTGAGTTGCCTATCATGAGCTGGGTGTTGTCTGACCCACCAAGCCATAAAGTTGGGCATGTGCAGCAGCACTCCATCATAAAATGGAAATGATATATACAAGATAGGGCCAGAGCAGGTCCTGAAGACACAAATAAGTTGCATGAGGAAGTGGCCCAAATGCCCATGGTCTCCACTACTGCCACATTACCTTCTCTTTCCCAGACCAGAGCTATGGCCTCTTGAGGAGTTCCTTATAGTGAATTCACTGAGGAACAGAAAACTCAGGCCTTGTTTACAGATGGTTCAGCACAATATGCAGGTACCACCTGAAAGTGGACAGCTGCAGCACAACAACACCTTTCTGGGTGTCCTTGAAGAATGATGGTGAGGGGAAATCCTCCCAGTGGGCATTACTTCAAGCAGTGCACCTGGTTGTTCATTTTGCTTAGAAGGAGAACTGGCCAGAGGTGCGTTTGTATACTGACTCATGGGCTGTTGCTAATGGTTTGCCTGGATGGTCAGGGACTTGAAAAGAACATAATTGGAAAATTGGTGAGAAAGAGTTCTGGGGAAGAGGTATGTGGATAGACCTTTCTGAGTGGGCTAAAAACACGATGATATTTGTGTCCCATGTCAATGCGCACCAGAGGGTGACTTCAGCAGAGGAAGGTTTTAATAATCAAGTGGATAAGATGACCCATTCTCTAGATACCAGTCAGCCTTTCTCCCCAGCAACTCCTTTCATTGCCCAATGGGCTCATGAACAAAGCGGTCATGATGGTTGGGATGGAGGTTTTGTATGGGCTCAGCAACGTGGACTTCCACTCACAAGGCTGACCTGGCTATAGCCATGCTGAATGCCCAATCTGCCAGCAGTGAAGACTCACACTAAGCCCCAGAGGTGACCAGCTGCTGCATGGGGGCAGGTTGATTACATTGGACCACTCCCTTCATGGAAGGGGCATCAATTTGTTCTAATTGGAATAGACACATACTCTGGATATGGGTTTGCTTTCCCTGCACGCAATGCTTCTGCCAAAACTACCATCCATGGGCTTACAGAATGCCTTATCCATCATCATGGTATTCCACACAACATTGCTTCTGATCAGGCAACACACTTCACAGCAAATGACGTGCGGGGATGGGCACATACTCATGGAATTCTCTGGTTTTACCATGTTCTCCATCATCCGGAGGCAGCTGGATTGATAGAACGGTGGAATGGCCTTTTGAAAACTCAATTATGGTGCCAACTAGGTGGCAGTACCTTGAAGGACTGGGGTAATGTTCTCCAGGAAACTGTGTTTGCTCTGAATCAGCATCCGCTGTATGGTGCTGTTTCTCCCATAGCCATGATCCATGGATCCAGGAACCAAGGGGTGGAAATGGGAGTGGCACCATTTGCTATTACTCCTAGTGATCCACTAGGAAAATCTTTGCTCCCTGTCCCTGCGACCCTGAACTCTGCTGGTCTACAGGTTTTAGTTCCAAAAGGGGGAGTGCTTCCACCAGGAGAAACAACAATGATTCCATTGAACTGGAATCTAAGACTGCCACCTGGTCACTTGGGGCTACTCATGCCCGTGGATCAAAGCCAAGAAGGGAATTACACTACTGGCTGGGGTTATTAACCCTGACTATTAGGGGGAAATAGGACTGCAACTACACAATGGAGGTAAGGAAGAATTTTCCTGGAATATAGGAGATCCCCTGGGACATCTTTTAATACTACCATGCCCTGTGATTAAAATCAATGGAAAACTGCAACAACCCAATCCAGACAGGACTACCAACAGCTCTGAAACTTCAGGAATGAAGGTTTGGGTTACCCCACCAGGCAAAGAACCACGGCCACCTCAAGTTCTTTCTGAGGGTAAAGGGAACATGGAATGGGTAGTGGAAGAAGGTAGTGATAAATACGAAATACAGCCACATGATCGGTTACAGAAACAAGGACTGTAATGCTGTTTTGTTCATGTTATACTATTTAATTTGAAAGATATCAAGTTTAAGAATGAATATTACCCAAGGACTTGCAGCTTATTCTGGAGAGATTTAATCTGTTTCCAGTTATATGCAGGACAGTTGAGTATTGTTATGTGAGGAAAAAAAATGTGTCTTTTATTGTTTACTATTGAGAAATTAGGTATGGTTTAAAGTGATGAGTATTGCTGCCAAGTTCACAAGCGGTGGACTGGTTTATATGTCAGCTTGGCCAGGTGGTGGTACCTGTTTGTCTGGTTGGACTAGTGCTGGCTTGTCTTTTGCTATGAGGACACTTCATAGAATTAAATCATGATTATCTTGGCTACATCCGCTGCTGATTCCATTTGTAATCAGCCAAGGGGAGTGTCTTCTTTAATGAGTGATGCTTAATCTAATCACTGAAAGTCTTTTAAGGAGGATTCAGAAGAGACAGGCTCTCTTCCTGTTTCAGCCAGTGAGCCTCTCCTGTGGAGTTTGTCCAGACCCTCCATTGGAATCATTAGCTTCACACCCTGCCCTACAGATCTGGGATTATACGGTCTCAAGATTACGTGATACACTTTATAAATTTTACATTTACGAATATTTCCTGTTGATTCTGTTTCTCTAGAGAACCCTAACTAATACATACACAAATAGCTCAGTATCTCAGAATTTAGAAATAACAGTTACAACTCTGGAACAAATGTGACTGCTGTAAGAGCTTATAATCTAGGACTCTTTACAATAGGCCCCAGCCTGATAGCTCATGCTCTCAACTTCAGCTTTCCAAGTTTCAATATTATAGTTAATCCATATGAGTGAGGCATGGTAATATTTGTCTTTTTGTTTCTGACATTTTATTCAACATACTGCCCTCAAGGTACATTTGCCTAGTTGCTTGCCTCAGAATTTAACAGAATAATCTCTTGATCCATTTGATCTCTCTTGGCTACTGGGGCCTTATTTTATTATACTTCTTTTCCCCCTTTTGGTCCAGAAGACATTGTCAATCCCACAATGCCAGGGCCAGACTCATCCCTGGAAGTCATGCCCCACATTATCAGGGAGACGTTCACCTCTGAATTTCATGTTCCATGTAGGGGGCGGGGAAACTATTTTCCTTGCACAGTTGGGTTTAGAGAAAGATTATTGCTACATCTGAGCGAAAAAAGAGGTTTCCTGGAAGCAACTCTTAGATCTCATCATAGATGGTCTTGGTTTCTCCCCTATAGAAATAAGTTTCATAAGGGCAAGCCTCAAAATCAAGGGGTTGGCCTATTTTCTGAGAGTCCCCAATAGTTGAGAATGTACCTGGGGTTTCCCATATGGGAAAGGTTAATAGCTCTATTTATTGTCCAATGAACCCTCAAGGGACTCTACCAATATTTTAAAACTATCAGCCCACCATATTCTGAGATGTATCCGAGTATTACATTAAGCTATACAGAATTACAAGGCCTCATTCCCATTCTGGATTCCAGGAATTTGGATTGTTCAAACGAGCTATCCAGACAGTCAATTTAGATTCTGTTACTAAAAATTTAGGTTCCAGACATAATAAACCTCTCTGCCTTTGGTCTCATACAGTAGGTGAAGGTCTGGAGTACATACACTATTATCTTTTACCCTGTATTCTGATTTACCTTAGACCCAGCCAGATTGGCTTCATTTTTATCTATAACTGAGGCCTGATCGGTTTTTTTGGTTACTTTAACTGTTATTGTACATAGCTATACTATCTTTCAGGCTGCAGCACTCCATCTCTGTGTCCCAGGTGTCACAGAGCTACTGAAAGTCCCAGAGAAATACCAGGTGACACACATATAGCTCAGTGTCTCAGAATCTAGAAATGCATTTACAACTTCAGACCAAATGTGGCTGCTATAACGACTTACAATATAGGCTACACTTTTCTTATAAATATTTTCTGAAATAGACCTTAGCATATTTGTTCTTTTGTTTCTGGCTTATTTTGCACAACACATTGTCCCCAAGGTTAATTCAGTCATTGCATGCTCTTGATGTCATTCTTTTTTGTAGCTGCACCATTTTCCATCATATAAACGTTATTACCTTTCGCCATTCTGCTTCTCAGTCATTGTACCCTTTGCCTCCCTCCACTCATTGGGAACCATGGATAATGCCCAAAATAAACAAACTATATCTCACAGTATCCTCACTTGGTTGTACAATCAGCAGCACTCTCAATTTTAGGCATTTTTTATTGGTCAGTACAGACAAGGAAACCCAAACACAAGTCACCAAATATCAAATCAAAATTATACCTTATCACTTGTCTCCCCCCACCCCAGTTACTTGCCCCTGGTAATCCTGTGGTACTGTAGATGTCCTCCTGTTAACTATTGGCCATAGCATGCATTTTTAGTTTTCCCCCATATCCCTATGCTATTGACTCTATCCAATATCAAATGTTTGAAATGGTTCATGTGGGAACATATTTATAATTTTATATTTAATCAGTAGGATTCATGGCACTATACATCCCCTTTCAATTATATTCACCTTCAATATGGCATTGTTACTTATAATCATACTAATTAGTTACCATCACTTCTATCCAGTCCCTTGCATTTAGGTTCGACCACATTGAATAGTCTTTCCCCTGTCTCTAGCTTTTCTGTACCTCTAGCTCTGCTATGTTCTATAATGTAACTAGTGTAACTGAAATTACCTTTCCTGGAATCATAATAGTGAAATTATCAACGTCTGTCCTTTGGAGTCTGACTTATTTCATTCAGCATTATATCCTCAAGGTTAATTCACTTTGTCATATGTTTCAATATCTCAGTTCATCTTACTGTTCCATAATATTCCATTGTATGGATATACCACTTTTTTTTTTCTTTGCATGGGCAGGCACCAGGTCTCTGGCATGGCAGGCGAGAACTCTGCCTGCTGAGACACTGTGGCTTTTCCTATATATCACATTTTGTTTATCCATTTGTCTATCAAGGGGCTCTTGGGTTGTTTTCATCTTTTGGCAATTGTGAATATTGCCACTATGAACATCAGTGTGCAAATGTCTGTTTGTGTCACTGCTTTCAGCTCTTCTGGGTATATACCAAGTATTGGTATTGCCAGGTCATATGGCAACTCAATAGTTAGTTTTCTAAGTTTTCTCCAAACGGTCTTCCACAGTGGCTGCACCATTAAACATTCACACCAACAGTAAATAAGTGTTCAATTTCTCCACATCCTCTCTGACATTTGTAGTTTTCTGTTTGTTTAATAGCAGCCATTCTTATAGGTGTGAGATGATATCTCATTGTCATCTTGATTTACATTTCCATTATAGCTAATGAAGATGAGCATCTCTTCAAGTGCTTTTTAGCCATCTGTATTTGCTCTTCAGAAGAATGCCTATTCATATCCTCTGCCCATTTTATAATTGGGTTGTTTGTTCTTTTGTTGTTGAGCTGTATAATTTATTTATGTACACAGGATATCAATCCTTTATCTGATATGTGGTTTCCAAATATTTTCTCCCATTGAGTTGGCTGTCTCTTCACCTTTTTGACAAAGTCCTTTGAGGCACAGAAGCTCTTGATCCTAAGAAGTTCTCATTTGTCTATTTTTTCTTTCATTGCTTGTGATTTAGGCATAAAGTTTAAGAAGCTACTTCCTATTGCTAGGTTGTGAAGATGTTTCCCTACATTTTCTGCTGGAAATTTTATGGTACTGGCTCTTACATTTAGGACTTTAATCCATTTTGAATTAATTTTTGTATAGGGTGTTTTGGGGTGTAATAATCTATATGTGTCTATTAGATCTAATTCATTTATGACATTGTTTATGTTCTCTATTTCCTTGTTGATCGTCTGTCTGGTCTTCTATCTATAAGGAGAGTGGTGTATTTAACTCTTCCACCATTATTGCTGAAACATCTATAGCTTCCTTCAGCTTTATCAATTTTTGCTTCATGTGCTTTGGAGTTCCTTGATCAGGAACATAAACATATATGATTGATATTTCCTCTTAACTCATTGTCCCTTTTATTAATATGTAGTATCCTTCTTTATCTCTTATGACATCTTTACATTAAAGTCTATTTTATCTCATTTTAGTGTGGCTACTCCTGCTTTCTTTTGATTGCAGCTTGCATAGAACATCTTTTTCCATCCTTTCACTTTCAGTCTATTTATGTCCTTGGATCTAAGATGTGTCTCTTGTAAACAGTAATAGATAGATTATATATATATATGCATATTTATATATATATGCATATTTATATATATATTGTTCTAGTTTGCTAGCTGCCTGAATGCAATATGACAGAAACGGAATGGCTTTTAAAAAGGGAAATTTAATAAGTTGCTAGTGTACAGTTCTAAGGCCAAGAAAATGTCCCAATTAAAGCAAATCTAAAGAATGTCTAATCAAAGGCATCCAGGGAAAGACACCTTGGTTCAAGAAGGCCAATGAAGTTCAGGGTCTCTCTCTTGAGTGAGAAGGCACATGGTGAACACAGTCACAGTTTCTCTCTCAGCTGGAAGGGCACATGCCGAGCATGGTGTCATCTGCTGGCTTTCTCTCCTGGCTTCCTGTCTCATGAAGCTCCCCAGGAGGTGTTTTCCTTCTTCATCTCCAAAGTGCTGGCTAGCGGACTCTCTGCTTCATGGTACTGCAGCATTCTCTGCTCTCTCTGAATCTCGCTTTCTCCAAAACGTTTCCTCTTTCTTTGGACTCCAATAAACCAATCAAGACCCACCCAAATGGGTGGAGACTTGTCGTCACCTAATCCAGTTTAACAACCACTCTTGACTAAATCACATCATCCAGGGAGATGATCTGATTACAGTTTCAAACATAGAGTATTGAATAGGGATTATTCTACCTTTATGAAATGGGATTGTGATTAAAACATGGCTTTTCTATGTCCATGCAATATATATATATATATTGCATGGACAGGCACTGAAAATCTAACCAAGGTCTCCAGTATAGCAAGCGAGAATTCTGCCTGCTGAGCTACCATGGCCCACCCTAGATGGATTATATTTTTAAGCCATTCTGACAATCTATATCTTTTAATTGGTAAGTTTTGTCTGTTAATGTTCAAAGTAATTACTGCAAAAGCAGTTCTTGAATTTACCATCTTATCTTTTAGTTTCATTTGTCAGGTCTCTAAATTCTTTTCCGTCTTTTTCCTTTCAGGCCTGTTTTCTATCCTTTAAATTACATTACTGGTACTCTTCAATTCTGTGCCCTCCTCCAGACCTCCCTCTCCGGTCTTTTTTTTTTTTTTTCAGCTGATAGGACTCTCTTTAGTATTTCTTATAGGTCAGATCTCTGTTAACTAGTTATTTCAGACTTTGTTTGTTCTTGAAGATTTTAATCTCTCCCTCAATTTTGAAGGACAGCTTGGCTGGAAAATAATTCTTGCCTGGAAGTCTTTCTCTTTTAAGATCTTAAATATATCATACCACTGCCTTCTTCCTTCCATGGTACCTGTTGAGTAGTCTGACATCAGTCTTATGTGTTTTCCCTTGTATGTAATAGACTGCTTTTCTCTTGTTGCTTTCAGGACTTTTTGTTTCTCTTCAATATTTGACAGTTTGATTAGTATGTGTCTTGGAGTAGGCACATACTATCTATCAAATTTATTCTATTTGAGTTCATTGAGCCTCTTTGATTTGTATATTTATGTCTTTTATATGGGTTGGGAAGTTTTTCCCTGTTATATCTTCAGTGACCCTTCCCAGCCCTTTACCCTTCTCTTCTTCTGGGACACCAATGATTCTTATATTTATGTGCTTCTTGTTGTCCATCATTTCCCTAAGATCCAGTACCATTTTTTCTATCTTTCCTACCATTTGTTATTTTGTACGCCCTAGTTCAATTGTTCTGCTCACTTATTCTTCCTTCTGCTCCTCTGAATCTGCCATCATATGTCTCTAGTGTTATTTAATTTGGTCTACTGTATTTTTCATCTCTGTGAGATCTGCCATTTTTCTATGTAATCTTTTAAATTCTTCTTTATGCTCTTCTAGTGTCTTCCTGATATCCTTAATTTCTTTATAAATATCTTTCAGTAGTTATTTCATATTCTGTGTTCTCTCTGGAGTTTTGATTTGGTTATTTGGCCAGGCCATTTTTGCTTGGATCTTCATGTGCTTTGTGATTTTCTGTTTCATTTTATTATCTTAATAAGGCTATTTTGCAAGTTGGTTTCCTTCACTCATCTAAAGTTTTGTTTTTACTTGGTTTTGTGTTGAAGGTTTTCTTTTGCCCTTGGTTTGCCAATAATTCCCTGCCAAACCAAGGGTCAGATCTCATGTAGGGGGTATAATTTTATTTGAGGATCTATTAAAGGCTAGTCAGGTGTGCACAGTAGTTCTGTAGCAGAACACCCACTTGCCACATGGGAGACTGAAGCTCAATTCATAGCCCATGCACCCCAAAAATAAAATAAACAATAATGATAAAATAAAATTAAAATATGAAAAAAGCCACATCTCAATAGTAGTAGACCCCCAGGTCAGAAGGAGACACCCGAGCTATATTGGGAGTGAACTCAGACTGGTGCCCACAGAAGGGAAAGAAAAATTTTTTAATTAAAAATAAAAAAATAAATATATAAAATATGTAAACAATGGTAACAATAACAAAAATATATACAGAAATATATATATATATTTTAAAGAAGGAAAAAAATTTTTAAAGGAAAAAAAACCTAGTCGGGGAGTTTGCCAGCCTGCACTTACCACTGCCCTCCAGCAGGTGGCACTCCCTAGGCACCTCCTCCCTTCATGCCCACCCCCTCTCCAACTGTAGTGTTCAGTTGGGAAGTCAGCAAGCATGGTGGGGGGTGGGGGGTGCTTCCTGGATCCATGGCAGCGTGACAGCCAGTTCTGGCATGGATTGGGAGAGTGGAAAGCAGCTCCTGGGGCAAGCAGCTGATCTACAGCACCTGGCACCCAGCAGATCCATCATACACCATGCCTGTAGGGCTGGCAATTTGTGGCACCCACTGGGTGATCACCCCCAGTATCCGGAGGCCCAGCTGTTTATGGTGGATGACCAGGCTTGCCTCCAGGCTCCCCATGGGTGCTGCCATCCTTAGAGCTGCTCAGGGAGGTTTCCAGACTGGAGCAGAGGTCAGCTCCCTCCCATCTGCACCTCCCCACACACTGCTATCAGAGCTGATCTGACCCACCCTGCTCTCCTTGCCCCATGACTTCCGACCTGGTACTCTCTCCCCATTCCCTATCTTGTCCTATGGAGCAAGAGTGAATTCAGTCCATCCGACTCTGCCATCTTCCCGGAAGTCCTCCCAACTGAGAATAATTTTTAAGCCTAGTGTTTTGGTTTGTTAATGCTGCTGGAATGCAGTATATAAGACATGGTTGGCTTTTATAAAGGTAATCTATTAAGTTATAAGTTTATAGCTCTAAGACCATAAAAATGTCCAAACTAAGGCATCCAGGTAAAGATACCTTGACTCAAGAAAGGCCAACAGGTCCTGATAACCTGTATCAGCTGGGAAGTCATGTGGCGGCTGTCTACTGGTTCTTTGGCTTCTGGTTTCAAACAACTTTTCCAGGGTGATTTTCTTTTTACATCTACGAATGTCTGGGTCTTCTGTTGGCTCTGAGCTTCTTCCAAAATAGTTCCCTCTTAAAGGTCTCCAGTAAGTGACCCTCCTTGAATAGGTGGAGACATCTCCATGGAAACCACCTAACCAAAAGGTCCTTCCCACAACTAGATGGGTCACCTCTACATAGAAACAATGTAATCAGAGATTTCCACTGTACAATATTGAATCAGGATTAAAAGATGTGGCTTTTCTGGGGGTACACAACACTTTCAAACCAGCACATCTATAAAATGTCAATAACCTCTGGCATTATAGCTTTTAAGGAATTCATCTGATGTGTAAAAAGCTTTATGCAAAAGAAAAACAATATAATATTACATATAATAAATTTAAAATCTGTATTGTTCAACAGTACAGTTCAACAACTGCACGTGACTTTAAAATATGCTGAAAAAATTATTTCAATAATTATTGGTAATGTGGCTGTGAAGTTTATTACAAGTGTTAATAAGGAATCTTGGAATAGAAGAGCCATAAAATAACATTTTAAAATACTAAGTATAAGAAAGGAGAGAGAGGGGTAGAAATAAAACATTATGAAAATTTCCTCTTATTTGAAGGGAGAGATTATATACTGTTTAATTCTTGAATTAGCTGCTATATTCAGTTCAAATGTAAGCTTATGATTTAAAAATAATTCTGAATTGGTGTAGACTTATTATACTCATAGATTGGAAAACTTATTATCATAAAGACATCAGCTGTCCCTAAAATGATATAGAGAGTCAATGTAATGATATTCAAATCTCAGCCTGTGACTTCCAGTTGACCAAGAAGGCAGTATTAGATACTCCTAAGCTTCTTCTCTCCCACAAAATCTTTGAATAACTTGCAAAGAATGGCAGAGGCCTCTCCTTCAGAACTCCGGAAAACAGCTAAAGTGTTGCAGTAATTGGGTGAGTGCTGAATCAAGATGGAGGCAATTTTAAAACAGTAGGATCTCCTGTTGCCCTTGCTGGCTCCTCCCCCACCTCCTCCTGGACAGGTCCCCAGTCCTGTTCCAGAGATAGCAGGGTAAACCCTATGCAAATTTGAAGTTCATGTATTTCTGTGCCAATCTAGCTAGTGGCAGCATGAAGGACTGAATCAGGACACTCATCTCTGGCTAACCTATAGCTAACTCAATCAAAGTGAGTGACTTGCACTAGCAAGACAGACTAAGAAAAAAAAGAGAGGATGCAAATAACAATATCAGAAATGAGAAAGGGTGCATTACCATAGACCCTGAAGAAATAAAAGAAATCACAAGAGGATACTATGAACAACTATATGCCAACAAGCTAGACAACCTAGATGAAATGGGCAAATTCCTGGAAACAAACAAAGAAGCTACCCTGACTCAGGAGGAAATAGAAGATCTCAGTAAGCCAATCACAAGTAGAGAGATTTAATCTGTCATCAAAGATCTTCCTACAAAGAAAAGCCCAGAGCCATATGGCTTCACAGGGGAATTTTATCAAACATTCCAAAAAGAACTAACACCAATTCTGCTCAAACTTTTCCCAAAAAATGAGGAAAAAGGAGCAGAACACCACTTAACTCATTTTATGGAGCTAACATCATTTTAATACCAAAACTGGGTAAAGATGCTAAAGAAAGGAAAATTACAGTCCAACCTCCCTAATGAACATAGATGCAAAACGTTTCAACAAAATACTAACAAATTGAATCCAACAACACATTAAAAGAATTATACACCACAACCAAGTGGGGTTTATACCAGGAATCCAAGGATGGTTTGACATAAGAAAATCAATTAATATAATACAGCATATTAACAAGTCGAAAGGGAAAAATCACATGATCATCTCGATTGATGGTGAAAAAGCATTTGACAAGTTTCAACATCCTTTTCTAATAAAAACACTTCAAAAGATAGGAACCAAAGGTAACTTCCTCAATATAATAAAGGTCATATATGAAAAACCTATAGCCAACATCATACTGAATGGAGAGAGACTGAAAGCTTTCCCCCTAACATCAGGAACAAGACAAGGATGCCCTCTGTCACCACTATTATTCAACATTGTACTAGAAGTTCTAGCTAGAGCAATCAAGCAGGACAAAGAAATAAAAGGCATCCAGATTGGAAAGGCAGAGGTAAAACTTCCATTATTTGCAGACAGCATGATACTATTCTTGGAAAATCCTGACAAATCTACAGCAAAGTTACTTGAGGTAATAAACAAATTCAGCAAGGTGGTGGGATATAGAATTAACATGCAAAACTCAGTAACGTTTCTATACACAAGCAATGACCTAACTAAGGAGTCAGTTAAGGAAAAAATTCCATTCGAAATAGCAACTTAAAGAATCAAGTACTAAGAAGAAATACGATGGCCAAGAGGCACATGAAGAGATGCTCAATGTCCCTGGCCATTAGAGAAATGCAAATCAAAACCACAATGAGATATCATCTCACACCCACCAGAATGGCCATTATCAACAAAACAGAAAATGACAAGTGCTGGAGAGGATGCGGAGAAAGAGGCACACTTATCCACTGTTGGTGGGAATGTCAAATGGTGCAACCACTGTGGAAGGCAGTTTGGCGGTTCCTCAAAAAGCTGAATATAGACTTGCCATACGACCCAGCAATACCATTGCTAGGTATCTACTCAAAGGACTTAAGGGCAAAGACACAAACGGACATTTGCACACCAATGTTTATAGCAGCGTTATTTACAATTGCAAAGAGATGGAAACAGCCAAAATCTCCATCAACAGAAGAGTGGCTAAACAAACTGTGGTATATACATACGATGGAATATTATGCAGCTTTAAGACAAGATAAACTTATGAACCATGTAATAACATGGATGGACCTAGAGAATATTATGCTGAGTGAATCCAGCCAAAAACTAAAGGACAAATACTGTATGGTCCCACTGATGTGAACGGACATTCGAGAATAAACTTGAAATATGTCATTTGTAACAGAGTCCAGCAGGAGTTAGAAACAGGGTAAGACAATGGGTAATTGAAGCTGAAGGGATACAGACTGTGCAACAGGACTAGATACAAAAACTCAAAAATGGACAGCACAATAATACCTAATTGTAAAGTAATCATGTTAAAATACTGAATGAAGTTGCATCTGAGCTATAGGGTTTTTTTTGTTTTTGTTTGCTTGTTTGTTTGTTGTTGTTGTTTTTTATTATTACTACTTTTATTTCTTTTCTTTATATTAACATTTTATATCTTTTTCTGTCGTGTTGCTAGTTCCTCTAAACCGATGCAAATGTACTAAGAAACAATGATCATGCATCTATGTGATGATGTTAAGAATTACTGAGTGCATATGTAGAACGGTATGATTTCTAAATGTTGTGTTAATTTCTTTTTTTTTTCTTTCCGTTAATAAAAAAATAAAAAAAAAAGAATCAAGTACTTAGGAATGAACTTAATTAGGGATAAAGAGGACTTGTACACAGAAACCTACATGACATTTCTAAAAGAAATTAAAGAAGATCTTAATAGGTGGAAAGACATTCCCTGCTCATGGATTGGAAGGTTAAATATAGTTAAAATGTCAGTTCTACCCAAATTGATCTACAGATTCAATACAATAACAGTCAGAATCCCAACAACCTACTTTGAAGACTTGAAAAAGCTAGTTGCCAAATTCATCTGGAAGGGAAAGAGGCCCCTAATAGCTAAAAGCATCCTAAAGAAGAAGAATGAAGTGGGAGGATTAACACTTCCTGACTTTAAAACTTATTGTAAAGCCACAATAATGAAAACAGCATGGTACTGGCGCAAAGATAGAAGTATTAACCAATGAAATTGAATCGAGGGTGCCAAAATAGACCACTATGGTCAACTGATTTTTGAAAAGTCCCCCAAATCCACTACACTGGGACAAAATAATCTTTTCAATAAATGGGCTTGGAAGAACTGGATATCAATAGCCAAAGAATGAAAGAGGACCCTTACCTTACACCCTATATCAAAGTGGATCAAACACCTAAATATATGAACTAGCACCATAGAGCTTCTAGAAGAAAATATAGTGAAACAACTTCATGACCTAGTAATAGGAAGTACCTTCCTAAACTTTACACCCAAAGCACAAGCAACAAAAAGAAAAAACAGATAAGTGGGAACTCCTCAAAATCGAATCCTTCTGTACCTCAAAAGACTTTGTCAGAAAGGTGAAGAGGCAGCCAACTCAATGGGAGAAAATATTTGGAAATCACCTATCAGACAACTCAATGGGAGAAAATATTTGGAAATCACCTATGTATACATAAAGAAATCATACAACTCAACAACAAAAGAACAAACAGCCCAATTGTAAAATGAGCTAAAGATATGAATAGGCATTTTCCTGAAGAGTAAATACAGATAACTCAAAGTGCAATGGCCTGGAGCATACAATAAGACATACAATAAAGCACTGGAACTGGAAAGACTGTTTCAGGGGAAGAAGAGGGGACATTCAGATACCTGTCAATGGGGGAATTCTTAGGGCCATAAGCCATGCCTAGAACAAGATGCATGTCTAGAAAAGACCAGAGAGGACTGTATATTTTCATCTCAGGGTAATCTTCCATTCATTGGTAGGAAACTTAAAGTCTGAAAGTGAGCACCAGTCAATAGCCAGTTTGCAAAGACTAAGAGTTGTCTATTAATTTGTTTTTGTTAGCTCCTAGCACTCTAGAAAATCTCTGTAATATCAGTATCTTGATGCAAACTTAAAGAACAGGTAGCTTGGGAACTGAATCCAAGAGTTTTCACATTAAAATATTAAAATTTATAGTGTGCAATAAAAGATGACAAGGCAAACAAAGATACAGGAAATAATAAAGGAACAAGAGAAAGCATCAATGCCCATCAATGAAGAAAACAGACTTTGAATGTACCAGACATTTTAAAAAATAAAGTTTAATGAGTCATGAACCTTGAAAATGAAATTATATTGCTTTTTCTTTTTTTTTTTTTAAAGTGGACTCTGAACAAACAAACCACATGAATGATATCATCACTGAGTTAGGGAGATATTTGGGGGCAAAATTTTCCAGTCACTAAGAAAAAGTCTCTGGCTCTGTATGATTTGGGGGAATTGCTGAGGAGATATGTATAAGCTAACTCTAAATAGATTATATGGACTCCTTCATTTTAAGATTGCCATTTATTGTTCTTTAACTTTGGGGAGAGATTTTTAAACAACTTCTTTCAATTCACAATCTACCATCTCTTGTTTTTTATTGTTACTCTTCTCCATAAACCTTCTATAGAAGACTGACCAAACTATAAAGCCTGGTGAATTTTAAAAAATATATTTTTATTTAAGATAACAAACAATACACTTAGAACCACCAAAAAAAATGGATATCTTAATTAGCTTAACCATAGGCATATTTAAATAAAGTATCCAAATAATCATTGTAAAACCTGTGTTTGCACAGTAAGTTTCATAAACCATTTTAAAATTAAGGCAACAAGGAAAATAATCTATAAATTCAGATAACAAAGTTCTTAAATTCTAAATATTAAACACTAACTTAAATACCATTTGATCAGCTGTCAAAACTATGAATGTTCTCAAAATATCAAGTAGAATGTTATTACAAATATCTACATTGCTATAGTAATGACCTGTGTTACTGAACATTTTCCTGACCTCAAGAAAATATGAAGATAAAAATATTTTTATAATTTTAATATATGAAAATCTTAATTACCTAAAATGGGTATATTAGTTAGCTTATCCCTGGGCATATTTAAGTAAATATCTAAGTAATCATGGTAAAGCCTGTTTGTACAATATATTTCATAAACCAATTTAAAATTAAAGCAAGGAAGGAAAAAAACCTATAGATACGGATATCAGAGTTTCTTAGATTCTAAATATTAAACACTATCTTAAATACCATTTGATCAACTATCAAAACAGTGTGGGCTCTCAAAATGTCAAGTAGAAAGTTATTACAGATATTAACTTTGCATTAGTAGTGATGTATGTTACTAAATATTTTCAAATTTTTTATTTCCGAAGTTTATTTTATCTAATATTACTATAGCTGCCTATGGGTTGTTTTTTTTTTTACCATTGTAAAATATAACATGTAAATACAAAGAAAAGTAACAAAAAAGCAATAAATTTCAAAGCACATTTCAACAAGCAGCTATAGAACAGCTCTCAGAGGTTGTCAAAATTCTCCTGTGAAGCCATCTATCTGGTCCTGGGCTGTTTTTTGTGTGGGAAGATTTTTTATTTTTATTTTTATTTATTTTATTTTTTTTTTTTATGGGCAGGCACCAGGAATCAAACCTAGGTCTCTGGCATGGCAGGCAAGAACACTGCCACTGAGCCATCATTGCCTGCCCTGTGTGGGAAGAATTTTAATGACTGATTGAATCTCTTTATTTGTAATTGGTTTGTTGAGATCTTCATTTTTTCTCAAGTCAGTATAGGAAATTCATGTATTTCTAGAAATTTGTCCATTTCATCTAAGTTGTCTAGTTTGTTGGCATGTAGTTGTTCATAATATTCTCTTATGATTTTCTAAATTTCTTCAGAATTTGTGGTAATGACCCCCCTCTCATTTCTGATTTTGTTTATTTGTGTACACTCTTTTTTTTTCCTTTGTTAGTTTATAGGGGACCCATCAGTTTTATTAATTTTCACAAACTTTTAGTTTTTTTAATTCCTTCTATTGTTTTATTGTTCTCCAGTTTGTTTATTTCTGCTTTAGTCTTTATTATTTCTTTTATTTGCTTTGGGGTTAGTTTGCTATTCTTTCTCTAAATTCTCCAAGTGAGCAGTTAAATCCTCAAGTTTTGCTCATTCTTGTTTTGTAATGTAGACATTTAGAGCAACAAATTTCCCTTTCAGTGCTGCCTTTGCCACATCCCATAAAATTTGATATGTTGTATTCTCATTATCATTCATTTCCAGGTATTTACTATTTCTCTAGCAATTTGTTCCTTGACCCACTTATTATTTAAGACTGTGTTGTGTAATCTCCATTTATTTGTGAAAGCTTTGGGTCTTTGGTGATTATTAATTTCCAACTTTTTTGTTGTGATCTCAGAAAGTGCTTTGGATAATTTCAATCTTATTAAATTTATAAACACTCAATTTGTGTCCCAGAATATGATCTATCCTGAAGAATTTTCAATATGCAGTTGAGAAATGTATATCCTGGTGTTTTGGGGTGTAATTATTTCTATATGTCTGTTAGATCTAATTCATTTATCACATTGTTAGGCTCTCTATTTCCTCTGTGCTTTCTATAGTGGAGAATGGTGTGTTGAAGTCTCCCACTATTACTGATGATTTGTCTGTAGCATCCTTCAGTTTCTCCAATATGTGCCTTATGTACTTTGGAGCTTGTGCCAGTTTGAATCTGTGGTGTACCCTAGAAATGCCATGTCCTTTAATCCTCATTCAATATTGCTGGGTGGGAGCATTTTGATTGTTCCCATGGAGATGTACCCATGGGGGTAACTTTTGATCAGATAGCTTCCATGGAGTTGTGATTCCACCTATTAATCCTTTAAAAGAGGAAACATTTTGGAGAGTCCCTTTTGTAGAGCCACAAGAAAGCCAGCAGATGCCGCCATGTTTGCCACGTGCCCTTCCAGCTGAGAGAGAAACATTGAACATTATCGGCCTTCTTGAACCAAGGTATCTTTTCTTGGATGCTTTAGATTGGACATTTCTATAGACTTGTTTTAATTGGGGCATTTTCTCAGCCTTAGAACTGTAAAGTAGCAACTTATTAAATTTCCCCTTTTTAAAAGCCATTCCATTTCTGCGTTCCGGCAGCTAGCAAACTAGAACAGAGCTCTTGGATTGGGAACATATGTTTATGATTATTATTTCTTCTTGGTAAATTGTCCCTTTTATTAATATATAGTGTCCTTCTTTGCCTCTTATGATGTCTTTACATTTAAAGTCTATTTTGTCTGATATTAGTATAGCTACTCCTACTTTCTTTTGGCTACAGCTTGCATAGAAGATCTTTTCCCATCCTTTCACTTTCAATCTAACTATGTCCTTGAGTCTAAGATGCATCTCTTGTAAACTGCAAATAGATGGTGTTCTAGTTTGCAAGCTGCTGGAATGTGATATACCAGAAACTCAATGGCTTTTAAAAAGGGGAAATTATTAAGTTGCAAGTTTGCAGTACTAAGGCTGTGAAGATGTCCAAATTAAGGTAAGGCTATGGAAATGTCAAATCTAAGGCATTCAGAGAAAGATACCTTGGTTCAAGAAGGCTGCTGAAGATCAGGGTCTCTCTCTCAACTGAAAAGGCACATGGAGAACATGGCGACATCTGCTAACTTTCTCTCCAGGCTTCTTCGTTCATGAAGCTCCCCCAGGTGTGTTTTCCTTCTTCATCTCCAAAGATCTCTGGCTGCATGGGCTCTAAAGCTTCTTCCAAAATGGTTCCCTCTTAAAGGCTCCAGTAAGCAACCTCACCTTGAATGGGATTGCTTACTGGAAACCATCTAATCAAAAGTTACCACCCACAATTTGGTTGGTCGCATCACCATGGAAACAATCAAAAAGCTCCCACCCAGCAATATTAAATGAGGATTAAAGTACATGGCTTTTCTAAGGTCCACAACAGATTCAAACTGGCACAGGTGGATTATGATTTTTTAATCCATTCTGCCAGTCTGTATCTTTTAATTGGTGACTTAAGTCCATTAACATTCAAAGTAATTATTGTAAAAGCAGTTCTTGATTCTACCATATTGTCCTTTAGTTTTTATTTGTTAGATCTATATATTATTTTCCTTCTCTTTTTTTTTCCTTTAAATTACTGTTACTCATATTCTTCAATTCTGTGCCCTCCTCCAGACCTCCCTCTCCTGTCTTTTTTATCAGCTAACAGGACTCCTTTTAGTATTTCTCATAGGGCTGGTTTCTTGTGGACTAGTTCTCTCAATCTCTCTTTGTCTTTCAAGATTTTAATCTCTCCCTCAATTTAAAGGATAATTTGGCTGAATAAAGAATTCTTGGTTGAAAGCCTTTCTTGTTCAGGATCTTAAATATATCATACCACTGCCTTCTTCCTTCCATCATTCCTGTTGAGTAGTCCAATGTCAGTCTTACATATTTTCCCTTGTACGTAGTAGATTGCTTTTCTCATGCTGCTTTCAGGACTTTCTGTTTTTCTTCCACACCTGACAGTTTGATTAGTATGTGTTTTGGAGTAGGCCTGTTCAGATTTATTCTATTGGGAGTTCTCTGGGACTCTTTGACTTGCATATTCATTTCTTTTATAAGGGTTGAGAAGTTTTCCCCAATTATATCTTCATGTAACATTCCCAACCCTTTATACTTCTCTTCTCCTTTATGGATACCAATGATTCTTCTATTTGTGCACCTCTTAATGTCCATCATTTCCCTAAGATCCAGTTGCATTTTTTTCCATCTTTCTTGCCATTTGTTCTTTTGTGAGCTCTAGTTCTATTGTTCTATCTTCTAGCTCACTTTTTCTTCCTCCTGCTTCTTTGAATCTGCTATTGTGTGTCTCCAGTATACTTTTAATTTTGTCTACTGTATCTTTCATTTCTGTAAAAATCTGCCATTTTTCTGTTTAACCTCCTAAATTCTTCTTTATGGCTCTTTTAATGTCTTTCTGATATCCTTTATTTATTTACAAATATCCTTGAGTAGTTGTTCCATATTCTGTGTCCTCTCCAGAGATTTGATTTGGTCGTTTAGATGGGCCATTTCTACTTGGATCTTCATGTGCTTTGTGATTTTCTGTTGTGTTCAGGGCATTTGATTATTTTGATATGGTTATTTTACAAGTTGCTTTCCCTCACTCTTCTAAACTTTTGTATTTACTTGGTTCTTGCTGAATGTTTCCTTTTGCAGTTGGTTTGTCAGTTATTCTCTGCCAAATCAAAATCTGGATCTCATGTAGGGGATACATTCAACTTGAAGGTCTATTAGAAGCTAGGCCTGGGTGCATGGTACTACAGTGGCAGAATTGCTGCCCACCACCTGGGAGACCCAGGCTCAATTCTCAGCCCATGCACACACACAAAATAAAGAACGAAAAAGAAAAGAAGAAAAAAGAGATAATAATAATAAAATAAAATAATAATATAATAAAAATATGAAACACAAAAACAAGAACAACAACAAAACCCTTCAACAGCAGTAGGCCCCAGAATCAAAAGGAGACATCCCTGGATATGCTGGAAATGAAGCCAGGTTGGTGCCCACCAAAGGGAGAGAAAATTTAACAGAAAAAAATAATAAAAATAAATGAAATGAAATAATAAAAAATAGAAAATAAAGAATAAAAATCTATAGAAATAAAAATAATGATAAGAACAATTATACCACTAATAAAATGTATATAAAATATATTTTAAAAGGGGGGAAAAGAACAAAGGAATATTAAGAATAAAATAAAATAAAAAATAAAGACCTAGGCAGATAGGGAGTTAGTTTGCCTGCACCTACTCCTTCTGCCCAGCAGATGGCTCTCCCCTCCCTATCTGGTGCAGCCAGCCCGCACTTATTGTGTCTGGTCAGCAGATGGTGGCTTGAGTCTCCTCATCCCTCAGCCCCGCCCCTCCTTTCAGGGAAACTGGAGGTCGGCGTGCTCAGCAGGGGTCTACTCGGCCAGGGGAGCTGCTCAGCAAGGGGCTGCTCGGTCTGCTCCCCCAGGGGGACTGTGCCGCCAGGGGCAACCAGCTAGGGGGTCTCTGCCAGGGGACTAGGGAGCCGACCAGCAGCTGGGAATAAGCCGAGCCTCAGCGCTGGAGGGTTTGCTGGATACTACACATCAGGGCGACTATTCCCGCACCCAGCAGGGTACTCACTGTCCCCCGCCCTGAGGCCCGGCCAGCAGTTTTGATTGACCTGGCTCCGGTCTCCCTGTGGGTGCTGTCCACTATGACCACGTGGGGAGGTTTCCCCAGCCGGCAGCTCTGCAGGCTGGAGCCGTGGAGGGTCAGCTCCTACTGCACCTCCCTGGTGCACTGCATCCCGCCCAGTGGGGGTCCCGGTCACCTGATCCACTTGCTCTCCCCACCCCGATATCGCTGATGCTCTCCTCCCCCAAACTGCCTCAAGTCCCTCCTTGTTTATTCACACCCCCAGATGCAGCCCAGTCATTTTCTCTCCATCTCCTATCTTGTTTCATAGAGCGGGAGTGAAATTGCTCCTCTCCACCCTGCCATCTTCTCACAAGTCCATACCAGACATTTTAAAAGTGATCTTAAATCTGCAAGTGAAATCATCATCCTCCCCACTACATGGGACGTGACATCCAAGAATGAAAGTCTCCCTGGTGGCATGGGAGATGCCTCCTAGGGATGAGCCTGGCCCTGGCACCATGGGATCAACAATTCCATCCTGACAAAAAGGGGGAAACGGAGTGTAACAAATAAGGTATCAGTGGCTGGATGAGTTCAAATAGTCAAGAACAGTGAATAAAAAAGTATTTGCAAAGTCCCCTTGGAGGAATGGTGAGAAAGGGGGAAAATTCGACTTCCCCAAGTGGAGAATTCTTGATATTCTCACAAGCAGTGGAGACAACCAAAGAAATAGGCTGAGCCCCCAATCTTGGGGTTTGTTCATATGAAACTTAACCCTGCAAAGGATAGGCTAAGCCTACTTAAAATTAGGCCTAAGAGTCACCCCCAAGAGAACTTCATCTGTTGCTCAGATGTGGCCTCTCTCAGCCAACACAAGAAAACTCACTGCCCTCCCCCTCTCTATATGAGACATGACTTCCAGGGGCGTGGACCTTCCTGGCAACATGGGACAGAAATCCTAGAATGAGCTGGGACTGGGCATCAAGGATTAAGAAAACCTTCTCAACCAAAAGGGGAAAGAGCGAAATGAGACAAAGTGTCAATAACTGAGAGATTCCAAACAGAGTTGAGAGGTTATCCTAGAGGCTATTCTTATGCATTAAATAGATATCACCTTTTTAGTTAAGGTGTAATGGAGAGGCTGGAGGGAACTGCCTGAAATATTCTAAGAAATGATCATGGTGATGAATATACAACTATGTGATGATATTTATTGATTATATATCAAGAATGGAATGATAATGGTAAGAATGTTTGTGTTTGTATGTGGTTATGTTTAATAAATATTTTTTAAAAATAGAGTCAAGAAACTATTCTGGAGGCTACTTTTAGGCAAGCTGTAATTAGATATTGCTAATTACCACAGTTTGCCAAACTCCAACCAACACCATTCCTGTTAACCCTAAAGCACACCTAGGGCTCTATCTGAGATTCTACAAAAGTTCCACATACTATGATTACTTTCCAGAAACCTACAACCTCCAGATGGGTTCTCAGGCCAGATAAGTCCTGAAATCCAGAGAGGCCAGCCTCTCCAGAACATCAGCTAGTTCCATCCCCCCATCCCATACTATTGACAGCCCTTTCTAACATGACAAAGTTAGAGTGGGCATAGCCCAAATACCTCTAAAGAATGTGGGAAAGATTAAAGGAGAAAGAGGAGTTATAGCAAAGAAAATAGAATTTAACTAATGAGTATGGCTGCTGAATCATTATACTGATATTTCTTTTAGTGTCTTGGAGCAACTAGAAGGAAAACCCTAAAATTGTGCAACTGTAACCCATATCAAACTCTGAAATCTGTTCTATAACTAATTGTTGCAATGTGCTTTGAAATTTATTGCTTTTTGGTATATATGTTATATTTCGTTTAAAATATGCATGGAAAGCTAAAAAAAAAAGACAAAGAACTAAAGGAAATTATGAAAACAATAGGTGAACATGAAGAAAATATGAATAAAGAGATAGAAAGTCTGAAAAGGAACCAAACAGAGCTGAATACCACAGTAATAAAAAGTTCCCTAGAGGGGTTCTAACAGCAAATTGGAGCTAACAGAAGAAAAAAAATCAGTGAACTTGAAGAGAAAACAATTGAAATTACTAAAGCTGAGGAGCAGAAAGAAAAAAGAATGAAGAAAAGTGAACAGAGACTGTGCTAGTCTGAAAGGATTATGTACCCTGGAAAAGCTATGTTTTAATCCTGAGCCATCTTCTGGTGGCAACCATTTCTTTTAATCCCTATTCACTACTGTCGGTTGGAAAAAATGATTAAATTATCTCCACAGAGATGTGACTCACCCAATTGTGGTTATTAACCTTGGATTAGAGGGAAATGTGACTCCAGCCATTCCAGGTAGGTCTTGATTAGTTTACTAGAATCCTTTATAAGAGGAAGCATTTTGGAGAGAGGGAGAGCCGTGAGAACCACAAGAGCCCACATAGCCAGAGACCTTTGGAGATGAAGAAGGAAAATGCCCCTGGGGGAACTTCATGAAGCAAAAGGCCTGGAGAGGAAGCTAGCAGATGTTACCATGTACCCTTCCAGGTGAGAGAGAGACCCTGAATGTCATCGGCCTTTCTTGAATGAAGGTAACCACTTGTTGGTTAATTTGGGCATTTTTATAGACTTGATTTAATTGGGACATTTTCATGGCCACAGAACTGTGAACTTGCAACTCAACAAATTCCCCCTTTTTAAAAGCCATTCTGTTTCTGGTATATTGCATGCTGACAGCTTGCAAACTAGAACAGCACATAGAGAACCTTAAGATCCCATCAGGCACATGAATGTACACATTGTTGGAAGTCCCAGAGGGAGAAGAAAGAGAGAAAAGGGCACAGAAAATGTCCAAAGAAATAATGGCTGAATACTGGCCAAGTTTAATTTTTTTAAGGAATATACAAATAAAAGAAGCCAAACAAACCCAAACAGGATATATTTGAAGAGGGCTATGCCCCAAAACATTATAATAAAACTGCTGAAGGCTGACAACAAAGAGAGAATCTTTTTTTTTAAAGAATTGATCATATTTAATTTAGAAAAGTTGAGACATTATATAGAAGTATACATTTTTCCCGTTCTACAAAAATAATCAATAATTCACAATATCATCACATAGTTGCATTTCCTCATCGTGATCATTTCTTAGAACATTTGCATCAATTCAGAAAAGGAAATAAAAAGACAACAGAAAAAAATTCATACATACCATACCCCTTACCCTTCCCTTTCGCTGATCACTAGCATTTCAATCTAAATTTATTTTAACATTTGTTACCCCATTATTTATTTTTATTCCATGTGTTTTACTCATCTGTTGATAAGGTAGATAAAAGGCGCATCAGACACAAGGTTTTCACAATCACACATCACATTGTGAAAGCTGTATGATTATACAGTCATCTTCAAGAGACGTGGCTGCTGGTACACAGTTCTACATTTTCAGGCCGTTCCCTCCAGCCTCTCCATTACATCTTGACTAACAAGGTGATATCTATTTAGTGCATAAAAATAACCTCCAGGATAACCTCTCGACTCTGTTTAGAATCTCTCAGCCAGTGACACTTTATTTTGTCTCTTTTCACTCTTCCCTCTTTTGGTCAAGAAGGTTTTCTCAATCCCTTGATGCTGAGTCTCAGCTCTCTAGAATTTCTGTCCCATGTTGCCAGGAAGGTCCACATCCCTGGGAGTCATGTCCCTCGTAGACAGGGGGAGGGCAATGAGTTTACTTGTTGTGTTGTCTGAGAGAGGCCACATCTGAGCAACAAAAGAGTTTCTCTTGGGGGTGACTCCTAGGCCTAATTTTTTTTTTTTTTTTTTTGCATGGGCAGGCACCAGGAATCGAACCTGGGTCTCTGGCATGGCAGGCAAGAAGTCTGCCTGATGAGCCACTGTGGCCCACCCTCGTAGGCCTAATTTTAAGTAGGGTTGACCTATCCTTTGTGAGGCTAAGTTTCATGTGAACAAGCCCCAAAACTGGGGGCTCAGCCTATAGCTTTGGTTGTGCCAACTGCTTGTGAGAATATCAAGAATTCAACTTGGGGAAGTTGAATTTTCCCCCTTTCTCATCATTCCCTAAAGGGGACTTTACAAATACATTTTTTAATTTATTTATTTATTAATGTAAAAAAATTTAACAACAAACGAACAAAAACATTAACATATGATCATTCCATTCTACATATATAATCAGTAATTCACAATATCATCACATACTTGTATATTTATCATTTCTTAGAACATTTGCATCAATTCAGAAAAAGAAATAAAAAGACAATAGAAAAAGAAATAAAATGAAAACAGAAAAAAACGATTATACATACCATACCCCTTATCCCTCGCTTTCATTGATCACTAGCATTTCAAACTAAATTCATCAAGAAACATGGCTACTGGAACACAGCTCTACATTTTCAGGCAGTTCCCTCCAGCCTCTCCATTACATCTTGACTAACAAGGTGATATCTATTTAGTGCGTAAGAATAACCTCCAAGATAACCTCTCGACTCTGTTTGGAATCTCTCAGCCATTGACACTTTATCTCATTACACTCTTCCCCCTTTTGGTAGAGAAGGTTTGCGCAATCCTTGATGCTGAGTCTCAGCTCATTCTAGGATTTCTGTCCCACGTTGCCAGGAAGGTCCACACCCCTGGGAGTCATGTCCCACGTAGACAGGGGGAGGGTGGTGAGTTTGCTTGTTGTGTTGGCTGGAGAGAGAGGCCACATCTGAGCAACAAAAGAGGTTTTCTTGGGGGTGAATCTTAGGCCTAAATTTTAAGTAGGCTTGACCTATCGTTTGTGGGTTTAAGTTTCATATGAACAAACCCCAAGACTAGGGGCTCAGCCTATAGCTTTGGTTGTCCACACTGCTTGTGAGAATATCAAGAATTCAACTTGGGGAAGTTGAATTTTCCCCCTTTCTTGTCATTCCCCAAATGGGACTTTGCAAATACTTTTTTATTCACTGTTCAAATCACTCTGGGATTTATCAAGGCATCACTCTGGACAAACAAACAAAATCTCATGCCATACTCAAGGTTCCATGTACTTACGGTGTTCAATTAAGCTGTCTACATAAGTTATATTAGGAAATGCACTAGTCAAAATATAAATTTTGTACCAAATAAACATTTTTTGCTTTAGTCTCACACATAAGTTGAAATTGTAAAATATTAATTACCACCTATTTTCAACACCCTGCAGTACTGACATTCCTTAGTTCTTCCTCATGCAAAAACATTTTTTTAGTTTGTATATTCAGTCACTATCATTATACACTCTAGGCATTCCTAGATTATACCATCTCAATTTTTATCATCTATCTTTCTTTCTGATTTCATTTGTGCCCCCAGCCCTCCTCTCTCTATCATTCTCACATTCAGCTTCATCCAGTGTTTTAACATAATTGTATTACAGTTAGGTAGTATTGTGCTATCCATTTCTCAGTTTTTACAATCAGTCCTATTGCACAATCTGTATCCCTTCAGCTCCAATTATCCAATACCTTATCGTATTTTTATCTCCTGATGAACTCTGTTACCCATGAAATTCTCCAAGTTTATTCATTAATGTCAGTTCATATCAGTGAGACCATACAATATTTGTCCTTTTGTTTCTAGCTAATCTCACTCAGCATAATGTCCTTAAGTTCCGTCCATGTTGTTACATATTTCATAACTTTATTCTGTCTTACAACTGCATAATATTCCATCGTATGTACAGTTTCTTTAGCCACTCATCTGTTGATGGACATTTGGCTGTTACCATCTCTTTGCAATTGTAAATAATGCTGCTATAAACATTGGTGTGCAAATGTCCGTTTCTGTCCTTGCCATCATGTCCTCTGAGTAGATACCTAACAATGGTATTGCTGGGTTATATGGCAATTCTATATTTAGCTTCCTGAGGAACCGCCAAACTACCTTCCACAGTGGTTGTACCATTTGACATTCCCACCAACAGTGGATAAGTGTGCCTCTTTCTCCACATCCTCTCCAGCACTTGTTGTTTTCTGTTTTATTGATAATGGCCATTCTGGTGGGTGTGAGATGATATCTCATTGTGGTTTTGATTTGCATTTCTCTAATGGCCAGGGACATTGAGCATCTCTTCATGTGCCTTTTGGCCATTTGTATTTCCTCTTCTGAGAAGTGTCTGTTAAAGTCTTTTTCCCAGTTTGTAATTGGGTTGGCTGTCTTTTTGCTGTTGAGTTGAACAATCTCTTTATAAATTCTGGATACTAGACCTTTATCTGATGTGTCATTTCCAGATATTGTCTCCCATTGTGTAGGCTGTCTTTTTACTTTCTTGACAAAGTTCTTTGATGCGCAAAAGTGTTTAATTCTGAGGAGTTCCCATTTCTTTCTTTCTTTCTTCAATGCTCTTGCTTTGGGTGTAAGGTCTAGAAAACCACCTCCAAGTATAAGATTTATAGGATAATTCCCTACATTTTCTTCTCACAGTTTTTATGGTCTTAGATCTAATGTTTAGGTCTTTGATCCATTTTTAGTTAATTTTTGTATAGTGTGTGAGATATGAATCCTCTTTCATTCTTTTGCATATGGATATCCAGTTCTCTAGGCACCATTTTATTGAAGAGACTGTTCTGTCCCAGGTGAGTTGGCTTGACTGCCTTATCAAAGATCTATTGTCCACAGATGAGATGGTCTATATCTGATCACTCTATTTGATTTCAATGGTCAGTATATCTATCTTTGTGACAGTACCATGCTGTTTTGACCACTATAGCTTCATAATATGCCTTAAAGTCAGGTAGCGTGAGACCTCTGATTTTATTTTTCTAACTCAGGATACTTTTAGCTATTCGGGGCACCCTCCCCTTCCGGATAAATTTGGTTATTGTTTTTTCTATTTCTGAAAAGTAAGTTTTTTTGGAGTTTTAATTGGTATTGCATTGAATCTGTAAATCAATTTGGATGGAATTGACATCTTAACTATATTTAGTCTTCCAATCCATGAACATGGTATGCCCTTCCATCTATTTAGGTCTTCTGTGAATTCTTTTAACAATTTCTTGTAGTTTTCTTTGTATAGGTCTTTTGTCTCTTCAGTTAAATTTATTCCTAAATATTTTATTCTTTTGGTTGCAGTTGTAAATGGAATTCTTTCTTGATTTCCCCCTCAGATTGTTCATTACTAGTGTATAGAAACACTACAGATTTTTGAGTGTTGATCTTGCATCCTGCCACTTTGCTGTACTCATTTATTAGCTCTAGTAGTTTTGCTGTGGATTTTTCAGGGGTTTTGACATATAGTATCACATCATCTGCAAACAGTAAGAGTTTTACTTCTTCCTTTCCAATTTTGCTGCCTTGTATTTCTTTTTCTTGTCTAATTGCTCTGGCTAGAACTTCCAACACAATGTTGAATAACAGTGGTGATAGTAGACATCCTTGTCTTGTTCCTGATCTTAGGGGGAAAGTTTTCAGTTTTTCCCCATTGAGGATGATGTTAGCTGTTGGTTTTTCATATATTCCCTTTATCATGTTGAGGAAATTCCCTTCTATTCCTACCCTTTGAAGTGTTTTCAACAGGAAAGGATGTTGAATTTTGTCAAATGCCTTTTCTGCATCAATCGAGATGATCATGTGGTTCTTCTGCTTTGATTTGTTGATATGGTGTATTAGATTAACTGATTTTCTTATGTTGAACTATCCATGCATACCTGGGATGAATCCTACTTGGTCATGGTGTATAATTCTTTTAACGTGCTGCTGGGTTTGATTTGCAAGAATTTTGTTGAGGATTTTTGCATCTATATTCATTAGAGAGATTGGTCTGTAGATTTTTTTTGTAATATCTTTGTCTGGCTTTGGTATGAGGGTGATGTTGGCTTCGTAGAATGAGTTAGGTAGCTTTCCCTCCTCTTCAAATTTTTTTAAGAGTTTGAGCAGGATTGGTACTTATTCTTTCTGGAATGTTTGGTAGAATTCACATATGAAGCCTTCTGGTCCTGGACTTTTATTTTTGGGGAGCTTCTTTTTTTTTTTTTTTTTCACATGGGCAGGCACCGGGTTCGAACCCGGGTCCTCCGGCATGGCTGGCAAGCATTCTTGCCTGCTGAGCCACCGTGGCCCGCCCTTGGGGAGGTTCTTAATGACTGATTCAATTTCTTTACTTGTGGTTGGTTGGTTAAGTTCGTCTATTTCTTCTTGAGTCAATGTTTGTTGTTTATGTCTTCCTAGAAAGTTGTCCATTTCATCTACATTGTCAAATTTATTAGCATAAAGTTGTTCATAGTATCCTCTCATTACTTCCTTCATTTCTGCGGGGTTGGTGGTTCTGTCTTCTCTTCTATTTCTGATTTTATTTATTTGAATCCTCTCTCTTCTTCTTTTTGTCAACCTCACTAACGGTCCATCAATCTTATTGATTGTCTCATAGAACCAACTTCTGGTTTTGTTGATTTTCTCAATTGTTTTCATGCTCTCAATTTCATTTATTTCTACTCTAATATTCATTATTTCTTTCCTTTTGCTTGCTTTGGGGTTAGTTTGCTGTTCTTTCTCTACTTCTTCCAAGTGGACAGTTAATTCCTCGATTTTTGCCCTTTCTTCTTTTTTGACATAGGCATTTAGAGCAATAAATTTACCTCTTAGGAAGATGGCAGCTTAGTAAGGTACATGCGTCTTAGTTCCTCCTCCAGAGCAACTACTAGGTGAACAGAAACAGTGCAGAACAGCTCCCGGGGCCACAGCAGGGAATGGACACACAGCGTACCCCAGTCTGGACTGGCTAGAATGACTGCAAGTCTCTGCTGCAGTGAGATCCCCGAGCAGCGTGCGATTCCCCGAGCAGCGGCAGCTGGCGGCCAGAGCACCTCCCTCCCTCCTTCCCGGGCCGGCTGAGAGTCTCGGAGAGGCAAGTTTCCCAAACCGCAGCGGCCAGCGCCCCTCTTTTGCGGGCGGCTTCCTGGACCGGCTACGAGTCTCGGATCAGAGGGCTACCCAAGCCGCGGTGGCTGGCAACCAGCGCCCCTCCACCGCGGGCGGCTTCCTGGTCCGGTGGCGAGTTCCCCAGGCCACGGCGGCAAGCGACCGGTGCCCCTCCCCCACGGGCGGCTTCCTGGTCCGGTGGCGAATTCCCCAGGCTGCTGCGGCCGGCGACTGACACCCCTCCAGGGAGAGGAGGGAATTTCTGACAGTGGCAGGGACTGGGTCCAACCAAACACCAATAGGGGAATTAATAAAGGAGCCACAGGGTCCCCTCAAGCCACGGCGGCTGAGGCCCCCGCCACGCGTGGCCCCCCGGACCAACTGAGAGAATTGGATTGGAAATCTCCAGGCCGTGGAGAACAGTGACTGGGGGGATCCCTTCCAAACACGTGAGACAAACGTGTGCCACGAGCGCCACCGGGCAGGATAAGAAAAACAGAACCCAGAGATTTCACAGAAAAATCTTACAACCTTGTTGGGTCCGACACCCAGGGAAATCTGACTAAATGCCCAGATGCCAGCAGAAGATAACGGTCCATGCTCAGAATATTGAGAATATGGCCCAGTCAAAGGAACAAACCAATAGTTCAAATGAGATACAGGAGCTGAGACAACTAATGCTGAATATACGAACAGAAATGGAAAACCTCTTCAAAAATGAAATCGATAAATTGAGGGAGGACATGAAGAAGACATGGGCTGAACAAAAAGAAGAAATAGAAAAACTGAAAAAACAAATCACAGAACTTATGGAAGTGAAGGATAAAGTAGAAAAGATGGAAAAAACAATGGATACATACAATGATAGATTTAAAGAGACAGAAGATAGAATTAGTGATTTGGAGGATGGAACATCTGAATTCCAAAAAGAAACAGAAACTATAGGGAAAAGAATGGAAAAACTTGAGCAGGGGATCAGGGAACTGAATGACAATATGAAGTGCACAAATATACGTGTTGTGGGTGTCCCAGAAGGAGAAGAGAAGGGAAAAGGAGGAGAAAAACTAATGGAAGAAATTATCACTGAAAATTTCCCAACTCTTATGAAAGTCCTAAAATTACAGATCCAAGAAGTGCAGCGCACCCCAAAGAGATTAGACCCAAATAGGCGTTCTCCAAGACACTTACTAGTTAGAATGTCAGAGGTCAAAGAGAAAGAGAGGATCTTGAAAGCAGCAAGAGAAAAACAATCCATCACATACAAGGGAAACCCAATAAGACTATGTGTAGATTTCTCAGCAGAAACCATGGAAGCTAGGAGACAGTGGGATGATATATTTAAATTACTAAAAGAGAAAAACTGCCAACTAAGACTCCTATATCCAGCAAAATTGTCCTTCAAAAATGAGGGAGAAATTAAAACATTCTCAGACAAAAAGTCACTGAGAGAATTTGTGACCAAGAGACCAGCTCTGCAAGAAATACTAAAGGGAGCACTAGAGTCAGATACAAAAAGACAGAAGAGAGAGGTATGGAGAAGAGTGTAGAAAGAAGGAAAATCAGATATGATATATATAATACAAAAGCCAAAATGTTAGAGGAAAATATTATCCAAACAGTAATAACTCTAAATGTCAATGGACTGAATTCCCCAATTAAAAGACATAGACTGGCAGAATGGATTAAAAAACAGGATCCTTCTATATGCTGTCTACAGGAAACACATCTTAGACCCAAAGATAAACATAGGTTGAAAGTGAAAGGTTGGGAAAAGATATTTCATGCAAATAACAACCAGAAAAGAGCAGGAGTGGCTATACTAATATCCAACAAATTAGACTTCAAATGTAAAACAGTTAAAAGAGACAAAGAATGACACTATATACTAATAAAAGGAACAATTAAACAAGAAGACATAACAATCATAAATATTTATGCACCAAACCAGAATGCCCCAAAATAGGTGAGGAATACACTGCAAACACTGAAAATGGAAATAGACTCATATACCATAATAGTTGGAGACTTCAATTCACCACTCTCATCAATGGACAGAACATCTAGACAGAGGATCAATAAAGAAATAGAGAATCTGAATATTACTATAAATGAGCTAGACTTAACAGACATTTATAGGACATTACATCCCACAACAGCAGGATACACCTTTTTCTCAAGTGCTCATGGATCATTCTCAAAGATAGACCATATGCTGGGTCACAAAGCAAGTCTTAACAAATTTAAAAAGATTGAAATCATACACAACACTTTCTCGGATCATAAAGGAATGAAGTTGGAAATCAATAATAGGTGGAGTGCCAGAAAATTCACAAATACATGGAGGCTCAACAACACACTCTTAAACAACGAGTGGGTCAAAGAAGAAATTGCAAGAGAAATTAGCAAATACCTCGAGGCAAATGAAAATGAAAACACAACATATCAAAACTTATGGGACGCAGCAAAGGCAGTGCTAAGAGGGAAATTTATTACCCTAAATGCCTATATCAGAAAAGAAGAAAAGGCAAAAATGCAGGAATTAACTGTCCACTTGGAAGAACTGGAGAAAGAACAGCAAACTAACCCCAAAGCAAGCAAAAGGAAAGAAATAACAAAGATTAGAGCAGAAATAAATGAAATTGAAAACAATAGAGAAAATCAATAAGACCAGAAGTTGGTTCTATGAGAAAATCAATGAGATTGATGGGCCCTTAGCAAGATTGACAAAAAGAAGAAGAGAGAGGATGCAAATAAATAAGATCAGAAATGGAAGAGGAGACATAACTACTGACCTCACAGAAATAAAGGAGGTAATAACAGGATACTATGAACAACTTTACGCTAATAAATACAACAACTTAGATGAAATGGACAGGTTCCTGGAAAGACATGAACAACCAACTTTGACTCAAGAAGACATAGATGACCTCAACAAACCAATCAGAAGTAAAGAAATTGAATTAGTCATTCAAAAGCTTCCTAAAAAGAAAAGTCCAGGACCAGACGGCTTCACATCTGAATTCTATCAAACATTCCAGAAAGAATTAGTACCAACTCTCCTCAAACTCTTCAAAAAAATCGAAGCGGAGGGAAAACTACCTAATTCATTCTATGAAGCCAACATCACCCTCATACCAAAACCAGGCAAAGATATTACAAAAAAAGAAAACTACAGGCCAATCTCTCTAATGAATATAGATGCAAAAATCCTCAATAAAATTCTAGCAAATCGTATCCAACAACACATTAAAAGAATTATACATCATGACCAAGTAGGATTCATCCCAGGTATGCAAGGATGGTTCAACATAAGAAAATCAATTAATGTAATACACCACATCAACAAATCAAAGCAGAAAATCACATGATCATTTCAATTGATGCAGAGAAGGCATTTGACAAGATTCAACATCCTTTCCTGTTGAAAACACTTCAAAAGATAGGAATACAAGGGAACTTCCTTAAAATGATAGAGGGAATATATGAAAAACCCACAGCTAATATCATCCTCAATGGGGAAAAATTGAAAACTTTCCCCCTAAGATCAGGAACAAGACAAGGATGTCCACTGTCACCACTATTATTCAACATTGTGTTGGAGGTTCTAGCCAGAGCAATTAGACAAGAAAAAGAAATACAAGGCATCAAAATTGGAAAGGAAGAAGCAAAACTATCACTGTTTGCAGACGATATGATACTATACGTCGAAAACCCGGAAAAATCCACAACAAAACTACTAGAGCTAATAAATGAGTACAGCAAAGTAGCAGGTTACAAGATCAACATTCAAAAATCTGTAGCATTTCTATACACTAGTAATGAACAAGCTGAGGGGGAAATCAAGAAACGAATCCCATTTACAGTTGCAACTAAAAGAATGAAATACCTAGGAATAAATTTAACTAAAGAGACAAAAAACCTATATAAAGAAAACTACAAAAAACTGTTAAAAGAAATCACAGAAGACCTAAATAGATGGAAGGGCATACCGTGTTCATGGATTGGAAGACTAAATATAGTTAAGATGTGAATCCTACCTAAATTGATTTACAGATTCAATGCAATACCATTCAAAATCCCAACAACTTATTTTTCAGAAATAGAAAAACCAATAAGCAAATTTATCTGGAAGGGCAGGGTGCCCCGAATTGCTAAAAACATCTTGAGGGAAAAAAACGAAGCTGGAGGTCTTGCACTGCCTGACTTTAAGGCATATTATGAAGCCACAGTGGTCAAAACAGCATGGTATTGGCATAAAGATAGATATATCGACCAATGGAATTGAATAGAGTGCTCAGATATAGACCCTCTCATCTATGGACATTTGATCTTTGATAAGGCAGTCAAGCCAACTCACCTGGGACAGAACAGTCTCTTCAATAAATGGTGCCTAGAGAACTGGATATCCATATGCAAAAGAATGAAAGAAGACCCATATCTCACGCCCTGTACAAAAGTTAACTCAAAATGGATCAAAGATCTAAACATTAGGTCTAAGACCATAAAACAGTTAGAGGAAAATGTAGGGAGATATCTTATGAATCTTACAATTGGAGGCGGTTTTATGGACCTTAAACCTAAAGCAAGAGCACTGAAGAAGGAAATAAATAAATGGGAACTCCTCAAAATTAAACACTTTTGTGCATCAAAGAACTTCATCAAGAAAGTAGAAAGACAGCCTACACAATGGGAGACAATATTTGGAAATGACATATCAGATAAAGGTCTAGTATCCAGAATTTATAAAGAGATTATTCAACTCAACAACAAAAAGACAACCAACCCAATTACAAAATGGGAAAAAGACTTGAACAGACACCTCTCAGAAGAGGAAATACAAATGGCCAAAAGGCACATGAAGAGATGCTCAATGTCCCTGGCCATTAGAGAAATGCAAATCAAAACCACAATGAGATATCATCTCACACCCACCAGAATGGCCATTATCAACAGAACAGAAAATGACAAGTGCTGGAAAGGATGCGGTGAAAGAGGCACACTTATCCACTGTTGGTGGGAATGTCAAATGGTGCAACCACTGTGGAAGGCAGTTTGGCGGTTCCTCAAAAAGCTGAATATAGAATTGCCATACGACCCAGCAATACCATTGCTGGGAATCTACTCAAAGGACTTAAGGGCAAAGACACAAACGGACATTTGCACACCAATGTTTATAGCAGCGTTATTTACAATTGCAAAGAGATGGAAACAGCCAAAATGTCCATCAACAGACGAGTGGCTAAACAAACTGTGGTATATACATACGATGGAATATTATGCAGCTTTAAGACAGGATAAACTTATGAAGCATGTAATAACATGGATGGACCTAGAGAACATTATGCTGAGTGAGTCTAGCCAAAAACTAAAAGACAAATACTGTATGGTCCCAATGATGTGAATCGACATTCAAGAATAAACTTGGAATATGTCATTGGTAACAGAGTCCAGCAGGAGTTAGAAACGGTAAGATAATGGGTAATTGGAGCTGAAAGGATACAGACTGTGCAACAGGACTAGATACAAAAACTCAAAAATGGACAGCACAATAATACATAATTGTAAAGTAATCATGTTAAAACACTGAATGAAGCTGCATCCGAGCTATAGGTTTTTGTTTTGTTTTATTTTGTTTTGTTTTGTTTTTACTATTATTACTTTTATTTTTTCTCTGTATTAACATTCTATATCTTTTTCGGTTGTGTTGCTAGTTCTTCTAAATCGATGCAAATGTACTAAGAAACGATGATCATGCATCTATGTGATGATGTTAAGAATTACTGATTGCAAAAAAAAAAAAAAAATTCCCTCTTAGCACTGCCTTTGCTGCATCCCATAAATTTTCATATGTTGTGTTTTCATTTTCTTTTGCCTTGAGATATGTACTGATTTCTCTTGTAATTTCTTCCTTGACCCACTGGTTGTTGTTTAAAAGTGTGTTGTTGAACCTTCACATATTTGTGAATTTTCTAGCACTCTGCCTATTATTGATTTCCAACCTCATTCCTTTATGATCTGAGAAAGTGTTTTGTATGATTTCAGTCTTTTTAAATTGAGACTTGCTTTGTGACCCAGCATATGGTCTATCCTTGAGCATGATCCATGAGCACTTGAGAAAAAGGTGTATCCTGCTGTTGTGGGATGTAATGTTCTATAAATGCCTGTTAAGTCTAGCTCATTTATTGTACTATTCAGATTCTATGTTTCTTTATTGATCCTCTGTCTAGATGTTCTGTCTATTGATGAGAGTGGGGAATTGAAGTCTCCAACTATTACGGTAGATTTTTCAGTTCTAATTTTCTTGTTTCTTGCCCTGCCTGTATGGGCCTTCCTCCCCGCCCTTAGGAGGGTCTACTTAGGTATTATAGACCCCTGCCGGATTTTCCCAGACAAAACTGGCCTCCTGTAGGAGGAAAGAGTCACCTGCGTCATTTTTCCCTGAGGGTGAGACCCAGAAGGTTGAAGACTTTCCTGTGAAGCCTCTACGCTCTGTGTTTTTCCTATCCTGCCCAGTATGTGGCACTTGTCTGCCTGTGGGTCCCACCAGCATAAGGTGATGTGGTACCTTTAACTTTGGCAGACTCTTCCTGCTGGGGGCATGGTGGAGCAGAGGAGAGGTTGTAGGCTGGCTGTAATCACTTCAATTTTCCAAACCGTGGGGTCTGAATTCCTTGAGGGAGGGAATCCACCTGAGCTGGGCCCCACCTGTCCCTGGGGAAGGCACAGGCTCCAGACAAGCCCTCAAAGAAGCTTGTTTCTGCCTATACCTGGGGCAGTTGCAGCCTGAGAAGCCCTGCTGCTGTATCCAAAGGCAGTCGGGCCTTTGTAGAAACACAGCCACAAAAAAGAAAGAGAAAAATCCTTCTCAGAGCAGGACCTCCATTCCTCAGGTTTGCCAATCAAGAACATAAATTGGTGGGTTGCTTTATGAACCTTCAGATCCTATATGCCCTCTCCTTTCCTTCAGGGCCCAGACTCTTTCAAGTTTTATGTGCTATCTGATCCAAAAAACCTCTGTTTCTTTTTTTTCTTTTTTCTTCTTCCATCAGCCCTGCCCTCTCGGCCCTGGGGCAAAAATCAGCAACCTCTGCTTTGACCAGGTTCAGCTGAGCCCTGGGCCTATTTTTAGTAGTCAGAATTTTATGAATTAATCCCACAATTGAAGCTTAGTTGCACTCAGCCTTTGCTGCAGGAAAAGTCCCTTTCCTTTCCCCTCTGGGAAGGAGCCTGTGGGAGAGGGGCGCCGACCATCACAGCTTAGGGCACTCTCAGTTCTGGGGGTGCTCACAGCCAGTCCAGCTGGTCCAGACTGGGGCACACTGTGTGTCCGGTCACCGATGTGGCCCCAGCAGTCGCTCTGAACTATTCTGGGCCATCTAGTAACTGCTCTGGAGGATGAACCAAATCCCACACCTCGTTAAGCCACCATCTTGGCCCCAACACCGCAAGAGAGACTCCTTGAAAGCTACTACAGAGCAGAAATGTTTCACATACAATATTATCAAATATTGTATTCTCATCAAAATCAGGATGGCAAGAAAGCAGTGGGATGAAATTTCTTTAAAGTGCAGAAAGCAAAAAGAAAATGCCACCCAAAAACTTTACATCTGGCAAAATTGTCTTTAAGAAATGAAAAGATTAAGCCATTTCCATATTTTAAAAGAAGCTGAAGGAATTTGTCACACTAGACCTGCCCTACAAGCAATGTTATTAAAAGGAGTTCCTCAGAGTGAAAGAAAGGGGCACTAGACAGTGGTTGAACTGGCATAAAGAAATAAACATGTCTACTGAAGGTAACTTTAAATGCCAGTACTATTGTACTTTTGATATGCAACTACACTTTTTACTTCTTACAGGATTTAAAATGAAAATGCATGGAAGGTAATTTAAAATGCAGGATGTAATATTTTTTTACAGTAATGGATAGTGCTCCCTTTGGCAGCACATATACTAAAATTGAACAATACAGAGAAGCTTAAAATGGGCTCTGTGCAAGGATGACACGCAAATTTGTAAAGCGTTGCATATTTTTAAGATTGTGCAACTTCCTCTCTGTGTGCCCCGCCCCGCCCCCTTCCAGAATTTGCACTACAGACAAAAGCCACTTAAAACAATGAAAACAGTGTAAAGAACAGTTGAGGCAGGCAGGCTAGGCAAAAGCTTACCTGCTTTAAGTCCTACAGTGGAACAGGAGAGGGAGACACATACAACTATGCTTGTATATTCCTGGAGAGTAGAAGGGGCTGTCAAACTCCTGTAAGCAGGGGAACTCCTAAGACCACTAGCAAGCACAAGCCCAAGACAAGACATAGGTTCAGAAAAAAACAAGGAGGTCCCTGTAATTTGCATTTGCCTTGGGCTGACCTTTCTGAAAGGAGGCCAGCCTCTGAAGGAGACAGCCAGCAACCAAAGTCAATTTGCAAAGATGGCAAAAGGTGTTTTAGGCTTAGGTTTGCTTGGTTTTATTAGCTCCTGACACTCTAGAAAATCACTGTCCTATCACTAGCTGAATACAAACTGAAGAAACAGACATCTCAGGGAATAAATCCCAGAGCTAACATTAAAATATTAAAATGTATAGCAGGGTGGGCCATGGTGGCTCAGCAGGCAGAGTTCTCACTTGCCATACCTGAGACCCAGGTTCGATTCCCAGTGCCTGCCCGTGCAAAAAAAAAAAAAAAAATACAGTATGCAACAAAAGATGATGGGACATATGAAGAAACAGGAATGACAGCCCATCCAGAGGAAGAGGATGACAACCCAGGAAACATCAGCGCACACGCCCAGGCTGTAGGCACACTGGACAAAGACTTCTAAAAGTGATGAGGAGGGTTTCCACAGCAGATAGGAACTGGAAGAAGAAAAAATCAGTGACCTCAAAGAGGAGGCAGTTGAAATATAAAGGCTGAGGAGCATAAAGATAAAAGAATTAGAAAAAGCAAAAATAGCCTGAGAGAACGGCAGGCACCATCAAGCTCCCCATATATGCATATGGGGTTCCCAGAGAAGGGGGAGGAAGGGAAAAAACAGAGGTACAGGCAAAGGAATAATGACAGGAAACCTCCCCAGGGCTGCTAGAGGACAGCAATATGCACATCTAGGAAACCCAGTGTGCTGATTTGAAGGGAAGTGTGACCCCTAAGAAAAGCCATGTTTTAATATAAGTCCCATTTCATAAGGGTAGAATAATCCCTATTCAATACTGTATGTTTGAAACTGTAATCAGATCATCTCCCTGGATGATGTGATTTAGTCAAGAGTAGTTGTTAAACTGGATTAAGGGACGATATGTCTCCACCCATTTGGGTGGGTCTTGATTGGTTTATTGGAGTCCTATAAAAGAGGAAGTATTTTGGAGAATGAGAGATTCAGAGATAGCAGAGAATGCTGCAGCACCACAAAGCAGAGAGTCCACCAGCCAGTGACCTTTGGAGATGAAGAAGGAAAATGCCTCCTGGGGAGCTTCATGAAACCGGAAGCCAGAAGAGAAAGCTAGCAGATGATGCCGTGTTTGCCATGTGCCCTTCCAGCTGAGAGAGAATCCCTGACTGTGTTCGCCATGTGCCTTCTCACTTGAGAAACCCTGAACTTCATCTGCCTTCTTGAACCAAGGTGTCTTTCCCTGGATGCCTTTGATTGGACATTTCTATAGACTTGTTTTAATTGGGACATTTTCTCGGCCTTAGAACTGTAAACTAGCAACTCATTAAATTCCCCTATTTTAAAAGCCATTCTGTTTCTGGTAGATTGCATTCCAGCAGCTAGCACACTAGAACACCCAGTGAATACCAAACAGAATAAACTTGAAGGGAAATATGCCCAGATACATGTGGATCAAACTGTCGAGTGCCAAGGACAAGGAGAGAGATCTAAAAGCTTCAAGAGAAAAGCAGCATGTAATGTACAAGGGACTCCAACTAGACTGAATCTGATTTCTCATCAGAAACCATGAAGGCAAGAAGGTAGTGGGCTGAAAACTTTAAGTGCTAAAAGAAAAAACTTCCAGTTGAGAATTTTGTATCTGGCAAGACTGTTTTTCAAAAATGAGGGGGATGAGGGGGAGGCCACGGTAGCTCAGCAGGCAGAGTTCTCACCTGCCATGCTGGAGACCCAGGTTTGTTTCCTGGTGTCTGCCCATGCAAAAAAAAAAAAATGAGGGGGATGGGAATGACCCTGGCCCTGCACATGGGATCAACAAGGCCTTCCTGATAAAAGAGGAGGAAAAGAAGTATAATAATAAAGGCTTTAGTGGCCAAGAGAGATTAAATGGAATTGAGAGGCTGTTCTAGAGGCTGCTTTTATGCAAGCTTCAGCTAGACAGTGCTGATTGCCATGGTTTGCTTAACCCCAACCAGCATCATTCCTGCTGATTCTTGAGAACACCTAGGGCTTGAACTGAGACTCTATAAAGCTTTCATGCACTAGGTCTGCCTTCCTGGAACATATAATTCCCAGAGGGTTCATAGGTCAGATAAGTCCTGAAACTCAAAGGGACCAGCATCTCCAGGATTATCAATTAATCACATCCCCCTATCCTTTAGTGTGGACACCTCTTCTCAACATGAAAAAGTCAGAACGGGCATTGCCTAAAGATCCCTATAGATTGGGAGAAGGATCAAAGAAGAAGGAGAAGATATAACAGAGAAAATGGAATTTAATAAACAAGTATGGGTGCTGAATCACTACAGTGTTTTGGAGCAGCTAGAAGGAAAATCTGAGAATGGTACAAATCTAGGATCTGTTCTTTAACTACTTGTTGAAGTGTGCTTTGAAAATTATTGCCTTTTTCTTTCTTTGCTTTGTATATATGTAATATTATACAATTAAAAAAACATTTTTTAAAATAAGGGAGAAATTAAGACAGTCAAGCTAAACCAATGCTGAGGTAGTTCATAACCATGAGTTCTACCCTATATGAGCAATGCTAAAAGGATTTCTTCAGATTGAATGGAAAGGATCCTAGATAGTGTTTCAAAAAGCATAAAGAAACAAAGATCTCCAATAAAGGTAACCATATGGGTAATTATGAATGCCAGTACTATTGTATGGTATTTTTTGGTATGTAACTCCATGTGGTAGTTAGATTCAGTTGTCAGCTTGGCCAGGTGAAGGCACCTAGTTTGTTGCTGCGGACATGAGCCAATAGTACGTAAACCTCATCTGTTGCTAATTACATCTGCAGTCGGCTAGAAGGTGTGCCTGCTGCAATAAATGACGTTTGACTTCATTGGCTGGTGCTTAAGTGAGAGAGTGCAACATAGCACAGCCCAAGCAGCTCAGCATACCTCATCTCAGCACTCGCAGCTCAGCCCAGGCCTTTGGAGACACAGAAAGGAATCACCCCAGGGAAAGTTGTTGGAACACAGAGGCCTGGAGGGAAGGCCAGCAAAGATTACCCTGAGCCTTCCCACGTAAGAAAGAACCTCGGATGAACATTAACTGCCTTTCCTCTGAAGAACTAACAAAATAAATCCCCTTTTATTAAAAGCTAATCCATCTCTGATGTGTTGCATTCCGGCAACTAGCAAACTATAACAGATTTGGTACCGGAGAGTGGTGTGCTGCTGCAGTTTGCAAATACCAGGTATGTTGGAACAGTGTTTTGGATGGCTAAGGGTAAGATTTTTGAGGAACTGTGAAGAGAATGATGAAGAAGTCCTGGAGTGCTTGAAGAGACTGTTGGTGTAAATGGAACCACTGCCAGTCTGGACAAAGGGGGACACAAAAGGGACAAATTGGAGTTTGCAGAGTAAGAACCATGGAAGCTCAGGTCTGAAGCCAAGAAAACTTGGCCAGGAGAGTGGACCCACCCATATACATGGAGAGGGTGAGTTTACCCTGAAGGGTGAGGATGAGTCTCCCACCTTGTTGCAGTGGAAGAGTCATGCAGCCTCAGGCCTTGGAGGCATGCTCCTTGGGGGACTGGGGAGAGCCTGGCTGCCACCACATGGAGGGGTTGAGCGTGTGGCCCTGATGCCTGGAGAGAGTGGAGCCGAGAAAAAGGTGGCCTCCTCAGTGTTCCCCGAGGTTGATTTGGAAAGAGGCGGGCCACTGCATAGGCCCTTGGAAAAGGTGGGACTGCCACTTTCTAAAGCCGAAGGATGAATGACTTTCAGACTTTGAAATCCAATGGTGTTTGCCCTGCAGGTTTTACATCCGTGTTTCTTCCAATTTCTCCCTATGAAAATGAAAACCTGTATCCTGTGACTGTCCCTCCTTTGCATATTGGCACCAGACAACTTGTTTTGAGATTCACAGGTCCACAGCCAGAGAGAACTTTTTTTGTACCTTAATATTGTTTAAGGTGATGCAAGTAGTTGCCAAGTTGACAAGGGGTGGACATGGTAGTTAGATTCAGTTGTCAACTTGGCCAGGTGAAGGCACCTAGTTCTGTTGCTGTGGACATGAGCCAATGGTACGTGAACCTCATCGGTTGCTAATTACATCTGCAGTAGGCTAGGAGGTGTGCCTGCTGCAATGAATGACATTTGACTTCATTGGCTGGTGCTTAAATGAGAGAGCGCAACGTAGCACAGCCCAAGCAGCTCAGCATATCTCATCTCAGCACTTGCAGCTCAGCCCAGGCCTTTGGAGATGCAGAAAGGAATCAATCACCCCAGAGAAAGTTGTTGGAACCCAGAGGCCTGGAGAGAAGGCCAGCAGAGACCACCCTGTGCCTTCCCACGTAAGAAAGAACCTCAGTTGAAAGTTAGCTGCCTTTCCTCTGAAGAACTAATGAAATAAATCCCCTTTTATTAAAAATCAATCCGTCTCTGGTGTGTTGCATTCTGGCAGCTAGCAAACTAGAACATTCCACTTCCTACAGGTGCTAAAATGAACATGCATAAAATTAATGATATCTATAGTTTTAGACATACAATGTACAAAGATTTAATTTTTAACAAATACCAAAAAAAAGAGAGAAAGGATGAAGAGATACAGGAACAGTGCATATGTAACTACTGAAGTCAAGTTGCTATCAGATCAATTATGATTGTTATATATTTAGGATGGTACATTTACCCCAATGATAACCATAAGGAACATATATGAAAAACAGATCCAGAAAGAAATGAGAAGGAAATCAATATTGTATAATCCAAAAAATAAGTATGAAAGTGGCATTAATGGAAGAAATGAGAGACAAAAACAGTATATGATTTACAAAGATTAAATAGCAAAATTGCAAAAGAAAGTACTGCATTATCAGTAGTTACTTTAAATGTACATGGATTAAACTATCCAATAAAAGGCATATATTGGCACAATGATAAAAAAGCATTTTTTATATGCTGTTTATGAGATAAATAGATTGAAAGTGAAAGGATGGAAAAATGTATGCCATGCAAGTAGTAACCAAAGAGATCTGGGGTAGCTATACTAATATCAGTTAAAATAGACTTTAAGTTGAAAAAAACTGTTCCAAGGGACAAAGATGGTCATTATATACTGATAAAGAGGTCAATTCAATAAGAAGACATAACAATTATAAATATATATACACTTAAGAACAGAGCCCTAAAATACATGAAGCAAATACTGACATATTTCAAGGGAGAAACAGATAGTTCTACACTAAAAGTAGGAGATTTAATATACCACTGTCAATAATGGATAGAATAACTAGACGAAAGATAAATAAGGAAACAGAAGACTTGAATAATATGGTAAGCTAACTAGAAGTAACAGACATATATAGAATACTTCACCCAACAAGAGCACAATACATTCTCCTCTAGTGCAATAGATTGTTCTCTAGGATAGACCACATATTAGATCACAAAGTAATTCTCAATAAATTTAAAGATACTTAAATCATATAATGTACCTTCTCCAGCCATAATGGAATGAAGTTGGAAATCAATAACAGACAGAGAACAGAAAAAAATCACAAATATGTGGACATTAAACAATACAGCCTATAGAATGAAATCCTTACATTAAAAAAGAAGAAAAATCTCAAATCAATGAGTTGACCTTACACCTGGAGGGACTAAAAAAAAGTAGAGCAAACTAAACCCAAAATGAACAAAAGAAAGAAAATCACAAATATTAGAGCACAGATAAATGAAACTGACACTTAAAAAAAAAATAGAATCAGTGAAACTGAAATTTCTTTAAAGAGATAAAAAAATGAAAAGCTTTTAGCTAGACTGAAAAGGAAAAAAAGAGAGGAGGCAAATAACTAAAAGTCAAAAATGAAGGGGGGCATTATTACTGACCCCACTGAAATAAAAAGAATTACAGGCATACCTCATTTTACTGTGTTTCACTTTATTGTGCTTTGTTTATATTGCATTTTTTACAAATTGAAGGTTTAGCAACCGTTTTAGTTTCCTAGGCTACTTAAACACATGGGACAGCTTAAACAATGGGAATGTATTAGCTCACGGTTTAAGGCTGGAAAAAAGTCCAAGTCCAGGCAATTCTTTCTTCCTGAAGACTGTTCTTCTGGGGTTTGGTTGGCTGCTGGTAATCTTTGATCCTTGCCTTCTCTGTCATATGGCAAGGCACATGGCAGACTCTCCTGGCCTCTCTGTTCTCTTCTGTTTCTGTTGAATCTTAGCTTCTTGCTTCCATGGTTTTCTCTCTCTCTCTTTGTCTGAATTTCATTCCACTTATAAAAGACTCCAATAATAAAATTAAGACTGATACTGATTAGGTTAGACCACATAATGACTGCAGTAACATCATCAAAGTTCTCACTTACAATGGGTTCATACCCAAAGGAATGGATTAATTTTTTAACATATTTTTATTGACAAAACTTCACACACGTAAAGCCTGTACATAGTGTATAATCAATAGCTCACAATGTCTCACATAGTTGTGTATTCATCACCATAATCATTTTTAGAACATTTGCATCACTCCAGAAAAGGAGATAAAAAGAAAAAACGCATACATCCCATACTCCTTACCCCTCCGTCTCATTAACCACTAGTATTTCCATCAACCCAATTTACTTTCCCCTTATTCCCTTATTATTTATTTATTTTTTATCCATATTTTTTACTCAATGGATGAAATTTAAGAATGTTTATTCTGGGGTACATACAGCTTCAAGCCACCACAGCAACCCTGGGTTGAACAAGTCTATCAGCAATGTTTTTCCAACAGCATGTGCTTACTTCATGTCTCTGTGTCACATTTTAGTAAATCTCATAATATTTCAAACTTTTTCACCATTATTACATCTGTCATGGTGGTCTGTGATCAGAGACCTTTGATGTAATGGGGAGAATGTTTTGGGACACCATGAACCACATCCATATAAGATGGTGAACTTAATAAATGTGTGTGTATGGCTGCCCTGCCAGCCAGTATTTCCCCATCTCTCTCCCTCTCCTCGGCCTCCTTATTCCTTCAGACACAAAAATATTGAATTAGGCCAATTAATAACCCTACAATGCCCTCTAAGTGTTCAAGTGAAAGGAAGAGTCATACTTTAAATCAAGAGCTAGAAGTGATTAAAATTCATGAAGAAGGCATGTCAGAAGCCAAGATAAGCTAAAAGTTAGGCCTCTTGCACCAAACAGCCACATTGTGAATGTAAAGGGAAACTTCTTGAAAGAAATTATAAGTGCTACTCCAGTGAAAACATGAATGATAAGAACATGAAACAGCCTTATTACTGACATGGAGAAAGTTTTAGTGGTCTGAACAGAAGATCAAACCAGCCCAAACATTTCCTTATGCAAAAAGCTTATCCAGGGGAAGATCCTAACTCCCTTCAATTCTCTGAGGGCTGAGAGAGGTGAGGAAGCTGCAGAAGAAAAGTTTGAAGCTATCAGCGATTACTTCATGAGGTTTAAAAAAAGAAGCCATCTTCATAACATAAACATGCATAGTAAAGCAGTAAGTACTGATATAGAAGCTGCAACAGATTATACAGAAGATCTAGTTAAGATAATTGATGAAGATAGCTGCACTAAAGAACAGATGATTTCCAGTGTAGCTAGAACAGCCTTCTATTGGAAAAAGATGTCATCTAGGACTTTCATGGTGAGAGAGAGAGGTCAGTGCCTGCTGCAAAGCTTCAAAGGACAGGCTGACTCTTGTTAGGGACTAATGTAGCTGGTGACTTTAAGTTGAAATCAGTGCGGATTTTCCATTCCCTATATCCTAGGGCCCTTTAGGATTATGCTAAATCTGCTCTACCTATGCTTTGTAAATGGAACAACAAAGCCAGATGAAAACACCTGCTTACAACATGTACTGAATATTCTAGTCCCCCTGTTGATACCTACTGCCAAAAACAAAGATACCCTTCAAAATACAACTGCTCATTGACAAAGCACCTGGTCACCCAAGAGGTCTGATGGAGATGTACAACGAGGTCAGTGGGGTTTTCATGCCTGCTAAACAACATCCAGGGGTCAAGGGGTATTTTCAACTTTCAAGTCTTATTACTTAAGAAAAGACATTTCATAAGGCTGTAGCTGCCATAGATAGTGAGTCCTCTGATGAATCTAAGCAAAGTAAGTTGAAAATCTTCTGGAAAGGATTCACCATTCCAGATGCCATTAAGAACATTCATAATTCATGGGAGGAGGTCAAGATATCAACCTTAATAGGAGTTCGGAAGAAGTGGATTCCAACTCTCATGGATCCTTTGAGGGGTTCAAGACTTCCGTGGAGGAAGTAACTTCGGATGTGGTGGAAATAGCAAGAGAACTAGAATTAGATGGAGCCTGAAGATGTAACTCAGTTGCTGCAATCTCATAATAAAACTTTAATGGATGAGGAGTTGCTTCTTATGGATAAGTAAAGAAAGTGGTTTCTTGATATGGAATCTGCTTCTGGCAAAGATTCTGTGTACATTGCTGAAAGGACAACAAAAGGTTTCAAATATTACATCAACTTAGTTGATAAAGCAGCGGCAACGTTTGAGAGGATTGACTCCAGTTTTGAAAGAAGTTCTGCTGTGGATAAAATGCTATCAAACAGCATCACATGCTACAGAGGAATCTTTCATGAAAGGAAGAGTCAATTGATGCAGCAAATTACATTATTTTCTATTTGTAAAAAATGCCACCCCATCCTTCAGCAACCACCATGCTGATCAGTCAGCATCCATCCATATCAAAGCAGGACCCTCCACCAGCTAACAGATTATGACTCACTTAAGTCCTAGATGATGGTTAACATTTTTTAGCAATAAATTATTTTTAATTAAGGTATGTACAGTGTTTTTTTTAAACAATACTATTGCACAAAATAGACTACAGTACAGTATAAGCATAACTTTTATATTCACTGGGAAACCAAAAAATTTATATCACTTGTTTTATTGCCATATCCACTGTGGTGGTCTGGAACTCAGCATGCAGTATCTCTGATGTACACCAGTATTGCATCTAATTTGTATATTGCTATAGGAAGAACTGACGTCATAACAATATTAAGTCAGGATATTAATATGAGTATGTGATGTCTTTCCATCTAGGAAAGACATTTAGGTCTTCCTTGATTTCTTTCAGAGACATTTTGTAGTTTTCAGTGTAAAATTCTTTCACCTCCTTGGTTAAATTATTCCTAGGTATTTTATTATTTTAGATGCTATCATAAATGGAATTGGTTACTTAATTTTCTTTTCAGATTGTTTATTACTGGTGTATTTTTGGAACCCAACTGACTTCTATTCCTAGTTTTCTGCATGTTTTTTATCATGAAAGGATGTTGGATTTTGTCATATGCCTCTTCTGCTTCAATTAAGATGATCATGTGTTTTTTCTCCTTCATTCTATTATTGATTTTTCCCCCTTTAAGAGGATATTTCTCACATCTTTATTTGTTGTAATAGAGAGTTGGGGTCAACCTAAGTAACTGTCATTTAGCTGTATAGTGAAATATGGTGAGTGTCAGGGCTCTGAAATATTGTAGAATATTATGTTCAGTTAAAAGCAATGCTCAGATGCACATACAAGAATATAAATTATATAAAGATAGCTTTGGATAAAAAAAAACAAAACAGGAAAACGCCTCCTGGGGAGCTTCATGAAACAGGGAGCCAGGAGAGAAAGCTAGCAGATGATGCCCTGTTCACCACATGCCTTTCCAGATGAGAGAGATGCTCTGACCATGTTTGCCATGTGCCTTCTTACTTTAGAGAGAAACCCGGAACATCATTGTCCTTCTTGAACCAAGGTATCTTTCTCTGGATGCCTTTGATTGGACATTTCTATAGACTTGTTTTAATTGGAACATTTTCTCCGCCTTAGAACTGCAAACTATCAACTTATTAAATTCCCCTTTTAAAAGCCATTCCGTTTCTGGTATATTACATTCTGGCAGCTAGCAAACTAGAACAGCTTTCTTAAAAAACCAGCACACACCACAGCCCATCACCATTTCAGCAGTTGTTTTATTTTAAATGTAGTAAGCCTAAGACTACATAATGCCAATTGCATGTAGATTGAATCTGGTAAGAAAAACTTTAATGCTTCTGTATCTTTCTGATAATAAAAACCTTTGTGTTAAACTTAAAAAAAAAAAAAACAGAAGGAGTTCTAAAACACAATGATATTCAAGGAAAGGACAAACACCAACATCCAATTCCGAAGTATATAAGTTTACAAATAGGTACATTGGTAAGGATATAATGCATTGGAGTACTCCCTGGGAAGAGAAGAGGGGAAGTGGTGATCACGGAAAATTGAGAAAAAAAGGGAAAGACAGTCATTATTGGACATCATTTGAATTATATTAATTCTATTCTTTTTGAAAAAAGAAAAAATTATGATGGAAATAAGATAGTATTTAAAACCAAACGATAATGAAGGCATTATATCCTAAAATTTTCTGGGTTTAACTATTGAAAAGTTAAAAAAAAAAAAAGAAAAGAAAAATAATATCTGTATATATATGCAATATTCATATGCAAAAATTATTTAAATAATTTTACTATAATTAATTCAAAGTCCCAAAAAGTAAATATATAATCTGATAGGCACACTTCAAATTTTACTAAAAATAATTAAAACCTCACTAATATCATTAAGTCTCATTTTATGCATCCTCAGACCCATTTCCAAATTTTCTTTCCTACCTCAAGACCATTACTATCTTGGAGCAGGCATTTATTCTTTTAGCCCATCATAAATGAATACATCCATTATTATGACTGGGTGTTTTTTTTCTAAATTTATATGTGTATTATATTGTATGTATCTTTTTAAAAGTTGCTTTTCTGGCTCAATATCATCTTTAGATATTTCCTCATGCTGATGAAGTATCTCTGGTTCTTTATTATAAATGGGTTATAATATTTCATTATGTTAATTTTAATTAATCATCAATTTTATTCTATTCCCAGTTAATTAATGTTAAATGAAATAATTTCTGCTGAAACACTGCTATAATGGATATTCATATTCTTTTCTCTTTGGGCATATATGTGGGAATTTCACTAAGATAGATATTTTGAATAGGAATTGCTTAGGGTGTGCCTATCTTCACCTTTACTATAGCCTCGCAAAGTACTTGCCAAAGTGGTTGGGCAAAGGGATAGCGATCCTTAACCTGCTGTGGTGACTGAATAAAGTTTCTCTTCATAAAGTTAAATTGTCCTAAGATGAAAGACCACAATTTGGAAAAAGTTAAATTGTCCTAAGATGAAAAACCACAACTTGGAAAGAATTGTATGTTATTGTATTGTTTATGGATTTATTTTATATATTTGTATTAACAGAATAACAATAACCGGGTTTAACCCAATTGTACTCAGCTTATATCTTTGGTATATGCCTGAGATAATCTCCATTCCAGCAAATGATGGGTAAAAGCATAGGAACCTGAATTATATTCCTTTCAAACTTGGCATCATATCTCTAGTCTAACAAAAAACATCTATGTGATTGGATGGACTATTAGGTTTGAGGATGGCACTCCGTTTAAAGGAACATTTAGCTATGTGCTATCTTACCATTGAAAATGTCCCAGCACCTACCCCACAGCCCCACCACTCCTCTGTTCCATTGACTGTAGATGGGGGTTGAGCGTGGGGGTCTCCATGGTGCCAAGCACAGCTGTAACCTGCTCTTGCTCAGGTGGTGGGAAGAGCTGGGCACCATGGAACTGAAGATGGCCTGACCAAGATAGAGACCCACCATAGGAGGAAGAGGCAGGTGGGGGCCCTGTGCATCCCCTTGCAGAGTTCATCCCAAGGACAGCCAGGAAAATGAGGCATAGCAGGTGAGGATAAGAATACAGGGACCAGGGCATAAATGAAATCGGAAAGAAAGATAGACGATAAAGATTGAGATGGTATAATCTAGGAATGCCTAGAGGGTATAATGATAGTGACTAAATGTACAAATTTTTAAAATGTTTTTGCATGAGGAAGAACAAAGGAATGTCATTACTGAAGGGTGCTGAAAATAGATGGTAATTAATATTTTAAAATTTCAACTTATGTGTGAGACTAAAGCAAAAAATGTTTATTTGGTACAAAATTTATATTTTGACTAGTGCATTTCACTAGTAGACAGCTTAATTGAACACCAAAAGTACATGGAACCTTGGGTAGGACATGAGATTCTGTGGGTTTGTCCAGAGTGATGCCCCTATGAATCCCAGAGTGATTTGAACAGTGAATAAAAAAGTATTTGCAAAGACCCATTCGGGGAATGGTGAGAACAGGGGAAAATTCGACTTCCCCAAGTCGAATTCTTGATATTCTCACAAGCAGTGTGGACAACCATGCTATAGGCTGAGTCCCCAGTCTTGAGGTTTGTTCATATGAAACTTAACCCCACAGAGGATAGGTGAAGCCTACTTAAAATTAGGCCTAAGAGTCACCCCCCAGAAGAGCCTCTTTTTTTGCTCAGATGGGGCCTCTCTGTCCAGCCAACACAGCAAGCAAACTCACCACTCTCCCCCTGTCTACGTGGGACATGACTCCCAGGGATGTGGACCTTCCTGGCAACGTGGGACAGAAATCCTAGAATGAGCTGAGACTCAGCATTAAGGAATTGAGAAAACCTTCTCTACCAAAAGGGGGAAGAGTGAAATGAGACAAAGTGTCAACGGCTGAGAGATTCCAAACAGAAACGAGAGGTTATCCTGGAGGTTATTCTTGTGCATTAAGTAGATATCACCTTCTTATTCAAGATGTAATGGAGAGGCTGGAGGGAACTGCCTAAAAATGTAGAGCTGTGTTCCAGTAGCCATGTTTCTTGATGATGATTGTATAATGATATAGCTTTCACAGTGTGACTGTGTGGTTGTGAAAACCTTGTGTCTGATGCTCCTTTTATCTACCTTGTCAACAGACGAGTAGAACATATGGAATAAAAATAAATAATAGGGGGAACAAATGTTAAAATAAATTTAGTTAGAAATGCTAGTGATCAATGAAAGGGAGGGGTAAGGGGTATGGTATGTATAATCTTTTTTTTCTGTTTTTGTTTTATTTCTTTTTCTGTTGTCTTTTTATTCCTTTTTCTGAATTGATGCAAATGTTCTAAGAAATGATCATGATGATGAATATGCAACTATGTGATGATATTGTGAATTACTGTTTACATATGTAGAATGGAATGATCATATGTTAAGAATGTTTTTGTTCGTTTGTTGTTAAATTTTTTTTAATTAATAAAAAAAAAAAGAATACAGGGACCAGGGGGAACACAACCGTTGTCATAAATTCCACCATCTCCTCGGTGGATGTATCCTTGCAAGACAGTGTCATGATGGCAGTGCCTCACAAAAGGAATGGTTGATCTCCCTGGAGCCACAGACAGGGCTCTCCCAGTCCAGGCTGCAGCGACCATCTAGAGACAGACTGGGGCCCAAGAGGTCCCTCAGTGGGTTAATGACAGCCACAAAGCAGCTGTAAGCTGTGATGGGTAGCAGGACACATTTAGCAATTCCAGGTGTAAAAAAGAAGAGCAGCTGAGCTGCACATGTCAAATAGGAAATATCCTTTTCCCCACAAGGTAGTTGGTTACTGTCTTGGGGACTGTGCTGGCAATGTAGGCCTGGCCAATGAGGGAGCACAGATGCATGGGGCATGGAGGCAAAAGTCCGGCTGGGTGAAGAGCGTGAGGAGAGCTTCCAGTGAAGGCGATGGTGTGGATGAGAAGGACAATGAGGAAGTGGGGTTGTCTTAGCTCATCCTTCATCAGGAGGATGAAGTCGGTTGTGATTTCATTCTTCGGGTCCATGTTTTCATTAATATTCTACTTGAACTGAAAATCGTTTTTGCTTCTGGCTATTACCAAGCTTCAAGTTGCATATACCAACTAGACGGAAGATGGTAAACTATCCTCTCTTGCTTGACATAGGATCTTTTGGCCATCTCTTCAGGCCCTCCCCAGCTAGATTCCACAAGTGTAAGAAGCAGGCTTTATAGTCATGAATAGCAAGTCACAAGCTTGCTATTCAGCGGTTTCTGCTTCACCCTGTGGTTGAGGCATTTTGTTGAGTTTTACATTTGCTTTCCTTAGGCAGCCAGATACCAGCAGATCTTTGCAACCATCTGTCAGAACTCCAAGCAGGCTAGTGGAGAAATTGGGACAGGAGGCAGCCCTGACCTGGGCTTCTGTTCCCCTTATTCACTCTGCAGGAACAGCTAAAAGCCATAGTCATAGTTGCCCTGGCCCGGCAACCCTGGTCTGATCGAATTTCCCTGAATTTCTGGAAAAAATTCCACTTGGTCATGGTATATAATTCCTTAATAAGCTTTTAGATTTTGTTTGCTGGTATTTTATTGAGGATTTTTGCATCTGTATTCGTGGTTTAGAGCTGTACATATCCCCCAAAAAACATGTTCTTAAACTCTATCCATTCCTGTGGGTGTGAACCCATTATAAGCAGGAATTTCTGATGAGGTGACTTTCAGTTAAAGTGTGGCCCATTTCAATCAGGATGGATCTGAATCCTATTATTGGAGTCCTTTATCAGCAGAGTGAAATTCAGATAGAGAGCAGCAAGTAGCCAAACTTCAACAGGACCTGGAGAGAATGGAGAGACAAAGAAAGGCCGCCATATGTATTGCCATGTCACAGAGGAACCAAACACCAAGGGTTGTCAGCAGCCAGCCCCAGAATGTCAGTCCTTGGGAAGAAAGTATCACCTTGTCAGTGTCTTGAATTGTACTTTAACTTAGCCTTGAAGCCATGAGCTAATCAATTCCCATTGTTTAAGCCAACCCATTGCATGTTATTTGCTTGAGCAGCCAAGGAAACTAAAACATAAAATATAAAAATATTCTTAAGGATATTGGTCTGTAATTTTCTTTTCTTGTGCTGTATTTACAGAACTTTGCTATCAGGGTTCTTGGCTTCATAAAATTCATTAGGAAGTAATCCCTCCTCTTCTAATTTTTGTTAAATCTTCTTTAATTGTTAAGCAGTGAAATGATCCAGTCCTGGACTTTTCTTGCTGGGAAGTTTTTTATTTCTGCTTTAATCTCTTTACATTTTGCAACCATTGAGATTTTCTATTTCCTCTTACATCAGATTAGATTATTTGTATGTTTCTAAGACTTTGTCCACTTCATCTGAGTTTTTTAATTTTTGATATATGTGTTCTTAGTATCCTCCTATAAACCTTTTAGTATCTGTGAAATCAGTAATGATGTCCCCACTTTTATTCTTGATATTTTGTTATTTTTGTTTTCTCCCTCCTTCCCCTTCTCTCTATGGCTACAGATTTGTCAATTTTATGGATCTATTTTTTTAAAAAAACTTTTGATTTTATTCTCTTTACTGTTCTTCCATTCTCGATATCATTTATCTGTACTCTAATCTTTATTATTTCCTTCTACTACTAACTTTGGGTTTAATTTGCTCTTCTTCTAGTTTCTTTAGGTGTGATGTTCAAGTATTGATTTTCAATCTTCTTTTTTAATGTATGCATTTAGAGCTATATCTTTCCCTCTAAGTGTTGCCTTGACTGCATCCCATAAGTTTTAGTACATTGTGTTTTTGTTTACATGTGTCACAAGATATTTCCTAATTTCTCTTTTGATTTCTTCTTTGATCCACTGATTGTTTGATAGTGCATTGTTAAATTTCCACATATTTGTAACTTTTTCATTTTTCCTGCTATTTTTGATTTCTAGCTTTATTCCACTGTAGTTGAGAAGATACTTTTGTATGATTTCAATCTTTTAAAATTCATGAAAATTTTATTTGTGGCCCAAGACATAGACTATCCTGGAAAATATTCCATGTACACTTGAGAAGAATGTCTACTCTGCTGTTGTGGGGTGGGGTGTTCTAATCAGTAACCATGTTGTTCAATTCCTTTCTTTCCTCATTGATCAGTTAGATGTTTTATCAGATATTGAAAGTGATGTATTGACATCTCCAACTATTATTGTAATACTATTGATTTCTCCCTTCGGTTCTGTAAATGTTTGCTTCATATATGGGACTCTGTTGTGAAGTGCATATATGTATATAATCAATATATATAATCTTACTAGATTAAACCTTCTGTCAATGTATAATATCCTTCTTTGTCTCTTGTAATATTTTTTGACAATGTCAATTTTGTCTGACAATAACATAGTCACCCTGGCTTTCTTTTGATTACTATTTGTATGGAATAGCTTTTTCCACCCTATCACTTTCAACATCTTTGTATTGCACCTAAAGTGAGCTCTTGTAGACAGCATACATATGGATCATACTTTTCACCCAGTCTGCCAATCTCTGCCTTTTAATAGGGGAGTTAAATCTATTAACAATTAAGGTAATAACTGAGAAGAAATAATTTTCTTCTATCATTTAGTTATTTGTTTTTTGTATGTCTTGTATATTGTGTCTTTTTGGGGAGGGGGCGGGGGGGTGCATGATTCAGGAATCAAGCCCAGGTCTCCCGCATGAAAGGCGAGTGTCTTGTATGTTTTTTATTCCTCAATTACCCTATTACTGCCTTTTAAAATATTTAACTCCCTTTTTGTAGTGTACTATTTTCATTCCCTTCTTTCCTTTTCTCTATATTTTTTAATTATATATTTGTGTGTACATGTATATATAAAGCCTCTTTAAGATTCCTCTGCCAGAAGAGGCTAGAGGGAACTGCCTGAAAATGTAGAGCTGTGTCTAGTAGCCATGTTTCTTGAAGATGATTATAGATGATATAGCTTTCACAATGTGACTGTGATTGTGAAAACCTTGTGTCTGATGCTCCTTAAAAGATCTACCTTGTCAACGGGTGAGTAGAACATATGGAATAAAAATAAATAATGGGGGAACAAATGTTAAAATAAATTTAGTTTGAAATGCTAGTGATCAATGAAAGGGAGGGGTAAGGGGTATGGTATGTATAATCTTTTTTCTGTTTTCGTTTTATTTCTTTTTCTGAATAGATGCAAATGTTCCAAGAAATGATCATGATGATGAATATGCAACTACATGATGATATTGTGAATTACTGATTATATATGGAGAATGGAATGATCAAAATAAGAATGTTTGCGTTTGTTTGGTGTTTTTTCGTATTTAAAAAAATTTTAATTAATAATAAAAAAGTTATATAAAACCATGGGGAAAAAAAAAGAGATTCCTCTGCCAACTTTTGCCTTAGGGTTTGTGGTAGTTAGGTTCAGGTGTCAGCTTGGCCAGGTAAGGGTACCCAGTTCTGTTGCTGTGGCTTTGAATCATTAGCTTGTGAAGCTCACCTATGGCTGATTGCATCTGCAGTCTCTAAAGGGAGTGCCTTCCTCAATGAGTGATGTTTAATTTAATTTATGGGACGCTTAAAAGAGAGAGCTCAATACAGCACAGCCAAAGCAGCTTACCCCAGACCTTTGGAGATGCAGAAAAGAATCACCCCAGGGAAAGCTGTGAGAACCCAGAAGCTGGGAGAGAAGCCAGCAGACATTACTCTGTGCCTTCCTGTGTAAGAAATGACAATGTTTTATCAAATATTGAAAGTGATGTATTGACATCTCCAACTATTATTGTAATACTATTGATTTCTCCCTTCAGTTCTGTAAATGTTTGCTTCATATATGGGACTCTGTTGTGAACTGCATATATGTATATAATCAATATATATCATCTTACTAGATTAAACAGTCACATGAAATTTAGCTACCTTTCCTCTGAAGAACTATATGTTTTTAACTAAATCCCCTTTTATTAAAAGCCAATCCATCTCTGGTGTTGCGCATTCTGGGAGCTTTGGCAGCCTAGAACAGGGGCATTGGAACAACTACAGCTCTCAGAGCCAGCCCCCAGAGATCTGAAGTAGCTGATCAAAGGCAGTGATGAGCAGTCAGGCCACCCTGCCCTGGACCTTGGAGGACCCGGTGCTCACAGCTCGCCCTGGCCTAGGGAGCTGCACCAGGAGCCATGTGCTGGGGTAGGGGAGGGAAGCCCGGCCACAGGGTAAAGCTCACTGGTATTGACCATGCTGCACCAGCCCCTTCCTCCTACTCCTTCCTGGATACCATACTGGGTTGCACTAGACTCCTCAGTTCCACAGTACTTGCTTCAGACAGCCCCTACCAGTTCAGCAGTTGCCCTGGTGAAAGAGGACTGATTCCTGGAGCTTCTACTCCGCCGTCTTCCCACAGTCCTCTCCATAGTGACATTTTTAATGGTAATTTTAAATCCCTTTCTAATCTCTTGCATGGTATGGTAGAAAGAAATCACTAGTTACCTACATTGCTTCTCTCTCCTTCCTGATTAACAATACTCCAGTTTTGTTGGGTAAGTGATAATGCCTGCTGGAAAGTCTCTTGCTAGCTCTGTACAAGGCCCTGTGCCACTGTCCCAGCCAGTGTGAGACCAATGGCAGGAAGTTCTTTACTAAAGGATGCATCTGACTGGCAGTTATCTTTGCTCTTTTCTACTATTCTTTTTTCTGGAAAATGCAGGAGACTGGAAGGGGAGCATTCAGTTTGTAACCATGAGAATGTCTGAAGAAAAACTGAAAGCCTGGCCCCTACTGCCTTCTGGAGCTGGGCGCCCACCCTAAACCCTGGCTATTCACTCCTCGTCTTCTTCACCTGGGGTGGGGGTGGGGGCCCAAGGATTTAAACAATTGGTTATTGCTGTTGGCAGGTTGCTATTACTCATTGCCAAATGTAATTCCTAACTGATACATATAGAAAACTGTCTCAAACTATTCTACTTCTTCAGTTAATTTTGCAATAAATGTTTTTCTAGGAAATCACCCATTTCTTCTAGGTTTTCAAATTTGTTGTTACAGAGTTGTACAATGAAATATTTCAAATATTTTACTTTCTCTTTTATTGCTATTTAATTTTCTTATTTTTAGTTTTGTGTTTTTTTTTTTTTTTCTTTCTTGATCAAGTTGGTTTATCTACTTGTATTTTTTGCATGGGCAGGCACCAAGTCTCTGGCATGGCAGGCGAGAATCACACTGCCCTGTCTTTTTTATTTTTATTTTTTTTAAAGCTTGCCCTGTCTTTTTTTTAAAAAGCTATTTATTTATTCCTTTTTTGTCTGTATTGTTTATATTAGTTCCTGCTTCTTTCTACCCTTTAGTTTATTTGATATGTTTTCCTAGTGTCTGTAGGAGAAACACTGTTTATTTTCCATTTTTCTTCATTAATGATGAAATCATTTAAGGTTACAAAATTTCCTCTCAACACAGCTTTAACTGCATCCTGCAAGCATGAAAGTATCCACCTTTACAATGTTTTATAGTCTGTAACTTCTAATTGGAGTTTTTTTTTTCTTGCTCATTCAAAGATCCATTTTATTCTTTCTTGCCTCCCCCGTCTCCCAGCTTTTTCTTCTATATGGGTTGGAACCCACATGGACTGTTAGCTCTACCCAAATAGAAAAGCTGCTTGCATCCTAGCCTGGCTCTCAGTGGTATTCAGAAGCACCCTGGGCTGCATGTGACTGAGCACTCACAGCACCTGCTTTTTCCCAAGAGCCATTTTTATCCCCCAATTCATGTTATAGTTGAAATAGCCCAATTTTTATTTGTTTTAGTACTAAACACATTTTGCAGTGTTTAGAAAAGGAAGAAAAGAAAATCAAACCCACGGGCCAGAATAACAAATTACTTTTCATCCCTTTCCATTGGTTCACAGGGCTGGGTCTCGGGGATGCACAGTCTCTACACCTGACTTTTAGCAGCATAGCACCAGAGTGAGCTCCCCACACAGCCTCCAGAATCACTCATTCGCTGATTTTTAAAAAGGATTAAACAATGTATTCCTTCCAGCAAGGTGGCACTGGATCCTCTCATCTGTGATTACGATGCATGTCATAAGTGTCTGCTAATGCCTTAGTAGATTCAATTTAAGATCAAGTGACACTCTGTAAATGTAATGTATTGTGACATTCAGGGTTCCATTCTTCTCTCTTCTCCAACTCCATCCTTCGTTAAGGGTTGAAGGCACGTTTTGTTATATACACCCACATCTGACCACTGTTGCCCATTTTCTTCAGATTTAGGACATCTCTATGCATGGTTTATTCTTTACTGGCGTTTAGAATATGGTACTCAAAAGCCAGCTTTTGAGAAACCTCCACAGAATGACGGTACCGTTTATCTTCAATATAAACACAAGTCACTTTGAGTTTGTTCTGACAGGATACTTCCTAATGATAGCAGATGCCAGCTCTGACAGTAAAGTTTAGAGAATTTTAAGCAATATATATGAATCCCCAAAGTTTTGTTTTGTTTCAGAAAATTGTCCCAAAAATAAAGGTATGTGTGCATCACAATACGTTACATTTACAGAGTGTCACTTGATCTTAAATTGAATCTACTAAGGCATTAGCAGACACTTATGACATGCATCATAATCACAGATGAGAGTCAACCTGTCACCTGACAGCTCTCAGAAGTTTCTGTATAGAAGCTAGATGATAATTTTGATAGGAGAATAGTTACCACTCAACAGTTTCCTGTATGCACAAAAGCTATAAGCAGGGTGGGTGAAATAACGACCAACCATGCTCCTACTCAAAAGTTTACCATAACTAGGTAAATGTTTCTGTGCAGCCCCTACTCTCAATGCTTGATTATGAGGACACCGCAGGAACGGAGGTGGCTGGGGGGCACCGCTTTGGGCCTTGCGCCATGCTCTGCACCCCTGAGTCCGCGTCAGGGATTAGCCCCTGCCCCGCCCACCAGACCTGGACCCCAGTGCAAACCCTGACCCTGAGGGCTGCCGGCCTCCTCCGCGGCCCCCTCTGCTCCTGCCCTGCGTGGCGCCCCTTCGCGCCTACTCCACACACAGCACCCCTTCCGTCAACTGATACACGTCCCCCACTCAGATCATGGGGTGAGGCGGAGTTAAAAAAGGATTTGTTTTTTAACGTCTAAGTGTTAAGGATTTGTGTGGCTTTCCTTTTTTTTCACATTCTGTTTAGAACTGTAATAAAATCGCATGTTCTATTATGACTCTTTATTCAACTTGTATGGATCTGTGTGTGAATCGATACCTGATTACTTTTTGCAAATATTCCACGGGCTTGAAGAGGTGCAAATTTCCTTCCCAGCACGCATCAATTAAACTTGCTGGTTGTATTATTTGATTCCTTTTTCCCCCACACTTGTTTTGTTGTCTACAGATCTGTCCAATTCCGGACAGATGGACGTGCGGACACTTAGGGAAATGGGAGGTCAGCGTCCTGGCCTGTCCAGGGAACCGCAGGGGAGATAGAGAAGCGCAGGCGGCCGGGCGGAGCCCGTGGCTGGCGGGGGCCGCGGTCCGGTTGCCAGGAGGCACAATGGGGCTGCGAGCCGCCTGCGCCCCCTTGCTCAGTTCACTTTGGGGTGGGGGAGAGCGCTCTGGAGCTGCTGCCCCGCCGCGCGCGCCTGGCGCGGTGGAAGCTACTGGGGTTTGTTTCCCCGGCGCCTGGGATACCGCGCGGCCCCGCCCCGGAGTCGGGCTACCAGCGAACTCCGGGTGGAGGGGCCGGGCTGCCGTCCTCTGTCCACAGGTGTCGCAGGCCAGACGCGCCCACCACCGCGCTATGGGCTCGGATGTCTGGGTCGGCCCGTGGCGGCCACACCGGCCCCGCGGGCCCATCGCGGCCCTCTACAGAGGCCCGGGGCCAAAGTACAAGCTGCCCACTAACACTGGTACCTGGGGTGCGCCTAGTCGGGGAGTATGGGGGGGGGGGCGGACAGCGTGCCCCTCGGGGGAGGGGGAATGTGCCCGAGGTAGGTGGAAGAGGCCGTGTTCAGGCGGGGCTCTGCGCCCGGGAATGGGGGTCTATGCCTGGAAGGGGGCTGGGGTCGGTCAGTGCCCGCTGGGGCCCGTTCCTGGGGCCGGGGGAGTTTCTGCCAGAGGCCGGGAACGGCCAGGTTCGGCGGGTGACGCTGGGACGTGCCGCAGGCTACATCCTCCACGACCCGTCGCGCCCCCGTGCCCCCGCCTACACCTTCGGCGCCCGCCTCCCCACGCAGCGTCTGTCATGCAGCCCCGGGCCAGGCCTCCTGGTGCCCGCCGGCCTGACCGAGCGCGGCCCCGACGGCGCCCCAGCCTACTCCATCTACGGCCGCCCCCGCGACGCCGCGCACTTCCTCACGCCCGGACCGGGTCAGGCGCCCGGGACCCCCGCCTCCCCAACACCAGCCAACCGAGGACCCGCACCCGAACCCCTCCGGGACCCTAACACCCCAGATTCGGGAACCCTAATCTGTAATCTCAAAACTCAGAACCCGAGCCCCCTAGTGTCAGCGCCGTGTCACCAGCAACCCGGTCCCGGCCCACACCCCGGTCCCCTCCACAGGCAGGTACTTCCCAGAGCGAGCAGGAAACCTGGCGTACCCCAGCGCGCCTCGCCACACCATAGCTCCCCGAAACTGGGGGGTCCAAACAGAACAGCAAACTCCAGGTGAGGCCAGGGCCGGGGGCCAACCCCGCCTGTTCCCCCAGACGCCTAAACCCACCCGCGATCCGGTCCTCACCTGCCTCTCCCCAGGCCCCGGGGCCTACACGGTGCCCTCGCTTTTGGGCTCCCGCGTCGTCGGCAAAGTCTCTGCTCCAACCTACTCCATCTACGGCCGTAGCGCAATGGGCAGCTTCTTCGAGGACCTGAGCAAGGTGGGCTGGGAAGGGGGTGCCTCAGCGCAGTGGGAGTCGAGGGAGCCGACGCGAGGGGTCGGCCAGGGGCCGGGACCCAGCGCCACCTGCCCTCCACAGAGCCCGGGCCCCTGCGCCTACCACGTGGTGAGCCCCGGGGTCTACAAGTCCCGGGCCCCCCAGTTCACGATGCAGGCGCGAACTGCGCTCCCCCAAGACAACACCCTGAAGCCAGGACCCGCAGCCTACGACGTGGACCAGGTGTTCTAGAGGCCAGGGTCTGGGACGGGGGCAGGGGGCGAAGGCCGGGAGCGCAGCCCAGGCTCTGAGGCCCGAGGCACAGGGACCGGGGCCCCGGGCAGGGTCAAAGGCCCGCGAGGTCAGCAGAATCTCCCGGGCCCGCAGCACCGGAAGCCTCGCGGCTGGAGCTTCGGGATCCGGCATTCGGAGTTCCTGGCCCCGATGGTGACCCCCGCGGACTACTGATCCGCGGAGCCGGCGCAGCTCAAGACTACTTAAAGCGTTCTGTGCAACTGCGTGTCCGCTTCTCTGTGCGCGCCCGTCTCTGTGCGTGCGCGCTCGCGGGGCCGCCGACCCGGAGCGCGGCCCTGGACCCGGCTTGAGGGAGGCGGGACTGCTGGGATCCAGGACTTGCGAGTAGGTGGGGGGGGGGGGGGGGCGGCCCCACCCGCCGGAAGGCCTGCCCCGCTTCCGGCGATTGGCCACCCCGCCCACCTGACGCGGTGATTGGCCCAGTGCTGGCCGGGGCACGTCGGGTCCGGGGAGCCGGAGACACGGCGGCGCTGACGCAGGACCGAGGCACGGCCCCGACCCGGCGTGCAAGGGCGCGACCAGCCAAGGGGCACGAGTCCAGAGCGAGCGCGCGGCCACAGGTGGCTGTCGCCCCCGTAGACCCGCAGCGATGGCAGCCCCGGGACCTCCGACCCCGCCCGACGTCCCGATGCCCCTACCGGAGCCGAACCCGCTCCCAGAGCTGATTCGTCTGAAGCGCGACGGAGGCCGCCTGGACGAAGCGGACGTGAGGGGCTTCGTGCGCGCTGTAGTGGACGGGAGGGCACAGGGCGCGCAGATAGGTGCGTGGGGAGAGCAGGACAAGGCGATCCTGACCCGCCCAGAGGTCAGCCCCAGGGAATGCCTGTCCCCGGGCCTTCGCGCTGCCCACAGCCTGTTCCCCACGCACAGGGGCCATGCTCATGGCAATCCGACTGCGGGGCATGGACACGGAGGAGACGGCGGCGCTGACCCGGGCCTTGGCCGAGTCTGGGCAGCAGCTTGAGTGGCCAGAGGCCTGGCAGGGGCAGATCGTGGACAAACACTCCACGGGGGGCGTGGGTGACAAGGTCAGCCTGGTCCTGGCGCCTGCTCTGGCCGCCTGTGGCTGCAAGGTGAGAGGCCCACCTCTTCTCCAGGCCACAACCACTGACCCCAGAAAGCAGCCTTCAGCGACCCCGCCCAGGCAGAACCCCAAAGGCAGGACCTGGACTCTCCCCTACTCCGGCCCTCAAACTAGACCCCCAAGGCAGAACCGGGCCCACTCCTCCTTGAGGTCATGGGCCAAGTTCCCTGAACCTCTACCTGCATCCAAGGCCCCCGCCTCGCTGGTAGTCCCCCAGGTTACTAGGCTTTTACCCCACTGACCACCCCATCCCCATCCAGGACAATTTCTTTCCCATTCCTTCTCCACCGCCAGGTACCCACCCTAACTGCTTAATAAATTCCAGATGGAGTCCTAACCAGGGAAAGTGAGGGCCAGGGTGTGGAGACACGGCCGGGGGGGGGGGGGGGGGGGGGGACCCTGTGCGGTGGCTCAGCATCTCTGCCTGCCAGGTGCCAATGATTAGTGGACGTGGCCTGGGGCACACAGGGGGCACCTTGGATAAGCTGGAGTCTATCCCTGGATTCACTGCCATCCAGAGCCCAGAGCAGGTACAGGGGGCCGCTGATCCGTCACTAATTGGGGATTAATCAGGGTTACTAATGAGGACAGCTACCAAAGTTTTCATGGGCCACTGATGGTAACTGGATTTTGGTCAGGGTTATCAGTGGACCTTTGATCTGGGTCATTAATGGGCTGTAAGACATTGAGGGGGTTTATTGATGGCTTGAAAATCAAAGTAATTGATGAGAACTGATCAGAATTATTCATGGGTCACTGACAATCACTGGTCATGTTTTTGGCCATTTGTCCAGGTTGCTGGTAAGTGTTGATGGGGTGTGTAACAGGCTCCCTGGCCAGTGGCCACTCGGGGCTGGAGGTCCTGATGTGGGGTGGGATGGGGTCCTGACCAGATGAGAAGATTGCTGGAGCAAGTGGGCTGCTGTATTGTGGGCCAAAGCAAGAAGCTGGTTCCTGCGGACGGAATCCTGTATGCAGCCAGAGATGTGACCGCCACCGTAGACAGCCTTCCCCTCATCACAGGTGACCTGACCCCTGCCCAGGGCCAGTTTCCCCTCAACCCAGGCACATGACTCCCAACATCCAGGGCCAGCCAACAACATACCAGAGTTAGGGTGGCCTTTCACAGGTGATCTGGCCCAGACCGGCTTCCCCAACACAAGTGACCTGCATCCCCTCCTGGGGTCAGCACCAATACATCACACAAGGCCTGACCACCACCTCCACAATGCAAGGGCCCCAATATGGGCCCCTTCAGAGCCTGTGACTCCTCTCATGACTGACCGCTGACCTTGGTACATCCTCTGCAAACCGGAGGCTCTGGCCTGCCCCCAACCCCGTGCCCCCTCCCCAGCCTCCATTCTCAGTAAGAAGTCAGTGGAGAGACTCTCGGCTCTGGTGGTGGACGTGAAGTTTGGAGAGGCTGCGGTCCTCCCCAGCCAGGCACAGGCCCGAGAGCTGGCAGCCGCGCTGGTAAGCACATGGATTGCAAGGCCTATGGTCTGTGGAGGGGGCTCTCCTTCCACCTCTGCTCCCGCAGCCTGCGCCGCACCGGCTCCTTCCCACTACCCCCCACATTCTCCTATCCAGCTGACAGCCCGACCAGCCCCTTCTTTCAGGAGCGGCAGGGGAATCTTGACCCTGCAACACTGACCCCACCTTGGGCCTGGTAATCGCTCCCATAACCGCCAACAGCACCCCATCTCAGAGACTCAGGAAAACTCCAAGGGGCACCCCACCCTACACCAGATCAGCCAGCCGCCGCTTCAGATCTTCCCTTACCCGAGCCCACGGGGGGGTCTACCTCAGTGAGCTGGCTGCGCGGCCGGACTGCGGGGAACCCGCGAGGCACCAGGCTGAGTCTGCACTGCCCACTGTCTCCGCAGGTAGGGGTTGGGACAGGCCTCGGGCTTCGGGTCGCGGCCGCCCTGACCGCCATGGACAACCCCCTGGGCCGCAGCGTGGGCCACACGCTGGAGGTGGAGGAGGCGCTGCTTTGTCTGGACGGCGCGGGTCCCCCAGACCTGAGAGACCTGGTCACCAGGCTCGGTGAGGGTGCGCGGGAAAGTAAGGGACCAGGCCACGGCCTCCCCCGCCAGGAGCCCCTGACCGTCGCCCTAAGCCTTGCCCCGCGCCAGGGGGCGCCTTGCTCTGGCTCAACCGACAGGTGGAGACCCAGGCCAAGGGCGCCGCCTGGGTGGCCGCGACGCTGGACGACGGCTCCGCCCGGGGCCGCTTCGAACAGATGCTTGAGGCGCAGGGCGTGGATCCGGGCCTCGCTCGAGCCCTATGCTCCGGGACCCCCGCACGACGTCGGGAGCTGCTGCCACGCGCCCGGCAGCAAGAGGAGCTTTGCGCGCCAGCCGACGGTGAGCGCCGAAGGGGCGGGTCTCCCTCACCCCTTCTCCCGCCCCGCCTAGTCCCAGCCGGCCCCCACCCCGCGTCTCGCGCCCTCTCCCCGCAGGCACTGTGGAGCTCCTCCGGGCGCTGCCGTTGGCGCAGGTGTTGCGCGACCTCGGGGCCGGGCGCAACCGCGCGGGGCAGTCGATCCGGCCAGGTGTGGGCGCGGAACTGCTGGTGGGCGTGGGCCAGAGGCTGCGCCGCGGTGAGATCCCACCCTGCACCCTCCCCCCACTCATTCTCTCCTTCCCCTGTAACCTCCCCGCCTTCCCTCCTCTCCCCGCACTCGTTCCCCTTTCTGTCCTCCCCCTGCACACGCCCCGCCCCCTCCCCTCCCTCCACCCCGCCTCCTCCCCTCCCTCCACCCCGCCTCCTCTCCTTCCAGCCCCGGGCCCTGACCCTGCCCCTCCCCTCTTCTGCCCACAGGTGCGCCCTGGGTCCGCGTGCACCTGGACGGCCCGGCGCTCAGCATCCCTCAGCGCCGCATCCTGCAGGGGGCGCTCGTGCTCTCCGACCGCGCGCCTTTCGCCGCCCCCTCACCCTTCGCGGAGCTTGTCCTGCCGCCCACGGGCGGACCGACGGACACACAAAAATAAAGCCAGAAAGGTGGAAGCTGTGTCCGTGGTGTTGCGCTGGGGAGTTCCCGGCACCGTGCCCGGCGTGGAGGTGGGGGCGGGAGCAGTATAAGGAGCACCGGAAGGAGGGGCGGAGGCAACTGCGAGAAAGTCGCTCAACCCCATCACGCGCAATATTCTGCGCACGCGCATCGCAGGGCCCCACGCCCATCTATCTTTGCGCGTGCGTGGTGCCACTAGCGCATGCGCATTGGCGCCGAGCGTGGCTGCGGCGCGGGTCGCATCCCGTGCTGGGCAGGGAATCCCGCGCTCGGACTGCTGGGTTTACGCTTCCTGCCGCGTCCTGTGAGCCGCAGTGCCGACGTCCGGCCCGTGCTGGGTCCGAGAACCGGCAAGAGTGTTGGGGATCGGCGCTGCGGGACACGCGCCGGAAAGCAGGTGCGGCCAGCCAGGTGGGCTCCCCAGGGTGGGGCCGCTGTGAATCCGGGAGGCGCCCCTCTCCCTCCCGCCCTGCCTCCTGACCCTTGGTTTTCTTCCAGAGTGTCGGGCCATGCCGCTGCCGACCCGGGCGCCGAGAGCATGGCAGGCGCTAGCCGCGCTCAGGGTGTCCCCGCGGACTCAACTCTGGTCCGGACCGGCAGGGGAAGGTGCGCAGGGCCCCGGGCTGCGCACCCGGGTGCTCGTGACCGCGCTGTGCGGGACAGCGCTCGGCGGGGCCTGGTTGGCCGCGCGGGCGGAGAAGGAGCAACGGCGGCGGCAGCAGCGGAGTGAGGCCCTGCGCCAGGCGGCCGTAGGTCAGGGCGACTTCAGCCTGATGGACCATCACGGCCAGGCTCGCTGCAAGGCGGACTTCCGGGGCCAGTGGGTGCTGATGTATTTTGGCTTCACTCACTGCCCCGACATCTGCCCTGACGAGCTGGAGAAGCTGGTGCAGGTGATCCGAAAGCTGGAGGCCGAGCCAGGCCTGCCCCCCGTGCAGCCCCTGTTTGTTACCGTGGACCCTGAGCGGGATGACCCAGCGGCTCTGGCCCGCTATGTGCAGGACTTCCACCCGCGGCTGCTGGGACTGACCGGCTCTGCTGAACAAGTTGCCCAGGCCAGCCGCAGCTACCGCGTGTACTACAGCGCCGGCCCCAAGGACGAGGACCAGGACTACATCGTGGACCACTCCATCGCAATTTACCTGCTCAACCCCGATGGCCTTTTCACCGACTACTACGGCCGCAGCAGGTCGGCCGAGCACATCGCGGACAGCGTGCGGCGTCACATGGCCGCCTTCCGTAGCGTCCTGAGTTGAGCCATTAAACTGGGTCACCAAACTGAGTTATGTGTACGGCGCAGCCTGTTAGCTGGGGGTCGGTCCCCCCCCACAGAGCGGGTTCAGGCACCTTAGGCTGGGTAGGATGGCAGTGCTACTTTATTGGGCTGGAACCAGCAGGCACACGGCTTTTCAGCATGTGTGGGGGCAGGGGCCCCGAGTCTCAGCGCCATTAGTCAGCGCTGGGCCATGGAGGGGGCTGCGTAGGTCTGGAAGCGTGCATGGGCTCGCTGGTGTGTGAGCAATCTCAGGGACATGGTATCCACGGCCACCTCCAGCCCTGGCTGCTGGGCAATCTCCACCGTGTAGTCATTGGCCTGGGGAGAAGGGGGTCAGGTGGTGTCCTGGGACCCCACCCCCTCTCACACCCCCGTATCACTCACCAGCTGTAGGGAGGCCAGCATGGAACGGCACACCTCAAAGGCAGGCTGCCCAGCCACCAGCTTGGCAAAAGGACACCACTCATTTAGCTGGCTGAATCGTGAGACCACCTGGTCCCCATAGCTGTGGATGTCAAAGGGCACGTGCTGCTCCTGTGCCAGGGAGGGCACGGTCAGGCAGGGCCTGGGACAACCATCCCACCCCTAGCCCAGCCCAAGCAGGTGGCCAGAGGCCCTGAACCAGGAGCTACGTGCTACGCAGAGTGTTGCGCCTTAGGAGGGCATCACCTGCTCCTGGAGCAGCGGCCGGATGGCATCCTCCCAGTCTCGGATGCGCTGGCTCAGCTCTGTCTCCTGGGCGAACTTCTGGGAGGAAGCTATGAAGAGTTCCTGGGACAGGACAGCAGGGGCTGCTGCTTGAATAGAGGCCCAGGACCCCCACCACACCCCACCTCCACCCATCCTAACCAAACACTTACCACATTCCTTCGAACCAACTCCTCGTAGCTCAATGATGGTGGCCCGGCCTCTGTAGCTCAGAAGGAGGCTGCTGTGAGCCGCTATGGCTGTGATATCTATCCCCCTGCCAGCTGCCCAGCCCCTGACCCACCCCCAGGCCTACCCAGGCCAGCTGCTTCCAGGGGGCTTGCCATCTCAGGCTCCACATATCCCTCAGGTTCCAGAAAGTCATCTGCAGAGAGAAGGAAAAGGCCCGGTCAGCAGCCAAAAGTGCCAAGCTCCTGCCTGGCCCACCAAGCAAGTGCCTACCTGCAGCCCCAAGGTCTTCCAGGGACTCTTCCAGGTGCTCTTCCCCTGCAGGCCACAGCCCCTCCTCAGCCCTCGGCAGCCACCGTTCAGCTACCTATGCAGTGAGAGCATCAGTAAGGAGCTCCCACTTCCCCCAGGAGCTCCCAGCCAGGGGCCCAGTCTGAACAGTACTCACCTCCCTTCTCTGCAGCTTCCGGAGCGTCTCCAGCTGCTCCCTCACATGCTTCCAGTACAGGACCTCCATGTCTGTGGACAGAGACCTCAGGAGGGGGTACCTGCTGCTGCTGCTATAGGCCCACCCCAAGTCCCCAGGGCAGAACAGGGCTGCTGTCATGCTCAGAACCCAGCCTCACCTGCAAAGGACGGGCCTTTTCTCCGTGCCTTCCTGCTGTCAGCATCTGCAGGGCAACAAGTCAGTGGGAGCCAGGCTCCTAGTCCCAGGGCCACTGGCCACCCTGCCCCTCACCACTCACAGGCAGCCAGGTACCACTGATGGAAGTCCTGCAGCTTGGTGGCACACTTCCTCTTGCGCTTCTGTCCCGGGGCCTCCTCCATACAGGGAGGCACGGAGTACGGCCGGCCTGGGGCAATAGAGACTTGGTTCTAGGTCTGACCATAGGGCCTAGGCCACATGGGGCCCTCACTTGTGCCCCACCTCCCCCAGAAGGGAACAAAGGGACAGACACCTGCCCCAACCACCTCATGCCACAAGAAACCAGCTGGGCCCCTGGGGGAGGATGTCCCCACCATCACCTTTTATGAAGGGCTTGGAGTCCAGGGAGTCGAAGGGGTCCAGGCTCTGCCATGGGTCTGGGGTCTCCTGAACACAGAGAAGACCTGGGGGGTGGGTGCCCCCTTGGCAAAGCCCAGGGCACAAACATAAGCAAGGATGGACAGTGTCCCTGCTGGGGACAAGGAGCCCCAGAGCTGCAGAGAGGGGTCCTTTATTTCTGGGGGGAGAATATTCCTTGCAAAAAATTTAAAAAGAGCAAGTGCAAAGGATAAGGTGCGCAAGACGAACAGGGAGGGGGTGGGGTCAGGTGCACAGCAACTATAGGCCAGGGCCTGGCCCCTCACCTTAGGTAGGGACATGGGCTCAGGGGCTCCCTCGCGTTCTCGCAGCATGTACCTCTTGGGCGGGGTGGCGCTCTACAAGAAATGCCCCATGAATTCCCTTCCTGCCCCTGCTCTGCTGAGGCCCAGCCCCCCAGGCCCTCTGGGAACCCCAGCAGCATGGCTGACACCACGAGCCGACCCACCAGGACGAACACAGCCATCAGCCCTGGGGGTTGAGGGAGGCAGCAAACGCCTGGGGGGGGGGGGGCCTTCTGGCCTGATCAGCTGCCATCTCAAGTGGCCATGAGCTCCACAGTGCTCTGACGTCTGGACACCAACCCCCAAGAGGCAGCAGGTGCTCTGCCTCAAAAAGGGCACAGTAGATGGAATCAGCTGCCAGGCCCAAATGCAGGACAAAGAGCACGGGTAGGCAGGAGTGGGAAAAAGGAGTGGAGAGAGCAGGAGTACTGCAACTCGCCTTCCCTGTGTGAATTCAAGGCTGTCCCAGACCCAAGACAAAGGTGTGGGGTTGCCCTGACTGCACCAGCACTCCTCAACCCTGTAGGCCCCAGCGCAAGCCCACCTGCTGTGGGCTCCCAGGCCCCTTGGGCTCCAGAGGGGACACGGGGGCCATGGCCTCAGGGAGTTCAGCCGCCTCCACTGCCTCCTCGTCCTCATCCCCGCCTCCGAGCATCAGACCTTCTGCAGAGGTGTATCGCAGGCAGCAAGACAGCGGTCAGCCTGAGAGCCTGGAGGCCGGACCGTGGGTGGGAGGCTGCCCTTGGCCAGATACCAAGCCCCAGGCAATTCCCTCTTCTCAGGTTCACTGGTTAGAACCAGAGACGCCAGGAGGGTGCTCCACAGGGTCTGCCCGCCATGCTCATGTGTGTGCTTTGTTTGGTTTCCTGTGTGCCATCTATACTTGGGTGGGGCAGAGCCAGAGAGGACCACGAAGACTGAGCAGCCAGGGCCGAGGGGCTGCCACCCAGCGCAAGAACAACTGGGACACGACCTCCGGCGGTTGGGGATCGGCAGTGGAAGGAGGCACCAGTCTTGGGGGAGCCAAATACAGCACCATTAAGGCCCCTCCCCCCCCATCAGGGCGCTCTCACCTGGCTCCCAGGGGGAGCTGAGCACGGGGGCAGGACTCAGGCACCTAGAGACTTCCATCGGCTGCTCCTCAGCCCTCCCGGCGTCTGGAGAGGGACAATGCTTACTTGGGCCAGCCTAACCCTCCCAGCAGGCCCTAACCAAGGTCAAAGCACACTGGGCAGCGAAGCAGGGATCGGGGTAGAAGGGCCAGGCTCCAGCAGCGGCACTGAGGCCGAGGGGAGTGGGCACCACAGCCAGGGGCATTGGAGAAGGCTGCTCATCCCTCCCCCGTTTCCCACCCCAGGCCCGGCCCTCACCCTTCTGGCTCCTTGGCAACAGGGTCTCCATGGGGGATGCTCCCACGGGCTCTAGCATGAAGGCCCCTCGGGGGTGTGGCGTGCACGTGTTCATCCTAAAATCCTTCCGGCTGGCCAGGACCTCCCCCTGAAGACTGTGCTGGCAGAACACACCCGCTGCAGGGACCCCTCCCCAAGAGTTCCCCGCCAGGCACCCTCCCTGGCACAAGCCTGTACCTGTAGAGGGGGCTGCTGCTCTTCTCCGCCTCGTCAGGGGCCACCAGGGCCATGGGCATGAGGGGGGCGACCAGCACCTCCTGCAGGGCCCCACAGGGTGAGCTATGCGCCCTTAGGCCCCCAGCAGGGGACCCTGGCCGAGCCACAGCCCCTCCACCCCCACCAGACACCCAGAGCCAGGCAAACTCCTGACTCCCCAAGGGAAGGGCAGCTGCTCACGGTGGGCACCAGGTCACTCTTCAGGTCCACGTTAGCCCGGGAATCGGGGAAGTCTTCCAGTGACAGGAACTGCAAGGGCACAGCGGGCTCAGAGTGCCAGGGCTGAGAGCCTTGCCAGGGCAGGGGCAGGGGGCATGCCCTGAGCTATTCACCTCGTCCTCCAGCTCCCGTGGGCCTCTGGAGCTGATGTCCCCTTTGGTCCCATCTTCCTGCACCGAAGAGAGCTGCTTAGCCCGCCTACACAAAGAGGTCCATGTGAGGCTCCACAGGAGGGCCTCTGCAGGGAGGGCCGCCTGCCCAGCACCTGGTCGGCAGTACTTACTTCTTGCCAGAGATGAAATCGAGAGCCTGGTAGACCAGCGAGTAGAGGTACTCCACCTGCTGACCAGAAGCAGGAGGTGAGGACTCGGCCTGAGCTGTGGGGCCTCCAGAACAAGACACCTGTGCACCAAGAAGCCGCCATCACCTCCAAAAGCTCAAGCACCAGTCCCGTCAATCCTGCCTCTGGAAACACACCTCACGTCAATTAGGTCAGCTTGAGAGTCTCATGTGAGCCTCACAGTCTGTCCCCATGCTCCACAGGCAGCAAGCAAGGCCTTCTTGACATGTGAGCAGAGCGAGCCTTGCCTGGCTCTCCCTGGATCCCTGCAGACCAAGCCCAGCTTCGCCTCCTCCTTCCACCCCAAATCTGGGGTGTGCTCTAGCCACCCCTAGGCTCCCACTCTCCTGCCCAGAACCTTCTGTCTTTGCCTCCAAAGCCATCACGCCTCCATTGCCCCAAGGTCCTCTGCTAACCCCATCAGCTCCAGCCACAGCTGGGGCTCATGTGACAAAGCCTTTCTCCCCATCCTTTCTGTGTGCTCCACTGGAACATGAGGTCTTGTGAGTCAGGTGTAGGGTCTTTGAGATGCCGACAACCAACCCCTACCAGTGAGTGGCAGAGTCCAGGGCAGGTGCAGAGGGACCTCTGTGTCACCAAGCATCTGCTACAGTATCAGTCCTTATGTGACAGTTGCCAAACAGCACACACCACCCTTTCCCCTAGATCATTCAACACCATTATGAATCCAGGCTTGCTCTCTAGCAAGTGGGGAACACAACAGTGCTAGTGAGGCCAGGCTAAGTACTGGGGCAGAGCACACCGCGGGGCCCGCACCTTCTTACTGTACACACAGGCAGACCCCTGGATCAGCAGTGCAGCTGCAGTGAAGTTCATGGTGGTTTTGCCTTCATCAAAAGAAATGCAGATCTGGTCCAGCTGCAAGACATGGCAGGGTAACACTGAGTCCTCTCTCCTGTGGCCGCTGTGCACGCCCCCCGCCCCCTGCCAGGAGCCCTCACCCCCTTCTCCCCCAACTACCCAGACAGTGCTCTTGGAGCAGCCCCACCCTCTGCTACTTGGTAGCTCTGCCCCTCCTTTGAGCTCTTTCTCAGAGAGGGGGCAGGTCTATGTGGATTTCCCCACTTCCCATAGTGTCTAGGACCCAGTGTGATGGGCGAGAGAGACTCCAGGAGCCACGCATGGGACAGCATTGCACGCTGTGGCCACCCAAGCCACATGCTGACTGCCTTCCAGTGGAAGAGTAGGCCCAGGGGTGACATAAAAACTGGCTGGGTCTCCCCGGCTGCCCTGCAGTATCTGCCTCCCAAATTCTACCCTCAACCCACTCTCAAGACACCTTTACTGTACAGGCTCATCTACCAATGCTGCACTCCAGCCCATGCCCACAGTGCCTGCCTTTGCCTCTAGCTAGCTCTCCCACACAGCACAGGGTCCTCTTTCACAACCATCCACTAGGAATCTTGACCCAGACATCAAATGTTCCCCCAACATTTCATCTCACCCTTAACCCGCTATCTCATCTGTAAAACAGGTTACTGCTCCCTTACTCCTCCCAGTAAATAGCACTATGAAGGCCACCCTACATGTTTTCCCAAGCCTTTTTGCCCTTGCTTTTTCCACTGCCAGGAATGCCCTCTCCCAAGCCACCCCCTGCTGAGGACTTGGCCCCAGTAAACTCTTGCTGGCTGACTCCAGTCAGCTCCAGGTCTGCTGGTTAGGGCTATCTCATCCCACTGGGACGGAGTGCATGGGTCTCCTCGTGGCACTGCCAGCTGCCCTGAGTTCAGTGCCTGATGTAAGTCAACAAACAGATGATGAACAATGAAGTGGCAATGTCAGAGCTGAACCTGAAAAATGGACAGAGGCTCACCAAGCAGCTGAAAGGAAATGGCATTTTAGGAAGACTGGCCACTCGGAAAAGGCAGTTAGATGAGAATGGATATGACTGGTAGGGAAATGAGTATCATTTAAGCCTGGCCAGAGTGTGGGTATGTGGGTATGTGGCTAGCTGTCGGGTACTACAGCTGCAGAGAGGTGAGCCTCTGGAAGGACATGCTAAAGGGACATAGAAGAGCCTCTTGGCCAGTGTGTGTGTGTGTGGGGGGGGGGGGGGGGAGGAAGCCCAGAGAGGCCTTAGAAGGCAAACAGCATGGCAGCCCAGGACTGGAAGACTTGCCTGAGAGGAGGAGTTGAGCAAGGACGGCATCTGGACCCCCACCCCCACTCACTCCCCTCCGCACAGCAGAGTCAGACTGCTCCTGGTTTGGAACTCTGAAGACTTTGCCCCAGGCCTCCCCAGCCAGCCCCACCCACACAGGCCACTTTCAAGTCCTCTGCCCACCTCATGGTCCTCCAATGTCAGCCCCGCTGCTTGGGACATTCTTCAGCTTCCTAGATAAGACAATGCCTATTCAGCTCCAACAAAGCAAGTCCCAGCCAAACTCTTCAGAGCACTCGAAGCTTTTCTTTCCAAACTCTCAGTTTATGATTACAGAAAAATACTATATAATTTTAGGTACCAGACTCTGTTATGCCACGTACTAGTGATGCCTTTGGTGCACTAATTAACACTGCGTGCTTCATCTTCCTAATCTATGAAAAGGGAGCCTTGTCAGGACTGAGTCTCCATGTGTAAAGAACACAGCTCAAGTAAACACCAATACAAGATATTTATCACATCTCCACATGGTTCCTTCTCCAAGGGCCATCCTCCCATAAGCCTCCATATAACAAAGCAGGGACTAGTGTGTGTCCTGCTCACCATCGTTTTCTCAGGGTTTAACATGGTTCTCTTGGTACTTACTAGGTACTTGCCAACTCTGAATCAACAGATATACAGTGTAAGAAGGATAGTAACAAGATGTATTAGAAAAAAGCAGCATTCTGGCAGCTGTGTGGAAGATGAAAGGAGAAAGACAAAATTAGAGGCAGGGAGATCGGGACTTCGGGGTGGGGGCACAGAAAGAGGTTGGAAGGGCAACAGAGGAAGCAGGAGGGGAGCCAGCCATGTAGAAGTAGATTCTCCAGATGTTGCCAAAGACTCGGCTTAATGCGGAACCAGAACCCACGGTCCCTACACACCTGGCATGAATTCTGCATCTTAGCAGCACACCATCTGTCAGAGCAGAGGAAGACAGATCAGAGACAGGGTTCATGCAACACATACATATTTTGCACCTGCTTTGTGCCAAGGCAGAGCGAAGATGGCATAGATCCAATCTCTGCCCCTCACAGAATTTACATTCTAGATCAAGAGATCATAGACAAGCAGGGAAGTTAAAGAACAGATTGTAACAAATATTCTAAAATACTCAAGGTACAGAAGAACTACTTTAGATATGGTGGCGAGCTGACATTTAAGCTGAGACCTAAAAGACGAAAGGAACTAGTCATAAAAAGAACTGGGGAATATGTCAGTATAACCTATTGATGGAATATTGTGAAAGTACTTTAATAGGGGAGATGATATAATGCAAAATAATAACTCAATTGTATCTCTGCTTGAAATAAACTTCCAACATTATATTTCCAAGGATTGCTTGGGAACATGAACAAATTAGAATTTTGCATTTTGGAAGCAAAAAAAAAATTTTTAAGTTCTTTCTTTTTTTAGACTTCCATAAATGTTACTTGTTTTAAAAGTTCTCTAAAACAGTGGTAGCAAAGTGTCTTGTCCTCATAATATGCAATTATGGATTTTGGTGTTATCCTATGACTATTGCATTATAGATATGGGTTATGCCTTAAATGTGTTCACTGACTAAAAGGAGGAAATACAAAAATAACGTCAAATTGTAAAATAAAATAAAATAAAAAAAGAACTGGGGAAGAACGTTCCTCAGTGGGAACATAAAGTATAAAAACCCTCAGACAGGTAAAAGGTTGGGTTTTGTAGGTTAACTGCTAGGAAAAATAAGGTGGAGAATGACACTAGATGAGGCTAAAAAGGTGAGCTGGGCCAGATCCAGAGGGCCCTGGATGCCAGTGAACAGCCTGGATTTTACTCTGAATGCATTGGAAAGCCACAGATGTGATGTGGCCTGATTTTAATTTTTAGCTACACTTGCTAAAATTTTTAGCTACACTTGAAGCATAAATTGGAGCCACAAACAGCAGTCAAGCCCAGGTAGAAACTTTTCCCATGAACCAGAGAAGACAATGGGCTGGGGCAGTGAAAAACACAGCAATGAATTCTAGCAATGCTCTGATAGAACTGACAGAATTCATGGATGAACTGGGTGTGCAGCATGAGACTTCAATGAATAGCTCATAGCTTCCACCATTAGTAGCTGATTGAATGACAGTGCCACTCCAAGACAGAGTCGAGCAGAAAAATAAAGGGTTCCACTTAAATACCTTAAATCTGAGATATTTATATGACATCCAAGATTAGTGTCCAGTGGGCAGTTGGATGCACAAAAATAGATTGAGAAAAGATCTGGATGGACATACACATTTGGGAGTTGTCTTCATATGCGTATTATATAAAACCATCGAAATGAGTGAGATTGTTCAGGCAGGGAAATGTGGCAAGTGGCCTAGCCCCCGCTGAGAAGTTCAACCCTTAAGAGATCAGATAGGAGAGAAAAAGTAGGCAGCGGGGTGGGGAAAAAACAAGCCTGTACCAGGAACCCAAAAAAGATAGTTTCAAAAAGGAAGGAGTGGTTGATTCCAACAAAGGCACCTGAGTTGAACACACTTTGTGTCTCTTGGATTGAGAAATCATTGCTGACCGGGACAAAGCAGTTTAAGCGGAAGGTGCGGGATGGCTAAGGAGTGCAAAGGAGGGGCGTTAAGTGCAGCCGAAAGCCCTTAACAGAGGTCTAGCCTGCCTATCATATACATACATTAAATGTTGAGATAGAACATGGCAGTAGCTTGAAAACCTTTTATGCCGTGATCCAGATCTCTCACGCACACAAATATACACGCAATAACTAACGGGAAAACGAACCCTAAGATTTCTTAGTGTATTCTATTTAACTACAGAAATATGCCGGTCACAATCCACTAAACGTATTTCACGGTTCACTGACGGGCAGCGGACGGCTCCAGACTAATCTAACAACCAAAGATTTCGGGCTGCCGTGATGGAGCTGGGAGAAGAGACCCCGCTCCGGCCCCCAGGTTCGGCCCCGCCAGCCCGTCCGGCCCGCTCCACAGCTCCGCGATCCTCACCTCCTCCAGATACTCGCCCAGCTGGGCCGCCACGTCCACCTCCCAGTTCTTGGTAAGGTCACGGATGGGCTGCAGGAGGTGGGCGAAGCGCGCCTCCACGTCCTCCATGTCCGGGGGTCGCTGGGCGCGTGGCAAAGGCGGCCCAGGGGCTACACGGCCAGCTTCCGAGCAGGCCACTGCGCTCAGCCCGCCACTGGTTCTGGCGCCATTTTGCTGTTCCCGCCCAGAAAAATACGCAGCGTGCGGCGCCACGCGCACCTCGATGACGTACCGGAGCAGAGCCGGCAAAGGGCTAGACCCGGCCCCACTGATGGCGCGCTCTGGAAAGCCGCGGCGTGCTGGGAGCTGGGCCACACTGCCAGGGGGCGGGGGGTTATGGGCGGGGCCTGACAGGCCCGGGGCGGTGCCCGCGGCTGGTGGGGCCTGGCGGGCCGAGGCGGGGTCAGGGGCTGGGCCAGGCGACTGGCGGGGCCGGGGCGGGGCCGGAGCGTGGCTGACCGAGGGCGGGGCGGGAGCTGGGCCAGGCTCGGCGGGCTCTTTTCCACCCCGCCTCGTCGCCGACATGGCAGGCTCCAGGGTCCCGCGGCAGCTCTTCCTCCAGGGTGTGGCCGCCGTCTTCATGTTCGCCTTCGTCTCCCTCTATACGCAGATCCCGGGTGAGGGGCCGCGCTCTGGGCCCGTGTCCTCCCGCCTCCCACCCGACACTCCCGCGGGAAGGGGCGGGAGTGAGGAGGCCCAGGCCTCGAAGCGTGCTGAGGGGCGGCGGGGAGGGTCCTGCTGGCCGTAGGGGCGCGGTTTCCGCGGTCCAGGGGTCCGTTTCCCGTAGGGCTCCGTGTTCTGATCTGGCGGGAGCGGGACAGAGCCCCGACGGGGTGGCAAGAGGCCATCCCGCCTGCACACGGCGGGGCCACAGGAAAGGTGGGCACTAGCCCGGAGAGGTGCTGTGGGGGCCATAGGCTGAGGGCGTCTGCGCCCTGACCGGGGCCCGAGCCCACCCTGACTTGCCTCCCGCCTCCAGGCCTGTACGGCCCTGAGGGGATCCTGCCTGCGCGGAGAACGCTGCGGCCCCAGGGCAAGGGGCGCTGGCGGCAGCTGTGGGAGGCACCGACGCTGCTGTGGGAGGCGCCGGTCCTGGGGCTGGACACCGCGCAGGGCCTGGAGCTGCTGAGCCTGGTGGGCGTGCTGCTGGGCTTGGGTGCGCTGCTGTTGCCCGCGCTGCGCCACCTGCTTGTCTACCTGCTGCTCTGGGCCGGCTACTTGTCAGCCTGCCAGGCAAGTGGGGCTGCCTCCTGCCCGCCACGGGGACCCTGGCATCCCCCAGCCCCGTTTCTGCCTTCCCGGCTCCCCACACGCTCCTCCTGCTCCTGACCGCCCCTGTCCCTTTTTCTGCAGGTGGGCCAGGTGTTTCTTTATTTCCAGTGGTGAGTGAGGGGCCAGGGGCTGCAGAGGGGGGGTGGGGGGGTGGGATGGGGGATCTCGGTGCCATGCTCTCTCCCTGCAGGGATTCCCTGCTGCTGGAGACAGGCTTCCTGGCCGTGCTTGTGGCCCCACTGAGACCGAGGCCACCCTCCAACCGCAAGCAGGTCCCAACTTCCCCCCATGAAGGTCTCCCCTTCTGGCTGGTGCGCTGGCTGCTGTTCCGCCTCATGTTCTCCTCCGGGGTGGTGAAACTGACCAGCCGCTGCCCTACGTGGTGGGGGCTCACAGGTGAGATTCTGGGCCTGGGGAGGGTGTTCTCTGTGCTCTGCCCGGTCTGATCCTGCCCCCGCCCCCGCAGCCCTCACCTACCACTATGAGACGCAGTGCCTGCCCACGCCTGCCGCCTGGCTGGCCCACTGGCTGCCCACCTGGCTGCACAGGCTCAGCGTGGTGGCCACCTTCCTCATTGAGATTGCCGTGCCGCCCCTGTTCTTCGCCCCCATCCGCCGCCTGCGCCTGGCCGCTTTCTACTCCCAGGTGGGGGCCTCAGCCACAAAGGCACAGGCAAAGGGTGGGCCTGTTGGACAGGGAGGGCTACACAGGGCAGTAAGGGGGGTTCTGTCCAAGAAGCAGGAGCCACAGAAGGCCCAGCAGTTCCAGGGGGTGGGAGGCAGATGGGCTGTGGGACAGAGAGGAGGGGCCAAGTTCTCAAGTTGCAGGTGGGAGGCTAGTCTGCAATGGAGATCAAAAGGTGGGTGGCTAGGGACAGTGGGGGATAACACTCCAGAGGATCCCAGAGATGGGGGTCCTCAGGAGAGCCTGGATGTGGGAGTCCTTGAGAGGGTCCTCAGAAAGGTTCTGGAGGTGGGGGTCCTCAGAAGCCCTGAGTATAGCCCCTTGCCCAGGTCTTGCTGCAAGTCCTGATCATCATCACTGGCAACTACAACTTCTTTAACCTGCTGACCCTGGTGCTTACCACCACCCTCTTGGATGACCGGCACCTGGCCACTGAGTCCAGCTGGGGCCACCACAAGAGGACACCTACCTGTGAGTGTCATTGTGTCCTGGAAGGCAAGCCATCCTCATCCCTCAGCCTGCCCAGGGGTCTCCTTCTTTCCAGCCCCCGTCCCCAAATGTCCTCTGCTCCAGACCCCCAACGCTGCTGACCCTCGGACCCAGGGACTTGCACCTGTAGCCCCCAGCCCCAGCTGCAGTCAGCGGTGACTGTCCTGTCCCTCAGCCTGGCCCCGGGCCCTGCTGGCTGCCTTGTCCTTGCTGGTGGAGCTGGCTGTCTACGGGCTGCTGGCCTGTGGCACCATCCACTACTTTGGTTTGGAGGTCGATTTGGCACAGCATTCCATCCACTCCAAAACCAGTAAGTGTGGAGGGCAGTGGGGGGCTGGCAGGCAGCCCTGGACCGCACTCATGCCATCCCCTTCCACAGCATTCACCTTCCACCAGTTCTCCCAGTGGCTGAAGATGGTGATGCTGCCCACCATGTGGATGGGTGCAGCTTCCCTCACCTGGGAGCTGCTGGCTGCCCTCTGGAGGTATCCAGGCTGTCCAGGGGTGGGTGGGCACTGTAGGCACCACAGACCTGACCACCCTCGGGTCCCCCCAGGTGGACACAGGTGCACGGGTGTCTGCAGAAGCTCCAGGCTGCAGTCCAGTTGTGCATCTTCGGCACTGCCACGGTGGCCTTATTCACAGCCAGCCTGGTGGGTCACCCTGGGGCATGGGCGGGAGGTGTGGAGGGCCTCGCTGAGCCTCTGCCCCTGCTGCAGGTGCCATACTCCTACATGGAGCCGGGGACCCATGGGCGCCTCTGGACGGGTGCCCACCGCCTGTTTGGCGCCGTGGAGCATCTGCAGCTGGCTAATTCCTACGGCCTCTTCCGTCGGATGACTGGCCTGGGCGGGCGGCCCGAGGTGGTGCTGGAGGGCAGCTATGATGGCAGCCACTGGACGGTGAGCTCTCCCAGTCCAGCCCCAGCCCCACCCCCTCGCAGGCTACACGATGGGCAGAACAGGGAGCTGACCTCTGCTGATTGCGGCCCTGTCTGGCAGGAGATTGAGTTCATGTACAAGCCAGGAAATGTGAGCCGGCCACCACCACTCGTGGTCCCCCACCAGCCACGCCTCGACTGGCAGATGTGGTTCGCAGCCCTGGGGCCGCATACGCACAGCCCCTGGTTCACAAGCCTTGTCCTCCGCCTGCTGCAGGGCAAGGAGCCAGGTGAGGCTGGGTCACAGGGAGGGGGCTGGGACCAGCAGAACCAGTACCAGGACGGGCCAGGCAGTGCTGAAGGCCCCCTACCCCACAGTGATCCGCCTCCTGCAGAACGATCCGGTCAGGTACCCCTTCTATGAGCAGCCACCTACCTACATCCGGGCCCAGCGCTACAAGTACTGGTTCTCGCAGCCAGGGGAGCCGGGGTAAGGCGGGGCACAGGGTGGGGTGCTGGGGCCTGGTCTGGGCCGACCAGGCTGACCGCTGCTCCTGCTATAGCCGTTGGTGGCGCCGCCAGTGGGTGGAGGAGTTCTTCCCACCCGTGTCTCTGGGGGACCCGACGCTGGAGTTGCTGCTCAGGCAGTTCGGGCTTGAGGTAGGAGATGATGGCGGGGGGGAGGTGGTGGGGCCACCCCATGGACTGTCCTCTCTCCTGCCCACAGGACAAGAGCCCAGCCCGGCCCCGCGGCTCCAGCGGCATGCTGCCCCAGTCCTTACTCTGGGTACGGGCACAGCTGGCTGCTCTGGAGGCACCCACCCTGCTCTGGGGGCTCCTGGGGGCCGCCGTCGCCGTCAGGGTGCTGCCAGCCCTTTTGGGCCCCAGGAAGGGCAAGCCAGCTGCCCCAGTGCTGGAAGGCAGCAGCAGCAGCAGTGCCCAAGCCTCCCACCGGAGGAAGTAACCAGGGTCCATCAGCACAGCTCCAGCCCCTGGCCAGGCCCCAGCCGCGAGTGCCTTCCCCACTGGCCATGCAGGCAAGGCCCAGGTGCCATGCAGGCTCACGGGGACAGGCAGGGCTGCCAGCTGCACAAGGAGCCCCGCGTCCCCTTGCCCTCCACACTCCTCCACATGGCTGACATGGCCAGTGGCTCAGGACATGTCCGGGATGGGCACACCCCTTCCTGGGACAGTGTCTGGCAGTGGAGGCCCTACCCGCTGGCCAGCTCCACCCAGCCCCTCTTGGCAGGATGTACGAGGCCAACTTGCTGGGGACAAGGTGGAGAAGAGGGGCCGGGATGCCCAGATCACTGCAGGCCGTGTGCACCCCCACAGGCTGCCTGGACCATGAACAAATAAAATCATTCTCTGCTTTGCCATGTGTGCCTGGGTCTCCTCCCTGGGGGGGCACACAGGCCCAAGTGCTTCCCTGCTGGCCACCAGCCTGGCCTCTGCAGGGGTGCATCCAGGCCATAAGTCAGTGGTTTTTAGGGTATTCAGAATTGGGCACCTGTCCCCATGGTCAGCCAGAGAGCACATTCACCACACAGGAGAAAACCCTGCACCCTTCAGCGCTCACCCTCCAGTCTCGGCTCTGGACACCAACTCATCCACCATTCATTCGGCCTTTTGGATTTGTCAGACATTTCATGAAAACAGAATCATGTAGGGGGGTTACAGGAATACAGCAGAGTGGGGAGCTACAGAAATCAGTACCTGTATGTGAACAACTGTTAACAAGCAGAATCTGAGTCAACTCTAGAAACTAGAATCTAGTAGACCCCTGTATAGCATCCAGGGAAGAGCAGGAGGAATAGGCTAAGTTGCAGTAAATACTGGTGAATTTCCCTCTCCCTGCAACAGCGACCATCCCCCATCCCCTAATATCATGGCAGGCAGTGGTGGAGTCTCAACCTGATGCAGCGTGCTGGTGCCAGGGTGGGATGTAATGGCTTCCCTCCCCAGGATCCAGGGCTGTGTGGACTGATTGCGGATCATACTTCTAATCAACTCCTTCAGGGTGCTGGGCCCAGTTCTCAGGGCAGCTGTTGTTCCAGCCTGGGCTGGGCAGAAGGGCAGAGGTGCCTTAAAGACAGTGCCCTTCCTCAAAACTATGGAAAACAGTCAGAGGGCTGTATTTACTGGGCAAATGCAGAATCAAGAAAACATAGCTTCAGATAACCAGAGTAGAAGCTCCCGGCAACCTGGCTGGCTCTGTCCTCAGCCCTTCTCCAGGGCAGGGTGGCCTGGGAGACTCTTCTCCTATGTGCCCCCTCCCAGAATTCTCCTTCCAGGCAAAAGTAAATTAGGATAACAAATACCCTGCAAGAAAGAATTGAGTTGGGTGGCCAGGGGCAAAGGCTGAGCTGCTTTAAGTCCTGCAGGGAGGACCTGGCGGAAGGGGCAGGCCTGCTTCCTGGGGAATTGAAGGAGCATTCAAGCTCCTATAGATAGGAAACTCCCAAGGCCACTAACAAGCACAAGCCCAGGATAAGACTCAGGCCTAGTAAAAACAGGAGGTCCCTGCACTCTTGATTCCTGTTGATACGAGGGTTGAAGCTGAAGGTGAGCACAGGTGCCTGCAAGGCCAATTTGCAAAGGCTGTGAAGGCTGTGTTCTAAATTCATTTGGTTTTGTTACCTTTGACACTCTAAAAAATCTCTGTCCTTCCACTAGCTGAATACAAACTCAAGAAAAAGACATCTTAGGGAATAAATGCCAGAGGTGACATTAAAATGTTGAAATGTACAGTGTGCAACAAAAGATGATGGGACATACAAAGAAACAGGAATGACAGCCCATCCAGAGGAAGAGGATGACAACCCAGGAAACATCAGCATACACACCTAGGCAAAGACTTCTAAAAGTGATGAGGAGGGTTTCCCCAGCAGATGGGATCTAGGAGAAGAATCAGCAAACGCAAGACAATTGAAATGGGTCAGGTTGAGGAACATAAAGATAAGAGAATTAGAGAAAAGTAGCCTAAGAGACCTGTGGGCACATCAAGTTCACCGTATGTGCAATGGGGGAATCCTAGAGGAGGAGGAGGAGGGAAAGGAGCAGAGGCACAGCCAAAGAAATAATGACAGGAAACTTCCCCAGGCTGCCTGAAGACAGCAATATGCTCATCCAGGAAGCCCACTGAATACCAAATAGGATAAACTTGAAAGGAAATATGCCCAGATACATGTGGGTCAAACTGTCAAGGGATAAGGACAAGGAAAGAGATCCAAAACCTGCAAGAGAAAAACAACATGTAATGTACAAGGGAGTCCAACTAGACTGAATTCTGATTTCTCATCAGAAACCACAGAAGCAAGAAGGCAGTTGGTTGAAATACTTCAAGTGCTGAAAGAAAACAACTGCCAGCCAAGAATTTTATATCTGGCAAGACTGTCTTTCAAAAATGAGGGAGATGGGAGAGACTCCCAGGGATGAATGCAGACCTGGCACCATGGGATCAACAATTCCATCCTGACCAAATGGAGGAAAAGAAGTGTAATTAATAAAATATCAGTGGCAAAGAGAGTTCAAATAGAGTCGAGAGGCTACTCTGGAGGTTGCTCTTACGCAAGCCTCAGGTAGACCTTGCTACATATCATAATCTGCTAACCCCTAACCAGGACCATTCCAGCCAATCCTAAAGAAAACCTAGGGCAATTTTTAAGATTGCACAAGAGTTCCGGGCCCTAGAGTAACTTTTCAGAAACCTACAAACTCCAGATGGGTCCCTGGTTCAGATAAGTCCTGAAACCTAGTCCAACCTCTCCAGAACATCAGATAGTTCCATCTCCCTACCCCATATAAGTAACAGACCCTTCCAATATCAAAAATTTACACTCGCCATAGCCGAAGCAAGCCCAATGAGAAGTATGGAAAGATCAAAGGTGATGGAATTATACAACAAATGAATATGAATGCTGAATCATTAAATTGATACCTCTTTTAGTCTCCAGTGTTTTAGAGCAACTAGAAGTAAAACCCTAAAATTGTGAAATTATAACTCATGTCAAAGTCTGAAATATGTTCTACAACTAATTGTGGTGCTGCACTTGGAAATTTATACTTTTTTTGTATATATGTTGTTGTTCACACACGCACAAAACAGAGGTCAATTGTGATGATAAAAAAGTATTTAAGGGAAAACCAAGGCCAAGATGGTGGCTTAGCAAGGCGCGTGATTTACTTCGTCCTCCAGAACAGCAACTAAATAACCAGGAACAGTACAGAACAGCCGCTGGGGCCACGTCAGTGACCAGACACACAGCGTACCCCAGTCTAGACAAGTTGGACTGGCTGCAAGCACCACCCCGCTTAACTGTGAGTTCCCCAAGCTGCAATGGCCAGCACCCCTCCCCCCCCAGGCTGCTTCCCAGAGGGAAGAGGAAAGGGACTTTACCAGCAGCAGGGACCGAGCACAATCAAATGCCAATTGTGGATTTAATTAACAAATTCTGACAACTAAAAATAGCTCCCCAGCTCACATGAACCTGGTCAAGGTGGAGGTCACTGGTTTTTGCCCCAGGACCAAGGGGGACAGGGCTGACGGAAAAAGAAACAGAAGTTTTTGTGGCTGTGTTTCTACAAAGGCTTGACTGCCTTTGGATACAGTGCAGGGCTTCTCAGGCTGCAACTGCCCCAGGTATAGGCAGAAACAAGCTTGTTTGAGGGCTTGTCTGGAGCCTGTGCCTTCCCCAGGGCAGGGATGAGGCCCAACTCAGGTGGAATCCCTCCCTCAAGGAATTCAGACACCAGGGCTTGGTCATTTGAAGCCATTAAAACCAGCCTACAACCTCTCCTCCGTCTCCACCACACCCTCAGCAGGAAGAGTCTGCCAAAGTAAAAGGTACCACATCATCTTATGCTGGTGGGACCTGCAGGCAGAAAAGTGTCACATACTGGGCAGGATAGGACAAACAGAGTCTAGAGACTTAACAGGAAAGTCTTTCAACCTTCTGGGTCTCACTGTCAGAGAAAACTGATGCAGGTGACTCTTTCCTCCTGACAGGAGGCCAGTTTTCTCTGGGAAAATCCGGCTGGGGTCTATAATACCTAAGTAGACCCTCCTAAGGGTGGGAAGGAAAAGGCACCATACAGGCAGGGCAAGAAATAAGAAAACAAGAACAGAAAAATTCTCCTCTGTTAAGCAAAATCTAAGCTACTGGTCCAGAAAAAGCTGAACTGAATGTCAAAGAACAGACAGACAAATTTATCCAGCAAGAAAACCCTATGTAAAAGAAGTGAAAACAATCTCCAGATAAGCTAATTAAGGTAATTAAATGCCTAGACACCAGTAAAAAATAACAAATCACACTAGGAAAATTGAAGATATGGCCCAGTCAAAGGAACAAACCAACAATTCAAATAGATACAAGAGTTGAAACAACTAATTCAGAATATATGAAAAGACATGGAAAACCTCATCAAAAATCAAATCAATGAATTAAGGGAGGATATAAAGAAGGCAAGGAATAAACAAAAAGAAGAAATTGAAAATCTGAAAAAACAAATCACAGAACTTATGGGAATGAAAGACACAGTAGAATAAATCAAAAAAACAATGGAAACTACAATGTTAGATTTCAAGAGGCAGAAGACAGGATTAGTGAACTGGAGGGTGGAACATCTGAAATCCGACAACCAAAAGAAAATATAGGGAAAAGAATGAAAAAATGTGAGCAGGGACTCAGGGAATTGAATGACAATATGAAGTGCATGAATATACATGTTGTGGGTGTCCCAGAAGGAGAAGAGAAGGGAAAAGGAGGAGAAAAACTAATGGAGAAGATTACGACTGAAAATTCCCCAACTCTTAGGAAAGACTTAAAATTACAGATCCAAGAAGTATAGCATACCCCAAAGAGAATAGATCCAAATAGACATACTCCAAGACACTTACTAATCAGAATGTCAGAGGTCAAAGAGAAAGAGAGAATCTTGAATGCAGCAAGAGAAAAGCAATCCACCACATACAAGGCAAGGCCAATAAGACTATGCATAGATTTCTCAGCAGAAACCACGGAGGCGAGAAGATAGTGGGATGATATATTTAAATTACTAAAAGAGAAAAACTGACAACCAAGAATTCTATATCCAGCAAAACTGTCCTTCAAAAATGAGGGAGAAATTAAAACATTTTCAGACAAAAGAATCACTGAGACAGTTTGTGACCAAGAGACCAGTTCTGCACAAAAAGGGAATCACTACAGACAGATATGAACAGACAGAAGAGAGAGGTGTGCAGAAGAGTGTAAAAATGAAGAATATGACTAAAGGTCATATTCATAAAAAAAAGGAAAATTAGATATGACATACAAAATCCAAAAGGCAAAATGGTAGAAGAAAGTACTACCCGTACAGTAGTTACACTAAATGTTAATGGATTAAACTTCCCAATCAAAAGACACAGACTGGCAGAATGGATTTAAAAAGAGGACCCATCTATATGCTGCCTATAGGAAACACATCTTAGACCCAAGGGTAAACATAGGATGAAAGTAAAAGGTAAGGAAAAGATATTTCATGCAAATAACAATCAGAAAAGAGCAGGAGTAGCTATACTAATAGCCAACAAAATTAGACTTCAAATGTAAAACAATTAAAAGAGACAAAGAAGGAAACTATGTATTAATAAAAGGAACAATTCAGTTAGAAGACATAACAATCATAAATATTTATGCACCAAACCAGAATGCTCAAAAATACATGTAGTAAACACTGAAAAGAGAAATAGACACATCTACCGTAATTGTTGGAGACTTCGTTACCACACTCTCATCAATGGACAGAACATCTAGACAGAGGATCAATAAAGAAACAGAGAATTTGAATAATACAATAAATGAGCTAGACTTAACAGACATATATAAAACATTACACCCCACAACAGCAGGATACACCTTTTTCTCAAGTGCTCATGGATCATTCTCAAGGATAGACCATATGCTGGGTCACAAAGCAAGTCTCAATAAACTTAAAAAGATTGAAATCATACCAAACACTTTCTCAGATCATAAAAGAATGAAGGTGGAAATCAATAATAGGAAGAGTGCCAGAAAATTCACAAATATGTGGAGGCTCAACAATACACTCTTAACCAGTGGGTCAAGGAAGAAATCACAAGAGAAATCAGTAAATATCTCGAGGAAAATGAAAATGAAAACACAATGGATCACAACTTCTGGGATGCAGCAAAGGCAGTGCTAAGAGGGAAATTTATTGCCCCAAATGCCTATATCAAAACAGAAGAATGGGCAAAAATCAAAGAATTAACTGTCCATTTGGAAGAAGTGGAGAAAGAAGAGGAAACTAACACCAAAGCAAGCAAAAGGAAAGAAATAATGAAGATGAGAGCAGAAATAAATGGAATTGAGAACATGAAAACAATTGAGAAAAATCAACAAAACCAGAAACTGGTTTGATGAGAAAATCAATAAGATGGATGGACCATTAGCGAGGTTGACAAAAAGAAGAAAAGAGAGGATGTAAATAAATAAGATCAGAAATGGAAGAGGAGACATAACAACTGATCAACAGAAATAGAGGAAGTAATGACAGGATACTATGAATAATTTTATGCTAAAAAATACAACAATGTAGATGAAATGGACAACTTTTTAGAAATGTATGAACAACCAACTTGGGCTTGAGAAGAAATAGATGACCTCAACAAACCAATCACAAGTAAAGAAATTGAATCAGTCATTAGGAAGCTCCCCAAAAAGAAAAGTTCAGGACCAGATGGCTTCACATGTCAATTCTACCAAACATTCAAGAAAGAATTAGTACCAATTCAGCTCAAACTCTTCAAAGAAGTTGAAGAGGAGGGAAAGCTACCTAACTCATCCTACGAACCCAACATCACCCTCATACCAAAGCCAGACAAAGATATTACACAAAAAGAAAACTACAGACCAATCTCTCTAATGAATATAGATGCAAAAATCCTCGACAAAATTCTAGCAAATCGAATCCAGCAACGCATTAAAAGAATTATACATCATGACCAAGTAGGATTCATCCCAGGTATGCAAGGATACTTCAACATAAGAAAATAAATTAATGTAATACACCACATCAACATATCAAAACAGAAAAACTACATGATCATCTTGATTGATTCAGAAAAGGCATTTGACAAAATTCAACATCCTCTTCTGTTGAAAACACTGCAAAGGATAGGAATAGAAGGGAACTTCCTCAAAATGATAAAGGAAATACATGAAAAACCCACAGCTAACACCATCATTCTCAATGGGGAAAAACGGAAAACTTTCCCCCTAAGATCAGGAATAAGACAAGGATGTCCACTATCACCACTGTTATTCAACATTGTGTTGGAAGTTCTAGTCAGAGCAATTAGACAAGAAAAAGAAATACAAGGCATCAAAATTGTAAAGGAAGAAGTAAAACTTTCACTGCTTGCAGATGAAATGATACTATATGTTGAAAACCCTGAAAAATCCACAGCAAAACTACTAGAGCTAATAAATGAGTACAGCAAAGTGGCAGGATACAAGATCAACACTCAAAAATCTGTAGTGTTTCTATACACTAGTAATGCGCAATCTGAGGGGGAAATCAAGAAAAGAATTCCATTTATAATTGCAACCAAAAGAATAAAATATTTAAGAATAAATTTAATTAAAGAGACAAAAGACATATACAAAGAAAACTACAAGAAATTGTTAAAAGAAATCACAGAAGACCTAAATAGATGGAAGGGCATACCATGTTCATGGATTGGAAGACTAAATAGAGTTAAGATGTCAATTCCATCTAAGTTGATTTACAGATTCAATGCAAAACCAATTAAAACACCAAAAATTTACTTTTCAGAAATAGAAAAACGAATAACCAAATTTATCTGGAAGGGCAAGTTGCCCTGAATAGCTAAAAGTATCTTGAGTTAGAAAAATAAAATCAGAGATCTCACGCTACCTGAGTTTAAGATGTATTATGAAGCTACAGTGGTCAAAATAGCATGGTACTGGCATAAAGATAGATATATTGACCAATGGAATCGAATAGAATGTTCAGATATAGACCATCTCATCTGTGGACAATAGATCTTTGATAAGGCAGTCAAGCCGAATCACCTGGGACAGAACAGTCTCTTCAATAAAATGGTGCCTAGAGAACTGGATATCCATATGCAAAAGAATGAAAGAGGATTCATATCTCACACACTATACAAAAATTAACTAAAAATGGATCAAAGACCTAAACATTAGATCTAAGACCATAAAAACTGTGAGAAGAAAATGTAGGGAAATAGCCTATAAATCCTATACTTGGAGGTGGTTTTCTAGACCTTACACCCAAAGCAAGAGCAATGAAGAAAGAAAGAAAGAAAGGGGAACTCCTCAAAATTAAACACTTTTGTGTATCAAGGAACTTCGTCAAGAAAGTAAAAAGACAGCCTACACAATGGGAAACAATATTTGGAAATGACACATCAGATAAAGTTCTAGTATCCAAAATTTACAAAGAGATTGTTCAACTCAACAACAAAAAGGCAGCCAACCCAGTTACAAAATGGGAAAAAGACTTGAACAGACACTTCTCAGAAGAGGAAATACAAGTGGCCAAAAGGCACATGAAGAGATGCTCAACTTCCCTGGCTATTAGAGAATTGCAAATCAAAACCACAATGAGATATCATCTCACACCCACCAGAATGGCCATTATCAATAAAACAGAAAACAACAAGTGCTGGAGAGGATGTGGAGAAAGAGGCACACTTATCCACTGTTGGTGGGAATGTCAAATGGCACAACCACTGTGGAAGACAGTTTGGCGGTTCCTCAAAAAGCTAAATAGAGAATTGCCATATGACCCGGCAATACCATTGCTAGGTATCTACTCAGAGGACATGAGGGCAAAGACAGAAACAGACATTTGCACACCAATGTTTATAGCAGCATTATGTACAATTCCAAAGAGATGGAAATAGCCAAAATATCCATCAACAGATGAGTGGCTAAAGAAACTGTGGTATATACATACAATGGAATATTATGCAGCTGTAAGACAGAATAAAGTTATAAAGCATGGAACAACATGGATGGATCTTAAGGACATTATGCTGAGTGAGATTAGCCAGAAACAAAAGCACAAATACCATATGGTCTCACTGATATGAACTGACATTAGTGAATAAACTGAGAATTTTGTTGGTAACAGAGACCATCAAGAGATAGAAATAGGGTAAGATATTGGGTAATTGGAGCTGAAGGGATACAGCTTGTGCAACAGGAGTGAATGTAAAAACTCAGAAATGGATAGCACAATACTACCTAACTGTAATACAATTATGTTAAAACACTGAATGAAGCTGAATGTGAGAATGATAGAAGGAGGAGGGTTAGGGGCACAAATGAAATCAGAAAGAAAGATAGAGGATAAAGACTGAGATGGTATAATCTAGGAATGCCTAGAGTGTATAATGATAGTGACCAAATGTACAAAATTTAAAAATGTTTTTGCATGAGGAAGAACAAAGAAATGTCATTAGTCAAGGGTATTGAAAATAGATGGTGATTAGTATTTTAAAATTTCAACTTATGCATGAGACTAAAGCAAAAAAATATTTATTTGGTACAAAATTTATATTTGACTAGTGCATTTCCTAATATAACTTATGTAGACAGCTTAATTGAACACCATAAGTACATGGAACCTTGAGTAGGACATGAGATTTTGTGGGTTTGTCCAGAGTGATGCCCTGATAAATCCCAGAGTGATTTGAACAGTGACTAAAAAAGTATTTGCAAAGTCCCCTTCTGGGAATGGTGAGAAACGGGGGAAATTCAACTTCCCCAAGTTGAATTCTTGATATTCTCGCAAGCAGTGTGGACAATCAAAGTTATAGGCTAAGTCCCCAGTCTTGGGGTTTGTTCTTATGAAACTTAACCCACAAAGGATAGGTCAAGGCTACTTAAAATTTAGGCCTAAGAGTCACCCCCAAGAGAGCCTCTTTTGTTTCTCAGATGTGGCCTCTCTCTCCAGCCAACAGAGCAGGCAAACTCACCACCCTCCCCCTGTCTACATGGGACATGACTCCCAGGGGTGTGAACCTTCCTGGCAACTTGGGACAGAAATCCTAGAATAAGCTGAGACTCAGCATCAAGGAATTGAGAAAAACCCTAGAATGAGCTGAGACTCAGCATAAAGGGATAGAGAAAACCTTCTCAGCCAAAAGGGGGAAGAGTGAAATGAGTCAAAGTGTCAATGGCTGAGAGATTCCAAACAGAGTCAAGAGGTTATCCTGGAGGTTATTCTTATACATTAAGTAGATATCACCTTGTTATTCAGGATGTAATGGAGATGCTGGAGGAAACTGCCTGAAAATGTAGAGCTGTGTTCCAGTAGCCATGTTTCTTGACAATGATTGAATAATGATATAGCTTTCACAATGTGACTGTGTGATTGTGAAAACCTTGTGTCTGATGCTCCTTTTATCTACCTTATCAACAGACAAGTAGAATATATGGAATAAAAATAAACAATAGGGGGAACAAATGTTAAAATAAATTTAATTTGAAATGCTAGCAATCAATGAAAGGGAGGGGTAAGTGGTATGGTATGTATGAATTTTTTTCTGTTTTCTTTTTATTTCTTTTTCTGAATAGACACAAATGTTCCAAAAAATTATCATGATGATGAATATGCAACTATGGGTTGATATTGAAAATAGATGGTGATTAGTATTTTAAAATTTCAACTTATACGTGAGACTAAAGCAAAAAAGTATTTATTTGGTACAAAATTTATATTTGACTAGTGCATTTCCTAATATAACTTATATATATAGAATGGAATGATCAAAAGTTAAGAATGTTTACGTTTGTTTGGTGTTTTTTGGTATTTTTTTTAATTTAAAAATTAAAAAAAAAGCAGCAAGAAAAAAAAAGTATCTAAGCCCTCTAGCCTCCTATATTCTGGAGCAGCTAGAAGGAAAAATGCGAGGATTATATGGTAGCTCATGACAAAGTCTGGAATCTATCCTGTAACAACTTTTTGAAGAGTGCTTTGGAAACTATGGCTTTTTTATTTATTTTCTTTGTATATATGTTATACTGTACTATAAAAAATGTTTTTAGAAAAATGATGGAAACATGAAAGTGGAAGCACCCTGAGTCCCTGCCACAGTCACTGCCAGAGTGTTGGGAACCCCTGATATCCCAGAAGCACCATTACAAAATTAGACCCTTAAGATTTGGTGAAATCACAGGGCTGGGAAAATGTTTAAATCAGCGATTCAACAAACATTTTTATCTCAGGAGCCCTTTATGCTCTTAAAAATTACCAAATGAGGACAGATAGGACTTCCGGAGAAGATGGCGGCTTAGTAAGACGCGCGGGTCTTAGTTCCTCCTCCAGAACAGCAACTAAAGAAACAGAAACAATATGAAACAGCTCCCGGAGCCACGACAGAGACCAAAAAGACAGTGTACCCCATTCTGGAATGGGTGAACGGGCAGGGAGAATCCGCTGCGGTGAGATACCCGAGGGGCGCGCGTTTTCCCAGCCGGGGCGGCTGGCGACTGGGGTCCCCTCCACGCACGTGGCTCCCTGGTCTGACTGGGAACATTGGATAGTGGGGCCCTCCCGCCACGCTTGGCGTCTCGGGCCAGCTGGGCAATTTGGACCGGCACTCCCCCAAGCCGCAGTGGCGGGCGACCCCCCCTCCATGCGCGGTTTCCCGGGCCGACTGCGATATTTGGATTGGCAAGTTAAAGGAGCCACAGCATCTTTTACTGGTGGGACCCGCAGACAGACGAGCACCACGAGCGCCACCTACTGGGAAGGAAAAGAAAAACAGAGCCCAGAGATTTCACAGAAAAACCTTTCAACCAGCCAGGTCCCACACCCAGGGAAATCTGATCAAATGCCCAGACACCAGCAGAAAATAATGGATGACGCTCGGAAAATTGAAGATATGGCCCAGTCAAAGGAACAAACCAATAGTTCAAATGAGATACAGGAGCTGAGACAACTAATGCTGAATATACGAACAGAAATGGAAAAACTCTTCAAAAACCAAATCAATAAATTGAGGGAGGACATGAAGAAGACATGGGCTGAACAAAAAGAAGAAATAGAAAATCTGAAAAAAAAAATCACAGAACTTATGGGAGTGAAGGACAAAGAAGAAAAAATGGAAAAAACAATGGATACCTACAATGGTAGATCTAAAGAGACAGAAGCTACAATTAGTGAACTGGAGGATGGAACATCTGAATTCCAAAAAGAAACAGAAACTATAGGGAAAAGAATGGAAAAACTTGAGCAGGGGATCAGGGAACTGAATGACAATATGAAGCGCACAAATATACGTGTTGTGGGTGTCCCAGAAGGAGAAGAGAAGGGAAAAGGAGGAGAAAAACTAATGGAAGAAATTATCACTGAAAATTTCCCAACTCTTATGAAAGACCTAAAATTACAGATCCAAGAAGTGCAGCGCACCCCAAAGAGATTAGACCCAAACAGGCATTCTCCAAGACACTTACTAGTTAGAATGTCAGAGGTCAAAGAGAAAGAGAGGATCTTGAAAGCAGCAAGAGAAAAACAATCCATCACATACAAGGGAAACCCAATAAGACTATGTGTAGATTTCTCAGCAGAAACCATGGAAGCTAGAAGACAGTGGGATGATATATTTAAGTTACTAAAAGAGAAAAACTGCCAACCAAGACTCCTATATCCAGCAAAATTGTCCTTCAAAAATGAGGGAGAAATTAAAACATTCTCAGAGAAAAAGTCACTGAGAGAATTTGTGACCAAGAGACCAGCTCTGCAAGAAATACTAAAGGGAGCACTAGAGTCAGATACGAAAAGACAGAAGAGAGAGGTATGGAGTAAAGTGTAGAAAGAAGGAAAATCAGATATGATATATATAATACAAAAGCCAAAATGGTAGAGGAAAATATTATCCAAACAGTAATAACACTAAAAGTTAATGGACTGAATTTCCCAATCAAAAGACATAGAATGGCAGAATGGATTATGACCCAGCAATACCACTGCTAGGTATCTACTCAAAGGACTTAAGGGCAAAGACACAGATGGACATCTGCACACCAGTGTTTATAGCAGCATTATCTACAATTGCAAAGAGATGGAAACAGCCAAAATGTCCATCAACAGATGAACGGCTAAACAAACTGTGGCGTATACCTACGATGGAATATTATGCAGCTTTAAGACAGACTAAACCTATGAAGCATGTAATAACATGGATGGACCTAGAGAACATTATGCTGAGTGAGTCTAGCCAAAAACTAAAGGACAAATACTGTATGGTCCCACTGATGTGAACCGACATTCGAGAATCAGCTTGTAATATATCATTGGTAACAGAGACCAGCAGGAGTTAGAAACAGGGTAAGATAATGGGTAATTGGAGCTGAAGGGATACAGACTGTGCAACAGGACTAGATACAAAAACTCAAAAATGGACAGCACAATAATACCTAAGTGTAATGTAACTATGTTGGAACACTGAATGAAGCTGCACCTGAAATACAGTTTTTTGTTTGTTTATTTGTTTGTATCTTTTGTTTTTGTTTTTTTCTTTTTCCTTTTTTATATATATATTTTTATTAGTATTATTATTTTAATTCTCTTCTCTATATTAACGTTCTATATCTTTTTCTGCTGTTTTGCTAGTTCTTTTCCTAAATCGATACAAATGTACTAAGAAATGATGATCATACATCTATGTGATGATACTAAGAATTACTGAGTGCATGTGTAGAATGGAATGATTTCTAAATGTTGTGTTAATTTCTTTTCTTTTTTTGATTAATAAAAAAAAATTAAAAAAAAAAAGAAAAAAAATTACCAAATGAGAACGGGGAGAAATGCAACTTCCCCAAGTTGAATTCTTGATATTCTCACAAGCAGTGTGGACAACCAAAGCTATAGGCTGAGTCCCAGTCTTGGAGTTTGTTCATATGAAACTTAACCCCACAAAGGATAGGTTAAGGCTACTTAAAATTTAGGCCTAAGAGTCACCCCCAAGAAAACCTCTTTTGTTGCTCAGATGTGGCCTCTCTCTCCAGCCAACACAACAAGCAATCTCACCACCCTCCCCCTGTCTACGTGGGACGTGACTCCCAGGGGTGTGGACCTTCCTGGCAACGTGGGACAGAAATCCTAGAATGAGCTGAGACTCAGCATCAAGGGATTGAGAAAACCTTCTCGACCAAAAGGGGAAGAGTGAAATGAGACAAAGTGTCAATGGCTGAGAGATTCCAAACACAGTCAAGAGATTACCCTGGAGGTTATTCTTATGCATTAAGTGGATATCATCTTGTTATTCAAGATGTAATGGAGAGGCTGGAAGGAACTGCCTGAAAATGTAGAGCTGTGTTCCAGTAGCCATGTTTCTTGATGATGATTGTATAATGATACAGCTGTCACAATGTGACTGTGTGATTGTGAAAACCTTGTGTCTGATGCTCCTTTTATCTACCTTGTCAAGAAATGAGTAGAACATATGGAATAAAAATAAACAATAGGGGGAACAAATGTTAAAATAAATTTAGTTTGAAATGCTAGTGATAGATGGGGGTGAGGGGTGAGGGGTATGGTATGTATAACCTTTTTTTTTCTATTATTGTTTTATTTCTTTTTCTGTTATCTTTTTATTTCTTTTTCTGGATTGATACAAACATTCTAAGAAATGATGAATATGCAATTATGTGATGATATTGAGAATTAATGAATATATATGTTGAACGGAATTATATGTTAATGCTTTTGTTTGTTCTTAATTTTTAAAATTAATACATAAATTAAAAAAAAATTTACCAAAGACTTGATTATTGGTGTTTTATCTCACAAAATTTACCATATTAGAAATTGAAATTTAGAAATGTGTAATACACACAAAAAAGGGAGGGGAGATTAAGACCTTCCCAGCTATACAGAAACTGAGGGGTTTGTTGCCACTACACCTGCCCTACAACCAGTGCTAAGGGGAGTTCTTCAGACAGTGGCTCAAACATGGGAAAGGCAGCTCTATGGATATCTAAAAATGCCAGTATTTTTGCAGTGTATTTTTTGGTATTTAATTCCATTTTTCCTTGTAGGTGCTAAAATGCAAATGCATAAAGAGTAATGGTAAACATGTGGTTTGGGATGTACAATGCTCAAAGATATAACTTGTAACAAGTACCAAAACAGGTGGGTGTTGGGGGGGCATAGAGGTAACGCACATGCATGCTGTTGAAGTTGGTTTGGAAGCAAATCAAACACGTTTGTCATAGATTTAAGTGTAAAATTTAAGCCCTATTGTGACTACAAAGAAAATAAGAAAAATATATTCAAAAAGAAATCAGAAGGAACTGAAAATTGTACAGGATTTAAAAAATCAAATATATAAAAGTAGGCACTAATGGAAAAATTAAGGATCAAAAAAGGTATAGAATCCATAAAGAGTAAATAGCAAAATGATAGAAGGTCCTGCATTATAGAAAGATAGAATCAACAAAACCAAAAGTTGGTTCTTTTTAAAAGACCAATAAATTGACAAACTTTAGCTAGGCTGACAAAAAAGAGAGGATACAAATAGTGAAAATCAGAAATGAAAAGGGGGACACTATTACTGTCCCTGCTGAAATATAAAGGACTATAAGAGGATACTATAAACAACTGTATGCCAATAAATTAGATCACCTAGATGAAATGGGCAAATTCTTGGAAAAACACAAACTACCAATTCAAGAAGCAATAGTAGATCTCAGCAAACCAATTACTAGTAAAGAGACTGAATCAGTCATCAAAAATCTCCCAACAAAGAAATTCCCAGGACCAGATGGTTTCACAGTAGAATTCCACCAAACATTCCAAGAAGACTTATAACTCCAATTCTCAAACTCTTTCAAAAAATTGAAGAGAGAGCACTCCTTAATTCATTCTATGAGGCCAACATCACCCTCACACCAAACCCAGATAAAGATACCACAAGAGAAGAAAATTACAAACAAATATATCTTAGAAACAGACGCAAAAATCTCTTAACTGGGAGGGCACATGGTGAACATGGTGACGTCTGCTAGTTTCCTCTTCAGGCTTCTTGTTTCATGAAGCTCCCTCAGGGGTATTTTCCTTCTTCATCTTTAAAGGTCTCTGGCTGCGTGGGCTCTCATGGTACTTATAGCTGTCCTGGTTCTCCAAAATGTTTCCTCTTTTAAAGGATTCCAGTAAACTGATCAAGACCAACCTGGAATGGTGGAGTCATAGCTCCCTCTAATCAAAGGTTAGATATGACACACCACAGTGGGGTGTGCCATATCTCCGTGGAGAAAATCTAAGCAAGTTTCCAATCTACAGTACTGAATAGGAATTAAAAGAAACTGCTGCATCCACTGGATGAATCAGGATTAAAATATGGTTTTTCTAGGCTACATAATCCTTTCAAACCAACACACTGGGTTATATGGTAATTCTATATCTGACTTTCTGTGTATCTGCGAAACTGTATTCCACAATAGCTGCATCATTTTATACTCCCAACAACGAGTGTTCCTATTTGTGCACATCCGCTCCAATACTTGAATTCCCCCCCCCTTTTTAAAATAGCCATTCTAGTGGATGTGAAATGGTATCTCATTTTGGTTTTTATTTGCATTTCCCTGATGGTTAACAATGTTGAGCATCATTTTAAGTGCTTTTTTTGTCATTTATATATCTTCTTTGGATAAATGTCTACTCAAGTCTTGGCACATTTTTAATTAGGTTGTCCATCTTTCAGTTGTTGGGTTGTAGCATTCTTTTTATATTCTGGATATTAAACCCTTATCATATATGTGGTTTCCAAATATTTTCTCCCATTACATAGGTTGTTGTTTTACTTTCATGATAAAGTCTTTTAATGGCTTTTTTTTTTAGGAGTTCCCATTTATGTATTTTTTCTTCTGTAGCTTGTGCTTTGGGTGTAAAGTCTAAGAAACCATTGCCTATGAAAAGGATCTAAAATTGAGTGGGATGATTACACAAATAAGTGATGATACTGTGAGATATTGATTGTATACTTTGGATAGAATATATGGTATGTGACTATATTTCAATAAAATCTGAGGAAAAAATGAGGGGAAAAAAAGAGAGAGAAGCCTTGACTAACCCAAGATCCTGAAGATGTTTCTCTTTATTTTTATAGTTTTGGCTCTTATAGTTAGATCCTTGATCAACCTTGAATTAATTTTTGTAGATAGTTTGAGGTAGGGATTCACCTTCATTCTTTTGCATGTGGATGTCAGTTTTCTCAGTGCAAGTTGTTGAAGAGACTGTTCTTTCCAAATTGAATGGACTTGGCAGTCTTGTCAAAATCAGTTGCCATAAATGTGAGGGTTGATTTATGAGTTCTCAATTTTATTCCATTGGTCTATATGTTTGTCTTTGTGTTATTACCATGTTCTTCTTTGTAAAAAAAATTTTTTGGGGGGGTGCATGGTCTGGGAATCGAACCTGGGTCTCCCACATGGAAGGCGAACATTCTACCACTGAACCACCCATGCACATTAAATATTTTTATTGACACATCTTCACACAATACACTCCATTCATGGTGTACAATCAATGGCTCACAATATCATCACATGTTGTGTATTCATCACCATGATCATTTTTAAAACATTTGCATCACCCTAGAAAAAAGAAAAAACTCATACACCCAATGCCCCTTACCCCTCCCTGTCATTGGCTACTAGTATTTCCATCTACCCAATTCATTTAACCCCTTATCTCCCCTATTATTTATTTATTTTTTAATCCATATTTTTAAATTTATCTGTCCGTACCCTGGATAAAAGCATCAGACACAAGGTTTTCACAATCACACAGTCACATTGTAAAAGTTATATCTTTATAAAATCATCTTCAAGAATCAAGGCTACTGGAACATGGATCAACAGTTTCAGGTACTTCCCTCTGGCCACTCTAATACACTATAAATTAAAAAGGAATATCTACATAATGCATAAGAATAACCTCCAGGATAACTTCTCGACTCTTTTTGAAATCTCCCAGCTACTAAAACTTTATTTTGTCTCATTTCTCTCTTCCCCCTTTTGGTCAAGAAATTACCATGCTGTTTCAGTTACTGTGGTATTGTAGTAAGTTTTATGATTGGGAAATGTGAGTCCTCCAACTTTGTTCTTCTTTTTCAAGATAGCTTTGGCTATTTGTGGCCCCTTATCTTTCCTTACAAACTTAATGCTTGACTTTTCCATTTCTGCAAAGAAGGCTGTTGAAATTTGTATTGGTATTGCATTGGATCTGTAAATCATTTTGGGTAGAACTGATACCTTAACAATATTTAGTCTTCCAATCCATGGGCATGGAATGTCTTCACATTTATTTAGGTGTTTTTTGATTTCTTCTACCAATGTTTTGTAGTTTTCCGTGTACAAGTCCTTTATGTCCTTGGTTAGATTTATTCCTACATATTCGATTATTTAGTTGCTATTGTAAATGGAATTTTTTCCCTTGATTTCATCTTCTGATTGTCCATTACTAGTGTATAGAGACACTGTTGATTTTTGCATGTTGTTCTGGTACCCTGCCACTTTGTTGAATCCTTTATTATCTCTATCAGCTTTGTTGTGGATATTTCAGGATTTTCTGTACATAGGATCATGTCCTCTGCAAATAGTGAATGTTTTACTTCTTCCTTTCCAATTTGAATGCCTTTTAAATCTTTCTTTTGCCTAATTGCTCTCCCTAGAACTGCCAACACCACCTTGAACAACAGGGTTTTGTGGGCACCTTCTCTTGTTTCAGATCTTAGAGGGAAAGCTTTCTTTCACCATTGAGTGTGATGTTAGCTGTGGGTTTTCATATATGCCCTTTATCATGTTGAGGAAGTTTCCTTTTATTCCTATTTTCTAAGTCTTTTTTTTTTTTTTTAAAGGAAAGACAGAGAGAAGGAAGGAAGGAAGGAAGGAAGGGAAACATAGACAGATAGAAGGAAGGAAGGATAGAAGGAAGGAAGGAAGGAAGAAAGGGAAACATCTTTTTAAACATTTTCTTGTTTTATTGTATTTTGTTTTTCCGTTTTTTGTTACATGGGCTGGGGCCGGGAATCGAACCGAGGTCCTCCGGCATAGCAGGCAAGCACTTTGCCCGCTGAGCCACCGCGGCCCACCCTTTCTAAGTCTTTTTATCAAAAGAAAAAAAAAGATGCTGGATTTTGTCTAATGCCTTTTCTGCATCAATGGAGACCATGTGTTTTTTTCCCTTCATTTCGTAAATGTGGTGTAAGACACTAATTGATTTTCTTATGTTGAACCACCCTTGCAAACTGGGATAAAATCCCACCTGATCCTCGTGTATAATTATTTCCATATGCTGTTGACTTGGTTGCTGTTACAATCATACCTCATTTTGTTGTGCTTCACTTTAATATGCTTTGCTGATACTGTTTTTTACAAATTGAAGGTCTGTTCATCCTGTGGCCAGCACGTCTTTCAGCATCATTTTTCCAATACCATGTGCTCACTTCGTGTCTCTGTGTGTGCTGGTTTGAAAAGATGTACATCTCCTAGAAAAGCCATGTTTTAATCTAAATCCTATTTCATAAAGGCAGAATAATCCCTATTCAATACTGTATGTTTGAAACTGTAATCAGATCATCTCCCTGGAGATGTGATTTAATCAAGAGTGGTTGTTAAGCTGGATTAGGTGACGACATGTCTCCACTCATTTGGGTGGGTCTTGAGAAGTTTCTGGAGTCCTATAAAAGAGGAAACATTTTGGAGAATGAAAAGATTCAGAGAAAGCCAGAGAAGAATGACATAGCCATGAGAAGCAGAGAGCACACTGGCCAGTGACCTTTGGAAATGAAGAAGGAAAATGCCTCCCGGGGAGCTTCATGAAACAGGAAGCCAGGAGAGAAAGCTAGCAGATGATGCCTTGCTCGCCATGTGCCCTTCCAGGCAAGAGAGAAACTGTGACTGCGTTTGCCATGTGCCTTCTCGGATGAGAGAGAAACCCTGAACTTCATCGGCCTTCTTGAACCAAGGTATCTTTCCCTGGATGCCTTTGATTGGACATTTTCTTGTCTATAGACTTGTTGTAACCAGGACATTTTCTTGGCCTTAAAACTGTAAACTAACAGCTTATTAAATTCCCCTTTTTAAAACCCATTCTGTTTCTGGCATATTGCATTCCAGCAACTAGCAAACTAGAACACTTTTCAGCAACCAGCAAACTAGAACACTGTGTTATATTTGGGTAATGCTCACAGTATCTCAAACTTTTCCATTATTATTATATCTGTTATGGTATTCTGTGATCAGTGACCTTTGATGCTATTAGTGTAATTGTTTTGGGGATGCTAGGAACCATGCCCGCATAAGATGGTAAACTTAATTGGGAAATGTTGTATTCTGACTTCTCCACCAACTGGCTGTTGATCCATCTCTCTCCCTCTCCTCGGGCCTCCCTATTCCATGAGACACAACAATATCGAAATTAGGCCAATTAAAAACCTTAGCATGGACTCTAAGTGTACACATCTCTCACTTTAAATCAAAAGCTGGAAATTATTAAGCTTAGTGAGAGAGGCATGTCGAAAGCTGAAATAGACTGAAAGCTAGATCTCTTGCGCCCGTTAGCCAAGTTGTGAATACAAAGAAAAAAGTTCTTGAAGGAAATTGAACATGCTACTCCAGCGAACACATGAGTGATAGAAAAGTGAAACAGCCTCATTGCTGATATGGAGAAAGTTTTAGTAGTCTGGACAGAAGATCAAACCAGTCCAAATATCCCCTTAAACCAAAACCTAATCCAGAGCAAGGCCCTAACTCTCTTCAATTCTATGAGAACTGAGAGAGGTGAAGAAGCTATAGAAGCAAAGTTTGAAGCTAGCAGAGGTTGGTTCATGATGCTCAGGGAAAGAAGCCATTTCCATAACATAAAAGTGCAAGGTGAGGCAGCAGGTGCTGAGGTAGAAGTTGCAGCAAGTTATTCAGATGATGTAGCTAAGATAATTAGATGAAGATGGCTGCACTAAACAACAGCTTTCCAATGTAAATGAAACAGCCTTCTATTGGAAGATGTCATCTAGGACTTTCAATGCCAAAGAGAAGTCAATGCCTGCTTCAAAACTTTAAAAGGCAGGCTGACTCTTGCTAGGGGCTAATGCAGCTGGTGACTTGAAGTTGAAGCCAATGCTCATTTACCACACCCTTTATTCTAGGGTCCTTTAGGGTTGTACAAAATCTGTTCTGCCTCTGCTCTGTACATGGAACAACAAAGCCCGGGTGATAGCACATCTGCTTACGACATGGTTTACTGAATATTTTAATCCCTGAGTTGAGACCTACTGCCCAGAAACAAAGATTCCTTTCAAAATACGACTGCTCATTGACAAAGCACCTGGCCACGCAAGGGCTGTGATGGAGATGTACAATGAGGTGAATGGTGTTTTCATGCCTCTTGACACAACATCCAATCTGCAGCCCATGGGTCAAGGAGTATTTTCAACTTTCAAGTCTTATTACTTAACAAAAGACATTTCATAAGGCTATAACTGCCATAGATAGTGTTTTTTTCTGATTGATCTGAGCAAAATAAATTGAAAACCTTCTGGAAAGGATTCGCCATTCTAGCTGCCATCAAGAACATTTGTGATTCATGGGAGGACATCAAAATATCAATATTACTAGGAGTTTGGAAGAAGTGGACTCCAACCCCACAGTGCTTTGAGGGGTTCAAGACATCCATGGAGGAAGTAACTGCAGATGTGATGGGAATAGCAAGAGGACTAGAATTAGATGGAGCCTGAAGATGTGACTTAGTTGCTGCAATCTCTTAATAAAACTCTAATGGATGAGGAGTTGCTTCTTACAAATGAGCAAGAGAGTTGTTTCTTAAGATGGAGTCTACTCCTGGTGAAGATGCTCTGAACGTTTTTGAAATAACAGCAAAGGATGTAGAATTTTGCATCAACTGAGTTGATGACGCAGCAGCAGGGCTTGAGAGGGCTGAGTCCAATTTTGAAAGTTCTGCTGTGTGTCAAATGCTATCAAACAGCATCACAGAGTACAGAGGAATCTGTTATGAATCAAGAGTCTGCTGATGTGGCAAACTTCGTTCTTATCTTATTTTAAGAAATTGCCACAGCCACCCCAACCTTCAGCACCCACCAGCCAGATCAGTTCGCAGCGTCAACTCCAAGGCAGGATCCTCCACCAGCAAAAAGATTACAATTCGCTGAAGGCACAGATGATGGTTCGCATTTTAAAAATGTTAAAGTGGTTTTAAATTAAGGTACGTACATTTTGTAGACACAGTGCTATTTCACACCTAATTGACTTATGGTGTAAATATAGCTTTTGTAGGCACTTGGAAACCAAAACTTGAGTGCCTCCTCTAACTGCCATGTCCACCTTACTATGGGGACTGGAACCACATGCCCGCAGCCTCTCTGAGGTTGGCCTGTGCATAAGACACAAGAGTTCCTGTTTTAGCCACTTTCAGGTCTACAGTCCACAGTGCTATGCTACCATCACCATTGCTAAAACTTTCCCATCATCCCCATGCTGGTTTGAAGCTATTGGGTACTCCAGAAAAGTCAAGTTCTTTTACTCCTGATCCAATATAGTAGGGCAGAACCTATTTGATTAGGTTGTTTCCATGGAGATGTTGAACTGTAGGTGTGGCCTCTTGATTAGATGGAGATGTGACTCCCCACTCAAGGTGGGTCTTGACTAGTTTACTGGAGCCCTTAAAAGAGCCGACACAGAGCTCAGATAAGACCTTTAGAGATGTCAGAAGATGCCACATGCAGAGAGAACCCTGAACCCAGGACGCGGATGCTTGAGGAGAAGAAACCTCTGCCTGGACAGATGCACCTCTAAATGGCCACCCCCCACCTGAATCGGAGCAAGCTTCTAAATGCATTTAGCAATTAGCAGGAAATCCGCAGGCAAATGCTAATATGCACCATGGGTATGCATTCGGCAAAATCCTGAGTAGAGGAAAGCCTTTGAGACAATGGAACCACTTTCTTCAAAATAAATAAAATAAGCATGGAAGAAAAGTGGTGGCGGGGCAGCCTGGGGCCAAGAGAAATGTGTGCAAAGCTGACCCGTAGTGTTCAGGTTGTGCATGTGGAGAGGAAACTACATTGGAAAAGGGACTCCAACAGTGAGCCGGACGCTACTCTGGGGTGTACTGGGTGCTTGCGGGTGTAGGGTGGGGCACAGGGGTGTCTGCGCATTTAAGGCATGTCCTACAGATGCCCAGTGTCTTAAGGAGATGAAGCATGCAGAACTCGGGCTGTTCAGAGAGTGTGGGGTGAGCGACAGGGAGGAGCAGGGGCTGGCGCGGATGAGGTGCTGGGAAGAGAGGTTGCGGAGCTACCCCTGCCCAGCATGGGGGGGTCCTCTGCTGCCACCCCCAGGGCAGGGAAGACACAGGAGGCTCCAGGGGTCTCTTTATTGCCAGGGGCACAGGGCATGAGGGGTCCCAGCAGCACTGATGGTAGGGGTGCCCGGGGATCCCCTAGCAAAACCAAAGGGGTCGTCTGCCCGGGGTAGGGGGAGTTCACCAGCTCAGCACCCCAGGGCAGTATTTGTCGATAAGCCCCTGGTAGTAGGGCCGCAGCTGGTCCACATCCGGCAGGGCTGGGCACTTGCTGTAGAGGTCAAACTTGCTGCAGGGAGTGGGGGGGGGCAGTGAGTTTCCTGCAGGAACCCCACCCTTCCCCAGCACTGCACCCCACGCGGGCGCCTACTTGAACTCCTGCACCCAGGGCAGCATGTCCAGGTCGCGCTCACTGCACAGCTGCCGATAGTCGCCGCCCGTGTGCCACGGGTAGAAGGAATGGAACCGGATCATGTAGAAGGCCTGGGGGGGAGGTGACACACCAGCATCCTTCCCCCGGGGGAGGGGGCGGGGACAACGCACCCAGCATCCTCCCCATCTTGGGGGGCAGGAGATAACACACCCAGCTCCTTCCCCACCTCAGGGTGGGGGGAGTAGAAAACAAGCCCAACACCTCCCCACCTGGGGGCCCAGATGGGGCTGGGCTGAACGGGCCTGGGCTCCGTCCCCCGATCTACCTGGGAAGGGAGCGAAAACCTGTTGAACTTCATCACCTGGTACATGTACTCTGAGAGTGAGAGGGCATCATCGTTGGCACCAAGGGCAGCACCCCACCTGTCCCACTCCCGCCTGGGACCCGGCCTCACCGTCATGACCCCAGGACATGAGGACGTTCTCGAGCCCGCAGTGGGGTTGGTACATGCCCAGCTCTGTGCTGAGGGGAGAGACCAAAAGTGGGAGGCACTGGGGAGCATCCTGGAGGGGGACCAGCTACGGGGGCAACCAGGAGCAGCCTGGAGGGTCCACCTGGGTGGAGCAGGGGCACCTGTATCTTGGGTCCTGGAGATCAGGGTTGTCCTGGAAAGTTGAGTCACAGAAAACCACAGAGGCCTGGGGCCGGCAGCCAACGGGGAAGGTGTCTCCAACAACAGCCCACTGTGGCAGGGGGAACAGGCGGCCACAGGTCGGGGCAGGCATACTGGCCTACACACCTGCAGCCTGGTTGCGGCCCACCTGCGGGCCCCGGGCCACCGCCTCCCAGTCCTCACCTGGGGCTCTCCTGACAGAGCCAGCACCTTGCCCAGATCGTGCAGCAGCCCCACAAGGTGGAACCAGTCTGAGGGCAGGAAGGGAGGAGCCTGGGCATGAGGCGGGGCATCCCAGAGCCCAGCGGGCAGAGGGCAGCTGGCTGGGGCGGAGATCCAGGTGGGGCCAGGCCGCCCCCACCCCGCGGTCCCCCAGGTGGGGCCAGGCCGTTCCCCCACAGCCACCCCACCCCCCAGCAGCCCCTCGTGGGGCGCACCCTGGTCGGGGTGGGCCTCACGGATGCCCTCTGCTGTTTGGAAGGCATGAAAGGAGTTGGGGAAGTCCACGTCAGGATCTGACTCGTCCACCAGCCCATCCAGCAAGCTCACGGCCTCCAAAATGCTCATCTTCTTGTAGGAGAAGCCCCCAAACTGGGCATGCTGGGCCAGAAGGCCAGGGGTCAGTGGCCTCAGGCCACTGCCCAGGCCTTGAGGGGTGGCCGGGTTCAGAGGAGGAGGGGGCTGTACCTTCCCCCTGACGAAGTCCACAGTCTGGTGCGTGTGCATGAGCTTATAGGTGGCAAAGACGCGGTCCAGGAGCGGGCTGGACTGCAGGCCAGGGGTCAGCCTTGGCCTCTTGGCCTGTACCCCTCACCCTCCCCCAACTCTGTACCCCTAAGAGCCCTGATGAGCCGCTGGGGGTGGGTGAGGGCTCAGGCAGGGCTGGGCGGGGAGTGAGGGGGGCTCAGGCATGGCTGTGGGAGGGAAACTCAGGCATGGTAAGGGGGGTGGGGGAAGTGGGGGGTCTCAGGCATGGCTAGTGGGTGGGAGGGAGTGGGGGAGGCTCAGGCACAGCTGGGGGTTGGGGGAGTCGGGGGGCTCAGGCACGTCTGGGGGGGGCCGAGGGGGAGTGTGGGGGCTCAGGCACAGCTGGGGGGGGCGAGGGGGAGTGGGGGGGCTCACTGTGTAATTCCGGAAGCTACTCTTGTCTCTGGCCACCTCTGGGCGGTAGACGAGGGAAGGATCTGGGCCCTGGGGAGAAGGGAGTGGGGTCAGCCCATTTCACCCTAGTGCCCGCAGCCCCGTGGGAGCCTGAGACCTAAGATGTGGAGGAGCTGAGCCCGGGAAGGCCTTTGCCAGTGGGTGCCACCCCTGTCCTGGCAGTTCTGAGCTGTGAGGCGACCCTGCTACCCGCTCCCTGGTGAGCTTCAGGGAGGTGAAGGGCGTTGAGCTGGGCAGTCGGGGGCCCTGGGTTGGCATGCCCAAACGGGACCAGTGAAGTCAGCTGGGTGGGGACTGATGCAACAGTCCCCTCCCCGAGGGACTGGTCGGCCACCCAAATAGTTAGCAGTCAGCAGTGCCACCTGCGCAGGCCTGGGGACACTCACCATGAACACCTTCATCCTGTGAAGAGCCAGTCTAGGGTGGCAGGAGCCCCATGGCCAGGGACCCCTTTATAACTGCAGGTTACATAAGTGGCGCCTCCGCCCCCCGCTCCGCCCTGGGTCGGCCCTGATTCAGCAGTGTCCCCCGCCCCCGCCACCAGGTTAATGTGTCAGCGCCCAAGCCGGTTGCCCGCCTGTGTGCCCTGAGGCTCCTCCAGCAGCTCGCTCGGGCCCCCACTGGCCTTCGAACCCTCTGCGTGCAGTGTGAACCCTGCACCCCACTCCCTCCAGTCCCCCCCCCCCCCAGGGTCTCCAGCCCCAGGTTCTTCCCCACCTGCTGGTGCATGGTGGGGTGGGGGCTCCCAGGGAGGGGGAGTGAGATGGATCCAACCAGTGCCAGTTGTGCACCTGTCCCACCTGGGCCCTATCCTGGGTCCTGAGGACAGAGCGGAGACAAAACACGCAAACGTCCGCCCTCAAGGCTGCCGCCGGCCACGACCAATGGGGCTGGGGAAGGAAGTTAACCCAAGGTGCCCCGCAGCCCCGCCACCTGCTCGAGCAGTATACCCAAAGGACTAAAGCGGGACGTGGGCACTGGCACGGAGTCACAGTCCCAAGGCAGGAGACAGCCCCACATCCATCCAGCTTGACTGGACCCCCACATGATGGCACGATTCAGCTGCACAGGGGCGAGTTTGGGACAGTGGACATGCAGGTACAGTGTAGCAGGAGCCACTGAATAGAGAACCTGGGAGAAGGAGGTTTTGGGGGCCCCTGGGGGTGGGTGGGGAGCCAGAGCCTTAGTGATGGATGGCGGGGGACAGAAGCACTTTGTAAACATGATGACACTGAATTGCACTTTTAACAATGGTTAAAATGGTTTAAAATGGATAGAATGTGATATTTTGAGTTAAATGTATGTTACCCCAATACAATTGTTAGAAAATACAAAAAAGAAGGGAGGTCTGTGTGTACAAACATGGAGACAGCTCTGAGTCTTGTTAAACAGAACAGCGAGTCCAGGACACAGGGCTGTAGCTGGGGTCTCCTCTGCCACCCGCCGGCCACCCGCCAGGGCGGGACCGATGGGCAGTGCTGTACCAATTGGCAGCGCGGGACTGATGGGCAGCGCCCCTGCGCGAGTGGACCAGGGCGCTGCGGGGGCTGAGTGGCCACTCAGGAGAGAGCGAGGGAGCTGGAAGGTCGGCTGCAGGGACGGCTGGGGGACGGCAGGGTCTGGGGTTGAGATGGGGGAACGCAGCCGGGAGCTCCTGCACCGTGTGTCCCGAGTCGGGCCGCCGTGCTCTCTGCCGACTGCGTGGTGCTGCGGGGTGTCAGCAGTCACCCCAGGTTGGGAAAAGCACCTAGGCTGGGATAGTGAGGTCACCCGGACCTGCGGCATGCGCGTGCGCATGCATGAGAGGGCGGTTTCGTCTGTACCCGAAGCACGAAATCTTTGCACACAGAACTAAGCGGGGTTGATCCATTCACGATGCTGTGCGGCCTCCCCAGCCTCCACAGAAACTCTCCAAACACAGCCCTGCGCCCGGTGGACACCAGCTCTCGCTGCACCTCACCTTCTGTCTATGAATTTGCATGTTGTGGATATTTCCCGTGAGTGGAATCACACTATTTCTCCTCTTGTGTCTGGCTGCCTAACATTCTAGGCTTACCCTGCTGTGGTGTGCTCCAGCCATGTCCCTGTCGGCTGAGGGACATGGACGCGCCTGCCCGCTGCCAGCAACACGGGTAAGCAAGGGCTCGCTTGGTCGCTGGGAGTACAACTTCCGGGTCAGAAAGGCTGGAGGGCACACCACAGGTGTGTGCATGCATGTGTGTGTGCAAAGTGCTCCTGGAGGGTGAAGCAGTCTATGCTGAGGCTAGACAGGCTGCCACAGGGTACTGGCGGCATCCGGGAGAGGGTGCAACGTGGACTTGGCTCCCTGAGCTGGGCAGGGGGTCTGGTCCCAGCTGTGCTGTGGAAACAGCTGCTGGCTCTCCCAACTGGCCCTTGCCCCTGCTGTCCACATGGCCACACCAGGCAGGCTGCCTGCCCTCCCTGTCTGCCCCTGGACACCCTCCAGAGCCCGGTATGGTGGGCAGCAGCTGACCCATGCAACTCCTTCCCCTCGGGGAGCCTGCTGGACACCTGCCTCATCACCTCAAGGCCACCCCTCTCTGCTGTTCCCAAGGGTCTCCCTGCCCACTGGGAGAGCAGACCTGAACCATCCACAGGGCGTAAGGAAGGAAGGTGGGTCACCTGGACTGGTGACACCTGAGCTGGGAGAGCAGCTGGGGTTGGAGGCATGGACAGGGACTTCCAGGCAGCAGCCTTACCCTGGGCACCTGGGGGGCACAGCGGGTGTGTGGGGGAAGTGGGTGTGGCCATGGCTGGGGTGGGTGTGATGGAATCCTGAGCCAGGGGCTTCAAGTGGGGTGTGCTGCATCCCTGAGGCCCTGGGACAAGGTACAGAAGCCCCTGGTGTCGGCGGGCACATACCAAGAACTGCACATGGAGGCAGCAGCTTTTATTATTAACTGGGCCCCGCAACCCTTCCTGGCTCAGCTCGGAGGCTCTGAGGCGAGGAGAGGGAGAGGGCTGTGACCCCCAGGCAGGCACAAACGCTCGGTAGGCATTCATGCTGGGGGCAGCCCAAAGCTGGCTTTAACTCTTTGTTGGAACTAGTTGCGGAGGGGCCTCAAGGGGCCCTCCCAGAGCCCCCTCCCCACCCAAGGGGGAGCTGGGTGATCAGCACCCTGGCTTGTGCTCCACTTCCCAAGGCCCGAGGGTTCTTGTGCAGACCCCCCCCCCCACCCCAAAGTCCTCTCAGCATCAGATTGCTCCGTCCAACTGTTCCTTGGAGTGTGCTCAAGTAGGGGTGGGCATGGGTTTACACGTCTGAAACCACACTCATGAGTGGGTAGGGTAGCTGCAGGACCAGGCGTGGGGGGAAGGGCTCCTCTGGGCCTGCACCCCTGTTTGAAGTACTGCAGTCTGTAGAGCTCTGGGAGCTGGCAGGGGAGTGAGATATGGGGCCTCAGCTGCAGTTCTACGCTGGTGGGGGGGGGGGAGAGGGAGGGGAAGGCGTGGTGTAGAAGCTGCTGAGATGGGCCTGGCTATGGCCTGGCCCTCTTCAGCCATAGCTGTGGGGGTTGCTAGGGTCCACAGGGGCCACCTCCCGCCGGCTGGCCTGCCCCACGAGCTGCCACAGGCGATGGCTGAGGTTTTGCACCTGGCAGGTGCCTAGCACACACCCTACCCGCAGGAGCTGGGCTTGCGGTCGGCGGGGGCTGGAGAGCCTATGGGGGCCTGAGTGTTGGCGGTTGCGGTCCTGGAGAGGCTGCCCCATGGCGCGGGCCGGTCTGGCACTCCTCTGTGGCTGGGGGGCCCTGCCCAGTTTCCAGGCCGCAGGCTGGGGGGCCAGGTACTGGGGTTTCAGGCCGCTGGAGGGGGTCCGGGCTGGGAGCTCCCTACAGAAGAGATGGGGGAATAAACCTGAAGATAGATCAGCCTTTCAGAGGTTCCCGTAGACCCTCCACTCAGGCCAGGGGTCACAGGCAGGGGAAGTGGACAGTTTCCCGGATAGCCTGGGGCACTGCCAGGGGAAACCCACAGCCCCCTGTCTGGTGCACCTGGGGCACTGCCAGGGGAAACCCACCTTTCTTCAGGCCTGGGGCTGGCGCTTGGTGCATCTTAGGGGCCTAGGTCACATGACCCATTAACCCGTGCCTCCTGGGCAAAGGGCACACCTGGCCTCTGTGGGTCACTACAGTCAGGACCCTGGGTGGCTGTCCACTGGCCCTTCCCTTGGTGGGTGGTGGCAGGCAGACAAGTCTGGGGTCCCGCCAGCCTTCCCTCCCCGGCAGAGCCCTGTGGTCCAGGAGGCTACTTTGCCAGTGGCCTGGGGTGGGGGCAGGGAGGCAGGGGGAGATGCCCCCCTGCTTGGGCGTGCTGAAGGCATGGGGGCTTCCTCAGATGCCCTGGTCCCTGGCACTCACCGGGGTCGGCCGGGTCGTGGGCGCCGGCTCAGGCTGCGGGCCAGCACGCCCGGGAGGTGCAGGTAGAGGAGGCTGATGCAACCGAGGGCGACCGCCAGGATCCGGGCCATGGGCGGGCGGCGGGGCGGTGGGGCGGGGGTCTGCAGCGGGGGGCGGAGTCCCTGGCACGACCGCTAGCGGAGCGGACCGGGGCGGGTGGGGGTCGCTGTTTCAGTTCGCTGCCCGGAGTCCTGCGTGGGACGGAGCCTCGAGCCGTCGGCACCTCTAGACCTAAAGAGTCCTTCCAGAAGGAGGCGGGGCCTGGCTCACCGGCTGGGCGGGGCTCCTCAGCCCTGGAGAGGGGGCAGTTGCCCCACCCCCGCCCGGTCCGGGCTCCTGGGGGGCGCTGCGGCGGCGGGAAGGAGAGGCAGGACCAGGCTGAGCTCGACGTGCCGCCTCCCGGGGTGCGGGCGGCCCCATCCCTGAGGGCCCTGTGGGCTGAGTCTAGTGGGCGCTGGGGGTGCAGCCAGCGGGTTCAGGTCCCAGTGGGCGATGTAGGCCTCCCCCTCAGATCCCCTAGACTGTTTCTAGAAATCTCTACTTTGCCCCCACTAAAATATTAAATGGTTTTTGTCAGAAACGCAAATAAGTTAAATGTGAGGATCCCCGGGACTCCTTCCCCGGAGCTGTCACCTGCTTCCTAACCCTGTACAAGCCAGCACTGGGAATGGGTGTGTTCGTGCACACGCATGTAGGCATATACGGACACACAGACACCTCCATTCTTTTCATGGTTGGTCCTCTTCCAACATGCGGACCTGCTGTACTGGTGTGACCGTCCTTCTTAACGGAACGGAGGTGGGGCCCCGGGAGTCCCCCACCCGGAGCCCTGGGGTGCCCTGCACGTTCTCAGCTCACACATGTGTTTGGGAAGGGCCCTTCCCCAAACCGGTGGAGAAGGGCTGAAGGCCAAGAGGCCCGGCGGCTCTGCACATAGCTAAGGCCCTCTCTCCTCCCCTGCGACAACGGCGGCTGCTACTTGGTGCCCTCCTCCAGCTCTGAGGCGCCCGGCGCTCACTGCCCCCCTCGAAGGCATTTCTTTGTCTACGTGAGCGTCGCTGGGTGTCAGTCTGTGTCTTCCTCAGCCTGGCCCGGCCCAGACTCGTGCCCCTATCGGGCTCACTTTCTGGTCACCTTCTGCCCCTTCCCCTGGCCTCTGCAGTGGCCCTCCCGCCCCACGTGCGGGAGCAGAGCAAGCGTTTGCTGGATGGATGAACAAATGAAGGGTGCTGGTCGCCTGCGGTGCAGCCTCAGGGCTTAGCTGATGCCCCTGAAGGTATTTGTTTATGTTTCCCAGTGGGGGTAGTAGTACGAGTCCATTTACATTAGAAAAAGGAGCCTCCCAGTCAGCATGGGAGGGGGGGCAGGTGAGCTGGGAGGCAGATGAGCTGGGGGCAGGTGAGTTGGGAGACAGGTGAGGTGGGGAGGTGAGCAGGTGGGGGGCAGGTGAAGGGGGATAGGTGAGCGGAAACTTAGAGGAGCAGAAGCCAAGCCAGGACAGTGGCCCTGGGGACAGAGTGAATGGAAAGATAAGACAGAAACCAAGGACGGCCAGTGTTGGGCCTGGCCAGTGCAGGGAGGAAGTTGAGGGCCAGCTGTGCTGGGTGCTGGACAGGGCAGGGAGGAGGTTCTGCTGAGTGGCCTGTGCACAGGACACCCAGAGGTGTCTGTCTTTCTCCAGCCTTGAGGGCCTGGGGCTGAAGAGACAGCAGCTGTGACATGGCCATGGCGTCTGGCCTGGGAGGTGAGTGCTGGCATCACCCACAGAGTGCAGAGAGGCAGGTGAGCTGAGGGCAGAAGCGCATGGGTGCTGCAGGGATGCAGGGAAGGGGGTGGGCAGAGACACAGCAGGGGCCAACACTGCTGAGTCCTCTACAGTCTCCCCATCCTCCATCTTCCATGCTGCTGTCGCAACCAGCATCCTAAGACACAGATGTGATCGTATTCCTTACCTCCACCAAATGAAAAAATGAATTAAAACTCCGACTCCATCGGTTTTAACCTGGGAAGGGTAGAAGAGGCTTGCGAGGTCTTCAGACCCTCGGGACGGGGTTCCTTGCTCTTCCGCCCTAGCCTTTGCTGCTCAGTAGGCCTCCTGTGGGGCCCCAGATCCCTGCCCAGCATGCTCTGTGGCGCTTCTCATCCTCTGTGGGCCTAAGTGCCCTAAGGACAGGCTGAGGGTGCAGGGCATCTGCCTCCACATGTCCTGCTAGGGAGGAGCTGCTTCAGGGAGTGGCGAGGCTGGAGTCCTGGGGAACAGGCAGGGCAGACCGGGAGACTAGAGGTTCCCCAGATGGGCCACAGGAGGGGAGAAGTTGGAGAATGGTTTAGAGAAGTTTGTGTGGGCCAAGAAAAGGCGAGAGTGGCAAGTGGGGTCAAGGGAGGCTTCACTTCTTTGGATGTTTTATGGTAGGAGAGCCTGGATTTGCCTGATGTTGATAGTGAGGACACGGTAAAGAGGGAAGGAGTGAGTATGGAGAGGGCGGGAGGGACGGAGTGCCTGCGGTAAGCCTGGGAGATGGAGGAGGCGTGTGAGTGATGCAGGCTTGGGGTTTGGTGAAGCAATGCCTCCCAACTGATGGCTTGTTTCCTCTGGGAAGAAGGAAGGGGGATGGTCCTCTGGAATCCATGGGAGTGGGGTCCGAGGTGGCAGGAGGGTGCAGAGCGGAAGAGAGCTGCCTGGTGGGGCCAGCTGGAGGGGGCAGTGGAGGGGCATCCCTCTGAATTTGGAGCCAGGGTGTCACCCTGCATGGGGGGTGTAGGCCCAGAGGAGGTGAAGTTCAGCACTGTGCAGGTAAGGAGTTTGGATGGCGACAGGGGTAAGTCAGAGAGGCAAGGGAGCTTAAGACACTGGCAAGATGGGGCACAGGCACTAAGCTGGGAGGAGATAAAAGGAGGAAGGGAGAGAGCAAAGGGCTCTGGAGGAAGCCAAGCAGAGGACCTGGAGGAAGAGGGGGTCCCTGTGAGAGCAGGGGCAGGGGAGGCTTTGCATTCAGCACCGTCCCTCCCTAGCAAAGGGAAGGAAGCTTGGGAAGAGCCAGGAGCAAGCTCCTTGAGGGCTGGCATGGGCAGGGCTGCGGCAGGTGGCTTAATCAATGGCAAGGAACTTGTGGGGGAGATTGTGGCTTGGAAGGAACCCCAAACTGCCCCTTGACACTATGGCACCCATGAGAGGGCTGCAAGGGACATCGTTTTCTTTAGAACAAGGACATAGAGGGTGGCAGTTTCCGAGGGCCTGGTGGAAGGGCTGAGGGGGTGGGGGAGTGGAGGCTGGGGTCCCCACAGTCCTGGGAGGCCAGATGACAGGTCAGCAGCCTTGCTGCAGGGACCCTGGTGGTCCAAGCACAAGGTCAATGTAACATGGCACGGAGAACCTTTCTGAGTGCAAGTGATAGAAACAACTCAAGACAGACGGAAGGATTTCTCAGCTTCTGTTGCCCTAGCCAGGTGGAGGAGGGGTGTGGCTAGGCCTGGGGCCCCGGGGCCAGGGAGGGGGGCCCGGCCGGGTTCCCTCCCACAGCTCTCGTTTCTCAGGTTTGGCTTCATCCCTTCTTTTGGGCCGGTTTCTCAGAGTGGATGGTGACATGGATGCCAGCGGTTTCCCTCGGTCCCTCCGACGTGTTCTCCTGGCAGCAGCCCCCCCCGGCCCTATGGCTCTCCACCTCCGCACACATCTGCGGGAAGCCCGGAGCTCGGGCCACGGCGCTCCTGCCCAGCTCCACTCCCAGCCAGCTCCGCCCCAGGCTCCCGCGTGCACCCGGCCCGTCTCTTTGCATCGGGAGGTTCCCAGGTGGGGCGCGAGGCAGGGCCCGGGATCCCCAGCTTCCCGCCAGACTGACAGCGGCGGGGTAGAGAGCCTGGGCCAACTCCACCCCGGTCCGCACCTCCCGACCCGTGGCCGGCCCCTGCCCACACAGCTGACCCGCCCGAGCCGCCGTCCTGGTCACCCGCGCGAGGGGCGGGGCCTCACGCCGACTGGACCAATGGGTGCCCGGCGATTCTAGCCCCGCCCACGGGGGAGCTCTGGCGCGCAGGCGCACGGCGCGGCCGGGCGGGCCGGCTGGCTGGGAAGATGGCCGCGGGAGCCGCGGAGCGGGCCCGGGGTGTCCGGGGTGCTCCGGCTGGGGCCGGGGCCTGGCCATGAGTGCGCCGCCCTCGAGCCCTCGAGCCGCGGAGCCCGCCCGCGCCCCACGGGCCGCCCGCGCTCCTAGCCATGGCCCGGCTCGCGGATTACTTCGTGCTCGTAGCTTTCGGGCCGCACCCGCGCGGTGAGTGCGGGGCCGGCGGGGCCCGGGGCGGGCGCGTAGGAGGGCCGGTCGGGCCCAGGCGGCAGCTGCTGGCTGCGGGGACGTCCCAGGCACTCGTAGGTCGGGGTCAGAGCTGGGACCCTCGAGCGGGGCGGGGGGCGAGGTGACAGGTTGGGAGGAGTTTGCCGCCGCGCTCTGAGGCAGGACCGAGGAAGCAGGGCTCGGGCGGCGGGACGGCTCTGTGCGCGGCGGCCTCCCTCACTCCCAGTTGGGTGGGATGGGCTCTCCGCTTGGGCCGTCTGCCGGGTGCATTTGCGTCCAGGGCCAGCAGCATCACTTGTAAACCCCTGCCCTGGCTCCCAGTGTTCTTGTCTGAAGCCTGAGCCTCTGGGCCACCGGGGCCCGCACCGTGGCCCTAAAGAAGGCAGGTGGGATGCATAGGAGGGTTGTAGGGTCCAGGGACCACTTTGTAGAAAGGAGACGTTTTTGAGTTGGGTCTAGGAGGATTTCAGGAGAAAACATTGGAAGGAGAGAGAACATTTCTGACAGCTGACCCGACCCCTCGCACTCCCATGCCTCCAAGCCAACTCCTAGTTGGTGATCATTAGTGATTGGAGGTCCAGGTCTGGGGTCAGTGCCTGTCCGGGAGCCCTTCAGCCCTGGGGGTGGGAGGAAGCGGAGCCTGACAGTGACATCAGCCACAGCCTTGGTGAGCGCTCTGCGTGCCAGGCCCTGCACACAGCCCTTTGTATGCATGAGCTCACATCTCCCTCACAGTGGCCTTTGAGGTGGTTCTGCTGTGCCCCGCTTGCAGAGGGGAATCAGACACCTGCTGTGAAGTCACAAAGGGGCCAGGACTCACCCCCTGGGCTGTCCAGCCAAGAGCCAAGCTGTGGACCCAACGTCAGCCTCTGCAGGGGAGTCTGTGTGCCCAGGGAAGGCCTGATGAGCCCCAGGTGGGGCCGAGCCCCCGCCCCCCCATAGCGGTGCTCTTTGTCTGCCCCGTCTATCACTTTCACCATTCAGGACTTGGATTTTCCCTTTTCTTATTGTTGACCCTTCCACCTGGACTTCTCTTTATGTAGTTTCAACCTGCTAAAACCCTGCCTGCTATCTGAGGCCCTCTCAGAGTCCTCTCACTTGGAGCTACTCTCTCCTTCTCTGCTCTCAGGGGTTCTCTGGCACCATCAGTCTTGAACATTTGTGTTTTCCTCCAGAGAGGAGCAGTTGTGGGGAAGGTCCACCTCATCTTCATCTTTAGGCTCTCTGTGCACTGTGGCTGTCAGTGTCCGACAGGCCTGCAGAGTGAGAGCAGTCAGTTTGGAGGTGCCTGTGGGGACAGTGAGTGTGTGTGGGCAGTCCAGGGAAACAAGGCCGACTGACAGGCTGCAGTCAGTCTGTGGGGAAGCTCAGACCATGTGTCAGGGACTCTCAGAGACCATTGATGCTGAGGGTAGTGTGGGGCAGGGCCCAGGGTGGTGGTGGGGGGGGTGGAGAGTTGAGGGCGAGTGTGAGTGGGGCAGGAGGAGGATGGAGGGCTCCATGAATTCAGCTGTGGCATGTACTCACTGCTGGAAGCTGGTGAGGGGAGTGGGGGTCGGCCCTGGTGTGCATGGACTCTGTGCCGGACAGGAGTGGAAGGGGGTCTTTCCCAAGCCCCTTCCCTGCTGCTTTCTAGGAATGGAGCTGGTAGCTGCTGGTGGCCACCCAGCTTCAGGGCATCCTCTGGAAGGACTTGTTCATCCCACCGAGGGGCAGGCCTGCAGCTTGGGCCCTGGCTGAGTGACTGAGGGCAAAGCCAAGTGGCCAGGGGGAGCCCCAACGGAGCCCGGAGGCACCAGAAGCAGAGGAACCCAGCATGGGGGTTCAGGGTCTCTCCTCTGCTATTTGAAAGCTCTGTGAGCTTGGCCAGCCATTCAGTGCTCTGTGCCTCAGTTTCCCTGCGGAATATGTGTGTCACATAGACCCCACAGGCTGTGTGAGGAACGGGTGACCTGATGTGAAGCCGCAGCCCAGGTGTGCCCACTGAGTGATGGGTGTTGTTATATCTGTGACAGCACGGACTTCCAGGCACTAGCACTTTCTGCAGAAAGGCAGGGACAGCCTTGGACATTAGACCAGGTGATCAGGGGTCTTGAATTCGGGAGTCGTGGACATCTTGTTTTGGCCTGAATCTGGGCCTGGATGTGTTTGGGTGCTAGAGGGCAGGGACTGGCTGCTGTCCGAGGGAGTGTGTTGTGGCCAGAGGACCACCTCTCTGGATGGGTCATGCTGGGCCAGGCTATCTCTCTCACCTGGGAGGATGCAGGCAGCCCCGCTGGCCCCTCCCCTGGTGACTGTGGGGCAGCTTCAGCATCTTCCCTCAGCAAATATTGCTTCAGCACCTCCCAGGCTGTGAGGCTGGCACTAGGGACACAGTGGGGACTAGACAGATGCTGCCTGCCTGCTCCTGCCTGGGAGGGTACCGACAGTGGTCAGCTCGCTTAACACTGAGGGTGGGTGCTTGATGTGTTCTTGAGGGTACCCTTCCTGCTCCAGAGGCTCAGTGCAGGTTTGCTGCTGAGGAGGAAGGGCTGGGGGCACCTCCTCCGTCTAGCCTCTGAGAAAGAAAAAGAAGTTCCATCCCATGGCTGGTCCAGCCCTGACCTGTCTGTCCCCACCCATGTTCCTGTCCTCCGTGGAGCAGTATAGCCTCAGCTTCCAGCTCCCACCCCAGGAGTCCAGAGGGTCTAAGGCTTAGCCAGAACTGTTTGGGCCTGACTCTGAGATTGCCGGGGTGTGTAGTGGGGGCTGTGCTTGGGGAGGGCACAGGTAAGGGATGCTGCAGGCCCCACCTCTCCCCGTGCAGCCTAGCTGGCCTGGGGGGTGCATGCCTGCAGGTTGGGCCCCTCCTCCCCTCCTACAGCCGTGATGTTGGGTGGGTTGGGTGTGTGGAGTCACGGAAGACTTGTACAGGGGAGCATGACTGAGGGGGGCCCCTGTTGGTGCCTCTCCTGGCCTCTAGGAAGCGTGGGCTAGAGCCTGGTACAGGTGGCATTTCCTGCCAGCAGGCTGACATGACTGTGTGGCTAATTCTTCCGTTCCCCGCTCAGGCCTGCACCCCATGCCGGCAGGAAGAGGCTTTCCTTGGGAGACTCGAGGGTGCAGTACAGGGGCTTCCCATCTGTGTGGGGGCTATGGTGCTCGTCTTAGGGCCGCATGGAGCCCCCCTGGGTGACGCAGGGCTGTATTAGTGGGATTGGTCTCATTCCTGGAGTGGGAGGGGACACCTTCCCTCCCATCCACCCACGGGTGGTGGCTCTGCTGGGCCAGGAGCTCAGGTCAGCTGTTCCATCCATGGGGCTGGGGGAGGGTGGGGGGCCCTGGATGAATATGGCAGAACCCAGCACATCCTCAGCTCCTGGGGACGAGGCTGGCAGCCAAGCCAGTTCTCTTAGCTCAGAGCTGAGGCTGGGTCTTGGGAAAGGGACAGGGAAGGCACCAGGAGCAGAGCTGCTTGGGCTGGGGTGGCCAGCCCATCTCCAGGCACACCCCTGTTAGGAAGGGCCGGCCCGGGACTCTGTTTGCTTTGCAGGGTGTGAATGGGGCCAGTATAGGTCAGGGTGGTGGTGTGTCGGTACCGCAGGTGCAGAGGAGGTGGGTGTGTGGGGCTCTGGCTGCACCAGTGGTGGTGGCGAAATGTGGTGGCACTGGAAATCGCACAGCAGGCCCAGAAAGCTTCCAGGGGCAGGGGCACTGCAGGCTGAGGCCCAAGGGGTCAAGGGTCTGCCCTGGGCCAGAGAGTGGAGCTCAGATGTTTGCTGGAACGCCCAGCAGCTGTACATTCACTCATCCACTCAAAGGGTCTGGGGCCCAGCTGTACAGAATTTCAAGTGCCCACTGGGGAGTCCCCAGGTGGTTCTCCAGGTGGCAGTTTCTTGTGGCAGGTGGAACTTGTATTTTACTTGGTGAATAGTGGGGGCAGGAGGCTGTAGGTGATGACTATGGCTCTGTCTGCTTTCCTTGTGGTGTGGGGGAGAAGCTCCTCAGAGCTGGCCTCCGAGGGCTGCTGCTGGGCCCAGCCTTGGGAAGGCGCTGTGGCAGCAGAGGCAGAGACTGCGTCCCTGTGCCTACCCCCATCTCTTTCTTCCGCCTGCTTGCCTCATGGCAGGGACTCGGCGAGCCCTGGGTGCTAGCAGGGCTCGGCCCAGATAGTGGTTTGGGACGAACACAGGAGGAGGTCCTCCGGGAGCGGGTGGGCAGGGAGTCTGGAGGGGCTGGCCCTGGGGTGGGGCTGGGGCGGTCCTTGGCTCCCACTCCTTGGACAGCGTGGGCTGGGTGGAGGCCCCAGCAGCCACCTGTCTCCTCTGCCCCACCTCATCTTGTGGAGCTGTCTGTTACCACAGTCCTGTCTGTGGTTGGGGGGCAGGGGAGCAGGAAGCTGAGGTTTGTGAGTCAGTGCACGTGACTTCTCACCTCCCACCCCCTCCTGCCCAGCAGCAGCCTGCCCTCTGCTTGGTGATGCTGGAGAAGGTGGGTGCAATCCAAGGGGCCAGCCCAGCTCCTTTGCCTTCAGGGGCCCCTGAGGGCCCCAGGAGGTCACTTGGAGTCTCTTCACCCAGGTATTAGGCCATGGCCCTAGGAGGGCCTCGGGGGCATGTGCTGGGGCTTTGTGGGACTTGGGGCCAGGGTCCTGTGTAGGGTTTGAGCTGAGCCCTCTCCCCAGCCTGTCTCTCTGCCTTCCACGTGGGCAGCAGTGTGAATGATGTGAGGCTGCCTGTGCCCCCAGGGCTCTATGTGTGTGTGTGTGAGGGGGTGGGGGGGCATGAGGAGGCCTTCTTCTTTCCTCCTTGCCTGGGGTCCCAGGGAGGACCCTCACGAGCTGGCTCTGGGGGAGCAGGGGGAGCCACCAAAGAACAGAATCGTGGCTGCCCTCCCCGCGTTGCATGGCAGGAGCTGGGGTCCTGTGCCCCCCATTCGGCTATCTTCCTGCCTCCTGCCTTGGTGCAGTAGGGACTAGGCAGTCCGCTGGGGTGGCCTGGGCCGGGAGCAGACCATAGGGGCCTGTGGCCACGTGGGAGAGTTGAAGCTGGTCCAGGGAGTCCAGGAGGGAGCAGTTTCCACCCGCTCTGGCCCTGAAGGTTGCTCTCTGGCCCGGGGACTGTAGTGGCTGGGGGCTGGGAGCCTGCAGCTCTCGAGAGGCCCCTGGGCACTGCTTCCTAGGAGCCCTGAGGCTGCGCCTCGGGTGGGGGTGTCAGAATAGGCTGGGGACCCCATTCCCTGGAGCCTTCCTGTCTCTGGAACCTTGGCACTGGGGGAGGCAGCAGATTTGGGTGCCACTCACCCAGGTGGACTGAGGGGAAACTCCAGAAGCTGAGAACCCTAGCCCCACTCTGTGGCACCCTCCCACCCCATTGCTCCATTTCGGCTTGATGTGCAGTGGTGGCTGGCTGTGGGAGGCAGGTGCGAGTGGCCAGGGAATGGTTTGGGGCATTGTGGAAAGTCCTAGGTCGAGTCCACGGCATGATGTGCATAGGCTTAAGGAGGGGTCCCAGCTGGTGGGGTGGGTGATGGGCACGAGCTGTGCACGTTTCTGCCCCTGGGGCCCCACCATGGGCTTCCAGGGTCCTGTTCTCTCTCTGCCCCTGGCTGTCCTGGGGTCTCTCCCTGCCCACCCGCCTCCTCCTTTCCAGGTTATTTTTAGGGAAATGATAGGTTTGGAAGCTGGGGCTGGCCTGGCTCAGAGGAGGGCCATGGTGGGTGGGACGTTTCCATTTGGGCCATGAAGTGGTTTTCTCAGAACCTCAAGCCTCCCAGCAGCGGAGGATGTGGGATGAGGGGGAGGGGTGCATCTGGGAGTGTGGGGGGAAGAAAGAGGTGGGTGTCTGGGGGTGTGGGAGAAGGAAGAGGAGGGTGTCTGGGGTGTGGGAAGAGGCGGAGGGGTGGTAGAAGGAGGGGGAGGGGGAAGGGGCAGCTGGAGGTGGAGGAGAGGCACTCTGACCTGCTTTTGTCTGTAGGGAGTGGGGAAGGCCAGGGCCAGATCCTGCAGCGCTTCCCGGAGAAGGACTGGGAGGACAACCCGTTTCCCCAAGGCATCGAGCTGGTGAGTGGGGGGGCTCGTGGGGTACCAGTGTCTCTAGCTCATGGGCTGTGGAGTGGAGGCTGCTACTCTTGCTTTCCCAGCTGTGCTGGTGCCTCAGCTGAGCCCTGTGGCCCTGGGCTGGCTGCAGGCTGGTGCCCCCACCTTGTGGGGGTGGGTGGTGCTGGTTTCAAGTCCACAGTCCCACTGTGAGGCCCAAGGAGGGCTCAGACCGAGAGGGCGAACGCACCCCAAGTCTCTGCCAGTCCGCAGTGCAGACACAGTGAGGGCGTTGTGGGTGGAGGAGCTGATGCTGCCCTGTCCATGCAGTTCTGCCAGCCCAGTGGGTGGCAGCTGTGTCCCAAGAGGAGCCCGCCGACCTTCTTTGTGGCCGTCCTCACTGACATCAACTCTGAGCGGCACTACTGCGCCTGTTTGACTTTCTGGGAGCCGGTGGAGCCTACACAGGTCAGGGTCGGGCCCTGGGGTGCAGTAAGGCCCAGACTTGGCCGGCCTTCGCTCCTGGCAGATGTCACTGGAGACTGGGGCCCACATCACCTGGTGGAGCCAGGTGAACGGGCTTATGTCCTCAGGAAGCAGCGTGCACTGAGGATGCTGTGGAGAGGGAGGAGGCGCTGGAGGAGGGAGGCCTGTCGCCCACTGCTCTGGCCCCTGCTGGCCAGCTGTTTGCTCCAAAGACCCTGGTGCTGGTGTCCCGGCTGGACCACGCGGAGGTGTTCAGGGTGAGGCGGGTGGCGGGGTGGGCCGAGGCCAAGCCTGTGGTTGTCCTGCCTCCTGTGCCTCCACTTCCCACCCTGCTGTCCCTACAGAACAGCCTGGGGCTCATCTACACAGTCCACGTCGAGGGCTTGAATGTGTCCCTGGAGAGTGTTATCGGGAACCTGCTCACGTGCACCATACCCCTCACTGGGGGCTCACAGGTGTGTCTTGTGGGGGCAGCTGGTGTCTCCTCTCAGCTATAGGCCCTCCCAGGGCAGTAGCAGTGCCCCCAGCTGCTGAGCGGGCCCTGTTTGGTGCTTGGTGTCCAGCAGACAGCGTTGCTGTCAGCTGCCGTCTTCCCTTGGTCCTGCCTGCGCGTCATGTGTTCTTGTGTCTCAGTGGCTCTCAGGCCTGCAGCCTGGGCAGCTTTGAGTCTGTCTATTCTTTTGCTGCCTGGGCTTGTGTCCTCCTGACCCCTTCAGTCTCAGACCATGTTTTCTGCTGTTAGTGTCTCTGTCCCCTTGCTCCCTGGCTTCCTGGTTCTCTCCCTGCCCCTTGTGGGACTGGTGTGTGTCTAACCGTGTCTCTCTGCCTGTCTGTCCTGTGCAGCTGGACTCTGTTGAGGAAGGAGCGGTACGGATCCTTTTCTTCTTCAGCCCTCCCCCCCCGCCCCCGTATCTGCCCCTGCCCTGGACTTGCCTCTGCTGTACTGCAGAGAGCTGATATGGAGTGGGCAGTGAGAGGGCCACGGCCTTCCCTCCACTCTGCTCTGTTCTACCCAGACCCCCAGGGCCCGCCTGGGCTGCAGTGCTCAGTGGGCGTGGGTCCACTTGGTGCTGCTGAGCCCTGAATGTCCTCTCCCCCTGCAGAGGACCATCTCTCTGGGTGCTGGGGACCGGCAGGTCATCCAGACCCCGCTTACCGACTCGCTGCCTGTCAGCTGCTGCAGTGTGGCCCTTCTCTTCCGCCAGCTGGGTGAGCCTGACCCACCAGCCTGCCTCCCCTGCCATAGCCCCTCCTCACTCCCCCCAGCGTTGCTGGGCTCTTCACCTTGGTGTCCGGGCACCCTGCAAGCTTGTCTTTTCTGTGCAGGCATCACCAACGTGCTGTCCTTGTTCTGTGCCACACTCACCGAGCACAAGATCCTCTTCCTGTCCCGGAGCTACCAGCGGCTCGCAGATGCCTGTCGTGGCCTCCTGGCGCTGCTGTTCCCTCTTAGATACAGGTGCCCCCTGCTCCGCTGTCCTTCCTGGCCCCCTGCCTCTGGCCTTGCTGCCCCCTAGGCTGAGCCCTGGCCTCTTACAGCTTCACCTACGTGCCCATCCTGCCGTCCCAGCTTCTGGAGGTCCTGAGCACGCCCACGCCCTTCATCATCGGGGTCCATGCAGCCTTCCAGGCGGAGACCCAAGAGCTGGTGAGGCCTCTGCTCCACCCACAGCCTGTCTTGCCACCACGCTGGTCCCTGATGACTCCCTCCCTTTGGCCCACAGCTGGACGTGATTGTTGCTGACCTGGATGGAGGGACAGTGACCGTCCCTGAGTGTGTGCACATCCCACCCCTGCCGGAGCCCCTGCAGAGCCAGACGCACAGCGTGCTGAGCACGGTGGGGGCAGGGCTGAAGGGCACATGGGTGGGGCTTTGGCCGTCAGGGGAGCCTGGAGCTGGTGGCTGAGCCCTGCCCCACACCCTCAGGTCCTGGACCCGGAGCTGGAGTTAGCCGACCTTGCCTTTCCACCTCCCATGACACCCACCTCTTCCCTGAAGATGCAGGTGGGGATCGTTGTTACTTCAGGGAGAGGACCCTGTGCTCAGCTGTGTGCGGTTGTGTTGGTCTGCTGCTCTGTCCGGCGTGGCCCCATGCCATGTGCACAGGGGCTGGTGCACAGGGTCTGGGTGCTGGGGTCAGGGTCATGGAGGTTAGGTGTGGGGGCTTTGGAGGCGTAGGAGCCCAGGTGTGCACAGAACTCCAGGTGTGTGGGGTCAGGGGCATGGGGCACAGGTGTGTGGGATCACTGCTAGGGCTCAGGTGTATGTGGGTTGGACGCATCAAGGCTGGATCTGGGTGAGGCCTGATCTGACTTGGGGTGGGAAGGGAAAGAACTGCTGAGTATCAGGGCTGGTCAGACGGACTTGAACAGAGGAGCCAGAAGCAGAGACCAGACAGTGAAGTCACCTGAATGGAGGGACTGGACAGAGGGGCTGCACAGAGGAGTAGATGGACAAAGGGGCTGGACGTTGGGGCTGGATTGACAGAAGGACTGGATGGTGGGGCTGGCTGGGCCTCTGGTGCCCACCAACCCACCCCGCCCCAGGACAAGGAGCTGCGTGCTGTCTTCCTGCGACTCTTTGCCCAGCTGCTGCAGGGCTATCGCTGGTGCCTGCACATCGTCCGCATCCACCCGGAGCCTGTCATCCGCTTTCATAAGGTGCCAGGGCTGGTCCCCAGGGGCAGGATGGGGGAGGGGGGCAGCTCAGGCCTGGAGCCTCCGAGGCCTGACTCTGCTGTGTGCCCTCAGGCTGCCTTCCTGGGCCAGCGGGGGCTGCTGGAGGATGACTTCCTGATGAAGGTGCTGGAGGGCATGGCGTTTGCTGGCTTCGTATCGGAGCGGGGGGTCCCTTATCGCCCTACCGACCTGTTTGATGAGGTGTGCCCCCTGCCCTACCACTCTCCCCAAGCTGGAGGCATCTTCCCTGGCCTCCCCACCCTCAGATGGGAAGACACCCCCCCTTGTCCCCAGCCCACCTGACTTTGCCACCTCCCCCAGCTGGTAGCCCACGAGGTGGCACGGATGCGGGCAGATGAGAACCAACCCCAGCGTGTCCTGCGCCACGTCAAGGAGCTGGCGGAGCAGCTCTACAAGAACGTAGGGTGGCTGGCCCTGCAGGTTGGGGGTGGGGCAGCAGGGGCCGCCAAGGCCCAGACCCCCTTCCTCTGCCTCCCTGTCCTTCCAGGAGAACCCCTACCCAGCGGTGGCGATGCACAAGGTGCAGAGGCCAGCAGAGGCCAGTCACCTGCGACGGGTACCCCGGCCCTTCCCCAGGCTGGACGAGGGCACTGTGCAGTGGATTGTGGACCAGGCCATGGCCAAGATGCAGGGTGCACCCCCAGCCGTGAGGGCTGAGAGGAGGACCACGGTGCCCGCGGGGCCCCCGATGAGTGCGTGACAGGGAGGGGAGGGCCTTGGGGCCAGTGGGCAGGGCAGAAGCAGGCAGGGAGGGAGCGGGCAGGGTGAGTGTACCCTTCATCTCCCCCAGCTGCCATCTTGGAGCGGAGCAGCGGGCTCCACGCCAACAGCGCCCGCCGGCTTGAGGTGGTCCGCAACTGCATCTCCTGCGTGTTTGAGGGGAAGATGCTGGAAGCCAAGAAGGTGTGGAGAGCCTAGGTGTAGGGAGAGTGCACTGAGGGGGCTCAGTTAGTGCTTGTCAGCCACCCAAAGTTGCTGGGTTTTCAGAGGAAGCTTCAACTTTGGCACAGTTGTGCCACCTTCCCCCAGGAGGACCTACTGTGGGTCTCAAGTTGGGGGAGGCCCCACTGGGGAGACGCGGGGACGGGTCTTTCAATTTTTAGAGACTCAGAGAACCCTGGGGTTTGCCACTTTCCAGCAGAAGCGTAGCCCCCTGCAGCTGCTTCTCTTCTGTAAGGAGATCGGCAGCTCCTGTCCCCTGGGCTGCCCTGCCTCCAGGGCTTGGTCCGTGCCTGGGGGCTCCGGTGGCATCACATAGTGTCTCCTTGACCCCTGTGCTTTCTGCCACGTAAGCGTCCTGTAGTTAGTGGAACCAGCTCCCACCAAGGGCCCTGTTGGGACCTGGCTGTTTTGCCACTGACAATGGGGCCAGAATGAGCATGGAGCCCTACTGTGGCTGAGCAGTGGCATGGCCGTGAGCTGGTTAGGACCACTGGGATCCGTGGCGGCCCCTGAGCTGTGTTGGGTGGGTGGGCTGCTCTGTGGAGAGGAGGCAGCATGATGCCCTGTGTCTGCCCTGGGGACCTTTCATGAGCACATGTGGTAGTTCCTGGCTCAGGGCTGCCCCTCCATCCAGCAGAGGATGTTTTATCGGTCAGTAAAATTCCGGGTCTGGGTACAGTGGGCTGAGACCATGTACAGGGTCTTCGATGTGCTGGGGGCCTCCCTGTCCTCCCTGTCCTCTCCGTCCTCTCCCTTCCCTTGCTCTTGTCATGGGATCTTTCCCCATGCCTCCTCCTGCTTCTCCAAGACACGGCTTGCCATGTCCCAGCTCAGTCTCTGTGCCTTCATCCTGGGATCTGGCCCTTGTCCTCAGCTGCTCCCGGCTGTGCTAAGGGCCCTCAAAGGGCGAGCTGCCCGCCGCTGCCTCACCCAGGAGCTGCACCTGCATGTGCAGCAGAACCGGGCGGTCCTGGACCACCAGCAGTTCGACTTTGTTGTCCGTATGATGAACTGCTGCCTGCAGGTAAGGGGCTGTGAGGATGGGGGCAGGCAGGGGGAGGAGGTCCTAGCTTCCCACGGTGCTAATGGCTGGGGAGGCTCAGGGGCTGCCCTTTGTGGTGTGGGGGCCCCTGGCCTGCAGGTTCTGAGAGGCATTGGCAGGGAATCAGGACACGCAGGCGTGGGGTCTCCATCTGTCCTTGATTCAGGGCAGTCTGGGGGACAGGTGGGATGGCCTTCTCTGTGGGAGGGGGCTTCCAAAGGAGCTCCCCACCTGTACCCTCAGGACTGCACCTCCATGGATGAACATGGCATTGCGGCTGCTCTGCTGCCTCTGGTTACTGCCTTCTGTCGGGTGAGTGCTGGGCAGCCCTTCTCCCCAACTGCTCAGGGGTAGCTGCTGACCTCTCATCTGGCATCCACAGAAGCTGAGCCCAGGAGTGACACAGTTCGCGTACAGCTGTGTGCAGGAGCATGTGGTATGGAGCACGCCACAATTCTGGGAGGCCATGTTCTATGGAGATGTGCAGACCCACATCCGGGCGCTCTACCTGGAGCCCTCTGAAGACCAAGCTCCCTCCCAGGTGCACCGGGGCTGGGGTGGGGGGCGGAGCTGAGGACCAGCCCCTGCTCAGGTGTGCCTGGTCTGTGGCCTGGGGGATGCTAGTGCCTCTGGGCCCCTGCTCACGGCCGTATGCTGTGTGGCAGCAGGCTGGGGAGACTCCTGCACATGAGGAGTCGCCATCTGCCCTGGACGTGGCCTCGGAGCAGCGGCGCCTGTGGCCCACCCTGAGCCGGGCAAAGCAGCAGGAACTGGTGCAGAAGGAGGAGAGCACGGTGTTCAGCCAGGCCATCCACTACGCCAGCCGCATGAGCTACCTGCTGCTGCCCCTGGACAGCAGCAAGAGTCGCTTGCTGCGGGAGCGCGCAGGGCTGGGTGACCCAGAGAGCGCCGCCAACAGCCTGGTCACCAGCAGGTGGGCCCCATCCCGCCCCCTTGCCCCCCCACCCTGCCACTGCCCAAGCCCACCTGGCCCTCCCCTTGCAGCATGGCAGGCAGTGTGGCTGAGAGCTATGACACGGAGAGTGGCTTTGAGGACGCCGAGACCTCAGATGTGGCTGGGGCTGTGGTCCGATTCATCAACCGCTTTGTGGACAAGGTCTGCACAGAGAGCGGGGTCACTAGCGACCACCTCAAGGGGCTGCACGTCATGGTGCCAGGTATGGGGTCTGGGGCATGGGCGCATCCTCCGGTGTGGGGTGACCAGGGCTATGAGTGCTGTCCACCCGCCCCCCCCAGACATTGTGCAGATGCATATCGAGACCCTGGAGGCGGTGCACAGGGAGAGCAGGAGGCTGCCGCCCATCCAGAAGGTGTGTGGGCCGGAGGGGGGGGAGCTGGGGGGGCATGGGGGGGGCATGGGGCGGGCATGGGGCCAGGGCTGCCTGCTGAGGTGTTCCCTCCCTTGAGTAGCCCAAGCTGCTGCGGCCCCACCTGCTGCCTGGCGAAGAGTGTGTGCTGGATGGCCTGCGCGTCTACCTGCTTCCTGACGGGCGTGAGGAGGGCACGGGAGGTGGTGCAGGTGGCCCCACCCTGCTCCCAGCTGAGGGCGCCGTCTTCCTCACCACATACCGAGTCATCTTCACAGGGATGCCCACCGACCCCCTGGGTGAGCCTCAATCCCCTTCTGCCCATTGCCCCCTGTCGGAGGTGGGCCCGGGAACCCCTGTAACCCTGGGTTCCTGCCTGCCCAACTTGTGCAGTGGGGGAGCAGGTGGTGGTGCGCGCCTTCCCGGTGGCTGCCCTGACCAAGGAGAAGCGCATCAGCGTGCAGACCCACGTGGACCAGTTCCTGCAGGACGGGCTGCAGCTACGTGCTTGCACATTCCAGGTGGGGCCTACTGGGGGTGCACATTGGGTGGGTCTGGGCCAGCTGGGGTGAGTGCTCTGGGTGGGGGGATCTGGGCTGGCAGGGGTGGGTGGTGTAGAGCAGGGAGCTGCGTATTCTCTCCTCTATGGTATGTCCAGTTCAGTATGCTGATGCCCATGGGCCTAATGGGTGGCAGTGGGGTCCATAGGCTTGGAGGAGGGGCTCTCTGCCGCCAGGTGGGAACCATTTCTTAGAGGATTGCAGCCTGCCGTCCTCTTGTTTTCACGTGAGCGTCTTTAAGCTCTGGCTTTACACTTTGCCCCCTGACCCTGGGCTGCTTGTTGGAGCCTCAGCCTCAGAGCCCACCTGTGCCTCCCTGGAAATGCTGGCCTGGGGTGTTGCTGCAGCCGTATGCCTCATGCTCCCACGGGTGGCGTCTGAATGCCTGTTAGTTTCCATGAGGCGAGGTGCAGGGCTCTACCCTAGCCCTCCACAGCGGTCGGCAGCCTCCAGAGATGGGGGAGCCTTTGCCTTGGGTGTGTGGGTCTGCGTGGCCCCCTCAAGCCACAGGGCTCCACACCCGTGGTGCTGAGTCCCCTGACTCATGAGAAGAAGTTGGTTTTTTGAAAAGGGGGGCCTGGCCTCCCTGTTTGAGGGTCTCGCATCTGTGCCCTTCTGGGGTGGGGCCCTTGTCACAGGTTCTTGTGGGTTGTGGCCCAGCAGCACCGTGACGCTCACCTGCCTGTGGATGGCCTTTACATCTGGCTGGCTGGGGAGGTGGGCAGCACAGGGTCCTTGGGGCGCAGATGGCCACCCCTACCTCTGAGGGGTCCCCATTGGCTACAGCTGCTGAAGATGGCATTTGATGAGGAGGTGGGCTCCGAGAGCGCCGAGCTCTTCCGCAAACAGCTGCACAGGCTACGCTACCCGCCCGATGTCAGGGGCACGTTCGCCTTCGCCTCTGGCACCATACACACACCTGGCCGGCCGGGCCGGGCCCCCAAGGACAAGGGCCCCTCCCTCAGGTACCCAGCGGGCTCTGGAATGTCCCTACCACCCCGTGGTGCATCCTGGGCTCAAGTCCTCAATCCCCCGCGGCCCTGCAGGGCCCTGTCCCGGAACCTGGTGAAGAATGCCAAGAAGACCATTGGGCGGCAGCACATCACCCGCAGGAAGTACACTCCCCCCAGCTGGGAGCAGCGCGGCCAGCCCCCTGCAGAGGACCCTGAGGACGAGATCTCGGGTGAGGTGGGGCTGGAGACAGTACCCCATATAGGGACCTGGGGGCAAGCCGGTGGGTCTCTGGGTGACACCCCATGCTGGGGGAGAGCCTGGGATCTCTGGGTGATGCCCCATGTAGAGGTTTGGGGGTGAGTCCAGGGGTCTCTGGGTGATGCCTTATATAGGGGGCTGGGAGCAAGGTCGGGGGTCTTTGATGCCCCATGTAGAGGTTTGGGGGCAAGCTGGGGGGGGTCTCTGGGCGACACCCCCTGTGGCCGCCTGCCCAGTGTCGGAGGAGCTGGAGCCCAGCACGCTGACTCCCAGCACAGCTCTGAAGCCTGCTGATCGCCTGACCCTGAGCAGCCTGGTGGAGCGGGCCTGCTGCCGCGACTACCAGCGCCTTGGCCTCGGCACCCTGGGCAGCAGCCTGAGCCGGGCCAAGTCGGAGCCATTCCGTGTCTCCCCAGTTAATCGCATGTATGCCATCTGCCGCAGGTGAGACCCGAGGCCGTGGCTCAGCGGGCGGACCCACTCTGGTGGTCCCCAAGTGTGGCAGTTGGTCCCTGGGTGTGGTGGGTGGTCTCTGGGTGTGGTGTATGCTCTCTGGGTGTCGCCGGTAGTCTCCAGGTGTGGCCGGTGGTCCCCAGGTGTGGCCGGTGGTCCCTGGGTGTGCTGGTTTCTGGGTGTGGCAGGTGGTCCCCGAGTGTGCCCCACTAGCCCCTGCCTCTTTGCAGGAGGCACACAGAGATGGGCCTGATGAGCGTGGCCTGTAGCCATGGGTGGAGACTGCTCTGTCCCCACCCTCCTAACCCAGGACCTCTTCCTTTGGCTCCTTCTGACGTCATGAACCTGAGGGAGCCATAGCTGACCAGTAGCCATGGGTGTGGGTGCAGGAGTGTCTGGGGTACACCCTCATGCCCCCCCTCCCCCCTCACCACCAGCTACCCAGGGCTGCTGATCGTGCCCCAGAGCATCCAGGACAACGCCCTGCAGCGTGTCTCCCGCTGCTACCGCCAGAACCGCTTCCCCGTGGTGTGTTGGCGCAGTGGGCGCTCCAAGGCCGTGCTGCTGCGCTCTGGGGGTCTGCATGGCAAAGGCGTGGTCGGGCTCTTCAAAGCCCAGAATGCACCATCTCCAGGTGCGCACCTGGCTGGGTGGATGGGCTGGGGCAGCTTCTGTGTCCTGCGCCAGCTCTGCCTGGCTCAGCTCCCATCTCTGCCAGGTCAGTCCCAGACCGACTCGAGCAGCTTGGAGCAGGAGAAGTACCTGCAGGCCGTGGTCAGCGCCATGCCCCGCTACGCTGATGCATCTGGGCGCAACACGCTCAGCAGCTTTTCCTCGGCCCACCTGGGCAGTCACGGTGAGGCCCCAGGAGGGCAGGGTATTTGGGGAGTGTCCTGTGACCTGCATCAGCTGAGCCTGGGAACAATGTCTGCACCTCCCCTCCTCACCTCCTGATCCTCACCCCACGCCTAGTGGGGACCAGCCTTCTCATGTGGAACGACTTACAGCATGGCCTCCTCCCACAGCCCTTGGCACAGCCCCTAGTGTAGGTGTGGTCATACTGGGACTCCTCATGTCCTCCTCAGGTCCCTGCTTCTGTCCCCACAATATTGTGGGATGAATAGTGGGTCCTTTGGATGGTGGGAAAGCCACACAGATGCTGGTCAGGGAGATGTTCATGTGGGAAGGGCCTGCGTGGACCGGGGATGTGTGATTGAGCACTGGGGCAGGGAAGCAGGGGATCAGGGATGGGCTCTATGCGACGCCGGGGCAGGCTCTGTGGGGTGCCGGGGCAGGGGTCAGGGCCTGGCTCCCGTAGGTGCTTGCTCTGGCAGTACTCATGGGCCCTGACTCGACCCTCTCCTCTTGGCAGCCAGCACCCCGCCCCACAGCCCCTCACTCTTTCTCATGGGGTCTGCTGGGCTGGAGCTCCTGGAGGTGAGGGCTGTGGACCCATGACCTGTGCCAGTGCCCAGCATGTGGCCCTGGGGTTGTGTCCTTCACATGTGCCCCGTACGTTGACCTGTGGCCTCATGTCTGGCGGCCTCGCACGGTCATTGTCACATCCACTGTGGGCCATGTCCCACCACACCACACTGTGACCTCCATGCAGTGTACCTGCCTGCTTGTGCTGTCACCCAGGCCCTGGGAAGGCCCCTGAGGGGGCAGGTGCACGTTGGGGGACCAGCAGGCTCTGCCCACTCGGGCTCCCTGAGTACCAGTGTTCTAAGCACCCAGTGACCTGCGGCGATCTTTCTGCTCAGCTGCCTGCCTGGCCCAGGGCACGCTCAGGCTTCTCTCCCTTTCGGAAGAGTCCTTGTGTGGCTTCTGTAGGTCAGGGATGGATGGAGATGCTGTGGCCAAAGGGGAACCTCCCTGTGCTGGGCTCTGCTGTGCTGGGGCCATGTCTGCCCCTGCCTGCCCCCTGGTGCCCCCCCAGGTACCTTCTCCAGGTCCCCCCCCAGGTGCCTTCCCCAGTTTCCCCCTCAGGTGCCCCACCAGGTGCCCCCAGGTCTCTCTCCCAGGTACCTTTTCCAGGAGCCCCCCCAAGTGCCTTCCCCAGGAACCCCAGGTGTCCCCCTAGGTACCCTCCTTAGGTGCCCAGTGTTCCTCTAGGTACCCTCCTTAGGTGCCTGCCAGATTTCTTCCCTAGGTGCCTTCCCCAGGTGCCACCTCCAGGTATCCCTCCAGGTGCCTCCTCCAGGTCCCCTGTTTGGCATGGCAGCCTCAGCTTAGGCTTTTATTGTTTCTAGTGGCTGGGGTTAGGGGTTGTACACCCACAAAGCTAGGTCCTGTCTCATGGTCATGGACAGAGACTTGCAGTGTCCTCCTTTGCTGGTCATGGGTCTTAGACCACCCTTTTTCCCGCCAGCTCTTTCTGGCCTAGAACACTGACACTTTCCAGCTCCTGTTTCCTCTCAGGCCTCGGTGACGAAGTGGGGGGTAGATGACGTGGGCTGTGCAGTCACACGTGGTAGCTTTGGTTCTCCAGATACTAGCTGAAGGGATCACGGTGTGCCGGCCTGCCAACCCTCTCCCCTGGGTTCTGAGTGGTGCCCATAGGTGGCACCTCCCATGGCCATGGCCTCATGACCTGGGTCTCTCCCCAGCCGCCCCCAGAGCCTGCATCTGCCTCTTGATGTTCCTTGGGTATCTGTCTGTCCATCTTCCAAGCCGACTTGCTGCTGGCTGTCTGGTGCTGGGAACTGCACCCTGTGGTCATGTAGTCATGCTAGGGAGTGCACGTCACAGTCATGCAGTCAGCACCGGGGATGGTGCCTTGTGGTCCCACAGTCAATGCCGGGGATGGTGCCTTGTGGTCACATGGTCAGTGCTGGGGATGGCGCCCTCCATTCCTCCGTCTGCTGAAGATGTCCTTTTTCCCTGTTGCACCCTGCAGAGTGGGTGAACCTAGGGGTGGCATGGCCTCTCTGGCAGGCGGAGGCAGCCAGGGTACCCTCGGTGGTGCTGTGAGCCCTACTTGGGCACTTGCACCCTGCTTGTGGCCCATGAGTGTCTGTGGACTGCACTGTCCCCAGTTCCCTGGTTCGGGGGCTTCTAGGCTCTGGGCCGTGGTGTCTCCTCTTCTCTTCAAGGCATCCCCCCCACCCCCCACGTGGCTGAGGGCTGTGAGCATTCAGGCTGTGCCTGGGGTCAGGTCCGTGCACCCTGAGCTGATTAGGTGCTGGCTTCTGGAGGGGCTACTCTGGTGAAGGGGAGCGCATATGGAGGAAGGGTGGGGTACAGTGTGAGGGGGGCTGCAGGGAGGGCTGGGGGAGGGTGAAGTTGCTCCAATTGGGTTGCTTGGGGAGGGGGGCTTTTGAAGTGGAAGCTCGGGTGCACTCCGCAGCTGCCCAGGACAGAGCCTCTTTGCCCGTCAGGACAGTGCCTCTGCCTGGCCTCTGATGGCTGGGGCTCGGTACTGCTGGGAGGTGTGGCTGGCCCCTTGGGCCTCCAGCCTCCCTGGCTGGGTGCCCCTGGGCCTGGGCTGGCCTGAGCCTCCTCTCTGCTGTGCCCCCAGTGCCCAGAGCCAGGGTCAGCACGCTGTCCAACCCCATGGCGGCCTCGGTCTCCAGATGGACCGCACCCCGAGGTACCGCGCAGGCCACCAGCTGGCTCCCAGCACTCCTGGGCACTAACCGCCCCTGTGCAGACCCCCAACCATCCCAGACATTGCCAGGCCCCCCACGGACACTAACCATGTGATCAGCCCAGGTTCTGACCCACCCCAGCGCTAGTCCCTGGTGACCACTGTCCTCCCAACGACCGCTGTCCCCGTGCGTACCTCCCCACGCGGACCCATCCCTGCCCTGGCACAGCCCTCTCCCAAGCCTCACCTGGCCTGCCTGCTCTGGTGCTCACCTGGCCTTGTCTCCTGTAGGGAAGTGGGGCAGCATCCGAGCCAGCGGGCGCAGTGGGGCCTCCAGCATGGGTGTGGATGTGGGCTCCCGATTAGCAGGGAGAGACATGCTGGGGGCCCCCCAGCCCAACGGGGCTCCCCCTGACCCGGGCTTCCTGCGGCCCCACCGTGCAGCTCTCTACATCATCGGTGATAAAGCCCAGCTCAAGGTGACTGGGGCCTGGGGACAGGCTGGGGGACATGGGACGGGCGAGGGCAAATCTGACTGGCTGGCACCTCCCCAGGGTGTGCGGCCAGACCCCCTGCAGCAGTGGGAGCTGGTGCCCATTGAGGTCTTTGAAGTGCGGCAGGTGAAGGCCAGCTTCAAGAAGCTGCTGAAGGCCTGCGTCCCTGGCTGCCCAGCTGCAGAGCCCGGCCCTGCCTCCTACTTGCGCTCACTGGAGGACTCAGAGTGGCTGAGCCAGGTCTCCCTGTTGGGGGTTGGGGTCATGTGCAGAGGAGGAGGGGGCAGAGTAGGCACAGTGAGCAGGAGTGGGGTCGTGGGTCTCTGCAGAGACCATCTCTGCCTGGTGCTTCTCCTGTGTACCAGAGATCACCAACTGGGCTCTTGTTTATTTTGCTGACAATATTGGCTGCTAGGAGGAGGGAGTGACTGCCTAGTCCTACCTGTGAGGGGCCACAAGGGGGCTGTGGAGCCTCAGAGACAGTAGGGAGGGTGGACCCCAGGGCAGTGAGGGCAGGCCGGGTGGTGAGGCATGGGGCTGCAGGGGGGCACGGGTGGGGCGCGTGGGGAACAGATGTAGGGTGCAGTGACCCAAGCATAGGAGTGGGGCCAAAGGCCATGAGCCATGTGCTCCTTTCCTGGGGTGGTGGCAGGGCTTTGGCTGTGTTGGACACTGGGGAGAGCATGAGTGGGCCCAGGGTGCAATGGCCTGCCTTGGTCCTGGGAGCTAGGGGTGGGGCCAGGCAGGGGCAGAGGTCACAGGCCTCGCATGAAACCCTGGGCGGAGCCGACACAGGCTCTGGTGTGGTCCTGCCCTGTGTGGTTTCAGGACCTGGTTTGGGTGGGATCAGGGGTCGCCTGGGTTTTGGCTCTGGGTCAGATGGGCCAGGCTGCAGTGGCTGCAGCAGTGCTCAGTTTCCTGCAGATGGGGCTGCCTGCAGCCCCGGGGGACAGAGTTCAGGGTCCCTGCACAGGATGCAAACCATTGAGGGCCAGGTAGGGTATGGCTAGCAGCTGTGAGGGAGGACTGGCTGGCCCCAGACGTCCATAGGGGCTGAGGGACTGCTTTAGGATGAGGGGCTGCCCGAGTGCTGAGGTGCTGCCTGCCCTGGCAGATCCACAAGCTGCTGCAGGTGTCAGTGCTGGTGGTGGAGCTCCTGGACTCGGGCTCCTCGGTCCTGGTGAGCTTGGAGGACGGCTGGGACATCACCACCCAGGTGTGTATGGGGGTGGGTGGTATGGGGGAGTGGAGTCCCTTGGGCCCTGGGGACTGATGGGGCAGGTCCCTTGGGGTTCTGGGGACTGATGGTTGCGGGGAAATCCCTCAGGACCCTGGGGAATAATGGGGAGGGGGTCCTTTCGGGGCTCTAGGGACTGATGGGGTTCCTTTGGGGCCCTGGGAACTGATGATGGGTGGGGGCCCTGGGGACTGACCATGAAGGGGGGTTCCATCGGGCCTCTGGGACTGACCATGGTGGGGGGACTCTCGGGGCCTTGGGGATTGATGGTGGGGCATATCTCGGGGCTCTGGGGACTGACCAGCGGGCTGGGTGTGGGCAGGTGGTGTCCTTGGTACAGCTGCTCTCAGATCCCTTCTATCGTACCATGGAGGGCTTCCGGCTGCTGGTGGAGAAGGAGTGGCTGTCCTTTGGCCATCGCTTCAGCCACCGTGGGGCCCACACGCTGGCTGGGCAGAGCAGCGGCTTTGCTCCCATCTTCCTGCAGTTCCTGGACTGTGTGCACCAGGTGGGGGTGCTGTGTTGAGGGAGAAGTCATGACATGGGAAATGCTGGGCTTTGTTGGGCAGGGGGCAGGGGCCCTCAGAGCCCCCCATGACGTTGTGACTGGGTGCCTGCAGGTCCACCTCCAGTTCCCTATGGAGTTCGAGTTCAGCCAGTTCTACCTCAAATTTCTCAGCTACCACCATGTGTCCCGCCGGTTCCGGACCTTTCTGCTGGACTCGGACTATGAGCGTATCGAGCTGGGTATGGGGGGTGAGGTGCACTGGGTTGGGGGCTGAGGTGGCCAGGGAGGGGGTACTGGGGCTCAGTGCTGCACCCCGCAGGGCTGCTGTATGAGGAGAAGGGGGACCGCAGGGGCCAGCAAGTATGCAGGTCAGTGTGGGAGTATGTGGAACGGCTGAGCAAGAAGACACCTGTGTTCTATAACTACATGTACGCGCCTGAGGACGCGGAGGTGAGTGGGCCGGGCAGGGACAGGGGAATGGGGGCTGCCCCTGGCCTGGACCCTCAGTGTCTTTGGTTGCCGTCCCAGGTCCTGCGGCCCTACAGCAACGTGTCCAACCTGAAGGTGTGGGACTTCTACACGGAGGAGACACTGGCCGAGGGTCCCCCGTATGACTGGGAGCTGGCCCGGGGACCCCCCGAGCCCCCCGAGGAGGAGCGGCCTGATAGCAGTGCACCGCAGAGCCGGCGCCGTGTGGTATGGCCCTGCTACGACAGCCGCCCCCGGGCCCAGCCCGACGCCATCTCCCGCCTACTGGAGGTGCGTGGGGGGTGTGGTGAAGAGGGTATGTGCTCCCCTGCTCTTGGCTCCCTCCCTGGACCTGCCTGCTGCTCTGCTACTGGGTGGTGTTATGACCCCCCCCATCTCAGGATACACCCTGTGGGCTCTGGGCTTCTGCCGTTCTGGTGCGCTGAGCCCTGAGGGCAGCTGGTGTCCGTGGGTGCCTTCCCTGCACCTCCACCTGGCTTTAGGCCCACCAAGGCCAGGGGACTCCCATGCTGGCATGGCCCCTCGCCCTGCCAAGCGTGGCTGCTCTCAGGGCTTTCTCCCATCTTAGTGTCACCTTTCAGGGGGAGTGTGCTGGTGGGCCCCAGAGCAGGGCCTCAGAGAGGACAGAGGCATCTTAGGGCTTCTCTTTCCTCCTGTGGCCTGAAGTGTCTGTTGCTGGCGTTAGGGGCGCGGGGCCAGGACGCATGGAGGAGACTGCCTGGAAGCAGGGGGAGCAGGAGGCCCCCTTCTCTGGTCATACCTGCCGGTTCAGAGCCTGCTTGGCCAGATGTGTGCGCCCCTCAAGTGTGCTCCTTTTCATTCCTATGCTTGCCTCAGGCTCATGTTATGCTGTGAACACCAGCTGCTTCAGCGCTGTTTGGATGCACACACTCCAGGCTTCCTTATAGCGCCTTGATTCTTTCAGTTCACATCATATCCGTGATACTTCCTTATTAATCTATAGGCCTTTGTCATTCTTTTTGTAGTTGATTATTACTACTTTTGTGTTGTCTTGTCCTTTGTATTTTAAAAAATAATTTATATATTTTTACTTGTGGTAACATGTAAACAGCATAAACGTAATTTTAAGCAATTGAAAAATTCTTTCACATTAAGCACACTGACAAGACTTTTACTACCATCTATTTCCAGACTGTTTTCATCACCCCAAACCAAAACTTAGACTCATTTGGCAATAACTCCACATTCACTCCTTCCCCATCCTTGGCACCCATTATTCTGCTTCTTTCTCTATGAATCTGATTATTGTAAGTATTTCATATAAGAGAAATCATACACTAGTTCTCTTTTTTATGTCTGGCTTATTTCATTCAGTATAATGTCCTCGAGGTTCATCCATGTTGTCAAGGTAACCAGCAGTTCACTTTTTTTTACAGCTGAATGAGATTCCGTTGAATGGATAGATGACATTTTGTTGATCCATTCATCTGTTGATGGACACTTGGGCTATTTCCTCTTTTCGGTGCTGTGAATAACGCTGCGATGCACATTGATGTATGAATACTGCTCGAGTCCCTTCTTTCAGTTTTCTGGGGTATACCACCAGGGGTGGAATTGTTTGGTCATGTGGTAGTTCTGTGTGTAACTTTCTGAATCACCTCCAGAATAGGTTCCGACAGTTTGATGGACACCTAAGACTGAAAAATGAAGCAGGCCACTCCATATAGCAAATTAGTGACAGTTTCTTGGGGAACGTACAGATGGGGAGCTTGTCCCATGGACTGTGGGATGTTGAGAGTAGTGCTTGGCACTGCCCAGTGGGTTATAAGGGGGCATGTGTGCCAAGGATGAGGGAGGCACAGAGCCAAGTCAGGATTTGCAAATTCCAAGCATGTTTCTTTGAAGCTACTGACATGTAGCAGGAGTGCTCCCAGGACAGAGCTGTTGTGCTCAGGAATGTGCACGTGTGCCTTATGAGTTTTTTTTGCCTTATCCGGGAATTTATTGCTTATCTGGCTTATGACCTCACAACTGCCAGATTGTTTTCTTTTTTCGTTTGTTTTACTTTTTTTAAAAATATTTTTATTGTGAGATGTAACATATATACAAAAAAGCAATAAATTTCCAAATACATTTTAACAAGTAGTTAGAGAAAAGATTTCAAAACTTGGTATGGGTTACAGTTCCACAGTTTCAAGTTTCTCCTTCGGGCTCCTCTAAGACACTGGAGACTAAAAAGAAATATCAATATAATGACTCGGTACTCATGCTCACTTGTTAAATCCTAACTTCTCTGTTTTAATGTCTCCTCCTTTGATCCTTCTCCCAATCTTTAGGGGTATTTGGGTTATGCCCATTCTAACTTTTTTCATGTTGTAAAGAAGTGTTGATAACATGGGATAGGGGCATAGAACTGGCTGATGTTCCTGGAGAGTTTGGCATCTCTGGATTTCAGGACTTACCTGGCCTAGGAACCATCTGAAGGTTTTAGGTTTCTGAAAAGTTAAATTAGTGTGTGCAACTTTTGTAGGATCTCAGATGGAGCCCTGTGTTTTCTTTAGGGTTAACAGGAATAATGTTGGTTGGGTGTTGGCAAACTTTTGTAGTTAGCAATATCTAGCTGCCAAATTGTTTTCCACAGTGGCTGCACCATTTTCATTGCCACCAACAATGCAGGATGTTCTGTTCTCTACATCCTCAACAAAAATTATCATTTTTTAAAATAACAGCTGTTAATAGGTGTGAAGTGGTATGTCATTGTAATTTGCAGTTCTTTAATAGCTAATAATGTTGAGCAGCTTTTCATGTACTTTCTGGCCATTTGTATATCTTTGGCGAAATGTCTATTCTTTTGCCCATTTTTAAATTGTGCCCTGAGGAGGGAATCAGCGTTAAGAGCCTCTCCTTAGGGCCCCCCAAAATTGAGCTTTCCTGGTCTGCCTGCAGACGTAGCCCTGAGGAGCACTATATCCTTAAATGTCCATTGCTACCACCCCTGCCCAGAGCATATATACAGAGCAAATAATTAAAAGAAATAGTTTTTTGAAGCACTCTTCAACAAGTAGTTACAGGATAGATCCCAGAGTTTGTCATGGACTACCGTATGATCCTCTCAGATTTTTTCTTTTAGCTGCCCTAGAATACAGGAGGCTAGAGGGCTTAAATATTTTTTTATTATCACAATTGACATTTTTTCCTTTTTTTTGTGAAAAATAACATGTATATAAAACTATAAATTTCAAAGCATAGCACCATAATTAGTTGTAAAGCATATTTCAAATTCTGACGTGGGTTAAATTCCACAATTTTAGGTTTTTATTTCTAGCTGCTCTAAAATACTGGAGACTTAAAACAGATAGCAGTTTAATGATTCAGCATTCATATTCATTTGTTAAATCCTGTCTTCTCTGTATAACTCCACCATCACCTTTGATCTTTCTGTCCCTCTCTTTAGGGGTGTTTGGGCTATGGCCATTCTAAATGTTTCATATTGGAAGGTTCTGTCACTAATATGGGATAGGGAGTTGCAACTATCTGATGTTCTGGAGAGGCTGGGCCAGTTTTCAGGATTTATCTGGACGAGGGGCCCATCTGGAGGTTGTAGTAACTTTCCAGAAACCTCTAGTGCCTGGAACCCTTGTGGAATCTTATATATATTGCCCTAGGTGTTCTTTAGGATTGGCTGGAATGGTTCTGGTTGGGGATTGGCAGGTTATGATAGGTAGCAAGGTCTAACTGAAGCTTGTGTAAGAGCAACCCGCAGAGTAGCCTCTTGACTCTGAACTCTCTCTGCCGCTGATACTTTGATAGTTACACTTCTTTTCCCCCTTTTGGTTGGGATGGAATTGTTGATTCCATGGTGCCAGGGCTTGATTCATCCCTGGGAGTTATCTACCTGGGAGTTATCTCCCACATCGCCAGGGTGACTTTCACCCCTGAATGTCATGTCCCACGTAAGAGGGAGGGCAATGATTTCACTTGCAGAGTTGGGCTTTGAGAGAGTGAGGCCACAACTGAGCAAAAAAAGAGGTCCTCCAGAAGTAACTCTTAGGCATACCTATAGGTAGTCTAAGCTTTTCCACTACCTAGATAAGATTCACAAGAGTAAGCTTCAGGGTGGCATGGCCTATTGATTTGGGTGTCCCTAAAGTTTGACACAGTATCAGGGGATTCCTTGACGGTAAGGTTTAATAATTCTCTCCTCAGAGGGCTTTGTCAATACTTTTTGATTATCTGGTTAACATACTCTAGGATGTATCCAGACATTACAATATTCTATACAGGATTAAAGGACCTCTTTCTTACTCTGTGCTCCCTGTGTTTCAGTTGTTCAAATGAACTATACAGATAGGTTGAGTTAGATTATGTCCTACAGAACATTTCAGTTCTAGACCAATAAACCTTTCTTCCTTTGATCTCCAAGAGCATGTGTGATTCTAAAGTATAGAGGCTGTCTTCCTTACCCCTATGTTCTGAATTACTTTAGCCCCAACTTGCAGAAGCGGTTCTTTATTTTAGGTTTACTTTCAAGTTTCTTTCCTGGAGTATCTTTGGTGTGTTGTTGTTGTTGTTCTTCTTTTTTTTTTTAACATTTTTTTATTGTGAAACATAACATGTATGGAAAAAAGTGATAAATTTCAAAAGTGTTAAATTACAGTTTAGCAAGTAGTTATAGAGCAAATTTCAGTGTGGTATGGCTTACTATTCAACAGTTTCAGATTTTTCCTTTTAGCTGTTCTAAATACACTAGAGATTAATAAGAAATATCAATATAATAATTTGTTAAATCTTGTCTTCTCTGATAAAACTCCTCCTTCTCCTTTGATCCTTCCTTTAGGGATAGCTGGGGCCATTTTAACTTATGCTAAAAAGAGGTATCAACATTATGGGGTACGAGGATGCAACCAGTTGATATTCTTGGAGAGATTGGTTCCTCTGGGTTTCATGTCTTATCTGGCCTAGGAAACATCTGGAGGTTTTAGGTTTCTGAAAAATAAACTTTGTGAGTGAAACTTCTGTAGAGTCTCAGATAGAGTCCTGGATGTTCTTTAGGGTTTTCAGAAATACTTTTGGTTGGGGCTTGGCATGCCCTGGCAATTTGTATTATCTGACTGAGGCTTGCATAAGAGTTACTTCCAGTATAGCCTCTCAACTGTTTGATCACTCTTAGCCACTGATATCTTATTTGTTACACTTCTTTTCCCTATTTTGGTTAGGAAGGCATTGTTGATCCTGCAATATCAGGGACAGGCGCACCCCTGGGAGTCATGTCCCATGTTGCCCAGGAGATTTACACCCTTAGAAAATTTTTTAATTTTGATGAAGTCCATCTTACCTATTTTTTTCCTTTGTTGCTCATGCTTTTTGTGTAAAATCTAAAATATCATTATCCTGTCCAAAGGTCCTGAAGATATTTCCCTAGGTTTTCTGTGAGAGTGTTATAGTATTGGCTCCTATATTTAAGTTATTGATTCATTTTGAGTTAATTTTTGTATATGGTGAGAGGTAGACATCCACATTCATTGTTTTACATGTGGATTTCTAGCTGTCCCAGCACCATTTGTGAACATATTGTTCTTACCTCATTGAATGGACTTGGCACCCTTGTCAAAAACCAGCTGGCCGTAGATGTGTGGATTTATTTCTGGACTCCAATTCTGTTCCACTGGTCTATATTTGTATCCTGATGCCAGGACTACAGTGTTTTAATTATTGTAGCTTTGTAATTAGTTTTGAAATCAGGAAGTGTGAGTCCTCCAACTTTGTTCTTTTTCACGATTGTTTTGGCTGTTTGGGGCCCCTTGAAATTCCATATGAATTGAGAATCAGCTTTTCCAGTTCTGTAGAGAAGGCTGCTGAAATTCTGATAGGGATTGCCTTGAATTTGTGGATCACTTTAGGCAGTAGCAATATCTTAACAATATTTAGTTTTCCAATCCATGGACAGAGGGTATCTTTCCATTTATTTAGGCCTTCTTTAAATTCTTTCAGCAGTGTTTTATAGTTTTCACTGAATAAGTCTTTCAAATCCTTGTTTAAATTTATTCTTATATTATCCTTTTAGATGCTATTGTAAATGTCTTTTTTTTTTTAATTTCCTTTTCAGATTGTCCATTGCTGGTGTGTAGAAACCCGGTTATCTTCTGTGTTTATTTTGTAGTCTGTAGCTTTGCTGAATTTGTTTATTAGTTCTAATAGCTTTCTTGTGGATTTTTTTAGATTTTCTCTATACAGGATCATGCCATCTGTGAATAAAGGTAATTTGACTTCTTCCTCTCTAATTTGAATGCCTTTTATTTTGTTCTCTTGCTTGATTGCTCTTGCTAGAACTTTCAGTACAGTGCCAAATAACAGTGGTGACAGTGGGCTTCCTTGTTTTGTTCCTGTCTCAGGGAAAAAGCTTTCAGTCTCTGACCATTGAATATATTTGCTATGGATTTTTCACATAGGCTCTCTATCATAGTCAGAAATTTCTTTTCTATTCCTAATTTTCTGAGTGTTTTTATCATGAAAGGATGTTGGGTTTTATCAAATGATTTTTGTGTATTGATTGAGGTGATCATGAATGTTTTTTTCCCCTTCATTCTATTAATATGTTGTATTACATTGATTGATTTTCTTATTTGAAACATCCTTGCATTCCTGTAATAAATCCCACTTGGTAATGGTATATACTGTTGGATTTGGTTTTACAGTATTTTGCTGAGGACTTCTGCATCTATATTCATAAGGGATATTGGTCTGGAATTTTCTTTTCTTTTCTTTTCTTTTAACTTTTTTATTAATTAAAAAAATTAACAAACAAAACATTAAGATATCATTCCATTCTACATATACAATCAGTAATTCTTAATATCATCACATAGTTGCATAGTCATCATTTCTTAGAACATTTGCATCAATTTAGAAAAGGAAATAAAAAGACAACAGAAAAAGAAATAAAACGATAACAGAGAAAAAAAAAAGATTATACATACCATACCCCTTACCCCTCGCTTTCATTTACCACTAGCATTTCAAACTAAATTTATTTTAACATTTGTTCCCCCTATTATTTCTTTTTATTCCATATGTTCTACTCTTCTGTTGATATAGTAGCCAAAAGGAGCATCAGACGCAAGGTTTTCACATTCACAGAGTCTCATTGTGAAAGCTATATCATTGTTCAGTCATCATCAAGAAACATGGCTACTGGAACACAACTCTACATTTTCAGGCAGTTCCCTCTGGCCTCTCCGCTACATCTTGAACAACAAGGTGATATCTACTTAATGCATAAGAATAACCTCCAGGATAACCTCTCAACTCTGTTTGGAATCTCTCAGCCATTGATACTTAGTCTCATTTCACTCTCCGCCTTTGGTCGAGAAGATTCTCTCAATCTCTTGATGTTAATTCTCAGCTCATTCTAGGGTTTTTCTCAGTCCCTTGATGCTGAGTCTCAGCTCATTCCAGGATCTCTGTCCCACGTTGCCAGGAAGGTCCACACCCCTGGGAGTTATGGGGGAGAATTTTCTTTTCTTGTACTGTCTTTTAACTGTCTTTGATATCAGAGTAATGCTGGCCTCATAGATGAGTTGGGAAGTAATTCTGCCTCTTCAATTTTTTTTTGGAAGAGTTTTGGATGGATTAGTATTAAATCTTCTTTAAAAGATTGTTGGAATCCAGCAGTAAAACCGTCTGGTCTTGAACTTTTCTTTGTTTGCAGGTTTTTATTTACTGATTCTGTATCTTTATTTGTTGTGCCTGTTGAGAGTTTGTTTCTTGTTACATCAGATTATTTAATTGTTATGTTTCAAGGAATTTGTCCATTTTATCCAGGTTTTCTAATTTGTTAATGTATAATTGTTCCTAGTACTCTCATAATTCTTATATCTGTAAGGTCAATAGTCAGGTCTCCTTATTCATTCTTGAGTTTAGTTGTGTCTTCTTCCTTGCCAGGCTGGCCAAAGGTTATCAGTTTTATTGATCTAATAAAAAAACAACTTTTGGTTTTGTTGAGTCTCTCTGTTTTTCTGTTCTCCATTTCATTTATTTCTGCTGTAATCTTTACTCTTTCCTTCCTTCTAACTTTGAGTTTATTTTGCTCTTCTTGTTCTAGTTTTTTAGGTGTGGATTTAATTTGTTGATTATTTAAAAAACTTTTTATTCTTAAATATAGCATATACAATAAAAGAAAAAAGCAATGATTTTCAAAGTACACTTGAACAAGTAGATACAGAACAGATTTCAGAGTTTCTTGTGGGTTTTCCACTATTTCAAATTTTTCCTTCTAGCTTCTCCAAAATCATTTATTGACTTTTGCTCTTTCTTTTTTTTTTTCATGTAGGCATTTAAAGCTATAAGTATCCCTCTAAACACTGCCTTCTCTACATTCATTCCATAAGTTTTAGTGTGTTGTGTTTTGTTTTCATTTGCATCAAGATGCAAATTTCCTAATTTCCTTTGTGATTTCATCGTTGAACCAATTGGTTATTTAGTTAAGTTCTTTAATTTCCACATATTTGTAAATTTTCCAATTTTCCTTTTGTTATTGCTTTCTAGCTTTATTCCATTATGATTGAGAAGATACTTTGTGTGATTTCAGTACTTTAAACTCTATTGGGATTTGATGTGTAGCCTAGCATGTATTTGTTCCATGTGCACTAAGAAGAACGTGTATTCAGCTGACTTTGGGTGACGTACTCCAGATGTGTCTGTTAAGTCTGCTTGATTAATGGTGCTCTTCAGGCCTCTGCTTCCTGACTGATCTTCTGTGTAGAGGTTCTGTCAGTCATTGAAATGATGTATTGCTGTCTCCAAGGCTTGTTGTAAGCTATTAGTTTCTCCTTTCAATTCTGTCCGTTTTTTCTTCATATGTTTTTGGGCACTGTTGTGAGTTACACTATCATTATATCTTCTTGCTGGATTGAACCTTTTATCAATATATAATAACCTTCTTTGTCATTTATCTACTTTTTGAGTTAATAGATATTTTGTCTGACAGTAATATAGCCACTCTGGCTCCTTTTTGATTATTGTTTGTGTGGAATAGTTTTTTAAATGCAATTTTTTTTAGTTATATCCACATATCATATAATCACCCAAAGTGTATAATCAGTGGCTCACGGGTATCATATCATTGTGCGTTTATTACCACAATTAATTTTTGGACATTTTCATTACTCCAAAAAAAAATAATAAAAATAAAAAAGAATATCTTGGACCTTTTATCACACCCACCCCCCATTGTTAATTTTGGTCTTGATTTTCTTATTCATCTGTCTATACACTGGGTAAAGGGCATCTTGGTCGCAAGGTGTTCCAGGCCAGCCCTACCCTGAGACCAAAGAACACACCAGGCAAGAAGTTCCCCATGAGTTTAATGAGGGATTTACTAAAAGGAGAATATAATTCCCAGTGGAGATGGTTGGGAAATGAGAGTCAGTAAAAAACAAGGGGAAGGGAAGTGCCTTATATAGCAGAGCTTCCGAAATTTGGTTACAAAGCAGTCTCTGCAGTCTCATGGAAGTTGATTACCAACAGTGATGAGGCTCAGCGACCTTCAGTGACTGTGATCTGTTCAGGCGGGCCACTTTGTGCCCAAGGCTCCACCCTTTTCCCTTTGGGAGGGTGTTCCAACCCCTTGAGTGCCTGCCCCACAAGGTTTTCATAGTGACATAGTCATGTTTGAAAAGCTCTAGAATCATGTCTATTGGAACACAGCTCAGCACTTTTAGGTCTTTCCTTCTAGCTATTATAATACACTAAAAGCTCAAAAGGGATATCTATATAATGTGTTAGAAATAGCCTCCAGAATGAACTCATGACGCTGTTTGAAATCTCTGCCACAGAAACTTTGTTTCATTTTTCTTCCCCCTTTTGGTCAAGAACGCTTTCTCAATCCCTCAGTGCTGGGTCCAGGTTCATCCCCAGGAGTCCTGTCCCACTTTGACAGGGAGATTTACACCCCTGGGAATCATGTCGCACTTAGGGGGCAGGGCTGTGAACTCAGCTGCAGAATTGGCTGGAACAGAGAGGTGTGTGGGATATCTTTTAACACCTTTTTAACTTTCAACCTTTTTGTGTCTTTGTACTACAGTTACTCTCTTGTAGATAGCATATAGATGAATCATGCTTTTTCGTCCAATCTGCCAATCTCTGCCTTTATTAGGGGAGTTTAATCCATTGATTTTTAAAAAAAATTTTTTTTTAAATACCAAAAGAACACCAAACAAATGCAAACATAATTATTTTGATCACTCCATTCAACATATATAATCAGTAATTCACAATATCATCACATAGTTGCATATTCATCATCATGATCATTTCTTGGAACATTTGCATCTATTCAGAAAAAGAAATAAAAGATGGAAAAAAATTTATACATACCATACCCTTGCCCCTCCCTTTCATTGAACACTAGCATTTCAAACTAAATTTATTTTAACATTTGTTTCTCCTATTATTTTTTATTCCATATGTTCTACTCATCTGTTCACAAGGTAGATAAAAGGAGCATCAGACACAAGGTTTTCACAATCACACAGTCACATTGTGAAAGCTATATCATTGTTCAATCATCATCAAGAAACATGGCTACTGGAACACAGTTGTACATTTTCAGGCAGTTCCCTCCAGCCTCTCCATTACTTCTTGAATAACAAGGTGATATCTACTTAATGTGTAAGAATAACCTCCAGGATAACCTCTCCACTCTGTTTGAAATCTCTCAGCCATTGACACTTGTCTCATTTCAGTCTTCCCCCTTTTTGTTGAAAAAGTTTTCTCAATCCCTTGATGCTGAGTCTCAGCTCATTCTAGGGTTTTTCTCAATCCCTTGATGCTGAGTCCCAGCTTATTCTGGGATTCTGTCCCATGTTGCCAGAAAGGTCCACACTCCTGGGAGTCATGTCCCATGTAGACAGGGGGAGGGTGGTGGGTTTGCTTGTTGTGTTGACTGGAGAGAGAGGCCACATCCGAGCAAAATAAGAGGCTCTCCTGGAGGTGACTCATAGGCCTAATTTTAAGTAGTCTTGACCTATCGTTTGTGGGGTTAAGTTTCATAAGAACAAACCCCAAGACTGGGGACTTAGCCTATAGCTTTGGTTGTCCACACTGCTTGCGAGAATATCAAGAATTCAACTTGGGGAAGTTGAATTTTCCCCTGTTCTCACCATGCCCTGAAGGGGACTTTGCAAATACTTTTTTATTCACTGTTCGAATCACTCTGGGATTCATAGGGGCATCTCTCTGGACAAACCCACAAAATCTCATGTCCTACTCAAGGTTCCATGTACTTATGGTGTTCAGTTCAGCTGTCTGTTAAGTTATATTAGGAACTGCACTAGTTGAAATATAAATTTTGTACCAAATAAACATTTTTTTGCTTTAGTCTCACACATAAGTTGAAATTTTAAAATATTAGTTACCATCTATTTTCAGTACCCTTGACTAATGACACTCCTTTGATCTTCCTCATGCAAAAACATTTTTAAAATTTGTACATTTAGTCACTATCATTATACACTCTAGGCATTCCTAGATTATACCATCTCGATCTTTATCGTCTTTCTTTCTGATTTCATTTGTGCCCCTAACCCTCTTCCTCTATCATTCTCACATTCAGCTTCATTCAGTGTTTTAACATAATTGTATTACAGTTAGGTAGTATTGTGCTATCCATTTCTGAGTTTTTACATTCACTCCTGTTGCACAAGCTGTATCCCTTCAGCTCCAGTTACCCAATATCTTGCCCTATTTCTATCTCCTGATGGTCTCTGTTACCAACAAAATTCTCAAAGTTTATTCACTGAAGTCAGTTCGTATCAGTGAGACCATATAGTATTTGTCCTTTTGTTTCTGGCTAATCTCACTCGGCATAATGTCCCTAAGGTCCATCCATGTTGTTACATACTTCATAACTTTATTCTGTCTTACAGCTGCATAATATTCCATCGGACGTATATACCACAGTTTGGCCACTCATCTGTTGATGGACGTTTTGGCTGTTTCCATCTCTTCGCAATTGTAAATAATGCTGCTATAAACATTGGTGTGCAAATGTCCGTTTCTGTCCTTGTCCTCATGTTCTCTGAGTAGATACCTAGCAATGATATTGCCAAGTCATATGGCAATTGTGTATTTAGCTTTTTGAGGAACCGCCAAACTGCCTTCCACAGCAGTTGTACCATTTGACATTCCCACCAACAGTGGATAAGTGTGCCTCTTTCTCCACATCCTGTCCAGCACTTGTCATTTTGTGTTTTATTGATAATGGCCATTCTGGTGGGTGTGAGGTGATATCTCATTGTGGTTTTGATTTGCATTTCTCTAATGGCCAGGGAAGTTGAGCATCTCTTCATGTGCCTTTTGGCCATTTGTATTTCCTCCTCTGAGAAGTGTCTGTTCAAGTCTTTTGCCCATTTTGTAATTGGGTTAGCTGTCTTTTTGTGGTTGAGTTGAACAATCTCTTTATAAATTCTGGATATTAGACCTTTATCTGATGTGTCATTTCCAAATATTGTCTCCCATTGTGTAGGCTGTCTTTTTACTTTCTTGACAAAGTTCTTTGATGCGCAAAAGTGTTTAATTTTGAGGAGTTCCCATTTCTTTCTTTCTTTCTTCAATGCTCTTGCTTTGGGTGTAAGGTCTAGAAAACCGCCTCAAAGTATAAGATTTATAAGATATTTCCCTATGTTTTCTTCTAACATTTTATGGTCTTAGATCTAATGTTTAGGTCTTTGATCCATTTTGAGTTAACTTATGTATAGGGTGTGAGATGTGGGTCCTCTTTCATTCTTTTGCATATGGATATCCAGTTTTCTAGGCACCATTTATTGAAGAGACTGTTCTGTCCTGTGTGAGTTGGCTTGACTGCCTTATCAAAGAGCAATTGTTCATAGATGAGAGAGTCTATATCTGAACATTCTATTCGATTCCATTGGTCAATATATCTATCTTTATTTCAGTATCAAGCTGTTTTGACCACTGTAGCTTCATTATATGCCTTAAATTCAGATAGTGTGAGATTTCCGACTTCATTTTTTTTTCTTAGGATAGTTTTAGCCATTTGGGGCACCCTGCCCTTCCAGATAGATTTGGTTATTGGTTTTTCTGTTTCTGAAAAGTAAGATTTTAATTGGTATTACATTGAATCTGTAAATCAATTTAGGTGGAATTGACATCTTAACAATATTTAGTCTTCCAATCCATGAACACGGTATGCCCTTCCATCTATTTAGGTCTTCTGTGATTTCTTTTAACAATTTCTTATAGTTTTCTTTAAATATGTCTTTTGTCTCTTTAGTTAAATTTATTCATAAATATTTTATTATTTTGGTTGCAATTGTAAATGGAATTTGTTTCTTGATTTCCCCCTCAGATTGTTTGTTACTAGTGTATAGGAACACTACAGATTTTTGAGTGCTGATCTTGTAACCTGCCACTTTGCTGTACTCATTTATTAGCTCTAGTAGTTTTGCTGTTTATTTTTCGGGGTTTTCGACATATAGTATCATATCATGTGCAAACAGTGAGAGTTTTACTTCTTCCTTTCCAATTTTGATGCCTTGTAAGTTTTTATTTTTGTCTAATTGCTCTGGCTAGAACTTCCAACACAGTGTTGAATAACAATGGTGATAGTGAACATCCTTGTTTTGTTCCTGATCTTAGGGGGAGGTTTTCAGTTTTTCCCCATGGAGGATGATGTTAGCTGTGGATTTTTCATATATTCTCTTTATCATTTTGAGAAAGTTCCCTTCTATACCTGTCCTTTGAAGTGTTTTCAACAAGAAAAAATGTTGAGTTTTGTTTTTTGGGTGTGTGTGTGTGTGCATGCTCTGGAAATTGACCCTGGGTCTCCCTCTGAACTACCCATGAACCCAGAATTTTGAATTTTGTCAAATGCCTTTTCTGCATCAATCAGGATGATTGTGTGGTTTTTCTGCTCTGATATGCAGGTATGGTGTATTGCATTCATTGATTTTCTTATGTTGAGCCAGCCTTACATATCTGGGATGACTCCTACTTGGTCATGGTGCATAATTCTTTTTATGTGCTGCTGGATTCAATTTGCAAGAATTTTGTTGAGGATTTTTACATCTATATTCATTGGAGAAATTGGTCTGTAATTTTCTTTTCTTGTAGTATCTTTGTCTGACTTTGGAATGAAGGTGATGTTGGCTTCATAGAATGAGTTAGGTAGCCTTCCCTCCTTTTCCGTTTTTTTGAATAGTTTGAGCAGGATTCGTACTAATTCTTTCTGGAATGTTTGGTAGAATTCTCATGTGAAGCCGTCTGGTTCTGGACTTTTCTTTTTGGGGAGCTTCTTAATGACTGATTCAGTTTCTTTACTTGTAATTGGTTTGTTGAGGTCTTCTATTTCTTCTTGAGTCAAGTTGGTTGTTCATCCCTTTCTAGGAAATTGTCCGTTTCATCTGTGTTGTCCAGTTTATTAGCATAGAGTTGTTCCTAGTATCCTCTCATTACCTTCTTTATTTCTGTGGTGTCAGTGGTTATATCTCCTCTTCCATTTCTGATTTTATTTATTTGCATCCTCTCCTTTTTGTAAACCTTGCTTAGGGTCCATCTGGCTTAATGATTTTCTCATAGAACCAACTTCTGGTTTTGTTGATTTTCTTGATTGTTTTCATGTTCTTAATTTCATTTATTTCTGCTCTACATTATTTCTTTCCTTTTGCTTGCTTTGGGGTTAGTTTGCTGTTCTTTTTCTAGTTTTTCCACGTGAAGAGTAAATTCCTTGATTTTTGCTTTTTCTTCTTTTTTGATACAGGTATTTAAGGCAATAAATGTCACTCTTAGCACTGCTTTTGCTGCATCCCATATATTTTGATATGTTGTGTTTTCATTTTCATTTGCCTCGAGATATTTACTGATTTCTCTAGGAACTTCTTCCTTGACCCATGGTTGTTTAAAAGTGTGTTGTCGATCCTCCATGTATTTGTGAATTTTCTGGCCCTCTGCCTATTATTGATTTCCACCTTCATTCCTTTATGATCTGAGAAAGTGTTTTGTATGAGTTCAGTGTTTTTAAATTTATTGAGACTTGCTTAGTGATCCAGCATATGGTCTATCCTTGAGAATGATCCATGAGCCCTTGAGGAAAAGATATATCCCACTGTTGTGGGGTGTTAAGTCTAGTTTGTTTATTGTATTATTCAAATTCTCTTTTTCTTTATTGATCCTCTGTCTAGACGTTCTGTCCATTGATTAGAGCTGGGAATTGAAGTCTCCAACTGTTATGGTAGATGTGTCTATTTCTCTTTTCAGTTTTTGTCTCATGTATTTTGGAGCACTCTGGTTTGGTGCATAAATATTTATGATTGTCATTTCTTCTTGTTGAATTGTTCCTTTTATTAATACATAGTGTACTTCTTTGTCTCTTTTAATTGTATTAAAGTCTAATTTGTTGAATATTAGTATAGCTACTCCTGCTCTTTTCGGATTGTTATTTGCATGAAATATCTTTTCCTCACCTTTCACTTTGCACCTATGTTTATCCTTGGGTCTAAAATGTGTCTCCTCTAGACAGTGTATAGATGGATCCTGTTTTTTAATCCATTCTGCCAGTCTGTGTCTTTTGATTGGGAAGTTTAATCCATCACATTTAGTGTTGTTACTGTAAGGCAGTACTTTCTTCTACCATTTTGCCTTTTGGATTTTATATGTCATATTGAATTTTTCTTCTTTTTACCTTTAGTGATAGTCTTCATTTCCACACTGTACTCCACCTTTCTCTCTCCTGTCTTTTCCTATCTGTCTCTAATGCTCCCTTTAGTATTTCTTGCAGAGTCAATCTCTTGTCACAAATTCTCTCAGTGATTTTTTTGTCTGAACATGTTTCAATTTCCCCCTCATTTTTGAAGGATAATTTTGCTGGATATAGAATTCTTGGTTGGCAGTTTTTCTCTTTTAGTATCTTAAATATATCATACCACTGTCTTCTTGCCTCCAAGGTTTCTGCTGAGAAATCTATGCATAGTCTTATTGGGCTTCCCTTTTATGTGATGAATTGCTTTTCTCTTGCTGCTTTCAAAATTCTCTCTTTCTCTTTTACATATGACATTCTGATTAGTAAGTGCTTTGGAATACGTCTATTTGAATCTATTCTGTTTGGGGTATGCTGCACTTTTTGGATGTGTAATTTTAAGTCTTTCATAAGAGTTGGGGAATTTTCAGTCATAATCTCCTCCATTAGTTTTTCTCCTCCTTTTCCCTTCTCTTCTCCTTCTGGGACACCCACAACACATATATTTGTGTGCTTCATGTTATCATTCAATTCCCTGAGTCCCTCCTCATATTTTTCCATTCTTTTCCCTATATCTTCTTACATATGTCAGATTTCAGATATCCCATCTTCCAGTTCACTAATCCTGTCTTCTGTCTCTTGAAATCTAACATTGTAGGTTTCCATTGTTTTTTTTCATCTCTTCTACCGTGCCTTTCATTTCCATAAGTTCTGTGATTTTTTTTCAGACTTTTGATTTCTACTTTTTATTCAACCCTTGCCTTCTTTATATCCTCCCTCAATTCGTTGATTTGATTTTTTATGAGGTTTTCCATGTCTGTTCAAATATTCTGAATTAATTGTTTTAACTCCTTTATCTCATTTGAATTGTTAGTTTGTTCCTATGACTAGGCCATATCTTCAATTTTCCTAGCATGATTCATTATATTTTGCTGGTGTTTAGGCATTTAATTACCTTAATTAGTTTATTCTGGAGATTGTTTTCACTTTTGTTACCTAGGATTTTCTTGCTGGATCAATTTGTTGTCAGTCTGTTCTTTGACATTCAGTTCAGCTTTTTCTGGTTCTCTAGCTTAGGTTTTGTTTAACAGAGGAGAATTTTTCAGTTCTTGTTTTCTTGTTTCTTGCCCTGCCTGTATGGTGCCTTTTTTTTTTTCTTCCCCTTAGGAGGCTCTACTTAGGTATTATAGACCCCAGTCAGATTTTCCCAGACCAAACTGACCTCCTCTCAGGTGGAAAGTGTCACCTGCATCAGTTTTCCCCAAGGGTGAGACCCAGCAGGTTGAAAGACTTTTCTATGAAGCCTCTACACTCTGTGTTTTTCCTATCCTGCCCAGTATCTGGCACTTGTCTGCCTGTGGGTCCCACCAGCATAAGTTGATGTGGTACCTTTAACTTCAGCAGACTCTCCCTACTTGGGATGTGGTTGAGACAGAGGAGGGGTTGTATGCTGGCTTTAATTGTTTCAATTTTCCAAACCCTGGTGTCTGAATTCCTTGTGGCAGAAATTCCACCTGAACTGAGCCCCACTCCTCTCCTGGGGAAGGCACAGCCTCCAGACAAGCTCTCAGACAAAGTTAATTCCACACTTTCTGGGGCAGTTGAAGCCTGAGAAGCCTTGCAGTTGTATGCAAAGAACAGTCAAGGTGTAGAAACACAGCCACAAAAAAGTAAAGAAAAGAAAAATCCTTTTCAGAGCAGGATCCCTGTTCCTCAGGTTTGCCAAGCAAGAGTTTAAGTTTGTACATTGCTCTGTGTATCTCCAAGTCCTATGTGCCCCATCTCTTCCTTCAGGGCCCAGACCCTTTCAAGTATTTTGTGCTGTCTTATCCAAAGAAGTGTCAGTGTTTGTTTGTTTGTTTTCGTTTTCTTTTCTTTTTCCGTCAGCCCTGCCCCTCTGTGCTGGGGGCAAAAACCAGCAACCTCAGCTTTGACTTGAGGTTCAGGTGAGCTGGGGCCTATTTTTCGTAGTCAGAATTTGTTAATTAATTCCACAGATTGGAACTTGGCTGAGCTCAGCCCCTCACTGTTAGTAAGTTCTCTTTAATTTCCCCTCTGGGAACTGGCCTGTGGGTATGGGCGCCGGCCACCATGGCATGGAGCACTCACCATTCTGGGTGGGATCACAGCTGGTCCAGCTTGTTCAGAGTGGTGTATGCTGTGTGTCTGGTCACTGAAGTGGTCCCAGCAGTTCTGTACTTTTCCTGGCTACATACTAGCTGCTCTGGAAGATGAACTCAATTTCATACCTCACTAAGCCACCTACTTGGCTCCCTCTGTTTTCCCATTCTAACTTTCTGATGGTGGAAGGAACAGTCAGTAATATTGGGTAGGGAGATGGAACTAGCTAATATTCTGGAGAGGCTGGCCGCTCTAGGTTTCAGGACTTGTCTAGTCCAGGGACCCATTTGGAGGTTGTAGGTTTCTGGATGGAACCTTTGTAGAATCTTACATATTGTCCTAGATGTTCTTTAGGATTAGCTGAAATTTTTTTTTTTGTTTTCAAATAACTGTTTAAGGTATCCATAGGCAAAACAAAATCTCATTCCTTATACAAAAACTCAAAACAAATGATAGATCTAAATGTAAAATGTAAAACTTTGAGAAGAAAACATGGGAGAAGATTCTCATATTGAAGATTAGGTGTAAAGTCTTTAGACACAGCACTAAAATTATCCCTAAAATTAAAAAATTGATAAATTGTACTTCATCAAAATTGAAAATTTTTGCTTTGTGAAAAACCCAAAATAGAATAAAAAGACAAGCCACCACTTAGGAGAAAATATTTGCAAATCCTATTTCCGACTTGAATCTAGAATCTAGAATGAACTCTTTAACCTTAACATTAAGAAAATAAACAACCCAACTAGAAAATGGATAAAGACTTGAACAGACACTTCACCAAAGAGATTACACAGATGGGAAAGAAGCACATGGAAAGATGTTTGACATCATTAGCCAATAAGGAAATGTATATTAATACCACTATACACCTATTAGAATATATATATATATGTATATATATATGTATATAGAGAGAGACAATGAGAAAGAGAGAGAGAGAAAGAGAGAGAAACCATACCAAATGCTGACAAAAAGCTGGAGAAACTGGAGCTTATACATTGGTGGTAGACAGCCACTCAAGAGGGTGGCAGTTTCTTACCAAATTAAACACACAATCTTTAGGGATATTTGGGCTATCAGCATTCTCACTTTTTCATGTTGGAAGGGGCTGTCAATAATATGGTGTAGGGAGATGAAACTAGCTGATGTTCTGAAGAGGCTGGGCCCTCTAGGTTTCAGGACTTATCTAGTCCAGGGACCCATCTGGAGGTTATAGTTTTCGGGAAAATTACCAAGTGCATGGAACCTTTGTAGAATCTTATATATTGCCCTAGGTGTTCTTTAGGTTTGACTGGAATGGTTTTGGTTGGGGTTTGGCAAGTTATGATTGGTAGCAATGTCTACCTGAAGCTTGCATAGGCGTGACCTCCAGAGTAGACTCTTGTTCTAGTTCGCTAGCTGCCGGAATGCAACACACCTGAGACAGACTGGCTTTTAATAAAAGGGGATTTATTTTGTTGGTTCTTCAGAGGAAAGGCACTAACTTTCAGCTGAGGTTCTTTCTTATGTGGGAAGGCACAGGGTGGTCTCTGCTGGCCTTCTCTCCAGGCCTCTGGGTTCCAATAACTTTCCCCAGGGTGATTTCTTTCTGTACCTCCAAAGGCCTTAGCTGAGCTGTGAGTGCTGAGATGAGGTATGCTGAGCTGCTTGGGCTGTGCTACGTTATTAACTCAAATATCATTCACTGCAGCGGGCACGCCTCTTAGCTGACTACAGATGTAATCAGGAACAGATGAAGTTCACATAACATTGGCTCATGTCCACAGCAGTTTACCTAGGCATCTTCACCTGGTCAAGTTGACAACTGAATCTAACTACCACAGCTCTCGACTCTATTTGAACTCTCTCACCACTGATACCTTATTTGTTACTTCTTTTCCCCCTTTTGGTCAGGATTGCATTGTTTATCTTATGGTGCCAGGGTCAGACTCATCCCTGAGAGTCATTTCCCACACCACCAGGGAGACTTTCACCCCTGTATGTCATGTCCCATGTAGTGGGGAGGGCAATGATTTCACTAGAGTTGGGCTTAGAGATAGTAAGGCCACATCTGAGCAACAAAAGAGGGCCTCGGGAAGTAACTTTTAGGCATACCTATCCCTTGCATGACTTTTATTCCTTGACCAAGTAAGAGCAGCACCCAGGTTGTGATGAAGCTGATGTGCTATAGGATGATAACTGACTTGTTGTGGACATAATCATAATCAATAAGAATGAGTATGGGTATCAGCATTGCCAGTACGAGTACATCCAAAGATGAAGGATGTCTTTTGTGATCTCACCGAGGCTTATATTTTTATCTGGTTCTGATAAATAAGACACAACAAATGGTTCTGATGGTTTCATCATTGAGAAGAATCCAAATAAGCAGAGAATTACTATGGGAAAAGCCCAGGAATGGTTTGGTGAAGTTTCGCCACCATCAATGTCTGGTTAAAAGTTAGAGTCTGGGAAAATGTCCAAGTTAAGAATCCCAAAAGCCCACTGCCGGGATCCCTATCTCCTCTGCTCATCTTTACCTTCTCTTCTGGGTTTCCTTGATTTCAGCTTCTTGCTTTGGTAGCTCCCCTCTTTCTCTTTTCATCCTTTAAGTTACCCTTACTGGTACTCTTCAGTTCTGTGCCCTCCTCCAGACCTCTCTCTGTCCTTTTTTTTTTTTAACTGGCACAGTGCTCTTTAGGATTTCTTATAGGGCCAGTCTCTTGGTGACAGATTCTTTCAGGATTTGTTTATCTGTGAAAATGTTCATCTCTCTCTCAGTTTTGAAGAACAATTTGGTTGGGTACAGAATTCTTGGCTTGAAGTCTTTTCTATTTCAGGATCTTAACTATATCATACCACTGCCTTCTCGCCTCCATAGTGCCAGTTGAGTAGTCTAAACTCAGTGTAATATGGTTTCTCTTCTGTGTAGTAGATTGTTTTTCTCTTGCTGCTTTCAGGATTTTTGCCTTTCTTCAACATTTGACAGACTAATTAGTATGTGTCTTGGGGAAGGCCTATTTGAATTTATTCTACTTGGAGTTCGTAGGGATTCCTTTGTCTATCTTTTCTCTGAGATCCAATTCAAATTTTTCCATCTTTTTTTTTGCCATTTGCTGTTTTGAGTGTTCAAAATCAGTTGTCCTGTCCTCTAATTTGCTTATTCTTTCTTCTGCCCCTTTAAATCTGCTGTTGTGTGTCTTGAGTATATATTTTTTTCTTTTTTTCTTTTTATTCATGGGCAGGCACCGGCAATCGAACCCGGGTCCTCGGGCATGGCAGGCAAGCATTCTTACCTGCTGAGCCACCATGGCCCGCCCTTGAGTATATTTTTAATTTGGTCTACAGCATCTTTAGTCTCTGATATCTACTATTTTTCTATTTGTTCTTTCAAATTCCTCTTTATGCTCCTCTAGTGTCTTCTTGATGTCCTTTATGTCATTAGCCGTCCCATTTACTTTATTTAATAGAGTTATATGAACATGTTTGATTTGTTTTTCCAACGTCTGTATCTTCTCTGGTGTTTTAATTTGGTCTTTTGACTGGGCTATATCTGTCTGCATTATGATATGTTTAGTGATCTTCTGTTGCCTTTGATGCATGTAAATATCTTGATTGGTTTACTTTGGAAGTTGATTTCCTTTACTGTTCTAAAGCCTTGTATTTGTGGGATGGATGTGGAGCAGGATGTGGGACTTGGGGCAAGGCACAACAGTGTTATGATGGGTTGCAGCACAGATATAGGCATAGGTTGGGGATGCTGCGCTGGTGCCTGTGAGCATGAGGTACATCTCAGGCAGACCTTGGAGTGTGGGAGCAGGGTTCAGTGTGGGGGCACATAGGTAGGCACACTGGGGGGCAGATGGGGAGGCTGAGTAGATACATGGGGACTGGTGTGCAGGTAGGATGTGGATGGGTGGGTGGAGCAAAGGGGTCAGGGTGCAGGGTAGGTGACACAGAGGTTGTGCACGGGGTGGGCAAGATACGAGTATGTCCTTGTTTGGGGCGGGGGTGGGGCAGAGGGCTTGGATGTGGAAGTGGGAGTGTATAGGGTCGGACACAGGTCATTAGGGTTGTGGGACATGGGTTGGGGAGGGTAAATATTGGATGGGTGGGATCCTGGCGTGGTGTGCATGTGTGGAGGGGATTGGAGCAGGTGTACATGTTTGTTCAGGGGGCTATGTAGCACAGATGCGCACGTGAGCACCTGCCAGGTGTGGGAGCAGGGTGCTTGTGCCAGGGGGTGGGGCAAGGGTACACACATTTATGAGGCAGGGGTTGGGGGTGCAGGGGTCAAGAAATCAGTGAATGAATGCCTGGGCACCCAGCAGTGGGGAGGATGTGGCTGTGTGGGTGCACAGGTCTGGGGTACGGGGCCCTGGTGTGCACTGGTATAGGTGGCGGGGCCCTCGTGCACATGCACAGAGCTCAGTGCGGGGTGGAGCTGTGCAACTGTTGGGGCTGGGTACGAATGTATTCTGGGTATGGAGGTGAGTGCTTACAGCCTTTATGTGCTGACCACTGCCTTCAGGGGACAGGGAGGAGGAGATGAGCCACAGGAGGGACAGGGCAAGACTGCATTTGCACAATATAGATGAGTTGGGCTGGGGCAGGTGTGTGCCCCCTTGGGGTGGGGATGTGGGGGGGGTATGCATGGGATGGGGGTGGTGGGGTAGGGGCTGGTGATGAGATTCAGGTGTGTGGGGTGAGGGGCAAGTCGTGCGTCGTGGGGCAAGTCGTAGGTCATGGGGCTGTGCCATGAGGGTAGCATGTGGGGCTTGCTTCCTAGTTCCCATCTCCCCGTCGCACACTCCTAAGGGCTCCAGGCTTCTGTTTGGAAAGAAATGCTTTCCGTTTTGAAAGGCTGTTTGCACCAGCTGGAACGGTCTCTGGTTCTTTGCGTCTTAGTTCTTCAGCTTTTGCCACCAGGACCTCCCTGCATGGTGCAGAAGACTCCCAGGTCACTTACACCCTGGAATCACCATCTTAGTTGCCCTCCCATCCCTTCTCTAGCTGTTCCTTGGAGCAGGGGTGAACTTGACCTATCCTATTCCACCATCTTCCCGGAACTGTGTCTAATGTCCTTTATTTCAATCTGAAGGACTCCCTTTAGTACTTCCTGTAGGGCACGTCTTCTGGTAATAAGCTCTTTCAGCTGTTGTTTATCTGTAAATGTCTTATTAATTTCTCCTTCATATTTGAATGAGTATTTTGCAATATATACAAATCTTCCTTGACTGTTTTTCTTGAGCACTTTAACTACTCTACTGCACTGTCTTCTGCCCTTCATGGTTTCTGATAAGAAATCCTGTGTTAATTGAGAATTAACAGAGGATCTCTAGTATGTAACAAGTCATTTCTTTTGCTGCTTTTAAAGTCCTCTGTTTTTCTTTGGGATTTTGACAGTTTCACTCCTAATGTGTTCTAGTGTAGATCTCTTAGAGTCTATCATGCTTGGAATGTATTGAACTTCCTAGATGTTTATCTTCATGTCTTTCATTAGATTTGGGAAGTTTGGGCCATTATTTCTTCAGATAATCTGCCCCTTTCTCTCTTGTCCTTTTAGGACTCCAAATGATGCACATGTTGGTACGCTTGATGGTGCCATACAGGTCTTCAGGCTCACTTCTTAGGTATGGGTGTTTCATACACACCCTTTATATTGAAAAAGGTTCCTTCTATTGCTATCTTTCAGAGTGTTTTTATCAGAAAAGATGCTGGATTTTGTCAGATACCTTTTTCTGCATCAGTCGAGATGATCATGTGATTCTTCTCCTTTGATTTATTAGTGTGGTATATTATGTTGGTTGATTTCCTTCTCTTGAACCACTCTTACATACCTGGGTTAAAAATCTACTTGATCGTGGTGTATAATTCTTTTTATGTGCTATTGGATTTGTTTTGCTAGTATCTTGTGGAAGATTTTTGCATCTATATATAGAGAGAGATTGGTCTGTAATTTTCCTTTCTTGTGATATCTTTATCTGGTTTTGTTATTAGGGTAATGTTGGCTTCATAGAATGAGGTAGGTAGCATTCTCTCCTGTTCAGTTTTCTGGAAGTGTTTGAGCAGGATTGGTATTAATTCTTCCTGGAATGATTGGTAGAATTTACCTGTGAAGCATCCGGACCTGATCTTTTCATTGTTAATGTTTTTTTTTTTTTTTTTAATGGAGTATGCAGGAATACTTCATTTATTTTTTTAGGTATATTATTTTCTCACATACCATATAATCATCCACATTTTACAAACAGTGGTTCATAGTATCATCATATAGCTGTGCATTCATCATTACAACAGATTTTTGAATATTTTCATTAATCCAAAAAAAGAAATAAGAATAAAAATAGAAATAAAAAGGAATGCACAAAACGTCCCATGACTCCCACCCTCCCCATTTATTTATTTATTTATTTATTTTTCATACTTATCTGTCCATACACTGGATAAATTGAATTTTGGTCACAAGGTTTTCCCAATCATATAAACTCACCTTAAAATCTTGATAGTTATTCAGTCATCTTCAAGAATAAAGGCTGTTGGATAGTTAAACAATTTCAGGTATTTCTCTCTAGCTACTCTTAATACACGAAAAACTGAAAAGGGATATCTGTATACTGTGTAAGAATAACCTCCAAAGTGATCTCTTGACTCTATTTGAAATCTCTCAGCCACTGAAACTTTATTTTGTTTCATTTCTCTTCCCCCTTTTGGTCAAGAAGGCTTTATTACTCCCATGATGCCAAGCCAGGGTCATACCTGGGAGTCATGTCCCATGCTGCCAGGGGGGTTTACCACCCCCGGGAGTCATGTCCCACGTAGGTGGGGGAGGGCAGTGAGTTCATCTGCTGAATTGGCTTAGAGAGAGAGAGGTCATATCTGAGTAGCAAAAGAGGTTCTCTGGAGGTGACTCATAAGTAGATGTAGCTTATCCTCTGCAGGAATAAGTTTCATAGGGACGAACCCCAAGATTGAGGGCCTGGCCCTCAATTGGCAGTCCCCAATGCTTGCAAGAATATCGGGTCTTCTCCAAGTGGGGAAGTTTAATAGTTCCATCTTTTCCCCTAGTCTCTCAGGGTGACTTTGCAGAAGTCTTTTTAATCTTCTGCCCAGATTACTTTTTTTTTTTGAGATATTTTTATTGAGAAATCTTCACACACATACAGTCCATACATGATATGCAATCAGTGGTTCACAATATCATCACATAGTTGTATATTCATCACCATGATCATTTTTAGTACATTTGTATCACTTCAGAAAAAGAAACAAAAGAAAAAACACATCCCATACTCCTTATCCCTCCTTCTCATTGACCACTAGTATTTCAGTCTTATTGGTAGGTTTTGTTTTTTTTCATACATGGATTTTTATAACAGTATTATTCATAATGGCCAACTGGTGGAAATAACCCACATATCCATCAACAGACATTTGAAAAAAACAAAATTTGGTATATCCATGCAGTGGAACATTATCCATATAAGACTGAGGTTCTGATACATGCTGCAATGTGGATGTACCTGGAAAACATCGTGGTAAGTAAAATAGGCCTGTCAGAAAAGACCACATATCATGTTATTCCATTCATGAGAAATATCCAGAATACGGAACCTGCATAAGTGGTTTAGAAGGGGTTGGGGGTGGAGTTGGTGGTGATAGAGGGGTAGGGGGTTTGATGGCTAAAGGGTGTGGGCTTCTTTTTGAGGTGAAAATTTTATAGAATTGACTGTGGTGATGGTTGCACATACTAAGAACTATTGAATTGTAAATATTAAATGGATGAATTCTATGGTATGTAAATTATATTTAAAAAAAGTTGTTAAAAGAATAACACAAAGAACTTCTGTGTACTTTTCACTTACATTCACTAATTGTTAATATTTTGGCACATTTGTTTATCCTCAGACATCATGCCCTTTACTCCTAAATACTTTACATGTATTTCCTAAGAATAAGGACATTCTCTTACGTAACCATAGTACAATGATTAAAATGGGGGAAACTTGATATTGATATAGGACTATTGTCAAATATGCAGCCTATATTCAAACTTCATCAGCTGTCTCAGTATCTTTGATTACAATATCCCCCTGATTTAGGATGCAGTATGGGAGTACTGGTTGCATTTACTTGTCTTGCCTCTTTATCTCCTTTAATCTGGAATAATTCATTATGTTTGTCTTCATGACACTGAAGAGTACAGGCCTATTGTTTTGTAGGATGTCCTTCATGTTGGATATTCATGTGAAATTTAATGAGAAGGCTTGGTTGTAAGGATTTGGCAGAGAGGAAAAAGAATTACAAGTTTGTGGTTAGCTGTGATTGCAGGGCTTGGCAGGTGAGAGTCTGTGGGGTTTTTTGTTTTTTTTAAAAAATATTTTTATAGACAAATCTTTACACACATACAGTCCATACATAGTATACAATCAGTGGCTCACAATATCATCATCTTGTTGTGTATTCTTCACTATGATAATTTTTAGAACATTTGCATCACTCCGGAAAGAGAAATAAAAAGAAAACCTCCTACATCCCATACCCCCTGCCCCTCCCTCTCATCGACTACTAGTATTTCAGTCTTATTGGTCGGTTTTTGATGACTGTTTCAATCTTGTTACTTGTGATTGGTTTGTTGAAGTCTTCTGTTTCTTCTGGAGTCTGTGTGGGTGGTGGCCCCCAGACAGAGGCCGCCTGTGTGAGGGGCCAGCGGCTGGGATGCAGTATCCTCAGGAAGTGGGAAGTGGAGGGAGGATTCCTCCTTACTTTTCTCCATGAGGTTCCTGATAGACTCCAGCATCATGAAAACCTCCCAGATAGTTTTCTTTGGATGTGGATGGCTTTTCTTCTTGCACCAGTTGTTTAAGGACTGAGATACGTCAGTCTGTTGTTCAGGAGATTTTCTCTGTGACCTTGCATTTTCTTGCGCCATGTTGGAGCTCATCATCTTTGCAATCTTAGGCATTCTAAATAGAGGCTCCTGTTACTTTCACTGGAAAATAAACCCAGGTGTAATTCTGCTGGTCCTCGTTTTCATGGTGCCTTTCTACATTGGCTGTTTATTGTGAACAATATCCAACTGTTGGATAGTGACTGCTTTTTTCCTGTTTCTTGTGGTTGACCTTCATGTATTTCTTCTGGAAAGTAGGAGATCCATTTTGTCTTCTTGGGATCATGTCCACAGAGCAGCCCCTCAGCCAGGTAGGTGACTTGAGTGACTCAGAGCGCTTCTTTCTGGAGGTGGTGCTGTCAGCTGCCCCTACGCCTACAGGCCCTACCTCCTCAGGAGCGTGGCTATATAGACATCCTTCCCTGGAGATGGACACTACTCCAGCCATGGGTGTGATCATAAGCAAGAGGGAAAGGATGGCAGTGGCATGGAGAATGTATTCCTGAAGGGGGCGGGGCATAACAGACCGTCAGGATTCCAGGGAATGATGGAGGGTTACCACTTCAGCCTCAGTAAGTGAAAATCTTACCCTTGTTCAACAGAAAGTGGATGCTTTGGAAGAACTAAAACGGTAGCTTTTTCTAGAAGCAACTGATCTATGCTATCAATGAGAGAATAGAATACTCCAGGACTTTCAAGGGGAGATATTTTAATTCTCTGGGTTACTTTTTCTCCATTTACTTACTGTGTTTGGAAAATTTTCATGGTGACCATCAATACTGTTTTTCAGTGGGTTGGGAAAATTGATCCTGTCTCAAGAAGCATTGAGAGCGCTGTGAATAATCTGGAAATCCAATTTGATGTAAGTTCTGGTGCCAGTACATTTCCTTCATTTGGGTGGAATAATCATCATCACATCCATCAGAGGATTGCTGATCATTCTTCCCAAGTTCTTTTTTTTTTAAAATTTATTTATTAATTAAAAAATAAAGAAACAAAATAAAACAACATATATAATCAGTAATTTACAATATCATCACTTAGTTGCATATTCATCATTTCTTAGAACATTTGCATTAATTCAGAAAAAGAAATAAAAAGACAATAGAAAAAGAAATAAAATGAATACAGGAAAGAAAAAAAAAAATTATACTTACCATACCCCTTACCCCTCGCTTTCATTGATCACTAGCATTTCAAACTTAATTTATTTTAACATTTGTTCCCCCTATTATTTATTTATTTATTTTTATTAATTAAAAAAAATAACAACAAACAATAAGATCATTCCATTCTACATATATAATCAGTAATTCTTAATGTCATGACATAGTTGCATATTCATCATTTCTTAGAACATTTGCATTGATTTAGAAAAAGAAATAAAACGATAATAGAGAAAAAAAAGTTATACATACCATACCCCTTACCCCTCGCTTTCATTTACCACTAGCATTTCAAACTAAATTTATTTTAACATTTGTTCCCCCTATTATTTTTTTTTATTCCATATGTTCTACTCTTTTGTTGATATGGTAGATAAAAGGAGTATCAGACACAAGGTTTTCACATTCACAGAGTCACATTGTGAAAGCTATATCATTGTTCAATCATCATCAAGAAACATGGCTACTGGAACACAGCACAACATTTTCAGGCAGTTCCCTCCAGCCTCTCCAGTACACCTTTTTTTTTTTTTTTTTCATTTAACCCATTTCAGTTTATATTATTCTTTTTTTGAAAAAAAATTTTTATTAATTAAACAAAATTGCAAGAAACACAAACATTCCCAACACATACACTCAGCAATTCATAATATCACGTAGTTGCATATTCATCATCATCATGATCATTTCTCAGAACATTTCAATCAATTCAGAAAAAGAAAAAGACAACAGAAAAATAAAACAAAAATGGAAAAAAATTTTACGTACCATACCCCTTACCCCTCCCTTTCATTGATCACTAGCATTTCAACTAAATTTATTTTAACACTTGTTCCCCCTATTATTTATTTTTATTCCATATGTTCTACTCTTTTGTTGATATGGTAGATAAAAGGAGCATCAGACACAAGGTTTTCACATTCACAGAGTCACATTGTGAAAGCTATATCATTGTTCAATCATCATCAAGAAACATGGCTACTGGAACACAACTCTACATCTTCAGACAATTCCCTCCAGGCTCTCCATTACATCTTGGTTAACAAGGTGATATCTACTTAATGCATAAGAATAACCTCCAGGATAATCTCTCGACTCTGTTTGGAATCTCAGACATTGACACTTTGTCTCATTTCACTCTTCCCCTTTTGGTCGAGAAGGTTTTGTCAATCCCTTGATGCTGGGTCTCAGCTCATTCTAGAGTTTTTCTCAATCCCTTGATGCTGAATCTCAGCTCATTCTGGGATTTCTGTCCCGCGTTGCCAGGAAGATCCACACCCCTGGTAGTCATGTCCCACGTAGACGGGGAGGGTGGTGAGTTTGCTTGCTGTGTTGTCTAGAGAGAGAGGCCACATCTGAGCAACAAAAGAGGTTCTCTTGGGGGTGACCCTTAGGCCTAATTTTAAGTAGGCTTGACCTATCCCCTGTGGGGTTAAGTTTCATATGAACAAACCCCAAGACTGGTGGCTCAGCCTGTAGCTTTGGTTGCCCACACTGCTTGTGAGAATATCAGGAATTCAACTTGGGGAAGTTGAGTTTTCCCTCGTTCTCACCATTCCCCAAAGGGGACTTTGCATATACTTTTCCGCTCACTGATCAAATCACTCTGGGATTCATTGGGGCATCTAGCTGGACAAACCAACAAAATCTCATGTCTTACCCAAGGTTCCATTTACTTATGTTATTCAACCAGGCTGTCTACATAAGTTATATTAGGAAATGTACTAGTCAAAATATAAATCTTGTACCAAATAAACATTTTTTGCTTTAGTCTCACACATAAGTTGAAGTTTTAAAATATTAATTACCATCTATTTTCAGCACCCTGCAGTAATGACATTCCTTTGTTCTTCCTCATGCAAAAACATTTTTAAAATTTGTACATTTAGTCACTGTCATTATACACTCTAGACAATCCTAGATTATACCATTTCAATCTTTGTCGTCTATCTTTCTTTCTGATTTCATTTGTGCCCCCAGCCCTCCTCCCTCTATCATTCTGACATTCAGCTTCAATCAGTGTTTTAACATAATTGTATTACAGTTAGGTAATATTGTGCTGTCCATTTCTGAGGTTTTATATTCAGTCCTGTTGCACAGTCTGTATCCCTTCAGCTCCAATTACCCAATATCTTACCCTGCTTCTATCTTCTGATGGTCTCTGTTACCAATGAAATATTCCAAGTTTATTCACTAATGTCAGTTCATATCAGTGAGACCATACAGTATTTGTCCTTTTGTTTCTGGCTAATCACACTCAGTATAAAGTCCTTAAGGTCCGTTCATGTTGTTACATGCTTCATAACTTTATTCTCTCTTACAGCTGCATAATATTCCATCTTATGTAAATGCCAGTTTATTTAGGCAACCGTCTATTGATGGACATTTTGGCTACTTCCATGTCTTGGTAATTGTAAATAATGCTGCTATAAACTTTGGTGTGTAAATGACCATTTGTGTCCTTGGCCTCGTGTCCTTTGAGTAGAGACAGCATATAGATGGGTTCTGTTTTTCAATCCATTCTGCCAGAGTATGTCTTTTATTGCAGAGTTTAATCCATTAACATTCAGTGTTATTACTGCATGGGTAGTACTTTCTTCTACTATTTTACCTTCTGGATTTTATATGTCATATCTAATTTTCCTTCTTTTTACGTCTACTCATAGTCTTCCTTTCTACACTCTCTCCACACCTCTCTCTTCTGTCTTTGTATCTATCTCTAGTGTTCCCTTCAGTATTTCTTGCAGAGCTGGTCTCTTGGTTACAAATTCTCTCAGAGATTTTTTGTCTGAAAATGTTCTAATTTCTCCCTCATTTTTGAAGGACAATTTTGCTGGATATAGAATTCTGGGTTGGTAGTTTTTCTCTTTTAATAATTTAAATGTATCAGCCCACTGTCTTCTTGCCTCCATGGTTTCTGCTGAGAGATCTGCACATAGTCTTATTGGACTTCCCTTGTATGTGATGGATTGCTTTTCTCTTGCTGCTTTCAAGATTCTTTCTCTTTGACCTCTGACATTCTGATTAGGAAATGTCTTGGAGTATGTCTGTTTGGAGCTATTCTCTTTGGGGTGCGCTGCACTTCTTAGATCTGTAATTTTAGGTCTTTCATAAGAGTTGGGAAATTTTTAGTGATAATTTCCTCCATTAGTTTTTCTCCTCCTTTTCCCTTCTCTTCTCCTTATGGGACACCCACAACACATATATTCATGCGCTTCATATTGTCTTTCAGTTCTCTGAGTCCTTGCTCATATTTTTCCATTTTTTTCCCTATAGTTTCTGTTTCTTGTCGGATTTCAGATGTTCTGTCCTCCAGTTCACCAATCCTGTGTTCTGTCTCTCGAAATCTACTATTGTAGGTTTCTACTGTTTTTCTCATCTCTTCTACCTTGTCTTTCATTCCCATGAGTTCTGTGATTTGTTTTTTCAGACTTTCCATTTCTTCTTTTTGTTCATTCCTTGCCTTCTTCATATCCTCCCTCAATTCATTGATTTGGTTTTTGATGAGGTTTTCCATGTCTGTTCGTACATTCTCAATTAATTGTTTCAGCTCCTGTATGTCATTTGAATTGTTGGTTTGTTCCTTTGACTGCGCCATATCTTCAATTTTCCTAGTGTGATTTGTTATTTTTTGGTGGGTCTAGGCATTTAATTACCTTAATTAGTTATTCTGGAGATTGCTTTCACTTCTTTTATCTAGGGTTTTCTTGCTGGATAAATTTGTTGTCTATCTGTTCTTTGACATTCAGTTCACCTTTATCTGGACGTCTAGCTTAAGTTTTGTTTAACAGGAGAATTTTTCAGTTCTTGTTTTCTTGTTTCTTACCCTGCTTGTATGGTGCCCTTCCGCCCCCCCAACCCACACCCCCCCCCCCCCCCCACCGCCTTAGGAGGGTCTATTTAGATATTATAGACCTCAGCCGGGTTTTCCCAGACCAAACTGGCCTCCTATCAGGCGGAAAGAGTCACCTGCGTTGGTTTTCCTTAAGGGTGAGACTCAGCAGGTTGAAAGACTTTCCTGTGATGTCTCTGGACTCTGTTTTTCTTATCCTGCCCAGTATGTGGTGCTCGTCTGCCTGCAGGTCCAACCAGCATAAGCTGGGGCGTGGTGGAGACAGAGGAGAGGTTGTAGGCTGGTTTTAATGGCTTCAAATTACCAAGCCCTGGTGTCTGAATTCCTTGAGGGAGGGATTCCACCTGAGTTGGGCTTCACCTCTCCCCTGGGGAAGGTACAGCCTCCAGACAAGCCCCCAAAAGAGCTCACTTCTGCCTATGACTGGGACCGTGGCAGCCTGAGAAGTCCTGCCGCTATATCCAAAGGCAGTCAAGTCTTTGTAGAAACACAGCCACAAAAACCTCTGTTTCCTTCTTTTTTCCCCCCTTTTTACCTTCAGCCTTGCCCCCTTGGCGCCAGGGCAAAAATGAGCAATCTCCGCTTTGACCAGGATCCCCTGAGCTGGGGGCGTATTTTTAGTAGTCAGAATTTGTTAATTAATTCCACAATTGGCGTTTGATTGTGCTCAATCCCTGCTCCTGGTAAAATCTCTTTCCTTTCCTCTCTGGGAAACAGACTGTAGGGGGAGCGGCGCCAGCTGCTGCGGCTTAGGGAACTCACACGGTTCTGTGGGGGCTTGCAGCTAGTCCAGCTGGTCCAATCTGGGGTATGCTGTGTGTCTGGTCACTGACGTGGCCCCAGGAGCTGTTCTGTACTGTTTCTGGTTATTTAGTAGTTCTTTTAGTTCTTGACGAACTAAAATGCGCACATTGTTAAGCTGCCATCTTGACCCGGAAGTCTTCCCCCAAGTTCTTTTATACCATCCCCAGCAGTAGGTCCTTCAGTGTTATAGTCCTGCTTTTAGCACAGATAATGGGCATGCACTGTGTCTTTTTTGTGCTACTAATCTGAGATTGTAACACAACTGACCTTTTTTTTGAAGATCTTTAGGTTCATTTTATCAAGAATATCACAGTATATGTTACACTTAGATGATCTACCTTGAGTTGGCATCCTGTCCTTGCTCTTCCTTACCCCCAGTCCCCCCCCCCCATTAAAATAACGAAGAGGTCATCTTTTCACTTCTGGTGGAGAGGTGATACGCAACTGAAATAGATTCTACCAAGAGAGAGACAAGCATGTCATTTTTCTTAATTTCTTATCCTATCTTCAGTATAGCAGTCATGCCTCGTTTTTCTTTCCACTTTCCCCTTCATGCTGGGGGTTAAACAGTGACTAACTGTTAACTGGAATAAGCCACTTTCCTATCCCAGAACTCAATTTCTTCGTCTATAAAGGGAAGCTTTTGGGAAATTTGTAAAAAAGTACAACTTAGGAAAATCCTGAAAAAAAAAATTAAGCATTTTGCCTCAGTTGTCTAGTTTGTTGATGCACAGTTGTTCATAGTATCCTCTTAGGATCTTTTTTATTTCTCTGGGGTTCTTAGTAGTGTCCACCCTCTTATTTCTAAGTTTTAAGTTTTATTTATTTACATCTTCTCCCTTTTTTTTCTTTCTAAGTTAGCTAAGGGTTTGTCAGTTTTGTTGATCTTCTCAAAGAACAAACTTAGTTTTGTTAATGGTCTCTGTTGCTTTTTGTTGTTATTGTTCTCAATTTCGTGTATTTCTACTCTAAAATTGTTAGTTCTTTCTTTCTGCTTGATTTGGAATTAGTTTGCTGCTGTTTTTCTAGTTCTTCCAGGTGTGTAGTTACATCTTTGATTTTAGCTCTTTCTTCCTTTTTAATATAGGCATCTAGGGTTGTAAATTTCCTCCTGAATACTGCCTTTGTTGTATCCTGTAAGTTTTGTTATGTTCTCGTTTTCATTTGTCTTGAGATATTTACTGATTTCTCTTACGATGTCTTCTTTCAACCATTGATTGTTTAAGAGTGTCTTGTTTAACTTCCATAAGTCTGTGCGTTTTCCAGTCCTCCAGCTGTTGTTAACTTCCGGCTTCATTCCGTTATGATCAGAAAAAGTAGCTTTGTATAATTTATTTTATTTTTTTAACATATAATTCCATTCTACATATATATTCAGTAATTCTCAATATCATCACATAGTTGCATATTCATCATTTCTTAGAACATTTGCATCAATTCAGAAAAAGAAATAAAAAGACAACAGAAAAAGAAATAAAACAATAATAGAAAAAAAAGATTATACATACCATACCCCTTACCCCTCACTTTGATTTATCACTAGCATTTCGAACAGTATTTATTTATTTATTTATTTATTTATTTATTAAAACTTTATTAATTAAAAGAAAAAAATTAACAAACAAAGCATTTAGATATCATTCCATTCTACATATACAATCAATAATTCTTAATATCATCACATAGTTGCATATTCATCATTTCTTAGTACATTTGCGTCGATTTAGAAAAAGAAATAAAAGGACAACAGAAAAAGAAATAAAATGATAATAGAGAAAAAAATACTATACGTACCATACCCCTTACCCCTCGCTTTCATTTACCACTATTACAAACTGAATTTATTTTAACATTTGTTTCCCCTATTATTTATTTTTATTCCGTATGTTCTACTCTTCTGTTGATATGGTAGCTAAAAGGAGCATCAGACATAAAGTTTTCACATTCATAGTGTCTCATTGTGAAAGCTCTATCATTGTTCAATCATCATCAAGAAACATGGCTACTGGAACACAGCACTGCATTTTCAGGCAATTCCCTCCAGCTACATGTTGAACAACAAGGTGATATCTACTTAATGCGTAAGAATAACCTCCAGGATAACCTCTCGACTCTGTTTGGAATCTCTCAGCCATTGACGCTTTGTCTCATTTTACTCTTCCCCATTTTGCTCAAGAAGGTTCTCTCAATCCCTTGATGTTAATTCACAGCTCATTCTAGGGTTTTTTCTCAGTCCTTTGATGCTGAGTCTCAGCTCATTCCAGGATTTCTGTCCCACGTTGCCAGGAAGGTCCACACCCCTGGGAGTCATGTCCCATGTAGAAGGGGAGGGTGGTGAGATTGCTTGTTGTGTTGGCTGGAGAGAGAGGCCACATCTGAGCACAAAAGAGGCTCTCTTGGGGGTGACTTTTTTTTTTTAAATTAATTAAAGAAAAAAAAAGAAATTAACCCAACATTTAGAACTCATTCCATTCTACATATGCAATCAGTAATTCTTAACATCATCACATAGATGCATGATCATCATTTCTTAGTACATTTGCATCGATTTAGGAAAAGAACTAGCAAAACAACAGAAAAAGATATAGAATGTTAATATAGAGAAAAAAAATAAAAATAATAGTAAAAAAAAAGAAAAGGAAAAAGAAAAAAAAGACAGACAGACAAAAATAAAACTATACTCAGATGCAGCTTCATTCAGTGTTTTAACATGATTACAATTAGATATTATTGTGCTGTCCATTTTTGAGTTTTTGTATCTAGTCCTGTTGCACAGTCTGAATCCCTTCAGCTCCAATTACCCATTATCTTACCCTGTTTCTAACTCCTGCTGGACTCTGTTACCAATGACATATTCCAAGTTTATTCTCGAATGTCGGTTCACATCAGTGGGACCATACAGTATTTGTCCTTTAGTTTTTGGCTAGACTCACTCAGCATAATGTTCTCTAGGTCCATCCATGTTATTACATGCTTCATAAGTTTATTCTGTCTTAAAGCTGCATAATATTCCATCGTATGTATATACCACAGTTTGTTTAGCCACTCATCTGTTGATGGACATTTTGGCTGTTTCCATCTCTTTGCAATTGTAAATAACGCTGCTATAAACATTGGTGTGCAAATGTCCGTTTGTGTCTTTGCCCTTAAGTCCTTTGAGTAGATACCTAGCAATGGTATTGCTGGGTCGTATGGCAATTCTATATTCAGCTTTTTGAGGAACCACCAGACTGCCTTCCACAGTGGTTGCACCATTTGACATTCCCACCAGTAGTGGATAAGTGTGCCTCTTTCTCCGCATCCTCTCCAGCACTTGTCATTTTCTGTTTTGTTGATAATGGCCATTCTGGTGGGTGTGAGATGATATCTCATTGTGGTTTTGATTTGCATTTCTCTAATGGCCAGGGACGTTGAGCATCTCTTCATGTGCCTTTTGGCCATTTGTATTTCCTCTTCTGGTAGGTGTCTGTTCAAGTCTTTTTCCCATTTTGTAATTGGGTTGGCTGTCTTTTTGTTGTTGAGTTGGACAATCTCTTTATAAATTCTGGATAGTAGACCTTTATCTGATATGTCATTTCCAAATATTGTCTCCCATTGTGTAGGCTGTCTTTCTACTTTCTTGATGAAGTTCTTTGATGCACAAAAGTGTTTAATTTTGAGGAGCTCCCATTTATTTATTTCCTTCTTCAGTGCTCTTGCTTTAGGTTTAAGGTCCATAAAACCACCTCCAATTGTAAGTTTCATAAGATATCTCCCTACATTTTCCTCTAACTGTTTTATGGTCTTAGACCTAATGTTTAGATCTTTAATCCATTTTGAGTTCACTTTTGTATAGGGTGTGAGATACGGGTCTTCTTTCATTCTTTTACATATGGATATCCAGTTCTCTAGGCACCATTTATTGAAGAAACTGTTCTGTCCCAGGTGAGTTGGCTTGACTGCCTTATCAAAGATCAAATGTCCATAGATGAGAGGGTCTATATCTGAGCACTCTATTCGATTCCATTGGTCGATATATCTATCTTTATGCCAATACCATGCTGTTTTGACCACTGTGGCTTCATAATATACCTTAAAGTCAGGCAGCGTGAGACCTCCAGCTTCGTTTTTTTCCCTCAAGATACTTTTAGCAATTCGGGGCACCCTGCCCTTCCAGATAAATTTGCTTATTGGTTTTTCTATCTCTGAAAAATAAGTTGATGGGATTTTGATTGGTATTGCATTGAATCTGTAAATCAATTTAGTTAGGATTGACATCTTAACTATATTTAGTCTTCCAATCCATGAACACGGTATGCCCTTCCATCTATTTAGGTCTTCTGTGATTTCTTTTAGCAGTTTTTTGTAGTTTTCTTTATATAGGTTTTTTGTCTCTTTAGTTAAATTTATTCCTAGGTATTTTATTCTTTTAGTTGCAATTGTAAATGGGATTCGTTTCTTGATTTCCCCCTCAGCTTGTTCATTACTAGTGTATAGAAATGCTACAGATTTTTGAATGTTGATCTTGTAACCTGCTACTTTGCTGTACTCATTTATTAGCTCTAGTAGTTTTGTTGTGGATTTTTCCGGGTTTTCGACGTATAGTATCATATCGTCTGCAAACAGTGATAGTTTTGCTTCTTCCTTTCCAATTTTGATGCCTTGTATTTCTTTTTCTTGTCTAATTGCTCTGGCTAGAACCTCCAACACGATGTTGAATAATAGTGGTGATAGTGGACATCCTTGTCTTGTTCCTGATCTTAGGGGGGAAAGTTTTCAGTTTTTCCCCATTGAGGATGATATTAGCTGTGAGTTTTTCATATATTCCCTCTATCATTTTAAGGAAGTTCCCTTGTATTCCTATCTTTTGAAATGTTTTCAACAGGAAAGGATGTTGAATCTTGTCAAATGCCTTCTCTGCATCAATTGAGATGATCATGTGATTTTTCTGCTTTGATTTGTTGATATGGTGTATTACATTAATTGATTTTCTTATGTTGAACCATCCTTGCATCCCTGGGATGAATCCTACTTGGTCATGATGTATAATTCTTTTAATGTGTTGTTGGATACGATTTGCTAGAATTTTATTGAGGATTTTTGCATCTATATTCATTAGAGAGATTGGTCTGTAGTTTTATTTTTTTGTAATATCTTTGCCTGGTTTTGGTATGAGGGTGATGTTGGCTTCATAGAATGAATTAGGTAGCTTTCCCTCCACTTCGATTTTTTTGAAGAGTTTGAGGAGAGTTGGTACTAATTCTTTGTGGAATGTTTATAGAATTCAGATGTGAAGCCGTCTGGTCCTGGACTTTTCTTTTTAGGAAGCTTTTGAATGACTAATTCAATTTCTTTGCTTGTGATTGGTTTGTTGAGGTCATCTATGTCTTCTTGAGTCAAAGTTGGTTGTTCATGTCTTTCCAGGAACCCATCCATTTGGTCTAAATTGTTGTATTTATTAGCGTAAAGTTGTTCATAGTATCCTGTTATTACCTCCTTTATTTCTGTGAGGTCAGTAGTTATGTCTCCTCTTCCATTTCTGATCTTATTTATTTGCATCCTCTCCTTTTTGTCAATCTTGCTAAGGGCCCATCAATCTTATTGATTTTCTCATAGAACCAACTTCTGGTCTTATTGATTTTCGCTATTGTTTTCAATTTCATTTATTTCTGCTCTAATGTTTGTTATTTCTTTCCTTTTGCTTGCTTTGGGATTAGTTTGCTGTTCTTTCTCCAGTTCTTCCAAGTGGACAGTTAATTCCTGCATTTTTGCCTTTTCTTCTTTTCTGATAAAGGCATTTAGGGCAATAAATTTCCCTCTTAGCACTGCCTTTGCTGCGTCCCATAAGTTTTGATATGTTGTGTTTTCGTTTTCATTCACCGCAAGGTATTTACAATTTCTCTTGCAATTTCTTCTTTGACCCACTCGTTGTTTTAAGAGTGTGTTGTTGTGCCTCCATGTATTTGTGAATTTTCTGGCACTCCACCTATTATTGATTTCCAACTTCATTCCTTTATGATCTGAGAAAGTGTTGTGTATGATTTCAATCTTTTTAAGTTTGTTAAGACTTGCTTTGTGTCCCAGCATATGGTCTATCTTTGAGAATGATCCATGAGCACTTGAGAAAAAGGTGTATCCTGCTGTTGTGGGATGTAATGTCCTATAAATGTCTGTTAAGTCTAGCTCATTTATAGTAATATTCAGATTCTCTATTTCTTTATTGATCCTCTGTCTAGATGTTCTGTCCATTGATGAGAGTGGTGAATTGAAGTCTCCAACTATTATGGTATATGTGTCTATTTCCCTTTTCAGTGTTTGCAGTGTATTCCTCACGTATTTAGGGACATTCGGTTTGGTGCATAAATATTTATGATTGTTATGTTTTCTTGTTTAATTGTTCCTTTTATTAGTAGATAGTGTCCTTCCTTGTCTCTTTTAACTGTTTTACATTTGAAGTCTAATTTATTGGATATTAGTATAGCTACTCCTGCTCTTTTCTTGTTGTTATTTGCATGAAATGTCTTTTCCCAACCTTTCCTTTCAACCCATGTTTATCTTTGGGTCTAAGATGTGTTTCCTGTAGACAGCATATAGAAGGATCCTGTTTTTTAATCTGTTCTGCCAGTCTATGTCTTTTGATTGGGGAATTCAGTCCATTAACATTTAGTGTTATTACTGTTTGGATAATATTTTCCTCTACCATTTTGTCTTTTGTATTATGTACATCATATCTGATTTTTCTTCTTTCTACACTCTTCTCCATGCTTCTCTCTTCTGTCTTTTCGTATCTGACTCTAGTACTCCCTTTAGTATTCTTGCAGAGTTGGTCTCTTGGTCACAAATTCTCTCAGTGACTTTTTGTCTGAGAATGTTTTAATTTCTCCCTCATTTTTGAAGGACAATTTTGCTGGATATAGAAGTCTTGGTTGGCAGTTTTTCTCTTCTAGTAATTTAAATATATCATCCCACTGTCTTCTAGCTTCCATGGTTTCTGCTGAGAAATCTACACATAGTCTTATTGGGTTTCCCTTGTATGTGATGGATTGTTTTTCTCTTGCTGCTTTCAAGATCCTCTCTTTCTCTTTGACCTCTGACATTCTAACTAGTAAGTGTCTTGGAGAACGCCTATTTGGGTCTATTCTCTTTGGGGTGCGCTGCACTTCTTGGATCTGTAATTTTAGGTCTTTCATAAGAGTTGGGAAATTTTCAGTGATAATTTCTTTCATTAGTTTTTCTCCTCCTTTTCCCTTCTCTTCTCCTTCTGGGACACCCACAACACGTATATTTGTGTGCTTCATATTGTCCTTCAGTTCCCTGATGCCCTTTTCAAATTTTTCCATTCTTTTCCCGATAGTTTCTGTTTCTTTTTGGAATTCAGATGTTCCATCCTCCAAATCACTAATTCTATCTTCTGTCTCTTTAAATCTATCATTGTAGGTATCCATTGTTTTTTCCTTCTTTTCTACTTTATCCTTCACTTCCATAAGTTCTGTGATTTGTTTTTTCAGTTTTTCTATTTCTTCTTTTTGTTCAGCCCATGCCTTCTTCATGTCCTCCCTCAATTTATCGATTTCGTTTTTGAAGAAGTTTTCCATTTCTGTTCGTATATTCAGCATTAGTTGTCTCAGCTCCTGTATCCCATTTGAACTATTGGTTTGTTCCTTTGACTTTGCCATATTTTCAATTTTCTGAGCGTGATCCGTTATCTTCTGTTGGCGTCTGGGCATTTAGTCAGATTTCCCTGGGTGTTGGACCCAACAGGTTGAAAGATTTTTCTGTGAAATCTCTGAATTCTGTTTTTGTTATTCTGCCCAGTAGGTGGCGCTCGTGGCACTTGTTTGTCTCCGGTTCCCACCAGTGTAAGGTGCTGTGGGTCCTTTAACTTTGGAAAACTCTCACCGTGGGGGAGGTTCGCCAGCCAAAGCGGCTAGGAAGAGTGCCAGCCGTCCCAGGGATCCGAACGCGGGGAGGGTCGCCGGCCGCCGCAGACCGGGAGAGTGCCCGTCCAAATCTCCTAGCCGGCCCAGGGCGCCAAGTGTGGCGGGAGGGCACCAGCCGCCGTGGCCCGGGAGAGTACACTGTTCCCTGCCGGACCGGGAAGCCACGTGTTTGGAAGGGACCCCGGTCACCGTTCTCCGCGGCCTGGGGATCTCCGATCCAATTCTCCCAGTTGGTCCGGGGGGCCACGCATGGGGGGGGGCACCAGCCACCGTGGCTTGAGGGGACCGCCTGTCCAATTCTCCCAGCTGTCCCGGGAAGGAGCAAGGGAGGGACTCCGGCCGCTTGCTGCCCCGGCCCGGGGAAGCCCGCGCCCCTCGGCGATCTCACCGGAGCGGGTTCTCCCAGCCAGTGAGCCGTTCCAGAATGGGGTACGCTGTCTTCTTGATCTCTGTCGTGGGTCTGGGAGCTGTTCTGTATCGTTTCTACTCCCCTAGTAGCTATTCTGGAGGAGGAACTAAGACCCGCGCGTCTTACTAAGCCGCCATCTTCCGGGGGTGACTTTTAGGCCTAAATTTTAAGTAGATTTGACTTATCCTTTGTGGGGTTAAGTTTCATGTGAACAAACTCCAAGACTGGTGGCTCAGCCTATAGCTTTGGTTGTCCACATTGCTTTTGAGAATATCAAGAATTCAACTTGGGGAAGTTGCATTTCTCCCCGTTCTCACCATTCCCCGAAGGGGGCTTTTCAAATACTTTTCCACTCACTGATTGAATCACTCTGGGATTCATCGGGCCATCACTCTGGACGAACCAACAAAATCTCTTGTCCTACCTGAGATTCCAGGTACTTATGGTGTTCATTCAAACTATCTACGTAAGTTATATCAGGAAATGCACTAGTCAAAATATAAATTTTGTTACAAGCATTTTTAGCTTTAGTCTCACACATAAGGTGACATTTTAAAATATTAATTCCCATCTATTTTCAGAACCCTGCAATAACGACATTCCTTTGTTCTTCCTCATGCAATAACGCCTTTTAAATTTGTACATTTAGTCACCATTACCATACACTCTAGGCATTCCTAGATTATATCATCTCAATCTTTAACCTCTATCTTTCTTTCTGATTTCATTTATGTCCCCAGCCCTCCTCCCTCTATCATTCTCACATGCATCTTCATTTAGTGGCTTTCTAGAATTTAGATCTTTTAAAATTTATTAAGACTTGTTTTGTTACCCAACATGTGGTCTATCCTGGAGAAGGATCTATGAGCACTTGAGAAGAATGTGTATCTGCTGCCTTGAGTGCAGTGTTCTGTGTATCTCTGTTCGGTCTACTTAGTTTATCAGATCATTCAAGTTCTCTATTTCCTTATTGATCGTCTGTCCACATGTTCTGTCTCATGATGAGAATGGTGGGTATTGACATTTCCAACTGTTATTATAGAAATGTCTGTTTCTACCTTCAGCTTTGCTAGTGTTTGCCTCATATATTTTGGAGCACCCTAGTTAGGTGCATATGTATTTATGATTGTCATTTCTTCTTGGTAGATTGCCCCTTTTATTAATATATAATGTCTTTCTTTGTCTCTTTTAACACCTTTGCATTTAAAGTCTGTTTTGTCTGATATTAGTATAACTACCCCAGCTTTTTTTGGGGGGGTGGGTACTGTTAATGTGGAATATGTTTTTCCAGCCTTTTACTTACTTTTTTTTATTGTGAAAAATAACATATATACAAAACAATAAATTTCAAGGCACACTGTAACAATTAGTTATAGAATAGATTTCAGAGTTTGTTATGAGTTGCAGTTCCACAGTTTTAGGGTTTTCCTTTTAACTGGAGACTAAAAGAAATATCAATATACGATTCAGAAGTCATACTCATTTGTTAAATCTTATCTTCTCTGTTATAACTCAACCTTCTCCTTTGATCATTCTCCCACTCTTTAGGGGAATTTGGGCTCTGCTCATTCTAACTTTTCCATGTTGGAAAGGGCTGTTGATAATAAGGGATGGGGGATGGAACTAGCTCATGTTCTGGAGAGGCTGGCCTCTGGGTTATACTTATCTGGCCGAGTAACCCATCTGGAGGTTGTAGATTTCTGAAAAGTAATCATAGTGCGTGGAACCTTTGTAGATTCTCAAATAGAGCCCTAGGGTGTTCTTTAGGTTTGGCAGGAATGGTTTTGATTGGGGTTTGGCAAACCATGATAAACAGCAGTATCTAGCTAAAGCTCGCTTAAGAGTAGCCTGGAGAGGAGAGAAGACTCTTGACTTTGAACTCTGTTGGCCACTGATACCTTATTTTGTTACATTTTTCTTCCTCCTTTTGGTCAGGATGGCATTGTCAATCCCCCGGTGCCAGGGCCAAGCTCACCCCTGGATGTCATGTCCCATGTAAGGGGAAGGTAATGGCTTCATTTGAGAAATTGGGCTTCGAGAGAGTGAGGCCACATCTGAGCAACAAAAGTGGTCCTCCAGAAGTAACTCTTAGGCATACCTATAGGTAGGCTTAGCTTCTCCGCTTTATAAATGAGCTTCACAAGAGCAAGCCTTAAGATTAAGGGCTTGTCCAGCCTTTCACTTTCAACCTATTTGTAGTCTTGGGTCTGAGGTGTGACAACATTTAAATGGCTCATATATATTTTTTATACATCCTGCCAGTGTCTTTTGACTGGGGAGTTTAATCCATTAACATTCAGTGTTATTACTGTAAAAGCAGTATTTACTTCAGCGATTTTATGCTTTTTTTTTTTTGCATGGTCAGGCTCTGGGAATTGAACCCAGGTCTCTGGCATGGCAGGTGGGAGTTCTGCCACTGAGCCACTGTTGCATCACCCTATGCTTTGTTTTTTATTTCATATCTTATTTTTGTGTGTCTTTTTACCGTTTTAGTTACCTTAATGATAATCATCATTTCCACCCTCTCTTCGTAGTCGCTCTGTCCTGTCCTTTCCTTTCAGTCTACAGAACTCACTGTAGCATCTCTACCTCTTCATCGGGCACTTGGGTGCTTCAGAGCGCGCCCCCGATCTCCAGAGCCCCAGATCTGTTGTTGCAGACAGCTTCTGCCTGACTCCTAGTTATTTTTTCTGGAAGAGAACTGAGCCCAACCTCTCCCTCCTCAGCTGTCTTGGATCCCCTTTTCACTTCTTTTGATGTACAAAAGTTTTAAATTTTGATGAAGTCCATTTTGTCCTTTTTCTTTTCCTTTATGCTCATGCTATTGGTGTAAAATTAAAAATCCATTGCCTACCAGAAGGCCCTAAATATATTTCCCTATCTTTTCTTGTAAGAGGTTTATAATATTAGTTCTTAGCATCTCCAGGGGTTTTCTCTCTCTAAGCTCTCTGCAGACTTCTCTGGGTGTTTCTCTGTGACCTCATTGGGCTCTTTCTGTGTCCTTTATCCTCTCATAAAGGACACCAGTAAAAGGATTAAGACCCACCTTGAATGAGATGGGTCACGGTGGGTCACATCTCAATTGAAACAACCTAACAAAAAGGTCCCGCCTGCAACAGGTCTGTACCCACAGGAATGGATTAACAAAACATGGCCTTTTCTTCATAAGAGCTTAAAACCAGCATGTCTTGTATCCTACATCTTTACTGAATTTGTTTATTAGTTCTGGTAGCTTTCTTGTGGATTCTTTGGGATTTTCTACATATATGACGATGTCATCTCTGAGTAGGGATGATTGAAACATTCAGAAGTAGATCCATACAAACATGGGAAGGTGACTTTTTTTTTTCTTATGTGTAGTTATACAATTATTATGAAAGATCAGGGCTACTGGATTGTAGTTCAACAATTCCTGGTATTTCCTTCTGGCTATTCCAGTATACTTGAAACCAAAAACATCATAGTCATAATAATTTGTTAAATCCTAATTTCTTTGTTATCCCTCCTCCCTCTCCTTTAATCTTCCTCTCAATCTTCAGGAATATCTGGGCAATGCCCGTTTTGCCTTCTTCATGCTGGGAAGGGGTGTCAACCTTATGGGGTAGGGGAATGAACCTGGTTGGTACCTCTGGGTTTCAGGGCTGATCTGGGATAGGATCAGTCTGGAGGCCTTAAGTTTCTGAAACAAACAAAGAAAACAACAAAAAACTTACTAAAATAAAGTCCTTTGATACACAACATTTTTTTTTATTTCAATGAGGTCCCATTTATCTATTTTTTCTTTTTTTGCTTGTGTTTTGAGTGTAAACTGTACAAAACCATTGCCTAATACAAGATCCTGAAGGTGCTTCCCTATGAATTTTCTTCTAAAAATTTTATGGTACTGGTTCTTATATTTAGGTCTTTGATTCATTTTTAGTTCATTTCTGTCTAGGGTATGAGGTAGAGGTCCTCTTTCATTCATTTGGATATGGATATCCAGTTCTTACAATACCGTTTGTTGAAGAGACTCTTCTGTCCCAGTTGAGTGAACTTGGCAACTTTGTAAAAAGTCGATGGGTGCATTTCTAGTCATTTTCAAAGTGTCTCATGCTCATTCTCTGGGGACTGGCTGCTGGCTCCTGCTCTGCCCTGCATAATAAAATAGCTGATGAGGCGACTGGCTGTGCGGTGCAGTCTGCAGGAGGGTAGAACTGGTGGACACTTGCATTGTGACCTACACAGCCACACAAGACACCGATAGAGGCAGGCCTCCCCCAGGAGGTGGCAGAGACTTGCTGAATTATTTCACACAGGATTGGTAGCTTATGTGGCTCTTGATGAAAGCATTTGATACTCTCAGGAAATTTAATCAAGAAGGAGCTCTGATTTTACTACAACAATTCAAGGAAAGTGATTTATCACATGTCCAGAATAAAAGTGCATTTGTATGTGGAGTTATAAAGACCTACAGGCAAGGGGAGAAAGAGGAGCAAGGCACAAGAGTCCACAAAGGCCCTGATGAAGCACAGATCAGGGCCTTGCTTAAGAGGACTGGTTACGCCCTGGGTGCACCCAAAGGACGAGGAAATAGGGTGGTCCCCTGGCGTGCAACCTGGGATTGGAACTGAGGTCTTTGTAGGTGAGAAACCAGGAGATTTATATGAGGGTGAGTTGATGTCCCTTTTTAAGAAGGCTAGTCCCACTTGGGATCTACATTTTATAATGAATCCACTGTCTGGTGAGAACAGAGGGATGTATTTTTCACCTTCTGTGGAAAGGAATTTGCACAGGAAGCTGTTAAATTGTGTGGCAGCTATGAGATCCTGGTAAACACTTAGGAGGGTTCCATTTTGTGGCAAACAGCAAGCTATTTGTTGGCTTAACTCTGAAGAATAAGAGTACAGAAAACATTTTGGAAGAATTCAGTAAAGTCACAGAGAGTTTGGTGGACGTTACAGTCTATCATCCAGCTGATGGCCAAAAGAATTGGGTTCTGCTTCCTTGAACATGAGGATCACAAGTCAGATGCACAAGCCAGACGCTTGCTAATGTGTGGAAAAGAAAAAGCACGGGTAAGTGTAGTCACAGTTGTGGACTGGTCCTGTGGGAGAGCCAGATCCAGAAGTCATGGCTAAGGTGAAAGTCTTATTTGTGAGAAAGTTGGCTCCTACATTAACAAGAAATATTGGATACGTCACTTTCTGAATGTGGAAAGCTTGAAAAAGTGAAGAAGTTGAAAGATTATGCATTTGTTCATTTTAAAGACAGAGGAGCAGCTGTTAAGGCCGTGAGTAAAATGGATGGCAAAGAAATAGAAGGGGAGGAAATTGAAATAGTCTTAGTCAAGCCACTAGACACGTAAAGGAAAATGCCAGCTGTAGACATGCCACAGGAAGCTCTGTGCATGAAGAGAGTGTCACTGTCACCCTGCTCCTCACATTCCACCTCCAGTCAGAGGTCAGCATTGGAGTGGAAGGAACCGCAGATCTCCATGGCTGTGCAGATACTGTGGTGATGATTGCACGACTGTCACAGAGGCTATGAAGGTCGCACTGTGGCTGTGACGGTGGCTGTGAAGTGAGGCAGAGGAGGGGTGGGTGGGCAGCACCACCTCCAAGAGGTGGGTTGGCTGTTCTTAGAGGGGCACCTCTGGGACCACCAGGAGGCTCTAGAGGTGGCAGAAGGGGGCCTGCACCACAGCAGAGAGGTTGTGGTTCCCCTGGAGCCAGGGCCATCATGGGGATGAAGGAGGCAAGAGAGAAAGGCAGGTGGATACAGCCTGCCTGACTCCAAGCGCTGTCAGACCATGGACCAGCAGACCTCGGGTTCCCATCTCGTTGCTCAGGAGCTGCTTCAGCCATGTGGGGCTTTTCTGATAAAGATGGTTATAATAATGGCAACCAGGAATTATTTTGGGATACTTATTGGCAGCAGTGGAAATGAACAGGCGAGGACTTGAAAATGACGCAGGCAAGACAAGATAGGTGCTAGAGGTACATTCTTCAAAGAAATAATTCCCTTGAAAAATCCAAGTAGCACTTTACTATCATTTGTATTGAGCTGAAGAATCACTGTTATGTATATGCCCAATCCTTTTGTTTTTCTTCCATTCAAAAATATTCTTGTACATTATTGGGCTTGCAGAGTTCCCTTATTCTGGGAGTTACGATGCTCTTATTGTTTTTGGCTTCATTTTTATTTTCAAAACAAGCTGGGTAAACTATTAGATCACGATTTTGCAGTGCCTTTGATTTTGGACAGTTTTTTTTTTGAATTTGGGATAGATTATGTAGGACTGTGGAGTATGCTTTAAATAAAAATACAGGCTAGTTAAGATAACCTGTGATTGTATGTTTTTGCTTTGCTTCAAGAAGGTTGACTATATTTTTAAGTTGTCATAACTTCACAACTTTTAAAAATCTGCCCTACAAAATTTGTTTAGTTTAAACATGAGAGCTGTGAAAATATGTTCTTTGATGTGATTTTATTTCCAGTTTCTTATTCATGTAGGATTTCAGTAAAACTCAGAAATCTATTCTAAATGAAACAAAGCAAATAAATAAATAAATAGTCCATAGATTTGAGGATCAATTTCTGAACGTGCAGTTTGATTCCATTGATCTGTATATCTATTTTTGGGCCAATACTATGCATTTTTACTACTGTAACTTTGTAATAAGTTTTAAAGTCAGAAAGTATTAGTCCTCTGACATCATTTTTCTTTTTCAAGATGGTTTTACCTATTTGGGGCCCTTTACTCTTCCAGATAAAGTGCATAATCGACCTTTCCATTTCTGCAAAGTAGACTGTTGGGGTTTTGATTGGGTTTGCGTTGAATCTATAAACCATTGTGGGTAGAACTGACAGCAAAGTTTTAGTCTTCTACTCTCCATGAGTGTGGAGTCTCCTTCCATTTATTTAGATCTTTGATCTTTTAGCAAAGTTTTGTAGTTTTCAATGTATAAGTCCTTTAAATTTATTCCTAGATACTTGATGCTTTTAGTTGCTATTGTAAATGGAATTTTTTTCTTGATTTCTTCCTCGAGATTGCTCATTATACTAGTGTATAGAAACATTACTGATTTTTGCTGTTATTGTTGTACTTTGCCACTTTGCTGAATTTGTTTATTAGCTTTAGGAGCTTTGTTATAGATTTTTTTGGGCTTTCTATATTTGGGGTCATATGATCTATGGTAGTGAAAGTTTTACTACTTCCTTTCAAATTTTGATGCCTTTTATTTCTTTTTTTCACCCATCTTGCTCTGGCTAGAACTTCTTGGGCAGTGTTAAATAGCAGTGGGGATCTTATCTTGTTCCTGATCTTAAGAGAGAAAGCTTTAGTCTTTCACCATTGCGTATGATGTTAGCTGTGGGTTTTTCATATATGCCTATATCATGTTGAGAAAGTTTCCTTCTATTCCTGTTTTTCTAAGTGTTTTTTATCAAGAAAAGATGCTGGATTTTGTCAAATGACATTTCTGCCTCAGTGGGGATGATCATGTATTTTTCCTTTTGTTTTGTTAATGTGGTATATCACATTAGATGTCATTATGTAGAATCGCCCTTGTGTACCTGGAATAAAACCCACTTGATTATGATATGTAATTCTTTTTTTAATGCAATTTAATTGCGATATATTATATATTCACATACCATATAGTCATCCAGATTGGTTCACAGTATCATCATATAGCTGTGTATTTTTCATCACAGTTGATTTTTGATCATTTTCATTACTCCCAAAAAGAATAAAAAGAATAAAAGTAAAAATGAAACAATGCTCAAAACATCCCATAATCCCCACCCCCCTATTATTTATTTTTGTCTTATTTTTTTGTTACTCATCTGTCCATACACTGGATAAAGGGAGTGTCATTCACACGGTCACATCTTACAAGCTCTATAGTTATTCAGTCATCTTCAAGAAACAAGGCTGTTGGTAGTAAGGGGGCAAGATGGTGGTGCAGTGAGTTGTGGAATTTAGTCCGTCCTCCAGAGCAGCCAGTAAATAGCCGGGTGCTATATGGAACAACTGGTGGGGGACATCAGTGACCAGACACGCAGCGTATGCCAACCTGGACAGATGGGCCAGCTGTAAGCCCACCCAGGACCTTGAGTCCCCTGTGCCGCGGACGCTGGTGCCCTGCTCCCATGGGCTTGGTAGGCTGGGTCCCCAAGGGAAAAGGAAGCAGACTTCACTAGCAGCAAGGGTTTAGCTCAACTCGGCTCCAGTAGTGGAATTAATTATCACATCCAGACTTCAGAAACAAGCCCCAAGCACAGATAAATCTGAAGTAGCAATAAAGGAACTGAGGGTTTTCGTCTCAGCAGAGAAGGGGCGGGCTGATAGGAAAAAACAACAACACAGGGTTTTTGGTTGGGCAGCACAAAATACTAGAAAAGGGCTGGACTCCAAGAAAATGGGGTACCTAGAGCCTGGGGGCAGAGCCATAGACCAAACTCCAGCTCCTGACTGTCAAACCCAGGGAGCGGGAGTCCAGCTCTGAAAAGGCTTATTATTTATTATTATTTTTTTTAATTTCTTAACAGCTCATTGGATAGAACTACTGACTACTCTCAGACTCCAGCACTGCCCAGGCAAGGGTGGAATTAAGACATGTCTGGACAGACAAAGTAACTAGTCAGGTAAAGGGGACAATTCCCTAAAGGGTATATCTTCCAGTAGTTTCTACAGGGAGCGAATGAAGATAGCTCAGCCAAGCTCCAATTGAGATTTTAGTCCCTGCAGAGAGGAGTCGGGGTGACAGAAAAAAAAAGTGAAATAGAATGAAGACAGAATTTTGGAGTGAGCCAAGCTCAGAGCACTGGAACCTTGGGGTTGGGGACTGACTTTTTTATTCTGAAAAATAACACATATACAAAAACACAATGAAATTCCAAGTACATTTTTTTTTTTTTTTACATCTTTCAACTATTTTATTTTCAGTTTTCCTCCCCATATTCAAAGGGAAGACTTGTGGGTTTGGGGTTTCCACAGCACCCTCAGAAGGTAGTCGCCTTTCCTATTGAATATGCATCGAGGGTCCCCACCGGTTCAGATGGGGACCTCGGCCATAAGGTGACAAGGACAAAAGCAGCCAGGCAGTAGAAAGTAGCCTTTGCCCTTCTCTATAGTAGGCTGGTGCTCAGTCTTGGGAGGCATGGGAAGGCAGCACTCTGGTAAACCCAGTTCAGATCCCCTTGGGCGAGGTAGAGAGCATGGGAAGCTGGGTACGTGTAAGGGCAGGTACTGGTGGACTTGCCCTTGTCCTCCACTGTGGTGGGAAAGACAGGTTGTTCCTGGTCTTCGGCATGCATGTAGGGTCTTCTGAAGGTGGGGTATCCAACTGCTAGCATAGGTTTGGGTTTGAAAGTGGGCCTGTAAAACTCTGGCATGAGTTGAGCATTGAGCATCACCTGCTGTGGAACCAAATGACACATGAATGGAGGGCTGAGAGAGGTGAAAGATAGTGTGGCTTCTTTTGGAAGTATCCAAGGCAGAGCACATACTTTTTTTTTTAATTGTATTTTTAGTTTTTGAATGGTATATGCATACAAGGGGAAATACTGAAGTAATACAAAAGGGTTTATAGCAAAAATAAGTCTTTACCACCCTTCTCCTGCTCAGTTCCCATTCTAGAGGTAACCGCTGGGTATCAGTGTTTGGGTATCTTTTTCAAGTACGTTTTAGCAAGTAATTATACATAGATTTTTAAATTTGTTATTGGTTATGGTTTCACGATTTTTCATTATTTCTTTTAGCTACTTCAAGACCCTGGAGACTGAAAGAAATATCAATATGATTCAGTAGTCATACTCATTTGTTAAATCCTATCTTCTCTAATATACTCTTCCTTCTCTCTTTTTTTTCTGAAAAATAGCATATATACAAAAAAAGCGATAGATTTCAAAGTACATTGCAACAGTTGGTTGTAGAATGTATTTCAGAGTCTGGTATGGGTTACAATTTCAGGTTTTTATTTCTAGCTGCTCTAAGGTACTGAAGACTAAACGAAATATCAATATACTGATCAGCAATCATATTTATTTGTTAAATCCAACCTTCAGTGTATACCTCCACCATGACCTTTGATCTTTCTCTCACTCTTAAGGGATATTTGGGCTATGCTCATTCTAAATTTTTCATGTTGAAAGGAGCTGTCGATAATATGGGATAGAGGGATGTTCTAGAAAGGCTAGGCCCTCTGCATTTTAAGACTTTTCTGGTCCAGTGACCCATCTGGAGGTTGTAGGTTTCTAGAAAGTTACCTTAGTCCATGGAACGTTTATAAAATCTTATGTAATATCCTAGGTATTCTTTAGGATTGGCAGGAATGGTTTTGGTTAGGGTTTGGCAAGTAGCAATGTCTAACTGAAGGTTGCATAAGAGTGACCTCCAGAGTAGCTTCGACTCTACTTGAGCTCTTTAGCCACTGATACTTTGTTACACTTCTTTCCCCCCTTTTGGTAAGGATGGTATTGTTGATCCCACAGTGCCAGGGCCAGACTGATCCCTGGGAGTCATCTCCCATGCCACCACCAGGGAGACATTCACCCCTGGATGTCATGTACCACATAGGGGAGAGGGCAATGATTTCATTTGCACAGTTGGGCTTAGAGTGAGTGAGGCCACATCTGAGCAACAAAAGATATCCTCCAGAGGTGACTCTTAGGCATACCTGTAGGTAGGCTAGGCTTTTTTGCTACCTATATAAGCTTCAAAAGAGCAAGCCTTAAGATCAAGGGCTTGGCCTATTGATTTGGGTATCCCTAATGTTTAACATGGTATATGGGATTTCCCTAGTGGTAAAGTTTAATAGTTCCATATTGTTATTCCAATTCCTCAAGGGACTTTGCTAATACTTTTTTATTATCTGCTTAATACACTCTGGGATGTACCCAGGTATTACATTAAATGATACAGAATTAAGGGCTTTCATTCTTATTCTGGGCTCCCTGTGTTTGATTGTTTAAATGACTTATCCAGACAAGTTGAGTTAGGTTATGTGCTAGTGAAAATTTAGGTTCTGGACAAAATAAACCTTTCTTCCTTTGGTCTCAAAGAATAGGTGAAGTTCTAAAATACGAACAGTGTCTTCCTTACCCTGTATTCTGAATTACCTTAATCCTGACATGATCAGCTTTGTTCTTATCTCTAAGTACCAGGTTATAATACATAAAACAGCCTCTCAAAATCCAGAAAAGCAATTACCACTCCAGGCTAAATGTGACTGCTATAAGAGCTTACACTGTAGGCCCCAGTTTTCTTTTAAGTATTTTCTAAATGAGATCATACAATATTTGTTCTTTTGTTTCTGGCTTATTTTGCCTCACCAAATATCCCATATGATCATTCACATCGTTTCATGCCTCACAACTTTGTTCCTTTTTATAGCAGCACAATGTCAGATCATACATATACACCATTGTTAACCAATCTACTTCTCAGTCAGTGTGTCTTTCAGCCACCTCTATCTGCTGGGCCTTGTGTATAACATCCAAAGTTAACAGTCCATTAATTTTAAATAAAAAAGGTAGTCATTAAGCACACCCTCACCAAATAGAAAATTCAAACCTCCCCCTAACTCTTGACCCTTCCCCCATTATATACCCCTGGTATTGCTGTGGTACTGTTGATGTTTTCCTGTTAAATGAACATAGCCCATAGCATACAATAGCATTTTCTCCTTATACACCGAAATTATTTACTCTTTGTACAAGATTAATACCTTTGTAGTAGTTCATACAAGAACTTATTTATGTTTATAGTGTTAATTAGTGGGACACATGAATCTATATAACCCTTTCAATCATGTTCACCTTCAATATGGTAATATTACTTATAAACCCACTAGTGAGCTGCCTTCACTTCTATGTATTCCCTTATATTTGAGTTCAACCTCATTAGCTAACTGTTCACCCATCTCAAGCTTCTGTGTATCTCTACGTCCCCTATATTCTGTATTATGAGCCCCTGATTTTACTTTTACCATGGTCATAAAAACAGAATCATACATTATTTATCCTTTTGTGTCTGGCTTATTTTAGTCAGCATTATGTCCTCAAGACTCATCCATCTTGTCATGTTGCTCAGGACGTCATTTTGTCTTACTGCTGCATAATATTCCATCATATGTATATACCACAATTTGTTGATCTACTTGCCTATTGATGGGCACTTGGACTGTTTCCATCTTTTAGCGATCATGAATAGTGCTGCTATGAACATTGGTGAGCAAATGTCTGTGTCACTGTTTTCAGTCCTTCTGGGATTATACCGAGTAGTGGTATTGCCACAGGTCGTAGAACAACTTAATATTTGGTTTCCTAAGGAATGCCAAACTGTCTTCATAGCAGCTCTACCATTATACATTCCCACCACCAGTGCATAAGCATCCCAATTTCTGCATGTGCTCTCCAACTTTGTAGTTTGCTGTTTGTTTACTAGCAGCCATACTTATAGGTGTGAAATGGTATCTCATTGTAGTCTTTATCCGTATGTCCCTTATAGCTAATGAAAATGAGCATCTCTTTATGTGCTTTTTAGCCATCTGTATTTGGTCTTCAGAAAAATGTCTACTCATATCTTTAGCCCACTTTAAAATTGGATTGCTTGTTCTTTTACTGTTGAGTTGTATGATTTCTTTGTGTATATAGGATATCAAACCTTTATCTAATGTGTGATTTCCAAATATTTTCTCCCATTGAGTTGGCTGCTTCTTGACCTTTTTGACCAAGTTGTTTTAGGCACAAAAGTATTTGATTTTGAGGAGTTCCCATTTATCTGTTTTTTCTTTTGTTGCTTGTGCTGTAGGTATAAAGTTTAGAAAGCTACCTCCTATTACTAGGTCTTGAAGTAGTTTCCCTACATTTTCTTTTATAAGCTTTATGGTACTGGTTCTTATATTTAGGTGTTTGATACACTTTGAGTTAATTTTTGTATAGAGTATAAAGTAAAGGTCCTCCTTCATTCTTTTGGCTATTGATAGCCATTCTCCATGTGCATTCACTGAAAAGACTATTTTGTCCCAGTTCAGTGGATTTGGGGGCCTTGTTGAAGATCAGTTGACTAAAGATTTGGTAGTCTATTTCTGTACTCTCAATTCGATTCCATTGGTCAATATATCTATCTTTGTGCCAGTACCGTGCTGTTCTGACTGCTTGGCTTTATAATAAGTTTTAAAATCAGGAAGTGTTAATCCTCCTACTTTGTTCTTCTTTTTTAGGGTGCTTTTAGCTATGAAGGGTTTATTTCCCTTCCAGATGAATTTGGTAACTAATATTTCCAAGTCTTCAAAGTAGGTTGTGGGAATTTTGGTTGGTACTGCGTTGATTAATTTGGATAAAATTGATGTCTTAATTATATTTAATCTCCCTATCCATGAGCAGGGAATGCCTTTCCACCTATTTAGATCTTCTTTGATTTCTTTTAGCAATACTATGTAGTTTTCTGTGTACAGGCCCTTTACATTCCTAGTTAAGTTCATTCCTAAGTACTTGATTCTTTTAGTTGCTATTTTGAATGGAATTCTTTTCTTAATAGACTCCTCAGTTAGGTCATTGCTACTGTATAGAAACATTACTGATTTTGCACATTAGTTTTATATCCTGGCACCTTGCTGAATTTATTAGCTCAAATAACTTTGTTTGAATTTCTCAGGATCTTCCAGGTATAGTATCATGTCATCTGCAAATAGTGAAAGTTTTACTTCTTCCTTTCTAATTTTGATGCCTTTTATTTTTTTTTCCTGCCTGATTGCTCTAGCTAGAACTTCTAGTACAGTGTTGAATAATAGTGGTGACATAGGGCATCCTTGTCTCCTTCCTGATCTTAAGGCGAATACTTTCAGTCTCTCTCCATTGTCTATGATGCTGGCAATGGGTTTTTCATATATCCCCTTTATCATATTGAGGAAATTACCTTTGATTCCTACCTTTTGAAGGGTTTTTATCAGAAAAGGGTGTTGGATTTTGTTGAATGCTTTTTCAGTGTCAATTGAGATGATCATGTGATTTTTCTCTTTTGATTTGTTAATGAGCTGTATTACATTAATTAATTTTCTTGTGTTGACCCATCCTTGTATTCCTGGTATAAACCCACTTGGTCATGGTGTATAATTCTTTCAATGTGTAGTTGGATTCAATTTGGTAGTATTTTGTTGAGAATTTTTGCATCTATGTTCATTAGGGAGATTGGCCTGTAGTTTTTCTTTCTTGTGGCATCTTTACCCAGTTTTGGTATTAAAGTGATGTTAGCTTCATAAAATGAGTCAGGTAGTGTTCCTTTTTCTTCAGCTTTTTTGGAAAAGTTTGAGTAGGATTGGTGGTGGTTCTTTTTGGAGTGTTTGATAAAATTCCCTTGTGAAGCAGTCTGGCCCTGGGTTTTTCGTTGTAGGTAGATTTTTGATGACTGACTGAATCTGTTTACTTGTGATTGGTTTGTTGAGATCTTCTATTCTTGAGTCGGTGTGGTTCATTCATGTGTTTCCAGAAATTTGTCCATTTCATCTTGGTTGTCTAGTGTGTTGGCTTATTGTTGTTCATAGTATCCTCTTATGTTCTTTTTTATTTCTTCAATGTCTATGGTAACGACCCTCCTCTAATTTCTGATTTTGTTTATTTGCATCCTCTCTCTTTTTTTCTTTGCCAACCTTGCTAGTGGTCCATTGGTTTTCTCAAAGAACCAACTTTTGGTTTTATTGATTCTTCCTGTTGTTTTGTTTTCCCATTTATTTAATTCAGCTTTAATCTTTGTTATTTCTCCTTTTCTGTTTACTTTGGGGTTAGTTAGCTGTTCTTTCTCTGGTGAGCAGTTAGGGCCTTGATTTTTACTCTTTCTTCTTTTAAAATATAGGCATTTAGGGGAATAAATTTCCCTCTCAGAACAGTCTTTGCTGCATCCCGTAAGTTATGATATGTTGCATTCTCATTTTCATTCATCTCCAGATAGTTACCAGTTTCTCTAGCAATTTCTTCTTGACCCACTGGTTGTTTAAGAGTGTGTTATTTTATCTCCATATATTTTTGAAAGTTCTCATTCTTCGGTGCTTTTGATTTCCAGCTTCATTCCATTGTGATCCGAGAAGACGTTTTGAATAATTTCAATACTTGTAAATTTTTAAAGACCTGTTTTGTGCTCTCAGCATATGATCTATCCTGGAGAATGTTCCATGAGCACTAGAGAAGAATATATATCCTGGTGTTTTGGGGTGTAAGTAATGACCTATATATGTCTGTTAGATCTAATTCATTTATCAAATTGTTTAAGTTCTTTATTTCCTTGCTGATCCTCCATCTGGTTGTTCTATCTGCAGAGGAGAGTGGTAAATGGAAGTCTTCTACTGTTACTGTTGAAATTTCCATCACTCCCTTCAGTTTTGCCAATGTTTGTCTCATGTACTTTGGAGCTCCTTGATTGGGAGCATAAACATTTATGATAGTTATATCTTCTTGGTGAATTGACCCTTTAATTAGTATATAGTGTCCTTCTTTGTCTCTTATGATGTCTTTACATTTAAAGTCTATTTTGTCTGATATTAGTATAACTACTCCTGCTTCTTTTGGTTACAGCTTGCATGGAATATCTTTTTCCATTCTTTCACTTTCAATCTATTTGTAGCCTTTTTTCTAAGATGAGTCTCTTGTAAATAGCATATAACTGAATTATATTTTTAATCCATTCTGCCAATCAGTATATTTTAAGTGGTAAGTTTAGTCCATTAATATTCAAATTTATTGCTGTAAAAACGTTTCTTGAAGCCACAATTTTATCCTTTCGATTTTTTTTTTTCCAGTCTTTGGATTTTATTTGTCAGATCTATATATTCTTTTCCCTCTTTCTCTTTTTATCCTTTAAGCTACTTTTACTGGTACTCTTCAATTCTATGCCCTCCCCCCAGACCTCCTTCTCCTGACATTTTTTTCAGCCAGCAGAACTCCCTTTAGTATTTCTTATAGGCCCGATTTCTTGTTGACGGACATATTCTTTTAGCATTTGTTTGTCTGTGAAAATTTTAAGCTCTCCCTCAATTTTGAAGGACAGTTTGGCTGGGTACAGAATTCTTGGCTGGAAGTCTTTCTCTTTCAGGATCTTTAATATATTGTAAGAATTCGAGAATTCGAGAGTTTTGCCACGCAAAGGAAGACTCCAAGAGACGTTCTCTCATGCAACACGCAAGGGGTTTATTTACCACACATGCGTGGGGCTCACTGAACATGCAGGAACAGAGAGCCCCGAGCCTGGATTTTGGGAAGCTTTTTGAGGGCCAGGATAAGGGGGTGGGGTTTGAGGGTTGAACATGAGTTACAGGTTCTGCTTTATGCAGGAAGTAGATAACGAACATTTTGCAAGAAGTAGATAACAAATATTTTGCAAGAAGCAGATAACAAACATTTTTCGCGCATGAGTCATGGGAGCTGCTTCATGCAAGAAGCAGCTGTCTCGTGCAAAACTCCCTTACTCAACCTTCTCAGTTGCATTCTTAGATAAACTTTCTCCGGCAGTTACAACCTTGCATAACCAAGGCAGCAGAAAACCTTGCATAACAGAGGCAGCAGATAACCGCCCCTGGGAAGTCCCGGGTTGTTTTTCTTAGCCTGATGGGGCCCATAACTCTTTTCTTTACAATCCTTCTTTACATAAGAAAAGTTAGCTACTGTTAAGTTTTATAAAATCCTTCTTTACAATATCACACCACTGCCTTCTCACCTTCATAATGCCAGTTGAGTAGTTCAAACTCAGTCTTATGTGGTTTCCCTTGTACAAAGTAGATTGTTTTTCTTTTGCTGCCTTCAGGATTTTCTACTTCTCTTCAACATTTGACAGACTCATTAGTATGTGTCTTGGGGAAAGTCTATTTGGATTATTCTATTTGGAGTTTGTTGTCTTTTTTGATTTGCATATTTATGTCCTTTATAAGGGTTGGGAAAATTTCCCCATTATATCCTCAGCCAATCTTTCTACTCCTTTACTCTTCTTATGGAAAGAGTGTGCTTTGTTTTATCCATCATTTTCCTAAGATCCAATTCAAATTTTTCCATCTTTTTTGCCATTTAATCTTTTGTGTGTTTGAAATCAGTTGTCCTGTCCTCTAGTTTGCTTATTCTTTCTTCTGCCTCTTTAAATCTGCTGTTGTGTCTCTAGTATATTTTTGATTTGGACTCCTGCATCTTTAATCTCTGTGATATCTGCTGTTATTCTATTTGTTTTTTCAAATTCCTCTTTATGCTCTTCCAGTGTCTTTTCGATCTCCTTTATGTCATTAAAGGAGATCCCATTTATTTTATTTTATTTTATTCCCAAATCTGTATCTCTTCTGGTATTTTAATTTGGTCATTAGGCTGGGCTATATCTGTCTGCATTGTTATTTGCTTAGTGATCTTCTCTTACCTTCAAGGCATGTAAATATGTTGATAGGGTTACTTTGCAAGGGAAATTTATTGCCCTAAATGCCTATATTAAAAAAAAGGAAAGAACAAAAATCAAGGACTTAACAGCAAACCTGGAGGAACTTGAGAAAGTAAAGCAAACTAACCCCAAAGCAAATAGTAGAAGAGAAATAACAAAGATTAAAGCAGATATAAATGAATGGGAGAACAAAAGAGCAATAGAAAGAATCAATAAAACCAAAAGTTGGTTCTTTGGTAAAATTGATGGTCCACTAGCAAGACTGACAACAAAAGAGTGAGGATGCAAATAAGCAAAATCAGAAATGAGAAGGGGTGTGTTACCATAGACCCTGAAGAAATAAAAGAAATCATAAGAGGATACTATGAACAACTATACGTCAGCAGACTGGACAACTTAGATGAAATGGACAAATTCCTAGAGACATACAAACAAGCAACACTGACTCGGGAAGAAATAGAAGATCTCAACAAAACAATCACAAGTAAAGAGAGTCAATCAGTCATCAAAAATCTTCCTACAAAGAAAAGCCCAGGGCCACACGGCCTCACAGGGGAATTTTATCAAACATTCCATAAAGAACTAACACCAGTCCTGCTCAAACTTCTCACAAAAACTGAGGAAAAAGGAACTCTGCCTGACTCATTTTATGAAGCCAGTATCATTTTAATACCAAAACCAGATAAACATGCTGTAAGAAAGGAAAACTACAGGCCATTCTCCCTAATGAACATAGATATAAAATTCTCAATAAAACATTAGCAAATCAAATCCATCAGCACATTAAAGGAATTATACACCATGACCAAGTGGGGTTTATACCAGGAATGCAAGGGTGGTTCAACACAAGAAAATCAATTAATGTAATATAGCACATTAACAAATCAAAAGGGAAAAATCACATGATCATCTGGATGCTGAAAAAGTATCTGACAAAATGCAGCATCCTTTTCTGATAAAAAACACTCCAAAAGACAGGAATCAAAGGTAACTACCTCAATATGATAAAGGGAATATACGAAAGACCAATAACCAGCATTGTACTCAATGGAGAGAGACTGAAAGTTTTCCCAGGTACAAGACAAGGATGCCCACTGTCACCACTACTATTCAATGTAAAATGGTACAACTGCTATGGAAGGCAGTTTGGTGGTTCCTCAGGAAGCTAATTATAGAATTGCCATATGATCCGGCAGTACCAATGTTAGGTATCTACTCAGAGGACATGAGGGCAAGGACAGAAACGGACATTTGCACACCACTGTTTACAGCAGCATTATTTACAATTGCAAAGAGATGGAAACAGCCAAAATATCCATCAACAGACGAGTGGCTAAACAAACTGTGGTATATACACATGATGGAATATTATGCAGCTGTAGGCAGAATAAAGCCATGAAGCATGTAATAATGTGGATGGACCTTGAGGACATTATGCTGAGTGAAATTAACCAGAAACAAAAGGACAAATTCTGTATGATCTCACTGATATGAACTGAGTGAATTTGAAGAATTCAAGTTAAGAACACAGGCTTTCAGGAGATAGAACTAGGGTAGATATTGGGTAATTGGAGCTGAAGGGCTATAGATGGTGCAACTGGACTGATTGTAAAACCTCAGGAATGGATAGCACAATACTACCTGATTGTAGCATAATAAAGTAAGTACATTGGATGAAGCTGAATGTGAGAATGATAGAGGGAGAAGGGCTGGGGGCACATATGAAACCAGAAGGAAAGAGAGACAATAAAGGTTGAGATGGTATAATCTAGAAATGTCCAAGGTGTACAATGATAGTCACTAAATGTACAAATTGAAAAATGTTTTTGCATAAGGAAAAACAAAGGAATGTCAATATTTCAGGATGTTGAAAGTACATTTCGTTTGTATTTTAAAGCTTCAACTTCTGTGTGAGACTAAAGAAGTGTTTATTTGGTACAAGATTTATATTTTGACTGTGCATTTACTAATTTAACTTAATGTGGACAATTTAACTGAACAGCATAAATACTTGGAAACTTGAATAGGTCATGAGATTTTGTTGGTTTACCCAGGTTAGTATGATGCCCCAATAAATCGCAGAGTAATTTGAACAGTGAATAAATAAGTATTTGCAAAGTCCCCTTGGGGAATGGGAAGTAAGGGGGAAAAATTCAGCTTCCCTATCGAGAATTCCTGATGTTTTCGCAAGCAGTGGGGCCAACCAAATCAGTAGGCCGAGCCCTCAGTCTTGTGGCACGCCCCTATGAAAGTTATTCCTGCACAAGATAAGCTAAGCCTACTTAAAATTAGGCCTAAGGGTCACCTCCAGAGTACTCCACAGTTGCTCAGATGTGGGCTCTTTCTCTCTCAGCCAACACAGCAAGTGAACTCACTGCTCTCCTCCCCTCTACATGGGACATGACTCCCAGGGGTGTAAATCTCCCTGGCAATGTGGAACAGAAATCCTAGGTGGAGCTGGAACTCAGCATTAAGGGATTGAGAAAACCTTCTTCACAAAAATGGGGAAGAGAGAAATAAGATAAAGTGTCAGTGGCTGAGAGATTTCAAACAGAGTCATGAGGTTATCCTGGAGGTTATTCTTGCGCATAAAAAAGATATCACCTGTTTAGTTAAGGTGTGATGGGGAGCCTGGAGGGAACTGCCTGAAACTCTAGAGCTGTGTTCCAGTAGTCATGTTTCTTGAAGATGATTATATAATATTATAGCTTTGCAATGTGACTGTGTGGTTGTGAAACCTTATGTCGGATGTTCCTTTTATCTGTGGTATGGGCAGATGAGTTAAAAATATGGATAAGGAATGCATAATAGGGGAAACAAAGGTTAAAATAAATCAGGTAGATTGAAATACCAGTGGTCAGTGAGAGGGAGGGGTAAGGGATATGGCATGTATGCGCTTTTTTCTTTTTTTTTAATTTCTTTTGCTGGAGAGATGCAAGTGATCAAAAAATGATCATTGTGATGAATATATAACTATGTGGTGATACTGTAAGCCTTTCAAGAATGTTTGTATGTCAAGAGTGTATGTTTGTTGTTTATAATAAAAATATTTTTAAAACTCAAGAAATACAAAGAAAAATCAAGGAATTAACTGGTCACTTCGAGGAAGTAGAGAAAGAACAGCAAACTAAACCCAAAGCAAACAGAAGGAAAGATATAATGAAGATTAGAGCTGAAATAAATGAAATTGAGAACATGAAAACAATAGAGAAAATCAAAACCAGAAGTTGGTTCTTTATGAAATCTAATGACTCTTAGCTAGGCTGACAAAAATAAGCAAACAAACAAATAAAGGACACAAATCAGAAATGGAGAGGGGATATAACTACTGACTCCACAGAAATAAAGGAGGTAATGAGAGTATACCATGAGCAACTATATGCTAATAAACTAAACAATGTAGATGAAATGGACAACTTCCTAAAAAAAGCATGAAGAACCAACATTGGCTTGAGAAGAAATAGATGACCTCAACAAACCAATCACAAGTAAAGAGATTGAATCAGTCATCAAGAAGCTCCCCACAAAGAAAACTCCAGGACTAGATGGTTTCGTATGTGAATTCATTCAAACAAGAAAGAATTAGTACCAATCCTGCCCAAGCTCTTCAAAAAATCAAAAACGAGGAAAAGCTACCTAACTGATTCTGTGAAGCCAACATCACCTTAATACCAAAGCCAGACAAAGATAATACAAGAAAAGAAAATTACAGACCAATCTCTTTAATGAATATAGATGTAAAAATTCTCAACAAAATACCTGCAAATTCAAAGTCCCCTTGGGGGACTGGGGGGAAAGGAGGAAATATTCAACTTCCCCACATGGGAAATTCCTAATATTCTTGAAGCGGTAGAGACAATGAATTCAGTAGGCTGAGCCCTCAGTCTTGGTGCTTGCACTTATGGAACTTATTCCTGCAAAGGAGAAGCTAAGCCTACCCCCCCAGAGAACCCCTTTGTTGCTCATATGTGGCCTCTCTCTCTCTATGCTAAATTGGCAGATGAACTCACTGCCCTCCCCCTAAATGGGACATGACTCCTAGGGTTGTAAATCTCCCTGGCAACTTGGGATGTGACTCTGGGACATAAGCTGGGGTCCCACATCATGGGATTGAGAAAGTCTTTTTCACCAAAAGGGGAAAGAGAGAAATGAGACAAAATAGAGTTCCAGTGGGTGAGAGAGTTCAGGCAGTCAGGAGGTTATCCTGGAGATTTTTCTTGTGCATCATATAGATGTCTCTTTTTAGTTTATAGTGTATTGGAGGGTGTTTTAGTTTGCTAGCTGCTGGAATGCAATATACCAGAAACAGAATGGCTTTTAAAAGGGGGAATTTAATAAGTTGCTAGTTTACAGTTCTAAGGCCAAGTAAATGTCCCAGTTGGAACCAGTCTATTGAAATGTCCAGTCAAAAAGCCATCCAGGGAAAGATACCTTGGTTCAAGAAGGCCAATGAAGTTCAGGATTTCTCTCTCAAGTGAGAAAGGGTCAGGGTTTCTCTCTCATCTGGAAAGGCATGTGGTGAACACGGCATCATAAGCTAGCTTTCTCTCCTGGCTTCCCTTCACAAAGCTCCCTGGGAGGTGTTTTCCTTCTTCATTTCGAAAGGTCACTGGCTGGTGGACTCTGCTTCTCATGGCTCTGTCATTCTGCTCTGCTGACTCTGAATTACTCTCATTCTCCAAAATGTTTCCTCTTTCATAGGACTTCAGAAACTAACCAAGACCCACCCAAATGGGTGGAGACATGTCGTCACCCAATCCAGCTTAACAACCACTCTTGATTAAATCACATCTCCAGGGAGATGATCTGATTACAGAATAAAACATACAATATTGATTAGGGATTATTCTGCCTTTACAAAATGGGATTTTGATTAAAATATGGCTTTTCTAGGGGACATACATCTTTTCAAACCAGCACAGAGGGGCTAGAGGGAAGTATCTGAAACTGTTGAACTCTGTTCCAGTAGCCTTGATTCTTGAAGAAGTGTGTATAACTGTATAACTTTTACAATGTGACCATGTATTGTGAAAGCCTTGTGTCTGATGCTCATTTTATCCAGGGTATGGACAGATGCATCAACATCCTTTCTTTTCTTTTCACTTTCAATAAAAGGGGATTTATTTCGTTAGTTCTTCAGAGGAAAGGCAGCTAACTTTCAACTGAGGTTCTTTTTTATGTGGGAGGGCACAGGGTGATCTCTGCTGGCCTTCTCTCCAGGCCTCTGGGTTCCAACAACTTTCCCCGGGGTGATTTCTTTCTGCGTCTCCAAAGGCCTGGGCTGAGTTTCTTTCTTTTTTTTTTTTTTATTAATTAAAAAAAAAGTAACTAACACAACATTTAGAAATCATTCCATTCTACATATGCAATCAGTAATTCTTAATATCATCACATAGATGTATGATCATCATTTCTTACTGCATTTGCATCGATTTAGGAAAAGAACTAGCAAAACAACAGAAAAAGATATAGAATGATAATATAGAGGAAAAAAATTAAAAATATATAAAAAAGAAAAAAAAGGAAAAAGAAACAAAAAACACAAACAAACCAACCAACCAACCATCCAACAAACAAACAAACAAAACTATAGCTCACATGCAACTTCATTCAGTGTTTTAACTTAATTACATTACAATTAGGTAGTATTGTGCTGTCCATTTTTGAGTTTTTGTATCTAGTCCTGTTGCACAGTCTGTATCCCTTCAGCTCCAATTACCCATTATCTTACCCTGTTTCTAACTCCTGATGGTCTCTGTTGCCAATGACATATTCCAAGTTTATTCTCGAATGTCGGTTCACATCAGTGGGACCATACAGTATTTGTCTTTTAGTTTTTGGCTAGACTCACTCAGCATAATGTTCTCTAGGTCCATCCATGTTATTACATGCTTCATAAGTTTATCCTGTCTTAAAGCTGTATAATATTCCATCGTATGTATATAGCACAGTTTGTTTAGCCACTCGTCTGTTGATGGACATTTTGGCTGTTTCCATCTCTTTGCAATTGTAAATAACGCTGCTATAAACACTGGTGTGCAAATGTCCGTTTGTGTCTTTGCCCTTAAGTCCTTTGAGTAGATACCTAGCAATGGTATTGCTGGGTCGTATGGCAATTCTATATTGTTTTTTGAGAAACCGCCAAACTGCCTTCCACAGTGGTTGCACCATTTGACATTCCCACCAACAGTGGATAAGTGTGCCTCTTTCTCTGCATCCTCTCCAGCACTTGTCATTTTCTGTTTTGTTGATAATGGCCATTCTGGTGGGTGTGAGATGATATCTCATTGTGGTTTTGATTTGCATTTCTCTAATGGCCAGGGACGTTGAGCATCTCTTCATGTACCTTTTGGCCATTTGTATTTCCTCTTCTGATAGGTGTCTGTTCAAGTCTTTTTCCCATTTTGTAATTGGGTTGGCTGTCTTTTTGTTGTTGAGTTGGACAATCTCTTTATAAATTCTGGATAGTAGACCTTTATCTGATATGTCATTTCCAAATATTGTCTCCCATTGTGTAGGCTGTCTTTCTACTTTCTTGATGAAGTTCTTTGATGCACAAAAGTGTTTAATTTTGAGGAGCTCCCATTTATTTATTTCCTTCTTCAGTGCTCTTGCTTTAGGTTTAAAGTCCATAAAACCGCCTCCAGTTGTAAGTTTCATAAGATATCTCCCTACATTTTCCTCTAACTGTTTTATGGTCTTAGACCTAATGTTTAGATCTTTGATCCATTTTGAGTTCACTTTGTATAGGGTGTAAGATACGGGTCCTCTTTCATTCTTTTGCATATGGATATTCAGTTCTCTAGGCACCATTTATTGAAGAGACTGTTCTGTCCCAGGTGAGTTGGCCTGACTGCCTTATCAAAGATCAAATGTCCATAGATGAGAGGGTCTATATCTGAGCACTCTATTCGATTCCATTGGTCGATATATCTATCTTTATGCCAATACCATGCTGTTTTGACCATTGTGGCTTCATAATATGCCTTAAAGTCAGGCAGCGTGAGACCTCCAGCTTCGTTTTTTTCCCTCGAGATGTTTTTAGCAATTCGGGGCACCCTGCCCTTCCAGATAAATTTGCTTATTGGTTTTTCTATTTCTGAAAAATAAGTTGTTGGGATTTTGATTGGTATTGCATTGAATCTGTAAATCAATTTAGGTAGGATTGACATCTTAACTGTATTTAGTCTTCCAATCCATGAACACGGTATGCCCTTCCATCTATTTAGGTCTTCTGTGATTTCTTTTAACAGTTTTTTGTAGTTTTCTTTGTATAGGTTTTTTGTCTCTTTAGTTAAATTTATTCCTAGGTATTTTATTCTTTTAGTTGCAATTGTAAGTGGGATTCGTTTCTTGATTTCCCCCTCAGCTTGTTCATTACTAGTGTATAGAAATGCTACAGATTTTTGAATGTTGATCTTGTAACCTGCTACTTTGCTGTACTCATTTATTAGCTCTAGTAGTTTTGTTGTGGATTTTTCCGGGTTTTCGACGTATAGTATCATATCGTCTGCAAACAGTGATAGTTTTACTTCTTCCTTTCCAATTTTGATGCCTTGTATTTCTTTTTCTTGTCTAATTGCTCTGGCTAGAACCTCCAACACAATGTTGAATAATAGTGGTGATAGTGGACATCCTTGTCTTGTTCCTGATCTTAGGGGGGAAAGTTTTCAATTTTTCCCCATTGAGGATGATATTAGCTGTGGGTTTTTCATATATTCCCTCTATCATTTTAAGGAAGTTCCCTTGTATTCCTATCTTTTGAAGTGTTTTCAACAGGAAAGGATGTTGAATCTTGTCAAATGCCTTCTCTGCATCAATTGAGATGATCATGTGATTTTTCTGCTTTGATTTGTTGATATGGTATATTACATTAATTGATTTTCTTATGTTGAACCATCCTTGCATACCTGGGATGAATTCTACTTGGTCATGATGTATAATTCTTTTACTGTGTTGTTGTATTCGATTTGCTAGAATTTTGTTGAGGATTTTTGCATCTATATTCATTAGAGAGATTGGTCTGTAGTTTTCTTTTTTTGTAATATCTTTGCCTGGTTTTGGTATGAGGGTGATGTTGGCTTCATAGAATGAATTAGGTAGTTTTCCCTCCACTTCGATTATTTTGAAGAGTTTGAGGAGAGTTGGTACTAATTCTTTCTGGAATGTTTGATAGAATTCACATGTGAAGCCGTCTGGTCCTGGACTTTTGTTTTTGGGAAGCTTTTGAATGACTAATTCAATTTCTTTACTTCTGATTGGTTTGTTGAGGTCATCTATTTCTTCTTGAGTCAAAGTTGGTTGTTCATGCTTTCCAGGAACCCATCCATTTCATCTAAATTGTTGTATTTATTAGCGTAAAGTTGTTCATAGTATCCTGTTATTACCTCCTTTATTTCTGTGAGGTCAGTGGTTATGTCTCCTCTTCCATTTCTGATCTTATTTATTTGCGTCCTCTCTCTCCTTCTTTTTGTCAATCTTGCTAAGGGCCCATCAATCTTATTGATTTTCTCATAGAACCAACTTCTGGTCTTATTGATTTTCGCTATTGTTTTCATGTTTTCAGTTTCATTTATTTCTGCTCTAATGTTTGTTATTTCTTTCCTTTTGCTTGCTTTGGGATTAGTTTGCTGTTCTTTCTCCAGTTCTTCCAAGTGGACAGTTAATTCTTGCATTTTTGCCTTTTCTTCTTTTCTGATAAAGGCATTTAGGGCAATAAATTTCCCTCTTAGCACTGCCTTTGCTGCGTCCCATAAGTTTTGATATGTTGTGTTTTCATTTTCATTCGCCTCTAGGTATTTACTAATTTCTCTTGCAATTTCTTCTTTGACCCACTTGTTGTTTAAGAGTGTGTTGTTGAGCCTCCATGTATTTGTGAATTTTCTGGCACTCCGCCTGTTATTGATTTCCAACTTCATTCCTTTATGATCCGAGAAAGTGTTGTGTATGATTTCAATCTTTTTAAATTTGTTAAGACTTGCTTTGTGACCCAGCATATGATCTATCTTTGAGAATGATCCATGAGCACTTGAAAAAAAGGTGTATCCTGCTGTTGTGGGATGTAATGTCGTATAGATGTCTGTTAAGTCTAGCTCATTTATAGTAATATTCAGATTCTCTATTTCTTTATTGATCCTCTGTCTAGATGTTCTGTCCATTGATGAGAGTGGTGAATTGAAGTCTCCAACTATTATGGTATATGTGTCTATTTCCCTTTTCAGTGTTTGCAGTGTATTCCTCACGTATTTTGGGGCATTCTGGTTCGATGTGTAAATATTTATGATTGTTATGTCTTCTTGTTTAATTGTTCCGTTTATTAGTATATAGTGTCCTTCTTTGTCTCTTTTAATGTTTTACATTTGAAGTCTAATTTATTGGATATTAGTATAGCCACTCCTCTCTTTTCTGGTTGTTATTTGCATGAAATATCTTTTCCCAACCTTTCACTTTCAACCTATATTTATCTTTGGGTCTAAGATGTGTTTCCTGTAGACAGCATATAGAAGGATCCTGTTTTTTAATCCATTCTGCCAGTCTATGTCTTTTGATTGGGGATTTCAGCCCATTAACATTTAGAGTTATTACTGTTTGGATAATATTTTCCTCTACCATTTTGCCTTTTGTATTATATATATCATATCTGACTTTCCTTCTTTCTACACTCTTCTCCATGCCTCTCTCTTCTGTCTTTTTGTATCTAACTCTAGTGTTCCCTTTAGTATTTCTTGCAGAGCTGGTCTCTTGGTCACAAATTCTCTCAGTGACTTTTTGTCTGAGAATGTTTTAATTTCTCCCTCATTTTTGAAGGACAATTTTGCTGGATATAGGAGTCTTGGTTGGCAGTTTTTCTCTTTTAGTAATTTAAATATATCATCCCACTGTCTTCTAGCTTCCATGGTTTCTGCTGAGAAATCTACACATAGTCTTATTGGGTTTCCTTTGTATGTGATGGATTGCTTCTCTCTCGCTGCTTCCACTTGTCTTTTGATGGGTATTTGGTTTGTTTCCATCTTTGACAATTGTGAATAATGCTGCTGTGAACATTGGTATGCAAATGTCTGTTTGTGTCATTGCTTTCAGCTCTTCTGTGTATATACCAAGAAGTGCTATTTCTGGGTCATAGGGCAACTCAATATTTAGTTTCCTAAGGAACCGACAAACTGTCTTCCATATTGGCTGCACCTTTATACATTCCCACCAGCAGTGCATAAGTGTCCCCGGTTTCTCCACAACCTCTCCCACATTTATAGTTTCCTGCTTGTTTAATAGCAGCCATCTTATAGGAAATGCAGATCATTGTAGTCTTGATCTGCGTTTCCTTTATAGCCAGTGAAAATGAGCATCTCTTCAAGTGCTTTTGAGCCATCTATATTTGCTCTTCAGAAAAATGCCTATTCATATCTTTAGCCCATTTTATAATTGGGTTGTTTTTCTTTTGTTGTTGAATATTGTGATTTCTTTGTATATAGAGAAAGTCGAACCTTTGTCCAGTATGTGATTTCCAAATTATTTTCTCCCATTGAATTGGCTGCCTCTTCATGAAGGTTTTTGACAAAGTCTTTTGAAGTGCAAAAGCATTTGATTTTCAGGAGTTCCCATTTATCTATTTTTTCTTTTGTTGTTTGTGCTTAGGGTGTAAAGTTTAAGAAGGTCTTGAAGATGTTTCCCTACATTTTATTCTGGAAGCTTTATGGTGCTAGTTCTTATATTTAGTTGTTTGATCCACTTTGAGTTAATTTTTGTGTAGGGTGTAAGATAGTGGTCTGTTTTCATTCTTTCGGCTATTGATATCCAGTTCTTCCTGCCCAATTATTGAAAAGACTATTTTGTCCTAGTTCAGAGAATTTGGAGGCCTTGTCAAAAATCAGTTGACCATAGCTTTGATTTGGTGGTCTATTTCTGCTCTCTTGATTTGATTGCGTTGGTCAGTGGTTCTATCTTTGTGCCAGTACCATGTTGTTTTGATCACTGTGGCTTTATAATAGGTTTTAAAGTAAAGGAGTGTTAATCTTTCTACTTTGTTTTTTCTTTTGTAGGATGCTTTTAGCTGTTCGGCTCTTTCCCTTCCAGATGAACTTGGTAGTTAGCTTTTCCAAATCTTCAAAGTAGGTTGCTGGGATTTGATTGCTACCGTGTTGAATCTGTAGATCAATTTGGGGAGAATTTATATCTTAACTATATTTAGCCTTCCTATCCATGAGCAGGGAATGTCTTTCCACCTATTTAGTTCTCTTTTGATTTCTTTTAGCAATGTTACGTAGTTTTCTGTGTACAAGTCCTTCATGTCTCTAGTTAAGTTCATCATTAAGTAATTGATTGTTTTAGTTGCTATTTTGGGTGTAATTTTTTCATTTTGATTCCTCAGCTAGGTCATTGCTTGTGTATAGAAATATTACTGACTTTTGCACATTAATTTTATATGCTGCCACCTTGCCGAATTGTTTATTAGCTCAAATAACTTTGGTGTAGTTTCTCAGGATCTTCCAAGTATAGTATCATATCATCTGCAGATAATAAGTTTTGTTTCTTCCTTTCCAATTTGGATGTCTTTTATTTCTTTGTCCTGTCTGATGGCTCTAGCTAGAACTTCTAGCACAATGTTGAATAATAGTTGTGCTGGTTTGAAAGGAAGTATGCCCCCTAAGAAAAGCCATGTTTTAATATAAATCCCATTTCATAAAGGTAGAATAATCCTTATACAATACTGTATATTTGAAACTGTAATGAAATCATCTCCCTGGTTGATGTGATTTAGTCAAGAATGGTTGTTAAACTGGATTAGGGGATGACATGTCTCCACCCTTTTGAGTGGGTCTTGATTGGTTTACTGGAGTCCTATAAAAGAGGAAACATTTTGGAGAAGGGGATTCAGAGAGAGCAGAACGATGTAGCCATGAGATGCAGAGAGTCCACGAGCCAGCAACCTTTGGAGATGAAGAAGGAAAACGCCTCCTGAGGAGCTTCATGAAACAGGAAGCCAGGAGAGTAAGCTAGCAGATGACGCTGTGTTCGCCATGTGCCCTTCCAGCTGAGAGAGAAGCCCTGACTGTGTTCGCCATGTGCCTTCTCACTTGAGAAAGACCCTAAACGTCATCGGCCTTCTTGAACCAAGGTATCTTTTCCTGGATGCCTTAGATTGGACATTTCTATAGACTTGTTTGAATTGGGACATTTTCTCGGCCTTAGAACTGTAAACTAGCAACTCATTAAATTCCCCCCTTTAAAAGCCATTCCGATTCTGGTATATTACATTCTGGCAGCTAGCTAACTAGAACAATAGTGGTGACAGTGGGCATCCTTGTCTTGTAGCTGATCTTAGGGGGAGAGCTTTCAGTCTCCCTCCATTGAGCACAATGCTGGCTGTCAGTTTTTCATTTATTCCCTTTATTGTATTGAGGTAGTTACCTTTGATGCCTATCTTTTGGAGTGCTTTTATCAGAAATGGATGCTGAATTTTGTCAGATGCTTTTTCAGCATCAATCAAGATGATCATGTGATTTTTCCCTTTTTATTTGTTGATGTGCTGTATTACATTAATTGATTTTCTTGTCTTGAGCCATCCTTGCATTCCTGGTATAAACCCCATTTTGTCATGGTGTATAATTCTTTTAATGTGTTGTTGGATTTGATTTGCTAATATTTTACTGGGAATTTTTACATCTATGTTCATTAAGGAGATTGGCCTGTAGTTTTCCTTTCTTCCAGCATCTTTGCCTGGTTTTGGTATTAAAATGATATTAGCTTCATAAATAATTTAGGTGGAGTTCCTTTTTCTTCATTTTTTTGGTAAAAGTTTGAGCAGGACTGGTGTTAGTTTTCTTTTTGGAATGTTTGATAAAATTCCCCTGTGAAGCCATTTGACCCTAGGCTTTTTTTGTAGGAAGATTTTTGATGACTGAGTCTCTTTACTTGTGATTGGTTTGTTGAGATCTTCTATTTCTTCCTGAGTCAGTGTAGCTTGTTTGTGTGTCTTCAGGAATTTGTCCATTTCATCTAAGTTGTCTAGTTTGTTGGTGTATAGTCGTTCATAATGTCCTCTTATGATTTCTTTTATTTCTTCACAGTCTGTGGTAATGCACCCCTTGTCATTTCTGATTTTGCTTATTTGCATCCTCTCTCTTTTTTTCTTTTGTCAGTCTTGCTAGTATCCCACCAATTGATTTTCTCAAAGAACCAGTTTTATTGATTCTTACTGTTGTTCTTTTATTCTCCCATTCATTTATCTCTGTTTTAATCTTTGTTATTTCTCTTCTTCTATTTGCTTTGGGGTTAGTTTGCTGTTCTTTCTCAAGTTCATCTAGGTGTGCTGTTAGGTCCTCGATTTTTGCTCTTCTTGTTTTTTAAGATAGGCATTTAGGGCAATAAATTTCCCTCTCAGTACAACCTTTCCCGCATCCCATAAGTTCTGGTACGTTGTATCTCATTTTCATTCATCTCGACATAGCTGTTGCTTTCTCTAGCAATTTCTTCTTTGACGTACTGGTTGTTTAAGACTGTGTTATTTAATCTCCATATATTTATAAATGTTCTTGTTTTTTGGTGGTTAATGAGATCTGACTTCATCCCATTGTGATCAGAGAAAGTGCTTTGAATAATTTCAGTGTTTTTAAATTTATAAAGACCTGTTTTGTGCCCAGCATATGATCTATCCTGGAGAATGTTCCATGAGCACAGAGAAGATTGTATATCCTTGTGTTTGGGGGTGTAGTGACCTGTATATGTCTGTTAGGTATAATTCATTTATCAAGTTATTTAACTTCTCTATTTCCCTGTTCATCTTCTGTCTGATTGTTCAATCTGTAGAGGAGAGTGGTGTATTTGAAGTCTTCTACTATTATTGTTGAAACATCAGTCGCTCCCTTCAGTTTTGCCACTGTCTGTCTCATGTACTTCGGAGCTCCTTGATTGGGAGCATAAACATTTATTATTATTTTATCTTTTTGATGAATTGATCCTTTAATTAGTATATAGTGTCCTTCTTTGTCTCTTATGATGTCTTTACATTTAAAGTCTATTTTGTCTGATATTAGTGTAGCTACTCCTGCTTTCTTTTGGTTATAGCTTGAGTGAAAAATCTTTTTCCATCCTTTCACTTTCAATCTATTTGTATCCTGTCTAAGATGAGTCTCTTGTAAGCAGTATATAGCTGGATTATGTTTCTTAATCCATTTTTCCAGTCTGTATCTTTTAATTGGTAAGTTTAGTCCGTTAATATTCAAAGTTATTACTGAAAAATTGTTTCTTGATTCCATCATCTTCTCTTTTTAATTTTATATATTAGATCTATATATCTTTTTCCATCTTTCTCTTTGTGTTCTTTAAATTACCCTTACTGGTGCTCTTCAATTCTGTGCCCTCCTCCAGACATCTTGCTCCTTTTTTTTTTTTTTACTTTTTTATTAATTAAAAAACATTACAAGAAACACAAACATTCCCAACACATACACTCAGCAGTTCACAATATCATCACATAGTTGCATATTCATCATCATGATCATTTCCCAGAACATTAGCATCAATTCAGAAAAAGAAATAAAAGACAACAGAAAAATATAACAAAAAGAAAAAAAAAATTTTACATGCCATGCCCCTTACTGATCCCTTTCATTGATCACTAGCATTTCAAACTAAATCTATTTTAACATTTGTTCCCCCTATTATTTATTTTTGTTCCATATGTTCCTCTCATCTGTTGACAAGGTAGATAAAAGGAGCATTAAACACAAGGTTTTCACAGTCACACAGTCACATTGTGAAAGCTGTATCATTATACGATCATCTTCAAGAAACATGGCTACTGGAACACAACTGTACATTTTCAGGCAGTTCCTTCCAGCCTCTCCATTACATCTTGGATAACAAGGTGATATCTACTTAATGCATAAGAATAACCTCCAGGATAACCTCTTGACTCTATTTGGAATCTCTTAGCCATTGACACTTTGTCTCATTTCACTCTTCCCCCTTTTGGTCGAGAAGGTTTTCTCAATCCCTTGATGCTGGGTCTCAGCTCATTCTAGAGTTTTTCTCAATCCCTTGATGCTGAATCTCAGCTCATTCTGGGATTTCTGTCCAACGTTGCCAGGAAGATCCACACCCCCAGTAGTCATGTCCCACGTAGACAGGGGGAGGATGGTGAGTCTGCTTTCTGTGTTGTCTGGAGTGAGAGGCCACATCTGAGCAACAAAAGAGGTTCTCTTGGGGGTGACTCTTAGACTTAATTTTAAGTAGGCTTGACCTATCCCCTGTGGGGTTAAGTTTCATATGAACAAACCCCAAGACTGGTGGCTCAGCCTATAGCTTCGGTTGTCCACACTGCTTGTGCGAATATCAAGAATTCAACTTGGGGAAGTTGAGTTTTCCCCCATTCTCACCATTCCCTGAAGGGGACTTTGCAAATACTTTTCCACTCACTGATCAAATCACTCTGGGATTCATCAGGGCATCACCTGGACAAACCAACAAAATCTCATGTCCTATACAAAGTTCCATGTACTCAAGGTGTTCAGTCAACTATCTACATAAGTTATATTAGGAGATGCACCAGTCAAAGTATAGATTTGTACCAAATAAACATTTTTTGCTTTAGTCTCACACATTAGTTGAAATTTTAAAATATTAAGTACCATCTATTTTCAGCACACTGCAGTAATGACATTCTTTTGTTCTTCCTCATGCAAAAACATTTTTTAAATTTGTACATTTAATCACTATCATTATACACTCTAGGCATTCCTAGATTACACCATCTCAATCTTTATCGTCTATCTTTCTTTGTGATTTCATTTATGCCCCAGCCCTCCTCCCTCTATCATTCTTATATGCAGCTTCATTCAGTGTTTTAACATAATTGTATTACAGTTAGGTAATATTGTGCTGTCCATTTCTGAGTTTTTATATTCAGTCCTGTTGCGCAATCTGTATCCCTTCAGCTCCAGTTACCCAATGTCGCACCCTATTTCTATCTCCTGATGGTCTCTGTTACCAAGGAAATATTCCAAGTTTATTCACTAATGTCAGTTCATATCAGTGAGACCATACAGTATTTGTCCTTTTGTTTCTGGCTAATCACACTCAGCATAATGTCCTTAAGGTCCATTCATGTTGTTACATACTTCATAACTTTATTCTGTCTTACAGCTGCATAATATTCCATCTTATGTAAATGTCACAGTTTGTTTAGCCAACTGTCTGTTGATGGACATTTTGGCTGTTCCCATCTCTTGGTAATTGTTAATAATGCTGCTATATAAACATTGGTGTGTAAATGTCCATTTGTTTCCTTGGCCTCATGTCCTTTAAGTAGAGATAGCATATAGGTGGGTCCTGTTTTTTATTCCATTCTGCCAGACTATGTCTTTTGATTGGAGAGTTTAATCCATTAACATTCAGTGTTACTACTGCATGGGTAGTACTTTCTTCTATTTTGCCTTCTGAATTTTGTATGTCATATCTAATTTTCCTTGTTTTTACCTTTACTGATATTCTTCCTTTCTACACACCTCTCTCTTCTGTCTTTGTATCTGTCTCTAGTGCTCCCTTTAGTATTTCTTGCAGAGCTGGTCTCTTGGTCACAAATTCTCTCAGTGATTTTTTGTCTGAAAATGTTTTAGTTTCTCCCTCATTTTTGAAGGACAATTTTGCTGGATATAGAATTTTTGGTTGGCAGTTTTTCTCCTTTAATAATTTAAATATATCAGCCCACTGTCTTCTTGCCTCCATGGTTTCTGCTGAGAGATCTGTCTTATTGGGCTTCCCTTGTATGTGATGGATTGCTTTTCTCTTGCTGCTTTCAAGATCCTCTCTTTCTCTTTGACCTCTGACATTCTGATTATTAAGTGTCTTGGAGTATGTCTATTTGGATCTGTTCTCTTTGGGGAATGCTGCACTTCTTGGATCTGTAACTTTAAGCCTTTCCTAAGAGTTAGGAAATTTTCAGTGATAATTTCCTCCATTAGTTTTTCTCCTCCTTTTCCCCTCTCTTCTCCTTCTGGGATACCCACAACACGTATATTCATGTGCTTCATATTGTCTTTCAATTACCTGAGTCCCTGCTCATATTTTTCCATTTTTTTCCCTATAGTTTCTGTTTCTTGTCAGATTTCAGATGTTCCGTCCTCCAGTTCAGAAATCCTATGTTCTGTCTCTCGAAATCTACCATTGTAGGTTTCCATTGTTTTTTTTCAACTCTTCTACTGTGTCTTTCATTCCCATAAATTCTGTGATTTGTTTTTTCAGACTTTCAGTTTCTTCTTTTTGTTCATTCCTTGCCTTCTTTATATCCTCCCTCAATTCATTGATTTGGTTTTTGATGAGGTTTTCCATGTCTGTTCGTACATTTGAATTAATTGTTTCAGCTCCTGTATGTCATTTGAATTGTTGGTTTTTCCTTTGACTGGGCCATATCTTCAATTTTCCTAGTGTGATTTGTTATTTTTGGCTGGCATCTAGGCATTTAATTACCTTAATTAGTTTATTCTGGAGATTGCTTTCACTTCTTTTATCTAGGGTTTTCTTGCTGGATGAATTTGTTGTCTATCTGTTCTTTGACATTCCGTTCAGCTTTATCTGGACCTTTAGCTGAAGTTTTGTTTAACAGAGGAGAATTTTTCAGTTCTTGTTTCTTGCCCTGCTTGTGTGGCACCTTCCCCCCCCACACATACACTTAGGAGGGCCTACTTAGATATAGACCCCAGCCAGATTTTCCCAGACTGGCCTCCTATCAGGAGGAAAGAGTCACCTGCATCGGTTTTCCCTGAGGGTGAGACCCAGCAGGTTGAAAGACTTTCCTGTGAAGTCTCTGGACTCTGTTATTCTTATCTTGCCCAGTATGTGACTCTTGTCTGACTGCAGGTCCCACCAGCATAAGATGATGCGGTACCTTTAACTTTGGCAGACTCTCCCTGCTGGTGCTGTGGTGGAGACAGAGGAGAGGTTGTAGGCTGGTTTTAATGGCTTCAAGTTACCAATCCCTGGTGTCTGAATTCCTTGATGGAGGGATTCCACCTGGGTGGGGCTTCACCCCTCCCCTGGGGAAGGCACAGGCTCCAGATAAGCTCCCAAAAGAGCTCACTTCTGCCTGTGCCTGGGGCAGTTGCAGCCTGAAAAGTCCTGCCACTGTATCCAGAGGCAGTCAAGCCTTTGTAGGTAACACAGCCACAAAAACCTCTGTTTCCTTCTCTTTTTTTCCCCCTTTTTCTGTCAGTCCTGCCCCCTTGGCGCTGGGGCAAAAATGAGCAACCTTCGGTTTAATCAGGTTTACCTAAGCTGGGGGCCTATTTTTAGTAGTCAGAATTTGTTAATTAATTCCACAATTGGCATTTGATTGTGCCCACTCACTCCCTGCTGCTGGTAAAGTCCTTTCTTTTCCCCTCTGGGAAGCGGCCTGTGGGGAGGGGCGCTGGCAGCTGCAGCTTTGGGAACTCACGGTTCTGGGGGGTGCTCGCAGCCAGTCCAGCTGGTCCAGACTGGGGTACGCTGTGTGTCTGGTCACTGACATGGCCCCAGGAGCTGTTCTGTACTGTTTCTGGTTATTTATAGTAGTTCTGGAGGATGAACTAAAATGCGCACGTTGTTAAGCCGCCATCTTGACCCGGAAGCCTGTTTTGTATTTTTTCAGCCAGCAGAACTCCTTTTAGTATTTCTTGTAGGGTCAGTCTCTTATTGACAAATTCTTTCAGGACTTCTTTGTCTGTGAAAACTTTAATCTCTCCCTCAGTTTTGAAGGACAGTTTGGCTGGGTACGAATTCTTGGCTGGAAGTCTTTCTCTTTCGGGAGCTTGAATATATCATACCACTGCCTTCTCTCCTCCAGGGTGCTAGTTGAGTAGTCACAACTCAGTCTTATTTGATTTCCCTTGTATGTGGTAGATTGTTTTTCTCTTGCCACTTTCAGGATTTTCTGCTTCTCTTCAATATTTGACAGACTAATTAGTATGTGCTTGGGGAAGGTCTATTTGGATTTATTCTCTTTGGAGTTCATTTGGCTTCTTTGGCTTGTATATTTATGTCCTTTATGAGGGTTGGGAAGTTTTTTCCCGTTATATCCTCAACTACTCCTCCTAGCCCTTTACCCCTCTCTTCTCCTTCTGGGACACCAATGATTCTTATTTTTGTGTGCTTTGTTTTGAGTATCATTTCCCTGAGTTCCCATTCAATGTTTTCCTTCTTTTTTGCCATTTGCTCTTTTGAGTCTTTGCAGTCAGTTATCCTGTCTTCTGTATCACTTTTTCTTTCTTCTATCTCTTCAAATCTGGTGTTGTGTGCCTCTAGTATGTTTTTTATTTGCTCAGCAGAGTCTTTAATCTCTGTGATATCTGATATTTTTCTATTTATTCTTTGAAATTCCTCTTTATGCTCTTCTATGTTTTCTTGATCTCCTTTATGTCATTTGCTCTCCCACTTATTTTATCAAGTAGAGTTCTGTGAACATCTTTGATTAGTTGTTCCAACATCTTTGTGTCTCTTCTGGTGTTTTAATTTGGTCATTAGGCAGGGCTATATCTGTCTGCATTTTGATATGCTTAGTGACCTTCTGCTGTCTTTGTGGCATGTAAAGATCTTGATTGATTTACTTTGGGAGTTGATTTCTTTCAGTAGTCTATGGCCTTGTGTTTGTGGGATGTTTGTACAGTAGAGAGGAGGGCACTGTGTGGGCAGTCACTGCGGTAATTTTATTTCAGGGCAGGAATAGGTGCAGGTTGGAGATGTTATGCTGATGCTTGTGACCGTGGGTGCCCAGTGGCCAGGGAGGATGTAGCTGTGTGCATGCACTGGTCAGGAGGGCGTAACCCTGGTATGCACTGGTCTAAGGCACGGGGTCCTTTGTGTGCATGCATAGAGCTGTGACAGCAGGTCAGCGTTTTGCCTTCATGGATTGGGGGCAGATGTGACCCTGCTGCGCAGGTCAGCACTTTCTCAGAGCTGGGAAGGGAGGGTGAGGGCTGTGCGCATTCATAGTTCTAGGACTGCTGTAAAGTGCAGTTCCCAGAGCTCAATCACGTGATTGGGGGCCCATGAGCATGCATGGGCCCGGGAGTGCCATAAACCGATGTGCAGAGCTCAGGAGGGGCAGAGTGAGGCTGTAGGACACTATGGGCAGGGGGCAGTGGTAGCCTAGGTATGGAGGGTAGTGCCTACAGCCTTGATGTGCTGGCAACAGCCTGCAGGGAACAGGGAGGCAGAGGTAGTGCTTGGGAGGGGTGCAGGAGAGCAGCTCGTTGAGAGCCCCATGTTGTGCAGAAGGCTCTCCCAGGTCAGCTGCACCCCTCCCGAGCACTACCTCCCCCTCCCTGTTCCCTGCTCTTGGGGTGGGAGTATGGGCCAGGTACGTGCACTTGGGGCTGGAGGGCTGCGGGTGCCTGGAACATGGGGAATGGGAGCGGGGCGATAGGGTTCAGGTGCATGGGGTGTGGAGTGAATCGCTGGTCACGGGCTGTGCTGGTGAGGGTAGTGCCCAAAGAACGTGGCCTGGCTTTCTTCCTAGTTCCGGGCTCCCGTCTGTGCACTCCCACGGGCTCCACAGCTACAAGCCAGGCTCCAGGTTTCTTCCTTTCAGTTCCTCAGCCTCCGGAACCTGGGCTACCCCATGTTGTGCAGAAGGCTCTCCCAGGTCAGCTGCACTCCCGAATCACTGCCTCAGTCGCCCTCCTGTCCCTTCTCTAACATTTCCGTGGAGCAGGGCTAATCGAGCTGCTCTATTTGCCCATCTTCTTGGAAGTCTCCCCCATAAATTTTTATATGTTGATTTTTCCTTTTCATTGTCTCAAGATATTTACTGGTTGCTCTTGTGATTTCTCCTTTGACCCACTGATTGTTGAGTGTGTTATGTAACTTTGTACCATGTATTTGTGGATTTTCCATTTTCCTGCTTGTTACTGATTTCCAGCTTCATTCCATTGTGGCCAGAGAAGATGCTTTGTATAGTTTCAGTCTTTATCATTATCATTTTTATGTGTCTTCCTGTGTTTATGTATTTCTGTACTTATGTGTATACACACACAGAGGCAGATATGTGATATGGGTATCATAGGGAATTTTGTTTACAACATTTTTTTGTTTGGTTGGTTTTGGGTCCATGGGCCAGACTCGAACCCAAGTCTCCCACATGGCAGCAAGAATTCTAGCACTGAACCACCCCTGCACCCAGTTTCAGTCTTTTTAAATTTATTGAGACTTGTTTTGTGACCCAGCATGTGCCCTATCCTGGGGAATGATCCGTGAGCACTGTAAAAGAATGTAGATACTGCTGTTTTTGGGTGCAGAGTTAGGCCTTGTTCATTTATTGTATTATTCAAGTCCTCTGTTTTCTTATTGATCTTCAGTCTAGATATCTGTCTATCAATGAGAGTGGTATGTTGAGGTCTCCAGCTATTACTACAGAGGTGTCTGTTTCTCTGCAGTTTTGACAATGTTTGCCTCATGTATTTGGGGGCACTGTGGTTAGGAGCGTAAATATTTATTATTGTTGTATCTTCTGGCTGGACTGCCCCTTTTAGACAAAGTGTCCTTCTTTGTCTCTTGTAGCAGTTTTTGACTTAAAATCTATTTTGTCTGATGTTAGAACGGCTGTCCCAGCTCTATTTTCGTTACCATTTGCATGGAATCTCTTTTCCACCCTTTTACTTTCAACATATTTGTGTCTTTAGGTCTAAAGTAAGTCTCTTGTAAAAATATGGAGTTGGATCATGCTTATTTATCTATTCTGTCAATCTGCATCTTTTAATTGGGGCATTTAATTCAATAACATTCAATGTTATTACTGTTAAGGTAGTGTTTCAGCCATTTTGCCCTTTGGTTTTTATATGTCATTTCTTTTTTGCCTCTCTTCCTTTATTGCATTCTCCTTTTATGTATAGTTGATCTTTGTGATATATCTGATTCCTTTCTTATTTCCATTTCTGTATATTTTTAAAATAGCTTATTTGTGGTACCCTGAGGTAACCTACACCCCCTACAGCTATAACCTACTAATTTGAGAAGATACCAGCTTAGCTTCTAATAGCATGTGTATTCTTTGTTCCCATATCCCTCCGTTTCCCCTCTTTGTTTTCTCCCCACATTACCTGTTTATATTTTGTGTGTCCATTATCAGGAAATATGACACTTTCTTATTCAATCGTATTGTGAGTCTTGCTGCTTTCAGGGTTGTCTCTGGCATCTGGCAGTTGGTTATAATGTGTCTCGGTTTGGATCTCTTAGTGTTTTTCCTAATTGGAGTTTGTGGACATTCTTGAATGGGTATATTCATATTTTTTGGTCAAATCTGGGAAATTTTCAACCATTATTTCTTGAAATATATATTTTTTTCTCTCTGTGATTTTTCCCTGGTGCATATGCTGGCACACTTCATGGTGTCCCACTGGTCCCTTAGGCTCTCTGCACTCTCCTTCATTCTTTTACCTTCTGCTTCTTAGACGGAATAATTTCAGTTATCCTATCTTCAGGTTTGCTGATTCTTCTACCTTCTGAAATTTTCTGGAGAATTCTTCTAGTGAGTTTTTAATTTCAATTATTGTGCTATTAAGCCCTGGAATTTTTTTTTTGGTTCCTTTTTATAATTTCTATATTTATTGATATTCTCACTTTGTTCATATATTGCTTCCTGATTCCCTTTAGTGCTTTGTTCATGTTTTCCTTTGCGTACTGAGCCTGTTTATATTTAGGTCAGTTGATTTAAAGTCTGTGATTGCTGCTTCTAGCATCTGGGCTTCCTTAAGGATGGTTCCTGTCACTTTCTGTTCCTTTGAATGGACCATGTTTTCCTGTTTCTTCATATGCCTTGTGATTTTTTAAAAAATCTGAACATCTCTGAATATTTAATTGTGTTAATTCTGGAAATCAGATTCTTCCCCTCCCCCAGTGATTGCTGGTTTTATTATTATTTTATCTGTTTGGTGGTTTTTCCCCAAAATTCCTGCCATCACTGTGTTCCTTCTTGTCTGTGGTCCCTGAAGTCTCTGTAGCTTCTGTGCTGGCCTCGTTTAGTGCTCAGCCAGCCTGGAGAATTGCTGAGGGTGAGAGCCTTTTTTCTGAGCCTGCATCTTGCCCTGGGCGTGCCTACGGCTTTCTCAATTCCCCCATCCGTGGCCCTCAGAGCCTCATTTCTTTAGGGCATTCCCCTCAGCTTTCCTCTCAGCTGTGTCTCGTGCTGCAGGTCACTGAGATTTGATAAAGTGTTTTTGTAACCAAACCTGCTGCTTGTCGGCCCCAAGTGAGTTCTAGAGCAGGCGAGACAGAGACGGTGCCCTGGGCCAAGTGTAGACAGACTGGGACAGACTCTTCCTCATTTGGAATGAGCTGTGTGCTGCTCCCTGCCGAACTTAGGACCCTGCCGAACTTAGGACCCGGCCTCAGGCTGCCGGTTGCTGCGCTGAGTTACGGGCTGGTAAAAGTGCTGTGAAGTTTGCCTGCTGTTTTTTTTACATTTTTTTATTGTGAATATAACATATTCAAAAAAGTGATAAATTTCAAAGTACATTTTAACAAGTAGTTATAGAACAAATTTCAAAGTCTATTATGGGTTATAGTTCCACAATTTCAGATATTTCCTTCTAGCTGCTCTAAGACAAGTGAGACTAAAAGAAATATCAATATAGTGATTCAGCAGTAATACTTGTTTGTTAAATCCTATCTTCTCTGTTATACTCCTCCTTCTCCTTTAATTCTTCTTCCATTCTTTAGCAGTATTTGGGCTCTGCCCATTAACTTTTACATATTGGAAATGGCTGTCAATAATATGGGATAGGGGGATAGAATTAGTTGATGCTCTGGAGAGGCTGGCCCCTCTAGGTTTCAGGACTTATCTGGTCCTGGGACCCATGTGGAGATTGTAGGTTTCTGGAAAGTTACCCTAGTGCATGGAACCTTTGTAGAATCTCGGATAGAGCCCTGGGTGTTGTTTAGGGTTTTCAGGAATGCTGTCTTGCTGTTTCTAAGTTGCCTTTTTGTTGGTTCCTTGTTTATTTGGTTGTTGTAACCTATGACTGTTTTCCGGAATTCTGAGAAACTTGCTGTGGTTGTTAGATTCAGTTGTCAACTTGGCCAGGCGAAGGTACCTAGTTCTGTTGCTGCGGACATGAGCCAATGGTACGTGAACCTCATCTGTTGCTGATTACATAAGCAGTCGGCTAGAAGGCATGCCTGTTGTAATGATGTTTGATCTAATTGGCTGGTGCTTAAATGAGGGAGCTCAATGTAGCACAGCCCAAGCAGCTCAGCATATCTCATCTCAGCACTCGCAGCTCAGCCCAGACCTTTGGAGATGCAGAAAGAAATCACCCTGGGGAAAGTTGTTGGAACCCAGAGGCCTGGAGAGAAGACCAGCAGGGACCATCCTGTGCCTTCCCATGTAAAAAATAACCTCAGTTGAAAGTTAGCTGCCTTTCCTCTGAAGAACTAATGCAATAAATCCCCTTTTATTAAAAGCCAATCCATCTCTGGTATGTTGCATTCCAGCAGCTAGCAAACTAGGACACTTGCTTCTGAGTTCCTCCTTGTTTTTCAGTGTTTCTGGGGGTACACAGGAACCTGCAGCTTTGTTCCCTGCTCTCATGTCAGTGTCAGTCCAAGCAAAGTCATTTTGGGAGTGGTGCCTTTTGGCTTGGAGTTAGGGTGTCGTGTTCCTGCCTTTCTTGGGGCTTGGACTTGTCTAATCCTGTTTAGGCTGAGTTCTCGGCATCGAGACCCACAGGAGCAGTTAAGCCGTGGGGCTTGGTGGGCAGAAGCCACCTTGTGGGCCCAGCCCGGCCAGTGCACTTGGTCTTCCCCTGCAGAGCTTCTCTCCATGTTTTCTGTTTCACGGGGGTTGTGCAGACGATCCAGCCTGCTGTTTGCAGGAGGAGCGCCCAAGTCTGAGGACCCGATGTCAAGCACATGGCACATGGTGGAGTGTGGTGCCTACGTCTCTCCTCTTGTCCTCTCCCACGTGGCCAGAGGCTCCAGCACTGTGTCTGCCCCTGTTTTAAGATTTTTGGAGACAGTGGGGACCAGCTTGAACCAAGTCCTTCCTCTGGAGACCTGGTGTCCTGCTGGGGAGAAGGACAAGGAGCAGGTGTGGAGGTGCAGGATGGCATGAGGGTGCCCATTCAGCCGGGTGGTTGTTCTTGCAGGAGTTGGGGTGCAGGGGCACTCTCCTGCACGCTGCCCCCAGGGCCTGCCTTCCTGGCCCCCCCGTCTGCTGAGAACCCCAGGACAGTGTGCTGTCACTGCTCCGTCCCTGGCCTAGACCCGGCTACTGCCCATCCCTCCTGTCCTTAGAGGTGCTGGCTCTGGTTCTTCAGAACGGTTGTTTCTGGTGGTAAACCTGCCATTTTAACCATGTTCACGTGCATGACCCAGTGACATTAATTACCTTTGCAGAGTTGTGTCCCATCACTTTCTCCCACCCTTCAGACTTCTCATCACCCCAGAGAGAATCCCCCACCTCGGCCCCTCTTCCTTGTAGCCTGCACTCTACTTCCTAACACTGAATTGGTCTATTTTCAGTATTTCATATAAGGGGAGTCATCCAGGACTTGTCCTTTCGTGCTGTAGAGTTTTTAAAAATGAAACTGTCTCAAGTGGAAGGCTGGGGTCTCCTCCTGCAGGAGGGGGTCACAAGCCTGGCCAAACCCTCTGCTCCTGCTCCATGCAGCCAAGTGGGGAGATTGTCCATCCAGGGCCAAATGGGTGAAATGTCCACTTGGCTGTCTATGCCCCCCAACCCCGGCTGCTGACCTCTGCCCCAGCCCAGCCCCTACCCCCTTCCCTGACCGAGCACGTCCCTCCCCCTAGGAGCTGCAGCGGCTGGAAACCGAGCTGGGCCGGCCCCCTGAGCGCTGGAAGGACACCTGGGACCGGGTGAAGGCTACCCAGCGCCTCGAAGGCCGGACAGATAGGCATGTGAGTGGGAGTGGGGCAGGGAGGGGATCCGGAGAGGGGCCGATAGGTTGCGGCCTGGTGGGGGCCTCTCTCTGATGCTGCCCCCCCTCCAGGGTACCCCCAGCTCCCTCCTGGCGTCCAGTGCGCTGCACCCCCGCCGCTCTCTTGGCATCTACCTGCGGGAGGGGCCGGTGGGCTCCACGCTGAGCCTCAGCCTGGACAGTGACCAGAGTGGCGGCTCCTCGGCGTCCAGCTCCCGCCAGGCTGCCCGGCGCAGCACCAGTACCCTCTACAGCCAGTTCCAGACAGCCGAGAGCGAGAACCGGTGGGCTGGGGCTGGGGCCTGGGACTGGGGGCTGGGGACTGGGGGTCCGGGGGTGGAGGGGCTGGGCTGACGGCGGCTGGCCGCAGGTCCTATGAGGGCACGCTGTACAAGAAGGGGGCCTTCATGAAGCCCTGGAAGGCCCGCTGGTTCGTACTGGACAAGACCAAGCACCAGGTAGGCTGTGCCCAGGCAGGGCGGGTGCGGGTGTGGGGGGATGGGCCTTCGCCGCTGATGCCCTTTCCCGCCAGCTGCGCTACTACGACCACCGCGTGGACACAGAATGCAAGGGTGTCATCGACCTGGCTGAAGTGGAGTCTGTCACGCCTGGCACCCCCACCATGGGCGCTCCCAAGACCGTGGGTGAGAAGGCCTTCTTTGACGTGAAGACAACGCGCCGTGTTTACAACTTCTGTGCCCAGGACGCGCCCTCAGCCCAGCAGTGGGTGGACCGCATCCAAGGGTGTCTGTCGGATGCCTGAGCGCCCTGGCCTGCCTTTTCAGTCGCCACAGGCCACAAGGGGGGCAGGGCCACCCTGGCCATGTTTACAGGCCCTGCCTAGCAGTATTGAGGCCCAGCCCTGACCCTGACTCCCAGCCCTGCAGCCTTGGCCCAACCCCAACCCCGGCCCCTGACCCCTGATCCCAGCCCAGCGCTAACTTATTGGCTGCGTCTGGGGGTGGCCGAGGTCCAGGCTGCTGGGGCTTGTAAATAGGCCCCGCCCATCTGTAAAGGCCGCTGGCCTCATGGTCAGTGCCGCCATCCCCAGAACAAGTCCATAAAAAGAACTAACAGCGCGGCTCGGCTGCTGTGTCGCCCACACCCTCTGCGCCGAGCTGCTCTGTGATCTGTGCCAGGCCCTGGGGGGCAGGGGCCGAGTCCTGTGCTGACTTTCCGGGAGGGGCTTCATCAGACCCCCTCAGAGGCCTTGGGGCCGGCACTGCCTGAGAGGAAGACCCCTCTCCACTCAGGGAACCCCAGGGCGAGGCGCGCTCACCCGTGAAGCTGCAGAGGCTGCATCCAGTGGCCAGGAAGGGTAGATGTGGACAGTAGGTGAGGGTCTGAGACCAGGAGTGTTGAAGCCCAGAGCATTGGGGCCCTGCCTGGGGTCCTGAGAGGAGGTGGGGTTGGTTCCAGCTGAAGGGCCATCTCTAAATGCCTCACTCTTGGTGCCGTATACCCACCACCTCTCCACCCGCCTGTGCTGTTGAGACGCAAGGCCTGGACCACACACGGTGCTGCACAGCAAGTGGGGGCAGTGGAGTTGGGGGCATGGGCACTGCAAAGACCCAGAGTCCCCAGGAATGAATGGCCACTGGTGTTCGGGCAGGGTTGGGGTGGACGCCCCAGTGGCCTGCCCAGAGAGGGTTTGCAGGCCCAGTCGCAAACCACAGATGGGACGAGGGGAGGTGGGACGAGGGGAGGTCAGGTTCCTGACTTTTTTGTACCTCCTCCCTCAAGCCGGGTGCTTGGATGTGGCACGGCTATGTGTGGGGTTCAGAGCAAGGACCGAGGGGCAATCAGGGAGGTCAGGAGCCATGGCCATCCCAGGAAAGGCCGCACAGGTCAGCAGACCAGGGGCTGAGGCCAAGGGACTGGGTGGGCCTTTTGCCTTCCTGTGGTTACAACCCCCCAGCATGGCCTTCCCAGGCACATGCTGTCTCAGCTGCATGTGGACAGGGTCTGGGGGCGAGCACTCGACCATGCTCCCTTGGTGAACTTTGCCTCCTGCCTGTGTCCCAGCCTTGCACACCACACACATCTGTTGGGTAAAACGATGGCCAGTTTATTGGAGGTTGGGGGGCCCTGTCAGGATATCAGCACATGGGAAATGGACTCGGCCTACAGCCAGCCCTCTTCTGGCCCCAGGACCACACTGGGAGGACCCTGCTGGTGCCGCCTCCCCCTGCCCCCCGACCTCTGTCTTTAAGGCAGTCGATGGGGGATCCACCTGTGCCACCAGCTTCTGGGGCATGGGGGCTGAGCCCATTTGGTTCATTTTGGCCCCTTGTGCGGGCTGGGGGCTCTGTCCTGGCAGGGTGGGTGCGCAGTGCCAGTGTGGCTCTTCCTGCCCCCGTTAAGAAGCAGATGCCCTGGTGCCTCCAAGCCAGTCCAGTGCTCCAAGTCCTTGCAGCTTCAGGCCGTATTGCTGTGTGTGGAGTGGCCCTCGGGGCGGCAGGAAGGACGCGGCTGGGACCGTGTGATGGCACCCGACCGCCAGCTTCACCAATGCAGCATTTATTTTAAAATAAAATAAAATTTAAAAAGAAATTGCATCACCAGGTAGTTTTCTTGACTGAGGGAGGCAGCCGGACAGCTGCGTTGTGGTCTGGCGGCATCAGATGGGGCCATTGGCAGCGGCGGTGGCTGCCAGCAACGGGGCTTCTGCCAGCCTGTGGGAGAGGGGGCGCCTGCTCATCCGGGGGGCTCACCAGGCCACTCCCAAGAGGGCCAGCAGGGCACACCAGGCCGGCCTGCTCACCTGTCTTTCGTCGCTGTCCCCGAGAGGGCTGCTGTGCTGACCACCACTGTGGGCCCTGGGGGGACCACCCCAGCCGGGAGCGCAGTCCCTTCTGTGGGGTCAGGGGAAGTGAGGCCGGTGGGCTCGGACCTGTGCAGCAGGCAGGAGCTCTTGTTACCTGATAATCTGCTGGGGATGCTCCAACTGGCTGTTCTGCTCCTATCCTTGTGGGTGACCTGGGGCACGAGGCAGCTCTGCCCACCTGGTCACACCTGCACCTGCTTGTCTGTCCCTTGTGGGCCCTGCTGACCCCGTCCTCTCTCCAGACAGCCCCCACCCCAGGAGCACACCTGGCAGATCTTGGTCCTGATCTGTGTAGGGACTCTGTTGGCCCTCACTGTTCCACAGACAGGCATGGGAAGGGCAGGATGTGGTCTAGGGGAGGCGGGTGCACCCCCGGGGAGATACAGAGTGGAGGGCCCCTCCCATTGCAGCCCCCGTGCCCAATTCCCATGGCTTTCCCATCCACTGCCGTCTGCTCCATTTACTGATCTTGGCCTGTGGCCCACTGTGGGCAGGGGGGAGCACCTGGTTCTCTGAAGGCTGAGCCTCCTGGCCCCATCCTTTCAGGTCCACCTGGAGTCCCCCTCTTCCAAGCCAGACAGGCCCAAGGGGAGCAGGAAGCAGGATGCAGCCCTCGGGCCTGTCCTGGCTTAAAAGAGCCTGGTGAAGCCCGGTCACGGGCAGGAGGCGTCCTCAGCACCCCCAATTGGCCCCCCACATCATGACTTGACAGAGGGGGTGACTGGGGGAAGAATTCCCATTTTTAGGAATTTGAGACTAACACAGGCCTCAAAATAAAACGCAAGGTAAACTTCTGTAGGAACACAGGAGAAGACAGGTGGTACCCTTAAGTCAGGCGGTAACTACTTAGAGACGCCCCCAAAGTGCAACCCAGGAAGAAATGGTGCTAAGCCGGGCCTCCTGGAGAGTAAACACATGCACTCTGCAAAGGGCACAGCCCAGAGAGGAAAGGACAGGTTGACAGGCAACACATGCAAAGGACTTGCACAACGATGCAGAGATCTAAAAGCTTAGCAGTAAGAATCGGGTTGAGCAACCGGCTGCTTGACTGCCAGCAGGCGAGGGGTCCAAGGCTGTCAAGGCAGTTTCAGATGGTCATGGAGGCCCCAGAGCCTGCCCAGCCCCCACCTGGCCAGCACCTGCCCCTGCTGAGGGGGTGGGGCCTGAGGCCCTGGGTAAGTAGTGCCCATTCTGGAGGGGCGGGCAGGGTGTTGTATGCTGGGGTGGATGTGGGAGAGGGACCTGGGGCGTTGGCCGACTGCAACTGGGTCCGAGGGGCCACAGGCCAGGTCACTGCAGGGCCACATGGCTGGGGTGCCCACAGGCCTTAGGGTGAGGCAGGCATGCCCCCCCTCTGCCCCAGTTGCAGCTCATCACAGCAATATGGAGCTAACCGCGCAGTCTCGAATTTTGTGGGGGCGTTGTTTAAAAGAGAATGGGTTTTAGGGATTTTTGTGATTCTGAACTTCAAGAAGCAATTAAATGACCTTTGTAATCATATATCCATTTTTAACCTAAAAACAGCCATTCTGACGCACACACCCAACAAGGCTGTGCCCCGGAGCCCCTGGCCCTCACTGCCCTGCCTCCTCATGGACCGTAGGCAGAGGAAAAAGCCCATACTGTTCTGCTCATCTTAGCTTCTGTTTATAGAAGGAAACACCACGTGTCTCAGCTCAGGCCGAGCTAGAGGACATATGACATTCTGAGGGGACAAAAAGGCGAGCTCCATGAGCACAATGGGCAGCTCCCCAGACCCAGCACCCATCAGGCTGCAGGTGCCCTGCACACCTGTGCATGTCGGCCCCCTCTGGGCCGGCCCCTGGGGTCGGCAAGGGGCTCTCCTGGATGACACCCGCCTTCTGCTTGTCGTCCTCACTGTCGGAGCTCCCGGGGGAGCTGCTGTCCGAGGCCACCAGGGGGGCCTTCCTGGGGGTGCACACGTCCCAGGCACAGGGGGAGGCTGGGCTCACTGCAACACAAGGGGGGCCATGAGGTCCACCCAGGGCAGGGGCCAGCCAACAAGCTGGACACCCAGGGAAAGTAGCTCCCCAGCATCCAGCCCTCCTGTAGCCACCATGGCCCCACCTGGCCTGTGGGGCTCCTGGGCCTGGCTGAGTGGGGGGAACAGCCAGCACTCAGCAGCAGAGAACCTGCGGTCAGCGCAGGGAGGGCCCCTACCACAGGAGCCCAGGAGGCCATGCTTCCTGTTCTTGCCGCCCAGACAGCATGGGCTCTAAGGGCAGGCACCTTTCCCCATGGCCCCTGGGGCCTTGAGGCTGGGTGGGCAGCTGGGGCAGGGGCTCTGCATGCGCTGTAGTTTCACGGGGCCATGTGGACCCCAGACCACCCCAGGGCACAGGGCGGGCCTGGCTTGGCCCTGTGGAAGGGTCCAGAGGGCGTGGGTCCCAGGGCCCTGCCCCGCGCCTCTTACGGGCCTCCTCAGGGCACTGGCTCCCAGGGTGCTCAGTGTCTGCAGGGCGCCTGTCCACTGGAGAGCTGCACCGGGGGCCTGCCTCGGAGCTGGGGACAAGAACCAGCCTGAGCTAGTGCAAAGTCCCTGGAGGTGCCCACACCGCCCTCCACAGGCTGACACGTTACCAGCAGAAGGGTGGGAAGTCGGCGAACTTGGCCCAGCCCTCCTCCTCTGGTGCTGAAGCGCTGGGGGCACTGTCCATCCAGACGCTGGAGCCCACATCCACGGCAGCGGCCGGGGCAGGCCCTGAGCTTGCTGGCTCATCAAATACTGCTGTCCACCTGGCCCCTGTGGGAAGTGGCATCCTGGGCACTGCAGATGAAGTGGGGTGCCCTCCTGCACATGAACCCCGAAAGCATCACCGCACGGCTCCTCTTGGGGTGTCTGCGGTTGCTGGGGAGGAGCGGCTGCAGTTTTCACCCACAGGGTGTCTGCAGGTGGCAGTGGAGGTGCGTGCTGTTCCCTCTCCCCATGGCCACTGTGATGGGCCTTGGGGCATCCGGGGGCTTTGGGGCACCTGGGAGCGATGGGGCAGGCAGGGGCTTTGAAGTAGGCAGGGAGAGACGATGCTGGTGAAGGATGCATATGTCCGGCTCTAGGCGGAGGGGTGGAGGAGTGGATGGGTGTAGGGGTGGAGGAGTGGAAGGCTGGACGGAAAGAGGGCAGCCCAGTGTCCTAGCACCGTGGACACCACAGACCCTGACTGAGGATCAGATCTGAGCCAGGGACAGCTAGACACCCACAGCCACCCCAGCCGCACAGGGCACCTCCTTCTGGGCGCCCGGCTTCCCGGCTGGGCACTGGGCATTGGGGGCCTCACAGGGGAACAAGTCTAACACATGGTGGGTGGCCTCCGGGCTGCCTGACCCAGAACGCTGCCCACAGCAGGCACGGGCACACGCTGACAGGAATCATGTGCTCGGGGTGAGGAGTTGCTGGAGCAGTCAGGTGCGCCTTGCTCAGCAGCCAGGACAAGGCTGGCCACTAGGGGGCTGTAGGAAATGGGAGAGGGGTACCTTCCTGATCGCAGCCTGGGAGACAGGACCTCAGCCGAGAGGCTGTGGCTGAGAGCTGAGGGCGGGCACAGGGAGTCGATGGGGTGGAGCCAGAGTGAGGGCTCACGCGGCTGACGGCCTCAGGCCGAGTCTGCCCACTCAGGGGCCGTGAGAATCTACCTTCCTCCTCGGCCTCCTCACGAGGGCCTTCTCTCTGCGCGGGTCCCGGAGTGCCGGGGCTCCGACACCCCCTGGCTTGAGGGGCGCCTCCCCCCGAAACAGCCCGGGCGGGAGCTGCATCGGCGCCGGTATCCTGGGCGCCGTGCTCGGGGCCGGCCTTGGAGCAGCTCTCTGAGGCCTGGGCAACTCCAAACCTGGAGGACACATAGCAGGGTCGGGGGCTGCCCCTACCTGGGAGTCCAGCAAGCGTGGGGTCAGCGGTCCAAACAGCAGCCTCCAACGCTGCAGAGGCAGAGCCCTGAAAACCGGGGCAAGAAAGGACCCTGCGACCCGCACCTGGCTCTGGCCACGCCCCGGGCCACGCGGTCGGGGCCCCTGTCCTCCCAGATGTCGTCGTCGTCCTCGGGGTCATCGAAGGGCTGGATGCGGTCACCACAGCAGGCCTCAAACAGAGACGCGTGGGGCTGCGACAGGGCCGTGGCGTCAGCGGGCCGCCGCCTGGTCACAGGCTCCCACCAAGTACCCTCCTGCTGCCCCTCTCCCCCCGCGCCGCCTCCGACTCACGCTGTCGCCCTCGGCCTCGACGTGGAAGGTGATCTCCGCTATCCTGTCGAAGGGCGCGCTGCGAGACACAGTGTGGCGCGCGGCCGCTGCAGGGCGGGCACCACCGTGCGCGCGGCCCCTGCGTGTGGGGCAGGGGGCTGAGCCGGGGCGGAGAAGCCCGAAGGCCCGGCCAGGCCAGGACCACCCCCCTGAGGGAGCGCCCGGCCGCGGGGGTGGGGGTGGGGGTGTGAGGGGCAGCCGCAGGCCCGCTCACAGCCAGCCCCCTTGCCTGTGGTCTGAACTGATCAGATTGCAGCAGAAGCAGCCTCCAGGCCCAGTGCCTCTGACTTTCCCTCCAAGACTGCAAGGACCATGGGGAGCCACATGCCTGACCTAGCTGGTGTGCCACCAGCCAATCATTTCTTAACTATATTTAATTTTTATTGTGGTAAAACAGACATAACTTAAAAATCATTTAAACCACTTTCAGTGGACAATCCTTTGGCATTAAGCACACTGATAATACTGTGGAACTTTCACCTTCACCACCACCTATTTCCAGACTATTTTCATCATCCCAAATCAAAACTCATACCCATTTAGCAAAATTCCCTATTGTCCCATTCTCCCACCCCTAGTAACCACTATTCTGCTTATCTCTATGAAATTACTTATTCTAAGTATTTCATATAAGAGAAATCATACAATCTTTGTTCTTTTCTATCTGGCTTCTTTCACTCAACATGTCTTCGTGGTTCATCCATGTTGTAGCATAACCAGCATTTCCCTTCTTTCTATGACCAAGGAAAATTCCATCGTATGTATATTCCACATCTTAGCTATTCATCAGTTGAGGAACATCTGAGGTGTTGCCACCTAATGGCTATGGTAAATAATGCTGTGATGAACACTGGTGCACAAATATCTTTCCAAGTTCCTAATTAAATTCTTATAGATCTATACCTAGGAGTGGAATTGCTGAGTCATATGACAAGTCCATGTTTAACTTTTGGAGGAACTGCCAAACTGTTTCCCACAGTGGCTGCACCATTTTATATTCTCACCACTATTATATGAGGGTTCACATTTCTCCACATCCTTGCCAACACTTGTTGTTTTCAGTTTTCTTAAATAATAGCCATCGTGGGTGTGCACTGGTGTCTCATTGTAGTTTTAATTTGCATTTCTCTAATGGTTGATGATTGACATCTTTTTGTGTACTTTCTGGCCGTCTGGATATCTTCTTTGAGAGAAGTATACTCATATCCTCGACTCACTTTTAAATAGGGTTGTTCCTCTTTTTGTTGTGGAGTTGTAGGAGTTTCAAACATTTTCTTCCATTCCATAATGGAATGCCTTTTCATTTCCTAATGTCCTTTGATGCAAAAAAATTTTTAATTTTGTTGAGGACCATTTTATCTATTTTTTCCTTTGTTGTTTGTGCTTTTGGTGTAAAATCTAAATATCCACTGCCTACTACAAGATCCTAACGATATTTCCCCATGTCTTCTTTTTTGTTTTACATGGGCAGACATCGGGAAATGAACCTGAGCTTCTAGCATAGCAGGCAAGAACTCTGCCTGCTAAGCCACCATGGCCCTCCCCATGTCTTCCTATATTTAGGTTATCTATTTTGAATTAATTTTTATATATGCTGAGAGGTAGGCATCTTCATTCATTCTTTTGCATGTGGATTTCTAGCTTTCCCAGCATTTGCTATTCTTTCCCCCATTGAATGGATGTGACCCTTGTCAAAAACCAACAGGCCATAGATGAATGGATTTATTGCTGGACTCCCAATTCTATTCCATTAGTCAATATGTCAATTACTATGCCAGTACCATACTGTTTCATGACTGTAGCTTTGTAGTATGTTTTCGAATTAGGAAGTGTGAGTCCTACAACTTTTGTTCTTTTACAAGATTGTTTTAGCTATTTAGGGACTCTTGAAATTCCATACTAATCTAAGTATCAGCTTTTCTACTTTTGCAAAAATGGCTGGAATTTTGATAGGGACAGCATTGAATTTTTAGATCACTTTAGGCAATATTGACATTCTAGCAATATAAGTCTTCCAACCCATGAACATGGGATGTCTTTCCATTTATTTAGGTGTCTGATTTCCTTCAGCAATGTTTTGTAGATTTCAGTGTACAAGTCTCTCACCTCCTTGGCTAGATTTATTCCTAGGTATTTTATTGTTTTAGATGCTACTGTAAATGGAATTTTCTTCGTTTTCTTTTCAGATTGTTCACTACTGATTGTAGTGGTTTGGAGCTATGTACCTCAGAAAAACATGTTCTTACATTTAATCCTGTGGTCCATATTCTTACACCTCTATGGGTGTGAATCCATTGTAAGTACGACCTTTTGATAGAAATTTTTTCAGTTAAGGGGTGGCCCAACTGAATCAGGATGGGTCTTACTCCTATTACTGGAGTCCTTTATGAGCAGAATGAAATTCAGAGAGAGAGAGAGAGAAAACAACACAACAACAACAAAAACCAAAAACAAAAACACAGGGGGTATCCAGAAACTGTAAGTCAATGGAACTTGGAAAAGAAGGGAGAAGCCACCACGGATAGTGCTATGTGACAGAGGAGGCCAAACACCAGGACCCCCAGTAGTCAGCCCCAAAATGCCCAGTCTTTGGGAGAAAGCATCATTTCTCCTAGCCTCAAAACTGTGAGCCAATAAATTCCCATTGTTTCAGCCCAACCCACTGCAGGTTTTTGCTTTGGCAAAAGAACTAAAGCTGGTATAGGAACCCAACTGACTTCTGCTGAATATATTTATTAGTTCTAGTAGCTTTCAGATTCTTTGGGATGTCTTTGGGATATACAGGATGTCATCTGTGAACTGGGAAAATTTGACCTCTTTCTTTCCAATCTGAATGCCATTTCTTTCTTTTTCTTGCCTGACTGCTGTAGTTAGAACTTCCAGTACAGTGCTGAATAACAGTGGTGATAGTGGATATCCCTGTCCTGTTCCTGGTCTTAGAGGTGCGAGATTTCAGTCTTCCACAATTGAATACAATATTTCTATGGGTTTTTCACATATGCTCTTTATCATATTGAGAAATTCCCTTTTATTCCTAGTTTTCTGAGTGTTTATCATGAAAGGATGTTGGATGTTGTCAAATAATTTTTTCTGCATCAATTGAGATGATCATGAGTATTTCTTCATTCTATTAATATGGTGTATTACACTGATTGATTTTCTTATGTAGAACCGTCCTTGCATTCCAGGAATACATCCTATTAGTTTCTTTTAATATAATGTTGGATTCAGTTTGCCAGTTGTTTTGTGGAGGATTTTTGCATCTATATATGAGCTAGATTTTTTTTGGGGGGGAGGGAGGGATTGCATGGTCTGGGAACTGAACCAGGGTCTTCTGCATGTGAGGTGAGCATTCTACCACTGAACCACCTGTGCACCCTGTAGGCTAGACTTCATTCTGAGTTTTGTTTGAATGTTGTTTAAGTCTTCAACTTTAACCCCAAAAGAAATTTTATTCTATAAAAATAATCCTAACAAATTTGAGGGGAATTTAACCTGTTTAATTCAGGCAGTATTTCCTGAACTGATCTACCAATTCATACCATCCCAATCACAGCCCAGATGGCTTCTTTGGAGAAATGGATAAGCTGATTCTAAAATTCACATGGAATTGCAAGAGACCTAGAATAACCAAAATAACACTGAAAAAGAAGAACAAATTTGGACCCATACTTCCTGATTTCAAAATTTACTGAAAAGCTACATTAATTAAAATTTACTGAAAGACTACAGTAATCAAGACAATGTGGTCCTAGCATCAGGACAGACATACAGACCAATGAAAAAGAACTGAGTGCTTTTTTTTTCTCTGTCAGAGATGGAAGGGCACCCCGCAGAAGGATGTTGTTCTCAAGCCAGATGCACCTGACACCCTGTCAGTGGAGAAACATGCAGATTATATTGCATCCTATGGCTCAAAGAAAGATGATTATGAATATTGTATGTCTGAATATTTGAGAATGAGTGGCATCTATTGGGGTCTCACAGTAATGGATCTCATGGAACAACTTCATTGCATGAATAGAGAGGAAATTCTAACATTTATTAAGTCATGCCAACATGAGTGTGGTGGAATAAGTGCAAGTATTGGACATGATCCTCATCTTTTGTACACTCTTAGTGCTGTCCAGATTCTTACTCTGTATGATAGTATTAATGTTGTTGACATAAATAAAGTTGTGGAATATGTTCAGAGTCTACAAAAAGATGGGTCTTTTGCTGGAGACATTTGGGGTCCCACTAGGCAGCTGGTCTAATGCGTTATCTGGTCTGCTGAAGGTTCCAGCATGCACTGTGGTAGTTATATCAGCATGTAGAAACACTGGAACAGAGTTGGCCAGATAAGGGTTGAACACAGTGCAGGCCAGAGAGACCAGCTGCTTCATGGGATGTGAAAATCTTTTATAATATAGGGAGAAATTGATACCAGATTTTCTTTCTGTGCGGTGGCAACGCTGGCTTTATTGGGAAAGCTGGATGCTATTAATGTAGAAAAGGCAATCGATTTTGTTTTGTCCTGTATGAACTCTGATGGTGGATTTGGTTGCAGACCAGGCTCTGAGTCCCATGCTGGACAGATCTATTGTTGCACAGGATTCCTTGCTATTACTAGTCAATTACAACAAGTAAATTCTGATTTACTGGGATGGTGGCTTTGTGAGCGACAGTTACCATCAGGTGGACTCAATGGACGGTCAGAGAAGTTACCAGACATATGCTATTCATGGTGGGTGTTGGCTTCCCTAAAGATAATTGGAAGGCTTCATTGGATTGACAGAGAGAAACTACGTAATTTCATATTGGCATGTCAAGATGAAGAAACTGGAGGATTTTCAGACAAGCCAGGAGATATGGTGGATCCTTTTCATACTTTATTTGGAATTGCTGGACTATCACTTTTGGAGGAAGAACAGATTAAACCTGTTAATCCTGTTTTTTGCATGCCTGAGGAAGTGTTTCGCAGGGTGAATGTTCAGCCTGAATTAGTGGGCTAGATTCGTTGATCTTATATTTGCTTAATATAATTTTGCCATCTTAATATTCTGTATTTGAAGTGCTTATCAGATTTTTAAATGTCCATTCCAGATAATCAATATTTTGTATATGAATTGTTAAATTAGTTTTAATAAATTATGTAAAATTATACATATTGTAAAATAAAGACCTATCTTTAGATTGTTCTAAGATAATTATTCTGAATGCAATTCTATTTTTTTTTTTTTTTTTTGCTTATGCTGGTGTGGGTTTTTTCATGTTTTCATATTGAAGCAAACTTAACGTTCAACAACTTTAGGAACACTTAAAAGTTCTTGATTCTTCCTCATGTACTCCCTTCACACATTGTATAATGGTTGTAAATTTTGTGTTAACAAGAATGTTAAGTACTAAAAAATGGAAAATCCTATATAATTAATTAAAAGGTACATAAAAAGAAAAAAAAGAAGAACTGAGTGTTCAGAGATACACCCTCACATTTGTGATCAAATGATTTTCGACAAGGGTGCCAAGTACAACCAATGGGGAAAACCACTCTCCTCGACAAATGCTACTGGGACAACTGGAAATCTACATGCAAATAAAAAAAATCTACCTCACACCACATACAAAATTAATTAAAAATGGATCAACAATCTAAATGTAAGAGCTAAAACTATAAAACTCTTACAAGAAAACATAGTGGTAAATCTTTATGACCCTGCATTTGGCCTAGGATTATTGGATATGACAACAAAAGTATGAGAAACAAAAGCCAAAATTGATAAATTAGACTTCATACAAACTAAAAACATTTGTGCTTCAAAGGATAACATCAAGAAAGTGAAAAGATAACCCTCAGAAACAGAGAAAAATGTTTACAAAGCATATATCTGCTAAGGGACTTGTATGCAGAAATATAGCGAGAACTTCCAATAATAAAAGACAACATAATCCAATCAGAAAATGGGAAAGGGATCTGAATGGACATTTCTCCAAGGAAGATACATAAATGGCCAATAAGCACATGAAAAGGTGCCCCACATCAATAGTCATCATGGACATGCAAATAAAGCCATAGATACTACTTCATGCTCACAAGAAGGGCTAGAATAAAAAAGTCAGCTGATCAGTGTTGGCAAGGATATGGGAAAATTGGAACCTCATATTCTGCTGATGGGACTGTAAAATGGTACAGTGGTTTTGGAAAAAAAGTCTGGCAGTTTCTCAAATGGTTAAACATAGGCGCTACCATATGACCTGTAACTTCTACTCCTGTGTATATAACCAAGGGAAATGAAAATACATGTCCACATAAAAACTTGTACATCAATCAGTCTTCACAGCAGCATTATTTATGATAGTCAAAAGGCAGAAAAAACTCAACTGCCATGAATGAACAAATGGATAAACAAAATGCACTGTATTCAGCACTGGCTTGTTCGGCCATAAAAAGGAATAAAGTTCTGATAAATGCTACACAACATGGATGAACCCTGAAAACATGCTAAGTGAAAGAAGCTATTCATCAAAGTCTACAAATTGTATGATTCCATCTTAGGAAATGTCCACAATAGGGAAATCTATAGAGACAGAAAGTACATTGATTAGTGGTTGCTTAGAGCTGGAGGGAAGTGGACAGTTATGGCGATTAGAGCTAAAGGATACAGGATTTCTTTTTGAGGTGATGAAAATGTTCTAATAGTCTATGGGGATGGTTGCATGTATCTGTGAATAAACTAAAAATTATTGAATTGTACACTTTAACGGGTGAATTGTATGCCACATGAATTATGCTTTAATAAAGTTGTTTTTTAAAAAACAGAACATAAACACCTTCCAGGGTTGACAGAGGAGCAGAGAGGCATGTGCTCAGCCCTTCAAGAGCTGCTAGGCAGGAGGGTTGGGGCTGTCCCTGCAGGGACAGTGCCACAGGCCCAGCCTTTGCATCGGAAGTGGACAGTCAATCCTAGGCCAAGTTGGGCGGGGCTGGAGGCCACAGGTTTGTGAACTTTATTAACAATTTAGCCAAACTTACCTCTTTCCAGAGGGCCTGAAGGGGTGGGAGAGATGTACTAGAGCAGAATGAGGGGGGCAGGTTCAGGAGCAAGGGTAGCCAAGGCACTTAGGGAAGATGGCTACATCCTCACCCAACAGCTGGGACCTGCCTTGGACCAGGTGCCACATAGGGGTGGGGGTGGGCAGTGTCCACCTTGCCGCAAGGTGGCTGTCCTACAGGGTCTAGTCTGAGAGGCCCTGAGACCTGGGAGGACCCAGGCTGACCTCAAGAGGCCCCTGGTGAAGAGTCACAGTGAACTTACTTGATGTTGTCATCTTGGTCGGCAAATTCTTCATCATTGAAGCCAAACTGATCCACAAAGTTGGCTGTCATTTGCTGGACCTGGTACTCAGAGAAGGCCTAGGGCAGAAGGAGGGGCTCAGCAGCTGGGCCCAGAAGCACCTGCCTGAGCCGCTATGGGACAGCCCTCCGGCAGTGAGGCTGTTCTCTGGGAAGGGTGAAAGCTGTGGCCATCCAGATGTTTCTCCCCTGGCACAAGTGAGTGCTAAGTACACTTTACTCAGAGTGGAAGATTCCATCCCAGCCCGTAGGAGCTGCTTCCACACAGTACCTGTTTCACTGTGGAGGTTGGGTCTCCCTGGCACCCCCAGGGCACTTACTGTTAGGGCCTGCAAGTTACTCTCCCCTTCACCATTTTCCTGGGTCTCCCCAAGCCCCCAGGCAGGAGGGTTCGCAGCATCTGGTTGTGTGCCATGGTCTCCAACCAAGGAGACCAAGCATGGCCCCAGAAGCCTGGCCACCAGACACAGACACACAGACACACACACACACATACCTGCTGCAGGGACAGCTCGTTTGGGAAGGCACTTTCAATATCCTCGTCCTCACTTGAGGAGTGGAGGTGGTGGGTGCTCACCTGAAACAGCCCAGAGATGGAAAGCTCTGGTTGGGCTGAGGCCAGGCTGGGGGGGAAGAGAAGGGCCCAGCCTCCTCCAGGGGTGGGGAGCATGTCTGGGTTGCAGGTGTGGGAAGCCCTCTGTGCACCACAACTCCTAAGTGTGCCTAGGCACCGACCACAGGCTGGCCCCAACTAGGCTCTGTGCTCAGAGCACCTCAGGGCACTCCACCCCCACCCCACCCCACAGGGAGTGTGGTAGGAAGCCCCCTCCCCTGAACGTCTGCTTTGTGTCACGTCAAAGCACCTGTCCTTGGCTGCAACTCTGGGTGTGACCTGGAAGGGGTCTATGCTGTGGGCACATCCCAGAGCATCTGGGGCTCATGCTTCCCAGGAGGCAGACAGACGCTGAGTGCCCGCTGTACATGTGCACCACCTCCTCCCCGGCCCCTGGCCCAGCCCTTCAACAAGGGGAGAGCAGCTACAGGCCGCGGCTGCCCCCACCAGGTCCACGGCGTTCCTCCGGTTGGCCTCGGGCAGGGTCTGCTCCACGAAGCTCTCCCAGCGCCCGCGGCAGTCATCAGGGAGCCCTGCGAGGGAGCCGCCCATCAGCACCCGGACCGGGGCAGGAGCACTCCGAGCCAGGGCCCTTGGGGCTGATTCCCAGCAGGGAGCACAGGGGCTGGAGAGGGTGCACACGTCCTGGAGCAGGTGGCTGGTCGCCTGAGGCCCAAGAGGCGAGGCTTGCTGGAGGAAGGGGAGGAGGCAGTGGCTGCACAGGGCGCTGTGGGAGAGGGCCCAGCCCCTAGGGTCTCGGGTGGGATGGGGAAGGGGCCACAGAAGAGCGGGCACTTTCCTGGGGAGGTGGGAGATGTGACTCTAATGGCAAGGCCCATACCCCTCAGGTACCACTTGGCTCCCTTCCTGGCCCCGATTCCTTTCTGCTGACCCCGGTCACATTGCCCCCGTGGAAGGTCTGAGTCACGGCCATGCTCTGCTCTGTACCGTAGGGGAGGGGACACCCCTGATCTGGCACCCAGCCAGGCCACCCAGCTCACCTCAGCCAACAGGGCAGCGGAAAGCATGCCCGAGGACACCACATTCTGGGGCCACCAGAGGACCCGGTCCTTGCCGCATCCCCGGGGCCACTGAGGGGTCACTTCCTGCAAGGGGCCCCGCCTCCCAGGGCAGGCAGACTGGCCCAGGTGGCCAGGTTTGGACGTGACCTGCGCTCACTCCTCTGCGGGCAGCCGGCCAGCTCCTCTCCCCGTGGGGCCTGGGCAGCCTGCTGTGTGGGTAAGGGTATCTGGGCGGAAAGGCTGAGAGCGCAAGGCCAGGCCCAACAAGGCCATGGAGCCCTGATGGGACCCTCACCCTTGTTGGCGCTCCCTGCACTGCGCCCCTGCTCTCAGCTCCCCTACCCCCACCTGCCACAGCACACAGGTAGCTGGCGCCCTGACTCCAACCCCAGAAGCACACAGGCAGCTGCCCCCAGCTGAGTGGCGAGAGGAGGCACACAGCGACTGTCTGTCAAACATGAATGCCCAAACCTGGTGCCCAGGCACCCAGCCACCCCAGCCAAGGTCAGCAGGTGGGAGGAGAGGAGGGGAGGGCTGACAGAGGTGGCAGGTTGAGGAAGAGGGAGTACTGGCAAGAAGTGAATTCACGGCCCTGGGTCCCTGCTGCAGACATTGCGTCATCTGTCCAGGGCTGCACGAGTCAAGGCCAGCACCATCGTTTGCCAATGACTCTCCCCTGCTGGTGACTTGCCCCTTCCAGAAGAGAGGGCTGGGCCCAGGTGGACCAGCCTGGCACCTGGAGCAGCTCTGCCCACAGGCTCAAGGGGCTCAGGGGGTGTGCTGGGGCGCACCTCGGACGGCTGCACTGATGTGCGCCTGCACAGGGACCTTCTCCAGGCTCTGCGCCACCGCATTGGCGATCCGGGTGAGGTGGCCCATGTTCCCACACCTCCGGCCTCCTGCCGCCCTGAAAGCAACACAATCCCATCAGGAACCCCCACCTGCGGCCCAGGCCCTGCCGAGAGGCCTGGATCCCTGGACCACCTGTCTGCAGAGCCTGAGTCTCCACACCATAGCCCCTGCAGTCGCTACAGAGCGGGAGTCCGCCTCTATGCCTTCCTGTCCGCACAGCGGCGCTTCCACCCTGGGTCAGGGCCTCTTCGGCCCTGCACGGCCCTCTGCCTCCGCCCAGCCTCCCAGACCTCTCACTGTGGAATGTCCTGAGTGACAGGGGCTTTATCCTGCCTCTTGGGCACGTGGCCTAGATGAGACGGGCCCTACACACTTCTGTTTCACAGAGAGGAGGTGGGGTGTGCCCAGGATAGATGGCTGTGGTGCTCCCCATAAGGCCCACTGTGATTGCACTTCGCTTGTAGCCCACGACCTGCTGTCCCAGAGTCCCAGACACTCCCAGTGCTGGGCACTAAGTTTAGGCAAGAAGGCTGCCTCCAATCACATTTTGGGGGACACTGTCTGTTCCTTGGCTGTTGTGGGGAAGATGGTGGGAGGAGCAGGAAGGACTACACAAAGGCAAGCTGGGCCTTTGTTCAGGTTAAGGAGGGAGGTATCTCCTAGGGCACAGGACATGTGAAGGATGCAGGGCATGTGGGGTGAAGAGGAAGGGTTCTGCAGGGGCTGAGGGTAAGAGGCCACAAGCAGCAGGATGCTCACCCTCTGCCCATGCCTGTAACCTTGTCCCATGGCCGGCTCCTGGGTCCTGGCCTTCCCCAGTCAACATCAAAACCTGCCCTCAGTAGCAGGATCCCCTTCTACAGTGGCCCCTGGAGTGTAGGGGCTAAGTGCCACCCCCATGGGCCCCCACACTAGCCAAGTCCTGGATTCCATGCAGCTCAGCACCCCCTCGCACGACCAGGTACAGCCCCTTAGGGTGCATGCAGTGCAAATTCTAGCGCGGCTCTTACTGTGTGCGGTCATTGGCTTCCCAGGCTTCCAGGACCCTCTGTACCAGGCAGCACTTCTGGAACAGCTGGGGGGACAGGCGGTCTTAGTGAGGCCCATGACCTGGGCAGGGCAGAGAAGGCCTACAGCCTCCATGCCTGCCTGGGTCTGCAGCAGCAAGCAAGGTGTCTCTGGGGTCCCTCTGAAAGTCCAGAGGCAGGAGCTCACGGTGCTCTTGGCTGCAACGTGTAATGTGAGGACACATCCCAGCCTTCTCCTGTGCCAGTACCCCTCGCCTGCACCTTCTTCTCGGCCCCACAGCCTGTGACTGGCAGTGAGCTGAAACCCGGTGCCAACCTTCAACCCCCAGCTCTGACCACAGCCGCACAGTGTGACCTGCCCCACAGCTGCCATTTCCCTTTGGCCACTCTTATGTCCACTTAAGTTTCCAGAGGAAAGTTTGGGCCTGGAGCACATTCTCTTGTCTCTGAGCCTGGGCACAAACAGCATCCTCCACCTTTTTTTAAAGGCCCCAAATCCCAGCAATGCTCCCAGGAGATGGTGATGAACAAAGTCATGGGACCAAAACAGGCGGCTCCTACCTGCAGCCTGGAGGCTGAGCAGCAGGATGTGGCCTGTACACAGCTGCTCTCAGCATGTCCAGGGACCCTCCCTTCTGGGGCTGCCACCAGCAACCAACTGGGCACAAATGCCACTTCCTACCAGCTCTGTGTTGCTGACAAAAACTCTGTACAAGTTGGAGTTCCCATGAGTAAGGGGTGGACTCACCCCTCATTTCACAGGAGGGCTGAAGAAGGCAGCGTGCCCCGGGCAGACCTGACTCCCAGCCATACCACCACTGACATCACTCCTTCCTCCTCATGGGTGGGTTCCACAGCCAGCAGGACCTGGCCTCCACTTACGTGGGTCACCATCGTGTCCTCAGGCTGGCCTGTGGCAGGCTGGGGGGTCTTCTTGTCTTTGTTCTCAAGTGGTGGCTCTTCCCTGCTCTCGGCCTCACTGACCTCTGCTCTCTCCTCCCGGGCAGCATGGGAGAGAATAGCTGCTATGCACAGTTCCACTTGGAAGTGTAGAAAATTATTCCAGGTGTACTTGAAAAACAAGTCCTGGGGTAACAGAGGGGAGAGGAATGCTCCTTCAGGCTGTTTTCTTCCAGCAGGGAGTCCCTGGTTGTCCTGGAGCACAGCCCCATGCTGTCTCCAAATCCCCTCTGGGTGGCTGGGCCGACCCTCACCTCTACCATTCCACAGTCTCTCTCCTGTCACTGATTCCGTAATGCGTTCTTTTCACTTTCTTTAGGTTTATTCTTTTGTCGTTAAAAGCTTAACTCAGTAATTATTAGCCTTTCTTCTCCTCTAATGTAAGTACTCAAAAGGCTACACATGTCTCTGGAAAGTCCACTTTAGCAACACTCTACACTGTTTGATAAGGAGTTATTTGTATTATTGTTCAGTTCTAAGGATGTTTGAGTTTCTCCATTGTGATTATTGTCTTTGACCCATTAGTTACTGGGGAGTGTCTTTTAATTCTTTATCATATGGAATTTAGATCCATGACAAGTAACACACCTACACTTTCCACCACACAACCATGACAATTGTGGGGTGCACAGCTGGAGTGCCTAGGATACCAATATGTGGTCCTTCCTAAGGGCCCAAACAGCATCAGCTGGAGCTCAAAGGGAGACTCAGGCCACCCTGGGGCTCCCTGGGCGATGGAGGTGGCTGAGCAAGGGGAGCACTGTACCCCCCTTACATACCCCTCTTCCAGACCAGAGTTGGGGGAGGCCCAGTCCACTCAGTGAGCTCCTACCCTAAGCACTCTGCCCAGGTCTGCTCACGCTGTGCCCCTCAAACCCCCAGGGCACACACTGCACCCCTTAACCCCTCCAGCCCAGCTCATACCACACCCCTCACCACCACCCCCAGACCGGTTCACACTGCACCTCTCATCACAACCACCCCCAGTCAGTCTCGCACTGCACCCCTTATGACCACCCCCAGGCCAGTTCACACCGCACCTCCTACCACCACCAACTCCAGCCTGGCTCACACCGCACCCCTCACCACCACTACCCAGCCTGGCACACACTGCACCTCTCACCACCACCATACCCAGCGTGGCACTCATCGCACCCCTCACCACCACCACCCCCAGGCCGGCATGCACCACAGCCCTCGTCACCACCCCAGTCTGGCACATACTGCACCCCTCCCATCTCCCGTGCTCCACGTGTGTATGGACACACGTCCCCTCATCCTGCTATGGGTGCCTCCTGCTGGGATCACAGGGAGGGCCCGGGGTGGGTGAGGCGGGGCTGGGACCTGCCTCCTCCAGGTCTCACTGCTCTGGATTCCGGGTACGGCTCCGGGGAACTCCACATGGACACCAGCAGAGTAAGAACTCCCTTTTCACAGGATTGGTAGTGCAGCACACAGACACTTTCGTCCACACCCTCCTTTTTCACAGACAGTGGTCCAGAAGAAGCTCAACCGCCCACCCCCAGCTGCGCCTCTCAGCCTTCCTTGCACCCAGTAGGCATCAAGGCACCTCATCACTGACCATGTGGACGGCCTGGCCACAGCGAATGCCGCCCAGGCACTAAGCCTCCCCGGTTTGGTCTTGACACCACCCATTGGCTCTCAGCATCTTTCCTTGAGGCACATAACGCAGCAAGAAAAATTTGTTGGTGCACACGCATGCGTGGCCATGTCTGTGGCACACGAACTCATTTGTGCTGTGGGACGCTGGGCCCAGGGAACGCCTATTTGTAATTTCAACAGATTTTTCCACATTGTCTTCCAATTTGCACTCCTACCAGGACAGTATAAGGATGGCTGTTTCTAGAGGAAGCTTTTTTTTTAACTTCTAAAAAATCATTTTAACACTTTAAGTGGACAATTCTTTGCCATTAAGCACACCGACAAGACTGTGTAACTTTCACCATCATCTATTTCCAGATTGTTTTCATCATTCCAAACTAAAACTTGACTCATTTAGCAATAACTCCACATCCACCCTTCATCCCACGACAGTAACTCTACTTTCTGTCTCTATGAATTTGCTTATTCTAAGTATTTCATATAAGAGAAATCATACAATATTTGTCCTTTTTTTGTCTGGTTTATTTCACTCAACATGATGACTTCAAGGCATCATCCATGTTGCAGCATATACCAGCACTTCATTTCTTTTTATGGCTGAATAATATTTCTCTGTATGGACAGACCACATTTTGTTTATACATTTACCTTTTGATGGACACCTGAGTTGCTTCCACTTTTTGGCTATTCTAAATAATACTGCTATAAACACTGGTGTGTAAATATCTGTTCGAGTCCTGCTTTCAATTTCTTGGAGTATATACCTAGGAGTGGAACTGCCAGTTTATACGGTAATTCTATGTCCAGTTTTCTGACAAAGCACCAGAATGTTTTTCATAGCAACTGCAGTATTTTATGTCTGCATCAACAATGTATAAGGGTTCCTATTTCTCTGCATCCTCACCAACACTTATTTCCTATTTTATTAAATAACTGCTATCCTAGGAGCATGAAGTGCTATCTCATTATAGTTTTAATTTGCATTTCTCTAATAGCTAATGATGTTGAGTATCTGTTCATGTACTTATTGGTCACTTGTCTATTCAAGTCACTGGCCCACTTTTGTTTAATTGAATTGAGTTTCTGTTCTGGAGTCGTAGGATTTTTTTTTAATATATATTCTGGATATTAAACCCTTATCAGATACATGATTTCTAAATATTTTCCCTCATTCTAGAGGTTGTCTTTTCACATCCTTGCTAATGTTCTTCTATGCACAAGAGTTTTTAATTTTGACAAAGTTCATTATCTATTATTTCTTTTGTTATGCTTTTGATGCAAAATCTAAAAATCCATTGCCTACCACAAGATCCTAAAGATATTTTCCTAGGTTTTCTTGTAAGAGTTTTATTTTATAGTATTGGCTTTTATATTTAGGTCGCTGATCTGTGTTGATCTTATTTTTTGTATATGGTGAGAGGTAGGCATCCACAATCATTCTTATTTTGTGGATTTCTAGCTGTCCCAGCACCATTTGTTGAAGAGATTATTTTTTACTGTGTTGAATGGATATGATGCCTTTGGTGAAAACCCACTGGACATGGATGTGTGGATTTATCTCTGGACTCCCAATTCTATTCCATTGGTCTAAATGTCTGTCCTTATGCCAGTACCATGCTGTTTTAATTACTGTTGCTTTGTAGTAAGTTTTGAAATTAGGAAATTGAGTCCTACAAATTTGTTCTTTTGCAAAACTGCTTTAGCTAATCAGGGCTTCCTGCAATTCCTTATGAATCTAAAGATGAGCTTTTCCATTTCTCAAAACAAAGGCTGCTGCAACTTTGATAGGGATTTACTGAATTTGAAGATTGCTTTAGGCAATACTGACATTTTAGCAGTACTGAGATTTTAACAATATTAAGTTTTCTAATCTATGAACACGGGATGTCTTTCCATTTATTTAGGCCTCCTTTAATTTCTTTCAACAATGTTTTGCCATTTTCAGTGTACAAGTCTTCTGCCTCCTTGATTAAATTTATTCCTAGGTATTTTATTCTCTTATATGCTATTAAAAATGGAATTGTTTTCCTGATTTCCTTTTCAGATTGTTCATTACTGGTGTACTAAAATCTAAATGACTTCTGTATGTTTATCCTGTATCCTACAGCTTTATTGAATTCATTTATTAACTCTAGATTTATTGGGATTTTGGGGATTTTATACATATACAATCATATCATCTGTGAATCGGGATAATCTGACTTCTTCCTTTCCAATTTAGATGCCTTTTATTTCTTTCTCTTGCCTGATTACTGTGGCTAAAACTTTTAATACAGTGTGGAATAACAGTGGTGACAGCGAGCATCCCTGTCTTGTTCCTGACCCTAAAGGAAAACCTTCAGTCTTTCACCACTGAGTATGATATTTAGTATGTTTCTTTTTTCACAAATGCCCTTTATCATGTTGATAAAAGTTCCCTTCTAGTCCTAGTTTTCTGAGTGTTTTTTTTTATCAGGAAAGGATGCTGGATGTTGTCAAATAATTTTTTCTGTATCAACTGAGATGATCATGAGTGGTTTTTTTTTTCTTCATTCTATTAATATGGTGTATTACATTGATTGATTTTCTTATGTTGAACATCCTTACATTCCTGCAATAAATCTCACTACGTTCTTTTAACATTTGGTTAGATTCTGTTTTCTTTTCTTCTGCTGTCTTTATTTGGCCTTGGTATCAGGTAATGCTGGCCTCACAGAATAAATTAGGAAGCAATCACTCCTCTTATATTTTTTGGAAGAATCTGGAGAGGTATTAGTGTCAAATCTTCTTTAAATGCTTTATAGTTTTCAGCAGTGAAACTGTGGTGGCTTGGAGTTGTGTACACCACAAAAATATGTTCTTAATCTTAACCCATTCCTGCAGATGCGAACCCATTGTAAATAGGACTTTTTGCTGAGGTCACTTCACCTCAATCAGGATGGGTCTTAATCCTTCTACTGTAGTTCTTTATAAGAGAATGAAATTCAGACACAGGGAAAGAAGCTGGAGGGCCACTGTGCTGGTTTGAAAGGAAGTATGCCCCCTAGAAAAACCATGTTTTAATCAAAATCCCATTTCATAAAGGTAGAATAATCCCTATTCAATACTTTATGTTTGAAACTATAATCAGATCATCTCCCTGGATGATGTGATTGAGTCAAGAGTGGTTGTTAAGCTGGATTAGGTGACGACATGTCTCCACTCATTTGGGTGGGTCTTGATCGATTTATTGGAGTCCTACAAAAGAGGAAACGTTTTGGAGAATGAGAGATTCAGAGAGAGCAGAACGACATAGCCATGAGAAGCAGAGTCCACCAGCCAGCGATCTTTGCAGATGAAGAAGGAAAATGCCTCCCAGGGGGCTTCATGAAACAGGAAGCCAGGAGAAGAAGCTAGCAGATGACGCCATGTTCACTATGTGCCCTTCCAGATGAGAGAGAAACTCTGACTGTGTTCGCCATGTGCCCTTCCATTTGAGAAAGAAACGCTGAACTTCATCAGCCTTCTTAAACCAAGGTATCTTTCCCTGGATACTTTAAATTGGACATTTCTATAGACTTGTTTTCATTGGGACATTTTCTCAACCTTAGTAAACTAGCAACTCATTAAATTCCTCTTTTTAAAAGCCATCCTGTCACCGGTATATTGCATTCCGGCAGCTAGCAAACTAGAACAGTCACAGAACCCAGAGAAGCAACAAGAGTTCGCCATATACACTGCTATCTGACAGAGACGCCAAGGACTCAGGATCATTGGCAGCCAGCCCCAGGATGCCACAGTCTTCTGGGAGAAAGCACTGCTTTGATAAAGCCTTGATTTTGGACTTCTCCTAGCCTCAAAACAATAAACCAATAAATTCCTGTTGTTTAAGCCAACCATGGTATTTGTTTTCGCAGACATTCTGGACTTTGCTTTACCAGTTTTTGATTACTGATTCATATTTCTTTACTGTTTTTTTTTGCTGGGAATCATCATTTGGCCAAATTGACCCCAGAACTTAACATCACAATATGGAACTCCACTTGGAGGAATTCTCCTTAAGAAATGGGAAGATGCGGCCATAAAAAGCCACGATGTAGAGTATGCGTGGAGTATTCCTAGCAGCTTTATTTACAATGGCCAAAAATCTAGAAACAATTCAAACATCCAGCAATTGATAGATGGAGCAGCCAAGATGAATAGTGGTCCATCCTTACAGTGAAATACTATACAGCTATAAAAAGGGACAATCCACTGATTCATACAATTGCATGGATACATGTTACGATAGTAAAGAATATATATGGAATGATTCCACTTATGTGGAGTTCTGAAACAGGCAAAATCAATCTATAATAACAGATATTAGCACCGCTATTACATGGGGGAAGGGGTGTTCAGGGTGATTTTTGGAGGAGCAGCCGGCAACTTTCTTTACTTTTTACAGGTCTGTTGAGATTTTCTGTATCTTGAGTCAGATTAGGTCATTTGTATGTCTCTAGGAGTTTATCCATTTCTAAACTGTTACATTTCTAAACTGTTGGGATACAATTGTATATAGTTCCCTCTCATAATCTTTTTTTATTTTTGTAAGGTCAGTAGAAATGTCCCCACTTTCAATTATGGATTTTAATTATGCTTTCTCTTTTTGTCAGTCTGACTAGAGGTTTGTCAATTTTATTGATCTTTTCAAAAAACAATGTTTGGTTTTGTTGAGTCTCTGTTGTTTTTCTTTTTTCTACTTCATTTATCTCTGTTTTAATTTTTACTTTTTCCTTCTACTAACTTTGGATTTAGTTTACTCTTCTTATTCTAGTTTCTTTAGGTGTGAAGTTATTGATTTGTGATCTTTCTTTTTTAACGAAGGCATTTAGAGCTATAAATTTCTCTGAACACTGCCTTTGCTGCATTCCATAAATTTTGGTATACTGTGTTTTCATTTTCAATTGTTTCAAGATATTTCCTAATTTCCCTTCTTTGGCTTACTAGTTGTTTAATAATGTATTGTTTAATTTCCACATATTTGTGAATCTTCCATTTCTCCTCTGTTATTGATATCTAGCTTTATTCCACTGTGGTCTAAGAAGTTACTTTGCAAGAATTTAATATTTAGAAATTTACTGAGATTTGATTTGTGGCCTAAAGTGTGGCCTTAGAAAATAGCCCAGGTGCATTTGAGAAGATAAGTATTCTGCTGTTGATGGAGGGAGTGTTCTATATATGTCCATTAGGTCTGACTGGTTAATGGTGTTGTTCAGGTCCTCTGTTTCCTTACTGATCTTCTGTGTAGAGGTTCTATCAATTACTGAAAGTGGTGTATTGAAATCTCAAACTATTATTGTGGAACTATCTATTTCTCCCTTCAATTCTATCAATTTCTGCTTCATATATTTTGGAGCATTTTTGTGAGGTGCATATATGCTTATAATCATTATACTGTCTTGCTGGATTGATCCTTTCATCAATATACAATATCTTTCATTGTTGTCTCTTGTAATCTTTTTTGGTAACATATATTTTGTCTGACAATAGTTTAGCCCCTCTGGCTCTCTTTTGATTACTGTCTGCATGAAATAGTTTTTTCCACCCTTTTACTTTCAATCTCTTTGTGTCTTTGTATTTAAGGCAAGTCTCTTATAAACAGACTTTTTCATTCAATCTTCTAATTTCTGCCTTTAATAGGGAAGTTCAATTGGGGCAGCTTTTTAAAAACACAGATCTGTGGGCTGAGCCCTAGAGGTTATTGTGTTTGCTGTTCTGTTTCATAATGAAAAAATAAAAAATTGCTTAAATATCTTACAAGAGGGATTGGTTTAAATAAATAATTGCCCAGAAATACCCTGAAATACACCCCTGCCTTCAAAAAGCCTCTTTGCTCTGCAGTCTTGCTGGAGAAAGCTGTGTGGAGAGGTGCTCATGGACACACTGGGTGCTGCCTCTGGGCTGTGCTGTGGGATTTCCTCTAGCTTGTGTTACATTATCATGATTAGAAATCATTTATTTGAAAGTTAATTCTTTTGGAGTAAGGAAAAGAACAGCAGGTTTCCATAACCACCACACCCCAACCACCCTCCCCTATGCTGGGAGCTTACAATCAGCGCAGGCCCAGGAGGAACATCTGAACAGGACAGGGCTTACCCGGGGGGAGGCTGGCAGTTCTGGGACTGAGAGTAGGACTCAGAGGGGATTCTGGCTTCCTGTGAGCAGAGGTCAGGGAACAGCATGGGAGCCACAACGTGCCCTGTGCTCATGTGTAGGCCCGCCCAACTTGCCTAGACACCAAAGTACTCCCCTGTCTGTGAACAAGAACTGTTGGGGGACTTTCCATTATGGAAGTTTAGGGAGTGCTCTTTTGGTACATATTATATTCAAGAGCTCTAATTTAAGTTCTAGCTTGTAGAATGAAATGTGAGAAAGGAGGCCATAGGATCCCATTCCCTCTGTCCTCTGCTCCCATAGAGTTCCCTGGGCAAGGCCTGTCTTGCCCCAGGGGCCCAGGTGGCAACCCCCCACAGACCAACATAGTGGCCCTCTCACCAGCAGCAGGTCCATGGTGCTGAGCCGGCAGAGCTCCTGGTTGATGCTGGGGGTGTTGGTGTGCAATAGGGCGGCCATGAGGCGAGCGCCATGGAGACGGGCGTTACCCAGAGGCTCCTCCAGCATGCCAATAGTGGTCAGGATCGCTTGTTTCTACAGGCACAGGAAGTGACAGCACTGCCAACCTGTCTATTCCAGGATCCTTGCCTCCCACTTCTTGGGCCCCCTGCTCCATGGGTGTCAAGAGTTGGGCCTGCTGAGGAGGTGAGCAGGGATTGGGGCCTCAGTGAGGAGATGTGAGCAGGGCACTCAGCCAGGCCAAGGAGAAGTCATCACAGTGCACAAGATGTGTCCCAGCTGGGGCCAGGGTCCCCAGGATGAGTTCAGCTGTAGGGCCCAGGCCCAGCTGACGTAGGCAAGCACCTCCATGCAATGTGCAGCTGTGGATATGGACTTTCGGGGACCAACTCCCAGGCTGCCTCTGCAAACTGCATGTGGTATGCTCCCCACCTCCCCCTGATTCACAAGGGTGACCATCTTCCCAGGACTGGATGCCTGCTCAGTGTTAGACACTGCTCTAGGTGACAATTGGATGGAATCCTGCCTTCTGAAGCTACTTTGCAGTGGGGACACGATGATAAATAAGTTGAAAGAATACACACCAGGGAGATCATGGTGGGTGCTAAGGAGAAGAATTGGGGTGGGGGTGGGCCTGGATTTGTGTGACACTGGATGAGCAAAGGAGGCAGCCCTGAGTGACATTTACGGAAAGAGCAAGGAGGTGTGGATGCGAGCCTTACCACACTGCCCTCTCCTCAAAGGACCACACACTGCCCAGAGCTGTGGAGCTGAGCAGGGGGTCTCCCCTGGGCCCCATAAGTCTGCCCCCAGGGCAGAGTATTCCCTGGCAGGGTATCCCCATCAAAGGCCAGGCCTACGGTGACTGCTCATGCCTATGAATTCACATGCTACAATGCCCCCCTAGTTCAGAAAGCAAAATAATCACCTGGGGAGACTGAAAAAGGCCAGGTTTGCAGGCCTCATCTATAGAGACAGACATTGGTATTTGACAGATTTGGGGCAGTCCTTGGCACCATGGTTGGCACTTGGCCAGGTAGTCGGAAGGAGGTCTGAGGACAGCAGTGGGCAGGAGCACTCACTCCCCATGTCATGTTCTGTCATGCCCTGGCTAAGCTGTGGTTCTCTGCTTCTCTCACAAGGTACTACATACTTGTTCAATGAAATTACCTTTGGTGGGCTGAGCAGAAGTTGGTGAAAGTCCTTCAGTCGTGGCATGATACCATGTAATATACTGCTGTTGACAGTGTGTGACCTTTCGAGTCCCTGAGAAAAGGTGTCCACCAAGCCCTCTGCCCTGTGGAAGCACAAACAGATGTCAGCCCAGGAGCATGATCAGACTGCACCCTGTCCCAAGTCTCCACCCCACACCTTCTTCCAAAAGCAGCTAAATTCTTTTCCTAAAAAGAAATTTTGAGAGTGAAACCACCCACAGCATCCACATATTATCTGGTGACTGGTATAATAGAAAGAGACATTTAGGGAAGCATTGGGGTAATTCTATGTGCACTTACGAAGAAAGCAAAAATCAACATTTCAATTGCCTAACTAGTAGAAGTGATCATAATTACCTGAAAGTAGAATTTCTAGCAAACCAATAAATACATATTAAGTACCAAAAACCCTTCGGCCCTCCAGGGTAGCTGGCTCTGTCCTGACACTTGACCTGTGGAAGACAGCCCAGTGGGGGCCTTCCCCAGCACAGTACAGGGGCCCCTCAGGGTGCACACCTTTCTCCCGGTCCACAGTCTATAGATCAGTACCCCACCAAAACCCCACGCTCTAGCTCTTCTGCCCAGGCCAGCTGCATGCTGGACACACAACTCCCCCAGATCGTGTGCACCTCCTAACTCCTGGGACTCCCTTGCTACCATCCCCTGCATCTGCTTAAGTGGTACTTTTCAAGGAAAGTGTCCTTGCTGACCAGCTCCTGCCTACTGGCCCAGTGTCCACGCCTTTCTCTTATACTTGCAGCACTGAATATTGCATCACGTTTACACATACACCCCCACACAAGATGGGGAGCCATCAGAGCAGGGGCTGTGCCTTAGTTTTCTTTTCTGCCAAGTCTCAACCATGTTTGTCTCATGGTAGGTGTTCAAGTAAGTACTAAATGAGTGAGAAAGCATGGTGGAGGACAGCCCCTTGAGACAAAGCACAGAATGCAATATCTAGCAGACAGTACTTTATGCATGCATGCATGCATGCATGTATATGTACGTGAATGCATATGTGTGCATGCATGTGTGTATATCTGTGAATGCATGTGTGTGCACATATGTCTGTGTATGTGAATGTGTGTCTGTATATGTGCAGGTGAGTGTGTGTATGCATTACGTAGGTATTTATATGGTACTTAGGAGACAAAATAAATAAAACATATCCCCTGACTTAGAAGTGCCCACAGCCTGGCAGTAAGTATGTGGATAAGTAACTGTACATCAAGGTAAAGGATACTATAGTAGAACATATATATGTGCACAAATGCCATGGGGCCTGCTTTCAAAACACTCCTTGGGGGAAATCCCATGCATCTATTCCACAAGCCCACATGTCAGAGCACTGGCAAACTGGCAACCACTGTTGTCTTTGGGGTGGGCCCAGGACAGACAGTAATGGTCAAAGGGAGCACAGTCTTGATCATTAAGTTTACATTTTTTATGGGGAGAATATATTCATGTTATTATATGCATAATTAAAAATACAGGGCAGGCCATGGTGGCTCAGTATGCAGAGTTCTCACCTGCCATGCCAGAGACCCGGGATCGATTCCCGGTGCCTGCCCATGTGGAAAAAAAAAAAATACAAGCAACAATACAGAACGCTCAACTGGGTGGCCATGTAAGTGAAGCATTAACTCAGGTTTCATGAAATGTTTCTTCCTCATGAAAGAGAGAGACTCACCCAACCCGCCGTGTTTCCAACAATGTCAGTAAAACCTGCATCCCATTGACGAGGCAGCTCTCGGTCTGGTCGCCGTCAAACATGTTCTTCAGAAGCTGCTCCACGCAGTCCTGCCTGTCGGAGACCCACAAAGTCAGGCCCAGAGAAATACTCACTGACCTCGCACTTACTCAGGGATGCAGGGGGGTCTTTCCTCCCTCTGGGGGCCCTGACAACACCCTCAAGACCAGGTGGAACTTTGCTCTGGAGGTAGAAGCAGGTCAGGTTCAAGACGAGCACCCAGGGTTCTCACTGTGCCCCTGCCATAACTGACTCCCTGGACCTACCACAGACCCACAGGGAAACCTCCTCGTCAGCCTCAAAGCTGATTCATCTAAATGTGGGTCAGCAGAGGCTGTCTCAGTCCACTGTCTCCAGCACTTAGCAGAAGAGGTCACTGGGGACCCCCAGGCATCGCAGGCAGCACTCACGATTCCAGCACCGCGAGGAGGGGGTCAGGCTCTGAGGTCTCCTGCAACTGACCACTCTGGTCTCTGCCCAGCCTGATGATGTCACAAAGTGTCTGAGATGCGTTGGATTGCCTCTGAAAAGCAAAGAAAATGCAAAGTCCCCTGTCGGAGCTGGCAAGGAATGTGAAAGGAAGTGGCCTACTAGTGGTTCTCCAAGAAACTGGACAAGTGGAGGCTTTGGTGCTGCTGCTTAGTTCTCTGCAAGATATTTTATATTCTCTCAAACAGTTTTCTAAAGAGGTTCTACATCATCTCATTCATTAAAGATATCTGTTTTTTACTTTTCCATTTACAAAATGAAGATCTGGTCAGATTTTTAAAACTGTATTAAGCAATCCCCAAGAGTTCAAAATGCTCAGAAATGCTAGGCAGGAATTTTTCTGAACCTCTGTTACTGTGTATGTGACCGTGTTGACACTTTATTTTAAATTTAATAAAAATAGCTACTAGTACTCAAAATGAAATCATGTGAGCTAATGAAAAGGAAGATGCTATGGAGAAAATAAAGAACCCAGGTTTCCTAGGAAAATGCTAACCCTTCCACAGAAGCTTGGAGACAGCTGGAGACCACAGCCTCCATGGGCACATGTGTCTGTCCTGCAGAGGTGAGTGGTGCCAGAGAGCTGGCAGCCAAGTAAAGAAACATCACTGCCAGCCCTTTCCACACCAGAACATGTGATGCACACATTGGGGGAACACCCAGGGAAGCCAATCTAAAGGAAATACTTGCCTGGCCATATTCAGGGTAAAATAAAAGCAGATGGGCTGACTGTGCAGCACTACGCACAAGGGCTATTTGAGGATACTCCATGTTAACGAGGGCTGACTCCGTGCGGTGAATGGAAAACCTCCCCAGCTACTGTGCCTGATATGAAATGGCTCCAGCAGAGAGCAGCACAAGTGGCAAAATGAGTCCTCAGAGGACAGTGTGTATTTGTGTGTGTGCACATGCACATGTGTGAGGGTACTGTAACACACAGGAGAGGTTCAGAAGGCTCTACCCCAAAACCTTAAGGCTGATTACACTAGGAGTGGGATTTGCAGAGAGGAGGCTCCATTTTTCACCCCCTATGCTATCACACTTAGGGCAGCAGCACCCAATGGTCCCCACCCAGGGTGACCACCTCCTGGAGTGTAGGCTAACCCTACCAACTCACTTTCAACAAAAACAATGTTGCAAATGTGATGGGATTTCACATCCAAGATTTGGTGACAAAAAGACCTGGCACCCCCAACTCTGCAAGTGAAATCACTGCCCTTTCCCCTATGTGGGAGAGACTCCCATGGTTGAGCCTGGCCCTGGCACTGTGGGATCAACAATGCCAACCTGACCAAAACAAGGAACAGAAATGTAACAAATAAGGTATCAGTGTTTAAGAGAATTCAAATAGAGTCAAGAGACTACTCTGGGGGCCACCCTTACTCAAGCATCAGCTAGATATTGCTACTTATCATGGTTTGCCAAACCCCAAACAAAACAATTCCTGCCAACTACCCACGACTATGTGAGACTCTATAGAAATTTCACTCACCAAGTTTATTTTTCAGAAACCTAAAACCTCCAGATGTTTCCTAGGCCAGATAAGCCCTGAAACCCAGAAGAGCTAGTATCTCCAAAAACATCAACTAGCTGCATCCCTCCTATTCCATAATGTCGACATACCTCTTCAACATGAAAAAAGTTAGAATGGGAAGCCCAAGTATTCCTAAAGATTGAGAGAAGGATCAAAGGAGAAGGTGGAGTTGTAGAAGAGATGACAGAATTTAACAAATGAGTATGAGTGCTGAATCATTACACAATATTTCTTTTTAGTCTCCAGTGTTTTAAACCAGCTAGAAGGAAAAACCTGAAATTGTGGAATTTTAACCCATACCATACTTTGAAATTTGTTCTAAAACTACTCACTAAACTGTACTTCAAAATTTATCACTTTTTTTGTATATGTTATATTTCTCAATAAAATAATGTTAAAAACAAACAAACAAATTACCAAACCCAGCCTATGCAGAGCTTGGGAAACACATTTTATTTCTCAAGTAAAAATTAAGAGAGAAAAAAAAGATCCGCCTTTCCCTGTCCTCTCCACCCTCCCTCACATGGAGAGGCCATGTGGCAAGGAGCTGGTCCTGCTCAGCCACTAATCATGGAGGCAGACCTCCCCAGCTGAGCCTGGGAAAGACCCTGTGTGGGGACAGTGAAGTGGGCCAGATCTATAGCCAGCACACACTTAAGAACCATCTGTGATTATAGGCTGTCATGGTTAGGGACAGGTGTCAACTTGGCCAAGTTGTGGTACCTGTTCATATGATTGGGCAAGCGCTGGCCTGTCTGTTGCAATGAGGACATTTCATAGGATTAGGTCATGATCACGTCAGCTACATCCACAGCTGATTCCATTTGTAATCAGCCAAAGGGGAGTGTCTCCTGCAATTAGTGATGCTAAATCCAATCATGGGAAGCCTTTTAAGGAGGACTCAGAGGAGACAGGTTCCATTCCTGCTTTGGCTGGTGAGCCTCTCCTGTGGAGTTTGTCCAAGCCATCCATTGGAGTCATCGGCTTCGCAGCCTGCCCTGTGGATTTTGGACTCTGCGTTCCTACGGTCACGTGAGACACTTTCATAAATTTTATATTTGCAAGTGTTCCCTGTTGGTTCTGTTTCTCTAGAGAACCCTAACTAATACATAGGCCATCACGTTTGGGGATCATTTTGTGACTCACTGTCTCAATTGTTTTCATATAATGCATATGGATTGACTTTCCATTAAAATGCAGCCTAGAAGTCAGCCTTTGATTCACAAAGACAAGAATATGCGTAGCCTTGGGGTGAGGTACAGCGGCCCCTGCACACCCCTTACAGCAGCAGAGGCTAGGCCCTTCTGGAACATAGGGTTGTGGGCACCATACTCACATCTTCATCCTGACCCGGGTGGATCAGCTCCACAAGTCTCTGAATGACCATTTCTTCATTAAGCCACTGAAAGAAGAAACATGGCTTCGTATCAGATTTTGGAGGAAGAATCTGCTGCCTTCAAGCCCTCTATTCATGCTTAACTAAAGGGAAGGGAAGTCCCAGTGCTTCTGGGATCCAAGTCCCAGTTTCTTGGGGTACAGAGACTCCTCATACAAGTCCATCTGCCTGCTCTACTCCAATCCTAAGTGGAGTTTGCTGGGTCTCTGCCTGCTCATTACTGAGGACTGGAGAGCTCTTGGTGAGTGCTCACCTATGTGTCTACGCCATCAGCACCCTACAGTTTTCTGCGGAAGCCTCACACCCTGAAGGGCGAGGACAGGGTACCTCCAGTCCCTCCCACAGAGTCTCTGCCTGGCCAGCCCCTCTGGACATGGCACCTCAGGCTGCACACCTGTGAAAACCACTGGCCTCTTTTCCCTCCTCCAACTCATCCACAGCACACTCCTCCACAGGAGGGATCTGCACAATGCACAGGGCCACAGAACCTGTGCCTTCCTCAGCCCAGGGTGCAGTCTTCCCATGCTGAAAGCTACGTCAGGAAAGGGGACAGGAGGCTGCACTACAGCGGCCAGCAGTTAGCTCAGCGCATCAGCTTCCAGTGGGGGGGCCGACGCCCCTTTCTACATTTCAGCTGCCAAACAGAAGCCATGCTGCCACAACATATTTGCAGAAGGGAATCAAAGCATCAGTCTCTTCACTTTGGACAGGTATTATAACACTTTAACTTGATAACACCATTTATCTTCTGGTTAATCAAAAGTTCTGATTGAAACAAAAAAAAATGAGAGAGAGAAAAAAGAATAAAACAAAAAAGAAGCGAAAAAATTAAAGAAAAAAACAAAAGTTCCAATTGATAGTGACATCTTTGACTAATAAAACTATGAAAGGGAATTTACTATAACTCAGCAAAAGTGGCTTGACTATAGATTAGATCTCCCAGTGGGATCCATGAGAGGAAAATATAACAGAGCATACTCCTGTTAAATAGAGGCAAGGAACCATGCCCAAACCCAGCTGGACTATATATGACCATGAAAACTATGCCACATTTACTAAATCCTTTTAGTAAAAGTGCTAGGGAATTTTATTCTTTTATTTTAGGTCTTCTATTTGCAAACTCTGATCTACCAATCTAAAACAAAGAACAACATCCACCAGTGGAAGCAGATCCTTGCCAAGGTTATGTTCCTCTGGTCTGCTGCAGCACTTACTGCAGAAAAGCTGGCTGCCTTGGGCTCCACAGACTCTTGCCTTAAACATCGATGATGGGACAGCTGCCTGTGGGGGTGCTCTTATTTTGCTCTGTGATAAGAGCAGACCCCTGACATCTCAGATTCCCCCACTTCTGTTGGAGAACCAACCCTCTCCCTAGTCCCCACCAAGTGGCACTTAGTTCTCTTGAAGGTGGGGAAGGAAGAAGCCAAAGGAATGCTGTAGGCCCGGCCCAGTCCCACTTTGCTGGGCAGCTTCGTCATGTTTCCTATCTTCTAATTCTGTTTCTTCAGATAAGACTGTGCATACCAAAGTCTGGCCCTACTCCAACCGCAAATAGAATTTGCTGGGTCTCTGCCTGCTCATTATTATCCATCCTATTTCCAGGCACTTTGGGGCTCCAGGACGTAGCTTTGCCTCTAAAGCTTCCACCCCTGCCTGACCAAGGAAGCTGCAAAGGTCAAACTTGCCCAGGGTTCTGGGTCCTTCTTCAACATACCCTAATCTTTGTGCTTCCTGCATCTACTTCGAGACACATGGCTCCAGGGGTCCAGATGGGTGCCTCCTCCATGGACTGGTGCAGAGGCCACAGCACTGGATGTCCTGCCCTGTCCCTGGGTCTCTTCACTGCAACTTTCTTTCCAACGGCCTCTTCCAGCGTTATCACCCACGTCTGCACTTTGGCCTTTCCCACCAGATTCTATGAGCAAAACCAGAGGGGATGCTCCTCCAGGCAAAACATAAAAAACCCACCAACCAATACAACCTCCAGTGGTTGGCCTTCACTAGGGCTTTCTCTCCTAAGCAAATGGGGGGAAGGGTTCCTCATTCTGATAACGCATTTTCGGTAACACAGAGACGGGCTCTGTCACTGATCTGGGACCTGCCCAAGCTCAACTAGGAGAGTAGGGCTACTGTGTACAGCCCCAGGCTGTGAAGAACCATCAGTACCTTGGGGAGCTTGGGGAGAGCTTACAAAACACGCTATAGAGTCCACCACCTATAAGCCCGCATCCCAAGGGCATTCAAAGGATGCCTCATCCTGAGCTGAAATACCTCCCTACTGGATATTAAGGCAGGGGTCAGCAAACGACAGCCAGGGGGTGGAGTTCAAATTTGGCCAGCTGACTACTTCAGCAAATAAAGCTTTGTTGGTACATAGTCATGGCCACTCATTACTACATTCTCTCTGGGTGCTTGGCCCACAAAACCTAGACTATTTATCATCTGGCCCTTTTCAGAAAAGTCTGACTACCAGGTCCTATGTGAAAGGACTGTTCCCCCTGACACCTGCCTACAGGCCTGAGCTTAATTGCAGGTAGACAGTTCACAAAATCACCAACCAGATGAAACCCTTAGAGAGGGCTTGAAAAGGAACTATGTGCTTGAAACCACACCATCACCAGGGGCCCGTCATACACATAGGTCCTCTTGTCATCAGTGTGATGAGATGTTATCCAATAAGCAAAGCACAACTACTCGTAAGCTGGCTCTTCTAGCAGGCTGGGGCAGCAGGTAAATATCCACTCAACTGAAAACTCATCTGCTGACAATCCCAGGGCCAATTCTGGGCACATGGAAGGAATGTACTACCTGGCCCTGAGAAGTCAGGTGCAGACACATAAATCATTTTGGCCAACAAAACATGGGCAGCAGTGATGTGGAGAGCCTAAAGAGCCAGCCCTCTTTTTTCATCCCTGCCATGGCTCTGAACCCTGCCTGGGAAGTGCCTCTCTATCACCTGGGCTCTGGATTCAAGTGCTGTGGCCCCCTACAGTGAGGTCATGACCTACTCACTAAGGAGAAACAACTGGGGCTTTTGCAAGCACTAGGATCTGGGGGCAGTTGCCATGGCATAACTGGAAGCATCCTGATGACCAGTCCTGAAAGACCTGTTTTCCGGACAGGCCATCAATATGTAGAATTTGCATCTGTCCAACTCAGAACGATCAAGCAGTCATTAAATTCTGGGAGTGACCTAAAATTTATGAATGGGGGGAAGTCACCATCAATATATCCTATTGGCACAGACCCTCTTAAGAACATGTAAGACTTTCAGGACATATCTCGGAAGGCTTGGGTGCAAACAAGCCTGAAAGAGCTGGAGTCTCAGATCTACCCACGCCCCGACCTGGTGGCTGTTTGGCTGATGGGCTCTCCCAATATATGCCCTGACCTGAAGATTAGGCCCAGGTAACTCTCTGCTCTGAAACCTCCAGGGCTTTCCCAGGACCAAGAGCACAACGTCCCTGAGTTCAAACTCTAAGGGTTGATGTGGATGTCATGTGGGCTAGCAGCTCTGAGGAGACCTAGGTCAGACCCGGCTCCGCTGCACATACCGCACTGCCCTGAGCTCCTCATCCGAAAAACAGGTAATACTGCCCCTTACAGTGACACTGAGAACTGAACAAAACAATATGGATGAAACGTCTGGCACAGGCTTGGTGTGCACAGTTAGTGTCACTCCCTTTGAAAGTTCATGGTAATAGCTAAAATCTATACTGCACCCTCTGTACAAATGGTGGCTATCATTGTCAACTCTTGATAGAAGGCTGCTCCATAGGAAAGTGAACATCAACCTAAGACTGAACCCCCTTCCCTCCCCATGACACTGCTGTCACCCGAGTCCAGGGGCTGGAGAAGGGGCCGGAAGAAATAACGGGTTCTGCCAAACAATGGTGAGCAGGAGTGTGTCCAGCACTGATTCCCTGAGATTCTCTGGGTTGGAGAATCTTCCTCATTTCAGGGAAATCCTCAATGAGCTATGATGGTTCACACCCTAGCAAACTGATATGCTGTCAGGACAGACCACAAACACTCCAGAATAAACAGCATTCTGCTCTGCTCATTTCTTTTCTGTAACTTCATCGAATAATTTCCAACAAGTGTTTTCCTCATAGACACCTGTTAGGGCCTAGAGCCCTTCCTGAGTCCTGCTTTAAGGTCAGGGGGATGCTAGGGGAGAGGTGGACAGTGGGAGAGAGAGGGCCAGGGAAGCCCCAGCTGCTTCTTTCAGAGCATGGCTGAATTGGTGTCAGAGGTGGAGAAAGTGGCTCTGCTCTTAAGTTCTGCAGTAGCTGAGGTGGGACAGTAGAAAGGGTACAGACTCAAGGCCCAGCCTCAGCTACAAACCCTTGATAAGAACCCCAGATGAGACCAGAGGAAGAAAAACATCTCAGCTGGCAACAAAGGGGCACCAGGCACTGGTGTTCTCTAAACTCCTACACTCGACCATCAGCCTCCTGGGCCAGGTACGCCTAAGAAGTGGTCCTTCTCTCAGAGAATCTTCAGGGCCAGGGGCACTCACATGCAGGACCTCCTGCCGGAGACTGGCTGGCTCCACACAGCTGACCAAGCGCAGCAGCAGGTCCATCATGGCCGAGGTGCCCAGATGCCTCAATACCAGGTTGATGAACTTGACCTTCTTCTTCAAAAACACAATCACCTGAAACCCAAACACACCAGGATAAGCAACAGAGCAAGGACTTGACCATACTGAGCCATGTCCTCTGAGAATGAGGAAGGTTAAACTTCAACCCTATTAAGTAGAAACTATCAAAGGCACTTAAAAAATTAAACATACTTCAGTGTCTTTGCTGGTTTGGAGGCTTTATGGACCCCAGAAAATCATGTTCTTGGAGCTAATCCATTCCTGAGGGTATAGACATGTGAGTGGGACCTTTTGATTAGGTTATTTTAACTGTTGCATGCTCCAGGTCTAAATCTTCTTAGTGAATCCTTTTTTTAAAAAATATTTTTATTGTACACAACAAACAAACATACAAACATTCTTGACATAGAACATTCTATACATGGTGTACAACCAGTGGCTCACAATATCCTCACATAGTTGTGTATCCATCACCATGATCATTTTTTTTAAACATTTCCATCTCTCTAGCAAAAGAAAAAAGAAAAACCTCATACATACCATACCCCTTACTCCTCTCTCTCATTGACCACTAGTATTTCAATCTACTTAATTTATCTTAACTTTTGTTCCCCCTATTATTTATTTTTATCCATATTTTTTACTCATCTGTCCATACTGTAGATAAAAGGAGCATCAGACACAAGGTTTTCACAATCACACAGTCACATTGCAAAAGCTGTATCATTATACAATCATCTTCAAGAAACATGGCTACTGGAATATAGCTCTACATTTTCAGGTACTTCCCTCTAGCCACTCCAATACACCATAAACTAAAAAGGGATACCTATATAAGGTTTAAGAATAACCTCCAGGATAACCTCTTGACTCTGAAATCTCTCAGCCACTGACACTTTATTTTGTCTCATTTCTCTCTTCCTCCTTTTGGTCGAGAAGGTTTTCTCAATCCCTTTAGGGCGAGTCCCAGCTCATCCCAGGATTTCTGTCCCATGTTGCCAGGGAGGTCTACACCCCTGGGAGTCATGTCCTACGTAGAGGGGTGAGGGCAGTGAGTTCACTTGCCATGTTCACTTAGAGAGAGAGAGGCCACATATAAGCAGCAAAAGAGGTTCTCTGGTGGTGACTCTTAGGCCTAATTTTAAGTAGACTTAGCCTATCCTTTGCAGGGATAAGTTTCATGAGGGCAAACCCCAAGACTGAGGGCTCAGCCTATTGATTTGGTTGTCCCCACAGCTTGTGAGAATATCAGGAATCCTCCAAATGGGGAAGTTGAATTTCCCCCTTTTCTTCTCATTCCCCCAAGGGGACTTTGCAAATACTTGTTTAGTCACTGTTTAAATCACTCTGGGATTTATCAGGGCATCACACTAACCTGGACAAACCAACAAAATCTCATGCTCTTTCAAGGTTACATGTACTTATGGTGTTCAATTAAACTGGCCATACAAATTAAATTAGGAAATGCACTAGTCAAAATATAAATTTTGCACCAAATAAACATTATAAATGTGATAAAAGCAGAGAGAAGGTCACAGAAGCTAAGAGAGGAAGCCACAGAACACAGAAGCTGGAAGGAAGAAAACCTGGAAGAGAAGGGAGAAACCAGTAGATGCTACCACGTGCCTTGCATATGACAGAGGAGTCCAGGATTGCCAGCACCCTGTCATTGGGAAAAAATCATCACCTGATGATACCTTGATTTGGACATTTTTCATGGCCTCAGAACTGTAAGCCTGTAAAGTAATAAATCCCCATTTTTAAAAGCCAGCCCATATCTGGTATATTGCTTTTGGCAGCCTAGCAGCCTAAAATAGTGATGCAAGAAAAGTTTCTTCCAGGACAAGCAGAGACATGAACCCAGGCAACTCCTGTGAGGTGACGGCTCAGTGGCTCACTAGGGGCTGGCAAGGGCACCAGGAGGGTGGACACTGCCATACAACAGAAGCTGCAAGCTGACACAACACTGAGCACAGTTGCCATGCTCAGCAACCATCAAGTTTTCTCAAAAGAAACGAATTGCACAGACTGAGCTGTGCCAGGATGTAACAGGAATCATTTGCAGACCCAGGGCTTGAGACACAAACCAAGGAGAATACAGAGCATACAAGATGGTCAGTCAGCTGAAAGGAAAACACAGGGTAAGGGAACAGAGGACTAAGACTTAAGAAAAAGAAAGCATTCTGCAACTGGCTGGTGACCAGTGCCCACCAGGTGTAGACAGCAAAGCGGGAAGCCACAGGGTGAGGGGGGTGCCACAGCCCTGCCTTCATGCAGCAAGGCTGCTCAGAGGCAAAGATGGGAGAGTTGGTGCAGATGTTGAAGCCAGGGCTGAATCCTAATGTGCCACTAGACCTTCATTATGAAGCACTTGCTCTGTCCATGCTACTGGGTTTGGGGGCTGGTAGTCCCCAAGGACCTCACTGGGGACACTGCAGGGGGATTTCAGACAGCCACACTGTGCTGAGACAAGGAGGAAGGGGAGGAGGAAGAGGGCAGGGTGGGAAGAGGAGCGGGGGCAGGGAAGAAGAAGAAGGGAGGAAAGAGTAGGGGGAAGGAGGACGAGGAGGGGTGAAAGGAGAGGACAGAAGGTGAAGAGGGAGGAGAGGGACAAGAGTGAGAAGACAGTGAGGGTTCTTTGAAAATAATGATTAAACTCAGAAAAATAGATTAAGAACAAAAAAGAGACACGACGGCAGTGTTCGTGATTTACAATGCATGCGGGTGACCTAAGGTACATCGACTGAGGATTGGACGGGGGAACTGTGATATGTACATACAACGGATTATTGAGAAGCTGCAAGAAGGAATGAAGTTGTGAGGCATGAAACTAGGTGAATAAACTTTAAGAGCTGTATGTTCAATGAAATGTAAGGAACAAAAAGACAAATTTTATCATGCCTCATTCATAAGGACTAACTATAATATACAAACTTGGAGAATTGATGTTGCGAGCATGGGTTATCAGGTTGGGGCCTACTGTATAGGTTCCTAAACTGTAAGCTCTTACAGTACTCACATATACTCAGGAGGTATAACTGTTATTTCTAAATTCTGAGATACTGAGCTATTTGCGTATTACGGTCGTTCCCAGAAACTTCAGGTATCTATGTGACACCTGAGATTCAGAGTTAGCACTTTGAAATTATGAAAGTCAGCATTATCCCATATAGCAACTGTTAAAAAAAAAAGTCAACAAAGTGATCAGACTTCAAGTAGAGATATGAATGAAGCTGATCCAGATAGGACTAAGGTAAATCAGAATACTGGGTAAAGGATGGTATGGTCTATATTTTAAAAGTTTCAACTTCTGTATGAGACCAAAGAAGAAATGTTTATTTGGTGGAAAATTTTCCTTTTTGGTAGTGCATTACCTAATTTAACTTGTATGGTCTGTTTAGTTAAACACCATAATTACATGGAATCTTGAATAGGGCGAGAGATCTTGTTGAATTGTACAGGTTAGTGTGATGCCCTGATCATCCCAGAGTAAAATGGGCAGAAAATAAAAAGTATTTGCAAAGTCACCTTGGGGGACTGGGGAGAAAGGTGGAAGTATTACACTTCCCCATCAGGAAAATTCCTGATATTCTTCGCAGGCAGTGGGGACAACCAATTCAATATGCTAAGCACTCGATCTTGGGGTTCAACCCCGTGAAACTTATTTCCACAAAGGAGAAGTAAGCTTACTTATAATTATGCCTAAAAGTCACCCACAGAGAATTTCTTTTGTTGCTCAGATGTGGCTTCTAAGCCAACTTGGCAGGTGAACTCACTACCCTTCCTTCTATGTGGGACATACCTCCCAAGGGTGTAAATCTCCCTGGCAACATGGGACAGAACTCCTAGGACGAGCCAGGACCTGGCATGATAGGATTGAGAGCCTTCCTGACCCAAAGGGGGAAGAGAGAAATGAGTCAAAATAAAGTTTCAGTGGCTGAGAGATTTCAAACAGAATCAAGAGGTCATTCGGGAGGTTATTCTCGTGCATCATATAGATATCCCTTTTAGTTTATGGTGTATCAGAGTGGCTGGAGGGAAGTATCTGAACCTGTTGAACTGTATTCCAGTAGCTTTGTGTTTTGAAGATGATTGTATAACCATATAGCTTTTACAGTGTGACTGTCGACTGTGAAAACCTTGTGTCTGATGCTCCCTTTATCCAGGGTATGGACAGATGAGTAGAAAATACTGACAAAAATAAATAAATAATAGGGGCAGGGGGATAAAAGGTAAAAAAAAAAAATGGGTAGATTGAAATACTAGTGCTCAGTGAGAGGAAGAGGTAAGGGGTATGGGATATACAAGTTTTTATTTTTTATTTTTATTTCTTTTTCCGGAGTGATGCAAATGTTCTAAAAATGATCATGGTGAAGAATACACAACTATGTGATGATATTGTGAGCCACTGATTGTATACTCTGATGGACAGTAAGGTGTGTGAAGACTTTTTTAAAAGTCTCATTTCTAACATTTGATTAAAAAAAGTTTTTTTATACTAACCTTGTATCTAGATATCTTGATAAAAACATTAATTTTAATAATTTATCTTTATATTGTTTTAACTACATGCATGATCATGTGTTCTGTGAATATGATCATTTCATGTCACCCTTTATAACTCCTACACCTTTCTCACCTTACTGCATTGACTGTAACTGCTAGCTAGTATTGGATAGAAGTGAGAATAGTTTCCTTTGTTTTATTACCTTAGAAGAAAAGCTTTCAATGTTTTACAATTACGTATGATGTTTGCCATGGGTTTTTTTTATAGATATTTTTCTTTTATCAGTTTAAGTTTATAACATGAATGGTTGTTGAATTTTATGAAATGTTTTCACTCTCTGTACTGTATTGATCCTATGATTTTTTTTCTCTATTCTGTTTAAAGGTAAATTGTATAGGCAGGATTAGGCCCCCCTCGGACTTGTTCTTGCAGTCACAACTAGCCTGTGAGGGACTTATTATCATCACAGTTTTCAGGTGGAGAAAATGAGGCACAGAAGTGAAAGGACCTGCCCAAGATCACACTGCTGGGGCAGGCAGTGCCAGGATTCCAGGAAGGCAGCGGCTCCAGAGCCAAGGCCCCAGCCACCAGCAGCCCAGCTTCTTGCTCTGATCGCTGTGTCCCTTCACCCTACTAACCACCCCCCAGCCCAGATGCCACCACTGCCCTAACCCTGCGCTCCTCTCCTCCTGGGCAGCAGAAAAGTGTCTGCCTGCTTGATTGTTCCTTACAGAGCCTGTGACTTACACCAAGCCTGCTTCCTTTCTTGCTGTGGCCACAGGGAAGCCCCTGACCAGGTCCGTGGTGCCTGATGGCTCTCTTCCCCTCCTTCATCCCACTGTCCTGACTCTGGAACTAAGTGCACAAAAGAGCAAGAACAACAGACCAAGTCCCCGTCTTCCCACCACCCCATCCTCCTTCGGTGGACAACTTTTCACCCCTACACAGGCCCACTGCCCAGCTCCCGGGGACCCCACATGCCCACATGCCAGGCTAGCTGGGGTGGCACTGGTTGGGGAAAGCCGGCATGGTAGGAGGGCAGTGGGTGGCAAGGCCCTGGTGGGCGCCCTTTGCTGCTTGGGAGGGCTAGGCTAGGTGTCAGGTTGGGAAGGAGCTGGTAGCTGTATGGAAGGTTCCAGGAGCCCACAAGATGGCCGGGTGGGGGGATCAGGTTGTGGGGGCCTCCCCTCCCACCAGACTCATGTCCAGCCTGTGGCCTCTTCCCAGGCTTAGCTTCCTGTCTAAGAGAGAAGAAAAGAGACAAGATGCCAGGAAGGGAGATGAGTCTTGTGACCCTGGGGGGCCCTGACACCTGCTGGGAAAACACCAGAGCAAGCCTGCCTCGCTCCCCGTCCCCCACCTTTGTCTGTCTGTCCCTCGCTCACCAGCCCAGCTGCCGTCCTTTGGCTCCACACAGCCTATCTGGCTGCCTGTGGAGACCCCTCCTCCGGTGCCTGGCCCAGACTTGCTCTTCTTCTGTACAATACTACTCAGCAATTAAATAAACAAACTGGTGATACACACAAGTTGGATGAATCACAAATAATTAAACCAACTGAAAAAAGAGAATCCCAAAGGTTATATACTGTTTGATTCTATTTACATAACATTTTTTAAATGACAAAACTTCAGAAATGGAAGGTCGATTAGGGTTATGGTTAGTGGCTGCCAGACATTAGGGATGGGGGTTAGAAGGGAGGTGAGTGTGGTTATGAAAGGGCCACAGAAGGGGTTTTCATGGCTTTGGAGCTGTGACAGTGGGCACAGGAGCCCACACAGGTGATCACTACAGAGTGTGCACACACATGCAGATAAGCACAGTAGAACCAGAGAAACCTGAACACCAGTAGGTGATATCAATGCCAATATCCCGGTTGTGAAATTAGGAAAATGTCTGAACAAATAAAGAGATGGAAATTATTGAAAAAAAAAAAAAAAAGAACCAGGCAGATTTAAACAGAGAGAAGAAAGGATCAATGAATTTGAAAACAAGAAACTTGAAATGATTCAATTTGAGAAACAGAAAAGAAATATATAATGAAGAAAAATTCACAGAACCTGAGGGACCCATAGGACACCATCAAGTGTGCCAACACACACCACTAAAGCCTTAGAAGAACAAGACAGAAAGAAAAGAGACGGAAAAATATTTGAGCAAATAGGGGCCCAAAACTTCCTAAATCTGATGAAAGACATGAATATACACATCCAGGTAGCTTAACAAACTGCAAGCAAGATAGACTCTAAAAGTCTAAACCAAGACATATTATATCAAAACTGTCAAAATCCAAGACAAAGAGGATCTTGAAAGCAAGAAAAAAGCGACTTGTCACATATAAGGGATCTCCAGTCAGAATAATGGTAGATTTCTCATCAGAAACCATGGAGGCCAGGAGACAGTGGGATGGCATATTCAAGGAAATAATGTTAAACCATAAAAAGTAATAAGTTCTGATACATGTGATGACATGGATGAACCTTGAAGACATCATATTGAACGAAATGAGCCAGACATAAAAGGACAAACATTGTATGATCTCATTGATACAAAATAATTAGAATAAGCAAATTCACAGAGTGAGTAACTAGAATACAGGTTACCAGGGGCCAGGGAGAGGGTAGGGAATGGGGAGTTAATGCTTAAATTGTACAGTTTCTATTTGGGGTGATGGGAAAGTTTTGGTAATGGGTGCTGGTGATGGTAGCATAACACTGTAAATGTAATTAAAACCACTGAATTGTATCTCTCTCTGAATGCGGTTAAAAGGGGGAAATTTTAGGTGGTATACATGTTGCTAGAATAAAGTTTATTTTAGTGAAACCTAATGTAAACTATGGATTATAGTTAATACTACAATAATATTCTCTCATCAGTTATAACAAAGATACCATACTAATACAAAGGGTTAAAAATGGGGGTGGATATATGGGAACTCTGTATTTTCTGCCTGATATTTCTGTAAACCTACCACATTTCTAATAAAAAAGGATAAATGAAGACATTTACAGATAAACAAAGCCTAAAAGAGTTCATTACCAGAAGACCTGCCCTACAAGAAATGAAAAGGTAGTCTTTCAGTCTGAAACAAAAGGACACTAGACAGTAACTTAAAAAAAAAAAAGGCATAAGAAGAAATAAAGAACACTGGTAAAGGTAACTTCTTATGGAAATAAAAAATCCTATATTATTGTACTTTCAGTTTGTAACTGTTTTTCCCCCCAAATGACTTAACAGGTAAATGGGTAAAAAACATCTATGTTAATAAGCATACAACGTATAAACATGCTATCTAAGTCAATAACAATGAAGGGGGAAGGACAGAGATACATGGGAGCAGAGTTTGTACACTACCGAAACTAGGTTGGCACAAGTGAACTAGGTTGTTATTAGTTAAAGATGTTCATTATAGTTGCAAAGATAAGTAGTAAGAAAGTAACTAAACAGAGAGAAAAGGAAAGCAGAAGGGAATCAAAATGATATACCACAAAAATACACACAAAGAAGAAGCAGGAATAGAATAACTGAAGAATAAAAAAACAAGACATTCAGAAAACAAATAGCTAAGTGGCAGAAGCTAATTCTTCCTTCTCAGTTATTAAGTTAAATGTCAATGGATTAAACTCCCCTATCAAAAGACAGATTCACCCATGCACTTCCCAAACAAAGAAACCAACAAAAATAAACAAACAAATTCAACAAATGGTGCTGCAATAACAGGACACTCCCATGGAAAAAGAATGAAATGTGACCCCACCATACAGAATACAAAAAAAAAAAAAAAAACAGACAGATATACAAACTGGATAAAAAAGCATGCTCCATCTATATGCTGTCTACAAGAAACTCACTTTAGTATAAAGACAAAGAGGATGAAAGTAAAAGGGTGGAAAAAGATACTCCATGCAAACAATAATTAAAAGAGAGCCAGAATGGCTATATTATCGCCAGACAAAATAGACTTTTTGTTAATAAAGATTACAAGGGACAAAGAAGAATATTATATATTGATAAAAGGTTCAATCCAGCAAGATGGTATAATGATTATAAACATAATTGCACTCACAACAGAGCCCCAAAATATATGAAGCAAAATTGACAGAATTGAAGGGAGAAATAGACTGTTCTACAATAATAGTTGGAGATTTCAATACATTGACAGAAAATCTAAACAGAAGATCAATAAGGCAATAAAGGAGTTGAACAACCCTATTAACTAAGTAGTCCAAATAGACACATATAGAGTACTCCACTGTGGAGTTAAGTTCAGGTGTCAACTTGGCCAGGTGAAGGTGCCTAGTTCTATTGCTGTGGACATGAGCCAATGGCATATGAAGCTCACCTGTCACTGATTACATCTGCAGTCGGCTAGGAGGAGTGCCTGCTGCAATGAATGAAGTTTGCTTTAATTGGCTGGATGCTCACATGAGACAGGTCAACACAGCACAGCCCAAGCAGCTCAGCATACCTCATCTCAGCACTCACAGCTCAGCCCAGGCCTTTGGTGATGCAGAAAGGAATCACCCTGGGGAAAGCTGTTGGAACCCAGAAGCCTGGAGAGAAGGCCACCAGAGATCGTCGGGTGACTTTCCATGTAAGAGAGAACCTCAGATGAAAGTTAGCTGCCTTTCCTCTGAAGAACTATACATTTTTAAAAATTTTTTAATTTTATTTTTTTAAATACTAAAAAACACCAAACAAACACAAACATTCCTATTTTGATCATTCCATTCAGAACTATACATTTTTAACTAAATAAATCCCCTTTTATTAGAAGGCAATCCATCTCTGGTGTGTTGCATTCTAGCAGCTTTGGCAGACTAAAACATCCACCCAACAACTGCTGAAAATACATTATTCTCAAGTGTACATGGAACATTTTCCCAGATAGATTATGTGAAGACTGCAAATCAAATCTTAATAAATTTTAAAGTAAAAATGTTCAAGTAATCAACAGGAATGTGAATAAGAAAACAGAGGGAATAAACACAAAATTAAAAATAAAATGACAGACATAAGCCTTAACCTATCAGTAATACATTAAATTACAAAATACACCAAAATAAAAGATGGGCAGAGTGGACAAAAAACATGAATCAATTATATGCTGACTACAAGACACTCATTTCAAATATGACAATTCACACAAAATATTCGTGAGTGTTCATAGCAGCTTTATGCATATTAGCCCAAAGTTGGAAACAACCAAATTCAACAGGCAAATGGTTATACAAACCATGGCATGCCCATACCAGACTGCTATTTAGCAATAAAAAGGACTGAATGACTGACACACACAGCCACCTGGATAGATCTCAAGGGCATTGTGCCAGCTGAAAAAAGCCAAACTCAAAATGTCACATACTATATGACTCCATTTATACAGCAGTTTCAAAATGACACAATTATAGCAATGGAGAACTGATTAGTAGTCGCCAGGGGTTACAAATGGTAAGGAGTGGGGATGGGCATGGCTATAATGGAGTAGCATAATAGAAATCTTTGTGGTGCATCTTGACAGTGGAGGTAGGTACAGGAAGCTACAAGTCTGAAAGAATGGCATGGATAGACAAGCGCACACACATATGCAAACACTGTACAAATGTCAACTTCTGGTTCTGAAATTGTACTAAGATGTAAAAATTGTGGGAAACTAGGTGAAGGATACACAGGAACTCTTTACTGTTTTTAAAACTTCTTGTGAATTTATAATAATCTCAAAATAAAGAAGTTTTTAAAAGTTCAAAAATAGACTAAACTACATTATTCAAGCCAGGATAGTGACTCCAAAGGGGAGAAAGGAGACAGTGATTCAGAGAGGGCATGAGATAGACTTCTAGGGTTTTATTTCTTGGTCTGAGTGTTGGTTCTACAGCTGCTAATTCTAATAACTTCAGGTGCTTTTAACTTTTATGCATATGTTTTAAGATTCAAAATAAAAGGGTAAAAAGCAATGTACAAAGGTGCACGGGTAGTTCAGTGGTAGAACGCCCACCTTCCATGTGGGAGACCTGGGTTCAATTGCCGGACCATGCACCCAGGAAAAAAAAAAAGCAATGTACACAAATACTAATTAATATAACACTTGAGGATCCATAGAAAAGACATAGTCAAAATTGCAATGATATATTCTTGCCAAGAAAATCCAACCTATATCAGACGAAGCCTCTGAATCTCACTGCTGATTACTGGAATTAAAAGGATGAAGGAATATATCAGAGAACAGTCAGCAAAGCAAGGCCTGTAGGTCAATCTAGCCTGCAGTCACGTTTTGCTCAGTCTATGAGCTAAAAATGGTTCTTTACAAAGTGTTTAAAGGGTTGGAAAAAACAAAACCAAAGAAGATTATAAGATGGAAGTCATATGTGGCCCACAAAGCCTAAAGTATTTCTTATTTGACCCTTACAGAAAAAGTGTGCTGAATCTCTGTTTAATGAAACCACAGGGATATAAATGCAAAATCAAGAGTTGGATAATCCTCAGGACAAAAAAGCCAGATTTTCAATAAACTGGAAGAGGAAATCCGAGTAGGGGAAGGGACACATTTATAGAGACTTGTCAACTAAAAATGCAAGCTCAAACATTTTCTGGATCCCAATTCAAACAAATAAACTCTGAAAAGCATTTTATGAGGCTACTGGAACATCTGAACCCTGCATGGACATCTGCTGAGATTAAGGAGTTATCATAACTGTGTTCAGTATGACAATGCCTGTGGTTATGTTTGTAAAAAGAGTTCTTATCCTTTAGAAACATACCAAAATATTTACATATGAAATATGATGTCAAGGATTTGAAGCAAAATAAACTGGGGTAGGGAAGGGGTTGGAAATAGGGGAGTAGAAGAAACAAGATTGGCCTTGAAAGGATAACAGCTGGGGGTGGGTGATGGAGGCATGGGAGTCATTAAAATATTTCCCCTAATTTATAAATGTTTAAAATATTCCATAATAAAGAAGTAACAAAAATGCTATAGGTTCTTCCACTGAGAACTCTACCTGCAGGCCCCTCCACCACTTTACAGAAACATGTAAAGAAAGCTCACGCCAGTACAGTCCATCAGAGCAAACTGGGATATAACAGAATTCTTTGATTACTGAAATAAAACACTGGTGCAATGATACAAGGGAACTCCATAACTAAATAGCTAAAAAGAACAAGGCAAGAACTATTTCTAAGTGAAAAAAGTAATTTGAAGAACAGTATTTAAAATATGACACTATTATGTAAAAATAAATAATAGCCAAGTATTGGTACAGCTACTAGAAAAACTTAAGAGGAACATGCACTAAATAACCAATAGTGGTAATCTCTAATGAGTATTATATGGGGGCTATTTTACCTATTTCTGTCTTGTTTGTCAACAGCAGTAAAGTTTTCTAAGTGTAATTAACACTATTTTAATGCACAAAGCACTAGGTAGAGAAATGAGATGGAAATACTGCATAAGTTAGTAAAATTCTTAAGAAAACATCTGAAAGTAGTGGTGGAGTTTGACCAAGATGCAGCAAAATACAACACACATGCGTCCAATCACCGGCTGTCAGGGCCAGACAAGAATGAACTTTCTAATGGCTAAGTCAAAGGGACTATACATGCCCCAGGATCACCTTTACACTCTCACTCCTATTCACGTTACCCTACAGTTATGGCCACCACCAGGACCACTGTTACACCAGGACCACTGTTACACTCTCACTCCTACTCATGTTACCCTACAATTATCGCCAACACCAGGACTACTGTTACCCCAGGACCACTTTTACACTCTCACTCCTACTCATACCATCCTTCAGCCATAGGGACTACCACCAGGACCACCTTTACCTCAGGATCACTCTTACCACTGTCACTATCATTCAATTTCCCTACAGCTATAAGCATCTCCACCCACTGTCTTATTACTGCTCCTATTCTTCATTTGTACCCTGCCTGGATCAAAATAAGATTTGAGATGTGAGTCCTCAAAGGTGCCTTGGAAATTTAAGATTATGATTGTATGAAAGATGGCAGTCCAAGGCACATTTACAATATGCCAGGTGCATTTCTTCTAGTGAAACAAGTATGTGTCCCAGGGCTGCACTGCACCTCCTTTATCTCCAAAGACACATGTAAAATACTGGCTTATTCCCTGAATGGACATTGATAATATCAGGTAATTATTGTTAATAAATTTGGCCTGAGGTAATATAATTTTAGTCATATTTAAAAGGAAAAAGCCCTTTTATTTTAGAGCTATGTACTGAAATATACGCAAAAGAAATGCAATGATCCGGGATTTGTTTTAAAACAATCCCATGGTTATGTTGGGGGAGATAGCAGAGGAAAGCAGCCTGGCCAAGAGGTGACAACTGCTGAGGCTGGGTGACAGTACAAGGGTCTTTATTACATGATACTGTCGACTTTGGTATATGTATTTATAATATGGAGTGTTCTGAAGCACATATCAGGTCAAGTGTAAGGTAGGAGCAAGTAAATACTACAGAAAGACAATGCAACAGCTGAATAAAATCAATTTACTCTTTACTTTTGACAGAAGCCTAATGCTACAAGGCACCCCGATTTTCCCTGGGCCATAGAAGACCTCGGCACCTGCCACTCATCCCAAAGTTTCCACTGTCAGAAGTGTGCTCTGGTGCATCAGCCTCACAGTCTGTGGCTGAGCAACGACTCTGCAAGTTTAGTCTAGGGTCCTGTGCTGTGCACCTACTAGGGGATGGCAGGAAATGCTGCTTATTCCACAGCTGGCCAGCAGCACTTTTTCAGCAGACCACACTGCTGCCTGGGTGCTTCCTTAACAGCAAAAATGCTATGCTCCAGCCTGAGGATGTTGCACAGCGAAGCCCACGGCAGAAGTGCCACAGTGGCAGGCGCCTGTATAGCCATGCAATCTGAGCTGGTTTACCTGCTCGGTTTTCCTCGCGATGAGGTTGCCAATAGTCTTGCTGAAAAAGCTGGCAAGCAGAGGGTTGAGAGGAGGCTCATGGTCCAAGAAGTCATAGAGAAGGTTCAGCAAAGTTTCGTCCCCTCCTAGTTTATCGTTGATCTGAGGCACATCAGAAGTCAGAAGTTCACAGGCTGTGTTTGGATATCTAAAAGGGCACAATCCAAGCAACTGAAGGTGAAATTAGACTTCTTGCAACTCTCAGGAAGCTGCTTAAATAATCTGCTTCTTAGAAGCAAATCCCTGTTAATAAGAACAAAATACTGAACAGAACTCAGAAGAACAATGATGTGACTATTCTGTGACAAATTGCTTTTTTGACTACTAGGAGCTTAAACCTTTAAGCACCCCTTTCCACAGCTCCTCATACCCTACACTCCAGCTTCCCCCAGCTTCTGACTGTTTCCTTCTGGCTTCTCCCTCCTGACCTTGGTTCTGTGCACTCAGAGGTTCGAGGTCTAACCACACTCTTAAGAGGCCAAGTTTCGAGTCACATTCATTGTCTTCTCTCTGCAAGAAGCCTGCCCCCTTCCTCTCCTTTCTATGCCTTTCTCATCCTTTTATATTAACAAATAATAACAACTCCAACTTGTCCCTAGACTAGGCAAATGTCACATCAGCCAGTTACAAGGCAGTACCAGTTGTGAGGTGTTACACAAGTAATTTATTCATAAGATACCAATATTTGTGAATGGTAAACATTTGATAAAAATGCCATATACAAAATAGCCCTTACACCACTACACATGAACCCCATGAAGACATCGCTGTATGCCCAGCCTTCCCTTTGGAAGGGCTACTGCAGGCACCTCCGGATGGTTGCCAATAGCAACAACCCCCTGCATCCAGGTCAGAGCACCCAAAAAACAGTGTCTCTGACAATGCTTGGGTTCTCCTCCCTGATCTGGGCCCACTAGTGACTGATGGATCAGGACAGCTCAGACATGGTAGAGGCAACTGAGACAGAATGCAGCAATGGCTAGGACATTTGTCTGTGGGGCACCTGCCCACATCATTCAAGCTGTGCAGCCTTGGGCAAGTTCATTAGCCTCTCTAATGAGAGTTGGTTTTCTACAGTTTTTTGTGAAGATGACGTGAACAGACATGTATAAAACAGATCAGAGGTTGCCTGGGGTTCCCTTCTCTTGAGAACCAGCAACTGCTAGTGCTGGGGCAGGGAAGAGGCACCCATCAAAGGGCCCAACCAAGGCAGTCACCATGAGATGAGAGGAGGTCTGCACCTGAGGCTCCAGAGGACACAGGTGGGGGGAATGTGGCAGCTGGTCAGGTAACCATGCAGAAGACTCTAGAATAAGGGTGCTGCTTGCTCATCAGGACCCAGAAGAGAGGGCACATTTTTGCACTCAGAGAACATGCCATGTGGGGTAGGCTAACATTGTGAGGCCAAGCACGCTCAGAAGAAGTGGCCCATCAGGAAGTTAAATAGGCAGGTGCGGAGCCAGGAAAGCTGTCCTGGGCCCTACATGGAACTGTGGTTAGTACCCATTGGTGTGCGGGTCACCAAAGGCCACGCTGGCTGAAGACCTGGATCGGACACCATCTCTCATCTACATGGGCCTTCAGTGTTCCCATCTGTGAACTGGGCAGCCTAGAGGTCACCACCATGGGGCTGTCACAGGATGAAATGAGGAGACTCATGCTGTGTGCCTAGCACAGTGACTGAGTGCTATGGGCACCAGCAGAGGAGCACTTAGGGGCACAAGGAAGGACAAGGAGCAGGTCAGCTGTGCCCAAGACTGCACACTCCCAAGCCACAGTGAGACCACGAGTCCCACACACAGAAATGGGTCTGCACACTTCTATAACAACAAGAAACAGTTCACCACAATAGAGGGGGTGGAGCCAAGCTCATGGGATGAGGAAGTGGAGAAAAGTGCAGGTTGTCCCTCAGGAAGCTTTTCTAGAGATACAGGTTGACCAGAACTTGTCCACACGCACACAAGTGAAAGCAGAGCTAGGAGGGTCTGACCCTCCATGGTTATAACTAGGTGGAGGGTTTAACATTTTTTCCCCAGTATTTTCTTAATTATTCCTCAAAGAACATGCAGTGCTTTCATAATTTTTAAAATTTATACAAGGAATGGGAATTCCAATGAAAAAAATGGATGATCAAATGAAAAAGGCAACAATCAAGAAAATGGGAGCACAATGACATGGGACAGGGTTAGGAGGTGGAAAGTAATGGGCTGAGCACTGAAGCACCAGCTTGGGATGTGGAGGGATTGGAGGGTACCAACTAGAGGCAAGAGGATTCGAGCCATCGCACTCCATGAGGCTGCAGGACCTTGAGGGCAAGGTGAAGGGAAATGCATGTGAAACTATGGATGAACAGTGAGGCCTCTAGGCCCTCCCTTACTGCTATTCCAGCAGGAAAGAGGAGGTTTTTTCCTTAGAAAACCTGAACCCAAATGGCTCCTGACTTGGGGATACAGGCACAGGTGAGAGAGTGAAAGGGGAAGGGTTTAGTAAAAATAACAGGGGCCTGTATATCCAGCCCCTCTTCCACCTCCATCCTAAGTTTGCTGACAGGCCTGTATCCCACAGGGAAGAGGCAGGAGGACAGGAAAGACAAACTGCCACGTCAACTTTCAATGAGGCCCCTTAGTTAACCCCTGTTAGATGCCAAAGCTTCTGGGTAGGTTTTCAGTGCCTGCCTCTTGAAAAGAGCACAGTCACCAAACAAACAACAAACAGAAGAAAAGGAACTCAGAGGAAACAGAGATAATGCAAGCACAGATAGTCTCACTGCTGAACTCGACCATACATTTAAAGAAGAATTAACAGCAATTCTTCTCAAATTCTTTGAAAAACTTGAAGAGGAGTGAACACTTCCTAACTTGTTCTGTGCCCAACATTACTCTGATACTAAAGTCAATCAAAGACACTACAAGAACAGAAAATCAATTATCTCTTATGAATAGAGCTACAAAAATCCTCAACAAAATACTAGAAAACCAAAATCAGCAGCACATTAAAATGAATATATACCATAACTAAGTGGGGTTTATCCCAGGAATGCAAGGGTGGTCCAACATAAGAAAATCAAGCAATTTAATAAACAATAGTGATAGAATGAAGGGCAAAACATACACACAGATAATCTCCATTAACATAGAAAAGGCATTTGACAAAATCGAACAGCCTTTCATGACAAAAACACTCAATACACTAAAAGAGAGGGGAGCTTCCTCAACATGATAAAAGGCATGTGTGAGAAACTCATAACCAACATCACAACATCATACTCAACAACGAAAAGCTTTTTCACTTGAGTATGATAGCTTTTCCCCTATGGCCAGGAACAAGACAAAGACATCTGCTTTTGCCAGGGCTATTCAACATCTCACTGGAGTTTAAGTCAGCAATTTGGCAAGAAAAAGAAATAAAAGACACTCAAACTGGAAAAGGAGAAATAAAATTCTCTCTATTTGGAGATGTTATGATCCCATATAAAGAAAATCCAAAAAAATCTAAAACAAAGCTCCTAGAGCTAATAAATGAATTCAGTAAAGTGTTGGGAAACAAGATCAACACCCCAAAAATCAACAGTGTTTATATACACAAGCAATAAACAATTGAAAGAATTGAGAAAAAAATTTACAAAAGCAACTAAAATAATCAAATATCTAGGAATAAATCTAACCAAGGATGTACAGGACTGGTAACACAGAAAACTAAAAAACTTTGCTAAAAGAAATCAAACAAGATGTAAATAAATGGAAGGATATTCTGTGTTCAAGGACAGCAAGACTAAAATATCATTAAGCTGTCAATACTACCAAAAGCAATTTATAGATTCAGGGCAATACCAATCAAAATTCCAACAGCCTTCTTTGCAGAAATGGAAAAGTCAATCATCAAATTTATATGGAAGGTTGAGGGGCCCTGAATAGCTAAAGCCATCTTGAAAAACAAGGAAGCTGAAGGACGCATATTTCCCAATCTTAAAACTTATTACAAAGCCATGGTAATCAAAACAGCATGATACTGGCACAAGGACAGACATATACACTAAAGGCATAAAATTGGGAGCTCAGAAATCAACCCTTACTTTTATGGCCAAATTATTTATTTTTTACTTTTTTAGGGTGCATAGTCCAGGAATCCAATTTATTTATTTTCTTTTTTATATTTTTATTATGAACAAGAAACAAACATTCTTGAGATGTTTACAATCAATGGTTCACAATATTATCACATAGTTGTGCATTCATCACCATGATCATTTTTTTAAACATTTCCATATCTCTAGCAAAAGAAAGAAAAAAGAAAAAACTCACACATGCCATACCCCTTACCCCTCCCTCTCATTGACCACTGATATATTTCAATCCACTCAATTTATTTTAACATTTGTTCCCTCTATTATTTATTTCTTATCCATATTTTTTTACTCATCTGTCCATACAGTAGATATAAAAGGAGCATCAGACACAAGGTTTCCACAATCACCCAGTCACATTGCAAAAGCTATATCATTATACAATCATCTTCAAGAAACATGGCTACTGGAACACAGCTCTACAGTTTCAGGTACTTCCGTCTAGCCACTCTAATATACCATAAACTAAAAAGGGGATATCTATATAATGCATAAGAATAATCTCCAGGATAACCTCTTGACTCTGTTTGAAATTTCTCAGCCACTGACATTTTATTTTGTCTCATTTCTCTCTTCCCCCTTTTGGTTGAGAAGGTTTTCTCAATCCCTTAATGATGAGTCCCAAATCATTCTAGGATTTCTGTCCTATGTTGCCAGGGAGGTTTACACCCCTGGAAGTCATGTCCCACATTGGGGTGGGGCAGGGAGTGAGTTAGTTTGCCATGTTGGCTGGGAAAGAGAGGCAACATCTGAGCAACAAAAGAGGTTCTTTGGAGGCGACTCTTAGGCCTAATTTTAAGTAGGCTTAGCCTATCCTTTGCTGGGATAAGTTTCATAGGGGCAAACCCCAAGATTGAGGGCGTGGCCTATTGATTTGGATGTCCCCACTGCTTGCAAGAATATCAGGAATTCTTCAAATGAAGAAGTTAAAATTTTCCCCCTTCTCCCGATTCCCCCAAGGGGACCCTGCAAATACCTCTTTATTCACTGTTCAAATCACTCTGGGATTTATTGGGACATCACACTGAACTGGACAAACCAACAAAACCACCTGTCCTATTTAAGGTTACATATACTTATGGTGTTCAATTAAACTGTCCATATAAATTAAACTACAAGATGCACTAGTCAAAATATAAATTTTGTACCAAATAAATATGTCTTGCTTTAGTCTCACAGAGAAGTTGAAGTTTTAAAATATGAATGACCATCTATTCTCAATACCCTGCCATAATGGCATTCCTTCATTCTTCCTTATGCAAAAACATCTCTTAATTTGTACATTCTAGGCATTTCTAGGTTATACTATCTCAGTCTTAATAGTCTATCTTTCCTTCTGGTTTCATATGTGCCCCATTCTTCCCTCTAAAATTCTCACATTCAGGTTCATTCAGTGTACATTATTGTGCTACAATCAGATAGTGTTGTGCTATCCATTTCTGAATTTTTACAATCAGTCAGTTGCCCAATCTGTATCCTTTCAGTTCCAATTACCCAACCTCTACCCTATTTCTATCTCCTGATAACCTGTGTTCTTAACTGAAATTTTCCAAGTTCATGCATTAATGTTAGTTCCTATCAGTTAGACCATATAGTATTTGTCCTTCTGTTTCTGGCTAATCTCACTCAGCATTATGTCCTCAAGGTCCATCCACGTTGTTACATGCTTCATGATTTTATTCTGTTTTACAGCTGCCTAATATTCCATTGTATGTATATACCACAGCTTGTTTAGCCAGTCATCTGTTGATGGACATTTCGGCTGTTTCTATCTCTTGGCAATTGTAAATAATGCTGCTATAAATATTGGTGTGCAAATGTTCACTTATGTTCTTGCCCTCATGTCCTCTGAATAGATACTTAGCAATGGTATTGCTGGATCACACAACAATTCTATACTTAGCTTCCTGAGGAACTGCCAAACTGCCTTCCACAGTTATTACCATTTTACCATGTACGATTTACCAATATACCATTTTACATTCCCACCAACAGTAGATCATTGTGCCTCCTTCTCCACATCCTCTCCAGCACCTGTCATTTTCTGTTTGTTTGTTTTTAACAATGACCATTCTTGTGGGTGTGAGATGAGATCTCATTGTGGTTTTGATTTGCATTTCCTTAATAGCCAGGGAAGTTGAGCATCTTTTCATGTGCTTTTTAGCCAATTGCCGTTCCTCTTCTGATAAGTGTCTGTTCATATCTTTTGCCCATTTTTAAATTGGGTTGTTTTTCTTTTTGTGTTCAGTTGAACAATCCCTTTTTATATTCTGGATACTAGACCCTTATCTGATACGTCATTTCCAAATATTGTCTCCCATTGTGTAGGCTATCTTTATACTTCCTTGACAAAGTTCTTTGATGCACAAAAGTCCAACTTATTTTTGACAAGGTGGCAAAGGCCACTCAATTGGGAAAGAGTTGTCTCTTTAATAAATGATGCTAGGAATACTGGATCCCCATTTACAAAAAAAGAAAAAGGAGGACACCCTTACTCATAACCTATATAAAAATTAATTCAAAATGGATCAAAGACCTTAATATAAGAGTTAAAACTATCAAGCTCCTAAAAGAAAACATAGGGAAGCATCTTCAGGACCTTGTGTTGGGCAATGGTTTCCTAGACTTTACAACCAAAGCACAAACACCAAAAGAAAAATAGATATATATGAGACCTCATTAAAATTAAAAATTTTTGTTCCTCAAAAGACTTATCATGAAAGTAAAATGGCAACCTACACAATGTGAGAAAATATTTGGAAACCACATATCCAATAAAGGACCAATATCCAGAATATATAAAGAAATCCTTCAACTTAAAAACAAAAAGACAAACAACTCAATTAAAAAATGGGCAAAAAGGGAGCGCAAGCGTAGCCCAGGGGTAGAATTCTTGCCTGCCCCATAGGAGACCCAGGTTCGATTCCCTGAGTATGCACTTCCCAAACAAACAAGTAGACAAATGAAAAACCAACCAAACAAAAATTCAACAAATGGTGCTGCAATAAGGGGATACTCACATGGAAAAAGAGAGAAATGTGACCCTCCTTCATATAGCATACAAAAAAAAAAATGGGCAAAAGACTTGAACAGACATCTCTCCAAAGAAGATACACAAATGGCCAGAAAGCACATAAAAAGATGCTCAGCATCATTAGCCATCAGGGAAATGCAAATCAAACCCATAATAAGACACCATTTCACACCTATTAGAATGGCTACTATTAAAAAAAAAAACAGGAATTTTGACTTCTTGTTTGTAATGAATTATTCTTCATGCCAAATATTCTTTAAGGAGAAGCTGAATTCTTTCATTTGGAAGTCATAGGGAGACAGGAGTTTGTACAGATGCTGCTGCTGCTTTCCAGAAACAAGTTAGGAAGAAAAACTGAGGCAGATGAACTGATACACTGGCTTAATTTAGGAAAGAATTTGTAGAACAAACCTTAATTGAAGGTGCATAAAATGAAAACACTCAATTTACATTTGGAATTAGTGTCCTGCATCTCTGCACATTTGAACTGTCTAGAATGTCTGCCATTGATGTATAAAATTAGGAGTTCTTCGCCAACCTATAAACCAGTAACACTTTTTGACTTGAATGTCACCTCACTTTCATAGATGAAATTTTCCTCTTTCTCGATATTTTTTATGTTGTGCTAGATCGCTGGTAGATGTGTGACTGTGTTTACTAAATTTAGGCTATTTGTTTATATTTTGTTTGGTGGAGCCTCTTTCCTTTCTTGACCTTCCCAAAGGGAATATGCCATTTAATTTGTATTTATATCTTTGTGGAACGGTAGATCACTGAAGTGATTGTGTAAATGTTTCTTCCAGCTTTCACGTATTTCCTAATCACAGGCACACCCTCACCACAGAGGCAGACGCTCATCCACACAGCATCATTGCATTCTTCAGGGCAATACTGTAGTTAAATTCCTTGGAACTTAGTCAGGAGTGAGCTAGAAAGAAATGCCTACTAGAGTTGCTTTATTCTGTGGAGTCTGGTCTTTGTACTAGTAAACCACTGGAGATAACAGTTCAATTTAGAAACCTTTCTATACAAACACCTCCTGATATTGTCTTAAGATACTTACAGTGACTGTTTTTAGATCTTTGCACGTGCCAGGTCCCTCCTGGTGTCACGTGCGTGGAACTGCTGTGCTGCCTTTTGAGTTAGCAGTTACGCCCACCAACTAGCGCACATATTGCAGAACTACCATAAATTTAACAAGGCTTCTGAAGTATTTGTGGTTTCTAAATTCTGTATGTCTTCCCTATCCTCACACTTTCCAAGGGATTAGAAATTGGGTTTAGACATCCAAATTTAATCTAGTAAACATGAGTTTGTTTCCTCTTTTAATCTGGACTATCAAGGATAAGTAATGGTTGTAAGCAAGCCTGGAGCTTCAAGTTCTGTAAATCTCATTCCTAAAACTTTGCTTGAATCTCATGTTGACCAAAACAAATACTTGTGATGCCCACTGTCACCACTACTATTCAACATTGTACTAGACATCCAACCTGGAGCAATTTGAGAGGAGAGAGAAATAAAACACACCCAGATCAGAAAAAGAAGTACAACTTCCATTATTTGCAGATGCCATTATCCTATACTTAGAAAACCCCAAGAAATTTACAGTAAAACTACCTGAGCTAATAAACAAATTCAGCAAAGTGGTGGGATACAAGATTAAAATACAAAAATCAGTAATGTTTCTATACACAAGCAATTACCTATCTAAGGTGACAAGGAAAAAATTCCATTTGAAATAGTAACCAGAATATCAGGTATCTAGGAATTAGCCTAACCAGGGATATAAAGGACATGTACACAGAGAACTACGTAATACTGCTAAAAGAAATCAAAGATCTAAAGAGGTAGAAAGATATTCCATGATCATGGGTAAGAAGGGTGAATGTCGTTAAGATGTCAATTTTACCTGAACTGATCTACAGATTCAGTGCAATACAAATCAAATTTCAAACAACCTACTTTAAAGACGTGGAAAAGCTGGTTATCAAATTTATATGAAAGGGAAAGAGACCCAGTTTAGCTAAAGATATCCTAAAAAAGAAGACCTAAGTGGGATAACTATCACTTCCTTACTCTAAAGCTTACTATAAAGCCACAGTGGTCAAAGCAGCATGATACTGGAACAAAGATAGACATATCAACCAATAGAACAGAATCAAGAGTGCAGAGATAGACAACTAAATTTATGGACATTTGATCTTCGATAAGGCCCCCAAATCCACTGAACTCTGACAGAACATTCTTTTCAATAAATGGGCATGGGAGAATTGGATATCAATAGCCAAAATAATGAAAAAGGACCCTTATGTTACATCCTATACAAAAATTAATTCAAAATGGATTAAAGACCTAAATGTAAGAGCCAGTACCATAAAACTTCTAGAAGAAAATGCAGGAAAACACCTTCAAGATTTAGTAATAGAAGGTAGTTTCTTAAACTTTACAACTAAAGCACAAGCAGCACGAGAAAAAATAGACAAATGGAGACTTCTTAAAATCAAGAACATCTGTGCCTCAAACCACTTCGTTAAAAAGGTGAAGAGGCAGCCATCCCAATGAAAGAAAATATTTAGAAACCACATATTGGATAAAAGTTTGATCTCCTGTGTACATGCAGAAATTATACAACTCAACAAAAAAGAACGAACAACCCAATTATAAAATGGGCTAAAGACATGAATAGATGCTTTTCTGAAGAGCAAATATAGATGGCTAAAAAGCACATGAAGAGATGTTCATTTTCATTAGTAATAAGGGAAATGCAAATCAAAATGACAATGAGATATCACCTGATACCAATAAGAATGGCTTCTATTAAATAAGCAGACAACTACAATGTTGGAGAGGATGTGGAGAAATAGGAACACTTATTCACCGTTGGTGGAAATGTATAATGGTGCTGCTGCTGTGGAAGACAGTTTGGCAATTCCTCAGAAAACTAAATACACAAGCTGCCATTTGACCTGGCAATATCAATACTTGGTATATGTGGCATATTTCTCAGGGACTAGAGCCTACCCATGCTTAAAATTTTTTAATCCTTCTCTCCCTCTCTACATTCACTCTCTGCCCTCCGTACCTGTAACCCCCCTCTCTGTTCCCCCCTTCCCCCTCTTGTTGTAGACCGCCCATTTCCGTAGCTCACCACTAAACCGCAAGCCTTCCTGTTATTCTCTTCACTCCTCTATACCTAACCTAAGCCCTCAGCCTAGCAACTGCCTCCTGCCTTGTGTGATTGGCTGTCCCTTCCTGACGTGTGCGCCCAAGACTCCACCCCTCCCCGAGAGTACTTAAGCCCCACGCTTACCCCGCTCTGGGTCGTCCGAGCCCCGGGGTCTTCGGACCCCAGACGTCTCACTCCTCGGGTTCCCGGGTAGCCCATCCCGGAGTGTAACAATAAAAGCTTAAAACCCGCATCTGGCCTGAGTGAAGACTTTTCTCGCGACCGCCGGCTGGGGAAAGCGCCGGCTCCAGCTTACCCAGGTTAATTCCCTGCGAGCTCGCCCCAAACCCACCCAGTGTACCGGTCGCGCAGCCCGGCTGAAGCTATCAGCGGCAGTATATACCCAGAAGAGCTGAAAGCAGTGACACGAGCAGACATTTGCACACCAATGTTCACAGCGGTATTATTCACAATCACCAAAAGACGGAAACAATCCAAATCCTCATCAACAGAGAAGTGGATAAACAAATTATGGTATATACATTATATATATACCTGCATATAACAGCATTATGCTGAAGACAAAATGATGTCCTGAAACATATGACAACATGGATGAACCTTGAGGACATAAGGCTGGGTGAAAAAAGTCAGTCACAAAAGTACAGATACTGTATGAGTTCATTATTGTGACTCCAGTAAAGACAATCTGAGAGGATACACTGTAAAATATAGCAGATCTAGAGGTACACAAAAACTAGAGACTGAGGAAAGGCTACCCAAAGAGGTTGAATCTAAATGCAAGGGAACAGACTGAAGTGATGATAACTAATTAGCAGGTTTATAAGTAACACTGCCATATTGAAAGGCGATGTACAGTGCCATGTATCCCACTGACTAAATTTATAATTTTAAAAAGATCTCACATGAACTACTTCAATGGGTCAATAATGGATAAAGACTCAACAGTAGAGAGATATGGGGGAAAACTAAAAATGCATACTATGGCCAATAGTGAATAGGAAGACATCAATAGTACCACAGCACTAGCACTGACAACTGACTGGAGGGGAGGGACAAGTGATAAGGGGTAGTTTTGATTCAATAGTTGAGGATGTTATGTTTGCTCGTTCTTTGTCATATGGACCAACGAAAATTGTCTAAAATTGAGAGTGCTGCTGATTGTACAACCAAGCAAAGACACTGTAAGACATGTTTTGTTTATTTTGGACATTATCCATGATACCTAATAGATAGAGAGAGCTAAAGGATACAATGACTAAGAAGCACAATGACAAATGGTGATACATTTATATGATGGAAGTTAATGCAGCCACAAAAAGAAGGGACATTGAGGGGCACACAATGAACTGAATAAATCTTGGGGACAATTGTGCAAAATAAGCCAGAAACAGCAGAACAAATATGCTAAGGTCTCGCTCAGAAAATATTTATTTAAAAAATGGAAGCCTAGATTGTGGGCCCTTACCATAGACACATTTGGTCTGCAGTTGTGGATGTATTTCTAGATTTCTAGACACTGAGCTATCGTGTATCAGCCGGCATTCCCCAGAACTTTGTGTAGCTCTGTGATAGCTGGGTCCCAGAAATGGAGTGCTTCAGACCTGAAATTAGCATAGCTATATTTAACAGAATAACAGTTAAAGTAACCGAAAAAGTGATCAGGCCTCAATTAGAGTTTAAAATAAAGCCAATCTGGTTGGGTCTGAGGTAAGAATGCAGAGTAAAGGATGATAGGATATTTACTCTATACCTCCAGTTACTGTTTGAGACCAAAGGCTGAGAGGTTCATTATGTATATAACCTAAAGTTTCTGTAACATATAATCTAAATCAAACTCTCTGGATAGCACATTTAAAAAACCCAAACTCCTGGAGTCCAGAAGTAGAACAAGGGCTTGTAATTTTCTATAGCTTAATATAATACCAGGACACATCTCAAACTATAGTGGGCTGATAATTAAACAGTATTGGTAGAGTCTCTTGAGGATCTGAAGAGGAAAAAAAAAAATATATATATATATATATTTATATATATATGGAAATATATATATTTATATATACATGGAAATATATATATATATATGGAAATATCAATTTCTCCCATCTGGAAAACCCCAGGTACCCTCTCAACCGTTAGGGACTCACAAGAAAATAGGTGGGATCCTGGATATTGAGGCTTAACTTTATGAAACTTATTTCTGTAGGGGAGAAGCTATGACTACCCATAATGAGGCCCAAGAGTTACTTCTAGGAAGCCTCTTTGTTGCTCAGATGTGGCCTCTCTCTAAGCACAACTCTGGAAGGAAAATCGTTGTCCTCCGCCCCTGCGAGGTACAAACGATTCAAGGGTGAAAATCTCCCTGACAATGTGGGGCATGACTCTCAGGGATGCGTCTGGCCCTTGCACCGTAGGATTGACAACACCTTACTGACTTAAAGGGGGAAAAGAAGTGTAATAAAATAAGACATCAGTGGCCAAGAGAGATTAAATGGAGTCAAGAGGCTGTTCTGGAGGCTCCTCTTATGCAAGCTTTACTTAGATAATATTGATTGCTGTGGTCTGCTAAACCCCAACCAGCATCACTCCTGCTGACTCTTGGAACACCAAGGGCTCAAATTGAGACTCTATGAAGCTTTCATGCATTAGGTCTGCCTTCCTGGAACATATAATTCCTAGAGGGTTCCTAGGTCAGATAAATCGTTAAAACCAAGAGGGACCAACCTCTCCAGAATTATCAGTTATTTACATCCCACTACCCTTTTACTGTCGACAACCATTCTCAATATGAAAAGTCATAACAGGCATTCCCCAAAGATCCGTATAGATTGGGAGAAGGATTAAAGGAAAAGGAGGTATAACAGAGAAAATGGGACTTAAATGAATATGGCTGCTGATTCAATATATTAATATTCCTTCTAGTTTTGGAGGAGTTAGAAGGAAAAATCTGAGATGGTGGAATAGCAGCGCATGACAAATTCTGGGATTTGTTCTATAACTATTTGTTGAAGTGTACTTTGAAAAGTATTGCTTTTTTCTTTCTTGGCTTTGTATACAGTTATATTTTCACAATTTAAAAAGTTTAAAAACAAATACCCGCGGATTGATTGTCCTTAGGACTTTCAATCAGATATACCTGTGTTGCTGTTAAATACACTGTAAAAAAAAAAAAAAAAAGCATTACTCTATAGCTAAATTGATATTCTGAAGTACCTGTTACGTTTTTTGGGGTTTGGAAAAGACTTAGGTTTTAATTTAATTTAGTCTTCCCACTCATCTATCACTGTTTCTGTACCAAGAATCTCAGCTTCTTGCTCCTCTTCTTTTTTTTTTAGTGTTTTGATTTAACATTTTCATAGTTCTGTATTACTGGTTTCACCATTGTTACTAGAAACTGTTTAGTCTCCAGCTGAAACAGCAATGGATTATATGTAGCAATACAATCATGGTGATTCCAGTATTGAGTTTCCTTAAGTCTCTGCAACCTAATTCACCATACAAACACAAACACATACTCATCATGCCTTGCTTCTAGTCAAAGGCAATTAGAGGGGCCTTATCTCAGTAGGGATGGCCTTTAAACATATATGTTTCCCATCTTTTGGGAACTGATTCATTTTTTTTAAAGATTTTTCTTTTGTTGATAAATTATTTTGATACTAATGCTAGATAAAGGGTGATTTTAGAATATCTTGATTTTGGAATACAAATATTCTCTTGGGTTTGGGAGGATTTAAGCAGTCAATGCAACCCATCAGATGGTGAGAAATAAGCCCTCTGCAGTCCCACTAAGCCTTCAATGACATTGATACCTCCCCAAATATTGTGTCTTGCTGCTTGTTGACACCTGGATTTTTAACTATTTGCCCCTGATGGTTTAAGAAATGTTCACGTTGTACCACACAAATTTTATTTTGTCTTTTTATCCCTATGAGGATGTGAGTTTGAAATAATCATAATACTGGAATCCTACCTGACAGAGTGATCTGGAACAAAAAATATATATTTTTTAAGTTGGAGAGTCTTCCATTTTAATGTTTCTAAAGTTTTTACTATAAACTTAACATTGGGATAGGGAGGCAAAGAAAAAGAATGTTTACTAAAAGCAATGCCTATTCTTCCTCTTTATGAATGAGTATCTATAGTTGTATCAAAAGAAGTGAAAGACTCTTGGATTTTATGTTACCATGTTAGGCATGGAGAGAGATGCTTAACTCTCCAGTTGAAAGCTGAATAACTCATTAGTGGTGAGATTACATTCGAATTGTTACAAAGTGGAAATGCTGGCTGGTTTAAGCACCCAAAGTAAAGAATGCAGCAGCTTAATTTAGTGTTAAGCTAGGTTTCTGGATTTGAAACTCACCTTTCACCCACTCTACACCACATCTGAAAACTGTCCATTTTTTAAAATCAGATCAAAGAGGAAAAAAGGAATAAAATCATTTACCAATCTACATTACTCAGGTACAATTTTGTGGTGAGATCTTTGTTTTCTTTGTGTTGTTCTTAAGGCTCCTTTCTCAGCACTGTTCTGCCATTACCCTGCCCTCCTGGGGTCTCTACTGCCATTAAACGAGTGAGAGCATGTAAGTGACGACTATCACAGCAAGGGCTCTTCGCTAAACACTCAAAAAAGTTTATTAAAAATTTAAAGGTTGTTGTATACATTTTATAGTCTGGTTATCAGTTTGATATCTTGCCGCCAAGTATGTTCCTCAATCTAGCCATCCCATCAAGAAGTGATAATGACAAAAATCTTAGCCATCCCATCAAGAAATGATAATGACAAAAAAAAAATGAAAAATAAGTGTTGGAGAGGATGTGGAGAAATGGGAACACTCATTCACTGCTGGAGGCAATGTAAAATGGCACAGCTGCTGTGGAAGACAGTTTGACAGTTTCTCAGAAAATTAAGTATAGAACCACCATATGACCTGGAAATCCCACTACTAAATATATACCCAAAAGAATTGAAAACAGGGATTCAAACAGATATCTGCACACCGATGCTCATAGCAGCATTATTCACAATTGACAATAGATGGAAGCAACCCAAATTTGCATCAAAAGAGGAATGGATAAAGAATATGTGGGCTATACATACAGTGGGATATTATTCCCTTATTATATCCATAAAAAGGTCACCTGCAGTAGAGGTGACCCGATACCATGAGGCTGATTCTGCATTTGCTGACACTGCCTACATAGTTCTCAACCATGTCGGAACCAATCAGAGTCCTTGTGACTGGAGCAGCTGGCCAAATTGCCTATCACTGCTGTACAGGATTAGAAATGGCTCTGTCTTTGATAAAGACCAGCCTCTAATTTTTGTGCTGTTGGATATCATCCTCATGATGGGCATCCTGGAAGGGATCCTTATGGAACTGCAAGACTGTGTACTTCCTCTCCTGAAAGATGTCATCATAACAGATAAAGATGTTGCCTTCAAAGACTTGAATGTGACCATTCTCCTGGGTTCCATGCCAAAAGGGATGGCAAGGAGAAGAAATAGTTACTGAAAGCAAATGTGAAAATCTTCAAAGTCCAGGGTGCAACCTTGGAAAAATACGCCAAGAAGTCAGTCAGTTAAGGTTGTTGTTGTAGGAAACCCAGCCAATACTAACTGCTTGACTCCTTTAAGTTGGCTCCATCCATTCCCAAGGAGAACTTCAGTTGCTTAAAGCATTTGGATCAAAACTGAGCTAAATCTCAAATTGCCCTTAAACTTGCAGTGACTGCTGATAATGTAAAGAATGTCACCATCTGGGGAAACCTCAACTCAGAATCCTGATACCAACATGCCAAGGTGAAAATGCAAGGAAAGGAAGTTGGTGTTTATGAAGCTCTGAAAGATGACAGCTGGCTTAAAGAAGACTTCATCACATTCTGTGCAGCAGAATGGCACTGCTGTCATCAAGGCTCAGAAACTATCCCAGTGCAATGTCTGCTGCAAAAGCCATCTGTGACCTCATCAGATATCTGGTTTAGAACCCCAGAGGGTGAGTTTGTGCCCATGGGTGTTAACTCTGATGGCAACCCCTGTGACATTCCTGATGGTCTGCTCTACTCATTCCCTATTGTGATCAAGAATAAGACCTGGAAGTGTGTCAAGGGTCTGCCTATTAATGATTTTTCATATGAGAAGACGGATCTTATTGCAAAGGAACTGGCAGAAGAAAAATAATTTTAATTTCTTAGTTCTGCCTGACTAGACAATCATTTTAATGTTACTAAATGCCCAAAAGCCAAAGAATCTAAAATTGTCTTTGAATCTGGTACCAGGTATTAATAATGCTGTACATAAATTACTTGGGAAAAACAGCACACTTGAAAATCATATGCTTCTTGATACAGATTTGTGACCATTTATCATCATGGTGTTAGTGCTGCAAATCTAAATAAAAATATATATTCAAGTGAAAAAAAAGGCATGATGTTCTGATACATGCACCAGCATAGATGAAACTTGAAGACATCATGTTGAGTGAAATAAGCCTAACACATTATGACAAATATTGTATGATCTTTCTGATTTGAAACAATTAGAATAAGTAAACTCTTGTGAGGCAAGCAACTAGGCGAATGAACCTTAAGGACAGTATGTATGTTCAATGGAATGTCAGAAACCAAAAGACAAATAATATCTTGCCTCACTCAAAAGGACTAACTATAGTATACAAACTTGGAGAACTGAAGTCGAGAGCATGGGTTATCAGGTTGGGGGCCCATTGTAACGGGTCCTAGATTGTAAGCTCTTACAGAGGTTATATATATTCAGGAGTTGCAACTGTTACTTCTAAATTGTGAGATACTGAGTTACTTGCGCATAACCTGGTTGTTCCCTGAAACTTCAGGTATTTATGTGACACCTGAGACCCTGAATTAGAGTCCTGAAACTATGAAAGTCACATTACCCCATATAGCATATAGTAACTGTTAAAAAAGTTGAAAAAGTGATCAGACTGTGCTCGCTTCGGCAACACATATACTAAAATTGGAACAATACAGAGAAGATTAGCATGGCCCCTGCACAAGGATGACACGCAAATTTGTGAAGCATTCCATATTATAAAAAAAAAAAGTGATCAGACTTCAACTAGAGATATGAATGAAGCTGATGTGGCTAGGACTAAGGTAAATCAGATTACAGGGTAAAAGGTGATTTGCTCCATTGTTTAAAACGTCAACCTCTGTGGGAGACAACATGGAGAGATGTTTATTTAGTGCAAATTTATATTTTGGGTAGTGCATTATCCTCGTACAGTCAGTTTATTCAAACACCATAATTACATGGAATCTTGAACAGGGCGTGAGATCTTCTTGGTTGGTACAGGTTAGTGTGATGCCCCAATACATCCCAGAGTAATTTGGGCAGAGAATAAAAAAAGTATTTGCAGACTCCCCTTGGGGAACTGGGAAGAAAGGAGGAAATTTTAAACTTCCCCATTTGGGAAATTCCTGATATTCTCGTAAGCAGTGGGAACAACCAAGTCAACAAGCTGAGCCCTTGATCTTGGGGTTCAACCCTATGAAATTTATTCCTGCAAAGGAGAAGCTGAGCCTACCTATAATTATGCCTAAGTCATCCCAAAGAACCTCATTTGTTGCTCAGATGTGTCCTCTCTCTCTAAGACAACTGGAGAGGTAAACTCACTGCCCTCCCCTCCAGCCTGACATGATTCCCAGAGGTGTAAATCTCCTTGGCAATGTGGGACAGGCCTCCAAGGATGAGCCAGGACCTGGCATCATGGGATTGAGAAAGCTTTCTTGACCAACAGGGGGAAGAGAGAAATGAGACAAAACAAAGTTTCAGTCGCTGAGATATTTCAAACAGAGTCGAGAGGTTATCCTAGAGGTTATTCTTATGCATTGTATAACTATTCCTTTTTAGTTTATGATGCATTGGATTGGCTAGATGGAAGTACCTGAAATTGCTGAGCTGTGCTCAATAGCCTTAATTGTTTTAACTTTTTTTTTAATTGTATCATATAACATATATACAAAGCAAAGAAAGAAAAAAGCAATAGTTTTCAAAGCACTCTTCAAAAAGTAGTTACAGGACAGATCTCAGAGTATGTCATGGGCTATCTTGCCATCCTCTTAGATTTTTCCTTCTAGCTGCTCCAGAACATTGGCGGCTAGAAGGAAGATACATATATTTTTTATCATTATTTTTTTCTTTTTTGTGAAAAATAACATATATACAAAAAAGCAACAAATTTCAAAGCATAGCACAACAACTAATTGTAGAACAGATTTCAGAGTTTGCTATGGGTTACAATTCCACAATTTTAGTTTTTTACTCCTACCTGCTCTAGGACACTGGACACTAAAAGAAATATAATGATTCGGTAATCATACTCATTTGTTAAACTCCACCTTCTCTGTATAACTCCACCATCACCTTTGATCTTTCTCTTACTCTTTAGGGGTATTTGGGTTCTGTCCATTCTAACTTTTTCATGTTGGAAGATCTGTCAATAATATGGGATAGGGAGATGAAACTAGCTGATGTTCTGGAAAAGCTGGCCCCTCTAGATTTCAGGACCTATCTTGTCCAGGGATCCATATGGAGGTTGTAGGTTTCTGTAAAGTTACCCTAATGCATGGAACCTTTGTAGAACATTATATATTGCCCTAGGTGTTCTTTTGGATTGGCTGGAATGGTTTTGGTTGGGGTTTGGCAAGTTTTTTTTGTTTTGTTTTTTTTATTAATGGAAAAAAAAAAAGAAATTAACCCAACATTTAGAAATCATACCATTCTACATATGCACTCAGTAATTCTTAACATCATCACATAGATGCATGATCATCGTTTCTTAGTACATTTGCATTGGTTTAGAGGAACTAGCAACACAACAGAAAAAGATATAAAATGTTAATATAGAGAAAAGAAATAAAAGTAGTAATAATAGTAAAAAAAAAAAAAAACCCTATAGCTCAGATGCAGCTTCATTCAGTGTTTTAACATGATTACTTTACAATTAGGTATTATTGTGCTGTCCATTTTTGAGTTTTTGTATCTAGTCCTGTTGCACAGTCTGTATCCCTTCAGCTTTAATTACCCATTATCTTACCCTGTTTCTAACTCCTGCTGGACTATGTCACCAATGACATATTTCAAGTTTATTCTCGAATGTCCGTTCACATCAGTGGGACCATACAGTATTTGTCCTTTAGTTTTTGGCTGGACTCACTCAGCATAATATTCTCTAGGTCCATCCATGTTATTACATGCTTCATAAGTTTATCGTGTCTTAAAGCTGCATAATATTCCATCGTATGTATATACCACAGTTTGTTTAGCCATTCTTCTGTTGATGGACATTTTGGCTGTTTCCATCTCTTTGCAATTGTAAATAACGCTGCTATAATAGGTAGCAATGTATAACTGAAGTTTGTGTAAGAGCAACCTCCAGAGTAGCCTACTGACACTATTTGAACTCTCTGAGCCACTAATACCTTATTTATTATACTTCTTTTCCCCCTTTTGGTCAGATGGAATTGTTGATCACACAGTGTAGGGCCAGACTCATCCCTGGAAGTCATCTCCCACACCACGAGGAAGACTTTCACCTCTGGATGTCATGTCCCATATAGGGGGGAGGGTAATTATTTCACTTGCAAAGTTGGGCTTATAGAGAGTGAGGCCACATCTGAGCAACACAAGAGGTCCTCCAGAGATGACTCTTAGGTACACCTATAGGTAGGCTAAGCTTTTCCACTACATATATATGCTTCACAAGGAAAAGCCTCATGATCATGGGCTTGGCCTATTGATTTGGGGGTCCCTAATGTTTAACACAGTATCAGGTGTTTCCCTGATGGTAAAGTTTAACAGTTTCAAGTTAAACTTTGCCAATACTTTTTGATTATCTGTTTAATATATTCTGGGATATATCCAGGCACTATATTAAGCTATACAGGATTAAAGGCCCTCATTTTTATTTTGGGCCTTTGTTTTGATTGTTTAAATGAGCGATCTACACGAGTTGAGTTAGATAATGGGCTACAGAAAATTTTAGCTTCTGGACAAAATAAATTTTTCTTCCTTTGGTCGCAAAGAGTAGGTGAGGGTCTAAAATATAGGTAATATCTTCCTTGTCCCTGTGTTCTGAATTATCTTAATCCTGACCTGATCACCTTCATTCTTTTATCTCTGAAAACCAGGCTAAATATATTAAAAACAGCCTCTAAAAATCCAAGAATAATTACCATTCCAGACAAACGTGTCTGCTACAAGAGCTTACAATCTAGCCCCCATTTTCTTACAAGCATTTTCTAAATGAGACCGTACAATAACTGCTCTTTTGTTTCTGGCTTATTTTGCCTCCCACAGGTTCATTCATAATGTTGCCTGCCTCATGACTTCATTTCTTTTTGTAGCAGCACAATATTTGATCACATGTGTACACCAGTAGCCTTGATTCCTGAAGACGACTGTATAACTATATAGCTTTTACAGTATGACCATGTGATTGTGAAAACCTTGTGTCTGATGCTCCTTTTATCCAGTACATGGACAGATGAGTGAAAAAATAAATAAATAAATAATGGATAAGGGGTAAAAAAAATTGAGTAGATTGAGATACCAGTGTCAATGAGAAGGAGAGGTAAGGGGTATGGGATGTATGCGTTTTTCCTTTTTTCTTTTTATTTCTTTTTCTGGAGTGATGCAAATTTCATAAAAATGATCATGATGATGAATACACAACTAGGTGATAATATTGTAAGCCACTGATTGTATACTATGGACGGATAGTATGATATGTGAAGATATCTTAATAAAAATATTTTTAAAAAAGAAAAAGCAAGCTCATAGAGTCAGAATCTAAAATAGAGATTGCCAGGGGATGGGGACAAGGAATAGGAAGTTAAGGCATAGGTTGTACAGAGTCCCTATCTGGAGTGATGGAAATGTTTTGGTAATAGATGGTGGTGATGGTAGTACAATTGTGAATGTAATTAACAGCACTGAAATATATATCTGAATATGATTAAAAGGGGAAATGTTAGTTTGTATATATGCTAACAGAATAAAAAACTTTTAATCCATGGGAATATACTATGCAGTGAACCCTAAGTGAAACCATGGAATATAGTTAATAGTACATCAATTACAACTCTAAAATGTGCTATCATCAATTGTAGCAAATGTTCCAAACCAGTGCAAGGTATTAATAATAGGGTATATGAGAATCCTGTATTTTATGAATGATTGTCTATAATCCCACAACTTTTCTAAGAAGGAAAAAACTCTAATGGCCTGTTTTGCAGAAATAGAAGAATTCACCCTAAAATTCATATAGAGTTTCAAAAGATCCCAAATAGCCAGAGATGCTTGACAAAGAATAAAACCGGAGGAGTCACACTTAATGATTTCAAAACTTACTAAAAAGACACAGTAAATAAGACCGTGTAGTACCTGCATTAGGATAGATACACATGGACTGGTGCAATAGAATTGGGAGAGAGAAACAAACCCAGACTTCTAAGGACAACTGATGTTCAAAAAGTGTACCAAGACCATCAAAAGGGGAAGAAAAGAGTCTTCAATGAATGGTACTGGGAAAACTGGATAGCCAATGCAAAAGAATGAAGGTGAACTCTTACCTTATAAAAATTAATTCAAAATGAATCACAGAACTAAATTTAAGAGATAAAACTCTAAGAAGAAAACATAAGAGCAACTCTACATGACCTCGGATTTGGCAATGGTTTCTCAAATATGAAACCAAAAGCACAGGTGACAAGAGGAAAAAATAGGTAACTTGGACTTTATCAAAATTAAAAACTTTTTTTGACATCAAAATACACTATTAAGGGGAGACATCCAGGAAGATGGCCAAATAGAGTAGCTTGAGATTAGCTCTGCTCCATGGAAATGTTAGAGAAGGGACAGGAGGGCGAGCGAGGCAGCAATTCAGGAATGCGGCTGACCTGGGAAAGCCTTTCGTACCACATAAGGCAGCCTTGGTTGCAGAGGCTGAGGAACCGAAAGGCAGAAAGCTGGAGCTTGGTGCGGAGGCCGCAGAAGTACACAGACGGGAGCTGGAGATAATGAAGAAAGCCAGGCCACGTGCCTTGGGTGCACTTATCCTCACCAGTGCAGCCCCATGACTGGTGACTCACTCAACATCCCGTGCACCTGAACCCCATCACCCACTCCCATTCCCCATGCCCCAGGAGCCCCAACCCCACCAGCCCATGTACATATCCCACACCCCCAGCTCAAGTACAGCCCAACTCACCTCTCCTGCACACTTCCCGAGCACTACCTCCCCTTCCCTGTTCCCTGCAGGCTGTTGCCAGTGCATAAAGGCTGCGGACATTAACCTCCATACCCAGGCTACTCCTGCTGCCCAACCATAGTGTCACACAGCCTCACCCTATACCCTCTGAGCTCTGTGCATCAGTTTATGGCACTCCTAGATCCATGCATCCACACAGGCCCACACATGCACATGGGTCACCAATCACAACATTCAGCTCTGGGAACCGCACTCTACAGCAGTCCTAGAATTGCACATGTGCACAGCCCTCAGCCACACTTCCCAGTTCTGAGAAAGTGTTGAACTGCGCAGGCGGGTCACATCTGCCCCTAATCCATGAAAGCAAAATGCCAACCTGCTGCCACAGCTCTGCACATGCACAAAAAGGGCTCCATGCCTTAGACCAGAGCACACCAGGGTTACGGCCCCCAGAGCAGCGCCCGCACACCTACATCCTCCCTGGCCACTGGACACCCACGTTCACAAGCATCAGCGTAACATCCCCAACCTGCACCTGTACCTGCCTTGAAACAAATCACCGCCCTTAGTGCCCCACTCTGTACCCAGCTCCCTGCTATACAACCACCCCACAAACACAAGGCCTTAGACTACTAAAAGAAATCAACTCCCAAATTAAATCAATCAAGATATTTACATGCTACGAATACAGCAGAAGATCACTAAGCATATCACAATGCAGACAGATATATCCTGCCTAATGACCAAATTAAAACAACAGAGGAAACAAAGACATTGGAACACCAGAGGAGATACGACATTGGAACAACTAATCAAAGATGTTCATATAATTCTACTTAATAAAATAAGTGGGATAGCAAAGGACATAAAGGAGATCAAGAAGACAATAGAAGAGCATAAAGAGGAATTTAAAAGAATAAATAGAAAAATAGCAGATTTCACAGAGATTAAAGATTCTATTGACCAAATACAAACCATACTAGAGACACACAACACCAGATCTGAAGAGGCAGAAGTAAGAATAAATGATATACAGGACACAATAACTGATTTTGAAAACTCAAAACAGCAAATGGCAAAAAAGATGGAAAAATCTGAATTGGACCTCAGGGAAATCATAGACAAAACAAAGTGCACAAATATAAGAAACACTGGTGTCCCAGAAGGAGAAGAGAGGAGTAAAGGGCTAAGAAGAGTAGTTGAGGATATAATGGGGAAAAACTTCCCAACCTTCATAAAGGACATAAATATACAAGTCAAAGAAGCCCAACTAACTACAAATAGGATAAACCCAAATAAGCCTTCCCCAGGACACATACTAATCAGTCTGTCAAATGTTGAAGAGAAGCAGAAAATCCTGAAAGCAGCAAGAGAAAAACAATCTACTACGTACAAGGGAAACCAAATAAGACTGAGTTCAGACTGCTCAACTAGCATGCTAGAGGAGAGAAGGTAGTGGTATGACATATTCAAGATCCTGAAAGAGAAATATTTCCAGCCAAGAATTCTGTACCAAGCCAAACTGTCCTTCAAAACTGAGGGAGAGATTAAAGTTTTCACAGACAAAGAAGTCCTGAAAGAATTTGTCAACAAGAGACCAGCCCTATAAGACATACTAAAAGGACTTCTGCCAGCTGAAAAAAAAAAAAAAGACAGGAGAGGGAAGTCTGGAGGAAGGCACAGAATTGAAGAGTACCACCAATGGTAATTTAAAGAATACAAAGAGAAAGAGGGAAAAGAATATATAGATCTGACAAATAAAATTAAAAAGATAAGATGGTAGATTCAAGAAACACCCTTTCAATAATAGCTTTGAATGTTAATGGACTAAATTTACCAGTTAAAAGATACAGATTGGCAGAATGGATTAAGAAACATAATTCAGCTATAAGCTGTTTACAAGAGACTCATCTTAGATGCAAGAATACAAATAGATTGAAAGTGAAAGGATGGAAAAAGATTTTTCACTCAAGTTGTAACCAAAAGAAAGCAGGAGTAGCTACACTAATATCAGACAAAATAAACTTTAAATGTAAAGACATCAGAAGAGAGAAAGAAGAACACTATATACTAATTAAAGGGTCAATTCACCAAAAAGATATAACAATCATAAATATTTATGCTCCCAATCAAGGAGCTCCAAAGTACATGAGATAGACATTGGCAAAACTGAACGGAGCGATAGATGTTTCAACAATAATAGTAGGAGACTTCAATACACCACTCTCCTCTATAGATAGAACAACCAGACAGAAGATCAACAAGGAAATAGAGAAGGTAAATAACTTGATAAATGAATTAGACCTAACAGATATATATAGGTCACTGAACCCCAAAATACAGGGATGTACATTCTTCTCTAGTGTTCATGGAACATTCTCCAGGATAAGATCATATGCTGGGGGCACAAAACAGGTCTTTATAAATTTAAAAACACTAAAATTATTCAAACCACTTACTCTGATCACAATGGGATGAAGTTGGATCTCAATAACCACCAAAGAATGAGAATACTCACAAATATATGGAGATTAAATAACACATTCTTTAAAAAACAGAGGGTTAAAGAAGAAATTGCTAGAGAAATCAGTAGCTATCTGGAGATGAATGAAAATGAGAATACAACTCAGCAGAACTCATGGGATGCAGCAAAGGCTGTGCTAAGATGGAAATTTATTGCCCTAAATTCTTGTTTAAAAACAAGAACCAGCAAAAATCGAGGACTTAACAGCACACCTGGAGGAACCTGAGAAAGAACAGCAAATTAACCCCAAAGCAAAAAGAAGAAGAGAAATAACAAAGATTAAAGCAGAGATAAACGAATGGGAGAACAAAAGAACTATAGAAACCAAAAGTTGGTTCTTTGAGAAAATCAATAAAATGGAGAGACTGAAAGCTTTCCCCCCTAAGATCAGGAACAAGACAAGGATGCCCACTGTCACCACTATTATTCAGCATTGTGCTGGAAGTTCTAGCTAGAGCAATCAGGCAAGACAAAGAAATAAAAGGCATCCAAATTGGAAAGGAAGAAGTAAAACTCATTATTTGCCAATGATATGATAATACAATTGGAAAATACTGAGAAATCTACAGCAAAGCTTCTTGAGCTAATAAACAATTCAGCAAGATGGCAGGATATAAAATTAATGGGCAAAGATCAGTAACATTTCTATACACAAGCAATGTCCTAGTTGAGTCAGTTAAGGAAAAAATTCCATTCAAAATAGCAACTAAAAGAATCAAGTACTTAGGAATGAACTTAACTAGGGACATAAAGGACTTGTACACAGAAAACGACTTAACATTGCTAAAAGAAATCAAAGGAGATCTAAATAGGTGGAAAGATGTTCCCTGCTCATGGATAGGAAGGCTAAATATAGCTAAGATGTCAATTCTCCCCAAATTGATCTACAGATTCAACTCAGTACCAATCAAAATACCAACAACCTACTTTGAAGATTTGGAAAAGCTAATTGCCAAATTCATCTGGAAGGGAAAGAGACCCCAAATAGCTAAAAGCATCCTAAAAAAGAAGAATGAAGTGGGAGGATTAACACTCCTTGACTTTAAAACCTATCATAAAGCCACAGTGGTCAAAACAACATGGTACTGTCACAAAGACAGAAGCACTGACCAATGTAATCGAATTGAGATGGCAGAAATAGACCACCAAATCTATGGTCAACTGATTTTTGACAAGGCTACCAAATCCTCTGAACTGGGACAAAATAGTCTTTTCGATAATTCAGCATGGAAAAACTGGATATCAATAGCCGAAAGAATGAAAGAACACCACTATCTTACACCCTACACAAAAATTAACTCAAAGTGGATCTAACACCTAAATATAAGAACTAGCACCATAAAGTTTCTAGAAGAAAATGTAGGGAAACATCTTCAAGACCTAGTAATAGGAAGTAGCTTCCTAAACTTTACACCCAAAGCACAAGCAACAAAAGAAAAAATAGGTAAATGGGAACTCCTCAAAATCAAATGCTTCTGCACCTCAAAAGACTTTATCAAAAAGGGGCAGGCAACTCAACAGGAGAAAATATTTGGAAATCACATATCAGACAAATATTTGACTTCCTGTATATAGAAAGAAATCATACAACTCAACAACAAAAGAACAAAAAACCCAATTGTGAAATGGGCTAAAGATATGAATAGGCGTTTTTCTCAAGAGCAAATACAGATGGCTCAAAAGCAAATGAAGACAATGCTCATTTTCATTGGCTATAAGGGAAATGCAGATCAAGACTGCAATGTGATAACACCTCACACCTATAAGAATGGCTGCTATTGATTTACATGAAGTTTTAAGGATGGTGCAGAAGGGGAATAGTGGCATATAAATACAATGGACTACTGAGCGGCTGCAAGAAGGAATGAAGTTGTGGGGCATGCAACTAGGTGAATGAACCTTGAAGACACTATATTGAATGCAATGTCAGAAACAAGAAGGCAAATACTATCATGTCTCACTCATATGGACTAACAATACAAAATCAGAGAATTTAAGTTGAGAGCAAGGATTATCAGGTTGGGGCCTATTGTAAAGGGTCCTAGACTGTAAGCTTTTATAGCAGTCACATCTAGTCTAGAGTTGTAACTGTTATTTCAAAATCTGAGGTATTGAGGTATTTGTGCATAACCTGGTTATTCACTGAATCTTCGGGTATTTATGTAACACCTGAGACTCAGAGAGCTCTGAAGCTATGGAAGTTAGCATATTGCAACTGTCAAAAAAGTTGAAAAAGTGATCAGACTTCAACTGGAGATATGAATGAAGCTGATCTGGATAGGACTAAGGTAAATTAGAATACAGGATAAAAGATGATATGGTCCATATTTTAAAACTTCAACTTCTGTCTGAGACCAAAGGAAGAAATGTTTATTTGGTACAAAATTTATATTTTGGGTAGTGCATTATCTAATTTAACTTCTACAGTCAGTTTACCTGGACACCATAATTACATAGAATCTTGAATAAAGCGTGAGATCTTGGTGTTTTGTACAGAATGGTGTGATGCCCCAATGCACCCCGGGGTGATTTGGGAGAGAACCAAAGGGTGTTTGCAGAGTCCCCCTGGAGGGCTGGGAAGAAAGGAAGACATGTTAAACTTCCCATTTGGGGAATTCCTAATATTCTTACAAGCAGTGGGGACAACCCATTCAGCAGAATGAACCCTCAATCTTGGGATTCGCCCCTATGAAACATTCCTGCAAAGAGAAGCTAGGCCTGCTTATGAGTGTGCCTAAGAGTTACCCCCAGAGAACTTCTTTTGTTGCTCAGATGTGCTCTTTCTAAGTCAACTGGGCAGGTGAATTCCCCCCTACATGAGACATGACTCCTAGGGGGTATAAATTTCCCTAGCAACGTGGGACAGAAATCCTGGGATGAACCAGGACCCCCAGCATCATGGGATTGAGAGAGGCTTCTTGACCAAAAGGGGGAGGAGCAAAGTGAGACAAAATAAAATTTCAGTGGTTGAGAGATTTCAAACAGAGGGAGGGATAAAGGGTATGAGATGTATGAGTTTTTTTCATTTTATTTCTTTTTCTGGAGTAAGACAAGCATTTTAAAAATCGTCATGGTGATGAATGCACAACTATGTGATGATACTATGAGCCATTGATTATATACTTTGCATGGACCATACATGTGTGAAGAGATATCAATAAAAACATTAAAAAAAAAAAAAGAATGGCTCCTAGTAAACAAACAGGAAACCGTAAATGATGGAAAGGATGTGGAGAAACTGGACACTTACATGCTGCTGGTGGGACTGTATACTGGTGCAGCTACTATGGAAGACTCTTTGGCAGTTCCTTAGGAAACTAAATATCAAGTTCCCCTATGACCCAGCAATGGCACTACTTGGTATATACCCAGAAGAACTAAAAGCAATGACACCTACAAACATTTGCACACCAATATTCATAGAAGCATTATTCACAATCGCCAAAAGATGGAAACAAACCAAATGCCCATCAACAGGCAAGTGGATCAAGAAAATGTGGTATACACATACAATGGAATATTATGGAGCAGTAAGACAAAATGATGTGCCAAAGCACAAGACAAGATGGATGAGCCTTGAGGACATAATGCTGAGTGAAATTAGCCTGATACAAAAGGATAGATACTGTATGATTCCACTTTTATGACCAGCATAAAGGTATAATCAGAGGCTTTTAATACAGAATATAGGGGAATTAGAGATACATAGAAGCTAGAGATGGGTGAACTGTTAGCTAATGCAGTTGAACTCCAATGTAAGGGAATACATAGGAGTGAAACTGGTTCTCTAGTGGGTCTACAAGTAATATTACAATATTGAAGATGAACAAGATTGAAAGGGGTTTTGGAGACCTACGTCTCCCACTGATTAACGCTAAAAATATGAATTAGTTTTTGCAAGAATTACTTCAAAGATATGATTCTTGTACAAAGAGTGTTTAAGTCCATTAACGGGGGAAAACTGCTATTGCATGCTATGAGCTATGTTCAAAAGGAAATAATTAGCACTACCACATCAACAGCAGACATAAATAATGGGGGGAGGGACAAGAGTTAAAAGGAGGTTTAGTGTTTATTGGTTTTCTTTCTCTTGGGAACAATGAAATTATCTAAAATTGAGAATGTTGATGGACTGTGGACTTTGGGCCCTCTACATAATGCCCAATGAATGCAGGTGGCTGAAGGATGCGCTGATGGAGAAGCAGATTGGCAAACGAGTGTGTACTTTTGAACAAAGGCTGTGCTGCTACAAAAAGGAACAAAGTCATGAGGCATGGAACAATGTGAATGAACATATGAGACATTTGGCAAGACAAAATAAGCCAGAAACAAAAGAACAAGAATGGTATGGTCACCTTTACAAAATGCTTATAAGAAAATAGGGGCCTAGATTGTAAGCTTTTAGAGTAGACACATTAAGTCTGCAGTGGTGATTATTATTTCTGGATTTTGGGAGGCTGTTTTATATATACAACCTTATATTTAGAGAAAAGAACAAAGCTAGACAGGTTGGAGTTAAAGTAATTCAGAACATAAGGGTAAGGAAGACAGTGTCTATATTTCAGAACCACACATACTCTTTGAGACCAATGGAAGAAAGGTTTATTTGGTTTGGAATTGAAATTTTCTGTAGTACGTAATCTAATTCAACCTACCTGTATAGCTCACTTGAACAAATGAAACACAGGGAGCACGGATTAAGAAAGAGATCCTTTAATCCAAATAGATTATTGTAATGCCGTATACATCACAGAGTATATTAAGCAGATAACCAAAAAGAATTGGCAAAGTCTCCTGAGGGAGGGGAAAAAGAATACGGAACTATTAAAGCTTACCATCAGGGAACGCCCTGCTACTGCGTCAAACTCTAGGGGCACCCAAATCAAAAGGCCATGCCCTCGATCATGAGGCTTACTCTTGTGAAGTTTATGTAGGTAGCAGAGAAGCTAAGACTACTTATAGGCATGCCTAAGAGCTCTTCTGGAGGACCTCTTTTGTTGCTCACATATGGTCTCACTCTCTCTAAGCCCAACGCTGCACGTGAAATCATTGTTCTCTCCCCGACATGAGACATGACATCCAGGGGTGAAAGTCTCCCTGGTGACGTGGGAGATGATTTTCAGGGATGAATCCAGACCTGGCACTGTGGAATCAACAATTCCATCCTGACCAAATGGGGGGAAAGAAGTGTAATTAATAAAGTATCAGTGGCAAAGAGAGTTCAAATTGAGTCAAGATAATAAGTCAGGTTGTTCTTATTCAAGCTTCACTTAGACCTTGCTACCTATCATAACCTGCTATCCCCCATCAGGACCATTCCAGCCAAACCTAAAGAATAACTAGGACAATATATAAGATTACACAAGGATTCCAGGCACTAGAGTAACCTTCCAGAAACCTATAACTTCCAGATGGGTCATTCTCCATATAAGTCCTGAAAATCAGCCCAGCCTCTCCAGAGCATCAGATAGTTCCATCTCCCTACACCATTATTACTGACAGACCCTTACAATATGAAACATTTAGAATTGCCATAGCCCAAACACCCCTAAAGAGAGGGATGGAAAGATCAAAGATGATGGTGGAGTTATACAGAGAAGACAGGATTTAACAAATGAATATAAATGACATCTCTTTTAGTCTCCAGTATTTTATCTTTTTAGTTAATTTATTTTTTGTTTATTAAACATAACCACATACAAACAAACATTCTTATCATGTGATCATTCCTTTCTTCTTATGCAATCAATAACTTACACTATCATCACATAGTTGTATATTCATCATCATGATTATTTCTTAGAACATCTGCATCAACTCAGAAAAAGCAATAAAAAGAAAACAGAAAAAAATTCATACATACCATATCCCTTACCCCTCCCCTTCACTGATCACCAGCATTTCAATCTACTAAATTTATTTTAACATTTGTTCCCCCTATTATTAATTTACTTTCAATCCATATGTTTTACTTGTCCATCAATAAGGTAGACAAAAGGAGCATGAGAAACAAGGCTCTCACAACCATACAATCACACTGCAACAGCAATATCATCATTCAATTATCTTCAAGAAACATGGCAACCAGAGCACAACTCCACATTTTCAGGCAGTTTCCTCCAGCCTCTCTATTACACTAAACAGGTGATATCTATTTAATGCGTAAGAATAACCTCCAGGATAACCTCTCGACTCTGTCTGGAATCTCTCAGCCATTGACACTTTATTTTGTCTCATTTCGCTCTTTCACATTTCGGTCGAGAAGATTTTCTCAATCCGTTGATGCTGAGTTCCAACTCATTCTAGGATATCTGTCCCACGTTGCCAGGAAGGTCCACACCCCTGGGAGTCATGTCTCACATAGAGAGAGGGAGGGCAGTGAGTTTGTTTGCTGTGTCGGCCAAGCAAGAGAGGTCACATCTGAGCAACAGAAGAGGTTCTCTTGGGGGTGACTCTTAGGCCTAATTTTAAGTAGGCTTAGCCTACCCTTTGAGGATTAAGTTTCATATGAACAAACCCCAAGATTGGAGGCTCGGCCTACTGCTTTGGCTGTCCCCACTGCCTGTGAGAATATCAAGAATTCTCCACTTGGGGAAGTTGAATTTTCCCCCTTTCTTCCTAAGGGACTCCGCAAAAACTTCCCTATTCACTGTTCAGATCACTCTGGGATTTATCTGGGCATTACTCTGGACAAACCTACAAAATCTCCTGCCCTACACAAGGTTCCAAGTACTATGCTGCTCAATTAAGCTGCCTACATGAGTTATATTAGGAAATGCACTAGTCAAAATATAAATTTTGTACCAAATAAACATTTTTTGCTTGTCTCACACGTTAGTTTTAAAATATTAATTACCATCCATTTTCAACACCCTGCATTATTGACATTCATTTGTTCTTCCTCATACAGAAACATTTTAAAATTTGCACACTTAGTCACTATCATTATACACTCTAGGCATTCCTAGATTATACCATCCCAGTCTTTATTGACTATCTTTCCTTCTGATTTCATTTGTGCCCCCAGGCCTCCTCTCTCTATCATTCACACACTCAGCTTCATTCAGTGTTCTAACATTACTGTATGACAGTTAGGTAATATTGTGCTATTCATTTCTGAATGTTTACATCAGTCTGGTTGCACAATCTGTATCCCTTCAGCTCCAATTACCCAATATCTACCCTATTTCTATCTCCTGATGGTCTCTGTTACGAACTGAAATTCTCCAAATTCATTTGCTAATGTCAGTTCATATCAGTGAGACCATACAGTATTTGTCCTTTTGTTTCTGGCTAATTTCACTCAGCATAACATCTTTAAGGTCCATCCATGTTGATACATGCTTCATGACTTTATTCTGTCTTAAAGTTGTATAATATCCCATCATATGTATATATCACAGTTTGTTTAGCCACTCTTCTGTTGATGGACATTTTGGCTGTTTCCATCTCTTGGCAATTGTAAATAATGCTGCTATAAACATTGGTGTGCAAATTTCCATTTGTGTTCCTGCCCTCATGTCCTCTAAGTAGATACCTAGCAATGGTATTGCCAGATCATATGGCAATTCTATACTTAGCTTCCTGAGGAACCGCCACACTGCCTGCCACAGCAGTTGTATCATTTGACACTCCCACCAACAGTGGATAAGTGTGCCTCTTTCTCCACATCCTCTCCAGCACTTGTCATTTTCTGTTTTATTGATAATGGCTATTCTGGTGGGTGTGAGATGATATCTCATTGCGGTTTTGATTTGTAATTCCCTAATAGCCAGCGAAGTTGAGAATCTTTTCACATGCCTTTTGGCCATTTGTATTTCCTTGTTCTAGTTTGCTAGATGCCGGAATGCAATATACCAGAAATGGAATGGCTTTTAAAAAGGGGGATTTAGTAAGTTGCTAGTTTACAGTTTTAAGGTTGAGAAAATGTCCCAATTAAAACAAGTCTATAGAAATGTCCAATCAAAGACATCCATCCAGGGAAAGATACCTTGGTTCAAGAAGGCCAATGAAGTTCAGTGCTTCTCTCCCAAGTGAGGAGGCACATGGCGAACACAGTCAGGGCTTCTCTCTCATCCGAGAAGGCACATGGTGAACACAGTCATGGTTTCTCCCTCATCTGGAAAGGCACATGATGAACACGGTCAGGGTTCCTCTCTCATCTGGAAGGACACATGGTGAACACGGCATCATCTGCTAACTTCTTCTCCTGGCTTCCAGTTTCATGAAGCTCCCCAAGAGGCATTTTTCTTCTTCATCTCCAAAGGTCGCTGGCTCATGGACTTTCTGCTTCGTGGTGCTGTAGCATTCTCTGCTCTCTCTGAATCTCCTTCTTTCTCCAAAATGTTTCCTCTTTTATAGGACTCCAGAAACATATCAAGACACACCCAAATGGATGGAGACATGTTGTCACCTAATCCAGCTTAACAACCAGTCTTGACTAAATCACATCATCCAGGGAGATGATCGGATTACAGTTTCATACAGTATTGAATAGAGATTATTCTACCTTTGTGAAATGGGATTTTGATTAAAACGTGGCTTTTCTAGGGTCCATATATCCTTTCAAACCAGCACATTCCTCTTCTGAGAAGTGTATGTTCATGTCTTTTGCCCATTTTGTAATTGGGTTGTCTGTCTTTTTGTTGCTGAGTTGAACAATCTCTTTATGTATTCTGGATACTTGACCTTTATCTGATATATCATTTCTAAATATTGTCTCCCATTGTGTAGGCTGTCTTTTTGCTTTCTTGACAAAGATCTTTGACACACAAAAGTGTTTAATTTTGAGGAGTTCCCATTTATTTATTTATTTCTTCAATGCTTGTGCTTTGGGTGAAAGGTCTAGGAAACCGCCTCCTATTATAAGATTGATAAGATATTACCCTGCATTTCTTCTAACAGTTTCATGGTCTTAGATCTAAAGTTTAGGTCTTTGAACCATTTCAAGTTAATTTTTGTATAGGATGTGAGATATGGATCCTCTTTCATTCTTTTGCATGTGGATATCCAGTTCCTAGGCACTATTCATTGAAGAGAATGTTCTGTCCCAGGTGAGTTGGCTTGACTGCCTTATCAAAGGTCAATTGTCCATAGATGAGAGTGTTATATCTGAACACTCTATTTGAAGATTCCACTGGTCATAAAGTCAGGTAGTGTGAGGCCTCCAACTTCATTTTTCTTTCTCAGGATATTTTTAGCTATTTGGGGCACCCTACTCCTCCAGATAAATTTGGTTATTCGTTTTTCTATTTCTGAAAAGCTTTTGGGATTTTAATTGGTATTGCATTGAATCTGTAAATCAATTTAGGTAGAACTGACATCTTAACTATATTTAGTCTTCCAATCCATGAACACGGTATGCCCTTCCATTTATTTACGTCTTCTGTGATTTTGTTTGACAATTTCTTGTAGTTTTCTTTGTATAGGTTTTTTATATCTTTAGTTAAATTTATTCCTAAATATTTTATTCTTTTGGTTGCAATTGTAAATGGAATTCTTTTCTTGATTTCCCCGTCAGATTGTTCACTAATAGTGTATAGAAACACTACAGATTTCTGAGTATTGATCTTGTAACCTGCCACTTTGCTGTACTCATTTATTAGCTCTAGTAGTTTTGCTGTGGATTTTTCAGGGTTTTCGATATAGTATCTGCAAACAGTGAGAGTTTTACTTCTTCCTTTTCAATTTTGATGCCTTGTATTTCTTTTTCTTGTCTAATTGTTTTGGCTAGAATTTCCAACACAATGTTGAATAACAATGGTGATAATGAACATTCTTGTCTTGTTCCTGATCTTAGGGGGAAAGTTTTCAGTTTTTCCCCATTGAGGATAATGTTAGTTGTGGGTTCTTCATATATTTCCTTTATAATGATTGAGGAAGTTCCCTTCTATTCCTATCCTTTGAAGTGTTTTCAACAAGAAAGGATGTGGAATTTTGTCAAATGCCTTTTCTGCATCAATTGAGAGGATCATGTGGTTTTTCTGCTTTGATTTGTTGATGTGGTGTATTACATTAATTGATTTTCTTATATTGAACCATGCTTGCATACCTGGGATGAATCCTACTTGGTCATGGTGTATCATTTTTTCAATGTGCTGCTGGATTTGATTTGCTAGAATTTTATTGAGGATTTTTGTATCTATATTCATTAAAGAGATTTGGCTGTAAAAGAAAAATGTACCTTTCTTTTCTTGTAATATCATTGTCTAGCTTTGGTATGAGGGTGATGCTGACTTCATAGAATGAGTTAGGTAGCTTTCCCTTCTCTTCAATTTTTCTGAAAAATGTGAGCAGGATTGGTACTAATTCTTTCTTGAATGTTTGGTAAAATTCACATGTGAAGCCATCTGGTCCTGGACTTCTCTTTTTGAGCAGCTTCTTAATGACTGATTCAATTTCTTTACTTGTGATTGGTTTGTTGAGGTCGTCTGTATCTTCTCGAGTCAATGTTGGTTGTTTGTGCCTTCCTAGGAAGTTGTTCATTTCCTCTACATTGTTGATGTCGAGTTTATTAGCATAAAGTCGTTCATAGTATCCTCTCATTACTTCCTTTATTTCTGTGGGGTCAGTGGTTATGTCTCCTCTTCCATTTCTGATTGCATTTATTTGCATCCTCTCTCTTCTTCTTTTGGTCAACCTCGCTAAGGGTCCATCAATCTTATTGATTTTCTCATACAACCAACTTCTGGTTTTGTTGATTTTCTCGATTGTTTTCATGTTCTCAATTTCATTTATTTCTGCTCTAATCTTCATTACTTCTTTCCTTTTGCTTGCTTTGGGGTTAATTTGCTGTTCTTTCTCTAGTTCTTCCTCGATTTTTCTCTTTCTTCTTTTTTGATATAGGCATTTAGGGAAATAAATTTCCCTCTTAGCACTGTCTTTGCTGTATCCCATAAATTTTGATATGTTGTGTTTTCATTTTCATTTGCCTCAAGATTTTTACTGATTTCTCTTGTAATTTCTTCCTTGACCCACTGGTTGTTTAAGAGTGTGTTGTTGAGTCTCCATATATTAGTGAATTTGCTGGCACTCTATTATTGATTTCAGCTTCATTCCTGTATGATCTGAGAAAGTAGTTTGTATGATTGTTCTAGTTTGCTAGCTGCCAGAGTGCAACACACCAGAGACAGACTGGCTTTTAATAAAAGGGGATTTGTTTTGTTAGTTCTTCAGAGGAAAGGCAGCTAACTTTCCACTGAGGTTCTTTCTTATGTGGGAAGGCACAGGATGGTCTCTGCTGGCCTTCTCTCCAGGCATCTAGATTCCAACAACTTTCCCCGAGGCGATTTCTTTCTGCATCTCCAAAGGCCTGGGCTGAGTTGCAAGTGCCGAGATGAGGTATGCTGAGCTACTTAGGCTGTGCTACGTTGCGCTCTCTCATTTAAGCACCAGCCAGTTAAGTCAAACATCATTCATTGCAGCAGGCACGCCTCCTAGCCGACTGAAGATGTAAATTAGCAACAGATGAGGTTCACGTATTATTGGCTCATGTTCGCAGCAACAGAACTAGGTGCCTTCACCTGGCCAAATTGACAACTGAATCTAACTACCACATATGATTTCAATCTTTTTAAATTTATTGTGACTTGCTTTGTGTCCCAGTATATGGTCTATCCTTGAGAATGATCCATGAGCACTTGAGAAAAAGATGTATCCTGCTCTTGTGGGGTGTAATGTTCTATACATGTCTGTTAAGTCTAGCTCATTTATTGTATTATTCAAATTCTCCGTTTCTTTAGTGATCCTCTGTCTAGATGTTCTGCCCATTGATGAGAGTGTGGAATTGAAGTCTCCAACTATTATGGTGGATGTGTCTATTTCTCTTTTCAGTGTTTACCTCAGGTATTTTGGAGCATTCTGGCTCAGTGTTTAAATACTTATGATTATTACATCTTCTTGTTGAATTGTTCCTTTTTATTAATACATAGTGTCCTCCTTTGTCTCTTTTAACTGTTTTACATTTGAAGTCTAATTTGTTGGATATGAGTATAGCTACTCCTGCTCTTTTCTGATTGTTATTGGCATGGAATATCTTTCCCAACCTTTCACTTTCAACCTACGTTTATCCTTGGGTCTAAGATGCATTTCCTGTAGACAGCATATAGATGGGTCCTGTTTTTAAATCTGTTCTGCCAGTCTATGTCTTTTGATTCAGGTGTTTAATCCATTAACATTTAGTGTTGTTTCTGTACGGGCAGTACTTTCTTCTACCATTTTGCCTTTTGGTTTTTATATGTCAAATCTAATTTTTCTTCTTTTTACCTTTACTGATAGTCTTCATTTCTATACTCTTCTCCATACCCCTCTCTCCTGTCTTTTCTTATCTGTGTTTAGTGTTCCCTTCAGTATTTCTTGCAGAGCCAGTCTCTTGGTCACAAACTTTCTCAGTGAATTTTTGTCTGCAAATGTTTTAATTTCCCCCTCATTTTTGAAGGACAGTTTTGCTGGATATAGAATTCTTGGTTGCAAGTTTTTCTCTTTTAGTATCTTAAATATATCATCTCACTCTTTTCTCGTCCCCATGGTTTCTACTGAGAAATCTAAACATAGTCTTATTGGGTTTCCCTTGTAGGTGATGGATTGTTTTTCTCTTGCTGCTTTTGATAGTCTCTCTTTCTCTTTGACATCTGAAATTCTGATTAGTAGGTGTCTTGGAGTATGTCTATTTGGATCTATTCTCTTTGGGGTATGCTGCACTTCTTCGATCTGTAATTTTATGTCTTTCATAAGAGTTGGGAAATTTTCAGTGATAATTTCCTCCATTACTTTTTCTCCTCCTTTTCCCTTCTCTTCTCCTTCGGGGAAACACACAACACATATATTTGTGCACTTCATGTTGTCATTCAATTCCCTGAGTCCCTGCTCATATTTTTCCATTCTTTTCCCTAAATTTTCTTTTGCTTGTTGAATTTCAGATATCCCATCCTCCCGTTCATGAATCCTATCTTATGCCTCTTGAAATGTGACATTGTAGGCTTCCATTGCTTTTTTTCATCTGTTCTACTGTGCCTTTCATTCTCATAAATTCTATGATTTGTTTTTTCAGACTTTTGATTTCTTCTTTTTGTTCCTTCCTTGCCTTCTTTATATCATCCCTCAGTTCAATGATTTAATTTTTGATGAGGTTTTCCATGTCTGTTCGAACATTCTGAATTCATTGCTTCAACTCCTGTATTTCATTGGAATTGTTGGTTTATTCCTTTGACTGGGCCATTTCTTCAATTTTCCTAGTATGATTCATTATTTTTTGCTGGCATCTAGGCATTTAATTGCCTTAATTAGTTCATTCTGGAGATTGTTTTCACTTTTTTTCCCTAAGATTTTCTTGCTGGATGACTTTGTTGTCTATCTGTTCTTTGACATTCAGTTCAGCTTATTCTAGTCCTCTAGCTTAGGTTTTGTTTAATAGAGTAGAATTTTTCAGTTTCTGTTTTTTTGTTTCTTGCCCTGCCTATATGGTGCCTTTCCTCCACCCCTTAGGAGGGTCTACTTAGGTATTATTGACTTCAGTCAGATTTTCCCAGACCAATCTGGTCTCCTCGCAGGAGGAAAGAGTCACCTGAATTAGTTTTCCCTGAGGGTGAGACCCAGCAGATTAAAAGGTTTTTCTATGAAGTCTCTGGACTCTGTTTTTTTCCTATCCAGCCAGTATGTGGTGCTTTTCTGCCTGCGGGTCCCACCACATACGGTGATATGGTACCTTTAACTTCAGCAGACTCTTCCTCTGGGGGCGTGGCGGAGACAGAGGAGAGGTTGTAGGCTGGCTTTAATTGCTTCATTTTTCCAGACCCTGGGATCTGAATTTCTTGAGGGAGGGAATCCCACCTGAGCTGGGCCCACCCTTCTCCTGGGGAAGGCACAGGTTCCTGACAAGCTCTCAAATAATCTCAATTCTGCCTATGTCTGGGGCAGTGGAACCTGAGAAGCCTTGCAGCTCTATCCAAAGAGTAATCAATCCATTGAAACATAGCCACAAAAGAGAAAAAGAATAATCCTTTTCAGAGCAGACCCTGTTCCTCGGCTTTGCCAATCAAGAGCTTAAGTTGGTATGTTGCTCTGTGTATCTCTAGATCCTATGTGCCTGCTCCTTTCCTGCATGGCCCAGACCTTTTCAGATCCAAAAAAAACCTGTTTTTCTGTCAGCCCTGCCCCCTCTGCGCTGGGGCAAAAAAACAGCATCCTCCACTTTATTGGAGGTTCAGCTGACCTAGGGGCCTATTTTTAGTAGTCAGAATTTGTTAATTAATTCCACATTTGGAGTATTGTTGCACTCAGCCCCTACTGCTAGTAAAGTCTCTTTCCTTTCCCCTCTGGGAAGCAGCCTGTGGAGGAGGGGCACCGGCTGCCGCAGCTTGGGGAACTCACCATTCTGTGGGGGGCTCACAGCCAGTCCAGCTGGTCCAGATTGGGGTACGCTGTGTGTCTGGTCACTGATGTGGCCCTAGCAGTTGTTCTGTCTTGTTCCTGGATATTTACTAGCTGCTCTAGAGGACGAATTAAATTCCACACCTCGCTAAGTTGCCACCTTGCCTTCAATAGTCTCCAGTATTTCAGAGCAGCTAGAAGTAAAAACCTAAAAATGTGGAATCGTAACCCATGTCAAACTCTGAAATTTGTTCTACAACTAATTGTGGTACTGTGCTTTGAAATTTATAGCTTTTTTGTATATATGTTATTCCCCCCCCCCGAAAAAAAAGTCAACTGTGACAATAAAAAAATATTTAAGCCCTCTAGCCTCCTATATCCTGGAGCACCTAGAAGGAAAAATATGAGAGGATCATATGGTAGCCCATGACAAACTCTGGGATCTGTCAACTAATTGTTGAAGAGTGCATTGAAAACTACTGCTTTTTTATTTCTTTGCTTTGTATGTATGTTATACTATACAATTTAAAAAGTTAAAAATAAAAAGTATACTGTTAATAGGGTAAAAAAGCAACCCATAGAATGGGAGAAAATATTTGGATATCATGTGTCTGAATAAGGTCTTAATATCCAGAATATATTAAAAAAACAAAACAAAACAAAAAAACTCCTACAATTCAATAACAAAAAGACAAACAACCCAATTAATAAATGGGCCAAGGATTTAACTAGACATTTCTCCAAAGATATCCAGATAGCCAACAGACAAGTAATTGTTGCTCAACATCTTCAGTCATTAAAGAAATGTAAATCAAAATTACAATGAGATACCACTTCACACACTCAAGGATAGCTATTACTAAAATGACAGATAATAACAAGTGTTGATGAGGACGTGGAGAAATTGGAAAACTTGTACATTGCTGGTGGAAATATCAAGTGCTAGCCGTAGTGAAAAACAGTCTGGTTGTTCTTCAGAAAGTTAAATATTCAATAACCTTATAACCCAGTATTCCCAAATTCTGAGTATCTATCCAAGAGAAATGAAAACTGACTCAGACAGATGTTCTTACACGAATATTCACAGCAGCTTTACTCATAATAGTCAAAAGGTGAAAACAATCGAGTGTTGTTTCAACACAGTGGATAAAAAAATATGGTATATACATACCAATGGTATAGTCAGCCACAAAAAGGAATGAAGTTCTGATACATGCTACAACATGGATAAACCTTGAAAATATTATGCTAAGTGGCATATGCCAGACACAAAATGAAAATTAGTGTTATGATTTCACTTATATGACCTATCTAGAATAGGCAAAATAAGAAAATAGGAGACAGGGGAGAATGTGAAGTTCTTGCTTAATGGGCAAAAAGTTTCTGTTTGGGATGATCAAAACGTTCTGAAAATGGATAGTGGTAATGGTTATAAAACACTGTGAATGTATTTAATGCCATTGCATTGTACACTTAAAAGAGTTAAAATGGTAAGTTTTATGGCATGTATATTTTACCACAACAAAACTTTCTAAAAACCAACAGAAAGATGGGAAAATAGAAGTTGAAGTCTCTCAGATAAAGAACAAAAAGGCAAACACATGACAGTAAGAGCAAAAATAAGAAGAGTAGAGTATCAATTCAGATGACCTAAAACTCAATTAGAAATTCCAGAAAGACAGAAGAAAGGAAAAACCAGAGGGGGACTTTTATCTAAGAAACAGCACAAGAATATTTCCCTGCACTGAAGGCCATGAATGTACAGACTAAAAGGGCCCACCAGTGTGCAGCACAATAAATGAAAAACAACAAAAAAATAAGACAAAAATTTCACATTTTTGGTAAACTCAAAACAACAGTGCTAGAAGAGGGCCGAGCTGCTCCAAGGGAAGAAACATGCATAGAGTCAGGGAGGCTTATGTCTGACTTCTCAGCAGCAATGCTAAGAATGAGAAGACAACCGAGACTTCTGAATTACAGGGAAATGGTGTACGATCGAGAATTCTAAACCAGAGAGCACCAGGCAGGTCTGAAAGGAGAAGGCCTTCTCAGACACACTCCACCTCCCACACAACCCATGTGCTCTTTGTCAGCCAGCTACCAGAAAATAAGATTTATCATGGGAATTAAACCCAAAAGAGGAAGGCAGGCATCTGGGAACAGTGGGTTACCAGAGGGGGTATGAGTGCTTTGGGAGGGTTGATGGCAGGGTACAGGGACAGGATGGGGGTGGGGGTTCCTTTCCACTCCTGATGCCTCCTTCCATGGAGAGAGAGCCTTGCCACCATGACACTAGCATACCTGGTCTCCTTTGCTCCTAGCTTACTGCTTCCCAGGGGGAGGCAGCAACCTAACTGAGCCTTCCTGCTTTCTGCTCTCTCTTAGCACAACACGATTTTTCAGGGTAGTCTTCCCGTGGGGGCCAGTGCTGAGCCTTCACCATGTGTGCTGGAGAGGCAGCTCCAGTTCTGTGATCTGGATGAGGAAGTACCCTGGGCCAGGGCTGCACACGATCCTCTTGCACCGAGCTAAAGCTGGTACCAGAAGGCCTCTGTTTTCTGTCTACTGGGCTCTTTGCCTGATTTCTCAAATGATCCAGAGTTTGATAGGCAAACCGGTGAGGAGCCTCAGGGAAAAGGCCAGGGGCACCAGCCTGGTGCTAGAGTGGGGCCCTGGCTGTAGCATTCGACTCTGGGTGGCAACTCCTGGGGAAAGGAACTGCAGGCAGGCTTTCTGTGCACTTCCTTGAGGAGACCCGGCAAATTATCCACTTTAAGGAAGAGTCTCTCCATAGCCGCACCTTGAAGTGCCTATGGGGAAACAACGCTTGACCCTACCGTGTAAAGGTACACAGGTAGCTTTATACACATGCAGTTGCCAGCACCATCTGGACAGCACGGCACTGCCAGGCCGAGGAGCACTGGCTTGAGCCTTGTACACACACCTTGACCGGGGGCCCAGCCCAGCCCTGCGTTGGCAGTGGACGGTGGAGTAAAGTCATGCACCTCAACAGAGAAGCCTGCTGCTCCTAGCTACCCCATACAGTTATATTTTTCCATCCATGAAAAACAGTCTGGACTCTACATTCTCCTTGAGCTGCCACTGCATCGACCCACCCATCCTGTTTCTTTTCTCAAAGAAGTTGTTTTAATTTTTCTTACCAAAGTAATATGTACACACTGTTTACAAGGCCAAATATTGTGACAGGGCTCGTGATGAAAGGCTGCGGTCCCCTGGCTCCCTCCCCCCGGAAGTCGCGCTCCACAGAGGCCATAGCCGTAAGCTCCATAGGCTGTTCCTCTATTCCTCATCTCCACATCTTTGGAAAATATGCAGACACATTTCTCCCTGATTTTTCAGTTTAGATACTATGAACTGACATTCCTATAATGAAAGATGGAGACAGAACTCTCCTGTCACCACCCCTCCTCCCAACCTTCCTTATCATCTGTATGGTAATATCCCACTTTTTAGTGGTTGATGTCTACTGTTTGGCACAGCTACGTAAATCTTATGTACAGCTGAGCTCATCTGTTTACCCCAGTTCTATCTGCTTACTTATATAAGATGGATCCCCAGAGTTAATAATTCTCCTACTGTCCTGCTGTATTACTAATTTCTCCCAAACTCTCTGGCTATGAAAACCTCCTGAAACCCTGATCCATAGCTGTCCCTGCCCACAGCTCACCCCACTCACACTTGTCACCACTATTCCCTGAAAAGGGTGACCATATCATTTGTCACCAAACTGGGGAGTGAAAGGGATGGAGATATTAGAGATGATATTGAGACAAAGGCGCTAATAGGCACGTCCAGGTCACAGGTGAACCCCCTGTGCAGGTGTCATCCCGATTCTAAACCCCCAGCTCAGTGCCATCAAGTGCTCCTTCCCCCCCGTACCCAGAAAAGCGGACACCCTCAATAAAACACTGATGATCCCCCACCATAGGCATAGCCCCTCTCCCTCCCACAACCTGCTTTCTTCCTCCTAAGGCAGGGCTTGGTAATGAATTTTGGTAATGCATCAGAGGACAGGTATTTTAGACAGTCTCTACTGCAAAAGCAACTTGCTGTTCTATAAGTAAATAAAGGGGCAAAATTGTGTCTTAATGAAACTTTGTTCACAGATACTGAAATCTGATTTTTATACCATCTACACATATAACAAAATGTTATTCTCCTCTGTTTTTTTTCCCCAGCTATTTAAAATGCAAACCTTTCTTAGCTCACAGACCATCAGAGCATGGGCAGCAGCAAGCTGGATTTGACCTGTGGGCCACAGAGTGCCAACCTTGCTCCATGACATCCACCACGTGTGAACTGCACACCACCCAGTGGCCTGTCTGAGCCTGCCATGTTGTCCTGACCCCTGCTGGTCCATGGTCCCCGTTCTCCATAGGAGTGATACACATCCACAGGCCTGGGCCCCTCCTGCTTCTCACTCCTTTGTCTTGGCCTGAAGCTCAGTCCCTATAGCTCCAACCACCTGCCACACCTATCCTTCCTTTTCTGTCATCTCCTAACATCCCTGCCAACTGCTGGATTCAACATTTCAGAAAAAGTTCTGAGAATGGTCAGTACCAGGAATAGCAGTGCTGTTTTTCCTCTGGGTACAAGACCCCAAAGTAAAGCATTTCCTGGGGCCAAATGGCCTGACAACCCAGGTACCCTCTAGAGGACTCCTCCACCCACTGAGACCTAACTATCTGATGGTGGTGTAGCCTGCTGCAGTTGTGCCTCACTCTGAAATCCCTCTGCCTCTATGCCATGGAACCAGTCCTTTTCTCCCAGTATTATTTTCATACAAAACATCCCAACATATGCCACATATAAACTTACTCTAAATCAAAATGAGAAAACATAGTGATTCCAAAATCTTACATATTACAAAAACCAAACCCTACACAAATAGGTTCCTCACTTCTCAGTTGGGGTAGATGTCTAAGGTCGCATCTCAACCAGAAAGCCCTTGGTGGCCAGCTTTCCTCACACATCTGCCCCCTGTGCACTTCCTGCCCAGCAAAGTGAGGCCCTGATCACAGCGCAGTACATACTTGAAGCGGACCTTCTCTTCCATGTCCAGGGGTGGGTCTTGGCTGATGAGGCTCACCAGCTCCTCCATGCACTGCTGCCTGCACAGGAAGTCCAACAGCTTCCGGTTCTGGGCCTTGCACTCCTGCAAGATGTCATCTTCATCCATCAACTCACGCAGCGTCACACCCTCCTTCTCCAGCAGCTTGTCAATATGGGAGGTGGTGTTCAAGTCAAACTTCCAAAACATGGTGATGGCTCACCGGGCTGCAAACAAAGACAAGAGGCGTCATTTCTCACCACCTCTGTGAATCCACCCTCGGTAACTCGACACCAAAGTCCAGAAGCTTGAACAGTTAGCACACCCAAGGACAAAGGGCGGAGTGCCCTGGGCCTGGAGTAGGGAACATGCTGTAGGCCAGGCTACCAAAGCCAGTACAGACCCCCTCAGCTACATGGCTCTGTAGCAGCTCTGACACTGGTCTCTCTGCTGACCTGGCTTCCTTGGTCTCCTTTCCTACCCCACCTGGACTCAATCTCATTCTGCTTGACCTTCACTCTCCCTCCACATCCCATCCACCCTCCCTGCCTTGCTGAATAACACCAGAGTTACCCCTATAGCTACCCATTCACCAATGTGCCTCATCACAGCACCCTGAGAACTGCCTCAATACCAGCTATTCCTCTGCATCCCTGATCACAGGCCTGTGCAGGCTTCAACTGCCTCTGCCTGGACAAGGCCAGGGACTCTTGAAGGTCAGTCTGTGGACCAGGACTGGTGTACAGCAATTTCCATTGCTCTGACACAAAAAGAAAAACACAAAGCCTACATCTTTAAAAGCTAAGACTTACTCTTGAGTTGATGCCCTCCTCACTTCATCAAAGATACATGAATTCCTATTTATAAAATTATGGCAATAGGAGACACAATCTATCTTTTCTAATCCTCTTTACTTGGAAAAATAAAAAGCTATCAATGCTATGTAAATCCTCTCATGCTGTCTGTTAGGAAGCTGTGCTCCCTTGTAGCCTCCACCTTGACTGTGGTGTCATTGCTAGGTCAAATACACTTTTCCAAGACACAGACATTTTCACGTCTGTCCTGTCTCATCTCCACTCCAAAAACTCTGCTGGCCTTCATGCCCAGAACATTTCCAGGCTGCTTTTGACCAAGTGCTTCTGGACTTGGTCCCAAGGAAGTTTTTTCTTCAAACATAAAATGCACTTTCATACTTTTATATGGCTCTGATATGCCCTTCCTTCTACTAAATAGTTACTCCTCTGACAAAAATTCCACTTACCCCATCAGACTGAGCCAACACAGCTTGATCTCTGCCACCCTGTGATCCCACCTCCACACCTATGCACACCTCCGGACTCCCTGTCTAAAACTCAGTAGGTTCTCAATAAGCACTGGCTATCTGGCCTCTTTTACGAACTATAAAGTATCTTGCATTTAAATTCCTGGAGGAATGTTAAACATGCTAATTTCTTTTAAGCAGTAACATTTTGCCACTAGGACCTATAGTTTAGATTACAAGTGCTTAATTTGAATTTTAGTCCTCCTTTGCCCTTTTATGGGTCCAAAGGTAATTAGTAACAGCTGATGAGAATCACTTCTCTAAGCCATCAACTTCTACAAAGGACATCAGAACTGAAACTGACCCTTTTTCAATGGAAGTGCTTTAGGGGTTGAATGGAAACCCAAAAACCAGCAACAGAAAGCATCTGCAGGCCACGGAAGGGCTCTGGGCAGCAGCCACAGGAGGTAGGGGAAGTGAGCCCCCAGACAAAGGTCTCAAAGGGCCTATGGCACTTTCATACTACCTGCACAAACCCCTCCACTCTCTTCCACAACTCCACCCCCACCCCCAGCCCCCAGGACAAAAGGCACGAGCAGCAAGGCTGTCCATCATCCACTGCAACCCCCACCCCCCAACAGCATCTCCTCCTGAAAATCCAACAATGCTCCAAAATCAGCCGGTGCTCCTCAAGGTTCTTCAGCTGCCCTCTGAGCATTTTTAACCACAGTCCACCAACACAGAAAAGCTGGGAGAAGACAGGTATGGTAGACTGCAAGAAGACCCTACATTCCTCAGCCACATGCACCCTCTGCAGTATAGCCATGCAGATCGCTCACACACAGCTAGCGTCTCTCTGGGGCCCGCAAATCTGGGCTTGACCACTGGGGCAGCTGAAGATGGGACCAGCAGGACTGACTCAGCTGGCTCCATACAGCTCACTTACTCCTGTTGCCGGGGGATCCCATGGCCACTGGCACAAGAACAGGCCCAGGCTCACCTGCTGATTGCACAAGCAGGTAAGGGCCCCACCAACACATGCAGCAAAGAAGAGCCCTCCAATCAGAGCCCAGGTACCAACCCACAGACCTGTGAGTAACTAGACAGTGCCTGTTGCCAGCCTCTGGGTTCTGTGGTGGTTGGCTATGCAACAAACATGAAATGATTCAAAAGCCTCTGTCTATATCTGGCCCTTGGTGCTTGGGTTAAAGCAAAAATGAACAAGAAAGGACAAAAAAAGCATGCCGGTGAGAGGAACTTGGGCCAAGTGTTTTATCCTTTCTGGCTTGTGGTCTCCTCACCTTTCAGGGTCCTACTAGTGGTAAAGATTAAACAAAATGTCATCTGTAAAGCACTTAGGATGAGACCGAGTATCAACAGCCCTCCTCCTTATGCCAGCACCACCTCATCATCTACTGTTCCTGCCCCACCATGACACTGCTAGCACCAACACCCTATGAGCCGCTGCAACCATGCCAACCAAATGGTTCTGCTCTGCCACTTCCACTTCCATGTGCAGCAGAGGCTCTGCCTCTACGTCCACCACCCCAGTACATGGAGTCTTCCTGGGTAAATGGATGCTGTGTGGGCTCACTAAACACTCCTGTAAGGACCACAGGAAGAGGATACAGACCCAAGCAATCAGAGTCCAGGCCGTGCCTCTTAATCCCCACAGCATGCAGGCTCCCTAACTTCCCAGGACGGGGGGCCTGAAGGGTCAACTGGGAGGAAAGAGCTTTCACAGTGTGGCCCTCTACCTTCCTGGCCTCATCCTCAATCTCCACAAAATAGAACACTCCTCAAAGTACCAGCATGACCTTCAATGAGGGACATGGGTAAAGGGACAGAAATACCTTGGCCCAGATGACTTGGTGCCCCGTAGGGGACATGTGCACACTGCCCCTGGCCTGGCACTGAGCGGGGACGACTCAGCACCATCATGGAAAGAGCTAGCATGCCTGAAGAGCAGATGCAGAGTAAGACAAGAGCAGAAGATAAGAGGAAAGCAGCCCTAATCACATGGAAATCTCATGTTGCCCCTTGGGAGGTCCATGCTGCTAATGTGGACACTGCTCATTATCAGACTAAGATGCCCAAGAAGCTGACCTCTTGAGGGCCCAGAAGTCGGCTGCTCCAATTGCCACACAAGGGATTCAATACACAGACTGCCATCACACTTGTTTTTTCTTAGAGGAGTGTGGATGGACATTTGTGGATGGACCACAGATTGTTATCACTAAAAGTACTAAAAGAGACAAAGAAGGACACTATATACTAATAAAAGGAACAATTAAACAAGAAGACATAACAATCATAAATATTTATGCACCGAACCGGAATGCCCCAAAATACGTGAGGAATACACTGCAAACACTGAAAAGGGAAATAGACACATATACCATAATAGTTGGAGACTTCAATTCACCACTCTCATCAATGGACAGAACATCTAGACAGAGGATCAATAAAGAAATAGAGAATCTGAATATTACTATAAATGAGCTAGACTTAACAGACATTTATAGGACATTACATCCCACAACAGCAGGATACACCTTTTTCTCAAGTGCTCATGGATCATTCTCAAAGATAGACCATATGCTGGGTCACAAAGCAAGTCTTAACAAATTTAAAAAGATTGAAATCATACACAACACTTTCTCGGATCATAAAGGAATGAAGTTGGAAATCAATAATAGGCGGAATGCCAGAAAATTCACAAATACCTGGAGGCTCAACAACACACTCTTAAACAACGAGTGGGTCAAAGAAGAAATTGCAAGAGAAATTAGCAAACACCTCGAGGCGAATGAAAACGAAAACACAACATATCAAAACTTATGGGACGCAGCAAAGGGAGTACTAAGAGGGAAATTTATTGCCCTAAATGCCTATATCAGAAAAGAAGAAAAGGCAAAAACACAGGAATTAACTGTCCACTTGGAAGAACTGGAGAAAGAACAGCAAACTAATCCCAACGCAAGCAAAAGGAAAGAAATAACAAACATTAGAGCAGAAATAAATGAAATTGAAAACATGAAAACAATAGAGAAAATCAATAAGGCCAGAAGTTGGTTCTATGAGAAAATCAATAAGACTGATGGGCCGTTAGCAAGATTGACAAAAAGAAGAAGAGAGAGGATGCAAATAAATAAGATCAGAAATGGAAGAGGAGACATAACTACTGACCTCACAGAAATAAAGGAGGTAATAAAAGGATACTGTGAACAACTTTACGCTAATAAATACAACAATTTTGATGAAATGGACGGGTTTCTGGAAAGACATGAACAACCAACTTTGACTCAAGAAGAAAAGTCCAGGACCAGACGGCTTCACATGTGAATTTTATCAAACATTCCAGAAAGAATTAGTACCAACTCTCCTCAAACTCTTCAAAAAAATTGAAGCGGAGGGAAAACTACCTAATTCATTCTATGAAGCCAACTACACCCTCATACCAAAACCAGGCAAAGATATTACAAAAAAAGAAAACTACAGACCAATCTCTCTAATGAATACAGATGCAAAAATCCTCAATAAAATTCTAGCAAATCGTATCCAACAACACATTAAAAGAATTATACATCATGACCAAGTAGGATTCATCCCAGGTATGCAAGGATGGTTCAACATAAGAAAATCAATTAATGTAATACACCATATCAACAAATCAAAGCAGAAAAATCACATAATTATCTCAATTGATGCAGAGAAGGCATTTGACAAGATTCAACATCCTTTCCTGTTGAAAACTCTTCAAAAGATAAGAATACAAGGGAATTTCCTTAAAATGATAGAGGGAATATATGAAAAACCCACAGCTAATATCATCCTCAATGGGGAAAAATTGAAAACTTCCCCCCTAAGATCAGACACAAGACAAGGATGTCCACTATCACCACTATTATTCAACATTGTGTTGGAGGTTCTAGCCAGAGCAATTAGACAAGAAAAAGAAATACAAGGCATCAAAATAGGAAAGGAAGAAGTAAAATTATCACTGTTTGCAGACGATATGATACTATACGTCGAAAACTCACAAAAATCCACAACAAAACTACTAGAGCTAATAAATGAGTACAGCAAAGTAGCAGGTTACAAGATCAACATTCAAAAATCTGTAGCATTTCTATACACTAGCAATGAACAAGCGGAGGGGGAAATCAAGAAACGAATCCCATTTACAATTGCAACTAAAAGAATAAAATACCTAGGAATAAATTTAACTAAAGAGACAAAAAACCTATATAAAGAAAACTACAAAAAACTGCTAAAAGAAATCACAGAAGACCTAAATAGATGGAAGGGCATACCATGTTCATGGATTGGAAGACTAAATATAGTTAAGATGTCAATCCTACCTAAATTGATTTACAGATTCAGTGCAATACCAATCAAAATCCCATCAACTTATTTTTCAGAAATAGAAAAACCAATAAGCAAATTTATCTGGAAGGACAGGGTGCCCCAAATTGCTAAAAACATCTTGAGGGAAAAAAACGAAGCTGGAGGTCTTGCACTGCCTGACTTTAAGGCATATTATGAAGCCACAGTGGTCAAAACAGCATGGTATTGGCATAAAGATAGATATATCGACCAATGGAATCGAATAGAGTGCTCAGATATAGACCCTCTCATCTATGGACATTTGATCTTTGATAAGGCAGTCAAGTCAACTCACCTGGGACAGAACAGTCTCTTCAACAAATGGTGCCTAGGGAACTGGATATTCATATGCAAAAGAATGAAAGAAGACCCATATCTCACACCCTACACAAAAGTTAACTCAAAATGGATCAAAGATCTAAACATTAGATCTAAGACCATAAAACAGTTAGAGGAAAATGTAGGGAGATATCTTATGAATCTTACAATTGGAGGCAGTTTTATGGACCTTAAACCTAAAGCAAGAGCACTGAAGAAGGAAATAAATAAATGGGAACTCCTCAAAATTAAACACTTTTGTGCATCAAAGAACTTCATCAAGAAAGTAGAAAGACAGCCTACACAATGGGAATCAATATTTGGAAATGACATATCAGATAAAGGTCTAGTATCCAGAATTTATAGAGATTGTTCAACTCAACAACAAAAAGACAGCCAACCCAATTACAAAATGGGAAAAAGACTTAATAGACACCTCTCAGAGGAGGAAATACAAATGACCAAAAGGCACATGAAGAGATGCTCAATGTCCCTGGCCATTAGAGAAATGCAAATCAAAACCACAATGAGATATCATCTCACACCCACCAGAATGGCCATTATCAACAAAACAGAAAATGACAAGTGCTGGAGAGGATGCAGTGAAAGAGGCACACTTATTCACTGTTGGTGGGAATGTCAAATGGTACAACCACCGTGGAAGGCAGTTTGGCGGTTCCTCAAAAAGCTGAATATAGAATTGCCATACGACCCAGCAATACCATTGCTGGGAATCTACTCAAAGGACTTAAGGGCAAAAACTCAAACGGACATTTGCACACCAGTGTTTATAGCAGCGTTATTTACAACTGCAAAGAGATGGAAACAGCCAAAATGTCCATCAACAGACGAGTGGCTAAACAAACTGTGGTATATACATACGATGGAATATTATGCAGCTTTAAGGCAGGATAAACTTATGAAGCATGTAATAACATGGATGGACCTAGAGAACATTATGCTGAGTGAGTCTAGCCAAAAACTAAAAGACAAATACTGTATGGTCCCAAGGATGTGAATCGACACTCGAGAATAAACTTGGAGTATGTCATTGGTAACAGAGTCCAGCAGGAGTTAGAAACAGGGTAAGATAATGGGTAATTGGAGCTGAAGGGATACAGACTGTGCAACAGGACTAGATACAAAAACTCAAAAATGGACAGCACAATAATACCTAATTGTAAAGTAATCATGTTAAAACACTGAATGAAGCTGCATCTGAAATATAGGTTTTTTTTTTCTGTCTGTCTTTTTTTTTTTACTATTATTATTATTTGTATTTTTTCTCTATATTAACATTCTATATATTTTTCTGTTGTTTTGCTAGTTCTTCTAAATCGATGCAAATGTACTAAGAAATGATGATCATGCATCTATGTGATGACGTTAAGAATTACTGATTGCATATGTAGAATGGAATGATTTCTAAATGTTGGGTTAATTTCTTTTTTTTTTCTTTAATTAATAAAAAAATTAAAAATAAAAAAAATAAAAGAAGAAAAAAAAACTCAAAATGGTAAAAATATAAAGATTTAAAAATATACACCAGGCAATCATAAATCAAAAAACTAGCTGAGATACAACCTTCATATCTGACAAACCAAAATTTAACGGAAAAAATAATGGAAGACCCCTGTCTATGTGGGACATGACTCCCAGAGGTGTGGAACTTCCTGGCAATATGGGACAGAAATCTTGGAATGAGCCGAGACTCAGCATCAAGAGATTGAGAAAAAACCTAGAATGAGCTGAGACTCAGCATTAAGGGATTGAGAAAACATTCTCGACCAAAAGGGGGAAGAGTAAAATGAGACAAATTAAGTGTCAATGGCTGAGATATTCCAAACAGAGTCGAGAGGTTATCCTAGAGGTTATTCTTACACATTAAAAAGATATCACCTTGTTAGTCAAGATGTAGTAGAGAGGCTGGAGGGAACTGCCTGAAAATGTGGAGCTGTGTTCCAGTAGCCATGTTTCTTGAAGATGATTGTATAATGATATAGCTTTCACAATGTGACTGTGTGATTATGAAAACCTTGTGTCTGATGCTCCTTTCATCTACACCTTATCAACAGACAAGTAAAATATATGGAATAAAGATGAATAATAGGGAGAACAAATGTTATAATAAATTTAGAGGGAAATGCTGGTGATCTGTGAGGGGGAGGGGTGGGGGTAATGATATGTATGAATTTTTCTGTTTTCTTTTTATTTCTTTTTCTGAATAGATGCAAATGTTCCAAGGATGATCATGATGATGAATATGCAAGTATGTGATGATATTGTGAATTACTGATTATATATGTAGAACAGAATGATCAAAAGTTAAGAACGTTTGCATTTGTTTGGTGCTTTTTGGTATTTGAAAAAAAATAATAAAAAAATAGAACAAAAAAATAATGGGAGAATATATTCTGGAGCAGCTAGAAGGAAAAATCTGAGAGGACTATATGGTAGCCCATGATAAACCCTGGGATCTGTCCTTTAACTACCTGGTGAAGAGTGCTTTGAAACTATTGCTTTTTTCTTTCTTTGCTTTGTATATATGTTATAATATACAATTAAAAAGTTAAAAATAATAATAATGGGAGACTCCCAAGGAAGATGGCTGAGGAGGGAGCTCCAGAACTCAGTCCTTTCACCAAAACAACTATTAAACAAGCAGGAACTATGTGAGACAACAATTCTGGCACTCTAGAGGCCAGATGAACACTGTACAGTTCCAGGGAAGAGCAGGAGGAAGAGGCTGATAAACTATAGTAAAAAACATAAACTGTTCTCTCCATACAGAGCCCATCCTCCACTCTCACAGCAGGCCACCCTGGTGTTCAGTTCCTGGCTAGCTGCTGGTGACAGAAAGGGATGTAAAAATCTTCTCCAGAAACAGGATGGGGACAGTTGATCACTTATCACAGCTTCTGATTAGTGAATACAGGATCACTGGGTCCCAGCTCTGAGGGTAGCCACTGTTTCAGCCCTCCCTGGAAAGGGGCAAAGGTGGTGGAGAGTTAAAGACTCAGCACTTCCTCAGGGCTTTGGGGGACAGTCAGCTGAATGGTTGCACTTGCTGAGCAAGCCAGGAAAGCTCAACTTTGAGGAGCCCTCAGAGAAGCTCTTGGCATTCTTCAAGATCCTTTCCCCAGGGCACTTTTGAGCCAGTCTTTTGTGGGTCCCTGGCACTGTTTTGGCTGGCTAAGATTAATTTGGGAAAATCCTCTCCAGGGGGAACTTCTTTCCAGAATCTGCCTTTGGGATAACAAAAGTATAATAAACTTCAGAGGAGGACAGTCTAAGACAAATGCCTTCTAGCTTTAAACACCAGCGAAAAAGAGGTCTGTCTCCTGGGAAACAGAGGGGACAATCAAACTCCTGTAAGCAGGGGAACCTGGAATCAACTAAAAAGAAAAAGCTCAGGATAAAACACAGGCCCAGAAAGACAGGAAAAATCCTGAATACTGCCCTTTGCCTTTGGCAGACCTTACTAAGAGATAGGATGAAGCTGAAGAAAATCCGTGTTGTCACCAGCTGGTTTCAAAACCAAGAAACAGACATACCAGGAGTAAATCCCCAAGTTAATATTTTAAAATATTAAAATGTATGGAGTGCAACAAAAGAGGGCAAAACAAACAGGAAATGATGGCCCTCTTAACGGAAAAAGATAAAAAATAAGGAAAACACAAACAAAGACGAGGAGAATGTAGACATACTGAAAAAAAGCCTTTAAAAAAAATGGTCTTAAAAGAGGACTTCCGGAAAGATGGCCAAAACGAGAAGAGCAAGATTAGCCCTCTTCCCCCCAAAAGTTAGAGAATGACCAGGAGGGCAACTGAGGCGGCAATTCGGGAGTGCAGCTGACCTGGGAGAACCTTCTGCACCACATAAGGCAGCCCTGGTTGCAGAGGCCGAGGAACTGAGAGGCGGAAAGCTGGAGCCTGGCGTGGAGGAATGGAGCCCAAGGGAGTACATGGATGGGAGCGAGGGACTAGGAAGTAAGCCAGGCCATGTTCCTGCAGCACACTACCCTAACCAGCGCAGCCCCATGACCAGCAACTCACCGCACACCCAACGCATCTGAACCCCGTCACCTACTCCCATTCCCCACGCTCCAGGTACCCCCATCCCACCAGTCCCAAAATTAAGTACCTACCCCACATCCCCAGCACAAGTGCAGCCCAACCCACCTCTCCTGCACCACTCCTGCACACTATCTCCCCATACCTGTTCCCTGCAGGCTGTTGCCAGCACATAAAAGCTATGGGTACTAACCTCCATACCCAGGCTACTCCTGCCACCCTGCCCATAGTGTTGCACAGCCTCACCCTGCCCCTTTTTTGAGCTCTGTGTATCAGTTTACAGCACTCCTAGGCCCACATATGTGCATGGGAACCCAATCACATCATTCAGCTCTGGGAACCACACTTCACAGCAGTCCTAGAACTGTGCATGCACATGGCCCTAAGCCATACTTCCAAGCACTGAGAAAGTGCTGAACTGAGCAGCCAGGTCACGTCTGCCCCTGATACACAATGCCAACCTGCTGTACAGCTCTACACATGCGCACAAAGGGCTCCATACTTTAGACCAGCGCACACCTGGATTAGGCCCTGCCAGTCCAGTGCACCAGCAGTTACATCCTCCCTGGCCTCTGGGCACCCACATTCACGAGCATCGGTGTAACATTCCCAGCCTGCACCTATACCTGCCCTGTAACAAATCACCACAGTGACTGCAAGAGAAAAACAATCTACTACATATAAGGGAAACCCACTAAGACTGAATTCAGACTACTCAACCAGCATCCTGGAGGTGAGAAGGCAGTGGTATGATATATTCAAAATCCTGAAAGAGAAAGACTTCCAGGCAAGAATTCTGTACCCAGCCAAATTATACTTCAAACCTGAGAGAGACAAGCCAACCCAAGATGGTGGCTTAGCAAGGTGTGGTATTTAGTTGGTCTACAGCAGTTAATAAATAGCCAGGAACAGTACAGAATAACTGCTGGGGCCACATCAGTGACTGGATACAGAACGCACACAAGTTGGACCAGCTGGACCAGCTGTGAGCCCACCCAGAACCGTGAGTTCCGGAAACCACAGTGGTCAATGACCCTCCCCCACAGGCGGCTTCTCAGAGTGGAAAGGACAAAGACTTTGCCAGTACCGGGGCGGAGCACAACCAAGCTCCAATTGTGGAATTAATTAACAAATTCTGATACTAAAAATAGGCCCAGCTCAGTTGAACCTTGAGTAAAACCGGAGGTCGCTGGTTTTTGCCGCAGCGCAAAGTGGGCAGGGCTAACAGAAAAAGAAAAAAGAAAAAAAAAAATAGGTGTTTTTTTTATTTGAAAAGGAAAATAAAAGGGGGTCCTGAAGGAAAAGAGGGGGCATACAGGACCTGGAGATACACAGAGCAACGTACCAACTTTGCTCTTGATTGGTAAACCCAAAGAATGGGGGTCATTTTCTGAAAAGGATTTTTCTTTTTCTTTTTTGTGGCTGTGTTTCTATGGCTTGACTCCTGTTTGGATACAGACGCAAGGCTTCTCAGGCTCCAACTGCCCCAGGCATAGGTAGAATTGAATTGTCTGAGAGTTTGTCAGGAGTCTATGCTTCTGCAGGAGAGGGGTGGGGCTAGTTCAAGTGGAATCCCTCCCTCAAGAAATTCAGGCCCTAGGGCCTGTAAAAGTGAAGCAATTAAAGTCAGCCTACAACCTCTCCTCTGTCTCAACCAAGCCCCCAGCCGGGAGAGTCTGCTGTAGTTAAAGGTACCACATCACCTTATGCTGGTGGGATCTGCAGGCAGAAAGTGCCACATACTGGGTAGCATGGGAAAAACTCAGAGTCCAGAGACTTCATAGGAAAACTTTTCAACCTGCTGGGTCTCACCACTGAGGAAAACTGACACAGGTGACTCTTTCCTCTTAAGAGGAGACCACTCTGGTCTGAGAAAATCTAGCTGGGGTCTCTAATAGACCCTTCTAAGTGGGGGGGAAGGCACCATACAGGCAGGGCAAGAAACAAAAAAACAAGAACTGAAAAATTCTGATCTGTTAAACAAAACCTAAGCTACAGGACTAGAATAAGCTGAACTGAATGTCAAAGAACAGATAGACAACAAAGTCATCCAGGAAGAAAATCCTTGATAAAAAAAAAGTGAAAACTATATCCAGAATAAATAATTAAGGTAATTAAATGCCTAGACACACGCAAAAATAAGGAATCATACCAGGAAAACTGAAGAAATGGCCCAGTCAAAGGAACAAACCAACAAACCAGATATCGCATTAAGTAAATGAGATACAGAAGTTGAAGCAATTAATTCAGAATGTTCAAATAGACATGAAAAACCTCAACAAAAATCAAATCAATGGCTATAGGCTGAGCCCCTAGTCTTGGGGTTTGTTCACATGAAACATAACCCCACAAAGGATAGGTCAAGCCTACTTAAAATGAGGCCTAAGAGTCACCCCCAAGAGAACCTCTTTTGTTGCTCAGATGTGGCCTCTGTCTCCAGCCAATACAACAAGCAAACTCACCACTCTCCCCCTGTCTATGTGGGACATGACCCCCAGGGGTGTGGACCTTCCTGGCAACGTGGAACAGAAATCCTAGAATGAGCTGAGACTCAGCATCAAGGGATTGAGAAAAACTCTAGAATGAGCTGAGATTCAGCATCAAGGGATAAAGAAAACCTTCTTCACCAAAAAGGGGAAGAGTGAAATGAGACAAAGTGTCAATGGCTGTGAGATCCAGAGTCGAGAGGCTGTCCTGGAGGTTGTTCTTATGCATTAAGTAGATATCACCTTGTTATTCAAGATGTAATGGAGAGCCTGGAGAGAACTGCCTGAAAATGTAGAGCTGTGTTCCAGTAGCCATGTTTCTTGATGAAAACTGTATAATGATATAGCTTTCACAATGTGACTGTGTGATTGTGAAAACCTTGTGTCTGATGCTCCTTTTATCTACCTTGTCAACAGATGAGGAGAACATATGGAATAAAAATAAACAATACGGGGAACAAATGTTAAAAAAAATTCAGTTTGAAATGCTAGTGATCAATGAAAGGGCGGGTACAGAGTATGGTACGTAAAATTTTTTTTCTTTTTCTGTTTTTGTTTTATTTTTCTGTTGTCTTTTTATTTATTTTTCTGAATTGATGCAAATATTCTAAGAAATGATCATGATGATGAATATGCAATTATGTGATGATATTGTGAATTACTGATTATATATGTAGAACAGAATGAGCATATATTACAGATGTTTGTGTTTCTTTCTTGTAATTTCTTTTTAATTAATAAAAAATTATAAAAAAACAAATCAATGAATTCAGGGAGGATACAAAGAAGGCAAGGAAGGAACAAAAAGAAATCTAAAGTCTGAAAAAATAAATCACAGAACTTATGGAAATGAAAGGAACAGTAGAAGAGATGAAAAAAAAACAATGGAAACCTACAATGTTAGATTTCGAGAGGCAGAAGTCAGGATTAGTGAACTGGTGGATGGCACATCTGAAATCCGACAAGCAAAAGAAAATTTAGGGAAAAGAATGAAAAAATACGAGCGGGGACTCAGGGAATTTAATTACAACATGAAGTGCATGAATATATGTGTTGTGGGTGTTCCAGAAGGAGAAAAGAAGGGAAAAGGAGGAGAAAAACTAATGGAGAAAATTATCACTAAAAATTTCCCAACTCTTATGAGAGACTTAAAATTACACATCCAAGAAGCACAGCATATCCCAAACAGAAAAGATCCAAATAGATGTACTCCAAGACACTTACGAATGAGAAGGTTAGATATCAAAGAGAAAGAGAATCTTGAAAGTAGCAAGAGAAAAGCAATCCATCACACACAAGGGAAGCCCAACAAGACTATGCATACGTTTCTCAGCAGAAATCATGGATGTGAGAAGACAGTGGGATGATATATTTAAGTTACTAAAAGAGAAAAACTGCCAACCAAGAATTCTATACCCAGCAAAATTGTCCTTCAAAAATGAGGGGGAAATTAAAACATTTTCAGACAAAAAATCAGTGAGAGAATTTGTGATCAAGAGACCAGCTCTGCAAGAAATAGTGAAAGAAGCACTAGAGACAGACAGGAAAAGACAGGAGAGAGAGGTGTGGAGAAGAGTATAGAAATGAAGACTATCAGCAAAGGTAAAAAGAAGAAAAATTAGATATGACATATAAAATCCAAAAGGCAAAAAGGGAGAAGAAAATACTGCCCATACACTAATAACACTAAATGTTAATGGATTAAATTCCCAAAAGAAAAGACAAAGACTGGCAGAATGGATTTTAAAAAGGACCCAGCTATATGCTGTCTAAAGGAAATGCATCTTAGACCCCAAGGATAAACAGGCTGAAAGTGAAAGGTTGGGAAAAGATATTTCATGTAAATCACCAGAAGAGCAGCAGCAGCTATACTAACATCTAACAAATCAGACTTCAAATGTAAAACATTTAAAAGATACTAAGAAGGACACTCCATATTAATAAAAGGAACAATTCAACAAGAACACATAACAATCACGAATATTTATGGACCAAGCCAGAATGCTCCAAAATACATGAGGCAAACACTGAAAAGAAAAATAGACACACCTACCATAACAGTTGGAGACATCAATTCCCCACTCTCATCAATGTACAGAACATCTAGACAGAGGATCAATAAAGAAACAGAATTTGAATAATACAATAAATGAGCTAGACTTAACAGACATTCATAGAACATTACACCCCAAATAGCAGGATACACCTTTTTCTCAAGTGCTCATGGATCATTCTCAAGGAGGACCATATGCTGAGACACAAAGCAAGTCTCAATAAATTTAAAAAGGTTGAAATCATACAAAATACTTTCTCAGATCATAAAAAAATGAAGCTGGAACTCAATAACAGGCAGAGTGCCAGAAAACTCACAAATATATGGAGGCTCAAAAACACACTCTTAAACAACCAGTGGGTCAAGGAAGAAATTATAAGAGAAATCAGTAAATATCTAGAGGCAAATAAAAAGAAAACACAACATATCAAAATTTATGGGATACAGCAAAGGCAGTGCTAAGAGGGAAATTTATTTCCCTAAATGCCTATATCAAAAAAGAAGAAAGGGCAAAAATCGAGGAATTAACTGTCCACTTAGAAGAACTAGAGAAAGAACAGCAAATTAACCCCAAAGCAAGCAAGAGGAAAGAAGTAATGAAGATTAGAGCAGAAATAAATGAAATTGAGAACATGAAAACAATTGAAAAAATCAACAAAATCAGAAGTTGGTTGTATGAGAAAATCAATAAGATTGATGGACCCTTAGCGAGGTTGATAAAAAGAAGAAGAGAGAGGATGCAAATAAATACAATCAGAAATGGAAGAGGAGACATAACCACTGACCCCACAGAAATAAAGGAAGTAATGAGAGGATACTATGAACAACTTTATGCTAATAAACTCGACATCGACAATGTAGATGAAATGAACAACTTCCTAGGAAGGCATGAACAACCAACATTGGCTTGAGAAGATACAGACAACCTCAACAAACCAATCACAAGTAAAGAAACTGAATCAGTAATTAAGAAGCTGCTCAAAAAGAGAAGTCCAGGACCAGATGGCTTCACATGTGAATTCTACCAAACATTCAAGAAAGAATTAATACCAATCCTGCTCAAACTCTTCAAAAAAATTGAAGAGGAGGGAAAGCTACCTAACTCATTCTATGAAGCCAACATCACCCTCATACCAAAACCAGACAAAGATATTATAAGAAAAGAAAACTACAGACCAATCTCTCTAATGAATATAAATGCTAAACTCCTCAACAAAAGTCTTGCAAATCGAGTCCATCAGCACATTAAAAGAATTATATACCATGACCAAGTAGGATTCATCCCAGGGATGCAAGCATGGTTCAATATAAGAAAATCAATTAATGTAATGCACCATATCAACAAATCAAAGCAGAAAAACCACATGATCATCTCAATTGATGCAGAAAAGGCATTTGACAAAATTTAGCATCTTTTCTTATTAAAAACACTTCAAAGGATAGGAATAGAAGGGAACTTCCTCAACATGACAAAGGGAATACATGAAAACCCTACAGCTAACATTATCCTCAATGGGGAAAAACTGAAAACTTTCCCGCTAAGATCAGGAGCAAGACAAGGATGTCCATTATCACCAGTGTTATCTAACATTGTGTTGGAAGTTCTAGCCAGAGCAATTAAACAAGAAAAAGAAATACAAGGCATCAAAATTGAAAAGGAAGAAGTAAAACTCTCACTATTCGCAGATGATATGATACTACATGTCGTAAACCCTGAAAAATCCACAGCAAAACTACTGGAGCTAATAAATGAGTACAGCAAAGTGGCAGGTTACAAGATCAATACTCAGAAATCTGTAGTGTTTCTATACACTAGTAATGAACAATCTGACAGGGAAAGAAAGAAAAAAATTCCATTTACAATTGCAACCAAAAGAATAAATATTTAGGAATAAATTTAAATAAAAATATAAAAGACCTACACAAAGAAAACTACAAGAAACTGTCAAAAGAAATCACAGAAGACCTAAATAAATGGAACAGCACACTGTCATGGATTGGAAGACTAAACATAGTTAAGATGTCAATTCTACCAAAATTGATTTACAGATTCAATGCAATACCAATCAAAAGCCCAAAAACTTACTTTTCAGAAATAGAAAAACAAATAACCAAATTTATCTGGAGGGGTAGGGTGCCCCGAATAGCTAAAAATATCCTGATAAAGAAAAATGAAGTCGGAGGTCTCATGCTACCTGACTTTAAGGCGTATTATGAAACTACAATGGTCAAAACAGCATAATACTGGCATAAAGATAGATATACTGACCAATGGAAGTGTTCAGATACAGAACCTCTCATCTATGGATAACTGATCTTTGATAAGGCAGTCAAGCCAACTCATCTGGGACAGAACAGTCTCTTTAATAAATGCTGCCTAGAGACCTGGATAGCCACATGCAAAAGAATGAAAGAGGATCTATATCCCACAGCCTATATAAAAATTAACTCAAAATGGATCAAAACCTAAACATTAGCTCTAAGACCATAAAAGTTTTAGAAGAAAATACAGGGAAATATCTTGTAAATCTTATAATACGAGGTGGTTTCCTAGACCTTACACCCAAAGCATGAGCATTGAGAAAGAAAGAAAGAAATGAGAATTCCTCAAAATTAAACTTCTGTGCATTAAAGAACTTTGTCAAGAATGTAAGACAGCCCACACAATGGGACACAATATTTGGAAACGATATATGAGAGAAATGTCTAGTACCCAGAATATATAAAAAGGTTGTTCAACTCAACAACAAAAAGACAGACAAGCCAATTATAAAACGGACAAAAAACATGAACAGACACTTCTCAAAAGAGGAAACACAAATGGCCAAAAGCACATGAAAAGATTCTCAACTTCCCTGGCTATTACGGAAATGCAAACCAAAACCACAATGATGTATCATCAGACACCCACCAGAATGGCCATTATCAATAAAACAGAAAACGACAAGTGTTGGAGGAGATGTGAAGAAGCACACTTATCCACTGTTGGTGGGAATGTCAAATGGTAAAACTGCTGTGGAAGGCAGTTTGGCGGTTACTCAGGAAGCTAAGTATAGAATTGTCACATGACCTACCGATACCATTGCTAAGTATCTACTCAGAGGACACGAGGGAAAGGACACAAATGGACATTGTTCTAGTTTGCTAACTGCCAGAATGCAATATACCAGAAATGGAACAGCTTTTAAAAAGGGGAATTTAATAAGTTGCTAGTTTACAGTTCTAAGGCTGAGAAAATGTCCCAATTAAACAAGTCTATTGAAATGTCCAATCAAAGACATCCAGGGAAAAATACCTGTGAAGAAGGTTGATGAAGTTCACAGTTTCTTTCTCAAGTGGAAGGGCACATGGCGAACACAGTCAGGGTTTCTCTCTCATCCGGAAAGGCATATGGTGAACATGGTCAGGGTTCCTCTCTCATCTGGAAGGGCACATGGCAGACATGGCATCATCTGCTAGCTTCTCCTGGCTCCCTGCTTCATGACACTCCCCAGGAGGCACTTTCCTTCTTCATCTCCAAAGGTCGCTGGCTGGTGGACTCTGCTTTGTGGTGCTGCAGCATTCTCTGCTCTCTCTGAATCTCTCATTCTCCAACATGTTTCCTCTTTTATAGCACTCCAGAAACTTATTAAGACCCACCCAAATGGGTGGAGACATGTCATCACCTAATCCAGCTTAACAACACTCTTGACTAAATCACATCATCCAGGGAGATGATCTGATTACAGTTTCAAACAACAGTATTGAATAGGGATTATTCTGCCTTCATGAAATGGGATTTAGATTAAAACATGGCTTTTCTAGGGTCCACACATCCTTTCAAACCAGTACAATCTCCCTACCCCATTATTAGTGACAGACCCTTACAATATGAAACATTTAGAATTGCCATAGCCCAAACACCCCTAAAGAGAGGGATGAAAAGATCAAAGATGATGGTTATACAGAGAAGATAGGATTTAACAAAAGAATATGAATTTTGAATCATTAAATTGATATCTCTTTTAGTCTCCAGTATTTTAGAACAGCTAGAATAAAACCTAAAATGGTAGAATTTTAACCCATTTCAAACTCTGAAATGTGTTCTATAACTAATTGTGGTGCTGTGCTTTGAAATTTATAGTTTATATATATATATATATATAAACTATATATATATATATATATATATATGTCATTGTTCACAAAGAAAAGAAGGAATGATGAAAAATATTTAAGCCCTCTAACCTCCTATATTCTAGAGCAGCTGGAAGGAAAAATATAAGAGGATCGTTATGATAGCCCATGACCAACTCTGGGATCTCTCCTGTAACTACTTCTTGAAGAATGCTTTGAAATCTATTGCTTTTTTATTTCTTTGCTTTGTATGTATGCTATGCTACACAATAAAACAAGTTTTTTTTAAAAAAAGGCCTCCCAAAAAAGGTTACTTTTAAAAAGTGGGAGCAGATGAATAAAAGCCAAAATCAGAGATGAAAGGAGGAAGTAACCATAAGCACAAAGATGAACTGAAGTGATGATAGGAGGATATTTTGGACAAGTCTATGCTAATGTACCCAGGGCCAGTCCGAATCATCTGTGAGACAAGAAAACACCACCTGAGCTCAGCTCAGACCTGCCAGTGGGGCCTCTACAGGGACAGGCCTGGGCACCAAGGCCAGAACATTATATGGGTCCTGCTGAATGGTCATGAATGTGCTATCCCAGAGCAGACAAGGTGCTCCTTTAGAATAGGGGCTGCCTTCATAGCTGTCTATATACACAGGTCATAACCACAGGCCTGACATACAGCTGGCATCCTCTGCAGGTTTTACTGACTCAATGACAAATGAACTTTGCAGAACTTCTTAAAGGGTGCTTCTTCCCCAGACAGTAGGGAAAGAGCAAGGCAGGGAGCCAGAAAGATGGGAAAGAGGGCCTGGTTCCAGCCTCCACCTATGTTTCCAGCCTAGTCCCCACTGCTCACTGCCCTCTTCTTCTACAGTTGAGTTTTAGTTGAGTGCATGGAGGAGCACACCCTCCTCCTTGAGCCTAGCATCCCCAGCCTTCCTTATAGCCCACTGGGGAATATGGTTGACCTCTGGCCAACAGGACAGAAGTACCAGTTACAATGGAACCTCTAGGTCTCACTTGGTTGAGCGCTTCTGTACCCCTGGGCCTTTCTGTCTGTGGAAGATGGCAAGAAGCAGGGCAGCCTTTCTGGATCCGTGCATGGAAGCCACAGGGGACATACCAGATGGTTAGATAAGAGGGAAATTTACTTCAACCTTGTCTAAGCATCTGTACGTCTTGAGATCTAAAGCATCTTGAGATCTCTTTATTGTGGAAGCTCAGTCTTTACATTAATAGAGTTTATGCAAGCCTATCAACCTTACTGAGCTTCAGCGCCTTCACTTGTAAAATGGTCTTTTTCTTCAAAAGGTTACAGGAGGTAAAATGCCTGACATAGAATGAGTACACACCAAATACTTGAATTTATTGAAGGAATGAAAGAAAGGATATAATGTGCCCAACACATATTATAAGCTCAATGAGTGTTAATTCTCTCCCCTTTTAAAATTAGTTTCAAAACTCACCCTCTCATTTCCCAGTAGTAGCAAAAAAACAGTCCATCGTGACTGCTTGTCATAAGCATAGCAAAGAAAGGGGCAGGCTAAGAAGGCCGTGTCCTACTACTCCCCTTCATGAAGAAGGAGCCACAAGGTGTACACTGTGAGCAAAAAAGGAGGGAAACACCTGGGGAAGGGAATGAGAGCTCAGATCCAGGCTTGAGAGCTGCTTCGCTTCCTAGCCACCACTTGTTTATGAAATGAAAAGCAATCTTTCTCTGCTATGGCTAGATGCTGGTCCTTGGTTAAGAGTTGTATATTTTGGAAAATCTTGGCAACTCAAAAATCAAAAATAATAAAACTAAAGTACAAACAGTAAATCTGTTTATTCTCCCCCAAAAAAGTAGCAGAATGAGACTTCTAAAGGGATGAATGATGAAATAATGAAACCAGACCATAGCCAAAACCCAGACTGACCTAGGCAAGCCAAGTCAGGCAGTCACTTGCACTTGAGAAATCAGCTTCAGTCCAACTACCATTGGAGGGTTCTCTCTCAATCCTATGGCTTATTTTAAGATCTTTCTATCTCTGGCACTTTGCAGGAATATACTCTCTTTTGGGTAACTAAATTTTCTTTTTATTTTAACCTGCTTAAGGTTTGTTGGTATTCTTGCATCTGTAGATTGGTTTCTTTTCAGTTCTGGCAAATCTTTAACTTTTATCTTTTCAAATAACAAATTTGCCACATTCTCTCTTTTCTCCTTATAGAACACCAATCAAATGTATATTAGGCCTTCTTCCTCTATCTTCCATGTCTCTTAACCTCTACCTTGTATTTTCTTCTTTTTTTTATATTGTATATTATAACATATATACAAAGCAAAGAAATAAAAAAGCAATAGTTTTCAAATTACTCTTCAAAAAGTGGTTACAGGATAGATCCCAGAGATTGTCATGAGCTATCATACAATCCTCTCATATTTTTCCTTCTAGCTGCTCTAGAATATAGGAGGTTAGAGGGCTTAAATACTTTATCATCACAATCAACATTTTTTTGAACAATAACATATGTAGAAGCCAAGAGTTTAAAGCAAGACCTACAGAATTTGTTGCAAGCTGCTGGCCTCAGGATGGCAGCGGTAAACTGTGGCGATTGTTATGTAGAGCAGTCTGGGAGGAAGAGAATGTTTACCCCAAACAGTTATGTTAAGTATGAAGAACACTGTGAGATAAGAATCTTGCTCCCTCAGGAAATGCCTGCATATCTATTGACATCCTGTGGTATATAACTAAGATCTGGTTGAAAATAAAGTTGTCTGATGTCTGATATAGATTTAAGCTTCAGACCCCCTGAACCCATTTGTGTCTTTCTTTTCTTCCTTTCTCTCTCTCTTTCTCATCATTCCTTAATATCCTTCGAGCTCCATTTCAATAGGAAGCAACATTTGGCACCCAAACGTGGGGCTCGAAGAAGAAGACTCCAAATCAATATTAAGGAACCAAGGAAAAGTCTCATTAGAGGCACGTGTGTCCAGCCGATAGAAGAGGACTCGAGTCGTATTTGTAAGTAAGCATTTTCCTTGGATCATCAGGGTAATGGGTAATCACAATGGGCGGCTGGAGGAGTATGTGTGTGTGTTAAAGCTACTGGGGTGCCTGTTAAAACATCTGAATTAGTAAGCTTATTTGATCTCATTCAAAAACACTGTTGTTGGTTTCAGCCTTAAGGCCATAATGTTTTAAATCTTAAGTAATGGAAATTCGTTATGAAGGCTTTGCAGTGAATATAAGACGGGGAGAATATTCCTGTTTCTATTTGGTTATTGTGTTCAGTCAGGCAATGAACTACCTGGCTCATGCTTTGTCTTAAACTCTAAGTTGTGTTTCTTCTCAATCTCCCACTACCACTTCTTACCCTGTTTCGACAGTTGCTTGAGCCGGACTCGGCAATTGGTGCCCAAACAGGGATCTAATAAGGGAACTCTTAAAGCATAAAGTGAGGAGATGCTCCAGGGACATCCACTACAAATACTACAGGCGGGCCTTTTTGAGTTGAGCAGTGGCCCTTATCTGTAAAGAGGTTTGAGGCTCTGACTCGGTTGATTTGGGAACAGTACGGAGCAGGACGTTTAGAGGAGTCTCGTGGTTCTTGGAATTCTCCGATATTTATTGCAGGAGGGAGGTCAGGAAAATGGAGAATGTTGACTGATTTGATAAAAGTTGATACTGTGGTTCAGCCTACAGAGTCATTGCAGCCTGGCTTGCCCACACCAGTTGTAATTTCTAAGAACTGATTTATTATGATAGATTTTAAAAATTGCTTCTTTGCCGTGCCTTTGGCAGAGCAGGATAAAGAAAGCTTGGTTTCTGGGCTTGTTCTTGATGGGCTGCCTTTATATAGGGATTCATGTACACCTGAGTCAGAAAGTATTCAGTGAGAAAGGTGCCATACCAAACGGGGGTCAGTGCTCATTGATGGTTCCTGTGGCAGGTTGGTCCCCAACGGGGTGTGCAGTTCAGGATTGTAGTTCTGACTCAAGGTATTCTGTTAGGTTACCTTTGTTTAGTCTGAATGATTATTCTATGAGATTTATACCAATACTACAGGTAAAGTCCTATGACTCAGAATGGGAACGGCAACCCCATCTCCTTTTGTTAACTTAAATCCTCAATAAACAGCAATTTGGAAACTGGCCATGAGTTTAGCTCCTATTCATGTTTGAAAAGAGAAATATATTTTAAGAACTTTAAAACTAAAAATTCTTGTTAAAAACTATATATTGATAGTTAATGAATATTTGAAACATTAAAGTATTTTAAATATTTAACATTATTCTAACAAATTTAATTTTGATGGTAATTGCATATGTGGTAAAATATTTGTTCAAAGTAATGATTTAAGTATGAAAAATATGAAAGATGTATTTTTATTAATAGGAAAACAATAGTTTTATCCTAAAATGAATAACTGTTACTAAATGAGAAAAATATGGGACAAAGCCTAAACTAATATAATAAATGCTGAGGGTTTGTAAAAATGGAAATTCTGGTTAAAATCAAGAAAGATATAATGAGTCTAAAATGACAATGTTTTCTTGGACTTTTAGCCTGTTCTAATGAAAGGATATAAAAAAAAATTCTAAATAATTAGTTAGAAAGCAAAGAGTCTGTGTTTTATCAAAATAACTTATGTTAACTTTTATCATGTTATTATCTGTATAAAAAATACTGATTTTCTCCTGGGTATCATCATACTGGCAAAAACTGCTTGTTGCCCTAAACCAGGTGGCTTAATCTATTAATCTAAGTACTATTACTATAAATGAATCTATTACTGACTAAATAATATTCAAATCATTTAAATACCTAAATTCCTTTAAGCCAAAAATACTTTAATGCTTTGTCCAGTGTTTATATAAACTATATATGTATAAACTAAATTTATCCCAAGATAACCATGGCTTATAGTGGAAGCAGATCAGATTTGAGGGTTGAATGCAAGGAAAAAATATACTTGTGGAGTCTTTTTTGTTCACCTGATGTTGCCATTACATGCAACTGATATTGCTATCACATGACCTTGGTAAGAAATAGTTAAAATGTACACTCTTGTTGGGAGGACTGGCTATCCCCCCAGAAGGAGGTGTACTTTAATAAAGATATCTAGGTCCCAGGAAGCTCCTCTTGGTCCCTAGCCAGTTCCCAGAGGACCCAACTTGGCCCGGTCATGTAAGCAAATCAGAATTTGGCCACTATTGTGAGAAAATATCATAAAAACTGCATGAAATAAATTTAAAATTAGCAAAAATGCACAACCAATTATAAAGAATCCACATTCTTGCATTCCTTTTTAATCAATCCAATGAATTCAATTTTTAAAATCTGGTCATTTACTATGGGTACACATCACTATTGACACTCTGCTTTCATTTTGCTACCTGCCACTTTAGGGATTCCTAATTATATGTTACAAAACTTGTTTGATATTTTACAAGGAGATTCTGATTTATTAAGCAAAAGGCAGTTAACAGCTGCAGCTGAACGAGAGTTACAATTAATTGAACAATGCATTCAGAAAGGACAGCTTGTTCAAATAGATCTAAAAAAAAGTATTATTTTCTTTACCTTGCAATCTCCCACAGGCCTATTTTAGCAAGACGGTGTTTTAAAATGGATTTTTTTACCAAACAATTGACAAAAATGTTTAAATACATATTTGCAAAAGATTATTTCTTTAATAGCCAAAAGTCACCAAAAATATTATCAATTAAGAAGTCATGATCCTAATCATATAGTGTGTAATCTCACAAAGGAAGAAGTTCAAAGTCTATATATTTTCAATACCTTTTGGCAAATAGCATTAAGTGACTTTAAAGGACAAATGAATAATCATTTGCTATGTCAAAACTTTTACAATTTTTAAAAATGAACGCAATGGATTTTGCCTAAAATAGTTCCAGCTTCCCTGCTAGCTATTACTGTCTTTACCAATGATAATATTAATGGGAAAGCTGCATATGTCACCCCAGTGGAAAACAAGTTAGAAAATGCCTTATACCTCAGCCCAGCGGACTGAATTAGCAGCTGTAATTCAAGTATTGCAAAGTTTTCCACAATCTCTTGATATTGTTTCTGATTTTGAATATGTTTACCAAACAGTTACTCACATTGAGACGGCTTCTTTGTTTAAAAGAAATGAATTGTCCTGAATGTTTTTACATTCACAAACATTAGTCAAAAGCTGAATTACTCCCCTTTTTATCATGCATATAAAGAGCTCAAATCAATCTTCCAGGTCCTTTATCATTACAAAATCAGCAAGCAGATACTCTTATGGGGGTAATGCAAAATCCCACAACATTTCACAAATTGACTCATATCAATAGCAAAGGGCTGTGAAAGAAATTTCCATCTTTTTTAAACAGCAAGCTCAGGACATTGTTAGGACTTGTCAAACCTGTGGGCCTTTAAATGCACTCCGATTTGCATCAGGGATTAATCCTAGAGGTCAAAAAGCAGATGAATTATAGCAAATGGATGTTACTCGTATTTCACATTTTAGTAAAATGCAATATGTACATGTTATCATAGACACTTGTTCTCATTTCATCTGGGCTACCGCACAATCTGGAGATCGTTTTTGCCATGTTCAATCACATTTACTTAATGCTTTTGCTGTTATGGGATGCCCTCAATCTATTAAAACGGACAATGGTCCTGCTTATACAGGAAAACAATTTCATAAATTTTGTACTACTTTTAATATTACTCATATCACAGGAATTCCACACAATCCCTCAGGGCAAGGAATTATTGAACGAGCAAACCGGACGCTAAAGTCTATGCTTTTAAAACAAAAAGGGGGAGACGATGATCAGGAGGATGATGTTATGAAAATAAGTACTCCTAAAGATTAATTAGCAAAGGCATTGTTTACTCTAAATTTTTTAAACATTTATGATAATTCATCACAGACTCCTGCAGAACAACATTTTAGTAATTTGGGAAAGAAAAATGATACAACCCAAACAGAACTGCAGCTGCAGCCAATCTATTGGAAAGATGTTAAAGATGATTTATGGAAACCAGGAATGGTAAAGGTGTGGGGTAGGGGATTTGCTCTTGTCATTGCAGATGACAGAACCTCGGTTTGGATTCCTTCGAAGAGAATAAAACCCAGACATGTCAACCCGGACAAAAAATAACTAAATGGGTAATGTATACTATAGCACATACAATTTTGATTGCTGAAGGACAGGGACATATTTATACTTACTGGGATTATCTGTGGGCCCTAACATGGGCCAATTCAAATTTACCAAAATAATCTGAATACAAGTTTAAGATTTCTAGATCCAATAAAAAGAAAACTGGTGTCAAATTTAATTCCAATTTTAGAAAGACCTATATGCGTAAATCTATGGATACAAAGGATACTTGCCTGTTAGATGGGAAAGAAAGTTGGAATGGATGACAGTTATGTCATATGGATTGAGCAGTTATCATAATTAATGATTCCTATGGAATTGTAAGAGATGCAGCCCCTGTGGGGTCACCCATCTCTAACTTGAAGATAACTGAGACTATATGGACAGGCAAGCTAAATCAGGGTTTAATTCATGGAGGGTAATTTGTGCCAAATTCATGGGATGATAAATATAGCATTAGTGAAAGAAATTGACAGAAAATTTTTCTAGGACTGAGACCAATTTTTATAGCCAATTCTAGTAACTATAACTTCTTTTTAAATAGCAGCCATAAGCACTATATACAAATATGTATTAGAGATCCATATATACTTGTTAAAGTTCATATGCATATAAGAAATCAAACTTCTAATTGTGAAAATTATTCTCTATTCACTTGTCCCCAAGCATTTATGTTGCAGGAAAATGAGACGATTATAGCAGAAAGGAGAAGAGGTATTTGGCTGCCAGTGCAGATGTCAAGATCTTTGCAATCCTCTCCAGAAACACATATACTGATCCATTTGGCAAAAGAATATCTAAAAAGGACTAATAGACTAATTGGATTCATTATTGCATCTGTCATTAGAATCATTGGAAGCATCACGGTGGCTGCAGTCGCTGAAACCGCATTGCAACAAACTATACAGATGCAGCATTGTTAGAAAAACACCAATGAACTGTGGCATAGACAATCTCATTGATGAGCAAACTAATAATGGACTAAATAATATAGAAATGACATTGGTTCATATTGGAGATCAAATGTATAATTTAAATTTTTTACAAAGTTTAAAGTGTAAAAGGAATAAGAGCAGTTTTTGTATTACCCTCTTCTAACATATGGCTTGTTTGAAATAGAATGGGAAAAGGGAATAGGCATCTTTTAAGGCTTTCAGATAGTTTAAATCCTGATATCTTAGAATTACAAAAAAGGGGTATTAGAATGTAAATTAGAATAATCTACATAGAGCCTATGGAAGTAATGTTACACAATCACTTACCCAAGAGCTAAAAAATCTTAGGTTTGGGGCTGTTTATACTTCGCTTCCTCCTCAGCTGTGTTTAACAACAAAGAAAAAGGTGATTCTTGCAAAAACTCGTTGGCTCCCTCCTGAATCAAAGTCAGAGAGCTTGACTGGCAGCCAATGACGGGTAAGACCCTTCAGAGCCTAAGGGCAACCTAAGACAGGCACGGTCACCTCTGCTTATAGTCACCCTAAAAAGGTGATTCTTGTTTTCCTCGGCTTATAAAATAAAAAGGGGGAAATGTAGAAGCCAAGAGTTTAAAGCAAGACCTACAGAATTTGTTGCAAGCTGCTGGCCTCAGGATGGCAGCGGTAAACTGTGGCGATTGTTATGTAGAGCAGTCTGGGAGGAAGAGAATGTTTACACCAAACAGTTATGTTAAGTATGAAGAACACTGTGAGATAAGAATCTTGCTCCCTCAGGAAATGCCTGCATATCTATTGACATCCTGTGGTATATAACTAAGATCTGGTTGAAAATAAAGTTGTCTGATATCTGATATAGATTTAAGCTTCAGACCCCCTGAACCCATTTGTGTCTGTCTTTCTTTTCTTCCTTTCTCTCTCTCTTTCTCATCATTCCTTAATATCCTTCGAGCTCCGTTTCAATAGGAAGCAACAAACATATATATATATAAAAGCTTTAAGTTCCCAAGCACAGCACCACAATTAGTTGTAGAACATATTTCAGACTTTGACATGGGTTACAATTTCACAATTTTAGGTTTTTACTTCTAGCTGCTCTAAAATACTGGAGACTAAAAGAGATATCAATTTAATGATTCAGCATTCATATTCATTTGTTAAGTCCTATCTTATATGCATAAGTTCACCATCACCTTTGATCTTTCCATTACCTCTCACTGGGGTTGTTTAGGCTATGGCAATTCTAAATTTCTGATATTGGAAGGGTCTATCACTAATATGGGGTAGGGAGATGGAACTATCTAATGTTCTGTAGAGGTTAGCCTAGGTTTCAGGACTTATCTGGACCAGGGACTCATCTGGAGGTTGTAGGTTTCTGGAAAGTTACTCTAGTGTCTGGAACCCTTGTGGAATCTTATAAATTGTCCTAGGTGTTCTTTAGGATTGGCTGGAATGGTCTTGGCTGGGGGTTGGCAGGTTATGATAGGCAGCAAGGTCTAACTGAAGTTTGCATAAGAGGAACCTCCAAAGTAGCCTCTTGACTCTATTTGAACTCTCTCTGCCACTAATACTTTATTAATTACACTTCTTTTCCCCCATTTGGTCAGGATGTAATTGTTGAGTCCATGGTGCCAGGTCTGGATTCATCCCTGGAGTCATCTCCCATGTCACCAGGGAGACTTTCATCCCTGGATATTATGTTCCACGTAAGGGGGAGGGCAGTGATTTCACTTGCAGAGTTGGGCTTAAAGAGACTGAGGCCACATCTGAGCAACAACAGAGGTCCTCCAGAAGTAACTCTTAGGCATATATATAGGTAGTCTAAGCTTCTCCACTACCTAGATAAACTCCACAAGAGTAAGCCTCATGATCAAGGCCATGGCCTATTGATTTGGGTGTCCCTAAAGTTTGACACAGTATCAGGTCTACCCTATATTTTCTATCATTTTCTCTGTGCTGGATTCTGGGTCATATCTTCTTAATTCCTAATCTAGAATAGTTTATTTTTATTTCTAGAAATTCTATGTGGTTCTTTTTCAAACATTCTAGATCACTTTCTATAGCTTCCTGCAGATGCTTTTATGCTTTCATTTATGTCTTTAAATATAAAAAGCATACATTTTTAGTACTTTTTTAGAGAACGTTTCTGATAATTCCAATATCTGAAGTCTCTGAGGTTTTATTTCTACTAGTTTTCACTCATGGTGCCCTGTTTCCTAGAGTGCTTGGTCATTTTTGCATACTGATCCTTAAAAAAAAAAATCTAAGGATTTTTTTCTATCTTAGAGTGAAACAGCTTCCTCAAGAGAGGAAGAGAAGCAATTTGCTCCTAGAGGATGCCTGAGGGCATTACCAATCCAGAAACACCTTAAACTAAATTTATGCTTGACTTCCATGAAGCACTCAAACAGTGTGAACCTGGGCTACAAATCCTCACAAAGACCAAAGGATGGTCACATTTCCAGGTACAGGTTTCTTACTCCTTTCTTATTTCTCTCCCTTCCCCTTGCATTAGCAAAAACAAAACAAGGTAGGTCAGGGAACAGAGCTGGGCAAGTATGGCTTCTAGTTTACCTTATCCTGAGAGTGCAGCCCTTTGGCACCCCCATTTAATGTAGGGAGAGTCTCGTTCAAGCTCCCCACCTTGAGTGGGCTATAAATTTTAACCACTGTTCTTCTCATCCCATAAGGCCTGCAAATTCAAAGCCCAATTTGTCCAGATCCACAAATGTCTTCAAGACAAAAGCAGATTCCATCCCATGATACTCAAATTACCTTTCTGAATTACCTTTCTGGGTTCCTACTTTCTGTTAGATTTTGACCTAGTAGGTTTTTGTTATTTTGTCAACTCTTTGATGTGTTTTTTAAAACCTAACAATTTAACTTATTTTCTACGGGGGTGGAGTGGTTCAAATAAACTAGTCTCACATTATCAGTAACAAGACCTTGCCATTTTTCTTGCATAATAGTTTTACTTGATACCAATTCTATATTGAAATTTATATACTCTCAGTCCTGTGAGGAATTATTCCATCTCTATTGGCTTCTATTAATACCTGTCAGATATCTGTTGTCAGCCTAACTGATGTGTAAGTAATCTATCTTTTACCTTTGGTTTAAGGTCTTTTTATCTTTAGTGCTATGCAATTTCAATGTATGGATGTGGGTTTCTTTTTATTTATATCACTTGGTGCCGATGGTGTCCTAAATCTACAGATTTGTGTCTTTTATCAGTTTCTGAAAAGTTCAAAGCTATTAATATTATGAAAAATGCTTCTTCTATTTTCCTATTTTTTCCTTCTGGGATTCCAACTACACATTCACCACATCTTTTTAATCTATCTTCTGTTTTCTCTCAATCTCATTTTTCATTTCCTGTCTTGCAATGCTGCACTCAAGATAATTCTCAGGCTGGAGAGTTTCTTCATCACCGGTGCTGAGGCCACCGTCTTAGAGGGGAGAGTAGGCCGAGAATGAATGGGAGGCAGGAAGGCTTCCCTGCTGCTCTCTGGAGTTTGCTGAGGCCCTGGACTGAGGACACTGAATGTGGGGAGGAGGGACAAGGTGCTGCCATCGGACATTACGCAGCCCGGCTCCCTCAGGTTTATTTTTTGTTTCATTTGCTTTTGTTTTTTTTTTTAATCATTTAAAGCTTTTGTTTCCTTTAGTCAGAAGACAACAAATGACCTATCATATGAGCTGTGATTCTGAAAACAACAATTGTCAGAGAAAAAAACTATTTAAATTATAGCATGAAGGAGAGCATCCATTTAAATTCATATGGAGAAAAGTTTTCTTAAATTGGAATTATTCATTGCAGACTAAGCATTTTTTTATTAAGCTTTTTATTCAAGTGTAACATACATTCAGAAAAGTGGGAAAGTTAATTGTACTTGTATAACCAGCACTCAGACCACACACTAAGCATTTGTTGAGATTAGTCTTCAAATATAATTCCAAATAAGAAGATAATGAAAATAATTTAAGCATTTTTTGGTCCACAAATGAAAAATAAGTTTCATTAACATTTCAGGTCTTTTCAAAATTCACAGTTCTATGATTAAGAAATAAAACATTCTAGGGCGGGCCGCGGTGGCTCAGCGGGCAAAGTGCTTGCCTGCTATGCCGGAGGACCTCGGTTCGATTCCCGGCCCCAGCCCATGTAACGAAAACGGAGAAACAAAATACAATAAAACAAGAAAATGTTTAAAAGATGTTTCCCTTTCTTCCTCTCTTCCTTCCTTCTATCCTTCCTTCCTTCTCTCTGTCTTTCCTTTAAAAAAAAAAAAAAAAAAAAAAGAAATAAAACATTCTAAGCATACTGCCAATATATTTTTAAGTCTGGATGTAAGAAAACAAAAACAAGTGGCATTTTCCTTCCTTAGTAGAACACGTGATTTTATCATTAAGAATAATTATAAAAACATTTAAATAGAGAAAAATCTTTAGTTTCATATACACTTAAGGCATTTATGAATATTTCTCCAAGTATATAACTGACTTTTTTTTAGCTTAAGTGACAGTAAATATTTTATGCAAAAGCAATTTAAAGTGATGCTAAAAAAAAAAAAAAATTTTTTTCCCCAAGGCAGTTTCATCAATGTGAGGAATAAATCCTAATATACAATGGGAATAAATTTTAGTGTTCCTATAATTCCTTTACTGATTTGAAGAGTTGGACATAGACATGCTTTGATATTAAATATTTCTCAGGTCTAAATCTAGGGACTCTCCATTGTGGTAAACACATTTAAACACCAATACAGCCGTGGTTTGTATTAGGGATTTCAATGAAGACCCAGCAGGCTTATTTTTCATTTGAGCTGCATCAATGGAACACATAACAGGGGCCTGGAAGACGGTCAGCAGTGGTTTGGATTCAAAGGTATGGTGTCTAATGGTTCCAGCTGCACCTCCTCTACAACAGTCCAGCAGGGGCTATCAGCACGGGGAGTCAGATGATGGCAAATTCAGTTTCTTCTAAGACAAGCAAAACTATGAGAGCTTTCTTGCCAAGAAAGCAAAGAGCAGGGGTCAATGTGTGAAAAGGAATAAGCTTGCATGACTGCTTTATTCCAGGACTCAAGGTCAGGAGCCTGTAGCTAGAACGCCGTGTAGCGTTCATTCCCCCAGAAGCTTAGACTGGAATACTGAGGCTGCCTCTCTGATTGCAGAAGAACCTCAAATTGATTTTCTGGATCATATTCCCCCTGCAATACACACCTTTTCCTGGAAGACATTCCTGAAACATACCCTCTGTAACATATGTCAGCAGTTCCTGCTAAATGGGTTTTGGTGTCAGATGTGTGGCTACAAATTTCATGAGCAGAAAAAACATTTTGTAGAATGAAAGCGATTCAGAGAGAGCAGAGCAGAATGACATAGCCATGAGAAGCACAGTCCACCAGCCAGCAACCTTTGGAGACGAAGAAAGAAAATGCCTCCCAGGAAGCTTCATGAAACAGGAGGCCAGGAGAAGAAGCTAGCAGATGATGCCGTGTTTGCCATGTGCCCTTCCAAATGAGAGCGGAATCCTGACCGTGTTCACCATGTGCCTTTCCAGATGAGAGAGAAACTCTGACTGTGTTTGCCATGTGCCTTCTCACTTGAGAGGGAAACCCTGAACTTCATCGGCCTTCTTGAACCAGGGTATCTTTCCTTGGATGCCTTAGATTGGACATTTCTATACACTTGTTTTAATTGGGACATTTTCTCGGACTTAGAACTGTAAACTAGCAACTTATTTAATTCCCCTTTTTTAAAAGCCATTCTGTTTCTGGTATATTGCATTCCAGCAGCTAGCAAACTAGAACGGGACTACATCAAAATTAAAACCTTTTCAGCAACAGAGGGACTTTATCAAGAAAGTAAAAAGACAACCTACAGAAAGGAAGAAAATAATTTGGAAACCATATATCAGATCTGTCTGATAAAAGTTTAATATCCAGAATATATAAAGAAATCTTATGATTAAAAAACAAAGACAAATAACCCAATCAGAAACTGGTCAAAACCAGAGAGATTTGAACAGTGAATAAAAAAGTATTTGCAAAGTCCCCTTCAGGGAACAGTGAGAAAGGGGGAAAATTCAACTTCCCCGAGTTGAATTCTTGATATTCTCACAAGCAGTGTGGACAACCAAAGCTATCCCCAGTCTTGGGGTTTGTTCATATGAAACTTAATCCCACAAAGGATAGGTCAAGCCTACTTAAAATTAGGCCTGAGAGTCACCCCCAAGAGAACCTCCTTTGTTGCTCAGATGTGGCCTGCCTCTCCAGCCAACACAACGAGCAAACTCACCACCCTCCCCGTGTCTATGTGGGACATGACTCCCAGGGGTGTGGACCTTCCTGGCAACGTGGGACAGAAATCCTGGAATGAGCTGAGACTCAGCATCAGGGGATTGAGAAAACCTTCTCGACCAAAAGGGGGGAAGAGTGAAATGAGACAAAATAAAGTGTCAATGGCTGAGAGATTCCAAACAGAGTTGAGAGGTTATCCTGGAGATTATTCTTATGCATTAAAAAGATATCACCTTGTTATTCAAGATGTCATGGAGAGGCTGGAGGGAACTGCCTGAAAATGTAGAGCTGTGTTCCAGTAGCCATATTTCTTGATGATGACTGAATAATGATATAGCTTTCATAATGTGACTGTGTGATTGTGAAAACCTTGTGTCTGATGCTCCTTTTATCTACCTTGTCAACAGACGAGTAGAACATATGGAATAAAGATAAATAATGGGGGAACAAATGTTAAAATAAATTCAGTTTGAAATGCTAGTGATCAATGAAAGCTAGGGGTAAGGGGTATGGTATGTACAATCTTTTTTTTTTCTGTTTTCATTTTATTTCTTTTTCTGTTGTCTTTTTATTTCTTTTTCTGAATTGATGCAAATGTTCTAAGAAATGATGAATATGCAACTATGTGATGATATTGTGAGTTATTGATTATATATGTAGAGCGGAATGATCATATGTTAATGTTTTTGTTTGTTGTTAATTTTTAATTAATTAATTAATTAATTTTTAAAAAAAGATATCACCTTGTTAGTCAAGATGTAGTGGTGAGGCTGGAGGGAACTGCCTGAAAATGTGGAGCTGTGTTCCAGTAGCCATGTTTCTTGAAGATGATTGTATAATGATACAGCTTTCACAATGTGACTGTGTGATTGTGAAAACCCTGTGTCTGATGCTCCTTTTATCTACCTTATCAACAGATGAGTAAAACATTTGGAATAAAGATGAATAATAGGGGGAACAAATGTTAAAATAAATTTAGATTGAAATGCTGGTGATTGGTGAGGGGGAGGAAGAGGGGGTATGGTATGTATGATTTTTTTTCTGTTTTCTTTTTATTTCTCTTTCTGAATAGATGAAAAAAGAAAAAAAAAAATTTCATGAGCACTATAGCACCAAAGTATCTACTATGTGTGTGGACTGGAATAATATCAGACAGCTCTTACTGTTTTCAAATTCTACTATCGGTGATAGCAGGGTCCCAGACTATCTTCTTTGCAATATGTCGGATTGAGAGTCTGTTTCCCAAAAGCTTGTTAGTTCCCAGCACAGATACCCCACACCATACACCTTCACCTTTAACACCTCCAGCCCCTCCTCTGAGGGTTTAGAAGTCAATGCCCATACCTAATGACCATATGGTCAGCACTACTCTACCTGTGGGCAACAGGAAGTGCACTTAGAAGCCATAGCAAATCAGCATCACCTTCAGCCCTGTCCAGCAGCCCCAACAATCTGAGTCCAACAGGATGGTCACAGTCAAAAAAACCCCTGTGCCAGCACAGAGAGTACAGGCACCAGCATCCAGGACCCAGGAGAAAAACGAAATCAGACCTCGTGGACAGAGATTCAAGCTATTATTGGGAAACAGAAGCCAGTCAAGCGATGCTCTTTACCCAGCTTGGATCAGGCTCATCTGGGACTGTTTATAGGGACAAGTGGCACAGAGATGTCACAGTAAAGATCTTAATCATCATCAACCCAACACCAGAGCAGTTCCAGACCTTCAGAGTGAAGTGGCTGTCCTGTGTAAAACACAACATATGACCATCTTGCTTTTCATGGTGTTCTAGTTTGCTAGCTGCCAGAATGCAACACACCAGAGATGGATTGGCTTTTAATAAAAGGGGATTTATTTTGTTGGTTCTTCAGAGGAAAGGCAGCTAACTTTCCACTGAGGTTCTTTCTTACGTGGAAGGCACAGGATGGTCTCTGCTGGTCTTCTCTCCAGGCCCCTGGGTTCCAACAACTTTCCCCGGGGTTACTTTCTTCTGCATCTCCAAAGGCCTGGGCTGAGCTGCTAGTGCTGAGATGAGGAATGCCGAGCTGCTTAGGCTGTGCTACGTTGAGCTCTCTCATTTAAGCACCAGCCAATTAAGTCAAACGTCACTCATTGCAGCAGACACGCCTCCTAGCTGACTGCAGATGTAACTGGCAACAGATGAGGTTCATGTACGTTGGCTTATGTCCACAGCAACAAGACTAGGTATGCTCACCTGGCCAAGTTGACAACTGAATCTAACTAACACACATGGGGTACATGGCAAAGGACAACCACGCAAGCACAACCCAGTGGTAAGTACAGTGCAACCTCTACAAACACCTGCATAGCCAGGAGACCAAGTTGCAGTTGTTTCAGTTCACTGACACTGCCTGGCAGACAACTCAGGCAATTGACTACTTGCACACAAAGAATGTCATCCACAGAGACATGAAACAATATTTCTCACAAAGGTCTGACAGTGAAAATTGGAGATTTGGGTTTGAAGTGGTTCTCAGCAGGTTGAACAACCTACCTGCTCTGCTCTGTGGATGGCCCCAGAAGTGATACAAATGCAGGACAATAACCTATTCAGCTTCCTTTCTGGTGTGTACTCCTGTGGCATCGTGTACTATGATCTATGACAGGGGAGCTTCCTTATTCCCATATCCACAACCAGGATTGGATCATCTTCAGGGTGGGACAAGGACATGCCTCCCCAAATCTTAGTATACCATATAAGAACTGCCCCAAAGGAATGAAGAGGTTTGTAACTAAATGTGTGAAGAGAGTTAAGGAAGAAAGACCTCTTTTACCCCAGATTCTGCCTTCCATCAAGCTGCTCCAACACTGTCTACTGAAAATCTACCAGAGAGCTCCTGAGCTATCCCTGCATTGGGAATCCCATATCAAAGACATCAATGCCCACAGGCTGACCACATCCCCTAGAATTCCCAGCTTCTAGTTGGACTTTGCACTTGTACTCAGGCCACCAGGGGGGAAATAGAGGTGGCAGGCACCAGTTTTTGCTCCCTTCCTATGGGGCAGAGAGCTCATTTTTAGAGAAGCTGCTCCTAAAAACCTCCTAGGCAATACACTGGGCATTCATTTCATTTGGACTTCTTTTCTGTCCTTTTTGGCCCTGGGAGACAAAAGCTGTTCACAATGTTGGTTTATTCTGCTCCTTCCTGTCTCACCTCATGCTCATGAGCCAAACCTCCTCCAGATGCATAAGTGGATACAGATGGCAATACAGCATCTGAGGCCCTAGCTATTGGCTAAAGGAGTTTTTTTAAGGCAAAAAAAAGAAACAAAGGAAAAAGGGGGGCACTCAGAAGGGGAAGTAAAGATAGCAGGCAATCCACCCCTGATGTGGTGAGGACACAGATTTTGGAAATAAGCTCCTATGAGTAACGTTCACAGGACATATCTTCAAAGATATGGTAGGGTGCCAAACATGTAGTTTTGTATGTAATGCACACACAGCCCAGGGCTGTCGAGACCCACGCTGCCTGAAGGAGCCTGCTTTGGTTCTAGGCAACTTAACTCCTTGGCTTAACTTTTTCCTTCTATTACACAGCCCATGAGGTCACTAATGCATAGGGAGGGTTTTCCGGTCTCTGCTCCTTCTCTCTCTGCCCTCCTCTCAGGGGACAGTCTTCTATCATGCTGAACTCAGTCTTCCAGGAGCTGCCCTGTGGCATGGGGCTACAGAGCAGAACAAGCCTTGCCTTTACAGTCACATCACATATATGCAAGGAAGCCAAGAATATAGGTTTTCTGGGTGATTTTGTTTTGTTTTGTTTTGCTTAAATAATTTTTTAATTAAAAAAAAAATACCAAAAAAACACAAATGCAAACATTCTTAACTTTTGATCATTCTCTTCTACATATATAATCAGTAATTCACAATATCATCACATAGTTGCATATTCAGGTGATTTAGATTTTAATTTTGTATTTATTGCACTTCACAAAGTACAGCTATTAACCTAGGGTTCCTCAATTATGTTATTTTAATAAAATATATTAAAATTAATTTTTTTTAAAAAGAAAAAGATAATTGCTTCAGAAATATGTTCCATGTTCCAATTCATTAGCTCTCTCTTCAACTGAGTTTAATCTGTTTAATCCAGACATTAAATTTTAAATTTCAACATTTTTGTTCCTTTCTGAGAATTCTATTTTGATACTTTGTTGTTTGCTAATTTTTATTCTATATTGTATCTCCTTAAACATTTCATATATAATTATTATATGAGTTATATATGACATGGTCATTCAATATCTGTGGGCCTTGGATTATCTAATTCTGTTATTGTTTCTGCTAATTCTTTCTCATATAATGATTTGTTTCCTTATATATATGGTGCAATACTGACTGTAAGCTCAAATTTGCTTAAATTTAATCTACAGAAATTCTGAGTCCTGCAGTGAGCATGCTTTCATTTTCTTTAGCACTTGAATTGACTTGGTGCCCTGGCTTTACAAAACTATCCTAGATGCACAATTTTCCTGTTCAGTGGGCCCAAGGCAGAGTCTCATCAGCTCTGTGTGGTATCAGTCTTTACCTTAGGGCACTAGAAGCTTTCACATTGAACTAAAGCTCATTGTTCTCTCTTTTTTCCTTTTTTGGCCTTTAAAGAGTTATTTTACTTTTTAATGCACTGAAGAGCTCATAAGAAACTATGTTTATTGCATTATATTCAGCATCTTATTGGATTGTAATGGGAAGCCCTTTTAGGAACATATAACTTTTAGAAACAAAAGTCTTTCCCTGGCTTTTTCACCTAGTTATCTACTTGGAGTGTGTGCTCTGGATAACAACCATGAAAGAGCATATGCCCATCTCACTTTTAGGGAACTGTTCCTTAGAAGTAAGATAGTGCATGTAGTAGTTAGGTTCAGGTGTCAACTTGGTTAGATGATGATGCCCAGTTGTGTTGCTGTGGACTGAAATCATCAGCATGTGAAACTCACCTATGGCTGATTACATCTATGTCAGCTAAGGGGAGTGCCTTCCGCAATGAATAAGGCTCAAAAGGAGAAGTCAGAAGAGAGAGAAGCAGCTCAGCACACCTCAGCTCAGTGCTCAGAGCTAGCTCAGACTCAGACTTTTTGGAGAAAGTCATTTGAACCTAAAAGCCAGGAAAGAGGGCTACCAGATGTTGCTGTGTACCTTCCCATGTGACAAAGACACCCAGATGAAACCCAGCTGCCTATCCTGCAAAGAACCGTAAATGTGTAACTAAATAAATCATTTTCATAAAATCTGGTCCATTTTTGGTGCACTGCATTCCAGTAGCATTAGCAAACTAGAGTAGGGCATATATCCCACAACATAGGTACAACTGTCCTCATTTTATTTTGATGACGTTTTGGCTTGGAGAGGCAAAGAAATTTTGGGCACAGACACATATATATAGCATCTTAGACCAGACACAGAAGAGTCAAAAGCAACCAAAACAAAATTGACCATATGTACAACTCAGAAACTAAGTTTTGCTATCATCCAGGTTTGAACTTCCACCATGCACTGCCTTTGCATAAATTACATAATAAAGCAGAAGCAAATTGAAAAGGAAAATTATCTTACCTTCAGTAGAAACTCTTGTTTAAATCTTGTAGTTAGGTAAAACATAAAAAAAACAGGGATTTTTCTAGGAGTAGATATAAATTTTAAGAAATTTTTTTTCATTCAGTGGAAGATTTCTGTATAATCTCTTAGCCTGAAAAATAAGTGGAAAAACCTTATTTTAATTTCTGCCTTTATAAACAACTTACCAAAAGGGTAGCCTAAAGAAAAGGAAAACATCAAAAAATCAAGAATGTTTAATCATGGTACAGAAATCAGTATTCTTACTTATGATTCAATTTATCAGAAAAGTTCATGATTAATAAACTAAAAACTCCCTTGTCTTTGCTGTTTTAGAAATATTAGTACTGATTATAATCACCCATTCCATGTATGGTTAACCAGTTCAGTGATTGGAATGTTACCCTACAGAATTCACAAATATGAGGAGGATTTCTATGAAGATGCCTGCAGTTCACAACTAAATTGCCACCATCTAGAGAAGCATACCCTCAGTCACAAGAAGGACTAAACAGCCCACTGATAATTCATCACAATTTCTACAAAAAAAAGTATCCCAATAAAGAATGTTATGCTCTGTATTTTAAAACTTCAACTTCTGTGTGAGCTCAAAGGAAGGGATGTTCATTTGATGCAAAATTTATATTTTGGGTAGTGCATTATCTAATTTAACTTGTATGGTCAGTTTAGTTAAACACCATAAGTAGTTAAAATCTTGAATAGGGAGCGAGACCTTGTTGGCTTGTATAGGTTAGTGTGATGCCCCAACACATCCCAAAGCAGTTTGGGCAGAGAATAAAATAGTATTTTCAAAATCCCTTGGGGGACTGGGGAGAAAGGAAGAAATATTAGACTTCCCCATCTGAGGAATTCCTGATATTCTCAAAAGCAGTGGAGTCAACCAATTCAATAGGCTAAATCCTCGATCTAGGGGCTCACCCCTATGAAACTTATTCCTGCAAAGGAGAAGCTAAGACTACTTAAAAGGAGGTCTAAGAGTCACCCCAGAGAACTTCTTTTGTTGCTCAGATATGGCGTCTCTCTCTCTCTAAGCCAACTCTGCAGGTGAACTCATCGCTCTTCCCCCTGACATGGGATATGACTCCTAGGGATGTAAATCTCCCTGGCAACGTGGGACAGGACTACCAGGGATGAACCGGGATCTGGCATAATGGGACTGAGAAAGCCTTCTTGACCAAACATGGGAAAAGAGAAACAAGTCAAAATAAAGTTTCAGTAGATGACAGATTTCAAACAGAGTTGTGAGTTTATCCCAGAGGTTATTCTTATGCATTATATAGATACCTCTTTTCAGTTTATGGTGTATTGGACTGGCTAGAGGGAAGTACCTGAAACTGCTGCCCAGTGTTTCAGTAGCCTTGATTCTTGAAGACAATTGTATAACTATTTAGCTTTTACAATGTGACTGTGTGATTGTGAAAACCTTGTGCCTGATGCTTCCTTTATCCAGGGTATGGACAGATGAGTAAAAAAAAAAAGACAAAAAAAAAATAATGTATCTAAAGAGTTTTAAAAAATTGAATACATTACAATACTAGTGGTCAATGAGAGGGAAGGATGAGGGGTATGGGATGTATGAATTTTTTATTTTTATTAATTTTTCTGAACCAATGCAAATGTTCTAAAAATGATCATCATGATGAATAAAAAACTATGTGATGATATTGTAAGCCAATGATTACATACTCTGGATGGACTGTATGGTGAATGAAGATATCTCAATAAAAATATTTTTTTTAAAGCACCCCAGATTTCCAGGAAGATGGCAGAGCAGGGTGGCTCTCGCCCGTTCCATGGGAAAAGATAGGGACAGGGAAAGAATCAGGACTTGAGTCCCAGAGGAGGAGTGATTAAGGAGGGTCTTCAGGTTGTTTGGGGAAGGAGAGATGTGGGGGGATCCAACAGGGAGAGTGGGGTGAGTCGGTTCGGCAGAGGTCCCACCAAGAGTGGGCGGGGACATGCCGGGAGGTATGGATTGGAGGAAGCTGACCCCTCTCCGCTGTAGCCTGCCCCAGCCGCTAGCTGGCGAAACCTTCCTGAGCAGATCCACAGCCAGCAGCACCCATGGGGACCCTGGAGACAGGCCCGTCAGTCTGCCTTGAAGAGCCACACCCCCGGGCATTGGGAAGGATCACCCGGCCTGATGCTGGCTATAGATATCCCATCGGGCACTGTGTGACAAGTCAGCTGCTTCCCCCACGCTGGACGCTGACTGGCTCCCCTGTCCCTCTACGGCTTGGAGGGGCCCCGACACCGTGCATGCCATCTCTCCAGCTGGTTGGTGCAGGCACCACCTGAGGAAGGAGGCGCCTCAGGAGCTCCACCTGCTGGAGAGACTGGTAAGTGCAGGCAGGCAGACTGTCTATCTCCCTAGGGTTTTTTTTTCCCCCTTTTTTCTTAACATATTTTTTCTATATATATATATATATTCCTTATTAGTAGTATTAGTTATTTATTTGTTATCTTTATTTTTATATATATTACATATATATTTCTTATTGATTTTTTAAATTTATTTTTAATTTTTTATTATTCTATTTTCTCTATTTACTTTTTTTTAGGTTCATGGCTTGGGAAATGAACTATTTATTTACTTATTCTTTGAATTTTTTTTCCCTTTTTAGGGCACTAGTCTGAGTTCATCACAATTTTTCTTGGGGTATCTTCTTCTGACTTTGGGGCCTACTACTATGAGGTGTGCTTTTTTGTTGTTTTTTCCTCATATATTTATTATAGTATTATTATTTATTTAAAAAAAATTTTTGGTGCAAATGTTCTAAGAAATGATCATGGTGATAAATATGCAACTATGTGATGATATTGTGAATTACTGATTATATATGTAGAATGAAAAAAAAAATTTGGGGGGGTGCACAGGCCAGGAATCCTGCGTAAGTCTCCTGCATGGCAGACAGACATTCTACCACTAAAGTACCCGTGCACCACTGCCTAGCCTTTAACAGACCCTCAAATAAAACTATAGCCCCTACATGAGATCCAGGGTTTGGTTTGGCAGGAAATTAGTGACAAACCAAGTAAATACAAAACCTTAGACAAGTGAAGGAAACCAGCTTGCAAAATAACCTTATTAAGATATTCAAATGCCCCAAACACAACAGAAAATCACAAAACACGTGAAGATCCAAGCAGGAATGGCTCAGCCAAGCAACCAAACAAAAACATAGAATTCCATATTCTGAGGGGCCACAGAATATGGAATAACTACTCAAGGATATTTATAAAGAAATAAAGAATTGGGAAGAGCATAAAGAAGAATCTGAAAGATCAATTAGAAAAATGGCAGATCTCACAGAGATAAAAGATACAGTAGATAAAATTAGAAATATAACAGACACACGATAGCAGATTCAAAGACACAGAAGGAAGAATAAGTGAGCTAGAAGACAGAACAATTGAACTAGAGTGCACAAAAAACAAATGGCAAGAAATATGGATAAAACAGAACTAATCTTAGGGTAATAATAGACAAGAGGCACACATACATAAGAATCACTGGTGTCTCAGAATGAGAAGAGAAGAGTAAATGACTGGGAAAGTTAGTTGAAAATAAAACTGGGAAGACTTCCCAACCCATATAAAAGACACAAACACGGAAATCAAAGACGGCCAATGAACTCCAAATAGAATAAAGCCAATAGGCTAATTGCAAGACACATACTAATCAAATTGTCAAATATTGCAGACAAACAGAAAGTCTTGAAAGCAGCACAAGAAAAATGATCTACTACATACAAGGGAAAACAATAAGACTGACTTCAGACTACTCAACAGGCACCATGGAAGCAAGAAGGCAGTGTTATGATATATTTAAGAGCCTGAATAAGAAAGGCTTCCAGGCAAGAATTCTTTACCCAGCCAAGCTGTCCTTCAAAATTGAGGGAGAAATTAAAATCCTCAAAGACAAAGACTAAGAACGAGTCAACAAGAAACCTGCCCTACAAGAAATACTAAAGGAAGTTCTGTCAGCTAGAAAAAAGGAGACAGGAGAGGGAAGTCTGTAGGAGGACACAGAATTGAAGAATATCAGTACAGGAATTTAAAGGATAAAAACAGAGAGAAGGAAAAGAATATACAGATCTGACAAATAAAAACTAAAAGATGCTGCATGTGAGGTATAGGTTTTTTGTTTTTGTTTTTGTTTTTTTTTTCTTTCTATTATTGTTTTAATTCTTATTCTGTTGTCTTTTTATTTCTTTTTCTAAATCGATGCAAATGTACTAAGAAATGATGAATATGCAACTATGTGATGTTATTAAGAATTACTGATTGTACATGTAGATTGGAATGACTTCTAATTGTTTTGTTAATTCTTTTTTTAATTAATAAAAAAATATATATTAAAAAAAAAAACTAAAAGATAAGATGACAGATTCAAGAAATGTCTTTACAGTAATAACTGAATGTTAATGAACTAAACTCACCAATTAAAAGATACAGATTGGGAGAATGGATCAAAAAATATAATTTATATGCTATTTACAAAGGATTCATCTTAGATACAAGGATATAATTAGACTGAAAGTAAAAAGATGAAGAAAGATGTTCTATGCAAGACATGATGAAAAGAAAGGAGAAGTAGCTAAATTAACATCAGAAAAATAGCCTTCAATTGTAAAGATGCCATAAGAGACAAAGAAAGATACTATCCATATTCATAAAAGGAATAACTCACCAGAGGAAATAACAATGATAAAGTTTATAATCCCAATCAAAGAGCTCCAAAATACAAGAGGCAAACATTAGCAAAACTGAAAGAAGCAATAGATGTTTCAACAATAATAGTAGGCGACTTCAATACACCACTCTCCTCTATAGCTAGAACAACCAGACAAAGGATCAATAAGGAAATAGAGAACTTAAATGATTTGATAAATGAATTAAACCTAAAAGACACGTATAGATCATTACACCCCAAAACACCAGGTTATACATGCTTCTCCAGTACACATGGAATGTTCTACATGATAGATCATATGCTGGAATACAAATTGAGTCTTTATAAAATTTAATAAGAGTGAAATTATCCAAAGCACATTCTCTGACCACCATGGCATGAAGCTGGAAATCCACAATCACCAAAGAACCAGAGCTTTCACAAATAAATGAAAATTAAACCACATACTCTTAAATAAACAGTGGGTCAAAGAATAAATTGCTAGAGATATCAGTAAATATCTGAAGACAAATGATAATACAATAAATCAGAATTTATGGGATGCAGCAAAGCAGTGTTGAGGGGGAAGTCTATTGCCTTAAATGTCTATATTAAAAAACAGGAACATGCAAAAATCACGGGTTAAGAACAAACAAAAATCGCAGATTTAACTGCTCACCTGGAGAATTTAGAGAAAGAACAAAATATGAATCCCAAAGCAAATTAGACAGAGGTAACAAAGATCAAAGCGGAAATAGACAAACTGGAGAAAAATAAAACAATAGAATCAACAGAACCAAAAGTTGGTTCTTTGAGAAAATCAGTCAAAGTAATGGACCCCCTAGCTAGACTGAGAAATAAAAAAGAGGGTGCAAATAAACAAAATCAGAAATGAGAGGGGGTTCATAACCATGGATCCTGAAGAAATTTTTAAAATCATAAGAGAATACTACGAACAACTATATACTAACAACTAAAAACTTAGATGAAATGGATAAATTTCATGAACTACCTATATTGACTTGAGAAGAAATGGAAGGTCTCAACAAACAAATTATAAGAAAAGAAATTCAATCAGCCATCCAAATTCTTCCCACAAAGAAAAGAAAGCTCAGGACTAGATAACTTCACAGGTGGATTTTATCAAACATTCCAAAAAGAACTAACATAAATCCTGCTTAAACTCTTGCAAAAATTTGAGGAAAAGGAATGCTACTTAACTCATTTTATGAAGCTAACATCACTCTAATACCTAAAACTGGATCAAGTTGCTACAAGAAAAGAAAACTACAGACCAATCTCCCTAATGAACATAGATACAAAAATTCTTAACAAAATACCAGCAAAGCAAATACAATGACACAATCAAGTGGGGTTGATACCAGAAATGCAAGGGTGGTCAACATACAAAAATCAATGTAATATGGAACATTAATAAATCAAAAGGGAAAAATCACATGATCATATCAAATGATGCTCAAAAAGCATCCTTTCCTGATAAAAACACTTCAAAAGGCAGGAATCAAAGGAAACCTTTGAAAGCATTCCCCCTAAGATCAGGAACAAGACAAGGATACCCATGGTCACCACTATTATTCAACATTGAACTAGAAGTCCTAGCTGAAACAATTAGACAGGAGAAAGAAAAAAAAGACATTCAAATTAGAAAAGGAAGAAGTAAAACTTTCATTATTTACAGATGACATGATCCTATACTTAGAAAACCCTGAGAAATCCACGACAAAGATACTTGAGCTAATACACAAATTCAATAAGTGGCAGGATAAAAAATTAATATAAAAAAATCTGTTACGTTTCTATACACAAACAATGACCTATGTGAGGAGATGAGGAAAAAAAATTTCATTCAAAATAATGACTAAAAGAATCAGGTATCTAGGCATAAGTCTAACCAGGGATGTTAAGGACTTGTACACAGAAAATTATAAAACACTGCTACAAGAAATAAAAAATGACGCTACTTCCTGGAAGATGGCGGCTTAGTAAGACACGCGGATCTTAGTTTCTTCTCCAGGACACCTACTAGGGGAGTAGAAACGATACAGAAAGTGCCCAAAGCCACAACAGAGATAAAAAAGACAGCGTACCCCATCCTGGAACGGCTGGCTGGCTGAGAGAAGCAGCTCGGGTGAGATCGCCGAGGCGCGCGGGCCTTACCGGGCGGGGTGGCAAGCGGCCGGAGTTACTCCCTTTCCCCTTCCCGGGCCGGCTGGGAGAATTGGAGAGGCGGTCCCCTGAAACCAAGGCGGCTGGTGCCCACACCACGCGCAGCCCCCGGACCAACTGAGAGAATTGGATCGGAAACCCCCAGGCCGCGGAGAACGGTGACGGGTGCGGGAGGCCCCTTCCAAACCCGTGACTCCCGGGGAACGTGCACTCTCTCGGGCGGGCCGCTGCCGCTGGCGCCCTCCCACCACGCTTGTTGCCCAGGGCCGACTAGGAAATTCGGACGGGCTCTTTCCCTTGCTGCGGCGACCAGCAACCCTCCCTGCGTTCGGACCCTGGGCCGGCTCAAGCCGCTTCGGCTAGCAAACCCCCAGGACGGCGAGAGTTTTCCAAAGTTTAAGGTCCCACAGCACCTTTTACTGGTGGGACCCGCAGACAAACGTGTGCCACGAGCGCCACCTACTGGGCAGGATAAGAAAAACAGAACCCAGAGATTTCACAGAAAAATCTTCCAAACTTTTGGATCCAATACCCAGGGAAATCTGTCTAAATGCGCAGACGCCAACAGAAGATAACGGATCACGCTCAAATAATTGAAAATATGGCCCAGTCAAAGGAACAAACCAATAGTTCAAATGAGATACAGGAGCTGAGACAACTAATGCTAAATATACGAACAGAAATGGAAAACCTCTTCAAAAACGAAATCGATAAATTGAGGGAGGACATGAAGAAGACATCGGCTGAACATAAATAAGAAATAGAAAAACTGAAAAAGCAAATCACAGAACTTATGGAAGTGAAGGACAAAGCAGAAAAGATAGAAAAAACAACGGATACCTACAATGATAGATTCAAAGAGACAGAAGATAGAATTAGTGATTTGGAGGATGGAACATCTGAATTCCAAAAAGAAACAGAAACTATCGGGAAAAGAATGGAAAAATTTGAACAGGGTATCAGGGAACTCAAGGACAATATGAACCGCACAAATATACGTGTTGTGGGTGTCCCAGAAGGAGAAGAGAAGGGAAAAGGAGGAGAAAAACTAATGGAAGAAATTTTCACTGAAAATTTCCCAACTCTTATGAAAGACCTAAAATTACAGATCCAAGAAGTGCAGCGCACCCCAAAGAGATTAGACCCAAATAGGCGTTCTCCAAGACACTTACTAGTTAGAATGTCAGAGGTCAAAGAGAAAGAGAGGATCTTGAAAGCAGCAAGAGAAAAACAATCCATCACATACAAGGGAAACCCAATAAGACTGTGTAGATTTCTCAGCAGAAACCATGGAGGCTAGAAGACAGTGGGATGATATATTTAAATTACTAAAAGAGAAAAACTGCCAACCAAGACTCCTATATCCAGCAAAATTGTCCTTCAAAAATGAGGGAGAAATTAAAACATTCTCAGACAAAAAGTCACTGAGAGAATTTGTGACCAAGAGACCAGCTCTGCAAGAAATACTAAAGGGAGCACTAGAGTCAGAACCAAAAAGACAGAAGAGAGAGGTATGGAGAAGAGTGTAGAAAGAAGGAAAGTCAGATATGATATATATAATACAAAAGGCAAAATGGCAGAGGAAAATATTATCCAAACAGTAATAACACTAAATGTTAATGGACTGAATTCCCCAATCAAAAGACATAGATTGGCAGAATGGATTAAAAAACAGGATCCTTCTATATGCTGTCTACAGGAAACACATCTTAGACCCAAAGATAAACATAGGTTGAAAGTGAAAGGTTGGGAAAAGATATTTCATGCAAATAACAACCAGAAAAGAGCAGGAGTGGCTATACTAATATCCAACAAGTTAGACTTCAAATGTAAAACAGTTAAAAGAGACAAAGAAGGACACTATATACTAATAAAAGGAACAATTAAACAAGAAGACATAACAATCATAAATATTTATGCACCGAACCAGAATGCCCCAAAATACGTGAGGAATACACTGCAAACACTGAAAAGGGAAATAGACACAAATACCATAATAGTTGGAGACTTCAATTCCCCACTCTCATCAATGGACAGAACATCTAGACAGAGGATCAATAAAGAAATAGAGAATCTGAATATTACTATAAAGGAGCTAGACTTAACAGACATTTATAGGACATTACATCCCACAACAGCAGGATACACCTTTTTCTCAAGTGCTCATGGATCATTCTCAAAGATAGACCATATGCTGGGTCACAAAGCAAGTCTTAACAAATTTAAAAAGATTGAAATCATACACAACACTTTCTCGGATCATAAAGGAATGAAGTTGGAAATCAATAATAGGCAGAATGCCAGAAAATTCACAAATACCTGGAGGCTCAACAACACACTCTTAAACAACGAGTGGGTCAAAGAAGAAATTGCAAGAGAAATTAGTAAATACCTCAAGGCAAATGAAAATGAAAACACAACATATCAAAACTTATGGGATGCAGCAAAGGCAGTGCTAAGAGGGAAATTTATTGCCCTAAATGCCTATATCAGAAAAGAAGAAAAGGCAAAAATGCAGGAATTAACTGTTCAATTGGAAGAACTGGAGAAAGAACAGCAAACTAATCCCAAAGCAAGCAAAAGGAAAGAAATAACAAAGATCAGAGCAGAAATAAATGAAATTGAAAATATGAAAACAGTAGAGAAAATCAATAAGACCAGAAGTTGGTTCTATGAGAAAATCAATAAGATTGATGGGCCCCTATCAAGATTGACAAAAAGAAGAAGAGAGAGGATGCAAATAAATAAGATCAGAAATGAAAGAGGAGACATAACTACTGACCTCACAGAAATAAAGGAGGTAATAACAGGATACTATGAACAACTTTACGCTAATAAATACAACAATTTAGATGAAATGGACGGGTTCCTGGAAAGACATGAACAACCAACTTTGACTCAAGAAGAAATAGATGACCTCAACAAACCAATCACAAGTAAAGAAATTGAATTAGTCATTCAAAAGCTTCCTAAAAAAAAAAGTCCAGGACCAGATGGCTTCACATGTGAATTCTACCAAACGTTCCAGAAAGGATTAGTACCAACTCTCCTCAAACTCTTCAAAAAAATCGAAGTGGAGGGAAAACTGCCTAATTCATTCTATGAAGCCAACATCACCCTCATACCAAAACCAGGCAAAGATATTACAAAAAAAGAAAACTACAGACCAATCTCTCTAATGAATACAGATGCAAAAATCCTCAATAAAATTCTAGCAAATCGTATCCAACAACACATTAAAAGAATTATACATCATGACCAAGTAGGATTCATCCCAGGTATGCAAGGATGGTTCAACATAAGAAAATCAATTAATGTAATACACCATATCAACAAATCAAAGCAGAAAAATCACATGATCATCTCAATTGATGCAGAGAAGGCATTCGACAAGATTCAACATCCTTTCCTGTTGAAAACACTTCAAAAGATAGGAATACAAGGGAACTTCCTTAAAATGATAGAGGGAATATATGAAAAACCCACAGCTAATATCATCCTCAATGGGGAAAAATTGAAAACTTTCCCCCTAAGATCAGGAACAAGACAAGGATGTCCACTGTCACCACTATTATTCAACATTGTGTTGGAGGTTCTAGCCAGAGCAATTAGACAAGAAAAAGAAATACAAGGCATCAAAATTGGAAAGGAAGAAGTAAAACTATCACTGTTTGCAGACGATATGATACTATACGTCGAAAACCCCCGGAAAAATACACAACAAAACTACTAGAGCTAATAAATGAGTACAGCAAAGTAGCAGGTTACAAGATCAACATTCAAAAATCTGTAGCATTTCTATACACTAGTAATGAACAAGCTGAGGGGGAAATCAAGAAACGAATCCCATTTACAATTGCAACTAAAAGAATAAAATACCTAGGAATAAATTTAACTAAAGAGACAAAAAACCTATATAAAGAAAACTACAAAAAAGTGCTAAAAGAAATCACAGAAGACCTAAATAGATGGAAGGGCATACCGTGTTCATGGATTGGAAGACTAAATATAGTTAAGATGTCAATCCTACCTAAATTGATTTACAGATTCAATGCAATACCAATCAAAATCCCAACAACTTATTTTTCAGAAATAGAAAAACCAATAAGCAAATTTATCTGGAAGGGCAGGGTGCCCCGAATTGCTAAAAACATCTTGAGGAAAAAAAACGAAGCTGGAGGTCTCGCGCTGCCTGACTTTAAGGCATATTATGAAGCCACAGTGGTCAAAACAGCATGGTATTGGCATAAAGATAGATATATCGACCAATGGAATCGAATAGAGTGCTCAGATATAGACCCTCTCATCTATGGACATTTGATCTTTGATAAGGCAGTCAAGTCAACTCACCTGGGACAGAACAGTCTCTTCAACAAATGGTGCCTAGGGAACTGGATATTCATATGCAAAAGAATGAAAGAAGACCCATATCTCACACCCTACACAAAAGTTAACTCAAAATGGATCAAAGATCTAAACATTAGATCTAAGACCATAAAACAGTTAGAGGAAAATGTAGGGAGATATCTTATGAATCTTACAATTGGAGGCAGTTTTATGGACCTTAAACCTAAAGCAAGAGCACTGAAGAAGGAAATAAATAAATGGGAACTCCTCAAAATTAAACACTTTTGTGCATCAAAGAACTTCATCAAGAAAGTAGAAAGACAGCCTACACAATGGGAAACAATATTTGGAAACGACATATCAGATAAAGGTCTAGTATCCAGAATTTATAGAGATTGTTCAACTCAACAACAAAAAGACAGCCAACCCAATTACAAAATGGGAAAAAGACTTGAATCGACACCTCTCAGAGGAGGAAATACAAATGGCCAAAAGGCACATGAAGAGATGCTCAATGTCCCTGGCCATTAGAGAAATGCAAATCAAAACCACAATGAGATATCATCTCACACCCACCAGAATGGCCATTATCAACAAAACAGAAAATGACAAGTGCTGGAGAGGATGCGGTGAAAGAGGCACACTTATCCACTGTTGGTGGGAATGTCAAATGGTGCAACCACTGTGGAAAGCAGTTTGGCGGTTCCTCAAAAAGCTGAATATAGAATTGCCATACGACCCAGCAATACCATTGCTGGGAATCTACTCAAAGGAATTAAGGGCAAAAACTCAAACAGACATTTGCACACCAATGTTTATAGCAGCGTTATTTACAATTGCAAAGAGATGGAAACAGCCAAAATGTCCATCAACAGACGAGTGGCTAAACAAACTGTGGTATATACATACGATGGAATATTATGCAGCTTTAAGACAAGATAAACTTATGAACCATGTAATAACATGGATGGACCTAGAGAATATTATGCTGAGTGAATCCAGCCAAAAACTAAAGGACAAATACTGTATGGTCCCACTGATGTGAACGGACATTCGAGAATAAACTTGAAATATGTCATTGGTAACAGAGTTCAGCAGGAGTTAGAAACAGGGTAAGACAATGGGTAATTGAAGCTGAAGGGATACAGACTGTGCAACAGGACTAGATACAAAAACTCAAAAATGGACAGCACAATAATACCTAATTGTAAAGTAATCATGATAAAACACTGAATGAAGCTGCATCTGAGCTATAGGTTTTTGTTTTGTTTTATGTTGTTTTGTTTTGATTTTACTATTATTACTTTTATTTTTTTCTCTATATTAACATTCTATATCTTATTCGGTTATGTTGCTAGTTCTTCTAAACCAATGCAAATGTACTAAGAAATGATGATCATGCATCTATGTGATGATGTTAAGAATTAATGATTGCATGTGTAGAATGGTATGATCTCTAAATGTTGGGTTAATTTCTTTTTTTCCGTTAATTAAAAAAAAAAAAAAGAGAAGGGATAATTGGAGATGAAGGGATACAGACTGTACAACGGGACTGGATATAAAAACTCAGAAATGGACAGCACAATACTACCCAATTGTAATGCAATTATGTTAAAACACTGAATGAAGCTGCATGTGAGGTATAGGTTTTTTGTTTTTGTTTTTTTTGTGTTTTTTCTTTCTATTATTGTTTTAATTCTTATTCTGTTGTCTTTATTTCTTTTTCTAAATCGATGCAAATGTACTAAGAAATGATGAATATGCAACTATGTGATGTTATTAAGAATTACTGATTGTACATGTAGATTGGAATGATTTCTAATTGTTTTGTTAATTCTTTTTTAATTAATAAAAAAAAAAAAAAAAAAACCACAATGAGATATCATCTCACACCCACCAGAATGGCCATTATCAACAAAACAGAAAATGACAAGTGCTGGAGAGGATGCGGTGAAAGAGGCACACTTATCCACTGTTGCTGGGAATGTCAAATGGTGCAACCACTGTGGAAGGCAGTTTGGCGGTTCCTCAAAAAGCTGAATATAGAATTGCCATACGGCCCAGCAATACCATTGCTGGGAATCTACTCAAAGGACTTAAGGGCAAAAACTCAAACGGACATTTGCACACCAATGTTTATAGCAGCGTTATTTACAATTGCAAAGAGATGAAAACAGCCAAAATGTCCATCAATAGACGAGTGGCTAACAAACTGTGGTATATACATACGATGGAATATTATGCAGCTTTAAGACAGGATAAACTTATGAAGCATGTAATAACATGGATGGACCTAGAGAACATTATGCTGAGTGAGTCTAGCCAAAAACTAAAAGACAAATACTGTATGGTCCCAATGATGTGAATCGACATTCGAGAATAAACTTGGAATATGTCATTGGTAACAGAGTTCAGCAGGAGTTAGAAACAGGGTAAGATAATGGGTAATTGTAGCTGATGGGATACAGACTGTGCAACAGGACTAGATACAAAAACTCAAAAATGGACAGCACAATAATACCTTATTGTAAAGTAATCATGTTAAAACACTGAATGAAGCTGCATCCGAGCTATAGGTTTTTGTTTTGTTTTGTTTTGTTTTGTTCTTACTATTATTACTTTTATTTTTTTCTCTATATTAACATCCTATATCTTTTTCGGTTGTGTTGCTAGTTCTTCTAAACCGATGCAAATGTACTAAGAAACGATGATCATGCATCTATATGATGATGTTAAGAATCACTGATTGCATATGTAGAATGGTATGATTTCTAAATGTTGGGTTAATTTCTTTTTTTCCGTTAATTAATAAAAAAAAAGGCAAAAAAAATCATACAACTCAACAACAACCCAATTAAATTGGGCTGAAGATATAAATAGACATTTTTCTGAAAAGCAAATACAGATGGCTAAAAAGCACATGAAGAGATGCTCATTCTCATTACCCATAAGGAAAATGCAGATCAAAACTTCAATGACATATCACCTCACATCTATAAGAATAGCTGCTATTAAATAAATAGGAAACTACAAACGCTAGAAAGGGTGTGAAGAAATTAGGACAATTATGCACTGCTGGGGGGAATATATAATGGTATAGCCACTATGGAAGACAGTTTGGCGGTTCCTGAGCAAACTAACTATCAAGTTGCCCTATATTCCAGCAATACCACTATTCGGTATATACCCAGAAGACTGAAAGCAGTGACACAAACAGACAATTGCACACCGATGCTCATAACAGCATTATTCACAATCGCCAAAAGTTGGAAACAATCCAAATGCTTATCAACAGACCAGTACATTTAAAAAATGTGCCATATATACAAGATAGAATACTATGTATCAGTAAGATGAAATGATGTCTTGAAGTACATGACAAGATGGATGAGCCTTGAGAACATAATGCTGAGTGAAATAAGCCAGACATAAAAGGATATTGTATAATTCCACTTTTATGACTACGGTAAAGGTAAAATCAGAGGCTTACAATACAGAATATAGGGGACCTGGTGATACATGGAAGCTAGAGATGGGTGAATGGTTAGCTAATGAGGTTGAACTTAAATATAAGAAAATAGATAGAAGTAAAGGTGGTTCACTAGTGGGTCTGTAAGTAATATTAACATATTGAAGGTTAACATGACTGAAAGGGGTTGTATAGGTTAACACTACAAATATAAATAAGTTCTTGCATGAACTATTGGAAAGGCATGATATTGTACAAAGAGTGTATACTTTGGGGGTATAGGGGGGAAACTGCTATTGCATGCTATAGGCTATGTTTAACAGGAAAACATCAACAGTACCACAGCAATACCAGGGGCACATAATGGAGGATGGGAGAAGGGTTAGGGGGAGGTTTGGATTTTCTATTTAGTGAGGTTGTGTTTATTGGTTATTTTTGTCTTCAAAACAATGAAATTATCTAACATTGAGAGTGTTGATAGACTGTTGACTTTGGACATTATACAGAAGGCCCAATAGATGGAAGTGGCTGAAAGATGCACTGACTGAGAAGTAGATTGGCAAATGATGGTGTATACATGACTGAACACTGTGCTGCTACAAAAAGGAACAAAGCTGTGAGGCATGCAATGATGTGAATGAACCTGTGGGACATTTGATAAGGCAAAATAAGCCAGAAACAAAAGAGCAAATATTATATGATCTTATTTAGAAAATACTTACAAGAAAACTGGGGCCTAGATTGTAAGCTCTTATAGCAGTCACATTTAGTTCAGAGCAGTAATTGCTATTTCTGGATTTTGAGAGGCTGGTTTACATATGTATAATGTGGTATTTAGAGATAAGAATGAAGCTGATCAGGTTGGGATTAAGGTAATTCAGAAAACAGGGGTAAGGAAGACATTGTTTATATTTCAGAACTTCACCTATTCTTTGAGGCCAAAGAAAGAAAGGTTTGTTTTGTCAAGAGCCTAAATGTTCTGTAGCACATAGTTTAACTCAACCTGTCTGGATAGATCATTTAAACAATCCAAACATAGGGAAGCCAGAATAAGAATGAGGACCTTTAATCTTGTATAGCTTAATGTAATGCCTGAATACATCCCAGAGTATATTAAGCAGATAATCAAAAAGTATTAGAAAATTTCCTTGAGGGATGGGAGAAAAAATATGGAACTATTAAACTTTATGACCAGGGACCCCCTAATACTGTGAATGAACCTATCAAATACCAGGTACACCTAAATCAATAGGCCAAGTCCTTCATCTTGAGGCTTGCTCTTGTGAAGCTTATGTTGTGGAGAACTTTAGCCTACCTACAGTTATGCCTAAGAGTGACTTCTGATGTGCAACAGCTGTTCACTCTGGGAAGGGCCACTAAATGGCTCGAGAGGGAAGACTGAGATGCTACCATGCATCTTTTTGTACTGTTTGATTTTTTTCCTATTAGTCTGTACATGTGCCACTTGTTCTAAAGAATAAAAAAGTACAACAAAATAAATGTATTTCTCACTAGGCTCTAAAAAAAAAGAGTTACTTCTTGAGGACATCTTTTGTTGCTCAGATGTGGCCTCTCTCTCTCTCTCTAAGCTCAACTCTGCAAGTGAAACCACTGCCCTCCCCTCTACCTGGAACATGACATCCAGGGGTGAAAGTGTCCATAGTGGTGTGGGAGATAACTCCCAGGGATGAGTTTGGCCCTGGCACTGTAGGGTCAATGATGTCAGCCTGACCAAAAGGGGGAAAAGAAGTACAACAAGTAAGGTATCAGTGGCAGAGAGAGTTCAAATAAAGTTAAGAGGTTACTCTGGAGGTCACTCTAACTCAAGCTTCAGTCAAACATTGCTGCCTATCATAACTTGCTAATCCCCAACCAAAACCATTCCAGCCAATCCTAAAGAATACCTAGGATATTATATAAGATTCTACAAAGGTTCTATGCTCTAGGATAACTTTCCAGAAACCCAAAATCTCCATATGGATCCCTGGACCAGATAAGCCCTGAAATGCAGAGGGCCAGCCTCTATAGAATGTCAACTAGTTCCATCCCCATATCCCACATTATGAACAGCCCCTTTCAACATGAAAAAGTTAGAATGGGCATAGCCAAATACTCCTAAAAAGTAGGAGAAAGATCAAAGGTCTTGGTGAAGTTATACAGAGCACTTAGAGTTTAACATATGAGTATGATTACTGAATCATTATATTGTTATTTCTTTTTATCTCCAGTAACTTAGAGCTGTTAAAGTAAAAGCCTAAAATTGTGGAACTGCAGCCCATAGCAAACTCTGAAATCTGTTCTACAACTCACTATTGCAATGTACTTTGAAATTTATTGCTTTTTTGTATATATGTTATTCTGCCAAAAAAAGAAAAATAAGGAGGAGGAGGATAACAGAGAAGGAAGAATATAACAAATGAGTATGACCGCTGAATCATTAAATTGATATTTCTTTTGGTCTCCAGTGGCTTGGAGCAGCTAGAAGAAAAAACAAAAACTCATTGTTCTAGTTTGCTAGCTGTCGGAATGCAACACACCAGAGACGGATTGGCTTTTAATAAAAGGGGATTTATTTTGTTAATTCTTCAGAGGAAAGGCAGCTAACATTCCACTGAGGTTCTTTCTTACGGGAAGGCACAGGGTGGTCTCTGCTGGTCTTCTCTCCAGGCCCCTGGGTTCCAACAACTTTCCCCAGGGGTGACTTCTTTCTGAATCTCCAAAGGCCTGGGCTGAGCTGCAAGTGCTGAGATGAGGAATGCCGAGCTGCTTACTGTGCTAAGTTGCGATCTCTCATTTAAGCACCAGCCAATTAAGTCAAACATCATTCATTGCAGCAGACATGCCTCCTAGCTGACTGCAGATGTAATTGGCAACAGATGAGGTTCACATACCGTTGGCTTATGTCCTCAGCAACAAGATTAGGTATGCTCACCTGGCCAAGTTGACAACTGAATCTAACTAACACACTCATGGAACTGTAACCCATGCCAAACTTTTAAATCTGTTCTATAACTACTTGTTAAAATGTATTTCAGAAGGGAGAGCCAAGTTGGCAGCTTAGCGAGTTGTGGGATTTAGTTCATCCTCCAGAGCAGCGAGTAAATAGCCAGGAACAGTATAGAACAACTACTGGGGCCACGTTAGTGACCAGACACACAGCGTACCTCAGTCTAAACCAGCTGGACCGGCTGTGAACCCAGAACTGTGAGTTTCCCAACCCGCAGCAGGCAGCACCCCTACCCCACAGGCTGCTTCCCAGAGGGGAAAGGAATGAGACTTTACTAGCAGCAGGGGCTGAGCACAACCAAATGCCAATTGTGGAATTAATTAACAAATTTCTGACTACTAAAAATAGGGCCCCAGCTCAGCTGAACCTCCAATAAAGTGGAGGACGCTGGTTTTTGCCCGGCCCAGAGGGGGCAGGACAGACAGAAAAAGAAAAAAAGAAAAAAACACAGGTTTTTTTTGGGTCTGAAAAGGTCTTCGCACTGCAGGAAAGGAGGGGGCACATAGGACCTAGAGATACACACAGCAACAAACCAACTCAAGCTCTTGATTGGCAAAGTTGAGGAACAGGGTCCTGCTCTGAAAAGGATTTTTCTTTTTCTCTTTTGTAGCTGTGTTTCTACAGATTCATTACTCTTTGGATACAACTGCAAGGCTTCTTGGGCTCCACTGCCCCAGGCATACACAGAAACAGGCTTGTTTGAGAGCTTCTATGGAGACTGTGCTTTCCTCAGGAGACGGGTGGGGCCCAGCTCAGGTGGAATCCATCCCTCAAGGAATTCAGACCCAAGGGTCTGGAAAAGGGAAGCAATTAAAGCCAGCCTGCAACCTCTCCTCTGTCTCTACCATACCCCCAGCAGAGAGAGTATGCCGGAATTAAAGGTCCTCTGCATCACCTTATGCTGGTGGGACCTGCAGGCAGAAAAGTGCCACATACTGGGCAGGACAGGAAAAACACAGATTCCAGAGACTTCATAGGAAAGTCTTTTAATCTTCTGGATCTCACCCTCAGGGAAAACTGATGCAGGTGACTGTTTCCTACTGAGAAGAGACCAGTTTGGTCTGGGAAAATCTGACAACTGGGGTCTATAATACCCAAGAACACCCTCCTAAGGGGTGGGGTAAAGGCACCATACAGGCAGGGCAAGAAACAAAAAAACAAAAACGGAAAAATTCTGATCTACTAAATAAAACCTAATCTAGAGAAATAGAATAAGCTGAACTGAATGTTAAAGAACAGATAGACAACAGTCATCCAGCAAGAAAATCCTAGGAAAATAAAAAGTGAAAACAATCACTAGAATAAGCTAATAAAGGTAATTAAATGCCTAGATGCCAGCAAAAAATAATGAATCATACATGGAAAATTGAATAAATGGCTCAAAGGAACAAACCAACAATTCAAATGAGATACAGGAGCTCAAACAATTAATTCAGAATGTTTGCACAGACATGGAAAACTTCATCAAAAATCAAATCAATGAACTGAGGGAGGATATAAAAAGGTAAGTAATGAACAAAAAGAAATCAAAAGTACGAAAAAACAAATCACAGAACTTATGGGAATGAAAGGCACAGTAGAAGAGATGAAAAAAACAATGGAAACCTACAATGGTAGATTTTGAGAGGCCGAAGATAGGATTAGTGAACTGGAGGACGGGACATCTGAAATCTGACAAGCAAAAGAAAATATAGGGAAAAAACTGGAAAAACATGCACAAGGACTCAGGGAATTGAATGACAACATGAAACGTATGGATATATGTGTTGTGGGCGTCTCAGAAGGAGAAGAGAAAGGACAAGGAGGAGAAAACTAATGGAGGAAATTATCACTGAAAATTTCCCAACTCTTATGAAAGACTTAAAATTACAGATCCAAGAAGTTCAGCATGCCCCAAAGAGAATAAATCCAAATAGATGTACTCCAAGACACTTACAAATCAGAATGTCAGATGTCAAAGAGAATGAGAGAACCTTGAAAGCAGCAAGAGAAAAATAATCCATCACATACAAAAGAAGCCGAATAAGACTATGTGTAGATTTCTCAGCAGAAACCACGGAGGCCAGAAGACAGTGGGATGATATATTTAAGATACTAAAACAGAAAAACTTCCAACCAAGAATTCTATATCCAGCAAAACTGTCCTTCAAAAATGAGGGACAGCGCTTCCGGGCCAAGATGGCGGCTTAACAATGTGCGCATTTTAGTTCATCCTCCAGAACAACTACTAAATAACCAGAAACAGTACAGAACAGCTCCTGGGCCACGTCAGTGACAGGACACACAGCGTACCCCAGTCTGGACCAGCTGGACCAGCTGTGAGCCCCCCCAGAACCGTGAGTTCCCCAAGCTATGGTGGCCAGCGCGCCTCCACCACAGGCTGCTTCCCAGAGGGGACAGGAAAGGGACTTTACCAGCAGCAGGGGCTGAGCCCAACTAAATGCCAATTGTGGAATTAATTAATAAGTACTGACTACTAAAAATAGGTCCCCATCTCAGGTGAACCTGGACAAAGCAGAGGTCACTCATTTTTGCCCTGTAGCCAAGGGGGCAGGGCTGACGGAAAAAGAAAAAAAAGGAAACAGAGGTTTTTGTGGCTGTGTTTCTACAAAGGCTTGACTGCATCTGGATTCAGCGGCAGGACTTCTCAGACTGCAACTTTCTCGGACATAGGCAGAAACAAGGTTGTTTGAGAGCTTGTCTGGAGCCTTTGCCTTCCCCGGGGGAGAGGTGAAGCCCAACTCAGGTGGGAGCCCTCCCTCAAGGAATTCAGAACCCAGGGCTTGGTAATTTGACACCATTAAAACCAGCCTACAACCTCTCCTCTGTCTCCACCACGTTCCCAGGAGGCAGAGTCTGCCAAAGTTAAAGGTACCACATCATCTTATGCTGGTCAGACTGGCAGGCAGACAAGCACCACATACTGGGCAGGATACGAAAAACAGAGTCCAGAGGCTTCACAGGAAAGTCTTTCAACCTGCTGGGACTCACCCTCAGGGAAAACTGACGCAGGTGACTCTTTCCTCCTGATAGGAGGCCAGTTTGGCTGGGGAAAATCCTGCTGGGGTCTATAATACCTAAGTAGACCCTCCTAAGTGTGTGGGGGAAAAGGCACCATACAAGCAGGGCAAGAAATAAGAAAAGAATAACTGAAAAATTCTTCTCTGTGAAACAAAACATAAGCTAGAGGTCCAGATAAAGCTGAACTAAATGTCAAAGAACAGACACACAACAAATTCATCCAGCAAGAAAACCCTAGGTAAAAGAAGTGGAAGCAATCGCCAGAATAAACTAATTAAGGTAATTAAATGTCTAGACACCAGCAAAAAATAACAAATCACACTAGGAAAATTGAAGATATGCCCCAGAAAAGGAACAAACCAGCAATTCAAATGAGATACAGGAGCTGAAACAATTAATTCAGAATGTACGAACAGACATGGAAAACCTCATCAAAAACCAAATTAATGAATTGAGGGAGGATATAAAGAAGGCAAGGAAAGAACAAAAAGAAGAAACTGAAAGTCTGAAGAAACAAATCACAGAACTTATGGGAATGAAAGACACATTAGAATTATATATGTAGAATGGAATGATTTCTAAATGTTTTGTTTGTTAATTTTTTTAATTAATAAAAAAAAGACAGTAGAAGAGATGAAAAAACAATGGAAACCTACAATGGTAGATTTTGAGAGACAGAACACAGGATTTCAAAACTGGAGGACGGAACATCTGAAATCCGACAAGAAACAGAAACTACAGGGAAAAAAATGAAAAAATATGAGCAAGGACTCAGGGAATTGAAAGACAATATAAAGCGCACGAATATACGTGTTGTGGGTGTCCCAGAAGGAGAAGAGAAGGGAAAAGAAGGAGAAAAACTAATGGAGGAAATTATCACTGAAAATTTCCCAACTCTTATGAAAGACTTAAAATTACAGATTCAAGAAGTGCAGCATACCCCAAAGAGAATAGATCCAAACAGACATACTCCAAGACATTTAATAATCAGAATGTCAGAGGTCAAAGAGAAACAGAGAATCTTGAAAGCAGCAAGAGAAAAGCAATCCATCACATACAAGGGAAGCCCAATAAGACTATGTGCAGATCTCTCAGCAGAAACCATGGAGGCAAGAAGACAGTGGGATAATATATTTAAATTATTAAAAGAGAATAACTGACAACCAAGAATTCTATATGCAGCAAAACTGTCCTTCAAAAACGAGGGAGAAATTAAAACATTTTCAGACAAAAAATCACTGAGAGAATTTGTGACCAAGAGACCAGCTCTGCAAGAAATACTAAAGGGAGCACTAGAGTCAGAACCGAAAAGACAGAAGAGAGAGGTAGGGAGAAGAGTGTAGAAAGAAGGAAAGTCAGATATGATATATATAATACAAAAGGCAAAATGGTAGAGGAAAATATTATCCAAACAGTAATAACACTAAATGTCAATGGACTGAATTCCCCAATCAAAAGACATAGACTGGCAGAATGGATTAAAAAACAGGATCCTTCTATATGCTGTCTACAGGAAACACATCTTAGACCCAAAGATAAACATAGGTTGAAAGTGAAAGGTTGGGAAAAGATATTTCATGCAAATAACAACCAGAAAATAGCAGGAGTGGCTATACTAATATCCAACAAGTTAGACTTCAAATGTAAAACAGTTAAAAGAGACAAAGAAGGACACTATATACTAATAAAAGGAACAATTAAACAAGAAGACATAACAATCATAAATATTTATGCACCGAACCAGAATGCCCCAAAATACGTGAGGAATACACTGCAAACACTGAAAAGGGAAATAGACACAAATACCATAATAGTTGGAGACTTCAATTCCCCACTCTCATCAATGGACAGAACATCTAGACAGAGGATCAATAAAGAAATAGAGAATCTGAATATTACTATAAAGGAGCTAGACTTAACAGACATTTATAGGACATTACATCCCACAACAGCAGGATACACCTTTTTCTCAAGTGCTCATGGATCATTCTCAAAGATAGACCATATGCTGGGTCACAAAGCAAGTCTTAACAAATTTAAAAAGATTGAAATCATACACAACACTTTCTCGGATCATAAAGGAATGAAGTTGGAAATCAATAATAGGCGGAATGCCAGAAAATTCACAAATACCTGGAGGCTCAACAACACACTCTTAAACAACAAGTGGGTCAAAGAAGAAATTGCAAGAGAAATTAGTAAATACCTCGAGGCAAATGAAAATGAAAACACAACATATCAAAACTTATGGGATGCAGCAAAGGCAGTGCTAAGAGGGAAATTTATTGCCCTAAATGCCTATATCAGAAAAGAAGAAAAGGCAAAAATGCAGGAATTAACTGTTCAATTGGAAGAACTGGAGAAAGAACAGCAAACTAATCCCAAAGCAAGCAAAAGGAAAGAAATAACAAAGATCAGAGCAGAAATAAATGAAATTGAAAATATGAAAACAGTAGAGAAAATCAATAAGACCAGAAGTTGGTTCTATGAGAAAATCAATAAGATTGATGGGCCCCTATCAAGATTGACAAAAAGAAGAAGAGAGAGGATGCAAATAAATAAGATCAGAAATGGAAGAGGAGACATAATTACTGACCTCACAGAAATAAAGGAGGTAATAACAGGATACTATGAACAACTTTACGCTAATAAATACAACAATTTAGATGAAATGGACGGGTTCCTGGAAAGACATGAACAACCAACTTTGACTCAAGAAGAAATAGATGACCTCAACAAACCAATCACAAGTAAAGAAATTGAATTAGTCATTCAAAAGCTTCCTAAAAAAAAAGTCCAGGACCAGATGGCTTCACATGTGAATTCTACCAAACGTTCCAGAAAGGATTAGTACCAACTCTCCTCAAACTCTTCAAAAAAATCGAAGTGGAGGGAAAACTGCCTAATTCATTCTATGAAGCCAACATCACCCTCATACCAAAACCAGGCAAAGATATTACAAAAAATAAAACTACAGACCAATCTCTCTAATGAATACAGATGCAAAAATCCTCAATAAAATTCTAGCAAATCGTATCCAACAACACATTAAAAGAATTATACATCATGACCAAGTAGGATTCTTCCCAGGTATGCAAGGATGGTTCAACATAAGAAAATCAATTAATGTAATACACCATATCAACAAATCAAAGCAGAAAAATCACATGATCATCTCAATTGATGCAGAGAAGGCATTCGACAAGATTCAACATCCTTTCCTGTTGAAAACACTTCAAAAGATAGGAATACAAGGGAACTTCCTTAAAATGATAGAGGGAATATATGAAAAACCCACAGCTAATATCATCCTCAATGGGGAAAAATTGAAAACTTTCCCCCTAAGATCAGGAACAAGACAAGGATGTCCACTGTCACCACTATTATTCAACATTGTGTTGGAGGTTCTAGCCAGAGCAATTAGACAAGAAAAAGAAATACAAGGCATCAAAATTGGAAAGGAAGAAGTAAAACTATCACTGTTTGCAGACGATATGATACTATACATCGAAAACCCGGAAAAATCCACAACAAAACTACTAGAGCTAATAAATGAGTACAGCAAAGTAGCAGGTTACAAGATCAACATTCAAAAATCTGTAGCATTTCTATACACTAGTAATGAACAAGCTGAGGGGGAAATCAACAAACGAATCCCACTTACAATTGCAACTAAAAGAATAAAATACCTAGGAATAAATTTAACTAAAGAGACAAAAAACCTATATAAAGAAAACTACAAAAAACTGCTAAAAGAAATCACAGAAGACCTAAATAGATGGAAGGGCATACCGTGTTCATGGATTGGAAGATTAAATATAATTAAGATGGCAATCCTACCTAAATTGATCTACAGATTCAATGCAATACCAATCAAAATCCCAACAACTTATTTTTCAGAAATAGAAAAACCAATAAGCAAATTTATCTGGAAGGGCAGGGTGCCCCGAATTGCTAAAAACATCTTGAGGAAAAAAAACGAAGCTGGAGGTCTCGCGCTGCCTGACTTTAAGGCTTATTATGAAGCCACAGTGGTCAAAACAGCATGGTATTGGCATAAAGATAGATATATCGACCAATGGAATCGAATAGAGTGCTCAGATATAGACCCTCTCATCTATGGACATTTGATCTTTGATAAGGCAGTCAAGCCAACTCACCTGGGACAGAACAGTTTCTTCAATAAATGGTGCCTAGAGAACTGGATATCCATATGCAAAAGAATGAAAGAAGACCCATCTCTCACATCCTATACAAAAGTTAACTCAAAATGGATCAAAGATCTAAACATTAGGTCTAAGACCATAAAACAGTTAGAGGAAAATGTTGGGAGATATCTTATGGATCTTACAACTGGAGGTGGTTTTATGGACCTTAAACCTAAAGCAAGAGCACTGAAGAAGGAAATAAATAAATGGGAACTCCTCAAAATTAAACACTTTTGTGCATCAAAGAACTTCATCAAGAAAGTAGAAAGACAGCCTTCATAATGGGAGACAATATTTGGAAATGATATATCAGATAAAGGTCTAGTATCCAGAATTTATAAAGAGATTGTTCATCTCAACAACAAACAGACAGCCAACCCAATTACAAAATGGGAAAAAGACTTGAACAGACACCTCTCAGAAGAGGAAATACAAATGGCCAAAAGACACATGAAGAGATGCTCAATGTCCCTGGCCATTAGAGAAATGCAAATCAAAACCACAATGAGATATCATCTCACACCCACCAGAATGGCCATTATCAACAAAACAGAAAATGACAAGTGCTGGAGAGGATGCGGAGAAAGAGGCACACTTATCCACTGTTGGTGGGAATGTCAAAGGGTGCAACCACTGTGGAAGGCAGTTTGGCGGTTCCTCAAAAAGCTGAATATAGAATTGCCATACGACCCAGCAATACCATTGCTGGGAATATACTCAAAGGACTTAAGGGCAAAGACACAAACGGACATTTGCACACCAATGTTTATAGCAGCGTTATTTACAATTGCAAAGAGATGGAAACAGCCGAAATCTCCATCAACAGAAGAGTGGCTAAACAAACTGTGGTATATACATACGATGGAATACTATGCAGCTTTAAGACAGGATAAACTTATGAAGCATGTAATAACATGGATGGACCTAGAGAACATTATGCTGAGTGAGTCTAGCCAAAACTAAAGGACAAATACTGTATGGTGCCACTGATGTGAACAGACATTCGAGAATAAATTTGGAATATGTCCTTGATAACAGAGTCCAGCAGGAGGTAGAAACAGGGTAAGATAATGGCCAATTGGAGTTGAAGGGATACAGACGGTGTAACAGGACTAGATACAAAAACTCAAAAATGGACAGCACAATAATACCTAATTGTAAAGTAATCATTTAAAACACTGAATGAAGCTGCATCTGAGCTATAGGTTTTTGTTTTGTTTTGTTGTGTTTTGTTTTGATTTTACTATTATTACTTTTATTTTTTTCTCTATATTAACATTCTATATCTTTTTCCGTTATGTTGCTAGTTCTTCTAAACCAATGCATATGTATTAAGAAATGATGATCATGCATCTATGTGATGATGTTAAGAATTAATGATTGCATATGTAGAATGGTATGATCTCTAAATGTTGGGTTAATTTCTTTTTTTCCGTTAATTAAAAAAAGAAAAGAAAAAAAAGAGAAGGGATAATTGGAGCTGAAGGGATACAGACTGTACAACGGGACTGGATATAAAAACTCAGAAATGGACAGCACAATACTACCCAATTGTAATGCAATTATGTTAAAACACTGAATGAAGCTGCATGTGAGGTATAGGTTTTTTGGGTATTTTTTTTGTTTTTTTTTGTTTGTTTGTTGTTTTCCTTTCTATTATTGCTTTAATTCTTATTCTGTTGTCTTTTTATTTCTTTTTCTAAATCGATGCAAATGTACTAAGAAATGATGAATATGCAACTATGTGATGTTATTAAGAATTACTGATTATACATGTAAAAGTCAGTAATGTTTCTATACACAAACAATGACCTATATGAGGAGACAATTAAGGAAAAAATTCCATTCAAAATAGTGACCAAAAGAATTAAGTATCTAGGAATAAGCCATGCTAGGGTTCTCTAGAGACACAGAACCAATAGGAGAGTTCTGTAAATATGAGATTTATAAAGGTGTCTCCTGCAACCTTGGAAATGGAAGAGTCCAAAATCTATGGAGCAGGCTATGAAGTGGTGGCTCAGATGAAGGGTCTGGACAAACTCCACAGGAGAGGCTCACTGGCTGAAGAAGCAGAGTCTCTCTTCTTCCTTAAAAGCCTTCAACTAGTTGGGTTATCTCATTGTGGGAAATGTGTCTTCGTTGATCACAGATGTAATCAGCCACAGATGCAATCAACTGACTGACGATTTAATACAGCAGCTTTCCAGTTTATCAACCAGCCATTCAATATCCTTGCAGCAACAATAAGGTCAGTGCTTGCCTGACCAGACAATTGGGCATAATCATTTGGCCAACTTGACACCCAAACCTAACCATCACAGTCCACCCCTGGTCAACCTGAGAGCTATACACATCACCTTGAAACATGTTTAATTTCCAAATAGAACACAGTAACAGACATATGTTTCACCTAACAATATTCAAATGTCCTGTGTACTGTACTGTATCTCTCCAAAACAGGGTGCAAATCCTTAGACATTTACTCTTAAACTCTGTATCTTATAACTTAAATACCATAACATGAACAATATAACACGTCATATGATAAAAGGAAAACATAAGATACTTGCTTACGTACATCAGGTATTTGCTTATGTACAAATGCAAACACACTCATACAAAACAGGGAAGAAGTATTCATACAATCACAGTCCTCATTTCTATAACTGATCACATGATTGTAGTTCATATTTATCACTACCTTCTTCCACTACCCATTCCATGTTTACTTTACCCTCAGCAACCACTTCAGCTGGACATGGTTCTTTGCCAGGTAGAATGACCCAGACCATCATTCCTGAAGTTTCCGGGCCATTGGTAGTCCCGGCTGGATAGAGTTGTTGCTGTTTTCCATTGACTTTAATCACAGGGCATGACAGTTGTGCTGGTTTGAAAGGATTTATGTACCCTAGAAAAGCCATGCCTTAATCTTAACCCAATCTTGTGGGAGCAATCATTTCTTTTAAACCCTATTCAGCACTATATGTCAGAAGCTTGGTTAGATTATCTCCAGGGAGATGTGACTTGCCCAATTGTGATATTGACACTTTTTTTTTTTTTTTTTTAAAGAAAGACAGAGAAGGAAGGAAGGATAGAAGGAAGGAAAGGAGGAAGAAAGGGAAACATCTTTAAACATTTTCTTATTTTATTATATTTTGTTTGTTTGTTTGTTTGTTTTTTACATGGGCTGGGGCCGGGAATCGAACCGGGGTCCTCCGGCATGGCAGGCAAGCACTCTTGCCCGCTGAGCCACCGCGGCCCGCCCTTTTTTTTTTTTTTTTAACATGGGTAGGCACCGGGAATCGACCCCAGGTCTCCGGCATAACAGGCAAGAACTCTGCCACTGAGCTACCATTGTCCGCCCCAGATGTTAACTTTTGAATAGAGGGAGATGTGAGTCCACCAATTCCACAGGGGTCTTGAATAGTTTACTGGAGTCCTTTAAAAGAGGAAACGTTTTGGAGAGAGTCCCTTTAGAATGACGACAGCCATGAGGAAAGCCCACACAGCCAGACACCTTTTGAGATGAAAACACCCCTAGGGAAGCGTCATGAAGCAAGAGGCCTGGAGAGGAAGCTGGCAGAGGTTGCCACGTTCACAATGTGCCTTCTCAATTGAGAGAGAAACCCTATACTTCATCAGCCTTTCTTGAGCAAAGGTAACCTCCTGTTGGTGCCTTAATTTGGACATTTTTATAGTCTTGCTTTAACTGGGACATTTCCTCAGCCTTAGAACAGTAAACTATGAACTTATTAAATTCTCTTTAAAAGCCATTCTGCTTCTGGTATTTTGCATTCCAGCAGCTAGCAAACTAGAACAGTAGTACTAAGAGATGTACTAAGGGATCTCCTGTATTCCAGGAAAACTCTTTACCTCCATTGTGTAGTTGCAGTCCGATTTTTCCTTGATAGTCAGGATTAAACACCCTACAGAACAGTAATCCCCTTTTGTCCCTGTTGATTCAGTGGCAAGAAAAGTCCTAAGTACCAGGTGGCAGTTTTAACTTCCAGTTCAATGGAATTACTGTTGCATCTCCTGGTAGGAGCACTCCTCCTTTTGGAACTAAGACCTGTAGACCAGCAGAGCTTAAGGTTTTAGGGACAGGAAGTAAAAATTTTCCTAATGGATCACTAGGGATGATAGTAAGGGGTGCCATTCCCACTTCCACCCCTTGATTCCTGGACCAGGGATTCCTGGCTATGTGAGAAACATCACCATAGAGTGGATGTTGAATCAGAGCACACACAGCCTCTTGGAGAACACTGCCCCAGCCCTGCAAAGTACTGCCACCTAGTTGTCACCGTAACTGAGTCTATCAACCCAGCTGCCTTGGGATGATGAGGAACATGGTAACACCAGAGAATGTCCACATCCCCACACTTCACTTACTGTGAAGTGGGTTCCTTGATCAGAAGCAATCCTGTGTGGAACACCATGATGGTGGATAAGGCATTCTGTTAACTCTTTGAATGGTAGTTTTTGTGGAAGCACTGCCTACAGGGAATGAAAACTCATATCGAGAGTATGTGTCTATACCAGTTAGAACAAATCACTGCCCCTTCCACGATGGAAGTGGTCCAGTGTAATCAACTTGCCACCAGGTAGCAGGCTGATCACCTCAGGGAATGGTGTCATATTTTGGGACTGTGCCAGTTTGAAAGGATTATGTACCCTAGAAAAGCCATGCTTTAATCCTGCTTCATTTTGTGGAGGCAGCTGTTTCTTTTAATCCCTTTTCAGTACTGTAGGTTGTATGCTTGATTATATTATCTCCACAGAGATGTAGCATACCTAATTGTGGGTATTAACCTTTGATTAGAGGGAGATGTAACTCCACCCATTCCATGTGGGTCTTGATTAGCTTACTGGAATCCTTTAAACATTTTGGAGAAAGCCACAGATCGATGAGAGATGAGAGAGCCCAAGCAGCTGGAGACCTTTGTAGAGGAAGAAGAGGTCCTGGGGGAGTTTCACAAAACAAGAAGCCTAGAGAAAAAGCTAGCAGACATTGCCACGTTCACTATGTGCCCTTCCAGTTAAGAGAGAAACCCTGAACTTCATCGGCCTTTCTTGAGTGAAGGTAACCTCTTGCTGTTACCTTAATTAGGACATTCTTATAGACTTGCTTTAATTGGGACACTTCCTCAGCCTTAGAACTGTAAACTTGCAACTTAACAAATTCCCTCATGTAAAAGCCGCCCTGTTTCTGGTATATCACATTCCAACAGCTAGCAAACTAGAACAAGGAAAGAGTGTGGGTCTCTGCTGCTGGCAGACTGGGCACTCAGCAGTGGTGATAGCCAAGTCAGCCTTGGTGAGTGGAAGTTCATGCTGCTGAGCCCATGCATAACCTCCATTCCTACCAGCATGCCTACTTTGTTCATGAGCCCACTGGGCAATGGTAAGTGTGGCTGAGGAAAAAGGATGACTTCTATCAACAGGACAGGTCATCTTATCCACTTGATTATTAAAACCTTCTGCTGGTCACCCTCTGATGAGCACTCACATGGGACACAAATATCTCCATATACTTTGCCCACTCAGAAACGTCTATCCACATACCTTTTCCCCAGACCTCTTTGTTACCAATTTTCCAATCATGCTCCTTCCAAGTCCCTGACTCTCCAGCCAAAACATTAGCAGCAGCTCATGAGTCAATACACAAATACACCTCTGGTCAGTTCTTGTTCCAAGCAAAACGAACCACCAGGTACACTGCTAGAAGTTCCACCCACTGGGAGGATTTTTCCTCACCACTGTTCTTTAAGGACATCCCAGAATGGGGTCGAAGTACTGAAGCTGTCAACTTTCAGGAGGTCCTTGCATATTATGCAGAACCATATGCAAACGAGGCCCATCTTCTCTTCCTCTGTCAACTGACTGCAAGAGGCCATAGTTCTGGTCTGGGAAAGAGAAGGTAACATGACAAGAGTGGGATCCATGGGCATTTGGTCCACTTCCTCATGTAGTTTGTGCCCTCAGGACCTGCTCAGTCCTAGCTCTAATATACAATTCCCATTTTAAGATGGAGTGCTGTTGTGCATGCCCAACTTTATGGCTTGTGGGTCAGACAACACCCAGCTCATGATAGACAACTCAGGTCTCATGGTAACTTGGTGGTCCATGATTAAGCATTCAGTCTCTACTAAGGCCTAGGAGCAGGCTAAAAGCTGTTTTTCAAAAGGAGAGTAGTTTTCTGCAGTGGATGGTAAGGTTTTGCTCCAAAATCCTATGGGTCTGTGTTGTGATTCTCCTATAGGAGCCTGCCAAAGGCTCCAGACAACATCCCTACTTGCCACTGACACTTCCACCACCATTGGATCTGCAGGATCATGTGGCCCAGGTGGCAGAGCAGCTTGCACAGCAGCCTGGACATGTTGCAGAGCCTCCTCTTGTTCTGGTTCCCACTCAAAACTACCAGCTTTTCTGGTCACTCAGTAAATGGCCCAGAGTAGCACACCCAAATGAGGAATATGTTGTCTCCAAAATCCAAAGAGGCCAGCTAGGCATTGTGCCGCTTTTTAGGTCACAGGTAGGGCCAAATGCAAGAGCTTATCCTTTACCTTAGAAGGGATATCTCAACATGCTCCACACCACTGGACACCTAGAAATTTCACTGAGGTGGAAGGCCCATATATTTTTGTTTGATTTCTCTCCCATCCCCTGATACACAAATGCCTTACCAATAAGTCTAGAGTAGCTGCTACTTCTTGCTCATTAAGTCCAATCAGCCAGATATCATCAATGTAATGGGCCAGTATGCTGTATTGTGGGAGGGAGAACCGATCAAGGTCCCTGCAGACAAGACTGTGACATAGGGCTGGAGAGTTGATATACCCCTGAGGCAAGCCAGTGAAGGTACACTACTGGCCTTGCCAGCTGAATACAAACTGTGTCTGGTGGTCCTTACTAATAGCTAATGAGAAAAAAGCATTTGCCAGATCAACAGCTGTATACCATATACCAGGCAATGTGATTTGCTCAAGCAATAATACTACATCTGGAATAGCAGCTGCAACTGGACTCACCACCTGGTTATGTTTATGATAATCCACTGTCATCCTCCAAGTCCCATCTGTTTTCTGCACAGGCCAAATAGGAGAGTTGAATAAGGATACTGCATCCTTCAAGTCCTTAAGAGTGGCAGTAATCTCTGCAATCCCTCCAGGAATATGGTAGTTTCTGATTCACTATTTTGCTGGGTAAGAGCAGTTCTACTGGCTTCCACTTGGCCTTTCCTTAGCCCTCACTCCACACATCAGAAAACCAATGTCAGGATTTTGCCAGTTGCTGAGTATGTTGGTAACAATTACACATTCTGGAACTGGAGAAATGACCACAGAATGGGTCTGGGGACCCACTGTGAGACAAACTTGAAATAAAACTGCATTGATTACCTGACCTCCATAAGCCCCGACTCTGACTGGTGGACCAGAATAACATTTTGGATCGCCTAGACTTCTAAGCCAGTGTTCAATAATCCCTGAAATATCTGATCTTTTCCTTTTCCCCAGTGCATAGTCACCCAGGTAAAAGGCCATAGGTCTCCCTGGGGAAGGCTGGGACAAAACTCAACAGTGTAAATTTTGGGCAGTTCAAAAAGATCTTTCCCCAAGAGCACCTGGCCCTCCCCTGATTCAAGGGACTCTGGTTCTGTACACTGACTTAAGTCTGGGAACTAAGAGGCTGTGACCCTCTCTGTTTTTGTAATTCAAGTTAGATTTTTGTTCACTAGATCTAGAATTCTTCTGCTTATACAGCTCAAACAAGAATTTAGTAGACTACACATCTATTTTACTTCTAGGTACCCCACGTTCTACCAGCCAATGCCATATGTCTCTGCAAGATAGATTATTTTGACTGCTGCTTTGAGTCTGCTGTCCATTATGGTGGCCATGCCCACCTTTGTCTTATGGTGTTTAAGTGCTGCCACCTGGCTCCTGCCAATTTGCGATCTGAACATCCCCATTGTGTTTAAGGATTCCAGCTCAGTAACAGAAGTTCCCACAGTAATATCTGACCTACAGAGAAGGGTGACCAGAGCTCTTCAGGGATGATGGAGCTAGTCTCACAAATTTATTTCTCAAGGTTCTGGTGAAAGATGTATCCTCTGGAAATTCCTGGGGTGTACGAGCAGGTCTTCCATGATGAATCCACTCTAACATTCCAACCTGTCTAAGCCTCTAGATCCCCTCACCTCCATCATACCAGGGCAGTTCTGGTATTTCGACCTCAGGTAATGTTAGCCACCTTCAGATCCATGTTTCAGTCAACTATCCAAACCCCTCGAGCTACAACATTGAATGCAAAATTTCTGCTTAGTGAGCCCATATTGATAAATTCAGCTTGATCTATCTTTATATTCCTTCCATCATTATCCCACACCCTTAATATCCATTGCCACACATATTCCCATTTCTGTCTATATAGACAGGAAAACTAATGCAATTCTTTTGGAGTATGTGACCTCCTCATGGGTCACACTTTGTACCCATGAGGCACAACAGGGCCTGTTGGGACTTTATTCTAGTTATAGGTCTTGAAGAAAAGAGGGGTGGTGGAGGTGGGTCATGAAAAGAAATAGAAGTGTCTTTCAAACCAATTACCTCAGGGCATTCCACTGCAGTTTCATCTGGTGAAACTGGATTAGTCACTCCAGAGAGAAAAGGGAAGGTGGTTTCCCTAAGGGAGGTGGTTGCAGAGTTAGCAGACACTGAAGGGTTAATCTCCTTAGTTGGAGGTTGGATGGCATACTCCTCTGGTGAGACTGGGAAGCTGTTTCCTCAAGGCAAGGTGGAGGTCAGGAAGCTCTTTCCTCAGGACAGTCCATTACAGGTCTATCTAACAAAGGCTCAGCAGGTTCCAGGGATCCCATCTCCCCATTGCCATCATTATCAAGCCATATATCACCATCCCACATTTCGGTATCCCTTCTTTTCCAATTAAAGCCTTTACTTTAAAAGCAGACACCTTGCAAAATTGAGATTTTAGTTTACACTGTAAATCTGCTACTCAAAGAGGTTTTGTGTTTGGTTCTCAGAGATCTCAAGTCTGTGACCACAGGAAGCAAGCTTTTCTTTCCCTCATCACTGAATCCAGCATATCTAACAGCAGCCAGCCAACATCATTATACATCTTAATTCCACAAAACTCCATAGAAGTGTCAAAAACATCCTCACCCAGAGCCTTGCGTGACAGAAGCATACAATTAGTAGAATCTAATGGTGATATTTTGAGTATCTCTTTTACCAACTAAGCCCATGGCCTGCCAGTGCCATCTTGATTACTGAAAACAGAGTCATTAGTACCTTTGAGTCTAGTTAGGGTAGAAAACCAATTGTAAAAACCCATTTGTAAGATTCTGTTTCTCAAGAACCACTCCTAGTACCAAGCTGTTTTAGTCAGAGTTCTTTACAGAAACAGAATCAACAGGAGAAATCTGTAAATATGACATTTATATAGGCTTCTCTCACAATCTTTGGAACGAAAGAGTCCAAAATCCACAGGGCAGGCTGTGAAGCTGACAGCTCCAATGAAAGGTCTGCGGACAAACTTCACACGAGAGGTTCACTGGCTGAAGAAGCTGTAAAAGAGTCTCTCTTCTTCCTTAAGAGTCTTCAATTGATTGGATTATCTCATAGTGGGAGGTGCACCTTAGTTGATGGCAGATGAACTCAGCCACAGATACAATCAACTGGATAATGATTTAATACACCAGTCTTCCAGTTTATCAACCAGCCATGAAATCTCCTTGCAGCAATGGCCAGGCCAGTGCCTGCCTGACTAGACAACTGTGCATCATCACTTGGCCAAGTTGACCCCAGAACCTACCATCACAAAGGCTAAACAGGAATGTCAAGGATTTGTACACAGAAAATTACAAAATACTGCTAACAGAAATAAAAAAATTATCTAAATAGATGGAAAGACATTCCATGCTCATGGATCAGAAAGCTGAATGTCATTAAGATGTCAATTCTACTCCCTGGAGGTCATTCTTACTCATTATATAGACAGCCCCTTTTTAGTTTAAGGTGTATTAGAGTCTAGAGGAAGTGCCTGAAACTGTAGAGCTGTGTTCCAGTAGCCATGTTTCTTGAAGATGACTGTATAATTATATAGTTTTCACAATGTCACTGTGTGATTGTGAAAACCTTGTGTCTGATGCTCCTTTTATCTATGTTATGGACAGATGATTAAAACATATGGTTTAAAAATAAATAATAGTGGGGAACAAATGTTAAATTAAATTGAGTAGATTGAAATACTAGTGATCAATGAAAGGGAGTGATAAGGGGTATAGAAAAAAATGGGGAACAAAGGTTATTCCATTTCAAGATGGAAATACTATCAGTCAATGAGAGGGAGGATAAGGGTATGGTATGTATGAGTTTTTTCTTTCTTCTTTTTATTTCTTTTTTCCGGAGTGATGCAAATGTTCTGAGACGATCATGGTGATAAATATACAACTATGTGGTGATATTGTGAGTCACTGATTATATATGAAGAATGGAATGTTCGTATGTTAAGAATGTGTATGTTGTTATATTTGAAAATAATAATAAGTGCTTGCTTCAGCAGCACATATGCTAAAATAGGAATGATACAGAGAAGATTAGCATGGCCCCTGTGCAAGGAGGACATGCAAATTAGTGAAATGTTCCATATTTTTTAAAATAAAAATAATAATATATTTTTAAAATGATGTCAATTCTACCCAAACTAATCTACAGATTCAATGCAATACCAATCAAAATTCCAATAACCTACTTTGAAGACCTGGAAAAACTAGTTATCAAATTTATTTGGGAGGGAAAGAAACTCCAACAGTTAAAGATATTCTACAATAGAAGAGCAAAGTGGGAGGACTATCACTTCCTGATTTTAAAGCTTACTATAAAGCCACAGTGATCAAAACATGGTACTAGCACAAAGACAGAAGGATCAACCAATGGAATAGAATCAAAAGTGCAGAGATAGACCACTAAAGAATGAAAGAGGACCAAAAGAATGAAATAGGACCCTTACCTTACACCCTATACAAAAATTAACTCAAAGTGGATCTAAAACCTAAATATAAGAGTTAATACCAAAAAATCTCCTATAAGAAAATTCAGGAAAATGGCTTCAATATCTAGTAATAGGAGGTAGCTTCTTAAACTTTACACCTAAAACATAAGCAGTAAAAGAAAAAAATAGACAAATGGGAACTTCTTAAGATCAAGAGTGGCTGTGCCTCAAACAACTTTGTCAGAAAAATGAAAAGACAACTCAATAGGAGAAAATATTTGGAAACCACCTATCATTAAAGGCTTGACATCCTGAGTACATAAAAAACTATGCAGCCAAACAACAAAAGAACAAACAACCAAATTATAAATGGGCAGAGGAAATTGAACAGACACTTTTCTGAAGAGCAAATACAGATGGCTAAAAACATTTGAATAGATGCTCATTTTCATAAACTATATGGGAAATGTAAATTAAGACAACAATGAGATATCACCTGTCATCTATAAGAATGGTTGCTATTAAACAGACAACTACAGATGTTGGAGAGGATGTAGAGAATTAGGAACACTTATTCATTGTTGGTGGGAATGTATAATGGTGCAGCTTCAGTGGAAGACAGTTTGGTGAATCCTCAGTAAACTAAATGTTGAGTTGCCCTATGACCCAGCAAAACCAATACTTGGTATATATCCAGAAGAGCTGAGGGTAGTGACAGGAATAGACATTTACACACCGATGTTCATAGCGGCACTATTCACAACTGTCAAAAGAGGGAAAAATCTAAGTGCCCATCAACAGATGAGTGGATAAATTAATTGTCGTGTATACATATGAAAGAATATTATGCACCAGTAAGACAAAATGATGTCCCAAAATATATGACATGGATAAACCTTGAGGATACAATGCTGAGTGAAATAAATCAGACACATGAGGATGACTGTTATATGATTTCACTATTATGACTCTGGTGAAGGTAATATCAGAGATTATACTGTAAAATACAGTAGACCTAGAGATACATAAAAGCTAGAGATGGAAGAAAGACTACCCAAAGAGGCTGAATCTAAATGCAAGTGAATGGATAGAAGTGATGTAACTAATTAGTAGGTTTATAAGTAACACTGCCATATTGAAGGTGAATATGATTGAAAGGGGTTGAACAGTGCCATGTATCCACTGAATAAATTTAAAATTTTAAATAAGTCCTCATATGACCTATTTCAATGGTTCAGTAGTGGACAGAGTCAATAATAGAGGGACGTGGTACTTAGGTTCAGGTGTCAGCTCGGCCAGGTGATGGTACCTAGCTCTGTTGCTGTGGACATGAGCCAATGATATGTGATGCTTATCTGTTGCTGATTACATCTGCAGTCAGCTATGAGGCGTGCCTGCTGCAATGAATGATGCTTGATTTAATTGACTGGAAGCTTAAATGAGAGAGTTCAGCATACCACAGCCCAAGCAGCTCAGCATACCTCATCTCAGCACTCGCAGCTCAGCCCAGGCCTTTGGAGATGCAGAAAGGAATCACCCCCAGGAAAGTTGTTGGAACCCAGAGGCCTGGAGAGAAGGCCAGCAGAGATCACCCTGTGCCTTCCTGCATAAGAAAGAACCTCAGTTGAAAGTAGCTGCCTTTCCTCTGAAGAACTACATGTTTTCAATGAAATAAATCCTTTTATTAAAAAACAATCCATCTCTGGTATGTTGCATTCTGGCAGCTAGCAAACAAGAACAAGGGACATGGGTGGGAGGGACTAAAAATGCCTGCTATGGCCAATAGTTAACAGAAAGACGTCAACAGTACCACAGGACTACCAGGGGCAACTAACTTCGGGGAGTGGGAGGGACAAGTGATAAGGGGTAGTTTTGATTTGATAGTTCATGACATTGTATTTGCTGGTTCTTTGTCATTAGAGACCAATGAAATTGTCTAAAATTGAGAGTGCTGCTAATTGTACAACCAAATGAAGATACTTTATTTTGGACATTATCCATGATGCCCAATAGATGGGGAGCCGGAGGATACAAACTGAGAAGTACAATGATGAATGGTGATACATTTATATGATGGAATTTAATGTGGCTATGAAAAGGAGGGACATCGAGGGGCACACAATGAACTCAATAAACTTTGGGGACAATTGTTGTGCAAAATAAGCCAGAACAGAACAAATACACCAAGGCCTCACTCAGAAAATATTTACAAGAAAATGGGCCTAGATTGTGGGCCTTACAGCAGCACATTTGGTCTGAAGCTGTGGATATATTTCAAGATTCTTAGACACGGAGCTATATGTTATCAGGTGGTATTTTCCTGGAACTTTAAGTAGCTCTGTGACAGCTGGGTCCCAGAAATGGAGTGCTTCAGACCTGAAAGTTGGCATAGCTATATATAATAACAGTTAAAGTAACTGAAAAAGAGATTAGGCCTCAATAAGCATTAAAACAAAGCCAATGTGTTGGGTCTGAGGTAAATTAGAATGCAGAGTAAAGAATGAAGGTATATAACTCAGACCTTCGGTTATTGTATGAGACCAAAGGCTGAGAGATTTATTATGTCTAGAACCTAAATTTTCTGTAACACATAAACTAAATCAAACTCTCGGATAACTCATTTAAACAACCCAAATTCTTACAGTCCAGAATGGGAACAAGGCCTTAAATTCTCTATAGCTTAATATAATACCAGGATACATCTCAGACCATGGTAGGAGAATAATGAAAAGGTATTGGTGGGCGGGCCGCGGTGGCTCAGCGGGCAAAGTGCTGCCTGCTATGCCGGAGACCTCGGTTCGATTCCCGCCCCAGCCCATGTAACGAAGGCGGAGAAACAGAATCAATAAAACAAGAAAATGTTTAAAAATGTTTCCCTTTCTTCCTTCCTTCCTTCCTTCTATCCTTCCTTCCTTCTCTCTGTCTTTCCTTTAAAAAAAAAAAAAAAAAAGGTATTGGTATGTATCTGGGCAGCTAGAAGGAAAAAACTGAGATGATGGGATGGCAGCCCATGACAACTCTAGGATCTGTTATGCAACTACCTGTTGAAGAGTGCTTTGAAAATTATTGCTTCTTTCTTTCTACGCTTTGTATATATGTTACATTATACAATAAATTAAAAAAAAAAAAAGGTATTGGGGACTTCCAGGAAGATGGCTGACGAGAGTAGCTTGAAATTAGCCCTGTGCCACAAGAAAGTTAGAGAAGGGACAGGAGGTAACTGAGGTGGAAATTCGGGAGTGGCTGACCTGGAGAGCCTTCTGCACAACAAGCGGCATCCCTGGCTGCAGAGGCCAAGGAACTCAGAGACAGAAAGCTGGAGCCTGGCGCAGAGTCCACGGGAGTGCAAAGACGGGAACATAGGACTAGGAAGTAAGCCAGGCCACGTTCCTTGGGCGCACTACCCTCACCAGCGCAGACCCATGACTCATCCCACACACCACGCCTCTATAACCGGTCACCCGCTCCCATTCCCCACACCACGCATCTGCAATCCGTCACCCACTCCCACTCCCCAGGTGTCCCCACCCCAAGTGCAGCCCAACCCACCTCTCCTGCACCACTCCCCAGCACTACCTCCCCCTCCCTGTCCCCTGCAGGCTGTTGCCAGTGCATAAAGGTTGTGAGTACTAACCTCCATACCTAGGCTACCCTGCTCCCCGCCCAGTGTCGCACAGCCTCAGCCTGCCCTCACCTGAGCTCAACGCATCCATTTACAGCACTCCCAGGCCCATGCATGCACACAGGTCCCCAATCAACGTCATTCAGCTCTGGGAACTGCACTTTACAGCAGTCCTAGAACCACACATGCACATAGCCCTCAGCCTCACTTACCAGCTCTGAGATATGCTGATCTGTGCAGACAGGTCACATCTGCCCCCAATCCATGAAGGCGTAATGCCAACCTGCTGTCACAGCTCTAGGCATGTGCACAAAGGGCCCCATGCCTTAGACCAGCACACACCAGGGTTATGCCCCCTAGACTGGTGCGCACACACAGCTACATCCTCCCTGGCCACTGGATGCCCACGTCAAAGCATCAGAACAACATCCCCAATCTGTGCCAAATCACACAATCTGCCCTGAAATAATCACCATACTGAGTGCTCCACCCTGTGCCCTGCTCCCTGCTGTACAACCATCCTGCAAACACAAGGCCTTAGACTACTGAAAGAAAAAAATCAACTACCAAAGCAAATCAATCAAGATATTTACATGCCACAATGACAGATCACTAAGCATATCACAATGTAGACAGACTTAGCCCTGCCCAATGACCAAATTAAAACACCAGAGGAAACACAGACGTTGGAACTAATCAAAGATGTTCATACAATTCTACTTAATAAAATAAGTGGGATGGCAAATGACATAAAAGAGATCAAGAAGACAGTAGAAAGACACAAAGAGGAATTTGAAAGAATAAATAGAAAAACAGCAGAAATCACAGAGATTAAAGACTCTGTTGATCAAATAAAAAACATACTAGAGGCATACAACACCAGATGTGAAAAGACAGAAGGAAGAATTAGTGATATAGAAGACAGAATAATTGACTTCAAAGGCTCAAAACAGCAAATGGCAAAAAAGATGGAAAAAATTCAATGGGAACTCAGGGAAATGACTGACAAAACAAAGCACACAAATATAAGAAACACTGGTGCCCCAGAAGGAGAAGAGAGGAATAAAGAGTAAGGAAGAGTAGTTGAGGATTTAATGGGGGAAAATTTTCCAACCCTAATAAAGGTCATAAATATACAAGCCAAAGAAGCCCAATGAACTCCAAACAGAATAAATCCAAATAGGCCTCCCCCAGGACACATACTAATCAGATTGTCAAATGTTGAAGAGAAGCAGAAAACCCTGAAAGCAGCAAGAGAAAAACAATCTACTACATACAAGGGAAATCAAAGACTGAATTCAGACTACTCAACTAGCATCCTGGAGGCAAGAAGGCAGTGGTATGATATATTCAAAATCCTGAAAGAGAAAGACTTCCAGCCAAGAATTCCACACCCAGCCAAATTATCCTTGAAAACTGAGGGAGGCAGCAGGCAGAGTTCTAATCTGCCATGCGGGAGACCCAGGTTGGATTCCCTGAGCCTGCCCATGCAAAAAAAAATTGAGGGAGACATTAAAGTTTTGACAAACAAAGAAGTCCTGAAAGAATTTGTCAACAAGAGACCAGCCATAGAAGGCATACTAAAAGGACTTCTGCCAGCTGAAAAAAAAGACAGGACAGGGATGTCTGGAGGAGGGCACAGAATTGAAGATTACCACTAAGGGTAATTTAAAGAATAAAAAGAGAAAGACGGAAAAGAATATATAGATCTGATAAATAAAATTAAAAAGAAACGATGGTGGAATCAAGAAACACCTTCTCAGTAATAACTTTGAAAGTTAATGAACTAAACTTACTATTAAAAGATACAGATTGGGGAGTTCCGGGCCAAGATGGCAGCTTAGCAATGTGCATGTTTTAGTTTGTCCCCCAGAACAACTACTAAATAACCAGAAACAATACAGAACAGCTCCTGGGGCCACGTCAGTGACCGGACACACAGCGTACCCCAGTCTGGACCTGCTGGACCGGCTGCGAGCCCCCCCAGAACTGTGAGTTTCCCAAGCTGCGGTGGCCAGGGCCCGGCACCCCTCCCCGACAGGCTGCTTCCCAGAGGGGAAAGGAAAGAAACTTTACCAGCAGCGGGGGCTGAGCCCAATCAAACACCAATTGTGGCATTAATTAACAAATTCTGACTATTAAAAATAGACCCCCAGCTCAGGTGAACCTGGTCAAAGCAGAGGTTGCTCATTTTTGCCCCAGTGCCACCGGAGCAGGACTGACAAAAAAAAAAAAGGAAATAGAGGATTTGTAGCTGTGTTTCTACAAAGACTTGACTGCCTTTGGATTCAGCGGAAGGACTTCTCAGACTGCAACTGCCCCAGGCATAAGCAGAAACAGGCTCGTTTGAGAGCTTGTCCAGAACCTGTGCCTTCCCCAGGGGAGGGGTGAAACCCAACTCAGACACCATGGAATCCCTCCCTTAAGGAAGTCAGACACCATGGCTTGGTAATTTGAAGCCATTAAAACCAGCCTACAACCTCTCCTCTGTCTCCACCACGCCCTCACAGGGACAGTCTGCCAATGTTAAAGGTACCACATCATCTTATGCTGGTGGGACCTGCAGGCAGACAAGTGCCACATACTGGGCAGGATAAGAAAACAAGAGTCCAGAGACTTCACAGGAAAGTCTTTCAACCTGCTGGGACTCACCCTGAGGGAAAACTGATGCAGGTGACTCTTTCCTCCTGATAGGAGGCCAGTTTGGCCAGGGAAAATCCTGCTGGGGTCTATAATACCTACGCAGACCCTCCTAAGGGTTGGGGGCGGGGAGAAGGCACCATACAAGCAGGGCAAGAAACAAGAAAACAAGAACTGAAAATTTCTCCTCTGTTAAACAAAACCTAAGCTAGAGTTCCAGAATAAGCTGAACTGAATGTCAAAGAACAGACAGACAACAAATTCATCCAGCAAGAATATCCTAGGTAAAGGAAGTGAAAGCAATCTCCAGAATAAACTAGTTAAGGTAATTAAACGTCTAGAGGCAGCAAAAAATAACAAATCACACCAGGAAAATTGAAGATATGGCCCAATCAAAGGAACAAACCAACAACTGAAATGAGATACAGGAGCTGAAACAATTAATTCAGCATATACGAACAGACATGGGAAACCTCTTCAAAAACCAACTCAATGAATTGAGGGAGAACATAAAGAAGGCAAGGAATGAACAAAAAGAAGAAATCAAAAGTCTGAAAAAACAAATCACAGAACTTATGGGAATGAAAGGCACAGTAGAAGAGATGAAAAAAACAATGGAAACCTACAATGGTAGATTTAGAGAAGCTGAAGATAGGATTAGTGAGCTGAAGGATGGAACATCTGAATCCGACAAGCAAAAGAAAATATAGGGAAAAAAACGGAAAAATATGCACAGGGACTCAGGGAATTGAATGACAAAATGTAGCACACAAATATACGTGTTGTGGGTGTCCCAGAAGGAGAAGAGAAAGGAAAAGGAGGAGAAAAATGGAGGAAATTATCACTGAAATTTCCCAACTTATGAAAGACTTAAAAGTACAGATCCAAGAAGTGTAGCATACACCAAAGAGAACAGACCAAATAGACATACTCCAAGACACTTACTAATCAGAATGTCAGAGGGCAAAGAGAAAGAGAGAATCTTGAAAGCAGTAAGAGAAAAGCAATCCACCACATACAAGGGAAACCCAATAAGACTATGCGTAGATTTCTCACCAGAAACCATGGAGGCAAGAAGACAGTGGGATGATATATTTAAGATACTAAAAGAGAAAAACTGCCAACCAAGAATTCTATATCCAGCAAAACTGTCCTCAAAAATGAAGGAGAAATTAAAACATTTTCAGACAAAAAAATTAGTGAGAGAATTTGAGAGATATTACAAAAAAAAAGAAAACCACAGGTCAATCTCTCTAATGAACATAGATGCAAAAATCCTCAACAAAATTCTGGCAAATCGAATCCAGCAACACATTAAAAGAAGTATACATCATGATCAAGTAGGATTCATCCCAGGTATGCAAGGATGGTTCAACATAAGAAAATCAATTAATGTAATACACCATATCAACAAATCAAAGCAGAAAAAGCACATGATCATCTCAACTGATGCAGAAAAGGCATTTGACAAAATTCAACATCCTTTCCTGTTGAAAACACTCAAAGGATAGGAATAGAAGGGAACTTCCTCAACATGATAAAGGGAATATATGAAAAACCCACAACTAATATCATCCTCAATAGGGAAAAACTGAAAACTTTCCCCCTAAGATCAGGAACAAGACAAGGATGTCCACTATCACCACTGTTATTCAACACTGTGTTGGAAGTTCTAGCCAGAGCAATTAGACAAGAAAAAGAAATACAAGGCATCAAAATTGGAAAGGAAGAAGAAAAACTCTCACTGTTTGCAGATGATACTTATACTATAAGTCAAAAACCCTGAAAAATCCACAGCAAAACTACTAGAGCTAATAAATGAGTACAGCAAAGTGGGAGGTTATAAGATCAACACTCAAAAATCTGTAGTGTTTCTATACACTAGTAATGAACAATCTGAGGGGGAAATCAAGAAACGAATTCCATTTACAACTGCAACCAAAAGAATAAAATACTTTAGGAATAAATTTAATTAAAGAGACAAAAGACCTATACAAAGAAAACTACAAGAAATTGTTAAAAGAAATCACAGAAGATCTAAATAGATAGAAGGGCACACCATATTCATGTATTGGAAGACTATAGTTAAGATCACAATTCCATCTAAATTGATTTACAGATTCAATGCAATACCAATCATAATCCCAACAACTTACCTTTCAGAAATAGAAAAACCAATAAGCAAATTTATCTGGAACAGCAGGGTGCCCTGAATAGCTAAAAGGATCCTAAGGGAAAAAAATGAAGTTGGAGGTCTCATGCTGCCTGACTTTAAGGCATATTATGAAGCTACAGTGGTCAAAACAGCATGGTACTGGCATAAAGATAGATATACTAACCAATGGAATCAAATAGAGTATTGAGATATAGACCCTCTCATCTATGGACAATTGATCTTTGATAAGGCAGTCAAGGCAACTCACCTGGGACTGAGCAGTCTCTTCAATAAATGGTGCCTAGAGAACTGGATATCCATATGCAAAAGAATGAAAGAGGACCCATATCTCACACCCTATACAAAAGTTAACTCAAAATGGATCAAAGACCTAAATGTTAGGTCTAAGACCATAAAACAGAAGAAAACGTAGGGAAATATCTTATAAATCTTATACTTAGAGGTAGTTTTATAGACCTTACACCCAAAGCAAGAGCACTGAAGAAATAATTAAATAAATGGGAACTCCTCAAAATTGAACACTTTTGCACATCAAAGAACTTCATCAAGAAAGTAAAAAGACAGCCTACCCAATGGGGGATAATATTTGGAAATGACATATCAGATAAAGGTCTAGTATCCAGAATTTATAAAGAGATTGTTCAACTCAACAACAAAAAGACAGCCAATGCAATTACAAAATGGGAAAAAGACTTGAACAGACACTTTTCAGAACAGGAAAAACATACAAATGGCCAAATACATGAAGAGATGCTCAACTTCCCTGGTCATTAGAGAAATGCAAATCAAAACCACAATGAGATATCATCTCACACCCACCAGAATGGCCATTATCAATAAAACAGAAAATAACAAGTGCTGGAGAGGATGTGGAGAAAGAGGCACACTTATTCACATTGGTGGAATGTCAAATGGTACAACCACTGTGGAAGGCAGTTTGGCGGTTCCTCAAAAAGCTGAATATAGAACTGCCATATGGCCTGGCAATACCATTGCTAGGTATCTACTCGAAGGACATAAGGGCAAAGACACAAACAGACATTTGCACACCAATGTTTATAGCAGCATTATTTACAATTACCAAGAGATGGAAACAGCCAAAATGTCCATCAAAAGACGAGTGGCTAAACAAATTGTGGTACATACATACGATGGAATATCATGCAGCTTTAAGACAGAATAAAGTTATGGACTATGTAACAACATGGATGGACCTTGAGGATATTATGCTGAGTGAGATTAGCCAAAAACAAACAGACAAATACTGTATGGTCTCACTGATATGAACTGACATTAGTGAATAAACTTTGAGAATTTCGTTGGTTAACAGAGACCATCAGGAGATAGAAACAGGGTAAGATACTGGATAATTGGAGCTGAAGGGATACAGATTGTGCAACAGGACTGAATATAAAAACTCAGAAATGGACTTCCGGAGAAGATGGCGGCTTAGTAAGACGCGCGGGTCTTAGTTCCTCCTCCAAAAAAGCAACTAAAGAAACAGAAACAATACGAAACAGCTCCTGGAGTCACGACAGAGACCAAAAAGACAGCGTACCCCATTCTGGAACGGCTGAACGGGCAGGGAGAACCTGCTGCGGTGAGATACCCGAGAGGCGCGCGTTTTCCCGGCCGGGGCGGCTGGCGACTGGGGTTCCCTCCACGCACGTGGCTCCCCGGTCTGACTGGGAACGTTGGATAGCGGGGCCCTCCCGTCATGCTTGGCGTCTCGGGCCAGCTGGGCAATTTGGACCGGCACTCCCCCAAGCCGCGGCGGCCGGCGACCCCCCCTCCACGCGCGGTTTCCTGGGCCGACTGCACCGCAGACAGACGAGCGCCACGAGCGCCACCTACTGGACAGGAAAAGAAAAACAGAGCCCAGAGATTTCACAGAAAAACCTTTCAACCAGCCAGGTCCCACACCCAGGGAAATCTGATCAAATGCCCAGACACCAGCAGAAAATAATGGATGACGCTCGGAAAATTGAAGATATGGCTCAGTCAAAGGAACAAACCAATAGTTCAAATGAGATACAGGAGCTGAGACAACTAATGCTGAATATACGAACAGAAATGGAAAAACTCTTCAAAAACCAAATCAATAAATTGAGGGAGGACATGAAGAAGACATGGGCTGAACAAAAAGAAGAAATAGAAAATCTGAAAAAACAAATCACAGAACTTACAGGAGTGAAGGACAAAGAAGAAAAAATGGAAAAAACAATGGATACCTACAATGGTAGATCTAAAGAGACAGAAGCTACAATTAGTGAACTGGAGGATGGAACATCTGAATTCCAAAAAGAAACAGAAACTATAGGGAAAAGAATGGAAAAACTTGAGCAGAGGATCAGGGAACTGAATGACAATATGAAGCGCTCAAATATACGTGCTGTGGGTGTCCCAGAAGGAGAAGAGAAGGGAAAAGGAGGAGAAAAACTAATGGAAGAAATTATCACTGAAAATTTCCCAACTCTTATGAAAGACCTAAATTTACAGATCCAAGAAGTGCAGCGCACCCCAAAGAGAATAGACCCAAATAGGCATTCTCCAAGGCATTTACTAGTTAGAATGTCAGAGGTCAAAGAGAAAGAGACGATCTTGAAAGCAGCAAGAGAAAAACAATCTGTCACATACAAGGGAAACCCAATAAGACTATGTGTAGATTTCTCAGCAGAAACCATGGAAGCTAGAAGACAGTGGGATGATATATTTAAATTTCTAAAAGAGAAAAACTGCCAACCAAGACTCCTATATCCAGCAAAATTGTCCTTCAAAAATGAAGGAGAAATTAAAACATTTATAGACAAAAAGTCACTGAGAGAATTTGTGACCAAGAGACCAGCTCTGCAAGAAATACTAAAGGGAGCACTAGAGTCAGATACGAAAAGACAGAAGAGAGAGGTATGGAGTAAAGTGTAGAAAGAAGGAAAATCAGATATGATATATATAATACAAAAGCCAAAATGGTAGAGGAAAATATTATCCAAACAGTAATAACACTAAAAGTTAATGGACTGAATTTTCCCAATCAAAAGACATAGAATGGCAGAATGGATTATGACCCAGCAATACCACTGCTAGGTATCTACTCAAAGGACTTAAGGGCAAAGACACAGACGGACATTTGCACACCAATGTTTATAGCAGCATTATCTACAATTGCAAAGAGATGGAAACAGCCAAAATGTCCATCAACAGACGAGTGGCTAAACAAACTCTGGCGTATACCTACGATGGAATATTATGCAGCTTTAAGACAGACTAAACCTATGAAGCATGTAATAACATGGATGGACCTAGAGAACATTATGCTGAGTGAGTCTAGCCCAAAACTAAAGGACAAATACTGTATGGTCCCACTGATGTGAACCGACATTCGAGAATCAGCTTGGAATATATCATTGGTAACAGAGACCAGCAGGAGTTAGAAACAGGGTAAGATAATGGGTAATTGGAGCTGAAGGGATACAGACTGTGCAACAGGACTAGATACAAAAACTCAAAAATGGACAGCACAATAATACCTAAGTGTAATGTAACTAGGTTGGAACACTGAATGAAGCTGCACCTGAAATATGGTTTTTTGTTTGTGTGTTTGTATCTTTTGTTTTTGTTTTTTTTCTTTTTCCTTTTTATATATATATATATTTTTATTAGTATTATTATTTTAATTCTCTTCTCTGTATTAACATTCTATATCTTTTTCTGCTGTTTTGCTAGTTCTTTTCCTAAATCGATGCAAATGTACTAAGAAATGATGATCATACATCTATGTGATAATACTAAGAATTACTGAGTGCATGTGTAGAATGGAATGATTTCTAAATGTTGTGTTAATTTCTTTTCTTTTTTTTGATTAATAAAAAAAAATTTTTTTAAAAAATAAATAAATAATAGGGGGAACAAATGTTAAAATAGATTTAGTTTGAAATGTTAGTGATCAATGAAAGGGTCAGTAAGGGGTATGGCACGTAAAATTTTTTTTCTTTGTTTGTTATATTTTTCTGTTGTCTTTTTATTTCTTTTTCTGAATTCATGCTAATGTTCTAAGAAATGATCATGATGATGAATATGCAACTATGTGATGATATTGTGAATTGCTGAGTGTATGTGTTGGGAATGTTTGTGTTTCTTGTAATTTTTTTTAATTAATAAAAAATTTTAAATGAAAAAAAAAAAAAAAACTCAGAAATGGACAGCACAATACTACCTAACTGTGATACAATTATGTTAAAACACTGAATGAAACTGAATGTGAGAACAATAGAGGAAGGAGGGCTGGGGGCATAAATGAAACCAGAAAGAAAGATAGATGTTAAAGATCGAGATGGTATAATCTAGGAATGCCTAGAATGTATAATAATAGTGACTAAATGCACAAATTTTAAAAATATTTTTACATGAGGAAGAACAAAGGAATGTCATTACTGCAGGGTGCTGAAAATAGATGGTAATTAATATTTTAAAATGTCACCTTATGTGTGAGACCAAAGCAAAAAATGTTTATTTGGTACAAAATTTATATTTTGACTAGTGCATTTCCCAATACAACTTATGTAGATAGTTTGATTGGGCACCATAAGTACTTGAAATCTCAGGTAGGACATGAGATTTTGTTGGTGTGTCCAGAGTGATGCCCTGATGAATCCTAGAGTGATTCAATCAGTGAGTGGGAAAGTATTTGCAAAGCCCCCTTTGGGGAATGGTGAGAACAGGGAGAAATTCAACTTCCCCAAGTTGAATTCTTGATATTCTCACAAGCAGTGTGGACAACCAAAGCTATAGGCTGAGCCCCAAGTCTTGGGGTTCGTTCATATGAAACTTAACCCCACAAAGGATAGGTCAAGTCTACTTAAAATTAAGCCTAAGAGTCACCCTTATGTTGCTCAGATGTGGCCTCTCTCTCCAGCCAACACAACAAGCAATCTCACCACCCTCCCACTGTCTACATGGGACATGACTCCAAGGGATGTGGACCTTCCTGGCAATGTGGGACAGAAATCCTAGAGTGAGCTGAGACTCAGCATCAAGGGATTGAGGAAAACTCTAGAATGAGCTGAGACTCAGCATCAAGGGATTGAGAAAACCTTCTTGACCAAAAGGGGAAAGAGTGAAATGAGACAAAGTATCAATGGCTGAGAGATTCCAAACAGTCCAGAGGTTATCCTGGAGGTCATTCTTACGCATTAAGTAGATATCACCTTGTTATTCAAGATGTAATGGAGAGAATGGAGGGAACTACCTGAAAATGTAGAGTTGTGTTCCAGTAGCCATGTTTCTTGAGGATGATTGAATAATGATATAGCTTTTACAATGTGACTGTGTGATTGTGAAAACCCTGTGTCTGATGCTCCTCTTATTACCTTGTCAACAGATGAGTAGAATATACGGAATAAAAATAAATAATAGGGGGAACAAATGCTAAAATAAATTTACTTTGAAATGCTAGTGATCAATGAAAGTGAGGGATAAGGGGTATGGTATGTATAATCTTTTTTTTTCTGTTTTCGTTTTATTTCTTTTTCTATTGTCTTTTTCTTTTTCTGAATTGATGCAGAAGTTCTTAGAAATGATGAATATGCAACTAAGTGATGATATTGTGAATTACTGATTATATATGTTAATGTTTTAGTTCGTTTGTTAAATTTCTTTTAATAAATAAATTTAAATACATAAATAATAAGATACAGATTGGCAGAATGGATTAAAAAACACAATCCAGCTATATGCTGCTTATAAGAGACTCATCTTAGACACAAGGATACAAAAAGATTGAAAGTGAAAGGATGGAAAAAGATTATCCACACAAGTTGTAACCAAAAGAAAGCAGGAACAGCTATACTAGTATCGGACTTTAAATGTAAAGACATCATAAGAGACAAAGAAGGACACTATATACTAATTAAAGGGTTAATTCACCAAGAAGATATAACAATCATAAATGTTTATGCTCCCAATCAAGGAGCTCCAAAGTAAATCAGACAGACAATGGGAAAACTGAAGGGAGCTATAGATGTTTCAACAGTAACAGTATGAGACTTCAGTACACCATTCTCCTCTATAGGTAGAACAACCAGACAGAAGATCAATAAGGAAACAGAGAAGCTAAATAACTTGATAAATGAATTAGACCTAACAGATATATATATAGGTCATTGTATCCCAAAGCACAAGGTTATACTTTCATCTATAGTGCAAAGTCTGAAATATGTTCTACAATTGTCACACTGCACTTTGAAATTTATAGCTTTTTTGTAAATATGTTATTGTTCACAAAAAAAAAGAAGGAAAAAAAGTCAATCATGATGATAAAAAAGTATTTAAGCCCTCTAACCTCCTATATTCTGGAGCAGCTAGAAGGAAAAATATGAGGATTGTATAGTAGCACCTGACAAAATCTGGGATCTATTGTGTAACTACTTTTTGAAGAGTGCTTTAAAACTATTGCTTTTTTATTTCTTTGCTTTGTATACATTTTATACTATATAGTAAAAAAAAAGTTTTAAAAAACAAAGCAGTTTAGAAATCTCAGAAAAAAAAACAAGAGAAAGATCAAAAAAAAAAAAAAGTATTGGCAAAGTCCCCTGAGAGGGGGAGAAAGAATAAGGAACTACTAAACCTTACCATCAGGGACCCCCCTGATACTTTCTCAAACTTTAGGGACACCCAAATCAACAGGCTATGCCCTCGATCATGAGGCTTACTCTTGTGATGCTTAAGTAGGTAGCAGAGATGCTTAGACTACCTTTACACATGCCTAAAAGTGACTTCTGGAGGACCTCTGTTGTTGCTCAGATGTGGCCTCAGTCTCTCTAAGCCCAACTCCCAAGCAAAATCATTGCCCTCCCCCTACATGGGACATGGCACCCAGGGGTAAAAGTCTCCCTAGCGATGTGGGAGATGACTCCCAGGGATGAATCCAGACCTCACACTGTGAGATCAACAATTACATCCTAACCAAAAGAAGGAAAAGAAATGTAATTAATAAAGTATCGGTGGCAGAGAGTTCAAATAGAGTCGAGAGGTTACTCTGGAGGTTGCTCTTATGCAAGCTTCAGTTAGACCTTGCTACCTATCATAACCTGCCAACCTCCAGCCAGGACCATTCTAGCCAATCCTAAAGAACACCTAGGGCAATATATAAGATTTCACAAGGGTTCCATGCACTAGAGTAACTTTTCAGAAACCTACAACCTCGAGATAGGTCATCGGTCCAGATAAGTCCTGAAACCTAGCCCAGCCTCTCCAGAACATCAGATAGTTCCATCTCCCTACCCCATATTAGTAACAGGCCCTTCCAATATGAAAAGGTTAGAACTGCCATAGCCCAAATACCCCTAAAGAGAGGGATGGAAAGATCAAAGGTATTGGTGGAGTTATACAAAGAAGATAGGATTTAACGAAGGACTATGAATGCTGAATCATTAAACTGATATCTCTTCTAGTTTCCAGTGTTTTAGAGTAGCTAGAAGTAAAATCCTAAAATTGTGAAAATGTAACCCATGTCAAAGTCTGAATCATGTTCTACAACTAATTGTCCTGCTGTGCATTGAAATTTATAGCTTTTTTGTATATACGTTATTTTTCACAAAAAAAAGAAGAGGAAAAGGTCAATTGTGATGATAAAAATATATTTAAGCCTTCTAGCCTTCTATATTCTGGAATAGCTAGAAGGAAAAATATGAGAGGATCATATGGTAGCCCATGAAAACTCTGGGATCTGTCCCGTAACTACCTGTTGAAGAGTGCTTTGAAAACTACTGCTTTCTTATTTCTTTGCTTTGTATATATGTTATAGTACACAATAAAAAAAAAAGGTATTGGTGGAATGGCATCTTGAATAGGGCGTGAGATCCTGTTGGTTTGTACAGGTTAGTGTGATGCCCCAATACATCCTAATTTGGGCAGAAAATAAAAAAATATTTTCAAAGACTCATTGAAGGGCTTGGGGAAAAGGACGAACTACTAAACTTCCCCACCTGGGGAATTCCTGATATTCTCACAAGCAATGGGGACAACAAATTCAATAGGTTGAACCCTTGATCTTGGGGCTCAATCCTATGAAACTTATTCTTGCAAAGGAGAAGCTAAGCTTACTTACAATTATGCCTAAGAGTCACCCCCAGAGAACCTCTTTTGTTGCTCAGATGTAGCCTCTCTCTCTAAGTCAACTTGACCAGTGATCTCACTGCCCTCCCCACTACTTGACTCCCAGGGGCATAAATCTCCCTGGTAACATGGGACCTGACTCCCAGGGATGAGCCAGGACCTGGCATTATAGGAATGAGAAAGCCTTCTTGACCAAAAGAGAAAAGAAAGAAATGAGATAAAATAAAGTTTCAGTGTGAGATTTCAAATGGAGTCAAAAGGTTATCCTGGAGGTTATTCTTGTGCATTATATAGATATCCCTTTTTAGTTTATGGTGCATTGGAGTGACTAGAGGGAAGTACCTGAAACTGTTGAACAATGTTCCAGCAGCCTTGATTCTTGAAATGACTGTATAATTATATAGCTTTTACAATGTAACCATGTGATTTTGAAAACCTTCTGTCTGATGCTCCTTTGATCCAGGATATTGACAGATGAGTTAAAAAATAAGGAAAAATAAATAAGGTGGGATAGGGGTTAAGAAAAGTGGGTAGACTGAAATACTAGTGGTCAATGAGACTTAGGGTTAAGGTATATGATGAGATGCATGAGTTTTTTCTTTTTTCTTTTTATTACTTTTTCTGGAGTGATGCAAATGTTCTAAAAATGACCATGGTGATAAATATACAATATGATGATATTGTTAGCCATTGATTATATTTTGTATGGAGTGTATATGTGTGAAAATTTCTCAGTAAAAATACTTTTTTAAAAAAAAAGGTATTAGTAGACTCCCTTGAAGACGTGAAGGGGAAAATACACACACACACACACACACACACACACACACACACACACACACACATACATACATACATACATACATACATACATACAGAACTATTAAACTCTCCCATCCGGTGGGTCCCTGGATCAGGTAAGTCCTGTAATGCAGAGGGGCCAGCCTTTCCAGAACATCAAATAGTTCCATCCCCCTATCCCATATTATCAACAGCCCCTTCCAACATGAAAAAGTCAGAATGGGCATAGCCCAAATACCCCTCAAAGGTGATGGTGGAGTTATACAGAGAAGGAAGAGCTTAATAAACTAGTGTGATTGCTGAATCATTATATTGATATTTCTTTTGTCTCCAGTATCTTAGAGTAGCTAGAAGTAAAAACCTAAAATTGTGGAATTGTAATCCATATCAAACTCTGAAATCTGTTCAAGTAATTGTTGGATTGTGCTTTGAAATTTATTCCTTTTTTGTATATATGTTATTTGTAAAAAAAGAAAAATATACATTCCTTCTAGCCTCCAGTGTTTTCAGGCAGATAGAAGGAAAAATCTGAAATAGTAACCCATACAAACTCTGAAATCTGTTCTGTTTCAACTTGTCGAAGTGTACTTTGAAAATCATTGCTTTTTCTTTGTACATACACTATATTTAGCAATCTCCTTGTATATATACTATATTTAGCAATTATTTAAAAAACAATTCTTCCATCTAGGAAACCCAGGGTCCTCTCTCAACCACTGAGGACTCCCAAGAAAATAGTCCAGGCCCTGGATTTTGAGGCTTGTTTTATGAAACTTATTTCTGTAGGGGAGAAGCTATGACTACCCATAATGAGACCTACGAGTTACTTCCAGAAAGCTTCTTTGTTGTTCACATCTGGCCTTTCTCTAAGCTCAACTCTGGAAGGAAAATCGCTGCCCTCCCCCACAAGGAGGTACAAACCATTGAGGGATGAAAATCTCCCTGACAATGTGGGGCATAACTCCCAGGGATGAGCCTAGCCCTGGCACTGTGGGATGGACAAGGCCTATCTGACCAAAAGAGGGAAAAGAAGTGTAATAAAATAAGGCCTCAGTGGCCAAGAGAGATTAAATGGAGTCAAGAGGCTATTCTGGAGCCTTCTCTTATACAAGCTTCAGTTAGACAGTGCTGATTGCCATGATTTGCTAAACCGCAATCAACATCTCCCTGTTAACTCTCGAGAACACTTAGGGCCCAAACCGAGACTCTATAAAACTTTTGCGTACTAGGTCTGCCTTCCTAGAACACATAATTCCCAGAGGGTTCCGAGGTCAGATAAATCCTGAAACTCAGAAGGGCCAGCCTCTCTAGGATTATTAATCAGTCACATCCCCCTATACTTTAGTGTGGACATCTCTTCTCAATATGAAAAAGTCATAACAGGCATTGCCCAAAAATCCTATAGATTGGGAGAAGGATTAAAGGAGAAGGAGGAGGTATAACAGAGACAATGGGATTTGATAAATTAGCATGGCTGCTGAATCACTATATTAATATTCCTTCAAGCCTCCAGTGTTTTGGAATAGCTAGAAGGAAAAATCTGAGTGGTGGAATAGTAGTCCATGACAAACTCTGAGATCTATTCTGTAACTAAGTGTTGAAATGTGCTTTGAAAATTATTGCTTTTTTCTTTCTTAGCTTTGTATATAACTTATATTTTACAATAAAAAAGTATTTTTAAGGCATTATTGGGGCTTATAAAAAATTGGAATATGAATAATAGCTTTATATCAATGCTAAATTTCTTGAACTTGATAACTGCACATAAGGTGGTTACATAAATGAATATCTTTGTACCTAGGAAACGTACATAGAAGTATTATGTGTTCAAGGAGTATGATGTGTGTTATTTGCTCTCAAAAGTTCAGAAACCAATAGACATGATAGATAAATGGATGGCTAGATAGAACAATAATAGGTCAAATGTGGCATAATGTTAAAACTAATAAATCTGGGTACCTGGGGTCTGTGGGTATGTTAAAGCTCTCTGTTGGGGTTTGCATTATTTTGAAATGGTCCTGTACGTTGGAAATTATTTCAAAATAAAAAGTTTAAAGAAAAAAAATTAAACAAGGTACTGAAGATGTATGGACTGTACTACTTCTATTTTTAAACTATCACACACACACACACACACACACACACACACACACACAGAGACACAATTGGTTATCTCTGAAAGTATACAAAACAAATAGCAACACTGGTTGCCTTGGAGAGGAAGTGGGTTGCTGAAGAACAGAGTGAGAGTGAGACTGACTTTTCTCTGTGCACAATTTGGTACCTTCTGAATTGTACTGAGTTCAGACTACCATGTGCATGAACCACCAAGAAGAGGCATCAGTGCCAAGCACAGGCTCTCAGGCCAGCTGTGTGAGTTTATTCACTCTGGCTCTGGGTATGTTAATTTATTTCAGCTTCAGTGTTCTCATATGAGAAATAGGAATGTTAAGAGTAACTACATTCTCCAGCCAACACAATAAGCAAACTCACTGCCCTCCCCTTCTCTACGTGGGACATGACTCCCAGGGGCATGGACCTTCCTGGCAATGTGAGACAGAAATCCTAGAATAAGCTGAGACTCAGCACCAAGGGACTGAGAAAAACAAAAGGGGGAAGAGTGAAATGAGACAAAATAAAGTGTCAATGGCTGAGAGATTCCAAACAGACTCGAGAGGTTATCCTGGAGGCTATTCTTATGCATTAAATAGATATCACCTTGTTAGTCAAGATGCAGCAGAGAGGCTGGAGGGAACTGCCTGAAAATGTGGAGCTGTGTTCAGTAGCCAGTTTCTTGAAGATGATAGTATAATGATATAGCTTTCACAATGTGACTGTGTGATTGTGAAAACCTTGTGTCTGATGCTCCTTTTACCTACCTTATCAACAGACAAGAAAAGCAAATGGTATAAAAATAAATAATAGGGGGAACAAATGTCAAAATAAATTTAGATTGAAATGATAAAAAAAATGTCATGACCTAAAATGTCTAATAAAATGGAACTGGATAAGAAAGAAAAAAAAAAAAGAGTAACTACATTGTTGAAATTTTAAGAATTAAATGAGACGATATAAGTAAAGCACTTCAAAAAGTACCTAGTACATAATCAGCTATCATTATTACTATTCAAACATTAAAACAATAAAATATTTTAAAAGTTAGTTTTTTCCCTAATGCACAACATGGGGGGTGGAGGTGGGGAAGCTACATAAGCCCGCCTTGGTTCAAATTCCGGCTGTATCATCTATTAGTTGGAAACCTCAGTTTCTTCATCTGTAAAACAGAAATAATTCTTATGCCTAGGGTTCTTCTAAGGGTTAAATTGAAATCGTTCATAAAAGCATTTAACACAGAAGCACGCAATTGATGCTCAGTAAGTTCTCCTGTGTGTGCAGGTGCCAAATAACCCCTCATCCTCAAGGTCCTGGGTAATGTACGGGGCTGGCAGTCCTGGGCCTGCAGCCTGATCTCTGTCTGGGCTCCCAACTCTTGAAGCACTGTGACTTCTCAGCCAAGACGGCTTGATTTCTACCCCCAGCCTGTAAGAACTCCCCACAGTCCGCCAACCATGCTCCCCATCTCAGCAAGCAGTGCCACAGTGCACCCATTTGTCCCAATCGGAAGGTACAGAGATCACCCTGAACCCCTCTTTTCCTCAGTCCCTCCTCTCATCTATCAGCAAGTTCCACTAGCTCCACCTACCTCCAAAGCCCACCACTGAGGTCTGAACCCCCGGAATGAGGCCCACCTCTCAACATTCCCCTCTCACCCCTTCCTATCCACTAGCCAAAGCCCCTCAGATCAAGGCACAAAACTCAATGTCCAGCCTCAGGTTCCCACATGACTTGCACTCATGGTACATAGGTGTGTGGAAGATGACACACTGACAGATGGGGGGGATAGATGGGGGTCAGCAAGAGGCATGGGGGAAGGTAACAGATGTAGGAGGAGAGAAAGGATGGGAACAGAGGAAAAATGGGGCAGTGAAGGGTAGGCTGGGGAAGGTGACCTATTACACCAGAGGAGCAGTAACGGGGTGTGAGCAGAAGAGAGGGGTAGACAGATGACAGGGGTGCTGACGGGTGGAGGGTAGGGAGGGGAATACCAGCACCAACAGGCAGGGGAGGGACAGTGGGGGACACTGGCAGGTGAAGGGTACAGTGACTTGAGGGCAGAGCTGGACACTGGGGAACACCAAGCAGAGAGAGCTGTGAGATAGTACTGATCCTTGATTTGGGGAGTCACTGACATGGGAGACTATGTGATAGCAGAGTGGGACACTGACAGAGAGGGCCACAATGGGGGATGCTCACAGGGAGACACAGAGGGAGGGAGGCTGACAGGAGGGAATGGAGGGAATAGCAGGATAGGGGTCTTAGAAGCTCTGGGGCAGTGAAAGGCAGATGAAGGGGATCCTGACAGGCGGAAGGGGGAGACTGAAAAGCAGGGGGACACTGACAGGGAGGGGGCATCCCTGACAGGCAGTGGGGGTTACTGACAGACACTGGGGGACTCTAACAGGCATGGGGGGAGAAGGGGTTTACTGATAGGCATGGGGAGGATCCTATCAGGCAGGGGGGGTGGATCTGACAGCCATGGGGAGGATCCTGACAGGGAGTGGGGGTTACTGACAGGCATGAGGTACTCTAACAGGCATGGGGGCGACCCTAACGGGAGGGGGTGTGTGGCGCTGATAGGTAGAGGGGTGCCCTGACATGTGGGGGAAGGAAGGGGACTGACAGGCCTGGGGGGGGGGAGGCTGACAGGCGCGGGGTCCCCAACGGGCAGGAACTGGATACTGACGGACAAGGATGGGGGTCTGACAGGGAGGGGGGATGACCGACAGGCAGGAGGGGCTCTGACAGGCAGCTGGGGAACTGAAAGGCATGGGGTGTCTGACAGACGGGGGTGTCTGACAGACGGGGGGGAACACTAACAGGCGGGGAGGACACTAACAGGCGGGGGGGCCAGTAACAGGCGGAGGATCACTGACAGGCGGTGGGGCACTGACAAGCGGGGGGTACTGACTGGCGGGGATGGCAGCTCCACCGTCGGGGTCGCGCAGGCGGCCGCACTCACCTGCCCCCCGACCCGTGCGTCGCGGCGGCCCCTCGAAGCAGGGCTTAGCCAGGGCGCTGGCGGAGGAGACCCCCGGCGGCCTGGCGCGAGCCGCACTCTCATGGGCCCGGCCCGGGGCGCGACGCCGACGGACAACCGCGACCCGGGTACAGGCCGCAAGCGGCGCTCGGGTGGCCCCAAAATGGCGGCGGCGGCGGCGGGAGCGCGGACGCAGGGGGCGGGCCCCGCGCGGGTGCGCGCACGCGCGATCTGGGCGCGGAACCCGACGGGGTCTCGCGGAGCGGGGATGGACGGTGGGCAAGGTCATAGGCGGAGTCAGGTCTGGTTTCTTGGGCGGTGCGGGCGTGGTGGGCGTGGCCAGAGGGCCGCGGGGGCTCTCGCGTCGGGGGGTTCTGCGCCTGCGCGAGCCGGAGCGCCGGGTGAGTTGGAACCGGCCAGTTAAGCGCAGAAGCACAGGTGTGCCCGAACGGTGGCCAGGCGGTGTCCATGGCAGGGCTTCTGGCGTGGTGGGGTGTTCACAGTGAGGCTCCGCGCACACCTGCCTCCACGCCTCGGAGTGCAGTTTGGTGGAGCCGGCTGTCTTTTTCTCTCACCGCCGAGGTATCGGCTGAATTTTCTACACAAGCACGGTTACCTTTCCTTGTGAGATAACACATTGCACGGTCTATTTTCCAGTGCACCTGCAACGTAGAGCAGCCCTCGGGCGGCCCTGCGAAGTTCCAGGGTCCATGCCTGTGTGGGGTGGGGCCGTGGGTGAGGGCAGCACGCTGCCTGATTTCAGGCTCCAGGTCAGGCGGAGCGTACCTGCACAGCCGGCTCGTCCGCACCTGCCTGGGGCGCTCTCGGGCGAAGTCCTGGCCCCAGACCACCTCCCGCCTCATTTCCGCCTCTCTTCTCTCCTCCAGCTAGGGGTATCTGCGCTGCCCTGAAACACAGGCTGGGGGTGGGGGGCGTCTCCTAAGGTGACACAGCAAGGAGGACAGGCACCTCTGCTCGCTGGGAGGCAGTTCAGCGACTCCTGAAATTCGAGTCCGCACCGCCAGGGCAAGAACCAAGGGGCTCAGCCCACGGTCCTGTGGTGCAAAGGACCCCTTTCCTATGTCTGTACTGCACTGGGAGCCTCTGAGCAGGCAAAATCACCAGACTTACTATTTTTTCTAGATACCCGTTCTGATCTTGCACAGTGTTTTGCACGTTAAATACGTGCCCACTTTTGTTGGAATCGTTTGATTCAATCAAGCTCATTTCTAAAATGAGAATTATTATTTCAGGTGACAATAAAAACAATGGGAAATGGAAAAATAAATAGAGCACTTAAGGACTGTCCAAACACCTGTGCCCGTTTGAATTCACCAGTGGTGGTTGGGTGCTCTGCAAAAATGGATCTGGGCCCTTCAAGTATTTTTCCTTTGCCAGCTGGTACTGTGTCAGGCTTTGTTAGAGAGCTGGAGAAACTTCTCCATGGGAAAAGGGTTTGCTTCTTTCCCACTCTGCAGTGGGCAGAGGGTGGCTGCCCCCGTGTCAGGCGCCATTGTGAGTAAGTTTCTCTGGCACCCAGCTCCTGTGGTGCTGTGCAGCAGTCAGCAGCACCCAGAGACTTCCTCTTTCCCCCATCCCTCACCCCTCCTTTGGCTTCACAGTACAAGGTGTCTGGTGAGACAACTTCCCCTAAAGCTGTTCTGAAGAGCAGAGTTCGAGCAGCGAGGGTTAAGTGAGCGATAGGAGAGACTCCCTCCAGTTAGTTGTGCCTTCACCATGGCTCTCCCTGCCGAAGCCAGAGAGGCCACCTGTTGATAGGGAGCTGCAGAATGTGGCTAGCGCAGGACACCAGATGCCAGCGACACTCCTGCCCGGTGCTCTTGTGCTGTGAAGGCAGCCATCTGCCCAAGCGATGTGCCACCTGGTGAAGCCATAGTCCCTGGGGTCAGCCTGGAGCCCTCTGCTCCCCTCTTCCCCACACTGGACGCATCAGCAAATGTATCATCCCACTTTCAAAATATATCCAACTCTCCCCCACCAACACTCTGATCTGAGGCCAGTTTTTCTCACCTGCCTGACCACAGCACCCAGCAGGCCAATTAAAACATGGTCAGGTTCTCACAGGAGCCAATCCCCTCTTCCCTTCCTCTCACCCTCCTTCACTGGCTTCCACTCACCATCTGCAGCATGGCGTGCTCTTCCTCTAGTTTTCGCAGTCCACCACCCCCTTCTTCTTCAGAGCTCCCCTCACCTCCCTATTTAAAACCTTGTACTTCATAACCCCCTTCTCTGCTTCCTTTTTCCTCCTTCATAATTGTATCCGTCACAGGGGTCAGAAACCACACACAAATTTGGGCAGGAACTCTTTGAAGCAAAAACTATTGAAAATGGGATTCAGTAAAGAAATAAAGGTCATTTGGGCAGTTGCAAAAGAAGTATTTGCAAGATCCCTTTGGGGGACTGGGGAGAAAGAGGAAATATCCAACTTCCCCATTTGGAGAATTTCTGATATTCTCACAAGCAGTGGAGACAATCAAATCAATAAGCTGAGCCCTTGATCTTGGGGTCTGCCCCTATGAAGTTTATTCCTACAAAGGAGAAGATAAGCCTACTTAAAATTAGGCCGAACAGTCACCCCCAGAGAACCTCTTTTGTTGCTCAGATGTGGCTTCTCTAAGCCAGCCGGGCAGGTGAACTCATTGCCCTCCCCCACTATGTGGGACATGACTCCCAAGGATGTAAATCTCCCTGGTAACGTGGGACAGAAATCCTGGGATGAGCCAGGACCCAGCATCAAGGGATTGAGAAAACCTTCTTGACCAAAAGGGGGAGGAGAGAAATGAGACAAAATAAAAGGTCAGTAGCTGAGAGATTTCAAACAGAGTCGAGGTTATCCTGGAGGTTATTCGTATGCATTATATAGATATCCCTTTTTAGTTTATGGCGTATTGGAGTGGCTAGAGAGAAGTACCTAAAACTGTTGAGCTGTGTTCCAGTAGCCTTGAGTCTAGAAGATGATTATAAAATGATACACTTTTACAATGTGTCAGTGTGATTGTGAAAACCTTGTGTCTGATGCTCTATCCACGGTATTGACAGCTGAGTAAAAAATAAACAAATAATAGGGGGGACAAAAGTTAACTTAGAATAGATGGAAATGCTAGTGGTCAGTGAGAGGGAGGGGTAAGGGGTGTGGGTTGTATGAGTTTTTTCTTTTCTCTTTTTATTTCTTTTTCTGGAGTGATGCAAATGTTCTAAAAAATGATCATGGTGGTGAATAACTGTCATGGTCAGGTTCATGTGTCAACTTGGCCAAGTGGTGGTACCTGTTTGTCTGGCTGGGCAAGTGCTGGCCTGTCTGTTGCTATGAGGACATTTCATACAATTAAATCATGATCGTGTCAGCTGCATCCACAGCTGATTCCATTTGTAATCAGCCAAGGGGAATGTCTTCTGCAACGTGTGATGCTTAGTCTAATCAATAGAAGCTTTTTAAGTAGGATACAGAAGAGACAAATTCTCTTCCTGCTTTGGCCTGAGAGCCTCTCCTGTGGAGTTGGTCCAGACCCTCCATTGGAATCGTCAACTTCACAGCCTGCCCTGCAAATTTTAAATTCTACATTCCCGTGGTTACCTGAGACACTTACAAATTTTATATTTGCAAGTGTTTCCTGTTGATTCTGTTTCTCTAGAGAACCCTAACTAATACAATACCCAACTATGTGATGATTTTGTGAGCCATTGATTGTACACCATGTATGGAATGTTTGTATGTTAAGATTTATCAATAAAAATGTTAAAAAAGAAAAAAGAGAACTCTAGTGGAACAAGAACAAAATGTGGAAAGGGCCCTTCTTCCCCAGGGTGGTAGTTGGCTCCTGGCTGCAACCCTGCAGTTGGCAAAGCTGCTGGCCTCGTGCCCAGAGGGGACAGATCCATAGGCCCAGGAAGAGGTGGACGGGAGGAAAGCAGCCCTGCAGGGCACGGGTGACCAGGCTGGAAACTGGCCGCCTGGTGCCTGCGGGGGCGGGACAGGGGGGTGAGCGGAGCCCAGAGCCACCCTGAGCCGCGGCAGCTGTGCCTTGCGTTTAGGGAGGAAAAGAATGCCCCTGGGGACCGGGAAGTAAAGCCACTCCCGCAGCGCCGCTTGCAGTATCCTCTACTGACAAAGCTTAGCATCAGGACGCTGCGCCAGGGTAGCGCCAGGAGACACGGATGGTGGAGGCGGCACGCCCACGAAACCTAAAAGGCGCACTGAGCGCTGTGCCTCTGCAATTAACGGGAGTGGTGTAAAGCAGGGCAGCTTGTTCTGCCCCTTGGAGCGGAGATTTCGACGCACGCCGGGCTTCGGAACCCCAGAACCGTGCCTGCTGTGGTGCTCTTTCCTCCCGCCCTTGATTGCAGCTGTTTCCAGAGCGCCTGCGGCTTCCCGCAATGGGTTCACACAGCGATGCCAGTGTCAGCCCTGGAGAAGGCTGTGCACGTGGATAGGCGGCCTCCAAGTTAAGAGCAGGCTGCTGCCAGTGGTCTTTACAAACTGGCTTGAGGGGAAAAAAGAGTTGTGATCCCGAGGGCCACGTGTTCACCGGGTGCACAACCTCGGATGACAACTTCCCACAGTGATTCTCAGTCTGCACAAGTCATGTCGGGTGCGCTAGGACTCCCCTCCCTGCTTCCAGAAGGACTCCGTGGTAGCCAGGTCCCCAGAGATGTGACCATGTTTGGGCTCACCATCCCTGAGCTTTCACTCATCCGTCCCCACCTGTCTGGCCTTGTCATGTGAGCCTATTCCAAGGACATGCCCAAGAACTAGGTAGACAACCCCAGTAGTCCGCTGTGAGCAGGACTTGATTTAAGAAGTGCCTGCCAAGTTCCGGGTCAAGATGGCAGCTTAACAACGTGCGCGTTTTAGTTCGTCCTCCAGAACAACTACTAAATAATCAGAAACGGTACAGAACAGCTCCTGGGGCCACGTCATTGACCAAACACACAGCATACCCCAGTCGGGACCAGCTGGACCGGCTGCCAGCACCCCTGCAAACCGTGAGTTCCCAAAGCTGCAGTGGCCAGCGCCCCTCCCCCACAGGCCGCTTCCCTGAGGGGAAAGGAAAGGACTTTACCAGCAGCAGAACTGGGCACAATCAAACGCCAATTGTGGAACTAATTAACAAATTCTGACTACTAAAAATAGGCCCCCAGCTTAGGTGAACCTGATCAAACAGAGGTTGCTCATTTTTGTCCCGGGGCCAAGGGGGAAGGACTGACAGAAAAAGGGGGAAAAAAAAAACAAGGAAACAGGTTTTTTTTTTTTTTTATTTTTTTTTTTTTTTTTTTTTTTTTTTTTTTTTTTTTTTTTTGTGGCTGTGTATCTATAGAGGTTTGACTGCCTCTGGATACAGCAGCAGGACTTTTCAGGCTGCAGCTGCCTCAGGCATAGGCAGAAGGGAGCTCTTTTGGGGGCTTGACTGGAGACTGTGCCTTCCCCAGGGGAGGGGTGAACCCCAACTCAGGTGGAATCCCTCCATCAAGGAATTCAGACACCAGGGCTTGGTAATTTGAAGCCATTAAAACCAGCCTACAACCTCTCCTCTGTCTCCACCACACCACCAGCAGGGAGAGTCTGCCAAAGTTAAAGGTACTGCATCATCTTATGCTGGTGGGACCTGCAGTCAGACAAGTGTCACACACAGGGAAGGATAAGAAAAACAGAGTCCAGAGACTTCACAGGAAAGTCTTCCAACCTGCTGGGTCTCACCCTCAGGGAAAACTGATGCAGGTGACTCTTTCCTCCTGATAGGAGGCCAATTTGGTCTGGAAATATCTGGCTGTGGAATATAATATCTAAGTAGACCCCCCTAAGTGTGTGTGGGGGAAGGCACCACACAAGCAGGGCAAGAAACAAGAAAACAAGAACTGAAAAATTCTCCTGTGTTAAAAAAAACTTAAGCTAAAGGTCCAGATAAAGCTGAACGGAATGTCAAAGAACAGATAGACAACAAATTCATCCAGCAAGAAAACCCTAGATAAAAGAAGTGAAAGCAATCTCCAGAATAAACTAGTTAAGGTAATTAAATGCCTAGACGCCAGCCAAAAATAACAAATCACACTAGGAAAATTGAAGATATGGCCCAGTCAAAGGAAAAACCAACAATTCAAATGACATACAGGAGCTGAAACAATTAATTCAGAATGTACAAACAGACATGGAAAACCTCATCAAAAACCAAATCAATGAATTGAGGGAGGATATAAAGAAGGCAAGGAAAAACAAAAAGAAGAAACTGAAAGTCTGAAAAAACAAATCACAGAACTTATGGGAATGAAAAACACAGTAGAAGAGATGAAAAAAACAATGGAAACCTACAATGGTAGATTTCGAGAGACAGAACATAGGATTTCAAAACTGGAGGACGGAACATCTGAAATCCAACAAGAAACAGAAACTACAGGGGAAAAAATGGAAAAATATGAGCAAGGACTCAGGGAATTGAAAAGACAATATGAAGCGCACGAATATACGTGTTGTGGGTGTCCCAGAAGGAGAAGAGAAGGGAAAAGAAGGAGAAAAACTAATGGAGGAAATTATCACTGAAAATTTCCCAACTCTTATGAAAGACTTAAAATTACAGATTCAAGAAGTGCAGCATACCCCAAAGAGAATAGATCCAAACAGACATATTCCAAGACATTTAATAATCAGAATGTCAGAGGTCAAAGAGAAACAGAGAATCTTGAAAGCAGCAAGAGAAAAGCAATCCATCACATACAAGGGAAGCCCAATAAGACTATGCGCAGATCTCTCAGCAGAAACCATGGAGGCGAGAAGACAGTGGGATAATATATTTAAATTATTAAAAGAGAATAACTGACAACCAAGAATTCTATATCCAGCAAAACTGTCCTTCAAAAATGAGGGAGAAATTAAAACATTTTCAGACAAAAAATCACTAAGAGAATTTGTGACCAAGAGACCAGCTCTGCAAGAAATACTAAAGGGAACACTAGAGACAGATACGAAGACAGAAGAGAGAGGAGTGGAGAAGAGTGTAGAAAGAAAGACTATGAGTAAAGGTTAAAAAAGAAGGAAAATTAGATATGACATATAAAATCCAGAAGGCAAAATAGTAGAAGAAAGTACTACCCATGCAGTAATAACACTGAATGTTAATGGATTAAACTCTCCAATTAAAAGACATAGACTGGCAGAATGGATTAAAAAACAGGACCCATCTATATGCTGTCTCTACTCAAAGGACACGAGGCCAAGGACACAAATGGACATTTACACACCAATGTTTATATAGCAGCATTATTAACAATTACCAAGAGATGGGAACAGCCAAAATGTCCATCAACAGACAGTTGGCTAAACAAACTGTGACATTTACATACGATGGAATATTATGCAGCTGTAAAGAGTAAAATGAGACAAAGTGTCAATGGCTGAGAGATTCGAAACAGATTTGAGAGGTTATCCTGGAGGTTATTCTTAGGCATTAAGTAGATATCACCTTGTTGTTCAAGATGTAGCGGAGAGGCTGGAAGGAATTGCCTGAAAATGTAGAGCTGTGTTCCAGTAGCCATGTTTCTTGATGATGATTGAACAATGATATAGCTTTCACAATGAGACTCTGTGAATGTGAAAACCTTGTGTCTGATGCTCCTTTTAGCTACCATATCAACAGAAGAGTAGAACATATGGAATAAAAATAAATAATAGGGGGAACAAATGTTAAAATATATTTAGTTTGAAATGCTAGTGGTAAATGAAAGTGGGGGTAAGCGGTATGGTATGTATAATCTTTTTTTTTCTCTGTTATCATTTTATATGTTTTTCTGTTGTCTTTTTATTTATTTTTCTAAATCGATGCAAATGTTCTAAGAAATGATGAATATGCAACTGTGATGATATTGAGAATTACTGATTGTATATGTAGAATGGAATGATATCTTAATGTTTTGTTTGTTAATTTTTTTTAATTAATAAAAAAAGTTTAAAAAAAAAAAAAAAAAGACGTGCCTGCCATGACTTGGCCAATCCAGCACCACCACTTGTCCTCTGTCAGGGGCTCATAATCTGTGTCACCACAGCAAGTGCATCTCACTGTCCACCTCCACTGCTGTCACAGGGAAGTTTTCAGAGCTTTAGGGATGCTGGAACCCCCCTGTGCTGGTTTAAAAGGATTTATGTACCCTAGAAAAGCCATGTTTTAATCCTAATCAATCTTGTGGAAGCAACAGTTTCTTCTAATCCCTATTCAGTACTATAGGTTGGAAACTTGGTTAAATTATCTCCACAGAGATGTGGCTCAATCAATTATGGGTATTAAACTTGATTAGATGGAGGCCTGACTGCACCCATTCTATGTGGGTCTTGATTAGTTTACTGGGATCCTATAAAATAGGAGACATTTTTGGAGAGAATGCCCTTTTGAGAATGAGGAGAGAGCAGCAGAACCACGACAGAATGAGGAGCAAACCACAGAGTTCACCAGCCTTTGGAGATGAAGAACGAAAACACCCCTGGGGGAGCTTCATGAAGCAAGAAGCTGGGAGAGAAAGCTAGCAGATGTTGCCATGTGCCCTTCCAGTTGAGAGAGAAATCCTGAATGTCTTCAGCCTTCTTCAACCAAGGTATCTTTCCCTGGATGCCTTAGATTGAAGCATTTTTACAGACTTGCTTTGATTGGGACATTTTCTCGGTCTTAAAACTGTAAACTTGCAACTTATTAAATTACCCTTTTTAAAAGCCATTCCATTTCTGGTACATTGCATTCCAGCAGCTAGCAAACTAAAACACCTGCTGACCTGGTCTCAATTCTGTGATGGAAATATCTTCTGGACCTTCTTGCAGACTCTAAGGCGGTCGGTGTACAGATTGCACATGACAAATCCCGCCCAAAGGTACCTCTCTCCTAAGCCTTAGGATCTTCTCCTCCACATCCTGCTTAGAAAGCCTGGGCATCTCATCAGCTAGGTCACCACTGGGTCCAAGCTTCAGTCAACCAACAAGTAAATTCTCAATGCCACTTCCAGCTGCTGAGCAAATATGCTGAGCCAGGAAGCTCCAGCACGTGCACCCAGGTTGGTGGATTTGCCCAGCCTGGTGTTGTCTTCCTCCCTCCTTATTCTAACATGCTTAGGATCAACCCCACCTGCATTTCCTGGCATCTTCTAAAAGATACTCCAGAGCCTTGCAGTTATTTGGTGTGTACCTGTCCCCAGGTGCCATACACAGATTTAACTTTAGTTATGGGTCTAGAGGCTTGTGGTGGGTCTTAAGGGGAATCAACACACCCTCTTGGGACATTTGCCCCAGTGAAGTTACCACAGGGCTTTGAAGTAAAGGAAGGTTAGATTTCTGGATACTGTAGGTTTCTTAAAGAGTTTATTTAGAAAGTAGCATGGTGTAAACAAATTACACCACTTTGATTTTCTTCTAGTATGAGACTCATGATGCAAAGCCGAAGCCACGTGTGAGGATTGGGCATCTCCAGAAAGTTGTTTTTTTTTACAAATGGACATAATGTGACCCACATATGATTGATATGATTTCCTTTAGGGCAGAGGCTGGTGGAGACTTGTTCTGTCTTCTGCCTCAGACCAGAAAAGTGGGCTTTCTTCTAAGTTTCCTACCCCCAGGTACTTTGTGCCAAATGCATGGGGGGTGGGTTGGAGGGTGTTGGATCAAAGTGATTATTTTAAGAACTAACTTGATGTTAAAGAACTTACACATGCAGATCTTCAGGGATCTGAGTCATCCTGTGCTTATTTACAAGCGTTCCATTAAACATATTTAATAATCATTATGGCATGAATCAAAAAACAGCAGGGTTACTGAATGATCATACCCCATTCACACTGGTGAGGCCCTGTGCCAAAGCCAGACCCTGTGCACATGGTCAGACCTTGTGCATACTGGTGAGACCCTGTGCACACTGGTGAGATCTGAGCACACTAGTGAGACCCAGTGCACACTGGTGCAGAACCTGCCCGTTTTAGGATCCCATTCTTTCCATATCAGTGCCCCAGCTTCCATGTGAGAAAGTTGATGAGACTATGAGTTCAACTGTAGTTGAATCATTTGTTGTAATTCAGCAACCACACAATTAAACATTGTTTTTGTATTTTCAACAATGTCATCCCTGTGACTATAAGAAACACGAGTTTCCTTAGGGAAGCCAGGGATGCTCTCTATTTCAAGGGCAGTGACTTTAGCTGACAGTCCAAGGGCCTGAGCTTATTTCCTTGCATGCTTGCATGCACTCAGTAGAGCCCTTCCCACTATCTCCTGCATCCACATGAGTTAGGAAAGTGGCTGGCACCCTCAGTTGGATATCTGAATCACCTGAGAAGCTTTTTAAACATGCCAAAGCCTGAGAACTGCCAGATCTCAGATCAGTTAAATCAGCATCTCTGGGTGGGGAGGTGCCCAGGACACTGGGGGGCTGATAGGCTAATGGGGCTGAGAAACCCTTGGTCAAACCAAAGTAAAAGTTCAAGGTAAAAAACTCCAGGGACATGGCCTTAAGGGCTTTAGGGCAGGGGCAATCCCTTCAGGAAAGCAGGTGCCCATGTGTCAGGTAAGCAGCCAATGGGAAGTTCAAGAAACTGAAAACCAGGAGCCAAACGAAGTAGTGAGGAGAAGTGAGACAACATGTGAAAGGAGAACAAATAATGGAAGAAGAACCATCACTACTTCAGAAAGAGGCCTGGAAAGCCTGCCCCAGGGATGGTCTAGAAAGACGTCCGCTGGCTCATTGCACCTGTGGAACATAAACCTGAACAGCTGGTGGACGCTAGGCCTTTTGGCAAGGGAAGAGTGAACTCACAGGTGGCCCACTCTCAACAGCCCTTCCCAGCCCTTTCCCTCTCATGAGCCCGGGACACCTCTCAGCTGTGGCACCTGCAAATCCTCAGCAATCATCTCAAGATGCAAATCTGGGCAGATCACTCAATCACTTAAAATCTTACAATGGCTCTTAGGAGCCAAGCTAAAATATAGAAATATTACTTTTGTGACACAGGCATCCACATGGTATTCAGAATTGGGTTTTAAAACACAGGGATGAGATGCAACTAGGAAGGAGCTTAGGTGTTCAATGCTGGTGCCAAAAGCCTCAGTAAACAGCAGCTTTGAATGCTGAGGCTGGACATCTGCAAGACATGTGTTTTGTTGAGAAGAAAAGGCTTCTGAGCATATGGCATGTGTGCCCTAACAGCGGATTACCCCATGGGAGAGAGCACACTGGCTGACCACCTCGTCCTGGCCTGTACCACTGCCAGTGTGTCAATTAGAGGACAGCACCGAGCACCACCCCATTCAAACAATGGGGCCTGTGATCTGGACAGGTGAGCCCCTGAGAAAAAGGTGCAATCTTGATGCCTGAGGAGCAGTGGAGGTGGGGGTGGGATGGACAAGACAAGTCAGCTGTCTTGATGAGACTGGACAGCGGTGAAGGTCAGTCCTGGCACCAGACTCTTTTTCCAACACCCTGGCCTTGGCTAGGTCCCACCACCGCCATTATCTTCCCTGCTCAGCCCCCCTCTTTCTGGCCTGAACTTCCTCATATGGAGCTGTCCCATGAAAGTCCAGTGTCTGAAAGGCAATCAGTAAGCTTACACATTAAAAAGAGGTTCAGTTCCCCCAAAAGCTATACAATACTAAGTCCATACCATGTTTCTTGCATGCAGCTTACAAGTTTCTCTAGATATTAAATTTTTCAATAAAGCTTAAAATTCTTAAACTTCTCCACTGGATTTGCCTTAGGCCTTTCTCTGCATTTTTCCAGGAGCCCATCAGAATATCCATCCAATCTTTGTTTTTCCTGGAGCCCTCTCCCTCCAGCAGCGTGCATCCACATGCTCTTCTAGGAGGGCGGCTGACCGGCTCACAGCTGTCTTCTGAGGACTGCACACTCACACACGCGCGCACACACACATTTTACATTTCCCTTTCCCTGTGGGCACGTGAGTTCCCTGCAGTAAAGACCCTCAGGCAGACACTTTCTCAGAACAGTGAGTGGGTTTCTCCAGGGCAAACGCCCAGTGGTGAGATCAGCGGGTCACTGGGGGTTTGAATACTTCTTCTCACCAGGGGTCCCCCCAGACCCGCTGAGCCCACCACGCTGTGCCTACCATGCAGGTAACTTACCATGCCCACCACTGAGCCAGCGCCTCCTACCGTCGCCTTCAACTGCGCGCCCTCTGGCGTGTGAGGTACTGCACCGTTACTTAAATGTGTGTTCTTTTTGATGAAATTAAGCTTGCCTTCATGTACCTAGCCATTCTGGTTTCTCCTGAAGGACTAGATGAGCACATCACACAACTTTGCCCCTGTGGAACAACATGTGCACGTGCAGGAAACACCAGGAGAATGAAAGGAGAGACTTCAGAACTGTTTGAAATTTGAATGTGCTGCCTAACTACATGTAGCTCTATCAGCAGAAAGTGGAAATTTCACTAATGTGAGGTGCTTGAGCACAAACATTGCCTGACTGCATACTATTAAGACACAAGGGCAACCCTTAGGAAGTATGGTTGCTAGATTGAGGAATGAGCGAACTAATGAATGAATACAATACAGGTTGGCCAGTTAAATCTGAAATTCATGTGCAAAATTAATAATATTGGGCGGGCCACGGTGGCTCAGTAGGTAAGAATGCGTGCCTGCCAAGCCCGAGGACCTGGGTTCGATTCCCGGTGCCTGCCCATGTAAAAAAAAAAAAATTAATAATATCTTACTAGAAGGCTATCCCATACAATAAAATATTATTCGTTGTTTTTCTGAAATTCAAATTTAACTGGGCATCCTGTATTTTATCTGGCAACCCTACTAAAAAGAAAAGCTTAAAATAAAAAAAGGAATTAAAAAGCTGAGCAGAAAAGTCCCCTTGGGGGATGGTGAGAAAGAGGGAAAATTCAACTTCCCCAAGTTCAGTTTCAAATTCAAATTCCCCAAGGAGAATTCTTGATATTCTCACAAACAGTGGGGACAACCAAAGCAATAGGCTAAGCCCCCAATCTTGGGCTTATTCATATGAAACTTAACCCCACAAAGGATAGGCTAAGCCTACTTAAAATTAGGCCTGAGTCAACCCCAGGAGAACCTCTTTTGTCGCTCAGATGTAACCTCTCTCTCTCAGCCAACACGACAAGCAAACTCACTGCCCTCCCCCTCTCTAGGTGGAATATGACTCTCAGGCGTGTGGACCTTATTGGCAACATGGGACAGAAATCCTAGAATGAGCTGGGACTAAGCACCAAGGGACTGAGAAAAACTTCTTGACCAAATGGGGAAAGAGAGAAATGAGACAAAATAAATTGTCAATGGCTGAAAGATTCCAAACAGAGTCGAGAGTTTATCCTGGAGGTTCTTCTTATGCGTTAAATAGTTATTACTTTTTTAGTTAAGGCATAACAGAGAGGCTGGAGGGAACTGCCTGAAAATGTAGAGCTGTGTTCCAGTAGCCATGTTTCTTAAAGATGATTGTGTAATGATATATAGCTTTTGCAATGCAACTGTGTGATCGTGAAAACCTTGTGTCTGATGCTCCTTTTATCTACCTTATCAACAGATGAGTAAAACGTATGGAATAAAGATGAATAATAGGGGGAAAATATGTTAAAATAAATTTAGTTTGAAATGCTATTGATCAATGAAAGGGAGGGGTAGGGTTATGGTATTTATAATCTTTTTTTTTCTGTTTTCCATTTATTTCTTTTTCTGAATAGATGCAAATGTTCCAAGAAATGATCATGATGATGAATATGCAACTATGTGATGATATTGTGAATTACTTATTATATATGTAGAATGGAATGATCAAAAGTTACGAATGTTTGCATTTGTTTGGTTTTTTTGGTATTAAAATTTTTAATTAATAAAAATAAATAAATAAATAATGGGGGAACAAATGTTAAAATAAATTTAGTAGATTAAAATGCTAGTGATCAATGAAAGGGAGGGATAAGAGGTATGGTATGTATGAATTTTTTTCTGTTTTCTTTTTATTTCTTTTTCTGAATTGATGCAAATGTAAGAAATTATCATGATGAATGTACAACTATGTGATAAAAAAAGAATGTTCATATTGTATGTTGATTTGTTTTATTAATAAAAATTAGGAAAAAAAAGAATTAATCAGATGTCAGTAATGTACTGGTGAGGACAGGAAAACAAAGGTCATTATTATACTTGAGGAAAAGTTAAATGTAATCACATACTGGATTTTTTTGGGTGGTGTTCACATGTTTGTGCTATGCAACTTTATTACCAATAAAATTCCTCTAGGAGAAAAAAAAAAGCAAAACCATAGGGTGGGCCATAGGATAGGCAGAGTTCTCACCTGCCATGCTGGAGACCTGGGTTCGATTCCTGGTGCCTGCTCATGTGAAAAAAAAAAAAGCTGAGCAGACATATTTACTGACTGCATAATGCAGGAAAGTTTCTGTAGTTTGAGTCTAGGCAAGATTAAAACAAAGATCTCAGAAAAGTAGAAAAATTATAAAACATGCATGCAAAGAAAGCATAAAATGCCTTACTTAGCAAGATGTGTGATAGAGTTCGTCCTCCAGAACAGCTACTAAATATCCAGGAACAGTAAAGAACAGCTCCTGGGGCCACATCAGTGACCAGACACACGGAGTACGGCGAGCCCCCCCAGAACCGTGAGTTCCCCAAGCCACGGCAGCTGGTGCTCCTCCCCCACAGGCTACTTCCTAGAGGGGAAAGGAAAGAGACTTTACCAGCAGCAGGGGCTGAGCACAACCAAATGCCAATTGTGGAATTAATTAACAAATTCTGATTACTAAAAACAGGCCCCCAGCTCAGGTGAACCTGGTCAAAGCAGATGTCGCAGAAAAAGAAACAGGTTTTTGTGTCTGTGTTTCTACAAAGGTTTGACTGCCTTTGGATACAGAGGCAGGACTTCTCAGACTGCAACTGCCCCAGGCATAGGCAGAAACAAGCTAATTTGAGGGCTTGTCTGGAGCCTGTGCCTTCCCCAGGGGAGGGGTGAAGCCTGACTCAGGTAGAATCCCTCCCTTAAGGAATTCAGACCCCAGGGCTTGGTAATTTGGAGGCATTAAAACCAGCCTACAATCTCTCTGTCTCCACCACGCCCCCAGCAGGGAGAATCTGCCAAAGTTAAAGGTACCACATCATCTTATGCTGGTGGGACCTGCAGGCAGACAAGTGCCACATACTGGGCAGGATAGGAAAAACAGAGCCCAGAGACTTCCTAGGAAAGTCTTTCAACCTGCTGGGTCTCACCCTCAGGGAAAACTGATGCAGGTGACTCTTTCCTCCTGAAAGGAGGCCAGTTTGATCTGGGAAAATCTGGCTGGGGTGTATAATACCTAAGTAGACCCTCCTAAGGGTGGGGGGGAAAAGGCACCATACAGGCAAGGCAAGAAACAAGAAAACAAAGAACTGAAAAATTTTCCTCTGTTAAACAAAACATAAGCTAGAGGTCGAGAAAAAACTGAACTGAATGTCAAAGAACAGACAGACAACAAATTGTTCCAGCAAGAAAACCCTAGGTAAAAGAAGTGAAAACAATCTCCAGAATAACTAATTAAGGTAATTAAATGCCTAGGCGCCAGTAAAAAATAACAAATCACACTAGGAAAATTGAAGATATGGCCCAATCAAAGGAACAAACCAACAACTGAAATGAGATACAGGAGCTGAAACAATTAATTCAGAATGTATGAACAGACATGGAAAACCTCGTCAAAAATCAAATCAATGAACTGAAGGAGGATATAAAGAAGGCAAGGAATGAACAAAAAGAAATGGAAAGTCTGAAAAAACAAATCACAATTTATGGGAATGAAAGGCACAGTAGAAGAGGTGAAAAAAACAATGGAAACCTACAATGGTAGATTTCGAAAGGCAGAAGATAGGATTAGTGAACTGGAGGACAGAATACCTGAAATCCAACAAGCAAAAGAATATATAGGGAAAAAATGGAAAAATATGCGCAGGGACTCAGGGAATTGAATGACAATATGAAGTGCACAAATATACATGTTGTGGGTGTCCCAGAAGGAGAAGAGAAGGGAAAAGGAGGAAAAAAACTAATGGAGGAAATTATCACAGAAAATTTCCCAACTCTTATGAAAGACTTAAAAGTACAGATCCAAGAAGTGCAGCATACCCCAAAGAGAATAGATCCAAATAGACATACTCCAAGACACTTACTAATCAGAATGTCAGAGGTCAAAGAGAAAGAGAGAATCTTGAAAGCAGCAAGAGAAAAGCAATCCATCACGCACAAAGGAAGCCCAATAAGTCTATGCGTAGATTTCACACCAGAAACCAGGTAGGCGAGAAGACAGTGGGATGATATATTTAAGACACTAAAAGAGAAAAAGTACCAACCAAGAATTCTATATCCAGCAAAACTGTCCTCAAAAATGAGGGAGAAATTAAAACGTTTTCAGACAAAAAATTACTTAGAGAATTTGTGACCAAGAGATCAGCTCTGCAAGAAATACTAAAGAGAGCACTAGAGACAGATACGAAAAGACAGAAGAGAGAGGTGTGGAGAAGAGTATAGAACGGAAGACAATGAGTAAAGGTAAAAAGAAGGAAAATTAGACATGACATATAAAATCCAAAAGGTAAAATGATAGAAGAAAGTACTACCCATACAGTAATAACACTAAATGTTAATGGATTAAACTCCCCAATCAAAAGACATAGACTGGCAGAATGGATTTAAGAACAGGACCCATCTATATGCTGTCTACAGGAAACACATCTTAGACCCAAGGATAAACATAGGTTCAAAGTGAAAGGTTGGGAAAAGATATTTCATGCAAATGACAATCAGAAACAAGCAGGAGTAGCTATACTAATATCCAACAAATTAGATTTCAAATGTAAAACAGTTAAAAGAGACAAAGAAGAATACTATGTATTAATAAAAGGAACAATTCAGCAAAAAGACATACAATCATAAATATTTATGCACCGAGCCAGAATACTCCAAAATAATGCAGTAAACACTGAAAAGAGAAATAGACACACCTACCATAATAGCGGGAGACTTCAATTCACCACTTCCATCAATGGACAGAACATCACGACAGAGGATCAATAAAGAAACAGAGAAATTGCATATTACAATAAATGAGATAGACTTAGACATTTATAGTACATTACACCCCACAACAGCAGAATACATCTTTTTCTCAAGTGCTCATGGAACATTCTCGAGGATAGACCATATGCTAGGACACAAAGCAAGTCTCAATAAATTTAAAAGATTGAAATAATACAAAACACTTTCTCAGATCATAAAGGAATGAAGTTGGAAATCAATACTAGGCAGAGTGCCAGAAAATTCACAAATATGTGGAGGCTCAACAACACACTCTTAAACAACCAGTGGGTCAAGGAAGAAATTACAAGAGAAATCAGTAAATATCTCAAGGCAAGTGAAAGTGAAAACACAACATATCAAAACTTATGGGATGCAGCAAAGGCAGTGCTAAGAGGGAAATTTATTGCCCTAAATGCCTATCAAAAAAGAAGAAAGGGCAAAAATCGTGTAATTAACTGTTTACTTGGAAGAAGTAGAGAAAGAACAGCAAACTAACCCCAAAGCAAGCAAAAGGAAAGAAATAATGAAGATTGGAGCAGAAATAAATGAAATTGAGAACATGAAAACAATTGAGAAAATCAACAAAACCAGAAGCTGGTTTTATGAGAAAATCAATAAGATTGATGGACTCTTAGCAAGACTGACAAAAAGAAGAGAGAGGATGCAAAGAAACAAGATCAGAAATGGAAGAGGAGACATAACCACTGACCCCACAGAAATAAAGGAAGTAATGACAGGATACTATGAACACCTTTATAATAAATAATAAATAAAACAATGTAGATGAAATGGACAACTTCCTAGAAAGGCATGAACAACCAACTTTGACTCGAGAAGAAATAGAGGACCTCAACAAACCAATCACAAGTAAAGAAATTGAAGCAGTCATTCAAAAGCTCCCCAAAAAGAGAAGTCCAGGACCAGATGGCTTCACATGTGAATTCTACCAAACATTCCAGAAAGAATTAGTACCAATCCTGCTCAAACTCTTCAAAAAAGTTGAAGAGGAGGGAAAGCTACCTAATTCATTCTACGAAGCCAACATCACCTTCATACCAAAGCCAGACAAAGATATTACAAAAAAAAAGAAAACTACAGGTCAATCTCTCTAATGAACATAGATGCAAAAATCCTCAACAAAATTCTGGCAAATCGAATCCAGCAACACATTAAAAGAAGCATACATCATGATCAAGTAGGATTCATCCCAGGTATGCAAGGATGGTTCAACATAAGAAAATCAATTAATGTAATACACCATATCAACAAATCAAAGCAGAAAAACCACATGATCATCTCAACTGATGCAGAAAAGGCATTTGACAAAATTCAACATCCTTTCCTGTTGAAAACACTCAAAGGATAGGAATAGAAGGGAACTTCCTCAACATGATAAAGGGAATATATGAAAAACCCACAGCTAACATCATTCTCAATGGGGAAAAACTGAAAACTTTCCTCCTAAGATCAGGAACAAGACAAGGATGTCCACTATCACCACTGTTATTCAACACCGTGTTAGAAGTTCTAGCCAGAGTAATTAGACAAGAAAAAGAAATACAAGGCATCAAAATTGGAAAGGAAGAAGAAAAACTCTGACTGTTTGCAGATGATATATACTATAAGTCGAAAACCCTGAAAAATCCACAACAAAACTACTAGAGCTAATAAATGAGTACAGCAAAGTGGCAGGTTACAAGATCAACATTCAAAAATCTGTAGTGTTTCTATACACTAGTAATGAACAATCTGAGGGGGAAATCAAGAAACAAATTCCATTTACAATTGCAACTAAAAGAATAAAATACTTAGGAATAAATTTAACTAAAGAGACAAATGACCTGTACAAAGAAACCTACAAGAAATTGTTAAAAGAAATCACAGAAGACCTAAATGGATGGAAGGGCATACTATGTTCATGGATTGGAAGACTAAATATAGTTAAGATGTCAATTCCACCTAAACTGATTTTCAGATTCAATGCAATACCAATCAAAATCCCAACAACTTACTTTTCAGAAATAGAAAAACCAATAAGCAAATTTATCTGGAAGGGCAGGGTGCCCCGAATTGCTAAAAGTATACTGAGAAAAAAAATGAAGTTGGAGGTCTCACACTACCTGACTTTAAGGCATATTATCAAGCTATGGTGATCAAAACAGCATGGTACTGGCATAAAGATAGATATATTAACCAATGGAATAGAATAGAGTGTTCGGATATAGACATTAGCAAAAGCTAACGTCATCTATGGACATTTGATCTTTGATAAGGCAGTCAAGCCAACTCACCTGGAACAGAACAGTCTCTTCAATAAATGGTGCCTAGAGAACTGGATATCCATATGCAAAAGTGTGAAAGAGGATCCATATCTCATAGCCTATACAAAAGTTAACTCAAAATGGATCAAAGACCTAAACATTAGATCTAAGACCATAAAACTGCTAGAAGAAAATGTAGGGAAATATCTTATAAATCTTATACTTGGAGGCAGTTTTCTAGACCTTACACTCAAAGCAAGAGCATTGAAGAAAGAAAGAAAGAAATGGGAATTCCTCAAAATTAAACACTTTTGCACATCAAAGAACTTCATCAAGAAAGTGAAAAGACAGCCTACCCAATGGGAGACAATATTTGGAAATGACATATCAGATAAAGGTCTAGTATCCAGAATTTATGAAGCGATTGTTCAACTCAACACAAAAAAGACAGACAACTCCATTGCAAAAGAGGCAAAAGACATGAACAGACACTTCTCAGAGGAGGAAATAAAAATGGCCAAAAGGCACATGAAGAGATGTTCAACTTCCCTGGCCATTAGAGAAATGCAAATCAAAACCACAATGAGATATCATCTCACACCCACCAGAATGGCCATTATCAATAAAACAGAAAATGACAAGTGCTGGAGAGGATGTGGAGAAAGAGGCACACTTATCCACTGTTGGTGGGAATGTCAAATGGTACAACTGCTGTGGAAGGCAGTTTGGCGGTTCCTCAAAAGCTAAAAACAGAATTGCCATATGACCCGGCAATACCATTGTTAGGTATCTACTCAGAGGACATGAGGGCAAGGACACAAATGGACATTTAAACGCCAGTGTTTATAGCAGCATTATTTACAATTGCCAAGAGATGGAAACAGTCAAAATGTCCATCAACAGACGAGTGGCTAAACAAACTGTGGTATATACATACGATGGAATATTATGCAGCTGTAAGACAGAATAAAGTTATGAAATATGTAACAACATGGATGGACCTTAAGGACATTATGCTGAGTGAGATTAGCCAGAAACAAAAGGACAAATACCGTATGGTCTCACTGATATGAACTGACTTTAGTGAATAAACTTAGAGAATTTCGTTGGTAACAGAGACCATCAGGAGATAGAAATAGGGTAAGATATTGGGTAATTGGAGCTGAAGGAATACAGATTGTGAAACAGGACTGAATATAAAAACTCAGAAATGGACAGCACAGTACTACCTAACTGTAATACAATTATGTTAAAACACTGAATGAAGTTGAATGTGAGAATGATAGAGGGAGGAGGGCTGGGGGCACAAACGAAATCAGAAAGAAAGATAGACGATAAAGACTGAGATGGTATAATCTAGGAATGCCTAGAGTGTATAATGGTAGTGACGAAATGTACAAATTTTAAAATGTTTTTTTCATTAAAATGAAAATAGGAAGAACAAAGGAATGTCATTACTGCAGGGTGCTGAAAATAGATGGTAATTAATATTTAAAAATTTTAACTTACTGTGAGACTAAAGCAAAAAAATGTTTATTTGGTACAAAATTTATATTTTGACTAGTGCATTTCCTAATATAACTTATGTAGACAGCTTAAGTGAACACCCTAAGTACATGGAACCTTGAGTAGGACATGAGATTTTGTGGGTTTATCCAGAGTGATGCCCCAATAAATCCTAGCGTGATTTGAACAGTGAATTAAAAAGTATTTGCAACGTCCCTTTTGGGGAATGGTGAGAATGGGGGAAAATTCAACTTCCCCAAGTTGAATTCTTGATATTCTCAAAGCAGTGTGGACAACCAAAGCTATAGGCCAAGCCCCCAGTCTTGGGGTTTGTTCATATGAAACTTAACCCCACAAAGGATAGGTCAAGTCTACTTAAAATTAGGCCTAAGAGTCACCCCCAAGAGAACCTCTTTTGTTGCTCAGATGTGGCCTCTCTCTCCAGCCAACACAACAAGCAAACTCACCACCCTCCCACTGTCTACGTGGGACATGACTCCCGGGGGTGTGGACCTTCCTGGCAATGTGGGACAGAAATTCTGTAATGAGCTGAGACTCAGCATGGAGGGATTGAGAAATCCTTCTTGACCAAAAGGAGGAAGAGCGAAATGAGACAAAGTGTCAATGGCTGAGAGATTCCAAATAGAGTTGAAAGGTTATTCTTATGCATTAAGTAGATATCACCTTGTTATTCAAGATGTAATGGAGAGGCTGGAGAGATCTGCCTGAAAATGTAGAGCTGTACCTCAGTAGCCATGTTTCTTGAAGATATAATGATAAAGCTTTCACAATGTGACTCTCTGATTGTGAAAACCTTGTGTCTGATGGTCCTTTTATCTACCTTGTCAATAGACGAGTAGAAGATATGGAATAAAAATAAATAATAGGAGGAACAAATGTTAAAATAAATTTAGTTTGAAATGCTAGTGACCAATGAAATGGAGGGGTAAGTGGTATGTATGTATACATTTTTTTTCTGTTTTCCTTTTATTTCTTTTTCTGAATAGATGCAAATGTTCCAAGAAATGAACATGATGAAAAAAACAAACAAACAAAAATAAATAAATAAAGCATATATCTAACCATCCAAAAATAAAAGAGTAAAATGTTACCCACACACTGAAAGAACAAAAAACCAATAGCAATTGACTGTAAGTGGGCTAAGATGTTAGAATTAGCAAAGATTTCAGTGAAGCTATTATAAATACATTCAAACAATTGTAGAAACATGTTCAGGGTCACGGTGGCTCAGCAGGCAACAATGCTCGACTGCCATGCCAGAGGACCCGGGTTCGATTCCCGGTGCCTGCCCATGCAAAAAAAAAAAAGAGAGAGAGAAAACATGTTCAGAGACTAAAGGGAAATATGATGACAATGAGTAAACAAATATAGACCCTCAACAGAGGAATATAAACTATAAAATAAAACAAAATAGAAATTCTGTAGTTGAAAAGTACAATAACGAAAATTTTAAAATTACAAGATAGACTCAACAGCAGACTTGATATGATAGAATAATTAATCTGTGTACTCAAAGATACAGCAATAACAATTACCCAGACTGAAAAACAGTTAAAAAAAAGAAAAAGAAGAAGAAAAACTTTAAGAGCCTCAGGGATCTGTGGGACAACATCAGCTATACCAACAGACATGTAATGAGGGTACTAGAAGAAAAGGGAAAGAAGACAAAGGGGCACAAAAAAAATTGTGAAGAAATGACCAAAAATTTCCCAAATGTGAAGAAAAACATGAATCTACAGAACCAAGAAGCTCCATAAGCCTGTGGTAGGGCAAACGGGAAGAGCCATGCCTGTGACATCGCAATCAAGCTGCTCTTGCCAAAGAGAGGAAGTCATAAGAGCAGCCAGAGAAAGATGACTTTCACATAGAAAGAACAATGACACATTAACAGCTGACCCAGGGGAGAAAGTGACACATTCAAAGTGCTGAAAATATATGTCAAAGAGAAAATTCTACATCCAGCAAAACTATGCTTCAAAAATCAAGGTGAAAAAAAAATAGAGATCTCAATGGAGAAAGAGAAAGTAGGGGGAAAAAAATCCCAAATAAACATTTGGAGTTGAAAAGAACAATAATTGAAAAGAAAATCTCATTAAAGGGGCTCAAAAACAGATCTGAAAGGCAGAAGAAAGAATCAGCAAACCAAAGATGAGTGAGTTTAGAATGTTTTGAAACATTCCTTTTTACTGCTGTTTATTGTTCCATTTTGTGAATCTACCACAGTTAGTTTATTCTGTGGCTGGGCTCTTTCCAGTTTGGAGTTACGATAAAACTACTATGAAGATCTCAGAAAAAGTGTTTTTGTGCAGATCCATTTCCATTTCTCCCGGCTAAATATTAGGAATTCAATTGCTAAGTCATGGGCAAGTATACGTTTAGCTTTTTAAAGACTTTTTTTCCCCAAAATCGTTGGGAAAATGCTTCTATCCCCAATGACAATGTATGAGAGTTCTATTTGCTCCATATCCTCGCCCATGGTGGGTACAGACACACCTTTTTTTCTTTCGGCAGGCTAGAATTCTGGTACTGAGCCACCATTGCACCACCTGAACACACTTTTAAGTTAGTCTGGGGATGGATAGTGGTATCTTGTTATGGTTTTAATTTGCATTTCTCTAATAATGAATGGCATTGAACACTTTCTTGTGTGCTTATAACCTGATTTCAGATGTTAAATTGTGAAAAAAAAATGTGCATCTTACAGTTCATGTAATAGAGTAACCTATATGTTATCTATAAACCCCAAATTATTTTTCATGTTTTCGCTTTTGCCAGCCTTACTGTGGCATGATTCACATCTGTTACAATATGCATATTGCAAATTTAACAACTCACCTAGATTACCAAGTGGCGTTGCTGGAAGGGTCCTTGCAAGAGGGAGGCAGAGGTGGAGCAGAAAAGACAGTGAGACGACAGGAGAGCCAGCCTGAAGTCTAGCTGTCTTTGAAGGATGAGGGAAAGGGCGACAAGCCTAGAAGGACAGGCCAGGAGCTAGGAAAGGCAAGGAACCTGCGGGAGGAACCAGCCCCGCCCACACCCCATTTCAGGGTTAGAGCCTCCAGAGCTGTGAAATAAGATACCGCATTATTTTAAGCCACTAGTTTGAGGCAATCTGTTACGTCGGCAATAGGGAACGCCTCCTCTACCCTTTCCCCCTCCTTCTCCCCCTCTCTTCCTCCTCCCCTTCCCCTCCCCCTTCTTTCCCTCCCCCCCTCCTCCATCCCCTTCTCTTCGTACTCCCTCCTCCTCCCACTCTACCTCCACCTCCATCCTCTTCTTCCCCTACCTCCTCCTCCTCCCCCCCACTCCGCCCTCCCCTCCCCGTCCGCTACCCTTATCCCGCGTAGCCTTTCTCCTCCACCCTTAGCCAAAGACTCGTCCACTCCAAGTCTAGCTCCACAGAACGGTGCTGGAGGGACGCCGGTGTGGTGGAAGGTGGAGTAAATGTCACTCTCACCATCCCGCTCCTACGGAAAGAAGCCTGCAGTGTCACGCGGAAAGAAAGGAGACAATTCAAAAGACGCGCGGGGAGAGTGCGGGAGGGCCGTGTCCTGCCCGCCCGCCCCGGGGCGCCATGGCTACGGCCTTTGCTGTAGCGCTAACCGCGGAAGAGTGGCATAGTCGTGCGGGTACCCCGCTGCCCCCCGAGGCTGCCGGTCCCTGCTAGTCCAGTGGCTCCCTCAGTGGGAAAGGTGGGCGCAAGGTGGAGGAAACAGGGGAGCCCAGGGCTTAGGCCCGTGCGGCAGAGGCTAGTCTCCCCAGCCTTGCTGAGCACCACCCTCCTCCCGCGGCTGCGTGGCCGCGCACCGCCCAGAGTACCCGGCAGGAGCCCGCAAGCGGTTCAGTTCTCCGCTCGCCCTGGCAGGTGGGCAGTGCAGGTGCGGCCCGGCGGGAGCAGGCGAGCTCTCCCCACGCAGCAGCGTCCCCAACCCTAGCCCCCCTGTAGCGGCCCGACCACCTGAGACCACGCACAGCCTGGTGCTCCTGGGAGTCCCGGCGGCGCCTTCTCAGTGCGGGTTTGGACCCCTCCGCCACTCCCGTCCCCGCCCTCCCCTGCGGCGTGACCCGGCCCGCTGCACAGTCGCGCGTCAAGGCGCCCCGGGCAACGCACCGGTCAGATGTCCAGGGCGCAGGTCATAGTTGTAGACCCAGCGGCAGGACCTACGGCTGGGGGCGGCCCATTGTTGCACCTGCCCCCAGCGTCAGGCTTGGCAGCTGTCCCTACCCCTCTCTTCTCAGAGACCGAGCCCGGGGAGCAGCGCACGCGGGCAGGTTCCCCCCCCCCGCCCCCCGCAGCCCTGCCCGTGGTCCCCACGACCCGGTCCTGCTGTGTAGGGACCCAGCAGTCAGCGATGCCAGGTTTTCAATGGTTTATAAATGTTCTGCTTCTGCACACTTTATCATCTACTCGTGATTTTCGTCATTAAATGCTTTCATGCCCTCCTTGGTTACAGCTGCTAAGGCTGAGATCACTGTTTAGTTTTGTAAACTTCTCTCTGTTCTGTTTTTGTTGTTTGGGTTTTGGTTTTGTTTTGTTTTATTTGTTTTTTGCTCGTGTAAATTGTTTTCTGTTTGTCATTGAAATGTAAGAGTGAAATATGAATACATTTCAATTTATTTCTTAATGTCAGGAATTTTGGGGAAAAAAAAACTGTAAAAGGTGGACTGGAGTTTTTTCGCTATAACTAGACATGGATGCCACAGTGAAAGCTGTAGCTTTACTTGCTGTTGCTTTGTACCTTTTCTCCCTTAAAGAACGTGGACCCTGCTTGGGTTTGAATAGAATCCTTTATTCCAGCTAAGATGCTTTCTTCTGTGTTTACCACTCTATTTTTTGATAAGCCTTTATCCTATTTTCCCTGGAATGCTGTCTTTGCTTGCAAGTGGCCTAGGCTATAGCTAGCTGACTGTGTACTTGGTTGGCTCTGGTAAAACTCAGGCACCAAAGACTTGGATTAATCTTTTCTGGGACTTGGCTGTTTAGGCACGCACTGGGGAGCAGAACACCTGTCCAGCTAGTATCCAAGTTGCTGGAAACTGCATGTCCCTTTGTCCAAGTTTGCAAATTGTAAATTAAAAACTTCAAGGACAACAACAAAAAACAATTGGCCATAATGTGAGGGTTTTGTCTGAACTTTGTATTCTATTCTATTGGTCCGTGTGCCTATTCTTATGCCAATTGTACGCTATATTGTTTCCTCTAGCTTTAAGGAAATTTTAAAAATAAGGTAGCCTAAGCCCTCCAGCTTTGTTCTTTTTTCAAATTGTTTTGGCTATCCTGGTCTTTGGAATTTCCATATAGTTTTTATTATAATCTTGTCAATTTCTACCAAAAACAAAAACAACCTCTGCTGAGATTTTGCTAAGGATTGCATTGAATCTATAGTTCAGTTCTTGGAGTATTACCATCTTAACAATATTGAGTTTCTCATCATAATCATGGTATATCTTTACATTTATTTAAGTCTTTTTGAATCAACTTAGCAATATTTTGTACTATTTATTGTATAGTACAATACAATAGGAATTTCACTTTGTGTGGGGGGTCCCTGTTTCAGTCTGCTAAAGTTGCTGGAATGCAATGGATTGGCTTTTACAAGGGGATTTATTAAGGTACAAGTTACAAGTCTAAGGCCATGGAAATGTCCAAATTAGGACATCAAGAGGATGCCTTCAATCAAGAAAGACCAGTTGTGTTCAGGTTCCTGTGCTGCAGGGGAAGGCACATGGCGACGTCTGCTGGCCCTTCTTCTTGAGTTAGTTTCAAAAATGGCTCACTCTGAATGAAAGCGAGGGGTAAGGGCTATGGTATGTATAATCTTTTTTTTTCTGTTTTTGTTTTTTTTTTTCTGAATTGATGCAAATGTTCTAAGAAATGATGAATATGCAACTATGCGATGATATTGAGAATTACTGATTATATATGTAGAATGGAATGGTCATGTTAATGTTTTTGTTTGTTGTTAATTTTTTAATTAATAAATAAATAAATTTAAAACAATACGTTTTATTTTTTAAAAAATGGCTTACTCTGCTCCTGTGGGTTCTTCTGGCTTCTGCTGGGAGTTTTCTTTCTTCAAGTATCTGTGTTTTTCTCCAACATGTCTCCCTCTTAAAGGACTCCAGGAAACAGATTAAGACTCACCTTGAATGGGCAGGGTCACATCTACATGGAAACAACTCAATCAAAAAGACCCACCCAAAATAGGTCTGCCCCACAAGATTGGGTTAAAGAACATGACTTTTCTGGGGTACCTAACAGTTTCCAACCAGCACAGTCCCCAAGACCACCCCCAGGTTCTATGATCCTCTAGGACTCACAGGATTTTGCTTATAGTTGGACTCATGGCCATGATTTATTACAGCAAAAGGACACAGAGCAAAATCAATAAAGGAAAAGGCACATGGGGTGATGTCTGGGGAACTCAAGTGCCAGCTTTCAGGGTCATCTCTGAGACTCCTCTCTGAAGGAGTCCCAAGAATGTGCTTCATTTCCCCAGCAAAGAGTTATGACAGCACATATGAAGTGCACCAACCAGGGGAGTTTATTGGAGTGGCCCAGCAGCTTTTCTTTCTATTGTGGTAAATATATGTGGTGCAAAAGTTATCATCATAACCTTTTATTTTTTGCATGGGCAGGCACCAGGAATTGAAATTGTAACCATTTTAAAGTGAACAATTCTGTGCATTTAGCATGTTCACGTGTTGTGCGTCCTTCACCACTGTCTAGATATAGAACTTTTTCATCACCCCAAATGGAAACCTCACACCCAGACATCCTCAGGCCCCCTTTCCTTGGCCCCTGGCTACCACTAACCTACTTCCTGCCTCAGAGTATTTGCCTATTCTGGGCATTTCATATAAATGGAGTCATATTACTGCCCTTTTGAGACTGGTTTCTATCACTTGGCCTAATGTTTTCAAGATCCATCTATGCTGTCACACATGTCAGTGCTGCATTCTTTTTTTGCTTGTCCATTCATCTGTTGATGGACATTTGGGTTGTTTCTAACTTTGGGCTACTATAAATAGAGCTGCTATGAATGTCATGTACTAGTTTTTGTTTGAATACCTGTTTTCATTTCTTTTGGGTATATACTTAAAATTGGAACTGCTGGCTTCTATTGTAATTCTATGTTTAATTTTCTGGGGAGCCACCACATTGTTTTCTGTTACAGATGCATTTTACGTTTTCACCAGTAATGTGTTAGAGTTCCAATTTCTCTGCATTCTTTCTAGCACCTATTTTCTGTTTTATTTTTATTTTTTAAATACAGCCATCCTGTGCTCCGGATGCTTGACATGGCGGCAGCGGGGATGATTGCAGCAGTGAAGGGAAACAGGGGCAGTGGTGGCCAGGCCGGGGCCAGCGAAGCCAGTGACAGGTGGAGGAAGAAGGGTCCAGGGCCTCTGGCCACGGTGTACCTGGTCATCTACAATGTAGTGATGACAGTGAGTGGCTCGTTATAGCAGTTGGTCTGGTCAGAGCATATCTGGCTAAGGGCAGCCATCATAGCCTTTACTACTCAATTGAAAAAACTTTGAAATTCTTCCAAACTGGAGCCTTATAGGAGATTTTACATTGTGCAATAGGAATTGCTTCATCTTCTACTGTCCTGACTTCTTTCCAGGTGATGTCAAGGGTTTTTCTAACATGGGCAGTAACACATAGCATCAAAGAGGTACAGAGTGAAGACAGTGTCCTCCTATTTGTTATTTCCTGGACAATCAAATAAATTATCCGTTATTCCTTTTAAACATTCAGTCTATGAAACCATCTGCCTTACTTCATCATATGGGCCAGGTACTTTTCATTGTACTGTACCCAATGGGAGTGTCAGGAGAACTGCTCACAATCTATACTACTTTGCCCTTTGTCCAACAGGCTGGCCTGTATTCCATCAGTTTACCTAACAGACACAATTTTTCGTTTGACTATTATGCATTCCTAATTCTGATAATGATCTCTTACATTCCACTATTTCCCCAGTTATACTTCCACATGATATACCAGAGAAGAAAGGTTCTTTCTCATACTGAAGAACACAACAAGTTTGAATAATTCCTGCTTTCCGACACCCCCACCCACAAAAAACTCTTCAGTGATGAAAAAAATGCTGCAGATTTTTTGCGTTTCCAAAACATTTCATAGAAAACAAGAACTATTTTTAAAATATTAGAAAAACAAAACAAAACCCAAAATCCAGTGTCACATGGGCCTGGGATTTTATTAAAACAAACAAACAAATTACATAAAACATCCTGGTCAGTCCATTTCAGCATGCTCTTTCAACCAAATATTCCCATTATTTACAATGATAATAGAAGGAGATTTGGTGTTTTTATATCCTCCTGTTTTCTGTCCGTATTTGATAAATAAAAACCTGTAATACTAATAAAAAAATAATAATAATAGCCATCCTAGTAGATGTGAAGTGATATCTCATCATGTTCTGATTTGCATTTCTCTAATGTCCAGTGATACTGAGCATCATCTCATGTACTTATTGGCCATTGCGTATTCTTTGGAGAAATGTTTTTACAAATCCTTTGCCCATATTGTAATTGGGTTGTCTTTTTGTTATTGAGCTGTACGAGTTCTTTATATATTCTGGATATCATAAAAAATTTTTCTTCCAATTCTGTAGGTTGTTTTTTTCACTTTCTCGTTAATATTCTTTGATGCACAAAAGTTTTTAATTTTGATGAAGTCCAGTTTATTTTTTCTTTCCTTGCTTGTTTTTAGTGCCTTGTGTAAGAAACCATTGCCAAATTCAAGTCATGAACGTTTTCCATAATATTTTCTTCTAAAAGTTTTATAGTTATAGCTCTTAAATTTATGTCTGATACATTTTGAGTTTTTTTTTTTTTAATATGGTATGAGGTAAGGGTCCAAATTCATTCTTTTACAGCTGGATAGCTAGTTGTCCTGGTGCCATTTGTTGAAGAGACTGTTCTTTCCCACCCCAGTGGACTTGGCAACCTTAGCGACCAAGGCTGCCCAGTGGGTTCCGCAGTTCCTGACTCCCCGCGGGAGAACAGGTGCCACCATAAGCCCCGCTCTACAAGAGCCTTTTAGGCTTCCTGAGCCCTGCTTATCAGTTCTGGGAATAGTGGGGATGCTCCCCAAATCCAAGTTCCCAAGTGCCAGCCAAGAGCCAACCTTGTTAACAAAAATCACAATAAAGATACAATTACGGTTAGTAATAACTATGTTTCACCAATTGTAACAAAGTTCCATACCCGCGAAAAAACGTCACTAACAGGGAGAGTAGCGAGCATGGTGGGAGAGAATATATGGATACTTTGTATCTTTAATTTACTGGGGAGCCACCACATTGTTTTCTATTGCATATGCATTTTACATTTTCACCAGTAACGTGTAAGAGTTCCAGTTTCTCTGCATTCTTTCTAGCACCTACTTTCTCTTTTATTTTTATTTTTTAAATATAGCCATCCTGTGCTCTGGATGCTTGACATGGCGGCAGCGGGGATGATTGCAGCGATGAAGGGAAACGGGGGCAGTGGTGGCCAGGCCGGGGCCTGGTTTTTCTGTAAACCTGCAACATCTCTGAGAAAACAAACCAGCGCCCCCTTCCTCTCTTCCAGCCGCCGCGGCACCTGGGGCCCCGCGCTGCCGAGGTCCGGCCGGGGCAAGCAGCCCCCACACAAAAGGCGCCGCTGGGCGGGGGTGTCACCGGTGTCCCCGCAGAGCCTTGCCCGCCCCACCTCGGGCGGGAACCTCCAGGAAGACCGACCTTAAACTTCTACCCCCTCAGTGCCCAGCCCCTCCTGCCCGGCCAGGGCGCTCTGGCAGCCGGGTCTGGGGGCAGTTGCGGTTTAGCGCGGGTGTCCGGTCCGGGAAGCGGGTGCTAGGCTCCGGACTGTCCGAGACCACCGGCCCCGCCCCGCCGCGCGCCCGCAAGGCCCCAACCACCTCCCGGCCGCTGCAGCGAGCGCGGGCCCTCCTCCCTGCGGGGTGGGGGTGGGGTTGCGAGGTGGGGGGGGGGTGGAGGTGCGCTGCGCTCCTCCGGACGGCAGAGGGTGCGAGGCCCGGGAGGCGACCGCTCTGGCCCGCGGCAGCCTGTCGCCGGCTCCGCGGCGCTCTGCGGCCCGCGATTCTCTGGCGTCGCCCCCCGCCCGAGCGGCGAGCTAACACCCCGAGGCCGCCGCCGTCGCCATGGACGCGCTGCTGGGCGCCGGGCCTCGCCGCGCTCGTGGCGGCTTGGGCACAGCGCCCCCCGAGCCGGGCCATGCGGCAGCCCCACCACCCTGGGCGCGCTTCTCGGCCTGGCTGGAGTGCGTGTGCGTAGTCACCTTCGACCTGGAGCTGGGCCAGGCGCTAGAGGTGAGCCTGCCCCGCCTCCCCCGCCCCCTCCCCTCCCCGCGAGCGCCGCCTCGGCCCGCCCAGGGCTCCGGACTCGGGGCTGGGAGCTGTGGGGTGGGCGAGAAGGGCCGCTCTGGTTGCCCGCCCCTCCCTGGTTCTCTTCGTGCCCACAACGATACCATCAGCCCTCAGGTGCCCCAGCCGGGACACTCCCACGTTGCCCCCCTCCCACGCCTGAATTCTTCCGCAGCTCCTGGCTCACTTATAATCACATGCAAGCTCCGGGACCCACCGTCCTCAGCTTCGCTCTTCTCAGCCTTGTAGTCACCCCGTCGCCGGCTACTTCCGGCAGGGCCTGACCTCAGCGCCTTCCAGGGGCTGCTTCCGCTCCCACCGCACTGAGGTGGCCTCTTCCTCCACGTGTGGATGGAAATGTGGCAGTGAGGGAGGCCCCCTGCGTGGTCAGGATGGCCCCCTAGCTGGCCAGGAGGCAGGGTGACTGACCAGTGCAGGGACGCCTTCGGGCAGGTGGAAGTGGCCCAGGGCAGAGGCCATGCTGTCCTTGCTGCAGCTTCAGGGAGCCCACCTACGTGCTCACTTCTGCACCAGGTGCCTTTCAGGGCCTGGCTGAGCCCCAAGTGCTGGGAGAGCCCCAAAGTGTTCTAGACAGAAAGAGACCACTCTTAGATAGGACTCACTCTCGCCTGAGAGCTCATACCACCTGCTTGCTCTCCCCACAAGGCTCGCGCCACTCCCCACACCCCCGCGGGATAGGGTGCCTGAGATGTAGGGCACTGCCCACCGTCACACAGCAGGCATGTGGCCGACTGGTGCCTGAGTCGCACTCTCTGAATGTCTCCCTGAAAAATTACAGGAAAGGTTAGGAAGATTTTCTGTTTCCTTGCAGAATTCCCAAGTATAATTTTGCAATGACTTGGGACACTGCATGGAGTTAGGCCAGTTTTCAGAGGTTAAGGGCACAGTCCCACAAGACTGCCTTCCCTGCAGACACCACCCATGAGTTTGGGGGTCCCCAAGGCCACCCTCACTTCTGACCAAATGGCTACAAATTGGGCTCCCTCAGATTTAATAAATGGCAACTCATAGAACTCAAGGAAGTGTTTGACCATTGCAGTTTAATTACAGCAAAAGGACAGAAATCAGAACCACCAAAGGAAGAGACACTTAGGGCAAGGGCGGGGTGGGGGGGAGTCTGGAACATGAAGCCTCGTTTCCCTTGGATTCACATTACCCTCCTGGCATCCGAGTATTGCTAGTGGGAGCTCACTGAGCTTCCGTGTCCAGTTTCTGTTGGGGTTTCATCACATAGGCATGATTGGTCAAATCATTCCTTGGGGTTGAACTTAGTCCCTAGACCCCACCCCTCCCCAGAGGTCAGAGTTCAGGAGGTGGGAGGTTAGTAGTCAGTGTGATTTGATGTGGCTTAGTCTGGTGTTGGGCCCCACCCTCAATAAACCATCAAGTGTGGTGGTGGGGCCACCATGACTAACAAAGACAAAGAGTCCCATCTAGGAAAATTCTAGAGGTTCCACCCCAGGCCCCCAGGAGCCCAGAGAGGCCAGACCTTTGAGTGAAATTCCTCCCCACACCGTGCAGGCAGTCACTCCTTAGGCAGCGCTGCTAAGGTTGCGCGCTCGGCTTCCTGGAGCTTTGCTGAAGCTGCACAGCTCAGGAGGTGTGTTGGGGACTCTTTAGCAGTGACCTGGGCAGAGGTCAGGCTTTTTAATCCATCGGTATGTGCAGCCACGTCTCTTGCCTTTCCTCCTTTCCATAAATCCTCAGGAAGAGCTGAACCCTGGGAATGTTGGGTGAGCTCCTGTGCCCAGTTAGCAGCAGGTCAGCCTTGGCTGGGTGCCAGCAGGCCCCCACTGTGCAGGGGACAGAGACTGCAAAACCTGGGGTCTGACTTCAGGGACACTTGGAGGAGGGGCACGTGTTCCCAGAAGGTTTTGAAGGATGAAGAAGAGGCAGCCAGACAAGAGAGCGGGAACTGCTTCAAGTAGCCCCTTCTCCAAAAAAAGCAGGCAAGGGCAAGGAACTGCCATTCATTCAGTAACGTACTGAGCCAACAGCCAAGCTTGTGTACTAATAAGCAAGCTTTCATCCTCTAGGAGTTCACTTAGTGCCAGGAACAGATGGACATGGGTGGGGAGCCAATGGGGCAGCAGGTGAGCGAGAGTGAGCAGACCAGCTAAGTAGTGTCCCAGCTCAGCCACGGGGGCAACTGCGCTGTCCTCAGACAGCAGCTGCCCAGTGTGGTCTCAAGGACCCCTGTGCAGTCTACAAATTTGATGAGAATCCCAACAAGCTTTTTATTCATGTGAATTATATCTATTGATGTCCACTATGCTAGAAATTAAAACTTTTTAATTTTTAAAATAAATTTTAAAATCTTAAATCAGTTTTAAAAAGAATGAATATCCTATATAGTAACCTAAATAACATCTTATTATAAAAATAACTATATTTTCTAAAACAATTTTCTGAGAAGAGTGGCATTTTTTATGTTTTTGCAAGTCTGTTAGCCATTTGGCTTAATAGACGATAGCTGGAATCTCATATCGGGTGCTGTGGTCAGTCTATTACAAGAGGACATGGTAGAGCTCCAGGGACCTTACACTGCCCACCACTGAGGATATGAGAGTGAAGAGGAGCGAACTTGTGCCGTGGGGCCCCGGGGCTGCTGACCAGTACCATGTGCACAGCACAGGCGGCACGGGCATATTGTGTCGCAGTTTTCGGGAGGCCCCATCAGAGTGTCACCAGACGCGCCCCCCTGAAGTCAGCAGGGGTCTGGCAGTGGTGATAGTGACATAATCCAGCCTCTGCCTCTGTCTGTCTCCTACTGGCTGTGTCCTGACTTCCCTTTTACACGGACAACAGTCATATTGGACTAGAGCCCCCATTGCGTTTGGCACTTCGTGGCTGACAGTGTCCTCCCAGCTTCCATTTCCAAACAGGATCCTGTTCATGAGACGGGGCAGTACTTGGCTGTCTTTTGGAAAGGCACAGTTCAGTCCATAACCCTATGACAATAGCTTCGATCTCACAGGCACCCTGAAAGGGTCTTGGAGGCCCCCCCCAGTGTCCCCAGAACACACTGTGCACTACTGTGCTAGAGGTCTCCTCAAAATGAAGCTCAGGGTGGGCAACGGTGGCTCAGTGGCAGAATTTTTCCCTGCCATGCCAGAGACCTGGGTTTGATTCCCGGAGCCTGCCTATGCCGAAAAAAAGAAAAAGAAAAAACGAAGCTCAGTGCATCACTGTTGCTCAGACACCATAGGGCTGCAAGAGCGGCTGTGCCTGCCTGTGTAGGTGAGGGCGTCTCCTCCCAGGGCACAGGACCCTCGGGCCAAGCAGGGGTGCACCTGGCTTTGCCGGCTGGGCTGGGTGGAGGCGGCCTCTACCCTGGGCCCCTCCCTCCCGGTCACTCCCTGCCTCCCCCTGAGGCACCACCGCACCCTGCAGTGCAGCCTCCCATCTGCCTGGCCCCTGCCAGGGCCCTCTCAGTCCCCCAGCAGGGCCTGCCCCCCCGGGCCCCTTCCCGAGCAGCCGTGTTCAACCTGGGCAGATGGGTTTCCTGGGCCGGGCGCTCCAGTGGGGTCCTGGGCACGTGCAGAGCTCCAGCCTCGCATGGGCCCCCTTAAGGGTATTGCCAGGCTGCCTGAGGGCCCAGGCTCAAGCACCCCTCTGCTTCCAGTTCCCCTGCCACCTCCATAGCTATTTGCCTCTAACACCAAGTGTTCCAAGTCTACACACTTGCCAGCCTCAAGCGTCTAGCATGTGTGAAATGTGTAACGCATATGTTCTCATGTCCCGCATACACTCCGGCTGTGAGATCCGCCTGGATGCCGAGGCGCTGCTGCCCTGTGATCAGCCGGGGCCACAGGCAGTGTCGCGGGCTTCCTGGGGCATCCTGCTTGGGGTTTCAGGCACCCCAGGAGAAGCCCCATGTCAGCCAGCATGCAAGGGGGGACAGGCGGTTGGCAGACAGAGAGGGTGAGCAGGCAGGTCTGTGTGGCGCAGTGCAACCCCTTCCAGGAGAGCCAGCAGCCATGTGCTCACAAGAGAGGCCCCACACCCCCATGCTGACCCTCTTCCCCAGAGCAGCAGAGCCTGCACGCAGCCACCTCTGGGGCCCATGGTGGAGGCACTGGGGTGCCCGGGAGTGGGGGCCCCAGGAGTGGGAGCACTGGGGCTCCCAGGGGTGCAGGGCCCCTGGGACAGGGATGCTTAGATGCCCTGCATTTAGCTAGCTGGCTGGCGGATGGGTGGGAGGGTGGTGGGAGTACCTGTGCTGGCTGAGATACAGCACACTGTCCCCTGGGCCCAAGTGGTGAGCTACTGGGGGGCTGCACAGCCCTCCCTGAGACCCGACGCATGTCACCGGTGCCCTGTCCCCTCTGCAGCTGGTGTACCCAAGCGACTCCAGGCTCACGGACAAGGAGGTGGGTCCTGGGCCTCTGGGGCAGGCGCAGCCTGGGGGCCACTTGGCACTCACTGGGCTTTCGCATGTTTCAGAAAAGCAGCATCTGTTACCTGTCCTTCCCTGACTCCCACTCAGGTAGGCCTGACATGGGCTTTAGGGTGGGGACAGCCTAGGGGTGCCGGGACGGAGTGCGGGTGGTGGCTGGCCCTCAACTCACTATGGCAGAGAGCAGCAGTGTCGTCCTCCCTTCACTCGCCCTTCCCCTGGCCTGGAGACAGGGGTCTGCACGACATCCACACCCTCCATTCCTGGGTCCTGCTCCAGACACCAGGGCCTGCTCTACCCTCTGGACTGGGGGGTGGCGGCGACAGGCACAGCATGGGCCCCCATGTCCTGCTTGGATGTCGGTGGCCATGGGGCCCGGCCCCGCCTATACTTGAGGTGAGGTAGCTACTCCTCCTCAGGCGGCCTCGGGGACACGCAGTTCAGCTTCCGCATCCGCCAGTCGGGAGGGCAGAGGGGCCCCTGGCCTGCTGAGGACCAGCTCTACAACCGGGCAGCCCCCGAGTCACTGCAGGTGAGTGCAGGCCCAGCCACAGCGGCCAACCCCCAGGCCCAGGCCCAGTGATCACCCTGGCCTCAGGCAGCCACCTCCCCAGGCTGGCCGGGCAGTGACCCCTGAGCTTTGCCTACGCCCCTGGCTTCCCTGTGGCTGAGTGGGAGGAGCTGGCCGAGCAAAAGGGGGCTCTGGGACTTCCTCAGCTGAGCCTCACTAGGTTAGCAGAGCCAACGGCCACCTTCCTGAACCACAGAGTCCCATGGCCATTCTGTCTGATGGCTGTGCCGAGGCCAGAGGGCAGCAGAACTCACAGCCGCTGCCCTCAGGAGTGACCTCCCAGCGGCCCCTGCCCTACTACTCACCCGCCAGCCCCAGATCTGGCCCCTCGGGGAGAACCTCGGCATCCTTGACAGGGCCTGGGGATGAGCTCAGCAGACCCGCTCCTTCTACCTCTTCCAGAGAGAGTCAGCCCACTACTTTGGCTATGTGTACTTCAGACAGGTGAAGGACAGCTCGGTGAAGAGGGGCTACTTCCAGAAGGTGGGTGGCCTGCCTGCTCCAGGGAGGCACTGCGCAGATGCCAGGGGCAGGGGGTTTAGGGGGCTGGGGACGCCGGGGGTTGTGTGCTGGGGGGCCAGCAGCGGGCTGGGGGAGCAGTGGGGGGTTGGGGGGTGCAGCGGGGGGTTGGGGGGCACCTCACTACACACCCAGGTAGGGCAGCTTCCACCCTGTGCTCAGACCTGCATCGTTTCCCTTCCAGATAAAGGCCCCTGGGGTCCTGCCCCAGCCTCCTGTCTTTGGGATCTAGGGAAGGGGTTTCCCAGGCCTGCTTGGGGTCAGGCTTTGTACTTTCTCCTAATAACCCCACTCCCCCTGGCGTCCCTCCCAGTGGCCCTTCTGGGCCTGTGCCCTTGGGGGAGAGCCTGGCCTCGGGGCCTGGCCGGCACCGTGGGGCTGCAGGATGACGCCAGACACGGCGCCCTGAGCCCCGCCCGCCTGCGGGGCCCTTGCAGTCCCTGGTGCTGGTCTCCCGCCTGCCGTTCGTCCGGCTGTTCCAGGCCCTGCTGAGCATCATCGCCCCTGAGTACTTCGACAAGCTGGTACCCTGCCTGGAGGCTGGTGAGTGGGGCGCCCTGTGCAGCTGGCGGTCCCAGCGGTCCTAGCTTTCCCAGTGGCCCCAGTGGGCCTGGCTGCTCCGGCAGGCAGCACCCAGCCCACCAACTGCCCGTGCCCACAGTGTGCAGCGAGATTGACCAATGGCCAGCACCTGCGCCTGGGAAGACCCTGAACCTGCCTGTCATGGGGGTTGTTGTCCAGGTGAGGAGGCAGCCAGGGTGGGGTCATGGGCACTGCAGAGACACCCGCTCCTGCTGGAAGCTGCCTCCTCCCACTGCAGGTGTATGTTCCCTCCAGGGCGGACAAACTGGAGGCCAGCGCCTTGAAACCATGCAGCCTTGAGGTAGGAGGCGAACTCTGGCCCTGGGGTTGAGGGCATTCCAGCCCTCCTGCCAACTGGGCCTTCCTGCCCCACAGCCTTGGGCCCCGTCACCGCCCCCCTCATTGAGCCCTGAGCCCCTCCCCCCCCATGGAGCCTGGAGCCCCATCCCCCCCACACTGTCAGAGGCTGAGGGGTGCCAGCTTAGCCTTGGGCCTGAGTCCACCCACCCTCTCAGAAGCTGTTGCCAGCCCCCATGGTCCTCGCCAGCATCCATGAGCCAGACCTGTTCAGGTGAGCACCTGAGGCCCTTGTGCAGTACAGCAGTGCTTATTTCTGGAGTCAGAGGTTGGAGCCATGAGGGTGTGGCAGGTGGCAGGTGGCAGGTTGCGGGGGGTAGGTTCCAGGAGGCGCTGCTCATTGTGAGTTAAGGGCTGAGGGGGTGCGGGTGTCTTTGCAGAGAGGGGGTCGCTGTGGGCAGAGGACTCCTAAAGCAGGGCTGGGGCAGGGCAACTGTCTGGGGACCCTGACCCCTGGGAGACAGATTGCAAGGGGGCCAGGTGGGAGTAAGGCCAGGGGCCTCCAGACCGACTTGGAAGGTGCGTGGCAGAGCAGGGCTCACAGGGTCTAGGGGCCGCTGTCCGCACCCCAGCCTCTCTGGCCCCACCCACACCTGCCTGCCAGGTGCTTCCAGCCAGTGCTGATGCACGTACAGATGCTGTGGGAGCTCGTGCTACTCGGGGAGCCCCTGGTGGTCCTGGCACCCTCACCAGCCGTGTCCTCAGAGATTGTGCTGGCTCTGACCAGGTGCTTGTCCAGGCCCAGAGCAGCTAGATAGGGGCAGGGGGTGGAGTCCAAGATGGGGGCAGCCAGGGGTGGGGACAAGGGGGATGAGGGCAGCTGGGAATGGGGCCCAGGGATGGGGTTCCAGGCACATGGCTCAGCAGTGTTGCCGGGCCCTAGGGCAGTCCCCGCTGGAGGCTGGGAAGCACCTGGGCCCAGACTGAGTCCCGCCCTGCCCGCTGCCCCTGCACAGCCTCCTGCAGCCCTTGCGATTCTGCTCTGACTATCGCCCCTACTTCACCGTCCACGACAGTGAGTTCAAGGAGCTCATGACCCGCACACGTGCCCCGTAAGTGCCTCCCAGCCTGTGCATTGCCCAGGCTGCCCCCCCCCGCCCACCCTCCTGCACCCCCCCCGCCCGCTCCTGCCCGCTCTGCCTCTGCCTCTGCTTCTGCCTCTTCTCTCTAGACCGAAGGTGGTCCTGGGAGTGACAAACCCTTTCTTTATCAAAACGCTCCAGCACTGGCCCCACATTCTCCGAGTGGGGGAGCCCAGAATGTCAGGTGAGGTTGGCCGGGGCCTCCCCCACCCTCAGCCATGAGGGGAGATGGCAGCTCCCTGGGGGTACTGCAGCACTGAGCCCCACCTGGCATGTCGTAGGGGACTTTCCTAAACAGGTCAAGCTGAAGAAGCCTTCGCGGCTTAAGACCCTGGACACCAAGCCAGGTCTGTTGCCCCCCTCCACCCCATCCCTCACCCGCAGCTGCCCACCTTCCCCTTCCCAACCTCAAATTGGGTCTGCAGTGGAGCTCAGCCCTCTCACCGTAGGGTGTTCTTGGCTCGGTGGCCTCTTGGCTTTCAGGCCAGGAAGGTTGGGTCATGAAGTTACAGGCGCATTAGATGCCCTGTTACCCAGGGGAGGGGCTGCCGGGCAGTGGGGAGCCAGGCCGCCCCGGACCAGGCAGCTCGCCCTCTGCCCAGGCCTCTACACGTCGTACTCAGCGCACCTCAGCCGGGACAAGGCACTGCTGAAGCGGCTGCTAAAGGTTGGTGTCTGGGGCAGGGGCGCAGATGGGCCGGGAGTGTGGATGGGACCTGGGGCGCCAGGTCTGATGGAGCCCCCACCACAGGGTGTACAGAGGCAGCGCCCCTCAGACACGCTGAGCGCCCTGCTGCGGCGGCATCTCCTAGAGCTCACGCAGAGCTTCCTCTTTCCCCTGGTGAGGCCCACAGGTGGGGTCGGTGAGGGTGGTAGGGGTTGCGGTGGCTGGATCTCACCCCTGCCCTTCTCAGGAACACTACATGACTAGCCTCATGCCTCTGCGGAGGAGCGTGGAGCCCTGGAAGGTGGGTGCTGGGGAGGGCCGGGCATCTGTGCGGGGCTGGGGAGGCAGAGAAATGGGACAGATGGGGGTGGGGGCACGTCTGACATGGGTTCTCTGGGGAGGAGGGCCCCAGCCGAATGGGGGGATGCCCAAGCTCACCCCCAGCCTCTCCTTAGTCGCCGCCCCAGATCCGCCCGTTCCTCCAGGATGACTTTCTGCGCAGCCTGGAGCACGCAGGACCCGGGCTCACCTGCATCATCAAGGGTGACTGGCTGGGCCTCTACAGGTGGGCAGGGTGGGGACTTGCGGGGGGAGGCAGGGGCCATATCCTCCCCTCACTCCGTCATCTGCTGCCCCTGCCTCTCCCTACCCGCAGGCGTTTTTTCAAGTCCCCCCACTTTGACGGCTGGTACCGTCAGCGGCACAAGGAGATGGCCCAGCAGCTGGAGGCGCTGCACCTCCAGGCTATATGCGAGGCGGTGAGGGCCTGGCGGGGCAGGGGCAGGGTACAGGGGACAGGGGACAGGGGGCAGGGGGCAAGGGGCAAGGGGCAGCCAGCGTAACAGCAGCCCTGCTTGCTCCCGCAGGACCTCGAGGCTTGGATGAAGGACAAGTCCGAGGTGGAGGTGGTGGACCTGGTCCTGAAACTCCGGGAAAAACTGGTGAGGCCTGTACCCTGTCCAGAGGCTGGGGATGCTGGGTGGCCCGCCCATGACCCCTGAACCCAGCTGTCCCTGCAGGTGCGGGCCCAGGGCCACCAGCTCCCGGTGAAAGAAGAGATACTGCGGCTAGCACAGCTGTACCTGGAGAAGGTCATGAGCTCTCTTCCTAAGAACCTGCAGGCCGTGTTGAGCCTCCCCTGAGGCTGTGAGGGCCAGAGGACTGGATCCTGACAAAGGCTTTCTCCACCAATGCCCCCTCCCATTTGCCCTCCTCCACTCATGGCCTAGCTCCCACCGCCCCACAGTAAACACAGCATGTGGGCCTACAGCCTGTCCCTGATTGTCTGTTGGGGGGGAGGTATCTGCAGCCAGAGCTCGCCCTGCCTGCGCCCACCTGCCCCTGTGGGGTTCCACACGGGACGGGGCTGGACGGTGTTGCTGGGGGGCCCTGGGGGAGAAGGGCTGAGGCGGAGAGGATGAGGAAGATTTAGGGGGTCTGTGAACATGCCCTTATCTGGACTCTCGCCTGAGCCATCCCCCCTTCTTGGGGGCAACTGACGGATGACCCCCCTGTCTGGCTTGGGGCTCGACTGGGAGGGAGGAGTCTACCCCCCCCCCACCGCCCCCTTCTGGGTGCGGCCCTTGGCCAGAGCTTGGTTGCGGACGGCCACGAGGGGGCGGTGTGGGGCCGAGGGCGGCTGGGAGGGCGGGCCCTCTCAGGCCCTGGGCGGGGCGGTGCTGCTGTGGGGCCACCCCACCCTCAGCCTGAGTGCCCTGGACTCCAGCCCCGGCTCCGGGCTCAGCTGGCCTGCGGCCTGGAGCCTCCGACCCTCAAGCTCCCGAGAAGGCCACACTGACTGGTCCGACTCTCAGCCCTGCGGGGCCTGGCATGTCTGGCCCCTCCCCGAGCGAGGTGGGGTGCAGTGGTCCTTGAAGCCACCTGCAGTCCTGGGCGCTTGGGCAGCGGGTCCTGTGGAAGTGGCGCGGGGCTGCCCGGGGAAACACGGTGGTGGGAGGGGGTAGACCGCGTTTGCCCCTGGCTGTCTGTTCAGGGGCTCCACAGAAGTCCCCTGACGCCCCCAGGGGTGCTGACCTCCCCCAGTCCTGGAGGAGCTACAGGGAGGTATCTGGGCTGGCCTGGCAGCTACTCACTGCTGTGACCACACTGAGTGAGGGGTATGCTATCTCCCAGGGCTTCTAGGGCTGCTAGGGTCACTCCCCACCGAGGGGTCTGCCTGGCTATCCCTCAGCAGTTGTTCCTCATTGATCTGGGAGCCTTGGGGGCCATGGGGGGTGCTGACAGGAGCTGTGGGTTCCCAGGGGGTTAGGTGGGGTTGGGTGACAGGAGGCTGAGACAGACAGAAGGAGGGTGGGGATATTGCTGGGTGGGAAGTCCTGCTGTCCGCATCCTGTCCCCAGACCCCTGCGCTCTCCACAGGATTCTGTCACTCTGGGCCCGCCAAGCCTCTGCACCCACCAGGGCAGACTGAGGCAGCCCCCTCTGCACCCAGGGCCTGGGACGGGTTTATAGGACCTCTAGCCCCAGAGGTTTGCAGGGGTGGCCAAGAGGGTGGGACCAGGATAGGAAAGGAAAGGTTTTCACCACTAGGCTTCCTGCGATCTATTTAAAGACTTGCTTTTGGTCTGGGGTTGCATCCTTCCCATATTTTTGGTATTAAAATGTCATTTTATGATGCAATGCTTGTCTTTTAATTTCCTTTTCTGGCAGGCTGTCAGACCCCAGCAGTTTGGGGTCCCAGACTTGGGCTGTGGTTTGGGCTGGACCAGGATCTGCCTGGGGCCGGGGTGTGGGGACAACGGGGGAAGTCTGCTCCGTGGGGGAGATCTTCAGGATTGGGGTTGTTCCTTGGAGTGGGGTGAGCAGTGAGGGGTGTGATTCCTGAGGGCTAGTGAGGGGATGGGAGGAAGTGAACATGTCTGTGTGGAGAGAAGGTCCTCAAGTGGGCCAGGGCTGGACTGGAAGTGGGGAGTGGCCCCTAGTCACCAGGGCTCCCTGGGTCTTCCACCCACTGGACTGGCAACTCCCTGGAGGGGTAGAGGGAGCAGAATTGGCCCCACACAGGGAGGCCCCCACGTTTTCTTAACTCAGGGGTCCCAGGGACATCAGGACCAGGCACCAGGGTGCTGGGCAGGGCTAGAAGCAGCTCCCCTACCAACCACCCTGTACCTCCAGGCACTCAAGGACCAGTCTGGTGGGGCCGGTGGGTTCTGGAGGCGGAGAGTGGGAGGTGAGTTGCAGTCAAAGATGTGAGCTGTGAGAGGACCCCAGGGGAGCCCTCTTCCCCTCAGAAATTTAGGAGTGGCAGGGCAGTTGGGTGCTGGCGGCTGGCCAAGCCTGGAGGAGAATCCCCCAGCGCTGGGGACCTCGGGACCGGCTCGAATCCCAACCCTGGAGCCGGCGCGGGGCACTCCCCGATGGTGCCTGGCCGAGGGGGTTACTCTGTCTGGCGTGCCTTGGGTTGCTCCTGCCCGGCAGTTCCGCGGCGACCCGGGCTGTCGGCTGGGCGGGCGTGGGGCGCACGGGGAGCGCGGGCCTCTGTCTTTCTCCCCTCCCTCCTTTCCCTACCCCCGCGCTCCTCCCCTCTCTCTTCCCTTCCCACCTCTCCTCCCACCTCCCCTTCTTCCTCCCTTCCCTCCTCCCGACCCACCTCCCTTCTCTCCGCGCTCCTCTCCTCCCTCCCTCTGTCGGGGGCGGGGCCGGCGAATCCCGCGCGCTCCAGGGGCCCCTCCTCGGCCACACAAAGGCCTGTCTCCATGGCAGCCGCGCGGGCCGCAGCGCGCAGGAGCGCGGCCTGGGCGTCATCGAGCCGCGGCAGCCGGACATGCAGGTACCCGGCATTGGGGGACGCGGGACCCGGGGCGATGAGCCTTGCAAACAACGCCCGCTCCGTGGCTTGCTGCGGGGACACCTCGGCGGCGGCGGTCGGTCTGTCCTCCCGGCCCGCTCTCTTCCCAGTCTGGGGAGGCCTGCGGCGCGGGGCTGGGGACGCGCGCCTGGCCGCGCGGGGACTCCCCCGCCAGAGCTTCGGAGCTCTCCGGCCGACCCTGGCCCTCTGAGCAGCTCCGACTTCTCGCTGGCCCTGGAATCCCCGCCCGCCCCGCTGAGGCCGGGGCCCCGAGACCCTGGCCACTATGTGCGGGATTGGCCCTGGCATGAAAGGGCCGCAGCCGTCCATCCCCAACCCTTGCCCGAGGTGGCCTCCCCCCGCGCGCCCCTCAGACTCCCGTGGGGAGCCCCGCGGACGGGCTGCAGGGTGGTGCAGGGTACTGGGTGCCGCTCCTGGGGTCTTGCGGTGGGTTGTTGGTGTTGTTTGGGCCATACCTCCCGGCACAGGAAGCCTCAGAACTGGGAGTGAGGGGTGGGGGACAGCATGCTCAACTCCTGGTGCCTCCCCTGCTGAGTACCACCGTGGGCCTTTTGCATCCCTTCTGAGGTTTGGCAGGCTGTCTGGCTGATTTGGGGGGGGGTCTTTTCTCCCGGATCTGGGGGGTGTCTAAGCACAAGAGTCCCCTAGCTTCCTGCTCAGACGGAAGGAACTCTTGTTCCTCCTCCTAGGCCCTGGGAAAAGGGAAGAGGGCTCTGTCCATGTGGCCTGCTGGCAGTGGGGCCCAGGACTGGGGTGCGGCTGTACCCCAAAGCTGGCAGGACATGCCCCTAGGGAGTCCCCCTGTGGGTCTGACAGCAGCCCCCTGCACCTGTGAAGCCACCTCCTGGTAGGAGATCCTTCCTGGGCATGGGGTGGAGGATGTGGCTGGGCCCGGGCCTGTGGGGCCTCCCTGCCCCTACCCAGTGGCCACCAGGCCTGGGGGAGCCGGCGGGGCCAAAGACCGTTCCTGGGAGGCTGAGAACAAGCAGGTGGACCCAGTCGCTCTGTCCCCCGCCCCACCCTGCTGCCCATCTGGGTTGCCCAGGGCCCCGGAGGGTCTTGGCTGCCGGAAAGAGTAGTTACTGAGAAAAACAAGCGTTTGGAATGTGGGTCCTCCCCTCCCCCGCCGGCCGCCTGCCAAGGAGGAATTATTTTGGATTATCCAGCTCTGTGCAGCCGCCTGAGGGGGAAGGCTGCGGCCGTGGGAGACAGATCCACTCTGGGACGTGGGCTGAGTCCTGGGAGCAAGGGGCAAGCCCGGGCAACACCGCCACCCGCGGCTGCTCAGACCGGTCAGGGGTGGGGTGTGAGCGGGGTGTGTCACCCCTGGGCTGGAGAGGGCCCGGAGGGTGGCCCCAGCAGGCCTCTGCAAGTCTGTCAACCCCTGGGAACCCCAAGCAGGAAGAGCCCTGGACCTTCCCCTCAGGGCTGGGAAGGGGCTGGGCCTGGGCACCCCACTGTCTTCCAGAAGCCCCATGACATGGGCTCTGCAGCCCTCGAGGTTGGCTAGGGACAGCCCTCGGGCAGACTGCTCAGACCCTTGGGTGCCCACGGGGTGATGAGGGGTGAAACAGTGACAGTGGCCAGGCTGGGGGAAGGGTGGCCCGGGCCCCATGCCTTCCTCTCCCCTTGCACTGGACAGCACAGGTTACCGAGTCTCATGGGTGCAAGGAGCTTCCTCTGCCATGTTGGGGTGTCCTAACTGGGTGGGGTGTGCTGCATGGGGCCGCATGACCAGGTTGTGCCTACCACCGGGGAGCAGAGCTGGCAGCTGGGCTGAGCACAGGGATCCTGGGGGCCTAGCCCCAGCCCTGGCCAGTGGAGCAGAAGAGATTGGATTGGAAAGCACCAGGGTGGGCTGCCTGCCCTCAGAGCAGTCCATATGGCCCGCAGAGCCCCCTTCCAGGATAGGCTGGTTGCCTGCACTCGGCCATTCGCAGGACGTTCTGCCAACTGGCCCCTGCCTGGGACCTAACCCAGGGGGCCACAGCCAGAGGTCCCAGTCGGTCAGCGGGCATGGGCAAGGTGTGGCCTCCCAGGCGGAGGCTGTACCTTCCAATGCCCTCCCCAGTTCTCGGCCTGGGCAGGACCCCATGAGGTAGCCCTTGGCCATCAAGGCGTGTCCCTGAGCTCATCTTCCTGAGAGCAGGAGGCAACACACACACTAGGTCCAGGGCCTCCACCAATGGGGACAGGTCATCAGAAAGGGTGGGTGCTGGTCAGGCAGAGGCCCCCCACTCCTGGCTAAGGGCTGTTTGTGTTTGGGGTGGGGGCACCAGGTGGGGTGAGGCCAGGCTTCTGACTAATTGTAATTGTCTTTGGGCCTTAAATTCTGGACTTGGTGGCCTGTAGTTTGCCAGCCCTCTCCGTGATTTGGGGTGCCCCTGCCCCCACGCCTTCTTCCCCCAGGCCATGCAGTGTTTCCACATTTTTCTCCTCAGGGCAGTTTCACATCCTCCTTGATGAGTCCCCGCCCCCCACTGCCCTCTGCTGCGTGGGCACAAGTGCTACCCGGTCCTGTGTCCGACACACCGCATCCTGCCCCACCCCATGTCCCCCCAAGACCTCTCCCCACCCCACGTACCCCACTGGCCCTTTCCCTTCCCCATCGGCCTCTGGCTGCCTCCCTAGGCTGTTCTCAGCCATCCCCAGTGTTGAGTCAGCGGCTGCTGAAACAGGCCACTTCCCCACTTCCACGGGGTCCTGGCTGGGGCAGGAGGTGGGGGAGCTCAGCCACCAGCCCCTGGGCCTTGGAGCGCCACTGGGAGGTGCAGAGACCCTGCCCCGGGGCAGGCCAGCCCAGTGAGAGCAGGCCAGAGCAGGCCAGGGTCTTCCTCGGGAGGAGCAGGGAAAAGGAAAAGGGTTTGGTGAGGCCATCTGGGTCAATATGGCCACTGGCACCTGCCCGGGGGTCACTCCTATGGCCCGGCTGACCCCAGCAGAGCTGCAGCCTCTTGTCCTGGTGGCCCTGGGCTGGGGGCTGGGAGCTCTTGCTGGCCCTGCAAGACCCCTGGACAGCTTCTCAGAGGGGATGCTGTTTGGCCCTGCCCAATCTGGCTCAAGGCAGAAGCAGCTTCCAGGGTCCACAGAGGATAAGGGCCTACAAGGAGGCCACATGGCTGTGGGTGTGCCCCATGGCATGGGGCAGGTGGGTGTCCTGTCCTCTGCTGGGTCCCAGCTGTGCCAGGGGAGGGACACCATAGCTGAGGACACCCCAGCATAGGCCAAGGGGCCTGACCTATTTTGGGGGTTCAGAGGGTGTGGGGGCCACATGAAGGTGGGGACTGAGCCTAGGGGGATGGAGGACGATGGGACATGGGGGCTTGGGGCCACATGCAGATCCCTGATAGCCCCGGCCAAGTTTTCAGTGCTGGGGCCCCTCCTCGGTAGTGGAGCAAAACCCAGGACACAGCTGCAGCCTGGCCAGTACCACCTGGGAGGAAACTTATGCCACCACGGCGGGGAGAAGAGGGCACCAGCTCGGGGCTCCACTCTGCTTGCTTCCAGCCTCCAGAGGCTTCCCCAAGCTGGCTGGGGACTGGGTGGTTGAGGGAGCACCCTGAGGGGTCCCTGAAGAAGATGCCAGGCAGCAGGGAGGCAGGCCTTTCTGGAGCCCAACAAGGCTGGAGCTGTTCCCTGCACACATAGCAGGATGGGTTTCCTGGCAGGGCCAGGTCCTCCTCCCACTGACCTGATCCTTGGAGGCTGGGTGCCTGCCTCCACCCAGGGACACCCCCCCCCAGCCACTGACCCCCTGCTCCTGCTCTCACCTTGGGCAGCTTGCGCTCTCCTCCAAGGCTCCCGGGTGTTTCTCCCCTTGGGCCCTGTCCACTGCCCCTCCCTTGGCCTGGCCTCCAGACGCTGCCCAGCTGCCCAAGGCCTAGGATGCCCCCAGCTCAAGGTCAGGCCCTTGGGGTATCCCGGGAGGACCAGCCCCCATCTGCCCCACGCCCCCTCCTGTCCACAACAAGCCCCATGGCCTTCGGGTCCCAACCTGAAAGAAGGTGCCCCTGCAGGCTTGCAGCTGGGGATCAGGGCTCGGCCCTGCCCAGGGTCCCCCAGTGTGAGGGTGTAGGTAGGGGTGGGCTTTAGCTGCGCAGGGGGGCCGGTCGGGTGAGAGCTGAGGCCCTGATAGCTGGCGGGAAGATAACAGCCTTGCTCACTCTGTGCCCGCCCCCTCCCCCCCGCCCCCAGCCTGGAGGGGAGATGAATGGGGGCAGCACAGATGGGGGCTGCTGGGCAGGAGGCAGCAGTCACTGCTGAGCCGGCCCAGGGCCTTGAGCCCCTGGAATTCCCCAGGAGCCCCCAGCTCTGCCCTGCTATCATCATTGTTTCCTTGGATGTGGGGGGCAGGGCCCCCTGTGGTGGGCAGCCTGTGAAGGGCCCTCCTTGGCCACCAGAGTGACAGTGTCCTGCCTGGTCCCAGCGGTGGCCTCCTTGTGCCCTAGACGTCCTGCTGAGCCCCCCGCCAGCTCCTCCCCACCCTCGTTCGCCCAAATCCACCCCCTCTAATCGCCCGCACCCTCCCTGCTGCCCCCATGCGGTCCACAGGCCATCTACTGGGTAGCTGTGTCCTGGGGCAGCGGCCTCCTCTTTGCATCTCCATTTGGAAAGCATTAGGCGCCCTCTGTGTGCCCGGGGCCTCGCCTGGGGGCCTGTGGGGATGGCTCCGGGCTGAGGGTCGCCATGATGTCCTCCGTCCTGGGGTAGAGCAGATGCAGCAGTTTGGGTGCCTACCTCAAGCATGGGGAGGGGAGAGCTAGGGAGAGAGGTGGGCCTGGGGTGGGGGCTACCGGGCAGCTGCTCCAGAAGGTGACACCTGCCAGGGACCGCCGCAGGCCCGAGGCAAGGGGTTGGAGGTTGCAGACAGGCCCAGGTAGTGCTAGGGAGGCGGTGTGCAGGACCAGGAGGGACTGCAGCTGGGGGGAGGGCAAGGGCAGAGCGACAGGCCTGGAGATTTGAGATGGGGCATGTGGGTCTGAACAGGGGGGCCCACGAGTGGGCAAAGGGCTGGTCAGAGCCAGGGAGGCTGACCAGGGGGGCCAGCCGAGCGGGACAGCACCACGGGATGGTTCACTAGTCTTTCTGCAAATGCCTGTCGCAGGCAGTTTCGGGGTTCCATGTCCCTGGGCCTCCACTCAGGCCCCACTGGGCAAGACCCCGAGGCCACTGGTGCTGTGGCTGTGGAACACAGGAGGGAACAGTGTCAGAGCCCACCCACCTGCCAGGGTCTCGCGAGGAGGCGCTGGCTTTAGGGCAGCACCCACAGGGGGTCCGCTGGTGCTGGGTACTGTGTCATACCCCATGGGCATGACTTGTGCAGGAGGTTGCTGCCTGCTGCGTTGGGGGGGGCCTGGAGATGAGGTACCTGAGGCCATCCTAGTCAGTGGGTGGCCTAGAGGTAGCAAAGGGTCAAGCATCTAGAGGCTAGAGGAGTTGGACTCAGGGCTGACCCCAACTGGGAGGCGAGTGACAGGAGAGGTGGGGCTGACCTGGGGCCTCTCTGGGCACTGCCCTCCCAGGCCTGTGACCCCATCCCAGACAGGCCAGCCAGTGCCGCTTTTCCTGCTGAGCCTCAGAGCCCAGACTGCAGGGGTGGCTACTGCTGGGGGCGGGGCCCAGGGTAGGGCCGGGGGTGGCCCCACCCTCTACCTGGGAGAGGGCATCAGCCCCCCAGGCCCGTTGGAAGCCCTAGCGCTGACGCATTGCCCCGGTCGCGGCGTCAGTTTGTCCCTGAACCCGGCCCCGCCCCCGGCCAGGCCTTCGCCCTGGAGAGAACTACGCACGCCCCGCCCGGGCTTGGGGGTGTCGCGGGGGCGCTGCGGGGTCGCGTAAGCCCAGCCTGCAGGGAGGGGGAGCTGCCAGCCGCGCCCCTCGCCCCTCTCGGGCCCGGAGGACAAGCCAGTCTCGGCCGTGACGCCAGGTGAGCCCCCTGGGGACGCTCGGTGCCCGCGCGGTCGTCCCGCCCCGTAGTGGTGGCTCGGAACCAGGCGGAGGCCAGTCCCGGGGAGCGAGGACACGTGCACCCCTCCTGCGGGGCAGCGGGCGGCGCGACCGGTACTACCGGAGCTTCCTGGGCCGCTGCTCCCGCCCTGGCTCCCGGGCCTGTGCGGGAACAGCTGGAAGCCCGGGCGCAGACGGGAAACTGAGGCGGGAACGCGTTCCCCGAGGCTGGTTTTGTGTCCCCAGGTTTGTTTAACGCTCTCGGATAATTGGACATTTGCATACTGTCGCCGTGCAGAGGCCCCGCCCCTGGCTGCGGGGCGGGGGAGGGGCGGCCCGAGTCCCCCAGCTCCCCTCCCGAGGGTCCCTCGGCCTGTCTTTGGGAGCGGCGCGGCACCCACTTCCACAAGGCTGGTCCCCCACCCCCACGCGGGGCCTCTCCCGTCCTTTGTCCTAGCGGCTTCCCCTCCGTGCCCTTCCCCCGCGCGCGCCCTGCTTCGGTCCCTGGCCTCCCGGGCCTGTCTGGGCGCCTCCTCCGTCTCCCGGGGCCGCCTCCCGCCACCGCCTCCCGCCACGTTCCCTCCTCCCCGAGACTGCCTGCTCGCCATTGTTCAGGTTTTAGTTTTAAGGAATTGCTCGATGTGAGTTTGCTGGGATATACTGAAAGGGCCAGAACGCCAGAATCTGCCCCCACCCCCGGAGCCCTTCCTCGGGTGGGGATGGGGGCGGGGCCCTTTTGCAGAATTCGGGGCAGAACTAACCTGTGTGAGGAGCTAGTGAGCTCCTGTTAGACACCAGGAGGATCCCAGGGGGAGCAGACAGGGCCTGGGTGTGAAGGTCTGGGTGTGCGGGTCTCAGCGTGCTCCCAACCCAGCCAGTGGCCTTGGGGGGAGGCCTGGGGGCCTCCTGAGGAGCGGCGGCTTTGGGCTTCCTCCCCTCGGCCCCTGGTCATCTGTCACCTCCTTTCTGGTTCACTGGAGGCCTGGGGTTGCCTGGCCAGATCCAGCTTTCAGACCTGTTCGGGCCAGGGCTCTATCAGTGACCTTAGTGCTGAGGTCAGGGAGGGCAGCTTGGGTTCCCAGAGTTGAGTAGGAGTTTTTTTTTGGGGGGGGGAGAAAAACCTTTCATGCAATTTAGGACCTCACAGCTTTATTAGCACTTAATGAACCCATCAGCATCCCATTCAGAAAGTAGAAGTGGCTCCACGGAGGGGGCAGAAAGGGGCAGCTCCTCAGGGTGAGCAAGGGCGGAAATGTTCTGTTTGGTGGGTGTTAAGTTTCCACGTTACTTTGGGAGCCCTTGCAACCTGGGGAGCAGGTGGTTGCTTAGGAATGAGGAAGTTAACTGGCCATAAGTGATCCGGCTGTATTTAAATTTGGTTTTCTGGGCGAGTTGAGCATTTACAGGAAATAGAAACTAGCTGAGGTTTTTGGTTTTACTGATGCAGGACTTAACCCAGGCACTTCCATGTGCCCCGCCCTCCCCGCACTCCACTTTGATCCAGCCCTCAGCCAGCCCAAGGGTGAGACCAGAATTTCAGCCTTGCACCCCTCTCAGCTACCATCTGCAGGCCCTGGGTGATTAGCTCCAGGTCACCCATGTCGCAGGCTCCTGTCCTTCTAGACCGCCAGACACCCCTTGGTGAGCTGAGTGCCTCCCCTTCACACTTTAAAGAGGATACAGTGCACTAGGGAGACTATTGTGACTCCTAGGAGTAGGGAAAAGCCCAACATTCGGAACTTCCGCCCCAAGGTCCCCAGGACCAAACCAAAGGGATCAAAGAGCAAGGCTGAGGAAGGACGCGCTTGTCTGAGCCACTTCCCCAGACCTGTTTATCCAGGTGCAGCAGGTGGTGCTGATAACAGGGCCAGCTCCGCCCTGCTCTGCCCCCAGCAGGTCAAGTGCATTTCTATCGTGCAAAACAATTCCAGCTAGAGTCTGAGAATTTTTGTTGTGTAGCAATAGCTTCTGCAGTGGACTCAGCAACGTCTTCTATTGTTAAACTGAGTTTCTGATTTTATTTCCATTCATGTTTACTCCAAACCAAGGCAATAAGGGTCCAAGAAGTGCCCCTTCCAGCCTCAGTGACCCCTGGGCCTCATGGCTTTGGCTCAGGGCTGTAAATTGAGGTGGTTCTGCGTGAAGCTTTGGAGTTGTCAAAATTGTGAAGGAAACTTCAATGTCCCAGTATACACTGTGGTGCCCGGGCAGGGGGACAGGGGGTTCCAGTACTGGACCCTTCCCTGAGCGAGTCTCTAACCCCCAGGGGCCCACAGAGCGCCGGCAAGGGTGGATTGTCTGTTGGGAGAATGCTCAAGTCGAGGTGGTGGTTCCCAACCACATGTTCCTTAGGGAATTGTCACGATATCCCATATCTCAAAGGGGCCGAGCTGTCCATTTGCAGTGGCCATTGTACTGGAATTGGTGATGTGAGGACAAGGGCCTAAGTCAACACATCATGAATCTGCCCCCAGGGAGTGGGCTGCTCTGCTTACACTGTTTGTGAGGTTAAAATAAGGGGCAGGTGACAAAGGCTGAAAGACCCTGACCGTGTAAATGTAAGTGAGTTGGCTAGCTTGATGGTCAGACACTGTGGCATTGGGAATCCCTAAAAAATTGGCCGCCAGCAGGCCGACAGATGCCCTGATCCTGAGCAGGTCAGGCTTTGTGTTGGCAGCCGAAGCTGGCTGTCCATCCCCCTGGGCAGTGGCCTAGGAAGGTGAGCAGTGGCCTCCACATGGTCAAGAAGAAGAAAGAGGCAAAAGGAGCCGTTCACATGGCTGCGCTGGTAATGTTTTTCTGAGCAAGATGGAAAAGATTTGCGAACGCGATGTGGAAACAATAAAAATGCAGCGATCATTGTCAGGAATAATATGATAAGGAAAATGACAGGAATGTAGGCATTCACGCGTCTTGTTTGTGATCTAGGTTGGCAGCTGTCCACCTCGTGAAGCCGTCTACTTCTCATCCTACTAAATTTTAGTTGTAAACTAAACCTCTGGGAGATTTAAAAAGGCTCTGGGGAGCCTTTTTACGTTTTGAGAAGTGAACCTGAGGTGCAGCCCCTTCTGTGTGACGCAGCGTCAGAAGTTAAGGGTCCTGGTGAGGTGCCTTCTGGTGCAGCTCAAGAGGCTCTTCTGCCTTGCAGCCAGGCACCTAAGCAGGGTTCATGGAGGCTGGGGGGTTTCGGGTCTGAAGCTGCACCCCTGACCTGTTGGCAATAACCATTTGCATGCCATAGTGCTCCACAAGACTGCGTTATCTCCTGCTGGACACAGCCTGATCAGCCAGGGCTTCCAGGTATAAGTTCACAGGGAGAGTTTGTTTAGAATGGGCAGTGGAAGAGCTTCACCGGGTGTCCGCAGTTAGTTTAGACAGTTTAAGTGTTAGCACGCCGTTAGTTCTCTGCCCCTTTCCCGAGGATGGGGGTGGCAGGGCTGTGCTAATGCCAGCCTGCTGGTGGCCTCTTAGTGCTCTAACGACCTGCCCACTATGATGAGTGCTAGAAATAATTGAAAGCAGTCCCCAGGCAGGGAATACATTTTCTAAAAGTTTCTTAGCAGCTGTTATGGCATCTGCCTTGTGACAGGAAAGGCGTCTGTCCACTGCAGGATTTGAACCTAACCGATATTATGGATCACCTGGACCTGGTCCTGTAAGCCATTCAGGACGTATATCACCGATGCCAGACTTGTTAGCAGTTGTGCAGCCTGTCCCTGGGCAGCCGGGTGTCCTGAGCCTGAGTGGCCCCCACCCTGAGGCCTGGCCTGAGCAGCATTGTGGCTGGCGTGGAAGCTGGCAGGTCAGGGGGCAGGGTGGACTGACCGCCTACTGTGTGCTGGAAGTCGGATGTGCTCAGGGTCCCGAGTCAGCTTTCCGACTGGGTTTAGACAGTACAGGCCGGATCACAGGATCTAGGGCAGCTACAGGTAGGAAACCAAGCCATGCAAATACTGCAGTTTCCAGAGGGACACAAACTGGCTCTGACAGTGGGCAGACATCTCATGGCCCACAGGACTGTGCTGTAGTTTTCCATGGAAACATAAAATTTTTCCAGCTACCCTCCTTTTGATCAAAGATAAACTCAAGCCGCTCATTCTTTTTTTTTTTTTAACTGAGCTATCTTCATGCACATACAGTCCATCTACAGTTTACAGTCTGTGGCTCACAATATCATCATGTAGCTGTGTATTCATCACCGATCATTTTTAGGACATTTGCATCACTCCAGAGAAAGAAATAAAAAGAAAAAACAAAAAACTCATACATTCCATACCCCTTACTCCTCCCTCTCATTGACCACTAGCATTTCAATGTACCCAGTTCTTTTATTTACCCCTTATCCCCCCCATTATTTATTTGTTTATTTTTCCTTATTATTTTTTTTACTCATCTGTCCATACCCTGGATGAAAGGAGCATGAGACACAAGGTTTTCACAATCACACAGTCACATTGTAAATATTTTATCATTATACAATCGTCTTCAAGAATCAAGGCTACTGGAACACAGTTCAGCAGTTTCAGGTACTTCCCTCCAGCCACTCCAATGCACCATAAACTAAAAAGGGATATCTATATAACGTATGAGAAGAACAGATTATTCTTAATTATAAAATAAAGCTGGTTTCATTAGATTTGGCCTAATTATTTACATGGGTGCAGCAAGAATGGCAACTTATCATATAGGCTTTTAAAATTTTGTTTTGCTAGTAGCTGTCATAAGGAACCTCCGATTGGACTGTTAAAATCCTCTCGAGAATGCCCGGGTGGTTCAGTGGTAGAATGCTTGCCTGACATGTGGGAGACCCAGGTTCGATTCCTGGACCATGCTCCCTGCCCCCCTCCCCCCCCAAAAAAAATTGCTCTCCAGCCTAGGAAGCCTAGTCAAGAACTGAATACCAGATTACATCTGCGGTCTAGAAGGGGGCTTTCTCTACTGACCCGTAAGACTGTGAACCCTGGAGCCAGTACCAGACCAGTTTTGGAAGCCTTGGTTGGCTCCATAAACTCTACCTGAGTTCCTTAAAAGTCTCTGGTCATATAGAATTAAATGAACATCATTCTAAAACATGGCAACCCAGTCAAGCCCTGGCTATGTAACCAGTGCTCCAATTATGTCCTGTTAACAAGGAAGACAGATTATGATTGAACCTATGCAATTAATTATTTTGCCATAAAAATAAGAATATTTAATAAAAGTTTCTAACTTCTGGAGGGTACAGACAGGGAGAAAAGATGAATGCTTTATGAGTTATAGACAGCCTAAGGGAAAAGAGTAAGGGATTCCTTGTATCTAGAAAATAAAATATTAAAACCACAGCAATAATCCAAACAAAATTGATCGTTCTTTGCGAGTTCACTCAGCTCTGGGTAGCTGGTCCCGTCCAGCTCCCTCCAGGGTCAGCAGTCTCCTGACTTGCTGGAATTCTGGAACCTTGGCTCAGCCCGCTAAGCTCACTGTGATCCAAGAGTGACTTGTGCAAGGCCAGCAGAGGTGTGTGACCCAGGGTCCCTAGCACGGTCCTTTCAGGGAGACACACCACCTGGCCTGTGGCAGATTCAAGCATTTTCAAGGAAGCATCAGAATAAAAGTCATCTGTAGATAACTAAAGACTTAACATGTCCACGGTTAATTTACTACTGTTTTACAAAAGTGAAAGTTCATTATAAAAATAACACAGTTGAGGGTGTTATAATGGTGGCTTAGTGGCAGAATTCTTGCCTGCCATGACAGAGACCTGGGTTCAATCCCCAGAGCCTGCCCATGCAAACAAACAAACAAACAAAAAAAACCCACGCAGTTGAGAAGAAAATTTGGTTGTTTCTGTGACGTGTAACATTTTTAAAGAATAACGTGAAATCATGACCAATAATTTTACTGTTTTCTAATCAGGCAGATCAGAACCAGGGCAGTCCTGGCTGGGAAAGACAGCACAGAGCTCTCAGAACTGTATCCAACTTCTAAAGTGTTTATAATAATATATTTTACCCATTCAATACCCATTCAAATTTAACCAGTATATGGTTGGAAAATCCTGTTTAGTTTGGCAGCACTTCCCATGCAACTCATAACATATCAAATAAACCTATTTCTAGCACCTCTCTTTTTAAAAGTGGAAGAACAAAATCCTTTGTGGCTTTCCAGGTGCCCTTATTGATTTGAAATCAATAAGACGTCATTTAGAATTTGATTTTTGGGAAGGCAAAATGTCAAAAAGTTAACATTTTGTGAAACAATATTTGGCTCTCTATTTAAACAACGTGATAATAAAGTAAATGTGAGCTAACATGATTATAAAAAAAAAGACATTCCCTTTAAAAGTGAAATAACATGTTTCCTAAAACAATAAAGAATGATAAGGTTGATATAAATATCAATGAAGATATTATTCTGATAAGATATAGATACTATGCCTTCTAGGGAGATTATTCAAATGGTTAAGAAAAACCTTTTTCAAGTTCCCATTGAGAGCATACCAAAATATGAAGAAAATGTTGTCATTTTGACAGAAAGAAAACCAAATTTTAGTTTTGCATGAGGATACTGTGTGACAAAGAAACTCTTAAAAATCTCACAAGTTTTTCAAATCTTAGCCAGCCTTGACCATGACAAAATTCCTTTTCCACACACCTTTTCAACTTTCTAAGCCTGTTCAGATTTTGTCCTTCGTAGTCTTGGATCTCATTCTATGAAAAACAGTCATTTCATTTTAGGATGAAATTACTTTTTTTTCTTAACAAAACACATCCTGCCTGGCACACCTTAAATTACCAAAATGATATTGAAACTAACTTCAAACTAACATGCTACAAAACAATTATTCTTAAAGCATAGTTTGGAAAACAAAACAAAAAAAAGCATAGTTTGTCAAAATAACTCAATTTGGTTAAACACAAATTTACATTTTCTATCATCTTGAAGATCTAGTAGATAATAGTACTAGTTTATTTTATCAGTAAGCCTGTATATATTTAGGGAAGAAATACCCAAGTAGAATGAAATTGTGACTGTATTTTGCTTAACACTGATAATTCAATCTAGATATAGGAAAATATGTGCATATATACATATAAATATATAGACACAACAGGAAGCTTCTAGTGTCAATTAAAAATTTTTCAGCCATGAGTCAGATATAAAAACACAGCAAATGTGGAAATACGACGCTGACAATTTCATGTTATTTTTAGTGTCTTGCAATTTCTTAGTAGGCTCTGAGTACCAATTAGGAAAGGCATCTCATTCAGCCTGTCTAATTCGGGAGCCCTTTTTCTCAAGTGCCCCTCTGAGATGAGTAACTTTAATTGGAACATTTCCCACACTGGACATTGCAACTCCAGGTTGTCTTTGTTGAGATTTTGCTATTTGGTCAACAGCTTCCATCCCATAACTTTTGAGCATGTGATATGCTGGGGTGCAGAAGGTGGAGAATCGAAATGTTTAAAGTCCGAGGGTCCCATTTTTATCATTTCACTTCTTACCTTGTGCACAGGACAAAGACCTGCAGGGGCAAAAATGAAACTGCAGACTGTACCAAAAGCTAGGGACTCTTCTCAAAATCCATGCCTCCTCATCTACAGGAATGACTGCTAATCCTAGGGCTCAAAGCCAGTGAGAGCATAAGGGGTGCACTGGTGGTTCAGTGGTAGACTGCTTGCCTTCCATGCGGGGGACCCGGGTTCGATTCCCGGACTGTGTACCTCCCCTCCCCCCCCCCAAAAAAAACAAAAGGCTTGTGAGAGCAGAGTGCTCGATCAGGGAGCAGAATTGGGGCCTGAGTGGGACTTGCTACGACCCTCTGGGACGGCCGGGAGGGCTGACTTGGAGGGCCTCTGGCGCCTTCCCCCATCTTTCTCATTGTCCCCAGAGCTGTGGGTGGTTGCCTTCCCATCCCATCCTCGTCCCCCAAATTGATGGAAGTTTAGGATTTCACAGCTTTATTTTTTATTTTTTAATATTTTTTATTAGGAAATGCAACGTATATACAAAAAAGGAATAATTTTTAAAGCACATTGCAACAATTAGTTACAGAACATTCAGAGACTGCTATGGGATATAGTTCCACAATTTCAGGTGGTTACTTCTAGCTTCTCCAAGACACTGGAGACCAAAAGAAATATCAATGTAGTGATCAATGTAGTGAGAATCCTAACTTCTCTGTATAACTCCTCCTTCTCCTTTGATCTTTCTCCCACTCTTTAGGGATATTTGGGCTAGGCCCACTCTAACTTTTTCATGTTGGAAGGGACTGGTAATAATGTGGGATAGAGAAATGGAACTCACTCTGGAGAGGCTGGGCCTCTGGGGTCCAGGACTTACCTGGCCAAGGAACCTTCTGGAGCTTGTGGGTTTCCTCAGCTCTGGTGAGCAAGTCAGGCACCCTGTTCAGAAAGGAGGGGAGCCCCTTGAGGGGGAAGGGGTGCACAGAGGGCAAGTGGAAGCCCCCTGGCGTGGAGGTGTTGTTCACTTGGGACAGAGTGGGAGTAGGAGGCTGCTTAGGAGTGAAGAAGTCAGCTGGCCTGAGAACCGGGCATTAGACGGGCTCTATTTGAATCAGATTTTCTGGGCTAGTTGGAGTTGTACAGGATGGAAAGTAGCTTAGGTTTTTGGCTTTGTGAGGTGGGGGCTTTGCATGGGCTTCCATGTGGGGCCCACTAGACCTCTTTATCAGGACAGTGGAGGGACACAGAGGCACGGCCTGGTGGCTGGTGCCCAGTCAGGGGCTGGGTGGCCGGAGGGGGTGGGGAGAGGAGGGTCTGGGCTGGTTCCAGAGCAAGTGTTGGCTCTGCTGAGACGGGGTGGGGGTGGGGAAATGGGGCAGGAAGGGGCGGGCAGGTAGTGGGCCCTGACTACTGGGGGGTATGGGGGCAAGGTCCTGAGGCTTTGTCGCTGTAACTCAGAATTGGGGTGCCTCCTCTGGAGGGGCCAGCCTCCTGCGGCCTTGGCCAGTGGAGGGCAGGGCAGGTTCAGGGCCTGAAGGGAGCTTAGCAGCTGTGTGGGGTGGGCGTGGCTGCACATCCCTCCTCTCCCTCCTCCACTTTCTCCCCCTCCTCCTCCTCCTCCTCCTGACCTCCACTTTCTCCTCCCCCTTCTCCGCTTTCTCCTCCTCCCCCTCCTCCTCCCCCTCCTACGCCTCCCCCTCCTCCTCCTCTGCGTCCCCTTCCCTGCCTCCTGGGCTGCAGTTTTCCCACAGACCGCATTGCTAGCCCTGGCCTCGCCTCGTGCTGCTCTGGGGTTGGGCTCCTTGACTTGCCCGCAACCTCTGTTGAGTCTGGAGTGAAAGGACACCTCCATAGGAGCCCCTCAGCCCTGTGAATCCTTCCCTGCTCAGTGTGTCCAGGTCTGGTGGGGCCCCTGCACGCTTAGGTGTCAGTTGTATTCACGAGTAGGGTACAGGCGCTGTGCTCTGCCAGCCCCCCATCTCGCTTTCTTCCTGCACTCCGCTGTCTTCTGTGCCCCTCCTAGGCCCAGCCCGGGGTCCTGGCCCCCTGGGGTGCAATCTGCGGAGGGGGTCCATGCAGGGGGTAAGGCTGCCCGGGTCACACCGGAGACCCTGCTGGGGGACGTGGGGATAGGGCATGGTGGGTGTGTGTGTGGGGGGGGGGGGCACGGGATGCCACTGAGGCCCTGGAAAGCAGTCCTGAGGCGGAAGGGAGCCAGATGGTGCCGCTGGGGAGGCAGTATGGTTATTACCATCACCTCTTTTGTTAAATTTTACTTAGAGAAGTGAGATATGAATATACTCTTGTCACAAATTCTCAAAAATTGACAAATAAATTTACTTTTATTTCCTGGTGTCCCAGCCCCATCCTGCCCCCGGCATTCACTATTGATTTCCATTTGGCTGGAGGATTTCTCTATTTTTCCCAGCAGTGAACCGCCTGTGATTCCGTAGACACAGCTGTGTGTGTGCGGGGGTGTGTGTGGGCAGATGCTGAAATACCTGGAATCCTGGCCCCATTCTGGGTCAGCGTGGACCACCTGCCTGCCTTCTATCTGCCTTCCCAAGGACAAGCAGGCCCCTGGCTGGCTTTTTACTGCAGCAGACTGCGCCTGGCCCCTGCATCAGCATTCATGGAGGCAGGGAGGAGGATACAGTAGCAAACTGGAACTGGGCGCTACAGTGTAGCCCTAAGGCATTGCATGAATGAATTCACTTAGTCCTTATGCATCCCTGGGGGGGAGCTCAGGCTTATTGTTTCCATTTCACAGATGAGGAAAGGAGGCACAGAGAAGTTAAGGAACTTGCCCGAGGTCACACAGCTGTAAGTAGAACTGTGGGGTCATGAGGTATACATATTTCTCAGAAAGGAATTTCTATTTTGTTTTTAAATTTATTTTTTAAAGCAGTTGTAGGTTCACAGAGAAAGCATGCAGAAAATACAGTGTTCCCATCTCCCTCCCGCTCCCATTTTTCCCTATTGCTAACACTTTGCATTAGTGGGTACATTTATTTGTTGCCATGGATGATCAATCCGTTATCGTTATAGTTATACTGCTAACTAAAGCCCGTGGTTTACAACAGGGCTCACTCCTTGTGTTAAGTTCTCTGTTTTTCTTTTTAAACTTTTATTGTGGTAACATACACACAACATAAAATTTCCCATTTTAACCACTTCCAAGTATCCAATCCAGCACTGTTAATCACATTCGCAGCACTTTGCTGCCATCACTTCCATCCGTTACCAAAACTTTCCGTCATCCCAAACAGAAACTCTGTGCCAATTATACATTAATTTCCCCATAGAATTATTTTTATTTTACTCAAAGTAATAACTTAGGAAAAAAAAAAAGGTAAGACGTGAACCTAGTTTAAAAAGGTGCAGACAGACTTAAAATGGAAAGGTGCTGTCCCCTGCCTCTGCCTTCCCCGGGGGGTACTGTGAGTACAGGTGAGGGTGGTGCTGGGGGGAGCGGGAGCAGAGGCAGAGAATGTAGGGATCTCTCCCCAGGCCATCAGAGGCCAACTGGGTGGCCTGTGGGGTGATTGTGATTCCATCTCCCTGCTTCCTAGAGAACCCTGATGCTGACCGGGAGTAGATCCTGAAGGCCCGGACGGAGACTGTGGTGAGTTCCCTGCTGGAGTGGGCACTGGGGCTGCGCCAGGGGCTGGGGGTGCCCGCGCCATCGTGGTGACCTTGAGGCCCACACTCCTCCACAGTCCCCAACCCTAGCCACCCCTGCAGGGAGGGCGGGGCAGCCCCCTGCTGCTGGAGGGCTGGTTTTGGGAATGCCGGTCTGGGCATTTGGGCTGGGGGTGCTGCTCCCTGCTGCTGTCTGCAGGAAGAGCTGGGAGGGCTGGGAGGGCTCCGGGCCAGGGCTGGCCTTTGCGGCTTCTTGGAAATGCACTTCCAGCCCCTGGCCAGGAAATCCCGCCAGCCAGGGCACTGGGGTCCTGGGGCTGCCTGCAAAACAGGAAGCCCCCATGCCCGCCCGCCTCTTCCAGGAACGCGGCGGCCGGAAGTGCTGGGCGGCCAGGCCAGTCACCTGGGACCTCACTGTGCACTGGGGTGTGACCCAGACCCCCGCGTCTCTCCAAGGCCCGAGCTCCACGTGGCGGCCCTGGGGTCTGAGCCTCTGCCGTGCAGTGCCCCAGGGCTCCCCCACCCACACGGGTCCTGAGCAGGAGCCCCTGAGCACTTCCTGGGTGCAGGCCTGGGGCTGGCTGGGAGCTGAGACCCCGCTGGTGAGGTGAGGGCGCTGGGATAGCTCAGCCAGGCACAAGGGTGGGTAGAAGCCCCAGGTCTCCAGGCCCTCAGGCTCATGGGCAGCTCCAGCTGGGGCCGCCCCCGCCCTGCCCCACCCCCTTCCCGGGCCCCCGGAACATTCCATTCATTCCCGCTTGCCCGGCAGCCCAAGCCCAGAAGCGAGACCCAGAAGCGAAACCGAGGAGTGGGGCCTGCAGCCAACGCAGACATGGGACATGGGTGAGCGCAGGGCCAGGCAGGGCAAGGGTCCTGGGCCGCCCCATCCCCGCCCCCAGCTCAGCCAGTGGACCTTGGCCCCAGGGCAGGGAGAGACAGCCACAGGCAGGGGGCGGGCTCTTCCTCTGGGAGTGTCCCAGCCTGGGTCCCAGCGGGATCTCGGATCCCCTTCTCCTTCCCGGCATCTTGCCTCTTCATCTCCACTAGACAGGAAGCTAAGCCCGGGAGGAGGCCGCAGGCTGGGCATGAGTCTGGTGGGAGAGGAGCCCCCCAGGACCCCACCTCTCTTCCGGCGGTCTTGGGGGCTCCTGGAACCTTCCATACAGCCACCAGCTCCTTCCCACCCTGACACCTAGCCCAGCCCTCCCAAGCAGCGAAGGGCGCCCCCCAGGGCCTTGCTGTCCACTGCTCTCCCTCCATGCCGGCCTTCCCCCACCAGGGTGCCCCAGCTAGCCTGGCATGTGGGCATGTGGGGTCCCCAGGAGCTGGGCAGAGGGCCCGTCCGTGCAGGGGCAGGAAGTTGTCCAGCTGAGGGGCGTCTTCCCAGGGGAGCAGGAAGGCCAGTGAACCCCATGTCCACCCAAGGAGGATGGGGTGGTGGGAGGTCGGGGGCTTGGTCCAGCATCCTTGCTCTTTTGCGCACTTGATTCCTGAGTCAGGACGGGGATGAAGGGGGGGAAAGAAAGTAACCAGGCACCACAGACGTCGTCAGGAGCTTCCCTGCGGCCAGAGCAAAGGCTTAGTGCAAGTCACAGGGTCCGTAAGGAAAAATCAAGCAAGGCAGGCACCTATCTGCGGCCCCTGGAGGAGAGGGGCACAGGGTTAGGGCAGTGAGGGGCAGGGGGTTGGAAGAATGAAGAAACACAGCGATCAGAGCGAGAGGCCTGGCTGCCTGTGATTGGGGCCTCGGCTCTGGAGCTGCTGCCGGCCCGGAATCCCGGCACTGCCCCCCGAGCAGTGTGACCTTGGGCAGTTCCTTTCACTCCTGTACCTCACTTCCTGCACCTGAAAACTCTGATTCGTCCCTCACAGGCTAGTTGTGGCTGCAGGAGCAAATCCATGGGCCTAAGCCTGTCTGTCCGAGCCCCATGAGGTCGCACAGGGGTCTGGAGCTTTTACTTGTTTTCTTGTCCTTACATAGCTGGTGGGTTGTTTTCTCTACTCCTAATAGAAGGACCACAAGGAAAATAATTGTTCTTCCAGGGAATCAGAAAGTCTCCAAGGAGGGAATGCCATGGAAGTCTTGGAGGGGGAGCGGGCTCCCCGGGAGGCACAGGGGATTGGGGCGCCCTTTGTGTCCCCTGTCAGGGCAGGCCCAGGTGCAACTCAGGGAAGGGTACAGTGGGCCCAGAGGGTGGGGGAGGTGGTGAGGAGTGAGCAGTCCCAGGCAAGTCCATTTGCTCCTGGGCTTCCCCCAAATTCCTGTAGCCCTGAGGTGGGAAGCAGGGCTCCTCTGTTTGTCTCGGTCCCTCCTCCAGTTGGGTGGCCCTCGCCCCAGTCTCGGTCTCCGCAGCTTGCTCCACTCACACGTCCACCTATTAGCACAATGGGCACGCAGGGAACCTGGCGTGGGCACATGGTGACATGCACTGATGGGTGCAGACACATACCTGGCAGGACACACCTTGCTGCATCCTTGGTGCCCCGCATTTCCTTTGCTTGCAAGGGCTCGCCCCTCTTGGAGGCCTGGAGGTGTCGGGGCTGCTGGGAGCTCCCCGGGACCTGCTTCCCTTGTGCCTTCCTGAGTGTCTGCCTCCAGGGGGCAGGGTGGGCAGGTTTGCTGGTTTCCTGGGGAGAGGGCCTGGGGTCAGAAGTACCGCCCTGAGCTGAACCTTTGAGCCGTGGCTCTGGTCCCAGCCTAGGTGGCACCCTTTGTTCACAGCCCAGGGCCATCGAGGGGCTTGGAATCTGGGGAGGGTGCCCCAGAGCCCCTGGAGCCTCTTGGGGTCAAGGGAAGGTGGGATGAGCACGTGAGAGAGCCTGGGAGACTTCCTGGAGTGTCAAGCGTGGGCCTTCTGGAAGTGGGGGTGGGGTCTCTGCCAGAAGGGCTGGGGGGGTGGTTCCCATGATGCTCTCCCAGGGGAGCTGCTGGTGGGGGCAGGGAAGTGCCGGACATGAACAACCCCTTCTCCGCTGTGCCTGGGCTGGGAGTCTCCACTGACTGCCCTCTCTGCCCACAGGGTGCTGGGGGCAATGGCCCTGCACCTCTGGGCCCTGATCCTACTGGGCCTTGCAGGCGTGGGCGCGCGGCCCCGGCAGCTGGACGTGTTCTGCAGCAATACAGAGCTGAACCACTTGGCAGTGGACACTGAGTCGGGTGAGGTATATGTGGGGGCCGTGAACACACTCTACCAGCTGAGCGCAGAGCTGCGGCTGAGGCAGCAGGCGGCCACGGGCCCGGCCTTGGACAATAAGAAATGCACACCGCCGATTGAGGCCAGCCAGTGCCACGAGGCTGTGTCCACCAACAACGTGAACCAGCTGCTGCTGCTCGACTCGCCCCGCGGGCGCGTCGTTGAGTGTGGCAGCCTCTTCAAGGGCATCTGTGCCCTGCGCGCGCTGAGCAACATCTCAGTGCGCCTCTTCTACGAGGACGGCAGCGGCGAGAAGTCCTTCGTGGCCAGCAACGACGAGCACGTAGCCACAGTGGGGCTCGTGAGCACTGCAGGCCCTGGCGGCGAGCGCCTGCTCTTCGTGGGCAAGGGCAATGGGCCCCATGACAATGGCATCATCGTGAGCACCCGCCTGCTGGACCGCACCGAGGGCAGGGAGGCCTTCGAGGCCTACACGGACCATACCACCTACAAGACCGGCTACCTGTCCACCAGCTCGCAGCAGTACGTGGCTGCCTTCGAGGACGGCCGTTATGTCTTCTTCGTCTTCAACCAGCAGGACAAGCACCCGGCCCGCAACCGCACGCTGCTGGCACGCATGTGCAAGCAGGACCCCTCCTACTACTCCTACGTGGAGATGGAGCTGCGCTGCCACGCCGCCGCCCACACCCCGGCCCCTGCCTTCGGAACCTGCCTGGCGGCCTCGGTGGCTGTGCCGAGCCCCGGTGCTGGTCGGGTGCTCTACACCGCCTTCAGCAGGGACAGTCGTGGTGGCGGAGGGGGACCCCAGGCCGGCCTCTGCCTGTTCCCCCTGGATGAGATCCACGCCAAGATGGAGGCCACCCGCAATGCCTGCTATACAGGCTCCCGGGAGGCCGGCCGCGACGCCTTCTACAAGCCCTTCCACGGCGAGATCCTGTGCGGCGGCCACATGTCGGTATGTGGGCTTGTGGTTGCACACGCGGGAAGGTGTCCCATGCCTGGTGACCCCGGTGGCACCCACGGGCACCCCTGTGTGGCCCTCATGGGGCAGCACGTGCTGAGCACCAGAGGGAGGGTCCCCGGGGCGTGAGGTGCCAGTCCCCCGCCGACGCTGTGGTCCGCAGGGCGCCAGCGAGAGCTTCCCGTGTGGCTCGGAGCACCTGCCCTACCCACTGGGCAGCCACAACGGCCTCACAGCCACTGCGGTGCTGCAGCGAGGTGGCCTCAACTTGACGGCTGTGACAGTGACCGCCGAGGAAGGCCACACCATTGCCTTCCTAGGCACCTCTGATGGCAGGATCCTCAAGGTGGGGCACAGGGTGGGAGTGGGGGCAGGCTCCAAGGGTGGTCACCTGTCCCCGCCGTCTGTGCCCACAACCCTCCCCGTACTCTCACCCGCCCCCAGGTGTACCTCGCCCCAAATGGGACCTCCACGGAGTATGGCTCAATCCTCGTGGAGCTCAACAGGAAAGTGAAGCAGGACCTGGTCCTGTCTGCTGACCGCGCCAGCCTCTATGCCATGACCCAGGACAAGGTGCGCTAGGGGGGCCGCCCTACCTCCCGGGGCCGGATGTGGGCTGCGGGCAGCTCCCTCCTGTAACACTGTCCCTGCCTCTGCAGCTGTTTCTGTCTGTCCGTCCATCTGTCTCAGGCTCCATTGCATCTCCCTCTGGCCCTGCCTACTCTCTTTTCTGATGGAAGGAATTGGGGTCAGTGTGCCGGGTGGGCAGGAGACTGGGTGCAGGAGCCCCTAGCACATCTGGGCATGTTGCAGGGAGTGGAGGCAGAGGGCCTGGGCTGTCCCGGGAGTACCCTGCTGCCCCAGCCTTGCCTGGCGGTTCTTGAGCTGTTTGAGGCGGGAAGGATGGGTGGCCCTGGGAGTGTGGGGTCCATGGAAGGCGGGTGGCTGCTGTGGGCCTGGCCTGGTCCCCCACTGAGCCTGTGCCTCCAGGTGTTCCGGCTGCCGGTGCAGGAGTGCCTGGGCTTCTCCACCTGTCTGCAGTGCCGTGACTCGCAGGACCCCTACTGTGGCTGGTGTGTCATTGAGGGACGGTGAGTGCCCTGCGGGGGCTGGGGCGGGTGGGGACCTGGCTGAACCACTGCGGGGGGCATGGCCCCCTGGCGGTGTGGGGGTACTGTGACCCCATGCTCACAGATCGGGAAGGTCAGCGTCCCAGGCACTGAGCGGTGCCAGGGCTGAGGCTGCCCCACTGCCGCACGCAGATGCACCCGGAGGACCGCATGTCCACGGGCAGAGGAGACTGGCCACTGGCTATGGAGCCAGGACGGATCCTGTGTGGCTGTCACCAGTGCCCAGCCGCAGAACATGAGCCGGCGGGCCCAGGGGGAGGTGTGTGCGGGGAGGGGGCCTGGGGAGGGACCTGAGGGGAAGGGGCCTGGGGGTGGCATGCGGGGAGGGGGCCAGGGGGTATTGTGTGCTGGCAGGAGAGCAAGTTGGGGCAGTGAAGTGTGTCCAAGGTGTGTATGCAGGATAGTTGCCGGGTGTGGGTTGACAGGGCCTAGGGGAGGTGCGAGGTGGCCGGGGAGGCTGGGGTAGGCTGGGGCTGGGGTGAGCCATAGGCCTCTTCTCAGGTACAACTGACTGTCAGCCCCCTACCTGCCCTGACGGTGGATGACGAGCTGCTGTGCCTCTTTGGGGGCTCACAGCACCCCGCGCGTGTGGAGGGGGACTCTGTCATCTGCAACTCCCCGAGCAGTGTCCCCAGCACGCCGCCTGGCCAGGGTGAGCCCCAGGCGTCCGCCCGTCCAGCTCCTGCCTGAGGAGCCCCAGGCCCAGGCCGGACACAGAGCAGCTCCACAGCACTGGGTTTCCCCGTTTCCAAAGCACAGGGTGGGGGCATACCTGGGGGGTGTGAGGGTCACAGACGGCCCATGGGATGGGAGGATCATCTGCCCGGCGGCTCGGACAGGCTGTCCCAGGGGGTAGGCTACACGGGAGCAAGGGAAAGCACTGGCCTGTCCCCCAAAATAGGGGCCAGACCTGTGGGGTTGCACAGTGACACTCACTGTCTGGATATAGGCACTGCTGGGATGAGGCGGGGCCTGTACTTCAGAGCCCTAGGGACAGCCGCGAGCCCTGCACAGGAGAGATCTGAGAGTGGGTGCGGGGAGGGTGAGGTGGTAGGCAGGTGGCACCAGGCCCCAGGCAGAACCCAAGCCACTTGGCCCTCACAGCAGCCCCTGCCTTGGCCCCACAGCCTGTGGGCGAGTGCTGGGTCAAGGTTGGGGCTCCAGGCTACCCTTGCCTGACACCCGCCTGCTGCCCACAGACCACGTGGCCGTGACTGTGGAGCTGCACTTCCGCCGTGGCGATGTCTTCCTAGCCTCCCACCAGTACTTGTTCTATGACTGCCGGGAGGCCGCCAGCCTGGCCCAGCACCTGCCGTGAGTGTCTCCCCTGCCCGCCCCCAGGCATTCCCAAGGGTGCCCGTCACAGCCCCCTCTCCCCCAGGTGCATCTCCTGCACCAGCAGCCGCTGGACTTGCCAGTGGGACCTGCGGTACCGTGAGTGTCGTGAGGCCTCGCCCAGCCCTGAGGATGGCATCGTGCGTGCACACATGGTGAGATGCCGGTGTGCATGTGGGCTGTCTCGGCTGCAGCCAAGGCCGCCCCTGACTGCCCACTTCCCCCCAGGAGGAGACGTGCCCCCAGTTCCTGACCCCCAGCCCACGGGTCATCCCCATGAACCATGAAACGGATGTGACCTTCCAGGGCAAGAACCTGGAGCTGGTGAAGGTGGGCTGGGGGTGGGGGTCACCCCACCTGCCTGTGCAGGGCCCCAGCGTGGGAGTGCCAGGGAAGGCCTTGTGGAGGAAGGAGGGAGTGGTCTGGGGGCCATGGGGACCTCAGGTGGGGTGGGGGTTAGTTAGTTCCCTGCTGAGGGGGGGGAGGGGAGGTGCAGCCGGGTGCAAGTGCCAGGGGGCACTGGGTGCAGAAGGGTGGATGGGGAGCCCCGGGCCATGCACTCGGGCCACCTGGGGGCACCTGTGGGCTCGAAAGTGGCCTAGTGGCTGGAGGGGGCAGTGTAGGTGGTAGGGGAACCCAGGAAAGGGTCAGGAGTCCCGAGCCACCATCCTGCTGTCCTGCAGGGCTCCTTGCTCGTGGGGAGTGAGCTGCTCAAGTTTGAGGCCCTGGTGACCTCGCAGGAGCCAGGGAGCTTCCTTTTCCGCACCCCAAAGGTATGCCCAGGTGGAGCCGAGCCATGAACCTGGCACCCCGAGATGTGGACGGGTGTCCCCTCTTGTGTGCCAAGAATCAAATGGTTCATTCCCCTGCGTCCCTCTCCTGCACCGGTTCTGTGGCTGCCCAGACCGTGGAGCCCCAGGCGCCATACCGCCAGCATTAGTTCCAGAGTGGGGGGCCTGGAGCAGATGTGGGCTCACTGCTGACCCCCTCGGGGGCTGGCTGGTGAGGGCCATGAGGGCAGCACAGTCTGGTTTGTCCCCCAGCTGTCCCACGATGCGAACGAGACGCTGCCCCTCCACCTGTATGTCAAGTCCTTCGGCAAGAACATCGACAGCAAGCTCCAAGGTGTGGGGAGGGTGAGGGGAGCAGGGGCAGAGCAGGGGAGTGGGCGGGGTGGGGAGGGGGCAGAGCAGGGGAGGGGGCGGAGCGTGGCGGCTGACCCCGCTTGCTCTCCCTGCAGTGACCCTGTACAACTGCTCCTTCGGCCGCGGCGACTGCAGCCTGTGCCTGGCTGCAGACACCGCATACCAGTGCGTGTGGTGTGCCGGGCAGGGCAAGTGCGTGTATCAGGCTCTGTGCAGCAACGCCACGTCCGACTGCCCGCCCCCAGTCATCTCCAGGGTAAGCCCGGGTGGCCCAGAGGGGCAGGCGGCTCCTGCAACCACTGCGACCCCAGCCGCCTGGCCCCCACCTGTGCAAGCCCCCGGGTCACGGCCCTGCTGATTCCAGATCCAGCCTGAGACCGGCCCTCTGGCTGGGGGCATCCGTGTCACCATCCTCGGCTCCAACCTGGGCGTCAGGGCAGACGACGTCGAGAGGGTCACTGTGGCCGGCCGGAACTGTGCCTTTGAGCCAGACCAGTACTCGGTGTCCACTCGGTGAGCGGCAGCTGTGGCGAGGCTCTCCGGGGACCCCTGGTGGATGGTCCCTCCCCTGGGGGCTGCTGGGGGCTAGGGAAGGGTCATGGCCTCAAGCAGGTCCTATACCCCCACCCTCCAGGATCGTGTGTGTGATCGAGGCTGCAGAGGAGCCTTTGAGGGGGGGTGTCGAGGTGGAGGTCAATGGGAAGCGGGGCCACTCTCCCCCACATGTCCAGTTCACCTACCAAGTAAGCTCGGGGCCAGGGGGCCCATGTTGGGGGAGGCAGCAGGCCTGGGGCTATGTGTGTCTGCGGGGAGGGCGCCCAGTCCAGGGCCCTGCCAACCTGCCATGCCTGCCACTCTCTCAGCAGCCCCAGCCCCTCCATGTGAACCCCAAGCAGGGGCCTCAGGCGGGCGGCACCATGCTGACCATCAGCGGCATGTACCTGGACACAGGCTGCCGTGAGGACGTGCGGGTGACCCTCAACCGTGTCCCTTGTAACGTGTGGGTGTCACGGGGGTGTGGTTTGCCCTGGCCCGGGGGCGGGGCAGGTGCCAGGCCAGGCTGGGGCTCATGGCTGCCCTCCTCACCCCCAGGACGGAGTTTGGGCCACATCTCAAGTGTGTGACTGGCCCCCAGCCGACCCTGGGCGAGGTGGCCCTGGAGGTGTCCTATGGGGGCTCCCACGTGCCCAGCCCTGGTGTCACCTTCACCTACCGTGAGAACCCCGTGCTGCGCACCTTTGAACCGCTGCGCAGCTTTGCCAGGTGTGGGATCAGCAGGGACCCCTCCCCTACCAGCCCCGCCCCGGCACCCTCAGCTGAGAAGAATGTGACCAGGCTGGTTTGGGCTGCAGGGTGGCTTCCAGAAAGTACTGGCTGCATGCCCAGTCCCCTTCCTCCTAGAGGCCCAGGTGCTCCCCACCCATGATAAACATCATATGTCAGCTCCTGCCTCCCCATGGGGGAGTCAGGCAGGTACTGCCCAACTTATGGGTGGCCATCCCATCCGCAGTGGCGGCCGCAGCATCAGCGTTACCGGGCAGGGCTTCAGCCTGATCCAGAGGTTCTCCATGGTGGTCATCGCTGAGCCCTTGCAGTCCTGGCGGCGGCGGCGGGAGGCCGGAGCCCCGCAGCCCACGGTGGTCAGTGCATGGGGGCGCCTGGTGCACCCCCCGGGGGGTTCTGGTGCCAGCGTCTGATGGCTGACAGCCAGCCTTGGCCTGCAGGTCGTGGGCACTGAGTATGTGCTGCACAACGACACCAAGGTCGTCTTCCTGTCCCCGGCCGTCCCTGATGAGCCAGAGGCCTACAACCTCACGGCACTGGTCCAGATGGACGGCCACCAGGTGCTGCTCAGGACCGAGGCTGGTGCCTTCGAGTATGTGGCCGACCCCACCTTCGTGAATTTCACAGGCGGCGTCAAGAAACAAGTCAACAAGCTCATCCACGCGCAGGTGTGGGGCTGGGCCTGCCCAGGGGTCCCCCACGTCTGAGAGTGCTCCCCCAACACCCTGCCCTCCTTCCCACCCTAGGGCACCAACCTGAACAAGGCCATGACGCTGCAAGAGGCTGAGGCCTTCGTGGGTGCTGAGCGCTGCATCATGAAGACGCTAACAGAGACTGACCTGTACTGCGAACCCCCTGAGGTGCAACCTCCCCCCAAGCGGCGGCAAAAACGGGACACCACGCACAACCTGCCTGAGTTCATTGTGAGTGGGGGTCTTGGGGGGGTAGTGCCTGGGGGCTCTGCAGGGGGTGGGCAATGCCTGGGGCTGGCCCAAGGCTGAGGCCCCCTGTAGAGCACAGGTGGCGGGGTCCTGGAGGGCCCTAAGCCTGCCCATGCCCCCCCACTCACCCCCGGCGCAGGTGAAGTTCGGATCGCGTGAGTGGGTGCTGGGCCGTGTGGAGTATGACACACGTGTGAGCGACGTGCCACTCAGCCTCATCCTGCCGCTGGTCATTGTGCCCATGGTGGTGGTTATTGCTGTGTCTGTGTACTGCTACTGGTGAGCTGCCCCACCCATGCCCTGCCCCTCCATAGGCCCTGCTCTCCTGGGCCCAACCGCCCAGGCCACGCCCCTCCCCGCTGGGCCTGCCTACCCCCACCCCCGCGGCCGCGCCCCCTCCTCTGCTGGCAGCCCGCTGTGGCAAGGGGTCGAGCCATGACGCTGTTCGCTGTTCGTGGCTCCAGGAGGAAGAGCCAGCAGGCTGAGCGGGAATACGAGAAGATCCGGTCGCAGCTTGAGGGCCTGGAGGAGAGTGTGCGGGACCGTTGCAAGAAGGAGTTCACGGGTAAGCGCGGCGGTGACTGGGGGGAGGGTGTCAGCCGGGGGGATGCAACCCTCACCCTCACCCGGGGCTGCCACCCGCAGACCTAATGATCGAAATGGAGGACCAGAGCAGTGATGTGCACGAAGCGGGCATCCCGGTGCTGGACTACAAGACCTACACGGACCGCGTCTTCTTCCTGCTCTCCAAGGATGGCAGCAAGGACGTGATGGTTACGGGCCAGCTGGACATCCCCGAGGCGCGGCGGCCCGTGGTGGAGCAGGCCCTCTACCAGTTCTCCAACCTGCTCAACAGCAAGTCCTTTCTGGTCAACGTGAGTGGGGTGGGGGGATCCCGGGCAGGGGAGGGACTGGGAGGAGGTGGGAGGGGTGGGGAGGGGGCGGGGCCCGGGAGCCAGGAGGCTGCGCAGCGCTGCGGGGCAGGGTGCGCACGGGCCTGGGGCTCCCTCCTCGCAGGTTCTAAACGCCTCCACTCCGCAGTTCATCCACACCCTAGAGAACCAGCGCGAGTTCTCAGCACGTGCCAAAGTCTACTTTGCATCGCTGTTGACGGTGGCGCTGCACGGGAAACTGGAGTACTATACGGACATCATGCGCACACTCTTCCTGGAGCTCATGGAGCAGTATGTGGTGGCCAAGAACCCCAAGCTGATGCTGCGCAGGTGTGCAGACTCAGGGGCTGGGGGCTGGGGGGCTAGGAAGCCAGGGGGACTGGGGGTCTAAGGACTGGGGGCTGGGGAACTAGGGAATGGGGGCTGGGGGGCTGGGTGTCAGGGGATCCAGACACTCAGGGTCGGCAGTGAGCTTGGCAGCCCTGGCCTGGGCCACACGGCTGCTCTACCATCGCATGGGAAGAAAATGACAGGCCCGCTTGGGCGGTAGGGTGTTATGTGCCTGCACTGGGCCCTGGGTTACCCCAGCCACATGTGCTCCTAGCAGGAAGCCAAACCAGGCCGGGGTGATGGGCAGAGCCCGGGAAGTGATGGCGGGGGTCCCTCAGTGCCCAACCTCTGCTCCTCAGGTCTGAGACAGTGGTGGAGAGAATGCTCTCCAATTGGATGTCCATCTGCCTCTATCAGTACCTCAAGGTGGGTCCCACTGCGACTGGGCTTGGGGATGGTGAGATGGTGTCCCCATCTATGGATTGGCTTCCATCCCCTGGTGAGGTCAGACTCTGGGGCTCCCTGGCCCGCCCGCCCTGACTGCCCTGCACTGCCCAGGACAGTGCCGGCGAGCCCCTGTACAAGCTCTTCAAGGCCATCAAGCACCAGGTAGAGAAGGGGCCAGTGGATGCTGTGCAGAAGAAAGCCAAATACACGCTCAATGACACGGGGCTACTGGGCGATGACGTGGAGTACACACCCCTGGTGAGCCCGGGCAGGAGGGCATGGGGCCACAGGTAGGGCCTGAGCTCAGTGCCCGGGGCCACACAAGGGTGGGGGCTGCTGGCCATTACTGATTGATGCAAGTACAGGTTGGGCCCCCCTTACTCGCATGTGTGCATGTTCACGTGGGGTGGCCAGGCGAGGACCAGTGTGACGGCCTGGAGCCAGCAGCTCGCACGAGACGCCAGGATGGGGCGGCCTGGGCCCTGCAAGAGGGGTGTGCATATACATGGTGGTGGGACCCTTGGAGCCCCTGTCCTGCAGGCAGCCCCCAGGGTGTGTCCTGCCCTTCACCCCCTATCCCCCACAGACGGTGAGCGTGATTGTCCAGGACGAAGGGGTGGATGCCGTCCCCGTCAAGGTGCTCAACTGTGACACCATCTCCCAGGTGAAGGAGAAGGTCATCGACCAGGTATACCGCACGCTGCCCTGCTCCCGCTGGCCCAAGGCAGAGAGCGTCGTCCTAGGTGAGGAGGGCTGGCCCGGCAAGGGTGGGGCTTAGGGCAGCAGCCTGTGTGCAAGCGGCCTGCATGTGTCCCCACAGAGTGGCGTCCTGGGTCCACGGCCCAGATCCTGTCGGACTTGGATCTGACCTCTCAGAGGGAGGGCCGCTGGAGACGAATCAACACCCTGATGCATTACAACGTGAGCGCTGGGGCACGGGGGGGTGGGTGCAGGGAAGACACAGGAGCATCTCCCAGGAGACCTGTGCAGTGCTCTCACCTCTCCCTTCCCTCCCACCCAGGTCCGGGACGGAGCCACCCTCCTCCTGTCCAAGGTGGGGGTCTCCCAGCAGCCCGAGGACAGCCAACAGGATCTGCCTGGGGAGCGTGAGTCCCGCCCCTTGCCCTGCCCCTCCCCGGCTGTGGGAGCCGTGGCCCCACCCTGCCCTGAGCCAGTCCCACCCCTGCCTGCAGGCCACGCCCTCCTGGAGGAAGAGAACCGCGTGTGGCACCTGGTAAGGCCAGCAGACGAGGTAGACGAGGGCAGGTGCAAGCGTGGCAGCGTCAAGGAGAAGGAGCGCACCAAGGCCATCACAGAGATCTACCTGACGCGCCTGCTCTCTGTCAAGGTGCAGCCTGACCTGTCCCCCAGGTACCCCATCCACCCCCCAGGTGCCCTGCCCCCACTGCCACTGACCTTATCCACCCACAGGGCACGCTGCAGCAGTTCGTGGACAACTTCTTCCAGAGCGTCCTGGCACCTGGCCTGGCCGTGCCCCCTGCCGTCAAATACTTCTTTGATTTCCTGGACGAGCAGGCAGAGAAGCATGACATCAAGGATGAGGACACCATCCACATCTGGAAGACCAACAGGTGGGCCCTGGCCTCCACTCTCACGTTTCCCCCTTGCTACCCCCCACTGCCAGTGCCCCAGGATCCTGCTCTGCCCTCCCACTGCCCTCGACTGCCTAGCATCCCCTGTGCCCTGCTCCCTACCACCACAACCCCACCCTCCGTGACCCTGCCTCCTTCTGCTCCACACCCCATATCCCCCACTGCCACAACTCCTCATGCCCGATGGTGCCACGCAGTCTGCCCCTCCGGTTCTGGGTGAACATCCTCAAGAATCCGCACTTCATCTTCGATGTGCACGTGCCGGAGGTGGTGGATGCGTCCCTGTCAGTCATCGCCCAGACCTTCATGGATGCCTGCACACGCACGGAACACAAGCTGAGCCGGGTGGGTGGGGCTGGGGATTACGTGGGGGGCCGGGGCCCAGAAGGGGGGCTGCAGCCTAGATTTGCACGTTTGCGGCTGGAACTCTGGCTGGGTACCTGAGCCACCTGGCCAGGACCGTTCATTGGTGGGACTTCTCCTGACCTTGTACAGTATGAAAGACTGACTTTACTATCAGTCAAGAACTGGACTGTTTTCTTATTGAAAATGAGGGGTCCCATTGGATCTGTGATGGGCAAGGGGGGGGGCTGCAGCCTCTCTGCGGTGGATGTGGTGAGGGGAACTGCTATGGGAGGGCTGCATCAGGGCCTCACCTGGCCGCGTCTCCCCAGGACTCTCCGAGCAACAAGCTTCTGTATGCGAAGGAGATCTCTGCTTACAAGAAGATGGTGGAGGAGTGAGTGGGCCCCCCTACCTGCCCCTCCCGGGCCCCCCTGCCAACCCGGGTCTCCTGCCCACCTCTCATGGGCCCCCCTCCTGCCCCTCTCCAGGCTCCTGCCTGCTGCCAGCCCTATAAACACCCCTGTCTCTGCAGCTACTACAAAGGGATCCGACAGATGGTGCAGGTCAGCGACCAGGACATGAACACACACTTAGCAGAGATTTCCCGGGTAAGACTGGGCGTGGGGCTGACCTGTGGGGCCGGGGTGACTGGGACAGGGAGGAGAGAAGCAGGGGGTAGGGTGGGGACAGGGAACCCGGATGCAGCTCTGTATCACATGACGGAGTGTGTACCTGGGACCGCAGCTGGGGCAAGTGTGAGCATGTGGGTGTGGGTGAGTGTGAATGTAGGTGGGGGTGATGTGAACATAGGTGGGGGTAAGTGTGAGTGTGTGGGTGTGGGTGGGGGTGGGGGTGAGGAGTCAGACCCAACCTACACCTGCATCTCCCACCAAGTCCCATGCCCCCTCCAGGAGGGAAGGTGCCTCCGTGTGGGCACAGGTGTGCTGGTGTGGGGGCCTGCCTGTACCCCACTGCTACCCCCTCCTGGCCCCCCGATCCCCCGCTGCCCGGCCCCACCCAGGGTCATGCTGCCCCTCCCCAGGCGCACACTGACTCCCTGAACACCCTCGTGGCCCTGCACCAGCTCTACCAGTACACACAGAAGTACTACGACCAGGTAGGGTAGGGATCTGCTGCAGGGTGGGGGCCCAGGGTGACCCCTCTGGGCAGCAGCCTGATGCAGCCCACCCTCAGATTGTCAACGCCCTGGAGGAGGATCCTGCTGCCCAGAAGATGCAGTTGGCTTTCCGCCTGCAGCAGATTGCAGCTGCGCTGGAAAACAAGGTCACGGACCTCTGACCTCTGACCTCTGACCTCTGCCACCGCAGGCGCACCACAGGCCAGCATCCACAGCCTCTGGCAGCTCCTTCCCCCAACAATGCTGCCAAGAGGCCCAGCCTGGCCCTGCCCAGCACCAGCCCCAGCCTCTCCTGCGGGACCAGCCCCGGCGGCGCCCATGTGCGTCGAGTCTCCCAGCAATCCGCAAAATGTGCCTTAAGTGCCCGCAGCTGGCCAGCGGGCCCAGCACCAGCGTGGGGCTCGGGGTGGGTCGCGGTGCTCGCCGCCCCCAGGGCCACACTTGGGCCCTGCCTGTCCCCGGCCAGGACGAGAGGACTAGAAAAAGCGGTACGATACCTTGTGGCCCCGCCTGCCCGCTCTGGGGGCCCGGCGCCATCAGGCTGGACTCGAGGGGCCACTGGGGCCGCCTCCAAGGTCCCACGGGAGCCTCTGCCCGCCCGGGCTGCGCCAGCCCCGCTAGGACCACCCACACCTTTTTTGTAAATCGTGTTCATTATAAAGCAAATACAGCGATCTTTTTCACTGCGCCACGTGGCTATGTGCCTGCCTCCCTGCCCAGGCCTGGGACCCAGCACCCAGCCTGAGGGCTGTGGAGGGTCCTGTATGCTGCAGGCCCAGACCCAATCCTGGGCAGATGTGGGGGGCCGAGGAGGCTGTGGGCAGAGGTCTGGGATGAGATCCCCAGGGCATCCCCAGGGACTCCCACCTTCAAGGAAGGGCCTGGGCGTGGCATCAGCCGCCAGGAGGGGTGCAGCATGGTGAGAGCACCCTCTCCTCATCTCTGGGGGGCCGGGAGGTGGCATTTCATGAGGGGTGGCTTAATGAGATAGCAGGTGGCCTCTCCAGCACGCATTTAGCATTGCTTGCAGCCCAGGCTGGACCCTGGTGTGGAGATACACTGGCCGGCAGGGGTGGCTGGGAGATGCTGCAGCCCTGGTCATCCGCCAGGCCCAGGGGACAGCATCTCTGAAGCCCCAAGAGAAAGGTGTAGGCTGGGGCTCAGTGGCCAGCCCTCTGGGTGCCCCTGTGGTTGCGTCTCCCTGGCTCTCCTGGCTCTGTTGTCCCTTGCCAGCAGACCCCTTCTCTGGAAGTCGCCCAGCTCCGTCCCCTTGGCCTCCACAGCCACCCTGATCCACCCGAAACGATGGCCCAAGGCTGTCCCCAGGGCTTCAGATGTGGCCCAGTGCCTCAACCTACTCAGCACACACTCCATAAGGCAGGTGGGGTGATGGCTCCCCAGGAGTCTGTGCCAGGAGAATAGGTCAGCCAAGGGATGGGGCATGGCTAGCAGGAGCAACCCTTGTCTACAGCTACAGGTTGCTTGTTATTTAAGAATTATTTCAAGAGGTAAAAACTGAGGACACAGGAGAGGGCTCAGTGGATGAAGGGAGCCTGTTTGGGTTTGCTCAAGCTGCTGGAGTGCAATGTACCAGAAATAGGTTGGCTTTTATAAAAGGGATTTATTCACTTACAAATGTACAGTCCTGAGGCTGGAAAACGTCTACATCATGGCATAAGCAGGAGAATTTCTTCTCTGAAGACTGGCAGCCGGACATCCCATCACGGGGCAGTGCATGGCTGGCATCCACTGGCCTAGCTGCTGGGATTCAATGCTTCCAGCTTCTGGCTTCAGCAGCCTCCCCCTCAGCTCCTGTGGGCTTCTCTCAGTTCTCCAGGCTTTTCCTGTGTATCCTTTATTCTCTTGTAAGGGACCCCAGCAGGAGGCTCAAGATCCACCCTGAATGAGGTGAGGGCTCCCATTCCCATGGAAGCAAGCTAACCAGAAGGTGCCATCCACCATAGGTCTGCACCCACAGATGGATTAAAAGAATGTGGTCTTGGGAACCCAAGGGTAGTTCAGTGGTAGAATTCTTGCCTGTTATGTGGGAGACCTGAGCTCGATTCCCAGCCCAAGTACTTCCCAAACAAATAAGCAAGCAAACAAAAGAAAAATCAAACATAAAAATTCAGCAAATGGTGCTGCAATAAGCGGATACTCACATGGAAAAAGGATGAAATGTGACTCCTGCCATACAAAATACAAAAAAAGATAATTTAAAAAGTGTCCTTTTCTGTGGTGCACACACTTCAAGCCAGCACAGGGTCCTCATGACCAGAGCAGCTACCCTGGAGAACAAGGGTCAAGGGGTGTTAGAAGTTTGGGGAAGATGAGTCAGGAGAGTAGGAGTGAGAGCCAGGGAGGCGGGCTGCATGACAGGGTGGCCACCATTTGGGGGCAGCAGGGCAGGAGCCATGGCAGGGGCAGAGGTCTCAGGCCTTCAAAGTGGCCAGGAAGGGTGCTGATGAGGGTCAGCTGTGGCCAAAATGAGGTGGTCCCAGCTGGGACGGGCTCTGCCATCTGCCCCCAGCCCAGCCCTCCCCCCGAGGCACCACTTGCTCCCCATGGTGATGGCTCCGGGTAGAGCCTGCTAAAGCTTGGCCCCCCCTGCCCGTTCTGGAACTAGATTCAGAGGCTGTGCTCCAAAGGAGCTCATGCCAGCAGGTGGTGGCAGTGTCCCTGAGTCCCACTGCCTCAGGCCCACAAGCTGCACCAGAGTGACTCAAAGTCAGTGTAAGCCAAGCAAACGGGCAAGCTACAGCTGCAGGGGAGGGCAGGGCCCCTGGACCCCCAGAGCAGGTGTACTGTGGATGTGATCCTCGGCCTCGGGCGTGTGCATACGACAGGACCAGTCTCTGTGGTTCTCACTGTCTGCTGATGACATGGCAGTTGAGCGGGGCAGATGGGCCCCGCCCTCTGCAAGGGGCTATGAGGGGTTTTGAGAGCCCCAGCCCAAACAGAAAGGGCACAGGTGGCTCCGTAACGAGGACGTTGTTGGCTTTAGGTATGGCCGGATCGAGGTGCTCAGCTGGGCTCTTCAGGGTTCACGTGTCTCCACAGCTTCCGCATGTCTGGGCGTCTCTGACCTGTGCACTCCGCTGGCATCACTGGCTGGGGTCTTGATGGGGAGACTTCAGTCATGTGCAGCCCCATTCATGATGGGAGAACGGTGGGTGCCTCCCCCAAGAAGCATGCTGGGCAAACAGCTGAGGCCCCGCCCCAAGTCCCCAGGAGCAACACTGCTTTGGCCCCCTGCTGCCCCCACCCCCAGAGGCCAAGCTGGTCAGCATACCTGAACACAGTGTGGCTACACCTGCGGGGGGTAGGCACGGGCAGGAGACGGGCCCTTTCAGATGGGGCTGGGGTAGCAGTTGCACCCCTCCCCACTGGGCAAGTAGGCAGGAGGAGGGCAGGGAGGCCGGCAAGGTGGGCAAGAACCCCTTCCATGTGGCCTCCCTGTGAACCTGTGGGGCCATGTTAGGGCTACAGGTCCTAAGGCTCAGCTCCTAGATGAGCTCAGCTGCCCTCCACCCCCGGAGAGGAGTCAGGCAGGTGATGGGGCCATGGGGCCTGGGCCTGGCTGGTGTTCAGGGTGCCTCATGTGGCTGCCCTGCTGCTTCCACTTCCCATTCTCTTCCCGTTCCAGAGGGGCCCCCGTTGTCCCATCCTTCCTGAACTGGGGGCCAAGAACTGAGGAGACAGTGGGGGCAGCTGTTTGATGAAGAGCTGGGGCAGTGACTTGGAGAGGAGGGGTGAGGGCCACATGGCTAGGGGTGACCTGACACTAGGGGTGGAGGGGGAGCAGGGTCTGGGGGAGACAGGGACCCTGGGCTTGCACCTGGCCACCTACCACCTCCATCTGCCCCTCTACTGTTACCCCCTGCCTGAGGAAGGTGGGTTGCAACTGGGGTGGGATGGGCATCTCCTCTCTGACAGAATGCCCCTGGCCCTTCCCTGCCTGCAGCCAAGGTTGCTCAGGCTCTGGTCCCCTCTGAGCCCCGGATTCTGAGGGAGCCAAAGGCGAAGGCGTCTCGTGGGGGCTCCCCTGGGGCTGCTGGGGAGGAAGGAGCGGATCGCCCAGCCCCCAGGAAGGGGTGGGCCAGTCATTGTGGAAGGCAGACAAAGGGCTCCCTGCGCAGCTACCCGCCTGTTCGCCTTCAGCTGAAGCTCAGTCAACTTCACACAACGTCGGCGCTGCAGCTCCCGCTCCTTGGGCCTGCACCTGCTCCTCCACTGCAGGGAAACAGGCATGGCATGGCTCAGGACTTGGCCAAGGTCAACAGCGTGGCCAGCACGGCTTCTACCGCCTGTTATGTCCATCTGCTTTGAACTACGTAGACATTTTAAATTTTATTGGGTTGCTATTTGAAATTCAAAGGATGTCACATTAAGCAAACACAACAAAACCTTTAATTTTAGCTTCTTTTGAAAAAGCAGAAGTTTAAGCAACTCTGAGTCCTAATTCCACTTCCCTGGGAGGGGTGCTGTCTGCGGGGCCCCGGCCACTCCCCACTGCCCCTGCTCCCCGCCGGCTGCCATGCCTGCGGGTAAAAGTGTCTCTCCACCCGGGGCCGTGTTTCCCGTGGGGCGTGGAGGTGGCCCGTGCGGGCCTGGGGTTGGTCTCGGGGACCAGGAGAGCACCCCGATCTGTCTGCGTTTGAGGGGCCTCGGAAGACTCGAACCTTCTTTCCTAGAAGAGCGCGCCTGCCCTCAGTCCCAGCCCCTGCAACCCGGAGATGGCGCCTCACTGCCAGGCAAAGTCAAGGCGGACTTGCTCGAAGAGGCGACAGCTAGGGGTGGATTTCAGGAGGAGGGAAGGCACCGGACACCAAAGAGGAGGCGGCATTTGGGGGCCACCCGTTCAGGCCCAGCGGCCCCAACCCGGTCCTACCCACCACCCCGGGCAGCGCGGCTGTCCCTGGTCCTGAAAGGAGACCTTTCCCTGGCTTTACGCCCGACGGCGGCGAAAACTCTCGCCCACGCTCGACCGCTTTCTCCGGCCTTGACGGTTCTTCCTCGCCCCGGGGCAGCACCCGGGGGCGCCGAGGCAGGCGGCAAAGCACTGAAGGGGCTGTAGCTGCCCGGTGGGGGCTGTGAGAGTCTGGGGGAACTGGGGGAGAGAGCAGGAATTGGGGTTGGCTCTGGGAGCCGCGGGCCTCGCGATGGGCGGGGCGGGGCTCAACCGCGAGCCCCCGTTCTCACCTCCCCCGCTCCGGCCGCCCGCCCCTCCCCTCCGGAGCCGCCCGGGATGGGGAGGGAGGGCCGGGCTGGTTTCCGCTCAGCCGGCGCCTCGGAGGGGCCGGAAGCTGCGCGTTTGTCTCTGGGAACCCCCCGCCCCCAGCTTCGAGCCGGGAAGCCCTCCCCGCCGCCTCCTCCCGCCCTGGGCTCGACTCCGGCTTCGGCGCGGGGCTGGGCGGGGCCGAGGGGCGGCAGCTGCCGACATGTCGGGCCCTCGCGCCGGCTTCTACCGGCAGGAACTAAACAAGACGGTGTGGGAGGTGCCGCAGCGGCTGCAGGGGCTGCGTCCGGTGGGCTCCGGCGCCTACGGCTCGGTCTGGTAGGGGCGGGGCCGCGGGGGATGGGGCCGGCGGGGGAGGGGCCTCACTCTGCCCCCGCCCCGGCTCGCCTCGGAGGAATGAATAGAGCGGGGGTTAGGGGTGGGCGTGCAGGAAACTTTCCCGCCCGCAACCGAGCCTGGGAGGGGGCGTCGCTTCCCGGCTCCCAGCCGGCCCGAATCCTGCGGCGTCACAGCCCGCAGCAGGCGGGTGTCCCGAGTTCCTCCACGCCCGAGGGCGCATCCCAGGTCCAGGGTTGGGCAGCCCCGGTGTGTGGCAGATGCCACCTTCTTGCAGCGGGTGGGTGCTTCTGAGAGTTTGGCTGGGAAAAGGTTCTCCCCCAAGGCTGGCCTCAGGCGGCCCCGTATGTCTTGCCTTTCCCCCATTTTCGAAGGGGTGCAGGCGCCGGAAGGTACTTAGACCTGAGCAGGGGGTTCTGCATCCAGCCCACTTCTGTCTTAGGCAAGGGCGGTCAGAGGGCAGGCAGCCCCGCAGCAGGGCCCCCAGGGATCGGGGCTGGGGGAGGTCTTGGATAGGCCTGGGCTTTTGCTTCCCTGGCACCCGGGCTGGGGGGACCTTAATTTGAGCGATACAGGGAGGCCTGAGTTGCAGTTATGATGTTCGGCAAGTCTCTGCGCAGGGATAGGGCATTGAGAGAGGCCCACACCCCCCAGCAGCCAGGTGGCTGCCAGTCTCTGTGGGTCCCTGGGTGGGCAAATGCTGCTGGGGCTTTGCTTCAGGCCTCCTGCAGGCCTTTACCGACCTTTAGGGCCCAAGACTTTCTCTGCCTCCCCAGAGGCCAGGGTGGGACCAGGTACTTGGGGTCTGCTGGGAGAGTCTCTCTGAGCTGGCACTCACTGGCCATCAAAAGGCCCCACAGAATGCCAGTTCCTGTCACTTCACTGTGCAGACACAGGCAAAAAGCTTTGCTGCCCAACAGCAGGGGCAACCTCCCTCCTTAAGGGAGTGATTCAGACCTTCCCAGGTGGGAGCAACCAAGGTGCCTAGCCATTGTCCTCTCCACCACCACCCTCCTGGCCCCATGACCACCCGAGGCCCAGGAGTAGCTGGCCAAAGAGTGCAGAGGCAAGGGGGCGGCCTGAGGCTCCACTCCCTCTTCTTAGGTTAGTGTGTATGGAGAGTCCAGGAGGCAAGAGGGAGGAAGGCACAACTGTGCAAAGGCATGGCGGTCAGCAGGACCTTGGAGAGCCCCTAAACCCCAATAGTGGGGGCTGACCCTGAGTGGGGACCGTGGGAGGGTGCGCCACCCTGTCCCACCTGTGCCTGAAGTGGACGGCTGAGACAGCTGTCTCCCGGGCAGGTAGATGGAGAGGAGGCTGTCTGTCCGTCTGGTTGCCTCTCACTGATAGATGTTTAATCCAAACCAGTTCTCACTGTTACAAATAATGGAACAATAAACATATTTTGGCCAAATTCCTCCATATTTTGAGTATTCCACGGTTGAGTGCCCAGAAGAGGCAGTGGAGCTCAGGAGTGTTTGGGGAAAGGTCTCAAATCTCTCCGGGGTGCCGGTGACCGCCCTATGGGTTTTCCTGATGCTTCACCTGCACGCGGGCCTAGGGGGGGCTCTTTCCTTGCCTCAACCCAGTTTGGGGCCACAGTTCTTGCGGTGAGGGAGAACAGAAGCCCCGAGGTTCCAGGTAGAGCCTGGCCCTGGCCTTCTCAGGCTGGGGGGGCCTGGGGTTTGCTGAGCCTCCCCCTGAGGACTGGCCAAGTAGGTAGCATAAAGCGACTTCTCGAACCCTCGTCAGTGTAGTCAGGGCGCTAGACACACCCAGCCTGTTCTCGCGTTACCGTGCAGAGGCCCGCCCGGGGGCTCACGGCTTAGCCAACACGCAAGCGGTCGAGAGGAGCGCGCTGCGGGAGCAGCAAGGCGCAGACGGGCGCCTCTAGGCTACTGGCCCAATCTCCCCAGAGGAGCGGCCACCGCCGGGTCCGGTGCTCCCCGGGACAGCGCAAGGCCGGGGTCCAGGGGCCCGCGGAAACCCGAACAGGCCTCACCCACCCACCTTCCAGCTCGGCCTACGACACGCGGCTGCGCCAGAAGGTGGCAGTGAAGAAGCTAGCGCGCCCCTTCCAGTCGCTGATCCATGCGCGGAGGACGTACCGCGAGCTGCGCCTGCTTAAGCACCTCAAGCACGAGAACGTGAGCCACGGGCGCGCCAGCCAATGGGAGCCGGGAGCGCCTGGGGGCGGAGCCGGTGGGCGAGAGCCAATGGGAGTTGAAAGTGGCGTGGCAAGGGTGTCCTGGGGAAGGGGCTTAGCGGGAGGGGCGTGGCAGGGGCGGAGCCTGGTCTGACTGCCCCGCCCCCCGCCAGGTCATTGGGCTTCTGGATGTCTTCACGCCGGCCACGTCCATCGAAGACTTCAGCGAAGTGTGAGCTGTAGGGAGGTGGCTCGGGGCGGGGCGGCGTCGGGGCGGGGCTCTCCCCTGACCCCCAACCCCTGATCCCCCGCCAGGTACCTGGTGACCACCCTGATGGGCGCCGACCTGAACAACATCGTCAAGTGTCAGGCACTGAGTGACGAGCACGTGCAGTTCCTCGTGTACCAGCTGCTGCGCGGGCTTAAGGTGCCGCCGGGGTGCTGGTGTGCGGCCCTGGGGCGCGGGGCCCCTGCGGAGCGGGGGTGTATGGGACGGGGTTGGGCCGCGGTCCGCCCGGGGAGGTCGACGCAGTCGTGATTTCCCCCCTCCCCGCAGTACATCCACTCGGCCGGCATCATCCATCGGGTAGGTGTGGGGTGCAGCTCTGGGCCCTGGTCCGGTCGGCGTGGACCCCGTGCTCGGCTTGCCTCATAGCCGTACCTCCATGCAGGACCTGAAGCCCAGCAACGTGGCGGTGAACGAGGACTGCGAGCTCAGGGTGAGGGGCGTGTGTGCGGGCGGGGCGGGTGAGGAGGGCAGGTGCTGAACCGTCCCTGTGGCCTGCCCAGATCCTGGACTTCGGGCTCGCCCGCCAGGCGGATGAGGAGATGACTGGCTATGTGGCCACGCGCTGGTACCGGGCCCCAGAAATCATGCTCAACTGGATGCACTACAACCAGACAGGTGGCCGTGGGGCCTGCGTGGGGCATCCATGTCCTGTGGGGGCCATGGCCTGGGGAGGGTGGCCATGCACCCCAGGGGGTCCTTCCCGGTGATGGGGTGAGGCAGGGCTGGGGTCAGCATGCACAAACAGACCTACAGGGGGCCCTCTGCGTTGAGGGGGGAGGCTCCAGTGGGCCTTCCCACACCAGGTTGAGCCCCATTGTGGGTGAGGGTCACCGGGCTGCCGCCCCGGGAGGAGGGGGGCCAAGACTGATGGCAGCCTGTGCCCTGACCCCCACAGTCGACATCTGGTCGGTGGGCTGCATCATGGCCGAGCTGCTGCAGGGAAAGGCCCTCTTTCCAGGAAACGACTGTATCCTTGGCCCCGCAGGGGTTGGGGGGTGTTGGAGCCAGGACCTCCCAGTTGTGGGTGGGCAGGGCGACAGGCAGTCTCAGGCCCTCCCTGTCTGGCTGTTCCCCCTGGCTCATTGGCCGGGGAGAGGAGCAGGCTCTGGGCAGCACCCATGGCTTCTGCCCTGGGGGGCTTGGGCAGGCCCCTGCTGGCCAGTGGGTGTTTCCTGAGCCGAGGCAGACATCGACCAGCTAAAACGCATCATGGAGGTGGTGGGGACCCCCAGCCCCGAGGTTCTGGCCAAGATATCCTCGGAACACGTGAGTGGGTGCCCCCTCCCCCCCCGCCCTCTGCGGACTAAGGCCCCGGGCACTCTGGGGGACACCATGGGAAGCAGGCTCTGTATGGGGAGTGCAGGGCACTGCCAGAGGAGCCAAGGCAGGTGCCCTGCCCCTTTAAGGGATACGGCAGGGCAGGGGACACAGCGAGGGCACAGTCCTGACACTGGTAGCAGTGGTTTGGCCAGGGGCAGTGGGGTGGAGGAGGGGACAGGAGGGTTAGGTGAGGGGCTACGGTCAGAGGGGTTAAGGGGCAGGTCTCTGGCTGCCCCTGTGCCAGCCAGGGCTGGGTAGTGCCTGGGTCTGGGGTCTTCTCTGGAGTCCCTGCTCTGTCCGGGGCCTGCGGTAGAGGGTGTGTGGTCCCCTCAGGCCCTCCCCCATGTGCCCCCAGGCCCGGACATACATCCAGTCCCTGCCCTCCATGCCCCAGAAGGACCTCGGGAGCCTCTTCCACGGAGCCAACCCCCTGGGTGAGGATGGACCGGGACTGGGTGGGGCCCTCCACTGGCCGGAGGCGGGGCTGACCCTCCCGCGGCCCACAGCTGTGGACCTCCTGGGAAGGATGCTGGTGCTGGACAGTGAGCAGCGGCTCAGCGCGGCCGAGGCCCTGGCCCATGCCTACTTCAGCCAGTACCACGACCCCGAGGATGAGCCTGAGGCCGAACCCTACGATGAGAGCGCGGAGGCTGCTGAGCGCTCAGTGGAAGAGTGGAAGGGTGCGCAGGGGTGGAGGCTGGGACAGGCAGAGCTGGGCAGCGAGGGGAGCAGGCACCGCACTGGGCCTAGACTGGGCCGTCTGTGCTGATCCTTTCCCCATTGCCCCCCAGAGCTCACCTACCAGGAAGTCCTCAGCTTCAAACCCCCAGACCCCCCACAGCCACCCAAGAGCCTGGAGATTGAGCAGTAAGGGGAGCCCACCTGCCACCTCCACACTGCTAGAGGGGCCTAAGCCTGCACCCTGCTCATCCTGGGACTCTGTGACGGGTGCCACCCTGCAGCCCTGGCCCAGCAGCCCACATACCTGGCCTGGGGCCTACTTGCCTGCTCACCGTGCCCAGGGGGTCCTGCACACACATGTGTCGGCAACAAGTATGTGCCCGTGTCCTTCACCCCCGCCCCCAGCCATCTGGGTCTCCCTCTGGATTTCACAATGGGGGATTTGCATACCATGGGGCTGCCCCCCAGGCTGGTGTCTGTCTGTGCCCTGTTCTCTGTGTACAGTGGGAGTTCGCCAGGACCCCCTGGACTCAAAGGGATGGTTCCAGGGATCAGAGCTGCTCAGGCCAAAGGGGGTCTGCCCCGGGAGTGCTGAGACCACCTGTGCCCCCCAGGCTGGGCAGGGTTTCCCTGGTGGCTGGCCAGGCTGGGACACTACAGGCTTCACGTCAGAAAAGCTGGGGCCCGTGTGTTCACCTGTGCTGTCTGGGCACATGTGAATCTGTGGGTGCTAGGAGCCCATGACCAGGAAGAGGCCAGAGTTGGGTTGCTCTGCACCTCCCCACATGCTGGGTACCCATGAAGGGCTCCTTGGGCCGAGGGCACCCACTTGAGCAGATGCCAGGGCTTTCCTTTGTGGGTGCATAGAACCACAGCAGATTGCTGAGCAAGGGAGCATTGCAGCCAAGGAGCTGAGGCAAGGGAGGGCCCGTATCTGTGCTGCAATCTCAAGCCACCAGGTTGGGCAGAGCACACAGGTGCACACATGGACGTGACCTTCACATGAATGCCCCGGCCCATGGACTTTGGACAGAGCTGATGAAGAAGCCTTGCCGGCCCTCTACCTCCCCTACCCTCATGGCCCTTCAGCTGGGGTTCTGGGGTCGCCTTGTCCCCCTCCTCCCACAATAGAACTGACCGAGCATCCTCTGTGGGTAGGCCCCTGCCTGGAGACTGGGTGGTAACCTCCTACCCTGGGGGTACCTAGGGGGGACTGGATGTGAAGTGCCTGTACACAGGGGCGCTCAATAAAGGGCTTCCCTCATGCCCCACCAGTGTCCGACATGCTAGGCCCCCTGCCTTTGCTGTCTCCACCTCTGGGGGGCTCACCATGGGCTGCACCCACCCTGGCCTGGCCCACAGGATACCAGGCAGTCATGCAGCCTGGTGAGAGAACAGCTGGGGCACCGCTAGAGGCAAATGCTTCCTCTCCTGGGGGCCAGGCCTTTCCCTTCTGGCTAATGCAGACTCCGGGGGGTGGGGGTGGTGTAGAGAAAAGAAGGCTGCTTTCAACCTTGAACTCTGCAGGCCACTCTCACCTGAGCCTACTCCCACTGCTTTTTGCAGCTCCCACCTGGGGGGCTGTAGGCAGGATCCTATAGGCCTAGGCACCAAGGCTGCAGGGCTTTAGGTACCTGGGAAGCTCTAGAGACATGGCTGGCCAAGGCCAGTAGGGGTGGGGCGGGGGAAGGGGCCCTGGTCTGAAGGAGCAAGGGCCCCTATGAGTGCTGGAACCCTGGGCTCCACCCCAGGGAGTAAGCCAGGGGGGCTTCCTGGAGGCAGAGTACCCCACTCAGCCCAGGGCATGGGGTGCAGGTGGCTTTGTGGGTGGCATGTGCCATGCTCCTGGCTGGGCTGGCTGTGGGCTGCTCTTGCCATCAGCTGGCTGTGCATGTGCCAGGGTCACCGACCCCAAGGCCAGGTGTAAAGCTGGTCTGGCCATGCCCAAGGCTGCTGAGCTGCTGATTCACGGTTGGCAGGCGGGGCCCCAAAAGGCAGGGAAGGGGGCACTTGGGATCCTGCCACCCACCACCAATCAGCTTTGAGGGGACCCCCAGGCTCCATCCTCAGGAGCACCCAGACCCATGACAGGACTATGCCTACACTGAGAGGTCAGGGCCTGAGAGGCCCCCCACCCCTGGGGCTTGGGCAAGCCTTCAGGGAGGGAGAGAAGCCAGGTTGGACAGATAGGACAAGCAGGGGGCAGGTGTGTGTGGGGGGAGCAGGCAAAGGGACTAACAGTGGCCTTGGGATGGGGGAAGAGGTGGAGGGAGGAGTGGGAGCCAGGGTGCAGAAGGGCCGAGGGGGGATGGGAGGCTTGGGGACAGGGGTTGAAGGATGGACACTGGGGTGGCCACCTGAGAAGTCTGGGAGACAGAACCAATCCCGCATATGTTAGGGGGGCTGCAGGCAAGACCTAATCGCAGATGGGTGGACCCGCCTGGGGGTAGGGCATCCTAGGGGGTGCGGTGGAGACCCCCTGCCAGGAGATTCAGGGTGGGGGTAGGGGGCTGGGTCTGGGAGGCTCAGGACAGTGACCAGGAGTTGGGGACAGAAGTTGGGCAGCATAGGCCCGGCGGCGCACTGGGTGTGGGCAGTAAAGAGGAGACCAGAGCGCTGCGGCCCCTGGGGACCCGGGCATCCGGGGCGCCAGCCCAGTGCGGAGCCAGCGGCTTTCCGAGTGTCCCGCCGCGCCGCCTCCTCGCGGGGCCGGGGCTGGGCCATCCCCCATCGCCTCGGGTTTCCGCAGGGCGGGCCGTCACGTGCGCCGGGCCCCGGGGCGGGTTGGTCGCGGGCCGGGGTGGGGCAGCGCGGCAGGAGCCGGGCAGGGGTCGGGCCGGAGTCGGCGGTGCGGGAGCCCGGAGGGCGGCGACCCCAAAGGGGACAGCAGAGGGCCGCCGGGCCCCGGTTCCGGGAGCGCGGCGCCCGGCGTCCGGGCAGCGATGACCTCCCCGCCGCCCACCCGCAAGGGCTTTTACCGCCAGGAGGTGACCAAGACCGAGTGGGAGGTGCGCGCCGAGTACCGCGACCTGCAGCCCGTGGGCTCCGGCGCCTATGGCGCGGTGTGGTGAGCGCGGGCGCGGCGCGGGGCGGGGCGGGGGCGAGAGGCCCGGCCGAGGCTGAGCCGCCCACCCCGCAGCTCGGCCGTGGACAGCCGCACCGGCGCCAGGGTGGCCATCAAGAAGCTGTACCGGCCCTTCCAGTCGGAGCTGTTCGCCAAGCGCGCCTACCGCGAGCTGCGCCTCCTCAAGCACATGCGCCACGAGAACGTGAGTCGGGGGGGTCGCACCCGGCCCCGCCCAGCTCGCCCCGCCCCCCGGAGTGCCGCCTGCGGGAAGGCCGGCCCTCCCCCCGGCCTTCCTGTGGGGTGGGTGTAGGTGGGGGCCCAGGAGACATTGGCAGACTAGGGACCTTTCTGGCGTACACCGTTTTCCCCCACGCCTAGGCCTCCTTGTTTGGGGTAGAGCCTGCATGGATTCCCTTTCGCGGCAGCCCCCTGCCACCGCCGCTGTGACGGGTCTGGGCTCAGTTGGCCTTCCAGGTTTGCCCCCAAATCCTGCCTCCATTCCGGGAACCGTGGTGAGAGGAGTTGGGCACAGCACTTTTCCTGGAAGGGCCCCCCAGACTTCCCTTCAGCCTCCCCAGGCCCCTCTGTTCCGCCTGCCTCATAGTTCCTCCTTCTCCAAGTGGGACTGCACCTGTCCCAGCCCCCTGCAGAGCCTGGGGTCCCACTCAGGAGGGGCGCCCAGGATGCTGGCCAGGGCAGGGGTTGGGGTGCCTCCTCCTCACCCAGTCCAGGGTTTCATGGACAGGGTGGGGGGTGGACAGGTCCGGACTCCCCAGGGAAACCCCCCCACACCCCTGCCTTAAGTTCCGGGCTGAGAGCTGAGCACTGTGAGCTTTGGCTGGTCGCTATGTACATCAGTGCACCTGGGCCCTTGGTTCTGGCCACTGCCCGCTCTCCAGCCAAATACTTGTTCTCTGGGACTTCTGTCTCCACCCTGTGCCCTGGGGCACTCAGCCTCTGCCCTGAGCCACATCTGGGACGTGATCTTCATGGGGGCTGCCTCCCCCCCCCCCCCCCCCCCGTCCGTGAAACCCTGGGCTGGGTGAGGAGGAGGCACCCTAACTCCTGTCCTGGCCAGCTTCACCAGCACCCTTCCCGACCCGACTCGGACTCTCCGTTCGGCCCCTCCCAGGCCGGCACAGTGGACATGCCATCCACTGAGCCAGCAATCCCACCAGCCCTTTGGGCACCTGGCCCTCTCCCTAGGGCATCCTTCCCATAGCCGCGCAGCCCACCTGCTCTGTTCTACTCGCCTACAACCCCCTCCCTCCCTGCTGCTTGCTCTGTGTGGACCAAGGGGGCCTTTGTGGGCTCTGGGCTCCCCTCCCCCCAGGCCCTCCTCAGCTGGAACCCTCGATGGCTGCACATCTAGGTCTGCAGCCTCCAGCGGTCTCAAAGTCCCCTCTGGGACTCCTGCACTGGAGGTGGTCCCTTTCTGACAGCCCCCAGCACACCAGAGACCTAGCATTCCACCCTCCCCCCCCCACACTGGACCTGGCGGCTGCGGGGTCACTGTCTACACCTGCCTCATGTGGTCTATCCTGCACAGTGGCCTGAGGAGGTGGTGAGGGTCCCGCCCCTGCTTAAGGGCTTTCCAGGGCCACTTTTAGGGTTACCTGGACTGGAGGTCCTCCCTGCTCCTGACCCAGCCACCTGCCTCCCCTGTGTTACTCTAGCACATGGCAGGCTCCCCAGGGCCCGCTGGGCCTCTGCACCCCACCTGCCCTGCAACCTTGGTAGGCACCATCCTCACGAGCAGGCCGCCCTGGCCCCAGGTTACCTGTCTTCCATCGCCTCCCCAACCAGGGGCCCCGTGGGGCCGGCGGGCTGTGGGTCTCAGCCTGGGGAAGGACTGCAGTGCTCACAACCTGAGGGCTGCCCCACCCTGGGTCCCAGTGTCCATGGGCAGAGCAAGAAGGGGAGGCAGGACCAAGGGCTGACCCTGTTGTGCTTGGCCTGGAGCCAGCCAGACTTGACTTTCCCACCCCCACCCCCACCCCCGCACATCCCGGCTGTCACCATCCAGAAATAGCCCGAGGCTGTGGGCACGTGTGTCCCGGCCGGGGCTGCTTGGTGAGTGGGCAGTGTGGGGAGACAGGGACAGTGCGGGGGGTCCGGCCTGGAGCCAGTGCCAGCGGGGTAGAGGTGGGGAAGGGATTGGGTTGGGGAGCACCACGCCACAGCCCCTGCTGTCCACACACCTCAGTCCCCCTGCCCACCCCTCTTCCCCCAGGTAATCGGCCTGCTGGATGTGTTTACTCCTGATGAGACCCTGGATGACTTCACAGACTTGTGCGTGGCCAGCCAGGGGCTGGGCAGGGCTGGAGGGGTGTTGGGGAATCCCCTGGCATCACTTGGGGTGCTGGATTGGATAGGGACCCTGGCTCAAGGCAGGGACTGCTGCCAGCCCCCTCTCCCTGCAGTCCTGATGCACCCTCACCATCCATTCTGCCAGTGCCTCCCTAAAGCTTGGCCAGGCTTCCCAGGGCTGCTGGCACCCAGGCACTCCCCAGCACCCATGGTGTGGGCCTTGGCCTAGCACATGTGTTAACAGGCAGGCCCCGTGCTCAGGGCCCTGGTGCCAAGAGCCTGGCCCGAAATTGGAGCTGCTGACCTTTCTGGTGGGCAGGGAGGGGGCAGCAGGGAGGCCCCGTCTGCCTGGCCCGCTCCCCCAGGGCTCTCAGCCACAAGCCAGGGCTGGGCCCAGGAGGGCTCGGGAGGGCAGCAGATGGCAGGGTACAGGCAGGTCCCTGTGACCTGGCCCTGCAGGGCTGCAATGCTCACCAGTCTCAGTGTCTGGGGTGGGAGGGTGGGGTGAGGGGATCCTAAATGCCACTCCATTTTCCATCCTTCTGCCCAACCTGGCTGGCCCTCAGACCCAAACATCCCACTGCTGCCAACTCCCTACCCCCAGGCCCCATGCTTCTCACACCTAGTCCTAAGGGGAAAATCGACTCCACCCCGCCCTGGCTGTTAGCCTGGCATGTGGTGCCCTTCAGCTCAGAGTGTGGGCACCCAGAGCTCAGAGCCCTGGCCCTGCTGGTGCCCCTGGCAGGGTGGATGGGAAGGAGGTGGGGGTGAGGATACGGGCGCTCCTGCCGAGGCTGCCCTCTATGTGGGACGGGGCCTTCCCGCAGCCCCCAGAGCCAGGGCCAGGTGGGGGCCCGGAGGCCGGCCTTGTCCTTGACCCCGGGCCACCCTGCGCCAGCAGCTACCTGGTGATGCCGTACATGGGCACGGATCTGGGCAAGCTCATGAAGCACGAAAAGCTGAGTGAGGACAGGATCCAGTTCCTCGTGTACCAGATGCTGAAGGGGCTCAAGGTGGGGTGGGCAGGGCCGGCCAGGGGAGGGGGTGCCGCCGGTCCTGCTCTGCCTGCCGCTGATCCCACTCTCTGTCCCCACAGTATATCCACGCTGCAGGCGTCATCCACAGGGTGAGTCCTGGCCACCGTGGGAGAGCCTGCCCCTCGCTCAGCCGCCGGATCAGCTTCCCCAAGCAGGGGGCTCACTATGGGGCTGGTGGGAGGGTGATGACACCCATACTTGGGCCTGTCGGAAGCCCAGGCCAGCATGGGAGGGCTGAATGCAGCTGCCCTGCTTGGGTGCTCCTGGGCAGCCTGCCCCCTCCAGTGGGCTGCAGGGGCCACCTCTCTTTTGTTCACAGGACCTGAAGCCTGGCAACCTGGCCGTGAACGAGGACTGCGAGCTGAAGGTGGGGTCTCAGTGCCTCCAGGGAGAGCCTGAGGGGCAGGGCATCTGCCCAATAGCCCTCTGTGCCCCTGGGCTCAGGCCGGGAGGGTAGCCAAGGGAACAACTGCTCCACCTTGGTACCAAGCTGCAGAGGGAACAGCCGGTGGGAGGGTGGGGCCCGGGGAAGCAAACAGGTGTTGGCCTGGCCTCCATGGGGTCATGGCAGTAGGAGCAGGGCAGCTCTCCCTGCCTTACCTGCTTGAAGGTCATCCCAGCAGGCAGCAAAGCCTGACCTGGTATACAGCTGAGGCCACAAGGCCAGCCCTGGGGGTGGGCAGGGGGAGGCAGGAGAGGCAGTGGAGACTCCGGGCCCACCCCCAGAGGTAGTTGTAGAGGCCCTAGCCACAGGGAGGGTCCCCAGGGGCTTGGGAACTCTGTGCTGTGGCCTGAGGACCTGGAGGTTTGGCAGGGACCTTTGTCGAGGGTCTTCTGGGCACAGGCTGGCTATGCTCACAGCCTGGAGACTCTCTAGTTCACCTCTCTCAATTCCTTTTGCAGATCCTGGACTTCGGCCTGGCCCGGCAGGCGGACAGCGAGATGACTGGGTATGTGGTGACCCGGTGGTACCGGGCACCTGAGGTCATCCTGAGCTGGATGCGCTACACGCAGACAGGTGGGCTGCTGAGTGGGAGTTGGGTAGGATGGCGTGGGCTGGCCAAGTTGGTGCCATGTCCCCTGCCCTCCCCCTGCTCTCCCCAGTCTGCGGAGTGTGTGACGTGGTCTTCTGTTTCAGTTGACATCTGGTCCGTGGGCTGCATCATGGCAGAGATGATCACGGGGCAGATACTGTTCAAGGGCAACGACCGTATCCTCTGCAGCAAGGCAGCAGGCTGGGGACCTAGGGCTGGGCAGGAAGTTTGGGTGAGGTCTGGAGGGCCGGGCTGGGCAGCAGTCTTGGGGGACCATGCTCTTGCAGTGCTGTGCCCCTGAGCTTGCGGCAGACCTGGACCAGCTGAAGGAGATCATGAAGGTGACGGGGACGCCACCAGCCGAGTTTGTGCAGAGGCTGCAGAGTGCAGATGTCAGTGGGGAACAGTGGGGCCCGCTCCGGGGCTGGGGGGCTGGCTCCTCAACCTGTCTTCTCCCACAGGCCAAGAACTACATGAAGGGGCTCCCTGAGCTGGAGAAGAAGGATTTTGCCTCCATCCTGACCAGTGCCAGCCCCCTGGGTAAGGCAGGCTGGGGGCAGAGGGTGGCATGGGGGCTGGTGGGTGCCCCTGGCATCGACCTGAGCGCCACCTGCCCCGCCTACCAGCCGTGAACCTCCTGGAAAAGATGCTGGTGCTGGATGCAGAGCAGCGGGTGACAGCAGCTGAGGCGTTGGCCCACCCCTACTTTGAGTCCCTTCACGACTCAGAGGAGGAGCCCAAGGCGCAGAAGTACGACGACTCCTCCGACAACGCAGACCGCACGCTGGAGGACTGGAGGCGTGAGTTGGGGCCAGGGAGGGGGCCTGCCACGCCAGGCCAAAGGGCTGGGGAGGGCCTGTAGCCTGGCCCGGAGCCCAGAGCTGGCGGGGAAGGGCGTCGCCAGCAGGCGCAAGACAAACAAAGGCTTGGCTGCAGGACTGGACACTGTGGGCCAACGGCCTCTCCCTGCCCCAGGGCGACCCGTGTCCCCAGGGACACCACTCATACCGAGGGGCTCAGACCTCTGCTTAGTGTGCTCCTGGGCAGGCGCCGTGCCTCCTGGCACATGTGTGTGTATGGGGGCGCCATCCTTTGGTGCTGCCCCCTCCCAGGCCCATCCAGCCTCTGCCCTGACTCTGCACCCTGGGGCCACAGGTGGGGTGCAGAAATTGCTCAGGGTGGCCTCTGCCTCAGCCTGTGCCGGGCTCGGAGCTCAGGACCTCAGTTCTGTTTGAGGTGGTTTCCGTTGGTGAAGAGATGGCTGACAACCGCAGACCACAGCATCCTCTCTGCGGTCCCCCACCCCCCAAAACTGTGGCTCTGAGCCTTTGCTTCGGTGACAGCACGATGGGCACGTGGTCTGGGCATGATGGCCATTTCTGGAAAGGGCCTTTTCACTTGCCTACCTGTGGGGATGCATCCCCAAGCTGGAGTTTGAAGAGTAGGCTTGCAGAGGCCCCCACGGGCTGGGGATTACACACACTCAAAGGGTGTCCTAAACTGGAAACGGGAGAGTGTTAGTGTCCCGCAAATCAGTGTCCCCTGGCCACATGCAGTGGGAACCCTGGGGTGGGGATGGCAGAGCTTGCTCCTTTGCAGATCCCCACAGAGGGAAGTGGAGCTGGCCTTGAACCCCAGGCCCAGGCCCAGGCCCAGAGCCCCCCCTCCCTGGAGTTGGCGCCTTGGGCTCAGGGAGCGTGTCTGCAAAACTGGGGTGGGGGGAAGCGCTGGATGGGCCAGTGGGAGTTAAGTGACACCCAAGGGTTCAGCAGATGCTGGACCCAGAACTCGGCATGTGTCTGGTGGAGCCCAGAGGTTGACCCATGAAAGCATTTGGCCGTGCTCCCAGGGTGTTCTCTGCTGGAGAAGGGAGGAGTCAGCCACTCTTGAGGGGCAAAGAGCTTGGGGTCCAGGAGACCCCGTCGGGGAGGATGGTCCCTGTGGGTGGAAAGGTGGGTGGCAGCAGTTGTGGGAGACACCTGGGAAGGGACAAAAGAGCCAGCCAGGGCGGGTCCCTAGACCAGTGGATGGCAAACCCATGTCAGGGCTGGGCGCTCACCACCCCCCAACCCTGAGTGGGACTTCTGGCGAGGGGCTGTGCTGAGGAGTGTTGACAAGCCTCTGGGCCACCTGTCCCCTGTCCAGGGTACGGCCTCTGGGAGCTGCCTCTGGTGGGTGGCGGCCAAGGCTGATAGTTCCCTTCTCCCTGTGACTGTCCCCCATTTCTGCTGCTCCTCCCAGGTGTCACTTATAAGGAGGTGCTCAGCTTCAAGCCTCCCCTGCAGCCTGTGCCCCGGGTCTCCAAGGAGACGGCCCTATGAGGATGTCGCGGGGATCCTGCCGGAGCTCCACCCCTTAGCTTTCCAGCTGGGCAGGAGGAGCGTGGCTGCCCCCAGCCACATCCCAGGGCATCTACCTGGAGGGGTTCAGAGCAGCCCCCCTTGTTCTGTGAACCCTCCACGTCTCGTCTGTTCTCCAGTGGCCACCTCAGCCTGGCCTCAGATGAATGTGTGGACTTTTTGGGCAGGACCCCACCTTGTTCCAGCTGCCCCTCCCTGGGCTGCACCAAGCACCCCAGCACCCACAGGGCCACATAGGCCCCTGCACCCGCTCTGTGCCTGCCCCAGCCTGGCTCGTGCCCTGAGATGGAGGGACACAGGGGCTGGGGCGCTGATGCAAACCTCTCCCCGAGGGGGGCTGGGCAGTGGTGTCAGTGGACTCTCCTGCACCTCCCTCCCCCGCACAATGTATATCAGCCCTATGGCTGGAAGGAAATAAACCCTTTGGTGGCTCTTGATTTGTGAGCAGGTCCTCTACCTTGGGGCCTTTCTCTTTTCCGTTGTGTCCAGCGAGCTGGCCTGCGGCCCTCCTGACTGGAGGCCCCGCCTTGGGTCTTGGCCACCTTTGCAGCATCACCGTCCTTGAGGCTAGAGCCCCCGTGCCCCCAGTGTTTCCTGCCCACTCCCATTTCCTTCCCCACCCTCACCCATGGCCAGAAGGCACCTGGCAGGCACCACTTGCCCAGCTGCCTGCCCGCCAGGTGCAGGGCCTGCCTTTGTAGAAACCCAGCCCCTTATCCCGCCTCCTGCCCTCTGCTGGCTGGCCATAGTCTCTGAGGGCCTCGGGTCTCGCTGGCTGCGGGACCGGAGGCCACACAGGACCGCAGGCTACACATGGGCGCTTCCCCATATGCCCCGCGACAGGGGCCTTATGAAGGGTCAGGCCAGGGTCATGGGGTCTGACCGTCGAGGGTAGGGCAGGCGAGGGGTCCCCTCCGCTCCCGGCCTGCTGGAGCTCGGCCAGCCTCACGCAGGGCTGGTCCAACCAGGCTTAGGCCCACAAGGTGATGCAGCGGCAGGCGGCCCTCTCAGCCCAGGACCCCTCGGGTGCCGGTGGGACAGAGTGCAACCAAGAGGAGCCCACCCTGTGAACCCCACGCTCCCCCGGGTGCTGCCCCGCTGGTCCCGCCTATTTCCTCAAGGCTACGTGACCCCGGGTGGCCAATCGGAACGCTCCGATGCCCTAGCCTCCGGGATTGGCTCAGGAGCTGGCCTGAACTGGAAGACCCTCCGGACGGGCCTGGGTGGAGCAAGGGATAGGGCTAGCCACCCGGCACCCCCCCCCCCCCAGGACCCGTCTCAGAGACCCAGCCCACCCCCTGTACCTGCACCTGCGCCTGCCCCTCTCACCGCACCTGCCCGTCAGGACCCGCCCCCGGGGCCGCCTAGGAAACCTCCGCACCTGTTCACTCGCACTTGCCTCCGGGACCTGCCCCCCGCAATTGTCCCCCGGAGCCGCCTCACGTACCCGCCCCAGGGCTCACCACCCCCCAGAACCTGCTTCCCAGGACTCGCCCCCAAGACCCGACCCCAGAACCTGACCCCGGCAACTCCAGGTCTCCCTCCCTTCCCACGCTTTTGCTCTGTCGCAGTGTCCGTTTCTCCTCTGCCCGCCCCTTTCGGTCACTCACTGAGGTTCCATCCATCCATCCGTCCATCCGTCCGTCCATCCATCCATCCATCCCATTCCTCCATCCCTCCCCAGACCTTGTCTCTCTTGTCTCAGAATTCCTACTCTGTCCCGCCCTACTTGGCGGCGGCTCGTGTCTGTCCGCGGCTTCCGCCTGTCCCTGATTCCGCTTCTGCCAAGGGTCTTCTGGTCCTCCGGCCTTGACCCTCCGCTTGGAAGGCGGTGCTGCTTGTTGATAACGCACTCCCCCCTCAAGAGGCCGCGCATCCTGCCGCCCCGCTGCCCTGGCCTCAGCTCTGCCTTGAGTCCTGGGGGCGTGGGGGCGGGCCCCCAAGGCTGCGCGGGCAAGGCCAGGTTGGGGGCTTCGAGAAAAGTTGGGGGGGGGGGGCAGAAAGGCGCGCGATGGGCGGCCACTGGGGGGAGGCTCAGCCCGTGGGCAGCCAGAAGGGGTCGGCCATGGGGCTCTCAGAAGGGTCCGACCACTTGGCCCAATGTTCCCCAAGCCCGGCCCGTCGTGGGGAAGCGAGGACAGGGAGACCCCGAGCCCGGAAGGGGGGTGGGGCCGCGGCTACGGGGCGGGGCTGGGGCGCCAGGCGGCGGCTAGGGGAGGTCCCGGGTCGCTGCGCAGGAAGCCGGAAGCTAGCCCGGCTCGGCGGTGGCGGGGGCACGCGGAGGGGCATCTAAGTCTTGTCCTAGCGGCCGAGCCATGGGGACTGCACTCGTGTACCATGAGGACATGACGGCCGCCCGGCTGCTCTGGGACGAGTGAGTGCGACCTGGCCGGGAGGGCCTAGCGGTGGCGCGCGGGGCGGAGAGGGGCTCGGCTACTGAGTCCCTGCCCGCCCCCGCCCCAGCCCCGAGTGCGCCATCGAGACCCCCGAGCGCCTGGCGGTGGCCATGGAACTACTGCGGCAGCGCGGCCTGGAGCAGAGGTGCTTACAGCTGGCGGCACGGGAGGCCTCCGAGGCCGAGCTGGGCCTGGTGCATAGGTCAGCTCCAGCGCTGCCACCTCAGCGTCCCCTTTCCAAGGCCCCGGGTGGCCGGGCAGGTCCTCCGGGAGTCCTGGCCGCCGCCGGTGACCGTGCCTTGCCTGTCGCCCCTCGCAGCCCTGAGTATGTGGCCCTGGTGCGGGGGACAGAGGCCCTGGGCGTGGGGGCCCTCCAGGAGCTATCAGCGCAGTTCGACGCTGTCTACTTCCACCCGGTGTGTACCCACCCCCTGTATCACCTGCCCGGTACACACCCGTGTCCACACCCCGCTGCCCACAGCCAGTGACCCCCTTCAGACTCACCCCACCTGCAGCCACTGCCCACCCACCACGGGCCGTGGGTGTGGGCAGAGCCCCAGGGCTGGCCATGGGCTTACCCGGCTCTGCTGCCCCCCAGAGTACCTACCACTGTGCCCGGCTGGCCGCGGGGGCCGCGCTGCAGCTAGTGGATGCTGTGCTGACTGGAGCTGCACAGAATGGGCTCGCCTTGGTGAGGTGAGGGCTGCGCCCTGCCATGGGGACCCCACTGAGTTTGGTGACCCCCAGTGCCCACAGCCCCCTCATCCCCAGGCCTCCTGGACACCACAGCCAGCGGGCCGCCGCCAATGGGTTCTGCGTGTTCAACAATGTGGCTCTGGCGGCCGAGCATGCCAAGCAGAGGCATGGGCTGCGCAGGTGCGTGGGGCATGTTGTGGGACCCCAGCCTGCGGGAGGAGGACCCGGCCTTCAGTGACCCCCGGCGTGGCCTGCCCCCAGGATCCTTGTGGTTGACTGGGATATCCACCATGGCCAGGGCACCCAGTATATCTTCGAGGATGACCCCAGGTGAACCGTGGATGGGGCGTGACCCTTTCCTGGGACCCCACTCTGGAGGTGGAAGTTGGCCTGGGGAAATCTGGGAGGGGTGCCTGCAGGAGCCATAGGACTGAAGATGTCTGACCCTGACCTCTGCCCTTGCTCCCAGAGTGCTGTACTTCTCCTGGCACCGCTACGAGCATGGACGCTTCTGGCCTTACTTGCGAGAGTCAGATGCTGATGCAGTCGGCCGGGGCCATGGCCGTGGCTTCACAGTCAACCTGCCCTGGAACCAGGTACCCTGGGCCCCTGACCCCCACTACCCCCAAACTTCACTCCTCTGCAGCTCATGGCCTCGGCCTGTGGCCCGGGCTGTCCCACCAGGGCCAGGCCCCACGGGGTGGGGAGCCTTTGGTCCTGATGGGCAGTGCCTGGCCCCTGACTCCCTGTGGCCACAGGTCGGGATGGGAAATGCTGATTATGTGGCTGCCTTCCTGCACGTGCTGCTCCCGCTGGCCTTTGAGGTGACCACGAGGTGGGGGCTGCCTGGGTAGCAGGAGGCCTGGGAGGGGCGTCAGTGGCCTGAGATGGTACATTGGCCTCTGCAGGAATGTGGGCGCAGGAAAGGGCTGTGCGTCCCCAGTTCGCATTAACATGGGGCTTGACCTGGGGGTGGGGTGTGGGGGCCAGTCTGGAGGCATGGGGGCAATGGCGTGGTGGTGCCCAGTCTTCCCTTCGGCTCCAGCCCCTCCCCTGCTCCCTTCCCACCCTGGCCGCTGCCTGCAGTTTGACCCCGAGTTGGTGCTGGTATCTGCAGGATTTGACTCAGCTATCGGGGACCCCGAGGTGAGAACCCGACCTGGCAGGGAGGTCCCTGGGGGGTGGAGGTGCGGCCCCTCATACTCATGTGGTTCTTGTTTCAGGGGCAGATGCAGGCCACCCCTGAGTGCTTTGCCCACCTCACGCAGCTGCTGCTGGCCCTGGCTGGCGGCCGGGTGTGTGCTGTCCTGGAGGTGACTGGCCAAGTGGGGTGGGGCACAGGGCCTGATCCAGGGCAGTGGCAGGAGGGGTGGCAACCTCTCTCCTTGACCCCTCGGCTTGTCTCCATCTCCCCCAGGGCGGCTACCACCTCGAGTCCCTTGCGGAGTCTGTGTGCATGACAATCCAGACGCTGCTGGGCGACCAGCCCCCACCTCTGCCAGGGCCCATGGTGCCATGTCAGAGGTACGAGGGGCTGGAGGGAGGCTGGTGTGGGCAGGGCATAGGCCTCACCCTCTGCCTCTGCCCTACAGCGCCCTGGAGTCCATTCAGAGCGTCCGTGCTGCCCAGGCCCCGCACTGGGCAAGCTTCCAGCACCCAGGTCTGTGGGGCCCAGGGGCCCGGGCTGGAGGGATGGTTTGCTCAGCTCCATGCCCGAGGGTTGTAAGCGTGGTGTGACTCTGACCTGCCCACCAGCCACGGTCCCTATGCTGAGTCCCAGCTACAGCTCCTCGGAGGGGAGGCTGCTGCCTTTGCTGCCTGCGGAGCCCGTGTACAAGGCAGCTGCCCCTAGCTGCCCCGACCCTCTGCACGCCCACCCCCTGGCCCCGGTCTGCCCAGCTGTCGTCCTGACTGCACCGGATGCTGCCGTGCACCTATGCCCCAGGGGCATCCGTCAGAAAGGAGCAGCCCCGTGGGAGGAGGCCGAGGCCGAGGCCTGGGCCAGGTGGGCTGGTCGGGCCATGCTCTGGATGTGTACCTGTTCGGGACTCATGGTCTGGGTGCACAGTCTTGTTTCACTCTGTCCTTGTGTCCCTCTGGTTTGCCCACCACAGACCACACGAGGTTTTGGCCCAGGGCGAGGCCCTTGCTGCCCTCAGAAAGGTCCTGCGCCTTGTAGATGGAATCCTGGATGGGCAGGTAGGGGGCCTGGCAGGGCTGGGTCGGCTGTGGGGAGCAGAGCTGCGCAGAGGGGAGTGTAGCTCCAGGCCCCGACCCGACCCCCAGACCAGATCACAGATGGGGCTGTGGACGTCCTGCCCCAACTAAATGATCCTTGCCAGGGAGATGAGGAGGACAATTTCAAGCGGCATTTTGTATAGTGAAACAGATATTAGCTGTGGGTGAAGGAAGCCAGAACAGCTATGTGCATGGGTCTAAGGAGGGACAGGGGGGTCCTTTAATCTGGCAGGGACCAGCTGGCTCCCTGCTGTCCACCACTGGTGTCCATCTCACAGGTGAACAGCGGCATCGCAGCCACTCCAGCTCCAGCCTTATCTGCCACCCTGGATGTGACTATTCGGCGCAGCTTGTTTCTTGGGGTCCAGAGGTGAGCCTCACCTGGCCAGGCTGAGTCTTGACTCCAGGCCAAGGGCAGCTCCTACCCCAGTGGTACCGGGAATGGATTGCAAGTGGCGGTGAGCCCAGCTTGTCTTGGGGGCTGACTTTTCTTTCAGGCTACTCTGTGTGGCTGTGGGACAGCTGGACCGGCCCCTGGACCTTGCTGATGATGGGTACGGCTGTCAGGTGTCCAGGCAGGAGTGTGCCCAGGGGTGACAGGGCTCAGCGGGGCCCTGTGGGGCCCAATGAGGTACAGATAGGGGCCTTACTCAGCAGGGGTTTGGCAGAAGGGCAGTTGGAAGGAATACCAATCTGGGTGCCCTTGGCACAGGGTCAGCAGTCACATGCATCCCTGGGCTCTGTACACTTCCCTGCTGCCTCATCCCCAATGAGGGGCTCTGGCCTCATGCCCATATGGGTGTCCTCATGGCACTCACTCTCTCCTGGAAGGAGGACTCTGTGGCTGAGCATCAGGGACAAGCAAGCAGCAACCCTGTCCACTTTCCATGTCTCCATGCCACTGCCTGGGGTAAGTGGCAGTGTTGCCAGGGCAGGGCGAATACAGGGGCCCCACAGATGTGTGCAGCCACAGCTCGCCGGCCTTGTCACAAGGACTGAGCCCCTGGTGTCTGCCCATTTTCCCCCTTGTCTAGCAGCAGGGATCTGCCCTTTGTGGCTCCATGATGGGACCTTCAAAGTGGCTACTCACTTTCCAGGATCCCTGAGACTGAGAGGTGGGGCAGTGGGAGCTGGGGAGAGGTGATGTTCCCTGGATGAGGGCCTGGGGCCATGCTGCTTTACCCCCCACAGGCAACTGGTGGGTTCCTGAGCTGCATCTTGGGCCTGGTACTGCCCCTGGCCTATGGCTTCCAGCCTGATCTGCTGGTGGTGGTGCTGGGGCCGGTCCATGGCTTGCAGGACCCCTATGCTGCACTCCTGGTCACACTGCTGCGGGTGCCAGCGCGGGGGCGGATCCTGGCCCTGGTGGAGGTGAGTAGGGCAGGGCAGGATGTGCTGAAGAGTGGGAGGCTGGGGAGAGCAGCAGTGACTTACTGCTGTGATCCCTGCCCACGGCCCAGGAATCCAAGCCCCAGCTTGCAGGGATCCTGGCCCGGATGCTGCATGGAGAGGCACCTCCTAGTCTGGGCCCCTTCTCAAAGGCCTCCTCTGAGTTCGCACAGGCCCTGGTGTACCTGAGAGGGCAGCTGGAGCTGCACTGGAAGATGCTGCAGGTGGCCGGTGAGAGTGGGGATACAGTCTTGTCTTAGGGCGCTGGACTAAGGGCCCCAGTGTCCTGAGGGTGAGCACTCCTCTGCGCAGCCCCTCCGTCAGTGGCATCACCGGGTAGCTAGAAACCCGTGGAGCTAGGAGTATCCACACGCGGAAGTAACAGTACAACAGGTCTCCAAGCCGGTTGCGGACAGCCAACGCCGCGCCGCTGCCTACGGCCTCCGTCCTGAAGGGCCAGTCTAGGGGGGCAGGCAGGGCCCGGACCCTCGGCAGCGGCCTTTCCCGCGACGCGGTCGGCACGATCGATCCCACCACCCCTCCACCCTCATTAGTAAAGCGTCGGTTTTAAACCAAAGCCTGACTCTATCTCCTTTATTGAGGCTGCCCTCGGCCTCAGTTTCCACACCTGAGAAGACGCGGGACCCAGCCCGGAAATGCCCGGGAGGGCGGTACCAGGCCAGGGGCGGGGCCGCCGTGCTCTCTGGTGACGTAGCTCCGGCGCGCCTGTCGTCGCCGGCTCTCCTGGCGCCTGGCAGTGACGCGACGGCGAGGGCGCGGCAAGTGCCGCTTTTCCAGCGGGTGATCCCTGAACTCCGGGTCCTGTCGGGCCGCGCCCCCTACTCCCCCAGTCCCTCCAGGCCCCGGGCTGCATCCCCGTCCGGCCGCAGCCTCTCGTGGGTTGCTGGCCTCTGGGCGGGGTCCCGACAATGTGTGTAAAGCCGCGCGCGCCCGCTACCCGCGTGCACGTTTCGTCTTTCGGATTTGTTAGGGCTCTGTGGCCCGCTGAAGGTTAAGAATTACTGACTTGGGAGAAAAACACAAAGCTGAAGTTCAGCGGACTGTTGTGGGAACGCGGTGTGGAGGTAGGCACGGCCGTGAGGGCCGCCCTGGGCAGGACCCCTTTACTCGGGTGGAGTAAACATCTGCGGGACCGCCCTTTAAAACACAAGTGTGGCGCCACAGGGCTTAGGTTAGAAGGCGGCCTGACGCTCTTACTCCCTTTCAGATGCTGCAGTGAGGGGCGAGACGTTCTCACATACACACTGAGGGCGGGAGCTGAGAAGAGGTGGTCATGGCCAGCATCACCCAGCTGTTCGAGGACCTGTGCGAAGCCCACCTGCCACCTGTGAAGGCTCATCTGGGCCAGCGCAGCATGAACCGGAAGGAGGCAAAGCAGAGTCTTAAGAGAGTGGCCTACAATGCACTTTTCACGAACCTCTTTCAAGATGAGCATCGTAAGCCTCAGCCTGATCTCTCCAAACTCCCAGTAAAAAACAAGATTCTCATGCAGTCCTTCGACTTAAGAGTGGCTGGTCTGGGTCCTGAGGCTGACCGTTTGGAGGAGCTTGTGGAAAAGCTCGAAACAGCCACTTGCTGTCCGCTGGTGGAAGTGGGGTCTGTTTTGGATCTCGTGGTTCACCTCGCAGGGAGCGGTCCCCCTCAGGTCCTGCCACGAAAACGGAACTACTGTCTGAACAACAAGCATGTCAGGAGAAACATCCCATACACCGGCTACGACTGCTACAACTTACATGTATTTGAGATGGACGTTCAGTCCTTCATCTCCAGGGAGGAGTATTTGTGTAACGACATGATTCAGAAAACACTTCAGGTGATGGAGGCTGCCCCAGGCACTGGTCTGCCCTCCATTGGGCTCTTCTCATATGGTGACTGTTGTGGTGACAAGTTTGAGAGAGACACCCGGGTATCACTCTTTGGTGCCCTTGTGCACAGCCACACAGACGACATGGACGTCCGGTTGGACCTCCCCCCCGTACCAGACAGCGCGGACTTGTCCGGACTAGCCATTAAAGTAGAGTATCTGCTTTCCTGCTTTCAGCTCTGGATCAGTCGTTGACCTTCCTTTAATTAGGGTACAGGTAGGATAGTCATGGTCCAGGCTGCCAGGCAGCTTGAGCTGGGCTGACTGCTGGAGTGGGAGCCCTCTTGGCACACCTCCGCCGCGCACTTCCAATCCAGAGCAGCGTGCTTTTTCTCTTAACTGATGGGCTCGTCTATCATTAACTCACTTAGTCTGGCCTCTAGAACCCGTACTTAAATTTAAATTAAGAGGAAATAAAGTAAAAAAGTAAGCTCTTCAGTCATGCAAGCCACATTTTAAGTGCCCAGTAGCCACATGTGGCAAAAAGTATTTGTTCATCCTAACAGTTTTTTTTTTTTTTAACCTGTAATGTGAACTTGTTACCTGTGTTTTTAGGTAAGTCATATAGCTTTGTAGCTTATGATTTTACAGAAGCTGCTGAAAGGACCTGTTCTCATTATTCAGTCATTTCCCCATTTCGGGACAGTTAGGTCATTTCCAAACATAGATAATGCCACGACGAGTATCTTGGTATACATGTGTTCTTTTCTGTGTTTGGTATGATTTTCCAAAACAGAAATTACCAGGTCAGAGGAGTTGAATGAAATATTTCAGTATATAAGTTTTGTTGTGGTATATATGTTATGTAAAATTGGAAATTAATAGTCTTAGTGAATTACTTTAATTTCTGTGGTTTGGTGGGGAAAACATTGTGCAGTGTTGATGAGCTGGAGGAAAGATGAAGCATTCTCCTAGGTCATGTAAATCAACTAAACAGAAATGTATGGACAATGCTCCTGGAATTCTGACCATACACACTGAAATTTAGATGCAGAAATAAATTAGAATGTTCACTTCTTGTCATGGTCCCCAGGTTCCTCAGAGCACAGATCAGTCAGAAGATGAAGGATTCCAGTCTGCATCTAATTTGACTCCTGACTCGCAGTCTGAGCCAAGTATGACACCAGACCTGGACCTGTGGGATGCCGTGCTCACCTACGAGGCCAGCAAGCGGAGGTGCTGGGAGCGAGTTGGCTGGTATGTGTACCTCTCTGTGCCTTTCAGGCTTGCTGAGCCTGGGCATGGACTTGGCCTTGGTGGTGGTGTCAGTGTTGCTGACTTAGTGATCCCAGCAGCTGTTTTCAGAAGTGACTCTTGATGGGGTTAGAGGTCGTCGAGTGTTACCCAACCTGGTGTGCAAAGATGAGTCCTGGGAGCTTAAAGAAAACGCAAAGAGGAGACTTCTAGATTTTACCAGGTTCTTACTGTATCAGTAACTTTTGCAAACCATACATTTCAATAAAAATCACCCTTCGGCATCTGAAGTACCTCCTTATCACGAGGCTTCTGGTTAGGAAGCCAGAGCAGCTTGGTGGGCCATGGGGTGATGAGAGACAGAAAGGCTCCCTCACCTTGCTGGCCTCCATCAGCCATGACCCATGTGGGCTCAGAGCATGGGTGCTGACCAAGGCATTTCCTTTATATTCACTGTTGCTTACATCTGGAAGAATCTAGGGTGTTCTCTGGCTGGGATGCAGAGTGCACCCTACCTACAGCCTCACGAGTATAGGCCCTGCTTTTTGCCTCAAGACCCCTGGGGAAGGTCTGTCCCCCATCCCCATCCCTTGCCTGCCCTGCTGTGGGGTCACCTGCCGCTCCTGGCTTGTAGTGGACCTGTGCTGGGTGGGGGCAGGCTGAGACTTCCTCTGTGATGCCTGCCCCTTCTGGGGGGAGTGTTCTTATTGAAGTCCAGGCTGCACTTTGGGTGACGATGTGACTTGATGTTTCAGGTGGTCGGGACACCATGATGGGCTCTTCTGCTTCAGACTTCCAAGTCACCAGAGGACTGGATGTGCTGGGAGTCGGTCTTGGGAGAGTGAGGGGTGGGAGCGGCTGGAGGTGTGCAAAGTGAGATGACTCTCCCAGGATGCACGTTTATCTCAGTGACATCCTGGGTCGGGGTGTTCTAGTTTGCTAGCTACTAGAATGCAACACACCAGAGATGGATTGGCTTTTAATAAAAGGGGATTTATTTTGTTAGTTTTTCAGAGGAAAGGCAGAGAACTTTCAAATGAGATTCTTTCTTACATGGGAAGGCACAGGGTAATCTCTGCTGGCCTTTTCTCTAGGCCTCTGGGTTCCAGCAACTTTCCCTGGGGTGATTTCTTTCTTCATTTTCAAGGGCCTTGGCTGAGCTGCAAGTGCTGAGATGAGGTATGCTGAGCTGCTTGGGCTGTGCTACGTTGAACTCTCTCATTTAAGCACCAGCCAGTTAAACATCATTCATTGCAGTAGGCACACCTCCTAGCCAACTGAAGATATAATGAGCAACAGATGAGGTTCACGTACCATTGGCTCATGGCCACAGCAACAGAACTAGGCACCTTCACCTGGCCAAGTTGACACCTGAGCCTAACTTCCACAGGGGGCATTCAGAGGAAACACTCTGGGGGATGCTCATCCAGTGACTTTTTCCCAGAGCTGGCTGACAGAGTCCCCTGCTGCTCCCTGGATGCTGGGCATGGGCCCTGGACATGTCTGTGTAGTCTTGTCCTGATGGGACCAGCTCAAGCCCAGTGCCCAGTTGGATAGGTCTTGGAAAAGCTCAGTTACTGGGTTGGGGTTCACACCTGCTCATAGAAAGGCTCAACCACTGGGTTGGGGTTCACACCTTTTCTGCAGGTCCTGGAAAGGTTCAACCATTGGGTTGGGGTTCACACCTAGTCTGCAGGTCCTGGAAAGTCTCAACCACTGGGTTGGGGTTCACACCTGGTCTGTAGGTCCTGGAAAACCTCAGCCACTGGGTTGGGGTTCACACCTGATCTGCAAGTCTCAGACACTTGATGTCTGCATTTGTTCTTTTTCTTCTATCACATTCACCATTAAGGAAACCACACATGGAGCTCATGTGCATGTCACTCTCTTTGCTTACAACCCTCCAACCCCATGCAGCCCTCCTGGCCACCGAGAGGAGCCCTACCTCACTGAGGCGGGAAGAGACGCCTTCGACAGGTTCTGCAGACTCCACGAAGGGGACCTGCAGGTGCTGAGTGGGGGCCTGCTGCAGGTTCCACCACTGATCCTGGTGGAGGAGGGTGAGCTGGTGAAGGATGCACTGAACGTCCTCATTGGGGTTGTGTCTGCCACGTTTCCACTCTGCCAGGTAAGGGAGTGAATGGGTGTGACAGTGTTGTCCACTTGCTCCTGACAGTTTGCCCTCTGCCAGGCTCTCGTCCTAGCCCTTTACTGTCCATTTTACCAGTGAAGAAACTGAGGCACAGCGCAGTGAGTGGCCAGGCCAGTTGTTGCTAGGAAAGTCCCACTCCTGGGTGCGCCCGAGTATGACCCAGCAATGTGGTCATCACAGCTGTGCTCCTGGCCTGGGTTGTTGCTTCCAGTTCCCTTTTTTATTAGAGAAGTGGTGGGTGTACAGAAACAGCATACATAAGATATGTGATTCCCACGTTCCACCCACTTAGCACCTTGTGTTAGTGTGGCACATTGTGACAGTTCTTAAAAGAACGTTTTTATAATTGTACTGTTAACCATAATTAAGTGTAGTCTTTTGTTTATGGTGGGTTCACTGTTTATGTTGGACCATTCAGTTCCTTTTAAAAACTAAAGCAAAAGTAAGGTGGTGTTGACAGAGAGGCAATAGGAAAGACATGGAGAAAAACATTAAGCCCTGGGTCCACACCTCTGTGGGTTTCCACCGTCGTTGGGGCCTGTGTACTCCTAGGCGCAGATCTGGGCTGCAGCGAGGCAGCTGGGCTGCAGAAGCACTGCCGCGGTACCTCTGGGTTGGGCTGTCTCCGCTAACACCCCAGGTATCGTTCCCAGCTAGTGGGCAAGCAGAGGCTGCAGCGCCTCTAACCCTTACCCCTCTTTCTTCTAAATGACCAGTCTGCTTAGAGAAGGGTGCGCCTTGCCTGCTGTGTAGGCTGTCCAGCCTCTGTCTATTCTTGAGGCCTCCTCCAGGGTCTGCGCTCAGGGCTCACTAGGACACAGGATGCCTGGAGCCCAGGTGGCCTCTGGGCACTGCTGTGAGCACCAAGGCTGTCCTTGAGTCTGTAGTCAGCCCACCTGGGCTTTCTGTTATCTGCCATGTGCCGCCTGTGGAGCTCACTGCAGATCTTTGCGTCCGTCCTGTTCTTCAGACGGCCCTAGAGGCCCAACTAGCCCACCCAAAGCCATACATGGTTTTAAAGATTTGCCCCATCAGCTTGTTGTGGCTGTGTTTTGTGGATGGAGCAGAAGGTGCTCTGCTTCCCTGCGCCCTTTGCTGCTATGCCATGTGGGGTTTTCTTGGTGGTGGTTGTTTTCAGTATACGTTTTATTAGAGAAGCTATAGGTTTACAGAAAAATCGTGTAGAAAATAGAGTTCCCCTATATTCACCTGTTATTGACGCCTTGCGTTAATGGATGAAAGAGTATTATAATTGCACTATAATACTTTTTTTTAAATGTAACAACATACAAATGCAAACATTCTTTTTTTTAATTAAACATACCAGCATACAAACACAAACATTACTATATGATCATTCCATTCTACGTGTATAATCAGTAACTCACAATATCATCACATAGTTTTGTATTCATCATCATGATAATTTCTTAGAACATTTGCATCAATTCAGAAAAAGAAATAAAACAAAAAAAATTCATATGTATCATACCCTTACCCCTCCCTTTCATTGATCACTAGCATTTCAATCTACTAAATTTATTTTAACATTTGTTGCCCCTATTATTTATTCATTTTTAATCCATATGTTTTACTCGTCTGTCAATAAGGTAGATAAAAGGAGCATCAGACACATGGTTTTCACAATCACACAGTCACATTGCAAAAGCTGTATCATTATACAATCATCTTCAAGAAACATGGCTACTGGAACACAGCTCTACATTTTCAGGCAGTTCCCTCCAACCTCTTCATTATACCTTAACTAAAAAAGGTGATATCTATATTATGCATAAGAATAACCTCCAGGATAACCTCTCAACTCTGTTTGGAATCTCTCAGCCATTGACACTTTATTTTGTCTCGTTTCTCTCTTCCCCCTTTTGGTCCAGAGGGTTTTCTCAATCCCTTGGTGCTGAGTCCCAGCTTATTCTAGGATTTCTGTCCCACGTTGCCAGGAAGGTCCGCACCCCTGGGAATCATGTCCTACGTAGAGAGTAGGAGGGCAGTAAGTTTGCTTGTCGTGTTGGCTGAGAGAGAGAGGCACATCTGAGCCACAGAAGAGGTGCTCTGGGGGTGACTCTTAGGCCTAATTTTTTTTTTTCTTTAAGCCTCATTTTAAGGAAGCTTAGCCTATCCTTTGCGGGGATAAGTTTTATATGAACAAACCCCAAGATTGAGCGCTCTGTCTATTGATTTGGTTGTCCCCACTGCTTGCAAGAATATCAGGAATTCTCTGAATGGGGAAGTTGAATTTTCCCGCTTTCTCCCCATTCCTCCAATGGGACCCTGCAAATGCCTCTTTATTCACTGTTCAAATCACTCTCGGATTAATGGGGCATTACACTGGACAAATCTACAAAATCTCATGCCCTTTTCAAGGTTCCATGTACTTTTAGTGTTCAATTAACTTGTCCATGTAAGTTATATTAGGAAATACACTAGTCAAAATATAAATTTTGTACCAAATAAACATTTTTTGCTTTAGTCTCACACAGAAGTTGGAGTTTTAAAATATGAATGACCATCTGTTTTTAACACCCTGCAATATTGGTATTCCTTAGTTCTTCTTCATGCAAAAACATTTTTTAATTTATCCATTTAGTGGTGACAGTGGACATTCTTGTCTTATTTGATCTTAGGGGGGAAGCTTTCAGTTTTTCCCCATTGAAGATGATGTTAGCTATGGGTTTTTCATATATTCCCTTTATCATGTTGAGGAAGTTCCCTTCTATTCCTATCCTTTGAAGTATTTTCAATAAGAAAGGAGGTTGAATTTTGCCTTTTCTGCATCAACCAAGATGATCTTGTGTTTTTTCTGCCTTGATTAGTTCCTATGGTATATTACATTAATTGATTTTCTTGTGTTGAACATTCTTGCATAACTGGAATAAATCCTACTTGGTCATTGTGTATAATTCTTTTAATGTGCTGCTGGATTTGATTTGTAAGAATTTTGTTGAGTATTTTTGCATCTATATTCGTTAGAGCGATTGGCCTGTAATTTTTTTTTCTTCTAGTATTTTCGTCTGGCTTTGGTATGACATGATGTTGGCTTCATAGAATAAGTTAGGTAGCATGCCCTCCTTTCAACTTTTTGAAGAATTTGAGTAGTATTGGTACTAATTATTTCTCGAATGTTTGGTAGAATTCACATGTGACCCCATCTCGCCCTGGACTTTTCTTTTTTGGAGCTTAATGACTGATTCAGTTTCTTTACTTGTGATTGGTTTGTCGAGGTCATCTATTTCTTTTCTAGTCAGTGTTGATTATTCATGCCTTTCCAGGAAGTTGTCCATTTCATCTACATTGTCTAGTTTATTAGCATAAAGTTGTTCATAGTATCCTCTCATTACCTCCTTTATTTGTGCAGGGTCAGTGGTTATTTCTCCTCTTCATTTCTGATTTTATTTATTTGCATCCTCTCTCTTCTTTTTGTCAGCCTTGCTAAGGGTCCTTCAATTTTATTGATTTTCTCATAGAACCAACTTCTGGTTTTGTTGATTTTCTCGATTGTTTTCATGTTCTCAATTTCATTTATTTCTGCTCTAATCTTTATTATTTCTTCCCTTTTGCTTGCTTTGGGGTAAGTTTGCTGTTCTTTCTCTAGTTCTTCCAAGTAAACAGTTAATTCCACGATTTTTGCTCTTTCTTCTTCTCTCAGGCAGGCATTTACAGCAGTAAATTTCCCTCTTAGTACTGCCTTTGCTGCATCTTATAGATTTTGATATGTTGTATTTTCATTTTCATTTGCCTCGAGATATTTACTGATTTCTCTTGTAATTTCTTCCTTGACCCACTGGTTGTTTAAGAGTGTATTGTTCAGCCTCCATATATTTGAGAATTTTCTGGCCCTCTGCCTGTTATTGATTTCCAACTTCATTCCTTTATGATCTGAGAAAGTGTTTTGTATGATTTCAGTCTTTTTAAATTTATTCAGACTTGCTTTGTGACCCAACATATGATCTATCCTTGAGAATGATCCATGAGCACTTGAGAAAAAGGTGTATCCTGCTGTTGTGGGGTGTAATGTTCTATAAATGTCTGTTAAGTCTAGTTCATCTATTGTATTATTCAAATTCTCTGTTTCTTTATTAATCCTCTGTCTATGTTCTGCCCATTCATGAGTGCGGGGAATTGAAGTCTCCAACTATTATGGTTGATGTGTCTATTTCTCATTTCAGTGTTTTCAGTGTTTGTCTCATGTATTTTGGAGTACTCTGGCTCAGTGTTTAAATATTTATGATTGTTATGCCTTCTTTTTGAGTTGTTCCTTTTATTAATCATAGTGTCTTTGTCTCTTAATTGTGTTATATTTGAAGACTAATTTGTTGGATATTAGTATAGCTACTACTGCTTTTTTCTGATTGTTGTTTGTGTGAAATATCTGTTCCCAACCTTTCACTTTCAACCTGTGTTTGTCCTTGGGTCTAAAACAGCGTGTAGATGGGTCCTGTTTTTTAATCCATTCTGCCAGTTTATGTCTTTTGATTGGGGAGTTTAATCCATTATCATTTAGTTTTATTACTGTAAGGGCAGTACTTTCTTCTGTCATTTTGCCTTTTGAATTTTATATGTCACATCTAATTTTTCCTCTTTTGCGTATACTAATAGTCTTCATTTCTACACTCTTCTCCACACCTCTCTCTTTTGTCTTCATATCTGTCTCTAGAGCTCCCTGTAGTATTTCTTGCAGAGCCAGTCTCTTGGTCACAAATTCTCTCGGTGATTTTTTTATCTGAAAATGTTTTAATTTCCCTCTCATTTTTGCCACTTTTTTCTTTTTTATTGCCTGGGCAGGCACTCGGAATCTAATCCGGGTCTCCTGCTTGGCAGGTGAGAACACTGCCTGCTGAGCCACCATGACCCTCCGCTCATTTTTGAAGGAAAAATTTTTTTCAGTGATTTTTAGTATATTCACAGACTTGTATGACCCATCACCACTGTCTAGTTCCAGAACATTGTCATTGCCCCCAAAAGAAACCCCTTACCCAGTAGCAGTCACTTCCCATTTCCCCCTCCCCCAGTCCCTGGTGAACAATAATCCACTTTCTGTCCTTAAACATTTGCTTATTCCAGACTTCTCATAAAAATGGAATCATATGCTGCTTGGTCTTTTGTGACTGACTTCTCTCACTTAGCATAACGGTTTCAAGTTTATCCATGCTGAAGCATGTGTCAGTGCTTTGGCTGAATAACAACATTCCATTGCATGGATGTCCACATTTTAGTCACCCATTCTTCATTTGCTACATTTAGGTTGTTTCTGCTTTTCAGCTCTTATGAATAATGCTGTTACAAACATTCAGGCATAATCCAACATTGTGTGGATATATGTTTTCAGTTCACTTGAGTCTACACCTAAGAGTGAATTTCTGGTTCATAAGGTAACTCCGTATTTATTTATTTGTTTTTTTAACTTTTTACAAGGGGAATTTAATAAGTTGCGAGTTTACAGTTCTAAGTCTGAGAAAATGTCCCAATTAAAGCAAGTCTATAGAAATGTCCAATCTAAGGCATCCAGGGAAAGATACCTTGATTCAAGAAGGCCAATGAAGTTCAGGGTTTCTCTCTCAAGTTAGAAGGCACATGGTGAACACAGTCAGAGTTTCTCTCTCATCTGGAAAGGCACATAGCAAACACAGCTTCATCTGCTAGCTTTCTCCTCAGGAGGTGATCTCCTTCTTCATCTCCAAAGGTCGCTGGCTGTTGGACTCTCTGCTTCTCATGGCTATGTCGTTCTTCTCTGCTCTCTCTGAATCTCTCTTTCTCCAAAATGTTTCCTCTTTTCATAGGATTTGAGTAAAGTAATTAAAACCCACCTGAATGGGTGGAGACATACCTGACCTAATCCAATTTAACAACCACTCTTTTTTTTGGTACCAAATAAACATTTTTTGTTTTAGCCTCACACATGAGGTGAAATTTTCAAGTATTAATTACCATCTATTTTCAGCACCCGGCAATAATGACATTCCTTTGTTCTTCCTCATGAAAAAAAAACATTTTTAAAATTTGTACATTTAGTCACTATTATTATACACTCTAGGCATTCCTAGATTATACCATCTCAGTCTTTATCATCTGTCTTTCTTTGTGATTTCATTTATGCCCCCAGCCCTCCTCCCTCTATCATTCTCACATTCAGCTTCATTCAGTGTTTTAACATAATTGTATTAAAGTTAGGTAGTATTGTGCTGTCCATTTCTGAGTTTTTATATTCAGTCCTTGTATTAGTTAGTGTTCTCTAGAGAAACAGAATCAACAGGGAACACTTGCAAATATAAAATTTATATAAGTGTCTCATGTGACCGTAGGAACGCAGAGTTCAAAATCCACAGGGCAGGCTGCGAAGCCGATGACTCCGATGGATGGCCTGGATGAACTCCACAGGAGAGGCTCACCAGCCAAAGCAGGAATGGAACCTGTCTCCTCTGAGTCCTCCTTAAAAGGCTTCCCATGATTACATTTAGCATCACTAATTGCAGAAGACACTCCCCTTTGGCTGATTACAAATGGAATCAGCTGTGGATGTAGCTGACGTGATCATGACCTAATCCTATGAAATGTCCTCATTGCAACAGACAGGCCAGCGCTTGCCCAATCAGATAAACAGGTACCACAACTTGGCCAAGTTGACACCTATCCCTAACCATGACAGTCCTGTTGCACAATCTGTATCACTTCAGCTCCAGTTACCCTATATCTTACCCTGTTTCCATCTCCTGATGGTCTCTGTTACCAATGAATATTCCAAGTTTATTCACTAATGTCTGTTCTTATTAAGAGTGAGACCATACAGTATTTGTCCTTTTGTGTTTCTGGCTAATCTCACTCAGCATAATGTCCTTAAGGTCCATCCATGTTGTTACATACTTCATAACTTTATTCTGTCTTACAGCTGCATAATATTCCATCATATGTATATACCACAGTTTGTTTAGCCACCCATCTGTTGATGGACATTTTGGCTGTTTCCATCTCTTGGTAATTGTAAATAATGCTGCCATAAACATTGGCGTGCAAACGTCCATTTGTGTCCTTGCGCTCATGTCCTTTGAGTAGAGACAGCATATAGACGGGTCCTGTTTTTTAATCCATTTTGCCAGTCTACATCTTTTGATTGGGGAGTTTAATCCATTAACATTTAGTGTTATTACTGCACGGGTAGTACTTTCTTCTACCATTTTGCTTTTTGGAGTTTATGTGTCATATGTAATTTTCCTTCTTTTTACCTTTACTCATAGTCTTCCTTTCTACACTCTTCTTCATTCCTCTCTCTTCTGTCCTTTTGTATCTGTCTCTAGTGCTCCCTTTAATATTTCTTACAGAGCTGGTCTCTTGGTCACAAATTCTTTCAATGGTTTTTTGTCTGAAAATGTTTTAATTTCTCCCTCATTTTTGAAGGACAATTTTGCTGGATATAGAATTCTTGGTTGGTAGTTTTTCCCCTTTAATAATTTAAATATATCATCCCACTGTCTTCTCGCCTCCATGGTTTCTGCTGAGAAATCTACGTATAGTCTTATTGGGCTTCACTTGTATGTGATGGATTGCTTTTTCTTGCTGCTTTTAAGATTCTCTCTTTCTCTTTGACCTCTGACATTCTGATTAGTGAATGTCTTGGAGTACGTCTATTTGGATCTATTCTCTTTGGGGTACGCTGCATTTCTTGGATCTGTAATTTTAAGTCTTTCATAAGAGTTGGGAAATTTTCAGTGATAATTTCCTCTATTAGTTTTTCTCCTCCTTTTCCCTTCTATTCTCCTTCTGGGACACCCACAACACATATATTTGTGCACTTCATATTGTCATTCAATTCCCTGAGTCCCTGTTTTCAGATTTCAGATGTTACATCCTCCAGTTCACTAACCCTATCTTCTGCCTCTCGAAATCTACCATTGTAGGTTTCCATTGTTTTTTTCATCTCTTTTACTGTGCCTTTCCTTCCCATAAGTTCCACGATTTGTTTTTTCAGACTTTCAATTTCTTCTTTTTGTTCATTCCTTGCCTTCTTTATATCCTCCCTCAATTCATTGATTTGGTTTTTGATGAGGTTTTCCATGTCTGTTCGTATACTCTGAATTAATTGTTTCAGCTCCTGTATCTCATTTGAATTGTTGGTTTGTTCCTTTGACTGGGCCATATCTTCAATTTTCCTAGTGTGGTTTGTTATTTTTTGCTGGTGTCTAAGCATTTGATTACCTGAATTAGTTTATTCTGGAGATTGCTTTCACTTCTTTTACCTAGGGTTTTCTTGCTGGATGAATTTGTTGTCTGTCTGTCCTTTGACATTCAGTTCAGCTTTTTCTGGACCACTAGCTTGGGTTTTGTTTAACAGGAGAATTTTTCAGTTTTTGTTTTCTTGTTTCTTGCCCTGCATGTATGGTGCCTTTTCCCCCACCCTTCGGAGGGTCTTTTTTTTTTTTTTACTTACCACTTACAGATTTTTAATAATAGCTTCATTGAGATATAATTCAACACAATTCATCCTTTTAAAGTGTCAGTGGTTTTTAGTATATTCAAAGTTATGCAACCATTCCTACAATCAATTTTAGAACATTTTCATCACCCCCAAAGAAATTCTATACCCATTAGCCCCCACTCCCCACTTCTCCCCAACTCCCCAGGCCTAGACAACCACCAGTTCACTTTATTTCTATAGATGTGCCTATTCTGGACATTTCTTATAAATAGAATCATATGATGTGTGACTTGTTTCACTTAGCATAATGTTTTCAAGGCAAATCTGTGTTATAGCATGTATTAGTACTTCATTTCTTTTTTATTTTCTAATAATATTCCATTGTGTAGATATATAATATTTTATTTATCCATTCATGAGTTAATGGACATATGAGTTATTTCTACTTTGGGCTGTTATGAATAATGCTGCTATAACATTCAGGTACAAGTTTTTACTGGGCTTATGTTTTCAGTTCTCTCGTATATTAGATATGGGAGTGGAATAGGTCTTAGGGTGATTCTATGTTTAACCTTTTGAGGAACTGCGGGACTATTTTTCAAAGTGACTGTACCACTTTACATTCCTACCAGCAGTATATGAGGGTTTCATTTCTCGGAGGGTTTTTTTAAGTATTATGGACACCAGCTGAATTTTCCCAGACCAAACTGGCCTCCTGTTAGGAGGAAAGAGTCACCTGCATCAGTTTTCCCTGCGGGTGAAACCCAGTAGGTTGAAAGACTTTCCTGTGAAGTCTCTGGACTGTTTTTCTTATCCTGCTCAGTATGTGGCGCTTGTCTGCCTGCAGGTCTGACCAGCATACAATGTTGCGGTACCTTTAACTTTGGCAGCCTCTCCCTGCTGGGGGCATGGTGGAGACAGAGGAGAGGTTGTAGGCTGGTTTTAATGGCTTCAAGTTACCAATCCCTGGGGTCTGAATTCCTTGAGGGAGGGATTCCACCAGAGTTGGGCTTCACCCCTTCCCTGGGGAAGGCAGTGGCTCCAGACAAACTCTCAAAGAAGCTTGTTTCTCCCTATACCTGGGGCAGTTGCAGCCTGAGAAGTCCTGCCGCTGTATCCAAATGCAGCGAAGTGTCTGTACAAACATAGCCACAGAAACCTCTGTTTCTTTTTTTTTTTTTCTTTTTCCATCAGCCCTGCCCACTTGATGCTGAGGCAAAACTCAGCGACCTCTGCTTTGACCGGTTTCATCTGAGCTGGGGACCTATTTTTAGTGGTCAGAATTTGTGAATTAATCCCACACTTTAAGATTAGTTGTGCTCAGCCCCTGCTGCTGGTAAAGTCTCTTTCCTTTCCCCTGTGGGAAGCAGCCTGTGGGGGAGGGCCGCCGGCTGCCATGGCTTGGGTAACTCATGCTTCTTGGGGGGGCTCGCAGCTGATCCAGACTGGGATATGTGTGTCTGGTCACTAACATGGCCCCAGGAGCTGTTCTGTACTGTTCCTGGTTATTTAGTAGCTGTTCTGGAGGATGAACTAAATTCCACACCTTGGTAAGCGGCCATCTTGGCTCCTCCTCCTGGATATAGAATTCTTCGTTGGCAGTTTTTCTCTTTAGAATCTTAAATATATCATTCCACTGTCGTCTTGCTGCCATGGTTTCTGCTGAGAAATCTATTTATAGTCTTATGGGGTTTCCCTTGTATGGCATGGATTGCTTTTCTCCTGCTGCTTTTAAAATTCTCTTTTTCTCTTTGACATCTGACTGTCTGATTAGTAAGTGTCTTGAAGTATGTCTTTTTGGATCTATTCTGTTGGGTTATGGCCCTTCTTGAATCTGTAATTTTAAGTGTTTTATAAGAGTTGGGAAATTTCAGTGATAATTTCCTCCAGAAGTCTTTCACCTCCTTTCCCCTTCTCTTCTCTTTTTGGGACACCCACAACACATTTATTGTGCATTTCATGTTGTCATTCAGTTCCCTGATTCCCGCCTCATATTTTTCCATTCTTTTCCCTACATTTTCTTTTGCTTGTTGAATTTCAGATGTTCTGTCTGCCAGCTCACTAATCCTATCTTCTGCCTCTTGAAATCAAACATTGTAGGTTTCTCTTGTTTTTTTCACATCTTCTACTGTGCCTTTTATTCCCATAAGTTCTGTGATTTTTTTTTCCAGACTTTCGATTTCTTCTTTTTTCCTTCCCTTGCCTTCTTTATATCCTGCATCAATTCACTGATTTGATTTTTGATGAGGTTTTGCATGTCTGTTTGAACATCCTAATTAATTGTTTCAATTCCTTTATCTCATTTGAATGGTTGGTTTGTTCCTTTGAGTGGGCCATATGTTCAATTTTCCTGGTATGATTATTTTTTTGTTGGCGTCTAGGCTTTTAATTTCCTTAATTAGTTTATTCTGGAGATTGTTTCACTCTTTTGCCTAGCATTTTCTTGCTGGATGGCTTTGTTCTCTATTTGTTCTTTGACATTCAGTTCAGCTCATTCTAGGTTCTAACATAGGTTTTAATGAATCAGAATTTTTCAGTTCTTGTTTCTTGCCCTGCCAGTATGGAGCATGTTTTTTTTTTTCCTTAGGAGGGTCTACTTAGGTGTTATAGACCCCAGTCAGATTGTCCCAGACCAGACTGGCCTCCTCTCAGGAGGAAATAATCAACAGCATCAGTTTCCATGAGGGTGAGACCCAGCAGGTTGACAGACTTTCCTATGAAGTCTCTAGACTCTGCATTTTTTTCCTGCCCAGTCGGTGGTGTTCGTCTGCTTGCAGGTCCCACCAGTGTAAAGTGATGTGGTGCTTTTAACTTCAGCAAACTCTCCCTGCTGGGGGTATGATTGAGACAGAGGAGAGGTTGGGGTTTGAATTCCTTGAGGGAGGGATTCCACCTGAGCTGGCCCCACCCCTCTCCTGGGGAATGCACAGCCTCCAAGGAATTACCTCTTTTCACCTGCCCAGCCTCTTTGTCTCTCAGACAAGCTTAATTCCACCCTTGCTTGGGGCAGTTGGAGACTGAGAGCAGTTGAGCCATAGAAAGAAAACAAAAATCCTTTTCAGAGCTGGACCCTGGTATCTTGGGTTTGCCAATCAAGAGATAAATTGGTACACTGCTCTATATATCTCCAGGTCCTATGTGACACCTCTTTTTTTTTTTTAAGGGTCCAGACCTTTTCAAGCATTTTGTGCTGTCCAATCTAAAAACCTGTTTTTGTTTTTTCTTTTCTGTCAGCCCTGCCCGCTCTGCACCAGGGTGAAAACTAGTAACTTTAGCTTTTCTGAGCTTGTTTTTTGTCCTGGACTTGTGTTTGCTCTCTGGCCTTAGGAATTCCTCCCTTCTAGGAGTTTGAATGCCCCTGTGCTCCCTTTGAGATGGACTCTTTCCCCTTCCTGGTGCTCCGTTGTATGACTTAGTGCAGGAAGTGCTATGACCCAGGCTGTTGTGACTCGTGCGGCTTCTTACACTGCCCAGCTCTCTGCAGGCACTTCCCTGCTTGTCCAGGGCATCAACGTGCAGGCACCCAGGGTGTACCTTGGGGACTCTGCTCCCTCCAGAACAGGCAGGACCCACAGTGGGAATGCCAGGGAAGTGGTGGTGGAGGGGCCACAAGGGTGCCATGAGTTCACCTGCTGATTTCAAGCCGTGTCCTCTTGATTCAGCACTCACCCTTTAACTGTGTTCTGGAGTTTTGAGGGTCCAGCCCCTGGAGCATCTTTTACCACCATTGTGGTTGACCAGGCAGTTGGGCATGTGGTTTTATTACATTGGCTACTGATAAATTGTACCTTGTATCTGTTTGTACTCTCCTACTAGGCAAAAGCAGTTCTTATTTTTTGCTTCTGACTCTCAGTGTTTCTCTTTTGCAAGTCCTGTCTGTGTCTGTTTGATTTGAGTGCATGGTCTTGGGGTGCTTGGGTGAAGGAGGTGATGGCGCCACATGGGGATTTGGAGCTGCTGTGAGGCCCAGGGCTGCCCGGTTGACTCGGGTCTGCCCCGCAGCCATCACAGGCTTTCGTAGTGAAGCCAGGCATCTTCGTGTCGGGGGTGTCTCCTGAGAGTGTAAGCAGCTTACTCTCCGAGGTGGCCACATATGGGACGTGCTACTCCCGCCTCAGCCGCTTCTCCCTGCAGCCTGCACTGGGCTCCTCACACAGCCGGGGCCTCGTGTTCCAGGTATGTCCCCCTGCCTCCTGGGAGATGCCTTCAGCTTTGGAACCCACCCCTCTGTTTCCTCTGTAGTGTCTGAATGCAGTCGTTACATTGTGGGTTTGGGGTGACTGAGGAGGTTGGTTTGTCTCCTGCATTGTTTCAGTGGGCCCTGGGATGGGGAGATGTGGGGGGCGGGGGACCAGTTGTTGGGGGCTAGGGAATGCCTGGCAGTTTGAAGTGTGCAAGGCAGGCTGAGGCAGTAAGTGGCCCAGGACTGCCTGTTCCCCCTGGCACCAGGGCCCCTGTGCTGACAGTGGGGGGCTCTGAGCCCAGAGGGACCTGGGGTCTGTCCTGAGGATGGGGGCAGGGGGTATGGGGGGCAGTTTGGACAACCCCATGCAAACTGAACAGGGCGTTTGGGGAGAGCAGAGGGGACGACGTACCCACATAAAGAGCTGGGGTGCTCGTGATCTTTGAACCTTGGCAGACAGAGAGGGGTTGTCAAGGAGAGATGTGATGCAGTTTGAGTTTTAGGAAGTGTAGACTGTGGGTAGTGGGTCTGAGTGGGCCCAGGGAGGGGCTGTCCTTGGGCACAGGTGTTGGGGCTGGGAGCAGCTGGGTCTGGGGTTGCCAGTGGGCTCAGCATGTGGTCCCCGACATGGAATCTGCAGATCACGGCCTAACCCACCAGGGCCTCTGGTCTGAGCAGCTGGAGGGCCTTATGAGCTGGCCTCTGTGAGCATGGCCTGGCTGGCCTTTCCAAAGCGCTGCAGCCCCCATTGCAGATTCCCTGGAGCAGCTTCCTGGCCTGCGAGGAAGGCCGAGGTCCTGGGGGTGCCTGGTCCTGGCATCTTAGGCCCTGCTCTGCAAGGGTCCTGGTTTCTGACTCGGCGGAGCTGTCTTGGGGACAGACTCCAGGCCTAGGGCAGAGGCAAGATGCCTTTTCCCGGCTCCGATGGTGCACTGCGTGTGCGGGCCAGCCTCAGACCCTTGGTCCACAGGCCTTCTCCAGTGGCTTGAGGCAGTACCTGCAGTATTACCGGGCCTGTGTCCTCTCCACACCGCCCACCCTGAGCCTGCTGACCATCGGCTTTCTCTTCAAGAAGCTGGGCCGGCAGCTCCGGTGAGCCACGAGGGGGTGAGCAGCAGCAGGCCTGGCAGGCAGGTCCTGTTAGATGCCCCCACCTGGCAGGGAGGGCCCTACACCGCTCACCAGGTCTGCCTGCTCCTCTCCCCAGGTACCTGGCCGAGCTCTGTGGCGTCGGCACCATGCTCCCAGGGACCAATGGAGGGACCAGGGCTGCCTTCCCAACTGTGAGTCCTGTCCCGCTGTGGGGCCTGGGCATTTCTGCTTTGCTGCTTCTGCACCTGGTGTCCAGAAAGGGGGGCAGCCCCTGAAAGGAAGCACGGTCCCTGGAAAGGAGGGTGCCCCTGGAGAGGCTAAGCCCACTTTCGGTCTCCTGCAGGGAGTGAAGCTGCTCTCCTACCTCTATCAGGAGGCCCTGGACAACTGCAGCAATGAGCACTACCCTGTGCTCCTGTCCCTGCTCAAGACCAGCTGTGAGCCCTACACCAGGTGGGGACCAGACCCCCTGAGTCCCTCCAGGCACAGCGCACTGGCCCTTACCCTGCTTCTGCCAGGAAGGTCCACCCAAGAGGGTCTACGCAAGACAGTGAAAAGGCTCCCATGTTCAATTAGTACAATGGGAATCTTAGCAGACGGGGAATTCCTGGGCTTGTGGGCTTTTGCTTTGTTCCCAGCGCATGCAGTCATCCTCCCAGCCAGTCACCGGGCCTTCTCTCTCCAGATGCCCACTGGGGCGCAGGGGCAGCAGTGAGACCAGTCCCATCACTGGGAGGGGTGGGGGTGGTGTACTCCGGATCCCGCCCACTCCTTGCCTCCCGCAGGTTCATCCACGACTGGGTGTACAGCGGCGTCTTCAGGGATGTGCATGGCGAGTTCATGATCCAGGTGAACCATGAGTACCTCAGCTACAGAGGTAGGCAGCCAGCGCTCGCTTTGGGCCCGGGGCTCACGCTGGGGCTTGCCCTGCAGATGTGAGCCCTGTGCTCTGCCCGTGTCTAGATAAGCTGTACTGGACCCATGGCTACGTGCTCATCTCCAAAGAGGTGGAGGACTGCGTCCCCGTGTTCCTGAAGCACATCGCCAATGATGTGTACATTTGCGGGAAGACCCTTAACCTACTCAAGCTCTGCTGCCCCCAGGTAAGGACAGGCCGGGGTTCTGCAGATGCATGTGGCCATGCTAGCATCTCATCCCTGGATGAGGGGGACACCTGGGGCAGCCTGGGGCACACTTCCGTCCCCTGGTGGTGAGCCTAGCCCATGCTGTTGTCCCCCTCCCCCGGGGCAGAGCTCGGACCTCTACAGAGACCCCATGAGTGCCCTTCAACTCTGCAGTCAGCTGCATAGAATCAGGAGCTTGGTGGGCTCAGTCCCACAGTTGTCCCCCAAGAATTTCATCAGTGTTTCTGTCAGTTCTCTGTTGTTTTAGGATGGGAGGAAACAATGAAGCTGTTTTGGAGGTGGAGGGCCTGTGGGCTCCACCCTGCCCCCCCACTGGGACCACCCAGGGGGTGGGGTCACCGGCACAGGCTGCTTTAGGGGCCATCTCCTGGCCTGGTGACTGGGTGCTAGAGGGGGCCAGCAACAGCAGGGGCACTTGGGGCTGGGCTGGGCAGGCCCTGTTGGCGCTGGGACTTCGGCCATTGCTCGCAGTGTCCTGCATGCATGAGGGACCCCAGGGGTTCTTCTCTGCTTCTGAGGGGTGTCCCATGGAGGTTGGGTCAGCTTTGATCTCCAGAGCAGCCTTGTGGCGTCTCCTGGACCCAGAGCAGAGCAGGTCTGCACAGCTGGGCGTTTCCCTCCCAGGCCTCTGGGTTGGAAACTGGACGCTTCTGAGGAGTGGGCCTCTGGCCACTGTGCACACCCCTGAAAGCAGCTGAGGTCGGGCCGCAAAGCCCTCGCCGTCCACTCCGGGTAACCACAGTCCCCTTCTCTTTGGCAGCATTACTTGTGCTGGTCCGATATCCCCGTTCCCCGGATTTCAGTGATTTTCTCCCTCGAGGAGCTGAAGGAGATTGAAAAGGACTGTGCGGTGTACGTTGGGCGGATGGAGAGGGCTGCGCGCCTCAGCTGTCTTAGCAAAGAGGAGAAGGTGGGCATCCTCCCGGCCCTGGGGGCTGTCCATGTGGAGCTGTGGCACCTGGCTGTGCTGCAGGCATCCATGAGTGTTCCCCAGGCCCCCTCTCCTCAGTGCTCCCCAGCTCCCTCTCTCCTGTGCTCCCTCTCTCCTGTAGCCCTCCCCTGGTTCCTAGCCTCTGTGAGTTCTCCTTGTGTCAGAGGGAAGGGGCAGGGTGGGCACCGGGGACAGTGCTGGGCTAAGGAAAGGATCCTGGGCCTGCATGGGGAGGGGAGCCAATGGGCCTGCTGGTAGGCCTATTGGGGCACCCAGTTCCCATGAGGATGCCCCCTCCACAGAGGGGGCCCAGAGGCCACTGGGGCAATTATTAAGTGCCCAGGAGAGTGTGTGCCTGGTCAGTGATCTAAGAGCCGTAACATCTCTCAGGACAGAGGTTTTTGACGTCATGGTTGATGCCAAGTGCCCAGGCTCTCCGTGCTGCCCCCTACTATCTATACCGCCCCCACTGTCCACGCCATCCCCTGCACCATCCCCTGCCCACCACCCACCCCCGCCCTCCTTACTGCCCCCCCTGCCCTCCTTGCTGCCTCCTGTACCGTCCCCTGCACCCCGTCCTCTGTGCAGCTCTGTGGAGTGGCATTGTCCCTGGGGAGAGCTTCCTGGGGCAGCATGTCCATTGTGTCCATTCTAAACCTGAGCAGGGTAAGGGGCGGTTGTCCCTCAGTGGGGTTGCAGCCCCTCCTTTGCCTGGCCACCCCTGTGGGGTTTGAGTGCAGGCTGGGTGGTTTACTGACTGTCTCTTTTAGGAGCTCCATGTGGAAATTGCAAAACAAGAACTGATCATCCATGCCCGAGAAGCAGCGTCCCGGGCTCTGAGTACCCTGAGTGGTGAGTACGTCTTAGCCATCTCTTTTGGAGTTCTCAGGTGTCTCCCTCAGTGGCTCCTAACAATTGAGGGTCCCTCTCCTCGGAATGCAGATCAGCAGATGTCAGAACGGATGGCTGCAGATGCCAGGAAGCGTGAGCAGTTTCGGAGGCTGAAGGACCAGTTCATGAGAGACCAGGAGGTGGGTGTTCTGGGTACACAGGGTCCAGGAGTACCGGGGTGGGGACCTGAGCTGTCTAGGGACGATATGGTGATATGTGGGGACCTGGTCTGTGGATGAAGCGCCTGGCTATGGCCTGTGTTGCTTTGCAGCGACGCTTGGCGGCCAGACAGGAGGAGATTGATGATGACTTCAGCTATGCCCGTGAGCTCCGCGAGAGGGAGAGGAGGCTGGCGGCCTTGGAAGCCGAGCTGGAGAGGCAGGCGAGGTGGGCGGGCGGCCAGGTGGGCCCTGGGCAGGGCCGGCCCCCCTTGGGCACCAGCCCCCAGGCGGGCCTGGGCACAGACACGGCTGTCTTAGTGTTGGTGATGGTGGTTGGCTGTTTATTGTGAAAATGTCCCAGCCTACACACAAGTTGGAAGGCGAACGCTGAACCCCAAAATGTCCCTGGCATCCACATGCTCTCAGCTATTCCCAGAATGGCTTTTGGAGCTGGTTTGTGTGCATTAGAGTCCCCAAAGGCCATGTGCTATGTCTGTTTGATCTTCTGCCCTGTCTAACACGACAGAGACTAACCTGAGTCTGGCTGGCTGAGATTGAGGTTTGGCACTGGGCCTCCTTTTGGGCTTGCTGGCTGATCTTGAAGTGAGTGCTGGAGTCCCAGGGGGCAGCTCCATGTGTGGTGAGGCCTCCTGGGAGGGCAGGGTGTCGGGGGCTGTCTGAGGAGACGGCCTGCAGAGCATAGCCCCCCACTAACACGTGGAGGAAGCGAGGCTTGGACGAGTGGGTGGTGGGCAGGTGGGAGCTGAGCTGTCTAGGGACGATATGGTGATGCACCTGCCCCCAGGCTACCCTGCCCCTCACCCTCACCAGCGGTTCCCTCAGTTCTCTGATATTCTCCATGGAACAGGAAGCTGCCTTTATGCAGCTCGAGAGGGTGGCCTCGCACTGAGAGCATGGTGACCCTCCCCTCCCCTTGCCTCTGCTTCGGGTGCATGCATCAGCAGACATGGGCTGAACCTGGCCAGGCATCCCCAGCTTTGTGGGAAGACATAGGTGTGGCCAGCCCGGGCAGGCACCTTTGGGGCTCAAAGGGGCTTGGCCAGGCAGCCTGGGGGCTGGGAGGGGGCCGGGTGGGCCGGGGCCCGTACCTTAGCTGGGCAGACTGTAATCGAGTCCTTTGTGCATGGCTGCAGGCAGGCACTGGTTGACCATTACAGCAAGCTGTCTGCAGAGGCGGCTCGCCGAGAGCAGAAGGCCTTGTGGAAGGCTCAGAGGCACAGGCTGGGGAGCGCACGCCTGCGGTTCCTCTCTGAGGATTGGAAGCGCATCCGGGTGGGTGCAGTTCACCTGGGCTTCAGTGACTGGGGGTCTCCCAGTTGCCTGAAACAGCACTGGCCTCTGCGCTTGTAGAACGGGAAGTGGGGGAATCCTGTGCTGCCCACTTTGTGGCTGCATTGGGTGGACGCGGGGGCCGTGAGAGGACCAGGGCTTCAGGGCCACCACCAGTCACCAGGACGAGGACCGTGGCACAGGGAACCTGCGTACCCCCACTCGCCTCCCGCTCAACCCCACTTACCGGCCCCTGCTCGCCCCCACTCACCCCCACTTCCTACTCTACCCACACTCACCCCCCCCCCCACTTACCCTTGCTCACGCCCACCTGGTGCTGCACCAGGAGATGCTACAGGACGCCCCCGAGGTGAAGGGCCATCAGCCACCGGATACTTCCCCTGGGACACCTGCTGAGAGCCAGCCTGGGGCAGGGGTGTCATGTGCCCAGGTGAGGGACCAGTGGGTGCCCAGGGACTGGGGGTGTTGGTGAGGGTGTGGGGAGCCTCTGGGTGTGAAGTGACCTCATGCACTTGTATTGCAGCCTACGGCTCTGGGCCCCAGACACCTGGCTGCCTTCAACAGCCTGAGCAGGCCGAGGCCACAGCTCCCGGAGACCCTCACAGCAGGGCCCAGTGGCCCTTGGCCAGCAGCTGACCCGCAGCCTGGATGGGTTGAGCAGATTGAGTCCTTCTCCACTGGCCTCAGTGTCCGAGACTTCCTGCCCATAGTTGTGTGGGCTGGGCAGCCTGCAGGGAGGGGTGAGGCCCCTCATCTGGAGGAAGCCCTGCATACCATCAGTGCAGATCTGCCCCCCTCGACTCCAGGCACGCAGCATGAGTACGATTTCAGTACTGTCCTGAGGCCAGCTGTAACCATCTCGACTTCGCCAGGTTCCTTTCAGGCTTTAGAGAGTGGCTTGGGCAGAGAGGGCCAGCAGGTGCAGGGGGACACCCAGCTGGACATGGTGACATGTGACCCCGATGCACGGGTGTCTCTGTCTCATCCTCACTCACTAGGGCACAGCTTTTCTGAGGAGGGAGGCAGCCAGTCTCAGGGACAGCTGCTTGAACATGTGTCTGATAGTCGTCCCACAGCGTACTGTGCTGAAAGGGCTCCCTCCCGGCGACGCTGGAACGTCCACGGGCACGTGTCTGACTCCAGCATTGGGGTCGGGGAGAATGTGTCGGCCGTGGCTCCCTCTCGGCCACGCTGGAACGTCCACGGGCACGTGTCTGACTCCAGCATTGGGGTCGGGGAGAACGTGTCGGCCGTGGCTCCCTCTCGGCCACGCTGGAACGTCCACGGGCACGTGTCTGACTCCAGCATTGGGGTCGGGGAGAACGTGTCGGCCAAGGCTCCCTCCCGTCCACGCTGGAACGTCCACGGGCACGTGTCTGACTCCAGCATTGGGGTCGGGGAGAACGTGTCGGCCGAGGCTCCCTCCCGGCCACGCTGGAACATCCACGGACATGTGTCTGACTCCAGCATTGGGGTTGGGAGAAACATGTCGGCCGTGGCTTCCTCCCGGCCTCGCTGGAACGCCTGTGGATACTTCTCTCAGTCCTGCATGATGCTGGGGACACACTCAGGGGAAGCTGAGCCTGAGATGTCCAGGCCCCATCAGAGCCTCCCTGGCCCTGTGGCCCCATCAGACCTCAGCCTGGGGACACAGACCTCCCCACCAGGAGACGAGCTGCAGCCTGAGGCAGAAATGGCACCAGGCTCCCCAGCATGTGCTGTGGTTCAGGTGGCCTGCTGCAGCACCGGGTTGGAGAGTGGCCTCCAGGCCCCACCCTCAGCTGCAGCTGAGGGTGGTGCTCTGGGAGACGGAGGCCCTGCGAAGCAAGGTCAGTGAAAGTGGGAGGGGTATGGACACCACCTTCTGGGCCCCATAGAAGGAATGTCACCTGTGGGTAGACTCAGGTGGGCAGGGAGGGGGCGAAGCTACCAGCCAGCCCCTAGTTTGTCAGCTGTGACCTGAGCCTCTCCTTGTGGGTGCTCGGCCCTGACTCCTGCTCCCTCCACCCCCATCATCTGTGCCCACTCAGGCCCAGGGAGTGGTCACAGCCAGGACTCCTCTCCAAGTCAACCTTCAAGCCCACAGGTCAGGCTAGGCACGGCCTGAGGGCTGGCTGGTTGGGTGGGTGGGTGGGCCTGAGTTGGGGGGCATGAAGTGGCTTGGGGGGCATGAAGTGGCTTGGGGGGCTCTGCCTAGCCTTGTGGGGCAGTGGGGGCCCACCTCCCCGGGAAGAGCATCAGGTCACTGAGGCTGGTCTCTTTAGGAAGGTGAGGCTGCAGAGGCAGTGGCTTGGTGCCCGGGCTCGGAGCAGGCCTACCTGAAGGAGCTGGCGGCACAATACCATGCTGAGCGGTACCCGGACAGCTACGAGACCCTGAGTGAGCACCGAGTTAGCCCCCTATCTCCCACCCCATGTCAGCAGTGGGCAAGGGTGCAGGGGCTGGTGGGCCCCAAGTCGCCAGCGCTTGTCTCTGCCCCTCCCCAGCAGCAGAGACCCCTGTAGCCCACCTGCTCCATCATGTGCTCCCTCGGCCCTTCTCCCTGCCTGTGGATCCCCAGGTGGAGGCGGCCACGGGCGAGGCCGCCGTGCAGCTGAGCGAGCTGCTCACTCTCCCTGTGCTTATGCAGCAGTCCATCTCCGCGCCGCTGGCTGCCCAGTGAGTGCCTGGCCCCGTGGCCCCGCCTGCCCCTGCCCCTGCCTCTGCTCCTCCTTGCACCTGCCCCAAGGGCTCTGCTTGCCCCCAGTGTTTCCCTGGTGAACAAAGCTGTGGTCGACTACTTTTTTGTGGAGCTCCGCCTGGAGACGCACTTCGAGGCACTGAGGCACTTCTTGCTGATGGAGGACGGGGAGTTTGCTCAGTCGCTCAGCGACCTGCTGTTTGAGAAGGTGACCAGTGCTGTCGGAGTGCTCAGCTGGCTAGCCTGCTGCTGGCAGGTTGGGCACGGCTGACTGGCTATCACTTGGGGAGAGCCACGCACCGTGTGAGCACCAGGTGGGCCCAAGCTGGGCCCCAGGGGACCCCTGTGTGGTTGTGGGCAGGGTGGGTGTTCCCAGAGCAAGCTGTGTGCCTGTGTGCTACCTGTCCCCAGGCTGGGGAGAAGGTTTGGCCCTTTCCTGACCTTGGTCCCTAAGCCTGGAGCATGAGCTCACAGGGTAGCCAGGTCCCTTGTCTGGGCCAGCTCAGGACCCTTGTCCTTTCTCTACCCAGCTGGGTGCTGGGCAGACACCTGGGGAGCTCCTCAATCCCCTGGTGCTCAATTCCATCCTGGCTAAGGCCCTGCAGTACAGCCTCCACGGGGACAGTCCGCTGGCAGCTGGCCTCTCCTTCGCCCTCAAGCATCTGCCTGAAACATTTGCCCCGAATGCCCCGGATGTGCTGAGCTGCCTGGAGCTTAGGTACAAGGTCAGAAGCAGCCTGCATGGGCTAGGCAGGGCTCCTGGGTTGTCCTGGGCCCGTGCTGAGCACAGCTTCCTGAGCAGGTCGACTGGCCCCTCAACATTGTCATCACCGAGCGCTGCCTGAGCAAGTACAGCGGCATCTTCTCCTTCCTGCTGCAGCTGAAGCTCATGATGTGGACGCTCAAGGACGTCTGCTTTCAGCTCAAGCGCACAGGTGAGGCTGTCAGCGTGGGGTGGCCAAGTGGGCCTGCGCAGCCTCTCACCACCCGCTCCCCTGCCTTCCCCAGCCCTGCTGAGCCGCACATCCAGCTCCGTCCAGTTCCGCCAGCTGCAGCTGTTCAAGCATGAGATGCAGCACTTCGTGAAGGTCATCCAGGGCTACATTGCCACCCAGATCCTGCACGTCTCGTGGTGCGAGTTCCGGAACAAGCTTGCAGCAGTGGGCGACTTGGAGGAGCTGCACCGGGCCCACGCCGAGTACCTGAGCAAGGCTGTGTTCAGGTGAGTGGGCAGGCTCTGCAGTGCGCCCCATGCCAAGTCTCTGTGCTTGGCACCTACCCAGCACCTGCCTCCTCTCCCACAGGGGCCTACTGACAGAGAAGGCAGCACCCGTCATGAATGTTATCCATAGCGTCTTCAGCCTCATCCTCAAGTTCCGCAGCCAGCTCATCTCCCAGGCCTGGGGCCCCGCCACTGGCCCCCACGGTGCCGAGCACCCCAACTTTGCTCTCATGCAGCAGTCCTACAACACCTTCAAGTACTACTCCCACTTCCTTTTCAAAGGTAGGGCACAGTTGCAGGCGCGGGTATGGACCAGAGGCAGGGTTGCGGGGCATGCTGATGCGATGCTGTACTACCCACAGTGGTCACCAAGCTGGTAAACCGCGGCTACCAACCCCACCTGGAGGACTTCCTGCTGCGCATCAACTTCAACAGCTACTACCAGGACGCCTGAGAGGCCCAGGAACTGCCCAGTCAATCCGGGAGATACACATCCCCCCCCCACCCCTCCCCAGTTCCGAAGAGACAAGATGGCTGAGGAGCTGCAGGTTTATTGGGGGGTGGAGGTTTCTTATGAGTTCCCCTCCCCAATTGACCTATTGTCTGGGCCCAGGCCCAGTGCCTCCATGGTACACCCAGGCTGGGGCTTCAGGCACGAAGCAGCTACTGCAGGGAGCAATGGTAGCAGGACGGGGCCTTGCTGCCACATGGGCTTCAGACCAGGGCAGGTCAGGGCTGACTGGATGCCCTAGCCATCATGGGGAGGCAGCGGGACTTTGCAGACATGGGCAGCCAGGGTGTGTCCAGGAGTGGAGGCCCAGGCTGCTACGAGGATCAGGTCACGCTCAGGCCGGCTGCCCAGGCTGGGGGCTTGCTGTCGGGCTCTGTGGCCTCGCCCTCCCTGTGGTAAGGGGCCTCGAGCAGCATCAGCACACGCTGTACCTGGAGAGGAGAGGAGGGTGAGGAGAGCCCCTGCATCTGTCCCCCTGCAGGGCAGTGGGGGACCCCACTTGCCTCTGAGAAGTCTCCGTTCTCGGCCGCCTCGATGGCCTTCTGCGCAATGTAGTTCCGAAGCACATACTTGGGGTTGTTGGCAAGCATGACCTGCAGACGCTCAGCCCTCCAGCCAGGCACATCTTCTGCGCTCTCCGCATCTTTCTCCAGCCGGGCCCTGGGGTGGCACAGCCCGTCCTTTCCAGTATGGCCGCTGTGGCCACCCTCGCTGCAGGGGTGGGGGTGGTTCCCAGCCAGGCCACCACCAGTCTGAGTTGGGAAGCTCACACTCCTGACTGTGACCCCAAAGCAGCTGCCTGGAGCACAAGCGGTGCTGCCCTCACCTGTACTCCTGCAACCAGGCAGCCCAGTGACCTTGGTTCTGGCTGCGTAGTGTGGCCGGGCTCAGCTGCTCTAGCCGTGAGCGCTGCTCCCTGCGTGCCAGCTCTCTGGTGACATCAGGCTGCGAGCCAATGAGTGTCCAGAGCTGGGGGTGTGACTGGGCCAGCATGAGCATCAGGGCCAGCTGCCTGGGGGAACATGTGTGCAGTTAGCCTCAAGCATACCCCACACACCCAGCCCCATAATAAACGCCTCTGAACCATGTCTGTCTTTTTCTTTTTTTTTTTAACATAGGTAGGCAGCAGGAATCTAAACCCAGGTCTCGGGTATGGCAGCTGAGAACTCTGCCACTGAGCCACTGAGCCACCGTGGCTTGCCCCATATCTGTGTCTTAAAAACTTGCCCCACATTCTTCCTAGGGTGGGCACCAGGGAAAGGAGGGACTCAGGCAGAAATGCCAAGAACCCATGATTGCCAGCCAGGGGGATTGCAGGGTGGCTCCTGGAGGGCTTTCCCTGCTTGCTTACTCACTCAGCATCCCTTCCCTCCTGAGCCTGGTGATGCAGTTGGGGATGTGACATGCTTGCCCTCTCCCAGGTGCTCTGGTCCTGAATGTGCCTCCCTTTCCAGAAACAGATTCTGAGAAAATCTCCAACACCTACTCAGGGTCCACACGAGGCTGGGAGGCGAGCTTCAGTTCCTCTAGTGAGGCACACTGCGCCAGGAGCCTGTCCAGGAAGTCCTCCAGAGCTGGTGATGCTGGCTCCTCTGGGAAGGAGCTCAGCAGTGCAAAGCTGTTTGTGAAGTCAGCCCCTACAAGGATGGGTTCAGGGGCACAGGGTCACTGATAGCAGCCAGGTGAACCTTGTAGGGTCAGGGTGGCCTAGCTGCCTACCTGTCAAGTGCATGGTCTCCAGGAGCCTGGCCACTAGCGCCCTGTCCTCCTCCTGCGGCGCCCGCACGAGGCCCAGCTTTCTGCGCATCTTGTTCAGGTAATACCTCTGGAACTCAGCATCGAACTCGGCCAGCGCTGCCTCAGCCACTGCTTGGGGCAGCTCGGGCTCCAGGGCCTCAGCCAGTTTTTGCAGGTTCCAGCGGCACACTTCGGGCTGCTTGCCAAAGGCGTAGCGCCCAGCACCGTCAGAGGCGTTGCACACGTGGTCAGGGTCATACCTGCCACAGGGCAGGGCTCAGGACCAGGCTGCATCCCACTGTGCCCTGCTCCTCAGGCCTCCCCAGCCCCATCCCTTCTGCTTGCTGTAGGGGTACAGTACCCCCCTGCATGGTGGTCCCCACCTCTGCTGCAGCGTGACTCCTGACCCCCACCTGCCTCACCTGTCGAGGAAGCCAAAGGGCCCGTAGTCGATGGTGAGGCCCAGGATGCTCATGTTATCCGTGTTGAGGACACCGTGGCAGAAGCCAACACACTGCCACTCGGCCACCATGCGCGCCGTGCGCCTTGCCACCTACGGGCGGGCATCCCAGAGCCTCAGCCTGGCTCCCATGAGAGCAGCAGCCCCTGACCACAGGGCACGGGGCCTGGTCGTGAGCAGAGCCCCACTGCGTCTGCTAGCCCAGCCCTGGCCCAGGTAGTTCCCAAATGCTGCTCCTTGGGCCATGGCCAGGCCTGACCTGGCCCCCACCTCACACGAGGGTACGCTGTGAATGGGCAGGTCACCCCACCCCCAGTCTGCTGAGGCCAAGAATAGGGTCCTGTGAAATGAGCACCCCAGGCACCCCATGTGAGGCAGGAAGAAATCAGAGCTGGGCCAGGCAGGGTTGATGGGGCCTCTTGAACCCCTGCTTGGCACCCACTGCCCTGACATGGAGGAAGCCCTGGCTTGGCTCCACGATCCCTGAACCCCACTTTCCTTGACCCCATCCAGGACTGGGTGCAAACAGAGCAGGCGGCTGTTCCCTGCTCCTTCCTCCTGGCCTCCGTGGCTGGATCCAGTGTGGGGGCACACGGAGCCCAGTGAGGCCCATGAACCCAAGCAGCTCCTGGGCCTGTGCCAGGACACGCTGACCTAGGGCCTCTACCCGGAGGGAGCAGCAACCCCACCCCTGCACCCACCTCCTGTAAGAAGGCGGCATTCCTCTGTGGGCGCTCGCTTAGGGCATGGGCAGCCTGGATTTCAGGGTAGAAGGTGCTAATCACGTAGTCAAGCATTTGTACCCGGATGTCATCTCTCCCGACGCTGGGGCCCGCCCGTCCTGTGTGCTCATCTGTGGGCTTGAAAATCTCAAAAGACCCAAACCTGCAGGGAGGACTGGTGGTTAGGTGGGACCCCTAGCCCCAGGCCAGCAACACTGCTGGGTGAAGGCCCGGGTGTGGGCCGTGCCCACGAGAATTAGGGACGTGGCTATGGAAGCAGCCTGCCTGGGCTCTGCATGCCTCCCCGTGGGGTTCCTTTAGGCCCAAAGGGCCCCCTGCCCAGACCTGGCTGTGGCTGAGGTGAGGAGACAGGGGACATGCTCCCCAGCAGCTCAGGCCAAGGGCTCTGCAGGCGCCTCCTTCCCAGCAGTGCAAAGCAGGGCTGGTCCTTGGGAGATGGCCGGGGCGCGGCCTGCTCTCTCACTCTGACTCTGGGCTCTGGCTGCAGATGCCGATCCTCCTCCCACGAGACCCAGTGAGCGCAGGCCCAGACCCCAGCATTACCTCAAAAAAGTGGGCGCGACCCGCAACACCACTGTGCACTGCTCATGCTTTGGATTACCATCATAGAACATGTCCCGCACAACCGTGGATGCAGACGTGACGCAGGCTGCAGCCCGTGTGGTAGGGATCCCCAGGTGGAACATGGCCTCGCTGCACAGGAACTCACGAATGCTTGAGCGCAGGACTTTGCGGCCGTCAGCCTGTCTGAAATCAAATGCGGGTCACTGCATAGGTTGGGCATGCCACTTGGGACTGTGGCTCAGTACAGCCATCTGAAGGAATCGCAGACACACTCTTATAGGAAAACACCTCAGTATCTCCTCAAAGTCAACAGAAAACTGCCATGTGCTCTGGCCCCCTTCCCAGGTATGTACCCGAGACCTGAAAGCAGGGACCCGACAGAGGCTTGTGCACCAGCATCTGCGGCTGCAGTCAAGGGAGCCTGGGAACGGGCAAGCAAAATGTGGCTTGTCCAGACAGTGGCACACCATCCAGCTTAAAAAACGAACAAGTGCCGTGCTGGTCCATGCCACAAGGTGGATGAACTTTGAAGACTTTGTTGAGTGAAATAAGCCAGATACAAAAAAAAAGTATTGTATGACCTCACTAATAGGAAATATTAGCACATGCAAATTCACAGAGACTGAAAGCAGAGTACAGATGGTACTCTGGAGTAAGGGTGGGGTGGGGAACAGAGTCAATGCTTAATGGGTACAGTTTGGGGAGATGGGAAGGTTCTGGTAATGGGTGTGGTGACAGCAGGGTCGTGAATGTGATGGAATCCTGCTGCGTGGTGTGCTTGGGAAGGGCTGAGATGGAGTTTACTGTATGCTGTATATGTGTGCTCACAATTAAAAAAAAAAAAGTGCCTAAAGAGATAACCACCATAAAACGATCTTGGACGGAAACTGAAAATGGAGAAAAGGCTCAGAAGGTTTTTACTGGGACCCATGAGCATGTATGTCTCAGCTCATGCTCAGTGATCTTTTCTCACCTCAAGCTGCTCAGACTTGATAACTACTTAACGTGGTTACTTAAAAGTGAACATCCTCATTCTCAGGAAATGCACATGGAGACGTGTTTGAGGAACATGTATACAAAATACGGCAAAGGTAGCAAAATGTTAAAGTTGGTGGACCTGCCGTTACAGAGTGCGGTGAATGTTGCTTTCCACGTGGGTTTTATATTACTTTCACAACTGTTAAGTTTGAAATAATTTAAAAATAAAGTTAAAAAACAAATCACCCTTCCACACCCCACAGCAGGTTCCACGAAAGAGAAAGCCCAAGGACCAGGGGTGAGGTTCTGGGCAAGTGAAGCGGGGAGAGCAGGAAGATGCTTCTGGTTGCACATCTGCGGAGACCTACGCTGTCCCCCAAAGCATCCACCATGCAGACAGGCACACAGACTCCACTCCTTGGACCCAAGACCACCAGGAGCCCATGTGAGTAAGCACAGGGTGACAGGCAGGAGGTGCCCACACAAGCAACGTACGTGGCACAAGAGCGTCCCAACTAGAAACTGGGCTCTGGGGACTGCGGCCACAGTGACCTTTCTGGGGAGAGGCCTGGTGCCACCAAGGGTAGGGCAGGGCAGGGGAGGGCGGAGGGGGCCGGGGAGATTCTGTCCACCCTGGACAATAATTTAAGACTCAAACTTGTTCTTTATATATTGTACCTCCATTACCTTTGCTAATTAAAAATATAAAAAAACGCTGAGTATAAAAAAGAAAGTGGGAACTGCTTTAAGCAGATACCTGGGGTTGGCCTGGGTGGCTGTGCCTCTTTGCAGTGCAAGCCAGGCCTTTGGGACAAATGACCAACCAAATTATGCAAATCCAGAGGCCAGAAAGCAGGCCTGGCTTTGCCAGAAAGCACCCCAGCACTCCCTGGGGCAGGAAAGTGCTCTCATAAGGGTAAAAGTATGTGGGAGGACACGTGTGGCTACCATCTTGGCCCAGCTCCCCAACCTGGTGCCCTAAGGCGCCCCTGCCACCAGTATCACCACTGGGAGGACAACCAGACCCGGCCCGGCCAAAATCGGGAGTGGGGAATGCCCTGGACCTGAGCCAACTTCACCTGGGAGCCAATAAGGGTTTCCCAAGTGTAAGCAGCTGACTCAGCACTCTGGGTTCCCTAAAGGTCACTACACCGGCTGGCTCCGACTTTCCTGCCACTTGCCCTGGCGACCGAGAAGCCATGCCCCTGTGCCTTTATGCGTGTTGTCCCCTCTTCAGTGGGCACTAGCGCTCCGCGTCCTACGCGCCTAAATCTGGCTCAAACTTCTTTTTCCACAGCTGCAGCTCGCTGGTCGCCGCCGCCCGGGAGGGACGCGCTCTGCCTTGCGCAAACCCCCAAGGTCCGGGAACTGCGCGCGAGGTCCAGGGTCGCCCCGGTCCCTGCCCGCCCGAGCGCCCACCTCGAGTAGGGCGTGGGCCCGGCGCCCTTGAGCTGCAGTTCCCAGCGCGCGCCCGCAGCCGTGCACACCTCGCCCAGGTACATGGCGGCGCCATCGCCCAGCTGCCCCGCGAACTGGCCGAACTGGTGGCCGCAGTAGCAGTGCGCAGCGGGCTCAGTGCCCGGCAGCAGCGCGTTGCCGCTAAAGAAGAGCGCGGCCTCGGCCTCGCGGGCCTCGCGGTCCGCGGCATCGGCGGGCGGTGCGCCCAGGCCCAGCAGAGTCAGCGCGGGCTCCGACAGCGCCACAAGGCGCGGCTGCCGCAAGGGCGCGGGCCGCACGCGGCTGAAGCAGGCCCCGGGCACGCTTCGCGGCGCTGGCGGGGAGCTTTCAGGCTCGACCGCCTCCACGGGCAGCACCCGCAGAGCGCGGTTGTCGAAGCGCAGCCCCGCCAGCCAGCGCGGCGCCGGCTCCATGACGCCGGCCCAGGCGCAACGGAGCGCAGACGACGGGCAGCGGGCGAGAGGAAGCGACCCGGACCGGGCGACCGCAAGTGAGCCCCCGAGCGCGGCCATCCGCTGCGCCGCTCTGTCCGGAAGCTTGCTCACCACGGCCGGAAGGCCCTCCCTCCACCCGCCCCCAGCCAATCGCCAGGGCGCGTGCTCCCCCGCCACACTTGCGCGGACACACCCGCGCAGCCATGGCCGCGATTGGCCGCGCCGTCCTCCGTCCGCCGCCCCGGACCGCGGGCAGCCTAGGCCTGGCGGCCTTAGGAGGTGGACGTTCTGGGCGAGCCCAGCATGGACCCAGAGCCTGCGCGTCTTCCTGCGCCCTACTTGGGTGCTCGCGGGTGTCCACCCGGCAGCCGCTCTTCCTTTGTCCCTGGGACGGCCCTTCTCGGCGAAACAGTCTCACCCCGCGATCTGGACACGAACTCTTTAGGAAAGCCCCTGTGTGCCCACAGCCCGGACGCCCCGGTGAGCACGGCCCAAACCCTGGAACAGGCACCCTGCGCAGCGGGCATGGATGAGTCCCCCTGACCCATCTCCCCAAGCGCACCCCAGCCGCCTTGCCACCTGGGACTCCCCAAACGGACACTTAGGGAGCTCTAGGCATTCCCAGAGAACAGGAACCGGGACATCAGGGCGAGGAAGGGGGAGTGGAGTGGTCACACAACAGGAGCTTCCAAAATAAATTTTATTTTTGTAAGGAAAGCACACACGTGTCTGAAAAACATGGAAGGCGCTAGTGCATCCCCTGGGTAGAGTGGCTGCCCGCCCTCGTGGTCATGAGCTTCATGTATTGGGCTAAACCCCAAGTCAGCCAGAAGGACCCCCGAAGCCTGGCCTGGGCCCCAGGGACATTGACACCTCTGACCAACCAGCCTCAACACCCCCAGGTGCCAGGTTCAACCTCTGCGCATAGGCTGTCCCCTGTGCAGCCCACGGAGAACGGCGGAAAGGTGGGGGCACTGCCCACTAGGGTCCCACTGCTGAGGCACAAGAGGCCACCCCAAGCTCCCAGCCCGACCAGCAGGACGCCCGTGGGGGCCACCTTGGACCCTTCCCTCCCTGCAGCCACCTACTGGCCCACTCCGGACCCAGAGGTCGCTTTGCCCCATCAGATTTAAGGCCCCCATTTTCTGACATTCGCTTAGTTTTTTTTTTTTTAAGTTAAAATTACCTGAGCAAAAAAACTTCAGACAGTTTTAAAAACCAACAACATGGAAACTGCAGGCCAGAGGCAGCCCTGGGCTCCAGAGGGGCTGCAGAGCGGGGGTTGGGGGGGGGCAGCCTTCCTGGCCCAGGACTCCCTGGGAAACACTCTTTGGGGTAGGGGTCCTCCCAGCAGCTGGGGGCCCGAGGGGGCCAGGGATGCCTGGCAAGCAGAAGGCACATGAGGTAGGGGCCGGCCTGCTGCCCTCAGCAGGGAGGGTGCTGGGCAGCCTGAGCCCAGAGGGATGAGAGCTCCTCTCTGGATGGGCCGTGGCAGGGTGGTGGGGGGAACCTCAGTATACCAGGCAGCAGGGAGGCTGGGCCTAGACCAAGGGCCTTGGCAGAGAGCGGCTCCCGGATGCCAGGTAGGGGACTTGGGGCGCAGGCTCCCCCAGCACAGCTGCTGCCTGCTCTGCCCCACTCCAGGGGGACAGGAGGGGCGCCCACACCCCCGGGAGCCCCCCCGAGGCTCACCAGTGTTGAGAGCAAACCCCCTGCTGCAGCCTGCCCTGCTCTGCGCACTGCCCCCCAATCCCCCTACTTCTGGGGCCGGGCGGTGGCCACTCTCTGGAAACAGTTCTGCACAGCAGGCAGTGCCAGGACGAGGTGGGCAGCACGCCGGCCCACCCAGTACAGGCCGTAGCCCATCAGACCCAGGACTGCAGCTTTCACGGCCAGTCGGGACACTCTGCCAGAGATGGATGGTGGGGGGACACTGGGGAGGGGGAGAGGAAGGCTGGGCTTGGCTCAGAGATAGAGGTGCCCCTCCCCCACCCCAACAGGGTCCTGCTACCCCACCCCACCCCCTCTCACCCAGCAAGACACTCACGCCATGACCTCCTGGATGTTGAGGTCCGTGCTCCAGTTTTTCTCAATGCCCGGCACGTGGCCCATGCCTACCACGCCCACCACCACGGAGGGGATGCACTGCCGAGGCTCGGCTGTGGGGTGGAGAGTAAGGTCACGGGTCACAGGGAACCACAACAGAGCCTTGGCAGGCCCGTGTCCCCAAAGGCCCCTGCTCTTTCCCAGATGCAGCTGCCCCAGCCCTGACTGCCCCCTCCCTGCCCTCGCACCATCCGAGGCCCGAGGCAGCTCCACACGGCGGGCTGCCTGCCGCAGCATGTAGGTCAGGTACACATCGCGCTCCGAGACGATGGTGCGGTGCAGGTCAGGGAACTCGCCGATCATCTCGGCCATCATCTGTTCCAGCAGGTCCTTCTGCTTGCAGCGCTCCACATCGTCCTTGCTGGGGGAGGTGGGGGCTGTGGGCACCGCAGTCGGAGGGGCCGGGCAGGGCATGGGGCAGGCGTCTCGGCCCTACCTGATGGGGTCCGACAGGAAGCAGAGCCCCCAGGCCAGCTTGACCTTCTGCCAGAAGGAAAGCGCAGCAATGGCTCTCTTGAAGGTGACGGGGAGGGGGCGGTCGCCCAGGTGGAACTTGCAGAAAGGCACCTTGCTGGCCTGGGCAGGGGGTGGGGCGCGGGTAGGGGAGTGTGTGGGGGTGGCCCGTTCCTGCCCACTCAGCCCCAGCCGCGGCCCTGCCTCCCACCCAGGCCCTGCCCGCAGCCCCGCTCTGCCCCACCTCCTTGAAGGCCTCCCGGAACTCGCCGCCCGGGGCCATGCCCAGCTGCTCCGTGATGTGCGCTGACACCTTGAGCAGCAGCATCTGCATCAACCCCGACATGACGCCGTTCTGAGGAGGGGGCGCCGTCAGCAGGCGGAGGCAGGGGCCTGGCCACAGCCGGAAGTGTCCCCAAGTGTCCCCAGCCCCCAGTACCCTGTGGAGCACTGAGTTGTCTGCGGGAGTGAGGCAGGGGCTGCCTAGAGCTCCATGCCCAGTAGGTGGTGTGGCAGCACCCAAAGCTCTCAGGGACCCCAATGCCTCTGCCAGCCACTGCTCAGGCCAGGACCCTGCACCCTGGCTCCAGGGTCTACCCGGGGTCAAGGGGTGATGTCCAACTTGGATGTGGCCCTGGCTCAAGGCCCAGCAGGCTGAGACCCTCACACCCACCAGGGCAGAAAGAGGCCCCACACCTTCCAGGGGCTCCCCCTGACCATGACATCCCCATACACCCGCCCCCACCCCACCCCCTGCTTGACCACGTACCTGCCTTACAGCCTGCTGTAGCTTTTCCAGGCTGATCTCCTTTGCCTCACGCAGCAGTGTGCTCTCATCCATCTTCAGCATGGATACCCGGTATTGGCACAGCTCCACCACCACGACGTCTGGCTGCACTGCCCGGATGGTCTGCAGCAGCCCCATGTCACCCCAACAGGGCCTGTGCACCAACCCCCCCGCAGGTTCCCCACTCCTCCTGGCCTGCAACAGACCCCCCCGCCCCGACTCCTCTTAGCCTGCTCCTACGTCCTCCCCTGCCATGATACCCACTTTCACCACATCCCTCTTGCTGTCGTCGCTGAAGTGGGCCGTGCCCACCACGTAGACCCTGCTGCCATCCTCAGCCACCAGCTCGGTCACAGTGTGTGGCAGGGTGGGCCGCTCTCGGCGCCGCCGCAGCTTCATCTCCAGGAGGAGGTGGAAGGCATCCACATCAGCTGTCAGGACAGCACAGACACTGGGTGGCATGGGCCCCAAAGCCCCCCGGGGGGAGGGTCCTGAGCCAGCCCTGAGGGCAGCCGAGTTACATGAGGGGGGCAGGAAGCCCATCCAGGCCTGGTTAGGAGATAGATGCATGCCGAGGGCCCCACTATCCACACCCCCTCCCAGGGCCTGGATGAGCTTGGCACTGCACTCCGAGGTGAGGGCAGGCCAAGGACAGCACCTGCCCGCTGGGGTGCAGGATCAGCATCGCCTGGCGCATGGGGGATCCTGGTGCAGCTGTGCCCTTCTTGTGCTCCAGGGCCCTCACCTGTGGACGGACAGTGGCACCTCCCCCTACAGGGAGCCTGGGGCCACAATGTCCCTAGGACAGTGCCCGAACTGGCCCACCCCACCCAACACAGTGGGATGGCTGCCTGCTCCCCTATGTGGACTCCCTGCACCAGGGGCTTCTGTGTGACCCTGGGAGACTCTTACTTAGGCCTTGGTGTTCATCGGAAGGTACCCTGGGCACAGACGCCAAAGGCCCTGGTGTCCCGCTGGGTCCTGCTGTGGCCTGTAGAGAGAAGGGGGCCATCAGGGAGGCACCAGGCCCTGCCCGGTCCACGCGGTGTGCCGTGCAGGCTGCTCGTGCTCCAGACTTGACTTCTGGAGTCCACCCCAGGTGCCAAGATCCTGGGGCAGGAGTAGGGCTGTCTGGGATGGAGGAAGCTGAGGTCAGGGAGAAGTGGGGAGCTGGTGAAGTAAAGGGCTACGGGAAAGGCCTCAGCAGAGCAGTGGCATGAAGGGACTTAAGTTGTCAACGTTGAGAGCAGCCTGAGGGTGCAGCAGGGTCTGGGGTGCCCTTGGGACCCACACTGTGGTGGAGTAGACACCAACAGGCTGTGTCCTACCCCATGAGCCTGGGAATCAGCAGTGCCGCAGCAAAGGGCCTGAGGGTGTAGTGACCTTGCAGATGGGTAAGAGCTAAGGATACAGCCCAGGCAGCTCTGAGGGTGGAGTGTGTAGTGCCGAGCAGCTGGCGAGGCCGGGAGAGGACCCCTACAGCCCCCAGGAGGAGGCAGCCTTGCCGCACCCTGCGCTGGCGTGGGGACCCTGTCTGGTTTCTGGCCAGTACAGCTGCCAAGTGCCAAGGCCAGGTGCTGAGCTTGGGCAGCTGCAGTTCTTCCCCCTTGCCTGGCCCTACTCCAGGTTGAGCTTTAGTGCTCACTTCGGGTGAAGAGAGTGCAGCAGAGTGAGGGGATGTCACCTCCCAAGTTGGGGCACAAGGACTGAGGCCGCAGAGCTGAGGACTCGGTCTCTTGCTCCAGGTGGGGCCTGAAGGCCGGATGCAGGTGAGATGGCCGGGGGTAGGGGGAGTGAGGGGTGTGAAAAAAGGACGCCCAGGAGGCGCCAGGACACTGTGGCCAGTGACAGGAAGTGTGTGGAAAGAGAGTGTGGCCTGCAGCCCAGGGTGGAGGGGTGTGGGCAGGAGTGGGGTGGCAGGCCTGGCAGGGGGCATGGAGGGTGTGGCCATGGGGGGCAGGGGGCCCATCTCTGAGGGCCCAACCAGGAGCCCGCCTGGTGTGGCGCCTGCCCAGGAGGAAGCCCCTTGTAGGCTCTGCCCCTAGAGTGAACCCCAAGCTGCCCACTCCCCACCCCGCCACCGCCCTCCAAGCTAGCTGCTATGGGCTGGGCACGCAGAGCTGGTGGCACTGGGGCCAGCTCTGATTCAGGGTTCTCAGGAGCAGCACTCTGTCAGCCAGGCACCCCTTACCTCCTGTGGCGGCTGTTCGTCCTCGTCCCCCTCCATGGCTGGCGGTCAGCTTCCTATTCTGTTGGACAGAGGCCTGAGGGGACAGAGAAACGTCCCTGCCAGGGGCTTTGGCAGAAGGCCAAGGGAAGACAGGAGGTGTGCACAGTGCCAGGGCCCGTGGAAGGTGCTTGTGAGACCCCGAAACGGATGGACAGACAGACTGGGCAAAGCCCGTGAGTTATATTACTGTCGTCAGGAGCCAGGCCGTTGTCCCACTCAGAGAAGAGGCTACATAGGAGGCACACAGCAGGTGCATGGCGGGGACACACCCGGTGTCACCTGGAAACCTGCTGGTGGCAGCCACAGGAGGCAATACAAGACTCACAGCCAGCCCCCCGATGGATGCTCTGGGTGGAGGCGGGTGGGCAGTGGCCTGTGGCAGGGGGCCTGTCTGGGCCTCTCCATCACAAGCCACTGGGGGATTCAGACACATAGCAGGGGGTGGCAATGGTGGGGAGCCACCACGGAAGAAATGAGGTGGCTGTATTCGCTCCACGATGACCTGGCCTCACACAACAAAAGGGAAACCAGCCAGAAATGAAATGGCCTTTAAACTCCTAGGAGCAGCCTGGGCAGTCACAGTTGGGCCTTGCTGCCCCACAGGGTTGAGGAGGGCAGCTGAGGACAGGGGTGCCACCCCGAAGCTCAGCCAGGCCTGGGTCCGGGAGGCCAGAGGATGCCAAGCCAGGTGCCCCAACTCTTGGTCCTCATGCCCACAGCACCTTGGCCTCTGCAGAGGGCACAGGGGGCCACTGCCCAGCCTGCCCAGCCCACCCTGGGGGTTCTCCTGGCCTGAAGGGACCCCAGTCCCAGCAGGGTCTCAAACCCTGTGCTGCCTCTCTGCACAACAGGGAGCCCCCTACGTGTTATAAAAGTCAGTGTCCATAAAGGCAGTGGCTACTTCTGGGGGACTAGGCCCTGCCTCATCTGGGCCATGGCTCACCTGGGCCTCACTTCACCTAGGCCTTGCCTCACCTGGAAACTCAACTCAACTGGGCCCTGGCTCACTTGTGCCTTGCCTCACCTGGACCGTGGCTCACATGAGCCTTGTACCCCAGGACTCCTTCTGCCTGGTCTCACAGGTTAAAGCACTCCATTTATGCAGGGATGACCCAAAAGTAGCTTGCAGGTGCTTGTTGACCTCTCAGATCCTGTCCTCACATCCCCAGCTCTGAGCCTGGCCCCAAAGGAACAGCACGAGAAGGAAATGGATTGAGTCTCCATTCCAGCTCACCAGGAAAGGAAGCAGGCCCTACTCCAAGCAGTAGGAGGGCTGTCAAAGTACTAGGGAAAAAAGCTGCTTAAAAAAATACCCTGTGCAGGGGTTGGGGGGTGGGGGTTGGAGAGCGCAGCCAGTACACACTCTGGCCAGTGCTGGATAGGATGAACCCTCCTGGGCTCAGTGCCCCAAGCCCAGCTGGGGTGCAGGACTCGGTGCAGGAGGGCAGGCAAAGCAGCTGGGGCTTCAGGCCACCCCAAAGGCCCCACTTGGTGCCTCTCTGTCCCGACTCTGGCCACACCACCAAGGCCACGCATGGTGGCCAACAGGTCAGGCCTCCAAGAGTCCACAGGTATACACAGCAAAACCGATGCCAGTGCAGGGGTGCAGGGCACAGAGAAGCTGAATCTCGAACCCCACAACAGCTGGGCCACTCTGGTACCAGCACAGGCTCGGCAGCCTGAGCCAGGTGGGAGGCCCCCCGAGGCCCCCAGCACACCATGAGTCTATGACCCCACACAGGTCTCAGAGGCTACCTCCCAAGCCCTGCTCGCCATCACAGGAGCTCTAGCACCTGTGGCTGGGGCCTGAACTGGACCGCCTGCAGGAGCTGCTTTTGAGCCCCCATCGTTCCCTGCTCTCCAGCTTCACCCCATCTTTGGACTGCTCTGACCACTGCGTGCTGCCACAACCACACCAAAGGCAGTGTGCTGTGATTCACCGTGTCCCTGAGTGCTGTGAGCAGAGCCCCTGGCCCTAAACCTGGGCATTGGCAGCCAGCACAGCGACAGGGAGCCTGGCACCGACTTCTGCCATCACCAGGCCTCACTTTGGTGGCCAGCAGCACACAGGAATAGGCAGAGGCACTTTGGTGGGCTCTGCTGCTAGCCACTTTCCCAGCCCCAATGGCAGAGAGGCCCTGCCTCCTCTCCGGAACCCAATTTGGGGTACATGGACGAACACACCTTGCCAGGAGGTGATCCTGGGCAAAGCGCTTGTGGCCGGTCAGTTGCCAAGCAGGTCAGCTACCAGTGACTCGCGCGGCAAGGGGATCTCAGGCTCGCTGCCCAGTGCTGCCTTGGGCACAGGACGCCCCATACCTCCCTAGGGGCCCAAGCAGTTAGCTAGCTACTGGCTGCCCCAGCCGGCCACACTGCCTTGGCCTTCTCCCATGCCAAGCAAACTGCAGGTCACACTCAAACCTCACTTCCACCTGCAACCCTGGGCCTCTGAACTCAAGAGGGTGGGGTCAAAACCCCACAGGGAGGGAGCTGGAGCCTAGGGACACCTGTCCTGAGGCTCTGGGTCTTCAGCCATGAAAGGGACAGCGCTACCTGTTTGCTGACCTTCCCTGATTCTGAAGCAGCAGGTGCCAACAGGATGAGTGTATAATGCAGGTGCGGCTTGTTACTCACAGTAGTTATGTTCCATTCAGTGCTGCAAATGCTGAGCTCCTGTTCCTGGGGCAGGGCTGGGCCAATGGATACATGTCCATGGACCGGTCACTACAAAACCTGGATTTACGCCTCTACTTAAAGACACTGTATTTAATACATCACCAATTCATCAAGGTTGAGCTCACATCTCACACCTGGGCAAAGCTGCCCTGAAGGGCATTTTCTCCATAAGGTCAATCTCCACCTTCTCACCACTGTGCCCAGGGGCCACTTCAAGCAGTGAAATCACCCACAAAATGCACAGAAATGCCAAAAGCATGACACTAAGTGTATCCCAAGAAGGACACTGGCTAACAGCGCGAGAGCTGAGATCAGAAGGCCTCGTACAACATCAGCTGGGAAAATTTCACCACTGTAGGAATGTCCATGAACAAATGTGAAAGTATTGATTTTGGGGTTACAAATGCACATTAGTGAGCAGGCAGATTTGCAGACCCGGAATCCCAGTAATAAGGATGACTGGTACTGGGGAAGCTGCCCTACACCCTGGAGAGAGACATATGACCGTGTGAGTAGGGACCCTCCGGGGCACACAGCCCCAGGACACAAAACTAAATTGCCCCACGTCTGAGAAGGTCATTGTGTCCACTGAGGGACAGCCAAGGGTGTGAGATGGTTCACTGTGAGATGGTTCACGATGCCAGTGGCAGCCTCGGGCCCAGGCTGTTATATCGTGGGACACACCTCCACAGCTGTCACCCTCCTGGCCTCCATCTCCTCCCTGAACCCCTGTAAGAACTGGGAAGCCAAGAATTGCCTCCTAGACCCCAGCCTGGCTTCCCCACACCACACAAGATACTTAGAAAGACCCACATCTCCCACGCAAGCTCAAACTGGACAGACCTATAGGCAGTCAGCTGCCCACTGCACAGGACATGATAGACACAACAGGGAGAGTGTGGACCAAAGCCTGGCTTCCTTTGCTCCCCCACTTCGGTAGCCAGGGCACCCCTGGAGACCTACTTCATGTGAGCGAGGCAGAGTCCTGCATGCTGGGCTCACATCTGAGCTGGAACCCGAGGGGCTCCTTCCTGAGCACACAGGGACCCCACACTAACCACCATCGCAGACCAAGCTGCTCAGCCCTGTGCCCCATAGTACCCCTGCTCCTAGAGGGTGGACCCGCGCACCCCTCCGGCTCCCACAACTTCTATGCCCAGGAAGGCAGCGGCAGGGCCACAGAGAGCCCCCACCGTTACCCAGGCTGCCCTGCCTGGCCAGAGCGAGCCGCCGCCCTTTTGGCTGCTTGGTCGTACTGGGGAAGCCTGTCTTCAACTTCATTTGCGCTGTAAGTTTCTAAAAAGTCCCTTCCGTACATTTTGGGGCATGTGAACCGCATCACAACAGCGCTGTGCTGGGCACGTTTCTATCAGAGACTCCCGGAGGCCCCTGGACATGCAGCCTGGGACATCTCCGCAGCCGCGGTCGCACTAAGGGACACGTCACCCGTGCCCGGGCCCGCCGGATGTGCGGAGGGGCCCGCCCCGCGCGGCCCGGACACCTGCGCCCGGCACCACGGGGGCGGGCTGACGGCAAGCCCCAGCCCCACGGCTGCAGGAGCCCTCCACCCAACCCCGCCAGGCCGGTCTGTTTCGCTCGGTCTCCCGCATGGCGAGTCTCCCTGCGCCGCCGCCCCCTTCCCCACCCCGCGACCTGCTCGACCCGGGCCGCCCGCGGCAGGGCAAGTTCCGGCCTCGGCCCTCCCGACCCGGCCGGACCCTTCCGGCCCGCGGACCTCGACACTCCGTTCCCCGAGCCGGAGCCACCTCGAGGAGCGGGACCGGGCCTGGCCACCCGGGAGCCCCACGCGCTCTGGCCCCCTGACCCCCGGATCCTGCGCGGCCTGGCCCCCTGAATCCCGGACCCCGGCCACCCTGGCACCCTGACACCCGGACCCCGCGCACCCGGGCCCTCTGATCCCTTGACCCCGCGTCCCGCGCTCGCGGCGTACCGAAGCAGCCTCCATGCGGCTCCGTCGCGTTCCGGACGGGGCGGGCCGGCGGGGCGGGGCCAAGGGCGGCGCGCGGCATGCCGGGAGGGGAGTTCCGCGCGCCCCGCCCCGTCTCGCCAGCCCGCAGCCGCGGACTACACTTCCCAGCGGGCCGCGCGCTCGGCCGGCCCCACCCTGCCGCGCCTCGAAGTGTTAAGCGAGCGCAGCTGCCGCCGCTGGACTCGCGGGTTCGGCACCTGGGGTGGCCTCACAGACTTGTGACCGCAGCTCCCAGCCTGGGAAGTGGGGACAGTGTTGGCACGGCGTCCATGAGGTGGTCAAGTCAAATGACCACGAAAGCCTGTCTCCTTCGAGCCGTCCATCTTCGCAGGAAGGCACAGGCAGTGGGGTGCAGGGTGTCCTCTCGCCGTGGCCTGGCCCTGAGCCCGCCGAGTCTCACATACCCGCCTGGGCCGCACCCTCGCGTGCCCTCTGGGGGTCGTCCCAGAATCAGCCCCGATGGGGCGCGCGCCGTAGGCGGGAGCAGAGAGGGCGGGGCTGGGCGCCGGGACCTGGGTCCGCCTGGCCAGACCTACGGGCTGGTGGTACCCCGGCGGACACGTCCCAGGGACCCGCGGCACAGTCGGCTGTCAGCCGTGTCCCCAACACTCAGGACGAGCAGACCTGCCGGACCTGACATCCCCGAACCCAGGGCGCGGCGGAAGGGGGTCCCGGAAGACCGAGGCCTACTAGCGCCCCATGCCAGCTCACGCGGGGCGCGTCCCCCAGAGGGGGTTCTTCCTGCATGAGAGGGGCCGAGCTACACGGCCATGGCCGCCACGCCACCCAGGGAGGAGGGGCAGGAAGAAGGCGGGCTGGGAAGGGAGCAGCGCCGGACCCTCCTGAATCTTTTCCACGACGGCCCAGACGCCTTGGGCGCCGCCTGCCATAACCAAAGCGTCTCCCGCAGCGAGCCGCGAGATCGGGGTTCGCGGGTCGTCCGCGGCCATGGCGCTTACCCTGCGGGCGTTTAACTTCGTGTCAGCGGCTGGCGGCCTCCGCTCGCCGCGCTGGGGCTGTGGGCCGAGGAGGCGCTGGGTGCGGTTCCCTGGCGGCGGGAGGGTGTGGTCCGGCCTGAGCGCGGCGACCCAGACGGTGTGCACCAGACGGTGCGGGCGCGGCTGCGACGGGGGACTGGACGCAGCGGCGAGCGCTGAGATGCTGCCGGGTAGACAGCGCGGGTGACTGGTGCGTGTCGCGCTGGGCCTGGGGGGCCACCGCCACACTAGCGACCCGCTGCTTGCGGTCAGCCGCTCCCGCTGCTTTGCTTGCGCCGTGCACTTTGTCCTCGACACCTGGCGACCCCGGACCGCCGGGCAGGCAGTTCGCGTGGTGCTGGCTTGCCAGTCACCCCACACCCCCGCCCCACGGGGACAGGACACCATCTCTGCACAAAGCTCTGTGGTCTCAGGCCCCAGACACTGGTGGGGGAGGGGGACACACCCATGGGGACACCCAGTCGCCTGGCTGGCACGTGGGCCCCCCTTGGTACAGGCATGGGGAGGGACCCCTTGGGAGGAGGAAGGAGGGAGTTGTGTCCCTAGTGACCGTCCAGAGCAGGCTACCTGGTCCTGTCCCCCGCTGGCTGGGAGGGAGGGGTTCTCTCTAGGTCTGGGGGAGAGGGAGGCTCCAGTTCAGCCTCCACCCCCAGGGCCTGCTGGGCCTGGCCTCTGCCACCTGCTGGGAGTGTCAGGAGCCTGTCCAGCAGGAGGCAGACCTAGGGTCATGGTCGGCAGAGAGCTGCATCTGACCCTGGCAACCTGGTGTTCTGGGCCTGGGGTGGCCCTCTCAGGGATGCCCTGCTTGTGACCACAGGCCTCGGCCATGCCTATTCAGCTGGCGTGACATCACACATCTGAGGGTCCATGTAACCCCTCCACCCACACATACCCTGAGGCCCATATTCTTGGGAAACAGGATTGGGGTCCTCTGAGATCAGCGGCAGATCCAGCTGGGTTCCCAGGTCAGGGCCGCGGAGGCCAGGCTCAGGGCCTGCTCACTGGTGTCACAGCAAGGGGCGTCTCAGGCCTGCCCCCTCCCCCAGGGACAAGAGTAGCACACAGCTCTGCATGGGGTGCATCTTAAACAATGCCAGGGCCTCTGGCTGCCCCCCTCCCCCGGGGCAGGGTACCCCCTGGAGCAGGCAGGTGCTGTGGTGAGCAGGGGGACGCGGGAGACTGGGACTTGCGTCCACCTCCCCTTGGCCGGAACTGGGTTGGGCTAGTTCTTGGGGTGGGGGGTGGGGGGGCTCCAGCTGTGCTGGGAAGAACAGAACCCTGGTGTGTTTTTGTTTTTCTAAGAATGTTTTTATGAGGAGTTTTATTTGGGGTAGCTTCTAGTCTTGCCTCTGGGGGTAGGGTTGCTTTGGGAGCTAAGGAGGGAGTAGGGGAAGCCACACCCCGTTAGAACTGCTGGGGTGGGGCAGCCACACCCTCTATTCCTCTGGGAGGAGTGGGAGTGGAAGGAGGGAGAGAGCAAGGGGCTGGGGCTGGAGCCCTAGGCCTACACAGCCATTTGCCCGCCCCCCCCCCCCCAGTCTTGGGGGACAGACACCAAGGAAGGGGCTGGGTCTGTGAGCAGAGCAAGAGAATCCAGTGGATTCTACAGGGGTCTGAGGCAGGGAGCCCTGGGAGTGGGGGGTCCAGACTGGCCTTTCCTTTGGGCGTGCCTTGTAGGGACAAACCTCTTCCCGAATAGGGCCCGGCGGGAAGGCACTTGGCACAAGGTGCCTCAGCCTTGGTCCACTGAATGTGCAGAGGCCGCGAAACTGCTCCGCGGCTGCGACACTTCCCTTTGGCCTATGGGCAGGCCAAAGACTCACTGGCCCCGCTCAGGGCAGCAGTGCCCGCAGGACTCTGGGACTGTCCTCTCTCGGCTGGCCCCAGCATGTGGGGCCTCCCGGGCACAGGATGAGCTGAGGGCACTTGGGAGGTGTAGGGAGGGCCACCAGCATGTGCAGAAGGGTAGATAGATGCAGTGGTGTTAGCTGGTGCGGCCACTGGGACTGGGGTGGGCAGAGGTCCAGTCACCCCTGGGCCCCAACCTCTTTGCTCTCTGAGGCTCGCCCTCCAGCTCGGGGTGCCCCTTGGGATAGCATAAGGGGGTGGCCCCAGGCTGTATGGCCCTACGGAACCAGCTCATCCCCACCCCCACCCCAGAGCCTGGCACTCAAGCCCCCTGCCCAGTCCCCACCACCTCCTAGATGGCCTCTGCCTGGGCTGCCTCCTCTCTGCCCCCTCCCCCCGCCACATCTCGGAGCCCCCTCACTGCAGAGCGTTCCTGGATCCCTCCAGCACCCCTGGCCCTTGCCGCACCTAAGACAGGCTGGCTTCCTGGGGGGCTGCACACTCAGCCCCTGCCTGGGGGCCCTCTGGGGCAGGCCCACCCCTGAAGCCCCTCTGCCAACGGCAGACCACGAATCCCCCACACCAGCCCACACTGCGGGGCAAGGCTGGGGCCCCCGGAGAGTGTGACCCTGCATAGCGGCGCCCCAGCCAAGCGCGTAGTCAGAATAGCATTTATTCTCTGCTCACCACCGCTGAGCAGTAGTGCCCAAGGCTGAGGTAACTGGCGGCCTAGAACCTGGGCCAGGGTTATTGCCTTGCTCCCCTCCCCAGCCAGACTGTGTCCTCGCATGCACACACACACTTGCACGCTCATGCCCGCTCACACACATACCACCCTTCCCTTTAAACCCATCTTATGTCTAATAATAAATATAATTGCTAATTACACTAATAATAATAAAATAAAATACATGTGTCAGGTTACAAGAAGAAAGTGCATGGAGGTCTCAGCAGGAGGGGCGCCCCAGCCCCCCTCACCGCGAAGGCCGGGTCCCTGCAGAGGGGAGGGGCGCACCCCTGAGCGCGGGGCCATGGGGTGATCCACCCCAGCTGACCTAGAGGCAGTGGGCTTGTCCTGCCCCCACCCGGCCCCTCCCTTCGCAGAAAATAAACCGCGTCCCGGGTCCACAATGAAATCGACTAAAAAAATAAACTCTCCCTCCTGCAGTTCCCACTCCTACGAGTGGGGGATGGGGCGGGGGGCTCCGGGCCTATGGGGGGTGGTCTACTGGGCTGCCACCTTCCCCAGACCATGAGATGCCATTACGGCTGTGCTCCAGGCTGGGAAGGTGCAGTGCCCCCCACATGCGGTCGGGGTGCGACGGGGTGCTGGGAGTGGGGAGTGCAGGGCAAGGCAGAGGCTGTCCACGCAGGGCTGGGGTCCCTGGGTCCCCGGGTGGGCACGGCCTTGCCCCTTAGAACTCCATGGTGCTCACAGCTGTCCTGGGCTCGTCGAAGGTGGCAATCAGAATCTGCTGGGGCGGGGGTATGGCGATAAGGTCGCCCACGTCGGGGGGCGCGTGGGGACCCCCTTCCTCCTCCTGGGCCTCGTACAGCGTGTTGATGTGGAGCAGAGGGTGCGTGGCATTCCGGCTCAGCAGCGCCAGGCCGGCTGGAGACAGGGGGGCCACGGCAGGGACCGCGGGGGGCGAGCACACACGGAAGGGGCCCCCCGAGGGAAGCCCGGCTCGGGCAGGCTCTGCCGGGAGCACGGCGTCTGCGAACCAGGAGAAGACAAGGTGTCACCCTTCCCTGGCCCAAGCCGCAGCGCGCCCTCTCGGCCCCAGCGCGCCCTCTCGGCGCCTGCGCAGAGGTGGGGAAGGCCCGAACCCGGGGGTGGGGATAGTAGCCCTGACCCGCCCAGGTCGGCCGGTGGTCGGCGGTCAAGGGACCCACCCACCCCGCTGTAAGGGCAGCTCCAGGTGAGGAGTTTCTCCTCCAGGGCTGCCAAGGCCTGAGCAACCTCCCTGCCAACCGGGAGACTCCGCCGCCTCCCGGCAGGCCCCAGCGGCTCCGCCCTCCCCCTCTCCCGATCCCGCAGCTCAGGTGGCCGCATACCCCGCCCCCCCACCGCGTCGAGGCAGGGGCCCGCCTGCCCCTCGAGGCCCAGCGCCGTACCTGCGGTGGGTGCCCCGGCCAGCCCGCGGCCGCACTCCTCGGCCTGGGAGAGAAAGCCAGCTTCCTGGCTGCGGGAGGAGGGCAGAGCTGCTGCGGGCGCGGCCTCGGCCTTGGGCTTCCTGGCGCCCAGGAGGTAGGGGTGCACGTCCAGGGAGAAGTGGCGCGCGTGCTTCTTGTCGGCGGCGGTCCCCGGCGGCGCGGGAGAAGGGGCGGCCGTGTCCCCGCCTTTGGGCTGCCTTGGGCCGCCCGCGTCCAGCAGAGGGGCACCGAGCGCGTCGGCGGCCGTTTTCCTGCGCACGGGCTTGGGCTTCTCGGCCTTGCTGTTCTCCACGCGCATGATGGCCAGTGGCTCCTTGAAGGGCTGCGGCAGCGCGTTGCCGCTGGGGATCCACTTCATCTTCTTGCGCGGCCGCTTCACCACGGGCGGCTCGGCAGGCTCAGTGGGCTCCGCGCTGGGGTCCAGGGTCTGCGCGCCCGCGTCGCGCACCGTGGGCGTCGAGTCATGGTTGGACTGGGCCAGCGCGGCCAGCAGCTGCCGCACCACGTGGTCGTACATGAGGTCGCTCTCGTTGGTAATGAAATCCAGGCGGTTGAGCGACTTGATGTGGTCGCGGTTCTCGTTGCAGAACATGGCCAGGATGTTGATGTCGCAGAACTGCGAGCGGCGCCACTGGCGGCGCGTCTTGATGCCCACCTTGTGCAGCTTGTCGAAGATGAAGTTGCTTTTGCGGAAGATGAAGAGGTGGATGAGGTTAACGAGCACGATGAGATTCATGAAGCAGAGCAGCACGATGTCCACGCCTGCGATGATGCGCTGCAGCTGCACCGACGGCAGCTTGCAGCTCACACGCACGGCTGGCCCCACGCCCCCGCCGCCCGCCTGCGCGTCTGGGGAGGCGCCCAGCGCACACGTGAACTCGTTCTGCTTCTGGGTGGCGTAGTAGGTGCACAGGTAGGAGAGTGGTACCGCGCTGAGCAGCAGGATGAGCACGTGCCGCGCCAGGTACAGTTTGGCCAGGAAATTGCTGCGGCCCCGCCGCTCCAGGTACTTCTCGAACAGGTTCTGCTCGGGGCTCTTCTCCCTCTCGGCGTTCTCGATGATCTCCCGCTTCTCCCGCTCCGTGATGCCCGGCCCCTTGGACTGGATCTGCTTCTCGATCTTGGGCGCCCTGCCCTCGGCCGCGCGGTGGTAGCAGTTGTCAATCTCCTGCAGCAGGAAGTTGAGCTCGGAGGTGAGGCGCGTGGAGGCCAGAAACTCCCAGCCCAGCGCTGGCACGTACATGATGGCGGCGAAGGCCAGCAGGGCGTAAGGTAGGAACTTGTGCTCGAACAGCGACGGCCATAGGTTGGCGTCCACGCCGGGCAGGGCATCCCGCAGCTCTGTCCAGCAGTAGCCGCGGGCATACAGCGCCTGGTCGCGGGTGAAGTTGTGCGGGGTGTAACAGTAAATGGGTTCCTCTGGGGGCAGAGAGGAGACAGGGCTGGAGGGGGGATGGTCTCAGGGAGACACAGCTGGGAGTGGGTGGAAGTGGGGGCGGAAGCAGGGAGGGAGGCTGCACTGGCATGGGGGAGACACCACCCCCCCAGCATCAAGGGTAGGGGTTGGACTTTGGGGCTTCCTAAAGCCCCTGTCCCTCACACCTCTGCAGGCCCCTCTCCCACAGTCTCCCCAAACCTCCACTTTTCCCCCTACTGCCGACCATGGTGGGGTGGGGGCTTACCCTGGGTCCCCTCCCTTGCAGTCACTGTGGTCCAACAGGGGAGGGAAGGAGAAATCCTGTCCCACCCCCGGGGCTGACCCACACACCCACCCCAAGCACTCTTCAGACCAGGGAGGCAATGCACGCCTGTGGGATGTGGAGGCCCACTCCTGGCCCTGGCCCTGCCCTGCCCTGCCCCGCCCCACCCCGGGGCCATTGAGGGATGCGGAAGGGTGGCCTGGGGACCCTGGTGGGCAGGGTGGGGAGATCCAGACTTGCAAAGGGAAAGTTTTCACCAGTTGAACTGAGGAATATTTGTCTCTAAAGGAACAGAGAGACTTTTCTCCCTCTTTGCAGGAAAACACTTGCAACTCAACCTTTGCCCTCCTCGCATGAGCCTGTGGCTGTGCCATGTGCAGGGACCCACAGCAGGGGAGGGTGGGGAGAGCCTAGCCCATGGCCACTGCTGTTGCTGGGGCAGCACCAACTCCTGAGGGGGGACGTGGGAACGAGTTGTCCAGGGGGGAGAAGCAGCCAGCGGACAGGCTCCCGGGCATTGGAAGCACCTGGTGTCTCGGCCCTCCTAGCACCCCCTGAGGCCCGCCTCGGGGAAGCCCTGGCTCCAGAGGTCTTGGCTCAACCTGTCCCTCCCCAAGGTCCCTCCCCTGAGCCCCTGAGCCTCCAGCCTCCCCCAGCTCCCCACTCTGCAGGCCTCCTGGCAGCCCTTGGGGGCTCACAGGGCCTCTTTTTTTTTTTTTTAATTTATTTATTAATTAAAAAATTAAGAAACCAAAAAAAATCAACATATATAATCAGTAATTCACAATATCATCACTTAGTTCAATATTTATCATTTCTTAGAACATTTGCATTAATTCAGAAAAAAATAAAAAGACAATAGAAAAAGAAAATGAACACAGGAAAGGAAAAAAAAAAAGATTATACCTACCATACCCCTTACCCCTCACTTTCATTGATCATTAGCATTTCAAACTAAATTTATTTTAGCATTTGTTCCCCCTATTATTTATTTTTATTCCATATGTTCTACTTCACAGGGCCTCTTCTGCACCGTCCTTTATGCTTTTCTGAGCTGCCGGGTCAGCACCTACTTCTTTAGGTCCGAGCGCCCCTAAGCCCAGAGCACGGGGTTCCAGGAGGCCCCCAGTCAGGAGAGCCCAGCCCGGCCCAGACGGCGTCGCCCTGGTCCCCCCCATAGCCCCCAGCCTGTTCCTCCTCACCCCCGAGGGGCCCAGGAAGGGGTGCTGAGTCCCCTCTGCTTGTCCTGGAGCCTGCACCCTTGGGAGGTCAGGACCAGGACGCTGCAGGGCACTAGCCTGCCTTCCATCTGTCTGTCCATCCAATGCCTGATCTGTGTCCTTTGTGCTGGGGACAGAGCTGCACTTGATGTGGCTCATGCACAAGTCGCCAGCAGATTGGCAGACACTATCACTGCACAGGCCAGGGGGTGGGGGTCGCTCACCCAAGCATGGAGACCCCATAGCCTGCCCCCAGCCCCCTATGCCCACATGGTGAGGGTCCAGGCGGGATGTGCAGGGTGGGACCTCAGGGGTCTTGGGCACAGGTATAGCAGAGGTCCAGAGGCCACAGTGACCCCAAGCAGACCATGGGGTCTCGGCAGAGCTGCTTTGCTCCATCCAGCTTCTAGACCCGTTGCTGGAGGATGCCCCTGTGGTGGCGCTGGAGGGTCCAGCCATTGTGGGGCGCAGGACGTGGCGTCCCTGTGACCCGGCACAGCCCTCTGACCTGTCCTGTGCATTTGGCCTTCCACACTCCTCCACAACCTCCCACCAGGCAGGGTCCCTGTGGCCAGAGACACTAGGCCTGTGGGTGGACATCCCAGACCTGGCTGGAGGCAGAGGGATGGGCAGAGCCCACCTGGACCAGGGCTGGAAGAGGCTGGGGTGGGGTATGGGCAGGAGTTGGGACACCACAGCCAGTGCCTGGCAGGGCAGGCCCCCGGTTCTGTCTCCTCCAGAGCAGAGGGCTCTGGGCCAGCTATAGTAATTCTGTACCACAAGCAAAGGTGCCCCCAGGGGAAGGTCCAGCCCCCAGGGTGCTGTCATGGTGGGTGGACAGATGGCAGAGGACAGCCTGCCTCCAAAGAGCTGGGGTCCCGGGCTGAGTCCCTGGACCATGGTGCATGGGTGCCCTGAAAACTTTAGTTGCAGGCCCACGGGGCCTGGAGCCATACTGCACCCCTGCATCCCTGCACCCCTGTGCCCGCCACCAGGAGCACATCTCCTTCCTCTAGAGGAAGAGGAGGGTGAGCCGGGAATGCATCCAAGATGCCTCAATTGGCCAGCGGGTTTGCTCGGGTCACGCAAGGAAACCGGCCGCGGAAGCCAGTCGCTCACAGATACCATGGGGCTTCTAGCGGGAAGCAGGCCCGACTGAGCTGGTGCCCAAGGTGGGGTGACTATTTCAGAGCAACCCCAGCCACCTCCATCCGATTTATCGTGTGTACATGTGGTTTGGGGGGGAGGGGCACCCCACACAGAGGCCTAGGACAGCTAGGACCAGGGAGGAGGAGACACCAGGAGAGCCGGCTGCCCCAGGCCGGGGCAGACAGGAGGGAGCAAGCCCAGGCCTACTGACCCGGCTGCCAGTGCCAAGGTCTGGACACAGCTGTGCCCCCAAGCCCACGATCCACGGACCCGCCATGGGCCTGCCCCTCTGACCGTGGGGTCCTGGCCCTGTCCACAGCCCCAACTGGCTCCTGCCACTAAGTGAGTCCCACGCATATGTGTTGGGGTGCATATATCTGTTGGGGTGACTGTAGGATGCGTGCTGGGGTATGTGTGTCTGTTGGGGTGCTACCAGGGTGCATGCTGGGGTGTGTGTTGGGATGCGTGTGCTCACCCTTGGTCTTGGGTCCCTGTGGGCCTGGGTCTGTGTCTGGGCCCCAGGAGAGAGTCCGGCAGAGGCCTCCCGTGTCCTGGGCAATGTCCACCTGCAGGCCTGGTGTCTCTGGCCACAGGGACCCTGCCTGGTGGGAGGTTGTGGAGGAGTGCAGAAGGCCAAATGCACAGGACAGGTCATAGGGCTGTGCCAGGTCACTGGGCACAGAGGAGGGGGCCGTGGGGACCAGCCTTCCCATGGGTTAGCACTAAGGTTATGTGTGTAGCCAATGCCCAGGACATGTGCCAGCTCAGCATCTCGTTAGGTGCCCCCCTACCTAAGCCTTCTGCCACTGCCCAGCCTGGCCCCACCCTCTGCCCTGACATGAGCCCTTTGGGGTGCAGAGCCTGCTTGCCAGATGGTCTCCCAAGACCAACCCTGGCCAGGCCAACTGCTGCTCACGTCCTTCAAAGGGTCCTACTTCCCTGGGAGGGGATCCTTGCCTGCTACTGGACAGGACTGACCAGCTGCTCAGCACGGTCCTGGCCGCTGGAACCACGTCCACCCCTTAGGTCAGCATCTACTTCATGAGGTCCATGTCCACCCCATGTATTCTGCGTCCACTCCACACACTCAGCTTCCACCCCACATTCTCTCCTGGGCTCTGTGTCCACCCTATAGGCTCTGTGCCCACCCCAGGTTCTGCATCCACTCCATAGGTTCCATGTCCACCCACAGGTTCCATGTCTATTCCTTAGATCCCATGTTTACCCGACATGTTTCATATCCACCCCACAGGCTCCACATCCACCCCGTGGGCTCTGTGTCTACCCCCAGGATCCACATCCACCCCAGGGCTCCATGTCCACCCCCAGCCTTCACATCCACCACTGGGCTCCACACCTACCCCATGGGGTCCATGTCTACCCTATGCATACCACGTCCACCCTACACACTCAGCATCTACCCCATGGGTTCTGCATCCACTCTTGGGCTCTGCGTCCACCCCCAGGCTCTGCATCTACTCCACAGGTTCTGTGTCCTCCTATGGGGTCCATATTCACCCCACAGGCTCTGTGTCTAACCCACAGGCTCCATGTCCACCCACAGGCTCCACATCCTGCCCTCGGGATCCATGCCTACTCCCCAGATCCCATGTTCACTCCACATGTTTCATGTTCACCCCACGTGCTCTGTGTTCACCCACAGGCTCTGCATTCACCCCTGGGTTTCACATCCACCCCACAAGCTCATGTCCATCCCACAGGCTCCACATCCACCCCACGGGCTCCATGTCCACCCCAGGCTCTGTGTCCACAGCTCGAACCTCCTACTGTCCCCCAATGCCTGTGACATTCCACAGGCCAGTCCTGGTGTCTTGGTGATGTCCTCAAGGATGGATCTAGCACAGGCCTGGCCCAGCCCCAGCGGTCACGGGAGAATGAATGGGAGATAAGACAAAAAGAAGAGGTGGGGATCTCATAGCGACAGTGACATTTGCAGGGAAGGGTGGCCGAAGGTCTGGTGGCTGAGGCCACGCCAGCAGGCCACGGTGCGGCGGGAGGGGAGGGGAGGGGGGCGGGAAAGAGGCAGAGGGCGCCCCTGCGGCCCCTGCCCCGCGCGCGGCGGCCCCTCACCTGCGAAGTTCTTGGTGAAGACCAGCGTGACCAACAGGATGGGGACGAGCACGGTCCCGATGGTGACCACGCGGTCGAAAGGCAGCTCGAGCTTGAGCTGCAGCAGCAGCGCGGCCAGCGCGCCCGCCTTGTCGTCCTGCGCGCCCGGTAGGATGAGCTCCCGCAGCTTCTCGCCCGCCAGCAGCGCCGTCGCCATGTCCGCCGGCTGCTCCAGGAGGTGGTGCATGGGGGGCGGGGGGCGCGGGCGGCCCGGGGGCGGGGCGGGGGCTGCTGAGGGGCGGGCGCGCGAGGCCTGCGGCGGAGTGCCGGGGGCGCGGGGGGCGCCGGGGCCGCCGCCACCCCCGGGCCGCCCGCCTGCCTGCAGCCGCGGCCCGGGCCTGGCGCGTCCCGCGGAGGGGAGGGTTACCTGCGGCGACTCTGAGGCCTGGCTCCGCCCCCGCCCCTGCCGCCCCGCGGAGGACTTGACTTTGTAATGACGATGACTTTGCAAAAAATATTTAAATTAAATGAGTGAATAACGATGTCCCGCCTCTTTCTCGATACGGGGGACGTGGGACGGGGTGGGGGGCACGGTCGCCCGAGGGTGGGATGGGGGCGGCCCTGTGGGGCTCCGGGAGCGGGGCAGGGAGGACGGCGGCGCCCGCGGTCGCACTCGGGCTGGGCTGTGACTGGGCCGGCCGCACCCCAGGGTCGCGCGTTCATCCCCGCGGTCCTGGGCGTTGCGCCCAGTGCAGGATGGGGGCGCCTCCGCGCACCCCTCCAGCCTCTTCCGGGCCGCTTCTCTTCATCTCCCTACCCAAGCCTGTTCGCACTGCGGGTTCTGTGAACCCCCTTACCCTGGGGTGTCGGGGTATGGGCAGGGAAGAAGACACCCCCATCCCGCACCCCCGGGGCCGCCGGCACCCTTCCCCACTGCCCCCGGCCTTCCCCCAGTCCGCTCCACTGCGGCCGTCGTTCCCTCCCCATCATTTCCATCCACTTGCATCACTCAGCAGGTATTCTAGGAACCCGTGTCTACACCAGCCCGGGGGTAGACTCTGGGGGTCACAGTCCTTTGGCTGGGGGTGGGGTGGGGTGTTGGGGCAGGACCGCCTTCCCCTGGCTCCGGACATCCCCGCGCCGGCGGCCAAGGCAAGATGGAGTGGTTTCAGCCTTTTCCCTTCAGCAACGAAGTCATCCCGATTACATGAACATAGAGATATTTGTGTAAGTTCTTTAAAAATATTTAGTGAGGACGTTCACCCAGTGACACGTCCAACCCCAGTTCCTGAAAGGGACCGGGCTATGCCTGTGGCCTGAGATGGGACCGTGATGCCAGCCTGGCCTTTGCATCCTCTTCTATTCCTACTTTTCTCCGGCATGACCATATCTTTGAAGATCAGTCATATTTCTGAAAGAAGCCAGGACCCTGGCTCCCACACATTTTTTATTCCTCACTCCCTGCTTAATGGACTGAAGGCTACCTTGGACTCCTTAGTATCCCAAATAACCTCACACATCCCTCTGAGAACTCCTGTGTGGGATTGCTGGACACCTCTCCTTGTTTCATTTAGGATGCCTTTCCAGAACGGCTGTGCCACCCTGCACAGCCACCATCAGGAAAAAGGAGGTTCCTGCCACACACACACACACCCTTCTTCCTGGTTCTTGGCATTCTCCACTTTCTAGTATTGCCACTCTTTTGAGTTTCCCCCAATAGTTCTTGCACATTGCCTGTTCAAATCCTGTGTCCACATTTCTGTGGGTTTCTGCCTTTTGCTGCCTTTGGCAGCAGCTCCTCGCAGGGATACTGCGGACGTTAATTGGCTTTGCTACTTTCATCCATGGGCTCTGGTTAGAAATCCTTAATTTTTATATAGTCCAAGTCATCTTTTTTCTTTTCTTTTTGGCATTATGGTTTGTGCTTTCAGGTTTTCTTTAGGGAGTTGGAGAGAACTTCTGCTTTGCCTCTAGCAGCTTTGTAGTTTATTTTTCACATTCAGTTTTTTGAAGCTAACAGGCCTCTAAGAGGTGGAATCCACCTTTGCTTCTGTGTAGCAGCAAATTCAGACAGTTCAGCTGAAGTAGGCTATAATTTGGAGATTTAAGAAGATGATTGTATCAGACAATTGCAATCCAAATAAATTCTGTCAATAATATCTCATTTTAGCACACAAAATTTTAGCTAGAAGACCATTGTGCTGGTTGGAAAGGAAGTATGCCCCCTAAGAAAAGCCATGTTTTAATATAAATCCCATTTCATTAAGGTAGAATAATCTCTATTCAATACTGTATGTTTGAAACTGTAATCAGATCTCCCTGGATGATGTGATTTAGTCAAGAATGGTTGTTAAACTGGATTAGGGGACGACATGTCTCCACCCATTTGGGTGGGTCTTGATTGGTTTATTGGAGTTCTATAAAAGAGGAAATATTTTGGAGAATGAGACTCAGAGCAGAGAATGCTGCAGCATCACGAAGCAGAGTCCACCAGCCAGCGACCTTTGGAGATAAAGAAGGAAAACACCTCCCGGGGAGCTTCATGAAACCGGAAGCCAGGAGAGGAAGCTAGCAGATGATGCTGTATTCGCCATGTGCCCTTCCAGCTGACAGAGAAGCCCTGACTGTGTTCGCCATGTGCCTTCTCACTTGTGACAGAAACCCTGAACTTCATCGGCCTTCTTGAACCAAGGTATCTTTCCCTGGATGCCTTTGATTGGACATTTCTATAGACTTGTTTTAATTGGGGCATTTTCTTGGCCTTAGAATTGTAAACTAGCAACTCATTAAATTCCCCTTTTAAAAAGCCATTCTGTTTCTGGTATACTGCATTCCAGAAGCTAGCAAACTAGAACAACCATATAAGCAGGTGAGAACACAGCTTCATTTTTCTCCATAGAGTGAATTTTCCAAAGACTACCCCTGTGTATGTTAGGGTTCTCTAGAGAAACAGAATCAACAGGGAACACTTGCAAATATAAAATTTATAAAAGTGCCTCACATGACCATGGGAACACAGAGTCCAAAATCCACAGGGCAGGCTGTGAAGCCGAAGATTCCGATGGAAGGTCTGGATGAACTCCACAGGAGAGGCTTGCCAACCGAAGCAGGAAGAGAGCCTGTCTCTTCTGAATCCTCCTTAAAAGGCTCCCAGTGATTTGATTAATCATCACTCATTGCAGAAGAAACTCCCTTTGGCTGATTACAAATGGAACCAGCTGACGTGATCATGATTTAATTCTATGAAATGTCCTCATGGCAACAGACAGGCCAGCACTTGCTCAACCAGTCAAACAGGTACCACCACTTGGCCAAGTTGACACATGAACCTAACCATGACACCGTGGAAGAAGGTACCCTTTCAAAGGTCACCTGTCATAGCTGAACTGCCTATCTGTTATGTGTCTCTGTCTGCTCTTCAGTATCTGCCTCTCCATGCACTTCTATCAGTCTGTTTTATACTGATGGCTGTGTAGAACTTATTTTTTGGTTGAGCAAGGACTCCTTGGTTCTTCTTGTTCAGTAATAATTTAGGTCTTCATTATCTTTACTTTTCCATATACATTGTAGAATGAGTTTGTCAAGTTCTGGAAACAGATCTAACTTGAGCACTGATTAGGAGTACCTTGAATGTACAAATCAATGTGCGTAACATTGAATTTTTTTCTATGTTGAGTCACCCATGAACATAGTCCATCTCTGTGTGTAAAGGTCATGCTGCACTGCTTGCTAGATGACTTCCCGGATACACTATAGTTTTGAACCTATTTTCTGTTGTCTAATTTGGCTGGTGACCCTGGTTTGGAAGAAAACTAGGTCTCTAGATGTGACTTTCTGGAAGCTGTGGGGTGCCAATGCCCAGGGACAGTACTGAGGACCCCCAATAAATGCTCCATGGGGAGTGAGTGGGTCTCACTTGGCACATCAGGGAGGAACGCTCACAGTAATTGTCCCGGGTTCTGGAGGGAGCGGCCAGAGCTTGAATGTGGCAGGGCCAAGTACTGGACCTCAAGCCCTGGACCCTGGGCCCTCAACCCCAACCCTGCGCTGGCGCTATTGTCTCTACTGCTATCCTCATATCCATCTTGTTTCAGTCTTATATTATAAGTAATATTTTAAGTAATATTATAAGTAATATTTTTCTGTCAAGATATGAACTGTTTGTAAAGAAGCAGCTACTTGATACATTTCCAATTCAGTTTTGTTTCCCTGTGGGATGTGTATGAAAATCTATAATATATGTGTCATTTTGATTGAGTACTTAAAATAATTATAAGGATAACAATTCAGATGTAACTTATTTAACAAATAAAGCCTCGTGACTTCACAAATTTAAAAAAATGAAAATCCCAATGGGGATATGCATATTTTGTCTTGGAAAAGCAGAGGAAGGTGAATGATAAAAGCTCTTGTTCAATCAGGATAGGTGAGGCCATGATGCATTAATAAACAGCCCCACTTTGTAATGGGTTGAAACAGCATGGGTTCAAGAAATATAAATTAAAACCACAATGAGCTACCACTTCACCCCCACTAGGATTAGAAACACTGAAAATAACAAGTGTTGATAAGGATGTGGGAAAACAGGACCCCTCATAACTTGTTGATGGGAATGTTGGTGGGGTACAGCTGCTGTGGACAAGTTTGGCAGTTCCTCAGAAAGTGAAACATAAAATCCCTATATGACCTGGCACTCCCATACCTAGATACACACCCAAGAGAACTGAAAGCAGAGATGTGGATAGATATTTGTACACCAATGTTCATTGCAGCATTATTCCCAATAGCTAAAAGGTGGACACAACCCAAGCGTTCGTCAACAGATGGATAAACAAAATGAGGTCCATCCATACTACGCAATGTTATTTAGTTGTAAAAAGAAGTGCTGGTTCATGTTACACCATGGATGAACCTTGAGTGAAATAAGCCAGATACAAGACCATATGATTTCTCTTATATAAAATACTAAAATAAGCAGTGCCACAGGGACAGAAAGCAGAATAGAGGTTTTCAGAGTGTGGTGGGGTGGGGAGTTATTGCTAAATGAGCCTGTCATGGATAGGGACAGGTGTCAACTTGGCCAAGTTGTGGTACCTGTTCATCTGATTGGGCAAGCGCTGGCCTGTCTGTTGCAATGAGGACATTTCATAGGATTAGGTCATGATCACGTCAGCTACATCCACAGCTGATTCCATTTGTAATCAGCCAAAGGGGAGTGTCTTCTGCAATTAGTGATGCTAAATGCAATCATGGGAAGCCTTTTAAGGAGGACTCAGAGGAGACAGGTTGCATTCCTGCTTTGGCTGGTGAGCCTCTCCTGTGGAGTTCATCCAGGCCATCCATTGGAGTCATCGGCTTCGCAGCCTGCCCTGTGGATTTTGGACTCTGCGTTCCTACGGTCACGTGAGACACTTTCATAAATTTTATATTTGCAAGTGTTCCCTGTTGATTCTGTTTCTCTAGAGAACCCTAACTAATACAGAGCCAAATTTTGTTTTAGGATGATAAAAATAGTCTGGAAATAGTAGACAAAGTTGCACAGTATTGTCAATGTACTTAATGTCAACAAATTGTCCACTTAAAATGGTTAAAATAACTTTTATGTTATGTATATTTTACCACAATTAAAATAAATTGTTAAATACAGAAGAGAGGAACAGCATAGGGTTCAGTGACCCAATGTGGTGGTGGCAGTTGCTGGGAACTCTGTCCATCCTCCCCAGTCTGGGGCCCATGGAGAGAAGGGGAGTGAGGGCAGCTTCTGCTCCCATTTCAGGGTCCAGTGCTGGTCCCAGGGCTTCAACTTGGAGTGTGTGTGTGTGGGCATGCATGAGTGATTGTGCCGTGGAGAAAAGCTGAGAGCATTTGTGATTCTCAGTTTTCCAACACAATGCATTTTGCATTAGGGTAAGATTTGTGGGGAAAGGGGGTAGAACTGGGCTTCTGGTTGAGAAAGGGTGGCATAGTTGAGCCCTTTTCAGTGGCTAATGGAGGTGTCAAATCAGGGGAGTACAATGGTATTGCTTTAAAATGATAATTTTTACAATATGTTGCGAATTTAACACGAGGAGCTTTAAAAATGGTGAGGGAAAAGTTGAGACAACTTAAAAACGAGTTATATTTTACTCACATTATTCTGTAATCCTATAACTTCCCTAATTAAGACAAATCAAATAATAAAGGAGAGTGAGGTAAGGGTTTCCAAATTCTGCTGAAGGGATGTCCCTTGTATAAGTACACCTGTGCAGGCCCCACATGCCTGCAGCTGCAGGGGCCTTGTACCTCTGCTCCCTCATGGGCAGGGGCCCCCACAACAGGCATGACCCCACTGTCTGCCCGCTTCCCCTTCTGTGGACTGGCAGCCCTCTGTGGGCAGGCCCTGGTGCATTTGTGCTACCCACAGGCAACCGAGTGCCTGCCCCCTTCCTCTCCTCTCCCACAGGTCCAGGACCCCCAGCCCTTGCCCTCCATACCACAGGCAGCACCGATGCCTTCTCCTGGAAGAACCCTTCCCCACCCTGGCCTTCCCCAACCAGCTGGGAGTAAGTTTACCCTTGTTTGAAGCCTCTGCACTGGTCTACAGGAAGCCACCCACCTTGCACTCACTGCCATGTCTGGTCAAGTGAGTTTCCTTCTGTCCCCAAGGCCTTCTTGGTGCCTGGCCTCTTCTTAGCCCTGTTTCATAGCACATCTGTGCCATCAGGAGCTCAGCAGTGGACATCAGATCACAAGATGGAGGTGGCAGCCACAGAGCACTGGGAGCCACGCATCCCCTCTTGCCCATCACCCAGCCTTGACGCGGGGCCCTGATCTCTGCTTTGCCCCCTCTGCTGCATGCCCTGTCCTGGTACACTTCATAGAGGGGCTGGCCCAGCTCTTAAAAACTGGCCTTCCAGCTCTGGTTCCCAGGCTCGGAGAGAAGTGAAGGAGTTGCAAGGATTTGATGTTACTTCTTTTGGGAGCTCTAGGTGTGGCCACTGACCTCTGTGCCCCTAGGCCCACTGGGTGGGCATTGGCTGCATCAGGCCCCCCAGCACCTGGCAGTACTTCCTGCCTGAGTTGCTCACACGGTTTTCTTCTTTGGTTCTCCACTGAGGGGGAGCCAGGGTTGTCCCTGTCAGGTATGTGCTTGGGGACAGAGGCTGGTGGCAGGAACTCAGCTATGGTGCTGCAGCAGCAAGTCTAGGCCTGCCCTTGGCTCAGGCTGTATGCCTGCCCCTGCCATCTGTCCCTCTTCCTCTCACAGGCTGTGCGGCTCCATTCTCCTGGCCCAGCACCTGTCCCTGTGCCCATCTTTCTACCCTTTTGCTCGCCTGGCCTTGTCAAGGGAGAGTGGGTCAGAGAGGGGGCTCACATGGGTGCCTTGTCATGCTGGGGCTCCTGTCAGGCCGGAGAACTGGCTCAGGACCCCACCTCTCATACCAGACCCCCCTGGAAGCCTCCAGTCCTGCTGTGGTGGAAGCCCATGGCTGGCGGTCTGTAGGGTCCTTGGGGGGCCACTCCATGTCCAGGCTCCATCTCTGTCCTTCACACCAAGAGGGGGGCCCAGCCCCTCAGCTGCTCCTCATTCTCCAGGCTGCCTGTGGGTACACCATGCCTCTGAGAACCACACACTCAGACTGCATCCCTGGGGCTTGCACTGCAGCACCTGGTAGCAGGTGCTGTGACCCCCTATCCAGCCAGGATGGGTCCAACCTGATGGTGTCCCGGATGCCCTGGGGTGTGTGTGACCCTGCGGCATGGGGGAGCCTCTCTTGTTCCGGGGTTTGCATCCAGAGGATATTGCCAGGAGCCTTTTCATGGGCAAGGTCAGAGGGTAGTTTGGGCCCAGTGTGACTTGGACTTGCAGCCACCAGCTCAGGGAGGCAGGTCCTTCATCTCTGTGGGTCCTCCAGGCAAGGCCGTATGGGCTGCAGACCCCTCAGAGGCAAGGTGGGCCCTGGAGACTCTGCTGCCGCTGCTGCCTCTGCCCCTAGAAGAATGTGCGCATGTTTGAAACCCAACAGCTCAAATGAAGACTGTGCCAAGGCCCAGCTAAAGCTTCCTGCCAGGAGCTGTGGGAGTGTGACACTGGGACTTGCAAGCTTCCCTCTCAGCAGGGACTTCCAAGGCAGTGCCTACCGGCCCAGGGGGTGGTGTAGACACCAGTCCCCATGACATGGGAGGAGTGTCTTTATGGCTCTTTTCAAGTAAATGATTTGTGCCCTCCAGGAGATCTAGGGTGGCGGAAGACCACACTCCTTTCTTCTAGGTCCCTGGAAAGGAGGGCAAGTCCCCCAGGCTCAGGTCAAGGCCAGCCCAAAGGCCATTTCTGGGTTCCCTGGCCAAGTATGGCTTCCATGGGGAACAGAAGGCACAGGCAAGGTCCACCCCTCTCCCCAAATGGGGAGGGTCCTACACCTGTGTATGAGCCCTGAGTATGTGCCTGTGCCTATGGGTGTGTGAGGGCTGTAGTCCACAGCTGCCCTGGTCAAGTGGTGGCCTGGTCTTCACATCCCATGCTTCCTCCACCCCTTCCCCCAGCCTGTCTGCAGCAATGGTCTCTTCCTTGCCCCTTGGAGGCAGCTGTCCCCAGCTCAGGGGACTCTGCCCTGCCTCTGGCACACAGATTGCTGCTAGGCCACCTCCCTCAGGCTCAAACTGTGTACTCGAGACTTCGGACAATGTGCACTCCCTCCTCCGCTGCCATTCTGGGCCTGCTCACGCTGCTGGTTTCCCTTCAGCTCTGGCCCCCTGTCTCACTGTCAAGTGGGCCAGCCCTCCACATACACTTTCTTTCTGGTCCTGGCAGGTGCACCTGAGGACAGTGCACCAAGACCCTCCTGTGGTACAGGGACTGCACTACCCATAAAGGGCCACGCCAAGGTAAGATGGTGCCTCCAAGATTTCCCAAGGACCTGCTCCCAGAGGACCTGCTACCTGAGATGTTGCCCTCTGCATGGTGCCCTGTGGGGGGACCAGGGGGCACCAGCATGACCCCCCAGGATGCTGGGTGCTGAGCCCTCCCATGTCCCAGTGTGCAGGAGGGTCTGGATAACCCCCGTAGCTCTGTGGAGTAAAGTGGGTGGCGAGGGAAGGCTGCAGAAAACGTGGAAGATGGAGTCAGCAGGCCAAGATGCAGGCCACGCACAGCACAACTGTCCACCTGGATGTGGTACCTTTTCAAGGGGAAAGCCACAGCAGGGTGTCCACTCATGTTTATTGAAGTACTGGGCCAATAACTGCACACACATGTGCTCTTGCCAGGGACAGGTGAAAGGGCTGTCACCACTCCTGGGCTGCCTGTCCAGGCACAGGTTCAAGGCTCCAAAACAAGGAATGAGGGAAATCATGGGCCAAACAAAAACAGCAACATGGGCTGGGGCCAGGCCCTGAATGTCCACAGGGTGAAGGCCTGTTCTCAGTGGGAGCCAGGCACCCCGTGACGAGGCTCACCGACATGTGCAAACAGGAGAGACTCCTGCCTGTCCACTTCCCACCAGGTCCTGGTGCACAGCTGGGCGGGTTGGACAGACACACCAGGATCTAGTCACAGCTGTGGACAGGGGTAAAACAAATGGTAGGGTGAGTGAACTGGGGCTTCCTGGTTCACAGGGACTGTGTGGTGGGTTGACCCCATTTGTCTTCCTTTCCCAATGTTGCTCACACAAAGTGCAGTTGTTCACAAGCGTCAGCTGTGCATGGGAGAGTAATGGGGACCCCAAAGGTATCCTGTGAAAGCCCTATGGGCGCTTGTAGGGGAGGCCAGGGGAGGCCCAGGGATGTTGGGCTGGGGTTCTGCTCCTCAACTTGGGGTGGAAGGTGGGTTGGAAGCAGCACTGAGCAAGCCCTAAAACCAAAAAGACCTGAGAAAGATAAAGAGTAGGCTCACATGTGCAGGGACTGCAGCTCGGGAGGCAGGTTGCATCCTGTGTAAACGCCGCTGGTAATACTGTACTCCAGTAGAGCCCCGAAGCAGGGATCCTGGGGCAGACAGAAAGGAGCTGGCCTGAGGCCCAGGAAAGGCCCCTGCTTAATAAAGGGAGGGATTGTACCCCCAGGAGCCTGTGCCTGCAGCTTCTGGGGAACCTGAGGGAACCTTCTCCTCAAGCAAATCCCAGCCCCACAACACATACAAACTCACCCTGACGAGAACGTGAGGATTTCCCAGCACAATCAGCAATGCTTTGGGTCTTGTAATTGCAACGTTAAATCTCTTTGAATTGGATAAGAAACCCAAAAAATATCTATCATCTTCAAATCTGTCTTCATTTGATCGTACCTAAAAAAACACGAAGATTAATACAAAATACAAAAATGGTAAAGTTAATATTTTAATTTTTCTTTTGGTGTGGAGATAATTTTTAATATGTGGAAAGGGCTTGGGTTTATAAAACTCAGGAAGCAGAGTCTTTCATCATGGTCTCTGTGTCTAAATCAGGAGCCTGTCCAGAGGGCCCCAAGCGCTAACATACTGCTCATCACTATGCAGTAGGGTTTTAAGTCAGTCTTATTTTCTCCTTTTTTAAAATCTGAATTTTCTAATGTATCTGCAATTAACATGTACTCTTTACTAAAGATCATGCACAAATAAAAAACAGTGCAGAAGGCTGAACTTGCCAGGGCACAGGGTGGCTGTACCCGGCCCTGAGCCGGGGCCCTGAGTCCCCTCCTTTCCCATCTGGCCCCACATACTTGGCCTTTTCTAGCAAACTTGCCCTTCTTCTCCAATGCTTTTACCATTTCTTCCTACATTCTTCTCTCTCCTCCCATTTTTGTCTCCTGGACTTTGAGTTGTTTAAAAAGAACTGTTCACAGTTACCCATCTGAGATGCCCCCTGGGGCATGGGAGGAGCCCCTTCTTGTTTCTGTGTTAGTGTTCAGGCTCTGCCAATTTGTGTCTGACTGTCCTGAGCACACAAAAATCAATGACTTAAAAACTATACTGGGTATCCCCACTGAAAACAGGAATACTTACAGTTGAAATGATGATAACCAAATACTCTTGTCCTTGAAACTCCTCTACTGATCCAACCTTTATATCCATTAGATCAACATTTCGCAAAAGAATTTTGATTTTCTCCACCTTAAAAACAGATTTCATAAAAGAGTAACAATAACTTTATAAATCTGGCTATTTCTTTACATATATTACAATGTAAATCAAATGGTAATAAATTATGCATTATTGTTTTTCAATTCTCTATATGCCATCAAATTGAAGATGTTCTTGATTAGAATACAAATCCTGATTTGAGACATATTCAACTGAGGGAAAAAGACCAATATATCCCAAGACAGCAATGTTCCAGGTGGAAAACATTCCAAGCTCTCTCCTCCCCCATAATACATTTTGTAAAGAAATGAGAAGATATTGCCTGCTTTTTAAAATCGATCAACCTGTCTAGGGGATGGTGCCCTAACTCACATGGGCCTATCCAGGGGCACAGGCCCCAAGAAGTCCAGGCTCAAGGGATGGAGAGGAGTGGGAGGCCAAGCAGGCCAGGGGGAAGGAGTGGCACTGCCCCAGTGCGGCCTGAGCTGCTGCTGATACAAGAAGAGGCTTGGAAATGAGGGCTGTGGCTGGTGAGGAGGGGGTGCAGGCCACCACCAAGACGAAAGCACAGGAGGAAAACCAATATTGGGAAAAGCTGTCCACTCCTTTAAAAATAACTTGCTTCTGAACAAAGGGAACTAACAGGGCAAACAAAAAAGGACTTTCAAGCCAGTATGGTAAAGATCTTCAGAGACAAAGGAAAGAATAAAACTCATAAGTGGAACACGTTATGTTACTAAAAAAAGAATCTATTTGAAATTTTAGGAAAAAAAGCTGAGTAGTAAGATAAAACTCAGTGGACTGGAAAATGCTCAACTCTCCCAGAAGAGACTTAGAGAACAGGGAGATGTGCAAATAGAAGGACAGATAACATGAGAGAGAGGAGACGCCAGACCTGAAGTCTGGACTAAAAGTTGGAAATGCATTTAATAGGAGTTACTGAACAGACTGGAAGCGATGATGGGCACTATCTGGGGACCAATCAGGAGACCTCAGACCCCAGGGTGTGCCAGGCACCCACAGGGTAATGGGAGCTCACTGAGATGCCTGTAGTGAAATTATAGAACACTGAGAATAAAGATAAAATATTAAAAGCAATAACAAAATATGTATTACAATAAAATTAATAAAAACTATGCAGAAAGTTTATTTCTTCGCATAGCACATGCGAGAAGTCTTTGGGGAGAAGTTATCTTCAAAGCATTGTGGGAAATCGGCTGTGAACCTCATAGTCTACACCCAACTCAACTAAAATTCAAGAGTGAGGTGCTTAGATAAATATATTTTAGACACGTTCCAAGATAATTTGCCATCTACACCCAACTTTAGTGGTTGAAAGAACCACTAAGGGATGAATCTCAGAAGAAACACAAATCCTGAAGAACAAGTGGGATGCAAGAAGCAAAGAGACCAGTAAAAAATGCTGCTTAATCATTGCCAATGGAAAAAATAATTTCTTTTGGAGAAAAGGTAGAAGTTCTAAAATTCAGAAGACAGAGCACAGAGCCAAGAATAGAGGCTTGAAGAATCACAGCCTGGGGTGTACCACTCCCCATAGTCACCTATTATACAGCTTGAATGAAGAGGCCTGATGTGTGGCTGCTGGTCTGAACTGGACATACAGTGCAGGAAGACCTGAACCCATGTGACAACTCAGGGCACATGGAGCCCTGGGTATGATGCATAAATGGTGATGGCACAGACAACCATATATGATACAGGAAAAGTAAAATTAGATCCTGCCTCATCTCATACTCAAAAGTACATTCCTTCCCTGGAGGGACTGGAGAAAAGATACGGAACATTAAACTTGCCCACCAGGGAAATCCCTGATACTGCCTCAAATGTTAGCGACTCCCAAGTCAACAGGCCAAGCCCTTGATCCTGAGGCTTGCTCTTGTGAAGCTTATTTATGTAGCAGAGAAGATAGTCTACCTGTAGTTATGCCTAAGATTTACTTCCAGAAAACCTCTTTTGTTGCTCAGATATGGCCTCTCTCTAGCTGAATTCTGGAAGTAAAATCATTACTGTTCCTACTATGTGGGACGTGACATCCAGGGGTGAAAATCTCCCTGTTAACATGGGACATGATTCCCACGGTTGAGCCTGGCCCTGGCACTGTGGCACCGACAATGCCTCCCTGAACAAAAGGGGGAAAAGAATTGTCACAAAGTAAAGTATCAGTGGCTGAGAGAGTTCAAATAGAGTTGAGAGGCTATTCTGGAAGCTACTCATACATAAACTTTAGCTACATATTGCTAATTACCACAGTTTATCAGATCTCAGCTAAAATTGTTCTGGTTAACCGTAAAGAACACCTAGGGCTCTGAGATTCTACAAAAGTTTCACACACTAAGATTACTTTCCAGAAACATACAACCTCCAGATGGATTCCTAGGCCAGGTAAATCCTGAAACCCAGAAGGGCCAGCCTCTCTAAGAACATCAACTAGTTCTATCCCCCTCTCTCATATTGTCAGTAAACTTTTTCAGTATGAAAAAGTTAAAAAGGCAGAATCCCAATACCTCTACAGATTGGGTGAAGTATAAAAGGAGAAGGAGGAGTTGTAACACCGAAGATAGGATTTAACTAATGCGTATGACTGCTGAATCATTACATTGATATTTCTTTTAGTCTCTAGTGTTGTGGAGCAGCTAGAAGGAAAAACTTGAAATAATGGAACTATATCCCATACCAAACTTTGAAATCTGTTCTATAACCACTTGCTATAATGTACTTTGAAATTTTTAACTTTTTTTGTATATATGTTATATTTCACAATTAAAAGATGTAAAAAAAAAAAACTAAAAAAAATTCCTGGTGGATTAAAGATCTAAGTGTGAAAAATAGGTCTTAAAACTTTCAAAAGAGAACGTGGGGATACACTTCATGACTTCAAGACAGGGATGTATTTCTCAGATGAGAAACTAAAAGCAAAGACTATAAAGAAAATAATTTCTATATTTGATGACTTCAAAATTTAAAATAGAAACATGGCAAAAGAAATGAAAAATGCACAGCTGAGATTTCTGGAACATATACACCTGCCAGACTTGATATTAAAAATTACAAGTTGGTAGCCCCTTCCCCCAGCATAAATGGTTGTCAACAGTGTGGTGTAACCCCCCAACAAAAAAGGCCCTCTGCCCCCAGGACCAGAGCGGGCTTTGCGTGAATTTTCACTTGGGTCAGAGTTGCACTACTTCAGCCCTAGTGGTCCAACCAAGTGGGTTTTTTATTTGGGAGTATTTTATCTAGAGTGTCACTCAAATGTCTTGAGATTTCTGGAGATCCTATTTTTATAGTTAGTCTTGGCCATGGCAATCAACTGAAAGAGGTACCCTTTACCTAAAAGCTGTTTGTGAAACTCAGCTTGTGTTTCCAGTCCTTTTATCACCGTCTTCTGCTGGTTCTGATGTAGTCCCACTGTTTCTAGAAGCCACTTTTAAGCATAATTTTTTGAAAAAAATATTTTTATAGATGAATACTCAGGCTAACCTAATGGATCTAATCATGGAATTTCCATGATTATCCACTTAAAGATCAAAGTATTATATGCTGTGTGCTTTTTAGATGTTAGTGCTATGAAGGCAAAAATGCTTTGTACATTGGTGTTCCTAACTTCCTGGGCACAGAGAACGTGAGCTTGTGCAAATGTAGACCAAAAGGTATCCTTTACTGTAATTATAGCATGTTGAATGTGTTTGTGCAGGGTTCTTTAAAAAATCCTTTCTGTATAAATCAATTCATTAAGTTTTCTGTTGGGATGGGTGTGAGTTTAGTAAAAAACATGACTGTAACTCTGCAATTTCTTCTTCATGTCACATCTCTTACCAAAATGCTCTAGCTCAGCATGAGTAGGAGGTAGCAGACAGCTTTCATGTCATCTGACTGGCTTTGTTTTAGTAAAATGTTTGATATAACATTACTGACCGGAAAGCATGTATGTCATGTCCCTAGAAAGAAGAAAAAACCTAGTTTAATTCCCAGCATGTATCTTTGAAAAAAAAAATTTTAAGTAAAAATAAAAATCTGTACTGACTTTCAAAAAAAAAAAATTACAAGTTGGTGAGAAAAAACACTCAAGATCAACTAGAAGTAGATAGACATGAGCTGGTGGTTGGCTTTTGGTTAACCAAGATGGAGGTACAAAAGGCTCCAGGCAGCCATTCCCCACAGACTCTTTGAACAACCAGCAAAAATTAACAGAGCCATGTTCCTCAAGACTCTGGAAAACAGTGAAAGCGTTGTAGTAATCAGGCAAGTACAAAATCAAGAAAATGCGACTTAAAACAAGTAGAAGCAGCGTGTGACACCTGTGCTGGCCCTTCTCCAACCCTCCTTGGCATGCTGTGGAGCCAGCTGGTGCTCTCATTGTGGGTCCCCAGCCCTGTTCTGGAGGGAGCAGATTCACCCCCATGTGTGTACCGGGGTGCCTGTAGTCAGTGACAATCTATCAGGTGGAGGCCTGAAAGGCAGAAGCAGCATAAAAGAGGGTTAATTCAAAGTGTTCTGTAGCAAATGATTGCTTGCACTAAGTCATACATAGAGTACCTTGGAGGGGAGAAATTCTGTTTAATAGGGAGCAGAGATGTCATTCAAAGTCTTATAAACAGGGAAATACCTAAGGCCATGAGTAAACATAACTCCAGGATAAGAAGTAGGCTCCAAGAAGGCTCTGTAAGGTGGAAAGGACCCTGAACTTTGCATTTGCCTAGGGAAATTTGCTTTATAGGAGAGCTGAACTCTGAAGGAGAGCACCAGCCAACACAGAGCCAATTTGCAAAGACTATGAAAGGTACCTTTTGCATTTGTTTGTTTGTTTGTCAGCTCCTATGCTCAAGGATATCTCTCGTCACATCCTTAGCTGACTATAAACTTAAGGAACAGACAGCTCAGTGACTAAATCCCATAGTTAAAACTTTAAAATCTTAAAATGTACACAGTGTGCAACAAAACATTACAAGACCAAACAAAAAACAAGACAAAACCAGGGAATGATGGTCTAGTCAAAGGAACAAGACAAAAATCCAGAAACCATCAAGAAAGAGGACCAGACATTAGACATACCAGACAAACACTTTAAAAAATGATGCTCGGTATTCTCAAGGAGTTAATGAAAAACATGGAAAAAGGACTAAGGATCTCAGAAATACAATCACTGAACAATATGAGAATCTCAATAAACAGAAAATTTTAAAAGGAACCAAACAGAAATACTAGAGTTGAAGAACACAACAACTGAAATGAAAAATTCCTTAGAAGCTTTCAAGAGGAGGTTGGAGGTGACAGAAGAAAGAATCATCACTAAAGTTAAAGACAAGACAATGGAAATGATTCAGGCTAAGAAACAGAAAGGAAAAAGAAGCAAAAAAGGGAACAGAGCCAAAGAGCCCTGTGGGCCACCATAAGGTCTAGCAATACATGCATTATGGGAATCCCAGAAGCAGAAGAGGGAAAGGGGCAGAAGGAATATTCAGATAGTTAACAGCAGAAAACTTCTCAAATTAAACAAAATACATGAATATGCACATTTGAGAAACCCCATGAATCCCAAACAGGATAAACACAAAGAGAACCATAATCATACTCCTAGTAGTCAAACTGTTGAATATTAGGGACAAAGAAAGAGTTCTGAGAGTTTCAAGAGAAAAAATAATGTGTTATGTTCGAGGGAGCCTCAATAAGATTAAGTGCAGATTTCTCATTAGAAACTATGGAGGCAAGAAGGCAGAGCGATGAAATATTTAAAGTGCTAAAAGAAAACAATTGCCATCAAGAATTGTAATATCTGGAAAAACTGTCCATTTTTTGGGAGACATTACAACATTTCCTGATAAACAAAAGCTGAGTGAATTAATCACCAGTAGACCTGACATAAAAGCAATGCTAAAGAGAGTTCTTTAGACTGAAAGGAAAGGACTCCAGACAATGGATTAAAATGGCATAAAGAAATAAAGTCACCTGGTAAAGGTAACCATATGAGAGTTACAATTTACAGTATTGCACTATTATTATTATCCTTTGATATGTAATTCCACTTTTACTTCTTAAAGATTCTAAAATGCAAATGCATAAAGAGTAATGATAAACCCATGATTGTGGATTATTATAGAATGTATTTTGTAACAAGCACAACAAAAAGGCGAGAGAATGGAAGACTATAAGAACAATGTATGTATGAATATTCTGTGGAAGTTAAATTAGTAACAAATCAAATGGGATTGTGATAGATTTAAGCCTCATAGTGAATACAAAGAAAACATATTCAGAAAGAAATAAGAAGGAACTCAAAATGGCACAGTAAAAAAAAAAGAAGAAAGTAAGCATTAATGGAAGAACTGAGGGATAAAAGGTTTTAAGACTTACAAAGAACAAACAGCAAAATAGGAGGAAAAAACTCATACATATCAGTAGTTACTTTAAATGTAAATGGATTAGGGTACACAGATGGTTCAGTGGTTAGAATGCTCGCCTGCCATGGGGAGCCTCAGGTTCAATTCCCAGCCCATACATCTCCACAAAAAATGTAAATGGATTAAACTCTCCAGTCAAAAGGCAGAGTCTGGCAGAATGAATCAAAAAAGCATGACCCAACTATATGGTGTTTACAAGAGACTCTTCTTAAATTCAAAGACATTAGTAAGTTGCCATATATAGAACACTTTACCCAACAGTAGTAGAACCCACATTCTTCTTTAGCGGACATATGTCATTCTCCAGATAGCCCATATGTTAAGTCAATATACAAGTCTCAATAAATTAAAAAATATTTAAATCACAGAATGTACCTTCTCCAACTAAAATGGAATGAAGCTAGAAATCAATAACAGAGGGAGAATTATAGTATTCACAAATATTTGGAAATTAATGCACTCTAACAACTGTTAGGTCAAAGAAGAAATCATAAGGGAAATTAGGAAATATCTCGAGGCAAATGAAAAAGAAAACACAACATACCCAAATTTATGGTGTAAGGCAAAGGCAGTGCTGAGAGGAAAACTTATACCTCCAAATGCCAGCATCAAAAAAGAAGAAAGATCTCAAAGTAGAGACCTAACCTCACAACTGGATGATCTAGAGAGGGAACAGCAAACTAAACCCAATGTGAACTGAAGGAAGGAAATAACAAAGATTAGAAAAGAGATAAATGAAATAGAGAATAGGAATACAATAGAGAGAACTGACACAACCAAAAGTTGTTTTTTTGAAAAGATCAATAAAACCAACAAACTTTAGGCTAAACTAAGAAAAAAGAGAAAAATACAAACAATTAAAATCAGAAATAAAAGGGGAACATTACTACCAACAGCACTGAAATAAAATGAACTTCAAAAGGATACTATATATATATAACTATGTAGTAACAAATGAGATAAACCTAGATGAGATGGAAATTTCTAGAAACACACAAACTACTGAAATTTCTAGAAACAAACTACCAATACTGACTCAAGAAAAAACAGAAGATTTCAACAGACCAATAACTAGTAAGGAGATTGAACTGGCAATGAAAAACTTCTTAACAAAGAAAAGCTCAGGACCTGAAGGCTTACTGAATTCTACCAAATATTTCAAGAAAAATTAAATCATTTCTGCTGAAACTCTTCAAAAATTTGAGGATCCCTCCTTAATTCATTCTATGAGGCCAACATCACCCTCATATCAAGTCAGATAACAATATCAGAAGAAATTAAAGTTACAGACTCATATCTCTTATGAATATAGATGCAAAAAATCCTCAACAGTGTATCAGCAAACTGAATCCAACAAACATATTAAAAGAGTTGTGCACTATGACCAAGTGGAATTTTACACCAGGTATGTGAAGGTGATTCTATGTAAGAAAATCAACGAATGTAATACAACACACATTAACAGAATGAAGAAAAAACACCACATGTTCATTCTCAATTGATGCAGAAAACGCATTCGACAAAAACCAGCACCCCTTCTTGATAAATACACTTAGAAAACTAGGAATAGAAGGAAACTTCCTCAATATGATAAAGGCATATATGAAAAACCCAGCTGATATCATACTCGATGATGAAAGAAAGCTTTACCTCTGAGATCAGGAATGACACAAGGATGCTCACTGTCACCACTGTTATTCAACACTTAACCAGAAGTTCTAGCAAGAGTAATCAGACAAGAAAAAGAAATTAAAGGCATCCAAATTGGAAAGGAAGAAGTAAAACTTTCCCTCTTTGCAGATGACATGATCCTGTACATAGAAAACCCTGAAAAATCCACAATAAAGCTATTAGTGCTCATAAACAAACTCAGCAAAGTGGTGTAGCACACGATCAACACACAAAAACACTAGTAATGAACAATCTGAAGAGGATACAAAGAAAAATAAATCCATTTACAATAGCAACTACAAGAATCAATATCTAGGAATCAATTTAATAAAGGATATACACTGAAAATTATAAAACGTTATTGAAAGAAATCAAAGAACAGTCAAATAAATGGAAGGATATTCTTTGTTCATGGAATGGAAGTTAAATATTATTAAGATGTTAATTCTACCTGTTCTAGTTTGCTAGCTGCCGGAATGCAATATACCAGAAACGGAATGGCTTTTAAAAGGGAGAATTTAATGAGTTGCTGGTTTACAGTTCTAAGGCTGAGAAAATGTCCCAATTATAACAAGTCTATAGAAATATCCAATCAAAGGCATCCAGGGAAAGAAACCTTGGTTCAAGAAGGCCGATGAAGTTCAGGGTTTCTCTGTCAAGTCAGAAGGCACATGGTGAACACACTCACAGTTTCTCTCTCAGATGGAAGGGCACATGGCAAGCGAGGCGTCATCTGCGAACTTTCTCTCCTGGCTTCCGGTTTCGTGAAGCTCCCCCAGGAGGTGTTTTCCTTCTTCATCTCCAAAGGTCACTGGTTCGTGGACTCTCTGCTTCGTGGTACTGCAGCATTATCTGCTCTCTCTGAATCTCGCATTCTCCAAAATGTTTCCTCTTTTATAGGACTTCAGAAACTAATCAAGACCCACTCAAATGGGTGGAGACATGTCATCCCCTAATCCAGTTTAACAACTATTCTTTTTTATTTTTTATTTTTTTATTTTTAATTAAAAAATTTTTTTTATTAATTAAAGAAAAAAAAAGAAATTAACCCAACATTTAGAAATCATTCCATTCTACATATGCAATCAGTAATTCTTAACATCATCACATAGATGCATGGTCATCATTTCTTAGTACATTTGCATCGATTCAGAAAAAGAACTAGCAAAACAACAGAAAAAGATATAGAATGTTAATATAGAGAAAAAAATAAAAAAATAATAATAGTAAAAAAAAGGAAAAAGAAAAAAAGGACAAACAAACAGACAGACCAAAAAAAAAAAAAAAAACCTATAGCTCAGATGCAGCTTCATTCAGTGTTTTAACATGATTACTTTACAATTAGATATTATTGTGCTGTCCATTTTTGAGTTTTTGTATCTAGTCCTGCTGCACAGTCTGTATCCCTTCAGCTCCAATTACCCATTATCTTACCCTGTTTCTAACTCCTGCTGGACTCTGTTACCAATGACATATTCCAAGTTTATTCTCGAATGTCCGTTCACATCAGTGGGACCATACAGTATTTGCCCTTTAGTTTTTGGCTAGACTCACTCAGCATAATGTTCTCTAGGTCCATCCATGTTATTACATGCTTCATAAGTTTATTCCGTCTTAAAGCTGCATAATATTCCATCGTATGTATATACCACAGTTTGTTTAGCCACTCGTCTGTTGATGGACATTTTGGCTGTTTCCATCTCTTTGCAATTGTAAATAACGCTGCTGTAAACATTGGTGTGCAAATGTCCGTTTGTGTCTTTGCCCTTAAGTCCTTTGAGGAGATACCTAGCAATGGTATTGCTGGGTCGTATGGCAATTCTATATTCAGCTTTTTGAGGAACCGCCAAACTGCCTTCCACAGTGGTTGCACCATTTGACATTCCCACCAAAAGTGGATAAGTGTGCCTCTTTCTCCGCATCCTCTCCAGCACTTGTCATTTTCTGTTTTGTTGATAATGGCCATTCTGGTGGGTGTGAGATGATATCTCATTGTGGTTTTGATTTGCATTTCTCTAATGGCCAGGGACATTGAGCATCTCTTCATGTGCCTTTTGGTCATTTGTATTTCCTCCTCTGAGAGGTGTCTATTAAGTCTTTTTCCCATTTTGTAATTGGGTTGGCTGTCTTTTTGTTGTTGAGTTGAACAATCTCTATAAATTCTGGATACTAGACCTTTATCTGATATGTCATTTCCAAATATTGATTCCCATTGTGTAGGCTGTCTTTCTACTTTCTTGATGAAGTTCTTTGATGCACAAAAGTGTTTAATTTTGAGGAGTTCCCATTTATTTATTTCCTTCTTCAGCGTTCTTGCTTTAGGTTTAAGGTTCATAAAACTGCCTCCAATTGTAAGATTCATAAGATATCTCCCTACATTTTCCTCTAACTGTTTTATGGTCTTAGATCTAATGTTTAGATCTTTGATCCATTTTGAGTTAACTTTTGTGTAGGGTGTGAGATATGGGTCTTCTTTCATTCTTTTGCATATGAATATCCAGTTCTCTAGGCACCATTTGTTGAAGAGACTGTTCTGTCCCAGGTGAGTTGGCTTGACTGCCTTATCAAAGATCAAATGTCCATAGATGAGAGGGTCTATATCTGAGCACTCTATTCGATTCCATTGGTCGATATATCTATCTTTATGCCAATACCATGCTGTTTTGACCACTGTGGCTTCATAATATGCCTTAAAGTCAGGCAGTGCAAGACCTCCAGCTTCGTTTTTTTCCCTCAAGATGTTTTTAGCAATTTGGGGCACCCTGTCCTTCCAGATAAATTTGCTTATTGGTTTTTCTATTTCTGAAAAATAAGTTGTTGGGATTTTGATTGGTATTGCATTGAATCTGTAAATCAATTTAGGTAGGATTGACATCTTAACTATATTTAGTCTTCCAATCCATGAACACGGTATGCCCTTCCATCTATTTAGGTCTTCTGTGATTTCTTTTAGCAGTTTTTTGTAGTTTTCTTTATATAGGTTTTTTGTCTCTTTAGTTAAATTTATTCCTAGGTATTTTATTCTTTTAGTTGCAATTGTAAATGGGATTTGTTTCTTGATTTCCCCCTCCGCTTGTTCATTGCTAGTGTATAGAAATGCTACAGATTTTTGAATGTTGATCTTGTAACCTGCTACTTTGCTGTACTCATTTATTAGCTCTAGTAGTTTTGTTGTGGATTTCTCTGGGTTTTCGACGTATAGTATCATATCGTCTGCAAACAGTGATAGTTTTACTTCTTCCTTTCCAATTTTGATGCCTTGTATTTCTTTTTCTTGTCTAATTGCTCTGGCTAGAACCTCCAACACAATGTTGAATAATAGTGGTGATAGTGGACATCCTTGTCTTGTTCCTGATCTTAGGGGGAAAGTTTTCAATTTTTTCCCATTGAGGATGATATCAGCTGTGGGTTTTTCATATATTCCCTCTATCATTTTAAGGAAGTTCCCCTGTACTCCTATCTTTTGAAGTGTTTTCAACAGGAAAGGATGTTGAATCTTGTCAAATGCCTTCTCTGCATCAATTGAGATGATCATGTGATTTTTCTGCTTTGATTTGTTGATAAGGTGTATTACATTAATTGATTTTCTTATGTTGAACCATCCTTGCATACCTGGGATGAATCCTACTTGGTCATGATGTATAATTCTTTTAATGTGTTGTTGGATACGATTTGCTAGAATTTTATTGAGGATTTTTGCATCTATATTCATTAGAGAGATTGGTCTGTAGTTTTCTTTTTTTGTAATATCTTTGCCTGGTTTTGGTATGAGGGTGATGTTGGCTTTATAGAATGAATTAGGTAGTTTTCCCTCCACTTTGATTTTTTTGAAGAGTTTGAGGAGGGTTGGTACTAATTCTTTCTGGAATGCTTGATAGAATTCACATGTGAAGCCGTCTGGTCCTGGACTTTTCTTTTTAGGAAGCTTTTGAATGACTAATTCAATTTCTTGACTTGTGATTGGTTTGTTGAGGTCATCTATTTCTTCTTGAGTCAAAGTCGGTTGTTCATGTCTTTCCAGGAACCCGTCCATTTCATCTAAATTGTTGTATTTATTAGAGTAAAGTTGTTCATAGTATCCTGTTATTACCTCCTTTATTTCTGTGAGGTCAGTAGTTATGTCTCCTCTTCCATTTCTGATCTTATTTATTTGCATCCTCTCTCTTCTTCTTTTTGTCAATCTTGCTAATGGCCCATCAATCTTATTGATTTTCTCATAGAACCAACTTCTGGCCTTATTGACTTTCTCTATTGTTTTCATGTTTTCAATTTCATTTATTTCTGCTCTAATCTTTGTTATTTCTTTCCTTTTGCTTGCTTTGGGATTAGTTTGCTGTTCTTTCTCCAGTTCTTCCAAGTGGACAGTTAATTCCTGATTTTTTACCTTTTCTTCTTTACTGATATAGGCATTTAGGGCAATAAAGTTTCCTCTTAGCACTGCCTTTGCTGCATCCCATAAGTTTTGATATGTTGTGTTTTCGTTTTCATTCGCCTCGAGGTATTTACTAATTTCTCTTGCAATTTCTCCTTTGACCCACTCGTTGTTTAAGAGTGTGTTGTTGAGCCTCCACGTATTTGTGAATTTTCTGGCACTCCGCCTATTATTGACTTCCAACTTCATTCCTTTATGATCCGAGAAAGTGTTGTGTATGATTTCAATCTTTTTAAATTTGTTAAGACTTGCTTTGTGACCCAGCATATGGTCTATCTTTGAGAATGATCCATGAGCACTTGAGAAAAAGGTGTATCCTGCTGTTGTGGGATGTAATGTCCTATAAATGTCTGTTAAGTCTAGCTCCTTTATAGTAATATTCAGATTCTCTATTTCTTTATTGATCCTCTGTCTAGATGTTCTGTCCATTGATGAGAGTGGGGAATTGAAGTCTCCAACTATTATGGTAGATGTGCCTATTTCCCTTTTCAGTGTTTGCAGTGTATTCCTCACGTATTTAGGGGCATTCCGGTTCGGTGCATAAATATTTATGATTGTTATGTCTTCTTGTTTAATTGTTCCTTTTATTAGTAGATAGTGTCCTTCTTTGTCTCTTTTAACTGTTTTACATTTGAAGTGTAATTTGTTGGATATTAGTATAGCTACTCCTGCTTTTTTCTGGTTGTTATTTGCATGAAATATCTTTTCCCAACCTTTCACTTTCAACCATGTTTATCTTTGGGTCTAAGATGTGTTTCCTGTAGACAGCATATAGAAGGATCCTGTTTTTTAATCCACTCTGCCAGTCTATGTCTTCTGATTGGGGAATTCAGTCCATTAACATTCAGTGTTATTACTGTTTGGATAATATTTGTCTCTACCATTTTGTCTTTTGTATTATGTACATCATATCTGATTTTCCTTCTTTCTGCACTCTTCTTCATACCTCTCTCTTCTGTCTTTTTGTATCTGACTCTAGTGCTCCCTTTAGTATTTCTTGCAGAGCTGGTCTCTTGGTCACAAATTCTCTCAGTGATTTTTTGTCTGAGAATGTTCAATTTCTCCCTCATTTTTGAAGGACAATTTTGCTGGATATAGAAGTCTTTGTTGGCAGTTTTTCTCTTTTAATAATTTAAATATATCATCCCACTGTCTTCTAGCTTCCATGGTTTCTGCTGAGAAATCTACACATAGTCTTATTGGGTTTCCCTTGTATGTGATGGATTATTTTTCTCTTGCTGCTTTCAAGATCCTCTCTTTCGCTTTGACCTCTGACATTCTAACTAGTAAGTGTCTTGGAGAACGCCTATTTGGGTCTATTCTCTTTGGGGTGCGCTGCACTTCTTGGATCTGTAATTTTCGGTCTTTCATAAGAGTTGGGAAATTTTCAGTGATAATTTCTTCCATTAGTTTTTCTCCTCCTTTTCCCTTCTCTTCTCCTTCTGGGACACCAACAACACGTATATTTGTGTGCTTCATATTGTCCTTCAGTTCCCTGATCCCCTGTTCAAATTTTTCCATTCTTTTCTCTATAGTTTCTGTTTCTTTTTGGAATTCAGATATTCCATCCTCCAAATCACTAATTCTATCTTCTGTCTCTTTAAATCTATCATTGTAGGTATCCATTGTTTTTTCCATCTTTTCTACTTTATCCTTCACTTCCATAAGTTCTGTGATTTGTTTTTTCAGTTTTTCTATTTCTTCTTTTTGTTCAGCCCATGTCTTCTTCATGTCCTCCCTCAATTTATCGATTTCGTTTTTGAAGAGGTTTTCCATTTCTGTTCGTATATTCAGCATTAGTTGTCTCAGCTCCTGTATCTCATTTGAACTACTGGTTTGTTCCTTTGACTGGGCCATATTTTCAATTTTCTGAGCGTGATCCGTTATCTTCTGCTGGCGTCTGGGCATTTAGTCAGATTTCCCTGGGTGTTGGACCCAACAGGTTGAAAGATTTTTCTGTGAAATCTCTGGGTTCTGTTTTTCTTATCCTGCCCAGTAGGTGGCGCTCGTGGCACTCGTTTGTCTGTGGGTCCCACCAGTAAAACGTGCTGTGGTTCCTTTAACTTTGGAAAACTCTCGCCGTGCGGGAGGTTCGCCAGCCGAAGCGGCTTGGAAGAGTGCTAGCCGGCCCAGGGATCCGAACTCAGGGAGGGTCGCCGGCCGCCGCAGCCCGGGAGAGCACCCATCCGAATCTCCTAGCTGGCCTGAGGCGCCAAGTGTGGCGGGAGGGCGCCAGCCGCCGCAGCCCGGGAGAGTGCACCGTTCCCAGCCGGACCAGGAAGCCACATGTTTGGAAGGGACCCCGGTCACCATGCTCCACGGCCTGGGTATCTCTGATCCAATTTTCCCCTTGGTCCGGGGGGCCGCGCGTGTGGGGGGCGCGCCAGCCGCCGCAGCTTCAGGGGACCGTCTGTCCAATCCTCCCAGCTGGCCCGGGAAAGAGGAAGGGAGGGACTCCAGCCGCTTGCCACCCCGGCCCGGGGAAGCCCGCGCCCCTCGACGATCTCACCGGAGCGGGTTCTCCCAGCCAGTCAGCCGTTCCAGAATGGGGTACGCTGTCTTCTTGATCTCTGTCATGGCTCCGGGAGCTGTTCTGTATCGTTTCTACTCCCCTAGTAGCTGTTCTGGAGGAGGAACTAAGACCCGCGCGTCTTACTAAGCCGCCATCTTCTCCGGAAGTCCTTAACAACTATTCTTAACTAAATCACATCAACCAGGGAGATGATCTCATTACATTTTCAAACATACAGTATTGAATAGATTATTCTACCTTTATGAAATGGGATTTATATTAAAACATGGTTTTTTTTAGGGGGCATACTTCCTTTCAAAGCAGCGTACTACCCAAAACAATTTATATATTCAGTGCAGTCCCAATAAAAATCACAACACCCTTCTTTGCAGAAACCAGAAAGGCAATAATCACATTTATAAGGAAGGGTATGAGGCCCCAAATAGCTAAATCTATCTTAAAAAGGAAAAACAAACCTGGAGGACTCACACTTTCTGATCTTCAAACTTATTACAAAGATGCAGTAATCAAAACAGCATGGAACTGGCACAGGATGAGACATATAGACTAATGGAATGTAACTGAAAGTTCAAAAATAAAGCTTTACATCTATGTCCAAATGATATTTGACAACAGTGTCAAGTCCGCTGAATTGGGAAAGAAAGGTCTCTTTAACAAATGGTATTAGGAAAACTGGACATCCAGAAGAATGAGGGCAGATCCCTATACCTAATACCACAGACAAACATGAACTCAAAATGGATCAAAGACCTAAATATATGAACCAAAACTATGAAAGTCCGATACAAAACCATAGGAAAACATCTTCAGCACCAATGGTCTCTTAGACTTTACACACCAATAGCATGAGCAACAAAAGGAAAAATAGATAAATGGAATCACTGCAAAATTAAAAACTTTTATGCAAAAAAGGACTTTATCATGAAAGTAAAAAGAGAGCCTACAGAATAGGAGAAAATATTTTGACACCACATGTCTGATAAGGGTTTAATATCAAGAGTACAAAAATAAATCCTGCAACTCTATAACCAGAAGACAAACAATCCAATTAAACAATGGGCAGGAAAAAAAAATGGGCAGAAGACTTGAACAGACATTTCTCCAAAGAAGACATACAAATGGACAAAAAGCACATGTAGAGATGATCAACATCATCACACATTAGGGAGATACAAATCAAAACCATAATGAGATGCCATTTCACAACCACCAGAATGGCTATTAATAAAACCAGAAATAAGTGTTGTAGGGATATGGAGAAACCATAACACTTGTTCATTGTTAGTGGGAATGTAAAGAACTGCAGCTGCCTTGGAAGACAGTTTGGTTGGTTCCTCAGAAAGTTAAGTGTGGAATTACCACATGACCTGAAAATCTTTTGGGTATAAACCCAAAATAAGTGAAAGCAGGGACTCAGGTATTTGTACACCGATGTTCACAGCGGTATTATTCACAATTGCCAAAAGGTGGAAGCCACCCATGTGTCCATTAGTCTATGGTTGTGAAACAGCCATATAATGTAATTCAGTCATAAAAAGGAATGGAGTTCTGATACATGTGACAATATGGATGAGTTTTGAAGATGGCATGATGAGTGAAATAAGTTAGACAGGAAAGGACAAATACTGTATATCTCACTGACAGGCAATTCTTAGAATACGAAAATTCATTGAGTCACAAACTCGGGTGGGATAGGGAATGGGATGTTAATGCTTAATTGGTACACAGTTTCTAGCTGGGGCAGTGGAAAAGATTTGGAAAACGTATGGTGGTGATTATGGTGCAATATTGTGAATGTAATTAACAGCACTGAATTATATATATCTGAATGTGGTTAAAAGGAAAATTTTAGTTGTATATGGTTCTAGAGTAACTAGGACATAAACCAAAGGACATAAAACACAAACAGTGAATTTTTATGCAAGGTATGGACAATAGCACAATTTTAATCTTTCCCCAATTTTAACAAAGGTATCCCACTAATGCAAAGTTCTAGTAATAGAGAAAACTGTGTATGAAGGGAGTTGTATGGGAAGTCTGAATTTTGGGCATGTTTTTTCTGTAATCTTACAACTTCTCTAATAAAAAGAAGTGTGAAAAAATTAAAAAGAATAAAAAAAAATTAAACTGAGCAGAGAAACTGTCACATTCTACAGAGGAGAGAGACTTCATAGGTTTAACACTGGCAAGTTACTAAATAAACAAACAAGTAAAAATAAAACAGCAACAATAATAATCTTTGGCAGGGGGGTAGGGAGATTGGGAATCCTGAGTTCTTATAATATATCACCTAAAAAGTCCAATTTCAACAAAAGAGTATGATTCTTACAAAGAATCAGAAAGTACGACCCATACTCAGAAGATAAAAGCATAATAGAAACTGTCTCTCAGTGTTTTCAGGTGTTGGATTTAGCAGACTTTAAAGAGGGTACTATAAACATGTCCCAAGAACTAGAGAGAACCATGTTAAAATAATTCAAGGACAGTTTAACAATGAATTGACAGAGATACCCACTAACGGAGAAATTATTAAAGAAAGAAACTGTGGGGGGTGCAAGTGTAGTTCAGTGGTAGAACTGTCACCTGCCATGCGGGAGACCTGGGTTGATTCCTAGTCTATGCGCTTCCCTCAAAAAACAAACAAGCAAAACAAACAAAAAATAAACAATAATTCAACAAATGGTGCTGCAATAACAGGATACGCATATGGAAAAATAATGAAATGCGACCCTGCCATACAACACACACAAAAAAAAAGAAGAAGAAGAAGAATCTGTCCCAGTCTGAAGTTATTATGTACCTGAGAAATGCCATGTTCCTTAACCATCATTCAATATTGCTGGGTGGGATCTTTTGTCTCCGCTGAGATCTGACCCACCCAACTGTATGTGTGTGTGTGTGGGGTAACTTCTCATTAGATGGTTTCCATGGAGATGTGTCTTATCCATTCAAGGTGGGGTTTCTTACTGGAGCCCTTTAAGAAGGAACCATTTGGAAAAAGCTTCAGAGCTGAGAGTCACCAGAACCAACAGAGCCCATACAGCCAGAAAACTCTGGAGATGCAGAAGGAAAATGGCCCCAGGGAAGCCTTATGATATGAGGAGAGAAAGCTAGCAGATATCACCATGTGCCCTCCCAGACGAGACAGAAATCCTGAACTTCATTGGTCTTTCTTGAATCAAGGTTCCTTTCCCTAGATGCCTTAGTTTGCACATTTTCATGGCCTTAGAACTGTAGACCTGCAACTTAATAAATTCCCCTTTTTAAAAGCCAGTCCATCTCTGGTATATTGCATTCCGGCAGCTTACAAACTAATTCAGATTTTGGTGCTGGAGAAGTGGGATGCTGTTGTGGTTTGCAAATACCAAACATATTGAAACAGTTTTTTAAATAGATAAGGGGAGTATACTGGAAGAGTTGTGAGGAGCTTGATAGAGAAGGCCTAGTATGTTCTGAAGAGACTGTTGGTAGAAATGTAGACTCTAAAGATACCTCTGATGAGGCCTCAGACAGAAATGATACATGTGTTACTGCAAACTGGAAGGAAAAAAGCCCAGGGAAGCCTTCTGAATTGAGGACAGAAAGCTAGCAGACATCACCATGTGCTGTCCCAGCTAAGTGACAAATCCAGAACTTCACACTGGCCTTTTCTTTGGAGTTAAGGTATCTCTTTCTCTGGATGCCTTAATTTGGACATTTTCATAGCCTTAGAACTGTAAACTTGCAACTTAATAAATTCCCTTTTAAAAGCCATTCTGTTTCTGGTACATTGCATTCCAGCATCTTACAAACTAAAATAGAACCAGATATGAAGTACAATGATTAAACTAAAAATTTCACAAGAGGAGCTCAAGAGTAGAGTTAAGATGGCAGAGGAAAAATAATTACGAACTTAAAGATAGATCAATAGAAATCAACCAAGCTGAAGAACAGAGAGAAAAAGGATTGATAAAAATGGGCAAAGTCAGAGACCTGTGGTATGCCCTCATATTTCCGAGCACATCTATAGGGGAGTTTAAAAGGAGAGGAGAAAGAAAATGTGTCAAAAAGACATTTTAAGAAATAATGGATGAAAATGTCCTAAATTTGCTGAAAAACATTTATGTACAGATCCAAGAAGGTCAATAAATCCTAAGTAGGATAAATGCAAAGAAAACTACATGTAGACACATCATAGAAAACTATTAAAAGATAAAGGCAATGAGAAATTTGGAAGCACCAGGAGAAAACAATTCATCACAAAGGGAGACTCACAGTCTGATTAACGACCAACTCCTCACCTCCAACAGTGGAGCCTGAGAACAGATTCAAAGAGCAGAAGGAAAAAAATCTATCAACTATGAATTTTATAGCCAGCCAAACCATCCTTCAAAATAGAAGGTGTAAAAAAGATATTCCCAAGTAAACACTAAAATAACTGGTTTGTACCAGGCTTGCTTTACAAAGAAATACCAAAAGAAGTCCTTTAGCCTGAAAGGAAATGATATCACATAGTAACTTTTTAACCCCAAAAGCCAAGATTAATTTTTTCACTCATTGCCAACTGTAAGGATTTCTTATAATATTTACCATGTGAAGAGCAATACAAACAGTTAACTCATGACCATAGTTAATGGTACAATTTTAAAAACATGCTTTCATCAGTTGTAACAAATGTTGCATACTAATGCAAAGTGTTAACAAAAGGTTGGTATATGGGAACCTTGTATTTTAATCACGAAAAAAAGTAATGAGAATTCAAGTAAAAAATGGGTCACTTGGTTGGAAAGGCTAAAACTAAAATTTGGAAAATTAATCATAATCAGAAGTAAAGCTCAAAAAAAAAAAGTAAAGCTCAAATAAGTGATGGTCTTGAATATGTTTTAATTCAGAGAGTCTCAGCACCCAATCATCTAGGTATGTAAAAACAGAAGGGATAATAATTCTACAGCTTCTTTTGGAGGGAGTGTAATCATTGTATTAATAAGTCTGGTTTAGCAATATGGCAACTGGTCTAAAACATAATGGTTAAGAAAGAGGGCTAGGGCGGGCCACGGTGGCACAGCAGGTGGAGTTCTCGCCTGCCATGTTGGAGTCCCGGGTTTGATTCCCAGTGCCTGCCCATGTAATAAATAAATAAATAAATAAATAAATAAATAAATAAATAAATAAAAAGAAAGAGGGCTAGGGGTTTGAATTTTGGTCTACACACCAAATAGATGTGTGATGACTGGCAAATTACTTATCTTCTTGAAGCCTCTGTGATTTCTTCTTTATCAGTGGAAGGATTAAGTCCTCACCACTCAAGTCTTGTCCCAATTTCAGACAAGAGAAGATGTTTTTGAGGGGCTCAGCAGTGTACATGGCCTATCACTATGTCCTCAAGAAATGCCACCTATTACCATCACCATCCATGTGCCTCGTCTTCTATTTTGGATGGCAGGAGGTTGCCCTCATGCTTTGTTTGGAGGTCTGTACACCATAGGGACAAATAAAACCTTGATGCAGGCACCCCACCACCACTTGAGAGCAACTATTAAACTGTGTGGGGAGTTTCTGGTTGTCAAAACAAGTGGAGTACGTTATGGGACTTAGCATCTGGGACCAGGGATGCTAAAGTATCCTATTATCATGCAAAAAGGTATACCAGAAAAGAATTGTCCTGTCCAAAAGAACAATAGTGCCACCTTTAAGAAACACGAGTTTAGTAGGTCTGGGGTTGGCCAACTTTTTCTTACAGGGCCAAATGACAAATATTTTAAACTTCGTGGGCCAAGAGGCAAAATCAAGGATATGTGGGGCCTCATATAAACATTCAAAACATAAAAAACATATTGGGCTCAGAAGCAGCTGGCAGGATCTGGCCTGTGGCTTCATACTTTGCTGACCTCTGACTTAGAGCAGCACTTCAAACACCTGCAGCCATTTAACATGCACTCATTCCTGCTAACCAGTCAGCATGAAACTACAGGAGCCAAGGAAGCAGGCTGCAGCAGTTTCAAAACAAGGATCTCTGTGAAGTCAGACCTGTACCTGCTTCCGGTAGGGTGTGATCACACCTATGTCACTCGCCAACACCTGACTCGAGATGCTCCTGGCAAGTAGGCAGCAGTAACGCATGACTTGAACAGCTTCAGCAGGATTGAACCACGATGGACTTCTTCCTTCACGTGCTTCATTGCCCTAAGTGAATTGGGAGAGAAGAGACAGGTACAACAATTCACAAAACCTTCACTTACTCAACAAATGCCTATAAAAGGCCTATAAACAAGGAACTGAAGCAGGTGTGGGGAATATAGCGATGAGTAATAAGAGAGATATCCTTATTCTAATGCCAAACTTACATTCTAGAGCAGAGAAGACTAACATTAAGGGTGAATCCATTATAACTGTGTTAAGTGCTACAAAGAAGGATTAATTTCAAGAGGATATAATTTGGAGACTGATAATATAGAAGTCGGAAGGTCAGAGAAGAATTTCTTTATGGAGATGAGGCTTAAGCTGACTATGGAGGACATGCAGGAGTAACCTGGCAAAGAGCTCAGGATACATGGAGGGGAGAGCATGTGTAGGGGCCCAAGCCCAGAGAACACATGTGACAGCAAACACCATGACCCAGAAGAGTCAGGGAGGACCAGCCTGTGGTCAGTGATGGAGGCTGCAGCAAGACTATTCAACAGGCCAAGTGGGCCCTGTCATCTTCTCAGGTTCTCATCATTCCACCCTGTCTCAATGCATGTTCTTTCTCTTTTAGCCAGCCCATCTTATACATCTAGAGCAGCTCTTTCTCTCCCCTCATGGATCACTCCTACTAGAGAATAGAAAACAGTAAAATCTCTCATCTTGAAAAACTCTTCCTTAAAGACTAATGGGATGGAGGACTGTGGGGAGATGGTGGTGTAAGAAGCCCCAGGACTCAGTCCTTCCACAAAAACAACTATCGAACTAGCAGGAGCTGTCTGAATAAACTATTTTGGAACTAGTAATAAACACGGTGCAGCATCCAGGAAGGGCTGGAGGAAGAGGCTGGTAAGCTGTAGTACACAGTGGTAAGTTTCATCCTCCATGCAGTGGCTACCATCTGAAATCTCCAGTCATGTGGCCAGCAGCACTGAAAACAGCAGCTTGGGCTTCTGATGCAGCTTGCTGGTCAGAGCGGGCTGTAAGGACCTGGGCCTCTAGAATCTGGGTGTGAGTGGTCTGATTGCTGATCACTGCTTCTGATCAGCTACTTCACATCTCTGGAGCACAAGCAATTTTATGACCACCATCCCAACCTTCCTCAGCCAAAAGCAGCAGAGGAGTCTCAAAGAGGCAGAACCTATTTTTATTTTTCTCTCTCCATTCCCTGTTTAGGAGAAAAAACAGTTTGGAAAAGTCACAGTCTGGAAGCTCCAGTCCTCAAAAACAAAACAAAGCAAAAAACTAGCAATCCCAGAGAAGAGGGAGAATTGGACTTCCAGAGTTATAACATAATAATCAGAATGTCTGGTTCTCAACAAAAAATTACAAAACACACTAAGAAACAGGATAGCATGATTCATTCACAGCAAAAAAAAAAAAATAATTCCTCAGAAACCATCCCTGAGGGAGCTCATACATTGGAACTATTAGTCAAAGACTTTATTTTAAATCAACTGTCAAATTTGTTCATTGAGCTAAAGGAATACACAGACAAAAAAACTAAAGGAAATTAGGGAATCTCTGAACAAAGTTAAAACACGGAAATTATAAAAGGAACCAAACAGAAATCTTGGAGCTGCAAAGTACAGTAATTTAGATGAAAAAAAAATCATTAGATGGATTCAACAGCAGATGTGAATAGGGAGAAGAAAGGATAAGCGACCCTGAAGACAAGATAATTGAAATTATTCAGTTTGAGCAGAAACAAAAATAATGAAGAAAAATGAATAGAGTCTGAGGGACCCCAGGACACCAGCAAGTGTACTAACATACACACCATTTGAAGTATTTGACGAATGGTTAAAAAGTTTTTGGGTTAAAAACTTCCCAAATCTGATTAAAGACATGAAAATACACATCCAGGTGCTCAATGAACTCTGAGCAGGAGAAAGACTAAGAGATCTATACAGTCAAATGAAATTGTCAAAATCCAAAGACAAAGAAAAGATTTTGAAAGAAGAAAGAAAGATTACTTAGCACATATAAGGGATCCCCGAGAGATCGAGAGAGGACTTCTCATCAGGAGCCACGGAAGGCATAAGACAGCAGGATGCCATAGTTTAAGTCCTTAAAGAAAAAAAACTCTGAACCAGTAATTATATATCCAGCAAAATCACTCTTCAAAAATGAAGGAGAAATTAAGACACTTACATATAAACAAAAGGTTAACAAGTTCATTGCCAAAAGATCCATCCTTCAAGAAATACAAAGGGGAGTTGTACAGGCTGAAACAAAAGGACACTAGAGAGTAACTCAAAGCCATAAAATGCAATAAAGAATACTGATAAATGTAACTACATAGGTAAATATAAAATCACTTACTATTGCTGTTTTGGTTTGTAACTGCTTTCCCCCACCACTTAACAGGCAAATGTATAAAATAAATTTAAAATCCATGTTAACAGGCATACAATGTATAAAGAAGTAATCTAAGCCAATAACAGTGGAAAGATGGAGGGATGGAGATATTTGGAGTACAGAGTTTGTAAACTACTGAAACTAGGTTGGTACTAATTGAATTAGGTTGTTATTTAGTTTAAGATGTGTGCTGGTTTGAGAGGATGTATGTACCCTAGAAAAACCATGTTTTAATTCTAATCCCATTTTCTAAAGGCAGCCGTTTCTTCTAATCCCTATTCAGTACTGTATGTTTGAAACTTTAATTAGATCATCTCCCTGGAGATATGATTCAATCAAGAGTGGTTGTGAAAGTGGATGAGTTGGAGACGTGTCTCCAACCATTCTAGGGAGGTCTTGATTACTTTACTGGAATCCTTTAAAAGAGGAAGCATTTTGGAGAAAATGAGAGATTTTGAGAGAGCAGAACGACATAGACACTAGAAGCACAGAGTACCAGCAAGCAACCTTTGGAGATGAAGAAGGAAAATGCTTTCTGGGGAGCTTCATGAAACAGGAAGCCAGAAGAAAAAGCTAGCAGATGCCGCTGTGTTCACCACGTGCCTTTCCAGATGAGAGAGAAACCCTGTGTTTGCTAAGTGCCTTTTCACTTGAGAGAGAAACCCTGAACTTCATAGACCTTCTTGAACCAAGGTATCTTTCCAAGTATGCCTTTCATTGGACATTTCTATAGAGTTGCTTTAATTGGGACATTAACTCAGCCTTAGAACTGTAAACTAGCAACTTATTAAATTCCCCTTTTTAAAAGCCATTCCATTTCTGGTATATTGCATTCTGGCAGCTAGCAAACTAGAATAAGATATTAATTGTATGTACAAAGATAACCACTAAGAAAGTAACTAAAAACGGAAAAAAACGATGGAAGAAGGGAACCAAAATGGTACATTACAAAAAAGCAACTAAATACAAAAAGGAGCAGTAATGGAGTAACTGAGGAACAACAACAACAAAAGGTCAATAAGGAAATAGAGGACTTGAACAATACTATTAAACAGTCAGACCTAATGGACACATATAGAGTACTCCACCCAACAACAGCAGAATATACATTTTTCTCAAGTGCACATGGAAAGAACATTTTTTGGCAGAGACCATGTTAGACCACAAATCAAATCTTTTTTTTAAAAAATTTTTATTGATACAACAATATATAAGCACATACATTCTTTTTGTTTTCTTGTCTTACTTTTTAATTTTTTTTAAACACAACAACATAAAAAAATGAACATTCTTGAGTATACTATAGGGGGTGTGGCCAAGATGGCACCTTAGCAATGTGCACATTTTAGTTCGTCCTCCAGAACAACTACTAAATAACCAGAAACAATACAGAACTGCTCCTGGAGGCACATCAGTGACGGGACACATAGCGTACCCAAATCTGGACCAGCTGGACGGGCTGTGAGCCTCCCCAGAACCGTGAGTTCCCCAAGCCACTGTGGCCGGAGACCGGTGACCGGCGCCCCTCCCCCACAGGCTGCTTCCCCGGGGGAAAGGAAAAAGACTTTACCAGCAACAGCGGCTGAGTCCAACCAAACACCAATTGTGGCATTAATTAACAAATTCTGACTACTAAAAATAGGTCCCCAGCTCAGGTGAACCTGGTCAAGGCAGAGGTCGCTCATTGGGCTCACAGAAAAAGAGGAAAGGGGAGGAAACAGAGGTTTTTGTGGCTGCGTTTCTACAGAGGCTTGGCTGCCTCTGGATTCAGCGGCGGGACTTCTCAGGCTGCAACTGCCCCAGGCATAGGCAGAAACGGACTGCCTTCAGGGTTGTCTCCCTCCTGTGCCTTCCCCAGGGGAGGTGCGAAGCCCAACTCAGGTGGAAACCCTCCCTCAAGGAATTCAGACCCCAGGGCTTGGCAATTTGAAGCCATTAAAACCAGCCTACAACCTCTCCTCTGTTTCCACCACATCCCCAACAGGGAGAATCTTCCAAAGTTAAAGGTGCCGCAACATCTTATGCTCGTGGGACCTGCAGGGAGACAAGCGCCACATATTGGGCAGGATAAGAAAAACAGAGGCCAGAGAATTCACAGGAAAGTGTTTTAACCTGCTGGGTCTTACTCTCAGGGAAAACTGACGCAGGTGACTCCTTCCCCCTGATAATCAGGAGGCCAGTTTAGTCTGGGAAAACCGGCTGGAGTCTATAATACCTACATAGACCTTCCTAAGGGTGGGGAGGGAAAAGGCACCATACAAGCAGGACAAGAAACAAGAAAACAAGAACTGAAAAATTATTCTCTGTTAAACAAAACCTAAGCTAGAGGTCCAGAAAAAGCTGAACTGAAGGTCAAAGAACAGATAGACAACAAATTCATCTAGCAAGAAAACACTAGGTAAGAGAAGTGAAAGCAATCTTCAGAATAAACTAATTAAGGTAATTAAATGTCTACACACCAGCAAAAAATAAATCACGCCAGGAAAATCGAAGATATGGCCTAGTCAAAGGAACAAAGCAATAGTTCAAATGAGATACAAGAGCTGAAACAATTAATTCAGAATATACAAACAGACATGGAAAACCTCATCAAAAAACAAATCAATGAATTGAGGGAGGATATGAAGAACGCAAGGAAAGAACAAAGAGAAGAAATGGCAAGTCTGAAGAAACAAATCACAGAACTTATGGGAATGAAAGGCACAGTAGAAGAGATGAAAAAAACAATGGAAACCTACAATGGTAGATTTCGAGAGACAGAGGTTAGGATTAGTGAACTGGAGGACGGATCATCTGAAATCCGACAAGAAACAGAAACTATAGGGAAGAAAATGATAAAATATGAGCAGGGACTCAAGGAATTGAATGATAATATGAAGCGCACAAATATACATCTTATGGGTGTCTCAGAAGGAGAAGAGAAGGGAAAAGGAGGAGAAAAACTAATGGAAGAAATTATCACTGAAAATTTCCCACCTCTTATGAAAGACCTAAAATTACAGATCCAAGAAGTACAGTGTACCCCAAAGAAAACAGATCCAAACAGATGTTCTCCAAGACACTTACATGTCAGAATTTCAGAGGTCAAAGAGAAAGAGAGGATCTTCAAAGCAGCAAGAGAAAAGCAATCCATCACATACAAGGGAAACCCAGTAAGACTATGTGTAGAATTCTCAGCAGAAACCATGGAGGCGAGAAGATAGTGGGATGATATATTTAAATTACTAAAAGAGAAAAACTGCCAACCAAGAATTCTATACCCAGCAAAATTGTCGTTCAAAAATGAGGGGGAGCCCCGAATTGCTAAAAACATCTTGAGGAAAACAAACGAAGCTGGAGGTCTTGTGCTGCCTGACTTTAAGGCATATTATGAAGCCACAGTGGTCAAAACAGCATGGTATTGGCATAAAGATAGATATATCGACCAATGGAATCGAATAGAGTGCTCAGATATAGACCCTCTCATCTATGGACATTTGATCTTTGATAAGGCAGTCAAGCCAACTCACCTGGGACAGAACAGTCTCTTCAATAAATGGTGCCTAGAGAACTGGATATCCATATGCAAAAGAATGAAAGAAGACCCATATCTCATACCCTATACAAAAGTTAACTCAAAATGGATCAAAGATCTAAACATTAGGTCTAAGACCATAAAACAGTTAGAGGAAAATGTAGGGAGATATCTTACGAAACTTACAATTGGAGGCGGTTTTATGGACCTTAAACCTAAAGCAAGAGCATTGAAGAAGGAAATAAATAAATGGGAGCTCCTCAAAATTAAACACTTTTGTGCATCAAAGAACTTCATCAAGAAAGTAGAAAGACAGCCTACACAATGGGAGATAATATTTGGAAATGACATATCAGATAAAGGTCTAGTATCCAGAATTTATAAAGAGATTGTTCAACTCAACAACAAAAAACAGCCAACCCAATTACAAAATGGGAAAAAGACTTGAACAGACACCTACCAGAAGAGGAAATACAAATGGCCAAAAGGCACATGAAGAGATGCTCAATGTCCCTGGCCATTAGAGAAATGCAAATTAAAACCACAATGAGATATCATCTCACACCCACCAGAATGGCCATTATCAACAAAACAGAAAATGACAAGTGCTGGAGAGGATGCGGAGAAAGAGGCACACTTATCCACTGTTGGTGGGAATGTCAAATGGTGCAACCACTGTGGAAGGCAGTTTGGCGGTTCCTCAAAAAGCTGAATATAGAATTGCCATATGACCCAGCAATACCATTGCTGGGTATCTACTCAAAGGACTTAAGGGCAAAGACACAAACGGACATTTGCACACCAATGTTTATAGCAGCATTATTTACAATTGCAAAGAGATGGAAACAGCCAAAATGTCCATCAACAGAAGAATGGCTAAATAAACTGTGGTATATACATACGATGGAATATTATGCAGCTTTAAGACAGGATAAACTTATGAAGCATGTAATAACATGGATGGACCTAGAGAACATTATGCTGAGTGAGTCCAGCCAAAAACTAAAGGACAAATACTGTATGGTCCCACTGATGTGAACAGACATTCGAGAATAAACTTGGAATATGTCATTGGTAACAGAGTCCAGCAGGAGTTAGAAACAGGGTAAGATAATGGGTAATTGGAGCTGAAGAGATACAGACTGTGTAACAGGACTACATACAAAAACTCAAAAATGGACAGCACAATAATACCTAATTGTAAAGTAATCATGTTAAAACACTGAATGAAGCTGCATCTGAGCTATAGGTTTTTTTTTTTTTTTTTTTTTTTACTATTATTATTACTTTTATTTCTTTTATCTATATTAACATTCTATATCTTTGTCTGGTGTGTCGCTAGTTCTTCTAAACCAATGCAAATATACTAAGAAATGATGATCATGCATCTATGTGATGATGTTAAGAATTACTGATTGCATATGTAGAATGGTATGATTTCTAAATGTTGGGTTAATTTCTTTTTTTTTCCATTAATTAATAAAAAAAAAATGAGGGGGAAATGAAAACATTTTCAGACAAAAAATCACTGAGAGAATTTGTGACCAAGAGACCAGCTCTGCAAGAAATACTAAAGGGAGCACTAGAGACAGATACGAAAACACGAAAGAAAGAGGTGTGGAGAAGAGTGTAGAAAGAAGGAAAATTAGATATGACATATAAAATCCAAAAGGCAAAATGGTAGAAGAAAGTACTACCCGTACAGTAATAACATTAAATGTTAATGGGCTGAACTCCCCAATCAAAAGACATAGACTAGCAGAATGGATTAAAAAACAGGATACTTCTATATGCTGTCTACAGGAAACACATCTTAGACCCAAAGATAAACATAGGTTGAAAGTGAAAGGTTGGGAAAAGATATTTCATGCAAATAACAACCAAAAAAGAGCAGGAGTAGCTATACTAATATCCAACAAATTAGACTTCAAATGTAAAACAGTTAAAAGAGACAAAGAAGGATACTATGTACTAATAAAAGGAACAATTCAACATGAAGACATAACAATCATAAATATTTATTCACCGAACCAGAATGTCCCAAAATACATGAGGCAAACCCTGAAAACACTGAAAAGGGAAAGAGACACATCTACCATAATAGTTGGAGACTTCAATTTCCCACTCTCATCAATGGACAGAACATCTAGACAGAGGATCAGTAAAGAAACAGAGAACTTGAATATTACAATAAATGAGCTAGACTTAACAGACATTTATAGGACATTACACCCCACAACAGCAGGATACACCTTTTTCTCAAGTGCTCATGGATCATTCTCAAAGATAGACCATATGCTGGGTCACAAAGCAAGTCTCAACAAATTTAAAAAGACTGAAATCCTATAAAACACTTTCTCAGATCATAAAGGAATGAAGTTGGAAATCAATAATAGGCAGAGCGCCAGAAAATTCACAAATATGTGGAGGCTCAACAACACACTCTCAAACAACCAGTGGGTCAAGGAAGAAATTACAAGAGAAATCAGTAAATATCTCGAGGCAAATGAAAATGAAAACACAACATATCAAAACTTAGGGGATGCAGCAAAGGCAGTGCTAAGAGGGAAATTTATTGCCCTAAATGACTATATCAAAAAAGAAGAAAGGTCAAAAATCGTGGAATTAACTGTTTACTTGGAAGAAGTAGAGAAAGAACAGCAAACTAACCCCAAAGCAAGCATAAGGAAAGAAATAATGAAGATTAGAGCAGAAATAAATGAAACTGAGAACATGAAAACAATTGAGAAAAATCAATAAAACCAGAAGCTGGTTTTATGAGAAAATCAATAAGATTGATGGGCCCTTAGCAAGATTGACAAAAAGAAGAAGAGAGAGGATGCAAATAAATAAGATCAGAAATGGAAGAGGAGACATAACCACTGACCCCACAGAAATAAAGGAGGTAATAACAGGATACTATGAACAACTTTATGCTAATAAATAGAACAATGTAGATGAAATGGACAACTTCCTAGAAAGGCATGAACCAACTTTGACTCGAGAAGAAATAGACGACCTCAACAAACCAATCACAAGTAAAGAAATTGAATCAGTCATTAAAAAGCTGCCCAAAAAGAAAAGTCCAGGACCAGATGGCTTCACATGTGAATTCTACCAAACATTCCAGAAAGAATTAGTACCAACCCTCCTCAAACTCTTCAAAAAAATTGAAGTAGAGGGAAAGCTACCTAATTCATTCTATGAAGCCAACATCACCCTCATACCAAAACCAGACAAATATTACAAAAAAAGAAAACTACAGACCAATCTCTCTAATGAATATAGATGCAAAAATCCTCAACAAAATTCTAGCAAATCGAATCCAGCAACACATTAAAAGAATTATACATCATGACCAAGTAGGATTCATCCCAGGTATGCAAGGATGGTTCAACATAAGAAAATCAATTAATATAATACATCATATCAACAAATCAAAGCAGAAACATCACATGGTCATCTCAATTGATGCAGAGAAGGCATTTGACAAGATTCAACATCCTTTCCTGTTGAAAACACTTCAAAGGTAGGAATACAAGGGAACTTCCTTAAAATGATAAAGAGAATATATGAAAAACCCACAGCTAATATCATCCTCAATGGGGAAAAACTGAAAAGTTTCCCCCTAAGATCAGGAACAAGACAAGGATGTCCACTGTCACCACTGTTATTCAACACTGTGTTGGAAGTTCTAGCCAGAGCAATTAGACAAGAAAAAGAAATACAAGGCATCAGAATTGGAAAGGAAGAGGTAAAACTCTCACTGTTTGCAGATGATATGATACTATATGTCGAAAACCCTGAAAAATCCACAGCAAAACTACAAGAGCTAATAAATGAGTACAGCAAAGTGGCAGGTTACAAGATCAACATTCAAAAATCTGTAGCGTTTCTACACACTAGTATAGTGTATAGAGACTATACACACTACACACTAGTATAGTGTATAGAGACTATACACACTACACACTAGTATAGTGTATAGAGACTATACACACTATACACTAGTATAGTGTATAGAGACTATACACTATACACTAGTATAGTGTATAGAGACTGCTCGTTGTGTTGGCTGGAGAGAAGGGCCACATTTGAGCAACAAAAAGGCTCTCTTGAGGGTGACTCTTAGGCCTAAATTTTAAGTAGACTTGACCTATCCTTTGCGGGGTTAAGTTTCATATGAAAAACCCCCAAGCTGGGGGCTCAGCCTATAGCTTTGTTTGTCCACACTGCTTGTGAGGATATCAAGAATTCAACTTGGGGAAGCTGAATTTCTCCCCGTCTCACCGCTCCCCAAAGGGGGCTTTGCAGATACTTTTCCACTCACTGATCGAATCACTCTGGGATTCATTGGGGCATCACTCTGGACAAACCAACAAAATCTCATGTCCTACTTAATCCATATGTTTTACTCATCTGTTGAAAAGGTAGATAAAAGGAGCATCAGATACAAGGTTTTCACAATGATACACAAAGCTGTATCATTATACAATCATCTTCAAGAAACATGGCTACAGGAATACAACTCTCCATTTTCAGGCAGTTTCCTCCAGCCCCTCCATTACATCTTAACTAAAAAAGATGATATCTATTTAATGTGCAAGAATAACCTCCAGCATAACCTCTCGACTCTGTCTGGAATCTCTCAGCCATTGACACTTTATTTTGTCTCATTTCTCTCTTTCCCCTTTTGGGTGCGAAGGTTTTCTCAATCCCTTCATGCTGAGTCCCAGCTTACTCTGGGATTTCTGTCCCACATTGCCAGGAAGGTCCACATCCCTGGGAGTCATGTCCCACACAGAAAGGGGGAGGGCAGTGAGTTTGCTTGTCATGTTGGCTGAGAGAGGACACATCTGAGCAACAAAAGAGGTTCTCTTGGGGGTGACTCTTAAACCTAATTTTAAGGAAGTTTAGCCTATCTTTTGCAGGGATGTTTCATAGTAACAACCCCAAGATTGAGGGCTCGGCCTATAGTTTGGTTGTCCCCACTGCTTGGGAGAATATCAGCAATTCTCCAAAGGGCGAAGTCCAATTTTTCCCCCTTTCTACCCTTTCACTCAAGGGGACTTTGTAAAAACTTCTTTATTCACTGTTAAGATCACTCTGGGATTTATCAGGGCATCACACTAACTTGGACAAACCTACAAAGTCTCATGGCCTATTCAAGGGTCCATGTACTTATGGTGTTCAATTAAATCAGCAACATAAGATAAATTAGGAAATGTACTAGTCAAAATATAAATCTTGTACCAAATAAACATTTCTTTTTTTTTTTTTTTTTTTTACATGGGCAGGCACTGGGAATCGAACCTGGGTCCTCTGGCATCGCAGGCAAGCATTCCTGCCTGCTGAGCCGCCATGCCCCGCCCCAAATAAACATTTCTTGCTTTTCTCACACAGAAACTGAAGTTTTAAAATATGAATGACCATCTATTTTTAACACCCTACAATAATGACATTCCTTTGTTTTTCCTCATGCAAAAACAGTTTTTGTTTTTTTTTTTTTTTACATGGGTAGGCAAAGGGAATTGAACCTGGGCTTCTGGCATGACAGGTGAGAATTCTACCCTGGAGCCAACATAGCATTGTCCACATTTTTAAATTTGTACATTTAGTCACTATCATTGTACACTCTGGGTATTCCTAGATTATATCATCTCAGTCTTTATTATCTGTCTTTCCTTCTGGTTTCATATGTGTCCCCAGCCCTTCTCCCTCTATCATTCTTACATTCAGCTTTATTCAGTATACTTACATTACTGTGCTACAGTCATGTAGCAGTATTGTGCTATCCATTTTTTAATTCTTATTGTCAGTACTGTTGCACAATATGTATCCCTTCAGCTCCAATTACCCAATCTCTATGTCTATCTCCTGATAACCTCTGTTCTTAACTGAAATTCTCCAAGTTCATATCAGTGAGAGTGTTTTAGTTTGCTAGCTGCCAGAATGCAATATACCAGAAATGGAATGACTTTTTTAAAGGGGAATTTAATAAGTTGCAAGTTTACAGTGTTAAGGCCGAGAAAATGTCCCCATTAAAGCAAGTCTATAGAAATGTCCAATCTAAGGCATCCAGGGAAAGATACGTTGATTCAAGAAGGCCAATGAAGTTCAGTGCTTCTTTCTCAAGTTAGAAGGCACATGGTGAACACAGTCAGGGTTTCTCTCTCATCTGGAAAGGCATGTGGTGAACACAGAGTCATCTGCTAGCTTTCTCTCCTGGTTTCCTGTTTCATGAAGCTCCCTGGGAGGCGTTTTCCTTCTTCATCTCCAAAGGTCGCCCGCTGGCGGACTCTCTGCTTCTCACGGCTATGTCGTTCTTCTCCGCTCTCTCTGAATTTTCACTTTTTCTCCAAAATATTTTCTCTTTTATAGGATTCCAATAAACTAATCAAGACCCACCTGAATGGGTGGAGACAAGTCTTCACCTAATCCATTTTAACAACCACTCTCGATCACTCAAGTCACATCTCCAGGGAGATGAAATAATTAGTTTCAAACATACAGTACTGAATAGGGATTAGAAGAAATGGTTGCCTTTACAAACGGGATTGGGATTAAAACGTGGCTTTTCTAGGGTACATATATTCCTTCAAACTGGCAGAGACCATACAGTATTTATTCTTTTGTTTCTAGCTAATCTCACTCAGCATAACGTCCTCAAGGTCCATCCACGTTTTTACATGCTTCATGTCTTTATTTGGTCTTATAGCTGCATAATATTTTATCATATGTATATACTACAGCTTGTTTAGCCACTCACCTGTTGATGGACATTTGGGTTGTTTCTATCTCTTGGCAATTGTAAATAATGCTGCTATAAACATTGGTGTGCAAATATCCATTTCTGTCCTTGCCCTCATGTCCTCTGAATAGGTACCTGGCAATGGTATTGCCAGATCATATGGCAATTCTATACTTAGCTTCCTGAGGAACCACCAAACTGCCTTCCACAGTAGTTGTACCATTTTGCATTCCCACCAACAGTGAATAAGTGTGCCTCTTTCTCCACATCCTCTCCAGCATTTATCGTTTTCTGCTTTGTTTTTTTTCATACTGGCCATTCTGGTGGGTGTGAGATGATATCACTGTGGTTTTAATTTTCATTTCCCTAATAGTCAGGGAAGTTGAGCATCTTTTCATGTGCCTTTTACCCATTTGTATTTCCTCTTTTGAGAAGTGTCTGTTCATGTCTTTTGCCCATTTTGTAATTGGGTTGTCTTTTTGTTGTTGAGTTGAACAATCTCTTTACATATTCTGGATACTAGAGCCTTATTGGATATGTTGTTTCCAAATGTTGTCACCCATTGTGTAGGCTTTTTACTTTCTTGACAAAGTTCTTTGATGCACAAAAGTGTTCAACTCTGAGGACTTCCCATTTATCTAATTCTTTCTTAAATTCTTATGCTTTGGGTATAAGAGCTAGGAAACCACCTTCAATTACGAGTTTTATAAGATATTTCCATACATTTTCTTCTAAAAGTTTTATGGTTTTAGATCTAATGTTTAGATCTTTGATCCACTTTGAGTTAATTTTTGTATAAGGTGTGAGATATGGATCCTCTTTTATTCTTTTGCATATGGATATATAGTTCTCCAAGCACCATTTATTGAAGAGACTGTTTTGTCCCAGGTGAGCTGGCTTGCTGCCTTATAAAGATCAATTGTCCATAGATGAGAGGGTCTATCTCTGAACACTCCATTTGATGCCACTGGTCAGTATATCTATCTTTATGCCAGTACCATTCTGTTTTGACCACAGTATCTTCGTAACATGCCTTAAAGTCAGGTAGTGTGAGACCTCCAACTTCATTTTTCTTTCTCAAGACATTTTTAGCCATTTCGGGCACCGTGCCCTTCCAGATAAATTTGCTTATTGGTTTCTCTACTTCTGAGAAGTAAGCTTTCAGGATTTTAATTGGTATTGCATTGAATCTATAAATCAATTTAGGTAGAACTGACACCTTAACTATATTTAGTCTTCCAATCCATGAACACGGTATGCCCTTCCATTTTTTTAAGGTCTTCTGTGATTTCTTTTAGCAATTTCTTGTAGTTTTCTTTGTATAGGTCTTTTGTTTGCTTATTTACATTTATTCCTAAATATTTTATTCTTTCGTTGCAATTGTAAATGGATTTTTTTTTCTTGATTTCCCCCTCAGATTGCTCATTACTAGTGTACAGAAACACTACAGATATTTGAGTACTGATCCTGTAACCTGCCACTAGCTCTAATAGCTTAGCTGTGGATTTTTTGGGGTTTTCAACATATAGTATCATACCATTTGCAAACAGTGAGGGTTTTACTTCTTTCTTTTCAATTTTGATGCCTTATAATTCTTTTTCTTCTCTAATTGCTCTGGCTAGAACTTCCAACACAATGCTGAATAACAAAGATGACAGTGGGCATCCTTGTCTTGTTCTTAATCTTAGGGGGAAAGCTTTCAGTCCTTCCCCGTTAAGGATGATAGTTAGCTGTGCGTGTTCTATATATTTCCTTTGTTATGCTGAGGAAGTTCTCTTCTATTCCTGTGAAATGTTTTCATCAAGAAAGGATGTTGAATTTTGTCAAATGCCTTTTCTGCATCAATTGAGATGATCATGTGGTTGTTCTGCTTTGATTTGCTGATATGGTATATTACATTAATTGATTTTCTTATGTTGAACCATTTTTGCATACCTGGAATAAACCCCAGTCCTGTTATCTCATCTGAATTGTTGGTTTGTTCCTTTGACTGGGCCATATTTCAGTTTTCCTAGCATGAGTTGTTATTTTTTGCTGGTGTCTATGCATTTGATTTCCTTAATTAGTTTATTCTAGAGATTGTTTTCACTCTTTTACCTAGCATTTTCTTGCTGGATGGCTTTGTTCTATATGTGTTCTTTGACATTCAGTTCAGCTTATTTTAGACCTCTAGCATAGGTTGTTTAACAGATCAGAATTTTTCAGTTCTTGTTTTCTTGTTTCTTGCCGTGTCTATATGGCACCTTTTTTTTCCCCTTAGGAGGGGCTTCTTAGATATTATAGACCCCAGTCAGACTGGCCTCCTCTCAGCAGGAAAGAGTCACTTGCATCAATTTTCCCTGAGGGTGAGACCCAGCAGGTTGAAAGACTTTCCTATGAAGTTGCTAGACTGTTTTTCCTAACCTGCTCAGTATGTGGCACTTCTCTGTCTGTGGTTTCCCACCAGCATAAAGTGATATGGTGCCTTTAACTTCAGCAGACTCTCCCTGCTGGGACTGTGGTTGAGATAGAGGAGAGGCTGTAGGCTGGCTTTAATTGTTACAGTTTTCTAGTCCCTAGGGTCTGAATTCCTTGAGGGAAGGATTCCATCTGAGCTGGGTCCCATTCCTCTCTGGGGAAGACACAACCTCCAGGGAATTACTTCCTTTCACCTGGCCAGCCTCTTTGTCTCTCAAACAAGCTTAATTCCGCTCTTGTCTGGGACAGTTGGGGCCTCTAAGGCCTTGCAGTTCTATATAATGAATAGTTAAGTAGTGGAAACAAAGCAAAAAATAAATCCCTTTCAGAGCAGGACCCTTGGTCCTTGGATCTGTTAATCAAGAGCTTAAAAGTTGGCATGTTGCTCTATGTATCTTCAGGTTCTATATGCCACCACCCCCCTTTTTCATAGGCTCCAGGTCTTTTCAAGTACTTTGTGCTGTCAGATCCAAATCCCGATACCCCCTGACCCCCGCTGCCATCAGCTCTGCCCCCTCTGTTCTGAGGCACAAACTCCTAGTACCTTTACCTCTTATTTGAGGTTTATCTGAGCTGGGGGCCTATTTCCAGTAGACCTAATTTGTTAATTCCACAAGTGGAGTTTGGTTGACCTAAGCCACTGCTGCTAGTGAAGTCTCCCTTCTTTCCCCTCCAGGAATCAAGTGCGGTGGAGGAGGGGCACTGGCCTCCACGGCTTGGGGAACTTACAGTTCTGTGTGGAATCGCAGCTGGTCTAGTTTGTCCAGACTGGTGTACGCTGTGTGCCTGGTCACTGATGTGGCCTCGGCAGTTGTTCTGTACTGTTCCTGGCTATTTACTACCTGCTCTGTAGGCTGAACTAAACTCCATACCTCACTAAGCCACTATCTTGGAATCTTTCTGATCAATTAGTTTCTACAAGACTCCCAGGCCCACTCAACTGGGACAGAGCAGTCTCTTCAACCAATGTTGCTGGGAGAATGGATATCCATAGCAAAAGAATGAAAGAGAACCCCTATCTTACACCTCATAAAAAAATTAACTAAAAATAGATCAAAGACCTAAATATAAAAGCCAGAACCATAAAACTGTAGAAGAAAGTATAGGTAAACATCTTCAAGATATCGGGGAAGGAGGTGGTTTCTGAGACTTTACAGCCAAAGCATAAGCAGTGGGAAAAAAAGAGATAAATGAGACCTCCTCAAAAAAGAATACTTGTGTTTCAAAGGGCTTTGATAAGAAGGTGAAAATATAACCTACTAGAATGGGAGAAAATATTTAGAAACCACATATCTGATAAGGGTTTAAAATACAGACTATATAAAAAAACTCCTACAATTCAACAACAAAAAGACAAACAACCCAAATAAAAAATGGGAAAAGATGAACAGATATTTCTCCAAAAAAAGATCTACAAATTGCTAAAAAGCAAATGAAAAGATGCTCAACATCATTTGTTATTAGGGAAATGTAAATCAAAACCACACGGAGATACCATTTCACACTCATTAGAATGGCTACTATTAAAAAAATAGAAAATTACAAGTGTTGGAAAGGATGTGGGATAAATAAGAACACTCACTCATTGCTGGTGGCAATGTAAAATGGTGCAGTCCCTGTGGAAGGCAGCTTCGTGGTTCCTTAGAAAGTTAAGTATAGAATTACCATATAGCCCAGCAACCCTATTTCTAGGTATATACCCAAAAGAAATGAAAGCATGGACTTGAACAATTATTTGCACAGTGATGTTCATAGTGGCATTATTCACAATTGCTAAAATATGGAAGCAACCCAAGTGTCCATCAAACAATAAATGGATGAACAAAATGTGGTATATACATAAAATGGAATATTACTGAGCATTAAAAAGGAGTGAAGTTCTGAATCAGCAAAAACATGGATGAACCTTGAAGACACTGGGGTTGAGTGAAATAAGATAGAAAAGAACAAATATCATATGATCTCACTGATACAAAATAATCAGGATAAGTAAACTCATAAGCAATTAGGAGAAGCAAACTCATAGTTAGAATCTAGAATACAGGTTATCAGGGGCAGGATTGGAGGTAGAAAACATGGTGTTAATACCTAAAGAGTACAGAATTTTTATTTAAGTTGATTGCAAAGGTTTAGAAATGAAGGTTGGTGATGGTAGTACAACTGTGAATATAATTAACAGCACTGAATTATATATGTGAATGTGCTAAAAGGGGGAAATTTTAAGTCATACATATGCTAGTAGAATAAAAAATTTAAAATCAGACAGTGTGAACCCTATTGTAAACAATCGAATATAGTTAATAAAATTCTAAAAATGTTCTGTCATGAATTATAACAAATGTACCACTCTAATGCAAAGCATTAATAATAGGGTGACTGGTATATAGGGGAAAATACACCCTATTGTAATCTATGGACTATAGCTAATAGTACAGTTATAATATTCTCTCATCAATTGTAACAAAGGCATCATACTAATGTGGTGCTACTAATGGGGAGGCATACGGGAATACTTTATTCTCTACATCAGCCTGTAACTTCTCAAATTAAAAAAAATTTTTAATGAAATGACTGTAGATTGAGCTCATTTATCTCATTAAAAGCAGTAACTTGAAATTGGATTAAATATAAAATCCACTTGCTTCTAAAAAAAAAATGAAATTAGAAGGCAGAGAGATACCAGGTAAAAAGAAAAAAGGAGTGGCAAAATTAATATCATTACAAGGACGAATTTAAGGTCATTATAGAATAAGGAAGATAAAATAATCATAAACTTGTTTGCATGAAACAACAGAACAGTTAAACAATATTGTAAAAACTATTAGAAATTCAAAAACAATCAGATAAGATAAAAAGTACAATTATAATGTGAGACTTCAATACTCCTCTCACTAGTAGAAATAACTAGCAGACAAAACATTAAGGACACAGAAATGTGAAACGATAGACTAAATACACTTATTAATAACTATATGAAACTTCGTATCCCTTAAATAGATACTGAAATATTTTTTTTTATGTTCTCAGAACTCTCATCCAAATCCTTACGTAACTGGCCACTGAGAATACCATAACCAATTGTTAAAAGTAGATAGTTTATAGGCTGAAGACCTTGACCAGAGCCTAATAAAACTAGAAATTAAAAGGAGGCAACAAAAAAACTGTTACCTACTTGAAAATTAAAAATACTTCTCAAAAACCCTTGGATCAAAAAGAAAATAAAGAGGAAATCCCAAGTGTCTGGTAAGCCATGGAATGGAAGGTACTTTATAAAATACCAAGCTACAGTGCTACTTAGAAAAAAAATCTGCAGTCATGACTGCCTTTTTATAAAAAAGAAGATGAAAAATACAAGAACTAATAAGCATTCATCTTACAAGAAAAAGAAAGAGGAGCAAAATCAAAAAAGAGAAATAAGTAAGGGGAATTAAAGTTGAACTTAATGAAATAAAAAACAAAGTTGGTATTCCAATGAGACCAGGGGTTGGCACTTTTTCTGTAAAGGGCCAGAGAGTAAATATTTTAATCTTTGATAGGGCCACACTGCTTCTGTTGCAGCTCCATGACTCTGCTGTTGCAGCAGAAAACAAAACAGATGATACACAAAATGAGTAGCACGGCCTGTTCCTGTAACACTCTATTTACAAAACCAGTGTGGCACTGGTTTTGGTCCACAGGTCCTCATTTGTTGATCCAAGTAAGACCAATGAAACATAAATCTCTTGTGAGCTTTAGAAAAAAATGGAGAACAAAAGCATACAATATTAGAAATGGGAAAGGAGACACACTCAAAGGTCAAGAGCACTAAAGGAATTTTACACAAATCCTACCAGCAAGGGTCTGGCTATGATGAAACCCTTAAGCCTCTGATCTCAGCTGCTAGGAGCATCTATTTTCCAGGGGGCCTCCCCAAACCCTTCTTTCAGGTGGTCTGAAAGCCCTTAAGATGGCAAGGGGGCCCATGCTCCTGAAACACTGGAGGCAGGGGTGTGGTGTGCCCAGCCAGGTCTGTGATGGGAGACTTGGCTGAAGGAGGGGTCCCTGGCTTTCCGGCTAGACAAGCTCAGCCACCTGCCACCCTCAGCCTGAGCGTGCCTGGAGGGAGCAGGGTGGGGAGGGCACAGCTGCAGGATCTAGAAAAGAAAGTCACAGCAAGTGTGACCTGAACATGTTACAGGCTCTGTTTCTTGGAAAGGAAGGCATTTACTGACATGTTTTCAGAGTTTCAGGCTCTCTCCTTTGCTGCGTTCAGTTTAATGACGAGCCTATTAAAGGCATTCTTTGTTTCTCTTGCAGCATTTCAGATTTTTAGCAATTCTTTGTTTCTTTTTTCTCTCTTTTTATTCTGAAATACTTTCAAATTTACACAACAGCTTTGAAAAATAATACAAACCGCACAGAGAATTCCAACATAACCCTCTCCACACCCCACCCCCCAACTCCTACATGACCAATTTTAACATTTTGTCACATTGGCCATATCATTCTAACTATCCATCAACCTATCAATGTATCTGTCTATCTGCCTGCCTGCCTACTATCGATTCATTTACCGAGCACTTGAGTGTAGGTCATATACATCATGCTCCCTGAACACTTCATTTCCTAACAACAAGGATATTTTCACTTAGGTATCCATCTCAAGTGCAGTTACCAAGTCCAAGAAGTTTAACATCGCTATAAAGCTTACAGTCTCTATTCTGTTGCTTTCTTAGGCCCCAGTGACGTCTCTCTGAACCTTTTCTCCTTCCTTGTCAGATCCCATCCAGGATCATGTACCGCACTGTCATCAGGTCTTCAGGTGCTCTTTCCTTCTTTTTTAAATTGTGGGAACATATATACAACAAAATCTTTCCCATCCCATCCCATCCCCTCCCAAGAACACCATTCCATGGGCTTAATCACAGTTATGATATTGTGGTGCCTTTTCCACCATCTCCTTCCTACTCTCAGAGCTTCCATGTCTCTGTTTACAATACCCACCTTTTCCTGCATGCTGTCCAGTTTTCCCATTAGACTCCATAGTGGATTAATCATAGTTATTTTAAGTTACTGGTCTGATAATTCCAAAATCTCTGCCACATCTGAGTCTGGTTCTGATGCCTGGCCTGTCTCTCACCACCCTTCACTCAGCCAACCTGTGTCTGCTTTCATGCAGACAGCATATCTACTATGAATATCTAGCAAGGGCTTGCCCTGCTAGGCACGATTTCTGAGCCCCTGTTTTTTAAAAAAATATTTTAATTTTAATGCAATTTTATTGATATATTATATATTTACATACCACGTAATTATCCAAAGTATATAATCAGTGGTTCACAGTATCATCATATAGTTGTGCATTTATTATAATTTACTTTTTTTTCTTTTTTGTGGAAAACAACATATATACAAAAAAAACAAATTTCAAAAGCACAATGCAATAATTAGTTGTAGAACAGATTTCAGAGTTTGGTATGGGTTACAATTCTACAATTTTAGGTTTTTATTTCTAGCTGCTCTAGGGTACCGGAGACTAAAAGGAATATCGTATAACAGCACTTATACTCATGTGTTAAACCTGACCTTCTCTGTATGACTCTACCATCACCTTTGATCTTTGTTCTACCCTTTAGGGTTATTTGGGCTATGCCCATTCTAACTTGTCCATGGTGGAAAAGTTGATAAAAATGGGACAGGGGGATGGAACTAGCTGATGTTCTGGAGAGGCTGGCCCCTCTGCATTTCAGGGCTTATCTGGTATGGAAATCCATCTGGAGGTCATAGGTTTCTGGAAAGTAATCCTAGTGCACAGAGCCTTTGTTGAATCTCATATAAAGTCCTATTCCTAACCTATCTGGTCTGAGTGGTCAGTACTCTCTCCAATGCGGGCCACCTGGAAGGCAGAAGCCCTTCCATGCTGTCTCACTGTTTTCCAACTCAAGAACCAGCAAGACATCTGCCCAGAGCAGGCCCTCAAGAGATATTTGATTAAGGACTGAGTGAAACAAAACACTAACAGTGACCCCATATGGAACACTATGAAGAAAAGGCACCTTGTGGTCATCTCATTGACTCTGAAGACAGTCACCTGGGCAGAATGGCTTCACACTGCACTGTCCTTAGTTGATAGCAAATCATTTAAGAGTTTAAAACAGGAAAACTCACCCTCACACCATGAAAAATGAGAGGGAAACCTTTCTTTGGTAACTTTTCCCAGCCCAGCAAAGAGGTCACCACTTTGGGGTCTGCACAGACTTCAAGCTCCTGATGATAGAAGAGTCGAGATGGCAGAGCGAGCAGGGCTGAGTGGGACCGATAGTTCTTCACAAGCTTTGTAACCTAAAAGGAGTGAGAAGGAACAAGTGAATAAAGGGAATGGTGGCATGCAACATGAGGAATCTGCTCAGGGATGCTGAGGCCCCTGCTTGGCCCGAACCTACCCCCATCCTAGTGAGGACAGGCACTCTTGCCCAGACCAAGCTCATCAGACAACTCGGCTGAACAAAGAGTCCATTTATCATGGGAAAAATGAATAGCAGGAAAAGTAAAGAGTCCTTTCTAAGTGCAGACTTCAGGGCATCCAGACACACCAAGGACAGTTTCCCTCTGAAGGGGACAGGATGGCAGGTGACGAGTAAGAGCAGCTCACAAAGAGAACTCATGGGGTTCCCACAGAGAACTCCATGGGGTGGCACCTTCCACAGCGCCTTTTACGAAGCTTCGTCTCAGCAGCAAGTAAATAGAGTCTCTAGGCCCACAAGGCTAAGGTGAGTATGTTGGGCTGGGAGATTTCCCCTTCATTGCAAACTCCAGGAGGATCTGGCTGTGAATTTATTAACAGAGCTAATGATGACGCTGATCAATTTCGCCCATACATGGAACACCTCCCAACTGGTCCGGAAATCTCATACAGAGGGTGACTCTACCTGAGCCCTCCACTAGGCTGGGGTTTTTCTCTCTGAACCACAGGTGACAGCCATTTGTAGCATGAATTCCAATTCAGAAATTCTAAGGTGTCCAGACTTTAAGAGGCTAATCAAATCACACCAGCTTTAGGATTTGGTGGCTCCCTTTCCCAGGCCAGACCATTCTCATCTAGACACCCACAGGGAGATAGGGCAGGGGTAAATGGGAAGGAGGCAGAGGCCCCACCCTGGCTCACAGCACTGCGGATGAGGTGGACAAGGGCAGGCTGGTGCCCTGTGGCCACCCTGCTAGGAGCACAGGCCCTGAAAATCGCAGGAAAGCAGTACCTCCACTCAATTCTGATTGCTGCAACCACACCCAGGGTCCTCCTCTGCCAAAGCAGCTGTCAAGGCCGAGGGGCACCCAGACACTGGGGGCACACAGCATCTCATCCACAGGCAGGGGACAGCTCAATGGCATTCTCTGGCTCTGTTTCCACTCAGGGTCCATTTCATTAGGCTCTTCAGATTGGCTCTGAGGTAGCCCCTGAAGGCAGATATTGTAGTTTGCTAGCTGCCAGAATGCAACACACCAGAGATAGATTGGCTTTCAGTAAAAGGGGATTTATTTAGTTAATGTATAGTTCTTTAGAGGAAAGGCAGCTAACTTTCAACTGAGGTTCTTTCTTACATGGGAAGGCATAGGGCAATCTTTCCCCAGGGTGATTCCTGTCTGCATCTCCAAAGGCCTGGGCTGAGCTGCCAGTGCTGAGATGAGATATCTGAGCTGCCAGTGCTGAGATGAGATATGCTGAGCTACTTGGGCTGTGCTACGCTGAGCTCTCTCATTTAAGCACCAGCCAATTAAATCAAACATCATTCACTACATCAGGCACACCTCCTGCCGACTGCAGATGTAATCAGCAACAGATGAGGTTCACATACCATTGGCTCATGTTCACAATAGAACTAGGCATCTACACCTGGCCAAGTTGACACCTGAATCCAACTACCACAGCAGACTCTTAGGCCCAGCAGGAGGACATGGCTCTAATGTGAGTGATCCTTACGTCTTCCTCAGCCAGAAGGCTTCACTCCACCCCTGGCCTAAAAAACCTCCCACATACCCCATCTACTGCACTCTTTCACCCCTTTTACAGTTTCAGTGGGGTACCAGGCTCAGGTGTTGATTATATGGAACAGGCTTCAGGCTGTTCCCCCCCACACACACCTGCCTGTGAGCACCTGGTGCCTCATTCTCCTGAACACTCATAGCACTAGTTCAGATGGAGATCCTTGCGGGCATTCCAGGAATTCAGAAAACATTGTTGCTTGGATCTGGGCTCAAGATCCAAGGGAGGGGAGGCACGTCCAAGATGGCAGCTTGGTGAGGTGTGGAATTTAGTTTGTCCTGCAGAACAGCTAGTAAATAACTAAGAACAGTACAAAACACCTGCTGGTGCCATCTCAGTTACTGGACACACAGCAGACACCAATCTGGACAAGGTGCACAGGCTGCTATCCCATTCAGAACTCTGAATTCCCAAGCCGCAGAGACCAATGCCCCTCCCCCAGAAGCTGGTTCCCAGAGGGGAAAGGAAAGAGACTTTACTAACAGCAACAGGCTGAGCTCAACCAAGCTCCAATTGTGGAATTAATTAACAAATTCTGACTACTAAATATAGACCATCAGCTCAGCTGAATCTTGAGTAAAAGTCGAGGTTGCTGGTTTTTAACCTGGTGCAGAGGGGCAGGACTGACAGAAAGAGAAAAAAACAGTTCTTTTGGATTGGACAGCACAAAATACTTGAAAGGGTTTGGGTCCTGAAGGAAAGGAGGGGGCACATAGGATCTGGAGATACATAGAGCAACATACCAACTTAAGCTCTTGATTGGCAAACTCGAGGAACAGGGGTCCTGCTCTGAAAAGGATTATTTTTTCTTTTCTGTTTTTCTGTGGCTGTGTTTCTACAGCTTAACTACTCTTTGGATACAAAGCTTCTCAGGCTCCAACTGCCCCAGGTAAGGGCGGAATTAAGCTTGTCTGAGAGACAAAGAGGCTGGTAAGGTGAAAGGAAGTAATTCCCCAGAGGCTATGCCTTCGCCCAAGAGAGGGGTGGGGTTGAGCTCAGGTGGAATCCCTCCCCCCAGGAATTCAGACCCCAGGGTCCGGAAAACTGAAGTGATTACAGCCAGACTACAATCTCTCCTCTGAAGTTAAAGGGACCACATCACTTTATGCCGGTGGAACCCACAGGCAAACAAAGCCACATACTGTGCAGGATAGGAAAAATACAAAGTCTAGAGGTTTTCATAGGAAAGTCTTTCAACCTGCTGGGTCTCACCCTCAGGGAAAACTGATGCAGGTGACTCTCCTCTTGAGAGGAGGCCAGTCTGGTCTGGAAAATATGACTGGGGTCTATAATACGTAAGTAGTAGTTCCCTTCTAAGGAAAAAAAAGGCACCATACAAGCAGGGTAAAAACAAGAACTGAAAAATTCTGATCTGTTAAACAAAATCTAAGCTAGAGGTCTAGAATAAGCTGAACTGAATGTCAAAGCACACACAGAGAACACAGCCATCCAGCAAGAAAATCCTAGGTAAAAAAATGAAAATAATCTCCAGAATAAACTAAGGAAATTAAATATTTAGACACCAGCAAAAATAACGAATCATACTAGAAAAACTAAAGATATGGCTCAAAGGAACAAACCAACAATTCAAATGACACACAGGAGTTGAAACAATTCAGGATGTTCGCACAGAATGGAAAATCTCATAAAAAATCAAAGCAATGAACTGAGGGAGGATATAAACAAGGCAAGGGACAAACGAAAAGAAAAAATTGAAAGTCTGAAAAAACAAATCACATAACTTATGGGAATGAAAGGCACAGTAGAAGAGATGAAAAAAAACAACTGAAACCTTGTTAGATTTCAAGAGGCAGAATATAGAATTAGTGAACCGGAGGATGGGACATCTGAAATCAGGCAAGCAAAAGAAAATATAGGGAAAAGAATGGGAAAATATGAGCAGGGACAACATGAAGTGCAGACAAAGCAGGATAGGACAAATACGTTGTGTATTTGTCTCAGAAAGAGAAAAGAAGGGAATAGGAGGAGAAAAACTAATGGAGGAAATCATCACTGAAAATTTCCCAACTCATATGAAAGACATAAAATTACACTCAACAGCATACACCTAACAGAACAGATCCAAATAGACATACTCCAAGACACTTACTAATTGAGATGTCAGATGTCAAAGAGAAAGAGAATTTTGAAAGGAGCAAGAGAAAAGCAATCCATCACAAACAAGGGAAGCCCAATAAGACTATGTGTAGATTTCTCAGCAGAAACCACAGAGGTGAGAAGAGAGTGGTATGATATATTTAAGATTCTAAAAGAGAAATACTGCCAACCAGGAATTCTAAAGCCAACAAAATTGTCTTACGGAAATGAGAAGGAAATTAAAACATTTTCAGACAAAAAAATCACTAAGAGAATTTATGACCAAGACAATGGCTCTGCAAGAGATACTAAAGGGAGCACTACAGACAGGAAAAACAGGAGAGAGAGGTGTGTAGAAGAGTATAGAAATGAAGACTATCAGTAAAGGTAAAAAGAAGAAAAATTAGATATGACATATAAAATCCAAAAGGTAAAATGATAGAAGAAAAAACTGCCCTTACAGTAGTAACACTAAATATTAATGGATTGAACTCCCCAATCAAAAGACATAGACTGGCAGAATGGATTAAAAAACAGGACCCATCTATATGTTGTTTACAAGAGATACTTTAGACAGAAGGATAAACATGGGTTGAAAGTGAAAGGTTGGGAAAAGATATTTCATGCGAACAACAATCAGAAAAGAGCAAGTGCAGCTGTACTAATATCCAACAAATTACTTCAAATGTAAAACAATTAAAGAGACAAAGAAGGACACTATGTATTAATAAAATGAAGAATAAAAGGAACAATTCAACAAAAGACATAACAATCATAAATATTTATGCACCGAGCCAAAGCATTCCAAAATACATGAGGTAACACTGAAAAGAGAATTAGACACATCTACCACAATAGGTGGAGACTTCAATTCCCCGTACTCATCAAAGGACAGAATATCTAGACAGAGGATCAATAAATAAACAGAGAATTTGAATAATACAATAAACGAAATAGATTTAACAGACATTCATAAAACATCACATCCCACAACAGCAGGATACAACTTTTTCTCAAGTGCTTATGGATCATTCTCAAGGATAGACCATATGCTGGGAAATAAAGCAAATCTCAATCAATTTAAAAATACTGAAATCATACGAAACACTTTCTCAGATCATAAAGGAATGAAGTTGGAAATCAGTAACAGGCAGAGGGCCAGAAAATTCACAGATACATGGAGGCTCAAAAACACACTCTTAAAATAACCAGTTGGTCAAGGAAGATGTGCTGGTTTAAAAGGATTTAAAACATGGCCCCCTAGAAAAGCCATGTTTTAAATCAAAATCCCATTTCATAAAGGTAGAACAATCCTTATTCAATATTGTGTGTTTGAAACTGTAATCAGATCATCTCCCTGGATGATGTGATTTAGTCAAGAGTGGTTGTTAAACTGGATTAGGGGATGACATGTCTCCACCCATTTGGGTGGGTCTTGATTGGTTTATTGGAGTCCTATAAAAGAGGAAACATTTTAGAGAATGAGAGATTCAGAAAGAGCAGCACCACAAAGCAGAGAGTCCACGAGCCAGCGACCATTGGAGATGAAGAATAAAAATGCCTCCTGGGGAGCTTCATGAAACCAGAAGCCAGGAGAGAAAGCTAGCAGATGATGCCGTGTTCGCTAAGTGCCCTTCCAGCTAAGAGAGAAACCCCGACTGTGCTCAGTGTGCCTTTCCAGATGAGAAAGAAACCATGAACTTCATTGGCCTTCTTGAACCAAGGTATATTTCCCTGGATGTCTTTGATTGGACATTTCTATAGACCTGTTCTAATTGGGACATTTTCTCAGCCTTAGAACTGTAAAGTAGCAACTCATTAAATTCCCCCTTTTAAAAGCCATTCCATTTGTGGTATATTGCATTCTGGAAGCCAGCAAACAAGAACAGATGAAATTACAAGAGAAATCAGTAAATATCGTGAGCAAATGGAAATGAAAACACAACATATCAAAATTTATGGGATGCAGCAAAGGCAGTGCTAAAAGGGAAATTTATTACCCTAAATGTCTATATCAAAAAAGAAGAAAGAGCAAAATTTGAGGAATTAACTGTTCACTTGGAAGAACTAGAGAAAGAACAGAAAACTAACCCCAAACAAGCAAAAGGAAGGAAATAATGAAGATTAGAGCAGAAATAAATGAAATTGAGAACATGAAAACAATAAAAAAAATCAACCACACCAGAAGCTGGTTCTATGAGAAAATCACTAAGACTGATGGACCCTTAGCAAGGTTGACAAAAACAAGAAAAGAGAGGATGCAAATAAATAAAATCAGAAATGAAAGAGGAGAAATAACCACTGACCCCACAGAAATAAAGGAGGTAATGAGAGGATACTGTGAACAACTTTATGCTAACAAACTAGACAACACAGGTGAAATGGACAAGTTCCTAGAAAAGCATGAACAACCAACACTGACTCGAGAAGAAATAGACGACCTCAACAAACCAATCACAAGTAAAGAAAGTGAATTAGTCTTTAAGAAGCTCCCAAAAAGACAAGTCCAGGGCCAGGTGCCATCACATGTGAATTCTACCAAACATTCAAGAAAGAATTAGTACCAATCCTGCTCAAACTCTTCAAAAAAACTGAAGAGGAGGGAAAGCTACCTAACTCATCCTATGAAGTCAACATCACCCTTATACCAAAGCCAGACAACGATACTACAAGAAAACTAGACTAATCTTTCTAATGAACACAGATGCAAAAATCCTCAACAAAATTCTTGCAAATCGAATCCAGCAGCACATTAAAAGAATTATACACCATGACCAAGTAGGATTCATCCCAGGTATGCAAGGATGATTCAACACAAGAAAATCAATTAATGTAATATGCCATATCAACAAATCAAAGCAGAAAAACCACATGATCATCTCGATTGATGCAGAAAAGGCATTGACAAAATTCAACATCCTTTCTTGATGAAAACACTTCAAAGGATAGGAATAGAAGGGAACTTCCTTAACATGCTAAAGGGAATATATAAAAAACCTACAGCTAACATCATCCTCAATGGAGAAAAACTGAAAGCTTTCCCCCTAAGATCAGCAACAAGACAAGGATGTCCACTATCACCACTGTCATTCAACACGGTGTTGAAAGTTCTAATTAGAGCAATAAGACAACATAAAGAAATATAAGGCATCAAAATTGGAAAGGAAGAAGTAGAACTCTCACTGTTTGCCGATGGTATGATACTAAATGTTGAAAACACCAAAAAATCCACAGCAAAACAACTACAGCTAATAAATGAGTACAGCAAAGTGGCAGGTTACAAGATCAACACACACTCAAAAATTGGTAGTGTTTCTATACACTAGTAATGAGCAGTCTGAGGGGGAAATGAAGAAAAAATACCATTTACAATTGCAACCAAAAGAATAAAATATTTAGGAGTAAATTTAATGAGGATACAAAAGACCTATACAAAGAAAACTACAAGAAATTGCTAAAAGAAATCACAAAAGACCTAAATAAATGGAAGGGCATATTGTGTTCAAGGATTGGAAGACTGAATATAGTTAAGATGTCAGTTCTACCTAAATTGATATATAGATTCAATGCAATATCAATTGAAATCCCCCAAACTTACTTTTCTGAAAGAGAAAAAACAATAACCAAATTTATCTGGAAGGGCAGGCGCCCCAAATAGCTAAAAATACCCCGAGAAAGAAAAATGAAGTTGGAGGTCTCACACTACCTGACTTTAAGGTGTATTACAAAGGTACAGTGGTCAAAACAGCATGGTATTGGCATAAAGATAGATATACTGACCAATGGAATCGAATAGATTGTTCAGATACAGACTCTCTCATCTATGGGCAATTGATTTTTGATAATGCAGTTAAGCCAACTCACCTGAGACAGAACAGTCTCTTCAATAAATGGTGCCTAGAGAAATGGATATCCACATGTAAAAGAATGAAAGAGAATCCATATCTCACAGCTTGTACAAAAATTAACTCAAAATGGATCAAAGACCTAAACATTAGATCTAAGACCATGAAACTTTTAGAAGAAAATATAAGGAAATATCTTATAAATCTTATAATGGGAGGTGGTGTCCTAGATCTCATACCCAAAGCACAAGCACTGAAGAAAGAAAGAACTAAATGGGAACTCCTCAAAATTAAATACTTCTATGCATCAAAGAACGTTGTCAAGAAAGTAAAAAGATAGCCTATACAATGGGAGTCAATATTTGGAAATGATTTATCAGATAAAGGTCTAGTATCCAGAATTTATAAAGAGATTGTTCAACTCAACAACAAAAGGACCAACGACCCAATTACAAAATGGGCAAAAGACATGAACAGACATTTCTCAGAAGAGGAAATACAATTGGCCAAAAGGCACATGAAAAGATGCTCAACTTCCCTGGCTATTAGGGAAATGAAAATTAAAACCACAGTGAGCTATCATCTCACAAACACCAGAATCGCCATTATCAAAAAAACAGAAAATGACACGTGCTAGAGAGATGTGGAGAAAGAGGCACACTTATTCACTGTTGGTGGGAATGTCAAATGATACAAACTGCTACAGAAGGCAGTTTGGTGGTTCCTCAGGAAGCTAAGCATAGAATTGCCATATGATCCAGCAATACCATTGCTAGGTATCTATTCAGAGGACATAAGGGCAAGGACACTAATAGACATTTGCACACCAATGTTTATAGCAGCATTATTTTCAATTGCCAAGAGATGGAAACAGCCCAAATGTCCATCAGCAGATGAGTGGCTAAACAAGCTGTGGTATATACATATGATGGAATATTATGCAGCTGTAAGACACAGTAAAGTCATGAAGCACATAACAATGTGGAGGGACCTTGAGGACATTATGCTGAGTGAGATTAGCCAGAAACAAAAAGATAAATATCACATGGTCTCACTGATATGAACTAACATTAATGAATGAACTTGGAGAATTTCAGTTAAGAACAGAGGTCATCAGGAGATAGTAATAGGGTAGATATCGGGTAATTGGAGCTGAAGGGATACAGATTGTGCAACAGGACTGATTGTAAAAATTCAGAAATGGATAGCACAATACTACCTAATTGTACCACATACTGTAAGTACACTGAATGAAGATGAATGTGAGACTGACAAGGAAGAGGGCTGGGGGCATTTATGAAACCAGAAAGAAAGATAGATGATAAAGACTGAGATGATATAATCTAGGAATGCCTAGAGTGTGCAATGATAGTGACTAAATGTACAAATTAAAACATGTTTTTGCATGAGGAAGAACAAAGGAATGTCAACATTGCAGGGTGTTAAAAATAGATGGTCATTCATATTTTAAAACTTCAATTTCTGTGTGAGACTAAAGCAAAAAATGTTTATTTGGTATAAAATTTATATTTTGACTAGTGCATTTCCTAATGTAACTTATATGTACAGTTTAATTGAACACCATAAGTAAATGGAACCTTGAATAGGACATGAGATTTTGTAGGTTTGTCCACTGTGATGTTCCAATAAATCCCAGGGTGATTTTAACAGTGAATAAAGAAGCATTTGCAAAGTTCCCTTGGGGGAATGGCAAGAAACGGGGAAAATTCAACTTCCCCATTTGGAGAATTCCTGATATTCTTGCAAGCAGCAGGGGCAACTAAATCAACAGGGAGTGCCCTCAATCTTGGGGTTTGTTAATACAAAACTTATCCCCGCAAAGGACAGACTAAGCCTACTTACAATTAGGCCTCAGAGTCACCCCCAGAGAACCTCTTTTGTTGCTCAGATGTGGCCTCTCTCTTTCTCTCTCTCAACCAAACAGCAAGCAAACACACTGCCCTCCCCCTCTCTATGTGGGGCATGACTCCAAGGGGTATAAGCCTCCCTGTCAATGCGGGACAGAAATCCTAGAATGAGCTGAGACTTGGCATCAAGGGATTGAGAAAGCCTTCTTCACTGAAAGGGGGAAGAGAGAAACGAGACAAAAAGTGTGAGATTTCAAAAAGAGTCAAGAGGTTATCCTGGAGGTTTTTTTAATGCATTATATGGATATCCCCCTTTTAAATTAAGGTGTATTAGGCTAGAGGGGAGTTCCAGAAACTGTAGGGCTGTGTTCTAATAGCCATGTTTCTTGAAGATGATTGTATAATGATAAGCTTTCCAAATGTGACTTTGCGATTGTGAAAACCTTGTGACTGATGCTTCTTTTATCTACAGTATGGATAGATGAGTAAAACTTTTGGATTAAAAATAAATAAATAATTGGTGAAACAAACATTAAAATGAAATAATATACATATTGAATAGATGGAAATGCTAGTGGTCAATGAGAGGGAGGGGTAAGAAGCATGGTGTGTATGAGTTTTTCCTTTTTTCTTTTTTTTTTTTTTTTAATTTTTTTATTAATCAAAAAAAAGAAAAGAAATTAACACAACATTTAGAAATCATTCCATTCTACAAATGCACTCAGTAATTCTTAGTATCATCACATAGATGTATGATCATCATTTCTTAGCACATTTGCATCGATTTAGGAAAAGAACTAGCAAAACAGCAGAAAAAAATATAGAATGTTAATATAGAGAAGAGAATTAAAATAATAATACTAATAATATATATATATATATAAAGGAAAAAGAAAAAAAACAAAAACAAAAGATACAAACACACAAACAAACAAAAAACCATATTTCAGGTGCAGCTTCATTCAGTGTTCCAACCTAGTTACATTACACTTAGGTATTATTGTGCTGTCCATTTTTGAGTTTTTGTATCTAGTCCTGTTGCACAGTCTGTATCCCTTCAGCTCCAATTACCCATTATCTTACCCTGTTTCTAACTCCTGCTGGTCTCTGTTACCAATGATATATTCCAAGCTGATTCTCAAATGTCGGTTCACATCAGTGGGACCTTACAGTATTTGTCCTTTAGTTTTGGGCTAGACTCACTCAGCATAATGTTCTCTAGGTCCATCCATGTTATTACATGCTTCATAAGTTTAGTCTGTCTTAAAGCTGCATAATATTCCATCGTAGGTATACGCCACAGTTTGTTTAGCCACTCGTCTGTTGATGAACATTTTGGCTGTTTCCATCTCTTTGCAATTGTAGATAATGCTGCTATAAACACTGGTGTGCAAATGTCCGTCTGTGTCTTTGCCCTTAAGTCCCTTGAGTAGATACTTAGCAGTGGTATTGCTGGGTCGTAATCCATTCTGCCATTCTATGTCTTTTGATTGGGAAATTCAGTTCATTAACTTTTAGTATTATTACTGTTTGGATAATATTTTCCTCTACCATTTTGGCTTTTGTATTATATATATCATATCTGATTTTCCTTCTTTCTACACTTTACTCCATACCTCTCTCTTCTGTCTTTTCGTATCTGACTCTAGTGCTCCCTTTAGTATTTCTTGCAGAGCTGGTCTCTTGGTCACAAATTCTCTCAGTGACTTTTTGTCTATAAATGTTTTAATTTCTCCTTCATTTTTGAAGGACAATTTTGCTGGATATAGGAGTCTTGGTTGGCAGTTTTTCTCTTTTAGTAATTTAAATATATCATCCCACTGTCTTCTAGCTTCCATGGTTTCTGCTGAGAAATCTACACATAGTCTTATTGGGTTTCCCTTGTATGTGACAGATTGTTTTTCTCTCGCTGCTTTCAAGATCCTCTCTTTCTCTTTGACCTCTGACATTCTAACTAGTAAGTGTCTTGGAGAACGTCTATTTGGGTCTATTCTCTTTGGGGTGCGCTGCACTTCTTGGATCTGTAAATTTAGGTCTTTCATAAGAGTTGGGAAATTTTCAGTGATAATTTCTTCCATTAGTTTTTCTCCTCCTTTTCCCTTCTCTTCTCCTTCTGGGACACCCACAACACGTATATTTGAGCACTTCATATTGTCATTCAGTTCCCTGATCCCCTGCTCAAGTTTTTCCATTCTTTTCCCTATAGTTTCTGTTTCTTTTTGGAATTCAGATGTTCCATCCTCCAGTTCACTAATTGTAGCTTCTGCCTCTTTAGATCTACCATTGTAGGTATCCATTGTTTTTTCCATTTTTTCTTCTTTGTCCTTCACTCCTACAAGTTCTGTGATTTGTTTTTTCAGATTTTCTATTTCTTCTTTTTGTTCAGCCCATATCTTCTTCATGTCCTCCCTCAATTTATTGATTTGGTTTTTGAAGAATTTTTCCATTTCTGTTCGTATATTCAGCATTAGTTGTCTCAGCTCCTGTATCTCATTTGAACTATTGGTTTGTTCCTTTGACTGGGCCATATCTTCAATTTTCCGAGCGTCATCCATTATTTTCTGCTGGTGTCTGGGCATTTGATCAGATTTCCCTGGGTGTGTTACACAGCTGGTTGAAAGCTTTTTCTGTGAAATCTCTGGGCTCTGTTTTTCTTTTCCTGCCCAGTAGGTGGCGCTCGTGGCGCTCGTCTGTCTGCACCGCAGTCGGCCCGGGAAACCGCGCGTGGAGGTGGGGGGTCGCTGGCCGCCGCGGCTTGGGAGAGTGCTGGTCCTAATTGCCCAGCTGGCCCGAAACGCCAAGCGTGACGGGAGGGCCCCGCTATCCAACGTTCCCAGTCAGGCCGGTGAGCCACGTGCGTGGAGGGGACCCCAGTCGCCAGCCGCCCCGGCTGGGAAAACGCGCGCCCCTCGGGTAGCTCACCGCAGCAGATTCTCCCTGCCCGTTCAGCTGTTCCAGAATGGGGTACGCTGTCTTTTTGGTCTCTGTCGTGACTCCGGGAGCTGTTTCGTATTGTTTCTGTTTCTTTAGTTGCTTTTCTGGAGGAGGAACTAAGACCCGCGCGTCTTACTAAGCCGCCATCTTCTCCGGAAGTCCCCTTTTTTCTTTTTACTTCTGTTTCTGGAGTGCTGCAAATGTTCTAAAAAATGATCATGGTGATGAACATACAAATATGAAAGGATATTGTGAGCCACTGATTGAACACCATATATGGAATGTTTGCATGTTATGAATGTATGTGCTTGTACATTGTTGTATCAATAAAAAATTTTTTTAAAAAAAGGAACCAAGGGAGGGCTTCCCACAAATGCAGATCCCAAAGCCCACTTCTCAGAATTCGGTTCAGGTCGGCAAGGAGCCCAGAACCTGGACGAACACCTCAGATGGCCCTGATGCCACAGACAGGAGACCATGGGGAGATACTGCCCAGATCCTCTCTTGGTAAAGGTATAAGAGTTATTTCCCATTTTTCTACACTAACAGAGTAGAACCAATTAATGTTCTTTCATCATCAGCCTCACAGAATCCCAGGCATCACAGCAGACTGCCTGGAGTTCCCCGGTCCCTATGGAAGGACTCTGATGAAACATTCCTCAGGATAAGTGGCTTTCACCCAGGTTCGGGGCATTCTCACATACCCTCTCTGCCAAGGTTTTGCTGTTAGGACTGGAGCCAGGAGCTTCTCAGGAGGGAGCATGTGGGCTCTGCAGAGTGTAGGAGATCAGGGCTGAAGGGCACTGCTTTCAGTGGCTGAAAACTCACCTGTCCCTTTCCTCTGGGAACCAGAGCTTTCCCTGGAGTGCAACTTGGTAGACAGAGTACGAATCAGTGGAGAGCCCCACAGTGGACAGCTAGACCACAGGCATGTTCTCATGGGCTGTGAACCCTGTCTGTCATCTGCTCCAAGGGGACTACACTTGCTTTATTTAGGGCAACCTGACAACAATGAAGAGAGCCTGTGAACTCACCAACAATGGATTATATGCACCACATGCACCAAAAGCATCCTCATCTCTCAGATATGCTGGTCGAGACATCAATCTCTCCAACATGGACACGTTCAGCCCATAGGCTAATGCAAGTCTGGACTTAATGACCGGTCCAAGCTGCATGGGGTCTCCAGCAAGCACAATCTGTGGTACAGGAAAAAAAAATGCAGACTAGTGGAGGGGGGAGACGGTCAAGAGTGACAAAGGTGCTCATAACTACAAAGTCAGACGAGTGCCAGGGAGGAGACCAAGATGCTCTGTGGGAGGAGCAGGCTAGGAGTCACCTGGACCTGTAGCCTGGGGGCCTGAGGGCTCAGGGCCATAGTGGTGCGGGCCATGGTGGGACAGGCAGGTCAGGCCGCACAGGCCCAGTCCCATGACCACTCTGGCTGCTGGGAGGAGAAGGGAGAAAGAACCACAGAAGATGAGAAAAGAGGCTGGGAGACAAGAGAAGATGAAGTTGGGAGGGTCCAAGAAAGATAACCACTGAAATGTATAAAGTAACAAACAGCTGGATTTAAGATCTACACCTTTTCAAAGATACATCTCTACTGCTTTTTCCTTTGTATTCCTCCCATGTGCTCATCAATTCCTGCCACCTGGCTGCTCGGGCAGGAATCTTGCAAAGTCAAGTAGACAGCTATGACCATTACACACTGGGCCATCTCATCTATCTTCTGGAAGCCTCTGCTGTGCTTGACGCTGGCACACCCCTTCCTTGCCTATCTCCTTCATGCTCTGTCACATTGATGGTGCCACAATACCCCTGGGGTATTCAAGGGGAGGGTCTGGAAGGGAGATGGTAAGGATCTGATCCCAGGCAGGACTCTGATGAGGAGGGGCTCAGTGAGGGTGGTGGGTGGGAGGGGATGAGTAAGTGCCTGGGAACACCTGGTAGGGGGGGAGGAAAACCGATGAGGACTTCAGTGTGGGATGAATGGAATGAGAGCCAGGAGCCACCTTGGATGGAGATGGAGAGCACCAGGAGCAGGCAAGCCTGGGCTTTCTGCAGAGGGAAGAGCCCTGGCTTCTCAGGCCAGCAGAGCACATTCATCAACCCTCCATGGTACGGCCGCCTTGTGCTTTCACTTTCCCTTTTCACTCTACCCAACACCTCTTCTGTAATGCCCCGGGTCTTCCCACCTGGGCTACTGGCTCAGGGAAGGCAGGGACCATATGTGCTGCATTTCAGAAATGAAAAAATAAGAGATGAAGCAGCTTCTTTCCTCCTAGTCCCAAAGAAATGAAAAATGCACTGAATACCCATGCTATGGGCATCACATTCCTTTGAGGTCTGCATCTCCCACCTGGTGCAAGGAAGGGCACTAGGACTGTGCTGTACAGACCAGAGGCTGAGGCAAGGGTGGTTGCAAGGGAGTGGCAGCCAGAAGATGGATCATGCATCATTTACTTTAGGAAAAATAGGAAAAACCAAAAAGAAACAAATAAGACTTACCTGGCCATTGAGGTCTGAAATGAGCCCCAGAGGAATGAGGCATTCGGGCTCACTTGCCTGTCCAGCTTCGTCCACAAATACATGTGTGAAATGTCCAACTCTAGAGGCATAGAGATTCTAAATGGTAACTTTTGTTAAATTATTTTATGCAACCAAGGTCCTTACACAGAGTGACAAGAAGTTGTGCTCAGCAAAGTAGGGCCATGGGACAGCCAGCCCAGGGCAGCGGCTGGCAGCTGAGAACTGGGGTGAGACCATGGTTAGGGTGACAAAGGGCCCAATAAGCCTGCTTAGAGACTTGGGTGACATGATGGGATAAAGAGCCTAGAATAGAACCTTTCCCCAAAAGATCAGAGGGCAAAGGGGAGAGGGGTGGGTTCATTCCAAGGGCTTGCACAAGCAGACCATGACTCTAGACACTGAGGTCTGGTGAACCCAGCAGCTGCATGACCTTGGCCCTAGGGCACCTCACCACTGTGCCTCAGTTTAGCCACAACAGAAGCCTTTGAGAACTGAGGGAGGTCATCACTATGCAACCCTGTGCACAGGCTCCCCCCCCCCCCCCCAGTTGAATGCTCCTCACTAGGCTGCACTGTAAGTCCCTCTGTTTCCTTTTAGTCACCCTTTCCAGTCATGCTGCCAGCCAAGGTGTTAAAAGTGTTGCCCCGACCCCCTTGAGCATGTGACACATACCACAAACCAGCCATACTGTCAAGCTCAAGCCCTAGGCCAGCCCAATAACCCTCTGAGGTCATCTCATTAGACCTGTGTCCCAGACCTCTGGGCAGGCAGCCACCTCACAAGCCCATGACACACACGGAAACAGGACCTGAGCAGACGGCCTGCCCAAAGCACGTGCATTGAGACCAGGTGCGCATGCTGGACGAGGCTGTTGCTATCACCCCATCAGAGTGGGCTCTGTGGGTGGAACCACTGTGGGAGACAGGCTTCTATCTCCAGCACAGGCAGCCCACAACTTTAAGCATAGGCACCAGCCTGGATGCCTCGTACTGTCAACTCCCAAGTGAGGCCCACTGGTTCTCCTCTGGGACAAGGAAACGAATACACACTCGTTTTCCCACCACCCATGCCCAGTCTCTGCTGATGAAAACTTAGTATTACATGTCTTTCTTAAAATACAAACATTTTGGTTTTCAATCCTGTGTGAATTATGGTTATTTAAGCCCTATCAGTTATTAAACTGGCCCTGCTCTGTATCACTGTACCCTTGGCTTCCTTCCCGTCCCTCCACCAGACTACGCCCCTGCCTGCTTTGGCACATTTCACAGGCTTTCTGCCAGCCTGAAACACTCCTTCACTCTGGTCTTGGCTCCTTCCTTATCAATTTTCTGGGACCTGGTGTGAATGATCACATCCTCAACAAAGCTTTTTCTTAGCATCCTCATTCAAAGGAACAGCTCTAGGTGCAGCATGCAAGTAGGTGTCTTCAGGCCAACTCTCTGCTTTTAAACATGGGTGGTGGGAGTGCGGTCCACACCTGTCTCCACACCAAAACTCCACCCCCAACACAGCAATGCTGGCTGAGGACCACGTGGCTGACCCCAAAGCCCACCCCGTTTCTACCACACCTCACTGTGCCATCAGTGGAAAGAAAATGCAGCAGCCTACGTGGGCGAGAACAGGTAGATTCTCAACAGTGGATTCTTTTCTTTTTGGGAAGTTTCTTTATTTCAAGACTCTTGACATTTGATTCCTCTCATTAATATAAAATCTCTTTACTCACTCTTGTTTTTCTTGGGAGGGTTTGTTTAGAGCTGTACTGTCCAACACAGTCGCCACTAACCATGGGGGCTGTGAACCCCTGAATGGTGGTGAGCTTGAAATAAGAAGTGTTCTAAGTGTGAAACACATGCTAGATTTTGAAGACTTGTATTTAAAAATGACAGAGAGAAGGAATATAAAATGCCTCATCAATAACTTACATTAACTATGTGATTAAATGGTAGTATTTTGGATGTGTTAGAATAACTAATTTATGGTATTAGAACGAACTACTGTTTCTTTTTACATGTCTTGAATCCCAGACCATATAAGCTGACTCTTTGATTCGCTTTATGGAGCTCCTGGCTGGGGCTGCTACAGGGTCAGTGCAGCCTTCACTCGGTTTGGGGAGGGGGACACGTGGACTCCACAGCAGAGGCAGGCTGAGCTGCATGGGATGTACTTCTCTCAACAGGCTGTGCCTGACCAGCAGGAGAGGCCCACCTTCTAGTGCTCACTACTAACACATGGCCACTGTACTCCGTCCTCAGCACTATCTGGCTGGCCTATGAAGAACTGAAGGGCCCTCTGTGAAATAAATAAGGAAGCCATCTCTAGAGCCCATAAGAACCCAAAACTGGAGGGCCTGAGACCCCACATGCTTCTGGCTCTCCAGGGGCCTCGTGGGTCACTGGGAGGAACTCACTAACTGTTCTGTCTCCATGTTCACTCACCAAGGGCCTTCTGGGGATGCCCTTCACAGCCTAGCTCCAGCCACTTCCTGGCACCATGCTGCCTCACTCTCTGTGTTAGATTCAGTTGTCAATTTGGCCAGGTGAGCATACCTAATCTTGTTGCTGCGGACATAAGCCAACGGTACGTGAACCTCATCTGTTGCCAATTACATCTGCAGTCGGCTAGGAGGCGTGTCTGCTGCAATGAGTGACGTTTGACTTAATTGGCTGGTGCTTAAATGAGAGAACGCAATGTAGCACAGCCTAAGCAGCTTGGCATTCCTCATCTCAGTACTAGCAGCTCAGCCCAGGCCTTTGGAGATGCAGAAAGAAGTCACCCCGGGGTAAGTTGTTGGAACCCAGGGGCCTGGAGAGAAGACCAGCAGAGACCATCCCATGCCTTCCACGTAAGAAAGAACCTCCGTGGAAACTTAGCTGCCTTTCCTCTGAAGAACTAACAAAATAAATCCCCTTTTATTAAAGCCAATCCATCTTTGGTGTGTTGCATTCCGGCAGCTAGCAAACTAGAACACTCTCACATGCTCAGGATGTGGGGACCCATGGTGGCCCACACCATATGGGGCCCTTGGGCTGGCCTACCCGTGTGCAGAGCCCACCCCACCTACTTGACTCTGCTGGCATTCTCACAGCTCACCTTCCTAGGCCCTTCTGACTTTCCTCCAAGTTATTTACACTCCTGCTCAGAAGCCCTTACAATGGCCTTCTACCAAACCAGGGGTCAAATCCAAGTCTCTCCACAGCTTGAAAGACCCTAAAGGGCAGGGTCCTTTCCAGCCCCCTCCCAACTACCCTTCTTTCTCATTAGCCTCTGACACCAAGGGCTCCTCTGGGTACCTGTGTATGCTGGACTCTCTGTCATCCCAGGATCTTTGCACGTGTGAGTGTGTCTGCTGGGAAAGCTCTTCTCTCTGCTCTTCGGCTGCTGGGTCCCTCTAATCTTTTGGGTCGCAGCATAATCATTTCCTCAGAAAAGACGACCCTGCCACATCCCGTCCACACCTGTTGCTTTCATCACACAGTACTGACAGGCTCTGTCTCATCAGCTGCCCTCTCACTGGGAAGCCTCAAGTGGACAGTCCATCCTGGCCCCAGGGACACCCTGCACTCACCTCACTCCTATCTGGTAAAAGAGCCCTGCGCTGCTGCATGTCGTGATGATCACCCGGAAGCGTGAGGCCTTCCAGATATCCTCTCCATCTCTGCAGTATGGTTTAATGGTGTCAATGATGGTCTATGGAGAAATGCCAGTTTATTTCTCAAATTATCTACCATTTATTTAAAATGGACAGAGCCACAAAACTGAAGGGAATTCTAAAAGATAAACTTGTCCTGCTGCCAGTCCTTAATTATGACTAAGCAATGACTTAGGACTGTTTTCTCTAAAGGGAATATATATATATATATTTTAATTAATATCAGTCCCTGTTTTGAGAACTCTAGAGCCATGAATATATGATCCTGCAGATTCCTCTGCTCCCAAATAACTTTATACATCTTCTACATTCCATTTCTTTTTAAAAGCAATACTGCATCTTAAATGCAAACCAGGCACTTACAATTTTCTAAACAGATACTTATAATCAAACAGATAAAACAAATAAAAATAAACAATACACTTGGGAGATCAAATAAAAAGAGGAGTGCAAGCATTCAATGAACCAAAGAATACCCATAATAGAGATGATAATTCATACAGAAAGCATGAAAATGCAATAAACAGTGGGAATAAAATTCTAAGATTTAACAATAGGTTATAGCATAGGTATGAGCAATTTTCAATTACAATTTTCTCGTGATGACCTCAGCCCAGCACCCCACCTTCTGGCCCTCACCAGCTCCCCGCACTTCATGCAGTCCTGGGAGTGTCCTTCGTGGCCCCAGAGGGCAATGCTCACCTCTTCAAACCTGCAGGTAGCATTCACACGGACCATGGCCCCAGGCTTCAGCACCTTGCTCTCGTGCAGCCGCAAACACACGAGGTCTGCGGCACTATTGGAGGGTGCACAGACTAAAATTCGGCTGTCCGGCAAAGCGTAATACACCTTTGTCAGAGACACAAAAGAGGTATCAGCTACCAGGGAGGATGCAGACACGGCACTAACTCTATCATCCAGAGTGCTGTGCTTGTTTTATGTGCGCTCGGCTCAGTGGGTTCAGGTAAGAACCCCTCACCCTGAGACCCTGACCAATCTGAATCTGAAGATGATGGCACTGCCCTGTCCACGGGCTACGAGGCGCCAAGGTGAGGGACCATCCTGGACCCGAGTGCTGTGTGAGAAGGCTCTAAACTGCCGTTGCAGCCAGACCAGGCAAGGTGCTCCCCAGCCCCCAGTGGCAACACAGCACTGGGTTAATAACCCAGTGCAGGTCTGTGAATCTGAATCCTGAAAGATGCAAAATACGCTAAGAACACTACCTTCATAAATTCAACTTTAAATATAAATGGAGACACCAGAAATGTCTGCAGAATGGTGGTTTTAGCTCCTGTCTAACTTCTTTTCTGATCTGACTGAATGATTTACTAGTCTAACAATGAAGAGAATCCTTCCTAAACATATGAAAAAGCTTTTTAAAATTTTACACATTAAGCAAAGGCAATAAGCCAAAACTAAACGTCAGTAAGCAGAGGATACCGGGGAGGGATATGGGATTCTTTGTGGAGGAAAAGTAAATATCCTCATATAGTTTGTGGTGGTGAAGGCATGGCTATGTGATTATAGTGGGAAGCACTGCTTTTTACTTAGGTTGGATTGTATGATGTGCAAATAGAACTTGAAAAATGAACAGAGAGGTACAAGTGCTGGAGAAAATGCGGGGCAAGAGATGTACTTATCAATGATCATTTGCACACTGGTGTTTATGGTGGCAGTGTTCCCAATCTGCAATGGATGGAGGTGGCTGAAGGTACACTGACTGAGGAATAGAAGGGGGAACTGTAATGCTTACATACAATGGAGGATGAGGTTCTGAGGCATGCTAGGTGAATGAACCCTGAGGACAGTATGTTGAATGAAATGTCAGAAACAAAAAGACAAAATATTATCAAGCCTCACTCATAAGAACTAATTATAATACACAAACTTGGAGAATTGAAGTTGAGAGCATGGGTTATCAGATTGGGGCTTATTGTAAAGGGTCCTAGATTGTAAGCTCTTACAGCAGTCATATATACTTAAGAGTTGTAACAGGTATTTCTGAATTCTGAGATACTGAGCTATTTGTGTATAACCTAGTCGTTTCCTGAAACTTGGGGTATTTACATGACAGCTGAGACTCAGAGTTAGAGCTCTGAAGCTACAAAAGTCAGCATTACCCCATACAGCAACTGTTTAAAAAGTTGAAAAAGTGATCATACCTTGACTAGAGATATGAATGAAGCTGATCTGGATAGGACTAAAATAGATCAGAATACAGGGTAAAGGAAAATATAGCCTATATTTTAAAACTTCAACTTCTGTGTGAGACCAAAGGGAGAGAGTTTATTTGGTGCAAAATTAATATTTTTGGTAGCACACTATCTAATTTAACTTGTGTAGTCAGTCAGTTCATTAAAACACCATAAGTTCATGGAACCTTGAATAGGGAGTGAGATCTTGTTGGTTTGTACAAGTTAGTTTGATGCCCCGACACCAATCAGAGTAATCTGGGAAGAAAATAAAAAGTATCTGCAAAATCCGTTTGAGGGGACAACTAATTCAATAGGCTGAGCCCTCGATCTTGTAGTTACGAAACTTGTCCCTGCCAAGGAAAAGCTAAGCCTACTTGTAATTATGCCTAAGAGTGTCACCCGCAGAGAACCTCTTTTATTGCTCAGATGTGCCCTCTCTCTCTAAGTCAACTTAGCAGGTGAACTCACTGTTCTCCCTCATGTGTGGCACATGACTTCCAGGGGCATAAATCTCCCTTGACAACGTGGGACATGACTCCTGATGAGTCAGGACCCAGCATCATGGGATTGAGAGCCTTCCTGACCAAAAGAGGGAAGAGAGAAATGAGACAAAGTTTCAGTAGCTGAAAGATTTCAAATAAAGTTGAGAGGTTATTCTGGAGGTTATTTTTATGTGTTATATAGGCATGCCTTTTTAGTTTTTAGTGTATTAGAATAGCTAGAAGGAAATACCTGAAACTGTTGAACTGTATTCCAGTAGCCTTAGTTCTTGAAGATGACTGTATAACTGTATAGCTTTTACAGTATGACCATGTGATTGTGAAAACCTAGTGTCTGATGTTCCTTTTATCCAGGGTATGGACAGATGAGTAAAAAAATAAGGAGAGAATGAATAAATAAATAATGGGGGTGGATAAGGGGTAAAAAAAAACTGGATAGATTGCAATAATAGTGGTCAATAAGAGGGAAGGGTAAGGGGTATGGGTTGCATGGAATTTTTCTTTTTTTTAAATTTCTTTTTCTCAAAGTGATGCAAATGTTCAAAAAAATGATCATGGTGATGAATACACAATTATGTGATGATATTGTGAGCCACTGATAATACTTTGGGTGGGCTATGTACCCATCCAAATGTATACCCATGTATAGAAAGATATCTCAATAAAAAATATTTTAAAAAGCCCATATTTTGAGAAGAAAGATTGTACATATTTACATACTACAAAACAAACAAATGATTATTATGAAATAATCAGGACTTTTCAGGCACTTTACAACTTTCTGATTCTGTAACTTTAATGCTTTCTGACAACATAAGCACATCACACGAACCAAGAGCCTAAAACCACAGTTTACTGCCAGTGTTACCTGTAAAACAGCCTCGATTATTGTCACTGTTTTTCCAGTTCCAGGAGGTCCAAAAAGAATATACGGCAGGGGGCGGCAGTCACCACTCAGAATTCTTCTAACAGCCAGCTTCTGATTTTCATTTAGTACTGGATTGAAAAATTCCTTATCTTCTGCTTTAGGGACCTGGATTTCATTTACTGTATTCAGAGTGGAGAAACAGACTTAGGGAGAGTTCAAAGGATTCTGAGCAAGAGAGCATGCAACCACTGAGGTCAGGTGTTACAGCACCAAAAGCTTAAAGAATAAAATAAAACCAAAGCCAGAGAGGGAGAAACTCCTCAGAACAGCTATTAAGGCAGTAGCATGAGGCACATTCCCATTAAGAATCTGTGCTTCCTGCATCAGGGTCAGGAAAATTAACCTTGCTTTCTCAGAGGACAAATAGAGGACATTCTATTCATTCTTCTGCGTGTGTGCAGAGACCTGATTTAGAAATACCTACGACAGCTTAAAACATCACTGCCAATAATTCATAAGCCTGAAAGTCTTTTTAAGACATCTAACCTACATTGACTCTACCTGCTCTTCAATCAAGGTAAGACAATGTCCACCTTTCTGGGCCATGTGGTCATCATAGTCAGCATAATAGACGGCAAGTACCCTGCACTTCCCTGCTTCTGCATCAGTGCAAACGCTTCCCAGGAAGCCAGGGAACAGGCACCAATGGCCCCAGGCACTCTGCTCCCAGATGTAATTTCTTAAAGCCCCTCACCACCATGTACTCAGGTCACCTGTCTCTGCAGCAAAGGTCACCATCACTGGCCTGTGTCTGCCACCAGCTCTCCTCTCCTTTGCTTCAGGTTTAGTTTGGTCCTTCATGGTTTTCCTATTCTAGAAATCAATCAGGTACAAAAAAATTATGTTTTTAAAAAAACAATTTAGAAAGATCAATTTTTGTGTTCATACTGGCTTAAAGAAATAAAACATTTATCAGCACTCCACTTGTTACATTTATATAACAGCTCTTTGGATAGATCACAGGTTATCTTATTCTTTCCTAGATAATGACAATACAGAATATCTGATACAAACTTCCAAAAGGTTTATGTTTTTTTTTTTTTGGATTCCCTTAAAAGAATGCACATGAATCTACTAAACTTTGTGATAAAACCATATATGGAGTATCTCTTATTTAACTAGAATACATGTTATCTCAGTACATGCTCCCTGCTTTCAAGGCTGGCGATTTCAGTTTGTTGGTGCTGGAGGGACCACAGCTTTCCTGTGAAACATGTCTGCAAGCATGGCCTTCTCCTGAGCTTCCTGCAAAGGAGCTCCCCCTCTAGAGATGACACCTCGTCTCTAAGAACCTCTCAAACCTTTCAGAGAGTACAAAGTGACAGTGTTTCTTCTTTATCAATTACATTCAAAATTCTGCTTAGAGGGCAGGCCATGGTGGCTCAGCAGGCAGAGTTCTTGCCTGTCAAGCTGGAGACCCAGGTTCGATTCCTGGTGCCTGCCCATGCAAAAAAAAAAAAAAAATTCTGCTTAGGAATTGGTGATGGGGTGTGTATGTTTAAACACAACTTGTCCTGCATAGTGGAATTGGTTTTTTATTTTTTCCTGTTATAAACAAGGCTGTAATGCACAGCTTTGCACATTCATTTTTGTGCAATTCTTTATTTCTTTCATGCAATTAATTTCTATAACTGCTATGGTAGCAGTAGGAAACCTGAAAATAGGGTGTGGGGTGCATTTCATTTGATGATGTGTGTTTTCTCTGTAAAGCAGCCAGCAAATGGAAAGGTGGGTGGTGGAGTCTATCAGAGAGACAAGATAAACAGAATCCGAAACAGGATCTAAGGAAAACCAGGGAGCAGTGAGAACTGATTGGGGAACTGTAATAGGAGTGCCAGGCAAGGTGGGGACCCTGGCTGAGGTTAGTGGCCAGGAACTGACCTGCTTGCTCTGGTGTGTGATTCCCTATAGTGTTCCTGGCTTGGCTGCCAATTCACAGGGAAAATAAAAGGTTAGTTAATCTGGAGCAGTAAGGGGTGGATGAGGGGTCCTGAGGCTCTGCCAGGCAAAGGTAGATTTTGAGTCCTCCCCAGACATGAGTGGTGGAGTAGATGGGAGCACCCAGTCCCATTCTAGTGTGCGCACTTTGCATCATGAGTAAATGTAGTATCGAGACAATGTACCTAGACCCCTTCCAGACTGAGGGCCTCTCTAAACTACTTTGATGTCCTTGTTCTGAAGGGGGCTCTTCTCAACATTTCTATAGAATTCTTACAACCCTTCCTGCTAGTTCTAGAGTTCAGGGACCTGACATCCAATCCCTGACCTCTCTTTACAGAGCTCACCTGGAAGGCCAGGCCCAGGGTATTTTGGCCTTCTTACTCCATCTTTGAGAAGCCAACACTGAAGGACTAATGGACTGTGAGGTCATCCACCCCATCTCAGGAGTCCTTCTAACAGCCCCCTCCAAAACTCCCTGACCATCCAGGTTCTGTTTATCTTTCTCTTTGCTCTCTTCACCCTGTAATCCTACACTTTTCAAATTTCTTACAATGATTTCTAGATTAATTTCCATATTTTGTCTACTGCTGATGGCTTTTTTTTCCCACCTTGTGCTGAATTATATTTTAAAGGTACCACTAATACAAAGCTTTTCCTTGGAATAGACTTTTAATACAAGTCTGAAAGGGAAATAGCCAGGCTGGGACTGAGGTGAATTAAGGGGACAACCCCCATACACACACACAGTAAAATTGCTATGTCCAAAGTTTGCATGTCAAAAATTTTATACATATTGCCAAATTTTAGTCCAGAAGATCATACTAATTTATGCTTCCAATGTTTTTATAGGAGCTTTGCAGAGTGACTGACCTACTTAGAGTGTACAATATGGTCAGTTTTGACACATACATACACCCGGGAAACCCTCACCACAGAAGATCAAGAATAGCTGGGAACCTCCGAAGCTTTCCTGGTGCCCTCTGATCACTCCCTCTGGGTTTCTTGTCACAGAAAATTGGTATACATGGTCTAGAATTTTATGTAAATGGAATCATATCATACGTACTCTTTTTTGGTCTGGTATCTTTCACACAACATAACTGCTTTGAGATTCACCCATGTTGTTGCATGAGTTTATTGCTTTTTATTGCTGAGTAGTAGTCCACTTAAGAATATATCACAATTTTTTAATCCTTCACCTGTTTACGGACACTGGGTGTTTACAGTTTTTCGCCATCACACATAAAGCTTGTGTGAACACGCGTGTACTAATCTTTGTAGAGATGTGTGCTTTCACATCTCAAGTTGACAACTAGGAGTGGAATGGCTGGGTCCCATGGTAGATGCTAGGTCTAATTTTTTTTAACTTTATATTCTGACATAACTTCAAACTTATAGGACAGTTGCAAAATAATACAAGACTAATAAAGAGAACTCTAACTACCCCCTATACCCAGATACCAAGAACCACAATTTTAACATTTTGCCTCACAAACCATAGAATTCTATCTATCGATGTATTTTCTGAATATTTCAGTGTAGGCTGTATACATTATACCTGCTAAACACACTGAGTTGTTTTCTTATTATTGTATTCTCGGAGTTTTTTAGTACATATTCTAGATACAAGTCCTTCATCAGACATGTAATTCGTAAATAATTTCTCCCAGTCTTTCACTTGTCTTTTCAATGTCTTAAAACTATCTTTTGGACAGCAAAGTAAATTTCACTAAAATCGAATTTATCAATTTTTTTCTTCACGGATGACGTTTTTAGAGTCTCATCTCAAAACTTTTTGCCCAACCCAAAGATGCAAACATTTCTCCCTATGTTCTTTCTCTAGAAGTTTTGTATTTTTTATCTTTATGTTTAGGGTTATCTATGCACCATTCTGAGTAAATTTTCATCTATGGGGTAAGGTATGGATCCAGGTTCACTCCTGCATATAGACTCCAGGGTTCCAGTACCATATGTTAAAAAAAACTATCCAAATCAGCTTTGTACCTCTGTAGAAAATCAGTTGTCCATGTATGAGAGGCCCTATTTCTGGGCTCCTGTTTCTGATTCACTGGTCTATGTGTTTCTTTGATGCCATCATCACAGTATTCACTGGTGTAGCTTTGTAATAAATCCTGAAACCAGGGAACATCAATCAGTTCTATGAGTTTGCTGTTCCTCCTCAAGTTGTTTTGAAAATTCTAAGTCCTCTATATTTCCGTATGAATTTTGGAATCCTTTTTATAAGATACTCTACTGGATTTTGATCAGAAGTACATTGAATCTATAGATAAATTTGGGAAAACAGACATCTTAATATTGAGTCTGCTGACTCAATTTATTCACGTCTTCTGTTAATTGTCTAATCAGTGTTTTGTAGTTGTCAGTAGTACAGGTCTTAAACATCTTGAATTAATATTAGATTTAACTCTAACATTAAAAAATGGATGCTGCTTTAAATATTTAAAAAAATCAATTTTTAAAAATATTTAAAAAATAAATGTTTGTTGCTAGTATATAAATACACATTTTTGTAAATTGACCTTTTTCCTGCAACCTCACTAAATCATTTATTAGTTCTAATAGGTTCTCTTTATACTCTATCAGGTTTTCTATATAGATGATTATGTCATCTGCAAATAAATGTTATTTTATGTCCTTGTTTCCAACCTGGATGACTTTTGTCTTGCCTCACTGTCTGCCTTGAACTTCCAGTACACCGTCAAATAGAAATGGTGAAAACAGACTTCCCTTGGTCCTCCTCTTATGGGGAAAACATCTGATCTCTCATCACTAAGGTTTTTTGTAGATGAAGGAAATTCCTTCTCTTCTAGTTTTGGTTTTCTTAGAGTTTTGATCAGGGATGATGCTGTATTTTGTCAAATGCACTTCCTGTGACTACTGAGAAGATCATATGGTTTTTCTTCTTTAATTTGCCAATATTGTGAATTACACTGATTTTTCAAGTGTTGACCCAGCTTTTCATTCCCAGGATGAACCTTACTTGGTCTCATATAATGTGATTTGTTAATATTTTTTTTTTTAGAATTTTTACAATTATGTTCATGAGTGTTATTTGTATGTAGTTTTCTTTTCTTGTAAAGTCTTTGTCATGTTTTGGGAATCAGTGCAATGCTGGCCTCAAATTCAGTTTGGAAGTATTCTCCCCTTTTCAATTTCCTTGAAGAGTTTGGGTAGAATTTCTTCCTTAAATGCATGGTAGAATTCAGCAGTGAAGTTATCTGGGCCTGGAGTGAGTTTTTTGGTGGAGGGGTGGGGGAGAAAATGACTTAAACTATAATTTCAATTTCTTACATTGAACTAGTGCTCTTCAGGACACCAATATCTACTAAGTTTTCATAATTTGTGTCTTTAAGTTGCTGCATCTATTACCACAAAGTTGCTCATAATATTCCATTATTAACATGTATATCAGCAGTATATGTAGTGAAGTCACCTCTCTTGTTCCTGATATTCCTAATTTGTGTCTTCACTCATTTTTTACTCCAGATCAGTCTGGTTGAGGTTTAGCAATTTTATCAGTCTTCTCAAAGAACCAGCTGTGGAATTCATTGATTTCTTAGCTGTTCCTGTTTTCCATTCCATTGATTTTCACTCCAGTGAAAATCAGTTAAATTTTTTCTTTTGTTTAGTTTGGGTTCCATTTGTTGAGATCATTGATTTGTAACCTTTATTCCTTCTTAATTTAGGCATTTAGAAGCTACAAATTTCTCCCTAAATAGTGATTTAGCAGTGTCATGGTCAGGTTCACGTGTCAACTTGGCCAGGTGGTGGTTCCAGGTTGTCTGGTGAGGCAAGCACTGGCCCGTCTGTTGCTATGAAGACATTTCATGGACTTAAATCATGATTACAATGGCTGCATCCACAGCTGATTGCATTTGTAATCTACTACGGGGTGTGTCCTCTGCAATGAGTGATGTTTAATCTAATAACTGGAAGGCTTTTAAGGAGGATTCAGAAGAGACCATTACTCTTCCTGCTTCAGCTGATGAGCATCTCCTGTGGAGTTTGTCCAGACCCTTCATTGGAGTTGCCAGCTTCACAGCCTGCCCTACAGACCTTGGAATCTTACATCCCCATGGTTGCGCAACTAGCCTTTCCTGAGAGTTCACTGAGGACCATCATCAGTTGCCAGCTTGTGGCCTGCCCTACAGACCTTGGACTCTTACATCCCCATGGTTGCCCAACTAGCCTATCCTGAGAGTTCACTGAGGACCATCATCAGTTGCCAGCTTGTGGGCTGCCCCACAGACCCTGGACTCTGCATTTCCACGGTTAGGTGAGACACTTCTATAAATTTTGTATCTACAGATATCTCCTGCTGATTCTTCTAGAGAACCCTAGCTAATACAAGCAGCATCTCACAAATTTTGAAATGTTGTACTTCCATTCCAATAAAGATACTTTATTGTCCTTTTGATATTTCCTTTGACCCATGTGTTATTTATAAATGTGTTACTCAGTTTCCAAATATTTAGAGGTTTTCCAGAGATTTGTTGAGACCTAATTTAATTCCACTGCAGAGAGAGCACACAGTTTGTATAACTTTAATCCTTTTAAATTTGAGACTTGTTTTATGGCCCCAAATACAGTCTATCTTGGTAAATGTTCCATGTGCACCTCCAAAGGATGTGGATGTATTCTGCTGTTGTTAGGTGGAATAGTCTATAAACGTCATTTAGGTCAAATTGGCTGCCTATGTTATTCAAGCTACAACAGCTTTACTGATCTTCTGTCCACTTGTTCTATCATTTATGGAGAGAGGGGTAGTGAAGTTTCTGACTGTAATTGTGGATTTCCTATTTCTCTTTTTTATCAGCTAAATCAGTTTTTCTTCATGTATTCTGAAGCTGTTCTTAAATACATATTTAGGACTCATATATTTCTGAATAATTATTCCCTTTATCACATATGAAATGACCTTCTTTAATTCTAATAATAATTCTTTGTTCCAAAAACTACTTTGTCTCCATTCTTCTTTTCATAGTTTTAGCAGGGTATATCTTTTTACATCCTTTTACTTTTAAAATTTAACTTAAAATATGTCTTTATATGTAAAATGTGTTTCTTATAAGGTACCATAAGACTGAATCTTTCTTTTTTGTTCTTTCTTTTGTTTAGTTTGGGTTCTATTTGACAAGATTGTTGATTGGTAACCTTTATTTCTTTTTCATTTAAGTATTTAGTTCTACAAATTTCTCTGCCTTTTAACGCCATTATTTCGAACCTTTACATTTAACATGATTATTGATATGGTTACATTTAAATCTATCACCTTGCTATTTTCCATGTGTCCTGTTTTAGGTTATATTTTCTCTCTCTTTTTTGTCTATTTTGCAATTATTTTTATAATTCCTTTTCATTTCTTTTGTTTATTAGCTTTCTTTATAATTTTACTGGCTGCTTTAGGATTTATACTACACACCTTTAATCTATCATGGTCTATTTCAAGCAAGTGATATTTTAACACTTCACATGTTACAAGAACCTTACAATAATATTCTGTCCTACCACTTTTTGTGCTGCTGTCATAGATTTTATATCTATATATGTTAAAAACCCCATAATATACTATTATTGTTTCAACTTAAAAATATCAATTATTGAAAGAGCAACTAAAGAGAAAATGACACTTAAAGGCAATATATAATCCTGGAAGGGATCTAACAAGGAAGGAGAGAAGGCTCATAAGGACATTACTGGGCATATGTAAAAACTGGAATAGACTGTTAACTCTGTATCAATGTTAAAATTTCGAACTTGGGAACTGCACTTAATATACATAAGTATATAAAAGAATACCCTTGTTCTCAGGGAAAGTACATGGCAGAATTAAGTGTTCAAGGAGCATGATGTATACAACCTATATTCAAGAGGTCAGAAAATGGACAGAGAGAGAGAACATGATATGATGAATGTGGCAAAACATAAGAATTGGTGGATTTGGGTATCTGGGGATATAGGAATATGTTGGAGTTCTCTGTATAGGCTTGTATTACTTGTGTAACTTTCCCGTAAATTTGAAAGTATTTCAAAATAAAAAGTTTAAAATTGAAAAAAAGAGTCAATTATATTTCAATGAAAATTTTTAAACACAGATTTACTTTTCTCCCCCGCAAAAGAAATATATTCAACTCCTGGTCCCCAATACCTGTGAATGTGACCTTATTTGGAAATAAGGTCTCTGCAGATATAACCAAGGTAAGATAAAGTCATTCTGGATTAGGATGGGCCCTAAATCCAATGACAGGTGTCCTTACAAGAGAGGACCGAGGGAAGAAGGCCATGTGAAGATGGAGGCACAGATGAGGTGAAGCAGCTACAAGCCAAGGAACACCAAGGACTGCTGGCAGCTAGGAGAGGGGCAGACTCCCCCTCGGCACCTCCAGAAGGAAGCTGCCTGTCAACAGTCTGATTTCAGACTCCAGAGTCCTGTACTGGGAGAGAACAAAGCTCTGTTGCTTTGAGCCACTCACTCTGTGGTAATTTGTTGCAGCAGCCACAGGAAATGAACACAATTGTCTTATGGCCTGCTTTTTTGATGATAAGTCTGCTGTTTTACTTATTTCCATGTCTCTTAAAGATTCTTTTTCACTGAATGCTATCAAGATTTTCTCTCTATTACTGGGGATTTAAGGAATTTGATCATCAATGTGTAGTTTTCTTCAAGTTTCATATACTTAGAGTTCATACTAAGGGAGCTTTCTGGATACATGGGTTTACACATTTCGTCAAATTTGGAAAAATTTCAGCCTTTATTTTTTCAACTATTCTTGCCACCCCACTCTGGAATCCAGCTGACACATTTTAGGCCACTTGAAGTTGTCCCATGACTTGCTGATGATCTTTTCATGGTTTTATTTTTTTTAATTCTTTTTGCTGTATTTAATATTGGATAGATTCTATTGCTATTTCTTCCAGTTCATGAATTTTTTTTTAGTGTCTAATCTGCTAATTCTATCCAATGTATTTTTTTTTTTTGTATGCTGTATGGGGGGGTATCACATTTCATTTTTTTTCCATGTGAGTATCCTCTCACTGTAGCACATTTTGCTGAAATTTTTTAGTTTGTTTGGTTTTTCATTTGTTCGCTTGTCTGTTTGTTTGGGAAGTGCACGGGCTAGGAATCGAACCTGTTCATGTGTTTTTCATTGTAGAAATCCAATTTTCACCTACAAGAGACATATTTATCTTTTATATTATCTTTCATGTTTGCCCTTAACATGCTCAAGACTTCCCCTCTCTTCTTGAACATAAGAAATACAGTTATAATAATTGTTTTAGTATCCTTGTCTGCAATTTCTAGCACCTATAATTTTTTAGTCAGTTAAAAATGATTTAATTTTTTCATATGGGCCACAATTTTCATTTCCTTTTATTTTTCATCAGATGCCAGATGTACAATTTACACCTGATTTGACACTGGATACTTCTGTATCCCTAAAACTTTGTTTTGGGATACAATTCTTGGAAATGCATTTACCACAGCAGACTTCAGTCTAGGACTCATTTCTCTCTACAACTGAGGCAATAGCCTCCCCAGTACTCTTCCGATCACCTGGGAATTAACAGATTTTTCTTATCTGGCTGTGGGAACAGAAACTATTCCTCACATTATATTTGAGGACTGTTTTCTCAACTCCTTTAGGATAGTTCTTTTCCAGCCATGGGTATTTTCCTCCCAAGCCTGTACAAATCAGCACTTAGTTGAAAATGCAAGGGGGGGACCTCTGTAGTCCCCCAACTTCTCTTTGTGTCCTGCCCCTGTTCAGGACACTGTCCTGTGAAAGTAGCTTCCTTGCCTCCCTGAGCTGCACTGGACGTGGCTGGGTTCCCTGTCTCTGCTCCCTGGGCCTGGAAATTCTCTGAAAACTGTAAGCTGGGGCAACTGTAGGGTTCACCCTCTCTCTCAGGAATTCCTGTCCTATGATATCAGATGCCCAATGTCTGAAACTGCTATGTCATATATCTTGTCCAGATTTTAACTGTTTCAGGTAGAAAGATCATCTGAGTCCTCCTAATTCCATCCTGGTCAAGATGTGAAATGTTCCTGAGCTTATCTGCAATATGGCTAAGCCAAAACAAGAGTATGTTTCATCTTTAAAAATATTAAATTCAGTCAATAAGGAATACATACCCACCTAAATTGCGATACCTATCCTACTTCACCCCCACCCCAACCATCAGCACCAGAGACTGTTCCCTGAGAATCAGGCAGTAGTATGGACCAGTAATGAGGTGATAAAGGGAAGAAAGAGAGCTCTGCAGATGGTATGTCATCTGTGCCCAATGATAATCCCTTTCTACTCTCAGGAAAAAACAGAAATACATAACAGAAGATTTTAATGGATAACCTTTTACTGTTTCTTTTAAATATTTTCCATGATTGTGTAGCATTCTAAAACTAACATTTTGCATTTTTGGAGAAGGGCTATTAAATAGTAAAAGGGTTTTCAAATATTAGCTATACTTGAAAAAAATTATAGTTATTATAAATTTAAAGTGTGCTCATGAAAGGAAATTCCAACAGGACAGATTTATAGGGTGCAAGACCCTCTATGATATGAATAATTTTTGTCATTCCTGGAAATGCAATGATAAATAAAACCTCTTCTATCTTATTCACAAAAGTATATCAAGAATCTTGCACAATATTTGGCACATCTGGATACCACATTACAACTCATGGAGGGACTACTTCAGGGAGGTAAGAAAAAAACGATCTTTGCAACATTCACAAAAATTACAAATGTTAACAATTTGTTGGGTCTTTATTCTTCCAGATATTTCCTATGTAAATATAACCATAAATGTGCTTGCCTGCGGGCATAAAAAAGTCATAGAATTTTGAAATAAAACTATCAAATTATGCAAACAAATGTGCATTTTGCTTTTTCCCACCTAATATATTGTAGCCATCTTAGCTCTGCATCTTTAAAAATACTAAATTCATATTATATTATATGCAGAGCTAAGATTCATAAATGAATCTATTTATGAATATTTTAGTTTATTTTAATTGATTTTGGGTCATTTGTGAACTACAATCCTAACACTCCAGTAAATTATGAGTTAATATATGTAGAAATGAGTTAGCAATATTATCTATTTAAATATATCAAAATCATTAAAATATTACCCTGTTGGTAGACTGTCCATCATTTTTGGTATCTCGTGTACAATTCCAATTCCCTGTAACTTGGGGAGACTGTAAAATGATTTCATCTGGAAACAAGACTTTTAAAACATGAAAAGGCAAGAGGGTATAGGCATTATTTAAAATATTTGAAAATTTGAATACAGGCAACCTAAATGTTTATGGCCAACTCTACAAAGTAATCCATATCCAGTTCATTTCTTCACTTCCAATTCCCCCTTTATATGGTTTCTAAATTGCCACATAAGGACAGCATATTCTCTGCAAAAATTCATTATACAAAGAGAGGAAAAGCAGAGGGCTATGAATTTACTTTCAATTATTTTTTTACACGGTTAGAATAGAAGACTTATGATATGAAGTTGAAAAACATGTGGCTACTACACGGTTCTACTTCTCAACTATGACAGAAGATACTGTATTTTACACAGAATTTGGCATATAGCTTATAAAAATACCCTGGGAAGATGGTAACACTATTATTACATAAAAATAATACCTTTTACACCTAAATGGATGACTTGCTCAAGTGCGAAATGACATCGTCTACTTGTAGTCCTGCCCAAACGAAAACAAAATAAAGTAACTAAATTTAGAAACAGTAAGGGTAATGAAGGCCATGGAGAAATGATTACATACTCTTTAAGTCAAAATATTAACATAACCTTTATAAAGTGTCTTAAATAAGGATCATGTTGAAAGTGAGAGCTTACCAGGTTGTCAAAGGCACCACTGGGAGATGTGGAGGACTCAGGGATCATTTTACCATGGGTGTCTAAACACATTAGAGAATGAGTTTTATAAAAAAAAATCTTAAAACAGAAATATTCCAGTATAAGGACACCTTTCTGAGAATATTTTTGGTTTAATACATCAAGTGATTAGCAGAAAAAATGAAAATATAGTATACAAAGTGTTCCAGAGATGCTGACACTAATGCATCAATAGAAAGTAATTTTGATTGTAAAGACTCACTCCTTTGAAGTTCACTAAAAATTACAGAAATTGGGCCATATACAGATTTCTGGAAAATTCACATTTGGGGGCCTGAAGGACCACTTGATTACTTCTCAACCAGACCACAAGAGGCATGGCCCTATCTCTGAGGCTCCCGTCAGGACCCGGCTCCACCCAACAGAATCCTGTGCGTGTGCATGTGTTTCTGCATGCGTGTGCATCAGTGTGCGTATGTAGCTGGAGGCACTGCCTGCTGCCTGCACAAGCACCTGTGAGGGCTGCAGTGTCTCCTCCCACAGAGCAGCACATGAAGAACATCTGCCTCCAGGCTGACCTGAGGGAACTGAGGGGTTTCTGGGCACTGAAGCTGCTGGCTGCCCAGTCTGTCCTCTCAATGTAATCTTAGACAAACAGTTGCCTGGGTTAAATAAATTCATTCAAAGAGGAATAGCAACCACAAAAGATCAATCTTAGCACTCAGCAAAACTGAATTTAGGAAAGATGAAAAAAGATCTCAAAACTGCTTAAGGAGTAAGAAATTGAGAAAGGTGACTTAAAGATTGGCCCCTTACATTCCAGAGACTGTCAAAGGTACACTCTCAAACACTGAATAAATGGATAATCCAGTGCTATATAAACACTTCCACGTCAGAGAGAAGGGGGAGGGGACTTTCAAAATCTTTTCAAAGCTATGATAACAAAGATATAAAAAAAAAAAGTGACAGTGCCAAACAAGAAAACCCTATCAACCTGCAGACCAATATGTTACTTCCTAATAGCAATGAAAAACATGAATAAAATGTTAACCATTAAATTTCATAAGCACATTAAAGGAAAAACTGACTAAAATCAAGAAACATCACATTTTTCCTTCTGGGTATACAAGAAAGGTTTGATACAGTCTTAACCAGGTAATATACCTCATTATCTTAACAGGATGAAAGAAAAAACAATTTTCAATAAATGCTGAAAAGGTAATGAATGAATATTCAATATCGATATCTTAAAATAGAAATTGATGAATAATTCCTTAAAATGAGCAGTTCATAGGACAGCGAGATGCTAAATGGTGAAACACTAGAGACAAATGTAAAATGATAAGATAAGAGACAAGAAAAAAGACACAAAGAGATGGAAAACCATGAGAAAATACAGAACTAATATTTGGAACTAACCTGATAATAAATGAGACTTCCATAGATGGATTAAAAAAAAAACGAAAGAAAAGAAAAATTAAAGAAAACTTTTCTGAGTACAAATTCTTCTTCAACAGGGAGACTCAATATCTCAATTCTGCCTGAAATTTAACATCACTGTGCAAAGATAATAAGAATATTTATTGCTTTATTGCTTGAAACAGTAAACCTAAATGCCCAGCAACAGGTTAAGTATATTGTAACCCTTCTTTCAAGGGGTAACATTCAGTCAGCACTAGTTAAAAAAAGAAGAACAGAAAAAAAGGAACTTAAATTAGAAAAGAAAAGAGGCCTCAACTCAATGTCCTCCGCTTCTACCATAAGAAACTAGGAACTGAATGGCAAAGGAAACCCAAAGCAAGCAGGAAAAAGGAAACAATAAAGATCAGAGCAAAAATCAATGAAATACACGAAAGGTTACACTGGAGGTCACTCATACGTATGCTTCAGTTAGACACTGCCAACTATCATAACTTGCCAAACCCCAAACAAAACCATTCCTGACAATCCTAAAGAACACACAGGGCATTACATAGGATTCTACAAAGGTTCCATGCACTACAGTAACTTTCCAAAACCTATAACCTACAGATGGGTTCAGCCTTTCCAGAATATCAACTAGTTCCATCCACCTACCCCATATTATTGACAGCCCCTTCCAATATGAAAAAGTTAGAATGGGCACAGCCTAAATATCCCTAAAAAGTGGGGGGAAAGATGGTGGAGTAAGGTAGAATTTAACAAACTAGTATGATTGCTGAATCATTATAGTGATATTTCTTTTAGCTTTCAGTACCTTAGAGCAGCTAGAAATAAAAACCTGAAATTGTGGAATTGTAATCCACACCAAACTCTGAAATCTGTTCTACAACTAACTATTGCGAGGTACTTTGAAATTTATTGCTTTTATGTATATATGTTACTTAAAGAGAAGGAGGAGTATAACAGAGAAGACAGGCTCTAACAAATGAGTATGACTGCTGAATATTGATACTTCTGTTGGTCTCCAGTGTCTTGGAGAAGCTAAAAGAAAAAAACGAAAAATCATGGAACTATGACCCATACCAAACTTTAAAATCTGTTCTATAACTACTTGTTAAAAAGTACTTAGAAATTTATTGTTTTTTTTTGTATACATGTTGTATTTCACAATAAATAAACATGCTTAAAAAAAGTTAGGGGTAGATCAGACTGGCAAAAGATGCATAATAGCCACAAACTGAAAAGTATAAAACACTGTCAAGAGAAATGAAAACAAGCTAAATGAATGGAGGCATCGTTTTCACAGGTTGAAAGACTGTGTATGGTTAAGAAGTCAATTCTCTACTTTCAATCACAAAAAGAAATGAAGTTCTGATCCACTCTACAGTATGAAAACATAATGCTGAGTGAAATAAGCCAGGCACAAAAGGACAAATATTGTATGACTTCACTTATATGAAACATCTAGTATAGGCAAAATTCATAGAGACAGAAAGTAGATTAGAGGTTACCAGGGGCTGGGAGAGGGGGGATGGGGAGGTGGTATTTAATGGCGACAAGGTTTCTGTTCAGGGTCATGAAAACTGATGGCAATGGATGGTCCTGATGGTAGAATAGCTTTGTGAATATAATTAACACCATTGGAATTGTACACTAAAAAATAATTAAAATGGATTATTCTTTTTTTTTCATTTTTTAAAAATTTATTTTGTATTATCAAAAACCAAAACAACATACAAATATGAACATTCTTAACACACATTCTATGTTGTACAATCAATGGCTCACAATATCACATGATCATTTTTAGAGCATTTGCATCACTCCAGAAAAAGAAATAAGAAAAAAGAAAAAACTCATACACACCATACCCCTTTCCCCTTCCTCTCACTGACCATTAGTATTTCCATCTACTCAATAGATTTTAACCTCTGTTGCCCCTATTTTTTTTCCATACCCCTTACCACTCCCTTTCATTGTTCATTAGTATTTCAATCTACGCAATTTATTTTAACATTTGTTCCCCCCTTTATTTATTTTTAATCTGTATTTTTTACTTGTCTGTCAACATCATAGGTAAAAAAGGAGCATCAGACACAAGGTTTTCAAAATCACATAGTCACACTGCAAAAGCTGTATCAATATATATTCATCTTCAAGAAACATGGCTACTGGAACACAGCTCTACAGTTTCAGGCTCTTCCCTCTAGCCTCCTCTAATACACCTTAAACTAAAAAGGGGATGGCCATAAAATACATACGAATAACCTCCAGGATAACGTCTCGACTCTGCTTGAAATCTCTCAGCCACTGACACTTTATTTTGTCTCATTTCTCTCTTCCCCCTTTTGGTGGAGAAGGTTTTCTCAATCCCTTGATGCTGATTTCTGTCCAGGGAGGTTTATACCCCTGGGAGTCAAGTTCCACATTGAGAAGGGGGAGGGTGGTGAGTTTCCTTACCACGTTGGCTGAGAGAAAGATAGGCCACATCCGAGCAAAAAATGGGCTATTCTGTGTTATACACATGCTGTCTAGATAATTTAAGAAGGAAGAATTTAAATTCTCCCTAAATTCATTTATAAATACAGTATCAACCAAATTTCCAACATGCTTTTTTGCAGAAATTGACAGTTTGATTTCAAAATCCATATGGAATACAATGACCTAGAATAGCAAAAAGAACTGCGAAAAAGACCAAAGTTCGAAGTTGTACACTACCTGATTCCAAAACTTATTAAAAGAACACAGTGATTGAGACAGGGTGGCTATGACGCCAAGATAGACAGCAGTGTCCATGGTGTACAATGGGAACTCTAGGAACAGACCCAAACTGCCACGGCAGAACTGCACGTCCACAGCAGACCTGCACCCACTCAGCAGACACACACACACATACACACACATTAGATAACATACACACACATAGTCAGTTTTCCGCAAAGCTGCATAAAGTAGCTGTTGGAAAAAGGTTGTCCCTTTAACAAATGGTGCTGAGATAAATGGATATCCATAGGAGAAAAATTAATTTCTATCCATGTCTTGTATCATTTGCAAGTATTATTGTGAAATAGATCACTCCCCTAAATGTAAAACCTAAAGCTCTCAAATTTACAGAAGAAAACATAGGAGAAAATCTTTGAGATTTTAAATTGGGCAGGGAATTCTTAGACTGTCATCAAAAGTAAGATTTGTGAAAGAAAAAATAGATAAATTCAAGTTCATCGAAATTAAGAATTTTTGCTTTTCAAAAGGCACTGCTAAAGACCATGGACAGCCAAACCACAGTCTGAGAGAAAATATCTGTAAGAAACATATCTGATAAAAAAACTTGAATCCAGAATATGTAAACAACTTTTCAAACTCAGCAATTAAGAGAGAATTTTTTAAAAAATGGGACAAAGACTTGAACAGACACTTCAACAAAGAATGTATAAAAATGGCAAACATGCACATGAAAAGATGCTCATCATCAATAGTCATTAGAGAAATGCAAATTAAAACCACAATGAGATGCCACTACATACCTATTAGAATGGTCAAAATTTTAAAGACTGATGTATTAGTTAGGGTTCTCTAGAGAAACAAAAGCAACAGGGAACACTCGCAAATATAAAATTTATAAAGTGTCTCACATGACCGCAGGAAGGCAGAGTCCAAAATCCTCAGGGTAGGCTGTGAAGCCAACAGTTTTGATGGAGGGTCAGGACAAACTCCATAGGTGAGGCTCACCAGCCAAAGCAGGAAGAGCCTGTCTCTTCTGAATACTCCTTTAAAGGCTTCCAGTGATCAGACTGAGCATTACTCATTGTAGAAGACACTCCTCTTTGGCTGATTACAAATGGAATCAGCTGTGTATGCAGATGACATGATCATGATTTAATTCTATGAAATGTCCTCATCACAACAGACAGGCCAATATTTGCCCAACCAAACAGGTACCACCACTTGGCCAAGCTGACACATGAACCTGACCATGACAACTGACTATACCAAGTGTTGTGGAGCAACTAGAACTCTCCTACACTGACTGTGGGAATGCAATATAGCGTAATGGCTTTGGAAAACAGTGTGGCAGTTTCTCAAAAAGTTAAATGTATACCTAGCATATGACCCATGCATTCTACTTCTATCTATCTACCAGTGAGAAATGAAAGCCTAAGTCCATACAAAGACTTGTATATGCATGTTCATAGCAGCATTATTTGTAATACTTAAAAACTGGAAACAACTCAATGGCTATCAACAGGTAGAGGGATAAATGATTTCTGATACATTCTTATAATGGAATACTACTTAGCAATAAAAAGGAATGAACTTATGTACCACATAGGCAAATCTCAAAATAATTATGCTGAGCAAGACGCCAAAGCAAAAAATAGCAGTAGGCCCTATTTCCATTTATGTAGAATTCTAGAAAATTCAAACTATGGCATCAGAAAGCGTTGCCTTGGGATTGGGGTAGCAGAGAGGGGAGAAGCAAGGAAACATCAAGTATGTTCATTATCTTGATTGCAGCATTGCTTTCACCGGCGTATGCCTCTGTCAAAAATAATCAAATTGTAAACTTTAAATAGATGCAGTTTAGTGCATGTTGAGTATACCTCAGCCATCCTGTGTTTGTTTTTTTTTTTTTTAAAAAAAACAAACTATTTCTAGGAGCCAAGTTAGTAATGTCCCCATTCCAAGAGGACCCTTGGTCCTCAGCTCCATTCAACCTGCTACACTGTGGCACTGTGACATCTTCCAACTTTTCACAAGTGGGAAATGTCAACTCTCCTGATTCTGAGAAACTTGAGGCAAATAATTTAAAAAATTGTGTGGATCAAGCAAAACCTTTCTGTGAGGCATATATAAATGTGGCCAATGATCCTCAATTTATGGCTGCTAATATTTAAGAAGGCTTCAGTGGCCCAAAGGGCAGGCCAGGTAATACCCTGAGTTCTCATTTCCTTGCTCACATCACCTCAACTAATCACTGTCTTGGTCAAGACCCAGATCTCACTGCAGACTGCACATACCCCTCAAAGTACTGCTTCTAACATTCTATTCTCTACCCACAACTTCCTTTCTTTCCAACATCCCTGATCAAGAAACCCAGTACTGTTCCTCAACTACACTGGGACTGAATTCCAACAATTCTGCTATTTTCTTCCTACTAATTTTTTATCCTTAGTTTAAAATCCATGATCCATTATGCCCATTATTTTTTATGTTCCTTAAGCTGGTCCAATCTTGTACTATATGCATTAAATATTTCAATCTTCTTTTCCTATCCTGCCTCAAGCTTTGAGGCATTTTCCTTTCTTTGAATGTCCCTGCCTCATGCTCTAGAGTGAAAACAAAAGTCATTAGGCAGGAATTTGCTCAATATTCTACCACAAAATCTACAGATCATCTGCATCTTAATCTAATCTCTTGTCTCCTACCTCAAAATGGAAGATCTTCATCATCTGTCAAAGGCTACTGCTCCAACATGTGATCAAGAATCCAGCTCCTCATGCATTCCCTCTGTCATTCCCTCCCTTTTGCCAGTTATACAGCCCTTCTTATTAGCATTTCCCAGTAATAAAGATTCTCCCATCTTAAAAAACATAAAAATCCACTCCCCTAAACCTCATATATATCTTCAGTTTTCAATCTCTCTCTACTCCATTGCCCTCCCTGCTTTAATGACAAAATACCTTAAAAAAGGACCAACTCTCACTGATATGAACTAATATTAATGAATGAAATTGGAGAATTTCAGTTAGGAAGAGAGGCCATCAGGAGATGGAAATAGGGTAGATACTGGATAACTGGAACTGAAGGGATACAGATTGTGCAACAGGACTGACTGTAAAAATTCAGAAATGGATAGCACAATACTACCTAATTGTAGCACAATAATGTTAGTATACTGAATGAAGCCAAATGAGAGAATGATAGAGGGAGGAGAGTTGGGGGCACAAATGAAATTAAAATAAAAGATAGATGAGAAAGAACGAGATGGTATAATCTAGGAATGCCTAGAGCGTACAATGATAGTGACTAAATGTACAAATTAAAAAACGTTTTTCTATGAAGAACAAAGGAATGCCAAAACTGCAGGGTGTTGAAAACAGATGGTAATTCATATTTTAAAACTTTAACTTGTGTGTGAGACCAAAGCAAAAACTGTTTATTTGGCACAAAATTTATATTTTGACTAGTGCATTTTCTAATATAACTTATATGGACAGTTTAACTGAACACGATAAGTAAATGAAACCTTGATTAGGGTATGAGATTTTGTAGATTTGTCCAGAGGGATGCCCAAAAAAATCCCAGAGTGATTTGAACAGTGAATAAAAAATATTTGCAAAGTCCCCTTGGGGGAATGAGGAGAAAGGGGGAAAACTCAACTTACCTATTCAGAGGATTCCTGATATTCTCACAAGCAGTGGGGACAACCAAATCAATAGGCTGAGCCCTCAATCTTGGGGTCTGTTCATATGAAACTTATCTCTGCAAAGGATGTTATCAACTAAGTCTACTTAAAATTAGGCCTCAGAGTCACCCCCAGAGAACCTCTTCTGTTGCTGAGATGTGGACTATATCTCTCTCAGCCAACATGACAAGCTAACTCACCATCGTCCCCCACTCTCTATGTGGGACATGACTCCGAGGGATGTAAACCCCCCTTTTTACTGAAAGGGGGAAGAGAGAAATGAGACAAAATAAAGTGTCAGTGGCTGAGAGATTTCAAACAAGAGTCAAGAGGTTATCCTGGAGGTTATTCTTACGCGCTGCAGAGATATTTCCTTTTTAGTTTAAACTGTATTAGTCTAGAGGGAAGGGCCTGAAATTGTAGGGCTGTGTTTCAGTAGCCATGTTTCTTGAAGATGAGTGTTTAAATAATGATATAGCTTTCACAATGTGACTGTGAAAACCTTGTGTCTGATGCTCCTATTATCTACACTACGGACAGATGAGCAAAGCATATGGATTAAAAATAAATAAATAATAGGGGGAACAAATGTTAAATTAAAAAATATGTATTTTGGTTACATGGAAATACTAGTGGTCAATGAGAGGGAGGGGTAAGGGGTATCGTGTGTATGAGTTTTTTCTTTTTTCTTTTCATTTCTTCTTCTGGAGTGATGCAAATGCTCTAAAAAATGATCATGGTGATGAACATACCACTATGTGATGATACTGTGAGCCACTGATTGTACACAATGTATGGAATGCTTGTATGTTAAGAACGTATGTGATTGTTTGTTGTTTTATCAATAAAAATTTAAAAAAAAGAACAACTAAATTTCTCCACTTTTGACAATCCATTTACTCTCAGCACAATCCAGCTGTAGCCCAATCACTGATGAAGCAGAGGAGTGGGTAAAAAAAGGACTACAACATAAATAAATTTGGGAAAAACAGTTATCCATTGGATAAAAGCGAAATTGGATTCTCATCTTATACCAACCAAAATAAAACTTAAATGGTAAAACTCTGAAACTTTTATAAGAATATATAAATATTTTTCTGACACTGAGGAAGAGAAAGAGTCCTTAAACAAGATATAAAAAGCACTAATATAAAAAAGTACAATACATTTTACTATATTAAAATCTAATACCAATAAGCTGGGCAAGATGGTGGCTTAGCAATGTGAGCGATTTAGTTTGTTCTCCAGAAGAGCTACTAAATAACCAGAAACAGTACAGAACAGCTCCTGAGACCATGTCAGTGACCGGACACACAGTGTACCCCAGTCTGGAACAGCTGCGAGTCCCCCCAGAATCGTGACTTCCCCAAGCCATGGCAGCCGGTGCCCCTCCCCCACAGGGTGCTTCCCAGAATGGAAAGGAAAGAGACTTTACCAAGCAGCAGAGGCTGCATGCAACCAAATGCCCCCAGCTCAGGTGAACCTGGTCAAAGCAGATGTCGCTCATTTTTGCCCCAGTCCCAAGGAGGCAGGGCTGACAGAAAAAGAAAAAATAAAGAAACAGAGGTTTTTGTGGCTGTGCTTCTATGGAGGCTTGGCTGTCTTTGCATACAGTGGCACAACTTCTCAGGCTGCAAACTGCCACGGGCATAGACAGAAATAAGCTCATTTGAGGGCTTGTCTGGAAACTGTGCCTTCTCCAGGGAGGGGTGAAGCCTAACTCAGGTGAAATCCCTCCCTTAAGGAACTCAGACACCAGGGCTTGGAAATTTGGAGCCATTAAAACCAGCCTACAACCTCTCCTCTGTCTCCACCACACCCCCAACAGGGAGAGTCTGCCAAAGCTAAAGGTACCTCATCACATTATGCTGCTGGGACCTGCAGGCAGACAAGCACCACATACTGGGCAGGATAAGAAAAACAGAGTCCAAAGACTTCACAGGAAAGTCTTTCAACCTGCTGGGTCTCACCCTCAGGGAAAACTGGCACAGGTGACTCTTTCCTCCTGATAGGAGGCCAGTTTGGTCTGGGAAAATCTAGTTGGGGTCTACAATACCTATGTAGACCCTCTTAAGGGTGGGGGGGAAAAAGGCACCATACAAGCAGGGCAAGAAACAAGAAAACAAGAACTGAAAAATTCTCCTCTGTTAAACAAAACCTAAGCCACAGGTCCAGAAAAAGCTGAACTGAATGTCAAAGAACAGAAAGACAACAATTCACCCAGCAAGAAAACCCTAGGTAAAAGAAGTGAAAGCAATCTTCAGAATGAACTAATTAAGGTAATTAAACGCCTAGACACCAGCAAAAAAATAACAAATCACACTACTAGGAAAATCGAAGATATGGCCCAATCAAAGGAACAAACCAACAATTCGAATGAGATACAGGAGTTGAAACAATTAATTCAGAATGTATGAACAGACACGGAAAACCTCATCAAAAAGCAAATCAAGCAGCCGAGCCGCCCGCCCTCCTTCTCCCCTCTCTTTCTCCACCGGCCCGCCGCGCGGCGCCCACGCCCCGCAGCAGCCGAGCCGCCCGCCCTCCTTCTCCCCTCTCTTTCTCCACCGGCCCGCCGCGCGGCGCCCACGCCCCGCAGCAGCCGAGCCGCCCGCCCTCCTTCTCCCCTCTCCTCCCCCTCCTGCTCCGGCTGCTCTCCAACCACCACGGTGCCCTCTTCCCCCGCCTTCACCGTGCTCCTCCGCCACCAGCCTCGACAGCCTTGCCGCCCTCACCTTTCCTCCTCCAGAACAGCTACTGGGGGAGTGGAGATAATACAGAGCAGCTCCCGGAACCACGAGGGACATCAAAGGGACAGCGTACCCCATCCTGGAACGGCTGACTATCTGGGAGAACCAGCTCCGGTGAGATCACCAAGGGGCACGGGCTTTCCTGGGTGGGACAGCAAGCAACCGGAGTCCCTCCCTTCCACCTTCCTGGGCCAGCTGGTAGAATTGGACAGGCGGTCCCCTTAGGCCGCGGCGGCTGGTGCCCCCACCACACGAGGCCACCCGGAACAACTGAGATAGTTGGGTCGGAAATCCCCAGACTGCGGAGAACAGTGACCGGGGGATCCCTTCCAAACACGTGACTCCCCCGTCGGCTGGGAACAGTGTACTCTCCCGGGCTGCGACAGCTGGCGCCCTCCCGCCACGCTTGGTGCCCCGGGCCGACTGGCTAATTTGGCCGGACGCTCTCCTGTGCTGCGACGGCCGGCGACCCTCCCCGCGTTTGGAACCCCGGGCCGGCTGGCATTCTTCCAAGATGCTTCGGTTGCCGAACCTCCCCTACGGCAAGAGTTTTCGAGAGTTGAGGGACCCACAGCAACTTTCGCTGGTGGAACCCACAGACAGGCGTGTGCCACGAGCGCCACCTACTGGGCAGGATAGGAAGAACAGAACCCAGAGATTGCACAGAAAAATCTTTCAACCTGTGGGGTCGAACACCCGGGGAAATCTGACTAAATGCCCAGACGCCAGCAGAAGATAACGGATCACGCTCAGAAAATTGAACATATGGCCCAGTCAAACGAAGAAACCAATAGTTCAAATGAGATACAGGAGCTGAAACAACTAATGCTGAATATACGAACAGAAATGGAAAACCTCTTCAAAAACGAAACCGATAAATTGAGGGAGGACATGAAGAAGACATGGGCTGAACATAAAGAAGAAATAGAAAAACTGAAAAAACAAATCACAGAACTTATGGAAGTGAAAGATAAAGTAGAAAAGATGGAAAAAACAATGGATACCTACAATGACAGATTTAAAGAAACAGAAGATAGAATTAGTGATTTGGAGGATGAAACATCTGAATTCCAAAAAGAAACAGAAACTATCCGGAAAAGAATGGAAAAATTTGAACAAGGTATCAGGGAACTCAAGGACAGTGTGAACCGTACAAATATACGTGTAGTGGGTATCCCAGAAGGAGAAGAGAAGGGAAAAGGAGGAGAAAAACTAATGGAAGAAATTATCACTGAAAATTTCCCAACTCTTATGAAAGACCTAAAATTACAGATCCAAGAAGTGCAGCGCACCCCAAAGAGATTAGACACAAATAGGCGTTCCCCAAGACACTTACTAGTTAGAATGTCAGAGGTCAAAGAGAAAGAGAGGATCTTGAAGGCAGCGAGAGAAAAACAATCCGTCACATACAAGGGAAACCCAATAAGACTATGTGTAGATTTCTCAGCAGAAACCATGGAAGCTAGAAGACAGTGGGATGATATATTTAAGTTACTAAAAGAGAAAAACTGCCAACCAAGACTCCTATATCCAGCAAAATTGTCCTTCAAAAATGAGGGAGAAATTAAAACATTCTCAGACAAAAAGTCACTAAGAGAATTTGTGACCAAGAGACCAGCTCTGCAAGAAATACTAAAGGAAGCACTAGAGTCAGATACAAAAAGACAGAAGAGAGAGACATGGAGAAAAGTGTAGAAAGAAGGAAAGTCAGATATGATATATATAATACAAAAGGCAAAATGGTAGAGGAAAATATTATCCAAACAGTAATAACTCTAAATGTCAATGGACTGAATTCCCCAATTAAAAGACATAGACTGGCAGAATGGATTAAAAAACAGGATCCTTCTATATGCTGTCTACAGGAAACACATCTTAGACCCAAAGATAAATATAGGTTGAAAGTGAAAGGTTGGGAAAAGATATTTCATGCAAACAACAACCAGAAAAGAGCAGGAGTGGCTATACTAATATCCAACAAATTATACTTCAAATGTAAAACAGTTAAAAGAGACAAAGAAGGACACTATATACTATTAAAAGGAACAATTAAGCAAGAAGACATAACAATCATAAATATTTACGCACCGAACCAGAATGCCCCAAAATACGTGAGGAATACACTGCAAACACTGAAGAGGGAAATAGACACATATACCATAATAGTTGGAGACTTCAATTCACCACTCTCATCAATGGACAGAACATCTACACAGAGGATCAATAAAGAAATAGAGAACCTGAATATTACTATAAATGAACTTGACTTAACAGACATTTATAGGACATTACATCCCACAACAGCAGGATACACCTTTTTTTCAAGTGCTCATGGATCATTCTCAAAGATAGACCATATGCTGGGTCACAAAGCAAGTCTTAACAAATTTAAAAATATTGAAATCATACACAACACTTTCTCGGATCATAAAGGAATAAAGTTGGAAATCAATAATAGGCGGAGGGCCAGAAAATTCATAAATACATGGAGGCTCAACAACACACTCTTAAACAACAAGTGGGTCAAAGAAGAAATTGCAAGAGAAATTAGTAAATACCTAGAGGCAAATGAAAATGAAGACACAACATATCAAAACTTATGGGACGCAGCAAAGGCAGTGCTAAGAGGGAAATTTATTGCCCTAAATGCCTTTATCAGAAAAGAAGAAAAGGCAAAAATGCAGGAATTAACTGTCGACTTGGAAGAACTGGAGAAAGAACAGCAAACTAATCCCAAAGCAAGCAAAAGGAAAGAAATAACAAAGATTAGAGCAGAAATAAATGAAATTGAAAACATGAAAACAATAGAGAAAATCAATAAGACCAGAAGTTGGTTCTATGAGAAAATCAACAAGATTGATGGGCCCTTAGCAAGACTGACAAAAAGAAGAAGAGAGAGGAAGCAAATAAATAAGATTAGAAATGAAAGAGGAGACATAACTACTGACCTCACAGAAATAAAGGAGGTAATAACAGGATACTATGAACAACTTTATGCTAATAAATACAACAATTTAGAAGAAATGGACAGGTTCCTGGAAAGACATGAACAACCAACTTTGACTCAAGAAGAAATAGACGACCTCAACAAACCAATCACAAGTAAAGAGACTGAATTAGTTATTCAAAAGCTCCCTAAAAAGAAAAGTCCAGGACCAGACGGCTTCACATGTGAATTCTATCAAACATTCCAGAAAGAATTAGTACCTACTCTCCTCAAACTGTTCAACATAATCGAAGTGGAGGGAAAACTACCTAATTCATTCTATGAAGCCAACATCACCCTCATACCAAAACCAGGCAAAGATATTACAAAAAAAGAAAACTACAGACCAATCTCTCTAATGAATACAGATGCAAAAATCCTCAATAAAATTCTAGCAAATCGTATCCAACAACACATTAAAAGAATTATTCACCATGACCAAGTAGGATTCATCCCAGGTATGCAAGGATGGTTCAACATAAGAAAATCAATTAATGTAATACACCATATCAACAAATCAAAGCAGAAAAATCACATGATCATCTCAATTGATGCAGAGAAGGCATTTGACAAGATTCAACATCCTTTCCTGCTGAAAACACTTCAAAAGATAGGAATACAAGGGAACTTCCTTAAAATGATAGAGGGAATATATGAAAAACCCACAGCTAATATCATCCTCAATGGGGAAAAATTGAAAACTTTCCCCCTAAGATCAGGAACAAGACAAGGATGTCCACTATCACCACTATTATTCAACATTGTGTTGGAAGTTCTAGCCAGAGCAATTAGGCAAGAAAAAGAAATACAAGGCATCAAAATTGGAAAGGAAGAAGTAAAACTATCACTGTTTGCAGACGATATGATACTATATGTAGAAAACCCAGAAAAATCCACAACAAAATTACTAGAGCTAATAAATGAGTACAGCAAAGTAGCAGGTTACAAGATCAACATTCAAAAATCTGTAGCTTTTCTATACACTAGTAATGAACAAGCTGAGGCGGAAATCAAGAAACGAATCCCATTTACAATTGCAACTAAAAGAATAAAATACCTAGGAATAAATTTAACCAAAGAGACAAAAAACCTATATAAAGAAAACTACAAAAAACTGTTAAAAGAAATCACAGAAGACCTAAATAGATGGAAGGGCATACCGTGTTCATGGATTGGAAGACTAAATATAGTTAAGATGTCAATCCTACCTAAATTGATTTACAGATTCAATGCAATACCAATCAAAATCCCAACAACTTATTTTTCAGAAATAGGAAAACCAATAAGCAAATTTATCTGGAAGGGCAGGGTGTCCCGAATTGCTAAAAACATCTTGAGGAAAAAAAACGAAGCTGGAGGTCTCGCGCTGCCTGACTTTAAGGCATATTATGAAGCCACAGTGGTCAAAACAGCATGGTATTGGCATAAAGATAGATATATCGACCAATGGAATCGAATAGAGTGCTCAGATATAGACCCTCTCATCTATGGACATTTGATCTTTGATAAGGCAGTCAAGCCAACTCACCTGGGACAGAGCAGTCTCTTCAATAAATGGTGCCTAGAGAACTGGATATCCATATGCAAAAGAATGAAAAAAGACCCATATCTCACACCCTATACAAAAGTTAACTCAAAATGGATCAAAGATCTAAACATTAGGTCTAAGACCATAAAACAGATAGAGGAAAATGTTGGGAGATATCTTATGGATCTTACAACTGGAGGCGGTTTTATGGACCTTAAACCTAAAGCAAGAACACTGAAGAAGGAAATAAATAAATGGGAGCTCCTCAAAATTAAACACTTTTGTGCATCAGAGAACTTCATCAAGAAAGTAGAAAGACAGCCTACACAATGGGAGACAATATTTGGAAATGACATATCAGATAAAGGTCTAGTTTCCAGAATTTATAAAGAGATTATTCAACTCAACAACAAAAAGACAGCCAACCCAATTACAAAATGGGAAAAAGACTTAAACAGACACCTACCAGAAGAAGAAATACGGATGGCCAAGAGGCACATGAAGAGATGCTCAATGTCCCTGGCCATTAGAGAAATGCAAATCAAAACCACAATGAGATATCATCTCACACCCACCAGAATGGCCATTATCAACAAAACAGAAAATGACAAGTGCTGGAGAGGATGCGGAGAAAGAGGCACACTTATCCACTGTTGGTGGGAATGTCAAAGGGTGCAACCACTGTGGAAGGCAGTTTGGCGGTTCCTCAAAAAGCTGAATATAGAATTGCCATACGACCCAGCAATACCATTGCTAGGTATCTACTCAAAGGACTTAAGGGCAAAGACACAAACGGACATTTGCACACCAATGTTTATAGCAGCGTTATTTACAATTGCAAAGAGATGGAAACAGCCAAAATCTCCATCAACAGAAGAGTGGCTAAACAAACTGTGGTATATACATACGATGGAATATTATGCAGCTTTAAGACAAGATAAACTTATGAACCATGTAATAACATGGATGGACCTAGAGAATATTATGCTGAGTGAATCCAGCCAAAAACTAAAGGACAAATACTGTATGGTCCCACTGATGTGAACGGACATTCGAGAATAAACTTGAAATATGTCATTGGTAACAGAGTTCAGCAGGAGTTAGAAACAGGGTAAGACAATGGGTAATTGAAGCTGAAGGGATACAGACTGTGCAACAGGACTAGATACAAAAACTCAAAAATGGACAGCACAATAATACCTAATTGTAAAGTAATCATGTTAAAATACTGAATGAAGCTGCATCTGAGCTATAGGGTTTTTTTTGTTTTTGTTTGCTTGTTGGTTTGTTTGTTGTTGTTGTTTTTTACTATTACTACTACTTTTATTTCTTTTCTTTATATTAACATTTTATATCTTTTTCTGTTGTGTTGCTAGTTCCTCTAAACCGATGCAAATGTACTAAGAAACAATGATCATGCATCTATGTGATGATGTTAAGAGTTACTGAGTGCATATGTAGAATGGTATGATTTCTAAATGTTGTGTTAATTTCTTTTTTTTTTCTTTTTCTTTCCGTTAATAAAAAAAATAAAAATAAAAAAAAAAAAAAAAAAAAAGCAAATCAATGAGTTGAGGGAGGATACAAAGAAGGCAAGGAATGAACAAAAACAAGAAGTTGAAAGCCTGAAAAAACAAATCACAGAACTTATGGGAATGAAAGGTACAGTAGAAGAGATGAAAAAAAACAATGGAAACCTACAATGTTAGATTTCGAGAGGCAGAAGATAGGATTAATGAACTGGAGGACAGAACATCTGAAATCTGACAAGCAACAGAAAATACTCGGGAAAAAAATGGAAAAATATGAGCAGGGACTCAGGGAATTGAGTGACAATACAAAGCGCATGAATATACATGTTGTGGGTGTCCCAGAAGGAGAAGAGAAGGGAAAAGGAGGAGAAAAACTAATGGAGGAAATTGTCACTGAAAATTTCCCAACTCTTATGAAAGACTTAAAATTACAGATCTAAGAAGTACAGCGTACCCCAAAGAGAATAGATCCAAATAGACGTACTCTAAGACACTTACTAATCAGAATGTCAGAGGTCAAAGAGAAACAGAGAATCTTGAAAGCAGCAAGAGAAAAGTAATCCATCACATACAAGAGAAGCCCAATAAGACTATGGTGTAGATTCCTCAGCAGAAACCATGGAGGCGAGAAGACAATAGGATGATATATTTATATTAGTACAAGAGAAAAACTGCCAACCAAGAACTCTATACCCAGAAAAACTGTTCTTCAAAAATGAGGGAGAAATTAAAACATTTTTAGACAAAAAATCACTGAGAGAATTTGTGACCAAGAGACCAGCTCTGCAAGAAATACTAAAGGGAGCACTAGAGACATATGAAAATACAAAGAGGCGTGGAGAAGAGTGTAGAAAGAAGGAAAATTAGATATGACATATAAAATCCAAAAGGCAGGTGAGCCGCCCGCATGAGCCGCACGCGTGTTTTCCCTTGGGGTTCGGATGGCCATGAAAATTCAGGATCCGTTTCTCGGAAAACACGAAAATGAAAAAAAAGTACAAAACAAACAAGAAACATAAAATCACCTGATTCTGGGTGTGAGATACTGGGACAAGAAACTTATTATTTTATAGTCAAGCACCAGCGACTTTGTTCAACCAGGGGAATCCTGAAAAGCCAGTTGTCTCATGGGTCTTAAAGAGCCGACAAATAACCCTCACAGCTATCAACTCTCATTTTCCAAACTGCCACGGAATTTTGTAGGTTCAACATTCTGTCATTTCTGAGAATGGATCACCTTCCAAAACATTCCACTTGCCCTTTGAATAGTAGCAGCAAGGCAAACCATCTCTCCAGAACAAGTTTCATCAGCGCCTAGTGCAAGGTATCTGGCAGAAAGAGAGGAGTCCAAGTCCAGGAATTAGCACAAGACCATTTCAGAGCTTTAAACTGGACTCCTCCTCTGCTGGTAGCAGCCGGCAGCTTTGCCCGATTCTCTTGAACCTTAAGAGACACCAAGGAGTTTCTACCAGACCCTGGGTTCCCAGTGCCGATTCCGACACTGTGAAGAGGCCCTTGGCAGTGACACTGTGTGCTCATTATGGAGAGAGGGGAAATGTTTAGATCCACTTTGCAGATTTAGACACATGGAAATGCAGCAAAACTGCAGCATTTCATGTTTCTGGGAAACTCAACCTCTTGGTTGTGTGAAGATCAGTTGTATCTTTTATCACAGCAAACCTTGAAATATCAGTGGACTATTTTTGCCACCAAGTAGCAATATCACACAACAGAAAGAAACTCAGGAAGGAATTCCACTCCCGACCAAGAGTCAGGAACCTCTAAAACCACAGGAGAACATATCATGACCCATTCACCATCCTTTAGTTTTAGAAACTAACTTTCAGGAAGAAGAGGAGGAAGGAGATGAACAAAATGATAATTTGGCTTTGGAGCAATTTAATTTAAAAAACATATATCCTATAGATGCTTCTAGTTTGTGGACAAAGACCCCTGAAGAAATTGAAGAAAAAAGAGTAATAAAGGATATGTGTTATAAATCTGGTGAATACTACAGATTTCATACTCCTCCAGATATTTCATCATCAAAAAGCATAACTCCTACAGTGGAAAAAGAGTTAGAAAAGCCTTTGGAAAATGGCAGTGAATTGCAAGAAGGGGATGGTCTTACAGTTCCAACAAAATTTAGCCTATTTGAAAGGCATAGTGAGATAAAAACGTCATTGGATGGGAAACCAAGGACTGACATTGCTGCTTTTGAAAACGGAGGCGGTGACTGCTATGTTCCACAGAGGATCATATTTCTTGGAGTAGATGAAAGTGAAGCTTTAACAGAAGAGAAAGAAAGCACCATGTTAAAATGTTCAAACACTAAAGTGAATGATGTCCAGCCAATGAGAAGGCCTCATTTTAAAGGTGTGAAAAAAAGAAAATGGATTTATGATGAACCAAAGAACTTTCCTGGCCCAGGAATGCGCAGAGTATAGACCCCAAATTCCAAAAATAAAATGAGTTACCATCGCAATAATAGAAACAGAAATGCTGAGAATGCAGCCTATATCCATGTTCAGAGAGATGCTGTCAGGACTGTCTCATTGAATGCACCTCCCTGTGGCAGGGCCACAAATGGGTCCTACAATAAAGCAGATGTTAACAGGGAACCCGAGCTCAGCCTCTCTCCAGACAAATACATATCAACATCCTATAATGGTTCAGCCTGGCAAAAAAGAATTCCTTTTTCAAAAACATATTCAAAAACTGAAAAGATATATACAGAGCCAAGAAGAAATGGGAGCAAGTAAACCTGGAGGTTGAAAGAAGAGAAAAATGAGAAAAGAGAAAAGTGCCAGACATCATCTGATATAATCAAAAATGAAAATTCAAAGAATGAGATAGTCAAGTACTCCATATTATATACTGGATAGCCAAAGATGATAAAATGCAAATTCTGAAAATAAGATGCAGGAAGTACATTGTGCCCTTTCCAAACTGATAAAAATGCAAATTACAAACAGCTGCCTGTGTATTTATGTAGGTCTAGAATTCATTCTATGCATTGTCACAAACGTTTAATAAAATTTAAAAGTTAAAAAAAAAATCCAAAAGGCAAAATGGTAGAAGAAAGTACTACCCGTACAATAATAACACTAAATGTTAATGGATTAAACTCCCCAACCAAGAGACATAGACTGGCAGAATGGATTAAAAAAAACAGGACCCATCTATATGCTGTCTCTACTCAAAGGACATGAGGGCAAGGACACAAATGGACACTTGCACACCAATGTTTATAGCAGCATTATTTACAATTACCAAGAGATGGAAACAGCCAAAATGTCCATCAAAAGACGGGTGGCTAAACAAACTGTGGTATATACATACGATGGAATACTATGCAGTTGCAAGACAGAATAAAGTTATGAAGTATGTAACAACATGGATAGACCTTAAGGACATTATGCTGAGTGAGATTAGCCAAAAACAAAAGGAAAAATACTGTATGGTCTCACTGATATGAACTGACATTAGTGAACAAACCTGGATTATTTCGTTGGTAACAGAGACCATCAGGAGATAGAAATGGGGTAAGATACTGGGTAATTGGAGCTGAAGAGATACAGATTGTGCAACAGGACTGAATATAAAAACTCAGAAATGGACAGCACAATACTACCTAACTGTAATGCAATTATGTTAAAACACTGAATGAAGATGCATGTGAGAATGATAGAGAGAGGAGGGCTGGCTGGGGGCATAAATGAAACCAGAAAGAAAGATAGATGATAAAGATTGAGATGGTATAATCTAGGAATGCCTAGAGTGTATAATGACAGTGACTAAATGTACAAATTTTAAAAATGTTTTTATCATGAGGAAGAACAAAGGAATGTCATTACTGCAGGGTGCTGAAAATAGATGGTAATTAATATTTTAAAATTCCAACATATGTGTGAGACTAAAGCTAAAATGCTGATTTGGTACAAAATTTATATTTTGACTACTGCATTTCCTAATATAACTTATGTAGATAGCGTGCTTGAACACCATAAGTACATGGAACCTTGGATAGGACATGAGATTTTGTTGGTTTGTCCAGAGTGATGCCCCAATGAATCCTAGAGTGATTTGATCAGTGAGTGGAAAAGTATTTGCAAAGTCCCCTTGGGGGAATGGTGAGAACGGGGAGAAATTCAACTTCCCCAAGCTGAATTATTGATATTCTCACAAGCAGTGTGGGCAACGAAAGCTCTAGGCTGAGCCCCCAGTTTTGGAGTTTGTTCATATAAGACTTAACCCCACAAAGGTTAGGTCAAGCCTCCTTAAAATTAGGCCTAAGTATCACCTCCAAGAGAGCCTCTTTTGTGGCTCAGATGTGTCCTCTCTCTCTAGCCAACACAACAAGCAAACTCATCACCCTCCCCCTGTCTAGGTGGGACATGACTCCCAGGGGTGTGGACCTTTCTGGCAACGTGGAACAGAAATCCTAGAATGAGCTGAGACTCAGCATCAAGGGATTGAGAAAACCTTCTCCACCAAAAGGGGGAAGAGTGAAATGAGACAAAGTGTCAATGGCTGAGAGATTCCAAACAGAAACGAGAGGTTATCCTGGAGGTTATTCTTATGCATTAAGTAGATATCACCTTGTTATTCAAGATGTAATGGAGAGGCTGGAGGGAACTGCCTGAAAATGTAGAGCTGTGTTCCAGTAGCCATGTTTCTTGAGGATGATTGAATAACGATACAGCTTTCACAATGTAACTGTGTGATTGTGAAAACCTTGTGTCTGAGGCTCCTTTTATCTACCTTGTCAACAGACAAGTAGAACATATGGAATAAAAATAAATAATGGGGGAACAAATGTTAAAATAAATTGAGTTTGAAATGGTAGTGATCAATGAAAGGGAGGGGCAAGGGGTATGGTATTTTCTTTTTTCTGTTTTTGTTTTATTTCTTTTTCTGTTGTCTTTTTCTTTTTCTGAATTGATGCAAATGTTCTAAGAAATGGTCATAATGATGAATATGCAACTATGTGATGATATTGTGAATTACTGATTATATATGTGGAACGGAACGATCATATGTTAAGAATGTTTTTGTTCATTTGTTGTTAAATTTTTTAAAATAAATAAATAATAAAAAAAATCTAATACCACCTTTTAATCAAAAGACACTTTGAAGAAAGTAAAAAGAAGGCAACAAGCTTGGAGAAAATACCTGTAACACCTTTGAGAATATTTTAGCATCAAGAATCTAGAATGGACACCTACAATAATAAAAACCAGATAACTATCAAATAAGAAACAGGGCAAAAGACATGAGCAACTCCCCATTATGTGCGACATGACTCCCAGGGGTATATATCTCCCTGGCAAAGTGGGACATGACTTCCAGGGATGAGCCCCGCCCTGGCAACAAAGGAGAGAGAAAAGCCTTTCTGACCAAAAGGGGGAAGATAATTGAAACAAAATAAACTTTCAGTAGCTGAGAGGTTTCAAATAGAGCTGAGAGGTGATATGGTGGTTATTCTCATGCAGTATATAGATATCCCCTTTCAGTTTTTGATATACTGGAATAGCTAGAAGGAAATACCTGAAACTGTTGAAGTGTAATTCATTAGCCTTGGTTTTTAAAAAACGTTTTCACTGACAAATGTTCACACACATACATTCCATACATGGTGTAGAATCAACGACTCACAATATCACATAGTTATGCATTCATCACCGTGATCATTTTTCAGAATATTCGCATCACTCCAGAAAAAGAAAATAGAAAAAACTCATACATACCATACCCCTTACCCCTCCCTCTCACCTGCCACTGGTACTTTCATCTACCCAATTTATATTACCCCTTACTCCTCTATTATTTATTTATTTTAATCCATATTTTTTTACTCATCTGTCCACACCCGAGATAAAAGGAGCAAAAGCACAAGGTTTTCACAATCACACAGTCACGCTGTAAATGCTGCATCTTTATACAATCGTCCTCAAGAATCAATGTTACTGGAATACAGCTCAGCAGTTTCAGGTGATTCCCTCCAGCTACTCCAATACACCACTAACTAAAAAGGGATATCTACATAATGCATAAGAATTACCTCCAGAGTAACCTCTCAACTCTGTCTGAAATCTCTCAGCCACTGAAACTTTATCTCATTTCTCTCTTCTCCCTTTTGGTACAGAAGGCTTTCTTAATCCCTTGATGTCAGGTCCCAATTCATATCAGGAGTCCGGCCCCATGTTGCCAGGTAGATTTACACTCCTAGGAGCGATGTCCCACATAGCAGAGGACAGCAGTGAGTTCACCTGCTGAGTTGGCTTAGACAGGCCACATCTGAGCAACAAAAGAGATTCTCTAGGGTGCTCTTAGGCCTAATTTTCAGTGGTCTTAGCCTATCCTTTGCAGGAATAAGTTTCATAGGGGTAGACCCCAAGATTGGCAGCTCAGCCTACTGATTTGGTTGTTCCCACTCCTTGTGAGAATATCAGAAATTCTTCAAATGGGGAAGTTGACCATTTCCTCCTTTCTTCCCAGCCCCCCAAGGGAATTTTGCAAAAACTTCTTTGTTCACTGCCCAAATTTCTCTGGGACATATCAGGGCATCACAGTAGCCTGTACAAACCAACAAAATCTCATGCCCTATTCAAGGTTCCATGTACTGACAGTGTTCAACTAACTGACCATAGAAGTTACATTAGGTAATGCACTATCCAAAATATAAATTTTGTACCAAATTAAACATCTCTCCCTTTGGTTTCACACACAAGCTGAAGTTTTAAAATGTAGACCATATCATCCTTTACCCTATATTCTGATTTAACTTAGTCCTATCCAGGTCAGCTTTGTTCATATTTCTACTTGAAGCCTGATCACTTTTTCAACTTTGTAAGCAGTTCCTGTATGGGGTACTGCTGACTTTTATGCTTCAGAGCTCCAACTCTGAGTCTCAGCTGTCACTTATATGTGAAGTTTCTAGGAATGAACTGGTTATATACAAACAGCTCAGTATCTGAGAATTTAGAAACAACACATACAACTCCTGAATAAATGACTTTTGTAAGAGCTTATAATCTAGGATCCTTTAAAAAAGGCTCCAACCTGATAACCCATGTTCTCAACTTCAGTTCACCAAGTTTTATATTATAGTTAGCCCATATGATTGAATCATGATAATTGTCTTTTTGTTCCTGACATTTCATTCAACATACAGTCCTTAAGATTCATACACCTAGTTGCATGCCTCACAACTTCATTCCTTCTTGTAGTCCCTCCATAGTCCATTGTACATATACGCTTGATTCTTGAAGGTGACTGAATAACTACAGAACTTTTAAAGTGTGACTGCATGGTTGTGAAAACCTTGTGACTGACATTCCCCCCTTAATCCAGTATATGGGCAGATGAGTAAGAAAAAAAAAAGAATAAATAATGGGGCAAAGTATGGGGTGTTTTGAGTGTTATTTTTCAGTTTTGTTTTTATTTTTATTATTATTTTTATTTTTCTTGGAGTTCAAAAATTGAAAACTGAACAAATGTACAACTGTATGAGTTTACTGTAAAGCAGTGATTCTACAATTTAGATAATTATATGGTATGTGAATATATAATGTATCTCAATAAAATTGCATTAAAAATTTAAAAAATGGGGGAAGCATCTACAATATTGAAATCAACAAGTAAAATACTGGAAGCTTCCAGTTGGATAAGTTGGGGAAAGGCAGCCAAACGGGAGCCCAACAGGCAAGGGCAAATGACATCAGTGTACATGCAGTTTTATTAATTCTTAATGGTTCATTTTTCCTGCAGTGCTAATATGATTGAAAAATGTAAAAATTTACAAGTACAGATATTACCACTCCAAACATTATTTTAATTTTAACTGTTACTTACTCACATAACAAAAAATGTTTAAAAATTAAGAAAATTAGGGCGGGCCGCGGTGGCTCAGCGGGCAAAGTGCTTGCCTGCTATGCCGGAGGACCTCGGTTCGATTCCCGGCCCCAGCCCATGTAACAAAAACGGAGAAACAGAATACAATAAAACAAGAAAATGTTTAAAGATGTTTCCCTTTCTTCCTTCCTTCCTTCTATCCTTCCTTCCTTCTGTCTTTCCTTTAAAAAAAAAAAAAAAAAAAAAAAAAATTAAGAAAATTAAAATTGAAAAAATTATACTTTTTATTTTCCTGCTTTAATGAAAGCAATTCATCAATAAAATTCTAAAATAAATGTTTAAAAAGAGATGAGCAAATAGTAAGTGAACCCACTGCCTTTCCCCCCCTACATGGGACATAACTCCCAGGGGTGTAAATCTCACTGGTAAAGTGGGACAGAAATCCTAGGATGAGCTGGACCAGGCATCAAGGGATTGAGAAAACCTTCTTGACCAAAAGGGGGAAGAGAGAAAGAAGAAAAAATAAAGTTTCAATGGCTGAGAGAGTTCAGAAGTAAGATTTCCTGGAGGTTATTCTTACACATTATATAGTTATCCCTTTTCAGCTTATGGTATATTTGAGTGGCTAACGGGAAATATTAGAAACTACTGAGATGTGTTCTAGTAGCCTTGTTTCTTGAAGATGACTGTATAATGATATAGCATTTACAATGGACTGTGTGATTGTGAAAACCTTTGTTCGATGCTCCCTTTATCTAGGGTATGGACAGATGAGTAAAAAATATGTTTAAAGAAAATAAACAAATAATAGGGGGAACAAAGGTTAAAATAAATTGAGTAGATGGAAATACGTGTGGTCAATTAGAGGGAGGGGGAAGGGGTATGGTATGTATGAGTTTTCTTTTATCCTTTAATTCTTTTTCTGGAGTGATGCAAATGTTCTAAAATATGATCATGGTGATGAATACACAACTATGTGATGATATTGTGAGCCACTGATTGTACACCATGTATGGATATTTGTATGTTAAGAATATGTTTGTAAGTTGTTTCATTAATAAAACAAAACAAAACACGAGCAAGCTTTTCACAGATGAGGAAAATTTTATAGTCAACAAATACGGAAATTCTCAACCTTTTAAGCAATCAGAGAAATGCAAATCAAGATAATACTGAGATCTATGACCCACCAGATTGGCAGAAATTAAGATGTTTAACAAAACCGAGTACCAGGGAGGACATGCACTGTACTGGGAGTCACTGAAGCACCCACTTATAAAGCTGAAGACATCGACCTAACCTAAAGCCCAGCAATCCCACTCCTTAGTGTTCAACAAAGAAAAATCTTTGTCTTTGTGTTAGAAGACATAAGAATATTCCTAGTAGCTTTTTCATAATGACAAGGAAGCAAACAAACAAAACAAATGTCCATGAAAAGGAAAACAGATACAGGGCGGTATGTTCACACAACGGAGGAGAGTACATTGGTAAAAATAAAAGAACAGAGGCTATAGTCAACACATCATGGAGGGATCTCGGGCATAACATCTGGTGAAAAACACCAGAACCACTAGATACTACAAAGAACACTTTACTACTTTTATAAAGTTCAAAAACAATTTCAGAACACATTTTTTTCATGTGTGTGCATGTGTGTTGTGTACAAACACACAAAACCATTTCTTAAAAAAAGCAAGGGAAAAACAGACACAAAATTTTAGTTGATTGGAGGGTTTCAGTGGAGGAAGGGGGAAAAATGGCTGGGTGATTCGGGATCACAGTATTCATTACGTTAGGCATAAACAAATGAATAAAATAAAGGAGGGATGGAAGAGGCACATGAAGAGATGCTCAATGTCCCTGGCCATTAGAGAAATGCAAATCAAAACCACAATGAGATATCATCTCACACCCACAAGAATGGCCATTATCAACAAAACAGAAAATGACAAGTGCTGGAGAGGATGCGGAGAAAGAGGCACACTTATCCACTGTTGGTGGGAATGTCAAATGGTGCAACCACTGTGGAAGGCAGTTTGGCGGTTCCTCAAAAAGCTGAATATAGAATTGCCATACGACCCAGCAATACCATTGCTAGGTATCTACTCAAAGGACTTAAGGGCAAAGACACAAACGGACATTTGCACACCAATGTTTATAGCAGCGTTATTTACAATTGCAAAGAGATGGAAACAGCCAAAATCTCCATCAACAGAAGAGTGGCTAAACAAACTGTGGTATATACATACGATGGAATATTATGCAGCTTTAAGACAAGATAAACTTATGAACCATGTAATAACATGGATGGACCTAGAGAATATTATGCTGAGTGAATCCAGCCAAAAACTAAAGGACAAATACTGTATGGTCCCACTGATGTGAACGGACATTCGAGAATAAACTTGAAATATGTCATTGGTAACAGAGTTCAGCAGGAGTTAGAAACAGGGTAAGACAATGGGTAATTGAAGCTGAAGGGATACAGACTGTGCAACAGGACTAGATACAAAAACTCAAAAATGGACAGCACAATAATACCTAATTGTAAAGTAATCATGTTAAAACACTGAATGAAGCTGCATCTGAGCTATAGGGTTTTTTTTGTTTTTGTTTGCTTGTTTGTTTGTTTGTTGTTGTTCTTTATTATTATTACTACTTTTATTTCTTTTCTTTATATTAACATTTTATATCTTTTTCTGTCGTGTTGCTAGTTCCTCTAAACCGATGCAAATGTACTAAGAAACAATGATCATGCATCTATGTGATGATGTTAAGAATTACTGAGTGCATATGTAGAATGGTATGATTTCTAAATGTTGTGTTAATTTCTTTTTTTTTCTTTCCGTTAATAAAAAAATAATAAAAAAAAAAAAAAAGGAGGGATGGACTGATGATGACTGTGTGTTATGAACCAAGGAATGGGTGCATTTAAAGTCCAGAAAGAAGGAGCATGAAAATGTTTGCAACTTTGTATCTTAAAAAATGTTTTATAATAAGATTATAATTATGAGGCACTCAAAAATTGTATAGGGAGCCAATTTACCATCTATAAAACACAAAGATGTCAACCTAGCATTTCCCCCACCACTACTTAGCTCTCAGAGGTTTAATGAAGGGAAGATCAAGAATAAAGACAAATTTGTATGAAGAGTTATTAAAAGTATTCACCTATTATATGTGAATTCCACATCCATAGGTTCAAAGTTATATGCTTGTTCAAATTCTGGATTAAGTTTTAGAGTTACATCTTCTTCATGAATCTAAAAAGAAAACAAATGATTACAATTTCCATATATTCTACCTGGTTTTCAGAACAATCTTTTATCTATATCCAGTAACATACCATAGAAATCTCATCCTATAAAATTAGGGCTAAAAGTTTGGAATACTAAATACCTGCGACAATAACTGAAACAATTACATCATTATGTCATTAAATTACACAAACAGGAGGAAATGGTCAATGACCCATCCCAACAACTACCTACTGAACTTTTCTACTCACAGGGCGATGTTCTCTACCCAGGCTCTGGGAATACAAAGATGTGTAAAAGAGACTACCAACTCCAAAGGAGCTAAGTGAACAAATAATTACGATGCAAAGTGTGACCTACTAAAGCAAAGCCTAGATTACAAGGTCATTACAAGACTTCCCCTTCTAATACAGGGAAGTAGATTTTCAGCGAAGTCTTCCAGCTAAAACCAGACACTGCATAAAACAGTTTCTATTCTTTTCTTGGACAGACAGAAAGGAAAGGAAATTTCTGAGGAAACACAAGGAAAAATAGGAAGGAAAAAACCCTGAGCTGAAAAAGGAGCTTCAAACCTACTGAGTGAGCACACAGTGAGGGCAGGGGCTGATATCAGCGAAGGGCTGAAAAGCTGAGACTTGAGCAGACAGTAAAATGCGGAAGCTGAACCTGAGACTCTGGATAATTAACATGTAGTATCGAAATGGTGGAATTTCTTCCAGGTCAGTAGTAGTCCCTTCCCTTCAACAGAAATTGACACAATCCCCTTAAAAGGAAAGCCTACCACAAGCCCCTGGGGTTTTCAGAGATTAAGATAAACAAAAATGAATCCATAATCAAAGATCACTAAACACAAGGAAACAAATCACCAAGAGTAAAAGCACAAATAACCATCAATAGGTTGAGGCCCAAATGGCATCATATATTGAAACTATCATTTACTAAAAATTTAAAAACTATATATATATAATAAAAAACTGTAAAACCAAATATGTGCAAGTGTAAAACAATATTAAAGAATGACAGGACAACTTTAAGGAAACAAATAGGGCATCGAGAAATGAAAACTATGTCCATCAAAATAAACAATGAATTAGATGATTTACACAGGACACTAAACATAAGCAAAAATTCACTTGTACATATTTAAAGACAGATATAAAGAAATGACCCTAAATGGAGCTAAAACTAGAACTCCATAAGCTTTTGAGTTAAAGTACCTCTATTATTTTATTAACACCATAATTTAGATTTATATTGAATTCTAGGTCAAAGTTATTTGTGCTTAGAATTTGAAAAGCTTGCTCTACTGATCTCTCCTGATATATGTTGATTTTGTTTCTCAAATAGCACATTTTGTCTTTACTGATAAACTCTAGTTTATGTTTGCTTTCTACTTCATTGATTTCCATACCTTCTTATCTCTTTTCCTTTTGTTGTGTGTTTTCCATTATTCTTTTTTCTGATATCTTAGGTTAGACAGAAGGTCATTAATTCTCAGCCTTTCTTGTTTCCCAACATATGTGTTTAAGGCCATACAGTTCCCTCAAAGCACTGCTTTTGTGGTATCCAAGTTCTGAGATACAGTATTTTAATTCAGTTGGAGGTATTTTTTAAATTTCTACTATGATTTCTTCCTTAACTCAAGAATTACTTAGTAGTATTTTAAAAGTTTCCAGAGATGCCTGGCCAGATATTGGGACCCAACAGAGAATGAACGCTTGACTAACACTACTGGGAGATCAAATAATCCAAGCGAGCTGCTCTCTGAGCCACCTTCTCTACTAAGCCATCAAGTAGACATGGCACATGCCAGACCAGACCTGTGAAAGTCCAGAAAACACCCACTAGTGGCACGGGCAGGTCCCAGCAAGGACTCCTGGTGCCCTGCCTCTAGCCTCATGGGACGTGCCCTTTGGCTAGTTCCTTGGGAACATTTACATGTGGCTCTGCATAGCATGTCACAGCCCAGAAAGTGGAGCAGGGAATTACTGACTGTACACTTTGCCTGGAAGGAGAGATGGTTTTACATAAGCACCTCCCACCAACACAAAGATAATGGAGAAGGGCCTGACTGCCTCATTAGTCAATGCGAAGGAACAAGTATTTACTAGAATGTTCAGGCAAGAGGTTTTTGGATAGGCAGTTCAGATGGGGAACAAATGTGAGAACGTTTATTTCCACTCACATGCTCCCAGAATGACAGGATGTCCCCTCTGCTGATGTGGCCAAGGTGGGAGGGATCAACACAGGGCCTGGCCACAACCACAGGAGGCTTTTCTACCCAAGGCTCCCAGAACTACCTTCTATAGTTAGTGTGCAACTTTTCAGGGGAACAGACCGACCCCACTCTGGAAAGTTCCATCAACTATGCAGTGCCAGGGTTACATCACCAGACCCCACCTGTCATGGGAGATAGTGATTTGACTTCAATGGAAGAATTCCTAATTGCAGAATTGTATTCTCTGCCTACCACACTTCTACTAGCCACAACATCAATGTGGCCCTTCGCAGGGCCTTATGTGTCTTCGCGGTATTTCATACTATTACTCTTTACAAGAAATTAAATCATAGAGAGTTCAATAAAGCAGTAGGCTGAACCGCGACAAATTTACTAATCTGCCATGACTTCCATCACTCAGGAGTAGCTACTTAATAGAGTAGTGGACTGTACAACTAAGCAACCAGTAAGAGTGTATGAGCGCCTTCCAAGGTGAGCTGCTTACCACTGGCTTTGAAGTAGTCAGTGGATGGTGATGATTATCCCACAGCCAGATGGTGGTGGTGGTCTGAAGCTATGTGTACATCAGAAAAGATCATGTTCTTTTAATTCATTCCAGCAGGTGTAAGCCCAGTGTAGGTGGGATCTTTTAATTAGGCTATTTCAGTTAAGGCATGTCCCAAGATGGGTTGAAATCCTCTTACTAGAGTCCTTTATAAGATAATAAACGTCCCAGAGAAGCTAAGAGATGAAATTCAGAGAAGCACACAGAAAAAACTCCAGAGAAGCTGACAAAGACAGAGGCTAAAAGAGAGACCACACAGAATGAGAAGCCAAAAGCTGAAAGCAACAAAACCCCGAAGAGAAGGATCAGCAGTCACTGGCCAAGAGCGTTCCCAAGTGACAGAGGAGCCTGAATGACATGGGCCCTTCTTCAAAGAAGGTATCAATCTGTTGATGCCTTGATTTGGACATTTTTCACGGTTTCAGAACTGTAAAAATATAATCTAATTAATCCCCTATGAATCTTGATAAAGATACACACACAGGGCAGACAGACACCTGTTTCCCAGTGTTCTTCAAGAAGCACTGAAGCAGCTCATGAAATGGCCCAACCAGGCACACTGGGCTGTCAAAGCAGAATATGGTCACCTGAAAACACGGGCACCTGGACCCACCATATTAGGATGGTGGTGGTGAAACGGGATAAAATAGGACAAATGCAAGTCCTTGGTTTCCTATGCAGCTATGAAAGAGTCAGTAGAAAACTGCAAGTCCCTTGTTTTTTATCTAGCCCCAAAGGAACGCATACAGAGCTGCACACAGTAGCTGCAAACCTCCTGGAATGAAAATTTCCCTAAAGCCCCCAAACCTCCCCAAACCATAAAAGCTTGTAAAATTTCAGGCCCCAAACAAATTCTTAGTTAATGATGGGAGGCATAAAGTCATAAAGATTGCTAATCATATGCCCAAAGACAAATTTTAGGTATGCAACAAACCATGAATTTTGTTAGCTATCTCCTTCTAGAACAAAGAAAACATCTAGTATTCAGAGGTTACTGTGGAAACCTGCCACCAGTAAAACTTTCCTATAAAACAAGCTGGCCCACTCCACTCAGTGCATGTCCCTTCCTTGGGCACATCTATGTTTACCTCTCCAACATGTACTCTCTCTCTTCTTCTCTTTAGTAAACATCACTACTTATTCCTACTGGCCCTCTCTTCTCTGAAGTATTTTAGTGTTGAGACTAAAAAAACCTGGATCGGGACTCTGAGTCAACTACTGTGAAACTCTAGAGCCTAGCAGACCCCTGTACAGCATCAAGGGAAGAGCAGGAGGAAGAGGCCAGTAAGCTGTGGTAAATACTGGTGAATTTTGATCTTTCCCGCTGTGGCTACCATCACCTATCCTCCAGCATCATGGCAGGCCAGTGGTGGGGTCTCAACCCTGGCTCCTGACACAGCATGCTGGTGCCAGGGTGGGATGTAATGGCTTCACTCCCCAGGATCCAGAGCTGTGTGACCTGATGATCGCAGATCATGCTTCTGATCAACTCCTTCAGGTCGCTGAGCCCAGCTCTCAGGGCAGCTGTTCAGCCCACCCTGGGCAAAAGGGCAGAGATGCCTGAAAGACAATGCCCTTCCTCAAAACTATGGAAAACAGTTAAAGGGCTGCATTTACTAAGTAAGTGCAGAATCAAGAAAACACTACTTCAGAGAGCCAGAGGAGAAGCTCGGTACATTTTCTGGTCCTTCCTCATCCCTTCTTCAGGGCAGTGTGGAGCTCGCTGGCACTCCCTCTGAGGGACTTTTGCCTTGTTCTGGCTGGGAGGAAACGGCTTGTAAAACTTCTCTCCAGCACGACCCCACCCAGAATTTGACCTCCAGGCAAAAACAACTTGAAACAATGAAAACAGTGTAATAAAACAACTGAATCAGGTAGCCAGGGGGAAAGGCTTAACTGTTTTAAGTCCTGCAGGGAGGATGTGGGAGAGGAGGTCAAGTTCTTGGATAGTAGAAGGGGCATTCAAACTCCTCTAAACAGGGGAACTCCCAAGGCCACCACCAAGCACAGCCCAGGACAAGACACAAGCTCAGAAAAGAAAGGAGGATGCTGTACTTTGATTCACCCTGGGCTGATCTTCTTGACAGACAGGCTGAACTCTGACAAAAAGTACCAGCCAACACAAAGCCAAAGACTGTACAAGGTGTTTTCTGCATCAACTTCAATGGTTAATTACCTTCTGGCACTCAAGAACATCTCTAACAATTCAGTACCTAGATACAAACTCAAGAGACAGCTGGGGGACTAAACCCCAAAGTTAACATTTTAATATTAACATTTTAGTATTTCAAAATGTACAATGTGTAACAAAAGGTTACAAGACAAACAAATAGGAAATGATGATTCATCCAAAGGAAGATGATAAAGATCCAAAAAACACTAATGAAGAAGACCTGACTGTGAACATTTGGATAAAGACTTAAAAAAAAATGAACATCAATAGGCTGAAGAAGATAAAGGAAAATAAAGAGAAAGAATTAAAGGACATCAGAAAAATAACAAGTGAACAATATGAGATTCTCAATAAAAAACAGAAAATTTAAAAAGGAACCAAACAGAACTACTAGAGCTGAAGACCACAGTAAGTGAAATGAAACAAATACCCAGGAGGGCTTCAACAGCAAGTTGGAGAGGGCAAAACTATCAGTAATCACAAAGACAAGACAACTAAAACAAGTAAGGTTGAGGAGAAGCAAGAAAAAAAAATTACAAAAAGCAAAAACAGCCTAAGAGACCTGTAGGACATCATCAAATGTACTAACATTCATATTATGGGGGTGCTAAGGGGAGAACAGAAAGGAGTATTCAAACAAATAATGACAGAAAATCTCCCAAACTTGGTGAAAAATGTGAATACGCACATCTAAGAAATCCAGAGAACACTAAATTGGATAAACTTGAAAAGAAATATGCCCAGATACACAATGGTCAAACTGCTGAAAGCAAAGAATAAGATGAGAGTTCTAAAAGTGCAAGAGAATGGCAGAAAACTTTTAACGTAACAGAAAAACATGAACATGTCCATCCAAGAAGCCCAACAACCCCCAAACAGAATAAACCCAGAAAGAACCATGCCTAGACACACAGTAATTCAAATGTTCAAATGCCAAGGACAAGGAAAGAGTTCTAAAAGCTAAAAGAGAACAGCAATGTGTTATGGACAAGAGTGCCAGTAAGATTAAGTTCTGATTTTTTATCAGAAGCCATGGAGGGAAGAAGGCAGTGGGACAAAACACTTCAAGTGTTGAGAAAACAATTGCAAACCAAGAATTTTATATCCGGTGTTCTAGTTTGCTAGCTGCCAGAATGCAACACACCAGAGATGGATTGGCTTTTACTAAAAGGGGATTTATTTCGTTAAAAATATATAGTTCTTCAGAGGAAAGGCAGTTAACTTTCAACTGAGGTTCTTTCTTACACAGGAAGGCACAGAGTGATCTGTGCTGGCCTTCTTTCCAGGCCTGTGGGTTCCAACAACTTTCCCTGGGGTGATTTCTTTCTGCATCTCCAAAAGCCTGGGCTAAGTTGCAAGTGCTGAGATAGGTATGCTGAGATGCTTGGACTGTGCTACGTTGAGTTCTCTCATTTAAGTTTCCAGCCAATTAAATCAAACATCATTCATTGCAGCAGGAAGACTGCAGATGTAATCAGCAACAGATGAGGTTCACATGCCATTAGCTCATGTCCACAGCAACAGAATGAGGCAAGTTCACCTGGCCAAGCTGACACCTGAATCTAACTACCATATGTCCACCCTTTGTCAACTATACACATCACCTTAAAAGATATTAAAGTGACAAAAACTCTCTTCTGGCTGTACATCTATGAATCTCAAAACAAGTTATCTGGCAACAATGTGCAAAGGAGGACAGTCAGAGGATACATCTTTTCATTTCCATAGGGAGAAAATGGAAGGAACACAGATGTCACAAAGACCCAAATAGTTCTGAAAACATGCAGGGCAAACTCCACAGGATTTCCAAGTCTGAAAGTCATTTATCCTTAGGCTGTAGAAAATGGCAGTCCCACCCTTTCCAAGGGCCTATGCAGTGGCCCGCCTCTTTCCAAATCAACCTCAGGGGACATTGAGGAGAACATCTTTTTCTCAACTCCACCCTATCCAAGCATCGGGGCCACACCTGGGCTCTCTGTCATTTCTGGGGCACACACTCATGTCTGATGGGCATGATCAAGGGTACTGCATAGAAAGCCAACGAGAATGCTGTAGGACCTGTATAAACAGAGCCGCTGCCAGTCTAGACTGGGGGGTTCAGAGAAGGGACACACTGGAGGAAAAATAACTTCAGAGGCAAAACCATGGAGGTCGGGGTCTGAAGTCAAGAAGCCTCAGGCCAGGAGAGTGGACCCATGAAAGTCCGTGCAGAGAGTGAGTTTGCCCCAAAGGCAGAGGATGGGCCTTCCACCTCATTGCAGTGGAAGAATCATGCCACCTCAGGCCTCAGGAGAGGGTGAAGCACATTCCTTGGGGTTTGGAGAGGGTCTGACTGCCACCATATTGAGGGGGGTGAGTGTTGCCCCGAAGATGGCAGAGAGTCCGGGTGCAGCCCTGATTCCTAGAGAAGGTGGAGCCAAGAAAAAGGTGGTCTCCCCAATATCCCCCAAGGTTGCATTCAGAGAAAGGCAAGCTACTGCATAGGCCCTTGGAAAGGGTAGGACTGTCACCTTCTAAAATCCTGAAGATAAACGACTCTCAGACCTTAAAATCTAATGGACTTTATTCTGTGGGTTTTCGAAACTGTACGGGTCCAGTGACCCGTGTTTCTTCCTCTCTACGGAAATGTGCATATGTATCCTATGACTGTTCCTCCTTTGTATGTTGGCAGCAAATAATTTGAGTTTTTATAGGTCCAGAGCCAGGGGAGAACTTTGCCTTAGAACAGACCATGTCTATAACTAACTTTGATAGGAGTTTGTACTGTTTCTAACTTTGTATTTCATTTGTATTGCTACTGAAATGGCTTAAAGATTTCTGATATTGCGATAGAATGAATATATTTTGTATATGGGAAAAAACTGTCTTTTTTAGGGTCCAGAGGGTGGAATGTGCTGGTGTGAAAGGATGTATGTACTCTAGAAAAGCCATGCTTTAATCCTAATCCCAATTTGTAAAGACAGCCGTTTCTCCTAATCTCTATTCAGTACTGTATGTTTGAATCTGTAATTAGATCATCTCCCCGGAGATGTGATTCAATTAAGAGCAGTTGTTAAACTGTATTAGGTGGAGGCATATCTCCACCCATTCGGGTGGGTCTTGATTCGTTTATGGGAATCTTAAAAGAGGAGACATTTTGGAGAAAGTGAGAGATTTGGAGAGACCAGAGAATGCTACAGCACCACAAAGCAGAGTCCACCAGTCAGAGACCTTTGGAGATGAATAAGGAAAACACTTCCTGGGGAGCTTCATGAACAGGAAGCCAGGAGAAAAAGCTGGCAGATGACACCGTGTTCGCCGTGTGCCCTTCCAGCTGAGCGAGAAGCCCTGACTATGTTCACCATGGGCCTTCTCACTTGAGAAAGAAACCCTGAACTTCATCGGCCTTCTTGAACCAGGGTATCTTTCCCTTGATGCCTTAGATTGGACATTTCTATAGACTTGTTTTAATTGGGACATTTTCTTGGCCTTAGAACTGTAAAGTAGCAACTTATTAAATTCCCTCTTTTAGAAGCCATTCCGTTTCTGGTATATTGCATTCTGGCAGCTAGCAAACTAGAACATCCAGCAAGGATTTTTCTCAAAAATGAGGGAGAGATTAAGGCATTCCCAGATAAAAGCTTAGGGAGATCATCACCACTAGACCTATACTACCAGCAATGCTAAAGGGAGTTACACTAGACAGTGGATCAAAGTGACATAAAGAAAAAAAGACCTCTAGTAAATGCAACCAAATGGGCAATTATAAATATCAGTACTATTATATTTTTTGGTATGTTGCTCCACATCTTATTTCCTACAGGTGCTAAAATGCAATGCATAGAAAGTAATGACACAATGTACATAGATATAATTTGTAACAAGTATAAAAAAAGGTGGAGAGATGGGTAGAGGAGCAGAATATGTGTATGCTATTGAAGTTAAGTTGGTATCAAATCAAACATGATTGTTAGATATTTAGGACATTAAATCCTTTTTCTTTCTTTCCTTTTTTTTTTTTTTTTTTTGCATGGGCAGGCACTGGGAAACAAACCCAGGTCTCTAGCATGGCAGGCAAGAACTCTGCCTGCTGAGCCACCATGGCCCAGGACATTAAACATCTTAATTCCTTGATAAACACAAAGAAAATATATGAAAAATTTATTCATAAGAAAATGAGAAGGGACTCAATATTGTACAAACAAAAAATCAAATACATATGAAAGCAGGCATTAACAGAATTAAGGGTCAAAGAGGTATGAAACTTGCAAGGATTAAATAGCAAAATGGCAGAAGAAAGTCCTGCATTATCAGTAGTCACATTAAGTGTAAATGGATTCAACTCTCCAGTTAAAAGGCAGAGACTGGCAGAACGGATTAAAAAAATACAACCCAAGCACATGCTGTTTACAAGAAATGCACCTTAAATTCAAAGACACAAGAAGGCTGAAAGTGAAAGGATATAAAAAATATATAACATGCATACAGTAACCAAAAGAGAGCTGGAGAAACAATACTAAATCAGACAAATAGACATAAAACATGAAGCTGTTATAAGGGATCAAGAAGGTCATTATATACTGATAAAGTGATCAGTTGAACAAGCAGATATAATAATCATAAATATATATATATATACTGTGCTGGTTTGAAACTGTTTCAGAAAAGTCACATTCTTTAATCCTCATTTAATACTACTGGGTGAGAGCTTTTGATTAAGTCATTTCAATGGAGATATGACCCACTGAATTGTGGGTGGGACCTTCCGATTAGGTGGGTTCCATGGAGACATGTCTCTACATATTCAAGGTACTGAAGCCCTTTAAGAGGGAACAATTTTGGGAAAATGAGCCAATGGCTTCAGAGCCCACAGAGCCAATAGAAGTGACAGAGCCAACACAAGACCCAGAAGTTTGGAGATACAGAAAGTAAATGCCCCTGGGGAAGCTGTTTTGAAGCCAAAGACACCAGCAGACGTCAGCCAGATGCTTTCCCTGCTGACTGAAGTGTTCCGGACCCACTGGCCTTTCTTGAATCAAGGTATCTTTCTCTGGATGTCTTGGTTTGGACAATTTTTTAAGGCTTTAGAACTTTAAACTTGCAACTTAATAAATTCCTTTTTAAAAAGTTGTTCCATTTCTGGGATACTGCTTTCTGGTAGCATTAGCAAACAAAAACACACTCTAAAGAGCAGAATCTCAAAATTTATGATGCAAATATTGACAGATTTGAAGGGAGAAATAGATGGTTAACAGTAGAAGACTTTAATACACCACTTTCAATAATGGACAGAACATCTAGGCAGAAAATCAACAATGGGAGGTGACCTGAATGATAGTATAAAACAACTATACCTAGCAAACATAATACAGAACACTTCAGTCAACAGCAGCAGAATACACATTCTTCTTTAAGTGCACATGGATCATTCTCCAGGATAGCCCATATATTAGGACATAAGTCTCAATAAATTAAAAAATATTTTAGTCACACAATGTATCTTCTCAACCAGAGTGGAACAAAGCTAGAAATTCCTAACAGATGGAGAAAGAGAAAATTCACAACTATGTGTAAAGTAGACAACATACTCTTATGCAACAACCGGATCAAGGAAGAAATTACAAGGAAAACTAGGGAATATCTGGAGGCAAATGAAAACAAAAACACAACATATAAAAACTTAAGGGATACATCAAAGGCAGTGATGAGGGAAAAATTTACAGCTCTAAATACTTCCATTAAAAAGGAAGTTCATCTTAAATCAGAGATCTAACCTCACAATTGAAGGATCTAGAAAAAGAAGAGTAAACTAAAACCAAAGCAATCATAAGGAAGGAAATAAAGATTAAATGGAAAGAAATGAAGTAAAGAATAAAAATACAACAGACTCAACAAAACCAAAAGTTGGTCCTTTGAAAAAAAATCAGTAAAATAGAAAAACATTTAGCTAGACTGGCAAAAAAAGAGAGTTTACTAGTAGTAAAATCAGAAATGGAAAAAAAAGGTGGACATTACTAGCTACACCACAAAAATAACAAGAACTCCAAGAACAATGAAAAATTTTACCCAACAAACTAGATAACCTAGATGAAATGGAAAAATTCTTAGAAACAATTCAACTACCTATACTGACTGAAGAAATTTAAGATCTCAACAAACCAATTAATCAAGAACCTCCCAACAAAGAAAAGCCAAGGACCAGATGGCTTCACAGGTGAATTTTACCAAACATTCAAGAAGAATTAACACCTACCCTGCTCAAAGTCTTCCAAAAAATTGAAGCTGATGGAACACTCCCTAACTTATCCTCTGAGACCAACACATTACCCTCATACCAAAGCCAGATAAAGTTACCAGAAGAAATGAAAATTATAGACCAATATCCCTTATGAATACATTATTCCTCAATAAAATACTGGCAAACAGAATCCAACAGCATATTAAAAGTTATATACCATGATCACGTGGGAGTTATCCCTGTTCTGTAAGAGTGGCTCAACATAAGAAAATCAATTAATGAAATACACCATGTTTTAGTTTGCTAGCTGCCGGAATGCAATATACCAGAAACGGAATGGCTTTCAAAAAGGGGAAATTTAATGAGTTGCTAGTTCACAGTTCTAAGGCCGAGAAAATGTCCCAGTAAAAACAAGTCTATCAAAATGTCTAATTTAAGGCATCAAGGGAAAGATACCTTGGTTCAAGAAGGCTGATGAAGGGCAGGCCACGGTGGCTCAGCAGGTAAGAGTGCTTGCCTGCCATGCCTGAGAACCCAGGTTTGATTCCCGGTGCCTGCCCATGTTAAAAAAAAAAGAAGGCTGATGAAGTTCAGGGTTTCTCTCTCAAGTGAGAAGGCACACGGCGAACACAGTCAGGGCTTCTCTCTCGGCTGGAAGGGCACATGGTGAACACGGTGTCATCTGCTAACTTTCTCTCCTGGCTTCCGGTTTCATGAAGCTCCCCAGGAGGCATTTTCCTTCTTCATCTCCAAAGGTTGCTGGCTGGTGGACTCTCTGTTTCGTGGTACTGCTCTCTCTGAATCTCTTTCTCCAAAATGTTTCCTCTTTTATAGGACTCCAGAAAACCAATCAAGACCCACCCAAACGGGTGGAGACATGTCGTCACCTAATCCAGTTTAACAACCACTCTTGACTAAATTACATCATCCAGGGAGATGATCTGATTACAGTTTCAAACATACAGTACTGAATAGGGATTATTCTATCTTTATGAAACAGGATTTTGATTAAAACATGGCTTTTCTAGGGGGCATACTTCCTTTCAAACCAGCACACATCACATGATCATCTCAATTGACACAGAAAAGACATTTGACAAAATCCAGTATTCTTTCTCGATAAAAATACTTAGAAAACTAGGAATAGAAGGAAATTTCCTCAACATGATAAAAGAGCATATATGAAAAACTCATAACAAACATCATACTTGATGAAAGTCTGAAAGCTTTTCCTCTAAGATTAAGAACAAGATAAGGATGTCTCTGTCACCAGTGTCATTCAACACTGTACTGGAAGTTCTAGCCAGAGAAATTAGGCAGGAAAGGCACGGAAAAGAAAGCAAAGGCATCCAAATAGGAAAGGGACAAATAAAATTTTCCCATGTGCAGATGACAAGACCCTATATACAGAAATTCCTGAAAAATTCACAACAAAGCTCCTAAAACTAATAAATGAATTCAGCAAAGGGGCAGGGTACAAGCTCAACACCCCAAAATCAACAGTGTCTTTGTATACCAGCAATGAAAAATGTGAATTAAAAAACCAAGAAAAAATTCCACTTACAAAAGCACTAAAAAAATCAAATATCTAGGAATAAATCTAACCCAAGGATGTAAAGGACTTGCACCCAGAAGACTATAAAACTTTCCTGAAAGTAATTAAAGAAGATCTAAATACATGGAAGGACATTATGTGTTCACAGATTGGAAGACTAAATATTCTTAAAATGTCAATCCTACCAAAAGCAATTACAGTTTCAACACACTCCTATTCAAACTTCCAACATCCTTCTTTGCAGAAATGGAAAATCCAATCATCAAATATGTAGGGAATAGTAAGGGGCCTCGAATCACCAAAGCCATTTTAAAAAAGAATGAAGCTGGAGAACTCACACTTCACAGTCTAAAAACTCATTACAAAGTCACAATAATCAAGACAGCAGGGTACTGATACAAGGACAGATATATAGACCAATGGAATAAAATTAAGAGCTTGGAAATCAACCCTAACTTATACAGTCAAATTATTTTTGACAACAATGTCAAATCCACTCAATCAAGAACGAATAATCTCTTCTAAAATGGTTCTGGGAAAACTGGATCTCTATATGCAAAAGAATGAAGGTGGGTCATTGCCTCACACCATATAAAAAAATCAACTTGAAATGGATGACATGTAGGAATCAGAACTATAAAACTCTTAGAAGTAAACAAAAGGAAGCATCTTCAGGACCCTGTGTTAGGCAATGGTTCCTCAGACTTTACCCCCAAAGAACGAGAAACAAAAAGTACAGTTCAATGGGACCTCATCAAATTAAAAACTTCCATACATTAAAGGACTTTGTCATGAAAGTAAAACAACAACCTACAGAATGGGAGAAAATATTTGGAAACCATATATCCGATAAAGATTTAACATCTAGAATATTAAAGAAATCATGTAACTCAACCACAAAAGACAAACAACCCAATCAAAAACTTGGCGAAAGACATGAACAGACATTTTTCTAAAGAAGATTTACAGATGGCAAAAAAAGCAAATGAAAAGATGATCAACATGGTAAGCCATTAGGGAAATGCAAATCACAACTGTGAGATACCATTTCACATGCACCAGAATGGCTACTATTAACAAAAAAAAGAAAATTAAAAGTTTTGAAGATGTGGAGAAATAGGAAGTCATTCATTGCTGGTGAGAATGTGAAATGGTGCAGCCTTGTGGAAGGCAGTTCTATGGCTCCTTAGAAAGTTAAGTGCAGAACTTTCCTAGGGCCCAGCAATCCCATTTCTAAGCATATATCCAAAAGAACGAAAGCAGGGACTCAAACAGATATTTGCACACTGACACTCTTAGTGGCATTATTCACAACTGCCAAAAGAGGGAAGCACTCCAAGTGTCCACTAACCACTGAATTGATAAACATGATGTATATACACACAATGGAATATTATCTGGCACTAAAAAAGGAATGAAGATTTAATACAGCAACAATATGGGTGAACCCTGAAGACGTCAAGTTGAGTGAAATAAGCCAGAGAGATAAACACAAATATTATATGATCTCATTCATATGAATTCACAGAATCAGAAACTAGAACACATGTGACTAAAGGTTGGGGTGAGGGTAGAGAAAGGGGAGCTAATGCTTAAATTGTACAAGATTTCACTTTGAGGTGACAGAAGGGTTTTGGTGCTGGATTGTGGTGGTGGTAGCACAACACTACTACCATTGGTTAGTGGACACTGTGAATGGATGTGTAACAGCACTGAAATATATATTTGAATGTGGTATGAAGAAATTTTTGGTTGTATGTATGTTACCAGAAAAAATTTTAAAAAAGAAAATCTATAGGATTGTAAAATACAAACAGTGAACCCTATGATGAACCATGGACTACAGTTAACAATACAAATGTGTTCTTTTATCAATTGTGGAAAACATGCCACACTAATGCAAGATGTTACTAATAGGTGGTAAATGGGATCTTTATTTTGTGTATGACTTTTCTGTAAAACCTAAGAAGTTAAAAACTTCTTAATTAACAATAAAGTTTTGAGTCTGAATTCCCAGGGAAGACTGGCTGGCTGAAAATTTCAGCAAGAGCCAATGCTGAATTGGGGCAGAAATTCTTCTAACTTCTAAGATGCTCAGTTATGGCTTTTACGATCTCCAACTGATTTGATGGAGACTCCCCACGCTGCTGGATGCAAGCTCCTTTGCTGACTGATGACACAATCAGCTGTAAGTGAAATCAACTGAGTAGAGATGCAAATCCCATGTACGAAATACCCTCAGAATACTTACCAGCCAGTGATTGACCAAACAACTGGACACCATAACCTAGCTGAGTTGACACATGACATTAACCATCATAATATGTGATGCTGAGGTGCTAGCAATGCCAGTTGCAGCATCTCACTTGATGTTGGAGGAAGCAATGTACTTGTGGGAGTTCTATGGCACGCCTTTTTCTCCCCCTATGGCACACTTTTGCTGTGGTTTGACCTGCAATCTCATCTGTTTTTCAAGACTGGCCTGCTCACCTTACTGGAAATTCTGTGAGCTCCCCACTAAAGAGTCAAACAACTCTTCTTTAGTTCCTATCAGCTGAGGGAGGTTTCTTCTGTCTACACTCAAGAATCTTGGTTAATCTGATGGCCCCAGCCTACACAGCCAAGTGTGAATTTCCCCACTATGTGTGCATGAGCCTCTGTTTTTGCATAAATACTTCTCACCTTCTGAAATGACCATCCATGCCTTTTTCTGGCTTCCAAAATTCATTTTGTTTTTAAAGGCTGTCTCAGACGCCACCGCCTCCTCCTCAGTACATTAGTAAATCTCCCCTGCCCATACTGTTTATCTTGGGCTTTCCCTCACCATCAGGTGGACCCAAGTCAATGCTGGTTGACATTGCTGTTACCCTCACAGCATACCTTCTGTATGCAACTACAAGGAAACTGACTACAAAGCAAATGCCACACTCTTTGTGTTCCATGATGAATTTAGTGAATGCTCACTAAAGCATTACAAGATGCCTGGAATCTTGCAAGACAAGTTTTTGTCTTCTAGGAACAGATGGCATTCTATGAACTGAACAGAGGGTAAACCTCACATTGAGGTGTAGCAGTACAGGTCCCATGTTGCCTTTTCTCTGAACCCTAATCAGACTCTTGACATTTTTTGCAACCTTCTTTCCTCTGAAGTAAGGCCTTTGGGTATTTTTCTCTCTCTTTTTTTTTTCCTTTTTTTTTATTAATTAAAAAAAATTAACAAAACATTTAGAAATCATTCCATTCTACATGTACAATCAGTATATTTTTCTCTTTTAATATTCTATGCTATAGCAATGCAGATATTTGTAAGAACTTTCTACTTGATATTTTGAGAACATTCATAGTTTTGACAACTGATCAAATGGTATCTTAGTATTAAATACCTAGAATTTAAGAACTTTGCTATCTGCATTTGTAGATTTTTTCCTTGTTGCCTTGATATTAAATTGGTTTATTAGACTTACTGCACAAACACAGGCTTTACAACGATTATATGGGTACTTTATTTAAATATGTCTGTGCTGCTTTGAAAGGATGTATGTCCCCTAGAAGACCCATGTTTTAATCTAAATCCAATTTCATAAAGGCAGAATAATCCCTATTCAATACGGTATGTTTGAACATGTAATTAAATCATCTTCCCGGAGATGTGATTTAATCAAGAGTGGTTGTTAAGCTGGATTGGGTGACGACATGTCTCCACCCATTTGGGTGGGTCTTGGTAAGTTTCTGGAGTCCTATAAAAGAGGAAACATTTTGACGAAAGGAGGAGATTCAGAGAGAGCAGAACAGAACGACATAGCCATGAGAATCAGAGAGCCCACAAGCCAGCGACCTTTGGAGATGAAGAAGGAACATGTCTCCCAGGGAGCTTCATGAAGCAGGAAGCCAGGAGAAGCAGCTAGCAGATGACGTTGTGCTCGCCATGTCCCCTTCCAGATGAGAGAGGAACCCTGACTGTGTTCACCATGTGCCTTTCCAGATGAGAAACTCTGACTGGGTTTTCCATGTGCAGAAACCCTGAACTTCATCGGCCTTTTTGAACCAAGGTATCTTTCCCTGGATGGATGCCTTTGATTGGACATTTCTATAGACTTGTTTTAATTGGCACATTTTCTCAGCCTTCGAACTGTAAGCTAGCAACTTATTAAATTCTCCTTTTTAAAAGCCATTCTGTTTCTGGTATATTGCATTCCAGCAGCTAGCAAACTAGAACAATGCCTATGGTTAAGTTAACTAGGCTACCCATTTTTGGTGGCTGAAAGTGTATTGTTTCTTTCTCTTAAATAAAAAAAATTAAAAAAACCAATCAACATAAAAAAAAATTCTATACTAGGTAACACGTATATGCTTTGTCTTTTTTATAGGGCAGATAAAGCATTTTCCTTTCTCATGTAGATCCAGCTATTTTTCACAGTGCTATGCTTGACATGTGAGCAGGCATAACCAGCTGAAAGAACCACACACCCCAACATGGAAAACTGTCTAGAGCACCCAGTGTTAGTCACATTAACAAAACCTTCCCCTTCACAAAAACTTTAGAGTTGCAAACTTTTAGGTATATTTTTCCCCTCTGAGGCTTCACTTTGCTACTCCTCTGAATACATTCAGAGTGCCAAAATTTAACTAACTGCAAATATCAAGTTTCACATATGCTATAACTGAAAAGGTATAAGAATATTTCTACATGGTTAAAATTTATAGGATTTCTTTAGATATTATGTTCCCTTTATGCATCAAAAGTCAAAACACAGTAAATGCACCCAAAGAAGAAACTTACCCACAGAAATAACTGTGAACAGGATACATTACCTTTTTATGTATTTTGGTCTGATGGGTTAAGCCAACATTGACTTACTAAGAGAACATCCCCTCACCTCAATCACATAGCCGATGTATTCAATGACATGTCCATTATACTCTTGAGTTTTCAAAATCAGCTTATCACCTAGTTAAAAAATATATTACCACATATAAAACTACTACAAAATGCTGCTGTACTATAAAATCAAACACTTGGAGGAAGTAGAATAGAACAAAAATACAACTGGGATGAACTGCTTAAAAATATGGCAAGTGTGACAAGAGAAACACATCTGATATATTTAAGGTGCTGATCAATTTTTAAGTCATGTTCTAACCCAAAGGAAAGAAAATTAGATAATGTGATTTTAGTTTTGCCAGTTACGAATATATTTGTCCTGACTGTGGTTTAATGTCTGCTCTCTATCTATTAAAACATGACAATAACAAACACACCTGCATACAAAGAAGGTCTACTTTCAGCTAGTCCTGGGACCTCTAAAACCAATAAATCCCCATTCCTTTTCAAGGTGACTCCACTCATATTATATTCTTTGAGTTCTATTTCTGCATGAATTTCCTCAAGCCATAGCAAAGTTGAAAACTTCTCCTTGTAATTTGACATGTTCAAAAGCTGAAGAGAAAACATAAGCAAGTTAGTCAGAGTATAAATATATGTTATGCCTGGAAAATAAACATCTCTAGATTCACTAAGTCCAAAATGCTTAAATTTGATAGATATATTCCCCCAAATGAGGTGACCTAAGGTCGGAGTTTATGACCTCCATCAGCGCATTTTTGGTGGGTGGGAAGGTGCTGATTTTTGTGGGCAGAGGGCTGTGTCCTCCAGCTAGACGTTTTTCCTTTTCTCGCATGGCCATGCATGTCTACTCTTTCTCCTATTCTTTGTCTTTCTCAGGCCTTCCAAGTTTATTTTGGAAGGGGCAGAGTTTTGCTTCTATAGACACCTGTGAAAAAGTACAAGGGACTTCAGCTTCTGGCCAAGACGGAGTAACAAGGACCAGAGATTTACCTATCACAAAATAAAATACATGAAACAACGGTGTCCAAACACTGCACCTCAGGTGTACAGGACACTTATCTCACTATAGAGGACACCAACCACATGATCCCAGCAGCCCCACTGCTACCTAGAGATTACAGTTTCCAGGACACAGTACAGGGAGAGAGAAACCAGGAGCAGCCCTGTGGTCTCTCTGCATTGAGAAGTTCAAGGAAGCCAACGTGATTGGAGTTGGCAGAACACAGTATAAAAGAAGTGAGAGCTGGGCACACAGAAAGCCCTGGAGACCTTCAGAGAGCCACATGGAGCCATGAGCTGAGTGCCAATCAGTGCATGTGGGAGAGGAAACTGTATCAGGCTGGTAAGGCACTACTTGATGGGACCAGAGTAGTTTCTCAGCCTTGGCACCACTGACATGTAGGGCTGAGTTCTTCTTTGCTGTAGGGCCTGCCCTTGGCACTGGAGGGTCTTTAGCAGCAACTGTACCTTCTATCCACTGGACGCTAATAGCACCACACAGTCATGACAACTTTAAAACATCTCCAGAGATTGCCAAATATCCCCTGGGTTATATCCCCCTGGCCAAACTGTTCCCTGTTGAGAAGCACTGAATTAAAGGAAACAATTCCCAGAGCTCATACAGGCTTAGAATACTGTAGGTTTCCACAAGCCATAATGGAAAGCCCTGAAATAAACAGAGGCAGTGGGTAGAGTGCTCAGAAGGATATTAGCCCTGAATTAAAAGTTACTCTGGTCTTGCCTAACAGAACTTATAGGCCAGGTTTGAAAGGATTCAACTATTTCCAAATAAGTTAACTGCATCCCAGAGACAAAGCTCAAATATATTTTTAGGAATAGACAACGACCCAGTACCCAACAAGGTAAAATTAGAATGTCTGACATCCAAATAAAAATTACCAGACATGCAAAGAAGCAGAAAACTATAAAACAAGGAGAGAAAAACTATCAATGGACAAAAAAGAACCAGAAATTATGCACATCATAGGATTAATAAATAAGGACACTAAAATAATTGTTATAACTGTACTATATATTTCAATAAATTAGAGGAAAGCACATTTAGAGATGGAAAATATTAAAAAGACACAAACTGAACTTCTAGAGATAAAAACTAGAATATCTGACAAAAAAATTACACTATCGGGATTACACACTGCAAAAGGAAAAACTAGAGAATTTGAAGGCACAGAAATACGAAATATTCAAAATGCAACAGAAGAGAAAAAGACTGAAAACAAAAACCAAAACCAAGAACAAAACATCACTGAGATGTGGGACAACTTTAAGGGGCCTAATATATATAACTGGAATCTGGAAAGTTGGGGGAGAAGGGGACAGAAAGAGTATTTGAAGGCATAATGGCTGATAAATGTCCAAATTTGATAAAAACCAAGCTCAACTCACAATAAGGCACAGTGTAAATTAAATTTCTTAAAACTAGTGATAAAAGAGGAAATCTTAAAAGTTTCTAGAGAAATATAAATTATATACAAACAAACAGAGATAAGAATTAAAATATCAGAAACAATGCAAACCAGAAGACAACAGAAATCTTTAATAAACTGAAAGGAAAAGTCCTGTCAGCCTCTTAGAATTCAAAATCCAGTGAAAACATCTTTCAAAACTGAAGGTGAACAAATGACCTTGCAGACATGCAAAAGGTGAAAGAGTTAATCACCAGCAGAAGAGGCAGAAGAAATGTTAAAAGACATTCAGGCAGAAGGAAAATGTTATCAGATAGAAATATGGATGTACACAAGGGAATGAAAGTGCAAGAAATGGTAAAGTAAAATAAAAACCCTTTTATCTTATTTTTAAAATATTTTTAAAAGATTACTGGTATATAAAGTAGAAATGTTAAAAATGCATTACAGAGTTCCTAATATATTATAGAAATAAAATTTAAGACACTAGCACAATGTCAAGAAAAAAAATTCTTATATTCTATGTGAAGTGGTATGATACTACTTGAGGAAGGAACTTGATCAGTTAACAATGTGTATGATAAACCTGTGCTACCCAATGCAGCAGCCGCTGTACACATGTGGCTATATGAGTTCAAGTTAATTCAAATTAAACAAAATAAAAACTTCAGTTCCTCAGCTGCACAAGCCTGGCTAAGTGCTCAGTGGCCATGTGTGGCTTGCAGCTTCTGTATTTGAAAGTCCAGTTATAGAACATTTCTCCCATGACAGGAAGCTTAATTGGGTGGCGTGGTAATAAAACCCCCAAGATAACTGTGCACACACCACAAAGGAACTATAAGCCAAGAAAGGAGATAAAATGGGATCATATAAAGGAGGCAGAAGAAGATGGAAAAGGAAAAAAATGAACAAATGGAAACAAAAACAAATAGCAAGATGGCAGATTTGAAACTCAAGCATATCAACATTACACAAAATGTAAATAATCTAAACACCCAATTAAAAGGAGGGATCATCAGAGTGATAATAAAAGCAAGACCCAAACTATATGCTTCCTATAAGAAACCCACTTTAAATATAAAGAATCAACTAGGCTAAAAATAAAAGTAGGGGAAAAGATACACCACGCTAACCCTAATAAAAAAAATAAAGCTGCAATCACCATTCTTCTACTAGGTATTTACACAAGAGAAATTTAAGCACATATCAGCACTGACTAATACGTGAGTGATCACAGAAGTTTAATTTCTAAGAGTCCCAAACTGGAAATAACCTAACTGTCCATAACAGGTAAAGTGACAAATAAATGAGGACACCACACAGCAGTGAAATGAATGAATCGCTGATACACACAACAAAGATAGCATGAGCTTCCTACTGTGGCTCTAACAAATCACTTCAAACTTAGTGCTTAAAACAACACAAATGGATTACTTCACAGCTGTGGTGGTCAGAAGCCTAATGGGCTGAAATCAAGGTGTGGCAGGGCTGGCTCCTCTTCAGAGGCTTCAAGGGAGGACCCATTCCTAGCCTTCTCCACCTTCTTGAGCTGCCTGTGCCTCCTGCTTACGCTTCCTGTGTGCCCTCTGCTTCTGTCACTACATGGCTCTCCTCTCTCCTGTACTCAAATCCTCTGCCTTTCTTTTATAAGGATGCTTGAGACGACACTGGGCCCACCTAGGTCCAGGATCATCTCCCATCTCAAGATTCTCAACTTCATCCAATCTCCAAAGTTCCTTTTGCCATGTGAGGTCACAGGATCACAGACTTTAGGCTCGAGGACAGGGACACCTTTAGGGGGCCTTATTCTGTCCACTTCATAAATGACTCTCAAATTAAATAATTATGCTGAGTGAAAGAAGCCAACCCCCCCCCACAAATAGTACATACTATATGATTTCATTTATATAAAATTCTAGAAAAGGAAACTAATCTATAGTGGCAAAAAGTAAATATCTGGTTCCCTAGGGATGGGGGGTGGGTGGGTGGGAAGGGAGGGAGTACAAGGGGCATAAGGAAATTCTGGAAGGTGATACGTAAGCTGATGATCTTGACTGTGGTGACAATGTGTACATGTGTGTCAAAAGTTACCAAAGTGCACACTTTTAATAGGTACATGTTATCTGTAACAATTATTCTTCAATAAAATTGTCAAGAGCACAGCACCATACATCACAGATGAATCTCATCAGCAGCTTTTATTAGCGTAACCTCCAACTCCATTAACAGAGGCATGCTCCCATCTTCTGGCTAATGCCTACACCCACGGGAAGGTGCTTCTAGTCACCAGCACCAATACCAGATATGTGTGAAATGAAAGCACAAGTATGTACAGACTGACACACTATGGACACGCAGAGCAGCTTTATTTGTATTAGTCCAATTACTGGGCCTTAGAGCTCCTCACTAAGTTATTATTATTATTATTATTTTTTGCATGGACAGGCACCGGAAATTGAACCAGGTCTTCGGCACAGCAGTACAGAACTCTGCCACTGAGCCACCGTTGTCCACCCCACTAACTTATTTTTGAGGTCAGGTGGCTGCCAGGACCTTTGCAACAGCTTCCTCACAAGTTTCTCAACTTCCAATTGATTTTACCAGTGCCTACCCCATCCGTTCTCCACAAGGGAAATGCTTCTTCAACAAATACCTCATCAGCTGGTACCTAGGAGTGGAGAGTTGGGAAAGGACTCTGGAAAGTCCTGACAAGCCCAACTCCTTCCAGTCCCCATGCCTGGCTGTCAACTTGCACTCAGGCCAACCCAGGCTCACAGCCCAGTCAGTTCCTGGAAGCATCCTGCTTCAAAGTGATGCTCCTGTAATGGCAGCATCTCTCCCCTCCCGGTCAGCCTGGCCCAAATATACTCTTTTTAGAAGCTAGCAGATCCCACTGAGCCTTGCAGCCTCCCCCAATGCCCTTTCCACCAGGCAGCACTGCATGCTTCTACCCTACCCACCCCTTCTTTCTCTCAGATGCAAAATGGCCCAGAGTCTGGCAAACAGGGAGCACTGTGCTGTCCATACCACTATCTCCATATGGGGTGGGCCCCTCTTCCATATCCCAGGATGATGGCTTCACAGCACAGGAAGCTCTCCCCATCGCATCCACCCACACCTTTCCTTTCTCTACACAATTTCCAATTTTCCCTGTCTCCTGGCTCACGCCTCTGTCCACAAACAAGTTCAAAGACAGAATCTTGTGAACCCTAGGCTCCCTTGACCTTTTCTATTCTCTAACCCCTCTCCTTTCCTTCTCACCCAAAGGTCTCACAGGCTTGCTCCCTCACCTCATGGTCACTTATTGGCTCCTTGGTCCAACTGACCTCAAAAGTCCTACAAAAACAGCCCTCCTGGAGCTGAGGCAATGGCCTCTGTCAAACTCAGAGGACTTAAAACAACAATAAGAGAAAGCTTTTCTTCCTAAACTTTTCTCCTACACTGATGTGCCTTCACAGCTTCTCCTTCTATCTGCAGGCAGATGCATGCTCAGCTCTCCCAGCTTCTGCTTTCAGTCTCCTCTGTCCATGGGGCTCCTTTCCTCCTCCCCTCAGTTCTCTGCTTCTCCTGTGGGGTCACACCCATCTCGGCATCACCCATCATGTGTAACAACAGATGGGCTCAGATGAGGCCTCTCAATGAGCTCATAACTATAAGCCTGAGAACAACAGAGAGGAGAGTGACAAGAGGACACTTCAGGCAAAGAATGCCATGTGCAGGTGCACCTGGAAGTGAGAGCTGACAGCCTTGCTTGTTCCTGATTTCTGGGGGACACACTCAGCATTTCACCATGAACTCTTTGTGGCTCTAGGTCTTCTTCACAGATGTCCTATCATTTCCCAGTTCCCTTTCACAGAAAAAGTTCCTGTCTGTTCCTAGTTTGCCGAGGCTTATCAAGAACAGTCAGCTGTTAAGGGGTCAGAATGTCTTCTACTCACACACAAACACAAAAAAAGTCTTCTGGTGTAGCTGAAAGGTGGGGCTAGAAGTAGAGGTGTCCCTAATCCGTCTCTCTGCCACTAGCCCCTGAAAGACTCGGGGGAGGGGTGGAGAGTGTCACTAAAGCAATGACAAGGCCTGCCTCCTGGCTGACAGCACAAAAGAACAAAGAAAAACAAACAAACAAACAAAAAAAAACCCTGGGCATTTAGTCTCTAGGGGCACAAAGGAATAGTCTCCATCCCCATTATCCTGAAATTCCTAGTGACCTGGGTAAGAAGGAGAGAGTATTAAGGTCTACACTGAGAAGGGATCATCCTGATTTTGTCAGAAAATAACTCCAGTAGCAAAGAGGCACATATTTCACATGCAATCACAAGTACTTTTCCTACCTCTGCAAGTAATGGCTGGAAAGTCAATATGTCAATTTTTTGTTCCACACATTTTTTAAGTCTATCTGGTATTGGATACTGTGGAAGAAAACTTGGAAGTTGTCGTCTTGAGTTCCTTAAATACAAATTCACAAGTTAAAAACAATTCTTAATCATGCAGACATTTTTACTTAGACACCCTTTCCTTTAAAAAGACCAAAGTTCATTCTTTCACCAAAAATATTTAAAACTATTGGCCTAAGTCAGTAATTTGCAAAGTTTTATTTTAGCTTTGGGATCCTTATTTTTTCAAAGGCAGAGCTACCAAATTTGGCTGCAACAGGAGTTAAGGGCTGGAACTTCCAGGGACTTCTCAGAACCTGGGAGTTTGAAACCCACTGTTGCCAAGCCCTTGACTATTTAAGCTCGCACTGCTGCACCTCTGGTAATGACAGGTGGCTATTAGGAATTAAACCCATACTATCACTGCCAAGAACAACACTGTTAGTGAAGCTGGTTCTATTTGGGTCCTGTCCTCTTATCACTTTCTCTTTTATTCCATTTCCCTGGGAAAGTTCAGTTCTACTCTTGAGCTCCAGCCTTTCCAGAAAGGATGGTAAAAGGGTCAGGGGAGTCCTGCCCCAAGGAAGATGAAGGTCACCGGTGCTATGGGCAAGTCCAGCACGGCAGCAAAATGATGGGAAACAGAAACCTGGGAGAAGAGGAGGTTGAGGGAAAAGGGATGCAAAGGAAACAAAGAACAAGGTCTGACAAACCTGCAGTATGACAGATCGCCTACCTAAATTAAGGAAAGGGGTAGAAATTTTTTCTCCCTTGTGTTTTTCTAACTCTGTCAGTTTATCTCTAACTAGAGAGGAGGGGAGAAGTGTTTTGCTCTATTTCTTTATTCCAGTTACCACTATCTCAAGTTTGGTTCCTTTAGCTCAGAAATACAGACCAGAGAGAAGCGCTGCAGCTAGAAATGCTGTGGCAAACCCAGCACCACCCCTGACGGTATCGGGAAGGCCGCATGAGGAATGGGGAGATCATTGGCCTTGCAGGTTTGAGGGGCAGGTTAGATTAAGGACATGTGGAAAGCTTATGCAGAGAGCAATGGACACACAGTAAGAGCTAGTGCAGAACAACTGAGATGAAGGTGAACAGGATGACCTCTACAAACACATTTAGGAGCTGGCCTGGAGAGATCATTTTACCATATGGTCTGAAAAGACATTAACAAAACCTGTTTGTTTACAGCTTGGGAAGGTAAAACTCAGCTGAGAAAGTCCTGGCACCAAGAGGTTTGTCAAGTGAAAAGCACAATTCTAACAAGGCAGCAAAGGTCAAGAGCCAGTGCTGCCGATGGTGGCAGGCTGGACCTGGCTGCGGCTCCTCACCACTGCCTGGTATGGGCAGGTGTGGGCAGGTGATTCATAGGGATCAAAGTAGGTCTGTATATTCTTTCTTGAGTAAGCTAAATCATAACTAGGAGTTGCTTGGTGCACCTAAGAACCAGGACTTCTTCAAAGCTCCTGGGATACAACAGCCTAGAATTCTCCAATATTCTGCAGGTCACAGGAACTTCTTGCTTCTTTTTCCTAGCTTCTGTTTCCAAAGCAACCCTTTAATATGGCAAATGATCACTGCTATTTATTACTCAGTGCCAGAATCTGTCATTTAGCATACATTATCCCAATCAATCTTTATAAACACAGGATGCAGCGACTATCATTACAAATGAGACCAGCTCAGAGAGGTTGGGAAATGTGCTCAAGGCACTGCTTGATGCAAACAAAGGTCTAACAGCAAAGTTAAACCACTATGTAATACTACTATCTGCTAACAGACTTATCCTTTGGCCTGAAATTTAGAAATCCATGATCCCATACTTAAAACTGTTACTGAACATGGAACCTTGAGTAGGGCATAAGATTTTGTAGGTTTGTCCAGAGTGATGCCCCAATAAATCCCAGAGTGATTTGAACAGTGAGTAAAAAAGTATTTGCAAATTCCCCTTGGGGGAATGGTCAGAAAGGCGGAAAATTCAACTTCCACAAGTGGAGAATTCTTGATATTCTCACAAGCAGTAGGGACAACCAAAGCAATAGGCTGAGTCCCAACACTGGGGTGTGCTCACATGAAACTTAACCTCACAAAGGATAGGTCAAGCCTACTTAAAATCAGGCCTAAGATTCACCTTCAAGAGAACCTCTTTCGTTGCTCAGATGTGGCCTTTCTCTCCAGCCAATACAACAAACAAACTCACTACCCTCCCCCTGTCTACGCGGGACATGACTTCCAGGGATGTGAACCTTCCTGGCAACGTGGGACAGAAATCCTAGAATAAGCTGAGACTCAGTATCAAGGGATTGATAAAACCTTCTTGATCAAAATGGGTAAGAGTGAAATGAGACAAAATAAAGTGTCAATGGCTGAGAGATTCCAAACAGAGTGGAGAGGTTATTCTTACTCATTAAATAGATATCACCTTGCTAGTCAGGTTGTAATGGAGAGGCTGGAGGGAACTGCCTGAAAATGTAGAGTTGTATTCCAGCAGCCATGTTTCTTGAAGATGATTGTATAATGATATAGCTTTACAGTGTGACTGTGGGACTGTGAAAACCTTGTGTCTGATGCTCCTTTTATCTACCTTATCAACAGATGAGTAAAACATATGGAATAAAAATAATAGGGGGAACAAATGTTAAATTTAGATTGAAATGCTAGTGATCAATGAAAGGGAGGGGTAAGGTATATGGTATGTATGAATTTTTTTCTTCAAGGGGATTCTGCAGCTGTACTTGGAGCTCAAACCCATGGATATTATTGCAACTAATAGATGAATATTCATATTACATAGACAAAATCTATGAATATCCTTACATCTCCAGATGTCAGATTTTTAAAAATTTATTTATTAATTAAAAAAATTTAACAAATGAACTAAAACATTAACATGTGATCATTCCATTCTACATATATAATCAGTAATTCACAATATTACCACTTAGTTGCATATTTGTCATTTCTAGAACATTTGCATCAATTCAGAAAAAGAAATAAAAAGACAATAGAAAAAGAAATAAAACAAAAACAGAAAAAAAATTATACATACCATAGCCCTTTACCCCTCGCTTTCATTGTTCACTAGCATTTCAAACTAAATTTATTTTAACATTTGTTCCTCCTATTATTTATTTTTATTCCATATGTTCTACTCATCTGTTCACAAGGTAGATAAAAGGAGCATCAGACACAAGGTTTTCACAATCACACAGTCACACTGTGAGAGTTATATCATTATTCAATCATCCTCAAGAAGCATGGCTATTGGAATACAGCTCTACATCTTCAGGCAGTTCCCTCCAGCCTCTCCATTACATCTTGAATAACAAGGTGATATCTACTTAACGCATAAGAATAACCTCCAGGATAACCTCTTGACTCTGTTTGGAATCTCTCAGCCATTGAAACTTTGTCTCAGTTCACTCTTCCCCCTTTTTGGTGGAGAAGGTTTTCTCAATCCCTTGATGCTGAATCTCAGCTCATTCTAGGGTTTTTCTCAATCCCTTGATGCTGAGTCTCCACTCATTCTAGGATTTCTGTCCCACATTGCCAGGAAGGTCCACACCCCTGGGAGTCATGTCCCACGTAGACAGGGGGAGAGTGCTGAGTTTGCTTGTTGTGTTGGCTGGAGAGAGAGGCCACATCTGAGCAACAAAAGAGGCTCTCTTGGGGGTAACTTTTAGGCCTAAATTTTTAAGTAGACTTGACCTATCCTTTGTGGGTTAAGTTTCATGTGAACAAACCCCAAGACCGGGGGGCTCAGCCTATAGCTTTGGTTGTCCACACTGCTTGTGAGAATATCAAGAATTGAACTTGGGGAAGCTGAATTTCTCCCCATTCTCACTGTTCCCCGAAGGGGACTTTGTAAATACTTTTCCGAACTCACTGATCGAATCACTCTGGGATTCATCGGGACATCACTCTGGACAAAACAACAAAATCTCATGTCCCACCTGAGATTCCAAGTACTTATGGTGTTCAATCAAGCTTTCTACATAAGTTATATTAGGAAATGCATTAGTCAAAATATAAATTTTGTACCAAATAAATATTTTTTGCTTTAGTCTCACACATAAGGTGAGATTTAAAAATATTAATTACCATCTATTTTCAGCACCCTGCAGTGATGACATTCCTTTGTTCTTCCTCATGCATATTTTTAAAATTTGTACATTTAGTCACTATTATTATAGACTCTAGGCATTCCTAGATTATACCATCTCAATCTTTAATGTCTATCTTTCTTTCTGATTTCATTTATGCCCCAGCCCTCCTCCCGCTATCATTCTCACATGCATCTTCATTCAGTGTTTTAACATAATTGTATTACAGTTATGTAGTATTGTGCTGTTCATTTCTGAGTGTTTATATTCAGTTCTGTTGCACAATCTGTATCCCTTCACCTCCAATTACTCAACAGATGTCAGATTTTTTGACATCAAACTTTAAAAAACAAAACTACTTTTCTGAGCTTCTGGGTTTCATAACTGCAGATAAGGAAATATGGACCTGAAACACATTCTTCAGACTAAACTTCCATGAAACTGTGGAAGGTCCCCAATTTCCCAGCTACATGTCACTAACAGATTATATACTATTTTTCTTAATTTCCCTCTTAAGTGATAAAAGTCATTCAACTACGTGTCATGTAACCAAGGAACTGTGCTGCTCCAAACAAAGGACACATTAAGAAACTGTGAATTCATTCGCTAAGGCTATGCCACTACCCTGCCTGAACATTTATTCAGTGCCCCTGCATGCAGACCACTCTGACACATGAGGCCTAGAGGACAGGCTCTGCCTTGCAGGAGAAGAGCTAGGCTGCACGGCACATGAAAGGTGGCAGGAGCCAAGGGCAAGGGCCAAATCCTTAAGACCTGCCTGGGTGGGGTAGGGTGGGGTTTCAGGCTGCCTGTCTCTGATCTTCTCATTGCTCTGACAGCAGTCTCATGGGACCTTCCCACAGATCACACAGAACCTTGTAGAGAGGAACACTGAAGAGTTCCTTTATCCCAAACACAGCTATAGAAAGAGCTCAAACCATAGCTCCACACCTACATCCAAGGCCTTCTCCTCGCCCTCCCCTCCCCTCCCCCAGCCAGGGGTCTCGAGTAACGCAAACAAACAAAGGCTTGGCGCATCAAAGACGTGTGTCAGGTTAATTTACAGTACCTTTTCTGTGTGGTCACTACCACAGTGGTTTTTGCAGAAGCCAGAGCTTGGGAACTTTTAGACTTTTTCCAAGTAAATGGTTCTCGGACAGCTATGAGTGACTCCTCACCACTTACAACATTTACTTCAAGATATCGCCCAATTATGAACTCAGAGAAACAAAGTAAGAGGAGCTCCGTGCAGCGGCCAGAATTTCTTAGAAAAAAAACAAAGTTTCATTTTAGTCATAAAAAGATAGATTCAACATAATTTTTCTTCTATACATATAAGAAAAGTCACAGAGCTAATAATTGTGATCTTTAGTTTTTAATAATTCTTTTTGCAAGGAAAAAAGGAACTTTCTAAAATAAGCAATGTAATATTTAAGTAAGCCAAAATTGCTTTTTTGTAATTCTGAAACTTAAGGAAAAATATTTTCAGTAAACCCAAGTTTAAATAAAAATTGTATAATGACAAAAAAAACCTAATATTTTTACGTTTATATTTGCCCAATTTCTTTGTTTTTGCTTTAATCTAGGACTTTGTGAGTGTATGTTCATACACATACACTCTATTTCATGTCCACTTATTCCTATGTTGTCCCAAACATTTTTAAAAGTCACTTAAAAAGGCTGTATCATCCATCACTGACTGGAGGCCTAGCCACTGTTGGATGTTGATGTTTTGAAGCAAGGCAATGATTTGATCAGATTTGCATTTTTAAAAAGAGCTAGAATTAGTAAATTTAGATGACAGATGGGAGAGGTAAGAAGGGTCAGGGCAAAGTGCCCAGATGAAAGGTCACCACTTGGTTCTGAGTGGTCTGAATGGTGGTGGGGATGCAAAAGCAGGCCAGAGGCTGGCGGAGTCTGAGCCTGGGATGTAGAGCAAGAAGGAGAAAAAGGACCATTCATGGGCTTGGGGGGCCAGCTAGAAGCAATCAATCATAAAAGGGAAAAAGTAAGTCTCTGGAAGAAAAGAAAATTCATGCTGCACTGTGAAGGAGGCCTCCATCACTTGCGTGGATGGATGGAGGGACATGGGTCAGGGGTCTCAACAAGCTACAGGAACACAAGGGAAGGCGGTGAAGAAAAGCAGCCAAGATTCCTAAGTTTCAGAATGCAAGGGCTTAAAACAAGTTGAGAGAGTTGACGCCCAAAAGTCTGACTGTTTTGTGATGTAGGAAGTCAGAACATGGGTTAAGGGTAAGGGATAAGGTTCCAGCTTGAAGAATCAAGGTACTCGCTATCCCAGGTGGGTAAAACCCATTTTAGCCCTTTTCTTGATCAAGGTTTCTTCATATGACTTTGTCACATCAAAATAGTTGTGAATCTTTTTTTATAACCTGCACCCTAAAAGTACCACAGATGGGAGCTGCAAAGAAAAATGGATGCAGGGCCCCAGAGTAGATCTGCTTTCGACCCCATCACATACTTTGCATCACAGAGAATCACGACAGAGGTTCTCCCTCCTGGAGGGATTAGCCCATGTGGCATGGGCTCAGCAAGCTGCATCCTTGGCATCGTGTTCTCTTTTTTTCCATTTTCTCCTGTACAGGTACAATAATCTAGTACAATGAAATTTAAACCAAAAATTAGACCAAAAGATTAAATATTTCTAACAGTGATGTCACACCTAATGGAGATGAGTGCTCAAACATGGACACATAAAGACTCAGACACACAAATACTGGTCCAAGCCTCAGATGGTGGGTGACAAAAAAAATCAAAACAAAACAAACTTCTAGCACAATCAGACAGAGGATATACCCAAGTGACATTCCCACGATCTGAACTTGGAACAGGCCTTGCCGTCTCTCCCCAACTTAGACACCCTCACTCTAATATCCTTAGTATCTCTCAAACCATCTTGACCCTCTTTTTTGCCCAGAAACATCCAGAGGACTACAGCAAGGAGGGTCTGACACCAGCTCAGAGCTTGAAAAGCAGCAGTGGCCATGTTGCCCACCACCTGGAGGATTCTGGCCATGCTGCCCACCACCTAGAGATTGGTGCCCAGTTCAGAGCCCACCCAAGGAAATATCCAGGGTTCACAGGCAGCAAACTCAGGACATGGGACACTGAGCAGGAACAGAGGACATGTCTACCTGGAGAGTCTTCTCTGTTGTTCAACAAACTGCTCTCCAAGGTCCCAAAGATTTTATTTTTTCTGTAGCCATTTAATGAACTAATATTTTCATCAGGAAAATTCTTCTCCTTCCCAGGAACAGCAACAAAAGCTACTAGGCATGCCTGGTCTTTATCATGCTTCTGAAATCTGAATTGTTTAACTTTATCCCAGCCGGCTAGTTTGCAACTGACTAAGTTTTGAGGAGTGTTTCCTTTATTCCTGGGAAAAAAGAATAAGCCATGAACAAAGATAATATGTCTAACACAAAAATATTGTTACCAAAATACACACAAGTTAAGCTAACTAATGAATGGCAATAAAAATATCTTTATGAGTAAAGTAAAAGGGATCTTTAAGTACAAAAATTTTTAAAAAGGTTTTCATAAAGGAAAAAATCAAATAAGCAAAGCAGTTAGTTCTAGAGAAATTCTTAATATCATTTGAAACTTTAAGTGACAAACTTACTCTATCCAAATCACCATGCTTTTACTTTCTCCTTCTTTCAGAGTTCCCAAATTTGTCATCCTTGTAACTTCAATGCCACCTTTGTTTTTCAGTAAGAGGGCTCCATAGGCTTCATCCACAACCTCAACAGTAGGAGAAGCTTCTCTGAAGAAACATGCAAAGAAATGGCATCATCATCTTTGTGGTGAGACTCCGCCTGCTCTTCTCTGGACTCCCATTTCCCTGACTGACCCATGAAGCCAAATTTGGGACCAAGCACCAGGTGATGTGGATGAAAGGGTCAATACCAGGGAAGGCCATGCTAACTGCACAAACTGTTTCTATGCTGTTAAGAATTTCTAAAAAGGACAGCAAATCATCTTGAAGAAAACCACTGATCCTATTAAGTATAAAGAAAAGCATGGGATGCTGGTGACATCTCAAAGGGGTTCCTGACTTAGGAAGTTCATAATGTGACTTATCACCACAGTAACATGTTTTCCTGAAAAGAAGTTCACAAAGACAGGGTGAGAAGAAAGCACCCCACTTCTCAGTCAAAAAGAAAGGGCAGCTTTCTAATTCTTATGCCAGCTGTTTGGCAGGCCACTGGGCTCTGAAGTAGTATGGATCCATTTAAGCTTCACTTGGAAAAAGGCTTTGTTGCTTTAAAGCATTTGAAAAACATTAAATGAGAAGTTTTTCTCTTTAGAAAACGAGAAGATTTTACCCAATGAGCCCCTTCACCCTATGGCCTCACTGTCGTGCTGGCTTTACACTTGCCCAGGACATTTGTAAGCACATTACTCCCTTGCCCTAGCTTGCAGCTCCAAGGAACCGGGGTCCCAGAAATGGGCTCCTTTCCCTTCTTGGCCCCTGTCTACACTCTCAGTGACATTCCCGAGCCCCGAACATACCACGTGGCTGCCTCCCATGCCTCCCGAGTATGCAATGTACATAGAGGGAGCAGTCCCAGCATACAGATGACTCTGAGACCATGCATCAGGAACAGAGCTCCTGTCTCTCATGGCCACAGACACTCGTCTCTGGCCAAAGGACTGAGGGCGATGAATGGAGCACAAACCCCAGTAAGCTAAAGTCAGCTCTACCCCGGGGCCGAATGGCAGTGCTGGGCACATAGGAGGCTCACTCACCAGGGCATTAAGCATTTGCTGGATGTACAAGCAAATTGTACAGGACATTCCTCTTGGTTATAGACTCAGGAAAGGGAGCACTGACTACTCAGAGGCTGTGAGTTGCCCTGGGCCTGGAAAGCAAACTTGGAACAAACCCCTTCCATCCTCTAACGCCAAACATCCCCACTCTGACTAAGGAGATTGCAAAGGAATTTTGAAATCACAAGATTTGGGGTTAACTAAGAAGCAGTCCCAATAATTCTCCCAAGGTGGGACTGGCCTCTCACACTTGCAAAGCTGCCTGTTTAAAATGGCCCATTTGAGGAAGACAAGAAAAAGGCTTCATATAACACACCTACGGATCACAGTCACTCTTTCCCAAACAAAAGTTTGGGGGCTCTGACCTTCCGCCAGCTCCATCTACACAGGGAGCCAAGTAGGCATCTGTGCACCAGGCTCACCACAATCCTAGTGCCCTACTCAAGGCCATGGCCATGCTGCTCACTCACTCAAATCTGCAAACTCTGAATTCATATCTACAAGGAGCCAGACATACCTCTAGGTACTTAGGGATACAGAAAATTCCTAGCCTGGGAAGGAAGGGATAAATAATAAAATGTAACTAAGGAAATGTAAGAAGTGCTAGAAAAACATAAAAATAGATCAAGAAAAGTAGGATTCAGAATTGGAGGCAAATGATAACTCTAGGTCATGCCAATTAATAGGCTGGCCTCAGCTGCCAAACACTTTCTCTCTCATAGTCAGTTAGGGCCAAACCAGGCCTCTGTCATCCCAGAGTTCCCTGGACTTGTGGCAGTCAGGGAGCCATTAAACAGCAATGTCTTCTTCAAGCATTTCAGACATTAAGAGAATAGTTCCAATGATATAGGTCCCCTTAACCTGAGCATGCGGTCCCAGATGATCCTGTCATTAGGCCCTGCCTTGGCATACCACAAGGCACCAACTTCGCAGACCTGACACGTTAGCCACAGAGCTCAGTTATGTGAGCAGCTTCACCATTCCCCAAAGCATGCTGTCTACACCTAAGTTGACAGCACTGGGTGTTTCACTAATAATGGGTTCAGCCTATATACTATAAGTGAAGTCACAGAACCTAGCAGAATCAATAAAACCAAAAGTTGGTTCTTTTAGAAGATCAATAAAATAGACAAACCCTTAGCCAGATTGACAAAGACAAAAAGAGAGAAGCTAGAAAGAAAATCAGAAACGGGGGGGGGGGGGGGTGGGGGAGGTGGGGGGGGGTGGGGGGGGCGGGGTCCATATTAACATGGACCCTGAAGAAATAAATCATAAGAAGTTACTATGAACAACTGTAGGCCAACAAGCTAGACAACAGATGAAATGTACAACTTTCTACAAATATATGAACAACATACACTGACTCAAGAAGAAACAGAAGACCTCAACAAGCCAATCACAAGAGATCACATCAGTCATCAAAAACTTAACAAGAAAGAAAACCCCAGGCCAGGACAGCTTCACAGGTGAGTTTTACCAACCATTCTATTAATTAATATCAATCCTGCTCAAACTCTCCCAATAAACTGAGGAAGAGGGAATACTATCCACCTCTTTTTATGAAGCCAACATTATCCTAATACCAAAGCCGGATAAAAATACTACAAGAAAATAAAATTTCAGACCAATCTCTTTAATGAATATAGATGCAAAAATCTGCAACAAAAAATCTGCAAATACAATCCAACACCATGACCAAGTGGGTTTTATCCCAAGTATGCAAGGATGGGGCAAACGAAGAAAATCAATTAATGTAATATACCACATTAACAAATAGAAAGGGAAAAACCACATAATCATCTTTATTGATGCAGAAAGGCATTTGACAAAATTCAATGTCCTTTCATGAAAAAAACATTTCAAAAGGTAGGAATTGAAAGAAACTACCTCAGCAAGATAAAGGCCATAAGTGGAAAACCCACAGCTAACATCATACTCAATGGTAACAGACTGAAAACTTTCCCTCAAAGACTGAGAACAAGTCAAGGATGCCAACTATCACTATTGCTATTCATTATTGCACTAAAAGTTCTAGCTAAAGCAATTAGGGAAGAAAAAGAAATAAAAGGCATCCAAATTAGAAAGAAAGAAGTAAAACTGTTGCTATTTGCAGATGACATGATTCTATATTTAGAAATCCAGAAAAAATGACAGCAAAGCTACCTGAACTAATTAGCAAGCTCATCAAAGTAGTGGGATATAAGATCAACACGTAAAAATCAATGGTGTCGCTATACACCAGTAATGAGTTATCCAAGGAGATAATCAAGAAAAAATTCCATTTACAAAAGCAGCCCAAAGTATCAAATATCTAGGAATAAGCTTAACCAAGGATATAAAGGATTTCTACAAAGAAAACTACAAAACACTGCTAAAAGAAATCAAAGAATATTTCCTTTATACAGGTTATGGATACATGAGTAAAAAAATAAGGACAAAAAATAAACAAATAATGGGGGGAATAAGGGGTTAAAAATCAGGTAGATTACAATACTAGTGGTCAATGAGAAGGAGGGCTAAGGGGTATGGGACGTATGGGTTTTTTCTTTAGTCTAATTTTTTTCTGTAGTGGCACAAATGTTCTAAAAATGATCATGACGATGAATACACAACTATGTGATGATACTAATTATATACTATGGATGGACTGTATGGTATATGAAGATATTTCAATAAAAATATTTATTTAAAAAAAGGGAGGTGAGGGGGACAATCTGAGGATTGCTCAGGGTGAGGGGGGGAGCTTTTTAAATGTTAAAAAAAAGATGGTTACATAAGCAAATATCCTCACTGCTAGGAAATGTACATGGAACTATTAAGTGTTCAAAGGACACAACATATACACCTTACTCTCCGACATTTAGAAAATAAATAGAAAGACATATATAGATGGGGAGATGAAGGGGGAGAAAGAAACGAGAAAGCAAGAGAGACAAAGAATTATATGGCCATTGTGAAATGTTAAAATTGCTGGGTCTGGATATCTGGGGATGGGGGGATATGTTGGATTTCTCTGTATGAGGTTTGTATTAGTTTTGCAATTGTCTTCTAAGTTTGAAATTATGTCAAAACAGTTATTTTGTTCAAAAAATATATGGTTAATGATCCTTATTTGCATTTTACTGATTGTTAATAAGATTGAATAAATTTTGATTAAAAAATAAATTAAAAGAAGACCTGAATAAATGGAAAGACATTCCATGTTCATGGACTGGAAGGCTAATGTCATTAAGATGTCTACAGAATGTTCTACAGATTCAATGCAATACCAATAAAAATTCTAACAGACTACTCTGCAGAAATGGAAAGAAAAGTTAATTATCAGTTTTATTTTAAAGGGTAAGGAGCACAAATAGCCAAAAACAAACAGCCAAAAAACACAGAGGTATTATGCTTTCTGACTTTAATGCATATTAAAAAGCAACAGTGGTCAAAAGAGCATGGTACTGGAGTTCTGGAAAGATGGCAGAATAGGATACATCGAGTTCATCCCTCCTCCAGAACAGCAAGAGAAGTAACAGGAAGGCGACTGGGACAGGACTCCAGGGTGTTAAGTGACCTGAGAGGATCTTCTACAGCACATAGGGAGGCAAAAGCTGAAGAACTGAGACTCAGAGAACTGAAGACCATCCAGCTAATGCAAACAGTCTAAAGTGCGCCTTTCCAAATGGAGGCCCAAAGCCCTCTGGAGTGCACAGACAGGGAGATGGAGACTATAAAGTAAGCCAAGCTGAATTCCTTGAACATGCTAAACCACACACTCCACCCCTGCTCTGCGACCTGCAACTCCCCCAACACCCCACACAGCTGAACCCCCTCACCAGCCCCACCACTGCACTCCAAGCACTCCCACCCCAACTACCTCCCTGCACATCCCTGCCCCACATTCCTGCCCCATGACTCACTTCTCCCATGCAAGTGGACAGTCTCACCCTGCCACTCTTCAGACCCGTTAACCTGTGCCTACCTCCTCAACCCCCACCTCCCGCTCCCTGCCCCCTGCAGATGATCACCTACGCACCAGGTAACACGCATCCCCAGCCCATACAGCTGCACAACCACACCCTGTTTCCCGGAGCTCCATGCATGTGTAAGTAAGCTTCCGGCCCTGCCAAACCCACACACGCGTACCTCTGCCACACCCCTGCTCCCATACCTGGCAGGTGCTCAGTAGTGCATGTGTGCCACACAGCCCCTGCCCTACACATGCGTGCACCCCTGCCCCACCCAATCCCCTGCAATCGTGTTCCTGTGCCATGGCCCTGTCCACTCTACATCACCCATACCAGACCCAGGACCCACAACTCCCACGACCTGTGCCCTAGCCCTGCACACTCCTGCATCCACATCCTGGCCCCTGTGGATCCCTCCCTCTACACAAGGACACACCTGCACCCTGCTCTCCTTGTGCACCAACCTCTGTGCCCTGAACCCTGCGATCCCCATGCTCCATGTGCCCACCCACATCCTGCCTGAGCACCAGCCCTCGTGCATCAGCACAGCTTCTCCATCCGCCTCCCATGGCACCCTACTTCTGTGACCCTCACACTGCACCATGCTCTTGGGCTCCAAGGCCTGCCTGAGCTGCAACTCACCCCTACGGGCCCTGCACTGCACCTCCACAACCACATGCCTTGCACCCCATGTTCACAGGCACAGTGTAGCATCCCTGACCCATGCCTATACCTGTGCTATAGCTTGTCACCACACTGTTGTGCCCTGCCCTGTGCCCTGCATCCAACTCCACATCTGTCCCACAAATGCAAAGATTTAGACTACTGAAGGAAATCAACTTCGAAAGTAACCCTATCAAGATATTTACATGCCACAAAGATAAATGAAGACCACTAAGCATATCATGACGTAGACAAATATAGCCCAGCCTAATGACCAAATTAAAACACTGAAAGAGACACAGACTTTGGAACAACTAATCAAAGATGTTCATATAACTCTACTAAATATCAGCAATGGGTTGGCTAGTGACATAAAGGCGATCAAGAAGACACCAGAAAAGCATAAAGAAGAATTTGAAATAAACAGAAAAACAGCAGATATCAGAGATTAAAGATGCTGTAGACCAGATAAAAAATATACTAGAGACAGACAATAGCAGATTTGAAGAGTCAGAAGAAGGAGTAGTGAATTAGAGGACAAGACAACTGATTTCAAACACTCAAAACAGCAAATGGCAAAGAAAAGATGGAAACATTTTAACTGGATCTCAGGAAAACGACGGACAAAACAAAGTGCACAAATGTAAGACCCATTGGTGTCCCAGAAGGGGAAGAGAAGAGTAAAGGGCTAGGAAGATTAGTTGAGGATATATTAGGAAAAACTTCTCAACCCTTATAAAGGATATAAATATGCAAATCAAAGAAACCCAATGAACTCCAAATAGAATAAATCCAAATAGGCCTTCCCCAAAACACATTCTAATCAGTCTGTCAAATGCTGAAGAGAAGCAGAAAATTCTGAAAGCCACAAGAGAAAAACAATCTACTATGTATAAAGGAAACCCCATAAGACTGAGTTTGGACTAGTCCACTGACACTATGGGGGCAAGAAAGCAGTGGTATGATATATTTAAGATCCTGAAAGAGAAAGACTTCCAGCCAAGAATTCTGTATCCAGCCAAACTGTCCTTCAAAAGTGAGGGAGAGATTAAAATTTTCACAGACAAATAAATGCTGAGAGAACCTGTCAACAAGAAATCAACCCTACAAGAAATACTAAAGGGAGTTTTGCCAGTTGAGAAAAAAAAAAATTCAGGAGAGGAAGGTCTGGAGGAGGGCACAGAATTAAGAGTACCAGTAAGGGTAACTTAAAAGATGAAACGAGAAAGGGAGAAAGAATACATAGATCTGACAAATAAAATCCAAAGGACTAAAAAAAAAAAAAAAAAAGATTCAAAGGATAAGATGGTAGATTCAAGAAATGCCTTTACGGTAATAACTCCGAATGTGAACACACTGAATTTACCAATTAAAAGATACAGATTGACAAAATGGATTAAGAAATAAAATCCAAAAATACACTGCTTACAAGAGACTCATCTCAAACACAAAGATACAAATAGATTGAAAGTAAAAGGATGGAAAAAGATGTTCCATGCAAGCTGTAACCAAAAGAAAGCAGAAGTAGCAATACTATTATCAGGCAAAATAGACTTTAAATGTAAAGCCATCATAAGAGATAAAGAAGGACACTATATATTAATAAAAGGGATAATTCCCCAGGAAGAAATTACAATCATAAATGTTTGCATTCCCAGTCAAGGGGCTCCAAAGTACAGTAGACAAATATTGGCAAAACTGAAGGGAGCTATAGAATTTTCAACAATAATAGTAGGGGACTTTAATACACTACTCTCCTCTATAGACAGAACAACCAGAAAGAGGATCAATAAGGAAATAGGGATCTTAAACAATTTGATAAATGAATTAGACCTAACAGACATATATATATATAGGTCATTAGACCCCTAAACACCAAGATATACATTTTTCTCTAGTGCTCAAGGAACATTCTCCAGGATAGATCATGTGGTGGGGCACAAAATAGGTCTTTATAAATTTAAAAACACTGAAATTATTCACAACACTTTCTTTGATGACAATGGAATAAACTGGAAACCAATAACCACCAAAGTAAGAAAACTTTCACAAATATATAGAGATTAACACACTCTCAAACAACCAGTGAGTGACAGAAGAAATTGCTAAAGAAATTGGTAGCTATCTGGAGATGAATGAAAACAACAACATGACATATCAGAATTATGGATTGCAGCAAAGGTGGTGCTGAAAGGGGAATTTATTGCCCGAAATGCCTATATTAAAAAAGAAAAAGGAGAGCAGGCAAGGGTTGCTCAGTGGTATCGCTCTCACCTGCCATGCTGGAGACCCAGGTTTGATTCCCCATGCCTGCCCATGTTAAAAAAAAGAAAGAAAGAAAAGAGAGCAAAAATCAAGGACTTAACTGCTTACCTGGAGGAACTTGATTAAGAAAAGCAAACTAACCCTAAATCAAGTAGAAGGAGAGAAATAATAAAGATTAAACAGAGTTAAATGAATGGGAGAACAAAAGAATAATAGAATTAGTAAAACCAAAAGTTGGTTCTTTGAGAAAAATCAGTAAAATTGATGACCTGCCGGCAAGGCTGACAAAGAAAAAAAGAGAGAGGATGCAAATAAACAAAATCAGAAATGAGAAGGGGGTCATTATCACAGACTCTGAAGAAATAAAAAAAAATGTAAAACGATATGATGGACAACTATACATCAACAAACAAGACAACTTAGATGAAATGGACAAATTCCTGGAAACACACAAACAAGCTATACTAACTCAAGAAGAAACAGAAGATCTCAACAAACCAATCACAAGTAAAGAAATACAAATGGTTATCAAAAATCTTCCTACAAAGAAAAGCCCAGGGCTACTTGGCTTCACAGGGGAATTTTAGAGAACATTCCAAAAAGAATTAACACCAATCCCGCTCAAATTTTTCCAAAATATTGAGGAAAAAGGAATACTACCAAACTAATTTTATGTAGCTAACATCACTTTAATACCAAAACTGGGTAAAGATGTTACAAGAAAGGAAAACTACAGGCCAATCTCCTAATGAACATAGATGCAAAAATTCTCAACAAAATACTAAGAACAACACATTAATTATACACTACAACAAAGTGGGGTTTATATACACTTTCTTGGTTTAATACAAGAAAATCAATCAATGTAATACAGCATATTAACAAATTGAAAGAGTAAATCACATATCAACTTGACTGATGCTGAAAAAGCATTTGACAAAATTCAACATCCTTTTCTGATAAAAACACTTTAAAAGGTAGGAATCAAATGTAACTTCCTGAATATGATAAAGGGCATATATGAAAAACCCAAAGCCAGCTTCGTACTCAATGGTGAGAGACTGAAAGCTTCCCCTCTAAGATCAGGAACGAGATAAGGACGCCCTCTGTCACCACTATTATTCAACATTGTACTAAAATTTCTAGTTAGAATGCTCAGGTAGGAAAAAGCAATAAAAGGCATCTCTGCTGATTTGAAGCTATCATGTACTTCAGAAAACCCATGGTCTTTAATCCTCATTCAATACTGTTGGGTGAAACCTTTTTGATTATTTCCAACCACCTAATTGTGGTTGCCAACTTTTTTATTTTTTTATTTTTAACTTTTTTTATTGTATAGTATAACATATATACAAAGCAAAGAAATAAAAAGCAATAGCTTTCAAAGCACTCTTCAACAAGTAATTGCCGGACAGATCCCAGAGTTTGTCATGGGCTACCATATAATCCTCTCATAGTTTTCCTTCTAGCTGCTCCAGAATATAGGAGGCTAGAAGGCTTAAATATTTTTTTATCATCACAACAGACTTTTTCCTTCTTTTTTTGTGAAAAATAACATACACAAAAAAGCTATAAATTTCAAAGCACAGCACCACAATTAGTTGTAGAACATATTTCAGAGTTTGACATGGGTTACAATTTCACAATTTTAGGTTTTTACTTCTAGCTGATCTAAAATACTGGAGACTAAAGGAGATATCAATGTAATGATTTAGCATTCATATTCCCTTTGTTAAATTCTATCTTTTCTGTATAACTCCACCAATCAACTTTGATCTTTCCATCCCTCTCTTTAGGGGTGTTTGGGCTAAGGCAACTCTAAATTTTTCATACTGGAAGGGTCTGTCATTAATATGGGGCAGGGAGATGGAACTATCTGATGTTCTGGAGAGGCTGGGCTAGGTTTCAAGACTTATCTACACCAGGGATCCATCTGGAGATTGTAGGTTTCTGGAAAGTTACTCTAGTGCATGGAACCCTTGTGGAATCTTATATATTGCCCTAGGTGTTCTTTAGGATTGGCTGGAATGGCTTTGGTTCGGGGTTGGCAGGTTATGTTAGGCAGCAAGGTCTAAGTGAAGCTTGCATAAGAGCAACCTCTAGAGTAGCCTCTCGACTCTACTGGAACTTTCTCTGTCACTGATACTTTAATAGCTACACTTCTTTCCCCCCATTTTGTCAGGATGTAATTGTTTATCTCATGGTGCCAGGTCTGGATTCATCCTTAGGAGTCATCTCCCCCGTTGCCAGGGAGACTTTCACCCCTGGATGTCATGTCCCATGTAAGGGGGAGGGCAATGATTTCACTTTTAGAGGTGGGCTTAGAGAGACTGAGGTGTGGGTGTTAACTTCTGATTAGATTGTTTCCATGGAGATGTGTCTCCACCCATTCACAGTGGGGTTGCTTAATGGAGTCCTTGAAGAAGGAACCATTTTGGAAAAAGTTTTAAGGCCACCAGAACCAAGACAGCCCACACAGCCAGTGACCTTTGGAGCAGAAGAAAAATGCCTCTGGAAAAGCCACATGAAATGAGGAGAGAAAGCTAGCAGACATCGTCATGTGCCCTCCCAGCTTCATCAGCCCCTTTTTTGGAGTTAAGGTATCTTTCCCTCAATGCCTTAATTTGGACATTCTCACAGCCTTAGAATTGTAAACTTGCAACTCAATAAATTCCCCCTTTTAAAAGCCATTCAATTTCTGGTATATTCCATTCCAGCAGCTTACTAACTAGAACAGCATCTAAACTGGAAAGGAAGAAATAAAACTTTCATTATTTGCAGATGACATGATACTATATTTGGAAAATTCTGAGAAACCTACAACAAAGTCACTTGAGCTAATAAACAAATTCAGCAAGCGACAGGATATAAAATTAATGTGCAAAAATCAGTAATGTTTCTATACACAAGCAAAGACCTGAGGAGTAAATTAAGGAAAAAATTTCATTCAAGACAGCAACTAAAAGAATGAAGTATCTAGGAATGAACTTACTAGGGATGTAAAGGACTTGTAAGAGAAAACTATATAACATTGCTAAGACAAATCAAAGAAGATAATAGGTGGAAAGACATTCTATGCTCATGAACAGGAAGGTTAAGTGTAGTTAAGATGTCAATTCTTCAGCAACAGGAATTTATGAGCTCACAGTTTTGAGGCTAGAAGACCAAAATCAAGATACCAACAAGGCTTGCTTTCTCCTAAAGCCTGCAGTATTCTGTACTGGCTGCCTGTAATCTTTGAAGTTCCTTGGCTTGTATCTCTGCCTACCATCACATGGTGTGGTAGTTAGATTCAGGTAGGTGTCAACTTGGCTAGGTGAAGGTGCCTAGTTCTATTGCTGCGGACATGAGCCAATGGCATGTGAATCTCATCTGTTGCTGATTACAACTACAGTCGGCTAGGTTGTGCCTGCTGCAATGAATGATGTTTGATTTAATTGTCTGGAAACTTAAATGAGAGAGCTGTAGCACATAAATATAACTCAATTTGTCCTGATAGATCACTTAAACAACTCAAACACAGGGAACCCAGAATAAGAATGAGGGCCTTTAATCCTATATAGCCTAATGTAATGCCTGGATATATTCCAGAGTATATTAAGCAGATAACTAAAAAGTACTGACAAAATCCCTTGAGGGATGGAAGAAAAAAATATGGAACTATTAAACTTTACCACTGGGGAAACCCCCAATACTGTGTCAAACATTAGGGACACTCAAATCAAGAGGCCAAGCCCTTGATCTTAAGGCTTACTCTTGTGACGCTTAAGTATCTAGTAGAGAAACTTAGCCTACCTACAGGTATGACTGTGAGTTACTTCTGGAAGACCTCTTTATTGCTCAGTTGTGGCCTCTCTCTCTAAGCCCAACTGCAAGTGAAACTATTGCCCTCCCCTTTACATGGGACATGATATCCAGAGGTGAAAGTCTCCCTGACGGCGTGGGATATGACTCCCAGAGATGAGGCTAGACCTGGCACTGTGGGATCAAAAATGCCATCCTGACCAAAAGGGGGAAAAGAAGTGTAACAAATAAGGAATCAGTGGCTGAGAGAGTTCAAATAGAGCAGAGAGACTACTCTGGAGCTCACTCTTACGCTAACTTCAGTTAGACATTGCTACCTATCATAGTTTGCCAAACCCCAACCAAAACCATTCCTACCAATCCTAAAGAACACCTAGGGCGTTACATATAATATTCTACAAAGGTTCCATGCACTAGGGTAACTTTCTAGAAACCAACAACCTCCAGATGGGTTCCTGGACCAGATAAGACCTGAAATGCAGAAAGGCCAACCTCTCCAGAACATCAACTAGTTCCATTCCCCTATCCCATATTACTGACAGCCTCTTCCAACATGAAAAAGTTAGAATGGTCATAGCCCAAATATCCCTAAAGAGTCAAAGCTGACGACAGAGTTATACAGAGTAGATAAGGTTTAACAAACGAGTATGATTGCTAAATCATTATATTGATATTTATTTTAGTCTCCACTACCTTAGAACCATTAGAAGTAAAATCCTAAAATTGTGGAACTGTAACCTATACCAAACTCTGAAATCTGTTCTACAACTAATTGTTGTGATGTCCTTTGAAATTTATTGCTTTTTTTCTGTATATATGTTATTTTTCAGAAAAAAGAAAAAGTTGACTGTGATGATAAATGCACAGCTACATGATGATACTATGAACCACTGATTGTACATTTTGGATGATTACCTGGTATGTGAAAATATATCAATTAAAAAAAACAGCATGGTTTTGGCATAAAGACAGACACTGATCAATGGAATTGAATAGAGAGCTCAGAAACAGCCCTCAAATTTATGGTCAACTGATTTTTGATAAGGCTTCCAAACCCACTCAACTGGGACAGAACAGTCTCTCCAAAAAATGGTGTTGGGAGAACTGGACATTCATAACCAAAAGAATCAAAGAGGAGCACGACCTCACACCCTATTAAAAATTTAACTCAAAATGGATCAAAGACCTAAATGAAAGAGCCAGTACTATAAAACTCTTATAAGAATATGTAAGGAAACATCTTCAAGATCTGATGACGGGGCAGGCAACGACTCAGTGGTAGAAATCTCGCCTGCCATGCCAGAGTCCCAGGTTCGATTTCTAGTGCCTGCCCATTCAAAATAGTAATAATATTAAATAAAAGATCTAATGACAGGCAGCAGTTTCTCATACTTTATACCCAAAGTACAAGCAATGAAAGAAAAAAATCGATAAATGGGAATTTCTCAAAATAAAACACTTCAGTGCTTCAAAAGACACTGTCAAGAGGGTGAAAAGGGAATAGACTCAGTGGAAGAAAATATCTGGAAAACACATTATGTGATAAGGGTTTGATATCCAGTACATACAAAGAAACCCCGTAACTCAACAATAAAAAAAAAAAAAAACCCAATTGAAAAATGGGCAAAAGACATGACTAGATATTTCTCTAAAGAGGAAACAGATGGCTAAGATGCATCCAGAGATATGTTTGTATATTATTAAAACTAGGCTGGTATTAGTCAAACAAGATAGTTAAGAGTTTAAGATTTTAATGATAATTACAAAGATAATCACTAAGAAAATAATTTTAAAATACAGAGAAAAAATAAAGGGAATCAAAAGGGTTCAGTACAAAAAACAACTAAACACAAAAAGTCAGTAAGGGAATAACTGCAAAACAAACAGGAAAAAAGTACTCAATAAGCATAAGTAAATCCTTTCTTCTCAGTTAAGTTTACTGTCAATGGATTAAACTCCCCTATCAAAAGACACATAAAAAGACTGAAAGTAAAAGAGTGGAAAAAGTTATTCTATGCAAACAACAGTCAGAAAGAGCAAGGTAGTTATACTGTTGTCAGACGAAACAGACTTGAAGTAAAAAGATCACAAGAGCAAAGACCATCTATTGATAAAAAGTTCAACCAGCAAGAAGATATGATTATCAACATATATTCACTCAAAGCAGAATCCCAAACTACGTGAAGCCAAAATTGACAGAACTGAAAGGGGAGATAGAATAGAAAGTTCTACAAATAATAATAGGAGATTTCAACTCACCACTTTCAATAACTGATAGAACAGCTAAACAGAAAATAAGTAAGGAAACAGAGGACTTGAACAACTATTAACTACTTAGATCTAATGGACCTATAGAAACCATTCCACCCAACAACAGAATACACATTCTTCTCCAGTACACATATAACAATTCCAGGATAGACGACATGTTAAGCCACAAATCAAGTTTTAATAAATTTTAAAATAATTAAATTATTCAAAGTATTTTCTCAGACTACAATGGATGACAAGGACCTGCCACAACTAGATCAAAGACAAGGGTTTATCATGGAAGAACCCTGCCTCACCCTTTCCTCCTAGCACTTTTTGCTTTAGTATACCTATCAACTTCTGTCCCGTGCCCACCACCAACCCACACTGTTAGAACTGTGAGCTAAGTAGCTGGTCGTCCTAGGTCTCAGTTCATGCACGTGTAGAACAGGTCAGCAGTCTCAACTGGCCAGCTCATAACAGAACTGCAGACACTGGTCCTCTGGCCACAGAGTCACTCTCCCTACTACACAGCAGACCCTGTATCAGACTTCTCTGCAGTCCTTCCTGCACAGAACTTACACCACAACAAATAGAATAATCAAGGAAAGCATATAAGAAACTCTTTGGTGATAAGTGCTAACGAGAAAAAAAAAACAGGCAGGGAGGAGAATAGGGAGCACCAGGGTTGAAGGAAGCTGTTCTAGTTTGCTAGCTACCAGAATCCAATATACCAGAAACAGAACGGCTTTTAAAAAGGGAAATACGTTTCTAGTTTACAGTTCTAAGGCTGAGAAAACCTCCCAATTAAAAGAAGTCGATAGAAATGTCCAACCAAAGGCATCTGGAGAAAGATACCTTGGTTCAAGAAGGCCAATGAAGTTCAGGGTCTCTCTCTCAAGTGAGAAGGCACATGGCGAACAGTCAGGGCTTTTCTCTCAGTTGGAAGGGCACATGGCGAACACGGTGTCATCTGCTTTCTCTCCTGGCTTCCAGTTTCATGAAGCTCCCCGGGCATTTTCCTTCTTCATCTCCAAAGGTCGCTGGCTCGTGGACTCTTTGCTGCATGGTGCTGCAGCATTCTCTGCTCTCTCAGAATCTCCTTCACTTGCCAAAATGTTTCCTCTTTAATAGGACTCCAGAAACTTCTCAAGACCCACCCAAATGGGTGGAGACATGTCGTCATCTAATGCAGTTTAACAACCACTCTTGATTAAATCACATCTCCAGGGAGATGATCTGATTACAGTTTCAAACATATAGTATTGAATAGGGATTATTCTGCCTTTACGAAATAGGATTACATCCTTTCAAACCTGCACAGAAGCCTTATCATGCTTTATAAGCATATGTGTGAACTCAGAAAGAAGACTTAAGAATCTACTACATCCAATGTATTCTTAAAAAAAGAAAGTCAAAATGTGAAAGAATAAAGGGATGCACAACTTTTTAAAAATCCAGTAAAAAATGAAAATCACCAATGTAAGACTATTAAAAAGGATTACGAAGGAACCTCTAACTCTACCTGTAATCCACCAAGAAGATTGCTGGAAACCCTCGAGAAGATACTCTCTTTTTAATCTACTGATTCAGGATTTAGAAAGTCCGAACTGAATTCAGTATTTTGGCTTATTAAAGTAACTCTTCAAAATACACTTCAATTGGCCTTTACTTTCCAGAGAAGAAAAGTATTTTCTCCTTACCGCCTTTTCACTGGGGTCATGCAAAGCGCTCTCCAAATATAACAAGACTGGCTGCTCTCCACCACCACCGCACTGACGACATCATATCTCCGAGGTATATATCCATCAGGGAGTTTCAGAGAATCCAAGGTGAAAAAGATACTATCATCTATCACCCCATTTCTTCCACAGAGGCTAGAAATGCAAGCCTGCAAGTACAGTCATTGGAGATTATTTAAAAGCACATGCTGTGCCAGGTGTGCAGCTGTAAATGCATGCCTCCCTATGCAGTGGTCCCTGACCTGGGGAAGTACACTGGAAATATCGGGTGAGCATATTTATAGCAAATGATCTGGGCACCCCTACACACCAAAAAGGTGTCTGATTCTCGGGAGCAAAGGCGGAGATAAGGACAGTGGCTGAGCAGAGAGGATGTGGTGTGAGCTGCTTCACAGCCAAGCTCATGTCGATGCCTCCACCTGTGTATACCTAAGGGCTTCATCTTCCATCTCCTTTATCGAAATTATGCCCAGCAATTCCCAGTGAGCTCAAGTCTCAAAACCCACTTCATTCTTTCCCAGCAATTCTCTAACACTTTTGTTTTCAGAACACTTTTAACACTTCCATGTAAACTACGTAATCTAAAACTTAATTATAGAAGCACTCTGTATTATTCTCTTTCCTTAAGGAAATACAGTGTTTTCAGTAAGAAAATAGACCCCATTTTGGCCAAGGCTGAATTTTCTCTTATTTTTCTCGATTCTTTAACACACCAAATAGATAGAATCCTGGATTGTGAATCAGAGATGGAAGGTGTGGTGGACAAAAGAAGACTGACAGCAATAACCTACCTTGTCGACACGCTTGTATCGCAGAGGCTTCACCGAGATGGCCTCGCTGCTCCACGTGCCGGGTCGAATCCAGTACTCAGCCTCCACCCAGTCTCCCTTGCAAGGCTCAAAACCTAGAATGGCCAGGGAGGAAAAGTGTTTCTTAATTTTGGTAATATTAAAAAGTGTACAATTTACTTTGAAGTCATGATACACTAAAATAATTTCTATTGTGCCTGAGATATATTTGAACACTTAAATAAAAGTTACTCTCTATCACTGTTAGAAAGTTGTTCAAACTTAATTCTCTTCTACTGACTTACCCAGGTTAGGTGGAGCAGAGGATGTTACAGCAAAGCCTTCTTCCCAGTAGCACCGGGTCTGGGATACTACTGGTTCCATGTACAGCCTTCACAGAAAGGTGATCAAGCCCAGAGTTGGCTGCACAAGCTTGGCCTGACTACCTGAGTTTGGATCCTGGTTCCACTGTTCAAGTTACACAGCCGCTCTACACCTGTTTACCTGTCTCATTACAAAAAAAGTTAACAATGGCACTGACCTCACACTGTTGGGGGAAAGATTAAGTCAATCAACACTTAGACCAGGGCTGGCACTTCGCCAGCACTGCCTGCTACTGGTAGGGATAGCTGTGTAAAAAACAGCTGCCTCAGTGAGAATGGACCAATTTCCCCAGGCTTTTCGTCAGTTCATGGAACCTAAGACGTATGGATATCCTGGATTCTATAGTTACAAACAGAGAGCGCTGAGTTAAGCCTGTGGTCTCAGGATCATATCTGGTTTAGCATATTCCACAGTTTTCACTTTTTTAAAAAAAGTATTACTATTAACAATGACAATAAAATAAGCCAAAATGGTAGACCTCTACACTTTGAGATTCTGCGAATCTCTGCAGTGAACGGTTTCACTAACATGTGGGTCCATCTGAAGACAAGTGCCAATCACCTTTTTCCTTCTTTCAACTCTTTCTGGACACGTGTGAGTCACACCTCTCACCTCCAGCAGAGCACACAGCATGTTCAGTGGCAAGGGGAAGTAAACTCGGCCCCAAGGGGAGCAGTGTTGTATATCCTGGCTCAGACGGTGAGTGGGAAGCATTCAAAGCCCGTGACAGCCTCCTGCCATGCCAGCAGGTGAGCTGTGACAGGCTAAGGCCTGTAGGGTGTTTTGGGCATCAGTTAGCAGGGCCGCTGGGAACCTATAGGTTCAGGGGCTAAGCTGTCTTGAGAAGAAGCAAACAGAGTCGAAGTAAACAGAGTCAACAGTCCAAACTGCTTGCTATGGTATCTGGTATAAAGCCACAACTAGTTATAACCTTTTGTTATTTCACAATAAATACTTTTGGCAGAAATGAGCTCAAAGAACAAAAGCGCATGATTGAATACTGAGTTCGTTTCTCATGAAAGCTGGTGATGGCACCTAAGTAAGCCCAAACATCTACTGACATCGACCATTCAATACCCTGTTCAATGATGGGCGATATCATGAAACCAGAGCAGATGCCTCTGTGGAAGCACTTTCTTCAATCAGCTGGCATTTTATGACAACAGTGCCCAAAGACCACAGTTAACACGTGCAGTTTTAGAGATAACATTTATGTATCATGTTGTAAACCATGCTTTTTTAACAAATAATTGTTTAACATAATATTGCTAATTTTTTGTTCCAAATTTTCCTGGACACCTATGAAAAGTGAAGCAATAGCTATTAATGTGTGTGTTTCATAAACAGAAAAATGATTCTAGATGCTTTAAAGAATTCCTCTAATAGTCTGATTTTTTTATCTGAATTATAGAATCAAAGTAAAGAGTTTTGGAAGGTCTTCTGATGACAGAGAAACACCTGACCTTACTGTGAATTTTATTGTAAATTCAGTTTAAAAGTCCTACATTGAAGATAAAATTGTTTTTGCAGTGATAATATGATTATAAATTTTGATGGAATTAAAGCACCAAAATAAAAACAAGCCCTCACAGGTTAAGAAACCTATGGAGCAGAAATGTACTTGGAATTGTTTGGCGTACATATATAATCCAATTTTCCAAAGATTTTCAGCTTTTGGTGAACTGCAGTTATTAAAAACAGGAAGATCATGAAACTGATCTCCATAAAAGCAATGGAAAAAATGAACATGATTTAATTCTGAAAATCTATGATTGAATTTCAGAATATTCCAACATGTGTGAAATTTTCCTGTGATCTACTATTTTCTATTGAATACTTTTATATTCTGCAATGGAATAAATGAAATTTACTGCATCTAAATTGGGTAGAAAATTCAAAAGAATCATAGGAACAACTTCTTTGAATAGCTCTATCTTACAAAAATCCTCTGAACACCTTCACATTCTGAGTAGAGGCAAAAAAGACAGTATTGTGAAACATGCGGGCTGAAATAATTATGAATTTCAATAAAAATATAGAATTGAGAAAATCCTACATGCAGCTGTATTTGCTCTGAGCTTGCCAATATTCTATCAATTAAGAATATTAAAGCCCACTGGGAAGAGTCAATTAAAAGCAGCTATAGTTTCAAATTCATCAACCATAAAATACAACTTTGAACAAAATGCTAAGCAATGGTATGAAAAAAAAATTAAGACCATATTGAAAAATGTATATTCTTTGGAAAAATACCAGTGACATCATATTAGAGACATATACAATACTTTGAACTGCTTTAATATTACCCAGATGTTATTTCTTAAGAAAGAATTTTATTTTTAAAAATAATTTCTGAACAATACTATTATAAAGGTCCACCAATATAATAAAACCAGTAAGTCAACATATAAATCAAAAAAATATATATATTTTTTTCTTTGGTCACGGGTCCCTTAAAGAATCAGACGAATACTTGTAAAAATATTTTTAAAATGGTACAATGTTAACACATTTTAATACCCCTTTTTACTTGTCAGGTGTGTCCAGGGTGGACCATAAACTGAGCCACCTGGCTGCAGAGAAGGGCTGCCCTACAAACACTGGCCCTTAAGAACAGGAACACAAGTCCCCAACCTCTTTCCCCTCCCATCCATCAATCTCCTGGTGCTTTCTGCTAGTTACTCCCAACCAGGAGCCAGAAAATAAGGCCAGAACCAGCCCATGCAAGGCAGTCCCTGGGGCAGAGAGCTGGGCGGATCTGGAGGGGCTTCTGAAGAATCTCTGGCATGGTAGGACAGAGCTCCCACCTTGGAGGGTGGGTGTGTGGCAGCCCAAGGGGCACTGCAGGGAGCAGCAACCAGGTTACTGGGAACAAGCCTTCTGAGCACAATCTGAGGTCCACAGGAACCACGAGAGCTCACTCACAGTGGTCAGAGTGATTAATCCTGAAACAGGGCAGACCTGCTGGACAAGTCTGGCCCTGGGTTCTTGTTCCTGGGCCTAGTGATCCAGCAAGGACCCATCGGACTTCCCTTTGATCTTAAAAAAAAATAAAGAAATAACCTTATTTGTGACCCACACTGGCCTCATGAGGACTTGAAGGATGTCACAGGACTGTGTCGTGCTTAACCCTGGGAAATAAAGAGGAAAGAAACGAGACCCCAGCCACTCTGACTTTAGATCCCCACCCATCAGGTCAGTGGGTCTTACCCAGGGCCATCTATGGAATCTGCTAAATATCCTATAGTGCACAAGACAGTGTCTCAAGACAAAGTACACCAATGGTGCCGAGGACAAGAAACACTGCTTTAGACTGAATGCCCAGTTACACTTCAGCCACCTTCACCAAAATGGTTAGAGATTTATTGTACATTCATGTATAAAACAAGCGGAGTCCTGCTTCTTATGTCAAGCAATTCTCCAGATCTCAAAATCAGGTCGATGGTCCCAACTGCCTCGGCACTGACTATGGACATGGGTGACTTGCCCCCTCCTGCTCTTCAGCCATACACAAGCACACTCTTCTCCAGCAATGACCCTCTCTCCTCTCGAGCATACTATCTGGATTTGCTCACCTCCTATATTACAGTTAGGCTTTTTGCCTCTGCTACCCTGCTGCATGGAACTTCACCAAGGTTACTTACTCACAAAGGTTGTTTCTGGGACAGAATCTCATGGTATCTATAACACCACTGGCACAGGCCAGCTCTCACTTCTCATATTCTGAATCCCCCCCATGCACCCATGATCCATCTGCCTGCTGCTTACCGCCTCCAGGACCTCCTTTCAGGGCCCTTACTCTGATCTTTTCAGCTGGCTACATCCCTTCTTCAAGCCTCTGTGCAAGTGCCACCCCCTCAGAGTTCAAGCTTCATTCATACTTAGAGGACCACCTCCCACCCCTTGAAGCCAGTCCACCCTCAGGAACTATCTTGACTACATTTCTTACAGAGCAGAAAACAACCTGTCCATCAACTGCTGGAAGGATACACAAATGTGTTTCATCCATACAATGGAATATTATTCAGTCTAAAAAGGAAGGGAGCGCTGATACATGCTACCACATGGAGGAACCTCAAAACATTAGGCTCACTGAAATAAGCCAGACACAAAGGACACACATCCAGGATAGATAAAACTATAGAGAAAGAAAGCAGATTCGTGGTCCAGAGGGAGAATGAGAAAGTGGAGAAACTGCTCAATGGGTAGGAGTTTTACCACAAAATGATGGAAAGTTTTGAAAGTAGACAGAGATGGTGTTTGCACAACAATGTGGATGAGCTAAATGGTACTGAATTGGTTCACTTTAAAATGGTCAATTTTATGTTAAGTGTTTTACCTCAATAAATTATGTGCTAAAAAATAATTGCCTTATTTGCTTCCTTGCTTATTTTCTGTCATTGTGCCCATGAGAATGTAAATTCTACAAAACGGGGCCTGGCATAGAGAGAGGCACTCCAGCATTTGTTGAAGTAATATCAAGAAGGAAACAAGATATACTGACTCTCTTTCAAGTTTAAAAATTTTTTAAAAATTTAAAAATAAAAAAAAAATGCAATGTTTCTTTCTTCCACCTTTATATCAAAGGTTAGCAAACCTCAACCTGCTGCCTACCTTTATACATGAAGTTTAATCTGCCTAGGAGGAGGCTGAGCAGCTGCGAAAGAGAGCCAATGCCCCCAGAGCCTCACTCTGGCCCTGTTCAGATAAAGTCTGCGGACCTCTGGCGTGGACTCTCACCGTTCACCATCATTTTACATGGTGCTTACTCTTTCAGAAATGTTCTGTAAACAGCAGCTCTTCTGATGTTCCTCAGTATAACACTCTAGGCCTTGCAGGGACTTGACTTTGATTCATTTCATTCTTTCTATACTAGAAATCCCTCCACCTGTGCTTTGGATCCCAGTCTCTCTTTCCCCCACAGGGTACATTCTCTTCTGTACCTCCCATCAGTCTAAGTTAAGCAAGATTGGCCTCAGAAATAGTGATAGGGACCTGGGACTACCTCCGGACCCTTATTCCAGCAATGGGAGTTTCTCTGACAAAACAGAGATTTTAAAATCCCAGAGAACCAACTATTAGTTTCCTTTTGGGGACTTCCAGTGTGAGAAATCAAGGTCAAAGTCCTGTCTTTCAAGCTGCCCCAAAGCGCCGAGTTCACCATTCCTTTCTGCACCCAAGCCACACGGCAGCTGACCTGGCACAGAAAAGCAGGAAATTCTCACTTCTAGCTGTCTTTCAAAATGCAATCAGGCAGGGAAGACAGGTGAAATGCAAGCCCAAAAAGCACCTCCCCAAGGCAGTCTTCTCTAATTATACCCTGGCCCGTTTCTGCTAAGCCTGCTCCTCTAGCTCTGTGTCCACCAACATAGACATCAGGTACACAACAAGGAGTTGCTGAATAAATTAAACAAATAGCATCAGCAAATTATATGTTTAGGCATAAAATCAAAATCTCAGATCAACTAAAGACAAATTCAATTAAACAAATGGATATATACTCTTGGAAAGGTACAAGGTTAACCCCAAGCCTTATTTTAAACCATGTGAAATACTTTAAAAATAAAGTATTTTTACCGGGTGGGCCATGGTGGCTCACTGGCAGAGTTCTTGCCTGCCATGCCAGAGACCTGGGTTCGATCCCCAACGCCTGCCCATGCAAAAAAACCAAAAAATAAAAAAATAAAAGTACCTCTGTATACCGTATCACTGCTGAATTAGTAATTCAAAAATTATATGAAAGGAAAACTTACCCAATGATTAATGATTGCATTCAACAAAACAAATGTGAGCACACATTTAAAAACAACAATCCTCTGTCTTTGTGAGGGTGCTACTGTCAACCCCAAAGTCCATGCAAACACTAAAGAGCCTGTAGCTGGAGCCAGAGTACAGAAAAGCAGCTCTAGAACTAAAATTCGCTCAAAAAATGAAACATGTTTAGATCTTCTTTTAAATGATGTTAGGCTTACATTTAGTACATAAATTTAAAAATATATATTTTTATTGATAAATCTTAACATGCAAACATTCCATACATGGTGTATAATCAATGGCTCACAGTATCATCACATAGTTGTGTATTCATCACCATGATCATTTTTTAGAACATTTGCATCACTCCACGTGCTGGTTTGAAAGGATGTTATGTTCCCTAGAAAAGCCATGTTTTAATTCTAATTCCATTTTGTAAAGGCAGCCGTTTCTTCTAATTCCTATTCAGTACTGCATGTTTGAAACTGTAATTAGATCATCTTCCTGGAGATGTGATTTAATCAAGAGTGGTTGTTAAACTGGATTAGATGATGACATGTCTCCACCCATGTGGATGGGTCTTGAGAATTTTCTACAGTCCTATAAAAGAGGAAACATTTTGGGAAGTGAAAGAGATTCAGAGAGAGCAAAGAAGGCTGCAGCACCACGAAGCAGAGGGTCCACGAGCCAGCGACCTTTGGAGATGAAGAAGGAAACCCCTCCTGGGGAGTTTCATGAAACCAGAAACCAGGAGAGAAAGCTAGCAGACGATGTCGTGTTTGCCATGTGCCCTTCCAGCTGAGAGAGAAGCCCTGACTATGTTCGCCATATGCCTTCTCACTTGAGAGAGAAACCCTGAATTTCATTCATCAGCCTTCTTGAACCAAGGTATCTTTCTCTGGATGCCTTTAATTGGACATTTCTATAGACTGGTTTTGACTGGGACATTTTCTCGGCCTTAGAGCTGTAAACTAGCAACTTATTAAATTTCCCTTTTAAAAAGTCATTCTGTTCCTGGTATACTGCATTGTGGCAGTTAGCAAACTAGAACACTCCAGAAAAAGAAATTAGAAAAAAGAAAGGAAAAAACTCATACATTCTATACCCTTTAACCCTCCCTCTAATAGACTACCAGTATTTCCAGCTACCCAAGTTATTTCAACCTTTGACCTCCCTGCTATTTGTTTATTTTTTACCCATACTTTCTACTCATCTGTCCATACCCTGGATAAAAGGAGCATCAGACACTAGGTTTTCACAGTCACATAATCACACTGTAAAAGCTGTATCATTACACAATCGTCTTCAAGAAACAAGACTATTGGAACACAGCTCAACAATTTCAGGTACTTTCCTCCAGCCATTCCAATACACCATAAAAAGGGATATATATGTAATACATAAGAATAATCTCCAGGATAACCTCTCGACTCTGCTTGAAGTCTCTCCACTACTGAAACTTTATTTTATCTCATTTCTCTTTTCCCCCTTTTGGTAAAGCAGGTTTTCTCAAATCCTTGATGCCAAGTCCCAGCTCATTCTGGGATTTCTGTCCCACGTTGCCAGGGACATTTATAACCCTGCGAGTCATGCCCCAGGTCAGGGGGAGGGCAGTGAATTCATTTGCCGCGTGGCTTAGAAAGAGAGGCCACATCTGAGCAACAAAAGAAGTTCTCTTGGGGTGACTCTTAGGCATAATTATAAGTAGGCGTAGCCTATCCTTTGCAGGAATAAGTTTCATAGGGGCGAACCCCAAGATCAAGGGCTCAGCCTATTAATCTGATTGTCTTCACTGCCTTTGAGAATATGAGAAATTCTCCAAATGGGGAAGTTGAATATTTCCTCCTTTCTTCCTAGTGCCCCAAGGGGACTTTGCAAATACTTCTTTATTCACTGCCCAAATTACACTGGGATAAACTGGTGCATCATACTATCCTGGCCAAACCAACAAAGTCTCACACCCTATTCAAGATCCCAAGTACATAAGTTTTTAAAAAGATATAAATCCAATCTTAAACATTAAAAAGGAAAACTATGTATCATACCTTCACAAACAATCTCTAGAGAGAAGTATGTGGTCTGATTGATGTAGCCGGCACCTTCCATTAGTGAGGTCACATAGCCAATCAACACCTGGGGGCTGGACCCTGACAGCCCCTGGCCATCACTTTTGCCACCATCTTCCCATTTATCAGAGACAGCTTCCACCTGGAAGATAGACAAACGGCTATTTCAAAGATACTAGGAGGTTAAATATGGGAAAAACATGGTTAATTACCATTATTTTAAATAATTATATAGAAAAACTGCATCCTAAAAATATTGTGTATTTAAATGTAAAGTGCTGAAGGGAAAAAAAACATAAGATAGGGGAAAGGGGGAAAACCACTGAGCTCATGATACCCCAATGGGGGATAGATTATGGGAAGGTGGGAACAGAAGCTCAGAGTTAAGCCATGGAAAGCCCTGAAAAAGGTAAGTCAAACGAGGCCTTCACTGTACGCACAGAACTTTGCACTTACTGTATCTGTAATGGCCCATGTATTCTATTTTTTTAAATCACACAATAATATATGCTATTATGGGAAAAAGCTAACACAGCGAAGTAGGAAGAAAAGACACTCATGGCTCCATTATCCAGAGCTAAGGAGTCAAGAATCTGGCAGGCTGTATGCTCATGCCCCGCTCCCACTTTCTAATGGGGTCTTTGTATTTAAAAACTATTCTGAAATAAAAAATTTAATTAAACAATTCTTGGCTTATCTCTCAGCCAACATGGCAAGCAAACTCACTGCCTTCCCCTTCTTCACATGGGACACGACTCCCAGGGGTGTAAACCTCCCTGGCAGCGTGGGACAGAAATCCTAAAACAAGCTGGGACTCAAAATCAAGGGATTGAGAAAGTCTTCTCAACTGAAAGGGGGAAGAGAGAAACGAGACAAAATAAAGTGTCAGTGGCTGAGAATTTCAAACAGAGTTCAGAGATTACCCTGGAGGTTATTCTTATGCATTATATAGATAATCCCTTTTTAGTTTAATGTGTATTAGAGAGGTTAGAGGGACATGCCTGAAAGTGTAGAGCTGTGTTCCAATAGCCATGTTTCTTTAAGATGATTGCATAATGATAAAGCTTTCACAAGTGACTGTGTGACTGTGAAAACCTTGTCCTGATGGTCCTTTTACTATGGTACAGATAGATGAGTAACAAATATGGATTAAAAATAAATAAATAATGGGGGAACAAATGTTAAAAAAAATTGGGTGGAGGGAAATACCAGCAGTCAATGGGGGGGGGGGTAAGGGGGATGGTATGTATGAGTTTTTTTCTTTTTTCTTTCTCTGGAGTGATGTAAATGTTCTGTCAAATGATCATGGTGATGAATACACAACTATGTGATGATACTGTGAGCCACTGATTGCACACCAAGTATGGACTGTTCATACGTTAAGAATGTTTGTGTCCACTGAATGAAGCTGCATCTGAGCTATAGTTTTTTTGTTTGTTTGTTTTTTATATATATATTTTTTCTCTATATTATCATTTTATTTCTTTTTCTGTTGTCTTGCTATTTCTTTTTCTGAATCGATGCAAATGTACTAAGAAATGATGATCATACATCTATGTGATGATATTAAGAATTACTGATTGCATATGTAGAATGGAATGATTTCTAAATGTTGGGTTAATTTTTTTAATTAATAAAAAAAGAATGTTTGTGTTGTATGTTGATTGATTTTATTAATAAAAATTAAAAAAAATCCTTGACAAATCTGCCAACTCCCCCTTTCCTTCATACCCCACACTCAATCAATCCAGCAGCAGGTCTTGTTATCATTACTTTCAGATTATGTCCATAATCTGACAACTTCCTATATTCCAGTCTGCTCAACAGGAAGGCCTTTCCCATCAGGTGAGCTGCTGCTGCTGCTGAAGCCAGGGCACAGGGGTGTGTGTGGGATGGGAGGTGGCACTGGGCACAAGTCACTGGGCCACTTTGGCCTCCGCGCCCAGGGAGCTGCCCCAGTAGTGGGGTGGGCAGTGGCCAGGAGCAGCTGCAGACAGTCAGAGGTGGCCACTATCTCACCCAAAGCACTGTAATGAGCCTTCTCCTGGCTTCCCTGCTCTCCTCTCACCTCACCACCATCTAATGTTCATAAAGCAGCAAGTGGATTTTTAAAAATATTAAGGACATCTGTCAATCCTTTGCATATATCTCCCAATGGCCTTTCCTTCCCCCTGCACTCTCAATTAAATCTGAATTCCCCGCCCCAGTCCTATGGCCCCCATGACCTGCCCTCTCAGGCCTCACCTCCTTCCATGCTTCTCCCTCACCATGCTCCACCAGCACAAACCTGCTTCCTGTCCCTCAAACACACATCTTCTTTCAGACTCTGAAGTCCAACTTCGATGTCAAAGCCACACCTCTGCAACCAACAATTCTCCTGAAGCATGCTCAGACCCTGGAGAACCAAGTACACAGTGGAGCAGCAGCTAGAGGGCGCTTCCATGCAGGGAGCTGCAATGGGGAGAAGCAAGGCAGGGCCATCCCTGACTAGTAGCTTCTGTGTACCTGAGCAAAGATGGCGTGGGGCTCCTGGTGGTTAGGCTGACAAGCACTGGGAAGTGAGGCAACAGAGACAGTGCCTGCCCAGGAAGGGCAGAGAAGGGGCAGCTCTGTTCACCACCACAATCAATATTCCCTGGATTCCAAAATGCCTGTTTCAAAATCAGGATGAACCTCACAATCTGTGTTTCTATTTAGAATGTCCATCATTAGGTTAATGGTGTGTCTTAATATTGAAGGGATCAGAGAGCCACACAAGCATCAAGCCAGCAGGCTCTAGGTTCTAAGATCTCCTTTGCAAGATGCTGAAATCACAGTGTTTCGTTCACGCATGTAAAGAATTGACAGTCATGGTGTATTTTCAAGTTACAAAGGTAACCTTTAGAGAAAGACACACATAAACTAATTAAAAACTTGGAAGGAGGGGAGTGTAAAAGAGCCTATTCCACACTTGTCGTGATGGGAGTCATAGACCACTAGCCACTGTTGGGAAATCAAGAGAAGGACAAGCATGTTGTTTCCTGACTCAAGGATACACCAGCAGGGGGAAAGATAGAAAACAAGAAAAGACTAGGTCTGAAGCACAAAAGTGTAACAGAGGGTAAGGAGAGAGGCACCACTTGTTATTTTATAACTTCTAGGCCAGCGCTAACAGGATTTCTGCAAAGACATAAAGGTTCTCCATCTGTGCTATCCAACCTGATTGTTACTGGACACAGTGAAGCACTCGAAAGATGGTTAGTGCAACTGAGGAAAAGAATTTTAAATTTTAATCTTAATAAATTAAGATTAAATTTTAATAAATTAAAAAAGCCACACAGAGTTAGTGGCCACACTATCAGACAACCTAATTATAGAATTTGAATTAATTTATTTTAATTTTATATATCTTATATTTAAAATTTGAGGAAGATGACTTAGTAAGTAAATAAAAATAACAAAATACATCCTAACCATTTTTAAAGCACAGCAGTAAGAGCTTAATGGGTTTGGCACTACCATACAACATATATATAGGAAGAAAAATTAGTTTGAGAATACAATCTAAAATTAAATTGATTATGAAACAAAACCAAAAATTCTGAAACTTAAGAAATTTGCAGAATCTAAATGAAGGAAACTTCTGAACTGTAAGACTATAAAAGGAATGCTTAAGCGTGTGCAACAGTGCCTCAATGGCAGAATTCTCATCTGCAATGCCATAGACCCAGGTTTGATTCCAGAGAGCCTGCCCATGCCAAAAAATAAATAAATAAAAAGGAATGCTTCAATATATGGAAAGGCATCTTTTCTGGTTCAAAAGACTCTGTATTATCAACATGTCAATTATCCTATATGGAATCCACAAACTTAATGCTATTTCAAATAAATCTGAGGGTAGGAGAAGAGGAAACAACAAAATGATTCTAAAATTCATTCACAATTGCCAAGAAATTGCAATGGTTTCTTAGACTTTATACCCAAAGCACAGACAACAAAATAAAAACAGATAAATGGGAACTCATCAAAATTAAAAATTTTTGTGCCTCAAAGGACTTTACCATTCTGTAAAAAGACAAACTACATAATGGGAGAAATTATTTGGACGCATATCTGAGAAGAGTTTAATGTCCCAGATATATAAAGAAATCCTTCAACCCAACAACGAAAAGACAAACAACCCAATTTAAAAATGGGCAAAAATCTTTCACATCTCTCCAAAGATGATAAACAAATGGCCATAAAGCACATGAAAAGATGGTCAACATCATCAGCCATCAGGAAAATGCAAATCAAAACCACAGTGAGAGTGGGCAGGCCATGGTGGCTCAGCAGGCAAGAACGCTTGCCTGGAATGCCAGAGGACCCGGGTTCGATTCCCGGTGCCTGCCCATGTATTAAAAAAAAAAAAAAAACCACAGTGACATATTATTTCACATCCACTGGAATGGATATTATTAAACAAACAAACAAAAAAAAAAAACAGAAAATTACAGGTGTTGGAAAGAATGCGGAGAAACAGGAACACTCCACTGCTGGTGGGAATGTAAAATGGTACAGCTGCTGTGGAAGATAGCTTGGCGGTTCCTCAGAAAACTAAGTACAGAACTACCATATGACTCAGCAATCCCTCTACAAGGTATATACTCAGAAAAACTGAAAGCAGGGACTCGAACAGATATTTGCACACCAATGTTTACAGCAGCATTATTCACAATTGCCAAAAGATGGAAACAACTCAGTATATTGCAATTCCTGTAGCATTTAGCAAACCAAAACAGGGAGGAAGGGAGGAGGTTATAGCACAAGGGATTTTTAGGGTAGTGAAACTAGTCTGAAAGATATTGTAATGGTAGATACATGATATTATGTGTTCGTCAAAAGCCATAGAACTGGATAACACAAAGTGAACCCTAATGTAAATGATGGACTTCAGTTAATAATAATGCATCAATATTGGTTCATCAATTGTAACATGGACCACACTACTAAAAGATGTTAATAATAAGAGAAACTATGCGGGGGGAGGGATATGGAATACTCTGTACTTTCTGCACAATTTTTATGTAAACCTAAAACTGCTTTTAAAAAAAATCTATTAAAAAAGAAGAAAACCTGAAAAAAAAGGACGGAAGCAACCCAAGTATCCAGCAACCAATGAATGGAGAAACAAAATATGGTTCACCCATATAACAGAATATTATTCAGCCATAAAAAGGAATAAAAATCCTGATATATGCAACATCATGGATGAACCCTGAACACACTGTGTTGCGTGAAATAAGCCAAACACGAAAGGACAGGTATTGTATAATCTGACGGATTTGAAACAATAAGAATAAGCAAATTCACAGAGTCAGAATCTAGAATATAGGTTACCAGGAGACAGAATGGGAATGAGTAATGGGAAGTTAAGGCTCAAAATGTGCAGGGTTGGGCGGGCCGCGGTGGCTCAGCGGGCAAAGTGCTTGCCTGCTATGCCGGAGGACCTCGGTTCGATTCCCGGCCCCAGCCCATGTAACAAAAACGGAGAAACAGAATACAATAAAACAAGAAAATGTTTAAAGATGTTTCCCTTTCTTCCTTCCTTCCTTCCTTCTATCCTTCCTTCCTTCTCTCTGTCTTTCCTTTAAAAAAAAAAAAAAAATGTGCAGGGTTACTATTTGGAATAATGGAAATGTTTTGGTGATGGATGGTGGTGATGGACAACATTGTGAACACAATTAACAGCACTAAAATACACATCTGAATATGATTAAGAGGGGGAATGTGAGATTGTATATATGGTGACAGAATAAAAGTTTTTAAAAATCCATAGGTTTACACTACACAGCAAACCCTAAGTTAAATCATGGACTTTAATTAACAGTACAAGTATAAAAATGTGCTATCATCCATTGTAACAAATGTTCCACACCAATGCAAGCTGTTGGTGATGGGGTGCTATAGAGGAATTCCGTATTTTATGCATGATTGTTCTGTCGAACCATAACTTCCTTAACAAAGAAACAAAACAAAACAAAACAAAATCACCTTCCACCAGGGTGTATATGACTTCAAATTCAACTCTATACCTATGCAAAGTCATCTTGTAGTGATTAACTAATGTGGGAAAACCAAAGTGAAACCCCATAGTGAAGAAAAACAGCTCCCAAATCCAGGCAAACCTTACCCTGATTGCTTTCAGTCCGTGTGATACTTTATTTTCTTCCACAACTGCAACAACTTCCTGTCCAACATTCAGCAGCACTTTGCTAGTCACAGCCTCATTGGAGAAGTAGATCAAGTCATCAATCATGCCATAATCACTGCAATATCTTGTCACAATGCCCTGTACAGTTTTCAATTTGGTTTCTCCTAAGATGGCAAACAAAGAGGTTATATGACCACAAAAGGGAACCGACACTACAATCAAGCCCTAGGAGAGAAAGAAAGAGCATCTGAGCATCCACTGGCTGGAGACCAAAAACATCTCTTGTTATGATTAGATTATCTCCTTTCATCATCAATAGCATCAGCAGCTGCATTGGGAGATGCCACAGATTTGACCAAAGAAGGCAGGAGAAGCAGTTCAGGAGCAGTACATGCCCTCAGTCGTTTAGTGACCCTCCCCCACGTAACTGACCACCCTTCACAGCATCCCCACCTCATCACAATAGAGTCCTGAACCCCTGCACCAGCCAATGTCCCCCAAGTCCTCCCAGCATCTTCCCTGCTACTTCTCAGGCATCAGGGGAAGCTCAGGTACTCACATCATGTTCAGTCCTTGGAGTCACACTTTCACTTAATGCCTGAATTTTACAGAAGAGACCCAGATCTCTGACACAACTTGCCAGAGGTTACAAAGTTAGTGAGACAGGTACTAGCAACTTTGGACACAGATGGCCTTTGCCATGCTGCCTTCAAGCAGCAAATCCATTTCTGCTGTTTCTGGCTTCTCCTTTGGTGACTTTAATCTTTTAGAGGTTAGAGAAAAGCAACTAGGGCTTCTCTGCTACCCTTAATTCAACTATTATATGAAGAAAAAATTGGGAGAAAATGTCAGTAATCTTGGGAGAAAGCAACTGTGCAATTCTGAGAACCAGGGAAGGACGATCTGCCAGAATCAGAAGTACACCACAGACTAGGAAGACAGGCTGAAAAACAACGTGAAGGGAGAAGCCTGATTCCATGAGATCCTGAAAGGACAACTTAAAAAGTTGGAATTATAGACTTCAGAGCTTTCTGGACACACTAGTACAAGTAATTATTTAGGACAGAATAAAGGGAAAGATGTGTAGAGGTGCCTGGTCACAGTGCTTGTCACATTTAAAAATACAAAGAGGAAATAAGGAAGAATACTAAATGGGGGCACAGACCCAAAAGAAGACAAACACCTCAAATTATGTAGTACACTATATGAGTGGTGAAAACACCTTTTTAATTTATGCTGGAAGACAGATGATCAAAGTAAGGAAATGCCTTTGCTTTGTCATAAGCAACAGATGACACATCAGCATTTCTCGAGCTATGTTCACATTATAAAGCTCCGCAAACTTGCAATATTATTACACTAACACTATTTTATGTTGCTTAATAAATGTAGGTACAGTAATAAAGAATTAAAACATATTATATGGACCTCGACAGCTAGACGGCTAAGAAAAACCCGCCCATGTGCCCCAGACACCCCACCCACCCCACCCACCCCAAATCAGCCAGCGTTGGCACCCCCTCACATGGCGCCTGTTTCACTCACTTTTTTTACTCTAGCCCACTCGGTGGTAAAAGTCTCACAGGGGGCCCTGGCTCACATGCCTGCAGCAGCCCGGCGGAGAGTCTGGGAAGACTCGGCCACCCGTGCCTTTGGGCCAGGGCGGGGGTGGGGGTATGGGTGGGTGGGGGCTGGCCCGGGAAGTGGGACTTCGAGGCACATACCAAATTCCCCAACCCACTCCCACCCGCAACAGGGGCAGGGTCCCCCACATCCAAGCTCCCCCACCGCCTGCCCCCGGGGCTCGTCCAGGACCTACCTGCCCCATCACTCCCTCAACCCCCTCAACCTCCCACACCTTCTGCAAGCTCCGGCTGCCCAGCCACGGAATCCTCCTCCACGGAATCCGCTCTCCTCCAGAAGAAGGAGAACACTTTGGCCGCAAGGTGCAGCATGGCCCTGCAGGCACAAGCCAAGCAGAAGGCGAGTTGGGGTAGCTGCTGCTCCCAACACAGGGCTCCTCGCCTTGGCGTCAGCTGTAGTCCTTTGCCCACGCCTCAGTCGCTAACCGAGGCGCCCGCACGAGGCCCACACCCGCCTCCCATTGCTCCCGGCCAATGGGCTCATTGCGGCTGCGCTTGCGCACACCTCCTGTTGCACCCAGCCAATGGGCTAACTGCGAATGCGCCTGCACTGGTTAGCCGTGTGCTCGTCAATGGGCTCACTACAGCTGCGCCTCTGGCCGCTCCCACTTTGCCCGGCCAATGGACTCATCGTGCTGTTCCCGGCCAATGGGCTTGCTGCGGCTGCGGCTGCGGCTGCGCCCACCTCCCCTGCGCCCAGCCAATGAGTTTGCCGGATACACCGCAACCGTTAATGGTTGGCAGTTGGCGGCCGTTTGTGCGCGCAGGTCACGGTGGAGCTGTGTGGGTAATGGGCCTAGTGCTTCCTGGGCCTCCTGGTCTTATTCCGGTCTTGGCAAGAAAGCGCTTTCTTTCACCGCGGAGGTGGATGTCAGGTGTGGGTTTGTAAAGGCGTCCTTTACAAGCTCAGGAAGCTCCCCCTCCGTTCCTATTTTTCTGAGGGTTTTTAACATGCGCGGATGTGGCGTTTTCTCAGATGCCGTTTCTGTACCTATTAAAATGAGCGAACAGTTTTTCTATTTTAGCCTATCAATAAATTTTCAAATGTTAAACCAACATTGCATTCCTGGAATAAACCCCACTTGGTCATGATTTATTATCCTGTTTAAATTGTTGGATTCAATTTGGTAAAAAATTGTGCAGCAATCTTTAATCTGTAAGGGCCATTGGTCTGTAGGGTTTTTTTTTTTTTTTAACGTTTGTCTGGTTTTGGTATTAGGGTGAACTGGCCTCGTGAGATGAGTTGAGACGTGTTTCTCCCTCCTGCATCTGGAAGAGTGTGTAAATTGGTGTAATTCATTCCTGATATGTAGAACTGATATAATTTATTTGTTATATATTTGGTATGATTCACCACTGTAGGCATGCGGGCCTGGAATTTTCTCTATAGGAAGGTTGTAAATTCTGAATTCAGTTTTGGAGTAGGGCTATTCAAATGATCAATTTAATATGGAGTGAACTTTGGTAATTTGTCCATTTCATACAAGTTGTCAATGTTATTGGCATAAAGTTGTTTATAATGTTCCCTTAGTACCCTTTCTTCAACTTTTTATTTTGAAATAATTTCAAACCTACAGGACAGTTGCAAAAACAATAGAACCCCCATACAGAGATCTCTAGCAGGTAGCACTCCTGGCTGTGAGGCGATGCCAGGTCTCTGCCAGACACCCTTCCGCACCACCTGCCAACCCCTGCTCAAGCGCCTCCTCCTCGTGAGGCCTGCTCCAACCCCATTCCAAACAGCAACTGCCCCCATGTCCCTCCCCTGGGATTTTTCATCATAGAGAACATCAAGTGTGTCCCATAGAACACTAATTTATTTACCTTGCGTGCTCCTGACCCAGGTTAGAAAGTAAGCTCCGCGCAGGGAGGAGTGCAGCCAGCTCTGCTCACAACCTGTAGAAGATCCCCTGGGAGTTGGCACAGGCAAAGCTTTGCAAATATTTGCTGAGATTCCACTCATGGGGAAGAAGGGCATCTAGAACAATGGTTTGTCTAAAATATGTGAGAACAGGGCATGTTCTAGAAACTGGTATCACCAAGAGAAATGAGGAAACATTTCTCAAGTGACTGAATTTTTGACTCTGGAAGCTTGGGGAATTTGGTCTCTCAAGGCAGCTTGGTTTCATTTCTTAGTGTAAGGCAGAGAAACTGTGAAATCTGTTTTTTTTTTTTTTTTTAAAGAGAGGGAGGAAGGGAAGGAAAGACAGAGAGAAGGAAGGAAGGATGGAAGGAAGGAAGGGAGGAAGAAAGGGAAACATCTTTAAACATTTTCTTGTTTTTATTATATTTTGTTTGTTTGTTTGTTTTTTACATGGGCTGGGGCCGGGAATCGAACCGGGGTCCTCCGGCATGGCAGGCAAGCACTCTTGCCCGCTGAGCCACCGCGGCCCGCCCTGTGAAATCTGTTTTAACAGTACTTTTCCTCAAACGAAAAGAAACACAATTTGGTAGGCCGATTCATATTAATCCAGCTTATTGCTTTAAAAAACAGTTAAAAAGTTCCCTATCCCTTCAAAATAACTTCTTAGCAAGATTGTGGTGTGTGGAAATGATTTCTAATCCTTCCTGTTTGGCTGAAAAAAAAAATGAGACAACTGAGCAACCCTGATTTGAAACCCCATGGCTTTGCAGAGGGTTTGCAGTTTAAGGAGCTGGCTTTTCAGAATCCTTTGGCTGCAGCTATTTTGTGGTCATGAAAGAATCTCTGGCTGGAACTGTCAGAGCGCCAGGGTCTCTGGGTGGAACACACTGCTGTCCTTTTTCTCTGCTTAGTGAGCAGAAATAAAGGATCCAGGGTGCAAGACCACCTGCCTTTGGAAGGCCTCCTGTACGTCCATAGGTAGGAGGGGGGCGGCTCAGGGGCACTACTGTCAGGCTGGGGTGCCAATGTGCTAGTGAGTTGGTGGACACGTCTTCATGGTTGTCACCCGTGAATAGAAAAGGCTGCTCGAAATGGCACAATAAACTGAATAAAAAGTGTTTCCAGCAGAGCCGGGCTTTGCACCCTGGCCTGTGGGATTCTGCACTCGAGGGGATTCTATGGTTAGGGACTCTTGTCTCTTTCGAGGCCTGGGGCTGCAGCTACAGCGAGTGAGACTGGGGCAGCACACACACACCCATCCCTAAGGAGGAGAAAGTTTTCTATGCTGCAACTCGCTGGCACCACACACTGGCCTCAGCTCCTCATTGAGATTCAAGAGGCAGCACTCTGTCCCCTGGCTTCGGGGTGGTTTTGCCCAGTTTTTGCTGCATCTGTGAATAGTCCTTGCAGAGGCCAGAGGCAGGGCGACACCCCCCACCCCCAAGACCAGCTCTCCAGGCCACAAGGACATTGCCAGGAAGGTAAGTGCTGCTGTTCGCTCCGGAAGGAGGCTGGATTTTGCAACCTCCTGTTTATTCCCACCTTGAGGAGTTTAAAACGTTGTGTGCAACCACAGTCCAGAATTCCTGGTACAGTTGCTACTGGAAGTAAAAGCTGAAATACATTGTACCCGAGGACTGGGGTAGGTGAAGCATTTACAACCTAAGTCATGCCTTAAAATTAGACCATTCAGGTTTGTTTTACTGGGAAAGTGATTTTCATCACTTTTTAGGTGCTTCTTTTCTTCTGATGTACAGAACTTCAGTGGGAACAGGATCTCCTTTTAAAAGTATTTATTGAAAATAATTTAACTGACTTTTTCCCCAGTGCTCCAAAGTGAATTATAACTTTATACTGAGTGGACGAACGCTCACAGCTGTGCCTGGCATCCCGCGGCGCGTGGGGAACCCCAGCCCGGCGCAGCGCGACCCCCCAGCCCGGCCCGGGTCCATGGCCCGCGAGGAGCCTTATAGGGCCGAGTGCGCCTATGAGCGGGCACCGGCACTGGAGCGGGGCCGGCAGGACATGGGCAGCTACGGCCCCGACGCCAAGCAGAACGACCTCCAGCTGGCCAAAAGGCTGCCCCGGTGCTTCAGCCACAGGGCCTGGGTCTTCTCGTTGCTCATGGGGGTGAGTGGTTCGCTCCTGGGGCCACAGAGGCGTCGTGGGCGCCGGTCCCCAGTGTGATGGCCTGCAGCGCGAGGGGGAGAGGGTGCGCGGGGTGGGGCACGTGGGGCAGGGCGCGCAGGGTTTGGGGGTCTCCAGCCTGGTTGCGCAGCGAGGCTGTTGGGAAAGGGTTTGAGTTGGGATAATTCTGCTTGCGTGTGAGATGTGTTAGCCCTGCTCCTGTTCTGTTATTTTTCTCCATTCATAGATACCTGTCGCGCATGTCCCCGCCGCACTCCAAGGCGTGGGGCAAAGGGAGTGGGGCACCCCGGGGCCATGTGGACCTGCGGGCAGGGCAGTGCACGGAGCCTGCCGATGTGGGGTGGTCCGAGAGCCCCTGGGGTCGTGACATTGGAGTCGACACACAAAAATGGGGAGGAGGCTCCTGGCCTCTTAGGGGGGCAGGGACGGGTCCAGGCCATGGAGAAGACCAGAGGGGCCAGCAGGGAGGTGGAGGGCAGGTGCAGAAAAGCCAGGGCAGAGGGGGTAGGGTGGGGTGGGGTGTGGTGTGTATGTGTGCTGTGTGTGCAGGTCAAAACTTTGAGGGACTTTCCAGGTACTGGGACATTTCCTTTGCAGACCTGCCCCTCCTTAGGAACTTTGAAAGGGGCCGTTGCAGCCTCCAGTTGCACAGTGGCCTGCAGTGGGCCTGCACCTGTGCCCAGGAGAATGCCTGCAGCTTAAACCCCACCATGGCGCCAGGCCAGGATACATGCCTCATGCACAGACTCGGGGGACCCAGGCTCCAAGTTTCCGCGGGATAAACAGAGACCAGCCAGGCTCCCTGATGTGGAAGCAACTCATGTGTGCAACTGGGAGGCCAATGCTGCTTACATGAGTGTCAGGGAATCAGGCCTGTGCCAGCCAGGGTCAGAGGGTCCTGGGAGCCTGCAGAGGCCCCACCCCCTCAGACACCCTCTTGCCCCCATAGCACCCGGTAGCCTGCTCAGGGCAGTCTCTCACATGCACCCGCCACAGCCCAGGCCAGATGCAGGGTAGGTGGTCATGGGCGTCCCCATGTATGTGCTGGTGCAGGTACGTGGCTCCTGAGTGCCCACTCCCCCAAGCCCCCAGGGTACCTCCACAAGCTCTTTGATGATGACTATATGTGGGGAGACTCCCCCAGGAAGGCCTTCTTATACCTCCACTCACCAGTCTTCCCTGGGCCTGACTCTGGGCTTGCACAATGCAGGGCCCTTGGACACAAGTAAAGCCATGGGAAAAACAGGGGGAGGTTGGGGGCCTGGGCTAGGGACAGCCAGGGGAGGCCTGGTTGGGTCTGGGGTGTTTGAGCAAAGACAGGGAGAGGAGTGGGGCGGGGTTGTCAGGAGAAGGGCAGTCCAGGAGGCACCCACTTGTGCAAAGACCCTGAGGCAGCGGCACACTGGGCATGTCCAAAGAGCCAGGGAGGAGAGAGCTGGTAGGACAGTGGTGGGAGAGGTGCCAGCTCCCAGGGGTGTGTGGGGCCTTGCAGGCCATGGGGGGCAGGAGCTGCCCCAGAGGGGTGCCCCTAGGGGTCTCAAGCACTGGAGAGGCATGTCAGGGCTTGAGTTTTGGAACAGTCCCTCACTCTTGTGCCAAGAATGCACCATAGACAGCAGAGATGGAGGCCAGGGGGGTAACCAGGTCCCTGGAGGGAGCCTCAGGGTAGCTGGGACACCAGGTATCTCCTGGGCCAACTCAGTTCGTGCAGGGGACCTGGAGGTTGAGATCTGTAAGTCCTGAAATCACACATGTTGGGGTGCATTTCTTGCTTTGTATTTTCAGTCCCCACTGATAAATGTGTTACAGTTCCCTGCTCTGACAGCTGGGGGAGGGCTGGGCAGTACCTAGGGTGCACCCCTCGGGGGAGGAGCTCAGGTTAGGTGGGATCCAGGCACAGGCATGCTTGTTGCTTGTGAGATGTTGGCTAACCACCTGATGTACAGACAATTGTTTCTCAACTGTCTACTCAACATGTGCATACATCAAAATTTTATCCTGAATTTATCTTGTTTTGCAGAGCTGCCTTCTGGTCACCTCGGGGTTTTCTCTCTACCTGGGCAATGTGTTTCCTTCTGAAATGGATTATTTGCGCTGTGCTGCAGGTTCTGTAAGCAATTTTCTTTAATTGTGTCTCTCTGTACAGAAGTTCGCTAGTGTGCATTTGGATGTCTTTACTGTGAAGTTTATAGGCTGCTGCCCCTTGTCTCCTCTTCCAACATTTCTTTATATGACGTTAACTTCAAATTGAAGTTACTTTTCAAATAGAATTACTTTTGGTAATTATTGATGAAGCAGGTTGGACTCTTACTCCACAAACTTCTGTGCAAGAAACGTAACTTTGGTTTCTAAAAGGCAGCCGCACCCTGCTTTGAACCCCATCCTGGGAGGGACCGAAAACCAGCCCTTGGAAGTTGGGGAGCTGCAGGCACGCCCCCCACCTGCCCCACCCCGCCCCAAAGCTCCATGCTTGTTTCTGGGACCTATATAATGTCAAGGCTGGGGGGCAGTGTCCGCTGGTTTTCCAGGGAAGGCAGCACAGCGAACTCCTGTCTGCTCCACTGTGCCCTGGTCCTGTGACTCCTGCACTCAGTACCCCGGCCAGCTCGTGCTCAGCTCTGTCCATTCCTCTCGACGGAGCGGGTCCTAAGCTGAACCCTAGAGGGCAGCTACCCTCACACCTGCCCCATATCTGCCCTACCTACCCCACACCTGCCTCACACCTGTCCCAACACCTGCCCCCACACCTGCCCTACCTGTTCCACACCCACTCCACAGCTGCCCCTCAGTCCTCCCCATCTCAGGCCCTGATCAGGGCCATCCAGGCCCAAATGTAGGAGACCGGCCTCCCCTCCCCTACCTCCCTCCTGGCCAAACTAAGTCTGTCCTATAGGCTCCGCTTTCTGCTGCTGCTCCCATGTCCCAGTGCACCGTCTCAGGCAAAAGCCACGCCCAGCTTGGCTGAGGGGGCTGAGCTGTCCCTCTCCTGCCCACCCACCCATCCACCCTCTCACGTACTCCTTGGCCCCTGGTGGCCCTGCCCTGGAAGGGCTCGGCCCCCTGCCCCCATGGGGCACTCTCCTCCCTACATTCACACATCCTCCTTTTCTTGGTAATTCTTAAATCGTGATGAAGAAGCACTTACTCTCGGCAACAGTGAGTTAAATTCTGGGCTTCCAAGGGCATCCAGCTATCATATGACTTCTTTAGCCATCAGAAACATAATTATTTTTCAGAATAAATTATTTGAGGTGCAGGGGTCTTCTCAGAGCCGAGCTGGTGGCCCAGTGGGTGCTCCAGGGTCTCTGGGGCAGCTGAGCATGCAGGTGGGCCTGGGCCCAGGCAGTGTCCTGGGTGCTCGCCCACCACTCGCCCAGCACTGGCCCAGTCTCTTTCCTTTTCAGTGCATCCCCGCGGCCGTTGTCAGCTTCACTGTTTCCAAGAGAAACATCTCTGCTGTGAGTCTGACCTCCTGTCCTTGGGCTTTGGGAGGGAGCACCTGGAGTGGGGAGCAGGAAGGTGACAGGCCCTGTGCAGGACTGATAGTCACCTGTGCAGGTGTGCACACATGGGTGTACGTATACTTGCATGTATACATGTGGTTTGTACACATGTGACTGTTTCTATGTGTGGTTGCACGTGCAAGTGTGTGCAGGTGGGGGGCTTTGCTCCACATGGCCAGGAAGCCTCAGGGTGGCCCCGGGGAAGGGTTTCTGCCCCCCCAGAGCAAAGTCCTCCTGCCCGACCCACCCTCCCGAGAGGGGCTGGGAGGGGCCGAGGTCACAGGGGCCTGCCCAGCTGCTGGCTCCAGAGGTCCCTGTCATTAGGAGTTCGATGGCCTCGCGTGTCCCTTCACTTCTTCCCACGAGCGCACCCCCTCTTTGTTTTTCAGATCCCCAACTTTCAGATGTTACTTGTCTCCACCTTTGCTGTCACAACCACGTGTCTGATTTGGTTCGGATGTAAACTTGTGCTGAATCCCTCGGCGATAAATGTGAGTCAGGGGGCAGCTTTCCCGCCTCTGAGCGCACACCTCCCCTGTCTGCGTTGGGGCTCAGTAAACCGCGTCTGTAGAATCAGAAGCAGGTGTCACTTACACAGTAACATACCTCATAGTTCTGAGTGGGACAAGCTTTGAGAATTTCACTGTGTTTCTGAAGAAAAGAATCGTCTGTCTGTAACTCTTCCATTCACTCCAGCGGATGGATTTATTGATAAACAATATTTGTAATATCTCTTTTTCACAAGAGTTTTTTAAATGAAAGGTGACATAACGCTGCCATCCATCAGTTCTGTGATGGCATTGATGGTAAGACACACTCGTTTCATTTGTCATGTAGAAATCTTGAAAAGCGTTGTCGTTTAAATTGTGTTGCCAACACAGAAAAACTCAAAGGAAACTAGGGACAGAAGATACCTCCCTTAACCTGATAGCAAATACTTCCAAAAACCTCCTAGTAGCAAATCCTGCTTTGCTCAGGGAAAGACAGTTGCCCCTGGGCCCAGCGGATCCCAGCCTTTAAAGGTGTGAGAATCCTAAAGGAAGGGAGCCCAGGTGGCTGTTATCTGCAGATGAGATGATTTTATTGCCACATAACTTGTGAATTATTAAGAGCATTTAGCAGGGTTGATGGCTATGAAAACCAAAGTGAAAATTAATTATGTTTCTAACAGCAACAGAAAAGTAGAAAGTGTAGTTTAAATAAAGATATCATGATATAGAATTAAAACTATGAGGTTCCTAGGAATAAATAGCAACAGATATGTGAGACTATTTTGTAGAGAAGTGTAAGGCATTATTGAAGATTATAACATATTTATTTAAATAAATTCTAAATAAATGGATCACTATGTCACATGCAAGAGCTGGTATCACAAGGATGAGAGGGTTTGGCTTGGTCCCCAGAGTAATGTGCTTGTGTGCAGACTCCTGCCGGCTTGGCTTGTGGGGGAACCAAAGGGCCAAGGAAGAACATGGGGGACCTGCCCACCCCATCCCAAGAATTACCATACAGCTGACCTAATGGGGCATTGTGGCCACTACACGGGCTTGATCAGGCTGCAGAGAGCAGAAAATGCCCATGCACCTGGACAGCAGGCCATGCCACATGGATAGCAGGCCACACAATGGCAGGCCATGCACCTGGACAGCAGGACATACCATGGCCAGCCATGCTAGTCAAGGCCATGCCAGCAGGCCACGCCACAGCAGGTCTTAACATGGCCAGCCATGCACATGAACAGCTGGCCACACCACTCCAGGTTCTGCACATGGACAACCAGCTATGCCACAGCGGGCCCTGCAGTTTCTGCATTGGGCCTCTGCCTCCCACTGATATGAAAATCAGCACCTAAAAGTGAAGGCATAACCAGGAGGTGCCATTCTGGCCTCATCAGGCACGAGAAGCCCAGTGGAGGTTCCAGGTTGAAGGAGGATCCTCTCCACAGAGCCATAAGAAAAGGCCAAAGAAGGCTGTGCAGGTGGAAACAAAGTGCTCCACCTCGGAGGAATCCAGCTTCTCGAGGGGGACACATAACCTCAGCCTCGTTAGGGACCAGAGAAGGAATTAAAGCCCCAGCAAGATCCCATTGCAACTGCCATGAAGCACACCCGGGTCAAGGAGGCATGTGGGCCCCAGTGCGCTAGGTGCAGGTGTGGGAAAGTGTTGGGGACTGACTGCGCTCCGTGAACCACTCATTCAGCATGATTGTGGTGCCCCACCCGGGGACACTCCCATGAAGCGGCCGGGAGAGAGCACTAGCCTCCGTGGACAGGCCAGTCTTGCACAGAGCAGGTGTCCAGTCAGTGCACAAGGAAGGTCAGACCCGCTGTGTGGCCTTGTGGAGCTTATCGAGCTGCCGCCAGGCCTGGGCAACAGCAGATGGCAGTGACCTGAAGCGGGGCAGGGCCCACGGAACATGGCATTCAGACCCCAGGTCAGTGCAGCTGCGTCTGGTGAAGGACACATGCCCGTGGGCTGCAGTGGGACCCAATGGAGGGATGGAGGGATGGGTGCAACAGGCTTCAGGGTAATGGCCAGGGATGGGCGTGGGGTGCATCTGCATTCTGCTTTTAAGCTCATCCAGGGAGATTTTTATTTTCGTCTTTTCAGTTCTAACATTACCATCTGTTTCTTGTTCCTATCGTCTGTTTCTCTGCCAAGACACTCTGTTTTTTCCATTTGTTTCAAGAGTGTCCATTGGATCACTTTTTTGGGGGTGGGGTGGGGGGGCAAGTGGGTACCTGGGCCAGGAATGACCCCGGGTCTCTGGCATGGCAGGCGAGTGCTCTGCCCCTGAACCAGCGCAGGTCACTTTCATCACAGCTGCTTTGAAGTCCTCACTGGAGTCCCCAGCCTCTTTGTACCTTGGTGCCGGTATCTGTTAGCATCATTCGAGCTGAGATTTCCCTGGTTCTTCATATGCCCAGCAATCTGGGACTGTATCCTCAACATTTGGAATATTATATTATGAGACTCTGAGTATTCTAAAAATGTGTGGAGGTTGTTGATATTTTTGTTTTACAGGTAGTCGTCCTAACTGGGTTTCGGTTGCAAGTTGCAATCCTTCCATGGCCTGTGTCTGCAATGCTAGTTCGGTTTTCAAAGCCTTGGCAATCCTGAGCTGCCCCACATGTGTCCCAGCCTGGGCCAGTCTGGGAGCTGGGCCGTGAGCCTTGGCATCCGGGGCAGACGCCTGCACGTGGGGGTTGGGGTGAGACCAGGGGTGCACCAACCAACTTTATGGCATTGATTTTAACCTCCTCCCCCTCTGCCATCTCCCTTGCATTTTTGGCTCTCCAGGGCTCCCTTTTTCGGTCTTTTGCCCAGAAATCTGGAGCTCTAGTTATCCCAGCCATGCAGTTTGCTGGATGCATAGTTGAACCCAGGGTGGGGGGCCAAAAGGAAAAGTGGCAGCCTCAGAGTGGGTGTGGGCTTGGAGTGCTGCAAGTTCTGGGCTGCTTCCCTGCAAAGCCGTCGCTTCTCACCTTTCAGAGTCCTCCATGTGCTGTGCTCAGGCTTGATAACTGTGTCCACAGAAAAACAGAAAGCATTGTGCCTGTGCAGTAGTATCTGAACACACACCCCCCATATATAATGTCTTTTTTGCCTCAAATGATGTTTCTTTAGCCTTGAAATCTGTTAAGTCAGGAATTAAGATTTGTCCTCACCTTTCCTTTGGTTCTTATTTTCCTGGAAAGTGTTTTACCACCATTTTATCTTCACCCTTTCATGCTGCTTTGAATGTATCTCTTATACTAATACGTTGAATTTCTATGTTTTGTTCATTCTGAGTATGTTTTGAAACGGAGTAGTCAAGCTCGTTTACATTTACCGCATTTACTGTTTCATGTTTTTCATTTATTCTACATTTTAAAAATATTTCTTCATCCTCTCTGAATTGTTCTCAGCTTGCTATTGGGTGTGTGTGTGGTAGGGCGGGGAGGAGGAGGTGGCGGATAGGGAAGTGGGCAGCTGCTCTCCTGTTTACTAATGTCTCAATTCTTTAAACTCATCACAATCTCTAAGGAGTTCCTCCATCCCATTGTTTTCTGCCCCACCCACCTCACAATGCACAGATGTCGTCCAGAGCTCTACTGTCCAAGAGAAATATAATGTGAGCCACACATGCAAGCCACGTTGTAAATGTTAAATTTCCTGGTAGTCACATAAATGAGTAAAAATAAACAGATAAAGTTAACTTAAATAATATATTTTGTTTAACTCAGTGTATCCGAGAATGTTATCACTTTAACATGCAATAAATTTAAAATCATTAATGAGATTTTTTTCACACTGTCTTTGAAATCCAGTGTGTACTTTACACTTAAAGCACATCTTGATTTGGATCAGCTGCATTTCCTGTATTCCGTAGCCAAATGCGGCTGTTGGGCAGTGCAGTTCTAGAATTTTAGTACTGTGTTGTTATGGACACTCACATTAGTGCTGTTTTCTCAGGACTTTGATCTTTTAGACAGCAAATAGTTTTTTTTTTATTAAATTAAAAATAAAAAAAAGACAACAAAGAAACACATTCTTAACATATGATCATTCCGATCTACATATATAATCAGTAATTCACAATATCATCACATAGTTGTATATTTATCATCATGATCATTTCTTAGAACATTTGCATCAATTCAGAAAAAGAAATAAAAGACAACAGAAAAAAATTCATACATACCATACCCCTTACCCCTCCCTTTCTTTTTTTAAGGTATTTATTTTTTATTTATGATACATAACCATATACAAACACAAACATTCTTATCATATGATCATTCTGTTCTTGCTATATAATCAGTAACTCACACTAGTGTGAGTTATATATATGTGATATATATAACTATATCACATAGTTATATATTCATCATCATGATCATTTCCTAGAACATCTGCATCAATTCAGAAAAAGCAATAAAAGAGGACGGAGAAAAATTCATGCCTACCATACCCCTTATCCCTCCGCTTCATAGTCACCAGCATTTCAGTCTACTAAATTTATTTTAACATCTGTTCCCCCTGTTATTTATTTATTTTTAATCCATATGTTTTACTTGTCCATCAACAAGATAGGTAAAAGGAACATCAGACACAAGGCTCTCACAACCATACAGTCACACTGCGACAGCCATATCATCATATAATTATCTTCGAGAAACATGGCCACCAGAGCACAGCTCCACATTTTCAGGCAGTTCCCCCCAGCCTCTCCATTACAACTTGACTAATAAGGTGATATCTATTTAATGCATAAGAATAACCTCCAGGAGAACCTCCAAACTCTGTTTGGAATCTCTCAGCCACTGACACTTTATTTTGTCTCATTTTGCTATTCTCCGTTTAAGTCAAGAAGATTTTCTCATCAAGAAGGTTTTCTCAAACCCTTGATGCTGAGTTCCAGCTTATTCTAGGATTTCTGTCCCATGTTGCCAGGAGGGTCCACACCCCTGGGAGTCATGTCCCACGTAGAGAGGGGGAGGGCAGTGAGTTTGCTTGCTGTTTTGGCTGAGAGAGGCCACATCTGAGCAACAGAAGAGGTTCTCTTGGGGGTGACTCTTAGGCCTAATTTTAAGTGGGCTTAGCCTATCCTTTGCAGGATTAAGTTTCATATGAACAAACCCCAATGTTGGGGCTCAGCCTATTACTTTGGCTGTCCCCACTGCCTGTGAGAATATCAAGAATTCTCTGCTTGTGGAAGTTGAATTTTCCCCCTTTCCATAATTCCCCCTGGGGAACTCTGCAAATACTTCCCTATTCACTGTTCAAATCGCTCTGGGATTTATTTGGGCATCACTCTGGACAAACCTACAAAATATCATGCCCTACGCAAGGTTCCAAGTACTATGCTGTTCGATTAAGCTGTCTACATAAGTTATATTAGGAAACGCACTAGTCAAAATATAAATTTTGTACCAAATAAACATTTTTTGCTTGTCTCACACATACGTTAAAGTTTTAAAATATTAATTACCATCTACTTTCAACACCCTGCATTGTTGACATTCCTTTGTTCTTCCTCATGCAGAAACATTTTTAAATTTGCACATTTAGTCACTATCATTATACACTCTAGGCATCCCTAGATTATACCATTTCAGTCTTTATTGTCTATCTTTCCTTCTGATTTCATTTGTGCCCACAGGCCTCCTCCTTCTATCATTCTCACATTCAGCTTCATTCAGTGTTCTAACCTTATTGTATTACAGTTAGGTAATATTGTGCTATCCATTTCTGAATTTTTACAATCAGTCCTGTTGCACAGTCTGTATCCCTTCAGCTCCGAATACCCAATATCTACTGTATTTCTATCTCCTGATGGTCTCTGTTACCAACTGAAATTCTCCAAGTTCATTCACTAATGTCAGTTCATTTCAGTGAGACCATACAGTATTTGTCCTTTTGTTTCTGGCTTATCTCACTCAGCATAATGTCCTTAAGGTCCATCCATGTTGTTACATGCTTCATGACTTTATTCTGTCTTACAGCTGCATAATATTCCATCGTATATATATACCACAGCTTGCTTAGCCACTCGTCTATTGGTGGACAATTGGGCTGTTTCCATCTCTTGGCAATTGTAAATAATGCTGCTATAAACGTTGGTGTGCAAATGTCCATTTATGTTCTTGCCCTCATGTCCTCTGAGTAGATACCTAGTAATAGTATTGCGGGATCATATGGCAATTCTATACTTAGCTTCCTGAGGAACCACCACACTGTCTTCCACAGTGGTTGTACCATTTGACATTCCCACCAATGATGGATAAGTGTGTCTCTTTCTCCACATCCTCTCCAGCACTTGTCATTTTCTGTTTGTATTGATAATGGCCATTCTGGTGGGTGTGAGATGATATTTCATTGTGGTTTTGATTTGCATTTCCCTAATAGCCAGGGAAGTTGAGCATCTTTTCATGTGCTTTTGGCCATTTGTATTTCCTCTTCTGAGAAGTGTCTGTTCATATCTTTTGCCCATTTTGTAATGGAGTTGTCTGTCTTTTTGTTGTTGAGTTGAACAGTCTTTTCATATATTCTGGATACTAGACCTTTATATAATATATCATTTCCAAATATTGTCTCCCATTGTGTAGGCTTTCTTTTTACTTTCTTGATGAAGATCTTTGATGCACAAAAGTGTTTAATTTTGAGGCATTCCCATTTATTTATTTATTTATTCAATGCTTGTGCTTTGGGTGTAAGGTCTAGGAAACCACCTCCTATTATAAGATTGATAAGTTATTTCCCTGCATTTTCTTCTAATGGTTTTATGGTCTTAGATCTAATGTTTAGGTCTTTGATCCATTTTGAGTTAATTTTTGTATAGGGTGTGAGATATGGATCCTCTTTCCTTCTTTTGCATGTGGATATCCAGTTCTCTAGGCACCATTTATTGAAGGGACTGTTCTGTCCCAGGTGAGTTGGCTTGACTGCTTTATCAAAGATCAATTGTCCATAGATGAGAGGGTCTGTATCTAAACACTCTTCGATTCCACTGGTCAGTATATCTATCTTTATGCTAGAACCATGCTGTTTTGACCACTGTAGCTTCATAATACACCTTAAAGTCAGGTAGCATGAGGCCTCCAACTTCATTTTTCTTTCTCAGGATACTTTTAGCTATTCGGGGCACTGTGCCCCTCCAGATAAATTTGATTATTAGTTTTTCTATTTCTGAAAAGTAAGTTTTTGGGATTTTAATTGATATTGCATTGAATCTGTAATTCAATTTAGGTAGAATTGATATCTTAACTATAATGAACACAGTATGCCCTTCCATTTATTTAGGTCTTCTGTGATTTCTTTTAACAATTTCTTGTAGTTTTCTTCATATAGGTCTTTTGTCTCTTCAGTTAAATTTATCCCTAAATATTTTAATCTTTTGGTTGTAATTGTAAATGGAATTTTTTTCTTGATTTCCCCCTCAGATTGTTCATTACTAGTGTATAGAAACACGACAGATTTTTAAGTGTTGATCTTGTAACCTGCCACTTTGCTATTCTCATTTATTAGCTTTAGTAGTTTTGCTGAGGATTTTTTTTGGTTATTGACATATAGTATATCATTTGCAAACAGTGAGAGTTTTACTTCTTCCTTTCCAATTTCGATGCCTTGTATTTCTTTTTCTTGTCTAATTGCTCTGGCCAGAACTTTCAACACAATGTTGAATAACAATGGTGATAGTGGACATCCTTGTCTTGTTCCTGATCTTAGGGGGAAAGTTTTCAGTTTTTCCTCATTGAAGATGATGTTAGCTGTGGCTTTTTCATATATTCCCTTTATTATGTTGAGGAAGTTCCCTTCTGCTCCTATCCTTTGAAGTGTTTTGAACAAGAAAGGACGTTGAATTTTGTCAAATGCCTTTTCTGCATCAATTTAGATGATCATGTGTTTTTTCTGCTTTGATTTGTTGATATGGTGTATTATATTAATTGATTTTCTTATGTTGAACCATCCTTGCATACCTGGGATGAATCCTACTTGGTCATGGTGTATAATTTTTTTTTAATGTGCTGCTGGATTCGATTTGCAGGAATTTTGTTGAGGATTTTTGCATCTATATTCATTAGAGAGCTTGGTCTGTAGTTTGCTTTTCTTGTAATATCTTTGTCTGGCTTTGGTATGAGGGTGATGTTGGCTTCATAGAACGAGTTAGGTACCTTTCCCTCCTCTTCAATTTTTTTGAAGAGTTTGAGCAGGATTGGTACTAATTCTTTCTTGAATGTTTGGTAGAATTCACATGAGAAGCCATCTGGTCCTGTACTTTTCTTTTTGGGAGGCTTCTTAATGACTGATTCAGTTTCTTTGCTTGTGATTGGTTTGTTGAGGTTGCCTATTTCTTCTCGAGTCAATGTCTGTTGTTCATGCCTTTCTAGGAAGTTGTTGGTTTCATCTACATTGTTGTATTTATTAGCATAAAGTTTTGTTCATAGTATCCTTTCATTATTTCCTTTATTTCTGTGGGGTCAGTGGTTATGTCTCTTCTTCCATTTATGATTTTATCTATTTGCATCCTCTCCTTTTTATCAACCTTACTAAGGGCCCATCAATCTTATTGATGTTTTCGTAGAACCAACGTCTGGTTTTGTTGATTTTCTTGATTGTTTTCATGTTCTCAATTTCATCTATTTCTGCTCTAATCTTCATTATTTCTCTCCTTTTGCTTGCTTTGGGATTAATTTGCTGTTTTTTCTCAAGTTCTTCCAAGTGGACAGTTAATTCCTTGGTTTTTGCTTTCTTCTTTTTTGATATAGGCATTTAGGGCAATAAATTTCCCTCTTAGCACTGCCTTTGCTGTGTCCCATAAGTTTTGATATGTTGTGTTTTTGTTTTCATTTGCCTCGAGATATTTACTGATATCTCCTGTAATTTCTTCCTTGACCCACTGGTTGTTTAAGATTGTGTTGTTGAGCCTCCATATATTTTTGAATTTTCTGGCACTCTGCCCATTATTGATTTCCAATTTCATTCCTTTATGATCTGAGGAAGTGTTTTGTATGATTTCAATCTTTTTAAATTTATTGAGACTTGCTTTGTGACCCAGCATATGGTCTGTCTTTGAGAATGATCCATGAGCACTTGAGAAAAAGATGTATCCTGCTGTTGTGGGGTGTAATGTTCTATATATGTCTGTTAAGTCTAGCTCATTTATTGTATTATTCAAATTCTCTGTTTCTTTATTGATCCTCTGTCTAGATGTTCTGTACATTGATGAGAGTGGGGACTTGAAGTCTCCAACTGTTATGGTAGATGTGTCTGTTTCTCTTTTCAGTGTTTGCCTCATGTATTTTGGAGCATTCTGGCTCAATGCATAAATATTTATGGTTTTAATGTCTTCCTGTTGAATTGTTCCTTTTATTAATACATAGTGTCCTTCTTTGTCTCTTTTAACTGTTTAACATTTGAAGTCTAATTTGTTGGATATGAGTATAGCTACTCCTGCTCTTTTCTGATTGTTCTTTGCATGGAATATCTTTTCCCAACCTTTCACTTTTAACCTATCTTCATCCTTGGGTCTAAGATGCATTTCCTGTAGACAGCGTATAGATGGTTCCTGTTTTTTTAATCCATTCTGCCAGTCTATGTCTTTTGATTGGGGAATTTAATCCATTAACATGTAGTGTTATTACTGTACAGGCAGTACTTTCTCCTACCATTTTGCCTTTTGGATTTTATATGTCATATCTAACTTTTCTTCTTTTTACCTTTACTGATAGTCTTCATTTCTATACTTTTCTCCACACCCCTCTCTCCTGTCTTTTCTTATCTGTTTCTAGTGCTCCCTATAGTATTTCTTGCAGAGCTGGTCTCTTGGTCACAAACTCTCTCAGTGAATTTTTGCCTGCAAATGTTTTAATTTCCTCCTCATTTTTGAAGGACAGTTTTGCTGGATATAGAATTCTTGGTTGGCAGTCTTTCTCTTTTAGTATCTTAAATATATCATCCCACAGTCTTCTCGCCTCCATGGTTTCTGCTGAGAAATCTATGCATAGTCTTATTGGGCGTCCCTTGTAGGTGATGGATTATTTTTCTCTTGCTGCTTTCAAGATTCTCTCTTTCTCTTTGACCTCTGACATTCTGATTAATAAGTGTCTTGGAGTACATCTGTTTGGATCTATTCTTTTGGGGATATGCTGCACTTCTTGAATCTGTAATTTTAAGTGTTTCATAAGAGTTGGGAAATTTTCAGTGATAATTTCCTCCATTAGTTTTTCTCTTCCTTTTCCCTTCTCTTCTCCTTCTGGGACACCCACAACACGTAAATTTGCATGCTTGATGTTGTCATTCAATTCCCTGAGTCCCTGCTCATATTTTTCCATTCTTTTCCCTATATTTTCTTTTGCTTGTTGGGTTTCAGATGTCCCATCCTCCAGTTCACTAATCCTATCTTCTGCCTCTTGAAATCTGACATTGTAGGTTTCCATTGTTTTCTTTATCTCTTCTACAGTGCCTTTCATTCCCATAAGTTCTGTGATTTGTTTTTCAGACTTTCAATTTCTTCTTTTTGTTCATTCCTTGCCTTCTTTATATCCTCCCTCAATTCACTGATTTGATTTTTGATGAGGTTTTCCATGTCTGTTTGAACATTCTGAATTAATTGTTTCAACTCCTGTATCTCATTGGAATTGTTGGTTTGTTCCTTTGACTGGGCCATATCTTCAATTTTTCTAGCATGATTCATTATTTTTTGCTTGTGTCTAGGCATTTAATTACCTTAATTAGTTTATTCTGGAGATTGTTTTCACTTTTTTTTAATGAAGGATTTTCGTGCTGGATGACTTTGTTGTCTATCTGTTCTTTGACATTCAGTTTGGCTTATTCTAGTCCTCTACCTTAGGTTTTGTTTAATAGATCAGAATTTTTCAGTTCTTGTTTTTTTGTTTCTTGCCCTGCCTGTGTGATACCTTTCCCTTAAGAGGGTCTACTTAGGCATTATAGACCCCAGTCAGATTTTCCCAGACCAAACTGGTCCCCTCTCAGGAGGAAAGAGTCATTTGCATCAGTTTTCCCTGACAGTGAGACCCAGTAGATTAAAAGGCTTTCCTGTGAAGTCTCTGGACTCTGTGTTTTTCCTATCCTGCCCAGTATTGCAGCGCTTGTCTGCCTGTGAGTCCCACCAGCATAAGGTGATGTGGTACCTTTAACTTCTGCAGACTCTCCCTGCTGGGGGCATGGTAGAGACAGAGGAGAGGTTGTAGGCTGGCTTTAATAGCTTCCCTTTTCAGACCCTGGTGTCTGAATTCCTTGAGAGAGTGATTCTACCTGATCTGGGCCCCACCCCTCTCCTGGGTAAGGCACAGGCTCCAGAGAAGCTCTCAAACAAGCCTGTTTCTGCCTATGCCTGGGGCAGTGGAGCCTGAGAAGCCTTGCAGTTGTATGCAAAGAGTAATCAATCTGAGAAACACAGCCACTAAAGAGAAAAAGAAAAGTCCTTTTCAGATCAGGAGCCCAATCCTCGGGTTTGCCAATCAAGAGCTTAAGTTGGTATGTTGCTCTGTGTATCTCCAGGTCCTATGTGCCCCCTCCTTTCCTGCAAAGCCCAGACCTTTTCAGATCCAAAAAAACCTGGTGTTTTTTCTTTTTTCTTTTTCCATCAGCCCTGCCCCCTCTGTGCGAGGGCGAAAACCAGCGACCTTGGCTTTTACTCGAGGTTCAGCTGAGCTGGGGGCCTATTTTTAGTAGTTAGAATTTGTTAATTAATTCCACAATTGGCGTTTGGTTGTGTTCAGCCTCTGCTGCTAGTAAAGTCTCTTTCCTTTTCCCTCTGGGAAGCAGCCTATGGAGGAGGGGCGCCGGCCACTGTGGTTTGGGGAACTCATGGTTCTGGGGGGCTTGCAGCTGGTCAAGCTGGTCCAGACTGCAGTACGCTGTGTGTCTGGTCACCAATGTGGCCCCAGCAGTTGTTCTGTACTATTCCTGGCTATTTACTAGCTGCTCTGGAGGATTAACTAAATCCCACACCTCGCTAAACTGCCATCTTGGATCCAAATTGACAGCAGGTTTGCTATGTTATATGATTACTCCTACTTTCTACCTCTTCCAACAGTCTGCTGGATTTCTCTTCTTGTGTGAATACTTTCTCCAAAAGTGTTTACAAAGCAGGTTCTAGTTTGCTAGCTGCTGGAATGCAACACACCAGAGCCAGATTGACTTTTAATAAAAGGGGATTTATTTCATTAGTTCTTCAGAGGAAAGGCAACTAACTTTCATCTGAGGTTCTTTCTTATGTGGGAAAGCAGTGGGTGATCTCTGCTGGCCTTCTCTCCAGGCCTCTGGGTTTCAACAACTTTCCCGAGGGTGATTCCTTTCTGCATCTCCAAAGGCCTAGGCTGAGTTGTGAGTGCTGAGATGAGGTATGCTGAGCTGCTTGACTGTGCTATGTTGAGCTCTCTCATTTAAGCACCAGCCAATTTAATCAAACATCATTCATTGCAGCAGGCACTCCTCCTAGCCTACTGCAGATGTAATCAGCAACAGATGAGGTTCACGTACCATTGGCTCATGTCCACAGCAACAGAACTAGGTGCCTTCACCTGGCCAAGTTGACAACTGAATCTAACTACCACACAGGTCTTTGTATGGCAAACCTTCTGAGACCACTTATGCCTGCCCCTATTTTTTATTTTTAAGTGATAAATTGGCTATATAGATAGACAGTATGTATAAATGTAGAGTCAAAGTTATTTTTCCACTAATTATTTAAGTTTATTTAAAACTTCATTGCAAGAAGAACTTTATTGTCTGCTTGCATAGAGACTTGCAGTTGAGAATTGTGATGTCAGTCTGATTAGTTTGTTTTTAGGTGATTTACTCTCATCCTTGGTATTCTTAAATTCTACACTAATAGCTTTGGGTGACAGTTTTTCTTCATCTATTCAGCTCTGTCTGTTCAGCCCTGCCTGTATGAACCTGTTCAATTTGAGTCATCTTCCTTCAACTCTACCACATTTATTCCTCCTTTTCTGTCCAACATTTTCTCCTCTCTGTTTACTCAATTTCTCTTTTCAACCATTAAGCTTTTCAAACCTATAATTGTCCTTTGGTTCTTTCTTCTTATACCTTTTCTATTATGATACTAATATTTTTTTCCCTATTTCTTTAGGATATTTACTGCACTTACTTTAAATTCTTGATTCGCTCTGTTTCAGTAGTTAAACTTGGTGAGATTTTGCTGTTGGGTTTGCTGGCTGGTTGTTTTGACCTGTGAGCTCATCTCCCTGGGTATGTCAGACACCTTACCTAGTAATGTGTTTGGGAAAAGAACCAAAAGCCAAATTCTAGTTGTTTCACCCCTCCCAGTCAGTTTCAGGAAGTGGGAGGAGATAAGCCAAGTGAAGGGGGACCCCAAGCACCACAAAGCTCTGTCCTCGACCTTTCCTCGCCACTCTGGTCAGCAGTTCTCCTTTAAAATCCCAGAAAAAGAGGAGCCCAAGAGCAGTTTCCCAGGCTTTGCGCATGGACAGTTGGGTCTGCAGTGAGTGCTTTTTGTCCTTTCTTTGCCCTGTTATGCTGGCCAGGACCTCCATTGTGGTGAGAGTGGATGTCATATTCAGCTCAACTCTTAGGGGAGCGCCCAGTCCTTTACCATTTAAGGACACCTTAGCTATCAATTTCTTTTAGTTGCCCCTTTTCAGGGTGAGGAAGAGCCCTTTGATCCCTAACTTATTATTATTATTTTTTGTATGCTGTATGGCAGGGGTCACATTTCATTATTTTTCCATGTGAATATCCCCTTATTGCAGCACCATTTGTTGATTTGGTTTGGTTTTTCTTTTGTTTGTTTGCTTGTTTGTTTGTTTGTTTGTTTGGGAACCTGACTTGTTATTTTTTGTGTCATGATTAGGCGTTGACTTTTTTTTTCTTTATCTATGAGAGGATCATGCATTTTTCCTTTTTGCTTGCTAAATAGTTAATGGCATAGGTTGGTTTTCAAATGTCAAACCAAGCTTGAAACCTAGGATGAGCCAGTTTTGGTCACGATGTTTTATCCTTTTACATATTGTCAATTTGATTTGAGGATTCTTTGCATCTAAGTTCTGAGGGGCATTGGCCTTTAGTTTTCTTCTTCTTTTGTAATGCCTTTGATTTTGGTATGAGATTATGCTGGCCTTGTAGAATGAATTGGTAAGTGTTACCTCCCCTTCAATTTTCTGGAAAAGTGTGTGCAGGAGTGGTATTTATCAATGTTTGTTAGATTACAGCAGTAAAATCCTCTAGACCTAGACTTTTGTGTGCGTGCTTGTGTGTGTGGGGGGAATTAAGTACAAATTCAATTTCTTTTACAGATACAGATTTGTTTAGTTAGCTGTATACTCTGTGTGAAATTTAGTAGTTTGTATCTGTCAAGGGGATTTGCTCATCTTTTTAAGTTGCTAAAATGTTGCCATAGGGTGGGCAACAGTGGCTCAGCAGGCAGAGTTCTCACCTGCCATGCTGGAGACCCGGGTTCAATTCCCGGTGCCTGCCCATGCAAAAAACAAACAAACAAACAAAATGTTGCCATAGAGTTGTTTGTAGCACCCGCTTATTATATCTATAGGTAATTTTTGTCATTTTTCTTTTATTCTTAATCAATCTGTTTAGTAATTTGTTTGGTCTTTTCAAAGAACCAGATTTTTGTTTCATTGATTTTTCTCTAATTTCTGTTATTTTCTACTTTACAGATTCTCTTCTGATCTTTGTTATCTATTCCCTTATACTTACTATGGTTTAATTTTCTCTTATTTTCAGAGTTTCTTAAGACAGAAGCTTAGGTCATTTATTTAATCCTTCATTTTTTCTAATGAAAGCATTTAATACAATAAATTTTATAATTACTTCTTTAGTTGCATCCCACAAATTTTGCTGTTTTCATTTTTAGTCAGTTCAAAATATTTAAAATATTTCCTTGTGATTTCTTTTTCGACTCATGCTTTATATAGAAGGAAATAACATTTTCTTAAGGTTATTTCCAAATATTTGGGGATTTTTTTCACACTTGTTTTTGTAACTGATTTCTAATTTAATCCTTTTGTTTTAGAGGATGTACTTTGTAAGTTTATAATTCTTTTAAATATGTTAAGACTAATTTGACATATGGTTTATTTTGGTAGGTGACCTGCATGCACTTGAGAAAAATGAATATTCTGTTGTTGGGTGGAATGCTCTATAATTGTCAGAAACAAAAATTGATAGTATTTTCTTTCCACTTGTCCAGTTATTGAGAGTGTAGAATTGAATTCTCCAGCTACAACCGTGGGTTTGTCTCTTTTTCCTTGCATTTCCATCAGCTTTTGCTTCATGTAGTTTAGGGCTCTGTTTTTAGGTGCATAAACATTCAAGATTATGTCCTTTTGATGACTTGAACCCTTTATAATTATGAAATGATTTTCTTCTCTGTGATATTCTTTATTCTGAAACCTGCTTTTATGTCAATATAATCACTTCAGTGTCTTTTGACTAGCATTGCATGGTGTACCATTTCCTATGCTTTACTTCTAATCTATTTGTGTCTTTATAATTTAAGTGTATTTCTTGTAGCAACATATTGAGTCCTTTTTTAAATTCAATCTGACAATCTCTGACTTTAAAATGATGTATACCAATCATTTCCATTCAATGTACTTATTGATATGATTGGAATCTTTATCTCATGTGTTTCATAGTTTTCATATCTGTTCTTTTTTAAAAAAATAATTCATTTATTTATGTTTAATTGTGGTAAATATGCATAATATACAAAACATTTTAACCATTTTAAGTGGATAATTCCTTGGCATGAAGTACATTGACGATACTGTGTAACTTTCACCATTACCTATTTCCAGGCTCTTTTCATCATCCCAAACCAAAACTCAGACTCAGTTAGCAATAAATGAGTTCCCTTGTCCTGCTGTTTCTGGTAAACACTATTTTGCTCTCTGCATTTATGAATTTGCTTATTCTAAGTATTTTATATAAAAGGAATCATATACTACTAGTCCTTTGTGTCTAGCTTATTTCACTCAATGTGATCACATCTGCTGTTTGGTTCTTTTCTCCTTTTATTTCCTTCCTCTGGAGAAACTGAGTATTTTTAGTGACTCCATTGCTCTCCCTGTTGTGCTATTTGGGATTTATTTGAAGAGGAACAAGGAGCCACTGAAGGGCTTTATAGGATTCACGTTGATGAATAATGGAGAGTGCCGTGGGGAGAAGAAGCAGGGTGGGGTGGGGGGCATCTGGGTGAGGACGGGCACCTCGTCTGCCTGCAGACCAGGTGTGGAGGGAGAGCTGTCTATGGCCCCCTCCTCCTGGCACATGCATGTAAACAGGGGAGAACCTAGCTTCCGGCTGAGCAAGGAGACAGGAGTGGGCGAGACAGATGCGGCTGCAGGTGCAGGTGGGCTTGCTATGTGTGCGAGGGAGGGCCACCGAAGGATCACGGCCACAACTGGTCTGGGCGGAAGGGCATGTGTGGGCCTGTGACATGGTGAGCCAGTGGGGAGCAAGGGGCCTGGCCCCCAGGCTGTGCTTGCAGGGGAAAAGGGGGTGCGCCATGCTGTACCCAAATGTCTGTCAGGGATTGGGAAGGCAGAGTTGGGGAGCCTGGGGCCAGTGGTGCTGAGGTCAGAAGAAGGATGGTGGGTCTGGGGGGGCACATGTGGGGCGTGAGGAGCGTGTGTCCATAGTATGGGTCTGGGCTTGGGCTTATGGCCCCTTGAGGCCTCTGGCCGGGATCAACGTCTCTTTAGTCATGCCACGCGAGGGCCACACCGTCCACTCTCCCCTAAGCTCACACGGGCACCGGCCCCACTCTCACCGGGTGCAACAGCTGTCCTGCCCCCGCTGGCCCCTTGACCCCTTGACATGAGAGGGTGCAGCGGGCTGTGCAGGGATGAGCCTGGCTCAGCTCAGATGGACTCCTAAGTTGGGCCTGTGCCCCTTGTGCCGTGCCGCCGCTGTGCCCTGAGCTGGGCACATGTTACAGAGCACAGACACGGACCAGGGAGCTGCAGCAGAGACCTCCTGCCACCAGGGGCCCCGACCTCTAAACCAACTGGGGGCCCACGCTCTGATAAGTGCGAATAAAGCCGATTTCTAAGAAAATAAACCTTTTCTCTCTTTTTTGCAGATAAACTTCAATCTGATCCTGCTGCTTCTGCTGGAGCTCCTCATGGCCATCCTAGTCATTGTCTCGGCACGCTCTGGCGAGGATGGCAGCCACAGGAAGGAGGTGGGGCACGCCGCGGTGGGAGGGGGTGCAGGGTACGCATCACCCCAGAGTGGGGTGCATCTGTCTCTCAGCTGAGCCCCTAGCTGGCTGCCCTGGGGAGGCAGGGTGGAGGCGCTGTACAACCTTGCCCATGCGTACAGGTCCATTTGGATGGTCATCCCCTGCAGGTCACCCAGTGAGGCCATGTCTGCTAAAGATGTCACCTGGGAACTGGGGTTGGGTGGGGGGTGGAGAGTCAACGCATTTTTGTATGCAAAGCAGACGCCTGTGTCCAAACTTCTGCTCCCAAGCTGGATGTCCCTGGGCTGCTCTCCCAGGGTGGGGTCTCAGGACCCCTGGCCACGAGGGCTGGATGGAGCACAGAGCACCCCCCCGTCCCCCCACCTTGTGTTTTGCCCCCTTTAGGGCTCCATATCTGACAGCACCAACATCTCGGAAGAAGTAACCTTTCCTGCGCGGGTCCTAAAATCCTATTCTGTAAGGACAACCTTGCATTTCCTTCTCTTTATGTTATTTTATTCTTACTTCTGAGGGGATGTGTGCATAGGCTGTATTAAATGGCCAGATGTATTCACCAGGATAACTAGGACATGCTGTGTGAAGGGTGCATGGAAGATTCGGAGACTCGTCATTTCAACCCATTTAGGATAAATCTCCAGTCATTATGGGTGGCAAAATTCTTCATGTTAAGAGGTGCCAGCATTGGGTGGTTGAGGGGGCTGAAGGCAGGGTGGAGCTTTGGTGCTGGCGGAGCTGCCCTGGATTCTGAGGCACAGCCCCGCCCCCCTCAAAGGTGCCTTGTTCAGGGGTACACTGTGGGCACACTGTCTTGTTAATTGTACCCTTACCCTCTCCTTCATCTTTTGTTTTCTTTCTCTACATGCTCAGTCAGTGAACGATCTATTAAACGTCTCCCAATATGATTGTGGTGGGGTTTTTTTGTTTTGTTTTGGTTTGGTTTTGTAATTCTGTAACTTTTTTTTTTTGCTATGATTTTGCTGTTGATGTTTGAATTTCATGTTTTTAGTTGCTTTAGTTTTATGAGTTTAGAATTGCTTCCTGCTGAATTTCATTGTTTTTTCCCTCATCATTATGTAGAGACCCTCTTTATCTCTAGAAATGCTAAAAATCTAAAAGAAAATCTATTTTGACTGATTTAATTTAGGTAGTTAATTATCTTTTGATTAATACTTGCCTGATGCATATCTCTTCCCCGTACTTTAAACTTTTCTGTGGCCTTATATTTCAGTGTTTCTTATAAACATAGAGCTTGTTTTATTTTTTAAAATCTAAATAGAAACTCTCCTATTAACTTCTGAATTTACTCCATTTATTTTGAGAGTGATGCTGACATACTTATATTTGTTTTTACTATCTTTTTGTTGGCTTTCTTGTGGTTTTTTTTCCTTTCCTGCCCTCCCTTGAGTCTATTGAAATTTCTTCCTTCCCTGGTCCTCTTATTTTGGATGGAAAATTACACATTTTTTATGTATTTCTAAAAGGGGAGATCTTTTTCAAAGTTGACATTTTAAGCTGCCTACTTGATAAACAGATTAAAGGGGCCTCATTCCTCTCTCCCTGGGCAGCAGAGGGGTCCCGGAACCATGCCTCCTGCCTTGCGTGTCCTTGTCTAGCTTGGGACATTTAGTAACATTTTGTTTTTTACTACCCAGGGCAGGCCACTGGCTTTTTTTTGGTCAGTATTTGCACACATTTCTGAATTTCTTGCTTCCCATTTCTTTTTTTTTTTTTTCCCCATTTCTTTTTGCAGTTCAATCTTTCTTTCTAATTCACTCTTCTTCTCAATGTATATTCTTTGTAAGTTTCTGGATAGAGTGTGTTTGGGTAGATTTTCTGTTTTCACCATTTCCTCCTCATTTCTATTCCCATTTCATGCAGTAGAGAATTGTAGGTTGACAGTGCTTTTTGTATCCCACGCTCTGCTGTCCACCCAATGACCATCCTTTGCACATGACCTATTTCTTCTTCTATGACCTTGTCTTTGTTTCTGGAGTTTTTTGCTCTACAGTGATGCTCTCAGACATGAATTAGGGTTTATTTGTCCACCTTGGGTCCTGTGCCTTCTGGAGTGAGGGCAGACACCTGCCTTGGTCTGTTCAGCTCCCGCTGGTGCCCCCAGACTCCCATATCCTCCCATAGTTCCCTCATGCTCCGCAGTCCCCCATGTCTCCCCACTATTCCCACATTCTCCCTCATTCTCCCACGGTCTTGTTTTTCAAGTCTTCCCTGCTCTGTCCCCTCGGAGACCTGTGGGGATGGGGAGATGTTTCCCCTTTACCTACCCGAGTCCCTGTAATACAACAGGAGTCCAGAATATGCTTGTTAAATATCTTAATTGAATGTGTGTGGAGACAAGGAAAAATAAGTTAGCTGATGAAACAGGACCTTTACCTCCAGGGAAGAACGTGTGACGAGGTCCTGGTCATGTAAAGCACCAAAAGTGGGTCAGGGTTATGGTGTGTTGCGATGGACGGGGACTCCACGGGGCTGGGGGTCCCAAGTCCAAGTGAGGTGAGGGCTGGGCAGCAGGGGGTGTCCACCCCGCCCTCTCCCGGATGCTGGTGGCTGCAGCCCCTGCTGGCTGTGTTCAGCCTGGTCTTCGCCGCGCGACCCGCTCTGTCTCCCTCTCTCCTCTTCTGTAAGGACATGCCATACGGGTCAGCCCGCCCACTCCAGAGTGGCTGCATCTTAACTGGCCAGTTGCATTTGTAGTAACCCCATTCCAAACAGGGACACGTTCTGGGGTCCTGGGGTGAGGAGGCCCACTCATTCTTCTGGGGATTTGGTTTAACCCATAGCAGAGTGGAGGTGAAGGAGACCACCCCCTCATCTTAGACCCTCCACCGGAGGTCACAGGCTTGGCCCAGACCCAGCACCCAGCGAGGTCAGCATGGCACACCCAGGCCCTGCCCAGGAGGCTTCCACACCAGGGCCTGGGGCTGGCACTGCCCACCCAGTGGCTGCCCACGAGGATCGGGTGAACCTGGGGTTTTGTCCACTTCCAAAGGGTGGGCTCGGGAGGGGACTCAGAGCCCCTGGATGGCTCTGGGTTAGGCGTGGCAGCCCCAGGGAGGCGACATTGCTGTGTCCACCCTGCAGGTCATCGAGGTCGCCACTGGTGTCGCCGCCATCCTGGGCGGGGTCATTGCGCTGAACGTGGATGATGTGGTCTCGGACCCCCACCTCTCCGTGACCTTCTTCTGGATTTTAGTGGCCGTAAGTACATGTGTGTGGCCAGCTGAGTCCCACTGCCCATCGATGGCTGGCCCCACTGCAGGCTCTCTGTCCAGGAGAAGAGTGTGGGCAAGTGGGCAGGCTGAGCGGGGTGCCTGTTCTCGGGGCTCAGGAGCAGCTGCCTGAGGGATCCTCGCTAGCCCCTCAGGAAGAATCTGGGAGCTGAGGATTGGATAGGTTGGGTGCTAACAGCTGAAGGAAGCTCTTGGTGGACATCTGGTGGGCTCACGATGTAAGTGTAGCTCTGGGGGTCACTCCTGTGGCTTAAGTGTCCTTTCATTTAAACACCGCTGATGGGAGGCAGAGGCCCCCAGGAGTGGGCCCGGTGCCCCTGCTTAGACTTGGCCAAGGAGGAGCTGGCCCCAGGACTTCCCCTTCTGTCCAAATGGAACCCCCACAGAGGGCAGGTCACGGCCCAGGTCTAAGGCGCTGTCCACCAGCCCTTTGCTCCTCTGACCCCCACCAGAATGGGGCCACACATGAGAGGGTGGACTGTGGGCTTGCCCCTGGCGGCCTGGGCTGCTGCATGTATTTCACAGCTCCGTTCCTACCATCTGACCATGAACGAGCAGAACACGGAGATGCCTGGGCCACATGAGCTCCAGGGCTCCTCCCACCAGGAGTGAGAGGTCAGTGGGGGGCGCTGCCGAGAGCCTTGGCTGCTGCCTTTTAAGTGGAAGCTGGTGGGACTGCGTCTGGAAGGGCAGGAGAAGGAAAGGACGTAGGGTGGGCTGCCGAGGTGCAGGTGGGCAGTGAGGCAGTGACCAACATGGGAGATGCCCTGTGCCCAGCCAAGCCCATCACTGCTGCAGGGAAGTACACACACCCGCAGTGGCACACTGGAGTGAGCAGACATTCAGTACACAGGGAAGCGCACACACCCGCAGAGGCACACCTAGGCAAGTGGACACTGAGCACGCAGGGCTTGTGTGCAGCACAGCTGTGTGTTCATTGAGGCCAGAACCAGATGCCATGAGAAAACTGTCAGTGAAGGCCGCCCCTGTCCCCACCTGGGGTCCATCCTGGGGGACATGGCGACTCCTGGCAGCTGCCCGCTCCCCTCCAATGTGCACTCCTACAGCCCCCTCACATCCTCTGCCTCCCACAGCCCCTCTCAGGGAGCCCTGAGATCCCCCTCCCCCTCGCCCCCACTGTCATCCCTCCACCCCCTTGGACCCTGGAACCCCTGACAAATGCAGATGCTGGCAGGTGTATCCTGGGACCTGGGGACCCGGTCCACCACAGGGAGGGCCTTCCTGGCACTGTCTAAGCTATGGCACTCCCCTCGGGCAGGCGGGCTGCTTGCTCCTGGAGGTGTCGTGTCCCAGGCACACCTCACCAGGCCGGGGGAGGAGCTGCAGGGGTGGACCTACCTCTTGGTCAGCTCAGAGAGGACACCGCATCTCCCACCATCCCTTTGCTGCATCATGGAGTCAATCAAGCTCCTTGAAATGAGTGAAAAACCAGAGAGAACAGGCTGGGAGGTGGGGAATCTCTCAGCTATGGATGTAGCAGGATGGTGGGACACCTGTGCAAGACCACTGGGTAGGCAGGTCTTTAGAGGCACAGAGAGCCACTGGGGCCTTCTCATGCCATGCCCCCCCTTTTGTGGACCCCTGCATCTGGACACGCAGGACTGACCCAAACCAGAGGCTGCCTGCCCATGCCTGGCCTGTGCTGTGAAGGCTGCGGGAGGCAGTGGAGCCATCCCGAATTGGGGGCCTGACAAACTTGGCAGCAGAATGTAGAGCATGTCCCCCATGGGACCCGGAGCAGGGAAAACCAGTTGTGAAAAGAGCATGGCAGGGCCACGGGGGCCTTGGACTGGACAGACACACCTGTGGTCAGCACGGGGCCGAGTGGAGCATTTGGGGTGGGCTTCCTGCCCTCTGCGGGGGAGGGGAGCATGCACAGGGGGCTCCCCCCCACCCCACCCAGGCCCTCCTTCCACCTCACCGCTGGTGGGAACACGGGGTTCTGGCACCCAACGGCAGGGCCCAGGCTTGGCGTTTTACCTTTATAATCTTTCTTTTCTCTTAGTGTTTTCCGAGCGCCATCGCCAGCCACGTGACGGCAGAGTACCCCAGCAGATGCCTGGTGAGCAGAGATCTCCGTGTGGGGTCCCTGGCTCAGGGGGAGAGGCCGGGGCAGGCGAGGGCCCCAGTGGGTAGGGGGGCGGTCCGGAGGAGGGCAGGAGGTCAAGGGGTGCTGTGGCTGCCCCCTCAGCAAAGGGCTGTCCACTGCCCCGGGGGCTTTCCTGACTACAGCCTACCCGGTCTGTGTAAATGGGCAGGGGGTGCTTTGGGTGGACATGGGAGGAAGCCTGGGGTCTGCAGGTAGACCAGCTGTCTGAGGGTTGCTCTACACAGGCCTCTGAGCACTCGGAGGTGAGTAGCCAGGCTGTCCAGATACTCCAGGTTGTTGTTCAGGGAGGGCTGCAGGGCCTACTGCTGAGTCGGAGTGGGCAATCATTTTATGACATGGGAAGCTGCTTTGGCAGGTTAAAGGAGCCAGGTTTAGAGCAGCAGGAGGGGGTGGTGAACTTAAATGTTGTCTTGTCACATGGAGTGGAGACCCACGTGGGCACATGCAGGGAGTTTTGGGTGCCCAGACAGGTGGGGCAGAGGTTTGGCAGGAGCCGTCTTTGCATCCAGCGGCATACACATGTGGGATGGGCGAGCCCTGCACTCCCCCACACCCAGCCTTGGCTCTCCTCAGGTGGAAGTGCTTGTGGCCGTCAGCAGCGTCACGTCCCCCTTGCTGTTCACAGCTTCCGGATATCTGTCCTTCAGTATAATGAGAATCGTGGAGCTTTTTAAAGATTACCCGCCAGCCTTAAAAGTATGTATCATTCAGTTCTGCTTTAAGACCCTCCCGTCTGAGTGCGCAGCCCCCATCAAATACTGCACTATCCGGAGCGGGCACCACATGTTTTGGCCTCTGCACCGCATGGGGCTGACTTGAACATGCAATTGTGCCTGAGCCGGCCTGGGCTGCTGACCAACCGCCATGGCCCGAGGGCTTAAACGTGGGCATCTAGAGTCCTCCAGTTTGGAGGTGCTTCGTGCACATCGAGGTTTCAGCAGCTGTGCTTTCCCCTAAGTCTGAGGCTCTGCTGGAGCTGGCGGCATCACAGGTGCATGTGTGCCTTTGCAGGGCTCATGCAGTTCAGCTGGGCATGGAGGCCCTGCTGGGATCGGCCCACCCTAGCTAAGAACACCCCTGAGATCCTGTCTCACCCAAGCCCCCACTCGGGAGTTTAGGTGCAGGCATGTCCTTGTGGGGACTTGGTTGTCACAGTGGGTGGGTTCGACGCGGACATACAAGGTCTCTGCCCCACCTTCCAGTGGCCCTTTCTGTCCCCACTGACCCATCTGTGCCTGGAGCCACTTGCCCCACTGCCCTGTCAGTAGCTGTGGGTCACCCCGCCCGGCCCACCACAGCTCAGAGCACACCTGGGGTTCTGGGTCTTCATGGTGAACCTGGGTCTCCTCGGCTCTTTGCTCGTCCATTTACCTTTTAGAATCAGGCCGTCAAGTTTTATGGGAAACCCTATTGCAATTTTGGTTGGAATTACATCACTTCTATAGACACATTTGCAGAGAACTGAAAGTGTTGCAACTTTGAGCTTTTCTATGTTTATACAAATCTCTAAATGGATCTTTAACTTAAGAGTTTTTCATTAACATTTCATGGTTTGTTTCCCAAAGCTCAGGCATATATATATATATAGCTAGATTGATTTCTTAGATACTTTGCATTTTGTTTCCACTGTAAAGGGTATTTCCCCCAAAGTGCTTGTCATGAATAATAACAAAATTAAATATAAGTTGAAAGACTGTGCGGTCCCCGTGGAGACTGACATGCACCTCCCGGTTCCCACACCAGTGTGAGTGCTGTGGCCCAGACCTGCCCAACAGCCCAGTGCCAACAGCCGGGCCTGGCACACAGCCCCTCACCCGTAGATGCCCTGGCACCTCCTGAAAGCGTGGCCAGCCATGTCCACACCTTGGTTGCTGTCACCGTTTAATTTCCAGTACACATGTCACCTTTGTGTCCCACGCGGAATCCTCTTCCCAAGCTGCAGTTTCCAGAGCGGGACTTGATTGCGGGTCTCGTCATGTACCTAGCTGTGCCCTTGCGCTACTCTCGCTTCACAACAGCCCCCAACTCCCACCCCTAAGGGTCAGGCCAGGTACTGAGGATGGACCCCCACTTGTGATCCGAGTCTTCTGTGATATCTTCAGCCTCTGCCTGCTCCCTGCATCCCCACCAACAGGGTGAGCTCAGAAGGTGGTGGGCCCGGCTGCCCCAGTCCCCGAGGTCATCTGAGCCGGGTGCCCCTGGAGAGGCCCATCCCTCTGGCAGGGTGCAGGTGGCTGTTTGGCCGGGCCCCACCTGCGGTCACCTTCCTGCTGATCCCGGGTCACTTGGGGACTGAGAGCACGTGAGGTTCTGCTTCCCTCTCCCCTTCTCCAGCTATTAGCTGGCACCTTGTGTAAGGAACACTTTCCTTTTGGGTACCACCAAGGACTCATGGGTTTTAAATTATGTTTAGAGTGTTGCAATAATTAGTTTTTGGAGGGAGAAGCCCCCAGCTGCCCCCTCTTTGGGTAGCACACCTGGCCTTTAGCTTCCCCACCACCACCACCACCAAGGGGCCCCCCAAGTGTGGCTGGGGCACAGGTTCCTCCTGGGGACGCAGAGAACATGGCAGCCTGGTAATTAGTTTTTGGTGGGAGAAGCCCCCAGCTGCCCCCTCTTTGGGCAGCGCCACTGGCCTTGAACTTTTCCCCCTGGGCACCAAGGGGCCCCCCCAGGCATGGCTGGGGCACAGGTTCCTCCCGGGGATGCAGAGAACATGGCAGCCTGGCAGGCTAAGCCCCAGCACCAGCACAGCTTCCAGGCCCTTCTGTGGATGAAACCCGGGACACTGTGTCTTCAAAGAGGATGGATTTATGTTGGAATTTCCAATTAAAATGTAACATTCTAGGGGTTTTCCTAAACTTTATGAATTTTATATTTGCATCTCTTTTCTCTTAACTCCAAAATCTTTCCTGATAACATCTAATCTATTTACTTCTTTGATTTATATCACAATACATACACAGTGTTTTGAATTACAATTCCAGTTGTGGTTCCCTACTGAGTGAGTTTAAGGCTTCATTGCAGTCCTTTCTGTGTTGGAAAATAGACCACCCTGAGGAGGTGCAGTTCCTTGTTTTGTGAAATAATACTTTTCTCTATGTAGTTGTGCTATTGATTTGATGTTAACAGTGGATGTAAATATAAACAGTTAAGTTTAATGTTTTCTGTTTGTATTAAACTTTAGAGTACAAACAGGGATACTTCTCCCCCATTTTTGACAGTATTTTTTAATATGTAAGATATTTACATGGTTTGGAAGTCAAAGCCATATAAAAGGTAGGCTCGGAGGAGCCTTGACTCCATTCCTGGCCCCCCACCCCATGCCCTGGCGACCACGTTTCCCTGTGGGAGCCCACCGCAGCTCCCCTCGACCCGCACTCCTTGTTTCATTCCATCGCTGACCCAGTGCTCCCTCTGCATCTAGGGGCCTTGGAGCTCCTCCATGCCTGGCATTTCTCCTGCACAGGCTGACTCCAGCATGGCACATAGGTCTCCCAACCACCCCGATGCGGGGCCCTGGGGCTTTCCAGTCACCTGCTGCTGCGAACAGGTGCACAACGCTGTGCCTGTGCTTCTCCTTGGCTTAGGACCACACCCTCAGGAGAGCCGGCTGGGGAGGATCTGGCCAGGGGTTGAGGCAGCTGATCTTCCTTACATGTGGCCTGTCTCCTCTGCAGGGCGTCCCACTTTCCCTCCCCGGGGACAGCCCCAGCCCACCTGCAGAGGTGAAAAAGTCTCTCAGCCTCCTCATAACTTACATAAGTGACTTCCAGGGTCTTCAACGTTTAAACACTTTGCACTTCTCTTCCAGAAAACTTTCTTCTTTTGCCTATCTTCCAACAGGCTTCGGAGCACTCCACAAAGATCAGGGAGGCTAGCTGTCTGGAGGAAAGGATGCAAATAGTTCTCAGTTTGGCATCAGTTTTTGTTGTTGTTGGTGGTGGTAGTTTTGTTTTTATTTTTCTTTCTTCTTTATTGTGAAAAATAACCTATATACAAAAAAGCAATAATTTTCAAAGCACATTGTAACATGTGCTTAGTTGTAGAACAGATTTCAGAGTTTGGTATGAGTTATAGTTCCACTATTTTACGTTTTTCCTTCTAGATGCTCCAAGACACTGGAGATGAAAAGAAATATCAATATAATGACTCAGCAGACATACTTATTTGTTAAATCCTATCTTCTCTGTTATAACTCCTTCTCATTTGATCTTTCTCCCACTCTGTAGGGGTATTTGGGCTATGCCCATTCTAACTTTTCATGTTGGAAAGGGGCTATGGACAATATGGGATAGGGGGATGGAACTAGTTGATGTTATGGAAAGGCTGGCCCCTCTGGGTTTCAGGACTTAAGTGGCCTAGGAACCATCTGGAGGGTGTAGGTTTCTGGAAGGTTATCACACTGCATACAACCTTTGTAGAGTCTCAGATAAAGCCCTAGGTGTTCTTTAGGAGTGACAGGAGTGATATTGATTGGGGGTTGGCAAACTGTGGCAATTAGCAATATGCACCTGAAGTCTTGCATGAAGAGTAGCCTCCAGAAAAGCCTTTTAAGTCTACTTGAACTCTCTCAGCCACTGATACTTTATTCTGTTACATTACTTTTCCTGCTTCTGGTCAGAAAGGCACTGTCAGTTCCTCAGTGCCAGGGCCAGGCTCATCCCTGAGAGTCATGCCCCATGCCACCAGGGAGACTTTCCCCCCTGGATGGCATCTGTTTTTCATGCTGCTTGTTGTGATTTTTGTTGAGTAAAAGCTTTTTTTATTTTTATATGGTTGAATTTACTAGTATTTTCCTTTATTGCTTCTGGATTTTTTTTTACCATCACTAGCAAGGCTAGTACTCATGTGCTCACATCTGGCATTTTTCCTGGTGTGTCGTGTAAGGTGTGGACCCAATTTTATCTTTTCTCAAAGGACTCTCCAGGTGCCCAGCCCCCACGGTGCCACCCTCACTGCACTCTGAGTCTCTGTCTGTCCCCAGGTCTGTTTTTACTCTTTCCATTCCCTCTGGGGCACTGGGCTGTGGGTTTGAGTGGGGACTGCAGGCCTTAGTTATGGAGGCTTGGGACTGTGTCTCAGTATCTGTCAGACTGGGGACCTCCTTACTCTAGTTTCTCAGGGTTTACCCAGCAATTCTTTGCTTCTTTTTTCTGTACATGAGGTTTAGAATCAATTTGCCTGGCTCCAGAAAGGGCAATGTTGATATTTTTATTGGAATTACATTAAATTTATACATAAACTTGAGGTTTGTCATTCATTGTTTTATTAAAAAACAAGACAGCAGTACGGAGCCATGGGGCTTTTTCCCCTGAGTCCTCAGTGGCTGGGTAGCCCATGGGTCCAGTGGGAAGCACCTGCACAGTGCTGCTGGGCTTGGCTTGAGTGTGGTGTCTGCAGGGACGAGCCCCACCTGCCTTGTCGCTCCTGGACCACTGCAGGCCCCCTGCTGCCTCCCTCCTCTTCCTGGCTGAGTCCCAGGCGCCTGCCCCCCACCCCGAGTCCTGTGCAAGCCCTTTCCTCTCCCCCGGCCTGCCCTCAGGGAGCTCTGCGGACAGCACCTGCGCCCAGGACCCCTTGGCTCCCTTTCTTCTGTTCTGCGCTGATACCCACCTTGGGGCACCCTCCTCAGCCACAGTGGAAGCTTGCAAGGGCGCGGAGCCAGGGGTGTTGAGGTTGAGGGGGTTAAACCCAAAATAGTGGAATTCACAGCAGAAACAATGTCCTCCCTTACTCACTCTGACTGAATGATTATCCAACACTCCTAAGGAATTGCTGCTGCCTGTGCTGGGCCCGTCAGCCTGGCCCCCTGGGGGTGGGGCTGGCACACTGATGTGCCACCTCCCCCCCAGGCTTACGACGTGCTCCTACTGTTGCTGCTGCTGCTGCTGCTCCTGCAGGCCTGCCTCACTGCCGCCACTGCCGTCCAGTGTGTGACCTTCAAGATGGAAGCACAGCTGTTTGACGGGCCCTGGGATGCCCCCCGCGAGCAGGAGCACCCGGCTGCAGAGGTCAGGGTGCGGGGAAGTGTGGTCCTCTTTGGGGTCTTGGTGGATCCTGCCACCAAGGGACACGTGGGCCTTTTTGGGTCATTGTGCTCCCCATTTGCACAGGGTGGGCAGGGCCACTTGCTGACTTCTTTCATGACAAATCTGTCAGCTAGTTTCTTTCTGTTGTGCCACTTTATACATTTTTAAATACCCTGCAAAACTCATGAAGATATATGCAATAAATTGCTTGGGGTCAGCAGCTTTGATAAGAAGTGGTTCCCCCAGCCTCCAGGCCAGCATGTGGGGCTCATGACAGGTTGGATGTCTAACAGCTTTGGCGGGTAGGCTCTGGAGGTGGGAGAGGGAGGACAGGCCGGGTGTGTGGGTGGACAGGTTGGGGAGGGGAGAGTGGACAGGTGGGGGAGGGGAGGGCGGACAGGCAGCTGTCCTCTCATCTTGTGGAGGTGCCTACCCCACTTCCCACTCATTGTTCCTAGTCCTTATGGAGCACCCACTGTATGCAGGTGCTGGGTCTGCCAGGAGCTGGCTGTGGCCCCACCCTCACAGTCCGTACTCCAACAGCAAGTCTGGGGGGGCCGTTACCCCATCTCCCCTCCTGGGCTGCCAGGAACACCCTCCCACAGGTGGCGCATTGTGGGAAGATAGAAAGCCTGCTACAGGGCCCCATGCCCCCCACCCAGGCTGTCCCTGCAGAGGGCAGGCACCACGTGCTGCTGACCCTGAGAGCATGTGGAGGGCACCTGGCAATGGCGCCCGTCCTTGGGACTCCAGGCACAATCCCCCCTCTCCCCCCCTCTGCCCCTTTCCACGCAGAGGTTCTAAGGACCAGGTGGCCTCCATGAAATGATACTTGCTCATCTTGGTTGCAGGTGTCCAGAAACCCTCTGCAAGAGTTTGACAAGGACAAAGCGTGGAGAGCCGTGGTGGTACAGATGGCCCAGTGAGCGCAGCCTGGAGCCCAGGTGCTGGCAGCCCCTGGCCCAGGAGAGTACGTCACCCTAGAGGACCAGATGGGCTGCCAGTTAGTTCTTATCCCTTAGGGTTGTTTAATTTAACATGATTTTGTGCTTTGAGTAGTCAACCAGTACTTCCAAGCTGGCCTGGAATGCCCCCCAGCTGCATGCAGAGTGGTGTGGACCAGGAAGGTATACTGGTCCCATCCAGTGAGTACGTCGCAGGGGGATCCCCATGCCCATGCCCCATGCAGGAGCTCACTCCAGGGTTGGAATCCCCAGCTCACCTGGGCAGGTGCTCAGCACAGAGTGCAGTTTAAACACCTTGGCCTTTCCCCCTCCAAGGCGGGCAGGCTGGGGACCATCCTGCTGAGGGCCAGGTCCGTGGTCAGCTGAGCCAGGCCGAGGGGCTGTGCTGTCCCGAGCTGGAACTGGGGCAGGCTTCCTCCCTGCCCCAAACAGAACCCCTGCCCGTGTTTCTGCCCTGGCTCCTCGTGCTGTGCAGTGTGTGAACACCCAGCTTGTGTGTACTTGTCATCAGCTCCCAGCTCCTGTACCCTCTTTTAAGCTCTGTAGTGAGACAGAGGCCCAACCCCCATGGCAGCTCCAGGATTCAGGCGTGGAGTCAAGACTCCCGTCCCACCACACCTCAAGGGGTTGGCATCCTCTCCCATGATGCTAGCCAGTTGGAGCCCCGAAGACCAATGGAGGGTTCCTTGAGGCTCCCTAGCCCTGACCTCCTCCTGGTACTGTATCCTGCTCCTCCTCCATCACGGTTCAGCCTGCCCTGGCTCACATCCCCTCCGTCTGCTGCCGCTGGGCCTGTCATGTTCTGCTGTTTTGAGAATCGCTTTCTGGGCGGTACAGTCTTTTATAAGGCCGCAAAGTGACCGTGTTTCTTTCTTCTAGCAGGAGACAAACAGCCCTGTTGAGAAAGATTCCAGCATTTGCTCTTTACTAAGTGGGGCATGGAGAGGCCCGGAGGCGCATTTGGTGGCAGGGCCCCTAGCATCAGAGAAAGTCGCCCCGGAGCTGGGGGCCAGGTGTGTGTGGGGGGCAGTGCCGAGGAGGAGCTCACGGGGGGAGTGCAGCCAGGAGCTGGGGACTCTTCTTTAGTTCTTTGTGTCTCCTGGCCACACGGTGACTCTGACTTGCCAGCATACCTTCGTGGTGTTCATGACGGCTCTGTCATCATTTGAAGCAAACAGAAAGGACGCAGGTAAAACACCTGAAAGGGTCCCAGGCTAGCCTTTCTCTACTCTCTTCCACTGCTTCAGAGGCAAAGACTGAATCACTTTGGCCATGTTGCCACACAGCCACCACCTGGTGTGGCTCTCAACTGCACACACCTACACCTGCACCCCACCCAACCTACAGCCTGGGCCCCCTTCTCCTTGGCTGCAGCTCCCGGGACAAGGAGGCCCAAGTGGGGGATGTGCTGTCTCCCTACAGGGGTCGGGGGATACCAGAGAGGCAGATCCTGCAGCCCCCAGGCAGCACCTGCAGGCCAGGACTGGTTTGCACCTGTGCGTATTTTAGAGCCAGCTGGGAAAATGTGGTTTTTGAAAAATTGTAATTCTATTTCTTTTAACTTACATTTAGTCTGCTGTTTTAATACTGCTTGAACAATAAATGACAGTAACATGTAGATGTGGCCAGAGGCCTATTGAATTTGGGTCGGGAAGGGGTCTCCTCGCCCAGGCTCTAAGGATTGAGAAGGAGAGGTGGAGGGAAGGGCCCCTTTGGCTCTTGTATCCAGTGATGTCTGCAACCTAAGAGGCGGGCCTAGAGGCCCGAGTGGGTGAGAGCCCTGTGAGGCTCCAGCGTCAAGGCCGGGCTCCTCAGCGTCTGCCCACAGGGTCTTGGGGGCAGGGTGGGGGTGGACGCAGCTCCTCCAGGACCCACCCCCCGGGGAGCCCCCACCCCAGGCAGGTACAGAAAAGGAATCGACCGGCTCTGGGTAGGAGGGAGTACGGGTGGAGCGGGGCACCCGCCGGCCGCGTGGGCGAAGAGGGGTCCTTATGCCCGGGGACGGCAAGGCGGGACGGTGACCCGAGCCCCCGCGGGCTGCTGGGGCTGCTGTCTCATCCCACCTCGCGAGGGGTTCCTAGGGTGAAACCATGGGGAAGCGGGGCCCGCACCTCCAGCCCCGTCACGTCCGGCCCGAACTGGGGCGGCCAGCTAGGGCTCGAGGGCAGCGGGGGTCTCCAAAAGCCGCGGAATGGGAATGGAGCCGAGAGAGCCGAGAGAGCCGAGAGGGTCACAGGGCGTGGCCTATCCGCAGCCGGTAGCGTCTGGTGACTGGGGACAGGTGTAACCCGCGAGTCTTTGTGACTTGGAGGGGTTCTAACCGTCCCCTCGGACGGTCCAGTGTGACCAAGACAGCCAGTGCACGAAGGGCGGGTCCGCGTGACCCGGGGCGGAACGGGGCGGCCACACGCGGGCCCTCCTCCCAGCAGAGTGCATGGCGCGCGCGGCCCGGCACCCCGGTTCCTGCCGGGTGCCCGGGGCCAGATCAGGCCGCACTTTGGGCCGCGGCCGCGAACCCGAGCACGGCCGGGGACGCGCCTCCAGCCCGGGCGCGGCTGGCTGCGGCCCGTCTGGACCCCCGCCCCCCGCGCGCCCCCGCGGCGTCTCGGGCCCCAGCCAGGGCCACCCACCACCGCCGCCCGAGCGCCCGCGCAGCCCCACGCCCCGGGCCGGCCGCCGCGCCACGCCCCCCGCGTCCTCCAGGCCCAGCCGCCCGCATCCGGGGGCTGCACAATGCGCCGCGCCGCCCGGCCCGGTCACCCGGGGCAACCGCAGGACGCCAGGCGGCGCGGCGGGGGGCGGGGGCGCGGCAGGCTCCGCCCGGTCCCGCCCGGGTGAGACCCTCCGCTTCACCTTCGGAAACCCAGACCTGCTCCCCTCCCGGCCCTCAAAAGCCGACTTCGCCCCCCACGCCCTCGGAACCACACCCGTCCCCTCCCCCGCCTCCCCCGGAACCCCGGGTTCCGCCTCCCCCTGCCCCGCCCTCGCCATCCCACATTTGTCTCGGAACCCCCTTCTCCTCGAGCTCTCTCTCGAGGGGCGCCCCCCCCCGGGCTAAGCGCTCGCTGAGCCCCGCACTGGTCCCCTCTCCCCGTAGGACCCCGAGCCGCGGGCGGGGGCAGGGCGGAGCTGCCGGAGGCCACCGGGATGGAGCCGGGTGAGAGGAAGCGGCTCTCCTCGCCTTCCCCCGAGGACGACTGGAGAGAGGAAAACAGTCCGTACCCGCCGCGCCCTCGGGGTGTAGAGACTTGTGTAGAGACTGTGTAGAAGGGCAGCCCTCGAGCTTGTCCAGATTTTAGTGAACTGAGCCGGGTGGTCGAAGTCCCATGGAGTCTGCGGAGTTCAGCGCCCGCGTCCGGGCGTGAGCACGGGCTGCTCCGCGGTCCCAGGCCCTGCCAGGCCTGCCCCTGTCCCCGCGCTTGGTGTTCCCAGAGCCGGGAGGCCCTGGGAACCGGTGGGAAAGCAAATGCGTTTGTCTGAAAGGGCGCTGCTGCCCTTTTGTTCAACGGGACCTCCCTTTTTATTGGGGTGCACCTGGGAGTGAAGTTGCTGGTTCCCAGGCAAGGCGCACATTTAGCTTTAGAAGGTACCACCGAGCTGGGAGGGGCCCCCTGGCCAACACCTGTTCTCCCAAGCCTGCTCCTGTGGTTTTAGTTTGCATTTCCCTGAGGACTGAGAACCTTTTCATAGGCCCATTGGCCATTTGGAGATCACCTTTAGGAAGTGCTTGTTCCTGCGCTTTCCGCCATTATCAGATTGACCCGTGGCTCTTCTCTTATGGACTCTAAGAATTCTTAGGAATTCTCTGTGTATTCTGGACTGGAATCCTTTGCCAGATAGATGTTGATAAACACCTACTGGACTGGGGCTGCCCTTTTAACAACGAAATGATTCCTTTTGATGATCCGAACTTCTTAATTTTCATGAAGCCCATTTTATCAATTTTCTTCCATAATTTTGGGGTCTTTGTTCAAAGGTCTTTGCCTCTTCCAAAGTCCAGAAGATATCATCCTGTTTTCTTTGAGTGGCTCTGTAGTTTTACTTTGCACATTTAGGTTCACAGTCCATCAGAACTGACCACTGGATATGGACTGAGGTAGGAAGTCATCTGGTCCATGTTCTTTCTAAATCCCACTGCAGGCTGGACATGGCAGGGACACCTTTGTTGAAAATCAGGCATGAGTCTAGTTTTGGTTTCTCCATTCTGTGTATCCATCTACCTGTCCATTCTTATTCCAGTGCTACACTGTTTTCCTTTCAGTAGCTTTCTCATGTCTCCCTATGTGGTCATAAGTCTCCAAATTTGTTCTTCAAAATTGTTTAGGTTCTCTTGGACTTTTGTCTTGCCGTATACATTTTAGAATCATTCAGATCAGACACACACAATCGTGCTGGGGTTCTGATTGTGGATACATGGAATCTATAGATCAATTTGGGGGAGAATTAACACCTTGACAATTTTGAGTCTCCCATTCCATGAACATTTAGTTCTTTACTCACGTAGCAATGCTTTATATTGAGTACATGAGTATGAAAGACCTCTTATGCTGGATTTATGCCTAGACATGATGCTTTTTTGATGTCGTTGCACATGAAATTATTTTTGAGTTTCATTTTCTAATTGTTATTAGTGTACAGAAATACAGTTGATTTTAGTTTACTTAAGTGTTATTTGGTGGCTATGCCAAATACATTTAGTACTTATAATAGTTTCTAGATTCACTTAGATTGTCTACATACACAATCATCTGCATCTGTTTTCCATCTTTATATCTTTTATTTCCTTTTCTGGCATTATTGCATTGGCTAATATTTTCCATATAATGTTGAATAGTAGTAGTAATAGTTCTGTCTTGGTTTTATTCCCAAACTCAGGGAGAAAGTGATCACTATTGCTGTGACCTTTAAAGGTAGCTCCCTTTTCTTTCTGTTTTAGTGGGAGTTTAAGTGAATAAGTTACTACATTTTATCAGATACTCTCATGTGAGATAGTCACGTGTTTTTTTTTCTCCTTCAGTGTTTTAATGTGGTGAGTTATGTTGATAGATTTTCAGATAATAAACAATTTTGCATTCCTGATTTAAATTCCACATGGTTGTGATACATATATATTTTTTCTTTTAGTTTTTTTATTGTAAAATATAATGTATATACAAAAAAGCAATAAATTTCAAAGTACATTCTAACAAGTAGCTATAGAACAGATTTCAGATGTTGGTATAGATTAAAATTCCACAATTTTAAGTTTTTCCTTTTAGCTGCTCTAAAGTGCTGGAGACTAAAAGAAATATCAATGTAATGATTCAGCAGACAGTTAAATCCTATCTTCTGTGTTATATCTCCTCCTTCTCCTTTGATCTTTCTCCCAATCTTTAGGGATATTTAGATTATACCCATTCTAACTTTTCTATGTTGGGAAAGTGGTGTTGATAATATGGGATTGGGGGATGGAACTCGTTTGTGTTCTTAAGGAGGCTGGCCCCTCTGGGTATCAGGACATACCTGGCCTGGGAACCATCTGGACGTTGTAGGTTTCTGGAAATAAATAGTGCATAAACTTTTGTAGAATCTCAGATAGAATCCTAGGAGTTCTTTAGGGTTAACAGGAATGCTTTTGGTTAAGGTTTGGCAAACCATGATAAATAGCAATATCTAGCTGAAGCTTGTATAAGCATAGCCTCCAGAATAGCCTCTTGACACTACTTAAGTCTCTCAGTCATGAATGCCTTATTTGTTACAATTCTTTCCCCACTTTTGGTCAGGAAGACATTGTCAATCCCATGGTGCCGGAGCCAGGCTCATCCTGGGAGTCACGCCCCATGCCAGAGAGGCTTTCATCCCTGCATGTCATGTCCCACTTGGAGGGGAAGGTAATGATTTTCCTTGCAGAGTTGGGCTTAGAGAAAGAGAGGCCACATCTGAGCAACAAAAGAAGTCCTTTGGAAATAATCTTAGGCCTAACTATAGGTAGGCTTATCTTCTTTGCTACATAAATGAGCTTTACAGGAGCAAGCCTCAAGGTCAAGGGCTTGGCTTGTTGGCTTGAGAGTCCCTAATGTTTGAGACAGTGTCTGGAGTTTCCCTGGTGGTAAAACTTAATAGTTCCATATTTTTTCTTCCATCCCTCAAGGGACTTTGACAATCCTTTTTAATTAGTTGCTCAACATACTCTAAGATGTATCTGGGCATTACATTAAGCCATACAGAATTACAAGCCCTTGTTTCCATTCTGGGCTCCATGTGTTGGGTTGTTTAAATGAACTATCCAGACAGGTTGAGTTAGATCATGTGCTACAGGAAATTTAGGTTTTAGACAAAATGAGCCTCTCTTCCTTTGGTCTCATTGGGAAGGTGAATTTCTAAAATGCAGACAATGTCCTCCTTATCCCTGTGTTTACCTTAGTCCAAACATTATCAGCTTCATTCTTATCTCTAATTGAAGCCTGATCTCCTTTTCAGTTTTTTTAACAGTTATTGTATGTGGCAATGTTGACTTTCAGAGCTGCAGAACTCTTGCTCTGAAGGTGTTACACAGGTACCCAAGTTTCCAAGGAAATACCAGGTTGTGCATATATAGCACAGCCTCTCAAAATCTAGAAATAATTACAGCTCCAGACTAAATCTGATTGCTGTAAGAATTTACAATCTCTGCCCAGTTTTCTTATAATTATTTTCTAAAAGAGACCACATAATATTTTCTCTTTTGTTCCTGCTATTTTGCATCATGTAATGTCCCCCAGGTTCATTCACTTCATTGCATACCTCATGACTTCATTCCTTTCTGTAGCCACACAATATTCGATCATTTGTATACATCCCATTTTGTCATTCTACTTCTCAGTCAGTGTATTCTTCAATCACCTCCATCCATTGGGCATAATGTATGATGTCCAAAGTCAACAATTCATGTCTCACAGAATCTTCACTTAGTTCTATAATCATCAACACTCTCAATTTAGACAATATTCATTGCTCCCGAGAGAAACATAACCAGTAAAACACACCCTCACCAAATAGAAAACCCAAACCTTCCCTTAATTCTTGTCCTCCCCCAACAATTATTTACGTCTGGTGTTTCTGTGGTACTGTTGATGTTTTCCTGTTAAACATAGATGATAGCATGTGTTCTAGTTTGCTAGCTGCTGGAATGCAATATACCAGAAACAGAATGGCTTTTAAAAAGGGGAATTTAATAAGTTGCAAGTTTATAGTTCTAAGGCCAAGATAATGTCCCAATTACAACAAGTCTATAGAAATATCCAATTAAAGGTATCCAGGGAAAGATACCTTGGTTCAAGAAGGCCGATGAAGTTCAGGGTCTCTCTCTCATCCAAGAAGGCACATGGTGAACACAGTCATGGTTTCTCTCTTGGCTGAAAGGGCACATGGTGAACAAGGCATCATCTGCTAGCTTTCTCTCCTGACTTCCTGTTTCATGAATCTCCCCAGGAGGCGTTTTCCTTCTTCATCTCCAAAGGTCACTGGCTTGTGAGCTCTCATGGCTATGTTGTTCTTCTCTGGCTCTCTCTGAATCGCTTCCATTCTCCAAAATGTTTCCTCTTTTATAGGACTCCAGAAATTTATCAAGACCCACTCAAATGGGTGGAGATATGTCATCACCTAATCCAGTTTAACAACCACTCCTAATTAAATCACATCTCCAGGGAGTTGATCTGATTATAGTTTCAAACATACAGTATTGAATAGGGATTATTCTGCTTTTATGAAATGGGATTTAAATTAAAACATGGCTTTTCTCAAGGGGACATAAATCCTTTCAAACCAACACAGTATGCAATGGTAATTTCCCCACTAGATCCTGAAATTATACACTCTGTACAAGATTCATACCTTTGCAGTGGTTCATGCAAGAACTTACTTACATTTGTAGTGTTATTCGTTGGTATACATGGATCTATACAACCCCTTTCAATTATATTCACCTTCAATATGGCAACATTTCTTATAGATCCACTCATGAACTGTCTTCACCTCTATCTATTCCCTTACATTTAAGTTCAACCTCATTAGCTAACTGTTCACCCATCTCTAGCTTTCATGTATCCCTAGGTCCCCTATATTATGTATTATAAACCTCTGAGTTTACCTTTACCAGTGTCATAAAAGCAAAATCATACAGTATCTATCCTTTTGTGTCTGGCTTATTTCACTCAGCATTATGTCCTCAAGGCTCATCCATCTTGTCATGTGCTTCAGGATGCCATTTTGTCTTACTGCTGTATAATATTCCATCATATGTTTATATAGTACATTTTGCTAATCCACTTGTCTGTTGATGAGCACTTGGATTGTTTCCATCTTTTAGCAATCGTGAATAATGCTGCTGTGAACATCAATGTGCAAACGTTTGTTTGTGTCACTGCTTTCAGCTCTTCTGGGTATATACCAAGTAGTGGTATTGCCAGGTCGTAGGACAACCCTGTATTTAGTTTTCTAAGGAAACACCACGCTGTCCTCCATAGCGACTGTACCATTATACATTCCCACCTGCAGTGCATAAGTGTTCCAATTTCTCCACATCCTCTCCAACATTTGTAGTTTCCTGTTTGTTTAATAGCAGCCATTCTTACAGGTGTGAAGTGGTATCTCGTTGTAATCTTGATCTGCATTTCAATTATAACTAATGAAAATGATCATCTCTTTATGAGCCTTTTGGCCATCTGTATTTGCTCTTCAGAAAAATGTCTATTCATATCTTTAGCCCATTTTATAATTGGGTTGTTCTTTCGTTGTTGAGTTGTATGATTTCTTTATGTACACAGGATATCAAATATTTATCCAATGTGTAATTTCCAAATATTTTCTCCTATTGAGTTGGTTTCATCTTTTTGACAAAGTCTTTTGAGGTGCAGAAGCTTTTGATTTTAAGGAGTTCCCATTTATCTATTTTTTCTTTCATTGGTTGTGCTTTGGGTGTAAAGTTTTGAAAGCTATCTCCTATTACTAAGTATTGAAGATATTTCCCTGTATTTTCTTTCAAGGGTTTTATGGAACTGGCTCTTATATTTAGGTCTTTGATCCACTTTGATTTAATTTTTATAGGGTGAAAGGTAAGTGTCCTCTTTTGTTTTTTGGCTATTGATATCCAATTCTCCCATGCCCATTTATTGAAAAGACTGTTTTGTTCCAGTTCAGTGGATTTGGGGCCTTGTCAGAGATCAGTTGACCATAGATTTGGTGGTCTATCTCCGCACTCTTGATTCAATTCCATTGGATGATACTTCTGTCTTTGTGCCAGTACCATGCTGTTTTGACCACTGTAGCTTTATAATAAGCTTTAAAGTCAGGAACTGTTAACCCTCCCACTTTATTCTTCTTTTGGGGGGATGTTTTTAACCATTCAAGTACTCTTTCCCTTCCAAATGAATTTGATAACTAGATTTTCCAAGTGTTCAAAGTAAGTTGTTAGAATTTTTATTGGCATTGCATTGAATCTGTAGATCAATTTGACATCTTAACTACATTGAACTTTGCTATGCATGAGCAAGGAATGTCTTTCCACCTATTTAGATCTTTGATTTCTTTTAGCAATGTTATGTAGTTTTCTGTATACCAGTCCTTTACATCCTTGGTTAAGTTTATTCCTAAATACTTTACTCTTTTAGTTGCAATTTTGAATGGAATTTTTTAAAATTGTCTTCTCAGTTAGGTCATTGCTTTTGTATTGAAACCCCACTGCTTTTTGCATATTAAATCTTGTATCCCACCACTTTGCTGAATTTATTAGCTCAAGAAGCTTTGTTGTAGATTTCTCAGGATTTTCCAAGTATAGTGTCATCTGAAAATAATGAATGTTTTACTTCTTCCTTTCTAATTTGGATGCCTTTTATTTATTTTTTCCTGATTGATTTTCTAGCTAGAAGTTCTAATTCAATGTTGAATATAGTGGTGACAGAAGACGTCCTTGTCTTCTGATCTTAGGGAGAAAGCTCTCAGTCTCTCACCACTGAGTATTGCTGACTGGGATTTTCATATATGTCCTTTATCATATTGAGGAAGTTAGCTTTGATTCCTACTTTTGAAGTGTTTTCATCAGAAGAGGATGTTGAATTTTGTCAAATGCTTTTTCACTTTCAGTTGATACGATTGTGTGATTTTTCCCTTTTGATTTGTTAATGTGCTGTATTACATTAATTGAACCAACCCTGCATTCCATATGAACCCCACTTGGTCATGGTGTATAATTCTCTTTATGTTCATTGGATTCTATTTGCTAGTATTTTGTTGAGAATGTTTTCATCTATATTCATTAAGGAGATTGGCCTATAGTTTACCTTTCTTGTAGCATCTTTACCTGGTTTTGGTATTAGAGTGATGTTGCTTATAGGCAGAGTTCCTTTTTCCTCAATTTTTTGGAAGAGTTTGAGCAGGAGTGGTGTTCATTCTTTTTGGAATGTTTGATATGATTCCTCTTGCAGCCATCTGGCCCTGCGCTTTTCTTTGTAGGAAGATTTTTGATGACTGATTGAACCTGTTTACTTGTGATGGATTTGTTGAGCTCTTCTGTTTCTTCTCAAGCCAGAGTAGCTTGTTCTAGTGTTTCCAGGAGTTTGTTCATTTCATCAAAGTTGTCTAGTTTGTTGGCATATAGTTGTTCATAGTATCCCCTTATGATTGTGTTTATTTCTTCAGGTTCTGTGATAATGACCCCCCTTTCATTTCTGATTTTGTTGATTTGCATCTTCCATCTTTTTTTCTTTGTCAGCCTAGCTAGGGGTCCATCGATTTTATTGATTTTCTCAAAGAACAAACTTTTGTTTTATTAATTCTATTTTGTTGTTGTTGTTGTTGTTCTCCAATTCATTTAATTCTGCTTTTTGTTATTTCTTTTCCATTTGCTTTGGGGTTAGTTTGCTGTTCTTTCTCAAGTTCCTCCAGGTGAGCAGTTAAGTCCTTAATTTTTGCTCTTTCCTCTTTATTAACATACACTTTTAGGACAATAAATTTCCCTCTCAGCACTGCCTTTGCTGCATCCCCAAAGTTCTGATATGCTGTATTCTCATTTTCATTTGTCCCCAGATATTTATCCATTTCTCCAGCAATTTCTTCTTTGACCACTGGTTGTTTAAGACTGCATTAGTTTGTCTCTTTCTCTCTAGAGAGAGAGAGGATTTAGAGAATTTAGCACTAGAGAATTTGGGGTATAACGACCTATATATGTCTGTTAGGTCTAATTTATTTATCAAATTGTTTAGGTTCTCTGTTTCCTCATTGATCCTCTCTCTGGTTCTTCTGTTTACAGAGGGGAGTGGTGTATTGAAGTTCTCCACTATTATTGTTGAAATGTCTATAGCTCCATTCAGGTTTGCCAATATTTATCTCATGTACTTGGAGCTCCTTGATTGAGAACGTAAACAGTAATGATTTTTATTTCCTCTTGGTGAATTTTCCCTTTTATTAATATGTAGTGTCCTTTGTCTTTTATGATATCTTACATTTAAGGTCTATTTTATCTGACAGTAGTATAGGTACTCCTGCTTTCTTTTGGTTAAAATTTGTTTGGAACATATTTTTCTATCCTTTCACTTTCAATATGTTTGTATCCTTGGGTCTGACATGAGTCTCCTGTAAACAACATACAGATGGATCATATTTCTTAACCTATTCTGCCAATTTGAATCTTTTGATTGGTGAGTTTAGCCATTAACATTCAATGTTATTATTGTAAAAGCAGTTCTTGAATTACTATCTTATCCTTTGTTTTTTTTGTCAGATATATACATACATACATGTATATATATATACATACATGTATACACACACACACACACACACACACACACACACACACTTTTCCCTCTTCTTCTTTTTATCCTTTAAGTTACCCTTACTGGTCCTCTTCAATTCTGTGCTTTCCTACAGACCTCCCTCTCCTGTCTTTTTTTTTTTTTTCCCAATCAACAGAACTCCCCTTAGTATTTCTTGTAGGGCCAATCTCATGTTGACAAATTCTCTCAGCCTTTGTTTGTCTGTGACAATTTTAATCTCTCCCTCAAGTTTGAAGGGCAGTTTAGCTGGATACAGATTTCTTGGCTGCAAGTCTTTCTTGTTCAGGATCTTAAATATATCATACCACTGCCTTCTTGCCTCCATGCTGCCCATTGAGTAGTCAAAACCCAGTCTCACATGGTTTCCCTTGTTTCTGGTAAGTTGTTTTCTCTTGCCACTTTCAGGATTTTCTACTTCTCTTCAGCATTTGACAGACTGATTAGTATGTGTCTTGAAGTAGGCCTATTCAGATTTATTCTATTTGGGGTTCATTGGGCTTCTTTGATTTGCTTATTTATGTCTTTTATAAGGGTTGGGAAATTTTCCCCAATATTATCTCCTCAACTAATATTCCTAGCCCTTTATTCTTCTCTTCTCCTTCTGAGACACTGATACACTGATGATTCTTATATTGTGTGCTTCGTGTCGTCCATCATTTCCCTGAGATCCAATTCAAAGTTTTCCATCTTTTTTTTTTTTTTTTACCATTTGTTCTTTCGTACATTCAGATTCAATTGTCCTGCCCTCTAGGTCATGTATTCTTTTTCTACCTCTCCAAGTCTGCTGTTGCATGTCTTCATTATATTTTTTTATTTGGTCTACAGTATCTTTCATCTCTGTGATATCTGCTGTCTTTCTACTTATTCTTTCAAATTCTTCTTTATGTTCTTCTAGTTTCATTTTATATTCTTTATGTCATTAGCCAACCCACTGAATTTATTTAGTAGAGTTGTATGAATGCCTTTAATTAGTTGTTCCAAAATCTGTCTCTCCTCTGGTGTTTTAATTTGGTCATTAGGCTGGGCTCTATCTGTCTGCATCTTCATATGCTTTGTGATTTTCTGTTGACTTTAGGCATGTAAGTATCTTGAAAGGGTTACTTTGAAGTTGATTTTCCTCAGTCATCTAAGGTTTTGTATTTACAGGATGGGTTTGGAGCAAAACTTGAGGTGTGGGGTGGGGTGTGGTGCATGGTGGCAGGGTGCAGCACAGGTTAGTTGCAGGGCAGGGGTGCTATGTTGGTGCTTGGGGACGTGAGGTGTGGGGTGTGGGGTCAGGGGGAAGGCACAAGGGGCATTGAGGTGAGCATGGGTAGGCCTCGAGCACAGTGGTGGGGTGTGGGGTGGGAGACATGGAGGCAGGGCATGGTGGGAAGTTGATCACGGAAGCTGTGTGGGTGTATGGGGGGTGGGGCCCAGGGGGCAGGGTGGGAGTTACAGCTGGGAGCAGGCAGTGTGTGTGAGTGTGGGGTGCAGGGTGTGGCTTGGCTTGCTTCCTCGTCCCCGCCTCACTTTTTGTGCACTCCTGGAGGTGCCAGGGCTGTTTGGAAAGGGGACATTAGGCTCTTTGCACTAGCTGGATGGCCTCCAGTTTTCTGTGTCTCAATTCCTCAGCTTTTGCAGCCAGGGCCTTCCTATATGGTATTGAAGACTCTCTCGGATGCTTTGCACCTTGGACTCACTGTCCCGGTCGTTTTTCTGTCCCTTTTCTAGCTATTCCTTGGAACAGGGGTGAACTTGACCTATCCTATTCCACTATCTTCCTGGAAATCCCTGTGATACATATTTTTTATATCACTGGATTTGATTTACAAATGTTTTAAGATTTTTGTGTCTACGTTGACGAGAAAGATTGGCCTTCACTACTCCTTTTTGTGTTGCCCTTTTCAGATTTTGGTGGTATGGTTATGCTGCCTCATAAAAAGCGACAGGAAAAATATCCTACTTTTATACTCTCTAAAAGGCTCTATATAAGATTGGTACTGCTTGGAGAAATTTACTAGTGATGACAGCTAGACCTGAAGTTTTCCTTGTGGGAAACATTTTAATTATGGACTTAATGTCTTTTATGATATAAACCTATTGAGATTTTCTGTATCTCTTATGTCAGTTTTGATAAACAGGAAAATGTCCATTTTGTATAAGCTACCAAATTATTAGCATATGGTATTTCATGATGTTTTCCTATAATTTTTTTTTCCATTAAACTTTGTTTTAATGGGTCTCAAAATTCTGTGACAGATTTTTTTTTTTTTTATAATATTGAATATTTTTTTTAATTTTTTTTATTAATCAAAAAAAAGAAAAGAAATTAACAGAACATTTAGAAATCATTCCATTCTACACATGCACTCAGTAATTCTTAGTATCATCACATAGATGTATGATCATCATTTCTTAGTACATTTGCATCGATTTAGGAAAAGAACTAGCAAAACAGCAGAAAAAGGGCGGGCCGCGGTGGCTCAGCGGGCAAAGTGCTTGCCTGCTATGCCGGAGGACCTCGGTTCGATTCCCGGCCCCAACCCATGTAACAAAAACGGAGAAACAGAATACAATAAAAACAAGAAAATGTTTAAAAATGTTTCCCTTTCTTCCTTCCTTCCTTCCTTCTCTCTGTCTTTCCTTAAAAAAAAAAAAAAAAAAAAAACAGCAGAAAAAGATATAGAATGTTAATATAGAGAAGAGAATTAAAATAATAATACTAATAAAATATATATATATATAAAAAGGAAAAAGAAAAAACAAAAACAAAAGATACAAACACACAAACAAACAAAAAACCATATTTCAGGTGCAGCTTCATTCAGTGTTCCAACCTAGTTACATTACACTTATCTGTGACAGATTTTTGGTCGTTGTTTCCATTTAAAAAGTACTGATTTTAAAAACTAATAACTTAAAACTGCCACACGAAAACAAATGGTCCACAAAACATTCCTTTCCTTCTGAAGGTTTTATGATGCATTGTTATCATTAACCAGTCTTTTACTATTAAACTTAAATGGCCAGTTGAGACAAACAGTTCTGAGACCGTTCTTCCACCACTGATTAAGACTGGGGTGGCAGGTGTTATGGGTAATATTCATTTAGCTTTCTGAGTTTTCTGGGCAGACTTGGTGACCTTGCCAGCTCCAGCAGCCTTCTTGTCCACTGCCTTGATCACACCCACAGCAACTGTCTGTCTCATATCACGAACAGCAAAACGACCCAGAGGAGGATAGTCAGAGAAACTCTCAACACACATGGGCTTGCCAGGAACCATATCAACGATGGCAGCATCACCAGACTTGAGGAATTTGGGACCATCTTCCAACTTCTTGCCAGAACGGCGATCAATCTTCTCCTTCAGCTTGGCAAACTTGCAAGCAATATGAGCTGTGTGACAATCCAGCACAGGTGCATAGCCAGCACTGATTTGACCTGGATGGTTCAGGATAATCACCTGAGCAGTGAAGCCAGCTGCTTCCATTGGTGGGTCATTTTTGCTGTCACCAGCCACATTGCCACGACGAACATCTTTTACAGACACGTTCTTGACATTGAAGCCCACATTGTCCCCAGGAAGAGCTTCACTCAAAGCTTCATGGTGCATTTCAACAGACTTGACTTCAGTTGTAACGTTTACTGGAGCAAAGGTGACCACCATGCCTGGTTTGAGAACACCAGTCTCCGCTCGGCCCACAGGCACAATACCAATACCACCAATTTTGTAGACATCCTGAAGAGGCAGACGCAAGGGCTTGTCAGTTGGATGAGTGGGTGGCAGGATGCAATCCAGAGCTTCAAGCAGCGTGGTTCCACTGGCATTGCCATCCTTACGGGTGACTTTCCATCCCTTGAACCAAGGCATATTAGCACTTGGCTCCAGCATGTTGTCACCATTCCAACCAGAAATTGGCACAAATGCTACTGTGTCAGGGTTGTAGCCAATTTTCTTAATGTAGGTGCTGACTTCTTTAACAATTTCCTCGTATCTCTTCTGACTGTAAGGTGGTTCGGTGGAATCCATTTTGTTAACACCAACTATTAGTTGTTTCACACCCAGAGTGTAAGCCAGAAGGGCATGCTCTCGTGTCTGCCCGTTCTTAGATATACCAGCTTCAAATTCACCAACACCAGCAGCAACAATCAGGACAGCATAGTCAGCCTGAGATGTGCCTGTAATCATGTTTTTAATAAAGTCTCTGTGTCCTGGGGCATCAATGATGGTCACATAGTACTTGCTGGTCTCAAACTTCCACAGGGAGATATCAATGGTGATACCACGCTCACGTTCAGCTTTTAGTTTATCCAAGACCCAGGCATACTTGAAGGACCCCTTTCCCATCTCAGCAGCCTCCTTTTCAAATTTTTCAATGGTTCTTTTGTCGATTCCACCACATTTGTAGATCAGATGGCCAGTTGTGGTGGACTTGCCCGAATCTACGTGTCCAATAACGACAATGTTGATATGAGTCTTTTCCTTTTCCATTTTGGCTTAAGATGTAGTGATGGCTTTCACGACACCTGTGTTCTGGCGGCAAACCCGTTGCGAAAAAGCTTTTCCTATAATTTTAATATCCAGACAATTAATAAGAATGTCTTCTTTTTATTCTAGATGTTGGTAATTTATGTTTTTCCTCTTTTTTCTTGATAAGTCTAGTTAAAGGTTTACCAATTTACAAATTGTTTAAGTATCTTTTTTGGTTTTGTTTATTTTCTCTAGAGTACATTTGTTTTCTATAACACTGAATTCTAATCCTACCTTCATTATTTCCTGTCTTCTTTCTTGTTGACCTCTTTGTAGCCCCTTGATATGGTAGCTTAGATAATTCATTTTCAGTGTTTTTTCTTCCAGTATATGCATTAAAATTTCCCTCTAATTTAGGTGCATTGCACATGCTTTATATGTCATATTTTCATTCAATTCAGTATTTGTATCTTGCATTTTAATTCACGTACTGCCTAACTTTTGAACATTTCAGGGTTTTTCTCATCATCTCTTAAAATTAATTCTGATTTGATTCAAATGTTGTCAGAAAATTTAATCTGTATACTTACCACCCTTCAGAACTTCCTTAGGCTCTCACAGCCCAGTGCGTGCTTAGCATTGGAAGCCCTGCACAGGTCATGGCCTGCATTGGCCGGCCGTGGTTTCTGAACTCAGCAGCCGGGGCAAGCTGCTGACCTTGATGTTCAAAGCCACTACATCCCGCTGATCCTTTGTGCTAATCTAATCTTTCATGTCCTGAGAGAAGTAGTTAAAATATTCCAATATGATTTTGCATTTTTAATTTCTTCTTTTAGTTTTGTCAACTTGTGTTTTTATATGTTTGAAGCTATATTATTATGTATATACACCTGTGGAATTTCCATGTTTTCCTGACAAAGTGATCTTTTTCATGTTTTGAAATGTCTCTCTTTGTCTTTAGTAATGACATTTCACCCCTAAATCTTTGCTATGCGCCTCTAAAAAGGAAATTTTCTTATATACCCTCACTTTTTTCACATTTAATAAAATTAGCAATACTTCCTTAGTAAAGTCCCACTCCCAGAATTAATTTGCATTTCCCCAGTTTTCCCCCCAAACAACATTACAACTTTGTTCAAATCAGAATCTGGCCAAGGACCATACATCATGTTTGGTGGTTTTGTCTCTTAATTCTCCTTTGAGCTAGAAAGCCAATTCTCCCACGTTAGGTTTCCATGGTAATTGAAAAGGCTGGGTCACCTTTTGGGATGTGCCTAACAACCACTGACTACCGGGGGTGCTTGACCCTCTGTCTCCTGAGCTTCCTGCCATCTGGGAGTGAGATCCCCAGGCTTGATTGGATTTGGATGAAGTACTTTGGCAGGACTCCTTTGGGGTGGTGCTGTGTGCTTTATTTGTCCACCCTGGCCACCCTGCGTCGGTGCTGACTAGTCACTGGGTATGGCTGTCCTGGCCAGGTCCCCCTGTCACTGCATCTCCCTGCGGAGACTCTCTGGACACCACCGAGGCAGCAGGTAAACGTCTGCGTCTCCCCTGCAGAATTGCCCAGGGGTCAGACTCCCAGAGGGCAGCGGAATGCAGGCGGTCTTGGGGCCTGCCCTCGGCATTGTGAAACAAAGCAGGTGGGGCTCAGACTGTTTCTGCTTCTGGAATGAGTTGTGTGAGATTAAATGTTTGGTGGGATTTTTCCGTGAAACCATTAGATCTGGAACTTTCCCTGTGAGGTTTCAAACCTCAGGTTTAATCTCTGTATTAGGTAGAGGGTTATTTATTTTCTCTTTCTTCTTGTGTCTATTTTAGTAATTTATAGTTTTCAAGGAACATGTCCATTTTATCCAAATTCCAAATGTATTACCATGAAGTTCATAATATCCTCTTATTTATAAAAAATCTGAGGAATTTTCGTATCTTGTCTTTTATGTCTTTTCTCTTTTTTATTAGTAAGTCTCACCAAGAGTTTGTTAATTTTATTAATCTTAAAGAAACCTTTGGCTTGGTTGATCCTCTTTATTGTATCTTTTAAAAATTTCATTAATATCTGCTCTATTATTTTCCTTTTATTTCTTTATATTTAAATTTACTGTATTCTTTCTAACTTCTTGAGATGGAAATTATTATTTTTTAACCTGAATTATTTTCTAATATATGACTATATGGTTAAAAACTTATTTCTAAACACAGCTTTAACTATATCCCACAAGATTTTTTAAAACATTTTTTGTTGTGAAATATAACATAGATACAAAAAAGCAATAAATTTCAAAATACATTGTACCAAGTAGTTATAGAACAGATTTCAGAGTTTGGTATGGGATACAGTTCCACAAGTTTAGATTTTTCTTTCTAGCTGCTCTAAGACACTAGACTAAAAGAAATATCAATGTAAGGATTCAGCAGTCATACTCATTTGTTAAATGCTATCTTCTCTGTTATAACTTCTCCTCCTTTGATCCTTCTCCCAGTCTTTAGGGGTATTTGGGCTATGCCCTTTCTAACTTTTCATGTTGGAAATGGCTGTTGATAATATGTGATAGGGGATGGAATTAATTGATGTTCTGGAGAGGCTGGGCCCTCTGCATTTCAGGACTTATCTGGCCTAGGAACCCATCTGGAAGTTGTAGGTTTCTGGAAAATAATCTTAGAGTATGAAACTTTTGTACAATCTCAAATAGAGCTCTAGGTGTTCTTTAGGGTTAATAGAAATGGTTGATTGGGTTTTGGCAAACCATGGTAATTAGCAATATTTAACAGAAGCTTGCATAAGAGTAGCCTCCAGAGTAGCCTCTCAACTCCATTTGAACTCTCTCAGCCACTGCTACCTTATTTGTTACATTTCTTTTGCCCCTTTTGGTCAGAATGGCATTGTTGATCCCACAGTGCCTGGGCCAGGCTCATCCCTGGGAGTCATGTCCTACATTGCCAGGGAGACATGGAAGATGTCATGTCCCACGTAGTGGGGGAAGGTAACGATTTTCTTTGCAGAGCTGGGCTTAGAGAGAGACTGTTGCCACATTTGAGAAACAAAAGAGCTCCTCTGGAAGTAACTCTTAGGCACAACTATAGGTAGGCTTAGATCTTCGCTACAGAAATAAGTTTCACAAGAGCAAGCCTCAAGATCAAGGGCTTGGCTTATTAATTTGGGTGTCTCTAACAGTTGAGACAGTATCAGGGGTTTCCCTGGTGGTAAAGTTTAATAGTTCCCTATATTTTCTTCCATCCCTCGAGGGACTTTGCCAATACTTTTTAATTATCTGTCCAACATACTCTGGGATGTATCTGGGCATTACATTAAGCTACACAGAATTACAAGCCCTCATTCCCATTCTGGGCTCCATGTGTTTGTACATCCCATAAGATTTGATATTCAATATTTTAATTATAATTTAGTTAGAAATGTGTACTAATTACTTGAGTTCTACTTATCACATCTTGATTTCTTTCATGGACTATTTAGGAGTATATTTATTAATTTGCAAATGCATGATGGTTTTCTGTTTATTTTGTTCCGTTATTGATTTCTAACTTAATGACTCTTGATCAGGTTCATCATCTGTGTGATGCCCGCAGATCTTTATGGTCAAGCTCAGTGTGTACCATAGGAGCTGGGGAACAGTGCGTAGCACAGATGGCAAGTGGAGTGGGCTGCACGTGTTCAGTAGGTCGAATTTTGGATAATCAGGTGCACATCCTTGTCCTCATCGATTTTGTGTTGGCCTGTGCTGTCAGTGAAGTCAGTGCAGTGACTCTGAATGATGGTGGATTTGGTGTCTCCTTGTCTTTGTGTGCTTCAAGGCTCAGTCACCATCCCCCAACCCCACCCCAGCCCCACACAGTTTTCCCCTGGCCCCTTTCCAAAGGTCAGCACTGCCCTGGTCTGTGTGCCACAGATTCGTTGTGCCTATATGCCAGTGCCACTTCTTGTTTGTTCCTCACCTGATGATGGCACTTGGGTTGCTTCCAGCCGTGGGCTGCTGTGACGAAGCGTGTGAAATTCTCTGTGCAGACAGGTGCTCTCGTTTCTCCTGGGTAAACATCCAGGCAGGTATTTGCTGGGTCATGTAATGGTCTTACTGTACACACGGTGGCCACACCGTTCTGAGGTGGCCACACCACTTTCACTGCACCCACAACACCTGAGCATCCCATGGCCACTTCTTGCCAGCAAGGGGTCTTGTCCTCTTTCCTTGTAGCTTTCTGGGGATTGTTGGGGGCATCCCCTGTGGTTTGCCAGCGATTTCCAGCAGATTGGCCATGCTGCGAGCTTTTCCGTGCACCTACTGGCCATTCTTATGGCTTTTTACTATAATTTTTTATTAAGCATTAAAGTTTTTTTTTGCCCATTTTAAAAATTGGATTGTCTTTTGAGTACTGAAGTGTAGGAGTTTGCGTATATATATTCTACATCTAAGTCCTTTGTTAGGTGTATGTGTTGCAAATATGTTTTCCTGGTCTGTGGTTTGCCTTTTCATTTTCTTAACATAGCAGATAAAGTCCAACTTAAATCAGATTTTCCTTGTATGGTTAGTGTTTTCTGTGCCCTGTCTTAGGAATTGCCTAACCCTAATCATGATGTGTTCCCCCTCCTTCCTGTTGGTGGCCCAGTGTTTGGTGTGCACCTTCGGCCTGTGCTGCCTCATTGCTTTCCCGCCCCTCGGGTGGGGGCTGGGTGGGGTCCACCTTGCACATGGATTGAGGGCCCAGCCTCTGGGGGACGCTGTGAGCTGTCGGGCCGGGTTTCTGGGGTTCACCCAGGAGGGTGGTCGCCCCCAGGTGCTGTGCTCAGCCAGTGACGCTGGACCTTCTCGGAGGCCCCGGGGGCATTCTCAGGTGGGGGAAGGTCTGGGCCGAATGCAGACATTGAGGCGCATTTGCAGCCACTCCACTGGGGTGGGTGGGTGGGAAGGGTGGCGTAGGGGTGGGTGTGCAGGGCCGTGGGGCAGTGCTGTGGCCATGCCCGGGGACGCCACCCTAGCAGGTGGGGACAGCTGCAGAGCCCCGGGGCTCTAGAGAGACCGAGAGGGGAGAAGGGGGGCGTGGCGAGGAGCGGAGAGCCGGGGCCGTGCAAGCTCCGCAGAGTGCCGGGGTAGGGGGGTAGCAATGGGTCTCAGGGTCCCAGAGCGGCCCCATGCGGGGCCAGGCAGCAGCGTGGACGTGCCTGGAGCAGGCAAGGCTGCCCGGGCCTTGCTGCGGGCAGGAGGGTGGGAGCAGGTCTGAGGCGTGAGGGCCGGGCGCTGGAGGAAGGGGTAGGGGCAGAGGAAGGCGCGGGGGGCGGGGGGGGGGGACAGTTAGGCATCTGGGGGCAGGGGCGAGTATAGGGGAAAGCAGGGCGAAAGGTTATCAGGCCTTTGGGACATGAAGTCCTGTTTAGGAGGCTTCATTCTCTTTCCTTCACCTTCACCTTTGCTTCTCTTTTGCAGGATCAAAACGAGGAATTTCCCAGGACTCGCATTCTTCCCCCAAATTAGACGAATACAGAATAGCAAGACAGTTAACAGAGAAAGCAATCAAGGTACATGCTCCTGAGGACTTGGTGGAGGAGGGAATATTTCCTTTTAAACAAATTTATTTTGGAATTTGGAGAGTAAGTTATTCTAACCCCTTGCCTGCAGCACCCACTCCTCATCCCCAGATTCCCTACCTGCCCCTCTTAGGGCCCCCACCCGAGGCTTGTGCAAGGCTTAACTTTTATCCCAGCTGTGCCTTTTGAAAGTAGGCAATACTTTCAGAAGTGCCAGCACACCTTGGCATTCCCCATCTTGTAAATGCATCCCTGTGAGCTCCGCCTCCTGTCCTCTCCCCAGAGTCTGACCTGAGTACAAATTTCCTCTTCTTAAAAGAACCCCAGCCTATGAGACTAGAGCCCAATGGAGCCAGCTCGGCCTCATATATCATCTTGAAAGACCCTATTGCCAAATGGGGCCCCATTTGAGGGCCTGGGCTTAGGACATGAATATATCTTTTCTGGGGACTTAACCCATAACTACATTCATTCACGTCCACAACTGACCCAGCCATGCACCCTAGGGTCACCCCCTCCTGTCCCTACACATTTCACTGTGCTGGATCTGATGCGCCCCCTGTTGTTCAGGGGCTCCACTTCTGTCCGTATAACAGTCACCCTGAAATTTCAGGTCAACATTGTGCTCTGTCATGAAGGGAGATAGAAGCGTTCCCTCTCATTTTTCTTTGGAAAAGTATGTTTTTGGAATTATTTGTTCCTTTTTATCTTCTTCTTTTTTCTTTTTTGGAACTTGCTTGTGAAGCAAACTGGGCTTAGAGTTCTCTTTGTGGAAAAAATTTTTAATGATTTCTTTTCTTTAATGATTTTAGGGCTATTCAGCTTTTCTATTTCTTCCTGAGATAACTTGGAAAGTTAAAAATTTCAAGGGATTTGTCCATTTCATTTTGATATATAAATTTATTGTCATAAGTTTCTCCAAAGAAAGTTTACTTTCTTTGTAATGTCTATAAAATGTGAAGTTTTGTCTCCCTTTCACTCCTAATATTGATTATTTGTATCTTCTCCAGTAAAGTGCTGGATGAGGCTCATACTGGCTCAGAATTTTGCAAATCAGATGATGTCATATTTGTAGCTTGAAATTAGCCATCGTGGGAGTATTTAAACTTCAGAAATTGGCAAAACACAACAAACCAGTGCTTCCCTCTCCCCTCCCCACCAAAAGACCACCACTGCTTCTCTGTTTTTCTTGATCGATTTCAGTATGGATTTGGTAATACCAGTTTAGTGTTTCAAGTAACCACAACTTTTACTCAGTTGATCCTATATTATGTTTTGCATGTCATTAATTTATGCACTTTTACATATTTCCTTTTTATTATTCCATTTATATTATTTTGCAGTTACTTTTCTAATTCCTTATGATAGATATGTAGTTCATTGATTTTCAGTCTGAAATATCAAAACATATAGACATTTAAGTCTATAAACATCTATCTAAATACTGTTTTAGTTGCATCCCATAAGCTTTTATTTGTAGCATTTTTGTTGACATTCAGTTCAAAGCATTTTAAAATTCATATTATTATTTCTTCATTGGCCCATGGGTTACTCAAAAGTATGGTACTTAATTTCTCTACTTCTGGAGCTTTTTTAGTTATTTTGCCACTGACTTCTAGCTTGATTACATTGTGGTTAAGAGTATGATCTGTATAATATTATTCCATTGGAGTTTGTTAGGAATTCCTTTCTGCATAGCATCTTTTCATTTTTTGTAAAACGGTACAGAATGCCTTTTCCCTGGCCGTTAGGGTAGAATTTGTTATTTGAGTTGTTTAAACCTTCTATGGCCTTAATGATTTGTTTGGTCCATGTGTTCAATAATTTACTGAAAGAAGTTTGTTAAAATATCCTATTTACAATTGTGGATTTGTCTACTTTGTAGTTCTGTCATTTTCTGTCAATTTAATAAGTGTAATATCTTTCTGAAAACTTAACCTTTTAGTTATTATGAAATGAGCTCCTTTCCAAAAAAGTCAGGTTTTTTGTCCAAAGGCTACTTAGTCTCATATTTGTATCCTTTCATTTTCTTCCTACCTGTAGGCTTATGGTGTCTTGTAAACAACATAGAGTTGGATAGTTTTAAAAGCCAGTCTGGTGCTCTTTGCCTTTTAAAGAGCATGTTGTATATTTATGTGTAATTACACTGCTGGGATATTCAGATCACCAGCATATTTACTGTCTGATCGCATTCTTACAGTATGGCTTGCTTTTCCTCTCCTTTTACCCCTTCTTTTGGACTGATTACTTTTTTCATTCCATTTTTTCCACTATTATATGTTTGAAGTCATATACTCTGTTTTTATTCTATTTGTAGTTTCCTAAGGAGCAGTGTTCTGCTAACATTAAAATTAGCCAGTTTTTCTAAAGTCTATCCATTTGACTAAGATGAGGCAGGGGGCAGGGGTGGCGCGAGTGCAGGGCCTGGCCCATCCTCCCCTGGCTGTGGTCATGTCCGCCCTGGCCTGTGCACAGCCTGGGTTGAGGGGGTGTATTTCCCATGCAGCAGGAGGCTGAGTGGCCCCCAACCGGCAGGTCCCGTGTAGGTGCTGGCATTCAACTCCCTGCCTCTTGCAGCAGGCACAGCCCCTTAGGCCCCTCCTGGGGTGGGAGCACGTCCCTGTGGGAGCCCACATGCCTGTTCTGTTTCCGCACACCTGGTCTCTGAGACCCCATGCTGAACATGACTCCCCTTCCTTACCCGGGAATCTGGCATGGCTTAGCTGGGCACTTAGGGCCTCACAGCTGAAATTGGGTGCTGGCCAGGCTGCATTCTCATCTGGAGCCCCCCACCCCCAGGGAGGGAACCCCCCAACTTTGATGCAAAATTCCTTTCCCTGATGCTGTGCTTCCAAGACAGCAATAGTCTCTGAGGCTTCAGATCCCTTCCTGCAGCGAAGGCTGGACCTGCTTCCCCAGGACCCACCTGCTCAGGTCAGGCCCACCAGGGATAAGCAGGCTTCTGATGAACTTCAAGTCCATTGACTAGAAACCTGACTTGCCTCTGCATGTCCTTCCACAGGAGTGACGCCATCTTACCTCTGCAGTACCCTGTTGTTAGAAGCAGCTCCAGATTCCACCTATGTCCAGGCAGAGTGGGCTACATAATGGGGTCACTTCAGGGTGTAACTGCTGGAGAACCTCAGTGAATCACAGCCACTCTTCTCCCTGCCCAACACCCCGACTCCCCGTTGACAACACACCCATTTCCTGACCCTGCCCTGGAGTAGCCATACCTCCATGACCCTGCCCAGGTTCTGTCCTCTGCCTGGACCCCCTCTCTCCGTCCTCTCACTGGACCCTTCCCCCTGTCTTCTCCATGGACCCCTCCTTCCATCCTCTCCCTGGACCCCCCTGCCTTTGCTCAAACAGGTTGAACCCTGTTCTTCAGCTGGGGAGGCCCTGCCTGATGCCAGCTGCCAGCTCCACATCCTGTCCCCAAGTGGTTGAGCTCAGTTCTGCAGTGACTGGCACGGAGTCCCAACTGCTCTGGGTGTGGCCTACTGTCAGGACCTCTGCTCTATCCTGGGCAGCAGAATGAGCCCCCAACCCCAAAGCAGGAGAGGTGGTCACCCTTCCAGAAGAATGAAGACCCTTGGGGCACTCTCTCATCCCCAACAGGCCACAGGCTTCAGCGGCCTCAGCCTACCACCTCCCCCCCTGCATTGGGCCTCTCCCAGAGCTCAGGACCCCTCCCAACCTGCATTCCTGGGTGCACTTGTGTGAGTGTGTGCAAGCTGTGTGTGTGTGGTGTGAGTGTGAATGCCTCTGTGTACAAGATCCGCAGGATAAAGTGGGGTCCACAGAGCAGAGGGACTCTCGTCAGTGCCTCCCTCTTCTGCTCCCTCCCAGAGGCTGCGCCCATCCTGCTGTCCACCTGCCCACGTGCATACCTGCATACCTGCACACCTGTGTTTGTGTCTTTTCCACTGTTGCTGAGTATTTTTCTCTTGGCAGGATGTGACTGGCTTTCCACCAGGTGCATAGACTCTATCTCATTGTACCATGAAAACTTCTTTTACAGAGAAATACATCATCTGCTTTTCAATTTCTTATACTTTTAGGACAAAAAGATTTTCTCCATCTATGGGCACTACCCAGTGATCCGGGCTGCCCTGCGCAGGAAGGGCTGGGTGGAGAAGAAATTCCACTTCCTGCCCAAGCTGGTCCCAGAGGCCGAGGATGGCAGTGAAGGGGTGGCAGGTAGAGTATCAGGGCCTGCACACTCTTGTGCAGCGTTTGCTTATTTCTGTCATAAGGACCAGGAAGCCAGTGACTGCCCTGCTTGGGCAGGGCTCTGACTGCCCTGGGCTGATAGAAGAAGCCTTTTCATACAACGGGCCTCACAGCTGTGTTGAGCAAGTCCTGATGGGGCAGCGCCCATTGGACATTCAAAGGGCTGGGCAGAGAGCTCAGAGGGTAAAGGCAGGAAATGCTGCCTGGCTGGCATTGGTTTCATTCTACTTAGGGGGTCTCATGTGGTTACTAAGGACAGATGCGCCCTAAGTGGTAAGGAGGCCCATTCTGACAAGCTCTCTCTATGGGACCCAAACTAGTTTTATGGCCAGGTGTTGTTTGCCTGGGACCCTACAGGCTGGGCTGCTTGTCTGAGAAAAGCCCTGCAGCCCTGCTTGTTCTCTGGAAAAGCCTTCCCAGCAAGCAGTCTCCTCCCTGCAATGCCCAGAGCAGGCGGCCCTTTTATTTTTCTTTTATTTTATCTCTCCCTAGCATGTCTTGGGGGTCTCCCGGCATGTTGAGGTCTCTCCAGCAAGTTGGGGTCTCCTGGCATGTTGGGGTCTCCTTGGCTTGCTGGGGTCTCCCCGATTTCACATCTGAGTCTGGCATTTCCTTCCCTTGGGGTTGCAACATCAACCATCCAGGCCAGGGCTCAGCCACTTCTGCCCTTTCTCCAGGGGTGACACACCTGATGAGTCCTTTCTCAGCCCTGGGGTGGGTCCCTCTTGTGTCCACACAGTCCCTGCCCTGACCCCTCCTGCTCTGGCTGTGCCTACGTCCTCTAGTGGCCGGGCCCTGCCACTCCCCTCGCCCTGGCCCCTCATGGTCCCGCCTCCCTGACATCCCCACCTGGCCCCAGTTCCCTTTGGTTCCCAGTGGGTGCACAGGACCGGAGCCCATGTGGTCATCAAATGTCACCCCTTCAGTCACCCCTTCTCCACGTCCCTCTGGGGAACTCTCTCCATGGTGCTCACCCCCTCTGCCCAGGCCCCCAGCGGAAGGGGCTGCTTCGGGGGGGGGTGCTGGCGGGTGATGGGTGGGCCATGCCTGGCTGCCGCTGTGGGGCAGAGCGGGGCTGGGGGTGGGGGTCCATGCCCCTGCTGGCCTGACCTCCGCTCCCTCGGGCCCTGTTTGCAGACAGCACCTGTGCTGAACTCAGAGAAAACCAGAACATGACCTTCGAGAGACCAGACGACATCCACGACGTGATGGTAGGCCTGCAGCCCTGTGTCTTGGGGTCTCTGGCAGGCCATGCCTGCAGCACGAGGGTTCAAGAGGGCAGCGCGCAGAGAATGGATATGGGGTGCCCTGAGCACTGCAGCCCCCGACCCCCACAGCCCAGTGAGCAGGGACCCAGCTCCCCAGCAGGTAGCCCAAGGCCCCGAGGCCAGGGCTGCCCGGGAGGCGCTTGGGGCCTGTGCTCCCTCAGTACTCTTGGTGCCTGGCCCTTGGGGGCTGTGCCCTCGTGGGGAGGGGGTGTCAGATGGCAGAGCCCCTCAAGTGCAGCATGATAGGAGGCCCCTGTGGAGAAAAGGAAGTCTCAGGGTCAGGAGAGGCCAGCCGGGGGGTTCTGGGAGAAGGTTCTGGATGGGGGGTCCTGCAGGGCCCAGTGGGCTTTCCCACAAGTGAAGGGGTCTGGAAGGAGGATGTCCCTTGCTTCCTGCTAGCTGCTCCCCAAGCAGCAGGAACTCAGAACCCTGACACCCAGGCAGGGGTTGGAGCTCGGTGGGGAGGGCCGGAGGCTCCTGGAAGGACACGGCTCAAGAGCACCCTGGGGGCAGCTGGGAGAGAGCAGGCCTGAGCTGGGCATCCACTGCCTGATGGGGAGGCTGCCGTTCTTTAAAGGGAACGACGAGTCCCTGGCCACCCACTAAAGGCATGGGCACTTAGGGATGGGGACCTAGCGGTATGGCTCCCCACACTATGTACAGAAGGACTCCCATGGCTTGGGGACAAGCAGGGTTGCCCAGGATTGTAGCTGCAGGAAAACAGAACACGCAATGTAAAGGACAAGAAAAAAGAAATGGAGTTGTGGTTGTTTGAGATGATTTGATTATGCATGCACTAAAGAATGTGCTGATAAACTCTTAGAATTAAGAGGACAGTTCGCCAAGGTTGTTGGGTACAGAGTCAGTTGCATTCATATCTGCCAGTAATAAAGAGTGAAAAAATATTAAAATATACCATAAAAAAAATGTACATTCCTTGGAACAAGCCTAACAAAAGAAATGCTAGGCTGTGATGAAAATAGATATAAAACTCACTCTGAAACGTTTTTAAGATCTCATAAACGCAGCCGATGGCCCACATCCATTGATGAGCAGCTGTGAATTCGCCTCAAGTCCTTCGGTTGCCTCCCTACAGGTGGACGCAGTCTCAGCTGCTGTGTGTGTGTCTGTGTATCCCCATCTGTGCATGCGTCCGTGACTATATGAAAATGTAAAGAGCCGAGAACAGCCCCAACCTTGAAGATCAAGAGAGGAGAGTGCCTGAGACAGGGGCCCGCAGAAGCTGCAGTAGCCGGGAGTCATGCTGGCCGCACCGCAGCCCCTGGGCAGGGCTGAGAGCCCCAGACAGAGCCCGGCAGGTAGGGAGCGCGGGCGCATGGGGCAGGGCAGTAGAGGCCTGATCTGCAGGCGCAGACCCACCTGACCCAAACACAGGAAGCTGAGCCGGGTGCCTCTCAAAGGTGACGTGGAATCACTTTCAACTCTGGGAGGGAAGAAATTAAAAATGACAAAACAGTGCTCAGTGTGAAGAAAATCGCTGATGCATTCCACTGCAATGAAATCAAGAGCGACTGTTCCTCAAACACCACCACAAGGAGAGCGAAAAACCACAGAATGGGAGATGTTTGAAACTGTATCAGTTGCGAGATCTAGTATCCAAAATGTAGGAAACCTTCATAAATCATTAATAAAAAGACAGTAAAGTGAAAAGCGGGCAAAAAACTTGGACAGGCACCCACAGATGGCTAACGAGCACTTTTTCAGGTTTGCAAATTAATCCCATTCTGCGAGGCAGAAGGCGCATTACTCAGGGCACATCCGAGTGCTGAACCCAGACGGGGGGCCCATGGGACCCTGAGTCCAGGCAGGGTGTGGCTGGTGGGACCCCAAATCCAGGCGAGGGGTACCCAATGGGACCCTGAGTCTGAGGAGGGCTGCCTGGTGGGGGTGGGTGCATCTGCCGCTGGTGCTCTCTTTCACCTGGGCAGGTGGTGGTCACCTGCTGTGCTGGTTTGAAAGGATGTGTGCCCCCTAGAAAAGCCATGGTTTAACCAAAATCCCACTTCGTAAAGGCAGAATAATCCTTATTCAAGACTATGTGTTTGAGTCTGTAATTAGATCATCTCCAATGGAGATGTAATCCAATCGAGAGTGGTTGTTAAGCTGGATTAGGGGAGATGTGTCTCCACCCATTTAGGTGGGTCTTGATTAGTTTCTGGAGTCCTATAAAAGAGGAAACATTTTGGAGAATGAAAGACATTCAGAGAGAGCAGAGAAGAACAACATAGCCACGAGAAGCAGAGTCCACCAGCCATTGACCTTTGGAGATGAAGAAGGAAAATGTCTCCCGGGGAGCTTCATGAAACAGGAAGCCAGGAGAAGAAGCTAGCAGATGATGCCATGTTCGCCACATGCCCTTCCAGATGAGAGAGGAATTCTAACTGTGTTTGCCATGAGAGAAACCCTGAACTTCATTGGCCTTCTTGAAGCATGATATCTTTCCCTGGATGCCTTTGATTGGGCATTTCTATAGACTTGTTTTAATTGGGACATTTTCTCAGCCTTAGAACTGTAAACTTGCATCTCATTAAATTCCCCTTTTAAAAGCCATTCTGTTTCTGGTATATTGCATCCCGGCGGCTAGCAAACTAGAACACCTGCCTGCCTTCTATACCTCATGTATCTAAAATAACTCATAACAGGCTTTAAAATGAGATGGCCATGTGTGAAAAAGGACCACCAGGGGTACAGCCATCCCCTTAAGGACAGAGAGAAGACATCGGAGCATGAGTAAAGATCCAAGCGCCGTTGAGGTTCGTGTGGCCCTTATTCCCAACAGCCAAAAAGTGGAAGCCACCAGGTGCCAACACCCAATGAATGGATACACAGACGTGGCACCTGCATGCCACAGTTTGTTCTTCTGCCACAGAAAGGAACGGAGTCCCAGTCCACACTACAGCATGGATGAGCCTGGAAGACATCTTGTTGAGTGAAATAAGCCAGACATCAGAGGTCAAATGGTGTATAATCGTACTTACCTATGACCTCACTGATGTGAAATAATTAGAATAAGCCCATTCTTAGAGACCAGGGTGGGTTCCAGCTGGCCAGGCAGGGGCTGGGAATGCCTGCCGGCTGCAGGTCCCTGAGATGTGGAGGATTGGATGGCAGCAGCATGACGCTGTGGATGTGGTCAATGCCACAGAGCTGTACCCTCCACACAGATAAGATGGTCAGTGATATGCTGCATGCTTGTACTCAAATTTAAAAATAGAAAAAGAAGGGATGTTGGCTGCTGGGAGCCACTCCTGACTGTCTGGACAGTGTGGGGCAGGGGAGGGAGGCTGCCCTGAGTCCTGTCTCAGCACTGACGCTGGGAGACCACCTGCCCTGCCTGCCACCTTCCCTCAGTGTCCCCAGGCTGGCAGGGACTCACAATGGAGCTCCTGGTCTCATGGTCCTGCCCCCGGGTGTGGGTGTCTCTGCATCCATGGGGTCCTCGCCCAGTGCACGGGGTGGGTCACAGCCTTCCCTTCCTTACTGTTTCCGTGCCTGGAACTGACCCAGAGCCGCGGTGTGTGGATGGAGAAGCATCCTCAGGGCGGCCCGGAGTCCAGGTGTTGGCTCCCTCGTCTGGGGACCTCGGTTTCCCCTCTGCAGGTGGGCAGGTGGGGGAGGCCAGGTCTCCTGGGGGTCTTCCATGTGGAGGCCACACCCCAGGCCACAGGGCAGCTGCTGACCCTGCACCCGGTGGAGATGCCCCGCCCACAGCCTCTGCCGGGGGTGGCCTCTGCTACCCAGGACCCCGAACCCCACGGTCCCACCCAGTGCCCAGCAGGCCCAGGGGAGAGGGCAGACAGTGGGACGGGGTTGCCCACCTGAGGCCTCACCACGGCCCTGCGCCCGGTGGCAGCTGCTGCTGAAGGCTCTGGGTTTTTGCCAGTCTAGGTTGGTAAAAAATGAAACGCCCTACTTCCTCTGGACCATCAAAAGGGACGTCATTGATTACCACAGCCTGAGCTGTGACCAGATGCTCAACCACTATGGGAAAACAGCATCCTTCACCACCAAGGTGAGTGTGCCTAGGGGCTGGGCAGGCAGCAGGGTACGGGGTAGCAGTAGGGGGCAGGTGGACAGGAGGGGACAGGAGGGGATTGGAGTAGACAGGAGGGGCCGGCCCCCTCCCTATTTTGAACCTCGCCCACTGGCTTGGATCTGCCCTGTACCACATCTAGTGCCGGCCACCAGGGGGTACGGTCCCAGGACCACTGCAGGTGCCAGCCCAGCGTGCCCCCCCCCCACACACCCTGGGACTGGGGCAATTGGTGCTGGAGCTGGCAGATGGGTCCACGCAGCCTCTAGTGGGTTCACCTGTGGCTCCAGGTAGACTCTGACACCCCAGAGGCGGCCACTCCAGGCTGGCCCCACCCTTTCCCAGAGGGTGACTTAGAACTGTTACATAGTCCACCTGTGCCTCAGTTTCACCTTCTTTGAAATGGGAACAGAGCAGTCATGGGGAGAGTTGTGAGGAGAGGTGCCTGTGAGGGTCAGAGGAGGGGGAGGTGGGCTGGGCAGGACCTAGTAGGGCTGAGTGAGGGCCACTATTGGCTACCTGGCCACCCTCAGGGCCGGCTGTACAGGGGCTGTGGCCAGCCTGGGGGCTGGTCCGTCTCTAGCCTGGCCTGGCCCTGCCCCTGGCTCCTACAGGCTCAGCAGCTGAATCAGGCCTGCCCCTGTCCCACATCCCCAGCCGGGTCAGCAGCACACGGGATTGTCCCCAGCCCGGTCCCCTCCCCAGCAGGCGCCCTCCATCCCAGAACAGCAGGTCCTGTTGGCTGCACTCCAGCCCCCAAAGGCTCAGCCTCACCCTCTAAGATCCAAGCAGACGTCCCAGGGGCCTCCAGTCCTGCTCCCTGTGGCCAAAGGGGGCCTCCCCACAGGCCCTGTTCCCCAGGACCTCCACCTGCAGTGGCAATCACACCCCACCAGGCCTCCTAGTTCACCTGGCCTGCCCTCCTCTATCTCAAGCCCTCAGCCCTAGGGCAGGACACATGTGGGCTCAGGCTGGGTTTTTAATTTCCCTTTGACTTGGTTTGGCAAGTTATCTCATCCTAGGTGTTATCTATCCTGTGTTCTCAAATCTGTTGGCTTAAAGTTGTTCACAGGATCATATTTTTAACATTTACATTATTATATCATTGTTATGCCCCTGAGACTTTCCCTGGATCCTCCTGATCTCAACTCAGGCATACATGCTTCGGGGAGCCATTCCCAGACACCACTTGCTCAATTTTTTCGTTTGGTGCTTTCGGGGTGCCCTGGCTGGGGTGGGGCTCCACAGGGCACGGAGGGCCCTGCACTCATCCTGCTCTGAGCCATGGCAGCTGCCACCCTCTGCTGGTCATGGCCCCTCCCCAATGCAAGGGTCAGCCCCTACCACTCAGCATTACCCAGTGTCCCCTGCTGCCTTTGGCTCGGGGCTGTGGGGGCTGCCCCAGGCCTGCAGCAGCTGTGGGGGCTGGTGGGGGCGTCTGTTGTGGCAGGAGCAGGTGGCTGGGCGTGGGAGCCTTGAGATGGAGTGGGGAGTTACCCTACCAGCTGCCCATTGAGTGGGTGAGTGCAGGGCTGGGCAGAGTGCTGCCACCATGGCCTGATCAATACCACCCTCCCCTGCTCCTCTGATTTCTGGATGCCCACAGGCCCTGGGCAGGTGGGAGAGCCCTGAGCACCTGCAGTGCCAGGTACTTCCCAAGTTTTCTGGTTCCTCACGAGGGAGCCAAGGTCCAGGGGTGGGGGGCTCACCTGGTGCTGCTGGTCCCCAGGTGTCCCCTTGGGGAGGGGTCCAGGCAGAGACCTCTCTTATCAATAGGTGGGGCTGGGCTGGCTTGGGGGTCAGGAGGTGGGTGGACCACCCAGCCTCGCAGGCGGCTGCACCCAGGGCTCTCTGTGGGTCCCTGTACTTCTCATCCTTATTTCACCTGCCATGGGACTGTGGGGGTGGACAGCCACAGAGCACAGGGGCAGGTCCCAGCCCTGCAGTCTGGGGGTCCCTCATGGGTGGTCAGCCAGCAGGCACTGCATTCCCGGGCTCGGCACCTGCCTGTTCCTCAAGCTTACCCCCACCCCCCACAATTGGGTGTGTCACATGTTTGGGGTGCAGGGAGCTCCCCTAGCCTCCTGAGCCACCAGCACTGTGTGCCCTATGGGCAGGCATGCCACTTACTCTCAATGGCACGCAGAACCCCCAGGGCCTGTCACCATTTAGGGATCGGGCTGTGAATCTAGAGGCCCTGCCCCAGGCCCTGCTGTGTCCCTCCACTGGTGGGAGCTCAAAGTCCTGGACCAACGGGTCCTCTGGCCCCTCAGCCTGCCCAGCCTGAGGAGTCAGGGTAGAACTGGGGGGCTTTGGGAGCCTGGAGACCTGGGAGGCTGGGGGCGAGCCTAGGGGCCTAGGGGCCCAGGACCTGGCCTGGAGAAGGACTGACTGGAGCGGGTGGGGGGTTGCTGGCTGCCTGGGCCACTGCAGGTGAGCACAGGGGAGTGGGTGCTGCCCTGGCCCATGGATGCCCTGTGGATACAGCAAGGCCCACCTGGTGGGCCCTCACCTCGTGGAGGGACCCTAATATGCTTCTATCTCTGGAGATTGGGCTGTGCATGAACATGCGGAGCTTGCCATGGTACGTCCAGGCGAACCCCGACACCTTCTTCCCACGCTGCTATGGCCTCTGCACTGACAGCGAGAAGCAGGAGTTCCTGGGTGAGTGGACAGGTCACCCTGGGCCCTGAGAATAGCTGCCCACAGGTCCTCCTGCTGGGCCCTCCATGTGGTGGGTTTCCAGGTCAGTGACCCCTTTGGAAGTGACTGCAGATGGCCTGTGAGAGATGGGAGGGTAGGGCCAGTGCAGGCGGGCTGGGGGAGCATGGAGGGCGCAGGGCCCCTCCACCCCAGAGCAGCCTCCACCCCACCCCAGGAGCTGTGTCAGATGTGAAGGGCTGGTGCTGGAAGCTTCTGCAGGGTAGAGGAGCAGCATGGAGGAGACCAGTGGGGATGGGACAGGGGTGGCCCCTGGCTCTGGCGGAGCTCAGGAAGGCTGGGTCAGGTAGTGCAGGACACATGGGGAATCACTAGGGAAGGGGCTGAGGGCAGAGGCCTGACGCCTGTGGGCCTGGACTGCAGTTAAAGGTCTGGGTGCTAGGCCATGTCTGGTGGGTGGGTCAGAGCAGGGGGGCAGGTCTGATCAGGAGGGCTGAACTCCCTGAGCACTGGCCCTGGAGGGGTCGCATGTACCTGGCCCCCTGAGTGAACAGCCATAGACCCATCCTGTAAGGCGGGATGGACAGACTGACAGCCCAGGGCACCCACAAGCACTGAGACAGGCACAGGGGCCCCGGGTGTCTGGGCAGCACCAGGAGAGCGGGGGGGACCTGGGGGAAAGGGGGCAGGCAAAGGCTCCAGGCAGGTGGGACGGTTGGACCCAGGAGAAGGTCGCAGGGTGGGCGGAGCCAGGGCTGGCAGGGGCTGCCTGGAGGAGGTGGGAGGGAATCTGCCTGGGAGGGGCTGGGTGGATGGCAGCAGGGAGCCAGCTGTGGAGCTGGGGAGAGAGGCGTCCTGAGCGTGTGGACTTCTCCAGAACGCGCTGGCAGCAGCACTGTCTGCTTTCCTTGGCACGTGGACGGCTGCTTCGGCCATGCTGCTGGGCAGAGACAGGCCAGTCTGGAGCTCCATCCGCAGATTGGGCCCCCTGAGCTCGGGTGCATCCCCAGAGAGGCTCCCAGTGACCTGAGCAGCGGGTAGGCGGCCAGAGGGAACAGGCACTGTGGGCGGAGGAAAGTTCTCGAAAGATCTCCATTGCAGTGGGGAGAAAAGATTGATGGGAGAGGGAGGCTGAGGACGGAGGACCGGGGAGCACTCCACAGCGGTGGCCGGGGTCTTGGACAGGCCAGGAAGGTGCCTGGAAGGCAGTGGCCTGGCGGGGGTACGGCAGGAAAAGGTGGCCCAAGTTGTTGAGAGGAGGGTGAGAGCTGGGGGAGGGGGTTTCGACGCCTGGAGGGCCCGGGTGGAAGGAGACGCCTGGTAGGAGCCTTCATTTGCCTGGTTGAGTGGGAGGGGGAGCGCAGGCCAGGTGTGGGGGAGAGGCGCTGTGGGGATTGGCATGGTACGCAGCACGGTTGTGAGGCCGAGAGGGGGCTTGTGCCACTCCACCCACCTCGCTGCTGGAGCCCCCCACTTCCGGTCCCGCCTCGCCACCCCCCCACCCCCACCCCCGCGCCACCCAGCTCACAGCTGGAGCCCTGACTGGGCGGCAAAGGCAGCGAGGCCTTGGTGTCCTTGCAGATGACTTCCGGCGCACCCTTGCGTCCAGCATCCTCAAGTGGGTTGTCAGCCATCAGGACTGCAGCAGGAACAAGCGCAGGAGGAAGCAGGCGGAGGCCAGCGACAAGAAAGGTGGGGCTGGGGTCAGGGCCGGGATACGTTGGGCAGTGGGCAGGCATGGGCATATGAATCAGGCAGGGGGTGGGGCAAGCATGGGCGCAGGGGGCAGGACATGTGTTGTAGGGGGCGGGGCACTGTAGGGCCGGGGCAGGTGCATGGGGCCTCCGTCGATCAGGCAGATGATCCATAGACCAGGTTGCCTCGTGCCAGATGCAGCCAACTGGTCTCCCAGGTTCTGGATTCTGTAGCAAGCCCTGTTTGCTGTTCCAAATCCAGACTTAAAATGCCATAGTTGTCATGTTTGTAGAGTATTTGGCAGCTTGGGAAGCACTCCGACATCTGCTGTCTGTAACTATGGTGACTATCCTGGGACGTGGGGGCTTTTTCAGTTTAGGGTCAGGTCCGGGAGTACACGCTGGCGCAGGTAGGGCGACTGTTCAGAAATGGGGTGACTAGCGCAGGTGGGGCACCGCACAGGTGGAGTGGCCGTTCACAGGTGGGGTGGCCATCACAGATAGGGTGGCGGTGCAGGTAGGGCGGCCCTGGACCTCTGATGCAGCCACCCACACTATTTCCAGTCCCTCAGAAGAAGCAGGACCTATGCAGAATAATAATGCTTTTATTTGGTGTAGGGAGAGACCACGGCCACCATGGCTTTGTACCTGCGAGAACCAAATACTCGTTTTCAAGCACTTTAGAAGTTGAACCCACTTAGGTGAACGAAATGAATTATACTCACTTATTTCAGCTCAAATAAGTCTAGGTCAGGTGGTGCCCTGGGCCTGCAGCCTGGGCACAGTGGTGAGGGCCTTGAAGGAAGTTCACAAGAGCTTTACCTGTGAGGGCTGCAAGGTGGCCTGTGGGGAAACAGCTCCAGCTGAGGCCACTGCTGAGGATCAGGCCAGTCTGCAGGCAGACCTTCTGACAAGTAGGTGGACTGCAGCTCCTGGATGCCCCTCCCTGCTTGTGGCCTCTGGCTTCCAGGATCCCCGGGCTGGGCCTGTGTCTGTAGCCAGGTTTTCCTCCCACCGTCCAGGCCCCTCAGGGCAGAGGAACAGCATGCGTGGAAATCCAAGGCAGAGGCACCCCAGCAGACCAGAGGTGGCCCTGACCCTGGGTCACGGGGTCCTGCAGACCTGGTAGGGTGCAGCTGGGTGGTATTCAGCTTCCTCCCCTCTGCCTTTCTGGAGCATTTGAATGACATAATAAAACATGCACACTGTGAGAACAAAATAAAGCTTCCCACCAGTCATCAAATTCTTATGCCATTGCAAAGGGCCCTGAAGCACCCAGAACACCTTGTGAAGAAAAATAGAGTAGAGGACTCCCTCCCAACCAAGGTGTGCTGTACAGCACCATGTGGGGCCGGCTCGAGGGCAGATGCTGAGCAGTGGAATGGAAGCGGGAGCTCTGAAACCAAGCCTCCCATCCACGGTCACTGATTTTTGGACAAGGCTGCCAAGTCTACTCAATGGGGTAAGGATATTCTCTTCAACAAAAGGTGCTGGGACAACCTGTTCACATGCGAAAGAATCAAAGTACAATAAACTCAAAATGGATCAAAGATCTAAATATAGGAGTTAAAACTATAAATATCCCAGAAGAAAACAGGGAATATCTTAAGGACCTTGTGTTGGGCAGTGGATTCTTCGACTTGACACCAAAAGCACATGCAACAAAAGAAAACGTAGAGAAGTTAGATTTCATCAAAATGTCTACTTTCTGGAATCTTCTCCTCAATTTCTACTCTCGAAGCCCAGAACTCTGACATCTGGTTCCTCAATCCCATAAGACTGTCCGTTTTGGTTTTCTGCTTTGGCTCTGTTCACCTGCCCTGTGGGGATCTGGCAGTGCCATCAGGCGAAAAGTTGGATAATGCAGAATAATTTAGATTATTGAAATTATCCAAAAAGTTGGATAAATGTTTTGTCTGCTCCCTTCTTTCAGAGAGCAGTCCTTCTCCAGTTTCTGTGTGTCCTACATACAGTATTTAGCTGTTCTCCAGCACCCCTAAGTGGTTGCTTTCCATTTATTTTTCAACTTTTATATTGTTACTATTTCTCCATGACTAGAACTGGAATTCAGGTATGTTACATAGGTCAACTCATTTCATTCCTATTAATATGGTGAATTAACAGTAATAGATTTTTCTAACATTAAGCCATGCTTGCCTTCCTGATAAAAATGCAGGTTGTCCTGATATGTATTTTTTTAGGTATTGTGGAATGTAGTTTGCTAGTGTTTGGTTAATCCTGCATAGGTGTCTGTAGACGGATGTATTGGAACTTACTTGCAGGTCCCAAGTCATTGCAGGTTTCATGGAGCTCGCACACATACATCGCTGCCCTTGTTATCAGAGCCTCAGTCTGTACCTGTGGCGGCCCCTCAGTGTGTCCTGGGTAGATGGAACTGAAAGCAGAGCCTAGGAGTCAGGGGGAGTCCAGTTCCAGACAACTCGTGACCTCATTTCACCTTTCTGAGTTTTGTTTTCTGCATCTGTCATTGGGAGGCAGCCCCTATCTCAACTCAGTGAAATGGAGTCAAAACACCATTTTTTTGGGTTTTTGGGTAAACCAAATAAAATAATCCATGCAAACCACAAAAACTGGCATACTAAACCCTGTAATTGTCAGCCATCATCATCATTGGTGAAACAATGTAGTTTGTGACAGTATTTTTAAAATAGTTAACAATCGATTAACTGAGTCCCCGCCCCTACTTTTCTTTGTCCTCTGAGTCTGAAAGTACCTGTCTCTTTCCTCTTGATCACATGTGACCTTTTTGAATTCCAGTCCTACTGAACATACCTTCATATAGATTGATGTTTTCTTGAAAATTGTCTATTCATGTCCTTTGACACATTTTCTGTAGAGTTGCTTCTCTTTTTCTTATTGATTTGTCTGTCTTATTGATTTGCTAACATTGCTTATATATTCTGCATGTTAATATTTTGTCTTTTATCTCTTTTATCGCTTTCTCCTGGTTGCTTATCTCCTGACTTGGTTTATTGTTTTTACATTCAGGTGTGGCCATACTTCTCATCTCTTCTTTTATGGTTTGTGCTTTTGGATCTTTTTTTTTCTCATGATATTGTACGTTTTAATTTTTTTGCATTTTAAGTAAAATACAGTGATTGTAAAGCCTGTGTTTGTGTAGTAACTGTGATGGTGAGGTTCTGGTGTCAACGTGGCCAGGTGATGATGCTCAGCTGTCTGATCAGGCAAGCACTGGCCTGACCTAGCTGCAGGGACATTTCATGGCTGGTTAATAAACTGGAAGGATGGTGTATTAAATCATCAGGCAGCTAATTGCATCTGTGATTAATTACATCTGTGATCAACTAAAGCATGTTTCCCACAATGAGATAGTCTAATCAGTTGAGGGCTTTTAAGGAAGAAGAGAGTTTTTCACTGCTTCTTCAACCAGTGAGCCTCTCCTGTGGAGTTCATCCAGACCCTTCATCAGAGCAACCAGCTTCACAAACTGCCCTGTAGATTCTGGACTCTTCCATTCCCAAAGTTGCAGGAAACACCTTTATAAATCTCATATTTACAGAACTCTCCTGTCAGTTCTGTTTCTCTAAGAGAACCATAACATAGTAAGTTCCATAAACCGATTTAAAATTAAGGCGAACAAGGGAAAATCTATAGATATAGATATCAGCATTTCTTAAATTCTAAATACTAAACACTAAATTAAATACCATTTAGTTCCCTATCAAAATTAGATACATTCTCAGAATACCAAATTATTAGAAGCATCAACTTTGCCATAGTAATGCCTATGTTACTGGATGTTTTTCAAGTTTTTGTTTCTAAGAAAATTATAAAGATGCAAATGTTTTTACACATATGAAAATCTTATCTCTTATGATGTAACATTTAAAATCTATTTTATCTGATATTAATATAGCTACTTATACTTCCTTTTGGTTATGGTTTAACAGAACATCTATTTCCATCCTTTCACTTTCATTCTGTTTGTATTCTTGGGTCAAAATAAATCTCTTGGGAGCAGCATAGAGATAGAGCATGTTCTTTAATCTGTTTTGTTAGTCTTTGTCTTGGCAGGATAAAGAATTCTTGGTTGGAAGTGTTTCTCATTCAGAGTCTTAAATATGTCATACCACTGCCTTCTCACCTCCATGGTGCCTGTTGAGTAGTGTGAGCTCAGTCTTACATAGTTTACCTTGTATATAATAAACCTCTTTTCTCGCTGCTTTCTTGACTGTATTAGTTAGGGTTCTCTAGAGAAACAGAATGAACAGGAAATATTCATAAATACAAAATTTTTAAAAGTGTCTCACATAACCATGGGAATGTAGAGTCCAAAATCTGTAGGGCAGACTGTGAAGTTGATGATTCCGATGGAGGGTCTGAACGAACTCCACAGGAGAGGCTCGCCAGCCAAAGCAGGAAGAGAACCTGTCTCTTCTGAATCCTCCTTAGAAGGCTTCCAGTAATTAGATTAAGCATCACTCATTGCAGAAGACACTCTCCTTGGCTGATTACGAATGGAATCAGCTGTGGATGCAGCTGACGTGATCATGATTTAATTCTATTAAATGTCCTCATAGCAACAGATAGGCTGGCACTTGCCCAACCAGACAAACGGGTACCACCACTTGGCCAAGTTGACACATGAACCTGACCATGACATTGACTTTTTGCTTCTCTTCAAGATTTGCAATCCTGAGAAGTACACGTCTTGGAGTAAGTCTATTTTGATTTATTCGATTTGGAGACCATTGGACCTGTTTGGTTTGGGCATTTATGTTTTTTATAAAGGTTGGGAAGTTTTCCCCCATTGTGTCTTCAACTAGCCTTCCTATCCCTTTACTCTTCTCTTTTCCCTCTCAGATCCCAATAATTCTTATATTTGTATGCTTCATGTTGTCTGTCATTTCCCTGAGATCCAATTGCATTTTTTCCATGTTTTTTGCCATTTGTTCTTTTGAACATCCAAGTTCATTTGGCCTTTGTTCTGATTTGCTTATTCTTTCTTCTGTCTCTTGAAATCTGTTGTAAGTCTTTAATATGTTTTTAATATTTCATCTCTATGAAGTGTGATATTTTTCTATTCTTTCAAAATCTTCTTTACGGTCCTCTAGTAACCTCTTGGTATCGTTCGTATTATTAATGAACAACCTTAATTGTACTGAATTCTGAGTTCTCTTGGATAATTTAACTTGGTCATTTGGCCCTTCACATGCTTTATAACCTTCTTGTGGATGGGGCATTTTAATGTCTTAATAGGGTTATTTTGCAGATTTATTTCCCTCCTGCTTCTGAGACTTGGAATCAGGACTCCAGCCGGGCTGCCGACCACCCGCGCTGAAATCCACCAACCTCAGGACTGGAGGTGAACGACTCGCACCTCAATCGAGACACCTCCTGTGCAGCAGAGGGATCTAGTGGCTCCCAGACTCCCCCACTCCAGTCCCCACCCTTGGGGGCTACTGGGCGCCCCAGCTTCACACCCTGGGGGCTTCCGGCCTCGGGATGGGGCAGGCAGCACCGGCCCCCTAACAGGCCCCTCACAGGTGGGATATGCACCCTCCATGTGCCCTCCTGGGGCAGGGGGCACGGAGCCAGCCCTGCGCCCACCCCGACGAATGCTGTCCCAAGGCAAAGGGCTGTTGCGAGGCCCAACCCTACCCCATTTCCCTGCCTGGCCTCTCGGTATCACCCAGACCACCTGTGCATGCAGAGGCCCCTCTGTGGCCGCTCCACCGTCCTGTTGCTTTACTGTCATGTCTCTTGCTGCTGCACAGAGACCGCCACCCTGCCTCCTCCATGTCACTGCATTGCCCAGCCTTGGATCTTTTTTTAAAGACATTTTTAAGAATTTATCATTCATTCCAAAACAAAAATGCATTATTTCTGTGTAACATCAGCCTTTCATTTTTTAAGATAACCTTTGTATTATGGCACTAACATAATTGGACATTTAAGTCATTCAATTCTTACTATGGGTGGTATAGATGCCTGAATATAGATAAAAAGTATATGGTTCATTAAAGTATATATGAGTGAGAATAACTTTTCTAACTATCTTGTGGATGTAGCACTGGTGCAAAAGAGATCATTCATCATATGCTTAACACTTGACAGAGAAGGAAACATAAAAATAGAAGTCATTTACTAAACCTGATAGTACTTGCCGAAGCCCAAATTAATTAGCATTATGCTATCTTTAATTGGAGACTTTAAATATGCATTTAGGTAAGAACAAATGTAGCAGTGTAATGAGAAATCCAATGAATATTTTAATACTCTGATGTCTGGGAAAAAACATTAGTGGCCAGTGCAAGGCAACTTCCCCTCACTACCTAGAATCATGTCATGTAGTGTTCTGGGGCTGGCTGCAGGCCATCCTTGGCTTTCCCCTCCCATGGTGATGTCCTCTTCTTTCTTCTTCTGAGTTCCTGCTGAATTTCTTCTGGCACCCTTCCTTTTTCTTTTCTCTTGATGACTCCTCATTCAGTGGGCCACATCTTAGAAAAATAACATCTTCAAGAGGTCCTTGCAAGCAGAATCAGCTTGTGGACAAGATAATCATTCAAGAAAGACTGATGAAGTTCAGGGTTTCTCTCTCAGTTGGAAAGGCACATGGTGAACATGGCAAACATAGTCTGCTAGCCTCCGCTCCAGGTTTCTTGTTTCATGATGCTGTCCCGGGACCTCATCTCCAAAGGCATCTGGTTGTGTGGGCTTTCTTAGTTAAGGTTTTATCAGTGCCCAAATTCAAAGCATGTTACCCTACGATGTCTTCAGGTTTTTTTTTAAAACATTTTTTATAGTAAAAAATGAGTTATATACAAAACAAAGAAAGAAAAAAGCAACAATTTTCAAAGCACTCTCCTACATGTAGTTACAGGACACATCCCAGAGTTTGTCATGGGCTACCATCCGATCATAGAAGAAATAGTAATATAGTGATTCAGCAGCCATACTCATTTAAGTCCCATATTCTCTGGTACACCGCCTCCTTCTCCTTTAATCTTTCTCCCAATCTATAGGGATCGCTGGGCAATACCTGTTCTGACTTTTTCGTGTTGAGAAGAGGTGTCCACACTAAAGGATAGGGGGATGTGATTAATTGATAATCCTGGAGAAGCTGGTCCCTCTGAATTTCAGGACTTATCTGACCCAGGAACCCTCTGGGAATTATATGTTCCAGGAAGGCAGACTTAGTGCATGAAATCTTTATGGAGTCTCAGTTCAAGCCCGAGGTGTTCTTAAGAGTCCACAGGAGTGATACTGATTGGGGTTTAGCAAACCATGGCAACAGCACTGTGTGGCTGAAGCATGCACAAGAGTAGTCTCCAGAACAGCCTTTTTGTTCTCTTTTAGCCACTGATGCCTCATTTTATTGCACTCCTTTTCCCCCTCTTGGTTGGGAGGGAACATTTTTTAATGATCTCTCTCCCCCCCCTCCTCTGGTATGAGAAAGTGTGTGTGTGTGTGCGTGTGTGTGTGTGTGTGAGAGAGAGAGAGAGAAAGAGAGAGAGAGAGAGAGAGAGAGAGAGAGAGAGAGAGAGAGAGAGAGAGAGAGAGAGAGAGAGAGAGAGAGAGAGAGAGAGATTGAGAGGTTAATCGTTGTTCTCAAACCCCTTGATGGGTATTCCACTTTGTGCCTCTTATTTGAAATGACGCCTGAGAGTTGTTTCTAAGCTTTTTCTTTCTGGGCTTTTGCTTCCGTCAACTATGTTGCCACTACCATTATGTTAGCTTCATAATATATTTGCTACCAGGTAGGGTAAATTCCTATACCCCTCTTCCTTCCTTTTCAAAAGGGTTATGGCTACGCTCACATGTATAATCTGCCACATGAATTTTATAATCAGCTTGACTAAATCTGTGAAAAGCTGTGCTGGTTTGAAAGGATGTATGTCCCCTAGAAAAGCCATGTTTTAATCAAAATCCCATTTCATAAAGGCAGAATAATCCCTAGTCAATACTGTATGTTTGAAACTATAATTAGATCATCTCCCTGGAGATGTGATTTAGTCAAGAGTGGTTGTTAAACTGGATTAGGTGACGACATGTCTCCACCCATTTGGGTGGGTCTTGATAAGTTTCTGGAGTCCTATAAAAGAGGAAACATTTTGGAGAATGAGAGATTCAGAGAGAGCAGAAAAGAACGACATAGCCACGAGAAGCAGAGAGTCCATCAGCCAGCGCTTTGGGGATGAAGAAGGAAAATGCCTCCCAGGGAGTTTCATGAAACAGGAAGCCAGGAGAAGCTAGCAGATGACGCCGTGTTCACCATGTGCCCTTCCAGATAAGAGAGGAACTTTGGCCATGTTCTCCATGTGCCTTTCCACTTGAGAGAGAAACCCTGAACTTCATCGGCCTTCTTGAACCAAGGTATCTTTCCCTGGATGGATGCCTTTGATTGGACATTTCTATAGATGGGTTTTGATTGGGACATTTTCTCGGGCTTAGAACTGTAAACTAGCAGCTTATTAAATTCCCCTTTTTAAAAGCCATTCCGTTTCTGGTATATTGCATTCCAGCAGCTAGCAAACTAGAACAAAAGCCTTTGGGAATTTGTTTGGAATTGATTAAAATTATACATTAAATCAATTTAGAGATATTTCTGCTTTACAGTATTGAGATTTTTAGTACATACTTAATATTTTAATTTCCCCCAAACCCTTTATGTAGGAATCAGTACCACTTTGTTTAAATATATGAACATGAGGAAAATGTATTGGGGGACATACACCAAGTGTGTTAGTTTGCATGCTGCCAGATTACAGTATACCAGAACTGGAACAGCTTTTGAAAAGGGGAATTTAATAAGTTATGAGTTTGCAGTTTTAAGGACATGGAAGGGCCCAAACTAAGGCACCAACAAGAGGTTACCTCCACTCAAGGAAGGCCAATGGGTCACGAACAGCTCTGTCAGCTGGGGAGACACATGGCTGGCATCTGCTGGTCTGGATCTGTTGCTTTCAACCTCTGTTCCTGTGGGGGTTCCTCACTTTTCTCTGGGTTGGCTTTCAGCTCTTAGCTTCCTTTTTCTGTCTCCAGTTTCTGGCTTGCTTAACATCTCATAGTGATGTTTGCTGGGCTCCAAGCATCTTCAGACATATGTGTCTCTGTTCTCTAAGTGTGACATCTGTGTCAGCTCTACTCTGAAGTTTCTGTCAGCTCTGTCATTTCTGTCTTTTCTCCCAAATGTTCCCCCTATTGAAGATCTCTAGTAAACTAATGAAGACCCACCTGGAATGGGTGGAATCACATCTCCATCTAATCAAAAGTCACACCCAAGATTGGGTGTGTCACCTCTCTGTGGAGATAATCTAATGAAAAGTTTCTGACATGCAGTATCGAATCAGGATTAATAGAAATGGCTGCCTCCACAAGATTGAATCAGGATTAAAACATGGCTTTTCTGGACTACACAGTATTTTCAAACCGGCACACCAAGTCAAAGCACTGTTCATTTTCTCTACTTCTTTTGATTACAATTCCTTTCTAATCTCCAATTTTCTATGTTTTTGTGTTTCCCAGTTCATTTTGGCTGAGATTTATCTACTTTTGTTATCATATTTTTCTCCCACCACCCAACAGCTCTTGGATATGTTTTTAATTTGTATAGATTTGTTTCTGATTATATTGTTTAACCTTCCTATATTTATTATATTCCTTTTTGTTTTCTTCTGTGAAATATTAAATGAAATTGCTAAAGTATTTTTCCCTTATCTTTTTCAATAAGAGTGTTGTTAAAGGCTATGAATTTACCTCTGGGCACAGTGGAAGCTGCACCCCATGGATTTTGAGTGCATGCATCTCCTAAGCAGCCATTCCCCACTGTTACTGGCCTTACCTTTCCTTGGCTTCCAATACTTCCCAGCTGCTTAGATGGTTGGTGGTTCTCTGCCATTCTCTGTTCTCCTAACAGGGAGCTGGGTTGGTCTGAGCAGGAGGAGAGTTGTTTGATACTGCTTTCACTGATGGGAGGGGATTATCTGTCTCCTGAGATGCACCAGTGTCTTTGACTCACAGGTTCCAGAAGGAGGGCAGGATGCTGTGTGAGAGAGGTTGAGTGCGTAGGACCCAAAGCACACACATGTGCAAGTGCTCTGGAAAGTGCTGTAGAAACTCAGGGAGATAGTTCGTGGCAGTGGGCTCACATGCATTGGGCAGCTCAGGTGTGCTCACAAGCATATTTAGAATACTAAGTATGTGATAGAAAACTATACGTTTTGCAGAGAGTTCGTATGTAGCTGAGCATCTAGTTGTAGGAGGTGTGAGCTGGGAAGGGGGTTCCCACAGATGACAGCTTTGGGAGGAGAGAGGTTATCTGCCTAGACAAAGATGTGACATCCAGGTGGGCGTCCATAGGAGGCCTCATGAAACATTGGGACTGGGGTGGCCCCTGAGGCCAGTGCCTGAAGTGTGCCACTCCATGGTGTGTGCTTGGGTTTCAGATCCCGAGGAGGCTGAAGTGAAGATGCTCGTGGACCTTTCAGGGCAGCTCATCGACATGGCGTGCAAGGTGTGCCAGGCCTACCTGGGGCAGCTGGAACACGAGGATATCGATGTCCCCACAGAAACTGCCAAGGACCTCACTGAGGACGAGTGGAAAGACCTCACCCAGCAGTACTATTCCCTCATACAGTAAGACCTGGGGCCTCTGCAGACCCTGTGCGGTGGCTTTAGGACACACAGAGGGCAGGTGGTGTCCTAGCTACTATACTAATCACAAGGTTTTGGGGTGGGATTTGGGGAGTGTCTGGGAACACCTGCCAGGTGTCAGGGGTACACTGTCTTAGCTAGGGGCACCTACCTGGGCTTCTAGGGGCACCTGCTGGGGCATCTGGGAGTACCTGCCCACGTGTTTGGGGCAACTCCCGGGCTTCTGGGGGCACCTGCCTGGGCTTCTGGGCATGCCTGCCTGGGTGTCTAGGGCACCTCCTGGGCGTCTGGTGGCACCTCCCAGGTGTCTGGGGCAGGACATCTCCTGGATGTCTGGGACACCTCCTGGGTGTTTGGGGGAGCCTCCAGGACATCTGGGGGTTGCCTTCCTGGGCCTCTGGAACACTGAGCTCTTTGTTACCTGCCACCACAACCCTCTGTTAGCTGTCCCACAGCTAACAATGAATGATGTTTGATTTAATTGGCTGTGCTTAAATGAGAGAGCACAACCTAGCACAGCCCAAGCAGCTCAGCATAGCTCATCTCAGCACTCGCAGCTCAGCCCAGGCCTTACTTAGGAGATTCAGAAAGAAATCATCCTGGAGAAAGTTGTTGGAACCAGAGGCCTGGAGAGAAGGCCAATAGAGAGCACCTTGTACCTTCCCGTGTAAGAAAGAACCTCAGTTGAAAGTTAGCTGCCTTTTCTCTAAAGAACTATACATTAACTAAATAAATTCCCTTTTATTAAAAGCCAATCCGATTCTGGTGTGTTGCATTCCAGCAGCTAGCAAACTAGAACATTCATATAAGCCTAAAATCTTCCCTTTATCCCTTTTCAAATATACAATTCATTAAATATGCAATTCAGTGGTGTGTTTATATTCACAAAGCTTGCCTCTGTCACCATTAGCCACTGCCAAAACTTTCCCATTACCCCAAACAGAAATTCCGTACCAATTAAACCTCTCCTACCCCACTCGACCTGACCCTCGTAACCTGTATTCTAGTTTCTGACTCTATGAATTTGCATATTATACTTATTTATCATATAAGTGAGATCACATGTGTTTGTCCTTTTGTATGTGATTTATTTCACTCAACATGATGTCTTCAAGGTTCAAACATGTTGTCACCTGTATCAGGACTTCATTCCTTTCTATGGCCGAATAATATTCATTGTCAGTATATACCATATATTGTTTATGAATTCACCTGTCAATGGACTCTTGGGTTGCTTCCATCTTTTGGTGATTGTGAATAGTGCTGCTATGAGCATTAGTGTGAAAATATCTGAGTCCCTGCTTTCAGTTCTTTGGGGTATACACCTGGAAGTGGGTTTTCCAAATCAAGTGATAATTCCCTCCTCTTCAGTTTTTCGGAAGGGCTTAAGCAGTGTTAATTCTTCTGTGCATGTTTGGTAGTCATGAATCTGACTGGTCTTGGACTTTTCTCTGGCGGGAGGTTTTTGATTACTGATTCAATCTCTACCTGTCTGTTGAATTCATGTATTTCTTCTTGAACCAGTGCAGGTATTTTGTGGGCATCCACTTTATCTAGGTTATCTAATTTGTTGGCATACAGTCATTCATAGTATCCTCTTAAAATCTTTTTATTTCTATGTGGTCAGTAGTAATTTTCCTGCTTTCATTCCTGATTTTATTTATTTGCATCTTCTCTCTTTTTTTCTTTGTCAATCTAGCTAAAAGTCTGTCAATTTTATTGGTCTTTTCAAAGAACCAACTTTTAGTTTCATTGATTCTCCCTTGTGGCATAATTTTATTCTTGGCCTGGTAACTTAGTCTCCTTCTCTCCCTCCCTCACCATTTTGGCACGTCCGGTTCTTCTAGACCTCTGAATTACAAGCCTCGCCCGGCGACTAGTGATGATGCAGCCTTGTCTCTTTAACCCTATTGGCCTTCTCCTTATCCCTCCACGTGCCCAACATCCGCTGCTACAAGCACACTCAAAAACAACATCTCTATGGTGCCTACAGACGTCACAGTCACCCCTTCCGTCCTCCCTGTGTGATTGGCTACCCTCCCCTGGAGTCCACGCCCTAACTCCACCTCTCCTCAAATTGTATCTAGTCCGGGGCTCTCCAAGCCTCGAGGTCTTTAGCTACTGGCAGCCCTGGCATAAGCGTCTACCAACAATAAAGCTACCTCGCTTCATGCCTTAATTGGCTCGGCCTCCAGTTCTTTAGACCCGCAGCGAGGTCTCCTGCGCGCGCCCCTTGGACCCAGACCCCCGGCTCGAGCCCCTTTTCTGCGTGCGGCAGTGTCGTCTAGCAAGCAGTGAGAAGCTGAGGAGTAGAGGGTCCCCGATAGTTTAGCGGTTGGGCAAAACCGCACTCCCTATTGTATTTGTATTGTCTATTTCATTCTTCAGTGCTCTGATCTTGTTACTTCATTCCTTCTACTTTCTTTGTGTCTAGTTTGCTCTTATTTTTATAGTTCTTCAAGGTGTGAGTTTAGGTTTTTGATTGAACTCTTTCTTATTTTTTAGTGTAAGCTGTAGATTTCTCTGAGAGCACTACCTTCTCTGCTTTCCTTAAATTTTGACGTGTTTTCATTTCACTTGCCTCAAGGTATTTCCTGATTTCTTCTTTGACTCTGTGATTAAGAGTGTGTTGTTTGACTTTCATATATTTGTATATTTTCCAGTTTTCTCTATTAAATACTAACTTCATTCTACTGTGATTGGAGAAGATCCTTTGTAAAACTTCAATCTTTTAAAATTTATTGAGACTTGTTTCATGACCTTGCTTGTGGTCTAACCTGGAAAATGACCCATGTGCACTTGAGAGGAACATGTGTTCTCTTGTTTGGGGTGTACTGCTCTGTATGTCTGTTAGGTTTAGTTCCTTTATAAATATTGTTCAAGTTCTCTGTTTACTTGTTGATTGTTTTAGTTTCCTAGCTATGAAAACAAGTACCACACGCTGGGTTGGCTTAACAGGAACTTGTCTCATAGTCAGAATCTAGAATCTTAAGGGCTGGTATCGTCTGGCTGGCCACCAATATTCAGGGTTCTTTGGCAATGAACAAGGCAGCGTCTTCTCCTTTCTCTTCCATTTCCAGGTTACACTGACTTCTGGCTGCTCCCTCTGTGGCTTTTTTCTATATAAAAAATTTCATTCTTCTTATAAAGGATTCCAGTAATAAGATTAAGACGCATCCTGAGTCATTTGAGCCACAACTTAACTGAAGCAATGATATCATAAGGTCCTATTTACAGTGGGTTAACACCCATGGATTAAGGTTAAGAACATGTTTTGCTGGTGGTTATATAGCTCCAAACCACCACATCAGTAATCTGTATAGATGTTCTATCCATTGATGAAAATGGTGTATTGACGTCTCCAACTATTACTATAAATGTGTCTGTTTCTCCCTTCAGTTTTGACGATGTTTGTCTTACATATTTTGGAAATGTATTTAGGCACATAAAAGTTTATGATTGACATCTTAATATTAAGCCTTCCATTCCATGAACACAAGTTGTCTTTGCATTTGTTAGCTCCTCTTTAATTTCCTTCAACAATGTTTTGTTGTTTTCAGTGCACATGTCTTTCACCTCCTTGGTTAAGTTTGTTCCTAGGCATTTTATTCTTTTAGAATTGTTTTCTTGACTTCCTTTCCAAGTTGTTCATATTGGTGTTTAGGACCCTAGCTCACTTCAGCATGTTTCATTTATATTCTACAATGTTTCTGAAGTTTTTTTTTTATTATTAGTTCTAATAGCTTCTTATGTATTCTTTGGGATTTCCTACATATAGGATCATGTTATCAGAGAATAGGGGTGATTTTACACTTCTTTTCCAGTTTGGATGCCTTTTATTTCTTTCTCTTGCCTGTTTGCTCTACTTTCAGTAGAATATTGACTAGAAGTGGTTGACAATTAACAATTTTCTAAACAAAACTTTCTATACTTTTTGTTTAGAAACCATCTATAGGTCTCATTTTTATTCCTGTGAAGGTAATATCTTTTCCTCTATGTGCTTTAAGATTTTCTCTTTTCTTTGGTTTACAGCAGTTTGATTATGTTTCTAGGAGTTTTGTTTTGTTCTCTTTAATTTATCTTGCTTGGAGTTTGTGGGGCTTCTTTGGTCCATGGGTTGGAGATTTTCATAAATTTTGGAAAACTCTTGGCCAGTATTTGTTCATATATTCCTTCTTCCCTATTTTCTTTCTACTCTCCTTCTGGGGCTACAATTACATATATTTTAGATTGACTGTGTCCCACATGTCTCTTATACTGGTCTCCTCTTTGATTATTATCATGACAGCCCTTTTTATATACTTGTGTCCAATTCTAGACTATTTCTCTTATATACTTGTGTCCAATTCTAGACTGTTTCTCTTTCATTGACATCTCTATCCTTAACCCTAGTAATACTATGCAATTTTAATTACCATATATTTATGATTTAATCTAAAGTAGGAATAGCCTATCCTTTCTACTCATCTTTTTCAGAAATGTTCTATCTATTCTCAGATATGAAACCTTCTAGATGTATTTCTCTGGTGACTAAGGCAGTTATTTATTTAAAAATAAACCTTTCCATGTTTATTATATATATATATATATATATGCCCTTTTTAAAAGTTCATACTCAATACTAGTGGTCAATGAAAGGGAGTAGTAAGGGGTATGGCATGTATGAGTTTTTTCATTTTTCTTTCTTTTGCTGGAGAGATGCAAGTGTTCAAAAGAAATGATCACATACAACTATGTGATGATATTCTGAGCCATTGATTGTAAACATGTCAAGAATGTATGTCCATTCATTGTTTGTGATACGAATATTAATTTTAAAAAAGTTCCTATTCAAGTCTCTCATTCATTTTTCATTGTATTCCTTGTCTCTTTCACATTGATTTATATGTATTATATATGCATTATATATACATATATATTCTGGATATTAATCCACTGTCAGATATATGTTAACAAATATCTTTTCCAATTCTGTGGGGTTTTTTTTTCCATTTTCTTAATGATGTCTTTTGATACAATGAAAATCTTAAATCATAATGCAATCAAATTTATCTAAGTTTCTCCTCATAGTTGTCATTTCGGGGTCCTTTTCAGGAAATCCTCGCTTCTTCCAAGTTATGAAATTTTACTACTATGTTTTCATCTAAAATGTTCATAATTTTATCTTTCATACATTTTTATGCATAGTCCATCTGGAATTGATTTTGATATATAGGGTAAGATTGATACCAAAATACATTTTTCCATGTGACTATTGGGATGACTCATCATAACTTATTAAAGAGTCTTTCTTTCCCACCACATGGCTTTGTCACCTGTGTCACTGTGTCAGAGAAATCTGGGGACTATATGTGTTTAGGTTGATTTCTAGAGTCGTTCTTCCATTGGTTTGCTTGTCTATCCCCTTACTGGCACCACATCGTCTTAATTACTATAGGTTTATAACGGTCAGTCCTTCAGATTTGTTCTTCAAGATTGCTTTAGGTATTCTTGGCCAGGTGAATTTCCATACACATTTTAGAATCAGATGGTTAGTTTTTACCAGAAAAAAACTGTAAGATTTTTATTTTTTAATTGAGCAGGCACCGGGAATTGAACCCGGGTCTCCAGCATAGCAGGTGTGAATTCTGCCTGCTGAGCCACTGTGGCCTGCACTGTAGGATTTTTTTTTAACTTTTATTTATTGTATAATATAACATATATACAAAGACTGTAGGATTTTTATTGGAATTGTGTTGAATCAATAGATAAAAGAATTGGCATTTTACAATATTGAACATTTCATTTCATGAGCATGGTATATCATTGTTTCTTTGGGCATTCTTAATTTCTATCATAATGACTTTTTCCTCATGGTGAATTTTTAGTTCTCAATATAGAGATCTTGGACATCTTCCACTAGATTTGTGTCTATGTATTTGATACTAATGTAAATAGCGTTGCTTTATAAATTTTATTTTCTATTTATTGTTATAAAAATAAAATTGATTTTTTTAATATCTTGAGCTTATATTCAGACAACTTGCTAAATTGACTTCTTAATTCTAAGAAGTTATGTCTATGATAGTTTGGCCTTTCTATGAACAAAATCATGTTGTCAGTGAATTAAAACAGTATTATCCTTTTCTAACTTTAATACATTTTATTATTCTCCTTATCCTGCACTCTAATATTATCCAAAATATAATTGGTGATAACAGGCATCACTGTCCTTTTCCCAATCTCCATCACAGGATCTTTTGTATGTTCTAACTAGGGTCCTCCAGCCATTAAACATAGTACTACAATATGACCCAGCAGTCCCATTTTTAGGTATATGCCCTAAAAAATGGAAAGCAGGACTCAGACAGATGTTTGTACACCAGTGTCCATCACAGCATTTTCACAGTAGCCAAAAGGTGGAAGCAACCCAGGCATCCCAAACAGATTAATGGATAAACAAAATGTGGTCTTTACATACAATTGAATATTATTCAGCCATAAAAAGGAATGAAGTTCTGTTACCTGGGACAACATGGATGAATCTTGAAGACATAATGTTGAGTGGAATAAGTCTGATGCAAAGGGACAGATATTTTATGCCCCTACTTATTGAAATATCTAGAATATGTAAATTAATAGAGACAAAGTAAAGTACAAATTGACAGAGGTTGTGGGAAGAGGGAGTGGGTAGTTTATGCATAATGAGTTCAGGGTTTCTGTTTGGGTTGATGAAAAAGTTCTGGTAATGAGGTTGCACAATTGTGAATGTGATTTATCCCTCTGAAAGATATGCTTGGGAGTAGTTGAGTGAGGAAATATTATTTGGATATCCCCAATTTAAAAAAGAGAGACTAAAGAGATAATTACATTACACTTAATTTGCAATATGCTGGTTTGAGGCTGTTATGTACCCCAGAAAAGCCATGTTCTTTTTTCTAGTTCAGTCTTGTAGGGACAGACTTACAGTTTGGGTGGAATCTTTTTTTTTTTTTTTTTTGGTGCACCGTTCCTGGAAGTACTGCAATACCAGGCCGATGCGTGGAGTGGACGGAGCAAGCTCCCATTCCATCTCCCAACTCCAAAAATCCATCCAATATAGTGTCCTCGGATAGAGGACGTATCAGACATTAAACTGATAAGAACAGATACTACACTTGATCTTAGCCAAAAGGCCGAGAGGCGATGGGTGGAATCTTTTTGATTAAGTTGTTTCCATGGAGATGTGGACAGTTTTGGGTGGGACCTTTTGATTAGGTGGTTTCCATGGAGATTTGTCACTGTCCATTCAAGGTGGGTCTTAATCCGCTTACTGGAGTCTTTTAAGAGGTAACCACTTTGGAAAAAACTCAGACTCAACTTAGAGACATTTGGAGATGCAGAAAAGAAAACACCACCAGAGAAGCTGTCTGAAACTAGAAGCTAGGAGAGGAAGCTGTCAGACATCGCTTTGTGCCTTCTCATGTGACAGAGAAACCCTGAATGCCATCAGCTTTTCTTCAGAGTCAAGGTATCTGTTTCTAAATGACTTAGTTTGGACATTTTTTATGGCCTTAGAACTGTAAACTTGTAACTAAATAAATCCCTTTTATAAAAGCCAGCCATTTCTACTATATTGCTTTCTGGAAGCTCTAGCATACTAAAGCAGATTTTTATACCAGAGAAGTGGGGAGCTGCAGTTTGTTAATACCAAACATGTTGGAGCATCTTTTTAAATGGCTAAGGGGAAGATTCTGGAAGATTTATGAAGAGCTTGATAGAGAAGGTCTGAAATGCTTTGAACAGACTGTTGGTAGAAATGTGGACTCTAAAGATACTTGCAATGAGGCTTTAACAGAAATGATGAACATGTTGCAAACTGAAAAGAAGGCAATCCTTGTTTTAAAGTGGCAGAGAATTTGGCAACATTAAGTGCTGGTGTTGGAAGGAAGGCAGAATTTGAGAATGATGAATTTGGATATTTAGCAGTAGAGATTTCCAAACCAAATGTGGAAAATGCAGCCTGGCTTCTCCTTGCAGCTTATAGTAAAATGTGACAGGAAAGAGATAAGCTGAGAACTGAATTATTGGATGCAAAGAAACCAGAAATTGATGGTCTGGAAAATTCTGGGCTTCCAGAAAATTCTGAGGATTTAACCAAACATGGAGCCAGTCAGCCATTCCAGGACAAGCCAGGATTGGAGATGGAGTTATCCAGGAAGCATTTATGGAAGGTCCTATTATCTGATGGTTCTGATCTGTATATATTGCACGGAAAATTCACAAATTTATTGTGAGACCTGTATAAACAGAACCACTGCCAGTCTGTACTGAAAGGGACAAATTGAAGGAAAACTTACTTCAAAGGCAGAACCATGGAATCTAAGGTCGGAAGCCAAAAAATCTTGGGCCAGGAGAGCGGCCATCCCCTACCCCACCATGCACGTGGAAAGGGTGAGTTTGCCTTGGAGGCGAGGGTAGCTAGAAGAGTGTTTCCACCTTAGGCCTGTGGAGGGTGGAGCAAATGGCTTGGGAATGGGGGATGCCTCATTGCCATCCCATTGTTCTGAGGGAGTTGGAAGTATGCCCCAGAGATGGCAGAGAACCTGGGTGCTAACCTGATGCTTGGAGAGGGTGAAGCTGAGATAAAGGTGGACCCCCAAAGTTCTCCAAGGTTGCAGCCCTCACCATTTGGAGAGAGCAGGGCCGCTGCATAGAGAGGGTGGGACTGCTGCTCTCCAAGCCACAAGGGTGATATTTGACTTTGAAATCCAATTGAGGAGGATGGTGCTGGTACCATTTTAGGACTGAGGCTGATTGTGGAGGAGGGAAAAGTGATAAAAAGGAATTATTCAAAGTACTGCAAACCTCTTCCCGGGATCGTGAGTAGGGGCACCCCTAGGCCCAGTCACCTCTGGTGGGGCAGAAGCTGAGTGAATTTCTCAGATAGGAAGCGCATCTAGGTTTTGTTAAAGACCCTGGGTGGCTGAAGTGCCCATTTTGGAATTACAATGGTTTTGGACAATTTTGCCCGAGAAGTTTATTAAAATTGGCAAGGATCATCTCTGAAGTGAATCAAAAATAGTGAACAATTCAACAGCCTACTTAAAAAGATACTCAGGCATTTCTTCAGTATTTTGATTCAAATGGATTATATAACTGGTTAAAGTACTTCAGCTGGTAGAATTTTCCAACTCTGCTGCTCCCCTCTCCTGTTGTTGGTGTTCTTCACCCAATACTGTAAGATGAGTTTGATCTGTTTATTGAGTAATGTGCCGATTTGAAAGTATTATGTACCCCAGAAAAGCCATGTTTTAATCCTGATCCAATCTTGTGGAGGCAGCAGTTTCTTTTAATCCTGATTCTGTACTGTAGGTTGGAAACTTCTGATTAGATTATTTCCATGGAGATGTGACAAACCCAATTGTGGGTGTGACCTTTGATTAGATGGAGTTGTGACTCCACCCATTCCAGGTGGGCTTGATTAGATTACTAGAGACTTTAAAAGGGGAAGCATTTTGGAGAGAGTGCAGAAATGACAGAGCCCAACAGGAACTTCACAGCAGAGCTGACACCAATGCAGGTATGTGGAGAACAGAGACACAGATATTTGGAGATGACTGGAGCACAGTACACGTCACCATGAGATGTTAAGCAAGCCAGGACGTGTAGAGAGCCAAGGGAAGCTGAGAGATGAAAGCCAGCCCCAGAGAAGTAAAGTGAGGAACCCCATGGAGACAGAGGCTGAAAGCAGTGGAGCCCAGGAGCAAGGGACCAGCAGACAACAGCCACGTGACATCCAAGCTGACAAAGGTGTTCCTGACCCATCAGCCTTCCTTAAATGAAGGTTTCTTTCCCTGGATGCCTTAGTTTGCAATTTTTACAGGCTTAGAACTGTAAATTTGTAACATATTAAATTCCCCTTTTTAAAAGCCATTCCAGTTCTGGTATGTCACATTCTAGCAGCTTGCAAACTAACACAAATAGTTTCAGGAGTTTCAAATTACTGTTTAAATATTGCTAAAGGTTGATGGCAGTTTTTTTTTTTATGTTTACTAAAAGTTTTAGGAATTTTTTTATCTCAACCCTTTTCATGTCACAATGGGACAACTTTCCTAAATCAAAACATTGAGAGAGTACAGAGCTTTTTTTTTCCTTTTACCTTTTATTTACATGGAAATTTAAGGTGTTGCAGTTTCCCAGCAGCATAGTAGTATTGAGATAGCTACGTGTCTTCCTGTGTATGCTGAAGTTTAGGAATGCATTTCAGTTGTGAAATTTTATTCTTGTTTTTGCTTTTTTTTCTCATAAATTGGATATTTCATCTGGAGTGGATAAATACAACAGTGTCAAGTACATGGAATAATAAAGTCAAGCTTCAGAAAATTTATAAATCTTAAATTCAAGGAACTTGGCTAATTCTGGAGATGGCTGTATGAAAATTTTAAAACAGAAGTATGGATGGCTGACTTTAAATAACTCTGTGTCAAATAGTTTTAGGTTAAGCATCTTCAAAGAACTTGGATATTATTTCAGAGGATACAAAATTTAAAAACACCTGGAATTCATAAAAGATTACAGGGAAAGAACGAACACTTTTCCTATGCAGTCCTGTTGGAATTTGGACTTTCCCAGAGGTGTTGAGACTGGGCCTGAATGGCACAACATGATTTAGCTCCAGCCTGACTTTTTTTTCCTACTGCACCATCATCAACAAAGTTGTCTTTGAATTTTGAAAAGCATTATAAAAACTTTTCATGGATAGAAAATCAGTATGATGTGAATCCTTGACACTGCAACTCTTCAGATGGCTTTGATTCTGGTATTGGGTATCCTAATGGAGGCAACTTAGGAAGGAAAGAAAAAACTGGATGGTGTACACATGGAAGAAATGGTAATGGAAACATAAATCATAAAGGGGGATACTGTGGTGGAAGTTCTTGCTCTCGTAGTAATATTTTCCATTCTGGAAAAAGTGAAGGTCTACATGAAAACAGCATACCTGACAATGAAACTAGGAGAAAAGAAGACAAGCAACAACACAGAAAGTTTGGGGCTGAGCACTTTCCATTTTTAAATCCTGAATATGAGTGAGAACCAAGTCAGAATAAATCTTTAGCTGCAGATGTATAGGAATATCCTCCAGATCCTAAATCTAGAACTCCAAGAATGCTGTTCATTAAGAAAGGTAATACAGAAATACTTACACCTGTCTGGATTCCCAGTAGTAGGAAATCTTAAGTCACAGCAAGTTAAGAGTGGGATGGTGAGAGAGAGTGCCAAGATGGCGGCTTCGCGGGGTGTGGGATTTAGTTCGTCCTCCAGATCAGCTACTAAATAGCCAGGAACAGTACAGATCAACTCTTGGGGCCACATCAGTGACCGGACACACAACGTACCCCAGTTTGGACCAACTGGACCGGCTGCGAGCCGCCCCCCCAGAACCATGAGTTCCCCAAGCTGCGGCAGCTGGCGCCCCTCCCCCACAGGTTGCTTCCCAGAGGGGAAAGGAAAGGGACTTTACCAGCAGCAGAGGCTGAGCACAACTAAGCTTCAATTTTGGAATTAATTCACAAATTCTGACTACTAAAAATAGGCCCCCAGCTCAGCTGAACCTGGTTGAAGCAGAGGTTGCTGATTTTTGCCTTGGCGCAAGGGGGCAGGACTGATGGATAAAGAAAAAAGAAAAAAAGAAACAGAGGTGTTTTGGATCGGATAGCACATAATGCTTGAAAGGGTCTGGGCTCTGAAGGAAAGGAAGGGGCACATAAATCTGAAGGTACACGAGGCAATATACCAACTTATGCTCTTGATTGGCAAACCTGAGGAACGGGGTTCCTGTGCTGAGAAGGATTTTTCTCTTTCTCTTTTTTTGTGGCTGTGTTTCTACAAAGGCTGAACTGCTTTTGGATACAGTGGCAGGGCTTCTCAGGTTGCAACTGCCCCAGGCATAGGCAGAAACAACCTTGTTGGAGAACTTGTCTGGAGCCTGTGCCTTCCCCAGGGGATGGGTTGGGCACAGCTCAGGTGGAATCCCTCCCTCAAGTAATTCAGACCCCAGGGTTTGGAAATTTGAAGCAAATAAAGCCAGCATACAACATCTCCTCTGTCTCCACCACGCCCTCAGCAGGGACAGTCTGTGGAAGTTAAAGGTACCACATCACCTATGCTGGTGGGACCCAGAGGCAGACAAGCACTGCATACTGGGTAGGATAGGAAAAAAACAGAGTCAAGAGACTTCACAGGAAAGTCTTTCAACCTGCTGTGGGTATCACCCTCAGGGAAAACTGGCACAGGTGACTCTTTCCTCCTGACAGGAGGCCAGTTTGGTCTGGGAAAATCAGGCTCGGGTCTATAATACCTAAGTAGACCCTCCTAAGGGTGGGGGGGAAAGGCACCATACAGGCAGGGTGAGAAACAAGAAAACAAGAAGGGAAACATTCTGCTTTGGTAAACAAAACTAAGCTAGTGGTCCAGAATAAGGTGAACTGAATATCAAAGACTAGATAGACAACAAAGTCATCCAGCAAGAAAATCCTAGGTAAAAGAAGTAGAAACAATCTCCAGAATAAACTAATTAAGGTAATTAAATGCCTAGACGCCAGCAAAAATAACAAATCACACTAGGAAAAATGAAGATATGGCCCAGTCAAAGGAACAAACCAACAATTAAAATGAGAGATAGGAATTGAAACAGTTAATTCAGAATGTTCAAACACACATGAAAAACCTCATCAAAAATTAAATCAATGAATTGAGGGAGGATATAAAGAGGGCAAGGAATGAGCAAAAAGAAGAAATTGAAAATCTGAAAAAACAAATCACAGAATTTATGGGAATGAAAGGCACAGTAGAAGAGATGAAAAAAAACAATGGAAACCTACAATGTCAGATTTCAAGAGGCCGAAGATAGGATTAGTGAACTGGAGGATGGAACACCTGAAATATAGGGAAAAGAATGGAAAAATATGAGCAGGGACTCAGGGACTTGAATGACAACATGAAGCACACGAATATACATGTTGTGGGTGTCCCAGAAGGAGAAGAGAAGGGAAAAGGAGGAGAAAAACTAATGGAGGAAATTATCACCAAAAATTTCCCACCTCTTTTGAAAGACTTAAAAGTACAAATCCAAGAAGTGCAGAGTACCCCAAAGAGAATAGATCCAAATAGATGTACTCCAAGACATTTACTAATCAGAATGTCAGATGTCAAAGAAAAAGAAAGAATCTTGAAAGCAGCAAGAGAAAAGCAATCCATCACATACAAGGGAAACCCAATAAGACTATGTGTAGATTTCTCAGCAGAGACCATAGAGGTGAGAAGACAGTGGGGTGATATATTTAAATTACTAAAAGAGAAAAACTGCCAACCAAGAATTCTATATCCAGCAAAATTGTCCTTCAAAAATGAGGGAGAAATTAAAACATTTTCAGGCAAAAAATCACTGAGAGAATTTGTGACCAAAAGACCGGCTCTGCAAGAAATACTAAAGGGAGCACTAGAGACAGATAAGAAAAGACAGGAGAGAGAGAGGTGTGGAGAACAGTGTAGAAAAGAAGACTATCTGTAAAGGTAAAAAGAAGAAAAATTATATATGACATAAAATCCCAAAGGCAAAATGTTAGAAGAAAGTACTACATGTAAAGTAATAATACTAAATTATTACTTCAATATGAAGAAAACCAAGAATGTTGTGTTGGGCTGTGTTGAACATTATCTCTTTATAAATGAACGTTGTGGTAATGAGGACTTTGGTTGATCCAACACTGACTTTCTTCATCACTGCAGCGTTTCTCTGACTAATACTAAATGTTCCTGAAAATATAGAGCTGTGTTCCAGTAGCCATGTTTCTTGATGATGATTGTATAATGATAGAGCTTTCACAATGTGACTGTGTGATTGTGAAACCTTATGTCTGATGCTCCTTATATCTACCTTATCAACAGATGAATAAAACAAATGGAATAAAAGTAAATAATAGGGGGAACAAATGTTAAAATAAATTTAGATTGAAATGCTAGTGATGAAAAAACCAAACTAAAGAAAATAAAGTTGAAACTTCTTTTTCAGAAGTCTACATATGGGGTTAACAATTTTAATGCTTTCAAATCAACTGTCAAGAATTTTAGTTCACCAGCAAATTCAGTGTAAGTGTAACCGTTCAAATTCTTCTTCACCTGTTGGCAAACTTAATCAGCAGCCTCATCTAACCAAACTCACAGGATGTGCCCTTATAAGAAGAGTGACTTTTTGAAAGCACTGAAAATTTCAAAGGGACAGAGTAGAAGAGGAAGAAAAAGATGAAAGCCATGCTGGCTCAGAGAAGGATGACTTATTTAATTTTTTAACAGCAGTAATGCTCATCAAGAGAGGGATATAAACCAAAACTCTGATGAAAGTGAAGTTCCACAAGAGAGTGGTAATGCTTCAGTGATTTCCCAGCAGATCATTAGGTCTTCAGTCTTTCCACAAACTTTTGTTCTTTCAAGTTCACTTGCTGCAGAACACAGGTTGTTAAAGGAGATGGGCTGGCAGGAGGACAGTGAAAATGGTGACACCTGAGCTCCCTTAACAGAGGATGAAATGAGAGAATTCCAAGTTACTAGTGAACAGTTACAGAAGAATGGTCTGGGAAAAAAATGATATTTTGAGAAATGGCCTGATCTGTGATTCAAGTTTGGACCCTGGGAAAACAGCACTTTCAAACCCACTAGTGAGAATGATGATAAAGACAAGTAGCAGTGGTACATCAGATGAGGAGGCTGTGTGAAGGTTTTCCTAACATCCTCATATGTTTGGGGTGAATTGTAACATTGAAGAACTATGGTTTATGTAGTAAAAATTCCCCATTAGAAGATTTTTTTTGGAAGGGGAGAGCTTCAATATGAAGAAAACCAAGAATGTTGTGTTGGGCTGTGTTGAACATTATCTCTTTATAAATGAACGTTGTGGTAATGAGGACTTTGGTTGATCCAACACTGACTTTCTTCATCACTGCAGCGTTTCTCTGACTAGCAATGAGACAATGTAACAAATGAGATTTTCTCATTTAATAATAAAAAATTGTGTAATGTTTTACAAAAAAAAAAAAAAGAAATCTAATGGAGTTTGCCATGTAGGTTTTCGAAATTATTTGGTCACATAAATTATGTGAGTCGTTTTCCTTTCAATTTCTCCCTATGGCAATGGGAGTATCTATCCCATGACTGTCCTTGCTTTATATATTGGCACCAGAAAACTTGTTCTGGGTTTCACAGGTCAACAAGCAGAGGAGAATTTTTCCTTAGGACTGACCATTCCTGTAACTGAATTTGATGAGATTTTGTACTGTTTCTGACTTTGTATTGTATCTGTATCATCACTGATATGGTTTAAAGCTTTTGTGATATTGTGATGAAATGAATGTACTTTTTAAGTGGAAAGAATATGTCTTTTAGGGGTCCGGAGGGTGGAATGTGCTGGTTTGAGGTTGTTGTGTACCCCAGAAAAGCCATGTTCTTTTTCCTAGTCCAATCTTGTGGGGTCAGACTTATTGCTTGGGTGGGATATTTTTTATTAAGTTGTTTCCATGGATATGTGATCCACCCAGTTGTGGGTGGGACCTTTTGGTTAGGTGGTTTCCATGGAGATGTGTCTCCGCCCATTCAAGGTGGTGTGCCAATTTGAAACTAATCCAATCTTGTGGAAGCAACCATTTCTCTTAATCCCTATTCAGTAATGTAGGTTGGAAACTTGATTAGGTTATCTCCATAGAGATATGACTCATTCAATTGTGGGTATGAACTTTTGAATAGAGGGAGATGTGACTCCACTCATTCCAGATGGGTCTTAAAGATTACTTTATTGGAATCCTTTAAAAGAGGAAGCACTTTGGAAAAGACTTGATTCTGAGAGAGCACAGAATGATAACAGAATGAGAAGAGCCACAAAGCAGAGAGCCCATGCTGCCAGAGACCTTTGGAGATGAAGAAGGAAAAGTTCCCAGGGGAGCTTCATGAAATAAGAAGCCTGGAGAGGAAGCTGGCAGACATCGCCATGTTTGCCTTTCCAGTTGAGAGAGAAACCCTGAACATCGTTGTCTTTCTTGAGTGAAGGTAACCTTTTGTCAGTGACTTAATTTGGACATTTTTAGACTTACTTTAATTGGGATATTTTCTCAACCTTATAAGTATAAACCAGGAATTTATTAAATTCCTCTTTTTAAAAGCCATTCTGTTTCTGTTATATTGCATTCTGTCAACTGAATGCAATAAACTAGAACAGTGGGTCTTAATATGCTTACTGGAGTCCTTTAAGAGGGAGTCACTTTGGAAAAAGCTCGGAGCCAACATAGAGACTTTGGAAATACAGAAAGAAGATGCCCCAGGGAAGCCATTTGAAACTAGATGTCAGGAGAGAAAGCCAGCATATGTCACCATGTGCCTTCCCGTGTGATAGAGAAACCCTGAATGTCTTTGGCCTTTTCTTTAGAGTCAAGGTATCTTTTTCTGAATGACTTAGTTTGGACATTTTTATGGCCTTAGAACTGTAAACCTGTAACTTAATAAATCCCCTTTATAAAATCCAACACGTTTTTGGTATATTCCATTCTGTCAGCTCTAGCAAACTAAAACAACTGGATCTAACAATTGAGGAGAAAACCTCCAAATGAACATTTTTGGAACATATGAAAAAATTAGAATATAGACTGTAAGCTTTATAGCAATGTTAAATTTCTTGAACTTGATAACTACTTAAGGTAGTTATCTAAATGAACATCCTTGTTCTTCGAGGAAATATGCATGAAATAATTACATGTTTAAGGAACATGATGTATACATTCTACTCTCAAATGTTTACAAAATTGATGATAGATGGACAGATTAGATTGACTGATAGCTCAGTAGAATGATATGGCAGATGTGGTAAAATGTTGAAAGTTGGTGGATCTGGGTATCTGCATGGGGCATATTTTGGAGTCCTCAGTATAGGTTTTATATTATTTTTTCAATTGCCCTGTTTGAAATTATCTCAAAAGAAAACTTTTTTTTAAGTTTCTATTTCATCCATCATTTCAAATGAGAAGCTGGTCATTAATTGTACTCTTCTCCCCTGTATGCAATGATTTATTTTCTTTCACTACTTTCAAGATTATCTGTTTGTGTTTGGTGTTAACAGTTTTACTATGGTGTGCTTAGGTATAGATTTCTTTTATTTTTCCCGTGTGGTATTAGTTGAGCACCTCTGATGTTGTAGACTGATGTTTTGCCAAATTTTGAGAGTTTTTGAACATTATTTTTTCAAATACTTTTTCTGCTCCCTTCTCTCTCCTTTCCCACATTAAACATATGTTGTTTCACTTGATTTTGTCCTACAAGTCTCTGAGACTGTTCATTTTTGTCCAATCTTTTTTCTTTGTGTTCTTCAGGTAGGGCAGTTTCTGTTGATCTGTCTTGAAGTTTATTGATTATTTTGCTATCTTGAGTCTACTACTGATTATTTTAAGCTAGCTAGTGAAATTTCTTGTGTATGATTATACTTTTCAACACCAAATTTTCCATCTTGCTCTTTTTTTAGAGTTCATATCTCATACTCTATATTTGTTGAGTCAGTCAATCATACTTTCCTTTAATTTTTAAAATTTTATATACTTTAGCTGTTTCAACATGTTTATAATAGCTGCTTTGAAATCTTTGTCAGATGAGTATATCATCTTTGGATACTCAAACAATTCCTATTGACTACTCTGTTTTTCTCAATATTGCTCACAGCTTCCTGTTTCTTTGCATTCCTCATAATTTTTTGTTGATAATAGGACATTTTAGATGATATACTGTGGCAACTCTGAATCTGCTTTCCCCCTCTGATGGTTTTTGATGCCATGTGTTTAGGAACTTACCTGGACTAAGTCTGTGGGATCTATCTCCCCCATGTTGTGTGGACACTGTAGTGTCTGTTCAGTTGTCCTTTCTTTAATCCCTGTGTTTATATTTAAACCTGACTTCTTACGGCTGACCCTGTATCCACATAGCTTGATAGTCAGCCAGTGACTGCTCAGCAACTATGCTCAAATACTTCAAGCCTCTAAGCTTCGACCCTCTGCCAAGAATTTTTGTGGATTGGGAAGTACACTCAAAATTCAAGCAGTTTTCAAGTCCAAGTGTTTCCATACATGTAACATACATGTAATTGAGGTCTTGGAAGAAAGAGAGTAGGAGAGATGTAATATTTGAAATTATTATTTCCAAGAATTTTCCAAAATTGATGAACACTAGTTTATGGAACATGAGAAGATCAGCAAACTTTACAGTGAAAAATACATCTAGGCACCTCATAATCAAACTGCTGAAAATCAGGTCATAGAAAAAAATCTTAAAAGCACACAGACATGAAAGATATATTATCGAGAAGGGAGAGAGAACCGGAAGAGAGCGAGACCGGGCTAGTCTTAGGTTAAGGCTTTAGGTGGGTTCTAGTAGGACCTGCTTCTAAGCGTTTAGTGGAAAGATTAAATGGAGGGAAATAAGAAGGGAAGGAGGAAAAGGAGTTATCAAACAGATAACTATATTGAAAGGGAAAGAATGTGGCTACCGGATTTTAACATCAGCTGATAGCTACTAGGGGAGTAGAAACGATACAGAACAGCTCCCGGAGCCACGACAGACATCAAAAAGACAGCGTACCCCATCCTGGAACGGCTGACTGGCTGGGAGAACCTGCTCCGGTGAGATCGCCGAGGGACGCGGGCTTCCCCGGGTGGGGCGGCAAGCGGCCGGAGTCCCTCCCCTCCTCCTTCCCGGAATTGGGCAGGTGGTCCCCTCAAGCCGCGGTGGCTGGTGCCCCCACCACACGCAGCCCCCTGGACCAACTGAGAGAATTGGATCGGAAATCCCCAGGCCATGGAGAACGGTGACCGGGGGGGTCCCTTCCAAACACGTGACTCCCCAGTCTGGCTGGGAACGGTGCACTCTCCCGAGCCGCGGCGGCTGGCACCCTCCTGCCATGCTTGGCGCCCCGGGCCAACTAGAAAATTTGGACGGGCGCTCTCCCGGGCTGCGGTGGCCAGCAACCCTCACCGCATTCGGATCCCCGGGCCGGCTGGCACTCTTCCAAGCCGCTTCGGCTGGCGAACCTACCCCACAGCGAGAGTTTTCCAAAGTTAAAAGACCCACAGCACCTTTTAATGGTGGGACCCACAGAAAAACGTGCGCCACGAGCGCCACCTACTGGACAGGATAAGAAAAACAGAACCCAGAGATTTCACAGAAAAATCTTTCAACCTGTTGGGTCCAACACCCAGGGAAATCTGACTAAATGCCCAGATGCCAGCAGAAGATAACGGATCATGCTCAAAAAATTGAAAATATGGCCCAGTCAAAGGAACAAACCAATAGTTCAAATGAGATACAGGAACTGAGACAACTAATGCTGAATATATGAATAGAAATGGAAAACCTCTTCAAAAACGAAATCGATAAATTGAGGGAGGACATGAAGAAGACATGGGCTGAACAAAAAGAAGAAATAGAAAAACTGAAAAAACAAATCACAGAACTTATGGAAGTGAAGGACAAAGTAGAAAAGATAGAAAAAACAATGGATACCTACAATGATAGATTTAAAGAGACAGAAGATAGAATTAGTGATTTGGAGGACGGAACATCTGAACTCCAAAAAGAAACAGAAACTATCGGGAAAAGAATGGAAAAATTTGAACAGGGGATCAGGGAACTCAAGGACAATATGAAGCGCACAAATATATGTGTTGTGGGTGTCCCAGAAGGAGAAGAGAAGGGAAAAGGAGGAGAAAAACTAATGGAAGAAATTATCACTGAAAATTTCCCAACTCTTATGAAAGACCGAAAATTACAGATCCAAGAAGTGCAGCGCACCCCAAAGAGATTAGACCCAAATAGGCGTTCTCCAAGACACTTACTAGTTAGAATGTCAGAGGTCAAAGGGAAAGAGAGGATCTTGAAAGCAGCAAGAGAAAAACAATCCATCACATACAAGGGAAACCCAATAAGACTATGTGTAGATTTCTCAGCAGAAACCATGGAAGCTAGAAGACAGTGGGATGATATATTTAAATTACTAAAAGAGAAAAACTGCCAACCAAGACCCCTATATCCAGCAAAATTGTCCTTCAAAAATGAGGGAGAAATTAAAACATTCTCAGACAAAAAGTCACTGAGAGAATTTGTGACCAAGAGACCAGCTCTGCAAGAAATACTAAAGGGAGCACTAGAGTCAGATACAAAAAGACAGAAGAGAGAGGTATGGAGAAGAGTGTAGAAAGAAGGAAAGTCAGATATGATAAATATAATACAAAAGGCAAAATGGTAGAGGAAAATATTATCCAAACAGTAATAACACTAAATATTAATGGACTGAATTCCCCAATCAGAAGACATAGACTGGCAGAATGGATTAAAAAACAGGATCCTTCTATATGCTGTCTACAGGAAACACATCTTAGACCCAAAGATAAACATAGGTTGAAAGTGAAAGGTTGGGAAAAGATATTTCATGCAAATAACAACCAGAAAAGAGCAGGAGTGGCTATACTAATATCCAACAAATTAGACTTCAAATGTAAAACAGTTAAAAGAGACAAAGAAGGACACTATCTACTAATAAAAGCAACAATTAAACAAGAAGACATACAATCATAAATATTTACGCACCGAACCAGAATGCCCCAAAATACGTAAGGAATACACTGCAAAAACTGAAAAGGGAAATAGACACATATACCATAATAGTTGGAGACTTCAGTTCACCACTCTCATCAATGGACAGAGGATCAATAAAGAAATAGAGAATCTGAATATTACTATAAATGAGCTAGACTTAACAGACATTTATAGGACATTACATCCCACAACAGCAGCAGGATACACCTTTTTCTCAAGTGCTCATGGATCTTTCTCAAAGATAGACCATATGCTGGGTCACAAAGCAAGTCTTAACAAATTTAAAAAGATTGAAATCATACACAACACTTTCTCGGATCATAAAGGAATGAAGTTGGAAATCAATAATAGGCGGAGTGCCAGAAAATTCACAAATATGTGGAGGCTCAACAACACACTCTTAAAAAACAAGTGGGTCAAAGAAGAAATTGCAAGAGAAATTAGTAAATACCCTGAGGCGAATGAAAATGAAAACACAACATATCAAAACTTATGGGACGCAGCAAAGGTAGTGCTAAAAGGGAAATTTATTGCCCTAAATGCCTATATCAGAAAAAAAAAAAAAGGCAAAAATGCAGGAATTAACTGTCCACTTGGAAGAACTGGAGAAAGAACAGCAAACTAATCCCAAAGCAAGCAAAAGGAAAGAAATAACAAAGATTAGAGCAGAGATAAATGAAATTGAAAACATGAAAACAATAGAGAAAATCAATAAGGCCAGAAGTTGGTTCTATGAGAAAATCAGTAAAATTGATGGGCCCTTAGCAAGATTGACAAAAAGAAGAAGAGAGAGGATGCAAATAAATAAGATCAGAAATGGAAGAGGAGACATAACTACTGACCTCCCAGAAATAAAGGAGGTAATAACAGTATACTATGAACAACTTTACGCTAATAAATACAACAATTTAGATGAAATGGACGGGTTCCTGGAAAGACATGAACAACCAACTTTGACTTAAGAAGAAATAGATGGCCTCAACAAACCAATCACAAGTAAAGAAATTGAATTAGTCATTCAAAAGCTTCCTAAAAATAAAAGTCCAGGACCAGACGGCTTCACATGTGAATTCTATCAAACATTCCAGAAAGAATTAGTACCAACAATCCTCAAACTCTTCAAAAAAATCGAAGTGGAGGGAAAACTACCTAATTCATTCTATGAAGCCAACATCACCCTCATACCAAAACCAGGCAAAGATTACAAAAAAAGAAAACTACAGACCAATCTCTCTAATGAATATAGATGCAAAAATCCTCAATAAAATTCTAGCAAATCGTATCCAACAACACATTAAAAGAATTATACATCATGACCAAGTAGGATTCATCCCAGGTATGCAAGGATGGTTCAACATAAGAAAATCAATTAATGTAATACACCATATCAACAAATCAAAGCAGAAAAATCACATGATCATCTCAATTGATGCAGAGAAGGCATTTGACAAGATTCAACATCCTTTCCTGTTGAAAACACTTCAAAAGATAGGAATACAAGGGAACTTCCTTAAAATGATAGAGGGAATATATGAAAAACCCACAGCTAATATCATCCTCAATGGGGAAAAATTGAAAACTTTCCCCCTAAGATCAGGAACAAGACAAGGATGTCCACTATCACCACTATTATTCAACATTGTGTTGGAGGTTCTAGCCAGAGCAATTAGACAAGAAAAAGAAATACAAGGCATCAAAATTAGAAAGGAAGAAGTAAAACTATCACTGTTTGCAGACGATATGATACTATACGTCGAAAACCCGCAAAAATCCACAACAAAACTACTAGAGCTAATAAATGAGTACAGCAAAGTAGCAGGTTACAAGATCAACATTCAAAAATCTGTAGCATTTCTATACACTAGTAATGAACAAGCTGAGGGGGAAATCAAGAAACAAATCCCATTTACAATTGCAACTAAAAGAATAAAATACCTAGGAATAAATTTAACTAAAGGGACAAAAAACCTATATAAAGAAAACTACAAAAAACTGCTAAAAGAAATCACAGAAGACCTAAATAGATGGAAGGGCATACCGTGTTCATGGATTGGAAGACTAAATATAATTAAGATGTCAATCCTACCTAAATTGATTTACAGATTCAATGCAATACCAATCAAAATCCCAACAACTTATTTTTCAGAAATAGAAAAACCAATAAACAAATTTATCTGGAAGGGCAGGTTGCCCTGAATTGCTATAAACATCTTGAGGGAAAAAAAACGAAACTGGAGGTCTCACGCTGCCGGAATTTAACGCATATTATGAAGCCACAGTGGTCAAAACAGCATGGTATTGGCATAAAGATAGATATATCGACCAATGGAATTTAATAGAGTGCTCAGATATAGACCCTCTCATCTATGGACATTTGATCTTTGATAAGGCAGTCAAGCCAACTCACCTGGGACAGAACAGTCTCTTCAATAAATGGTGCCTAGAGAACTGGATATCCATATGCAAAAGAATGAAAGAAGACCCGTATCTCACACCCTATACAAAAGTTAACTCAAAATGGATCAAAGATCTAAACATTAGGTCTAAGACCATAAAACAGTTAGAGGAAAATGTAGGGAGATATCTTATGAAACTTACAATTGGAGGCAGTTTTATGGACCTTAAACCTAAAGCAAGAGCACTGAAGAAATAAATAAATAAATGGGAGCTCCTCAAAATTAAACACTTTTGTGCATCAAAGAACTTCATCAAGAAAGTAGAAAGACGGCCTACACAATGGGAGACAATATTTGGAAATGACATATCAGATAAAGGTCTAGTATCCAGAATTTATAAAGAGATTGTTCAACTCAACAACAAAAAGACAGCCAACCCAATTACAAAATGGGAAAAAGACTTGAACAGACACCTACCAGAAGAGGAAATACAAATGGCCAAAAGGCACATGAAGAGATGCTCAATGTCCCTGGCCATTAGAGAAATGCAAATCAAAACCACAATGAGATATCATCTCACACCCACCAGAATGGCCATTGTCAACAAAATAGAAAATGACAAGTGCTGGAGAGGATGCGGAGAAAGAGGCACACTTATCCACTGTTGGTGGGAATGTCAAATGGTGCAACCACTGTGGAAGGCAGTTTGGCAGTTCCTCAAAAAGCTGAATATAGAATTGCCATACGACCCAGCAATACCATTGCTGGGTATCTACTCAAAGGACTTAAGGGCAAAGACACAAACAGACATTTGCACACCAGTGTTTATAGCAGCATTATTTACAATTGCAAAGAGATGGAAACAGACAAAATGTCCATCAACAGAAGAGTGGCTAAACAAACTGTCGTATATACATACGATGGAATATTATGCAGCTTTAAGACAGGATAAACTTATGAAGCATGTAATAACATGGATGGACCTAGAGAACATTATGCTGAGTGAGTCCAGCCAAAAACTAAAGGACAAATACTGTATGGTCCCACTGATGTGAACCGACATTCGAGAATAAACTTGGAATATGTCATTGGTAACAGAGTCCAGCAGGAGTTAGAAACAGGGTAAGATAATGGGTAATTGGAGCTGAAGGGATACAGACTGTGCAGCAGGACTAGATACAAAAACTCAAAAATGGACAGCACAATAATACCTAATTGTAAAGTAATCATGTTAAAACACTGAATGAAGCTGCATCTGAGCTATAGGTTTTTGTTTTTTTTTACTATTATCATTACTTTTATTTTTTTTCTCTATATTAACATTCTATATCTTTTTCGGTTTTGTTGCTAGTTCTTCTAAACCGATGCAAATGTACTAAGAAACGATGATCATGCATCTATGTGATGATGTTAAGAATTACTGATTGCATATGTAGAATGGTATGATTTCTAAATGTTGGGTTAATTTCTTTTTTTCTGTTAATTAATAAAAACAAAAAAAAGATATATTATCTTCAAAGGAGCAACAACAAGACTGACAGCTGACTTTTCAGTTGGAAGTATGAAAGCCAGCGTGGAATGACAGTTTTAAAGGTCTCAAAAAATCTAACAACCTAAGAGTTCTATCTTCATTAAAAATAATTTTCAAAAATGAAGGCATAAAAATGTTTTTCAAGCAACAAAAACTGCAAATTTTTTCAGCAGCAAAATTACAAAACAGGATATGCTATAGGATGTCTTTATGCTGAAGGAAAGATATTTAAAGTGAAAGAACAGAACCGTAGGAAGAAATAAAAAGCATTTAGGTAAAAATAAAAATACTGGTTTAAGACAGAAACTGTAACTATGTATTATGAGGTGTCATGGTCAGGTTCATATGTCAACTTGGCCAAGTGCTGGTACCTGTTTGTCTGGTTGGGCAAGTGCTGGCCTATCTGTTGCAATGAGGACATTTCATAGAATTAAATCATGATCACATAATCTGCATCCACAGCTGACTCCATTTGTAATCAGCCAAGGGGAGTGTCTTCTTTAATGAGTGATGCTTAATCTAATCACTGGAAGCCTTTTAAGGAGGATTCAGAAGAGACAGGCTCTCTTCCTGCTCTGGCCAGTGAGCCTCTCCTGTGGAATTTGTCCAGACTGTCCATTGGAATCGTTGGCTTCACAGCCTGCCCTGTGGATTTTGGACTCTGCAGTCCCACAGTTATGTAAGACAGTTTTATAAATTTTATATTTGCGAGTGTTTCCTGTTGATTCTGTTTCTCTAGAGAGCCCTAACTAAGATAGCTTGTTACCAAGAGTGGTTCTTAAGAAACAGCCTTAAAAATGGGTGTTTATGAATGGTTTTCTACTCTGACTGGACTCAAAGGCACTAAGGACTCTGACTCCCATAATTAGAATGACACTCCCAATCCATGGAGTGAGTTGGCAAAAGAGATAATCAAAATATCACCATTCGAGTCTCCTAATGCTTCACGTGTACAAAGCCAGGCTCTGGAGGATAATGCTTTTGACACCTTTATGGAGTTTTGTGGAGATAAGAGGTACAGAGATGTTGGTTGGTTGTTGTTAGATACACTGGCTACATTAAGGAGTGAAAGGGATGGGCTTTAGGCTTCAAACAAGAAGCTTAAGTGCCATCTGACAGATGTGGAAGTTTCTATGAGTGTCCTGAAGGAAAATCTTATTTCCTGTAGCCATAGACTTGGATTCTCTGAATCAGACTCAGAATCTTATTGTTAGAGTAGCAACTTTACAACATAAACTGAAATCTCAATCTTGCATGGTGTCTGCCGTTAAAGTAAGGAAAGGAGTGGGCCCTAAAAAATGGGATGGTGACATATAGATTGATGATGATGTTGGAGGTGAGGTTGAAACCCTAGGTCATGCTGAATCTTCTCTAGATAACCCTGTAATACTCTGTCCTGAGGACATTGCTGCCCCACCTCCAGCCTGCCTTGAGGAGTTGGCCACCCAACCTCCTCCTGAAGGGATTAGCCCTAGAGTGATGAATCTTGTTTCACCAGATGAAACTTCAAATGAATGCCCTGAAGCTAATAGCTTGGAAGATATTTCTAATTCTTTTCATGACCCATCCCCACCACCCCTCATTTCTTCCAGACCTTTAACTAGATTAAAGTCCCAACAGGCCCCTAAAGGTGAGGTATAAAGTATCTATGAGGAGGTACGTTATACTCCAAAAGAATTGTGTGAGTTTTCCAAATTATATAGACAGAAATCAGGGAAATATGTATGGCAATGGATTTTAAGGGTGTGGGATAATGGTGAGAGGAATATAAGGCTGGATCAGGCTGAATTTATTGACATGGGCCCACTAAGCAGAGATTCTGCATTCAGTATTATAGCTCGAGGGGTTAGAAAAGGTATTAACAGTTTGTTTAGATGGTTGGTTGAAACATGGATCAAAGGTGGCAGACATTACCTGAGGTTGAAATGCCAGAACTGCCCTTGTATAATATAGATGAGGGGATCCAAAGGCTTAGAGAGTTTGGAATGTTAGAGTGGATTTATCATCAAAGCCTGCTCTTACAAACCCAGGAATGTCTGGAGGATGCCCCTTTTACCAGAACAGTGAGAAATAAATTTGTGAGACTAGTGCCATCATCCCTGAAGAGCTCTGTAGTTGCACTTCTCTATAGATCAGATATCACTGTAGGAACTGCTGTCACTGAGCTGGAATCCTTAAACACAATGGGAATGACCAGATCCTAGGTTGACAGAAGACAAGTGGCAGCACTTAATCACCAAAGACAGTGTAGAAGTGGTTATTATGATAGCAAACTCAAAGCAGGCGTCAAAATTATATGACACACAGTGATTTGTGGCATTGGCTAGTAAATTGTGGGGTACCTAAAAATACAATAGGAGGGCAGTCTACTAAATTCTTATTCGAGCTGTATAAACAACAGTTCTAGGTCAAGTGAACAGAAGTCTAACCTGAATTACAAAAACACAGAGTCATGGCCCCTTAATCAATTTTCAGACTTGAGACAGTTTACAGACCCAGAGCCCCTTGAATGAAGGGGAGGCCAGGTCCCTTTGGGGGAGAACCCTGTTATACTGCCACAAATTTATATTGTTAATCTTCCTCCGAGCCTTCCCCAAGGAGACCGATGACCTTTTATCAGGGTAACTGTGCATTGGGGAAGAGGAAATGATCAGATATTTCGGGGATTATTAAACACTGGTTCAGAAGTGACATTAATTCCAGGGGACCCAAAACATCACTCTGGTCCACCAATCAGAGTGGGGGCTTATGGAGGCCAGGTGATCAATGGAGTTTTCGCTCAGATCCATCTCACAGAGGAAATAACTACATCTCACTGTAGTTATTTCCCCAGTTCCAGAATGTATAATTAGGATAGACATACTGAGCAACTGGCAGAATCTCCACTTTGGCTCTCTTATTCATGCAGTGAGGGCTATTATGGTGGGAAAGGCCAAGTGGTAGCCACTAGAACTGCCCCTACCTAGCAAAATAGTAAATCAGAAGCAATACTGGATTCATGTAGGGATTGCAGAGATTACTGCCACTCTTAAGGACTTGAAGGATGCAGAGTTGGTGATTCCCACCACATCCCCATTCAACTCGCCTATTTGGCCTCTGCAGAGAACAGATGGGTTTTGGAGGATGATAGTGGATTATCATAAGCTCAACCAGGTGGGAACTTCAATTGCAGCTGCTGTTCTAGATGTGGTATCATTGCTTGAGCAAATCAATACATCCCCTGATACCTGGTATGCAGCTATTGATCTGGCAAATGCTTTTTTCTCAATAGCTGTTAGTAAGGACCACCAGAAATAGTTTGCTTTCAGCTGGCAAGGTCAGCAATATACTTTCACTGTCTTATCTCAGATGTATATCAACTCTCAAGCCCTATGTCATGATCTTGTCCGCAGGGACCTTGATCGTTTCTCCCTCCCACAAGACATCACCCTGGTCCATTATATTGATGATATCATGTTGGTTGGACCTAGAGAGCAATAAGTAGCAACTATTCTAGACTTACTGATTAGGCATTTCCATGCCAGAGGATAGGAGATAAATCCAACAAAAATACAGAGGCGCTCCACCTCAGTGAAATTTATAGGTGTCCCGTGGTGTGGGGCATGTTGAGATATCCCTTCTAAAGTGAAGGATAAGTTGCTGCATCTAGTTCCTCCTACGACCAAAAAAAAAAAAAAAAAAAGGCACAATGCCTAGTTGGTCTCTTTGGATTTTGGCGACAACATATTCCTCATTTGGGTATGCTACTCTGGCCCATTTATTGAGTGACCAGAAAAGCTGCTTATTTTTGAGTGGGGACCTGAACAACAGGAGGTTCTGCGACAGGTCCAGGCTGCTGTACAAGCTGCTCTGCCACTTGGGCTGTATGATCCAGCAAATCCAATGGTGCTGGAACTGTCAGGGGCAAATAGAGATGGTATTTGGAGCCTTTGCCAGGCCCTTATAGGAGAATCACAAGGCAGACCCTTAGGATTTTGGAGCAAAACCTTACCATCTGCTGCAGATAACTACTCTCCTTTTGAGAATCAGCTTTTGGCCTGCTACTGGGCCTTACTAGAGATTCAGTGCTTAACCATGGGCCACTAAGTTACCATGAGACCTGAGTTGCCTGTTGTCATGGTCAGGTTCATATGTCAACTTGGCCAAGTGGTGATACCTGTTTGTCTGGTTGGGCAAGTTCTGGCCTGTCTGTTGCAATGAGGACATTTCATAAAATTAAATCATGATCACATCAGCTGTATCCACAGCTGATTCCATTTGTAATCAGCCAAGGGGAGTGTCTTCTGCAGTGAGTGATGCTCAGTCTAATCACTGGAAGCCTTTTAAGGAGGATTCAGAAGAGACAGGCCCTCTTCCTGCTTCGGCTGGTGAGCCTCTTCTGTGGAGTTCGTCCATACCCTCCATCGGAATCATTGACACTGCGTTCCCACAGTCACATGAGACATTTTTATAAATTTTATATTTTCAAGTGTTCCCTGTTGATTCTGTTTCTCTAGAGAACCCTAACTAATACACCTATTATGAAATGGGTGTTGTCTGATTCACCAAGCCATAAAGTTGGGCATGTGCAGCAGCGCTCTATTGTAAAATGGAAATGGTATATACGAGATAGGGCCAAAGCATGTCCTGAAGGCACAAGTAAGTTACAGGAGGAAGTGGCCCAAATGCCCATGGTCTCCACTCCTGCCACATCATCTTATCTTTCCCAGACAAGAGCTGTGGCCTCTTGGGGAGTTCCTTACAGTGAATTGACTGAGGATGAGAAAACTCAGGCCTGGTTTACCAGTGGTCCAGTACGATATACGAGTACCACCCAAAAGTGGACAGCTGCAGCACTATTAACCCCTTTCTGGGGTATCCATGAAGGACAGTGGTGAGGGGATATCTTCCCAGTGGGCAGAACTTTGAGCAGTACACCTGGTTATTCATTTTGCTTGGAAGGAGAACTGTCCAGAGTTGCATTTGTATACTGACTCATGAGCTGTTGCTAATGATTTGGCTGGATGGTCAGGGACTTGGAAAGACCATAATTGGAAAATTGGTGACGAAGAGGTCTGGGGAAGAAGTATGTGAATAGACCTTTCTGAGTGGGCTAAAAACATGAACATATTTGTGTCCCATGTGAATGCACACCAGAGGGTGACTTAAGCAGAGGAAGGTTTGAATAATCAAGTGGATATGATGACCCGTCCTGTGGATACCAGTCAGCCTCTTTCCCCAGCAACTCCTGTCATTGCCCAATGGGCTCATGAACAGAGTGGTCATGGTGGTAGGGATGGAGGTTATGCATGGGCTCAGCAACATAGACTTCTACTCACCAAGGCTGAGTTGGCTACAGCCACTGCTGAGTGCCCAATCTGCCGGCAGCAGAGACCCATACCCAGCCCACGATATGGCACCATTCCCTGAGGTGACCAGCCAGCTACATGGTGGCAGGTTGATTACATTGGACTACTCCCTTCATGGAAGGGCTAGTGATATGTTCTAACTGGAATAGACACATACTCTGGATATGGGTTTACTTTCCCTGCACGCAATGCTTCTGCCAAAACTACCATCTGTGGGCTTACAGAATTCCTTATCCATCATCATGGTATTCCACACAGCATTGCTTCTGATCAAGAAACACACTTCACAGCAAATGAAATGCGGGAATGGGCACATACTCATGGAGTTCTCTAGTCTTCCCATGCTCCCCATCATCCAGAAGCAGCTGGATTGATAGAACAGTGGAATGGCCTTTCGAAAACTCAATTACGGTGCCAGCTAGGTGGCAATACCTTGAAGGGCTGGGTTGATGTTCTTCAGGAAGCTGTGTGTGCTCTGAATCAGCATCCATTCTATGGTGCTATTTCTCCCATAGCCAGGATCCATGGGTCCAGGAACCAAGGGGTGGAAATGGGGGTGGTACCGCTCACTATTACCCCTAGTAAGCCACTAGGAAAATTTTTGCTTCCTGTCCCTGTGACCCTGAGCTCTGCTGGTCTACAGGTTTTAGTTCCAAAACGGGGAGTGCTTCCACGGGAGAAACAACAATGATTCCACTGAACTGGAATCTAAGACTACCACCTGGTGGTCACTTTGGGCTACTCATGCCCCTGGATCAACAAGCCAAGAAGGGAATTACATTATTGGCTGGGGTAATTGGCCCTATCAGGGGGAAATAGGACCACAACTACACAATGGAGGTAAAGAAGAGTTTTCTTGGAATATAAGAGATCCCCCTAGGGTGTCTTTTAGTACTGTCATGCCCTGTGATTAAAATCAATGGAGAACTGCAACAACTCAATCCAGCCAGGGCTACCAATGGCTCTGAAACTTCAGGAATGAAGGTTTGGGTCACTCCACCAAGCAAAGAACCACGGCCAGCTGAAGTGCTTGCTGAGGACAAAGGGAACACGGAATGGGTAGTGGAAGAAGGTAGTGATAAATATGAACTATGATCACATGATCAGTTACAGAAACAAGGACTGTAATGCTGTTTTGTTCATGTTATACTATTTAAGTTGTAAGATATCAAGTTTAAGCATGAATATTACCCAAAGATTTGCACCCTATTCTGGAGAGAGTTAATGTGTTTCCAGTTATATGCAGGACAATTGAGTATTGTTAGGTGAGGGGAAAAAAACGTGTCTTTTATTGTTTTCTATTTAGAAATTAGGTATGGTTAAAGGTGATATGTACAGCTGCCAAAGTTGACAAGGGGTGGACTGCCATGGTCAGGTTCATGTGTCAACTTGGCCAAGTGGTGGTACCTGTTTGTCTGGTTGGACAGGTTCTGGCCTGTCTGTTGTGATGAGGACATTTCATAGAATTAGGTCATGATCACATCAGCTGCATCCACAGCTGACTCCATTTGTAATCAGCCAAGGGGAGTGTCTTCTTTAATGAGTGATGCTTAATCTAATCACTGGAAGCCTTTTAAGGAGGATTCAGAAGAGACAGGCTCTCTTCCTGCTTTGGCCTGCAAGCCTCTCCTGTGGAGTTCATCCAGACTCCATTGGAATCGTCAGCTTCACAGCCTGCCCTACAGATTTTGGACTCTGCATTCCCACAGTTACGTGAGACAGTTTTATAAATTTTATATTTGCGAGTGTTTCCTGTTGATTCTGTTTCTATAGAGAGCCCTTATGAATACATGAGGTTTATAGTATACATGTCAAATATATGCTAATAGTAACACAAAACATGAGAGGGTGATAAATGACTCAGAGCTGCTGCATGGTTCTAACATTGTTTGAAAACTAGGAAAAGTGGTAACAATCAAGAATGTATTTTGTCCCAGCTAGAGTCAACATAAAAAAAAATACCAAACAAAAATGAAAAATCTATTAGAGGAGATAAAATTGAATAATATAAAATATCAGATTAATCCAAAGAATGCAGGAGAGGGAAAAAGAACAAAACATAGAAGAGTTAGGATAAGTTGAAAATAATTAGTATGATGTTAGATTTATACCCAATTATACCTTTAAGTAAATGAACTAAATCTTCCATTTAAAGACAATAACTTCCAAAAATAACATTTTAAAAGATTTAAAATCTGTTTTTATGAGATACAATTGAAATATGGCACTGATATATTAGAAATTTTTAATGGGGGAGTATATATTATGCAACAATAACAAAAAGAAGGCTGATGTGACTACATTAATATCAGACAAAATAGTCTTTAAATCAAGAAATGTTAGATATAAAGACAGATAATTCATAATAATAAAAAGGTCCATTCAACAGAAGGACCGAACAATCCCAAATTTGTAGGTAATTAATAAAATAGTTTTACTGTATATGAAGCAAACATCGACAGAGCTAAAAGAAGAAATAGAAAAATCCAAACTCATGGTTGGAGATTTTAACACACCTTTCTCAGTTCCTTATAGAGTAAGTAGCTAAAAATCAGTAAAGAGATGTATAATTTGAATACCATTATTAACTAACTGAGCCTCATTGACATTTATAGAATACTACTTGTACTAACTAAGTGTATGTCCTTTTCAAGTGTATGTAAAGTAGAAACCAACAACAGAAAGACAATTACAAAATCCACAAATGTTTGGAAATTAAGCAATGCATTTTAAAATAACTCATGGATTATCAACTCCTAGGAGAAAATGTAGGGAAGCATCTTCAGGACCTGGTGTTGAGCAATCATTTCTTAGATTTTATATCCAAAGCCCAGCAAACAAAAGAAAAAAATAGATAAATGAGACCTCATCAAAATGTAAAATTTTTGTGCAACAAAGGACTTTACCATGAAAATAAAAAGACAGCCTACACAATGGGATAAACTATTAAACATATCCAATAAGAGTTTAATATCCAGAATATATAAAGAAATCATACAACTCAACCATAAAAAGACAAATAACCCAGTTTTAAAAGAGGCAAAAGACTTGAATAGACATCTCTGACCAAAAGCACATGGAAAGATGCTCCACATCATTAGCCATTAGGGAAATGCAAATAAAACCACAAAGAGATACCATTTCATACCCACTAAAAGTGGCTACTATTTACAAAACAGAAAATTTCAAGTTTTGGAGTGTATTTGGAGAAATAGGAACACTCATTCATTTTTTGTGTCCATGTAAAATGTTGCAGCCACCATGGAAGACAGCTTGGCAGTCCTCAGAAAGCTAAGTACAGAAATACCATATGACACAGCAATCCTACTACTCAGGATAAACCCAAAAGAACTGAAAGCAGGGACTCAAATAGATATTTGCACGTCAATGTTCACATCAGCATTATTCACAATTGCCAAAAGATGGAAGCAACCCAAGTGCCCATCAACTGATGAATTAATAAATAAAATGTGGTCTGTACATATGATGGAATATTATTTAGCTGTAAAAAGGAATGAAGTACTAATACATATGACAACATGGATCAACCTTGAAGACATCATGTTGAATGAAATAAGGCAGACACAAAAGGATAGATTTTATGTGATGTCATTGCTATGAAATAATTAGAATAAGCAAATTCATAGATGCCGACTGGAATATAGGTTACCAGGGGCCAGGGTAGGAGTAGGGAAGGGAAAATTAATGCTTAAATTACACAGCATTTCCATTGGGATAGATGGAAAAGTTTTGGCAATGGATGGTGGTGATGGTAACACAACATTGTGAGTGTTATTAACAGCACTGAATTATATATTTGAATATGGCTAAAATGGAAAATTTTACATTGTAGTTATGTTACCAGAATAATTAAAAAGAAAAAACATAAGACTGTACAACACAGTGAACTGTAATGTAACTATGGACTATGGACTATGTATTAATAATGCAACTATAAAAATGTTCTTACATAAATTGTAACAAATGTACCACATTAGTGTAATGGGTTAATAATAGGTACATGAGAACTGTTTATTTTATGCATGATTTTTCTGTAAACCTACAACCTCTCTAATAAAACACAAAATAGTCCATCATATTTCTATGTACTCACAACAACTATTAAATTAAACTTTAAAAATATAATTTATAATGGCACCCAATAACAAAACTCAAGAAATAAATCTAGCAAAAGACATTCAAGACTTTTAAACTGAAATTTGTTTAAAATTAAACAAATTAAAGAAGGCCTAATAAATGGAGATAGATGTATATAGATATAGAAACATGGATAGATAGAGCTATCGATATACCATGTTCATGGATTGGAAGTCTCAATAGTTTAGAGATGTTAGTTCTTCCTAATCTATAGATTCAAAGTGATATCACTTATAATCCCTACAGAGATTTTATTTTGGGGCTGGGAAGAATCAACATGTTAATTCTAAACTTTATATATACATACAAATGATTTAGAAGTGCCAAGACCATCTTGATTGAGAAAAAGCCAGAGGACTCATGCTTCACATTTCAAGAGTGACTTTAAGTCCACAATAATTAAGACAGTGTGGCATTGGAACAGATAAGTAGACCATTTAACCAAATAGAACATCTAGAAAGAGATCCTCAAACACATGATTACTTGGTGGAAGACAAAGCTGCCACTGAAATTCAGTCGGGAAAGTTTGTTCTTTTCAGTAATGGTGCTGGAGAAACCTTTTGGACAACCAAATGAAAAAAATATATGCCTTGAACCCTGCCTCACAAATACACAACAATAAGTGAGATGCATCATAGACCTAAATACAAAAGGTAAGATAAATATAATAGTGAATGTTCTTGACTGTGAAGTAGGCAACAATTTCTTATGTGGCTCACAAAAAGCATGAACAATACTAGTAAAAAAAATTCATAAATTGGACTTCATTGATATTAAGAACTATGTTTATTTACAATAAAAATAAGATGAAAAGACAACCCATAAACTGGAGGAACATATTTACAACACATATATCCAACAGAGGTCTCATATCCAAAATATATAAAGAACTCCTATAAAGCAATAAGAAAAGGCAAACAATGCGATTGAAAATCATCACAAGACTTGAACAGGTGCTTCACAAAAGAAGACATCTTCCAGGGTCAGAAGTGACCAAGAGCTTTACTCATCAGAAAAATGCAAATGAAAACCACAAGCGAGCACCACTGCATGCCCACCAGGGTGGCTAAAATTAAAGACTGACATGCCAAGAGTTGGTCAGCATGAGGAGCCACCGGGTCTCTAATTCCTTACTGGAGGGACTGCAAATTGGCATGAAACCAGCTTACTAAAGTCTCCAACAATTTCTTATAAAGTTAGGCATATCCATAACCTGTGACCCAACTATTCCATTCCTAACTATTCCATTCCATTCCTAGAAATGAAGACATTTGTCCTCAGAAAGCCTTATTCATCATAGCCCTAATCTGGAAACCACCAAAAATGTAGAATAAGGAACTGCAGAGGGGGCCAGACATAAGAGTCTATAGTGTAGGTTCCATTTCTGTGATGTCCAGAAGGGGAAAAGGAGCCTGCAGTGGCAGGGTCAGGACAGCTGTGACCTCACATGGAAACATTGGCTGACAGTTCCCTGAGCAACTAGCTAGGCTGGGCAGCTGTGAACAAAGGAGAAGTGTTGCCCTGAGACCAGAAGCCACATTCTGGGATAGGACTAAAACATTTTGGGGGTGCAGTCAATCCCGCTCTGATTGTCTATGAGGGAACCTTTTGGGGGTCTGCAGGTTTTCTGTCTTGGTCTGGGTGGCGGTTACATGGGAGTACAAGTGTAAAATTTCCCCTTTAGAATAGGACGCATGTACCATGAGGACATTTTCTTGGACCTCAGTATAAACAGGGGAAATCCCTGAGTCACCACGTGCTCCTGTGTGGGTTTGGGGGTTGCCTGGCATCTGGCAGAGCCTGCGGAGGGGCTAGGGACCCTGCGCAGATTCAGCCCCTTTGCATACTGGGGCTGCGGGATCCCATCTGCCCCAGGCCGCATCCTGCCTTTTTTTCACAGGCACTGGGGAGTGGTGAGGACTTGCTCCCCGACAACTGAGAGATTGTGGCATGTGCTGGTTTGAAATGATGTATGTACCCTAGAAAAGCCATGTTTTAATCCTAATCCCATTTTGTAAAGGCAGTGTTTCTTCTAATCCCTATTCAGTATTGTATATTTGAAACTAATTAGATGATCTCCCTGGAGATGTGATTTAATCAAGAGTGGTTGTTAAGCTGGATTAGCTGGAGGCATGTCTCTACCCATTGGGGTGGGTCTTGATTAGTTTCTGAAGTCCTATAAAAGGGGAAACATTTTTGAGAAAGAGTGATTCACAGAGAGCAGAGAAGAATGACATAGCCACAAGAAGCAGAGTCCATCAGCCAGTAGTCTTTGGAGATGAAGAAGGAAAATGCCTCCCGGGGAGCTTCATGAAAGGAAGCCAGGAGAGAAAGCTAGCAGATGACGTGCCTTTCCAGATGAGAGAGAAACCCTGACCGTGTTCACCATGTGCCTTTCCACTTCAGAGAGAAACTCTTGACATGTACTCTTTTCACTTGAGAGAAACCCTGAAGTTCATCGGCCTTCTTGAACCAGGGTTTCTTTCCCTGGATGCCTTAGATTGAACATTTCTATAGACTTGTTTTAAGTGGGACATTTTCTCAGCCTTAGAACTGTAAACTAGCAATTTATTAAATTCCCGTTTTTAAAAGCCATTCTATTTCTGGTATATTGCATTCTGGCAGCTAGCAAACTAGAACATGGTGCCTGGAAACATGGCTGACTGCCCAAAGCCTCTGCCAGTGCCTGGGCCATGCTCGCTGGCCTTGCAACCCCCCAGGGCGACCTCCTGGGATGCCCCCCACAAGGCACGACCCCAGCTGTGGCAGCAGCCCTGCCTACCTCACAGTGGGCAGCATGTTCTGGGCCCTGGAACTCAGGTGCCCTGGGGCCAGTGCAGGAGGAGTGCAGCAGCTCCTCCCCTACCTGGGTAGCCGCGGTCCCTGGGCTCCAGGGGCCTCTGGGCAGCTCTCAACGCCGCACAGTGCTACACTTGGTGCCCACCTCGATTCAGTGGAGATAGGTCATAGCGGTCTCCACTGCCGGCTGGACTGTATGACCAGGGCTAGTGGTGACCCACCCAGGTGCACCCTTGCCTGACCGTGACCCAGCTCAGGCTGCCATTCCAGGTCAGACCCAAGATCCCGGCTTGCAACTGGGCTCCCTCCTGACGTGTCCATGGACCTGGCTGCAGCTTGGCCCCCATTGGTGCCTCACCCTGGTGCCCCCCACCCCATGCTCCCAGGGAAGGGCCTGTGCCCACCCTTACTTCCCTAACCCCGCTGCTCAGGGCTGCCATCACCCTGCTCCCACAGGTAACCTGGGCCTTGTGCATGGCCAGCTCCCATTCCCACCTCTGCCCCTGCCCCTGTGTGAACCATTGAAATGACCTGGGCACCCAGCCGCAGCCCCGTTCTCTGTCTCCGCTGCTTGGTTGGGTAGCACAGGCAGGCCCTGGGCCCACAGTGCATTCCCTGGTCCCTGGCACCACCGTGGTCAGCTCCTGGGCCAGGCCTGTCCCTGCCTGCATGCCCAGTGGGCATCACCAAGCTCCAAAAGCCACCTAATGTCTCAGCCAGTCACCCCTTCTTATTCCCTTAAGTCTGTCTCAGCTTTTCAAGTTGGTCCTGGGGCCACCAGGCCACAGATGGGGACTGAGGGTCAGCGGAAAGTCCACCTGAGACACGAAGCTGGCATCCAGCCTCCCAAGGCTTAGCTGAAGGGACCTGACAGCACAGGCAGTGTTGGCTTTCAGGTCGGCAGCTCTGGCCACAGAGGCACAGTCCCCGGTGCCACCATCTCAGGGCAGATGTGGGGCACGAGGGGGACGCAAACCAAAGGACCACTTCCATGCACAGACGCCGCTGCCTTTATTTTCCAGGCATGGAGCTCGCTGGCAGACATGTCCAGGAGGTGGGCTCAGGCCATGTGCCCAAGTGACCCTTAGGTGGGTGGAAGCAGGTTCTCAAAACACTATGCTGTTCCTGCCAGCTGCCAGGTCCCTGGGCCGTCCATCTGTCCGTCTGCTATGGCAACCAGCTGCCCATGCTGAGTGCTGGCTGGTGGAAACCTGTGCCCACCTCAGGAACTCACACCACTTTCCTGGCCCTCTTTGCAGTGGCAATGCATTCATCTCCAGTTCAAGTAACTACTTCTCGCAGTGTCAGGCTCTGCTGAGTAAGATCAGGTCCGTGCACCCGCAGATGGAGATCGATGGAATCCGAAACATTTGGATCATAAAGCCCGCGGCAAAGTCGAGAGGCCGAGGTAAGCCCCAGGCGAGAGCCCGCTGTGCCAGGCAGGGTGTTTGGGTGGGACGGCGTGTGGGCCCGGCCCTCATCCCTTCAGCAAAGGCTTTTGGAAGGCCAGCTGTGGCTGGTGGCTCAGTGGGGAGTCCCCGCAGGGCTGGGCCTGGGGCCTCTGCCAGCTGCAGGGGGCATCCAGGGGCTGACTAGCCTCTGCCTTGTGACCAGGCTCAGGGCTGGTATTCACTGTTTGGCTGGACTTTTCCCTTCCACACTCATTCGTTAAACTGGTCCATAGCTTTCTCTTTTTATATTGCCTTGATTGATCTTGGCAACAGGCTTATGCTAGCCTTTTCTAAATGCATTAGGCTTTCATCTTAAATAATGGAATTCCTAATCTGCCAATGTATCAAAAAATTCACCTGTGAGTGCCAGCCTCTCTTTCGGAGGGAGCCCTCAGCACCTTTTAAGTTCTGTCTGCTACTTGGTCTCTTCAGATTTTCTACCTTGTCTTTCGGATCTCATCCTTGACTGTAGTCTTTTTTTAATTCCTAATGTGAACAAAAACAGGATTTCAACATGGTTTTCTAATTTTATTCATTATTCCAAACAGTTAACTTTTGGTTGCATTTTAAAATTTTCTAGTGATGCTCCCCCACTTAGTTGTAACTTAAATGATAAATTTATTTATTTGCAATTTTTCTTTTGCAATAGTAAAAGCATTCCAGGCCACGGAACTTCCTCTGAATGTGGCTTTAGCTGTGTTCTATTATTTATATTATATGATGTTCTCATTTTCCGTAGTATCTAAATAAACTTTACTTTCAGTTTGAATATTCCTTTTGCCCCTTCAGTTATTTTGAAGTTTTGTTGGTTTAAAAACACACATACACACACGTGGGTAATATTTATGTGGTATGTTTTGAACTTCACTCACTTGTAATCCTATTACATTCGGTCCTCATATCTTCCTTCCGGAAACCTCTTCTTCCCTGGCTGCCGCAGGACCCCCCAGCCTGCAGCCCAGCGCCCCTGCCTGCCCCTCTTCTGAGCTCCAACCCCCTGCCTGACCGCATGTCCCTGCTCCTGCTTGGGATCTGTCCTGAGTCCACCCCACCCCTTCCGGAGCAGCATGACTCCCTCTCCCACTGCTGACCCTGTCTGTCTGTCCAGCTGCTGGCAGCCCCCACCCCATCCATCAGGTTGGACCCTCCTCCAGCAGTTCCATTGCAGACAGCTGCATCCACAGGAACCTAACCCCAAAACATTCAGAACCGAAGTTTCCTCCTCCCTCATTGGCATTCCTTTCCTCTAACTAGAAATCTATGCGTTTCCTGGAGCACACCTCCCCCCCACCCCCATCTTCCTGTCCCTGCCAGTGCCCCACACATCAGCCATGAATGCAGAATTCCTTTACATTTTTCAAATAACTTTAATTTGGAAGAGTTTAGGATTCACAAGA